>NC_063984.1:7500-10007500 GCF_932276165.1 Plutella xylostella | reverse complement strand
AATCTCAAATGTTGGTGAATACAGATAGTTTTTCCGATGTAAAAAGACTTTCGGTACACGTGCTGAAGCGCTGTTGCATCAACATTGTGTTACCTCGAAGCTGGTGAATAATTTCGTTACACATTTAGTGCTATACTGTAACGTAACGGGTTTTGCAAAACCACGGCATTTTTGTACCTCTACATGTATTTCTTGGCACACCATGGCAGTAGGTACGAAAAACGTAACATATAATTATTAACTTATAAATAATAATCACCAGGCTATATCATTCGTTTTCGTCGATAAGTCCGTTTCTCTCTACACAATAATTTATTGATAACTGTACGATTTAACATGCTCGAGATCTTTTCCCGGTCACGAGTAGTCACAACACGTAAATTGCACTGTGATACGTCAAACGTCAGTTTTTCCCGCCACGCCGCCATCTTGTCGTACGCGGAGGAATGTACCGCCGATCCTGGAAGCTATTATGATGCCATTGAATTAGCGAAAACGATCCACTTTCGATTGATTGATCTCTCTGAGATACGAGTGGACGTTAATTGCGGTTTTCTTATAGTTTTTGTTCGGAGGTATTGGCTAAGTGGTCAGTGGGTTATTTATGCGCTGTGGGAATTCGTCGGGTGTACTGGAGTCGGTGATGGTCATTCGTAGTGGAAGTTGTAGTTTGATGTACTATTATTGTATTACACACGCGAGCAATGGAAATAGTACCACCTACTAGGTAAGTTGCTAAGCTAGGTACGAGTATATTAATGGAACATTTCCATTCTTTGCGACGGTTTTTGGGAAATATACCTAGTTTAGAAAACTTTCTAGTGCTCTGGTAATTTGATATACATACAAAACATGAATCAGACCACCCATTAAAAGAAACAGATTTTATCTTAAATTGTACCCTTAATAAATAGCAGTAAAAATAAAATATAAAATAGGTACCCTTATATTTTTTTATGTTTCTTTTATTTTTGGTCACCAATTCACAAATGCTCCGAAGGTTGAAAGATTTAAAAATCTTTGAAGGCTTTCAGTTACGTCAAGAAACACGATGGTTTATATAAAATGGGACTCCCGTAATCCTATTCAAATCGCCTTACAATCAAATATCCTACTGATCAAAAGGATTCTGACAACTTATTAATAAATTATTTTAGCAACTGTTGAAATATATCACCGTAAGGAACCAGATATTATCTTAATTTAGAACTAAGTAGGCAATCAATATGTTCTTTAGGAAATGGAGAGATAGGAGAGTGATAGCTATGATGTTGTTCAATTTTAGTTCGAAGAAATAAGTTATAATTATAGGTTTATACGTACCTTACAATTAGATAATCTTTGTATTTATAAAATGTCTTTTTTTCAGTGTCAATTTCATATCAGTAACTTAGTAGTTTATGTACTAAACATATTTTTTTGCATAATAATAGATGTGAAAGATATATTTTTCATTAAAACAACTCCATTATCCTACCCCTTTCCTGTGTAAGAGAACCCTTTTCCGTATCGTAGCTTATTTTTGACACAAAGCGTGCATTTTCACCCGTAAACGGTGCAATTACCTTCCTTAAGCTTTATTGTGGCGGTCCTTTAAAAACATCTTTTCTCAAGCCCCGAACCCGATGGAAAAGCTGCCCGAAAGCTTCCTAAGAAAAATACTTCGGTACCCTTTGAGCGGGCCGGGGAATTTCGCAAAGCCTTTTTAGTCCTTTTGATAATATTCGAAAAAACACGTCGACAAAAAAAGTTTTTAAGACAGCCGACAGAATGCCATACCACTCATTAAAGTGAAAACTTTACATGGGTAAATCTCTACAATTTAATAAGTTAGCGAGCAGTGAAAAAGTTCCAGTGACTATGTCACCAAATCACTCCAAAACTGAACGACGTTGTCTGCAATAATGACATACAAACATTAAATACATTTAACAGCGCATCAGAATATACCCTATATTTAAAAAATAATAATTGTGTACCAATTTTAAATTAAACGTTTTAAAATTTGGGGCCGTTTGGTGTCGGCTATTTGTGGTTGGAACTTTTTCATTGCTCGTAACTTTAGTTGAGTAAACCTTTCCTCTCGCTCTTGATGCAATGGACTTGAGGCTTTACTTGAGATAGGATGATACATACACATCTACATATGCGTGTGAACAGTAGTTCTCTCTAGTTCGCATCTAAAAGTCATATAACAAAAGTTGTTCCATGTGAGTAGTGTGGTTTGACCTCTTTTCGATTCACCTATACGAGTATATAGCTACATTGTTTTGCAACACCCTGTGTAGAACATTATCTACGTATTCTATAGGTCTGTATGTTTAGGGTCTGTTTTTTCTATGCAGTTGTGTCGATCGATCGGTAGATATAGACTGCCGGGCAATGAAAAAGTTCCACTCACAAAATGCCGACAACAAACGACCCCAATTTTTTTCAAAGATTTAATTTAAAATTGGAACAAATTAGTACCGATTATAGTTGATAATATTTTTTGTTAAATAATGTCCTTCAATGTTGTAGAAGAGGGCATTAAGCTATGCTTTCTGTTTAGAAGTAATTTGGTGCTTTTGCTCAGTGGAACCTTTTCATTGCCCGTGAGTGTACTTGTATGTACGAGTACTTAGCTTTGTTATATCCGGCGATACTTTTTCGTGTGGCTTTTAATTACGCCAGTAATGAACTGCGCGGCTGAGTCATTATTAATTCTCGCATCAATTATCAATCCCGCGGTCCGGGCAGACAGGACTTGAATCTTTGTACTAAATATTCATAATATGTATAACTACTTTGAATATTTTTACGAGTTACTCTAGTGCTCATTTAGGTTCCTACAAATTAATATATTTTTTTAATAAAATTTAGATGACATGGTTAGAAATTACTTAAAATTGTAAGTTTTTTTGTAATTTTATTATAATAAACGCACTATATGATACAAATACTAAAATGTTCTCAAAGTAAATATAAAGTACGATAATATTTATCAAGCTCTCCCTCTTGTTCGCGCCAGTGCAGTATAAGTAGACGAGATCAGTGCGAGCCTAGACAGACATGACCCGAAGCCTTCTTAACTTTACGACCTCGTTGACCATGGAACCCTAAAAGGCATACACGTTAAATACGACCCATTGTTGGACTTAAAAAAGAAAGAAATTTGAGATTTTGGGAATTCGCGCAGCAAAAGCGAGGCCCTGACAATGTTACGGGTAAATCTTTAAAATTAACAATGAGCCACTCGACCAGGCCGGTCGTTTCGCGGTTTAGCGGACGCTACAATGCCCGCCACATCGGTCATTTTGTCGGCTGTTTTTTTTTCTCCTTTTTCGTTTTTGGTACTCGTGTACTGACTCGACGACTTCCAGCCACCCGAACAAGCCGGGTTCCGAAAAGGCTATAGTACCATAGATCATATACACACGCTTCGGCAGGTTATACAGAAGACCGAGGAGTATAATCTACCTTTATGTCTAGCGTTTGTGGACTATGAGAAAGCCTTTGATTCTATTGAGCTCTGGGCGATGCTTCAATCCCTTCAGCGGTGCCATATAGACTATCGCTATATCGAGGTGTTGAGATGTATGTACAATGCTGCCACAATGTCAGTTCGATTACACGAACATAGCACAAAACCGATCCAGTTGCAAAGGGGCGTGAGACAGGGAGATGTTATTTCTCCGAAACTGTTCACCTGTGCACTGGAAGATGTTTTTAAGCTTGTAGAGTGGAAAAGACTGGGCATTAACGTCAATGGCGAATATATCTCTCATCTACGATTTGCTGATGACATAGTTATTATGGCGGAAACGCTGGAGGAGTTGGGCGAAATGCTCACAGACCTCAATGATGCCTCTAAACAAGTTGGGCTGAAAATGAACATGGACAAGACAAAGGTCATGTCGAACGAACATGTTTCATCATCGCCCGTAACTGTAGGAGGTGTCACCATCGAAGTTGTCGATCAGTATCCCTACCTAGGACAAGTGATCCGATTAGGTAAATCCAACTTCGATAAAGAGGTAGCTCGTAGAATCCAACTCGGATGGGCAGCGTTCGGGAAATTACGACACATCTTCACCGAAAACATACCTCAGTGTCTGAAAACAAAAGTTTTCAATCAGTGCGTGTTGCCAGTGATGACTTACGGAGCCGAGACGTGGTGCTTCACCAAAGGGCTTATCCACAAGCTCAGAGTTGCTCAGCGTGCTATGGAAAGGGCTATGTTAGGCGTGTCCCTGCGAGATAGGATTCGCAATGAAGAAATCCGCAGGAGAACTAAAGTTACCGACATAGCCAAAAGGATTAGCACGCTGAAGTGGCAATGGGCTGGCCACGTAGCCCGCAGAGCCGACGACCGCTGGAGTAGAAAGGTTCTGGAGTGGAGACCCCGTGTCGGCAAACGGCGTGTCGGTCGCCCCCCAACCCGTTGGTCTGATGATCTGCGGAAGGTAGCGGGAAGCCGCTGGATGCAGATGGCGGGTGACCGTTTGGGGTGGCGATCGTTAGGAGAGGCCTATGTCCAACAGTGGACTACAGAAGGCTGAGAGAGAGAGAGTACTGACTCACCTGAAGCTAAGTGTTAAACATGAGTCGTATTCTCTTGTGTGTTGTTTTTTTAAACAAACTCTTGGCTCTGGTAAACGTTAGCAGTAATAAAAACGTTAGGTTACACTCGAAACGTCTGGATAATGCTGTAGGTAAAATCGTGGCTGAATAACAAGTATCTCTGTGCTTACAAAGAAAAGGAATAAAATTGGTCACTTTATGTTGTCTATTTTCGCTCACGGAGTCCGCTTTACCGAACAAACGTAATGAGTGGCGCTCGGAACAGAAGTACTTTTGCAATAAAATTAGGGGCCGCTAGAGTTCCATGTAGGCCGGGGATTTTGCCGAAACGGTGAGAAATTCACCTTTCACCGATAACAATGCCATCCTTTTTGTTTCAATGAAGTTTATTTATAAAAAGTTATGTTTAATAACATTCAGAATAATTTTTCTAAATACGGTGTCGGTAATAAAGACTAGACCTGGATCTAAATTGGGAATTGTAACGATGGTGAAAGGAATATTGGCTATATTCCGATTACTTGTAAGCCTATGTACAAGGTTTATGCAATATTGTGTTTGTTATTAATTGAAACATATTGTTTTTCATTTAATTAAAAAATAAATTTTGGTATAAGTATACTATAATAGACACTTATGCTGAGTTACATTCAACTTTAATTCTAAATTGCAAAGAACTGAAATACCGAAAATTTAATTTATTTTAAACCCAACACTACACTCTTCTTTTGTATTTTAAATTGAGATGGACAAAGTGAAGGGTCGGCCGGCGGGCGCATGGGGTCCAAAACAAATTTGAATATTGTCAAACTTAGCCGTTTTACAACGACAATAATAAAAACCTGAAAACAAAGGTTTCAGCATAAACCGAAGAAGTTGTCGTCGTGATAATTATAAATTAAACTTTTTTATTACACCGTTTTCGTTTCTGTTGTATTTAAATGTAAAATTATAAAAGCAGTTTCAAGTTTCTAATTCCCCACACTTATTATAGTTTTGGTTGTGAGTGAATTATGCAACTTATTTATTTTGTATACTCATTTCTTGAACACCCTTCTGACTTATTAAAAATACATATAAATCACTTAGGAAGTTTGTTTTTGACTCTCGTGTAAAACACATCCTGTTTTTATATCAATATGTATTCCTATATGAATTTAAAAGCATCTCCGAACTTCGAACTTTAAACAACAGCGTGTGAAGCTCACTACATGAAAGCTTTCCATTTACGAAACAATATGATGTTTCGCTATAAATTATTTCACTTACATCCTTGTGGTGTAAATTCAAACTTTGTAGAGAAAAAATAATATGTAACTTGTTTAAGGCTGTATTTCAGAATGTTATTAGTATGGCTAATGCTAAAATAAAACAGGACGTAAAAATAAGGGTGCTATCTTTTTTACAACAGTAGGTATCCGTCATTTTTTAACCTCAGGTGCACATACCTTAGCGTAAAAATATCGCCAGATTTTAGTGTACCTAAGTAAGAAAAAAATACACGTCTAAATTATATATTTTAAAAAAGCCGGATATTGAAATAAACATAATTTACGATTCTATAGAAAGCCTAACAAAAACCATTTGGCGTTTAGGTTTAGACAAAGGCCAATCAGAATATCAGTTTTAGTGTCCTAACGAGAAAAAGTTGTGGTCTTTTTGCGAAGAAACCGAGAACAGAAATAAATTCCACTGATTTACGACGCCGCCCCGCTGTTTAGACTATTTCTTTTGATCTCCGGGAATGTTATTGTGCTACACGCACGCTGCACACATAGGTATAGGTACAAATTTATGTATTAGGTAGTAGTCGTAGGATAAATTTAATGAGAGCTACAACAAATTAGGCATACGAGTACCTAAAACAAAAGGCTATACTAAAGGTGTGCGTCTACCTTTTGGCATCGTGCGTAACGAACGCATCGAATTCAGTATTCTTTGTATAGAAAATTGTACAAGTGCGTCCACTCCATACATTTATTAATCCGTTTGTTCTGATACGTATACCGATAGGTGGACGCTTACCTTAAAGCTGTTATTACACTGACACGCATCACGCATGCATGTTGCGTGAATGCGTGTCCGAACGTTGCTTATATAGGTGTATCTTCGTCTGTGGACAAGGGTCGTTTTTCAAGCTTAAACCATAAATATTTTCGTAAAAAACATTCACAAACAGCTTCGCTTATCATTATTAGTTCTTTAATATTTTAATTGCAGCTATAAAAGATTCATTAATGGAAGTATTTAAAATGTTTCTTTCCCTTTTCCTTAGTTCTTTTCCTTTTTATTTTCTCTTCATTTAAATCGTCACAAGATGCACTCAGGTAAAAGTATTTTTTGAAATGAAATGTCCAACAAAATTGCATGAAAATTAAGTTTATGTTCGTTTATATTTGAAGTACATATTTCAGCGCTGTAATCCTCTTAATATAAGCCTCTTAAATACCTTTCAACATAAATAATAAACATCAGTAAATAAATAATTAAAAACTTTTAACTAACCTAAATAGGAATTACACTTATTTTACTGTACTGTAATGTAGCTTGGTAAAACTGTAACAGTAAAACATTACCACTGATAAAATATGAAAATAAAATGAAAGTCCAAAGTTTTTTTTGTGTCGATAATCTACCAATATGAATATTATGATGAATAATAATTTTTTCATATCTCTTTTCTCTCCCTTTATCATGAATAATTGATTTGTTTTTAAGTAGGTATTATTATAATTAAATTGAATTATAATATGATTTGCTAACCTAACCTCAGTTTCCGTATTCAATCACTTTGGACAGTAACAAAAATAGTTTAATGACTTCAGAATTGACTTCATTCATGTGAAACACTCATTTTTACACAATGTTGGTAGACGCCACACTGCCCAGAGTTTATTTTAAGTTTATGTTCATAAGTTTGGGAGAAGGGAGACTCCAGAGAGAAGCAAGTTATTAATAGTACTGGACTTCTGTCATTACTTAAGTGCCAAGTAGCAGGATTAACTTAAGTAGATTAGAGAGAAATGCGATCAATGCTATAAAATGTAGGATAGAGCTGTACCAACGGTCCACCCGATACAGTTCACCCAAAATACTAGAAAAGTGCCTGACCGAAATATAATATTTTGGCATTATTAGTTACCTAATTATCGTTGTCTGGACTATATAGAAAAAAAAACAATTCGAAAATCGGTTCAGCCGTTTTGGTGGTCGCTGCCAAAAACAGATACAAAAACACACAGACACGTTAAACTTATAACACGACCTTTTTGCGTAGGGGTTAAAAGGAACCACGGATGACGCGCCGTTGACAGCACTGGCACTACATCGCTCGTAACGACGGCGTAGCAAAGTTCGTAGCACTATCGATCGCTACGCCGTAGCTCGTAGCACGGCCTGTCGTAGCCGCTTCAGGCTGACAGCTTATATGAAGTTTCGGACGTTATTCGCGTTTTTTTCAGATTTTAACCAGCTTTTCTTTTTGAATGTATGGCTATGGTTATGGGCGATTAATGTACACGTCCTGAAACATGTGAATCCATAGGAGTGGACTGTTATTAACCAAATAAGATCATAATTACTGTCATCACTAATTTATGATGCATTCGTACCCGTATTCGTTTAGTTTCAGTATGAATTGGCGTAATTATCCTGATAAATATCATTATATTACAAACCATTCCTATATGAGCAAGATGCATTTTTTTTTATTTTTAACTCCAAACAAGAATTTCCTCGAGAAAACTGCCATATTAAGCTTAAATGACGAAATTAAAAAGCTCATTTTTAATTTGACTAATTCTCTTGTTGCAGGGTGAAAAGGACTCAAAGAACTGCATATTATCCTGTGAGAAGAGAAAAGCTGACGACACTGACTTGAACAAGGATCTCAAAAAGGTGAGCTTTTAATAAACTTACGTACGTGCTTTTAAGTAATTTAAAAACATTACGTACTCTCGTTTCGAGAATTTTCTCTCAGCTTTTTTGCTGTTTTTGAGAAGAATATAATTGAATGCAAATTACTAGATGCTTGTTTTGGGTGTAGATACTTACTGCGCTTCATAAAAAACAGCACCATTTAAATTTGCAGAATATTTTTCAGTTATGTACATATACAGGGTGTTGCAAAAAGGGTATACTAAGCCGACACCAGCATATTAAGCATAAGCAAAAAAAATATTTATTTTTCATAGAAACTTTGTTGGTCACGTGTCTTTTTACTATGGAAAATGATTTTTTTTTCGCTAATTTCCAAATTCTGATTTCAGTTTCGGGCTTAGATATACCATGCTGCACATGTAAGTTTCGGCTTAGTATACCAATTTTGCAACACCCTGTATTAAGTAAGAAAACACGATACCTAGTGTATTTTTAATTTTGAATTCTGTGTGCCCTGTCTAAAATAATAAAAAAACAACGAATCCATTTTGAATGCATAATCACACAAACTCTATGAAATCGCGTTTTAAACAGAAATATAATGTTTTCTTTTAGGTCTGTTCGTTATATAATTTGTCACGAACAGTCATACAGATACACAAATCTTACATCGCCTTATTTTCAGTCCGGTGGTTAAGAATACAAAGGTCAACGTGATTACGTGTTAAATATAAACATTTTGTTCAGGGGTCATTGACTCCATTGCTTAGATTCATTGACCTTTTTAACCCTGAAGCCGAAATACTTACAACAGTCTAGATGTTTTTATGTTTTCAACTATAAATGAAATTAGTTTAGCTTAGCTAAGGTTAATATTTTTTTGTATGATATACCTAACTGGGTTTTCATGAACTTAAGTTCCCTGTAAAAAATGTGATTGCAGACCACTTATATACCAATTTAAGTAATTACGAAGTTGAAATAACTATAGAACTTTCCAGAATTACGCAGGCACTTCAATTTTCTTTGTAATAATACAAATTCAATTAACTTTAGTTTTGGTACTACCAAGGTAATTTACGAGTATACTACTTACTTTGTAGAATTATTTACAAATTGACTGCTAGGGTTAGGGCACAGATTTAACATTAGTTTCTTGTTAGGTTAGGTTAGGTAGTGTTACTTTTGAAAGGGAAATAATTTAATTTTTGCTGGATATGCTACTTTTTGCTAGATTTTTTATTTGGAGCGAAACCTCCCAGCCACAAATTGCTGAGTATTATATGAATTTGTCCATTATTTTATGTAGCAGTGCTGCTTCTAAGGTGGTTAGGTTAGGCCATCATTAGTTTATCCTTCGTCCTAGGCCATCTCTATAGTATACGTTTCGTAATAAACGTCGTGAAACACAATACCGTGTATAATAAAGTCTGCGTTGCTCTTTCAAATATCATTTTCCCTCCATTTGAAAGGTCGTCGAGTCATTTTGTTCTCGTTCTACCCACAAAATGAGTACCTAATGTCGTACGCTGCGAATAAGGGTTCCTCCCCAACGATATTATTTTGTTAAAAATATACACTTGCCTTATTTTTATTTGATTATGTTATAATTTGCGAATGCGCCTAGTTGATGACCTTAACCCGTTAGGGGTCGGGACCGTTGTTGAACATTTTTTTAGCTGACAAGTGACAGTAGGTTTATCAAACATCAATAACACGAATTACATTTGACTAAATAAATGTCCATAGGAAAAAATTAACTTATAGCTACGGTACGGTTAGTTCCGATTTTAAATTATAATTAAAATTATTCGTTCTTGTAAACATAGTATCCATTCATGCTAATTAATATTTCATAATTAATCATTTTAATAGTTACAGAATGAAGAAACTGCTCTTGTTCGCTCAATACAATATATAAAAATATTGTACTGAGCGAACACCCCAAAAATTGGGACATTAAGGGTAACTGACAGCCGTAAATTAAAAACATTTGCCCTCCGTGACACCTTAACATCACAAGTTAAGGGGTGAAATATAATTAATGGATTCAACTTTAGATTAATTTCATTTTGTTGGAAAATGTTTGTTCTAAGTCTGACGATTAATCGTAATTGTAAAGGTACTTGAAGGACAATGAAAGTCTGCGTTTGCATGAAATATTTATGGTACAAATTCTGTGTATTTTAATACTAGGGCATAGTCACAGTCAGTTTTTTTGTGTAAATTTATTTATCTATTTATTTATTTATTTCCAAAAAGATACATTTCTTAAAGCTTACCTTATTAGCTAATATTTTATGAACAACATGTGTAAAACAATGGCAAGTAAGTATTAGTAGTAATTAGTAATTAGTATATTTTAGTTTGCTTATTATTACAATGAAAAGGTAGGTAATTAAGAGGTAAATAATTTTTACAATTCATGCAAAGTAATTTTGAGTAGTCTATGAAACTATGAAATTCTGGTTTTACTATGACTGTAGTAATAATTTAAAGGTTATCTTCGGATTATTTGATTTTTTTTATAAACTACAAACATTACTAAGTTATAAACTTATAACGGGTTTGTTGATAAGGTCGTATAATAAATTCAAATTCTCATTCATGCTTGAAAAAATAATTTACTTTGTTTGTTGTGAATTTGTGAAACACAGCGCACTGACAGATGAGAATCTGCAACAACAAACAACTGAATATTCAAAACAAAGCACGCGCCGACAATGTGTCTCATTAATAACAAACTTGTGTTGTATGTAAAACGTCAGGGGCCATTCCATACAAATGACAATAATAATGTGCGGTTTTTGCCCTCCCGTAAAATAGTTGCAGCTTATGTTTGTAAATCAAAAAAGAAGGGTGTTATAAGATCAACGTGTATGTGTATCTGTCTATTATAGCGTAGCGTAGATT
Organism: Plutella xylostella; assembly: GCF_932276165.1. Taxonomy (NCBI): domain Eukaryota; kingdom Metazoa; phylum Arthropoda; class Insecta; order Lepidoptera; family Plutellidae; genus Plutella; species Plutella xylostella. The sequence goes on along the minus strand of NC_063984.1, from coordinate 9,996,145 downwards.
TGTTTTTTGGGTCATAGGTAATATGTGTGTTTAATGATTAGTTTATTTATATCCGTTTTATATTGACTCCTTAATTTATTTCCCTAAGGGCACTCTTGTGATAAATTAATATTTACATTCCGTACAATTCTCTGCTGTTCCTATACACAACATAGTCACTGTTATACACTAGAAGATTGTTAGTGTTCCTAGTATTCTTAGCGTTCCACAAGTTAGTGTTCTCCATTGTATTCGGCCCATATCCCAGAATATCCGACTACAGTAGAACACTACTAAACGTTATACCTATTATGAATTCAGTAGCGCCCTTAACTCTTGCGCCGTAAGGGTGATTATCCAAACTATGGTACATGGAACGTTTGGGTGCGTTTACAGAGCAGATAATCGCGTAATCAATCATCTTGTGCTAAGAACAGATGTTGTAAACCACGTGATCAGGCGCCCTATTCCTGACAACTCAGCGTTTCTAAGGCGAAAGTGATTCAGATGACCAACAAAGTTACTATGGATTATCAAAAGTAGTAAAACATAAGTTCCGCCTGTCTCCCTGAGTCATCTCCGTTATTTTTATGCTTCCGTTTACTGTAAACTTTTTTAACTCCCTATAAGTATATTGAAATAAATAAGACTGAAATGAAATGGGACTGATTTTGAAGTACTCGACGCTCAAGCATGGTATTCCAGTGAATTATATAGTATATATGATTAATTTATCTTGAAAAAATCGCTTTTAGTGATAAGCCCGCCTTTTTTGTACCTATGTGTTTGTATATAAACTTTATAAATTCTGTTCTTGTGTACAAATAAAGAATATTCTATATATCTATCTATTAATGGGAATAAATTTTATTGTAATACACGATAATTAGAAAATAAGCCTTCAGTGTCCTGTGCAGGAAGGAGGAACTACGAATTGACATTCGCTTTGGAATCTCTGTGTCGGCTCAAATAGGACACCACTACTCAGTATTTTCCTGAAACTGTTTCTTCTACTACTTTTGTGTTCGTTGCAATATTTTAAGAACAAAGAGTATTATTATGAAAGTGAATGACATTTTATTAAATTGATAGTTTAAAGGATATTATTATACAAACAAATGCAAAACAGTGATACAGAGGGAATTTTAGATTTACATTCATCTTGAATTAGATTTTAACCCAAGAAATACGTCGACGGAGTTCCTAAAACACTATGCTAATAAGAGGATTAATATTCCTCGGTCCAAATCGGATAAAATTTGAATTACTGGCTAAACACTAAACAATCCAGTTTGCAAATTGTAAACTCAGTCCGGAACAATACCACACTACGTAACTGAATGAGAGTAGCCTATAAAATTAGCGAGTACACTAAGATACAGCTTATCTAAAATCTAATACCTACCTACGTGGCCAAAATATTATGATATTGAAATAAAGTCGTTTATTTTCAGAGGCGTACTCAAAACAATCTTATAACACCCATAAAAATACGTCTTATTACTTTTCACGTAAGTAAGAAAAAGTAAAGTAAAAAGTTTAAAGTTTTTTAACCCCATACAAAGCAAAAATATAAACAAAATTATTACATAGTTAGGAATATGGGTACATAAATATGTCTTCTTCTTAGCGTATCGGTGACAAATACTAGAGATGCTCTAGGGTCTGTCACCATGGTGACAGGATTATGGTCTTCGCACATTGTGGTGTTCAAAAATGACATTTAGTGTAGTGTAGAGTCGAGTCGCCGGTGAGTTGGTGTAATATGCGAAGACCATTAGTCAGTCTAAAAAGTATGCAATGATTGGAAATATAAAACTATACCAAAATATTAGCTATTTTAGTTTTTTTTTTTTTCAACCAACGTCTAAATAAATAAAAACCGAATGTTTTTCCGTTTCCGTTAATCCGACTGTACCAAAAGATTATTTAAAATCATACACAAAGGCGCGCTCTGGATCTGCCAAATATTTGAACAGTTTGATTCGATCAAAGAATTAGAACGTACTAATGTATGGCCGGGATCCCGATACCGCTATATAAATATTTTCGCAATAACCTAAGCAAACATGTTGGGTTAATATCGATTTAAAACAAACCGGAAAATGGACTACGCTTAAGTATTAAACTGTTTACTTTGGGAAATTGGCTTACTAGGAATTCATATGACGTGTTCATATAGATGATGTGTTTTACAAATAAAATTAAAACTGCGATGAGCATGTTAAAAGTCCTATCTTCAACATTATGGTACAAAATACGGTAGAAGGCTTAATAAAAAGACAAATTTTTATGTAGGTATTAGGCACGTATAGGGATGTGGACTAGGGTGATATGATGAAGGTAACCTAGAAATGGACGTTACAGTCATCGTTATTTTTTTACTTATCTCAAACATAATTATGAAGAGTGATCATTATTATGTACTAGCTGTTTCAAAGTTTTCCCGTGGGAATTCTGGGATAAAAAGTAGCCTATATTCTTTCTCAGGGTCTAGAGCATATGTATACCAAATTTCATTCAAATCCGTTCAGTTGTTTTGGCGTGGAAGAGTAACAGATAGACAGACACAGTTACTTTCGCATTTATAATATTAGTAAGGATTAGGATAGTTAGGATTAGGATGTCGTCTTAAGGTTCCAGAACCCGGGTATCATTATGTCCACTTGGGCCCGGGATGTTGCAGCTCGGGACAGCTCTATGGTGGACTTATTGAACCATTCGGTGAAGTTCTGTATTTATGTATGTACCTAAGGGCTGATTTTTCAATAGTCAGATAAATGCTATCTGAGGAATTAAATTGTTGCTGTCACTGTCTCACACAAACATTCTGACGCGACAGCATCAGAATTATTCCTCAGATAACCCTTATCTGACCATTGAAAAATCAGCATCAGTAAAATAAAACAATGATTTAATCCGTAGTTAAACAAAGCCACGACTAAGTTAAGTACCTGGCAGCCGGCACCGGCGTACCGTCAGCATATTTCCATTTCCAACTTTTCACGCTTCAACTAAAAACATTTCAACTGAACCAAACATATTCGCTTTATTAATCTGCTAGGTACGAATGTTCCACATACTTCGCTGTTGAGAACTCCTGTGATGCGAACTGATTGGCTTGGGTTAGGGTTGAATTTTATGAGTGATCTTGGACCTGGACGAGGGAATGCACCCGACATATTGAACTACTTTATGTAAGGCTACCAGTTAGCAAAAAAATATATATTATCTTCCCCGCCTTTTACACATATTATTATTTCCGAATACGGAATGGTTGATATTTCATCAATTTATTTTCTACTCTTATATTTGTAGGATTTAAGTTTACAGTCAGTTTATCATATGCCATTCCATACCGATATATCTGTCGCAGGCATCTGGTTGAATCTCATTTTTAATTGAACCACTAGCCCGTTCATTGGATTGCGCTACTCAATTGTATGACTAGGCCGAACGTTGATTGTACAAGCGTCACAAAACGTCCAACTAGTTAGCTGACTTAAAATCAGTCAGGTGGTGAATAAAACAAATATGGCGTCTAACAGCTAACAGCTGATACAAAAAGCACCTATATTGTTAGTTTTTTGCAAATCAATTAGCTTGAAAGTGCGTTATTTGTGTTAAATTATGAACAACAATATGAAGGTACGTTTATTTTTATTGTTTAGTTAATTTGTGAGATAAGAGCTTTGTAACATAGTCTTTTTGTTGATTCTTGTCTGGTCGTGTTCACCGTAACCAGACATTACAAAGTTGCTATACTATATCCCATTCAACGACTTCGCTGAATGACGTTCAGTCAAGACGTCGAACGTTACAATCAACGACTTGACGAGTTGTCCTTTAGTCATACAACTGAATAGCGCCATCCAATGAACGGGCTAGTGGTTCAATCAAAAAGGAGATTAAACCAGATGCCTGCGACATATCCACTAGCTACTTTCAAGACGAAAAAAATACTCAATCTAGATAATGTTTATAAAATTTCTAGCTATAAGCCATTCGGTCGCATTTGGCAACATTAAGTAACGCCTATACAATAGTTATGGATAATTATCCAACATTACTTTGAAATAAGGATAAACGGCCAGTAACATCGGATTTCCAAATTGGAATCCTATTAATGGAATACCGAGATACAAAATGTTAATGGGAATATGTGTACTTATGCGAATGTGTTGGGGATATACTCAATTCTAATTTGGCTTATGTCCATTCTCGTAATCTACTTCGTATAAAATATTTTTTGGGGTTACCATAAAATACTAGACACCTGTAAAACCGGATTTTTTGACTGTGTTAAAACATCCACCCTCAAACCTGGTGGAAACTTTTAAACATTTGGTAATCCAGTTTTAACATGATTAAAAATTCGTCATGCTAATTCCATTTTTCAGAACCCACCGCCTAATTGACATACGAGTACTTATATTGTCGTCTGTTCTGTTTATGAAAGTTTTCTTATTTTTTCATGGACCTCCCTCACTCTAGATTGAGTTAACGGCATTTTAACGCTCCCGCGCCTGAAAACATTATCAATCCACGTCTGCAATCAACCGCCACGCCGCCGCCGGGGGCATAAAATGTTGCTTTTACGACTCCGTATCTTTTTATAACTTGCGTTTGTTGAGCCACGTAGCCAAGATTCCTTGATCTGTTACAGGTAAAACAGTTGACGTAACTACATAAATAAATTATGAATCTGCGTGTTTATGCTTTCATTCCATTGTTTCAGGCAAAATTAGAGACAAAAGCTCTGAAGGCGAAAAGGCCGGGCTTCACAGATGACCGGTACAACGAAACGTCATACTACATTGAAAATGGTATGTACCTACTCCCATTTACAGTTGTAACATTTTATAGGTAGGTTTCACAGGTACATAGACATACTGATGAAAAATATGATAAACACGTTTTTTTATAGCTTTTAAAACAGTCTCTTCCCAACGGTTTATAATGATTATTATCTACTCAACTAATAACTAAAAAAATATAGTAACTTAAGAATCTCAGCCCCCGTATTATTAAATTCGAGACTGCTGCATCTAAAGCGGCGTCCCCACTACGCGACTACGGCAGCGGAGTCGCGCAATATAATTACTTCCGTTTCTACCTCAGATTAACAATATACGAACGAGATGAAGTGTCAGTGCAAAAGAAACGTCTCGACAATTAACTCCCCTCTTCCACCACTGAGCTCTTATTTTGAATTAGTTCGGTTTTGTTACTTTATTCATTGGTCCAATGGTTGTCATTAGGCTGAACTTAAAACGGTTTGACAGCAAACAAAATGCGGACATTTGCTTTGTTTTTGCTCGTGACACACCATCTAGCTTGTATATCGTTAGTCTAAGGCGTCTACATAATGAAATGGAAGGCGCCTTTCGACAATCTGTTACTCCAATTTGCCTGGCCGCTGTCTAATTCGGCTAATGTATAGCACATTAAAAGAATTAAGTACCGCCCCGCGTTTTCACCTTATTTGAAAGTGCTTAGTCACAATAGCCCGGGAAATGTACAAAGAGGGTATTCTTTCACAATACGCTCGACGCGAAGTGTTTTGATTTATTTTATTGCTGCTTAGGTATTGCCAATTGGGTTCTTTTTAACTGACTTCGAAAAAAGCAATTCGTCTGCATGAATGTTTTTTTTTAAGTATGTTCACCGATTACTCCGCCATTTATAGACCGATTTTGAAAATTCTTTTCTGTTTGGGTATTTTTGTTTGATATAGCGACTGCTAACGTACAACCACGGACATATAAGCGATTAACAATCCTTAAGCACCGTCGCTCGCCTGTCTAACATCTGTCAGATCCATACAAGTTACGTCAGATTTGACAAGCAAGCGACTTTGCTTAAAGATTGTCCTGAATGCGATGTAGCATATTATATATGCCGAGAGTTTTTTTTATGCCATGTATCATCACATCAAACAATATTGGTTCAGCTGTTTTTAAAAGTTACGCGATCAATTATCGTTTTTAGATTCTTAACTGTGCAGTTAGTTAGTTCCTATGGAAATCGCATTCTAATGCGAATGCATACTAATTCCCGCCCATGCATAATAAAGACCGTTTCCCATAACTGAAGTTCATGAAACTTAAGCTACTAATACACTAGGCACATTCCCGAAGGCCGGCAATACGGCGGAGTGCACATTACATTAGCCTAGTCATCGTGCCGCAATGCCGGTGCTATTGAATCTATGTAAACTAACCTTTATCCATAAATTTGTCTATTCAATTTGGGTGTAGGCTAGGTATTTTATTGAAGGTTCTTTTAGGTTTTTTATTATAAATTTAACCATATTTGAAATGTTTATTGGTAGAATTCAATATAATTATTAAATAAAAAAATTCAAATGCTACTTATAGTATATATACGAAAACTAAATATCGTATTTTTACGATAGAAGAGATAAAATCATTTAGTCTGAATGACTACGCACAGCCGAAACTAATGAACGTATCGCCCTGAAAACTGCAGGGATTGTTCTTTGTATGATATGTAGGCAGAGGCACCATACTTATATATAAAAAAATGTTAGGAATGAGAGTACTTCCTTCATGGGATGGAAAACATTCTAAGGCGAAGCGAAGCTCGCGGCACGGCAGCTAGTTCTCAATAGAATCCTAATCCCAATAGATTTTCACTTAAAGTGTTTCAATTTAAGACTTTCTGGGATTAGACGCTTAACTATTTCCTCCTCTCGATTTTCATTACGTTAGTAGTTCCTAGACGGATTTTAGCTTTAAACTACGAGTAAAAATAATAGAGTTTATTATTATTAAGTAAATGTGGTAAAAACAGACTAGTGCGACTGATTGGCTGCATAAACCTAAACTTTTCTCCAAGTTTACAGAAAGACTGAATGCATCAAATGAAATTGCTTGTTGGTTAACTTAAAACAAATCACTACTTTCTACGCAACCATGTAAATCTCCGTATGTTTTCTTTCATTCACATAATATTTAACATTATTAACCTTTCTATTTAATACCTAAAACGACGTCTCCTAGTTCCTCTCCCCACCACTAACACTGCCACTCATTCCGCAGGCCTCAGAAAGGTGTACCCCTACTACTTTACGTTCACAACCTTCACTAAAGGCCGGTGGGTCGGTGAAAAGATCCTTGACGTGTTCGCCCGGGAATTTCGCGCGCACCCGGCCGCGGAGTACGAGCGCTGCATCCGGGCCGGCACCCTGACGGTCAACTACGACCGGGTCGACCCGGACTACCGGCTCAAGCACAACGATCTGCTCGCGAACGTCGTGCACAGGTATGTTGAAGCGTGCGCTCGCGCGAGTGTGGGTCGACGGTAATTGGTATTGTTGACGCGCGTTCGTTTTCTATAGTTCCAAAGAATGGTTGTGGTTTAGGATTAGTGGAATAGGATGCGCTACAACAATATGGGTTATCGTCCGTCGTTCATGTTTAATCGTATTAAATAGTCTAGTCATACTGAACTTACTTAAAAATTATATTATACCTATTTCAAAATTATTTAGTACTACAACAACTGTAAAGGAGTACTTTATTAATGCTTTAATTACCACATTATTTTCTAAATTACACTCACATTCCTTATAAAAGAGCACTTAGGTACACTATACATTATATTAATATAAAAAACAATTGTAAAATAACTTACAAAAAAAAAATACAATCAATTTTTAATTCAAACTCTCTTCATCTACACAATTACTACTACGATTTTACTGTATGTAGATTTGAAAAAATATAATTCAGGAATTAACTTCATCATCTCTTTCTTATCAATATCTATAGGTAACCAACTTATTCCGATCATACTACGATGTAGTGTGACTAATAAAATTGGTCGAAGCTCGATCAACTCAAGATAAACAATGTAAATATTAAAATACTTAAATAATGTATTCCCTATTATCGTGTTAGTTCTACACTTTGCCTGTTCTCATCAACTTATTAGTTCACTTCAATACCTAATAGCAGTTGCGAACAAAAACCAAGACATTTGCATCTGTAATTCGCTAAAATTTATCAAGTATTACATCGGCATTAATACTTCCATTTATTATTACATATAAATCTGAACAGAACACAGAAACTAATTTCAACAAACGAAGGATACTATCTACAGGTTTTAATTAAGTATATTTAACACAAGAATTCCTTCTGGTTCAGATTTGTCTTTGTCAAAGTATAGAACTAGTTTTACACGAGATAACTCTTGTATTGTCTATGGATCTACTAAACTCCGCGCCCACCATCTTATCAGGAGCTCCGGTCTTGCAGCGAGCTGCTAACTTCGTCTTGTTCAATTTTCCGGCTTGCCTCCCGTCGCTCCCAGACATTTCCCTTTAAACCACCACTAAACCCAGTTTTAAAACTGTCGGGAAAACCACAATTACCGTGTGTTAGTCATTACGCTGAAGTGATGGCAACGATCCAATAGCTATCGGAAGAGTGCGCGATCAAACAGTTTTACATCACAACCGTTTGATGAAGACGGGATACGTGCACTTTGAAAACCAATAAAGAAGTTCAAACATTTGTAATGGTTGAAAGCTTTTTGATTGGAGCACACAAATTGGGGCTCTTGAATCGAACCGCACGGCTTCCCAATATGTACCTGACAACCTGACCTTGCCTCAGAGTGACCTATCTAGCTTACGAAAAACGAAGTTTCATGACACTGCCACGACTCTACATAGTCTACATATCTCGTGTTACTATGTTCCTATGTTGTATAAAAGTATTCACTCTTGTTCGTTCGATTTTCGTCAAGCTAGAGTACACTCAAACAAAAGACGGGCAAGCAAAATTGTGTCCCCGTGGCCTGACTGAGATATCGTTGCAGGCACGAAGTACCTGTCACGAGCCAACAGATCACGCTCGTCCACATAGACGAAGACATTGTGGTCGTCAACAAACCGGCATCCATCCCCGTAAGTGGCAATGAGACAGCCATGTTATATGAACGCTTGCATGCCGTCCGCCATCTTGAATGCTTCTGTCATATTCTGCATGTCCTGTTAATGGCATACTCTGTCATCCTTGTGTATGCCTTATAGTACGGTAAGCTTCATAAGTAGCCTAACACCTTTACGCCTGGCCAAACTAACAAATTGTCAATATTTGAAGAAATAAAGCAAGCAGAAGAGTTTGAGATGCAAAAGTGTAAAATCTATACTTATGAAGCTACTGTATTTCTATTTGCTGCTTAATGGTATTTTTTGCAGCATATGAAAATATTTACAGGCTGTTGCAAAAGAAAAAAAAATCTTATTAATTTACTCCCTTACGGCTTAATATACCCTTTTGAACACCCTGTAATATGTTTTCTCACCCACTCCCACTCCAATCTGCAATTTCATAATAAACTTCTCTCACCAGCTTTCATCCCCTACTTTCTTCTTTATTATATTTAACTGTATAAGTAGTATAATGTAAAAGTAGGTAATTGAATAAATGAATTATTTATTTAATAACAAAAGTATCCCTTAGTAACTAACCTAGAAACAAAGAAGACATCCTTAAAAATGTATATCTATAGGTTAGGTACATTTTGCATAACTATAGGTATAGTTTTATTCTTTATTTGTACACCATTATATCAAATAGGTATACCTACATAGCTACGTAAGTGAAACACTGTAAGCTTTTCTACTGAATTAAGGCAAATGCTTATATTCATAGCCTACTTTTTGTCAGAATACATACATTTGAATGCCGGAAGCCCGAAATATCTACTGTCCGCGCGACGCTTTGTCTCCTCCAATCCGCAGTGATATCAGCATTTTGCATAAAACGCCTTAACAGAATGTAAATGCGAATGGGACGACTTAATCGTGTAACTTGCGAATTAATGGACGGAGTTGTGGAAATTATGCTTTATAAAGTCTTTTGCATTTCATGACTGCTGAATAGAGGATGTTTTTGAAAGTGGCAGCGCGGAGATACGCTTTGAAACACGCTCGCTGAAGCTGAGCCAGTGTGGGCTGGTGTTTTTAACGGAGCGCCCTTTATCTTGCCTGTTTCTTTGTACATAAGCAGCTAAGAACTGACCAACTTTGCTTCTGCTTTGAAAAATAGGGCTATGTAAGCGCAAAAAATACATAAAACTGCCTCCGCCCCAATCAACAGAAGCACAGACCCTTGCTTAAAAAGTTCGCAACAAAATGACGAAGCCTTTCCCGAAGCTTTCCCGACAACAACTTAGCGACGGCAATATGTGCTTTTTGCAACAATCCCATATCCGAAATTTGGGACGAAAAGGAAAACCGAATATCCGGCCGGTCACTAAGAGCCAGTGCTCTTCAAACTACCCTCGTTACATAAAAGCCGACGGTAAAAAACATTCCGAGCGTGTGATGGAGCACGCCTAATATTGCGAGCTACTCCACTTTCATATCAAGCTATAACTGGAATAAGATTGTATCGTCCGCTACACATACACATGCCGTCACGTCAGTAAAACCCCCTATTACTCGAAGCTTAAACGTGAGCGGTTCTGAAACGAGTAACGTCTCCCTGAGGCCGCCTGTACCGCCGGCAGATCGGTATCTTTATTTTGCATATAAATTATGCCCCGTCTTCCGATCTTGAGGGAAACTAGTTCCATTATTTCCAATTTACCTGTAAAAGAAGACAACGTTTCTTGAAATCTAGATGCGCCGCGCGCTATCGAATGTTATGCGCTTTGAAAGAATTTTGATTTGAGATTTTATTGAAATTTTGTTTACCCACTGCCTTCAACCGGCTTGTCCTATTGTTTGTTTAAATTACCATTTTGTAATCAAATCTTGCACAATATACCAGTATTGCAGAATAGCCCTATAAAATTAATTTTCTCATGTTAGAATGAACGTTTTATTAAAAGGCATTTCGTTTAAAATGAAAAACAGTAAAACCGCGGCTAACGGAAAGTCCACAAGCCACTCGCGCCCTCTCGCTCGCTCCCATCACTTTGGACATAAATTAATATGAGAAGGTCGCCAAATTCATATTTTTACAAGGGATCTCGAGACTCTGTGTAAATGAGATAGCCGCGAGTTCTCAGTTTTATGTACGGAGGGAAATTAAAAGCTTTCAGTAACTCGTTTTTCAGCTAAGAGCTTTTCTAATAAAAAAGCAATATGTGCCTTAAAACCTTTACCACGGCGCTTTTTTAATTTATATTCTGTGCACTTATGAAGCCCACCTAATTCAACACTTTGTTATTAATTTTGTAGAATGTTTTTCGTAACTTTTATGAGTTATGCGTGACATGAAAAATGCTTGTTAGGCTATAATTCAGTTCTCTTTTAATTTTTCCATTAATGTTAGATGAAACATTGTTTGCAAATAAACTTTAGGGGGTAGACAGAGGTTACGCACACACACACACAACTTAGTATACCTACCTAATATAACATACACACGCACACTCATTTAAGGCCGTAACAGTATGCATAAAAACCATTACTTTACCGACTTTAAACATACGCTCCGTCGATTCCAGTGTTTTAAATGGAACTATAGATATTCGCCATGGCAACTCTTACATAAACAAATATATTATTTATAAACTGAACTTGTCAATAACCAAACTAAATGATTGTAACCACCGACAGCAAACTAAGCTATGTTTGTGTACTGAGACCGTGATATTACTGGGACTACTTTGAAAGATGCATACTTATTTAGCCATAATTATGTAATCGGAAAAAATACAAATTCAGCAAAAAAATATGAGTACATTATGGTCTATCTGACATAGATTACTTGAACTTTCAGTGTAGTCACACGCATAATATAGGACGCGGGTTCGTTAGTGCACAAACACACATCCCGCCAAAAAACGGCGCGGCCACAGATTAATTAATACATAGAGTACCAGGATCTCTGCGCCACAGAGTATCCTCTCCTCTAACGAGACTCCTGTACATAAAATACAAGCAGTGGACCCACTGTATTGCGCTACGCTCTTGTATCTTGTTTTCTTCCTGTGATGTTGCAAGTTTTCTTTCCAAATTCGTCGACATTGCACTAATTAGTACTCTAACGCATTAGTCTTTGGTTTACGTTGTATATTAGTTCTAGCCTATCGATTGAACTCTAATGACAATAAAAATAACATGTTAAAAGTTAGTGAACATAATAAGCACTTTGGTTCAAATTGTTTTCGATAACTTGGTAAAAATTAGAAATCCCAATTATATCAATGGTTCCCTCACATCTGCAGTTATTCATTTTATCAATATCAATTCGATTGCAAACATGTCTACCTACACATACAATATTAGCTATATTTGATTCCTTTTCCTAATACTGAAACCTAATACTGTAATCTCACTTAAAACTGGCCCTCGATTTACGAGAAACCTCACAAACGCAAATGTGACGGGACCATAGAGAGTGGAGACGCGAGCTTGCACCGTCACAGTGTTTTTGCGTCCGGTTTTGACAATTTGTTCTCCATGGTGGGCCAGGCATGAGACGCCGGTGCTCGCCAGCCAAATGAGCATCATTCACATCGACGACGAGCTCCTAGTGATAGACAAGCCTTGCTCACTGCCGGTGAGTCCTGAATGCTGTGCCATTGCGACGGTGTGCCCTTTACACCCCCCCCAAAAGTCCACACACAGACAGACTTGTCCCCCGATCCCGCCCTTTCATTGCCGAAAAACGTTCAAACTCCCGCGGCCCAAGGGAGCGTTATGAATCCGCCGAAAGTTCACTCTGTTACGCATTACGCTCACGAATGTCTTGCGAAGTTCGTGATCGGAGCCGGCGGATCTGCGCTGAACTTGCAGAGGAAAACTCCGCGTCGGAAACCCACTCGCAACTGGGCCCAAGTTCCGTCTAGTCTTAAACATTGCGAGTTTTCAAGTAGCGTGTACCGCCATTGTTACATACTACGAGCTGACGCGTTCATACTGCATGTACTCATCGTTTTGTGTTTGTATCTGTTGCTTGTTTCGCTGCAGTTTTCACTAACACTTCTGGGCGACTCCAATAAGAGCTTCTTGTAGGCGACACAATATAACACGCCTTCCATTAATGTTCAATGTTACTTACGTTACGTGTGTTTCTGTACAAGCCGTGTCCCTTTGATATCCGAGCTGCAAAATGTCAAGCTTTTGATGTTCAAAAATCTGTTAACATAGCGTCTTTTATTATTAGCATCTCTGATGTCAATCGGATTTATGGATGCCAAATAAATTCAAGATAAACCAGATGTAGCTTGATTTTTAAATAAGTTTCTTGCATGTTTACCTTAACTATTCATTTCGACGTTTGTGAAACTGCGCTGTCATAATTATTGTACTGTACTATAAGTAAATGTATATTTTATTTCATAAAGTTAGCTGTATCTGAGATGGATGTTAATATTCTCGTTTCAAGAAAGTAATCCATTTAGCAAATTTCTGCTTCTTAAATATTCTTAATATCTTTACGGATCCTTTCCAGGATTTTATACTTAGCGTAAACTGCTCGTTTAACTTTTTAATTTAATTCATTCCAACTTGTCGATCTTTTAAATGTCATAGATTAATCATTCGAATAGATATTAACTTTGAAACTCACTCCAGGTTCATCCGTGCGGCAGGTACCGACACAACACGGTCGTTTTCATTCTGGCCAAAGAATATAATTTGAAAAACCTAAGGACCATACACAGGCTCGACAGGCTAACATCAGGTAAGTGCCCCAAATAAATCTGTCTCAATCCAATTATTACAAGCAAGGTCCCGGCGCGGCTTCGATATTCAAAAAGATATAAAAAGATGCCAGATTCGATTACTCGATTATGTTTCACTTGATTTTAAAGGTCGCGGCGAAAGAAATGAAACATTCATGGGAATCAAAAGATGAAAAGGAGCTATTAGATGGATTTTCTTTTCTTTTCCGAACTTTGACATAAAACTTTATGCGGCTAAGCGTTTAAATTATGAAGTTTCAACAAAGGAATATTCTCGCTGCATAGAAAGTCAGTAAAAAATACAGCCGAATGGTGCAGTGAATTATAATGAGTGCAGAAGGTCTTGACTTTGCTTCTCGACCCGAATTGCTATATGCTACGATATTATTTACTCTCGTTTATTTCACTATCTAAAGGTCGCCTCTTACATGGACACATTTAATATGTCCAGTTACGTAGTCAGTTACTAATTTCCTACGTACTTACCCACCAGCCAGGAATAGTTATAGGCCATTCCATTTGACGGTCGAATGGCGTAGTGGTTAGTGGCCCTGACTGCTATGCCGAAGGTCCTGGGTTCGATTCCCGGCTGGGGCAGATATTTGTTTAAAGAGAGATATTTGCACTCGGGTCTTGGGTGTTGATATTTATATTTAATATGTATGTATGTATTTGTGTAGATATATCAACTGTCCGATACCCATAACTCAGGCTCTGCCTAGCTTGGGATCAGATGGCCGTGTGTGAGATGTCCCCACATTATTATTATTATTATTCCTCAACATACCTACAGTTCCCCAAAATTGATAATGCACATAGAAATCTTCGTCATTGTTCGGCAACGGTCGTATTCCCGAGCGTTAGAAAACTATTATGTATTTAGAGTGGTTAAGTGCATTTTATTTATGAAATTTTAGTAGAATTATGAAATTGGTGCTAAAAGAGATAATTGATTTATCAGTAACGAAATTTGATTCGGTAATTCATAATATTCCATAATATTAAAATTTACTTCGAAAATGTTACAGTAGGTACTTTTCAAGTGTCTTACTGAAGCTGATGTAAAGATGGATGAAAGAAGGTTTGAATAACACAAGTTTATATTATAAGGAGAAATGGATTTCAAACACAGGTTTATATAAAAAAATTGAAATCTCAGTTCAAAAGTATTTACAGCATTGATTATTTCACATTAATAAAAATGTTTACATTAAAATCTCAGTTCAAAAGTATTTACAGCGCTGATCATTCACAATAATATTACAATTACAAACTTGGTCTTTTGGGTGTGGCTTTATTGGCAAAGTGAAGTCTAACAATGTGACGCATATTTTATTCATAAATGTGCCTCATAATATGGCATCGTCAAAAATAATTAAAGTTGAAATTAAATTCACATTTGAAAAAAATAACAAGAACGATGTGTAATTGCAGCTCTTTATAATTCCACAAAAGTAATATTGATCTTGACCTTGAGACCCTTGACTGATCGGTGACAGCCACCGACCGCCCAAATTGTTTTCGATTATGTGTCACATGATATTGACTACTATTTCTTTCGAATAAGGATCAAATTGCAAGTGCTTTGTTTAAGGCACTGATTCGGGTGTTTCCGGGAATACGACTGTTTGCGAAGATTTGCATGCGCATTATTAATATGGGAGAACTGTACCTCTACAGAGGTCCTCACCCGTGGTTCCGTGCCTGCTTCCAGGGCTGCTGCTGTTCGGGCGGAGTCCGAAGAAGGCGCGGCAGATGGAGCACCAGATCCGGAACCGGCAGGTGCAGAAGGAGTACGTGTGCCGCGTCGACGGGGAGTTCCCGGAGTATGTTGGATCTTTATGTGTTACTACAAAAATAAAACCTTGTTTAATGTGTATTTATGTCAAATTTTAATACGTTTATAATAAAGCGTTTGACAGCCAATTGATAGCATTTGGCATGTGTCTAAGTTTTGATGCTAAGGCCCTTAAAGTTTTGCTTGATAAATTAAGATTGAGACAATCTTTTCCAGAATGGGGTTTCCCAACTCAGAAGTGGGACCATTATTAAGAGAATTTATTCTTCGATCCTAAATTTTTCCATGTTACTCGTATTGTTGGATTGTCATAAATTACTTATTAGAGTTATTAGCGATTTACCCAGTAGCCTCTGCATCTACTTAGTATGTCAAAGTTCGCAGTGTGCATTGATATAATAATATTATGTTTGATCAATATGGTATAATGAAGAAAAAGTCTTCTGATTCTATATTTACAAAACCTAACATTCCACAAACCCTCCATTCCAGGACGGAAGAGATCGAGTGCCTCGAGCCGATAGAAGTAGTGAGCTACAAGATAGGCGTGTGCAAGGTGTCCCCCAAGGGCAAGGACTGCTCCACCATCTTCAAGCGGCTCGGCTACAACGCCAAGACCAACACAAGTGTGGTTCTGTGCCGGCCCAAGACCGGCCGGATGCACCAGATTAGGGTGCACTTGCAGTTCTTGGGTGAGTGTTTGATTTTCAATTGAATATTTTTTTATAGCGAATTGTGAATATTAGGTGTTAACTGTGGCGTTTCATTTCGCGAAATTTTATTCCCTACTATTATATGCAATCTTTTTTATCCCTATAGGAAAACTTTCGTACGTAGGTTTGTACACATATTTATATCTATACTTGATAGTAAAGTACAGCGTTCAAATCGACACATGTTACCATACTCTTATATCTATATTAACAATCCCAACCCTCACATTCCAGGCTACCCGGTAGTGAACGACCCTCTCTACAACCACCCGGTGTTCGGTCCTCTCCGGGGCAAGGGCGGTGACACCGGCGGCAAGACTGACGAGCAACTGGTCCGAGACCTCATCGCCATACACAACGCTGAGAACTGGCTTGGGGTTGATGCCGGCGATGATGATCTGCTGTTCTCGAAGCCTCCTGGTGATGATAAAGGTGAGGCGATGGAAACAAAGGTTGATCACGGATGTCTTGTCTGATATTTTTAAAGACTTTTTGTTTAGTTTTTCTAATGCAACCATAGAACAACGCGGACTCGGGTGTACCCTCGGGAACCGTCATAGCGATCTTTCTTGATACAAAAAAGTCTGCCAATTTTTGCGGGGGGAAATTTTACCGTTTAGCTTGATTATGTCCCATTTGACATGTCATTATGAGTTTTAATTCCCAGCATTAAGGGTTATGTGAAGTGACATTTAATAATGAACACAAGTGTCGTCATTTTTATTGCCAATGGATGTAACAATTATCGATAAGTGTTATCGATGAATTCAAGAGCATGGGTTGGAAATACTAATTAAAAATTATGAATTAAACGAAGCATTTATTTAGATAACTATGTATTAATTATATATTATACTTACTAACTTTTGTAACTATCATCACGACCCATTTCGTCCCCACTGCTGGGGCACTGGTCTCCCTTCAATGAAGGAAGGGTTTTAGACCTAGTCCACCACGCTGGCCTAGTGCGGGTTGGTGGACCCCAACACAAGCAAGCTTGTGCTGAGAGAGTTGTCGGGTAAGTGGGCAACCCGACTGTCAGATGTTTTCAAGCCGCCCGATGGCCTCTGACTAGGCTTAACAACTGCTGCCGAAGCAGCAACCGGGACCCACGGCTTAACGTGCCGTCCGAAGCACGGAAGAGTCTAGGAAAGAACCACTTAAAATCGGTCACCCATCCAATGGCTGACCGTGCCAGTTGTTGCTTAACCTCAGCTTAAGCCCGCTTGACTACGTTGCAAAATAAAATAAATAGTGAGATCCTTTAACTAGGTATGACCTTTTTGTCGATCAATACATAATATCTACTTACTGGTACATATTGCATTTTTTTGACATTGGTTGCTAGGCAACTGCTAATAACAATAAACCATGACAAAATCTGTGATCAAATCCGGAATCTGGATATTCTATGAATTGAAGGTGTCATTTTAGTATGTAAACAAATAATTTTCTATGAAACGAACGCTTTGCCAACTAGATTGAGTCTAGTGAAAATTGAGACTGCAATTAGTTTTTATAAATCGGTGGGCCTTTCTGGCCTACCACCCCGCCAGAGGGGAACGTCTGCCTATTTCGTCTCCAGACCATTCATACTCAATGAATGCAACAGACAATAATTGTATGCTAAAATAAATTTTCTAAATAAAAGTATTAAAAACAATATTTATTAAAGTAGCATTAAGAATCGCGATGAAGTAACGACAGGGCATAAAGTTTAAATGACAGCGTTAGAATCCAGACGTTTTGTAGTAATGTAAAATTTTAGTAGCCTTCCAGTTTTACAAGTTTTCAATGAATAATAATAAAAATACACAAAAGCGATGGCGCTGTAAAATTCTCATCTCTTAAATTGTTCTCTTGAGTTTATAGTTAAACTTTTAACTTTCATGAGCAGTAAAAATATAACATCTTCCTTGAAATAAAAATCGATTGAATTGATAATTGATTTTGCTCTTTCATATTCTTATGTTTTCAGTGAATTAACGATAATGTCATCTAAATATATTACTTTTTTCAATTCCAGTTGGTGAAGATGACGACACAGGCCCGGCGTCACGGGAGTCTTCGCCGAGACTGGAGTCCCCAGCCCCGGGCATCACACCTGCTAGTGTGGTTATGATGCGTAAGTTTACTGACATTTCTTAATACAATGATTAAGTTGTATTTGGTGGTGATCTTAAGCTTAGTCAAGTTAATAGTAGAGATGCCACGAATATTCGGCAACTATTCGGTATTCGGCCTATTCGGCCAGTTTTTTCAGTATTCGGTATTCGGCCGAATAGTGCGTACTATTCGGGCCGAATACCGAATAGTAAATCATGTAAAAAAAGACTTGTTATTTTAATCAAAATTGTGTATTTATTTCCAAATCACAACATTTTAGTACTTAAAATTAATCAGTAGTAAGTTGTGCTGGATAAAAACGAGCATTTCAGCATTTTTTGGTAGCCCACGATTGCGCTTTTTATTGTAACCATCCTCAGAAAATAACCTCTCACTATAAACGCTACTTCCAGGTGAAGAAAGATAAGTTTTTGCAAATTTCAAAAGGTTCGGGTGTTGTTTTTTGTTTGCTGACCACCACTTGTAAGGATCGGCCATCCGATCTAGCCGAACTATTATCAAATAAAAATTTAACTCGTTTGCCACAGCATTCTGCCTCCTAATAATTAGCATTTCTCATATAATCTGTAGCGACTTCTTCAAAGCAGTTCCAGGAACAAAAAAAACAGGTTATAGCGCCGAATATTCGGCGGCCGAATATTCGGCGCTTCGGCCGGCAGCGTCGCCGAATATTCGGTATTCGGTATTCGGCCAATTCACTATTCGTGGCAACACTAGTTAATAGTGTGTTAATTACTCTACTCTTGCCAGAAAAATATATATCATCAAAAAAATATATAATAATATCGCAGCAGTTTAATATATTTATGTTAAATTATCCTATTTATATACGTATTATATTTAAATAATTAGTTTGTTTAATACAGTAGGCAAAATAAAATAAATATATAATTGACCTAGTTTTTTGTTTAATAATAATTAATCAAATTGAAAGCATAATGAGGAACGGAACAGAACCTTCACACTTCAGCACGGGCCTTCCTAGTGAAGTGTGCAGACAACTTACTGCGATCTTATGATCCTACAGAATTGTACTTTCATTGTGTAATAAATAAATTTAAAAAAACAGTAAAATAGTGACATTAAAATTAATCATCATCAGTAACACTAACATCGTATCATCCCCATATCCTACAGCGCATCTGTTTAACTATAGTTTGTCGGCTCTTCGAAGTTCACGTTATGTCGAGGGTTTTGCCTAACAACACTATGTAGGTAGTTGATCATCTGTTTTGCGAATTGGATACTCCACATATTATTATTTCCACTTTGTGTAAAATCCAGATCTCAGATTCAGATTCATTTATTTATCGTAATTATTTGTTGATAGTCAAGATAATGCATCTACCACCATTTCACAAAGACTCCTTTCCCAAACACCCAGTTAAAGCAATCTCCTAATTCCCTCCCCAGCGGCGACTCTGCCCAGCCCCTCATCCGGGTCGGAGGCGCCGATGACGGTGGACGCGGCCACCACCACGTCTATGGGAGAGCCGTCGCCGCTCGGAGCCCTGGCACACGCCTTCACTAGTGTGGACACTAGTAATGATGACTCTAATGATGCTAAGGTATTCTTGTGGTTTATTATTTTGTGGAAGAATTTAATGTCAAACATTCATACAAGCTGTGTCCATTATATGTATATGTAAATCTTTAAGCTGTCATTGAATTTGTTTTGCTAACTCTAAAGCTAACCCATCGCTGATTTGTGTGGTCACTTCTAAGCAGAATCAGTTTAAGCGTATGCTCTTTGCGTTTAGAAATTCATTCATGTATTGAATATTTGAAAAAGTTCTTAGTGGAACTTTACAAGAAATTTACGTGGCTTTAGAGTCAGCAGGATCAAGGATTTTGAAGATACACATAATTTTAAAAAACACAGCTTTCATAATTTAAAATCAAAAAAATATACCCACTTTGTGTTAACCAACGTATCTCCTGCCAACAGTCAGACAAAGTGACCGTAGCGACGCAGACGGGCTGCGAGCCGGCCGCCGTATCCCCGGTTGCCGCGGGGGACGGACCCGCCGCCGACCCACACTGCTACGAGTGCCGGGTGCGGTACCGCGACCCGCGCCCGCGCGACCTCGTCATGTATCTGCACGCGTGGAAGTACAAGGTGACATTTTTATAAACTAAATTATATAATTATAGTGACCTGTAGCTCTCGACGACTCGTTCATAAACTACAGGCACTATATCGCCGTCCGACATCGGGGATCCATGGAGCATTGAATCTAGCCGCTGCAGCGTATAGCCACAGTACTCACAAGGAGAGTCGCCTCGGGGTAGTGAGACCCCAACCTGATGTCGTGACAGGTGCCGGAGCTGTTAACCCTCATTTCAGTACAAGGTGAGTACAAAGTGACCGTAGCGACCCGCACTGCTACGAGTGCCGGGTGCGGTACCGCGACCCGCGCCCGCCCGACCTCGTCATGTATCTGCACGCGTGGAAGTACAAGGTGACACGGTTTTATAAACTAAATGTTATAATTATAGTGACCAGGCCCAGTAGCACAGGGCGTTATCGAGTCTTCCGTCGTCGCGCTCGATCTTGAGGCTGCGCGATGTGAGTTAGCGCGATGCAAAACTCTTGTCACTTCTTAAATGCGCCCCGTACTAGCCCTTCTCTAGCTCTCGACGACTCGGTCATAAACTAAAGGCACTAACATCAGGAACAGTGGATCTAGCCGCTCCAGCGTATAGCCACAATACCGACACAATAGTGACACAGTACTGGTACAAGGTGAGTACAAAGTGACCGTAGCGACCCGCACTGCTACGAGTGCCGCGTGCGGTACCGCGACCCGCGCCCGCGCGACCTCGTCATGTATCTGCACGCGTGGAAGTACAAGGTGGGTTGACGCCTTTAGGCACACATAAACGTAACGTGAACGGATCGTCACCGTGTCGCTTTTCACCCGAACTTGTGCGAGGCGATTACGTTATGATTCCCATTGGAGTGCGTTGCAGTAGAGAGTTCATACAAAGAATACTGAACAGATCGTGTTTATACGGCCTCTAATGACATGTTGTGAGTGTGACCTGTATGTGTATGGTATACTCAGACTGTTTTATTAAGAATTTTACCAATATAGGGGCTTTACAGTACCTATGTATTTCTGTCATCATTGTAATTTTGAATTCAATGTGCATTTCATCTTCGCACCAAAATTATGCTATATTTCAATACAGAACAATAACTAACTATCATTTCTACAAATTCCAGGGCCCCGGCTGGGAGTACGAGACGCAGCTGCCGCAATGGGCCGACGTGGACTGGGAGGAGGCCGACCTCTCATAGTACCACGAGCCGCCGCGCCGCGCCGCCACCACCCACCCACAACACAGGATCAGACCAATATTTTTAAGTAAACATTAAAATTTAAAATCCAACATTTTTGACAACAACAATAAACAGGAGCAAACGTTTGATACAGTCGCGCCAATGTTGGCATAATAAGACGATTGTCTTTGCATTGTCACTAAGGTTTTTTTTTTCACGCGGCAATGGCAACATGTCAGTTTAATATCAGGTGAAAAAGTTTTATGATTAAAACTAATTTGAAGTTTAAAATCTAAATAAAATAATCCTAAATGTTACTCTTACTTAGACATAGCCAAAGAATTGCAGATTGAGTGTTTGGCGTGTCGCAGAATCGTTGTTACTGTCTATGGCTGTTAATATACAGACGCTTGAGGTAAGTAGGTTTTTTAAACTAGTTATGTAAGTGAGATTTAGGGTAAATGTTTCATCTCCTTTTTTAGAAGTCTGTACTGTAAGTCATTTCAATGTTACTGTTCTTAAGTTTGTGTTTCTAGTGCTTAAGAATTAGTAATTTAATTGAAACAGTTGTTTCCTATTTTTTGTTGAAATATGTTTTCTTAGATTACCTAATTATAAGTGCACGAAGGTTGTTTTTATTCTCTTTGGGTTTTGTTGGCGCCGTCGTTATTCGAAATTACCTATTATACCTATTTAAAAGTTTAATTAAATGGATAGCCCATTTTTCTGTGGCTTAACTTTGACAATATGAGCATAATATAAACTGTTCCGTAAGTGGCCATAAAAGAAAAAAAGCTTATTTATAACCAAGTCACATAGTAACTGTATATGTATGTAACTTTATAAAAATACTATAATAACGGCAATAGCACATTCACGCATAATCCTAATGTAAGTACTAAAATTTGGACAAATCAGATGTAATATTCAGGGCTGTAAATGTAGATAACTTTTCCTCAAGCTTGTTGTAGCCTAGAAAGTAAATGTTATTCATAAAGTATTTGTAAAATAGTAGTTATATCGCTTTAACGACGCAGGGTCATAACATCAATCATAAAGAACATTATATTTAAAACAAACATAGTAGGAACTTTTTAAAACGAAATAAGAGAATTTTTGAATACAGAACATTATTTCAATCTAGGACCACTGCTTGAATACGTATATTTTCTTATTGTCTTAAAATATAGGACCACTACGTAACCTTTGTAGGAGATCTACTTATTACGAATGCTAAGTTTTTTTATCAGGTACGGTCAACCAAAGCAAGTACCGACTCTACTTATATGTACATATGGCCACTGGCATGTGGGACTGTGGGTACGGTAATAAATGTGTACCTTCCTACTGAAAGTGTTTTCAGATCTAAATTAAATACCGAAATAGTACTGTGCTCGTTGTACAATTCATACTTAACGAATAGCAAGTATCTGAAAGGCCGTTTTCGATCCAGAATTATTGACGGATACCTTTTTTCATGACCAATCAGTTTAAATTAAAAGCAGCACATTTTAAAGACAAACGTCTCTTACTTTTACGTCACGCGTGTTTTGTTTTAACATAGATTTTCGTTTTATTTTTAACGTAGCATGGTATGTTAAAATACATTTTTGGATCTTGAAAAATTATAATATAAAAGACCAGTATGTAAGTGTTGCCATAATAAATCAATGGTGATTTTTGTTCTTTTCTATTGTTTCTTCTGCTATCATTCTCTGTACTTATGGCAGAGTGGGGGTAGCACTGTCTATTTTATTTAGTTTTATTCTAGTTTAATAGGTAACTAATCATTTCGTCGTCCATTGTAAAAATTCACATTATAAAATAAAGCTATCAAAAAATTATAACAATATAATAAATAACTAAATTTTAAATAAATCAGTTCGATTGACCATTTATTCTCCAAATGTAGCGGCTTAATCAAAATATGGACGACATAAAAAGAAGAGTTCCTTAGTTTGCCTTGTCATTTTACGTTGGATTGTTATAATTTACCTGGGTAGATGGAAATACTCGAAGTATGGCATAACAACATGATAAAAGACATAATAACAGATGAAACGCTGGTTCGTTTTTTGTTTGTATTTAGTAAAGTAGTGAAGACATTAAAAGACAATTTCTTGTGAGCATCATGAGCTTTTCTATATCCGTTAAAGATATAATATATAATTATATATATTTTTCTTACTTGTAGCTTATAATGCTTCTTGTTATTTGATAATTAAGTGGAGTGATTGAGTTGGTATACTTATGATAGTACAAGTTGTGAGTTGTATGATGTTTGCTTGTCTATTTACCTGTAAAAGTCATGTAAAATATGAGTCTTCCGTATCAAATTTCATATAACTGATTATTTCACGAGTATCTATAAATCAGGTGGTATAAAGCCCCAAATGACGAAATACGTAGAGTTACTGGTAATAATTAATAAATAACATTAATCGTCAAAGAATAAGTATTTATCAGTAACACTGTATTTACAAGCTTTTAGCCATTACTTTTACGAAACTAGACATAATGGAAGCTTCAATTGGGACTAAAACATTAGTATGTATAACCTTCTTTTTGATGATATAAAGGTGGCCTTTGGGATGATTTTAAAATAATATTCTACTTTTAGGTATTATTTATGAAGAATTCCTAGGCCTAAAAAGATAATTTTGGAACGTTTGTATATGGATTTTAAATGTAGCATGTACAAATGGATGTACCTAATCGTATAAGTGGCATATCACCTAAGGTAGCATTTACAAAATGTATGTACCTCTACATGTGTATAAAAGTCATTTTGAAATGCGAGGAATGAAGCTGAGGCGGGAATTTGACATTATATACATTTACGGGTGATCTGTACTTCAGTAAGTAAAACTATTGTTGTATTTTTATAGTAAGTAAGATCTGTTTATATATACGTTAAATATCAATATACAGACATACATATAAAAATAAGCGCAAGAGATACATTAAATTACCTAGACCTGTGCTTTCATTGTTTTGAAACCGCTTAAGTACCTATCTGTGTATGTTTCTTAATATTGTGTCCTATGTGTCTAAATTATTTGGTGTAATGTTAATTAATTGATAATAATTATAAAAGTAGTAGGTACTGTTTGTTTTCTTTGCGCCTTTCGTTTCATATTTTTCGTTAAATGTATGTAATTTTCATGTGCCTTCTCAAAATATTGAAAGAAAATGGAATGATAAGAACAAGTTTTTATCACATTTTATTGTAATTGTTGATGCATTTTAATGTATATAATTATGTACGTTTGGTAGATAAAGTCGACGATAGACATTGGCTCAGTATAGCGTTGCTGAAATAAAAAAAATATACCTATTTCAAGAATTTCTCCAACCAGTTTATGTTTTGTCAATTCAGATTTTTCATGTGATAACGGGACCTAAATTAAAAACACATGATTCTATTTTGCAGTTTACTCGTATGATTAAATTGAACTTGATTTAAAGCCTTATTAGCTGCCCGTTTCCCGCTAATACATGCTACATAAATGCCAGTATTTTTCCTTCATTTTAAAGATTGTGTTTGTAAACTTAAAGACATTTTTGATAATTTTAATAAGTATTTCGTAAGTTAAGATTATACTAGAGTTTTCTTCTTTAGATTCATGTTATAAGTATTCATGTTTCCATTCAAAGATTAGAATAAAATTCATCATTGGCATTGGTTTGTTTTAATTATTTAGAAGACAAATACCTACCATTTATTTTATAATTCCTATATCCTGTCCTAAGACTTACTTTTATCAAACTACAAACAAATCCTTAAAGTATTTTGATTTTATTTATTTAATGATAAATTTATCTTGTCATATCGTCAAACATGTAATGAACAATAAATCATCGGATGTTATTGTTAAGGTGGTAACAAGACTGATAAATAAGTAAATAAATTTAACAATGAACTGATATGATAGTATCTTGCATCTTCTTTTTTACTTACATAAGCAAAACAATTTTTGTGTATGTAATTAAGCATATAAATAAGCTTGTTTGCCAATATTTTTCAATACTTTATATAAATACATACATATCTACGGTATTATACATTCATAATAGAGTGCTACTCCACCCACCACATAGTGGCGTTTGATATCCAGCATATTCATTGGTCCACATAGCATAGCAATGGTGGGAGCAGCAACTCTTCACATTCACAGCATAGCTAGATACGGCATCTCTAGTGCAAAGGCACAATTTCGTAAATGAGCCCATTTTCGTAAGAAAAAAAAACAAACACTCACACCTTGTACTAATGTACTCCCTTGCGGGGTAGGCAGAGGTGCATTGCTGCGCCCACTTTTCGCCAGTATTATGTTAATCCCAATGTAATAGGGGGCGGGCCTATTGCCATTTTACGGGCACATCCAAGACCCGAGAACAAATATCTGTGTTTAAACAAATATCTGCCCCCGCCAGGATTCGAACCCAGGACCTTCGGCTCAGTAGTCAGGGTCACTAACCACTACGCCATTCGGTCGTCCTTTTTCGTAAGAGTTTCATAATTTTCACAATCCATTCATAAACGTGACAGTTTTTATAATCTACCTACAGTGCCACAAACTTATCTGTTCCGGTGAGAGCTCACGTAAATGTCTAATATTTCTTCATTCTATAAGATTTTAAGTTTGCCAGTAGTGGTAATTCGCTCTTGTGGTTGTAATAAACCCATCTAATCTATATCAATACATTATTCATTAGTAAATAATGAGATATGGATCAATTTAGTTCGCTCTCACCGGAACAGATAATTTTGTGGCACTATACGTGTAAACACACGTGTATGGCAATCAACACAAAGACATCTATTTAATATTTAATTGAATGCATAAAAAAGGAATTCACCGCTACGTCACAGATAACTCGGATAGTAAATAATGAAATGACTCACTGTTTTTTTATAAATATTTATGCGTATGAGTAATGGTATTCTTGTTAAGGACCTATTGCCCTATTCAGAACAACTCAGCGTTTCTAAAAGTACCTATCTGCGGTTGTACTACCTACCTATTAACTATTCATCGTATATTAGGTACAATTAGGTCCTTACATATGAAATTGGCGTTTTCTATAGGAGGAGGGCAGTTCTTCTTTTTAACCTACATAACTGTGTCTCCACCAGTTGTGAGGAAAATATCATGAGTTTTACAAATATTTATTTATTTATTTATATTTCAACGTGCATTGTACTAAAAACACAACGGCTGTGAACGTTTACAAAAATATAAATTTATATTTTTGTATTTAAAATTTCGTTACAGAGTGGTAAATCCGCGTGACAGAGGTGTATTACATACGAATCTTGGCTGTCTCCTGCCACTTCATCCTGCGTATATTTCATAATGTTAGAAAAAAAAAATATGACGAGATAAAATATAAAATTTTATTTAAACTCCAGAAGATATTACTTATTTAGTAAAACAAAATATATATTTTTAAAATATTTCTGAAATATTTAAAAAAATTGTTGAAAAATTGTCTCTCACTACCCAATGTTTTAGTAGTTACACTCTGTCACGTAGGTTGCCATTTAAAATATTTGTTTGAGCCACTCGTCCTTATTGCCATCGATCAGAATTTAAGATCTCCTTTTCCCCCTTGGTAAGATTTCCCCTTAGATATCCAGACACCGCATATCGGCCACCCGCAAAGTGTGACAAGAGGTGCGTGTGTTTATTCGGCGACAGCTTCGTCACGTAGGTAATTGTTAAAATAAAATATATTTAAATTATTATTTTGTTATTTACTCATTGGTAATAACGATTACTTTGCAATCAACATGTGAATAATACATTTTATGTTACTGTTTAAATACTATTCGACTTTGCAATACATTTTACCCCTCTGTCACACGACAAATCTGTCACATTCTTACCAAACACTCCAACCTGAGGATATTCATCAACGAAAAATTTAAGAGAAACTACACGTTTTGGTTAAAGTACGAAGCGAAAGGAACGTCTAATACACTTGCGCTGCATTAATAAAAAGTTTCGTTAGTGAAAAAGGTGATTTCGTGCTATTGTTCTCAAGAACAGACGATGAATGTGGTAGACTGTTTAATATGGTGGAGATTGATTTATCGGATGTTTGATGATTACATTAAAGTCCTTCCAGCTTCTAAGGTAATTAAAAAAGGAAAAAAAATAGTTTTTCAAGTTTTAAGAGCCACTTCTGTACTTTCGAAATATGGCTGATTAAAACTTTAAGAAATTACGTAATTTTTCGTTATATTACTTAAATTTTAGTTTGTCGAAAATATTATTTGTGCAGATAAACATTAATTTATGTAGTTGGAACAAATTTGTCCTTTAAGTTCCTGAAATACGGATATTTCAGTCTCCAGAGGTTCTCAAGTGTGATTTTAATTAGTTATATTAATTATAAAGATGTCTCCAGTTAATTCTTTGACTAAATTGAAACCATAATGATTTATATGTAAGTTAATAAATTATTCTTATTATATAAAACTGTTTAATTCCAAAACCCTGCCTAATATTTAATAGAATAACAACTCTGTCACATCGTTTACCACTTTGTAACGATTGGTGTCTCCTGGTAGTCAACTTATTTTTGGTCGTTTATATGTTATTTTATAAATAGTACAACTTTGGAAAAATCATATTAAATTTAGTCATTGATGTTAACGTCTATGCTGTTAATTTTTTACTGTAATTAGCAGCGAAAAAATATTTATAACAAAAACAAGCTTCATTTTAGCTGAAATTGTGACAGAGTGGTAATAACTACTTAATAAATATTTTGTTATTACTAAAAATCCATTCCTTCATATGTTTTCTAAAATGGTATTTTGTTTATTAGCGTATCAAAAAAGTTTCATTTCAAACGACGAAGACTATCTCATTAAAAAAAAATAAAAGATAATGTGACGAAGGTGTAATTTTTTGTGCCTTATCCACGTATTATGTCCTTAAAATATTGAATAAATTGGTAAACTACGCGGCCAACCACCTTTTTCGATAGAATAGACATGAAGCTATCATAAAAATGATAAGAGTTCACCAAAAAGCTATAGTTTTTTTTTTCGAATTTGGGATAATTTTTTACTCATTATGTAGGTTAAAAAGAAGAACTGCCCAGGAACATAAAGTCGTTTTTTTTTTAAATGAAATAGGGTAAAAGTACTAGTAACTGGCAGTTTAAGCGACTAGCAACACAAAAAAATATATTAAAAATAAAGTATTGGCCTGATTTAAGCACAGCCCCCGTATTTTGTAACTTTTTGAGAGTTAGCAACCGGTGATAATTGGTATCAACTTAGAGACTTATTAACCGAAAACACCAAAAATCTTAGTGAAAGAAATATGCAAGAAGCCTAACAATATATCCTTACATTCAACATTAACGTTTGTGAAATCAGATAAGTCAGTAAAAAGTTATTAATTAATAATGCTCTAAGTTGTCAGCCATTTTATACCAACCAACCCCACTCGGAGTTACATAATACGGGGGCTGGTAGGCTTGAATTACTGGCAATAAGATGACGAACAATTATAGGCATAAATGGTAAAGATATATGATTAATATTCGATTTTAATGAAGTTTATATCCACTACCCCAAAAAAACCTAGTAACTGGCAGTAAAAATTAGTAACTGTCACATGATGTTTCAGTAACTGGCACCTTTTAAAAAATCATGCAAATAAGGTCAATAAGTACTCTAAAATCAATAATATATTTGATATTAGGTAATGTACAATTACCTGTCTAGGTTCTGTACCTGTAAGACTCCAAATCACCGATGTAATGGTCGACTTCTATGACAAAATGACAGTACAAGTATGCGACGAATCGTGGGTCCATATGAATGCAACAAATCGAGAAACACTTGGATTTGGAAACGGAAATGGAGAAAGCAAATGCTTGTGGACCTTGATGTATTCATTTAGCAGCTTGGGAGAAGTTGAAGACTGCTGACGGTAGTATAGTTGCCTCTAAGCTGAAATTTCTTGCGGAAATTGAAGGTTTTTACGGCTTTCAGCTTCACATGCTCTGGGTAAAGACAGAATTAGTACAGCTCTTCTGAAAGCTATTAACTACTATCCTCGAACAGCTTCAGAAGCTCTTTAACCAATTTTGTTTATAACTCATGTTTTCAAGCTGTTTTATAAGGTCATCACGAACCATGTTTCTATCAAGTTCTTCAAGGACTTAAGAAAGAAAGGACATAAGAAAGCCTTTGATTCCATTAAGACCTGGGCAGTTCTGGAATTCCCTCGTTGTAACATGCATAGCGGCCTTAATGCAGCAACAGTATATTATGTCTACCTTGGACAGTCTATTTGACTAGGCAGAAGGAACTTCGAAAAGGAAGCTGTAAGGTGCATAAAACAAAATATGTATTACTGGATTGGACTGCATAAGGGAAGATTTGACAAATTTTCACATAAATGCCTGAAGGCAAAGGTCTTCAGTCAATGCGTCTTACTGGTGATGACGTATGGATCATAGACGTGGACACTGACGGTTGGACTGGTCCACCGATTTAAAATCGATCAGCGGGCATTGGAAAGATTGGTGGTTCTTTGAAGGACCATATCAGAAATAAGGTAATCCGTAAGAGAACTTGAGTAACCGATAAAGCTCTCAAATTCTGTATGCTCAAGTGGCAAGTGGCATTAGGCAGGCCACAGCTGTCGAAGAACCGATGACAAGTGGGGCAAACGAGCTCTAGAGTGGAGACCACGAACAGGCAAGGGTAGCGGCGGATACCTTCGGGCCAGCTGGACCAACGACCTTATAAAGCTGACCGGTAGTGGCTGGATGAGGAAGGTCGAGAACAGAGTGCAGTGTCACTGCTGGTGAGAGGTCCAGCAGTGGACAATTACAGACTACTGTAGATTGCCTTGATTTTAGTCATTTTTCTGAAAAGAAACATGAAAGAAATGTTTACCGCACCAGTAAGTGCCAGTTATTGGCGCGTAAAAAAAATGTATGCAGATTAGTAACTGGTAGCCCCGTGCCAGTTATTGAAACAAAGCTGCCTAGACACTGGGGGTTTTTACAGTGCACTTTAAATCGTATTTTCTGTCGATAGAAGGTATAAAATAGCTTAAAATCACAAAACCCAAAATATTAGTAACTGGCAGGGGGGTGCCAGTTACTAAGTGAAGATATAAATTACATTTCAGTAACTAGCACCCTCAAATATAACTCAAAAGCAACTAAAATCACAGTGAATCGGGCTATTATGATATTGTTTAGACCTTCCCCTACTTCCTTGTTATTGTCACACTATCAAAAACTTATTAATTTTCGCGAAAACAGGCGATACAAATTTTGGTGTCTCCTTAAGAAAAACTTAACGCACGTGCATTTTTTTGGCGATCTTCGCCGCTTTGACTAAGATAATTTCCAGCGCCGGAAAATACCCACCTAGCGGCGTAAAATTAAACTATAATATCAATGAATAATTGGAGATTGCTGTAAACACATCAAAGATGGTCTTACTATATCCAAAAGCTTAATATATTTAGTTTTATAGTCAAAAAATTTATAGCCAGTTACTGACACATGCCAGTTATACCACGATTTACCCTATATTAAATTAATCAAAGTATGTACCATTGCTATGTATGCACTTTTGCCATCTCATAGGTAGTTCATTGATCCCCTTACTAAAAAAAACATTCGGGCGGGAATCAATAAAATCTTTGAAGGCGGTTTGGACTGCCCCATCGGAGTTGAATTTTTTTCCTTGCAAGTAGTTATCCAAATTGCGAAAAAAATGGTAATCTGTTGGAGCAAGGTCCGGAGAGTACGGTGGATGTCTAAGACATTCTAATTGAAGCTCCTCTAATTTGGTAGCCGTCTGTTGTGCAGTGTGTGGTCTAGCGTTGTCCTGAAGCAGCAGTGGCCTAGAGCGATTGACCAGCCTCGGTTGTTTAGCAGCTAGCTTTTCCATCATGGTTTGCAGTTGCTGACAATAGATATCTGCCGTAATCGTCTGGCCAGATTTAAGAAAACTGTAGTGAACTACACCGGCACTAGTCCACCAAACACTTACAAGCAACTTTTTTTTAGTCAATTTTCGCTTAGGGCAGGATTTGGCTGGTTCGCCAGGGTTCAGCCATTGCGATGACCGCTTCCGATTATCGTAGAGGATCCACTTTTCATCACAGGTAATGATTCGATTTAAAATTCCTTCATTATTGTGCCGGTTGAGTAACGTAACGCAGCAGTCGACGCGCGTTTGTCGGTTTGCTTCACTCAATTCATGAGGTACCCACCTATCAAGCTTTTTCACCTTCCCAATTTGCTTCAAGTGGATTAGAATAGTTTTATCACTAACACCGGAGCCTGCAGCTAACTCGGACGTGGTTTGCGATGGATCCGCTTCCACAATAGCCTTCAATTCTTAATTATCAACTTTGGTCTCCGGCCGTCCACGAGGCTTGTTCTGCAGGTCGAAATTTCCAGAACGAAAACGTTGGAACCAAAAACGCACTGTGTTTTCTTTTGCGACACCGTCACCATACACATCATTAATCCTTCGAGCCGTTTCTGCAGCACTGGTGCCACGGTGGAACTCATACTCGTAAATAACGCGATATTTCAAGTTTTCCATTTTGTAAACAGAGTGACACAAAGAAAAAAACAAAAGAATAAAAAACAAATGAATTAGGGGGTTTGAAACACAAATGCATGAGTAAATAGCTGTATGAATTTGAATTTGGAATTCCTAACCATAAAGGTAATATTTGAGATCAAAGTGGCCAGTACGACAAAACGCCAATTTCATATGTAAGGGCCTAATATAATACTACACAAAAATGTATATAGACATAAGACAGGGTACTTAATACTTATATTACACTGCGGTCTGCGAATAAAAGCCGTTTCGAACTAAGATTTTCGTTTCTTTTCAAAACGCTGAGTTGTTGTAAATAGGTTCCAACTGGAGTACTATTAGCGGAGTAAAATTTCTTATAAGACTTAGGGCCTGTTTCACAATGTCTAGATAGTGGCTGGCTACCAGTGGGACTAAAGTCATGCTGTCACTGTCTAAAACATATTTACAGAGAGTGACAGCATGAGTTTTATCCCACAGGTAACCATTGAGACATTGTGAAACAGGCCCTTAGTAAATAAAATTTACACACACGGGTACTGACATATTTAGGCAGTTTAGTACTTATAATCCAAGATTTTCCTACACAGTGGGTGCAGCAATGCACCTCTGCCTACCCCGCAAGGGAGTACATTAGTACAAGGTGTGAGTGTTTATATTATTATATTATATTATTTTCCTATACAACATCTACCCATTTAGCTTCTAGTTAGGTATACACCTTAGCAACCTATTAAATTAATTTACACTTAACAACACCAAACAATTAATTTTTCATTGAGTTGTATATTGTAAGGTAGAGACAAATCATAAGATTGCCAAATAT
The DNA here is from genome assembly GCF_932276165.1 of Plutella xylostella. Lineage (NCBI taxonomy): Eukaryota > Metazoa > Arthropoda > Insecta > Lepidoptera > Plutellidae > Plutella > Plutella xylostella. The sequence goes on along the minus strand of NC_063984.1, from coordinate 9,963,130 downwards.
TGTTTAAGTTCAGCAACTCTTGCGCAGGGAGATGTCAGCCTAAAGGATTGCGTCATATTTCACTGAATTGCAAAGTAATGTATTACACATTACAGAAAAATATGCTGAGCCTCTTACTGAATATTTCATATCATCATTATAATCAAAAATGTTATGCCTCTATGGTAAAAATATATCACATGAATTTTTTACATTAATCATTAACATACAATTATTTACATAATTTATATAATTTACAATTATAATTAATATAAGTATAGGTAAGTGCGCTTAAGTAAGGAGGTTAGAACAATTTTATGTATACAACCTACTATTCTAGTCTAGACCAGCCAAAATAATGTTACGCTAAATTTTATAATATTCAGTTAAAAGCATTACAGAAGATTGAAAGAAAAATCCTATAGAGATGACAAAGGGGACATTTGAAATAATTTTAATGATACATGTCCTAAGAATATTCGATGAAGTCACAACACAATATTCCTCAAGGGCCAGTGGGTTGCCCTCTCTTTATTTGCAATATCAGGGAAAAAACCAATCCGGCTTATCGCATACAGCAATTTCTACCCAACAACCATTCAGTCACCTCTCAGACAAACACTAAACAAACTGGTTCGAAAATCAGTCCAATAGGCAAGCCACATTTTTGATCGGTGTATAAAAATAGCATTTATAAAGATCTGTCCAAATTATTAGGCACGCAATTTTAGCATTTCGGTAACATTATCGCAACATTTCATAACGCAGTGAAATTCATTACCTCTGTATGCCAATGTCAGTGGCCAAGGTCTGTCGGCTTTATACGCAACCTGCTCGGTACACAATGCCTCTTGTGTTTGGGTAAAGTTACAAAAATACCAATACCTCAGTACCTATCAGCAGTCGATGATATTTTAGCTAATTATTGGGTAGGTAATGGTGTTTTTCTCATTGACGTCGCGCATTGTTCGAAGTTCGATCCGAATTACATACACTGTTGTAGAAGAGGTGATTAAGCTAGCCTTTTCCGTTTAGGAGTAATTTGGTAATTTTCTCAGTGGAACCTTTTTATTGCCCGTGAGTGTAGAATAAAGTAGGGTCGAAAGATCCTAGAACTCTCGTCTAAAAATAGAGCAACATCCGAGTCCTTGAATGGCTAATCTCGGATAGGTATCAACATATCCGAGAGCACTTTGATCACGTTTTTTGTCTCCAAACATTCGCTCAGTCCGTGGATGCATACCTACTCTACTACTCTACTAGGTGCCTATCTAGGTACAGATTTATGTAGTGTAGATACAATAATGGTGTTAAGATGTTAACATAATTAAATCAGGCACACCCAAGATCACCGTCCATAGTTAAACCTACATCTACCGCGGTCGGGAAGTGAACCCGAGGCCCCCGCTACAACAATCAGTATTATCTAACCACTAGAGTACGCCGTCCGGTCGTCCGGTTGTTCTGCACTACTTGAGTAGATTTTCGGAAATCCAAAACTGGGTCAAGTAAGAATATGAAGCTCGTTTAACACCTATAACTAAGGTAGATATGATAGTACGAGTAGGTACCGTGCCACCGGGGCATCTAACTCAGTACCTCTGGATTTTCAAGACAAGCCTGTAACTATATGTAGGTACATGGAGTCATGTCATTGTAAATAAGTATCTAGTTTACCTATTTGTATTGACCCATGTAAATTGAGCAACTAAATCATTCATACTATTGTTTATTACTTATTTAGACACAATGTAATAAATCGTTTCAAAATCGGCCGATCAATCTACGCACGCAGAATTCGCAACAGATATCCAAACTTTGTCACACAAATTCCTCTCAAATTGAAGGCAGGGCCGGTTCTCCTTGGCTATTTGGGTTAGCTTTATTTATTAGCTGCAACATGACCTCACTATGTACTCACTGTTGCACTGCATTTTGTGCACCACGCATGCATACAGGGTGTTGCAAAAATTATACAGTTAAGAAACTGACGGAACCACACAAAGGGGCCAATATTGAAAATAACTTGATAACTATTGTACGTATGTGAATAAGAAACCCTCTCTTACCACTACCTACAAACATTTCGTCGGAAAACCAACGCAGTATCCTTCTATAGTAATTAGGTGGATATTGCTGCTTTTCGTAGTGTTTAGATCTGCTACCTACAAATATAATTAGGATCCAGTCTGTTAGGTACCTGACTGGACTGCTTCAAATAATGAAAATTATATTTTTTAAATCTTTCGTTTCGCAGAGATAACACAGCTCCTTTAAAAAACCACTAATCCATTACGACTGGATCCTAATTATATTTGTAGGTAGCAGATCTAAACACTACGAAAAGCAGCAATATCCACCTAATTACTATAGAAGGATACTGCGTTGGTTTTCCGACGAAATGTTTGTAGGTTGTAGTCTTGTACTAGGGCTCTTGCGCAATATCGACTTGTTGACTTTGAATATTTTAAGTGGCAATTAGAGCTTAAGTAAGCCTTTAACATTTAATAAAATACTCAGTTGCAAGGGCCACGGGCAGAAGGCTAACGTTTTCTAGTTTCTAGACCGCTTCTCTATGCTCTATGTAATATTTAATAAAATACTCAGTTTTCTTGCACCTTTAACTTTACTAATAGGTAGATACAAAAACGACCTACCTATAAAAATCGGCGTAATATTAATTTTTTTTTTTTAAACAACTATTAGTTATCAAATCTTTAGCGTCAGTATGGGAAACTTTTCCATTTCCATATTAGATACCTACCTAGGTACCAAGTACTTATTTATATTTCTCATTACTTTATTAACCGATGACTTTGTAATCCTATAAAATAAATAGCATGGCTATGATTTCATGTTTCATGGGAACTTACTCATTAGCATTACCGTCATATCATTATTAACATAATGTTGTGAAATCTTGTTTGGTATTTAAAAAATCATTGCCCATGCATGTTGGCTACCTGGGAAGATAATTATAATGATTCTCTCGATTCGTATCATATTAGATCACCGTATCTAAAATTTTGGTTTTTAGTTAAGTACAATTTAATTAAAGTACCTACTTCTTGTTATTCTTGTACCATCCCACCCATTCAACCTATATCCAACCTGTGTGTTATACTTGAAGAAATACCAACGCGATATTTCCTGTTGTTTTTTTTGGCGTGTCGGTCGGTACTATCTAGTCCTACATTGTTGGAAACGATAAATGTAGACTGCGGGCGCTGGAGTTAAATTCGGTCCTGAGTAGATTTGTGGTAGTAGAAACTTGAAAGACGTCTTGTAATTAATATAAAAACTGGAGCGTGATTCGTGTCACAAAAAACCCCGTCGCTTTCATCTCGTTTTCAGATTTTTACGAACGAGGTGTCAAATTGCGATTCACATGGCACTAAAACCCAAGCTACATAGTAAGATCGTTTTGAGTTCGCAAAATGAATGAACGGAATGGAGAATGACGCGATTCATGTCATTTTTGTTGAACTTTTTGATATCGCTTATCTGTCATATTTTGACGTTTATGCGATTTTAAACTTTCGAAGAAAAGGGTGAAATTGTTAGATCGTTTTCAGAAAAAATACTGCAAAAAACTGTGAAATTGACCTTGTTATCTCTCCAAGATCTTCAAGCCATTTTTCAGCCGGACAGCCGTCCCTACGAGGTACGTTTCCATCTTTACCGAATTCGTAATTTTCCCTTATGTATTTGTTATATATTGCGAAATAATTAATGTAACCATTTTATTCATTTAAGATGTGGCGGATTCAAAGAATCCTGCGTCTTCTGGATGCAGCTCACCGGGTGGATGTCGATAATCGCCGCCGTCAGCTGCGCCATATGAGAGAGAGGAATGACCCCTTCGATGTGCCCGATGCGGAGTTTGTCGCCACATACAGGCTTCCGAAGGAGACTGTCCTCTCTCTTATAGAGGAGTTAACTCCCTTTTTAAACCGCCCCGACCCAAGAGATATATCAGTGGCAAGAAAGGTAAATATTTTGTATATAAACTTATAACTTCTTGTGGCATAACGGATAAGGTCCCAAGGTCCAGTCCAATCCTGGCATGTGCCAATGTTTTTTTTCAACTAACATGTGAGGAAATCTGCACATTTAGATGTGTACAGTGAAAAGTCGGTGACTGTCTGACTATCCCCTCTGGGATTATAGTCATGACTATATATGTTTATGTAATGGATGGATATATGTTTTTGTTATGAAGTAAATAAGCATTAATAACGTTCATGTTTTAGGTCTTAATTGCGCTTGGCTTTTTTGCTGCTGGGTCATACCAGAGAGGAGTCGGGCAAGGTGCTACACACGGTGTGTGCCAGTCCACTGTGTCGAGGGCTATAGCTGAAGTGACGGATGCACTTAACCATCCTCAAATATTAACCAAATATATTGTGTTTCCTAGAACACCAGAAGCTAGGAACACTGTAAAACGAAGGTAAGCATTAAGCATATAATAAATTTTACCGTCTGGGTATGTCCCTACCCTTGTGCTTTAGGCTTATCTGGATATGTTGCTGAAGTGGTTTTTTTATTACAGATTTTTTGAGGTATATAATTTCCCCGGGATTGTGGGCTGCATAGATGGCACTCATGTCTGCATCCTGAGGCCCGCGCAGAATGAGGAAGAATATTTCAACCGAAAACATACACATTCCCTCAATGTGCAAATTGTAAGTTACTAATGAATTAAACACATTGTAATACATGTATTTTTTATTTATTGATAGAATAAATTCTATGAATTATGACTAATACAAAAAAATATAGGTAGTAATTAGGTCCCTTTACCACTTAATAAAGCTACAGATAATGGCAATCAAAGAGTAAAGTCTTATTTTCTCTCCTATAGGTTGACTGGTACAAAATGCTTTTAGCCTTTTGTATAATTATTAATACTTATATAATACAATATTTTGTTAACAATTATTAAACTATGAATGGAAATAGGAACTTAGGTAATCACAGTTAGTAATTATTTTAATTAAGTACTTATATTAAATATAGTCTATAAAAACATAACAATTTAGGAACTATATTGGTTTGTTACAGATATGTGACGCAGATCTTATTATTTTAAGTGTCGATGCCAGCCACGGCGGGGCTACTCACGACTCCGCTGTTTGGAATGGTCACCCTCTGAAAGAATACCTGCAGGGTCTATACGACCAAGGGGAAGCTGTGTGGCTCTTAGGTAACAATAACACAATACAAACATAATCATTCTTATTACAATTAAACTAAAAAATAATGCAACTAAATTGTTTGTTCAAGGTGACTCAGGATATGCTCAGCGGGTGATAATGATGACCCCTATTGTGGATGCCACCCCAGGAACTCGCGAGGCCTTATACACCGACATGCACGTCAAGACACGTAACTGTGTTGAGCGGTGCATCGGTGTATTGAAGGCACGTTGGCGGTGCTTGCTTGCAGCTCGAATGTTGCACTACAAGCCGGAGAAGGCGGCCCGCATAGTCAACGCATGTGTGGTGTTGCACAATGTGGCGCGCAAAACAGGTGCTCCTCTGTTGGAATTGACGCCTGAAGAAGAGGAAGAAGAGAGGCGTGAGGCCATTGAAGGCCAGGCTCATGCGCAGGGCCGGGATCCTCCCGCGCAGCAGCCGCAGCAGCGCCGCGTGGACCGCGCGCTCCACGCCGGGCGCGAAGCCAGAGCTTCACTGGTCGCGCAACTGCGTCGCCGCTAAAATCTGTGGATCAATTTATAGTAAAAACATATACAAAAATTGTTTTTATTCCGATATAAATTATGTTTGTATGTATTATACCTTACCTTTACTTTAAGTGTCTTCATTGCTCCTTTCATTAGCCTAGAAAAGACAAAATAAAAAGTTCAGTATGATATTGGTCTAAAAAATTACAGACAGACACTAACAAAACTACACAGTAACATAAATATTCAACACCAGTTTTCCTAACACATTATTGGGGTAACAATAAAGTTAAATTCTATTCTATTATTTAGCCAAACATTTAGGAATAACCTACCTTTTTCCATATGAGGAGCCCCTCCTCAAGAAGCCTGCATTGCCTCTCATTCACTGCAGCCTGACGGTTCATGGCTTCAGCTATCATTGTGAGGGCTGAAGCCGTGGCCCTCTCACAGCGCAGTTGTTCTTGTTGCAAGTTGAATACATCGGCTTTGGCTTCAGCCAATGCACTTCTGGGTGTTGAAATACCTGAAATTATAAAGGAAATAACTATACATATTTAATAGCACTCAGACACAAGAGTTAGCACTTGGATCACTTGACCATCTGTTTCTTTCATTAAAAGACTTATTGGCCTTTAAAAACACACACACACACGCCTTGTCCTAATGGACTCCCTTGTGGGGTAAGCAGATGTGCATTGCTGCTCCCACTTTTCGCCAGTGTTGTGGTTTATATAAATATTGTAAAGTAAATACTCACGCTGCCGTTTCATTTTGATCCTTTTGATAGGTGTAGAGCTTCCATGCTCATCATTATCAGTGGCATCTGAATTAAAAAAAACATAGTTCTATGTTTAGCCAAAGACTGATGGAGTATAACACTTTCATACATTTAATCAATATACACACTTACATGAAATATTAGGCTCAGGTTTTTCATATAAGCCACTATGACTAGTAGTAGCAGTATTGCCACCACTAGTCACAGTGGCTGTTGTGGCAGGTGGCGGTGGTGGTGGTGGCGGACAGTTTTCGTCTCCAAAGGGAAGCACCTGTAATTTATTATATTATATATTTTTCTAAAAAATACTGGTATTCTTACTTTATTTAACCGTTTCATTGTGTGTTGTGTATAAAATATAGAGTTAAAATCAATAAATAAATAAAATAGAAAGTCTTAGTATAAACAATTAGATACTTACCACACAACAACCTTCATTTAAATTGAGAGGGGGCAGCGGGTCAACCTGTACATTTTTTATGTTTTTTCCAAATTGGGGACCCATTATCCCCACTGCCCGCTCCTCTATTGCAGACAGAGGAGGGCCTAGTGCTCCCCCTCCTCCAGTCCCAGTGTGGGACTTGTTGAGGGACCTCACCCGCGCCTTCAATTTATTCTTATAGTCGCTCCAGTACTACAAAATATACAAATCAAATAAATATGCATACATCTTGTAAACTGATAGCAAAACTAAATATTTTTTTTATAGACATTGTTTTCATACTTTAGACCACCCTTTCGCGGTCTTAATTGACCCCCCGCCTATGCAGTTGAGAGTGATCCCGAGTTCCTCCCATAGCTTTTGGCTTTTGTGCCGGGCTTCCGTTGATCTTAGGAACCCGGCAGCCAGTTCCCGGTGCTCCTCCATAAAAGCAAGCAGAGCCTCCAACTGCGAGTAGGAGACTCTGCTGCTGCTAGTATTCGTCTCGTTCATGATTCTAAAACAATTCAAAACAGAAATTGGATACATCGTAAATTACAATACCTTCTTGACTACAACCGGTAACAGTTATATTAAAAAAAAATAGGTTAATACATTGATACTTACATGTCTCAGTCGTTTTTCTCTAAATTAATTTCCTTTCTTCTTATTTCCTAGGTACGTTGACTCGAAACCCACAAAGAAAATCAAAGTTTTTATGAATTAAACATGGCGGCTGTCAAAAGTGCCACAGGTTATGAATTTCTTCAACGTTGAATTAAAAAGCAGTTTCTTGATACTTGCTATCTACACTAATTCCAACAAAATATATTGTAGGAACAAAATTATTTAAAACAATTAGTGGTAGTATTTATTATTTTTGCATGGCAATTAAAAAATTATAGTTTCATTCATTTCACTCAAGCGATCCAAATACGAACTAGCGATATGAAAACGAGGTCAAAGTATGTGTGTTATGAATCGCGTTTTTGAACATTGCGGATTTCATCTCGTAACTCGTTCGTATCGCTTTACAAATATTTCGGTTGAGATGTGAATCGCGCCCCTGTTTTATTGTACTGAACACACACATTAGTTCACACCAAGATGGAAGAAGAAGGGGAAACGGAAATACACTTTATGTTTTTAATTATTAATGTTGGTGTTGCCAACATACATACCTAGTGTACAACTCAGAGTTAATCAGCATACCTAGCACCTTTGATTATATACAACTTAGCACACGGCGTAAGACACGACAAGTAGAGGCAAAAGCTCTCATTCGCGTTCTCTCAGAAATTTTGACACTTTTTTTGTGCCTTTGCGCCATGTGTTCTTCTTCTTTCGTGTCAGGGATCATGATACTTTATCCCTCATGTATTGGGTCATCCGAAAACCATAGTGACTCGTCATAAACAACTCACTCAAGTGACCCGTTATCTCGCGGACACGTCACATAACGTTATCACTAATAAATAACGACAACGACACTTCAACAAAATAACTGTGACGAATATTTAAATGAGTGACTCACACGGAAGTGGCTGTCTACATGGGATTCCACTAGTACGAGTAGGCAATACTGACAGATTATTGACTAAGCCAGTTTTCTCGACGTGCTGATTCAAAATGTAGGTTGGATATCACATTATTATCTAGTATTATCAACTATGCTCCTTTAGGACTTTGGTACGCTAACTATAATCACAAATGGATTTCCCAATGATACATATTTCTCGATATCGTCTATAAGTACCTTAAATATATTTTTGCTAACATCGATGGACAGACCAACGATCGATTGGTTGGCCACCCCAGTCATATGCCACTTTGCCCTATGGCTTGAGATTCCTAACTATAGTTACTACTGTTATATTAGATTAGAATGCATGACGTATGATATGACTATGATAAATGCTATGATTGAGGGCGAATGAGTATGTAGTAATACTATGTACCTACCTCTGAATATAAAGAAATAAAGAATATTTGAATTTGAATTTGAATTTGAATATGTTCATCAAAACACTACGGCATCTTTCCTACTTATTTCCATCGGGTTTTTCAGTAACTATTATTATAAAAGTATAATTCTCAAGTAAAAGTTGTTTTTTCCTAACCATTTCAGTTTCTTATTCGTGATCATGATTGCCGTCTGCGCTGCACCTAGGAGTAGGTACTAATTTATAATTCCAAACACAATCAAAATTGCAAGGTCACCTGCATTCACTGTTTCTCATGAATTCATTGATTTAGACAACGATATTGTCCAGTGATTATACCTTTATACCAATAGTACCTAGGTGTACCTAGTACCTACCTAGATGAGTAGTTTGGGTATAGTAGTTTTCTTAAGGTAGGGACGGAGACTACGATCACTTCAATTCCAGTACTTACCTAATAACACTTCTTCCTATACGAGTATCCCTTTGTCTTATCGTGACGTCTTCAGTAAATTTCCGAACAGAACTCTTAATTAGTCTGTACGGGTGCAATAATGGTAGTTTAATAGTCTATATGTATATATCACTGAATTACGGATTTATAAATAACTAGCTGTTCCCGCGCGCTTCGCTTCGCCTTAAAAAGTTTTCCCGTGGGAATTCCGGAATAAAAAGTAGCCTATGTTCTTTCCCAGGGTCTAGATCGTATGTATACCAAATTTCATTCAAATCCGTTCAGTAGTTTTGGCGTGAAAGAGTAACAGACAGACAGACAGACAGACACAGTTACTTTCGCATTTATAATATTATTAGGATTAGGATAAGTAGGTAGTTTCAACAATAGCTTAACAGTTATGAATAGTTTGTCAAGTTCTTAGTTTTTACGGAGCTGGTTGTAGAATACTTAAAACTGTAAGTACCTACTTATAAAACATCGATAAGCTGCCTCAAACTCAAAACATCCCACAAAAAAGCGCACTCCCGTTCTAAAAATAAAAAGTCTTGAGCACAATCTTCCGCGATGACTCCTCTCGGGGTCAGCCTCGTCACCAGGAATGCCTCCTGCAGGACAAAGACTCTGAATCATCAGGCAGGAGTCATCTGGAACCGGTTGAGGTAAACGCCTTTTTAGTTTGAAAGGAGATTCTGAGGTGGGTTTAGTGTGTGCGAGAGTTGATATCGATAAACGGGACACTTTTTGTGTTATTGTTGATATCGGGGTTTTTGTAAATTGTTTTAAAATGTAAAAAACCTTTATTACTTACACTTACTTATTTGTTAGAAATTCGTATTTTATAAAAGTATATACCTTGTCTGAGTAGATAATAGATATATCAGCGTCCCTGAAGGGGATTGTGATGACTAAAACATCTGCAAAGGTATTAAATCTTGCAATTAAATTGCACAATATTGCCAAATAGTTTTTTTTACCAAATAAGTTGCAATACGGACCTAATATACCTAATAAGAGTTTATGTGTCCTAATTACTTCTCATATTCCGAAGTATAAACTTATCTACTTAAATTTTAACATGATGAACATTTATGTAAACTAGGTTGCATGGAAGTAGAAAACTTTTCTACTTCCATGCCAGGTTGTTACTTTTATATTTTGGAAAGAAGCTTTAGAAAAGTACTTATTTTCATTTTTTTTAATTATGAGAATAGAAGGGTGGATGGAGAGATTGGAGAGTAGGGAAGGTAGCTTAGTCAAAACCTCAAACGTGCATAGGAAATCAAGCAAAATTTGTTCGACCGTTCCCGACCTAGGCTGACGAAGACTATGACAAACCAAAAAAAACACTCATCGATCGGAAATTGTATCTATGACACAAAGGTTAGAACGTCCATTGAGTTCTTGTAATGTATAATTATGGTGCAATTTATAATTTTTAATATTTTACAATATTGTAGGAACTGTAGAAAATTATTTTTTGTGCCTAGTCAATTTAAAATTACTGATTCATAAATAAATAGGTTAGTAGTTAGGTTCTTATTTGTAAATACAAATAAGAATAAAATTATGTAAGTAAGTAATCTTCCTATTTATACTTAACTAAGTACCTATAAGCTGCCAGCATAAAAAGATATAATTTCTTTCCTGGTAAGTAGGTAGGTACTTACCATGAACCATCTCTACTAAAGATTCTTTATAGGTACTTAACAACCAAAAAATATTAGTAGGTGATAAATTATTAAGTGTCATAAGTACCTACCTATAAAGAATCTTATAATGATGATCAAATGCTTACTTAACTACGGACATCTTACATGTATAACTAGTAAGTATTGTTATCTACTTAGGTACTCATATTTTGCAATTTTGATCTCATCATCGTAAATTAATTATTACTATCTTACATAACAAATTCAGCTTTTTGAACAAAACCGAACAAAACAAATTTAAAAAAGTACGCACATTTGAACACGTAAACATTTTGACAGGTACGAAATATAAATTGAATGATTGAAGTCTCTCTCTTTCTGAGTATTGTGTAAACGCTTGCAACAGAAAGAGACGGGTAGAGCGATCGTTATGCGTTTCAATAGCACGACGTTGCTCGCGTACTACGCAAGATGACGGTGTGTCGACATTGGACGTTGGATCGGTCGCTTGCCGAATGTTGCCGGCTTCGTCATCGGCAGTCGCGCAATGGCGTTGGTGCGAGTCAGTCGTGTGTTCATTTAATTCTCCACCACCCGAGCGGACACCGGGCCAAAATATTGGCCTGTCAATTCGTGCTCGAATTACAGCTCCAAAACACTTCCTGTAATTCTTGACGGAAGCAACAACGTTTCGTCATCACGTACAGTCAAATTTTGGTGCGATATCCACTCCGGTCAAATCATTTCAAGGTTCGTACTCGTAGTCTTTATTTATCCACGTAATTTCCCTTACTAAATCAGTGTTACTAAATTTTTATTGTCTCTGGTTGCGAATACATTTGGAAACCTGGTAGTTTCGCTATTTATAAATAAAGTGCAAAGTTTATAACAATTTATTTTTATTTCCAGATCATGTCCATCTCATCGTAGTTCCTGAGTCAGTGTGGGTGTGCGTGTGTTGTGAACTTTCAGTGTAACCGTGACAGTGTTGTGTGTAGTGATGGATCCCGGATCTCCTTCGTTGCTGTGGCCGCTGCGGCTGAGCAAGCCGGCGGTGGTGTCTGGGGAGCATAGCAAAGCGGAGCGCGCGGCGTCGCCGGCGCTGGAGCGGCTGGCCTCGTCGCCCCCGTCCCCCGCGCCGCCCGCCCCCGCCAGCCCGCAGCCCCAGCAGTTCCAGGCAGCCCTGGTGGCCGACAAGTATCTGCTGCTGGAGCAGGTGGAAGGCTCGTCGCTGTGCCGGTGTGTTGATGTGCGGACGGAGGAGGAATACGTCTGTAAGGTGAGTCAAAGCCAGGACAGTTTTGCAATAGCATCTCCTCTCATCACAGTATAACAGAATGGTTAGGTTCCGTACCATCCTTACATAAACAATCAACAATCCATAATCAGCGCTGTCGATCTGTCATACAAATGACAGATCCATACAAGTGATGTCAGATTTGACAGATCGGTGGCGCTGGTAAACCTAGGTAGTGTGGTGGTACGGTAGGTTTAGGCTTTGTCTCTGATGTTGAGGACCTGATTTACTAGATCTGCTTATTTGCTAGTTATTCATGTCATTGTCAACGACTAGACAGGCCAAATTACCTAGATCCTTATTAGGACGTCGACCGACTAGATCCTATTGAAATTCTATGTGCAATAATAAGGTCCAGTTGCTAAAATCCGAAAGGAATATTGGTGGAATATTGTGATATAACTACTACAGCCACAGTTATCTTGCCAACACTGAATTACCCAACTAGTAGGTAGGTATTTCACTATTGGCGTTTACTAAATGCAATGCAATAATAACAAATAACCCACATGACAAAATTCTCACCAATAAAGCTACACTGGGTTTCGTAATTAATGAATCAATAGTATAATCTAACAGAGGGAAATATGAAGGGGTTGCTCTCTATCCCACGGGATCCGGCTAGACCCCATGTGGAGATAAGCCTGGGTACTTTTAAGCCCACATGTGGAGGCAGTAATCTGAGTCGCACAACTTTTGCTATTTTGACATGTCAACATTCAAGGCAATCCATTCCTTATGTCGATATAGGCACCTTAATTCTAGGTACCTCTACAAACACCGATATGAAATACGTACCTAGATAGATGTAAGCACTAAGCACCTATGTAGTTAGATAGGTACTCAGACAGGTTTCCTTATCATGTCAAAAAGATAACAGACTGCCTACTTTACATATATGTATAACATACATACTTTATATCACCATACTCCCGAATCAAATGAAGACCTAGGTACCTACTTCAACATAAAATATCACGATCAAAGGCTGTCCACCCTTCGCTTCTCCTTTTGTTTAGCCCTAATCGTATGTTCAATTGCTTACGAAGTCTGGTGTGTGTGCCCATCACAAATTACGTTCTGACTGAAAGCTAATATTATGCATACCATTGATAATGATAACTGATAAGCTTCATAATTTTAGGCCTTTAGTTTTATTATAAAAACGAACAATAGGTAGGTTTACTTTTTTGATAATGGCCCAAGTTCCAACACATACATAGGTAGTGGTACGTTGTCTTAGGTAAAGACGCTGATAAGGCGTATCAAAATTCGCAACGTGTCTCCATATCACAGGTGGCTTACACGCATACAGAACATTTACGTTTTCGCAATTTTCTTATCTCGCCCCAATTTACATGACTGTTTACTTATTGCCAATTTATATCATAGTACATGTACACCTATATGTTTTTAAATGACTGATGAATCTGATGACAGAAATTATCCTCTATCCAATGAGCATTAGAATCACAATCACAAGTAATAAAAAATAAGATACGATCATTCAACCAAACCACGACGATGATTGTGAACCCTTAATGGACATCAAAAATCAATATTGATTTATTTCAAAAGCCGCGCCTGCCGCTTAATCTGGCGAACAAAAGCCTTTTATAGCATTTTTTCTCGTGCAGTATTCGACATCGCATCTCGTATCATACCTGCCTTTATATGTCATGGCCGCGTCATTCGCTCAGCTCGATTGCAGTGGTCGCCGCCTGTACAATGTCATGTGTCGCCTGTCGCAATCAATCATGCTTACAGCAACTAAACAATATGTAAAAAAATACGCTGGTAATTGATACTTTTGTCCTCAAAATGTATGAAGTATGAACAGACCGCGTTTCGCCATCGTAGAAGAGTGTACATGTTCAGAAATATTTGATGTAGCTTCGTGTCTAGCTAGAGCGCGCCAGTAGGTGTTAGCTACTTACCAATTTTAGGCAACACAGGATACATAGTTCCAGCATACAAAGCCCATACGTATTGTCAAGGCGCACAGAATAGCCACTTCCCTCGTGAGAACTGAACAAGGTTAAGTGTGGCAACATTTCCGTTGCTAAACGCCCGAGCATATTTACAACACCGCCCCGTTCTGTTGCCAACACTCCACATATTGAATGCTGTACCTACACATACCACGTTTATTACGCCAAACGTTTTATGATCTCAGTAGGTAGTAGGTAGCAACCTACATACGTTTCTAATTATGTCATTAGATCATCGCTCAACATAATCCCCGAATTCGGTGTCTACGGACTCGATAGAGCAACCGGCCGCGCACGTGGCCTGGGCGCCGCCGAAAATAGGCGAGACCTTCTCATTGACATTGTGAAATAGAGGAGCTGATAACACGCCGAATGTCACCGCGAGGCTATAGCCCCCCTCTAGTGCCCTCCCCTCCGCCGCCGGGCCATTGAGCGAGCCCGCCGCGCCACCTCCATCGCTGCCAGGCAATGACCTCTCGCTGCTCGCGAGCTAACAGACGCGGGCGTGAATGTCGTACGTGGATGAACCTCGCGGCCCGCGCCGCCGCGGTACCGGCGTAGGCGGTCCACCGCAATCAATCTGCAAACAATCGAAACGATCGTATTACTTACTGCCTCCGATTCAAGTACGCGGCTGCGTGCGCTCGCCCTACAATTACTTTTTGTTCTGAGCTCAACCAGACACAGTCAAATCAATACGCAATTTCAACCTGACGATACGAAAAGTCATTGGTATTTTTCCTTGCAGTTTCTATGTGCACAGGCTGGCGACCCGCAGTTTGAATACCGATATAAAAGCGATAACAGAAGTAGGTGAAGCCCTGGCTCGTCGCAAAATGTTTCCAAATATTTATCAAGTATTCTGTCAATATTGCAATTTTTATCAGTGCCCCTTTCTGCAAATAGCCAATAAGCAAAATAGGTCATGTTTTATTTTAGTACATTGCCCCAAATATCTAGACTGGCGCGTGAAAAAGCGAGTCGCGACTAAAGGTCTGGACGTAAGCTGTGTAAAAATATCACGAAATTATAGCTCTCTATTTACGAACATGGCTGAGTCAAAAAATATAAAATAACTGAAAGCACGCGACGTGATTCATTATTCGTGCGCAGTTCAGGAAATCCAATTTGGGATTCGCGTCCACAATGTCGTTGACATTTACGGGACGGCAGGCAACAGTTAAATTTAACTAACTGTAGTTAAATAAAAATACTCAAAAAGATTAATAAATCTAGATATATATTTAATTCTATGCTCCTACCCCATCGTGACTAAGTCTATTCGAAACCAACTCAGCCTTGAATCGCAAAGGGTCAGTCTATTTACTGAAGTACGGACCTTGTTATTCACATTAGACTAAGCCCTTTCAAACCAACAGCTTAAGACTCCTTTGTAAGTTAGAAAAAGGATTTACCGGCGGATCCATTTGTTACATGTTTTTAGAACGTTAGTCATTGAATTGAAATCAACGTTCTGTGCGCAATATCTCTCTATTGTGTACTGTAATAGTGTATATTGTATAACCAGAGTGATCCGGCGAGCCTAACGTGTATGGTTGTTCCTAGGTGGTGTCGCGAGATTGCAGCAGCTTGCTGCAAGCGCACTACCGGCTGGACGGACACCCGCACGTCAACCCCTTGCACGAAGTTCTAGTCGGCGACAAGAGGGTGTACCTCATCTTCCCTCGCTCCCACTCAGACCTACACTCATACGTGCGAGCGAGGAAGCGGTTAAGAGAACACGAGGCCAGGCGGCTCTTCAGACAAATGGCGGAAACTGTCGCAGCGTGTCACGAACAAGGCATCGTTTTAAGAGATCTCAAGCTCAGGAAGTTCGTCTTCGCGGATCCCCAAAGGTGAGTCACCCATTTATAATGTGCTGCTTTGCGTAACCGGTGGAGTAATCCGCCGACTCGTTTCCAGCCGTTTTCGAACGGTATATCTTGTTACAATTGTCGGCCAATTCGATTGCTCGCTGTGTGCTAAATGTTGCCAACTAGCTACCTGTCGCAACCCCGCTGGTGTCTACGGCTGCAATCGCGGGCTCCTGATCGATATCAAGCGATCACTTCCTTCGCTTTTTATGTCCACGCACCCACTACCATCGATCGTGAGAAACTACTTTTTAATCAATGAAAAAAACACGCAGTGGAAACGGAAACAGTCTTCACATTTAAGTAGCGCGTCATTTCCTTTCTTCGCTTGATAACGCGTGGTGCGACAGCGATTAGCCAGCTTTATCATCTAATTAGTGACAATTTACATGCGACTTAATTGTCTTAGTCAGCCGTTTCGACACAAAACCCAAACTGTGTTAAACGGTTTATCGGTTAAAATTGTCATTTAGGCCTAGGCAGGTTGCATTTTGCAATAGCGTCAAAAACATTATTTTTTCAATGAAAGGTTGAGGTCACTCCTACACTATTAGGCTCGTGAGTTAAGACAATTGACGGTAAACAAAAGATTTACTCAACACCACTAATAATACATTAATACGAAAAGTATCGCCATTGACTAAGTAATAATAAGTAATTAGCTACCGACGACAGACATTCGTTAGCCGTCGGATTTTCAAACTTATGAAACGTTATCTAGCCTCCATTGTTGCGAATATCTCCGGCAATGCTAGCGGCTCAAGGCGAGCGGTGTCATTGCTGCGTACAATACCGGCGCAAGCGGGTCAGGGCCCCGGCCGACCCCGCGCCGGCACGGCACGGCACCGGCACGTCACCGACACGACACCGCCATGCGGGTACCTGCACGCCCTTATCCGCTCACCTGAACTCACCCTCTTGCTAGAAAAAGGAAACTCCATTATTCACCGCTCACCCTTACCAAATTAATAAGCACATTCCTTGACGTCTTCAAGAAACATTTATCTATTCACCTCTGCCCCTATCACGCATGAATGCGATTGTTAACTTAATAACATTCCTCTGGGTTGATTATATCTCGGTTCAGAATGTATTGTACTAATATCCGAAGTTTTTTATTTATTTTTTACAAGCTACTGTCTTGAGAAATCAGTGTGAAATATGAGTTCAGCGTAGGCCGCGGTCACCGTGATCCCGCGCCCTCCCGCCGGCCTGACGCAGCCCGCCCCCACAGCCACCACTTGAGCTGGAATCGTTTCTTTGACCTTTGTTTACGTTTGTCCACCGAGCCACAGGACGCACGGGGGCGTTTTGACGTGACCGCTCCTAATAAAACTCACAATTCGCAGTAAAAAGCTAAGCTTTATGTCGGATTGTGTCCGCTTTTGAAGCGAAAAAGGAAAATTGAATTCCATTTCAGCGGCGCGCTATCGAGGCTTTGTCAAAAGCGTCAGTCCACCGAGTGGGCCGGGAAACTCGGCGGCGGTTGGCTCGAATGCAAAAACTTTTGCTCTACTCTTTATGTGATAGCGACGAGAGTAGCGGAGCCTTTGGCAAACTTGCAGCTGCGAGTTGAAATGTTTTACATGCATTTGGTTATTAGACGCGGCGGCGGGACGAGTTGTATTCGCAAACTTGCAGCAAGATCAAGTTGGGAGGCGCACAGCGCTGCATGCAATTATGCTAATATCCGCCGGCCGCGCGTGTTTATACATATTAGGCAAACGGAACACAACCTTGCTGCCATGTTATGATATCTATTTCTTCTGACCGTTAGTTCATTAGCAGGATATTGCAGATGCGCTTCCAGTTTTGCCATGTGTTTAAAGTTCGACGTCGGAACGGAAACCTAAGTTTTTCGTAACGTAAAGATTCTGAAAAATAACAGTCCGCCCGGCCAGGTAGGCAGCTGATGCGTGCCACTAATCACTGACCCTCGTCAACCATCCGGTCCCAATGCAGATGCGTTTTATCTCCAACACTTTTCCCAGAGGACATCTTTGGAGCTTTGTGTTTTCAAATGGTCCTAGTTTGACAATCGTTGATTTGCATAAATGAGCAGCTGACCTTGTCCGGCCCTAATAAAAACTAATGATTATTCACATGTCGCGGTGGTCAGTTTCCCTACCAGCTGTTTCTTCGCGTGTATTATAATGAGTGAATGCGTGTGAAGGTGCAACCCGAGCAAGTGTCCCGCCCTACGACCCCGGTTCTCATGGAGCGCGCAGTATAAAGGAGACTCTGATTATAAATTCGAGTCATCCTGTAGGGTCGCGATCGGAGCCGCAGCCCCGCCGTCTCAAAGGTAAACAAGGACATTAATATTGATCCACGACTCTCTTTGACGCACTGAAATGGATTTTCTTAACACTCGCCGTTGATTCCATCATCCTTTGAGATGTAAAGAGCATATTTCTCGTCTCGCCGTAATGAGAACACCTTTGCTTTACGAAAACGTCCTCTTTGATATGAAAATCGGGGAAGTGCTGGCAGTCTCAATCTAATTTTGGATCTGTCGAAACAAAGACCTACTTCACATCGATGGAGTCAATTAAACATTGTGATGTTCTCAGACATTGCTTCACGTCGTATGTAGGCTACGCAGGCACCGTTAGTGAACTTGAAAGTATGGCACCATTACGGAGCGGGCATTAATCGCTGTTGCCAAGCGATATGCACTTTCACTCCACTCGGCTCTCAGCGTTGTTGCTGCGACCACGTGGCCCACAATTGATTTACTCCTCGGAAATTTATCTCGGGTAAAGATAAGCTCTATATCGTGTGAAACTACCTCTAGAAACTGAGAAGAGAAATCTCGTGTATCCGGACTCGGGCCTTGGGGAAGCAAGCCGAGGCCGCGAGGGCGCTGCAGGTAGCGGTGCCCTACACGCTGCAGACGCGGTGCATCCAAATTATACACGCGATGCAACAATCAAAACAGTACCTGCCCGGATTTATCTTGAAAGGTTTAGAGAAACAAGGATTTCGCGCTGCATTTCCCTTGCAAATCGCTTTTTAAAACGGAAAGCCGGATGTTTGTCTGTAAACTGCTTTTGTCGGGCCGCGTTGACAATGGATTTTCAATTTGTCCGCGCCGACAGGATACGAGGCGGAAGTAGATCCTGGACCAAATAGCCTTTGTCCGAAATGTTTTTCTTTGTTGCAATAATTAGCAACGCTGTTTGTATCTATTTGCCAGAAAAAGTGTCTTCGTGATATCGTAAGAAACCAGACATAGTGGAGCCCAGACGTAGATGATGATTTAGAAATCCTTTGTAAACATTGCTCAGGTATAAAATTGTCCCAAATGTATTGTCGAGACCCATCCCGCCTACACCGGGCCAAAATAATAATATCAGCAAGCGAACGAGTCCAGGTAGCAAAACAAAAACTCCAGTTTTTTTGCTTTTGCGTAATACAGTGTTCAGAAGTCATTGCGGTATAGATCGAAATACGGTTCAAACAATGGCGATGACTCTTCGGCATTTGATTATGCAATCCGATATTTCGAACGCTGCATTCTTTAACGGTACCGGCGAATCAGAACGTGATCCGATCACACAATTTATAGTTCGCATGGTGCCGTTTAAGTTGTCTTAAGTTTATAACTGTCTGGGAACATGTAGAGCTTTCGCATTTGCCAACGGTGGGATGAGATATTTACGGTCGGTGGCTGCCCGCTGGCGCTCGCTAACGGATGTGCCAAATTGGTACACGAAGAGTCGTCGCGCCGGCAGACACGCCGCGCGCCGCGCATGCCGGCCCGGCCGCCGCCTGACAGCCCATTTCCTCCCTACACATCGACACCATCAATATTCCACGCAACCGTATAACAATCCTAAAACCCCATCTACATAAACACGCAAGCTTCAATTTAAATTTCCCAATTTAAATTAGGCCTAACATTCTGCATCCGATCGGCGCCTACCTGAGCCACATCGAATATTTTGAAAACGTTTTGAAACCTCGTTGCCAAAGCCTCATGGTGCAAGACGCGGCCACATTACAGCGATGTATTTGCATAATACCGAGCTGGCAATTCGGTCGTACGTCTCAGTTTCGCTAGTTGTAGCAGTCGAATTCAATTGAAGCTTTATTGTTTGTGCAATAGTCCCTTTGGAAACTGGAGAACTGATTTTGCGTTTGGCACGTGTGACCAGCACGTTTTGCGCGGGTGTGACCGTATTTATCTGCGATGCAGTATCGAGGGCACGACTGCAGATTTAGCTGGAGTGATTCAGCAGAATTTGGTGTTGGAGCTGTTAGTTCAGGCCGAGGCACGTCCAGCGGCCTCGGCCGCGCGGAGGTCGCGCCACTCGGCCAATGTCGCCTCCGCGCCGCACTGCGCCTCCTCGGTCGTGCGGAACTAATGCTTTAAAAATGCAACTACTCAAACCAAACACGCGTAATTGATGAGCGAACCGAATAACCACTTAACTATACTACTCACAGATATACCAGCTTTCTGTCTAGATATAAATAGCGCATTCCCGATGGCGTGAGTCACTTTACACAACATCGTTGTTAGACGGAGACTGGCTTCAGGACACACCCACGGCTCTTCCTCATCCCGAAAATAAATGCAATAAGCGGGCGGACGGGGGCATTTGTCATGACTATAAATAATACGTGTTCGCACCTTTTTTGGTGATACGAAAACACCGGACGTCGCTACCGGATGCAAGTATGCCAAATTGTGCGATTGTCGTCCTTGGGTAGCAGTAAAACGGACCATAGTCCTCCGACACGTTTGCCGTAAGAAATGAATCGCCGGACATCGCACGCAATGAATCTCGCCATCCATACACAAGTAAATAATGATTGTGAACAGCATCTAAAGCGATAATGGGTTTTGTGTTGACATCCACCTTGCTTGCCAGGGGGCGCATCACACAACAGGTTTATTGTTGTATCGGAAGGGCGGAGATCCGGTGATCCCATTTGCTTCCTGAGCTTTGTTACCTTTTTTCGGATTTCCTGTCCCAACAATCTGTTGAAATTATTTCGTTACAGTTTAGCTGAGAAAACGCACGACTAGCCATTAAATCGATCTAGTTGCGTAAAACAAAGGTCTGCGAAACCTTGTGCAAGCGGCGCGGGCGCGGCGCGTCGACATATCTGCGAGCTTTGCGTAACCCCGCACTTATCCGATACGAGTGTCACAACTCGCCGCACTGCAGCCTCACCTTTGTCACTATCGATTGCTCATCTACCCAGTACTAGTCACCGGCCCTTTAAAGGAGAAGACCCGTAGTGCAATCCTGGCTCTCCTTGTCCTGTAGCGGTCGGGCCTATTTTAGCATCTCCAAGTCAGCACGGAGAACAACGGCGATGTCACACCGTGATATCACGGAGTGAGTCACTCACTCGTGACTGGCGAAGACAGGGCCCGACAGATAAGGCGCTGCGGTTCAACTTGAACGGGCTTAACCTTCGGGTGTGAAGTCGCTCGGAGCATAAGGCACGCTCATTAAAGATGGCAAGCAAAAAGTTTTTACAGTCGACGGGCGCACGCGACCTTCTCCCCATCGGGATGGGTGCATTCACACCGCCCTACCGGCAAAAACCGCATACACGTGCCGACAATTAGCTGGGGACGCAGCCAGCTCTTGCATTGTGCAAGGCGAGTTTTCCCACGTGATTGCTCAAGAGGAACTGGCGGCGAGCGCGCGCGGCTCGCGTGCCGGAACCGGCCAGCAAATCTCTACAATTACACTCCTCCGAGCCCTCCTGACCAGGGTGATATACGGACTAAACGCATCGCTAACCTTTGCATCCCGAATGCTATAACTTTTTACACCCCAGCAACAAATGCATGTAAATGTTGTTTTTTTGCATGGGACGGCAACATGACCCTGCTGTGGTCGCAGGATTTTATTTTTCTTGCGCAGATTTTTATTACCTTGCGTTTTAAAACTGGCTTGGAGCAAGTTCACTTACGCCGTTTCGGCCGGAGCTGCGTCGGCCGTGATTGCATCCGCGTCGCGAGGGTCAACGGCCTTCGCCGAAAACTACCCGCAGCGAAACAAAACAAACCGTGTATCTTCTTCTAAGTGCCAAATAAACAAGTCTGATGTTACGCAGGATCGCTCTGAACGAGTTTTGGGACGCCACGCGACTCCGCCTCGCCGCTCTGGGACATTAAACACAAGATGGATAACAGAAATCAGCGTTATGGATGCTCTAATTATACTTAGCTTGGTTGGCTGAGTAGCAGCTTTTATAGCCAGAAGTAACTCTCAGGTTTATGCGAGGGACATAAGAACTCTGGTTTTAAGCGTAATACTGGCAGCCTGCTCACGACCTAAGCTCGCCTCAAGAATGCGTTTTGGTTATTTATAAACTGGCATCCAGACATCATAAAAGTGCAGTGGTGCTCGACAATGTAGCATGAATCAGTGACAATGACAAGAAGAGATGATGAATTCTGTGAGTGGCTGCATGCGTCATAGTGCATAGATGACGTCACTGCGAGGGTAGGAAAACCGGAGGGATCACAAAGGGTACCATAATGCCAGGGATGAATCACCGACTTACCCTTGCCATAAACTCCCCCAAGTAGCTATTTATACTGCACCTTCAAATAGATTCATTGGTTAGTTTGGTACCTATTAAGCCGATGCTTTTTGAAAAACCCAGAACAAAAAGTTGATTCATCGTTTAACATGCAATCTTATTGAAGTTTTAAAAATAACAAATTGGCGTGTTCCTAATGTTTCTTTTTGGAATTTCATCAAGATTCGTTGCGGATTTATAAACTAGCCAAGCGCGAAACCTTGGAGCGTCGGGAGACATATTAATTACTTTACCTCGCCCAGTGGTCCCTGGCGTATAAGAAAACAAAAACTCTCAAAGTGGTTAAGCGATGTGGCACAAAGTGAACAAAACTCATCGAACAAAAACTAAGAAAACAGTCAACCTAATATATGTACTTACATAAATTATACATATTATTTTTTTTCCTTCTTCTAGCTTCTGAATGCTGGAAATAACAATGTTTGAGTAACTGCTTAAAATTTTCCTTTTGCGAGACTTCCGAACGAACCGGCAGCGGCGGATTTATCCGAGACGATATTTCCATTCACGTCTACGTCAAATAGAAAGCGTGGGCGATTTGCGTAAACTTGAATTCCCAGCGTATTTCTCTCGTGAAACACTTCACATACAAATATCCTCTCATCTCTAAGTCGAGGTCTGAGGGCGGTTAGATATATATTTTCCGACAAAAATAACTTTGTATCTTCGCCCACGGTAAGCTGTATCCAACTGACTTCCCAAATACAGAAGCTTCGTCCTACGTATTTGTAAACCCAATCTGCGTATAAATAGACTTCTTTTTTCATTTGCAGTCTTATTGATTTACGAGTACGATGCGTCCAACGTTCACCTTTACAAAAAAAGAAACGAAACCGGTCGTACGGTGGCCAGAATTGCGATTAAACCCTCAAACTGCGACTGATGCATATGGCAGGCAAAAAAGAAATGGCGGACGTCTCGTTTTCTAAATCGTTTTTTAATTCGCTAAAGGAAACTTTTAGAAGCAATTTGTCAGAAAAAAATGGATTTGATGAGATTCGAACGTGTGTTCATGTTATTTGTAATGTTTTTTTTTAACAAGTCTGTGTCATAAAATGCATTTTCGAATATAATTCTTTGAAAATAATTTCCTTGTTACTTAAATATTGCGGTCATCGGAATTTACCCTATACTTAGTGTTAATGTAGAATGAAATTTAAATATGTGCATGATGTCATCATCTCCCCGGCTGTAGGCTGTAATGGGTTGTTGCAATGTCATTGTTTTCGCTTCCGCCGTGACCTGTCAGTGAGTGGACAGGACGCGAGTGACGGAGTGAGTGTCCGGACATTCGGACAACACCGGCGGCGGGCGTGGGCGCATCCTAATCTCGTATTAAAGCCGTGTGACGTCACGCAGTTCACGGTCAACTAGAGGAAATGACGCAAGCGCCCGCGCATCGCTGCACATGCCGGCCAAAACATCTACTATAGCCCAAACGACTGTGCCTCACTCAAAAACCTATGTTTCAACTTGAATGCTTGCTTGACATTCAGCGTGTCGTAAGCGACACGGCTCGGCCGAGAACGTCGTAACTGGCATTTGTTTAGCCATGTCCATGTTACGTTATGCTGCGGCTGCGGCACTTGCGCCGTTATCGACATTGAGCGCATTATTTTTACGTACAATTATTAGTTGGAGCCGTGAGCAGCGATCGGGCCCGATCTCAATGACATTGAAATCGGCTGGTTGCGAAACTGCACAGTTTTCGTGCATCAACGCGCGGCCTCGTGCTCCGGAGAGAAGAATAAGAAATATGAGAACGAGCGCCGACCTCAGCGCGTGAGCGCTCATTGCCAATGTTTTGACACCTATTATCCTCTTAAGACCGCAATTAAACTCATTTTATACGCTCTGAGGACCTTGGTTGAAATTGAAGAAACTAACGAGACACATTGCGGGTATCAATAACTTGAAATACATGTACTGGATGTCCTCATCCAGCCCGTGATATCCGCGAGGGATCGAAGGTTATCGCCAGCGCAAACTCATCTGTCGTACACGAGTTTGTTTAAAATAACTTTCCAGTGCCCGCGATCAGCTCATGCCATTGTCAATGTTGACAACTTGAGACGATTGCATGAAGTAATTAGCCGCCGCTCTAAAACATTCCAACGCTCTGTTATTCACCTCCACAACAAATATATTTGCACAGATTTCGCTTCCAATTTGCGCAGTTAGCAATCGCTAATGTAAATATAATATCAATTGTTGTTATCGCTCCGTTTCGTTGGGTAACTAATTCAGACCATTACGCGGAGTATTGCACGAGAGAGAAGCCAGAGAAAACGTTTGTTCATTTGAGAGCGTAATCAAAAGTTAAAGTTAAGTTTGGAAACGTGATCGCCCACTCCCGGGGAGTTATTATTCTCCCTGATGTAGGCTTTCATTAGACGGGCCGCCTACGCGCGGGTTACGAGGGTCCCGGGCACGTGACCCGTAGCGCTCCGAGTGACGTCACAAGGGAAAATTTGAGGGTAGCTATGCGGCTGTGACGCACATCGCGAACTAACGTAAACAGGTAAAACGTGACGTGCGAATGCGGAAACTGTTTCACTTGTTGTCACGTCATCTTGTTGTCTGGCGCCTACAAGATTACTGCTACCAATTGGAAAGGTTTTCTCGCAGCGAGTTTAAAAGGTCTCGGCGAAAGAGAAAATGTGAATGACTAGCTATCACCTTCAAGCCCTGAATGACGCCGGGGTGACATTGCGATCGGTTAGTGGCTCGCGATAGACGAGCCTGACGTCAACTTCACACTTTAAAACCACTACTGCGTATGATGAAATTCCTAGATGTGATGTCATGTTAATAATAAAATGGCGATTTTCGTGAGGCTGATGAAATTTTCACGTGATTCAACAGTTTCCGCAAAATAAAGATCGAAGCGATTGTGTAAATTTCAGCAAATATAAACTCGCTCCCACATTTCCGCCCATAAATATTGTATTGCAAGAAACAGGATGTTCTTGTGATACAGAGAAATCTCAGCGTACAATCATAACAAGCGTTTTGTGGCTGCGATTATAATTTCCTGGTAACGTTTTCCTTGTGTGACTGTAATTTTTCTGGAACCAAATCATCGTATGTAAATATTTTCACATAACAGGTCAAGAGGAAGTCGTTATAATACGTCCCTTTGTTTTATCGATAATACTGTTACGCTATCACATATTATTAACGTGTGATTCCGTCGTGTGGCCTCAAGTCGGTCCGTGGTTCAATGCCGACTTGCGCAAGCGCCGCTCTTCCGCCTTCGCCCGCGCCGCCGCCGCGCCGCCCAATCAGGAACCGAGCAGCCATGGACGTTCTAAATTCAAATTCAAGTTCGTAATCGACGAGTCTGTTATCAGGAACTACTACTACCTCAGTTTTTAGGATTACGCAACTTTATTGTTTAGTTGCGAAATCGTCTCTTTGCGAACAAGTGGTCGGTACGTGACAGCGCACATGTATTCAAATGACTCGTAAAGGAGACGCCATATAAAATCAATAAATTATGTTCTTCCTGAGTTTACTGACAAACGAGTTCACAGTATTGAGATTCATAACATCATCATAACTAGCTGTTACTCAGAACGTGATCAAGTCAATATAAAATTTCCGGAATCGCGCGTCCAAGCTAGTTTTGTTTATTTTTCGCAACACGAAAATTTCTGAATATCCCTTATTCATCATTACACGTAATGACTGGTCCATTTACTGAATCATAAAATGAAACTAGTTTTATCTGTAGGCAACATTATTAAAATAAACTAAAAAGTATCTTTTAAGCCTCCGGCAATTTTTATCGTTAATGTCGTCGTATGTTATCTGCAGGCACTGCAACAATGTTGGGCCATATATTGTTTTGTGTTTATACACTACTCGGCATAATTATAGCCCATCCATTCTGAGCACAACACTAGACACTATCCAATTTAATCCTCTACAAAGCGGGAGTAAGCTAATTAACTTAATTCCTTTACCATGTGGTTGCGCTGTGCAGTTTTGTTTTTTTAATAATATTTTTTCTTACTGCTGGCCATCTGCCACATCGCCGGCCCTTAAGTTTCTTTCTGTTTTATATTTCAAGTCCGTTTCCGGTGCCGTCCCGTTACTTACATCCGGTCGGTGGTGAGAGCTCTTAGGGATCAACTCTTGCGCATTCGACCCCCTCAGAATAACTATTATTCATTTCGTTTTACATCATGGGAACTTTTTCATATGGCGTTTCGTAAAACACTGTCCATTATTGCATGTAACAAAAGCTTCTTACCAATATCCGATTGCGTCAAAGCGAACCATATTCGGTCATTGGACTTCACAATCTTATCAGTTTAGAAACCTAGTCAACAATTTAAAGGTCGTAATCTCTGTTATCTCTGCCAGATAACTAGACGTAAGGTCACATTTTATGCCGCAATATTGACGCTACCTATGGAACTACATTTTTGATCTTCAACTGTCATTTTGAGGAAAAAATATGATGGTGCATCGCCGGGTTAATCTGCAGCATTGCACCTGGGTTACCTGAGCGCGGCACAATGAGGCTTTGTGCGCCAAACTGGCTCGCCAATCTCCACCTTGAACAGATGTTCCTTAAACAAATACGGCGTCTATTGTTCGTCTCCTACGCATGATTTATCACTCGGTCTAAATTTCGGCGAGTCGATGATGGCTTCGCAGAGACGGTGCCGGCTATTGTGCAAAGACCCTATTGTGTGAAGCCCAAGAAAAACACCTTTCAAGGAGACAATGAGTTGCACATGCGATCGACTTACCTGCACGCACGTGTTCCACCCTCCACCCATACACTCTATTATTTACTATTTTCGCAAAAACTGTCAACTGAAATTCTAATTCATAATTGATTGGACAAGACTACAAGCAAGATACTTTTTGCGATACTCAATCTTTGGGTCCCTTTATGTCTACGCTTTTATGGTTTCCAATATCACATAACTGGCTATATGTTGTCGCTTTTAGCGCCACGGGAACAGTATTATTAAGTACAGAATCATAGAGTATGTGTAGGATTTGTTGTAGCAATATTGTCCGCGAGACTCTTAAAATTGCAAAGGACATTATGTGTCCTCGTAAAAAGACTTTATGACCAGCAATATCTCTGGGTTTACGGCAAACGTCTATTAAATTTTGCACTTTATTTCAACCTGTATACGATGGTGCTGTATGGTGTCATAATAACTAGTTTAGACATATTACATTTTAAATAAGAAAATATTAATGCGCAGTAGTAGTTACTGCGCATTAATATTTTCTCTGAGAAAGCATAATATTGGTGGAATCTGTTTGGTCACCTGCTTACAACTCTATCTAGGAGCTCATAAGCATTGATATTCGATACATAGTTTATGGTCAACATTAGAAACGTCTGTTTGTTCAAATGCACCTCCGCCTTTGTGGCTCGCATCTGCTGAACGACAAATATTTGTCCTCAGTCGATCGTTCCTTTCTACCATTTGTCTCTGTCCTGCGCTCCCTTCGTTAGCCGTTTCATTCCTTATGCTTTATTCTTTGTTCTACGTGACATCCATTGCTCTGCGGAGGTAAACACGGCAGCCGGCTCAAAGGCAGATGGTGGAACAATATCCACTCGGCAGATATTATATTCGCATAGAAAACAATCGAAACCTCTTCAGACCAATAAGCGCCGAGCGGGATATTACGTGAGCAGAGTAAATTGCTTTTGCCGTTATTAATTTTGATAACTGGGATTCGTTTCTCTCTTTTGTAACAAAGGGAAGCCATGTAATTAATTTAGTGTAGTTGCGTACGTACGCTTCGTATTTTCAGTGTTACAATCGTGTTTTACTCGCTTTATCATTGCGTTACGAATGGATTTCTGTGTCGACATGTGGACTCACATCTGTCCCTCGGTCAGATAAAAAGGCCAAGGATTTTTTTGTGTTAAAAATGTGTTTTTGATCTTGAAAAAGTGACAAGCAGCACATGGCTCGGTCTTTACCTGCTTTTGTTGCGGAGACAATGATCGCGCACATCTGCCGCCGCAGCCTGCGCCCGCGCACCCAATCACACTCACACTTATACATATAAATGCGACCTACGTTCAAATTCCTTCATAAAAACATCTGGCTATAAGTACATACTGCAGGCATACATCACGTTTCCTTCAGTAGCATAGGTGATGTGCAGTTTTAACTCGGTGTAGAGTTTGCCCAATAATATGGCACGGCAATGAAATAATATAAATCCGAGTTGTATTAAACGCGAGGTCGGAGTGTTACATAATCTACGCGAGGTCACAAATTGTATTGCATTCGACATTGCCAAAACCAAAAGTTGTCGAGCAACTGACACATTGTTTATTGTGTCCTGCGAATGCGAACTAATTGAATTTCAATGGCCCATGCAAACCTGTTAGAACAATACTTTTATTTATTCTGGACTATAAATAAATGGGAGAAAAAACGTTGTGTGTCTCGAGTGCCATTGTCGAAAATGATTTATTTTAAACGAAACAATCAAATTGTCGAGCCGATGGTTAATGACGGCAACAATTAGTCCCCGCGCTTGCGCAGTCCCTCAGTTCAGTTTCCAAACTGTTGTATGCCACCGCTTTGTATTTTGTAATACATCTGGATCGTTTGGAAACTTATTAACTTGTTTATTTGCCATTCAATGGCACTTGGACACTTTTAGTAGTCGAGCACTTGTCACGAGACAAAGGAGCGCATAAATAATTCCAAACCCTGTTACGGTGCACACACAGACAAAAGGACGCCTCTAGCGGCAGATTGAGTTACTTTTGTTTACCGAACATTAATTAAACAAAAGATGTTGCAAGCGCTTTGTGTCGCTATCACACAAAAAGTCGACAGGTGAACGATACTGGACCTTGAATGGGACTTCGATAGCTTTCTTAGAAACCGTCCTCACTATCAAATCAAAGCGTTTGTAGTTTTGTAAGGCTAAATGTGTAAATGCAGCGGAACCAGCATGCAGTTAGCACATAGCAACGATCGCTCAACGTTTTGGAGCGGAGGTTTGCCGCAACAAATCCTTGATGGGACCTTAACCTACTTGGGTGATTACGAGCGCGCTTGCCTCCGCCGGCGAGCGCCGCGGCGTGTGACGTCACCGCCTGCTCCCGGGGGTGGCAGGGCACAGGTGCACGTGACCTCCTCAACTACCCTTCTAAGGTAATGTCGTGGGAGCGTTGCAACGGTCGCGCAGGTGCGGCCGACCTTGCGCAATGCCACATGTAACGTATCTACCCACCACTGTATCGGAAACCGCTTGCGAGATACAATATACAACACATTCATTTATACGTTTCGACACCTATTCTACACTATTCAGTCAAATGCAGACAAGTGATTCACCCGATTAACTGTTACTAATCCTAATTTCTGAAACAGTTGACGTCACCTGCATGACCTGTCGCTTAGATCACGGTGACTTGATGCCCAAGTTGACAGCAATTATGAATTTAATTCTTTCCTCTGTTAACTGTGCTCATAAAGCAAGAATAGGTCAACCATCAATGCCAGCTCGCATCGGAGCAGTTAAAAACTGACGCAATCCGTTTGTAGAAACACGTCGAAGAAGGCAATAGCTATAAAGCTAGTTATGACGTGAGGAAACTTTCAGTGTGTCATAGAGTGATCACGTGTGCACAAAGTCTTCAGTATCTGGTGGTGATGATCTATCGACGTCAGCGGCGGGGAGGCGTGACGACCCGAATACTGGGTCAAGTACAGCGCTGCTGCTCCGCCATTCATTGTCACCGCCTGCCCCCCTCCCCGCGCCCCGCCGCTGCGCGCACCCACTGAACTTGACATATAGGCTTTTTTCATTAAATTTCGGCGTGTATTGAGGTCGCGGCTAGCCACGAAGGTCTACGAATTGCATGATGTAGTTTATCCTCCGTGCGAATTCACTCTGTAATTTTGGCAACATGAGCCACAATTACACTGCTTACCGAGTTCGGACTGTGATTCTCATGGCAACATGGATTATACCTTTTTCAGTCCGTATTACTTATGTGCCTTACATCATTTGCAATTACAACAAACAATTGTGACAACAGTTAGGTAACCGAGATGCAATATTCTGCTGCAAATACTGATGTAACCGCGATGACTCCTTTCTTGCGGGGGTGATGATAATTTCTCGCGGAGGGTTCGGTTATATACTGAGTTATATCATGAGAACATTGGCAACTGTCATCGTGACAGCGAGCGAGGTCGTCGGCCGGAGCCGCGCTGCTCAATGCTAATGCTCACAGTCCATTCACCGCAATAGAACACCTACTTCAGTTCCGCACTTTCTTCATTGCATCACGCCGGCTGTTTCGCCGCACTCTCTTCCGTTGTCGGTCGCCAGTACCGTTGTGCAACTCTCCCACAGATTTAGAATGCCACGACATTTCCAAATCTTGTGATTCGCGGCTGCATAACTAATTGGCGTACGCTCTCTGCGTAATTGCTGTTTTCTTACTTTCTTTGGTTGCATCACCCCTAGTGTTCCGGCCTCCCCTCCGTCAGGTGAACTTCGCGAGGTCGATGCCCCCTCTCGGGCATCCGCAACCAGAGCGCAGATTACATGTAACGTTTATGATATAATCAATTACATATTGCCACATCGACATAGACATTTCCCTGAAATCAATTTCACCTGATATCTCATGCAAAAAGTTAAATGAGTTCCTGATTGCAGACCTGTTCCTGATATTTGTAAACATTAACTTCGATAATATAATCTACTATTGCCAAGGAATCGCCGTAAACATTAAGATAACATTTCCATGCTTTCTAAATTACATCATCGGTATAAAAAATCCACGGTGAATGACCGCTCGGTTCGGGTGTTCCGCTCCTTAATTTAGTGTTGTAGATCATTGAATCGGCATTCGTGTAGGACGTTGATCCTTCCATGATCTCATCATGGTTACCAGTTTTAGATAAGTATGAGTAAGTGCCGCAAAAAGTTTAGAAAATTCAAGTGCGCAGTAAAGTTTTTATGGTCGTCTGGTCGCGCCGGCGAGGTTCGCGGAAGCCTCGACTTTCTTTGTCCTGAATTACTACAACGGTATTGAATTTCTGCTGGCTGGCTTCAATATTTCTGAATTATGAATAATTCGCGCAGGTTAGCGTGAGTCGCCATTCGCCTCACGTCCGTCTCCTCACCATCGCAATGTTTGAAATTCCCGACGTACGCTGCCAGGCTATGACCCCTCTGTTTGAATACTAGATGCTAACCAGATGTAACTGGTCATCAATGAACCCTGAGCAAAAAGCACGCTTTGGAGAGAAATTAAAAATTTCTCGAACTCGTTTCCATTCCAACTGGTTGGGCTGACTTTGTTTACGTGATGTTATTTTTTTTCAGTAGAAGTAACGGGAGAAACTTGTTTTGAGAGATCCTTCAACTTGTTCAAGCGTATCTTAAGTATAATCCTTAGCTGTATCCACTTTACGAAGCCCACATTTTCATTTGTGCGCGTTTCACATGAGTATATTTTCCTGCTATTGTTTCGTACAACACGTCTGTAAAGTTTTATAGAGGAATCAAAGCATAACCATGACGGCGGACTGTAAAGCGATGGCTTTAAGAGCGTAGTGCATTGCTGTTTGGGTAGTAGAGCGTAGTACTATGACCCTCATTGGCACGGCATTGTTTGTTGTACTCTGCAATAAGCCCAGTGCTTATACTTACTACTATGTAGTGTGTAAGGGCTGAACGTGCCTTATCGCGGCGACCTGATCGTTATACACAGGTACCACGTCATTGGGGTCGCATGGACCCCAGTTTCCATAAAACTATTGTACGTTAAAAGTACTCGATAGTACTCTAACCAACACTCGAGTGCGTATTGTTTGCAAACAAATCGGTAAATTTAAATTGTCGTGACGAGGACTGCGGGTAGCGCATAAATAATTTATACGGTTCACATTTAATATAATTCAGTGAGCGAATGTCGTGCGTACCACTAATTTCCATTCGAATGCCATCACAACAGAATGTACCGCTTTTCGAAATGTTCACGCGAAACTATGACGTAGGATATGAGGCAATTTAAAATCGACCAAACACAAATAACATTTGTAACATCACAAACATTTGCCTATCGTATCTCGTTAGTGTTGCTAATTGAGTAAATAAACAAGGTCTAAACATTTTCCAACTATTTCCGATACGATAACAGTGAGTGTAGATAAAAATTGCGGCTACAGAAACGCCCTTATCAGAAAAGGTTTTTTAATGGTGGAACCAACTTGCACTATTTCATAACACTGTCACCATGATTTGATAAATGATAACTTTGTTTACCAACGATAGATTTTCGTTGAAATCGTGATCACAGTACATAGTTTAATTAGTTTTGAGTGCTGAAACGATATGCATTAATATTTGATTACAGTGCATTGGATAAATGTAGCCAGCCTGTCAACCTACGCGTATTTGCAACTGCGAACAATGCATTTCGCAAACAGAAAGCGCAACATCGCTTATTTCGCATTTTCGAAACCATCGCTCGTAATTTGTTCCTACAGCGTTAACAATAAACCTATTTTGGCATCCACATATAAAATAAAATAAAAATAAATAAAATAAATTCTTTATTCACAAAAACAAGTGGTACATTACAGGGTTTGGGACTCTCCAGTTAAGTATAAACCTGTATTTGAAGAGGCCCGCTCTTATTGTCCAATATTACATTCTTGTTTACTTATGAAGTTAAAATTATGCATATAACAATATTTTAGGTATGATAACTCATTATATTTAATTTAGTTACAGTGAAAAGTAGCTATATATGTATATAATTATTATAAACTCACGTACAAAGAGACAGTTCCACTTAGAAAATTTAGAATTTGATCACAATACTGACGTCTTTAGTTGGTAATATTCTGGCGACTCACTGAGTCAGCTTTTTCCGTTTAGGAGCAATTTGCTGCTTTTTCTCACTGGAACCCTCTCACTGCCGTGAGTGTATTATCAAAGAAGTTAAAATTTTAAATAAACATAAGGTTGGTATTGTAGGTACAAAGTATGAATTTACGTTTTATTTTACATATAGGAAAGTTACATTGATTAGTAATAAAACTCGGTTTGAAACAACATACATATTAGTAAATCTGGCACGACAGATGGCATACAAATGCCTTGAGTAAGGTGGAGTTATGAAATGGAGTGTAAGGAGCCGCGATTTATCCGCAACGGTCGGTACGCGGCGCGCTTTGTAAATACGCCGAACATTTGTTGCCCAACAAGAGATTACTAAACGCTTTTTTGCCCTATTTGCGCATCTTTTGTCGCTGTAATGGAGGACCTTTGTTGGCACATTCAAATCAGCCGCACAAAGACACAAAACAATCGTGAACATTATATACCATTCACTTTGTCGCATCATACGAGATCTGGGTAGCGAGCGAATATTGGGTTTAGGCCGCTCATGCGCAAGATTCAATAGTGTTAACCAACAACCGGCGGCGGTGAGCAATGCTGGACGCAGCGCTGCCTGAGTTCGCAATAATTTCGTCCGAGTCCGACTCGCTCGCTACATATCGCAAGCGCTTGCGTCGCCCGCGCAATAGCCCGCCAGCGCCTGGCACTATCCTCCGATCATTTATAGTACACACCTCATTTCCTAACCACCATGAGACACCGCAACGAGCGATACTTACTCGCCCACTTCTACACTCACACATTAGCATGCGCAAGCGCAGATGACATTCACGTCGTAAGGTTCCGACTTCCGTCCCCGAATAATGAGGAGGAAACGTTTGCGGAGCGGAACAATCGCGGTTCCGGCCGCGGCGGAAGCTGCGCGGGCGCACGCGGATGCGGCAACTCTTTTTATTCTGTCCGACGGAGACCATCAGCTGGCGACGCGCGCTCAGCTGCCCTTTATCATTATGGTAAAGACTGCCTGTAAACTAGAAATACTGGAGCGCACGCGCACCTGTCGGCAGGTGAATTAGATGTACACACGTACATATTTTTATGATGTTGTATATGCTGTTACTCGTTCTCAGTACTTAGTATTTTCACAGTAAACCGAGTTGCGTGTAAGCGTTACGTGAAAGTTATCTATCGCAGATCACAGAAAGCGGAGTGTCACACGCTCACACGAGTATCGCGGTATTCATCACTCGTTGTCTAATTGGGAGTTGCCACTTCTTGTTAGGGCAGCTTTTTGCCGAGTGCCGTCTAATTTCCCAACACCTGGAAAAGTTAGTTCGAAACGTAACAACGGGTTATGAAAGTATAAACGCAAACAGCTGTACGTAAGCGGCTCACTCGTCGGGCCCTCGTGTAATATCCTGCATGACAGAACTCCTAGCTGCAACTTGGGTTACGTGAATTATTGCGACAAAATTAGGCCATGTGAGCAGAAATAAAATAACTCATGCAAGCGCTCCGTTATTGCGCACGGCGCCAGCTTTTTTCAGTCTAATGCAAGAACATTAACCGTTTCAAGTAATGGCAATGGCGCTTGAAGATCAAGGGTGGGATCTCCTGAGCTCGTAGTTTTTGCGGCGCCCGCAGCGGCCGCCGACGTCACACGTGCGACAATCGGTCCGATTGCAACAAACTGAAATGTCATTACGAAACTGACAACAGTAGAGCCCAGTTATATCGGGAAGGAGTCAATGAACGGAAGTATTTCACGAGTGCGGTGACATGTGCCCGCTATCGCGCTTGCGCAAGGCCCGCTTGCCCAATGTGCGTCCCGCGCCGCTAACAGGGGCTGCGGTCTGGGGCCGAACCCGAGGAATCTTGTTAGCGCATCTGTTGCAAGGCGATTATCTCGGTGGTGCGGTTTCGCGGATTGCCGCCGCCGGGCCGGGTCGACGTACGCTTTCTACGGCACTTCGGGTCTTTCTCCATCGCGCGGTTGCAAAACACCAGGTTGCGCTTTCTTCGCAACGCTCGCCGCCGCCGGAGAAATTGTTGCGACACGCCGTTCGCCGACCTCACCGTTAGAAAGTCTACCGTTCACCGGATTTAACACTCACCACGTAACGGTGTAATTGCAACAATTCGGAACGGAGATCGATGAGATACCGAGGCTTACTTTTCGCGGGACGAACTCGGCCGCTTTCTTCCGTGATGCAATATTCGCGTAATAGAGTTCAACGAACGGCTGTGCTGCCCGTTTCGTAGAAGCAAGTGGCCGGTGCTGGCGACGTGTGCAATTCTCCAATTAGGTATATCTGTAGGGACCCGGGCGAGGCTTACGCAAGGCGGCTGGAGAGGCGCCCGC
Organism: Plutella xylostella; assembly: GCF_932276165.1. Classification (NCBI taxonomy): domain Eukaryota; kingdom Metazoa; phylum Arthropoda; class Insecta; order Lepidoptera; family Plutellidae; genus Plutella; species Plutella xylostella. The sequence continues at coordinate 9,927,236 of NC_063984.1, read as the reverse complement.
CCGCGCCTCGTTGCAACACGGGATTATTTCTGCGGCGCCGCTTGGATCGCCGCCCGGACTTGCAACATGCCATAACGCAACCCGCTCATAATCCGCGCCATTGTGACACCCAATGCACTCGTACGCAGACCGCCTGCCAAATACGGCCACCGACTCATTGTGCCTAGACGCCGATAAATGTCAACATTTGGGCCATCAGCGCACACGTGTTGCACCCACGACTAATGTCATTGCATAAACTACATAATCTACAGCAGCAATTGACCGTACATATAGAGAAGTTTGCCACATCCCGATCTTCATCAAAGCGGAGTGGAATGGATCTGGAGCAGGATTGCACAATGGGCGCGCGGCGACGGCGGCGCGGGTCGACATCTAATTGGTCATGTTCGGGAAGGTTTCCCAACGATCCCGACGGCATCTCGAGTGAGGCAACGCCCGGCTTGCGTCACCGCGCGAGCACATGTCCCTACAATGCGAGTTACGAAAACCTAACAGTAACCGCGCCATGCGCCATAGGGCTGCCACTCACTGCGCTCCCATGGACCGATCGCACACGCGCTGACGCACGTTTCAACCTAACGCCATGAATGTGCTTAAACATCCGTGCAAAACAGAGAATTCCTCGATGCATTGCGCAAGCGCAGCTCGTCATGTGGCGATATAAACGCGAGCAGGAAGTGCAAGCGTGTGTGCTGCATCTGCCATTGTTCGTTATGAAATTGTCAGGGTTGAGTTGAGCAATGGCGGACGGTTGCGAAACTGCACTCATCCCGTTCCCGACTCCCACACTCGCACTCAATGAGATCTTTCCCCACACCGATGAGTTACGGTTACGGCTATGATTCCTACATCTAGAAGCAAAATGCAGACAACATTTAGCGCTAATTAAGTATGCCTTTAAAACGCAATCAGACAGGTTACGAGTGCCAGTTTATTATGAATTAATAGCCCATCGTCTCTTTACACATAGTTTAAGCGATCATTACATTAAGTGTGTGCACTTACACAATTAGTTGCAGGTTACAACAAATGAACCAATATGTTAATAGGTAGATATTAGTGTTCCTGGTAGGTGATGCAGACTGAGCTAGCGGCTAGGGGATCAAGGTGTCCGCGGCTTGCGTAAAGTGCGTGCGTTGCGTCAGCGGCGTCCTTTCAGCGGCGCGGGTCGCGGGGCGGGGGCGGGGGCGGCGCGGGGTCGCCGGCGATCCTTCGCCGAGGCCGCCGAGATCGGAACACTCGCTCGGAAATCCGGCCAACCTTCCGACCGAGCGTGCGTTACGACACCGTATAACTTATTTATACGTTGCGAAATCCGAATCGATTGCAGCTGCAGACATCGCACTTTAGCCTTGCCGTTGTAGGGATTTAATTAGGATCAGTTGCGCAGTCGAGAGACCTAAAACGGACACGAGGACGCCCTGCAGGCTCCGCTCACTGATGAATTACAAAAAAGGTCCGGAGTGCAGTTGCAGTGTGACGTCACGCGTTTCGTCAGCTGGTTCCCACAGTCGGCGCATCCGCCGGCCCCTGCCCGCTCGGACCCGCCGCCGCCACGCGTGTCCCCACAATGCCTCGTCTAGAGCCACTCACGCTAGTCACCGTGATAGCAGCCAGCCAATCTTCGTGTTGCATTTATCTGCTTCTAATTTGCGTTGCGACGCAGCTTGCGGTGTGCGTTCGCTCGTAATATTTTACGAGATAACCGTCAAGTCAATTGCGACACGGTAACGAGAGTAACCTTTACAGAGCCAGCCCGCTCCATATTGTCACGATCTCGATCTGTATTCGTTAATGTTTTGTATTTATTAAATACTCATTTTATTTCCACATCTAGTTTCGAATCAGAGGTGTATTAGCCAATGGTATTGGTTGTTAAATAGAGATGTTCCCACAGAGTATCGTGTGATAGGTCTGTCGGCAGTAGTCGGCCGAGCGACGATTTGTCAAACTGTCGAGACCGCAGCGCTGCGGGTTTTGTAACTACGCTTTGAGCAAACTTGATAATGCAACCGTAGCTTTCGGAACCCTGCATGCATAATGAGACTTATACTATTACTACACGACGCTCCTCTGAAACGCTATGTATAGCTGAAGAAGTCCGTTCGAAATAGAACGAACCCCTGTTTATTCATTAAGCGCATCGTTCCCTTCAAGGTTATTATTAAATGGGCTAAAAATATCGTACGCATTAATGCACGTCTATTTTTCTGCGTGGCGACGCCCACCTCGCGCGCACCTGCCCCTGCCTGGACCTTGCAGCGCGACTGTGGACATTCCACTAGTATTATTTTTATGAAAACCATTTGTGAAATCCTGACTCGGAATTTCAACTTTAATCTACCTACACGACGACTACACGCACAGTTAACTAAACAAATTAAAACAAACAGTCGATAGGAATAGTCAAATTCCGAAGCCAAACGAGAAGCTTATTTACGGCTCCCATGAAAACAATGTTGACATAAAGCTCCCAGTTTTACAAGCGTGTCGCCTGACTCTGTGATTAGTTTACATTGAATCAAATCGAGCCGAGGCGTACAGTTTCGAATAACTGTGCATTTAATGCATTTCGAAACGATGGCTGTGAAATACGAGGTCGAACACGGTGCGCCCGCCGCGGCCAAGTGATGAAACAAAACCTATTGCATCACCGAACTTATTGCTGCCTAATTATTTACATCACATTATTGTCATACGCGACCCGAAACCGCGGCCAACTCGTGCTGTTGAAACGCACTCTTTCAGCAGAATACACACATAATACATAGCACTATGTACTACATAATATATGGTATTGTATTAACCGAGCATCAATTACCGAGTCGCGGGACGTTAATAGCATCCTCGCAGCTCTTTGTGCTCAAAGGGAGCCACGGATCCATTACGCGCCGATGATATCAGCATACAATATTACGGGCCCGGCCAAACGGCTCGATTCGCGATTTTATATGGGTCACTGGCTACTGTGTGTCGCCAATGCGCTTAATCTATAACATGTACTCTTATGTACTTCCATTCATAAAGTATCTCCGAATGTTTTTATTAACGTTAGTCTCTCTTTGTTGCAGAACAACGTTAAAGTTGGAGTCGTTGGAAGACGCGGTGGTGCTGGACGACCCTGAAGAAGACTTGCTTCAGGACAAGCGCGGCTGCCCCGCGTACGTGTCGCCCGAGATCCTGCGCGCCAGCCGGACCTACTCCGGGCGGGCCGCGGACATGTGGTCGCTCGGGGTCATCCTCTACACCATGCTCGTTGGAAGGTAAGGAACATCACGAATAGACTACACTCATTAGCATAAGTAGGCGACAAAATTGGGTTAAATATCGGAGTCATTAATTAGGGGTCGTCGCGTCGGTGTTATTGCGAGGGGGTGCGAGCGTGGGACTTACCGTTTGCAAGATCGCGACAGCGAGGGGTCGCGGCGACCGTTGAGACACCTTGCGGACCTGTCGGCCGTTGCGCTCCACTCGCCACCAATAATTACATCACCCACATACATAAATGAGCCTCCACAAATCTTGGGCACCTGCCGTATCATGTGGCGAAGACGTTGCACGAATAAAGGCCCGCACCTGCCGCCTTCGCGATCCTTTGTTTTCTATTTTTTCCGCCCGCACCCGTAATTTATTTTCGACTCGGGCCCAAGATTTCGCCGCAATCGCCGCTTCACCTGTCGCCGGAAGGGTTCCATCATTACCTGAGTTTTTGTTTTGGCGCACATCTGCCCCTACCTTTCCTTTCCAAATGACAATCGTTTCATCATTAATTGGGGCCGAGAGTTGTAAAAACGTTCTAACCCAAGTCGACTTTAATCACGCGATCGGGGATAAGGGTTTTTTCTGCTGTAAATTTAAAGAGCTCATCCATTACGCATTTCCAGCAATCGCACTAACGTTTTTCTCTCTTTTGTCTCAGGTATCCGTTCAACGACTCCGAGCACGCGTCTCTGTTCGCGAAGATCTCTCGCGGCTACTTCGTGGTGCCGGAGTGCCTGTCGTCGCGCGGCAAGTGCCTCATCCGCTCGCTGCTGCGGCGCGAGGCGGGGGAGCGGCTCAGCGCCGCGGACGTGCTGCGGCACCCGTGGCTGGCCCGCGACCCGCGCAACGAGCTGCCGCCGCGCGCCGCCGCCGCCAGCGACCGCCTCGTGCCCGACCTCGACCTGGTCTAGCCCCCCCTGCCCCAGCCGGGACCCGAGTACAGCCACCTCGCGGACGCAGCTCCTACATATCACCGCGAGGTGCAAGATCTCCGCAGAGATGTTAGTTTAGTTTAAGATCCAAAGTTAGCCTCGGCCGGACGCGGCTGGCCCGCCCCGAGCTCTCAACTAATTTATATAAAGTTCAGTCCACAGTAAAACCCGGGCGAAGTTTAAGGCTTCGGACGGGGTTTACTGTCGGCTTTACGAGCGGCTGGTGTGTCGGTGGTAATGACAGAAAGTGAGACTGATCGAGTTGTTGTGCGCGCGGCGCCGCTCGGACACAAACTGTTATTTATAAAGAGCATTCTGTTAACTATTACGGTAGGATCCTCCGGAGAGTAGGTAATCGCACTGCAATTTCACGTCAGTATCAATCGTCATATTGGAATGAAGTTGTAAATGTAGTGATAGGTAAATTATGTACTTATATTTTATATTTATTGATAAACTTATGTCGTGTAATTGTGATCTCCACCGAAGTTAGCGGTTACGAATTGCCATTTTGTTGTTACGCAAAAGTGATATTGTCTTTTGTCAGAACAACAATCAGTTGCTTCCATCGTAGAGTTTTTATATTGTTTGGTTATTTAAATCGTGAATTTGGCAAATCATAGGGTGAAATTTATAATTCTTGTTATCAAATCGACCAAAAATATTAAGACTTATCACCCGGTACTGTGAATGGTATGTAGATTGTGGTTCGTGCCATCTATTTAATTTATCGTAATATAATTGTTATGTCGCTGGCCGCTGGTGATCGGCATAACAATTCCTAAAATGCCGTTGAGTACTTGGTGTTGAGTTGAGATTTTTTTATTGTAAATTTTTTATCAATTTCTAGTTTTAGTTAATATTTTGTTCCAAATCGAAATCAGTGTTATGTTACCATTTCCAAATTTTGTTACCTTGTAAATCATTTTTTTTTGGTATTTCTCTTCAGTTAATTCGCAAACATTCTCTTGTAATGTTGAAGTCAGTCTTTCATAGTGAAGCATGTTGTACAATATTAGTCTACTATAATGTAAAATACAACTATTATTACCTTAATTTATACAAATTGTAAATAGAGCTAAGAATCATAAGGATTATCTAAAAAAGAACGAATGATAGAGGGAAATAAATAATAATTAGTAAAAAATATACTTAACTTTCATTTCTTATCTACCTTTCTTTTGCCATAAGTCACATGTAAAAGATAATGAACGACAATTAGGTGTATATTTTAAATCAAAGCACTTGCCATTTCCTTACTTTAACTCGAAAAACGGTAAGAGATATAGAAAAACTAATCAAAATTTGGTACCCCTACGATGATAAACCCCCACAATAAGGGGTTCTCTTCAAGTTTGACGCATGTAAAAATTGTCAAGTCAGCCGTTTTAAAAATCCTAGAAGTTGGTATTATACACCTGAAAGAGCTGGAAATGTGCGACTGGTCAGATTTGGCACAGAATAGAGAAGATTGGCGCATTTTAATGTCGGAGGCCAAGATCCACTTCAGGTCGCTGAGCCAGCGGAGTAAGTAAGTAAGGTATAGTTAAATACTAAACGTTTCTAACGCATGTTACAAGCACCAACAAAATATATTTTTTGACAATTTATTAGATTCTAGATAACATTTTGAATTATAATACAAAATAATGTACCTACAGTGGGCACTCAGATTTCTATATACAATAAACATTGAACTAAGCAATAGAAGTCAATATAAACCAAAATGCATATAAACCTATTACAAGTTGTGAAACATAAGAATATTTAGAAATATATAGGATACATAAAAAACCCATAGGGATTTAGAAACTAGAACTATATAAAACCATATACTAAATTCAAAAAACCTCGTATCGCCTCGCCGTGAAAAACCACCGAAGTGCAGAAGTAAGTATTGTATCTACAAATCTCAAATCAATAGTCACTTTGAATAGAATTGGCTAGGCTAAAGATATAAGAAGAGAATTGTTTTATGATATAATAATGGAGACAGTTCTAATATCAAACAAAACGTCACAGTAAATAGTTGCATAACATTATGTAAAGACAACAAACTGAAAATCATTCTGTTGTATGTTTTTCCCCATTTTAATTACTAGATATGTCAATAGTGCTTGAAATCTAAAGTAGTACCTACATCAAAAAATAGGTTTACTGTCTGATACTGCCAGTACTTACAATTAAAACCAATTTCAAGGGCCATCAAAAGGATCGTAATGAGTCGAAATAAAACCTAAGGGCGCATTCACACGGGATACGTCTTTGACGATTCGGTATACCGTAGTGACCGACGTATCCGTCTACGTCTTTTTTCACGATTCGTGAAGCATGTGAACATGGGTATATAAAAAGCATTGCTCCCGTCAAAAAAAATAACGAATCGTGAAAAAACACGATTCGTGAAAAATCACGATTCGTCTTCGTGTGAATGAGCTCTAAGAGAGTACTTTTGTTACTTTAATGTCAATTGAATAACGTACTTTTGTTACTTTAATGTCAATTGAATAACCATTAAAGGCTTAATTGATAAAGCACAAAGGAAAATAAGCATTATGGTATTGACCTAAGGTAAAAAATTGGGTGGCTAACGTGCGTGAGACACATAAAAGACGTAATTGAAAAAAAAACTATATTGGTCTAAAGAAAGTTGTACATAGATTTATTAAATAATTATAATTGTATCTACATTTTAGGTTGTTCGCGTCAAAGATTGCATTACGCTTTATTTTATTTGAATACCAAAAATTCAGACCATGTCTATAGTCAGATGTTGATCAATCCAAAATAATAGATGTTGCCTATAGCATGGTCTGAAAGAAGACTAAACTCACAGATGGTGTTATACATGTATACAGGGTGTAATTGTATCAGAGTAATTCCTGTCGGATACTGAGTAATAGTATGAAAGTAAAGCTGAAAACGAAAAAAAAAGCAGTCATTTACATTTCATTTATGTCAGTAACTGTACTATGTAACAGCTGTTTTTTAATCTCGATTTCAGTAATTCCACCCTGTCTATCTCTGCATTACTCTGTATAAATATTTATCGAAGCCGATTGACTGAACTGCCATTAAACCAAAAATCATCAGCCTAGCTTCAGACCACGCCGTATCGTCGAGTCGATCTAGCTCCGTAGAGCGTTGTTGGATATGCCCTACTCGTATACAGGATGTTGCAAAAAGGGTATACTAATCCGAAAGGGGGTGTCTCAGGGGGTCATTCTGAACAACTTTTGCTCTACGAGTTTTGAAAAATCATAAAAATATTTTCCATAGAACCTTTGTTGGTCACGTGACTTTTTTACTATGAAGAACGATTTTTTTTTCGCGAATTTCCAAATCTCCTAGAACAAATGTTGTTCAGAATGACCATCTGAGTCACCCCCTTTCGGCTTAGCATACCCTTTTTGCAACACCTGTATAGCCGTATACAGAAAAAAAGCTTGAAACTTATAAGCCACTTACAAATTTACCATGGACATTAAATTTATTCAGGTCTGCGCTGCTTATAACTGTCCAGCTTTCTTTCCCTATACGGCCTATCTACAGTATGTTCGCCGTATCGTCGCTCCCGCGCCCGTGATCCTACATCTACAGGGTGGTCTAGTACAGCCGCTCGGCCTTGCTGGGCCCGTGCTGCGCCGCGTACTCGTCCATGCGGCGCTCCAGCTCGGGCCGGAAGTGCCGGATCAGACCTTGGACGGGCCACGCCGCGCCGTCGCCTAGCGCGCAGATTGTGTGGCCTGGGGAAAGGGATAAATTTAATTGTGTAATACTTTGACCAGGTACAAACATAAATAGCGACTGTTTTTGTAAGCTTAGCAGTCGAGATTGACGCTAATCTGACTGGAAATGCTTTCACCACAGTGAAAAACCCTTGTGTAGCTTTTGGGTTTGTCACCGACACGATATAAAGAAGTGATATGTTTATTTGGTGAATAATTATGTACTTATTTTAACAAAAAATAAGATTTTGATGGTTAAAGTTTGTAATCAGCCATTATGTAGGATTCTGGTAGGTTCTCAGGTCATTTGAGATCATACCTTCAATTTGTTTGGAGATCTCCCAAAGCATGTCGATTTCTTTCGGTGACGCGTTACCGTCCACCATTCTGAAATTGAAATAAAATAATAATTGTAGATAAGTATTTTTTCCTCAACCTATTCTATTTAGCCGCCCTACAACCAATCCTTATTAGGTTTGGCCACATAATGTAAACGGTCAGCCTTCAATTACATACACACAATTCAAGTACATTTAAGCCTAACGAAACCTGGGAATGATGGTTTCCCCTGAGCAGCTATATGTACATAGGAATTTATTAATGAAATTTCCGAAGTCCGGTCAACAACCGACGAACTACAAGTATGTAATACATAAAAATAAGTAATTCACACTAACCTGTAAATAATCTTATTCATCCACGACACTCCCTCGCGACACGGCGTGCACTGCCCGCAGGACTCGTGCTTGTAGAACATGATGAGCCGGGCGATGGCCTTCACGATGTCGGTCTGCTTGTTCATCACGATGATGGCGGCCGTCCCGAGGGATGTTTGTGCGGCTACGAGGCCGTCGAAGTCCATTAGGACTGTCTCGCAGACGCTGGAATGAATGAGGAGTGGTTTTAGTAAAGCTAACACTTATAGGTACTAAATTCTGCACAAATTCTGGCACTGAATTATTGTAGTAATTGATGTTTAGATGCATAATTTCGTATTTGACATTGGTGTGTTTAGTTGATATAGTGCAAGGGCCTATATAGTACATTTCCGGGTAAATACATAAGCTTTAGAATGTTGCCATTTATGATATACATTTACTGTGGCTATATGATATACATCTACTTAACACTTGCATTAATTAATGTATAAACAGACCAAACAATGCTACCGAGCTAAAATTCAATTTGCTCTGTAACACCTATTTCAATTAAATATGTCCAACTTACTCCTTAGGAATCAACGGCGTCGACGACCCCCCAGGGATGATCGCCAGCAGGTTGTCCCATCCACCGAGTATCCCTCCCGCGTGCCGCTCAATCAGCTCCTTGAGCGGTATGCTCATCTCCTCCTCGACAGTACAAGGAGTGTTGACGTGGCCGGAGATGTTGAACAGTTTCGTGCCCGAGTTACGCGCCCGTCCGAAGGAGGCGAACCAGCTGCCTCCGCGACGGCAGATGGTCTGGGGATGACAGGGGTTGTTGTTGAAAATATTGTACTTATATATCTTTATTTAAAAATACTCAAGGAGGATTGGGGAAAGTTTTAAGCGTTTAAGTGTCTCATCTGGCCTTTGTATGAAAGGGGAATGGAAGATGAGAGCCAGAGGGAAAAGACTATCACTAGTCAAATAGTTTTTAATTGATTTGTTCTACATTCCAATTGTATTTATAAAGTAGCTATGTATGATACAAACCCAGCAGAACAAGCAATCATATCATCTCTTTGCTCCAGCTTAATTCCTTAATCATAAGTTCTATAAGGATCATAAAAATAAATCACTCACTGGTGAAACAGCAATAGTCTCAACATTGTTCACAGTGGTTGGGCATCCAAACAGACCAACATCAGCGGGGAATGGCGGCTTAAGGCGCGGCTTGCCCTGCTTTCCCTCAATGGACTCAATGAGAGCCGTCTCCTCTCCACAGATGTAAGCTCCGGCTCCGCGGTGGACGTAGACGTCGAAGTCGTAGCCGGAACCACAAGCATTCTTGCCGATCAGACCTGCTTGGTATGCCTGTAAGGAGGAAATTAAAGATTGTGACTGGATATCTCATAAAACAGAATAATACTATTACTACTACCATTTCTACAATAGCTTCATTATGCTGGGAAATCATATAAAAGTTTTTTGTCAAAGTACTGAGGCAATCACAAGAAACACTGTAGTTGAAGTAAATACAGATATGAGTAAATTTTCTTCTAAGTCAACACAACATAATTTTTCAATCATGCTCTATGATAATGACTTATAAAGCAACACAAAAAAAAACCATCTTACCTCAGCAATCGCAACCTGCAAGTTGCTGGCCTCATTGTAAAACTCTCCTCTAATGTAGATGTACGCAGCTTGAGCTCCCATAGCCTTGCCAGCAATCAGACACCCTTCCACCAGCTTGTGTGGGTCGTGACGCATAATCTCACGATCCTTGCACGTGCCGGGCTCTCCTTCATCAGCATTCACTACTAGGTACTTGGGGCGGCCATCAGAGGGCTTGTTCATGAACGACCATTTCATACCGGTGGGGAAACCGGCGCCTCCTCGACCACGGAGACCTGAGGTCTTTAGTTCACCTGAAAAAAGATGTTGAGTAATGTTGTGAAATTGTTTGGAATGCAATAACAATAACAAGTGCACTGCAGCTTTAAACACCGACAAAAATATATACTTATTTTGGTTACTATGGTTTAAAGGGGGTACCTTGAATCCACTCATGACCCTTCAGCAGGATCTCCTTGGTCTTGTACCAGTCACCGCGGGCGAGGGCTCCCTTTAACCTCCAGTCGTGGCGACCATACAAGTTGGTAAACACTCGGTCGCTGTCCGCCAGAGGACCGAACTTGGTCTTCGTGGGAGCAGCCGTCTGCTGGTACCGCACAGCTCCATTGTTGACACTCACCAGAGGGCCGACAATGCCTAAAACATCACCAATGTCAAAATTATGTAAGCCGTTGCGCATCAAAATATGGCTGTTTAAAACACAATAAGTTTCACTGTATAGCCAGGATACTAGGGCTCATAGGTAAAGGACACTCGAGGCTCTTTGTTTAAGGACAGTAATGCAGTTTTATAATCACCAAAATGTGTTTTTGTTCCCTGAACAACTTTCGCCAGCACGCCAGCCATTTTTTCCGAAACAAACTTCAAATAATAATGATACCAGCTGTAACTTAATAGTTTGCCAACAAAATAAGTATATATTTTTGTCGGTGTTTGAGTACTGTGATCTGGTGATCTTCACGTTAGAGAATAAATATTCATTGGGCGTGATTGGGCCTTCGACCATTTATTTTTTGCCTAAATAAAATTTAGATGTACCTACCTATAAAAAAATATTTTATACTTTGCATTAAATTTCATTTTAATGTAAGGAAACGAGTATTGTATTTATTCTCTGTGGGGGTGTTAGTACCTGAACCTGGCTCCCTATAAAGGAACCTTTATGAATATTCCCTTTAGGTCTAAACTAGGTACCTTCCTAAACATGGACCATTTGCTACCACGCTAGTCCACTGCGTGTAGTAGGTTCACACATCTATATAGATGTGTGATGTGTAAAAGCAAGGGCGTACCCAGGTAGGAGCAGGGGGGGGCAGCTGTCCCCCCCTAGAAGATAAAATAAACGTAAATTTTCCTTACAAGAAGGGAATTTCTAAAACGTGTTACTTACTGTGCGCAATATGAAGTGTTGGAAACAAAGTATCTTTTCTTTTTAGTCAGATATTTTGATTTAATATTCTTTTATCTATAATGTTTCAATATAACCCGACCGACCATCATCTCGGAACAGGTATGAGCTGCCCCCCCCTCTAGCTGAAATCCTGGGTACGCCCTTGAGGTACTAACTGCTTTTGATTGTTTTATTTTTATTTAAGAGGTATTAACTTAGGGTGAGGCCCTATTGGTGCGTAGTGTCGTCCCATAGGAACAGCGATAAAAAAATTATAGCAACGCCGACGAAACCCACCAAGGGAGCTTCGTGCTTACCTACCTTTTAATTTGATTTGACGAACAATTTTTACATCTGTTTTACCGCATTTTCCGCTAGAGGCGCCACTTTTGTATCGAAAGCTCAACACAGCAGGCAAGGAACTTTGAATACATAGTAATTAATTTATTAAAATTCTTAATAACTAAATTAACTACTACAAACACTTATTATATTTCACGGAATGGAAATGCATGTAACCGCACCAAACTATACCGGGATCTTAGAAGAGGCTCACTCTTGAGTCTTGAAGACACTTTGTGGTTTCTATGAGCGGAACCGGTATGAGCTGCCCCCCCCTAGCTGAAATCCTGGGTACGCCCTTGTGTAAAAGCCTGTGGTATAATTTTGTACTTACTTAAATTCCTTATTTCTTAAACGATCTCCGAATGATCCGTTACCTACATCACCACGGCCATCTATTATAACTTGTTTCACGAGGAAAGACGTCAGATGACATAACCCTTCTTACATTCGGGTAAGGGTAATTTTTGTTTGTATCAGATGTGAAATGAAATATAACGAGTAAAAACTATTTCCTTTAAATAGGGTACTGAAAATTTTAGATGGCAATATTAATTAATCCTGTTTCGGTAAACGCATATTAACTCCGCTTTGAATCCCAATTTACAATAAAATTTCGTCATCACGTAACATTTCAAAAATATATTAAAGTACAGCTTTTTTGTACTTTATAACAGTGCCTATAAAAAAATAAAACGCGAATGAGCTTCATTTAAAATTTTCTGCGTGTTCAATAATTTGTATAGCGTATAACGGAGCTTTTTAAAACTTTCCAACCTGTCAGGCAGTTGTCAATGACAGCTGTTTTTATCTGTCCTGTCACCCATCACAGGATAAAGGAAAAACGTCAAAACAAAAAGTCGAAACGAAAAATTTCTGGTAAACAAACACAAGAATCATTTTATTTATATTTCCCCTACCAGGGGATGTCTTTATCAGTAATACAAATCAGTTGTGCTTGTGCCACATAACAAATAAAAAAGTTACGGCTAACGAAATTTTCATATCCATCGTAATAACTTAATCCGCGACAGCGAGATAACAGAAGTGCTAAAGGTCACACTTCGCGTCTCCAGGTACAAACATGTCGGTGGTGATCCCGGCGGTCAGCAAACTGTCCTCGCGGATCATACGGATCCTGGGGTGTAACCCCGGACCCATGACGTTACAAGGAACCAACACATACCTGATTGGAACTGGTAAAAAGTAAGTTGAAGAATTTATCGTTAAATTGATTGACCGGAGCGATAGTGAAAAAGCAGAAGTATTTGCTAAACATCTCGCGTCAGTCTTCCAGCCAAACGAAGGGGAAGAAGATACACTGATAGATGAAGTGCTAAATCAAGACTTTCAACTGGACCTACCATTGAAACCTACATCCCCGAGAGAAATCCATCGTAGAATTAAAGAGCTGGAAACCCATAAAGCACCCGGGTTCGACCTAATCACACCTAGAATCCTCAAAGAACTGCCTAGAAGATGTGTTGTATTCCTCGCATGTCTATTCAATGCTATCTTTAGAACTCACCATGTACCGAGTATTTGGAAGGTATCTCAAATAATAATAATAATATAATAATAATATGTGGGGACATCTCACACACGGCCATCCGACCCCAAGCTAGGTAGAACCTGTGTTATGGGTGTCGGACAGCTGATATATCTACACAAATACATAGATAGATAGATACTAAACATAAATATCAACACCCAAGACCCGAGAACAAATATCTGTGTTTAAACAAATATCTGCCCCAGCCAGGAATCGAACCCGGGACCTTCGGCTCAGTAGTCAGGGTCACTAACCACTACGCCATTCGGTCGTCTAAATCATACTAGTTCACAAAAATGGGAAGCCCACCGACAGAGTCGACTCTTATCGCCCTATCAGCCTGACGCCGATACTATCAAAGTTGTGGGAAACAATTCTCCTTCATCGCCTTTCATCTACCTTGGCTAAGGAAAACATTATCCCAGAACACCAATTTGGATTCCGAAAAATGCACGCCACAATTGAACAAGTCCACAGAGTATATAACGCGGTCCGGCAATGCTTCGAGAAGAAGCAATACTGCTCTGCTGCATTCATTGACATTCAACAAGCATTTGACAGAGTTTGGCACAAAGGTCTCTTGTACAAAATCAAGACACTCTTACCTCACTCATTCTATCCTATCTTATCATCATACCTCAGTAACAGACTATTTCAAGTCAAACAAAAAGAAGCAAGATCAAACCTCTATGAATTTAAGGCAGGTGTCCCACAGGGATCAGTGTTGGGCCCAGTTCTCTACAACATCTTCACCTCGGACATGCCCCAGACTCCGAGAGTAACTATAGCCACATATGCTGATGACGCGGCATTCCTATCCTGTGATCGTGAACCCGAAATTGCATCACTAAATCTACAACTCCAGCTGGTCCAAACAAACATTTGGCTTAAGAAATGGCGCATAAAGGCAAGTGCTCAAAAATCAAACCACATCACGTTCACACTCAACAGAAGGGACTGCCCTGGTGTCAGATTGGGCGATGCTACTTTGCCCCACTCCAACTCTGTGAAATACCTTGGATTCCACTTGGACAGACGATTAACCTGGAGCAATCACATAAAAAAAAAGAGGGATGAACTGAACTTAAAATTCAAGAACTTGTACTGGCTGCTGGGTCGACGGTCTGTTCTTTCAGTTGACAACAAACTTCTCATATACAACAGCATCCTGAAACCAATATGGACTTATGGTATTCCTCTATGGGGGTCAGCTGCCAAATCTAACATAATGTGCTTACAAAGGGCTCAAAACAATGTCCTAAAAGCCATATGTAACCCACCTTGGTTTATAAAAACAAGTGAAGTTCACGATTACCTGGGGGTACCGACAGTACAGGAAGAAATTGCTTCATATAAAATGAAATACAAGCTCAGACTGGCAAATCATCCCAACTCACTAGCTTCTAATTTGCTAGACCCATCTAACCTGACTCACAGGCTCAAGAGAGCAAATGTGCTGCATTAATAAAGGGGTACTCTGACAATGGTCAGATCTCTCTGAACGTCAATGATCTTTCCACAAATCTGATAAAAGTCTGGCGACTGATGGCAGATGCAACAAGAAAAAAAAAAAAAAAAAAAATTGATTGATGAAGTAAATAGTTGAGTCTGAGACTCTGGATTAACGAAACCTATGTGGTTTGTCTTTGTTGCCAATGGTCTATGGTATTTAGACCATCTAACCCACTGGAAATAAAACACAACACCTAATACCTACTTACCATAAACTTATTTTTCAGGAGAATCCTCTTGGACACAGGGGACAAGGATGTGTCGGAGTACCAGCAGACCCTGGCTGAAGTGGTGAACTCAGAGCAAGTGGATATAGAGCACATTGTGGTCACACACTGGCATCATGACCACATTGGTGGAGTTGAGAACATCTTTGGCTCTATTGCTTGTTAGTATTTACTGTTATTGTCTTGTTTTCATGAACCTACAAAAATTCCCTAACCAGTAATCATATTTGTTATTATAATCAGGGTAAGTACATATTTATAAAACTTTCATTTAAATGTTCTTTCAGCACAGCCAAAAGTATGGAAACACAAACGTGACATAGAGGATGATGTAGATGAAGATTTACCTAAACAGATCCCTATCAGCTGGCTATCAGATGGCCAAGAGATTAAAGTAGAGGGAGCCACCGTCAAGGTGCACCACACTCCAGGACACACTACGGACCATGTGGTCTTGAGTCTTCTAGAAGAGAATATTCTGTTCAGTGGAGATTGCATTCTTGGAGAAGGGACTGCTGTGTTTGAGGATCTGTATACTTACATGTTGAGTTTGAACAGGATACTTGAGTTGAATCCTGATGTTATTTACCCAGGCCATGGGAATGTTGTTGAGGTAAGATGCACTTCATATTATTGTAGCTTTTTAAGCTGTTTATATAAAAAAAATACATAAGTAAACTAATTAGTTGTTAACTATAAATGTTCAATCATTTATAATGGTGATGATTTATTACAGGATCCCATGAAGAAAATCCAGTATTACATAGCACACAGAAACCAAAGGGAGGCACAAATATTTGAAGCCCTAAGAAACAATGCCGACAAACAAATGAATGAGATGGACCTAGTGAAAATGATCTACACAGAGACTCCGGAACATTTGTGGCCGGCTGCAGCTAATAATGTGAACCATCACCTCACTAAACTTACCAAGGAGAAGAAGATTAGTTGCACCAGTGTTGAAGGAGAGAACAGATGGCAATATTATCCTACGCCATCCTTGTAGTTATATTAAATTTATAGTTTTTAACTGTAGTTATAGGCCTGTGACCAGCAAAAGTTTTTGGCATCGTTGGCTTATTCCCTATAGGCTGTTTTTTATTATTTGTTATACAAGGTTACCTATTTAGTTAAATAAAAAACATATTTTTATAGATTTTCAATTATTTTAATGAGAAAAATTACAGTGTAGCCTACCTATACAATAATCTTATATTACAGAATAAAAGGTAAATGAGCATTTCAAAGTAAAATGACAAATTAGTATTTTCGACTAAAGCTTTTCATGCGTTGATCATAAATAGGTAGGTAGGTCGATTTGGACTTCAGTCGAAAATAGTAACTTTCTACAATTTTGTCCGATTCATAACAAATTACAGTTCTCCAAAATTGATAATGCGCATAGAAATCTTTGACAGATCGGTTGTTTTCGATTATGTGACACATGATATTGACTCCTATTTCTTTCGAACAAGGTGCAAAATGCAAGTGTTTTTTTAAGGCTCTTACGATTTAATGATTCGGGTGTGAAGATCTGCATGTGCATTATTAATTTTGGACAAGTGTACATTGGTTTAATTTTCGATCAGATTTATTCATGGTATTTAAAAAAACATATGATTGAATTTTACTCTATATTCTCTTATTCAGTTGCAAGTAACAATTAAAATTAACTTAAGTAGGTAATTAATAAATAAAGTTTCAGCTATCGCCGCCCCCGCTTCGGCGGCGGCATCATATCTGAGTCGTCGTGGAATCTGTGGTTGTCGATGAATTCTAGCAGTCTCTCCTTGGTGATAGGGTCTAATATACTGTCGCAAACGGCTGGAAAAAGAAAGCATATTTATTACATATAGCTGTTCCCGCGCGCTTCGCTTCGCCTTAAAAAGTTTTCCCGTGGGAATTCCGAGATAAAAAGTAGCCTATGTTCTTTCCCAGAGTCTAGTCTAGACTGTATGTAGGTATACCAAATTTCATTCAAATCCGTTCAGTAGTTTTGGCGTGAAAGAGTAACAGACAGACAGACAGACACAGTTACTTTCGCATTTATAATATTAGTTAGGATTAGGATTTTATGTTATTTACTCATTGTAATCTTGTCGATCGTTATATCAATCATATACGAACTGAATGAAGTATATGAACTGAAATCTTTTAAGTTAATTATATTTAATAGTTATACAATGATTAATAATTGCGTTTTATAAATCGAATTATCTCATCTCTAACGTACAGTGTACTAAAAGGTCATATAACGGTTGTAAAACTAACCTTTAGCTGTAGTAAAGCTGTTGGGGAACGACTTGTCGGTCCGCTCCCTCATGAACACCCAGTTGTTGTTCTCGAACTTGCACTCGATGATCTTGTTGTTAAGGTGGCGGATCTCCTTCGTCACTTTCATAGAGCCGAACGGCCGGTCGAACTGACCTACGTAAAGGTGGCCCATTTTCTTTGGCAGGATACTGGAATTATACGAAAACTTTAAGTTAGTTACTGCTGAAGTTAAAACTTAGAGTGTAGCCGAAAAACACTAGGCTGAACTATATTTTGTAGCCGTGCAATCCTAGGCCATCGGCCTTTATCACGGCCGAGTTTTAGAGTGGAGCAACTTTATAACCGAAAGGTGTAGTGAGATTCCTGGCCAAGTCAGATATTTGTTGAAAGACAGATATGTCTACTAGGGTCAGTAATAAACTAATAAACTATGAAGTTGCAAAACATGATATCTATTTTATTTTACTCATAAATTACCTAAAATAACAGGCATTTATATGTGCAGATAATACATCAGCTGTCCGATATCCGCATTAAGGCTCTGCCTAGGATGGCCGTGTGTGAGATGTCCCTACATATTATTAGTTTAACGTTCAGTAGCTCACCCCTCGCCCCCCTCCGTGACAATTTGCAGTTTGAAGTCGACGCTGTTCATGTCGCTCGGCTTCCACTTGAGCACGTCGTCGCAGCGCCCCGCCACGTACGGCTGCAATTATACCACCTTTATAGCACCTCGAGTTGTAATTATACAACCTTTATGGAACCTGGAGTTGTAATATGGCGCGTATAAAATGCTCTGACAGAAGGATATATGCAATTATTATTTTTTATTATTAATTATTAAACATTTATTTTCAGATATAACATCCATAGTGAATTAGTAAAACATGTCGAAAATTGTTAGTCAAAATATTAATATCATAGGTAGGTTCATGCAAAAATTAAATTAAATTAGATCCGAAATAATAAATAAATATACTTAAATGTCATTTTAAATGTAAATTAAATTGGATTGAATAAAGTGAAATAATAATATGAATTAATAAATCGAATTAATAAATAGAATTAATAAATTAATATATTCATTTCTTATTTCGGTTAATGTGTACACCTACGCAATGCCTCACAATTGGACTATCCATCCTATCCGCCAACACACTGAGGATAGCATTCGAGCTGCTCCGCGTACGCGATAGCAAGGAAGCTGCTCGCTTACGCATGACGGCAAAGAAGTCATCCACTCTGGCTTCAGCGAACATACCTGATGCGGAGCAGAATCTCGGCAGCCCCAACACGATCCTCAGTGCGTTATTGTACTGGACGCGCAGCGCGCTGTAGGCCCGGCGCGTGTAGTTGACCCACAGGCTGCACGTGTAGAAGGACTGACAGTACGCTCGGAATAAGGTCAGCTTGACTTGTCGAGTACAGCGTGCAAACCGGCGAGCCAGCATGTTGCACCTGACCGCCAGCGCCCTGCGCTCCCGCTCCATGTCCAGGTCGTCTACGAGCGTCTCCGTGACCACGTGACCCAGGTACTTGAACTCGGTGACTCTGTTTAACTCTACTCCTCCTAAGTAGACTGAAGGAACCTGTCTCTTTTTTATATTTGGAGCCTGAAAGACTAACAGTTCACTTTTTTTAGTATTGTACCTAAGTCCGTGTGTTTCCGCATACGACTCGCAGACTGCCAGAAGCCTCGTGAGACCGTTGATCGATGGGCTCAGCAGCACCATGTCATCTGCATAGCTTATGTTATTGATCATAACGCCATCTATTGAGCATCCAACTTTGGTGCTGCTGAGCTCACCTATCAGATCATTCATGTACAGGTTAAACAATTTAGGGGAAGACAAACCCCCCTGTCTTACCCCACAGCCCAACCTATACTCGCCACTGCTGGAATTAGACCATCTAACTGTGTTAACTTGATTGTCATACCAGTAGCGAAAAACTGAAACCAACTCCAGTGGCATTTCTTTCGCAAGCTTATCCCAAAGAATATTATAGGACACCCTATCGAAAGCCTTTGAAAGGTCTAAAAAGCACGCATAGACCGGTGTCTTTCTACTAGTGTAGTATTGAACAGTTTGCTTAAGACACATAATGGCGCTCTCAGTCGACAGCCCTGCGCGGAAACCGAACTGCCCGCTGTGCAGACGCAAGCATTTGTCCAAGTGTTTATTAAGCAAACTGTCCAACACTTTGGCTATTGCAGTGGCTAGCGAAATTGGCCTGTAGTTATTACTGTCACTCAAGTCACCTGTTCTGTTCTTCACCACTGGCACAACAATAGTTTTCATCAGATCCCTAGGCAGATAAGAGTGTCCAATTATAAAATTAAACAAAAGCGTGAGTACTCTGGGCAGGTGTACACCTGCATATTTCAAATGTTCGACGCTCAGCCCGTCATGTCCTGGAGATTTACCTCGTTTCATACAATGGATTGCAGATGTCACATCCTTCACAGTATACTGTATATGAGGTGTATCAGCAGACACATCACGGGGGTGATCGCCAAGTTGAGTCAAGTTATTTACAGATTGTACAGGAGAAACAATAAAATTACTTTTGAATAGGTTAGCAATATCTGTACCATCAGAAACACCATCTACAGTTACAGGAAGGCTCATCCTGGGACTCAGTCTGTCAGTCTGTTTCCAAAATTTACTAAAATCTTTATTATCATGACTCGTTGCAATGATATCCATCTTTATCTGATTCTCATTGTCTTGACACCACTTCAACTTGTTCTTAAAGACCTTTTTGGTGTTTTTCATGTAGTCATGTACGTACCCAGTGGAAGGTTGGCCATACAGCTGCCAGGTCTGAAAGGCCAGCCGAGCCTCCCTGTGCGCCTCCGATACATGTTTGTTCCAGCCAATGACATACTTCTTACGACTACAGCTCCTAATCTTACTACAGCGAAGTGCGGCTTTCTGCATAACAGTAACAATATTATTGTACATTCGATCAATGATTTTCATATGCTCCGTATTTTTACACATTTTACCACAACACATGCTCATCTCAGGTGGAAAATCAATTGATCTTAATTCTGAATGACAGATACTATGATACTCATCAATTTGTGACTTATCCCGCTCGCCCCACAGTACAGAGTTATGCAACATATTGTTTACATTACTACGTGGTGATAGTATTGAGAAATCACAAGTAATTTGCAAAGGGAAATGATCCGACCAAGAAACATCATATTTCACCTCAACACTAGAAATAGATTTGTACGCTACAGTGCTAGTAACGCAGTGGTCTAGCCAACGAGTACAGCCATGGGCGTCACTAATAAAAGTATATGTGCCCGAGTCTAAGCCCAGATATTCAAAATCCGCACAAATCCATTTCTGTTCTGAACAAAAATTCAAAAGCTCATTACAGAACAACTCACCAGGGTGGGAATTAAAGTCACCTAAAATAACTACATTTTCTACCTTCAGGTCGTCAATAATAGCACTAATTTCTGCTAAGCACTCAGTGAATTCCGGTAGGTTTTTATTGAGTCGGTTGGCATATACACAGAAAACACAAGCACAGAAAGGCCATTCACTTTGCAATTTATTGCCACTATTCGCGTATTTTTGCATTTAACGATACACACGTTATCAAAGGCACCTTTTCGCCACAGCAGCGCCACCCCTCCGTAGGGCCGGCCGCGCACGACGCCCGCCGCCGTGTCCACCGCGGAGGATCCCGTCGCCGCGAACTCTGGCTCGATGGAACTGAGATACTCGAGGTCGTGCGGCATAAGCCATGTCTCCTGTAGTGCAATTATGTCGTTCATTTTACATAATTCCTTCACATAGTCCGTAGCTCTCACAACAGACTTACAGTTGAAGCTGACGAGATTGCATTTATTTGAAGTTGTACTATGCATTTTTTGTTAAAGAATTATCCGGGACTTCAGTTCCTTGTCTAAATACAATATATCGCCGGAAGTATATACCATAAGGCCACAAGTCATCATTCTCAAACTGTTCTAATTTGTGTTTTGGTATAAATATTTTATACGAATCAGAACTTTTTGGTTCTTTAGATGGAACTTTCACCGGCCATACTTTTACATTCGTTTTATTAAGTATGTATTCCGCGATATGTTTTTCTGTCGTCTCTGTCGAAACATTATAGATGTATAGTGGCATTTTAGCCTCTGCTGCCTTGAACTTAGAGTTCTCATTAACGGGCGCTTTACCCTTTCTACCAATAAAACGCGTTTGCTTTGTTTGTTTACGTCTTATCACCTGCGTCCACTCTCCAGTGTCACCTTCTTTATTTGGTCGGATAGCATCTGTTATCTTAACTTGGGCGCATCGGGGTGTTGATAATATACGATCGGTCTTGGCGCTCGACGTTTTGGCAGTTGAAGTAAGATTATGATTCATTGCAACTTTTGCGTACGACAAAGAGGGCGATACTTGTTTATCCGGGGCGGCGGTGGTGTTAGAGGGAGATGCTATAGGCGTTTTCTTCAATTCGTCATCATTTCTGAGGGTAGGAGACAGCAACAAACCCATAGGGCCGCTATTGTAGTCATCATAACTATCCTGCAGACAATAAGCTCCTCTGCGTACATTAACGTAAGGTTTATTATTGGGAGACATAGACTTTTTTAATGTATCCAATTCAAATTTTAGGGCTTCAAACTGTTCAACGGTCGCATATTGGGAGTCCGAGGCATACACCTCCTGGATTTCCCTAAGTTCTTTCTGAATGAGCACGATATCCTTCAGCAATCTTGTGACGTCTACATGGTCAAAGGTCACCGGTGGCAATCTATGTAGATCTCGTGCCACAAATACCGGTAATTCTTCAGGCTTTGTCTCTTTTATCAGGGTGAAGATGTCGTCCAGGTCACGCAGGTTTTTTCCCGTTCTTTTCCGGATGGTCTTCCGCTTAGACACTGACTCGAACAGCAACGTCTTCGCTTTGCCTATCTCATCAACCGAGAAAGCACTAGAACACACACGCAATAGACTTTCTTCATCCATGACATCTATTTTATTTTGCACAAATGCAAGCACTTCACATATAACAATATTGCAGCTCGAACACTTCAACAGATTCGGTAGCGACATTATCAACAACGGTTCAGTGACCTCTCGCATCAGCTGTGCGCGCGCGAATTATACAACCATATAATTATACAAATATATAATTATACAAATATATAATTATACAACCTTAATAGCATCTGGAGTTATATTTTCATACTTTATTTTGCATTGTTGGCACTTTTAACAGTATCATGGTGGCCTGAATATAATAGGTTAGTTGTGCCTTTGTATCTATCTGTATTTACAAATTTATGTGCCACGACTTGTAAATTATTCTCGTAATTTCAGAACTGTATCCACATAACTGAGATAAAATTCACTCCTACTGTGACGGTAACGCCAACATGATTAAAATATGTCTTACCCATCCTTACAGTTAAAGGGTTAAGTATTATATAAAAAAGTCTATATTAATAATAATTTTTGGAAGGCTGGAATATAAGTCCTATAATAAAAGTCTATACTAACTTCTTTCGAAGGTTGAAATATAAGTCCATCAGGCTCATGCGACAGCGTCTTGGCGAACTTCTCCCCGAGCAGCTGCCGCGCCATGGGCAGCTCCCAGAACTGCTTGAGGCGGATCGAGAACGGCTCGTCCTCCTTCCTTATCTTGCCTATTTTCATTGCGTGATGTCTGTGAATGCGTGAAAAAGATTATTGTATTTTTAGCACACAACTCAGTATTTGGTTGTAAGAAGAGATTACCTAAAGACTAGCCTTACTAATGAACTTGCGTGCTGTGCATTACCACCTTATTTTATGACATTCCTTGTATAAATAGTTGAATTTCATGCGAATTCCCAAAAGTCATAGAACTAAACTTGTTCACCCTTTGAGTCACCACCTTTCCATTGGTCTACTATCAGGCCTGTGTCACTCCGCGCGTGGGCGGCGCAGGCGCCTGCCGCCTCGAGGGGGCGAATCTAGTCGGCTGCCGCAAGCGGAGGACGATACACGCGCGCGCTATTTGTTCCTATTTCGTACTAGTTTATAAATGTCGCATTTAGGTATTTATTAAAATTTATGAATAGAAAAATGGACATAAAAACTCAGTCCGTTGCTTAGTAAACGTTGTAGTCTGTGGTGCTGAGGCAACCCTAAGGTGGCTTCTTTTTCAATGCGTATAACCACGTATAACTTATTATGCACCGTAGTCCAGTGAAATAAGGCGCATATTCCGTCAAAAATAAATTGGTAGGTAAGTAAATAAAAACGTGTGCGGCTGGAGCGCGATCTAAATTAGATCTTATTGCTTATGGGATGGAGTCATATATTTCTTTGATAGCCATTGCGAAGATGGACTTCTGTACCTGGTACTAGTTATTATTCTGTGCTACTATTTACGGGACACCCTGTATTGAACTAAGGTCACAGTCACTATATCCCATTCCACGGGGAAAGATATTTGATACAAACAAAACTATCCTTATTCGAATGTAATAAGGGTTCCGTTAGATATATTCCCGTGGAATGGGATATAGGGTTGGCAAGTTTCATGCATATATATATATATTATTTTTTTTCTTAACCTCTATTGTCCCACTGCTGGGCAAAGGTCTCTCCCTGAACATTCCACTTATCCCTTTCTTGGGCCTGCTCACACCATTCCGTGTTAAAATTGTCCAAGTCATCCCGCCATCTCTTTCTTGGTCTGCCTCTGCGTCGGCGGCCGTTGTTGGGTATCCATTTGGTGGCATTTTTTGCCCACCTCTCCGGCTGCATATATTTAAACAATTAAAATTTAGTTCTTTCATAAACCATACATTACCTAGGATTAACAATCTCGTTCTCTATGCACCCGAGCCGCACGGGGTAGAAGGCCTGTTTGCCCACGTCCTGCCCCTCGAAGCGGATGACGTCGTAGCACAGGTAGCGCGGGATCTCGCGGCCCTCCACCTTGTCTATCACCATCTCCTGGGGGGGTATGCGAGTTTAGTGGGTTGGTTTGAACTTTGAAGGAGAATTTGTCATCACAGTGGTGATGTATGACTGATGTCTAACGATTTCAGAATCATATAGGGGCATATTGTATAGAAATGTTAAGGGTTACGTTGCTACGGAACCCTGAAAATGCCCTTCATTATGTATTATAAGTTTGCTAGATCAAGTTTAGCCCTTGATTTCGCAATATTTTTATTGGTTAGTGCAGCAATGTATAAATTCTTCATGCTCCGAAAAGGTAAGTAAGAGTGGTTTTACTTACTCCATCCAAAAGTGTGTCGGTAAGATGCCTTCGCAAGTCTTTTCTGTGCAGGAACCTCAGGTTGTGGACTTTGAACACGCAGTTGTCTCTGTCTAACATGTACACCTCTCCCTCTCCGTCAATTAACATCATGAATCTGAAATGTAAGGTAGGTAATTATGTTGTCTGATAAATAATGCTTTTTAGTTATAACCGTTTTTTGTACCAAATAAACGATTTGTATTTGTAAAATATTTTTATTTGGTTCCTCTGAATCCTTGTATTGTAACAATGTTACTTAAATTGGCACACTATGTAAGTATGATATGCATAATGCATATCTAGTGCAATTTAAAATTGCGATCGAATCAAACTTACTGAATAATACTGTTAAAAAAAATCAACAATAACCCTCACCTAACACCATCAGCCTTCCAAGACACTCTATATGGCTTCTCATGCAGTTTCCTCAAGTTATTCACATCCATAGACACTGGCTGTGATCCGGGGAACCCCGTGGACCTCCACTCACAGAACTCTTGAGCTTTCTTCTGAATCTCGCTGAGTCTCGGCTGTGTGTTGAACGGTTCCACTCCGGTCACTCCGGGCATGAATGTGGCCTTTTTGTGTGTGGTCTCCTTTCTGCCTTTGCCTTTGTGGGGCTTTGTGCTGTACAGGTAAAATCAAGTGAGTTTATGGTTGGGTTTAGGAACCTTAAAATGTATTTTCTTTCATTGAGCTTATTACAGATGTGCAGGTTATTTATTTTCTGTATAATTATTAATTAAAAGATACTGATGTGGATACTTACTGTGAGTTAGAGGAGTTTTGTGATGCGCTGGGGTTGACTGTTGAATCATCATCGTCATAGTCAACTTCATCTTCTATTGGAAAAAAAAGCTTAATAAATAATATATAGTAAGCTATATTTTATTTTTTTATAAATATTAATATAGCAAAGGTATTTGATGAAAGTCATGTCGCATTAGTAGTCATTACTTAAGCTACAATGTCCAGTTGTCACTGCGACCTATACAGGCGAAATGTGATACGATTGACGACAACATTACATGGATTAATTTGGTGTTTCTTATTTGAGTATTTAAGGATCAGGCCACCCTTATAAAGTATAATATATTTAGAACTAGTATAGCACCAGTGACACACCAGTGGCACCCTTCCTTCATTGGAAGGAGACCCGTGCCCCAGCAGTGGGGACGTAATGGGTCGTGATGATGATGATAGCACCAGTACTGTAGCTGTACTGACCGTTGCACCAGTCAGGCCGCGGCGGCGCCGAGGGCGTGAACTCCGCGTCGTCGTACCGCCGGTACAACTCCTGGATGTAGTCCTGTTTGTATATCCCTGGAGGTCTGGAAATGTGGATATAAAGAATTTTATTTTTTGTTGTGGTCTAGTTTATTTAACCGACTTCTAAAAAAGGAGGAGGTTCTCAATTCGTCTGTATGTTTTTTATTAGCTTGGTAATCTTGGTATGCAGTGACTTGTCCTACAACTAACAATAATTAATGTGAAACTTTCCTACTTACATTGTAAGAATTGTTTTTTTTTTAAAGATAATTTAGAAGTTTGTTCTACAATTAAATTGTGAAATGTAGTGTTCCTTCTAATATTAGATTCTTGGCAGTTTTACTTGGCACTCATACCTACCAGTTTATACATTTTTATTGTAATATCATTTCAATTACCAGTAAGAGAGTGCCAGCTGCATATAGTCAAATTCCTTTTCTTGTATGCATTCAAAGGGATTTTTTGTTGGCACTATTGAAACATAGCTTTATCTGTTTCTTCATGTAAAGGATTGAGGAGCAACTAAACAGAAACCTGGCATTGTATTAGTAGCATCTATGTGTAAATAGTTTCAACATTCAACATCAACTGAGTGTCTTCTTGTATTATTACAAATAGTAATTTACACCCTTGTTCCTTTTCAATTCAATATCAATTGATTGCCTTCTTCTATCATTACAAATAGTTGTCACACATTTAGCTCTACATGCATAACTAACAATACTTAAATGATAATTTCACACACCTCATGTTAGCAAACTCGCTGATGGCGGCCTCCACGCTGCAGTCGAGCTGCTCCACCATGTAGCACACGAGCAGGAACCCGGTGCGGTTGAACCCGTGCGTGCAGTGCACCCCGATCACCTCCAGCGGGTTCTGAGAGATGTACCGACTCACTAGCTGGATGAATACTCTGGAAGAGTGAAAGTTAGTTTTTTTTAATAATGAATTTATGTTGTGGATAATTAGAAGGGTGTTTTGCATCTAAACAGAGCTTTTAGATTTTTTTCACAGCCTTTAGAATTCAAAGTCAAAATCATTTCATTAATTCACACTATATCACAACATCTACTTATGTGACTTTAAGCAATCCAATGTATGGGTCACCTCCAAGACCTTTTATTTCCATAATGAGTGTGGCATGTAGGGTGGAGACATGGATATCATTAGTAAGTTATTTAAAGAAATGTTTTAGTTACTTGGTTTGATCCAGGGATGGGGTCTCTCCATGACCACGGCATTGTAATTTGATGTATTTGCAGTCTAGCTCCTCTATCTCTTTCTTGTCATAGAAGCGACTGGTGTTTGTCAAGTCCACCCAGAGACCAAGTTTCATCTAAAACGCAGATAAGGATGTAAATAAACACACAACATTTCTCATTTCATTCAAGCATGAGGAATACATACTTTTAGTCCTTTCATGTAGACAAACAGCATGTTAGGAGTGAACCTGTTTTCTTCTGGAACTTTATCATTGAATTGCGACCCTAAAGGTGTTTTGAAAGCTAAAAACTTTCCTGCGACCAAGCTTGTCGCTTTTCGTGGACAGTTCAACCACCTATTGGGAATAGGTCCGGAATCTCTGTGCGACATGGCGAAGTTAGAATATATTAACACTAATAACTAAAACGCTATTCAGGCATTGGTTAGAGCTAGTTTTTGAGGACGTAGGTTGTATTAGTTATTTTAAATATTCACTTTAAAAATCGTAACCTTTCACGACCATCATCTCTTAAAAATTACTGCCAACTTGACAAATAAAATTTAAAGAATATTTGACAGATTGATTTTTTAATTACATTGCCATTAAATCTGTATAAAATCAAGGGCGCACTCTGACTTTGCGAATATGATTTAAAATCATAAAAAACGGCAGATACCGGTTTTTTCAACGCAGTGCCGTTAATATTCTGTAGTTTGATTCCTGCAGAAGCAGAATGAATGAAGCGAAACCTATTTATGTAATGGTTTAGGTTTGGCCCAGCGAGCGTGGATCACAATATTTCTGTTTATTTTTTGTACATCAGGCGTATACTTTTGGTAAAAAGTGTAAAAGCGCATTGTTTCTGAACTAATACAGACGCATTTCGGGACGAAACAACTATTTTTAACTTTTTTAAATCAGTTTACCCAACACTACGAAAAAAACACTTTAGCTCTATCTCTGTCTTTCACACTGAATTCAGTCAAGAAAAACGAGACAAATATAAAGTTACACGTCTTCTGTAAGTTGGCAGCACTTCAAATTGGTATTTGCTAGGTGCCTGCCATTTTGTAGGATAAAAGGAAGATAAAAAATAGTTTTATGGTGTTAAAATTATACAAAACCTCTGTTGCCGTTTTAAATAGGACCCAAAACAAATGTTTAAATGGACGCATCGTCCATTATAACTCAGGTGTCACGGGATGACGAACAATTAAACAATTATGGATCCGACAGAGGTAAATCCAAACTGAATTACACCTGTTACAGGCATCGAATTAGAGCGTATAGTGTTACCTCCTCGTGTTTTATAAATATTTGCAAGTCGTGATACAAGAATCAACAGTGAAGTGAGCATTCGCCTTCAATTTGTCGTGTTTGCAATGGAAACTGCGCCCGAAGTAAACAATTATTAGAATGGGTGGACGCAATAACATTCCTTAGATGCAACCTTGAGAGCTTGTCTTGTCTTTTAGAGTAGGCCTAGACGGAGGAGTGTTTTTGGGCTTCCGCGTGGTCGTGTTTCTCATTAGTGTGTGTGTCGAGTGACAACATTTCAGTGTTGATGTGGTATGTTTGTTGTAGGTGGATCCCCTGGCGGGCAGGCGAGCGATGGGGACGTCACGCCGGTGTCGGGCGGGACGCCGCTGGGGAGCAAGAAGTCGGGGGGCAGCGGCGGCTTCCTGCGCTCGCTGCTGTGCTGCTGGCGCGGCGGGCGTGGCAAGGGCCCGCCGGGCGGCGCGGGCGCCAGCGGCGTCGACGGCCGCGCCTCGCCCCCGCTGCTCGTCATGTCCGACCATGCCCCACGACCCCTCCTCCCGCCCGTCAGACATCAGGACATGCACAAAAAGTGTATGGTCATTGATCTTGATGAAACCTTAGTGCATAGCTCGTTCAAGGTAAGCTGAACACCAAGTGCTCATTGTTATCCAGTTCTAGATGATTTTATGGGAACCTTTTACAGCTATAATGGTGCTAGCATGCCATGTAAATAACACTTTGTCATACTGAAAACAATATATCAATTATTGCATAGTTATCTACACACCTACAGACACTTTGTGGTTTCTGATTAATTGTGGTTTTGACACTCTGATGGTCGTTGTTATTATGTATTAATTACCTACCTACTTACATGCTTACAAGGCCTACAAAATGCTGTCAACAAATAAAACAGAGTTACCCAGATATTTGACCATCTCCCTGGTAACTGCACTACTAAAACTGGATTGTGCATCCATGAATGATTCCATCTAATGAGATATCTGACCTTGACTGCTATTTAGCACACATGTGTATACACAATAACAATGCTTAGAAGGTTGTAGGCTCCCTTGTGGACATGGATTGATATAAAATGGAGTTTAACATTAAGCAGGGCCAATGTGATTGTTTATTTATGTAATTTACAATATATGATTTGTATATTTCATTGTCATTGACCTCATATTATTATGCTTCATGAGCCAAATAAAAATTGGAACAACATGAGAGTGAGGTATGGTGGTGTGATGGACAACGTCTCATCTTCTCATAAGAGTTGCCTGGGAATCACAATGCTTTGTCAATACAAGCATTTGCATGTCATTTATGTTGAGCCTGATGTGTGTGCTCTATAATTTTTTCAGTAGCTCCCTAACACAAGTACTAAGTAAGTGAGCCCTAAAATGAGAACATGGGGTGCACAACAGGTGTACTTCTGGCACACTCTAGGCAACAGCTCTCCAACAGGAGACTGCATCTATTTTGACTGTTTAACCCTTTCACCATGGTGGCAAACCCTCTGGTTGTTTCTGTCACCAATATAATATGAAGAAGAATCAGAATATAACTTATATACCAATGAGAAACTACAGTTAATAAGAAGCTGTTTTAATTCAATACTTATTACTGGTAATGAGTCATACATGTATGTAGAACCAACTAGGATCACATTGTATTTATTTATAGTTAACACTGCCAGCGAACTATCTTAAACTTTACTAATTCTGTTTGGTTTGGAATTTATGCCATTCTAATTTTACATTTCCTACTCTTTCTTAGCTTTGAAACTAACTAAAATTAGAAGCTAGTAATTGAAGCCTATTTTTGGTTTTGGTTCTACATTTAAATGGTGATCTTTGATATATTCTCATGAAATATAACATACTTGTTCAGTTATGATGAACATACGTTAATATTAAAGTATTTTATTTTAATATTGCTGCAGCGCCCCATTTAATCTTTTCATATCCTGATACGTATTTATGATAAAACTAACCCATGGACTGGTAAGAAAAATATGATGTTTTTTTCGCATTTAATCCAACAAAGTTACATAGAGATTCCCATGTTTAAACTCAGATTAGTCCAGTTACTGGACTTCAATTCAGAATGATGAAGTTGTTGTTGTATTATAAAAAGCCTTAATTACATTTTAATTACACCATTGAAGATGAGGATAAACTAAGGGTTTTATTTTAACTGTTTCTTATGAATAAGACCTTTTTAGGGTTCCGTAGCCAAAATGGCAAAAACGGAACCCTTATAGTTTCGTCATGTCCGTCTGTCCGTCTGTCCGTCTGTCACAGCCGATTTACTCGGAAACTATAAGTACTACAGTGATGAAATTTGATGGGAATATGTGTTGTATGAACCGCTACAAAAATATGACACTAAATAGTAAAAAAAAGAATTGGGGGTGGGGCCCCCCATACATGTAACTGAGGGATGAAATTTTTTTTTTCGATGTACATACCCGTGTGGGGTATCAATGGAAAGGTCTTTTAAAATGATATAAAGTTTTCTAAAAAACATTTTTCTTAAAGTGAACGGTTTTTGAGATATCAGCTCTCAAAGTCGTAAAAAGTATGTCCCCCCCCCTCTATTTTTATAACTACGGGGTATAAAATTCTAAAAAAAATAGAGGTGATGCATGCTAATTAACTCTTTCAACGATTTTTGGTTTGATCAAAGTATCTCTTATAGTTTTTGAGATAGGTTGATTTAAGCTACGGAACCCTTTGTGCGCGAGCCCGACTCGCACTTGGCCGGTTTTTTTTTTCTAAAATAGTCCGAGAGTTTTTGGCCTTCTATGACGTATTAGAAGACCTACTACTAGTTACCTTACTAACATTGTAAAATTTTGGAACACTTTCATAAAACTTATTTATTTTACAAATGCTTCCAAACGATCTCTATGATGATTTACTTAATTCATTTAAACCTGACTAGAACATAATTAATTGAAATGAATTACATTATCATTTTAATTTGTCTTCAATACTTATCTTTGTAGATAAAGTTGTGCAGCATTGTTTTATTTATTTATTCACAACTGACATGTTGGTTGAGGAATGTAGTATGCATTTACTTATGAGTGCATCTATGTAGTTAATTCAATATTAGCACACTTCTGATAAAATATTTATTTTATTTTTTTATTCAGATAAGTACCTAATACAATAGCCAGTCTCAATCACACATCATAATAAACAATATTTATTGCCACCACATACATAAATATACAGAAACTCCTCAAAAGCTTTCTAATATTTTATGTGAATTTCTTTTTTAATTCAT
Organism: Plutella xylostella; assembly: GCF_932276165.1. Lineage (NCBI taxonomy): Eukaryota > Metazoa > Arthropoda > Insecta > Lepidoptera > Plutellidae > Plutella > Plutella xylostella. Next base: position 9,895,410 of record NC_063984.1, on the reverse strand, counting down.
TACTCTAGTTAAAGAAAAAAACCGCCGAAAAGTAGTTAACGAAAGCTATCATACAATCGGTACATTATTTGATGCAACAAGATAGAGTCGCAACTATCGAAACTTCCTTTTTTCGTAAGTAAGAGTGACCCCCTGGGATTCGGCTGGCTGGTTGAAACACTGTTATTGTAAACAAAGAAGGATGAACGACGTTATGTCGTGGAGAGCACGCTCTAATAAATACCGGTCTTTGTTTGAACCCGCCTTTGTACGCTGAAACCTTTGCCATCAGTTTAAATAATAAAAATCTGAAAAATAGTTCTCTGAACTCCTCTGTTCTGTTTGATGAAAATACCTACAACGTTCCAAAGAATATAAAATACTCTATTTTTATACATTTATCTCAATATTATTCAGTCAGAAATTTCAGTACGCTGTATTGAAATACCTACATAAAATATTACCTATTATTTTGTATCCTTGCATACAGACTGCAACAATAGTTTTCAGTCTTATTTAGTAGCTGTTGATAAATTATAATACAGATAAATATTTTATTTTTATCTCGGATGGTTTGGTTTGTTGGTGGTACAAGATAATATTTGTATGCAATCAATGATCAAAAGCATAGATGTAGATAGCCTTCAAGGCTTTCAGATTAATGCAATTGTTGAAGTCAAAGATTGGTCATTTCCGCTGAAGTAATAAACTATGATTTAAAACCATATACCTAAGTACTAGATTAACTAATGTACTATTATTTCATTATTTTCGCAACTGCTATCTTGTACTTTATTTTGAAAGATGACTAGATATTTAAATTGAACCCGCTTTCATAGTTATACTAATTATATCCGATACATATTAACTTAATTATAGAAGCACAGGTATTTACTCACAAATGCTAATGAACCCATGTCAACAAAGTATGCAATAAAACAATGTCATTCACGGTCAAAGCAGAACCCCCATTGAGAACTTGAGATTTCCACGTAAAACGCAATAATACCCAGAACCCTTCCAAGTGCCTTGCAATCGGAGTGTACTAAAAATACACCACCGCCACCCCTCACCCTGTAAACTTTATTGCTAGAGCAATATGGCTCATTATTGCTAAATATAACCCTGTCTACATGCAAGATATACGGGCCCTTCAGGTGGTATTGATATGCGATATATTTTTAGTTTTACCTTTTTATTACAGGGGTTGTAAGCTGAACTTTGACTCGTGGGGTTTATTGATACATTTGTGCTTTTTTTACAAAAGTTTACATGGTGGATACGATTTTGTTTGAATGCCCATGGTTTGGATGAACTTTCGCCAATATCCCGACATCGATTAGCAACAAAGGGTGTCGGTAGTTCTTTTTATCGTTCTTGGGTTGTGGATGTGGATGTGCCGCAAAAATAGCCTAGAACAGGCAATTACCACCTCGTTTAAATTAGGACAGACAGGCAGAACATTAGTACAGTGGCCTGCACAGAAACATGACCCCCCTTGCTACTGAGCGGGATCAGGTTTCTATGGAGGCTACTGTACAAGTACCTATTCATACAAGGCTTGTGTTTGACTTTTTAAGTATTTGCAATAAAATGTAAATAGCACTTTTAGCACATTCCCCTTAATTAAGATTAAAGATTATCCTGCAATATAACGAAGACATTCATACTCATAAATTATGCAACATACAATACCCACATTACAGTTAACACATGTTACCAAACATATGATATGACTAAATTGTATCGTAATACCGCATTCAGATTTAAATGTTTTCTGAATAAACAATAATGAACTCTATTTGTATGGCACACAGGTTTTGCTTAGTGCTACCATGTTAACATTGAAGGGACAAGTTATTCTGAATACTCAATGTTCGGAGTTCCATTGAAGATTTTTTTTGTTAAGTACACAACACACATGTCATGGCCAAGGCCTTGGCGGATATAGACACACGATTGGCTATCTAATATGTATTCCTAATTCAAAATTCGTGTACGCCAAAGCTGACATTAGAAATTAGAGCTTTTGATTTTTGTAGTAGAAATGGTTTTGGAATACTAGACTCCGCTTTCATAGTGGTAATACTTGAGTGTAAAATTATGTCAAAATTTACAAAAGGCGTCTGCTCTTGCAATATGGCGTTCGCTCTAAAATCAAGTGTCGCATATGGGGTACGTAAAGGTTAGGTCCACAAATTTTACACATTAGAGAGAGAAGAGTCAATTTGTTTAAGTTACAATACCTTTTTTACAGTAAGCGGCAGAATTCAAATAAATCATCTGCTGAGAGGCCGTGCAAATAGATTATTTATTAGTTAAATCTATACCTCTACATACCTACCTAGTATTTGTCTATAAATATTTTTCTACGGATCGCTTGATTATATTTCGCTAAGCTGGTTTTCCCGCCCACTGGGAATACCATTTTAGCCGATCGAGGACTTGTGGATTTTTTAATCAGTCCCTTTTATGTGTTTGAATTAATTATTATAAAGTATGTAGAGTGATAGGTAGTCTTGAGTAAATCATGACGGCAACATTGAATCAGATGTTTTTTATAGGTAGGTACTACAGCGAAAGTGTGTGCCTCACTTACGGCTATCCTACTGACTACCTCTGACCATTTCTGCTAATCATTGAAATTGGAGCTTTACCATTACTTACCCCTTACTAAGTATATCATTATGTAAAATATTTAAGTAACGAAACAATTTTTAGGTAGAACATTAAGGTTTTATAAAGTTACTTTTAACTACCTATCTGCATTCTGAAAATTCCCTAGAGTATGCAGATTGTAAAGCAAAGCATGACAAGAGAACGGAAATATTAGCATACACTATAATAATGTACTACCTACAATAATGGCGTATAAATAGGTCATACCTTATAATAGAACACAGTTAGCATATTAATGAGCAAATTATTTCTACTCGTGTTCAGAACACGCTAAAGAGAAACAAGATTTACACTTTCGATTATAGTCGTCCTTTTCTAGCACGTTGCAAGGATATCTATCCGTCGCGTGTTGAAGTACGTTCGAAACTAAGTGCATTAGTACAAAATGTGAAACTTTTTCTGTGACCTTTCCATATCTTTCTTCCATCGTTTTAGGCAAGGTCCGCAAACTAATCTAGCGGAACATTTCTTGGTATTTTTTCAAGTTCGGTTTATTACATTTAAATTAGTTTACATGTTGGCCGATGCTAATGCGAAAAGTTGTAAAAATGAAACGTTGTACAGGATGCCTTAATAATTTCGGTGGAGGAAATATTTCGTAACGTAAGGAAAAATAGCATAATTAAAGCCACGCGATCTTTTTGCTTAAAATTACATGTAATTGGAGGACTATATTTTTACCATCTTCAAGGCCTGAGTCCAAGGATGGAATTAATTTGGCTTGCCTCCTACCAACTTACTTATTGTAAGGATAAAATAAAATTTACATTATTTCAGGTTGAATAGTATCCAAAACATTATTAGCATATCCAGCATCTCTAAAAAACCGTTGCAATTTTCTCCGCTAGATGTGTCACTAGTGTCACATAGTTCTATATTTTTCGTAAACTCACAAAACCACAAACCTAAATAGTTAAAACCAACCAGCACAACCCAACCTCTTTTCTCTCGCTACAAAACTCCTCACAACCTTTACAACTTTTTCTTTCCTATACTTTTTTACCAACCTTACCTCAATAACTTTTTCTTTTCCTTAACTCTTTTACCGACCAGCCAGCTTTGAGCCCCAACCTCTTTGCAGCCGATTCTTCCCCAACTCTTTCACCAACCAGCCAGCTCACCCAACCTCTTTGCAGCCGATCAACAACGCGGACTTCGTGGTGCCGGTCGAGATCGACGGCGCGGTGCACCAGGTCTATGTGCTGAAGCGACCTCACGTGGATGAGTTTCTACGAAGATGTGGGGAGCTGTATGAGTGTGTGCTGTTTACGGCCTCCTTGGCGAAGTATGCCGACCCTGTTGCGGATCTGTTGGACAGGTGAGTTGCGTGTGATTTTTCTTTAGAGTGGTGGAAATGTTAGTTTGATGAGATACCTCTTTGGTAATTTGGTATACATGTGTGGTGTATAAGAAGGACGAAGATGTTTTATTTAGTTATGAACTTATTGGAATGTGGTGCATGGGGAAGGCGACTTAGTCCAGTTAATTTTGTACTGGTTCTATAATCAACTGTATACTGTTTAAATTTTACTCCTATTGTATAATAATAAAATGTACGATAAAATTTTCATGGTTTATAAACCACTACCAATGGATAAGCGTTTCTACGTCAGCTTACCATGAAAGAGATTAAAGGTGTTGGTAACTACCAGTATCTTAATAAATAGCGTAAACACTACCTATATATTTACCGTCAACACGCCCTAGCTAACTACTGGGTTTTGCTCTATTTAACCCAAATATACAATTTGTATGAACCGCTTCGGGCGTTCCATAGAAAATGGAAAATAAGATAGATCACAATATTCCCTTGAAGGCTAAACTAGCTATAATGTATCATGTAAATCGCAACGGCTAATATATTCAATAGCGAATGAATGTTGCATATTTCCCATAGAGAGAGTAAAGGGTCGCATGCGCAACCTGAATTTGTATGCAGAGGGCGTTACCGTCGCTTGTGCTTGAACTTTATCGGATAAATGATCTTCAGTGTTAGAAGGTATGACTGGACTGGACATTGAGCTGGGTTCGATTCCCGGACCGATAATGTTGACAAGAAAAGGCTATAGGGCCGGGGTAGTATGGATGATATTTCTCAGCGCTCTTAATGCTAAGATCGGAAATCAGTGACAGAAAATGAGAGCAATAAGGATCTAGGGTTGGTCACCGTGGTGACGGGATTAGCCAGTCAGATTAGCGTCAGTCGCCAACTGCTCAGGGTACGTCTGACGTATATAAAATAGGTACATCACTCGTAAAGGCTTATTTGAGAGCACTATACTATAGGCTTATCACAAGTTCTGTTAAGTCGCTATTGTAATTCGATAGCAATTTGTATGACATATAGATCAGCGCTCCTGTCGGTAACATTCGAAACTAATAAAACGGATACAAATTCCAGTGACTTTTCTATCGAATTCGTATCGACTTAAGTCGACATCACCGGTGATCGGGGTTTTGAACGAACTAAAGTATACAAGGGGTGGACTTAATGCTAAAAGCATTTACTACCAGTCAACCACAGGAAGTACTATGTTATTTATGTAAACTTATCCCCTCCACTAAACCGTCCTTCATTCCTTCCCTCCCCAGATGGGGCGTGTTCCGCGCCCGCTTATTCCGCGACAGCTGCGTGTTCCACCGCGGGAACTACGTGAAGGACCTGAACAGCCTCGGCCGGGACCTGCGCCGCGTCGTCATCGTGGACAACTCGCCCGCCTCCTACATATTCCACCCCGACAACGCGGTGAGTGTGGCTCTTGTTGCTGTAGTGTTAGAGGTGTGTGTCGCGTGGCAACTATGAAATCTGCTTATCGTTGTGCTGTTAAATTCGTGATTCTTTCCACTAGAGGCGTCAATTCAAACCAGGCTACTGTTAGGGTGCTTCTAAATATAGTACTGCATGTTGCAGGCTGGGTGCAACGTAGCATTGTTTATGTTAAATAAGTAGTAAAGTTAAGTATAGCCGTATATTTTTCATAAACTCCTTTTTACGGCAGAACCGAAACCGAACATTTGGACTAAAATCATTGAATAAAATGAAGCAAATATATAAAATAAAACCTTCAATGTTCCAGGTACCTGTCGCGTCGTGGTTCGACGACATGACAGACTCCGAGCTGCTGGACCTGATACCGTTCTTCGAGAAGCTGAGCAAAGTGGACAGTGTGTACACAGTGCTACGGAACTCGAACCACCCCTACAACCCCACACAGAACAACTCGCCGCCCACATAGCGCCCGGGCAGTCGTGCCAACCCAACGAACACATGCCCCGGACGCAGTGATACCAACCTGACAGAAACAAACACCGGGGGGCCCGTTCCCTTCCTGCAAAAACTGAAAGAGGGAACCCGTTTCGTCATAAGTGCCAATTTTGCCTTCTGGATTGTAAGGACGTTATTTGTACCTATTTTACAGTTTAGGTATTTCTTAGTACGTAAGAGGAATGTATGATTGTTTGTGATTGTTCTCTCCTAAGCTTGCAGTTTTAAATGTCTTTATATAGACTGTCCTCTTCGTTTTTTTAAACGATCAGCTCTGTACATAATGTGACTCGACACTGAATTGGATTTTTTACTCGATGCCCCGTGCAGTTGGAAGCGCAACAGCGTTTTTTGGCTTTAAATTTAAAACTATTCGACAATTTTATATCGTGCTTGGGATCAAGTAAAGTAAGTTAGGATATTACTAATTCATTTTAAAAGCGATGTTTTATTGAAATTTTAGTATTTACTTTCAATAATTGTCTTAAAAAAATATATTATCCCAATCAAATTAATCTGCAATGTAGTGCGTAGAGTAAAGCGTGAAGCAATTTTGACGACTTATGAATATAACCGTCTCTTTCACTCGAATCTTATCAAACTTTTGTAAGAACGAGATATAACTATGTGTTCCCTTTTTCGTTAACATTAGTCACCTTAGTAGTGCACTTGTATGACTTGATTTGTTACGTGAAATGTAAGTATAAGAAATATCGACTTTAACACATAATCACGAATTTCGATGTTCGACTGTAATGTAAAATTAATGGTGTTCAGTACTAGCGAAAAGTGTAAATATTTTTTATATGACGACGATTAAAACCTGAATAAGTGGCGACTGCACAGGAACAAGAGCCATTTAGTAGTAATTTATTTGTGGTAACTTAGATTTCAATAGCTTGCACATGATAAAGTATCATCCATACTTTATTTACCTGTAAATACGTGAATTTTACTTGTAAAAGGTTAAAAATATAATTAAATGGCTCACTTTCAGTGTAGTCACATATTGTATACTGACATCAAAATCAAGTATAAAAAATATATTCAAACATAAAATTTAAGATAGTGTACATAAAGTAATCTTAAAACAAAAGAGATTTGATGTCTGCAATAATCATCTTTATTTCCTTGGTGTTAAGATTTCACGTAGCGACTGTTGGCAATGAACATCTGTTTTATCACTGTACAATGATGAAGATAAAACAGTCTAGGCGGTTTAAAAATAAATAAGACTTATTGCTTTAGCAATAGCCGCGTTTTCACACTTTATCGATTTCTCTAATGTTTTTTGAACTTTATTATTGAAATAGTGACAATAATGAGTCGATCGCATCAGTGTCATATAAGTTAATTATTGTTTAATAACTTATTAACACAGGTTAGTTATAAGGGTCTAACATTTTGAATATTTCATAGTATAACATCTCATCATATTCATAAAATGGCATCATTGTAGAGTACCATTATGTATTGTCTTAAATATGATATCCAGCTAAATATGAATAGTAGACCCTCATAGTATGAGCCTTGGCATCTTCCCTATGTATTACTTACTGTTTAAGTAAATAAAACCAATACATTGTATGTCATCTCAGTATTAATATAGAATTATAGTATTTGATGCCATATACACGGAATATGTAAACTAGAATCTGAAACGGTTCGCACTTTTCTAATCCCAATATTTAAAGGATACTTTTGGATGACAAGATTTTTGCTACTGTAGAAAATGGACACAACATTTAAAAGGCTAAATTCAAAATTAGCACACAACGTATTTAAGATTCGATTTATAAAATTAGGTATAATTAATATTTAAAATGGTGCTTACAGTATTAATTGTTTAAATTAAGCATTCTTCAAAATTTCGAGTACTAACATAAAGTAACACGCACATTCGGCTCTAAAACCTGAAAACAAAGAGGGCAGCGGTTGTGAGACTTCGACGGATGGAAAAATAAGCAATACAAATATATGAACCTTATAAAATACTGGCAACATGCATAAGCCAACCGATTTAGTTTTAATTTTATTTTATATTAGTTGCTTAGCAAAAGGTTTATTGTTTTTCTCTATGGTTTTTTTTAACAATTATCATTCTTATCATTATTTGGTAATAGGCTTGTAAATAAGATTTTTATTAACTTAAAACACGATTTAATATTGATTTAATTACATGGAATCATAAATTTCATAATATACACTGTACATGTTAGCTTGTTATTTAGTGACTATTCGGAGTATCTTCATACTTCCATATTATTTTATTAAGTACCGATACACTATCGCTAGATGTTCCCATATCATTTAGGCTAATCCATCTAGTACTTCTTCCGAAACTAAAATTCCGAATTGCTCGCCAATCAATTATAGTTTTTATTCCGTAGCACCCAGGGACTAAGTAGCATTTTCTTTGGATATCGAGACCTGCAAGGTTTTCCCACAGACCTTAGTAGACGGCATTTATTTATAAGCAATTAGTACGTAGAAATAGAATGTTATAGTAATATATACGTTGAGTTCTCTAGCCATAAGCATTATGTTGTTTGAATTATGGTGTTTTTAAACAATATTTTAACAGTTGACCCGACATTTAGAAACGTTTGTTAATATTGAGCGCATTGTAGGAACGCAATATCTGACTTGATAGAATTTGAAAGGAGTATTGTCATATATGCCTTGGACATATACGAATTGAGCAATATTGGAATTATATGAAGGCTTTTCGTTGTATTAGGTGATGCAATAAGGTTGAGTCTTGTCTGAATCACCTGATAGAGGCGTTAGTTACCAAACGTTCCTAAAAACTTAAATAAGATCTCCCGGTGATTTTATTTAAACCTAGATACATTTATAAATCAATTTGTTGATCCGACCTCTAGTTGTTTAGACCTAATGTACATTTTGTAGAAATGCATTCAATGTTTATTGTGTCGATACAAAATGTTTTTTTTTACTTATTTATCTAACATCATTGTAGGTAGATGCGTTTGGAGTTTGTTGTTAATGTATCGTTTGCGAAGTTGATGTATTTTTATAACGTTTTAACATTGGAGATTGAATGCGAGTATTGGGATTAACTTTGTAAGCTAAATTTTTTAATTACGTTACGATAACTTTTTCGATGAGCTTATAATTCTGTTACGCATGTATGTTAGTTTTACATTCTATAATGTCATGGTGCGGGTGCCCCATTTGCTAATGTTATCAATTTGTTATTATGTACTACTTATTAAATTTACACTAGACAGTGGCAATGTTTGAATGTATGAATTCTGAAATGGCATAACTAACTGAGCTAAAATAAACATGCATCGTTCACATTCGTCAATATTTACATTAATCATAAAGCGGTATACATAATTATTATGTGGTAACTTTTTACAACACTCTTTTTATTTGTCATTGCGTTAATATTCGTTTTTATATAGTGAGGGAATTTGACAGTAGTGCAATCACTGCAAACTATTTATGTGGTTTGGTTTGCTTGCGCATACGCTTGTAAATGAAGTACAAATCTGTTTGGCTTTCCAATTCTAGGCAGAGAATGAAGTTAATATTATACAGTCTTCATGATGCCCCAATGATACCATCTGTCTTCAGTCAACCAAAAGAGTAGGGTTCATATTTCATGATGCTAAATTTATAGCTACCGAGGATAACAGTTCTTGTAAACTGGATGACAATGAGAGAGTAACATGTTGGAAAACGTTGACATACGCAGTGGACTAAGGTCTTTCGGCTAGAAAATGTCAATACCCGAAAAACGGTTGTGCTTATGCTAAACTACATATCGTGTAAAATATCTTATTTGTCCTTTTATTGGGAATCTTGCCTTTTTAGGAAAACCAAGTGTTAATAATTTGTGTTTTCCGTTTATTTGAGATGCGGCAATAATCTTAGGCGTCTCTTGATGCTATAGAGCTGTTTTAATTTAATTATGGGATAATTGAAATTAAATTTATGGATTTTTATTATTATTGTATACTTAGCCTCCGCTTAGATCCGTGCAATAATCGCTTTCGCTTTAAATCTATTAAACAAAAAAGGAATTTATATGATTTGTAATTTTGAATCGTTCAAAGGACATGATTGGAAGTTGAAATACAATGAATTGATACAATAATGGTAGTGCATAGATTCGTGATGTATTGTACAGAATTGCATTGTGAGCTCTTGTGGAAACTCAATTTCCGTACGCTATTATATTTTACTAATCAGATCTTATATTTCTACTTAGATACATTTAGAATTAACTCTCATTCTCTTGTAATAAAGATAATTTATTCATATAGATTTTTAAAAACAAACTGATGTGTCAGCATCTTTTTAGCATACATAAAGGAATTGTAAAGCAAAATATTTTACCTACATATTTAGTTTCCACAAAAGCACTAGACGTTATTATGAAGAATTTGTACCTAACAGACGCTAGACAAGTGAAAGGACTATAAATACATATATTTATGATGATGATGACGTAATAACCATGGGGTGACACTCTTGCCATCCACGAAAATGCCGAAATCAAGCAAAATCATCCCTTATTTATCACTTTCATAAGGATTATGTTGCGTTATCGTGGATGGCAAGAAATTGGTGGCCGCGTAGCTAGGTAACATTTACCTATCACGAAATTTATATAGTACGGTGTAAATTTTTGATATGATGTTGTACAAAAGAGACATTTGGTATGTTATTTTATAGGAATGAAATAAATAGCCTTAATAAACAAAGCTGAGTTGTATTATTTTAACCTGTTAAATCTTTAGACTCATTTACTTGAAGTCCATTTCGCTAACCTACTTACTGTTAAAATGAATAGAGTTTTTTCGGTATTTTAAGTACCAGTGTTTAAATTAAAATTACATTAAAAATTATTGCTTGCGAAATATTCTTTATTGATATATTTGTTCAATATTTAAAACTTTCCATACATTACAGACAAAAGAGATTACATTTATATCATGATATGATAGTATTTAGCTAATTATTAAATTAATTAGTTAATAACAACATCTGAAAAAAATGCGATGAACAATGCTTTGTCCATTACTTGACATAAATAAAATGGGTGATAGTACGGTCAGGTGCAGAGAAACCTAACCCCCCTCTCATAATAACAATGTTTCTGAGAGGGGTCAGGTCTTTCTGCTCTTTACTGTACCTACCTAGTTTAAATAATTTCAATGGACCTGAATAAAAAAATGGAAATGATTTCATACCAACAATTCATTATAGAATAGATAATGGTAAGTACCTTTTAACAATATCTTGGATTTTTGAGATAATTATTTCGACATATTTTGCACTCGTCTCACAGTTATAGCCAATATACTATGTTTGGTATACATAATTATGTCGCAGGCATCTGGTTGAATCTCCTTTTTGGTTGAATGACTAGCGCGTTCATTGGATGGCGCTACTCAATTGTATGACTAGGCCGAACGTTGATTGTTCAAGCGTCACAAAACGTCCAACTAGTTAGCGGAGTTAAAATCAGTCAGGTGGTGAATAAAACAAATATGGCGTCTAACAGCTAGCAGCTGACACAAAAAGCACCTGTATTGTTATTTTTTGCAAATAAATTAGCTTTATAGTGAGTTATTTGTGTTAAAATAGTGTGACAACAATCCCATACATGGATTTACCTATTATTACGCAGCCGAGCCGGCGGATAGTTTCAAAGAAAAAATTGTGGCGAAACTGGATAATTATGTACAACAATATCAATCAAACAATATCGTTTATTGTAATTGTTTAGTTAATTTGTGAGATGAGAGCTTTGTAACATAGTTTTTTTGTTGACTCTTGTCTGGTCATGTTCATCCTAATCAGACATTACAAAGTTGCTATACTATATCCCATTCAACGACTTCGCTGAATATCGTTCAGTCAAGTCGTCGAACGTTACATTCAACGACTTGACGAGTTGTCCTTTATTGTACGCCATCCAATGAACGCGCTAGTGTTTCAACCAAAAAGGAGATTCAACCAGATGCCTGCGACACATACCTATATTACGACTTCATGTTTTGCCGCATAAATAACATGAGTGCCCCCTATCGGTAAAAAAACTGAATAAACGACATTAATTGGTAGCTATTCTGAAGGCAGAAATTATACTACTAATATCTAACTATAAATTTTGCTAGCTAAAAATGACATTTGCGGAAACACTCATAGAGTTGGATTTAAATTAAAGAAATTAAGGTTTTGACAGGTCTAAAATTAGAATTTCTGCCTTCAGAATCAACATCATTATCCTTTCTATCGTCCATAGATATTTCAATTCACTTTAAATTCAATTCCTATTGACATATAACAATTTATTTGGCTAAACACGTAAGTATAAAAATATAATTTATAAACTAAACAACAAGTTCTGCTTGAGCTACCGTTTTGACAAAAATATACACTTCAATCTCGACAACATATTTTGTACTACAGACCTTTGGATTATTCAAAAATACCAACAAACCAGGTTCCAACTAAGAAAAAATATACTCGATTATGCTGATAGGTTGTGTACCTGTTAGCTAGTAAGGAAACCCGACTAAGTGTTAAGGCTTAATTATAATAACTTAATAATTATGAATATACATTTTACACTAGAATTTAAAACTTAAAGCTCGGTAAGAATGTCAAAATATACATGGCATTAAGGTACTAGGAAAGTACTAAAATATAAACTCTTCCTCCATAAAGGAATTATGTTTTTAAAGTAACTTACTAAAAATATTAAGAAATAACATAGGTATAAAGTTCAATGCTTCACTTACTTGTGTAAGTGTTGGTTTAGGTTACTTATGAAAATTTGGTATATACCTACTAAGGGCTTTAACTAAAAATAATTATTTGAAAAAATCAAGTGCACCTAAGAAGTTAGAAAATTACAAAATGTAACAATATTTTCCATATAATTTTCACAACACACGGCTACATACAACACTGAAGTATTACGGCTAAATTTTGCTTAAGTTGCTTTATAAATCTTTAAATAGGTAGGTATTTTTTAAGATATGCATTACTTAGTAAAAAAAATAGGATATAAATTGGCACTAAAGAAATAATTTAATGAACCAAAACTAAATTGGCACGCACATACGAAATCCAACAAAAAGTAATATAATAAGCAGCGCAATAATTACTTGTCTCATAATTAAAATATAAAGTGCAATCAGTTGACTGATATTACTTTGTTACAGCTAGCCACAAACACGCATGCATAATAGGTAGATTATCACCTAAACATATAAATATTGCAAAATTATTGCAAATGCAAATATGTAACTAAATATGATTATAGTCATCGGGCAAACATACAGAATGTTACAAAAAGGGTAAATACTTACAGCAAGCCGAAACGGGGTGACGAGTCGGAGGGCCAAGCCGTAGAACAAAAGTGGTTCAATATTGTACCCTGTATCACCCCTTTTCGGCTTAATGAACTTTTGCAACATTCTGTATACGAAAAATGTAGGAAAGATTCGCAGAATTGACACGACCGACTTACATACACATATGTATAACTACATAATATTATGTGCGCCCGCGCATATAACATAGTTTCCCTTGTATTTAATTAAACTACAATAGTAACACCATTCAGAGTTATTAAGAACATCTAGCAAAGTAATTATGACCTATAAATAGACAACAATTAATGCGTAAGCGTTTAATGACGTCGTATTTCCACCTTCTAATATTCACAGTCATTATGTAATACATAGTCCTCATGAAAAATAACCGTATAACTAGCTGTATAGCTATGATTTTGATATTATTTTCACAAAGTGAATCCCAAATGGCCACCATGTTAACATTAGTACAGGGTTCTACCTTTTTTGGCATAAGATTTATTTGCCTAATCTCGTATTGCATAGTAACGTTTGGTCAAAGTCTCGTTACGCCGAAAATCGTATGGCATAAATCTCGTTTAGTAAAAAGTTATTTCGCATAACATTGTTTAGCCTAATAATGGTATGGCCAAATCTTGAATAGCCTAATAATGCTATGGCATAGGTTTATTAGGTTTATACAAAGTAATAATATTCGTTTGGCTTTAACTTTGACGGAGCGTCTCCCTACATAGCGCAAACTGGTGCCTTGTATTGATTCCGCTGTTTGGAAAACGCTCCGCTCCGCTTCGCTGCGCTCCGCTTTGGTTTTGATGAACATGTGCACCTAACACGCTCCTCCTCGCTTTGCTCGTCGTCGCACCTATTTTTAGGTTTCGATCTCATGGGGTTTGTAATAATTATATTGGTCGTTACCTTTCGATTTTTTGATCATACAATATCGTGATTTTCGGGATGTAGGAGAAAAATACCACAATTTGTACATTTACTACATACTTAATATATTATTTATTAAGATAACATTACGAGAAACAAGATTATACATAGGTATAGACGAACATAAATTTGAGCAAACGAAACTTAGGTGTTTAAAGATTGTGCCTAAAGAGTTTTAGACGAAACGAGCCTTATGCCACATAAGTCTTGGCAAAGTGATGGTTCGGCCAAAAAAGTTTAGACCATACGAGTTATGCGAAATGAGTTTTGGTCAATAAAGATTATGCGAGATGAGCGGAACCCTTAGTACAGCCCTATTGCGATTTAAATGCTGTTAACGCGCCATCTATGTGTCAAGCTATGAGCAAAAATATTCATTGAAGAGCATCCTAATAGCTAGACCCTTCAGAAACTAGAAGAACTGCTGAGCTGTAGACAATTAGACATAAACAAATGCTATTCAAAGAAATATACCTCAGTTGAATTTTAAAAGCTTTCCAAATTACAGAATCTTACCAGCTCTATTTTAAAATTAAGATTATTTTGAATTTGAGCGGTTAGATTCTGTATGTTTATATTTTTCCATTTACACAGTACAAGGTGGAACTACTACGTCACTAGAAATGCACCAACGGTTCTGCGAGATCAAAGGAACGTGATTCTACTCCAGCCACCAGACTAGCCGATTGATAACTTCTCCTGGAGTATTTGAAAGTAGCATGCCTGTGAAAGAAAACATACAATAATTAGGTATAAACCAGGACATTGATTACTTAAAAATAAAAGTAAAAGCTAACTTAAAAATAAAAGCCACAATGGTTTAGAACTATGCTTGGTGCTATAGACACTTATTAGATGTCAAACCAATAACCCACTACATACTTCTAAAACCCATCTATTACATTGTGATATAGGTATGTATCAAAAAACGTAATAAGCTGTCTCAATAAATTATCAATTCTTAAATGGCCCCATGATTCCACGGACTCATGCTATCTCACTTTTATCTTAGCTCTGTCTCTGTCCCACTAATGTACGGTTTGCTGCATAAATAGCTATACACTTCTGTACCTTGTCAAACTGACGAACCGTCAAAGATTGACAAGGTACAAAAGTGTATAGCTACTTATGCAGCTGACTGTACATCGGCTTCCATTTTAGCCCGCTTTAATATTTGCTTACACTGTCATAGTTTTACTAAACTCCCAAAACCAAAGCTACACATTTCACACGCCTGTGTTTAACCATTAACCAGGCAGTACCATACAAAACTACATTATTTTGAATTATATTACATTGATCGATCGAGCTAAAAGCAGTGAAAATTTAAAGTAGCCTGAGCGGGGTCGACAAATAATTATAAAATTTTACATCGATTAAACCATTTGAATTTGACTTTTGCCGGGTTAAGATAGAAGAAAGAAGATGAAGAAAACTAAACAAAACTCACCTTCAGCGTAGTGAACATGAGCCCCAGCTCCCCATGCTGCATGGCCCTCTCCAGGAAGTCCTCCACGAAGTGTATCTCGGAGCCGAGCTGCAGGATCCTGGCGCGCACCACCACGAAGTGGAACACGGGGAACAGCTCGTCCATGCTCCAGAGGTAGTCTTTGCCTGGACGAAATTGTAAGAAATTCAGTATGATTTCCGCCATAGACGAAAGTGAAGTTGAAAGCTAAAGATAGCGTCGGATGAGGTCCGAAGGTGACAGTTATTTGTTTATTGGCTGGATGAGGATGAGATGGGATGAGATCACAAAGTGTTGTAAGGGCGCTTGGGAAAGACTTATGTATAGCAGTGGAGGTTTGATGTCATGTGTGCTAGCATAAAAGTATAGTTTTCTTTTAATGCGAGATTTTTTAAACATTATAATAAATAACAATAAAATCATTCATTCACGTCTATGTACGTTATAATGTACTAAATTTCACTCAAAGCATGTTATTTCAAAAATATCAAATGAATCTATTACCCATCATCAACCCCTAAATCCACACAACACATTTCACACTCATACCCAATTCCTGCTGCACAGCCGTGGTCATCTTCTGGAAGGTGCTGCGGATGACCAGCAGCTTCTCAATCGGGGAGAACGTGGTCTTGAGCTGCTGCAGCGTCTCCACGGCTTCTTCGAACAACTGGTCCTTGAGCGGAGACTTCGGTTCTAGGTGCGGGTATGAGGTTACCCAGAATTTTCTGGAAGAATTGAAGGATGTTTTTAGATAATGGTAGTAAATTTACGTGTTTTTTTTATATGGTGGAACGTTTTGTTAGGTGATAATTATAGCAATATAAATCGAGTCATTAAAGAGCAGGCATTTGCCTGGATGGACAATATGGACATACGTGTCACATTATAAATTGAAATTGAATAGACTATTTATATTCCTCTCATTTTCATCTATGATTATCAATAGGCCATAAACTAGTAAGGAAATCTAAATAAAACCCTAACCGTAGGGTAAGAGAGTTGTTGAGTCTAGAGCTCGAACAGGAAAACGTAGCGTGGGAAGCTTTCCAGCCCCCTGGAACGCCAATCTTGTATAGATAAGCTGTAGTGGTTGGATGGAGGCTTAGCTTTATTGTCCAGCAGAGGCCATTTATAGAATAAATAAAAAAATATCCCTTGACTTAGTGTGTATGTAGATCAGTGTGTGTCTCCGTGTGTGTACCTACTGGTCGATCCCCAGGAAGGCCATGAGCGCGATGTCGGGCTGCTTGTTCCACTTCATCAGTCTCCGCCAGTAGAGATCATCTTCTCTCTTGTTGTGTAGTGCGTATAGAACGAACAGAGCCGGGTGCACGCGAGGGAGGAGTGTGGGCTGGAGGAGGGACGCTGCTGATACCACTTCGCTGGAAGGAGAAGGTGAAATGCTTTTAGCATTAAGTCTACCCTTTGTACTTTTATTTTGTAATGTTTGTACAATAAAGAATTAAATGAATAAAGAAAATATGGGGCTGTTATTTTGTACTGTTAGGAGGCGTTTCCGTTGCTATGGAAAAAATAATTAAGTACTTACCTACCTACATTTTAGAGTATGTCCAGTGAAAAATGAAACTTACAAAGTGAGACAAATTTGATTGGCTGGTAACACAGATCAATGACAATCGATATAATTGTTAAATACAGACCTACGTCTGAACGTAAATTTTTGGCAGGTGGTGATTATTTTTAGATTCGGCCAAATGTTATAAGTTTAACAATGAAAACACTCACCCATCAATAGCATTACTCTCCCCAACATCGTCTTCCTCCCTCGTCTTATACGGCAACACTATATCAGTGCCATCTGGCGGTAGCGCCGGGAACAACAGTCTCACAACTTGATAGATCCTTGAAGTGATGCTTTTCAGCTCTTTGACAGCGTGGCTCAACAGTAATGGATGCACTCTGACGCCTCCGTAGGTCGTATTGAAGGCGTTAGTTAGGCCTAGGACTAACTGGCCTAGAGGGTGGTGTGTTGACTCGCAGGCCTAGAAAAGAGATCATGATATTTATAAATACTTCTTCCTAGTACTAAGGGATACTCTTTCGGGGTAGTCAGAGGTAGGAGAATACTCCCCACGTTTTTATTCATTTCTTTTGCCGGTGTTATTGTGAAAAAGGCAGACATATTATACAAGACCTGAAAACAATTATCAGAACCAGCCGGTAATCGAACCCTCCGAACAACTTCACCGCGTTGCGTACCATCAGCTACAATACAGTTATGGGGTTTAAGGTTATTTCATGTTACATAATTGACAAACATTGCACTCGTGTCAGTGATAAGATAGCGTGATTGCAATGCAAGATTTATATCATCGTTCGAAGATAAACATCAAAGTTACTAATCTCGACAAGATAAAAACTCACTTTAGATTTCACAGGAGAATTGGACAATACGTTTAAAATGGGAGATGAGAGGAAACAATACAGCCTAAGAATTTACGTAATGAAAAGTAAAATTTGTCCGTTATCTTGCCAACATTAACTCATAAAAGTGGCTCACAAGGTTGAGCAAATAAAGTATAGTAAAATAAATATTACAAATACAAATCCGCATCAGCTGTCATAACAAAGTTACTATTAAAATTCAACCTTGGGACAGGAAAATTACAGAATGTTATAAATAATTTAAAGTAGTAATTTAAGGATAACTTACATTGTGCAAATATTGTTTTAGCTCCATATAATCGTCCAATTTTAAAGCATCTTGTCCGAATTGAGGTATGACTTCGAGGCAGTCAACAGATTTTTCCAAGTCTTTTTGCAGTTTCGCACTTTTCTTCACGTTGTGTTTTTCTTTATGCGAGCAGGATATAGCTACGGCGACATTCTGCCAGATCCTTTTATTGTCTATGGTCTGATTGTTTGTGGTTCCGTTGCTTAAGTGACTTCCGGTCGGCGTCAGAAGCGTTTCCGGTACCCCGAGACATTGATAGCATTGGCGGAAGAGAGCGTTCCATTTTTGATTTGGTGCGACACAGAGTTTTCCAAAAGAGCTGAAAACAGTTAAACGTATTTTTTTTGTTTTTAACAAACAAAACACAAAACAATATTAGTGCAGAGAAGGTCTACCATTCCATTCCATTCGTCCTACCTCACCGTTTACCTTTTCAAAAAGTGCAGACAATAAAGAAAATAAATTATTACATAATTACTTAATTTACATAAAACTTACTTTGGCTTAGAATTTGCCGGAAGAACTGGGTTAGAAACATTCAACTGCATCGTTGCATTGGAGATCTTGACGCCTTCGGTCCAAGCGCCACTCAGGCAGCCCTCAATCTTATCGCCACTGGAGAAGGTTAATGTTCCCTTGCCGCTGAACACACCAGCTGATCTGAATTCCCCTTCGTAATGGGTGCCATCTTCAAACACCATGACTCCATGGCCCTGTAATCATGGGAAAAATATTAATAATGAATACGAATGTAAAATCTGTAAAACTAAATCCGCAACTTACAAATGTCATAGTTCTATTGGAATTTCCTTTGTTGCTAGGAAGAAATGTAATATGTGCCAATAAAGATTTGGCACAAATTAATGTTGCTTTTAGTTAATTACATACGACATTACAACATGCAAGTGAGGAATTTAAATTGAAGACACTTCTCGTACATTATACATACTACCGTGGAAATGTACAGTCTGTAATAGTCTGTATAGACGAATTAGTTAACATTGTGGATTACTTAGTGAAATATAATTTTCTTGTTATCGTATTAAATAAGATTTTAAAAGTAATTAGTTTTCTTAATTGAATTTCAAAACATAGCAAACCATAATCGATCTTAATCAATGTCATTGGGACCGATAATTACCAAGACACTTTGGTACGAATTCTACTAAAACGAGACAACGTAATTAGACTAATTTGGAACTTTATTTGTTTGGCTGGGAATTTTCGGACCCATTTAAATATTTTAAGCCTAATCCCGTTTGTCCTTTATATATCCCAAAGCACCTATAAAACAATGTGCAAACAAAAATTTCGACACAAAGAATGTGAACAGTTAGCCAAAAACTTTTCGTGTAACAACAATTATTTCAGAGGTCAAAACACAAGGTCACTCTACTCACCGTTAGAACATCTTGCATGAAAAGTCCTTCATAGTAAATTCCGTCTAGCGTTACTATCAGACCGCAACCATTTTTTTTGTTATCACTCCAACTGCCCAGGTATTTTTCGCCTTTTCCTGAAATTTGTAATTGATTTTAGCATTCAAATTGAAAGAAAATTACTTTGCTACAAAAAATATACAGTTGTTTATAATTATGTTGGTTATGAATATGAATCACTGTGATAAATCGGATATGATTAAGGAGCTACATAAAGATAAACATCTGCAGACGTGTAAGGAAATTGCATTGAAGCCAACCACGGATGGAGGAGTTGAGTCAAGATCCATTAGTACATTGTTTGTTTCCGTTTACAAGCAATACTTTACGAGGGCGATACCGAAATGATCGGGAATAGAAAAAAGTACAAAGATATCATAATATTATTTACTTTTATTGTTTTTCAAAGTAGACTCCGTGACATTCAATGCACTTTTTCATTCGATTAAACCAATCATTGAAACAGTAATTCCAGTCTGAAGTGGATACTGTCAAAACAGCTGATTTGTAAGCTTCGACCGCCTCTTCTGGGCCGCTAAACCGTTGACCACGTAGCATATCTTTATTTCTTGGGAATGTAAAATAATCATTGGGGCTCAGATCAGGGCTATACGGAGGATGGTCCATCAACTCCACGTTTTCCATATTTAAAAACGTTCTTGTTTTGCGAGCGGTATGAGAGCTTGCATTATCGTGGTGAAGGATTATACGACGATTCGGGTTAGTTTTACGAAGTTTGTTTGCCGGAAGTCGTAAGACGACTTCCGGCAAACAAACTGTTGTGTACCAATCAGCAGTAACCGTCCTTTGTTCTTGTAATGGAATCGTAGCCACATGGCCAGTTTTCGATACAAACGAAGCGACCATTTTTTTCAACACGCTGCGTGAGCGAATAACTTTTGTTGGCTTGACCTCACCTTCGAAGACCCAAACTGCCGATTGATGTTTTCTTTCGGGCTCATATGAATAAATCCACGATTCATCACCAGAGACGATATTGTAGACAGCATTTGAACTGCCTCCATTGAACCGTTGCAGAGCAGATCGACACCAATTAACACGAGCCGACTTTTGTTCCTCGGTCAAACGGTGGGGCACCCAGCGCGAAACTAACTTCTTGACACCCAGTTCTTCATGTAAAATGGTTTGAATGGCTGTCATACCAATGCTGAGAGAAGCCCGAATCTGCTCGTATGTCACATGTCTATCTTCTTTTATTAACTGGCGTACAGCATCGATGTTATCTTGTGTTACCGCTGTTTTTGGCCGACCACGACCAGTAGAAGGGACTGTGGTAAGAGAGGAACGTCCACGGCGAAACTCAGAATACCAACGATATATAGTCGTTTTAAATAGAAACAAGCTCGGCGAGACATTGTTCTTGAGATAAACCTCGACGAAAGTTGTGAAAAATTATTGCACGGAAATGTTCCCGCGTAAGCTCCATTTTTTACACCGACTTGTCAAATTCAAATGGTCAATACTCTTTTATTTTTTACTTTTTTTAAAATTCGAGAATGGAATTATATTTGAAAAAACCTTACATCTGTTACAACAAAAAGGTTTCACTCTAATTTATTCCTAAGTATTCTATTCCCGATCTTTTCGGTGTAGCCCTCGTATATGTATTTACGTTAAATGTTAAAAGTGTTGAAATAAAATTAGTAACTTTATGTTTTAAATTGTTTACAACACTCTGTCCTCGGCTTTCCTCTGTTAGATAGGTACTACTGGCACTACTGGCTACCTATCTAACGTATTTAGACTAGCCTGTCCCCGGCTATAGTATAGGTTCGTATCGACGTAGATAAATATATGACTATATAGCGATTTGCCATAAATACGGCACTGATTGGTGAAACGAGCATTAAAGGAGTTTATTCGATAGGTCTGTTATCCGTGCTGAGGGGCCTGGTATAACTTATCTGAGGGTACTGGCATAACTTATCTACTACGCTATTCTGGCACTTACCGATATCATCCATAACACCATACCCCTGTTTGACGCCATTGACCCACTCCCCAGTGTATATAGTGGCCGACGAGGATGTGAAGTCTCCCTGCTTCTTGATGCCGTGTCCGTGAGGCGAGCCGTCCTTGAAATAACCTTCGTAGATGTCCGCATTCGTGTACTTCATCACGCCATAGCCGTTTTGGAGGTTGTCCTTCCATTGACCTTCGTAGATGCCTGTTGAATTATACTAAGGGTCATTCTCTGAAAAATCTATCTAGAATTGAAATATTGTTGTCTTTCTCTTCTATAGCTGAAGGCTACGAACAAGAGGTAGGTAATTAAATGTTTTTAGGTAGGTGCTATAATGCTTTGTGAAGTGTCATATCTTACCTACGCCAGGGATCTCCATTTTGCCATGTCCGGAGAGGGCATTCATCTGAAACTGACCGACGTAAAATTTCCCCTCAGGCCATTCCACTTTGCCAGTCCCGTGGACTTTGCCGTCGAGCCATCGGCCATTGAAAGTGGCTTCTTTGTAAAACTGGCTTTTAGTCGAAAACGTATAACTGGCTGTACGGATTGAAGGTGGCTTGTAGTTCGATTCCTTGTTTAAGACTGTCTTGATGGAAGTGTTTAGGGCCTGCACCCATTCTGACTTCTCCTGCTCCGATGGAGTAGACACAGATATCACCTCCTCTGGTGTCGTCAGCTGTATGATGTTTTGTAACGAGTCTGTATTCGTAACTGGCTCTACCCACAAAGTTTCCAAGTGATGGACGTTGGGCGTACTGCCGACGACATGGATGAATAAGTCGTTGAACAAAATGAACCAATGCGACGAGAATCGCCCAGGGTTAACTAAATTCATTGGTCGAGATTTAGATTCTCTGATCAAGCGTCGGTCCGGTGTTCGGTATTGCTCGAGAGATTTCCCGCAACTCTCCCAAAATAGTTTCGTAATTTCCGCTTCCTTCCGTTTTTTTTCCTGCTCGTCTATAAGAGTATCTAATGCGGTTATTACTCTGTTTATTTTGTCGTCTACATGCGCTTTATTATCGTGTTTTCTTTTAGTTTTATGTCGCAATAACGATTGTGCGATGCATTTGTAAGAACTTAATCTCGTTAGGGGCTGGACAAATGCTAGAGCTACTACGGCTTCAAGCGTTTTCTTGTTGTTCTTTTGTTTGTTTGAGGGCAGCTGGTCACTGAACAGGTTGTACACGCTTGTAAGAACATCTACGATGCTGTTGATATGAGCGAAACCACCGATAACAATTAGATTGCTTACAGCTACGTAATACTTTCTGTACAAATAAATATGCTCTTCAAAACTTTTTATCAACGAAATATCACATTCGCTTATGTGTTTTTCTGCGTATTGCCACATTGATAGCACATTTAGAGCAGTCAAGTTCAAAATATCTCCGAAAATATCACAAACAGTTTCGTATATGTTGGAGTGTGCTGATATTGCTTTGCTTTTCTTAAGGAAAGGCTTTAGCAGTGAGTGGTATATTAAAATCATCTCTTCTAAATATCTTTGAGCAATAGAAAGGTCTTGGAACTCCGGGCTCCTGTGTGACTCTTCAACAGAACAGTAGCTAAAATTTCCAGAGGATAGGACTCTCCAATGATAGCACATATTTTTCGATTTACTTTTTACCAAGTTGTTGAAGTGATCATGTATTTTAACGAGTGCTATTTCGTTGGCATTTTCTTTTGGTTCCTCTTCATCTACTTTCTTATTTAAGTTAACAGCTGTTTCTGTGAATCCTTCTGTGTGTTTTCCCATGTAGAATATGTTTTCGTTGTGAGTGTACGCCAGGGTATGATGGTCTGTAGCTATCATGTCCCTCACTCTGTCACTGTCTGAGTTTTCTGTGAATTGTTTAGGTCCACTTTTGTCATCTCTAGAATCTAGACTTACTTGTTTGTAGTGGTTGTATCCCCACATGAACAGTCGCCCATCCAATGTCAGTGCTGAGCAATGCCACTTTCCACAGGAAACCTTCTGAAGACCAAAACCACAGAGGGACATCACAACTACAGGTTTGATTCTTTTGATGGTGTCTCCTATACCCAGTTGTCCATGAGATATATCGCCCCACGTCCACAGCTCTGTAGCTAGGATGTTTTTGCCAAGTTTTGACATGTTTTTTATGTTTTCATTTTTGTGAGCAACCTCAAAGTCTTTTTCACTACTCACTGTACTAGTGGAGAAATGCAGGTCATCCAAATGGCAAGTTGATGCACAGCTGTACATAAGAGAGGACATGTCATCATTTTGTAGTCTTGATTGAAATTCCACTATCTCATTGTTATCACTGCTGCCACTGACATGTCTAGAAAGTGTGGCTACTTTATCACCAACAGTTTTGACGCCTTCATACACAAAGTTGGTAAGATTGGATACATTTTCTTTTATTATCCTGGTTGGTTTCTCTGTGTACTCCACCAAGTAATCCTCACCAGCAGCGGAGACCCAGGACAGCTGTCTGCTTAAAAACTGTCTAGCAGCATCTGTGTTTATAAAAATATTATTTATTTTCTCTGTGTTTTCTTCAATAATTTCACTAGAACTATCTTGATTATCATCATCATTGGCTACTATTGTATCTAGTGACTTGCTTTCACCTTCAGATTTCATATTGTTACTGCTTTTTTCAGCATTTATTCTTGCAATTTTGGACTCTTCTGAAGAGGGACTAGAATCTTCTGTGAAACTGTGAGTATCTATGTGTACATCAGTCTGTGGGGCGGTGGTGCTGCTGGAGTCTTCACTGGACTTGCTGAGCTGGACTCCTAGAGGACAGGTCTCAGTGAGGGATGGCACAGACGCCGGGGAAGCTAAGCCAATGATAGTTTGACACTGAGAACAGTTGGATGCAAACACCTCTTCATCATCATTGTCACTGTCTGTGTCACAGTTGTCAGACCTGCGGACATTCTTCCTGGCTATTACAGCTGCAAAGTTCTCCCCAATAGATGCACTGTATACAGTTCTCCCTTCGAAAAATGGCACCTTTTTGATATTAGAAGAGTCTAAAGAGATTTGGGGCATGATTCCTGACCCCCAGAGCTGCCCCTCACTGCTGATGAACAGCTGGCCAAAGTCACTGGTGACCACATTCCTAAATTTAACCTTAAAGCTAGAGCTTTTGAATCCATGGGGGCAGCACTTGGCATCTTCTCTTACAACTATTTCTTCCTTGTTTTCAAAGTTGGAATCTGTTTTGTATAACCGCCCATGCACATCAATAATGTAAAGAATGTCATTGTGGTATGATATGTCTATTGCTGATATACCGGCGACTTTTTTAAAGCTCAAGTAGTCTTCTTCAGAGCTGCATAGGTACAGACCATGGTCATTTGCTAGAACGACGAATTCTGTCCCTAGAGTACATAATTTTATTATTTTATCAGGTACTTGTTGTGACGATGAGATGATTAATGGTGTTAGTCCCCTCCAAAACTTATGCTGACTCATTTCAGCTCTTCCTTTCTGGGTAGATAAATAGTAAACATTGAGCTATTTCACTGCACTTTGCACAGCACTTCACAATTTATGAAAAAAACTATAAAGCGTACGCAGAATGTTTACGCCTATTTAACATTGCGGTCCGAGAAGCCATTGTTTCAGGGGATTTCACTAGGGATTTTTATTTTCAACATTTGTATTTATTAAATTAACTTTAAAATTGTAATCAATTTTATCAATTTGACAACTGTTGTTATCGTTCGGAAACTTTGGAATCGAATCGTCGAAATCGACCACAACCAAAAACTAGCAACTGTCAAATAGTGAGGTGACAATTATGAACGGTATACGTAGTGTAATAACGTATATTTTAGTATTGTTACATTGGTATGCCTGATATTTCCATAGACAGATAGAGTAATGAGTGAATGAAATGAAAGAAGTGAACGATGCGTAATACTGTCAAACAAGAACTGTCAAAATCTTTCAAGTTGAAAAATGGCGAATCGTGGTGGTTCTGCAAGGCGAGTTCCTGAAAATGAAGCTGCAATTACTTACGTTCAGACTGATGGACTGGTGGGTTAACTTCCTTACAACTTCATCTTTATCCACTGTTTATTTTGTAAGCAGGCTTCATCGTCAATATAAACTATTTTGTGACTTTCTAAACACGTCATGGATAGTGATGTTTTTCACACAAATTAATCAATTTTAACAGTTAGTTCAGTATACTAGGTTTAAAACTTTTTAAATTAGTCGGTTCTTACCTATCTTCATTGTTAATTTGCATTGCTTCTGCTGAAATATTATTATTTATAGGTTAGGTTTTGGTCTAGTCTTCATAAACATTGGTCAAAATCAAACAAGCCTTCTCTACTAATCCATAAGTGCCAACTATACCTAACTTACATGTTGATGACCGGTGACATAAACAACATACACTGCTGGCAAATAATATAATCATGCTGATTGTATAAACATTGTTTAGTAAATGTAGCTCAACTCATGATGAGATGACTCAGACTCTGTTTTTGGAGATAGTGTAGTAGCGCCGACCTCTGTGTGTTGTTGATCCGTCCATTTAAACAGTGATGACACCACTATTTATACAGATTAGTCTCAGGATGCGAATTCTCTCTATTTGGACTGTCTAGTGCTTTGTTTATCACCTTTTTTTTTAGTTTTCTTTGATTTAAACTGTAACTATGAATAAAGCACCCTGCCATCTACAGCATGAGGTTAGTTTAGTGAACTGTTAAATTATAAACATTATGGTTCAATTTTAATATAAATTAAACCATTATCTCCAGGATTAAACATTTTGTATGGACCTATTAACTGTATGAGTCATTAGAGTTTTAATGTACCCAACATTTTCCTGCTATTTTTCTAGTAATTTTTTAATTATATGTATATTTTTTAAATTATTATTCTGCATAACTAAAGTATAGTAAATTCTAATAAACATTACATGAATTAAATTACTCTTCAAATAGGCGGTGATGAAAATAGTGAAGCACTGCCATGAAGAGTCATGCAGCAACATGGAGGTGGCGCAGGGCGCGCTGCTCGGGCTGGTCGTGGAGAACCGCCTCGAGATCACCAACTGCTTCCCGTTCCCCAAGCACGATGACACCATGGACGAGGAGGAGTACCAGCTCGACATGATGCGCAGACTGCGCCGGGTTAATGTTGATCACTTCCATGTTGGATGGTGAGTGTTTGTGGTGTTGTTGTAAAGTTGATGAATGATTTTTTTTATCACATCCAGCTCAAATGAAGTTTAAGACTATGGTGTCAGTGAAAGATCACATTAGATTTGTGGTAATCTATGAGAGAGACAAGTAAATGAGTTCTTGAACCACTAGAGTAGCATAAAGCTATGTAATTATGGATGGAGGTTTGTCCCTCTTTCATGCCAAAACTGCTAAAGGGTATTTGATGAAATATTCTACATGTATTGGAAGCTGAAACCCTGGATTAACCATAGGTTACTGTCTATGCCGGAATTCCCATGGGAAAACTTTTAAGGTGAAGCAAAACTGCTCGTACCTACTGGTATTTATACTTCTTTATATCTCCTCCCACTTTATGGCAAATAATACATTCCACATAATTATAATTACCCAGGTACCAGAGCGCGGACGTGGGCAACTTCCTGAGCCTGCCGCTGCTGGAGTCGCAGTTCCACTACCAGACCTCCATCGAGGAGAGCGTCGTCGTCATCTACGACACCAAGAAGTCCGCCCGGGGCTTCCTCACGCTGAAGGCTTACAGGCTTACTCCTCAGGTATGATGTTTTGTTCAGTATTTTGTTTTTATTTTATAATAACTACACAATTTGTAAAGTCCTCTAAATTCAAATGATAAAATATATAAAAATATTAATATTAGTATTCACTAATAGAGTTAATGGGTTGTGTACCTTAACAAGGATCGATAATAGATGCACAGCTCACCATCTGATCCATAATGAGGCAAACAGCTGGCATGGAGGCTATCAAGTGGAAACAAAGCAGGGTGGAAAAAAGGAGTGTACAATTGCCTCACCCTATATGTATGTATATAATTATTTACTATAAATACTTTTATTCATCACCAACCTCTGTCCTTCCTTCCAGGCGATAGCCATGTACAAGGAGGGCGAGTTCACCCCGGAGGCTCTCCGGAACCTCAAGATTGGCTACGAGAGCCTGTTCATCGAGGTGCCCATCGTGATCCGCAACTCCCCGCTCACCAACATCATGATGTCCGAGCTCGCTGAGATGATCCCCGATGAGGAGGGGTCCAAGTTCTTGGACCTGGGAACCGCTTCTGTGCTGGAAGGTGTGTTTTTGTTGCTTGTAAGGGTCAATTCAGACGTACCACAACCACACCACACCACAACCACGCCGTGTGGTCGGGCGTATATTTTGTATTGACAATGAATAATCCAATTCACACGTGCCACATTTTGCCGTTGTTATCGACCACCTGTGTAATACGACCACATCGCAACCACAACCTAACCACATCGCAACGGCAACGCCGCCACGCGGCGGCGGCACCGCGGCAACCTGTTCTCCGTATTAACTGCACACGACGACGTGGTTACCACACCGCAATGACAGCGACAACGCAATCACATTGACATTGTCGCTGCCACAACGCAACTGCAAAAAGCCGCTGTCACACTATTCACACGTAACCGCAGCTTGACCACATTATGTCGCTGCGACGTGGTGTGGTTGTGGTACGTGTGAATTGACGCTAAACCTATCGGCCATTTAGATGAAATACAATACAACATGCTGGACAGCTTTTTTTCCATGCAAATATAATAAATAGTGTCTTTAGTTAATAAACCGCAAGTAATAATAAACTTCAACTGGCAGAAAATCAGCATATTGGAGCAACCTGTAATAACCTACTATTCATTATTTCTTTGGCACTTCCCAAACAAGAACAGAAAGAGAATGCTTATTAAATTCCTCCATTCTTCATTTATTTTAGTATTTTGATAAACTTAGCTTCTCTCCTCAGCTTTCTCTCTCGCACTACCTACCACTGTCTCCACAACACCAAAGGTTAAATGGAAGAAAATGCTATTAGCATTAATTTCGCCTATGTACCTACACGTAAATTTGTTGTGCAATAAATAATAATAATTATTATTTTATCGTTTCAGGCCAGCTCCGCAGCCTGATGGAGCGCGTGGACGAGCTGAACCAGGAGGCCATCAAGTTCAACCGCTACCAGCAGCTGGTGGTGCGCCAGCAGCAGGACAAGCACCGCTGGCTGCTCAAGCGCGCTCAGGTAATATAACAGCTATACTATACACATACAGCTAGCTATAGCTGTGGTATAGAAATGGCATAGTATACAGGTTGCATAGTAAAAAAGTATTCGGTTTCTGGAATATGTCTGTAAAAAATGGCGCGTGATTCAATGATACCATGGAACCTGTACAGTAGAGTAATAAATATAAATAAATATGTGGGGACATCTCACACACGGCCATCCGACCCCAAGCTGTGTTATGGGGGTTCCGCTCATCTCGCATAATCTTTATTGACCAAAACTCATTTCGCATAACTCGTATGGTCTAAACTTTTTTGGCCGAACCATCACTTTACCAAGACTTATGTGGCATAAGGCTCGTTTCGTCTAAAACTCTTTAGGCATAATCTTTAAACACCTAAGTTTCGTTTGCTCAAATTTATGTTCGTCTATACCTATGTATAAACTTGTTTCTCCTAATGTTATCTTAATAAATAATATATTAAGTATGTAGTAAATGTACAAATTGTGGTATTTTTCTCCTACATCCCGAAAATCACGATGTTGTATGATCAAAAAATCGAAAGTTAACGACCAATATAATTATTACAAACCCCATGAGATTGAAACCTAAAAATAGGTGCGACGACGAGCAAAGCGAGGAGGAGCGTGTTAGGTGCACATGTACATCAAAACCAAAGCGGAGCGTTTTCCAAACAGCGGGAACAGACGCTCCGTCAAAGTTAAAGCCAAACGAATATTATTACTTTGTATAAACCTATGCCATAGCATTATTAGGCTATTCAAGATTTGGCCATACCATTATTAGGCTAAACAATGTTATGCGAAATAACTTTTTACTAAACGAGATTTATGCCATACGATTTTCGGCGTAACGAGACTTTGACCAAACGTTACTATGCAATACGAGATTAGGCAAATAAATCTTATGCCAAAAAAGGTAGAACCGTGTTATGGGTGTCGGACAGCTGATATATCTACACAAATACATAGATAGATAGATACTTAATATAAATATCAACACCTAAGACCCGAGTACAAATATCTGTCTATAAACAAATATCTGCCCCAGCCGGCAATCGAACCCTTCGGCTCAGTAGTCAGGGTCACTAACCACTGCGCCATTCGGTCAATATGTACGCTGTAATACAATTACTATTCAAAACTATCATGTATGATTTATTACCGTTTTCTTCTCCCGCACAGAGTGGCGTTTGTAAAAGAGACGAGAAAAAATTTATGCTACTAGATAATCTTTGTATTTTCCGTGTTCATATCAAAATGTATCCCGTAATGTAACACGACGTAAAACTCTTTCTCATCTATCAGTGTGCTAAAATATGACTTGAAAAGCGGCCTGCGCTGTTAAAATCACAAATACTACAACACTTATCCACCAACCTAATCCCTACATTTCCAACATTACAGGAGAACGCAGCCCGCGCGGCTAAGGACGAGCCGGCCCTACCCGAGGAAGATGTCAACAAGCTCTTCAAACCTCACCCGGTGCCGCCGCGCCTCAACCCCATGATCGTGGCGGGGCAGATCCACACCTACAGCCAACACATCTCCCAGTTCTGCTCCCAGAGCCTAGCCAAGCTCTACCTCACGCAGGCTCTACAGAATGCGAAGGACCCGGCCAAGCAGAATTATTGATTTTGTGTGGGGGTTTGCGGATAAGTGTAGTCTGAAGTTGGTTGCGAGAGAATGGTGTGCTGTGATTGGCTGTCAGTCACGTAGCCTCGTAGCTAGCTTCAGATAGGTGCAGTTGTCTGACGCGGAATCTACTTTTGGTATTATTATTAACATTTATGTACCTACTGAATAAAATGTGATGAAGTCGCAGTTTTGGTGTTTTTGTTGTACTTTGTTAGATCCTAGCCGCTCATAGAAACCACAAACAAAGTGTCTCAAGACTCAGGAGTGAGCCTCTAATATCCCGGTATAGTTTGGTGACAGGGTACATGCATTTCCATTCCGTGAAATATTAAAGGTGCTTGTAGAAGTTCATTGAGTTAATAAGAATGTAAATAAATAATTTACTATGTATCAAAGTTCCTTCATACAAAAGTGGCGCCTTTAGCGGAAAATGCGGTAAAACTGATGTAAAAAGCACGAGGCCCCTTTGGTGCGTTTCGTTGGCGTTGCTATATTTTTTATATCGCTGTTCCTATGGGAACATACAACGCAGGAATGGGGCTTCACCCTAAGTTAATACCTCTAAAATAAAAATAAAACAATCAAAAGCAGTAAGTACCTGTACATCCGTGCTTACCCCGTTTTAAAACTAACAAACCACCTACCTATTCATTCTTTGAAATATTGACGGTTGGTATACGTACGGTGGCCTGCGCCTAAAAGTATACAGGCGGAGTTTTTAAAATAGCTATCCCTGATGATTAACGGACCAGCTACATCGGTTATAAATCCGGGGACGTGTTGTGTGTGATGTGTGTAGCAGTGGTGTTTATGTGGATGTGCTGGAGCAGCATGTGAGCTTGAGATCGCTATTTTAAAAACTCCGCCTGTATACTTTTAGGCGCAGGCCACCGTACCTAGCCCGTTTGGTCCGAAACGTATATGGTGGCTTTCGGTATCGTACACAACGGACGCATCGCATTCAGTATTCTTTGTAGAAATTCACACAGGTGCGTCCACTTCATCGACATTGCGTTTCTCCAAACATTTATGAAAATCCTTTTGGTCCGATACGTAGGTACGATACCTATAGCTAGGTGGACGCTTACCTTAAAAATGCAACGAATGCTACTTTTACCTACTCGCGGGCAAGTAGGAAGATATTAGGTACAAGAACTAGGGTGTCTATATGTATGTAGGTATAGGTATTGTACTAAATAAATTATTTGGTAGGTAAAACGGTTTCGACTAGGTAGGTATACATCTTATACTGGTAGGTATCACTTGACTATTCGTAGTTATTTTAATTTCGTATTTGACAAAACTGCCATGCGTTATCTCTATAATAGTTATTCTACTTATTAGGTATTCGCAAAAAATATTGTCGTATTTGACTACTTCCCGGTTTTTTAAATAACATTTAAACATTGTTAAAGCCAATATAGGTTTTGCAAATACGCAAATACGAATAGCCAAGTGGGGTAGCAGCATTAGAAAAAAACACTGAACCACAACCAGAGAACACACACGCAGCCAACCAATTTCATCTAGTAAAGTACCTATACCTACGTATAAATTAAGACTTCCCGTGACAAACCGCATTAAAAATGGACAATCTTGAAAATTCGTCGTCGAATCACGCATTTCTCTTAATAAAGCCATCAAACAGAGGAAATGGGACATCAAAGACAAACAGACCACTACTGTTTCCCAATTTTGTATAGTTATCATTACACTATTATAAACCGCAAATTATTCGAAGGATCAAAGGGTCTACCGCACAGCTGTTTAAATAATAATGCGGGTAGGTGCATAATTGCATAATTTGGTAGGTAGGTAATACAGGTGGCCAGATTATCCTAATCGATTCAATTTTGGGTCGCCGGTTGTCTAATAGGTGGCTTAATTTGACCCCTAATCTTCCTACTTACTTGCTAGGCTTACCATAGAATATTGGGTCTAACTTCACCCCCGGCTAAAACACAAACGGACGATCGGAATGACTGCAAATATTTTTTTACTTTATTTTGGTAAGTATTTGGTATGTACATATATTTATTGATAAGTTACCTACTAATATTATAATACCTATGTACTAAATAATTTACTTGATAACCATAAAATAAGAGGCAACATTTTAAAGGTTATAAGAAGCTTAAAACTTCAGAAAGGATCATCTTTTAGCTCTAAGCTATTATTAAAATTGTAGTTAACCTATGTGGTCAGCTAAGCTAACTGTTTAGTGTTTACTTAGCCTAACCTCATTAATAATTATTGCTGCAAGCACATGTAAACTGTGCAACGTTTACATTGCAAATTAAAATACTTGAGGTATTAATTTTGTATTGTAAAACTGTAATGGCGGCTGAGAAATGTCGGATAATTGTGGCGGGCTCGTTAAAAATGAAATATATGTGGTGTCAACTCGCGGGCGGCTCCAGCACACAATGTCATGGGAGATGTGAAATGTTCACGATTTCACTCTGCTGCGAACACAGTCATAAAGGTATTATAGCGCGGTAGTCGAAATATCGTCCAATTGCATAAAAATCATAACATCTGTTTAAAAACGTTTTTTCTAAAACTGCAAGATAACTTTGTCTGCCATGTTAATTAAAAATTTTAGAACGTACCTCCTATTAGTTAGTAGGTAGGTACCTAGAGTCTATACGTAATTTCAAAAATGCTTTAAACAGCCGTTTCATTTTATAAACTTTTTGATTACTTTTTCTGTCACCAAGGGTCACTAACCTAGTATAGCTCTTGTGTTGTCACCGACCCAACAACAAGATAGGTACTACTCGTAAGTTACCGTACGAAACATACCACTTCTTACATATTTATTGTTCGAATACTTTGCTAACAAAGTCCTTTTACATGTCACTCAATTGTGGAGTTAATAGCAATTAAGTTTTATACGACGTAAGTAGGTGTTTTGAGCCTATAACGTCCTAAGGTCTAGAAGATGGCTATCTGTATTTTATGGCGAAGATGCCTGATGTTTTATAGTTTAGGTGAGTGAGGTCTCACAGCCATAGGGTTTGATATGACCATTTGTGGTTTTATCTTAGTATGTTTTGAAAGTGCGCAATTCGCCTTAATTTTTTCAAAAAATATAATTTTTCACGTTAATAATGAACCTGACTTGAATGTAGATAGGTACTTAGTTACCTTATTGTATCTGGTATTAATGAAACAAGAAATTAAATGTATACTTAATAAACATATAAGAACATAAGATTCATTATTACTGTTTGTCTAATTCTTTACTAAATTTATTTTTTAAGAAAACAATTCTTTATAAAAAAAGTACTTGCGCGTTGAACTCTTTTGCTCCACAAACCGCCACCGAGCCACATCACGACTCTCAGTGGCTCCGAAGGGTTACTTTATAGTTTATACTGATGAAAAACAAACGAACGAGAGCTGTCATGTATTCGGCAAGTTTAATAAAACGAGATAGAGTCGTGGTTCGCGCAGAAACGCTCCGGAACTTGGTTTTTCGTCATATAAAGTGACCCCCCAGTAAGTGCCAGCTTCACGTGTAACTGTTGCGTCTAAGTGCGTTCGGTACTAAACACTAGTAATTACATGCTATTAACAGATTACACGTTGTTTGCGAATGTACAAATTATACATCGGCTGAGTTTTCGAACGTGCCCGGTCCGATTTAAATGCGCCTGCGCCGGTCAGGGAAATTAGCATGTGTTGCAGTCGCAGGTATATACAATTATACATATAAGTAAGAAGACATAATTAGATACAATGTATTGGATTTTTGCTAATGTTTGGCGGAAGATAATTTATAATTTAAGAGATCATTGTATTCAAAGAATCAATTATAATGTTAAACTTGACAAGCTTACTTTGAATTTAGAAAGAACAACACTTGGTAATCATTTTAAATGTCTAGAATCTAGATTGTAGCGACGAGTTATAGAAAAATCGAGTAAGCATAAATAGTACCTAGATATATTTAATAACCTAACAGCTTATTGCGTGTTGGTAAATTAGCTTAATGAGTACAGTTGCTAATTATTATAGGACGGCGGCGGACTCAAAGCACTTGGAAATTGTAGTGTAAAATTATACTGAGGCAATACAGATGGAATGGTACGTACTTTATGTATATATAACTTTGTATTAAACCTATTCTTGTGGCAATGAATTGTTAGGTAGTTATCTTTCTTTTTAAATCTATCTTTGGCCTAATAAAATGAGTTTTTGTTATGCTTCTCTGCGTTGTATGTATGTCTGCTAGATCGTAATAGTTCCATGAACCGGAATACATAGTTAAAATTTAGCCAATGTGACATTGTTAAAATGTTATCAGATTTCAGGTAGAAAGCTCTTAAATTCTAAACGCCCTAACTCTACAAAATTCATGACCTCTACTTACACGCCAAAATATTACTTTACTCCGGGATATTTTTGAAACTAATACACTGTGCGTTATTATAAGTTTATTTCAATTGTATTTTATTCCATTGACCACGCAGTCACTAACACACGCTATTACAGTTAAGATGCCAAGCGTTTACGACCCTATAAAGTAAAATTTCAACACTATAAATAAAGTCTCTAAATAGACTTGATAAGAAATCGATGGTTCATCATCTTCGCTGGACCGGTCGCCGTCGTTCAATACCACACTGATGAGGGAAGGTAATTTTATTATGCAAATGCGGCATTAAAGTGTTGCCAGACATAATGGCTTGAATTACTATTAGCGAGACAAGTGCGCAACGAAATTGGCGCCGAGAAAAAACGGACCACGCGTAATGCGCCCTAAGTACCGCAATCATGGGAGCCCAGTTTTTTGGTTTATGAACGCGTTTTAATTTCGCATCGCTCATTGTTTTAATCAGATAATTTCAACGATTGTCCGGATCCGGTTGCGAGTGCAATTCGAGGCAATCAATCAATTTGAACGAGTGAGGTATTGCGACCATAATTTGTTCTAATTTTCAGGCGGGATTAGCCGAAAATAACCTAATCCCGAGATTTGAGTAGAGTAAAAAATAGGAGCAGTTCGTTATCAGCGACAGCGAAGGGGCGGGCCGGGCGCATGTTTTCGCCAACAGTTGATAATAATTGCACAAGAGAGGCCGCGAACGGTCGTCGTCCCTGCTCCCGCCCCAGCCGATATGACCCCCTTGATAACGTTTAAGTATTGGTTTTGACGGAATTTAATCAAAACCTCGCATATTACAGTCATTACGCGGGCCGGGTTAATTTCAAAATATACGATAAAGGAGGCAAAAATAATATTTAAGGGAATTAGGCTGCCGGTGTGGATGCGCAATTTGGAAGATTGCGCGCCGCTCGTTTTCTGTGAATTTTTTAATTAAATTATGAGGCAGATGCTGTAAAGTTGATGGGTGAGCAGTTAGGCATCTTCGGATGACCTCGCCCCGCGCCCCGCTGCCCTCTCCCCGCGCCCCGCGCCCCGCTCCCCGCGTGATCATCATTAACTTTATTAACCTACATTTCGCCGCCACCTCCAGTCGTGATGTCATGATGGCCACTTCCAACTACAAAGGTCGCAGTTTTCCGCACCAGCAGTTTATTTTCAACAGTTTCGCGAAGCAATTATAATTTTTGGTTATAATTACAAATACTTCTCGTGAAGGAACAATTAAAGTTAAAGTTTTTTTTATGAAGTGACAATTTAATAATGTGTTTATTTAACGACCTCGTGAACAGAACGGTTTTGTGCATGTAGGTAGGTATACTTATTTTTGCATATTTATCATTTAGCACGTAGACAATATGAACTTTTACAGAATGTTGCAAAAGTGGTATAATCAGCTGAAAGGGGGTAACTCAGTGGGTCAACTTAAGCTAGCGTAACTTTTGGAAATTCGAGAAAAAAAAAAGTGGTTTATCATAATATTGAAAAGTCATCAAAGTTTGTATGGAGAAGCTAATATTTTTTCGAGGGGTTCCAAAAGCTGCTCTAGTAATTTATAGCTATATTTAGATCTAAACTTAGCGATTTACATACGAATTCGATCTTGTATACCTAACTAGATCCCTATTCCTTGCACTCAGTGCGTCCCTGACTGTCCCCAGTCTCATAACTCACTGTAGGAATGCCGTGATAAGCAGCTCGCTCATAAACTCATAATTCACGCTGCGGCCGGCATAATGCACCTCACCCTATTAGTGCGGGAGTGTAATCAGCCCCCACGCCGATGTCCATTCCAGCTTAAGAATAATCTAACCAAAGTTTAAAACCTCCGACATTCAACAATAGCTGCACTATCAAAAAAACCTTTAAACACTGTTTAACAAGTGTTTAAAACGAAATTAAAAGTTATTTTGAAGGCGTTTGACAACGCTAAATACTTATTAAATACTGTCTAAGTGTTTGTGATGAGATGGTAAAAGTCGCATAACTTTTGAACTATGTTATTTATTTATTTATTTAAGCCTACCTGTAACTTAGATAACATTAAATTCCTACTAAAAACATGCAGTGATTTGAACTATGTACTAAATTTATTTTCATGAAACTTAGCTAAGAACACTCAAGGTAACATTACCTATGACCCAAAAAAAAACAAATCGAAAATCGGTTCAACCGTTTGGCGCTACGCTACCACAGACACACTTTGATACATAGACAAGTAGACTTATAAAACCCCCCTTTTTCCGGCGAAGATAAAAAAACATAGTTATACAGCGGTCTATCTCGTTACAATTGCAGGATAGCTTTTCGTTCGTTCGCTTGTAGTCAAGCTAGTGTGACCCTCCTGGGCCTGACAGCTTCACACCGCGGTCGGGTATCAAGCTAGGAAGGCGCTCGTTTTGTTAATAAATAATAATGTTAACTCTAACCAAAGTGTTAGACTGTTGACGATTGTGGGGAATTAGCTTTTGCCAGCTTGGTAGGAAATAAAATATTGCTAAGAATAGTCTTGACGCCTTCTTTTCCAGCAACAACAATAAAAGGCTTTGAATAAGCGTTTCAGATGCATCCACATATACTATCTAAGTAATGCAATCACCAATCCGAATGGAGGAACATATACTGGTGACCCTTTGTTCCTTATTAGGGATAAAGGGATTGATGCTTTAACTAATTATTTGCAACGTGGTATTCTGCCAGCAAAATAGTATAGGAATCCAAAATAATGATTCCGACAACTCGTAAGCTCCAGCCTCCACGGCGGCCAGCGTCATCACACAGACTCCATAAACCTTAACAACCACCAACAAACTTTCCTTATTTAATTACCAACCGCGAAAGAAGAGCCCTAACCACCCGAGCGCACTCACCCTAAGTGGTCATAAACCATAATTCAGGAGCGACGATAACTGACGCGTCTCTTTATAAGGACTTTTAACTTATATGAAGCATAATGGAAGACCTGACCATTACTGCCGCTTGACCCTTCCACGTTTTCTGCTAACACTAATGTGATTGGAAAATGAATTTTACTGTTCGGCAATAAGGATGGAGAAATTGTGGGGGTATGGGAGTTGATGTAGGGTCCAAGGGATAAGGTAGAGTGAATGGATGGGCCAGGCTATTATGTTTTACGATGACGCTGAGGTGAATGCAATTTGGTTACTATGTTGGTTTTTAAACTGATGGCTTTGTGATGGGTTGGAGCTCGCTGCTCAGGTAGCGATGTGGTCTGGAGCAGTTTGTGTTATGACTCGGATGTAACATGCGGTAGTTG
The DNA here is from genome assembly GCF_932276165.1 of Plutella xylostella. Taxonomy (NCBI): domain Eukaryota; kingdom Metazoa; phylum Arthropoda; class Insecta; order Lepidoptera; family Plutellidae; genus Plutella; species Plutella xylostella. The sequence goes on along the minus strand of NC_063984.1, from coordinate 9,857,041 downwards.
GAATGAATCTTCATACAAATCGATTGCTAAATTTTATCGCTATAATTTGACAGAGTCTTTATTCACAGCCGAAAATTGCACTGCTATCTATGTTCGTGTTGATTGATGATGATGTTTCCTATTCTCCAAATTATAAAGAAAATAACACAATTTAATAAGAATTAATTTCCTCCTGTATTAAAAACCAGTATAAACCATCCGCGGACGCTCGACGGGTCCCAGATACACTTATCCCATTTCATGCACCAATCAAATACCCCTCAGATCTAGACCGACCTAATACCCTAATAGGTATTTGATTAAAGCTAACCAGTTGTTTATAGATTACGGCCGGCACACCTCGCCTCGGCCAGAGCCGCGGGCCTGCGCTAATGTAGCCGCCACTTAGACATGCAAATTTAATCCAACACATAATATTTCATTAAAAGCCTACAGCGACTACTTGTGTTGGGTGTACTGTTATTATTTGTTAAGGGCAGATTTTTAGATCATAAAATGTGTGAAAGAAAGAATGGTTTTGGATATTTTGGCCCCGAGAGCGGTGTATGAGATTGTAGGCAGCGTTTTACTTTTGCGACGCTCGCCCACGCTTTGAGTGATGTCTGTTTAGTAGTCCGAGGTTTATTCTAGCTTCACAAAAACGGAGCGCTGCTACACTAACAACGACCTTATCTCGTTGCAGTAAACATACCACCATGATACTTCTGCGAAAATTCATAATAATTATGTAAAATAAATAGCCCCCACCAAAGGTACTTTTACACATTTTTTTTCTGTGATGCAGTCAGTAATGTTAGTGGAAACTTGTAATTTGTAAGTAACAACGCTAGAATTTATGCAGTCTTGCCTGGCATATGCCTTCAATAGCTTGTCAAAAGAAAACTGAGTAAAGGTTGCCCTTAATGTTTTCTCCCGAACCAGAAAAGACTTACCTAAATGTTTTATTTACGAGTCCTTATTACGAAAATAGCCAGTCACATCATGAGCACCTTTAAGTAAGTACCATTAATATAAGTGGGGAATTACTGAGTAAATATCATTGACAAATCATTATTTCATGCTAATGTAATAAATTATTCCGAGATAGTCACTTACCTAAGTATGAAAATATAATAACTATTATGATAATGTCAAAATACGAGTATACGTCGGCAGGTATAACTTTTAGCCAGTATGCATACGTGGTTTTCAGGCATATAAAAGTATAATTAATGTTTCAGGTTACAATACCAGCCGGGAAAAAAATCTTTTAAAGACATACCTACCTACCTTGTAACATTTATTTTGATAACTTTTTATGACAAACCTAATATTGTAACATTTATTTTGTATTCGACTACACTGATCTATGTAGGTAAGTAGGGTAACGTAACGTACCTTGGGACGCTTGTACCTCGGGACATTGATTGTATTTTAAAAACCGGCTAAATAAACACATTAAAATTCTACCCTAGGCATAGTATTTTACTCGCTTGGCAAAACTAGTGAGTCTCGTGATCATACCAGCATCTAGTGTGTGGTGAAGACAGTATGAAGTTTTTTGGAGTCAAAAGTAGCTTTTGTATAGTTTTTTGTGTTGCTTTATCTCATTGAGGCATGCTCAAAATAAAGACATGGATGTCACGTATAACTTTTCAGTTATTTAATTTTATGACATGGCAATTATCTGAAAGATTCCTATTAATTAAAAATAAAGATATTTAAATTTTGGTTAAAAATTGCTTTTTTGTACCTTGGGACACGATTAAATTTGTACCTTGGGACACTGTTTCCTATGGCTTTGTACTATGGAAAATGCAAACATCTAAATAACGCCTTATATCTCTGTTCTTATTAGTGCCAGAGTGAAACTATACAGAAGAGAGATGCAGTAAATAAATAAGAACAGAGATATAAGGCGTTATTTAGAAGTTTGCATTTTCCATAGACCAAAGCTATAGGAAACAGTGTCCCAAGGTACAAACGTGTAACGTACCTTGGGACAAAACAAGCATTTTTACTTTTATCTTAATTTAATAAAAGCTGGCTACACTAAAGCTTAAGCACAAATACTAGTGATAATAGATTATATATCCTACCGAATAAAGAAAATTTCATATTAATATCTTAGTTGTACGCTGCGATAGGTTCATTCAAAGTTGGGGTAGTCGAAAATGTCCCTAGGTACGTTACGTTACCCTAAGTATATGCTTCGCGACAAAAAAGGTAAAACCTTAAATAATATCGTTTCCTTTACGATTCGTCTCACTTATCCGTATTACCAGCTCTGACTGCTGAAGATCAGTAATTACCGATCATAAGCTATCAGTAATCAAGACTGGGTAATTGAGGACTTCGCACATCGTAATTCAGCTCCTTTGTTCAAAGACAAGCTAATTGGTATAAAGAAATGCGCTATTCAGGGATCCTTAAAAGTGGACACTGAAACACCTGAAAATTCTATATATTTTCAGAACTGGAACATCTGCATTCTTAGTTTGGTCCTAAGGTAAGTTTGTATTTTGGGCGACAATATAATTTTTCTATTATTGAAATAGTAATGTTAATGTACCTGTAAGGTATGGGCAAACGTCTGATAATTGACCATTGCCTGAAATCGTTATTGTATTTCCTAGATACGGAACCCTGTAAAAGTAAGTTCGACATTCACTTGGTTAGTTAATGCTATATATGATAAAATAATGAGTCAACGGTTTTCACAACGTAAACAAAGTCGCACTAGGCCAAGTTTTAATGACGAATGAAGTGGACGTTCAAATGCAGCACAGCCATTTATTGATAATATTACAGAGTAATAATAATGATAAATATCAGACTCATCATTAGTAGAAAGCAATAGATACCTAGTGCAGCAGATGGTGAACTATAACTCTCTAAGGTGGGAGGGATAATTCTCATCCTGAAGGCTTAATGTTATCTTATAGGTTTCTCTGTAAAATGATAAAGTTATACTACTGCTACTAATACTACTGAAAAGACATTCAATTCTGAGTTCCTGTTATTTTATAGGGTCCGTTAAAAATGTGTCTATAAGTAGGTACCTAGTTGATGTTCGGAAGTCAACGTTTTTAATATGCCATTTTATTACGATTTCTTTAATTTGCAATATTGATAATAATTATACCTACAATCAAGACTTAATCGCTATAAAGTAGAGTGAACGTCGCGTTTTAATAAACGTTTCTGATATTTTCGAGGGAAATAATCCTATTAAAGGTTGTGGATATCCATTTCACTGAGTTTATGATACGAGTATGATCCTTCCATCCCTATAATCGCACTTTTCTCCGAACGACATCAATTAACATCATAATCGTTATCAGTTGAGGACAATCATGGGATGATCTCAACGACACATCTCTGCCATCAGTCTCGGGGGGCAATTAGGGGCAACTGGATGGACGGCCGGTGATGCGTCAATGATGGCGGCGTTCACACGTCGTAAGTCAAACGACGCCCGCGGGACAACGCTAATCAGCGGACAGTAGTCAGACTGTCTATCTTTAAATATGTAACGCAGAAGATTTTTCTTGCGAACTCAGATGTTCTAGTTTTCGTGGAAGAAACGTTGATTGTAGAGTGCTCTTTTTATAGTATACTGCTCATAATAAATAGTAGAGTTAAATATATAATATATTAGGTGTAGGCTAGTACATAGGTATAGGTATGTATGTATAATACAGTAAAAATTATTTAGATTAATCAGTGATGATATCTGTAGAATACTGATATATTAAGTGCGACGTATACGTTATATTAAAAACGTGTAACCTCCGCCCAGATAAATCTCATCGTATGTGGTGGCAGCATTATAGCGTCAATCCACGATCCACAAACCCTAAAACACAGTGTCAGAATAACTAACACATAAGAATACTGTTCCCGGCTATACCATAAGGGATCTTGATTACGGTCCGATTACCGTGCCGTTTGATTACCAACACGACAGGGCCGGTCGCATCACAGCGGGCCGTTTAGCATGCAAATTGGTTCACTAGCAACCTCTCATGTTGCCGTGGTACTTCTGGCTGATGAGGGATAAAGGGATTGGCTCCATTATGAATGGAGTGCGTGGGGGATGTAAATAGTGATCGGGAGCTACGACTTATGATGATGTTGATGGACACGGGAAGACAGAAATAGTGATAAGTATATAACTAGGTAGTTTGGTGGTACCAGTCATAGAAAAAGTCGTACGAATAAACCCTTTGTTCTTCTGGCTTTTGATTGCCGACCTCCGCTAAGACTACTGGTTTAATATGTGCGTGTATTTCAACTGCAACTAATGCATTTGGGGTGGCGTTTACTGCTAATTTGTACAGACATTGTAAGATAACTGAATTATGTTTTTTGCTTTAGCCGTTGTAATTTGACCACTTCCCACTAATTGAACATCACGGAAAGGTGTCGATACTGACGATGATTGAAATTCAAATGTCAGGCAAGGACTCGGAAGCAAACAATAGTTGGTGCTTATGCTAAAAACTTCTGTATGTTCAAAATGTTTAGGATCATTTTCGCAGTGTCCTGATCTCCTGGTAGAGCGGGACCGGGTACCAGGGCTGCAGCCTCGGGCGGCTCGCAATTACTCGTCGCGAAGTCCCGCACCTACCATTAAACAATTTGGAATAATTAACTACCGGATTTTGTTGCGCTCCTAGTAATTTCGTTTCATTACAAACTACATTATTATATTAAGGCCAAGCTTGCCAAGTTCAAAGGATGGCGAGGTGAACTTTTTATGGTTTTATCTTATTACCTACCATGATAGCGAGACTGTAATTTGTAACGAATTCAATTATATAGTTGATTCGGATTAAACTTGTTAGTACTTATCTAGTTTGTAATTTTGTTGTTGCAATGCGCGTAATTACGCTAAATTGTTGTAAAACATTTGTAGCCATACAGCGGCAAAAAACTAACTCGATTAGCTGGATACCGACGTTTTCAAAACCATAACTAATAATTAGGTAAATTAAATAAACAAAACATATAGTAAGTTGCGTTTTTGCCCGTGTAGTTGTATCGTCTATCTATAAGTTGTCTGTTAGTTTTAATTATGAAATTCGTAGTTTCCTAAGAGGGCCTCGGTCAAAAAATTCAATTTGCCACGGCCATAACTAGTATACCCATTATTACGCTTCTTTTAGCTGTTTAAATGACATATAAAGCACACACAACCCTCTCGTGTCACCTCGACGCGTGTAATAGAGGTGGTATTAAATCGGCCATTACGTAGCACTCATTTGCTCTGGAATTATTTAAATGTCAGTTAAATTACTTTAACAGACCGACGGCAATAATAAGGTGTCCGCGCAGGCTGCAATTTGTGCTTGCATTCAATCACGAGGAGGCTCGGGACGAGGCGCCAAAGAGTATGGCTGAAGTGGGACGAGGCATCTGTCCTCTGCAGGGCTTGGCAACTATCGACTGCATATGGAGATTATGGAGTAACATGAAGTTGACAAGTGTAACTACGTTGATGATGAGTACGTTGGTTAATGTCGGGCAGTCTGCAGCTTATTCGTTTTGAAGAACCGCTCTATTTGTGACTGATTAATTATCATTGCCCCCCATCAGTTCCTGGGAAAGTAGATGTAGGTAGCCAGGTCATGGCTAACCTGACATACATGAAAAGTACATAACACAATCTTTATCTAACTCAACATCTACATTGGTGATCTTTGCCGCCGGCGCAGGCGCAGGCCGACTTTCGTCTCGGAACTCGTCCCCAAGTGTTGTGATAACTTTTAATAACCCGAGTAATCACGCCTTTGGACGTAGCGTTAAGTGTTGGCAGTGCAAAATTACCCTTGAATGGAGATCTTACTAAACTTATTACTTAAATCATTATGGACAGCGTCATTAAGCCATATTTTTATTGTCACTTTAACGTTTTAATTGCTAGTGAGTGTAGTGTAGTAAAAATACACCTTAGATACACTAGATGCTAGTGCATGTCGGCGGGTTTGTTCGCGGGTGGCGCTGCGTCATGCGCGCGCAATCTGCCCCGCCGCGCCGCCGCCGCCGCCGCCGCCGCCCCGTGCGCCCGCGCAGCCTGACGACTCACTCCGCGGGCAGAGAGCAGCTGACGGTGCAGACGTGACAAGTAGGTACCTACAAGGGTGGGTAACTCTATAAGATGAAAAACGATGTTACGGAGCGCTATTATGCGGCCAATAACTCTGTCTCTGTATCAAACATGCCTATTGCACGACAGCTCTAAGGATATCATTCGTTATTCGTCAGTATAGAGTAACTCTCGAGTATTAACACAACCTTCCAATTACATACAACCAAAAGACAATCTGTAATTGGTGGTCAGTGCAGTGTATATGCTTGTGGAGTTTCTATTCCGAAATTGTACTAGTAATTCCGAATACGAACTACGTTTTATTTTGACAATCAGAAAATTATTGCGACTTTACTTTGAATTTACTTCGAAAACTTAGTTCGAAAAGTAACATTCTCTATTGTGTCTTCTCTAGATACCTATCTCATACTCTTTGCTTAACCGGCGGCAAATGTTACCCTTTGCCTCTATTCATCTTTTATACTCAATGATTGAAATTGTACAGCAAAAACAGTTTCATATACAAGTGAATTAGAAATGACTTCATTACAACTTAAGATGTGGTTTCGTAGATGATACTCGGCTGGAATTCTTTGTTGAACTAAATTAAATGAAAACTACCAAATGGTTTAGTTTAGTCATGATATCGCAGCTCCTTTTGAATAACCAAATAACTCTCATTCAAAAAAATGTAATAGAGACATCTCGCAGTGAAATTAAATCTCTATATTGAAATCGTGAGCTCTATTAAAACGCAAATGATTATACATGTCGTAAATATATAGGTACCTAAGTATCTAACTCCCTGGTACTCAACCTTTTTTTTTTTCGCGGGCCACAAAAACGTTTAAGTCATGGTTTCGCGGGCCACAAGCAATATTTTTTTGTTTTTTTTTAACTATTATAAAGCGATGTAAACTATCGAATATAATATAAAAAAACACACGCATATTCCCTATTATCTCTCATGGCACGCGGGCCACGGAGAAAGGCCTGGCGGGCCGCAGGATGAGTATAGCTGATCTAACTAAACTCTTAGAATAGAATGTTTTTTACAAAGGTAAAAACAAACTTTTCAGTAAGCATTGATAGAACTTTCAGTTGGTATACCTATGTAAGATATTTTCGAAACAACAACGTGATGCACTAAATTAACATAAGTAATAAAAGTTGTGTTAGGTTTTTCTTGCAGAGTTACAATAATCATCAAAAGCAATACCTTTGTAGGAAGTTAGATGGATTCAGACGAAAAGTGCAAATTTTATGTAAGTATTATTTATCTAACTAAACTTAACGTACCACACGTTCTTGTAGAATTGGACCGTCTTCACAATCACCAATTATACGTACCTAAATCCAATTAAAGACACATGCAAATGTCTAAAACCCAAACCGGTTTCACGGTAATAACGACGGCAGACAAGTTAAACACTAGCGGGACCAGGCAATATTGTTTAATCAGCGAACAACATCGTGTTTGCTTTCCAAATTCGATTCCTAACATTAATTCCTCGCTGAAAGCCCATTAACTGCGAAAGGCACGCCATTTCAGCTGTAATTGTACAAAACAACAGCTGAACCGCAACACAAAGCGATACACCCCCACCCTTTTACCCACTAAACCAATATAACCTGACCCGCCCGCGTCTGATCGTTTGAGGAGCTACTTTGTAGAACTGTAGTTCTTACAACGCTGGTCGTTTTAATATCTAGAAACAAGCAGTTGGGAGGTCCATCGGTCACCTTCTTAATTGAATGTGTCAATCATCTTAACAACGCAAATGAATAGGGCATAGAAATTAAATGGCTAAACGGCTGGAGCTGTGCGGAGTGGGGCCTTCCCCCTTTTGACGCCTGATTTCGGTAGGAGCGCGGGGGGCGGGGTAGCGCTAAGTGGGCTTTAAGTGATTGGAAGCGATGACCTGGGTTTCTCAAACGTTGGCGGAATGGATGAGGAACGCCCAGGAGACTGGTGTGGCGCTCCTTGGGAATAGTTTATGTCCAGCAGCAGTGGATGATTACGGCTTGATGACGAACAAATAAAGACAGTGGCAAAAGTGGGATCAAGATGATGAGATGTATAATAATAAAAAAGATAGATACATGCTTAATAATACTATTGTATATTTGAAATAGTTTATTCAATTCTCTCTAACAATAAATATGCAATTTATATACGGATCTTCGTTAACTACAAAATACAAAACTCTTGTCTTTTTTTCTTGCTTAATACTTTTTTTTATATAAATACAATCTAACCTAAAAATTCACCGAGCTAACCTAAGCCCCACAAACTTGAAGAACCACTGGTCTATAGAACTCCAGCAGTCGCCCGGGGCGAGCCATCGCTCAAAAACAAATTAATGGCCGCTAAAATCTGGACAGTCCTAATTGTCCGGTAAACTCATTACGGACATAGCCCCGGGCCGGCGGGCCAGTAATTGTCTGTGGACGGGACATCTCAGCTGTGGACCTAACTATAGTCTATCGGTTTCCGCCTTGAAGGTCACGGATGTAGGAGGAGATTCGCGTATTTCGAACCGAGTTGAGAATGTTGGGAGAGACGGGGTGATTTGATTGTGTGTTTGGTTTAAATTGTCAGATTCTGTGTACGCTGCCTGGCACTGGATGTATAATAGTTACATATTTACTAAAGTAATCAGTGTTACGTAAGGCCTGATCACATTTGTGTTATTTTCTGTTTTTAATATGTTCCAAAACGGCGATACGGTTCGAAATCTATCACGTATCATGGATAGATGAAAATTTGGAAGCTGACACTCTGAATTAACACACAGAATACTATTTATCCCGGAATTCCCACAGAAAACCTTTAGCAAAGCAAAGTGAAGTTTGCGGGGAAAGCTAGAATAAATATTGATACAAGTTTATGGATAAATATAGTATCTGACTTTATTTACCGTCCTAAAAAATGGTACTACGGTAGCTTTTTCAACTGAACAAGCGCTACATAATCAAAGAAATCCATGGCAGTAACCTAAAGCGCTTAGCTAATGCTAGGATATTAGGCGAATGTGCATTATATTTAAAGCTGTGCTAAGATCACGTAACTAGTATAAAGAGTAGCTAAGAGACAAGTCAGAAAGTGGACATTGATTTCCGCATAGCGATCAATGATCGTATTAATAATTATGTAGAGATCGAGTACCTTCTACCCGTTGAGTGTAAAGTACTGTAAAGCTCACCATTTTTAAATTAAAACTCATATTTGTATTTCAATCATTCAAATACATTATCGTCTTACAAATATCACTATTATTAAATCAAATTTCGGACACTTTATTTACATTAACTGATTTAAACACGGCGGCCGCGGCTGAAAAAAGATTGTTTCGATAAATCACGGCTGGGCCATATTTCATGTCACTCGAGTGATTCGGCCGCCGCTCGCATGCGCCTGCGCATCTCATTATGACGGATACTTACATGAAATGTTGGGGCATGATTATATCGCCATTGCATTGATATGCTGCTAGTGTTCTAGCGTATTGGTGACAAATACGAAAGCTGGACCTGCGTTTGTCACCATCGAGAAAGGTTTAGTCAAGGCATGGGCACATGGTCACTCAAGACAAAACATTAACACACAACACATTGGGACAAAAAAGCAAAGTTTTTTAGTAGGTGCCTTTTATCACTGATTGTATTTTTTTCTTAAATAGCTGTTAAATTAAAAAAAACAATTGACGATCAACAGAATTAAGGTGAATTGGGCTGCATGCTTTCTTCGTGTAACTAATACCTATTAGTAGCCGCTTGGCAGCAGATAAGAGATTGTAATGAAAAAAATAATCGCATTTGTAATGAAACGAAAGTACATTACCACATTATAGAATATCGGTGGTACGGTTACGTGTCACTATCAATATAATGGTGCTAAAAGGAGAAAGCAAAGTGTTAAATTAAATAATATTTACATTAATTAAACATTTTAAATTAAAATTTCCCGTTTATGTCCCTTTCGCACCAGCCCTTCCCGTTATCCCTCCAATAAGTTCCAAGTTTTTAGTACTTAAAATATAATATTAAAATGTAAAATTTATCAGATGAGGCTTTCACCAGGATATTTATTTAATACTTATATTAATAATATGATCAAACGTGTGCTAATAAAAGTCACCTGGCCCATTTTTTTTCCATCACGAACGCCATTATTTGCACCTGCAATTCCTAATCAATTTCTGTGATCACTTCACCGCGTTCTTTGTGGATCGAGAGTAGACCTCCTGTTGCGAATGCGCCTTTGGCGAGTCTATCAAGCGATACTAAAGTTTAAAAAACTATTTCGTTTACCTACTTACAACTCTATTTTATTTTTGAATACATTTAAGTAAGAAAGGTACCCTCGTTTCCCCACTTTTTAATTTAGATATACATACTTATAAGTAAGTATATCTAAATTGACTTAGGTATAAGTAAGTAGTCTCATTTACATGTAAAAATGAGAAAAGAAATAGATGAGTACTTATTGTTGATAACAACAACTAAAAAAGTACTTCTATGAAAAGTGGTTATGAAATAGATACAGAGAGTACAGTTTGCAATTGCTTCTAGACACTCATACCTAAGTATATATTATCATAATTATTTAATCCTTAAGTAATCTCAATTTATTGCATTGGTATATTGTAGTTATTACTTATAGTACTTTGTCCTGTATATTCGAAAACCCACCCTGTGCTGCCAAAAGGTCACGCTCCCATTTAAATGATGGATTTGCTTAATTCAATCAGTTACAATAAAACTAATTTTATTTGGGTTGAATGGTATAAGTAGCTAGTTAATGCCTGCAGAGTGATGTATGGGGCTTATTATATTTGTATGGCTTGTAGAGCTTCAGGTTCTAAAATAATAAATCTTGTTAGATAATGAATATTGTAGTGGCTCTCACTAGTTTGTTAAGCAGCTTTGTGTAAAATATGATCAGGATTGTTATGTTTTTAAATGTATGGATTACGAGTATTAGCGAAATTTGCTTTAAGTTTTTGAATAAGGACATCAGTCGTTGGATTACGAATATTAGCCGGAGCCACAGCTCTACATACCGATTTACAATTGTCTTTTATCGTACGATGTAAATAAGGTTGTGCCAATAGTACCTAGGCATAGGACGCAGACTTACCAGAAATTAACAGACTACTTACCACAAAAAGTTATCAAAAGCGAGTCTGAATGACATAATATGAAGGGTTCGCTATATTAAACGATGCTATTGTTTTTGGAAATGGTGAATACTACATCATCTACATAATTTATGTCTAAAAACGTATGTATTTTTGCTTGATCAGTGATGAAAGATTTATAAGAGAATACATAAAATTATGCGATACTTCATGTATTTTCATCATTGTCGCCCAACAGCTAAATCAATACGTAAATTCGGCTGTAAAATTTCACCACTCCGCCCGAAGTATGATTAATGCGTTGGAGCGGTTGTTTTTTTAATTTGTTTTAGTTAATTACAAAAATGATTATTGTAATGTTATTCATAGGCCGCCTCAGTCAACAGATCGAATATTGATTTTATTGATTAGTTCTTCGGCTTCGTAAGGACATCATTTGTCAAGTTATAATAAGGAAACGTCATGAAATAATTGCAAATTAGCTAATTAATGGAAAGTGTTGAAATTTATAAAACTTCCAATGTGATTTTTACAAACCCAATTTTCTAACCAGGTGGTTATTATTAGTTTTGTATCGGCTCTGTTCAAAAACTTTAAATTGCTTATTGATTAAGTCATTAAAATTTAATTCATAACTCATATTTACTTATTAAAATATGCAAAATAAAAACAATAGGGCAGTTTAATTTTGAGAATCAAACTTGGTAATCGTCACAAATTAATAAAATGCTTAAATACAGTATATACGTCCAATTAATACCTGTATATATATACCCCTAGTACAACAGGATCATGCTAACTATAGGGTGAAAATTAGATAAGCAGTGGGCTTAGTGTAGATTTTTTATTACGTAAGCAGTATTACCTATATGTCTAAGTATAATTTACCAGTCGATCTTACCTTTTTACTGGATGCACAGTTCGCATGTGAAACTCAGAACTTCTCCTTTTCGTTCGATGGTTAAAAACCAAAGCATACACAATTTCGGGGCACGGAAACACCATGAGATATATCGCGGGACGTCGGGACAGAAGTATAAATTAATTGTTAATTGTTTCGTGTAGCGGCGGCTCAAAGGGCGCATGCGTGTAGGCGCGTGTTGATTTTCAGTTTATTTCATTAGATTCGCGCGGCGGGGCGCAGCGGCGGCGGCGGCGGCGGACGGGCCCAGCTCCACATTGTGGATATCATTTTAAGGGCTAAGCGGGAACTTTACATCATTTGGTTAAAGTAATAATAATAGTTCAGATTCGCGTATGCTATCGTAGTGTTTAGTTCAGGTCTATGAATGATATGGCTTCATAAAAATAAAGATGAAAAGAAGGTAAGCATTGTTCCAAGGTATAAATAATTAAAGGAAAAATTTAAACAACTTAAGGATTTTATGGCCTAGTAGCTTTGATAGCCTGTAAAATACTCATATTGGACTTATACATTTAATTTATTTGTTATCGTATACCCATATCCCATTTAACACATCTCAAATCCCATAATTGTTGACGCGATGGTCACCCTCGCCGCCACTGCGGTCACCTGCCGGCTTAAAATCGTAAAATATAGTATTTTTAATGAACCGGCCTTTTCAATTTCGGCTTTATGCCTTTTATCGGCGTGACATCTCCTCTAATCAAGCTCATTTTGTCTGTTTCCAGCTTTTATTGACTTTTTCGGATATTATTTTAATACGCAGTCTGATTGACCTTTTTTTTCAATTTAAAAAGATGGGTTTAAGAATAACATATTGGGCAATTGAATGGTAACTGCTGTTTGATGAGCCCTAATACGCTTGTTATAGAATTATCCACTTTTTGTATTATAGTAATCCTACGTTATGTGCCTTTTACATACGTGAGAAAATAAGACGGCCGTTTCAGAAATTGGAATGTCAAGTTAAATTAAAAGTAACGGCTGATTTAGTAGTTGGTGCAGTAAATAATGTTTATGAAAATATTTACATAATAATGTTGCTGGGAGAGTGTGGTCAATTTCTAGCACAATGTTGACCTTTAACCAACACATCGTTATAAAAACGACCGAATGGCGTAGTGGTTAGTGACCCTGACTACTGACCCGATGGTCCCGGGTTCGATTCCCGGCTGGGGCAGATATTTGTTTAAACACAGATATTTGTTCTCCCTATTACATTGGGACTAACATAACACTCTGGCGAAAAGTGGGTGCAGCAATGCACCTCTGCCTACCCCGCAAGGGAGTACATTAGTACAAGGCGTGAGTGCGTGTTTTTTTTTTTCGTTATAAAATCTACTGTGTATGAGGATAGCTGAGGACGAGAAGGAATATTGTGACTTATAGGAGAGGCTCTGGAGCTGGTGATGTTGATGACAGATTGCTTGGCGCGTTTATATTTCCTTCGTATAAAAGAGTTCAACGCTACAAAGATATTATAGCATCACATAAGTCATGTTCATTACATACATTACATTTATATAAGTAAACATAGATGGAGGATAATTTATTTCTTCAAGAATCACATAAAGGCGTGATTCCATAAATGGATTTATAGTAAAAAGTGAATAAGGAAATGCAACATCAGGAATTGTAATTGTCAACAGATTAGTGAGAAGTGCGTATTCATTCCACAAATGATGGAAACGTGATAGTTTTCTTTAGAAAAAGAAACGATTTCATATTTCATATCGAAGAGTACAACTTTCCGGAAACGCTGAAAATCGGGTGACCATAACAAATACCTGATGATTATTGAGAACTTATATTATTATCTCTTCTATTAACTAGGTACTATATTTGGATCTTTGTCTCCAAATTTTTTATCAATTTAAGTTCAACTACAAAATACGCGACCAACAGAAATTATAGCATACTGTTGATGTAAATATCTAAAAGTGGAATTTTTAGGTTCATTTCAGGAACGAAACGATAGGAAATTTAAAAAAAAGTCCGTTATTATGGTGCACAATATTGCATGCACATTGGGCTATATAACCAAGTGGTCTGGTTCCCAGGCCCCGGAACACGCGGCGGAAACATCAGCTCAGTGTCCTGTCAAACACAGAAAGAAACGTCACCAGAGCACCAATCACAGCCTGATGTCTTCATCAACCGCGGGAACTAACACTCTTTTTGCCTCCGCGCTCACCGACGATCGCATAATGGCAATCATGCTCATATAATAATATGCACATGCCCATATAATAATAACATTGCAATTTATTACGGAAAATATTGCACTCTCCGGCCTATGGGAAGGGAAATCTCACAATTACAATGTTTTATGGACGCCCTCGCGGACGTGCAAATTAGACGTAACTGCTTCTCGGAGGCAATCTGTGAAAACTTAGTATTAACTTGTTGTTTCGAGCTGGATTAATGAGCAAAAAGTATAAATTCATGATTAAACTAAATGTTTAATTTAGTTTAATCAACGAATGTCGAGAAACTATTTTCATTAAATTTACGGTCAGAATGAACTATGAGAAGCTGAGACGCTAGAATAAGGCTTTATAATTATACTTATAGAGGTAGAGTTACTAACTAATCATAAAATAAATAACCATCAACATTTTATTGCGATTGGTTTTTGTACCTATCATTACAGACTGCAGATCTAAGTGGCGACCGTACAACCGAACTACTAAAATACGCTAACTTTACAATTTTAGGGGCAAAACTTAGTTATATGACCTCTGACCGAAAAGGGCATCTTTTTCAGCCGATTAGCCCGTATATTCGTCTGTACAAAGTAAATAATCGTTTCCAATAGTAGTTCGGTTGTCGGCGCAGTCGATGGGCCGTGACCGCCGGCTCCCGCGGCGCGGCGCGCAGGGCTGCCAACCTACATGCCGATATTGCCCCGCGGGATAATTACACTAACGTGCAATGAAAAGGTTCCACTTATAAAATGTCGACACCAAATGAACCCAATTTTGTAAAGATTTCATTTATAATTATAACTTTTTTTCATTAAGGTAGTCTTTTATTCACTGGAACTTTTTCATTGCTCTTGAGTGTATTATGGGTATTTCAATTGAGCATTGAGAAGCAATTGGCCATGCTGGGTGATACTGTAAGAAATTTATTGTAGGCTCATCGCTAATTCTCATATAATTTAAATAAAGTTAAAGTATATATGTAGGTACATAACTCATCAATGATTTTTTGCAGTTACACTCTATACTATATAAAAATTCCCTTTCCATAGTAAAAAGTCACGTGACCAACAAAGTTTCTATGGAAAAGGAATTTATATTTTCGTGAATTTCCAAAACTCGTAGAACAAAAGTTGTTCAGAATGACCCCCTGAGTCACCCCCTTTCGGCTTAGTATACCATTTTTGCCACACCCTTTATTATAGCTGCTGTGAAGCTATAAAATTTGTAACTATAGAATTTCCCGCAAAAATTTCTGCGACGCATAGGTATGCTACTGTGATTACCTATCACAATGTAGAAGACGTTTAGAAATACTGTAGGGTTTGATCTGTTGGGAAGATGATGAACTTGAACAATTTTAACTGCTATCAATGTGAATAATATAATTATTAAATTATAGGTACTTAGTGAGTACAGTAGCGCTAATACTATGTTGACAATGATTCACAATTGTTTGTGAGTATATTAATCATGGGTTAAAAAAACTCCTTTTGACAACCCTGAGCAACAAGCGGGACGGAATCATTAATTAGTTCACAGAGTTACCCCCAAACGAAAGAAAAAGTCGAAATTATTTCGAGCTCCAGTTAATTGGATATTATAACAAAAAATATTGCATTATTAATGCGCCCATGGCCGATGGACCATTCAATTTTCAACTGGCTCATTTGTTCTTGTTTGTCTATGGTTTTTGTTTAGTCCTGTATCTGTGTGTGTCTACGAGTGTATTTTTATTATTTCGGGACCGTGTTGATTTATTAATTTTGATAATTGACAATGATCTAAATTCTTTCTAAATTACAAGCATGGTTTGTTTTATTTGAGAATTTACTTTTTTACTTCTATTTTATTTATTCCGTATCTACATACAGCCTTCATATACAAGAATCAAAGAAATCAATATCCATAATCTATGAACGAAAATTCTTCTAGGTATTTTTAATTTCTTAAATTATAATACAACTTTACAGGTATACCTACTTTATTATTATTATTACTTACTGTATAAGCACCCACATTAAAATCCTTTCCGTTCTTCACAGTTCCCTCGAGAACAATAACTAACATCTGAATTCGATCAATAACTGGTCGGAAAACCTTAGATCCCTTCATCAATACCTGGCATCGTGTGGTCTCCCGCAGTCGTGGGGCTGCGCGCGCGCAGGACTAGGAATCAATCAGTATGGCGCTTCCTGACCAGTATTAGATGTGGCTTTGATTTATTGTTTCAGTTTTAAATTTCGTGTCTGCAGGATTTGTTGTTTTGTGGAGTAGTATGTAAAGATTTTTGGATTAGCTATGAATAAAAATATGGTGAAGAAGGCCAAGGATTATGGTAGAAGTAAGGAACGGGATGCGGGACAGTGATTCATGCGATTCATCTATTAACTATTTAGCTACATTTGTAATTTAGCAAGTATTTATTTTCTGAACTGAATTCTTGGAAGGTTAAGATTAAACTGCTCTGCCCCAAGATGTGAAAATAATTATATCCAATCCAAAAATCACTCCTATTGCTCCTACTACGTAATGAGCATACTAAAATGCGTAGAGTAATAATGCGTGATTATTGGCTTATGAGAGTAAGAACTTCTTACTAAGTACTTCTAATCAATTAAATGTTTTACATTCCTAATTGGTAAACACCCAATCATCACCAATATTACTTCCAAACACCTGGATGTCTCTGATTAAGAGAATTCTCACAGCGACCTCAATCCCTGCAGCCAGCCCACTTAATAACCGGCTAATTTCCGAAATTCCACGAAAGTTAAAACAATAAAAATGTGGTTCGAAAAAGGAACATCGGCTTCACACGATCGATTCTAGGAGGAGTTCATAAAACATACAAAAATGCTGTTGCTGGTTAGTTTTTGTTTCACCTCGTAATTAGATTTGGCGGAGGGCGGCGCGGTGCGTGGTGCAAGTTGTGCTGGACTACTGGCATTTTTGTGTATTTTATATTATTTAATACAGGTAATTAACTATTGATTCAATATGGCAATCAAGTCAATGATACCTACCTACCCTTGTATGGGCCTGTAATCCATTCGTAGCGTTAACTTTCATTATGAATAGCTCTATTGAAGCTTTATAGGTACCTTACACATCTCTCTCTCTCTTGCTCATCAGCTCTCGTGTACTGTCCAGATTGGAAATTTGGAGTCCGTATAATATTTATAATATTTGTGTGCACTTATATTGTGACCCATAACAGAAGGTACCTCCCTCTATACATATACATAATAATGTTAACACGATGGATGGATGAAGAGGATTGATCCTACTAACCGAAACCTTATAAGGAAAATCAGAGCTCACTTCGCAGTACTTACTTCATGAATTCGCTTCCTCTTCCACCTTGTACGTGCTCCCCCCGCGCCCGCTGTGGGCGGCGGGCCCTGGTCCGGGTGTTCGGATGAAAATCCCATTAAAATTAAATTAATCCTATTTATTTATCGCATTAATGTGTTTGCTAAGCTGTTATTTCGTAATGATGAAGTAGCACGGGGGTTTGACTTCTGACTGGTTAAAATTAGGTAGGTCAGTTGATGATTATGGCTTCCTGGTGATCAGATTATAATTCTTAATATTTATTGCCGATTTCTGTTCATTCAAATTAAGTGTAGCACAGCTTCCAAAAGCTTCAGCGAGCTTTTACTTACGTATCATGCTGGTTACGGCCCTAATCATGGTTCTGTGCGAAAACAAACTTAACATTTGTTGCTGATGTATTCGTAGTTTGTTTTGAGTAAGTCTTGTATAGTATGTCGCTGCCAATGAGGTTTTTAATTATTCCTACTGTAATTGGTTATACAAATATTTGAATAATAATTATTATATGCACATAAGTGCTTATTAATTTAATTATTACATCTAATCAACCGAAATAACTTGTGGTACTTTCCATATTTCCTAATAAATCAACCACAACTAATACTCAATTAATTCAAAAACGAAAGTTCATAACGAGAAATATTAATTAATTTTAGATTAATAGTTCCATAATCAATTTAATAAGAAAATCATGACTTTAGCCCACGCACTCGTCCTTCCCACGAAACTTTTCCAGCCGTAAAAAACTCCATGTAATTGAATTTCTTATTAAATTACATTATAATTATGGCTGATTATATAATTAATTGTGTTCGTTCAGTATTGTATTGTTTGATGAATGGTGGAAGGTACGCACAGTTGCTTCGTTTTAAATTTTGACGGGTAATAACATAGTGATTGATAGTTTAGTCAAAATTGGATTAAGTGAGAGTCGGCAGTGGGCGTTATCTGGTTTAAAATATATATTTTTGTTTTAAATACATACATTAATATATAAACTACTTGAAATCTGCTTTAGGTTTAGGGTAAAGCTACTGTATCACCTGAGGTTGCACATTAGCATTGTTTATCTGATAAATTCCTGTATGGATCTGAAAGATTATTGACAGGATGAGCAATGCTGCTTATGGGTTCTCGAGTCGTAGAATATTTTAATGCAATAGGAAGACTTACCTATTAAAACATTAATTACAAAAGTGGTTACCCTAGACAGAACTTTTTCTGATAGTTTAGTCAAAATTGGATTAAGTGAGAAACGGCAGTGGGCGTTATCTGGTTTAAAATATATTTTTCTTGTTTTAAATACATACATTAATATACAGGGTGTCCCAAAAGTCAACGCCATCCCTTAAAGGGCTGATAGGTTAGCTCATGAGATTCCAGAATATCACAATATGACCTTAGTAAAAACTCGATAATTTTAGAGATATTGACACTTTTATAAATTTGCTGAAAATCGACACCTTGGATCAGTTTTTTGCGTGCCGCCGGTACAAAAATCCATATTGTTAGAATTTGTTTGGTGTTACATCACCCTGTATAGCCTTGCTATTGATCGCAGTCAAAAAAATATCAAGTAATGCTGTATGTTTAAAAAAACACAGTTTCCAAAGTCATAAAAGGTAATCGTATTTTTTTATAAACAACTTTGACTCTACATACTGTAAAAAAATTATACTCCGCAAACCTGGCACCTTATTTGAAAAGATTGCTCATTTAATGTAGTTTCCAAAATGGTATGAAACGTTGCTATTGTTTCAATGAACAAAAAAGTTATTGCTATTTTAGTACAAAACGACCTCGATGTAAAATTGTTTGAAGAATATTAGAATATTTTAATGCAATAGGAAGACTTACCTATCAAAACATTAATTACAAAAGTGGTTACCCTAGACAGAACATTTTCTGAAGTGAATGACTACTTACGTATTTTAAACCCCGTAAACCCCATGTTGCGTGCTAGGTATGCCTGTAGAGCCACCCTCAGTTGGACGCCGATGTCACCATAGTATCCTAGTGAGACAGGGCTCTTAATCTAACGCGTCCTTTTCAAATATACTCAGGAGCAATGAAAAAGTTTCAGTAACATATGTAACGGCAAAGGCAGGTGAAACTTTTTCATCCCTGGCAAGTACTACTTACTTGTATGAGGTACTACTTCATGAAGTAACTACATTCTAGAGTAATGTTTTTTGTACCACTTTCAGCTACTTTTTACTTGGTTTTCTCCTGATCCTGTAGGAAACCTAATAATGTCATTATGAATGAAAAAATATATAAAATAAAACAAAAAAACTAAATATGTAATAAATATTTATTTATCCTTTGATCTATTAAACTGTTCAAACTAAGAATTAAGTACATTGTTTTCGATGGATATTTCTACTACGGGTGTAATTTTTCGAATGTTCAGTATTTTAAATGTTCTTTGGTGCATCATCTGTTTAAAAAATCTATTTAAAAATTAAATGTTTCTAATGATATTATGTATAATATATTTGAACAATGCAACAGCTAGCTAGTGTATACCTCTAGGTCTCGGTATATATGGTCATTTATTGTCAAACATTATAATAGAATTGCAGTAATATCTCTAATTGGAATAAAAATAATATTTTTTATCACCGACATTATAAATCTTATAAATAAGGACACTTTAATTAGACCTCTTAATTAATGCTATAATAAATAACAATTACTTCTATAACTGGACGGATTGCATTACTTTTACATTAACTCTTACTATAATACATTTTGAATAACTTACACAGCGGCATTTACGGACATACATAAAGGAACATACACATTTCGCCAACAGTTGTAAACCGAAACTATTCTACACTTTGTAACATCAGCTTCACCTTTCCGCACTAATATAGCATCTATCTCTTTCACGCACCAGAGTTCAGCTAATGAGGTCCGTATGGTGCCTCTGCCGGAGCATCTCGAGTCTCAGCTCATGTTCCCTCGCAGCCATTCTTAGGGCGGCGATACTGGAGCTCCTTCGCTCCACTTCTTGTCCTGTGGGCTGCGCGGGGGCTGGCGGGGACTCGCTGCCGGGCGAGATCGGGGGCGAGACGGGGGGCGGGTCGGGGGAGCGGCGCGGGGGGGCCAGGCCCGCCAGCAGCGAGTGGAAGGGCGGCGGGGAGGAGTAGAGCGGTGCCCCGAAGTGCGGCGGCCGCGGGAGCGGCGCGCCCAGGTACTGCGCGCCCAGCACCGGCATGCCGCCGTATCTGAGGACAAAGTGAAGGGTTTAGGTGGACAAGTTCTAGTGAGAACCTAGTGTCAGATGCCCTCGAGTCTGCAGGACAAATTACCTTCTCCCTATGGTACAATGTGCAAGGCACCAACAAAGGGCTGTGGCCCTCCTTAGGAGACAGCTCAGCTGGACCTAGCAGCAGTGGATTGTTAGCTGATGATCTATGCAGAATCCAGAGACATCATATTTATTTTGTATCATGCTGATGATACATGACAAAGTGAATATTATTCACTGCTAAACATAGATCCCGTAAGGAGCACACTCACTAAAGGTATGATTGTAATCCACAGCACATTCCATCTCAATAAATCTGGCTTAGGCATGAAACCCTTCCTTTAGGAGACCCGTGCCCCAACAGTGGGGACAGGATGTGATAAAGAAACCAGCCAATCACCAAAACTCACCTAAAAGACGCCAAGGCGTTAGCATCGAAAGGCTTGCGGAAGCCGAAGCCGAGCTGCGTGAAGGGGTTGGGCATGGAGGCCACGGCGGCCGGCGGCGTCCCCCCGAGGTACGGGTTGTACGGGTGCCCCGTCGGACCCACCTTCTCCTGCTTGCGCCA
Source organism: Plutella xylostella (assembly GCF_932276165.1). NCBI lineage: Eukaryota > Metazoa > Arthropoda > Insecta > Lepidoptera > Plutellidae > Plutella > Plutella xylostella. The sequence continues at coordinate 9,835,532 of NC_063984.1, read as the reverse complement.
CTTCGCGCGACGGTTCTGGAACCACACCTGGAAGAAAGAAAAATGGGCTGTAGAGAAGTAGTTTATAAAATTATACAGCGTGTCGCAAAAAGGTATACTATGCCGAAACCTACGTGTGCAGCATGTTATATCTAAGCCCTTAGTATAGGTACTCTTTTTGCAACACCCTGTATAGATTCGTTCTGATAGTGGTGATAAATCGTAGCGTATGACTGTAGAAACTCTGAAGACTGGTTCCGATGCATCCCTTGTAAATTTATGTAAGCAAACGAAAAATGCATTTAAATCGGTTTATCAGTTTTCCAGTATCGTGGCTAAGAACACGTACGTTCACACATTAACCTTATGACACCTCTCTTCTGTTGAATAACGGCTAGTAGAGAGATGAATTGATTGATACCATACAAATACCGACTACTGCATACCATACCATCTGCCAACCATTAATCAACGTAACTGAATCATAACTTAAACCTATCCTAACTCTTAATATAAATGAGTTAACATTTAAACCTTCATCGGATGAAGGGTTGTTAATAACACAGTAGCTGAAAAATCATTAAGTCTTTGTCTTGATGAGTTTCTAGCCACGCCTTTCGTGTTAATTCTCAAATACTTAAATAGGCTCAAGTACGAGTATATCTCTCTTTGTCAATTATTTTTCATGTATGTTGTGTGCTACCGTATTTCTGCTCAAACAAAGAAGAAGGGACATAATAACGGTGTCTACTGGACATATGTCTCTCCTAAGAATCTAAAGAATCCACGCTACGCCTGTATGTTCGCGGTCTCTACTGGAGAACTCCCCTTGCTGTTAAAGTGTGGTTGAAGTCCATAATGTTTGCCACTCTTCTAAGAAGGTTTATTTATTTATATTGCCAATGACATACAAATATCACAATAGTAAGCAATACAATATGTAAAACATTAACTTGTCTGTTGCACAGCATTGCCTTTCGTGTTTTAACATAAAAAAAATATCATCTCAAAACTTATCGCATATTTATGAGTTTACAAGGAAACATGCACATCAGCACAAAACTCAAGATCTCATTATGTAAGGTGTTTATTTTTATGGCAATTTAAATTAATTTACTTATGATAAATGGAGCTTGTAAAAAATTTAACATGTTTCGCTAAATACGGCAATAACCAAATGAAATTGTTAGCGGATGCTTTACCGTTAAAGGTTACACTGTTGAAAACTTGACTTTGAGGGTTCGTAATAAAGTTAAAATTTGTTTGCTAGTGTCCAGCGTAGTTTAAATTTGGAATTGTAAATATGACTTCATACGGAGCTTGGAACAATGTTATAATTGAAGGAAAACGGCCGGACATCAGACGGGAATGCGAAAAGAGGTCGACGAGCAAAAAGTCAGCTTTCAGGTGGCGACTTTAATAACTCAACAGAGCTTCACCTAATTAACCCGACCCTCCGCCAAAAAAAGGGGCATTATAAGTTAGATGTGTACATTTATGACTTAATCTGTGACTTTGTAGCATCGGAAGGCTAATAGTTTCTATATAGTTCTACCTTATTCTGTCTGAATAATATGTCTGACTTGAGTCTTGGCAAGGAGTATTGTATAATACCTCTACAATATGATTTGATGGTTATAGACACAAAAAAATATTGAATAACTAAATTCGAATATGAAAATTAATATAATAATTTTACTTTTAGGTCAATGTTACCCATATAATAATCACGTAATACTTAATTAAACTATTAATAAAATCTACAACCTCGATTTTAATTAATTTCCAAATACAAATTAATTAGCGATTGATTACGAAGCGATTTCAACAATGGACGATTGGAGACATACAGACGGAATATCGAAGATAACTTTCATACCGTCTACCAAAAGGTTCACTGTTTAAAGTATCTGGATCAAATAGTTTTTGTGTTTAAGTCTGCTATGTGAGGAATTGTGGCCGAGTTGTTCGACGACTCTTGAGCAAGTTTCGCTTGCTAGGGATGTACCACATTATTTTATGTATCAAGGTATGTATGTCATAATTTAAAAAAAGTTTAAGAACCAGCAACAAATTATAAAATAAACGTTTTTAATCAATATGCCTGAATTGCGCTGTGATAAACTTAGGATTATTTATGTCTTCTAAAGTGATAAATCTAGAAAATATATTGGACTGGTAGGTACCTTACAGTGGTTCAATAAGAACATAGTGGCGTGAAGGTTACTGGTAAATGGGTTCCGCTCATCTGGCATAATCTTTATTGACCAAAACTCATTTCGCATAACTCGTATGGTCTAAACTTTTTTGGCCGAACCATCACTTTGCCAAGACTTATGTGGCATAAGGCTCGTTTCGTCTAAAACTCTTTAGGCACAATCTTTAAACACCTAAGTTTCGTTTTCTCAAATTTATGTTCGTCTATACCTATGTATAATCTTGTTTCTCCTAATGTTATCTTAATAAATAATATATTAAGTATGTAGTAAATGTACAAATTGTGGTTTTTTCTCCTACATCCCGAAAAGCACGATATTGTATGATCAAAAAATCGAAAGTTAACGACCAATATAATTATTAAAAACCCCATGAGATCGAAACCTAAAAATAGGTGCGACGACGAGCAAAGCGAGGAGGAGCGTGTTAGGTGCACATGTTCATCAAAACCAAAGCGGAGCGCAGCGAAGCGGAGCGGAGCGTTTTCCAAACAGCGGAAACAATACAAGGCACCAGTTTGCGCTATGTAGGGAGACGCTCCGTCAAAGTTAAAGCCAAACGAATATTATTACTTTGTATAAACCTATGCCATAGCATTATTAGGCTATTCAAGATTTGGCCATACCATTATTAGGCTAAACAATGTTATGCGAAATAACTTTTTGCTAAACGAGATTTATGCCATACGGTTTTCGGCGTAACGAGACTTTGACCAAACGTTACTATGCAATACGAGATTAGGCAAAAAAATCTTATGCCAAAAAAGGTAGAACCCTGGTAAATAGATACCAAAAGCGCGAGGCTGCTATCATTCTGAGGCAACCTATGTTTGGACGTTTTTTGGCAGATGATGATAATTAAATTTCTTAGGCCCATTAAAAAGCCATTCATACAGTTATCTTATAAGGATACTTATATACAAAATAAGCTTTTGGTCATGATTACCTTTAATATTATTTAAAAAGAAAGAAAGACCTACAGTTTAGTAATAAAACAATTAAGAATCATAAAATTTTAATACTTATCGTATTTAATAAAAAACATTGAACATCACTAGAGCTAATTTTAAGACGCAAAGCATTCCGCTTCGATTCGGAGAATCGATCCATTGTATCGCTCAATTACTTTATCGTCGCGTTCGATTAATGTGTATTCGAACAATCGCATCGATTGCTCTGTAAATAAAATGTTGCGAGTACTAATAAGCGAGTACAGTTCCGATTCTATGTCATTAAAAAACTACCTCGAAGCTATGAATGGGATTCTACTAGTTTCGGAGAAGGCATGCCTGTTTGCTAGTTCCTATGCTATTCTGTTACAATTTTTTATGGGTTACAGCAATTATTATTGAAAGTTGGTTAAGAATTTTTATTGTTTAAGTGGTATTTTTTGCTGATTGATACATGATATCTCTAAAGGTATTTATGAATCTATTCGTTTATGGGAGGCACAATAATGCATCTGGGAACCTTATTGATTTGTTTCATTAGTTCATTACGATTGGCATTCTTATATTTCTGGTTGTACTCGTAGTATACACTATGTTGCAAAATGGTGCATGATTAGGTTAAGATGGCGTGTATACCTACGTATGCATTATGCCTAATCGTTACCTTCAAAAGCCGTATCAATTTAAATATATTTTTTCTGTAAGGTAGGTATAACCTTTAGCTAGTTATTAAATATTTAAGCTGTCCCATTCTTATAACTCCATGCGGTGTTTGCTGATTGAAGACCTCAGGATACGAATTAAATGACAAATTATTCAGAGAAAACTTATTTTGTTGGTTGGTATTGGTATTTATAGGCAACAAAATTGCTGAGAATACGAATACTTTTGAACTTATGATCAAAAATTATGTAAGTATAAATATCTAATCATTAGTTAAGCTTACTAGTTGTGTAAGCTCAAATATAGAATAATCAAAATTATAGGTTTTAAGTACGAACCTGTATTCTTGCTTCCGTTAGCCCAATTTTCATTGCAAGCTCCTCCCTGAAAAAAATAGGATCAGTTGATTTTAATTTTCCCAATATAAAAATTATGTGGTGGCAAATACTATCTTACGGGGTAGGAAAAAGTGGTAAATTACTATATACACTCACCAGAGTCACGAGCAATGAAAAAGTTTCAGTGATAAAAGCACCAAATGACTCCTATACGGAAAAGGCTAGCTGAAGCTGTCTGCAATATTGAAGAACATTTAACAGCGTATCAGAATCTTACCAAAAAAAAACGTTAATGTTGTGTTCAATTCAAATTTTAAACCAATTGTTTTAAAATCATATGATGTTGGCATTTTGTAAGTGGAACTTTTTCGTTGCTACCGAGTGTACCTTGGTCTACCTCTATTTACCTGTATAAGGTTAATTAGTGTCAATGTCAAAATAATGCCTTGGTATTTAAGATTAGAATTCTGTTTGTCAGGCACAGTAATTATCACATTTTCTAAAGATTCGTTACTCGGGAAGACTCGTGAATCCATAGATAGTCTTATCCTAAATATTCCTAGAAATATACTGTACTACCACAAAAAACTTTAAACACTGTTTAACAAGTGTTTAAAACGAAATTTGACAGATTTTGTAGGCGTTTGATAGCGATAAAACACCTGATAAATACTGTCTTAAGTTTTTGTGGTAAGGCCCACAATGTTTACCTGGTGAACACATCGGGGTAGTGCGTCCTGGAGAAGGCCTTCTCCAGCTCCTCGAGCTGGAAGCTGGTGAAGGTGGTCCGGTAGCGCCGCTGCTTGCGCTTCGGCGCGAACTCGTCCGCCTCGTCGCTGTCCACCGAGCCTGGGGGGAGGGCATAATATGATGAGGGTAAGTAGTGCATTAAGCCTAATAATAATAATAAAAGTTTATTTCGGAAAGCTTTGAAAAAAGGTGTCTGATGGAGATGATAATTCTGAATACTTTTGACCTACCACTTTTAGACATTTGTAAAAAATCCACTCTCTATAGTAAAAGTCAGTCCCAGTGACAAACAATATTTCTTACGCTACTTTAAATTGTAGTACAGTAAGCCTAAAAGGGACACCCCTTCTGCCTCCTCCTTCTGGGCTGAGGACATAATTCTGAAGACCTTTGTCCGATTAAAGTTTAGCTATACTTTTAAAGTTTTTAAACAAAAGTCAGAAAGGGGTTAGTGGTGACTATTGTGGCTTATTCTGAATAGGGGTGAAAAAGGAAAAGCTCTTGAAAAACAAATGAACGATTGATTCCCTACTTTTCTTGTTAGGCTCAGCAAAATTCTTGAATTTTCTACCTGTACAGTTAACCTTAGCGCGTGTGTGTACACGTTTTGAAGCGCTAATGTACAAGCTCTTAAAGCAGCATCACTCAGCAGTTACCTGGTGGTGGCCCCGACCCGGGCGACTGGTCAGCGAGCCGCTCGGGCGTGGTGCGCGGGGACTCCCGGCCCGCCTCCGCCAGCCCCATGCCCGCCCGGTACCCCGCCTCGGTAGGGTAGAACTCTGAGGACAACAACAACGGTTCATCATAATCATTATCACAACACAATGTGAAAGTGTATATGTTAAAATTGCATCATCACGACTTATACCCGTCCCCACCGCTGGAGCACGGGTCTCTTTCCAATAAAGGAAGGAGGCCTAGTCCACCACGCGGGCTTAGTGCGGGTTGGTGGACCCCAACACAAACAAGCTTGTGCTGAGGGAGTTGTCGGGTAAGTGGGCAACTCGACTGTCAGATGTTTTCAAGCTGCCCATAGGCCTCTGACTAGGCTTTACAACTGCTGCTAAGAAGGGTTAAATAGGGATTTGTAAGAGTTCTAAGTAGCGGTCTCTTACATACGTCCGGCCCGCAGCCTAGCGGGTCACTCTATGTATGTGACGAAAATCTAAGTTTCGGAGCGCTTACTGCTGCGCGAGCCAGGACTTTATCTCGTTTAAACGTGATGAATGCACGATTGCACGGCAGCTCTCGTTTGTTTGGTTTTCGTCAGTATAGATTAAATTCGTCAATAGATAGAATTACGCGAATATTTTTATGCGAAAATTCTTCTAGTAGGTACCTACCTAATTATTGTTAGCTACGGTAATTCCCCCAGTGTAATCAATTAGATCAATCAGATTTTAATTAAAGAGGATACGCTAATTGTTTGATTGTAATTATAAAAATAATTATCAACATTTGATTAATTTAATTAAGATTAGATATTGATTCTTAACTTTAGTAGGCCTAAGCCTAACAGTAATAAGTAGGTAAAAATTTAGCAAACATGTATTAAAATTTATCAAATTTGCTATTATGATTTTCTGATAATAAGCCTATAAAATAAACGATGAATTATTCACGTGCGCAGATTAACTGTTTTAATAAATCATTATCAGTGTTAGCTAACAAAACATTTGTAGAAGTTGGTATTTGCCACGTGCGGTAATCCGCTGTAAGAAAAAAAACACATAATAACATTATAAGGGAGCCCTATGTCCAGCACTGAACGATTATTGGCTGATATTGGTACTTTCGGAAAAGAAAAAAAATGCAGTGAGCCAGATGCAGATCACATGGGAGCGAACAAACGGAAAAATTAACTTACTTAGGTCAATCAACACGTCTATTCTATCATCACAATGACGGTTAAACAGCTATTTATGTAATAGTATACGGCGGGTTTCGAATACAAATGGTCGTTTACGGCTCAGGCCGGCATTAAGCCACGTTAATTGGTTATAATTGGTTTGATCAATTTGTTGGTCGCTTTAATTGGTTCAGTGGAAACGCGTGACGTGACGTGCGTTCTTGTAAAGATGAGAACACACATTGCGGTAATTGAATTGAATGACTCTGATCTGACTCTAGAGACAAATCCCAGCCGTGATTATACATACATATTTTTGTTCTCAGGTTTTGTGATGAAATGTTTGTATTTTGTAATATCTGCAATCTATCTTGCCTGTGAAGCGTGGAGATTATGACAAAATGATAGGTCCATATCACCAGTCAATAATGTTTGTCCGTAGGTATATAATCAAATATAGTACTTATTATAATAACAATATTCAGTAAAAAAAAACATTCAGTAGAAAACAATTGCAATAAACATAAACGTGTACATGAGTTAGTGCAGTTTAAGTGTGCGTTGAACGTGTTTTCTTCATTAATTAGCATCGCATGCCATTGGGCAATGCAATTACTAGAGTAAACATATTAATATAGAGAGCTTAGTTACTTCATAAGAATTCAAAACGTTCCCGTTGGTAGATAATGAAATTTGCTTGAAATGCATTTCCGAGTATTTGAGTTTTCTTAGAGAATCTGGTTTTTGTTGATTATGTGTATTTTTACAGGTTATGGCAAAGAAATCTTTCTACCTACCTAAATGTATAAAAAAATAAAGCCCCATGCCATGAAACCCTAAATATAAACATTCTTATTAATATAGGCAGGATATATTCAAACTACTCATAATCGATTAACTGAATCGTACATCGACTATAGTGGTACTCATATTACATGTGATTATAATAATGACTCGATTCTGCATTAGGTACCGCAATGTCTGCACTCAGCTTTACTATAATACTTGCAACGACGATGATCGACTTAAGTGTTTATACGTAATTAATTATAGCTCCCTTAATGTACTCAATAAGTATAGGAACTAAACAAAAAATCTGAGTTTTGGTGTTAAAAACCCACCACTTGGGAAACTAAGGACATCGCTTTTCACTTGTTTTATTATAATACTCGTACGGATAGCTAAAATACTTTATAACAAGCAGCCTTGCGATGCTTAACGCAATTAGTAAACGGTAATTACTACAAATACTTACTTAATAATAATAACAGAAAATATAATTAAATACCGTCCTGCCTTGTTCATCTAAAGACTGGCTTAATGAAATAAACGCACTTTAATAGGCCGGCAATTTTATTAATTAGCGAATGATAATTGTAATTAAAATTCGTGAAATTGCAATATTCGTATTTATTATCTGGGTGTGCAATTAAATGATTTTTTTACTATTATATATAATGCTTATTAGACTAATTATGTTAACGAACAAAGTTTTAATGGTTAATCTGGATATTAATGGGTTAAAATCATGCTAGAATGTTGGCTTCCTGGTATGTAGCGGTCCAGCGGGCTAGTGTGGAATCAGCTTTACCTACATAACAAAGTTTACTAACTTGAGGCTCATTATATTACATTACAGGCTCCTAAACTTGGAAATTAACCTGCAGATGGAAATAATCTGATACTAATTCACCCTGTATAAATAAAATAGAATTAAGTACTTGTACAACAACATAAAGAAAATTCGACGCAAATGAAAATGTAATTGGCTCTACAATCGCTGACACAGGTTAGTTATAAACAATGATTAAATTAATTATAATTAATTATTACGACTATCATTGAAGTAATTCCGACCTTAGTTTCTTGTAATCGGCCGTGTACAGTAATTGTATTAGACTAATTACGGCCCATTAGGGGATTATGACTCCAATTACTGCGCTATTAAGTGTTATTCTTGAGAAAGACATTAAACAATATCTGAGTGTGAAGCCACATGCAGCGATACAACATGTGTAAGGCCCGGGTCTCCTATTACGCGCCGTAGATCGCGTCCAGCGTCACGCCGTAGGCCGCGTCACGATTCTCAATACGTCTACGCGCCAACGTCGGCGTGTGAGGGAGACCGCATCAGTACATTTCTATAGTGAGCATCGTGACGCGGCCTACGGCGCGACGCTGGACGCGACCTACAGCGAAAATAGGAGACCTTAGCTAATTCGTAGGTGCAGTGCAAATATACATCATGATTACAATAAATAATAAACAAGTGAACTATACTATAGACTGAACTTAATGCACTGCATTGCGATTCTATAAAGCTAATTGTCAAAACTCGATTCTGAATCCGGAGTGAGTTTTCAAATTGGCATTCTGTCATTTCCGTAGACACATCAAATGCACACTAGCGACATCCTTACAAGGTTAATTGGAAGTGAGTAGAACAACATACATATAATGTCATTACTGTTCGAACGTGAACTGAAAGGTGAAGGGAGAATGATGAGAAGTGAAGTCTGATTTTACAGAATCGCAATGCTGGCCTGCAGAAATATATTCTACATTTTCAAATATCTTTATTTGCCTATAGTTGTTGCAATAATAATAATAACTGAGCTGATGACAACAAATGATCTAAAACTTTTGGAACTTAGTAAAAAAAACTAGATAGGTAAAAGTCACGTGACCAACAAAGTCAGTATGGACAAGCAATATTTTTTTATCGTTTGTATTTTGAAATGGTACTAAAAAGTTGAGAACGCCGAGTCTTACCTGAGTCACTTTCTTACGTTTTGTTATACATAGTTATTTTAATACCTGTAGAAAATGAACCGATTAAGAATAAAAAAAATGTACTAGGTAGGAAACATTTAACTACAATTAAATTTTTTCTTACCATAAAGTACTATACAACGATTTTGTTTAATTTTATTACAATCGGCTTAATAGAAATTGAATAGATTTTTTAAAACGATGATAATAATCCTTTAGGTAGGTACCTACTCGTATATCATCTACTATAATAACTAAATATCTACTCACACTATTAAAAGCAATATTTGTCACTTGATGAATAATTTTATACAAAGTAACACGCACGGCTATTCAAGAAGGAATAATGAATGTTTCGTAAATAATATATACGTTATAATATATGAAGATAGATAGATATAGGATCTATCAATAATAAAACAACTATCAACGTAGTTAGATATCATTGTATAAAATCATATGTATTATGTGGAAGACTTGTTAAATATCAGATAATACTGATAAGCTAATTATTGAATCACTTCGGTTTAAGATAGCAAAAGTCAAAATTGCAAATTAATTGTTATAATTGAATTAATTACGACGTCAATGATAGCGATTCTGGGCAAAGTTCAATCTTAATATTTGGAGTTTATTCCACACTGTAATCTGTCATTGTTTAGTGAATAATACCTAATAAGGAACTTTAGCAAGATTAGAAATGAATGCTTATTTTGATACTGCATTATTTCAATCAATATAAGTACTTAATACCAATCAAACTTTGTTAATACTTAGTTATTCCTGAATTAAATCAACGTAAGTTATTATTTAAGTAAGTATTTCTTCACATTTTCAAACTAACAACTGTAGGGCAAACAAACAATAATTAAACAATTAGAGCTCTACGCTCTTAACCTGCGCTCGTCTGACATTCAGCTCCCTTCTACATTGTAGGGGTTTTTGCTAATTGTTATGTGTCTATTTATTCTTGTAATTTTTACAAGAAAATTATAGGTAATAAGGGAGTATGACAGCAAAAAGGTTGGTAGCGTGACCACCTTGACCTATTTTGATCTGCACGTCCATTAGATTTATTGACCTGCAGGTATAGGATATGTAGGCGACGACTTTTAAATTTTTAATTAGTGTAATAGGTACTATTTTTTTCATTCAAATATAATTAGCACCGAGCGACTAGCCATGTAAAAACTAGACAAACGGCTAAGAGAATTAACCCAACCAAGAAGTTATCTAGAGTGTAGACTTGGGAAAAACCTGTAACTTGGGTTGAAATTAATAGTTCGGAAAAACGATGGAAACAGAAAAAAGCCAGGACAAGAGACCTATTCTAGCAAAAAGACCAAAAAGTGTTGTTCGATAAAAAAAAACAATTAGCTGAGTTAATGACGTAGCCGTCGTCAGCCTTATGACTAGTTATGACCGACAAAATATAAAATTAACAAATCGCCATAATTTTCATCGTAAATTACATCGTAATAACATGGCGGCTATCTCGCGTCGGCCGCGGCACCGCGCGCTCTCGCACAGAACTCGATGCGACTTGAGTGCGAGTTTACGTTCGAGTAGATGCGCGAAAACGCGAAACTATATGGCGCGAAACTGTCTTCACACTCGTCACCTAGCGGAAACGTCACCGACTGGATGGAAGCAAAAGTACCGCGCCATAAACATTCACGTTAATTATCATTATCACTGATCGAACAGTTTAAAATACTCCAACTAGACTCCAATGGAGCGTTATTCGGTTGTGGAAGCTGACTGAAACCATATCACAGCTACTAAGGTAACGGGTCCATATTCCGAGGTAAATAACAACATTTGAAAGTAAGTAAGAAAAATAAGCATTTGTAACCATCAATATTGATGTGAAATATTGTCTTCTGTAAGAATATACGTTAAATTTTATATTTCTTAACACAGATTCATTGATAACACATTAATTATACTCAAAAAAATATAATTTATTACACATGTCGATTTGCCCTTATACCGAGGTAGGATTATGGTTTTTTCCATATACCGAGGTAGCCTGTTCCATATTCCGAGTTAGTCCTGTCAGTGGCTCCATGAGTGTGGCCATGAACATAAGGAAATTACAATCTAAAATATCGATATACTTTTTTAACCCTAAAGTACTCCAAATAAATTTAATTATTCTAAATAGTAGTTGAAAATAATGAAAAGAATTAAATACTCTCCATTTATATTGGTTTTCGTGATAATTTCTATTATTTATGTAACATTTTCATAATTCATTATTGCAACTGGTAACATTGGCTAGAAAAAATATTCATAATGCTTCTATGATGTTCTATGGACTTTTCCAAGCGATTAAAAAAAAAATAGAGTAGAGATGGGGTAAATTGATGAAATAGTGACAGTAATCGAATATAATCGATTATTGAACTCGAATGATTTAAACATTTTTTACTATAGTTTTTATCTAAGTAAGGTCTAAAATTTTTCCACGATATTTTATGTTCTTACTTAAATGTTTAAAAGTTGATGATACGTAATAAAAGTAGATGTGTAAGGGATGAGGAAAAGTATCGAATACTTACAAAAGCCAAATACCTTATCAGTACTAATTTCCGATGAGTACCTAATGTATTTACCATAAACGAATATGATTATAATAAAAGTACCCAGGAATCGATCCAGCATCGATTATTTTTTCATTCAAGCATAGGTCGGAAGCAAGGAACATTGCACTAGGTACATCTCTATGGCGCATGCGCGCTGGACTGGAGGCGCGCCGGCGCCATGTTCAATTTTCCGCCGAAAAGTTTGCCGCTATTCTTTGAAAGTATTTTTGTTAAGTCTTTACATTAGAAAACAAACATCTTTTATTAAATTATTATGTTTGTATTTGCAATATGCAATTGGAAAATCGATAAGGTAAGCTTGTGTGCGAATTATTTTAGGAAATTACCTACGTAAAATGGAAATATTTTTATGTTTTTATCAGTAATTTGGCATCAGTTTAGTTACTAACCTAGGTTTTTGTTCTAGCGTTTTCGTTTCTAAACTCACTAAGTTTTGTGAAAATGGGTACCAACTTATAAGGATAAGCTTAATTCTGTCAACTATCCATACAATTTACCTACTTACTTTATTTTTCAGTGACAACAACAAGAAAATGAAAAAATCAACCAGACCCCTAAACCAAACATGAAATGCAGTATACATGACATTCATTTATCTGGGAATTCTGGGATAACAATATTACAACGGCCATCAGACCTCGAAGTAGAAGGATAATGGAAATAAAATACAGAAATGAAATTAGGCAATTGTGTATATAAGTGTTATAAAAACTCCACGGTCGTGTGTGTTATTTTATTCACCCAAATAAAGTTTTACGTCTACAAATTTCTTTCTTTCTTCTTTTATAAAGAGTAATAAGTAGGTAGTATCTAGTAGTAGTTTCGTAAAGTCAGGCATATCTATCCACACCCCTTTTATATTTAGGAAGAAAGTCGCTAATTCATCTTGATTTTATGGTTTGATGACGGCATCGGATGACACTGCGAAGGTGTGATGTAGTCATATTCCGATTTCCGAGGTACCTACCTATGTAAAATGTCATACTCCATATTAGGGGTTCAGCAAGTATTTTAATAATCCATATTCCGAGTTATCAAATTATCGATTTAGAAACAACATAGATTTGTTACTCAAATCATACATAAAATATTGTTAAAATTATGTATCACTTACGTTAATAGCGATGAAATAACACTGTTTTTTATCATTTCAAATATACATACTAAGTTAAGGTTTTCTATGTAACCATGATTTTTGGGTCAACAATTATCGTGTCATATTAAGATTCCTAGAGGATATTTTGTACCGCCGAATTAGGTTATAAGCTTGTCACGTTCATCATTATTATTATGTAATCAAGCATATACTTCAAATGTTATTATTTGTAAAGTTATAAGCTAAAAATCATGACATAGTATTTTTCCTTATACCGAGGGTAACTCGGAGTTAGGAACAACGTATAAAAATCAGGCCCTTATACCGAGGTATTTTGTTTTTGAGTTTAAAGGGGTTAAATTAGTTTAAAAAGAGTTAAAATTTAAATTTAATGTAAGTATAAGAATATAATAAACTAAATATAAACTATTTACAAAGTTGAACGTCGTATAAATATTAAAAAACACAATTATTAAATATGGCTGGCCTTACGTAAGCCGGGTCGCGTTTGTATGAAAAACATGGCGGCGTCGCCCTCACGGCACATTACATGAGTTTTTAGTAATTTTAGGCAATTTTAAACATATTTACTACATCAAGTAGTTTCAGTTAAAGATAATGAACGATTAAATGTAATTTTAGAGTATCCAAACCTATTAAAATGAGTAATAATCATGAAAATAAATATAACTCGAAATAAGGACGCCATTTTGAATACCGCGATATATGGACCCGTTACCTTATATCTAACATAACACTTGAAATTCTTACGTACTTACGAAAACTCTACATTCCATGGTAACGCATAATAATATAAAACAAAGGCCAATGATATCTGGCCACGTACGAGTTAATTAGATTGCAACGTTATTAGCGGTAATCAAATAACGTAATCAGTTTCGTTATAACGTGTAACGTTCATTTATAATGTTTTTGTATTGTTTTTTCTTCAGGTTTGAGTCAGTCGGTCACTTATATAGATTTTTATTAACTGATTAAGATTTAATGTTCATTTTATACGTTTGTGAGTGAGTTGTTATTACAAGAATAGTATGTTTGTGGAATAGTGTGAAGCCCATTTGTTTTAATAAAGATGCTAATAAATTTAATGTTCGGACATTTAACATAATATAGTCTATATTATTCAAGGGAACAATAAAACAGTGTATTTCTAACATCAAATAAATTTCCAGTACCTACAATAAATGTCATGTGCGTTCGGTATAAGTTACAGTTATTCACAAATTTTCACAAAAGGTAACAATGGAATAAATAATAGGTAAATCAAATAGGTATATCAATGGATAATTTAATATTACCTACTTACCAAAAACATGCTCCTTGGGATGATAATCTACCTACTCAGAGATTTTAAATTTTTCAGACCATTTCATCCCAATTCTACCTTAAAATGGGTTTAAAATTTACGTGAAATAAGTACTTAGACAGTTTAAAATGTTGAACATGAATTACCTAAGTAAGTGCGCAATCTATATCTGCGTAAGTACTTTATAAAAATAACACAAAATAATTTACACCACTCGCAAACCTAAAATTATAAACAATAAAATTGCTGGCAACACGCGATTTGCATAAAGACGCGGATGTAATTACTAAAACACCTTTAAAGGGAGAGAATGCGGGCTCGCCGTTAATCATCGCTGCGTTGTCATTTTTAAAGGCAATTAATTATATTCTGCATTTTAACCTACAATATTGGATGTATTGACAACCATTTTACATGTTTTATTCATAGCTACGTCATTTTGTTATTTATTTTTGATTAAAAGGACACGCTTTAGCTTCGTAATGGAAACAACATTGTGTACGAATTATCTATGCCATTATTAATCCACCAAACAATTATTTTCAATTTTAACACCATTCCCATTGAATTCAGCCCGCGGCGCTCGCACAACGCAACCTACCAATTCGCAGCGCCAACGCCCGACACACGTGACGTCACTAATTGGTAGTGTTGTGCGCTGCGATAGGGTTGTGCCACGTAATGGGCACCCGCATGGAAAGGAGCTGTCTCGGTAATGTATGGCTGCGGAGAGAGTGAAGTGACGCGCAGCTGGCCGGCTGACATTTCCGCGGCCCGCGGGCGCTCGGGGCCGCTCCTAAACCACTGTTTTGTCAGTACTCTGTGTTATTAGTTGCACTGTACTTCCATAGACGTTAACTACTTAAGTCACTAGCTTTTAGGACGTTCAGTGCCTTTGCCAAGTGAAGAAACAGTTATTTGTAGGACTCCAGTAAAACAAATAACATACAAAAACGCAAAAATCTAGAGGGCACTTATAACAACAGTTAATTATTATCCTAACTAATATTATAAATGCGAAAGTAACTGTGTCTGTCTGTCTGTCTGTCTGTCTGTCTGTCTGTTACTCTTTCACGCCAAAACTACAGGACGGATTTGAATGAAATTTGGTATACATACGGTCTAGACCCTGGGAAAGAACATAGGCTACTTTTTATCCCGGAATTCCCACGGGAAAAGTTTTTAAGGCGAAGCGAAGCGCGCGGGAACAGCTAGTATTATTATAAAAGACAAGCTTTCTTAGTATTGCTACTACCGTTGAAGCTTTGTAAACTAAAATAAATATACATGTATTTAATTTAAAAAAAAACAACTGTGATGAACAGTGAAACTTTTGTATTTATCAATTTAATTATGTACTTATTCAGTGTTTTTTATTTATTGCAAAACCTTCACTTTTTGCGTCAAATCGGAAGACACCAGGCTATCGCCCTACACGCATTGAAACAGTGTTTAACACATAAGTAAAAACTCTATATCTATGCTTATTACACTCGGCTGTCCGATTCTGCAACTAATGTTTTTATACCCACTTTGCGAATGGTCAAGGGCGTGTCCGTTTATAGCAGGAGATGTATAGTAACACGGTTAATGTTAAATTCTAAACTATAATTCTGCCTTTCTGACACAATTAAGATTCTGAAGGGTTGCATTCTAGAATCAATTCTAGCAGCGGGAAGAAGGTGCCAGTAACAAAAGGTAGGTTAGTTATTCCGTTTACAAAATAGTTGTTGGGTGTATAAAAATATCCTTATATTCGCATAATAATATATGTTAAAAAATACTGTCACTTGGGATCGGTTCTCTACCATCCCCTTTTAGCAGGCTATAGGTATTTAGTTGATCTAAATCTTATGCAATGGTACTCTTTTCATTACGCAATACTAACTAGCAACATATCAATACCGTGCTAAGTGTTACCGTCTGACATCTACAACGGCGGAACCCAACATGCAATATTACATTACACTGTTATTTTTCATACTTAATAATGATTAATTTATGAACGCGAGCGGCTTGTAATTCTGGATCATTTGCAAGTGTATTTAAATGATACTTTATTAAGTATTAAAAACTGGAAATTGCAAATAATAAATGTTTATACCGCTCATTGCAGCGAGAGAACTGGAGGTTTTAGTGTTCGTTCTACATGTTGTGTGCACCTCTTAAGTACTTCGTGAATTCGTGTACCGGCTAGATAATTATCTGTAAGTACCTAGTTATACTAAAACTTGTCCAACGTTTTCATTGGTAAGTTTATTATTATTAATAATTAAACTGTACTTGGTACGGTCGACTTCTTAAGTAGCTATAAAGAGTAACACTGCTATATACCTTAAAGGAGTACAAGCCATGTTAACTACTGTATGAGCTGTTGCAAAAGTGGTATACTGATCCGAAAAGTACTTGAAATCAGAGCACATAAGTTGTTCAGCATGGCCTCCTGAGTGACCTTTGGCCTTAGTACCCTTTTAGCAAAACTCTGTAGAAACCTTACTCCCTTGTGGGTAGGCAGAGGTGCATCGCGGTGTAATGATAACAACAACTCCTCCTTACAGCCTTAGGCTGAGGTACTAACATTTATAAGTATGATAAAACTGTCGCCAGCGTGGCAGAACGAGTTGACACCTATTTTTCTTGTCATTTCAAACAATTATCGAGCGTTTAACAACCGTGAGAGATAATGGCTGTTTGAAATTGCAAATGTGCAACCTTTGCCCGACACTAGAGTATAAAGAATGTACAGTATTTGCGTTAAGCGTATTATATTGTATTGATCTATTGGTTTAGCCAGCTATGTACATAATTTAATGAAAATTTGTTGTTTTATCAATCACTGATTTAAAGCATATTTAAAAAAAAATTAAGGTATATAAAAATACGCCAACTTGAATTTTATATACCTTTATTGTAGCTGTGTCATTATTAGTTATTACTCTGTGGCTGTGTAGGTCGTAGGTACTTTCAAAAATATTAAATAATAACAGTCTAGCCCAGACAAATAAAAAAGGTAACTGAAGCCTAGTAGCCAGTGACATATTATTACACGCCATATCTATTAGTGCACGACCGATACCATCGTTTGTAAAAACCAATGTCCCACACCAACAGTCTAACAATGCAAGTGAAATACGGATGATCTCTATTACGCGGTGAATAAGGCTGTCAATTCAGTGTGGTTGTTTGAAGTATGAGGACAAGTTATAGTGACCGGGTTGTACGTCGTCTGGTCGTTCAATTACTGACTACAAGTCACATGTTTTAATTTACTATGACAACGCACGCTATGTGTGATATAGAATTTAATTTCCCGCAAGTATAAATTTCAGTTCTTTCCTGCCCCAGTCTTGCGATATCAGTTTATAATGAGATATATTCATTTATTATTTCCGTTGCTTATTATCGTAAGTAATGAGTACTTAAAATCCCTGTGAAAATTTTCTCGCGGCAGTTATTGTAGAGTTTTATTGAGCTTTATTTTATATATGTAATTAGGCGTGTAAGAAATAACCTACTTATTTTATTTTTATATACGTAATTGAGATATTGTAAAACAAAAAAACGTAGATTCTTTATTAGAAATTTGTTATCATGTACTTACTTATTATGCAGTTGTACCTCTACAATGTTATTAGTTCATAAATAATCACTTCTTTGATTAACAACTTATTCAAAAGGTCACTGAGCAAAGAGCATAAATTTACTCCAGCCTGCGCTAGCGCCGCGTCTGAGTGTGTGGGGTCACTCTATATGACGAAAACTAAGTTTCGGAGCCTACTGCACGAGCCACGACTCTATCTCGTTGTATTAAATGTGGCGATTGCACGACAGCTCTCGTTCGTTAGTTTTTCGTCAGTATAGAGCAGGGGTCGGCAAGTAGTTTTAGGTAGAGTCCGGATATTGGTCGAAAAATTTTAAAAGGTCCAGAAAAAATAACTGATAATTACTAAGTACTTACAGTTATTTATAACTTACTAAAATTAGTGTCAAAAATTGCATCGGCGGCCTTAAGCCACGTTTTTATAGTTTGGTTCTCGTGAAGAACAGCGAATTTGAAGAGTGTCTTCTAAGTGAGCGTAGTTTAATCTCAAACGATATTTGTTTAAAAAAAATCGTTTAAAAAAGATGTTTTGTATGTTGAACCAAACATAGTCGCAAAATTTATGGCAAGTTTTTCTGCAATATTGATATTTTTCTGGGACATGTTTGACCCAAAATTCTTCAGTTGACACCTTTATAGATATTCTCTGCAGATCGATTATTTCCATTTGAAGTGACGCCTTTGGCAGATGAAATAACTTGGCAGCAAGGACTTTTACTTGGCAGCCACAGTCTGTCCATTCGGCGGCTGCATCAACTTCAAAGGATGACTTAAGAAACAGAGATAGCTTGCCCATCTCTGCAAAGTCTTGGAACCTTGTGGCGATTTCGTTGCTAAGATCGGCCAAAAATTTTGTAAACACTGCAATGTGTTCTTCAGAGTTCTCTTTATTATAAATATTATGGTCGTCGGAGAAGCTATATTATTATATATAAGTAGGGTAAATCGTGGTGTAACTGGCATGCGTCAGTAACTGGCACTTGGACTATAAAAGTCGACAAGCATTTACTTTCTTCGTTTCCGTTTCCAAATCCAAGGGTTTCTTGATTTGTTGCATTCATATGGACCCTCGATTTACGGTTAAATTGCGATAGTTAATTCCGTTAAGATGATTTCAGACTTTACCATATCTACTACCTAACCGATTATATTATAAACTCTAGATCCTACAAGACACAGTATGATAAAAATTACTTTACTAAATCCAGTCAGAAAACTAAAAAGTTACATTAGTTTCTACGAAATAGTTCATTCAACAACAATGCAGTCATATATATCGATACAAAAGAGTTCAACGGGCAAGTAGAACTTTATTTTGCCTCATACTTTATTTAAGCTGAAGGATTTTTGTAAACAGAACGGGATTTTCGTATACATGCGGTATACTGTATATAGTATACCTCGTATACTTCGCATAATAGAAATTTGAGATACATATTCCAACAAAAGATATACAAATATCTATGAGAATCTTTATTATTTTCAGTAAAATAAGCGGGTGCCAACTTGTGGGTCTGGTGAGCTTCGCACCAAAAACATCAGCGATATGACATGGGTGGCCTCGGCTTCAGGGTTTAACTTATTAGCTAAGATTATATTGCTTTATCACTTAACATACATTTTATTAAATAACTATAGACATCTTTATAGGAAGAGTAAAAACATAAATTATGCGTATAATGATTTTTATATGATCATGTCAAAGGTGTTGGCCACATAATATGCTTATTATTAAACCTAAAGTGATTAAAAGTATATATTAAAATCAATAAGGTATATAAAAGACTTACGGCTTTACATAACACATAAATCTCTATGGATCAGGACATAATTTAAAGAAATATTTTGATTACTTCAACTAAATATTTCATTAATAACATTTAGGTACATACACTTAGGTGGAATTTCACCAAACATTTGATTTAAATACAATTTTAAATACGTTTAGCGGTTGCTAAAAGTGACCCTTATTCTGACTAACATAAACTTTTAACTCACATTTCAACCAATTGGCAAAACCAAATAAAACATTTAATATTATTAACTTAGGCACTCTCGCTACACAAACAGTGTTAATTCTGTATGAAACATTGGCGTAGCTAAAGGGATCAGCGTCGGCGATGGAGGCTCGACATTTATCGACATTCGGACGTGGATTAGTAGGAACGGGTTCGACGTGAGCGGCACTGCCTGATACAGGGTGATAGGCGACCGTTGTTCTGCCAGTGTCTGAAGTGTTTAACATACTTATTATTTAAAAAAATAGCAATGCAATGAAATATTGTAACGATTTGGGTTTTGTGTTCCTGTTATGTTACAATGTGTGTGTGTAAATAAATAAATAAATAAAATAAAAAATAAATAAACTACAGTAATATTTTTATGAGGCGACGAAAATGAATTGTGTTGTAGTTTTTAATAAAGTAGTATAGGGAGATAAAAATGTGCTCGTAGAAAAAAAAGTTTGTGATGAGTTTGTGTTACTCCTCTTTATATTGCAAGACCATTTTTGCAACACCTTGTACAAAAATGATGCCTACTATAAAAGAAAGATAGAAATATGTTATAGATTGGAGGATATACCTAGTTAGCTAGAATGTATGTTCTAGATTCTAGGCCACACCTGTTGCTTCTCCATGACCTAACCCTTAAGGTGAGTGCAATTATAATATTTATAATATCAATCTCAATAATCTCAATATCTACAGCCTCTAGCGTAGCTTAATCAACATCAAGAGTAGAAGTGACTAATTAAATATGCAAATTTATCATAATAATATCAGATTTTATAAGATTAATCGTAAATCACGGATATTTTAATCTAATAACTGACAGTTGTAAGGGCAGGATGTGCCCCAGCCACGGAAATATGAATCTTATTGCATCGTGGTGCTTGTGATGTTTTATACTGAATTCTCATTTATTATCGAAAGATTTACTGATGTGAGTTTAGTAAGCGACGCTAGATGGTAAGGCTTAATTTTGTTTGTAACTGGTTATGTGGTTAATCTATAGCTGTTATTGAAGTCTGAGATAAGAAAATGGCTATGTAATTATGATTTGTGTAGGTTTAATTTTATACAATTAATATGCTATAAATAAAACCTGCGGATGACAAAGTTGTAGATATTTACTTAATATTTATTCTACTTAACTATGTATAGGATGGAGTAAAGCAGTAAATCTATGAATTTGATTTAGGTGTTCATTAAAATTTATTAATTCA
The DNA here is from genome assembly GCF_932276165.1 of Plutella xylostella. NCBI lineage: Eukaryota > Metazoa > Arthropoda > Insecta > Lepidoptera > Plutellidae > Plutella > Plutella xylostella. Next base: position 9,814,156 of record NC_063984.1, on the reverse strand, counting down.
CAAAGCATCAATTATATATTAAAATACTATCGCCACTTTACAAAAAAAAAACTCCGGACTGAACGTATTTTGACCGTTTCCAATTATTAAAAATGCGTACTTTATTTCACTGGAGCCTAAGCCGCTTAGCCATTTCAACCGAGTAAGAACTTCAATTCATGAATTATTAATATTGGTTATTTTTATTATGAGATGTGTGTGGTATTAAACCGACCATTGAAGCGTATTGATGGCCGTGACACAGCAGATAATTTAATATTTTATAGCATGTACCTATTTATGTAATATTAAATGTCCTAATAATATTAAGTCTAGATTGTCGAGTTCTTACAACTTGAATATCCGGTAAGTATATACGTTCGTACATAATACGTACGAACGTACGTATAAGTACGAAGGAGCTAATTGCTATTTACTACCATAGAAGACCCAATTGATGTGCTCGTCGCACGATGTATTAATATTCGTGAATAAAAAAACATAATTCTATAGTTTGAATGTGGAATGATGCATACATATACGTTCTTGGGAAACATATTACTAACATATTTTTATTTAAATTATATTAATGAATGAATGAGTGTATTTGCACAAAAAACGCATGATAAGTTTATATTCAAATTTAACATACTTACCTCTTACCTAAAAGAGCTATGATATGATTGAAGTTAATTCAGTTTATAATTAAAGTTATCTGTTACTTGTCACACCAGAGTAAACCGCTGTGACCCTACAATACAGGATTACCTAGTGTAGGGAACAGAGGCGAATAGAATCTATATACAGACCACATTCAATATAGCCTAATTAATATTTAAATTTTTATATTATGATTATGATTAAACTCAAGAACTGCATTCATAAAACTGTACCCTTTACCTACAATATATATAAATGTACAGGTCAGCCAAGTCAAAGCTTGCAGATAAACCTAGTGAGCTAACCAAAAGAATCCTAGAGCAATTACGTTCAATCAATTATAATGGCGGAGGAAATTGGTAGTTTCCGCTGCCAACTTCACTCCGCAGCGCTGCGGACACGCCACTTGCTGCCAACTTCACTCCACTGCAGTTTGAACCTTAGATTAACAATATACGAACAAGATGATGTGTTACGTAGCAAAAAAAACTGGCCGCATTTTGTTTACTGTCAAACCGTTTAATGTTCAACCTAATAGCAACCATTGTACTAATGTAATAAGGTAATAAATCTTCTAACCGAACGAATTCAAAATAAGAGCTCAATGGTAGATTTGGGGTGTTATTTGTAGAAGACTACCTGAGACGTTTTTTTTGCTGATACTCCATCTTGTTCTTATATTGTTTGTCCAAGCTATTAGCACGCGACTGGCGGCTAACTTCACGACGCTCGCTGTCGCTACTCATTCACCACGAAACGATTCTAATTGGCACAAATCTTGCTGTTCATTTATAGGGACACCAAAGTCTGTTGCAAATATTTAAGTACTTACTAACAAGTACCTAAGTTAGATTCGAATAATTTTAGGTTTGGCTATTCATGGCTTATACGTATGTACTCAATTATTGTGGTTTTGCATTGCCAAATATATTTTAAACTTAGCCTACCTTAGTAGGTACTTACCCAATTTCAACATTAATGACATACTTATGGGTGCAATAATAATTTTACCAAATCGCTATTTTAGAATGGAGTCTACTGCATGTGTCGGTTTCATCATTATATTTTCTTCACCATAAGAGCAAAGGAATATTATGACAAGAACTTCAGCAATTTTAACTCATAAAACTTCCAACCATAAAACTGTACAGAAATCCTAGAGTAATTCTAATTAGAGTGATCTCTGCAAACTGCCAACATTAACCTTGTTCGCGAAATGACTTTGTTGCGAACACACGAGTAGCTCCGTGGTATCACATCCCGGCCCGCTCCAGGGGGGTCACTCTACCTTACTAAAAACCGAGTTTCAAAGCGCTGCAGCAATAGCCACGACTCTATCTCGTTGCATGAAACTAGGGTTTCTGATTTCTCGACCTGTTTTCGTTCTCGAGCTTCGAGAATTCTCGAGCCCAAATTCTCGACTCTTCTCGAGTCTCGAGCCTTTCTAAGAAGACCTTTAGAAAAAAGCCTTAATTTAAAAAAAAACTCAAAATCTCTTTTTTTTACTTTGTCAACTTAATCACAAAGAAAATACTCTACTAATACGCATAATTAGCTGTCTAGCTAGCTACTAATTACGTGTACAAGGTGGGCCAAAAGTAATCACCCTATTGGAATTTGCTCTCATTTGTGCAAATGCCGCCAATTTCAAATCAGTTTTGATATTGGTGGACTAGATAAGTAGGATACAAGTTCAGAAGCCGTGGAGTGATACTCCCCAAGAACGCGGAATAATTGTGTTTATTCAGTTTTCGGCTCTCTTTTTTCGTTTAATCTGTAATTATTGCCTGCAATATCGTCCGATTTAACCGTTTCAGACAGTTTTTCTGGGGTTTTTTGAAGTCCTGTGTTTATGTGAATAAGCCCGTGTCTCTGAAAGCCCTTAAGGACAACATTCGACATGAGTGCGAGAATCTCGCCCGAAGTTTACGCTGAAGTGATGAGAAATGCCATAAAACAAGCCCGTACGGCAATCAATTGTGACGGCGCCTATTTGGCCGATATCATCTTCTCGACTTTACCAATAAAATTGAAAAGGTTCAAATAAACATAATCAAAAAACAGAATTGAAGTTTTCCATTCAGAAAAAAAATGAGAGCCAAACAACATCGGATGACTTCTTTTTGTCCACCTGAACTAAGAAACAGTATTAAAACGTTATCTTTTATCATTCATTGGTATTATCAGTACAGCATCTAGCTTAAATGTTGATGAAACATAATAAATCATAATACACACGCATGGTATGCGTGTGTGTTGTTAAGGGGCGCAGGAAAAAGGAAAATTCGAATTGAATTATTTTTTATAACAAGGCTCGAGAAATTCTCGAGTCTTCAGATTTTTTTCTCGTCTCGAACCAAGCGGAATTTCTCGAATCTTCTCGAGCTCGAGAATTCTCGAGCAGAAACCCTACATGAAACGCACTACACGAAAGCTCCCTTCGTGTTTTTGTAAAGCAAGAGTAGCCCTACAGGCGAACGTATGAATTGCTCACTCTAACATTCTTGATTCAATTATCATAAAATAACTCTGTGTTCCCACTGCGAGGCAGCGGCAACAAGAAAACAGAATAGTTCGTACCGAGAAACGGTTTATTTAATTAAGTAAGGGCAGCAATCAGCGTGCCTGCGCGATGCTACGTCATTATTTACAACCCAAGCGCGCAACTTCGGTGCGAGATACGTAAGTACTGCTAAATTTTGCATCATAAATATGTAGAAGTAAATGTAACTAATATAAGTAGCAAAAGTTCTAAATTCAGCTAATTTTTCTGTAGTCTGCATCTAAATGTCTTCTAATGCTGTCTCGATTCCGACTGTAATTTGCATTTACCTCCTATTGTATCTTTTCGTTCAGCCTTTTATTAGCGCTCGCGACTAAAAAATATGATATCGAAGCCCTAATGAAGATACCATGGAATAAACATGAGTCGTAATCAAGCGGCGGGCAAAAACGCCCAACAATCACGACTGCCCTGTGGTGGGTGACAAAAATGCAATTTAAGATATGCCCACACTAAAAAGTCAATTCTGCGCGAAACGGGCGTACGTAATGGGCAGACGACGCGGAGATTATGCACGGCCGCGGCCGCTGGCAAAAAGCACGCGGGCCCAGTCGCATGGCATAATTAGTCGCATGCTGCGCGGCCTGTAAGCGAGCCCGTAATACTTTTTACTACTCTATGCGATTCACCTATTACATTCGATGTGATACGAATGCAATTTCCATTTTTGTTCCCATTCTGTCATTCAGTGATCTTTTCATCTAGATGATCGTTCGCAATTCTGTTTTTTTCCCCGGCCTCTCTATTTGTTTTTCTTGTGCGGGCAATAACTATTATTTACGTTCCATTACACTGGATGTCTTATTCGTTACATAAATTTTATTTATGTTTTATGCCACCGGCTCGTAAATGGGCATTGGCTATCAATAATAGTAAATTTCGAACTTTTTATTTGAGATGCCTTAGCGTGCTTTTATGAACATGGAATTAACGATTAATACTCCAATAGCTTTTTACTTTACAAGTTAACACGATTCCCCACTTTGGCGTTTTAAATGTTAATTACATGTGAAAGTGTTTTAACATAGACATTTAGTTAGCTGTCTGTGAGGTGCGATCCGGGCGACGACGCGACGTCGACGGCGGGTCGCTGATGGTCCGGTCGACGCCGCGACGCTCGCAAGGCGGCTCACATCGATTCTTCACCCGGGTTCGGTGCGAGTTGCGTAATTACCAGTTATTGTGTTTCTAAGAAAGTATGTGGAAACGAGACATACTAAAGTGTGGAGCGTCTGCAGTGTTCGTGGAAGTGAGTTGGACCAGTTTTTGCCCCCACCGGGCCAGCGCCCCGCTGCCCGCTGCGACCACAGAACGGCGCAAGCGACCGACTGCCACTAATTTTATGTTTTATATTTCTTCATCAATACGAAGTTTCAAACGCAGCGCGACTCATATCGAGGAGGGTGGCAAATTGCTCCTTTTTCGACGTCCCAGCTCCGCCGAACCAGGAATTTATATCATGGCGAAATATTTGCGACAGTAAAAACGGAATTCCATTTAATTATGGATGATTTTTAAAATCTGTGAACAATGCGAGGCCCCTTTGTGGCGTGGCCCTCGCTTTTTTTCTGTTTGATTTGATGAAATTAATTTGATAAGTCTTGTTCGCTCGCGGGCGCTTCTTGTGCAGTTATCAATAATCATCACGCGAGTTGTTTAACGTTTCCAGTTTTGGATCCAAAGAATTCATAAATAAATTCGATGGACGCAAGAATGTCTCGTTTGGGAATTGTAGGTTCTTGTGGGGAGGCTTCGTGTGTGTTGAATATTGTATTCCGTGAAAAACTAGACCTTTGACAATGCAGATTCAGTAATAACTAAAAAGACAGTTTTCCTTCTAATTTCTTCTGATATTCATTGAAATCAAATAACTGCGTCAAGATCGTTCATCAAACTTTTAAATTTTTACTTTTAGGTTTGGCTAAACTTGGACATTGACGGGGTCGGGGTTGTGTTATCTCGTTTATTAATAAAATATTCGCAATCAATATTGTCGACACGTCGCCGCCGCTATCTGCAGACCGCAGACGGCGCAGCGGCCGCCGCGAGCTAGGGTTGCCACTCACATGATTAGCCAAAATATCCAATAGAAGTTAAAACGTGACCACAGAAAAATAGACATAAGTATATGTAGATATTCTGATCCCCCTTTTTGGGGTAGAGTAATAATAATATAACAGACCATTTGATAAAGCTACCTTTCTCTGGTTCTACGGTTTACAACTACATAGACAGAAAATACATGTAAACAACTAACTCATACACTAACAGCTGTTTTAAATTTCTGTGTAATTTTTTTGTGTATTTTTTATAAACGGTACCTTTTGTCGATATTGAATCCTTATATGAGTTATCTCCGACCGGCTATGCAGTGAAGAGGCAGCCCTAACCCAAACATAGATAATTTCCAAGATTTATTGGCAGCGTCAGACACTAAAAGGTTTGAGTTGGAGGACGATAAGTAGTTACACATAATTAGTGGGCGACACGCGACCACCGGTATGGACACCCTCAACCCGTGAAGATATCACTAACAATTTTAGGAGTAGACCACATGGGTGTGGGTCAACGACCGCTGATTAGTGTTGGCCTTGAAAATAATAGCATAATGATTTATTTATTTATAACAAACTTACAGCCAGCCAACCTGTGATAGCATATAAAAATACTTCATAGGGCTTTCCAAAATCGCGGCATAAGATTCTGTTCTTAGCTATCCTTATCGACCCTCCCTGTCTCAGGCCCTCGATGAGAGCAGCTACCCTACCACCACTGACACATTAACAGTTAACATTGTTAACAATGTCTGTCACACATCTGTCATATTCATACAAGTGACGTCAGATTTGTCGGCGTGTCACGCTACTCTCACAGGTTTGGGTATTTTCATGACCAATGAACCTGCAATGTATGGCACAAGTTTTTCGGTAACACCACCCGTCTTCCAAATTTAGTACCGAGCTTTACGTCTTTGTTATAAAGTTGACCTATATGTATGCAGCATAATCGAGATTCTATATGTATATACCTAGTCGTAAAGTAGGTAGCTAGTTATAAGCATTTTATCTTCTATTTTTCTACTATATAACAGGTTTTATGACTTTTACGTCAAAAAAAATAATCGATAATTTATCGTGTCTAAGAAGGTGATTTATTTGGAATATTGTCTATTCTTCGTCGGAGGAATATGTGTCATCATCTCATCGCTAATGGAGTTTGTCAGTCCGCATATTTGTGTGTCTCGTCTTGCGGTTTCATATCAATAAATAACTGAGTTGGATCTAAGCAAGCCGCTATCTCCCAGTTGCTTTTATACACGGTGTTGCAAAATTGGTATACTAATAGGCAGAAAGGGGAAAAATACTTATCCAAAGTCACAGTCACGTGATCATCAATGTTTCTATGGAGAAGCAATTTATATTCATACCCTTTTGAATTTAATCCTTGTGAATACCACTTTTGCAAGATCCTGTATATCTAAGTAAAATAAATTTTAGTTAGATAAAAAACTTTCTATCTTTAGCTCTGAGAAATATATGTATTAGATAGAGACATCCGGTGGGCGAGCACGAGACATCACATTAAAGCCAACTTTAACGATGAGCCGAAGCGTGATTACCATCTCCGACGCGATCGCATCGGCGATAAACTAGCAGAAGGCGACGAAGCGAAATCCTCAACTACACATCAGAGCGAGCTTAACGACTCTATTACGACAAATTGATATACCATTTCAGCAATAACAACAGTTTTATCGTGTTCCGTTGCGTGTCGAGCCCGCGGCATTCCGGAGGGGGCGATTCTCGCATTACCACGAACCAACCGACCCTAAAATGTCAACGGGAGCGTTCGAGCTCGTCGACACAACAATCGGACCCCACCGCTTTATCTTCGGCGCCTTCGACAAATTACGTCGCCCCAAAAAAGTCAACGAGCTTATCAGAAAACATTAGACTGTATGTTTGTCGTACCTTTTAATTTCGTTTGGAACGACCGTTTTAGTAACCTGTGCGTTTTAGTGCTATCTCGGCTGCGTGCCTCTGTCACATATTTTCGTCTGCGTCGTTTTGTTGTGTCGTGCTCGTCTTTTATAGCTTGTTTGGTGTCGGTAAATGTTGTTTCTGCAAAGTGTTATTGTGTGGCGTCGCCGGGTGATACATTGTTATGGATAAAGGTGAAAACTTTATCTGTTGTCGCAGTAATGGTTTCGTTCGTAACTATCTAGACAGAGATTTAAGCTAGTAGGCATAGTATATTGATATGTTTTTGTTGTACTTTTCTTTACATCATATATTATATTTTTTTTACTAAAATATTTCTCATACCTACATATTTTAATTGGGTATTATACCTATAATATAGCCTGCTATCACACACTTTGGATAGCCAATTAGCCATGCTTTACATTTTATTTTAACGGTTGCTGCTGTTTCTGTATAGTAACTGCATTTAAGAGCTTAATTAAATGCAGCCTTGAGGTAAAATAACTTACTTTAAAGAAAGCACTAGACTTAGACTTAATTCCTTTTTAGCATAAGCAAGATACTTGTGTAATGAGTAAGTAAGTATTTACGATTACGTTTATTAGTCTAATTTAGGCCTAGACATGCGGCGTTCCAGCACGCAACTCATTCTAGGAAATATTCATAGTTATATCTACCGGCTAACATATCTGAATAGAATCCACGATGGATCTAAGATACTCGTTGCTAATCTTATTCAGTTATGCGTTGGCGTAATTAAATTACTTCTTCTATATTAATTAAAACACTTGAATTAAGTAATAAAAACATGAGAGAGGAACAAATAACAAGGCGAGTAGTTCATACTTCATTAGTTCCAGTATTAACAATAGCAATTAAAACTTGACGATAAATAAGCTATCTTTATTGGAGCGCTGAAATTGAACCTCGTAAAAGCGGACATTAAAATAAGATGTAGGTAGAGTACTCACCGGGTATATTATAACAGCTGTGAACATTAAATGGAGAAATCTCAAGGGGAAGGAGGTACTTTCACGTAATGTCTTTTACGCCATAAACGCTAAACACTCAATTTTAGAAGCTTCAACGAGCGGGGCTAATTACAAATAATGAAATGAAAACATCAATTAATTAGGAGAGGGACGGCGAGTGCGCCGCGTCGGCTACACACAACTGGTTTGGACGAGCGAGCGGCTCGTGGCTCATCCATTATTCAGACACAACAACATGGGGCCGAGACCCCGCCCCTGCGGAGCCCCGCCAATGGCCCTGCTCGCCGGCCCCGCCCGCGCCGCGCCGCCGCCGCCCGCGCCCGCTGCACCGAGCTCCATTACCCGGAGGGCTACCCTAGCCCGACAATAAACGAACGAACGAGAGCTTTCATGCAACCGGCACGTCTAATTCAACAAGGTAGAGTCGTGTATAGCACAGCAGCTTCGTTTTCCGTAAGCTAGAGTCGGTCCCGGTCGTGGTCGACAGTATCGAAGGCCGCTCGACAGATGTAATTGCTCGTGGGTGCCGATTGATTATTAGCGAAGCTTAATTAATTGCGGTCGTGAATCCTATTAAAGCTACAATACCCCTTTCTGTATGACTTTAGCAATTTGTAAATGACAATGAAAGCTTAATTGAAAAGTTTAATTTATTTAGAAACGTAGAGTTTACGAGCTTCCTGATTGAAGAGCTTTTAGATTAATCTGTCTTAATTTTTGATGTAGGATAAAGATAAAGATTGGTGTGGACACTGGACAGGGATTTCCGATTAATGACTAAAGTCCCGTAAGTTTCAGGACTTATTTTAAGAGATGTGCGGGACGTCCCTCGAATTTTGTGGATGGGACTTTGCTTATTTGTACATAAAATACTATTTATGTAGAACATGTTAGAAATGTTGAATCGACGGCGAAACATTTCCTTTATAATTTTATGCTCGCTAATACCAGTCTCTAAATAAATGTAGGTATCTAAACAGGTTTTCCTTTTCAGGAAATGCCTTATTACTTAGCCTTATTGCTTTATCAGTGCCAATATTTCAAGACGTGGAGATTGACAAAAACTCGTCGCGTCAGACGTGTTGGGGCGCGGGGCGCGGAGCGCGGGTGAGGGGGGAGGGGGGAGGTTGGTCACGAGCCAGGCCACTTTATGCACATTAGCTAATTTATTTCGGCGATTTTCCTTGACATGTGACATCGAATTTAGACCGAACTGATAAGACTGTACCAATATTTTGAAGGATCGTTTCAAATCGCTGCAGTATTTTTTGTCTGGTTTTAATCGTCTTTTGTTTCGGCGCAGCTGATGCAAGTCATCACAGCACCTTTAACAAAAGATTAGGCAGAAGTGATCGGGTCATTGTATTGTATTTCCCAGCGGACAGAGCGCACTACCGCAGTTTCCTTGGTAATTGAAATCGCATCAATTTGTCAGTTTGTTGTCTCTTTGAAATGACCGCTAGACGTTGAAAAAACTGTCGGCTGTTCTTTTCGGAAGTCGCTAATGACAAGGCGCCGTTGGACGCTTTTTTTCGCTTGTAGTGTTGAAATGGTTTTGTGGTAAGACTGGGTTGTCACGTGGCCGGATCCCGGGCCTCGCCGGCTAATAACAGGGCCGCGGCCCGATGTGTGGCCCGGAAGCGATTGTCATCAACGCGGATGTTTGGAAACATTTTTATTTACGACGACCAAATTATACATATTCCAAAGATGCATTTCCTGAATGAGTACTTAGAAATACGTACAAAGTTTATTTGACTTTTGTTGCATAACTTTGCCTGAATTTCATTGCTCTTATCTCTAATCAAGTTCATTTTATATTCGTGATAATTTTCAAAGTGGTAATTTCCCGTTAATTGTGTTTGAAATAAATGAATATCGTGCAGTAATAAATGTTAGGTTTAGTAATCCCTATGACACTTTATTGAGGCCACTAATGGCACCTAGGCACGGAATTAATCTGAACCTATTAAACAGATACGATCACAGAGCTATTATGTTATTTTCTTAATAAACATTAAGCATTGCTCGTGTGAATTTAGTCATGTAATGTTATCAATTACCTACATGACATGGCAGTTTATTATAATGAGTTGTTCTATATTTGTACAGATAGTACGGATGTCGCGTGAAAGAAATGGTTTCAAGGTTGTTTGAGAGTTAAACTAACTTCATTCATTGGTGTGATGATTGGCCAAGTGAACCGTTACAGCGACGGTCGGCTCAAAATGAGGCGTCCAACTCTATAACCGATAAAAGGTTAGTTATTTACTTAAAGCCCCAGTGATCGTGCTGGTACTAGCGGGCTGCGCCGGCGCACGCTTTTTGGTCGTTTTTTCTGCCGCTCCCGTTCCGCTAAACAAACTTCACGCGGCGACGACAAATCGATTCCATCCGATCGCATCTCCGCCGCAGCCTCTCCTCAATAATGGGATATTACTTTTTTATCATCACCCAGAGATATTGTTAACGGATCAACTATGAAATTATAGTCGCCATTAAAATCACATTGTTTCCGCTCCGCACCTCAAAAATTCAGCCGCGTCATAATTTTTACACCAAAATCTTGTTATTTCTGAATCGGTTCTGCTTTGTTTCTGAACTGAACATCTTTGTCTTCAGAATTAGTGTTGGGAAATCGGTTTCGGCTAACGGTAACTGTGTGCTTAATTTACCGGTCAAATTGGTTTTTAACGATAATTTTGAATTAGGATTTGGTATCTTACCTACTTATATGATTTTCTTATATTGAAACTATTAGTTTCGGGTCCGAATTAATTAGGTAAGAAGAACTTTTTTTAGCTGGCAACTTTTTTTGAGCAGATATGAATATAAAAAGAAATTAGATTTATTCAAGGGTCATTTTATGATGGACTGTCCTAATTATCACTTTTTCACGATAAATATCACAAATGATCGTTTCAAGAACTAACTCAATTACAAAACTAGCCCTCATTTCCATGTTTAACCACCGATCAACGACTTCAGAACTAACAATGGACTGGAAGTAAAATAAGTTTTTTTTGCTTAAGTGGCTTCGTGCTGCCATCAGCAATAATATAGAAGAATCAATGGTAGTGGAAGTAGGTACTATATACCGTGTACTTGAGGTTTCGACGCATCGCCGGATGTGGCTCTGTACTCAGTACCACTGATATACACTTGCCACTGTAGCTTTCAATCACGTCATTAGGATTTATCATAATCAGGTCTATTTTTACTCCTCTTAGTAATACTATTATACAATGTAATGTCTTAATGCCTATTTTTAATATATGTTAGTGAGTGTTGTCAAAATATTAAAGCAAACCTAAGTAGGTAGATAATCTACAAAACTGAAGGCTCGGCTCAAAATATTGCACAAAGTGAGCACGCGACATGGAGCTCTACGCATGAATGAAAAACCGCAAGTGTGCGCGCCCCCTATGATTTACTTGTCACACAAATTGAGCACGCTTCTTTATTTTATTTAAAATAAAATAACATGAAAATGAGAAAATCACATCCCATTACTGCACCACTGGACCATAAAGTACCTGCGGCACGTGCATAAAAAATTGCAACTAGTTAGTAAAAAATGCTACGATGTATGGATTTCGATATGAGACATCATCTGTTCTTGTACAATCAGATGCTCATTCCATGCAAGTTAAACCCTGTAAGCTGACAGTAAGGTCGAACTCTCCTTGAGTCGTAATCACAACTTTTTCAAGCCAGTAAAGCCTGATGATTTAGATCATTTGGTTGGAAATGAAATGAGATGTTTCTATATTGCTGGCAATGATTCTGAGGTTTCTTGTTAAAGGATGCACTGTAGTGGATGGAACTAAATTGCACATCTATTTATGATAAGTGTCAGATTGACGATAACTAAGTATGAGGTTTTTTGATTGGCTGTCCTTCGTTGATAGAGCATTGACTTCAAATTCAACCCGACCCATTGGCCTGTGGTTCTCAGTAGGCAAACTGTTAGCGAGTTAAAGCTTGCAAAATGTAAACACCCAGCATAACTCAGTCGGCATATGTTTGTATAATGGATATGCAGCCTTACTATTCGGCTATTCCGAACCTATTCGAATAGAAACGTCAACGCTAAACGTCTCTGAAGGCACGAAAATAAGAATTCTTGCAAGAAAATACCGCTGCCGCCATTAACATTAGATTAACTTACCCCCCTTTTCCTAGTAAATAGTGGGTAGTTGAAATGGGGGGTAATCTAATAATGGTTTGCCGTGCTCCAAGTCGTTAGGCTCAAATGAAGCTGTTTGGGTAATATTGTTATTAGACCGTCGTGTGTTTTATTCAGCTTTATAATGTATTGGTTTATTAGCTTTGTTAAGTCAAAGTTTGCTTTTGGATGAAAATATTATAGTCAAGTAATATGATAAGGTTAAAATTACATATTATTATGCACCTTGCCGAGGCATTTCAAAATGTATGTAATTTTTAGCTACTCATTTAATTTATAGTTCATGTGTTGTTTTGCACCTCAGTTCTGTTGGGCCGTCGCTTAATCGCGTCTTAAGACAAAATAAAGTACCTACCTACCGAAAAATACACATTTCTTATTAAATTCACTCTGGGAAACATCAATTACTTTAATTATTTCATGATGATGTTCAAGTATCCTGCACAAATATCATTTACCTTCCATTAATCTTGTAATTTTAGACCATTGACCAACGACCAACATTAGCGGTCTATATGAACGGTACTAAACTAAATTGGATTGGTTCTTTATTGTTTATTCATAGCATTTTCGGGCTATTAGCTCCCAATATGATTATGCTGTAACTATGTTTATTTGATTTCGTAAGTATGTTGTCTCAATCATTTGGGATTATTTGATAGAATGGTTTGATTGTATATTGCCTAATAATCGTTATAGGTTTTTGGTCGTTACTAAAGTTCAATAGAATTATGTTGTTGAAGAACTGGGTCAAACTGAATAAGGAAATAAGCATTCCATGTAATTTACTGCTCTTACAGTTATCCTTTTAGCGCCTTCGAAATCACATACCTATACAGCGGTTACAGCGAATTCACGAACTAGGTATTCAAAGTCGCAGAATAATTTTACCCAAAATGGTCTTCCAAAACACTAAATTTTGGCTTCCTTACCACTTTTGCCACGGCCAAGACATAGGTTGTTGGTAGATAATATTGTCATATACCCCATTACAATATATTAATGTAATGAGTATATGGGTGGATTTCAACAAATCCTAAAAAATCTTCATTTCCGTGGACTTTTTTATCTTAAGGTTTTTTATATTAGAAAAACGCTTTTATTAAAGTTTTTGTTCATGTTAGTGTTCTTACTAAATGGGTAGCAGATAAGTTAAAAACTTAACGAGATACGGATGATTAAAAATTTCGTGCCACGGCGATGAAACATGCGTTCACGGCAATGAAACAAGCGTCCACGGCAATGAAACAAAGGCCCACGGCAATGAAACAAACTTCCACGGCAATGAAAGAACTGTATACAATGGAAATAAAAGAATCAATCCACTGCATTTTTTTAAAAAGACTGTGAGGGAAACGCAAACTTAGACAGGTATGTATGGCAGAAATATTTGGATAGATATTGGAACGAAAGAAAAAACGACTGTATGTATAAAAAATAAGATAGATAGATAGATAGATAGATAATTCTTTATTGCACACAAACACAGAAATTACAATAGAATATGCACAACATAGACGGTACAAATGGCGGCCTTATTACTAAGAGTAATTTCTTCCAGACTACCTCGGAGGAGAGAAATTATACAAAGAAAAGGGGAAAGTGCAAAAAATTACAAACATAACTTATAAAAGGAAAAATTAACAATTATATAAAATGATACCTAATCTATACCTAGTAATAGGTAATATAAACTACATACAACATACTTATATACTTAAATATATACATACTTTTAAATATATAATATATTATAAATAAATATTATTCTGGCAAAGATAATAATTTATTGTAGTGCTTATTCAGCAGGGATTTAAATGATGCTAGCGAAGGCGCAAGTCTGATATGTGTGGGTAAATCATTCCACAACAATGTGGCCTGGACAGTAAAAGATTCGCTGTAGAATTTAGTTTTATGTTCAGGGATGTTCAGCCTATAAGATAAGAATATAGTATGGAATTCTCTAAGTAGCATTGTGGGGTCCGTATTGCGACTTATGAAAGAAAATGTTCATTTCACACTAATAACGTTCACAAACCTTGATCATAAACCTTACCTATAACATCTATATTTTCATAAGATATAATATCCAATTTTTATACTGTTCATTTTATGTAAAATTCATAAAATATACTATAATATGACATAATCTGTGCAGAATTACACAACACCGGAAAAACACCTAGCACCAAAAAAATAGGTGCGGTTAGGTGCACATGTTGGTCAGCTAAGCGTCCCCCTACATAGCGCCAATAATAATAACGCAGTCAAAACTCCTTGCAGGCTTGCACCAAAACCTAAACATAGAGCGTCTCCCGCTTCGCTTTTGATGAACATGTGCACTCAACCGCTCCTCCTGCTTTTCTCGTCATCGCACCTATCTTTAAGTTGTGGTGTTAGAGGTTTTGATGGTGTTGTGTAATTTAACACAGATTACGTGATATGATAGAATATTTTATGAACTTTATGCTAAATCATAGTATATTTTAATTGGTATAATAATATGAAATGTACATGTTATCATCATCAGCCTATAATCATCCAATGCTGGACATAGGCCTCTCCCAAGGAGCGCCACAACACTCGGTCCTCGGTCTTCCGAATCCAGCCACTAACGGCTACCTGCCTAAGCTTACATATTTTGACAGCTATGTTGGTAACCTTAGTCCTCTGACGTATAACCTCTTTTCTGATACCATCCATAAGAGAAACCCTAAGCATAGCTCTCTCCATAGCACGCTGAGTGACTTTAAATCGGTGGACCAGCCAGTCCCACCATCAGTGTCCACGTCTCTGCACCATATTTCATAACTGGCAGGGCGCAATGGTTGAAGACTGTTGGATGCGCCTTTCAGCCTCCTTGTCGAAGTTGCTTCTGCCTAGCCGAATAGTCTGCCTCCGGTAGTCATATTATTGCACAACTTCGATAGTTGTCTCACGAACGATCACCGGCTCCGGTTTTATGTGAACATTCTAAATGACTTTTGTCTTGCCCAAGTACATACGGAGGCCTACACGTTGCAAGCAGCATTAAGGCCACTTAGCATCCAGCTGAGTTCCTGCAGAGATGTATGTTCTATTATATTCTATTCCACTATCTGTGGGAGGTGTAAGTACCTGCACCTGGCTCTCTCGAATGGGACCTTTGTGCACTGTGAATATTCTATTCCAAGGTCTAAGCTGCCTTTCTAAGCTTGGAACATTTCCCACCACGCTGGTCCACAGGGGGTGGCTGGGTTCACATATTATCTAGATGTGCTAAATCTATAGGTAGATATGCAGGATTCGTCACGATGTTTTCCTTCACCGTAAAAGCGATGGTATACATTGTATTTAAATTCAAAGGAACACATTGGTACATGTCAGCGCCGGAATTTGCACCCGCATCACTGGCGTGGGAAGCGGGCGCTTACCCGACTGAGCTACCACCGATCTTATTTATACATAACGTTCATTATAATTGATTCGATTGTTATTATTAATGTAATATTATATATGGATGGATGGGAGGGGGATACGAGGGATGGGAAATGTGAGGGGGATATTGAAAGAAGAGTGAAAGCGGGAAATAAAGTGAATGGGGCCTTGCACTCTTTCATGAGGAGTCAAAGCGTGTCTCAAAAGGCTCGTTTGGCTGTTCATGGGGGAGTGTTGGTCCCTACGCTAATGTATGGAAGTGAAAGCTGGGTTTGGCAGAAGAAGAATGAAAGTAGGGTAAATGCTGTTGAGATGCGCTCTCTAAGAAGTATGTGTGGACTGAAACTGAATGATAGGATAAGGAATAGTATTATAAGAGAGCGAGTTGGAGTAAAAGAAGACGTAGTGACCAAAATTGAAAAAGGAATGTTGAGATGGTTTGGTCACATTGAAAGGATGGATGAAAGAAGATTGACGAAAGAAATTTACTGTGCAGAGATGAATGGTTGTGTCGGTAGAGGACGTCCTAGGCGAAAGTATGTCGACCAGATAGGCGACATACTCAAGAAGAGCCAAATTAGGAGTTTCCGAAACCGACGTGCGTGTATGAAGAGACTAATGAATGTTGAGGAAGCGAAAGAAGTATGTCAGGATCGTGGCACGTGGAGATCCATAGTCTCTGCCTACCCCTCTGGGAGACAGGCGTGAGTATATGTATGTATGTATGTATTATATATTTAGTTTTTATACATCTCGATACGCACCCGTCTTAACGCACTGCAAAAAGAGGTAATTTGACTAGTCCTGTAGGTAATATGTCAGTGATCGGTATTACCTGTATTACAGGTAAAAGATGGTAAAGATATGTTACTTTGCCTAATCATACATACCACGGCGATGAAAACATAAGTCACGGAAATGAATAACCTGGCCACGGAAATGAATAACCTAACCACGGCAATGAATACAAATTATTTTACAGGACATGGCAATGAAATTTTTTTCATTGCCGTGGCTTTTTTTTCATTGCCATAGCAAATATTGGCCACGGAAGCCACGGAAATGAAAGCATGGCGATGAAAACCAAGGCATTAAATATAAATAACTAAAAAAGTATTAACTATTCGAAGAAATAAACACTTTATAAGTTAAATATTTTCAAAAAGCTTTCTTTTGAATGCTTACTCTAGAAGACAAACTTAATTTTATAGAAGTTATATCTATCCACGGCAATGAAAGAAAAAATGTCCAGTCCCCAAAATTTTTACTGATTTTCACTATAGCGCAAAAACGCGGGCACCGATGTACCTCCTTCCACGTCGAGGAGTTAGGCGACACTTGTAAGAAACGATTAGCGCACTGAGGGGGGCACCCAAGTTCATAGGTAAAACAATATCCTTGATCATGTTTAGGACACGGCGATGAACAGAAGTTCTGGGACACATGAATTTTCACTTACCGTTCGTTATATTCTTTATAGCTGTTCCCGCGCGCTTCGCTTCGCCTTAAAAAGTTTTCCCGTGGGAATTCCGGGATAAAAAGTAGCCTATGTTCTTTCCCAGGGTCTAGACCGTATGTATACCAAATTTCATTCAAATCCGTTCAGTAGTTTTGGCGTGAAAGAGTAACAGACAGACAGACAGACAGACAGACAGACAGACAGACACAGTTACTTTCGCATTTATAATATTAGTTAGGATATATTTCAATAAATGTATTCCGTGACAATACTTTAACTATTAATGTATCAAATGAAACTAAGTTTAACTATCAATACTCAATATTTTTTCATCAATGAAGAATAATACAAAACGTGGTGACGTAGGGACAGACACGGCAATGAAAGATTTGGAGGTTTAATATTTTTTTTAAAAATATCCATTAATCCTATTAATAAAATATTTAGTGCTACACATAGATAACTATTTCACTTAACCGGAAAAAAATATTAGAAAATTATAACTTGGTTTTTTAGTACCGATTTCATTGATGCCACGCAATTTTTGGCTGCGGGAAATTCACCCATATAATATACCTATTATAAAATCATTTAAGTAGGTACATTTCTCGACACCACGACCAGACATCAGCTTTTCTCTCCCATAACTTTATATCCTCCAACCAAAACCAGTCCACAATCGTTCAACAAAGCAAACACAGCCGAAATACCCCAAAAAAGGCTCTCAACACGAGAAATAATTAGTTTCTCATTACCGTGTCCCGCCACACACGGCGGTAGGCAAATGGGTTTTTTTCGCTCTGAGCTGCCAAATTGGAGGCACAATTACTATGTCCACTGTTAGGAGTATTAAAACTGCATTAGTGCTGCCACCGAACTTAACCGGCAAAATAAGCGACGACGTTAAACCACGGTTCGGGCTGTTCCCATGTCCTCCACTGCTTTTAATTCCTTATGTTTATAGTAATAATTAAAATGTGTTTTTTTTAAATATAAATATTGTTTTTCAATTGTGGGTAACATACCTGGATATTAAAAGATTTTTTTAGTCAAAGCAATGTTAAATATTAATTATATAAAAAAAATATTCTCTATCCTTTAAATACATTGTATTAAACGATATGCAAACTACACACAAGGCTCATTATATTTAATAGCTATGCTGTGATAAATTCTCAAAAGGTTTTATTAGAGGACAATGTTTGATATGAATGCTAATTACCTATGGGTAAAACCATTAGGTAGGATATAGTAATTGGTTTTTCTACATGTTTAATAATATGTTTCTATTATTACACAACTGCAATCTAAAGTTGAAGCTTAGGAAAATGCAGGTAATCATATTAGGATTACACTTAATTCGTAGTTAGTACGACTGTAAATAGTCGTAAGTTATGTATGAGGAAAATAATATACTTAATAATAACACAAAGTTGCATTCTTTAGTGAATTGAATATTTTTTGCGAGGTAGCTATAGTGTCATCATATAATTAGAAAACAACAACTAACATCACACTTCTTAGAAAATATTATAACAACTTACATGTATAATATTGGTGATAAATAGTAGGAAGTGTATAAGAATGAACCGTGACCCACACGTTCAAACTCAAAAGGTTGGAAAGGTTCCAGTTAACAGCCTAACCGTATGTCTAATACGAGTGCGACGATACAAAAGGGGTGAAATTTCTAAGTGTCATGCGTTTATCTGACTACTAAATTGAATTTTATTAGAGGTTTGATGCGCGAAGTGAAATTAGTCAGGGTACGGGCTTGGGCCCATGGAATTGAGATAATGATTGCATCATTAGTTGAATATTACTTTTTAAGTGATGTTTTGGTGTGAGACAGTTATATTCAGGAGCTGATGGTTTATGGTTTTTTTCGTTGTTACCTATATTATGTTATCGATTTTTATGTTTTATATCGATATATAAATAAATACATACATTAAAATATATATTACTTTAATATTTATTATATTAGGATATCTTAAAATATATTTAATATTGTATATTATAGATTATACTAAGTTTTTCATGTATACGATACAGAGCACAAAATAATTTAGATACCTACACATATAGTTAACTATCTACATCGAATACTGACACACCTTTACCTTAAGAAACTCATAAAATAAAATAAGTACCTAATATGTTTTGAATATTTTTATAAGTACCTATATCAAAATTGTTTTGTATACTTAAAACTTGTATTAAGTGGCATTGGCACATTCAAGAAGGAGGGGCTCTTCTACTACAGGTTTTTTAAACTTACAAGAAGAGACCCACAATGTAATAACATTATCTATTGTAAGTAACAACAATAAAGAATTTTGATTTTGATTTTTTAACGTCAATTGAATGTTAAACTTATAACTATTTGAATCAAGGCTTTGTATATATGTTTATTATCATGTTGTTTTATTGTGTTTAAAATTTTGTATGTTAAGGCTGTCACTAAAGCTGGAAGAAAATCAGAATCTGTCAAATCTAGTGAGGGGGGGTTGAGGTATGCGGGGCGTTCTACGGACAATGACATGAAATTTTAACATAGTACTCGAAAACATAAAAGTGAAGACATGCCACTTTGTTAAAAATATACTAAGTAAGTAATATTGTTTTGTGATACGAAAATATTTATTTTTATTTGAAAGTATTTTTAATATTTAATAATTAATTATATATAAAGTTGTACCCGTGCCGATATTTATACAGGTTGTTGCAAAAAGGGTTTAATACTATGCCGAAACCTACGTGTGCAGCATGTTATTGATGTTATTTCTAAGCCAGGAAATGAAATCAGAATGTAAAAAAATCGCGAAAATATTATCAGAGTTTAATAGTTCAGGGTGTTGTATTAAACTCTGCCCCCGTGTAATAAAAAAAGTATAGTTAGCCGAAAGGGCGTTACTCAGGCGTCACTCTGAAAAGCTTTTATCCTACGTAATTTTTTATATTTATGAAAAAAACGCTTCTTCATATAATTTTTTTTTGGTCACGTGACCTTTTAGTTAGACGACCTGTTTTTTTTTGGTGTTTCAAAAGCAGAACAGTAGTTTGCAGAACTCTGCATATACAGGGTGTCACAAAAGGTTACGTAGCTGGCAAAGGGATATGGGGAGGTCACCAGAAAAATAATAACATGTAAGTACCCCCGCAAGGGAGTACATTAGTACAAGGCGAGAGTGTGTATTTTTTTTTAAGTACTTATGTGTATTTGGGATATGATAGAAATAATATTTTTGTTTCTTAAAAACCAAAAAATTTACACCTTGCTGCGCTCTTTTGCTCACTGTAAGTACACCTACAAATATTGCTGTATTAAAAAAAACGGTTTTGTTATAACGATTATAAAAAAAAAGTTATTTTCATGTCAAGGAGTCATTTACCTAATTACGATTTCACTCAACAGCAGGTGAACTGAAAAAATAAGTTCTAGTTCTATCATCACTTTAGATCGCAAACATTGTAACTCCACTTTTCTCGGCGAAAAGTACTCTTTGGTGTCAATAGAAACGTTTTTTGAATTCACATGTTTTCCTCTTTATTCGAAAAAAAAACTGTATTCCGCATTTTACCATTTGTTTTCCTCTAAACCCCAAACCGTGATTTTTAAACAAGAAAACTAAGTAATTATACCCTTTATTCTCATATACAACGTGCGATGTAGGCGAACGTGAACGAAAACTATGCAATAAGCCTTTGTTTTTATTACTACTTTAGTAAATTACAATAACATACTCAACAATGTTAATTTTTTTTTGCAATGTTATGTTGTTAAATTAAGATCTAATATTTTATTAACATGAAGTTACTTTCAACTTTTTTTGCATCTATGCGTCGAATCACAGCATGACGGCTGCTGCAGCTTCCTGCTGTCCTGTCCTCCAACCAATCCCACCGGTTGCAGTACTGCAGGTTGCGTCGAATACGAGCCATTCTCTTCGACTTGACAAGACAGGTGCTCCCGGAAGGATCATAGATCGCACGGAACCCGTACCGTATAGAGGCAACGGACTCCTTTGCAACAGCCCCCCAGATTCGGAAGTAGCCCATGCACTGCATGGCGAGCACAGCTGCAGCAATTTTTTCGTAATGAATCATTGGGATGTCATCCCCGAAGGAGGCTCTCAGCCTACCTCACGACCTGTGTGACATTAGAAAAATGCACTGTGCTAACGCCGTTTGCGAGCTTGATTTGCAGGACCGCGTTGTATGCCAAGTTCCACAGCAGAGAGCTCCGCAACTGAACTTCTTCAGTGAAAACAAACCCTCTCTTTTCGCATCCTTAATGTACTTGTTAGACACGTATGACCTCTGTAAATTTTCTGCAGATGACGAGATAGAGAAGACAATGATGGTATACAAGAGCCGCCCTAAAGGTTCTCCCTCTAGGGGATAGAGTTGAACGCGGTTACTATTTTTAAGCAAACAGCCAGCGCAACAACTCGCCCGTGGTTCTTATCCTGCTCCGACAGTGAACGAACGCAAAGTATTGTACCCACTATTCGAATCCGCATTTCGGATGCCAAACTGACTGTCCGAAAGGTCGAAACCGTACCACCACAGAGGTATGACTCGTTCGAAGAGCTTATCAGGCTCTTACAGCAATCAGATGTGTCGGTACACTGAAAGATAATCTACAGGCCTGCTTTATTTATTTAGGAGCACTAATGGCCTCCTTTCAGTCATTGAGTCACTGGCACTCAGGCTGCGGTTGAACAGGAAGATAGACTGTCTAAACAAATCATTTTTAGGCTAGTTAAAAAAAACTTTAGGTGGGTAGTATGCCAACTAGAACTACAAATAAAACAGTATTTTTGTCTCCTCTAAAATTTGGTCACGAGGAGTTACGATGATTACGATCTAAGGTGACGCTGACGATATTTTATACAAGGTATTGAAAAAAGGGTATAAAGCTTAGCCAAAAGTGGATTTAGGTGCCATTCTGATCCACTTTTCTTCTACAATTTTGAAAATTCACGTAGCAAAACCTTTTACATAGAAACTTATTCGATCACGTGACTTTTTACTATAGAGACCGAATTTATTTTTCGAGAATTTCCAAAACTTGGAGAACAAAAGTTGTTCAGAATAACCCCTGAGTCAAACCCTTTCGGCACAGTATACCCTTTTTGCAACATCCTGTATAGGTAATATCAGGTTTATAAAAGACCTGGGCCTGTAGAGTGAGACTCGGCATGGGGAGTCATAATTTATAGATCTTTTAGGTTGCAGTGGCGAATGGGCACTGGTAGCCCTGCCCTTTTCTATAACTATAACTATAGGTAATTTTATGGCAATTTAAAAATGGTATAACATTTATCTATTTGAAAAAATCATTAAAAATATACATTACCTATCACCCTAATTTAAAAAAAAAATTCAGCCCTTACTTTAAACTTATAACACCCCTTTATTTCCTTCAGGGGTTAAAAAACCTGTGTATTTAATATTTTCTTATGAGTTTTTTTTTTAAAACTAGGCTCTTACATAGTTGTACATAATATTATGCGGTATTTTATTCCACTTGTAACGCATAAAATTCATAGCTACAGTAAACATTTCATTTTTTTCATGGCGAGATACAGTCGCACTTAACCGCTTTTTTGCAAAGCTTGTTAAATAGATTTAAAAAATTAAAAATACTTACTTATTTTTAACAACCTGTAGTGTACAGACTACAGACTACCACATCTTAAAATATATATATTTTTAATTAACTACGGTTTTTGGTTTCAAATAAAACAAATTATGAACTTACTTTTCAACACCCTGTATATTGTGTAGCTTACCTACCATACACAACCGTTAAAATAAAATAAATTACCCCTCAGAATATAAACAGGCTCGCGCTTTGGCATACTGCATTGACCGTATAGTTCTTATTCGGAGAATCTAATAAGTGTCATTATGTGCAATGTTTACCTTTATCTATGCATCTGTAACTCTATAGTAAAAAATGTAAACAAATCGAAAAGGCGAAATGTTTTCTAAGAATTTTCGGCTTTTCTGCATCTAAAATGATTAGAAAATTAACTTTCCATAGCAAATGCATATGTATTATAATACTTGTAGTCATAATTTGTTGATTTAATCAGTTTTTGTGAAATATTTGATAAAAAATAAAATGGCGTGGGTATCGCTCCTAACAGGCCGCCACCAGGGCGACGACTGAAAAAATCTGAAATCTGTCACGGTGTCATCATTTTTAAACCGGAATTTATTAGTTTTTTGCAAAAAAAGTTGACTTCTGGTCCATTAAATCCAACTCTTTAAGGTAACTTTGTTAAGAATTTAATTACCTACACATACATATAAGATTCCATGAAAATGGGCCCTCTGATTTCGAGGGTTTTTTCATAATAAGTCAAAAAATGGCAAAAGACATGGTGTGTTTGCAATTTTTTTTAACATACTTATTATAATCCTGCACCAATTTATAAGCAACTAACATGTTCAGTATACCCTCTGCTACAAAATATATTTTTATCAATGTGATAGAAGCCACCGTTTTTCCAATCTAATCAAGTATATCAAGCCGACTTTAGCATTTTAGCTTTAGGGATCCCCTTAATACAAAATTTTAAACCTATCGGTACTTTTTTTATTTCCCTATAAAATGCGTGACTAATTGTGCTCGGTTTGAGTTAATGTACAACTGATCCAGTAAAATTACTGTTGGTAGATAGGATTTCGCATAAGAACCTCATAACTACCTAAGTGTATGCAACAAATTAACACTGTTTTTGTATGTTTAAGGGAAAAGTATGAAAAAAAATATATTCAAGACCTTTAACATATTATTATTCATAACCATTCGTATGATTAAGTTGAACAAATTACAGATGGTTATCGAAAACAAAGCTAATAGTAAAAGTTCCAAGAAACCCTACACCATAGATTAGATAAGGATCAGAAACGAACAGACATTGTCACAGGTCTGTGCCAAATAGCATTTTAATTATGGAGATAAAATAGGCATTAGCGAGCAAATTACTCCAGGCTGTTTGTTTTATTTCATATTGTTGTTATCTGTGCACGTTGCATCGGAGAGGCAAATTGCCGGAACCTAGCGAAGCTTAGCACGGTGGTTCTCAAAGAGTAGGACGAAGTCAAGTAAGTACCTACACTGAATTGGTTCCTGTTAAACGGTATAATATAAGTATTTTAACATATACCTATATGAAATATCAATAGTTAATAATTATTTGTTACGGATTTATTACACATACAAGTCTATACAAATGATACACATTATGTTGTGACATTATGATTAAGCAATCAGAATATCAGGCAAAACGTTATTATAAGACTTACAATCTTATGTTTATCAAAAAAATCAAGCAAAACATAAATAATCAAAATCGTATGTCGCGATCATTACGGTAACTATGCCCCATTTACCAATTATAATCCCCTTAAGCGAAGCACTAACGAGGTTGGGAGCCGCTGGTTCCTGTCTCGGCGTTGTCATTAAGGTTAATACAAAGTTTGTTAAACGTTTTGTTGCTCAGTTGTAATAACTCGTATCCGCTCTTGTAATTGTCGTTGCGACAGATTGTTACCGCAACTAGGAAAATGTAGAAAGGTTGGGCAGCGTATAAAATTAGCGGCTACAGCCAAAACCTTAAAATAAAATAATATTTTTTTGTATGGAGTTTGATACAATATTAGAAATGTAAATAAATGACAAACTCTGTAAGTAAATAAAATTTGCTTTCCACTTGCTCTAGTCTACTAGGAGGTCGTCTCAATATTTTGTGTGTAATTCTAGATAATGCAAGTGGAGCAAAGTAAAGTTGCTATAATAATTCAATATATTCAGGAAACGTTCGGGATCGTCACCTCTGACTTATTATTCTATACTAAAGAAATACATTACAGTATTTTATATACCTTACAATATGTATAAATTCACTTCGTGCTTGCCTTGGTCTCATACAATAGAGTCACTAGACTCACTAGTCTTTAGCGGTTGCAGTTCTGTGAATTTCACCGTAAAAGCGGAAACCAATTAATTTTTCCCTTGCTGGTGTGTAGGTAGTTTTACCCCTTTGTTTATGGGCTAAAATTGTATCGCTTTCGGTATTATTGTACTTATTGTGAACTCTGCCCAAGGAGGGTCTATTGTTGTGGTGTTATCAGCTTTTCAAGGAGGTACTTCTCAAGATTTTCCATGCCTACTACTTAATGTCACAATTTAAAGAAAAATATTTAAATGATCATATAACATAAAGTATGTAGGTATATCTTCTGTCTTCATAGATCCGGTAAAATATACACTTTAAGAAAATGCGTACATTTGCGTTTAAGTAAAGTCAAAAACTTTACTCTTTGCTGTCCAACTATTCAGAGATGCACTACAAAATTAAGCACCCTTACATCAGCACGCTACAACACCGGGCGGTTCCTATCGGTACCGTCGCGACTGAGCCCAGTGGGTCACTCTAGATTACGAAAAACTAAGCCGGAGCGCTTCTGCCACGACTCTATCTCGTCCTCCATCTATCGCACCAAACGGATTGTCAAAAATGTATAAAGAAACGACGTCGTTTTGTGTCAATTTCTATACAAACAATACTGAATGCGATGCGTCCGTTGCGTGCGATGCCGACAGTTGAACGCTTACCTTAATACGTACAGAGATCATGACGACTCTCGTTCGTTTTTTGTTAAGCTACAGTAACCCCGCAGACGAATGTTAATATTTCAATCTGCAGTTGTTATCTCCGGCCGACAGAGGGCAGTAAAGCAGGACGGGAGTCCTTTGTCCGCCAGCGACTGCGGGTCGCGCGTCATCGGACAAATGCCCGCTGGTTCTTACGTTTTGGGGTTCTTCAACGATTCTAATATGAACTACTTAGGTAGAGTGTGTCGGGGCAAAAGAAACTTCTCGACAAATAACACCTCACTTCACAACTGAGCTCTTATTTTGAATTAGTTCGGTTGACGACCGAATGGCGTAGTGGTTAGTGCCCTGACTACTGAGCCGATGGTCCCGGGTTCGATTCCCGGCTGGGGCAGATATTTGTTTAAACACAGATATTTGTTCTCAGGTCTTGGATGTGCCCGTAAAATGGCAATAGGCCCGCCCCCTATTACATTGGGACTAACATAACACTCTGGCGAAAAGTGGGTGCAGCAATGCACCTCTGCCTACCCCGCAAGGGAGTACATTAGTACAAGGCGTGAGTGCGTGTTTTTTTTTTTTTTTTTTTTCGGTTGAAAGATTTTTGTCTTTATTCACTGGTTTGACAGTAAACAAAACTGTGGACAGTTTTTTGCTTTATTTTTGTATATGAAACACTATCTTATTTATTTGTATAGTGCTAAAGGGTTCTTGCATGTTATAAATTGGTTTTGCTGCCTATATTATTTTAGCAACTTTCGTGATAATGGCACAGTTGGAAGTAATAGTGACCGTATTGCAGCAGGTGTCTCAGAGAACTTGTAATTGTACTTTCTACGTACTTATACCTAGTTATCTTGATTTGATTACCTACTGGTGCGTATCTACTGAATGTCTACACTCAATGAACATACAGCATAATTAATAGATACTTACCATTGTATTCAAATTGTAAAAAAACTTTAAATACAAAATTTTAAAATAATTGCATAAATTTCCTTGGACCGAGTACCGAGTGTTCTCTAGCGAACCGTGGCGAAATAATCATGTCCTGGGGCAAAAAAAACTGCAGAAACAATATAATACTATACGGGACCCGCAGTATTAGTGGCGGGTCACGCTCGGCCGCCATCTTGTCGAATCCAGTGCGTCGCGCGTGCGCCCTAATGGCTGCCCGTGATAACTCTCACTCTTCAATCCTTTTATTTCCATGTCCTCCACTAAACCCCAACAATCAAATCCAAATTCAAAGCCCGAGTACTCTAAGGCGTACAATCCTGTGGCAAAAACCCGTTCTTTAAATTCCACAAATACAAGTCATTTGTAAATGCTATCTGCACTTTATTTAGGAGATTTGACTAAAAAGGTTGTGTTCGATTTCGTTTGTAAAGTGAATTGGGGGATTCCTCGCATTCTTGGGATGTTTGTACAATTTAAAGTAACTTAAATTAGTGAGGTTGGTCCTAAAAGGTTTTTTTTTATGAAATCGTATAGGAAATAGGAAGTTTATTTGTTTTTCTACATTCTCGGCTCTGACGTACGTAAGTACTTAATTAACTTAGTACCTACATAAGTATAAGTAGCATTCATAAAAATTATGGCATGTAAAGTTATATTCATATAGGAAATTATAGGCTCATATCTAATTACAATAATTGTGGAACTTTCATATTTGCACGACCGATTCAATGATATTATAATTTTGATGTACTTATTATAGCTAATGCAAATTATTCAATTGAAAAGTACATTTAAGTGCTAAAGCAATAGAGGTTATAATTTATGACTTGATTACGGCTCAGCGAGCGCAGAATGTGGTTAAACAAACCTTTTAATAACATTTTCTAACGTGTTCACACAATCGACATAGATAAATAAGTGATTTTTATAAAAAAGTATAACCCCCATGCCTTTCTCATTTGTTCAAACTATGTTGAAGACTGTTTTATAATCTCAGATAGAATTGACAGTGACGTTCTACTGGCGGGACAATCGACTGTGGATGAACCGTTCAGAATCTGTAAATTTTGTATGATAAAATGAAAAACAACTTTAGTTATGGACTTACGAGTATGTTCTGATAAGCGATACATCTGACTTTAGTTGGATCCTGTAACGCATACCCTATAAGTAGATGTTGTATTGATGTAATATACCGTGAACCTGTCTTCAGCAGGTCTAGTACCTACAGGTTTGATAGTTTGTCGAAAACTATAAAAGTTACGTTTTCTCGTGTGGCGCCTCTAATGAAAACTTTCACGAAACTTTTGACAGATAATGTATGCAGATGACAGGAGAAAACGTAAACTTTTTTCGTTTTCATAAATAGCAAAACCCGTACTAGAGGGTCAGGTGGATCACTGATAAAATTGCACCCGAACAAGTAATTTCCTTTCACCGTGCCTCATCGCAGGTGCAAGACGCATCTCTTACAAATTGACGTTGTATGCAGTATTAATTGCGAGGTAATGCGGGCTGCCCCGTAGCCTCAATGTGAGGGAGTAAAGAAACTTCTGCTAATAAATAATAAACTGTCGAACGTTGACTGAATACTGAGCGCCTGTAATGTACGACTCAGGAAGAGCGTGAACATTTTGTGCTTTTAAAATAATCCTTTATGGTCCCGGTATCACATTTGATTAAATCTATCTATTCCTATAAGCATGAACTTTTGTACTGCTTCACGTTAATACAGCCAATCATAGCGTTGCATTCCATACTTAACTTGTACTTAACCCGACATTCTCAATTGTGAAAAGGACGTATTCCGTATTCGGGGAATAAGATAAAAAGCAAAATTTAAGTAATTATACTTAATTTTATAACCTAAGTCGCTCAGCGTGCTATGGAGAGAGCTATGCTTGGGGTTTCTCTGATGGATCGTATCAGAAATGAGGTTATCCGTCAGAGGACTAAGGTTACCGACATAGCTGTCAAAATATGCAAGCTGAAGTCTCTGTGGGCTGGTCATATCTGCCGAAGAACCGATATCCGTTGGGGTAGACGAGTTCTCGAGTGGAGACCACGAACAGGCAAACGCAGCGTGAGACGCCCTCCTGCCTGTTGGATGAGGAAGGCCGAGGACCGAGTGTTGTGGCGCTCCTTGGGAGAGGCCTATGTCCAGCAGTGGATGATGATGTTATAACCTAAAACCACATAGGTCACAAGGAATTCCCAATTATTACTTTTGTCCGATAGTATTTTATACATAATTTTTTTTTTTTTTTTTAAATAGCCTATTTTGTTTCCCACTGCTGGGCAAAGGCCTCCCCTTTTTCCTTCCACACCCTTCGATCCTGTGCACTCTCAGCCCAGTTATTATCAAACTTATCCAGGTCGTCCCGCCATCTCCGTCTCGGCCTGCCTCTCCGCCGGCGCCCGTCGCCCGGCACCCACTCGGTCGCTATCTTGGCCCACCGGTCCGGGTGCATGCGGCAGACGTGGCCGGCCCAGTTCCACTTGAGCTTCGCGGTCTCGACACCAACATCGACTATGCGAGTTTGGGAGCGTAGTATGGTGTTTCTGACACGGTCCGTCAATTTGACACCTAGAAGACTACGCTCCATCGCTCTTTGGCAAACCTTCAGTCTGGTCTTTTGATGTTCGGTCAGTGACCATGTCTGTGCGCCGTAGGTTAGGACGGGCAAGATACACATATCATACATAATAATCTATGGAAAAAGGGTATCAGGTAATATCATAAGTAATATGCACTACGTTTCATTGCACAGTAATGATATGAGTTTAGGTAATTGAAATAAAGAGTATTCGATGATGTTGTTGATAATAACACTATGCACTATGTGCATACTAATAAATATATTATGTAACGAGAATACAGGGTCGCTAGGCTCGGCTTATATTTATAATATACTTTATATCAAAATTACTATTTAAAAAATGTTAACATAAAACTAAAACCTAGCAAGTACCTACAAAGAACGTATAAAACTTATAAAATTAACTCTTGTAGTTAATTTCGCCACAACTTTCAATACAGGAGGGCTACTCTATAGTGTCGAAAAACGAACGAAGGAGAGCTCTGTCGTGCAACCAGCACGTTTAAAACAACAAGATAGAGTTGTGGTTCGCGCAGCAGCGTTCCGAAACTTAGTTTTTCGTCATATAAAGTGACCCCCCTAGTCTCTATTAATGCGTGATGGTGAGTACGCAATTATGCGTACGAATGTATGAGTGAGCAACATCGCCCCTTGTACGGGCAGTTCCCATAATTAATTGTTTTAATTTGCCGCCAGAGGGCGCCCGTTTTGCAAGTCAATTACAAAAAAAACACGTATTTTCGCCGTATGCGTTTGTTGATTGCAGATAGCTATGAAAGGTAGATTGGTATGGTCTTCCTATTACATGCATTATTTGTGGAAGTGTCAACTTTGGGTCTGATTACTCTCGTTCACTAGAATGAAAACTTTATTCATGAGTCCTGAAGGTCTAAACTTCTATCAGTATCTAGATTATTCTCATGTCTGAGATATTTTATTCAAAATATAATGTAGGTTTCCTCTCGTTTTCCTTCGCTATAATAGGTGCTATATATTACATCTCCAGAGCGAAATTTTGTAAAATGGTTTGAGTAAAATTGTCTATTTAGGTACCTTATTAAGAGTACTTCCCCTTCAGATGGCATTACCAAATTCCACCCTGTATATCAGCATTATGACAACACACAAAGTATACACTTCCCCGCGAAGCAATGTGTTACTAATTGATAATCGCTATGAAATCGCCGAGTTTCCCTGAATAGGACACTGATATAGAGCTTAACCCTTTTGCCTCCAGTCATAATAAGGGCCAGCATAGTTTAAACTGAACGCTAGTACCCTTAAAGTCCAAAACCAATTAAATACCATTGTTAACTTTTCTACGGGCTAAGGGTTTATTAATAGAACTACCATAACTGCTGTTGTAATAGAGAATACCTAATCTATTATTTTAGTGGTGAGGGCATCATATTATATATCAATATTGATGTCTATATTTTTTGTTCCCGTAGGATGGCCATTGAATTTGTAAGAAGTGCAATGCTAACAGAGTGCATATTAATTATTTGTAACTTGAATATTAATATTATTAACGAGTGTGTCGTTAATTAATTATTAATTACTTAACAGTTTCTTAAGTAAACAGTGGGGGAATAATTATATCTTTGTTTGTTTTCTACCCTTTCTTACTTTTATTGCGTTGTCTTATAAGGAAATACTTCAACAAGCTTCGTCTAAATATTTTTGCTAAATATATTATCATTTCAAAATGATAATTTATAATTCTTAATAAAAAACAATACCTACAATATATTTAGCCGGTCAACATACCTACCAAACCCAATCCTATGAGATTATTTCTACAAACTAAGAGTTAAGATTCAGAAAAATCAGCAATCAACTTACTTACGAACTTCAGCAACAAATAGTGCTTGTTTGTGTCTAACTCGAGTTAAGGGGAAGCTTTACTTGGAGCGGGGTGGTTTCCAATTTGCCCCCGGAAGCACCTTGTTAGGGCTGCGATGTGACGTCATGCGCCTGGCACGGCACGGGACTGGGGTCACTATAGTTTATGAAAAACTACTTTTTTTTGCTGCTGCTGGGCTAACCATGACTCTATTTCGTTGACAGCTCTCGTTCATATTTTTTTTCAAGCTAGAGTAACCTTCTCGCCCTTGTTACTTTTACTTTGTAGCCACATTGTTGTATCCGTTTTAATTTTAACTGGGTTTGGTGGTTTCAAGGAACAATTGTTAATTGTTGCTAGCCACATTTTATAATTAGCGCTTGGCTAATTATAAGTAGGCTACTAACTGCTTGCTACGACTTTTCATTTGGCAGACTAGCTCTGTGCAAAAGTGGATTAAGTATAGTTTTGTCCTCCGTGTCTGCGTGTGTATGGACCCACGTACTTACAAAATAAGTGGATCGTTGGTTCAGCCGTTGAAAATATGAAGGAAAACATCATGAGAAAACCTGCACATCAATACAACATAGTCGCGTTAACCCACCACCCGCATCACGCTGGAAAATGGCTTGGCCCAAGGTATAGGAACATAATTATTGAGATAAGACGTGGATAAGAATTATTCACAAAAGTTTTGTCCGTTTGAGCCAGATGCTAGTGCTGTAGTGACTCAAACCAGGAAGTGGCGTAATACGTTATTTTACTAATTAATTGTTACCCAGTAACAATATTATAAATGGGAGAATTTAATAATAAAAATACCATCTAACAAAGATGACATAAAGGACCGTGCATATTAGTGATGTTTGCCGAACGCTGCTTGCCACATAACATATTTATTTTTGGATAAAATATGCATAAAAATAAAATTTTAATAAACGAGTGATACTTTTATATACCTACATATTCATAGATATACCTATGCAATGTAATGTAGGTACTTTTCTGTTAATTGTTTCTATCTCTCTTTATTCAATTAAAGTTTTTAATTACGCAGTAACTTCTTAATATCTCAGTTAATTAACAACATAAATATTTTTATAGTTCGGTAGGTACTTCAGGAAAAAATAATACCTAATTCATTATTGTATGCATCCAGCTAATTATGTTTTCCATTGCAATAAAAAACATTGTAGCTTTAATTGTTTTTTATAACGAGCTTGTAAAATACTAATTATTATTTATTGTACTCATTGTTGATATTTTATATTTATAGCAAATAAAATATGCATGTATTAGACTGTAACAGTTATTTGTCAATTTGTAATTTTACAGTAGGTAGGTAAATTGTTATTTTTATTGTTAGTCGATTCTTAGTAGACAAAATACGATAGATTGTACATAGATTATTCATTTATTTTATACACTTACTGCCAGTTTCTATAACTCTATCTATCTATAACTGGTAGTTACTTTCATACGATTTTGACAGATTGTTACTTTTGATTATGTCAAAATCGTATGAAAGTAACTACCAGTTATGGATAGATAGAGATATAGAAACTGGCAGTTAAACATAACACATACAAAAGAGGAGATATAGTTACCGAACATTTAAATTAGGAGGCGAAATGTGTGCCAAAACCGAAAAGCAACTCAGCGCATTTGCAAATTCTTCTGTGTGATTGCTGAGAGACTATGTGAATCCATGATTGTCATAGTCTGGGGTTTTTACCCACCACAAACCATTATTTTAACTTTTGACTTGAACAAATACATTATATTACTTGTAATATTTGACTTATAATAGATACATTTTTAAATTTCATATGAATTCAGCTGCAGCTGCTAGCATCATACACAAATGTAATGTTGTTGTAAATGATAATATTGGTGACAGAAATCCCAATGATTTCCGACTCCAGATAGGAGTTTCCCAAAGGAGAAAAATATGTAGTAGTGAGACTGACCGTGGCTGGGGTGTTCGCCGTGGTCGCCGTGGTCGCCATGGTCGCCGTGCTCGCCGTCGGGCGCGGGGCTGGAGTCGTCGCCGCCCATCAGCGTCCTGATGCTGAACGAGCTGGTCTTCCGCACCCCCCCCGCCGTGACGTCACACCCCTCCCCTGCCCCCTCGCGGCACATGCCCTCCGCTCCGTTGCTGAACGGCTCCGTAGACCCTTCCCGCCGGGTTGTAAGGTCCATTGTTCTTCACACTTTCGCTAGTTTTTTGATGATACAGTCCTTTTTGGTGGCACATTTTATGAGAACAAGATTGATAGCGAATTGGTATTCGGTAGCGTTATCATTTTAAAGAAGAATGCGTAGGAGCATTCATGTGCCTAATTGCCCCGTGAAAATTTGCTTATCTAGTTACGAAAGTTTTTTTTTAAATAAGGCACATAAATTATTTAACATTTAATAAAATGTAAAGCTTGTTGACTCAGTAACCATTATAGAGTTCCAATTAATTCAAATACACGACCATTAACCCTGCACACCGTCCAAAACCAGCAACAAAATCCATGAACAAGGCACAGTACACACAAAACCGCCGGCCGAATCAAAAAGTTTTTTTCCAAGCACTTGGTGTTTTTGCGCGTGCAATTCGCTCGAGCGCAGTGCGCGCGGCGGTCGCGCGGCGGCGAGGGAGACTGGCACTCTCCGCCGAGCCGCGCCGGCCCTCCGGGGCGGGGCGGCCCGCCTCCCGCCTCACTACACTACACTTAATAGCTATGTGCTAGTGTGTACGCGCCCTAACAAATGTCACCTCGATTCATGTGATTGTAAGCGATGACTGTCGACTTGTTTGTTCGGCTCACAGTAAATAAAAGCGAATGCAGTTGGATTTGAATTCATTTTGTTGTTTGTTGGCGGGTAATTGTTTCTATGAAATGCCTTGGACACATAAATATATGAAATTGCTTCTTAATGCTATATGGGAATAAGTTCATATCAAGATGTCATGTAATCAGAATAAGCCAATAAGGAAACATTAAACTATTAATGTTTTGTTTATAACTTGGGTACATAAAAGATAAATAATTAAAATTAATTCTTTGAATTCATACCTAATTACAGTTTTACCTTGTTTACCAGTATATTTACTACTTGACATCTGTCTGCTAAGTTGCAATCAAAAGTCTATCATTAAATTCCCCTTTTATAGGTTTAAAGTCTGAGCCTAACCTACTCTAGCCGGTGCGTAGTGAGATAACGAGTAAGCTAATGACATAGGTACGGTCAAGTGCAGAGAAACCTGACCCCCCTCTCATAATAACAATGCTTCTGAGGAGGGTCAGGTTTATCTGCCTCTTACTGTACCTACACCTATCTTTATAAAAGACAGCAAAATGATCATTGGACAGTCTACCAACTATGGCATTGTCATAGTACCTATATATGGGACTTGACACAACAGTTTAAAATTCAGTCCATATTGTAATATATTTCCGCCACCGCCTGATAATTTTGATCATTTACAAAACATGTTCGATGAAATTCGAGGTTGTTTGCACAAACATATCTAAAACTGCTTGAAGTACCATTTATAAGCCACAAAATAAGCCAATGTAGAGCAACTATAGGCTGGAATAATCTTAATTTTAGCACACTTATGATAAACAATTAATTCCATAAACGATGAGGTGTAAAGAACAAAATTGTTAGATGAAAAGATTGATCTTTGGAATAAGATGTATTAAGTTATTAGTATTATATAATTAAGTATTTGCCAAAAGAATAGGTACATGTTATGCTAGAATTTCCATTAAGTTCCATTTTAACAATAAAAAGGTAAACTTTGCAAATAAAAGGAAGGTATATTAAAAGATTCATAAGGACAGATAATGTGAAGCTCAAATCTATTCTTAGGCAAGCATTCCAATAAAATCCCATGTCTAGGTAAGCAGACAAATCGCCCAGTCTCTACACAAACAAATGTGAAAACGGAAAACAATCAGGCAACGCATAATAGTCTTCACAGAACACAAGCAGACAATAAACCGAATTGAATCATATGGAGTAAGAAGAAACGAGTGTTTATTTACAAAAAACGTATTTACACGCACATTCCAGTAAAGGTATCGAGAATCAATTATTTAGTCAGCAATTCGTATCAATCATTAATTTCTATTGTGCCGTAATGATAGAGGTGAGAACGGAATTACCCGTTGCCGTTGTCGAGCATACTCTGTACTGTCGTGGACGGTTCGTATGCAGTTGTGGGGGTTAAAATCATGATAATTATTGTTTTTTTTTCGTAGTGTACTTTCAGGCAAGTTTTAGGTTTATTTGTATGGTATTTTAAGGTATAACTTTTGTTGTTTAGCTTCAAGATATATCCTAACCTAAGTATAGTATACATTTTAAGTTAAAGAAATAATTAATTGGGTATATTTGTGGCACGTCCACTTGTTTAACTATAAACTGAACTTTTATTGGAAGTGATCGTGATCGCGTCTGCTAAATGCACGTTTGTGGACACTATTCATCAACTTTTGGTGACATATACTAGAGCTATAGATTAGCTTCTACAACCGAGAATGCCACTTCTAAAATATGCAAATATTGCAGGAATGGCTTCATTGCGATAAGCAACACCTGATTATTACACAGACACCTACACTCTTGTACAAGTCGATTTTGCAGTTTTATTTTAAATAGGTAAAGTGAACAATTATTTTAGAATCTTCCTTCACCGTAGAGCAGTAATACAGTAACTATATACTATATTTGTGAGCATAAAAGAATGAACAAACTCAGCCAAATATGGCTGAGAGAGGAAAATCGCTTTATTGTCATTTGTTATGCAAATGTCCTATGAACTGCCTAGTACTGGCGTGGGAAGTCAATTTTATGCTAAGTTAATATCTTGGAATCATCGGAATGTGAGACATCACAATTCAATTAGTAATAAGACTGTCTATGATAATTAGTTCGGTGTAGTTGTAAAATTATACTAAAGGCTGTAAAGATAGGGAGTATGACTTTTTCTTGTTAGAAATCGCACGATGAAGTACGGATATTTCATATCCCGCAGCGTTCCTTTGAGTGTGTGAAATGACCTGAATGATTACTGAAGAAAATGTTAGGTGCTCTCAAATCAAATGGAGTTCTACTCTGCCTGGTGATGATGATAGGTACGTACTATGAAGAAATGCTGCACATACAAGTAGATATCCCATTTTATGCTGGTGTAAACCGCTCTTAGAGGGTTACTCAGTGAGCTGCCCATTGGCAGTGGCCATTCAATTGGAGCTTTTAATACAATGAGGTGGATAGTGGTTCCAAAACTAAGTTTTTCCTAAGCTGTAGTGTTCCACTGGAAATGCATTGACCAAAACAGAACATTACGTCACCAACATTTGAAAAGGTTCACATTGGACTGAGTCCCGCCCACACCAGGGTATAGGTACTCCGAGTCCCGAAACCCTTTAATCCGATATAATTCGGATTGGATGTTGTTCTAATGAGAGTATTAACATACAGATAGGATCGGAATCGCCGCGTATAATTGGGGTTGGACTCCCGCTGCGCCGGCCGCTTTGTGCCCGCCGCTAGCGCCGGCCTGGGGCCAATGTTGGCCGTGTGCGGGTGTTGGGCCAATGAAAGGACGAATGAAGGGTTAACTTCTTAGGTACTTTTTTTGGAGTTTGTCGGCTTTGTCAGAGTTTTGTGTGTTAAATAAATTATTGTTTTAGTAACTATTTTATTTTTATTTATTGAGATACGATAATATTTGTTTTATTTAAATAAATAAAATAAAATAAATAAACGACGTAACTATTAGTATTATTCATTTTATTTATTTAGGTAAGTAGGTACTTATAAATTATATTTTTTAATCTGATTTCTATTTTGGAATAGGCTGGCAACCCAGCACTCGATTAATCTCGCGTTAATACGTCTTAACATCGCTGTAATACAGTTGAAGCAGCAAAAGTACCAACTCATCGTTTACATTAATTCGGTTACAACCAGAGACTACTCAAAGATACCGCGAATAAACCCTTTATGTTCCAAAGAGATCTTTAATGCTACAAAATAATGATGAGATTTCAGTGTCATAGACTTTTTCATCTCCTACTGTTGTATTTGTTTACAAGCGTCTTTAGTTTTTTTCTATTCATATTTTATCTATGTCTCATCCAATAGTGGATAGATACAGCTATTAAATTAATAAATAAATAAGTAGCAAGACTCGCTTTGCGAGTGATATGCCGCCTGTAACTGGATTGAAGTAGGGTTGGGTGCAGGCCGGACTTCACTGAGTCATCAAGAATGTACTAGGATTTATGAGACACCGTTAAAAAACATTCATTGTATTTCATGAAATTGTACAATACTTATTTATTTACCCTTATTGATTTGGGCGAATTTCCTATTTTTTATTTTAATAGTTAGGTACCAAAAGGAACTCTATAAAATGTAATCTCAGGGAGTGTGTAATATTAGGTATAAGTAATGGTGAAAGATTTTTAATCGTTTCAATTGTTTTTCAGTTACACACTTAGATGCTTAGATATGGACTAACAATAGTATTTTCTTTTTCATATTTATTAGTATTAAATAGTATGAAAAAGCATTATTGAACTCGGGTACCCAACCCCAGTCAGCCATCAGTGACCGCAC
This sequence comes from Plutella xylostella, assembly GCF_932276165.1. Classification (NCBI taxonomy): domain Eukaryota; kingdom Metazoa; phylum Arthropoda; class Insecta; order Lepidoptera; family Plutellidae; genus Plutella; species Plutella xylostella. Next base: position 9,776,240 of record NC_063984.1, on the reverse strand, counting down.
AAGAGATCCCCTCCAGCCTCACAAAAACGATATTTCACGCCGCTGCCACACTAACCGCGACTCTATCTCATTGCATTAAACCTACCGATCGCACGACAGCTCCCCGAAACTCCGTATTCACAAGCGGGAGTAGCGCAAAGATTTCACGGTCGGCAACGACTTACAAACAGACACACGAGTCACTGCGCAGTAATCAAGCGTGGATATTGGGCTTTGTTTCGGACTCACTGCCCGCTGCTGGCGCCATCTCCTACCGTCAATAAACATGGCGGATATTGGCTAATGACTGTTTAGTATACTTACAAGTGGATGGTAGCTTGATGTTAGACCGATGGCTGAGTAACCGATGGTCCACATTACACTGCATGGACTGAATAGCAAGCGTGTTATATAGAGCGATGCCACACTCACTCAGTGAATACGAGAGTGTAGAAGCCCTATTCGGCAGATCTCGCCAGTAGTTTTAATAGGGAAACGTTTTGTCGAAACCGAAGACAAAACCTCTTATAGAGAGCATGGAGCGGGCTTTAGAGCGATGCCACACGGGCGCTATGGTTGTGACTACTGAATCGGTTGAAGTGACGGACGGCGACGCATCATATCGTGTCACAATCATGTCGTTCAGATTATGTAGAACGATAGAACCTCATCTATTTGGCGTGTAATCGCTCTAACACGGCTGTTTTCCAGAACTTATGTACATTGTAATGTATACCACAATCGCCTTAGTGAAGAGTATCATTTTGGAACCTAGCTTCTAGAAACTAGAAAGGCCGACCGGGTCGTGTGAACTCGTAAATCTGCATTAGAAGCAGTGTGGTAGGAAATGGTATTTTCTCAGGAAGGGAGGTTAGGTCATTAGGTCATAAAGTCATTGGCAATGAGTGGATATGCTTAAATGTCCCCACGTCCATTAAAAACTCAAGTAGGTACTTACAAGCTTAAAATTAGACCTCAAGATAATCATAGTATTTGGACTACAACTTTTAACTCTGGTAGTGATAAAAACTCCCTTTAATGTCTTCGTACCTGCATTCTTCGTTGATCTTAAAAGAAGCCACAGAGTTCACAGAGAGGAAAGAACCTTCACTACACATAGGCAAGATGAAACCATAAAACCACGTAGGTACTTGTTCCCACACTATAACTACCTAATTTATTGTATATTAAATTGCCAATTTATTGCCAACAGCTACCAACTACAGCAAAAAAAAGAACTTCTACCGACTTTATTTGCCTAGCGCAAAATTAATATTTGATGTCGAGATTGTTTTCATGGGTTGGTCATAATAATTTAAACATAACAAATGGTGTTCGGAGCGGCCGCGGGGGGCCGGCGGAGTCGCCGAGCGTCGTGTACACGCCCACTAATTCAATTTACATCGCCCTGTATATGAGGACTGGCGAGCGAAAAAGTGCTGAGTCGGATGTTATTCTGCTGATGTTTTACTGTTAAATTGCACTGTTAGTTAGATTATGCAACAATAATTTACAGTTCATTGGACTACTTTTGGTCGTTAATTACTTGCATAGCATAAAGCAATTCTTCACGATTGATTGTCAGAAAAGTGCTCAGTGTGTATCGTACCTTTTATGAGTATCATTTTCTTGCCGGAACTTACTGTGGTTTGTTTATGTAGAGTTCCCGTTGTTCTATGATCTACGTCAATAAATTTGCCATTTCTTCTAAAGCCGCGTACACACCGGGCCAACGAACGCCCAACGAACGCCAACGGTTATCCCAACGATGGATATTAACATACATAATACAGGGCAGATTGCAGAAACGAAGGCCAGCGAAAAACGTTCGTTGGCGTTCGTTGGCCCGGTGTGTACGCGGCTTAAAACACACACCTATTAATAGAATAGAATAGAATAGAATACTCTTTATTTTGCACCATTAAAGAAACATTACAATTCACAACATATATACATAAAATAGTACAAAAAAAGGCGGCCTTATTGCTTAAAACAATCTCTACCAGACAACCTTTGGATGGAAGAGACAATTTTAACATAAGTAATGGGAGTAGAGGTGCAAGGTATACTACTTAAACTGTACATACTATATAAATAAATAAAACAACACAATACAAAATATATATATATATATATCTTTACCTATAATAAACTTACATATTATATCTTACATAAACTCGTTTACATAAATACATAAATAAATACTAACAACTTATATTTATAATCAACTGTTCAGTGAATTCAAATAGTGTATCCTGGCCCTATCTTTGAATGAGGCAACAGAAGGTGCTCGTCGTATTTCCTCGGGAAGAGCGTTCCAGAGTACCACTGCTTTGACAGTGAAGGAGTGGCTGTAAAAGTCAGTCTTGTGCGGTGGCACTTGTAGCCTCAGATTGTAGGCAGACCGGAGTGTTCGGTTGTGCGAGCTATCCCGAAACTGAAATCGCTCTTTTATTAATCTGAATAGCAGCTGTAATTCTACATATAATGGTGAAGCATCTCAAATTCTAAAATTAGTGCGACTCCGGTTCGCACTTGGTCAGATTTGTTATATTTTGTGGCTGAGTTATATTTTAGTAAATTTCTATTGTGAACGAGTTTTCTTCCCAACAGTACAGTGGAGGATGGACGAGCGGCGATGATTCGCCAACATGCGGAGGCTGCGCCGGCTAATTAAGTTTTTTAATTACTTCGGGGGTTACAGCGCTACCGGGCTGCAGTCCCCGCTTCTAGCTAATACCTTACTGATGCAGCCTGGGCAAAGGAAACTGACCCGTTTCACGTAACATTTCGACTCTAAGAGAGGGCAGATTTCTGTGCCTCAGACTTCAGAATATACTCGTAGGTATATATACACTAATGGCTTTTAGGCAACAAAGATATAAAATATAAAAGCGAAGCTATTCTCATCATTCCGAATGCTTAATACACTTTGTGCGGTCTTAAATTCTTGAAAGTTACATTTAACACAACAAAAATAACATTTAGAACTTTAAGTTTGGTTTTAAGTATGGTACACTCTTAAATAAGAGACAATATAGTGTCAGACACAATTATATGAATCATTTAGGTACATACATAGACCTAACAGTGACACTCACACTTGTGTAATGAAGTAAATCTATTGAATCAATTCAATATACAAACAGCAGCTGTGGCGGCGTGACTTCCCAGGCAGCCGTGACGGAGCGATCTCGAGATCACACGGACAGATCTGTCACACTTTTAGTGATCGTTCGGTATAATAATAACATAAACTACACGTCTAGCACTAATAGATTTTCATATCATATTGTTGTCGATGAAGGCACAAAATTTAATTTTAGCAATTTCAAGTCAATCTACAACTTTTGCCAATGGAACATGAGACAGTGTTCTATTGAAGAATCTGTACCTATGAATCATAGAACAACGCGGACTCGGTTGTACTATGAATTAGTGCATTATAATTATATATATTTTTTCTATTTTGGAATCGCTGATGACTTAAAATGTTGCCTGTAATAAGCACAAATGTTTGACTTGTGAAACCTAAATACAAAACATCCGTTTTGTGCTTGACCAATTTCTGAGGTACACCTCAAATTCGGTCACGATACCCCTTTGAAAGAGAGTTTGTATAAATTGGTTACAGTGATTTGATTACCTCCAGATTCCTGACCAAATTGAGTTATCCTACGTCGATTCTCGACTGGGTTTTTTATAGGATTTCTTGTTGCAAGGGCTGGCTGGAGTAGCACCGTCATTCAGGTTTAATGACTGCAGCTCTGACCTTCGCGGAGGTTAACCAGCGCTTTGGCGGGTAATTTTAATATCGTTATAATTTGAATTGAATGAGTTTGCAAGTATGGATGTTTTTGACGACCTCCTTTGATGATTTGATTTTAAAAGCGTTATTTTTATGTACCTCGTTGAATTGCAGATTTTAATGATATCAGATCTTACGTTAATCACCCGATATTTAAGCAAAATGTGCCTTAAAATTATACTATAACAAGCATAGTTTTAAACCTCAAATCTCAAGATGACACTCGAGTGGGCTGCAATTACTTCAAGTACCAAGATCAGACAAACCGCAGTGTAATCGCCGCGAGTTTGTTCGTGTAATCATAATGATTTTGGCGGGGACTCCACCGCAAGTGGTCTTAATACTTTTTCTAAAATAGAAGCTGTAAGTAGATATAATTTGAGGAGAACGGGGTCAAGTTTTCTTGACAAAATATTAAGAACTTGCGCTACGCGTTGATGTCTTTTTAAAGGCACATTTTCATTACGAAGAAAGTTCTGTATAATTTAGGAAATTCTATGTGTCTCCGAAATTATATTTTTTTGGGCTGGCGCCTGTTTTGTTTTTGCATTATACAGTTGTTGCAGAAGTAGTAGCTATATATTTTCAGCTATTCGTTGCTTATTAAGGTGTTCCACATCACAGATAAAGTCAATATACATATCTAGCAAAATAATGACACTCCCTCACTAACACGTTCTCTGTAGCTTCAAAATAAACAAAATCCCCGATTTCTTTTTCTCTCCTCATCTTCATCCACTTCCTGTGATGTATTTAACACGTAGCCCGTCGGGAGTAATGGCGACCGGTGCAATTGTCTTGCTTCGATTCACAAACAGAATAACTAGCTGGCATCGCTATAGGTATCGATAGAGCTCGACATGGAGCTAGAAAAATAAAGATAATCAGATTGTTGCTAAGTATTTGTTCTAGCGATGCGATCAGATTAATAAATTCCTCATATTTCGATAAAACCTACACGTATGTTAATCTGTATTTTCTACACCTATTTCATACTCTGTCCATTACGGACTGTGACAACATAGAACAACGCAGACTCGGGTGTAGGCTAACAATGATAGCTATACCTACTGTAAAAAATCCAAACACCCAAATCCTCAATAAAGATACAAAGTGCTCTTGTCTCTTCGTAGCTCAAGGGTCCCTATTCCATTTCAGCGCGGGCTTGTTAGCGGCCTCACGGACCCCGGCACGCGACCGCCGCAGCCGCCGCCGCCGCCGCCGCGCGATCGACCGCAATCAAATAGATCGCATTATATTTGCCTAGCGATCTGAAACGATCGACTTCGAGAATAGGCCCTGCGGTCGTAATAGCCAAACGGTTTTATTTGTTTGCTTTTTCACCTGTATCACAAATAAGGAAAAGTAAATTTAGGTGAACTTGTGATTTTTATATTTTTAAAACTGGCGCGTGCTGGCTTTTTGTGCTAATGGAAAGCCTTTTGCAGGTGAGATTAGCGTCGCCAAATAATTTCGAATATTTATCGAGAAGTGTTTCATCCAATTCTTAACTCTAATTCCTTCAAACATAAAATTCAAATCAACATTTTCCTTCTGACGCTAAAGTCTTATCAGCCAGCTTATTCGCTACGGGTCTCGAATGTTTTTTTATCGATTTAAAAGTGGTTTTAGGATTAAAACATTATATTTGTGCGAGTTGAAAGTGTTTATCGATTAATCACAATCGAGTTCTGTTCTCGGATATTTATGAATATTGGCCGAACTGAATAGATTTCTTTTATGTATCCAATCAGCATAAATTATGTTTAATTTGGATTGTGACTTTAGGATTCGAATTTGTTGACCGTAAACCGTTGATTGTTTTATTAACTTATAGGTTTGATTATTATAATTTGTGTGATGATATTCCTTGGAAGTTTTTTAAAACCTTATTAATTGAAATCTGAAATTAGGTTCTGCCTATAAAAGCTGAACCTAATCATGAGCTTCATGCACATAAAACTTATTTTTTACTAAAAAAATAGTCAAGTGAAGCTCTATAAAGTCGGCACATAAACACAGCGTTAAGTTATTAACATAGAACTTGTAAATTATTTTTAACTGCTTTTGTTCTAAATTAATGTTTTCTATTTTATACATGATAGCGTTCCTTTTAACATTGTAATAGCCTTTATGAGCTTTCATAATTACGTCTGCAGGTTGTGAGGCCATACAAATTGTACTAAATAGTTTTAATACATGAGTATAGTGTATACGTACAACAAGTATGCATTAATTTAAGACTAGCCAAGTTATTCGCTGCATAAATTCTAATTTGAATATAGCGCACAGTTTAATGTGTCTACTTAAACCTGGTGTACGGTTAAGATTTAATTTAAAATCTGTACTTGGTTACTGTAAAAATAATAATATTGCCTTTACAACTTACGATTAAATTATTTACGGGAATAGCGTACGTTGTAAGTGCTTATAAGATAAGTAATTTAGTACTAAGTAGCCAGACTAAACTATCTTCTTGCAAAGAGTAAGTAGTGAGCAGAAATGAGTATACAAAGTAGCTACTTACAAAACATTATAGCTAGGTTATTGTTATTTTTACCTATACAGTATAGGATATTTTTATACCTAATCGAAATTTATGAAAACTGTGTTTTTTTCAATCTAGACCAATCTTCCATGTTTTGTCTAAAATATACATAGGTTTATTTTATAAAACTAACAGGTCCTAATGTGGTGCGCACCGCTGAGGGTATTACAGTAGTGAGCATATGTATGTATATATATCTTTATTTTATACTTCAATCATCTTCCTGTGTCAACTCTGAGGGGTCGCAGTTTCAGACGGCTGCTGCCTCGTTGTTCTAAACGTACCGACTGTTTGACCGAAACGACAGACTTTGGCCAGTTTAGCTAGAGTAATCCTTACTTCCAAACGAAACTTTAAATTTAATTCCATTGAGTTTTCTTCTTACACCTCACATCCGCTGAGTAAGCCCGACACGATATTACAAATAACTACTTATTTTGCAGTTAACGAAGTTCTACGAATTGAGTCCTAGGGTACTTGCTATTTTCGCATTAAATTATGCACTTAGACTAGTACTTATTTTCTTTTACTAACTACGGCTAACCGACACTTACTGAGGGTTAAAGAAAGCGTTTTTTAAACGATGTATATAAAAAGTAAGTTTAATACTTACTTTATTTTTCCCTAGTGGAATGAACAGACGGATAGTCAGTCAATCTATTAGCCTGTTCGTATTAGTTGCATGTTGAATAATGAGATGTTCTGTGAATAACATGCGAAATTGCATGTTGCGATCAAAAGAGCCGACTTCATGTAGATTAGTTTATAATAACCGCGAGTGCGGCGTTGAAACGGTTTATTGGTAGAGTAAGTTCCTGCGTACTAATTACCATTACATAATAATATAGGTACTTATATATTGCGGATATGCGAGTAATGATAATCAATGTTTAAATACATCCTAGTCCTATAGATTGAATTGAATGAGGTATTTCCGAATAAAAATAAGGCGGTACATTTTTCTTATCAGCATTTATAAAAACCGTAGATATATCCAGTTGTTTAAAAAATATGTAATATTTCGGGATCCTTGAATCAACGTTATTTTTTACCTAATCTTTGTTTATATGAATTAAACACAAACAAAGAAGTATATTCAGCTTATTCTTTAGTTCCCATACCGAAGACCATATGTTCCCATTAGTGTTAACGAGACATTTATGACTCGATTCATCGAATACTATAATCGACGTTCAAACAATCTAGTTTCCGAGCATCGATTAATTTCTATAAATGTTAATATAGGTTCTTCATCGACACTCACCTAATCTCGTTTCAATACGTATCATTACCTACACTAAATTACCAGTTTTCAGCATACACTCTTACTCAGTGGCTTTAGCTATAGGTACTGTAACCCTTACCCTAACATAGTTCGATATCTTACAAATATTTATCAACGATGAATGTGTTACATCTCCCAAAATTCACTGTATTACCAAGACCCCACCACATTTTATCAATTGGTTACAATTGTGTTCCACTGCTGCTGGGCAATAGTTTCACCGTGACACATATTCCTATCCGTGGCATGGGCCTTCTTTCTCCAGTCCCTGATAAAGGCATCGAGGACCTTAAAAATAATAAACTAAGAATAGTATCTTGGTGCGGGGGCGGGACGGGAGCGCACCGCGGCCGGCTCCGCAGTCGGCCCGCTCGTTAAGCTAATCAATGTAAACGGGACACTACAACTTTATGATTCCATAATATAAAATAAATGAGTTTAATTTTAGAGCTTAAGTTATTAGTTTTGTAATTAGGAACGTCGGATGGGCATGTGTCGGCCGATTGTCACGCCATTTTACTGATTAACATAAGTTTAGAGTTTACCCGTTTCCTGATGGTTACGATCTAAACTTTTTAATTAATACGAGTGGGATTTGAACGGAATTAATCCAGCCCGCATTTAATCTAAGTTTTAATTTTAAACCAAATAACATAAATTTCAGCACAACTACTCTACGCTCCTACCTGCTCTGATGAATTTGATGGTGATATAGGCAGTTTACTAAGTCCCTACCTACATCAGTTTAAAAAAAATTATACCAACAAAACCTCCGTTTTCACCCAACATACTCAGTTTACAATGAACCTTTGCGCAGCGCACAAGACAACAGCTGATATGACTCAACAATTGCACAAATCGCATCGATGGTAATTTAGCGGCGTGTCGTTCGCTCGTGTTCGTTTTGTGTGTGGCTGTGGTGTGTCGTGTCGCGCGCGTCCCGCGGAGAGGCCCACGCGCACAGTGTGACATCGCGCCTTCACGCGCGCGCTCACACGTCGCGCCGACCGTACACTTGCCACTCTATAGTCTATGGTATACCCGTATCGTCAGGTACCTATAGTGAAACCGAAAGGTCTAGTCAGACCTCTACTCTACCTTGTCAAAAAATTAAGGACGTGAGCTTTCCTGCAATCGGTACGATTAATGCAACGATATAGAGTCTTGATGAGCGCAGCAGCAGCGTTCCGAAAAAACATTATTCGAAAGGGGTTTAAATTACTAAATATTAAGTCGACCCTGAAGAGCCTCCAAAATAGTTTAAAGTGCGACATCAATTCGGTATCGCTACCGAGTGCCAGTAAGATATTTGCTTTAAGTCTAAAAAGGGCCATAGGTAGGTATGTCCACAATAGACAAATCATAACTATGAAACAATAGGCATTAAGTTAAGTTAAGGAACAGTTTTTTATTATATTTTATGTCCAGTGGCAGAGATATACTTAGTCGTCCCAGTTGTGTATCCTGATACAAAATTTGCATTATTTATTAGCTTTATGGATTCCAATGGACATTGTACAAAACGTAGGAGGTACAATATGAAAAAAACTAAGTTTTATTTTTGGATATTTGATTTTTTTGGGACTTATACGAATGTCGGATGTAATAAAAATCTAATAAAATTATATTATCCAATTGTCAATAAATTTTACAAAACATGAGCATTAAAACTTTGTAGCAGGCAACACAAGTAATTCCAGTATGAGATTACTGACAACTTTTATTAAAATAAAATAACTTTAAAATCCTTGCAGTCTATAAACTTTGTCAAATGAGATCACAATCCCTTTTCAATGGAGTGTAGGGAGTAAAAGATAATTTAAATGTTTCTATCGCAGGGTATTCTTAAAACGTCTTTATTCTCGGTTAATTTACGATAAACTATAAAGTTCAATACATAAAGGCTTGTCTTGTGTGCAAGGCACTGAGGGACCCCGTTGTGTTTGCATGGATTGTATCGATACACTTATTTCACAAACGTATCGCACTGTCCAATTCATTTAATACATAGAAACAAATAACGTATGTTACAATTTTTTGAAATCACTTTGTGTTGGTTTTCAGTTTTAATCATAGACTGGTAAATGCTCCGGATTAAGATGCAGTAGAAGGTAATCAGGTATATAGCTAATACTTAGATTATAATACCTAAAAAACTATTTGTTTTAAACTCTATCATTACTTTCAACTAAAAGAAGTTCGGGCAAGGAACAATAACAAGTTCAATTTCAGGATCTTAAAATTAAATTGGTTCCATTAACACCGAGGCTCTAAATTCTCCGAGGGCTTTAAATACAACCTGACCCTTCGCCAAAATACGATCGCTCCTCGGGTGAAACTTAAGGTGTTTTGACGCAATCATTTAGGTGTCTTAACTCTTTAAAATAAATCGTTTTTGTACCACCACTCTCCCCAATTTTCAGCTCTTAAATATGATGTGATAACCGGCCGTTATATTTAACTACCCACCAGCAATCATAACTGGCAGACTCCAAAAGAATTTTTCAACATTTAAAGCCCCGTAACGTACAAAAAGCATCGACTGTTCGGCATTCGGCACATCTCTACATGCCGACCGGCCGCTCATAAAATATTATGATAAGTGCTATTACCATCACAAAGGAGGCGTATAATTGTTTGTCAAATAAATACTAATAAAAATTTGATGTTTATTAAATATAATTTCAAAAGCGAAGTCCTTTCAATCGCGCGGGCGCGGGCAAGAAACAAACGGCTTTTATGTTCCTCTGTGGTGTGCAATAATAACCTGTATAGAAATTTAATTTGTTTGGGAAAGATTGGTTATAAATATTACATGTCAGTAATAATGGATCCCTACCAATAAGAACCTGAATAAGACATTGATAGATTTTAATGTTTACCAACCTTTTTTACTGAGGACTTCAATTGCTTCTGTGCTAACATTACATAAATTCTGTAAAATGTTTTAGCAATGCAGTATATTCATATACATATTAGTACATGTGAATAACGTTCTATGAATTAATTATAAGTTATCATAGTGAATTTTAAACTTACGAGTACAAATATTCTGCTTCATCTTGAATGCCGCTACTCTTCCGAGGAGTCTGGGGCTGACACCTGACGCTTCCATTCTTCTCCGTCAGTGGCCAAGTGAAGCAAGTTTACCTTTGGCCACGACTTCCCTTTCTCTCGCTGACAATGGACCGCTTCCAGGTATGAGCTGGTCGACCGGGTCGCCTTGAACCACCCTGGGGTTTCCATTCTTGGGGCACTTTTGGGATACGGTTATCAGGTCTTCACAGTGTGTGGCCTAGCCATCGCTATTTTTGGTCTTGGATGTCTATATCTATATGTTTTTGGTTTATACAAATATTTACGGGTAATAACACAGATGTTGATAGTTACTGGTGATGGCACCAAGTATAGTAGATTGATTAATAATATGTAACCTGCATCTTTCTAACTAGAAACTTTATTGCCTACAGTTTATGTTGACTACATACCTAAGTGGCATGGTCAAATTTAATATTCTAATGAGGCACCTTGAGAGCCTAAGTCTAGATAGTACTCGTCCTAGGCCTAGAAGATTACGAAGCTGACGTAACCACAAACTCATAGAGGTCTTAGTTCACCGAAGATTAGCCTCCCTGATTCACGTCGCTTCTCTGATAGGTAGGTACTTACTCACTACTGATAGATATAATATAATATCTTGTTAATCAATAACAACATTAAATCAACAACCATTTAATGTACCTAATCAAAAAAAAATCTCAACAATAAATATGATAGTGAAAAGTGGGATATATCGTTCTAAAGAAATTGTAAATTATTTGGTCAGTATTTTTTCTGATATACGCATTAGGTACGTACGCACTTCTTGTAAATATTTTGTATCTCTAAAAGTTTGTCAATCTGTGTATTTATTTAATGATTACGCTTTGAAATCTACGTGAACCTCGTTGTCGACAGTTCGTGAATAAGGAGTTTGGTCGCGGTCGTACTCACAGACTGCGGCAGATAATTGTCTCACGTAGCCATGTCGCAGCCGGATCGTATAACCCGCCGTATTACATTACGGCTGGCCACATTACAACACAGGGCCGCTTTGTAATACGGCGGCTCACGTTTAGCCGCATCGTACTACTACTGAATTGTAGGGTAAACATGTCCATACTAAGCATGACATTACGGATTGTGGGATCTTCGGAATTATTATTCTTCATCATCAACATCACTTCTGGACGTAGGCCTCTCCTAAAGCACGCCACTGGATGCGATCTACAGCTTTCCACATCCAATCATAACCAGCCACCTTTACCTTTCGCAAGTCGTCACCCCATCTAGCCTGAGGGCGTCCCACACTACGTTTGCCTCGTCGCAGTCTCTTCAAGATCAAATAACCTTTGCCGGCCACATTTATATTTTTTGACCCAGTAGTATTATCTTGAAATCCGCCGACCAGCAGAATCCATGGTCACTTTAGCTGATTGATGTGCGTTATAACTTTTGTACGTTTTTCACTGCACCGCATTGATCGGAATAGAAATTATTTAATTTCATGTGAAAATTGTTCCTGAAGTACTGTTTACTAGCATATTTAACACGATTTCTTCGTTTTAATCATCATCAAATATCTGTATCCAACGCCATTATTGTTGTTATGTCAAGCAGCGCCACTAGTGTTAAAAATCAAAACTAAAATCTTTCAAAGCGGCGGCTAATCCCTTGCCGTATTACATAACGGCTAGCCGTATTGAATGACGTATGATGTCGAATACAATCCGGCGCATTTTCATGCAGCCGTATTCAATACGGCTAAACGTTGATCCGCCGCATTACAAAGCGGCCCTGTCTTGTAATGCGGCTAGCCGTCATGTAATACGGCGGGTTATACGATCCGGCTGCGACAGCCATATCCCGTCCCGGCCTTGGTCCGGTGACTAATTCCAAATTGGTGATGATTGTATGTCATTACCCGATGATTAACCCAGCTCCGCCGCCTATGCGACAATATGACTATGATTCTTATCCACATTCGCAGAAATAAAGGAAGCATGATGCAAAAGGAAATGATTACGCCGTGTACAGTATAATAAAAATATAATTTCCTTTATTCGTTTTTAATAGTTACAAATGGACGGATTATAATTTCTAGTTAGAACTTACAAAGGTACGGTTTAATACTGTTACAAAAACGTGTAACCCTACTCGATAACTACAGCTACTTTTATTTACAAAACTCAACAATTTAAATAGCTTAACCTATTCACATAAAACTATATTCACATACGCATTCGCATAACGTCTAAATCGTTCCCGTGTTTTAACCCTTCAACTGCACTAGCAATGGTCAGCTAAGAATAACCCTCTAATCATTCCCCGTTAACCCTTCAAGTGCACTAGGTATGTTCAGCACATGAGGTTAACCCTTCAAGTACACTAGCTTTAACTCTTCAGCACATGAGGTCGGCTCTTTGCCGCAGCAGCTCCATGCGCAGCTCGTGCTCGCGCGCCGCCAGCCGCAGCGCCACGATGCTGCTGTTCCTCGCGTCGTCTGCCGCGGGGGGGAGGGACTCGCAGCCGGGGGAGATGGGGGGGGAGAGCGACGGCGCCGGGGAGCGGGCCTCGGGCGAGCGCCGGGGGACTTCAGCCAGCGGCGCCATGCTCGCGAACAACGAGTGGAAGTGAGCTGGTGATGTAGCGTATAAAGGCGCCCCTAGGAAGGGAGCTCGTGATAAGGATGGCAGGTACTGGGCTCCCAGGAGAGGCGAGGTCGCGTACCTGGAAAGAAAATTCAATAAGAAAATGGAACACATTTTCCTGCGTGGTTTCGTAACTGCTCTACAATTTATGTGAGACAAAATTTCAATGTTGACATTGTAATTTAAAACAGTTGTGCTTAATTAGTAAATGGCGAAATTAATTACGTGTCTACAAATACTAATTAAAATACGTAGTTTACACAATAATATGTGTTTGCCAATTATTGCATTGTCATTTTAATTTGGGTGGTTTGGATTCTGCTAAATTTTTCGCTTACCGAAAAGATGCTAGAGCGTTGGCATCGAAGGACTTTCTCAGTCCGAAGCCGAGTTGTGTGAAGGGGTGCGGGGCGCTGATGGCGGCCGAGCTGGGCAGCGGGGTGGGCCCCCCCATGTACCCGCTGTAGGGGTGGGACTGTGGGCCCACCTTCTCCTGCTTGCGCCACTTCGCGCGCCGGTTCTGGAACCACACCTGCGAATAAGGGTTAAGGTCAGCGTTGGACGTCGAAAGGAACTGGTGGAATCGGTCATAGTATGGGTAGTACCTATAACGAAAGTAGTTGTTGATAAGTTGTTTTGAGTATGCATGCAGTATAGAGAGTGCGATAAACAATAATTAAGTTGTCGTATTGTGCGTAGGCGTTAGTTCATAACTTAACAAGATGAAAACAGAAACATCTGGTGAATATAACTGGCAAGACATTGATAATAATTAAACGGCAAGATTAAAATGAAAATTAAGCAGGTGCGTTCTCGCAGTGTTCTGATGTATCAAAATTAACAATATTTCACACCAAAAAAGGTCAGACAGGATGAATTCCTAAACGCAAAAATGTCCGCTCAAAGTAATCGCTTGCCACTAATTATAAGCGATTAGAAACTCGCCTTACGACCGTAAAGCGTAATTGAATAAAAACTGCATTTTCTATTAAGAAAATATACGTAATTTAGACCGAAAAAGGGCAACACAGGTAATTAACACTGTATAAGCGGTGGCCGGTAAAAAATAAATAAATAAAATGATGGAATGCTCCGACGTTGATATATTACAGCCTCACGTTGCATTCAATTAATATTTACGAAAACGTTTTGCAACTTAGTACCTAGCTATGTGAGTTATGCCACAGACCAATGCTTGTGGGCAGTGAGCTGCGTGAAAACCAACACGAAATACCAATACATTATTACTCTACAGTTGTACACACATTACACACCTAGCCATGTAGATTGAGCTTGTATGTAAATAGGTGTACAGAAATAACTTTTAATCGCAAAAATAAATTCATCCTATAAGTAAATTCGTATATCTGAGACTCCAATAAACATGACAGTAGAGGATAAGCTAAGCGGTCTGATTTAGATTTTGGTTAAATTATTAAAAGTAAATCGTGTTTTCTAAGAGGCAAATTCTAACTTTTCTTTGTTGAGTTTTAACTAAGTGAGTGGGTGAATTCCACTGTACGATATTGAATGATCAATAAAACAGTGCAGATTGAGCGATCATTAAGTGCTGTTAAACCAATACGAGATGGCATTCGCCCGCAGTCGCCAACCGCTGGCACCGACTAATAAGGAATCTTGACTTATGTTTTTAGGGTGACCATACCAAAGTAATTGGAGAGAAATAAGTCACGACTCCAATGGAATCCTGATCGATATGATTATAGATCTGCGTAGCTTTGCGGTTCGAATTAGCGGCTCTTGGCTTGATAAGTTATTTTACTTTGTGGGAATGAAGTGACTATAACGTATTGGTTGATGTGCAAGGGATCGCGTATGTATGTGTGCTATGATGTAATTTAAATTTTAACGGTAATATGAATGATTTTAAAGTTGAAAAATTACCTATGTTTATTTTTGTGAATACAAAGACAAGACTTAATAAAAAAATATTCTATTGAATCTGCGGCAGTAAGTGCATCCCAGAAACCGGTGCCGTTCACACGTGGGAAAACTAACATAATTTACTACTCTCATAGTCGCCATAGTTCAAACCTTTTAATAACTCATACAGTTTATACACGTTTTCAACCTTTGGACTTAATTTTAATGTCGTAAGTAAACGTTTAGAAAACATACTTAATTAAGTATTTGTTTTAGACATTATTATTCTTATGTATGTATAGGCGGATTCAAATAAATGTACATGTGTGTTTTGGGTGGAGATAAGAGATATTACTTACTATGATTTTATATTACCTAAGTAACGTGATATTCTTATGTGTAGTATAAAGCCAAGAAAGTATTTTTTCTATAGAAATTAGTTTTTCTCACGGGAATTGATTACATTAGGAACATTGTTGCAAATTATGCACATAATAGCTTCCGTTTAAGCATAAAATAAAAACTGATTGCGCATTGTCCTTAGTCCGTCAGTAAACTTTTTAGAGCGAGGCGTCCAGCCGCGTCGCCGTCTGTCGCAGGAGGTCGCAAGTCTGCGGGAGACCCTAAATAAGTTTTTTGGTGTGACACCCTACTGATTGGAGTCGAATGCTTATGTTTATTCAGAGGTAATAAGACATTGATTTCTTTAGTAAAATGAATGTTCTAATTAGTTGGTTTGAGTTATTTTACATCAGTTTTTCACTCTGCAAATAAAATAGCAATAACTAAACAACAAAAAATCCTATCGCATATCAAACGAAACACTAATTCCGCATAGTTGGTGTAGGAAACGCAATAATCAATGGCCATTAATCTTATCAGATGCATGTTCGTAGATAGCACGGATAGCTCACCTGGATTCTCGCTTCAGTTAGTCCAATTTTCAAAGCCAGCTCTTCTCTGCAACAAAAAATGGCGACGTTTAATCAAAGTCGTCGTTTATCAACCATTGTTGGACAGTTTAAGTGTGGGGAATTTCTACAACTGCTCTTTCCATGTTTTTTCTAGCGACGATTTAGGTGTTAGCTAGTTAGTTCTGTTGAAGTAAAATATTTGTAGAATTACAAAAAGATCAGAAAATATTCGGAAAATCACGTTAGTTTACTATATTATAACTTAGTTACACTGAGATAATGGCATAAAACTGTATATATACCTAATCATAATACCTAATAGATTCCGATTTAATTACACAGGGTGAAATCTTATAATTATCTGAAGTCCCAAATAGAGACCAATGTAGAGTAACTTTAAATATGAGACCAGAAAACGAAGCAGCTCCTTAATTTTTATGAAAGGAACTCGGTATGTCTGGCCACTGACAGCCTCCTTATAAAATCCCACCCTGTATATTGATTATAAGTAACACGACATACCAAAACACACAAATAGTAGGATCTTTAAAAACACACCATTATCTTCTAACAACTCACCTAGTAAACACGTCAGGATAATGCGTCCTGCCAAACGCCTTCTCCAGTTCATCAAGCTGATAGCTGGTGAAGGTGGTCCTATACCGGCGCTGCTTCCTCCGAGGAGTGTCCTCCTCATCGAGCCCCGAGCCGTGGGACTCCGGGCGCGGGAGGGGGTGCGGCGCGGGGGAGGGGGAGGTAGATGACAGCTCCGAGATGCCCATCGCTGATTGGTTGGTGATCTGTGGAGGGTGACAGTGTTAGTGGGTTTGGTAAGCTATGTCGTAATTTTTAAAAACATTCTCTACATACGGGTATTGTGGTTGGTACAGTAAGGGGCAGAAAAACCTGACCACTCTCAGAAGCATTGTTACTATGAGAGGGGGGTCAGGTTTCTCTGCACCTGACCGTACCTAATGAGTACTTCTACAAATACTATAACCTTTTTAACACTCTGTATGTGGACTATATAATATACATGTACGCAGATTAACTTGAGTGAGAAACTGGGTCTAACAGCCACCACTTATGCTTATATCAGCCGTAATACCTTCCCAGCAACGAACAATGCGTTAGCAATTCCCTATCAAATATGGCCATTAATGGTTAATAACTGCGTAACAATAACGGACGGGACGGGGGGTCACTCTACATCACAAAAATGGAGTTTTCGGAGCGCTGCTGCGCGAGCTATGACTCTATCTCGTGGTATTAAACGTGCCGATTGCACGACAGCTATTGTTCGTTCGTTTTTCGTCAATATAGAGTAACCCTCAGGGAACGCATGACTTCTCGCACAATTAAGTTTCTTATCACATTTCCCATCTAAATGTAATATGCAAACATCCGCTTTCTTCAATTATAAACTGCTATGCTAAAGTGCATTCTATGCTAAAAGCTCTTTTGCGCTTATAAAATGTGCTTTTTTTTTGCTAACGGTCAGAGTTGAGGCGCGATTGAGGTATGTAAAACTAGGATGATTGTGAGTTTACTTTGTATTTTAATAATTTAATCGAGCTCGTTTTCTTTTTACATAAAAAAGAAAATCGATAGAACTCAATTTAAATTAAAGGTCTGCAACAAATGTAAAGCTTTTTAAGAGCAAGCATAAATGTATAAATATTGTCACATCTCATTATTTAGTTCTGCTCGTGTTATTTTTCGTTGTGAGACAGGTAGTTTACAAACTTATGATAGTTTATGATGCACACTAAATCCCTCGCTATGATTCATAAAATAGACCTCGTATCCAAACCAAACGCACCGAAGTTTAAACCCTAGCTCACATTGAGTTACACTCACGGGCAATAAAAAAGGTTCCGTTAAGAAAATTACCAAATTACTCCTAAACAGTTTGGGTTGTTTGGTGTCGGCATTTTGTGAGTGGAACCTTTTCATTGCCCGTGAGTGTAGTAATGATAATGTATATCAGAATAAATAACAATAAAGAAATTGCATTAGACATTATCCCCGTTAATACTAACGTGCTTATCTATAACAGCGTTATAAAATTAAATGGTATAATCTCTTTATAGTATGCTTTTTTGCTATAACTCACATTGCTTGATGCTAAAAAACCGTATTCTACTATGAGTGTTCGATACACATGGCGAAACAATGACTAAGGTGTAACGAATGGATTCCATACTTACCTGTACACATGTAAAGATAAACTATAAAATTAGAAATCTAATAGTTATTGCGTTCTCAATAAGTGATATGTCCAGAAAACATATTTTTAGGATTATTGAAGAATAGATAATCTAAACTACAAATTTAATATTCCCATAAATAATGTTATTCATAATCATTAAAATGATTCAATAAAAAGATACACCTACAGACCGTGGCAAAGATATACCTGACTCCTCACATGTCGCATTGTCACTCTGAGAGAGGTCGTTTATTGGCCCTAGACTACAATTTTAGTGCATCCAACTATTGATTAGAAATATGTACAAGCTACATATAATATTATGTTGGTTTATTAATTGTAATACGGAACTTCCTAATGTTTCTATCAAATTACCAGAATTGGTTTCCGTGCCTACAAATTTGCACAGTTAATTAGCAAAAGACCGAGTCTGTTTAAACAAGTGTTTAATTACATTTTAGTAGCAATTAAACGCTAAATTTATTGCTATCTGTTCCACAGTACCGTCAGCAATGAAGTTAACGAACTAATCCGTCGATTTTAAACCGTATTTGTATTGCCATAAGACGCAATTCAATAATGTGGGTTTCTTAAACTTAATTTGCAAACCCAGACGGTTTCATTGTATTTGCATGTTAATGTTAGTTTTTGCGGAGACCACAAAAAATAAAACAAATGTTTGCAAGAAGGTGCTTTTTTAACACTTGCAACCCCTTTGTTAAGAACCTGCTAATGTCTTTGCCTGTGTTTTGTTATGCATCTTTTTCTATTAAGTACATCGAACTGCTAAAAAAATATAAGGTAACGGGTCCATATTCCGAGGTAAATAACAACATTTGAAAGTAAGTAAGAAAAATAAGCATTTGTAACCATCAATATTGATGTGAAATATTGTCTTCTGTAAGAATATACGTTAAATTTTATATTTCTTAACACAGATTCATTGATAACACATTAATTATACTTAAAAAAATATAATTTATTACACATGTCGATTTGCCCTTATACCGAGGTAGGATTATGGTTTCTTCCATATACCGAGGTAGCCTGTTCCATATTCCGAGTTAGTCCTGTCAGTGGCTCCATGAGTGTGGCCATGAACATAAGGAAATTACAATCTAAAATATCGATATACTTTTTTAACCCTAAAATACTCCAAATAAATTTAATTATTCTAAAAAGTAGTTGAAAATAATGAAAAGAATTAAATACTCTCCATTTATATTGGTTTTCGTGATAATTTCTATTATTTATGTAACATTTTCATAATTCATTATTGCAACTGGTAACATTGGCTAGAAAAAATATTCATAATGCTTCTATGATGTTCTATGGACTTTTCAAAGCGATTAAAAAAAAATAGAGTAGAGATGGGGTAAATTGATGAAATAGTGACAGTAATCGAATATAATCGATTATTGAACTCGAATGATTTAAACATTTTTTACTATAGTTTTTATCTAAGTAAGGTCTAAAATTTTTCCACGATATTTTATGTTCTTACTTAAATGTTTAAAAGTTGATGATACGTAATAAAAGTAGATGTGTAAGGGATGAGGAAAAGTATCGAATACTTACAAAAGCCAAATACCTTATCAGTACTAATTTCCGATGAGTACCTAATGTATTTACCATAAACGAATATGATTATAATAAAAGTATCTACCCAGGAATCGATCCAGCATCGATTATTTTTTCATTCAAGCATAGGTCGGAAGCAAGGAACATTGCACTAGGTACATCTCTATGGCGCATGCGCGCTGGACTGGAGGCGCGCCGGCGCCATGTTCAATTTTCCGCCGAAAAGTTTGCCGCTATTCTTTGAAAGTATTTTTGTTAAGTCTTTACATTAGAAAACAAACATCTTTTATTAAATTATTATGTTTGTATTTGCAATATGCAATTGGAAAATCGATAAGGTAAGCTTGTGTGCGAATTATTTTAGGAAATTACGTAAAATGGAAATATTTTTATGTTTTTATCAGTAATTTGGCATCAGTTTAGTTACTAACCTAGGTTTTTGTTCTAGCGTTTTCGTTTCTAAACTCACTAAGTTTTGTGAAAATGGGTACCAACTTATAAGGATAAGCTTAATTCTGTCAACTATCCATACAATTTACCTACTTACTTTATTTTTCAGTGACAACAACAAGAAAATGAAAAAATCAACCAGACCCCTAAACCAAACATGAAATGCAGTATACAGGACATTCATTTATCTGGGAATTCTGGGATAACAATATTACAACGGCCATCAGACCTCGAAGTAGAAGGATAATGGAAATAAAATACAGAAATGAAATTAGGCAATTGTGTATATATATAAGTGTTATAAAAACTCCACGGTCGTGTGTGTTATTTTATTCACCCAAATAAAATTTTACGTCTACAAATTTCTTTCTTTCTTCTTTTATAAAGAGTAATAAGTAGGTAGTATCTAGTAGTAGTTTCGTAAAGTCAGGCATATCTATCCACACCCCTTTTATATTTAGGAAGAAAGTCGCTAATTCATCTTGATTTTATGGTTTGATGACGGCATCGGATGACACTGCGAAGGTGTGATGTAGTCATATTCCGATTTCCGAGGTACCTACCTATGTAAAATGTCATACTCCATATTAGGGGTTCAGCAAGTATTTTAATAATCCATATTCCGAGTTATCAAATTATCGATTTAGAAACAACATAGATTTGTTACTCAAATCATACATAAAATATTGGTAAAATTATGTATCACTTTCGTTAATAGCGATGAAATATCACTGTTTTTTATCATTTCAAATATACATACTAAGTTAAGGTTTTCTATGTAACCATGATTTTTGGGTCAACAATATTATCGTGTCATATTAAGATTCCTAGAGGATATTTTGTACCGCCGAATTAGGTTATAAGCTTGTCACGTTCATCATTATTATTATGTAATCAAGCATATACTTCAAATGTTATTATTTGTAAAGTTATAAGCTAAAAATCATGACATAGTATTTTTCCTTATACCGAGGGTAACTCGGAGTTAGGAACAACGTATAAAAATCAGGCCCTTATACCGAGGTATTTTGTTTTTGAGTTTAAAGGGGTTAAATTAGTTTAAAAAGAGTTAAAATTTAAATTTAATGTAAGTATAAGAATATAATAAACTAAATATAAACTATTTACAAAGTTGAACGTCGTATAAATATTAAAAAACACAATTATTAAATATGGCTGGCCTTACGTAAGCCGGGTCGCGTTTGTATGAAAAACATGGCGGCGTCGCCCTCACGGCACATTACATGAGTTTTTAGTAATTTTAGGCAATTTTAAACATATTTACTACATCAAGTAGTTTCAGTTAAAGATAATGAACGATTAAAT
Source organism: Plutella xylostella (assembly GCF_932276165.1). Classification (NCBI taxonomy): domain Eukaryota; kingdom Metazoa; phylum Arthropoda; class Insecta; order Lepidoptera; family Plutellidae; genus Plutella; species Plutella xylostella. The sequence goes on along the minus strand of NC_063984.1, from coordinate 9,754,563 downwards.
GTAATTTTAGAGTATCCAAACCTATTAAAATGAGTAATAATCATGAAAATAAATATAACTCGAAATAAGGACGCCATTTTGAATACCGCGATATATGGACCCGTTACCTTAGTTGTTTCTGTGTACTGAAGAATAAATAACGTCAACATGTACCTATATACATAATATAATTAAAATACCAACTAGGCGTATGAAAACATATCAAAGGAACTTGCTTCTGGATACTTAGTAAGTGCCGAGTCCGAAATAAACTATTTCAACCCCTAGTGCAGAGAAATTACCAACCCATCCGTGACTAATCACAAAATAACAAAATCTAAAAACTGCATTAAAATTTGATCAGCTCATTGATTCCGAACAATCCTCGCGACCACAAGTACCACAGCCACGGTGGATGATGGAGGCATCGGCTGACCACCGCCGTGACGGCACCTGCGCCGCAGCTGCCAGCGCGTGCGCAGCCTTCCATAGAGCCTTTAGAAGTTAGATCAATAGTTTCGTATAAAAATATGAAAATCTAAGAAGGATGACAATGCTAGTCTAATGGTGACGATGGCGACAGTAAGTGCCACATTTAAGAATAGAAAGGACTAAACAAAGAAAGTCTATATACTTAAACCAATGGCAACTGTATGAATCTATTACAGATGATTTACATGTAAATGAGAAGTAGAAACACAAACTCTCTTAATACAAATCATGAAAATAAATATACTCGTAGTACCTATTTTACATAGTCTAGGGATTTAGTTATTATTACAATCAAAACTTGCCTTTGAATCTTTTATAATAGAAGTGTTGAACTTTTAAATTTTACCACTTCCAAACTAGAGCTTGCTATTTGCCTTTAAACTAATTTGCTTCACCAGCCATGTAATTTTAATGGTAAAAGTAATGGCTGCCGAGTCAATTACGGCATGTAATGTTAAAATTGGATGGCCAAAAATAAATTACAGAGCGGTCGATAAATTCGCGTCTTTAATTACACAATTATCGATGTAACGTGGAGAAACGGCCTCGCTATGGAAGGTTTCAATTAATTCAGAACTAATAAATATTCATGTTGATAGTAATAATTCAATAGGACAGGGCTTGGCTCGGTTCGGTTACAGGTGCAAAAACTCTCCACGCACTGCTCGGCTGTGCTAATGTTAATCTATGTATGCTACATACAAGTTATTAAGCTTCTTTTATTACAAATTGTGAAATGAATTATGACGCTCAAAAAACAGGTGACGTCATAATCGCAACTTTTTGAAAGCCATTATGTAGTTGTGTAATTCCTTTTTTAAAACTGTCCGTTGTGTCCTTCTTTATCAGGAATTAGCATTGTTGCAGGCCTAAAGATGTTTCGAGGAAAATTTGGTTTTTATGTTTAAAGAGGTGGTGGAATTATTTATTTTAATAGGATTTGTCCACAAGATACTAATGGCGCCGGACGTGGGTCGGACTATTCTGATAAAGTGGATTAAACTTCTACGTTCCTGGTAGCAACGAAGCAAAAGATTAAATTAATAAAATTAAGCTAAAAAAATATTTAGGATTAGCTAAAGTAATGATGAATGAAACACGAAATTTACGAACTATATAATTTTAAAAATTATATAGTAAAAAATTATTTTTTTTTTCCATTTCTAAAATTTGTTTAAATTACCCGCTTTCTATTACAATAAAGGTCAAATTGTACGACTAATGAATTAGATAAAGTGTAGTAAGTTAAATTAATTAGGTAAATAAGGTATAATTAAAAGCGGCCATCATATCATCATCTTTCACCTTGCTATTTAAACAAAATTCAATTTTATGGATCATACCTACATAAGACGTAGCGACTATCATTTAATCTCACAATCACTACTTACACATAAACGTTTCTTTATTTCGCAGGATGTTATCATCTGCCAAGTCTAAGAATTCCGAGATTAAGCTTATGCCGTCTGTTTTTGTCCATTAGTCCTTGGCTTAAGTGTTAATGGCGCCTTAGGATTATACTCTTCCAGATATACTTAAACCAGATTATTTATACCCTCTACAAATTTACACATCGCCTTTATTTCACAAGCAATAAGATACAAAGTATCTATTCTGTGGTGCTCAAATAATTTTGTTCTCAGATTAGTTTTGAGCGTTGACTCATGGGCCCCTCACGTCTACCTGCTCCGAACTCTGTGGTATCGAGTTGATTTGACTAATTACGTATTCTTTTGTTTGATAATCGTAAGTAGTGAGTGTTTTCTTGATTACTTTGAAGGCGTAGTTTTTTTTCACCCATTTCAAGCTCTACTGGCTTCTGGGAGATAGGCATCTCTGATTGAATTACCATATTATAACACTGATGCGCATAATTCTAATATTGCATTATGTTGGGTGAAATTACGGTCGCTTATCACATGTTAGATGGAACGAAACTAATGGTGGTTTCCTACACATCGGTACGTAGGCTACATGGAAATTCCAATCATCGACTTTCATAGAAATGTAATGAAATGTTACGTATTTGTTGATGTATTTAAAAAGTAAGAAGCTTAGTAATCATAAACGTAGATTACTAAATAAAACAACTACAATCTTAAATGCAAATGAATCATTTACGACTTCAGATTTCTATCAACTTGAATGCAACTACAAAACAAAAATCTGAATTTAAATAACAATCGCCAAGCTACAACACGTATCGACAATCAAATTTAATATCTGTAGACAATTAAAGAATCATCTAGATAGCGTCGCCCGCGCCGGCGGATCTACTTTCCTATTATAATCGACGCGGCTGGTAGCTGAAGTAGCGTGTAATGAGAAACCAGAATGTTAATTAAGATCTAATTAAGTCAAATACAATGTGCTTGCGTTCCGGGGGCATCCGCAAGTCATCGCGGCACTAATCAACCAGCCCCGCCGGGCCTCTGCAGCGAACCCTTCCTCAAGTCCTTCATTTGAAACTCAGAGGTCAACTCTAGCTGGATGTGTATTAATCGAATAGAGATGCGGACAACCCTTTAGTAAAAACTCGAGTAAATTTTCTTGGGTATTGTTATGTGAGAACTCAATTTAGTCAACTTTGTACGATACGAGATCGTATTCAAAGAGTAATAAAGATATAACCAGACACAGGTTATATGTAGGCCTCATAAAAAGTGAAGACAATTTTGAATCTTACACAAAAGAAAGTACTTAATGATGTTATTGAAATGCATATTATTTCTATTTTTAATTTTGATATTAATAATTGATATCTACTTAGTATACACTTTGCTGAGTCTAGCAAGTTTTAAATATAGTAGTAGCTACGATTTATTTGATACGGAATTTTTGTTAGTACATAATTAGATACATGTAGATTCTCTCTATAACGAGTATAAGTAATTAGCGCGAGAGTTGAGACAATAATGATTAATGTTGAAAAAATTGTGCTATAGCATCTCTATGAAGCAAGAATTTAATTGTTTCTTTGTGTTTGCCTCATGCAATTATTTGTAATGAGCACTCCAACTCGTAAAGAATTTATTTAATAATATAATCTAGCATGCAGCTTCATCATGTGAAACAAATCTCGGAATCCCTCTTAAATGTCAAGAAGAAAAATAATAATATTTGAAACTATTGAACTGAACCTTTAGGTAAATAGCAAAATTACAACGCAATTATGAACAAAGTAAAACTTATTTAGATGAGATGGTAATTTTCGTAGAATTCAATCAATACAATGATATATTTTGTTTCTCCGTTATCACGGTGGGTCAATTTGTAAGTGTCACTGGAGCCTCTAATGGACATTTAAACCCTTGATATGAGACCACGGGCGGCACGTGCTGGGACCAAAATATACAACATCCAGTTTAAAACCTGTCCCTGGCTTATACCTACCACGGCATCATACTTCATTTTGAAAGGATCCTTTAAAAGCCTTACAAAGAGACGTTTGTCAGTTTACCGTCGTGTATTTATTTTAATTTAAAACATGATTTGAAGCTGCAAGATGATAATTATTAAATTCAAACAATATACAACATAGTATGCCCTATAATAAAATCTTGTTTTACGGATATTGAATTCAAAAACTGAGTAGGTAAAGATTGATCGACACCTAGTTATACTAGTTTATAGGTAAGTTGATAAACACAACAGATGATGTCCTATGGAGATAAATTCAATAGCATTTATGAGATCAATAAATAAAAATCTAATGTAAAAACTAAAAGTATTACAATTTAAATATTTAAAACCTACTCAAAGCCATCATGAACTCCATTTCAATGACCGTTTTGACTTTGAATACCCTCAAAAAGCACAATAAAATCACAATGAACAACATAAAGAGGCTTTTGTTGCCGACCACATCGTTTCTAACATCTTTTATAGAGTTGAGATATGGTAAAAACATTCAGATCAAACTATAATACAAGCCGTAAACAAAATTAACAACATATGGACCCCTGCTGCTTTCAATTTTGAGCCTGACATAGGCCCTAATTCAATAAAGCAATAAAATTCACCTAATTATGCAAATGCCTTTAAAATATCAGCCATTACGTTTTTTGGTTCTTAAAGAATGAGCTGAGCCGTCAAATAAGGTTGTAAAGGTGGTTTTGATTAATTATTAACTTGTTTTTTTTTCTGTAGCTCATCATAATAATGTCATTATTTTAATAGATTAATTTAATACGTAATTAGTAAGTCGGTGGGACACTGACTTAAATATCTATAATTTATCATAGTTATTTATCTGATGATTTTCTGTTTTGTAAAGGTCATACAGATTTAGTAAATTAATTAATTATTTAATTTAAATATTAATTACTTCTAATTAATTGATTAAAATAAAGATTCAAAATTTCATGTCAAAAGATGACAATGGTGATGATGTAGATTTAAAAAAAAACTTATGTAAAAGAAAAAACACTACTGTAAAAGACAAGAGAGGTATTTAAATATTTAATATTTTTTTATGTGAAATATTTTGTACAGTTGCGTCAGTTTTTGTACATTGAGATATGGGATAATTATATGTAAATACATTATAAAAATAAGCAAATACATTATGATAATATTACATACTTCTTAAAAAATTAAGTCACCTGTTTCAAGTTCTACTCTTGTGTATAATGTTCATGCTCACTCACTTTCAAAAACTAGACTTTCAACAATAAATAATTGTAGGGTCAGAAAGTTATACACAATATATTTGGTTTATTTAACTATAACCAACAAATAAATTGTGTTAAAAAAGATGATGCAAAAATATATATGTTTTAAATAACAAAATAAAAGTACTTACAGTTGTCACACCCAAATGAACCAACTTCACAACAAAGTCCTTAAACAAGCACGAAACACGTATAAATTTCCTTCAATGAGCGGAAGAATTTACATAATATCCCGTGACTCTAAGAGCAAGAAAACGAAGTCATAAACTATGACACAGTGACGCCTTCGATCGACTGAACGAGAATAAGCCGGCTGGTGGCACAGTCGCCTACGCACAGCACAGAAAAAACTCAACAAAAAGAGCGGGCCTAAGCCACTCCCTTGCGGCACGCCCGGACCAATCGCAGCTCAAGCAGTCGGTGACGGTGCGAGGGTGGGCCGCGGCGTCTGATACCGGTCCCCACTTCGATACCACTAATTGACTTTATCAACAAACCGACGTTACTGCCCGAAGTCACGATATATGGTTTGTCTGTCGTGTCAAAAGCCTAAGTTGGACCCACTAGCTTTGTAATTAAGTATGCTGCGACTTAATGGGTGATTTGAGCTTGCTAGAGATTACACAGACATTTGCAATGTAGGTATGGTTTGAGAGTAATTACTTGAAGTATGTTTAGTTATTGATCAATGTTATTTGTTAGATAGAGATAAAGCTTTCACTATAAATGGGAGACTTTAATGGGATATTCTCCATGATTATTTACTTCTAACAAATATAACTTTGCAACTTTATTCCACGTTTTATGTGCAGATAGTTTAGCTGTTTGATATCTAGGATTCGTTGTGAAATAGTAATCAAATATCTATAAAATAATTAAGTTGCTATTACTTATAATAATTAACTAACTATATTATTCTTAGGCCCTGTTTCACAATGTCTGGTTAGTGGCTACCTGCCAGATAAAAGACATGCTGTCACTCTCTGTTATTATTTTTTTGACAGTGACAGAATGTATTTTATCCCACGGGTAGTCACTAACCAGACATTGTGAAACAGGCCCTTAGTGTGGGTTGCACCATTTAACTTTAACTATTACAAACGTCAAATCTCTTGAAAATTGATCTCTCTCGTCAAGGGATTTGACGTTTGTAATAGTTAAAGTTAAATGGTGCAACCCACCCTTACTTTACGCTAGAAACGTCAAACGTGTGATAATAGCATAGAAGTAATAAGTACTTCGTAGGTACAACGAGTGGCGGTAGTGAAAAAAAACTAAAATATACCTTTAGTACTTATTGTAAAAAAAAACATTATGCAAATCCTTTCATATTAAAATCTCCTGCTTAGAATTTATTACTTTCCTGAAAATATATTCTGTTTATAGGCAGATCATTGTTATTCCGTTTCACTTGTTTAAATTTACGCCGTTTGACATGTTACGCTGAAGAAAGCATCGTTACAAATATGTAGTTAAGTAGGTACTAAGAATGATCGTGACTTAACACTTAACAGTGTTATTAAATTGTTAAGCCTACATATTTGCATACGTACAATACGTACACATACATCGTAAACAAAAGTAAATCAGAAATACATAGGTACTACATAAATATAAACATATTTTTCTAAACTGCCTTAATGAACTGAAACTATCAAACGTGTATTTTCTGTACTTCCCATACCTCCGTACATTGCTACTTTGTCGGTAAATTGTTTTTAATTGACAAAGTTCTTAGTAGGAATGTGTTTTTTTCCTGCCTGCCACTGTATGTGAATTAAAAGCGATTAAAATGACATTTGCCATATGTAATAGAGATCTTTGATGGCATTGCGTGTCGGTTATTATCTTCCTCATGCTAATTACGGTTTTCCTCGTTAGGTTATAGAAAATTTCGTACTTTGATGTAAAATTGACTCTGCAGCTGCTGTTCTTTTAAAATAATATAGTGATTGAGGTATTTGTTTTTATTATAATATACTTTTTCACATACAATACGTTAAACCGTGCTCTATCTTAGCTAAGTAGGTTAAAAAAATTACGAAAAACTATGAATTTTTGATATAAAGTCCCGGCTTAGTACCTATATCCTTTTTGCAACACCGCCTATCATTGTGTGCGTACTGGCTATTACACTATATAGGTAAACGTAATTAATATACTTATCACATAACTCCGGGACGTCCGCGCGGAAATAAAATTTGACAAAGGCAGATTAAAAATAGTTCGATGAATACGGAGCCCCGATCATGATATCAAACGTCGTAGTCGATGTCTATTCAAAACAAGTCCCTAATAACCGCATTGTCCACATAACGAAACTCAACCAGTTTAGATAAACAAATTCATATAAAAGCGACATCATTCAAATCCGATTACAAAACAACTAGGATTTCCTCCCACGTCAAGTAATTACACTCAACAATGCTACAAAAATTACACAAGTAATAACGTATGAATAATAATAAAGCAAACCGCTGTGGTAATTTTTTGTCCTTGTATCGCGACTTGACTAAATCGTTCGCCCGAATTACACTAACTACGAAACTCCCGCTTCAAACACAAATTGGCTCGTATTTAATTTTGGGAAAATGTAAAAATAAACGTTTTTATTTGTGTAAATAACACAATAAAACTGCCGGTGATTACCCCGCGCGACTCGTACCTCCAAATTACGCAGATACGATCTCTGTCACCGTAATTGTTATTTTACTATCGTTAGTGCCCTCCATCGTGTAAATTCAGTTAGGGGCTCATGATTTTTATTCAAATTTAATATTCGGAGCGAATGCATTTCTGACCGGAAGCGACGTTAGAGAAATTACTTATGTCCGCTCGCGGCACGCAGCTTGCAATTATCATTTGCAACACCAACAATTACAACTATTGAACATTAAAAAAAACATAATAAAAATCTGATTATGTGTCGGTTTCCGTTCTGAGGACACTTTTAATATGACAGTATGGAGTGTGGGCTCGGTATCACGATGAGTTATAGCTGTGTGGTGGTGCGGTCCCTTCAATCATTAGGATCGTCTTTCGGTGTTGTCCGCGTGAGTGTTGGATGGGCGACTAATAACTTCCGTTTGCGGTCAATAAATCTATCAATCTTGGGTTTCTTGGAGACCAATTCTAAAGCGTAGACAAAGCTGCATTCAATAATTTAGAATGAATGGACCAATCTTTTTAATCCAACATACATATTACAGTTATACCCAAAACAAAAGTATTAATTGGTAATTATGGTAAAAGTCTTAATAATTATTTTTTTCTCTTATTTCAACATTTGGTGATCAGAAAGAGGTAATGCAGCTTCCCAGTATTTGACTCTAACAATGGCAATTACATAAAGAGTATCGATTTTATTTCGATGCAAACAGTTTTTACAGGAGTTCATCACCCTAACGTTTCACGTTTTTCTTGACTTTGTTCAATTTGAGTTTTTGTGCCATTGTTTAATTGTTTCCGTTCGTTTGTAATTGTTTGATTAACTTTCAATTGATATTTGTGTACTTACTTCTACTACTATTTAGTTAACCAAACTGTAAAATAATTATCTTGTATTGTTTATGTCAAGGATATAAAGTGTTTCATTGATTTAGACAATGTAATACGTAATTGCATTAACTTTCATGGACTAGATAGGTATAATTTTGGGCTCAAAAATAATAGGAAATAAGAGGGGTTATACCTACTTAACATTAATTTCTTATTGATAGTTTCCAAGTGGTTGATCGCTCGCTCTGAAAGTTAACCTTTTATTTGACCGAGAACGCCATGATTCTATTTTTCTATTACGAGTGTATACGAGTCACTAACAAAAAGAACTTAACTCAAATATTTATTTTTATGAATTAAACAAGTAATTGATTGAACACGCAGTGGCAGGGTCCAGTCGTGTACCCGCCGCTACCCGCCGCTACTCCGGACAAAAACTCCGATCACGAACTAAAAGTTCTCAAGCACGAAAAGCCTCACTTCACTGAGCTAACAAAATTTACTCTCTTTTGTGTTCGCCGAACAAAAACCCAATCGAGTTACCGGTCGGACGAGAGAAAATCGACAAATAAACAACATTAGTGGATCCCCGACCGGGATCCGTTGATGATTACGTTTTCAGTTCCAAAATTACAGTACACAAAAACAACGATGTTAAACTTTACCGCAACATCCATTGCTCCTTGAGCCTGTTCGCCACGAAATGAGTCCACACAGAAGCGGCAACTCACGGAACGACATCGAAGCTCTCGGTGTAGAGTGGAAAATGATACAGAGTGTTCACGACTTGTCTTTTTGCCCGGTTTCGGTTGGGCTAAACAAACTGAGCGGACATCCACAATCGATTGGTCTCGTAGTGCCTCGGGCGAGTAAAAGAAAAACGACGCGCGGTCCAATTTTGAATGCTTTGTAACAATTTATGGGAACAAGAATGTATGACGGTGATTCAGTGAGGTGGGATTGCGAAGGGCTAAGAATGGTGTTTGTTTTAGTCATTAATACTTTATTTTACAGATATTTCTAGGTATATATGTCACATCACACATGACACCATGATATTATATAGTTATTTATATTCTATCAACTACCGGGGGGAAATCTACTTACGCCTAAACTCTGTTATTTTCAACTGACTCCAAACTTTTCATTGTCAAGATGATTAGAAACTTATAAATCAGCGATAAACATACCGAGTTTTAACTTTTCTTATCCGTACAACCCACCAAAGATAAATTCGTGTATTTAGTTATTAATAGTTTATTTACCTATTACTTACGTAGACGCTTTGCGAGTTGAAACACATTTTTCCTCTTTTCTCTACTCTCATCTCTAAACTCATATACCTACATCATACCTAAGTAGGTAGTTCTATTAAAACAAGGGATTATCAGATGAATATAAAATGAAATAAAAGCTGTATAAAAACATTAATACATATTAATGCAAGTACGTCCACATTGAAATCTTAATTATTTTTTGGTTTGTTTGTTAATATATGTAATTATACAAAATATTACCTACCTAACAAAACATTTATATATTACTAGCTGTTCCCGCGCGCTTCGCTTCGCCCTTAATAATTTTCCCGTGGGAATTCCGGGATAAAAAGTAGCCTATGTTTTTTCCCAGGGTCTAGACCGTATGTATACCAAATTTCATTCAAATCCGTTCAGTAGTTTTGGCGTGAAAGAGTAACAGACAGACAGACAGGCAGACAGACAGACAGACACAGTTACTTTCGCATTTATAATATTAGTAAGGATTAGGATTAGGATACGTCATCGTAGCATTAGGTATTGTGGCTCCGCGCTCCCAAGGAAGTATTGTAGGTACTTATAACTATAATTAATTAGTAATCTACCTATTTATATGACAAAAAACAAATATTATTCGTTATTTGGAGCGCAACCTGCATACGAGTAGAACTTAATAACCCCTAGACGATTAGCGCTTGACAACTAATTACTGTTGCTCCTTAATAAATCACCTAGTTAGGGCTGTCACTCAAAATAATGCGTTTGACACAGAAAAATAGTGTCTCTTACCTGCGTTACAGAGACATGTGTGTGTGTGTGTATGTGTGTGTGTGAGTGTGTGTGTATGCTACATGTGGAGGATTAGGGAAAATCGTTAGAAAGCTGCGCCTGCGCCAAATCGAGTTTTAATTATTCAGATAAGAGACTCATTACTGCGACGTTAGCTTCGTCAACAAACGTTTTTAATATTAAAGTTTTAGAGGCCCGTGAGACAATTTGCGTGGAAAAATGATATGTTGAATTTTGAACGGTAATAGAAGTAATATAACGAAGAGTTGCACTCGTTGGCTATCGTCGCAACTTTGAGAAGGTGACGTGACAAGAGCACAAAAAGGTCTCAACCGGGCATGGTAATGTTATTATTTGGATAATTTTATAATTAAAGCACTTAAGTACTTAACTTCTACAAAATATTCGATGGATTGGAACTTCAACAGCGCATAATTTGTTATTTAAATAATTATAATTAACATGCCTATTTCAGCCATTAATAATAAAGTCAGGAAAATAGCCTGCAACATCATGCAAATTTCCTAATATCATGAGCAATGAAAAAGTTTCAGTGACATAGCACCAAATTACTCCTAAACGGAAAACTAGAACTTAATAACTGCAATATTGAAGTTTGGTGTTGGCATTTTGTGAGTGCACTTTTCATTGCTCGTGAGTGTAATTTAGGTACGGAACCAGTAGCCCTCAGTCGCCGTCTTGGCCGCCCCTACACTACAGGCTAATCTGCCGCCATTTCGTTGCGAGTCCAAGTGAGCGGAACCACCCGCGCCTAATGTACTTTTAACTGATGCTAATGCTGTTTTTCACTATCTTGGAACTTAGGTAGTCACACATCTTACAAATCATCATTAAATTTAGTGAAAATTCTTACCGTATAATTTTGTTTATCTGAAAGTTAGTTTCAGAAAATCGCTCACTTTAACTGCCGGTTTTTGTTGTTGTAAATCTTTACTCATTGATATTTATAATAACTAGGTCTATAATATACACAAGTACCTACATATAACATGGCATAGCTTCACTGCTGCACCCACTTTTGGGTAGATTTATGATTTAACTATGTAATGTATGTCAACGATATTTTTTATATAATATTTTTTGAGTACGACACTTGTCACACTTCATATTATCTACCTATATAAGTATATTGGTACACCAGATAGTTCATACTTGTGAGTCAAGTTGTAACAAATGCTGTCGGTATAGCAGAGAACAATGAATCGCAACGTCTAATTCAAAGATTATCCGCCATTACTAAGGCAGCACTTAGACGCGGAGCGAATCGAAAACTAAATTCGAATAATCCCACGGGCCGGCCGTAATCGAACAAATCGAACCAACACATTACCAGGCGATTTTCACAGCTAGCTATAATTTAATATAATCCAAAGCAATAGGTGCATTCGAAACATTTTCTGCGCGAGCGACGACGATTGAACCGGTAATAAGTAACGATGCAACATCGATCCAAAAACAAATGCGCACAAGAGGCAATACGAGCCTGTATTCAGAGACGATTTTCTTTACAGCTTCAGAATAAGATTCAAATTTGAATTTGGAAACTGGCAACGCTGAGTCTTCTGCGCCAGATGATAAAGGTCCTTATTATGAAAAGAAATTGCAGCGTCGTGCTCCGGATAATCGGCTCGGGTGTTATCGATCGATGTTAAAGTTTCGATTCTGAATCGATATTTCTTGTTTTGATTTCCAATTTGAGCGGGCGTTGTTTGGGTGTTAAATAGCTGCACGTATCTGCTCTCGTTTCGTTCGGTCGTAATTGGCCAGACCTAAGTCTAGATAGAACTAACTACCTACATGTTACTTGCAAACATGAACAGGAAGGTTCACCGATTGAAAAGTGATGGTTTGATAATACTTTTTTTTTAAGTATCAGAAAGTTTTTCTCTGAGACGGCCAATTTCAGACATAAGTACCTAGGTACCTACCTACTACATATTAAGTTTTATGAATTATTTTAGAATTTCATCAGATAATATGTCAATTATCGTTTCTGTCTGTCATAATCTTACGAAACATGAACCTAAATAAAAGCGAATCAAATGACTTACCCCACTCTCAAAATAGTCACGTTCGAAAACAAATTGTTTCAAATTATTAGTAATCCGTAAGCGATCATTTACGTACACCGACGGACCCCAGCCGGGCCCTAATGGACCCTAAATGGGACCCTAACGACCCACCCATACGTGACATCCGAGTGTTATTTGAATTTAATACAATTTTATTATTTAATGTTTAAGGAAATGGAGAAATAAAGCGAGCCCATAAGCGTAATTTTTGGAATTGGTAATTTTGTGGATGGACGGCGCCGCGATGGAAGAAATATCGTTAAATTCAAAATTGTCTCAATTCTGGTGCTGCATTTAACACCGAAAATAGAAGGGTACGATAAATGTAACGTTCTCTATGTAAGTACCTCTGTTAGTCTGTCTAATCTGTCTTATGAATTATATGTATGAAATGAACATTGGCGGGCGGGCATTTCCAGATTCAAAGGTTGTTAGGCATTCATTAAGCGCACGCATAATAAATTGTCATTTAGTTTATTTAAAAAAAAAGGACAGCAAGTTTTTAGCGTTTCTTTAATTAACATATTGACTCTATATACATATGTATATGTACTAGGATCTCTTTGTACTTAGGTACCTCTGTTAGTAGGTACGTAGGATATAAGTTCTAGAAATTGAAATAAGCATGACAAACAAAGCCTAGCTGTTTAGGGGAAACGCTATTAACAGAAGTTATATTTTTTTTCCAATTGGCGGCGCTAGTTAGCTTGTTACAGTATTTTATTCCACCCTGTAGTATAAGCAGTTAGCTCGTGACGCAGACAACAGAAGCGACAATAACTAAATAGGTGTGAATGTGAACCGGTCAAAGACAAACAGCCACAGGAACTACGGTCACTTATGTACAAATAAATTGGTGGACAAACAACAAATTGATTATTTCAACCAAACACTATAACGGGATTCGATTTAGTTGTGTTTGAAGCGATTTCGGAACGTCGGAAAAATACAAAATAATGCCATATTTTAATTTTAAACCTCGTAAAACATTAATAATTAATTAAATCGAAAAACATTATAAAAGACGACCGAATAGCGTAGTGGTTAGTGACCCTGACTACTGAGCCGAAGGTCCCGGGTTCGATTCCCGACTGGGGCAGATATTTGATTAAACACAGATATTTATTCTCGGGTCTTGGATGTGCCCGTAAAATAGCAATAGGCCCGCCCCCTATTACATTGGGACTAAACATAACACTGGCGAAAAGTAGGTGCAGCAATGCACCTCTGCCTACCCCGCAAGGCAGTACATTAGTACAAGATGTGAGTGTTTGTTGTTGCTGTTGTAAAACATTGATCTCATTATTTGATATTCGTCTTTATACTTAATTGACTGTATAATTAATTACTTATTTTACTTAATAACATTTCGATATCGAATTTCCATGTCAAGTTACGCGACAAATATTCTAGTCGTAGAGTCGTAGGCACTATTGAACTGTCGGAGTAAGAGTACATACGTAATAAACCTATACAACTTCCTGACTTATTTATTACTTACATAAGTAACTTAAATAACAAAAAAAAACTTGAGTAAATAAATGTCTTGAATCAGAAATTGAGTTTATATTCACTGCGTTTAAATTAGAATAACAGCTATCGTTTCTATAAAAAGGGACAACAATGGCCGCAGTCAAATTAGTTTGACACAAAAACTGGCGTTTAGTTCCGTCGTCGCGTCCGTTGACACTGTTTAACGTTGTCAGGGTTGACACTAGGTGATGTTATGTACTTTTATGTTATCTATTGGCCTCTAGTACGGGTTTTACAATTTACGTAATTCAATTCAATCTTTGTTTGTGACTAACACAGCAAATTCGGCCAATTTACGATTGTGTTAAGGTACACACTATGTTTATAGCTGTCTTTACGGTGGAGATTTAAGGATATTTACAAGGTTAATACCTGAAACAAACAGACGGACACAATTTATACAGGGACATCACAGACAGAGGGTTAGTATATTATAATGAACACATACAAATTTATAGTTTAATATTGTTAGTTTTGAAGATTTTATACAGGATGTTTGCGATTGGGGTATGTACAAGTGTTAGTAGGTAATTGATATTTACAGGTCTTGGGATAGAGGAAGGGAGGAAATCATAGAGGGAGGTTTGTAGGTTAGGAAACTCAAAGAAAAGGTGGTCGACAGATCCTTCGCTGGTGCCGCAGTCACAAACCGAACTGTCACGCACCCGATTCCTAGCCAGGTGCACCGGCGTGTACGCATATATGACCAAGACGGAGTCTGCAGATTGTCGAGGTGGAGGGTTTATCTAGGAGTCTTGCTCTAAAAAACCATGGCCTTTTGTTTACATATGTGTTTGGATTAAGGAGTAATACTTACCTTCAATTTACGTAAACGAAAAAAGTTTTGGTTTTCTTCTGTCACCTGCATACATTATCTGTCAAAAGTTTCATGACAGTTTCCGCTAGAGGCGCCACATTGTATGCGAGAAAACTGAAACTTTTATAGTTTTCGACGTACTGTACTAGACCTAATAACTTTTCGTCCGTATAAGTTGATACCAAGTACAAAATTTCAACACTCTGATAAATACACACGTGAGTTCACACATGTGGAGGTCCTAGTCTAGATTTTCAGGTTTTTCTCACCATGTTACCTTCACTATAAGACGTGGTATCACGTGGTAGGTATACAGAATTGTATTTGAATTCAATAAGACTAAAGAATTTGTATGACGAGAATGTAACTGCTACATCACTTCGGCTCTATTTACATTCACGGACAATGAAACACCAGTTCAGAGCCATATGGAACATACTGGCAGATGGAACCTTTTCATTGCACGTTTGTGCATTTAAAATTTAGGGATGTATGGCATGTTTAGGTGTACCTATATAATACATATATTATATAAATAACAGCCCTGAAAAGCAGCTTAATCTTCAAACTAAGCGTATTTTCATTGTCTGTAGTTAGTTGTAAATTAGGCAGGCATCAGCGCGTTACAAATGTACTCAGTACTCACCAGTGAGTAAGAATACAACTTGAATAACATTATGGGTTAAAGAAGACTTGTTTTATCCAAAATGAGATAGGATGTCTAGTCTAGCTCAGTACTTATATATATTTTTTAGACCTAACTCTAGCCAGTTGCCATTATGTCAAGAAATCAAGATCAACACATCCAGGGATACACTTGTGGGCAATGTTTTCTCATTATCCCGCTCAAGCTGGATTATATGTATAGAGTTAAATTTTATCTCAATTATTAACAGGATACTCGTGGATAATATATGGACACTTCGTAAGATAATTAAAACGTAAGCTGCCACAATCCACAGAGTCACGGATATAGATACGGGAAACGACAGCCGACACAAAACAAGTGAGAAAACACTTCATTCCCCTTTTTACACAGAAACATTATCACCTAACAATTTTACAACAAATATAAAAGTCGGTATAATTAAGTTAATGCAATTATAGCCCCAATGAAAACATGCTCTATGGTCAACTGCGCACATCAACCTTTGCTTTGTTTGCAGTTTAAAAAAACAAGTTGTTTTTTTATTATTAGAAAAGTGCAGTGATGCCCTTCGTGAAATGCCAACTGTCAGTGTCAAAATATGAGCTTGATACGACTTCGTTATGGGGGAAATGCAATCCTAACTTCCTAACTAATATTATAAATGCGAAAGTAACTGTGTCTGTCTGTCTGTCTGTTACTCTTTCACGCCAAAACTACTGAACGGATTTGAATGAAATTTGGTATACATATGGTCTAGACCCTGAGAAAGAACATAGGCTACTTTTTATCCCGGAATTCCCACGGGAAAACGTTTTAAGGCGAAGCGAAGCTCGCGGGAACAGCTAGTATGGTATAAGTCTTGTATTATTTATTACTAGCTGTGCCCGCGCGCTTCGCTTCGCCTTAAAAAGTTTTCCCGTGGGAATACCGGGATAAAAAGTAGCCTATGTTCTTTCCCAGGGTCTAGACCGTATGAATACCAAATTTCATTCAAATCCGTTCAGTAGTTTTGGCGTGAAAGAGTAACAGACAGACAGACAGACACAATTACTTTCGCATTTATAATATTAGTTAGGATGAATATAATACCTATTACCTACCTACTTAGCTAATAAAGTTAAACATGCACTATTACTATACTCTAGGTACATCCGATTGAACGGAGCGTTTATGGATGCAATGTGAAAGTTATCTTCACTATAATAAGTTTATTGTTTAATGATATTATAATTTTTATCTAAATTTTTTTTTAACAGATACTTATGAGGTAAAGTCACCTTCTCCATTCAATACTAACTACCTGTAGGTATTATCATAATTCTATAATTTTTTAGCAGAGGAGGCTGAAGGGTAGTATCCATGGTATGAAAATCATAATTCTATAATTTTTGGAATCTGACAAACATGTTTTAAATAACCCCTCATCTCCCCAATACCTGAAGTGCAAGTTTTCGTTTTTGTGTTCTCATTCTCAGGGTAGAGCCATGAGGTCGGTAGAAAACAAATTGTTGAGCATTCCTGATCATAATGCTGCCTCCTATAGCGATTCATTTGCAATGAAGGCAGCATGTTTGTGGAACTCCTTGCCAGAGGAAGTACGACAGTCACCATCAATGGCAACTTTTAAAAAAAATGTTAGACATCACTATTTTGAATCATTAGGTTGGCAGGTAAAATAGATATATAGGTATATATATTTATATTTATGTAGTATATATTTATATATAAGTTATATGTTATAATATTATGTTTATTTTATGTTGTAATCATGCACTGTTAATTTAATTTTAGATTTAAACCATAGGCTAATTTCTGTTTGATAATTATTAATTGTACCTACTCAAGTTAGTTAAAGGATCTAATGTCATTTATCTTTCACCCAGTCGTAGGTTGGCTGGAAGAAATTGCTTTTTGGCAATAAGCCCGCCTTTGTATACGTCTTGTGTTTTGATTTGTAACTGTTCTCTTTTATGTTTGCTTGTGTATGTGTACAATAAAGTGTATATAAATAAATAAATAAATGTTTGTCAGATTCCAAAAAAATATAAAATTTTCATAATAATATACATAATAATATATGTGTAACTGTACAGTCAAACCTGTCAATGTAATTAAAACCAGTTGAGTAGCCAAAGCCAGAGCCCGCATAAATTCACAACGAGCCCATAGTTCACATTGGCCAATTTACCATATTTTCTCCCGCCAAATAAGGCTGAGCTCTCACTAAACATCGCGTGAGCCTGAACATTAAATTCTGCCTATTGTGTTAGTATGATCGTACCTTATTGCATCACCAGCTTTTGTAGAGCTCCCGCACCCCGCTCTCCCGGTTCTTCTCTCATATAAAGAGTGGTGAACAGTCTATCGCTAGGGGTTCAATCAATTTTGGTGGTATTGTTTAACAATATCGATATCTCGTTAGTAGCGTGATTTGTGTGTAGTAATGTGCTGTATTGGTAGTTAATACCACTGAAATGGGTATTTGAATTACTATTTCGATTTTAGCGTTTCAATTTGGCTAGCTCCGATAGTTTATTTGATAATAAGGATTTCTGGGCTTGTTAATCTGAGATAAATAGGCGTATCTAAACATTGAGCAATTGTATGTATTTGAAAAATAACTCACAATAACCACGGAATATCTTTTAGTTTCTTGAAAAAGAAAAAAAGGAAAATGCCAGCAGAGCAATTTAAAAGTTAACTGTTAATTTTGCATGAAACTTTGCTAACTATCAAACAACCTTACACTGAAGTTATTTGGCGATTAAGCGTTTCTGAAAGTAAATTGGTGATTATTATGTACGTTCAAGTTAGTTTAATCACGCTAGAAGCCATTTGGAAGAAAGTTTTCTTTAACTGCATTAAATTAAGAACTTTTGGGTTTATTTCGAATATTGTAACAATAACATAAATCTACTTAGGTACTTATTTAACGACTTGGGGTGGTATCCTTGTTATATTGAATGTTTAGTTATCTATTAATGGTTTTGTTTAAAATCGTAGAGCAAAAGTTGTCCAAAAGGACCCCTTGAGCCACCCCCTTTCAGCTTTCTATACCACTTTAAATTAGCAACACCCTATATAAATGGCGTGACCTACTTAAAAATCATGTATGTAAGTAGGTACATACCGAACTACAATACCACTTTGAAACACCTATACTTACATACACTACTACACTACCATAAAATAATAATCATTCTAATTTGCTTTCCTAATAGCATGCTAAATCACATTAAATCCAGCAGTTAACAAATTCAATTTGTTTTCTGCATTAAGTTCGCCTCATTATGTTATTTCAAAGCACTCCATTTATTACTGTTTTGCATGCCCAACGGATTTTATATGGAATAGCTTACCAGTTCATACTAATTTAATTGAACCGTTTAATGCTATTTTAAGAATTGGCTGTGGGTTTTTCATGCATTCTTAGAGCAGTGGCGTTACCACGTCCGTTTCTCTGAAACGAGATTCTGGTTCAAATCCAGTGACTTTTTTCAGTCACAGAAATTTAGGCCATACACGTATGTAATGTTAGTACCATGTACTGTACAGAGGCAAAGTTAACTAACAGTGCCTAAAATGAGAAGGTGGTAGCTGGAAGGAGTTCAGTGAAAAGTTAAATAAAACTGAGCCAATCGGGTGCCACGTTGGTCGACACGAAACACAAAGTAAAGATAGCAATAACAATAAACTGAGGCGGCATTCGCAAACGGCTAATCCCCCCTTAATAAAGTAATAATCGAACGCGCCGCAATATTATACCAACGTAATCATTATAGCGTTGTAATTATTACAGCAACGTAATTTATTTATTTATTTTTTTATTTATTTATTTACTACAGCTGTAATTATTACAGCTTTGAAATAGCGCCGAACGCAACAAAGTTCCTACGTGATTGGATTTAATTAATGCAAGCTTTATGATTTTGTTTTCATTATTCTGTAACAAAATGTCACGCGCAATTTTATTATAGTTCTTATTTGTAAAGAATGAATGTTCAATTTCATTGTTACAACAATGTATTGATTTATGAGACCACGTCTTCGGGCGTCTTTATAGATAAAGATGGGTATGACGAATAATTTCGGCCGATGTTGCAACGGCGCCGTGGCTTAGTTGGTTAAAGCGCCTGTCTAGTAAACAGGAGATCACGAGTTCGAATCTCGTCGGGGCCTACTCATTGAGTGAGATACTCTTTTTGTGTTTTAGTTTTTTATATTATAACTTTTTCATTTTTCATTTGTGTTATTTCATTACCTATTGTTTTTTTCACTCAATGTAATTATGCGAAGGAAGCTTGCCTATAATACAATCAGTAGCGCCATCTATCGGTATTCCACTGTATAACAAAACATTTTAATCATTTTTTGTTTTGTACGTAAAGTTTAGGTTTAAGTAGTCCGCATTTTTATTTTTTATTTTATTCCATTTTTTTGGGAAATAATAAATCCTACATATCCGACGAAACCGTTCATTTCCGTGGACACATTTTGTATAATTAATGACATCACCAATACATTATCTAGAGAGTAGGGGCAAGTACATTATCCTAAGTCCAAAGTCCTAACCTACCTAACCTATCTCCCATGTGTCGTCGGCGGCCACAAACAGAGTCATAAAGGAGAACAATACGGTCTATAACAAGCCAATCAGAGTTATGATCGAGCGCCTGCGCGGCCGCTTTTTGTCAGCAATTATTTTTATTGGCACCTTAATTACATTCTTTGGTCTGGCCGTTTGCAGGCACCTTTTCGGACTTGGGATCGCGTTTAGGTAATGTATTGTCGTAGCGATGTGACTGATGATTTGAAAAGGACTAAGAAGTCTAGCTAAACGTAATACCTTTTTGTTTTTACTACAAATTTACTATTATTTTTACTATAAAACACTGAATTTTCAATAATTTAGTTCCTGAAAAATCTCTCTTTTCAAAAATAATTATGTCGTTTACCTAGTTACTTGTATTCGAGTTTCTGGGCCGTTTGATAATACTAATTGCGTGAATGTTTTAAGTAGGAAGGTATAAAATTAACATATCCCATATGATTTGAGAGTGTTCTTTCTCAATAAATTAAATTTTCTTTAAAGTTTCATAATATTTTCCGCTAGAGGCGCCACTTTGTATGCTAACACCAACATTTTTTTCCAAACTTTAATAAATCCCTACTGTATTGTTTGTGCGTACCTCGTGCTTCCATCTAATATTCTTTACCTCTTGAATATCGTGTGTCATTTATTTATTTATTAGTTTAGCGGTGCTTAGAATAGCCCCCTCGATGTAGCACGCTCGCGCCACAGTGGAATGCACCAGCGACGCAGTTCTGTCAAAAACTAAATGGAGTTTAACTTTTTTGTCGCCATTTCATTGCTTATTGATTGAGACGTTCAAAAATTGCCAGTAATTAGTATTTTATAATGTGATAATGGTAAGGTCATTTGCAATTATTGAGTCTTTGTTTTTTATATTAAATAATTGTTTCAAAAGCTTTCAAAGCATCTTGATCTTGAAAAAGTACCTATCTAATTACCTACCATACGTGAAATGTTATTTAATGTTATGAATTACATGTATTAAAGTTATATTTTTAAATTCATTAAAAAATACTTTTCGGATTCCATTAAAAACGATTCTGTGAAGCAGCTTGTTTATTTACCATTAAACTTGAGTAGCAAGGGAAACATAAAATTTAACAACCAACGTATCAAATCAGCCCATACAAGTTTCTGAGCCGCGACAGATGAAGCTAATAGAAATAGATACTACACCCAATTGGCTTACAGCACCACGCCCTATTCAAAGCTTCTAAGAAATTTAAAAGCGATAAGTAAGTAAGTACATTTCAAATTAAATTCTGACTAAGTACCTATGTATCGCATGTATGTAAAAGAGCTCACATCTTATCATATTACTCAGGATCTTCTTGTTGTCCCATAATTATCTAATTATGTCTCATGTGTTTCGTACATAATAAAGGTATTTTTTCCATATAAGACTGAAATCTGCAAATCCTGTATTAACCCTAGCTCAGTGCAAGCTCTGTCTTCGTTATATTGTAGCACAACCGGCTAAACGCGGCGAAATCGTTTGAAAAAGCTTGCAATGCAAATCTGATAAATTCTACATTTGAAAAAGAAATCGTTTTGTTCATGTTTCACCTTCTCGAATAGCCGGCAGATTCTTTGTAACAAATTTGTAATAGGACGTGGCGCCTAGAGCTCGGCCGTCCCCCCTCCCTCCCTCCTCCGTCCGAAAGCTCGAACTAATCGATGAATAGACCGAGCAAAACCGTGATATCACCATAAAACTAATGTCTACTTTTGATTGAAACTTAATTGAAGTTAAGTAACTGGTTGTAGAAGATGGTTAGTTAAACGCTAACGATTGGAACGAGATGTTAAATGGCTAATGGTTTTATAGTCATATGTGTAGTACCTATACGTACATATATTCCTGTATTTATTAGGTAATTCAATGCTGTTTTTAAAAGATAGAAGAAGATTTACATGGATCTTCGAGTAACAGGTGTCCCGTAAATGGTGTCCCGTAAATGGTCCGACGAAAAGAGACATAAAACAAAAGTAAAGTTGTTCAGATTGATCCCCTGATTCATCTCTTTTCCGTTGGTAGGTATTTGATATGGGAGTCATATTTATAATTATAAGCCATTTGTCCGGCTAGGTTTGTAGTACTGCTACGGCTATTAGAAACAATGCTTATATAATAGACATATCTTTTATTAATCCATAATGGTAAGCTATAATAAATAAAAAAAACTTCCGACTGCTTCTCTAGTTACGGCGTAGCACGTAGCGTAAGTCTACTCGAAGCGCACTAATTATTGTGAAAAAAAGCAGGGATTTCTGAAAAATAGTTAACAACTTTCACCCTGATTGTATTGTATTGTATTGTATTTTATTTCATATAACAATATTAACAATTGTATTTGAAAATCTTAATGTCTACACCACCACCACGTAACATAATATAATTAATTAATATGATGTGTTATACAAGTCAAACAATAAATTATTATCTATATTCAATTTACAAAATATAATAATCATTAAAAATCTCATGTGGATAGGTTATGTTAAATTTAAAATATTATCAACAATTAGAATTAAGTTAAAATTTAAATTACTTATTAATTATAAAAAGATGTCAGACTTATCAGTATCACTTAAATATTCTTCCACACTATAGTAACCCTTCTTTAACAAATACGCTTTTAGATTGTTTTTGAATTTAGTATGGGAGACAATCTGTTTTAGATCGCTTGGTAGTTTATTAAACAGAAGCAGGGCCTGATATCTCGGTGTGTGTTTAACAATGTTAAGCCGTGGACACATTTCAGTTTTTAGGTTTTTTCGCCTAGTCTTTAATCTTTCTGTCCTTTCTGCAGCAGACTCGAATTTATTTAAGTGTTTGATGAGATTAGATGTGCACACCAGGATATAGAGGCATGGCGCGGTAAGTATGCCAAGTTGAACAAATAGTTCCCGACAGGATTGTTGCTGTGGAATTCGTAACATTGTTCTCACAGCCCTTTTTTGCATTACAAATGCTTTTTTCATATTATAGTGGTAACTGTTACCCCAAAACTGTATGCTATAGCGCAATTTAGATTCGACTAATGCATAGTAGACTTGCATGAGATTTTTTAGTTTTAGTTCATCTCTTAGACTACGGAGGGCAAAACAAGCCGAGCTCAGAGCACTTTCAATTGACTTGAGTTCCTCTTTCCAGTTCAGGTGGCAATCTATCTGTATGCCTAGAAATTTTGCAGATTCTACACATTCCACTTTTTTACCATCAATATAAACATTAATCTCGTCATTGCTCCTACATGTAGATTTGAAAAGCATTGCATTTGTTTTGCTTGCATTTAGTTTTAAATTATTGATACTAAACCATTTGCAGAAGGCACTTATGGCCATGTGAACCTTCTCGTTAAGCGAGTCTATGTCTGTAGAATTGAATATTGCGTTAGTATCATCCGCGAATACAACTAATTGAGTATCGGGTACAGATCTAGTGACGTAATTAATTAAATCATTAATAAATATAATAAATAGTGTCGGGCCTAAGATAGATCCTTGAGGCACACCTCTAGCAATTTTAACTAAGTTTGATCTATGTACAGTTTCATGGTCGTCCTCTATGGTAAGCAGTTCTACAAATTGTTTCCTATTACTAAGATATGACTGTAGTAGGTTATAAAATTTACCTCTGACTCCGTAGTGTTTTAATTTATAAAGTAAAATTTCATGATCCACCAAATCAAAGGCAGCACTTAGATCCAGGAATAAGCATGCTACTTTCATTTTTTGGTCAAGCATCATCGTTACATCATTTACTAATAAATCTACTGCATCTATTGTGCCAATTGATTTTTGATAGCCAAATTGTCTATTATTAATTACGTTATTAAAGTTTAAATGGAGTGTCAATTGATTTTTAATAATTTTTTCAAAGATTTTTGATAGAGTTGGTAAAAGTGATATGGGTCTATACTTTTTAGGATCAGTGCGAGATCCTTTTTTGTGAACAGGTAGTATCCTAGCAATTTTTAGCTGCTCTGGAAAAATTTCGTTCTTCAGACAGTTATTAAAAAATGTACTGAGAGGTTCTGCTAAAATGTCTATGTTATTTTTTAACACGCAGATTGGGATTTCATCATAGCCAGATGATGTTTTTGTTTCCATACATTTAACAATTTTAGCTATGTCTTCCGGGGTCGTGAGTCTCAGATTTATATCATCATTAATCCTGTTTGTATAATTTTCGAGAATTCCTAATGCAGCATCTACATCACCGTGTGACTCCACATTAGCCTGATCAAATTGTCCAGAAAAAATATTTGCAATATCAATAGGATTATCTACAGCTTTATTATCGATTTTTAAAATCATATTATTTATATTATTATTATAACTTTGTTTATTTCTATGCCTATTTACTACTTTCCAGATTTGTTTTGTAGAGTTTTTGGCTTTTTCAATTTCCTTCTTCACAGCATTTCTTTTGGCATGTCGTACTACCCTGTTGTACAATTTTATGTATGCTTTCCGATATTCGCAATTATTTTTCCATTTTGCTGCGTTTAAAATTCGCTTCATCTTGCTTGACACTCTGATACCCTTCGTAATCCATTTTAATGATTGAATAGTTTTTTTTCTTAATCTTTTTTTTGATTTCTTGAAACTTTCCTTAAAAACTCCTACAATTTTTTGGACAAAAGTGTTTATACCCATGGCATTCCAATCTTGCTGAAGTATTTTACTTCTAAACATCATATTTGATTTATCGTTAAATATTCTCCGTTCTACATAAACATACTGTTCTTCCTTTTTTGATTCGATATGTTCAATATCTAAAGAACAAGTTATTCCAGCGTGCCCATCTCCGATTCCGTTATGATCTACTTGAGTATCAAGAACAAGAGACTCAGGCAAGTTAGTGAGAAAATTATCCAGTCCTGATTCCGAGTCATTTCTTATATATGTGACTGAATCTATAAGTGGCCTGAAGTTGTAACATTTAATAAGGCTCATAAATTCGCTCTTCTGTTTGCTATCTACCAGGATGTTGACATTAAAGTCTCCACATATTATACATGCTTTGTTAAAAAAGTGTTCCAATAGAGTTTCTAATTTTTCTAAAAATACATTGAAATTGTTTTCTTTTGGATTCCTATAACAACAACATATATTAAGAGATGTTCTATTGTCTATAACACCACATACTTCGAAAGATTCTATTTTATATAATTTTTTACAAATCGCAAGTTCCTCGTAATCCCTATTTTCCAATCCTAATATTAGAGTTCCACCCCTTCTTTTCTTGGGCCTTGTGTTATATGAAACTAGTTTGTAATTTTCTAGATTAAGGTGTAAGATAGACTCATTGTGCAAAAAATGTTCACTAACACATAAATAGTGTGGTTTCTTATTTAATTCACTCAAGTATATGCTTAGTTCATCTATTTTATTAGAAATACCACAAAGATTTTGGTGAAACACTATGAGTGAATCTACTATGGTCCCTAAATTATTGCGTTCACACTCATTATGACGATTCACGAAAAAGTTGTTCATTGTAGTTTGTAGTGAGAGCACCATTATTACTCTGCTCAATGAATTTTGCATGCATCTCGATCTGTTCATGTAAACAATTCAATATGTTTCTAAGCCCTCTGTTGTTCAAGTATCCATGACGTCTGGTAAACATTCTATAGTCGTAGAACAGCGTCGCATTTGAGTCCCAGAGGTAGGCGTATTCATGTTTTACTACGTCTGAATACAAAAGGTTATTAAATAGCTCGATTCTCCAGTTGAACATATTGTGGTGCTCTCCATATTTAAACGTAGGAGTACATATAATAATGTTCGTGTGTTCTATTTTCTGTAACACATTTCTTAAATGTGCTATTAGGGTATGATAATTCTTGGTTTCAGCGAACTCCTCCTCCCCTATCATAACAACACAGAAGTCATATTTTGTATATCTGGCAAGTTTTTCATTCAGGCCGCGTAGTTGGTCTTTGAGTCCAGCGTTCGGGGTTAGGAAATGACAGACGCTAAAGTTCTCTCTTGGAAATATACTGTCCGCTATCTCACGGACCACATTTCTTTTGTTGCAGGTCAGTAGGCAAATTTTTCTCCTCTGGTATTTCGTAGCCTGTGAAGAGGTTTGATTTACTATTTCTAATGACCGTTTAGACTGTACTCTATTTTCTTCAGTGCTTGCTGACAAGGGGCTAGACTGTCTCAGAACCCCTTTGCTTTTATTCTTCGGTGTTTCCCTGGATGAACAAGGTTTAGGACTATATGGTATCTGTTGAGGTTTTAAGAGCTGCGACTTTTTTTTCTTAGGTGTGACACACTCATTTATAAGGCTGTCTGCAACTTTTTTGCACATAGTGTTCTTTTTCTGTAGGTCCTCTATTTGTTTTTTCAACTGTTCATTTTCTAAGTTTAAATTAATGATTTCATTATGTGCTATTTTTAGCTCGTTTGTTAAACGGACTACCTCAGATTTGGAGCGATGTTTTTCTTCATCTTCCTCATCAGATAGCTCAGGCATGCTGTTTGTGGAGACATCTATAGTGGTTTTCGATGTACTACTTTCGTCATCCGTCACCTGTGTTTCTGATTGTGTACGTTTTGGTTTTCTTATAGTGATATTCCCAAAGAAATTCATTGCTTCCACTTAATTTAAGTGAGACAACTTAGAAAAAGGTGATATGACTTTAGCGGGGATCGAACCAGCGCCCAGTGATACTTTATGTCTCAAAAAGCAATCACAAGAACGGCTCGACCACCGAGATGCTTGATGGTGATGGTGAATAGTACAATAACTATCGAAGAAAACAAAACAAAAAAAGTCAGTTAGTGGACTTTGCACCGCGAACGTAACGATCACTTTGTTTTGTACTATTTTTTCACTTGTTATCACTAAAGACACTTTAATATTGCATTTATTAACACGATTTACTTAGTTTATGATGTGATATTTGAGAGTACAGAGTTTATTTTAGAAAGGCACCGCAGTATTTCACTTATAAGTTATTTTGTACTTATCACTTGACAAAAGTCTAATTTTATTGAGTTTTCACAAGATAACACTTTCACAGTTGGTGAACTTGTAATTGATCATTTATCACTGAAAAAATCAATATTACGGCACTCGTGGTGATAAATAACAATTAATATATACAGAGCAAAATTATTCCCTTGTTTACTTTACAGCGCCACCTCGCGGATGACGCACATACCCCCTACCTAGTGGTCCGCTGTTCGTAACGTAACCCAGGGCGGTGAAGACAACTATTGTAATGAATGGTGGCCAACCCGCCACGTACACTGAAATATCACTCGATGCGATAATTGCCTTTTGCCTTGATGACATATCCAATTGTCCACTGGGTTCTACTGAATTGGAATATACCTAATATTGAATTGCTCTATGATGGTTTATTTTATGATAGCTTGGATTATTTCATTGGTATAACGTGTATGAAAAAAAAACGATAACAATCCTTGCAGTTATTCGAGGCAAGAGTCTTACAGATCGCTCTCGCACGACACAGATCATTAAAGAGCTGAAACTAATTAGCGCAGCAAACCTTTAAACTCAATTTACGGTTCAGAGAATAACAAATAATCAATAATTCAGTACGTTACATAAAAAATAAGATACGTCGGATAACCCTTATCTCTTAAGGCGCAGACATCTTGAAAATAAGTTATTGTCGACCTGTCAGCCGCGCGGCAATTTTCGTATTGAAATTTAACCACAATATATTACGTTTGTTTGTTAAGTTAATTGTTAAATGGGGAGGCTCGTTATTTCTCGCGCATATTTTATTGGTTATCGACTCTTATGCCCGGTTATAAATTAGCTGATTGTGAAAGATGAATTTCGTTGGAAGTTGGTGGAAGAGGGCGGCCAATCAGGCGGCGGCTCCGGCTGCTTGCCAGTTCTTTATCGGACTGCGCTTTCTCCATAAACTAAGAGTCATTTAACCCTGTCTTAAGTATTTATTTTACGATATTTACAGTTTTTATCGTATTAATTCCAGCGCTGCATTTCATTAAAATTCCTTCATTAAAAAAATAAACGTGAAGTTTTAATTCTATATCCTGCGCCCGCGGCAATGTGTTAAAGAACCTCACATCCTACGTATTGAATAGTTAACTAAATTAGTTATTATTTATTAAGTTTTAATTTATTGCGGTCGGCCATATTTCGGCAAGCATAATTAATGAATGATGGAGCGGTTGTCCACAGCGGGCTATGTAGAGACTAAACTAAGATCCTTTAGAGCGGCAGGTAGTAGGTACCTACCCGTTACCAGTAAAACATACAAATCGATTAAATGAAAAATGGGGTACTTAAAAGTTTCACGGTTTCAGTCATGAAATCATTTGTTGTGGTGGGGTTGGAAATATATTTCTGAAAGCTATTTATTAATTCTTCATTGCACAATTTAAGATACAACAGCAATGCCAATAGGGTATGTACTTAAAAAAACTTTAACTTAATATAATTTACAAATCCGACTCAGGTTTAGCAAGATATATATTTATTATATTTTTTAGGCAGAGAGTGCCACTTTTGTAGCGCGCCCGTCGTCGGCTCATAACCATTGATGTAAAATTCATTTGGTAACATAATATAAAACCTTACTTGTATGATTTGATGTGATATTGATTTCTAGTTTCCCTATATTTATCTAAAATATGTTTATTGTATCTGTCACGCACCCAATTTGGTCCAAATTGGAATACAATTTATGGATTAATCGAATTGATTTTCAATACATAATCCGTAAAATCCTATCGGATTATTGTACGGTTTATATCTCTGATCCAATAAATGAGACCGGGATCTGTAATAAAGGAGAAATGTGTAGGTATTGGTGGAAAGGTATAAAATCAAATAAATTACAATAAACCGACTTCCTAATCACATAAACATTTACAAACAACAGTATTTCAACTATTCCGCCCGAGGGCGAGTCTCGAATTTAATTATTTCCAAAACTGGCGAGCCACCATTTGCATAAAACTACAATAATTTATCTCAATACCAAATTAACCTTAGGCCGGGCTCAACTTAATTAGTGTACCATGAAAGCGCATACTAAAGGGGTTTAATAAGGCTCGGCTTGGTTTTTTGTGTTGTTTAATTTTGTTTTGTGGTACGGCTCATAAGTCAAGCTATCAATTAGCTGGCAAATCAGTCAGAAAGTATTCAAGTCGTGACAGAATGTATTTAGTAGGAGCGCGATAAGTGAGTGCACGCGGGACGCCACGGCCGCCGGCCACTGCCGTGATTAACTGACTGCCAGCTATTTGTTAGCTTTGGACTGACTGCGTGAAAACGGGGTAAATTGCTATTAGCAACAGACTTTAATAATAACTGACCAGTTTACTTTATACGGTTTATACCCCATCTAGATTTTCTTACAATTGCATAGTTAGTTAATGAACTTAATTATGGGGTAAATTGTTAGGGTAGACGAGTTCTCGAGTGGAGACCACGAACAGGCAAACGCAGCGTGGGACGCCCTCCTGCCTGCTGGAATGACGACCTTAGGCGGATGGCGGGTAGTGGCTGGATGAGGAAGGCCGAGGACCGAGTGTTGTGGCGCTCCTTGGGAGAGGCTTATGTCCAGCAGTGGATGATTATTGGCTGATGATGATGATGATGAACTTAATTATAATAGCTATTTTTCTTGCTCATGTTTGCAAATGTAACTTATCAGGTAGGTACTTAAGTATACCTTATTAATTAAGTATTTACCTACTAGAACTAGAACTAGAATAAGTAGTAATAGTAAGTAATTAAGTTGGAACTTGAATCTTTTAAAGTAATTATTGCCAAGCCACATTAGGTAGGTATAGGTGTACCAAACAAAAAGTTATTAATTATAACAGGATAAGCTCTATTAACCATACACTGCGAGATTTCACCCGAGTCAACGTTTTTCTATGCAGTGTATCAACTATCAGCAGCACCAACCAACACAGATTTTGACAAGTACCTACTACCTAAAAGTTGATTAATTTTGACAAAGCTATAAGTAAATAAGTTCTACCTTCGTGATCGTGAGCTATACTTACGTGAGTCTAGTTTTTGCGGTAAGCCGTAAAAGTTTTTTCATGTAGGTAGTACCCATCAAGCAGTAACTATGTGACTAACTCGCAGCCACCCCTCTCCCCCCACAGCACGTTATAATTGGTGAGCCGCCGGCGCAGGCTTATTTATGCCGTCCCATACATCACACGGTAAAACAAACATCGGGCCATCAGACGCATGCAAATATCATTAATGCCCTCACTTGCCTGTGTCGGTTGTTGCAGGCCGGCTGAGAGTGTCTTGATTCTCCGATCAAATGAGATGCCATCCAGACTCAAACCTAATTAGTAATTACATAGTTAAAAGCCTGAACTATGTAGGTAGGTACTTATGCATTAACTGGGTTTCTATAGATAGGTATGTAAAGTAAAAGTAAAGTAAGTAAAAAATGTTTATTTGCACATAAAAAACATAATAAGTAAAATTTAAATGTGATGTGTTTGTTCAGAGAACTCATGGTCAGTCAAGTCAAGTTAGTTAAACTGCCCTGCCCGTGTTAGAATGAAGTTCTTTGATAGCAGCTAAGCTACGAATAATAATATTGGGTGTAAATTTTGCTGCTCTTGGTCTGAGGGATCACTCTAGCTAACGAAAAACTTTGGAGCGCATGACTCTATCGTCAATTATCATGCGATCGGCACGCTTAATACGAAATAAAGACGTGGTAAGGGCAGCGCTCCAAAGCTAACGAAAAATAAAACTGCAGCGCTAACCACGGCTCTATCTATTTGTTCGTCGATTTAGAGAGTGACCCCCTGTGCCTCCCCACGTACATACTGCGCAGGCGCACGCGGCTCTCAGCTAGGAGCCTTGTCTCGCAGCAAGAGCTCCCACCTACTGCCGGTGCCTCCTGCCTCCTCGATCGTGCACTTATTGAGATTACTTCATTTATTTAATTACTTACTTCACTAGCGCAAGCTACCTATTAGGTACCAGTGGATATTGAAAACGGTAGATAGATAAATCGAATTAATTGCTGTTGGACCTCTGTGTTACCTCCAACGTTGTTTGTTGTGGTTTGTTACCTACCTATACTTATTTAGATGTAAGTATTATCTTTAGGCATGCATAAAATAAGTACATAGGTAGGTAGGTACCTAGGTTGCGTGGATACACAATCGTCTTCGAGAGAATATCTTCACGTTATAATGAGGTACACCATAGCTTTCCTATCGATAACCTACGCAGCTTACCGTCGTGACAACTCTGGATCCTAAAAAAGATGTTGTAAGTAAGTACATTTCGAATAGTTAGAGTAAGTAATTATATAGGCACCTACTTATCTATCTATCATCATTACCTATAACCACTGTAATAGGTAAACTCTATTCATTCGTCAGATCGCCATGCACCCCTCATTTAACTACTACAAGGTGAAACTAAAATAACGTGAAAACTAAGGGCGCTAGATTCTAATTTTCCGGTCGATTTAAACCAAAAATCCCTTTGCCTTTACACAAACGCCTATGTCATGGCTTAACTATTCTTTTTACTTAATAGACTGGAACTTGTGAAGAGAAAAGAACTCTGTCGTGGTAAAATGATCCTTAAACTGACGACATAAATTAGGTTTTAACTGGCATTAAAGGATAGCTTTAATAAGAAAGCAAACTACCTTTGTGCTGGTGTAATTAATTAAAACTAAACAAGGGCGATGATTGTTCAAAAGTAAATAAATAAGCTAACAGAAAGGAGGGCGGGGCGTTAAATTAACAAAGGATTTTGGGCTTTTAAACGTGTTTCGTTGGCAAGAAACTATACCTACCTACAGATCCAAGACGTGGTGTGAATGAACTAAATTGAATCGGTAGCCAGTTTGGTTAAACCGTGTTTCCTGTTATTTGTTAACTAGTTTCTTTATTTATTTTGTGGTTACTATCAATCAAGGCGAGCGCCTATTTTTCTAAATCGGTTTTTTATTAAGTTAAAAAAGTGCTAGGTACCGTTTTATACGTCCGCCGCCGTCGCGCTGGTAAGAATGTTCGAGCTAGCTACGTACTTACTTATGTACCTGAGCTACAACAATGTACCTACATATCACCCACAGAAATTTTAATAATAAGGTACCTTCTATTACTTATTAAGATTATGTGGTATCACCCGACCGAATCAATATTTCCTCTTAGAAGCTGTTGAGCTGAACAGAGATCCACTGTTGGACACAGTAAAAAGGAAGGTTCGAATATTATTTTGATAACAGTGATGTTGATCACAGAAGAAATAAATACCCAACATAATAAGTAGGCAAGGCATACCTTAATAAATAATTAACTACCTACTCAGCAAAGGCAGGTCTCCCATAAAATTTAATTAACGAAATCTCAGAAACCGGCATTACTCCTACTGTTCACCAGCTAACATACGCGGGGCGTGGCGGCGGCGGCGGCGGCGGGTGCCAGTCATCGCGGCCCCATTACTCAGTGCCGCCCCCGCCCCATTACCAGTATAAAATTTTAATAAACAAAAATCTGTTAGCCATCCTTTCATAGTTAATTATGCCGACGCGACTGCTGCTCTAGCGAGTGAAATTGAATATTTCGCGGAAGAAATAGCGTTTTTTTTGTGGTAATTTGGGATCTAATTAAGAGAGATCTAATTAAAAAAAAACCGGCCAAGTGCGAGTCGGGCTCGCGCACAAAGGGTTCCGTAGCTTAAATCAACCTATCTCAAAAACTATAAGAGATACTTTGATCAAACCAAAAATCGTTGAAAGAGTTAATTAGCATGCATCACCTCTATTTTTTTTAGAATTTTATACCCCGTAGTTATAAAAATAGAGGGGGGGGGACATACTTTTTACGACTTTGAGAGCTGATATCTCAAAAACCGTTCACTTTAAGAAAAATGTTTTTTAGAAAACTTTATATCATTTTAAAAGACCTTTCCATTGATACCCCACACGGGTATGTACATCGAAAAAAAAAATTTCATCCCTCAGTTACATGTATGGGGGGCCCCACCCCCAATTCTTTTTTTTACTATTTAGTGTCATATTTTTGTAGCGGTTCATACAACACATATTCCCATCAAATTTCATCACTGTAGTACTTATAGTTTCCGAGTAAATCGGCTGTGACAGACGGACAGACGGACAGACGGACAGACGGACATGACGAAACTATAAGGGTTCCGTTTTTGCCATTTTGGCTACGGAACCCTAAAAACGTAGGTACCTGTTACTTACTTTTTTACAGATAGTTTTTGAATTATTGGATGCATAATTATTATGTACTACCATATACATGAAAGACACAGGAGTAAAAAAATAATACGTAGATATTTTTTCAAAATGTAAGTATATACCTTTATTTTGTCTACAAATAAACATGGGTACGAAAAGGTATTGCTACATCAACATACTTACCCTAAAGGAGACCAGTGAATTACACAAATACATATTAATTTATACAAAAATCCTTCAATCTTAGTCTTTGGCACTTTATCTTTGAATCAAAGACTCGATCCTTACCGATAATATCAGTTCAGTACATTTACACTCTACTTTATACAATCCTTAGTAGTTATACCTACATAGATAATAAATCTAACAAAAAGCATTTCAAATGAAAATACATTGTAAATTATTTCCTTAGGATTTCACAATCTGCGGTAACATAAAATAACAAATAATATTATATTCTTCATAAATCATTTAAATAAAGAAAATTGAATTTTTCACATAAAAAAGAAAGTTTATTCATTCATCATCTAGTTAGTAAGTATATTAGTAATAAATAAATAATAATATGATGATAAGTTGTAGTGAGCTGAACATTGTTTAACATTGTTGGTTCTTTTTCAAAATCTAGCATTTAATAAACCCCTCGAGATCACATCATTACTTAATTTGACTTACAGTAGAGCAGTTTATAATTTATTTCAAAATACATTTAAAAAAACTAATATCCAGGAATCATCAAACAAACTTGGATGAATCAATCAATATGCTTATGGTAACCTCCACCTTTCGGCATCGTATTCAGAAATTTGTATTGTGTATTTTAAGTGCGTCCACTTCATCGGCATTGCCGACGCCCCGTTTCTCCATTTATTACTTACGATACCAATATGTGGACGCTTACCTTTATAAATAAACTCTGCCTACGTCTCTGCTGGGTGTGTTTTGTGAGACTGCTCTGACTGCATAATTATGTATTGTGGTAAGAAAAAAAAATACACCTATTCTATGTGATTCTATGCCACTCGCTAATGTTAATAGTGCTAGTCTGCTTCGGCGTTTCGGCTACATATTTATAGAAAAATATAAGTTAGCATATAAGTACTTTATACTTAGTATACTTTATGATATTTACGATTGATCTTATTTTATGTTTTTGAACTATGAAAATCAATCAAATTCAAATTAATGTTTAGGTACTTACATACAATGAAAGTAACCCCCTTATTCATAGAAAAGTTACAATACGTTTTAACTAATAAACTGTTTTGTCCCTCTCTGTCAAAGAACAAATTGTTCTTTGTCGGTGAGGGACAAAACAGTTTATTAGTTAAAACGTTCTGCAACTTCTCTATGAATAAGGGGGTTACGGTTTAGTCTATAGGGTATAAGTAATATTTAATGACGAGAATTATAAAATTTACACTAAATTAACGATTAACTACTGAGTATTTTTGAAATCCATAGAAAAGCTTTGTTATCGGTGGTTTGGAAAGTAAGAGATATGTTTTGTATTGGTAACACATTAAGTATAGGTAGTGGGTCAGTGGGTTTGGTTTAAAATTACTGACGTACCTATCATGTTTTTTTTAATCTTTATAACAATATATTGTAGCACAGAATAATAGATAGATTGAAAACCATAGGTAAATTACATAATATAATTTTCTAATCGCTTTTTTACAGCTCGTAATAAACTAATCTACAACATAGCGATTTTCGAAACTAGTTCTTAACTACCACTCACTCAGTATGAATTGGGTATGATAATAGGACCTCAAGTATTTATTTACAAGTAATTTTACTAAACAAGGTTCTACTCTTTGAATCGACTAAACTGTATTCACAAATAATTCATTAAGTAAATCTTGCCACCTATCAACGGCATTGGATGCAGTAAATTGTAATTTTAACCTTAATGATATTAAAAATATGGTTGTTATATCAATGACACCGACACAGCCCAAATTGGTTCGTTCACGACAACTAGTGTGTGAACGTGTAACTAATTCTGCACAGGAGGGTAAAAGTCCTTCATCACACTTTATGTTTCTATTATTTTTACTTACCTTTAATGCCTTTATGTGGCTTAAGGTATTCCTAGTAACGGCTAGTTTGGAAGCTTGATGAAGTCATGGATACGATTGCCTAAACGAGGCTGGCACTATAAAGCTAATGTGATAATGAATGAATGAAGATGAATGAGTATTATTTAAAGATACAACAACACTAGAATGACACACTTCAGAGAATAAAAACCACATTCTTAGCAGTGTGCACTCAAATTGTATATTTCTATGAACGAATGGTCTTACTATTCTGACAATATGGTACAACATTCATAAGGCTCGTATATTGCTCCAACATTTAACATTAATAATGGTCTGGCATATATTCAGTCTAAAGATCTTCTGAAAACGGTAATCGAGTACATATCTACTTCGAAACATAGCACTAATGGTATGTTTTATGAGTTCCGAATGCGTGATGGTATTGATAGAGAGGCAAATATTGATAAAGAGTTTTTCAAATTGACTAATTCGTGTTGCATAATTGAAATGTATCGTAAATCGTAAGTCATCATCAATCATAAGTAATCGCAACCTCATTTAATAATTTTATTAGGTACTTAAATTTTCACTTAAAGATGAAGATTTAATAATTTCATAAAAATACAACTACGAACCATCAGCGTCAAATGACTAAAAACTTTGGAAACGTCTACCAAAAGCTAAATAAACCTAAACAGCTACAATATCGTAACTTTTAACACTATACAGCACTCACCATCGAATCGCATGCCGCTGAATGGCTATGCGACTTGTAAGGTGTGATGTGTTCGGATTTCAAGGTGTAGTTTTATTTTAAAATCAATAATATGAAGAGGCACTTGTTATCGCCTGCTCCTGCAGAATAACGTGTGTATAAGTTCACTAATAAATTCGTAGTATTTGTGCACAGGTCAAGCACCGTATCCAACATGTATGGATGATGGCACCTAATAGAACCGTCATACATGTTTACAAGAAAATTGTTCTACAAACTTTTTCACTAAGTACGAATTGAAGATTCCACTTTATCGACCTTCGAAAGATTTGTGACTATCTTAAACTATTTTTGAAATAACTTGAGTGTTTTGTTAGTTTAAAAGAATTAAGTATTTATTTTTCTTTCTCTCATATATTTGTTCAAACCAACGTCCTGCGTCTATAATTCATTACCAACCTCATTATTTACTTACGCTTTCTTTCGGCAACATCATTATAGGTAAAATTCAATGAAAGGTTTATTCAAATAAGTCGGCTCACTTCATGACGACTAATCATTCGACTAATTAAATTACACACCGTTCTTTTATTGAGAGAGCTATAACGCAATCCAATGCTCTGACAAAAAAACACACAGTGCTTAACTGCTCAGTCCACCCTCTCGTTCAGGACAATCAAAGTCACCACAACTATTTTCCATCACAGCTATCACATATACATACTATATTCCAGTATCTATAGTCCATTCCAGTAACCAATCAGCCACTTCCCTCACCAACCTGACACTTCTTCTCTGCATGTATCACAAATTGTGTGGCAGGATCAATCACCGATGGTTACAATCGTGGCACAGTGTGACGTGCTCACAGTGCGATCGCGGAGTCCGGCGCGACGGCCAGCGACCGCTAGGTGGCGCGCGCGGCGTGCCTGCGCAGCAGCTCCGTCACTGTGATCGCCACCTGCACTGTGCCTTTACCCTCCAGCACGTCTGCCGCACAGCACATCAGCTTCTGGAAGGAAGGAATAGAGGAAGGTAGAATTTTGGACTCGATATGTGAAATTCTTTCATAAGAAACATCTTTCTGGGTTGCTTCAGTCTAATTTAAGCTTTGACTAATTTAAAAGAATGATTCTAATTAAAATTTGGGTTTTTGGATACTGCTGCAAGGAAGTGATTCGATAAAATTTATCTATAAGTACTAATTAAATTTTAAATAAAACCACATTGCTACCGTATAGAATTTTATTCGCTTTATAATAGAAAAACATAGTTAAGTACACAAAAACAGCACTTGAACAAAACTTAGATCATTTTAATTATTATAAAAATTCAAAATACCAACATCAAAAACGCATGAATATAAGGAGAAAGGAATACTTGTTCGGTGGACAGAGCTTATACAGAAAAAGTGCATTAACATTATTATTAGTTAATTTATACAGTACCTATATAAAAAAGCTGCCAGTACATCAAAGGAAATTGTAATACTGAAGGTTCAACAAACATACAAAAAATAAAATTACAGTATAATGTATAAAGTACGAAATGTATGACATCATGTCATGACTAACACGTCTACATATGATTATTTGTACTGGTTTTCAAATCACTGATGCTTTAAAATTAGTGCAGCAATGCACACTATTGCACACCTGCCTACGGTATACTGGATAGTATCTATATGTATTTTATTTGATGTCATACAAGATATAGCTATAAAGAAATAGTACCCAAGCACCAAAAGCTTATAAATATATTACTATGCAACCGTTTAAACCATATATTAATACTCTAAACTCTATGCCTATACTGATAATTGTACTCGTAAGTTTAAAGCTCAAAATAAATTTGTATTTCCATCAGCGTATGTAATATGCAAAAAAAAATAGAAAAAAAATCATCATGTCCAAATGTTAATATAGCACACTGCTCCCAGATATTAGGAATGAAAAAGTAACTCATTTACTTCTATGATTCGGAAAACAACAAGCCGCAGCACGCCGCTAAAAGATATAAATTTATACAAAAGTGAGTAAAATTTTGTAATACTTATGTAAACAAAAAAAACTGAAAAGCACACTATAAAGCAGTCTTGTTAAATGTTATCTTTGGAATTCTTTAACACATAGTTATTGTTTTGTTACCTACTTGATAAATGCATATAAAAAAGAAAAATATTTAGTAAATAGTTCATTTCTACATTACATGTTTTGTTGGCAACACTTTATTCTATGTTATTTATAGTGATATTGTAAAGTAGCATGTTATTCATATTTTGGCCGTTCTGTACTATACTGCGAAACATAATATAATAAAAGACCAATGATGGAAAAGCTTTCACTGGGAATGGTGAATACATTTTGTAAATAAGAATTGTCTTTTTCATTATGTCATAGCCGAAAAGTTTGTATACTTTAAAAGCCTCGAAATACAGTCTCGATATATATCACTAGGATTAAACTAATTTAAGATAAACATTTAGCATATTTTTTACAAACGATATGCTGTTTCGAATAAGGCATGATGTTCTTATTTAATAAGAATATAATAAGACCAATAAACAATACGTTATAGCTTAGCTAACAATAGATTATGTTAGGTTCGAATGTTAAAAGTAACCTATGACCTCTCTAATGTACTTACATCGTTTTAGAATATTTGGAATTGTACTTGTTACGTTCTAAGTTAAATCGAATGTATAAAATATAAGCTGAAATAATTTTAGAATGTATAACATAAGATCTTTCTTTTATTCGATGTTATGTAAGATTAGTTTTATTCTACTTCTTACCTCGAGCGGGGTTTACATGATGAGAGTATGTTCGATCCAAGCCCACTCGTATACATATAGAGCATAGTCTGATTGGCGATCGATGTCCGAGAATGTTGCGAGTTATAATCGAATAGTCGTTTGGGCCGAACTTACTCTTCTTCTCATATAAATCCCGATTTACCCATTGGATTAAATTACATAGTTATATATTATTTATGTTTTATTCGAAACAAGTACTGATTAAATCCAAAATACCGATGTTAGATATACCAATATCATTCGAACACAAGGCATTCATATAGTTATATTTTATTTCATTGCACCAATAGGTAGTAGTACGTACATTACTACGCAATCTTATTTAGAAACCATACTATCCATTACATTCTTAATAAGAATTAACTCGAATACATTTATTCATCCAAACACCCGCCAATTAAGTATAATTTTAGTCATAATACTGAGATCTATGAAAAGTCTACAAACAAAACCGTAAAGTAAGAAAAAAAACTTTATAAAAATCATAAATGAAAAAAAAAACTTAGTAAGTTCTAATGACAAAAATAAATGCTACCCAATTGGAATGAACTTGGACATTTCAGACTTAAAAATTAATACATTAGGAATCAACAAAATCATCTCATCAAAAAAAATAGATAATACATTTTCATAGCGAGCAGCTGTTTATAAAAAAACATCCGCTTTCATACTCAACGTAAACTTATTATAAATTGCTTGTACTTTCAAACAAAATCCCTGTTTAATCAGGAAAACCTAATCACAATATGGTTATCAATAAATTTTAAATGATGTCCTTATTAAAGGCACGACAGGCTCACAATAGTTAAGCCATATAATAATATTAATATGTTAGCAAAATCATATTTACAAAGGGTAAAAGTAGAGAATTAAGGCGGAGATAAAAAAGGTCCCTAGGCAAAGGCAAGTGATGCGCAGTCTGTCCTCCTGAGACACGGTTGTGTCGGTTACCTTGTTCAGTTCTGTATTTAAATTATTCTGTATATCTAAATTCATTTTCCCTCGGTCATAGCGCGCAGCCTCCTCTTCTGCTGGCCGCATGTCAACTGGAAAGTCCACTTCATCTGTGTCGTGGATCTCTATATCCTCTCCTCTCAGTATTCCATCGGTCTTACAAAACGGCATGACAAATTGCACTTTATTCTTCTGATAATAAGGGCCCCTTTTCCGCAGTGTTGCAGTGTTGCTATAAACCGGCGAGTAATGGACGTCTTGTGCCGACTCCGAGTTGTTGTTCTCGTAGTTCATTTGGTATTCCTCTGTCTCATCGAAAGTGTAACTTTGCGAGTAATCGTTGGTGAAATTGAAGTTGCTTATGTATCTGTCTTCAGTGTATCTGTTCGAATTGCTTTGGTAGTTCACTTGGTACGAATTCTCGTAATAATCACCCGTGTATGATTGTTCGGACGAGTGCGTTTGTTCGCGAGAGCCGTAATCCGAATGTGATTGGTCGCGTGACGAGTACGAATCGTATGATTGGTCGATGTGCTGGATGGTCGCTTCTGATTGGTTGACATCCTTTGGCGGGCGATGCGAGGGCGTGGCGTGTGCGAGAAGAGCGTATACGGTGCGAGCGAGGCGGGCGATATTGCCGTCCCGCTCTAGCGTCTCCGCATCCAGAATGTCTTCGGGACAGCAGATCACTTCCTGCAACACACGCCACCCGGTTCTTAGATTCATTGTTATACATATTGCTCGCGAAAGGATGTCAACTTAAGTTCGACCCTGCAACACTCGAAACGCAACGTTATGGGACACCCACAAAAACAGCATCCAATAACATAAATTAGTGTTAAAAGGGTTAACCCCCATTAATTAAAAACAAGTTAGGGCCTCTTTTAGTTAAAGAAGTATTCCATCAATCAGACATAGTCTACGAAATAGGAACAGCTCAATAGCTATAGAGGCTCACAACTTATTCATAATTATTAGTTTTTAATTAAATATTTACTTAGCATGCATTGTCGACCATAAGAGAAAACAAAAGCTCACACAAACACGGTCTACCTATACTTATTTAGGCATTCAATAATTAATTATATGAGGTTATCAGAGAAATCCACACAGCAACTAATCCAAATAAAAACAAACAAGAAACAATCCTCACCTCTTCGACGCCAATCCTTCTGCAAGCTTCTAGGAAGTTGTCCACGTTGCGTCTGCACCTCGCCATTGTCAGTTTAGGCTGTGAACAAAATACCACATTTACATCATCTACATATTTTTAACCGACTTCAAAAAAAGGAGAAGGTTCTCAATTCGTCGGGATCTTTTTTATGTATGTTCACCGATTACTCCGCCGTTTATGGACCGATTTTGAAAATTCTTTTTTTGATGTATTGGGTTGAGCTTCCCAGTGGTCACATTTTTTTGGTGCAGCATAAAAAATTACAACGCATGGTCAACGATCAAACGCTAATGAAATTTCAATAGAACCAAGCAGTTTCAGTGTCAAATATAAAAGCTATACATGCTGTTGCAGTAGTGGTATACTAAGCCGAAAGGGGGGGGGGCTCAGGGGGTTTCACTGTGATGAAAGAATAAGCCAGTCAGATATGCCTCAACAGCCCAGGGTCCGTCGAGCGTTTATGACGGGGAGTTCTTTACTCTAGAAAGCTCGAGATGTCTTAACTATCAGTGGTCAATTAAAACCAGAAACAGAAAATTAAATACAGATCATGTCGAAAGACACCTTCATAAACTGAACATACAAAGCTACTCACATCACGACCCATTACGTCCCCACTGCTGGGGCACGGGTCTCCTTCCAATGAAGGAAGGGTTTAGGCCTAGTTTACCAACCCCAACACATGCAAGCTTGTGCTGAGAGAGTTGTCGGGTAAGTGGGCAACCCGACTGTCAGATGTTTTCAAGCTGCCCGAAGGCCTCTGACTAGGCTACTCACGTAAATGTTTAAACTCAGAACACAAATCAACCTTCCACCATCCCATATCCCGTCTACTCACATGGTGTGGATTTACCTGCGCGGGCGAGGGCACGTGCACGGAGGCGACGGCGCGCGGCCGCACGTGGTTGGCGAGGTGGCACAGCACCACGCCGTCCGCCAGCACCGGCGCGAGGCACTCGGGCAGCTGCATCTTCAGGCGCGTCTCGATTATCTGGAGTATAGAGATGGGTTATTTATTAATAAATATATTGATTTAAAGACTAGAATAGGGCTCCGCTTCGCATTAGTTAAAGGTCACAGCTGTGGGAATTCCAGGGTAGATATTATGCTTTGTGTTAATCCAGTCTCAATAAAAGGCAAAATAAAAAAATGGCATTATAGGCACTCACATACTTTCGCGTTTCTAATATTAAAAGTAGGATTGTGCGGAGGCCTTCTCGACTCTTCAGTGTTTGCTATACTTTCTATCTAATGAGAACAAAATTTAAGGAAAAAAGGGTAAAATTTTATTTATTCCGACAATTTATTCGAAAAGATCAACTTACCGTTCGTAACTGCTGCAGCAAATCATCCTCTTCCTTCTGTTTATCGAACTCCCTCTTCATTGTGAAGCTGAGCTTGTCCGCCGCCACATCTTTATTCCAGCTCATCTTGGGCTTCGGACCTCCTTTCATATACGACACAGTCGTCGTCAACTTAGCACTATCCCCATTCTGCTTTCCTCCCATGCCATTGTACGTCAGCGTATTCGTTGGCGATTTAGTCGGCGACGTCGGCTTTATATAAATTGGATCGGAATTGGCTTGTCCATTCAGACCTGCGTAATCGCCATTACCATTCGGACTAGAGTACTTAACGCTTCTTGAAGGCACGACCTTTTGCACGGGTCTCTTGTTATGCATGTCGTCTATGTTTCCGTTTTGCGACTGGGTCCGCCGCGGCGTGGAGTGGAGGAGGGGGGAGTTTGGCACTTGCGACGCGTTGGGAGACGAGTTAATACTGCTATTGGAGGACACTGTTCTGCTGTAGAGGCTGGGGGAGGTGTGGGTGTATCCGTTGACGGGCGAGTGCGGGGAAGACTGCGACGTGTGGAGATGCACGGGCGAGCCGCGCGGCGACGGGTCCAGCTCGGGCGAGGGCTGGTCGGGGCGCGGCCGGTACACGTCC
This sequence comes from Plutella xylostella, assembly GCF_932276165.1. Taxonomy (NCBI): domain Eukaryota; kingdom Metazoa; phylum Arthropoda; class Insecta; order Lepidoptera; family Plutellidae; genus Plutella; species Plutella xylostella. The sequence goes on along the minus strand of NC_063984.1, from coordinate 9,711,299 downwards.
TGCTGGCGCTGCTGTCTTAGGGCTTCTTTGTATTGTCTGTGGATGGTGAGGAGTTCGGTTAGTGGCTGTATTGTGGAGGGTGTTGTAAGAAGCGGATTGGTAACATCTGGCTGATTTCTTGGTGGTAGATGAGATCTCTCGAATCTGTTTGGATCTTTACCCATCGAAGCCCAGGTGTTATCAACAGTGTTGACACTTTCGCGCATGGAGCATAAGAACAGTAAAATAATTATACTTTCATGAATGCTGTTGTTAACCATGCGGGAAAGTGTCACTTACCTAAGTAAACATTTAGGTAAATCTATGTGCAATGCGCATGTAAGACGGTGCAGAATGAATGACGTATACCTGTAGGTTTGCTGATGGTTTAATTTACTCTTTTCATCGCCATTCGACATAATTCCTTCGGGTGATATACGGTGGCTGAAAGGGATAAACGAGGGGGTCAGTACAAAACAAATAAAAATAATTATAAATGAACGACAAAAAGTTGGCATATGAATGTGATTGATAAAATTTTATAATTCAAGAGGAATCAACCATATTTAATTCGCACTGTGATCATATATCAACTTTTTCGTTCAGTAAATAAGTAAAAAATAAGTAAAAAAGGAATACTGTAGCACAAATGCAACTAGTGAAAAGAGGACTGATGACCCATGGTGGTGATAGTTGAGTCAGGCAGATGGTTCATTACCTCTGTATTGGCCACGGCAAAAGAAAACAAGTTAAATTAATAAGTAAATCAATAAACCTTTAAGATAATAAATGTAACTAAAACGTTACTCATTCCAGCTTAGCTACATCTAAATGTGAAACTATCTATGTAAGTTGAATCCTATGCATACTCGTTAAATATTTCTACAATCTCCATCCCCATTTTTTTACAATATCTGCATCTTGTTTCAAAGTTATAAACTTGACGAATTTACTGATTAACGTAGGTAGGTATGTAGTTTAGCCCATCCGATTTCAGCGTTCCTGCGCCCTATTCAATCATAGAGCCCAAAGCTTATCTAGGTCTATCCTAATTACATAACATTAACGTCGACCGTGAACGAGTAGAGAATAGATCTAGAATTATGAGTTGGCGGGCAGCAGCAACAGGGTGCGCAGTAAAATACCAATTCCTCATCGACTCATCGCTATCGCCCGCGATTGCAATATCGCTTATTTAGGCTCATATTGTGTCCAGCAGTGGAAGGCGATTCCTACGCCCTATAAGACCGCGCCCACGACACCAGCGGCTGGAGCGGGCTGTGCGATACGGCGGGCATTAGTATTATTTACTCTATGGCTAGTAGAAGCTACATACGACGGTGGCGCGAGCGGGGTGTCGCCGGAGAGCGAGTGCGCGCGGGACAGCGCGGCGCCGGGCGACAGCGTGGACGGCGTGCTGGGCGTGGAGCGCCCCGACCCGCCGCCCGCCTCGCCTGCTCCTGCAGATATCAGACATGATAAGTCAGTGGGTAACTAAGGGCTAGTAAGATTTTAAGATGGACAAGCATAGGAAGAATCCTTTTTGGGTGGTATTTACATTCTCGTTATTTTAAGGACTAGTAATGACCAGCTCCGCGGTCTCCTTCTACCGGCTAATAGCTAGAGCGGCAATAATGACCAGCTCCGCGGTCTCCTTCTACCGGCTAATAGCTAGAGCGGCAATGCACTACACACTGCAATAGACGTGAGTGCTTATGTTAGTCGCTGTATAGGCTATGTTATAGATATGTATATTTGCCTATTATTTCATACGCATAACCTGCATGCCAATAAAATACAATTAAGTAGACCATTCTTAAACCGCTCGCGTATACGTGATAACATCCCAAACACCTAGCATAAGCTTTAAACAATTTATTCACAAATAACTCACCATCATTCGACCACCTCTTATCCGGCCCATCAGTGCTATAACCACTATCCACGGCGTGCCGCTGCCGGTGCCGCAGACAGTCTATGGTCGCGTTGCCGGACGTGATCTGTGTATTCCCCTGCGCAGTGTTGTGTAGGAAGGAGTTGTGCTTGGTGGCGCGCCGGGCGTCGTCCGCGCGCCGCGGCTGGCTGTCCTTGTTGGCCAGGTTCTCCAGGTACCGGAATATGTGCACGCGCCCTTTTAGGCACACCTGGAAGTGAGGAGTTGGTTTATCTTTAAATTGTGGCTATTTACGGGTTTTTGTGTTGTACTCGTAATTTAATAAGTGGCGACAAAGTGACACACTAGTAGTAGTATCCAACATTTTGGGTAAGATATTGCATTCAATGTATTACAAGTACGCATTAGGAAATATGGGCAAAGAAAATATAGAAAAAACTAGATTAATATAAGCCATAAAATAGCTTACTTAAATGCCTAACAAGAATAGTAGCTGTGATTTAACAGCTATTAATATAAAATGATACCATGACAATGACTTTGCCGGCACGTAATTGCCTCATCGATTATAAAAGCCAATTTGCTTTGTTCTAACTAATTCTCAGAAATATGATTGTTAGCTCAAACTAAAATGTCTAAGAACTATAATTTACTGCATGATGCTACTAAATACTAGAGAAAGTCACTTTCAAATGAGTTCTAAAATGTAGAAAAGTCAATGGAAATGTTTCTTTGAATCCATGTTTCCAATTAAACTAAGTATTCTTGGAATGGTGATGTTAACAGAAACCAATTTAAGTGGTAACAGTTTTCGTGTCTTTGAAAACAGAAATTTTCTTAAAACTATAAAAACGGAGCATTAGAAAGTAGGTATAACAATAGTAATTACTTCGTTCGTACATGGCAACACCAGGTGGCGTAGTGGTCAGTATATTATTTACAAAAAACAGATCGTAGGTGCACAAGTTTTTTATCCTGAATGAAGCATCATCCTAAGACTACACATGCTGAGCTGGTGCCTCCTCAACCTCATATCTTATTATTTGTTTTGTATCCTATTATTTCCTTATTTCTAGTTGTAGTCACTGTGTGAAATTAATATGTTTGTTATTTTTATCTTAGTCTCAATCCATGCTACTCACAGTGGTGGGGGGTGAGACGAGGGGGTTGTTCTCTAGCCGCAGTGTGACCAGCGTGCTCATGTTGCGCAGCTCATGAGGGAGGGACGAGATGCAGTTGCAGCTGATGTCCAGGTACTCCAGCCGGAGGTACGTGATCTCTGGAAGGGTATAGGAGACTGTTAGTGGTGTTTGAAGCTGGTAACCATGAAGCTTTTGAGTTTACTGCAGCTCGAAGGTCACATCTTATCCATACTTAGATGGCTTTGAATGTTAGATTTAGGACAAAGTTTACATACGACAGTCAACCTTTGAGTAGAGGAGTGCCATATAGCTTTTTTTTTTTTTTTTTTTTAAGATTTTATTATCACTCCACAGACTTTATGTCCGTGCCTTTTTGAGAGATCAATATATTATGAGAGTTTGGTTGTTTTTTATCTTCATCTTTTAACTACTCACTACTCAATGTGAAAGCTTATAATATATATATTTTATCTTTTATATATATATATATACCTATATATTATTAATATATTATTTTTTTTTGCACTCCTGGAGGAAAATCTACACAGACACCTGGGAAGGGGACCCAGGTAGTGTCGGCCTTTAACCGACTAAAAACCCCCAGTTGTGCATTTCTTGTTTTTTTTTTTTTTTTTTTTCTTTTTTTTTTCTTTGTTTCACACAGTCACACTTACAATTATAATGGCAACAAACATTTGAAGGGTAGGGCCAGTGTCAGCCGTCTTCAGAGAACTTAACAGACGCCTGTCAGTGGCCACACACTCCTTTTGTCATCGCTGTTGTTTTGCCTGGTGTTAATGTGTGACAGTGTTCTTAAAACTATCTTAATTTTATTGGTTAGTTCTTATACAGATAATATTAATTCATGATATACTATACAATACCTACATATCAAAACTATACAATACATGCTATATACTATACATAACAAAACTATAAAATACATGCAATACTGTTTGGCCGTCAATATAAAATTAAAATCAAAATTCTCCTATTCCGCTCCATTTTGCGTTGCCAAAAGCCTTGATTGCTGGGCAACGACCTCTTTGTCCCGATTTTTTATTGCCATCTTTAGGTTGTACTCGAGGATCCGTTTCTTCGGTGCTGTTATTGCCGTTTTAGCGAGGTTGCCGATAGCGTCCTCGGTGTCATCCGCATAGTAGGTGCAGGCGGAGGTGTGCCTCGACAGCGCCACTACTGCGTGAGGTATGCTATCGTGCAACTTTATTTTATCCTTTGTTTTTATGATAATGACAGATTCGTACGTCAATCCCTGTGCTTCGTGTATGGTTAAGACGCGTGATCCCGTTCCTTCTCCAAACCCTTGGCTGGTCAGGGTCTCTTTTTCTTCCTGTGTATGCGTCAGGAATAGAGTGTTGGTTTGGGATTTTGGAATTGCTGCGTCTGTAAACCTTTTCAGCTGCAGGGATTGGATACGCGCAGTGGCTGCGTATATGCCTGAGTATACTTCTCTTAGGGCGTATGCAACATCCATGGGGTTTCTGTATGAGCACAACAGCTCCTGGGTGATGTTTGCTACCAGTGTTGGGCGACTGTACCTTAGTTCGAATAGGTTCTCTCTGTCTATGTACGGTAGCTGGTTGATGTCTCCGATTAGAGCAATATCACTGGCACGGGACAGGCGGGCGGCAATTACGATTGCCCCGAAATGGTTCATCAGGGCCTCGTCAATTATCAGGCGTTGGCATCCGACATGTTCTCTAAAGCCGTTTACTAGGACTGATGCCATCGTACGTACCCTAGTTCTAACCATGTCCCCGATCCTATGCGCTAGCCTGTTTCGTATATCGACGGCCGCCTCAGTTGTCGTGGTGATAATGGTGTCTTTGCTCACATCGAAGTTATTTACCACCCAGGTTGTCTTCCAGTGCCATATAGCTGGAAGAGTGCCCACGGGAAATAACCATGCAGTTTGAAAAGACGCTTGTGCAGTATTGTGATCAGAATGAGTTGCGAAGGTGATGAATCACCATCGCATCTACTACTTCAACTTAATAGCAACAGCTGTAATAAAAATATCAGGAACTTAATAAGTCCTTTTAGTTAACGTCGAGAACTATAAACCGTATAGGTAATAATGATTGCAGACTGTTTATTCGCAGACCGCTTTTATATCGGCAACGATAAACAATGCGTAACTTTACGACTATTGATTTGCCATTAACCGTTCATACAAAGCTGACCCGGTCCAGTATGAAGCTATTAAAGTTATATCTTGTTACTTTTATGGGTTTTTCGTCTCCGATACCATTACTAAAGGAACTTAGAAACCATGTTGAAATGAATTAACTCCATTAGCAGTATTCTGATAGCCTTAATCGTTTCCTACCGGTGATTTTAATTTACTGCTACGCGGAAACAGATAACATGCTTTTAGCACGATCCTAGCACACCTCTGTTGCTTCGCTTCACATTCTACACAAAACACCTTTAACGAACACATCCGTAAGGGTCTGCCACAGTTTTAAAATATATTTTTTTCTTAACTCTGAATCCATAATACATAAATCCCTTCCTTCATTGGAAGGTGACCCGTGCCACAGCAGTGGGGACGTGAAGGGTCGTGATGATGCGATGTGAATACATAAAGCAACAAACTTACGTAGCGGCAACAGTCCGAGCTGGTTGTAGCTGAGGTCGAGCGCCCTCAAGGAGGCGCAGTCGCCGAGCGTCATGGGCACCTGCAGCAGGCGGTTGTTGGACGCGTCCAGCTCGGCCAGCGAGCCCATGCGGCCCAGCTCCTTCGGCAGGCTCGTCAGCTGGTTGTGCGGGAGCAGGAGGACTTGCAGCGGCATCTGGCATATCTCACGCGGCAGCTCTGTTAGCTGGTTGTAGCTGTGGTCAAAGGTGATAAACATGTTAGCTTCAAGATGCTTGTGTAATCCAGTTTTGATGATAACATTCCATATATGATGTGAAAAACAGATTTAAGGGCAATTAAAGAGTCGAGTGGAAGTGGCTCATTATTATAAGCCTCAACTAAGATAATACGAGGAAGGAAGCCAACGCACGGAAACGTAAACATAAACATTGATTAAACACATGGTTAAGTAAATGTTATTTTACGTAACCGTTAGTTGGAGGCGGGCAACATAAATCTTTCGGTTCAGCTAATACCAAGTATTTTGGTAAACTGGAGCTAAGAACTGGCGCGTAAACATTACGCTAACCAACGGCTCTGGTGGAAGCTGACTTCCTCATAATAATGCGGTGGAACGAAATTAAATATCAGCTCTCATATACATGTTTGTATTAGCTGATCTGGAGCACTATAGAGCACAGATAATTGGTACAGTTTATGATCAGTGCCAGTAAACGAGGAAACTGTATCCAATGTAGCCATTCGTGTATGATAAAGGCGACATGAAATCGTAGATTTTCTAGCGACCGGATTGCTCAGTTGCTCACATTCGAGATAGTGGACCCAAGATGCGTAGATTACAGTTTTTGTTGGCTCAGCGCAGCGGCTCGGTAAATAGAGGGTACGTGCCTGGCAGAGTGGGCTCGCTTAGTTCACTTTTTGCCTCAAGATAATAAGACGAGACCCGTCTAGACGGTTCGACGTGCCTACAAACTGTACAATTCAGCGACGGTACGGCGGCGGCGCGCGGCATCAATAATAGATCTAAAGTTCGTCGCACGGAGGGAAGAAAATTGATGGACTTTCAGAGGTGTTGAGTTGAGTGGTCGCCGTTTTTATTGGACCATGAATACCTGATGAGTTTTGGATTAAATGTAAGGAGAAATATTCATGAGCCAAGAAGGTCACACATGTACCTATTTATTCTATGGAAAGCTCACATACCACGCTGACGGTTGACAAGTGAAGACGGCATCTCATTTCTCAATAGCGAATGCTCGACCGGCAGATCCGTTATCGAATACCATATAGGGCCTGTGACCGTCAGTGGCTTGAGCTACTCTCAATGACGGAAAGTAAACGCTCGTGCATCTTGAACTAAGGCTCAGCAATGCCAAGAGCGCGGGAAAAAAACGATAGTCAAGTACATGACATAAATGGAATGGAAATACTAAGCAGGTATGAATAAGATCATGTTTTACAAGACTATGAATATCCTATAAGTGTACTCCTGAGTTGAGGATCCTACATTTATGAATGCTTGTCATGCATGAGGTAGCGATGTGCAAAATAGGTACAGAATAGGTAGTTAGAATGTAGGTTTTTTAATGAAGTTATTTGTATGGACTGTAAAGTTATCTTAGCTTAGGATCTTAGGAATCACATAGATAATGCTGATGTTATGGGCATAATTTAGGTCTATAACTTACTTATTTTGGGATTCATAGGGAAACAGAGTACAGGTAATGTTTTATTTATCGACTATTCTATAACATCCTTACTTTTTCATTCTCCGATGGAGCGGCAGCGAAAACTCATACATAACATTATTCTACTTTATTGAATGGGCTTTCTGATACATCGGTATTATGTAAATACAACAATGGATCCGAGATGAATACATTTCAGGCTATACTCGTAAAACTGGAATAATTGCCTGTCTGGGTATCGCTTCTTTCTTGTTTTATGCATCAGTAATAAATAGGTGTAGAGCAGCTGAATTTCGATTTACATATTTAGCGCTTTACAGTATTTTTTCACGGAATTCCAAGATTCATAGTGTAAAAGTTGATCAGAATAATGAGAGTCAACTCTTAAAAGAAAAGACAATTTTTAAAAGTGTAATACTTAGGTATGTTGGAGCCCTGTATAAAAATAGAAATTATAGAAACACGAGCCGTGTGTTGCGAGCGCAGTAAGTGTAAATATGTCGGTTATGTTATACATATTATGATTAAGATTAGGGGTCGGCAATAGCCGGCATCCGCACTCCCCTAATTTTTTGACAGGGAGTATATCAAATTTTTACCGTTTATTTTTAGGGCTGGGAAACCACTTGTTCTATAACATAATCTTATTATGTAGAAATGCCTTCAGGCTGAATATAATTATGAATACCTACTGTTGTTGTAAAATAAAATATTATGAAACTTACTACGGTGAATACTTAATTGAATGAGGCATTTCATCCAAACATCATGAATCTAGATCTTCAAACCGCTTCCCATACATAAAAAACGAAAGCAATAAACAAATTCCTCAGGCTACCATACATCGAAAACCGCATAGCCTAGAAAAACAGGTCATAAAATGAGTGTGCGGAACGATAACAGCCATTAGTCGTCGTCGTCACATGGCAAGGGTCGACGGGAAGGACAGGGGGACTCCGCCAGTTGTAAAGGGCACTTCACACAACAGTAACAGCCTGGAGTTATGGAGTAACTTGGGGAAAATGGACGATTTGTGCCGTAGCTGAGTGCTATTGGAATTCCTCTCGGAATTCATATTTTGAGCAGTCTTCAGTTACAGGTTTAGATAATTGTTGAAAAGAAAGGACATTTACACATCTGTTCTAGTATGGTCCTGTACTTAGGTATATTTTATACTTCTTAAACCCGTTTTAGTAAGACCATAAATTTATTGAAGTCAATTTAGATTTAGCGCTTATTTATATTTGAAATCGTGACAGTAATTTCATAAGGATCTTAAACATAACCGCAACTACAGCAATGGTTACTTTCACTTGTTGTATTGTTGAAGTCAGAGTCAACAATCCCATTACTTGGTTAATTGCGATGGATGATCACAAGCAGAACGTAAACAAACCGGTGCGATAATTTACCTAATTGTTCATACATTGTGTGTGAATTTTAGAAGCAATCAAAGCAAAATTTTTAATTAAACCAGTCTAGGACATGATATAAATATGACCGATCTATTTTTTTTACCTCATTCTGTGAAGGCGGAAAGTACATCAAATTGACAATATTCGTTCAGATATAGGAAGGTTCTGATAAGGTGAAAACATAATGCTAAGTAAAGGCTATCATATGCCTGGTTTTAATTACTTTTCAGGATTTCAAAAATATAATACAAATATGTATATAAATTAAATAAAAAAACTTTTTTTCTATTTATTTTATAGCAATGTGCACACGGCCTTTAATAGGTTGCCTGCCAGAGGTGCCCCTCATGGCCTAGTGCAAATTAAAGCTATTCGCAAGAGCGATTCAAGGTCAGTTCTCAATCGATCCATTTCCATCCCTATTAAAAGGAGGGTGGGGTCGAACAAACACATGTGTGCTGTGGACGTATCTTTAGTTAGGATGATTGGAAACATAATTGCTGTGTAGGAACAAAATGTTCCGTTCTATACATTCGGGAATAGAAACTCAATTAGTCGTTGGGTTGAGTCCAGTAAAGTAATAGTATTGGTTTGTATGAGATCCTGTAATGATCTTGATGACTCGTCTCATAGTTGTTGCATATAGCCGCTGCTGCTGCCCTTGCCGTCATGATAACCGTGTGATAGTGATAACCTAACTAAACTCAAGAAACACACGAATAAAGCTATTCCACTCATATGATTATATTATCGATGGAAATATGTAACAATGAAATGAAAAGTAAGACAACGAAATTGAAAGCACGGTGGCCAAACGGTGGCAATTAGCTCGGCGTTTTTGGCAATTCACATGCAAATTGGTTACCAGTGTTACCACATTCCACGTGTGTCGCCATTATCTTACTTAATAATGTCAGCGACAGCGAGAGTCATTCATTATAAAACATATTAATTTTGTTATACAAGCAGTGTTCAAAGCAAGCGCACGCGCTGAAATAGTCGTAAAAGAGTTATCTCTGGTTGGATCTCGACTGTTGTATACTTTTTTCGGATTTGGTCGGGCCACGGTCGGGCGCGCCGCCGCAACCCATGACGCGCATGCGCGGAGCGTGAACTGACATGGGCTTTCGAAAATGGAACCATGTTGGTGCTAAAACTGCTGCACTAAACAGCTATTATAGGGAAAGCAGCGTGGTGAAATGCTGGAGGTGCCGGCTTAAAAGGAAGTTAAGCGATGTGGATCTTCATGGGTCGTTTATTGCCTCGAGGTTGTGTCATGCCTGTATCATTACTCAAACTGTTATGATACGAGGATTAAGTATGATCTTCATGAAAGGAGAGTTTGAGACCCGAACTTTTTTGGCCTCCTTCGTTCCGTAGCTAATTGCACTAATTTCAGAAATTACGAAGGGCCAGAGACGAAGGCTGCGTGTTAATGAGTACAATCAGGAACAAAACTGGTTGTTTGCTTTCCATTTAGCGAGAAACTCTAGTGAGCCAGCAGTTTCTTCATTATTTGGCCAAAGTAAACAGTTCACGTGTTCCCTTGCACTTTCAAGATAACTTCGCCGTACGGTGTTAGAAGCTTTCATTATTTCGAAATCGACTTTTCTGGCGTGTACACGAATAAAATATCTTGGTATCTGGTTTGGGGAACAGTTTACTGCATAAGTCCATCCAAAGAAATGCAGAAGTGGCGGACATTAGTGGAGATCCTCTGCACCTCTTGGGTGCCATTAGTTCCATAGAACTACAACAACAATAGCAACATAATAATGATGTACCTATATGTTTATGTATAATTCACCACCCAACATGTAAACAGAACGAGCTTTTACCGGTATCAAAAGCATCTGAAAGGCTTATACTGCGTGTGGGCAGACGATTCGAAATTGGAAGTCAAAATGGTGGAAAACGGATAAGATAAACCACCCACTCGACTCGGTCGTTTGTGCTGGGAAAGTGTTGTTTCATATTAAATTGCCGTCTGTCGACATTTTGATTTGAGAAGTTTTAAAGCCCAAGATCTGTCTATAATTACTTATAATTTAATTACACAATGACACTTATATACATGGAGGAAATGTTGTAGTGGATATGTAAATACTCGTATAATTATTGTAACAAATATGTACCTCTATTAAAAAAAATGAACCGATTAATATTCCAAGCTATACATATAGATATTATGTGATGATGAATCATCCAAATTTACTTGATCAGATACATATATTAACTCATTATTTTCTAAATGTTTCATCGTTTCCAGTTGCCAATAGGCCATCTGATAACAGACAGAGATTTGTTTACTTTATTCTGTTGATGCTATGCAATGCTGCTAACTGCTATCGTTGACTCCTGTATATGCTTTGTTTGTTTGTAAAATTTTAATGTAAACAAACTTTAAATGAGCGTGTGAATTTGTGTATATTATGTAAGCTATTATCTTGGTGTAAGATAATCATAATTAATTACCATACGTGATGCAATGGCGATAATGCTCGCAAAACTAGATCACCAACATAACTTTTGGGGGGAAATCTATTTCATAAGGAAATTTATACAAAAGCATCTTAAATTAATGCCTAGTAAGTGTCAGTTACGAGAAACTTTTTTTACATTACACATACATTCTTCGGTACCTCTGCGAATGGGTGCATATACCTACATTATATTCTTCAGAAATAGGATTTAAACCTCAACGCACTTAACCCAAAATTGTCAGACATGACGTACCTATCGTACTTGTTTGGTCTCGTGTATCACCTTTCAGTTAGTTAGTATCTATTTTGCTGACTACACATCAAAATAGTACAACACAGTAAGTCATACAATACAACTGTACAACTGTTTCGCTTTTTATCTCTTTCACACCCCACCGATCAAAGGTAAAAGCGCATGTTTCTGCTCTATTAGCCGCTCACTATCACACACGTGTGGGACTAACAACATTCACACACGGCCGTGACATAGCCGGTCGTTCACCTCCCACCCAACTGGCATCCACTAGTTCTTGTGCCAACGTCGTAAGGGCTAGTTTGGCGAAAAATAGCGCCATTGTTTACCTCATTCCACTTTTTACACGAACTTCACTAGGGTCAAATGTCATGAGGTTGGTATAGCTAATAAAGTCTGATAGGTTTCGCAACTAAGCCAATCGCCAAGTTTAGTATTTAAATTTTAAGCAAGTTTGACTTCTGTCCTGCCGTACTTCGATTAGCATGTTATTAATTGAAGTTCCATAAGATGAATATGTCGATAGCTAAATTATTTTTTGCTGACCCAAATCTTTGATCAGTGATTCATTTGCTTTTGATTGATGACTGTAATTGATATTGATCTCAAGTTCTCGGTGAACTAACAACTTTATAGGCAATAAGGCCGATCCGATTGATTACCGACTAACACGTAACTATAAATTAGTATCTGTTGCCCGCGACCTCCGCTTCGCCTTAAAACTTCCCGTGGGAGATGCGGGATAAAAATTCGCGTATCCTATTTCCTTCTCCTGGTTCTTAGCTACCTTCCTATCCATTTTGAGTTATAAATAGTGTAACTATCTAGTTTAATAGAAAATCGGTGGCAATGGCAAGGACCTATCCAACCTTAGGGATATTTATTGAGCTTCGAACTTTAACTGTTAACAACTAAAGTTACATAAAAGAAAAAAGGTATTAAGTAGGTGTGGAAAATATCGAATCCTTTAAATACCTACCTAATGATATACTAGACCTCGAGTCTAGACGGAACAATGGAACACAAAGCTCTCTAAGAGCTATTTAAATCCGTATCCAAGTTTAACCAGCCATCACTAACACCTCATAAATGCACACATTCTATTAGCTGTGCTCGAAATGGGCCAAAGCTATTCAATTTTATACGCAGCCGACGCCGACGCATAACAATAAAAGGAAAATATATATTTTAGTCCGTTTATTTTTACACGGATAGAAAGAGTTCATTTTAGAAAAATAATTTATTTCCCTTACATGGGTAATATTGGGTACCGGACACAGGACATGAATGTGATTGAGATGAAGAAAATAGGTATTAATTCAATCCTCAGTATAAGAATGAAACCAAAAACTTTGTAACGAGACTCTTTCTGTTAAAACATCATAATTTTCTATAAACAAATGCTTTTGACAGTGCCATAGACGTAATTATTTTTTGTTTGGGATACACAAAAACATTGGAGCGATCGGCCGACGCTTCGCCGACACGACCCGCGAGTCTCGCAGCGAGCCAACCGCACACCGAACAAAATAAAACCGCACACAGCCGCCGGCCGCCCGCGCGTCCCTTCGACCGCAGCGCTCGATAGAGCGCCGCGGCCCGGCCGCCATCTTGCTCCCAACCGCGCCGGTCCCCCGCCGCGGCCCGCCGCGCGCCAGTCGCCCGCCAACCGCCACGCCGCACGCGACGCACACTCCATCCTATCTACACCCGTCACTATGCAGTTTGAATACGACCCCGAGCGGCTCATCGACGAGGTGAAGAAGCGGCCCGGCATCTGGGACCACGACTGCGCCGAGTACCGGCTGAAGCACACGCGCCAGAAACTCTGGCAGGAGATCGTCAAGGAGCTCAGTCAGAACAATGGCAGCTTGAGCAAGAGCGAAATGCGCGAGTTAGGTAGTTATCTTTTGTTTTTGTTACACATTATAATGTTGTTTGATTGACTTTACGCTGCTGTTGTATAATGCACCGCGAGTGATTTTAAGTTTTGTGTACACACGCCCTAAAGAAGCGACGGTTACACACACACTCACACAATGACGCAGCGAGCAGCCCCTATGGAATATGAACACGCTCTCATTGTAACTTATCTCTTGCGTCATAAGAGCGAAATTACAACATTTCTCGAGCTTGATACTTCTTTATGTTTGTAAAAAAAGCGTTTTCTTAGTTACTAGTTATTATTCTGTGGTTTTGTGCATCGCCATGCATTGTCTCGATGATAAAGCCGATATTTTATTTGATTAAATTGTAGATAAAGGAGAATAAGATAACGATTCGATAGAGTTTAGGTATATTTACAATAGCACGCAGTCAGCGCGGCGCGCGCGGGCGATGACGCGGCAGCGCGCGTGTTCTTTGACAGTATCAACGCAAACTGTTCGCTGATACATGCACACACACATGTCTAATTATTACAACACCTTATCATCTCTTACAGAATTACAACTGCAGAAGAAATGGAAGAGCATCAGGGACTGCTTTCAAAAGTACATAGCCAACCCGAACCGAACCAAACGACCGTACATTTACATGAAGAGACTGCAGTTCCTGCTGAGAGACGACGCGCCGCCCGCGGCCAACAGCAGCGAGTCGGAGGAAGACGCGCGGCCCAAGATGCGCTGGAAGAAGACCCTCAAGCTGAAGACGAGCAACTCGGACGACGAGAGCCAGTACGTGCAGTACGACGACATGACGTACTCGGACGGCGAGGCGGCGGCGGAGCAGGCGACTCCTGCTAAAGTGAGCAAGGTGGACGCGGAGCAGTTCACGTTCGCGAGCGTGGACGTGCTGGGCAAGAGCGAGGAGGCGGAGAGCGACCGGCTGTTCCTGCTGTCGCTGCTGCCGCACCTGCGCAGCGTGCCCGACGAGCGCCGCCTGCACGTCAAGATGGAGCTCATGCAGGTGCTGCAGACCGCCAACACCAACGCGATACGACATCATAAGATATTATAGTTTAGTGCATTCCAACGTTACCAACATTACCATTTGTTTTTAGTATATAAGGGCCTAAGTGTAATTTAAGTTTTTGTTAATTAATAAGAAGAAGCTGTTGTGATTTGAATTTGTTTAGTTTTGTAAAATAAATGACTTTACCACTAAGAACTAACATCACTCTTTCTCCTGCCTGACCCCTGACATAAATGGTATTTACCTGAGGTCTAGATAGGTGAGCGACTGCAGGCCGCCGACGGCCTCGGGCACGCTGCGGAGGAGGTTCTGCGCGAGCAGCAGCTTCTCCAGGAACATGTAGCCCGTCACCTCGTCCGGCAGCTCCGACAACTGGTTCTTTGACAGGTCTGAAACAAGCATAGCTACTGTTAGCACTGTATTATATTTGGCTTAGCAAGTGGGCCCCGCGATGGGCGTCGACATCGAGACAGACTAAGACATATGTCCTCTATCCTCTAAAATATTTACAGCATTATTGTGTTTTTAATCATTTGTCAACACACACCTTACAAGAGGTGATCACTGAATCAGGAAAACTGGGATGAGGAAAAACAGCCCTATCTGGAAAACGTTGGGAAGCGATACTCGCAGGAAAAGTTATTGTATTATGTTGCATATTATAATGAGACCACCTACGGTTTGGTATCAACTATATTCATTTCTGTCGATGAGTGGAATGTTGTTATCTTTCTCCAGAGCAGTGAATTTATAATTGATAGGAGTTTAAAATATTACAATCTCAACAATGAATACCTTCAACGGTAACTAAGTATTACCTAACACTATATGTCCAAAATTTAAAAGTCGACAACGCCGGTTAAAATCCCGACCAGATTTGTTTTAAGAAAATGTTAAAAAACATATTTATCTCGGGTCTTAGATCTTAAATGTTTGTGTTCTGTGATATTTCCAGCACGCCTGCCAAGCGTCGAGATTACGGCTACACACCTCGCTTAGGAGGCACAATACATGTCCTGCAGTGATCTATAACGGCCGGTACTAGTACTAACTAGGTACATAGGTATGTTTGTAGACTTTGTAGCGTAGGATTATGATTATTAAAGTATTTCACAAATTGCATAAGCGTTTGACTAGTATTACTGCGTGCATAATCTTTGTAAACCTGTCTGCTCATTGGTTCATCGACATAAGATCCCTGTGCGGTAACTGACCACAGCAGCCAGGCTCAGGGAAACATTATCCTATTCTCAGTTATGCAATGTAATATGTTTTGTAATTCTACGCTTCATAACATGGAATCTATTTAAGGCTATGTTTGTTTAAGGATTCTCGGTATACCTAATAGTAAAGTACTCGTATGTTATTAATATTATATTTCCGATGTATAAATATTCACATGGAACTAACAAATATTTTTTTCTGGATCTATTAGACGTAGCAGGTAAGTGTAACGTTTGTAGGTATCGCTGTTTGTAATTGACCAGAAGCAAATTGTCCTAAAATCCTCCTATCTCGTATTAATTGAAACAAATCATTGCCTAAAGAGGGCAATATTAATTGGAGTACACGGCAGCTGCTGAGGCATGAGTCAGAGCTGGTTGAGGCACCTTGAAGGCTCCAACACAATGTCACACGCGCAACGAGAATTCCGTTTACCAGCTTTGGCTATGACTAGAATCTAGACGGAATAATATGATTCCGTGTGATCCTACAGTAATCTTTATCAAATGCCTATGCACCCTAGTAATAGTTTCGCTTCACTAAATTAATTTTTCCCGATGCCGATTACCAAATCATGATTTAAATTTTATTATTAAAGATATAACTCAACTAGATAATATCTCTCTCTAATATCTCTCAAATAGATAAATACACAGTTATCACATCTAATATTTTAGTGATAAATCATGTTAATTGATTATAGGTATTGGAGATACCTATGAAATATAGGTAGACGAAGTACTAGATAGGCAGCACCGATTTGTTTCCATCGTAGCAAGTATCTAATAGTTATCAAATTAACTAATAAAAGAGATACGCTTCATTTAACTTATTCTATTGGTCTCATGACATTTGAATTGCTATTGCTCCATTAAATAGAGTCCCCGGTTATGTATGGGATGGGAACTGCTTTAACTTTTTATATTTTAATGGTATTTCAGTATTTTGTAACTGCTCATCTCTCAATTTGTAGGTAACTTTCGTAATTTTGTAGTAGGTGCGGGTGGATTGTGATGCAGAATTAGATTAGATTAGTTTTCGTGTTCTCACGTAAAAAAATAGCTTTTTATTGACAACTATTAATGATATAAACAAGTATTATAATATTCTATCACTTGTTGAAATTGTAATTATAATTGAACCTGAAGGTTCTGTTAGCAAGCAGGCGTCGTATCGTAACCTACTTGTGGGGCGTACAAAAAGCGGCAGATAGCCAATCAGTAAAGAATGCACCAAAACTGGTTTGGTTCTACTGACCGTGCTCAAGAATTATGGTCAAATGAAATCACACTTTATTTTTAAGTAGCATAAGGGTCACTAAACAAAATAAGAAATGGAATCGAATGAGTTCTGGCAATATCCGTGGGAAACCAACAGTTCATTTAAAAATTGGTTGATAATGGAAGTAAATAATAAAATTCTCAATTTTAAGATGTCCCATGTAATAACTCGACCAACAGTCGACTGGCAACAGTAAGTACCTATCTAGATGAATGGAATTAAGAAATACACTTCATACTCGGCCACTAAAGGTTTTCGTGGTATTGAAGAAGCTCATAATTAGTTTATAGAAGCCGTATAAGGGTCTGAAGGTATTATATCTGCCGTAAAATGTATTAGCCGCGCCCCCGCACCATACTTCTATACCTACATGAAAGAGATTTTAGGTTCACAGAAACTCAACGACTGTTTTCGAAACTGTCCTACAGAATAAACTTTTCCCCATTCATCTGTTTTCGTTACGAAATGGAAATCTTAAACAATGCAACAACAACATTGTGTTGTCGCCTAAACTCGTTGGCAAGCCTTGCATGGGTAAAGTGACCTAAATTTTTTAACAACGAGGCAACTTGTTATTCAGGTAATGGAACCGTGCTCCCTGGAGGTGGTTGGATTGGAAAATTATTTTAATATCACTTAGCAAGCACACGTAATACGCATACTTACCGACTATTTATGAATGTAAAAGAATATAATGAGGGCAGGGCCAGGTCGGTATATTCTAAGAAAGCACACTGTTGCTAGAAGAGGCGGAAGACAAAGACACAGAGGGATAAAAGAAGCCTTTTCATTTTTCATAGTGGTGCCGGGACAAAGCCAGGCCCTAGACGTTAATGACGAGGCGGAAGATACACAACTTACAATGGAGATAGGACATAGGAGAGATACTGCCTTTTGATACGGGGGCATATCAGACATTCTGTATAATATATTTTCTAATACAGTTGCTCAGTACCTAACTGACCTTAGCTTCACGATCATCCTAACTAATATCCTAACTAATATTATAAATGCGAAAGTAACTGTGTCTGTCTGTCTGTCTGTCTGTTACTCTTTCACGCCAAAACTACTGAACGGATTTGAATGAAATTTGGTATACATACGGTCTAGACCCTGGGAAAGAACATAGGCTACTTTTTATCCCGGAATTCCCACGGGAAAACTTTTTAAGGCGAAGCGAAGCGCGCGGGCACAGCTAGTAAATAATATAGCCTGGAAGACAGTTTTGCCACAGGGTTACTACACAGGTACTACTACCACAGGTACTTGCCGTTTTAGCAACAAACCATTTTCCACTACTCATTTAAGATGCTAAATATGCAAGAGCCCATTAGCCTCAAAGTTCTAAGTGGTAATATTTTAACAAATCCCTTCGTAGATAATAACATGGCCGTGTTTCCGTTGCGAATTATTAATATATACGGGCTGCGTGATCCGTGAGTCACTCCAGCCGAGGACTGAGTGAGGATATCGTAGATTATGCTCATGAACATTATATGTACAGTAATAGCTGATGACGGCTTTGGACCTTCTGCGTTCACTGCGGAAAACTAAATTGCTTCATTTCATAATTAGTACCTTTCATTTTTATAAAGGCGCATGAGAAAATATTGCATTTGGCATAAAAATATACATAGGTATATATAATAAATTTATATGAATTCATTCCTACATGCGTTGCATAAAATTTTATGTTTATGTTTTAAAATTTAACGACTATTCGATAGCTTTTGCTTATCCTCTTATAGCCATAGTTAGGACTCAAGACAATTATAAAGATAACATACAGCCTCGGACGAATAATTATATTGAATTTGCATAAGACAACTACCTCACGCACTTGAGAATTGAGAATAAACTTTATTAATTTAAAGGCATCATAAGAAGAAATTATGTCACGGAACAAAGAAGTAACGCACAAATAACAACAGAAAAATATTTCAAGAGCATAACTAATGCACAACGAGATTTTCCCAACCGTTGGATGAAATATTTTATTGTTCAGCTAACACTTGTAAACAATTAAAATAAAATTATGAGCACTTGTAGTATTATGGATTTGTGAAGTTAACGTTAACTGTTCTCCTAACGCTCGTTAACTTCAAAGGTAACTATGATTCACATTATGAATGAATACCGTAAAATACCAAAGCACGATAATACGTAAGATATAAATAAAAAGCCATAAAAAGAAAACTAATGTCATCTAATAAAGGCCAATTGGATCCAACCACAAAAGGCATCGCGTGTGCGTCGACATTATGTCAGAGTCATCACATCACATCACAATCACAGACAATTTAGAAAATAGTGCGACTTTCAAATATTAAGACACGTAGATTCAATACAAATCTACGAGGGATGATAAAGGCTAGGCTGGGCGTGATCGATTTTCTTTCAACAGCCACTGAATATATGATATTTTTAGCTGATGAAGGACGGATCCAGAAAGGGCAGGGTCTGACACAAGCATGACGCGGTGACCGAGAACTTTTGATTGGCAAGGCGTAAATGTATAAAAAGGTCGAATGGATAAACATAGCAGTGCGTACTACCTACGTCAGAATTAACCACAGGAAAAGCGCTTAGAACTCGAGTTACAGGATTTCTGGCAAGCAACGTCAAAAATTTAAGTAAATTATGTTCTGGGAGGTAAATTTGGACCTTCCAGAACATAATTTATTTAAATTGTACCTTCAGGTTGCCTACATGACATTCTGTTTGGGGACAGAACATATAAATTGTTAAGTCTCCCTAATTCCATCGAGACTATCCCTACTATAGTAATAAATAATAATGAATTATATAGGTAAAACTCACATTAGTTTTCATGACAAGTCATTATTGATTCATAATTGGCCTGGCATTCTATATTTCTCAAGTTGGCACATTAGCAATTCATAGACGTCAGTTGGGTCAAACTAACTCGTAAACAAGATTCCAGAGCTATTTACGAGTATTTTTACTTTCATCTGTTTACGCACGATATTGATTTCAGAAATAATTGTATTTCATATCACTCAAATGTTTTCGTTAAAATATTCAAACAAATGTCAGTGATGAAACGCACGAAAACGAGTTCGTTCACTCATCTAGTTTTTACGCGGCGTGCTGTCCTCGAAAAATAACCGCCAATGGCCACGTGCAAACCACTTTGTCTTTCCAAGCTGACTGCCCTGTTTGCTTTCATCTTGTAGCAATACCTCAAATTCTACAAATATTGATGTCAAGGAAGCATTTTGCTTAATACAAATCACTTTTCATTTTCACATCATAATCGATTCGATTTGCAAGATTGCTATGAGCACCATTATCGTATATGAAACTCCGAAGGCGGTCGTGCAATGCGCCAAAGTCTGGTGAATTGCCAACACGCTACGCTGCGGAACTTCTCAACCTTGACCGCAGCGCAGACAGACTGCGAAATAAATCTGAACCGTCAGCCATTCCTTGCACCGACTTGCTTATTTATTCAATAGATCTAGCGTCTGGCATATCACTTTTTTACTTTGCAAATGTCTGAACAATCAGAAGATTTCTCATAAATGCGAGCTTTATTGCAAAAATGGCACGTTAGTAATCAAATCACACCTCGTACAGTCCGTTGGCCTTGTGTTCATTGAGGCTAAATTACATGAAGCGGTGAAGACATTCGTTTCCAATTTATTGGCCACAACATACGAAGCCATGGCTCAAATCGATGCCGCTTCGGGTTTCCTGCCAGCGATAGGCGAAACGTGAGTGCGGACAAAGTGATGTCTTCAATACTAACATCAATCACGGTTGGTATACGCAAAGCGATCCAGCAATTCGATCGGTCACGAGCCAGAGGCATTATATGGACGTCATGATCGTGTGTCCCCATTCGCTTGCAACGACACCACGATCGGTATTGAATTACCACTCACTGCGTACTTAATTACGCAATAATATGCGATGAACTCTGATGAATTAAACACATGAGGTATTGTTTGGACGGAGTACCTACAGAACAGTATCACTTATTCTGTTAATAGGTACCTACCTACACGTTGCGGCAGAAGTCATGGAGAGCGAATGCTATAAAAATAAGGACGCATGCGTCATCCGTATAAAAAACACTGCCTCGGTACTAGTTCCAAATTTGAATTACAATTTCCAGTATAACGGTACATTAACGATCGGCTTACACTTTTATTTCGCGATAGACGCAAGTACTTGAGCTTTCTGTTTTGATACAATTTGATTTATGATCATTGCTGGCATGTTGGCGACTGCCAAGTGCCAACGCAACGGATATGATATTGTATGTTTGCTACTAACTTCTTGTTGTTGATAGCTACGAGTTTTATTTCGATTTGGTGGTGACTTCTAATGTCGCGTGAGAACTTCTTTTACTAACCTTCAATATGAGTTAACGCAACAAGCCTATATACATGTATATGTTATTTAGTGTTGATTAGTACATATCAACATAGCACACAGTAAAGTTATTTCACAGCTGCTCGCTGCATCAAAACTATCTGATAAGGGTACAAGATAAAATAGAGTACCAGTTATCTAACACTTATTTTAGTTCATGGGAAAAACAGTCACAATGGTACAGCTGTTTGTATCATTCAATGTACGACATGATCTAAATGAACGATCTAGTTGGAGTGCACTATTGATTCGATACGTGGGAGTTGTTACTTTAATTGGAGAGGAAACTGGAATACTTCGAGAGCACGTAAGGGCCACGTGTCTGATCAATATCACTGTCGGCCGGCGGGTTCGTTGTCGTGTCACCCCTAAACACAGCTGATTCCTCCCCCGGCCCTCCGTTCGTTCACCCTCGCCCCCGCCACTCCCAGCACCCTACGGCACACCCAGACGGCATGTGCATTGAAATCGCCAAAACATACCAATATGATTTAAGGGCTTGCCGAGGAAAGGAAATTATTTGTGATTTCCTTTAACAAACTTTTGCGTTTGAAATTTATGTAAGTACCTAACAATCTCGATGGCTAATTCTAGGAAAATATGACATTTGTACTTAATTTAGTCCACAAATACATTTTATGAATTATCATTCTGAATCATGTATTCTAAAAAAGGAGGATCGCTTTCCACATCAGCGAACAAAATGTCAGCAAGCGGGCCTTCCACGGTAGATGTCCGTAGCGGCTACACGGAACATCAACAAGAACAATACGCCAAATACTTGAAGAAACTGAAAACAGAATTTGAATCACGTTGGTGCAAGAACCGTCAGTACGAAGTAAGCTTTGCAGACTTCCAGCGAATCAAAACTCTCGGCACAGGTGCATTCGGCAGGGTCGTTCTACTAAAACATACATCTGCCAATAAATTCTACGCGATGAAGATATTGGAGAAAGAAAAGATAGTCAAGATGAAGCAGATTGACCACACTCTTTACGAAAAGCGAATTCTAGAGGCCATTAGATTCCCCTTCACTGTGTCAATGGAGTTTTTCTTCAAAGACAACAGTTATATATACTTTGTGATGCCGTTTGTAACTGGAGGCGAAATGTTTACTCATTTAAGACGATTAGGAAAGTTTGATGAGTCGACTTCCAAGTTTTACGCAAGCCAAGTAATTTTAGCATTGGAATATCTTCATTTCAATAACTTAGTATATCGTGACTTGAAGCCTGAAAATATATTGATAGAGAATAATGGTTATTTGAAAATAACAGATTTTGGTTTCTGCAAAGTTGTCCAGGGACGAACGTGGACACTTTGCGGTACTCCAGAATATTTAGCACCCGAACTAATCTTGAGTAAGGGATATGGATTTTCTGTAGATTGGTGGTCTTTTGGCGTTCTAGTCTATGAGATGAATGCTGGATACCCTCCATTTTATGCCAATGAGCCAATGAAGACATACGAGAAAATTGTAGCTGCTAAATATAGATGCCCGTCGAGTTTCAATGCTGATCTAAGAGACTTCCTGAGGAATACTCTTCAGGTAGACCTTAGTAAAAGATTTGGTGTCATGAAGAATGGGGTTTTGGATTTTAAGAATCACAAATGGCTAGCCTCTATAGAGTGGGATGCGATATTGAACTGTCGATGCCTACCACCGTTTGTTCCAAAGCTAAAGAATCCTGGCGATACTAGTAATTTCGATAGATACGAAGAAGAAACTATACACCACGCATCGAGGTGCAGATACGAATCGGAATTTATAGATTTCTAATTAGTTGAAAACCAACACCTAAAAGCACAAGTATTGAGGCCACGGAGGGATTCTTAGTAGCGGCGAGAACATTTGAATTCCAAATGTGCAAGCACGTGCGTCCCCTCGCGGCGCTGCGCAGAGGGTCCGGGCATGCGCACGCGACTGTCACTTCTTATTATAGAATGTTAAATGTTAATATTCCACATAAAGGTTAAAGATGATGTTTTGTAACAAGCTTTTGTTATTTATATTGTATTGAATTATACGATTGTGTGCCGCATGTAGTTCGTGTGTATCAGATAAAGTATTTAAAAGGATGTCTTTTTTTTCGTTTCCTTCTGTGTGTTATCATCATTACATTATGATACGAGCAATAGAACTGGCACATGTGTATATTCTCAGAAAAGATTCGCTAAAGTAATATTTAGTAAATGTAGTACGCAGTATGTGACCCAAATATGCGAGTTCTCAACTATGTATTGCGCTAAGATTGGCTATGATCACGGTAAAAGGAAATATGTTAAAAGGAGACTAAAATAATAGGTACAAAATAGAAACTGTACAAATATTTATACAGACTATTATCCTAACTGATATTATAAATGCGAAAGTAACTGTGTCTGTCTGTTACTCTTTCACGCCAAAACTACTGAACGGATTTGAATGAAATTTGGTACACATATGGTCTAGACCCCGAGAAAGAACATAGGCTACTTTTTATCCCGGAATTCCCACGGGAAAACTTTTTAAGGCGAAGCGAAGCGCGCGGGAACAGATAGTATATTATAAGTACTTATTTAGGTAAATTTCGTGAGAAAATGAATTTACGCTTAGGTACTTAGATAGATTAAAAGTACGGTTAAATACCCTAGGTAAGTAGAATATAGTTAATTACATTTTGGAACACGGTTAAAAAAATGTGAAAGATAGAGCAAAGAAGTTGTACGACGAGTACGACAACGCTGAATATGCAATTATAACCCCGGAAATAAAATAACCAAGACCACCGAAGAAGAAAGGGGTATGGTTCTCAATTAACATACAAAGGCTTTTGCCGAGTCACAAGCCAGCCTGATTGGTTTAACACTTCAATCACGAGTTGAACCAACATTTTCTCGATCTTCGATCAGCCAGACACATTTAAAAACCACCAGCCCCCATATTTTACAAGTCCGAGTGGGGTTGGTTGTTATAAAATGGCTGTCAATTTAATGTTGAATGTAAAGATATGTTATTATTCTTATTCCATATTTATTTCATTAAGATTGGTTGTGTTTTCGGTTAATAAGTCTCTAAGTTGATACCAATTATCACCGGTTGCTAACGCCCAAAAAGTTACAAAATACAGGGGCAGAACCTAACATACTTAAACGATTATACATTAGTTTGTCATATGCCTTCGAATGTAGAAATTGGAGAAGCCGTAATATTTTTTTACTTTACTTATGGAGACAAAGCTTAACATTTTGATGTCAAAGGAAAAGCTTAAAGACAATGGAACTCCGGTCGTGTAACCTAAGCACTTAAAGGGGTGATGGACCCATCCAAGTGGAAAGTGAAGGAAGCGTGATTCCGACTCGCCAGGGGCCAGCCAGGAAGTCACTGTATCCTTGCATTACTCGGGCCTTAACGAAATGGATGTAATATAAATCAGCAGAAACCTAATTTGACAGAATTTTACTAATAACGTCAAAAGTATTCCAATAAATTTCAAGATAACGCCACAGCCATAGCACAAAGACTAGACGAACTTTTCGATAAAACTTATCAATGTAGACTAAATAAACTAACGTATCAAAGGTCTGGACAGCCGGCAAGTTAACCAAGTGAATTCCTACGACTTTAAAACAATGCTCCTGTTGAATAGTTTCAGTCATTCCATTTAAAGTTCAACAATGGCCTGGCACAGAGCCTCGTCTAAAGTTCAACTTAACTAAATGTCCTATTCACAATGATATTGCACAACTAACTTTGGGTTAAGCTTACGCTTGAGTATCTCACGATTTAGCTTCAACTAGCATTTTGTTATAAAACTCGATAATTGGATTTCATCAGCTGATGTCACGAATGGCCGCAAAATTAAAGGCTGAAACATCGCTAAATAAGTCTCCTGATATAGACGCTTATAAGGTACTATCAAACTTAAAGATGTGAAGGTACACCCGAGTCCGCGTTGTTCTATGTAAAGATGTTAACTAACTTTTCAAACAGTATTAAAAGAGAATTCAAATACAGTAAATGTCTACACAAGTAGCCTGAGTTATTACATACAAGTGAAAGATAATTCAATAATTCGAAGGTGAATCCAGATGTAATCGTAGGACAACAGCCATACCGGACAGTTTATGCGTTATCAAATCACTCATACATTATGTACTTAGTAAGTTGCACAAGCACCTTTGCCACATAAAGCAGCATTGCATAAGTTCAAAGCTTTGAAAGCTAGCAGGCGTGCTCGGCGAGTTATCGACTAGATAGAGTAAGTGTAAAGATAGATAACGTGACAAAGGTTGAGGGCTGCCAACGACTGATCTGTGAGGTTGTATGTGTTATTGAAATGTATTTCAAGCAGGGAGCTACCAATGCATCAGAGTAAATAATGGCAATCAATTCATATACCAATTTGAAGGGCGCAAGTTTATATTTTTTATAATTAAGAAATTGAAGAGAATAATTACCTTACCGCGATCCGATGTGACTATCGGACTACAATGTTTTGCAATCATGTAAATTGCCATTGCGTGATTCATATAAATGAAATGCTACGATGACTATGCGCAGATATATTTCCACTTTGTTCATCGGCTGTGTACGCAGTATGACAACCCTACAGATAAGTATGTTAAGCAGCTAACAGCCGTTAAGTTGGTACCTTGTATGTGGGTCAGTGGTGGTGCAGAGGCGGTCTCGACGCACAGGGCGAGATGAGAGGGTTCATAAATAGAATACGGGAAAGCTTTATCAGCATCGGCGCAGCGCTACTTCTAAAGTGAGGATGAATTGACTTAATTTAGCGAGCCAACTGAACCTACAAGAGGAACTTTGTTTACCTCCCAGAGCATAAGATAATTTAATTAACAACGTCTAATAAAGTGATTAAGCGAACATACGCTGTACGTATAACTCAGTGGCAATTGAAGCAGATGCTAATCGCAAGAGCGAGCGGCTGTAGACAACAGACGAGGCTCTTTCCGCGCGCAGTGGAGCGTCACCCCGGCGCATGTTGTTGTCGATATCATCTGCGCCGGCGCACACGCTAAGAGCTAATCTAATATTCTCAATTAATTCTATGCACTTCCCACGCCAGGATTTGCACGCAAACGTTGCATTAGAAAACATCGATTAAGGCACGTATTGATTGATGTTTTTTCTCGGTTTTCATGGCTTTGAATGGCCTTTTGATGCACTGGGCCGACTAGGCTTGCTGAATTATATATTAATTATATAAGGATGTGTTTCTTACTTTGAAATTTAAATGTATGAGTTGAAGCTTAAAATAATTAGTTGAATCTAACAAAAACTGCACACGTAGACCAGAGGACATCCATACAAGCCCGTCGCGGATATCCACTGCCAACTGCATGCTAATTTATTACAAAGCTTGCATAAAACCGAATTAAGTTAAAAGGCTTCTTACTGAAGTATTTTCTACAGCTGCGACTGCTATTTAAAGTTGCCGGGTAACTTATCAATATTCACCCAGGGGACCCTACGACATACGGTCGCCGAATAGAAATGAGGTATTGTAAAACTTGAACTTCGTCCCATCTTTAGTTTCGTGTGATAAAATCTTATTATAAATAATTAGATGTTTTCGTGCTTTTCCATTTATAAGGACAAACACAAAGTTACGAACCTGGTTAACCTGTTATCCTCAAAACTCAAATTTTATTAGACTGCGATAGCGGAGTAACTTTAAGTGTCTTTGGAACAACAAAGAACTTTCGAGATAGCTAACAACTCGGAGTTGTTCATGTTTACTTTTTTTTCTGAGAAATGAGATCCTGTTACGTGCTTTACCTGGACTTTTATCTGTCTTCTCTGCTCTGTCGTGTTTAGAACGAACGGTAATGATGTTGCCTCTCTCTCCAGCATGTGTGGCACTTGTAGTGTCCTACTAATATTATTGTTCAATTTCAATTCAACATCCAAGGCTCTTTGTTCCTGGGCCGTAAGGGCTAATATTGACTGTTGTAAGGGAGGTTATAGGTTCACAAAGGGGTTACTACGTTGTTGTAGGTATGTTATGGTGATATCGCCCCCTATTCGTTGTAAGCACCACGCTCGGCTGACCACGCTTCTGCACCTGTCGCCATTATGGTTATGTTTTTACTATAAACAGCTACTATTGAGTTGATGTCGTTTTTATTAGCTCTGTGGGTAGGGAATAGCAATTTTATCTTTTCACTAACAGTGTGAAAATACGAAAGTCCGGATGCGATAAATTTATTGATGTAAATAAAGTTAAACATTCATCTTAATGGTTTAGTTTGAGATATTTCTCAAGTGTCTATTTAAGGCTCATCTATTAATGAATATGTTGTACATACGTACAGTTATTTAGGTACATGGGCTCTATGCTAATTGGATTCACGTAAGTATTTGTTAAGCTTATCGACTTTTACTCGAACTTATCATCTATAAGATCTTGTTAAGAAGTGCATAATGCATAAAGTGCCTTCAATGAGCCTATAATAAAACGGCGCATGATAATCACTACCATAATAATATGTGACCTATCTGTATAATTATAACGTAAACTAGGAAAAGGTTAATGACGCAACTACTGAATCTATGATCAATAATGTGCGGGATACATGAGGCTAGTTTTTCAAATCAGGATAGCAGGGACATAATTCCGGGAGGCCAAAATTATGTCCTGCATCTGGTTAAAATTCAAATTCATTTATTGCAAGTCACATTGTGGAATCAGGTGGTGATGAGTTTATTAGTTACAAATGTGACACCCTGGTAAGGGCGCAGCATTAATGAATTGATAAAACTATAGTCTGTCCACGGAGACGACGTAGTATAGGCTAGGACTGATTTAAAACGCATATTAGTATTTTATTTACTGTATTGCAGTTTTTGAGGTGGTAGGTAAAGGTATTGTGACAAAGTTATGAGCATGAGAACTGTGGTGAATTATACAGATATTTTCGCTCATCGCATTACCAGTTGCAATTTATCAGAATTTTGTTATCTGCCCACTGATTACTTACTGCCGGTATCGCTGCTGATAAGCCTATTAGGTCATTCAGATATTAACCAGAGAGGTAAAGAATAATTTGTGCTTGTAACTATGTCACTGAAATGGTCAATCAATAAACATGTTGTACATCTAGATTTAGCTGCTAACTAGCTACCTATTTATTTATAATACATAAACACGATATTCCAACATCATATAACTTTCCACGAGTAGGTAAATGCGAGATGCTAGAAGATAAACTGTGGATTTGTTAGAGTCGTAAAACTCATTGGTAAATCATTAACACCAATATTATTACTGGTGAAGATGCAACTGAATCTTGCATGGATATAATATACCTACATGTAGTTTTAACCTGGGCAAATATAAACTTTGTAAGTACATTATACATTATACCTATAATATTTTTTTATGCATAACAATAAATTTTGAATAATTTATTTATTATTTATTTATTTATTTATTCAAAATAGAGAAGGGTGTGAAGCAGGGCGACCCGCTGTCTCCGAAGCTGTTTACTGCCACACTGGAAGAAGTCTTCAAAAAGCTAGCGGCCTCGTGGGAGCGGAAGGGTATAGACGTTGGTGGCAGAATGCTAACTAACCTACGCTTCGCCGACGATATAGTCTTGTTTGCTCCGTCCGCATCAGAATTGACACAAATGCTACAAGACCTTAGCACGGCGAGCCTTGAGGTGGGACTGAAGCTGAATAGGTCTAAGACTCAAGTCATGACCAATAGCGCCAAAAGTAGGGTCGAGGTAGACGGGCAGGAAATAGGATATGTCGATGAGTATATCTACTTGGGCCAGATAGCATCCTTCGAAAACAGGCAAGATAAAGAAGTCGAAAGACGCATTAACAACGCCTGGAAGAGCTTCTGGTCCATGAAAGATCTAATGAAGGGCACTCTCCCTCTAACACTCAAACGCCAACTCATCGACATGTGTATACTGCCTGTCCTAACCTACGGTGCACAGACTTGGTCTCTGACCGAACATCAGAAGTCCAAACTCAAGGTTTGCCAAAGAGCGATGGAGCGTACTATACTTGGTGTACGAAGGATTGACCGAATCCGGAACACCACGCTACGCTCCTCGACTCGTATAACTGATGTGGGCGCACAGACTGCGAAGCTGAAGTGGGCCTGGGCAGGCCACGTCTGTCGCATGCACCCGGACCGGTGGGCCAGAATTGCCACCGAGTGGGTGCCCAGTGATGGACGTCGGCGTCGCGGAAGACCCAGACGGAGATGGCGGGATGACCTCGACAGGTTTTTGCCTCAATGGCCGAAGGAAGCACATGATCGGGAACGGTGGTCAATTCATAAGGAGGCCTTTGCCCAGCAGTGGGACACTATACAGGCTGCATAAAAAAAAAAAAAAAAAAAAAAAAAAACAATAAATCTTAATGGTTTTCAAAAGAGCATAATGAAGTGATTTTGTTTACTACTTGGAAAGTGGAACTTGGCATAGCATGGAGGAGGCCCATACCCTGCAGTGGGTATTAATCATAGGCTGAAGATGATGATGATGATAAATACTGAAATATGGAAAAGTACTTCATTTAATTCAATGTCAACTTTTCTCAATATTTACAACTAATGTTGTTTTACAAGCTGATCCACTTTCAAAATGTTGCTGCAAATAAAATAAAACATGATGCACCACCCACTCTCACTGAATAGATGAAATGACAAAATAAAACTTGAGATCTTTAATTACAAACTTGATATGGGGCCATCTTTTCTAATATTAAACCAAGCACTAGAAGACCCCAGTTCCAAGTTGGTTGTAAATTTATGGAAGACCCTAAAGTGGATGTAGATCATTAATTTTTAAATAATTTACACTGTAATTACAATTATGATGTAGTTTTTTGTGTATAATATGATATCTGCCACTATTAGACTAGTTTTGAAAGTTTATTTACTGTTCTTGTAACTATGGTTATGACGGTCGAATGGCGTAGTGGTTAGTGGCCCTGACTGCGATGCCGAAGGTCCCGGGTTCGATTCCCGGCTGAGGCAGATATTTGTTTAAAAGACAGATATTTGTACTCGGGTCTTGGGTGTTGATATTTATATTTAGTATCTATCTATTTATTTGTGTAGATATATCAGCTGTCCGATACCCATAACACAGGTTCTGCCTAGCTTGGGGTCGGATGGCCGTGTGTGAGATGTCCCCACATATTTATATTTATTTATTATTATATTTATGGTTTTGAAGAGTTGTAGCAGCAGGGGCCATGGTAAAAAAATTTACAATACCTATAGATAATAAATTAAGCATGGGAGCCAAATATTCCTACTCTGCCACAGATTGTTGGACTTGCACACTGAACAGCCCCTCCACAACCACACGGTATGTTTGCGAATAAGAATTGTAATTGGCCATTACAGAACCTTCTGAGGCTGCAAATTCTTCAGACTGTGGCAGACAAGACAAACCACTTTCCTGTTGTGTTCCTACACAGGTTTTTTTTAGGTAATTTGAGAATTTCATAAGCATATTGAAGATACAAGGTAAGAATACAAATGTAGAACCTTCATCATTTTAAATATAATTTTATTATTATGAAGATAAGCTTATGAGCGCATCTTGTGAATTGAATCGATTAACATGCATTATACGTAGTTTCATTGCGGAATGTGGAAGAGCGGGATTAGGTGGACTTGTCCGGAGTGGCGGCATGAATGCAGCAGCCTATCGATTTGATTTGACAAACACTTCAGTAGCCGACTGTACCTATTCACAGCCGGCGAGTACACAAACAGCAGTGTTTATAAATAAAACACCTAACATTGAACCTCTTCATGACATAAACACAATCAGAAATAAAATAATAACACGAATTGCATAGACTGCAAGCGGATTTATTTATAAATCAACGATTTAACGACTTACCAGCAAGAACTGTATCACTCAAATCAAACTTCACTGGTTTAGGAAACTCCTTTAACTTCCGTCCACTAAGTTTTAATTCACCACATAAGTATGCATCTTCTAGAATTCTTTCTAACGATTTTGTTAACTGGCTATGAATATTATTGTGCCCATTCATATTTACACTTACACACGGCCCGAGCACGGCCATATTCTTTTGAACTAAAACTGAAACTGACAATATTTAAAAAAATATCGTATTCAGTTTTACCAACTTAACGGATATGAAACAAAATGAATGAATGAGTGGGTGTATGTCTAGTGATGTACTTTAATATTATAACGATACTTGTCACTAATAACATCGTTACTAATAATAATATACAGTAAAACTATAAAGTCCTGAAAACGGAAATGGATTCTAAGTCATTTTTAAAGACCGTATTTAATGAAAGTATTATATTTTTAATTAAGGATATATTATCCGTAAAAAGCCATTATCGATCGGTATTTTATTTTTAAAACGTAACTATTTACCTATGTAAATGTCAGTAAATAACTGACAATGATAAAAAGTCTTAGCAAAATCGCACTCTTTATAATCATGACTTTATAGTTGGACTCTACAAAATAACGAAAGTGTTAACACCCTGCAATAAAAAAATGCAATGCTGCTATCGTATGAAGGTTTTACAGGATCTTTTTTTAATAAGCTGCCAGAAAACCTTCAATTTTTCCTTTAGTAGGTAGGTAGGTACCTATAGTATTATTGGCCGATAAGGGTTTGTCTTCATAGTATGAATCACATAGCGGCAATATACTCATAAATGTCACATAAGTATCAGATCGTATGAAACTTGTATGAAAGTAGGTTTTACTTCTCGCGTTATAGAGTTTGTAGCGGACTCTATTTTTAGTCTTGTCACACTTACAAAGCATGAACATTGAACAATAGACAAGGAACGGTGGGTGAATGAATGAAACCTTAAATGGCTAACTTCAAGATGCATGAATGCCAACCTTCAAAATAAAAAATAATCTAATCTGATTGACATTTTACATAACCTAACTCTTCTAGAAATTAGTCCTGTGATATTTAACGTAAAATTGTTAAGAATGACTATATTGAACATAGCTCGTATTTCTAACGTTATCAAATATTCAAACAAATGTTTGTCATCGAAGATAGAGGTAATTTCTCATTCATGCTACGACAGGAATTATAAATAGTTAGATAATTATGTTTTATAACTTTTCCCTTCTATTTTGACTTAAAATCCTTCTATAATTATCTTTTACTGTGTAATTTAGTGTGAGCATTTATTGTTCTTTATATAAAATAAAATTCACCGACATAAATTGGATGCCGGAATGAACCTGTCTACCTCATATCTACTTCCTGAATACGGTCTAATACAGATCACATGTGTGAGTTCTGCTCTTATAAATACTTTCCTGCTTTCTTCAGTTCTACTCCACACATTTGAAATATGCCGAACATAAGCCTTTGGAAAAAATCAGAAATATCGGTATATCAGCACACATTGATTCCGGCAAAACCACTCTTACTGAGCGAATATTATTCTACACAGGGAGAATAGATGCTATGCACGAGGTAAGTTTGAAACATGTAACAAAAGTACATGCATAAACCTAGCAAAAAAAATTTAGATACAATATGTAATTGTAACCTTTTTTTGTTTACTTTTAACTTCAAGGTAAAAGGAAAAGACAATGTTGGTGCAGTAATGGACTCAATGGAGCTGGAACGGCAGCGAGGCATCACCATCCAGTCAGCTGCCACTTACACCATATGGAAGGATCACAATATCAACATCATTGACACTCCGGGCCACGTCGACTTCACTGTAGAAGTGGAGCGAGCTCTGAGGGTCCTTGATGGAGCAGTGCTGGTGTTGTGTGCCGTTGGAGGAGTCCAGAGTCAAACTCTAACAGTGAACCGACAGATGAAGAGGTATAGTGTACCGTGTCTGGCGTTTATTAACAAGTTGGACAGACTTGGTGCTAATCCAGAAAGGTAAAATGAATTATTTTTATATGTTGTATTATCTGTTTGTATGCTTCTTCATTGTATCACTTTACATGAAAATATAATATAACTGCTTACAAATGATTTTCAGAGTATTACAACAGATGCGTTCCAAAATGAAGCATAATGCAGCATTTATTCAGCTTCCAATGGGATTAGAGAAAGATTGTCAAGGAATTATAGATCTAATTGAAGAGAGGGCGATATACTTTGATGGAGACTTTGGGGACAAGATCAGATATGATGAAGTGCCGCAGGACAGGAGGGCCGAGGCTCAGGAGAAGAGACATGAACTGATTGAGCACTTGTCCAATGTGGATGAACCTTTAGGTAAGCAATCCAAATCTATACCATAAGAAGAATATTTATTGCTATCAACATTTTCCAGATCATAATTTAGAAGCTATAGGAGCTACTTTCATTTGGCCATTTAAATATACCCTAAATTTCTCTATTTAAATCTAATATTAACTTAATTTTGCAGGAGAGATGTTCCTTGAAGAAAAAACACCTACAGTGACTGACATAAAGCAGGCAGTCCGAAGAGCGACTCTTAGCAGGTCCTTTACACCAGTTCTTGTAGGAACAGCACTGAAGAACAAAGGAGTCCAACCATTACTAGACTCGGTCCTAGAATACTTACCGCACCCTGGAGAAGTTGAGAATACTGCCACATTAAATGAAAAGAAAGATGGCGAAGGTGAAACTATAGTTTTAAACCCGGCAAGGAATGATAAGAACCCATTTGTGGGGCTAGCTTTCAAATTGGAAGTCAGCAAGTTTGGACAGCTGACATATTTGAGATGTTACCAGGGTATGTTGAAGAGAGGAGACAATATTTTCAATGCCAGAACTTCGAAAAAGGTGAGTGAGGGTTTCATGTTTATATGTCACTTAATTTAGACCACAATAGCCATGTGCTTTATATGCATAAAACTGGCATTAGGGTAAATGCATTGATCGATTAGTGCCACTGTATTTTGACGAAAGTTCTGACAAAACATCAACACACTTAACCAGAAGATTTAGAATTTCAAAATCCATTTCTTCATCTATTGCACTCACACACCTTCAAGTATCTCTCTCTATGGTTGAAGGTTGTAAAATTACAAGCTTGTAAGCTGTCATTAACAATTTTTTACTTTAAACACCCACTTACAACTAACACTGTTATGTCCATCATGTCCTTCACAGATTGTCCACGTCTCATTCTCTTTCAAAGTGTCCAGCTCCCTCTTCACTGCTTCCTCCCATTTACTCGCATCTTTCCTCCTCATAGCCTCCTGGTACGTAGAAGGGTACTCCGTCTCTGTTGTCACATTGTTACACATATAGCGTGGATTCGGCTTCCGAGTACACTGACCTCTCCGTACCTCTTGGTCTGGTCTCTCTGCTACTTCTTCAGCAGACTCCTCAGATGTTGCACATTAACTACTCTCAGTCTCTGTCAGTGTATTGTTTGATACGCCACTACAAATGGAGTCAAAATCAAAGTGTGTAATCAGTATAACCTACTTAATAATTCCAGGTAAAAATCTCCCGCCTAGTCCGCATGCATTCGTCCAACATGGAGGAGGTGAACGAGGTGATGGCGGGCGACATCTTCGCTTTATTCGGCGTGGACTGCGCCTCGGGGGACACGTTCGTGAACGACGCGCGGTTGCAGCTGGCATTGGAGTCTATCCACGTGCCCGACCCCGTCGTGTCCATGTCCATCAAGCCCAAGAATAATAAGGATCGGGATAACTTTTCGAAGGCTATTGCTAGGTTGGTTAATTTGGTTTTTTGAAGTGTTGTTAGAATTGTTTGGTCAAATGTGCACGACAGTAATGTGATGAGGTATTGAGAATGATGATATTGTCAAAACAGGATCACCATCAACGTCACTAAAAACCCCGTTTTGGTTGATTTGGTAACATCCACAACACAACTGCTGAAAGCTATATTTTTACAGTTGAGCGCTAAAAGTAGTAATTCCATATAATGTGTATTAGTATCAATTATACTTTAACTATGAATAACTCAATTTCCAGATTCACGAAGGAAGACCCGACGTTCCAGTTCCGCTACGACGGCGACAACAAGGAGACGCTGGTGTCGGGCATGGGCGAGCTGCACCTCGAGATCTACGCGCAGCGCATGGAGCGAGAGTATAACTGTGCTGTGGAGCTGGGGAAGCCTAAGGTGGCATTTAGGTCAGTAAAATTTATATTCAAACCTAACTTACCAAGTTGACTCACGCATTGATTAAGCCTTCCCACCGTTGACATGCAATAAGTGTTTGACACCTAAACGGCTGCTTGAAAATATTGGATCTGAGGGAGAGCTACAAGCTAAAAACTACATATATGCAATTTTTTTGTATCGCTTAACTCACAGCCAACAGCCAAGACATGAAAAAACATATTTAAAAAAATAGTGTTATAATGGGTACATTATGAGGTACATTACATAGTAAAAACTGTTCTAACTTTAATTCCATAATAACCTCATTTATTTTTACAGAGAGACGATGATGTCGCCATGTACGTTCGACTACCTGCACAAGAAGCAGTCGGGCGGCTCCGGCCAGTACGCGCGCGTCAGCGGCGTCATGGAGCCTTTACCTCCGCAACAAAATACAAGTGAGTTCTATTGTCACAACACCTTCATTTAAAAAAAAAAACAATATTTCCACGGACACATAGAAGTCCTCGTCAAACACACGAGTGTATAAAATGCTAAATCAAATTTTCTCGTATCGCTGTCTTCCCGTGCATTCCAGTCCGTATAGATGTGGCAGCATGTTGGACGTGAACCGGCTAACGCGGCTTTCACTATTTGTATTCTAGCTAGTAGCTGCACTCTCTCGAATGTAACCTTTGTGCATAATACATATGCACCCAAACTATATATCACCAACGCTTGTCCATTGCGGGCTGGTATGTTGACAAATCGCATGACTTAGAAGTGCAGCTCTATATAGATCACGATCTACCAACCCACCCTCTAACAAACCCCTCCCACCCACAGTGCTAGAGTTCGCGGACGAGACAGTGGGCACCAACATCCCCAAGCAGTTCGTCCCCGGAGTAGAGAAGGGCTTCCTGGACACGTGCGGGAAGGGCGCGCTCTCCGGACACAAGATCTCGGGGGTGAAGTTCCGTCTGCAGGATGGTGCGCATCATATAGTGGACTCGAGCGAGCTGGCCTTCTTCTTGGCAGCTAAGGGGGCCGTTAAAGAGGGTATGTTGTGTTGACAGATAGATACATCATTATTGTTTGCTCACAAAATACACAATAGTGTTTATTCAAGACACAAATGCGTTGTATGTACCTATGCAGAGACCTATAGGAAAATTGCGTCATTGCTAAATCAACAAACAAAAAGGTTACTTTTGTTATTCGAATGTACTATCTTGGCAGTACTATATCGCCTTAATTTTAACACCTAAATCATATCGGATCCTTACTATCAGTAGGCACTTCATAAACTAACCATCAAACTGTTCTTACAGTATTCGAAATGGGCTCCTGGCAAATACTAGAACCGATTATGTTCGTGGAAGCGACGATGCCCGAAGAGTTCCAAGGCACAGTGATCGGGCAGCTGAACAAACGAGGAGGCATCATCACTGGCACTGAGGGAGTCGAGGGCTGGACCACGGTGTATGCCGAGGTGCCACTGAATAATATGTTCGGATATGCTGGCGAGTTGAGGTTGGTATTTTGGAATTCGTTTTTGGGCTTTGTTTGCGTGTTGGTGTTAAAAAGGATAGGATTTCTCACCATGGTTAAAAGATTAGCCAGTCACTCTGATTGTGGTGATTATTGTGTTATAATAGTAAAATGAAAAGAAACCCGTAAGCTGTTAATAATATTTTTCTCGTATTAGTATGTCTGTACACTTGCTTACCTTTTTCTTTACTTGCCTTTCAGATCAATGACCCAGGGCAAGGGTGAGTTCAGTATGGAGTACAGCCGCTACTCGCCGTGCCTGCCCGACGTACAGGAACAACTCATCAGGAAGTATCAAGAGGAAATGGG
This sequence comes from Plutella xylostella, assembly GCF_932276165.1. NCBI lineage: Eukaryota > Metazoa > Arthropoda > Insecta > Lepidoptera > Plutellidae > Plutella > Plutella xylostella. The sequence goes on along the minus strand of NC_063984.1, from coordinate 9,674,066 downwards.
CATATTGCCCGATAAGAAGAAGAGCAAAAACTAATGTTAAGTTTTACCTGAAATAGTTATAATTTTATTTATGTTATGTGATCATTTGTATTTATAAGAATTATTTTGTAAATAAAATAATTATTAGTTGAACTGTTTTCTTTTCATAAAAAATATGGTAGTTATGTAGGATCGAACCCACACCCCACACGTCATTATTGAGATTGAACCCGACGGCTTAACGAATAAGCTACGTCGCGCGCCATCTATCAGAGTAATTGTAAACTTTTTTGTGTCGTTTTGCCAACGCCATCTATTGTCTAGTAGCTCAGCTAATAGTTTATTTTATGATCCGCTGGATGGCGCTAAGATCAGAGAGATTTACCGCCACCTGGTGGTGATTAGCAAAACCAATATAGTAACAGTTTCTATCACAGATGGCGCCCTAATATTTAAAACTATAATTTTTCACATGAATAAAAATTATAGGACGAGACTACTATACTATGTTGGAGTAATAATTACAAATAACATAAGTACACTTAATTAAATATATTTGTGCTTTTGATTTTATTTCTACCACACAAAGGGATTTCTGATAAAAAAATCTATCTAAAATAATCTATATCTAAAATAAAACTATTAAAACAAATGTACAAACAAACATTCTAGCTAGTTATGTACTTAAAAATGAAAGGTATTTTTCGGCTACATTATCATTAATAGTTTAATAGGGCACCTACACATTTAAAATCTTAATAATTTGACGGATTTTCATATAAACATTGGAGCATAATCACTATTTATCATAAGTAATTTATAATTATACCTACATACAAAACTATTTTCTAGTGGTGTTATACTATTGGCACTTGGTTTACTTCATTTCATGATATCTTTAGTTTTTTTTTATGCAAGGGCTCGGCCTTTTGGCTAGCATTCATATAATTTTATTTGAAATATCCATGGATTTATCTCTTACCAAAAATATTTTTTTTTACTCTTTCTTGATAAGCGCTCCATGGATAGGAAGGATATTGAGACCACTATAAGAAGTAAAGATGTATTGTGACGGTGAAGTGTCTAGAAAATGTTCACTTGGAAAAGTACAGAGAAGTGTCTGAATTACACTGCCCGACTGCCTTTACCAACCTATTCCCTACATGTACGGTGACCTGCGCCTAAAAGTATACAGGCGGAGTTTTTAAAATAGCGATCCCTGAGGATGAAGGGACCAGCTACATCTGTTATAAATCCGGGGACGTGTTGTGTGTGATGTGTGTAGCAGTAGTGTTTATGTGGATGTGCTTGAGCAGCATGTGAGCTTGAGATCGCTATTTTAAAAACTCCGCCTGTATACTTTTAGGCGCAGGACCACTGTACATAATATAATATAACCTATGTATAAGCCATAAAAGGACCAATACGATACAAAATAATTGATTAGGTACAATCATGTCCGATTTTCGCATTTTTAGAACTTACAAAGGGTTTGTTTGTAGAAGGTATCTTTCGAACCAATTTACAAACCCAGCATTGATAGTTCTATGACTACGGAAAATATGACTTATATATTGCAGTTTATGTGATGCATGAGATATATTAAGGTAAAACTTTAAGACATCGAATATAATATAGGTACTTAAATGCTATTCAAAATACCTACATATTAAAATCAAAATACATTCTCTCTCTTTTCAGTCATAATAACAGGGATTACAATATTTGTTAAAAGGTTATTTTACTTGACCACATTCAAAATATGGGGTGATTTACAGGTGAAAACGTCAAGCGTAGCACATTAAAAAATACATAAGTAATTTTTCATTTCCTTATTTCAGCAGATAAAGAATATCATTAAGACTTTTTATTGCTAAAAGGCCATTGTTAAAGCTATGGCTCCATTAATTTTCGGTCCGTATTAACAATATCAAAATGGCAGTCGTATAACTGGGAAAAGGATGGAGTATTGGCGTACACCGTTCGCTCTACGAATAGGGCGAGACAGCACGACCCGCAGTACGCCATTTTAATATTGATTCTTTATCTGCTGGCATTATAATAAGTAGGTATACACCATATAACTCTTCGAATTGGGTAAGAGGATGCCTGAAAATGTCCCATTCACATATTATTATTATTTATCCAGGGGTTTTAACTAGACCATAACTTGAATTATATTGAATTATGATTGCGAGTATTACGCTTGACTTCAATAGGATAAGTTGCATACATTTCAATAATATTATGATTTCTTAAACTGAAGTTTCAGCGGATGTACTATTTTTCCTGGAATCATTTTTTTTACAGCTGCCTCCCCAGGACTCCTTACGTCTCACCACTTGACTCTGAAAGAGATCCACTCGCTCAATTTTGTATATTTAATGTACCAATTAGGTAGATTATAATATATAAATAGTACCTACTTAACTAATATAATACTTCGATTCAATGACCTTATTATTACTTACTTAGGTACTTATATTACATACATAGAGTAGGTACTTAAATATAATTTAGATAGGTAAGTACTTACGAAATATTAAACACCAAATCCATGCAAAAGTAGTTATAGAATAAGAAGGTAATTAATTCACAATATAATAAATGAGTGCTAAAGAAGAAACAGTATACTGATCATACTATACATAGAACCACAGTGTGAAATTATTGTAATCATAGGTAAAGCGAAGGAAAACACTCAGAAAAATAAAGGGGTCTTTCTTTAAAAGCCGAGAAAATTAAGGGCCAACATCTACATAGGTATGATAAATAAAGAGTACTTATTTCATATGTTTAAAGCTTTAAAGAATACTAAACGCACATTTATTATTTACAGCATCGCGTCGCCTTCGGTGCAAGATAAATTAAATACCAAAAATTATTATAGAATACATTAAAGAGGTATGTTAAATAAAATAAATGATTTATAAAAATGACACAATATGTATGAGACATTAGGGCCACTGAAATAATTTAGATAAAACATGGCTAACAAAAACGTTTTGAAATACAGATACTTACTTATTTCAAACTTACAGTAGGTACCATTTTGTTAGGATTCTGCAGGATAGTGTGCTAACTGAATACAGTGTATATAGTGTATATTGTTTAGGTAGAGAGAAAATTGAAATAAAGGCCAACATCATAAGCTTGTGAATAGTGTACAGTGCTGTATATTCTTCCATGTATGAACACAATTTATCAATTAAACCTGTCGAGGGTCTTAAACCTATTTATAATAGAAATAATTACATCAAAATGTGCTACCTCTAATAGGATTGGAGCATGCACGACTATGGTGACAGGGGTACCATATCATGCCATGCTGATCTCGTCCTTATGGCATACGACATAGGGATCATGCGGTTCAGAACTTGGTGTCTTTGACGCAGACCTTGAGCGACGGTTCATCTTCCTCCACCTCGTCCATCGTAGACAGTCTCCTCTCCAATTCCGACTGGAATTCTTTGGACGTTAGCTTCTTGTGCTTGTTACTGGGACATTACATTTTAAACATCAAATTAAGATATATTTTAATCATAATTTAGTAGGTAAGTTAAGTAAAATAAGTCATCTAAATATCGGTTAGCGTCAGAATACATACCTCTTTTTATTATTCTTCGGTTTGTCCTTCCCATCATTCTTGTTGATCTTGTTGCTGTTGTTCACTTGTTTCCAGATGCCGGTCTTGTTGACTTCCTCGGAGATGTTGATGGAGGCGAGCGGGATGTTCATGATGTTGCCGTTGATGAGAGGAATCTGGAGGTTCTCCTGATACGGGGGCGGATTGATCGAGTCCAGCTTGGCCCCTTCCTACAATAGAATACCCTAACACTGAGAGCATCTCTTACAAACACTGACATGAGGATAGTAATAATTGAGTTACATAAAGATTCTGATAAAATAAACATGTCTGATCCAAATAACAAAATAAGTAGGTGCTCAAAACTCGAAAGGAAAATAAAGTCGCCAAAAATAAAATGCAAGTGTTCGAATAGAATACAGGTTTTATTTCAATACAACAGCAATTGTGGATAACACAAAACAAACTACGAATGATGATCAAACTACAAGTTGAGAAGATGATAAATAAGTATTTGATGGTCAAAGTACGGTTAATGTCCACGACAAAGTTTCAATAGTTTTGCATGCCACCCCACCTCTGTGTCGAGATCATGAAGGTCATCTTGGTTCCTCTTCGTCATTTCTGGCATGATGTCGTCCAAGATCTTCAGCTCCCGGCGAGTGAACAGGCAGTCCAGGGACTTCCTGATGCCGATCATCACCACCAGCATGAGAGGGAACAGTATGGATGTTGAAGAGAAAGACTTGATCACCCACAGACAAACTAGGCACGTCAATTGGATGGCCGTGAAGATGTGGACCCGACGTATTGGCACCTGGAATATAAATAAAGATACCGCAACTAAGTAACCTATATTGTATCGCTTTAGGATAAAAGCTGTAGTAAAATCAATAACTGCATTAAAAAAAATAGAAATGAATAACTACCTGTCTCAAAAACATATGATCCGGCTGGTATTTCTGTGGCATAAACATTATCAAAATTCGATCGAAGAATTGGAGACCCTTCAACGAAGCTACTCCCATATAGAGAAACACTCCAAACAGAACTGGCATCGGGATGTTTCTGAGCACTGGCGTGAGCACCACTGAGCAGCCAATCATGAGGAATATCAGTATGTGTGTGACTCTTTGTTCCCTGACCCCGAGGAACCTTGGCTTCTCTCCTGGAGCAGCACATTCCGACTCCACTTTCAACGAATTCACATGGTTGATGCTCAAAACCGTTGCTGCTACAAACCAGGGCAGCCCCATCACTGAACAGATCTGTATCAGAATCGCCAACACGAAGAGATCCAAATGATATCCACAGCCTTTCTTCAGCTTGTTCTCTTTTCGGTTCACTATAACAGCTGTTATCTGTTGGTCCATGAATATCAGTATAGTACCCAACAATGCTGGCAGTACTGCTATTAAGGCTGACCAAATTGGGTTTCCGTTAAAAGGGGTTATCACCCAGTTCCTGCTGGGCAGTGTTGGTTTGAACTCAGATGGTACTTCTAATTTTGGTGTCTTCACTCCAACTTTGTAATCCAAGAATGACATTAATAGAATCGCGATGATTACTGAAAAGTCGCTTATGATTTGGCGGACCTGCAAACATAAAGAAAATAATTAAGGTTAAGTATTTAGGTAATTATACACTTTCTTAATTAGGATGGTCGGAACCAATGAAAATTGTTAATTACCTTTGCAGGAAAGAATAAAGAATTCTTGAAGTCCTTCAAATAAATGGATATAATGAACGTTCCCAAGAACAGAATTATTGACATCAAATACACGTCGGGTACGTAGACCTTCGTATCACAGCCGCCGCCCGCCAGCGTGCCATTGTATAGCTGAAACGAAAATACATAACATCATTAAGAAATTTTAATGACGGGTGTTTGGGCTCTCGCATAATTATCGTCAGCTTTCAGTAGATTAGTTTGAAGCCACAAAATTGAATTACTGACCTGACAAGAGACTTTATCGACCGACGACCAATTAAATTGCTCCGGCACTTTAGAGTAATTACTCGGTAAACAGTAGCACTCGTAGTTGAGCACTTCGTCGGGTCGTGTCTTCAGAGGGTATTTCTTCCCGATAGAAATTACATTTTCCACAGCCTTTAACAGAAAGTTGAAATAGAATTAACATCCGCGGGTGCCACGGCAATCGCATCGGAAATTTTAAAAGGAAATTGCCTAGTCACCTTGTAAATGAATATAAAAGCTATCAACGTAGCAAAATTTTCTTCTGTAAACCTTGTTATGTAGCATACGAACGCACTTGCATCCAATGCTACCAGTAGGATTAATATTATAGCAGTCCAGGTCCCTATACAAAATCTAAAGGACATGTAGTCCCATCCTACTTGCTTGCAAAACTCGTAAACTATCGTTTCAAATACTAAAACAGGTCCGGTTGATCCTAGAATTGTTAGTGGCTGTCCAGAAAAAAACCCATAGCCCATCCCACAGACAAATCCTGATATTAGGGACTCCATAGCAGCCATGTTTTTTCCAGTCGCTTCCCCTAATAGACCACCAAATGTAATAATAGGCGAAAGGCAAGCAAAATACAAAAATATCCATGACGCTACGCATTGTATTGCAAAAGCATCCTTAAAATCTGACCAATACCATGGGGCTTTTCTTTTGATATCATTCATGAGGCCTCCAAATAACCTCCCAGTTCGGGACAGGCCTGATTCCTCTCTTTGTTTTATTTCCTCTTCTTCTTCGTCTAATTCCTCTTTGGGATTGTGGTCACTTGGTCTTTTCCGAGGATCCTGAGATGGTATTGCTGCGGGAGGTTCTATGCGTATAGCGGGATCCCATTCTCCAGGAGGTAATACCGTTACAGCATCAAGAAATTCATCGATTCCGGCTAGCAAATGATCTCGTTTCTTTGCTCTATAAGCAACTTCATGAAAAATTTCATCGGACATAAGAGTGGCCATTGCCCTGCCGATTTCGTGGAAACTTGAATTACTGTTAGGGGGCCCCAGTAGAACAAACATGAATCGTGTGGGTACCGGGACTTCTGTTAGGTCTCCCATTATTGTGGCAGTCTTCAGTCTTACGAAAGCCGATAATGTTTTTTCCAGAAAATCTACTTCTCCTACAAGAATATTTGATGCTTCGGCTCCTGGTGGTATCTTACGCATGAAGTGTGTATTGCTCTTATGGTTTATGTCACCGTTCATGGGAAGGTCCCCTGAGCTTGGGTTTCTGGACATTGACATACTGCTTGGACTTTTTATCATTCCGTCATCGTTTCCAGCACCTGAAAATATAATAATTTCGTTATTATTTTGGTCATGATTTACATTTAAATAGTTCATTGAGTGACTATAAGCGACAAACATACATAAATAGACAACCTTGCAATAAAATAAAACATATGCAAACATACACATTAAAAAGTATAAAACAGACAGGATTTCTTCATAACCGTGTGTTGTAGTTAAGTCCAACTAGTCACAGTTGTCACGAATCAATAATAATGATAATAATTAAATTACTAATATTGTTTGTGTTAATGTCAATCAATAAAGCAAGTAAAAGTCATACATAAAAGCTGGGACATTATTTTAATAAGCAATAAGTGGAAGATGCATTATACAATGTGTTATAGAGTAGCTCAGAGAAAAAGGATTCATTTATTGTTGAATCAAAATATGTATGTTTAATAAAGAAAAATAATGGTGCATGGATGTGGTACATTTAATATTGCTCGTGAATCCTTTTGAATGAGCTATTATAGGTAGGACATACATAGGTACTGAAGGAATGGTATGATTGGCGAAGGTAAAAAGACAAGAATATAAAAAGTTAGAAATTGAAAAAGTAGGAAATAACACAGATAAGGAGAAGCGGTTACCCGCGCTAGGGATCCCTAGGAAACGAGTGAATTCCCCCTTGAGTGCACCTGCCGAACCACCATCCTCCACTGGAATGGAAGTTATAACGGGGAAAATTCATAGAAATCATCCAATACTTATAAATAGAAATATACTTTAACAACATCATAAATATATAAAAGGTAAATTATCATACAAAATAGATAGGTACATTGAAATAGGAATATACTATACATATTTTCAAAATCCATTCATACAGTAGACGTATTAAGGTACAGTGTAACACATTATAGCTTGTTGGATAGCGTGCGGTGTGCTCCTCATAGGACAGTGAGGTCAGTGAGTTAGCTGATGTCATTCATGACGTGGTGTTTGTGAGGCCTAGCTCCGCAACTGTGACGTCACACTTCTGACCTGGCACGGCTAAGTACGAGCCCCGAGCGTCCGGCGCCTGCAGTAAGGCAGTGTGCGGGGACGCCCCCGACTCCCGACAACTCTTAGAGCTTGACCTTCGAGAGCTACTTTCCTGAAAATCTGATCGGCCACCGAGAAGACATGGTTAAGAGACTACAGTATTAGTTGCACAGGAGAAGAGATGTTAGGAATTAGTTGTTAAAGAAACAGATCCCGTGTGGAGTTGGGTCTAAGAGGAAGAAACTATACTCACTTTTGCAAGACGAATGGTTGCGTCCAATGTCTGCCAAGGACCTTATAAGTGGAAGGCGAGACGAGTGGTTCCGCTTCTCGTGCTGATGCCGGTGCCTCCTCAGAAGCGCGTCCTTCACCTTCTCCCGAGAATCGTATCCGAGAGAGCCATTGGATATCATGTTGTCCAGGACATTGTCCGCAACTTGTTCCAATGAGCTGGCTTCTAGGTCCAGGATGACGGAGCCGTTGAGTAGTAGACTGCGCAGCTCGAATAGGGAGTGTAAAGAGAGGGTAGCGACATGGGGCTTGGACCAGCGGTTGCCTCCTTCTTCGACGTCTTCCTCGAACTTGATCCATCGTGCTGTCTCTTTCCATTCGAGCTCGTCTCCGTCTTTGACCAGCTCCTCCATTTCGGAGAAGAGCGGGTGAGACTCCAGCGTGCCATCGTCGGTGTCTTCGCCGAGGATGAACTGCACGCGCTGCGCTGGCGGGGTCACTGGAAAGTGAACGGTGATCTTAGTTTGAATGTGCTTTTTGTGGGTGGAAGATTCTGAATATAGTTCAAAATTTGGTGGTTTACTTAGGGTAGTTTGGATAAGAAAGTCAATAATTGATAGTGTTAGTTAGGCTCGTAAAACTCGCGTATTCATCGCTAGCTCTGTATGCAATATCAAAAACTCTTGCGAATGCAATGGTTAGAAATCATATCATATTATGTGTACATATTACGAGTATATTTGTACTCATTTATTGTTTTTATGAAACTCTCTAACCCGCACAAAATCGCTGAGTGGAAAGTGCACCCGATTTCTCGATTTATACGCCGCTGTTTAATTGAATCATTGAGTTTCTGTTTGTTAGATTAAACTTTGTGCTGGACTTTGAGTTGGGTATTCCGGAAAATTTCATTTCATTATCAGTAAATATCTTCGTGTTCTATTTTCTGGTTTGTTAATATCTAGGTAAGTAATAGGTATAAATATATATCTGAGAAAGGGAAAACAATGAAAAAGTACATATAAAAATACTTAGGTGAGTACTTACTTGAATTTTATACTACGAACATTCTACTACATAATTAATTATATTAATATTTTTTGTAAGTATTGTACAAATTAGTAAAAAAAACAAATAATCATAAATACGTATAAAAGTACAAAAATACATGCAGATGGTAATATATAAATCCATTTTTTTTTATATTCGATAAAAACTTAAACGTAGAGAAGAAAACGAAGAATGAACCAAAATAGGTAGACCCTGTTTCATGTAAGAATATCGGTGTCGCATGCAAAAACTAACCTTATTCTTAGACATCTTACGGTCGTTGGTACTGTTGGGGAATCGACCACCCGTAATGCATAGAGCTACTTAAAGACTGGTACGTACTCTCCACAAACACACACTCTCACACGACCGGAGGGTTTCTCTATAACGGCGAAAAACTATAATATAACAAACGAGAGCTGTCATGCAATCGGCACGTTTAATACAACGAGACAGAGTCGTAGCTCGCCAGTCGTCATAGAGTGACCCCCAGTTGCGCACGGGATATAACTTTGAAATTCGGGCAAGCCTGGATTTCCCATATACTCTTACATGAAACAAGGTAGAACATTATATACAATACAGCCTCCTTACATGTCTCTCCGTCTTCAGTGACGCTCAGCCTCCGCCCCCTCGGTAAGATGGGCCCTAAGAATTGTTAATTTATATACATAAATACAATGATTTCTGATACATATATTTACAGATACTTATGTAGGTATATACAATAACGTCCACTCCATCTACCTTACCCTTAAAACCTAACTTGCATGTCACATACAGCTAAATATACTCGTACTCGCGAGCTAGAAAAAGTTCCAGTGACATTGGAACGGCAATGGCAGGTGGAACTTTTTCATTTCTCGCGAGTGTATAAAGGATAGGAATGATTAAAGCCAAGTCCGGCTATAATCGAACCAGTTGTTTATTGAAATTTCCAACATGTTGAAAAGATTACTGCCAATTTCTCCATAGTCGGTTATCTAACCGACAGGGATTGACTTATAAATTAAACGTCATCTCCATATATGTAAAATTCATGACAGATGTGTCAAAAACCACTACTCCGTGGTTATGCACTAACCGACTATGGAGAAATTGGCACTTAGCCATTCAGATTAAGTAATTGTCAGTGTCTGATTGCACCAAACGTATAATTATAATTCAATTGGACACATTAAATTTACGTACACCCCAAAATTTTCCTGTCCCAGAGTATACTTTATTTATTTTGTTATATTTTACAAAAGGTTGTAGAGGTCAGACGAGGTTTCAGATACACGGATTAAATAACAGGATTACGTTCCGAATTTTAATGTATTTACCGACTAAATAGGAGCTGAAATTCTGCGAACAAATTGGATTTTGAATGAGTCTTTTACTGTCGTTGTAGAAAGCATGAGGCAAATATAAACGTTACCTAACATTAAAATTCGACCTAAACTTGGCAGGCATAAAGATTCAAATCGCATGAACGGTCAAAATGAAAAATCTATTAAAAACTGAAGTAGAGGATGACTTTGGCCTCAAATTGAGGGTTCGGATTTATTTTTGTAAATTAACCATTCATTTATTATTTAACTCCAGGTCCAGCAAGCATTGTTATATCAGCCAGTCCCCAGTTGCTATTGGTTGACAAAAAAGACCGCAGTACTTACCAAGATTTCGAAACAAAAATTTGGAAACATTATTTTTAAAACTACTGACTGCATGTTGTAAAAAAGAGTCCTTCTGTGTCAGGGGAACTACCTAGCATACCTACCTATACATATTATATTATGTACATACATAATGTATCTGCCATTATGTACGGCCTAACTCCGAATTTTCTTCCTGACCTTGAATGTTGGGGTTTTTGTGGCAATGTATTTTGCTGTTGGAATATTCTGAATTTCTGTAACGAGATTTATTGTACCTATATAATACATACCGAACATATAATAAGACACAATAGGTATAATTGGCATATTAATCGAAAAGTAAATAAGTATGTATATATCATAAATAAATATATATACCTAGGCATTACAATATGTAATTCAATTGAAACAATTGAAATTGTCACTTAAAAGTTAGCATTTATCATTATAACACCCAACTGTGGTCCGGAAACTTTGACGACGCGGGATGGAATCCAACTTGTGTCATCAAAAGTGTTTCATGTAGGTAATGTTGCGCGGCTGCTGTCTCTACATTTGCTCGTGCGGGAGGTACAGTCAGCAAAACAGATCAAAAACAACCTAAGATTAGTCTCTTTGGGCATTTATTGGAGTTTTCGTTAATATTTTGCTTGCAAACCAAATTTAATTAGTTTGTTGTAAGAATTTTTCACTGGAAGATTTCTTTCCGAAAAACTTTCAGTCTTACCACAAAAAAATGATCCATTTGTCAAAATTTATATCGTGTTTATCAGATTTATAAGGTATTTGTCAGTACTAAACACGTTTGTACAATAATTCCAAATTCGAATTCGTTATTTATTATGGTTATATTTTAACTGTCTGTACCTCACAAAGTTTTGTAGAGTACTACAGAAACTCGACTACCGCTGTGTTCGCAGGTCGCGATGTTAACTTTGTTTAGGATAGATGTTATTTTGTATCACTTCTGTTACTGCCTACTCTGTGAAAAATTGTTTGCAAAAGAAATTTTAGTGATGACGATTCCAAAACCATTCTGAGATTTTTGATTGAGAGCAAACCGTCCAATTTCGCAGTCTAATGTAGATAATTACGTTTTGTAAAATAAATTATTAATTATTATCAGTTACGTAAAATAGACAGTGAACTGATGTCCAAAAAACTATTTAGACATCATTATCTTCTTGTTCACCTTATTAAAACTTTTTCTAAACTCCACTATACTTATAAAAAGCTTAACTGTTTAAGTAGATTGTCAGACTTAATTTTCAAAGAAATACGAGAGCCAACGTCCTTTTCATTCCATTACACCGCATTTTGAACATAAAACTCATTAATAAAACCTAAACGGCCTTATAATAATGATAAAACAATTTTATTTATGCAAACAAATCGTGGGGTGCCTTCCAGATTGATGGACCGTTGTAGAAGTTATAAGAAGGTTCATGTCAGTCTTCTGCAGGCATGCCTTGGAAGAGGCCTATGTCCAGCAGTAGCCGTTATTGGGATAAACATGACATTCTTCTACTTCATGAATCATAATACCAAATCAGAAGTTTAGAATAATTACGGCTAATTAACCAAGTCTGTCAGCTGTAAAATAAGCGACGTTGCCGCTCGTAGCATCCATGCCCATACAATTTCGACCCTTAATGTAACCACGAACGAATGACACAGTATCCCTTTTAACGAAATGACGAAGGCTCGACTCGTACTTGAACTTTTCTTTCAGTTTCGTAACTAATTTACGTAAGTTTATATTCTATTCCTTTCGTAAATTAGGTCAGGTTTAAATGACGTGAGCAAGTCAGGGATTCCTGAGAAATGAAAAACTTAGAAAAAGTTTAGAAACTTATAACATTTTGATTATCCTATCATATAATACTATGATGTAGGTGCGAGTACATACAGTGATAAAAATAGAACTCACGTTTACGACTAGCCCTGTAACGGACATTACGTAAAAGCCTTATGGCCATATTGTGGCTTAGTTATAACTTCAGGGACATTACTTACACTGCAATTTATATAGGTACTGTCCTCTTATCGTAGTTTACATCAACAGCTACTGTTCTGTGGGGTTACTACCACCGAAAATTAACAATTAACTTGACAAATCTGATGTAACTTGTATGGACCTAAAAGATGTTTGACAGACCAGTGTGTCGGTCGTGAAGATGGTAATCATAATCTCTGGGTGGCGATGATGATGATGAAAATACGCTCAGAAAATACTGGTGTCCATCTTATGGCCAACGTACATTCACGACAAGTAAGCGTAGGGTGGGACGCCCGTCAGCCTGCTGGACTGACGGTTCGGTTCAGGTGGACTGTAATGGCTGGATGAGGCAAACCAAGGACAGAATATTGTAGCGCTACTTGGGACTTGGGAGAGTCCTATGTCCAGCAGTGGACAATTATGAGCTGATGTTTATGATGGTGTTTTACTTAATAAAGCGTTTATCACCAACATACGACTCATATTCGCCCAACAAGTACACGAAATGAGGTCAGCCGTATTTGCACACACCATACAGTGTTGGTATAACTCGTTGAAGCGTGTAACAATAAGGTATCAACAACTTTAAACGACAAATGACGATGGATGACGGGAAAATGGCAGCTAAAAGCTTTCAGCTGAAATTAAATTCCTTACTTCATGTTTAGTCTTTCTAAGTACACGTTATAATAAAATGTAGAGTAGTACGAAATGTGTTTGAACTTAGAATATGCTTGCTTTTAGTGAAAGAAAATCATGTGAGCCTCTATTTTATACTGTAGAGCGCAAATTAACTTAGTCTGAATTATTAATGTAAAGGGTAACCTGAGGGTAATAGGTGTTGAATTCATCGTGCTTTCAGATACCGTTATTATATGTATGTACAGATCACAGGTAATATGTACGAATAAGGTGATAAAGCTTTATTAATTTTGAATTCTCGCAAATTCTCACGAATAAAATTAAAACGATTTATACATTACATGATGAAAGCTTTTTACAGAGATCAAAGGAAGCGACGAGGCGAGATGCGACGCTCGTGTCTATAGCTCCCTATTCTGGGTACCAATGTGATTTTAAAACGATATAGTAAGTATGTGTTATTGACGAAATTAAACACGGAGCTACCAAATATAGCTGATTCTGAACCACCACTCACCATTACAATTCCTGGTTAAAATAATAATTGCATCACTATGCGCCACCAGCAACAGACGACTTTAAAGGCTAAGCACCCCCTAAGCTCCTTTCAGCTATTCTAGAAGTGTGTCGAAATTTATCTACTGTTTGCAGTTCCACTACTCTGCCAGTGCCCTATTTGATATTTTGGCTTCGGAACATCCAGAAGTGTGCTTAAATTAAATTATGCAGTGAAATAATATGACATCTACCGGCGAAACTACAATGTCTTCAGTGCAGAAATTTCCTACAAATATACTATTGCTTTGAAAAAGCTGAGTAGCCCAGAATAGGGCCTCCGTTGGACTTGCCTCGAGCTATATTTATGTTTTATTCTTGATTAGAACCTTTGTGCACGTTATATGTGGAGTTCATTACATTGAGAATAAAGGAGATAATGTTAACGCTATTAGATGTAGAATTTGTTTCATTCGCTGGATGAAAGAGAGCCTTTGGAAAGGGTAAACTATCTGTGATGTCTAGCTATATTAATTTGTTAATACATCAGTGCTCGTGCTCAATCATTACCTAAATGGTTTTGGAATCAGAATTAATCAATTATCTAATTACCGAACTCCTACTGTACAGAAAGAACGCTTGTTACAGCGGCAGCGCCGCGGCGGTAGAATTTTCTAAGGAAATTTTAAAAGCTTTTATGAGCGCTGCAGCCGCGGCACAGGTCTGTTATTGACATCGATAAACTCGTTTTATGCGCGTTTCAATCACTGCACCGTATGGTGAATAGAGATATGGTGACGTCGATAACGAACCAGTGCAGCGATCACAGGATTTCATACTATTTTCAAACCTACACAAACATATGGAAAAAACCAATGTCACTTTTGGAACTGACAAATTTGCCTTACATTTTGACAGTGACAGTTGACGATGCTGTTCTTTTTCCATATGTTTGTGTAGTTTCGAAAATAGAATCGAATCCTGTGATCGTGCCTCTGAGCAGCGGCAGTTGGTTCAATGAACGAAACTGACATTCGGCGCTGGCTTTCTTTCTCTTACGGCCTAACATGACCCCTACAAATCCGTATTATAACCAGCTTCAACAACTCACCGGGTCGCTCCGGCTCGGCGTCCCCGTCGCGGTGGTGGCGGTGCTTGCGGTGCGCGCGGCGCGCCGGCACGTGCACGCCCACGAACACCGTGTGCGCGCGGTGACCTGCGGGGAGAGGGGGGAGGGGGATTAAGAAGAAAAAAGTTGACGGCCACGGTGCGTGGTGGCCAGCAGCAAGGAGGTGGAGGAATTAAGAAGAAAATAATATTTAATTTCTGAATATTCTAATTCTTTCGTCTAATTTCAATCTTAAATCACATACTAAATATTTATATTACAACAATAGCAATGATTCACTATAATATTAGAAGTATAAGTACAGTCCAATAGCACATATTTAAAAATAATTCAATTAATATTTTAGAAAAAAAAAGACTTTTTACCATATTGTCACCTCAAATATGTATGTGTAAGAAGTTAATAACGGCAACAATTTATTATCTCTATCTATGTTATTTTCGACACTAAAATATACGTCGGAAAAACAGTTAGGTGCAGAACTTAATCTAAATAATCTAAGATAAATCTGGGTTTACACTGGCAATAATACATGCACGAGTCCAAATTGTACATGAAAAACTTGCTGAAGTAGAGGTAGGTATATCACTACAGTCGACTCTCACATTTTTGCCAACGGCAACGTTAAACCTCGCTTAAGGTTTCAGCATGTACGTTGATTCGCTAAATTCCCGGTGAATATAAATAGCCCTCCACTACCCGTCATATGGACGATTAAGCATGTCATACATGACGAAGCCTAAATGTTTTTTTCACAACGTTTTCCGGGTGGTTAATACAGTATACATGGCCCATACCTATAATGTATTCAGGCTGTTTCACTCTGTATAAACGTGCTTATTTATCTTTATCTTATCTTGTTAATATGGATTAACGACAAAACGCGAACGCTGAAAGTGAAATTATAACCATTGCACATTTGTTTCTTTCATCCACACACCGTCTCACTGTCACACACACGACTGTTAACAAACTGTCACACAAACGGAAATGTTTGCGTGTGGTTGGCGACTGCTTTCTCACCTGTCAACTGCATACATCTTCTCTCATTATTTTGTTCAATAATAGTGACCACGACTAAACTTCGTCGTTTGCGTGAATAGATAAATCGATAAGTATGTTCAATATGTTCACGTGCCGAGATATTATTCCGAGCATAAAGGAGTTCTTAGTAATGCTGACCAGTCATCAGAGCGGAGCGGGCTAGCGGGGCGGTATGCGAGGCAGAAATCGACCAATGAAATTTCGTGAACGAATTTTTTCAAACGATTGTTTTTTTTTTAATTCGCGGCGCTAGTAAGGACTTTCAATGTATTATGTAGGTACCAAAGCCTTTTGGATTCGCTTCATTCGCTAAATGTGAGGAGGGTGGTCGGGTAGAATATTATTACCAGTTCGTAAACATATTTTTTATGATTACTATTCAGGCCACGTAGCACCGTCATTGATATCGATCTGCGGTGAATGGCGATTGATTTCAATATGAATTAACGGGTAGAGAGCTTCTCAGCACCTTGCTGGTGCTGACTTTGTTTTATACGGAAGCATTATAAAATTATATTGTACTAGCTGTTCCCGCGCGCTTCGCTTCGCCTTAAAAACTTTTCCCGTCGGAATTCCGGGATAAAAAGTAGTATATGTTCTTTCCCAGGGTCTAGACTGTATGTATACCAAATTTCATTCAAATCCGTTCAGTAGTTTTGGCGTGAAAGAGTAACAGACAGACAGACAGACAGACAGACACAGTTACTTTCGCATTTATAATATTATATAGTTAGGATTAGTTAGGATTGTATACTTACTCAGAAGAAATGAGTTTTGTGTGAGAACCCAATAAATATTCATTATATACTCATGCCAAGTCGCAGAAAGATACATTAAGCTGATGACGCCAGTAAATCTATGTCTGTCTCTTGCTGTCCGTATACTGTCGAAGGAAGGCAGCAATATATTTAATGCCTCCATTAGCTTAAAGTTCCTTTGTGCAACTCAGTATCAGTTTATTCATATAAGTTTGCTTAAATGACTATATTCCATTCGTTTACAAGACACTGTCTCAGGCCAGATACAATTAATCTCACATGATATACTAAAACGGGGACTAAACTTAGATGGAGAAGGTAATATTTTTTCCTAAATCGTAGAACAAAAATTTATCATAATTTACCACCGAGCGAGTCACCCACTTGCTATACCACTTTCGAATCAACCTGTATATGGAACACGTGTATGCACCCACTTTTGAATCATCCTGTATATGGTACACGTGTATCACAGTAGGTGTTGTTGGAGCGCAATCCCACTGAATGCGCGGCAGAGTGTTACATCCATGAATATGTGATTTTTCGTTCACAGTACGATTGCAATTGCAATAAGCTTCGTAGCAGTAAATTGTCCGCGTATAGCAACAAAAAAAGGTTTTTTTATTTGTTTCAGTATCTACCTACTTTCCATTAGTTGTTTAATATTTTGAAATGCTTTTTCAGGCCAACCTGAAATAAAGCAATTTTTTATCGATGCCTTTTTACGTAGGCATTGATTCTGGTACCGACAAATTGAAATTTTTTCAATGAAATATTATTGAGTATCTACAGGTTGTTGCAAAAAGGGTAATATAATTACTATAATAATAAAAAAAATACATTATTTACGTTAAAATCAGAAGTGGTATTCAGATCATAGATGAAAGCGGAAATTAATTAACCTAATTATTATACGTTACTTCAAAAAATAATGTATCAATGTCGTTGACTTTACTGACAACAAAGTTGACAAGTGCCTCTTTCTTCTTTCTCCATCACCTGTGCTACTCACACTTGCATTTCCCAGGATTTCCGCACCATTGTTAAAGAAGCAAGGCGGAACATTAAATCCGTTTTCTTCTCATAAAAGTTTTTCCGATATCGTGTGTTTACTTCAAAAATATTGTAGGTACCTAATAAAGGTGAAATTTGGAAAAAAACTGTGTGACCTAAATTATAGTAAATACGGATCGATATAATTAACTGGTTAGTGTTTCATTTAAAAAATCATTTTTTTTTCTTTCAGAGTTTTTGTCTTTTTTTTTTATTTGTTCACATTATTTTTATGAGACTTAGTAAAAAAAACGTTATCCCGTAAATGATTTGCTATTTATTCATCACAATCAATCTTAAAACAGCATCTTAAGTTATATTTCAGTGTTTAAATTCGCTTCAGACAGTAGAAAAGTAGCGAGTCTCGAGTCTCGCGAGGGACGAAGTGAATCGGCTTACCGAGCAAATCCCCGCGCTTGACCTCCCGGCTCTACGGCTTCCGAATGCATACGAGTAGAGCCTTGCACTACTGGTCTCTACATTATATTTATATCCATAAATACACTCGCAAGCAATGAAAAAGTTCCAATGACTATAGCACAAAACGGAAAAGACTAGCATGCTCGAACGGTGTAGTGGTTAGTGGCCCTGATTCCGAAGGTCCTGGGTTCGATTCCCGGCTGGGCAGATATTTGTTTAAAGACAGATGTTTGTTCTCGGGTCTTGATTGTCGATATATATTATGTATCTATCCATGTATTTGTGTAAATATATCAGCTGTCCAATACCCATACTACAGCCTTTGCCTAGTTTAGGGTTACACGGCCGTGTGTGAGATGTAAAAAAAAAACTGTCTAAACATTGTCGTTTTTTTATAAATTCGTGATTATTTTCTTTGCCTCCCCTTACAAATGTTTTGGTCGTGTCACCTTTTAGTATAGAGGTACGTATATTTTTACACATTAAGGCTGTCACTAAAGCTGGAAGAAAATCAGAATCTGTCAAATCTAGTGAGGGGGGGTTGAGGTATGCGGGGCGTTCTACGGACAATGACATGAAATTTTAACATAGTACTCGAAAACATAAAAGTGAAGACATGCCACTTTGTTAAAAATATAGGTACTAAGTAAGTAATATTGTTTTGTGATACGAAAATATTTATTTTTATTTGAAAGTATTTTTAATATTTAATAATTAATTATATATAAAGTCGTACCCGTGCCGATATTTATACAGGTTGTTGCAAAAAGGGTTTAATACTATGCCGAAACCTACGTGTGCAGCATGTTATTGATGTTATTTCTAAGCCAGGAAATGAAATCAGAATGTAAAAAAATCGCGAAAATATTATCAGAGTTTAATAGTTCAGGGTGTTGTATTAAACTCTGCCCCCGTGTAATAAAAAAAGTATAGTTAGCCGAAAGGGCGTTACTCAGGCGTCACTCTGAAAAACTTTTATCCTACGTAATTTTTTATATTCATGAAAAAAACGCTTCTTCATATAATTTTTTTTTGGTCACGTGACCTTTTAGTTAGACGACCTGTTTTTTTTTGGTGTTTCAAAAGCAGAACAGTAGTTTGCAGAACTCTGCATATACAGGGTGTCACAAAAGGTTACGTAGCTGGCAAAGGGATATGGGGAGGTCACCAGAAAAATAATAACATGTAAGTACCCCCGCAAGGGAGTACATTAGTACAAGGCGAGAGTGTGTATTTTTTTTTTAAGTACTTATGTGTATTTGGGATATGATAGAAATAATATTTTTGTTTCTTAAAAACCAAAAAATTTACACCTTGCTGCGCTCTTTTGCTCACTGTAAGTACACCTACAAATATTGCTGTATTAAAAAAAACGGTTTTGTTATAACGATTATAAAAAAAAAGTTATTTTCATGTCAAGGAGTCATTTACCTAATTACGATTTCACTCAACAGCAGGTGAACTGAAAAAATAAATTCTAGTTCTATCATCACTTTAGATCGCAAACATTGTAACTCCACTTTTCTCGGCGAAAAGTACTCTTTGGTGTCAATAGAAACGTTTTTTGAATTCACATGTTTTCCTCTTTATTCGAAAAAAAAAACTGTATTCCGCATTTTACCATTTGTTTTCCTCTAAACCCCAAACCGTGATTTTTAAACAAGAAAACTTAGTAATTATACCCTTTATTCTCATATACAACGTGCGATGTAGGCGAACGTGAACGAAAACTATGCAATAAGCCTTTGTTTTTATTACTACTTTAGTAAATTACAATAACATACTCAACAATGTTAATTTTTTTTTTGCAATGTTATGTTGTTAAATTAAGATCTAATATTTTATTAACATGAAGTTACTTTCAACTTTTTTTTGCATCTATGCGTCGAATCACAGCATGACGGCTGCTGCAGCTTCCTGCTGTCCTGTCCTCCAACCAATCCCACCAGTACTGAAGGTTGCGTCGAATACGAGCCATTCTCTTCGACTTGACAAGACAGGTGCTCCCGGAAGGATCATAGATCGCACGGAACCCGTACCGTATAGAGGCAAGGGACTCCTTTGCAACAGCCCCCCAGATTCGGAAGTAGCCCATGCACTGCATGGCGAGCACAGCTGCAGCAATTTTTTCGTAATGAATCATTGGGATGTCATCCCCGAAGGAGGCTCTCAGCCTACCTCACGACCTGTGTGACATTAGAAAAATGCACTGTGCTAACGCCGTTTGCGAGCTTGATTTGCAGGACCGCGTTGTATGCCAAGTTCCACAGCAGAGGGGTCCAAGACCTACCGCTGTGGAACTCCGCAACTGAACTTCTTCAGTGAAAACAAACCCTCTCTTTTCGCATCCTTAATGTACTTGTTAGACACGTATGACCTCTGTCAATTTTCTGCAGATAAGAAGACAAGTGATGGTATACAAGAGCCGCCCTAAAGGTTCGCCCTCTAGGGGATAGAGTTGAACGCGGTTACTATTTTTAAGCAAACAGCCAGCGCAACAACTCGCCCGTGGTTCTTATCCTGCTCCGACAGTGAACGAACGCAAAGTATTGTACCCACTATTCGAATCCGCATTTCGGATGCCAAACTGACTGTCCGAAAGGTCGAAACCGTACCACCACAGAGGTATGACTCGTTCGAAGAGCTTATCAGGCTCTTACAGCAATCAGATGTGTCGGTACACTGAAAGATAATCTACAGGCCTGCTTTATTTATTTAGGAGCACTAATGGCCTCCTTTCAGTCATTGAGTCACTGGCACTCAGGCTGCGGTTGAACAGGAAGATAGACTGTCTAAACAAATCATTTTTAGGCTAGTTAAAAAAAACTTTAGGTGGGTAGTATGCCAACTAGAACTACAAATAAAACAGTATTTTTGTCTCCTCTAAAATTTGGTCACGAGGAGTTACGATGATTACGATCTAAGGTGACGCTGACGATATTTTATACAAGGTATTGAAAAAAGGGTATAAAGCTTAGTCAAAAGTGGATTTAGGTGCCATTCTGATCCACTTTTCTTCTACAATTTTGAAAATTCACGTAACAAAACCTTTTACATAGAAACTTATTCGATCACGTGACTTTTTACTATAGAGACCGAATTTATTTTTCGAGAATTTCCAAAACTTGGAGAACAAAAGTTGTTCAGAATAACCCCTGAGTCAAACCCTTTCGGCACAGTATACCCTTTTTGCAACATCCTGTATAGGTAATATCAGGTTTATAAAAGACCTGGGCCTGTAGAGTGAGACTCGGCATGGGGAGTCATAATTTATAGATATTTTAGGTTGCAGTGGCGAATGGGCACTGCCCTTTTCTATAACTATAACTGTAACTATAGGTAATTTTATGGCAATTTAAAAATGGTATAACATTTATCTATTTGAAAAAATCATTAAAAATATACATTACCTATCACCCTAATTTAAAAAAAAAATTCAGCCCTTACTTTAAACTTATAACACCCCTCTATTTCCTTCAGGGGTTAAAAAACCTGTGTATTTAATATTTTCTTATGAGTTTTTTTTTAAAACTAGGCTCTTACATAGTTGTACATAATATTATGCGGTATTTTATTCCACTTGTAACGCATAAAATTCATAGCTACAGTAAACATTTCATTTTTTTCATGGCGAGATACAGTCGCACTTAACCGCTTTTTTGCAAAGCTTGTTAAATAGATTTAAAAAATTATGTAAATTTTAGATCTTCAATTTTTAAAAATACTTACTTATTTTTAACAACCTGTAGTGTACAGACTACCACATCTTAAAATATATATTTTTTTAATTAACTACGGTTTTTGGTTTCAAATAAAACAAATTATGAACTTACTTTTCAACACCCTGTATATTGTGTAGCTTACCTACCATACACAACCGTTAAAATAAAATAAATTACCCCTCAGAATATAAACAGGCTCGCGCTTTGGCATACTGCATTGACCGTATAGTTCTTATTCGGAGAATCTAATAAGTGTCATTATGTGCAATGTTTACCTTTATCTATGCATCTGTAACTCTATAGTAAAAAATGTAAACAAATCGAAAAGGCGAAATGTTTTCTAAGAATTTTCGGCTTTTCTGCATCTAAAATGATTAGAAAATTAACTTTCCATAGCAAATGCATATGTATTATAATACTTGTAGTCATAATTTGTTGATTTAATCAGTTTTTGTGAAATATTTGATAAAAAATAAAATGGCGTGGGTATCGCTCCTAACAGGCCGCCACCAGGGCGACGACTGAAGAAATCTGAAATCTGTCACGGTGTCATCATTTTTAAACCGGAATTTATTAGTTTTTTGCAAAAAAAGTTGACTTCTGGTCCATTAAATCCAACTCTTTAAGGTAACTTTGTTAAG
Organism: Plutella xylostella; assembly: GCF_932276165.1. Lineage (NCBI taxonomy): Eukaryota > Metazoa > Arthropoda > Insecta > Lepidoptera > Plutellidae > Plutella > Plutella xylostella. Next base: position 9,651,414 of record NC_063984.1, on the reverse strand, counting down.
AATTTAATTACCTACACATACATATAAGATTCCATGAAAATGGGCCCTCTGATTTCGAGGGTTTTTTCATAATAAGTCAAAAAATGGCAAAAGACATGGTGTGTTTGCAATTTTTTTTAACATACTTATTATAATCCTGCACCAATTTATAAGCAACTAACATGTTCAGTATACCCTCTGCTACAAAATATATTTTTATCAATGTGATAGAAGCCACCGTTTTTCCAATCTAATCAAGTATATCAAGCCGACTTTAGCATTTTAGCTTTAGGGATCCCCTTAACGGCTTTAATAGTGAAAGTGTAGATTAAGCAGAAACCTTATCGAATAGAAAGATAATCTTTGTTTGTACATAACTTAAATACCTACTAACACCTATCTTCAGAACCTGATATTTAAATATAAAATTTCTTCAATAATAAAACAAATCAATAAACATTACCTTGAACTGTAACAAATAGTGACTTATTTCTGGAAAAACCCTTTTAATCAATTTACCCACATCCATTTCATTTCCCTAAAGGTATCAGTCATCTATTTGATGCCTCAGCTCTATCGAGTCTATGCCTCGTCGAGTGCCACTCTATTTTGCAACTTAGCTAGAGGACACAAAGGTGACCTTTGAATGTGCAGGTGGCTAGAAGAGGCCTAGAAGAGAATATAGTTCAAGGGTTTCACAAATGAGGTTGATTTGATTATAACATCCGTGTGGGCAAGGTAAATGGATGTGATGTTTAGTTTAGTCATAGTTTTTATATCCCTTTTTACTGAGCGTACTTAAACGTGTAGACTACGAACTGATAATCTGTCTATCTGATATTTAGGCAGACTAATATTGGTCGTCGATTTTTGATAGTCTAAGAGATAAGGCACAATAATATCCTACACTGATTTATTATTTGTTGATATCACACGAAATTACGATATATTATGTTTACAATACCTACATACTTACATGATACTACCTATAGTTGTATAACATTGAGATACACTGACACATACTGAGTCTATATGGTTCAAATATCTTTTTCACGAAGTTCTAAAATTTGTAGAACAACAGTTGTTTAGAATGACCACCTGAGTCACCCCCATATGACTGTTCTCACTATGCCACTTTTGAATCAACCTGTCAATGAAAACCATAGATTTTACGTCCCCACTAGGTGGCAGTAGAACGGGTCACTCTATATGTCGAAAACCAAGTTACACTCACGAGCAAAGAAATAGTTCCATCACAAACTGCCAATATTATTCTCAAATATTTCATTTAATTTTTAAACAAAATATTACCGTTTTTAGTTGGTAATATCCTGATGCTCTGTTAAATGTACTTCAATGTTGCAGAAGGCGTCATTAAGCTAGCCTTTTCCGTTTAGGACTAATTTGGTGATTTTCTCAGTGGAATATTTTTCATTGCCCGTACATAGGTAGTTTAGTATTGCGCGTGAGTATATTTATGGATATAAATATAATGTAGAGTGAAGTAGTGCAAGTGTATGCCAGTCTGCATTCGGAAGTGGAAGATATCGCGTTTAGGCGATAAGTCCGCCCTTGTATACTAGTTTTGTTTAATCTTTTACTGTAAGTACCTATGTATTTATGTATACGATAAAGTGTAGTAAAGGGTAACTTTACAGATTCGATTCCCGAACCTCCGCGTGAACTCGATTAGCTGAAGCCTGAAGCCTGCACGTGGCGCACATCTCACTCTCATCAATCCAATAGCCAGGCCAAGGTGCATGAAGACTACATTCGATTGCTATTTCCGTAACTATATATGAAGGGATTTTATAAGTGATCTTGCGGTGGGCAGGTAAATATCTTGTAAATATAGACGTCAGCCTATCGCACTTCCAAACACTTTCTCGACATCACCAAAGGTTAACTGGCAGAGAATGCCTAGTAGCATTAAGTTCGCCTTTGTACAATTTTTTTTTTATGTGCAATAAAGAATTTATAATAATAATAAGACGTCACACGAAGCAAAATATTGGGAAATCTCTATAATTGCGATAAATTATGAGCTGCTAGAGTAGTTTGTTGTGAGTAAAGTTAAATTCATAGTCAACTGGCATCACGTACGGAAAAGGATCAGCGGTTTTTTCAGATTTGTTGTTGTTGTTTCAAAGTTGTTCCGTTAAGATGGTACATTTACCAGCTAATAGGAATGTCACTGATAAAATTTCACCCTATACAGGTACGAGATTAATCGAACGGAATCGGGATGGGATTAACATATTACATTATTATTGTAATGTAGGTAAGTAAACAACTCTAGCCGACATTGCGATTGGTTTGAAATGGTTATTTTAATTTTAAACAGTAAGGGAAATACATGTGTACCTGTATGTGTATTGTGCGTGGGTGTGTGTTTTTCTTTAACCCTGAGTATACAATACAAACTCTAAAGATGAAACATAAAACAATATTCAAATCACACGAAGATGTATTGACGATGCATATAATTTATTATAAGCGATACCCGACAAAAAACCTGTCACAAGACTCACGATAGTCACGAGGTTATGCCACTTTCCGTATAGCGCGGGAGAAAACTTTTTTGTCATTATTACAATGAACGTAAGGTAATGGCTTTAACACATTTTTTTGCAGTATCGTACGCGAGAAACATTATTTTATTAATAACGCTGCTGAACCCGACACCGTCCGTAGTCGAGCGGGCCTCAGTGATCGTAACTGATCATTGAGGTTAAGCAACAACTGGAATGGTCAGCCATTGGATGGGTGACCAATTTCAAGTGGTGCTTTTCTGGACGCTTCCGTGCTTCGGACGGCACGTTAAGCCGTGGGTCCCGGTTGCAGCTTCGGCAGCAGTCGTTAAGCCTAGTCAGAGGTCTTCGGGCAGCTTGAAAACATCTGACAGTCGGGTTGCCCACTTACCCGACAACTCTCTCAGCACAAGCTTGCTAGTGTTGGGGTCCACCAACCCGCACTAGGCCAGCGTGGTGGATTAGGCCTAAAACCCTTCTTTCATTGGAAGGAGACCCGTGCCCCAGCAGTAGGCACGTGATGGGTCGTGATGATGATGAACCCGACACGTTAACGCTTTTATTTTTATTGTCGTACAGGAAATACTTAGTCACTTTGTTATAGTGATGGAAAGAGTGGCTACCACTTGATAATAATTTCAACTAAGCCCATAATATTATGCAATACCTATGTGTAAATGTGTCTTTGATATTTTTAGATTGGTCTTTTGTGCGTTGTGAGTTGTGAGATCTAGACTAGAGCACCCAAAATACAATCCTGGCGTGCAATTTACATATACATGTACATAATATAATAATTTATTGTATATAACTGAGATGAAGCCGAGATGCCGAGGGAGTGAAATTTTTATTAGGAATTGCATTCACTGGCGTGGGTGTATTTTGTACATTCATCACATCAGCCATATCTCTATGGTCGTCCCACGCTAAGCGTTATGTATATGTTAGTAGTTTCCAAACGAAAACTCGTTCGATATTTATGAATGTGTAATGTGTATTTGTCAATGTGATTATGATAATTTATATGTAGGTATATCTAACGGAATTTATGGACAAATATACCTTACCAACTTTGGCGCAATTTCACTAAACGCTAATCGGATTTAGTCGCCTATCAACGGTCTTGTCAGTAGGTATTTAAAATTTGATATGAATATAATTTTAAATACATCTAGCGTTTGGTAAAAGTGGCACTTATAGTTGTAATACTATTTTTGGTACGCAGGCAAGCTATGACACTGTTAGTTGCATGAAGTATGCCTGACCCACCCGGGAACTTTCAGTCAACATTAGTCGTCCAAGGTTGCTCGTATACCTACTAATAATGTAGCAAATGTAACTGACTCGGTTGACATTTATATGGATTAATAGCGACGGACTATTTTCTGTTTTGTATGAAATATCAAATTTGGTGTGAAAATTTATATTTTTTTTTTACATTCTGTATTTGGTAGTGTTTTGCTGATACATAAAATTGTAAATAAAATTATACAATACTGTAAAATAAATGTTTAAATACCTACAAAGTTCCCCAGTAGGTACCTATACCCTCCCTATAATAAAATAATACTGTACTTTCATAAAATCCCTCCAACAAAACAACGTTTAATCTCTAGCCAGTTTTACGGGCATTTTATATCATCCCTTACTTTATTAGAAACTAGCACAGAGCTTCTAAATCTGCTTCATCGTAAAAAATATAATTAAGTACATACTTCTCATGCGATGCAAGTGGAAGCTTGATTGAGGGTAAGTTTCTATCAGTGACCGGACCAACAGTAACTTTAATGCACGTAAAGCATGGCAGAAAACAATTTTATTATATGGTTATTTTAATTTAGCTACTAGATTATTAGATTTATATGCGGAAATAATGAGACATTTATCTAGAGAAATCTATCTACGTATATTCTATCTGTAGGTTTTCCCTTTTTACTTCATATAATTTTATTATTTTCACTTCATACAATTTTTATGTCCAACGAATTTTGTTTCATTACATAGAGCAGCTTCGAATCCAAACACACCCTACTTATATCGGCCAGGGGTTCCCCTTGTGACCCACTTTTATAACCACCATTGAAGACCTGTCTACCCTGAGATAATGCCCTTGTGACAGGGGTCAAGTTTGGCTAGACAGGGTACAGGAAGGAATTTCGGTCCCTTTATTTGCAGTACCTAGAAGTGGAAACGTTAAATAATGCTGTGTTTCTTTCGGGACCGATAAGTTTAGATGTGCCCTGTACATACCTACTTATATTAACAGAAAAGAAATACTTAAAAGTTTTTTGCTCACGAGTATCGCGATAAAAGGACTTCCCAATGGTAGATGTAAGTAGGTAATTAAGATATGCCAAACGCTTTTGCTACCAAATTATTCCTCATTAGCGGTGCTGGACCTGGCTCTCTCGAATGGAAAATTTATGCATATCCCCAAGGTTTAAATCACCTATTATCATTATAATCTAATATTATGCAAAATATTGAATAAAAAGTAGGTATCTATACCAAAATAAAATTCTAAATTAGTCGTAGCCGCTCGTAGCACCGTAGCGCGTAGCATCGTAGCGCGTAGCGACCGGCGGCGTAGCATTTTATTTTTAGAATCCTTCAGGGGCACGTCGTCTTCTTTCCTATTTTGACATAGTTATTGTAATTTCAAAATAGAAAGAAAGGAGTTATAATACCATTAAGGGCGTCTTGCACAACAAAGTTAAATAAAATTAAATAGTTTTTCTCTTGCTCTGACAGTATAATGTCAGAGCAAGAGGTCATAGATTTAATTTTGATTAACTTTGTTGTGCAAGACACCCTAAGACTTAGTAAGAGTAGTAAGCTATAGATTGCATCCAGTGGCGTGCTTTGAGAGATGTCTACGACCAGCAGTGAACTGCTATAGGCTGAAGAAGTAGAAGTAGTAACTACTCAACAATATTTGTCGTGAGTCGTGGTGATGTATGGTAACAGCTCACATTTTTGAGGCCATTTTTGAATCCTTCTATGTACGAATTCAAAAACCAATAAGTAGTAATTAATCATAACTGTAAATACTTCCACACCAATATTCAATATTAAATTCAATGCACTTTCGATTTAAACATACTTAACACGACAGTAATTAAATCCCAATTCCCGTTCATTAATATTTCCGTTGTATATTCAACAAGGTATGTACGGTGTGAAGGGTGAACACCCCTAGCAAGGCCCTCCCAGACGACGCGGCACTCACCGTAACCTAATTACGAGCTGTCAGCATCGCATGTGAGCTGGAGTTAGGCTGTAGTTACCCTACGTACATACTGTAGCCATTTCTCGTAATCGTTACAGTAGATTCAAAATATATATTGGTACAGCCGACGCCATTAATTTGTATCTATAAATGTTTAAACGTTTTCAAATATAAATCAGGATTGAAATCTGCTATGAATAGCAGGTTAAAAAGTTTGTGGGTTTAACATAGTATGAAAGTACATATATATATTAATTTATGAGTCATGAAGTAGATTGTAGGTACCGTAAAACTAAAAATATTAACAGCATTGAATGCTGTTATTATTTTAAATACTAATATGATTTTCATCGACTAATCTCAGTTAAAAAGAAAAAGAAGTCAATTTAATAACAGTAGCTCAATAACATTTGAATTAGAAGTGCTGGTAGTTCATATAAACTTAAAAGTGGCAAATAAAGTTAAACTTTATCGTACGTGTCACATGAAAAATACGACGGATAAAAGTTGGAACTGCGATCGTAAATCCTAAACAAAGTTTTCTGCTCGCAAACAAAATGACAACTGCTTAAAATGACACCGAACTCGAGATACAAAATCAAACTAGGGAACTTTTACCTCTCTTCGTAAAAAGAGACTAATAAGTTTGCAGTGTCTGTAATATGTAATTTTCTATCTATATCAGTGAATCTGCTGATTTCACAACTGAGAATGTCAAGTTAAGCAGAACTTAATTATGACATGCGGCGCTGTAATTGGCTGGTATTTTTACTGAGCGGAACTTTACCTCATTCCTGTTGCTCTCAATCTTCATTGTAATGATTAAAACGGAAAACCTAAAATAAAACATTATTGAACCTTGATCAATATGTATGGGAACAGTCTATCTAACTTGTCTAGTCTGCTGCAGTATATCGGAACGTCACTGATAAATCTACACTAATATTTGTAATATCGATAATATGTAGCAGTGAAACTTTTTGATAGATGTTCCTTTGTTTGCGTCACGAGTTGTTTTCCTACTGATTCTTCTAAATATTATTTTGTGGCCAAGATAGAACGAAGCTAGAGTGCTCTGACCAATGGTGAATGAGGTGGTCAACTGATGTTACCTATGTTGTGTAGAATTATTTATTCACCGACATAATTTTGGGTTGCGGTGGCAGAAAAGAGCTTGTCACATACTAACCCAAGTAACATTTTTGGTTTTAAAAAGGTTTTGAAAAGGTTCTAGAACCTTTGTATGGAAATCAACTCGTGAGACTTAGAAGGCTCGATAACCTTATATTAACCTTATATTAACCTCCTGAGTGCAAAAAGGGCCCACGTTTTAGAACCTTTCTGAGAGCTACAGCAAAACCTATAGCTCAAACCCAGAACCTTTTGAACAACTTACACAGAACCTAAATAAAACCTTCACAACCTTAATTTAACGTTAACATAACCTTGGAAGACAGCTTTTAAGTTCTAAATTAGTCCTGGATGTAACTCTTCTATAACTTGAAACATATTTGATGGATATTTGTAATGCCTTCCCAGGACTCTCGGGCCTTAAAATGTTTCTGTGTAAGATTTTATAATAATTATAATAAATGGCGCCATTACCTGACACTTTCCAAGACTCAAAATGGCTAACTTGTAAGTGTTGTATTAATACAAAATATAGTAAGTAGTTAGGCTGAAGTCAGGAAATATGAAAACCTTGTGCGACTAGCACTTTATTGTGATACTTTCGGATAATAGTTCTGTATAAGTGACGGGCCTTTTGTAAATGATAAATTTGAAGATATTTTAATTTAAAAAAATAGATAAAATTTTATGTTTGGTGTAAATTTATATTAGAAATAAAAGTACTGTCTATATAAAAAAAACATATATTTGGAATAGTATAGGAAACGCTACTGAATTTTCCCTTATTAATTAAAATGTATCTTTTTGGTAAGTTTTTTTTTATTTCAGTGAAAAAATATGGCGGCCGTTAGGAAATTACTAAAAAGCATTAAACATATTTTGAGGATGCCTCTAAAGCTTTAAAATATTCTTGTAGGACTTAAATCATGCCTTTAGCTCATAGCCAGTGCTTAATGCTTTTGGTTTTCACCAAGTAGTCCTAATTTGTTTGCCTAGACAACTCTTATCAACCTAAAGGTTTAAGATAGGTTTTAAAAAATACTTATAAGTAATTTAAATATTCCATAACTTTATGGTTGTATCAAGGTTAAAAATTTAACCTTAAGCTCTCACTTTAGCATTAATGCTAGCTTTTCTAGAAGTAAATCAGGTGTCTACGACAACTATAAGATCCTAGAACTATATGCTCCTGAAATACATGTTAAAATAACGTTAATATAAACTCTTATCAGCAGCTACAAGGTTGTATTAATAAACAATTAGTTTTAGGACTTAGTAATCATTCTCAAGTACTCAATATGACCAGATAGCAAAGCATTAACCTTTTCACAACCCTTATAAAACCTAAAGGCATTTCTTACAACCTAAGCTCGAATGAAATGTTACTTGGGAATGGCTATCGAATTACACTCACGGGCAATGAAAGGTTCCACTGACTTATGTCATAAGCACCATATTACTCCTAAACGGAAAATACTAGCCTAATGAGGCCTTCTGCAACATTGAAGTACATTTAACAGAGCATCAGGATATTATTATCAACAAAAAATTGAAATATTTTGTTCAAATTTTAAATTAAATGTTTGAAAATATTGGGGTTGTTTGGTGTCGGTAGTTTGCCTAAAGAAAATGTCAGCCGCGCGCTGGCCCTATTTCAAACAAATTATGACATATTTTAGGAACAGCGCGAGGGTCCATTTTCTTGAGCAGTCGGGCCTGTAATACATACCTATATGGGTGGGATATTACTAATGAACTCTCATTGATTTACCTTCAAAGTCCTGTTCAGTGTAGTCATGGTGCGTGGGCTTCCTGGCCGCGGGGTCCTTGGGCGCCTCGTCCTCTTCAGCTCGCGTCTCCATCTTCCAGGGTCTGCGGATGCAATAAAAAATATAAATAAAGTATTGTAATAATATACAGGGTGTTGCAAAAAGAATGTTAGTTTTGAAAATCCGATTTCATTTTTGGGGCTTAGATATGACATGCTGGACATGTAGGTTACGGCTTAGTATACCCTTTTTGCAACACCCTTATATACTTACTAGCTGTTCCCGCGAGCTTCGCTTCGCCTTAAAAAGTTTTCCCGTGGGAATTCCGGGATAAAAAGTAGCCTATGTTCTTTCCCAGGGTCTATACCATATGTATACCAAATTTCATTCAAATCCGTTCAGTAGTGTTGGCGTGAAAGAGTAACAGACAGACAGACAGACAGACAGACAGACAGACAGACAGACACAGTTACTTTCGCATTTATAATATTAGTTAGGATGATGCGACATATGACATGACAATTCGTCGATTTACAGAGTGACCCCCCTGTCGTTGAGTACGTTAGAGTATTTAATTATTTTTTTAGTACATGATTAAAGGTGTTATAGTTCAGGATATGAACATGGACAAACCATAAATGCCTTACTGTGGAATTAAAAAAGATCCAAGATAAGATTGTAGCACAGATGAGACACAAGGTTTTTCATTTACCTCAGCTAAGTTCGCGGTAATCTGGGCTTAGCGTTCCTGGATTAGATTGTTCTCCCACTTTACGGATAACTTGTGAAAGTAAAGTGGTAAAACTATATGAAAGTTAAATCTCACGTATGAATATACCGTATATTCATACATAATTATGTGAAATAAGGCCTGGTTTATCGTTAATTAAAATATCTAAAATTTACCAGTTTTCTGATTCTCACTATAAACTATTACCTATTTTCTAAAGTAAATTTTGTTACGTTATTAATAAATAAGAGCCCATTTTGAATAATATCACAATAGACTGAAAAGCAAGCGGAAATTATAGTTAAATTGACATTCATGATAAAGTCCTATTTTCCACTTTACATATTCGCTACCATACAGCTGAATGTTGTTTAGTATTCATGGAAATCATAAATGAACTATTGACGACGTACATGTACATATTAATATACCGGTTCAATACCGGTATTGAGTTCCGGTATTGCAACTCAATACCGGGATCCCGGTATTAATACCAGTATTAGATTTCCTTGTAATAAATGGCATATATTGTGATTAAAGGTCGTATAGGTCAAAATAAAACGAGAAAAAGCAATGAAATTCAGTATTTTGTAATAGATTTTTACGAGAATTGAGTATTAGAGTTTAAATTTTACAATAAATTATTATTTTTACATCCAGTGTCCGTTTACGCATGGACAATAGTAGAGATCAAACGGCCGAAAACTGCATGAAACGGTTGGAAACAAGTGCGCTTTCACAGTACATAGGAATACTATATCTTAATCGCTTTATTATAGCTTAAAAAAGTCCGATTCCGGTATTACTTCAATACCGGTATTAACTTTCAATACCGGTATTGAAAAAAACGTGAATTTTGTCCCTAATACCGGTATTACGAATACCGGTATTGCGGTATTGCATGCCCTAATGTGTAGGCACATATTTATATAATATAAAAAATGACCCATTAAGCTCCTGACTAAGTTCAGAAAAGTGAATAAGTATATTTTTCGTATATAGTTATTTATAGAATAAATATAGTAAATGCAGCAATGCACCCCTACACCCACAGCATGCCTACCCCGCAAGGGAGTACATTAGTACAAGGCGTGAGTATGTGTGTGTGTTTTTTTTTATAGTTAATGTTTAGTACACTGATCTACCCGTGTGGGAAAAGTATTGTTCATTGAATCAGAACTCAGAGCCAAGGCTATGTTACCTATTGTCAATTATAAAAATCAATATTTATCAGCATAAATAAGTCCTTAAATATTATTAAAAATGTTTGATTGTTATACAAATTTTATAATAAAGAGTTTTTTGATATATTGTATAATTAAAAAAGAAACTTTTAAAAAATAACCAAGAAACTTAAGTACGAGTATGATACTTTAATATGAAGCCCTAAGTTTCTTTGTTACTTTTTTAAAGTTTCTTTGTTGCTTAGGTAATTAATAACCCGGTATAATTTTGATGTTAGAATACGTCAGAACAGACGAGCTTTTCTTGCTTCGGTGAATTTCATATTACAATCTAGATACGTACAGTAAGTATACATACATATCGCATGCTTAAAACCCATATGAAAACGTTTTAGACAGAAACTCCGGAAAACCAGCATAAAGACAAAGCTAAGCGTGAAAGGTAAGTACCTACTTGGTTTAAGAGCAATAGAATATCTCTATCTAGAGTGCCGAGTGTGGGTTTTGGAATAAAAGAGTAAACTATGAAAACTACAGTAGTTACGACTAGCATGGGTTTGATAGTTTGATGGAAACTATAAAAGTTTACGTTTTCTCGCATATAAAGTGGCGCATCGGGCGGAAAATAATATATTTTTGTAAGATGATTTATATTTACTATCGCATAATAATATATTGTAATATTTCCTCTAATTTAAATAAACTGTACAGAAACACATAAACATGCATGTACCTACCTATGATATTAATATTTTGACTAACAATTAAAATAAAAAAAAGATGATTTATAAATGCAGATGAGAAACAAATATTTACCCGGAGAATTGAACCCGAGATATTTTGTCATGTTTAGCTCCAATTTCGCCATAGTCGGTTAGATCGTAACCAGGGAATGGTTGATCAATTATTCGTCATCTCCATATTAAATTCTTGACAGATGTGTCAAAAGTCAAGCAATAATTTCTGGTTATGCTCTAACTCACTATGGCGAAATTGGCAATTAGTCGTCATAATAATTAAGTCAACAATTATCGAAAGAGAACTGAGCGTCTAGCAAGGGTTTTGCATTTCTTTCATTTTACATTACAATGAACGCATATTGTGTACAGCAATTAGGTATTTGTTTCTATTTACGTACGTTGGTTGAGGAAATTTAAACTTTTTCGTTAACGTAAACTAACAAAACTTACACTGTCGGTCGGCAACAAAGATGTCTTACACTGTACACTCAAACACCTTAGTAAATGTCAACAGTTATGGACAACTAGTCTCAGAATTGGCACTTGGCGTGGGTGGATCCGTTTACCTCTTCACGGAAACTGTAGTTTAGTTTTTATCATCTAATTAGGGAAGGAACCGCTTGTTACCAAAGACGTATACACAAACTGAGGTAGACGCGGCTTACAAAGCAAATCGTCACTCAAAACTTGGTCCGGTTATATACAATACTAAAACGAGACGGCAATCTCCAACATAAGTACGGAATTAGGAATTTACGGAAACGTTTTTTTTTGTTTTATTGTGTTATCAGTCAAAAGCTTCATGACATTTTCCGCTAGAGGCGTCTCTTTGTATGCGAAAACGTAAACATTTAAAATTTTCGACAAACTATCAAACCGGTACTAGACGTACAGTAAGAGCGAAATAAAGGTCTCAAATGACCACGTTGAATCACATAATTATCTACTTTTAGGGCATATGCGGCATACGTCTACCTCAGTTTGTATTATAAATCTTTGCACAACCTCATGGGCCGGACAGTAATCTACATGGAGGATGGGCCTAATTAATTGAATGTAGCGGGCTAATGTGTTTGCTCAGGCGTGGTGGCGGGGCCGATACTGATTCATCAGACTTTTGGGATTGGGAATATTTTCGACTGTATCGATAACATTTGTTAAATTATAATGCACGGTAGGAACAAGTCAGTTAGAGTCTGGCTATGCTAAATTTACAACGGGTAAAATATATGTATTTCTAATTATCAATCGATTAAAAATAAACTGTCCGTTGGTTTTTACATAGGTATATTTTTATAAATTACAACGACGCATTAACGACGAATTTAATTTCCCTAATAAACTTATTTGAGGGTTGCACTTGTATCTGTTGCAAGGAGTTTTTCCTTTTGTATCATGAAGTTTATTTTCCAGATATCACCAACTTATCTGTAACGAAGGTAAAATTGTGTCTTACTTCTTGTGCGAAGGCACTTCAACTGCAGCAGAGATGTAGCTTGTTTAAAATTATATTTTTAATCTTACTTGTGTATTTCTCCACGGCATCGTCTGTATTTGTAGGGATATTCTTTGAAATATACACTTTTATACGAAGGCATCACAAATCGCACAACCAGTTCACATCCACCACTTTCAAATTGCAAAATAAATAAAAACTAGTAACTATTTATTGTATTTATTATACATTTTGCTGCGCGCAACTTTACATAAGTACCAGGGAGTCATAGGATCAAGAAGACAGCTGTACGTTAGTAGGTGTTGAGCGCAACTCAGTCGACGGTTTGTGATGAGGCGCGTTATAAGCTGTTGTGTTGGGGTGCTAGGCTTCTATTTTTACTAAAGTCTTGACTCTTTGTAATTTATATGTATAAATCGTATCGTAATAGCAACTACTACTTAGAAAGAGAGAATATGTACCTACATGATTGAATTATGAATTAAAAAGCAGGTAGATAGTGGTGAAATAAAAAGTGAGATGTGTTGAAAACAGAAAAAAAAATCGGTCACACCCCATTTATAAAACTTAAAAGCAAGCCGTTACCTTCATAGGTTAGGCAAACTAAACTACAACTACTGATATCTACTCCACATTGGAATAGTCTGGTAGCTAAGTCTGGCAGTCACCCTTACGCTAGTATGAAATATATTCAAAGAATAATATATTTTCCTTACATTCCCTTTCGTCTTCGTCTTCGTTTCCAAAGCGATTTCTCGCGTCTAACTAGCGGCCCCTCTGGGCCCTACGGGCGGCGGTGACAACTTTGGAAACTCCTGACCTATATATCCCTAGAAGGTTACTCTATACTGACAAAAAACTAATGAACGAGAGCTGTCGTGCAATCGGCACGTTCACTACAATGAGATAGAGTTGTGGTTCGCGCTGCGGCCCTCCGAAACTTAGTTTTTCGTAATATAGGGTGACCCCTCTGAAGTAGCGACGGCTACGTTTCTAGCTTTCTTTGTTACGTTGGCACCACTGCTAGTGACTTTATTACGTCCGAATAAAGGTTGTTTTGCTTAGAATTTGCTACCAACTAAATGGTGCTACCTACTTGTAAACGTTACAAGTAGTGTTGCTTTGTGGTCGAAGGGCCTGTGCTTTTGGATACTTTTTCAGCTATTCGTAATTAAAAAAATTACGTCGTATTTACGAGTTAAGAAACAAAATCATTAGTAACATTTTGAGACCAACTTACTGTGGGTATCACACACAACTGGGACCGTAAACTTAAGCAGAACTTCAGTATGACTGCTCAAAGACTCAGACTTAGGTAGATTTTCTCAAATCAGAAATCGAGCGCGTCACATAATTGCACACAATTGCTATACCCAAACGGGTAGGCAGACGGGACTCGCCTGGTGACGGGCTTACGTCTATAATAACAAAATATGAATTTTAATGCAGAAAATTCTGCATACGCTGTTTCAGAAAGGTTAGCATCAACGATAAAAGCCATTTTCCTTACAATCTTGTTATCATGAACACGGAAGTTAAACGAGAGCAGGCTCCATGGGTATTACCTTCTTGGCTCATTATAGGAACGATTAAGCTAGCTAACGCAAAGTCCTGAAAAATACCACCCTGTATACATAATATGAACATGATTCTTTTATGTACCTACCTATAAAAATCCACGGAAGTAATTTTCATAACGTGAACGATGATAAATGTACCATTGCGATTACATCTTGCCAGTTTCCTACTTACAAGCATCCTTTTCATACTGAATTTCTGATTTATGCCCATACTTATTAAATTAATATATTAAACTTATACATAATACATACATAATAGTCGCGTCTTGCGGGGTAGGCATTTGCACCACCCACTTTCCACAAGTATTATATTTTGTACCAATTTGTAAGGTGCATTTATTAATGTATTTATATGCAATTTACCGAAAGTGTAATCGATCTTTATTAAATAATAGTAATTAATTCATTATAATTACCCTGCAGTTTTTGTAGCAGTTTAACGTCGGTGTTGTATCTGCGGACAAATGAAAAATACTGAATTAACGGAATTCATAATTTAAAAAAAATTATAAGCCAAAGAAAAAGTTTATTTCTAAGAGTAATAAGACCTGGTTTCTCATGATTCTGTTAGTTACAGTCTCAATCACGGATTCGCTGACGACGCGTTTAAGGATTAATACCCTTGTTAATTGGATGAGTCCCATGACGAAAATCTAACAGACCATTCATAAATCAAGCATTATGTGAATCATTCACTCACATTTCATTCAATATTCTGTCATATTCATTGAAATTGGTGTAGAGACTCTATAATGTCAAACAACCTCAAACAACCAAACTTTTTGGTTTTGAGGTTGCCATGGTTACTATTTCTATCGAGGTTGTTTTTTGACATCCGTCATTGAAAATAATATCATTACGCCATGCCCTTTGAAAAACAATACAACGAACTAGATGGAGTGTCAGTGCAAAAGAAAGGAATCAACAAATAACACCTCAATTTCTAAGTAAGGTCTTTTTTGAAATATTTTGTTAGAAGATTTTTCACTTAATTCAATAGTTCTCATGAAGTCATTAGGTTAAACTTCTTATATCTACCTCTGTGGTCTAGTGGTAGAAGCTCAGCTTCATCACCCAGGGATCCCGTGTTCGATTTCCAGGTAGGGCCATCAATTTGTGTTTCTATATTGCGGTTCCAAGTTAGGTTAGGACATTAAATTAAAACTTTTATCTCGGTTTGACAGTATATAAAACCCAGACAGTATTTCGCTTTATTTTTTATGTCACACAACATCTAGGTCGTATATTGTTTATCAAAGGCTCTGTTCATTTTTCCATCTTGAATTCTTGACAGATGTGTCAAAAGTGAACAACCCGTTGCCTGGTTACCGGTCTTAACCAAGTCTTAGCGGAACCCCACAGCAGCAATTAAGTTTATCACCCGATAAAGGGAGTTAACCCCTTGATTTAGCATGGTGGGACACTCACTAACCTTAACGGTTCATCATGTAACCAAACCGAGGTATTTTTAACCTAACAGAATGGTGTGAAATTAGGCCTAAGTATGTTTGTTGGAGGACTTTATTCAGTTTGTTACGTCATGTGATATAATTTTTTGGGAGCCAGAAGGGCTAGTACGGGGCGCAGTTAAGACGTGACAAAAGTTTTGCATCGCCCTCACTCACATCGCGCAGCCTCAAGAGTGAGCGCGACGGAGAACTTTTATCACGTCTTATTAGCGCCCCGTGCTACAGGGCCTGAGCATGTACGCCCTGAATGTTGGTACACCTAGAGGTACCTAACTACTTAATATTAAACAGGGAAATATACGCTTTTAGAAAGCAAAGGTTGTCGAGGACATATTTAAAAATATAAATGTTTACCTCGGTTCAGTATCTTATCCTGGGTATCCCAAAAAAATCCTCAGGGTATAAAAGGATGAAATAAGCAATGAATACTTTATTTCGCAGCCAACATTACCTGACGGTCGAATGGCGTAGTGGTTAGTGACCCTGACTGCTATGCTGAAGGTCCCGGGTTCGATTCCCGGCTGGGGCAGATATTTGTTTAAAGACAGATATTTGTACTCGGGTCTTGGGTGTTGATATTTATATTTAGTATCTATCTATCTATGTATTTGTGTAGATATATCAGCTGTCCGACACCCATAACACAGGTTCTGCCTAGCTTGGGGTCGGATGGCCGTGTGTGAGATGTCCCCACATATTTATTTATTTATTTATTTATACCTACCCATCTCTGAGCGTAAATACGAAGGAAAGACCGAAATACCGACATTGTTAGTTAAAATGTGCAGGTAATCTCTTTCGCCAGTCGGCGATACCACTAGAGCTGCACTTTTTTTTGTCACCAGAAGTGAGAAAGTTTCAAAATCATTATGAAAATACTGAAAATATCCCATTTTATCTATCCAATGATAGATGAGATGACAGTTTAATTTTATTTAGCAGAATTCTGGTCCATTTGTGTTAATTTCATATTATTTATCGCATCACGTTTTCCTGACACAAATGGATATTTATATGACTATATGTGTAGATATGTATGGTCATGACACGTGTACCGCAGTACCAACTGGTCAGGGTGAGTTATTGTGATTAAATTCTGATACAAATTATGTTATTACCTATACCAATGTTGAGATGAATGTGGGACGCCTCTTAGCTCATGAAGATGAGTGATATAAGTAGTTAAGGATTTTCCAAGGAAAATTACTAGTGAAAGTAAGTAAGTATGTATACAAAGTTTAACCTTTCAAGATCATATAAGTACTTAAAATAATATTATCTAATAAGAATGAAGCTGACTGCGGACTGTGTTTGTCACCGACACGCTAAGAACTTTTTTTCTAATACCTAGTTAGTTTAATAATTAAATAACGTATTGCAGCTAAGGATATTAATTTGATAATAATGCATTTACAAATTTCAGGACCAAAATTTCACTGACTAAGGTAGTTAGTGCGTTCCGACACCCACTTGCCTAATTTAATAAATAGTTCCCGAGGAATATGTTGTGAGGAGACTAAGATACGTGGCGGTGCAAGCCTCGTCAAAGGATTCTTTAGCTACCTTTGATAGCTGTTGGATAACCAACTATGTTGTACAGTTAAGTGTAACACTCTGGGTATTTTCATACACTCACAGGTAAAAAAAAAGTTCCAGTGACACATTATATGGAACGCCAATGGAAAAAAGTTAAAAGAAAAAGTTACGTGACCATCAAAGTTTCTATGGAAAATGATTTTTTTTCGCGAATTTTGACATTACGCTTTCATTACCTTGAATTTGTTGGCATATACCATGCTGCACACGTAGGTTACGGCTTAGTATACCCTTTTTGCAACATACCGAATAGCTACATGTTAGCAGTACAGTTTATGTGAGTCACGTAATGTACCAGAAACTTGCGACTAACTCAATTTCTCTTAACTGGGCAATCACTGGTTTATTACTTTCAGGTTCATATATTTTTTTATATTTCATGATAGTCTCCATATCTAGAAACTGACGAACAACTCTATCTTAAAAATATTCAATATAGTTTTAAAAGAAATACACGGGTCAAGCTAAATAAAACCGTTTAATATACGTAAATAATAGTAAATATAGTGTAGCAACTTAATGTATTTTTCTTTACCAAAAATGTTCTAGAATAATTGTTGATATTGTGCCTTTGCCTCCCCTATATATTTAGGTACGTGTCATAAAAAATCATAATTTTTGAGTTGTGCCTCTATTGGAGCGAAATCGTCACTGAAACTCACTCAGCGACTGATAGTTTGTGATATCGTTAACTGAAACGTTAGTTAAAAGTGTCTGCAAAGGTCAACTGTAGGCATTTAGGTAACGAGAAGGTCGCAGACATAATAAAATCGTAGCCTAGTTACCAACACGACCTGACAGGAACACTAATAAACTAGGTACCACCTATGTACCATCGGGGAAAGCCGTGCGGACCCGAAACTAAACGGCCTAAAACTAAACTATAAAGAATGTTACAAAAGTGGCATACTAAACTAAAATGGAGTAAATCCTAAACGACTTTTGGACATAGAGGGAAATTTGAAAATGGCCGCTTCTGGCGCAATCGACGTTAGCTTTTATGTATAATCTGGTCACTGGCTACTGGGAGCTGGGTTCTTAAATTAGAATTAGCATTGATAGGACGTTAAACGTGCCTGTTTTGGAAAAAACGCTTTCGACCTGAAGTTATGATTTTTTTTCGCGGGGCTATAGAGCTTCCACTATTGTATTTTTGACGTTTCCTTATGTCTGGTGAGTAAAGTTGATTTTCCTTTGCAGTCATCAAATATGTATGAGATTTCGAATGTCAAAAAACCAATAATATAATGGACAGAGTATAGTTGGCCTGACACTTCACCTAAGGTAAGATTTAGGTAAGCTATCGGCCGATTCTCCGATAGTACCTACGTGCGTGTCGTTTGTTGTGAAAGACATCGTAGCTGTAATAGGTGCTTAGAATGGAATTTAAGTCTTACAATGCACAACTTTATAAAGCTAGTTTTTTTCCTCTATGTAATAAGCAGTAAGTAGGGCTGTTTTTTGTAAACACGTCTTGCTAGGCCATACTTAAACATCCATATATCTACACCATATACCGACACCTACATAACATAACCTAGTATTAGATTGTTCAGTGATTGCAGGGCCGATTAGATTTCATCAAAGCTGAGATGGATATCGATTGGCGAAGCCATAATTGCTATGTGTAGTGAAAACTACGTGACACTGACTCGATTACTGTACCAGGCACCTCATGCGATTATGGAGTGGACACTCAAAGGTTGTGGTCTAACGGATTCTACAAAGTGATGCATAGATCGATATAGGTACAGGAGGTCCGTGAAAGTATGGATCTAACGAAAGGAGGCTTTCTGAACTCTTTTCTTCAACTTTTAAGTTGTCAATAAATTTCAGTTAGTTTTACAATGGTCACATAAAGGTTTTTTCACATAAAGGTGGTTCACAATATTTCTAAAGTATGATATAGAACAACAATTATTTAAAAAGGGCTTCTGTGTTACCCCTTTTCATTTGATACATCGTTTTATTGACTCCCTATTAAATGTACTAAATCAATCCTACCCGTACCCATATTTGGGCCAATAACTGAGAATTTCCACCATGTACAAAGTCAAATCCTCTTTTAACGAGTGAACTCCTTCGTTTGCGATCCTGTTTAATATTGTAGTAACTCGAGCCTTAAAAACAGCTGTAAAATTTCAGTACTACTCGTTTAATACACTGCCGCTGTGGAAAGCGAGTAAGAAGTGAATATACAAAAAGTAAGGTGTGCGACTAGGTATACTAGTTATTAAAATTAATACATAATTATGAAAATTGCTGCTAGACTTACTCAAGAAAAACAAAATTGAATTATTAAAATGATTACGAAAGTCAACAACATTAATTCAATCCTAACTAATATTATAAATGCGAAAGTAACTGTGTCTGTCTGTTACTCTTTCACGCCAAAACTACTGAACGGATTTAAATGAAATTTGGTATACATATGGTCTAGACCCTGAGAAAGAACATAGGATATTTTTTATCCCGGAATTCCTACGGGAAAACTTTTTAAGGCGAAGTGAAGCTCGCGGGAACAGCTAGTAAGGAATAAAACTGAAAAAAATGCTAGCATCTCGTATTGCTCCTTCTATAGTGTGTTTCATTTAGATTTTGGTTTAGCCGCAATTAACTTTCGCTTAGCAGTAGCTGTAAGTACCTTTAAATTAAAAAAAATATATACAATCAGGCTTGTTGGATCTGACAGTACCTGTCAAAGGCAAGTTAATAAACCTGTCACATTTTGACAGGTATTTAAAGCGGATGTTCCGGAAATTAAACAAGAAATGTTAAATAATTGTAGCTATCATAATTTTTCATGAACCCTTCGGACATGAATAAATCCTTTTAAGATTTGTGTGGGTCTGGGGTACCCACGAAATTGGATTTGTTTTTAGCTATACCTCATACATATCTATCTATGTATTCAAACCTCGGTAGCTATTTACCTCCACGATTTCATACAAAGATACATAGTACATATAAAGTTGTCTGTACCTATGTACGTTCGCTTAGATCTTTAAAACTACATAACGGATATAAAAATGGAGGTGATTTAAGGTACAGTTTTATATATAGTAGAAGGTAAATATTATGAATAATATGGGCTGTTTGAGGTTATTCTGTACATTCATATAACGTAGGTACTTACTCACAATTCCTTCCATTTTACCTTTTAGTTAAGAGTGTTGGTGACAAACACAAATCTCTAACGATATTATTTTGGTTTGGTTCTGTTATTAAATTATGAGTACAAAAGTGTAGATAATATAATTAAAATAGATAGTAATCAGTAAATAAACTTACTCAATTCATGGCGTAAATAATCATGAAATTCAAGGACGTAGTTTCACTATTATTAGTAGCACTGACATAACGTTAATAAAAACTCTCTAAAACACCTCCGTTGTATATTTAACTAGCACTCATCCTAAGACAATGACACAAAATCTACGAGACTGACACATATAAAACACTATTATTTTCTAATTCACTAAATTCTGAAGCACGATATTACTACACTAAAACGTTCAATTTCATTCACTAAAACGGATATTTTTTAGTTTAAGGTGAGTTAAATTTCGCGCGGGGTGAATGTAGCCAGCATGTCCACTCGGCATCGGCAGTGAGTGTGTAGCGGTAGGGTGAATGCGCCTGTAGCCGGCCCCACGCATGCGCGGTTCAGTTGTCATCTCGCATTGTTTATATGCCGGCAAGCTAACCACAAGGGACGATATCCCAGATGCTTTTGATGAGAAACAAAAATACGGAATTGAAATGCGAAAAAAATACGCTGAAATTTTAATGAACTTGCGATATCGTGTTTTGTTTCACACGCTTCGCAGCTTCTTTTCACTTTTACCTTTCTTGGTGTGAAAGTCAAATGGCTTTTCATTATCAGAATTGGCTGGAACATAGAAAATCAATTAACTTCACACTGTTTATTTAAAAATAGGGACCAACATAAAGTTTGAAGAAAACACCGCGATAGATACCTGCCAAAGGTATACCTTAACTCAATTTGTACGATTGTAAGTGCTACGTGCTGAGTTTTAAATCCAAATGAACATGTACCTATCTCTTACAAATTACAAATAAAAAAGATGTATAGACCTACAAATATTAGGGAGAGCAGTTTTATTCGAGTCATGTATTTTGTCGAGACGGTGAACGCCCTCTGGTGTCTGCTCCGTTGAAGAATCGGAATCGCATTGCTTTTACTGAATTTCAGGTGTCATCTCATAAACATTTATGAGCGTTTACACTGGGCCGCAAGTCTGCTAAATTTTAGAGATGTCAATTGGATGTAACACGACTCACGAGGAAATTTTTATCATATTTGGCAGTTATTTAGTAGGAAAATATATAATTTCCTCGTGTTTAATTACAATTGATATGCTGTTGACATCTATAAAATTTAGCAAATTTGCAGCCCTTTTCTGTAGTTTTATAGTCGCTAGCGCAAGGCTTTGTAAAGGCCTCCCCATACTTATTCCACACGTCTCTATTGTCGACCACCTGATACCAATCCAGCAAAAATCTGTCCAGGTCGTCCCGCCATCTCCGCCTAGGTCTACCTGGGCGCCTTCACCCGTCATAAATTAAACAATTAGTTAGGATCGATTTCCGTTTTCATGACTATTATACATAATTATAGATGGACTGTAAAGTATTTTATAAACATTAGTTGCCACTATACTTAGTACACAGGTTTCGAACTCCTGCCACTGCCCGCACTTTAATTTGTACTCAAATTTACCCTGTGCGTTTGTTTGAGGCGAACGAACTGCTATAACTTTACAAATTAACATAAAGAGATT
The DNA here is from genome assembly GCF_932276165.1 of Plutella xylostella. NCBI lineage: Eukaryota > Metazoa > Arthropoda > Insecta > Lepidoptera > Plutellidae > Plutella > Plutella xylostella. The sequence continues at coordinate 9,629,215 of NC_063984.1, read as the reverse complement.
TGTGGAGTTTGGTGAACACTATGCTAGCGATAAAATAAATGTAAGTAGGGTACTTAGAGGTGGACTTTAGAAGAATAGTTTTGTTATTGTCATTCATAACTTTTCTGAAGGCATTAATTTTTTAAATTTAACGATGGCAATTTCTAAAATTCTTTATGAAAAATTGAGTCTATGGTATTTGTTAAATAAATCGACAACATTCCAGTTTGTATACATATAGGTATGTTGCTACATTTTAATTTAGCTCCCCCTGCAAGCAAGGAAACCAGTGAGTGTATGTAATTAAATTAGTGAGATGTTTGTTATTTAAATCTCCTGGTTCTTTGTGGAAGCCGTATCTAATAAGTACCTACCTAAGCATTTTGTTCTAAGAGAGTAGGTTGTTTAGTAGAGATTGCTTTAGAAAATTTAAGCATAGTTTTTTTGTATAGGTACTCGTAAGGTTAAAAAACTATGCTTAAATTTTCTGTTCCGATTATTGTATACTTACATACAAAGATTTATAAGTAAGTAGGTACTTACCTATTTGGGCAGTTCTTCTTTTTAACCTACATAACTTAGTCTCCATCAGTTGTGAAGAAAAAATCATGAGTTTTTCAAATATTTATTTATTTATTTATATTTCAGCGTGCATTGTACTAAAAACACAACGGCTGTGCACGTTTACAAAAATATAAATTTATATTTTTGTATTTAAAATTACGTTACAGAGTGGTAAATCCGCGTGACAGAGGTGTATTTCATACGAATCTTGGCTGTCTCCCGCCACTTCATCCTGCGCATATTTGATAATGTTACAAAAATTATATATGACGACATAAAATATAAAAAATTATTTAAACTCCAGAAGACATTACCTATTTAGTAAAATAAAATATATATTTTTAAATGATTTCAGAAATATTTTAAAAAAAATTTGAAAATTTGTCTCTTACTACCTAATGTTTTAGTAGTTACATTCTGTCACGTAGGTTGCCATTTAAAATATTTGTTTGAGCCACTCGTCCTTATTGCCATCGATCAGAGTTTAGGTCTCCTTTTCCCCTTGGTAAGATTTCCCCTTTGAGATCCAGACACCGCGTATCGGCCACCCGCAAAGTGTGACAGGAGGTGCGTGTGTTTATTCGGCGACAGCTTCGTCACGTAGGTAATTGTTAAAATAAAATACAATTAAATTATTATTTTGTTATTTACTCATTGGTACTAACAATTACTTTGCAATCAACATGTGAATATTACACTTTATGTTACTGTTTAAATGCTAATCGACTTTGCAACACATTTTACCCCTCTGTCACACGACAAATCTGTCACATTCTTACGAAACACTCCAACCTGAGGAAATTCATCAAAGAAAAATTGAAGAGAAACTACACGTTTTGGTTAAAGTAAGAAGCGAAAGGAACGTCCAATACACTTGCGCTGCATTAATAAAAAGTTTCGTTTGTGAAAAAGGTAATTTCGTGCTATTGTTCTCAAGAACAGACGATGAATGTGGTAGACTGTTTAATATGGTGGAGAATGATTTATCGGATGTTTGATGATAACATTAAAGTCCTTCCAGCTTCTAAGGCAATTAAAAAAGGAAAGAGTATTTTTTTCAAGTTCTAAGAGCCACTGCTGTATTTTCGAAATATGGCTGGTTAAAACTTTAACAAATTACGTAATTTTCCATTAAGTTACTTAAATTTTAGGTTGCCGAAAATATTATTTGTGCAGATAAACACTATTTTATGTACTTGGAACAAATTTGTCCTTTAAGTTCCTGAAATACGGATATTTCACTCTCCAGAGGTTCTCAAGTGTGATTTCATTAGTTATACTAACAATAAAGATATATCCAGTAATTTTTTTGACTAACTTGAAACCATAATGATTTATAAGTAAGTTACTAAATTATTATTTTTAAATAAAACTGTTTTATTCCAAAACGCTGCCGCATATTTAATAGAATAACAACTATGTCACATCGTTTACCACTCTGTAACGATTGGTGTCTCCTGGTAGTCAACTTATTTTTGGTCGTTTATATGTTCTGTTATAAATAGTGCAATTTTTGAAAAATCATATTAAATTTAGTCATTGATGTTAACGTCTATGCTGTTAATTTTTGACTGTAATTAGTAGCGAAAAAATATTTATAGCAAAAACAAGCTTCATTTTAGCTGAAATTGTGACAGAGTGGTAATAACTACTTAATAAATATTTTGTTATTACTAAAAATCCATTCCTTCATATGTTTTCTAAAATGGTATTTTATTTATTAACGTATCAAAAAAGTTTCATTTTAATCGACGAAGACTATTTCGATTAAAAAAAATAAAAGATTCTGTGACGAAGGTGTAATTTTCTTTGCCTTATCCACGTATTATGTTCTGAAAATCTTGAAAAAATACTTAAACTTCGCGGCCAACCACCTTTTTCGATAGAATAGAAATGTAGCTATCATAAAAAATATAAGAGTTCACCAAAAAGCTAAAGTAATTTTTTTCAAATTCGGGATAATTTTTTATCCATTATGTAGGTTAAAAAGAAGAACTGCCCATTTAATGTTACTTATATATAATAATAAAGCTGAGTTTTCATTATGTGAGCTCGCACGGGCCGAGTGTCTTCATACTCATCTCGTGATCGGATCGCAAGTCATATGACTCGGATGTTGCTCTATTCTCATACGAGCGTACTCGGACCAACCATTATACTTTTATCGTGAAATAGTTACATTGAAGCGGAAGGCTGACTCTGAAACTGAGCCATTGTTACATTTCCACCCACATTTAGCTCTTGCCAAAATATGATTTCTGTCGTAGGCTTAAAGCCTATTGTTAAGTGAAATACGTTATGATAGATTTGCCCCACTTGGCACACAGCCAACGGTTCAATGACCGGCGTTTCGAGTCGAGATGTAAACAAATAGGGGAGGTTCTCAATAAGGGCTCTTTCACACTCCCGGATTGAGGTGGTGCTATTTTAATTAACATAGGTATTATTTACACCGGTGCCGGTGCATAAATATAACGTAACTCAGAAATCCGATAGAAGTTTGTGATTGTATCTAAACAAATAAGTGAGTGTTCAAGACAAAGTTTGTTAAAGTTAAATCCATAATCTATGTATTCTTCACGTATGTATTCAAGTTGCCTTAGCCTTAGTACCTACTGGCACGTCATGCAACAAATTGACATAATGGCATTAACACCCACACAAACATAAGGGACCGTTTTCCTCTATTTTTATTGCCATTTACCGGGACTTCTGTGCTTCTGCTTCCGTCCCGCGTCCATTAATTCCCGACAATGCTTCAGGTAGGTTATGTATAGGCAGGTCATGCAAAGCTGGCATAAAAAACGGCGGCCCCGGCTTACTCATAGAATTATGTAGTTTTGATTAGGCAATTCCTTTAAATTATTAAAAATGCCTTAAATAGCTTTATGAAATTAACCAAGTATATTATGATCGCCATTTTTTACAAAACAACGCATTCATTTCGTCATAATATTTCCGATGAGAAATAGCCCCAATTTTTTTAAACATTTAAATAAAATTGTGTAAAAAATATTAACGTTTTAAGTTGGTAATATTCTAATGCGTTGTTAAATTTAGGTACATCCATGTTGCAGAAGGCGTCACTAAACTAGCCTTTTCCGTTTAGGAGTAATTTTGAGTAGTGTAACTGGAACTTTTTATTAGAAAAATAATGCAGTGGCACAGACTCTTTTCTGTTGTCAAAGCCAGTGGCACTAGTTTCACTCGCCTCTATGTCTGCTGTCAAAACCACTGTTCCACGAGTCAGCTTTGTGTGGTCGGACTGCACGGCAGATTGTCGCGGTTCCGAGCGAGACTGCGCGCCGCTCCGCTATCGATCCGCGCCGAACGTTCGCCGATGTGCGCAAGTGTGGATGCGCCTTTACAATACTATTACTGTACTATTTGTTCCTCATTACCATTAGTAGTAAATGATCATTAGAAAAACTTAATAACCTTAACTCAATATCTTCTTTTTTAAAATAAACATTCAAATCCATCCATTACACATTCGCAACTCGGATGAGATAATTTTGGAATATAATAACGTTTTATGCGATAGAGGTTGTCGAAACAGCTATCCTGAAACTGAAAGTACAAAACACCAAGAAATACCTACATAATATTATTTTCTATCTCGGGACAAAGCTGAAGAATTTAATACTTTCACGAGATATCGTCTGAAACGATCGTTTCAGACTTTTTCAGCAAATTCCATAGAGACTATCAAGAATTCCTTTCCTACATCGGTGTTGTAATTCAGAACAAAAGAGTCGGCTAGGTTATCCGTACAGACTCGTCTAGGCTCGCCTAGGGCACAATGTGCGATAGGCCTAGAGCTGTAGTCTGTACACTACAACTTTAAAAAACTAGTTAGAAAACATATAGCTGTAGGTGCCTTATTGTATATTCACTCAGTACCTAATAAGGGCACAATTCAAAAATTTATGCGATTTCGTTTTTATAAGAGAAACACACAAAATAAAAAATCCTACTAGAAGTTTGATCTCTTAAATTTCAAATCTCAGCTTTTTGAGTTATGCTCCTATATTTATAGCAGTTAAGTTGTATTGCATACAGTATTCAGATTTTTGAAGTGGTAAATTGGATGTGTGTGTGGAATGATTACTGGACTTGGTTCCGGGATCACTGACCTAGCTTTCGGATGTTGCTCTCAACTTTCGCGGAAATGTGAATTTTCCGTCTGCTTTCTATTCTATTCTTAGACACTGGTGATGATTTTCAACCTAAATATAGCTGCGTTGAGCAAGGGAGGATGTAAAGCTGCGTACAGACCGGCCAAACGAACGCCAACGGGTTTCGTTGACCTTCGTTGCTGCAATCTGCCCCTGTATACGAGTATGTATGATAAATATCCATCGTTGGGCGATTGTTGGGCTGGTCTGTACGTAGCTTTACCAAAGCGGAGCGACTCCCTACGTGCAATTGGTTCCTGTATAAAATCAAGCAATAACAATGTCTAGACAACAAAGCTTGTCGAGATTCGCGCGTTAATCCTGCGGAGGTAGTGTCTATAAAGGAACCTTACCTACATAATATATTCCAAAAAAATATGAATGTCCAAATAAAGAATATTGATTCTCCCTCTTTTCTAACCCTTTCGGCCTCAGCTCATTTATATGTAATTTGATATTGAGAGGTAGCTATTTTTCACAGATAAAATGCATTTGAATCAGGTAGGTCAAGTCTATTTCCGCTAGATGTTTCCATTTCCACTGAGCGGCGACCTTTGCAAATGATGTCTATAGTATATATATTATATATGTACCTATATACAAGGGTAGAATTCCAATGCGAAGCCAGTTCATTGCAACATCTAATTTATGAATAAGTAATATTTTCAGCAGACGAATGTCTGAAATTATATTTTGTATAGCGAAAATTATAGACTTCGCTCTCTTTATTTATTAGCAAATGTGCAGTGGTGCACGCTATAGTTGGAAATCCATTTTAGGCCTTTGTATCATACTATAAAATAATTGGCTACTGACATCTAAATATAATGTGTATATTCCATTCCTTGATATTATGTAGAATAGAGAAGATGAATAATAAAGCTACAAGCTTCGGCTTGGCTTTCAACTATATACTTTTAATGTTTTTCGGTATAGGTACCTAATTTAGCTGTATGGTTTTTTTTATGATGAAATAAGTAAAAATGACAACCGACCACACATCACACAAGGTGAATACCTGAAAAATGTATAAACTCAGCTCTCTTGGGAAGACGTATTTTGCACTTTTTACGGTTCTTAATAATTCTTACGAATAACGAAGTTCTTACGAATTCGAACTCAATAACTCATTAACCAGAGGCATAGCCCTATACAAAGGTTTTTTAATGAGTCGTTAATGAGGTCAACTGTCTGGTTTTGCCGAAAACAAACAACGCTACAGACAAAATACAAGGTATGTCTGTATCTATGACGTCTTACTCAAATAATGGTGTGACTATGATTTTCAAGTTTGCATTTTCCTTTTTAGGACTGACCCAACCCTTTTCTGATTAACTTATCTCACTTTGTCTTATCCATAACTTGACCATTAGAGCAATGTGTTTCACCATGTTAGGCCTACGCTGCAATATTAAGTTTTGTGAAACAATAACTTTCAACATGGAATAGTTTTATTTCATAGGCTTCATTATGTTAGGTTCTAGTTCAGTGTCGTTCGCTATAGCTCTATCGACTCTCACTTTTATTTCGTCGGAAATCGTTGAAGGGTAAGTCAGTGCCTATGTTTATTTAATTAGATCAGTGGTAATAAATAAAAGTTTCCGAATGTTTTTACACTCTACCAGACTAAATTAATATTTATCATATTCCTTTACAGATCTCGCCCAGTCCTTCAAAGAACAATTGAATCTCTGTTCTCCGAACGCTCCGAGACAGTCTACCCCGACGCTTGCAAATGGTTGCGCTCGTCCCCTCGGCAGACCAAGATCTGCAACCGTGACCCTGGCCTGGAGGAAACTATCGACGTCGCGAAGAACCAAGCCATCTCTTCTTGCGAGGACGCCTTTAGATACGACAAGTGGAACTGCTCATTAGTGTTCAACAACAAACCCAAAAGGAACATCTTCAATAAAATCTACAGGGAAACCGCATTTGTTTTTGCGTTGACAGCCGCCTCTCTATCGCACGCGGTCGCTAAAGGATGCGCCTCGGGATCGCTCGTCAAATGTTCATGTTTGAACAACTTCGGAAAGAACACCGTCAAGGAATGGAAGACAGCAGGCTGCGGAGACGACTTCAGGTATGGGAAGCGGATCACACGGAACTTTCTAGACTTCAAGCATGCCGGGAACGACCAAATAGCGGATACTTTGAAGCAGAATGTGTTGGTGGGCGTGGAGGCAGTTGGGGAGCAGCTGAGAGAAGTGTGCAAGTGTCATGGGTTCTCCGGTTCTTGCACGACCAAGACCTGTTGGAAGCGACTGCCGCCATTCAGCTCTGCCATGGGCCTGCTGAAGAAGCAATACCACCACGCGGTGAAGAAAAAGATAGTAAACTATACGACGAAGAGAGCTATTACGCCGAAGGTCAGGAAGAGAATAAGAAAGGATAGGAAGAGCTTAGTGTACTTACAGAAGACGCCAAATCTCTGTGTGAGTACAGTAGGCAGGCCGTGTAGAGACAGACAGAACTGCGCCACCCTGTGTTGTGGCCGAGGCTACAATAAGTACCAGAGAGCTGTGGACTCTCGGTGTAATTGTAAAATGCTAAATTGCTGTTTTGTTAAATGTGACACGTGTAGAGAGAACGTGGATTTTTATGTGTGTAAGTAAAATGTTATGCTGCTAGGCTGCTACCTCACTTGACTATTCGTATGTGAGTATTTGCCTAAACTTCTATTGCCTATATTTGCCAAAAAGGCCACTTATAGGCAAATACGGCAATAAGTTTGGCGAATATACTGACCACACATGGAAGTTTGGTAAATACGCAAATCTTAATTGCCAAGTGAGGCAGCAGCATTAATAAGTGTGTCGTAAAGGTATGTTCATAGACTAATGTGTATTAGTCTATGGTATGTTGGATGCAGGCTGTGATATTAGACATGTTATGTTAAGATAAGATGTAAACTTGAAGTAAACCGACTAGTGAGTATTCCCTATCTAGGTGCATAGATGTGGCTGAAATAATACATGAACGGTCCGTTGAGGTAGAGGTCTATATTTATCTGCCTATGCCTACCCATCTCCCATCTGGGAGATAAGTAGATTCAATAAAATGTGGTGAGTTGTAATGGCTGTTGGAATTGGATTGATGTGTATTATGAGTAATAATAATAAAAATAAGAACGGTGGTACAAGCTTAGCAATCGTGTTTCATTGGTCTATTTTAGCTACTGCTAACTGCTGAAACTTTAACCAAAGCCGCTTTTTCCTAACTTTAACTTACCTAAATGAACCTAAGTGCCAATTTCTCCATAGTCGGTTATCTAACCGACAGGGATTGATTTATAAATTAAACGTCATCTCCATATAAAATTCATGACAGGATGTGTCAAAAGTTAACCACTACTCCCTGGTTATGCTCTAACCGAGAATGGAGAAATTGGCACTAAAGCACAAAATGAGATTTAACATAATGAAATGTATAAGCAAAACAATACTAATTTATACCTATTTGTAAACAATGAAGAAAACAAGTTGTTTATTGTTTTTAATTTTATAAATTATTCTTTTGTAATTTTAGTAAAAAGCGCCATCTGTGGTCGAGTAGTAAAACATATATCTATTATTTTATAATGTTATACATTATTCTTTTATAATTTCAGTTAAAGCGCCATCTTTGGTCGAGTAGCAAAACTACTACAGTAATGAATTACCTTGTTAATATTTTAAGCGAGGCAGGTATTATAGCTAGTACACTTTTTTTATAATAGATGGCAGTGGCTAAATTTGTTTAATTTTAATAACATAGATGGCTCTGTCTATAACTCCTAATTAGTGTTTCCTCAACCGGGATACATAGGCATAGGTAGTTTTATACCATTAACACGTTAAACGTATATTAGGTACATACTTACACATTCAAAAATCATTGATAAAAACAGTAAGTAAACATTTATTTTATAGACTTGGAATGGCTGTTTGAGCCATAAACGTTTGCCTGAAAGCAAGCAGAAAAAGAAATTAAGAAACAAAAGAAGATCGGTTTTTGGCGGCATCGGAAAATGTTGCTAAAATTAAGATTGCTGACTATGAAAATAACATAAAGTGCGGCGCGTAAATAAATGCATTGTTACTTAGTGATTTTGTTACATTGTACGGACTTTGAAAATTACGGATTTAATAACTGAAAGAGCGGTGCGGGTTTTAGCAGAAAGTTGAACTATGCAAAGATGAATAAGGGATAATAAGGGTGAGTTTGGTATGATTTATTAATGTTATTATTGTAAAGTGTATTTGTAAACATGTGAAAAGACGGCCACTTAACCGGGACATACATACAGTGGGCCTACGAATAATTAAAAATACGTATTATAAATTATAACATCAAAATATCAAAAACTATATAAGTACCTACTTAGTACTTATACTAGGTACTTACACTGAAATAAAAAATACTTACTTAAAAAAATGCTAGCAAGCTAGGGGCATAGAATAGTATAGTGCCCTATCAATATGAAACTCAAACTCAAACTCAAACTCAAATCTTTTATTCGTGTACACAGGTAAATTCAGATCTAATACAATTATCAGTAGGTACATTCCATGTACTGCTTATTCATTAAGCATACGAACATATTGAATTGCTCAATGGCTCATGCTAAATAACAAAAATGCATGCAAATACACAAATCAATTAATTAGGGTAACGTAACGTACCTAGGGACATTTTCGACTACCCCAACTTTGAATGAAGCTATCGCAGCGTACAACTAAGATATTAATGTGAAATTTTCTTTATTCGGTAGGATATATAATCTATTATCACTAGTATTTGTGCTAAAGCTTTAGTGTGGCCAGATTTTATTAAATTAAGATAAAAGTAAAAATGCTTGTTTTGACCCAAGGTACGTTACACGTTTGTACCTTGGGACACTGTTTCCTATAGCTTTGTACTATGGAAAATGCAAACTTCTAAATAACGCCTTATATCTCTGTTCTTATTGATTTACTGCATCTCTCTTCTGTCTAGTTTCACTCTGGCACTAATAAGAACAGAGATATAAGGCGTTATTTAGATGTTTGCATTTTCCATAGTACAAAGACATAGAAAACAGTGTCCCAAGGTACAAATTTAATCGTGTCCCAAGGTACAAAAAAGCAATATTTAACCAAAATTTAAATATCTTTATTTTTAATTAATAGGAATCTTTCAGATAATTGCCATGTCATAAAATTAAATAACTGAAAAGTTATACGTGACATCCATGTCTTTATTTTGAGCATGCCTCAATGAGATAAAGCAACACAAAAAACTATACAAAAGCTACTTTTGACTCCAAAAAACTTCATATTGTCTTCACCACACACTCGATGCTGGTATGATCACGAGACTCACTAGTTTTGCCAAGCGAGTAAAATACTATGCCTAGGGTAGAATTTTAATGTGTTTATTTAGCCGGTTTTTAAAATACAATCAATGTCCCGAGGTACAAGCGTCCCAAGGTACGTTACGTTACCCTACATATTTTATAAGTACATTGAAATTTAAATTAGTCAGGTAGGTATACAAATACATACAAGATAATATTAATTATGTTAGAAATGTCATTTATTATAGTGTTCTGTCGTCAAAAAAGTCGGTTATTGTTAGGGTTTCGTTTTTCCCGACCTTTTTCTGTTCCCGGGAAACGGGAATTATTTCGAAGATTTCCCGGGAATTCCCGGGAAACGGGAATTTATTTTAAATGCTTGGTTTTGCTATTTTCGGGTATTAAAAGTCTATAAAATAGTCTATTAAAACTCTTACAATTAAATCAAATATACTTTTATCACTCGTATAGGTAGAAAAAAGCAACAGTCAAATAAATTAAAAATCAAAATTACATAATAATGATTTGTTTTACATGCCAAATCATTTGTTTTTTTTAATTGTAAATTAAACAATAACAAAGGTATTATACTAAACAGTTTGGAAATAATATTATTATGACATATAGTTAAAATAGAAAATTAATTACACTTGGGGTAATGTTTTAGAAAAATTTATTCATTCAACGATTTATCGCTCAACCTACTTCTTATTTTGGTTTTTTTCTATGCGTTAGTAATTTTATAAAAAATAAACGCGGACATAAAACGGGGACATAAAAAAAATATGACAGGTGTCATACTAGTGTTAGCTTTTACATACTCTTTGGTCACATATGTAAAAGCCGATCAATTGTTTGGTTTTAGGTAGGTGGGAGGACCAACAGATAAATAAAGATATTGAATCAGGAAGAGGTGAAACAAAGTGATGTAGATGAGTCATTTATCTTTGTAATGTAGCTGCGCGAAAACAATACAACACGTATGATTTTCCAATAATTTACAACAAAACCGAGTTTCTGATGGTAGACGACAAACCTGCCGATATTTTTTTTGGTTTAAGGTAGGAGAAACAGATAGATAAAGACGAAAATATAGCATAAAAACGATTAAAAATCAAACCCGGGAATTCCCGGGAATCCTAATTTTTTTCCCGGTTTCGGGAAGGACAAATTTCCCGGGAATTCCCGGGAAAGCGGGAACGAAACCCTAGTTATTGTGTAATAGCACTTAGCAATTAATAATTCACATAATCTTTTCTTAAATATTTTTATGTCTAGGTCTCTAATACAATTTGGTATTTTATTGTAGATAAGCGGTGACATGCAAAAAACACTTTTATTCATTAAGGCTGTCTTTGAGGTTTGAGTGCATAGCCTGTTCCAATGTAGCGAACGTATCCGACTGCAGTGATGTACTTCTGATGCCTTCAAGAAGAGCTTTGGATTTGATTTTACAAATACACCTACTTCGTAAATATAGAGACATGGCAAAGATAAAATTTTGAATTTCTTAAAATACGGCTTACAGCTGTCTGTGGTTTTAAGGCCACACATAGATCTAATTATTCTTTTCTGAGCCTTGAATACTGATTCTTTCTGACTACAGTTACCCCAGAAAATGATCCCATAGCGAAGTGTGGATGCCACATATGCATGATAAGCTATCACAAGTGTATCCATGCTAACAATGCCCCTAAGTCTGTAAAGCATATATGAGTGCTTACTGAGCCTTGCGCAAAGATCTATTGTATGATCATTCCACGTAAGTTGGTTGTCAATATTAAGACCTAGAAATTTTGTTACACGTGTTTCAGTTACTGGTTGATTGTTATAATTAACTCTGACTTCAGGAGTGTTTTTCCTCTGATGGAACATCATCAATTTAGTTTTGCTGAGATTAGCTACCAAGCAGTTGTCATCAAGCCAGTTGATTATTTCTGTCAGGTTATTATTAATTGTTTCCTCATATTTGAGCTCATCGGTGCATTTTATTATGACAGTGCTATCATCGGCAAAAAGGATCATTGGATTTGAAACATGTCTCGGCAAATCGTTAATGTATGTCAAAAATAAAAGCGGGCCAAGTACACTGCCTTGTGGAACTCCATGAAGTATTGATCTATTATCTGAAAGATATCTAATTTCCATATTAGTTTTAGGGCACATTTTTGTTATTTGTGTACATTGGTTCCTATTACTTAAGTAAGACTTGATAAGTTCAATAACATTACCTCTGATACCATATGATTTTAATTTACTTATTAATATATTATGATTAACATAGTCGAATGCTTTTGTAAGGTCCATATATATGGCACATACAGGAGTTTTCTCATCGACACATATCATAACTTTTTTTAAAAAGTCAAAAATTGCTAAATTTATTGTCATATTTTTACGGAATCCCTTTTGTTCGTCAATAAGGATATTATGCTTGTCAAAAAATGATGTCAAGGAATTATAAAGAAATTTTTCAAATATCTTGGAGACAATTGATATTAAAGCTATAGGTCTGTAAAACTGCAGTTCTTCTCTGTTTTCTTTTTTGAATATCGGGATTACAATCACTGATTTTAGTTTATCAGGATATACTCCACTACTAACACATACACACACTATGATGTTACTGAATACTAACTAAATTGTTACGAACTAGCAAACCCGTATTCATTTTATTACTTAGGTACATTAAAAAACGGCGATACGGCTCGCGACCTATCACGTGAGTACAAAATTAAATGTACTTACAGCGAAAAGCATGCGAGTGACCTCTGACTACCCCTTCTTCGGGGATACCATCGTGAGCATATTAATTTATGTATGTATAAATTTCACATAGGAACGAAAATCACTGGAATGTGTTTGGCCATTATTTGGCCAGTGAAATCGAATATGCGTGGAAAAGTAAAGGCCAAAATAAAATGTAGCCTACCAAAGCATACATGGGTTGTGTGTTCATACTTATTTGAAGTTATTTTATTCTTTGGTAAAAATATTTATGAATGAGATGAAAAGTGCGAGGCAACGAAATATGCGTTAATTTGATGGTAGCCACAAAATATACCTAACAACAAACAAACTGATAAATGATGACAGTATGTATATAAAAGTCAACGAGTTTCTAAAATTTTCGTACTACGATAGTCCTTTCTAGTTTCTACTTCCATCATTATAACAACAAACCCTAGTCTAGTTGTGGTCTGCTTCATAATTAGTAGAGATGGGCCGAGTGACACTTTTGCCGAGTAGTACCGAGTCTTACTCAGTATTTTTTTTTTCCCAAATGAGTACTCGGCTTAAATATCAACCATGCAAACATTGAGGTACTTTGAAAATCAGTATAGTTACTTATGAAGCTGATCGTATCTATACACGTATAATATTAAATAAACATTCGTTACCAACACGCTAAGCCCTCAGCCACACATCGCTGGTCTCGTGGCCCGACGCTCCCTCAGCAGTTCATCCGAGAGTGATCCCGGGCGACGCGGCCGTCCCCGCAACTGAAGGAGCCCAGCCAGCTCCAGGCGGGGACATGTTCTCCCATGCACTATACAAGTGTACAGGGTGCTCTGTTTAAATGATACCTAAATGTAAGGTTTTGGAGGTTTTGAAACGGTGTCATGGGGCGAAATTCCGGGAAGGTTTCGCGAAGAGAAAAAGCTCCCACTGAAAATCTACTCTGATTTTGGTTATTGATGGCTGTTTCGCAAGGCACGCTCGCTGTGAGCATAAAAAAAAAGACTTTTGAAAAATTTCTCTTAAAGAAGCAGATTTATTAATTATCCAAATTATTTCATACTTATCATATTTAATTAATACCGATCATTAAGAGATGATGGGCGATCGAGCATTAGGTGTAAAACGCAAACAGCACATAAAACAACCACACACATCTATAAATAAAGACTTATTCAACTATTAAATGGCCTACTCATTTATTGCTCGTGCCTTGTAATAAAATCTCATAATTATTAATGCGAACCATTAGGCTGACCGCAACATTGTGGTTGAGGCTGAGACCGATACCAACTTAATAAAAAAACAGTGGGAAGAGGATACTTATTATGAATTTCCTATTTTAAAGTGTAGGTTCGGTTAGTAAAAATCTCAGTATTTATAAATTTTGGTAAAGGTTGTTAATGTATTTACCTCCCTGAACTTTTGTTCTTTCGACATTGGCCAGGGCTTGACTTATATTTGTATATTTTTTATATATAATTTCGTTTTGTTAAGATTAATATAATATTTATATAATAAGCAGTGAAATATTGTATCTACATAATTATGTAGCTCAAGAGATATTATGTCGATGTCGTGAGTTGAGTAAATGTTAAGTGAGCGAAAATTGCCCTCTATGTTCCTATTCAACCAAGGCAGATTAATTACGAGTAGTACCTTCGGTGGTTTTTTTTCAGTGTTTTTAGTTTGGATAGTATGACTAAGCGTGCTGCAACTATATTAAAATATACAGATTTGGATCCACTTTAATTTAATACTTATAGAGGTGATTGGGACAATGATGAGTAATATAATATAATATGTTATGCGGTTGATTTTATATGAAAAAAACAAGAATAATCATCACATAAGTAGCATTATCTTTTTTTAATTTATGGTTTTCCCTATGGGTTATTTTTAATGGATTTACTAACTGGCAAAAACTAAGACTAAAACTTTGCTGCTAACAACATACTAGGTGTCTAATTGAATATGTAGTTGCCTACCAACTTATTTTGTTATTTAAATCGACATACACCATAAGCTTCTTATTAATTAACATATTATTAATATGAAAGCAATAATACTACCGGTCATTTCAAGATCAGCCTGTGCATTCGAATCGACGGAAATCGAACGTCGCAATCGATTATTAACATGCTTTTAAACCGATGAAGTTGTCGATAGTGAATACTCGGTGAAGATGTGAACACACTCGTTTTTGTTTTGTCAAGTTGTCAGCCCTGTCACGGGCTTAGGCGGGCCCGAATAATTAATTATGTAAAATAATGCGATATTATGCATATCGCATCACACGGTCCGATTAGCACGGTTTAGCTGACGGGTTTAAAAGTTTTTATCTCTACTTTGCTTTTCATTTAAAATAGGTGCTGACTAAATTCTATGTTTTTGAGCTCATTAGGAATGACTTTTAAAATAATAGCTTTTTAGTGATACTTATATTGTTAGTATGACAATGGGTGTGTTTTAGTTATTTGTCGGTGCGGCGAAGTGCGGTGTCTTATAGCTTACTCAATTTTATGAACTTCTGTTATAATTATCACGATATTAACAAATATGTTGCATCCACGTGCTATATAAAATCGGCTACAGCCAATGGCAAATTTAAGAGACTAGAATTAGACCCTTTGCTGCGATGACACTAAAATATTAATAAAACTGAGTGCCCTAACAACCGCTATGCTTTACGTTACGATATTTACGAAGAATGAAAACGACATATACCTATTCATAATTCTTATCTGATAACTTATTTTATTGAGTAAACTAAAAAGGTTTAAAACATGTAAAAAAACCACACTTTCAGTAATTACCATTCTTTTTACTCGATATAAAATATTCACGTAACGGCGAATAAAAGCTCCCTGCCACCCAAGCGGCTTCAAGTAGCTTATTTATCCGAGCATAACAAAGACTAACTGGACGCAACAAATAATAGCAAACTTCTTAAACTTATCCAATATCCCTCTTTAAAATCTGCACAAAAAATTGTCAACAACTGACTAGGATTTGCTAGACAAAGGTGTCTTTTATTCGGAAACTATTTAGAGGTCCTCTAGAAATAATTTAACACCCGAAAAGATAACTAAGGATAATTAGGAGTTGGTCTTTTCAAGTATAACACGTTCGGTAGTTTCGCTCACTTCACTGAGCGTTAAGTTATCTCGAGTTAAGTTGTGCTTAAGTAGCCTTTGTAAATGATATTGCGAAGTCGGTGAGTTGGAAAATGACTGTGCAATTAGGCGGGTGGTTGAAGTTATTCCGAATTTGTTAGCAAAAGGCTTTAATAAAATAAGCTGTTTTGTAGTTGGTAATGTCACTGAATTTCTCGAAATATCATCCATTTTTCAAATGGTTTCTGCTGAGGTAAGGCAGATGAAGTTGTTCATTCAAATTTGATCATTTCTTATGTGCAGTTAAATAGATTTGAGTATGTTGATTACATTATTCTTGTGATTTACTTAGTCTGTGTACATAGTTTCTAGTACATTAGTTTTTTGTCTTGATTGTGCAAATAAGAAATGCTCTTTCTATCACTATAATTCTTACTTTTGGAAATCATTCTTCTAAATATTTGTGTAATATAAGTAGACTATTGCAGAAATAGCTTATTTTCTATGTAACTAGTAGATCATAGACCAATTTTTGTGTGCTGTAAATCCAAGAAACCAGAGCGAATAAAAATACTTACTTACGCATCCACAAAAGCGTCGACCCAATCTTAGATAAGTAGCCCCTGATGTATACTTAGATACCTTTTATTGCTGTTTATTTAAACTTTAAAGCAGATATCCATTACGGTCGACAGGACACCGATAGAAGGAGGTAACTGTAAATGTCCATTTTAAAATTCCGTGAGAGTAAAGTCCATTGTTGGGACCGGATTATTTTGCTTGCATGGACCACGGGCCATGGTCCATTCATGGCCAGGTACCAAGTGAGCAGTGTGTGATGGTCATGCACAATGAGGATAACATTCGTCTTGGTATTGGATAATCCTCTGTTATACTTATGGAGAGGTATTCTGTTGGGCTTGATGGTTTACTTCCAAACATTTTGCTTTTAACATAGTAGGTACTTAGTGCTTTTAATTCTGAAGATGGAATAACCAGGGGCGATCTCAGCTATGAATAATTAATGTAAAAATTGTTGGCGTGGAACAGTTGAATTGAATAAAAACATGTAGTGTTTGTACATGTTTTTATTCAATTCTATTTTTAAAATTATTTTCATATACGTAACTAGGTTAAGCCTGGGATAAAAATGTTTTTCTGGTCAATCGCTAATTCTCTATACATAAACTCTTGCTCTCTCTTGGTTCAGAGTCCCCGAGCTTAAGAGCTTGGTTCTACATTCCTACCTACTTAGGATTACAGTACTAACCAGGTAATTATAAAAAATACAAATTAACCATTAAAGCTTACTTCGCACTGACATACCTAAATTAAATAAAAGCTTTTAAAACCCCCAAATTTAACAATCGTCACGCATTAACAAGCCACAGGAATTATAAAGCCACACGGTAGAATGTATGTAGGTTGTAGATGTAGGGGCTTGTCCACAGTTACATTATTCAATTAAGAAGTTGGGATTGCCCGGTTGAGTGAAGTGCGTTGATAATCAGGAATGAGGATGGACCAGTGTGGGCCGTGTAAGCGCAAAGGAGTTATTATTCTGAGGGCCCGATACGATTATTCATAACTTTAATCCTCTACACGGGCTGACTAGTTTAGCCATTCAAGTATTTTATTTGAAGCATGTTGTTGGGTTTATTATAACGTAGTTAGTTGTAGTGGTGTTCTGAATAATCCTAGTGGTTTTATTAAGGTTTTTATATGGTATTTAGAATTTAGATAGTGTGACTAGGTCATATTTAAGTTATTTAACCAATAGATACATAATAGCAGCCAGATCTATTTTTCACATATCAGGAATTCAGGATAAAACTATTATTGTTCAAAGGCAACTTCTTGTGTACAAATTGAGGTGAGGCAGCAGACAACTAGTCGCAACTCGTGTTGAAATGAGTTGATGACTCTCAGTCCTACGTGCAACACCTACTTCATACACTTACAATGTAAGATATTTATATCTGAACATGTACATTTATGTTCACATACGATTCAACAGTTAGATAAATCACGTCAGCGCCATTCATTCCGCAAAAGGCCGGTGCAGCCATCAATGACGGAGGTAAAAACGCGAATACCCGTGAATTCGGCCCCGATTTTACATCTTTTCAATTATGTATGACGCGGTAATGTATTATTTAACACCTACATCGAATATCGATGTTACTGCGCCTTGAGTACCACCCGTTGAGCCACTGCCTTTGTTTGGTTTGACGCGTGAAGGGTCTTTTTATTCATCCTCCGATATATTGGTTACTGAATTCTTAATGCAGAAAAGTTAATGTGATTTTCAGAAGGTCTGCGACGTTAATTTGTATTTATAGGGTTGGATTGTCACTACGGAGGATAGTGGAGTTTGGAAGATTAAATCGGAGGCCTTAGATGCCTTAAGAAGTCAAAATACCTTTTTCGCTGGAGCTTTCAGTGTAAGCCTCACAACATAGGTGGTTCATTATGTCAGCTATAGTACCTTCAGGAAGTTACACACTCTTTATACGATGACCATAGTTGCATAGGCTAGTAACTCTATTCATGAAAAAGTACATATAGATAGCATTTGATTTACTTTTTAGTTTTAAACTCCACAGTTTGTCTTGTTTCTGTTTCCTCTCACGTCATCTAGATTAACGCGGACATAGCGCTAAACCGCGATTTATCGGATAACTTAACCAGTTCGGTACAACATTTAAACGCATGTAATAATATAGGAGCACCGATTAATATGGTTGCAGGTTCGGTTCGCGTGCAGGCTCAGATTGAGATATCAACGCAAACGATTCTTATCTTGTTATAGTGAGTGTACGCAATTGGATACAAAGTTGCAGCCTCATTAGAACGTGTAAGGTGTGAGCATGTGTTTTGTATGAGATATTGTTGTAAGATATAATTATGACTTTGTTACTGAAAGGGCAGGTGTTCGTATGTATCAACAACTCTCGTTTTCATACACTTAATAAAATTTTCATTGATTGTATTTTTAAATATACAATTTATATTGATATGTTCCTTTGTATTGTCAGTTTTCGCGCTGCACAGTAAATATTCGTCTTCGTCTTTTCTTTTTGGTAAATAAAAAACTTCACTCTTTCTAGCTTAATCGGATGATATCTTTTGGACTTCTATAGCAAACAAAAATATAGATACCGTCATCAAACTGTTGCATCTAGACTGCACGTACACTGGCTACCATTGGTATCATTTATCTGTGACATAGCAAATGACTCGGCCCCGCCCGCCGTGGCCGCGGTCGCGTCGATCGCGAATTAAATCATGGAGATATGAACGGCCCCCGATTCGATGACAACTGCATTAACTATTTAGGTATGATTTTGGATGAGTGGAATGTATGAGACACTCGTTTTTAACAGATTTAAAATGTTTTACGATTGTTTAGAGCAGGGGGTTTACGAAAAGTTAAATTTCAGACCACTTCTGCGCTAACCACCATTCAATATCATTGTATTAAACGGATCTACCAATTGTATTACAGCTGCAAAAGCAATTTCGTCAAGTTAAATTTCAGGATTTTCTCTAACCCTTCTGACGTTAAAAAGTAGCACGTACATTTGTGAGGTGTTCTCAAGTTGGTTTTGTTTTTACTACATCAACGGCGAGTCACATTGTAATCGATTTGAACATGTGACTGCGCCACGCTGCCGGGATTTCACAGTTCAATCACTCCATATCACGTAATCACGTGTCATCGTGAAAAATCGATACATTTTTCATATCCGATTCAATTTTCACTAACATTCATTGAACTTTGCGCGTCGGTCAGCGACTTTGAGCACGAGTGGTCATTAGCTGGTCGAGTCTTGTTGTTTTTTTTTATTAAAATCCATATGAAGTAAATAAAATTATTGTATTATCGTGTACCTATGTTTTTTTCTGATTGATTTTCTTTTATTTAACACGAAGACAAAAAAAAACGATCAAGTGCCTACTTCAAGAAAATGAGTGAAACCTAAAAAGGTGATTAAACCAGCCAGTACCCAATAACACGTTGGTAATCCCAACGCAACTGGCGCCATCGACAAGGTAGAACAATGAGCAAGCGCTTCCGGCCGCCATAAAAAAATTACGTCTTGTCTCTGGTTTTCATTCAGCGCCGCCATTTTGACTATTACATAAATTAGTAGCAATAAAGGTTCATTCACCAATCTTGGCCCTTCGCGGCCTTGGACCGGGCTTCGTTGGTGGGAATTTTATAAAAAAAAGCCTACAAAGGTATCGCATAAAAGGTGTTTGCCGCGGGACCGGCAGCGGCAGCGCACCCCGTGTCGGTGTTTCGGGAATTTATGTTGTTTTCCATAATTTTGATATTGTAACAATTTTAATAATTTCTTGATGAAGGAGTTATTTCATGTAAGCTAGCTATATACCTATTGAAGTTGGATCGGTAAGAGTAAAAATACGACACAGACGACACAGTCAGATGCGGAATGGAATAGATACTTAGATGTTAGTTTTAATATACCTAAAGTACATAATTATTAGATCACGACTTTGGGTGTAATAAGTTAGCATCGTATTCAAGTTCTTCAGCAATTTAACATTCCAATCTTCTTTCAAGGGCAATAAGTACCTCACACACAATGCACCGGAATACTCCACCGCACGTGAACCCAGCCACCCTGAAAGCGCGAAATCAGGGACACGCCCAGTTCGGAAAGGCAACTAAATTCATTTATTTACATGTCAGCACAAGAATGCACACACAAATAAATATCTCAGTGAGCGACGCCCCCGGACAGTCCGCCGCGGACACCTTGGGCCGGCGCTTGCGGACACAAAGGCTACAATGGGGAAATTATAAAAAAGAATTTCAGAACCGACCGAGGTGTGGGCGGATGGCGATTTTTCGTCATGGTGTGTCTAACTAATAGTTATTGCTGTTGGAGGTGGCTTTTATTTAAATAAATTATAAAATTAAAATTTTAACGTAAAGTATAATTACAAGATAGTTATAAAAATACATTAACATTAGGTATGTAGGTTGCAAAGTTATCCCCTCTAGTTTGATGCAAAACGTCGGTTTCCGTCTAGTTTTATTATTTATATGATTTATTACATTTCCATCGATGACGGCGGCACTTGTTCACTTGAACACATAAAAAGCTACAATTTATAAAAAAATATATACAAGTAACCAGTGATCAGTAAGTAGATAGAGTCATAGAAACTGGCAGAATGTATGTAAAGTGTATGTTCAATTTAAACTTGGACCAAGCCCTAAAAAGGTCGGATATTTTAAAAGAGCATTTAGATACTTACCCGTGAGACTTATTGATCCTTTAGTGAAATGAAGACATCATGGAATATTCCACTTAAAAAATATGAATAACCTCATAATTTCATTAAGATAATTTTTAGAAATATTGCAGTAAAAAATAGACGGTTTTGAATGGCGTATTTTATTTTCATCTCTTTCTCAATCGAGATCAGCGACAGATAGTGGGTTTAGCCTGTCGCAAATAAGTACGTTGAAAAAGCCATGTTTCAGTAAATTTATTCAGGTACTATGAAGTGTAAATACTCAAAGTAAAGGTACCATTAAAAACTAAAAAAGCAAATAAATTTATGTCAATTTCACACTATCGTACACCTGCAGAGTAAGACAATGTGGTGCTTCAAGCATTTTATTGCTCATAAATCGATTCCTTCTCACTTTTCTTGTACTGAAACATCTGGTTTTGCACAGATGGTCCTATAAAATGGAAGATTTATTTATATGGTCTTACGTTACGCTAATGTGTTTTTTTCTTTTATATGAAACTTTTCTTTTAGTTATTATACCATGAAGGTCGTTAGACATAGAAGGACATTAGCTATAATTAACAAGTGTTAAATAAATTTGAAAAAACCTATTAAGACCTTAATAATCCGTCCAACGCTATAAAAAATCATAATTTACGTTCTCAATATGAGATACATTCAGAAATATTCCTATCCGTATCAAAAGTGTACATATTTATACAGCATAATTTAGCTTAATTGGGCATTCACATCTCATACGTGTAAAACCCAAGTCACCCACAATGTTGCCAGTCTGTCGGAGCTTTCTTTTCATGAAACTAGGGGTTATTTGGAACAAAAGAGTAAATTATATAGAATTTTATCAAAAATAGTTTATTTAGTATTTTAACACTTTATTGTACATATACACAAAACATTATAAATAAACAACAAAATGAAAAACACACTAAAAACATATAATGGCGGGCTTATTGTCAAAAAGCAATTTCTTCTAGCCAACCTTTGATGGTGGATAAGACTCATTACGAATAATATTATATTAATAATACTTGTACTACTTAACATAACTTGATCAATAGCGAAAATAAATAAATTTTCTCTTGTAACGTCTGTCAGAACAGACAGGCTATCATCATCAGCCAATAGTCATCCACTGCTGGACATAGGCCTCTCCCAAGGAGCGCCACAACACTCGGTCCTCGGCCTTCCTCATCCAACCACTACCCGCCACCCGCCTAAGGTCGTCAGTCCAGCGGGCAGGAGGGCGTCCCACGCTGCGTTTGCCTGTTCGTGGTCTCCACTCGAGAACTCGTCTACCCCAACGGTTATCGGTTCTTCGGCAGATATGACCAGCCCACTGCCACTTCAGCTTGCATATTTTGACAGGCTATAACAGTTCTATAAATAAATTTAAATATTTCAGCATGTAATGGTAAATAATTTAACTTGAACCTGGCAGCACCAGCCGCCCGACTATTGGACTCACACGTCGATAATGGAGACTCCCGCCTGAGAAGGTGATGTTTTAATAAATTTATTCGTTAGTTTCACCATCTACATCCCTTTCCCTCCACCCTGGTGTGACAGGGAGAGGTGCACAAAGCTGTGAAGGAAAATGCCTGACGGGCAGTTCGCCTCCCTTTTGTCCATTCGTGATGCTCCTCTCTACCGCATCATGCGAGATTTGTTATTTTCTAGGGATGTACCTGGAGTGGTTTATCGATTAAAATATTCCGATCGAATAAATGTGTTCTGTGCTTTCGATGGCTTGAATTATTAACAGGGTAAAAATAGATGGCACTATTATTAAGAATCTCTAATTAACAAATTTCTACAAAATGTAAAAATCATAAAAAAAAAAAACACGCACTCACGCCTTGTACTAATGTACTCCCTTGCGGGGTAGGCAGAGGTGCATTGCTGCACCCACTTTTCGCCAGAGTGTTATGTTGTATGTATGTAAAAATCATATTAATAAATAAATGTGTTGTGTATATCCTTATCATAATGCTACTCGTAGAACACAAGTTTTACAGGAATGACTCCCTGAGTCACCCCTTTCCGGCTTAGTATACCACTTTTGCAACACCCTATATATTCTTTGAAATTATTGCATATCCTATTAAAAAGTATCATATTAAAAAAAACAAATCGAACCAAATGATCCAGTCCCATTCGACAATGGTTTCCCAGCACTAGGGCTCCGCCTATCAAGCATAAATAATTTCATCCCACAAAACAATCTTAAACACCATATTTAAGTCAAGAAATGTGCCGATTTTGTCGCTTAATTTGTTAAAATTGTTCCCTCATTGTATTTTTTGTTCGTTTCTATTTTAAAATTTGCTACATGATATCTGTCTTTTGTGAAACCCGTGGTTTCTCAAAGATTAATTATTGTGGATGAATCATTATTACGTTTTTTGATGTGTCTATTAATATTGGTATTTCCTTGCCTACCTGGTGCGTGGGAGGTACCTAATCACTTGTTGAATTAGATGTTAACATGTTTTTTGTAAGGTAGAGTTGTTGTGTTGTAGTACAATGTAAGAAAAGTTTGAATAACTATCTTTGAATTTCTAATTCAAATTGGATGATTTAGAGTTGAATAATAAAATTAATTACTAACAAAATATATATTACTCACAATTACTTTTAATTTTATATATTGATGTAAGTACATAGTAGAGGTACCTATATAAAACTTTGACTAATCGGGTAAAAAGTTAGAATGCTAAATTTTCATTATTTTAAATAGTTACTAAGTACCTACGTAGATTAAATAACTAAGTTAAGTACTAATACTATAAGAAACATAAACAGGATACAAACGTAAATAGTATTAATTAACGCGTACCTTTACAGAACAATGGATCTTTTTAGTATCCGGAGCCATATCTAAATTGTTTGTAGAAACATTTATCTGAGGACTCTACGTTGATGATTTTGTCACGTAGCTTGAACATTGGTTTAGGGTTGATACTAGCCCCCTTATTCATAGAGAAGTTATAGAACGTTTTAACTAAAAAACTGTTTTGTCCCTCTCCGACGAAGAACAATTTGTTCTTTGATAGAGAGGGACAAAACAGTTTATTAGTTAAAACGAATTGTAACTTTTCTATGAATAAGGGGGTAGAACTGTAATCAGACAGATTTGACTAGGTATAATTTGCATTAAGTCAAATAATTTGTAAACTTACAAAGGTGTCTGCAGCCTAATTAAGTGTGTAAACCACAATGTCATAAAATAGTATAATATTTTAGTTGTACTGTTTTCTTACCATTATACTTATTGATAATAAAGAATTTTGAAAATCAAAAATCAATCAATTTGCATTGCGTCGGGTTATTTTTGTTGTTGGACAAACCAACTTACTGTGGACTACAAAATTGGTAAACAACAATACTCACACTCACATATTGTTTAACACAAATAATGAACTAAATATAAATATAATGTTATATAGAATTTACAGGAAAAGATAAGTTTGCGAGAGACTGCGCTAGTTTCATCTTGGGAGGCAGGACAACAATAAGCAGAAGGCCAGTTTCAAAAATAAATAGAGATAATCCTTTATTTTCAACAAACATACCTAACCTAACTAGTCAAAACGCTACCATTTCGCACGAAGCCCTCACAGAAGTGTTCCGCGAAACTCACCTTTTCCCTTTAAATCATGTGTGAAAGAGAACAATAGATAAAAGTGAAGATAATGAGACAAGGTCCCATTGTCTTTGACCAACAAGTGCGAACCGGCACAACCCCTTTTTGTGCAGCTATAAACAATGCACTAGGGCGCAGATAAGGGAGTCCTGGTAACCCACTAAAATTATATTTTACGGCCTAACCCTACGTCGCAACAATAAAAAAAATAACTGTACAAGTGACTGTTCAAATTTTGAAACCAACTTATATTGTACCTGACCGACGTTCTTTTTTAAAATTGGGCTAAAATGGCCGCGATGATCTCAATTCTTTTGTCTAGGTCGTGTTTGAAAAGAATCCCTTAATTTGTTATTTTTGTTTCGCAATACAAAAGCGCCGTGTGTCTTGAGTGAGTCTCGCCTGGTCACCTGGCTGTTTCCAGTATTTTTATGGCTTGCAGGTGCTTCCCGGCGCGACTAGAAAAATACAGAATTCTACAACTGTAATTTCCAATTTCAATAAAACTGAAACACAGAAGCGCTTCTATACTATCTCTTTACAATATCCTAAAAGTTACAAATAACTTAAGTGAGTGGCGGACCGCAATAAACCCGTACACTTTAACAATTTCTCGAACAACCACGAAAAACTACAGTCCTTTTAACTAGAGAATATCGCACCTCCGCTTTTAACTTTTTCTTATTGCCCATCTTTAGTTGGGCTCAGTATTGGCCTTAATAAAGTAATATGGCTCACAAACTGACAACTCATCGGAAATAAACGGCTCAAGAGGATCACTCTATTTTGGAAATACGAAGTTTCAGGGCGCTGCTGCGCTAATCGCGACTCTATCTCGTTGCATTAAACTTACAGATGGCATGATACGTATTCCTTCAAGCAAGAGTATCTCTCCATCGTAAAATGAAACCTGTGAAATGCATAGGGCCATTGTCGGTGCGGGGAAATGTTTGGACAAGCTCAGAGGCAATTATTTTGAAAAATAACAAATTCGATGTGTCAATGAGTTGACGATTGGGTTGCATCAATGTACAGTCGCTGTTAAAATTGTTGTTTCTTGAGTTTATCCTCATTCTTTAAATTTAAACTCTCTAATGTCTCTATCTCTCTCATTTTTTCTAAACAAATTTAATGTGGAAGTATGTATATAAATTGAGTCCCTATTTGTTCAAGTAGATACAGATTATAATTATAACTGAATAGTTTAAGTCCTTAGACTTATACCAAGTTTAGTTTTAATGAGATTTATGGTCTAGATTAATTTTAAATGTAGGGTGGTTTAAATTTTAAATATTTGCCTGAAATGTGTCATTTAAATATTAATTTAGAGCGGTTTTCTCCCCAACTATACTCCATTACGTGAAATACTAACTTATTATTTCGAGTGGCGCCCGCTCCCACAGATGTATTTATATATATTTAGGGTTCCTCTGGATCAGACATTGGACTAAAACCTCGTCAACAAAATATATATATAAAACATATATATATATATATATATATATATATATATATATATATATATGTTTTATTTATTTTTTTATAAAGATCAGGAACGATCCTCTAGATTTATTTACTATAATCTACGTTGCTGAAGATTTAGTACTGTGAATCACAAAATATAACCAAAAGTATCGTAACAATGTCAACATCAGCTCGCGAGTAAATGTTTCCCTTACAAAAATAACACAGGAAAATTGGTCAACATAAATACATTAAACAAAAAAATAAAATATATATAATTTTCCAAAAACATATATTTTTATACAGAACCTCAGCGTGCCGAGTTCGAATCCCGGCTGACCCAAGGTCCTTCATTCTCACGCTCCACTCAGATCAGTTGTCGCTGCCTTTGTCCAACATTTTTAGTTAAACGCAGGTTCCGATACCTCGGCTATTAGTTACGATGCTATTTTTTCGATTGACGGCTCGATAACTTATTCTTTGTGCGTTTTGATGGCCAGTGACATTATAGACGCCTTTACGAAAATGGAATGCTATTTAAATGTTAGGTCTAATGTAATTGATCAGATTTAACAGTGTTAATACACATTATTTTAGATCGAGAGCTAAAACTTACTCCACAATCGGATACAATTAATCCCACTGTAGTTTGGGTCTCGATAGCAGATAACATCGAAATTTATGCTAATTTTACGTTTTATTGAGTTTTTGGCCTCCGTATAATGAATTTTGATAATCGGAAATACCACAAATGACTTCACGTGCTGGGTGGCGAAATACAGTATTTGGGCCTTTAATACGGAATTCACACAAACACATTGGATTGTATGGCACATTGAATCAATTGTATGCACACTCAACAACACTGAAAGTTTAAGTTTGAGAGTACCATCGAAGTAACCACCTTATATTTAATTTTTTAAATCAAATTTACCCATGCTATTATCATCGCCGCTTCTTAAACATCGTGGTGAGTCAATAAAGGTGTAAATAATGAACTGACATTTACCTTAATTACATTGAAACGTAAAACAAGCCTGCAAGCTATAGCAAATCTAACCTCCATTACGTTACTAGTGATTATAGAGTTACAAATTTACTAGAGGCACACGAAAATATTTTTATAGCAGAAGGTACGATCTTATCCATTAATAACAGACCGTAATAAATATACTTTCCACAATAATATAGTTGTATAGTAATTCGAAACTAAGGCTTGTTATTTTGAACAATTTTTGTTCTACGAGATTTGAAAATTTCCAACTTTGTTTCTTTCGACTAATTAGTCGATTTGAGTGATTCTCTTGTGCACCCACCAGGGCGCAGGCTTCGGGCCTTAGAAGACTTTTTCCTTGCCCAGGCTTCAGCTTCAGGGCCTTTCAGATCCTGGGTCCGATGTGGCGACCTGTGTACCGGATGCTGCCTGACTGAATAGGGACCCAGGAGCTGCAAGGAAATAAGTGGATAAAATATTCTTGTTTCATAAATATATTTTTGATAAAAATACAAAAAAAAAATGAACCTCTGAGTAACCCTGTTTTGGCGTACTATATTATTTTTAAACATTCCTGTTTATCGGCATATCGCTTAGGCCTTAAAGCTACAAGCAGTGTCTGTTCTGCTATTTGCTGTCGGTGTGAGGATGCCACCGGCGTCGTGTGAAGACGTTGCGGAGAGTGCCGCGGGCCTCGACGGATCCATTACTTTATTGTTCCTCACGCATCATTCTGCACAACTGAGCACAGTGCTGTGTGCAACAGTGTAGATAGATAAATAAAATAAAAAACAGTTTTTTTTATAGAGGCCGACATTGCTAACTTTTAGTTAGCAGCAGTGCTATGTTTAACAGTGTAAACATAACGACAATGCTAAGTTAGTAAAAGAAGCAAGTAAGTAGCAAATGCCAACACCAATAAAAGATTATCAACTTAATTATAATTATGATAATAGGGTAACAATTTTATTATAGTTAATTCAATACAAATTCCGCTTCCAAAAAACGTTACAAATTTCACAATATTTTTGAAATTACAACCGTGTTAAAAAGTTAAATTCATAAAATTTACATTGTACTTACCGTTTAAATATAAAATGAGATGCTTTTTAAACTTCATAATACACTCACGGGCAATGAAAAAGTTCCACTCACAAAATAAAGACGCCAAAAGACACCAATTTCTCCAAACTTTTATTTTCAAATTTGAACAAAATGTTACTGTTTTAAGTTCTTAATATCCTGACGCTCAGTTAAATGTACTTCAATGTTGCCGAAAGCTTAATAAAGCTACCTTTTTCCGTTTAGGAGAAAACTTTCATTGCCCGTGAGTGTAATTTACACTAAGCTATGGAGTTACATACATAATACGAGTAATACCTTCTCTTCTTATTTGTATGCATGTGGCGATACCAATGGAATGCTATATTGTTGCGGTTGAAATTTGATTTAATATTCATTGTGCAGAATCTAATTGAATGGGTCGCGCTAAACTATGAATGAACGTTAAAGTAACGAAGTGCAATGTCAAATATAAAGGTTATCTAACCCCGTATATTTATATACATATTTTTATTGTAGTTGTTTGCTTTAATTTTGTAAGGATTTCATATTATTAGATTTTTTATCTTATGTATATTATGGATGCCCAGAATTCATAACAACTTTAGTTTAACGACTTTTGAAAATTCTCGTACACTAGTAAACGTATGGACTGTATTTATAACTCTCAAGCTGAACGCGGTGTAAGTACGTAGCATTGTGAAGTGTTGTAAGTTGAAATATGCATTCACGGGGATTGCCATGTATCAGTACGTGCCAATACTCGTGACGTAAATGCATCTCTCAAGTTACAACACTAGGAAATTTACACGGACAAAAGATGTTATAACTTCTACGGAGTATTGCAAAAAAGATGTAACAGCTATTTCAATGTAAAGTCAATACACCAATTTGTGCGGAACTTCTGTGATAAAATACATTCCTGTG
This sequence comes from Plutella xylostella, assembly GCF_932276165.1. Taxonomy (NCBI): domain Eukaryota; kingdom Metazoa; phylum Arthropoda; class Insecta; order Lepidoptera; family Plutellidae; genus Plutella; species Plutella xylostella. Next base: position 9,599,940 of record NC_063984.1, on the reverse strand, counting down.
TATTTCTAGTCAATAAACAAACCTCAAGTTTTTTGCGAATATTCCAAAGTTAACAGAGAAGGTTAATCTCTAGATAATAAGTAGGTAGCATGATGGATTTGATGCAGTGTTTTTTGTAAGCAGTCTAGAATCTAAATCATAATTGTATCAAAGATGGAATTTTAAATATATGCAGCTTTATCAGACTGCAAGAAGTTAGCCTCCGGCATTTAGGGAAATAATTAGTGTACCTACACAAAAACAAGTAAAATTCGGAGCCAATTCTGGCCTTATTCCATATAAGCCACTGATGAAATACCATCTTTTATACATCCACTCTGTTCACTTTTATATAGTTAGTTACCTATATGTTGTTTGGAAAGTAACAATATCAACTATATCAATTTTCTTTCTCCCAACATTTTAATATGCAATATGAAAAATAATTGAATCTTTTGTGTCTATAAACACAGATATCATAATTTGGCTGTGATATTATTGTGATTAAGTATCTACTACTCTATGCTATAAGGCCGGTCACTCTAGCCTGTTCACTCTAGCTTACGAAAAACGAAGATTTTCTTTTCGTTCCATTAAACTTGCCGATTACATGAGCTATGGTTTGTTCTCATTTGTAAAGCCAAAGTCGCTCAAGTATTGTATTATGCGCCAGACACACTCGTATTCATGTTTTAACACGTTCAATGCCATTGATCTTGGCCTTGACCGCTAGCTTGACTAGATCATGTCTTTCCTATTATTATAACCACTATACATCCAGTACCTACAGAGATTAATCATTTATTAAGATAGGTTAGTTCTTTTTAGAAACACATATTTATTTTGCTCTTATTAATTCAGCTAAAAGCTTTATAAGCTCGTGGTTAAACACCCAGGACTCAGGATCAAAGAGTTTTTCAGAGGGTGGTAACTGTTTTTTTTTCTAGTAAATGGTGTACTTACCTTCATAAAATACACTCATGAGCAATGAAAAAGTTCCACCTAACATTCCATATGTCAAAGAACTTTTTCAAGAATAAATAATATACCTCTACATATTAAAAATTAAAAATCCACGATAGTGCTGATATTAATAATGAGCATATTTTGATTGAACACATCTGAAGCTACTCTCTGTCTGAATATATTCATTCACCTCAGAGCTACAGACACATACACAGATTGATCTAGTTAAAACACCTCCCATTAGTACCTTAATACCAACCTTATTAGTATAAACTAAAAATAAACTTAAGTAGAACGCTAATCTAAAGATATTAGGTATCGTAAATTCGTAACACATGGCAAGATGTTGCGAGGATGATGCTCCCAATCTATGAGTCGCGTGACTTGACCTGCTATAACTATACGATCCTGACGCCGAGGCGACATCATATGATGTCGCCTCGGCGTTTATGCTCGGTGACTATAACGCCCACCCCGGCACATGCTTTGGTGATGAACTGTCGAGCTACTGCAGCGAGCAGACGTGGGAGTGCGCGGACATGAACCTGCTGGGCGCCGCCTCGGACACCTACACCTTCATCAGTGAGGCGAACGGCTCCCGGCGCTGGCTGGACCACTGCCTAACCACGCAGGCTGCCTGGACCACCGTCACCACCGCGTATGTCATGTATGACGTAACATGGTCAGACCATTTTCCTATATGTATTGAATGTGATATGTTTTGTGTTCCATCTGTGATAAAATTTAGTAATAAAATGAATTATAATATTGTATGGGGTGCTAGAGACTCTAGTCAGACTGATGTATTTTATAATTACTGTAAAAATTATTTTAAACTTATGAATTCTAATGTTAATGAATGTATTGAATGTATAAACGGACCCTGTATGCATGATATAAAATGTATAGACAAATTTTATGCAGATATTGTGAGCATATTACAAAATGCAGCTATTGCTAGCGTGAGGCCGCGGTCCGCTGTACAGAGCGCTAATAAGAAGAATATTATAGGGTGGAATTATCACGTAAGGGAGTCCCATTCAGTAGCTAGATTGCATTTCCAGTGCTGGGTGGCGGCTGGCCGGCCGGTGGCGGGCCCACTCTATGATGGCATGCGCGATAGTCGCCGGGAGTTCAAAAGTAAGCTACAATGGTGCCAGAAAAATGAGGATCAGATAAAAATGAATATTTTAGCTTTGCATCGAAAAGATAAAAACTTTTCAAAGTTTTGGAAAGCCACAAAAAAGCTGGAATATAAACAAAGTCTGCCAGTGTCCGTGGGAGGTCATCAAAACCCTACGGACATTGCTAATCTCTTTGCTCGCAGTTTCAAGGTCACCCCTCTGCTACCTTCAGGCCCCCCTGTGGCCTCGGCCAGCAGACGTCGTGTCCCGGCCGATCAAGTGTTGCAGTTCAGCGTGCACGACGTGGCTCGCGCGGTGCGGCGCATGAAGCGGGGCAAGTCGCCGGGGCACGACGGGCTGAGCATTGAACATCTCATGTGTGCTGGTGATGCCCTCTTTCCCAGTCTATGTCAACTCTTTAATAAGTGTCTCAAATGTGGCTATCTTCCAGCACAGCTTATGAAGACTGTGGTCATCCCAGTACCAAAGAATAGGACGGGTGACCTTGGATCCTCGAGCAACTACCGGCCAATTTCACTGGGGACGGTGATAGGTAAGGTCCTGGAGCGGCTTCTGCAGCCTGCACTGGTGGGTAAGTTGCAGATTGATGATGCACAGTTTGGTTTCCGTCCCGGACTCTCAACGGACTCCGCAGTAATGAGCCTCAAGCACACGGTCAACTATTATGTCCAGAGAGATACGTCGGTCTACGCCTGCTTCCTAGATCTCAGCAAGGCCTTTGATTTAGTAAATTACGACTCTCTGTGGCGTAAGTTGATGGACTCGGGTGTTTCGGCTTGTATTGTGGATCTGTTGAGATACTGGTACGGCAACCAAACAAATGCTGTGAGATGGGGCGACTCGACCTCTAGCGAATATAGGCTAGACTGCGGGGTGCGCCAGGGGGGTCTCACCTCTCCGGACCTTTTCAATGCCTATATAAATGACCTCATCGGGGAGCTGAGGGGCACCGGTGTCGGCTGTCATGTGAGGGGAGTTTGTGTAAACAACCTAAGCTATGCGGACGACATGGTGCTACTCAGTCCCTCGATCAATGGCTTACGTAAACTGCTTTCGGTCTGTGAGAATTATGCTAATTCTCATGGACTGAAATACAACGTCAAAAAAACGGAGTTCATGGTTTTCAAGGCAGGAAAGGGTCCGGAGAGGGTTCCAGGGATCTCTCTTGATGGATCACCGGTGCAGCAGGTGCGGAAGTTTAGGTACCTGGGCCATCTCCTGACTGAGGACCTCACCGACGACCAGGACATCGAGCGCGAGCGGCGGGCGCTCTCGGTGAGGTGTAACATGCTCGCTAGACGGTTCCACAGGTGCAATAAAGATGTAAAAATCACACTCTTTAGGGCTTACTGCCAAAACATGTACACCTGTCACCTGTGGACCAAATTTACACGCAAATCAATGAGTGCCATGAGGGTGCAGTATAATGACGCATACCGCATCCTCATGCGCCAGCCGCGGTATTGCAGTGCGTCGAACATGTTCGCCGAGGCGAGGGTGCCCGACTTCTTCGCCATCATGAGGTCCCGGATCGCCTCGTTCTGGCACAGACTGCGCAGCGCTGGGAATGCAATCTTAATGAACGTTGCTAATGACTACAGGTGCCCAATCTTAAAACATTGGCTCTCTGTACAGCTGACCGCAAATCGCAAATGACCCTACCTACTTCTCAAGTTTTATTTAGGTAGAAAGCTTTTTATTTTTATATTTTATAGTGTATTTTTAATTTTATAATTTGACCATTTTATTGTATTTTATTTTATTTGTGAATTTAATGTATTTTTAATTTTAACTATGGGTATACACCTGCAATAAAGAATTATTATTATTATTATTATTATTATAATGAAAGCGAATTTTTGATTTTATTACGTGTACATGCCTCACGGCGAGCGATTTTATTATGATCCGTATCATAGCGGTTGTATGTTTTCGTGATTATTAAGATGCGATAAAATCTTTGTGTAAGACAAGAAATTAAATACACTTTTAATAATTAAAGTTTAATTCCAAATGACTAGAAACGTTTTTTTTTATTATTATTAAACAGCCGTCATTAACCCAACATGTTATTATTGCTGTTTAATTTTACAGCTTGTGGTGTAATAAAAAAGTTGGAAGTTTTACATGTATTGAGTGGCGTTTTAAAGGTGCCACCACACTCGTACGAATTTTATGGATATGCCTGAAACTTATATCAGATGATCATGTAGTTGGTCTAGTTTACGAATATTTATATATAAATTGTACATCTCATTATCTTAAATTAATCGTCGTGAACTATATTTTAGTCCCAAGATCAACTACTACGTAAGACCTTTACATATCTAACTGTTATATATTGTAGTTGTGTTTTTTATTGAATGATTTATATTGTATAAATAATTAAATAAAACCGTAACTTATGAGGAAGCACTAATGATCCCCACAAGGAATATAGGTAAGTCAAAAAATATGACAATAAGTACCTATTCATACTTTTACTTTTAACAATGTGACTACCATGAAAAAAATATACATATAATCGCTACAATGACATTCGCTACAGTGAGGTACCACCCTCACATAATGCGGGAGGCTGGCGCAGGACGCAAGAGTCGGGAGGTCCGAGGTTCGACCGCAGTTATGCACAATATGTCATAATTTCGGTAGATACAGTTCAACGCAAAAAGACCACGAAAACTGAGGACCACCGACCGCAGCGACTTATTAACCGACACCTCCCCGCCTGCGGCTCTCAACCTTCTGCAAATTATGCTAATGACTTCATTTATTCCTGTTTCTGTAACTGGATTTCTGCTCTACCTTTTCATTCGTGGTATTCAGTTGTGGACGTAATTTGTGTGGTATTTACGTAAGGTCGTAGTCCTCACATTCATTATATTGATTAATTGCATATAGCGTTTTTATTATTTGTATTGACACGATTGTATTATACTTGCAAATTGACTTCAATTAAAACAATTTCTTGATGATCATCAATCAAGGGAAGCAGTTTGTCATTATTTCATCAATGCAAATGATTTGCTTGACAGACATGTGCTGTGACGTGATTTATTAGGGCATTAGATCGCATGTTGAGAACCACCGAGTCGGCTATTCAGAGCCATGATATTAAAACGCTATTAGATTAGACGAGGACGCTATATATCATTCGAGAGCCGTGATTTTATCGCTCCTAAACGCGGACAAGAATTTCGATGTTTCAATTTCCTTTTTTGTGCGGTTTTTAACAAAAACAATGTTCGGCTCGGTCATTAGCATCCCGCGCGGCGTGGGACGCCATATTGTTTATGTGCGAAGTTCGCAATCGCTCGCCGCCGGACCCCGCATGCCGCGGCGACCTCCAACACTTTCCTACGCAGACTCATAGTTTTATTTCACTGAAGCAGAGGCGTGGGATAAATAACTAAAACATCAATGAACACGCCTATTGTAGACACAACAAAAAAAGCCATTACAAATTCTTAACAAACGCAGTGAGTGTTAATCAAAGTTTTCTTAGTAGCTTATTGACACGTCTTCATAAAAGGGGTTTCTGTTCAATTTGTTCTGAAACGCAGTCCCATTGAGTTGCGGAGTGCAGGCTGCGCTGGCGAGTGGATTACTCGCCGATGACATCGTATATTTTCATTATGTATTATCTGAGGCGGCAGGCGGCGCGGCTCATAATAGTGTTATATAGGGCCGGGCCCGGGCCACACAAACGTGCGTTGTCATAGATAAATCATCAGCTTCTGGTCATCAGAGTGTTGAATTTAGCGTCCCCTTAAGAATTCCTCGCAGCGGGAAAATGGCCGGCTACTTATTTAGTTGTCATCGCCATAAAGTGATTGTGAGGGGCGGATAGGTTTTTTTTTCTAAACGTGTTGGATGCGAGGCGGCTCACGGGGGGCGACCACACCGGCTCGGCTTCAATGGGCGACCGCGCCTATCTGTAAACACAATAAAACGTAATATTTACGCTCACTCCGAGTAATATAGATACAATAAGCAAGTACAGTAAAAATCTTATCCGTTGGCCACTTTTCCTTTCTTTCCCTCTGCAAAATCGGCTTTATATGTGTAGCAAAGGGTTCGCTTTGGCATGTGTTTGTTCTCCGGACGTGGATCAGTTCTCATTGTCGGTTTATAGAACTTATTTGTAGCGCTGCGCACGGCATATGCGGCGCTGTTTGGTTTTCGTAATGGCGAGAGATAAGCGAGAGAACGGTGGGAAGTTTAGTTTTGCCGGTTATTTCATGATTTTATTATTTTTTTACATACCATCTGAAATTAAAATATAAGTATAGATCTATCACGCACCTAATAAATATAATATTATATAAGGATTGAAAATATAAGTAAAAGCTTTCTTTCACTTGCAAAAATATATTGTAAATATTCTAAAACAAATGTAAAACTTAAAAACAGCAACACCTCTTCACACAGTTCTCACAAAACAATACGAAACGACAGATTTATTTCCCGCGGACACACTCTGTGCGAGCTTATTGTTAATTATCGAGCTCCATAATACCGACTGCAGTGCCCCGTGAAAAAACACCTCGTGCTACCAAAACAATTAACGAAACTTACTTCGAAACTCAACCGTAAACGCCTGACATTAAGGTTACAGTTACCTCGGTCTTAAAAGTTTTAATTTCTGTTAAAGTTTAACAATGTCGAGTGTTAATAATGAGGCTTTTTCTGTTTCAATACAGTCTTTAAGGACGCCTTTGTGAGGCATGACCCCCTAGTACTAAATAAGGGATCGGTGTGACAAATTTGTTATAAATGCCTCCCTTCTGATACGGTAGCATCAGGAATTCCATTCATATCCGAATGGACAGTGACGATTGAACAAAATAACGGATTTTATTACTATTCTCAGAACTAGAATGCAAGTGAAGATATCTAAATTATGGCCGTAGCATTCTTTGCTTTTCATTTGCGTTATTCTAGTTACATGTTTATAAAAGGCTGAAATTAGATAGGTACTATAAAGCAGAAATATTCTATTCTAATATGTATACCTACAACTACATTAATACTTAATTTTAACAGTAACTTTAGTAACTAAATTAGTAATAGCAATTATTAAATATATTTATAGAAAATAAATAATGTATTAGTGTAAGTAAATTAACAATTTATTTATTTGAAATAAATCCCATACAATTTCTATGTGAAAGTGCGCGCGTGCGTTGAATTCTTTTGTATGTAAACTTTTAGCGTAGCACCCTCGTAGCGGCGCCAACTCGTAGGCGGCGTAGCAAAATCAATAGACCAACACTTTCTTTTTAATTTATACCAGAATAGATATTAAAATATATATAAATTAAATGTTATCGAAATCTCATATCAAACAATATTTTAGGTACATATTTAGAGGTATACTCACAATATTTATATCCTAAAAAAATTATTTCCCACGAAACCCAACATTCAAAATGATCAGCATAATGTTCCCAAAGTTCGACCAACAGAAATCCCGTTCTGGGAATCAAATTTTTAAACATCGAATGTCAAAATTCCTTAGCGGAGCGGCTCACGTGCGCCCGCGCCGGTCCCGCGACGCCGCGCGCTGATTGGTCGAGCCCGCCCCTCCCACCGCCCGCTGACTCACTGCCTTCACCTTGATCGAGAAATCGCGTCATGTTATGGATTAAAATTGTTTCAGAATCGCCGACTGTTATGTGAATCAGCCGGTAATGGATGGAGGGATTAGTCTTGCGTCATTTAGATATAATATATGTCAGTAGTACTAATTATAAAAAATAATAATTAATATTCATTTTTAAAACTATATTTTTCTATAAATCCATTCTTCATCACTTTTGGTGATCGCTCGTACCCAGAACATGTACCTGCCTTTAATAACATTTTTGATTTTAATTTAACCGCAAAACATCTAAGAATCAGCTGCCATCTTGGAAAATGTATAAATATTATTCTCGTTTCTTTCTTCAAGGAGGTAAATATTGCATCATGAGAGGCCAGACTGGCCAGTGCTCCAGAGCATTCCTCGCTTAGTGACGACAAAAACTGGTCCAACCACCCTCAGCCATTACTACTGGCTGCTAGGGACATGATGTGAATGAAGAATTCCTTGGAGAAACAGGAGTTAAGTCTATCATGAGCCGAGAGTTAGCTATGGCTTAATTAAAAAATGCACCCGAAATGCAATACAAGGAATCCTACCGTCCTTCCTATAAATTTATTTGATAATCTCTCATGGTGCAGACATGAACATAAAAAGAAGTTATATCAACAAGTGATTAGTTCCTGATACATAGGTAAGTCTTCAACTGTTATAAGTACATTTAGACAAACCTAATATCTATTTGCTGTAAACAAAACAAATCGTTAGCAAATTTGCATAACGCGATTTAAACACGGACTAATCCATTCATAGGAACCGCCAAAACCATCCACTTACGGCAACAACTCAATCTGAAACCGAATCCGTAAGCCGATTAAAACAATTAACCCTCAGACGCTTGCATAACCTCCTCCAGACCTAATGACCTAAAAAAAACGCGGCCCAATCACGTGAAGCGTTCTCAGGTAAGGCCCCACCACCGCCCCGCCCGCCGGCGCCGCGCCGCGCCGAGCTCAGTACCACTGCCGCGCTCATGCTACACATAGTGAGGTGAACCGCCCAGAATGAAGTGTTTGTGTACTCTCGTAGTGTTGACTGTTGTAGTGTCGTGCCAGGCGACCAGCAAGCCCCGGAGAGGGCGCGGGAGCATGTGGTGGTGAGTACCCGCAGCCACCCACTCGGGGGTCGCGCTTTTCATTCATAAACTTCCCGAGAAAACTTTAAGGTTATGTTTTCCTAGTGTTTCTCTCCGGTCCCGTTAAGTACCCATAAAAATACATAGTTAACGCACAACAGACAGCAACAGGTGTGATTTCGCATTTTCTCATACAAGAATCGTGGTTTAAACTGAGTTTACGACGGAGCGATAATTAGCGCATCATTAAGTTGGCTTAACGTGGTCGTGCCACTACGATAAAGGCGAAATTTCACGTTTTATGGCAGTATTATTGACTCATGAAGTGATGAGATTGAGATGTTTATGTTTACTATCCTAACATGGCTATTAACACAGTTATATGTGTAATTTATGGCTGTAAAACTTTGTGTTGTAAAGTTTTTGAACAATTTGTTTTTAATGAAGATTGATAGTTTTATTTTTATTATTTTTTGTACCAAATCAGGCACTAATTAGCGAACAAATTACCATATAAGCAAAGACTTGTTGTTAGCTATTTTAAAAGTTTTAATACAAAGTTGTGAGTGAAAATCAGCTGCATACAAGTTGACGCGCCACCTCTCAGGAGTGACAAGCGACACTTGTGTTATTTACTTCTCTTATCTCACGGCTCCTGGTATGCGACACTACAAAATCCTTTTTTGTAGAATAAAAAAGCTACTAGAATTAACTTAATTAAAATAAATGCTGATGAGCACTTGAAAAATTCATGAAGTAAAATATAAAAGAATGCTTTTTATAACTTTCTACTGCGTACACCTTATTTAGAAGCTTAATTTAATACCCAGTGTATACGTATACCTAATATTTATCGATGGTCACTTTATGGTTATTATAAATTTATAACTTTAAATGAATTAGTAATATTTATGTAATTGTTGTTATAATAGATCAGTTCACATCTATACATTTCATGTTGCTCGTAGGTTTTATCATTTATCTTGAGCTGGCGCGTGCGCAGAGCAAATATAACTTTATTTGTATAATGAATGCGTTTTAAATGATAAATCGTAAAGTTGTTAATCGTTGACATTAATTTACTAAGTGGTATCGTGAACTATAGGAGATATAGAAAATTGTTAGACCATAAAAGTCTCATAGGTATTTCCGACGGAAAGCATCGACAAGTCTAAACTATTGAATAAGAATTAATCAACAAATGATACGAACTCCAACAATATTCCAACATATTTATATTATATATAGTTATTAATTAAATTCTAAAAAATAATAAATTTTAAAAAAAATCTTTCATATGTTAATTACTAGGACCCCATTATCAACAATTATATTTAAACTTTTATCTTAAATATTGAATGAAAAGTCCGTGTAAAAAACCAAGGTTTATTTATAAATCTGTCAACGTTAAAGGACAAGGGGCAGGAATGGGCGAATGGTTCCGGCAGATGTGTGTATGTCCCTTAAGTGCTTAAGTGTTAAATCCAGTCACATTTCAAGTACCTGAGAAAAGTAGTATTTATTTTTAAAACGTCGATGTGTTACTCAGAATAGTGATATACTATACTGACTTCAGGAACTATGTTTATACATTTAGTCATTTTTGAGCAGGTTATTTAGTAGGTAAAATAATGGTTAATTTCAGAAATTACCTACTTAATTAGCTATAAACGACAGTGCAAATTTCACATTTATGTAACATTTAACAAGACCCACTTTTGTGCTGTTTTATATAGTAAAATAATATATAGTATGTAATTTAAGAAACTATTATTATTTACTTACAGTAATGTTCATGAATAGCCTGTTTTAGTCAAATTATTACATTGCATCACAAAGACGAAAGCTAACAGACCATGTCTATACCTACCTACTGAATGAAACCATTGAACTCAGCCTCACTAGCTGTGTAAAGACGGCCATCTCACACGCATCTCACGTAGGCTATATTACATTACGCCGGACGAAATCTTCTGACACGATACACACTGATAACAACGACCATTGTAGCTTGACCTGCGACCCCAAGGCTTTCGCTTTCTACCGCGTGCCATATTAAAAACTTTAGTATCTTGATACAAATTAAGTGCTGTTAATTTGTATGCGAAACGTGTGCACATTTCAGACATAATGGTTTATTTTTCACACGGTGTTTTATTTATACCAAATGTTTTGTAACCTATACTTACTTAAAGGTATAACTATGATCCTATTTGATTATAATAATTAAGTTTAAAGTGACATGTCACACTATGTTATTTGGACACCATATAGCGGCTGAATAATAGTTAATAGATACATTATGGCATTCAATATTTCATTCATACATATTAATTGAATATGGTAGTTATTAATTTGACCTGACTTCGGCTCCCGGCGGCGCCGCTATATCGACCAAATTCCGATAAACCATAGCTATCAAAAGGCCTTTGAATACGGAAACATAAGTATTAATTATAAAGCGTCCTCATAACAATTAAATTATTATCGTTACTCCTCTCGGCGAGTACCTTTTCCTTAATTGCCCGGACCAATAATACCCTAGTGACAGTACACATTTCTTCCCAAAGACTAATATTTGTTGTTTTGACACATTCACACAAAGGTTTATCGTTGTGCAAACATTTAGTTTGCCTGTGAAAGCCGTTCATGATTTTTTCCCGAGGACTTGAGACACAATATTTTCTTTTTTCTGAACGCGCCAGGAAGGGGTTATCAGTGGGGACAAACATGGACGTCCCAGTTGGTTTTGTCTTTAAGTAGTTGTGGCGTTTCACGTTCTTTTTTCAAATATTTATTTATTGCATTGTTACCAACTGGGACTCAATGTTGAAACTATACTATACAAGTAATAAATAAGACATAATATTTTTAATGGATATTTGGACATATTTTTAAGAACACTCAAGGCTCATAGACGGCTTCACTATTCAATTAAAATTAAGAAACTAGATGTCTTTTACAAAGTATATTCAAATTTCATAAATTAATAGCTCTTTTACAACCGTTTTAGTTATTAATCCGTGACCACACAGAGTTTTAGAGCTAGAATAAATCTAATAATTATGTAACCATAAAAGTGACACGGTGCTCATATTAAAGCTATAAGCTAAGCATATTTAGTTAAACAGACTTAATTTGGGAGTCGCGTCGAGAAGTCGTCAAACGAGTTATGGAATTGACCGCTCCGTACTAAGGTGACCCAAAACTAAATAATGACGATTAAAAGACTAAAGAACTACTGCTTCTTAAAAAAACAAAGCCACTTTGTGACCAATTCGTACATAATATAAAATAAATTATCCCCTAATGTCTTGTATCTCTAAAGGATCTGCGGATAAATAATTGTTTCCAATCTTTCCCACATATTTCGTCAGTTTGTCACAGCTAAATATATCGCGGAGATCGCGCTGACGTCACTGCAAGCACCTGTTTGATCGACTTGCGAGTTGCGAGCCTCCTCGCTATTGTTGCGGCGGCGGCGGCGGCGGCGGCGCGGGGACGCGTGTGGACGCTCAAAACAAAAGCCTGTCGCTCCATAAATTCTTGGAGGAAACGAGAATTTACGACGAACGCGTTCATATTTACGTTACACTCGACTACAAAGAAGAGCAAATAGAAAAGTAATACGATTTCGAGCGAGCACACGGAACCGGGCGTGTTTTTGTCGGAGAGTCAACAGCGATCGCGAGCGGTCAGGGATTAATGCATCGCGCAAATATTGGCCCCGCCGCGGATTGACAGTTCCGTCGTCAGTTGTTTGTTGTCCTTACCTTTCCAAACGAGCGTTTCATTTCAGCGTCAAGTAGGAGGATTAAGATTGTTTGTTTTGTGAGTACGTACTTAAGCTAACAGGTGATGTTTGTCGCAGGGGCATCGCGAAGGCGGGCGAGCCCAACAACCTGGCGCCGATGTCCCCGGGCGTGCTGTACATGGACCCGGCGGTGCACGCCACGCTGCGCCGCAAGCAGCGCCGCCTGGCGCGCGAGAACCCCGGCGCGCTCGCCGCTGTGGCCAAGGGCGCCAGCATGGCCGTGGCCGAGTGCCAGCACCAGTTCAAGAACCGACGCTGGAACTGCTCCACCAGAAACTTCCTCAGAGGGAAAAACCTGTTCGGCAAGATCGTCGACAAAGGTAAGCTAATGCTAAACGCTAGTTGCGGTAACGAACAAAAAATAGGGCGCGCGCAAATACTGTAATCACGATTATCCTGTCACCGTCATAAAGTCTTAATAAAGCTTGTGACAAAAACACGGTAAAAAGTAAATGTCAGTTTCAAGAACACGCGACACTCTGCATTGGCGACGCAAAACAAAGCGGACAAAGGTTTAATCCTTAAACACCCTCTAAAATACCAAGGAAACAGATTATAGGCCATTGAGATGTTCGAATAATCTTCTAAAAACGAAATTGAAAACGGTCCGCGAAATGCTTTTTTAAACAACTTAAAAAAGCTGGCTATTTTGTATGGGACCCTAATCCGGAGTACAAAGAGTGGCTACAAATTAAGTGATATCTTTAGTCAGCAACCCTTTAGAGATGTTATCTGTGCGCAGTGGGAGGGTAGCAGCAGGGGCAGATGTAAAGAGCTATCGAGATAACGCATCCTGGATCAATTACATATCCCAGTGACCTCTCGCTCTCGTTCATTCGTTTTTTGTTCCATTTTTAAATTCAACTTATTTAATTCGATGTTTGTAATGGAATGACATCTTAACTTTCTCGTCTTCTGGCTGGCATTCAAATTCCTCGTTACTCTATTTCTTTTTAGATTTTAGTGATGTTTTACGACAAAAAACACTCCATTCATAATTGTGTTGAACAGGGTCTATCAACAAAGAGTGAATAATAGATGCTGATCGCAGATACGATCAGCGTATACAGTTCCATTAAGTTCACAATGTATGTGTTTAAAACTGAATGGAAGAGCCAGATTTGTCCAATCCGCACATGCGTGAACTAATTGCATCAGTATAATCTGCTCTATTAACATTATGATCTTAATGCTGTATAACCGTATAGCTACTTAATCTACAGTTTTTTTATTACATGTACCAAAATACAAGGTTTGCCGTTTAATAAAGAGTCCATCAAAATATCGCACGCATTCGGGGTCCCTATTCTCAGGACCGGTGTCCGGTTACCGCGCATTGTACGATCCGGCTCATTATGAACAACATCCGAGCATCTGCACTGTTTGCGCGCATTATTAGCGATTATCGCAAAAACACGATCGCTTTGTGATTCAATTTTGTCCTTTCTCGAGTACTTTTGTTGGCTGAACTTTTAATAATGCAACTCGGATTCGATTAAATAGTAATTCAATACAATTGCGTATGACGTGTCTGTGCATTTATTTTCTGACTGTGTGACGTGTTGTATTTATGAATTTCCAGTTATTGAACTAAATGTTTATACAAATTACGTTTTAAATAATATATATCTACACAAATTACGGCACTCTCAGTTTAATTTGATACATCGTAGCTATAAAGCTGTAATAATGAAGAGCTTTCGGTAGTTGTAAGTTCAGGCGGTGCATTAGGAGGTTATCTTCAAAATTAAGAGCATTCGCCCGATATCTTGAACTAATTCGATCATATTTTGATTTCGGAATGCTTCGTCTTCATCTGTCGGATGGAGTCACCGGCAGCACGCCCCGGTTATTGACCCGACAGCCCGACGCTAATGAATGGTGCAAGCGTTTCGGGTAAAGAAGATGTGCTATTAGACCCGCTTCACCTAATTGTATTTCGAACGGTTAGTGTTGATATGAGAATACGCGCCTAGGAGCTCTTGTTTAGCTTCCTGCCAAGCCTTCAAGCGATATTTTAATTTGTGGAAATCTTCCGTTATTAAATCCCATATGTAGATTACTTTTGGATATGTTTACATAAAACTTTTTAATTTATCGTAATAAAAAGGCAAAGACGGTCAACACTAGCCTCGGGTAAATCGAACCAGTTCCGAACGCGTGAATGAGTAAATCAAAAGAAATATCGAAGCAAACGTTTAGCTCGGACATGTTTATGTAAGTATTGGAACGTAAATTGCTGACACAGATCCAATTTAAAGTAATAAAGCTGAATTAAAAGAATTTTTAGCTTAACAACGTAGTTGTTTCTTTAAAATATTAACAAATGAATAAACTTCCCATTTATCATTCGGACAAATCAACCGATGCCCGATCGAGATATTAAATGCCAAATTCAAAATGCCGTATTATAAAACAGATTATGCCTCGGAGCGAAAATAAATTTATTTATTATGTCTACAATCTACAAGCCATAAAAAGCTAAGTACCATTTTTCTAAATTAAAAGCCAGGTATAGCACGAAGAGGCCGGACCACCGCAGTCATAATTTCATTTGATAAAAAGAGCATCGCGAGGAGAACAAAATTTATGCTGTATGCGTGCGCATTTAGACCGTATTACTTTATTAAGGGCAGCGCGCGCGGGCGCGTCACGCGCGCACATTACTGCCGCAATCTGCGAGATAGCCTCCATACATTGCAATTACTCTCATTTGAGAAACACATAAAAACCACCAGCTATCGCCCGGCTGTCGGGAGCGATACTGAATAAAAAAACTTCTCAAGAATTATTCTGTAATATCGGTTCATTGTTGTCCTAAAAGTATATCAAATCCCTATGTGGACAATGCGTATTCTTGCTCCATGATTACAGATCGCACAACAAAGAGCCGCGGGTGGCACACAAACATAATTACTAATTTAGACGTCGACACGCCATTGACACGTCGGATGCGACATCTCCGCGCATTGTGGTGCAAACCTCAAGGATCGCATTAACACGGACGATGACAACGGCATTCAACGCTGCATTGTCAAATAGAAAAATATATGGGCCGGGTCCCCCGCGGCGCCCCCCGCCGGCCGCGCCACGGAAGCACACTTTACACCTAATGCAGCTCCTAATAGCAGGTAACGCGGCTAATAAAACCCGTCCTTTACCCCAATATTTCCTGTTCTCGGCGATACACATATCAGCCTCCGACCGGCCGTCGTGGGTGGACAAAACGTATAAAACGATCGGCACCGAAAATAAAACGGATATAAAATGCCCTCGACGAAATATTTAATGCTCAATTAGATAAGCGTTTTGGGTTTTGTGGCGTTTGAATAGTTCTCGAGATACACACGGAGCGTTTTGTAAAATAAGTCGGTTCGATCGCTCGTGTTTTTTTAATAAAGCCTCAGCTGTAATCGCGCTGTCGTTTTTACTGTCCGATTTGGCCATTCGTATCGAGTCCGATTGGTTTTTATTGCTTACGGACTGCTCACTTATAATGAAATTATTTTTGGTGTTTTTTGTCGAATTTGAAAACAAATGTGTTTGTCCATTGTGTGAATGAGTGCGAGCGGTAGCAGCGCTTTGTGCGAGCGCTGAGTGATATACGAGCGACGTGACGCTCAATTGTCGCAGCCCCCGCGGCCGGCTCAATGCTAAATTATCACCCATACAGGGCATAACGAAAATGAGTTATTGCTTTTTATTGCCCGTCCCCGATGCACCTTTATAGCAAAAATTACCTTTAACGCTCGGAATAGCTCTGTTTTCTTACTCTTAATAGTTAGTAAGCCTGCAATTTCACTCCCATTCCATTATTTAACGACGCCTATTTGCGATGAGGTTTTCATAACTAGTGAGCCTGTCCGGGGACGAATCGAAGTGATTCATCTTACTTACGGCGGACGTAAAATATAATTATCATATCGTAAAGGACGGATAAAATGACATGTCGTTTATAATGACGATTGGCGAGTTCACCAAACCTCAATAAAGATGTCCTCGATAGAGCGTTATCGGAACTGGTTCGAGACAAAAATGATTCTCTTTATAACGCGAGTGATTTATTAATGTTGTGAATAATCACGTCTCATCAAATTTGAATAATGGACGTATTAGTCATAAATTAACGGGATGCGGAGTGTGGCGCGCCTATCTGCTGTGAGCACTGCTCAACATCATCATCATCACCATCAACCAACAAGCGTCCATAACTTTACTGCATATGCGCCTCTCCTAAAAGCGTCGCAACGCTCTTCCAGCAGCCTTCAATGGTCCAGCCAATAGGCTATCAGTATTAAATGCATTCTTGATCTTTAAATCCAGAGTGGTCACAGCAGATATCGATGCCCTTTGTGTCGATTTGTATTAATTTGATCCAGCGGACTCACCTCGCCGTGATGACTTAATACTGACATGAACACATTTAATTAGTGGCATTAATTTTAAAATTGAATGTATTAATCTTGGGCCAGGTGTTCGTCAAACATTAAGTGCTGGTGTTTTATTTTGGTCTTTAGAACACGGGATTCATGATTTACGAGTTTATGACTTTTACGAGTATAAATTCTTGGCATTAATTTTATCACACAGTTTTCTGTCAAGTATGTGTGTACCAAGACCAACTTACCTAATACGCTAGTCAACAATTAATTTGAATATAATAAAAAAGTTAAATATATTGCATAGATATTCCTATTAGCATTAAAGTTGACGCAGCATGTAATTATTAATGGTAGTGGCCGGGGGCATGTTGTGATTCGTCAGAGAATTAGAGTCTGCGGCCGGGCCTCGAGCGTCTGGAGGACAAATGGTTAATATCCGAGGTTATACATGGCCGGTGTCGGATTAGCGTTGTTTGGTCGGTTAATTAACCCGTAGAGGCATTTACATTTTATAATGCCGTGACTAATGCAACCTCCGTGCTCCGAGTCTCCTTACATTTGTCATAATTTTTCGACGTCGCGATTTATTCGCGCGCCGCGACAATCCGCTTTGTCCAGAACATCAGTGTCCGGCTGAGACTAAATAAACAAATTCACCCATTTGTAACCATACTTTAGAACAGCAACATAAATAGCTCTCGCTCATCTGACAAATCATCCGATAATAGACTTTCTAAACTTTGAATTACCAATTAAGATGTTAAGTTTCCGTTGTCAATTCATAATTGATCAGATAATGATATCCGCCGTCGAAGACCCGGCGTAGAGGTAAAAGTAGCGAAATAAAAATCACAGCGGGCGCGGCCGCATCTGTTTGTTGACAGATGTGTCGACAGTTCTCTAAGCGTTATGAAGCCGTGTGTAGCGGCACGCAGCGGCGGCGGCGCGTCGCGGGCGGCACCTGGCGACGCCCCGCCGCGCCGCGGACCTCCCGCGCCCCACACCGCACCACACACGGGAATGCCTCACCTTTGCACGGCACTAAGGAAGTTGTCACACCCGCAGTAACTGTCCGCAGACAGCGCTAACTAGAGCTAGACCAGTCTAGTCATCAGCCGAGGTGAACGGCAAATCGGATTAGCCCAAAGCTATCATTTTACGAGCGTTATTTACGTGTTCTATATTTAATTGGCCCGCACCTATTCGTTATAGTTAATGCGAGAATACGTTTCCAAGTCATTACAGAAGATAAATGCTCGACGCGGGGACAGCTCGTACTCGTATCTGCACCGTGAATTAATTACGCCCGAACATTGAATGATGGCGAAATTGACATTAAAATTCCGAGGAGAACGTCTCAAGTAATTGCTGAATAAAATACTTTTGTATAACATCGCAAAGGGAAGCACAAAAAGCGAGTCCCGGGAGAGTGCGCGTGTGTGCGTGCCGTAATTTATATCGGCGCATGATGACAACTCAATAAAAAAATGATTTCATTTGCTTATTGAGTCCTTAATAACGCTGGCGCGGGCTGCACCGGCCCGTTCCACATATTATTATTATAAATAACAACAAATACGCGTTCCTTATTATTTTACTTCCATAAGGGGTCGGTCGTTTTTTCCGTGTGGATATTTTATAGTGGCGATGCCGAGGTGGCCGGAAGCCCACCGGGCGCGCACCTCCATATATTTGTGAACGAATGGTGCTGCCCGCGGACGACATGTCATTATGGCATTATTAGAAGGGCGTTAATTGCTTATTTTATTTTGATTCTGGAATGCCGTGAGATAGCGATCGCGACGCGGCCGGTGCGGCGCGGCCTGCAAGCAGCCGCGGCCAATAACATCGCTGAATATTTAGCGCTCGTAAACTTACAAAGTCGTAGACCCATGCTAATTAATTACTGCACACAGCCATCATGCCAGTTGACGGTTCATTTTATGTACCTTTCCCTGCACTCGAACGTAAATTTAATCACGAAGAAGGTCTACGCAAATCATTACTCTTATGTTTAAGTTAAGCCTTTAATAATATCATCTCATTAAGTGCCTCCAACTCGTAGACAAATAGTCGTTCATCTCATGTATTAATCGTTTTAAAATACTCGGCTATTAAATCGATATTAACATCGAGAATTCGATGCGCGCGCCGTACGATCTGTAATGATCGAATTTATAAATCTCTCGAGTAGGTAAGAACTTCTTTTATTTTCAATCCTCGAGATATACCCTCTCTCTTTTAATTGTATTTTATGAGTATTTGATTCTAATGCCGGGCCATTAATTATTTATAGTATTCGATACGGGATGAGAGAATCGATTTATGTTTTCGTTCGTTCGATCAGATGAATGAATTCGATGCAATCATTGCTTTGAATGTCGAGCTCAATATTATTGCGTTAATATTATCTTTATTGTTACTTATTGCCACAAACTCTTTGTTGGAAGTTCTTGTTTTGTCAAGAATAGCATAAGCTTATATTTTATGTTTTGGTTTGGGTCCAACACAAAGGAGCAAAAAGTAACAAGTTCAATAAAAGCTCAATACTAAATTACTAATCCCACCCAAACGTCAATCCGAGGGTTCTTTGCTCTTTGGGATTGCAATTTGCCTGAGCAATTTGCTAATGAACAAAAATGTTTATATCAAAGGTTGCAAATTGGAACGCAGCCTCCTTTACAGTCCGGGCACTAAACTTGATTACCCTTTACATAATATGCTTTCCATTTTCCCTTCAATCATACAAATAGTTTTCATGTACCTACAAAAGCTGCACTAAATGAAATCGCTTCCTATTTCAAACCCATCCTCCCCTGAAACCAAACCCTATCGGCCCCAGTTCTGACCAGCCGCTCCCCCGCAGGTTGCCGCGAGACGGCGTTCATCTACGCCATCACGAGCGCGGGCGTGACGCACGCGGTGGCGCGCGCGTGCGCCGAGGGCTCCATCGAGTCGTGCTCGTGCGACTACTCGCACGTGGGGGCCGCGCCGCACCGCGCGCGCGCCGCCGCCGCCAGCAACGTGCGCGTGTGGAAGTGGGGCGGCTGCAGCGACAACATCGGCTTCGGCTTCCGCTTCAGCCGCGAGTTCGTCGACACCGGCGAGCGCGGCAAGACCGTGCGCGAGAAGATGAACCTGCACAACAACGAGGCCGGACGAGCGGTAAGCATCACATCATAAGCTGAATCACTTGACTGCTTAATCCTCGGTCGCGCTACGAGTGGCCGGCCATCCATCAACTCGGTTATCCGATCGCAACCACTCGAACGGTAGCACCTCGTAAAGGGACGATAAATAAAACGAGTCGAGTGGGAGGCCGGCTCGTCACACGCGGCATTGTCGTCGCTCGTGTTTACATTACCATTACCGGTAGAGACGGGCCCGATCAATCGTCGCCTCGTCCTGTCACGAGCTAATATTAATAGAGGCAAGAGGGCTGGCGGCCATTCGTCGCGCGCGCTCCCTCCCACGACACACCTCCGACACATTTGCATAGCCAGTGTCCGCGCCGCGCCAGCCACCCAGGCGCATCATTAAGCGCCGCACTTAATTCCTGTCACGATGCACCATCTGGGTGTCCATCTGATGAATATTCAC
This sequence comes from Plutella xylostella, assembly GCF_932276165.1. Lineage (NCBI taxonomy): Eukaryota > Metazoa > Arthropoda > Insecta > Lepidoptera > Plutellidae > Plutella > Plutella xylostella. The sequence continues at coordinate 9,579,335 of NC_063984.1, read as the reverse complement.
AACATTCCGTCGATTGTCCGACACATATTTGGAGGCCCTGACGGCATAATGTCAGCGAACATATTCTTAAACTATCTAAACACATGTGAATGAATAAATACTGGCAGCTCGTTCTACGAGCGGCAGCAGCGCGTGGATTGTAAAACATTCACTGTCCCCGACCCCGCGTCATTTATCTACCTTCTTAGAATGATGAATGCATCTAGAATATGATTTATGATCGGTCCCCGGCCGGTGACGCCCGGCCCACCTCCTCACAATTTGTAACAATTTGCTCGATCGTGAGATGCGATCGATGGAGTGAGCTTAAACGTTCATCGATCACCCGTATCGGGGCTTATCGCAGGAATTTAGAGGCATTCTAGAGTCTACGATCGGTGGTCGTCCCGCACGCGACTCCATGACTGACGATGTGATGTTTGTTGCAGCACGTGCAGACGGAGATGCGGCAGGAGTGCAAGTGCCACGGCATGTCGGGCTCGTGCACGGTGAAGACGTGCTGGATGCGGTTGCCGAGCTTCCGCTCCGTGGGCGACTCGCTGAAGGACCGGTTCGACGGCGCGTCGCGCGTGCAGGCGCGCGGCGGCGAGCTGGAGGCGCCGGCGCAGCGCAACGACGCCGCGCCGCGCCGCGAGCCGCGCCGCGACCGCTACCGCTTCCAGCTGCGCCCCTCCAACAAGGAGCACAAGGCGCCCGGGGTCAAGGACCTGGTGTACGTGGACCCGTCGCCCGGCTTCTGCGAGCGCAACCCGCGGCTCGGCATCGCCGGCACGCACGGCCGCGCCTGCAACGACTCCAGCCTGGGCGTGGACGGCTGCGACCTCATGTGCTGCGGCCGCGGCTACCGCACCGACACCATGTTCGTGTACGAGCGCTGCAACTGCACCTTCCTGTGGTGCTGCGAGGTCAAGTGCAAGCGCTGCCACACGGAGAAGGTCGTGCACACGTGCTTATAGACGCGCGCGGACGCTAGTGATGTGTGAGTGACGGACACGGGGACTCGGCCGCGAGTGCGGGGCGTAGACTTGTACATACATCTCTCTCTTCGATCTACGACTTCGAAACTGTAACTCATATTGACTTATGTAAATAGTTCTGTCTCACTGTTTATTTCTTCTTTCCATAATTGATCCGGCATTAAATTGAAATAAGCGATAGGTATTTACAGTGTATTAATCACGGCCCACTCGATCGTTTAATTTATTCGCCCGTTAAGTGCGAACATGTGATCTAGTAACGTTAGTTTTTGTGGACTCTGTCGTCGGGAAACTAATGAGACCAGTTTAATGACGATTTGTTTCTGTCAGGCTGTCATCCCTCGTTTATAATCGGAATTGGTTTTATTGGTTTTCTTACGCGGTCAGGTGTATAATTTATTTATTTTAGATATCGTTCTTATTGTAAATCATTCGACTGTGCACGGTGGGACGCATCGACTAGAGGGCCAGGCTCATTAGTGTGATGTGTGCGGCGGCGGCGGGCGCGCTATTCTACAAGCGACCGTGCATGCGCGCCACTTGTGTACATTACCTAGAGAGGGTGTTGAATCTGTGGTTCAAGAAACAGGTTCCCCGTTTATAGTAGAAACATGACGGTCGGCTTAGAGTCGTCGAGTGGACTAGAATAGCGCGCCCACAGTTCGCGGTGGGCACTCAATATGGAATAGCGACGGCCCAACACGGAGAGACCTTATAATGTGAGAAGCTAAAGCGTTTGACTTTATATGGTATTTCTTAATATCATTCCAAAGTTTATATTTCTGTACAAAATTCACAATTAATTACGGCTGCAATAATCGTTTTGGTTCGTTAAATATTCTCTATTTTATAGTTCATCGGGAGCATCGCATAACTGTTTTGAGATTCAAGAGCGAAATTATCTTGTAATTATAATTTAATTTCATAATTAACGTCTTCGTTGGACTTTGTGGCTTCTGCCTCTCGCATAGGGTCTCTACTCGGTCGCCGGGCCTCGCGGCCGCCATCGGGCCTTATCAACCCGTAAGTAGTGCCGTCGTAAAAGTGTCCCACATTACGAGATAAACGTTCTCGAGAATTTTAATTAAATATTAAAGGAATTAAATAATCAGTATTATACATATACTATTGTAGCGAGCGAGCTGCGCCGCGAGATAGTGCTGCACGCAGCCTCATACCTGTTACATATTTTATACATTTGCGCCATGTTTAATCTGTTATTTTATTGTATTTAAAAGCATGTTCGCTATGCCACTTTTTTATACAGTATTTTTATTAACGTAGATAGAATTTAGCAGACTGTTGAATTGGAACTGACGGTATTAATAGACACGTAAAATAGTATTAACACAGACTGCATTTAATTTAAAATAACAATAGTTAAAATCGACTATATGTAACAATAGAAAGTAATTTAACCAGAGCCGGTTTGATACATTTGACTTTATGTGCTATATATGATGGTACATTTTGGTACGACAATTTTGAAACATGACTTCCGAACTCGACAGTTTGCTTGTTACAGTAAAACAAGAATATAGCAAGTTAGAATGATATTTCACATGTGATATAATGTAGGATATCCGCTTAGTGATCTTAAAATAGCGAGCCGAAACATGTAAAGTAAATTAATCTCATGTCATGTAAAAAAGTGTTGTTTATTATTATGAATAGAAGAAACAACTTTTTTCGAAAAACCTGAAACACAAAGGGGCTACTACCATAACTTTCACTAATTATGATGCTCCACTAATTCTGAAATTCTGACGTTTCTTAAAGCCATCCTTAAAGTTGATAAGAGTTGTAGCAGTAGTAGTAGCCTCTTTTGGTACGAGTATAAATAATCGATCAATATTAGTGTAATGTATTCTATAGATATTTATTTTTTGTGACGAGTCTTAGGTAGTATACATTGTAAAGCAGTACTCAAAGGGTATTTAAACAGTCAATTATATTGTTTAGGTATAAAAGGAGTATCGAGCCTGTACAAGGCGCTGAAATATTAAGGAAGAACTGAACAAACAATGTGCCACAATAAATTACAAGACTGAGGTATTTTTAAATGTTTTAGTTATAATTCTCCATGACTAGGGATACTTTATTGCACCATTTTTGGGTTAAATTATTAACAAAATCAATTGTGATAAAAAGTATTTTTTTATTTTTAAAATTTGGATCGCCTGTGCCATTTTTAACATCTTTTATCCCTGACTGTTTTATTATCAGTTTCAAAATGTAACTTTTTAACCCGATGAAATTTGTCTCGAATAAGTATACAAAATGTAAAATTGATTTTATGCATGTAAATATTTTAGGTAAATATGTCTCTTTAAATTATTTATGTGAATGTAGTTTTTAACCTTGTTAATTGTAGTTCGTATACAATTAAAATCAGCTGAAACTGAATCTCGAATCTTGTATATTATGTACCTAAATATGTGAAATTTATTATATTTCGTCCAGTGACCAGTTGCGGTTGACAAAATATTATTATTATAATTATCGATTTGTACATAGGCAGTACCTATTTATAACTAAAATATTGATTAGTTGTTACTAAAAATACAAAATTGATCAAAAATTCTAACAGATTTTTCTTTTCTTATCTATTCCGCCCTACAACGAAAAAAAGGAAATATGAATAATTGTGATTAAGTAGTTTTCTTTAAACACCCGGGTTCGATTCCCAGTCTGATATTTTGAATAGCATGGAGTCCTATTGGTTGGTTGAAAATAACACCACGACTGAAATTCATTTTGAAATATGTACCTAACTCGGAGAGGAACTCCACTCAACATTGAAGGCTAGTAAGATTAAAAGGTTATTTAATCCGAACGTAAGTATCAAAATATCACTAGACTTCACTAGATATTGAACACCTGGTAAACTTATATATGAATGCAATAAAAGATTGAGTATTGAGATACTTTCAAACACGATACATCGCATCGCATCGCTTTATGAATAAAGCCCAGCATCCCACCGCACAAAAATCGCTCGCTGCAAAGGATTCTACAAGAAAAATTTACTCACGCCGTTTCAAATTCAGACACGCCAGCCGTATCCCTTATGACAGACTTCTCAGCTCATAAACATAAATTTTCCAAAGGCAACCGTGGGAACCCGCCCCGCCGGCCGACCACCAACACCGAAACAGTTTTCACTTTCAATATCAACTCACAAACCAATGTGAACCTTAACAAAAAGGCCACAAGCTGCAGCGAAACAGACGTTAGTATATTATGAAGCTAAGAAAATTGCAAGCGATCAAACGCGGGCTTATACTAGTAAGCTTCTTATTGGCAGGAATTGCGATCTGATTCCAGCTTTGCTCCCTGGTTTTAAGGGTGGTTGTGGTTGATAAGTAGAGCTTATGTTTAAGTTGGTAAGACTACAATAACTTGTGTTTGCAATAAAACGAATAGTAAATCTATGACAGGTTAAGCCAAGCGTTTCGCTTCACGTGGCGCATCCCTGGGCGAAGACGGGATGCAACGGATGAAAACATCAATGCATTGAAGATAATAATATGTCTCCATTTATGTAAATTGTGTAAAGAATTTCGTATAATATTTCATTTCAGTAAGTCATCATCGACCCATCACGTCCCCACTGCTGGGGCACGGGTCTCCTTCCAATGAAGGAATGGTATTAGGCCTATTCCACCACGCTGTGGCCTAGTGCGGGTTGGTGGACAGTTTTCAGTTTTGTTTCAGTAAGTACTTATATATTAATATTTTAAAGTATAAAAGATAATGGTCAAATCAGACCCGCTTTGCAGCCACTAACCAAACCTATTTTAATTCAGTGATAAAAGTTTTCTAAATGAAGGAAAAATATTTTAAAAAATCTAAACCACTTTAAAAAAAATACTTTGTTTGAGGGAAACATCTAGTACAGAACAAAGACTTTATCTTTCAGCACCTATATCTTTGTTCTCTCATGCCTCATAATAATAAAGTTTACACCAGGATGTACTGTAGTCATGGGCTACACATCAGTATAAAATATGTTTCATGTGGCGCCATAGAGAAATGGCCATTCTCCTTTCCAGTGTAATTAATTAATTATGTAATCTTTTACACCTTCACAACTGTAATACATTTTTATCGTAAGTAGATATATAATAAAATAACATAGGCTACTGGACCACGGCTGGACCTTAAGCTGCATTCCCAGTCGGCAAACTGCTAACAAATTTAATTACCTACTACAGGCGCATATGCTTTAATAATGTATTTTTCTTTAAAGTGGTACTTACTAGAACCTACCGAGCTATGAAAGTTATTGAACTATGTAATCTATTCCAATATCATAGAAAACCAATGAATTTTATAAAGCACTAAAATATGTAAGTAGTTTGAAATAATTCGATCATATTTTTATTGATTTTCAGATTCGACCTTACAGCCATTTCGAAACATTTGCGATTCAGATAACATGTTTGCAAAATATTCTGTTCTAGCGATATGTTTGTTTATGTGCCCAAGAAGTAAGTTATCAAATTGATTAAACTTTTACTATTCGCTGCTTACCGTATAATTTAATCCTAACAAAAATTATAAATGCGAAAGTAACTGTGTCTGTTTGTCTATCTGTCTGTTACTTCACGCCAAAACTACTGAACGGATTAGAATTATTTTTTTTATACATATGGTCTAGAGCCTAAGAAAGAACATATGCTACTTTTTATTTTATCCCGGAATTCCCACCGGAAAACTTTTTAAGGCGAAGCGAAGCTCGCGGGAACAGCTTGTAGTGTATAAAAAGGGTTCTACCTTTTTTGGGCTAAAATTTATTTGTCTAATCTCGTATTGCATAGTAACGTTTGGTCAAAGTCTCGTTTCGCCGAAAACCGTATGGCATAAATCTCGTTTAGTAAAAAGTTATTTCGCATAATCTTTTTTAGCCTAATAATGATATGGCCAAATCTTGAATAGCCTAATAATGCTATGGCACATGTTATCAAAGTTTGTTCAAATTATAATATTGTATTGTTTCCGCTATGTGGGAGACGCTCCGCTTCGCTGCGCTCCGCTTTGCTTTTGACGAACATGTGCACCTAACACGCTCCTCCTCGCTTTGCTCGTCGTCGCACCTATCTTTAGGTTTCGATCCCATGGGATTTAATAGCGTTTGTAATTATTAAAATGGTCATTCACTATCGTGATTTTCTGAATGTAGTTAAATTTGTACATTTACTACATGATATTTAATTTTTTAACATAATATTAAGAGAAACAAGATTATAACTACACTAAAATAAATTTGAGCAAACGATACTTAGATGTTTCAAGATTGTGCCTAAAGAGTTTTAGGCGAAACGAGCCTTAGGCCACATAAGTCTTGGCGAAGTGATGATTCGGCTAAAAAAGTTTAGACCTTATGAGTTATGCGAAACGAGTTTTGGGCAATAAAGATTAGGCCAGATGAGGGGAACCCTATAAATACACACACATCAGTCTGAAACATAAAACATCCCCTCTCGTACATCACGAGTTACAATAACTCTTTTGACTGTTTCAGGGTCCACTGAAATCCAGAAAGGGGGGCCAAAGTCCAATCTTGCATACATCCAACCAAACGATCGAAATCCATGGTCATCTCCCCAGGACTTGCCGAAGACCTACTTCGATGAACCTGGATTTGACTTGACCCCTCAGGAAATGGAGAAATTCAAGATATGGCCAGGAGGCGTCATACCGTACTATATTGACCTGCTTTCTTTTGGTATATTTATATTTTTTGGTGTCGCTGTTAGTCCTATATACATGAGTCATAATTATCATTTTCATCAGCAAATAATTGTTTAGGTACCTACTGCTGGATATAATAATCACCAAATAACACTAACGCCCAGTTGAATGAAAGAACTGTAACTGTAAACTAATAATTTCTGTCACTCTCTGTACGTATACGTAGGTACAACAATCCACCACCCAGAAAAAATAATCTAATAAATTGTCTACCAAAATCATTGAGTAAATTCGCTAACTACCTATATCCGAGAAAAAATTACAAAAGAATAGTTTCGTACTAACGAACAAGATTATCTCTGAAAGAAAACGCATTTCCTAAAGTAACTTTGTAGAGAATTTAATGTACAATATTATAAGATTAAATTTAACATTAATTAAACCTACACATACATATAAGTGTTCACGAAAATGGGCCCCTTAACAAGGGTTTTTAGATAGATAAGTTATTTATTTACTTATCACAACACATACGAGTACACAGGTTACACAGCAAGATTTTTCATAATAAGTAAAAAAATTGCAAAAACATGGGCTCTTTGCACTTTTTAAAAGATATTTATTACAATCCTGCACGACTTTTGATTGACTTACTTGTTAAGTATACGCTCAGCTACAATACATATTTCTCATTGTGATAGAACTTACCGTTTCTCCGATTTAATCAAGTATATCAAAACGACTTTAGCATTCTAGCAGCAGTAACAGTAGTAACACCCTTAACCAAACCAAACCTGAACCAAAATCGCCTCGAACAGACACAGTCCTCCGCGACCGTCTCCGCTCCTTCCTGCAACACACCACCGGGCTCACCGGGCTCCAATTCGAAGAGCTGATGGTCCCTCCGAGCGACGACTCTCGCTGGGTCTTCTTCATCAACCGCCGCGGAGTGCTCGACTGCTTGCGGTACACCACTAAAGACTTCTCCACTACTGGGGTTCAGGTAGGTAAAGGAATGTTTAGAGGGTTTCCTCCAGGTAAGTAAGTATATTCGATTTTAAGGTTTTTTTCACTATTTTTTGAGCCGAATGTGTAGCAGATATGGAATCCTTGCAGAGATGCCAAATAGATTGGCGCTATATCGAGGTGTTGAGATGTCTGTACAATGCCGCTACTATGACTGTCCAAGTACAGGACCACAAGACAAGACCTATCCAACTGCAACGTGGAGTGAGACAGGGGGATGTAATATCTCGAAACTGTTCACCAATGCATTGGAAGATGTCTTTAAGACGTTGGACTGGAAAGGACATGGCATATGTATAAATGGCGAGTACATGTCACACCTCCGCTTCGCGGACGACATCGTTATTATGGCAGAATCCCTGCAGGAACTCAGCTGGATGCTAAGTGGCCTAAATGCTGCTTCCCGACGTGTAGGCCTCGGAATGAACTTGGACAAGACGAAAGTCATGTACAATGTTCACATCAAACCGGAGCCGGTCGCCGTTGGTGAGGCAACACTCGAAGTTGTGCAAGAATATGTCTACCTCGGGCAGACTATTCGGCTAGGCAGAAGCAACTTCGACAAGGAGGCTGCAAGGCGCATCCAACTGGGTTGGGCTGCATTCGGGAAACTTCGTCACATATTCTCCTTGGCCATTCCTCAGAGCCTGAAGACAAAAGTCTTCAACCAGTGCGTCCTGCCAGTGATGACGTATGGTGCAGAGACGTGGACACTGACGGTAGGACTGGTCCACCGATTTAAAGTCGCTCAGCGTGCTATGGAGAGAGCTATGCTTGGGGTTTCTCTGATGGATCGTATCAGAAATGAGGTTATCCGTCAGAGGACTAAGGTTACCGACATAGCTGTCAAAATATGCAAGCTGGAGTGGCAGTGGGCTGGTCATATCTGCCGAAGAACCGATAACCGTTGGGGTAGACGAGTTCTCGAGTGGAGACCACGAACAGGCAAACGCAGCGTGGGACGCCCTCCTGCCCGCTGGACTGACGACCTTAGGCGGGTGGCGGGTAGTGGTTGGATGAGGAAGGCCGTGGACCGAGTGTTGTGGCGCTCCTTGGGAGAGGCCTATGTCCAACAGTGGATGATTATTGGCTGATGATGATGACGATGATGTGTAGCAGATATAGGTATACTTACTAATTTATTTACATTTTAACTTACTTTGGCGATTTTAAGTGATTATGGTGCTATTTTAGTTATTGTAAGCTTCGGAACAGTGCTTGATTAATTCAAGCCTGTATGTGTCACTTACATATACAAGTATTTGTTTAAATCATCACACTGTGATAATACCTGCTTAATAAATGCAAATGCAGTGTCCTTGACCTAGCCAAGGGCACTGCATTAGCTGAGTGGACACCTTTTTGACGTTGACAGCAAATAATTTAAAATGTGATTTTCTTGGTTGACTTTATCATTATTGCTGTCTGTGTCAAATAAGTTTTTTCTTTGTTTCTTTCTTAAATGTGTTTTTATTACAGAAAGTGGTGCTAGGATACGATTGTCTGAGCAACGAGATGAGTCCAGCGGGGACGATACTGGCGCTCGTGGGAGTGCCTCCTCAGAATAACCATCCACAAAGAGATCAATATATCCAAGTTGTAACAGAGAATATTATTCCTGGTAAGACTGTTAATTCCCATTCTGTCGTAATTAATAACTTCCTAATACCTAACACTCCTAACACTAAACGAATGCGCCGTAGTATGCTGATTCGGTGAATGGTTTTTGTCATCAACAGCGGGCATTTGTTTGTGTAGATTTATTATTACATACACATACACAGGTTCCACATAAATATTATATTAAGATTATTGTTAGTTTATGTGACATAGTACTTCCCGCTTCTTTTTTAGTTTATAAGTTTATCATGTGCTGTTCTTTGGTGTCAAATAAATATATTCTATTCTATATTCTACATATACTATTTTTATATTTGGCACTTACCTTGACGATAATGTTATTTCCGCTAGAAACGGACATTATAAAAGACTTTTGTTTCTGCCATCTTTTAAATTACAAATTCATGTTCATGACTTTCTGAATCAGGTTTATTTTGTGAGTTTGTACATGTTAAAGTTAAAGTTTTTTTTTTATAGATAAACAGGAGCTTTTTACACGACTTCAGGATAACGAATGGATTTTTGATGAAGATTTTCAATATGACTTCGCAAGTGCAGGTCACTTTCATTTTCATGAGTATTCAGCTAATGGACAAGCAACTATCATTCCTAAATCGGTAATTTAAGAAAAATCTTACAAACTAATCAATACATTCTGTGTAAAAAGTATCCGGACTGGGTCAATAAAACAAAATTGTTTGTTATTCATCCAAATTTATTTTATCACCTTCAAAGTATGCTCCTTCAGAAACGATACACCTACGCCAAAGAATTATCTTATCATCACAACATTTTTTTAAACGCATATTTCAGAGTTGTGTTTAGTATTCGCGGCGATTTTTCTTTCCATTTTCCGATTTTGTCTTCTATCGATTGAAAACAGTGCCTCGAAGTGGTAATTTGAGTTTTGGAAAAAAAGAAGCTAGAGCCGTGATACCTGGTTAATATGGTGGATGCTCGATGGTATTTGTTGAGTTTTTGCCCAAAAATTCATTCACAATGATGATCCTTGTGCGAAGGCGCATTATCGCGGTGAAAATCTTTCTAGAATTTTTTTCCACAAATCTGGCCTTCTTCGTCGAATTTGCTGTATTAAATTCCACATAACCCGCACATATTATTATATTCCTACCGTTTGACTTTCTGGCAAGAATTCCGAGTGCACAACACCACGATAGTCAAAGAAAACAGTCAACATGACTTTGACTAACAATCGATGGAAGACAAAAAAGAAAAATCGCCGCGAGTACTAAACACAACTCTGGAAACAGCTTTTTAAAAAATGTTGTGATGATTGGATAATTCGTTGGCGTATGTGTATCGTTTCTGAAGGAGCATACTTTGAAGGCGATAAAATAAATTTGAATGAATAACAAACATTTTTTGTTTTATTGATCCAGTCCCGATACTTTTTACACAGAGTAGTACTTATAGCAGTTTTAAAAGTATACAACGGCCTTAATTGTAACTCTAAATTTCCAGGATGGGAATGAGGATGTAGGAGGAAATAAATTCTATAGTAACATAGATATCAGGAAAGTAAGGGCGCTTTATAACTTCATAATATCAAAAAATAAAGATAACCGTGGTAGAGTCTCACAGTGCCAAGAACTATTTTTACCAGGTAAAAAGAATGTTAACTTAATACCTCAGCTACAAAAGACTGTTCAGCCAAGAGAAAAGTCTCCAAGATATTTAGGCCATCGGCAGCGGCAGTCGGGTAAAAACAATGATGGAGAAGATGAAAATCAAAATGATGTAATTGACGTGAACAATGCCATTGACGTGGACAATGCCATAACAGAGTCTGCAGTTGATAATAATGAAGAAGAGGACTCAGAAATGGAAAAAACAGATACACATACAAATACAGATACACATACAGATACACATACAAATACAGATACAAACGATGAAAATAATAAAATAAATTACAAATATTACAAAAATACAAACGAAATTACAGAATTGGATACGAATGAAAATACGCCATAGGATTTATCAATAACACAATAAAAACAATTATTTACAAAACTGGATCAGAAACTTTATTTCCGAAATAATGTGACTATAAAACAGCTGTACACTAAAGTTTAATAAAAAACATTTATTACATTACTCTATCACATCAAAGGCACGTTTGCACGTCTCGCTTCGTATAGCAAGTGTCGCAGGTCACTTCACAGCACCACTTGAACTGGCAATTGCAGTTGTGGCTTTCCTCCACCATGGATTCTGTGTATCCTCGTCTACAGCACATCTGGTCACAGCTGTCTGTCCCAGCTGAGCTGGCATTGCACTGGCGCCCCTCCGTGCCCAGAGACCCAGTCTTCAAGTTGGGGCTGCAGAAGTCTGGGGACTCTTCAGAGTAGATGAGGTCTTTCTTGCCAGGCCGTTTGATTATGGAGCTCTCGGGCATGAAACTTTCGCCGTCGTTGCTTGCTATTACCTGTTGATTATAGTGAAATCAGTGTATGTATTATGAAATCAGGTAAGTGCTAATATGAGCAAGTCAGATTAGCAAAAGTAGCTGACTGCCTGGGGTGTCTTTTCAGAGTTGACACACATAGCCTCCATTACCCCAATAGCATTGAATTCACAAGAACTGACAAAAAACGAGTTCTCAAAGCAACCAACCTTAGCAGCTCCTTCGAACTTGTCTCTCAGGCGGTCGCCGACCTCCCTGAAGGAGGGCATCCGCCACCAGCAGGTTCGCAGCGTGCAGGACCCGGACAGCCCGTGGCACTTGCACTCCACCCGCATGAACTGCTTGATGGCCTGCAGGACAAATGTATGGCTACAACAATCTACCAACACGGACTAGGCTAGCGTGGTGGACTAGGCACAAAACCCTTCCTTCATTGTAAGGAAACCGGAGCTCCCGCAGTAGGGACGTGATGGGTTGTGATGGCAGCAACGAATAAGATGCACCTCAATGGCAGCGCTGCAGCTACTGCCACCAATTAGGTTCAAAATATGGAAGGAGCTGGCGTCCAATATTTGATGTTAACATCATTCCGGATCTTAAGGTTTTGAGGGCTAGATGGCCTTTTTTAATATAGTTTGTCTTCGGGTATGGCTTTTACATGAGCCGCTGTTGGTGGGGGTCAAGGATGAGGTAATACAAAAAAAATTATGGATATTGGATCCTGTATTCGTCCTCTTGAACAGGTTTCATATTTTTTTTCAAATTACTACAACAACAAATCTACCAGAACAAAGCATACTAACCAACCTCCCAGCGTTATGATTGTGCAGCTTGATTAGGGTTTTGATGTCGCTTCGTTTTCTGTATCGGCTGTCCATGAATTCCCGGGACTTCTTGAGTCCGAAGCGCACGTTGTCGCTGCAGCCGCCCCACTGCCAGCGGTCCGCGGGCACGTGCGCCGGCGGCACCACGACCGGCGGGGCGCGGCCTCGGCGGGGGCGCGGGGGACCCTGGGGCAAGGTCTCTGTTATAAAATGATCATAAGCTGCGGAAGTGTACAGAAGGAACATGCCCCAATGACGTGAAAACTATCTAACTATCAGATGGTCCAGCTCTAGTGTATTTTACCGATACGGCTAGATATAGACTCTGTCTGTGTATTGTATACTCGTATATTGTAAGTTTATTTTGGTAGTGTTATCCACTGCAGATCTTGTTAGCCTTAACGGTAATCAGTTATTTGGTAAAGTACCTACCTCAGCTTTAGAGCTTCTAGAACACTAGAGCTAAACTAGGGTATAAGGTTACGTCACTCGCCGAGGCTCCTTTGATGCACCCCTTATATAGCATACCAACTGGCATAGTAAAAATGATTAGCCTAAACTAGTACTATCACGCTGTCCATGTACCTTTTCACACGAGCAGTCGAGCAGCGCGCCGGCGGTGCAGGCGCGAGTGATGGCGTACGTGACGCCCGCCGCCGAGATCGCGTTCACGAACCCCGTCTCCCGGGTGTCTGTGGGGGAACATTACTGTCATCAAGGCGTAGATATTGATATATAATTCATAACTGGTAGAAAATGCTTTTAGAGAAACAATACATTCCACTTAGCTCTAAATCCAATGACCTCACACGAAGGATATGCCTATATATTATAGTAGGGCTTAAACTAAGCACCTGAATACAAACAAAAACAAAGTGAAGGTGATGACCTGAAAATCAATATTCAGCCGAGACGAGAACAGCAATAAATGAATGAGCTTCACGAATCCCATCCATAAAACATCGAGAACAACCGGCACCTGGCCATAACAATTAATGGCGGGTCAACCGTCGTCGGATGAATATTCAACCGCCATGAATAATGCGCCGATTCTCTCGCACAATGCACACTCTGCGACATCCATCGAAAGTGCAGAACTTCTAGGAAGACCATTGCATACGATAAGAACTATTATGAACCTAGTTTACATAGGTTACCCAATCACATATGAGCTTTTATACATGCACGAATTGCCAAAACAAACGAGATTGCAAATATTAGACCTAAACATGGCATGGTCAATTATGCAGCAAATTATTCATGGATAATATGTAGTTTGCAGGTTTATTGTGAACTAGCGACACAATGTATATGAGCTGGTCATAGCTACGCCATTGTGCAAGCGCATACGCAGCGCGGCTGTAACGATCCGACATGGTCAAGCGGCCATGATAATTGCGCTTCGACCATTCGACCAGCATCGCATTAGCGGCATAAGAGACACTGCAACAATGCAGCCATTTGTAATGCGTGCATTTACATTGTGTCAAGTATAGAGCTGATGTCAGTATTGCGGTTCAATCATAGCTGAATGATGATAATCTTTTGTTGTGATGCTCATTAAGGATATTACTTAGATAAGATAGTTTATGCAGAGATGCGGCAGAGATCGGCATCGAGCGCCTATCGACCACATGCTAATTGGGCCCGCGACGACGGGACAGCTCCGTATCGCCACGTCGCATTCCCACCGCGACCAACCATCCAAACAGATACAGTGAAATTTATTGCACGAACAATTTATATAATTGACGCGCAGCAAAAAAGCGAGAGTGCACACTCATCCGCCGCAGAATTCGGCCGGTAATTACGCCGTGTCACCGGCCGTTATCGTCGCTCGATTTTCATAGGCATTTTTATCAGACTGCGATTAAATTTTGCCGGACGTCGCCAAGGATACGTCCTCCGGAGGAATTATGAGAGGAATGTCAATCTCGAGATATTTCGCTAGTCGTTTAGCAGTCGGTGAGGGAAAAAAGTAGCTGTAAGGGCGGGGGCGGGGCGCGGTGGGAACGGACCGGGCGAATGCCGCGGACGCCGCGCTTTTTCCCCGGCCGGGCGCGCCGTCGATAGGGCCGCGACACTCCGCGTCATTATAGCTCCGGCGGTGCGCTCACAGCGCAGCATTCCTCGCGCTCCTGCCGCGTTATGCGCTGTAATTATCACAAAACGAAGACCAGACTCGCAAATATGTCGTTGGAAACGAGGGACATGACATTCTCATCACCGAACGCAAGCTTTTTTCAGCGTCTCCGGCATCAAAATATGTCCTACGTGGCCGTGGCGGCGGCGGTCCCACGCCGGGCGCGGGGGGTGCCCCGCGCCCGCACTCCGTGCTTTTTGCCTCCAGCTCGGTGCCACGAGCGATCCGGGAATGCCGGCATCCGTGCTTACTGAATTATTCAGCGGAGCTGTCGATCGATCAATAAAACCCATGGAATTAAATTGATTCACACTTGAAGAGTGTACGAGTTCCATAACGCGTCAATCGTGTCTGTTTTTGTAGTTTCAAAATGCTTGGAAGTGGTTCTGTCGTCCGGGGTCGGTCAATCAGCCACCAGCACGTGCCGCCCCCGGCCCCCGCGCCCCCGCGCCCTCCGCACCCGCCTGCAGGTGCACCTGCAGCATTCATGGCCGCTGAGAGGCACACGGAAAAATTACATAGTAAACCTTCGAATAAGGAAGCCTAGCCTAATTTATTCTTTAGTCCATGGATAACTCTGTGCTTAGCTTTAACTATAATATATGGGATCTGTCTGCTTCCGCTATTGTCAAAGTACTTACCTAACCAAAAACATAACCTTATAAAATGCAAGCAAAATAACCAAACATCAACATCCCACTAACAATCCTCCTACACTCTCTTTTCCGCCGTCGCAATGGATGTCATATCTATGTTCCACTACTTCACGTTTGCCATGGTGTGCTACATGGCAGTGAGTGATGAAAAACAGAATCAGATGGAGACACCCGCTCCGGTGGAGCCAGCCCCGTGCGAGCGCGGCTGGTGGGCCAGCATGGCCAAGAGAAGCGAATGCCACTAAGAAGTGAACATCACATATATATTTCTGACAATTACAGTCCAAGTAAAAATAGTGATCCTGAAAATTGTTTTGATAATGTAACAGTAACTGTCTATATTGTTAGTTAGGTACTTAATTAATTCTTAATAAATACACATACAATACCATTGTAAGATCAAGTATAATTTGAAGGTAATGATGAGGCAGATAATCGATACGTAAAGTAGCAGTACTATAGCAACAGTATAAATTATTCACTTAAAACGCCAACATTAAATTATATTGATACAAAATAACTCGAAGTAGAAATACCAGGACGCAATATCAAATTGAAGAGATAAGTGGCGGACGTCGCAAGATCATCTCCAGCGTCGCCATATGTGAAATAGTTGGAGATTTTGCAATTTTAATTTTATTTATAAGTCCGCCGGACGTTCTCGCTAGACTGATAACAACTGGAACCAGCCTCGATACGGATCAGCTTCGACTGCTTCGGGTTAAATTAACTGTTCGCGCACTCCCGATGAGGAATTTTAGATTTTAGATGGACGCGACACGCCATCGCCAGCGCGACACCACATGCCCTTCTAGCCCCCTATCTCCGCATCGCGCCGCACGAACCACTCGTCAAATATTACACCAGTTAATACGATACTATCTCGCATCCTTCATCTACTGATATACAGAACGGACCACAAACGCGGAATTCCACCGCGTAGCAGCCTCATCGCCATTTGTTACGAGGTTGAGTGAATCATGCGATACGATGTCTTCTTGCAAGAGCTGCCAAGTATCGTGTGTCGGAGCCGGCCCAAGTCAGGTGTCATAAACATGTATGTCACAGTCGCTACCTACGTGCTCGCACCCCACCACGCCAATAAAACGGTCATAACAGCGTTTATTGCGCACTTTATACACTAAACGCAGACGTCGAGCGACCGATTAAATTGTTGGGCATCGATCCGTCCCTCACTGTCCTAATAAGCCTTCAGAAGCCCATTACGAAGCGTACAGAAGAAAGGGGGAAAGAAAATTACTGAGATTATTTTGCCCGCAACCAGTGCACCGGGTAAAAAGACGAGAGATGACTTCTTTAAACGCGGATCAGCTTTAATGCGATACGAGGACAATACATCGACTTGTCAACGCGACCGCATCGGAATGTTTAAACGAACGCGGGCATTTTATCTCATCTGATTAATTCAAATATTTAGCGCAATAAATACAGGTCTCTCTCGGCCTCCGTCTCGCGACGGCCGGGGGCCGGGGCCGGGGGCCGGGGGCCGGGGCCGGGGCTGCCACAGCGCTGTCCGCGTCACTGTCGCCGGCCGGGCCCATTGTACCGGCGCTCGATATACGAGCAGCGCGCTGCTGCCCTGATTTATCGACGGCCGCGGCAGCGCCGCCGCCCGCGCCCTCCGCCGAATAAAGAACATTCTCACGCTACCGAACGCACGCGAACGCTCCCGCCCGTCTCCTGCCCGTATTTAAATGGAACGATCGTTTCTCATTCCTTTCCCCCAGATATTTTACGTCGGTAATACGATACGACACTGTCCGGCTCTTTCTGCAGTTTCGCTTTCGTTTTTTTTCCGCGACCCGCTATTGTTCACTTGTCAATTTCTTTAGCTAATGTGAGTAAACGTCTCATTATGCGCCGCGGAGCGTCCGCCACGCATGCGTGTTGTGACAGCAGCCACCCACCGGAAGAGGCCGAGCGTCATTCACGAGAACACAAAACGTGAATACCACATTCAATGGACGTCCGATGGCTAATTTGAATGGATTGTGCCCATTTAATAGGAATAATTAGCTCTCTTAATGCGCTCCAGCCGAATGGGAAAGATAACATAACTCTGTTAGAGAGTGCACTCGCTGTCGGGGACGGTTCCTGGTTAACATTAATTAGCGCGACCAGCGGCCGGCGCACGGACGCTGCGTCACCGAGATGCAGTTTCGAAATAGTATGTCTGGTACTGGACATCTATCTATAATAACAAATACATTTAGTTGATTCTTTATTGCACAAATATATTAATAAGTGTACAAAAGTCGGACTTGCTAAAGTATCTTCTACCAGTCAACCTACAGGAGGTACCGGAAAATCAGTAGACGTGTGAAAAAGTAAATAAATTAGAGAACTGGCTACCAGACATCACTAAATAGTACCTACATCCGGCATAATTTTCATTCTAGATGGTCAAAAGTTAGCACGAAAAGGTTTTAAAATGTAAAAATGTAAAGCTTTACTCCAAAGAAAATCTCTTTGTGTAGTTTGGCATTTCGTTTAATTTGGCAAGGGAGTAGTGACAACTGGAGGCTGTCACCAGCCCGCGCTGGCCTGTCACTCGCAGCGGACGGCAGCGCTCGCACGAGAAAAAATAAAACTGGAATACCCAGCACGCATCCGAGGAAGAGATGGAAATACCCCAGCACCTGCTGTTGGAGCGAGAAATCCGAATGTCAAATGACAAGATACGCAATCTGAGGGTTCAACGTAGTGCGATCTCAGCGAGATATAGCTCCTACCAACTATTTTGTGCTTGAGACGTCGATTACTCGAAGCCTGGCCGATGTTAGACTTTCAAATATCGCAGCAGCATTGTCGATGCGGCAGTGATCCGCGATACGGCGACACGCGCTATATCGAGCCCTTATAAATATGGAGGCTCGCTGTATTTGGCGATGCGTGCACCGTCGTTTGTCAGTAGCGTTTGAAGGGTCTAATGAATGAGGAAGATGGAAGCAGCGCGGGCACGACATATTTTATCTGCTGCATCTTTATGGTTGAGCGAAGGCTGAATATTAGATTACTGTCTGTCATTAAGATGGTTTCATCGGACGTGTAAGGAGGAGGTGGAGATTAGATAGCGGGCCCGGATATTGGTGTGTAATTAAGAACACTTACGTGTCGGGGGCGCCAAATATATCGCCGTGGTTTTTTGTCGATATGAAGCCATTTGGGGGATTTATGTTTGCGGCTGCCGGCTGGGCGCGCGTGAGGTCCGCTGGCTGGTAGCGTGTTATCGAGTGGTAATCTTTATGGGGCTCCCGGGGCTCCTCGGCCTGTCCCCAGTTAATGGCCCCACACGAGATTAGGCGAGCGGTCGGTAGGTCGCGCGTCGACGCACTGTGTTGTGGGTTTGTTTTATAGCTTAATTAGGCTGTTTTGTTTAACCTGAAATTGATTTCAACGTGCCGAGTCTAGAGTAGATATGGTGTTGAGGAATTTACGATTTAATGCCGTGGCTTCACTTTAATGGTCACGTGGTGATGTTGCTCGTTTTGTTTAGGGTTTATGATTATGACTTTTGTTGGTACTGTTTTGTTTTAGTTATGTATGTTGATTATAATTTTTAACTTCAATGTGACTATAAAAATATAGGTTGGAGTATTTCTGTGCCTAATTCAATGTACTTTCAATATTACTACGGAATGTTATGGAATTTTAGATAGAAAATATTTTTTCATTCTTACCAAGTTTCGGTAACACGCTTCGTTACTTAAACTTGTATAACGATTAGAAGATCTTGAGTCAAGTAATATTCATATTCTGTTTTGACAATATTCATCCATTTCCATATAAATTTCCCATCTAAAAAACTATTCAATCTCACGAACGGTCACCGAGATAGTGGAAAATCATTTTGATAACAGAATTTAAATAAGAATGAAGTTCCTTTTTCATTAATAAAGTTTTGACACAGAAAAAACGAAGAAGTGAGGAATGCAGTGGGCTGCTAATGAAAGGGACCAATTAACACTGATTATTTTTCCCTTCCCTTCTATACACAGGATGTTCTCACCATAATGAGAAGTATTTTTGCTTCAATGCCATGTTATAGTATTAGCTCCATCAAAGGACGATAAAACTAGAGATTTTATGGTCTGGAATATAGAAACAGTATAAATAAAAAGTATAACTTGTAGTTACTAGAGATTACTTCGAGTTTTAATTTTATTAAAATCTGAGCACATCGCGAGCCGGTTATAGCTCGGTTAACATCACCATGATCGACCAACAGTCGTTTGCTGATTGAACATTCGCCTCTCCCAAGTAGCAACTAAATCTTAGGTAAATACAGAGATTGTCTTAGGGTAAACAAGAACTGAAAAGTTGAACTCAAACTTCATAAATTATGTTACAAATCATTTACTTACATAATAATACATAAAGTAATAAAACCTATTAAAATGCAGTAAAATCATCCTGTACATCTTTTTTTTCTTGTCGCCCGTGATAAAAAAGCCGGTACTAATTCAGCTCTGTAGCCGCTGCGATCGCCCCTGCATCGCCACCCAAACCTGCCCAATTTATGGGCCTTCGGTCTAATTTGTTGGTTCACCTCCTCTCACTCATCCACTCCTGGTACCTTTAGTGCTTTTTCAACTTAACCTTCGATAAAGTTGTCTGTGTTTTCATTTGAATTTTAATAAATGTTGATGATAAAGTTATTGGTGGCAAGTAAAATAGTGCATGTGTATGGGAAAAGGTATGGTTAGTTTTTAAATTTATGAGAGTAAGAAACAAAGGTAGCTTTGTAGGTTCAGGTTATATGTATAATAGTAATAATATGTGGGGACATCTCACACAGCCATCCAACCCAAGCTAGGAGAACGTAATATGGATATCGGTTAGCTGATTTATACATTATTAACACCCAAGACTCGAGTACAAGACATCTGTATTTAAACGAAGTCCTACTTTTAAAAAACTGAATATCTTCTGACCTAGTAATGCAAAGTACCTAGACAGTAGGTGTGTTTAAGACCTTCTCATGATCCTAGGTATGATCGTATAAAAATACAAACATCTGATAATATCATTAAAAAACTTGATTCTTAACAAAATTCCATTCATTCGAAGATTTAGATTTAGATTGTTTCTTACAAAAGCTATATTGCATTTTGTGATCCCAAAAAGACTAACACTAATTTAGTTTATTTGTGAGCTTATGTGTGCCCAGTTTTTGACAAATACCACTTAATTTTCGCTAATGAAGGCAAAATGGATGCTCGCAGGAGACTAATAGCCGGTTTATTAGTGTTGTTCTTATTATGATTTCGATGTTTACGATTTTTAAACAGATCGAATACAAATGCAAATTTATATCTATGTATGTGTCTATCTGTATGGAATAAGCAATGAACCCTCGACAGGCGAGTAGATTCGCACTTTTTTAAAGTTACTCAAAATTTTTTCACATATTGAAAGTATTAAGATAATTATTTATATAATGTTTTATATATATACGTGTCGTATACATTATAAATGTGAATAAATATTTATAACACTTAAACAGTCGATAATATATTCAAGCCAACTCAACTCCATCACTCAATGTGCATTTTAGATAAACGAGCGCTCTTAAAAATCAACTCTTTTGGTTTAATCGAATTAGGGTGATACCCACACACCACACAGGAATGATAAAATTTAACACATTTCGCATTCTTCTGTCATTAGACCAATAAAGTGAGCAGGTAGCTCGATGGAGCCCAGATAAGATGACTTTACAATAATTACGGACCTCTGCTCAAGTTCCCGTGTGGAACGTTTTTAAAGACAGTTATCGAAAAGAAACATTATGTTCTTCGTAGGGGTATGGCTTCTCATACGTTTCTAATGTTTTGTTCTATTATCTGAATATGAATTGCCACCTATGAGGTCAATAGTAAACTAATCTGCGAGTAGCATAGGGTTTAATAGCGCGTTTATAAACTAAATAATGTACTTACGAGTAAGTAACTAAGGTCAGTTCACCTCTTATAATATTTCTGTAACTTCGGATAAAGTAAAAAGTTTAAAATACCCCGTCCCATTTTCCTCAGCCGTGTGGCTCTGAAGCCGGCCCAGCGCAGCCCTGATGAAATCATCGGCGATGTTTGATAAGCTGTAGACATTAACGCTTCCCTTCCATGTTATTAGAATGCAACTCGCCATAAAAGTATAAAAAGGTACAAAAGGTTTCTAATTCATTAAGGAATTAATGTGGTCTTGCCGTGTTGGAGTTTTATATTGATCGACTCACTCCGTATATTGTCAGATTGTAAATCGGCACCGGATTTATTAGGCCACTAGTGTTGGCAATAAAGTTTTAGTGCACTTTTGGGTGTTTCTTAATTTGCTTTATCTTCTTTTGTTATCTTCAATGTTTCATAATAAAAATACATGTATCATAGTTAGTTTATAAATTTTAAAATCATAGTGCGTCGAGCTTAAACATAATAGAATCAGTAGAGGTAGATCCAGCGTCTTTGTCAAACTCAACGCCATTGAGTTTCTTTGATATTCCCACGGAAAACCAAAGCACATACAGTGCTCCAAAATTGATAATGCGCATAGAAATCTTTGACAGATCGGTTGTTTTCGATTATGTGACAAATGATATTGGCTCATATTTCTTTCGAACAAGGTGCAAAATGCAAGTGTTTTTTTAAGGCTCTTACGATTTAGTGATTCGGATGTGAAGATCTGCATGTGCATTATTAATTTTGGACAAGTGTACGTATGTAGAATGTCTTAAAGTACCAATCATAATTTGCACAAGCCCTTACCAAAAGAACTTCAACACCGCTTGGCCACTCTTCCCCATCGGCCCTCAACACTGCATCCAGAGACCCACTGTGAGGAGGCGCTTTAGAGACAACAATGTTTGACGTCAGAATTAAATAATTTATTCCGCATGCATTGGTATGAATTCCTTTATGAGCAAGGTCTGGCCACAGTTTTTTTTAATGTAGCCTGTGTAGTGTCCCACTGCTTGGCAAAGGCCTGTGTACCAGTAGCCACAGTAATAAAAGACAACTTTGAAAGAAAAAACATTTTTTACTGTATTGATATGCTTGAATGTGCTCTATCACATAATTGTAAAAAAATAGACTCGTAAAAAGTGGACTTATTACTGTCTACCTCGCCTCTGAGGTACAGTGGAGGTGTACTGTGACCACTGGTACACAGGCCTTTTCCCAGCAATTGGACACTACACACGCTACATTAAAAAAAACTGTGAACTACTATCTCTGAAGTACAGCAATCACAAACCTCTCATCAGAATCTTCCTCATGCTGCGCCGCTGCGTGGTGCAGTTCCAGCGGCGGTGGCGGAACTGGTGCGCGCACTCGGTGGCGCCCAGCGTGACCCCTCGGCTGATCTCGCGCAGCAGCCCCGTGTCGTTGCGGCAGAGCTGGGCCAGGCGGCCGCGCGCGCGCCGGTGACGCTTGCACACCATGCGCGGGTCCAGGATCACGGCGCTGCCTGACGCCCTGCGGGGGAATAGAGGGGTTAGAAGGTGCAAAGGAATCGGTAGATAGGTAGGGTTGTTTATAAAGCTTTTACACTGAAGCGTTGTGGAGGGAGCAGTTTTGGAATGGTTCTAGTGTCCGGACTAGGTTACCTACTGAAATCTCCAGCTTCTTCTTCTAAAGCTTTGTTATAGTAGAGAACGAAAACCTATCGAATAGTGATGAGAGAGAAAGAGATCCTTACTTAAAATACAAAATAATAATTTACATTATGTTTACATACAAAAATAAGACGTTTTTCCACGTTTATCAGCTGATTTCCCACGTCAAACGGCCCCCGCACAGATCCAACTCAAGCGGCCTCCGATGACCGATCGATATAAACTATACGTTTGTCATCGGGCCTCAGCTAGAGTCCAATAAAAAGTAATACCTAGAAATAGTGTTGGAGAGTTGGAGATATCGATGAAATGCGTTGGATTTACGAAGAACGTCAAGAGTGCGGACGGACGCGCTCCAGTGCGCGTCGACTGATGCGAGTTTAGTGTTTACTCGACGAGTTCATTGTCAGAAGCGAGCTTCGTGAACGCGTAGATAGTGTCAGCTGCTGAGAATGAATTGTGTTTTGTTGCAATTTCAGACATTTTCATGATAAAAAGTCTGAATCGCCTACTGGTGGACATAAGCCTCTTCAAAGGAGCGCAGAACACATTCAGTATCAGGCTAAGGTCAAGGTCTAATTCAAGTGGGATGAGTGGGGGTCGCTTAAAATAATTAGTAAGAATTTATATTCAAATACGAGTTATTTATCTAATAGAGTGTACAAGACGGGCCTTTATGAACTAACTGTAGTATACTACCATTCAAAAGTTAACGTTCCTTTAAAACGGTAAACGTCACAATCTTCCACAAATTATGATTACAACAATTTCATTAACTGCCGCATGAAGTAAACACGCCTAACCGATGTTTGTAAACACACCAAGTGGGTCTTGTGCTGTTCAGAATAGGGGGCATTTTGTATGTCAAAAAGATTGTTCTTGAATACCGTTGAAGTGGGTCAGAAATGTTAAAGTAACTTTACACCTTAGTTGGTATAGTTACGAACTAATTGCTCAACAGTATTTTTGTTCTTGTTAATTTAACACTACCTTATTTTAAAGTTTCATTTACAAACCTTTTAACCGTACAATAGCGAAACAAACAGATTTGCCAAAAAATGGTGTGAAAAATTACGTGGACACTTCTTTTACATTCTTCTGTAGCTAGTATGTAACCAAACCCAAGCTGAAATAAATTAGTTGTAGTTAAATATTAATATTTGCGGCGGAAATTAGAATTACCGCAGGTGATGTGCTTTCGAAATACGTCACTGAACGGTTTTTAGTTTATTTTGGCTTTGATTTAAGTGTTTCTGGGTGAAACCGGGACTCACTGGACTGGGAAAATGATTTCAAGGAAAGTGGTCATCGAAACTGTACCTTAGCATTATGCAGTTTGAGATGCAATTACATTGGTGTTGTGTTCCATGGACGATTGCCAAGCAGTGGACAGACCTCTGTCTATTTCAACGGATAAATTAGGTGTGATAAGTTGTATGTCAATTAATTATTCTTCAAAGCACCATCTGGCCGCTCTACTGAGTTTATGAAGAAAGTGGTCTAATGATGCTTGCCTTATTGGAGAAATATTGCCCAGTTATTTAATTAGGAAATTGGTCGGTGACATGCGTAGAGACCAATCAAGCGACACTAAAAATACACTGTTGATAATATTATCACTGGCAAGTAGCATTACAGCCACCTAATATCAACAATGTAGGAGGAAAAGCGGTCAAAAATACTTACATTCTCTCTTTCGTAATCATAACGCCACGTTGACGTGTGAAACGCAGGACAATGTCGCGTTCAGACCCAATTCTAACAGTTGTCAAACAAGCTCCGCTGAGCGACTATGATGCGGCCGCTAACTGGACGCGAAAACATACAAGCTTTAAAACTGTTGACCGTCGCACAGTGCGACAGTCGCCCGATCTAGTCGCTCGATTAGTCGCTGTTGACACGGCCACTGTCAACAACTTTGACAGCCACCTTTTTCCACTCAACTTTATTTCGTAGGTCTGAAATTCTAAAGTTGATTGTTACAGACATGGGTGAGTGTGAGTGGTAATGATGTTTATGTGTTTACAGTTAAATCGTCATGTGGTTGCTAATCGACAGGCTCGCGTTAGCGCCTCGCCTGGTGTCCTCACACGGGGAGCGTTCATTGTCACCCTACACTACATGCACAAGGACTCTTCCTGTTAAACGTAAGTGCATGTGCGGTAAAATAAATTGTGGTTTGTGTAGCTTGTGTTAGGACATGTTTGAAGATGTAATGGTGCTATGTTATTGTTGCCACATTTGATTTTGAGATGTAAAGTTGTAAGTGGTTAGATGTAGGTAAGGATTTGACATACATACCTACATACCTGAACTTTTTATGTATAGTCCTAATCGCACGAATAACTATAATACTTTGTTTTCTTTAGATTTAGATATCCAGTTGGGACAGTATATCGGAATAAGACCCGTACGCCCATCACAAGGATCTGCTCTGCCAACTAAAGGCTTAGAATCGAAGTACCTACCTATGGAGGTACTTTTTTCCACATACTCCGACACAGAATAATAACTAGTAGGTACAGGTAACTCCGATAAAACATTTTAGGGCAACTAATGCATTATTAACTAGTTTGTCTAAAATTAAAAACATGTAAAGCGCACTATTGTAACATTGTAACCATATCCTACTCAGCCAGACAGATTGTCGGACGGATCCGGAGACTAGTCGGTTGGCAGTCTACCTGTAGTTGTTTATAGTCGATCATTACTTTCTATTGTTGATGCGCGCGCGCAACAGAGCGACACGCGCCGTCCATCTTGTGACGGCAGTTCACTATGAGTGTGAACTCATTATAATTAACTAACTGATTTAAATTGGAACCTAGTCACAAGTAAAAGCAGGTGTTTAAATAAATAATTAACTGGTATAACGCGTGTTTAACACGTTATTTGACAGATGCATGAGCTATTTCGCTACGCTAAAGATCTGTTTAACGCGTGTCTAGAATTTGTAGAATGACCGTTAGCTTTAATTTGATTACCTTTACCCTATGAGTATTTTCCAATATATCAGCCACGTAGTAGTGAAATGAGGAAAAACAGCAGTGTATTTTAATCTCGCGTTAACATAGATTAAACGATTCTATAGAGCATCAATACCTAATAGTTGTGCGAAGTCCAAAGCGAGATCTAAAATGAAAAGAAGAAAACGTGGAACAGCCTAACGCGTAAAGTTATAATTTTATATTTTTATGGAGGCACTTTTAACCCTTCATCCAGTTTTTCCACACAAAATAAAGATGGTTCTATCTTGTCTGTGTTCACAAACGCGACACAGAGTTAGCGGGTGTCCGCTAACCAGCCGCGGTGGGCACGGGCGAGCCACTCCGCCGGTAACACCCTGTATCCAGTGATAGCTATAACTGTGAAATATTTCACTAAAATTAGTCTTTAAATTTTGGGTGTGAACTTCATGTCGCGGCAACTTACAGTGTCGCAGAATCATTTACTCGGCCGTATGCGTTTCCTTATTAAAATATACTTACTAGTTATAAAAAAACCGAAGCTTTAAATT
The DNA here is from genome assembly GCF_932276165.1 of Plutella xylostella. NCBI lineage: Eukaryota > Metazoa > Arthropoda > Insecta > Lepidoptera > Plutellidae > Plutella > Plutella xylostella. Next base: position 9,552,817 of record NC_063984.1, on the reverse strand, counting down.
AATAAATAAACTTTGGAAAACTTTTTTGGGAAGTACGTAAGAAACGTGAGAGGTACCTACGTAATATAAAAAATACCAAATATCGCTGCTATTAAAGGCAAAATGTGTGCACTCATTATAGTAATATGATATTCAACTGATAGTTGAGTGGGTTATAGGGGTAACCTAGAGACAGACTACAAAAATATATTTAACTCACTTATAATAAACTTGCTATTGGTTCGTACTAAATAGAATATTCATAATATTATAGCATCGATTAGCTTTCATAGGAATGCAACCCTAAGGGCATCGCACTATCACATCGCTAAATGAACTAGTTTCTACTGAATGGTACCATGTTTTGGACTTCATTCATATTGGAATGGCTCTAATTTGGAACATTTAGGTACCTATAACGGAGCATCATTAAGCAACTTCGCTGACTGATGACAAATTCAGTGCGGTTATAGAGATGGTTGAAAGTAGGTAAATACTTATGATTGGCAGGCAAATAATGAACTATTTTTTGTGTGTTATCGTTCGACCATTAATGGTCGAAGGTGTTTTCAAACGGATGGAGACATTGCAATAAATTGATGTCAGTTGTCAGTCAAGTATAACTTCAAATTTAGTTTTGAATTAAGGGATGATTATTCAATAGTCAGAAAAAAGTTATCTGAGGAATAATTCTGATGCTGTCGCGACTGAATTGTATTTAGACAATGACAGAAACAATTTTATTCCTCGGATATCATTTATCTGGCTATTGAAAAATTAGTTCTATTACATAGATAGGCTGTACCATAGAACTCATGTAAGTAACAAAACTATGGTCACTTTATGGTTTGTATCAAGGAAGTAAGTAAAATCTTGGCAAATGCTTCCTACGCTCAAACAGCTCAGATTTTATAAGTATTAATTTATTATTAACGGTTTTTAATGACGCAAGAGTGATCCAAAAGGTACCAGCTTTCCAAAATATCTCCCAATTATTGATCGAAGTCGTAAATCATTGACAATGTGGAACTAGAGCTGTAATAGCTAATAATGTTTGATTACTTCTCAATCCGGTTGGAAAGTGAAATAAATTATTTATTGAACTTGTGTCTTGATGTGTTTGTCAATTATATTTGAACATAAAGCTTTCAATTTATTTATAACTTTGTTCGCTAAGATCGGGTTTTAAGAATAATTGAAATAATTAGTAATTTCCTGTTGATAAGCAGAATACAATACGTAGGGTAACGTAACGTACCTAGGGACATTTTCGACTACCCCAACTTTGAATGAAGCTATTGCAGCGTACAACTAAGATATTAATGTGAAATTTTATTTATTCGGTAGGATATATAATCTATTATCACTAGTATTTGTGCTAAAGCTTTAGTGTTGCCAGATTTTATTAAATTAAGATAAAAGTAAAAATGCTTGTTTTGACCCAAGGTACGTTACACGTTTGTACCTTGGGACACTGTTTCGTATAGCTTTGTACTATGGAAAATGCAAACATCTAAATAACGCCTTATAACTCTGTTCTTATTGATTTACTGCATCTCTCTTCTGTCTAGTTTCACTCTGGCACTAATAAGAACAGAGATATAAGGCGTTATTTAGATGTTTGCATTTTCCATAGTACAAAGCCATAGGAAACAGTGTCCCAAGGTACAAATTTAATCGTGTCCCAAGGTACAAAAAAGCAATATTTAACCAAAATTTAAATATCTTTATTTTTAATTAATAGGAATCTTTCAGATAATTGCCATGTCATAAAATTAAATAACTGAAAAGTTATACGTGACATCCATGTCTTTATTTTGAGCATGCCTCAATGAGATAAAGCAACTCAAAAAACTATACAAAAGCTACTTTTGACTCCAAAAAACTTCATATTGTCTTCACCACACACTCGATGCTGGTATGATCACGAGACGCACTAGTTTTGCCAAGCGAGTAAAATACTATATGCCTAGGGTAGAATTTTAATGTGTTTATTTAGCCGGTTTTTAAAATACAATCAATGTCCCGAGGTACAAGCGTCCCAAGGTACGTTACGTTACCCTACGTATGTTCCATTTTATAAATAGGTAAAAATGGCAATAATTCAATATACCGATACTTAACTAACAGTTACCTATGTTTCATACAAGTTTGACACATAAAAGGTCTTTCAAAAGTTTCAGAACCGACATAGTTATTGGCCATAGACATTGCAGCAAACATAAATTAAACGTAATAACGTTCTATTTAAACGTTTATCAAACCTTAAATTAATTTCTGGTGCTTGGTTATCAATAGACGCTTGAAGCAAGCGCAAATAAAATAACAAAGCTGTATCGTTTTCGAGTAATCTATCAAACGCTAACTACTGAGTGAAATGCCAATCAACTCATTAGAACACTCCCACATCGGCCGGCGAAATATCGATTCGATTATATACGTAATGTCGAGGGGGTCACTCTATATGAGGAAAAACTAAGTTTCGGAGCGCTGCTGCGCGATCCACGACTCTAACTCGTTGTATTAAACGTTGCGATTCCACGACAGGTATTCGTTTATTTTTCGTCAGTATAGAGTAACCCTTCAGACGACTCGATTCAATCGGCCAAATCGAATCAGATCAATCGATTAATGAAATCCCTTGATTGAGCAATGAAAAGTGCCACCCACAAAAATACCTACTTTCAGAGCATGAAAAAGTAGATTAATAACACTTTATCTTAATTTTTCCCTGAACGGACGAAAGAATAGCTAAATGACGCTGTCTGCAATATTGAAATAGGTAAAGACTTTTTTTTTACCAAATTCTAAATTAAAATTTAAAATTAAAGTTTTAGAAATGGCCATTTGGTGTCGACATTTTGTGAGTGGAACTTTTTAATTGCACATGAGTGTGTTAATTATGGAGTCGAGTGGATGTAAACATACGAGCAAGTAGTCACAAATATACAATAAACAAATATGTATATTAATAATTAAATTTTATAGAAATGCTGGATACTAAAGATAATGAATAACCCTAAGCCGTGTGTAACTAATTCTAATTACTAAGCGAAGCTATAATCTTCCATGTCGACGCATAATTTACTATTGATGTTTATTTCAGGTTAATATAGTGCAATTTATGATCGTGAACTATTGCAGATAGTTAATTTATATTGTAGAACTATCATAGATCATTCATGGTTAATTGATCTCTGGATTTATTACAAAAATACTTCAATTAATTAAATAATAAATTTGTCAATGAGGTAATCGATAATTTTCAATGGTATATACGTAAATTTTGTGTTGTACTTATATGTGTTCTATGTACACTAAGTCTGCAAAAGGGATATTATATACATATATTTCCCACCTCAATAACTTAAATTTTAAGATCAACTAAAGGGTCATAGGTGAAATAAAATAGAGCAACATAAAATGACATAATATCCATTGTATCAACTAAAACGGGGTAAGTAGAGATAGACATACACTGTGTCATGTTTAAATCCCAAAATAATGTTATAATTTTGGTATTATGCTAGATCGCTATTATATTTATCAAGCAATCGCCAGACCTTCGTTTTCCCGCAAACGCATGTATACCTACTGTCAGAGACAAAAATATAAATGGTGATGTTGATATTTCGCAACTGGCAACACCGGCGCGGTAATTTCATCCTGTGCGGCATCGCCCGTCGATGTCCGAGGCCCAAAGGTCCTAATTTAGGGCTCTACTTGATTAATTGCATATTAAAACTGCCCGCCGAGAAGGCTGGCTGTCCGATATGACTTTATTGAATTTCATGCTGAAGATTTATATGTCGGATCACGAATTTATTATATTTATTATCATCTGCGCTCGTAAGCGTGATTGTCGGCTTAATTTGGAAACGCAGTTTGATCGGTTACGGGATTGAAATGTCAATGAAGGAATGGCCGTTCATTTTGCAATGTTAAGTTAGCCTACGCCGTTAGGGAGTAAGAAAGTACCTACCAACATCAGTATATGGTTCTACCTTTTTTGGCATAAGATTTATTTGCCTAATCTCGTATTGCATAGTAACGTTTGGTCAAAGTCTCGATACGCCGAAAATCGTATGGCATAAATCTCGTTTAGTAAAAAGTTATTTCGCATAACATTGTTTAGCCTAATAATGGTATGGCCAAATCTTGAATAGCCTAATAATGCTATGGCATAGGTTTATACAAAGTAATAATATTCGTTTGGCTTTAACTTTGACGGAGCGTCTCCCTACATAGCGCAAACTGGTGCCTTGTATTGTTTCCGCTGTTTGGAAAACGCTCCGCTCCGCTTCGCTGCGCTCCGCTTTGGTTTTGATGAACATGTGCACCTAACACGCTCCTCCTCGCTTTGCTCGTCGTCGCACCTATTTTTAGGTTTCGATCAGGTTTCGGGGTTTGTAATAATTATATTGGTCGTTAACTTTCGATTTTTTGATCATACAATATCGTGATTTTCGGGATGTAGGAGAAAAATACCACAATTTGTACATTTACTACATACATATATTATTTATTAAGATAACATTAGGAGAAACAAGATTATACATAGTTATAGACGAACATAAATTTGAGCAAACGAAACTTAGGTGTTTAAAGATTGTGCCTAAAGAGTTTTAGACGAAACGAGCCTTATGCCACATAAGTCTTGGCAAAGTGATGGTTCGGCCAAAAAAGTTTAGACCATACGAGTTATGCGAAATGAGTTTTGGTCAATAAAGATTATGCGAGATGAGCGGAACCCTCAGTATATTTACTAATTTTATAATATATTATATAATAATATGTATAAGAAAACCCAACAACATTAGTACCTAAATGAATTACTGACAAAAGGACGGCTGGTATAAAGTACAAAAACAGGTCGCTTTATTATCAAACACAATCTCTATCTTTACGAACAGAAGAAACTTGGGTGTCAGCGAGGTACACGTACAAATGTTATTCTGCAAATGTGAACATTTTACGTAAGACTCCTTATTCACACTATCACTAAACCTTCCTAAGTTGAACATCAATACATGATTGAAACTCTAGTAGTCTACTTATAGAGTGTTTCAAAAAGGATATACTAAGCCGAAACCAGCATGTGCAGCATGTTATATCTAAGCCCGAATCTGAAATCAGAATTTCAAAATTCCCGAAAAAAAAACATTCTGCCATAGTAAAAAGTCACGTGACCAACTAAGTTTCTATGAATACTTATTTTTTTTTCACGAATATTGAAATTCTGAAATCAGATTTTCATTTTTTATAAATTTTCAGTATACTCTTTTTGCTACACCCTGTATAGAGTCGACCAAGAGTCGACACAAAGAATCAAATGTAAAACAAAGAGTTTAAATATCGCTCTTATATTACTATGATATACCATTGAAAAACAACAGGTAACTAGCCAGTGTGACATCGTCATAAATACATTAGCGTCCATAACAATAATTGAATCCGTTATACGCGCTCTTTACGGTACTTCTGTGCAATAAATTTGATAGTGTAATTACGTCGTATATACTCATCATACCCTCGTCTTGTACTTGTTGCAAACTAATGGCTGAAAGCTCTGCGCAAAGTGATTTATATTGCAGTTAGAGCTAAGTTATATGCTATGGCTGCGGGTTTACTGCCAAATATACTTAATAGATAAAGATAAATAAACTTTATTCGGTGTCCAACACACAACAAAAGCACAAGTAATTAAGTAACGAGTAAACTTATATAACTAATGAACAACAACATAATATCGATAAAAGCACCAGACGGTGCTATCCACCCACCTGACGCAGCACTGGTTTTCAGTCGCGTCCTTAAATAAAGCTCTGCAGATACTGTTGAATCCTCACATATTATTACTTATTATTAAATAGCAGCTCTACGGCAAGTAGGATATCAATTAGAAACATAAACATCAAAATAAGAAATCATTCCGGCTAAGCAAAATTAATTCAAAAACTTGCCGACATCGCTCTCATAATTAATTCAAAAACTTGCCATACATCGCTCTGAGTGTCATCTGTTAAAAATGTGTGTCTATGGCACTCTATGGTGTCACTCACCACCAGGAGTCAGTGATGGGCGCGAGCAGCAGCAGGCAGGCAGCGACGACGGCGGGCCGCATGTCTCGCGGCGCATCACTGCCCGCGTCTCATCCCACAACCACCGGAACCTCAACCTCTTTCCAATTTAAAAAGAAAACTTCGAGCGCGCTGAGCTTTTGAATTTCGAATCGATCGGTTTTTGTTTTTCGTGTGTGTTGCGCGCGGTTCCCTGTCGGCGGGAGCTCGCGGCGGACTGGCTCGCTGCGCGCGCGCACCCCGCTGCTGCAGCGACGAGTCGCGATTTTCGCGCTAATTCGGCTAAGATTAGCGGGTGAAGGCTCGCACGGCTTAGAAATTAAAGGCGGTGCTTCAAGCGTCCTCTATGTGGGTGGGAGCTTGATATATTAGCACTTTCGGCTTGATTAGTCCGTTTTATTATTGCGCTCCGTCCGCCACTTATAGAGCTCTAGATTACATTAAATCGTTATTGGCATGTGTATATTAAGCTAATTTATATTTGAAAAATGTAAATCGGATGCGTCCGTGACTTTTCGTTTCGTCTACTTTGTAGCGGATCGTTAATCGTTGTTTAGCGATTAATAAGGTCGTTAATTTATCAAGCTCTAGATGTTTTTGGGTTTGTATATTGTGTTGGTTATTTTTAGATGGTTTGTTATAACTAGCAGAGTTTGTCTGAGTGATCGACAAGTGAGAACTGCCGTCCGTCTTCGGCTATTATTAGACTATCACGGAACTCGCGATTGGCGAGGAGCACACCTGTTATGGAGTTGTGCACGTTGCGATATTCAGAAACAACTTCAATGCTGGTCAGGATAATTAAGTACTATTCGTTGAATTTATTGCCACAGCAGTGAACTGATTATATTAAATTTCAATCATATACCAATTGCTTGCATGCTTTACTGACACTTTTTATGTCAGTTTTTTTACATCGCACAGTACATATATTGCAACGTTGTGTGCACCCTATTGAAACACTCAAATACCGACAAAAGAAAATTTTATTTAATTGTCCGTAGCCTGAAAAAAACTCTTTCAGAGCAACATCAAAGAGTTTGTCTAAGAACAAAGCAAATCGGATAGTTGAACAAGTATTCGCTAAACCGTAGCGTAAATTATACAAAGTTTCAAACTCCTTTGAATTCAGGAATTGTTTAATAATACTCGTTTGAAAATATGCAGCTGGCTAACTTTTTAACTATTTGGCGTTTAAAACGGTATTCAGGCAGTATGAAATTGAAAATTTTAACTAAACTTAATGAATTATAAAATTATCTATCTATTTAATGTACGTAATTAAAATATCTACTTGTTGGTACGTATAAAGTACTTTTCAAAATCAACATAAATTTTCAATATTCACAATTTTAATTCGAATGTGCAATAATCAAACAATAACTAATAAGAATACTTATGCATAATTATTATATAGGTTGGTACAGTTTATTAAAGGTCAGCAGAAGAAGATCACCCTAAACAACTACTAAAAAGAATAACTTAAGTTTCTTTTTTAAATCTAAAGGCATTCCGATGTGCCAATTTAAGCATCAGGAATAATAGCTTAATTTCAAGAGCAAAAAAAGTTGTCAGAGCAATCACCTAGAGTCGAGAACTTGGGACCACCAAGTCGTTATAAAATAATAATATATACAGACACTAATAAATGCTATTGATAATCGATTATCGAGACTGGCTAGTGGCTAAGTATCGAAATAAAAAAAACATAAACTGTTCCGTAGAATGGTAGTTCAGCACTCATGAACACCACATAAGGCTTGAGTACACACTTGTAACAGTGCATTGCTGAATCCACTTTTCCCCAGTTTTGTGTTTAATCCCAATGTATTATATTCCAAAACCAATATCTTCCTGGCTGGGCATCGACACACGGAATAGATTCCCGAGCAAACTATGTGGGAGCTTTTCATGACTTTAAAATATAGGAACATCAACGTCTTTGCAGATTACTTAAATAAAATAAATAAAACACATGAGCACTTACCTATAAGTAATGTTATAATGTGTAGACTTACGTGCTCTAAAGTCAGGAACCTTAAAACTAGCGAAAATTGCTTTAGACCAGTTCATAAAAAATCTCCCAAATTTATTCTTAGCAGCTATAATTCGGTAACAACTTAATTCACATTTAGTATACAAATACGACAATTATGGTAATTTTCACAGACGGTAAGTCTACATAACCAACTTGTGGCGAGATCCCATCTATTAATCCATTATTGCATTTGGAAGGTCATGTTAAATTGGATAGGTACTAATATTAGAAAAAAACGCGTCTGTTATTCACGTTCATCAAAATCGTAAGTGAGATCATTAGTGTTAGACACAATACGCGTAACAGTCATAATTCATTTGTTTTTACTGATTACGGGAAAGTTCTGCTTTTTGAGGATGCAATGGGAGCGATTCTTAAGTCATAAGTAGGTATTAATTAAATTTAAACACTGTCAAAAGTTTAATTTACTCACTGATAAGTAAATGAAATTGTATCTCTCGTAATCCGGACGGATGATCTCTTACATGGATGATTTTGGTCAATGGAGACGACTGGAGAAAGATAACAAAATAATGATTGCAACCCCTTGTTTGTATGTATGTATGTATACCTAACTGATACCTAACCATAAACTTATTCGTCTCTTATATACTTTATTCAACTATTATTTTCTCAGATGCCCATAAGAATATTTACCATTGAATACGTTAAACAAGCAGGCTATGGCCTAACAACAACCAAAGGCTAAGTAATCCAAACATATCTTAAAACTAAGTAGTTGCATTTTAAACGGACCATAATAAAATGGGCTGACCAATGACTATGCCACAAGAGGGCTTACTATGACATTTCTGTTTTAGAATTCTCAATTTTTTTACAATACATGGTGTTGCAAAAGTGGTACCTACTTATAGAAAACCAAAGGGGTTACTCTAAACAACTATTGTACTCAGAAAGCCAGCTTAGTAAAGTCACGTAGTTAACATTTTTGGTGAAGACTTCAACTTATTTGAAATCGTGGTATGTGTACGGGACAGTCAAACAAAGGCTCAAGAGCCCTTCAGATGGGAGCTGTTGAGATCATTCTTGTGTTGTTGATACTGCCACTCCAGTGGAGTGTGTAGTCAGCCTAATCTGAAGGCCAAAAGACCAGGTGGAATAATGTGACGTTTGTAAAAGCACTATTGTGAAAATTTATAAAGATGTATCAGAGCAAAATATAAGTTAAGCCCTCGGTAAGAACAAAATACATGTCATTTAGTCAGAACAAAACATACTTACTGATAACTATCAACTAAAACTGCTCTTTGTCCAAAACATTTTACAACGTTAACCTAAACCTTGTGGATAAATCTAGACGACCCAATAACGAGACCTCCATAGTCATAGAGATGTAATGGTTCAGAATGATTAACTATCGATACTATTTTACGTATCTACCTAAATAAAAAAAGGAAAATAACTCTGTGAATAATATTGAAAGAAATTTCACATCAAACTACTTACTAACAAACAGCTTTATTGTTATAGTATCATCGATTAAAACATTTTGATTAACTTTCAATTGATGAGCAATGTCATGCGGTTACTACACGAAAAAACGTATTAACAGCCATTTAAAATTTAAGTACACTGTTTCACCTTTAGGGTATTGAGGAATTAAATTCCAAATGTATAAGATTCACAATACTCCATAGCGTACAGTAGGTATAAATCAACTTAAAAGCCACGCAGCACTTGAAAATGAACTCTTACCACAAACGAATTAAAAGCTATTCAAAATCGAAAATTTTGATGATAACGTGTTTGCTACTATACAAGATGGCAGTAACATAAAGAGGAAGAGACGTCATGCCACCCCGACCAAGTGACTCGGCAAGTCTGTTGTCGATACGATCTCAGATCGAAGTATCGATATGTTGCAATATCAGGGACCACTCGGCAACCCTAACCTCTGTTGGTCGCTTGACGAAATCTTAATGGATTTTGTCCTGCGATGACGCGTGTTGATGTTGATGGTTTTTTAGATATTGGTTTTATGATTATTAATTGTTATGTTTCTTTTGAGTAAGATGAGATTCTAACCTAATAAAATAATGGGTTTTCCAGATTTGTTAAAGCCATCTTGAAATCGCATCACAATTTATAAAAAAAACATGTAAACATATCCTACTTATTAACTTATCGTAATAATTACAAATGTAGATAAGTATAATTATTGTCCTTATTGTAAACCATCTAATTAAAAATAAATGCGCCGCCGTTTGTGTTATAAAATCACTTATTAGAGTTTGTTGTATTGTATTACAGCATGCAGCCTTTGACTTTACCTCGGTAATTGATGGGCGTAAGGTTAGTATGAATATTCTAAAAATATTAAGAAAGATACTAAATACTTAATAATCATTATAAAAGCTATGTTACTTACTTATTAGTCTTATTACTCTATTAAATATTTGAAACACAGGTTACCATTATAGATCCGTGGTGGCGTGATGGATAATAAGCACATTAGGGAGTGTTAATGTATAAATTGTATAATGTCACTCACCTCTGATTACCACATTCAGGAATATTACAGTCGTGAGAATATGTAGAGAAATTCTGATTTCAGTTTCGGGCTTAGATATAAACATGCCTCACATGTAGGTTTCGGCTTAGTATACCCTTTTTGAACACCCTGTTTATGTATGCGCCTTCTAAAGAACCTGTTATTTAGTCATATCCACACTAGTGCCCTCGCTAAACCCAGAACAATAACTCGTAAACATTTATCAAGCGTGCCAAATTAGTGTTTTAAACCACCACTAATAAATAATTATCAATTTATTGTTTCCCTTACATATCCATTACAGTACTCGAACTAAAACATTAATTGATTCAGTTACCGTTTTATCTTAAACTACAGAAAGGCGCTATTATTATATACTTCGGTAATCAATAAAATTTCCTAGCATTGTTTGCTGGTTATGTATACCTATTTTCCACATTAAATTCAATAAAAATCGAACCCAATCTCGTAATTAATCGCTTTAGTTCCATAGCGAAATTTATAGCATATAAGTAGATCTTGATGCATATAATAATATAAATTCGTCTCGTCTGTCCGCCAATATGTCACAGCCGTGGCAGTAATAAGTACCTACACTCGTGAGCAATGAAAAAGTTCCAGTGTCATACCAACTTACTTAGCAATCGTAAAAAATACTAAGTAGGTACCTAATATAAAACTAAGAGCTTACTTTTATTATGACTCATCTCACCAAAGTGAAACACCACTCCAAAACTTACTCATAGCACTGTAAAAAGCATCAATGAAACCCATTAGTTAAAGGTCTATTGAGACCAAATAAACTGGAACCCTGAAACTCATTGAAACCCATACAATCTGAGGAACAAGCTCCAAATCGTAGATCAACCTACACTGGTGGCCTGAAGATGTGTGCTGGTTTTCCCTACAACATTCTCGATCTTGAGAAATGTGAATCATTTCAGTAAAAAATCAATAATTAGTCGGAATTGGTTTTGAATCATTCAATTTCTTTTCGATGAATGCGAAGTTCGTATGATTAATCGATGATACCAATGACGTAGGTACTCTATCGGATGCCAGTGATGACGTAAGCAGGGATTACCAAAGACTAGGGATGATCATTGCGAAACCGTACGAAATATTTAGTCCCTAATGTGACCGCTAGGGGAGCGCAAAGCGCATAATCCTATGTTTTCGTTAGACGTTTCTATAGATACGTTTCAGTTATGTTAAAAACAATGAGGGAACCATATTCCCACTGCCTTATTAAGGGTTGAACTATTTTGCCCTAATCGAATAAATATTATGAATTTTGACGATGCCGATGTAAACTCCTAATGAATGTTATGAATCACTCAAGCATGAAATACTTTAGCGTCGCATAATTCGTCCAATTCCCAGGGCCTGTTAAAGAATTTCCCATGCATGCATACTTCGGAATGTTAGCGCTCAAATCCATCTGGTTTCTCATATCCACATTCACACGGCATCGCTATGCGAAGTATTTTAAAACTATTTTGATCCGTAACTTCACAATACAAATCAACATAAACAGAAAACTAAACTAAATAAATAAAGTTACTGTAAAAAAATAAAAAGGTTCGTGCACTGCCCGGGAATCGAACCCGGGTCGCAAGAATGGGAATCTTGCATGATACCACTACACCAGCAGTGCTTGCGTATGGCAAGCGAAAACTAGTAACATATGGATCGCACGGTCATTGACTTGCGCTGTGTCGGGCACGTGACGTCATCGCTTGGCGGACTTCGACGAAGTTAGTGGAAATACGGGGAGTTTACCGACACATTGCGTTTAGATATTATAAAAAATACTTATACCTACATAGATCTTATAACTATTGTGTTGAATATTATAATAAAAGGTATGAGTACCTACATACGTAAGTAAGTACTTATGATGTAAGTAAGTACTACTGGTATATGAGCGATGTTTTATTTAATTTAGTATGACAGGGAAGAATAAATTATAACTTGTTGATTACCTTTACCTACAAATGTCTTAATTTCGGATCCAAATAATTCAATTTTTAGGTAAGTAGGTACCTGCTACCTACGGATAATACGTAGCTAGTTAACAAAAAACATGTTTTCTCCTGAATTTCCGAAACAAAACACCCTGAAACGAACCGGACACGATCATATAAACACTCGGATCAGGCAAGCGGCGCAAAACGCAATAAAAATGCTGTAAAATTTTGATGTTTCTATTCGAACCCTCCTGTCTCTTTCACTCCTGTACAGACCTGGGCATCTGTCCCTCTCACTCAGGTGAAAATGGCCTAAGATATTATCAATGTTCTTTACACAAAGCAGAACTTCTAAAGCAGGTCTGACGTTTATGTGCGATGGGACGTGTTTAGCCGATTTAAGGCCAGTACACACTTAAATTGCTTAGCACTAAAATCTCCGATACCTACCTAAACGTGGAGTGAATCTGTTGAACGTCATAGAAGAAACGATCTAATTCCCTGTGACTCCGGTGGGTGTAAACTTTGCTTTATTTACCTGGACAATAACATTTTCCATAATCATCAATCAAGTCAATCTAGGTCACTGTTTATTTACCATGAAATCATAACCATAATAATTAGTCAAGTTATATTCCTATTTCTAGGGCGAAAGTTAGTAATCCGCCCTCCACTATGCACAGAGCCTTACTTTCGTAAGTGGGTTTCAAAACGAGGTGTCAAGTGATTGCACTAATTTATAGAATCTGTACTTTTGAACTCGGGTCGTGTGAATGCGTCATAGATCTGTGTAGGAAGTGTTATCTTGTGTGTCTGTGCGAGCAACGGTGGCGTTGCTATCATTATTATTATCAATCCAGCGTTGGTAGTGGCATAGAAATAGTAGAAAGTACGAACTGTAGGTTAAGCAGGACGTTTAACGTGATAGGTACCTAGTTAGTAGTTACTATACCTATACCTATGTAACCTACATACATTGATATAAGTATAGTGCCACAAACTTATCTGTTCCGGTGACAGTTCAAGTAAATGTCTAATATTTCTTAATTTTATAAGATTTTAAGTTTTCCCGTAGTGGTAATTTGCCCTTGAGGTTTTAATAAACCCATCTAATCCATATCAATATACAATTAATTAGTAAGTAATGAGATATGGACCAATTAGCCTGGGTCCGTAATTGTACAATACTGGTTCGCAAGAATGCAACATCCCCGATTTTGTCAATTTCTAAGGACAAGGATTTAAAAAAAATTACTGTATAGGCAATTCACTTCTCCTTATAATCTTTGTTTTAAATTTGTCTGTCTGTATTCGGAATTTCATTGAATCATGTTATGAGGTGTATTGTTTGATGATGAGTTTTATTGATAATGTGAATAGTCTGAGAATAGCAATTGTGAATTTAATTTTTGTAATTATATCATTGTGCATATTCGACACGAAGTTTTATAAGGTTATGATATATTATATACAAGATGTTTTGATTCTGAGGATCCCGCTGACCCCATCAAATACATTAACTAACTGTATTTATTTGCTGTGTGTTTTGGTTTTCTTTTTAAAATGACTCTGGAACTACTGTACCAAAATGTACGCGGCCTACGTACGAAAACTCGTGAATTCAAATGTAGTATATTGAGTTCCAATTATGATTTAATATGCATTACAGAAACCTGGCTTTTGCCTGGTATTTATAACGAAGAACTTTTCGATAGTAGATATGTAGTTTACCGTACTGATAGGCCATACGAGCGGTTGTCGGTGGGCCGCGGCGGCGGAGTGCTGCTGGCGGCGCGGAGCTCGCTCCGCACGCGCGCGGCGCCGCTGCCCGACCCCCGCTCTCTACCCGACATCGAGCTCACGGGACTTGTTTTAGAGTACTCTGACATTGGTAACTGCCTTAAGAGTATACGTATTTATTGTTGTTATATACTTCAGAGTAATAAACAATTAACATCCTTAAGCAAGTATTTAGATTTTATCGAGGAACAAAGAAACTTATTTCCTGATGATGATTTTTTGTTAGTGGGTGATTTTAATATTGCACACGCGATCTGGGAACCGTCTCCAGATGGTGCTTGTAAATTAATTTTCGGTAATTTATCACCCCCCTTGGTCACAGAACTGAATCGTTTTATGAATTATACCAATTTATTACAATATAATACAATACCCAATAACAATTCCAGAATGTTAGATCTGATCTTGTCCTCTGTCAAGTGCACAGTATCTAGATGCCCTATGCCAGTAGTAAAGGAGGATGGACATCATCCATCTCTGGATATTTTAATTGATATCAATGTCAAACCCTCATTAAAATGCCCTAATAAAACTGTGAAACTATTTCACAAGGCTGATTACACTTCTGTAAGGTCCTGGCTGGCAGAAACAGACTGGCCCGACGCGTTAGCCTGTCTTGACCCGGACTCCGCCTGCACATATTTCTATAATAAGTTGTATGATGCTGTTGATCTCCACGTACCCACTAAAGTTATCAAAAAACCACACAAATACCCTACCTGGTTTAACGAATCATTAAAAAAAATTATAAAAGAAAAACTAAAATATCATAAAAAATGGAAAAAATATAAGAACTTAAATGACTATCGCACCTTCTCCTTACTTCGTGAGCGTCAAAAGGCTATGCAGAATAAATGTTACTCAGAATATATTGCCCACTGTGAAGAAAATATTAAATGTGACCCTAAATTTTTCTGGAACTTTATTAAGAATAAAAAGAGCAGCAATGGACTACCTAATAGTATGGTATATGGTGATCAATCAGCCGCCAATGTTCAAGGTATTTGTGATTTGTTTAACAATTTCTTTCAATCGGTTTATGAGAAACCTCCTCCATCGTCGTTAGAACCGGACCTCACTCACATTGATTCAAAGTTAGATATATCGAAAGTCATCCTAAATGAGGATAAGGTTCTAATATATCTTAAAAACATTAATATTAACAAGGGTATGGGCCCTGATGGCATTCATCCCCTTTTTCTGGTCAACTGCGCTAGTGTTTTATACATACCTATAACTATTATATTCAATAAATCACTTTCACAAGGTATATTTCCCGCTATTTGGAAGAGGACGAACATAATTCCAATTTTTAAAACAGGTAGTAGGCATAAAGTCACTGATTATCGCCCAATTTCAAAATTATGTGTCCTTGGAAAATTGTTCGAAAAAATTATTTACGACATTATTTATCCCCTTATTCGTCCAACCATAATCAACAACCAGCACGGCTTCGTGTCTGGTCGATCAGTGGAAACTAATCTCTGCGAGTTGACCCATACTGTACTGAAGGCTATGGAGGATGGTCATCAAGTGGACGTTGTCTATACTGACTATTCCAAAGCGTTCGACAAACTATCACATTTTCATTTGTTGCGTAAACTGGAAGCAGTCGGTATACATGGGGACCTTCTACGTTGGCTCGAATCTTACCTAAGTAATAGATGTCAGGCTGTAGCTATAAATGGATTTACTTCTGCGTTTGTGCCAGTCCACTCCGGTGTACCCCAGGGCTCACATTTGGGTCCTCTGTTATTTAATATATTTATTAACGATATATTATATTATCTACATCATTCAGATTGCTTGCTCTATGCAGATGATAAAAAGATATTTAAAATAATCAGGGAGCCTCAGGATTGTACCAATTTGCAGAGTGATCTCAATAATTTATGTGTCTTTTGCTCGGTGAACCATTTGTCTCTGAATGTCTCCAAATGCAATGTTATATCCTTTTCTCGCAAAACTAACACCACGTTTACTACTTATTATCTCAATGGCCAAAATATACAAAGGGTAGATAGGGTTCGGGATTTGGGTGTCATTCTGGATGAGAAGATGTCTTTTGTTCCCCACATTGAGCATATAACCAACAAGGCTTATAGTATGCTGGGCTTTGTGCTCCGATCATGTAGGGACTTCAGAAATCCAGCAACTTACAAAATTTTATTTTTTGCGTACGTAAGGAGTGTGCTGGAATTTGCCTCTGTTATTTGGAGTCCTCAGTATCACATCTATATTAATATGATTGAAAAAATTCAAAATAAATTTATTAAATATGTTAACTTTAGATTATGTGGTGATGAAAAATTTAAGCTCACTTCACTTCAAACTCGAAGAATGCACAGTGATATTATGTTCTTGCATAAGATTATTAACAATTTGTTGGATACACCTTTTCTATTGAGTAAGATTAACTTTAATTGTCCGACTAAGTTAACTAGATCATGTTTAACGTTTTCAATACCAAATGCTAAAACGAATTATTCTCAGAATTCTTTTCTTATCAGAGCTAGTAAATTATGTAATAAAGTTTGTAAAGATTTAGATTTATTTATGCTATCAAGCAATGTTCTCAAGAATAGATTAAATAACTTACGTACTGACTGACATACCTTATTTAAAAATAGATAAAATAACTTACATACTGACTGACATACCTAATTTAAGTTATTCTTAATGTTTTTTTTTTGTATATCGGTAGGTTAATTAAAATTTAAATATACTTATATATATATGTTTTAAACTGTCTTAACTATCTAAGTTATATTATAAGTGGAAACTGTTTTTGGTTTAAGTTATAATTTTCTGTCTAAATTATTTTTTTATATGTAACTGTTGGTTTTCCATAAATAAATAATAATAATAATAATAATTTAGTTCACTCTCACCGGAACAGATAAGTTTGTGGCACTATATCTAGTCTTCGGCTTGGCTTCATATCGTGTCGCTAACATGTAGGTAGGTATCATAATAAATTCGCAAAATCGAATTCCCGAAAACAAACAACCGACTTTTACCGAAACAATCAACGCTCTGCACCTATCATCATTATTCTGACGCACACGGCGTCAATCATGAGTAACATAAAAACTGCAGTTTAATGATTCCATGATCGTCAATATTGATTCATTTCGGCGTCTAAACGCGGTGCGGCCCTGTAATCCCGAGCGAGGCGTGCCATCCGCGCCAAACAACAATATGTGTGTTTTCAGCCACATGGACACGCAAATGTGATATGGATAAGGTATGCGGGGTCACAGTCATCGACAAACGAACAAATGAATTAATTATCACGCAATTGGCACGCTACGCTTAATACATAGAACGAGATAGTGTTGTAAACACACAATCTACAAAGTGAACGTTATTACATGTTAAATTACTTGATAAATTAGTTATTTATTAATAAATTAAAATTGACATACTCAACAAGTAAATTACCTATTCATATATTTTTTTGCGAATTAACAAACGTTGTAGAATATAAGTTATTCAGCATGACCCCCCTAGTCGCCCATTTCGGATGAGCCTACCACTTTTTCAACACCTGTAAATGGTTTGCCCCCTCCAAATCTCTTCATAGCTCTCGACATCTCATGATAATGGCTACAGATCCTTATCTGATTATCAATTTCATCGGAATGCAGGCGGAGACGGACCACGGAACCCTTGTGGAGCCCTATTGGCTACCACCAACCGTTACCGCAGTTCCCAACTGTTTGCCAACTCGCGAGCAATCAAAAAGTTTCACATTACTATTTTTTTATAATACGGCCTAATTTTTTTAATAAATTTATTTTGAATTTTAAACAATATTTTCGTTTTTGGTTTATACAGGGTGTCGCAAAATTGGTATACTAATCCCAAAACTACATGTGCAGCATGGTATATCTAAGCCCGAAACTGAAATCAGAATTTGGAAATTCGCGAAAAAAAAAATCCATATTAAAAGTCACGTGACCAACAAAGTTTCTATGGAAAATGATTTTTTTTACAACGGGCGTAGATAAAGAATCAATATGAAAATGACAGATGAGCCTTTGCTATCCCAACCTATTCTGCAATTTTTATTTATGTATTCTACAGAGGTTTATTTATTTATTTATTTATTTATTTATTTCAACTGGAACACCAGCAGCTTATACAGAGGTTAATCAAAATATTTTATATCTCAATCTGCTTGCTTAAGTTATAACCCAGTTGTTAATATTATGTGAATTTTATTGATTTGAATAAATAATACTCTTACATTTTACAAATACTTAGGTACCTCATAAAATACATTATTTTCAATTTTATTAAATTACTTAAATAATGATACCATTAAAGTATGCATTTATTTACTATACACTGAAAAAGTATTTCTCCGACAACCAAAAACCAGTGACGATCACCACAGAATAGGGCGCTTCGCCAAAATAATCGATGCTATGTGGAGCGATCAAGCTAATGCCCCTATTAGCCAGCCAAGGTGAGTCCGCACGGGCCATTATGAAGATCAATAATGAATTAAGCTGTTATAGCTATGTTAGTACACGTACAATACGTACAATGCTCTTCATTTTGCATTTTGAATAAAGAACTAGGTACATAAGTGGTGCTTTTTCAGTTCGTGAGTGAGCAATAAAAAATGTTCCACTTAGAAAATGAAAACTCCACTTAACACATTGAATGCTGACTACGCAATATTGCGTAGGTACGTACCAGTGACATTAGGTACTTTCGGCACTCAATGGGTTAAAAAACCCACATAGGCTATTTTAATTGAAATTTATAAAACATTTCATTTATAATATACTTAATTAAATATTTAAGTGAAAATAGCACTACACTGTAATTAGTATTCTTACGGAATTCTGACAGTTATCAATTTTAGACAAATCAGAGATCACAAACCTTTTTGGGCTGGGCACTTTTTCAATACGAGTCTGGACATCTGAGACTATAATATTTTTTTTTTAGTCCCTGTATCCATTTTATTAAGTGCGGCGCTCCAAATTAAAAGGGGATTTACCTACGGTGAGAAATAATTACCGTACCTAAATATATCACAAACAGTGAAAAATACAATTAAAGATAATCTCAATTATCTTATATAATTATCGCTGTCGTAGAAAATATATCTAAAAACAACTAGTAATTCTTTTTGAAACGGTAGCCGTAGTACGCCGATGTCAGGCCGATGTTGCGTTCGTATTTGAATAGAGGTGAAAAATTTGCAATAGTCGGAATTTCGTTCCTGTAGAAAAACGCGTGAACCTTTCGTCGAATTGTCGTAAAAGTAAAGTCATCAAAATGTATGAAAGATAGTTGCGGACCACTCTTTTTCGGTTTCTGAAACTCTTTTGTGTCTTTATATTCTTTGATAATTTTATAGACACTTGACAGACTCACGCCAATCATCTCGGAAGTCTTTTTAGCACATTCCTTTGCACTCCAATCAGTTGTTTCCGCCCAATTTTCTATATTATATTTGTAAATATTTAGAATGATGGTCTTTTCGTTTGGCGAAAAAGAACCACGAGGACGCTTTTTTCTGGGAGAGAGAAAGTCTGACTCTTGTGCTCTGTCAGTTGGGGCTGTTTCCCGGGAAGGGCCAGGTTGTGGCTCCATAACGTTTATAAAAATCAACAAACGATCACAACGCGAAAAGTCAACAAGGAAAAACCTAACAGAAACTTAACAAATATAACAAGATGTAGACAAGAAATAGAAGCAAATTACACTGAGACTGAGAACATATGAGCGCATTCGAGCATTCAAAGAAGTCGAATGAAAATCTTTCTTGAAAACTCACTAACCGATTTTGATGAAACCTACACTTGGTTCCTACGGTCGGAGGATCCTCCCTTTGCCATGGGGAAGCGCTTCCAGCATCTCCATACTGCCTTCCTAAGCTTGGACCATTTCCCACCACGCTGGTCCACTGCGGTGTTGGTGGGTTCACACATCTAGATGTTTTCCTTCTCCGTAAGAGCGATGGTATACATTGTACTTAAATTCAAAGAACTCGTTGTTACCTACATGTCAGCGCCGAGATTCGAACCCGCATCTCTTGCTTGAGAAGCGGGCGCTTACCCGACTGAGCCAGTTGGAATCGCGCACTGAGTGTTCCGTACAAGTCTACTTAATTACCTGAGGTAGTTTTCCTTTTAATTTCATCATAATTATGTACATCTATACGAAATATCAGCTTGATATCTTTACCCGTTTCCGAGAAAAAAGGTGGTGACAACAAAGTGTGATCCTATAAGGGTTCTTTTTTTTCCTTTTGAGGTACGGAACCCTCAAAAAGAATAGTGACAATCGGATCAATCGTTTCGGAGGTATGCGTGGACAAACATACATACTAGTGATGTAACGAATATTCGCATTCGCATTCGCATTCGCGAATATTCGCACTTTTTTGGATATTCGCATTCGCATTCGCATTCGCAAAATTTTGTGCGAATATTTTGCGAATATCAGTATTAGTAAGAAAAAAGACTATTTGAAAATAATGGTACGTTAACAAAATCAAAATCCATTTGTTTATAACCTTTTTATTACAAATAACCTTCTTAATCGCATTACTTTATCATTTGGTATTATATTTATAATGATAAATCTGTCGGGTGAGCATGAAATTCAATGAATTCCGATACACACTGAAATCTATAAAATCTCCCGTAGGTAATCGTGTTCAGTGTTACTGTCAGCCTTGTTATTATATTTTGTGAGAACCGTTACACACTCAGAAACCGTATCGCTCACAGTCGCAATCTGTTGTAACAGTTACGGGGCTAAATAAAGTGTCATCATCATCATCATCACGACCCATCATATCCCCACTGCTGGGGCACGGATCTCCTTCCAATGAAGGAAAGGGTTTAGGCCTAGTCCACCACGCTGGCCAAGTGCGGGTTGGTGGACCCCAGCACAAGCAAGGACAAAGTTGTCGGGTAAGTGGGCAACCCGACTGTCAGATATTTTCAAGCTGTCCGAAGGTCTCTGACAAGGCTTAAGGACTGCTGCCGAAGCAGCAACCGGGACCCACGGCTTAATATGCCGTCCGAAGCAAGGAAGCGTCCAGAAAAAAAAACACTTGAAATCGGTCACCCATCCAATTACAGACCGTGCCATGTGTTGCTTAACCTCAGTGATCAGTTACGATCACTGAAGCTTGACTACAGACGCTTCAAAAAGTGTAACTACTTTAAAAAATAGGCTAGTCTGATTCGGAATGCGCCTAGAAAAGTAAACCATATAAATAGCGCCAAATGACAATGGGCGTTTGGGACCTATGTCCAATAAAGATGAATCATACATCGTTGGATAGCTCTTTTCAAGTGAGCAAAAAAATATTATGACGACAAATCCGTATAAGTTGTCCATTTTGAAATATATTCGTCGGAAGGAAGTATTTTTCTATGGCATTGCACTCTCTCTCCTGATGACAGTTAGGGCGTAATACACGTAAACACGTATTATTAAAATGGGAGAAATTATTTTCAACTAGTTTTATTTACTGAGAATGATGATAATTTTGTTATAAAAAATAAAAATTAATGTGAAAAAATACTAAAAACATTAAAATTACAGAAATAAAATATAAAAACATTCAACGTACGATTATTCTAATTGGACAGTAAATCAGGACTAGCACTTTAAAAAATACCTTTTCAAGGACGTATCACTCATTTCAATTGGTGATGGTCCCAACTTCCATATATTGGTGCCCATCAACATTTGAACACAAACTGAATATTCGCATTCGCATTCGCATTCGCGAATACCGATATCAGATATTCGCATTCGCATTCGCATTCGCGAATGTTCAAAAACACACATTCGTTACATCACTAATACATACCAACAAGCATATAAACATACATAGGTACATAAACATTTATAAAATTTTGAATATTTGTTTATTAGCCCTAATATATTGTCATATGTCAATATGGTGCAGTTCCAATAATCTTACATACATACCGAACATATATGTACTTACCGAATAGACAATCTTTTTTTGAAATTGATTAAAAAGGTTTATTATCCCTGAATTTAGTAGGAAGTGATGCCATGCTAAAGAATAAAATAAAGCAATTAAAATTATTTCGATACATTGGTCGTGAGTCGTGATCCTACTTCATATTATAAATGCGAAAGTTTGTAAGTGTATGTGTGTATGTATGTATGTATGTACGTGTGTATGTTTGTTATTTCTTCACGTCAAAACGGCTGAACCGATTTTAATGAAATTTGGAATGGAGTTAGCTGACACCCTGGATTAACTCATATGTTACTTTTTATCGCGGAATTCCCACGGGAAAACTTATTAAGGCGAAGCGAAGCTCGCGGGAACAGCTTTTATATTGAAATATTTATTATTTTTGTATTAGTTTACTTGAGCAAGTAAATATTTAGATTTATCTTTTTGTATAAAAATATTAAGAAAAAATTATTGCCCATAAATGGATCGCAATTTTTCCTTTTTTCGGTAAAGAACTTTTTTAGTAGGATCACTTATAAAATGTCAGAATTCTTTTCAATTAAAAATTAGAGAGTAAAAAAGTTCCAGTGACAATGGAAAGGCAACACAGGTGGAACTTTTTGAATGCTCGCCACTTGTGTTATGTAGTGATAGAAGTAATTCCACATGAGCCTTAAATATGACGTGTTCAGTTTTTTTTCACATTTCTTCTTATAAAACACTTATAAGCCAATTCACTTAAAAAGAACGTTGCACAAATTAACAAAGATTAGCTGACAACTCAGAACGGCAATCAACACCGAACAAAAAAATACACATTGTGGTAGTCAATAATTTAGTTCAATCATATGCCATGACATGCAAATAAATACGTTACTCGCGACAAAAGCATTTGTCTCAAGAAGAACCCAGTGTCTCACGGGACCGCCTGGACCCTGATAACCATCTTAGGATATCATCCCAACATCCCAGTACTGGACACGATACCTCTACCTATATACACATAAGGGCCAAAATCATCTGCAGAAGCGGCAAAGGTAACGTAGCCATAACTCATAAGAACGTGTCAATCGCTCCTCCTCTCAAAGACTTCATTATTAATAATCATGTAATTTTTTTTCATCCGTGAGAAATATTTTAACTCAACTCAGTGACTATTAATTTAAGATGGGTTATTATGGTTATTGGGTAATTGTCGGTTTGGCTTCGAGCTTGTGTTATTATGACTTTATTTAATTTAATTTGTGGGACTGGCTGAGTCATTGAGCTATTCTAACGCCGCTGATAATCATCGCAGTATGTTTTAGTGTGTGTTGTAAAATGAAAGATATCATTGAGTGTTTAATGGAACGAATACTCCGAGTTTACAGCGGCAATATTTTATATTCTTTCAATTTTAATTAGGGTTGTATTCGCTTAAAGCTCGTCACGTCGTGAGCATGTCTTTATGGTGTCATAAAGTGGAATGATCGTGAATCTGTCGTGAGAGGAGTCGTATCGTATAACTTGCGCTTATGACGCGTCCGTCGTATAAATTGTGTGATCGTGAGCGCGCGTGTGTCGAGACCTAGGTCGTACGCCCCGCCCCCGCCACGCCCCCCGCCCCCGCTCGCAACTCCCAGCGGGCCATTTGGCCATTTCCCACTTTTTCAATTTCAAATTTCAAACTTGGAACGCCAAGTTGCCGAATTTGAAATTTCTCGCCGCGAAACAATCCCGCTCCCGCCAGACTTCGTTCAGGAACAATGCTCTTTATTACTCGAGATTTTTCCCTTTTTATTCATCGTCTCGTTTTGGTAGGATCAGTTGAAATACCCATTGTTTTCAAAGCTCAACGAAGTTCGTAATACTAACTCATTAATTAAATTCTTTTATTCTGAAAATTTACTAGATTAGATCTAGCTACTGATTATCATATTGCAAAAATACAGTTGCATTTAACTTGTCTAAATTAAGTACATAAACATCATAATAATAATAGCAGTGGATGATTATTGGCTGATGATGATGATGATGATGAAATCGTAGGATCAAATATGAAGTGCGTAATAGATTACTCCTTCACAATAGAACAATAACATTGAGGTATTCTGAGCATTGAAGCAACAATAGTGAGTAATAAATAAGTAATTAAGCATCATATTAGTGATCCTACTCTCGTATCTATCATAATATCAATATGCGGATATCTCTCTGGTGGTCGAAAATACCTTCGATTGTCATAGATTAAGAAAATAGATGAATAGATTGATTTGTGTAAAACCTCAGTAGAGCCTTCGAGATAACTCTCATAATATTTTAGGATACTCGGTATCTGAAGCTTAACAAACTTTTTCACTGTATGCGAATATTAGGTACATTTAAAAAAAGTTTAAGATTCTTTATTTAAGTGTGTCCAGTTAATAATAAAATTAATGATAACAATAATAATTTCTCAAAGCATTGTTAGAAATTATTAATGAACGTAGTTAGTTACTCCGGTTTTAACTGACTATCGATCTACAGGAATACAGTTCCAGCTGAACATATTTGGAGAATCTTCGGTATGTCTCATCTATTTGAACTCCTTCTCTATGGCATGACATCGCAGGCTGGTGGCGTTCCCACAACGACCACCATCGCTCATGGCTGACGAAATTAGATCGATTAACATGATTAATCTATTGATACAGACGATTCGATAAATCGGTACGCCGCTCGGTATAGAACTGACAAATTACGATTATTGTCCTGTCTGCGTCGCGACTGACGCCAGTTCTTTGACCAAACCATAAGAAAAAAATATAGTTCTTTTTTTAAAAATTAATATGAAGAAGACAAAATGCGGCCAAATATTAAACTTTTTATTCCCCTACCAACAATTTTACATTCAGCCAGTTGCCACTAGTGCGACGAACGCAATCGTGCAACCTCCTTTCACAAAAATAGTTTGGTGGTCACCGACGCATGCTTACCTACTTGGTAATTAAAAGAACAAATTATCTCTAACCGGCCAATAAATCCATATCGGCGGCCTGGATCCGTCTTGTACTAATTAAATACCAACACAGATACACCATCACTCGCTTATTCCGAGCATGCGGGCGCGGGTATAAATCAGCTGTTGTGGCATCCAGCCCGGGACGCGGCTGGAACTTTGTCTAATTGACTGAACATACTGACGACCAAACGGTGCAACAGTTAGGGGTACCTAAGTATATTGTCTAAAGAGCCTCAACTCCGTGAGTTTAGTGTAGGACCTAGACTACAGCTACACCTAGACTTTATGTATAGAGCCGGGAAAAAAAACCGTAACTGCTACTGAAAGAAGTCAGGATAAAACAATTATACATTGATGTAAAATAAAAATGGCACATTTTTTCCCTTAGAGTAAGCTCTATTGAAACCTAAGTGTAGCTAGCTAGTTTCAGTTTACATGCACACCTAAATAAAATTAATTAGCCTAGCCATTATTTATTACATATTCAGAAAATACAATAAGTATACCATTAAACGCATAAATAACTCCACAGCAACTGCCACTCCCGGGACTAAAATAAACAAGCGAGGTGAGCATAACGAGTAATCGATACGAAAATTATCAGATAACTCTGGCCTGGTGTGAAATAACGTAATTAGTACTGAAATTAACATTTAAGGCGAGAGAAAAGGAACAGCGCGTCGAGCGCCTATCTGCCATCGCCTGCGCATGCGCATGCGTCGCGGCCGCAGCGCGCACGGTGTAGCGGGGGTACAGTCGACTATACCCTTAGATTAACGATACACGAACAAGATGGTCTGTCACATACAAAAACAGAGCAAAAAAACTGTCTGCATTTTGTTTCGGCAAAGCAAACCGTTATCAGTTCAACCTAATGATAACCATTGTATAAACCTACAATGAATAAAGTTACAAATCTTCTAACCGAACTAATTCAAAATAAGAGCCCATTGGTAGAAGTGGGGTGTTATTTGTCGAGACGTTTCTTTTGCACTGATGAATATACCCTAAGAATAAACATGGTGTGTAAGCCGCAGTAATTCATTTGTATTTGTATATATATAACGGACATCCTTTCAATTTTCATAGAATAACAAGTACATAAGTACTCGTTTTTCTATGGTAATAGCTATGCTAAAATTTTAACTCCCAAATTCATAGAGCTTTTTGACACTTTACAATAGGTTTAAAATTGACGTTGAGTTATACGAATTTCAACTTTATGACTGACGTAAAGAGCCGAAACTTGTGTGTTTCCAAGTCGATTTAACCTTGTTGTAAATTAACAATACGGTCTATGAATTTGAGGGTTAAAATTTAAGCATAGCTATTACCATATAAAATTAACAATCGTATGAAGGTACTTGACAGAGCTTACCTTCGCTTCATTCTTATTGGCAATGTGATGTATGAAGGTGACTAAAATATCGATAAGCGAAACAGATGCTTACAATACAACTCTCACTAGTAGTAATATAGTAGTTCATTATATTTTTTAACATGCAATGCAACAAATATTACAATATAGGTAAGTATTATTAATTCTGTCATAATTAAAATATTCCTGTTACAATTTTGTATCGATTCGATACGACAGGACTTATGTATACCACAATCATTATTCTATTATTGCGACTCGATAAAAAACAGCTTAGCTATCTACATTACGTTGTGTAGAGTCGCAATTTGATAAAGACCTAGTCACCAACTCCCAAATCTTTACATTTAACAAGCATTTAACCCATCACATCCCGGGAATTATGAAACAATTCAATATTTTATAAGTATCATAATCTTTATTTATAGAAGTTTCTCCATGCCATATAAAAACTTAACCCATCCCGTGCTCGCTGCCGTCAGATATCTCCCGATGGCTAAACGTTCGCAATTAGTGCATGTGAAATGTCACAAGCGCATGCTAACAACCCCAGGGGGGTTATTCTTGGACCAAAGATAATAAAATATAGCATGCTATACAGTTTGTAGTATTTTATGAGATGAGAGTTAAAATTGGTATTCAGTTGTAACTATAGGTCGTTGCTTTAATTTGCGACGCATTTTTAAACAATCCACAACATTTTAAAAAAGGTTGCCTTATTGCTTATTGCAATCTCTACCAGACAATCTTAGAGTAGAAGAGATCGAGTTAAAAAATGAATTTTGAGGTAGCTGTGGTGCAAGGAAATCTTGTTAAACTTTCTGTATGAAGAAAATATAAAGAACGATTGTTGTTGCACACCAGATTTCGTCACTACCAAAACAAAGTGTTACTTATTAAGTAAGTATAAAGGAATTGAAGTCAAATACCTATTCCATAAAAAAACTGCTGTAGATTCAGCCAACTAATTGACGAATCGATTTAATTTATGTTAGTTTTCGAAAATCACGATGGGTGTTTTATGATTTAATTTGACTGTAAGCATTCATTAAACGCTAAATTTCACACACGCACGCTAACAAAGGATGCATCCTGAGACTCGGGCAATTCAGTATGATTCGTAGAATTTGAAGAAAGGATTTTCTTTGCTATATGTTTTCGATGTCTGGTCCGTTTAGTAATCAGTCGAGAATGGGTGGGATTTCTGAAACGAACTTTCATTCTAAGGTGATGTTTATAGATTTACATGGAACTGTTGAATAATTATAATGATAACGGTTACGTGTTACTTAATATATATTATAATAATTAATGATATTATTGTAATTATTTTATACAATGTTTATTTTTATTTTAATGTAATTTTTATGTACTTTCCACAGTAGAGTTACCTACGCAACCGGCAAAGTTTACAATCAACCCTGACTCTGACATACCCTCTTTAGGCTTACACAACTGTTGCTAAATTATGTAAGTACCTATACCATTTATACAATATAGGTTATAGGTACTATACATATTTAACAATTTATCTGCACCACAACTATGTGAACAGACTTGTAGTACATTAAACCACAATACAACCTCACGTTCCGCGGCGCCGATGTTGCGAATGTTGCCAGCTATAAAATAATAATTGACACCGACCGCGCAATGTTGCCAGCTTCAGGCTCAATAATTGATAATTACGGCTAATGACGCGTGCAGTAGCCGCGAGCGGCGGCGGTTGTGCTAGTATTTGTGCTGCTTGGTGTTGCCATATTCGTTGGTAAAGATCGACGTAATTCTTACATTACTTTTATGCTTTTCTGCGGTTGTTATACGTATCGACAGCATTCAATATAATTTAATGGTTTTTATGACCTTTAATTGTTAATAATCCATCCCTATTTTATTACAGGAGTAAATCTGCTTCAATCTCTAATCAACTAATCACTAACTTGACGTTCTCAGTTTTGAATCCTAAAATTAGTTTATTTTTACATTTCTACAGTAAGTAAGTCACTAATACAGTATAGTACAAATACAAAATGATGATGAGTACAAACCTAACTTATATTATCTTCTTCACATATTCTCTATAGAAGATAACATTCATCTCAATAGCACTCGGTTGTAAATTGTGCATTTACGATGCTACTAATTGATAGAAATTTTGACAAATATTCGATCAGCGACTATAAAGTTCGATAGTTTGTTGTTTTATTAATTCACTCGCTATTTATGAAAGCGCGTACCGGATAAAGGTGTGTTCTTCATTCATTTATGAATTTTTGAATATATACCTAATATGAATTTTATCAATTTTTCACCGATATATCTATTGAATATCAATGTGGGCATCAATGCAAATATCTAGCACCCAATTCTCTCCCATTCGACTTTGAAAACGTCCACGACAAAAACTATACGGTTACGTCTTTTTTCTACAAAAAAGTTTTTTTATTTATTCAAAAAATAATAATACAGAAATTTGGTTTTTGATCTGTACATTTTTCATATTCGTATGCACAAGGTACCACTAGGATGTACGACTGTACGTATCGTATCGTATGAAGAATCGATTTGTGATTGCGATGAGCTCACTCAATTCTGTGACACAGAACACCGGCGGAAACTGGGTGCAGCATGGACTCGCCCTTTTAGCTCATAATGTTAGTGTGTTATGTTAAAACTAGCCTGTTACGCGATCTTTTCCCTGAGAATTCTGGCATAAAAACATAACCTATGAGTTATTTGAATGTAAGTACGCTATACAACTGTAAACTTTCAGTCAAAATCATTTCATCATCGTTAAATAATTAGATGTATTGCGTGAAAGAGTAACAAACCTACTCACATACTAACAAAAATTGCCTTTATAATATTAGTACGATTCTGATTATACAGTACAAGTGTGCACGAGCCCTTACGCCATGTAGTCGGACCACCAAGGCAGTGGGAACGGGTGTTCGCCGGAGGGGTTCCCTACAGCATATATTTTCCGGTAGAATAAGAACTAATATTTGTTAGAATTTAGATGTGCTTTCACAATGCGGGACGCTAAGAGTAACACTTTGAAGCCTGTATAGCTCTACCGATGGATTCGTGCTGCATTTGTGGTATATTTAATATCCGTAGTTACTTATAATATAACATTATTGTGCTATTTACAAGTTAGTGATTGAATAATGGTCCACAGTGCTAGTTTCTATGCTATTTTATATTTTGATAGATTTCTGCAGGAATATAATTCATGATTAATTAAATGTTACGCTAAGGTAAGTACATAACCATCAATTCAGAATCATTCTCCTATCTATCCACCCTTCACTCTACCTTCACAAGCACAATAAAATCCTCCACCACCACTCCAAATCTTTGAAGCAATCCGCGAGCGATTTCCAACACAATTAGAATTAGACCTCCTTTGATCCTCAATCAGCGCCTCTCAATTCCTCAATCTGGCTCCAGCTCGAGGGTGCTCCAGAGTTGGCGCGTGGCCAGCAGATCAAAGAGGTGACGCCGCCAGGTATTAGCATACCCTGACGACGCATAACTTACTGGGTAATGCTTCGGATGTGTGAGCTGTGCTATGTACTGAGGTGTAGAGGAAGATAGGTGCGGTAGGGTAATTTATGTTGATGTTTTATTTTAGTCGTATTTTAAAGGTATGGATATAAATTGTTATACGACGGGGGAGAATCGGATACTACTTAAACATACTTATAATTTTTGTTGTCAAAATTATATTTTGTTTTGGTTTTCCAATTTTATCACAGTGCAAACTAATGTATTAAAAAATTTAAGTACATTTAGATATTTTTATTCTTCCATAACCATATCAATCTATTTCATGAATGTGTTCTCTTTTTTTACTGAGCAAGACAAAACCAACAATACCCAAGTGATGCAATCAAAACCTCAACCCTTCGTACTTAATATAAATGTCTCTTTTGTCAACTACAAGCTATGAGAACCATTACTGACCCTCAACAACATAATTAATATACCCGACCACATACAAGAAACATTTCATACGAGTCTACTCTCACTATAACAGCAGACAAAATGTTGATGAAGATTTTTTTTAGTCTGTGGCAAATCAGATGCGATCGGAAATGTTTTGTCAATCCGCACGCGCCCTAATGAAAGGGGTTGCGTGTGCCCTCGACTTGGGGGCTTTGTGACGTATGAATAACAGACGGTTATCCGAGTGTCCCTTCCCTCTCGATTACTAAACGATCTGTCATCAAATGGAGACCTCGGCTATTTGTTGTTAACCTGGCTAATGTCTTGTATCGTGTATAAACGTGGAAAATTGATTATTATTGAATCGGATTGAACCTTAATGGTTTGTGAATGTGATAGAGACATCAATTAGTAGATGTTTTTAGTGAAAAAAGTGTCTAACAGGCGTAAATCAATAAAGAGCGGGCGCAAAGCTCGCAGGGCCAGGGTTAAAGCGCGTGGGGCGGCATTTTTATAGTGCGGGATTGTGTCCGGCGTGGCACTGTCAGGCGGGCGCCGATTGTGAGCACACGCCGCGCACGGCTCCCGGCGACATTAGTTTCGCGTAAACACACGTGGCGAGGTTAATGGGAGCCGCGAGTAGGTGGGGCCGCTGACTGAGGAGGCGTTCGGCCATCGCGCTCGCTCGCCCCCCCGCGTTTTTTTGCCTCTCGGCTGGGCGGCGCACGCCTCGGCCGCACCATGTCCGCGCCGCTACACCACCTCCGCTCGCCGCCAACTCTATACAAACTGCCTACACCGATCACCGAACGATAAATTTAATTGACCGACCGTGTGCATGTTAAAATGCGCAAAAAGTGGCGGAACAGACTAACCAGCCGCAACTGGTCGACGGTTTCGCGATTAAACGAAACGATTTCGAAATTCGTCGCGTAAAGCAAAAACTGCCGGTTAACGGTGCACGCTCAGTTTTGTGACAGATTCTCGCGTTTCCGCACGTTGACGCTTCATTATTGTGGCATTCGGTCACTTGCTAACGAGTTTTTGCCGGAGAAAAAAATTGGCCTCGAAGGAGTTATCGCGCGGTTTTAATTGACATTTGAGCGACAATACCGCGCGACAAATGTCCCAGCCGGGACGGATGCAATTACGCGCTTTTAATTTACGAAAATTGGAGTAAAGTAAAAAAAAAACTGTCTGGTTTTTGTGTCGTCACCGGTTTCCCGTCACGTTGCAGTTTTCGCGGTAGAAAGCTGTGTCAACCGGAAACGATGAGCTCGAGAAAAAAAGCCATAGTGTTGCCAACATGAAGAAACAACAGCGGTGCAGGGACGGCTACTGCAGAATGCAACAAACATTTCCCGCTACAGTTATCTTGGTGTTCAGTTTATTTTTCTCTGCGAGGTAAGTTTAATTAATTTATTATAGTTTAGCAATCAAAAATCTAATTGGTTTAAGTACCTCTATACATTGGAAAACATAAATATGTACCTACTTACGAGTATAGTGAAAATAATATAGATTCAAAATTGGTTCTTTACATAATATCTACCTACATATGGGTCTACCACTGGTTGATTTCTATTGATATACATACTGCATATAGTTCCTAGTTATTGAGTGTTACAGATATTATACTTTATTGCCACATAAAGATTAAACCAGATTCTAATTGTTTTAGTACGGTATTTAGACATATTCGTCAGATGCATAAGGTCCATTTTACAAAGCTAAGCATTAGTCTTGCATGGCTGTGACTAGTTTTGTGTGCTTATAACGATAGAGGTAAAAACTTCATATTTAATTATATATTGTTCAGATTTAAATTAATATTGTTCATAAATATTGTACAGATTTAAATCGAGTTTCGCAAGCGCAGTAGAGCCTCTCCAAGTGACTAAGGCCGTATATTGAAAGAGAGCTGGAAACATATTATGTATAAGCGCTTACTTTTTCATACATTGCCAAACCTATTCTTTATTGCAGGACACGTTATGAAATTGTCCATATTAAATTAAATAAAATGAAAAAGTTCCATCTGCTATTGCCGTATATTAGTACCTTTTTAGTTAGTATTCAATAATAATACAGTCACTTTAATACAGTAATTTGTCTTCTTCTTACCATTGCGATTATTCATGATGTAGTACGAGTTAACTACCGTTTTTGATTAAATACCCACCTGGGCAAGGGGCATAATAAGTACTAATCTAAAGAGAAGCTTAAAACTTAAAAAAAACAATCACATGATAGCAGTCAAGCAATCGATCCGTTTAAAGCAGCGAAATAGAGTCATGGTTAGCGTAGCAGCGCTCCAAAACGTTTTTCATAAGGAAGAGTGACCCCACAAGCCCCATGCATATTCGTCCCTAACCTCATTGTCACAACGAGCCACAAACAAGCAAATAACTAATGAGGAGACTCCATGAATTGCTGATGTGCCAACTACAAAGACTCTCTCATTTAAGCGAGCATTGTCGAGTGTAAGCACTGCATACGAAGACTTTTCATTCGTTTTCTACTTACGCTAATCTAAAACATCTTGTTAAATCAAGCTTAGTGTTTAAAGCAGTTATATAGCAAGTCACTGTTTTTTTTTGTCATAATGGTTTATTCTTAACATTAGATTAAATACAAACCATCCTGTATAGTTTCAGCTTATTGCACAGGTAGCATCGAACATAAATAAATAAATTAATGACGACACCGCCACATAGTGAGCAGTTTCATTAAAACCACTTATAAATAAAATGAATGGATGATGAATGTAAACGAATGCAAATTTATAAGGTGACAACGCGCCGGCCACCAATGGCGTCGCGGGCTCACGGCGACAGCATTTACATATGCGCCTGCGCAATGGTACACTCCGAAGCAATCTGCTTATAGATCTCGTTTTATTATTTGTATGGAGAAAAAAAAAGAATATTCAATGTATTTATGATTTCGTAGCTTCCTATTGTTTTTCAATGCTACGCCGTAGCACTACGGCGTAGGCATAGTCAGGATATTTAAAAACAAAGGAAGTTATAAATACAATTTACTTACATACATTAATCTACATAACTTCCTCTATAAGGTGTAAGACACAAAAATACCCGCGAAACGCATTCACATGATGTGTGATTCAAACCCACGAGTTTTTTTTTTAAATAAGTACATAATGATATACGTATTAACACCCAAGGCTCGAGTACAAATATTTGTCTTTATAGAGATTAATGCCCCGGCCGGAGATCGAACCCGGGACCTTCGGTATAGAAGTCAGGGTCTACAGTCTACACCTATTCTATTCTATTATATTCTCTGTGGGGGTGTAAGTACCTGCACCTGGCTCTCTCGAGTGGAACCTTTGTGCATATCCCCAAGGTCTAAACTGCCTTCCTAAGCTTGGACCATTTCCCACCACGCTGGTCCACTGCGGGGTTGGTGGGTTCACATATCTAGATGTGCTAAATCTAGATATGCAGGTTTCCTCACGATGTTTTCCTTCACCGTAAGAGCGATGGTATACATTGTACTTAAGTTAAAAAAACTCATTGGTACATGTCAGCGCCGGGATCGAACCCGCATCTCTTGCGTGAGAAGCGGGCGCTTACCCGACCAAGCTACCACCACTCTACACCATTCGATCGTCTATATTTAGGTATTTGTAATTGTAATTGTTGTTAATGTTTTAAAACAGATCCAGATTAGGGTATTGATAGGAAGGGACCGTCTCTCCGATATGCCACTGCACGCGGCTGCATAATCTTACGGCTATTTGTCGAGTGATTGATATGCAATTATATACGAATATATAAAATAATTCATAGATTTCTTCATCCAAGCTTCGCTTCTGCTTTCTGGGATAAAAAATGCGTGCGTTTTAATCGGTTCAGTGGTTTTAGTATTTATTCGTTACAAGCTACACGCTAATCTTTTCTCTACCTAATGTTAGAAGGTATGAAGGATGACAGTTGTAGCAAGGTTTTATAAAAGATTTTCCTCCTTAATTGTTTTGGTAAAAGTAGTTTTTGACATTACCATTATTAAATATTAATTCATTTTGAAGCAAAACACAGAAAGAATTATAGCAAACTACGAGTAGGTACATCTGAGTACTAATGGACGGAACACCTACAAGCAAGCTAAGAGATAAACTTAATTCACTAGCCGAGATAAACGGATAACCGCCACCGATATTTATATCCGTTTTAACACTTATCGTGGACAAAACTAATTGACTATCCGCATAACATTTTTAAGGGCACCCGCACACAAATCACCACCAGTATCGAGCAGTTTCTCATGAAGATTATCCGGCGAACAAATAGGTATCAACTACAGATACACATTGTTGGTACAAGGAATTTCAATCAGATTTTTCATCCGCTACGCAAAATAGGCTCAAGCTTTCTTCGGCTTTATATGAAAATGGGCTTTAGTGTTTTCGGTAATAGAATACATTTTAAAATAACGCATAAGCTGTTACGTCTTTTTAAGCTCGACGTTAGAGGATGGAAAAGTATTCGCAGCATCGCGGGCGCGCGCAGGCAACGATGCAAGTAGCTGGAATTTGTATTGAAATAACTAACCTTCTGACTGGAAATCGGAGCATTTCATCAGCCGAGCCGCACTCAGATTTATTATTTTTTATTGGGGACGCAGTTTAAAGCGCAAAATTATTGTTTTTATCTCTCGGCTGGAATTTAAGAGCAATTATTCCAGTTTTGCGCCGGGGATTAATTGGGGCCTCATTTATTTATTTACGTTGTCGTATGAAGGTGCATTAAGGTGCGTTTAATAATATTAAAGTATTTGTGCGTCGAATATGTTTCCTGGAGCAGGCGACAATATCTCGGCCGTCGTCCCGTCAGTGCGTAATGACAGGGCAGTGATAAGGCAGTTTTGCGGAAGATTCATTAAACTGAAGTCGCATTACTTTCGGGCTGTAATGTAATGATAGAGCGACATTCCTGCGCCCGCGTGGGAACCGAGACCGGAACAAGATAACTTTAACAGTTATGTAAAGAAGATACACAATTGTGTTATTTTTTGTCGGAAAATTTTGTTTATTCAGGGTTGACTGCTTCAATAGAGGTAACATAATAATAGTATATGTTTGAAATCTGTTTCGGTGGATATCGTCTTATATTAGCAATAGGAGCCAAGCGGTATCGTTGAAAGGATATATTTCCAGGACTCTTACCATTGAATCGGGAGTCCCGCAGGGATCCCATTTGGGCCCATTCCTATTCAGTTTATTTATAAATGATATTGATAACTTTTTGCACAACTCACTTCATCTTTTGTATGCAGATGATACTAAAATTTATAAAGCTATACTTTCATTAGAAGACTGCAACCAATTACAATCTGATCTCGACTCTTTTCTAGACTACTGTAATCAAAACCAAATTAATTTAATTTAAATCCCGACAAATGTTATTCAATCACCTTTTCACGTAAACATAATCCTATATTGTACGATTATCATTTTTCTGACAGAATATTAAAACGAGTTAACCAAATAAGGGATCTCGGGGTGACTCTCGATTCTAAATTACATTTTAATATTCACATTGACAACATTGTTCTAAGAGCATATAGGAGTCTTGGATTTATTCTTAGAGTATCAAAACCGTTCAATCGTGCTTCTACACTTATAACGCTGTATAACTCATACGTCAGAAGCATTTTGGAGTTTGCCAGCGTGGTATGGAATCCCCAGTACAGGATTCACATTGATAGATTAGAAAAAATACAAAACAAATTTTTAAAATCATTAGACTACCGATTAGGTAACTGGTTTCAAGACTACAAAATCTCAGCTGAGCGACACAATATAATTTCCCTTGAAATCAGACGATCTTACTTAGATTCAATTTTCTTATATAAATTAATAAACAACCATGTAGATTCAATTCCATTACTAAACAAAGTAGAATTTAAAGTACCACGAATCGCTTCTCGTACAAAATTTATATTTTTTTCAAGCTGTTGCAGCACTAATTATGCAAAAAATACTTTTTTTAGACGAACTGCAGATAGTTACAACAAGCACCTCACTGATGTTGACATTTTTGATTTATCCTTAAGCCAATACAAAAAAGAAGTTTTAGAAAGATTTAAAAAAATGTGATAAGTTTCGTTAAACATAATACCTACATATTATTATAATATAGCTACCTATATTTACTAAATTTATTGTTAACCTTAAACTAAACTGTATTATTATTCTTTAAGTGTAAACGTAGCTATGTACCTAGTGTGATTTAATGTAATATTAGTGTATCTTTTTATGGAACTCCAGGTCTATTTACAAAAATGTTTGTTAAATTATTAGTAAGTGACTGTTTGTTTCCTGAATAAAATAAATAAATAAATAAAATAAAAGTATCTTAATAAATTGCTTCGTGAAATAAATATATGAAAAATACCTATTAGTAGGAAACAGAGCTTTTGCATTGCGATTTCTTAAGCTCACCTCAGACTACCCGATGGATTTCAAGCTTGGTACGTATAGTGAGTCGGTAAGCGTTACAACATACTAACATAATATGATCAGTTTTATCCTCTATCTATCTATGGATTTTCTTTCCAATGTATCAATTGTTTATGAAGACTCTATAAAAGATTTCTTAAAGCGAGCGTTTGTATAACGCCATTGTGTCACATACATTGGATATTTTTTATAAAATATATTTATTTCGAATATAGAGCTTTTCTGACATCTAACCATTACTCTACAAGTAAATATGAACTCCAAGTGTGTTTGTCATGAATGAGCCAGTCCATTCTCACTGATAAGATCTTTAGTTGAGTCAACACACATTATTTGTGTATTACCACATCATCCTTTGTTCATGTTGGTTTTACCTCGATGTTACTCCTTTAGACTGGTCCAATATTTATAAAATCATTGTAACCTAGAGGTCATTATCCGTAGTATATACTATAATAACAGATGTTTCATTAATGACAGCTTCCGGAGAAAAGTGAAACTGGCTTTTTTGTATGTAGGTTTATTGTAGGTAAGAGAGTCATTATGTAATGTACTTCGGTATATTCTCCATGTGTAATAAAATCTTTAGTTCCTGACTGTTTAAGCAAAGTTCCATTACTGCTAACACATTCCGGTGATCATTTAAGTACCTATATACATTACTTGTAACCGTTTCAGAGCAAACCTACGCCTTTTAACCGACTTCGAAAAAAGGACGACGTTCTCATTTCGTCTGTATGTTAAATTCACCTTCGACGTTTAAAACTGGCCTTAACGTCTCGCTGTCCTATTATTACAAAAATGTTAACTAAATGTGTCACAGATCCTTGAAATGTCACATTTGTAGATGACGTGCTTCTGATGCAGCCTTCTCGTATCACTTCATCTCTACGTGAGGTGGTGTCATTCATTGTTATAGTGCCACAAACTTATCTGTTCCGGTGAGAGCGAACTAAATTGGTCCATACCTCATTACTTACTAATGAATTTCATATTGACATGACATAGATTATATGGACCAATTTAGTTCGCTCTCACCGGAACAGATAAGTTTGTG
This sequence comes from Plutella xylostella, assembly GCF_932276165.1. Lineage (NCBI taxonomy): Eukaryota > Metazoa > Arthropoda > Insecta > Lepidoptera > Plutellidae > Plutella > Plutella xylostella. Next base: position 9,514,607 of record NC_063984.1, on the reverse strand, counting down.
GCACTATATAATGTGTTGGGTCATAGAACAACGCGCAGACTTTATGATTCTCTCGGAGTCTATGGATCCTATTCATACTCAAAGTGTTTTGTAGGTGTGTATAGTTGATTTTCTGTGAACGAATTTTTGTTATCTTTAGTACCTAGCTTCTAGACATGAAGCTGGTAATGGCTAGACAGGAAGTCCGGGGGATGAGTGTTGTTTCCTTTGATGATACCTTAGTTTAGCACTAGATTTATACGGGCTGTTGAGGAACCTACTAGTTTACTTAGTTACTGTGATTTAAATAATCATTTTCCGAATCTGCCAACTCCATACTACGTGAAATCATATCCTACAGTATCCACTATAGATAAAATTTTTTTTACGTACACATCGAATGGTATTTAAAAAATGTTATTTTTTTTACTTTTAAAGAAACAAATGCTTTTTTCTCCATCTCCGGGTGGCTCCCGATTACCGGATTCCTGGAGGAGCGTTGGGCCCCATCCAAAACAAACTCGGAAGCTAATTTTGAACAAATTATTTCATCAACAAAATATCTCCTACATAACTGAAATTCCGACCTGGCATAAATTTATGTTATACTCAAATTAATTAGAAGAAGAAATAAGTCCGTGAAATTAATAGGGAATGGAGTTTTAATTAATTCAGTTAAATACCTATATTTTGGTCGAATGTTGATCAAAGATTATCGTGTTATAAAACAAAGTATACCGTGGTTTATGGCATCCATATATATATACCTACTAAGTTTTATAAGATTTCATTATATACAAAATATTGTATCATTTTGATAAAAATCTATAGGGATATTACTTTTACATACAACCTGCTATCTACGGGCCTACTAAAAGTTAAATAATTCAAAATTTTCGTTGGAAATTAATGTAGCTATTTTATTAAATATAGAGGCATTGCAATTAGACTTTTAAATACAAATTTGGGCTGAAAATTTAACCCGAGACCTGAAAATTACAATGTTATTACAAACTATATTCCTCTTCCAGCGGCCACGACAACACGATGCCTTCCCTCCACCTGAACTCCATGCTGACGTGTCGTCTCGTGGGCGGGCTGACCAGGGAGCAGAGAGCCGTGTGCCACGAGGCGCCCGACGCCGCCGCCATAGCCTTCGAGGGTCTAGATCTAGCGGTCAGGGAGTGCCAGCACCAGTTCCGCTGGCATCGATGGAACTGCTCCAGTCTGCTGGGGAAGAGCAGCAATCCGCATGCTAGTGGGATTATGAAACGAGGTTTGTTTATTTTAAGACCTTAATAATGTGCGTATCTTTTTACGCTAAGGCTGTCTTGATCGCTTCAAGCGATAAGACCGCCGTTTTTGGACATATGTGATAGTATTTAAGTTATGTAAGTTTTATTTCATGTGTGGCTAGTTGGCTACAAATATAGAATATTCTATCTATATATCTAATGTGGTTTAAGGTCCCATTTTGCAAGCAGTTTACGCTTGTTTAGTTGTACCTTTGGTGTGTTAGTCCAATGATGACTGTAATTTTATTCGTTTATAAAAATATAGGTACTATGAAATAATTACTATACTTTAAATTGATTAAATCATCGTTGGCTTCAGATGAGACATCCAGATAATATAGGACAAACATATTAAAATATTAGATGTTCCAGTCCGGGCCTTAATTAAGCTATTACCTCATTAAAACGAAAGCTTCTACACAAACAGATAAGAATATACTTATGTATATAAACTTGCATGTGATTGATTTTATTACCTGTTTACTTACATTTCCAAGCAGGTTTAGGACATAAATATTTATAAATAACAAACCAATCGTCATAATCACAACTTTGTCGTTAATGGAGACATAAAAATAAAACATGTAGAGGCCGGACCCCGCGGTAGGTGGCTGCAATTAGTTGCATCGATATAATGCCAAAACCAGTCCGATGATAAAACGAATCGAAAAAATATTAATAAATACGAGTTTTCCAATGGAATTCCTGCCGCGGACCAATCGTGGACCGTCGTTACAATCCGAATTTATCACGAGGGGAATTATTCACGCATATTAAGGGTCGGCACACACCGGGCGCAGGATCCCAGTGGCTGTGGAGATCAATGGCCGCCTGGCCTGTCACCACGCGTCACGCGGGACTTTACGAGCAGTGGACCTCGCCGAGGAGACAACAAATAACATCAGTGGGTCCACGGCCCAGGTGCGCCGCGCCCCGCGCCGCCTGATTTCACGCTACGCTGTGGGTCCACGCACCCCGGACCCCGCGCCCGCCGCTCCCCTCCGCCTTTATTACTCAACCAATTAATATCTTAAATGGAATTGCCTCACAAGCTCCTCAGGAATGCCCCATCTCCTCTAGACACGTGTACCCCGACATCATCACTCATTAATTGGTATTTTATAAACACGTTTAGCGAGCGAATTAATGAATCTAAGCTCTCGTGAATTAGCATGAATGGATTTGATAAGACCGTCAGCTGTCAAACATCGAGATAGATGTAGCAAACATGAAGCGTAATTATGAGATGAAGGATGGCTTTACAGATTAGGAGCGGCGAAAAAAACAACTTTGTGTCTGCCATTGAGCCGTTTGGACGTCTAGCATTATCGGTAATGCTCCGTAACGACACCTTCCGGGCCCTTCACTGACACGACTCTGTTTAAATTGAAAAATTGTGAAAAAATAGCGTAACTAAACTTTTAAACATCTTTCTTAACGGGTCCATTGTTGGAACAGCCCGGATCGACCCGCGGGAGAATGAAAGTCGAGAAAAAAACGTCCGTAGAACAAATCGAGAGGCTTTTAAATAGGATAATAGCGATCGATGATCGAAGGAGAAAGATAATAATGATTCTGAACACGGCTGGTTGGTTTTTTGCTCGCGGAAAGGTTCGTGGAGGCAAGAATGTGCCGTCGAGGTTCAGCCGGCGCATCCTGCACGCGTACTTAACGCCTTGTGTCCGCGTCACGCTCGTGCAACGCCGCTGTCAACTGGTTAATCGTCTTTGTCCTTCTAATGAGGGGAAGAAAACAACGTCCGATTGTGGAAACTTTCCGCTACCAACACGTTTAGGGGTAAATAAACGTGTAAGAATGGAGCCGGCAGCAGCGGGGCAGGGTGGCGCGCTCCGCTCGATACACATCTGACGAGCCCGCGCCGCACGTGACATGAAATCAAGAGACGAACGCCTCATAAAAAAGTGACATTTATTGGCGTTTTATATCAACAACGTGTCCACAGGTGACGCCGTCGACACTACAAAGTGTTGTTATGAGGCTGCAAAAACATGACGTTGAATACTGAGATGTTGTATCTGATGATATATCGTGGGAACCGGCGCTTTGGACGCTCGTAATATCGGGGATCTTTATTTCAGCAGCATGCGAAAAAATCATCGTAATTTTGGCAAAAATGCGCCGGGTAATTTGCCATATCTCAGAAGCTGTCACGTCGAATGGAGAAGATCGAGTGTTGACCTAAAATAACAGTTTATCGGATTTAACCCTAAAACGGTAAGTGTCGAAACGTCTCAATAAGTAACAATAGTTCGGTTTAACCCTCTAATGGAGCAGATAAGATCGAGGCGGTGCGATACCCGGCGACGCTCGCCGCTGTGAGAAAAAACACAAAGACCACATAAAAACTTATGAATTTCTCAAAGATCTTGGTTCAGACGTGATGACACCGTGTGATTTTGTCTGCCCTCTTTTTTGGGAATCTCGAACACGGAAGATTTTAGGACTTTGGGTGATAAATTCGGAATATAATTCATTTTTGAAATGCTAATCTATGGAAGTTTAGCATATTATCAGTATGTTCGGTTTGATTTATGTATGACAGTATTCAAATACTTAACCGTAAAATCAAAGCATTGCAAAGTTGGCTTACGCAGATGAAAATAACCTTGCCCAACTTTCGGCAGTTAAGTGAGTAATAGTACTACATAGTGAATCATATCCTGTGTAGTCAATTGTCTCGAGGTAAATTGCGCAATAACTTAAAATGTTTCATCTTGCAGCGTTTCCGTCGAGCCTCATATCTATCATCATCATCATCATCGCAATTAGCTGACTCACGGTCGGAGGCCAATATAATAATTTGCGATACGCGCAAAAATGTGTTGATATGTCACGCGTGACGTCACAGAGGCGAACTTATTGCCGGATTCGGCAATTAGCGATTCGACACACGGCGGCGAAACTGCCTGAACACCTCCGGACCAACCTTAATTGGTACGAAACCTTTGCACCGGACCGAATCTTCCACCCGAAACATAATTATGCATACCCACCTAACTACCTACGTTCCATAAAAATAATAATCTCCAATATACATCCGACGAAACACTGCTCCATTCAGAGCTTTCTCCTCGACGCTAATAAATCGTCGGCCAGGAACCATTACAGCACAGCGATTCCCTTTACGAACACACGAGAAAAACTTGACGCGCGTTCATTCATTTTGGCGCCAGAGTTATAGGCGAGAACGTTCGCGAAAAACTGTTTATAATCACAAAGTGCACAATCGTAAATAAATCTCGCTGCGACGCGCGCGCCCCCCGGCGGCGGAAAACTATGTTACATCACGCGGAAAAAACGACCACCGCCGACACACGGCGAAAAACCGATCAGTATGCGCATCCATTACACAAACGTCCGCATTACTACTCCATACGTTTTTAAATTAAGAATCGAAAGATAAAATAAAAAATTAAATGATAATTGAAATTTGTATTTACTTAGGAGCGAGCGAACGTTTTTGTCGCAGCGGGTTTCCGAAGATGGTATGAATGTAGATTTGCCAATTTAATCCGTTGCTTCGAGGAACGAAGGTGGCGCTGGCGAGACGGCTGTCCGGCTGTCCTACTGATGGACAGGTATAAGTAATTAGCCAAGAAGCTTTACTGGTTTTTGTGAGAGTTAAGCAACCGTTGGGAGGTGGCGGCGGAGCAGCGGGCGCGGGCGACACCTGGGCCTGGCCAGCGACCTGCGCAGGCCGAGCCGAGCAGATCGACAACACAATTAATTCACTAATAAATAAAATCCTACCCGTAAAAGGCGATGTGCAAACATTGAGTACCGTAACTGGCTGGGCATTTTTTGCCCCTCGTAACGAAAATAATTACATGTCATGAATTATTAAAACAAACACGATGAAAAACTAAAGGGACAAGTGTAAGGGAAGAATTTAAAATCTGTCACCTGATCGAAATTCAGAGCATTTTGTCGGAAAAAGGCTAAAACGAAAAAGTGGAATTCATTAATACCAATTCCGGAATTCGATGCGGGCTGGCAATCGAAAAACTGCCATGTTCGCTGCTAATTGCCGCAATTTGACACTAAAGTATGGTATGATGTGAAAAGATAATTACATTCTTACATTTCAGTTTTTAGGCAGCTTCGTCGCCATATTAGGAATAATTTCCTCTCGGTAATTACTAATTACTGTAATTTGAAAACATAATGGCCACTCAGCGCATAGCACGAACTTATACTTTATGATCGATAACGATAACTAAATGATATCAAAGTTTCGCAACTCGGTTGGTTTCAGAGTCCATTCCCGAATTGAATAATTTATCCATTATCGTAAAACGCAGCAGCCACCCACGGTCACCCATAACTCGCTCTCATCAAAATCGATCATTTATATCGAACTATAAATCGTCACTTATCGATTCTATCGTGTCTCGACACATCGACAAATATAAATTTGTCATCGAGGCTCTTTGTAAATGCTAATTGTAGAGGAGGTACGGTGCTGTAACACTTTAGTTACTTTACCGTCAAGTTGTAAGTAGTCAGCTTTCGGGGTGCGAGTTTTTACAACGATGAAGGACTTAAGAGTAAAGAAGACTACAAACCAATTAACTTACAAATAAAATGTAATTAGTAAAGAAATATATAAACACAGAATAATTGTATCTACAAGTACACGCAGTTCTTAAATCTTCTAAGTATTCAGAGGAAAAATCGTAGGAAATTATTTATCTAAGATGCTATGCTAAGTCTACTTGAGTCACAACACCACCGCGAGGGTTAAACCCTCTCTATACCCTCTCTATACCAATGGTAAAAGTGCGCTTCGTCTCGGTTTATAAATAAACAATAACTGGCCCCTACTTGGATTGTGCCCAGTTACATTCGTCAGAGCAAACTGGGCTGCACTCCGATGCTCGTGATAACCATAAGCTAGATGTCAGACTTTATACCTCAAGAGCTTTGGAGATTGTATTGTTGACTTTAGATAGACAAAGCATTTTGATATAAATTTAATAAATAAATAAATATAAATAAATAATCTTTTCATCATATTCTCAGAGTTGAAGCTTTTGAGAGCAGATAACCGCTGTTGGAAAGCCTTTGGAAACAACTGGAAAACTATGATTTGTTTGTGGTAAAAATATGTTCGTTTTCAATGAGGCGTTTGTTAAAAAAAAAAAATGTTCCTTTTTGGAGAAATAGATGGCGTTGTCTGGGGTTGTACCAACTTTCAAACCCTCAGAACACACTCAGATCACAATATGTTATTCTGTGAGGCTAACGAAATGTGAAAGTGACGTAGGTAGGTAGAATTGTAGTATTATTTTCTCTATGATGTCGATGTCACTGTTGCTTCAGCGTTCAGTGCGATTGTGCGTACAGCCGTTCTTTTCAAGTTTTCTCAGTTTCCTTGTGTTTCTCCTGTATTAATTGAGTTGTAGTTGAGCTATCTGCTCCTCCTCCCTTGATACTGTAGAGTTAGTGCACATTTCTTTGGGATCTTATTTAGGATCATACAATAAATAAAAATAGAAAATCAGTTTTCGCACGCAGCACCCGTTCAAACGGCGCGCATAGAGAAAAGAATACTACGTGACGGCGCGGGTAGAACTATTCACAGAATACTTAGCACTATCCCAAGCCACAGGCAGTCTGAGCCTCGGAAGGATGGCTCGCGCTACCACCCGACATTTAATCACAACTAGGGAGTTCTTATTCTGAGTTTAGTACTCTTTGCTCTCTATGTAATTTTTGACAGTTGGTACACTGCGTTTTCACGCCATCTATCGGCTTACCCAAAAGCTCAACTGACAGCTGTCAAGGAAAACGGCTCATTCAGGAAGATTTAAAATGGATACATTAATATACATGTAGGATGTAGGGACAAGGAGTATTGCATAGTAGAGGTATTGTCTATGCTGTTTCCTTTCATGAATCTCTCTTCGAAAATGGCGTTTAGCACGAAATGTTGTTCTATCGATCTTGGGGGTAAATAAATTAAATAAAGATTGTTCAAGTGCATCTGCGGTTTCATTTTCATCCCACAACTTTTGGGGGCTCGTCCGGGATGAGAATAAGCCAAAGGTGCTGAAGATGGTGTACATAAGGTGTAAATAGTTGTAAATAAGGGGTCGTGTTGCGTGAAGGAGTTCGCACACGGCAAAGATGGCGGCATGGCGGCGTATTGAAATATAATTAAGGTGGAAAAATTAAAGGTGTATATTGTATAAAAGTTGAAGGTGATATATTTTATACGGATTTTTATTAATAAGGTGAAGGAGAAAATGAATGACCACATGATGATGACGGCGGCGACAATCCCGACTTTCTCGGGAGCAGTCCCGGCGTACACGGCGGCAAGGTGGGTGGAGGACTTCAGCGACAATGCAGAAGTGTTCGGCTGGACACCTCCACAAAAACTACTGATAGCGCGACGTGTTCTGACTGGTGTGGCAGGTCTGTGGCTCCGCACGGAGGAAAAATTCAAGAGTTTTGAGGAACTGCAGCGGGCACTGCTGGAGGAATTTCCTGACGAGGCTGATACGAAGCACATTCACGAGCTGATGACGGACCGTAAAAAGAAGATGGCAGCATCAGCTAAGGAGGAGACGAGAGGCGAACAACCGGCTGATGTGTCGGTAAAACAGGTACCTGATCAGCGACAGAGCAGATGTCAGTCGAAGATGTCGGCAAAGCAGACTAACAAACGGAGTAATGATTATTCGGAGGAAACAGAAGTGACAGCGATAAAGAACGAATACGAGAAATGTCAACGTCAGACGGAAGTTGTAAATAATGTAAATAATAAACATATTTTACAGAATAAAAAGGAGGAACTTTTGGAAACTATAGAGATACCAATTGAGTTGAATGAAGTTGATGAAGATGATGAGTTATATGAGGAAAAGATTATTGAAGTTGAAAAGGTGGATTATACAGGCGAGGTTGCTAGTGTTGAGAAGAAAGATGGCTCAACAAGGAGATTTCGTAACATTAAGGTGGTTAGCGAAATCAATGTCATAAGACAACTAGAAGAAACGGACATGCAGTATCGAGATGATTGGATAAAGAAGAAAATACCTTACACAGAATACGAGAAGAGATTTATGGTGATGAGAGCAATGGAGCAAGAAATAGCGAGAAGGGCACACGAGAATGGTACTTTCTCAGGAAGGATAATGAAAGATGCAATGACTAAAGACTACCATGTACTCCGTTGAATATGTGAGGCCATGATTTTTATACCTAAGTTTTTATTTGTATGATAATGATGATGATGATGACGAATGTGTGACGAAGAATGAGTGTGTTTTAATTACGGTGGCATTTTTATTTCAAAAGAAGTTAGGTTGTTAAATTTGAGTTCGTTTTTGTTAATTTAATGTTATGTTGTTATTTTTACGTTTGTTTTGAAAGTAGAGTGTAGATTTATGTTGTTTGATTTTATAAATATGTTTTTCATAGTCTGAGGGCAGACTATCTGCAGGATGGCCGGGTTGTAGGATGTAGGGACAAGGAGTATTGCATAGTATAGGTATTGTCTATGCTGTTTCCTTTTATGAATCTCTCTTCGAAAATGGCGTTTAGCACGAAATGTTGTTCTATCGATCTTGGGTGTAAATAAATTAAATAAAGATTGTTCAAGTGCATCTGCGGTTTCATTTTCATCCCACATACATTTCATTGGTATAATATTTTCATACTTTACTAAATATGATGTCTTAAAAATCCACATGAGAATGGATCCTTATCTTTTCCCTTTACCAACGCAATTTTCCCATAATACCCGTGCTTACCGAATAACGCCAAGTGTAAAAGTCATCAAACTCATGCGTGGTATTAATTCATCGTCCAGGCGATCGCTTTAGTGAGATAATGGTGATTTATATTGATTATCATTTTATTAAATGTGATTCACCCAGTTTTTGCGTCGGTTTGATGACCTAGAGCTTCGGAGATCGAGCTTTTTGTTTCATTTTATTGTTATTATGGACTGCCTGATTTAGATTAGTCATTCATATTGTATTGAGTTATGTTGCGTAACAAAAACTATGAAGGACTTGGAGGCTTGTCGATCAATTCACTTAGCGATCAGGCAAAATGTACTGAGTTTTTCTATGTATGAAAAATTACTTTAAGTTCCTTAACAGCATCTCTCCATGCGTCATTTTCTTTGAAATTTGTTAGAAATTAGATTGATATGTAATTTGAACCGTTAGATTACTTAAATAATAATTAGTAATATTAATAACTAAAAAAAACAAGATGGCAGCATTCAAATATTTCACACAATTTCTCTTTGATGCATCAACATTCAAAAAGCACGTAGAAACCGAATGAAAATACCATCATATTAATAAAGCGTATCTCCACGTCAATTAACAAACCTAGTCGAAATAGTTTACAGATAAGAGAACTCAACTGGTATTAATCACTCGATACAATCGAGTAAATTTATTCGATTATTTTGATATCGACTCGGCCCTTCTCCTATGTTACTTTCATTGGAGGAAATGGTGCAATCGTCGTTCTAACGTATTCGAGATGTGTCAATTTACCAACAGATAATAATTCATCAATTTAAGAGAGTTTTTATAGTATTAACTGTACTCTGGCCCAGAATCTCCGTTCTCATCAAAATTAAATTACCATTACTCATCAAACGTAAGAGATAAGATATGCGCCTCGCGTTCGCATATTGGTCACTTTTATTTGACGTTTCTCGCGCAAAGTAGTTTTTTACGGTGAAATTCTGGGTCAGAGTACGAAGTAGAATGAATGAAGGTTTTCATGGTGTCCTTATTTTTTTTAATACTCCAAGGAGAGTGCACCTTCGAGTAACTGGTAGACATAACTTTGATTACCTTGTACATGTAGAGTAATAAACCCATGATCGATATGTATGAAGCGGCCTCATCCGACTGTATTTACGCAAGGCTCATCGCGAACCTATTACAGATTTATGTAACCGCTATAAAACCACGACATGGGTAAACGCCTCGGATTCACAAGCAATCTTTTGCCAAGCAAAAGTAGCCCTAAAACTAAGGGATGAAGGCCTAGATTGAATGGTGGGAACAGATTCGCCTATCACCGCACAGGTGGCATCAGAGCTCAAGTAGCTACTGCACTTAATTGCCCATTAAAAAGGAGATAGCTCAAGAAATTGCTATAATACCACAGCCTCGGTCCGACCTAATACTTAGGAAACTCAACTTTATGCCTATTCAAGTTAATACAATGAAATAGCTCGAATAGCGCATTATTAACCCGCAACGTCGGAGCACAATTAACCAAACGCAACCTAACTCAAATGCAAATCGGCCATCATGCCTTAAAAGGGAAAAAGATTACATTGTCCGCGGCCAATACCTTATCTTCACATCTAGTAATGGATTCAGAATTTAATTTATAGCAATAAAATAGATAAATAGGAGTCGCGGGCGTTCCGCGTTCTTATAAATCTTGCGAGCGAGCTCTTTGGTCGCGCTTGACAGGCGAAGCGCGAGATAAACTCAGAATGCAGCAATTCCTTTGCTGCTTTAACGCTATATACTCTTTCACAAACATGAACAAAGCAAGTAATGGTCGAGGTATGTTGCGGTTCAATACGACTGCGGAGGTTTTAAACTCCTCGTTCTGCATATAACAAAGATGTATTTCAGTTCTAACATGAAATTTTATAGGTTGCGAATACGCGCAGCTATGAGGTATGGCCAGTGTCCATCATTCATGTCGCGAAGCTCTTATGAAATGTTGCCTTATTTTACTTTGAACAAACTTTCTTGACGGTTAATCTCCTTTTGTTTTGCAAACAAACTACACTACTATATCGCGTATTCTTCTCGACCCAATCATTTGTTTCATAATAAATTTTATCTAACTCTATTCTCATAGTTAATACATAACAATATGTAGGTATACAGCCATATTCATTAAGCGATTCAAAGCATCATATCAGCAAACAATAAAAAACAAGTCAAAAAACTGATCTGCGTTTAAAAATCCGCGGCGTCTGCACCGCCAGCTTACAGGACCCGGTCTCAGCTCACGTCTCTCCTGTGAAGGAATGTCCGAGTCCGACCACACACCGAATAAGGGAATAAAGAAACCTGACGTGTGAGAATATATTTACGCCAGCCACACTTAACGTGACTTTGTGAATATCTCCAACGTAATAGGTATTGTCATTAATTGCTTTAATTGCATGCGTTCGAACGCCGCGAGTAGGTTGCGGTCGTGAGAACAGTCGCGTCTAGCTATGCTCGGTATTGCCATAACATCGGCAAATAAATACCTGGACTAGTTAGTACGTCAGTGCGATGATTCACATTGACATCATTCGTAGGTTCATTAAAGTTGCGATGCGAAGGATTCCATTTTGAATTTCAATGGGAACATCTGCTGCGTGTATTGGTGTTGATCAACAAGAAGTATAGATTTAAACCAATCCGTTAGACAGCTGGTATTGGATGGACGAAGATAGTGAGAAAAGAGTATTTCATAGACAACCGTAGGTATTATAGTGGCGCTCCTGAGGACAGGCTTTTGTTCAAGAGTTAACGATTGTACAGGCTAACACATAGAAGAACGCGGAGTCGGGTATGAGCTAACACAACAATATTCGGCGTATGAAATTTATTATTTCAATCTTCTCCCTCGGTCCAGCGAGAGTCCACGCTGCCCGTCCCTGTCTGTAGTGTCCACTCCAGTACTCTCAGCCAAGATCTTCATTGCACACGTTTTGGCTCTGTCTTTTAGGGCTCTCACACAATACTGCGAAATCGCATGGTATTCAAAAAAACGTCTTCCTCCAACTCGCAGGTATTCCATAGGAGAGAACATGACGTTGCGCGTGTTTCGAGCTCGCATCGCGTCAATTCGCAGTTTTCTGTACAGGCCCTTATTCTCATGATTTCCTACATGTCTATGGTAGCGTAGCTCCCAAACGGAGGAACCATTTGATATATTTTTTGTTTGCTACTCTCTTTAACAAACTCCTCTCCTCCCATGTTTTGAAATATCTCGTCGCGGGGCCTATTCCACTCCTCTGTTTAACCAACTCCACCATTCCCCAGGTTTCCGCGAGACGGCGTTCCTCTACGCGCTGGCGTCGGCCGGCGTGGCGCACGCGGTGGCGCGAGCGTGCGCGCAGGGCCGCCTGCTGTCGTGCGGCTGCGACCTGCTGGGGTACCGGACCTCGCAGGATACTAGGGGGAAGGTGAGAATCGTAATAATAATAGTGGTATGGGAGTATGTATGGGGACATCTCACTTACCAGGCAGAGCTAGGCTAAAATGACGGTAAAATGTTACCAGTGACACAAAATTACTCATAAACGGAAAAGATTACACAAACTACGTACATTATACAATGCAGGGTGTTGCAAGAGTGGTATACTAAACCGAAAAAAGGATACGCAGGGGGTCCTTCAATCTCATTTAAAATGCAACCCAAAAGTAGACCTGAAAAAATTCAGAGCTGAATATTTCATGTTATTCAGCTCAAATTACTACAAAAAAAATTCACGAGTTTTTAACATCTTCTATAAGTACGTATATCGTGTACGTATTACGAATATAATTTAACCTCTTATCAACCCATCACTCATACCACCTATTCCCCCCAGGTGCGTCCCAACAAGTGGGAGTGGAGCGGCTGCTCGCACAACCTGGCGTTCGGGCTGGCGTTCTCCCACCGCTTCCTGGACGCGCGCGAGGCAGCCGACGACCTGCAGTCGAAGATCAACGTGCATAATAACCAAGCTGGGAGGGCGGTCAGTGGCTTTAGTTGTACAGACTTATAATTATGACACTCTTTTTCTGGTTCGGGTTTAGGTATGATGAGTATATTCACTTATACAGGTATTGCAAAAGTGTTATACTAAGCCGAAAAGGGTTGAGACTTAAGGGGTCATTCTGAACAACTTTTGAACTAAGAGTTTTGAAATTTCACAAAAAGAAAACATAGAAACTTTGTTGGTTACGTGACTTTTTCGGGTAAGTATACCCTTTTTACAACACCCTGTAAAGGGCGGAATTATATTAGTGGAATATACAGAAGCAGTACAATAAATAAGTCCAGTCCAGAACACACACAAAAAAAAGTTTTTCGTATTGATGCAACATTGGACGTTTATTAGTTTGTCGGTTACATTGATCTGATGTAATCTTTCGGAATGGTCATTGATAAAACTTTACTCTGTATAGCTTCTTCGTGATTGTTTAAACCCAAAAGCATTAAAAAACAAAATCTTAAATGGTTGAGAAAAAAAACTAGGAAATAATAAATAAAGGTCTGTGAACTTGGCAGCAGAAAGTTCGGCAGCAATTTTTAGTACCGCCGAATATGTTTTTCCAAATAAGCCAATCCACCCCAATTCTGTTAGCACTGCATGATAGAGAATACTTCAATGAACTTATAGACATATAAAACATTTAACAGAGTGCTCCGAGAGATTAATAAATAATGAGCTTTCATCGCGGCCTACGGCGTAGTCATAGTGAAAGCTCTAGTTGCTACGGCGTAGCACTTTTTTTTGTTCTTAAACTTTAAAAAGTCAATCATCAAAGATCAAATTTTATTTAAACATTAAAAAAATTGGTACTATAGTACCTGTATCTGATTCTTTGGAATGGATCTGGTGTGCATAATAGTGCATATCATCTGAAGCTCTTTAGCTTGGATCATTGAAATACTGATCCAATATAATGCACCCACCAATCACACGTCTAGGTTTCCTCACGATGCCTATTCACCAGACGATGGACCAGTCTGATTAGGGTCATACTGCTACTAATTACTTATATTATGTATTTACTAACCTAAATCAATGCATTAAAAACTATTATGATTTACATCCAAACATAAAAAAAAACCGGCATGATTTTAATTCACATTCCATTTTCTCATTAAATATCACGTCCCGTAAACTACATTATTATGTTATTTTAACTTGTCGGACCACAACGATTCACGCTAGGGACTCAATAAGCCAATTAACCGAGACCCTTGTTCCGAAGATCTCAGCGTTCAATCGCCGGGTCAGTGTAATCTGGGCGTTCCAGGGCTATATTTAGGTAGGTGTCCAAATTGGGCTGCGAGGCGCGAAGAATGAGATGCGTCTACATATTTAGGTGTCCAAATTGTGGGACCCCGGGCCAGTGGGCGTGGCCCCGGGTAATGATCCGAGTGGGTGGTCCACCGATTACTGGTTCGATACATGCCTATAAATATGCCATTATATTGTCTGTGTTATGCATTTTTGTACCGACTCCCCCTTTTTTATGTGTGACTATAAAATTAACGTTATATGGTAATGCTTGCAACGTTGCGGGTGGTTTTTAGCGTTATAAAAAACGGTTATTTTAATACGATCTTGTCTTGTACGAAGTGTACAAGTAATAAGTCGTTAAATAAAATGTCTTATTGATAATTGAATATTCATACATGTGAGCCGTTAATAAAGTTTAAGAGTAAGAGCGAATATCTCGTAATAAACAGGAATAAGAAGTAAATATTTAGCACTTTTACTATATGTAGCAAAGGTATAAATTATAATGCGTCACCTCACGAAAAAAATAAAGAATTAGGTACTCATAACAAGTTTAAGGCCCATAAAATTACTTCACCTTAATAGAGGCGCATAGATCGTTATTCAAATAAACGATAGTTAACCAACTCAGCTGTAATTACATACAAGTCGTAAGCCAAAATGTCAGACCTACCAGGGATTAAACTGAACAATTTAATAGACGCTTACCGACTAACGTCACTGTCAAAATAAACATGTCAAACCAAGCCTGGGATAATGAACCACGCCAAATTGGAACTTATTTTAAAGACACAGTATAGCGAGCATTACATTTTCGTTTGTAAGTAACTAAATCTTGCGACAACCGCAGCTTTACTTATTAGATACTCAGAGATTTATTACAAACCTAAGCTAAATGCGACATAATACAAATTCTTTCATTTGTAATCTTTATAAAGCTTGTAGGTATTTGTATTCAATTTATATTAATGTCATACACCGACTAGTGACATTTATAACTGCGTTAATCGGTTTCAAAACTGACAGATATTTTGGTGTTTTTATGATGCGAGTTAAATGTCAAAATAATAAAATTAATTGAAGTTGTTAATTTTATACAATTACAGGATTATAGCTTTGTTAATTACATTAATTTGTAACGTAGTAGGTAAGTGAAACTATTAAATGGAATGACTGGTATGTGTTTTTTTTTCAACCACAATCTGTTTGGTGAGCGTTAACTGTAATAACATTTTTTTCTACATCATCATCAGACAAGAAACTAGCACTGCTCTTCTAGGTGCATAGCCTACGGTACAGTCCACGGCCTTCCTCAATTTCCTCATCCATCTATGTACTAGGTACAAGGTGTCTGTCTAAGGTCGGCCAGCGAACAGGGGGGCGTCCCGCGCTATGTTTACCTGTTCGTGTTCTCTACTCGACAACGGTTTCCAATAAACAAACCCTGTCAGAGCATTAAACCTCGGTTAGTTTGTACATAAATTAATCTATTAGCAAAACACGTTGACAAGCGAAACGACAAACGATTTAGTATATTTCTATCATAATTTACAAACACGAGATTTTAATATGGTATTTTATGATCGTATAATAAAATCAGGTCCAAACCCCTAATTAAGCGACAATGTAGCTTTTAATGGCATAATTGTGACTTTATGGCCTAAGGCCTTATTAAATTGGCGTTTTATATGAAAATTGTTAATGTGCGACGTTGACTTATGAGTGTTGCCACACGAACGGGTGTGTTGTGACATTTTAATTTAATTACAATTTAAACACGTACAAAAATCGAAAAATGTGGTCCTGTTTTTACGGAGGTCAGTCAAGTATAGTACTACTTAGTCGTTTTTTATGCACCTATAATATACAAAGATCGGTCTGGCATAAATTGGCTTTAACTGTGCATCTAGGTATACTAATTAAGACTAACACTAAGTCGACTTAATGGCTCCCCTATTCGACCCCTACCACTCTGATAGATATATTTTAACAGTCATTGAATCATCTAAATATTTTAATATCGTTTTTTTATACTTTAATTAACACCTTGGTGGGTAATTCTGTATAGGGTCAATACATGGTGTGCGGGCTATTCTCATCAGATCATTTATAGCTGGATCTGAAACATAGAAAAAGTCATGACGATAAACGAATGTAGACTCCGTTACGTTGAACAAATCATTCAAAGATAAATTTAATGTTTTTGCTGCATACCTGTGAACAATTTTAATACCTTTTGCAAAATAAACAATCTATAACTCCAAAACGCTTAGGTGAACATAGGCTGAACAATAAAACTATAATAGGTATTTATATAAGTACATAGTACACAGGACGGACATACAAAAACCCTATTCCTAAATCACCAACTCATAAAAGTAACAAAAAACATTCACCACACCCGGCACCGCGATCAGTTGGGAACGCATCTTATTTTGACATTAATAAAAATATCATCGTGGACTATAATACAAGAGCGTGTCGAACCGGGACCTCACCGCGGGTCTGTAAATTATGTGAACACAAAACAAAATGGTAGAAACTCGGCACAATGCAACGTGGGACCACCGTGTTTGTAGTAATCATCTGTGGCTAACACGCTGGCTGTTAGACGGTTTCGCTAAACCATTCAATACACTGATTGAGATGTAAAAAATAAATTGCCTATTCTACTCCGAGGACCATAGAAGCGTCTTTTGTCTATGGTCATTCACTCGATTAGCTACAAAAGCTCAACGGATCAAAGCTTTAATTAAAATCGCATGACTACCGTACCTGATTGGACGTAACGATTCATCATCAAAAATCAACGCGAAACAATTTCGGAGAAGCTTATTAAAATGTACGTAACAGGTCAATTAATATCAATGTAAAGTGTACATTTATTCACATTTTATTTTCAATATTCTACAATCAATATTCTACAAATTGCCTTTCACACAGTAAAAAAAAAAACTATTTTGGACTAGTAACTGGCTGTAAAGGCATGTTCGAAATTTAAGAGTACAAGCAGCATTCTTTGATTGCGTTCAATAATTAACAGATTCTGTACAGGCTATACGTATCATTGCGCTATTTTTACCCACAGGTGTTCTCCGTGTGCGGTTAATAATAAATAAGAAGAGTTAATTTGTTCCCGGATTGGCCACGGCCATTTTAAAACGATTACCTTTAGTTTCTCGTAGCGCTAATTGTTATCACGTTTTAAAAAATCACGATTACTTCTTTTACGTCATTTTCGTTTGGAATAGCTCTATTTGGACAAAAATTCCATACTTCATTTTCTCTGCTATTTCTACGCTTCTATTTTGTTGATTGTTACTTTATGTATGCGTACTCAATTAAGTAAGTTTTTGTATGATTAAATGAATTCATAATATCTTTTTCTTTATCCATGAAGTGGGTCTATTAATTGATATGTATTATGTGTGTTGGCTCATAATGGCGGTAATGTCGGCCATGACGCCGCCGGGTGGTCCCAGCGTGAGCTCTCGCGCTGCCAGAACAAGGATGTAGGAAAATAAAGGTGCAATTTTTGAAATTTACAACTGTTTTTAAAAAGATATATTGTCCTAAAATGAACCATAATTAAATTAGCAATTAGTGAGAAAATCTCATCGAGAACTGCGCAATTCGAAGTTATTATGATTAAATGTCACCGCCCAAGCCCCTGACATCGTGTTTAGTCTCGGGCTCTCAGCGCCGCCCAGGCAAATAAACAACGCTTTACGGAGGCACTTAGCCGTAAAAACTGTGATGAGCTCATCCAACTTAATAACAGTTGGTGTCACCAGGAATAGCGAGTCGTGTGGAGCGCGGCCCGCGGCGGGACATTAGCCCGCCGTATTTCACGACCGACCCGCCGAGGTGAGAACATAATAAGCGGTTCGGAACCATTTTTAATATTCCTGCTTCATTACGTCGTATTACAGGCGTCTTGGGTGGCGAATTCTATCGCGAACGCTCTTAATACCATGCTATTAGGGCCGAGGGCGGGCCGTTCGCCGATTTATTTGAATTTTTGCTCGACTCAATTTGGGAAATTGTTCGGCCGGCGGCGTTTGGCGAAATTAAGACGTCAGTCTGATTGCGGTGGTGCGTTTAATTATGTAAATGTTATGATCTGAGGCGGCGGCGTAATGTGAGCATGCGGTCACGTCGGCGAGCACTTACCTCGGCCTTTGTGTCCGCCATCGCACTCGGCCCGTGATTGTTGGTTTAAACAAGAGCGCTTGCTGCGTATGATTTGCAATGGACTTAAGTGTAGTCTTGCATAATGTATATCACCTACGGTGGTCTATGTGAAATTGGCATGTACGACTGTACGATAGAGACCACCATAATATGATTTACATTGAGAATACCTAGCAGACTTTTAACGCACCTAGTGCTGTGATGTCTTCGTAGCCAAAATTTAGTAAGACAGCGATACCATCAATACGTATACACCCCAACACAACCGCATACGCCATCGTCTTCCTCACTATAATTATAATTAAACCAACCTTTTCACCATCGAGATTTCATCAAGATCCTGATAACCCCTACTGCCCAGAGTGGCCGGGCCAGTATCCTCGGCCGAGCACTCGAAACTGACCGAGTGCTCGGCCATTCATTTTTCGAGGACACTCTACACCTCTCGCCACTCTACTCGGTAGCTATAACAAGAGACTAACAGCCGTGTGTTCCCCAGATCCTTGCGTCGCACATGGAGGTCCGCTGCAAGTGCCACGGGCTGTCCGGCAGCTGCCAGGTCCGCACGTGCTGGCGCGCCACGCCCGACTTCCGAGTGGTGGCGTCGACTATCAAGCGGAGGTATCGGAATGTGAGTACTATCATCATCACGTGACAAATGACAATAGAATGCTAGCGGAATGTGAGTACTCTATCATAATAAAGTTGCAATCGTTCAATGCGAAAAGATACACAACTAAGCATTATAAATCATCAACTGAAAATCATCCTCTGCTGGACAACGGAATGTGGGCATTATCATGATGATGATCGTTTACTACTATGGACATAGGTCTTTGTAAAACGCCCACTATGTCACCAAGGGGAGATATCGAAAATCATTAACATCAGCCAATAATGGTCCGTATCCACTGGTGCACTTACCTTAAGCAAATGGAAGGTCGACACCTGAAAGGGCGGCTAATCTCTTCTATTCTTTATACAGAGTGGAATTTTGTCTTTACATCGGCTACTGTAATCTGCTTAGATACTCGCTTAGTATGATTTCCGTGTCAATAACCCTATATTTCTCTTCACACAGGCGCTAATAGTGGCGCAAGAGGAGCTGAACAACGGTCTGTCGGTGCTGCGCGGGCGGCCGCGCGGGCGCAGGCGCAGCAAGGCAAGGCCTGCATCGAAGACCAGCTTGCTGTTTCTGGAGAAGTGAGTTTCAGTCTTCTACTAAATATTAATAAATAATAAATATGTGGGGACATCTCACACACGGCCATCCGACCCCAAGCTAGGCAGAACCTGTGTTATGGGTGTCGGACAGCTGATATATCTACACAAATACACAGATAGATACGAGGGCGGGTCAATAAGTCCGTGACTTTTATAATTTCCCGCCACTTAACTGAAAGAACAACATTGCTCCTGTCAACAGGCAACTGTCAACTGACATCTGTCAAAATTTGGACCAGTTACGTCACTTGGTTTGTGTTTTACACCCGTTCTTAGCAACTACCGCGTGATTTAAAAACATAATGGAAAAACCTGAATTTCGTGTGCTCACTAAGCATGATTTTTTGCGGAAAAAAACCATCACTGAAACCAAGGCTAAGCTTGATAAAGATTATGGGGACTCTGCACCATCAATATCTATGGTAAAAAGGGGTTTACTGAATTCCGTTCTGGCCGTACAAGTACGGAAGATGCCGGACGTCCATGGCACCCAGTTGAGGTCTCTACACCTGAAATGATTGAAAAAATTCACGACATGGTGTTGGCCGATCGGAGATTGAAAGTGAGAGGGATAGTGGAAGCCACAGGGATATCACGTGAATCAGTGGTTTCAATTTTGAATGATCACTTGGGTATGAAAAAGCTTTCCGCAAGATGGGTGCCGCGTTTGCTCACAAACGCAATCGAATGACAAAACTTCGCAGGAGTGTTTGGCGTTGTTCAACCGAAATTCGGACGAGTTTTTGCGCCGTTTTGTAACCGTGGACGAAACGTGGATCCACCACAACACACCAGAGACCAAACAGCAGTCTAAACAGTGGGTTTCTCGGGGTGAATCGGCGCCAAAGAAGGCCAAGGTGGGTATTTTGATGACCTCGTGAAATCTTATTTTTTGGAAGGGATAAAAAAATTGCTGAAACTTTGGACAAGGTGTATAGAGCTCAAAGGAGACTACGTTGAATAATAAAAAATAAAATTATCCAAAAACCAGTATTTTCTTCAAAAAGTCACGGACTTATTGACCCGCCCTCGTACATACTAAATATAAATATTAAAAATTTTAAAAAAGTTCACAGTTTTCGTCATGTTTTTTTTTGTATCTATCTAACTGCCAGTTTTTATAACTCTATGTATACATAACTTTCATATGATTTTGACATAATCAAAAGTAACAATCTGTCAAAATGGTATGAAAGTAACTACCAGTTATGGATAGATAGAGTTATAGAAACTGGCAGTAAGGCAATACAAAGTTTAGAGTGCAATCTATTTTCAAGCAAGAATTTTTTCAGTAAATCAATTTGAATTGAAAAGAACTGATTTTAAATTCGTTGCTTTAGAAGTAAAATGCATGGGTAACAAACTTCAAAAAAATAAGTGAGGAACTTGGAGGTCCTTACTTTTTTATGCTGTTTCTTTATGTTAAGCAAATCCATTTCTAACCTCTCACCTCCCCGCAGATCCCCAAGCTTCTGCGACGCGGACCCTCGCGCCGACTCCCCGGGCACGTCGGGCCGCGTCTGCCGCACGGGCCGCGCCTCCCGCGCCGGCGCCTGCGCGACTCTGTGCTGCGGCCGCGGCCACGCGCTGCTGCGCCGCTCGAGTCTCAAGCCATGCAACTGCACGTTCCACTGGTGCTGTAGGGTGGACTGTGACAGGTGCCGGGATGATAAGTGGGTCGCTGTTTGTAAGTAACTGCCAGTTTCTATACTCTATCTACCGATAGCTGACAGTTATAGTAACATACGATTTTGACACATAAAAATTTGCATTCTGTCCAAATCGTATAAGGGCCGATTTTTCAATGCTCAGATAGACAACCAGATAGCGTTTATTCGACAGATAGCGAAATATTGAATTTTTCAACCGTCAGATAGAACTTATTCGTCCAATAACTCAGTTAACTGGAGAATAAATCTATCTGCTGCTTGAGCCGCCAGATAGTGCTTATTCGATTGATAATTTGACATTTGAGGTTATTAAGTAAGTTTTTTTTTGTGTTTATACCAATTCTAAACTATACAAGCGCAGAGAATAATCGTCTTTTCAATGGATATTTTCGATGATATTGATGATTTGGCGATCGAAAAAGAGGTAGTAGGTAATGAACGAATGTATTAATCCTGTTGAAAGGAAAGTCAGAGTCGTCAAAACGAGGCCTGATCATTACAGCATGTGGGATGCAAAAGAATTTCATCGCCGAAAGGCGCCAGACTACAAACATTATGTTGATTTATTTTCAAGCATTAATTTAAAAAAAAAGAGGAATGTAGTAGCACTTCCTTCATAATAAAATATTAAGGTACATTATAGTTTTTCATTAAATTTAAATTAAGGATACGTTGAATGCTAATGTTGGAGCAAATGCCTAACACCTTTTCTACTACATCGTTAAATGAAGGAGCATTTGAGGGCCCAGCTCCAGTTTTGTACATCTCCTGCCTTTGCAGGGAAGACTTCTTCTTACGACTTCTTCTTCATTGTTTTTTTGATGCCCTCGTACTTAAATTAAAGGATTTTCAATGAGCGGACTGGTTATACCACTGGAGTTAAAAGAAACTCAATTTTCTTCCATGCAGACTGCATGGAAGAAAATTATTATTTGTTGCTGCATCGGTCTTTTTATTTTCTATGACATGTTTGAATAAAATTTATCTACCACTCACTAACACAGTAACTTCATTAATATTAAAATTCGCCGAACGCTCTCTTTTTTGTGATTCCATTGCGATCCAAAAATAACAAATATAAATACCAAAATTGAAACAACCCAATAAACAACCAAACAAAACAGTCAGTGAGGCTTGTGGCTTGACAGTGACAGTTGACTCTGACAATCAAAATAGTAGTCTGTCCTGCTTTAGCACTAGGTGTCTACATATACTTGTTTCACCTTTCCAGAGTTCAAGTAGAAAAATCGGTAAGATAGTTACCTATGGAATAAATCACAATTGAAAAATGGTTTAGCAACTACCAAGCCGATAAACAGCCAAATAAAATTATTCGCTAGATAGTTATTTGACCTTTTATCCTGGCATTGAAAAATCGGCCCTAAAAGTAACTGTCTCCTATCGATAGATAGAGTTATTGAAACTGGCAGTAAGAGGGTTCTAGGGATGTTGTCATGAGATGAGGCTGAAAGTAGCTGAGACAAGTGTAGTTGAATTTGATGGTCATAACTCGTATCTGATGAATTGACGTAACCTAATCTCGTCATAGCACGAACGACATACAACATTGCTGTTCTTCGTATTATAAAGATTCAGTTAGATCAGAGTCCGTCGCTCGCCTATCGTTTACCTTAAGAATGAAGTCGTATAACAGCATCTTTATACTACATTGAGTAAAGCCGCGCCACACTTTCTAACCTTTCCCAGTAGTGGAAAGGCTAAGAAGGTCGTATTGGAGTTACAGAAGTATTCTTAGCCTAATTATAAGCTTATAAGAACACCAAAGCTGTTTTAGAAGCTGGAATCACCAACTAAGGGCGGATTCGACCAACGTCGAGTAACTTTTTACTCGAGAGTAAACCACCAGTTACTCGCGAGTAAGCAGATTTTTCATTCTACCAAACCTGAAACCAAGATAAGTAGCTTATCCCAAGAATAAAATGTTATACCGCCAAAATTTACCGTGTAACGAGCTTATCCGAGAGTAATTTTGTAATGGCGGCAGCACATCAGCTGATTACAAAACCGTCATAATGACATATAAACACATCTGTCAAATCATAAACAAAAGTACGTTAAAAGGCAAATTCTCAGAATAACAACAGCGAATAAAATATTAAAACATAAACAATTTCCTACTTTTATAATCCATTCAAACTAAGTTGGCATGTCATTTCTATTGCACGCTTTGAAAACGCAGCTATTTTTATTTTAGTTGCAGTATAGTTTCGTTCCTCGTTCATTCAATTAATCATGGTATAACTTGGTAGAATGCAAATGTACTTATCCCAGATATTTACTCGCGTATAAATTTTATTCCGGTATAGTTATTCTCGTGTAACTAGATGTTTGGACGAATCCACCCTAAGTAGGTAAAGGTTTAAAAAAATTAACAGAGGCTGATAAAGGATATAATGTGAGTAGCTATCTCTAGATAAGGCATCCTGTTTAATTATGTTCTAATTTGCACTAAATGTATCTATTATGATCATTAGAACAGTGAAGAGTTTTGCACGATCAATGTTGATAACGTAGGGGGTAATGTTTAAGGAATCTCATTATTCAATGCATTTTTAGATGTAGATTTGTGGAGTTATAAAATTGATGTCTAAGGTGAGGTAGATATATAGAGGTATTAATTAGTAAGATTTATTTTTTAAGATAAACTCACAAAAATACTGTTAGCATTCCATTACGTACCTATATATAAGTACTTACTAGTATTACTTATGTAAAAGTACCTATTCCAAATGATAAGGGTAGGGTGTAGCATGTAGTATAATGTAAAAATACGGTTAAAGTATTATTTGATCTAATGTACTTATTTAAAAGATTAACAATTATGCCCATTATAAGGTCATACCTATGTATAATATCACAATCAAGTATGTAAATGTCGTAAAGTCTATATTTAAGTACTTACCTAAGTCGTAACTTAATAAAAATGACAATCAGTATTAAATAGGATTAGAAATAGACTTTTGTATGTGTAAATATTATCTACGATCAACACCGATATTAATTTAATTTGTAACATTCCCAGTGCCGTGATATTTATTAACGCATTAATTTTACTATTTATTTGTAGTTTTAAGACCACTTTGTAACATTGCCAGTTGTTTTTATTAAGTAAACGAGATTACATTGACGAAACACCTCTTTTAGTTCCAACCAAAAAAATACTTACTTAAAAACTACTTCGTAACATTTTCCAATGTAAACAAATAAAAATAAACGCACAAAACAAAATATGTGTACAACAACAAAAGGAGAAGAGAAGCATACCACTTACGTTCTCGAGAGGGCGAGTCCTTTTGAAACTCAACAAAAAGGACACTTGATATAAAATAACACAAGTAAGTACTGAAATCATCGTTTGTGACAAGTCAATGAGTCTGTCTGCAATTATCCGTTTTATACCTGGGTAATTTGGCCCTTAGTCCGGCCCTCGCCTTTGTACCGGTCCGACACTTTGATTTTTTGTACTGAACCCGGCCCTTGATATGATACAGCTATTGACGTGAATAAAAACATCATCAGCTTAGCTAAAGCGATGTTTGGTGGAGCGAGTTGAATCCGTGCATACAGGTGTTACGCAGCCTCGTCATCCAGACACTGCACTCAGGGATTATGTGCAGGCGCGGCATCGGTGACGACGATGCCTAGTGACGCGACACGCGAGTGACGTAGATTTGTATTCCTCCGATTACGTAGAATTAAGCATAGGTTATATTTTCTTATATAGAACTTGGACACTTCTCGGCGCGACGTACCTAATATCGGACGTCTCTAAATTTAGTTCTAATTAGACTAGATAACTATTGTGGACAATTGAATATAGTATTAGTTATAAATCATTCATGGTTTTACTTGACCTCTCCTGCTGCCGTTCCTCATAATTGGCGCAGTCTTGAGAGCTGTAGATTCAGTGGCGTGTCTCATATCGATATCCGCTGATTGTCAATCGCTGACTTTACTACAGTTTCGAACCTACGGACGGCGGCCTAGCAGAGGCGAAGAGGAACCCTATCCAGACATCGATAGACAAGGCTCCAGAAGACCATGAAGTTATATCTGTACCTCCTAATACTGACCCTATCCGCTGTGGCACAGGCTCAGGAGATACGCCTGAGTAGTCTCGACAATGGCCCTGGTCTGCTACCCTTTAAGTTAGGTACGACAAGACTCATATCCCATTTCCATACATTCCTCCAAGATGTGGACATCGAAATGATGCTAAACCAAGTTCACACCCTGCAGTCTAATTTGTCAAACGTAGCCAACATAATTGCGGATACGAATTTAGTTTTTTTTAAATATCAAATTAATCACCTTCTCAGCAAACTAGACGAAGTCATTATCCAAATAGATACATTTTTACCGAACCGCGTAAAAAGAGGCTTATTGAATCCCTTAGGCTCACTAATCAAAGAAATTACCGGTAACCTGGATCATAACGACGCAATTAGATTTGAAAATGCCATCCAAATCCTAAATAAAAACGAACAAAACATATCAGACTCTTTTTCAAAGCACATTACACTATCAAAAGAAATGTCTGCTCAGCAATTTAAGATTTTAAATGACCTGAGGAGTAATCAGCTAAAGTTGAAATCTGCTCTTGCCGACGTCATCAATCTGACGATTACGGACACAGAGCGAAACAATAAATATGCTGAAATAGGCCACTCCATTTTTATCATAAACGATAAAGTACAAGATTTAACATACGAAATAAGCAGATTAGAAAATATTTTAGCCTTCAGCCGAACCAAATCTATGCACCATTCAGTATTATCATTAAAATTCATGCAGCACATGATCCACGAATTAAGAAAAAATACCTTAGTGACGAAATTATAAGTTTAGAAACCAGGTCTTACTATGACATAATTAATTTGGGTACCTATTTTTCGGACAAAAGGCTAGTGTTGGTACTTAAGTTTCCTATAATATTCACAGACATTTTCGAACTTTATAGATTATGCCCAACCCCAAATAAATTAAATGAAATCATCCTTCCTTCCTATCCTTTCATCGCTTCCAACTCCAAGGAATATGTTTACATAGAGGCAGAATGCCCGAAGGTCAGTACATGGTACATGTGCGAGCCGAAAATCGGTCATCAGTTGCGAGAACGACGCGACTGCATCCACCACTTAATCAACACACAGGAGATAGATGAAACGTGCTCACCCACGCCTGTCTCTCTGTCTAAGGAGGCTCTGACGGAGCTTGACAGCCAAAACTACATAATATCATTCCCAAGGCCGACCAAAGTTCACTTCAAATGCAACCACGATCAACATAAACTAGTACAAGGAAGCTATTTAGCACGCGTTCCTCATAACTGCATGATAAAGGCCCCCGAGTTCACCATCGTTAATACCGAGGATAAAATATTGGGACAACCTATCGAATTGACTGATATACCATGGCCTATATCTACAAGAAAGATATCTCATCCAAAATTTAATTTGACCACAATCGATCTAACTAATTTGCATAACATTCAAAAACAATTGGCTACGGAGGAACCAATGACTGTTGAAAAAATAGACGCCTCATTATACCACACTACGATTCCATTATACGTCATCGCAATACTAAGTGCATTTGTACTATCTATCACCTACATGGTGCGAAAGAGAGCGCATAAGCGACGTGACGCGATGAAGCGTGAGTCATCAACGCAAGCTGATATCCAGTTGAATGAACTACAAGATAAGCGTGACGCGGCATTTGCATTAAACATTTGCAAATAGTCGCTCATCTAAGGGAGGGAGATGTTACGCAGCCTCGTCATCCAGACACTGCACTCAGGGATTATGTGCAGGCGCGGCATCGGTGACGACGATGCCTAGTGACGCGACACGCGAGTGACGTAGATTTGTATTCCTCCGATTACGTAGAATTAAGCATAGGTTATATTTTCTTATATAGAACTTGGACACTTCTCGGCGCGACGTACCTAATATCGGACGTCTCTAAATTTAGTTCTAATTAGACTAGATAACTATTGTGGACAATTGAATATAGTATTAGTTATAAATCATTCATGGTTTTACTTGACCTCTCCTGCTGCCGTTCCTCATAATTCAGGGAAGGAATGTGCGTACGTTGAGATTTTGCAGACGTGTTACGCAGGGTTGAATTTTGTCTATGATCGATGAGGAATGAAAGACCTAATACCTAACCTGCATTGTAATGATAATTACCTAAGTATATTAGGTACATACTTATACAGTATCTACAAAAAAAAACTGTAATATAGGACATTGACGATTGGAAACCCCGATGTTATTGGTGACATCATAACTCTAGTTAATCCACAAAACAATGAGATCAGAGGTAGCGACGACCCTGATTTGACCTTTTGTCTAACATGTTATAAGTGCATCGAAGCCTCACCGTGGGGTAAATTATGTAAATTGTAGTAAGAACACCGATCCACTGGAATCCAGAAGTCGGCCACTAATGGTATAATTTATAAATTAAAGTTATAGAATGAAAATGTTAAGTTAGGGAAGGAATAAGAATAACGATTTTATTATAAGTAAATTTATGTCTATTGCGTTGTACACAACTGTAAACAAAAGAACTAAGGAGTATTATACCATATTTAGGTGGCGGAACTTTGACACAGTTGTTTTTTTATAAACACGATAAAATAGTTTTTTAAAAGTAAGTAGGTATATTTTTTTAACAAAAGCGAACTTATCTAGCATATTACTGAATACTCATGTTCTTGCAAATCGTGTTTGATTTCATTTGATAAGCAGGATACGTATTTATCACTTTAGCTAACTTGATTAATAGCACTTACAAAACATTTCAGTAAAACTAATAGACTTACGAACATTACGCTCCACTGGCTACTACAAACGTCTGCAAATTGTTGAAACAAAAAGTTTTCCCCCGCCCTTGGCCTCCGCGCAACCAAAGCTGATGAGCCTAATCTAAAACCGATCCCAATTAATACGGAGGAGCGTTAGCCGTGTGTCTAATTAGTCGCATTGTAGCCAAGGCCTGGTATTATGTCTTAATACTGTAACTGGATTAGAAACCCTTGCGGAACAGTTGTGGGGGTTCGCGGGGCGAGCAGTCGCCACTCGGTCGGCGCCGCCCGGCCGCAGTGTTGCTTCTCTGTGTTTAGAAGGAGTACCACCGAGGTAAGTCAGTTTTTTCTGTATTTGGGAGTGCAAAGAAGGGTGAGGCCCGTAAAGTTTAAAAAGAAGTAAGCTAGATAGGTCAGAGTGTTTAGATTCCAACTACGATATGGTCAAATTATGTAATGTAAGTTCGAGTAACTTATTATAACAAGATTCCGTTTATAATGCGATCACAACATCCTCCAGGGTCGTCAAGATGAAGGACGGCCTCAACGTATCGTCGCTGGCGAGCCCCGCGGACCGGTACGTGCTGGGCACCAAGCTGGGCTCGGGGATCTTCGGCGAGGTGCACCGCGCCACGGACTCGCAGGCGTCCGGCAAGGCCGTCGCCGTCAAGATACAGACGTACGACGACGACAATGAAGCCCACATCCAGGAGGAGTATCGCATCCTCCGCGACTTCTCCTCGCACGCCAACCTCGTCGACTTCTACGGAGTCTACTGCGAGAGGACCGAGGGAGTTAAGAAAATCTGGTTCGTTATTGAGGTAAGCCGTAAGGTTAGCAATGAATCACCCATTCAACATAAACGAACAATTACATGATAAATCCTCCCTTTTACAGCTATGCGAATGCGGATCTGTCATCGATATTGTCAGAAAGCTGCATGCGACAGACAGAAAAATGTCCGAGGAGCACATCGCTTACATTCTCAAATATACGATCAAGGTAAGCCCTTATTCGATGAACTATAAACATGTCGCTCGTCACATCGCAGTCCACCGCGCTGTTTATAAAACAAAGGGCCTGCCAGTCCTGCTTTCAACGGCTGAATCAATTGGAGGTTACTTTGAATGCAAACTCAATTGTTCTCGGAGCTATGTTCGGACGTTCGCTGCTCCTCACGTGACGTCGAATAAAATATAGCCTGGTCGTCCACGTACATTGAAATACTATCTCGGGCCATTACTTAAAATGCACGCCGCTTTATTTGAGGTGATTCGCGTCGCAACAGTCGAACTTGTCGAAGTGAATGTCTGCGCGCGAGCGACAACACCATGACGGCCCCCCATCGCGGCACATCGCTCAATTATCGTAAATAATGCTCGCGCACACAAGATATACGGACCCCGGCGCAGTAGCCGAGGAGCCCTGCGACGCACGCAAGCCCTCACAAAATCAGACTCTAACTTTCTCATGATAGAGACTCCCTCTGACTCAAACGAACCTGCCTCTTAAGCCCATAGTCCCGTGGTAAGGTTTAAATGCGTATTATCTTTATGCAAGCCACTTGGTTCACAATACCAGTGCGCAGACTCGGTCTTTTTCGTTCAGAGATCCGCGCATATCTATCGATGTTGCATCTCATGAGATACGATTAAACATTGAGATGGGAAATAATAACAAAGAGAATCTATCGATAAATCAATAATATGAAGTTCAGCCGTATAGTTTCCCGACATCCTTTCACGACAAACTTTCATCGACACCTTATTAATATTTAATTTCCCCGCCTCTTTTCCATGAAGCAATAACTTCCATCATACATAACATTCAGCAAGGTAACTTTGGTAAATAACCTAATTTGATTATAATAAACAACTACAGTAATTTGGTATTATCTAAAACCATTATCTAAATGATAGCAAAGTTATCACCCCCACCCTCACCTAATTAAATGATTCAAAATATCCAATAGCATTTTCGATAGCTACCTCACCCACATCACTAGCCGAAGCCAGCAGACTAAACAAGCATAATGAACGCATTAAATACACTGATATATCAGAGTGGAGAGAGGCTGAGACAAGCGGAGACGACGTCGCGGCCGCGATACGTATGCAAATACCCGCCAATGCGTCTCGGGGGCGTGGGCCCTTGACGGACACTGACGGCGGTATCGCTAACCCGTCTTAACAATCCAGATATAGTGCTACAGAGCTGACAGCGGGCCATTCGTTAAGGCGGGCCCCTACTCCCCGTCAATCTGTTGACGACTAATCGATTTAATCATCCATTCAATTACAGGCGCTGGTCTATTTGCATGAGAACAAAGTGATGCATCGCAACATACGGTGCAGCAATATACTGATAACAAAGGACGGTGAAGTGAAGCTGTCGGATTTTGGTCTGTCATGTCGGCTGGCGGGTACGCTGGGGAAGAGGAACACGAGTATTGGGTCTCCGAGCTGGATGGCCCCGGAGGCGGTGACGGGGGGCGATGGAGGGTACGGGAATAGGGCTGATGTGTGGGCTCTAGGGATCACGGCCATAGAGATCGCGGATTCTAAGGCGCCGTTCCAGGACATGCACCCGACGCGGGCGCTGTTCCAGATAGTGCGCAACCCGCCGCCCGGCCTCGCCAAGCCCTCCATGTGGTCCAACGAGCTCAACGACTTTATCACCGAGTAAGTTATAAATCAAGTAATTATGTTATTACTTTGAACTTAATGTATGGGTGTACGCTATTGTACTCTAGGCTTGAATAGTTATAAAAGTGATGATGGTTAAACTTTAACTTGTTCAACAGGTGTTTGGAGAAGAATCCTGAACACAGACCTTTCATGGCGGAACTGACTGAGCATCCATTTATAGAATCTGTTCCTGAAAATGACTTTCACGTAACTTTTCAAACATTCTTTCTATATTATGATATTTTGAACTGTATATTTTCATAATTATAATAATAATTATGTTTATTTCAGATGACTACGGAATTAAAAGTATTGGCACTAGAATTAAAAGACAAAGAAATTACTGAACCAAAAATACCAGAAAGAATCATTAGAAACGGCTTACTTATAACCGAAGGGTGCCGAGAGCCCGAAACTATGCAAGTGGAAGATCTAGCAGCTTTGGAAGTACTTACAGAAGAAAATATACTGACCGAATTACAAACAAAATTATCAAAGGGATTCTTCACATCTTTCGTAGGAGAAATTTTGTTAATACTTAACCCCAACACACATGATGATATGTTCAACGAGACTGTAAGTATCTAATGAACGTAAGAATTGTAGGTACCTATAGGTAAATTATGATTCTAGTACCTATACAGCTAACACATAGAATTTATGTGTTTCAGTATCACAAAAAGTATGAATGCAAATCTAGATCAGACAATTTACCTCACATCTTTGCTGTGGCTGATAGCGCATACCAAGATGCTCTCCATCACAACGAGCCTCAACATATCGTCTTCAGTGGAGAATCTAAATCAGGGAAGACTACAAACATGAACCACGCTTTAGCCCATTTAACATATTTGGGGTCAATGAAGAATAACACTGGAGAGCGAATTCAAAAAGCAGCGAATGTAATCCAAGCCGCTATTAATGCATCAACGCCATTAAATCCTCATTCTACAAGGGCCATATTTCAAGTTCAGGTAACATACGGCAGCTCAGGCAAACTAAGTGGCGCTATATTCTGGCTTTACCAACTAGAGAAGTGGCGAGTTTCTTCAACTGATATGTAAGTAATTTAACATAAATAGTGGGTTTGATAACATCCGCTTAACTAACTTTTAAATAAATATTTGATTTTAACGTTCCAGGACACACGCAAATTTTAATCTTCTCTACTATTTCTATGATGCCATGGAAGCAGAAGATAAACTAGACAAGCTTCACCTGG
Source organism: Plutella xylostella (assembly GCF_932276165.1). Lineage (NCBI taxonomy): Eukaryota > Metazoa > Arthropoda > Insecta > Lepidoptera > Plutellidae > Plutella > Plutella xylostella. The sequence continues at coordinate 9,482,459 of NC_063984.1, read as the reverse complement.
AGAAAAATCGAAAGCATCGATATCTACGAGTATTGGAAGAACCTATAAAAGGACTCAAAGGCAGCCGAGAGACTCCTGAACAAAATGTAGAGAGTTACAAAGAGTTGATTGAAAGTTTGAAAATGCTTGATTGGGAGCAAGAAGAAATCGATATGTTGGAAACCGTTTTAGCCGCCATTCTTGTTTTAGGAAACGTAAGATTCAAAGACGATAAAAATGGAACTGCCGAAATAGAAAACCCGGAAGAAGCTAAGAAGGTTGCTACGTTACTTTCACTTGAAGAGCCTAAATTCCTCTGGGCTCTATTGAACTATTGCTTGATAGACAAAGGAACAGCTGTTAAACGAAGACATTCAACTGATGAGGCGAGAGATGCCCGAGATACACTAGCAAGTGCTCTGTACAAACGGATGGTAGATTGGATGATCAATTTGATCAATACAAAGCTAGCATTTTTGCGATCGGTATTGTAAGTGTTTCATTTGAAATAGTTAAATGAAAATTTCCGCTTTTTAATACTCCTTAATTTAATATCCTTTGCTTCTTTCAGTGGGGATAAGTACTCAGTGAGTCTGCTAGACATGTTTGGATTCGAATGCTTCCACCGCAATAGAATAGAGCAGCTTATTGTCAACACAACAAATGAACAAATACAATTCTTGTACAACCAAAGAATATTTGCTTGGGAAATGCAGGAAGAAGCTGAGGAAGGGATTCCAGTTACTGCCTTGCATTTTTATGATAACAAAAGTTCTGTAGACCATCTGATGGGGAGACCTTTGGGCTTGTTCTACATATTAGACGAAGCAAGCCGTACTAGCAGTGGTCAAGAGTTTATAATGAGTATGAAACTTTTACGAGATTTATTATAAGTACTGAGTAATTTCATATGCACTGTACCTATTAATCTACTGCTTTAATATTTTTTACATTTACAGCTTCCATCAGGAATTCATCGAAGGCCCCATACATAAAACTATCGGGCAGCCATGAGTTCAGTGTGGCTCACTACACAGGAAAAGTCAGCTATGATGCCAGAGAAATGGCGGACAAAAACAAAGACTTCCTACCTCCGGAAATGATTGAAACTATGAGAGCATCTGTTAATGAGACCGTGCAACAATTATTCAGGAACAAATTGACCAAAACTGGCAACTTGACGGTTACGTCCAATCAGCCGAAAGTTTCTGTGGCCAAATCGAAGAATGAAAAAGAAATGGCTAATTCGAAGGCGAGGGTATGTAGACTGCACCTACTAGGTATAATTGGCTACAATATGCATAAAATTTGAATTATATAAAGAAGAACGAATTAAAACAATAGTTTATATATTTTCCCTTCCAGAAATTCAACACAATATCCAAGGGTCAGTTCTCCCAGCTCCACCGAATGCGCACGGCCGCAGCCACCTACAGGGCCACAAGCCTGGAGCTCCTGAAGCAACTCTCTATTGGCCCTGGGAGTGGGGGCACCCACTTCGTGCGCTGCATCAGGGCTGACTTGAATGACAACCCTCGCGGGTTCCAAACGGAGGTGGTGAGGCAACAATTGAGGGCGCTGGCCATTTTGGACACGGCCAAAGCGAGGCAGAATGGGTTCCCGTGCCGTATTCCGTTTGCCGAGTTTATAAGGAGGTTGGTATTTAAATTAAATAGTGTATCTTGGTTTCGAACCAACACAACCAAATCTTGGAGCGCCTGTCTATAATCATGGAGTCTAATTCATTTTATTAAATACTTATAAATCTGTGTATTTGAGTAAATAAAAAAAAAAACACAAATGATAACATGACAGGGAAATGTAATAAAGTAGTAGCTTACCGAAGTCATACGATTTTCCAGGTACCGCTTCCTGGCATTCGACTTCGATGAAAATGTGGAGGTGACCCAGGAAAACTGCAGATTACTTCTGATTCGTCTGAAAATGGAAGGCTGGCTTATTGGAAAGACAAAAGTGTTCCTGAAATATTACAATGAAGAATTCTTGGCCAGGTAATCAGTTTTATTCAGGTTTTTATAGTTTCAATTGTAAAACAGGGTGTCCACTCTGAATGCTTCAAAAAATTCCCTGACTTTTCCCTGACTTTCCATGACCATTTCAGAAAATTTCCCTGACCAGAGAGCAAAATAAAAACCCAATTTAAGTAATTTGAAGACGAAAGCTTGAAGTTTTGTTTTCATTTCTTTGACAATTATTGAAATATCGACTGCGTAAAATATTTATCCAGGGGGCTGGACAACCGGTATACTAAGCTGAAGGACGTGATTTAGGAGAGATCATTCTAAACAAAATTTTAACTGACTTCGAAAAAAGGAGGAGGTTCACTATTTTTTTATATACGTTCACTGATGACTCCGCCATTTAGGGACCGATTTTCATTTTTTTTAAATGTAATGAGTTGAACTCAATGGTTGGACAAAGAGTATAGATATGGTTTTTATGTCCATTTTAGCACGTATTAACCCATTCTAATGAAATTTAGAACGTAAATATAGTTCTCATAAAAAAAAATGATGTGATCATGGATCCTGGAGCTGATCTGATCATGGAAACGGAAGGCAGTCAAGGAAACTCATTAACGGTATAACAACTACCTCATGCCTACAGGCTTGAATGATTCGTATTTACTAGTAGGACTTATTGGTATCATTTTGCATCTTACATTAATTGATTGTCAATTATTGCAAATACACTAAAACAATAAAATAATACTTTAATGTTTCAGTACAGATATGCCTGGGCAGTGCGATTCTTGTTTATGTTGGTGCGCTGACAATGTGGTTAATGTTAAGAAAAGAATCGTACCTGCTTAGGTATAGTTGTATTGTCACATTAGTATTGGTCAACACATTAAATTTATTTCTAACTTTTTAGACGTTTTATGAAGTCAAATTATTTGTTCTTATAATTCGCAAAAAGAAATTGCTAACAAACTCACGTTTATTTCGCCATAAACGTGTAAGTCTTTCGTGTTTTTGCGACAATGTGTACGTAGTATTAAGTTTTTTTTAGATAAATACTAAAAAGACATACAACATTTGAAAAGTCAAGCGGCATTCACTGGTTTTTATAGTATAAAAGACAAGTTTTAACTGTTTGAAGCTCACTTTATGGTTGAAAAGTACCTACGTCTCTTCCCGAAAACAATGATTTTGTTCAAAAAATGTGTGATGAAGGAAACAGGCAAATGCGTATCGAAACCGAAAAACAAAAATATTCTTTGTATTGTGCGATCCACAGAGTACTTTGTATTATGGTGCGATCGCATTCAAATTTCACACTAAGTAGGTGCCGCGCCGAAACAGCGCTTCTGCAGGGATGCAGTCGCGCGACACGACGCAAGACGACGACAGTCTTAAAACGTTATTTAGAATGGCGAGCTGAGTCACCTTTTGCAACAACCTATAATATATATATTGGACATCAGCTAATCTTTTAGAATTCCTACTATGTACATATTTTTAAATCTTATTTATTTTTTATTAAATCACCATACTATATGTAATAGTATGGATCAGTAAAAAATATTTGAAAACTAAGCGAGATTTAATATTATGCTTTATGTATTTCACGACAAAAATAATAACATTAAGTACTAAATTTTTTCCAAAAATATGCTTGAATAGTCATTTTTCCCTGACTTTCCAGGTGGCCCATCAATTTCCCTGACTTTCCCTGACCACCTTGAGCTTCCCTGACTTTTCCCTGACTTTCCCTGACTTTCCAGATAGTGGACACCCTGTAAAAGTACTAACAAAGCGTATTTACGATAGTAAAATATAGGCACTTAATAATCATCTTATTAGGGATATTTATCATCATCAGCCCATAATCGTCTACTACTGGACTGGATATAGGCTTCTCCCATGAAGCGCTACAACACTCTGTCCTCGGCCTCTCTCATCCAGCCACTACCAGCTACCTGTCTTAACTAGGTCGTCGGTGCAGCTGGAGCGTGTCGTCCGGAGAGACCTACACTACCCTTTCCTGTTCAATTTAATAAAAAATATACTCACACGCGTCCATTTTCAGACTGTACGAAGTCCAAGTGAAGAAAATCGTCAAGGTTCAGTGCATGATGAGAGCTTTTCTAGCCAGACGAAAAGCTATAAAGAGCAAGTCTAAGAATTTGCACAGTAAGTTCAATTAGACCCGCAACCACCAATAAACTCCTACTCACTGTAAAACACTAGAATTAGTAACTACCTCACCTCACGCACCTCAATACAGCAGCACAGCCCTAAAACCACGGGGATTCAGAATAATAACCAAGTCTACAAAACGTCCTTATTACAGTTAAAGAGCTGAAGAAACAGCAGTCTTTACAAATCAATCAGGATGAGGCGGCACTGCTGATTCAAAAAGGTAAGTCCCTTCTTTATTACAGGTAACTAATTAGTAATTACCGAGAGATAATTATGTTAACTTTAATTACCAAAATTGATTTAAATCTTAACTACATCCCTATTACCTACCCTAAAATCATAACAACTGAACTAAGAAACTAGCAGAAAGTAAGTAGAAAATAAGTTTGTAACTATAAGTACTTACATGACCATAAAAAAATCAATGATAATTATTCCTTTCAGCTTACCGAGGTTACGTAGTCAGAAAAGCATACGGTCCGTTGATAAACAAATCTACAGGAGAAATAGATGAACAGACAGCATGCTTCCTCAAGAGATTTGCCATGAAATGGAAAAGCCGATCTATATTCCAAGTCCTCCTACAGTATAGAGCCGTCAAGTATCAAGATCTCGTCCATTTTTCACAACAGGTAAGTTTATAATACGGTATGCAGTATGTAGTTACTATCTTTTAAACCTGCGTTCGCGTAAAACATTATCGTATTGCGTGATGAATTTTCTACTTTCCAGACATCTGTATTCACATGACAGATAGTTAGTTATATAGAGGCGACCCCTGTGTATTTTTTCAGAAACTCGAGGACGTTACCCGGAACTTTCGCTAATGTGCCTATTTACCGTTGCACCGTATAAGTCGTAGTAGGTGCCTTGCGGTCATCATGCCTCCCACCCAACCACTACACATCTTATTACCTATGTACTTACCTAACTGCTTTCTACAACTTCCCAGGTGCACATCTACAACCAAGCCATAGTGGAATCTCTCATGTCGACGTCAACCTCCGTGCTGCTGGATCGCGTGGACCCTCACTCGAGACAGAAGGAGTTCCTGGGCTCCAGCCCGCCCTCTGTGTGGAAGCTGCCCTTTGGGATCAACCAGCTCACGTATTATGATACGACGCACATGTGTGACCCGAGCGGGAAGAGCAAGTTAGTTCTTTTTTAGCTGTATTGTTTATGTGTGTGTGTGTGTATGTGAGATAGGTCTTAAATCTGCAGTTGGACTGCCGAAGGTCCGATAACAGTTGGGGCAGACAACTTCAGATAACAGTTGCAGTTGGTTGGACGAAAAAGGTTGAGAACAGATTGTAGAGAGAGCCTCCGACGAGCAGTGGATGTTATAGAGATTTTTGCAACAATGTAGATGTAGGTAGATTAGTTTTTTTCTTATCGATCATCGAGTATTAATTCAATAATTTATCTCATTCCAGTGACACATTCGCGAGCCAATACGACTCCGACCACGAGCAGTGGGACGAGCCGCTCAAGCGTCGGTCCAGTTCAGCACAAAAACCACAGACTTCCACCGCCGGCACCCAGACCCTCATCAATGTACCGTACTGCCGCGACCCCACGCAGCCCGTCACCAAGCTGCCGCCAGAGGAGGCTCAGCCCAGACCAGCTGTCTACAAGAAGAAACCCGGCTACACCCCGCCTAACTTCTACCAAGCACCCACCCCCTGGTCCGGATCCACAGAAAACACCAACACACTCGAAAATAGCTCACAGAAACTCCGGAAGACAGGGTACAGTAAGAGCCTTTATGGCATTAATGTTCCACCTGACATGCCGAACCCTGTTAAAGAGCTGCAGGCAATGGCGAAGTCGGCCAACGATTTGAGCGGAGACGACCCTCCATTCAACTTCCAGGCTATGTTGAAGAAGACGCCGAGGAATCGGGCCTCTATGAAGCGAACTGGCGAGTCCGACCTCAGCATCTTGGAGGATAAGACGACCGCGCCGAGACACATCATCTCACATAGCAAGGGCAAGGGGCCGGCCCCAGCCAGACCCAAGAGCAGGGAGTTCACGAGGAAAGACTCAAGAGAGCTCATACACGCGGCTTTAAAAAAACGAGAATCTATGGGCGACCTCAATGCCATAGACAACAAACTTATGAATCAAAAGATACAAATTGCGCCCGGGATTACTGTAGAAGGTACTGTTACTGATTTGTAGGTTCAAGGTATACTAAATAAAAACAGGTTCAGTCTATTTTGTAAAAATATATTAAAATCCCCATTTCAAGGCCTATTACAATTTTCATTTCACACATTGCTTAATTATATAGAGTTAATTTTGACAAGTTTAAAGCCATACGTTTAGTTTAGACTCATAAGATTTTATTGTTATTTTGTGGTTTAAGATTCTTTCATCGTTTTACCGTGCTAAGACATTTTGAATGTTTCTAAGATTCTTGCATTCACTCTCTTAATATAAAAATATATAATATAATTATTTTTATTTTATTTAGTCTTACATTCTAATCGTAGTAATGCTTATAGAAATTGCTTTGGTAACTTATTTATTTAACGTTTATCTTAAATCTACCTTTTTAGAGAGTGCATTATTAGGTTTTTTTACAGACTTGGTAACATTATGGTGAGTTTCATGCAGATATATAAATATGGAATTGTTTTATAATATATGTATTACTTGGATATATTTATTTCTATAATTTACCATGTCCAAATGATCAATAAGTAGTTGAAATACCAAGTCTATAAAATATCTAAATATTCACTGCAGAAGAAAGTGCAAATGTGTTACATTCATAATTACAAGTTTATAATTTTCAAGCTCTGTTTTCGTATAATTTGTACACAACACGATATGTTTGATATAGTTTAAAATGGCATGAAGTGTGTTTAAGTAGTCCATTACAGAAATAAAGTATTTTATCAAATGCTTATAAAAATATTTTTGTTTTTTTATCATAATAGTTAATCATTAAAATCCATCAAAGTACTTATTTATAAATGTGTTACCAAATGTTCTGTTAAGATCACAAATGTGTAACTGCCTATCTTTACTGCTCATTATTATGTGCATTAGTAGTAAAGTTTTTGAAAATTATGCCTTTTATTTATATCGCAATTTTCTTATGCAATATACCTAAACTGATTCGCCGCATATTTTATGGGCCAAGTATCACGTTTTTTTAAACCGATCGAGTAGTGAAAATCGACTCAAATTTGTATGGCGCGCGGAGCTACTGCAGCTACTTGCCGCTAGATGGCGACTCTCCTGCGCCATACAAATTCGCGTTTACTCGCCGCTACTCGAACGCTCTCATAACTCGCAGCACTCCCCAAACATCCCGTAAACAGATTTGGATATTGCGTTAAGCCAAAGAAATGTTTTGGCATTTAATACAATATTATAACCTTTATTGAATACACACTTTCAAAACACTTTTTTTTTCAGAAAAATATTTACTTAAATCTTTTTTATAATAATCTTACATCACAATTCTCAATTTATCGCCGAATACAATTGACTTAGGTCTACACTAATATTCATTCCTTTGTTACGTATAAAAATACAAAAATAACCATTCCTTTCTTATTGCCCAACTTTTCATACTCTAGATTTTAATCAGTCAATAAAAATAAACTGTCCATTAAACATTTATAAATACACGATTTTAAACTAATTATAATAAGTGAGCAGATGTTATTAAAAATAAAACGAACATATAAACCTATGATTAACTAATAAAATATTGAATGGATAGTGAGCATCAGTTTCACTACTTTGTCCTGCCATTCGTAAGAAAAAATATAAGAAGCGTATATTTATATATCAATTAGTCTCTCCTAGGATTATCCAGAACTCTTCAAAGGGCAAAATTCTACATTTGTTTCGGCAATAACAAATGCTTTCAGACAAACCAGAGGATGGACTAGCGAAACCTAGGAGCATCTGAGTTCTTGGGTGGGATTGTAAATACATACAAGAATACCTGTGTAAAATAATAATACAGGTAAGAAAAGCAATGTTTTCTATTTAAAGTAAACATTAAACTTAATGCTGAGATCATAATAAAATTGTAGTTAACTTGTGTTAGTGTATAAAATAACCATGTTTGAAATAAAATTATTAACTAAATTATCTAGTTTTAACTGACCTGATATTTTGTTATAATGCTGTAAACTGACCGTTTGTTTTATTAAATACTTGTAAAAAAATAAAATACCTAACTATGTAGGCTCATAATATTCTGAGCTCATCTCGACATATTCTGGCTCCATAATTATTGACTTTGGTATTTCGTAGTTTTATTTTATTACAAATTTAATATAAAATATATATGTATATTATACTTAATTATGACTTTTTGAAACTAACTGGCTTATTAGTTATTAGTACATAATTCATAAATGAAATTCGTATATTCTGAACATTTTCCTCAGAATCGTATAGAAAATATTATGCTTAAATCTAACCGTAAATCCCATCTCTTTTCTTATCGTTAAACTTTTAATAAAGGCCAATTTAATACTATGCCTAACTATGTCACGCACACGCATAAAAGTATTTATTGCCTCAATTTCTTAAGATCATAATGTAAGTATTACAGGAATAAGTACCTAAGACGCCTAGTATGGCACAGAAATAGACAGTAAAAATAATTGTAAGAAACTTTACAATAGTCTTACAAATTATTAAAAAAGACTGATTTGTTTTCATTATATTTTTTGGTCCTCAAAATATTTCAAAACCAGCTGTTTCATATGCAGTATACAATACGTATTGTCTCCCTCATAATTTTCCACCACACACGTAAATCCAATACAAAAATACAGTATCCAAAATACCCAGGAAAAAGCCTGGCAGCATAGCACGCGTTGCGCGCAAAAAAGAAAAATAAAACCATAGACTCACGTCAACGTCTCTAATCGCCACTCGCGCTCTTTGTGTCAGTCATACCAACTTGACCAAGTAACTGTGCGACACTGGGCTCGTTCAGGGTCAACACTGCGTGAGCCTCGACCATCACTACCAAGGAGTTTCTGGCCTCTTCGTGGGGGACGCCGTGGGCGCGCGTTGCGTGGGAGTACCAAGCGCCCGTCGAAGGAAGAACTGACACGCACCATTTGCAGGATAATCTGGAGATTGAAAAGGAAGATATGAATGTAAATTAATTCAGAGGTTGGGCAGAAGGAGCTTATCTTATCCATCCACCATTTTTTTTTATTGTTTGGAAACACTAGTGTAGATTAGTCACTATGATATAAGCGAGTCAAAATATATCCAGTCGCTAACTGTCCAGCTTTGATAAACAATATAATGTCCAGGATTCGCCTGATTTATGTCACTCGATTGTGCATCTTTTGAAGGGTTTCATCATCACAACCCATCACGTCCTCACCGCGTCCACGTCTCCTTCCAATTTAGTCAATAGAAGCCATAGCCTAGATTGAAAACTATATACAAATTTCAATGTATAATATTAATAAAGTCCTTACCTATTCGTCATGTGCCTGGACTTGACGTGTCTTCGTCGGTACCCCCAGCTGTTGTACACTCGCGGGCAGAACGGGCACGGGAACGACGGATTAGCGTAGCAGACGTTTGACTTTTCTGGAAATTATAAATTAAGATTTTATAAAAGGCGTTTTAACATTTAGACGACCGAATGGCGTAGTGGTTAGTGACCTGACTACTGAGCCGATGGTCCCGGGTTCGATTCCCGGCCGGGGCAGATATTTGTTTAAACACAGATATTTGTTCTCGGGTCTTGGATGTTCCCGTAAAATGGCAATAGGCCCGCCCCCTATTACATTGGGACTAACATAACACTCTGGCGAAAAGTGGGTTCAGCAATGCACCTCTGCCTACCCCGCAAGGGAGGACATTAGTACAAGGCGTGAGTGCGTGTTTTTTTTTAAATAATAATAATAATGTATGTTATGGAAATAAAAACACTCACCTTTGCAGCAAATAGCATCGCTGGCATTCGAATTTAAATTCTCAGTTGTGACACTCAGCGACTCAACTATAGTTCCACTTTGCAATACCGTCTCTACTTCCTTGTCGATCTCTACACTGTCCTTATCATCATCAGTGCCATCACTGCTCTTCTCACTCGGCACGTTCAAGCATGGCTGCGTACTGCTCACTTCATTGATCCATTTGTTCACTCGTTGCTCTCCTGAGTTATTTTTCAAGGCATTTTTTATGGGAACATTATCTGGGCTAACTATGAATTTCTTCTCATTTTCTTCCAGTAAAGCAATGTCTGTGTCGTTTGTGTTCTCTCCTGAATAGTCTGTGAGCGGAGAGTCAATGGGTTCTTCTTTAGGGACCAGTGGCTGTGGAACAGAAAAATAATGGGTTCAATACACTGTAGAGTCAATGATGTAGCTCTATATTATTTGTATGTATTTGTATTAGGTTATAATAGAGAGTGGAGAGTAAGTAAGTATAAGAACTAAGTATAAGACATTATATTATTGGTCAACCAGATTTAACTTTTATAAAACAGCTGTGCCTTCAAAATCTTGCAATGTTTGCTTTATGAATATAACTTTTGTGTGAGTCAAGATTAATTTAATATTTTAAAAAATAAATTATTAAGTACTTAAATAACATAGGTATGTATACAAAATTAATACAAAACAAAAAGAAACAAAAATCATAATTACAGCTATTTTGGTGGTATTGTTAGATTCTATGTGAGCATCAACCTTCTTCACCACATCAGGTACTGGATTCAAAGCAACTTTTTTACATCTGACGTTACCATCTTCAATTTCACTCTTTTTACGTTTTTTCTGTGTTGTTTCCGATGAGGTTTTCTGTAACAAGCAATAAGACGGTTAATGTTAACTTGATTGGTCATGCTCTATTTCATTCAACCCATTTGTTATTATAATTATATGCATAGTTCAGCTGCTAGTTTAGTTGTTTCAGGCCACTGTGTATACCTAGAATTTCTATGTGTAATAGTCATTAATTTATTTATAGCCAGACATTTATATCATCAAAACTATGTAACTGTTACAAATCAACACATAATCAGCTAAGGAATGCTATCATCTGACAACATGTCTCAACTGCAGAGCAAAGGCTCCTGTATGAATACTCAGTTTTCAGAACATTGCCTACTGGATGCATCCAGAATCATGAACAATGATAAAAGAGTTCACGGTTGGCTGAGCTACCGAATATGATAAAATAAATATGTTAAAACTTATGTATCCTACTCAAATATAATGCAACTAGCACATAAGCTTAAAAACACTGAAACTTTCATCAATAAACAGCACTTAAACTCCCAATATTGCCTTCAGCTTTGATAATACTCAAATGGACAACTCATAATAATCAGTGGAGATGAGCTTCCTTCAAGACTGGAGGGTTATTGCTATGTCTATGCTTGAAGGTTAGGTTGGGAGGTATCACACAATACAACACAACCCCAACACCCAAGTCTGTGTCTGACCGGCCAAAGAAATATCTGACCTGGCTGGGGATCAAAACTGGCACCTTTGACATTGCAGCCAGGGTCACTAACCACTACACTTGTTATACGCAGCTTTGATACCTTATTATTAGTGTTGCCACGAATAGTGAATTGGCCGAATACGGAATACCGAATATTCGGCGATGCTGCCGGCCGAAGCGCCGAATATTCGGCCGCCGAATATTCGGCGCTACAACCTGTTTTTTTTGTTCCTGGAACTGCTTTGAAGAAGTCGCTACAGATTATATGAGAAATGCTAATTATTAGAAGGCGGAATGCTGTGGCAAACGAGTTGAATTTTTATTTGATAATAGTTCGCCTAGATCGGATAGCCGATCCTTACAAGTGGTGGTCAGCAAACAAAAAACAATACCCGAACCTTTTGAAATTTGCAAAAACTTATCTTTCTTCACCTGGAAGTAGCGTTTATAGTGAGAGGTTATTTTCTGAGGATGGTTACAATGAAAAGCGCAATCGTGGGCTACCAAAAATGCTGAAATGCTCATTTTTATCCAGCACAACTTACTACTGATTAATTTTAAGTACTAAAATGTTGTGATTTGGAAATAAATACACAATTTTGATTAAAATAACAAGTAATTTTTTACATGATTTACTATTCGGTATTCGGCCCGAATAGTACGCACTATTCGGCGAATACCGAATACTGAAAAAACTGGCCGAATAGGCCGAATACCGAATAGTTGCCGAATATTCGTGGCATCTCTACTTATTATTAATTATAAATTAGCAGTACCTCGTCTTCCTTTGAAGCAGCTTCAGTGCCAGTGGACAGCCCACACACCCTGAGGGTCTCAGCAGTCTTCAGCAGAACGGGCAGGAACTCCTCGGTCACGTTCACCTCTCCGTTGTACATGAACGTCAGCAGGGTCCGCAGAGACGCCGTGTTGATGTCATGAAGCACTATAATTGGATCTTTGTGGGGGTTTTGCTGCAAAAAATGTGTAGGCGTCAGACAATTTTACCACGCACTAATTCACTTATTAATCTTTACCTAACGAATTGGACACTAATTTACCTGGAATATAGTCCTGAAAACAGAACTATTAGCGGAGAGAATAACTTTGTGAGCCTTAAAACTGTGCCCTTCGGAGACCAGGGTGACATCCGAGAGACCCTCATCTTTGAACAGCTCCTTCACGTTACACAAAATATTATTCTGATAACCATTCCACTTCAAACTAATTTCTTGATTAGCCATATCGGATGGTCATGTGTGTTTCAGCTTGCAAAAATTATAATTAAATAAAAATATGATGTAGAAAATAAAACGCTTGCGAACTCAGAAAGAAAACAAACTAATAGAGTTGTACCCAATATTTTCTTTGGAGCTCTACAATATACAAATCGATTATTTTTTATTCGACTGAGTTAAAAATACACAGCTATTTTGTAAATATTAAAATTATCTCATGAAACACGAATATTCTGTAATATATGTGTGATATGATTATAGGATATTGCTATCGCTAAGTAGGTTTTATGTACCCATGGGAAAATCAATATAAATATTTATTTCAATCTTGCAAAGTTTCAATCGATCGATTCATTCGCATAGGCAACATCCCTCGCCTTTAAGCAGTGCTACCAACTTAACAATACAAGGAAATAATGAGTTAGTCAAAATATATATATTTTTTCTTTTTGTAATAAACTAGGTATTTAATTACAAATTAAATAAACTATCTATGTTATAAATAATGCCACAGATATTTTGGTACTATTTGTGCTAAGTATAGTTCTATGATTATTGACTTCCTAAAGTAAGGTAAAGTGCATAAAACCCATAAAACCGGAAACAATACTGAAAATATTTTTTTCTGTCATTATTAGTTCCTTCCGTCCTTGTTATAGTGCCACAAACTTATCTGTTCCGGTGAGAGCGAACTAAATTGGTCCATATAATCTATGTCAATATGAAATTCATTAGTACAGTAAGTAATGAGGTATGGACCAATTTAGTTCGCTCTCACCGGAACAGATAAGTTTGTGGCACTATACGACCATCGAATACCTACTTATGCATAGAGCATAGTTACTCAAATATAATATTTTATGTAGCGTATAGGCACTTTTTTAATTTCGTTTATACTTGTACATTGATGTCGATTCTGAAGGCAGAAATTCTAAATTTAGAGCTGTCAAAACCTTAATTTCTTTGTTTAAAATTCGACTACCGAATGGCGTAGTGGTTAGTGACCCTGACTACTGAGCAGAAGGTCCCGGGTTCGATTCCCGGCTGGGGCAGATATTTGTTTAAACACAGATATTTGTTCTCGGGTCTTGGATGTGCCCGTAAAATGGCAATAGGCCCGCCCCCTATTACATTGGGACCAACAGAACACTCTAGACGAAAATTGGGTGCAGCAATGCACCTCTGCCTACCCCGCAAGGGAGTACATTAGTACAAGGCGTGTGTGTGTGTGTAAAATTCGACTCTATGATTGTTTCCGTAAATGTCATTTTATGCTAGCAAATTTTTTGGTTTGACAGCGTTATGCGTTAAAATTAGAATTTCTGCCTTCAGAATCGGCATCATTGTACAAGTATAAACGAAATTAAAAAAGTGCCTATACGCTACATAAAATATTATATTTGAGTAACTATGCTCTAGTTATAATCCAAAATGTACATGTCAAAGAATCTATATTTTCAAAACTTATTTGCCAGGCTAGTAATATAGAAGTGACGAATGGCCGGGCTCATTTTAATAATAATGTGATGAAGCATGAACAGCTCTCCGAAGACTCCGAAACCCCATATTTCGTCAAAAAAATCACGTCTCTCTCTCGTTGCCATAGATCAACGCGGACTCGGTTTTCCGAAACCTCGTATTTCGATAAGCAAGTGTAGCCGGTCCCTTTTGTATCTGGGGAGACATGTATTCGTTGGTACTGTTTGGATGGTTTGGCCATCGTCAACGATCGCCTACGCATTTGCTACCGAAATGACATTGACCTCGTTATTTTATCGGTCCAATAGATCATTGATTAGACGTAATAAATAATTAGATATGTACCTAAATTAAAGGAAAGCCTCAAGTATCAAGTTACTAGCATATAATATTATGTACCTATCTAGGTAGGACCCATAATACCTATATTTAGCAAATAGCATTATGGGACCAACTTCACGCTGCCGATGGAGACACAAATAATAACAGTCTTTCCGTGGTCAGGGTGCTTACATAGAAAATCGGGTTCCCTGTATCTACCTGTACCGGTAACCTGATTATGCGAAAGCGCTCAACGGAGCATTTCCCGGATTTTTAAATCTCTCAGTGAGCGCTTTCGCATAATCAGGTTACCGGTACAGGTAGATACAGGGAACCCGATTCTCTATGTAACCACCCTTATAAATTAATATCTTCTGGATCAAGAGACACTTGAACATTGCCCTTAATAAGGGCTTATCTTTCAGTTATTTATCTAAGTATTAACAATTCGTTCACCTCGGCTTCAATCAAGGGCCCAGAGTTCTCATAAACACCTGCCCTATTGATTCTAAAATAATTCATTATTTATTCAAAATGATTATTCGGATTTCAGTTATTTTGTGCTTTTCGATCTTAGTGAAAGCAGATTTTGAGGAAAGAGTAACGGATCCCGGTATACTTGAAGATGCAAGTCTTGATACAGTATGTACTTACTACCTTACTTATATTTTATTACTTTCCAGTTTTTGAGATAGATACATTATCATATCACAAGTTTACAGCATAGGACTCGCTTGACCAAACCTTACATACATATAGGTACCTAAGTATACTGTATGTGTTGCGTACAGTCTATATATGCCTCAAGTCTACCTTGCGTTGGTTCCTGAAATTTTTCTGAACTGCTGCAATGTATTAAACTGCGTTTTACGTGTCTGCGTTTATATGACGAAGATTTTTCTTCTGAAGTCTATAAACTACCCAAGACTGAGTATAGCGAGTTGTAGAGCTCCTAGCGGTAGGTATCTATCATTCCGTAGAAGACTGGAGTGTGAATAAATCTAAACTTTTCATGTAAACCAACTTCAGTAGACACCACCGTCCATTATTATGTTAGCAGCTATACATACCGGGTGAAATTTTATCCGTGCTCGAGTGAGAAGCAATGAAATGCTCAGTTTTTTTTTTGTTAACCTCAGTTTGTCTTATCCATTTTTTATCCGCAGTTCACATTGATCAGAAAATACGAGTACCCGTGCGAGATACACCGAGTGTACACTGAAGATGGCTACATCCTGGAGATGCACAGGATCCCGCGCGGCGTTGGGGCTCAGAATGATAACTCTGTTCGTCCGGTGGTGTTCCTGCAGCATGGCCTGCTGTCTTCGTCTGCGGAGTGGGTCCTTATGAGACCCGGGAAAGGATTAGGTATTTCATCGTTTTATTGATTGATTGATTTCATCGTACTCTTGTGATTGTTAAGTTTTTAATGTATCTTAGACTATAAACCTTTGGTAATAGCTAGGTATCTTAGTGTAGATCTCATCATCGTCCGTCACAAGACTCACAAGCCTGTTCTTCTATCTCTTGATACGACATCACGTGTCTACATAACGACCCATAGCTACCTAATTAATTAAATTAGTTTAGTTAGATAGAACATCTGGTTCTGGTATAGGCCAGAATAGAGGTCTGGGCAGTTCTATTTTCCACTAAACTGAAGTCTTTAGGCGCGTGGCATTAATTACCTCAGAAAAATACATAAAGCCACCCATCAATAATTTTAATGCAAGGTTATTCCCACTAACATTGCATCATGTCCATAACATAATAATATCCACGATCACGGCTAATCGATTATGATAAACAAGCAATTGTGTAATAACTATCAAATATGCCTCGATAACAATAACAACATGAATAACACAACTGAAGGTTAACATTTCAGCGTACATCCTCGCCGATGCCGGCTACGATGTCTGGATGGGGAACGCGAGAGGGAACACCTACTCTCGCAACCACGTCTCAATCAAACCTACCTCTTCATCATTTTGGACCTTCTCGTGGCACGAAATCGGCTACTACGACTTACCAGCCATGATTGACTACGTTATTAAACAAACGAAGGTGCCTAAACTCCACTATGTTGCCTTCTCTCAAGGCACCACCGTTTTCTGGGTGATGACGTCAACGAGACCGGAGTATAATGAGAAGATCCTGTCGATGCACGCGCTGGCTCCAGTGGCTTTTGCCGGCAACATTCGAAGTCCACTTATAAGGGCGATTGCCCCTTTCACTGATACGTTAGAAGTGAGTACTTTAGCCCTGGTTGGGAAGCGTAATCATTATCTATCATAATAATTATATGAAATCATCTCTACATTTATTTTAATTTGTATTGCCACGCAGGTAGTGTTCAAAATGCTAGGCGCCAATGAGTTTCTTCCAAATGGGAAGATCAATGAGCTGGCCGGCCAGAGGTTCTGTACTGAGGAAGCCATCACGCAACTCCTCTGCACTAACCTTCTGTTCCTCATTTGTGGATTTGATGAACAACAGTTGAATACGGTATGATATGAGATAATTGACTAAGCTGAGTTATTTGTAAGCACTTCTATTTATTTTATGGTCTGATAGTAGTTAGATATATTTAGGCATACTTAGGTACAAATTTTTTTTTTTTTTCAGACAATGCTGCCAATAGTCCTCGGCCACACCCCAGCAGGCGCTTCCAGTAGACAATTTGTACATTTCGGACAACTGTACAACTCCGGCCAGTTCCGACAGTTTGACCACGGCTGGTTCAAAAACAAGAGAGTGTACGGAACCCGCAAGCCGCCTGCCTACAACCTGAGTGCCATCGAGGCTCCCATATTCCTCCACTATGCAGAGAATGACTGGCTGTCCACGCCATCAGACGTCGATAAACTATGGAAAGGAGTCAAATCGGTCGTCGGTAAATTTAAGGTGCCACTTAAAGGATTCAATCATCTGGACTTTGTATTCGCAAACGATGCAAAGGAACTGATCTACGATAGAGTTATAAACATAATGGCATATTTTAATTGAAACACGAAACATTTACAACTTTATAGTTTAATAAATAAATACGATTACAAAACGCTCACAGTTTATTTTGTTCCCAAATCATCTTATTGTTGGTTCACTACTGCCAGGGGCGTATCTCTGAAAAATAAGGCAAGAGGTTCACAACTATTATAGGTATGTGGATCTGTCATCGGTCTCTCCCAAGGAACAACACAACACTCTGCCCTCGGCCTTCACCATCCAGCCACTACCGGCTACCTGTCTTAGGCCGTCGGTCAAGCAGACTGATAGGTAAGTAGGTATGTATATGTAGTAGAGTAGGTAGGTGTAGGGTGAGTCTTTCGTAGGTGCACATTCAAAAGTAGGTCATGAGCTCCTCATTGTTGACAACATTTGTTATTAATAACATTGGGATATCCTGAAAAATAATGTTGTTTATCTGAATTGGTGCAAGGGGAATAGATTATTTTTTCGTGAATATCCGTGAAAGTTGCTCAAAATTAAGGGCTCTATGGCCTACTTTCTGGTGTGCACCTACGAAAGAATCATCCTTTTTTTTTACTTACCAGGCATCCAGCGCACGGAGGCCCTTGGTTGTAGGTCCTGATAGAGGTGCAGGAGCATGCACCTTTGCCAGAATGGAACCCTCGATATGTGGAGTCAATGCTGCATTTCTTAGAAAATTTCTTCTTGTCGCAAGCCATGTTAATTTCTCTTTGGACAATGGCTCCGAACGTGTTTTGTACTGCAGAATATTACGATTAGTAAATTTTAATATACAAGAACGACTACAAATGAGGGGATAGGTTTAGATCAGAATAAACTACAATGTATGAAACTTGATAGCATAATTATCTTGTTCAGAACATGTACTTATGTAGTTTAAAAAAAAAAAACATTTTATTCGTGTAATTGTTTTAGAGCTAGGTAGGTACTTACTTAAATCAATAAAAAATAATAAAGTTCTACTTCGTAGTAATCACAGGCCTACGACGCAACGGCGTAGCAATAGTTGCGTAGCATTTTTTCCATATGTAAAGCTTACGAACATTTAATGTATGTATTCGTACCTTTGGTAAGTAATTTCAGTGGATCTTCGTGTTGAAAGCTCGGTTTACTGATAGTAAAATCACTGACGACGGGGGACACGGGCTCGTTGGTCTTGTGAATCACTTGTAGCAACGACACGTGACGGAAATGCTGTAATTTAATAATACTCACAGATACTTGGTATAAAATTTACTATCGAATTCCGTTTTGAGAGGTTTTTTATATTTGCAAAAATCTACAAAGAGTCAATTATTAGGGTATTACCTTGTTTTTGCAGTTCTTCAAAGTAATAACCATTTCAGAGTCGGTGTTAGTCGCGTGAGAGCAGCCAAAGTCCTCGATACTCCCTTCGAACGGCCTCAATCTGTTCTTATCCGCGTCTCTCTTCAAACACAGGGCGGTGTACGGCCGCGACGGCCGAAGTGCATTTATTTCATTAACTTTTTTCTGCAGTTCTACTTTCAGCAAGTTATTCTCCTCTCTCATTCGGTCCAGTTCCCGAGCTTGCGCCTCCAACCGACACTGCATGTTGGTGAGACTGCTCTTCAACTGTTTAATTTCGTCTTGGTCGCGGGTGGACGCGTCGCAGCCTATACTTCTTACTGGGGGCTTCTCACACGAAGGTTTGAGTGCAGGCTTCAGGCACATCTGGTAGCTGCAGATCGATATGGTTTCCACATCTGCCTTCGCGCGGTACCGGACGCTTCGGCTCGACCCTGAACTGTTGCACTTGACGCGGCTGGCCACGTGTCTATGACGTCTCAAGTTCCCTTCCCCGTCTCCTCTCTGGAAGCTGCTGACCAGCAGCGTCTGCGTGATCACCTCCCGCTGCCAGTGCTTGGCGAGGCTGCGCACGCTGGTGCTCCGGGACGAGTGGACGCCGCTGTCATCGGCGCAGTACTTCACGTGGAATATGCGCTCCGAAATCAGCTTCCATAACATTTTTATTCCCTTCAACGCCTCGAGACAGCGTTCGCACGGCCAGTGCGAGGTTTCGAATTCTTCCTAGAATAGTAAGACCTAACTTAGAATCTGAAATTTCAACATATCCGTCTAAGAAATAATATAATTGTATGCACGAAATCTTTACCTCAACAAAATACTTGGAGCATTTCTCGTCATTCCTCAGGCACTCTCGCATGGCGCAGCAGGACGCCTGGATGCTGTCGAGCAGTACTTTGGACTTGCAGTCCGGATGGCAACGCGGGGTCAACTACAAATTATCCATAGTTTCTTATCACGGCTACATATGAACTTCTAATAGTTGCAAATATCAAATGCTACTAAGAAACCTACGTAGATTCTAGGCTTCGGTTATCGTCTAGCCATAAGAGAGGGTAAGGTATTTATTAAAATTAAATCAATCTATTCATTGGATGAGATGTAATATTTTTACTCACGTCTCCCCTTCCCTTACGAGTCATGCTGTCCAGATAACCAACCAAGCAACTGACTGGTAGAAAACTCTTGGTCATATCACTCTTAATCCATTGCTTGAGGTATTGGCTCCTCTTACTACGATCATGACTCCATGCTCTGCAGTCTTCACAAGACTCATATGCCTTGAGTTTCCCCTCGTTTCTAGAAGCTAGCGGCCGCTGGCATCCAGCTCGAATCATTGAATTATTCAAGCCTTGGAGATGTTTAAGCGTTTAAAGACGTTAAATTTTGTACCGAAAGTTTGTATATAATATTGTGTTTGACAATTTGACAGCATAAAAGTATAAAGAAGTAGAATGGGGGCATGGGGGCATAGAGAAACAGAAGATGTAAAGGAACAAAAATTATATCAGCCTACCCAAGAAAAATTACCGCCGCAGGCGCAAAATAACAATACCATGCTGGCAAAAATTATTAGTAGCCATCTCAAGCTTCTCGTTCTTTGATCTCAAGCTTCTCGCTCGAGAAGTATAGGTACTTATGTTCCTTCTCAAGATGATCTAAAGTAAATCTTGAAACAATTGACTGTCGCACTGTTATTATTTTGTCTATGCCAACTGCCACTGTCACCCGCCATCCCGATTTCAAATGACAGCAAAACAAATTTCCACTTTCTTATCCATAAAATATTTATACAAACTTTAATTTTAAAATCGTATCGTTATGCGTAAAATGGATGGTGGGGAAAAGTGAATTTATATTTATATTAATTTACAAACGTTTTAATTTTAAGTAAGATGTCTTTTATAACGAAACGGGAGCGTGTGTTTGATGAGTTTGAGCAGTTTGAGTTGCCGGCTCGGAATGAGGGTAAGCTCAAGGCGTATGGCTCGTGCACGGACGCGCGCGCGTGGTCGCACTTCTGCTCCGACAAGACAGAGAACTTGGTGGACATCATCAAGAGGAACAATACCATGTGCACGCACAAGTATATACCGACTAAGGTGAGGTATGCTGACTATTAGGCGCGGGGGTAAAGAGGTAATGTGAATAGGCGGTAGTTAAATAAGAACGAGTTGGAAGGAGTTATCAGACGTAGGAATAGGGTATGATAGCATGTGTCCGGCGCCATATTCATATTATGATTTCTTTATGTGCATAATTTGATAATAGATACTTACTTAGATTACCCAAGTAACATTTTTGGTTTTAAAAAGGTTTTGAAAAGGTTCTAGAACCTTTGTATGGAAATCAACTCGTGAGACTTAGAAGGCTCGATAACCTTATATTAACCTTATATTAACCTCCTGAGTGCAAAAAGGGCCCACGTTTTAGAACCTTTCTGAGAGCTACAGCAAAACCTATAGCTCAAACCCAGAACCTTTTGAACAACTTACACAGAACCTAAATAAAACCTTCACAACCTTAATTTAACGTTAACATAACCTTGGAAGACAGCTTTTAAGTTCTAAATTAGTCCTGGATATAACTCTACTATAACTTGAAACACATTTGATGGATATTTGTAATGCCTTCCCAGGACTCTCGGGTCTTAAAATGTTTCTGTGTAAGATTTTATAATAATTATAATAAATGGCGCCATTACCTGACACTTTCCAAGACTCAAAATGGCTAACTTGTAAGTGTTGTATTAATACAAAATATAGTAAGTAGTTAGGCTGAAGTCAGGAAATATGAAAACCTTGTGCGACTAGCACTTTATTGTGATACTTTCGGATAATAGTTCTGTATAAGTGACGGGCCTTTCGTAAATGATAAATTTGAAGATATTTTAATTTAAAAAAATAGATAAAATTTTATGTTTGGTGTAAATTTATATTAGAAATAAAAGTACTGTCTATATAAAAAAAACATATATTTGGAATAGTATATGAAACGCTACTGAATTTTCCCTTATTAATTAAAATGTATCTTTTTGGTAAGTTTTTTTTTTATTTCAGTGATAAAATATGGCGGCCGTTAGGAAATTACTAAAAAGCATTAAACATATTTTGAGGATGCCTCTAAAGCTTTAAAATATTCTTGTAGGACTTAAATCATGCCTTTAGCTCATAGCCAGTGCTTAATGCTTTTGGTTTTCACCACGTAGTCCTAATTTGTTTGCCTAGACAACTCTTATCAACCTAAAGGTTTAAGATAGGTTTTAAAAAATACTTATAAGTAATTTAAATATTCCATAACTTTGTGGTTGTATCAAGGTTAAAAATTTAACCTTAAGCTCTCACTTTAGCATTAATGCTAGCTTTTCTAGAAGTAAATCAGGAGTCTACGACAACTATAAGATCCTAGAACTATATGCTCCTGAAATACATGTTAAAATAACGTTAATATAAACTCTTATCAGCAGCTACAAGGTTGTATTAATAAACAATTAGTTTTAGGACTTAGTAATCATTCTCAAGTACTCAATATGACCAGATAGCAAAGCATTAACCTTTTCACAACCCTTATAAAACCTAAAGGCATTTCTTACAACCTAAGCTCGAATGAAATGTTACTTGGGTAGCTAGATATAATGTAGGTGGGTAGGTAGGTAGGTACTTATTCAATTTTTCGATTGTATAGGTACGTGGACAGGGTATAGGGCCAGATTTTAAGCAAATTGAATTACCCACCCACACCACAACACATTATGTAGGCTATGTATAAAAAAGCGCCGTTTCATTTAACCTTACATCCGCCTTTGTGGATATTCACCGTATTCACCATTAAGCTCCATAGGCCACTCTCCCCTGCATAGCTCAATATTCCCCAGGTGATAGTGGAGACGCTAATGGCCGCCCGGAACGCCGAGGTGTCCCGCCTGAAACGGCGCATCCGACAGCTCGAGCTCATGCTGGCCTCGTACCACCAGCTCGACCTCACGGAGGCGCAGAAGAGCGAGATAGATAAAGCTGTGAGTCTCTCTCTTATGCTGCTACCCCACTTGGCTATTCGTATTTGAGTATTTTCCAAGTTTTAGGCTGTATTTGCCCAAAAGGCATTTTATAGGGAAATACGGCAATAACTTTGGCGAGTATACTGACCACACATAGCAGTTTTGGCAAATAAGCAAATACGTATAGCCAAGTGGGGTACAAGAATTACACTTGTAGGGCATGTAGGATCTCGAGATGTAGGCAAACCAGTCGGTTTCCACGGCAG
The DNA here is from genome assembly GCF_932276165.1 of Plutella xylostella. NCBI lineage: Eukaryota > Metazoa > Arthropoda > Insecta > Lepidoptera > Plutellidae > Plutella > Plutella xylostella. The sequence continues at coordinate 9,459,241 of NC_063984.1, read as the reverse complement.
GCTACTCTTGCGTATCAAGTTAAGCAATTTCGGAAACTGTACGGTTAATGGCATGAAATGGATGACAAACAAGTACACTTACAGCTCTAGTGTTCATCACTGGAAATCTTTCGCAGACCTTACTATACTATCTACTTGATCCTAAATAGGCACCTTATATTCTATCACATAATTTCACATCACACTCCTGAAAATCTGAGTTTCCTGAAATTACATGTCGTTTCATTTTGTTTTTCGGCATTCCGTGGTAGATTCTACATCAAGTGTTGCTATAAAGCTATAGTGAGGGAGGGATATTGTAAAAAAATAAGTACTTTAGATATACCTTCCACTGTAATTTTTAGTTTCTTGCTTCACAATTTCAAAGTATCGTCAGTACCTATTGTACTTATTTATTTATTTATACAAAAATAATGTTAGTGTTTTAAGCTTACTAACAATACGTAGCGGAACCAAATGGTCCCAGGGTATTTATGCCTAGCCTTTACCAAAATTGTAACAATTTTTTTCAGCATGAAGAAATTAAAGCAGCTAACAAGGATTTAGATGAATTAGTAAGTTTTACCGACACTTAAGAACATAAGAATAAGATATTAAGTACCCTTCAACTAACTATAAAAACTAAAATAACTAGGTAGTTTACCAGTGGTTTTATTTTTCCGGGTTAGTTTTTATCCGATATATATTCGTAAGTACATATTTGCCTTCTATTGCGGAGATTATAATTAAATATTATCAAATGTACCTAATAAAATAGGTAAGTAAATTCTCTGCAAATAAAATACTCAAATTGAAAATAATTAAGCACACTTTTTTTTCTTTACAGCATTTAGATTTAAACCTATCTGGTTTCACTGAGGTAAGAAATTATAGTTGACCAGAGAAACTTTAAGCTCCATCTTTAAATTCTAGGTTTCTAAGCTAGCCCATTTCTTTTTTCAGGGCATTGACTCAGAAGCGTACGAGGTACCTATGTTCATTTATAATGTTTAACCTTTTTCTTACACAGTGTATGTATTTTCCCACTACTGGGCAAAGTCCTTAAGAAAACCAAAAAAAAACATACATACACACGAATTGAGAACCTCCCTCATTTTTCGAATTTGGTCAAAAACAAAACCTTCAATACTCGTGAAGTAAAATATTCATCGAGTAATTTTGTATGAAAATATGTACAGCGCTCCAGGCGGTCGGTAGCAGAACTAAAATTTGCATACAAAATTACTCAATGAATTTTACTTCACGTTCACGATGAAAATTTATACTACGGGCTCTGTCCTGAATCTTTGCTATCATCATCGAAAGTAAAGTTAAGTATAAGTAGGTAAGTATACGGAAAGTAAAAATGGTCACTCAAATTCATTAGAGGAATGAAATTCTTTGAAATAAACTTCAACTGTTGTTTTCAGACTGGCAAATCTAGAACTGCTGAGGTAAGTTAAAGTTAATATTAATAATATTAATAACAAATACTGACCTAGAACATATTTTGAAGTGGAGCAGTGACTTCGGCCTAAGAGTCAATCCGACTAAAACCCAGGTGATCATTCTTGGCAGCCCTAGATTTATTTCCATGATTGACTTCGATTCCCTTCCACCAGTTATTTTTGATGGTGTACATATAGAGTGGAGTAAAGAAGTTAAAAACTTGGGGGTGTATCTGGACAGATCCATGACATGGAAAAAGCAGCTGGAAGTAGTTAGTAGAAAGATGTTTGCTTCAGCAGGTTCACTTCGCAGATTGCGGAATTTCTTGCCCACTTCCACCAAAATTGAGCTTTCTCATCTTATTTTAGATTATGCCGATTCTTGCTATCCAGATTTAACTGAGGAGCAGTTAAATAAGCTTGAGCGACTCCAAAATTTTTCTATACGGTTTATATTTGGCTTACGCAAATATGACCATGTTTCCGACTTTCGCGCGAAACTCAAGTGGCTCCCTATTCGTCTTCGTCGCAATGCCCACATTCTTTCACTTTTATATTCCATACTGTTTAACCCAACATACCCCGCTTACTTAAAAGAACGCTTTCAGCTTCGTTGTGAATCTCACAACCTGACACTGCGCTCTACCCACAATCTCCGCCTTAATATCCCTCCTAATACCACTAAATTCTTCAGTGCTTCTTACACAGTACGCGCTATCACTTTGTGGAATGATCTTCCTTCAAAAATCCGACAAGCACCAACTCTGGAAACCTTTAAGAGAATGGTGAAGGAACACTACCTTAAATCAACTGTTTAGCTGTTATCAGATCATTAAATATGTATTAAAAATCATGTATGTAGGTATAATATGTATGATATGTATGTGTATGTATATGATGTATGTATGTATGTATGTGTTTGTATATATTTATATATGTATTATATTGTATATAATTGTGTATTATAATACATGTAGTAGGCGTATGTACTTGTGTGTATTTTTTATTTATTTTTTGCTTATATTTAGTGTGTAGTTAGATAATAATAACTTAAATTATACTATATTCCTTGAGTAAGTACACTGTACCCCTTTTATATCTCTAGTCCATCCATCCAAAGGTTGTCTGGAAGAGATCGCTATAAGCGATAAGACCGCCTTTTGTACCCTAGTTAAGTGTCTATGTAAAATTGTTAATCATTTCTTGGTGTACAAATAAAGAGTACTCTATCTAATATTAATTTAAATTATTATTAAGTAGGTATTAAACGATGCAACTTCAGATAATAACCTGATTAACCTATTAAGTACCTAACTATTTTTTTTTTTTGCAGTCAGCAAGGTCTCGAGGGGATGATACTGTGAGTATAATTCATAAGTATATAAATCATTCTTTTCAAAACTTAAAATCTCAAGAGTTGCCTTAGTGTTTGGTAAGTAGGTACTAACCTACAACATAAGCAGAATGATTTCATTTAATGGGACTAAGTACTTAATGGAGTTATGTAAAAGCAGACGTAACTAAATAAAATATCATTTATTTGCTCTTATATCCGCCGTACCATTCCATAATCTGCCCTTGGGAAGAATCTCTAAGTTTATTATACTACAATACCTATCTACAATAACCAGAATGCTATAAAAGGTGACTCTATCTATATGTATGTCTGTTTTGTTGTAATAAGAAGAATAATATAGATCTTATTATTAAAGCACCAACTTATGTTACTTATTAGGCCCATCCCATTGTATGGGACATGGGACAGTGATAAGATAAATATCTAATTGGCAACTTTCAGTGGTCTTTGGGCAAGGGGAGCGAGAGCCGAGCGTGTCAGAACGAATCTTGCGCTGTATCAGTAAGCACGCGTAAGTTCTTCATTTACGGCACAAGTAAAGATGTAACTACATAATTATTATGTAGGTAGGTATTACGAGTATGAAGTTAGGTAAACATAAACACATGCGACATATTCATCGCCGTTTTCGGGCCAAACTGACTGACTAATGAAAAGTATAGAGCGGGACAATAACCCCCTACTGGTACATGAACCGCACTATACGAATTCGCCTTTACTTTTCACTAATCGAACAGTGAGTAACTTCAAGAAACCATTAACATAATTAATTACTAAGTACTTTCACTATTTTTATCAATTTATATGAAACAACACGTTCATCTTAGATGCAGAGGATCCAAGAATCAATGAAATGGAACAGACTATTATTACTAAAGATGCAAAATTAAATGCTATGAAAAATACTCTAGCTGTAAGTACCCGGAACCTTGATAGCATTCATTTAAGAAAGAAAAGTACCTAAGTACCTACTTAAGGACTTACAATTTTTAAACCATTTCCTAGGTCATGGAAAATGACGTTTGCGAGCCATACTGCATCTACGCGCACATTTACATAGCACTAGAGAAGATTCTAAGGATTTTATGCCAGCATGAAAAATACAAGGAGTATATCGATTTGCTAGTATGTTTACTTACCTTAGATTTACAGTTCAATAATTTGAAATGAAAATATCACACTTATAAGGTTTGATATTTCAGACAGATGGAAAAGATGCACGTTTTCTAGATATAAAAGAGAAGATAATGTTTAAAATAAAAGTATTACAACGATTCAGTTTAGCATTGGTTGCGCCTTGTACATCAGAATGTAAGGAAGAAACTAGTATAACCTGTTCTTGTAATCGAAATGACAATGTACGGGTAGAATTGGCGCTGACCGCACCAGAAATGAACCCTGTAACTTCTACTATGGAAAACCAAAGAGCTCAATTAGTTGCGGATATAATGGAGAATGAAGACATTAAAGACATTTTAATAAAATCCAGCACTGAAAGCATATATAAGGACTCTGAAAATTATACAAAACCAAATGATACTCCAGTATCCTGTTGTATAGATTCTGACAACTTAGCTCGCTTAAAACAGCTTCAATTAGATTACGAAGATCTCATACAATGTTATGAAAACTTAAAACACGAGAGGATTTGCTTACTTTTACGATGTACCCGTTACAAAGAGCTCGAATTTGAACTGGACAATATTAAAATGCAATTTAAAGAATACAATGGGTTGTGGAACGAGAAAGAATATTACAAGAACCGCTCAGATGAAACTGATCAACTTAAAGAAAAATATTATGTACTGTATGATGAAACAAAAAACCTAGAAATGCAACTGAAAGCTGAATGTGAAAAGAATAAAACGAAGACTAACACTATAACAGAACTAAGAAATGAGAATATTGCTCTTGAGAAAAAGCTCAACGACACGTCAATAACATTTGAAAAGGAAACAAGTGCATTGCAGTGCAAGCTAAAGGAGTCTGAATGTAAAGTTATGTGTTTAGAGGAACAAATCAAGTGCTTAAAAGTTCAGATAGATAACATATTGGAACATGAGCGTGATAAGGTAATAAAAACAGTATTTTAGCTTCTTTGTAGAAACAAAATGTAGTAAATCATCCTTTCTAAAATGTAAGATTAGATCTACTGTAAGTAATACGAAAAAAAATATAAATTACGTTCATCCTTACAAAACACGAGGTGACATGTGCACCTTGTATTAATTTTATTGTTTGTGAGAGGCTGGTAAATTTAACTCACATATAAATTTGTTTAAAATGCACTGTATTCAAATAATTATGTATTATTTAATTTGGCTAGGCTAAGTACATGACAAGTTAATGCGACCGCGGTAATGAGGTAACTGAACTTAATCTATAGCTACTTACAGATACTTATTATATATGTATAAATATGTTATACGTCTGTTTACTACTACTAATGTAGGTATAAACCTTATACCATTTAGCATCGATATCAATTTAGTACATATTTTCAGCTAACACAAATTTTACACGATCCTATTACCCTTCAAAACGAAATCAAACAATTAAAAGAGCAGTGTAAGCTTGAAAATTATGAAAAGGAAACTATACAAGAGCAATTCCATGATCAGCTCAATCTTATCAATGAACTGAAAAATGAAATCGAGGATTGGAAAGGTAAAATAAAACTATACTTTCAAAATATTTTAAAATATAATATAAGAAATATCAAAGTACACTTGTCCAAAATTAATAATGCACATGCAGATCTTCACACCCGAATCATTAAATCGTAAGAGGCTTAAAAAAACACTTGCATTTTGCAGCTTGTTCGAAAGAAATAGGAGTCAATATCATGTGTCACATAATCGAAAACAACCGATCTGTCAAAGATTTCTATGCGCATTATCAATTTTGGAGCACTGTAAGTAGGTATAGAATATACTTAATGGATAATCAACGTATCTGTTTCCATACTCAGGTTCATATGAAAGAATTCTCTGTCGCAATGAATATTTGGAAAGTGATTTAGATAAAATGCAACAAAAAATGAACCATCTTATCGAACATAATAGAAATCTTTCGGATGATCTAGATGAAAAAAAATTAGCTGCCGATAATTTAAGAAATATTATCACAAATAAATCATTAGAAATCAATAAGTTAATAACTGAAAATGAGTCTAGAAGAGCTGAAAATAAAGAACTTCTTGCTAAGTTCCAAGAAACATTAATAACTCATAGCAATAGTATCGTTGCTCTTGAAAGAACAAAAACTGAGTCTGAAAATTCTTTACAAACCGCAAAACAAGAAAATCAAGATTTAGCTAATAAATTGAAAAAATACGAGGAAAAAAATCAACAAATATATGTGTTAACAAACGAAATTCAGGAGTTGAAAGATAATCTCGCGGTTACTGCAGCCGACAATGCGAGACTTTACAAAATTTGCAGTAATTTAGAAGAAATAGAAAATAAAAAGGATTTGTACGAGGATCTTCAAAATCGATTACAAGCAATTATAAAGGAAAATAAACATTTAAACGACAACAATATAACATTACAAGAATGTATGAAAAAAATGAAAGAAGAACATGATTACAAAATAATGGAACTAAAACAAGAAATAAAACAATATGAACATATTATAGAAAAAAATCAAAATGAAGTAAAACGCCTATCTGACGATAAAAATAATTTAATGAGTGAAAAAAAATATTCAAATACTTCACTAGAAGCAGCTAAAAGACAAACACAAATTATAGAAAACCAATTATCCCATTTTGATAATCTGTCAAAGGATCAGGAAAGTTTAAAAATGTCACATGAAAATAATTTACAAACAGAAAAAGAACAATTAGTCAAAAAACATACAGAAAACGAAGCATTAAAGATTGAATTACAAAGTGTAAAACAATTATATCAGAATTTAGAGAAAGAAAAGCAACAAAATTTAATTGACACGGAAGCTTTAGTTCTCTCTGCAAAAGAGGAAATCCACAATTTGAAATTGATTGCTAATCGAGTACCGAATCTAGAAGATGAATTAGAAACAATAAACAAAAAATATACTGAGCAAAAAAACCGCTTAGATGAAATTGTAGAAAGTAATACAAACGAATCTACCCTTTTAAAAAATGATTTAGAAAAGGCACAACAGCGCATAAAATCTCTAATTGACGAAAATTCCGCCATGGTTGAAAAGTTCAATTTAGTGGATCATGAAATCCAGAAACAGATGGCAGAAACAGAAAAAACCAAAGAAGAACTGATGAAAGCAAAGCAGACTAATGATGAAATTAAAGAACAAAATAACAGGTTACAACTGGATATTGCTTCACATATCCAGGATTTGAATTGTGCTACACAAGAAGCAGACACTCTGCGTCAGCATAGTAATGAGTTATTTGCCGAGAAAAAAATATTGGAAGAATCTTTGATTACATGTAGGAATCAGGTAAATTACGTAATTGAACGCGTTGCTCGTAAAAGGGTATATTTAATACATTTTTGTGGATTAAGGGTCTATTTCGCATTACCAAGAGGAATGGTAGAAACCATCACTGAAATCGTAACACAATATATCCTTTTCTCCATCAGTCGTAAAAGGGCTCAGAAGGGAATATGGTCTATAGAATATACTATAGTAATCAAATTTATAAACGAAAAAACAGCTTCATCTCTACAATAAATTTTGAACATTGACTTTTTTACGGGCAACGCATAGGTACAATTATTTTCAGATTAAATGCTACCAACAATTTTTTTTTAAATCTGCCTATTTTTATAAATGAGCTTCCTTTTATAACAATTAAAACTTTTACAGTATATTATTTAATTGAAAATATTACAGCTCATCCAGTTTGAAACTACACAAGATAATTTTTTGAGTGTACAAAAAGAATTGGAATATTTGAAAAATGAAAGGCTTAACACACATAAAAAGATAAATGGCCTCTTGGATGAACTTGACCAGTCTGTAAGTCTCTTTTATTTACATATCTATGTCATGGCTAGATTACTGCATTTGATTGAATTGATTATAATTATTATCAAGTGGTTATTATTGCATGATATGGCAGGGTGCGATCAATACCTGATTATAGTATATGTATGTAATACACATTTACAAGTCTCAGTAAATAAGTCTAAATAATAGAAAACCCTTTACAATCATAATATTATACGTACTTATTTCTTCTTTTCAGAAAAATAAAATTTTAGACTTCAAGGACGATATCTCAGCTAGAGATGATACAATAGCTTTTCAACAAAATCATATAAATGATTTGAATATCCAAGTAAGAGAACTTCTGACCAATTTAGGACAACTTGTAGAAGCAAGTGAGAGCTCACAAGATATCAACAGACAGAAAGCCGACTTATCAGTTAAAAAAATAGAAGCCCATCGTAAGTTAACCACGTAACATATTAAGTTTAACCAGGATATCTGTTTTTTAAAGGCAATAGAGAATATGCATGCATGTATTTTTTTGTATTATTATTCGATAGTTTTACATCGCTTTATTATAGTTTAAAAAAATAACCCCAAAAAAGTAATTTAATGTATATTCTATTCAATTTTCTGTGGGGGTGTGAGTACCTGCACCTGGCTTTCTCAAGAAGTGCTACTTTGTGTAACGTCATAGTCACGTTTCACGGCTCAGAATAATAAGATTCACCGACGCTCTGTTCTACGGGCATAGATTATTCTGAGATTGATATATCCACTCATTTTACGTTACATTTGCTCTAATAAAATGCGTCACGTTTTTAAGATTTCACTGTACCGCAGTTTTTTTGTACTTTTCGAGAATTATTTATCGCCCAAAAATAATTATAACCTAAAATATTGATAGAGATAAAATTTTGAAATAACAAAGTTTATTATAAATAAATATGTGGGGACATCTCACACACGGCCATCCGACCCCAAGCTAGGCAGAGCCTGTGTTATGGGTATCGGACAGCTGATATATCTACACAAATACATAGATAGATACATACCTACTAAATATAAATATCAACACCCAAGACCCGAGTACAAATATCTGTCTTTAAACAAATATTTGCCCCAGCCGGGAATCGAACCCGAGACCTTTGGCATAGCAGTCAGGGCCACTAAGTGGTTAGTACGCCATACGACCGTCTATTAAAAATAACATTTGATGTTTATTTGTATCAAATTCATATTCCCTATTGTTTTACAGATTCGAAGGCAACGCATAATATGAAAATGGAATTAGACAATTTAAAACAGAATCATGTCTTATTAGAAAATAAACTAACACATTCAAGAAGGGTATCAGATGAATCTTTGAAAGATCAAGAACAAATCACGATGCAATTTCAAACTCTTCTTAATGAAAGAGAGATTATTGTAACAGGGCTGAAAGAGTTGGAATTAAAATGCACGGGACATTCCTTATTATCTCCTAATAGATGTCAGATTGACGATATAATAGCAAGCATTAACAACATACGAAACGCTTTAGATAAACGCACGTCTGAGCTATCGAGCTTAGAACAAAAATTAACTTCAGTACAATCTTCATCAAAATTACTTCAGTCTAAAACTGATGCGGCACAGAGAATATTTGAAATAGAAAAACAAAAAATACATTATGAAAAAGAAGAGGCAATCAAAAATAGATTAACATTGGAAAATAAAATAGTCGACTTGAAAAATTCTCTTGATACAGAAATAGCACAAGGAAAAAAATTGTTACAGGAAAAAGAAGTAGAATTACTGAACCAAAAGTTTATTATAGAACAAATAAATAAATCATCCCAAGCGCATATTAAGGAATTGGAAGGACAGCTACATCATCTTCAACACTTATATGACGATGCTCAAGTTAAAATAAAAAGCCTGGAGGTTCAGATTCAAAACATATCCGATGAGAATATTAAAAAAATAAATGAAATTGGCAATTTACTTAAAGAAAAATCTGCGGAAGTTACGACTCTTCAAGACGAATTATCAAAGATGAATCAAATCAAATCTTTAATTCATATCTCAACAGAAATTTCTAAGACCGTTACCGATATGAGTACTCAAACTCATAATTTTAAAGAAGAGCCTATTAAACTGTATCCGGAAACGCCGAACATACCTACGTTAAGTCTAGATGAGGAAAAAATATTACCTCAAAAACTTCCATCTTTAGAAAATGAAGTAAAAATCCTAACATCACAGCTTGTTCCTGATTTAGACCACAAATACAAACGCTTAAGCCCAGGACTATTAGAGCAACATTCTATTCCATCTCGCGAAGAAACGAGTGGGATAAATAGTAGACACAGTCCTTCAGAAAATGATTTTAAAGAAAACAAAGTAACAAACTCAAATGTAGTACGTGATTTGCAATCTCATGATAGAATAATACCTAACGTCGTTCAAAATAAACATGGTTTAAATAATATCAAGTCGCTAGGAGAGATTGAAAAAAACAATGTTTTGAAACGTAAAGATGCTAATTCACTGTACTCTCCAAGTACATCTAACGAGGAAAACTTATTCGTATTCAGAAAAGATAGTGAAATCAGTTTTAAAAGCAATACAAGTAACCTTGCAGAATATAATATAAATAATAATGTTATAGTAATACCAGATTCAATTTATGAATCACGTACAGAAAAAGATATTGAAATAGAAAAAGAAGATAACAATATAAATTACCATCATTACAACAAGAAGAAAAGTGATCACAAATATACAAACATAATTGACCCCGAAATTGAAAAAAAATTACCCCATATAAACATACATAATTCATCAATGTCTAACAAATTGGATTTAAATAAATCATCAAAAAATCTGTCAACTAATTTAGCCATTTTGCCAGCGAGTGATAGAACATTAGCTGATCTTGCTCCATCTGATCATCTTGTTTCACGAGAAGAGAATTCTGTGCAACATAATTTAGGACTACAATTTATACTTAAAGACGCAAATAATTCAGAACATTCGTATAAGATTATAACAAAAAACAAAAGTATTGATAACTTGTTTTCGGATAGTATCAGTTCAAATATTGATAAAATAATTTCGAGCAGTATAAATTCTATAGGAAATAATAAAGAAACTTCCGAAGACAAGAGTGTGTTGGTTAAAATTGATTCTGAATACGAAGGCGAACTGAAACGATTATCAAAAGCATTTGAATATTATAAAACAATTTCCTTGAATAATATGGAATTTTTAAAATCTAAGTACGATAACCACTCTAAATCGATTATGAATGAACATAATGAAGGAGTGAAGAACATGCAAGGTTCGAAGACTCGGCACGACATTATTAATGTTCATGAAAATGAAGTCGAGACTTTACGGTCGATGAGTATTGAAGCTATGAAAAAAACCGACACTGTCGAAAACGATACTTTGAAGCATCAATTGGGGAAAAACTCTATTACCAGTTTTGAAAAGGTAGGACAGACCAGATAAAATATATATTATTGTGTGTAATTTTTCTCCCAAGCACAAAACTACTTATTCATGCAGCATTTTTTTATCATCATCACAAACTATCATGTCCCTACTGAGGCACGGGTCACCTTCCAATGAATGAAATGTTTTAGGCCTCCACGCGGACCCAGGACCCCACGCCTTAACGTGCCGTCCGAATGGAAGCGCCCAGAAATTAACCATTTGAAATCCATGATGTGTTGCTTCAATGATCATTACGATCACTGAAGCTAACTCGACTACGGATGCTTAATTTTTTAATACTGACATGAAAGGTAAACAATCTTAGCGTGTCTTTTTAATCAAAATATTATTAAAACAGGTAGTAAGTATTTCATTGGTTCCTAATTTATGATTTATTTTAGAACCCAGTTTTTAAATAAATTCAAATAAAAAGACACTCAGATTGTTTAACTTTTATGACAAGTCTAAAACAGTACACTCTACGGATAAGTAACTTGACTTATCTATTTATTATATGATTGTATATGTACCTATCTAATGAAGAAATTATTTTTAGGGGACAGTCAACATACAGAGACCGAGTCGACGTAACTGTGTGTCCCTCGACAGGACTGAACTGCAGGCGTTAGACGCTCGATCCGCGAGCCACGGGCCTTGCACTTGCTCCGTGGATGATGACGTCACCGACACCATACGAACTATATTCCATCATGTCCAATCCGAAATGGTTGAGAAAACTTACCTTAAAAATTTGGGAACCAAGTTGATTAATGACAATATTGAGGTACGGGGTTTTGTTGTACATTGTTAATTCTATACCATAGGCTCCACAACAAATGCAAATTATGAAACATAAAAGGACATTCATTAAGGACAATGCTTGATGTAGTCTCTTTTAGTCCATCCATCCAAAGGTTGTCCGGCAGAGATCGCTATAAGCAATAATACTGCCTTTTGTACCCTAACTAAGTTTTAATATTAATTTGATGGTGTGCAAATAAACAGTACTCTATTTATCTATCTATCCAAGAAAGTAGAAAAAAACAATAATAAATTCATGTTTTGAACAGTCGCTAACCCTTCACGAGCTATCATTTCTGCATCTGCAAGTGTGTCGCATGTGGAAATCTAAATACACAAAGGAAGAAGCACTGCAGAAAAGCATTGATATGCTCAGGAAAGAGGTGATGAACAAACAAAGATTGGCCCATGAACATAGTAAGTAAGAGAAACATAATTAATAAAATTTACTGATTTATTAACAATTCAAATCATCCACTCAAGACCCACCCTGTATTGTGTGATGTCATAATAAAAATATATTATGATTATCAGCCATCACTGCGATGCGGGACAAAAGCCTGTCCGAAAGAGCAGAGAAGTCTTCATTCAGCTACTAAGCTTCAACTCTTTCTTTACTTTCCTTTAATCCTCAGTAGCTGAGCTGGACCGCAAGGTGGCGGAAGAGACGCGCCTGCTTCAAATGAGGCGTGAGGCGGCGTGTGCTGCGCAGGGCCAGAGACCGACTGCTGGCCCCAACGCCGTGTCTCCGGCGGCTCGAGCTACGACCATAGATAGAGATGTCCGGTAATTCTTCCTTTATACCTTCTTACTTGAATGTTTTACTGGTGTAATTTTTTGTAACAAACTATACATAGGTATACATTTCTTGGTCGAAATTTACTTATTTTCAATGACAGTGCAAGTTAGTTTGTTGATCTCCAATCCTGAGGCAAACCTAATCAATCAGCAAACTTTACATAATAGTTAAGTATTAAGTATTTAATTCAATTTCAGTTGCAACTGTTCCATGGTAGCAGGCCCCCCAGGAATTAAAGAACGTCTTTCAGCGGGTGACCTATTTAAAATCACTGGCCATAAACGACGACCGAAACGAGTAAAGATGGATGCACCAAAAGTAAGTCACAGTACAAGTTTTCAGTTATATAACTGTCCCTCATCTGTAATCAGCTCATGTGGCTGAGCTGTGATATAACCCAATACTTACAGTGCAGGCAGTTGTAATGTGGCGATGCATAGCACCATTGTGCCCCCATCACATACTTTAATAATAAACTTAGTACCTACTTAACAAAATTTGAGTATCTTAAATGAACCATGTAACGATGCTCCACAGGCTACTCCTGGGCGAGTGACGGAGGATCGTCGGGAGAAAAGGAACTACAACGATGAACCACCAACACGCCTGCGCAGCACGCCCGACCGCTCTCGACCGCGGAACTCGAAGAAGTGAACAAAATCAAAGACATTGCTCATTTTGCTAACCGCCATTTTGTTTTGTAACTATTAATTTATTTTGTTTTCGTTTAATTTATTTGTTTATCAATATCAGTGCAGACTAAATTATTAAAGGTACCTATGATGTCAAAAAATAGAAAGCTTTAAAAATCTATTATTTTATTCCTTACTTTTACATACATATAAATATTATTAATGCTGATAGAATGAAATCCTATACCTCGGGTTCCTGACTTCAGTCTTGGCGGGTTCGTACAAAGCGTTCAGCTCAGCGGACTCCATGCCCATGTTCTTGAGGTCCTCCACGAAGCGCTGGTACTCCATGGCGTCATGCCGGTCGATCATCACTTTGGCCACCACCGTCGTGATGAGGCCAATCAGCAGAATCACCCCAACTGTAGACCCGATCACAACTGGAATAACATGTTTTTTTTAGGAAACGGGCTGGTAATTATCACACATCTGACAGTATTAGCGAACATATTATGTAAAAAGTTTCTGTTTCAGTAAAAAAAAAAGTATTTTGGTGTGGTGAACAATTAGTGTAAAGCGGCCTAGTAAGAAACGAACGCATAATACTTACTCCAAAGATTAGCTGTACCCGCAGGTTCCCCTAGCTCGGATTGTATGACAATGTGCAACTGTGGGGCTATGAACTTGTGCCCGAAGACAATGAAATGTTCACCCCTGGGTAAACTGCACCATGCGTGTAAAGGCCATGTGTTATTCTCTATCTCCGTTTTGTTCACAATTATGGTATTTTCCTCAGTAGCCCAGTGCTGGTATTCGAGACATTTGGCTTTCTCTTCAACGTTGTTAGTGTTGTTGTAAACGCATTCGACATATTTTGCCAGTTGCTTACATTTCTTGTCGGCCAGGTTGACGCTGCAAAACCCGTCAGTGACATCATCTTTGTTGGAACATTCACATTTTCCGCAGTTGCACACCCCGTTTCCTGAACAGACCTGAAATTAACAAGATCATTCTTTATGATTTTTGCGGAATTATGAAGCCCTATACAGGGTGTTGCAAAAGTGGTAAGTATATCTACTAAGTCCAATAGGGACGAGTCAGGGGGTCATTCTAAAAAAAATATATTCTACTAGTTTTGGAAAGTGACCCCCTTTCTGCTTATATAGTATGTTTTTGCAATGGTAATCCTTAACAGTAACCCTACGTTCACTATATGGCCACTAGCCAGGGCTATCACAGCATACCTGTCCAGAGTACGGCTCGAGGCAGGCATCCGAGCCCTCAGGGCACGTGCAGTCTTCCCCTCGCCAGCCCTGGAGACACTCGCAGGCGCGGCGCCGGCACGCCCCGCGGCCCCCGCACACCCGCTCCTCCACCCACGGACAGTCGCTGTCCGTGAACTCGCAGTAGTCACCTAAGAAGTACAGTAAAATGTAGGTTGAAAGAGCTACTAAGCCCCCTCTCCCACTACGCGACTATCAGGCAACTCTCTCATGGATTGCGTCGCAGTCGCGTCGCTTGAGAGTCGCACAGTGAGAGAAGGGGCTAACACTGAGTTGCACAAAGGAACTTTAGGCTAATGTCGGAATTAAATCTATGCTGCTGCCTTGCTCTGACAGTATACGGACAGAAAGAGACAGACAAAGGTTTAATGCCGACCTTAGCTTAATGTTCCTTTCTGTAACTCGGCACAAGTAGATACAAACATGCAGGTTGATGAGTAACACGCTCTCTTCTTGATGAAGAGACGCTGGAATGAGCTAACGAGTTCTTTGAAACTCATATATAAGTAGATAAGTACTAACTATAATCAATTGTGTATACTTATTTAGAATATTGAGTTACGATCATGAAGGACTAGCATAAAATATTTGTAATCTCTTACCGTGCGACTGTCGACAATCACACTTGCCACATCTGCAAGAGAAGTAAACATAAATTATTGAAATTTGACAAAGAAATCCATTTTACAGGGAATATAATTTACAGGCAATGATAATTTACAGTCAATGTAACCGACATATTGAGTAACTTTCAGGGATCATTATTTATTCTCGATTTCAGAGTTCGTCTATAAAAAAGAGAGAGAAATAAACCACCAAGTAAGAAGAGAGTTGAAATTAGGCAGTGCATACGTAGGTAGGTACTGAATTTATGGTGGAGTGGCATATTTACCGACAGTCTCCGCGTTGGCTACAGCTGTAGGTATCATTGGGTCGGATACATTTTAAATCATCAAAATCATCCACGTCTCCCTCGCAATCACAACTTTCACCTTTCCTGAAAAAATAATAATTGTAAAATTATTTAGAAAAACTATAAACATTTAACTTATGTAATGCTATGGGTACCATCTGTGTTAAAAAATTTACTCACTTATTCCCATAACATCTACAAACACCGCACTCCAGAGCCCCAGATCCGTTGCATAGTAAATCATTTTCCTTACGCTCACTCTCGCACGCACAACTACACAGTGGCTCTACATGAATGCTCAGCTTGTCTCGTAGTCCCACCACACCTATCTCCACTCGCTGTGGACCTGTGACGTCACATGTACTCAATTTGATCGTGACTTGCACTTCTTTAGACTGAAACTGTTCGGCCTTGCACAGGTTGCTCTTTGTCTTGCGGTGACATGGAGGGTCCAACTCTACTTTAATATTAGGTTGGGGGTCAAAAGTCAGAAGAGGGTATAGCAACAAGTCCTGTAAAGAATTATCCAAGAGATTAGTAGCCACGTGAAACAGACACTACAATTTATATGAGTGTTATATTTACCTTGTAGGAATCAGTAATGATGTCCGAAAGACGTTTGCTGCTAAAATCGACTACCGTGGATCCTTCGATCATGTTCGATAGCTTCTCGTATGCCCCTCGTACCCGCTTGGTCCCGCTGACGGCAAAAATCACCATCACGTTATTGTCCTTAACAACTTTATTAATTTGGCTGACCGAGGGATAGTCAAAAGCAACGTCATTTGCGAATTGGTTGTTCTCGAGATGGCATTTCATGTCGTTTGGTTTGAATGCTCCGACGATTCTGCCGTCGCCGGCGCTGTGGTAGACGTCGTCGGTAAAGAGGACGACCATGCGTCGAGCCTCATCCCTCCAGCCAACCTGCTCGCCACACACAATCACCTGCATCAGGGCGTCCAGACCACCTTCAGGATTGTCGAAGTTGGAGAACCACTGGTAGTACAATATCTTCCATGTTTCTTGAAAATAATGCAAGTCATCCGTCAGCGGTATGTTGTTCTTGAATAAATACGTGCCCTTGTGTCGGGGAGCTCTGAAATATTGTTATTATTGTACTTAGGTATAAGTAAGGTGCTTGATAAAAAATATAATGGTTAAAGGGGTAAAAGTATAATGAATAGGCTACTTACTCTACAAAGGGCATGGCAGCTTTGTCTATAAAACTTCCCATGCCAATTCTCACATTAGTGGATATTTTAGACAGAGACTTGTGTATTTGTTGTGTTAGAGCGCGAATCCTTTTTTTAACGGTCAACATGGTGTATGAGAAATCCATTAAAAAGTACACATCTAAAGGGAAGTCCTTCCCGAGCTGGTAGGTCACGTTGTAGCTGACAGGCACTCCAGGCCGAATCTTCAATTTCATATATTGAGGAACAAGATGGATTTTATTTTTATTGTTTCCTGAATTTAGTGGTTCTTTTCTTATTTCTTCAGCTGAACTCGGCGGGTTCTCGATTGCTACTTCACACCATTCAGCGCCATGTTTCTCAGCAAAAGCTTCAGGTTTACAATGTTGTTTCACGTTTGATCCCTTTTTTACCTGTAGATAGACTGTTGTAAGTATTTTTTTAGGGTCAGTTATCAGTGTACAAAACTTCTAAATTAAGTAACGTTAACGGGTCGCAAATCCTGCCAATCCTTTATCGCATCCGAGGCTCTATTCTACGTTTTATAATAAGGGGGAAATGTTTAACATAGCTAGCTAGTCACTTTTTTAAGCATGTACTGTAGCGCCTGTAGAAGCACAACATGCTGAAACGACCGTATATGCGCAGAAAGTGTAAGCTAGTCTGTAACCACTCTAAGCTTGATAGTTACGATAGTTACCGTCTTCGGGCACCAAACACATTTTTCCACCGCATATCCCACGCAGGCTCCACAGGTACTCAGCTCATCACAACCCGAGCCACATCGCACAGAATAACTTGATAATAGAGGGACTATAAAAATTAACACAAGTTTCAAAAACATACTGCTTGCTTTAGGAACATTTACTGAATAATTTGGTGGTATTAACTTCGTTGTTATTAACGCGTGTCCTGTATTGAAATGACATCATCTATCGGTACCTAACCATTAGGGATCCGTATTTCATGATCGTTTTCCTGGTGCATTTATATTATATTATTACCTACCATTTAACTATTTATTGCTTACTTGAGTATACCTAATATACACAAGTTCAATTTAAAGATTCAATGAAACCGAAACTAAAAACTGAATTTTAATTGAAAATTATGAAATTTCAAACTTCCTATAAATACGCAAAAAGACTCTGTAAGCAAACATGTAAGTAAATATTTTTTTACTAATCATAATTACTTATAAAACTTTATTATATTGGACATGTTTATTATAAAATGTATATAAAATATTATTTAAATACAATTTCAAATACGTTTACTATCTACCGTATATTTTTCAGGAGAAATTCGGTACCTACGTACTGAATACTGTTGCTGTAAAATTGAATCTTAATTGGCCATTGTATTAAGTATTTATATACCTAAACATGATAAAAATATGTTACAGTAAGGAAAATAATGGCCACATAATTTCATACCAGACTTTACCTACATTATGTAGCTGTATGATCACTCTTTGAAAAACGATTTTAAACCAATTATTAGACATAAATAATTTTTGGTTTCCATTTGGCGGCGCTAGTTATGCTTAATATAATAAAAACGGGAACTATATTTCTTGCCAGCAAAGTTTATTTTTGTCATCAACTTGTATCAGCAAATTAATAGATCCACCGTAACTAAATATTTTTATCCTCAAATAAATAAGAAGTGTCCTCTGGTATGAATTAGCAAATAATATCAATACAAAAATCTAAAATAATAGATCGATTGCCAAAAAATTTGAGTTCATTACATAAATAAAAACTTTATTTGCAGAATATTATTTTTGCTCAATAAATAATAACTGCGCCCGCAGAATAGTAGATTTGCCAGCAAATATATTGACTCTAGGTCGCATATTGCGATTTCTTTTTAATTCATATTTTGTCAGCATTGCAGTAGTTACATTTTAATAGGTTCAGTTATTAAAATATTATAATTTGTTAACAATTTAATATATGAGTTTACAAATTTAATGAAAAAATGTTCAAAGGGGCGGAGCCAAATTGGCGCGCGACGAAAATTAACCAATCAGCGGCCTCGCGGATGGGTCGTATGGATCGTACGAGGTGCGGGCGCGCGGGTGCGGGTAAATTCATGGTATGGTAGTGTCTACTACGTTGTAACTAGTCATTCCACAGCATTTCCACACTGGACTCGCTAGGTTGTGACCAGTCGTTCTTCGCTGGTCAACGAACCACTCAAATATGCTCCATATTGCATCACAATTAAATTTGTATTGTAAGTAAATGACATTTACATGGCACAAGTTGCTCTTGATTAGAAATTAGAAGAAGATTCGTGCCCTAGCAGTGCGGACGTGATGGGTTGCGATAAAACAGCTACCAGAGGATCTTTGTACACAATATTACGCTATTGTGGCAATATGCTTTCTATTGCATGAATATAAAGTCTTCTTCTTCTTCTTCTTATCGTGTCGACGACAAACCAACAAAGTCACTAAATAATACATGCCCAGAACTGGGCCACTGATACTGCACCGCTGGTAGCGGTCATGAGCTCTTCCCGCGTACAGGTGTAGGGACACGCGGGGCATGATGTAAGGTGCACCATAGTTTGTGGCGCTTCACACAAGCAGTTTTATGAGATGCTTTTTATGAGAAGAAGTTTAAGGTTTAAGTTTTAATTAGAAGAAGGTTATTTTTGTTGTTTTTAATAAATAATATTGATTATTTAAACTGTTTTTTTTGTTTCATTTAAAGATTAAACATACCATCGAGTTATGAGGACATACCTATTAAAATCTATTCATAAATGTTAATTTGCCACTTGATCATAAATCCCGGCGATTTTAAGTGATAAATTGTTGAATTGATTTAAAATTGTTTGGGGGCAAAAATTTGCTGGCAAATCTACTATTTTGCCTTCAAACCTATTATTTGGCAAATTCAAAACTGATTTAATTGGCGATCGTTTAAATGACACCCAATAAAAACCAATAAAACATACCCTGCGTAAGTGGTATATCTTATTTCCGAAGCTCTTCTATATCTGCGATCAGCTAGATTTTTAGGAAGAATCATAAGTACATTTAGATATGCACCAGTCACAAGTGCTCTTCAATCATCAGGAAGCCACCAGCCGATAGCATATCGTTTGAGCCAACGTTTTTAGCTCTAGAAGGATATCTTGGGACAGGGGATTGGGATGGTCTCGACTCCTACTGAAAAGAAATATAAAATGTTTGTACCATTGACTTTTTGCTACCAATATAATCAAGGCAGTAGGCTTAATTTCTTTTAGAAGGAAATAACGAAGATTGAGATAAGTAGTAGTTAGTATTATAAATAAAATTAGGCAAATTAGGTAACAAGCTTTATAAATTACTATCTATTAGTTAGTTCCTAATTCCCTCCCTAGATGTCACTAAAAACGTACGTAAACCAGTATTTTTTCATGTCGTCCCGTTCCCACAAGCCCAGTGTGACATATTGCTATCTCCTTCTGTAGCTGAATTCTAAAAATAACTGGGTCTTTATCGCTTATTAAATTATCATATCAAAGAAATACCGTAACAAATAGGTCAAAACACTGATAAATATATTTATTACATATTCAATACATAAAAAAATATACATCTAAAACTCTAATTCTACATCGCGGTATCTAAGTTTTTTAGCTACTTCGAATATATAGTGGCATGTTTCCTACGTTGACGGGAGTCCGTTTCTACACAGTAAATCAGTGAATAGAGCTGAGAGCTGATCTAATTCCTGTCTCTGTCATGTGTGCGGTAGCTGTGAAGGACAGCACCCACATCGAGATGATGGACGAGGTTTTCTGGGTGGACCTACGTATCATGAAACTGGCTGAAAGTATGCCGCTGAAACCGACGAAAGTCGTGTAATGGAAGCACATTGTAACTAATGGAGCTAATCAATGAGGAAAGGGCAGTTTGTGGCCCAATCATAGTGACCGGTGAAACTCCGGGTAAACGGCTAGGTAATTGGAATGCCTACACCCCACTGCTGTAGAAACTCTGACTCTCTTTTGTCTGTAAATTTCAGGAAAATTGTGGGTAATATATTAGTATTATAATTGATATGTTTTTTTTGTTAATTTGTTACAATTTACTAGAGTCATCGATAGTCATATTTTTTTATTAAAATTATATGTGCAAGGTCTGAATAAAATTTGAACCGCTATATAATAATAATAATTCATTTATTTCGGAATAATCCATATTTTTATAGCTAAGTATATGATTATTATATTTTTTTAAAACACTGTCAGATTGGTACTATTAGGTACCTTCTTCATACATAAAATTTTATTAAAAACACCGCGACTCGCTTGATATCTTAGTAAGATTACGATATGAGCCACCAAAACTGGTCTAACAAGTTTATGTTTTTGCACACTCCCATCACACTACCGTTACAAGATCAAAAACCCATCGTGCGTGTGTTGTGTATGTGTGGTATGCAGTGACGTCATAGTGACGTGTATGGTACTCTGAACGCACAAAGCAGACCAGTCTTTTTTATTGTTTTTTTATCGGAGTCTGCAGCTGCAACTGCAAGTAGGTACTTGTATTGAAGTTAAGTACCTACTTATTATAAATTGATTGGAATCAGTATGAGGACATTATATTTTTTTGTGTTTTAGTTCATATTGATGGGCTAGCACGGGGCGCATTTAAGGCGTGACAAAAGTTTTGCATCGAGAGCGAGCACGACGGAGAACTTTTGTCATGTCTTAAATACGCCCCGTGCTAGCTCTTCTGATGTCTACTAATCGAACCCGGGACCGCGAAGCGAAGCCTCTGCCACTAGACAGACACCATAACCATAGCATAAAGATGGTCGAAATAATAATTTAGTAGGTATTTTCCATAATAATAACCCATGAGAAAGTTAAAATATTACTTAATAAATACTATTTTTATTTGATAAGAACAATATTTACTTGTATGGTCTGTATTATTTTATTAATAAAGTACTTAACTATAAACTAACTTTAACTAGAAAAAAATCTGCTTCCATGGTCCCATCAAATCAATGTTAAATAAGTTTTAAGTTTCAAACTGGAACGGATTTTCATGTAACAAAACAAAAAAAATGCCTCAATCACAACACTTTTCCAACCAAACTTTCTGAACTGCGCTGCCACCAAGTAATGAAACTATGACTGCCTAAGACAAACACAGATCAAAATCATAACACCCCTTTTTTATGCCCAGGCAGCATATATTATGTCTGTGTTACCCACAATGTGGGGTAGATAACAATGTATGTGTGTAACCTATTACCATGAAATTTTCTTTATGCAAATACACTAATACCGACCTGCCTACACGGTGAATCATCTCCACAACTTGCGTACGAACCAGTGTTGGGGATCGCTCGTTCCGTTCACAAACTTGAACATTTTAATTCAGTGTGAGTCTGTCGCGCGAGCAATGCGCCGCTTCCCGCGCAAACGATTTTAAAAATCGAACTCGATTCCGATCCAAAATCAAAAGTTGCCGCGTTTTATTCTGTGTCTTATTTTTCTTTTTTTTCGATATTTCTTCGTTGACTATAAAAATGGCGCGTGTTTTACTATTTGCCGTAGTGTTGTTGTCAGTGCATCAAGTTTTCGGCAGGGATTGTAGTAATGTGAATAGTATTGTGAATTGCAACGAGTGCATCCGATGTGGTGGATATTGGTGTAACAAACCGGAGCCGGTAAGTAAAAATGCAGTCTACATATACTTAGAGAGCTTACAGTAAGTAGTACAGAAGCTGTTTTTTGTATTGATAAAAATTGATCTGAAAGTTTCAAAATACCCACTCCTACATGATCGCTGCAGTTTACATTTCATTTTTTTTTTCTTTGCCTGATATTTTGATGTAATTTTGTTAGATGAACACTGGCCTGAAAAATATATCTAGGTATGTCAAATTATATGAAAAAGGCATATACCTAGGTATTTTCACCTCTAATAGGTAAATTTATCGAGGAGCCTACAATGTTTTTTTACAATCCCTAATGGATAAAGACGACTGTCAATAAATTTTATACTTTAATTTGATCCGTACTGACTGACTGACCGATCCTAGCCCACCATTGTTACCTTCAAGACGATACATCATCGTCTTATAAGAAAACTAAGAGAACAACGGAAGGGAGCACTTGTGCCAATAAGCAGAGACAGAGTTTAGACAGCTATATGTATAGGGTTCTGTATAAAGCATATGGAACCCCACCGTTAAGTAATTTTAGATAACTAGGTACATACTGGACCTAAGGAAATAGTTATATGTACTTACAAAAAAGTTAATAAGTATACTTACATAAATTTTGTGTTGATTCCTTTCAGTTTATTTTTCTTTGAAGGCATATCAGTTAATGAGTTTAAAAATTATGAATGAGCGCAATGTTTTTAATTCAAACCAGGCAACTAGTAGTTACGATGAGAACAATATCTAACTGGAGGGAGTCCCACCCAATATGAACCGTCGCGTCGTCCCGTGTCTACTGCATACATTAGGTACTTACATGGAAACAATACAAAAGTGCTCAGTGAATGTTTATTTCGATCCAGAAATGTAGCTAATTACTTCACAGAGCCAGCTAACTTCGAATGAACTCCATAATGAATGGATGTAGAATTGTAAATGTGTGTTGGCGCTTATTTCGGTATTTCCTGAGGAAAACATGCGATATAGGTAACAGACCATTATGTAGTATTGCTAGGTAGGTACTATAGTTTGGACATAAAATTATAATTGTAATAGAAAAAATACTAACTAGAAGTCTAGATAAACTCAAAAGATAGACGTCTATACATAATTATAACAACAACAAAAAGAAACTAATCTAACATTTCAGCTAAGAAGAAAAACAATTTATATCTGAAGATGATGATGATGACCATGAACACGGCGTTTTACCACATTCTGGCAAATCGTGGGGCTTGTATAAATGTAGTCAGTCATTTTTCAGCGATGTCCAACAGTTGGTAGCTGGTGGTTTTCATAAACCGATGATTCTATTTGGTTATTATTATTACTAATTCTAATTTATGACTGTACAGACTTTCAATTCTGTTTCACAATCTCTGGATAAAGGCTACCTGTGCGGTAAAAGACAGAGAGTGACAGCGTGTCTTTTATCTTACAGGTAGAGGTAGCCATTATCCAGATATTGTGAAACAGGTCCTAAGTGTAACTTTTGTAAGCTTCCTTGGTTCCCACCGTGAGTCCGCACAATCAAGTGAAGTGGTTCTTTGCGATCGATAGACAAATTTCCTGCGTAACCCCAATTTCCAATATCCGCCTCCACTAACTTCGTTACTTTATCATAAAACTAATAATGATAGTAATAAGGCTGGACGATCCCTTTGTTTTGCTCTAGGGAATAATTTAAATAGCTACTACCTTATATTAAAAAGTGAATGGTCCTTTTGGTAGTCTATGTGAAAGAACCTAAGGTTTAATAATTTAGTGAAAATTACATGACTGTGTATCTCAATCTCTTTACACATTTTTATTCTGTACTTATGACTGCAACTTTGGTCATCAATCCATGCAGCAAACAGCTGTGGAGCCGGTATCTATAAAAAAATAACATGCAATTAAAAGTCTTGCTGTAAACCTCCAACTGATGATGATAATGTTTGTGATTAAACCTTATCTTAATTAACCGACTTTATTTTTATGCCGGTGTCATTGGTGAGCTTTGTCATTTGTTTACAGAGAGAAAGATAGCTGAGAAATTCCAGATTGTACAATTACTTTACAAACATAAAAATATCAAGTACTAACACACTTTATTTTTTTTATACACGTACTTATTTATAGTTGTAAATTGAGGTTTCAAAGTTAAAATGTCTTAGTATATTAGTATGTTATGTGCCTAATACCTATTGTATAAAGTTACACAATTATGCTATAAGTACATTGAATAACAAACAATAAATTTTATAGGAACCTATTCAAAAAATATATTTTTTTAATAGAAAATATACGTTATTTACCCAGTACTTTCAGTTACGATGCCCGGTTAGCATTTTCAGTAGGTAAGTACTTACCTAGGTAACTAAAATATTATTTTCAAAATGTCATAATGTGCGAGTGAGTGGCATTATACGAGGCTGGCTCGTGCCCGCGGGTGTTTTCCAATTACGTGTCTCGGGCGGGCGCTTGGCAATACGCCATTATTGTCTGTATGCTGTTGACAACACGCAGAAATAACTGAATTTGACCAGATTATTTGAACGGCAGTTATGTAGCTATGCACTACCTTACCGTCTGTGGGGTAAATCTAACTAGGTAAGTATGGAGTTACAAAAGTATCATTCATTTTTCGTGTTTGGAGTTTAGAAAATTCTAGACGAAATAAATTCTACTCCCCATATTTCTAAAAACTCACATGGCCAACAAATTTACGTCGTAGAAGAAAAGTTGTTTAAAATGACGCCTTAAGACACCCCCAGTTGGCTTTCTAGATCTTTTTTTAACACACTGTAAGTACCTATATTATTATTATCATCCTATACTTCGCTCATGTGGTTCTTGTTCTAATGTAACTAAAAGTAACTTTGGAAATATCGTGTAAATATCAACACTTTAAAACATCCATCATCATTAATCAAAGAGTATCAAAAGTGCATCAAGAGTCTCCAGTTACTTACCTACCATTCGGATCTGATGCACTGTACTTAAATGCAACAGTTAATTTCTGAGAAATTCTTATAATGAACCCATTACCATTACCTCACTGTAAACATTCGGGCAGCCGTGGTACTGAAGCATTCACATTGTGATTCCCTAAGTACTTAACTTACTTTATGTTAGGAACAATTTTATTGCACAAGAAATAAAAAACAGTTCGAAAAAAGAATACGTTCATTTTAATAGTTCCAACATGGAAGTATTTTTTCTACTTCCATAAGTTCCAATTGTATATTTACACAAACTAAAGAAATCAGTTTTTTTTCATAGTTTTTGGCACCACGTTTAAGAAGCACGGTACCTAAGCTACTATTCAGTTAGGTTATTTTTATAAAGCCCACTTTCAACGTGAAACCTATCAGACATTTCAGGACATTCTGGCAACATTAAGGCGGCGCACTATTTCATTCCGCTTACATACGCCCATCTTGTGCGGTAAACAGGCATCCGTTTTGGCCATTCGGAGAACGTAATGATTAATACTAACCTACTGCCGGCGACCCATATTCCCTGCACTCGTGTGTTTTGAACATTAAAATGTTGCACAATTTTATTTTATATGCCGGAGCCGGCTAGTGTTAATAAGAAGTCAAGTGGTCGAAATCAAAGCGTCATAAAACTAGATAAATTTTCTTCTCCGTATGCTCTGTGCTATTTCTGCGCGAGTTTTTTTTATTATCTGGTATAATGATAAGAAGCGTTGTATTATATTTTTATTAGAAGAATAGCTTGGTTTATCATCATTTCATAATTAATTAGCTTACTTACATCGCATCGTATTATTTCAGTTAAGAAAGTCTACAATGGTTATTTTATCCGACTACGGCATAGCAATAAAGAGAGTACCTATTTTGTGAGACATTATATTAAAAATATAAATATATAAAAAAAACACACAAACACGCACTCACGCCTTGTACTAATGTACTCCCTTGCGGGGTAGGCAGAGGTGCATTGCTGCACCCACTTTTCGCCAGAGTGTTATGTTAGTCCCAATGTAATAGGGGGCGGGCCTATTGACATTTTACGGGCACATCCAAGACCCGAGAACAAATATCTGTGTTTAAACAAATATCTGCCCCAGCCGGGAATCGAACCCGGGACCATCGGCTCAGTAGTCAGGTCACTAACCACTACGCCATTCGGTCGTCCATCGTATAAATATATATTTATGTTTATGTTCGCTTAATTTCCAAAATATTTATATCATACATTACTTAGTCAACACTCAACAACTACGTCAGAGGCCCTGAGTTCTGATAAAAAATGTCAACATGCATGAGCTATTAAGCCAATATACACCTGTGCGGGGCTGCAATCAATCACTGCATAAAACGATCAGCGAAGGAAAAAAGCAGTTGTCAAGTGTACTCTTACGAGGCACTAAAATTTTACGCCTCCACTGCAGCGAGCAAGTATAAAAACCTTGCCCTTTTATGTAAAGGCACAAATAATTATAAAAATAATAAATAAATACGTAAATCTTGTTGATTGACAGTAAAGGAACCTTTGAAGCCCTACAAGTTCGTCGACCAAACATATTAGACAGGTCAAATAGGATTATTTTTACCGCAAATTGCTAATCCGTATTATAATGTGCGCGTTGGACACAGGTGGGCATAGGCCCCCGCTTAGTATGGCTAAAACATCGAGTCTAATATGTATTATGTACTTATGTAGGAAATTATAATATAATATTGCTGGTCTGGATTTAATTTATTTCAGTTCTCATATACCTATACCTAAAGCTATCTACCAGCATTTATGTTTACAATTTAACTGCTGTCTTCTAGAGCGCAAATCCATGAATTTCTTATATTACGTAAATAATTTCAGGATTTTACCTACATTATGATATTTTCTCAGTGACTTTTCACGATCCAGTAGGGAATGTTGAAAGAATCGGCCATGACATGACGGATCGATTTCTCATTTTGTGAACTTTTGCTCGTCGCATTGAGTAAGTAATTAATCCACGGCGTCTGTTTTCGGGTGAATGTCATCGGATCTCGTATTATTTATATTTATACCACTTGTAAGTACCCACATTACGGCGGAGTCAAATTATATGACACTTGACTTGATGCTCTTTTGAGCGTTGCAGATCCAAGCATCTTGCTGGATATAAAAAATGTACATATAAGTGTATCTTATGTACATTTATTTAAATAAAATGGACCCAAAATGACACTTTTATATTATTTCAATGTATTGTGTATTGATTGTGTGATGGTATTTAGACCTGTCAATCTAGTTTGATTAATTACATTGTTAATGGCGTTTTGAATTACGAATAGTTTAATTACTATATTCGTTACAGAACTTGTTATGCTCAGTTATAGATAAAACGTCCAACTTGATGGATATGCTGCCTAATCGAATATTTGGAATGCATCGTTTATATTTTACAAGTAGTCGTACATTTGCGTAACATTTTTAAAGTCATCATAAAGGACATTGAAAAAAACTTGAAACAATAACAATTTCACTTGAAGTTGCACGACATTGACTCAAGAGACTCCCTCCTTTAAACTGAACCTCAACCATACATTAAATCGACATTACGCGAAAACCCACAGTCACATTTCACGTAAAAAGGCGAGTAATGAAACAGAATCTGCCCAAACAGTGTTGACGAGAGTAATGAGCTGCAGTTGCACATCAATCGCAGCCATTAACTGCTGCCCCACTTACCCATTAACACGTTTTATATATGATTAACACGAGAAGCGTAAAAAACATCTCACTTCTTTAAACTTTACAGGGTTTGCGTAACAGCACCTTTGGAACAAAGGGCGCTTGTCAGCTGTACCCTCCGCCTTAAACCCATCTGACCTTTCCCCGTCGGATAAATCTCCGCGCTTTAAGGCCTGTCACCGAGATTGCAGGGTGCACTATGAATATGGCCTTTTGGAGCGAATGAAATGAGGTTTTTAACAGCTTTTTGTTGACATTCATAAAACTTTTTATAACCAATATTATCTGTTTCAAAAGCATTAGTCATGCATTCGACAATCATACGTATAGAGGTATGGTTTATGTTAATAGGTCAATTCGGATTAACTAGTTATGTTCGGTAAATAGGTCCACTGCTAGACTCCTAGTTCATTTAGCACCATTGAAAGTGTTGATCGGACTAGCTATTACTTGGGTTCTGAGCCCAATCGCGCAATGCGAACCGGTCCGGGCCCATCGTATAAAACTACCCACGCATTTTCTCATATTTCCCTTCCTATGGTTAGAAACGTGTTTTGAGAGCACTTGAACGTTCTTTGGTCTCTAGGTTTGACTCGCATTCACATTTTAACCATAGCTAACAATATTTCAATCATATCTATTCATGCAGTAGTCAGTGACTACATACTTAATAAAACTTAATAAGTAATGCGTTTTGACTCAATTTTTTTTATTGCGTATTTAAATCTAACGTTATAATATTTTTAACTATTACTTTATAATATAATAAATAAAAAATAAAAGATTAAGCATATAAAAATATGTTATAATTATAATAAGTAGGATGCAACCTAATGTAATTAGTAGGTACCTATGGCCAACGACAATGACCTGAAGAAGTTCGACAAAATTAACACTGGTCTGTTACAATCATAGAGAGAATCAATATTGTAAGTTAGTAGGATATAACTACTCAAAGAGGGGTGATACAAGTTTGATGATTGTAGGTATTTGTATGTCTATATGTAGGTACGAAACTCTTATAATATAATATATAATATATGAGGTTTCTTAAATCTTAATTGTTCGACAGTATTCTTATCATCATTCTCCAATGAGAATGGTACAATTACCTCTAAGTAAATCAAAGATTTATCGATGAATCTAAGAACGTTACTTTTTCATATACCTACTTTGACATGAAATTTTATACATTATGTTTTATACATTATTTTTAGAGAACTCTGTAAAATAGATCATAAAAGCACCAACAGTCATCTGTGTGACTATAATATTTGATATAGTGCCACAATCTTATCTGTTCCGGTGGTCAAAATGTGCAACAACGAGACGTCATTGTCAAACGTCATTTCATACTCTGTGCGTTATTTGAGTTGTCAATTTCTGCGAAGAGGCTGACGCTACGTTATTTAATTTGTTTTGTGATTTTCTGGGTGAAATAATGCCAAAAGCGCTAAAATGTGATGCAAGAAAAGTAATACTAGATATATTGGCTTTCATGTAGGAAGAATAACGTATTCAGGCGCCTTTAATTCCGTTTGAAAAATTGGAAGAACGAGTTGAAGCGGGTACAGGTTAGTGTTGCCAAATATGACGAATAATTTTACCCATATACTCCATGTAATTTTATTAATATTTTCTCGAGAGACCCGTGCCCCAGCCGTGGGGACGGGATGGGGATGGGTCGTGATGAAAAGTATATAATCTTTATTTTTCTTTGGTTACAGGTGTGAGGACATGACATGACACTTTAAATATTAGGCAGTATACCAAGAAGAATTTCGCGCACCTGCAGCGATTGTAGACGAAATAATGATAATTAATGACATGTTCTCTCAACCTATCAAGGGTTGGCTGGAAGAAATTGCTTTTTGGCAATTAGCCTTTGTACATTGTGTGAATTTCTTTTAATTTTATGCTCTTGTTTCTTGTTACTTTAGGAAATGTAAAATAAAGTGTTCAAAAATAATAATTAGTAGGTTTTTAAATCTATCTATCTCGTTATTCCCACGACCCACAGATATTACCTATGACCTATACCATTGTAATCTAGATTTAATCTCCTATATCAGAACCTAATCAGAACAAATTTTATTTCTGTTCGCCGTGGACAAATTTTCTATACAACAAATGTCGTTTGATATATCATCTTTCATTTACTATCGACCCTATATTTTGATTTATCTATACTTATGAATGTACCAAATTATAACAATAGGTAAAGCAGAAATGCATTGTCGTTTAAACCACAAATAGGTAAAATTTAATCGATGGCAACACTGGATTTGATCACAGCGACGTCGTCACCGGAACAGATAAGATTGTGGCACTATAATATTCTATTCAAAGAACCTGTCAACCTGTGTCATGTGAGTCAGAAAAGTGTCATGTTCTAAACCCAGATGCGGGCTCATTTAAACTTTTAATAAAAAACACTATAATGATGAATGTTGCTATTTCAAAATACTGCCATTTAAAAATCACCCCTACACAGTTTTGTTTTATGATCCATTTTTCATAATCATTGTTTAATTAAAGAGTTCAATTGATCTATAATTTAAAACAATAGGTTTAACATCTAGGTATAGCTACTCGTAATATTCAACATGTTTCGCCGAAGTCAACAGTTCATTGAATCAATCAACTTTTGATCATTGTGTTGATTCCAGGTTGATTCACTTCGTTATTAATGTACCATTGTGTATAATAATAACCGCTGTGCACCTATGGTACTAAAAACTTGAGACTGGTTAAAAAATCTCTGTCAGCTGTCCAAAACAAAGTTTTATTATATTGCACAATAGCGCCGGATAGAGGAATGGCTCTATTAGACAGCTCTCGTTCGTTAGTTTTCCGTCAGTATAGAGTGACCCCCGGGCTCGCAGCTTAATTACGTAAAACCGGTGACATAAATCTGTTCGTGCTACATTTCCCCTGCCGGCCGCCGCGGCGCTGCTGTCGCAACAGGGCAGCGACTCACGCCCACGCGCCCCGCGGGAGAGCCGTTCTCATCATCTTTACTATGTATTACTGGTGTTAGCCCATGAATAGGTCACACTGTAGATGTGGCATTCCTTCCCTGTCTTTTGTTGTTGATGTTTACTCCAATTTCGTGTTGTTTGGCGTATTTGGGCTGATGTGAGGCCGAAGTGGTGTGGCCTAAGCTGTAACGATTACTTCAGGTGGTATTGGTGATACTGATGACAATGATGTGGCCTAGTCGGTGGACTTGTTGTTCAACACTTCCTTCATCGATAAGTGCATATTTTCAGTATTCAGCTATTCTAATGAAGGTATTCAAATATTCAACAATTTTTACCTTGCAATACAAAGGTACCTATTCTAGATGTGATACATACTGTTGGCGCCATATGTACATTACCGACATGTACGAGTATCTTAGCATATAAATCCGTAGCATGTTTTTATTATGCCAACCATAAAAGGAGCATGAGTAAATATTCAACAAGATTCCACAGTCGTATACGGATTATCCTTCTTAAAACAAGAATACCATCATACCATAGGTATGCTTTAGATAGTAGGTATGTACCATAGACAAAAAAAACTATATGTTTGTACCTTAGAGTATATTATGTATGTACTTACTAATATAATCCCAGCGTTGATTCATTATTTATTTACCTCCCCTCTTAGTTACTCTTTCAGGAACCTTGTAAATAGCCACTTTCACTTACGATTGCGAATAGAAAAAACACTGTCAATGGATAATGTTATTGTCAAATCATTATACAGTGAAGAAGAAAAACAAGCGAATGCTCAATAAAGATGCGTATTATCCTGCATAAAATTCCCATCAGTCTCATCTACATACATCCTTGTTCTTTATCGCAGTCTCCACTCCGCCTAGTGATTGTGTCTCGTCCCACTCACTGATTTCAATACAAAACCTACGGGGTGGGTCTTATATACTTAGGCACTTTCGAAACCATTAGCTGCAAGTCAGACGGACAGATTTAACTTGAGTCTTCGTGATAAATTGTTACTCTCAAATGGTACAAAAGCACTGGAGCTAAGGTTAAGAGCTTATGCAAGTCTGGATTTCTGAATTGAGTGAGCTTTTATAACGGTCTTTGAGTTTTTAAATAATGTCATCGTACTTACGTAGTAAAGTACCCATCAGATCGTAGGATTGCTCTTAGAAACGTTTAATCATTCGTATTTCTAATCTAATAAGTACTCTGCAAAAACATTATTTTGCATAATTAATAAAACCATACTCTCAAAGAGATTTTTTTAAGAGAGTTGGATTTGTATAATATACGAGCTCAAGAAGTTTTAATAATACTGATCAAGCCTCTGTATGCAAATGGACAGCTTACGCCACTTTCAAGCTACTAGGCAACATAAGAAGATTATTGAGACGATTTTAAATATGAAATTTAACTTATTTATTTATTTATTTTTTTTTCCAAATGGAAAAACGTTTAATATTAAAATAATTACAACAATAAAAGAAAATAAAACTAACGAGGCTTAGATATTAAGTGAATAAACCGCCCCGAGACATAACTGACGAAAATGTTCCCATGATGCTCGCAGCATTGCCTCGCTGCACAGCCAGGGATATTCTTTGCATCAGGTATGCCCCAGAGCGGTTGTCGTAGCCTCGGCTCCTCAAGCGATCCGACTTATTTATCCCGTAACAGGAACTATAAATAAAGTATCGTTTTTAATTACAAGTTTACGATAATTATCTCGCCTGCTGTAGCCAATGAGCCAATGGATGTAGGTAGGTAGGTACTTAGTCAATATCACGCACAAAGGATATGGAAGGCATAATCTGCACTGCACACGTTCGTATTACGACTATTACGAGCTCGCCGCCGTCTCCAGTCATTTCATTAATCCAAGTCTTGTAAGCCGTCGCTTGGCGCCGCGGTAGCCACACTCACTGCTGCTAGAAGCCTGGGTTGCCATGTCAACGATGTTTTCGCCGATTCATAGGGAAAATACGGATCAAAAGAATGCTTAACAATGTTTTCTAGATTGTCCGTGAACAATTTGCTGCGATGTTTCTCGCTATATAACTGACGACAAATTTTATGTATGATTTATTCCGAAATAGGTACGTTTTTTTTATTGTATAGGTGTTCAATTCATTATAAAGCAATAAATAAAACCGAATCACAGAAATCATTTCTATTGTTAGATAGAAATTAGAATTTATCGCAACTTTTAGTTGAACTTGAGCTTAAACTTGAACTTTAAGCTTTAGTTTAATTAGAAGCTGGTAACCCTTGTCACAGTCGGCTGCAATCTGACCGCATCATTTAGTGTCGCAATTTATCTAATTGGACGTCTAGCAGTGCGAGCAGCTCCTGCAATATCCATGTATGGATGCGTGCCATAATCTGCATTGCATGAAGCCATTCCTTGAATATTACTAGATTCCAACAAGTACCTACCTACGTGTGATAGGCCTTTGTTAATGTTGTGAAAAAAACTTGGTAGGCATGTCGTTTATGATAGTAACACTAAGGTACCAGTTAATTAGATAGCAAAACCTTCTGGTCTTACGAAAGCTCGATACAACAAGTAATTTATGTAACCATTAATTAATGTGCATACATACGCACGATGCGAATTGCATCCCACGATATTCGCAATTTATTTGCGTCACAGAAAAAGTTCCCATGTTTAAGCTGACCTCATTTGTTCACAGGGCACCCCTCACTGCTCCCTGCAAGCCGACAGCTGGTGCCCACGTGACCTGGAGACCCTCGACTCTGTCCCGGATCTGACAGTCCCAGGAACAATCCTGAGTGCTGTGAGCTTCGAGACCAACGCACGTGTCGGAGCCACCAACAGGAAACTCGTCCATTACTCATCTTCCTTGGAGCAAAAGGTACGCTTCCTCAATCAATCCTTGTAACTGTTTGTGTTAAACATAAACGCGTTGCAAAACAAAAGGGCTTGTTTACTAAACGTTCTGAATAGACCACCTAATGCTACTTTAATCGTGCCTTTTTACAACCATTTTTAACGAGCCGCAATTACTCCCAACAGGCTAATATAGTAATCAAGAATACCACTCAAAACCAAGACATAACGTTGCAAACGTCGACACAATGCGATGAGAATAATTGCACGGTGTCCATTGACGTAAGACCTGGGAAGGACTTCTGTACATCTAATGCTGGCTCGTCAGAGTACATCAATGCGCGCATAACTTTCGAGAGCATAGAGGAAGCTGTTGAGCTGAAGTACCACGTGCCTTGTGCCTGTGAGTGCAGTAAGAAGCTGCCTGAGCTCAGCGCCACAATCTGCAACTCGCACGGGGACTACAGCTGCGGCGCTTGCTCGTGTTATAAGGACTGGTAAGTTTACCACGCTCTCCGCAAATTATTTCATCAGCAGTATAAATATGAAATGCTCACTTAGATCATCATAAAGCAACACTAAATGTGCTTTAAGTAGTAACTATAGGGCGCAGGGCGAACGAATATCGCAATTAAAACCGAAATCATAAAGATTGCATAATTAGGAACAACAGAAGCATTGTGGTGCTCATTATACTCTGCAAAGATAATTACTGGCAGCCCATGAGAGGCCCACTTTCCAAGTAATGGAAGGGTCATTAAAAACTACATTAATTTTTCAAACAGACAGTTTGTTTTTTCAATTAGAAAGCCGAGGACAACTCGGCCCGATTTCGCTAATGGATAGAAAATTATTTACGGAATGACAAATTAATATCCACTTAGCTAAAGGAAAAGATAAGATCAATCAATGCTAATTTGTCGCCAAAATTTAAGGACTTAGGTATACTTAGGAGTCTATCGCACAAATTAACATTAGGATATCCTGCCCGTGCCCTTTAATGGCTACTGAATTATTGATTTTGTCTGCACTTTAGCCTAGTAGTATCAATAACGATGACACATCGTATGAATACTAAATGATATCAGCTAGCAGCTACACCACCACTGCTTATTTAGTACCGTTAATAATGGTTGGAATTTGATTGTCATTTCATTTATTATGTTATGTTATTTCATTAGGAAGGGTGAATTCTGTGAGGAGTCTGACTGCGGCCACGACCGCGGAGACGTGTCCTGCATGAGCCCCATCAACAATGTAAGATATTCTTATTATGTATTAGGTACTAAATAGTTGTAAAGAACCCAGGGAACGTGGGCATTACAAGGCCTTAACTCAAAAGCCCCTTGTTCACTTTGTACCATAAACTTGATTGCCACTTGCCTCTTCGACTTGCAAAATTACTAAAAACATCCAACATTCTACTTTATCCCGTAAGCCTTTCACAAACAACCACTCTAACTCCCCGTAACTAACCAACACTTCTCTGCTCAGCTGGACTGTTCAGGCAACGGCTACTGCGGCGGTCCGTGCCAGACCTGCCAGTGCTACACGGACCGGCCCGGCTCGCAGTACTTCGAGCGAGAGAACAACTGCGTGGACCTCTGCCAGCACATCAACTCGTACTGCGACTCCTGTCTTCAGTTCCCTTCTGAAGAACGCTGCCAGGACTGCCAAGATTTGCTCTTCACGCCGTTTAATGCCACAGCACTGAAGAGCAAAGACTCTCAGTTCAGAGACGTGTGGGTGCGCTGCAATGAGACAGTGGGGGGATGCTACAAGGAGTACTCGGCGATGAGGGACGCCAGCGGGGACATCGTGGTGATGATCACGGCCAGCTGTGATGGAATTGTCGCGGGGGCTATAGTCGGGACCTTTAGAAGTGAGTTGGTTTTTGTTATTGTATATTTTAAGTTGCATCATGGCTGCAAAATTTTAGCCAGTGGTTCCAGCTGAGCACTGGAGAATTGTTCATTGCGGCGGCCTCCAAGACGGAAATCAGCAGGATGATTGCCAACCTTCGCTAGGAGACGGACGGCACTAGAAAAAGAAGATATTTTAAGTTAATACTGTAGAAACATGAATGTGAAGGAGAGGCCTGTGGTGTTGACTGATAAAAAAGATTATGATAAAGCTACAAAGCGGTGACTTTTATATTGTGTTGGTTGTGTTTTGCCTTTCTTGACATTAAGATTAATCAGCAGGTGTTATCTAGGAAACAAATCTTGCTCCATTTGTGGTATCTCTCTCTATAAATCTATGCATATGTAAGGTGAAATTCCGCATATTTTTCTTTTGGCCTTGCGTGGCCTTTTGCCTCGGCTCTTCGACAGTGCTGATAATTTTTATCTGCGCCGGCGCAGTGTCGCCAGCCCACAATGACAATCTATCATTTGCTCTGATTATTACCTTTTTAACAAGCCTCAGACACGCACTAATTAGGTAGTTCAAAACAGAACAATAACTTTCAAGTTTGTTTTCCCACCAACACCATGTTACGTATTTACATAATTTACATGCTATTATGTAGGTTAGATACAGTCATTCAGGACAATGACATAATTTAAATTGTGTATATTTTGAAAATATAGGCATATACATTTGGGAAATATTATGACACGAATTCTTGACTGCCTGAATCATTTAGGCGGAAAACCGTAAATAATTAATATTGCAGGTACTTATGTACCTAGTATGTTTTACATAAACATACCTACATAGGTTTTCCACAGTTAATACATTTTAAACCATTCAGCACCAAGGTACATATTTATCTGAGACAGATTTTGCTTCTTCATATACTTACATCTTCAGAATCAGAACTCCTGTACAATTCTTTGTCTCACTAATGGTTCTTTATAATGCGAGAAAAATAAACATCCATTCCCCTTTCACAAATTCGGTCTCAAGTATTCTTAATGAAGTCTAAGCGAAGTATATTTTTTCATCTGCTTTGTTTGCACAGTTGTGGACTTGCGGTGCGGTCCCGTCTGTGTATACAGCGTGTTCATAAATATGCAATACTGTCGCTTTCATTACGAGTGTTGTGTGTGTGGCTGTCTATGTTTGTTTGTAATGGATCTGTTGCATTCCTGCTGAGATAATAATTAGCGGAGCTTCTAATAACATTATTATTAGTTCTATCTAAGAATACGTTTTGATTATGTTTGGAGCGTTTAGGAACTTAAACATTCAAATATTTGTAGATTGACCCATTTAATATCATTGCTGGGTATACATTTGGTTTCGTACCAGTTGCAGTTAGCACTGTTTGTTAACAATTTTGTCGTCATTCTGCTACAAATTTGTACAAAACATGATCTATTCTTCACCCCAAATTATAACACCTCTCGTTGGCCATCAGGTCCGTGATGGTCTAAATCCAACGAAATACTAAAAGCCTCAACACACAAATAAACACACAGAACCTAAATAGTCCACTGTAAAACATGTCCAGCACTAATTATGGCCCAATACATCAGTGTAGGGTCATCCCCATAATCTCTTTCTCCAGATACTCATCCCAAACCTTTCCGCAGTAACAATACCCCTCTCTCTCTCTCTGGATACTCATCACAATTCTCTCCGCAGTAACAATACCCGTGATCCTGGGCATCATCGGTTTCGTGGCGGCGACGGCGGCAGCGGCGGGGTACCTGGCGTACCGCGCGCGCGCCCCGCCGCTGCCCCTCATGGACCCGCAATACACCAACATAGGGGCTGAGGACTGCACCGGAGTCAACCCGCTTTACAAGCCGCCTACTAGCTCGTTTATTAACCCGACCTATAGGAAATAGGTGAGGTGAGTAAAGAAAATGTTTTGTTGTAGTTTATGTAGCAAAGGCAAAGACGAAGAGGTTTTTGAAATTCAGGACGGTTGAAAAGGAGTGAGCCGAAAGAGAATCGTTTAACTCAACATGAGTTAAGTATATTCTACAAATTAATAATGAGCCAAGTGCCAACCCTTTCCTTGGAAGACAAACGTCGGACCTTTGCCACCTGGTAATGATAATTATGAAAGGTGAGCATATTCAGCAAAATCAGAAAGAATTTGATTTCGCAATAATGTAAGTACGTTTAATAATATAGGTACCAACCAGCCCTCGAGCCAAGTTATGCTGATGTTTAAGTCACGGTTAACTTTCAAAACTCTTTCCATTTGCACTGCAATTATTAGTCATAATTCACGATAATCCATACCATAACTTGCTATGGCTATCTCATAGCTATGTCAACATCCTATACCAGGCTACTTAGATTGCCAATAAGGTAGTTCAGATAACACACGACCTTCAGAGAAGTATCTTAGTTCAATTGTTTGGAAAGTTAAACTGCACGGTCCCATTCACTACAGTATAAAGTAAGATAAAATTACCGACCGAATAGGTCTAGGTCTTTTGATAAATAACCAACTTATTGGAAGGTAATATGAAAATGATTGCTGCTGCGTCGAACCAACGACTCTACAATCTCTACATGTCTTGTAAACCCGTACGATTTATAACGAATATCTGGCAATAAATAACTTCTAATAAGAATCGTATATACGCATATGGTCGGCAATCAGATTGTAAATCATAGTTTCCACATAAAACGTCATAAATTCCACAATAATAAAATAGAATTGCTGGAATCGGCAGCACACAGTTACGCTACCTATCTAGTTAATTTGTTGTTGTGGTCAAAACCTATTTGGTATTGTACTTATCGACTATGTATTCCTCAAGCTTTCTTGATTGCTCAAGCAATACTTGCGAAAAGGGACGTTCATATTATAAATAATTATGATAATTTTGAGCCTGTCTGTCGAAGACGACGAGCATACACACGTTGCTTGGAATGGCTCCCAGTTTACAGAAGTACTTACAACCACTCTGAGAATAATACTAAATTCCGTAGATTGGAGGGACAACAATAAAAACCCAGACCCAGAGCATTGTGATTGAAAACGAATGGCCGCAGTGTTATCAATGTAATTTATTAGCTTAATAAATCAATTATGAAAACGGCATCCAACTGCAGTTAGACACTGGCCACGTATTGTGTGTTGCTATAATTCTGTAAGATAACAGTGTTGTCATGTTTTCTTAGTGGGTTCAAGATTAATCTTGCTAGTTTATTGTTAAATTCATATGACATGTGTAGTACCAAACTTCAATAATTATACGACTATTGTAAGTAATGTAGGTTTTTAGGGTGTGTTATGCAGGTATGTGTGGCTGATTAATTGTACCTACCTACTTAAACAACTTTTTTTTGTTTTTGATTGATATTTTCTACAATAATTTATAGACCTATATACCTGTATAAACTTTCAATGTTATAATTATTTTATTAACAACACAATAATTCAATACCGATGGCATAATATTTCAAAACATCCAGCATGTGTTTACCGGTTCACCCAAATGAAGGTATTAGTCATAGGTAGGTACCTAATCGTGATTTACTGTGTAATTTCGAAAAAGAATCAAACAGTAGGTAGGTTCACCAAAATGAACATAATGTTAAACTTATACATATAAGTAGGTATTATGTAGGTAGATTATGATGTACTTACCTAAGTATTCGTAACTAGTAATATACAGTAGTAATGTAAAAATTACGTTAGAAATATAATGTTGTCATTATAAACTTAACAACAATTAACAACATTACAACCATTCCACGGTGACAAATGCTACCTTATTGTTGTCACCGTCTAAGCAGAAGACCAAGAAGTACTGTAGATAGGTATTAGATCCTTCTGATGGCTATACCATGTTTTGGCTCCCTGACCCATCTGCAAAAGAGCAATGACTATGATACGAGAAGGCGTATCCCCACATATTTCAGAGCTTGACAATACATCATCACTGGTTATAGAACGCAAACGTAATTTAGATGAAACTATATGAATCATTTCATAATAGTGGTTTCGGTTAAAGTCATCAACACATAGAGGTACTTAGGTAGGTACATCCAACCTCGCTTGTAGGCTAAGGATAATTGATGCTATTGCTAAGCTAGTCATCTCTTTCAACGTAAATTTAATGAGCAGAGTTAGTTAATTTCCCTTTAAGGACAATTAAGATACTACCTAATTAAATTACCTACTGTATTTGATCAATAAGTGATTACTTACGGTTATTTTGAAGGTCTGTAAGTAAGTAACGTAGAGCATCCACGAAATTGCAGGTTTTGCTGATAAACCATTAATCTTCTGTAATTTTCGTCGGCATTTCGCAGTCTCTCTCTACAGCAGAATGTTCGTGTAATAGAGCTGTCACGGCCGTAATCATTTCATTTGTGTGACCGCGTGACCCTGCGCGCGCGCATCATACCAACTCATTTACAAGCTCAAACTGTAGCGGATGTCCGAATCATTCTCTATGAACCTAAAACAGGTTCGTGTAATACTCACCGTCCGATATATAGGTATTTAGGTAGATAAAAAGCGGTTTTATATCCATGGGTTTATCGTGAAAACCGAAGTAAGCTATGAAAGCTTACCACATGTAAAAATCATACCTCGCTCGCGCTTATCAGCAAAAATAAAGTACAGGGATCTAGCTTACAATATAATTTAAAAGAACTATCAATTAAATTTATCATCACTTTCATGTAAAACAATCATAAACTTTCATCAACCAACAAACCACGAATTAAAGACTATGTGTACAATTAATCACAAAAATTACGCAAATTAATTAATTTTGAATAATAATATTCTACATGGCGTAAGGCCACCGTGCAATCTGGACAAAGTGCTCAATTTATAGTTTCTGCCTGTTGATTTATGTCGTCAAGTTCAGTTGTTACTCGGCGTAAATACATGCCCCGTAAGTAATTGTTATTGGCTGTAATGTCACGTTCTGATATGCTTTTGGGGTTTTTTTAAAATAAATAAAGTAAGTACCTAAGTACTTACTTACTCCTATGCATTTTCGGTAGTACCTACTTACTTAGAATTAGGTCTGCATGTAGGTACAAGATGTTTAGATAAG
Source organism: Plutella xylostella (assembly GCF_932276165.1). Taxonomy (NCBI): domain Eukaryota; kingdom Metazoa; phylum Arthropoda; class Insecta; order Lepidoptera; family Plutellidae; genus Plutella; species Plutella xylostella. Next base: position 9,418,204 of record NC_063984.1, on the reverse strand, counting down.
ATAATGGACTTTCCTAGCTATATAGCTAGTTATACATATATCTTACGTAAGTAATAATAATATAACCTATGTAATATGAAGTTGGTGTGTGTGTGTGTGTGTTTTTTTTAAAATTATTTTTTATTAATTCATTACCTGCTACCATTTTATAATAACATGTACTTAAAACATAATCATGTTGTTTATTAAACCTAAACAACAGCTGCATTTTTAATCAACCTCGTATGTTTTATAAACACAACCTTTTAACTCCGAGTTGACTCAACAACTCTACATAAAGAAAGGAGTTTCAATCATGCAGTTCTATTTAAAGTTATTCGCAGAACTTGTTTCCATGATCAAGTACCTACCTTGTGGTCAATTAGTGAGTGCTGTTGACTCGTAAGCTTGTAATAATCTTAGTTATCTACACTTGTAAAATATAGGTTAGTACTTACAGGACATTTACATACACTATAGGTTTGTCGAAATAAGTTAATATTATGCTAGTTAACCAGATCATTGAATTTTCTTTTGAGGCGAGGAATCCACGACATTTTGAGATTGATAGAATACACTCGCTACGCCAAAAAATCACGGTTATAAACATTTTTACTGTTTATTGAACTAATTGTTTCAGTACACAGCACTCCCAATTATTATTTAAACTGGAACATCAGCAGCTTGAACAACTAACATTAATGAATCAGTTATTATCCTACTAGGTATAACACACCTCTTTACCGCTTCAATGGCGGGATTTTTGTCAGTCGACAAGGAAAAGTGTCTTACAAACATTAGTCACCGTTTTGACCCGGTACCGGCCCACTAATTCTTACTTCCAATAAAACATCGAACTCCAGTGGCATCGGCTGACCCGAATACTAAGAGTGACTAATGTTAAATGCATTAGTTCTTGTAATATACCGGAAAAATATCCTTTAGACCAAAAAATATAAAAACTCCATCCAGGTGGATAAACCGTTACACTTTTAGCACAATAAGCGAAAAAAAAAATAGACACTATATACCCCTCAGAGAGCTTAGAGGCCTACCTCAATAGGTAATAGTAGGTATCTAGTGGTTTCGATAAACGTAATGATTGTTGATTGACAAAGAATTGATCTAGACTTTAGACTAGATTCAATGTTCCGGGGTATTTACATTTACCACCTCATTCAAAAGTCAACTGCTATCAACCTCCAATGCCTTAGTTATTACTACACTTTGTAATTACACTTTATCGATCACCTTTTACGGTTAAGCGCATATTGATAGCGGGATTTGAATAGACTTATCTCAAATTATCACCGAACAGTGGTAATTTACTGCACTTACCCTTATACAGATTAAATCTAGGCGCCTGACCAGCATTAGCAAAGTCGGTATCTTACGTAGTTACAATAATAATTATACGAATTATTTTACTACAACTTGGCAATTTCTTGGTGTGAATACCAGCCCCAGGTAATAAGATAGGCCAATGAATTGGCTTAACTGAAAAGTAGATTAGTAAGTATGTAGGTACTTAAAATAAATACCATATCTACTCATGCTGGAGAAAAAAAGACCGAATATTAGTTTAACTTAATAAAATAGTCCTTGTGCGTATACCTAATCATAGTTAGGCCCTGTACCTAGATACTAAGAGCAAACATTGCATGCCAGCAGGTCATTTACTCAGACACTGGACACTTGTTCCACTCCAGTCTCTCAGCAACCCGCCGATAAGGGGGCACGACCTCTCTTGATGGACAGGATGTCTAATATAAAGGGAATATTTGTACTGGCGTCTGGCAGCGAGTGTTTCGTTTGAACTCGAAATATCCTACACTTAGGTGTTTTATTATAAGACCATAATCAAGATAACTTGGCCGGGGCTTTAAAAATTTAACGATCCTTAATCACATGGGCTGAATGAAAGCTTGTCTTCAAGGTTAATTGGAGATTAATTTGAACTGCTCAATATATTGATGCGTTCACATGCAGCGTTCTCTGTCGAGCGCCATGACGAATTTAACAATAACAGAGTATAGGTAGGTTATACAATACATAACACACGAGAAGTTATTTACTATGTGATGGCATTGCGTTGAGTCACGAAGCTGCGTCACAAAAACCGTAGTGAGTCACTACACTGCTCAATATTAAACTAATGCTTTTTTTCTCTCGCTAGGTGTTACCTGTTGCTGATTCACCGTCAGCGGGCTGGATGCTGGCCTCCGAACATCGACATTTCTGGTTTTCCGGCTCGACGTTTGATCTCAATGAACTAATGACCACAACAGATTTGGTTTACAAATCGGCTTTGTGATCTCGAAGCAGATCAAGCTCCGGACGCCAGCGGAACTCTGAGTGCAGTGTCGCAAAACGTGATGATAATCGTGTTGCCTTATCGTATAAATGCTGTATATAAATAATTCTGTGATAATTAAGATTACCTGTTAAGTAAAAGAGATGTATGAATGGTGTAATGTGTGTGTGAGTCACATAGTAGAGATTTCCTTGTAAATAATGTCTACAAGTAGATAGATTTATTTATGCACATTTGCAAACGACCACATACAGAATGACAATGTGATTGTCTTGGCTAGAAGATGCGTAGCTAATGTACTTAGGTATTGTAACATATGAGACCTAAGTTACTACCAACATAAAACTCTCAAACAAAGGCGGAAGATGTTAAGACGCGGCTGCCGCGTACATAAAGTTGCAGACAGATTTTATGGCACATTCAAGATATGAGGGTAGATGTTAACGATATGGGCTGGCGATGAGATCGCTGCACGTTTCAAGGAATATATGCAATATAAGAGAAAGGTAGGTGAAAGTGGGATGTAGGCAGGCGCGGATGAGTGGGTGGCACTTTGTAGTGGGACGTCACTTTGCGGTCACGGCGGCGGCGGTGGCTCACTATATTATAACGGGAACTCTGTGGCCTGTGGCTGGAGGTCACTCTAGCTAACGAAAAACTATATTACGGAATTCTGCTGCTCTATTAAACACCGATTGCAAGACGGCTTTCGATAATTTTTTGTGAAGCTAAAGTAACCTGTGGCTGCTTCTTCGACACTGGGCTAGTACCTACTATCGTGTGGTGTACGGATGACTGGTCATATTTTGGTGGTTGCCACGCGCAGGTCGCTACGCCTCCTTAATTTTTTATAATGTTAATAAGATCGATTATTATAATTAAGGTTGAAATGTCTATATTAACAAAATATTTAATTTTAATAAGTAGGTAAAATAAGTAATTATCGTAACAAGTGGCGAATATTTCTTTTAGAGTTCCTAATCGTAAGGATGAACTAGTTATTTCCAATAATAATGAAGGTAGTTCTTACCTACATGAATCTCAAAATCGAGATTGTAAATTAATTATAGGCCCTTGTCGAGGCTACAAATCATCAGTTTAATTATGTCCATAAACCTTAACTTGTTTTGTAATCTCAGCCTTATGTCGTAAGTGGTAACATTCCAATGCGGATATTATTTTCAAAAATGTTTCTTTGTTAGTTTATTAATAAAATAATAATGTTTTAATGAGTACGATCTGAACCTTATCACGAAGTAAACATGACTGTGTAATGTTTAGCTAAGTATTATACATCTACCTATAAACACATTTGTTGAAATTTTACAATGATCCTTTTGATCGATGAATACGAGCTATTATTCAATATATCAGACTGCCAGCAAATAGTTATAGTTATATTGAGCATTGTAAGTATATTGATTAGGTATTCATGTAAATATGCACTGACCGTATTAGTAATTTATCCTTATTTGGACCACAACAAACTCTTGTTTGAGTTAGAACATGACTGTACATAGAATAATAAGTAATTGTAAATCAAACGAAGTAGAAGACATCACAGTGGAGTATTAATCTAAGGAGACTTTTGTATATCTTTGTAGCATTTTTATACGTTAAGCTAGTCAATAAATATGTGTAAAAATCATATTTTACTTTTTTTTTATTTCCTTCTTATTCCTGAGGGCTGGGCAGAACAGTTATCATCGAAATGACAGTAAAATTATCTGACTATTGAAAAGTCCCCCCTTAATTAAGTGAAACTTACATTTTAGGATTTCAAGAAAAACCACAAGATCCAAAATTAAATAACTTCTTTTATTTCAGAGTCAAATTTGTTTCCTACATAAGTGTTAGAATGACAGACGCCGTAACATTAATTGACCATTAACACTAATGGTACGCGCTGCTTGGTGCATCAGTGGAGGGCCGGTCGTGATAGAAAGGTCAAAACAGGAAAAAGTTTTCATTTTAGCGCTAAAATACTTTAAACTTTACTACGGGCGATCACAGCGCCATCTCTGAAAACTTTTCCCTGTCGCAACCTCCACACTCGGTATCGCATATCACAATTTTACGCAAGGCAATAATTTATAAGTATTTTAAGTGCTGCTTATAATTTATAATAACTCCTTAATCGAAAGCATGTCGTCTAGATATAAGCTTTATATGGATCGTGGGCCTATAACACATAATTGTGATATGCGACACTCTATAAACTATACAGAGAACTACCGGTTTCGTTACAGACTTTGATATTATGTTAATAATATAGATTTATTTTAATTAACTATGCAATATGATCACAAATACCCATTTACCAAAGACAATCCTGAACCGATCTGCGAACAGTCATGTGCTACCGAGGAGCCATAACAACAAGTCATTACTGTCGCCTGTCGGCCGAGCCTCGCGTCACAACGCGTTCCAACTACAATCGAATGCCACAAACATCTAATTTTAATCAATAATCAACAATTATCGCCCACCTCTAACACTACTCGCTTCTTTACAATATACGACCAAAGTGGAAAAATAATTTTTGATCTTCCGTCATCGAAATCAACATATCCCATGCGCGTTTCACATGGCAAAACAAAAATTCAAGGCAAAACACGCGTCGGGCGGAGAGCGCGCGGCGCGTCGCCCGCCGGAGGGCCACCCCAGCTTTATGAAAACTATATTTGGGATAGTTCTCTATACCGTTTTCACAGAGCTAAAGTAACCTTCAGGTCTATACAAGGCCCGCAATGGCTGCTTGAGCCCCTGTATGTGAAGGCCCGCGCCGCGCCCCGCCCGGCGGAGATAGTCAATTGGAAAGACTTTATCTACTCTCCATACGCTTATAAGAACACTTCATAAAATAGCTTTTTTATTATACTACACAATTTACACATTTAATATTAGGTTTACATTTTTACATAGCAATAATAATTGTTTTGTAGTCTTCATAATATACTCTATATACTCCCAATTGTTAAATATTGTCACATATTAAGCATGTTTTATTTTAATACAGACACCGAATGGTCGTTGGTGTCGAATACTTTATTCACGATATCTCCCATTATTCGCCCAACCTTACACCACAAACCCAGGAAAGAAATCAGTTCGCAAAACAGGGCTACGGTTTTGAACGCTAAATAGCTCTAATTTATATTCCAAATATGTAATTCAAATACACAACTAAAACTAACTTTAGAAATTCTAAACTTACGAATCAAATAATGGAAACAGATTAATGGACAGCTTTTTAACACAAAGTTGCATTTTCAAAAATCAAATAAACTATAAATGCCGACAATATTGTCTTTTGTATGGAATGACACTAAACACGAAGGTTTCAATACATTTCTACTTCAGTTACGAACAATACTAACGCAGAAATAATGTTAGCAATTCGCCGTGATCACACTTCTCTAGCAAACCGACCCGAGTTAGTAAAAAAACAAATACAATTTAGAATATTATGGCAAAACATTGGCGAAGTGTAGCTAATGAATCGACTTAACTTTATCAATACTCAAAACATAATCATTCCAGACAATAATGATACTTAATTTAAAATATTCTAGAAAAATCCTCAAGGAAAAGTTGAATACACAAGAGGTTTCTAAATTGATTAACGAATTAAAATGAAAAAGAGACTACTGCACCCACTTTAGCCACACGTTTACATGCTCATTTGAAGTCGTTCAATTAATACAGGAAACTAAGTTGATATTTACATAATGATGAACGTATAAAATATTATAAGACATAACCATCTTAATTTTATATTTATTTATTACACTATGGCATTGCAACTTTGTGACTCGGTTGCGCCCGCGCCTCCCAACGTATCATATAATGATGCATAGAAAAAAAACATAAATTACAGTATACCTGGCATGCTAGAATTTATGTTACCACAATTTAAAGGATTCAAGAATAAATAAAAACAATAATTAACTAGATAGCATGCAAAATCATTCACAAATAATAGCAGTGCCAGCATAGTGCCAGTTGTATCAAACGCATCGATAGTTTGCACAACAATTTGGTTATGGTTAGGGTAAATAACCTATCCCATATTTCGTGCACGCCACCAACTTAGTTGACCCGATGACAGTTTGGGATGAAGCTTGCGTTTTAATAAAATAGTCTTTGAAAGTAATAGTTTTGTCTTTAACTTGTGTGGGTCAATTAAGATGGTAGTAAATTTAGCGCATAGCCGTGTTTACGTTTGGGAGGGCAGTCGCAAGAAACATAAAGCGTAAACTCGAGATGTAGATGTCGCTGGGATCGTGACTCAGTGGAAGCTCCGGAGCGCCCGCTCTATGACAGGTCCCTGTGGAGAATGCAAGATACGTTTAAAATTGTGTATCACTTCACATACTATGTAGGTATATGAAACACGTTTTTTTTACAGTCTAACGGTTTCTATTACTAACAACCAAAGGATTACCAACACCTTTTTTGTCATATTTATGGGATTCATTTCAGTTTTAGATGGGGTACCAACACCATTTAATTCTAAGAGCACCAAGAAACCTTTTCCCGCTGAAAAGCTAAACGTTACAGTCTTTTATTTAAATAAGGAACACCAGTAATGGTGAAATAAATTGAGACCGAGATTTATAAAGTGTCAATATTTCCCACTACTGAGGGGCCAGTGGGAGGTTTCCCAATCGTCCGAGCAATAAAAAGCATTTTTTAAAATCCTGCCGTTAGTGCAGCTCTTCTATCGCTAGGTGGCGACTCTAGTAATTTGCGTTTACATTTCTCTGCTCGAACGATCAAACTTCCACTCTTACGGGATCAAGGATTAAGTGATAGTAGGCCAAGCTTGGTGCAGTAACAACAGTTGTGTGTGCGTACCGTACCTACCTCATCCACTGTTGGGACGAGGTGTGGTGTGAAGGAGTCGACGGCTGGTGCGACTGCGACGCCACCCTTTGCACCACCTGGAAATTTATTAAAAAGTTTAATACGAGTATATAATATATTGAGGAGATGATGTATGCAATTCTTGCAAATTTGAAATGTTGATGAAGTTGGTTGGTTAGTTAGTTACAGCACTGAAGCATGGTTAGCGTTAGTGTATTTTTCAACTGTTTGTCGATTCGGTCGTACCTATACACGACTATCGTAAGTAAAATGTGTTCTGCTGCATGTCATTCATACTGATAGAATGATTTTACGTCTACGTCGAAAAAAAATCTTCCACTTCTACTTTCAAAGAAATATTGCAAATCTCGTGAGTAAGTGCTTGTTTTACAGTGTCTGGGTAAAGGTTCGCATTCTCTAAAATTAGGCTTAAACACAACGTGGTTTTAGTCGCATAACTTTAAAACCAGAGATGTTTTAAGCAGTTAATAATGCGGTTAATAAACTATACCAGCAATATAGTTATCTTCTTCTAGTGCCGTCTCCTAGCGAAGCTTGGCAATCACCTGCTGATTTCCGTCTCATAACTTCTCAGTATAGTTATAGAGGTATATTACCTCAACAACCTACACCTACCTTACAATCATATAGACTCATGCTCTTCCATCCAAAGGTTGTCTGGTAGATATTGCTATACATATAAGGCCGCATCTTTGTACTGTTTTATGTTAAAGTTTTGTTTTTTGTAATTTTAGTTCTTGGTGCAAATAAAGTGTATTATTGTATTGTATTACCTGTTGCACGAAGGCGCGCGTGACGTGCGGCGCGCCGCGCTCGGCGTGCTCGAAGGCGCGCCGCAGCTCCTCGATGGCGGCCGCGCTGCCCGGCCCGTGCTTGCGGGTTAGCTGTGGACGAGAATGGTAATGTTATTGTGTGTGAGATGAGGAAGGTGGCGTCAGAATTGGTGATCTCTTAGGGCCGAGACACATTATCACGACATCTCCTTTCTACTACCAGGTGTTCAATGGGAGAGAGCGAGAGAGTGGCACGACGCGACGTCATATCGTGTTTATGTGTCCCGGCCTTTATATCGGAGGCCAAGACTCACTTTGGGTCGCTGAGCCAACGGAGTAAGTAAGTGAGGAAGGTGGACCTAGGGTTGAAGCTAACACAGGCAGATGCCCGTTTGACAACATAACATCGCCAGACAGGATAACTTAGGATAGGATAGCAGGAGCACATTACGTCGAGCAAACGAGCAAACATCGCGGCATCGCTATAACTTTATATGAACTATCATGACGTACGGTCAGCTGCATAAGTAGCTATACACTTTTGTACCTTGTCAAAATACCTATATAACCAACTTTCAATGTTTGAATAGGCAGTTTGTGAGTTTAACAAGGTACAAATGTGTACAGCTACTTATGCAGCCGACTGTACATGAGTTCAGTAGGTATACCCAATTTACAACGATGACCGGTGACCACAAATAATTAAATTTGCCAATTTTTTTAACAATAAAATAGGTTTCCTTCTAGGATACCTACGATTTAAATTTAGGTGTATGGGTGATAATCATACCTCATTCAGTAGCGGGTAGATGAGTTGTTGAAGGTAGGGGTGCCTTCTCACTTTGGACTCTTCCTGGACGTTGGCTCCTCTGTGGTCCAATGGTGACGCCTGAAAATAACAGAAAACACATTTATTTTAACTATAAGTAGGTCAAACTATCAAAATCACAATTACTTATTTCATTAACCGAAAACAGAAAAATGGACTAGCTACAAGGCCTACAGATAGTTCGGGTCAAAAGACTCAAAAGCGTTAGCCGTCTCTAACGACTAGAAACCAGATGTTGTTTGTTCTCTGCCTGACACACACTGAAGCCCCGTAATGATTTTTTACTGTTAAGATCCGGAGTATGCAGTGCTTTGAGGGTGACGGGCACGGTACCCTCGAAGCTTACTATCCTAGATTGACAAACTAGACTCCTGTTGATCGAGCATAGAGCCGCGTCCACGATGCCAGCGGGCGTAGCAGGCGGTGCGATGTTAGCTACTACTCACTTGTTTGTTGTAGAGTAGCGAGTCGCGGGGCGCGGGCGGGTCGCCTCGCTCGCGCTCCTTGCGGGGCTCGGCGCGCTCCGGCTGCACTGAAGACGTGTGCCGCGGCTGAAATTATTAACATACAATAGCATAAGTATACATCCGTTTGATTTAGAAGTCTTTGTGCTAGAACACAAAACTACAATGCAAGGTTGAATCGCAAAAACATCCCCCTTCTCACGCGTAGGTGTTACATAAAAGAGCGTAGTAGGTTTTTTTAATGGATATAACTAGAATTCTGCAAGTTGTTGTTGAATGCGTAGTACGCCACATATATAAATATAAACCTTAACACTGAAAAAAAAAGAGATAAATAAGCTCTTGAGACCACAGACGAACATAGTCCTTCAGCTCGCTAGATCAAAGACAGTGGTTAACAGTAGTGGTTGGCAATGGAAGACCCAGCGTAGAGTGGTGTGGCGGTTCATGAGATAGGTCTATGTTTCAGCAGTTGACAATCATTGGGTGATGATAACGATGATTTTAAGTTAGCTACAATGTAGATTGGTATGACGTTTTTCATTACAGACACAAATATGTGGAATCATCATTGACTCCAATCTATAGGAAATCCCCACCCTTATCAATCAACACTTTGATTACCCAGCAACCTAATGATTTGCGATACTTATTTTACCACATACCAATTTAGAATGTCCGATAACAAAATGACTAATATAGAAGTACAGGTATCTTTTTAATTAACTTCAGATATAAAATGCAGCTCCTTAAAAGCTAGTTATTAAACTCATAATACTTTATCACTTTATCAATAACCTTGTATACCGTTAGAATAGTACTTATCACATTTATTTTTAAATCACGAATTGGTGTAATGGGAGTTGTAAGCCACCAGAAGCAAGCCTTTGTTAAAGAGATATTTATATTTAGTATGCATCTATCTATGTATTTGTGTAGATATATCAGCTGTCCGACACCCATAACACAGGTTCTGCCTAGCTTTGGGTCGGATGGCCGTGTGTGAGATGTCCCCACATATTTATTTATCAAAATCAAGCTGTTTTTATGGTATAAAAATGTATAATTTTAATATGTTATGGAATTACACAGTCATCTTCTTAGCGTGGGGAAAAACTCTATAACTGGATTATAGATTGTGAAGTGGTCAGGTCACTCATACAGTAACTTATATTGCGGTGTATTCTATTCTACTCATTTCTCTCACTGCATGCCTGCACCTGGCTCACTCGATTGGAACTTTACTGCGTATCGCCTCCTAAATGCGTAGTACAACTACACGCGGTGTGCATACCTGTTGTTTGTCGACGGTGGTGTTGTTGTTGAGCGGCGGCGGCTTGGCGGCGTGGTTGTCGACGGGAGCCTCCTCGCGCACGGAGCCGTTCTGCTTCGCCACCGCCGGCGACGTCGCCACTTGGATGGCTGCAATTACACATTGATTGGTAAGGATTTTTATTATCTTGATTTGGAAAAGTATTGACTATTGCAACAATGCAAGATATTAAAGTAGGCAAAAGGGAGTTTCTGGTAGATCCGCCTCGCAATCCTTCTCATTAATGACCTCTGGTGCGGTTATTTGTACCAGCGAAATTACCAGGACAACATAACTACTAAAGAGTACAGTGTGGTCGATCCACTTCGCATTCGGTGTCATTCATGACCTCTGATTCTGCGTACCTGTATGGCATATACCTCAAGCATACTTATTCAGGAATTTTGACGCGATCATGTAAATACAGCAAAGCATACCAGGTAAAACATAAGTACCTGTGTCATTCCACCATGCTTTCTCGGTTATTCCGTCGGTCAAAGTACTAGGACAAGATAACTTCTAAGGAGTCTACCTGATTAGTCGTTCCGCCCCGCATGTGCCCTTCATTAATGACCTCTGGCACGGTTATTTCAATCAGTCGATGTACCAGGACAACATCCGTACCTGTGTTATACGTTCTTATTCCTATGGTGTGGTTATTGCGTCAAACTACCAGGATAGCATAACTTGTAGAGTGTTCACCTGTGTGGTCAATCCGCCGCGTGTGCTCGCGCTCGTGTATGACGTCGGGCGGCGGCATGTCCGGCTGCACCAGCCCGCGGTTGCCGCGCACCGTCATCACCCACGGCTCGTCCGCGTCGCCGTCCGGCCTCCCAGAGTCCTCACTGGAATGGAGAATAGAGAGGTGGTTAGGTAAGCAAGCAAGCGTAGAGGGTCAAAAGGTGGTGCACAGAATTTGGGGATCGTTCATGTCGGTAGGATAACTTAAGACTATGATAAGTTTATTCAACAAAGACGGGATCTTTCGACAAGAGGGCAGAGGACCTAATGATGCTAAAGATATTTGCATGTAAACTTAATAACATTGAATCCATCTGTTATCGTCGAGATTTGTGTAGCTTACACACACACACACACGCACTCACGCCTTGTACTAATGTACTCCCTTGCGGGGTAGGCAGAGGTGCATTGCTGCACCCACTTTTCGCCAGAGTGTTATGTTAGTCCCAATGTAATAGGGGGCGGGCCTATTGCCATTTTACGGGCACATCCAAGACCCGAGAACAAATATCTGTGTTTAAACAAATATCTGCCCCAGCCGGGAATCGAACCCGGGACCATCGGCTCAGTAGTCAGGTCACTAACCACTACGCCATTCGGTCGTCTTGTCATTGTGTAGCTTAATTGCCAAAAAAAACTCTATTCAGCTATTCAGGAGTCAACGTAATTTAAAGTTTTCCTTATATTATTCAGTATAAGGAAACCTCTAAAATACACATAAACCGGAGGAAAACCGTGGTTTAATGACGTGTAAACTTGAAATAACTTTGACAAGTAATCACAAATAGGGTCCCTGGGCTCTAGAGCATAATGTGTTCACAACTTCACTTTGTAATGTACAACATAATACAAAACTTTCCTTACTCCCGCCTCAGAGGACATGTTTTAACAATGTCTCTTCTTTGAATACGAGTTTCTCTTGAGGGAATAATACTTTGACGAAGTTTTTTTTTACAAATATTATGTTCTTGAAAACTTCGGCCTACTACCGATGATATGCAAATCTTTAGTTTAAGTTTCATGCTCATATCTTGTTAGGAAAAATATTTGTTATCTTGAGTTACTTCTGTTTCGGTAATGTCGATATAAAACATTCATTAGAGGGATAGGTACAAATAGAAGAGGAGGACACAAACACGGGCTATTTGTTATGTGTGTCGCGTCTGTGCGGTGAATGAACGGACGTGTGGAAACGCGACTAGGGACCAGACGAAAGGATTTACTCCGAAGTGGATTTTGATCGTCTAGACTTGGCTTATACTAGTTAAAAGCAATCAGCTTAAAAATGCAGCTTTACAGGAAAAACAGCGGGAGATTTACTTATATTTTCCGGTTTTTTTGTTATGGTTTAGTTGGATGGCTATAATAATATGCCCGCAAGTGTCCTGACCAGTACTACCACAGACTTAATAACAAGTAGAAGTGACTTACGAATCAGAGTTTTCGGACTCGGTCTCGCTCTCCTCGCTCCGCTGCGCCTTCCACTTCTTATACCTATCTATAAGATCCATTAGATACGAGTTCTTCTTCGCCTTTCGGATGAATTGGAACTTTAATAATTCTTTTGCTGTTGGCCTCTGAAAACGGAAAAAAAAACTTGCATTAAATAAAGTCGCGACTGTAAAACGCTGTTACGTATTTCGCTACAAAGATTTTACAAGATCTTATTTCCCCAAAACTCAAGAGGCCTTTGAGGCGCTCCGTCCCACATGCAGCGCTAGTCTAAAATATGCAAACACAAACTTCACACCACTTAACGAGACAAAGCACTCACATTTTCCGGGTCCTTATTGAGGCACGCCTCGACGAACTCTTTGAACGGCTTGGAATAGCTGCCGGTGAGCTGCGGGGGGTTATTCTTGGGGATGAGGAAGAGGACTCTCATGGGGTGCAGCTCCGAGTTGGGCGGCTCGCCCTTGGCCAGCTCGATGGCGGTGATGCCCAGCGACCAGATGTCCGCCTTGCTGTCGTAGCATGACTGCTTGATGACCTCGGGCGCCATCCAGAAGGGCGTGCCCACGAATGTGTTGCGCTTGCTTGTAGTGTTCGTCAGCTGCCCGGCCACGCCTGCAATGTTTAAGGATTTATATTAGGTTTGGGATTTAAATGGATAGGTTGATAGTGGGTGAGGTAGAGTGTTGCAGCGCTCCTTGGAAGAGGCTTTTCCGACAGAGGAAAATTACTGTACGGTGATGATGATGATGTTGTTGTTTTAACTTTACGTAATAGTAAATAGCACACATTAGTTTTTGTAACCATGCCATGTATGATAGACTAGAATCTGTAACCCCTAGACCGTCACGCCATAAATGGTACTTACAAATGTAAATTGCCAATTTCACAAATCATATTCTCCTTAGCATTGTATTGTATGTCAGCATATGCATGCTTATTACGACATTCAATAACAAAACATTCGTCAATCAATGCCGAGATCACTTCAACAACTCCAGCCTTGAATTACAAAAGCAAACAGTTTCTCATTCACTGTGCATGTTTTAACACCTACACGGACATTTTCTTAGCATTCATTTGAAAGTGTGTATTATTTGTAAGTGCACATAGGAATATTGAATGTCATTCAGAAGTCTTCCGTGGCACATAAATTACAATACATAATACATTACTCCTCTTACAGTATATTATAAGTGCAATGCAAAAACGTGGGCGTCACAGGGCAGCTTGACATCGGAATACGTTAATTGACGTATTTTCACACTGCATTCATTCACAGCCAATAATAAATCATACAGAAATAGAAATGTAATTCCGTACACCAACCAAACGAATCCGCAAACAAACAAAGGCAATTTATATCGCATTAAACTTCCAAGACCGAAAATAGATTACCCATCAACAGCGAGCGCCGGTTAATTTTAAACCATTACATAATACCGTTAATAAACCTAATGAAAAATGACATGTCGCCAACTGGGGCACGGGTCAACGTCCCAACTGTGGTAATCAAATCGTAATCGTAAACTGTCAACGGGGCAGCATATAAAATCATAAAATTATCGTTGCATGCACTATCGGCCGCCGTTGCTGGCGCGGGCCGCGGCTCGCTATAAAACTGTCGAGACAGTTCATAAAACTCTACTCGTGTTCTGTGTGTTTGAACACCGACTTTTAAGTACATTACAATCTCTTTTAGTGTAGGTATAGCCCTGTAATTAATATGTCGGTGTATTTAAGCATATCAATGTTCGTAAAACAACAACGGATTGAACGACGACAGATTGGGAGCGTTTGCAGCGTTTGCTCTAGATAGCCAAAGCGAATTTTCCTGTTGGAGCCGAAATCACTGCATATGCATTGCATATTCAAAGCCTTTTATTTTTGTACACTTGATCAATATAAACGCTAGGATGTGCGGAAGTAGAAAAAACAAAGTCAATCGGAAAAAATATAAGCAAAAGTTAAATTAAAAACTCATACTAAAAGTGTGATAATCATAAAATAACCATAACATTATGGCTGCTAAAAAGCTTTTCCTCAAGTATGAATAAGAAATTAAAGCATAACAGAAACATAGGTGCATATACAATATGTCCAATGCCCCACTATCGGGTTATTAGCATGGCCGGCCACATAAAGTAGGGTCATCAATACACAGCGGTTTTTAAGCGTGAACGGTTATTTCCCAGAGCGTCCCAACCCAACACCAGTTCAAACATTGAACACTGGCGACGCGCCAAGGCCTAGCACAGCCTAGTGTTGGGATCGGAACAACAGTAAGATGTGTTTAGGACACAAAGCCGGCGGCTTACAGTACGCCGAATGTTTTACTTGAGCAAAGCTCGGCTCGGCTTCGACTTGACCTACATTTGTTGAGTTTTAGCCTTTGATCTTTGCGGCACGGATCAAGTTCTCATTTTGGAGAGATTAATGTGGTAATAATTTATTGGGTTGCCTTTAAATCTACAATGGACTAATGGAGGACGAAGTAATAAGAAATTCTACTTTATCATCTTGTCCGGAAAATGAAAACCATGCAGATAACGTACTGTATAAATACACCCCTTGCTTGCCTTGCTCTTACATTCGTCTCTTTGATGCTCTTATCCTGCTTCCTCTGCAATACTAATCTGCATATCAGCCAGCTTCACGTCTACTCACAATCTAGCTCGTGTGTTCGTCACTGACATCAATGAGAAGATCGCTATATTAAAGCCTCCTTAACGAAACCAACCAGCTTCACGTCTCCCATCTCGCTGAGCAGCACATTGGCCATGATGCCTCTATACTGCTTCGTCTTAGTGTTTAGATTAGTAGATGGTCGGAATCCGTATAGAAAACTCACCGAAATCAGCCAGCTTGACATCACCCATCTCGCTCAACAGCACATTGGCGGCCTTGATGTCCCTGTGCAGCTTCCGCTCCGAGTGCAGGTAGTCGAGGCCGCGCAGCACCTCGCGCAGGATCACCGCGATGTGCATCTCCTCGAAGCTGCCCGCCTTCATGAGGTCCAGCGCGGACCCGCCGCCGAGGTACTCCATTATTATCCATAGCTTCGTGCCCTGCGGATGGAAAGGTTGCGGTTTAGTTAAAGGTACATTTGAAATGGGTGTTGGGGCAATCCGTTAGGTAGTAGGTATATAGGTATTATTAACCATATACAAGAAGAGAGCTGGTGAGAATAGAATATCATAATTTAATCAAATATTGATATTGATAATAATAACATTCATGTAAAAAAAAACATTATAAATTTAAGTAGGTCTGTTTTTATCTTCCAATTAAGCCGATTCATTTTTAATAATTGCTCGTATTAAGGAAGTAATAGCAACTTTAATAGCATTAAAATTTCTACATAAAAACAAAAATTACGAAATAAATTCTCCATGCACGCAAAACGACAATTTAGCAGTAAAAGTTTACACAGAGTTTTTGCCATGAAACCAAATTGCAAACGACAGATAAATTGTTTGTTGAATGTTGCAAAAACTTATTAAACGTGTGTTTTGTGTCAGCGTAAATAAAAATGTAACAAAATAGTTTTGGCAAGCGACTAAAACCGCATTACGGAAGTAAAACAGTTGATGGATGAGTTTGTTCGAAAACTAGTTCATCACGGGCTCGCTTTACGAGCGCACACGCAAATGGACTATTCAAAAATCGTAGATACACCTTGACACAAAAAGATAAAGCGAACCCCTTCAGTTATGCGGCGTATGAACTGAACATACAATACCTTAGGTTTACGTCGGCTATAAAATAACAAGGCTAAGACATAAGTTCCATTTCATTATCTTTACGCTATACGAGCTACAGCCGGAGGCCGCAGACATTATATTTCTCAAAAGGATTATTACTAAACTAAAACGGCGGTGTTCCTAATTCCTCAAAGGACAAGAGGACACTTTATTAAAGCTGACAATCGGGCCAGGATTAGCTTTACGTGACCAAATTGTCGATCGCTCGTGGAAAATGACCCAATCAGTGCTGCTATAAATTGACCGGGTTGCCTGAGGAGGAAAATCTCCATCTGGAGTCCACTATCTACGCCAGGAAAAGGGTCCGCTTTTCCTGTCTGTCTCAGCTGAGATTGCGCCGCCTCCAATAATACTGCCGGTCCGTTTTGGCAACGGTAGCATATCTGAGACTTATCAAATTGAGAATTTATATTTGCTTGTCGTGTCACCATTTTCTTTATAATATTTTGTTACTGGCCAGCTACACGCCATAGACAACCTCCATGGCGGGTGGACTCGTTTCCAGTCAGGTAATAATTATTCGCCGGTCTGGTGAGCAGTTGCGCGGCTACTGGGCGACACGGGCACATGTGTGCTGTACCTACACTACATTGTACCTACATGTCGTGTCGCAATAGATCAGGAAGAGAACAATGCGCGCGGCGGCCCGCGGATCCGGCCTGGCCCAGGCACGCTCCATCAGCTCACCCAAGTGGGTTTAGGGCAAGAACAATAGATAATGAGGTATACCGTAACGTAAGTGCGTATGTATTGTAAATGTATGAACATCGTCTACATATCCTGCACAGCTGGGTACTTACTTAACGCGGGCTAAATATCAGGTTTTGTACGTATTATGTTTACAGTTACTTGAAACGTAAATTAATTCTGCAATGTCATTAAGTTTACAGTTAACTCAGAATATTGCGTACATCCAGTACATACTGCAATCCATACATTTAGACTCTAGGTAATTCCGAATATTGAGAAGAAATCACGATAATGATGTAACTAGATGATGAACGATGGGTGAGCTTGTTTTGTGACGGAAGGAGAGAGCCGCTTTCGAAGTAAATCAAAATAAAATACTAGTTAGAATCTAAACAAGTTTAAGAAACTTAAATTAAAATTAATTAAATTCATTTATTTCAGTAAAGCCCAGTACATATTGGTATCAAATTATGATTTTATAACCAGTTATATGTATACATATTTATAATTAGATATATAGGTACCTAATTGCGATGAATAGCTGCGTCATTATTTATGTCATCTTTATATCAATTTTATTAATAAGAGATAGGTACCAGTACGTGTAGTTTATATTAATCTTTTGCTTCATGTAACTTCAAATAGGTAGATCTATACCTACTGCAATTAAGAATGAGTATGCAATCATAATACTAAAGAAACCCTCTGTAGCACTACCTTTTACTTTCTCCACAACTCCAAAGGTTGTGGTAGAAAATTCTATTACCATTAAGTACGCCATTGCACACGACTGAATATTTACCTAAGTGCCAGAATGAAATTAAGAAACAAAGGGGCTATTTTGAGATGTCGAAAAGAAAACTACAAGTACAAATAAAAGAGTAAGTAACCTTATTAAGACAAGGGTCACATAAGCACACAAAGTTACCTTCAAAACTTAACAATCCAATATGGCCATATTTACATAATAAATCAGGAAAGTCACACATAAACTTGCCGTTACATTACAACCCCTTGTGCAAACTTTCGGGATGTTAGGAAACTTTCCTACTGATATTTTCAATGATAATAATGACGGATTCGACTGGTGGCGATCAATGAGAATGAGAATTTTCCACAACTTTTTACCAAACTTGTAAAACATTTATCAGCTGGACTCCAACAACGCAATTTTAGTACGATAGTAAGAACAAAAACTATGTCAACTTACTTAACACAGTTGTACAAAAAGGTTCGATTCGATTTCCCTCAGTTCCCTTCGCCTCGTGTTTCCGTGTCGTCATCACGACATACCAATTCGGATGAGCGCAGCTAATATTGAGTCCCATAACAGCGAATGGGTGTTCCGTAATATTGTTAACTTAGCTAATATAATAGAATAGGACATGCCAGGATAAATTATTCTATGCTTATTTCAGTTATTTGCTCAGAGAGGGCTCGCTGAGTACACAAAGGAAAAGAGGCGAGAAAACCTATTGATCTGCGCTCGCCCGATAGTGTTTGGGACGAGCAAAAACAATAATAAATTGTACACATTATATTTTTACTGTCAGATTTATTTCATTGTCGTAAAAGCGTTCGCTATATTTATAAACATTACGAGGTAGACTTCGGTGTAAAAAAGTTTAAGAGTCACTCAGATTTACAAGTTGGATAAAATTATGACGATTGGAAGAACTATTTTATCTAACCCGCAAATTCCTTAATAGATGAAAGATACCTTCAGATAAATTCTCACCGACTATCCTTCAACTAACAGCAGGCTTCACACTTTCCTTTGTGACTAAAAATAATACCTTTCAAGCATAGCTTCTTATAAACACATAAAGTGGAATACATATTAACAAAACCTAGTTCTATTCTAAAGGAACTTCACATGCTCAGACAAGCAAAGAGAGAGAGAATATACACAAAAACGGGACAAAAGTGGGAGAGTATATACATTTACAGTGGAAAGTAGCTGTGCCGTAGCACGTGCCACAAAAGGGTTATTTTATGAAAGCCGCTGATAATAAGCTTTTATTCATCCTTGCAGTACAGCCAGCAGCGAAACAGTAGGAAATAAATAATTTATGTGAGAATGAATACTGAATTATTGGCTGTCAACTGTTGATAAACCGTTGAGCATTTTATTTAAGTTATTAATTTTTTTTAAATCGGTTTGGAAATAAATATCATGGTTAATTTTATCTCGTGCCGTAATTTTGGTGTAAAGTGGACCTACCGGGCCGAGTAAACCGCATTTGTTAGATAACTCAGACTACACAAAATGAATCATAATCAATATATAATTTACAAATGCGCTTCCATAACCAGTAAAATAAATTCATTTGAAAACGAATGCTAAGTTCTATTGCAGACCGTACGTAGTAGTGGCTCTATGTATGTAAAACACTCTTCTCGTTGCCATAGCAACCGGCGGCGTAGGTCATAGACCCTCGGCGCGACGAAGGAACGACACAAAGAAAGCATTAATTAGGAAAACTTAAACACTGCATACTTAACCAAAGGATAACTCACAGTCTGTAACTCACAGATAGGTACAACATTTTCACAAAAAGGAGAATGGCGAACTTCTTTAATTTCTATGCAAATTGGCAAAGCGTGGGTTCAGTTCATTATTGCATATTGTAGACTTCTGATTCTGATAATGAAAAATTCTTTCGAGTTGGATGCAGGTCTGGTATTCACGCATTTTGAATAATTTTAATGAAGAGCAGAAATATTAAATTAAATTAGCAAGCGTTTGAATCATCCAGCTGGGCAGTTGTTTATACACTCAATAGCCAACTGAGTGAACAAAAGAAAGGTCATATTTTTTGCATCAACGCTCTTACTACTGTATCTTTAGTATGAAAAATTCTAATCATGTATGCAAATTGCATTGCAGGCTTCATAAAAGCTAGCTCCACGCGTAGACGGAGGTATCGAGCCGGCTGAAGCAGTAACTCAAATAGCACGTGTATCCGAAATAGAGGCGGCCTGCACGACAACAATCGAACTGGGGGGAGAGACTTTATCATTCGCCTAACTAATTCAACGATCCTGGTTGCCATGGCAACCGCGAGGGCGCCGCCCAACACCGCGCCGTACGGAATACAAGTTACGAGCCAAGCTTATCTTCAACTACTTGCTATATTTGAACCCCAATATACTAGACTAATGACATTTCAAACGCTACCTGAAATGCCACGGAATTCAAACGTTGGCAAACCTAGAAATTCAAACTCAAACATGCAAAGAAAAACAGCAAGTCTGAGTGGCCGTTTCTATACAAACTAGCGCAGCGGGCGTTGATAAAATGGAGCATTGCAATATTACAGCACTTATTACCGCGTCGAGTCTTCACAGCCTTTTATCAATACTTCATTTTTCCTCATCGTCGAGCATAAAGGCTATTTCAGGCTGGCGTGGCAGCCGGTATAACTCTGGACAGATAAGTTTCCAGCGCTCTCGCCTTAATAATTTGCTGGGCGATTGGACGCCAGTACTGCCTGTAAATAACTGCTATGCGGCCAATTTAAGTTAGTCTGCGAGTTGCATCAGCGACTATGCTTCAAACATTTTTTTTTAGTTGGTGTAGTTATTTTGATGCAATGTTCGACTGTTGATATTGCTGACTCACAGTACCCGATTCAGAGAGACGCTAAGCCCCGTGGGAAGGTGGAAAAAGAGGAGAGAAAAAATGTATTGCCTTTCTGTCTGTCTATTAAAGTGGAGCTAATTGAAACGTGTCTCAATTTTAACTCGCCCGAAATACGAGAATCAATTTCATCTGGGAAAGTACAAGTCACAAGATAGGGGATTCCCGGGAATTGCTGAGATAAGAGAAGCTTCGGGAGCGCGCGGCGCGGCGGGAACAGACCATTACTGAGATAGCGATCCACTGCACAATCCACACAGCTGGAGGTCACAAGGAAATCTTACATGACACTGAAACCTTCACGGAAACTGATTAGTTTAGAACCTACTACGCATTATTATGGCTTAAAGTTGCATTTACAACGTTACTCCTGGCAATAATGAAATAAAATTCGTTCAGTTCATTAACCAATAATGTAATAACATTTCAGCGACTCGCTCTCACCTATGCCTTGCCTCGCGGCGCGAGTCTCGCAGTAAAGATTGGGTTTTCCTTTAGGGGAGCTCAGGGAGTAGAGCCAGGGGAATCCCTCCTAACAGTGTGGAATTAGAGGGAATCGGGCGCCTGTTGTTACGGGAAAATCGATCAAGAATGCAGTACAGACAGCTCCTTTAAAGGTTCAGTAACTTCGGCAAAATGAAGTTTCAAAACCTTTATTGAATATTTAACGAAAAAAAAGACCTAAAAGGAAAAGTTTCTCCCTAAAACAATCTAAAAACTTGGCTTAACTTAAGATAATATTTTCCTTTATAACGAAAATACCTGGTATTCCTTGGAAGACAAAGCTCTTTTATGATAACAAAGGAAAATATGGTAGCAGATTTACATTGTACGTACTATCTGATTCGATTCCTGAAGTTCAATGTTTGTACAATTTCCATCGCGAGGCTTACTTTGTTGAATTTAAACCTTATCTATTCGACGTACGTTTACATTTGGTAAGTGGCTTCAGCGTGAAGAGTACTTCTTCACATTAGATTGTACGTTGAACGGAATGTGTTTTTAACTAGAGTGTTTAGGTTCGACTACATACTGTACTATGTGTAAACTCCAGCACATTAGCCAACTTTGTGGACAAACATTTGGCTAATGTAGCCAAAACTTGGTAATTCTGGGAAGTGTCACAATGAGTTTGTGTTTACGAGGCAAGTTCCACCGACCCCCTCCACATTTGTCATGGCACTCTCCGGGGAGGGGCACTAATCCCGGACATTACTGCATCATCCCGCGGGATTCTCAACTTCTTAAGAAAACAAGAGAGAAGACAAAAGTGCTTGAGTGCTATAATATATGGGGGATTGTTTAAGAAAACGTGTAGAAAATCTGTAACTACGTGGAGCGTCAATACGGACGGAAGATGAGGTTTCCTTTTGTTGAAGAAAATGAGGGATGGCTGTAACAGAGCATGGATATATTATTGATACAACGAGCGCACGTATCCAGTTGCAGGGATTTGCTGATGGAGTGGGAACGCTTCGCACCAGCTGGCTATTCGGGAATAGTTTTGTATTCATGATATTCTTGTAAACATAAACGGTGGCGTTCAGTTGTGGGAATATCGGGGTCTTGATATTTGCGGCAAAAGTTGTGAATGAGTTTTGGGCAAGTTGCGCGTCCGCGTTTAGTTTATTAAAACGTTGCTCGCCGCCGCCGCCGGGTTAAAAGCATCACAACTCGGTCGTGTAACTGACAACCGCATTTCGGCCGCCACGGACAGAAGAAACCCGCGATATTTTATTATTTCCGTCATTTTCTGCCCAACAAGGTTTTCGAAATTTTTTATAGCTGACAAAGATACTCCGTTCAGTTAAGTTAAAGAACGTGACCTTATTACTTTTGCACGGCTGAACCTATTTCGACTAAACATATCCAAACTCACAAGTATAACTTAAAATTTATCTCTTTAAATATTGGCAATATTTAGAGAATTTATAAAAAGAGTATAACCCGGAGCGTGTAACACACTATGCCTAGACATATCCGCTCATAGCTCGAACTCATCGCTCACCAAATAAGGTTAAATTCCCCCAGGGAACTCTCCTGGTCTGAAGTAGGTACGGTTACATAAAAAATGTAAGCAGGTTTAGTCATTATGGCTTAACACTTTCCACGGAGGTTGTAAACAAAGAGAAGGGATCTAGTAAAATATAGTGGAGGAGCGCGGAACATTTTAGTTAAAGGGTAATACTACTTCGCTGCTGAGTACCTATATTATGTATGAGTACGAGGGGTTTGTGCAACATTGTAGGTATATTATACGTAAGTACAAAAGAGGTCGCAATAATATAATATATAGACAGTAAAAATATGTTATATTCATAGCTCCATAAACTTGAAGGAGTTAAATCTTGGCATTATTTTGAGAAGAAAAGGAATAAGATGCTCCGTCTAGCTGGCCTATTACAAACTACAATGCACATGGAGGGGGAATAAAAGCACAATGAATAAACAAAACAAAGGAAATTGTTCTTCCTCGGAAGTAATAACAATGTTTTTAATGGCGCCGAATCAGTTATATGTACTACCTACTAAATGGGAGACGGAAATCCGGTCACATATAATTTATTTCGTTGCAAACCTGAAATGCATTATATTCGCGATAAACAAAGAGGATAACGTCTAATACCCTTAATACCATTACAAGGATAAAACGAAAAATACTCAAAACAAAAATACACTTATCTTAGTATTTATTAGAGTAAAGAGGAGAGGCGCAGAGAAGATAACAAGGGGATCGTCAGAAAACCAAACAAAACACTGTTCCCGAGCTAAATGAGGAATGTCTGTACTTTTAATTCTTGTGCAAAAATGTAAAAAGGATACTGAGACTAGTAAATGTATTATGTAAATGCATTTTGATGCGAGACCAGAATAATTTGCAGTAAGGGTTAAAATGAGAAAGTCTCGTTTTTAAAGTTGTCCAGTAAAAATACAGAGGAAATGAGTCTCATTTCGGGGAGCAAGCTCGCCCGACAAAGACTGCAAGCAACGTACGGTTATTAGTTACACTAAAATGTGTAAATTTACTCTTGTGAAATCTTGCTTGTACTGTTTTGCTATTATATTATAATACACAAGCGCTTCTGTCTAATGCAGCGTAGGTTTGTGTTCCTGCTGGACTGTTATAGGATTACCTAGTTCAGTCTTATTAGTTTATATCTTGTTTATATAATGAAATTCGGTGGTATAATTATGTCGATTGTAATGACCTTTACAATTATGTATTGGAGAGTTTCGACTTCGCTACAAAGGCTTGGTCGATCGCCGCACGATTTAAGTGTACCTTTATTCGTTCAAGCTCATATGCCTCATAAATAGTAGTCAATAAATAAAGTCTATCGTTTGTAGAAAAAAAACAGGCTCAGTGTTAGATCTAATCTGTTAATTTAATATAATACTAAAAACTATTTTAGCAAGCGTAAAACAAACATTAAGTTGAGCGAAATTACAAGACGACTGATTTTTTACGGCGGACTCTATTCTTCGCTGCCCCGTCTGCGAAGCCAAGCTATAACTTTATTTTATCGCTGTGCAATAATTGCGTATTATTTTATAGAGACCAGCTCTTTGATGATCAAATTTGCATGCCAGCATCCAGGCATAAGACATGCAATCTTTAAAAAAAAATATGGTAGGTATTTTTTACTTTATTGGATATGTCCCAAATAGGTTCATCATACATTAAAAGAACACTGTGAAGCCTACACGCGTAGAAATAAAACTCGATTGCATTTAAGCAATAACCGTACGTCTTCCACCAAATAACCATACAAAAAATGTGGAGTAACTTAGCGTGCCCGAAGTACCCAATACTTTTAGTCGCCCGCATAAAAACACACAATATTAGGGAATAAACTCGCGACGCCGCAGCGCCACGGGCCGAGATTGCGTCGGAATGCAAATGCGTACAATTTTGTTCGACATTTGCCCGAAAAAGGGACATAGCCTTTCCGAGTTTAGTGAGTCACATTTAGCACAAAGCGGTACGGGCTGGGGCTGCTTTATCTACAGCTGCCACGTGCAGGCTGTATGTTTGGCTCCAGCTTAAGGTGCGACAGCAACTGTCATTGTCCATTCATATTTAAGACATTTTAAGCAGTGAAACGTAACAGAGGACAGTCAGTATTTGCATGATATTCAATTCTGCATAGGATCATTTTATTGTGTCATCATAAATAAATAACTTTGTATTCCTTGGGAACTCCAAAAGTGGTTTTAGCTTGCGTATGTATTTATACCAACGCATTTTTTGAACTAGCCATCAAAATCCTAGTATAACAATTTCAGCCGCACAAAAACTAAAAAATCCGCCGAAACCCCACCTTAAACTGCTGACATAGAGCTGTCGGAATGTCGAAGTGTCAGAGAGTCGTGGGGTTATGGCAACTCAACTCTGACAAAGACAACGGTCCTTGACCCATTGGCCGGCGGACTTTTACTATTGCAAGCGGAGCCGCGGCGCGCCACTAGTGTGCAGGATATTAGGACGCAAGTTACAAGCTGACATGACAACATTTGGAGGGCTTTTTACAAAACATTTTTTTTGCTAATTGGGTATTTTACTGGTTTATATAGCACATTGGATAACGATTACAGAAACAAATAATGAAAAAAACTTCCGTTCATTTGTTGTCAATAAAAGACAAAAAGAAAACAGGAAATTAATTGCCACACAAAAATATGGGCACATTATTAGTTGCTGAAGATGACGGACGTTCACACATGGTGAGAACATAATTTATCCTGACAGACCCTGGGATATATGAGACTTGTTCAGGAAATTGGCATTAAATTATTGTTAAAAATAATCCAAAAAACAATATTCATACCATCTCATAATTTTTATACCTGCTAGTTAATACCCCAGAAATATTACCCTAATGCCACTCCAAACTGCAGTCCAACAGAATCAGAGCACATGTATGCAACCACGCATATTCCATTTCCGAACTGGATCCGGCTTCCGTTTCCGCCGAACGTCTCTAACTCGCATTTAACCTTTGTGCTAACTAAACAATAGGCGGACTCCCACGCGCGTGTTATGTACCTCCAGTTACCTGCGTATTACGATAATGATACGATACCGCCCGCTCTGTCACCTCACTACCTCATTATGCCGCGAACTGCATTAACCGCCCTACGCTTTCTAAATTCGAATCTGCGTGGCACATTTCGTCTTCGGTAGTCATTTGTTTTTTATTTTCTCCTGCGGCCAGTAATTTGCATGTAACGATTGCGACTGTCGAGAACAATAGATTCATTGTTACGGAAAGTTGTATAAATTACTATTTAAATTAAAGATGCTTGTTTATGCTGTACCTACTTAATATGGATGTGATAATGAATATACTTATTGCGTTTTTATGACGACTCCATAGTAACTTTAACGCACCATTGGCGTTCTAGCCCAAGCGTGGGCGCAAGTTTCATTACAATCTAATGTTATTTATCAACAATTCTCCTATAGCTTAATTAAGCGTAGATCTCATTAGAGTGCGTGTTGAATACGGAATACCGTTGTAGGTTAGCGCGGGAATAGTGTTCGCATAACGGAACTAGCACGGATTGCGTGAAACTGCTGTAGATACGAAAATTTCCCTACACATTGCTGCGCCACTGTTGTCCTGGAAAACGCGGTGTCGTATAAAAACTACAGTGTAAGTTACTACTACACTATAGTGTAGTTTTACAGTAGGATTAGTTCGAATATGCAGTAGAGGGATTGTAAGGTCCTGAAAGTGACAAAAAGTAATGGTAGCACTTTCGGGTTAAATGTCTTTTTCTAGGTCACATATGACGCAGCCGTTTTCCTTCCAAAATTTGATAACAAAGTAATAATTTTCGTAGATAGAGCAGTTCGGTTTTTACAGCTGCTATGTTGATACATATTTCAAGGAAAATTATATGTTTTTATTCACATAGGACATTACAGCGGTTTCTTCGGTTATAGACAATTATTTTATGTAAATAATTGGTAAAAAATAAAGAATAGAGATTACCTAACTGTAGGTACCTATAAAGCTAAGTCAAACTTTGCATCCTATTTACCACCGTAGCTAGAGTCTACTAACTACAGTGTAAACAAATACAGCTCTTAACGCCTGACAATATGACCGCACAAAGTTGCACTGGATGTGCAATTTCCTGTATACAGCATGTTCTAAACCGAACGACGTATAAGCGCTAATGTCCTTTTTCTGTTGCACAGACAGGTAATAAATCTCACTTGCGCAATGTTCTACGGCGGAGGATGTTTATCCGCAAACTTCCGGTTTTGGAAACGTTCCATTTTTAAATTTAGTCATTTTAACGGTGGCCCGTATGCTACCAGATTTATTGTTGCTATAGATTAAATTTGCTTCGCGTATTTAAATTACGTCTCTTTTTCATTTTATAGTTTGATCTGGAGATGGTAAGTTATAGTTCAGTGATTACTTGAATTCTTATAGTTTCAAGTGTTCCTATGCGTAGTAGTGTTAACCATCGTAAGCCTTTGCGACTAAACTGCATCCATCAGCCATGATCTTATTATAAGCTTCTAATTACACAAAATTTATTATAATAGATACACTCAGCTCTTTTATATCTAGTTAGCATTATATATAGGTAAACATATATAAAACGATAAATAAATAATCAAGTTATGTCGAACGTTCGTTGATGCTGTAACAATTTCCGCAAAAATGGAACTCGATTGATAAATATTATGTTATTCGCGGACCGGCTGAGCAATAAATAAAAACTTTTATAGAAAGCTTTAAACATTATAAATTTATAGCCATTTAATTTCCATACATACATATACATACATAAATATGCCCACGACTGTAATCCCCTCTGACTACCCCAGTCAGAGGTGATTAAATTTTCGTATGTGGATCATGTTGTGTTTATTATTTCATTTATTAAATATATTTTTCGCACATTTATTGATTGATTTATTATTATTTTATATACGCATAAATGGTAAGTGTACCTACAAACATAACCGTTTCAAGCAGTAAAAATAATATTTAGAGGCAGTGGACAGTTATATGTAGTATAATCATTGGATTAATTAGGTTTGTAAACTCGTATCCATAGTCCACGATAAATTATTGATCGGCAACCAGCACATTTTTCCGTGACAATAATATAAATAATTCAGGAGAAAATTCAACAGGAATATGAGCACACTTTTACCTAAATCTCGGGGGATTTTCACCACTCGACGCTTACTCGTACACAGGGACATCAGGTGGGCCTTTTCACGACAAAATATAATACAAAATATAAAAATAGGCGACGAACCGTGCTCGGCGGGGAAATGACGCGAAAATAAGACGCCATGATTGACGTCCATTACTGTCACGAATTATATTAAGGTTTGTGGGAAAAGGTATTGGAAACTGTACAATAGCGGGCAATGGAGTGATACCGGAAATAGCATATAGTGTTCTTTGTTACCGACCTTGCAGAAATATTTCTTAGTTTTAGCGCCTAAATTTACTTCGTGGGATCATCAACTCATCAAATATAGAAAACAAAGTAAGAGAGAGAATTCGTTTCATAGCCAATATATCAATATTGAACATAGCAGCCTCGAATTCTCTGACAGCAATACATGCCGCAAAATTGACCCAATAGGAGGTAACAGCGCAACACCTCGCAAAAACCGTAGCACAGAATTTACGACAGTAACACAATCTCACATCGGATGCGAGCGCCATAAAACCTGCTCGTTTCCAGTCAAATTTCGAATGGCAAGTAAAAGTGTTATCACGCCCAGATTTTATGGTTCCTATATTCATTCATAATGAAGACCATTTTAGAATATCCAATAATCGATAAATCAGTTCATTTAGTACACAATAATCTTATCAAGAGAGTTACTACAGGTAGGTTACTCAATGAATAATGCTTCTCACTGAAGAGTCGCAGGTTCAATCCAGCAAGTATCTATGTAGTACTTACCTAATGATTTATATAAACTGTTTACCATCACACTTACGGTAAATAAAAAATCGTGAGGAAACCAGCTAATCTAGATTACATAAAATTATAATGTAGGTACAAAGATGTGTGAACGTAAACCCACCAACACACAGCGGACAAACGTGGCTGGAAATGGTCCAAGCTTAAAGAAGTAGAGTATATAGAAGTAAATACACAAAGGCTCCATTCGAATGAACGAAATGCAGAAACAAACACCCCCACAAAATAATGAATTACACTCACGGGCAATGAAAAAGTTCCAGTGAGAAAAACACAAAATTACTCCTAAGTGAGAAATTATGGCTTAATGACGCCTACTGCAATATTGAACCACATTTAAAAGTGCACCAAAATACTACCAACTTAAAACGTAAACATTTTGTTCAAATTTCACATTTTGTGAAAATTTGTAAGTGGAACTGTTTCTTTGCCCGTGAGTGTAGATTGGCCTATGTAATGTAGCTTATCAAAGCTTGATATCGTAATCAATCTACGCTGTGCAATGCGCTTTACTCAATTAACGCGCCAGAACAAACGTTCGCTGACAAAAACACAGTCAACACTTGGCTACATCACGATCCTGCCTAATCCTATCACTTGAATCAAGGACGGCTCTCACTAACGCGAGACCTTGAGTCTAATGTAATTTCGTCTAATCAAAGCCGAGCCACAAGAGGACTGCTAATCAGATAAACTTTGTTTACGTCAGCGTTTTCAGTTTCAGATATTATGCCTGCGACGTAATTAGGTAGATCAGAGTAATTTAAACAAAGGCTTGAGGCATTCTATAAAGGTCTAAAGACGTCCTCTCACAAGAGCTTTCTAAATTAAATTTGGGAAAGCTCACTAAAACGATAACAGCAGCTTTGTTCTAAGTGGAAAAGTTTGCGAGTGAAATTGCAGGTTTCAAGTGCAATGTAAGTAGCTCTTCCAGTAACGCACAGGCAAGATGTGCCAGGGGAGCAGAGTACGATGGAAAGTCTTCGTCTGTTCGGCTCTTGGAGCAAGGAGTCGTAAACAATTTGCGAGTACTGCACTCGGGGCGAGGACGCCGCGAGTAAACGGGCCGGAAGAGCGAAGCGACTCGGTGAATACAACAATAGTCTATTTTCCGACTTATAAAACACTAGCACTAAATTGGAATGGGTTTGTGCCACTGGCTACTGTAGTAGTTACGTCTAAATAGGTACATGCGTTAGGCGGTTGTTTTGTTAAATAAATGTCCTTATACACTCTTATACACATCAAAATAACATAATGCAGTACGATTATTATCAAACCTACAGTAGTTCGTGGTTTTACTTGATTTTAGTTAGATTTATTTCCATTTCGTACATCTGTGGATTTTCTCTAGTCTACATGTAGGTAACTCCCTTTTTATTATTTCCGAAGTAATCAAATGAAAAGTTCAAATCGTATTGCATATTTTCACATCAGAATATAAAACCTACTGACGACATGTATAGCGTACAGTACAGCGTATAAAGGCCGTATTGACATTCGTTAGCCGGGAACTTTTTTCAACAAATATTGTTTCAGCTTGTTTGTTTCAATTAGCAAAGGCTCGACTTTACTTTGAAGAAGAGTGTAAATTAATTAGCAACTTTCGGGACATTTCAAATGATTAATTTTAACATTATTTGTACAAATTATGTAAATCTCGTCAATAAATACAATTTAATTTTCCTTTTAAGGGTCGGCAATAGGCAATCGAGGGTTGGCATTGTCATAGAATTATGTAGTAAATGATGCTCTACAGCCTTGAAAAAAATCACACAGGTAGCCGAAGAGTCTAGCTAGGTGCTGAATCATTCGAATTTAAGTAAATGCTTATGGATAGCTGTAAATTAATTACGAAAAACCAGTAAATCACACTCCCGTATTGTAACAACTGTGTCGTAATTATCAAGAATTTTCATATGATTCTTATCAAATTATAAAGATAAATGCTTGGACTAGGCGCTAAATACCTTGTTTTTTAATAAACACACACCTATTTTGTGTAAATTAATCCCAAACTTGAGCAATTTTTTTCCCTCAAATCTTCATACAAATATCTATGGCGGCTTTCTGTGTTATAAAATCATAAACACAAGCGACGTTTGACTCAGTCGGCCGGTGGCCTCCAAAGAAGGGTCACGTCGGTTTAGGCGGCACTGACAGCTCGCGATCTTATTGTGTACAGACACAAAATCACTGCACATTGGTTGTCATTGCACTTTTTCAACTTTTATGACACCAACATAATTTGATTTGAAATTGAGGAAGCATAATTCTTATACTATATTCAATAAATTAAATGATAATGTTTTTTATTAGTTAAGTCCATGGTACTTCTTGATTAAATTATAATTATTAATGCCTAACTAAAACTCACTAATATAAAATTAAAATTAAACTAAAAAGAAGATGCTGGCCAGATCGCTGCCACTGTCGGGTAGGGTACCCAAGACGCTGGCCGCGTTACCCCGCTATATAGCGATGCTTAGCCTTTGTGATAGGTAAGTGCCAGCCCTAGGGTCCCTTGAGACTTCTATTAGTCTGCTGCTGATGTCTTTAAAAAGCTGACGTGCCTCCCCACGGCCCTGGGATGAGGAGCAGGAATATAGTGAATGGATCTAAGTGATGACAATACGTAGGAAGATTAGGTTAGGATTCAAAAACACAGTCTCATGGTGCTGGTTGAGGCATGGTCTCGTGAGGATCTGATGAGGGCAGTAACACGGAGGTGACTGAATTTTATTTCAAAGATTTAATAGCTAAAAGCATCGAGTTTGGGCGCGGTGGTAGCTCAGTCGGGTAAGCGCCCGCTTCTCACGCAAAAGATGCGGGTTCGAATCACGGCGCTGACATGTACCAATGAGTTCTTTTAACTTAAGTACAATGTATACCATCGCTCTAACGGTGAAGGAAAACATCGTGAGGAAACCTGCATATCTAGATTTAGCACATCTAGATATGTGAACCCACCAACCCGCAGTGGACCAGCGTGGTGGGAAATGGTTCAAGCTTAGGAAGTCAGTTTAGACCTTGGGGATATGCACAAAGGTTCCACTCGAGAGAGCCAGGTGCAGGTACTTACACCCCCACAGAGAATAGAATAGAATCGAGTTTGGGCTATTAAGTATGTTTTTCAAAGAGAGAGAGAAAGATATTTGAGGTTTCCTCTGGATTAGTTAGGTTTACTGGGTTTACTAAATTCATTCGTAACGTAAAATTGTCAATGACGGAATTTCTTCTATAGACAGTAGCCACTAATAAAAACAACGATATATGGCGTGATTTGCAAAAGTACCTATCTAGTCAACCTGCCACGGGGTGACTTCGGTGGGTAACTCAGAATAATACTAATTATATGTTATTGCATCAATAATAAAAAAATCAAGAAAATATTCAAAGTTTGCATCCTCGCTTTTCACGCACACAAATCACAAACTCATGCCTTGTTCTAGGAGCAGGGTCTACCCTGGTGCATTTCCATGACCACTTTTCATTAGCGTCCCACCGGTTTCGATGCTCAGCGGAATAGCACCATTAACCATTATTATTCTGAGATATCATCACTTCTTATTCTGAGTTACCCAACATAAAATCACGCTATCTATTGAAAACATTTTTTAAATTAGGATTTGTCTATGGTGTGGTCCCCAAATTTAAGGGTAAAAGCCAAATAATTATATTTTAACCTTTTTTTATACCTATTATATTAAAAGACCTATTCAACGATACCATACCTACACCATCAAAAAAACCGGAAAAAATATCAGCCCCAATTTACTTGTATGGGAGAGGGAGTACCCCAATTTTTTTTGGGTACCCCTCATATCTATGCGAAATATCAGCTTGATATCTTTACCCGTTTCTGAGAAAAAGGGCAGTGACAGACAGTCAGTCAGACAGACGGACAACAAAGAGATCTTATAACGGTTGCTTTTTTCCTTTTGAGGTACGAAACTCTAAAAATATGAAAAAATATTATTCTGCCACCAAAAAATATACTTACAAACATACATACATACAATCAAAAACATTACTCTCCTCCTTCGGCAGTCGGGTTAAAACAAGTGAGACTGATTCTGAACTTTTGTTCTACGAGTTTTAAAAATTAACCAAAAAAAACTTTATCATAGAAACTTTGTTGACACGTGACTTTTTACCATGGAAAACGATTTTTTTTTCTTCGCGTTTTTGCAAAACTCGTAGAACTAAAGTTGTTCAGAATGACCCCTTGAGTCATCCCCTTTCGGCTTAGTATACCCTTAGTATAACTTATTATCTACACTTTAATACCTGTAGTTACCTTTCTACAAGTAAATACCACATTTGTTTAGAAATCTAATCGGGTTCCGAGTATGGAGAAAAGTGGCACCCCTATTAATTTCTACTCTTTCCTGGTGCCTACCAGTGTAAGTAAGAATTATACTTACTTACCCTAAAATCACCCAAAATGTACTTGAACATAATTGTCAATAAAGTTGGCGAGTAAAAGTTTATCGACCCACTGTGCAAACTAACATGTGTGCGTGTCACTGCGTGTGCTGTGTGAAGAGCATTGAAAACCCAAAATTGGCGCGGCACGTCACCCTGTAAGGGCCCTTAATGGCGGCAATGGGGAAGTAGCGCGAATAATTTGATGAACCGTATTCTTACTAAAAGATACTCAAGTTCGAACGAGGAGAACCTTGAAATAATTTATGCGATCTTTTTATCTTTTAGCATAAAAAGAATAATAACGTTTTACTTTCCTTTATAAAGTGGTTTCATTATAAAAGATGCCGTTTACGGAAATTCTAACAA
Organism: Plutella xylostella; assembly: GCF_932276165.1. Lineage (NCBI taxonomy): Eukaryota > Metazoa > Arthropoda > Insecta > Lepidoptera > Plutellidae > Plutella > Plutella xylostella. The sequence goes on along the minus strand of NC_063984.1, from coordinate 9,384,582 downwards.
GTTTAATGGATTGTAACCAATTTAAGTCAGAAGCAAAATGGGTCTTTACTTACAGAGTAATCCATTAGCAATACAATTTAAATGTTACCTATACAGGAGAGAGAGCCGAGGCCAGTGGTTGATGGACGTTGTCATTTAATTACCTGAAAACAAAATAGATATCATTAAAGTTAAATATAATTACGTACAATAATGCTGAAATTTGTGGGTGGGTATATCTCAAAACACAACTTCAATGAATAGACAAATTAGAAAAAGTTTACACAACCTGGCAGGTTTCAGGTTTCCTTGCCCCAGATTGTACAATGCCTGGTGGCTTTCAGGGGCAAAATTGACTAGTTTTCCTGTTACCACTCGCTTTAAATCTGACAGGAAATATTTAATAAATATTTTGAGTAATAATTTCCATTTAGGTTTACTTGTGTAATAAATATTTTACCACTGGTCTCGGGTTCTTTTTGGGCTGCGTCTTTACATAATTTACATAAGCCTACCTAAACCAAAGTCGAGTAATGTTACAGACCACAAGGCAACCCGCCAAAGACAACTTGAACAAAAACGAAACCACTGAAATACAAAGCCTAACACAGCGGAGATTCTTGGCAGGAGCCGCGTCCAGAGGGATCACTCTAGCTTGCCAATAAACGGAGGAATGAGATCTGTCGTGCAACCGGTACGTTTAGTACACCGAGACAGAGTCGTGGCTAGCGCAGGAGGGCCACAAGCTTCGTTTTTATAAGCTAGAGAGACCCCCCAGGCCCGTTGCTTGGAAACTTTCCCCATTAAGCCCAGTCGAGGGCTGCAACACCTATAAAATGTCACGCGCGTATAAAAAGCTTTGCTACAATCTTATACCTTTAATCAATATTGTTATTGCCGTAATTGCCTTAGTTGGAGCGTAGAATTTCTCGTCCTTTTCTCGTTTACCTGCTTTTCTTAAAGATTTACTGAGTTACAATTTTTATGCTCAGTTTTACAGGCTGAGCCAGATTTAGGATGGAAATCACCTTGTCTCGTGACGCTCCTTTCCAAGTGCATAAAAGAGAAATATACATAGGTAAAATCAATAGAATCTTACAATGATTTCAAGGAAACAAGGAAGGGGGATGTTTGTCAGAAGGGCAATGGTTTGTAAAATTTGGAGGGTGCACCACATTTTCCTAATGAACACCATTGCGCATTAGGTAGAAAGAAGTAGAACCCAATTAGAAAGAAAATACAAAACGGAACCGAAATCAACAAATAAATAAAATACACTCGAGCAATGAAATAGTTCCAGTAACGTAATATGGAACGACAATGGCAGATGAAACCTATTCGAATAATAATCAGCCGTCCGCCTTATGTGGATAGTAACTTGCTCAATGCTCACTACTCTTATCACTACCAAATTAATACTTATCTGACCCTCCACGGGGTGCACCTAAAGTTAAAAATGACTCACAAAGTTAGAATCCTGTTATAACCTTCGTTAGTTAAGTCCGTATTTCAACCGGCCAATTCGAGCTAGGGCCACGTCCCGCAGTAACGATCTATCATGCCTCGGCGAAACTCTTTATTCTAGCTTCAGAAATTCTAGCTGCAACTTTCATAGTTCCAACTTTACTGCTAACAGCATACTTCATCGGAGAATGTAATATTTAAAAATGTACAATTTCATATTTTGTAATAAAGTTTTTTATTCTGTCTGTGTGTATGTTCATTGGCATTATGTTACTAGGATCCGGACTGGACTTATACATAGTAGTAGTACGCTGCAGTCGTGTAATTTTGCAAATAATATACAATAACTTAAGTAAGTGATTTTAATCACGTTGCATCGTGACCTTTGGGGGGCGCATCGGTCGTCACTTCCGCAAGTGTTTGCCACATTAGCATAATTATAATGCAAAGCTGTCTGACACAACAAAATTCACTGCATAATAAATATATAACCTATACCTTACCTATACCTATATGCTTTTACATAATATATAATATCAGCAGCAGCATTACCAGCGTAGAACTCCAATGGCACACTTTTGAAAGATAGTTCTCTTCATGTCAAATCATTCCTGCCATGGCATATCCATCACACCAAGACTTCCACATCGGCCAATAATTCACCATCAAGACACCAATTCACCAATCAGTGCCCCCACCGCGGTCACAGCGCACCTCTGTATTGCAGCCGAACAAATGACAATCGCCATCGACCTTCAATTACCAGCGGAACCATTGTCACCGCGCACAATAGCCAATAGCTGGGCGGGACGAGCTGCTGAAATACTAACTGCATTCCAGAATGTGCTGGACTGATTTGCTCTGCAGGCGGTTCAGAGATGGATATGCTGCTGTCGGTATTTACGACAACATTTTGAATGTTTAGCTTCTTATCGACTCGGTGATAAAATAATAATTAAAAAAATAAAAAAACCGACTTCAAAAAACCACTAAAATGTAAGAAATAATTTAAGGTTTACACAAATTCTACTCGTATGTGACAGTACAAATATACCTAAGCAGGTGTATTTGCAGGTATATACCTAAGCAGGTATATTTGTCACATACGAGTAGAATTTGTGTAAACCTTAAATTATTTCTTACATTTTAGTGGTTTTTTGAAGTCGGTTTTTTTATTATTATTTTATTTTATAGTTTTTAGTTTATTTGCAATAATTTTCAATCAAAAGTAAGGTGCAAATGATACCAAAAAGTCCTACTAATCAATACGAATCATTCAAGCCTAAACACGAAGTAGTTGCTATATACCGTTGAGGAGTTCCCCTGACTGCCTTCCATTTCCATCATCAGATCAGCTCAAGGTCACCATCATATTTTTTTGTTATAAGAACTATATTTACGTTCTTAATTTCATTAGAATCGGTTAATATGTGCCCAAAATGGAAATTCATACCCTGTTTTTACCCCTTTACCCACCCTTGGGGGTGAGATAAAATTCTGAAAAAAAAATGGGACCACCGGGGAGCTCAACCTAATACAACAAAAAAAGAATTTTCAAAATCGGTTCATAAACGGCGGAGTAATCGGTGAACATACATTAAAAAAAAAAAACCCGACGAATTGAGAACCTCCTCCTTTTTTTGAAGTCGGTTAAAAAACACAAGCTGAACATGTCGAAAGGATTGGCGAATCAGATTAGCGCTAGTCGCTGTTTGCCCAAGGCGCGCCAGACTTAGCTAAGGAACTTTATGATCAACTCTAAATATGCCATTGAATTCACAAAAAAATACTATGTCCGTCAAATACCTATATAGCTGAGCGTAAAATTGCCTATTCGCCTGCATCGAACACCACGGGTTTAATCAAACACTAACTTTTTCCAGCCTCCATATATTTGATTGCTTTTTTGTAACTGTACCTAGATATAGTTACGTATCATGTCACATCGGCGAGGATTTATTGCACTTTTAGAAAATATATTTATGAATAACTTAACAATTAAGTGTAAACCATAAAAATCTCTCTTGAAGCTATACCTCCATAATAAATTAATAAGTAATTACTTACTAAAATAATTAATTTTAATACTACTTATAAACGGTATGTAAGTAGGGTACCTACTACTGATAATATCTTATCGCCATAAAAGACATGTGAAGTCCATTAATATAATTAATATTTTATTAAATACATTTTTATCCATTAGAAAAGCCCGATTGACTGTCCAAACCGGTTTTAAAATATTCACAATAATGTAGAGACACTTTTGAATGTATGTACGGTCAGGTGCAGATAAACCTGACCCCCTCTCATACTAACAATGCTTCTGAGGGGGGTCAGGTCTATCTGCACCTTACTGTACTTATGGATGTTTTTTGTAGGTACCTAAGTATTCTGTAAAACGACTGTAACCCATAATATTTAACATAACAAATCAAATAAGCACTGTGCAATAAATATAGTAAAATCTGATCCATACATAGGTATATGTTAACTAAGCAATAAAACAACACTTTGTTATAATTATAAACAAAGCTACAGCAATGTAAATCCGATAAAACCAAACGAACGTTAGTTAGAAAGTTAATGTATTTAAATTGATGCAATCAGATCGACTCCGATAGGCCGTATTCGACAGTTTGTTAGAGTAACTAAGGCTATTTTATTTATTGCTGATAAAATGATTATTTACAACTATAACACAGTTGGTATTTGGTCGTATTAGACCTATAGTGGTAATCGAAACAGCATACAGTTTGATCGCAGCAATATCTATACCGATTTAGTTAAGTATGTATTTTGCATGTACCTACAGTTGTACATGTACATACAATATAATGTGTGATGAAGAATGGGCGGTGGAAGTTTAACACTCTTTCAGAATAGTTATATAATGAGTATAATAGCCGTTCCCATATTTTAATTAGAGCACACCCTCTTAAAAATAATTACACACGATGGGGGTCAAAATTTAGTATGTTGTCGAATCAATTTTGAGTAGAGCATAGCTATCTGTAATAGAATCGCCACGTTCAACGTTCATTAAAGCTGATTTAACGACGTTAAACCTCGGCCGCTACACGTCACGTTGGAATAGTCAACTGGAATCAGTCAAAACTCAATTACTGAAACTAAATTATCAGCACAGCAAGCCTGCATCAGCTGAAATGCTGGACTACCATTCAGTTTCATTAAAATTAAAATGAGTCGTTAAGAGCTGATTTTGTAATAGCATTTTTAAATGTGTGTTCTTCAAATAAGAAGTGTTAGATTTTATATATTTTTTATAAATTTATTTTAAATGAATAGCTTACAATACATAATTTTGACTAGTTTACCGCGATTCGACAAATTTTAATGCTTTAAAATTGGTAATCGTTTGGAATATTTTCATATACAATACATTCAAAATAACCTTAATATCACGTCCTATTTCAAAGTAAAAAATACGTATCAGTGTCTTCAGCATTAATTACTAAATACTAAAATTGGAATGGAGTCGGAATATAAATAGACGTGAATGAGAGTTGAGGGAGATCCCTTGGGTCGGACAGGTGGGTAGTATATGGGTCGCGGCCCATTTCCCCTTATAAATAAATATATTCTGCTGCACGTTCCGCTAATCGCATCACACTGTGATACCTTACCTCAACTCAACTCAACTTGCCAGCAACCACCAAACTGAATACAACCAGTTTGTACCGTAACATACTAAATATAGCAGATCGTGTTAGCGACTTCACCACGCTCCATTTAATAGATTTTTAAAATGTGAAAATATGTTTAATGAGCTTATTACTTTTTGTGTTATTAATTTGTTTGATAGGAAGTTCGACAGCCTAACAGCCAATAGGAATACCACCAATGGACCTTTATAAATATACTCTATTAAAGTCTAACCATGAAAGCAAGTAAACCTTAAAAACATGCGTTTTATGTACAGAGGTTCCACTCGAGAGAGCCACGTACAGGAACTTCACCCCCTATGAGAATAGAACATGCGTTTGAAAGCTAAATTAGTATTTTATTTCAAAGCTTCTCAAGTTTCGGTTAAATGAATAATGTTGTTTTAAATCTTTTTGATGTCTAGAAGGTATCCGACAGCCTCACTGTTTTGCTGTTTATTTTTAGAGCTTATATATTTATTAAACAAAATGTTGCATTTAGGTATTCCAACCCCACTTACATTTTGAAATCGGATCTCATGATAACGATAGCGCTAGTGATATGCACTAGAATTATCTCAAGTGCCCCACAAGTGTACTCCACGATGACTCATCGACGCGAGGGACTAAATCAATCAACATTAGCCCGCGCCTACGGATCCATCATAAAAGTAGAAAGTTTACCGCCTCCGCAAAGCCTGCCGAACATATTCATACGAAATTAGGTATGTGATTCATCACAATACAGTTTATTGATGATAATTAATTAGGTACCTAATGATGCCAAAGTGTTTTTCCAATTGTTATCGTATGATTATCAGTGAGTGAGCGGGTGAAGAATGCGGCGAATAAACCGCTTGCGATAAGTAGCCGATAGGAAGTGGTGTCGGCGTCAGATGTGGCCGAGTGAAGAAGTATGGGATCGATACCGGCTCGCTGGCCCATTGTTCGTAATTGCACCTCAACACTACACCTAGCCATTGATACGCCATTACGCTTTCACATCGCTTGCGAGATTGATACGTTTCGTCAGCGCGCTGTGGGAGTAAGCATAGACACCAAATATATTTAACCTATTGTAGATTAGGTATATGCTACACAACTACACATCATTATACTACCTACAATTTTAATTCAGTTTTGTATTGTTTTCACCTGCATATAAATAAGGGGGATAAATTCAGAAAAAATGGGTGTATATCAAAGTGTAGCGCTAAACTTCATTAGCTAAAATACAATTTCTAAAATTATTAATAGAAATGATCAAAACTCAAGCGTCGTTAGACATAGACAGTGGCGCCACAGGAGATGGACGTATGTTCTCGTTATTACGGCACTAAATCGTAGAGCAATCGTGGTTCACGAGGTGGCAGTCGTGCCCTATCGAGTTACTATTATAATGTCGCAACCCCACAGTATGAAGCAACACTCATGCTCATGCATGCATGATCGTGTCCCGATACAAAATGGCAAAACTGTATTGATGGATGGTGAGTACAAAGATAGTTCACAGTGATTGCCGATATGAATGAAATTATTTATGGCAATATTACCTAGCATTATACAATCGACTATTTTGCCTATAAGTTTTAAGCAAGCAAAAGTGAGTATTTAAAATAAATGAAGGAATGAGCATGGGCGTATAATAGCGTATGATTATCTAATCATTTTCGTGTTGGCGTAAACAATTGCTAAGTATAATTTTAGTTCCCTATCTAAGATCTATGTAAATAGAAAAGCTTATACATATTTCCACCATAAACATCATCTCATAGTTCGTTTCCATGCAGACAGAATACATTGGACAATTCGTAATAAACCGAAACATATGAAAGAGGAATGAACACCGAGCAAAAAACTTTCAGCCGTACACGAATTCAATTTAAAAGTGTTTGTCTGAAATAGACACGGGTACTCAGCGAGGCAGGCAAAAATACTGTTACGATTTTTCAATTCTCCTGTTGCAGGGTAAGGAAAAGCCTTTTAGCTGTCTGGAACACACGGATCAACAAACCACGAGAAGGAATCGAGTATTCCGGTTTTGGGCTCTCTCTCATGCGATTAAATTCCGACTTCTGTTGCAAGGCACGTATGCTTTGCTATACATCAAACGTCGCCATTGTTTGTCGTTGTGTTTATGTAGTGTAATTGAATTACCGAGTTGCGCCCGCAAATACCATCCGAACATGGACAAATCAGCAGCCGGCGTGGCTCGTACCCGGAGCAAACAATGGCGGGTTGTGCCTACCTCATTTGTGACCAAAATTACGCACAAACACCTGTGTCAGTATTTTCAGAAACATTCTATCTAAACAATAGAAACTCAATATCAGCAGACAAATGTTAGGTGTCAGTTCTGAACAGCAGCGCTTCCTCAGCTCAAGATTCCGGGCAAATGTTTGGAATAATGCAAGTAAATCCCGGCATTGCCAGACCAACTTACTCCAATGCAACAGAACCATCCCATATGCGATATCCATTACCAACTAAGGCTTTTAGCGTTGAGTGAGCGGAACTATCGGCTTCGGGTATATCAACATAAAGGAAGCCGGTGTGTGCTGGAAATTGAATTCGAAATGCGATTCCGATTATTTGCTCGTCCACCGGCCAGCTCTCGCCCCTTGCTGCCCGCGGCCGCGGCCATTGCTGCCGCTTAAATCTTTAAGGTCAGCAAATGTAGTTTACATTGTCGGTGCCAGTAGTCCTACTTCAGATGCGTAATCCGGTTGGGCGCATACTTTTCGAAATAAGATGTCGAAACTGGCGGCGTAGTGTGTCAGGAGTCACGCCACGACACGGTTGGTCAGCTTGATGACAGCAATTAGAGAGTGTAGCGAGGTGCAGCGCGCGACGTGTGCGCCTATAATGCAGATGCAATGCAAATCGCCGATTGTGGTGCCAATCAGATCGCGACGGGGACGGTCGGCCGCGAGCTGCCGGCCAATGATCCCACTCGGACCGTACCAGTCCACAATATTCTCAGATCAAAACATTCTTTAATTTTTTTTTATTCCAGAATGCTATTATATACTGGATGTTGACACCAGAACTTTGAGAATAGAATTATAGGAGACCCTGAAAGTTATATTAAAAATGTTCGTGCGTCAACGCTCATGATCAGATATTATTAAGTTAGTAAGTAGGCATTAATAATGTTAAGTTTTCCCCCAATAAGTTATAACAAACTCCGCAAATCGACCAACATTTTCATACGGGAAAGTTTACGCCGAATTCTAATAAGATAAATTACTTCGTCCAGAATTTTCACTTTCATGTACGACCATCTGGAAATATGGCTAAGTAAAATTACAAACTTGATATGAACTCGCGGCTTATTAAAAGTTTTGAGGGTTTCGTTGTACCTACGAGCCTTTGAATTATTATTAGAATGTCCGTCCATACCTTTGTCAAAAAAGTTTTGAAATAGACAACCAGTCCCAACAAAATTTTATTAGAGGGGACATGACCGTACGTTGAATTTTAAAATTAAAAACACAATACCGTGGCCAAACTTTTGACGCAAAATACTGGGGGAGTGGCAAGATAACCAACAGTAATAAAATAGGTCCTTTTGTTGTAAGTCAATTTCAAACATTAATCAAAAGGAGTAAGTTTTGATGAAGATCAACAGCACAACTCAAGTAACACAACAATTAGTGACGCAAATAAATGACGAGCAGCTGTTTTGAGCTTCAGAGACGCTCAATTGATCCGAGCACCTGTTCTCTTTTTTGTTACGAGAGGAAGCTGCTCTTTTGCTAACTAAATGTAAGTACCCGCTTCCGACATAGGTACCAGTGGCGACCAGAGATAAAGTGAACAAACCAGGAGAGGAACCGGGGGCACATATACTTGAACATTATCTGGTGTGATCCCGTAAACAAGAGCTTCGTCGTAACATAACGCTAATAGCATCGGACCATCACGACGGCTAGGGCAGTATCATAAATTCACTACGACTGTGACCTTTATGATGCATGTAATAAAAGCCACAAGGTTGCAAATACAAACAAGAGGACTAGGGACGTCAATGGATCGTTTCCGCAGGTTAACACTGCGTGTAATGTTCGCGTTACTTTTTAGGGCTGCCGTACGGAAAATTGCGCCAACATGACTGGTCAATAGCAACAATACCGCGAACGAAAAAAGAAGTTCGAAATCTGTTTACATTCACAAAAATCGATAGCAACACGGCATATACGAAAGGGTATTCTATTAATCAAACCCAGTTAGAGTCAGCCGGGAAATCCAATAAAAACATAAGGTTTTTCTTTGCACGTCGCGACGTGAGGGGCCAGCGTCGTCGTAGGAAGTTTTTTACGGTACCTTCGTCAACTCAAACAAAGAGGCGGAACAAAGCGGAGAGAGCTGCTTTTGTGAACGAGTATGTCGAGTGACGACACTTAACTACGACATTCACGGTGACTGTGACAACGTCCTTCGGGACAACAAATAATCTCTGCTCTGGACACTAGTATAACTGCATATCGACAGTTAACTCATTGAAATTTCCTTGCAAAAAGTATCCCCATCAGCCGCTAGCCGGTCGATGTTTCACAGCGACGCCGACGGCCTAATTACCATCCGCCTGCGCTAACGACCTTCCGCGCGACGTGAAGCAACCCACAACTATGTAGAGCCACATTACATACTAGCCAATAGAAACATCGCACCCGGCCAAACCATGCCATCATAATTCATGTACGATACAAGGCATTGGCAGTTCTAATCAACAGTGCGGGGCGCTGTCCTTGACGGACCCGTTTGGGGGAGCATGGACCAATATTAATTTTCCGGGCGAGCGGGCGACTGCGACCAATCCGGAATTTATCACAAAGCAGCCTCAAATTTCAGTCGCTTTTCAATCAGCTGTTCCGACCCGACAGCCCGAGAAACAACGACTTATTGCGACCGGGCGGAATTCATTGCGTTGTAGACCAGCAACCGACAGTGACGAATGCCACATGGGAAATTCAAGGTATCTCAGCTCTATGACGGTAGTACCGTTTTATGCCAAACCTAGTTAGTTAAGCTATGAAGCAGTATGACAAATGGACGCTAGAGGCAATAAAATAAAACTAGTAGTTGTAGCTGTAAAAACTAGTATTCCTCAACAGGTGGGATTACAGCGGGCTTGCAGCGCGGGCGCGCGCGCCGGTCCGGTTCTGTTTCTTGTGGCAGCGAGCGGGTATGAAGTTACACGGTGCGCCGTGTTGTAAACGCTTTCGTACGAAACGGAGCGCATCGGCCTCTGACGCATGCGCCTTGCAGACCATTTACTGAATTTATAGCAGCTGCAAGGTCGCCCAAGGATAATGAACCCGACCACGTGAGGGCTGACGTGTCGTGTTGTTGTTACGAAATAAGTAACACCGCTGTCGAAAGATGGGCCAAACGATATAAAGTAACCGAGTCAAGTTTATTTATTTATCCTTTGACCGTTACTTGTTTTATTTGATTAAAGTCTATGAGATGAGGACAATAATACGAAAGTGACCCTGAAGGTACCTACCACGCAGGACGGTGTAAACGGACGATTCCACAAACTTGTTGCAATAAACCTACCAGACCGAACAGAACAAGACTTGCAACAACAAATTTAAAACGCTAATAGGTAACGTTACTTTTCCTCGTTCGGCTCAACACAGTCTTCACTTAATTGTAATTTCATGTAACTACAACCGTTTAGTTTCAACATAATGCTTTAACTTCGAAAAAGGCTTAGTCATGACCACTTATTTTCGAAGAAGAAAGTCTTACATCAATGTTTAAATATAAAGATGGACGCAATCATAATCGATGAACTTAAATAGATGAAAATCATTTTTCTGAAGTACCTATATCAACATTCGCCTGTTCTAAACAAATAATGCATACCATACATGGAATATGATTGATTCCTATCATGACCAAGTTGATATGATCATGAATATCATGATTCATCTCTTTCCGAATACGCTGCGGATCTATTCCGCTTGTCAATCATAACCGGAAACGGCAATAGCAAATTGCTATGTTTAAGTAAGTAGAGAGGAAGCCTCGACCAGTAGCCACTAATAAGATTAGCTCGATCCTCCGTCGTAGTAGTGCGAAAATTACTACCAGAGCGTCTACGTTAGTTTGACCTGCGGGAAAATTAGGAACTAACATGAAATCAGCGTCTATCACGGTGAAAAGCGATTGCAGCGCCCTCGGCCAGGTGTCATCGTTCACTCAATCTTGCAGAGGTTTGTATACCTATGTATACCAGCTATCATCTACGCTGTAATCTTGTTTGTCGGATGTGTCGTCACTGGTGAACATCTTGTGAATGTCTTCAGTTATTTACGATAATGTACCGAGACTTGGGTGTCGCAACGGCTCTACTTGGATATAGTGCTGATTAAAGCATTCATTTTCATTAGGTACATACCATTTAGTACTGAATTATTGGCAGAACCGGCCACAAGCTATATTAGACACGATTTAATATATGTATACACATGAGACTTAAGATGATTATGATGTCATGTGATGTGGTTAATATTTCATGGATTATTATTAATGAAGTTACAGAGCGTTATAGGATACTTCACCGACCGGAGGTATACTATATATACAATAGTTAAGCTCCTCAGTACGATGCAGTGATTCAATAAAAGCTCCGGTGTATACGAGCTGAATTAATACCGGGCAACGAGGAGAAATGGCGGACTGCGGACTTCACAGGGTCGTTAGCATTCATCGCATGAAGCCTAGCCTGGATCTAGGGCTTATGTGCGGATTACACGGCGCCCGCCTCGGGACTCTGTCAATATCTACGAATAATCTGATTGCAAATTGGATAATTGCGTTGCAACTAACATACTCCGGTAATTAACAAAATTAGTTTTATCAAATGAGCGGAGGTAAATATTTCCGAGAATATTGGCGTAATTCCAAATATACTATATCTGTAGTTTCGTAGAAAATGGAGAAAGTGGACATTCCGTTTCTAGGCCTAATCTTGTTGGATTAGCATAAAACTCCGTTTAACCTATCACGACCTGCCTGGTGACATTGAATCTCAACGACATTAACTCACAAATTAAAAACGTAATTTGTCATGAAAACTCGCTGAGCGGATGGCAGGAACTCAGAAAGTAATCTATTAAGTGAGGGGCGCCAATGAGCGACGTTGACATCAATTTAGCAAAGGCTGCCCACAGAGAAAATGACAGTTAATGGAATTAATTTTCGTGGCATCAAAAGTATCCTTTAGCTGCTCTAGAAGTCACAGAATCTTCCAGTGCAGGGAACTCATTGGATCGAATAAATAATCCATTCAAACTTCCTCTTTGAGGATAAGAAATCACAATTAATGGGCCTCACTTCCAGCGACTAAGTTCGTCAAGATAACGAAACAAAGATACCGGTACGAAATCTCAAAGATTAGCATAATTAAATGGGTAGGAATCTTAACTTCGCAGATTTGCATAAGTACAATGCCGATTTTCTCATCCGAAAGTGGATCGTCATCGTATTTTAGCCGGAAGGGGGAATTAGAAATAATTCAAAACATATTATTTTGCGAGGTTGAACGAGTTTTGCAGTCGATAGATTATGGGACCAGAGATAAAACACGAGGCATTTCAAACATCTCGGCCGTCCCCGCTTATGCGCTATTGTGGAAAGCCACAAGCTCGGTAAATCCATAATCTACACGAATCCCACCGCAATATTAAATCCAGGAATGGATATCAATATCGGCTTTATATAAAGATGCTTGTACCTCGAAAGCCGCTCATATTTACTGTTTCCAAAGGGATTATTGAAAAAGATTTCATTTCTTGGAGCTCTGTTTTATGAGAACATGTTCTCAGTTCACCGATTCATACTGTAAATCAAAACTTCAAAAGATCCACTTCAAACCATTTTCAAACACAATAACATTCAATATTTTATTTCGAGTTCGAGACACATTTCTCTTTTGATATAAGCTGATGCGATTCACGAAATATGACTTAAATATTGTCATTAGCAACTACATATGGCTACGAATTAAGTAAATAAACATTCAGCGTGGAGGTATACAGTTAGTCAAAATTTTACGGCACTTGATCATAACAATGAGGAAGTTTTTCTGATGATGAGCAAGTTGAGATATCCGGCTGTCAAGGACTTATCTCCAACAGCCAACTTTCAGTAAATGACCTTCGTTCAAAATCAATACATAGGAAGGTACAGTGGGAAAACAAAACAGTATATCATGGTAAGTTCAGCTTTAATAACCTAGGGAAGAAGTTGATTTACCGAAATATCTTTCTTGACTTGACATTCAGTTTTATCAAAATCTAGAGTATGCTCGAAGAATCTAAGCAGCACGTTTACTGCTTCACTTTACAAACAGTTCCCTAACTTTGGCCCGCAATGCAGTAGAGCCGAGGGTCGGACCGAGTCGGACGACGCGACGGCCAGCCCGCCCACTGGACTAACAGAACTTATTCCACGTGCTTATCTCCTTTCATCTTTATTTCTTTCATCTTTACACCACCCTCAGAAAATATTAAATAAACAATATGAAGGAAACAGGCCAAAGGATAAAGACGCTATTTTATTACTTTTATTAAAAGATCGTCGGCCAAGAATGACTTTCAAATGTTATAACAGCCCAGTTGTAAACTCGAAGACCATAATTTCCCATGGTCTCGGCCCCATGCTATTCCTTAGCTACGGGCCAAAATGTGATCGCAGCATGAGATAGTAAATTATGGATTAAAATTACAGAGCCGTCTCATACGGCACGCGGGTCCCAAAGAGACGACATGCGTAATTTGAATATCACCCCAGGCGGCAACGAGACAATTGGCTATTTCGAGACAAGGCTGGGAGGGAGCCATTATGGACAGACCCTCGTGGGGCGTCAATAGGCGACCTTGCCGGCTGCCGCGCTGGTCTTCGCAAAGGTCACGGTGAAATGGCTGCTAATGCGTTTACCGGCTACGCTTATTCATAGCACTTCAAAGTCATCTTGGAATGTTTTCTTGCATTCTATTCATTATTCAAAAGGTATACTCCTAAATTTAATTGAGCAGTTTTAATCGATTGCGATTGGCGCATATTTCTAATTGAACTGCGCGAACACCTCAAAGCCTATTAAGCAATTTACTGTGAACGATAAGACAAAAGATTTCAGTTGCGATTAATCAGATTAGCCTGATTAAAATACATCCATTTAATCCGTATTATTTCGCAACCGGTACGAATCATCAAAGACACTGACACTGAGAGACGATACAAAATGATACAAAGATGAAAGGGGAGAGTAGTGTTTGAGTAGCAAGCAGTGAAATCCGGTACAGAAGTTGACGCGGTGTCGATCAAATTAAATCCTTCTTGGTTAAGTTAATTAACAAGACTTTACAAGTTTCATGATGGAAGTTTGGGAATTAGTGTAAAACTGGCTCTACAATTAAACTTAGAGATTAAGGGCGGATTCGACCAACGTCGAGTAACTTTTTACTCACGAGTAAACTACCAGTTACTCGCGAGTAAGCAGATTTTGCATTCTACCAAACCTGAAAACAAGATAAATAGCTTATCCCAATAATAAAATGTTATACCGCCAAAATTGACCGTGTAACGAGCTTATCCGAGAGTAATTTTGTAATGGCGGCAGCACATCAGCTGATTAGAAAACCGTCATAATGACATATAAACACATCTGTCAAAACATAAACAAAAGTACGTTAAAAGGCAAATTCTCAGAATAACAACAGCGAATAAAATATTAAAACATAAACAATTTCATACTATTATTATCCATTCAAACTAAGTTGGCATGTCATTTCTATTGCATACTTTGAAACGCAGCTATTTTTATTTTAGTTGCATTACAGTTTCATTCCTCGTTCATTCAATTTAATCATGGTATAACTTGGTAGAATGCAAATGTACTTATCCTAGCCTAGATATTTACTCGCGTATAAATTTTATTCCGGTATAGTTATTCTCGTGTAACGTGATGTTTGGACGAATTCACCCTAAGTAGGTATGTATATTCAAATGACAATGGGCAGATTGGGACCACCCTCCAATAGCATTAAGACTAACATCGTTGGATAGGTCTTGTCAATATGAATAACTTTTGCTATGACAGCTTTGTTGTCACAGTTGTCCGTTCAGAGATATTTGACTTATAAGTTCCGATACTCGTCAGTTCATCTTACTGCTATTGGAGGCTGGACCACCCTCCAATAGCAGTAAGACTAATGTCGTTGGATAGGTCTTGTCAATAGGAATAACTTTTGCTTTGACAGCTTTGTTGTCACAGTTGTCCGTTCAGAGATATTTGACTTATAAGTTCCGATACTCGTCAGTTCATCTTACTGCTATTGGAGGCTGGACCACCCTCCAATAGCAGTAAGACTAATGTCGTTGGATAGGTCTTGTCAATAGGAATAACCTTTGCTTTGACAGCTTTGTTGTCACAGTTGTCCGTTCAGAGATATTTGACTTATAAGTTCCGATACTCGTCAGTTCATCTTACTGCTATTGGAGGCTGGACCACCCTCCAATAGCAGTAAGACTAATGTCGTTGGATAGGTGTTGTCAATAGGAATAACTTTTGCTTTGACAGCTTTGTTGTCACAGTTGTCCGTTCAGAGATATTTGACTTATAAGTTCCGATACTCGTCAGTTCATCTTACTGCTATTGGAGGCTGGACCACCCTCCAATAGCAGTAAGACTAATGTCGTTGGATAGGTCTTGTCAATAGGAATAACCTTTGCTTTGACAGCTTTGTTGTCACAGTTGTCCGTTCAGAGATATTTGACTTATAAGTTCCGATAGTCGTCAGTTCATCTTACTGCAAAAATACATTGCGGGTTGGCGGTAATTTATAATACAATTGCTTGTTAGCTGCCATTTTCTTAATAAGCGTGACAGGTGAACTGTCACTTCACAAAGAGGTCACCATATACGATGACCACAAACACAACACTCCTCCACCATTAATTTTAAAACTACATTTTATCCTATCGGATCTTATATGTCATAAATCTCTGAACGGACAACTGTGATAACAAAGCTGTCAAAGCAAAAGTTATTCCTATTGACAAGACCTATCCAACAACGTTAGTCTTACTGCTATTGGAGGGTGGTCCATCCTCCAATAGCAGTAAGATGAACTGACGACTATCGGAACTTATAAGTCAAATATCTCTGAACGGACAACTGTGACAACAAAGCAAAAGTTATTCCTATTGACAAGACCTATCCAACGACGTTAGTCTTACTGCTATTGGAGGGTGGTCCATCCTCCAATAGCAGTAAGATGAACTGACGAGTATCGGAACTTATAAGTCATATATCTCTGAACGGACAACTGTGACAACAAAGCTGTCAAAGCAAAAGTTATTCCTATTAACAAGACCTATCCAACGACATTAGTCTTACTGCTATTGGAGGGTGGTCCAGCCTCCAATAGCAGTAAGATGAACTGACGAGTATCGGAACTTATAAGTCAAATACCTCTGAACGGACAACTGTGACAACAAAGCTGTCAAAGCAAAAGTTATTCCTATTGACAAGACCTATCCAACGACGTTATTCTTACTGCTATTGGAGGGTGGTCCATCCTCCAATAAAAGTAAGATGAACTGACGAGTATCGGAACTTATAAGTCATATATCTCTGAACGGACAACTGTGACAACAAAGCTGTCAAAGCAAAAGTTATTCCTATTGACAAGACCTATCCAACGATGTTAGTCTTATTGCTATTGGAGGGTGGTCCCAGCTCCCATATATTTTTGCCCATCCTCTTTTGTTATGAAATATTTCCAACGACTCGATATTAAATTTTATTTCAATATTATAAGTACCTAGGTAGAATATATTACGAGAACATCAATTTGCACCGTATCCTAAGCCGTTACAGAGTTTCCAGCCCGTTCGCGCAATTTTTCACTTCGTAATTTCTATCTTCGATATTTTCTGACGCAAAATTCATATGAATTTTCATTACTTGCGTCGAAATTAAGAAATTCAATATTTGTGTAGCAAGCAAGGCGCATTACAACGCCAGTCGCCGCCTCGCCTGGCTTATTTATAACTGATTGGAATCGAATTAATTAATATTGTTTTGAGCGGCTTAATTAAATGCTCAGTATCCCTCAAAAATTGCCAGCACGGTAATGAAGGCTTCCAGGGTTCAATTAGTATTTATAAAATCATACAGCCCGCTGCATACGATTATCACAACACAATACACATATTTAATTCGTTTGTATTTAAGAATAGCTCCTTGTGGAGCAAGCATCAGCATAAAAACATTGAAAATTTGAAATCTAATACGAAAATAAAGTTTTATAAACGTCAGCCATGCTGCGGATTTGTATTTATAAAAGTGAGTGAAAGAGTCTCTACACAATCATATTAGCGTGGAGGCCGCGGGCGCTGAGTCACCGCGGCCTTCACCCTCGGACATTCCGACATCCGCATCCAAATACCACCTTATAAAAGCCTTTTTATATGCATAGCGCGATAGAAGAAACGGTCTGCCACGGAAAATACGCACGGATTCCACTTGAAATATATTTGTAGACTATTCTTTGCCAGACATATTTTTGGATGAAACGAATTCCCTTTTTGGACGTAATGGGATGCGCTTAATCTGTTTCGGATTTGATTTAATGGTTGCGAACAGGGAATCCGTATACAATTTCGTTATCATATTACCTACGTAAGAATTTACAAATGATAATTTTAAACTGGTAATGCGATGCCAGTTTCCTGTAGGTAAATAAAAAAGAGACGAATTGAGAACCTCCTCCTTTTTTTGAAGTCGGTTAAAAATAGAAACGAATCCAATTTCACAGCAAGAGCTGGAGAAAGGTCAAGGTTAAAAGGTTAACAGTTTCTCTCTGAAACCACTAATCTTGGCAACAAGAGAGAACTAAACTACATGTCATCGTGGTGATAAGTAATAAATCCACCATATTAATAACAATAAAGCGAAATGTTTACAACTCTGCTGTTATTCACAGGCACGTCAAGGGCAAGTTTAACAATCAACAAAGTCATGGTCAGTCAGTAAAAATAACAAAGTATAATCTGACACAACCTTTAGCGTGTCAATGGAAGGGTGAGCCCATTCAGCGGACCGCACCCCGCCGCTACATTTCACCGACCACTGTAATCAATAGGATCCAACCCACAAGGTTATTTGTCTCTAATGGATGACAATAACAACATGTTTGATCCAACATAACATCGTCGGTTACTGGGATAGTAAGAAATAACGAAAAAAGGGAAAAACATTATTTCAACAGATTACACAAAATAAATACAAACGGAAAATGACAAAAAACATTTCCTCCCAGTTAATTTCGCTGGGATGAAAATGTCTAGAGCATACATTAATCTACAACAAGAGAGAATCCTTCGATACCGCTGATTGCTATATTCTCTATATGTCACGAAAACACAAATCATTGTGACTACAAACTTCGTCGTTTTAGATGTTAGCTTCAGTGTGAAATATCTAATCCGTAACAATGTAATTTACCCGAGCGGAGCGCCCGAACCTTCAACGTGACATAATGTCGGAGCATCACGTCACAGCTCACATCACATTAAGTTTATTTACTAATTGAGCTTGGCACAGTCACTCCACAACATCAGTTTACGACCGTTTGATGTTACCCAATTTGTAGCTAATACAATTTATTCGCTTCCTTACAAAGTTACGCCCGTGCGCCACTTTGACATGAAAGAAAACGTTTTGATGCAATCATGTTTGATGGTGACAATGACAAATAGGTCCAACAAGAAACGAAACATTGTAATAGGTAAGAAAAATGAAACGCTTGTATTTTTTACAAGCGTAACAGAAACGAAGACGAATGCATGTTTTGCGTGGTACAAAACGAGGTGGTACCATTTTGCAAGGCGCGCGTAACAACAACTTTCGAAAGTGTGTCAAGACTGCAGCATGCAAACGCGCCGCCATCGCCGCCTACAAAGCGCGAAATGTACGTATCAAAACCATTACGCTGAGTACCTCTTCCGCATGCGATCTGCATCTGATGCATAAAACAACATCAGCAAATGCGACTCCCGAGGATAAAAACGGCTCATTACGCTAAATGTGCTAAGTACTAGAAAAGCTGTGAATAATTTAACGTTTAAATACAACCCGTTTGCACGCAGACATTCGGGAATCCAAAAAGCTATACGTATAAAAATTATGCTTATGACAGGCATAAATACTGGGATACAAAAAGAGTCAAACACCGTCCAGACATGATGGCCGCGACCTGGCGGGGCGCCACCCATTGCGCCTTTCAAAGGGATGTTATTGCTCTCCACAGGATTAATTCCATATACCCCATGCTGTTATTGAAGGGTTTGTGTTTCAGTAATATGTATTTCAGGCTTTAATTTAACGCTATATTGTTCAGTGAACGTTTTCCCTCAAAAGGCAAATGTGAATGGGCCGTTGATAGGCCATTGGTATCTTTGACCTATCAACTTTATGCACGATTTCTATTCAAACTATTTAAAGCTTTATTGTTTTGGACACGCAATTTTACCTGTCAAAGGGTATTCTGATGGTTTCGTCTCTCGTGAACTTAGCTGCGAGGTCAACGAATGCTTAGCGTGACCAATAATTAGTTCCTTACAGCGAGCCTCACAATGCGGCCTAAGCTACTAAGGTATTTATAAAATGTTAATACTGACCGGTCATTCATAACAAACTAAATACTTTCATACAGGTTTGAGAATTTGCCTCATGTGGTGTAAAGGTTTGTGTGAATATTAATACAGAAACCGGTTTGGTAGTGAGTGACCCGGGGGAATTCGAGCCGAGTGCCGGCGCCGCCGCGGTCTCGTGTCGGTAACGCACGCAAATACTCGCTGATGGCTGAACTGAACCTACACCATGTCACACACATCACGGTTAGCTGTCAAATACATACATTCATGTATGAGATGCCAGATTCAACCAATAATTCGTGACTTGGTGAAATCAGAACTTATATTCGCATTTTAGCACATCACAGGATTTACATAGACATTATTGTATGTATAGATTGAAATAAGTACGTTTCATAGCTGTGCTTCGAAAAATAATAATACGGTTAATAAATAACAATGAGTTGAAAGTTGAAACAATAATAGACGTAAATGCATGGTTATTATGCAAAGTCACGATTTGTGACATTTCCATTACCAAGACCTGGAAATGATATCCCGCGTATAATTACAAAATTTCCCGTCGGTTGGCAAGCGGCGCTCTTGTCGGCGGCACTCTGTGATATTCTATCCAGCTGTTACTTAACCGCTGAATCGCAATATCTGTGAGGCGGCAATTGTCACGTTTCTGATATTTCATTTGGTTGAACGACTCTAATTTTATTTGATGTTACGGTACATGAGTTTTGTAGTGTTCGAGTGGTTATTTTGCAAACAGGGCTAGTAGACAATGATTGATGCGGCTGCGTGTGTATTGCCGGCAGTTAATCTGGAAACAAGTGACGCCGTGTAGGCCGGCGCGGGTCATCGATCTTCATAACGATAGTCGGCGTCCACTCGATAAGTGCGTTGTGTTATGCGACGCGACTTGCACTGTCTAAATGATTGAGATGTTGCCACCACTGAGATAGATGGCTCTTTCAGAACTATTATTGAAAGTTGAGACTCAGCCGATATATTGGTAGAGAAAATAGCTGCGGCTACTATAAATATGTTTTTTGACTTCTATTTCAATAAACCTAACACCTTATCCGTCTATCTATAATTCTATGTACAATAAACCTCTGGGTATAGTAATTCGAAACTCGGTTAGTTAAAAACTCACACGCACACACAGGCAGATTGAAAAAACAACTAGATATCCCCTACATAAAATTCGACTACATGAAATCACTTTTAAGTCTATAACCTAAATTTATGGTCTCCCTTGAGGTTCATGAGGCTCCACTGCATCACTTGCACCTACAACCCTTGTAGGCGTTGGTACAAAGGCTAATTATGTATAAAGTATTAGAGTCTATCTTCGCCGAAAACAGACAATGCCGTTTGGGGTCCATGTAACTTTATATTTGCATTATTTGATGACAAGACATACCTTCAAGTAGGATCCGTAATACTTGGTGACGTAGGGGCTGTCGCACTGTGACAGCACCATGATCTCCTGCTGAATGTCCTCGATCTCATCCTCGGCCTCTTCAAGGTCTATGATCTTGATGGCGACGATCTGCTGCGTGCGGTTGTCGACCCCCTTGAACACCTCGCCGAAGGAGCCCTTGCCAATCTTCTCTTGCTTCGTGAAGATCAGCTCGGGGTCGACCTTCTGTGGAGGAGACGGTTGAAGGGTTTATTATGGTTTTGGTTGTCATTTGTGCAGTTAGTGGAAAGAAGGCTTTGCCCTTGGAGGTATGGAACGTGTAACAACCCCCCGGCCGCTATTCGTCTATTGTGGCGAAGAAGCGCTCGGAATCAAATTCTAAATTTTATTCGAATTAATCATTAGATGCACATATTTTAATAAAAAAAATTTAAACATACATGTAAAGGAGCGTATCCTTTTTAGGGTTCCGTAGCCAAAATGGCAAAAACGGAACCCTTATAGTTTCGTCATGTCCGTCTGTCCGTCTGTCCGTCTGTCACAGCCGATTTACTCGGAAACTATAAGTACTACAGTGATGAAATGTGATGGGAATATGTGTTGTATGAACCGCTACAAAAATATGACACTAAATAGTAAAAAAAAGAATTGGGGGTGGGGCCCCCCATACATGTAACTGAGGGATGAAATTTTTTTTTTCGATGTACATACCCGTGTGGGGTATCAATGGAAAGGTCTTTTAAAATGATATAAAGTTTTCTAAAAAACGTTTTTCTTAAAGTGAACGGTTTTTGAGATATCAGCTCTCAAAGTCGTAAAAAGTATGTCCCCCCCCCCTCTATTTTTATAACTACGGGGTATAAAATTCTAAAAAAAATAGAGGTGATGCATGCTAATTAACTCTTTCAACGATTTTTGGTTTGATCAAAGTATCTCTTATAGTTTTTGAGATAGGTTGATTTAACTGTAATTTTGGTTAAGTTATTGTGCTTACACTGAAAACGATACGGAACCCTTTGTGCGCGAGCCCGACTCGCACTTGGCCGGTTTTTTCAAAGTCGGTTCAAATTAGTGTCTAGTCTATGATATTCACGTTCTGTCTGACGGTTTCTTAGCGTAATACAAGACATAAAGAGTTATTTGTTGCAATTATCTAATGCAAAAAAAACTGTATGCGCTTGGTGACTGTCATTAGTGGAGACCTCATCAATGTCAGCAAAGTCATTGACAAACCAACAATTGAATGATTGATTGTTATTAATTATATTATTAAGCCCCATCCACACGCTTGGCAAACAATGGCAAACAGCCAACAGCGAACAGCAAGCACGGACGTGTGGATGGGTGTTTGTCGTTGTTTGCTGTTTGTGTTTGGCAGTGTTTGGCATCGGTGTCGTTTCTTGCCAGATCAAAGGATGTTTGGCAAACAGTTTGCTACATATCCACACGTCTGGCAGCGGTCAGTATGCGCGCTAGCATTGCGGGAGGCGGACGTATCAACTTGCTACACTTTTTTGTTGGCGCGCAAAGCGAAAAAATGTCTGATTGATCAGCACCTACGATTCTGTATTTTTTGGAGGCTTTTCAAAATAAAAATATAAAACAAATTAAAGCCCAAATAAACCAGTACATTGTACGATTTATATGTATTTTTATTATTCCACCATCGTCTTTGCTTTCTTCTTATTTTCCTTTTTTCTATCTCTTGCTTTAATTTATATAATAAAAATATGTCAACCCGAAAGTAATAGCTCGTCGTCTGCCGTGTTTGCCGATTCGGAATGTTATGAACGTTCGCCAAGCATGTGGATGGCTGTTTGTGTTGGGTGATTGTGGTTGGTGTTTGGGGCTTCGTTTGCTGTTTGCGATGTTTGTGACAAACAGCAAGCGTGTGGATGCCGCTTTACTACTATGTAAATTTTTACTTATATCACTACTATTAATTGTAATTATATGAGTTTGCCATATTATAAAATATTATTTGACCTTGTGGATTAACTCCATAAATCAGCGATAAAAGAAACTATTATAATATTTATAAATAATCTATAGTTTACCTGAATAGTTTATAATATTTATAAAGTGTCTTTCTTATCTATACGGAAATCATAAAATAAAACACATACCTAAGATATAATTAAATATTCATATTATTTAGAATCATAATCAGGCTTACATCGGATAAGAATAATAGGTAAGTATTAGATATATATAATTTGAAGGATATTGACATAGCCGAAAACATGCCCTATCTTTATTAGTATTAACCACCGCTGTTAATAATTAATAATAATCCACGTGAATTTAACCAGCAACTAATTTTGAAAATAGATTTAAAGGCGCCGATTTATAGCGAATAAATAATTTAACCATGGATGAACGTCCAATTGAATCGTCCATATAAAAAACATATTCCTAAACTACTGAGAAGGGTTACTATAAAAAAGTGCATAGTTCTCTTGGCATTAGGTAATAGCTGTGTAAAATTCATTGTATAAAGTACACTTAAGATTTGCAGATGGAAACAGTGTTTGAAGACAAAATTGCTAAATCTAGCATTCTGGCGCATAGTAAAGATCACCTTTTGGCATTTGGGCTGACAGTGCAGAGAGTCAAGGTTCGGCCGGTGGCGGCGGCGGCGGCGGAGGCTCTACGTGACATGCTTATATAGTGCCACAAACTTATCTGTTCCGGTGAGAGCGAACTAAATTGGTCCATACCTCATTACTTACTGTACTAATGAATTTCATATTGACATAGATTATATGGACCAATTTAGTTCGCTCTCACCGGAACAGATAAGTTTGTGGCACTATACAAACACAGACACACTATTTGGGTACTCTTTGTTCTGCATAGAGGAGAAATGTTCTTACAATTATACAATCATTATTGTGCTGTTCTTAATTTGCGCGGCAAAATTCAGATTTTATGTAACATTACGTAAGGATAGTTTTTTTACTACTTTATAATGTTGCAAAATATTTACAAAAAAACCTACGTCATAATGATAACAAGTTCCTAACCACAACACAAATTGGTTCGCCGATAGCAAATTGCCGTCTAACGAGATAAAATTTTCGTATCACGTCCTAAAATAGCGGAGCAAATTTTCGAGGTGACAAGTAATTAATATCAAGTACTAATTATAAGTCCAATTAGCTGACACTTAAGATAAATTGAATTCGTCACGAAGATAAATGAAAGTTTCAAGAAGATTCAGCTCTATATTTCTCACAACTCACAACGCAACGCAATTACTTTACGCTAGTTTATTTGACGATACGTTGATCGATCTTTCATCGCAATCAACTTAACGTTTAAAGCACGTTATAAGATCAAATATATTAAACGAAGAATTTATTACTCTAGATAGTTTCAATTGAATAGATGTAGAGAAAGTGAGCATTCCTCGGAGTGTCCACACGCGAATGATCGCCACTGTCTATTGTCTAACTATCTCTTTAATCTTTATTTCTTCAGTTACAAGAGCTAGATTAGAAATAACTTCAAAGCTAACACTATGATATTTATTACTAACAACAGTACGCTATTGCATCTGGCGTGCGATGTGCTAGTACTGTACAACTTTACGACACATAAGCATGCTTTAGCCCACTTTTAAAATATTATAATGATTTACTTTATATTTACTAATATATTCGTTGCGCCAACTGTAATGTAATGTAATAGGTACCTACCTAACTACCTACATTAGCGTTTGGAAACGTATATTTGCATGCAATTGATTTTAAATGCGTAGTTAGGCAGCAAAAACATATGCATTACATATTTTTAAGAATATTTCATCTCCATATGTTTGGTAGGTCATCCATTGGCTGCCGTTTACCAGAGCACTGAAATACCAATGCGAAAATAAAATTCAACAAACGAGTTTCCAATTGGATCGTCTCCGTATTGCACGTGATAGTTTGATCTGCCCCGCGCGCGTCGCCTGAACGTGGACGTGTCGAGAATAGACCCCGCGAGCTGCATCCCTACTCAGATGATAAATCGTGTCTTCTCAAACGAAATTCTCTGTATCATATTCGTGGGATGGAAAGACTATCATGTAAGCACGCTTGAGTACACGTAAACGGGTTGTATATTAAATAAATCGACAGTAATTTTAGGAAATACTGTATGGCGTGATTTTTGCGTTGTATAGGTATGTAAACAAAAAACGTATTTCTTAAGGAAAAACTAGCAAACATTTCTGTACATATCATAAATTGAAAAAGGATTACCGTAAATGCCCACATAAATGAATAGGTTACAGGACGAGGAGACGGTAACATCATTATTTCCTCTCCTTAAACCTGCACGTGTTAAGGGTTAGAAAGGATGATGAAAAGAGGGTGGGACAGAAAAGGCTTATTGTATTTCCGGGTCAATTTTACAGGCGAAAAGGCGAGGATATTTTTAAAGGCGAATTCGGCTTTGCGGACCCGACGGCGGAAAGCCAGTCTTTGTCATGGACCACGGGTTCATGTTTGCAGTAATTATGTCTCCGGAGTTAATTAAAAATAAATTCATTTCCTTACACATACATATTATAAATCCTTATGAACGTATTATATGAAACATTTACAATTTTAATTGTTACTGCTGTAGAGAAATTTGGTATTTAATTATCTGTTGTTAAAGCAACTTAGTCTTT
This sequence comes from Plutella xylostella, assembly GCF_932276165.1. Taxonomy (NCBI): domain Eukaryota; kingdom Metazoa; phylum Arthropoda; class Insecta; order Lepidoptera; family Plutellidae; genus Plutella; species Plutella xylostella. The sequence goes on along the minus strand of NC_063984.1, from coordinate 9,358,721 downwards.
GTACCTTTTCTCTACAGTGTGTTTATATTGATATTAAGCCAAATACAGCATACTTGCATATACCACACATGTTTCTACTGCGCGAACTATCAACATTTTATGTTCCGTATGTTAAAACAGTGATAGGTAGGACAGACCTAGGTCATTAGCTCATTTATTTAAGTCACCGCATGATCTCCAGGGCAACACCAAAGATAAATAAATATGTACCGACGAGGTTTAAATAAAACATAAGCTTAGATGAGCGAGTTCAATACACTGGTCTGTGCTAACATCACGTATGCCGTGTAGAGTCAAGTCCATGACAATGTAATAACAAGGTAACTATTTAACACAAAGCAATACGCGTGGCAGCTGAACTCGCTGTGGACTGTACCTGCTGGCAACATGAGTTATGTATTTGAACAGTGACTCATAAATTGTATATAACGTTATCCTTGTAGTGTAGAAGTGAGCCGTTCCTTTCTGCGCAAATTGAAACGCTACGGCTAAAGAGATAAGTGCTATTTTGTGGGCTTCAATTCCCAATATGAGGAAGTTTTGTAGTGTCACCTTTTCAGACGCTAAAATTGAATTTATTATTTGTTTGAAACCATTAATTATTATCATGATGATTGTTGTGAAAAAGTTATGAACGCTATGACCAAGAAAACATAAGTGATGGATAACACGGATAACTTGTAATAACAAGAGCAGACTCAAATATACCCCAAGTTTTGCCAAATAATAGCACATTATTGCAGTCTCTCTCGCCATTAGCTTTTCGAAAGCATATCTAATACCTATGTTCGTTCATAAACATGCTCGAGGCTACGGTAAATTTCGTTACATAAAGAAACAAAACAAAACATGTAAAAATAAGAATGTTACATGTAAGTGACGATATTTTTTGGGAACATAATGTTTTGTAATGAAGATATTTATGTATTTGTCGCGTGATTTTATAGCGATAGCATCGAAACATTGATATGAGGAGCATTTTTCATTACCACCTAAAAAACATTTGTAACACAAATGTTTGATTTGAATAATTTATATTTTTGTTACGTATTGTGCGTATTGTGCATTTCAACCCTCGTGTAGGTACCTACTGTGACGCTATGTGTCCAAATAACTATGTCAACTATGTCAATTAATCGTTTAAAAATCAGTATCAATTACTTACATACAAATTATTAATTTCTCGGAAACTTTTGGATAAAATTATTGTGAAAGATAAACTGTGCAGTGACTCACGTCTGCTACTTTGCTTATTTATTTTATAACAGAACGTATCTTTAGGTATTTACAGTAGGTACGTATATATTGACGACCGAATGGCGTAGTGGTTAGTGACCTGACTACTGAGCCGATGGTCCCGGGTTCGATTCCCGGCTGGGGCAGATATTTGTTTAAAGACAGATATTTGTACTCGGGTCTTGGGTGTTGATATTTATATTTAGTATCTATCTATCTATGTATTTGTGTAGATATATCAGCTGTCCGACACCCATAACACAGGTTCTGCCTAGCTTGGGGTCGGATGGCCGTGTGTGAGATGTCCCCACATATTTATTTATTTATTTATTTATATGTTTATATTTATAGTACTTGGAGGTTGTGGGCAACTACAACTTGTTCGTCGAGGTTTGCGTCAGAGCAAGTCCACCTCAGTTACGTCTACATTTACTATTCATTAGATACTCCCTATTAAGGCAACCATCTCACACTAACTAACCTTAAAGGGTGATCGGAATGTGCGCTACGAATACATTTTTTGTTTCTTTCTTTTTACGTAAGATCAAATACTACTGCGTAAAATAGGTACGTGAGAAAAATATTAACGTTTAGGACCAAACTTCTAGTTTATTTGCCAACCATCATCGCAAGAGCTCGCACTGTACGAAGCTCTTCAGCAATAACACAGATATTAGCACCGCATTCCAACAACTGAATATTAGATAGAGAAAACGCATGCCGTCCCGACGCGTACGCAATCAACATCCGATACGCATTGCGAGACGAGGAAAGAAACCGACCATACGAAACGTTTGCCCACGCGTGAACGAATTCATGAATGGTAAATACCAACGCCTCGCGATACTCTAAAGTGGAGCTTACATTAGAAGAATTGCTTCTGTTGTAGGAGGGTCGGACGGGCGCGGGGCGCACGGGCTGCGGCGGCAGCTTGGCCTGGCGCCGGTCGAAGGAGGAGACGTGCGAGCCGGCCGCCCAGCCCCAGCGGCCCGCGCCCGCGCTGCCGTGCGGGAGCGAGTAGGAGGACTGCGGGCGCAGGTGGCGCGCGCCCGGGCCCGCCAGCACCGGCCCGCCCGGCCCGCCGCCGCCGCCGCCGCCGTACTGCGCGGGAGGAGACACTGCCGCCCCCCACATGCTCAAACTACTGTGAATATCACGCACCACAACAATCACCTCATCACAACCGTACCGATAACGCACCAACACTCAAATGTCACCGACGACGCTATCCGCGACGCCCTTATCACCCTCGAAGCCGATTCGATTAATGGCACTGATTGTGATCATTAATGCAAAACATCCTATAGATAACACTTGGAATTATCCAGTTGAATCGACCGACGACTGAGTCCGGCCGATGTTCGCGATCGAAAGACAGCTCGGCGAGCTCGCGGGCGTCGAAAGCGACCGCGGCCGGACGCCTGCCACGCGCGAAGAATTAATTAACAGTGGATGGACGATTATTTTATTGAAATTGGTAACAACAGGTACTCAAGGCAATTCGACGGCCTATAAAGAATGTTACTTTTTGGTTAAATTGCATTGCAGCCAACAAAGCAATACCATAATGGGCGTGAGCACAATGAATCTTGCTTCACAAATTGGGCAGCGGTACAGGTGGCAACAGACCTTGATATGAATAGTAATCGATGCTGATCACATCATAGAGAAATACAAGCTTTGACCAAAAATTTACAAACAGGCACAACTCTTGATCCAATATGTGGTCAGTCGCAGTGGAGGCTCTTAGTCGAACGCGGACAGTTACCACAAGAGAAATCAGTTTCCCGACACAACTAATCCATCGTGATGGACGGCGTGTGAGTTTCGACGCATTTAAATGTAGACTGGCTTCGTGTTGCGAGCGCTTGTTGATCGTTCCACATGGACCGTCCCGGCGATTGCATTATGGTTTTTTCGCAAGGGAGCGCGGGGGTGAGGCGGGCGCGCGGCGGGGGGGGGAGCCAGCGGAGCGTGCCGCCGCCGCCGCAGCGAAACTCGCGCCACCACCACGCCGACCACGGTGCATGCATTACCATACTTGCAATACAATACTCCAAACGGTAATTAACTGACCTTTGCTCTACTCAACATACGACACGGGACTGCCTCCTGATGTGTGTAAGATAAAAGTACCGTTCACCAGGGATTGAATATACTCAGTTCTTGGGCGTAACCTATAGATCATAAAAGAATAAGCAATCTGTCAAAATACTGTTCCAGTTACTAATCGCGAAAGTAGGAAAGACAAAGGCATTACAAAAGTTTGTTGGGCTGGGCAGCGACGACGGCCTAGCGTCTGAATTTGGAAGCACAATAGAGGACATTAGTATTCGAAGCGCGGTGCGAGGCGGCAATGGCCCCGCATGCAGCGCGCTGGCCGGTCGCCGCCGCCGCCGCCGTGCCCCGCATACGCACAAACACAAACAACACACACATATTAAATTCCACGCCTTAATATTGCTGCGATGCGTAGCATGACATTTGGTGACGCTCGCTGCTCATACCAATTTCAAAAGGTCCCGTTATGTACTAAAGATGGTACTGCCAATACTTTCAAGGCGAACCGCGCATAGATCCATAACCGTATGGAAATATGCAGAATGTAGTTCACGAGTAGAGAGTTGAGGCAGTATTTGGGTACAGATAGAGATTGATATCTTCGCAGGAGGAGCGGCGGTGCGCGACCACGACTGATGGCGCTGGAACGTCCGAAACTGCGCAACAGGTGTGCAAATCGCTTGCGTGGGCTGCACTTAGGAATGTTACTAAGTGCAAACCGCTTGTATTTCTTATAAAATTCTGCAACTTATTTCAGCATCAAGAGAGTTCGGTTCAGCAAATATGATATATCAAATCGAGTGTATTTCAACACTTGATTGTATCATAATATTATGTACTTGGCGATGACATACAACCCAATCCAAGGAGGGACAAAGCGAGATACATCAAGGTAGATCTCAGAGTCGCACTTCTTCAGAAGCCAGATTCACACTCACACTCACTTTAAACTGCAATCTTGTTTTTTTTTATAAATAAAAGGATTGCACAGATGTTGAAAAAAGCAAAAGCATCCAACCGCAAGCCGGCGGAGCCTACGCGTGACTAAAATTGAGTCTGACGTTGAGCACCGACAATGGGTGTAAAGAACGGGGACAACAACACAAGAACAAATGATTGGATTTTAAGTTGACGAGCCCTCACATTCTACAACATTCACATGTCACCGTAATGACCCGATCCGCTAGAAAAAATAGCTGCAAACGTACAACTACACATCATACAACCTTCTTAATACGAAACGAGATTCAGTTAAGTTCGACTACGAGACGGTTCAAGAACATGTATTCTTAGAAACACAGATAAGTATAGAAACCGATCCAACTGTAATATATCTTAAAGTGAAAAGATAGCTCAGACAGAAATAGATGGCAGTACGTGGAGCATAAACATCAACATCACAATAAAGACACTTCGCATTCTTTCCCATTATCTGCAAGATAAAGATAACAAATCGGATTCAAAAATAATGCGTACAACGGTAGGTATGTATTGCGTATAACTTGTTCAGCAAATATTTTTCTCGATAACAATCATATCATTGTCAGATATTGAATTGAGAAGTATCGTCGTTGTAGACCCAGAGACTGCATAGTTTGGAAACATTCATACCATAAAACCGTCTGAAATGTGGTTCGTACAATTTATAGCCACGATTTAGAATTCACTATTTGCGGGCATAAATCCGGTAGTCGACTGAATACCACCAACTACTACTGTGAGAGAAATCAATATTGCCGTGCAGATGGCTGCGGAGGTGAAAATGTTTATGTTTCAACCGTAAATGCCACTCACTGGGAACGTAATTTAATTTCAATGCGTACGTGAATACTGAATACGTAACCATCAATCAATCCGTAGCGTTATCAGCAATTTATATGCATTGCGATTGCATATAAATCATATAAACATAAATCTGTATTTAAATAAGGTACGAACCCTTATCGGTGCTGGGGTAGACGAGTTCTCGAGTGGACAACACGAACAGACAAACGTAGCGTAGGACACCCAGCTACACGCTGGACCGACGACGGGTCAGATGGGGAAGGTCGAGGACATAGTGCTCTGGTGCTGCTTCAAAGAGCTTTGGATCTTCAGCATTGGAGGATTACGGGCTGATATTTATGATTTAACCATATCGTATCCAGTGGCGGTTACTTACGGTCGTTTTGTTACGTTTAGAGAAGCGTGCACTTTAGGAGGTAATAGCGGCCACTTCGCCACGTGACCTGATAGCCGCTCGAGCGGGAGTGCACAAAACAATCCACTTACGGCACATAGGAAACGCATTAACAGCGACGACGAAGCCATAAGCGCGCAATATCCGCCCGCCGCGGACGCGCTCGGGCTAAGGAATTATATTGCAGTCCACAGATAGAGATACCTACCTACTTGGGAAATATTTTTTTATAAAAATACAAATATTTCAAAGAAAATGTCTAGTTATAAAAGTTTCTTTCACATCGTCGATTTACATAATATATTAATAAATTATATACATTTCGGTAAACATTACTAGCAAATACTTATTTCTTCAGTTTACACGTGATTAATAAAATTATGGAATCTGCATCTGTTATAAGGAAAAATAATTATAAAAAACGCATTTTTTATTTTAATTTTCACCTTTTCATAAAAACAAGCTAAATCGCTTATTTCAGATCCACAGGTAAAATGGCTTGCTCGAATAGTAGCGAACGACTTTGAAACATGATTACACCGGGATACATCGAGTTAAATCGGCAGTTTTTAATATAATTCGAAAGATGTTGTTTTGCTGAACGATTTAATATATAAAACGTGAATTTCCATCGCAACTGTAAATGTGTGCCCCAAATTTTGCCACGTGCTGCAAAGTAAATAAATATTCGAAATAAACACTGTAATAGGATTACTTCAGCCTTCCAAAAAATGTTTTGACTGTCGAATCTAGCTAATTTCGGAGAGATAAATCTTTCGATCTCCTATCCCATCATCATATTCATCATCCTTAGAACACGCGCATGCGACTCGAAGTGCAGTCAGCTCGTGCGTTCCTCCCGCGGCAACAGCGGTAACTCAACTGAACTAAAGTGAAAGAAAATCGACGACGTGCCACCAACTAAAGCCCTCGGGATTTTTATCCGTTGGAAAACTTGTGACTACTACTAAACTCAACCAGTCGACGTGCTCTACAAATCTTACCGAATCGCTTTTCTGCAGTCCAATTTATTTTAGACACACAGATTAAATGGCGTTGCGGACGCTTCTGCGACTCGTTATCAATCAAGGAGACAAATGGAAGCGTGCAAATAGCAAGCTCCCTCAATGTATTGATCGCTCGAAATGATTCCACGGCGATTTACAAAGCAAGCTAGCCTTAGGAAGTAAAACACAATGTGTGCTGTGTAACACGACGCCATGTTGGCTGCGTTTGCGCATGTTTTCATTCGTGGCTGGCGCTGTCACACGATGCGCCGCGACTAGGATGGCAGAGGCTAGGAGGGGGCCGGCGGTACCGTTAGTCCAACTCCGCACTTTCAAGCGTGTGCGTGCTTCGATCGAACACATTTTCGATAAGACCTGTCATTCCACTATGATGTTAATGCAATTAACATTTCCTATCGGGGATGTCTCCGATATGACTGCTAACACAAGATAGGCGAACGCTAGTTTCAATATTACTATATTCAATGTTGCCGTGGCATTCTCAAATGACAGCACATGCATAATGCAAACAATGTACAACTTGTTACGTCGCTCAAGTATGTAACTTCAATAGTTTATTCTCATTTGCATGTTATGTTTTAGGAGTTTTCTTTGGAGCTCGTCAATGTCGTAGCTGTCGCTTTCTTAGCGCATTGACATAATTCCAATGTGGTAATTTATATGGCATGCACAATTTGCAAGCGTAATGTAATGGCCACACGCAAGGTGAAATTAAAAGCTAAGTAGGGAAGGGACCTTGGCAATCTTATCATAATGAACACTGAGAAGGCGGACGTTAATCTACTCGCTACATAACTAGTTCTTGTAGACGATAAACGTTAATGAGACTCGTTGTCGGCGGCGGTGCGCGGGCGCAGACGCATACTCTGCATTAAAATGTTATTTTTATCAGTTAATTGAGAGGAGGGAAATTTAATAAATCTAAATTATATTTGAAGAACTTCGAATATTGTAGTCAATTGCCGTATTATAAATGATCCATCTGATTCCACATTATACTAAGTACATACGAATACGAGTATTACTTATATGCATTCTATGCAATATAATTATTAATATATATATTTTACACATTTTATGCATTACATAATGTGTTAAGTTGCGTAAGAAGAAGTGTCCAATTTATGCATGACATGACACTCGTTTTGAGACTGTTAATAGGAAATAATACAGCGATAATTTTTATAATAGCTGCGATTTTGCAACTCTGTAACAGGTTATAAAATTCACAACTCATCAGCAACATCAGTTACTGATTATCCAATAATTATAATATACAGGCTTCGCGACAGCAACTGGCAACATTTTGCTAAACGAGTTATCATTAGCATCTTAACGTCATGTTGTACAACACGGGTGATGCTCGGGTGATGTAATGCCAAACGTCGAAAATAAATAAAATGGCAATACAAACTGCCACGAACGAACAAATCACAACATACGACGTCGCAGACATCAGATAAGTACAAGAATAGAATAGTACAATGGCTGAATAAACAACGCGTGGATCCATTGTATTTTCCATCGGTACGAATCCGTGAAGATACTCAAAGGTTTAGGTAAAGAGACAGAATCCCACCCACCTCATAGATTGTATACATACTCTTTGCAGCAATACATTATCAACGATGAGAGGAATTAATTGAATGACTTAATATCATCAATATCATGTAATAATCGTCCACTACTGGATGTAGGCCTTTTTTAAGGAGCGCCACAATATTCTGTCTTCGGTCTTCTACATCCAACCACTAACTGAGCTACCTGTCTAAGATCGACGGTGAAATACTCACAAGAATTGGACTTAAAAAAAAAACCATTTTCTTATCATGTCGTGGGTTGCACTAAAGGTTCCTCCAGGCTCTGTAGCACGGGGCGCTATTAAGACGTGACAAGAGTTCTCCGTCGCGCTCGCTCTTGAGGCTGCGCAATGTGAGTGAGCGCGATGCAAAACTCTTGTCACGTCTTAAATGCGCCCTGTACTAGCCCTTCTGGAGTGACGTGTCACTTTTGTTAAGTTATGTGAACCCTAGACAGCTAGCGACTGACGCTAATCTGACTGGATCTGCTCACCCTAGTCTAGCTCTTGTGCTTGTCACCGATACGGCAAGAAGAACTCTCTATAATTTGAGGGCGTTATATGTATTATCCAACAAGTATGTATGTCAAAGCTGTGAAAAGAGAAGTGAGGAACTCATCACTAGTTATACAAGCTCTGTCTTTGAATTATAATTACATTACGTCAACAATGGATATTAGGCAAGCGTGAGTAATTTATATAGTGCTCAGATACGGAAATGTTACAAACACAAAATTAAGATTTTACCTAGAAGTTTAATATAGAATCAAAACGATTAATATAGGTACTATTTAAATAGTTGTATTTTGAGATATGCTTAGAAAGTTACCTGCCCCATTTATTTTTACTATCCTGTATGTCAATGTGACGACTTCAATATTATTAAGACTACCCCATGTCAAGTCATATAATAAATACACAATACGTTTAATTAGGTACGATAGACCTACGTATGGTATGTAAAATATGAATTGATAAGACATGCAAGATCATTTATACTCGTATTGACATTGAAAACTCCTCACATCTGTAATTTAAGATGATATTGCGTGCAGGATAGCTAGGTAGACACTTAAATTATATTGATTCAAGGTCTCAAATATAATAAGGTACAAGGACCACACCACTCAACATTTATTTGGTATCAGATGTACAGATTCACACACATATACACAGACGGCTTATTTCTTGAAACTATCGATAAGTGAAGGGTTAGTAGTTTAGTACCTACAGCACGAAACGCTTTTAGTTGGAAACACTAAAGTGCCGGTTAAAATAAATTTTAAATAGGTTGCGACGGTTAACCGATAATGAACCGTCAGTTCAGGTAACGTCAAGGAGATGTGGAATAATGTAAAATTGTGCAACAATTTCACGACTCATATTAGCGACGTTTTCTATCAGGGCGACGTCAGGAGGGGCAGGTTATTAATATTGATGGGCATCTACTACAGCGTATGAATATTTTAAGACACAACGTCGATATTTTGACGTAGCGACATGGCGTTTCCTAGGCGAGCTCACGCATCCCTTCGTGTATAAAGCGAAGGGAAGGCGAAACGGATAAAGATGTCCCTAACATTCATAAGTATAGTGCAGTTTGAAAGTAAAGCAATAACTCTCCCACTAATTTGTAATTGTAAATTGGATTGTGGAATCTCGTCCTCATTACCCAAGAGCAGTCCCATTAACAAAAGGCAAAAGTGTAATTTGATTAGGCAACAGTACACCTATTGTCTGATAGCAACAAAGACATAGGCATCGGCCACGTTCCTGGCCAGATAACTATCCTCTTCCTCGTTTACGATAGAGCAACTTTGATAACTAGCGGTCGCAAATTGGAGAGTTCCAAGTTGAAGTGCAATTCACTGAGTTCCTAAAGCGAATATCCACGAAGTATTGAGAAGTTGCTTTGTTCTCTGCAGTAATTTTGGCTCCACCTCCCCAGGAAAAATATAGATCGAATGAATTAATGATAGGTTATAGAGGTATATAATTGCCTTGAACCCTAAATATGATGCTGCCAAACCCTAATGTGAAATGGATAGTTTGTTTGCTTTTCATTCTAGTATTTTTTTCTAACGGGTAATGGGTGACATTGTAACCGACTTAAACTCCCTTCATCGAATTAGGAAATGTAGTTTCCCGCGTGGCGGTAGCTCGTACAAACCGAGGCACAATACGTGGTTGTATGTCGGTCGGAACCAACTCAGCCGCCACTTTCACGCAGCCAACAGTTCATGCGCCGCACGAACCAGCGGTCAGAGGTGAGCCCTCATTACTATTGATTGTTATTTCAAACTATATCGATATATTCTACATTATATCTGATTGGTATCTTTATTTATTTTAGACGGGACGCGCGGTGCCGAGTCGAGTGATTTATTGACTATTGATTGAGCGCTGATTTATGAATCGTCAATGAATTATTTGGGTATCAATGAGAAACTACTGTTTAGCAAAAATATTAATACTAATAATAGTTAATATTACTTGCTCTAATAACAAAAACCTGTCAATTTCGCCTTTTTACACAACATAGCGGTCGCACACTCAGCTCGACTAAGGACAAAGATGGGAGAGTCAAAGAACTCAAGAAACTGACAGGACCCCTGCTCTGTGAAAAGCTTCTGCTGACAATGGATCGCTTGAAATCTTTGTCTCTTTATCTAACAAAGATGCCGGGGCAGCATTGTGGCCAGCGGTCGTGTGTGAAGGTTCAAGCTGGCTGGTCGCTGCTCGGCGCGGCACCAGCGACTCCTATGCAAATATGGCTCTGTGCTTGGGCGCCGAAGGGCCCTACAAATTTGATTGTTGATAAGCACGGGTCGACGACCCAGCGCGCACGACTAAATAACTGGGATTTTCCTGAATCAACATTTACCTTGGCGCGTACAACACGAAGCCTACAGTAAAACGAGATTCGTCGGAGGAATGTCGTAGAAGAAATGGAAATTCGATTAAGTTCCGACATAAACTAGGACGGAGCACACCTGATAAAACATAGAACGGCTTAGTGTAAGTGTCTGCCTTGTGGCTCTATAGTGGATAATAAAACACGTAATACTGAATACACCACAGTAATGTTCCACAATGAGGACTACAAAATGTACTCTTTTGTAGTCCAACGCTTTAATTATTATTTCACATAATTAAGGTTTCACTTCAATCTAGTGCAACCAATTAGGTAAAGTTTTAAGCCACCAATCTAGTTTCGAGCTAAGCAACCAAATATTTTATAACAAAGGGTACCGTTCTATCCGTTTGGCAAATTCCCAAGTGTCAGGCTAAATACACGGAATTTCATTAAATTTTAACGTTGAGTGCTGCTGCCGCAATTCAAATAATCCCGCGCCCGCATCGGCGAGACGTTTTCAGCAAAATTAACCATGTTCACCCGGTGTAAGCGGATTCCGGGAGCATCGTCGCAAACACTAAGTTGGCCAAGGGCGAGACCCCATTGCTGCGGTACGTCAATATAATAGAAAACAACGCAGTGCCGCGTCGCACCGCATCAATGGGGTCTCATCCTAAGAGTTTTGAAGAAAGGGATAAATAAATACATAATATACAGTAACTATGTAGTAGTCTTCGAAGTTATACCGTCTGTGAGGCCCTACGAGGAAGCCACAGCCTACATAGATAAAGCGCGTCACTCGCTGTACTAACATACAATATTTACCTAGCTGCGTGTGAGGCGGTGAGCCGCCTACCGATAACAGTTGCTGTTGTCAAACAGTCTGTCTTTTGATTCGTGCTAACGAACTAAGTACGTACATACCTACTTATGTTTTAAAATGCCTAGCTCAGAGACATTTACCTATCGAAGCAAGTTATGCAATATATTTCTGGACGAATTAAACTAGCATATTTCATTCAAATGTAAAGAAGGTAAGTACTTATAACGTCTATTTATTTATAGGGCTTCGTAAAGCCCTAATCCAGCGATAAAACTTTATCAATTTAATCCAGGTTAACCGCAGTTCTGCTGGCCTCGGCGCATTGTATTGTATAATCTTATTAGAATTAACATTCGAATATAACGACCACTCCATGCGTGTTTTTACACTAAGTAAAAAAGAGTAATTTATTTGACTCCACCATTAATGAATTGATAGTCAACTACAATCTGCGATTTAAAGGATCATACGTGGTGGTAAACACAAGAGACTCCATAGTGAGTGGCGCATCACAATCGCGGTACCTACGCACGAAGTTCTCGAGTCCAGAACAACAATGGCACCGTGGGAACAACTGCTCAAGGGGTTACTCCACCTTACGAAAAAGTTATGCCGCGCTAACCAAGACTCTTACTCAATGCATTAAACATACCGACTGCATGTCAGCTCTCATGTATTTCGTTTTTTGTACAGCTAGTGTAACCCTAAAGTTACGAAACACCCACCGGTCTTCACTAGCACCCAACATACTGCCTATCACGCGTCTCAGATACCAACATGTGAGTAGGCGATTGCACAGCCAGCTAATTACAATTATGCAAATTAATAAATTCTCTTAATGTCTCTCTCTGGCTTAAAGGGTATGGCTGTATGGTAACTTAGGCCTTGCATAAAATAAAACTTCTCTTGTTTGAAAGTACTTTCTGTCTGTCACCTCATGGAACTCAATTGTATGGAAAAGGTCATAATTAAGTGTGGGAATGAAGATTACCTATAAATATACAAGAGCGTAAATAATAAAGAATATTAGGTATACATCAAATTACCACAACTAAAGGTTTCATAGATTTTTGGGATTATCTTCATTCATATCATAATAAATAAATAGCAATAGAACCTAACCTAACAAAACCTACTGCCATGTCAGGTTACTGAGCAAGCGTAGTAACTAAATAAGAACTTACTGTAAAACACCTTGTTCGGCCCTATCTCAAACTGATACACATACAAAATGAGTGAGCATAAGAAAATAAATAAATAATTGAAATAAAGTCAAAGACCTGGGACAATAAATTTATGTATTTGATGAACAAATCATTAAGATGTAATAACAAATGATGAAATAAAGTAGCTCTAAATTTTTCCCCAGATAATATGTTCCTTTTAATACAGACTTTTATGGCTATTTCCTACATACATAATATAAATATATTTATAACTGTAGATTGAGTGATTCAATGGGAAGATAATATGATGTATGTAAGAAGCTGGAGGAGGCTGCTAGTAAAGATAGTTAGAAATACAAATCACCTATTTTGCTCACCTAAAAACTCTGATTCAATCAAAGTGACATAACTTGTATGAATTTGTCAGCTTTTCATCTGTAATAATATGTATTACTTTTCGATTTCCTTTGATATAGGTAATTATTAATGGTCAAAAATGTGTAGGATAGTGTATCAATTTTGTTTAAAAAACTTGTACTTAGTAAATATCTAATTCATGCAACATAAACTAATGCAGTGAAAATCCTAGTTGCATATTTACCCCCTTATTCATAGAAAAGTTACAATACATTTTAACTAATAAACTGTTTTGTCCCTCTCTGTCAAAGAACAAATTGTACTTTGTTGGAGAGGGACAAAACAGTTTATTAGTTAAAACGTATTGTAACTTTTCTATGAATAACGGGGTTAGTTTATAAATACCTACAAAGACCTTATTTATAAAAATACTATTTCACAGTTTTATGTGAATTGGTGAACGCCTAGAAACTAAAACTATCTAGGATAATTGTTTACCATGGCAACTGATTGGTAAATAGATCCCCATAAATAGATTATGGTGACTACAGGGACTATAAGCTTCAGAAAAAACGGTTTGGACTGAGAAAATTTCAGGTTATCTTTCTATGAAATAGATATTCCAACATCTTGTTAAGTATTTTTTACGACTTACAACATTTAGTAATATGCTGAATAGTAGATAAATGCCTGTATTCATTAAAAACTAGATAGGTGGGTAAGTGGCAAGATATACAGTTAGCTATCTGACTGTTTTATCTCTAGTAAGATTATGACTGCAGTGGAAGTAAATAACAAGAAACAACACACAAAACAATGTGTAATTTAAACTCACCTCACTGAAGGCCATCACTTCAGCTGATGCTGCAGGGTACTCCGAGTCAGTCCGACAGACGTACTAAATTTATTATATCACCGTTTATCAAAACAAATAGTTTACGCTTTTATTTTCCCACAACATTGGAAACTGTCTCGACATCTAACATCCACACGACACAAATACATCTGAACTCAGAAGTTTCACTCACTGCGCAAGAACAAAATTTTAATTTTGGCTAAAAAGAAAACACCTGACCGAATCACAAATCACTGAAAAATCAACATTCCTCAGGTGGGTTAGTTGCACTTTAAACAGTTAATATTGATCACTCCTACGGTATGTCTACCTTTAAACAACAGTCTACGAAATTTGAAACAAGTTACAATAAAATTAAACAACAAAAAAATACCAAGTTATGAAAAAATACATGACTGTACGGGAAATAACACGCAGAGAACCATCAACCGGAGATGAACTCGCCATCTTGCCTGCTTCCATCACGTCAAGTTGGTATTCCGATTAGCCAAAAAATAAGGAACACAGATTAAATGTTTTTTTAAGTCAATGAAACATATATAATTTCATATATTAAATTATATGTGATTCCCCATTATTTTGTACTAAGATTTATTAGTATCGTAATTTAAGTTTTATCTGAATTTAGCTAGTCACAGTATAATACATTCACTGCATTTGACTATATTACAGCGATATTAGGTCTGCAGTCATTCCTAATGTCATAGGCAGTATTACCAACCTAAAGAAAATTGGCGAACCTCAGAATAATAACAAAATAATAAAATGCCCTTTGCAGGTACACCAACCTCATAAAAACACAATATGATTAGTAATGAAGTTGCAGTTTGTCTCTCGTGCAGAAATCTCAGAATAATATATTTCATGCTAACGTATTTTCAAATATTGTACGCAACAAGGTTCTCACTCAAGCAAGGAGTAAACTTTGCGCCGTTTTTTTGCAGCCCTTCCACAACAAGCTTAGCAGACAATCTGTCGCACTTCTTGAATTATGACTTCTATATCCACCAGTAAACGATTATTAGCTGATTCTCATGAGGCAAACTTACCTTGGAACGCCCTCCGGCCCGCTGATGCATACCGTGAAGTCCGTGAATAAATAAAAAAAAAGTTATATTTCAGTCCCTGAAGCCTAAGTCCAGCAGTGGACGATTATATGCTGATTTTGGTCCAAAATGGTCGAAGATTGGAATAGGTTTGCCGCATGAACCCCGCACAGGAAAATATACCATTCTGACATAGTATTCTGAGCACGTTTTTTCTCTGTGATTCTGAGATTTGAAAATATCAAAATGTATTTTTGTGACACTTTAGTTTAATAACATCCCACAAAATTCTAACATTCATTTTTTATAGAAATATACTTAACTACTTACCTTACTAATAATAAACATAAGTACTACCACCTATCTAGGTACTCCCTGATAAATGCTAATGAATGACCGTACATAAATGAAAAACCTTAACTACTTACTTCAGGCTTTTTGAGGTAATAATTATTGTGACCTAGTTACACCGTATATCTTGCACTAAGTAATCCAGTTTTATTAATTTCCGCGTAACAACTATCGTATTGTGAGGTGAAGGCCGAGTCATGTGACGTCACACAGGTGCCAGGCGCCACTGTGCACCGCTTCTCTTCCGTGCTGATAAACCCTGGAGCCCCAATGTGGGTTAAATTAAAGTAGGTTATTGCACTGCAGCTCTATATTTAGCAACATAGACCTCTCAGTCTTCCTACGACCTACGAACAGAGCGCATGTATTGTCTTCCCAAAAACATGTTCGATTGTAAGCCTCTGACTTTCAGAATTATTAACTTTTACAAACCACACTCATGGCTGTAACAATGGAACTGGAGGAGACGGCTTCCGACTCGAAACTGCTGAAAGAGAGTGTAACCAAGAAAGAGTTTCGGCCAGCCAGCGCCGTTTCCTACTCAAAGTCGGAAAAAGCCTCAGGTTCGTTTGCTTCAAAGTTTGACCTAATTATGTAGCGTATAAAACCACAAGTCATGTACAGTTTTATCGTTCAGAATCAACATCCAGCGATCAACTAAAACAGTTCAAGAGTTGGGTTAGCAACGAGCGATGGAATGAACTGAAAAAAATTGCCGAAACGGCCATGAAGGAACGAAAAGTTTTCATGATCAAAGGAGGGGGATTCCCTGCGGTTCGGAGGGCGCTTCTCGACCGAGGCTGGGTTGAAAAATATGAGTCACACAAGGTAGGTACCTACAACTAGGCATTATTTTTTTCTTTTCACCTATTGGGCTCTTCCGGTATGTTCTTTTCAAATATTTATTTAGTTATTCTAATTTAAATTTCGTGGATGTGGTCTGTTGTGGGGTTACGTGGCTGTCTGGATTGGAACCTTTATACATTATGCCCAAGCTCTAAATTACATTCCTAGACTTGGACCATTTACCATCACGCTGGGCCACTGCGGGTTGGTAGATTCACATCACACCAAAATTAAAAAGAATTGATTGCTACATGTCTGGGTCCGGATTCAGACCCGAATCTCTGGTGTGAGACACCACCATAACGACAATACCACCGCTTTTGGATCGTATGCCGTAGATATAATATGCCTACTTATGACATCGTTCAGTATTGTGTAGTAGGTCTATGTTCAGTACCAATTTAGTACTTATATGTAACCTTTAATACTCGCATGTGTTTTATATTCTGTATAGGTTCGTCATCCACCTGTTAACGTTGATCCCAAAAAAGTTGGCGGAAAAGAACTAACTAAAGTGGAACGGCTAATCCTGTATAAATTTATGGAGCATCATTCTGTCGACTTTCTCTGGACGACGAAGAGAGACAAATATGATTGGTTGCTAAGCAACAAGGACGTTATGATAAGCAGGTATTTGCGTGTTAAAGGTACATGTTTTACGTCTCACATTATCTGATGTTCCAATGTTAAATTTTGTGTATTTCTCATTTAGATTTTGTAGATCTGTTTTCACTACAAAAGAGGGATTGACGGCGTCACTAACACAAATGCACTGGTACACAGAGCCGGGTGTCGCGCTGACTCGGTTCCCTCGGTGCTACAATATCTACAGCTCCGATAATTTAGAGGAGTTCATCGATGACTTCCGAATCACTGCATGCATCAGTACACTGAAATGGTTGTCTATCACCGTCAACTCAGATACAGAGGAAAATATGATGCATCCAAATGGAAAAGTGCCGCTTTCTGCTATTGACTTTGCTATGTCAAGGCTCAATGAGTACATAAAATTTTTCACACATAAGGATATTGATGAAACTGAAGATCAAGTACACGTATGGGAGCACGAGTGGGATCAATTCCTTACCCATCATTATCTCCTAGTACATGAAAAAGCTAAATTAGTTGAAGATAAAAATGCTAACATAAGGTATGATGACTATTACCTAGGTATAAATTCAATACTATATTTTTTTATAAGATAATAATGTTATACTTACTTGAAATTATATCTTGTAGGCAATTGGAGAAAAAAGGAGCAAAAATCCTCAGTACCATGAATAAGTATTGGCCCCAAATAGATATCGATGGTATTTACAACATATGGATCGTAAAACCTGGCAATAAATGTCGAGGAAGAGGCATTCAACTAATGAATAACATAAAAGATATTATAGGTCTCCTCAATATTCCTGCTGCTCAAAAAACAAGATACGTAGTTCAAAAATATATAGGTAAGAATAACGTATAACTACGTTATCTACAAACAAATAACAAAATTATACCTACCTATTTATAAGATTTTTTTCCAAAGAAGTTGAATGTTGAATTTGCATTTCAGAGAATCCTTTAATTATTTACAATACAAAATTTGATATAAGGCAATGGTTTCTGATAACAAACTGCCAACCGCTGACAATATGGGTGTACAAGTGAGTTCTAGGTAACATTTTAAATACATTTTTAGACTTATTGGGTACTAAATATACTCGTTTTTTGCAGGGATAGCTATTTAAGGTTTAGCTCTCAAATGTTTACTTTGTCTAACTATCACGAATCTGTCCACCTCACTAACAATGCTGTCCAACACAAATATAAAAACAACGCAGAGCGAGACAAGGCACTACCAGATGAAAATATGTGGGACTGCCATAGTTTCAAGGCTTATTTAAGGTAAATATTATTATGTCAAAATTTGTATTCAGTATTTAAGATAATATTATAAGAACAAAAAACTATCAAGATTTAATAACTGTCCTTTTCTTTTATAATATAAATTATAAAGGCTTTCTTTTGAACAGGCAGATAGGTAAATTTGAGATGTGGGACTCTAAAATATATCCCGGCATGAAGCAATCACTGATCGGTGCTATGCTAGCTTGCCAAGAAACCATGGATAAGAGGCAAAATAGTTTTGAGCTGTATGGTGCCGATTTCATGCTGACTGAAGATTTTACACCATGGCTCATTGAAATTAACTCCAGTCCTGATTTAGCTCCAACTACGTCTGTCACGGCGCGACTATGCCCGCAATGCCTGGAGGATGTTGTTAAAGGTGAAAAATATATATAAAATTCATTTTTCTTTTTTTGTAAGTGAACGTGTAGGTATAAGTAATGCGTTTTATTTTATTTCAGTTGTTCTTGATCGTCGACAAAGTCCGGATGCCAGCACTGGCACATTTGAATTAGTCTACAGGCAGTCCATTCCAAAAGCGCCTGCCTATCTTGGCTTGTCCTTGTGTATTACGGGTAAAAAGCTCTTTAAGAAACCAAAAGAGAAAAGACATGAACCACGTTGTGCTACACCTGTAGCCCCAAGAGCTACTTCTGGTGATACTATAGCTATGAGAGATCAGCCTATACCCAATGAATATAGTGGACCCATTATTACGGATTTCCTATCATGGTTAAACCCCTATGATGCACTGCCAACAAACAAGGATGGTATCCTTTTGGGACCAAAAGATTCTCTTACGGTACGACAAGCAATTACAGTCGTAAAATCAGGTATCTCATTGAAGAGCGGTTCAAAAAAACGTAAATCATCAACAATCTCTTTTAGGACCACAAAAGGGAGGCGAGAAAGAAATACAGAATGTAAGCGTCGGATCGTCCCACACTCTTGCTGTCAACCTGATGAAGCCCAACCACCAAAATTGAATAATAAATACCGAACAGAGTCAGCAAAATCAGAGAAGCCCAAAGTGGACCGGTCAGTGGGTAACAAACGGTGCTATATAGACCCGGATGAATGGGAGCGAGAAACGGCTAGTATTCTACGCTCTACTATTTCTGTCCAAAACAAAATGGTTAACAAGCCAGATACATTCCTACCAATACGCCAGTCTAAATCTGGGATAGTCAATGCTTTCGGTAAACCTATACTAGAATCTATGTCATCTAGAATGTGTGTGGATGACGGAGATCCAATCAAAAAGTTAAGTGCTATAGGCAGAAGCATTTGCAAAATGCGACTACAAGCAAAATCTCATGAGTCATCAAATGTTTCCACTAACATATCGTCTAAATATGCCCCCTACCGTGTTGTTATTTCCCCTATCAATGATAATGATAAAATAAAAGCATTTAGTACTAGAAAAGATACAAACTATTAAATAGTGGTAGGTAATGATAAGTAGATGGTAAAATCGATGTATTTTTTTAATACTAGGTAAACTGTTTAAAATTTATATTAGGTATCTACGGTTTTAAACTTTAAATGATTGAGAGATTCATCACCTCTGATTGATGTTAAATATTATTGTATAGGTATGTCTAAAAATATAGTAAGAAGCTACAAGCTGAATTAAAATAGATATATTTTCATGCTTAAAAACCTTTTAGTACCTACCTATCTGAAGTACTATTCACTGACTAACAAAGTTCAAAACTGTTCAAAAAATATTATGTAAGTATACAAAATGAGTACTTACGTAGATTTAGGTCATATTCTACCATATATATTTTTTAGATATTATAATGATGGTAGAATGAGATTGCCATGCTTAATGTGTTCACTTTAAAATAGATTCCCTCCTACCTTTAATTATTCGGATTAGGTATAATATTTACATTCTGTTAATAACACTGAAAGAAGAAATTAAACCATGAAATTACCTACTTAGGTACATATTTATAACTATTAAAATGTTTTGAAAATGATTGAAATTATGTACTTACTTGTTTTCCAAATATTTCCTACAATTTCCTTTTCGTTTTAATTATCTCCCTAAAGATTATTATAGTGCCGCGGATGCTAAAGGTAACCAATATAATATGTATACTTATTCCTTGGAATAATAATACCTCCTTTGATAAGTACTATTCATAGATTTCATAGAATTCGCGCCACCACTCATAAAAACTACAATTTATCACTATTTATGCTATTTATAAACAACAATTTGACAAATCCTATATGAAACCTATTATAAATACAACCAAATTACAACACAATCCCAGCAAGAAAACCATAAAATATGGTAAACAATCTTGTTTGTAACAAAAAATGAATCCATAGGCATTCTGTATAGTTTTCATTACTGTTGCAATGCAAATATACCAACTGAAGCCATTATATTCTCAAATCCAGACACAAAATCCAGAAAAAAACTATTCCTAATCCAAGATGTACAGAAATGCAAAAGTTAGTACAATATAAACCACAATAAACCATGTATAAAATAAACCAACATTCACGCCTGTCTCCTAGACAGGTAGGCAGAGAACCTATGGACATGGACAGGCATGTGCGTGCTACGATCCCGAAAACTCTGATAGGGTGATAAGTACTGATTTCTTTAGATATAATACCTATTATTTTATTTATTTTAGAATACTTATACTGAACCTAAACACTCTCCATATTAAGTAAAAATGTATTTGAATTACACTACACTATTTAATGATGGGTCATCAATCCAACAAACATTCCAACAAAGATGAAAAGAAAAAAAGTAAGAAGGTAACTATTTATTTTATTTATTCATTCTTTACAGGTATATTATACATATATAAATTAAAATTTGTAGGTCGTCGGAGAGAAATATCTCATTGAAGACTTTAACATTAAGCTTCATAATATGCTAGAACTATGTACCTACCTTTAGTTAAATAGCTATTCATATATACTCGTACGCCAGACATGAAAATATCAGCTCAAGTCCGCTCATAGTATTAACTAATTAAATAAACAATAAAAATTCGAACGTAGTGAAATTCTAGTTAATATATAGGCATTGTACCTACCTACCAACTATTTCTATTTTCAGAAAAGCAATGCTACAAAACATGCTAAATCTACAAATAAATTGTATGACCCGTATAATCAATTGAGAATTGGGAATCCTAAAGACAAATTAAACACAAGGTCCACAAGCTCACCCTTACACAGAAAAAAAGTACTGTCAGTTAAGGAAACAGCTTACATATCTTCCTGTTTCCATCATCACCGAAAATACAAGTTTCTTAAAGACACTGTTATGAGAGCTGTTAATGATAACAAAATCTTTTCCATCCATGGTAGCGGCAATGGTGTTGCTTCTGTACGAAAAGCATTAAAAGAGCGAGGTTGGATTGAAAAAATACAAGCTAACAAAATGAATTTAATGAAAGTTAAATCTTGTACAGATACAAACAAGGCTAACGAAGAAATGGAAAGAATATTCATGTCCAACTTGATCGGCAAAACCACACCAAACTTTATTTGGTACACACATGAAGTAAATAATAATAACAGGACACCGAAAGATAATAGAATTATTAAAAACAAATTGGAAGTTGATGGGTTATGGGTAACAAAACACGGTTTATGTTCTTCAATGAAAATTGACTATTGGTTTTATATTGAAGGACAAGCAGAAGTCAACAGTCCTAGAACTTACAACAGCGATGCCGGAGGGTTCGAAGATTTTGTTTCTGACTACAAAATCACTGCTTGCACCAGCCTTTTGAAATGGGTCTTATCGATGGTGGCAAATAACAGAGAAATTTTTACTGAAGCAGGAAAGATTTCTATTGATATTTTTTTGTTTGCCTTGAATAGATGTAAAGAATATTTACAAAAAAAACAAAACGAGGATATTGACAAGCCGGTACCTAATATTAAAGCAGCACAATGGGCTGCGTATTTACGACAATACTATTGCTTAATTGCAGAAGAAGATGTATTTGAAATAGATAAAAACAACGTTTTACCCATATATTTTGAATATTCAAAGCTTTTTTTGAAAGAGATTCATAAGTACCGACCACAGTTGAGCTGTGAGGGTTGCCTTGATATTTGGATAGTAAAACCGGGCTGCTGTTCCCGAGGAAGAGGAATAAGGTTGGCTTCGAAACTAGAAGTTATTTCCAACTTACTTTCAAACACCAATACCAAATATGTAATCCAGAAGTATATTGGTTAGTAAACAACGACCTAATTTGTCGTATTCAGCCATGAGTGTAGATAGTGTTAAGTACATTTTATTTTTAATTTACAGAAGAACCTTTGCTGGTCCATAATACTAAGTTTGATATCAGGCAATATTATTTAGTGACCTGTACATTTCCCCTGGTAATATGGATGTATACGGACTGTTATCTCAAGTTTAGCTCTCAAAATTATAACCTGCGGAACTATCACGAATCAATTCATTTAACCAATAATGCAGTTCAAAAGAAATATATAAATTGCCTAGACAGACATAAAGATTTACCAGAGAACAACATGTGGAGTTTGGAAGAATATAAAAAGTATTTGAATACTATAGACAGAAACACAGTATGGGATGAAGTTATATATCCAGGAATGAAGAAGTGTATAATCGGTGTGATGTTGAATGGTCAAAATAGAATAATGGGCAACAAGAATCGATTCGAGTTATATGGATGTGATTATGTCCTCGACAATGATTACAAGCCTTGGTTGATTGAGATCAACTCAAACCCAGACCTTAACAACACTACTGAAGTGACTGCACAGATTTGCCCAGAAGTTATATCCGATATCATTAAAGGTGTGGGTTTCCATAAAAACTACAATTTAGCTAAGTTTAATTAGAAGCTTAACGGTGACGCTTTAATTATTAAATTTAAATTTTCAGTTATTATAGACTATCCAAAAAACAAAAAGGCTTCGACAGGAAAATTTCATCGCATATTCGATCAACCATGTACACCTCCACACTATGGCATTGCTTCAGATTTGATGGTTCGAGGTGTGGCATTGCCAGTAGAGTATTTTAACACGAAACCAGTGGAAGCTGAAATGAATTCATAATTAGAAGAAAATTTAATGGAAAATCAAAGAAAAGATACAGAAATTCACCCTAGGATATGACCACATTAGGTATTAAGTGGTGATAAAAAATGGATATACGATCATAAATTTACTATAAACGAAGAAGTAAATACCATGGATACCCTTTAAGATTCAATTTGTATACTTACCTACTTATTAGTTTTACAGACGAATTACAAACAGTTTTTCCCTCATATTAAATCAGTTTTATTAGCCATACTGTATAATATACTGTATATTGTGTAGGTATTATATAATATTATCCGTATGTATTTTGCCCTATTTGATTTCCTCGACCATATGTATAGGTCGTATAGGTACTTAATGTACTCGCTGGCTCCTATAAATAAATATCTATAATATACTAGTACCTAGTTACCTACTACGACCATACCTATCTCATTTCATTACCTATCTACTATGATTTATTTAGGTATACTGGGATAGTTACAATGATCTTGATAAAAATGGTGACACAACATTTTCGCCAACTGCACGTCAAGCTGCGCTGCGTACAGACCGGCCCAACGAACGCCCAACGAACGCCCATCGATGGATATTTATCAAATAGGGCAGATTGCAGCAACGAAGGTCAACGAAACCCGTTTGCATCCCGTTCGTTGGCGTTCGTTTGGCCAGTCTGTACGCAGCTTTAGACGAAATTTCCATTTATTCTTGAATGGGCCCAGCCTATGTTCCATGAATATTGGTCATGCATGTAACTTGAATCTGTACCTACCTGCAGTGGTTCCTATTACACTATAAATGCGAAAATGTTAAACGCAGTAGTTGACCGCGACGACGGAGCACGAAGCGGAGGTCCGCGCCATAATATCCGCCATCCGCATGACGGATGTCTCAATCGGGATCGGGAATCCCCTCGCGCACAGAGTAGGTACCCTCGCTGATATCCTGGAATAAGTTATTATTCTGGGTTCCGAGATTAGTAGGACTGAAGTTAGCAACATATTTTATCAAGCAAGCCTACCAACATGACGAAAAAAAGAAGGTTTGACAATAATCTCAGAATAATCATTGCCTTGCAAAAGATGCAAATGAAATGAAAATAAAATGGTGGCCTGTCATGTCAAAGTCGAACGAAGTGGTATAGTGGTGCCTTAGTTATTTTGTTTAGATTGATCTAATCTAAGTTTATTCATAAAGATGGGAAGATCTCGGTCAAAAAGCAAATCTCCACGGCGGCATCACAAGAGCAGTAAACACTCAAGAAAAAAGAGTAGATCAAAAGATCGTTCAACATCTCGCAGTAGAAGCTCAAAACATGCCGAAAAAATAAGAGAACGTAGCTCTAAGTCCAGGTATACTCAACAGTCTATACTTATTTATTATATTTTACTCTTAACAACATTAGAACTTAACGTAACTCATAATTTGAGGCCAATTTTATGTAGGTACTTACTTCAAAGAGCATCCTTAGTACATGGATGTAGATTTTCTACTTTGCGCAGCTTTTCATATTATTATCGGTGCTTTGCTCTTGTCGGTTTCGTTTGGATATCTAGATTTTAAATTCCCACTACCATGGTTCTAATTAATGTTGCACTTAATTCATTTTGCGCTATTAGAGCTAACCACTGAATACTACTTACGGAGTGTAACTATTCAATGCTACTCTTTTCATAACTTAAGAATTTAAAACCTTGTAATGTAATTGTATTGAGTTTTAGTTTTCTGTAACTAGGTATGTCTGATAAGTTCTGGATAAATAAAAATAGATGTGTATAATAAACTTTGTTAAATTGTTTTAGAAAAAGGTCACATTCAGTAACTTCATCCACAAGCAGCGATGTATCATATGATGGAGGTAGAAGTCACAGGAAGAAGTCTAAAGTACGCAACAAAATGGATGAGGTTGATCGACTTGCAGAAATGGAAAGACAAAGGCGAACTAGAGAAGCTGAACAAAAAGTAATTTATCTACATATTAATTATTATTTATTAATTAGGACTTCTAATTTAGTTCTGATAAAACTGTGGATGCTCCATAATATTCAATATTGCTTTATGATTTATGGGATAACTTTGATTTCCAAATTTATTCAGCAATTCAAAATGGTCAGTTAGAACTACCTCATTATATTAGCCTAAGAGTTCGCACACATTGTACATTTGTGTATTACTCATTAACTTGTTATCGGACAGCACCTAAATTCAAAAGAAGAATGTTTATTTGGCAAGATGGACAATCATACCTCCTAAGTTTTAGCCATTGATGTGATTGCCACATCTAGAAATCAGGCTTGGTATTGATGACCCATCCAATTTGTAATTAAATTAAAAAAACCTATTCCAATTATTTCCAGGTTGTAGAAGAAGAAGCAGCAAAGAGAATAGAATTGCTCGTCAAGAAGAAAGTGGAGGAAGAATTAGAAAAGCGCAAGGATGAGATAGAGCAGGAGGTTGCCAAGAGGGTGGAGGAGGCCAAGCGCAAGATGGAGAAGCAGATGATGGAGGAGCTGGAGCGCGAGCGCGAGCAGCAGCGCCGCGAGGAGCTGGCCCGCCAGGTAACTGCCGCCGCCCGCCAACAGTCATGTGCAACGGCAATCCACTCCTATATTGCTTTTACACATGACCCAGACCCAAACCATTCTGCGATAACAATCTTTTATTGTTCTTGCAGCTTTTATACACTTTGTACTGTTTTAATATCAACATTATATGCCAACCAACTAATGAGAGTATTATTTCGATCATATCTGTTAAAGGTCCAGTCAGGTGTAGTTCGAGTGCTTACATACAAGAATTTTCTGATTATATTCTTTTAAATGCCAGTCCCGTTGGGCAGACTGAATGTGAAAAGATTTCAATGTTGTTTAAACATTACCTGCACCTGAAAGGCAGATTAGTTTGTCACTTTCACTTTAACTGCCTAATAAGAAAATCTTGTAAGGCCACAGCTAGCAATTTAAAATTTGTTCGCTTGACTGTCCATGGCAGTCACATAGTCGTTAAGTCAGGTCAGAAGACTGATCAAGAGCCGGATGCTGTAAGATTTATGGAGACGCTGCTCCAGGACCCCGCGGAGCCAGAAGGTATTTTTTGAACACTATATTTGTATAACTGTTTTACTTCAAGGTAAAAATGGTTAACTTCAGGTAAATTGTACTGATTTCACATGAAAGAAGACATGTTGCTGAGGCACATAATTCCATTATTATTGATGTGACAAAGTCACCTTTTTATCATAACATTACTAAACTTTATACTCTGAATAATCAATACACTTCATAGTTACACCTTCCCTATGATGCTCTGTGCCTCTACAGTCTACAGACTTCCTGAGTATATTTGTTTTACACATAATCCTGAATTTATTGTCAGCATTTATTGAAGGATAAATTTTATTTTTTTGTAATGGGGTTTGAAGATGATTTTGCTTGAAAATGACTGTGCAAAGGAATTGTATTAATCTATGCCTTTTATCTAACAGGAGGAGGAAGCTCGTAAAAGGAAAGAGCTGGAGGAAATCATGGCTGAAAACAATAAAAAAATTGAAGAAGCTCAGCGCAAACTGGTGAGAATATTATTATCAGTATTTTTTCCATTGATATTATTAGTGAAGGATAGAAATAAAATTAGCTAGTGCATTATTAATTATAAATATTGCAAAAGTATTTGTATATTTACCGGCGCGGCGGCCACGCGATGCAAAGTTTTTGTCACATCTTGATGTGCGTGTTTTGCACCCTGTTGTAGCCCCCCTCCGGAGGACTCCTGAACCCTTAGAGTACGTTCAGATGACAAGCGCACAACGCGCGTTTACAACTACGTACATTTTATTCAGCGTGTGGTCGCGATGCCGGACGCTCGCGCTTGAACCCTTTGATCTGTGCCACAAAAACCGACAACAAACGGATCGGTGGCAGATGCGTCTGCGGACGTGAAATACCTCGACAGATGCCCAAATCACCCTCTCTACTCGTCCGCGGAGGTCATCTCCGGATGCATCCGCGGACGTGTAGTGGGGCCATATGAGACCCTCTGCTTCTAATATTTTATAACTACATCTCTCTCTGTTCATAATTACAACAAG
Organism: Plutella xylostella; assembly: GCF_932276165.1. Classification (NCBI taxonomy): domain Eukaryota; kingdom Metazoa; phylum Arthropoda; class Insecta; order Lepidoptera; family Plutellidae; genus Plutella; species Plutella xylostella. The sequence goes on along the minus strand of NC_063984.1, from coordinate 9,331,277 downwards.
TCGATTGTTCCCAGGCTGAGGAGCGGCTCGCGATGATCGAAGAACAAAGAAAAATGGACGAAGAGCGACAAAAGCTCAAAAAAGAACAAGAGAAACGGGTCAAAGAGGAACAAAAGAAAATATTGGGGAAAAATAATTCACGACCGAAACTGTCGTTCTCTCTAAAACCACTTTCATGATTTTGACGAGTCTTCGTTTAATGTTGTCACTAGAGCGCATCATTAAGCAATCTCTATACTCATTTGATTCCCTTTTCAAAGGTTTTTCCACTTAAAACATCATCCTCAAAGAAATTATTTGGTGTTACCAACATAATCCTCAACACACTTATGTAATGTCTTTTCTCTATATTGATAAACTAGTCCCTTTTAATCCTATAATCTAATACTTAGGTACATAATAAAGACGATCGTAGTATGAAGGCACAAGAAAATAATTCACAATATAAACAAAACGTAAGTCTGTGAAATTATTATTCAAAATAGGTACAGTATTTGGTAAATTGGTACTTTTTTTACATTATACAGATAAATTAAATGTAAATAATATTAGGGATGTGAAATTTAAGGTCAAATTAAAAACTTTTTAATGCATTAACAGAAAGTAGACGTAAACACGGTTAAACATGTTTTATTATTATTATTCAACAAATAAGATTGCGTGACTGAACTGTAGCTAGAATGAGTAACTAAAATATTGGGTTTTTAAGAACATATTCTTAGCTGGTGTGGATTTAATTACAACATAGTAATAACTTTCATTTGTATATAGGTACCATAAAAAATGCTTGCTAATATTTAATAACTGGTGAAATAATGTTGCTTATGTACCTGTAGGTAACTCGAGGGATAGACAACAAAGATAGTAAAACATCCGAAATACGGTGGTCAGGCAAGTTACAGGTTTCAGTGCCTCAACATTAGAAATCATGGTACCTAACAAAGCCTAATGCCTATTCAGATGACTTCATTCTGCATTATGCAACATATAGGTACATAGCATTTCATAACAAGAAGGCTATTGAGATTGGCCCTGTAGTAGATATAGCGAAGCATAATCTTTAAAGCTGTTATAATTATATTTATCTGTATAATATACAGATGCCAGGAGCAGTATACCGAAGTGTTAGGTACTGTGAAATTCAAATAGGTAGGTACCTAATAGTACGCCCTGTTGAAATAAATTTTCTATGTGGAGTATTTAACATAAGTACCTACATAAAATAAGTAAAATATTTTTACTTTATGCATTATTTTGGTTGGATTAAAACACCTATCCATATCAGCTCTACATAATTAACTCAATGTAGGTTGAGAAGAACTTTCATGAAAATGGTAGGTACCTACCATTTGCAACCAAATGAAATCGTCAATATAATACGGATGCTCTGTGCGTATTTTATTTCACATTTTCTTCAATAAATTATAAATAAATAAAAAATGGGTTTTATTTCTACCTAGCCTATGCTTCTATTCTATTGTTACGAATTCTTACCCACAAGCCACTAATAATGTAGCTATAAAATATGGCTATATTTTATGGCTATACTACACTATATTTTTGGCTATATTAAGTATTCCTAAATGGAATAGTGTTAAAAATTATAACTTTTAGATAGCTTGCTATCTATACTTACATAATATATGAAGTCTTATAACTATTTATTTTAATAGGCGTTATAGAGTCCGACGAACGCTAACTTGACAAGAGTTGAAATGTTTTGAAAATGCTCGTATAAGTAGATAGGTATATTCAAACTATAAAGTCCTGACATCAAAGAGTGCGATTTTGTTAAGAGTTTTTATTATCAGTTATTTACTTACTTTTACATACATTTTAAAAATAAAATACCGATTGACTATGGATTTTTAACGGATTTGTCCTTTATAGTGCGACAAACTTATCTGTTCCGGTGAGAGAGAACTAAATTGATCTATATCTCATTACTTACTAATGAATTGTATATTGTAAAAGATTAGATGGGTTTATTAACACCGCAAGAGCGAATTAACAATACGAGCAAACTTAAAATCTTAAAGAATTAAGAAATATTAGACATTTATGTGAACTGTCACCGGAAGAGATAAGTCTGTGGCACTGTAAAACAATTTGTTAGGATTCACTTCCGTTTTCAGGACTTTATAGTTGGACTGTAGTAGGCTAGTAGGGTAATGTTGCTGAGTCGCCGGGTAAGTATAAGTATTTTTTTGTCGTTGACATGCTAGGAAGGTGAACTAAGAAGGTCACCGAATGGTGGCCTACAGACGGTCGGAGAGCTGTTGGTAGTTCACCTGCTAGATTGATGAAATCAGCGAGGTTGCACGGAAGCTGTGGAACAGAACCGGAAAAATTGGCGTAATAACACAAAATGAGGCCTATACCGAACAGTGGGCGATAGAGAGTAGATGATGATGATCAAACTAATTAATTAGAGAGGGAGGCTTATTATTCTGATGTATGACAGTCAGTACCTTACTTCACACAGATAACACATTTTACCATAGACAGAAGAGATGAGTGACATAAGGAATGCACGTCATCAACCATGGAAGTAGGTATTCATCAACACAATGCGTTTATGGTTTATGACCTTGATGATCGATAATAATGTTGCCGTGTTAGTACCTTACCCTCTATGACTGTTAGATTCAGCACTCTCGCGCGTGAACATATTGCGGAGTTTACACTAGATAATACTGTACTATTAAAATGTAGGTATCTGTATGATTTGACATATTTAAAATTAAGTAAGTATGCATCTGATTTCTGACTGTCCATGTCCGAGAGCGCTCAGGTCACATGTAGCTAGTAGCATAGAATAACGAGTACTACTGTACTTGATATTCTATGCTAGTAGGTACCTTTAGTTTTCACTCCTACCATCCCTAGCGGGAAAAATGGACATTATGTCCTAAATCCTTCAGTATTGAAGGAGGCCATTAACCTATATGAAAATCATACAGCAAAACCTAATCAGTAAACAAAATCGGCCCGAAGTCGAACCCCTGACATTCAATAACCGCACAGGCTAATATAGATACTACTCACGGTGTCACATCTTCATACCATCTAAAGATACCCATAGTAGAGGACGGTCTGAGGTTGAATGATTGTGTGAGTATCTATGTGAAAAATATAGCTTATAAGTACACGGACTTTTCTTATTGATAATCGTTGGTCCATTGCACGACGTCAGCGTCACGAGAACGAGATTATTTCAGGCCGAGTTTAGTTTGACTTGACGGCGACGTGACGGATGTGCGGCTATGTAAAATGTATGTACCACTCATCTCGTTCTCGATCGACGTGACGTTGACGGCGTGCGGTGGCCAAACGACCATAAGGTGGAATTTACATGTATAGGATGGCAACACTACGTTGCGCACGTCAAATGTCAATGTCATAAATTAATAATCTGTGACTTTGCTGACGCGACGCGACCCGCGCCGCTGATCGACACTTTCTTTCGTGAATTTATTCAATATTTTTTTGCATTTGTAATAAGTAAGAAAAGTTTTAATTTATTAAAGGTATCCCATTAATGCAAGTTTACATGTACTACGTAAGTCTTTTTTAGAAAATGGCAGACTTAATAAAAGGGATTCTGTTATCAGTGATAACTGAACAGTGCTATGATGAATATTTTAATAAACAAAACTTTGCTGACCGTAAGTAACTCATCCACTATTACATATTACTTATTTTGGTTTATAAATTTTGTAACACCGCGACTTCAATGCTAACAAACATTAATTTTGTACGAACATATTGTTACTGATAAGCCATTTTTTAAAAATCTAATGTACCATAAGTTTAATTTGTACTTATTACTATTTCAGCACTATGTTTCAAGGCAACCCTCAGCAAAGGGCTAGGCCTCGGAATCATCGCTGGCTCCATCCTAGTCAAAGTTCCTCAAATACTAAAAATTTTGGGCAGCAAGAGTGGTGAAGGAATCAATATATTTGGTATCATTTTAGAACTGTTTGCCATTACTGCCAATTTTGCGTACAGTTATGTTATGGGATTTCCATTTAGGTAAAGTACATCAACATTTTAAATTTTATTATAACTATAAATATGACCCATCAACCTAATTTTATAAATAGATATATAAAAATTGATTTTATAAATTTTACAGTGCTTGGGGAGAAGGTGTTTTCCTGGCAATCCAAACGTCCATCATAGCTGCTTTAGTTATACATTATGGTGGAGCGTCCACTAAAGCCTTCATGTTCCTAGCAACATATGTGGGTGCTATATCAGCACTGCTGAGTGGCTACACTCCGGTCCATGTATTGTGGAGCATGCAAGCAATGACTGTACCAATTGTGTTTATAGCTAAGGTTAGTTTAAATTATTAATTTCCTGTTGAACTGATCCTTTTAGCTCAATTTACAATTTTCAGAAGAAGGGGTCATTGCCTTTCATGTTAAGCAAACCATTTTGATCCTAATTTAAAATTATCTTTATTGCTTTCCAGTCCATCCAATTTATAACAAACTACAGAAACGGAAGCACAGGACAACTCTCAGCCATAACATGCTTGCTGCTGTTTGGAGGAAGTATTGCCAGAATATTCACATCTATACAGGAGACTGGTGACCTGATTCTGATAGTGACTTACCTTGTCTCAACGGCTGCCAATGGTGCTATTGTCTTGCAACTGTTCTGGTACTGGAATGTTGATAAGACTACAACTAAAAACAAGAACAAGAAAAGGAAGAAGCAAGCTTAATAAATAACTTATTGAATTGAAGCTAAGCATAAATGTTTTTGCTGTTTAGTCAATTATGTTCAGTGAATTGAAATAATTCTTGATCTACCTTTAATTATTTATCACATAATAGTGAGATTCTGCTGATAGTTTACAAATTTCTCTAAACCAAAGACCCAGAAAGAATACCTTTCAGATTCACTAAAATAGTAAAAATTATATGCATCACGGCTTTTTAATTTATGGAATGCTGAACAAATAAATTATTTAAAAAATACTTGCTTTTCATTTCTTACTAAGCATACCTACTGCGTAGAATTTATCACTTTACAGTGAAACTATAAAGTCCTGAAATTAATGTTTGAGGAACTAAAATTTTCAGGAGCCTGGCACCATTAGAAAAGAAACATAAAAGTCATAACAATTGTTTATGTCAATAGGCGGTTGGCTGTTTTTTTAAATTTTCTTATTAATTATAAGGATAATCTAGATAAAAGTAACAATTTACGCTTGGTTGCAATTAGGAAGATGAAGAAAAATATTCGTAGTCAAGCTAGTGAAGTTATTTATCGAGTTTTTATACAATGTTTAGCGGAACATCAAGCTGGACACATTTTGTCGAATTTGGAGGATGTTTACGCTCGTACAGCGTGTATGACTGGTATGTAGCATTGTACAAATTGTAATAACTCATTTTTTATTAGTACCAACGCTTCATTTATCGATAAACCTAGGTTTAGAGCCCAAGTCGAACATTGTTTACATACCATTGATTGTAGGTTTCATCTGGTTTCAGTTGAGTCAAACCTTAACATTTTGATACTTGAAGATATATTTGTTGTTTACTTACTAAATTCACATTGTGTGAATTTGGGGGGCATTGTGTAACTCAAAAAGATTTTTTTATTTTATTTTATAGTTATATCGGACCAGCGTGCCAAAGAGGGCAAAATATGGAATATTTCTAACTCCTGGAAGAAACAGAACTGGCCGTCTAAAAAGAGAAATTGATGTCTTTACTATCTGTGCCCTTCGTCAACAGATCCAGTTTTTTTATACAGTTGTAATAACGTTATCTAAATAAACATTTATTTGTTTCACTATTATAGCCTTCATATTAACACCTTCTAGCTTGTATAAGAGCTTTTTTAAGTTGTTTTTAAAATACATAAATAGGTAGGAAGTTAACAGGCAAAATTTCAAGTATCAAAGTCAGTTATGTTTCGCTATATAGGGTTGCTACATGAAAGATAGCAGTGCCCTCATTTAATTTCAGGACTTTATAGTTTCACTGTACTTGATTTGCGATTTGAGTTACAGAAAAAGTATAAAGTCGTGAAAACGAAAGTGGATCCTAGCTGTTTAAGATCGTATTTAATCGATCTGTTATATTTGTTAAAAGACAAATCCATTAAAAAACCATACTCAATCGGTATTTTATTTTTAAAATGTATGTAAAAGTAAGTAAATATCTGATGATCATAAAAAGTCTTAGGGGCCGTCCATTAATCACGTGAGGTCGTTTTTCTCATTTTTTGACCCCCCCCTCCCCCCTGGTGATATTTGGTGAGGTTTGGGACCAACCCCCCCTCCCCCCCTGGATCACGTGTATTTTTTTTGGAAGTCTATGTAATGGCAATTTTTTACTAGAAAAAATATAGGTCATACGACAAATCGTTAAAATTTTTGCGCCGTCCAAAATATCGGTTCAGAAATACCTAATTTTTGACAAAAAAAATAATACACGTGATGTCTAACGAGAACCCCCCCTCCCCCCTCGTGATGTTTCGTGAGGTTTTCAGTACCCCCTCCCCCCCCCCTTTGAGCCTCACGTGATTAATTAATGGACGGCCCCTTAGCACAATCCCACTCTTTGATTTCAGGACTTTATAGTTTGACTGTACTTTCTCAGATATACGGTTGTAAGGGCTTGTACACAAAACGGCGTTGCGACGTCGCATCGCAAAAACCTGCGACAGTAATGAAGCATTTGACCTGAAAATCTGTCAAAACAGTCGCAGATTTTTGCGATGCGACGTCGCAACGCAGTTTTGTGTACAAGCCCTAAGGTGTATGTAACCCAGCCGACAAAAGGTTCTGTATCTGTAAGTTCTATCCTGTAAAATATAATTTTGATCATGATGAAAATAATTGAAAAATTTAAAAAGTTTAGTAGTATATATTTATTCATACATATTATTGTTTAATGACTTGTGTATAAGTATCAATTTATTATAACTTCCAACCAAATTGATGGAATGATATTTGTACATAACAAGGAACTAATTATGTGAGTTGTCAACAATGCAGTTTACAATCCATTAAAATTTATCTTATCTTGCATGTGATGGATATTCAGAAACCAATGCTAAATGAAAACATATATTTACATGACTAATAAAGAATTACGATAAACATAGTTACTTAAAACATAAATGTTTTACGACAAGAAGTCACTAGTGCACCCTTATCTTAGCTTCTAACACAAAACCAAACGTGAATTGCAAAAAGACCGATTCATTCATCCGTTCACTCTTTCGGGGCAGGTTCTTCGGCGGCGGGTTTCTCCTCGGCCGGGGGTCTCTCAGGCTCGTTTCCATCAGCCCATTTACCGTCATACTCTTTTCTGTCCACAAATCTTTCCTCTTCATATTCACCTTCACTGCGATGGCTGTCGCGCTCCGAGTATCGGGAGTAGCTGCAATACGAACAAAGTACAGTTAATTTCAATGTAAATCCAATATGGAAATGTATTTTTGTGTAGTAATAACTTAAATTATTATCATACTTACAAAGTAGAGACAACTGTTCATAGGTCATAAAAGTCATAATCATCATATTGTTAGAAATACGCAAAAGCCTAAAAAGCTCTTGGAGGTCGGGATGGTGGGACGGGCGGGCGGTTTATTCATATTGCGACGAGCCCCGATTCCACTTATGATTCTTCCATATACACATCACGAGCAGATTTTCTCTCCATTCACAATGTAATCATCAAATTACCTGTCTCTGTCCTTCTCCCTCCTCTCGTTGGGGCTGTAGGAGCGCGAGCGGCGCGTGCGGTCGGGGCTGCGCGAGCGCGAGTAGCGGTTGCCGCCGCCGCCGCGACGGTCCCTGAAGTCACGGAAACCACCCCTGTGTGGAGACAAACAGTTATTATTATGTTTTTAATCTAATGCTAATCACTTCGACTTGTTGTTTTTACCAAGACAGCTCAGAGTGAAATGTTTTTATTCTCTACGCTTATACCATTTTCATAATGGTTTATCGATTTTACCAACTAAGTGATCGTTCTTTTTTAAATAATGTTGGCAATAAAAGCTTTATTTACACACCAAATAAAGCTTTAACATAGCAGAGTTCAAGATACAAGTTTAACGCCGCGTTTACTTATATAGCACGGCTTGAAATCAGCGTCTATCAGTAGCCAATGCTCCTTACCTGAACGGCCTGCCTCTGGGCCCGCCGCGCCTCGGGCGGAAGGGGCGGTTCCCGCGGCCGCGGTGCTCGCGCCACTCGCCCGGGAAGCGGCGGCCGTCGTCGCGCCGCATGTCGCCGCCGCGCCCGCGCCCGCGCGGCCCGTTGTTGTACGTGTGGAAGCGCGGCCGGTAGTACGTGCCGCGCTCGTAGCCGCCGCGCCCGCGCCAGTTGCCGCGCCGGTTGAAGCGCCGGAACCTGGGGGGAATTAAGGTTGATAGTGATACGATACCAACCGAAAGTACTAAGCATAAACTGGAGGAAGTTAGCATAGTGCATTTACACGATAGAAGAAGACACTTCTGCATGAATTAGTAATTTTGAAATATGGTTTCTGTACAATTTGCGTAACTGGTGCCAACGGAAGGTACACAGAATCATTTCATCTGATCCCGGTACACACCTGATGATGGGTAACATAGGGGGGACCACGAAAATATTGCCATCTTTTCGGGGACATACATAGCCGTAAATGTTTTCCCTGAGCCGATGCTGTCAATGTAACCGTCAGACAGGAGACTCTCGCAACAATTAATTACAATTTCTTCAAAAACATCTACTAACCTGTCACCAGACCGGGACCGGCTGCGACTGCGGCTGCGCGAGTAGTAGCTGCGGCTGCCCTCCGACCTTGACCGCGAGCGCCGGGAGCCGGAGCGCCGGCGCCGCGAGCCCGAGCCGCTGCCCGAGGAGGCCGAGCGAGAGCGCGAGCCCGAGCGCGAGCGGTACTTGCGCGGGCGCGATCTGAGGGGATGTTGAGGGTTAAACAAGGTGTTCATGATAAGAGTGAGATCATAGTCCGAGCCCGAGCCGCTGCCCGAGGAGGCGGAGCGCGAGCGCGAGCCCGAGCGGGAGCGGTACTTGTGCGGGCGCGACCTGGGGGGTGGGTGTTGATGGTTAAGTCGGGTTTTGATGATAAGAGTAAGCTTGCTCGTACGAAAATAAGCATCATGCCATATGTTTGGTATTTTTCATGAGGAAAACGATATGGATCGGATATTAACTCCACTAACCGGAGACTGTTTTATTAATGCGGAATTCAGGTTATTCATAATTTAAAGCCATAAACCCATTTGTATTATAAAATGGGTCATAAATAATATTAACTTACACCCGTAAACCATAGCATAAATAACATGCACCACCACCTTATTTATCCACACAACATTGCAAATAGCGAGTAGCTGTTTTATAACAATGTGTTGTACGAGGGCGATACCGAAATGATCGGGAATAGAAAAAAGTACAAAGATATCATAATATTATTTACTTTTATTGTTTTTCAAAGTAGTCTCCGTGACATTCAATGCACTTTTTCATTCGATTAAACCAGTGTTTTTCAACCTTTTTCATGATGCGACCCCCCTGGGAGGAAAAAAATTTTCGCGACCCCCTTGACCCTTCGGTTTTTTTATCATGTAAGTAATATACAGGGTTATTGGTAAGTATACCTGATCTTTTCAGGAGGCGATAGAGGAAGGCATTTCCAGTCGATTGAACCCTATATTGCATTATCCGAAACTTAACAATTTCTATGATATTTAATATTTTTATTTAAGTCGCTTAAAAAAACTAGCTATATTTCAATTACTTTTTTGTTTTACATAAGTATAAGTAAAACCTTAATTAACTAATTAAAAGTGCATTATTCGACTTAAATTAGACACAATACTTACCTCAAAATAGTTAAAAAAAATATTTAAATATTCAAATCGTAAAAACAAATAAGTTAAATTAAAAAACCGGCCAAGTGCGAGTCGGGCTCGCGCACAAAGGGTTCCGTAGCAGCAAAATTACAGTTAAATCAACCTATCTCAAAAACTATAAGAGATAGTTTGATCAAACCAAAAATCGTTGAAAGAGTTAATTAGCATGCATCACCTCTATTTTTTTTAGAATTTTATACCCCGTAGTTATAAAAATAGAGGGGGGGGGACATACTTTTTACGACTTTGAGAGCTGATATCTCAAAAACCGTTCACTTTAAGAAAAATGTTTTTTAGAAAACTTTATATCATTTTAAAAGACCTTTCCATTGATACCCCACACGGGTATGTACATCGAAAAAAAAAAATTCATCCCTCAGTTACATGTATGGGGGGCCCCACACCCAATTCTTTTTTTTACTATTTAGTGTCATATTTTTGTAGCGGTTCATACAACACATATTCCCATCAAATTTCATCACTGTAGTACTTATAGTTTCCGAGTAAATCGGCTGTGACAGACGGACAGACGGACATGACGAAACTATAAGGGTTCCGTTTTTGCCATTTTGGCTACGGAACCCTAAAAAGAATGTCATTCTGTACAAAAACATTGTCAACTTACTTATATAAGCTTTCAAAAAAGATATTTCAATATCAAATCAATTTAGGTATCACCAAGACATGGCCAAAACAACCAGAGAAGGCGGAAAAAACTAATTTGAGGTATTGTGTCAAATAAAATTTAAGTCGAATAATGCACATGTATTTTATTATTTTAATTAGTTTATTAAGGTGTTACCTATGCAAAACAACCAAAAAGTAATTGAAAAATGGGTAGTTTTTAAATTTTTCGGTATTAAGCTTAAAGTTTTGGAGAAAACTTAAAAAAAAATATCATATAAATGGTTTAGCTTCAGATAATTAATTAATGGTATGTAATTAATTAATCGACTGGAAATGCCTTCCTCTATCACCTCCTGAAAGCATCAGGTCTAATTATAAATAACCCTACAGGGTGTATATGTGAATGTTACAGTATTATTATTTATGGTATCCATGATTAATATTTTTTTACCTAAGTACCCAGTTTTTTCGATTTCTGGCGACCCCCCTACAGAGGCTTCGCGACCCCCCAGGGGGTCGCGACCCACAGGTTGAAAAACACTGGATTAAACCAATCATTGAAACAGTAATTCCAGTCTGAAGTGGATACTGTCAAAACAGCTGATTTGTAAGCTTCGACCGCCTCTTCTGGGCCGCTAAACCGTTGACCACGTAGCATATCTTTAATTCTTGGGAATGTAAAATAATCATTGGGGCTCAGATCAGGGCTATACGGAGGATGGTCCATCAACTCCACGTTTTCCATATTTAAAAACGTTCTTGTTTTGCGAGCGGTATGAGAGCTTGCATTATCGTGGTGAAGGATTATACGACGATTCGGGTTAGTTTTACGAAGTTCTCTTACGACTTCCGGCAAACAAACTGTTGTGTACCAATCAGCAGTAACCGTCCTTTGTTCTTGTAATGGAATCGTAGCCACATGGCCAGTTTTCGATACAAACGAAGCGACCATTTTTTTCGACACGCTGCGTGAGCGAATAACTTTTGTTGGCTTGACCTCACCTTCGAAGACCCAAACTGCCGATTGATGTTTTCTTTCGGGCTCATATGAATAAATCCACGATTCATCACCAGAGACGATATTGTAGACAGCATTTGAACTGCCTCCATTGAACCGTTGCAGAGCAGATCGACACCAATTAACACGAGCCGACTTTTGTTCCTCGGTCAAACGGTGGGGCACCCAGCGCGAAACTAACTTCTTGACACCCAGTTCTTCATGTAAAATGGTTTGAATGGCTGTCATACCAATGCTGAGAAAAGCCCGAATCTGCTCGTATGTCACATGTCTATCTTCTTTTATTAACTGGCGTACAGCATCGATGTTATCTTGTGTTACCGCTGTTTTTGGCCGACCAGTAGAAGGGACTGTGGTAAGAGAGGAACGTCCACGGCGAAACTCAGAATACCAACGATATATAGTCGTTTTACTTGGTGCTTCAAGTTTATAAATAGAAACAAGCTCGGCGAGACATTGTTCTTGAGATAAACCTCGACGAAAGTTGTGAAAAATTATTGCACGGAAATGTTCCCGCGTAAGCTCCATTTTTTACACCGACTTGTCAAATTCAAATGGTCAATACTCTTTTATTTTTTACTTTTTTTAAAATTCGAAAATGGAATTATGTTTGAAAAAACACTACATTTGATACACCAAAAAGGTTTCACTCTAATTTATTCCTAAGTATTCTATTCCCGATCTTTTCGGTGTAGCCCTCGTATCACATCAACAGTAATTTTCCTCGACAACAGTAAAAGTCGCAGCACTGTAAAACTATTAACTTTACACACCTCCAATGATTAAGTATTCAGACAAAACTACAGAAGAAGCCATGCTGCCCAAGCTACATACATGCTCCTAGACCTTTTATGTGATCTTCTGTCGTCATCAGACGACGGCGACGAGTGTCGCCTAGGCGAGGGCGGGGAGCGCGGGCGGCGCGCGGAGGGCGACGGCGGCTTGATGCGCGTCACGAACTGCTCCGGGCGGCCTTCGCCTACCGACATGGGCGTCTCGCCTTCCTGCGCCAGGCGGAACGAACCGAACTTGTCGAGCACTATGTTGCCTTTGCGGACCTGTTGGTGTTATGTTAGTTAGCTTTAATAATTTCTAACACTCACAAATGTCTGAGGTACAGAGCGAATATATGGGGGCTGATGCGCCAGGTGCAGGAATCCCAAATATATAGTGGACCTAGGCCTCTCCGAAGGAGCTCCACAACACTAACTTTATCTTCAGCCTTTCTCATCCAGCCATTACCGACTACCAGTCTAAGCAAAAGCAAAATCGTTTTTTGCAACATAAGCGCTACAATAGTATTTCGCAGTCCGCACTGAATGCCAATAATTTTTCTCTTAGATCTTTATTTGACGCTATCTTTCGCTCTCATCTTAGCTTTTCTCGAGGACGGTTTTTTTTTCAGTTAGCAGAGTTGTAAATAAGCACACGTTACCGGTGGATGGCTGGGCTCGGTGCCGGGCGGGTCGGGCTCGCGGCGCGGCGGCTCCTTCAGCGCCATCGCGCGCCGCACCGACACGTTCTTGTCGCCACTGCCTGGAGATGGCTGTGGACCACAAGATTAGCACAGTTAGGATATCCAATAAGCCTTAAAAGATTGTTTTTTTTCTGCACTCTTACTTTCTCGCTTTTTAACTATCCCCCAGGTTGACTAGTTGTAAATGCTTACAGCCTGTATCTGATTGTACATTATAGGTTTTGTGGATTTTGTAATACAAGTATAAATAAATAAAAACGTGTTGGCCCATTTGGCTGCTATAAGTGCAGAGAAGTTTATGTAGGGGTGTTCTTTATTCGCTCGAGCTAAAGTATTACTACACCATAGGCGCGGACAAGCGCAAAGGGAAGCTAAAGGAGTGTTGTGTTATAGTTTTGATTTTCTAATGACTATCCTCAAAAATAGTCAAATTTCACTACCTTAGGTGGGTCCTGTGAATCGTCTGAGCTGTCTTCAAATGCATAACGTTCTTTGTACCCTTTCGATCCCGGTGTGTCCTTCTTTTTTACCCTGGAACAAAACATCGTTTATTAGAAATATTCATTTATGGTTACAGATAGAGAAATAGGCAATAAACTTTATTATGATCCGTCAGCAACAACTAATGCATTATTTTTTGGCGATAATAGGCAGAGGTGATTAGTGGATGCTTAGTGGCTGAGGCCCTACCCTATATTGCAAAAGTGGTATAGCAAGCGGAAAGGGCGAGACTTCGTTTTTTTCTACCTAACTACGAAGTACAAAAGACGCCGACCTGACCCGCTTTCAGCTTAATAAACCACTTGTGCAACCCCCTGTACAATCTAAATATACTTCATCATCATAATCATCTTCAACAGCCAATAATCATCCACTGCTGGACATAGGCCTCTCCCAAGGAGCGCCACAACACTCGGTCATCCTCATCCAACCACTACCGACTACCAGCCTAAGGTCGTCAGTCCAGCGGGCAGGAGGACGTCCCACGCTGCGTTCGTGATCTCCATTCGAGAATTCGTCTACCTAACTTACTTGTCTTTGACGGCGCTCATGGACATCTTCCACTTGGGCTTCTCGAGCGGCGGCGGCGGCACCTGGTCGGGCGGGCTGGCGGAGCGCGCGTCCCGCTTGTTCATCACCTCCTTCTCCACCATCACGTGGTACCTGACCCACTTGCATTTTAGTAAGCCACTTGTGCTACACCCTGAACATTCTACCTACACTTACTTGTCTTTAACGGCGCTCCTGGACATCATCTACTTGGGTTTCCCCTGACCCGCTTGCAGCTTAGTAAACCACTAGTGCAATACCCTGCATATTCTACACTTACTTGTCTTTAACGGCGCTCCTGGACATCATCTACTTGGGTTTCCCCTGACCTGCTTGCAGCTTAGTAAACCACTAGTGCAATACCCTGCATATTCTACACTTACTTGTCTTTAACGGCGCTCATGGACATCTTCCACTTGGGCTTCTCGAGCGGCGGCGGCGGCACCTGGTCGGGCGGGCTGGCGGAGCGCGCGTCTCTCTTGTTCATCACCTCCTTCTCGACCATCACGTGGTACGCGCTCAGCTTCGACTCCAGCTCCTCGAGGCCGTGCATCTCGTCCATTATCCTGGATTGGGAGGGGTTTTAGGAGGTGGTTTTTGGGGGTTGGTGAAGGATGTTGTAATGCCGAAAGATCGCCATACATAGAAGAAGTTATGCTGTAGGTTGAGTTGAGCCAACTCTGCGTTTGGAAAGTGTTATTTGGCGTGACTTCCTTTGGGATTACAATATCCTTTTGCAACACAATGTATTACAAACACGACTTTATTCAAGTATAGCTTTAAAGTAACTAAAAATATGTTTTAACGCTTTTAATCTAGTAGTTAGGACACAGTACTACTTTGATATAATTAATGTAGGCACCATTTAGGTAATATGATGCCAGTATTGATGAATATATTGACATTGAGTGAGATACAAATACAGTGTACAGTACCTCTTATCAGTGTGCTTCCTGTCATAATCACCCTCAGAGCTGAGGTCTCTCTTAGATTTCCCTTTCAGTTCTTTTCTGTAAATTTACAAAAGCAATACTTTACATGACACTCATCTAGTTTAAATTGATTAGTAAATTATTTATCCATTACTCTATTATTTACAGATAAGAACACACGAGCGCTTTTGGGCCTCCTATAAAAGAGAGACTTCTATTTCAAAACTTATTTGCCAAACCTATTTAAATGAAGTGAAGATCTACCTTATGGCGTCTCTCAGTTTTTTGTCTCCGATATTCTCTAGGTTGTAATCGCCGCTGGCTGCGGCTCGCGCAAGCTTGGACTTTCTCTTATCTTCGCGCTCTTGTTCCTTGCGTTTACGCTTGGATTCTTTCTTCTTTTTCCTGTAAAACAGAAATTTCGTGAGTTCAGTTGCACATAGATTGGGACTACATATGTAGCTTTAACTAGTTCGGTATTTGGACTTGGTAGTATCTGTATACTCCTGTATATGCCTTTGCAGCCTCCTCTGCTGAAGACAACACCAGTTCTACCCCATGTTGTTGTAGTTGCAGTTCTATGGCACCCTAGGGGTGCAAAGGATCTCCACTAACGTCCGCCACTTCCGCCTATCTTAGACTGGTCTTTTGGCCTCGCTCCAGCTATGGCGTTGTAGCCCATGCCACCATATAAATATATGCGACTCTACTTTGGAAGCTCAATATGAACAGTACTAACTTGTCTTTCTTCTTCTTCTTCTTCTTATCATGGTCGGCGCCGGGCTGCGGCTGCTGGCCCAGCTCCTGCATCTTGCGGTTGCGCTTGTACGTGGCCGTCTCCTCGAGGAAGTTGCGAACCTTGTCCTCGTAGTCAGAGTCTTCTTTTGTCATCTCGAGGAATTTACGGACCTGGGGAAGACAATTGGAGGTTACGGTTTTGTTTGGTGCATAGTGTAAGTTGAGATGATTGTATTGGATTACACAGGATGGAATTTTGTGAGTGATTGGTATTAATAAATCGGTATTGATTGATTGCTATTAATACATTGTTAATTTGTTTTTATCTCACTGTATAAAGGGATAGCACAGTGTGAGCTTATTTTTATTTGCAATCACAAAGCTAGGAATTAACCAATTTAATTGAGTTTTCTTTTAAAAGACGACCTCCGGTATTAAACAGCCTAACAAAACTATTAAAGAGTTTGTAACAAACCTTCAGCTCATAATCGATATCAGCCTGCGTCCTCACAGGCGGCGGCGCATTCTCCTCGACCGGCGGCGGCGGCGGCTGGTACCCGTACGGGTGGTTGAACTGAGAGTTGTGAGTCCGTGACGCAGAGTCTTGTTCCCCCAACAGCCGCTTAGACAGCGGAGATAGCGACCTCTGACGCTTGTTGTGTGAACGGGAGCGACGCTTCTTCTTACGGTTAGGACCTTCAGAATCTGCGGTTGGAAGAGATCTGTCAGATTTTAAGGGGGCGTTTGGTGGTTACCTACCATTTGCTGTCATGAGATACTGTTTAATTATTAGTACTGCTTTAAATATGGCATTAAAAAAAAAAAACTGTCTAAATGTTACTGAGCGCTGACCGACACACACTATCGATACGTACAGTAGGAAGTATCATCAAAGTGTTGTTTCATTTCAATTTTAGTGCGATTGTTTGGTGTAAAACAAAATGTTGGCTAAAGTATACATAAATCAATATTATGATTATGCACAATTAGATGGTCTCTCCATACCATACTCAAACCCAATGAGAAAACTGTATGGTATATATGGTACGTAAAAATTCAAATAGAGTATAGTGAAAACTGGTCATGGTTCGTTAATCCTTACCGCTGGTATCCGAGGAAGAGGAGCTTGAGTCGGACGAGGAGCTGGAGCTGGATGAGTCACTGCTGGAGGACGATGAGCTGCTCGACCGCTTCTTCTTACCCTTACCACGCTTCTTCTTCTTCTTTTTATCCTTCTTCTCTGTTAGATTCAACAACTGCTTCAGAGTTTCCTTCATCTCAAATGATTTAGCACTCGTCAAGCCCGGCAACAGCAACTCAGCTGGCTCTATCAACGGCTTGGTTGTGGACGTCTTGCTTTTTAGAAAGTCTAGGGAATTCTGAGCTTCCTCATGGAATGGTATAATAGCTAAACAGTCTTCATATGCCTTTTGTGCCTCTGTTATCTTGTTCTCATCTTCGTAGCTTCGCCCTAGCGCTACCAGTGTCTCTCCTAAATACTTTCTAGCATTGGCATGGTTTGGATTCAACTTTAGTGATGTCTCAAAATCTTCTATGGCCTTTTTGAATGTTCCACTGTTGGCGTAAAGTGCGCCTCTTGCGACCAATCCCTCAACGTTTCTTGGGTCGATGCTTAGTGCTTTGTTTAGACATTGGAATGCCTCAGAGTGTCTTCCGGCTTTGAAGTGCTCTATGCCTTCTGCCACTGAACGGAATGCCCACTTGCTAGCTTGAGCTTGACGCAATTCATCTGCATAATCAGTTGGTGAAAATCCTCCCCTGGGAAACAAAAACATAATATATTATACAAGATACAATAAAAAAATATATAAAGTCAGATGAATTTAGGTACACAATGTGTTAATCTTACCTCAAGGATGAAAAGTTGGAGCAGTGCATGTTTGATATGCCGAGCAGTTCTGACAGATATTGGATGCAGTTGGGGTTATTGAAGCCCGGGCTCTTCTCCAGAATTGCTTCGTAACTTTCACCTTTCATGTCCACTGTTTTTCTGTACAGACATCATACAAGCATTAGTATACAACCAACAATAAAGTATTGAAGATTTCGAAGATGTAAATAATTTTAGTTTGATTCTTTAAATATTTTAATTGATTTTAAAATCCTGTAAAGTCTGCTTATTGTCACACATTCGTTATCCTCACCTGTTCCATTGAAGCTGTTCAAAAAATTATAATAGGTGGTCGCTTTTCGATTTATATTTCGTTCACACACTAACAGAACATCATAGATGTGTGTTGCCATCTGGACAAGTGACATAGTTACCATAACACAGCTACAGTCAACTATGCGGTAGGTACGGTGCGTGACAAAAATCTTGGGGGTTGTTGATATACCTAGAAAAGAACACCCTAAAATAATGGAGAGCAGTTCACACGAATGAGAGCCATTTGTGGCTTTCAACATTGCTGGACCGTCTCGTCAGACAAGGGTTCGTCGCACAGCCTCACATCAGCTAAATGGATGATAATTTGTCAGCTGCTAATATCCATTATACAAATAACTCCAAGATCCAATAAATGCTCATTATAAAAGCCCAATCATTATGGTCTGAGACAATGCTGGAATGTTAAATATAAGCTTTAATAGGTTCACAAGTACCTCATACAGATATAAGAATGAACAGACCCTGACACTGTGTACTGACCTTCTTGTTTTATAAACATTATGTGTAAATGATTTCAACAGTGCTACTTGGAAGAAGTTCCTCAACAATCTATATCTTCTGTATTATCCTTTTTACTAATGTCTGGTCCTTCATTTTTCCGCAAGATTCTGCCATCAATTTTTATGTAATGAAATCATTTTCACAAATTTCGTGTATTTTGTGTATCATTCTGTACTGAAAAGTGATCAGAAACTAGTGAAAACATTTATCCAAATTCTTCTGGAGTTCTTCAACTTGCAAATGCACCTCCGCTTTTGTGAATTGTGCTTCCGTGTGAAAAACAACACAAAAACCCGGCTGACAACACCACACATTTATCTTCAATAGAAGTTTAGAGGGGTGTTTATTTTTGGAAACAATTTGATCATTATACAAATAACAATGTGTATAAATAACATACCATTATAAAAAGATTCTGACCCCATGACCAAAAATAAATACCGCCAATTACTGCAAAGAGGGCAGTAGACACAAAGAAGGAGAAAGCTCTGGTGGTAAACACAACACAACCTGTAAACTGTGAATAAATGTAAAACATTGGATTGTGGTTAGTTAGTTTACATACTTGTATATGAGCGGGAAGTCGTCAGTGCTCAGGAGGCCCAAGGGAGGTTTAGGGGGCGGGTCATCCGGGCCCCGGGTCACTCCCTTCATGCCAACCACCATTTTGTCAGTGTCGGGGATAACTTCTAAAACTTCGCAGCAGACAGTGTCATTCATCAGGTAGTATCTTGACACATTTTTCTTATCCACAGCTTGTATGATATTAGTTACTGGTAGGAATGCCTGTAAAAATATAATAAAATGTTTATGATCATGACCAAGGTTGAACCTAACATCATTCATGTGTATGGGAACATATTATGTTCAGATAAGGTTTGCAGGTTTTTAGTGTCATTTAAAATGCAAATGTAAATAAGTTAGCATACATAGGTTTTGTTATAAATGTAAAATTTAAAAATTGGAATAATGAACTTTGCGAAATACCAACCAAATGACTGTTTTAAAAGGGATTGTGTCCAATTCTGTATTTGGCTTGTATGATTTATAAATATGGTGCAATATTACCTTCACATTGATATCCGCTACATATCTTGAAGTGGGTCCCGCAGTGCACAGAACTTTTAGCATCATCCCAGAAGTAGTCCTGTTGATCACTGCTCCAATAATTAGCTCGCCAGTCTTCACATTCTGTACAATCAGAAATAAGGTTTGAGGAGTTCACTTGATTATGAATCAATACTAATATACCAGATAGTAAAGTTTATATAGCACTTACATCAAAGAAATGCCTCAGCCTCGCTGATTTGTCAACATTCAGGAATGTCTCGAATGGAGGCATCAGGGCATACAGCTCTGAAAAGGAGATAATAGGGTTTATTTACATGGCTATTTTAGGTCATTGTTATAGATCTTCTTCATAACTAGTTTAGACACTGGTGAAAGAACAAACCAGTCATGTTATGAATAAAGCACTTACTGTCTTCAGGAGTGGTCGCATCCGCCCCTAAAGAAGACGAAGATGGGGTTTCTTCAGTCAAGGAGCTATCAAACAGTACTCCAGCCTCCTTGGCGATGAACTGGTGCAGCTTGAGCCTCTTCCCGCGGTCCTGGAACGTGAGGTGCTTGTGCCGCGCCTGGTAGGCGGCGAAGTCGAGCGCGCCCACGCCGATCTTGGCCAGGTCATCCTCGCCTCTCTCTGCCTCCCACGTTTTTTGAAGCTGTTGACCATGGTAGTTGATGGACTGCGCCACTAGAGGCGCGTCCAGTGTGTTGTCCATTACGGACTTTTAGCTGCAATAGGAGGCTTGTTGTAAGTATGGAAAAATATGAAACAAATGCCTAAATGAAAATGAAAGTGATTTTTTATCATCGAAATTTTATCTTTACATTTTTTCATTGATCGCCGCCATGTTGACGGCGAAATTTTCAGTATTTGTTACGCTGATATTATGCAGAAAGTATATCGTTATATCCAATTTTAAATGTATTTCATACTTACAAATTCCGTTGTACGACACTTTTATGGGTTTTATTTGATTTTAAAATTGCACAAAATTCAAACACCACAACACATTTCCCCAAAAACAAAATGGCGAATGAATGAATGAAAACAGTGTGAATGAATGATGTTTTTGTCTATGGTAGTAGTGAATGAATGAAATTTGTGCCATATTTATAGATCTTTCCGTACAGGAAATCACAGATTACGATATGTACATTATTCTGAGCCCCAGGAGTGACAGTTTAAGTCTATGGTTTGTTCTGATTTCTGATACAGTTCGATTCACGTAAGTTGACCACTTTTCCGCAGATATTTTACAATAATATATCTAAGCTGGGTTAGTGGCCAGCAAACACCAGGCGTCACGCCGGGTACGCCAAAGCTAGTTAATATGACCTCTGGTTTTTGTACTACAGCCAAACTATAAAGTCATGAAAATAAAGAGTGCGACTTTGCTAAGACTTTTTATCATTATCAGTTATTTACTTACATTGGTACAATGTATGTAACATTAAAAAAAATAAAATACCGTTTGGGTTTGGCTTTTTAGCGAATTTGTCCTTTAATTTTAATACATCGATTAAATATGATCTGTAACAATAAGTTAGAATCCACTTCCGTTTACTTACCTACTAAATAATAAACTGGTCTTCTAAGGAAATACACTTTTAATTTTGATTAGACCGATTAAGTTTGGGTCATATTATAATATTTTATGCGGTAGGTACGATACGGTAGGAAATAGGTTGTTAATGGAGAATGATAACGTGGCCAGAGTTCAAACTCTTTGCTTTAAAATAATCGCATAGAAACCAAACCAAACAATCATAGAACATTAATGCACCATCAATGTTGGCCTAGTCCTAGACTCTAGAGAGACCAACACAATATACCCAGTAATACCCACCACAAACTTTTAATTTCGAGGTCGTAATCAACAATGGGAAAGGTCGATTTTACAGAAACGTACAGTTTCCATTATATTGTAGTTATGACGAGTATATCTGTATTTTGACACGCGCGGAGCGTGGGTATTGTGCGATTCACACAATGCATGGTGCGGCTTTGTGGCCCGTGCTCGCGCTATTGTCAACAGACATATTACCCAACATTCCATATTGTGAGATCCTGTCGCTAAAACATATTCTTCGAGACCTCCGGTGTATGTATTCAGTTGAACGGAGATGCTGAAAAAAGTTTTAGGCGGTAGGTATCGTGAAAGCAGTAATATTAGTTTCAGTCATATTTTTATCAGCTTAAATCGGTGCTGGGAAAGAAATAAACACTGCGTTGCCACTGTTCTTAATTTGTCAGTTGTAGATATAGGTAGGAAAATATCAGGTAGCAATTGCGGCAGGTTAAACTGCTGGTAAGTATTCCATAGTTAAAAAAAGAATAAATAACATTGATGTTCATCTGATTATTAAATGATTATAGGTATTACCTATTGTGACTGTCATAAGTTCGCTACTTACTCCAAATAAAGAAGAAGTCAGGATAACATCAATCTGATTAAATTAACCACCATCACAAATGCGTGTTCTCTACTGGCAAATCTGTACAAAATCAAATTCATATGGCAGTTATGATTCCGATGCCCAATGCCCAGTTTCCATCATACCCTGTCGCGACGGAAGTGCAGTCATGCAATAACAAGGGTATGCAGAAGGGTGTCGGACGGAACAAGTGCGTGGTGCGAGGTGCGCGAGGAATCTGCGCGACGTGTGCCAACAGCCAACTACAACCCACCGGCCGGCAGTCTGAGCCCTCTGTCCGCCAGACTCACTCGGCATTATGCGACGCGTTCCGTTGCCACCACGAACTTTTCGTATTTAGAACGTCGCGTTTTCCCGCCAATCCATTTTCTCATTGGATGTTTATTTTTCTTCTGGTGTCACGTGGAAGCAGTGTGCCAGTGTTTTAACTGTGGTGTGTTATTGTGATAATTTGTGCTGTTTCTACAGTGTTTGTGCACAAGTTGGAAATCCCAGGATTTATTGTTTTTCTTCGCCACATCGAGTTCGGTGAGTACCTACCCTACTTTAAGTATTTCTACAACTTTTTATTAGGTAAGTACCCCAGAAAGTAACACTACCAAGGTCCTCTCGGTGATCTTCAAATCATCTCGGTCATCTTCAGATCAAAAAAGGAATTACTTATTAATCCTAACTAATATTATAAATGCGAAAGTAACTGTGTCTGTCTGTCTGTCTGTCTGTTACACTTTCACGCCAAAACTACTGAACGGATTTGAATGAAATTTGGTATACATATGGTATAGACCCTGGGAAAGAACATAGGCTACTTTTTATCCCGGAATTCCCACGGGAAAACTTTTTAAGGCGGAGTGAAGCTCGCGGGAACAGCTAGTTAATAATAATTGTTGGTTTTCCTTACGATCACGAGTTTTCTTAGCCACAGTAGGTTTGGTTTCAGACATTTCTTCTTCTACTTTTATCACGGTGACACATCCAAAGGCCTACTCTATAGTACCTATTTATTTGGCACGGATACGCTAAGAAGAAGAACATTGATTTTGTTTTGACTTATTTTTGGCAAGCAATTGCTACTCCGCGATGTGTTCAATAGTTCTATAAAATGGCAACAGCGAATGGCCAATCTCATTGAGGCCACCTGCGCTGGAGTTGTCGAAAGTGCGCAAGTGCGTGGTTGAACTTTAATTTAATCTTCTGTAGTTAAAAGTCTTAAGTAAAAGTTGAAGCGAGATAACACAATAATATTAGGTGTTCAGCACCACACACTACCAAGAACACCCAAATGAGTAGGAACCTCCAAGCGCAGGGTTGTTTATTATCCAAGTGATATCGGTGTTTGATATACAGCTATGACCTTTAGACCATCAACGATTTTATATCTAACTAAGTCGAAAACAGTAAAGTGCTGTTTATAGATTTCCCCTAAAATCCACTTCCATTAAAATCATCACACGACAACCCGGAGTATATCCAACAGCAACGATCTCGCAGCCCGATCGCA
Source organism: Plutella xylostella (assembly GCF_932276165.1). Classification (NCBI taxonomy): domain Eukaryota; kingdom Metazoa; phylum Arthropoda; class Insecta; order Lepidoptera; family Plutellidae; genus Plutella; species Plutella xylostella. The sequence goes on along the minus strand of NC_063984.1, from coordinate 9,307,844 downwards.
TCAATACGAGCAGATAACCAAACGGCAAAATATGTAGAGTCGCTGAATTAACGCTCCCATTGTGTTACTACAATAATCCACTATCTAGGCCAGCTTCAGTGCTGCAGACGAACCTTTTGTCTTTCATGTTCGCCGTTAATAATGCCGGGCACCGAAACAGCGGCACAATGCCGCGAAATGCGCGCGTTTTCATTTGCAAGACAAAACGCGCTTTGTTGTGTGTCCGCTCAATACTAAATTTATAGCGGGTGGATCGAGAGCTGAATTGACGCCGCTAACGAACAGCCGCAGCGATAAATGCATTTTGAGCACGGCCGCGCGGCTAGGAGCAATTGCCTTGGCCTGTGGGTTCGGCCATCGGTGTATTAAAAGTATAATACCTCGTTTGTAAGATCAATATTGTGACAAAACTGTAATTTTTTTTATTTTTTATGCGATGTCTTCAAAACACCATCATAGTCCAAGCCGTCTTCCTATTCATTAGGATCAGCCTGCGCGGGAGTAGGTTAGATTAGGGTTAGGTTTAGGTTTGTGCACAGTACCCAAGAGCACTTGCAGTTTCATAGCTCTCATACTAACACCCCAGTGGGACGATTGACGACTGAAAACCTTTGACACCAGGGTGTTCAAGAAAAGCTCCTATACCATTAGACTGCAGAGGTTGATAGTAGCATAATATAATATTATTTCATGTAGGTTATACCTGTAACAATTACATAAACAACACATAAAATCTTAATACTTTTTGTATTATAGTTAATAACTTTTTAAAAGGATATACTCGTAAGTAAGTAGTAAAAATCATGTCATAACAATATTAACACCATAAGGAATAAAAGCTTATTGCTTCAAAAGTACTTTCATACACTCAACCTCCCTAATAGTATAATTTAACTTATAGTATATAGAATTGTCACCGAGTGGGTGCCCAGTGATGGACGTCGGCGTCGCGGAAGACCCAGACGGAGATGGCGGGACGACCTCGACAGGTTTTTGCCTCAATGGCCGAAAGAAGCACAGGATCGGGAACGGTGGTCATTATCTAAGGAGGCCTTTGCCCAGCAGTGGGACACGATGCAGGCTACATAAAAAAATAAATAAAAAAAATAATAGTATACTATTTTCAACAGAACGCTGAGACCTGGAAGCTCCGCTACTAATAAACTCACGGGAAATTAATAAGTTCCACTCACAAAATGCCGACACCAAACGACCCCAACTTTTTCAAACATTTAATTTAAAATTTGAACAAAATATTACCGTTTTTTATGGTAATTTCCTGATGCTTTGTTAAATGTACTTCAATGTTGCAGAAGGTGTCATTAAGCTAGCTTTTTCCGTTTAGAAGTAATTTGTGTTTTTCTCAGTGGAACCTTTTCATTGCCCGTGAGTGTATAATCTATTTCGGTAAATCTTCCCACTGTTGTGAAAGTTATTGCTTATCCCTAGCGTCTTGTTGAGTTGAGCTGATCCCTTATTCTGGCTTATCAGTGCATCCATCCGGATGTCCGGTTGTCAATGTCTAAGTACTTACTGTAAAGTTAGCGCCGCCATCTTCGATTAGGGGACGGACTAAAAGGTAGTACGTATTGCGATGCTTGTGACTTGTTCACTAAAATTGGCAATTCAATAAACTTCTAAAATACAAATACATATTGTAGTTGTGACGTAATAAGAATCAGAAAACTTTCACAAGTACATACCTAGATACTTATATAATGTATTTTTTTATAATCTATAAGTAATTTCTAAGTTATTAACATTAAAATTGGTCACTGAAACTTTTTCATCGCTCGCTCGCATGTATAATATTATGATGTTTGTACCTGTAATAACACTTCTCTTTACACACTACACAGTACAACACGTATGATGTAAAAAATCTTAAAAGCAAGGGAGGATAAACATTAACGTAGCGCGTGAAAAACGATAAAGCGGCGGCGGTCGGCCGGTCGGCCGGTATCGGGGGCGGGCGGCGCCGGGGCGGAGGGCGGGAAATAGGTTTTATTAACAAATTCACCTTATAAGATACTTTTGTTTCTTTATTCAGAAAGTTTATCGATAAATAATTTTATTGACTATAATTTTATTTGCGTAGTTTAATTGAAAATGAAATTATTTTATTCATGGTAAAATTCTACAAATATATTTGTTTTATGTAATTATAACAGTATTTACTGAATTCCCTTCAACTATACATACATTCTGTGTCAACATAAACACCAATACCTACTTGCTGCTGGATGAATAGAAAACTTGGAGCAACGGAACACAAAAGTAAAAACCAACTTTTCAAAGCCCTATTTTCCTATAGTAGACAGTGAAGCCAAATTACCGAAACCGAATAAAAACGCGGGAGTCCATGCATAAAGTTACACTAGAGCTCGAAAGAGGCCGCGGCACAAAGGAGTCCGTAATTGGTCGTTCTTTTTCTTCGTCCCGGACTAAGAAGCATTCAGAGCCAATGAAACGTGTGCATTTAAATGACGTTCCACAGCTTTGTGGCATAGTAAAGTTATCCGTGAAACCGCGAGTGCCACAAGTGACTTTTGTTTTGGCTCCCGACTCGGTTCAGCCACTACAAAACACGCTCGTTAGCAATTAGCCATGCCTACTGAGGATACGATGACTTGTTGTTTATTTTTCTTTTCGGATTTATTGTTTTGAGTTTTTTTTATGGAATGGAACATAAAGTTTTGCAGTAGTATGAGAATTACGTTAATTAGTTACATAGGGACTTGTGAAAATTCGACAGGAGTTTTAGGTAGGTACCTATACATGTAGACTAAAGCTGCGCTGACTGTAAAACGATCAAAAGACATACCTAATGTGTAAGTAATGGGTGCTTTGATACATACTATAACTTATATTTATCTTCTAAGTTTTACTACATACATCAATCGACACTACATTATGAAAACTCTCAAATCACAGATGCATTACAAGCACATATAACAGTATCAAGCAAAAAGCCCTACGATACCCCTATAGGTTCTAAGTACAAAGGGGGTAAGTACGAAATTTGGTGGTCGCATTGTCGTTGAATAACTTTTGTACCTATTGTGTCGCTGAAATGGCTGAAAGATGGCACAAAGACGACTGCCGGTGTGGAACATAAACCGAAATTCATCAGAGTCGCAATTGTTCGATAGAAACAGCCATTCGCATGGAGGAACTTGGCGGCAAATCAAAGTAGCTACTGTCATGACATTATTTTAATATGCCTTTATACAGGATGTTGCAAAAAATGTATAATAAGCCGAAACCTACATGTGCAGCATAGTATATCTAAGCCCGAAACTGAAATCAGAATTTCAAAATTCGCTATACCCTTTTTGCAACACCCTGTGTAACCACCTGCTATGCCATGGCTATGACTGTGCTATAGTCACTGGAACTTTTGCATTGCTCGCGAGTGTATTTTAGACGGTGTTCAATAGATAATAATTTTTTTTAAATAAAATGTTACATCTATGTTACTTTAAAATTAAATACATAAATAACTACAATGGCAACAATAGAAAAATCACACTTTTTCCACTCGACTGGATCATTAAAAATGACATATTAATTGAGAAGCTATAAAAACAAAACAGTTTTTAACTTTCAAATAATTAAATGCAATTAACCACTCCATTAAGATATATAGCAAGTGTAAATAGTACTGGTAAGTAGGTAGATATCATGCCTACAGTGAAGCTATAATATCGATTTATCTTTGTATTGAAAGGTCCCTTTATGTGCCAAACAATATTATCAGTGTCATTATTTTCCCGCGAACAATCTGATCTGCATTGTTGTAGTTTTATTCAGTATTATCGAAATGAAATACGCCTCTATTGTAGGATAATACCTAGGTCATTTATACACAAGGCATATACAATAGCAAATAGCAGCACAAAGCTTAATTGAGCATTCTTTTCATGTATATTTTGAGGAATAATACCTATCTACCTACGCTATAAATTGTATTTTGATAGTCCATAGCAGTTTCCCTCCATTGTTATAAATTGATAAATATACAAGAGCTATTCACTAATACATCAGTAAAACATATTAATAAAACCTTAATTCTGAAAATTTATTATGTAGGCAACGTTACTGAAGAGTACCTACTTATCTTGTTACAGAAAGTTAAATTATTTTGTAGAACCAGACGTCATCATCATTAGCCTGTTAGATCTTCCACTGTTGGATATAGACCTCTCCCAAAGAATGCCACGGCACTGTCTTCAGCTTTCTACATCCAACTACAACAACTAACTGGGCGCGTCGGTCCAGCGGACTGGAGGGCGTATCCCACGCTACGCTTGCCTGTTAGTGGTCTCTTCTTAATAAGTCATTATAAATAACTGTATATTGTTGATTATATAGTAACGTAGGTATCTTATCATTGAGAAATTAAGTTGCATGTAAGTAAGTTTTTTCTTTAAATTCATTAGGACAGTTTGGACTAAACCTATCATCCACCGGGTTGGTAGGTGAAATCGCGCAACTATGAATCAAGCTTTTATCACGTCTTGTCTCGGGCGTCTTGCGACCCGTGCTAGGCATGCAGATCAACTATGTATTATTGCCATCCGATTTACACAATGTACGATAAATTTCAGCTGAATCATGTCTGTAACTAATGTGTACCTACATTTAGAGATGTTTTAGTCCGGGTTGGTTCTAACAAGAGGCTCAGCCCTGAATATACACTTATCGTGGTGAGTTCTCGGCTGAATGCCTGCGACTGAATGTAACACGCGCTGTATAGCGGACTTTACTTACCTATTTTTCCATTCTGCTTTGATTCAACCCTCCCGCCACCCTCTCTTATTCTTCAAGTCTTTTGTACTGTAGCCTACAGAAGATTCCAATGGAAACTGTGCCAGCGTGTGTATTTGAGGGGGAATAAAGGCTTTGTTTGCTTACGAATTTTGTTCTTGATGGATTTTGAATAGGAGACTCGGATGTCATGGTTTTGGAAACACATAATCGGTCCTCTCCCACACAGAGCATTTCTTAGACTTACTTTAAGCTGCTATAGTTATTTTTTTAATGAATTTCGGATTGTTTTTTGTATCACCTGCTGAGGGTGGCAAACAATAATTAGACGGTCGTTTTTAGCTTACGACTTACTATATGTAGTACATACCACTTTTTATCACCTTGTATAACAGTATAACTTAATTAGCTTCATTGAATACATAAATTCTACTCAACCCAAAAGAGCCATAAGACGCATGCATGCAACACTCACAATAATTTCCGCCACAAGCATTCAATTGACATTCAAGCCGTGCCGTGGAAAGCGCCGTAATAGTTTTCCTCGCGTGTCTTTGTACATGAAAGTTGAATAAAGTGACCGGCAGCGGCGGTGGCTGAATGCGGTCGCTGGGGCGGCAGGATTGTCCCTCATTGTGGGCTCACAATGAGACAGCAGAGACCTTTGCGGGCGGCCTAGCTGCCCAAGCGCATAGGAGAAGCGAGACTGTATTGGTTGAATATAATATGTCATAATAAGGCAATCTTATAATGCTTTATACTGGCCATGAATGTGGTGGGTGGGAGAATGAACGATGGTAGTCAAGTGAAATATTTTCAGGCTCCATATATGTCTGTCTATGTACTTAGGTTACATAGGTGGCAATGTTTTGAGTTAAGTAGTGTTTTAATAGTTATCAAAGTAAAAATATCCATTTTTTTTTTGAGTTTTGACCCCTATAGTTTTACTTTTTAAAATTGTGTTGGCCTAAAGGTTCCCATTACTCCAGTTGCATTTATGCAGATTAATATTAAGTAAATCTGGTTTTCTTGTTTTCTTTGTCATAGACACTTACATAAGTTTATCGCTTGAACCACACACAACCTCTACACGAAAGAAATAAAATTACGCACCATTCATCTCTATTGAGCGTAATGCGTAGGACTTTACAGAATTCACTGAAACTGGAAAACTCTATTCAGAATTTAGACTATTACAAGAGCCTACATAAAGCTAAATTTAGAATTTGAGCTCCCTAAAACTCTAAAAAAGCCCCCTAAACGTCCAACCAATCCAGACCCCACAACACTAAATTGATTCCATTGAATATAGCCCTAATGAAATATGTGGTGTGCACGAAATTCTTGTCGACAAAAGTGTCTTTTTATCGATCGCCGTAAACAATGGGTGACAATGGCGTCTTGCGGCACTAAAGGCTGAATAGAAGAGATGTGAGATTAGGCATGGCGGATCAGCTGGAGACAGGGCGGTGGGGCGGCGGGCGACTTCGCGACTTGTCATGTTTGCTACACTATCGTTTGTGGGCCACTGTACCTACTCGTAACTGGGTCCAAAGGATATAAACACATTTTTTTGGAAATAATTATTAGTTAAGTATACCTATTACCTTATTACGGTTGGGGTGAGGGTAGGTTTTCACTATGTCACTACGGGTTGAATGAAACGCGTGGGAATTTTAGGGAGGTTTGAATTTTGTTAATTTAAAATACCGGCTACATAGAATAGAATAGAATAGAATATATCTTTATTGAACACCACAAATTAAAATATAAAAAAGAGAACTTATAAGCTAGGAAAAATGAACAATAGGCGACCTTATCGCTTAGAGCGATCTCTTACAGGTAACCTTAAACATAAAGAAATAAAAGTAAAGAAAATTTGAGGGCGTTGTACCTACTACCTAACTACTTATAATATAGCTAAATAAACCATACATACTATAGCTACATAAATACTAACATATGTTACATATTCTAAGTAATATACCTACATACCATTATTTACATACATACAAACATACATACATCCTATATATATACAATAAATACCCATATTCATACAACATCTCGAAAGTAGGTAAGTAACTATTGAGACAGATAATGTTTTTTAACAGAACTTTTAAAAACCTGCAGTGATTTAGAGCTACGGATACTTAGAGGCAGAGAGTTCCACAGCTTAATTGCTTGAACCGTAAAAGAGTCGGTATAAAATTTGGTCGAATGCGCAGGATATTCCAGTAAAAGTTGCTGAGATGAACGCATAGGCCTTCCCTGCGCATTCAAACGAAATTCAAACCGTTCCTTTAAGTAGTTTGGTGCACATGGGTTGAAAAGTATTGAGTACAAGAGAGAAAGAATATGTGCATTCCGTCGGAGGCGAATCGGGAGCCACTTGAGTTTAGTGCGGTATTCTGAAATATGTACAAAACTTTTTGGCAATAAGCCCATCTTTGTACATTCACTGCTGCGTTTTTAAATAACTCATCGTTTTGTAACTTTATATAATATGTGCAATTAAATGTTTATATTTCTGTATCATTAGTTTTATAGTAAAATATATAATATAGGAAGGATATATAAATGTAGCTTTACTATTTTCTTCAATAACTTAGTTAAGGCGAGCCCCCACGCTTGACTCTGTATATATTTTGCGTCACAAAATTACCTTCCTTGAATGTCGGATCCTACGTTCCATTGAAAATGCTTCAATTGGGTGCTGATTTCAATATGAACACATTTATGGGCACAAACGCCGCCTACGATCTTTTCATACAGTATACGTAGGCAATAGCTGTGTGGGGAGAAGAGAGAAGACGAAAAGCTTACACACACAACACACACACATGCATATGTAAATAAACACAAATGACAAACCACAAACGGTGCGGCGGCGGCGGTTTAAGTGAGTTCAAACACGAAAAAAAGGGAAAGTGGTGGCACAATGCGCGCATTGTGACCGGGAATCACTTCGGCACACGCGGGGGCGGGGAGTAGAGGGGGGTGGACGGGGCGCGGGGTGCGGGGGGCGTCATTGTCTCACGCAAGCTGGATCTCCGATGCACTTCACGACATGCTAATAACATGTTTGCTTGCCTATCGCATTGGAGTAGCTGTAATGATAGGTTTAAGTTATTAAATAAATAAATAAATAAATAACATGTAACGCTCCTTTGACAAGTTCCATCATCCTCATCAGCTGATTCTTCCACTGCTGGTCATGGTCGCTCCACAGCAGTCTGTCATCGGCCTTCTTCATCCAAACTCTACCGGCTACCTGTCTAAGGCCGGTCCAGCGCTAAAATCTTAAAGCACCTAATTTGCTAGAAAGCTAGAGTTTCAGCATGAAAATGTCTCGTTATGAATATTGAGTACTGTATTGTATTAGGTTTGATGTCATATTTGTCGACAATGGCGCCCTTTGTAGCAAACAATCATGTTGCTGATGATGAATTTCGCTTTATGTCTGGTCTGCGTCTTTGTTCGCCCGTGCCTCCCTCTAGTGGACAATACAATGGAACAAAAGTTGTTGTTCAATCGCGGGTGCCTAATACCTACCCGGCTACCCGGCTGGCCCTCCGCCCTTTGTTTCGCATAATGTTCGACTTTTATGGATATTTTCAGTAAATCGTTCGGTTGCTTGGTACCTAAGTGTACCTAATATGGCATATTACGCGCAAACTTCTACTCATTAAAAGCATTATGAGACGTGCTGTTATCTGAAAGCGACGATACAATACAATCACGTCTTTAACTTTGAAGACAGCTAAGGAACGCTGTAGTTACAAGAGTTTCTAGCCACGCTAAAGTGCTGACTGCCAAGATAGATAATTCCGACTATCCTATCGTCTTTAATATTGTTGGTAAGAACTACTACGTATGACGACCCCAACAAACTGAACAAGCACTAAGTACCAAATAGATAGTGCAAATAAAAAAAAATACGAACCTAACGTAGGAGTTCCCGGTCACAGTCAGCAAACGGCAACGACGCATCGGATTATCTCGCCAGAGTGACCATCAGTGGCGCGACGTGCGGACTGCACAGAAGTTGGGCCGGTCTCGTTCCACGCAGAATACATTATGGCGGAGTTGCGAAGCCGGCACAATGGCGTAGATAACTCATAATGCAGTTTGCCGATGTCGAGAGCTCTCGCTACACTTCTCTCGATCGGATTTTCCCCGATAATCGTGACAAAAGAACTTTGCGCCATCGGCGGACTAGCGTGTATTATGTTCCGATGCATACGATCCACGCTATTCATCGCGCCACAGCGTCAAACTTCCATATCGTACTTATTCAATTTATAGAAAAGATCGTTTAGATTATAACAAACAAAAGACGAGATACGCGCTGAAAGGAATGGGGAGACTTCATTGTAGCGCTCCAGCTAACTCGATACAGCTTTTATGAAGCTTATTCCCAACTTTTATATGATAAAAAATATGAAATTACTAGAAATTATCGTAAGCTTTCCACGAAGAGAACAAAGGCGAGCAAACACAACTTATAACAATTTGTAAAGAGAAACCTTTTCAATAGGAAAAAATGAATAGAGGAGAAAAACTTTAGAACTCATCTAGCGAAAGTTACAGGAAAAGTTTGTTTGTACTTAATGATGTTTTGTGCTTGCTCAATTATTGGGTAAGTAAGTAAGGACGTTACGTCGAGTAAGATTTAATTATGGTAAATAATAAATAATATTGTGTGTATCATAATAATATGAATCATAGCATTAAAATGGCAGCAAATTTCCTCCCCCGCGACAGGAAGCTTTCGATATGAAGTGCTGAACAAACATTGAATTTATGTTACACGCATTTTTAGTGTCGAATGATGTGGAGGCAAACATGGCGGCCTAGTGGACGCGCGGATCCCGTTTCACTCAATTCACGAAATAAACATTCGGGAAATCGAATGGATTTTTGTAACGATAAAGTTTGATGGTCGGTTTCGTATTTCGTCTACGAGTATGTAGATTGCACTCTGCTTGTGAAGATTTTCTTGATTCATTGGATAAATTAAATGATGTGCAAGATTAGATTAGAGTTATTTCATTGGTACATTTTAAACGGTATACGTTATAACGTTAGATAGGCATTATAATTTAATTAAGACTGGATTGGATATTGTATAAAGAATTGAAGGGCACGCTCGCGGCCAATTATTGTAAGAAAGTAAAAATTCGAAACCAATACCTATAATATAATTATTATGAATATATATAATATATTATGTACTAGGTACATTGTACTTGTAAGCAAATGAAGCACAAAGCCCAACCATAGGGGCTCCGTCGAACTATCCTTTTGTCTTTAGCTCATCACTCGACAAAGCTAACATAAAATAATCATGTTATCTAATTAGAATCCGCGTCGTCCTATGTTGAACTTAGCCTATTGTGTAAGGGACAATGACAGCTAATTCCTGATCTATGTAACTTCCTACATTGTTCCTGTGTTGACAGATTTTCCTATTATGAATAGGAACAATGTGCTTTCAATGGGCTACATTGTGGGGCCTGTCTGTTCGCGCCGAATTTAAATGAAATTGCTTTAAAGTTTGTGTATATTTTCAGAATAGGGTTGCTGCTGAAATATGTAGTTTTGTTATGTGGAGTTTCGTGGTGCTACTACGAGTACTTTATAAGTTTTGTGTGTTATAAATACTGATGATCATCAGCGGAATTAATTCCTTAATAACCAAGTATACTAACCACACAAAAACATAACATTTTCAAATACACCACGTTTTCATCAACGCCTTCATGTTAAAGAAAAACAGAACCCTTGCTATATTTAGGATCACTTTGTTGTTCGCATGCAATAACTCTGTACTTTGGTACCTGACAAAAAAATACTAAGTAACTAGTATGTTATTATATATTTACGTATATGTATATGCACTCACGACTGTAATCCCCGAAGGGGTAGTCAGAGGTGGCTCACAAGTGAGCCACCCACTTTACGCAGCACATTTGTACTCACGTGATAGGTTGCTCACCATATCGCCATTTTGGAATAAGTACAATGCACTTAGGATACACAATTACACATCTAGAATCTAGATGTGCAGGTTTCCTCACGATGTTTTCCATCACCGTAAGAGCACGTGGTATTATTATACTTAAACTCCTTAATTGAAAACACAATTGAAAGAATTCATAGGTACAGGCCAGGATTTGAACCCACGGCCTCTCGATTGAGAGGACGAGGCCTTATCCATTACGCCACCACCGCTTATATACTTACAACGTTTTATAAACTCCGACCGGGTTACCCCAACATCATAATCCATTCATCTGATTTAAAGGCAATAAAACTCATAAAACGCGAAAACCATCTCGATGTAAATTAGCACATCCACAACAAGTGCACGCTGATTAATACGCGATTGATGATTCTCATTCCCTCACTGCCCGTGACAGGTCACGCACACTTCACAATGACACCACAATGCATGGACGACCAGCGTAAACTGATCCCCGGCCAGATGCTGATGATAAACGGAAAGTCTTTGCAAGAGAGAGTGTCGCGAAAATCAAGCTTAAATGGTTGAAATTGATGAGTTACTTATCAAGCTACAACTCATTTTATTTAAAATTGTTATGGATTCCTGACGCAGTATTTCGATCATATTATGTGTTGTAGAAAGACTCTATGGTGACCACATGGTGATCTAGAACTGGCTGGATTATGTATATATTGCAAGTAAGCAGTTAGACAGAATCATAATCATTTATTTAATTAAGTATGATTAATTTAATTAAGATGGTTGAAAAATAAAATGTTAAACTGTTGCTGACATAACTCATAATCAGCAAGCAGAAGGAGAGGTAAGCTGAACGAATCAGTTAAAGAAAAAGTTTAGTCAAGTTCTTGAGGAGAAATGTACCATTGGGCGCCCTCTTCAGCACCGCCGACCTTAGACGAATAGCTGGTGGTGGCTGGTTTATACCTTGTAATGTATGGGGCTATATCTAATATTTATACTTTATACGTATCTATACTACCTTTTTCATTTTTAAAGTTGCATAAAGTAATAATGTCTCATATATGAGCATTAGAAAATTAACATGTCAATCGGATGATTTTATGGATTCAATGAATCAGTTTTCCGGAACGCGTTTCACCGGAAGATCAGATTGATGAGTTCCGGTTTACTCTGGGTATGTATTAGGGGTTGATATACATAAAGGTTATATACTGGTAGGAGATTTGTGTTTAATTTTTTATCTTATTAATTCCATACATAACAAATGTTATTATATATAATTTTTCACGAATATCAGTATGCGGTTTGAATACTATTTAAGTTTATTAGAAAACTTCAGAAATGAGGTGGTTCTTTTAATTCTTCTCTATATTTTGTTATGCCTATAAAGACCTCTCTACACTATTCAGGGCCAGAGTTTCGTCAGCGTTAGAGAGCGTTCAAAAGAAGTGGAAATTCTTACACAAAAGTCGCTCGCCTTCAATAGATGGCGCTTGATCGAGATAAAGATATGTTAACATTGTCACAATGCCTTCGGTAATGGCGCGATTGTACTTCTTGCTTGGCACAATGCTTTTAGATGTCACTTTTAACAATGGACTCGCTCGATATCTGCTACTGTTGTGTTCAGTCAAAGCTGAATTGAACAAAAACTCAATTTGAATAGAAAACGCTAAGTGCTGGTCCGCGGCTCCAATAAAACTTGGGCACGTGATGAATTGAGTCTATCGAGGTGAAGTTGACTTAACAATACCGTATAGTTAGGTACTTCTTAAAGAAAACTTTCAATAGATAATACTTACAAACTTTTATTTTCAGTTTTAAATATTTTTTTTTTTTTTTTTCTTAACCTCTATTGTCCCACTGCTGGGCAAAGGTCTCTCCCTGAACATTCCACTTATCCCTTTCTTGGGCCTGCTCACACCATTCCGTGTTAAAATTGTGCAAGTCATCCCGCCATCTCTTTCTTGGTCTGCCTCTGCGTCGGCGGCCGTTGTTGGGTATCCATTTGGTGGCATTTTTTGCCCACCTCTCCGGCTGCATACGGCAGACGTGCCCCGCCCAGTCCCACTTCAGTTTAGCAGTCTTGGCACCCACGTCAGCTATTTGAGTTTTGGAGCGCAGGTCGGTGTTGCGAATGCGATCTGTTCGCTTTACTCCCAAAATACTGCGCTCCATCGCTCTCTGACAAACCTTGAGTTTGGACTTTTGAGACTCAGTCAGTGACCATGTTTGAGCACCGTAGGTTAGGACAGGCAGGATACACATGTCAATGAGTTTACGCTTCAGGGACAAAGGTAGGTTGCCCTTCATTAGCGACTTCATGGACCAGAAGCTCTTCCAGGCGTTTTCAATCCTACGATCAATTTCCTTGTCCTGCCTGTTTTCGAAGGACGCTATCTGGCCCAAGTAAATGTACTCATTGACGTATTGTATTTCCTGCCCGTCTACCTCAACCCTACGTTTCGTGCTATTGGTCATAACTTTCGTCTTCGACCGGTTCATCATCAGTCCAACTTCAAGGCTTGCCGTGGATAGCTCTCGCAACATTTGTTGGAGCTCGGGTGCTGAGTGGGAGAATAGGACAATATCGTCAGCGAACCGGAGGTTTGTCAATTTGTGGCCTCCGATATCGATGCCCTTATTCTCCCATGACTGCGTCAACTTCTTAAAGACTTCCTCAAGGCAACTTGTGAACAGGTTAGGAGACAGCGGGTCGCCCTGTTTGACGCCCTTCTCAATTGGAAACGCCGGACCTGGCCTTTCCAGTTTCAAGTTAGCTGTGCTGTTCCTGTAGATAGCACCAACGAGTTCAATATAGGTCGGGTTTATTTTTTGATTTGCAAGAGCGGAAAATATTGCTTGGTGGTGGAGACTATCAAAAGCTTTGGTGTAATCAATAAACGCAAGGTAAAGGGGTGTGTTGAACTCGTTGGTCTTCTCTATTATTTGATTGAGCGTGTGTAAGTGGTCAGTGGTGGAATAACCAGGTCGGAAACCGGCTTGTTCTGGTGGTTGATGATGGTCCAGCAGAGATCTAATGCGGTTGTGAATAATTTTTATGAATAATTTGTAGATGTGTGATGTCAGGCTAACGGGTCTGTAGTTTCCGATATCTGATTTTTCGCCTTTCTTATGAAGAAGTATGATGTTGGAATGACAGAATTTAAGGGGAAATTTTCCTGAAACTAATATGTCATTGCAAAGGTTGGCAAGATGAGGTAATAACGTGGGCTCTCCTATTTTTAATGATTCCGTTGTGACGCCGTCTTCTCCAGGGCTTTTTTCATATTGCATACTCTTGAGAGCTACATGAACTTCATAGCCTGTGATGAGCGGAATATTATCACGGAATGTATATTCATCATTTGAGTTTGCATCTCTGGTTGTATCGGCGTATAAATCCTTATAGAAACTTGTACAAATTTCCACAATCTTCTGCCTGTTAGTATGTTTTCGACCATCTTTATCCTTCAAACTTGTAATCCAAGACTTCCCTGTAGTATTACCATGTTTGGCTGCTCTAAGAGATCTGTTTTTCAGCAAGGCTATCTCAACAAGTTTGGTGTTAAATGCTCTTAGGTCCCTTCTGATGCTGCGTTTCACTCGTCTGTCTAATTGCCTGTATCCTTCGCTAAATTTGTCTAACTGTTCTCTACTTTTAATTAAGTTCATTGTGTCTTGTGATAATTTGTTACTATTTTGTCTTTTAGGTTTTATATTTTTACATGCTACTTTTATGCTTTTAACAATATTGTCATAGCTGGTTTGAACATCGCCTTTTTCATAGTCGGGAAGAATACTAAATTGATTTTTTAACTCTATATTGAACTGTTCCTGATAACTCATAAGTGTGAGTTTGTCTAATCTTTTGATATTGTTAGCAAAACATTTGGCTCGGTGTATTTTTAGGTTGAAGTTAATTTTTGCGCGAAGTGGTCTATGGTCGGAACTAAAAGGAGAACGGCAGTGGGCGTACCGCCTTTTTTTTGGAGCGTTTCAGAACCATGTTTTCACCATTTATTAATACAGTGTAGATAAGGTATTTTCAGTAATTACAATATTTTTAGAAGTCGGGGGAAAAGAAAAAATGATAAATGAAGAATATTTAAATCTAAGGATAATGGAACGTAAAAACAAACATATAGAGAACGGAACGTAACAACAGTGGTGCCAGACCTCGGAATATTACCAGCAAATCCGAGCAAAAAAGTAATCGAATAGAAATATCGATACATTCTTAAATACAAAAGATATTTTATTTATCAATAAATTACATGTTCTGGTACTATTTGTGCCAAAACTAGTACATTTGGTTTATAAAATATCATTATATTTAAGTCTTGAAGACTTTTATCCATAGTAAACCATTTTCTTTTTCTCTTTTTTCGATTCACTATAATCGATATTTTTTGAATATTTAAATCTAATAACACTGAATCTTCCTTTTCAATCTTGTCATAGTAGTTGTTATTTCATTTTCCATTACCTAACCTAATTATTTAATATTTTGAATACCGCTGAAACTGCTGAAGATATAGAACAAATGTGACAAAGGGGAGAACCAGACCCGGTTCCTGTTCCACCTCCCCGGCAGGCTCCCGTCCCACTTCTTCATCAGGAACCTGCAGAAGCAGCAGAACAAAAACACGCAAAATCCTGACAATATTTTCTATGAACCATAGGATGATAAATACCTAAGTCAAATATGAGAAGAGCAACTGCGTTCTGCAGTTCGAATCCCGGCGCTGACATGTACCAATGTGTTCTTTGAATTTAATTAAAATGTATACCATCACACTTACAGTGAAGGAAACCTGAATACCTATCTAGATTTAGCACATCTAGAGAGCCAGGTGCAGGTACTTACACCCCAACAGAGAATAGAATAGAGTAGGTAATAGGAACATAAAATTCCTAAAGTTGATTCCAGGCAAATTATGTTATGTAAATAAAACAATGATCTTTTAAACAGTTTATTTTATTTCATTACATTACTCGCCAAATGCATACCCATATAGTAGAACCTTTACATATAGCATTTCGAAATGGCATAGCAGATCCCTGTTGCTGCGGAATGGCAATTTAAAACTTCAGAAGTTGGATAAGTATAACATTATTCCATGATGAAAGTAGTAGCCTGATCTAGTCGATAATATTAATAAAATCATTATATTTATTATGTACGTTGCACGTCCCGTATTTATTTAAACGTAAACATATAACTTGATATACCTAACATATTATTATTATCAAATTATTATTCACGTTGTTCGTCTTGTGTTGTTCAAGTGTTGACATGGTGTTGACGTTTAGTTGTTGACATGACACATTTTTTTATCATTTCAATTTTTCTGCTCTGGTTTGTCAATTTTTATCATTATACTGAGATCCAACCTAGACATTTATGACGTAAATCACAGAGTACTTGGCATAAACATTACTTCACTTGACGTTCCATTCTTCCTGTATGAATGTTTACGTTCCATTGCGACTACATTTTAAAGATTCTTCTTTTCGGTTTTTCTCTTTTCTCCCAGCTTCTAAAAATCTAGTAATTAATTGACTTGTGTACCTGTACAGTGTCTCTCTAATCATGGTACTTTCATTACGGAACCCGTCATTTCCATAGTGGTACAAAACGTCCTTAGAACCCTGCCTTTGTCCTTTATATTATTGATGACTGAGATGTCCTTAATAATATGTTTTGAGGAAGTGAGCACAAAGTCTATTTCGTTTCTGGTTCTGCCATCAGGTGATACCCAGGTCCACCGTCTTTGTGACTTTTTGTAGAAGAAGGTATTACTGATGCTAAGTCTTTGTCCGAAAGCGAATTGGATGAGACGACTTCCACGTTCATTTCTGTCTCCTAAACCAAAAGGGCCCAGTACATCAAAGTTATCCGAATCGTTTCGAATTCCTATTTTGGCATTAAAATCTCCAAGGACCAATGTCCAGGTACCTTTATTTTCGTCGTATGCTCTGTTCAGGAGATCGTAAAAGTCCTCTATTTCCTCATTGCTGTGGCTCGATGTTGGAGCATATGTTTGAATAAAGGTAGCAGTATGATGTTGTGAAATTTTGAGCTTTAAAACAGCGATTCTTTCAGAATAACCTACGAACTCTTCGATATTTTGTTTCCACTTTTTGGCTACTAGAAATCCAACCCCATATTGGCCGCCAGATATACCGTTGTAGTAGAAAATATCACTTTCGGTCTCGGTCGTAAGTTCTCCTTCTCTTCTCACTTCTGATAGTCCAATTATATCATAGTTTATAGTTTGCAGTGCGTTTTTTAACTCTACCATTCGCTCTTCCATCATCAATGTGCGGGCATTATAAGTCAAAACGTTAAGTGTGTTGTTATTCCGGGTACTTGCCGAGGTCGTAGTATTCTGACGGTCGTGTTGATTCGCCCGGGGATTCTTCGCACCCCCTGCTCCTGCGCTGGTCCGGCTACCGCCGTGGCCGGGGCGACAGGAGCCGCCGGGCACTAGGGGCCGTGGTTGTGGTTGTATATTCATGGAGGTTTGGACCTTAAGCCCACCGCGCTGGTCCAGTGCGTGTTGGTGGGTTTGCGTCAGAGCCTCGTTCGTTAGTCAGCAGAGTGTACCACGTGCAGGTGAGGATGACTTGAGCTTCTTTTAAGATGTTAGTTGAAACTCCTCACACTCCCTTACACACACTTAACATTGAGAATAAAATTAATAAACATATTGTACAGTATTGAACGTGCTACGAAGTGCGTAGCAAATACGGCGTAGCACCTCGTAGCGCTACGAAACCGCTACGACCGTTCTACGCAGTTGTTCGTAGCCCTTTGTTTAAAATTCGATTTTCAAACTTTTTACTCAAGCTATGATCAGGCCAAGACAATAGTTCGCAAACAGCCACATCATCGTTTTAATAAAACAGTTTAATTATTTCCGTATAATGCGGGGCGTATTGTGCGGCGCGACATCTCGGCCAGGTCTGCTGACCATCGCTCATTGTTCGCGGCCGCCGGCGCACGTCGCACAATGACTAGTTAATGAGATCAGATCCATCCTTAGAACGGACAAAGGGTGCCTCCACCCCCCCACTTGCCACCCAATTTTATTAATTAATACATTACAATGAACCCCAACCTGGGATCGGCCGGTTCTACTAATGAACTGAATCTGATCACTTTACCTGTGCTAGCAGAAGTTGCTAAGAACATGACTGTGAAATTACCGCTGGTGCCTAGTAGGTATATCGTTTGAGTCAATAACCTTATCTAAGATGTAGCTATATGATTATATTTGATACACACATAATTATTGTGATCATTGAGCCCTAGACATAAACGGTCGTTTGGGTGAGGGGTGAGGAATAAATTAATACGTACATATAGCGATCACAAGCTCACATGCTGCTCAAGCACATCCACATAAACACCACTGCTACACACATCACACACAACACGTCCCCGGATTTATAACAGATGTAGCTGGTCCCTTCATCATCAGGGATCGCTATTTTAAAAACTCCGCCTGTGTACTTTTAGGCGCAGGCCACCGTACATACATAATGTATATGATTCTCCCACAAAACTGCATAGTTTTGTACGACTGTATATAATTTTAGAAAAGATCACTGATTCGTTGTTAAAATGAAAAATCATTTAGTAGAATGTTCGCAATTTTGGGCTGGGATGGTGCTTTGTACAATTATATCTTGCGCTATCATCGCAACACCAGAGCCAATGTTCTAGGGGGGTAGTTTTAGAAGTAAACTAATAATATTTGACTTTATCCCACATGATATCAAAATAAGGGTACAGGAAAAGAAGAGGTTCATTGATGTCGATTCTGAAATCTCAATTTCGAATTTTAGTGCTGTCAAACTTTGAATTTATCACAGATAAAAATGAGATTTACGTAGACACTCATGAGTCTATTATTTTTTAAACAAATAATTTAATAGATGGAATTTAATGTTTTGATTTCTGCCTTCAGAATCGACATCAACGAGCTCCTTCATATCTTGTACCCTTCATACAGATCATGTACTACGTACTAGGTACTATATCAGTTAGTATGTTGTCAAGTACATTCAAAATGTTTGATTAAATTAAATGATATTCTGTATGTATAATATTTATCCTTAATATAAAAGTTATAGCCATGTAAGTGCCTTTTGAATCTACCCCTTACATTACTGTCACTATTGAGACTCGACCAACCGACACGAAACAACTTTTTACTCGGAAAATGAATTCGCATTTATATTTCATTCATTTTGAAATCAAAGTTTGCTCATGAATGCACTTGGGAAGTGCTGACTTTTATAGAAATATTTTGTTTGGTTTTGTGAAAAGCTGTCTATACTTTCTCAATCTTATTTAAAAGATAAAGTTTCAATAGCAGCAGAGAGGCAATTTAATAAAAGCTTTTCTTATCATTTCGTATATCAATAGTATACAAACTAGACTAGGCATCTGCTGTCGGTCTGTTCGTTCGTAAAATGTACTAAACTAATTTTCTTTTAGTGCGAAACAAAGCTCACAGGCAAGAGTTGTATACCGATCTTTCAGCCCAGAGAAAATGTATCCCTGGATGCCTTTGTAGTGCTTTAATGATAATACTAACGAGGAACTCTTTATTTCCCTTATTCATAATACATTAAAGTGAAAGCATGACAAGTCCTCGTCAAGTCAGGCGCTCGGCAACAGATCAAACAGACTGTACGGGGCCTGATGGAAGCTCAGGAGGGTTACTCTATACTGACGAAAAACGAGCGAATGAGAGCAGTCGTGCAATCGGCACGTTTAATACAACGAGATAGAGTCGGGGCTCGCGCAGCAGAACTCCGAAACTTAGTTTTTCGTCATATAGAGGGACCCTCCTGGGGCAGCGGAAGTGCCCTTGAGTACTGAATCATACTCGAGTAAGGATACCGATGTCATCCATATTTGTTTTGCTTATGAATTGCTGTTTAGAGATATTACCTATCGGGTTTCTTATAGTAAAATATAGCCTATCAATTTGATTTGTAAGTATATTTATACGTGTCCCATCCGGTTTGCCTCCACTAATGAGAATAGTTTTCACAAAACGTGATTTATTCAGGTAACTACTTAAAAAGTTTTTTTGTAACCAGTAGGTTGTCACTGTCGGCTCGTGGTCGCGAATATCTGGCAAAGACTCAGTACCCACCAGCATGAATCCCAACAGAGAGAGCCCAGCACGAGGTGCCATGACGGCCGCACTATCGCAAGGCCATGTCAAGTTCGCGTACATATTTCGCTAAAACCGCGCCACAGTAACAATAATGGCTGTGCTCCCATTGTTTGGGGCTGGCACATTACGCTTTTGTCTCTGCCCTCTCTAGTCCCTCACAATGCGGCCAGGAAACAAGCGAGCCTTTATTTCGCTCCTTTTTGTCTCGGAGTATCGTTGCTTATTGTCTTCATTCGATTGTTCGGAGCTCTTCAACGGGGCATATTGTTGGTGGCCGCTGGTGCCAACCGTACAGTTTTGACGTTCAGGCGTTTGGGGACGACGCGTGTGTCGTAGGCGTTATCGGATTTTAAGATAAAGGGTGGCTAAAGTGTCATCGTATTGTAATTGTACTCGCATATGTCGATAGGCTGCAGAGATCAGGACAGGTGGCAATTATTTGCATGCTGACCTTTTCAGAGGACTACTGGTAGCCTGGCACACAGATTTGTATACTGACTGGTTGATGAGTTTGTCTTTCCTATTCTTACAGGGCAATAAATAGTACCCGGAATTTTTATTTAACAATGCACGAATCACATCATCATCATCAGCCCGTTGAAATTTATGTGTAAGTAAGTAGGCCTCGTAATCCTACCATACCATAACACAAACAAAATATTTTAAGCCCGACCAAGATTAACCATCACAGGAAATTGACACTTAATAAATGCGGCTAATGAAGCAATCGCAACGGTTCTTCTTTGACTACTAATGATACATAGCCGAGGCTCCTCCAGGCAGCTTTGTGAGCGACCATTGTGCCCGCGGCTTTGTGACGTCACGTCCCGCGGACAATGTTGGAGGGAATAGGGAAACGCTTAAAAACCCTCCACATTATTCATTACCTAAGTTTTAAGATGAAATAAAACAAATATGGCGGATCGGTGAAGCGGTTTTCGACGGTGGATATTGACTGAAATCGTCGTTTAGCTGTTTACCGTCGTTATTAAGCATATTAGATATATGTTTTTTGTGGCATAGGTAGTTATATACTTAGCGTAACGTTAGTCAAAGTTGACCCCTATTTTGATATAATGACCTCCACTTTTGCAACACTTTGTATAAACAGCCCCTAGGCGCCAAGGAGTCAATAGTCATAATGATCCCATATTCAAACGGACCAATAACATTTGCAGCGTTTTCCATACAGCTCGCGACATTTCCCGACTGGCAACTGGCAACTGGCGACAACTCGCAACCCGAATGGCCCATTGACGAGCGAAAACTCGCTATACTGAATTAACACTATTCATATTGGACGTGCGTTTCAAAGAGGACTACTTTCATACAATTTGGTCGCATTCATGACTTATTATACTGAAATAACGTCGCTCTTTGGTTCTGCCGTAGTCGGCTAGATATAAATGCGTTTTTACAGTTAGGTACTGAAACAACAGAATCATATTAAGAACTATAGTACTTACACTTGCTTTAGATATAAAAATATTATAGTTCACGAAGAATTTCGAAAAATAAAAATGCGACATGGGTGGGGAACTGGCTGTGTAATACACAGTTAACACAGTGTGTATGTAGATACTACCTACCTACATAACATGACGGCTGTTAGCATAGCCTTAGCTCCTAGAATAATAACTGCGTCATATAATTGACAGTGACAATATGCTTTCTGTTTACTTGACTTCTATGTTTACCACTTTCTGGCATAATATAAATTTAATCTGGAATCTGGAAAATAACCAAAAAAATACGAAGCTGAATCATCAACAAAATTATACAAAATGAGAAAGAATTTTTGCTTCAGATTTTCTTATTACCAATATCTAACGCCCATCTCAGAATAATGTACCTTTCTTTAAGAACATCATAACTATAGCCATCAAACCACTTACTTAAACCATGGATGACCAAAAGAACATCGTCAAAACTGATTTCATTGTGAACATGGGAAGAATCATGTTCAACGAGGATGGCTCATCAGACAACGAGGCAGGGGCGTCCCACATCATCAAGGAGTCAGGGAAAAAGTACAGAAACATCAAGAAGAGATGGTCTTCCAAAAGTGAAAACAATATGTACATGACTGCAGCCGCGAGACTCAGGGGATTGGACGACATATCTCTTTCAAGCGACGTAGCACAAGGACATCAAGGGATCAAGTTTACCGACAGCGAAGTGTTCGACTCTGATGGGTCCTTACGCAGCGAAATAATAGGGAAGATCAACCAGCACTTCACCAAACACAACGACCATATAGCCAAGATGAAAGCAGTGAAGGAGCGAAACAAAAAAGCGGCTGAGGTTAATAAAATGAAAGAGATGTACAAGCAAGCCAGCGGCAGCGCTTCGCAGCAGTCGATGCACGACCAGCCTAGTGTCAGCCAGCGATGCAGCAGCCGCTCCTTCGTCGTATCCCAAGCGAGCCGGGAGTCCGTAAGGTCACGTGGGTCACGAAGGTCACGTGGGTCACGAGGGTCACGGGGAAGCAAGACCTCGCTCAGACGCCGCCGGCCGTCCTACACCAGGGTCCGCGCCAGGTCTCCAGTAGGCAGCGTCTTGATCCGCACCGACAGTGCCACCGAGTTTGTGGTCCCTTTGAGGGCAAAGCAGAGCAACAGCGGTAGGGCAAGGTCCCGCTCGCGGTCTCGGTCCAAGTCTCCGAAGGGAAGCGTCAAAAGGAAGAGAAGCGGGAAGTACATTTGCTATCGGTAGGCTGGCGTAGATCAACATAAGCCAATATTCTCAGTATCTACACTATGCAATTTTATTCTATTGTTAACGGATATTTATTCATATTTTATTGAAATTTTAACATGGATTTATATTTATATATAGGTACCAATTAAATATTCATTCAGTTCTTATTACATTATACTGATTAGATTAGGTGTACCTTCCTAGTTAGGTAGGTACTTACCTAAGTATATTGCATATTTTCATACCTATCACATAATTTTATTTCTGAATCACAACGCATGTCCTACCGTAGGTACCTTAGAGTGCCTAGATCTAACTTAGTAAATTTAAAAACGATGAAAATACAACTAGCTCGCTCGAGTCCCATTTCCTACAACCACAATCAGAAGATGCCGATTTGGATCTAGCTAGAGGTTCGGTTCGTACCTATATCAAACCAATGCAATGTTGCGTGGTAGCGTCGAACAAAGGGTGGTTAAAGAACGGCACGTACTTACGTTGTTCTCAAGTGTATTAAAAACATGAATAAACAGAAAAAAAAAATTACTTAACTTAATATTATGATTAAAAGTTAAATCTTTGCCTCGGTTTCAAGGAAAAAATAGTGAATGTAGAGTTTGTGGTATGTTTAAAATGTCATATTGGCAAAGTTGACAAAATTCCAGTTCGAGTTGGGAAAGCAATAAATAAGATTTAGCGGTTATCATAGTAACTAATGAAGTGATTAAATTGCCAACAGATGATCTACATCTCTATATGAACAAGCACGTCTGGATGGTTCCAACAGAAATCAAGTGTTTACGAAGTTGGCCATACTTTAGCTTTTACTTCACGGAATTAAAGAATGTGGTTATTTCTTGCTTTAACGATGGTGAATCTAAATTCAGTTGTACGGACACTGAGGCCGTCGAGGCGGTCGATTATACCTCGGCCTCCATAGATACCTTAAGAATAACCAGCGCGGATACAGAGTCTGAAACTAGTAACATAGAAGATATAGCAAGAAAAAGTATGTTTATTATAAAAACTGGTCGTATAGAAGTACAGAGCACTGCCGACAGCGTAACCTGCAGGAGCACCAGTTCTACCGTCGTACCTGAACAACACAGCTCTATCATACAAGGATGCCCATCGAAAAGCTCACCAGACTTATACTACATGTATAACAATGTGTACCAAGTTTATACAGTCAGAGAAACACTTCGAGAGCAAAGGCCTAAAAGAGCCAAATCTATGGAAGACTATAACTTATTTGCACAGAGCTCACAAGACACTGTAGTTTACAAACCCGCAGCAAAACAGATGAAGAAAGACTTGCCAATGAGAGGAAAAGATACTGTGGTTAATAGCTCGAGTGATTTGTCCTATAGGGAGACATTGGCGGACCGGCAGATGCCGCTCAACAGACGAAGATCTGAAGAGCGATCAAAGCGACCAAAAGAAGACCATATAATGGAAATGATACCACATAAAGCAGTTATCATCACCAAACATTTAATATCACGTGCGGGGGTAAAGCGAATATGCGTCATACTTCTGACCCTGACCCAAATCATCACACTTATTATTCTGGCCCAATATTGGCAGGTATACCGAGTAGGCTGCCAGTATGAGCCGGTCCAGGATCCACATTTGCGGGAAGATTTGCACATTTCTCATCAGGGCAAGGTCCCAGATTACGCCGCTTATTCAAATTTTATATCAGGTAAACTTGGCCAAAGTGATGGAAGACGCCTGGATGCTGTGAGTCCACTGACTCCACCCTGTAAAGAGCTGGAAAAACTCAAGATCAGTGGAAAGTTTGTTGTTGCTGCCATTTCTACCAAAACAATAAGTGTCAAACAATCGCCATCGCCTTTGGATCTGGAGGATGATGAACCGGAACCCTCACTTCAGTATCAGAATTCTATGTACGGATGACAAAATAAAGGATCTATACGTATGCATAAGTTTAGTAATTATAAACTTGTTTATATACCTATGTCCATATCGTAGGTCCGCTCTCCGACTAGCCTTTTCGGTCAACATCATTTAGCCTAGCCACATAAGGTGATATTTAAATCAGCAGACATTTTATTTTCTTTCACCCCTTTGTATCAATTAACAAAGGACAGACAAAAATTTTGCACAATGCTTTCAGAACGGCGTCTTTCATTTTACATTGTAGAATAGTGGTTGGCTGAATTCGTAATTTCTTTGATTCCCCACCATTGTGTTTGAGATAAAAGCGACACTTTCAGGCGGCTCGCTCTGAATAAATACACCTATTATTCCGACACAAAAGTGTGTATTTTAAACAAAAACATCATTGCCGTTATTATTTCTATAGGCGAAAAATATGTTCATATTGGAAGAAATGTTTGCGGTTATAAAACCAAATATTTGGTGCTATTATGTTTTTGTCGCAGAAATATACTTACAGGGTCAAAATATACGAATGGGCCATGGAGGGAAAGTACTTTAAATCGCTTCAATAGCTTATTTTGCTGAAACGAAACATGCCTCTATTTTTTAACAGAAAAAACTGCTTAACTAAAATAAGAGTAACTAGGTAATTTAAGCAGCTAACAGGGTAATTTACCAAACGCTGAACTTATCTAAAAATTGTATTTAATCCAAATTTTTTATTAGATAAGTACAATAAAAATCGATCAGAAATTATTTTAGAGCTGACTAACATCGTGTCGTAAAAAAAAGTAAAATCGTAGAGAAAACTATAATTTTGACGGCCAAAAACTGCATCGTAGCGCCATCTGTTGAGCTTAACAGTATATTCAATGCAAGTGCTGCCATCTAGACAAGGGATGGTAGAAATAACTCGGAAGCTTTAGTAGGTACCTACTTTGTTGGGATTCCTCTGAAACCAAAAACTGGCTCAAGCTTTAGTAGTGTAGTTTATGCTGGAACCGCTAGATGGAGTGTTATTGGATAGTTTAGATAACCAACTTTACTTACCATACCATTAGACATAAGGAAACGTCAAAAATGCAATAACATAGTGGAAGCTCTACATCTACAGGATGTTGCAAAAGGGTATACTAAGCCGAAAGGGGGTGACTCAGGCTCAGGGGGTCGGAGGGCGAGTAAAATGAGTGGGCGATCGCTCGCTGTAAGTCGCTGGGCTGAAATATCTTTGAGATTTTATCGCGAAGCTTTAGTATTAGCCCGCCTTGTGAACAGGACAGACACGAAAAGTATAAGTACTGTCGTGCGTGTCTTGAGCGATAAAATATACTTAATAATATTTGCTCTTGGTAGGACAATCGCTTAATTTAACTACCACCAGTTTGTTATACATTTGTTTTATTTACTTAACTATCTACTTAATCTTAGCGATTTTGAAGGCACCATATGATACAGTGGCAAAATGTATACTTCAGAATTGAATTGAATTGATTTGTTTCACTACCCATACCTATGCATCTATAAAGAAAACAACATTAATTACATATAAAAATATTTTATTAAAAACGTTTTGGTAACATTTAATAAGAACACTTAGGTAAAAATAAATTGACCACAAAATCATTTCAAAAGAACAGCCTGGACTGGAGGTTCACGGGGAAAGCCGGAACAGCAAAAAAAACTAAAATAAATAAAAACAATGATAACACTCTAGGCAAAGACATGTCTAATTGACAACCAGAATTAAGGCATCGCAAGAATAATTATTAAGTACGATTAAATACCTACAGCTAATATTATTATTACAACAAATAAACGCCTAGTGCGTATCGTCCATTTCGTATGATGTCCTGTGCACTGCCTCGGCAGACACGGTACAGAGTATTATTGACACTAACAAGAACATTCCACACAAGACTGTTAGCGCCTGTTGTAATTATACACCTACTAAACACTAAAACATTCCAATTATACGAAGCTATGTTAAAATTTTATCTAACTAATAATAATATTAATATCTTCGGCTAATTTTGATACTAGAATGATATAACATCATCTCATATTGTACTCTTAACATTACGCTGGATTGGAATTAAAGTAATAATTTTACAAGGAATTACAGAAGAATGTTATAAATATATTGCAAGCATTTACTGAGATTGTGCAGTACGTGAGTGACTTTATAATTACCGAGACACAGTTAACAAGACAGGTGTTGTACTGAGGCGGCCGGGGCGGCGCCCGCAGGCCTTAGGTCCACAGACACAACACTAAAGATTATATTACGAGCATTGGCACTTCAATATTTAATCTTAATTACATTCTTGAAATAGCACTGCGTATAACCAACTTAAAAACTAAATTCAGATCAGTCATTTATGATATCACATCAAAATAAACAGGGAAATACATATTTGATTATTTTAGTATAGACAGAAGATAGATATTATATATTATAAATACATATTATTTCCTTTCAAGAGGTATTCATTTAGGGATACTAAAAATATTGAGCTCAGCGTCTTGCGACGCTCTATATCACGACATTTACGAGAACAACATTGAACCAATAAGATTTGGTACTTGGAGTTTATCTCCGAGTTAAATTCTATTTCACTAAACCTACATAATGCTTATCAGATATACGTAATACACACGAGCCGCCGGGAGCGAGCTAGACTGCCCCAGAGCTGGCAAAAAACCCTTTCTTATACAATTTTCATTATAAAAATACTGTCATTTGACTACAGTTTTAAAGTTCAGTGAAAAAAATAATAGTTATAATAAATATGAATGAACAATAAATAGAACAACGTATAATATTATGTATATGATTTGACTAAACAAAATAAAATGCAAAATTCGAAATGATTAAAACATTGTAAAATCACTTGAAGACTTAATAATGGAAGGTACTAAAAAGAGCAACTTCATTCGATTTTTTGGCTGATGATTGCTACGACCATAGTCTGGTATTAACATTTTAACAAAAATACAGCTGCTCTTTTTCTAATTGATATTTAGACAATTGTGATAAATAAATAGCACAACGATCCAACTATTTGGCAATGTGGATTAAATAATCATTAACAACTACTACCCTCGCCTGCTTATTCTTAACACAAATGGAATGCAGACATTGCATCGCACCTCGGCCTGTGTCCCACTGTCCCGAGTCACGACCCACGACACCCGGCCGACAAGGAACTGATTCACTAAAATTAAGGAGTCATTCGTAATGAGCTAGTCTTAACTGTGCGTATCGCTCCAAATACATCGTTATTTGCACTACATTCGTTTGCAGCTTGTCACATTGTAAAAACTAAAAAATAAATCTGAATGCAACGTTTGATTTAAAACCATTAACAAGCGCATAGTGAGTGAGATGACGTCACCGCGCGGGCTGCGTCCTGAGATCCTTGCACAGACTCACAAACAAACCAGACTCACTGATTATATAAATACATCAATTTTGTACAACTTTTCTTAATTTGTTTGTTAGGAATATCATTAATTCATAACTCAAAAATAATTTGATTTGGAAAAATAATCATATAAGTAGTAAGCTTTTTTTTAGACTAATAATAATATGGTGGCATTGAGTCAGCAAGATAAAGCGACTGATAAAATGCAATGTCACTTTACTTCGTTATTCGATAAGACGCAACTTTGGAGGCGAATTTAGCTATGGTAAACAAAAATGTGTTGGTCCCTTCCAAAATATTGCCAAACCTCGCGGATCCGAAAATTTTTAACTAAATTTAGCTACGTACTGTATTGTCTCATCAACAAGTTTACAAAAATAACTTTGACGAAATATGTTCAACATTATTGTGTACAAATACTCCAGTTACAAATTTAAAGCTGATCACAACATAGCAGAACTAAAGTTTGCACAAAAGGACAGTATTGATCATAATTAGTTATGTTAATTATTTATTACTTACATGTTATTCAAGAGACTCACACTATTAAATATTTTTGACTAATTTTAAGAGACCACAATAATTACATTTATTATATGCACATACATAGAGATATTGCCAGTCTGTTAACGACACTAACTATATAACTTCACTAGTGCCCAGTATCTGGGCGTATGAATGACTGAAATGTTTAAAATTGTCAGTAACACCTACTAATACCTTAGAAAATCTAATCACTGCAATAAGTTGTGATGATATGCACTGAAGAACCCATTTCAACTATGTTACATGGGCTTATAGACATTCAAATGATTTTCAGTTGATTGGAAGTAGATTTGGGCAATACATTTAGATCATAATATATCCTCTATTTCATCACTAATATAATGTAATGCTCGGACGGTACATCCAACAAACAGCATAATTTAGACCTTATTACCTACAGCTTGGCTTTAAATTCGTGCCTAGGTTGTCAAAATCGTAACTTTTATAAAACATCCGAGAAGCAGCCTTTTGGGTTTACAACAATGATCCTATCAATGACTGTGGAATATATCAACTATAAATAACCCTAAGCACTAAAATAAAACAACATTTAAATAAAAACTATTACATTATGTGGTGGGAAGTAATAATTCTTTATGGTATGTCAATAATTTAATATTGCGTTTAGAGTAATCAAAACACAAGGGTTGAGCGTTCAGTGCAATATCAACCAGTTGCATTCTTCCTACCTAATAATAAAAATTGTGTAACATCTTTAAATTAATATATGCACATAGTAATAGATCTTTGGATAACATTTAACATTACTAAGAGGAACTAATTGTAGCATAAATATATTAAGATATATTGAATCTTTAACAGTCTTTTGTAAATCATTGATAGATTATGGTCAAGAGATTAACTCTACAAAGTCTACAGTTTGATCCAGTTCATTACGCAAGTTATTTATTATCAGGATAAACTTTAATTTGTAGTTATGCAATTTTATGGCATAGCATATTGTTAAATTAAGCTTAATGTTAAAAATTATCATTATCACACATTGAATAAGTTAAACGAAAACGATAGTAACTTTATCATCAATACACATTCATAGAACTTGTCAAAAATTGTCTTGATTAAATTAAGATCACAGTATTAAGTCACTATCAAAATGTAGTTCTATGAATGTATGAGACGAAATCTTAACACATATTCCACAGTCATCTAGTCAGGGTAGCAACAGGGTGATCCATTTAACAATAACTTCATTAATTTTGGTTCTCATAACTTATTTGGTAGGATTTTGCGACTGCTATACTATTAGGAATTCAAGTTATAAAAAAATAAACAATATTTTTTTGGTCTTACTGTGAATAAGTAAAACTTGGGACACCTATTCACAGACGTGAAAATCATAGCTTATTGTTTATTTACAGGATCATTTCAATAATTGTCACCCTGCTGCTACCCAGTCCTTCCTAGCCATAATTTGTTCAGAATTTAAGATGCAGCATTGTCACATCAGTCTGTGGCGGCCACCACAAAGGAGAAGCCACATTGGCGACAAGAATCATGTACATACTGTGTGCGGGTTCCGAAGGGTCCCAGGCGATGGTACTGGGAACGGTTGGCGAAGAACAGCGATGGGTTGTTGGTCGGCAGCACGGTGGCTCGGTAGTTCCACCTCGGGTCGGACAGTGTAGCCATCAGGTTCAGGATGTCGTGACCAGCATAGTTGATTTTCACATCCACATTTTGAACCTCTTTAGGGCTCGGCTGCACTTGAGCAATCGGCTCGAATATCTTCTGAAATTATACAATTGATATATTATTTCTTATTACTTTACTAGCTATAATAATGACGATGAAGTCAGTCCGCAGATCATTTAGAATGAATGGTGCTTATCAAATGTAAAACTGGATATTTTTTCCTATGTAAAGTAAAAAACATTTAATATCAACATTTCACACTATTTTTTACTTAGGCGAACATCCCCTGTGGATATATTTACGATATCAAAATGAAAGAAGGCATGTTATATCATCTCACCGAAATCTTTCCACAATCGGCGAGTCAATAATATACACAACACGATAGCGTAAGCGATCGCCATTATGGAACATTATGAAAACAGAGAGGTCAAGGCCAGGACAAACGCAAACAAAAATAGTGCGAATAAAGCTAATTAATTTCGTTACCTTCTCCGTAGTTTGAGGACTAGACGGCAAAGAGGAGTCGCTGCTGACTGATTCCGACTTCAGCGAGCCCAGGGAACCGATTCCACTGGACTCACTCGAGGCAGATGGGCTTGGGCTCGACTGCGACAATCCCGCTATGTCTATGATATGCCCGAATGAGCTGAATGAGTTGAAATTCTCTGTCTCCAATCCAGAAAGGGGTAGCACAACGCTTAGAGCCATGTCTGCAATCCAAAAAACAAGAATATTGCTAATTACACGTGCATTATCACCACTGCGTGCTAAGAAAAAGCTGTGTTGACAGAATCCAACGCGCCAAACACACAAGGTGGGCCATCACGGTTTATAGATACGCAAAGTGTTTGTTCACCTGACAAATTAAATGCGAAAATAGATTCACGCAACACTGTAAACCAACGTGTGAAACAATATTTACCGAAAAACCGTAAATCCCAAAAAACACAAGCTTCGATGTCGTCGTCGATAGCCACAGAAATCGAATATTTATAAAGTGAAGTTAGCGTTGAGAGAAAAATTCGCGTGCGTTGAATGATTTGCGAGCGGCAACCGGAAACTATTTTATGTGTCGATAAAGCAGTGCCGTAACAATGAGAATAGAAAAAGAACTTAATCGTTAATAGCAATAAAAGCAAAATTGATACAACTTAAATTAAGATGTTTTATTGATGCTACTAAATATCACTACCAAAAAATTTAAATTGTCTTGTTGTTAATAAAAAGTGCTGCACTTGACTTGAAGTACATATTTTTTGCGCTATTAGCGCCATCTAGCTTTTTATGTTGGCATTAACAGCAAGTAGCGCCATCTGACGTAATATCTTAGAATTTATTTCAATACAGATGCCGCACACTTTTATTGTAGTTTAATAGATGAAGACAGAGATGGCAGCACTAGTCCAACGTAAACAATGTGTTTTAGTAGTATACCATATTGTTAACAGATGGCGTTTTCAACCATTTTTTCATTTTCATACGGCAATGTAATATGAAAAAGAAGTACACTTGTCCAAAATTAATAATGCACATGCAGATCTTCACACCCGAATCATTAAATCGTAAGAGCCTTAAAAACACTTGCATTTTGCACCTTGTTTGAAAGAAATAGGAGTCAATATCATGTGTCACATAATCGAAAACAACCGATCTGTCAAAGATTTCTATGCGCATTATCAATTTTGGAGCACTGTACCTATGTATTATTATAATACTACACTATCTTTAAGCAAGTATTTAAATTGTTATTAAATTAAGAACTACCTAATCGCGAAGGTATACGTTATACTGGACATACCTTCCTCATATACAGTACCTACATGTTTATTTGTCCCAAAGAGAACGCCACACCCACCTTATGGCACTTATAATATAATAATACCACCTTGATTACTGTACCGAGTGTACCGGGTTCAATTCACTACCCGGACAAATATGATTTGTTTATGTTGTGTGATACGTCGGTATCTCCAAGCCGCCTACCAAGTGTGGAGGACTAACTGCAGGAGGCCCATGTCCTGCCTGAAGTGGAATGTTTACAGGCTGCTAGTCCATAGGTAGATAGGTACATGTCTGTAAATGAGCATCCCACGCAACTCTACTTTCCTGAATTATAACCAAAGCTCCAATAATAAGTTACTGACCAGCAGTGGCGAAGTGATAAGTAATTTATTTGTAGGGCCAGGCCGGTGTGATTTTTTATTTTATTTTATTACTTACCTATATACCTACTTATCTATTAATTATGAATACTCATAAGACGCCTAATCGGTCAATCAAAAAGGGAGGGCGGTATAGAAATCATAGTGCTACCCTGTGCCACGTTCGTTTTCAGAACGTGATAAAACTAAAAGTAGGAAGATAGGTAGGTATTGTTTTGTTTCCCATTCAAAGTTAGGTTATATATTTACGAGTACATTATTTAGTTTGTGTAAAAGATCGGAAAACTAATCCCTACTTAAGTTCTTGGGGAAAATTATCGGTTTGACCAGGTCTGGTCTAGCTATAGGTAGGGTACTCTAAACTAGATCAGGTCTACATCGAAAGAAATTAAGATAATAAATATGATATATTTAGAAAATGAGTTTGCTATATTGTCGGACGACAACAAATAATTAATAAATAGGAAGTTTTTATCCCTACGTAACCTTTTCGAACCGTTCGATTGGATTTAGCATTGCGTAGGAAGTTATCGTAAGAATAACTAATTTGTTCACAAACATGAAAATAATTAACTAAATGACAGCATGCGCTAAGATAGATTTTCTCTCTCTAGGTATATCGGTTTTGGTTATGATACCGGTGCTTCCCCAATCTAGGTAGGTATATTTCGAGCCTAAAAGCGCAAAAGCCAATTAAAAATTAAATTCATTATATGTCATTGTGAATTTTTCTTTTAAAATCAATGTAAATACGTACCGAACTATTAAGTAATGCAACAGACAGTACAGATTTAGTAACGTATACAATACTTACCTATAGGTTTCTGTCTACTTACCTAAGTACCTACCGACTGAATATCTAACATAAATAATTGGTTAAATTATGTATATTTTAATCAATTAGGTAATATTGTCAATTGTTTTAGTGATTTTAAGGTACTTAAGTAGGTAGAAGATCAAGAATTTGAGTCTTGGTTTTTGTTGTTTGGTAGTGCCATTTCCCCTACCAAACAATGAAACGAGCGTGCGATCAAGAAAATAACATTTATTTAAGTATTTCCTGCATAGAGAATTTAAATTGCAGCTCAGAAAGCTTACAACTGTCTTGCGGCGCACAGCGCACAGCGCGCACGGCATCGGCATACTTTTACAGAATCTTCCACCGGCACTTAGAGGCGTCCGTTCAATAAAATAATAATAGTAAACATCCGTGCAAATGGCCGGCGGCGGCGGGGCGGGCGCGGGCGGCGGGGGCAGGGGGTGCTTATCGATTCGCGCCCGCGCGACACACTGTATCTATCGCTCTCATCGAAGCCCGCTCGCCCGCCGCACAAAGAAAGAGATAGGTTTCGCGTACTTTGATCCTTTTGTTTTTGGGCAACGTCCGGCCGGGCGGGCGGGGGCTGAAAAAAGCTATTGGTCCTGATTGGCTGCTCGCGCCCCGCCCCCGCGCCGCCGCCGCCGCCGCCAGTTCAAGGGCGGTTGCCACACCGTACGCCGATTTGTTTGGGTTCGGGTCTATTTTACACGCAGCTAATAGAAAGGCGATTATTGTTGGCCAAACGATTACTGTAATCGATAAGGAAATTGTAGATGTAATTTATTTTTTCGGAGTAATCGAGATTACTGAGCGTCTTGTTTTTGAGATCGTTGCTCGCTTTCCAATTAGACATTCTTAGAGGCGTATTGAAATAATAAGTATATCCATACTTATTATTATGAGGTAGGTAGGTAATATAAGTAGGCACAGCCGGTCACTCACTTCATGAACTTGAACTAGGTATATTACCGGAATAACTATGGTTAAGTAGATAGATAGGTAGTTAAATATACCGTCTACGTTATTTTATTGCTAGGAGCTAGTTAGGTAATAGGAGGAAGGGTCACTCACTTTAAATAATATTATTTTATACTAGGTCCTAACCTAACAGCAATAGTTAAATAATTAGATACTTACTACCTACCTACATAGGCCTACACGGTTTAATCATTGCTTAGATAGGGGTTTAGGACTGTTGTAGATATAGAAAGAAACCATGACTCACCTAGCTGTTTATATAGGCTATTAGGTACCTACCTATCTCTTTTTCCATTTCCTATGAACTGCCTCACAGATATTCCTTAATAACAAGAGAAATCATAATATTGGCTACTAATACATTATCTCATAGGTGAATTTACTTAGTATTAATATGCATTTATATTAACTACCCTAGGTAGGTAAACGCGAATGTTTGTAAACATGGATGTTTCTTACTCTTTCAGGGGAAAACGGTTGTAGCTATTTTGATGATAGGTAGGTCGCCGACACGCTGAAATAACATAATTATGGGCTCTTTATCCCGGAATTAGGTACCGTGGTAAGTACCACTTTTTAGTCAAAGCGTTGCTCGCGGGCAAAAGCTATTAGTTGTGCCTCTTGTGATGCTATTTATAAGCGGTGTAAATAATATATCAGTCGCTCTCCGCTCCGCTCGCCCCTGAATCCTCTGCCTTTTGTTTGTAAAGAGTTGCTCTAAATATAAATAGTTGCGAGATTGTCGCTGCGACGACTGATGTCTGATGTCGCGACACCCGGCGACATAATACGGGATGTCGATGGTTCTGATGGTTGCAAATGCGTTGTGCATTAACTGCCTGTTTCATACAAAATATCCATTTCCGAAAAAAAAAATTGTGTGACATATATTTTTCACAATCAGGAGTTGAGTCACCCTCTTTAAATTTTCAGTTAGTACATTTTAGCTTTTCTGCTCTGCTCATTTGCTGGGATTTTAAAAGTGCGGTACTTATTCTGCAGGCTAGTGTATTAAAAGTGTGGTACTCATTCTCATTTCCGTATGCCAGTGTATCGCTTTCGCTTTTTCATAGCGCATATCTACCTAAATAGCGTGGTCACGTCACGACACCATCAATAAACGGGATAATCTAACATTAGGCTACACACACTATACCCGGCTAAGTAATATTTAAATACGATCCGACCGCGGCTATCTTCAGATAAAACGCGTGGGTTCACATGCGTGAGTCGTGATGGATGATGATCAGCCCTCCCCCCCTCCTTGGGAAATTTGCCCCTGCCTCACCCCCGCGGCGCGCTGCCCTGCCGCTACCCTCGACCCAGGAGGGTTGGGCCACGGAGTCAGCGGGACAGTGTAACTATCGCTAACTTATGTTGACAACAGTAGAGCGATCCGGAAAAAACGCAGCACATTATATTCGATAGTCTATTCGAAAGTGCTGTCAACCTGTCAACAACAAAATGGCGGTGTTTGCGAAAGTTTGACAGCTATCATTCCATAGGTCATTGTCAGAATAATATTATGTAAGTACTCTGTGGTCATTCTTTTCGAAACTCATTCGAAAGGTAAAAAGTGTTCGAAAGTGCTGTCAAGTTGACAATAGTCGCACTCGCATTCGATTCTATTCGTTAGCTCGAATTTTCGTGATACGGGTACAGTTTTTTGATTCAATTTGACACTGGTTACAACGTAAATGTTACTTCGTTTTGACTTAGCGATAACCCTACTGTTTCGGCGTAAGTTTTTATCAGGACTCCCAATGTGTATCTTTCTTACTTCCTTTAGGTTTAAGTCTAAGAACAGATTAAAATATGCCGTAAACTTCCGTCAATTGAAGAGATTTTGGAAGCAGTATACCTATTAAATTGGTCCCGGTTGGCGTAGATATAGGTATACTTAACCGATATACTTACTAAAGTACATGGGTATTTGCTGTTAAAATAGTGAATGTGTGGATGGGTCTGTGATGTGCTCGAAGTATGCAAAAATTAATTGCCTACCATTTTATCGAAAAGCCGTTTTAAATCGCTCATTTCGTAGCCCTACACCGAGGTCCTTCTAGGTGATCCATTATACAGGCATTTTTGCGTAATCCTCGTTTATAAATATGAGTTTGGAAGACCTAGTGATGTTTAATCGACTGGCCCGGGTCCGCTGACGGCGAAGTTGCTAAACTGTTTCCTGGATAAAATGTCCTAAGCTACTTGTGTTAAGGGAACCGTGAAAGGTTTCAGTGTTTTTCGAGCTTTGCCACTTATTTTAGGTAAAGGTCTTTGCGATGTAAGTAGAATATACTAGTTACCTTTTTTTAGGTAAAATAAATGTATTTTTAATTTTTAAAAGCACGACACACGTATTCTATATAATATATAACCTTTTTCTATATAACGATTATAACGTTGTACATTTATGGTGTAAAAACCCCTAATTTTTAACATATTTTTACTGAATCTTAAAATCAGATGTCATCTAAGTACATAGGTTATAAA
The DNA here is from genome assembly GCF_932276165.1 of Plutella xylostella. Lineage (NCBI taxonomy): Eukaryota > Metazoa > Arthropoda > Insecta > Lepidoptera > Plutellidae > Plutella > Plutella xylostella. Next base: position 9,271,194 of record NC_063984.1, on the reverse strand, counting down.
ACATGAACGGCTCAAGCACTGATAATTTTCCACCCTGTAAGGTCTTGATTATAGTCGGGGATATTCTGATTATGTATAATTATGATGGGGGAGCGAATTTGATGAGCAATTTGGGCGTTATTTGTGCGTTTATTGCGCATACTGACGATGCAGATAAGTCCTTCAATTTGCGTGTTCTGAATAAGATTTTCTTAAATTTTGGGCATTCATTTGATTGTTTCGTTGTTCAGAGTCATAAAACCACGCGGTGAGAGAATCCGCTTAAAAAATCTTTATAATAATAATATATGTTTTATTATCAAGTGACTTGATTATAAGCCAGGCAATGTCCTATTTAATTGATTTTGGTATGTAGGTTAAAATGCTTTAGAAGAAATATAAAGTATCAAACAAAGTTCACTCTTGACCACGATACCCTTTAAAAACTGCATATAAATCGGTTTTCCATTTTACAGGTATTACGTAAATACACATTATACTGGTAAAACTTAAGTAAGTATATACCACCTCTGTTTTTGTCGGCGATTCAAAAGAGTTGTTTACAAGCGTGCGCTCTACTTTATCTAACCTGATCTGGACGCTTTGTGTTGTGAGCTCATATCTTTACATCTTCAAACCTCAGTCTATTTATTTTCAGAGATTCATTTATATGTGTGTATTGGTATAGCATGAGGTACCTACATTCACATCACAAGCAATGAAAAAGTTTCATTGGCATAATATGGAACAACACTGTTAGGTGAAACGATTTCATTGATCGTGAGTGTATAAGGAACAGATGATACGTCACCCGAGGAGGCTGCTTTCGTGTAATTCCTTTATTCATTACCAGAAGCATTTCGTTAAGGTACCAGATACCAGAAACACTCGCATACAATTGATATTCCGTATATCAATGGAACTTTTTGATTGCCTGTGAGTGTGGTTAGGTTATTACTCTAGTACCTAATATAGTTTACTTGATAGAGCCTCTCATGTGTCAATACTGTCGTGGCCACGACCGCAGCAAGAAAGCTATTTCGCTGGTGACGATCGAACAAAGATAGACATCAGTGAGCCATGTCCGTCAAAACAACAGCTGGCTCATATAGCCTAGCTTCTGGTTCATTAACTATATTTAGGATATACCTACATTACTTACATAAAGTATAATGTATTTTTTCTTACTTGTCGTAGATTTTGACCAATCTTGGAGTGTCTTTTTATTTGAATTAATTTAAAAACTAAGTTATAAAATAAAACATAATGACATATGAAATACTTACAATAAAAATTGATTGATTTCGTAATGAAACCATTTATTTTGGCCGTAGTTTATTTGTTTAATAGTATTTTAATTAAAAAGACACACAAAGATTGTTTACCTTTTTCGCCAAATAAGAATGAATACCTACAGTATAGTAGAAATCATGCTAGATCAGTGGCCTTTATCAGCAAAGCGAGGTGACTTTTTGTTTTTCTTTCCTGAAGGCCTTGCACGGGGCGCAAGACGCGCACGCCAATATGTGACATTGCAATACCTAACTATGGAACTTGAGTTTCAACAATAATTACCATTTATAGTTACTATTACAAACTTCTTATATCTAACTGATATCATAAACGGATTCGAAATAGGTACAAAATCTAATCACATAACACCGTATAGGACTCATTACGTTAGTTTTAACACCGTAGGTTCTGAAAAGGGGAAAATCGTATTGAAGCTAAAAATAATCCTTTTCACCTACACCACAATTTGGTAATATAATCTGCCTACTTATTGTACCTGTTCAAAGCTGCGGATACTTTGCTTGTTATGACCCCTTCCGAATTTAATTGGCAAATTGTGAAATAAAATCGTTATCTAACCAACGAACCCCCTATAATCTTCTGGGCGCTATGCTCGGTAGAGTTCACCACAGACAAACAAACACACACAATTATCAAGATTACGTCAATTTCGGATGGGTACAATGAACTGTATTGTATAAGTGTACTTTGTGCTATAAGTATAATGTTCTGGGTTGTGTAAGTCGACCACACTGAGTTTGCCCGCTTGGTTTTCTGAATAAATGGAGTTTAAAAATGATAAACTCTTAAACTGTTGTTCTATTCGTCGTTGATGGGAAAGTTGAGAATACCTACCTAAATCATTTAACATTATAATTGCTAAGACTATGTTAATTTAACAGAGTTTTCTTTTTGTACTACTTTTTATGTAAACTTAAACCCGAAGACGAATTCAGTTATAGAGCTTTTTGACACTTTAAAATAGCTTTAAAATTTACGCTGTGATAAACTTATTAAGTAACGTAAAGAGCCAAAACTCTTGATTATGTTCCAAAGTATATTTTTAAGTGTCAATTTACAATTGAATTTGAGAGTCAAACTTTCCCTTTCTAAAAACACCCGCGACCATTTTCACTTGGTCGAGTTACCGAGGGCCACACCTGGGGGCAATCTATTATATTCATTAGCTGCTATCAGGGAGGGTTTAGTGCACTGATGTGCGGCTAAGACTCGTAGGGGTCTGTTTTTTTGGCAATGTTTAAAGCTAATTAGAATAGACAGTATTGCGTGGATAAAGAGGTTTATTAGTGTGAATATTGTGGCCGCATCGCTTACGCTAGGACGAGCGGTGTTGGGTGACTAGTGCGTAATTGTGGCCTGAGGTTTTGTTTTAATTAATTAGGTAAGGATGCAGTTTCATGTTTTTGTGCAGTTCTTAAGTAGGACTAATGACCAAACGGTGCATTGCGTTGACGTAATAACTTAATAGACACTGCACTGTGCATCGAAAACTTTTTATTTAAGTATCTAGAAAATCTTAATGAGTCTAAATATTAGTGTTGATAGTTACTGTAAGCTCAGATAACCTATTAACAGTTTTATGATATATCGGTCGGTAGCCAAGTCAGATTTTTATATTCCTCTCTTTAAAAACTATGAACAGTTCAAACATTCTTCAGAATACTCAATTAATTAAAAAAAAATCGTCCGATTTGACCCTAGACATTGATTATACTAGAAGTTACTGAAAAAAAATCCTAATCAAAGTAGACTTTCCCAGAATCCAGCTCAATTCGCACACGGCCTTTGAGTTTTCGCCCAACATTACAATACAATATGACTTTCTTGAAAAACACACAACACACATTGCAAAGTAAAAGTAAGCACAATAGTCGGCCTTATCGCTTAATAAGACCTATTCCTGGCAACCTTAGAGGGAAAGACATAGCTCCAATTTCCCCATAGTCGGATAGATCGTAACCAGGGAAAGGTTGATCAATTATACGTCATCTCCATATTAAATACTTGACAGGTGTGTCAAAAGACAAGCCATAATCCCTGGTTATGCTCTAACCTACGATGGCGAAATTGGCACTTAGGGAATCAATGAGGAAGGCGTACGTACATGTATGGCAATATTCTGCAAAATTTCACGTGGACTATCCCGATCTGTCTTGCTATTCTCGCAGCATTAAGTGTAATGCATCAACACATAATTCTGACATCGATGATGGATCGTAGGTCTAGTCCCGCTCGCTAATATCGTAGAAACAGCTTTAGTTTTTTACTCCCCTCTCATTTTGGTCGCCAAGTGTTTTATTCTCACGAGATTTGGTGTCAGACCGCTCGGGACTGGGGTTAAACTATCTCTACATCACGATGATATTTGATAACATGATTAAATAATTTTAAAAAGTTAATATTTTAAATTAGAAAGTTTGCTGGTAAAATAAATTATGCTAGTGCGTTTGTTATGCTTTCACGTGAGAGAATGTACAAATGTATTTACAACAAAACTTACACTCCCTACAACATAAGCATAATACATTGATTGATTTTATTTATTTATTTATTTTATTTAATTCTTTATTGCACAAATATATAATAGATGCACAAAAGGTGGGCTTAATGCTAAGAGCATTTTCTACCAGCCAACCTACAGGAGGTACAGGAAAACTGGTACAAAGATGTGCAAAAAAAATAATGAAATGAATGATTTTATACTTTAAGACTCAAACCCTTTTTGCTGAATAAAGATCGTATAAAATATCTTCTACTTATGCTTACCTACTAACGGTCTATAAACAATACACTATAGTACCTATATACTACCTCAAAACTATAATTGCTTAAACTTTATTTGTTAGGTTAGCCAAACATTTTATAAATACATAGTACCAACCATACAGTCAAATGAGTCTAGGTTTTTATGAAAACCGTTTGCGGCAGATTAATGACATTATTCCGTGTTAGATAAGTATTAATGAGAACTATGGATGGCCGCTGGGGTATACCAGGGCCACCCTTTAATTATGCGAACTATAATCTTGTTAATTACGGTGTGTTTGAAACATGACTGTGATGATAAAATAAATAATGATAATAGTGGTGTTGTTTACAGTAGGTAGACAGTTACAATGAAATAATTAAATTCACTAATAAAATTACTGAAAATATAAAATTACTTATTGTGTATTTGCATAAACGATGTTTTTAACGGGCGGTGATGTGAATGATAATGATAAGGTTGTGATATTTGAGTAATGGTGCTTATTTTGAATGATATACCTTAAATAAGATTCTAGACCCATAAATGTTTTCTGTATTTTGCTCTAAGTACACAAAAAACCTTTAATTACCTTCCTAATAATACTTGTTATGTATAACTAATTGAGTGAGTACTACATAAACAAAAAATAATGTGACTGTGTCCACTTTTGTCTATGGGACTTACATACATAGACCGAAGCGATATCCAAAATGTAACCAATTAACTTTGCGACCACTGTACAACAACCCCTTTCAGTTAATATTTTTTTTCACCCCGTGGGTAGGTATCCCAACTCTTTCAAGCGTCACAGCTAGCCACCAGAGGGCCGGCATTTCCTCGACCTTTCCTCCCCTGCGCCCTCTGGTGGCGACTTCGCTAAATGTCAACATTTTTACAAACAAACGACACTCGATTAATTTTCACGGTGCGCTTGTCAAAACGTGATTTAATACCCTCACTCGGACATGCGCTGACCTCCCAGGGGGTCACTCTCATCGAAGAACGAAAATTGTGCAATCGGCACACTGAAAACAACAGAGAAAGAGTCGTGGTTAGCGCTGCAGTTTGGTTTTCCCGAAGTTTCAGAGGATCTAGTACATTATATAGGGTTTGAAGCCCCATCCATACGCTTGCTGTTTGTCACAAACACGGCAAACAGCAAACAAAGTCCCAAACACCAACCACAATCACCGAACACAAACAGCCATCCACATGCTCGGCGAACGCTCATAACATTCCGAACCGGCAAACACGGCGGACGACGAGCTATTATTGTGGGTTGACATATTTTTATTATATAAATTAAAGCAAGAGAAAGAAAAAAGGAAAATAAGAAGAAAGCAAAGACGATGGTGGGATAATAATAATAATTAAAAAAAAAAAAAAACTGACTTCTTTTTAATTAATATTTTATTTTATAGTTTTTAGTTTATTTGCAATAATTTTTAATTAAAAGTAAGATGCAAATGATACCAACAAGTCCTACTAATCAATACGAATCATTCAAGCCTAAACACGAGGTAGTTGCTATATACCGTTGAGGAGTTCCCTTGACTGCCTTCCGTTTCCATCATCATCATCATCAGATCAGCTCAAGGTCACCATCATATTTTTTTATATATTGTTACAAGAACTATATTTATGTTTTTAATTTCATTAGAATCGGTTAATATGTGTCCAAAATGGAAATTCATACCCTGTTTTTACCCCTTTACCCACCCTTAGGGGTGAGATAAAATTCTGAAAAAAAAATAAGACCACCTGGGAGCTCAACCCAATACAAAAAAAAAAAGAATTTTTAAAATCGGTTCATAAACGTCGGAGTAATCGGTGAACATACATAAAAAAAAATGCGCGCCAACGAAAAAGAGTAGCAAGTTGATACGTCCGCCTCCCGCAATGCTAGCGCGCATACTGATCGCTGCCAGACGTGTGGATACGTAGCGAACTGTTTGCCGAACATCCTTTGATCTGGCAAGAAAAACCGACACCGATGCCGAACACTGGCGAACACAAACACAAACAGGCAAACAACGACAAACACCCATCCACACGTCAGTGTTTGCTGTTTGCTGTTTGCTGTTTGCCATTGTTCGCCGAGCGTGTGGATGGGGTATGATAGTTTGGCGAAAACTATAAAGTTATACGTTTTTTCGCATACTAAGTGGCGCCTCTGGCGGGTTTCCGCCATAATGAAAATTTTGACAGATAAAGTGCGCAGATGAGAGGAAAAAACGTAAACTCGTATTTTAAACGAAAAAACGTTCAAATTTTCAAATTCAAATTTCAAATTCAAATGGTTTAATCGACATAAAATTTTACAATTATTTGTCGATAGTCATCTACCACCATTTCACAAAGGCCCCGTCATTGAGAAGGAAAGAAATGGCGAAAGAAACTCCTCGAGCATCTTTTCAACTTTTTCCTTATAATCTATTACAATTTTTACTTATATCTAGTACCTAAAATTTTACTTAAGTACCTATATCCATTTCATTTTTTCAATAGCCTTAGCTGAGGTGGACAAGACCACGCGTTTTTGTCGTTTAAATAATCATTTATACTATAGTAAGCTTTACTACATAATGAAGCTTTAACATAATTCTTAAATTTTTGCTCAGTAAGGTTTATTGCTTCATTTGATAATTTATTATAAAAACGTATACAGTTCCCCATGAATGATGTGTTTGTTTTCGAAAGTCTGAGTGTGGAGAAAAGCAACTTATTTTTGTTTCTGGTCTCAATACCGTGAGTGGCTCCTACTTTACTAAATGAATTTAAGTTTTTACGAACATACATAATATTTTCATAGATATATTGGCATGGAACAGTTAGTATACCTATTTCCTTAAACGTATCTCTTAATGAAATTCTAGACCCTAATACATATATGGCTCGAATTGCTCGTTTTTGCAGAACAAAGATTTGATTAATGTCAGCCGCTCGTCCCCACAATAGAATTCCGTAAGACATAACACTATGAAAATAACTAAAATACACAAGCCTGGCTGTATCTACATCTGTTAACTGTCTAATGGTTCTAACCGCATAAGCTGCAGAACTCAATCTACCGGCTATCCTCTTAATATGGGGTCCCCATTGCAACTTTGAGTCAATTGTAATACCCAGGAATACCGTTTCATTTACTAACTCTAGCTTATCGTTATTCAATGTCAAATATGTCTCTACTTGTCTTACATTAGGCAATGTGAATTTAATACATTTTGTTTTCTTGGAGTTAAGAGCTAAATTATTTACAGTGAACCAATTAGCAACTATGGAAAGAGTACGTTAACGTTTCAGTTTTCAAAAATAGCAAATCCCGTACTAGACGGGGAGAGCGCTGTGCTAACTACAGATCTATCTCGTTGTATTAAGCGTGCCGATTACGCAAAAAATCTTTTACGTTCGTTCGTCGATTTAAAGAGTGACCCCATGGCCCGCAGCGTGTGGGGACGGTTGTTTTTGAAGCCAGCTTATTAACTGTTATCGAGTTAGCTCTCTTTTTTCGGCTGGGGCATACCTACCAACTCGAAATTGGTTTTTGAATTTATAAGACTGCTCTGTAAATAACAATCACATCTACTGTGTTAAAAATACAGTTTGATTATGATTGTTGTCATCGTCCGCTTCGCCTTAAAAGGCTTTCTCGTGGGTATTTCGGAATAAAAAATACCTAGCTTTCCCGTGACACAATAACAAAGATTCATACGAACTTTCACTTGTCTATAATATTACTTAACTAGTATATTTATTTATGCATTTTTTTTCACACGACGTTGCACATTCACATCAACAATTTCGCAAATCAAACCAAATCGCCTTCTAACAAAATAACAATACAACACAAGGGCGGTAGGGTGACAGCGGCTATAACCGGCATACCCCATTAGAATAGAGTGCGCGTCGCGAATGCGTCCGCGGCTGCTATTGCCTCCATCGGATGAATCGGATCTCTAGAGCGGCTCAAAGCGCGCCGATTACCCCGCGCTGCATGCCGCGGATGTGTGAGCTCGCGGGAGCAGAAGGTATGGACGGTTTTGGTGCTTTTACCCTATTAATTGTGTTATTTTAGTAGGTTAGTAAGATCGCTAGCATTGACCTGTAGACCCACTTTAGATGTGGAAAAACTGCTTGATTTAAGAAGTTATGAAGATAAAAACTCTATATCCATCTAGGAAGGAAATGTAATGAATGTTGTACGCAGTTTTTGGACGAAAAGTTCGTTGGACAAAACATTCAGATGGCACACCGTTCATGGGTCAAACGACTGAAAACAAACCGGTTCAGACTAATTTATGCCAACGTGCTTAGGTACTATTTGGTGAAAAAAAAGCTGAAAACTAAGTGGCACCTATAGAATACTATCAAGATCTTATACAGCCAGTATACAGCACATACAGAATATACTCCTGTTTGTGAGGTGCGAATAAGTGGTTCCATGAAAATATTTCAAATCAGTGCCTCTTCGCCTTACGTCTCCCAGGTTAACCTTTCACCTAGCCGTTGCGATACGACCCTTAAGGCTCTAGTAATAAGGGTACAGGGACACGCATGGTGCTGCACAATGAGCTGGGACGTGACACGCATGCCACGTCTCCGGGAATTGTAATGTGACGTGAATAGTACCTGTTATTAGCTTCATTTTATTATCCTTTTCATATTTTAATTTGAGTGGAGGAACGCATTTCAGTAAAGCATCTATTATATTATACCTAGTGGAAGTTTCTAAACGGGTAAATAAGCCCACGCCATTAAACACTAAAATATAACGCAAAAAATCTTGTATAAAAGCTAGAACTACCCTAGTTGTAAAAAGAAACCCGATTCCAGTAACACATTTAGCACGGCTGCAACCGTGAATCCGCCGATTTCGGACAGCAATTAAATGTCATCGGAATGACTTTGCAATAATACCTCCTTACAGGTGACACTGTGGGGACTGGCCGTTGGCGTCTGTTTCTATATTCTTAAATCAAAGGAGGCTGACAATGGAGCTGCGGACTCCTTTGTGCAGATACTGGCCACGTGGGGCAGGTGAGAAGCACGCGCGCAGCTGTTCCAAAAAAAAACTATTTTCTTGCGCAAGAAGTTTTTAATCGTCTTTTTTCACGCTAGATGACAGATATTTTCGCGGCAATCCCTTTAGATATTATGGATAGTGGCAGCTGTTTACTTTTTTTTGGCTGAATATAAAATTTTCGCTGTTGGATATTATCTTTTAACACCATCCATCCTGCTGAGTTCATCTATTTTGTTTCTGATCTGTGATCTAACAGTTTGATTATAGTGATTGCCTATAGATTTCCCTTAGATTATTTGATAGGATTCCATGAATACCTAAAAAAAATTACTAACCTTCTCCTTAACTCGACTTCAAAAACTAAAAGTGCCGAAAATGAACTACCGGCACATTACAAAACCAAATATTAAAAGCTGCGGCATTATCTATCAATAATGCCAAAAATAGGATCGGCCATTTCCAATTTGGCGTGTCACACCGGATTCCAATAGGAAGCGGCGAGGATTCCGTTCGGATAAATGGAGGCACATACCAATATGTCACCGTTGGCTTTCGGCATTCGCGATTTCGGGCATTCGGGCTTTCGAGCATTCGAGTATTCGGCCATTGTGGGTCGCGCGCCGCGCCAGCTAATGAGATTCTAACCCAGTACGTCGCAACCTAATTGGCCTTTTGAGTTTTCTTCACAATTCTACTTAGAAAATAATTAAGATGTAGTAAGTAGTGTTTATTACCGACACACTAAGAGTCCACAGTGCTTAAGGGATGGCAAAATTGGTTTAGCATAACCATAATTATCATCACTACCAATAAAATATTATTAAAATATCAGCCATCATACTTAGGTACCTCATTTGAAGCTAGGCACACCCAAGGCACACCACATTTGTTTTTGAAGAAGCAAATTGATCAATGATATGGTTGGTTTACCTATTCACAGTTTAATTGTGTAAGCATTTGGACATTTTGTTTAGCATCTAATTTTTAACTCTTCAATTCTGTCAAATTTCTAAAATTTCCTTCGTGCAAACATAACGTTTCACAGTTCACCTTTATTTTGTCTATTTTATTATTTAATAAGGAGTAATTTAATGCCTCACCTTGCAGGCATGATCCCAGCAACTAATTCATAGACCACGTCCCAGTCCAAAACTATAAACTACTCTCACCGCATCGCAATTAATATTAATGACAAACATACGTGTGTCATTAAATAGCCATCATAATACTAGGTCATAGAGCTCAAAATATAATGATGCATGTGCACAAACAAGTTGGTAAGTTATCGACAATTCGATAACAATTGTCGGGTCCGAATGTCCATCGTAATTCAGAGGTTTTTACGACGAGTCGTATTTTATTTCTATTGTCCACTGCGATGGTTAGAGGCTAAGTTTGGAGACAAATTAACGTTCTAGGTACAGTTTTATGGGATATTCAGAGGTGAATTACTTACCTACTTAGTCCATGAAAATTATTTAGATTTTAATGTATTTTTTTTAGTGGATACGATTAACTACGCTGTTATGAGAATAGCCTATTAACTCTAAATGTTTACCAATTTTACGATTGATTGAACCGTAATAATAAATATAGAAACCTAGAATTAGAACAAAATTGTTATTATTAACTTCGGCATTGTATTTTATTTTCATTGAAGAACTGTGTAGGCCGACATTAATTCATAAATAATTCTGACGTCATTTTCGTTCATTGATAAACCGCTATAAACAATGCCTTTTGGCGAGTTACCTGACGTTTTAACTACGTAAGTATTTGGTTCTTTTTTTCGTGCAGATTTAAAAGCTAGTGTCCCGACCGCCCAAAAACAGCATAAATAAGCATGCGGTAATCAAAAATAAAGCACGGACACTTTAAAACTATAAATTACTTGCGCTCAAGCCGGCTACCTGGGAGTACTCGACTCTACGCAGAAACGGAACAATGCACGTCATTTTTTGCAGCTTAAAGCGTAGTTTTTCGGCAAATTCCACCCGCACACCTGGTCGGAAACTAACCCCGGGGGTCCGCCCTGATTGATAGGCTCCCTTCACAGCAAACGCGATTTTCGCAACACAATAGGCACCTTGGGCCCGCGTCGCAGCCGGGCCGCGCTTTGAAGGCGGCGACACCGAGTCTGCAGCGCTTTAAAACAATCAATGATGGCGATTCCTGAATGGCGGGTGAAACAAAAATGACTGGCATTGTGCGCAGGAAGTCAGGTGATTTGAAAGTATCGCTTCGCTTCACAATGCTTGACAATGCGAGCGCAGCGATCGCCCCAGACATTACACAAATGAATGGCCGCTAGATGAAATGTTCTGCGAGTGCTGGTTTTGTTTCGGAGCCTGCAGGGACTCCGCGTGGACGGTCGGCGCCATGCTTCCTGTGTAATATCGAAACTAGTTTTCACTGTTCTTCTAGCTACCATATTGGCAATAGTCATATCAAAGCAACACTAAACTTCTAAGTTCGTTGTGACTGGTTACCAAACTGGTTCAATGGTTATCAAACGGAACACATGGCGGCGGCGGCGGCGGCGAGGTTGTCAACAGAGATCGCTATCCAGCCAATGGCTGTCTTCACGCATGTCTTAAGCCGAGCCCGCATACGCTCAGAAGACAATATTTTGATTGATCATCTTATGAATATGCAGATGGCAGATGGCAGCACCAGCGGTGATAAGCCACAAATAATGCGACTTCCCTGAGGAGCGATTGCCCCCCGCGCCCGCGCCCCTCAGCCTGTTACCAGATTTTAATCTCAGATAACGGGTACTAAAGCTCAGTTTACATAAATTGTGAAGTTAGCACCGTGTTAACAAAGTGCAGTGCGTTTGTTTATTAAACGATCCGAGGAGATTATGGAAGCCTATTCGGGAGGCATTGTAGAGATGTTAAATCTTTATGGCATCCTTCATTTCGAGATGGAACTTTGAGTTATTTTATTCCTACTCGTAATCCTATAAAATTGTTACCTTATTCATTATGACACAGTGAATTAAAAATATTTAAGTCGGGATAAGTTTAAGCATTTTTTGACACTGTTTTGTACATCATATGATGTTGTGAGTTGTATTTTAATTCAGGAAAGGTTTAGTGCTATATTGAATCAAGGTTCAAATTCAAATTCATCTCCGCATACGGTATTGACAACTTATATAGGAATATTCTAGTCTAGATTAAGCACTCCGCAGCAAGCGGTAGTCTCTCAAAAACAGAAAAAAGTGCGAGAAATTAATGAAATATCTTCAGAATCCCTTCTAATTAATAGTCATCAGTGTCCGCGCCAGTCGCTCGCCAAGGGCTGACAACGCTCCAGCGTTCAGAGATCCCTAGGGATTGCAGCTCAGAACGTAAAAAAATAAAGTTATTTGTGACCTAGGCAACTTCAGGCAGTTAGTGCTTAATTAGTTATAATTAACAATGAAACAGTTGTAAGCAATTAAAATAAAACTATATATTTTTGCTTTCGTGCATACTTTAGATAAAATTAAGTAAGTAATGGATTAAATAATTGAATTGCAGGGAACTATAACATTTTATACAATGTAATACATGGGATGTAGGTAACAATGAACTTCATTTCAAATCCACTACTTTCTAGGAAATAATTAGGTATATACTTTGTACCAGTTTTCCTGTACCTCCTGTATGTTGGCTGGTAGAAAATGCTCTTAGCATTAAGCCCACCTTTTGTGCATTTATTATATATATATTTGTGCAATAAAGAATTAAATAAATACATAAATATCGACCAATAAACAAACCTACGGGTCCCCATTATCGAAGGCTTGCTTCACACCTACCCGCGTTTTTAATACGCTTTCTCACCTCTGCGGAGTGGGATGGTTAATTGTTTTTTCCTCCCTAGGGTTTCTAGTGGAATAAATCTGACTACAATTAGGAAGTTGGTTCAAGAGGCTGAAGATAATTTTTAGTGCTAATTCAATCCTTTAGCAATGAGTGTGAAATTGTTAATTCAATCTTTGAATTGTTATTTATTACGAGTATCTACGAGCTGTTCCCGCGAGCTTCGCTTCGTCTTAAATAGTTTTCCCGTGGGAATTCCAGGATAAAAATGGCTATGTTCTTTCTCAGGGTCTAGACCATATGTATACCAAATTTCATTCAAATCCGTTAAGTAGTTTTGGCGTGAAAGAGACAGACAGACAGTTACTTTCGCATTTATAATACTAGTTAGGATTAGGATTTCCTATTCTCTCTTCATGAGGTTTTAAGTAATTCGTGTGACGCTAGTATAGCCTTTCTTAAGTTTATATTGTAAAGCTGTTTTTATAAATGGGTTTCGGTTCCAGTATTGCGGTCTCTTTTGTAGTTTTTACATATTTATTTGAAGGATACATTGTATTGTAGTTTGGTAGGTTGGTTCTTCCATTCACCTGAGGGTAAAAGTCTTATGGTGAATGGAAATAAGTTATTGCAAAGAGAGATATAGTTCTATTTATATTTCTATAATGTACATACGCGGTACTCATATATAATATTTTTTATCTATTTTATTACAAGTCCAAGAAGGATATGTAATAGAAATATAATAGGAAGGCTTTACATCGGCTAGAAGTGGGCAATAACAGCGTGTAGCGACTTAAAAAAATACAAAGATGTGGTCATCCCCGCGCTGGACATTGAATAGTGGGATTATGAGACCTGCGGGGTAGTTAGGGCTGTCGTCTGTCTCTACAAAAACACCATCAATACAGATATATGGAATATACTAGTAGATTATGTTTAGAGTGATGTCTTCTTTTATAATGAAGTTGATGATGAAAGTACAGCCCGTCGTAGACTGAGTGTGCTCACGTACGAACTAAGTGGTTACTATGAGAAGACACTTTTTATATAGGCACCCTTGAAGGCTGGTCGGAATTAACAACAATTAATTTATATAGTCAGCTAGTCAGGGAAATCGTGCGACTACTGAGCTGTTAACTGTTCATACCACGTTATGAACCGTATCGCCGTCTCATAGAAGCGTAGTAACCCAGTTGGCCACAATGTAGCAGCCCTAGACGTAAGTTGGCGCACTGTGCGCACAATGATTACTACTCGTAGCGCCATTGTGTGCGCGGCGGACGCAATTAAGTATTAAGGTCCTACGTCGTCGTATACCATACTCGAGAGGGGAGGATTATCTTACTGCACCTTATAGAGGATAGAGATTGGGATTGAGAAAGACCATAAAGTAATGTATAATGTATAATCTGTAACAGGATGAAGAAGTCCTTTTGTGTATTTAATTAATAAATGAATATGCTGAAGTCTATAATGATAATGACCAAAATAATAGAAAATATATCATTGTTACATAAGTCATTGGATTGGAACCCATGGCCTCTTGAATGAGAGGACTTCGTTGCGCCACCACAGCTTTAGAGTTAAATTGCGTAACTAAATGTTAAAAGAGAGCGTCGTAGCCTCCTCGCTAGTTACCTAAGTGGTAACCGACGGCGCTATCATCGAATGCAACTTGCAATCTCTCAAGTACGTACACTAACGAACACGCGTGTCAAAGCGAAGCTCTTCATTAGATGAGCGTCGCTCTTCGTCGCTCCTCGTCGCTCCTTGTCGCTCCTCGCTCCCCCTCGCAGCCTCCAGCCTCTATTTACCGACGAGCGACGTCTTACTCACTCCGCAGCGCTAATTAGACGAACGACTCTCCTCTCATTAGTGGCGAAATTATGCAGTTTGCCGCGATTCGAGCTAAATGCGAGGTCGCGGAAAGTAAGGTGCAATAAAATAACAAAAAAACAGTAGAAAAAAAACTCACTGTTACTAAAAAAACGCGTGCCAATAGCTGAAAAGGAGAAAGGAAAACAATGCGCAAACATCTGAATTTGCAAATGAGTACGAAAACAGCTTTAAAAAATGCATAAAAATACGACGAAATTCGTTCGCTATTTACGTAAATTGTTGAACGAAACCAGCATATTTGTTAGCAGGGAAGCGTTCTCTCGGGCAAACAACGTTTATCTACAGCACATTTGGCTAATGAATGGGGGAGCGAAGAATGAGAGCGAGGCATTATTTTAATTAGGAAAAATTGCCTCAGCGCCACTGAACTTGGAGGCCCGAGCGGCGGCTCCGGCGGAGGGCCGGAGGAGGAAATCGCCCAATGAAACGTGAATTCGGAAATAGCTTCCATTTCATAAATGTATAATTTTAACAGCGTGTGCTGAAAATGTGTAAGTGTCTGACGAGAATGTGTTAAAATGTGCTTCCCATATATGCACTTTTTGCATATTTGCACTTAGAATCTGAATCTTAAACATACCCCAAAGAAAGACTACTTGATTTCTAAAACTAGTTCTGGGCATATATGGGTTATGCTTATTTTTGATTAAACATTTTATAGGGTGATAAAGATAATATAATAGATATATGTTGGTACTATACTACTGCAACAAAATCATATGATATTAATATAATTACATATTTCAGTATTTGCTCTATCAATCTGGACTTGCTGAAGACATTACCTAAATTACCTATAACAAGTCCTATTACTTACCCGCCTAAAAAAATATGAATGCCGAAAATTTCTTGGGGAAAATAAATTAAAAACGCAACAGCCAGCTTGTAACGAGCGCTGAACAAAGACGACCAATAAATCAGAACCGTAGTAGGAGGCAGGTGAGAAGTGTTGCCAACTTAATAAAATACCCGATTTTTACGGAAATTTTATACCTATGTGCGTGCATCCTGCTGCTTAAATATTTGTTATATTTAATACTTAATAAGTACTAATATAATTGATAAAAGTCATAGAACAAAAGATGTTAAAAATTACAACCTGAGTGACCTTTTTCAAACTTTTAGTTTTTTCACTAACATGTCATCTAATCGCTCTGAACAAGCATAGGTACCTACAGCTTTTCTTTGCACTGTGCTTATGAGTCCGTATAAAGCGACCATTAAACTTTCCCAAATTAGGTACCAGTTAAATCCATTTAAAGAAAGAAAGAAGCAAAAATCTTCCTCCAAAAACATGCAATAAAATGAAATAGTATAACATATTATATATATATATTATATATATAACATATTATACAATAGTATAACATAAATATAAAACTTCAAACAATTACATGTTTGATGGCATAATGGACAAACTCAGCATTTGCTGTAAGTTGTATTCAGGGGTAGTCAGCGTAGTCTGGCAACACCCAGGTGAGGCAGCAAGTGATGTTTGTGCATTAAGGAAGCCCTGTTTCCTTGGCCCTTTCTTCGCGGTAAAAAGCAGTCGATGTTTTCGCAAAGTCATTGACAACACATAAATATTGGAAATGGGGGCGGCCCTCCTTGTCTTGGCGTATAATTAATGCCAGCCCGCCATTTTGTTGCTTTAAAATGTTATCGTCGGTAGATATTGGAGAAAATTGGCTAGTTGCTGTAATGGATGGCCCGGTTCAGCGGTTCACGTGGAAATTGTTTAATAATATTGCATTGTTCGACCAGAGTGAAATACGGCAGCGTTTTTGCACCAATATAAATACTGAATTAACATTATAAAATATGAAAGTCTTGGGTGCTTATAGGGTATTTTCTGTACGGACGTTTTCTTCTCATAACAAAGTTGCTCTGCAAATTAAACTTGTGACCTCCCTTCTTCTGGAGCAATCCTTGGGTACGTCAAATAGCATGATCATACAAATGCAGGCACAAACTAAGACGTGGTCAATTTTTGTTTAGCGCCTCAGTTAACTTACCAGTCGGGTCATCAGCTTGTTATAAATAAATGTATTTAAATTAGGAAAAGTCAAATAGAGAACCGCCAAATTGACAAGTGTTTATTAAAAATAAGGTTATTATGTGATCATTGGTAACAAAATCTATCAGGTTATTTATGCATAAAGGGAGTGGCTATTCTTTTTTTTTTTTTTTTTTTTTTTTTTTTAAGAGATTGTTATCACTCCACAGACTTTATGTCCGTGCCTTTTGAAGAGTGGTAATTTTTATGAGATAGTTTTTATTTCTTTTATCTACTTTCTACTAGGTAAGGAAGTTTCATTTATATATAGGTATATATATTCTATCTTTTATATATATATTGTTCTTTTTTTTTTTCTTTTTCTTTTTTCCCTTTTTTTTTTTTTCCACTGCTGGGGGAAAATCCACATGGACACCTGGGAAGAGGACCCAGGTAGTGTCGGGCGTTAACCGACTAAAAACCCCCAGCCGTGTATACAAGTTTTTTTTTTTTTTTTTTTTCTTTTTTTTTTCCTTTTTTTTTAAATTAATGGTTTTCAGAGTCACACTTACATTAGTAATGGCAACAAACTTAACAAGGACAGGGCCAATGCCAGCTGTCTTCGGAGAACTTAGTAGACACCTGGCAATGGCTCGGCCCCTCAGTCGTTATAGGTCATGTTTTGCCTGATGTTAGTGTGTGACTCTGTTCTTAAAGATAACTTATTTTAATTGTTAGTTATGATATAATAATCAATAGGTTAGTTATATAAATTATTTTCCCAATTTGACCTATATTTTGCGCTCTTAACCAAAATTATATTTTATGATTTATTCCGCCCCGTTTTGCCTTCTTAACATTTCCCCAGAAAGTGCAATGACCTCTTCGTCTCGATTCTTAACTGCCATTTTTAGATTGTACTCGAGGATGCGTTTCTTTGGCGCTGTTATTGCCGTTTTAGCGAGGTTGCCGATAGCGTCCTCGGTGTCATCCGCATAGTAGGTGCAGGCGGTGGTGTGCCTCGACAGCGCCACTACTGCGTGAGGTATGCTATCGTGCAACTTTATTTTATCTTTTGTTCTTATGAAAATAACGGATTCGTACGTCAATCCCTGTGCTTCGTGTATGGTTAGGACGCGTGAGCCCATTCCTTCACCATACCCTTGGCTGGTCAAGGTCTCTTTTTCTTCCTGTGTATGCACCAGGAACAGAGTGTTGGTTTGGGATTTGGGAATTACTGCGTCTGTTAACCTTTTCAGCTGCAGGGATTGGATGCGCGCTGTGGCTGCGTATATGCCTGAGTATACTTCCTTTAGGGCGTATGCAACATCCATGGGGTTTCTGTATGAGCACAACAGCTCCTGGGTGATGTTTGCTACCAGTGTTGGGCAATTGTACCTAAGCTCGAATAGGTTCTCTCTGTCGATATATGGTAGCTGATTGATGTCTCCGATCAGAGCAATATCACAGGCACGAGACAGGTGGGCGGCCATTACGATTGCCCCGAAATGGTTCATCAGGGCTTCGTCAATTATCAGGCGTTGGCAACCGACATGTTCTCTAAAGCCGTTTACCAGGACTGATGCCATCGTACGCACCCTAGTTTTGACCATGTCACCAATACGATGCGCTAGCCTGTTTCTTATGTCGATGGCCGCCTCAGTTGTTGTTGTGATAATGGTGTCTTTGCTCACATCGAAGTTATTTATCACCCAGGTTGTCTTCCCACATCCAGGTACCCCGTTCACCCAAGTGATAGTGGGCATCGTCCAGTGATTCCAGTTGGCGTTGATGGTTTCCACTTTTTCTAGGATTTTATCCTCTAGCATAATCCTGGTGCACTGGGCGACGACCACTATTTGGTTGTTGTGTGGCACAGTAAATTTTGAGGAGTTGCATTCCCAGGGTACAAATCCGCTTTCCTCGCTGTAAGCCGCCATATACGCTCCAGTCATTTTGCCTCTGAGGACTTGGCAACTACTGGTATCGTATATGCAGGCTTCGGCCTCCTCGAGTAGAATTTTTAGCCGGCCTTCGTTTTCTTGCCTGTAGGTCTGCATGATGGTTTTGCACGACAAGAGGTTTACCTGCTTTAAGGCGGTTGTTATTGCCACAAATTCTATGACGGCATTCTCCAAATGCTCTTTAGGGGAGGTTGCTGTTTTTAGCTTCGGTGGGACCACCTGACCCATGTCGGCTCTTGTTATGGTTCTTTGGGCCGTTCTTTTTCGGATGGGGCCTTTGGGGATTTGGCGCCACTCAGGTGTCCTCTGTGGTTTCCCCATAAGGCTTTGGGCAGCTGATTTGAATGCCTGAAGGAACCCTTGTGCGCGCCCCTGCGAGATTCTGCTCTGCATCCTCATATTTATTTCCTGCTGTTCAGCAGCAGCGACGGACTCGGAAGCCATCCTCTCCTGTAGGCGTTCTGATCCGGTGACCGCTTCAGTTTGTTGGTGGTTGTTGTTCCTCACGGGTATGTGTCCACTGAGAAAGCTTAGGTCTTCACCTCTGTCCTCATACACAACTATTTCGTGTTGTTTTGAGGCTTTTAGGCAGCCCAGCTGGTCAACAATTTCACCTTTCTTATGCTCGATCACCATTGCGTCTACGCTTATTATCTTGGGGACGTTACTATCTTGTGCTCTCTCTCCAAGCGTAGTGAGCCATGAGCATGCCTGGACAAACGGGGTGTCATCGGCCCATTCCAATAGTGCGATGGTCTTGTTACGGCATCGTACTAATCTGCAGGACTGATTTCCCACTAGTGTTACCGGCAGTGCGTCATAGGCTTTACGTTTTATGGTAGCTTTGGATGTGCTTCCATTTAGGAGAGAGGCTAGGCCGGGTGATATGGCTACACGCTTTCGCGCCCCCGAGACGCAGAAGCTGATGCCGAGTCTTTCGCTGCTACTGTCCATGAACAGAGCCACACTTCGGCGTCTTAGTCCGGCTTCTCCTTTTTCGCCACAAGACAACAGCTGGTTTGTCGCTGTTGCTTTTGGAGTCACTTGTTGTGGTGCTGAGATGGTCGGGTTTGATGATTGGAATACTGATGTTGATTGGGCTTCAGGGCGAGAAATTGTGCTGTTTCTCCTGGAGTGGCTATTCCATAGTTTGTTAGTTCACATTTAAATTGAAACATGTATAAAGCAGTTAATAGCGTTGAGGTAGTGTAAGTTTCAAAGATAAGGACTTAAAAATTCTTACAACATTAAATTGTAACCTCTTTCATCTCAATAATATTAAAAACAAAATTACAATGACAATAACCAATAAGTAGAAACAATTGTCCCGGGCCATCCTGAGCTGGCTAGGGCCGGTCAAGGGACTCATTCTATATGACGAAAAACTAAGTTTCAGAACGCTGCTACTCGAGCCACGACTCTATCTCGTTGTATTAAACGTGCCGATTGCACTACCACTCTCGTTCGTTTGTTTTTCGTAAGTATAGAGTAACCATCCAGGGCTGGCTAGGGCCGGGGTCGGGGGCCGTCTCCGCGGGCGGGGTCGGGATGCCTAATACCGCCATGTCCGCACACGTATTGTGATGCTAAGCGCGCCCGCCTATGCAAATGTTACTTCCGCACCGCCCAAGACGCTCAATCGAATAATATTTATTCATCGTTTTTGTTTTAATGAAATGGTTGTTACATTTTTTAGGAGCAAAGGTTGCCAATCCGATTTTTGTGAACTCGAGGTTCAGTATTAGTTCTGTTGAATTTGAATGTTCAATACCTACTCATTATTTTAAATATTGGGGATCGGCGATAACCTTCAGGACATACATAGTTTAATTTGGTTAGTTTAAAATCTAAATTGTTAATTAATGTCATTTAATGGTCCATAATTTTATTATAAAGCCACCTAACGAATACCTGACCAAACAATACAAATAACCTGCCTACCGTCCCCCACGATACGGGTTGTACCTAGTGTAGGGGACACTGTCAACACTATATAGATCAACTCCTCACCAAATTATTGTAACCACCAGACTATTGTAAAAACGTTTTATCGGTGCCAATAAATGATTTTTATTATTATTTATTATTATTATTATACAGATTTTTTTTTATAATATAAACAGAGTATTTTTTAACATTTTAAAGTCACACAAACACCTGCAAACATGATAATAATTTTATTATACATATACATAGGCAATGTCATGCAGGGGTGACAAACGTC
This sequence comes from Plutella xylostella, assembly GCF_932276165.1. Lineage (NCBI taxonomy): Eukaryota > Metazoa > Arthropoda > Insecta > Lepidoptera > Plutellidae > Plutella > Plutella xylostella. The sequence goes on along the minus strand of NC_063984.1, from coordinate 9,250,231 downwards.
CGTGGCGGAGGGCCGGCCCGGCGACAGGCTACATGACAGGCCGGGGCGACAGACGTAATCAGGCGATCTTCACCCTTCCCTCATCAGTCATACCGCGAGCCGCCCGTCAGCGGCTAAGCGGCCACCGCATTCAAATTGCGGCCCGATGACGATGTACTTTTAGAACCCCTGGCTCATCCCTGCCCGGCCGAATGGAGAGTAAACAGCGATGGTCTGGTGAGATCTGTGCCTATTAGGTATCTGCCTCCCAGAAACACTAGCTTCTCTATCTTCGTCTACTGCTATGTTTCTTATCCTGTGACGAGTAAATAAGAGTGTATGTATAACAGATGCAATTTTTTTTAAATGTGGTATTGATAAGCTTTCGCCCTGCCACCAACGATAAATACAAGACCCAGGCAGATCTTTGCCAAATATTGGGACAAGATAAATTAAAAAAAATTACAAACACCACTACAAGTTATCTCATTTCAAACCACTGTCCATTCTGTGCAACTGGACAACTCTAGCTATTATTTTGGGGCTGTAATACATCGTGCACATACTTTTTACGTCATTAGACATCGGCAGGATCACAGGGAGTTATAGCGGTTACTCCGAATCGATTATTAACTGTGTGACATTTATGTTGGGGGAGATTCTCGAGCATGTCACATGGCGCTCAATGGCTTCTAGATTCTGCGATAGAAGGGCACAATTGATTCCGCAGGTCGGACCATTGAGATTTGTGAACCGGTTAGGAAACATAATACTTTGCTAACATAATACTTTCGTCTCAAATATGCCAACATGATGATTTATAATTATTATATGATTGAAAATCATAAATCCCTTTCTTTGTTGCGACCGCAAATTTATATGACATACGACATACACCGATAAACCGATTGTATAAACACAGCCGAAAATTAAAACGAATACGATGCCAAAACTAATGTAACAGTAAAGTGTAAACATCGACACTCGAAACGGACACCAAAATAAATCATTGAAAACGTATCGGACACACGCCAATAAACATTCATTCCGAAATTAAACACAACTACCTGTGTGTTTGCGAACGCGAAATCACTAAATGAATACAACAATGAAGAATTGCACGTGGATTCGTAGCCGAATATCAATTTGGGCCGGCGAAGGGGCGGCGGGGCAGAGGGGGGGTCGATAAATAAAAACATACACATAGATATACAGTGCGCTACATGAAAGCGCCGAATGGCACTTATGAAAAATGGACTCGCCGCTCTCCCGAGAAACGATCATTCAAACCGTGTTGTCTGTTTGTGCTTCTGCTCTTTTCGTATACATTTTTTCAGTTTTTTTTCGGCAATGTCATCAGCAGGTCAGGTGGGACACGTGGGGCCGGACAAAGAGAAGAAACATTAATAATTGGCATTTTTAAACTCCGAAGGGCGCTCGTTTATCGTTGTCAATATTTCGTAAATGATTTGCCTATGAGACAGCGTTTTTGTGTAGCTACCTTGCCCGCCGCGCTTTTGTTAAAAACTGGGCGGGGAATCGTTAACGTAGCTAAATTTCCTACTTTGTTGTGTTTATTTATTGCTTAATGGATTCGCTGCCGTGGTTATGGCAACATTTTGCAGTATAGTTGTCACTATGCAATTAATTTAGTGTTAATAACGGTCATGAGTTAACACTATTACATAGTAGCGTCTTTAAATGCATCATGTTATGTCATATTAAAACATTATGTGTCATCAGAAAATAATAATAACACTATTGTATTATGCCGGTTAGCCTTGTAGAATACATAATATAAATAAGCATCCTCACTAAGGTACTTCCTGAGTCAGACAGGAGCAGTGACTAACACTATTAAAATACTAACTTACTAGTTATTTAAAGAGGCGTTGTTTGCCTGAAAACTCTGGTCGGTGAAGTTATAACAAAGTGTAAGTTGGTATCAGCGGCGGCGGCGGTCAGAACATGACGGCAACATTAAAATAAGTTACTCTGGATACTCTGACATTGCTTGATAACTACTCTAGGGTGGTAATAGTTTCATGTCACAACGTTAACTTTATAGTGCGAGTTGTGGTTTCCACTTAACGTAAAGATAATGTTTTCGGTATATAACGATCTTAAGACCTCAAAGTAATGGTATTTTGATTTCACCTATCATACATATTAGGTAAATAAAGTAAACACCAGCTATCACACTTTCCAGATCGCCTGGCAATCACGAAACAAAAGCTATGCTTAACAATCACTCCTGTCCTGTTAGATTAGACAGAAAAATCACAGTTTTATCTCGTACACACAATTTGCGCTGTGACTCCACGTTTCCTCTCATTACCTCGCCATGATATATTTGCGTGTTTATTACTGCAATTACTTAAAGTAAATCTCACGTCCTTCCTGCCCCCCGCGCGCCCCCCGCACCCCGCAGCCGCCCCCTCCTTCCGGCCGGCCCTGCCCTTAAGTCTTATGTACTTTGAATTCACTTTAAATTGTCCCTTGCAATGTTACCGCTACGGCTTTATCTCTAGAAAGAGATTCAGTTTATTTTTCTCCGACATTTAGCAGTGCCAGAGGACAAGGCAAAGTGAACAGTTAGTACCTCGTAAGTTTCTTCGCGGACTTCGCAACCGGATTCAAATTGGGGTGAATTTAGTAGCAATTAATTATAGAGTCGAGGAAGTATCCGCAGTATTGCTCGAGCCAAGATTTTGTAATTATATTCCAGAGTAATTTCATGATTTACGTATTTGGGGTCACGTTGTCTTTGCTTGGAATCGAGTGTAATTTGGTAGAACCGTATGTTATTTCTAATATGATTTTATATTACGATTAGTGTTTCAAATAAAATCGGATAAAGTTTGACTTAGGGCTAAATTAAAACAATGAATTTCAACTGCATACATGTACTTTATTATTCCCTCCACATACGTACGTATCTCACATTTAACTCAGTAAATATTAAACACTTTCAAGTGAAAAATTTACTCATGTACTTACAGTGAAAAAACACATTAAGAAAGCAGTCCTTTTCATAAGCATTTAAGAAACAGCTCACCGTGAGTTAACGCATCGAGGCCTCACAGTTTGTGCAACTTAACGCATATAGCCTTATATACCTCTAAGTGCTATGTAGTTACCCTCGACTCCGCCGACTTGCCTGTAATTAATTAACGAGCTTAAACTAAAAGCAGGGCCGTAAGACTCAGCCAAGGGGGGACCTCGCCCCCTCCCACCTTACCCCCCCGCCGCCTTAAGAAGAAAATTCGGGGGAAATGTTTATCATATTTTGGCGCAAAATGGCGAATCCAGCGCTTGGATGCCGCGGCGAGATTAATATCTGGTTTTAACTCGATGAATTTTGTGGATGTTGATGTTTAAGTTGAACGCTTTTAATGTTGTGTGTGGATTTGCGTCGCCTGCATAATGAAGATTAGTCGGCTCGCGAGTGATTTAGAGTTAATGGTTGGCGCTTTTGTGACCTTCGTTTTTAGGAAATAGTCTCTGACGGTTACGGGAATCGAAAATTAATAATTGGCAAAAAAATGTACCACTCCCATTTGTTGTAACTAACATTAAAAGACTCCTCTATCATACTACAAACAGTAGGTATAGCATTTAAAATTATCGTTACAATTATATCAAACATACCTATCACACTCGTACAATAACACAATATGAATTAGGCTTATCATAGCACAAAGTTTTCTTACGAAAGGCGGGGGTACAGTAAAGTGTCCATAATTGCACGTTGTACCTGCTCGTTACGTGATACTTGTGTCGAGTAACCGAGTACATGAGTAGTACACGAGTACAACATGAGTACAACATGTGTCGCCTTGAGATACTCCCCCGAGAACCGACGAGATGGGGAAAGAGACTCTTGTTTTATAATTACGCTTGTTTTCTACAGAAATGCACATTTTTATTTGTAAAACATTGTTCTATAGGACCTGTTTAACAAAGTCTGCCTATCAGATAACACTTGAATTGCAATTCATTCGTACTTAATTAATTAAACAGCGATAACATCAAAATTCAAGGAAACTAAAAAAATTAGTTAAAGTTAAATTTTGTTTCCTAATTAAATTAAATGTTATGTGAAATTATCTTTAAAACAGTGACATCATGCTTTTTATCACACCTTTACAACATTTATCTACACATAATAAAACAAATAGGTAGTTAATAAATTAAAACAATACACCAAAAGTACTAAGACAGCATTTATAAACTATCTGCGACCTATTTTCGCTCGGTCGTAGCGCTTGCTACGTGCTACGCGCTACGGGCTACGGGCTACGGCATAGCAGCGGCCGCGGGCTACGCGATGCCAACGCCCGGGTTTTCATATTTCATTGCAATATTCTGAGTATAAAATTGTGTTTGTTCATTAATTTTTGCGTGGTTTGGTTGTTTTAGGAACCTACTTATGTAATAACTACAGATTAATGTATTGAAACTGGCTGTATATTTCCTGCAGGTTGCCATACTTTCCTACATCTTGACGATCGATTGCAGTTAATACTTGATTCAATCAATCGGTTCAAAAAAATGCTTTCATGTAACAATTTATCACTCATCTATACATAAAATTGAAGAATGTATGCTCGAAGTATTATGTTCCTTGCTTTATATACCAGTGTAGCAAGTGCGTCCACAGCATTTCATTAATGTTGGTGATGTCGCGCGCAACTCTCGTAATATTCTCTATCTCTATTATGCATTTTGTTGGTCATCAACACTAATGAGATCGTACGCATTTAAAATACTGTTGTCGAGTTAGTACATTCCTACTCTGTTACTAAAATACTTATCGATGTAAATAGCATTAAGTCAAATAATTTGTAAACTTTCAAAGGTGTCTGCAGCCTAATTAAGTGTGTAAACCACAATGTCATAAAATAGTATAATATTTTAGTTGTACTGTTTTGTTACTTATATATAATATATACTTATTGATAATAAAGAATTTTGAAAATCAAAAAAAAAAAATCAAAATCAATCAATTTCGTGCACGAAAAAATATATCATACACGTATATTTCATGAAGTTTTGTTTACTGTTTGCAGACAACTATTGTTAGTACCTATTTATTATATAATTACATATAATAGTTATGGGGGTAGCTGGTTCATCATCCACAAACACATATTAGTACTGTTGGTTCTCTATAAAATGATATAATGATTGAATGAATAACCTACTGTTAACTTTAATACATACTATTACTAAATGAATGCTTAATATATTAATTTTTCAATAATTATTACGGATCCCTAACGGAACGAATGAAAACACAATTTCGCTGCGTAAAAATGTCCTTCAAGACGGAAATACTTCCAAGTACTTAATAAGAACAGGAAAACAACATTACTTTTTTAATTTGGAGCACCCTCATACAGTTTAAATGTTTTGCGTACGTACGAGTATGTTGGTTCTCTCGACACACTTCTAAGTCCACAGAGTTGCCTTAATTGGGAATGTTTGTCAAGCTGTTCACTTCTTGAGACTGTAATAATGAGCATATATTTATTTATGATTGCATATACCTTTAATTAACCCCCTTATTGAAAAAAGGTGTGATAAATTTGACCTGTAGTGTCAGCTTCGAACGTTCGAACCCACTAAACCGCCAGCCGTGTTTTTTTTTATCCAATAATTTTAAAAAATGTACAATTTTAATATTACCGTCGTTACCCTACCAAATTATGCATTTCAATGTTAATATTCATACAACATAATGAATAAATGAAAGACTTAATGATACACACAAGTTTTAATGAATAAGGCTCGCGTCTGCGAAGTTATTCGTCAGTAGGAAATTAAGACGCATTTTGAAGAATGGATTTTCTGTCAAACAACACAGAATTTTAGGGTTGAAAACTTGGAAACTGTTTTACTTTGCACTTGTTCGGGTAAATAATCAGCGTTGTACGGAAGTTTCGGAATGTCTTGTGGGCATAAATATAAAAGTTAGACTTTACTGGCTTGCGGCTGCCCTATCTGCATTACTTTTCATTAATTTAAAGTAGATTTAAAACTAGAGCATTTCAATTTAACAACGTTACAAATGAAGATACTTTTTTAAACGATGAGTATTGAGTACTCTTACTCTATCAATAATGCCAAAAATTACCTTGTACCACTTACACCCTTACCTTGTACCTTGGCTTGGGAAAACCGGCGGTTACAGTTCTAAAATACCTTTTCGTCTTAAAAATCATCGCAAAATAGAGTGGGGATTGTGGATTTTTCTCGGTTTCTGTTGGAGCGTGCAGGCACCTCGCACGCGCTTCCTGCGCCGCTCGGGCAGGAAGCCTATTACCCCCAAATGAATTCCCGTCGCATCCGGCTCGCGACAAATCCGCCCCGACCTCCTGAATAGGGCTGCGACCCTGGTAGCTTTACTGGCTAAGAGTTTTAAAGGAAGAATTCTGTTTTCTAACATAGTTGCCTACTTACTGATTTAATATATTTTCAAGAGAACAATTAAAATATACGTAAATGCTGTTTAAATATTTCTGACCAATTTACCCAGATTACTAACGACTACGAAAATTAATTAATTTTATTATTTTATGTTGATTATAAAAGAAGAGTGAATATTGTTAGAGCCACTTGTTACAGCAACTACCAGGGTGGCAGAAGCGCGAGGTAGTCCCAGCGGCCATTGTGACGTCACAACATTGTCGTCCTGCACACAAATCATTTCGCTTTCACGCACCAACGCATCAATCTTGCCGATATGATTTATCGACCGGCCCGTAAAATACCACCCGGCACTCATTAACTTCACCCGCCGACCCTCAGGTAAAATGTCACCTCAATAATTTATTATTTGTATAAATCTCCACCGATTTTATTATGCTTTTGACGCTGTGTAAAATGTTCAACTTTTAATTAATTCCCGGTTGGAAACGAGTGATATCGTGCTTAATATGTGAAGTTGCGATGTTTTATTTAATATCGAGAGCGAGGCTGGCCGTCGCCCCGGTGACGGAGGGTGACTGCTCTCCGTGTTATGTAGTTGTTTTGCTACAAAGCTTATGTACCAAGTGACTATACTGAAGCAAGAATAATATACAACGTTTACATAATAATTGTACTCAGGTATTAAGTTCCCTTCGGAAATCTTATTATTAATTGGTTTCTTATGAAAATGATTTCTATTTTCGATAGCGATCAAAATATGACGTTTAATTTTCATGAAAAGCCGATTAAATATTGGTACGATTAAGTCTGAATATGAAAGCAAATCTTCTGGTTTGATGCCGTCGTGAATAGAGTTGAAAAAGTTTGAATGCAAAATACAAGTGTCATGAGCATTGAGCGATTTCCATAAGACCACTTAGCGAGGATCGACAGGTGACAGGGAAATAAATGGGTAATAATTCCGAGAGGCAATCGACAGTTTGTAATTTGTTCCTTCGTAGAGTGAAAATATCAAATGAGTGGAGCTGGCGCGGCGGCGAACTCGATCGAACCTTTTCATGCGGGCAAATTGGTTTTTCTTTTTTTTGGCCCCCGGTGCTACAGTCTGACGAGGTGGCGTGTACTTTTTTCCAGTTATATTTCCTTTCACGTGGCTCTCTCGTTTTATGGGTCATGCTACTATGCGCGACTATTTTTAATGGTCAAAAGCAAAGTTCTCATTTTTCTCCGGTGATAAATTGACTCCACCTTTGCGATGGATGGTCGTCTTTTTGATTGCACACGCGATGGGGTTAAGTGTTGTTTTATGTTTTTCTTTCAGTGTTTTACAGCTCGGTAGATATCTATAACTTTTGGTGGTGAATTTTTATGCTGAAACTTTTTATATGAATGGTGAGGACAGAGGGGCGGAGTGTAAGATAAAGTGAGACTTATTTATGGACAGAATCTACGTGCTAGTTACAGGTTAACAGAAAAAACATTGAAATTCAAATATTTTGAAAAAAGAACGCATTGCACTCTCCCTCAATTACATTGTGATGCAGCTCGCTCGCGGCACCTACGGGCGGTATGCGCGGGCGCTTCCTTCCGCTTTGTTAGTTGCGGTGGGGAAGTACGGGGCGCGGGGGCGGGGTGATTGGTCCAAGGAGGTTCCGCACTCCGGCGGACGTGACCTCCATAGAGAGAGGCTCGAACTACTTGCTAATGCCACATCCTCCTTGAATTGGCTTGATTGATTTGTTACAAGTGCTGGAGCGGAGTGCACGTAACTAGATTTGTCAGGGATGTGCGGTAAGATTTTAAAGTTGAAGGTAGACAAATGTTTTAGCTCGGTGCACACTGCACACACCTTTTAGCTACTTTACGTGTAAGTAAATATAGATAGTTAACAACAATCTGTAACTGAAAGAAAAAATACTATTTCAGGACGATCAGGTATTATTAATAGGTTTTGGCTACAGTTTTAAAACAGGTTCTAACATAAAGGCTAGATAGAAGTATAGAAAATTAATATGCTCACCATTTAAAGGTCCAAATAAAATAAATAACAAAAATTCAAAGCGGTCAAGTGATATTTGGACAGTTGTTGTCGTACAAGCCGTGGATACGATCTAAAGCATCCGTTCCCTGGAGACATATCCCTTAGCTGTACTATTATGGCCATCATTTCCGGATTGACCCCTCTGGGGGACCTTTACGGCCGGCTTGACCCTGCGTGTTGTATCTGTTGCAATTATCCGAAAATGAATTGCTTGGTTTAGGGTTTATGGGCGAGTAGGTGATTTATTGTAACGTCAGCGTTCACGGTGTACTCTGTAGAAATGTTATGTAAAATACGGAGGCAGTAGTAACTAGTAAACATAACTCTTACAGAGCAAGATATAATATACTATGCATAATTTAGTTTCACGTAATGTTTTTAATCACTATAAACAAACATGCTCACATATACGATGATTTTCCTGAACTACTTTGTTCGAATCGAACCTTAAATTTGTATAGTGAAAGTGTTTGGAACTGAGAATACGCTAGGACCTACTCTACCCTCCGGAAAGGCTCACAGACCATTATAGACTTTGCATCCGGCTTCTACAATTTGTAGGCCATTTGCTCTGTCTTAAGCCGGCCTACCGTGCCGCCAAGTTCGCGGCGTTATGGCAAATTTATGTCAAGTATTAAGTTAGTAGTCGCGCCCCTCAGAACATAGAGCTACGTGAGAAGAGATCAATATTTACGTATCGTAGTGTGAAAATCTATACAATCATGTCGCTTCGTAAGAAATATCGATAAATTATATATTTATAATTGTGTCTGCACTGTGTCTATACTATTGAAAAAGTGCCTGATTCTATAGTAGTTGTATTCAAAATCCACGGTTGCACTCATACTTAATAGATAATAGATAACTGATGTTATTTTTCGTCTATTGCGATCTTTTTCTTATCCTGTCTGTCACAAGTAAAATTAAGGGGTACACTACATAATTCCGAATTACTTTTTTACGAATATGAAAATAACGATTTTTAAAATTTCGAATTTCATAGTTCCGAATAATTCACAATCCCGAATTTTAAGTTTCCGAATAACGAAAATCACGAATAGTTTATGAACGAAATTTCAAACAACACATTTATTAAAATGACGAAAGTCAATTTTCCGAATATTATTATTTCGATGTTTCAAAAGTACGATTTTTTATTGTATCGAATTGTTAAAATTACGAATCCCGAAATTTTAATATTCCGAAAATACAAATTCCCGAATGTTTCTTAGTTAACAAGAAATGTTTATATGAATAATGCAGCATCATGCGTATAAAAACAATATTTTTTAAGCTATGCTATGTGAAACGCTCCGCTCCGCTTCGCTGCGCTCCGCTTTGTTTTTCGATATCTATGTGCACCTAACACGCTCCTCCTCGCTTTGCTCGTCGTCGCACCTATCTTTAGGTTTAGGTCCTAAGGTTTTTAAGTTTAAACACCATAAAAATCCTAGCAATTGTTTTGCTCTATATTTGAAACGCTCCGCTCCGCTTCGCTGCGCTCCGCTTTGATTTTCGATATCTATGTGCACCTAACACGCTCCTCCTCGCTTTGCTCGTCGTCGCACCTATCTTTTGGTTTTGGTTCTAAAGTTTTAAAGACGTTTATGTTTTTTTGTCAAAATTACGAATTATCATATTTCCGATCGGGATTTGACTTTTTCGTGATTATAATAAATCGGTATTTTATTTTTCGTATATTTAAGTAATCGTATTTTTTAACATTCGTATATTTAACAATCGTAATAACAATATTCGTGATTATAATATTCGAAATTATAATTTTCGTGAATATTATAATTCGGTATTTAAAAAAATCGGTATTGCAATATTTCGTAAATTACATATTCGGGGTTATCAAATTCGGAAAAAAGTTTTTCGGAATATTTGGGTGTTCCCAAAATTAAGAGCTCAAATAAGGTAGCATCAGTTGCTAACGGCCCAGGGTGCGCTGAACGTACCTATATAAGGAACAGGTGATAATAAGTCACCCAAGGAAGCTCCTTTCCTGCACACCCTTTCGGTCTCTTGCGATGACTTGTATTTTGTGTGTGATTTATTATTACAATTATACATTTTAGCACCTGTTATTCAACACCTGCGAATTGTTCGTCGCTAAAACAAACTATTGCGCGACAAAATATCATCTACGGTTGCTGGCGTGTATTAAATATTGTTCGTTTCACTTCTCTTGTATTCTTTTATCCGAGTGTTACCCAACTTCGCGAGTCTTGTTCGAGTTGAGACGTGCCAGTGACGGCAACTTCTACGGTCGGATTTAATATTTACGCAAGCGGGTGTAACTTTTATAGGTAAACTAGCTGTTGCCCGCGAGCCTTGTGTCACTTCGAATAGATTTTCATATGAAGTCACCCCGACAAAATATAGTGTAAAAATAACGGGAAGTAAAAATGCGGATGCTGCGGTTAAACATTATCTGTGTACCGAATTTAATTCACCTTTTAGGTAGCTGTGCGATCATTCAAACAAACAAACATACCTAGTTTAGCTAACAAGAGCATGATAAGTTTTATAGGTGTATTTCCCTCGGCTTGCTTACCTCAGCCTTTGTCTTGCGAATCGGATGTCTGTTTGAAGTCGACAAGTTCTGTTCGTCGCGTCGTTTTTGAGCGGAAGTGGAAATGCGCGATCGGCATTTCATTGAAGTCAATCAGATGAATTGAGATTGTAGGTACCCACATGTTTACAAGTACTTATTACCTTTAGGTTTTTGTTTGTTTGAAGGTTTTCATCTTCATTTTGATTCAATGTTTTTTTTTGGTGACCAATAATGTTAGATGGCTGATAAATACGATGATTGTTGAAATTTTATTGAAGCAGCTGACTTTTACAAATTTACTGTAAGTATCCATGCCGAGCGAGACCCTCATTACTATCTCATCGAGTAAAAAAAGTGGCTACTCCGGCCTGCCTACGCAAACACTAGCCTTAATCTTAGCTCTCATAAATAAGCACTAAACTCACCTACTATACCTCCTAAATAGTTACACCTTAAATCAAGCACAATCAGAACTATAAATCACAGTGGAAGTGCACAGCACACTCGGCCAGTAACAGATATCATCAATATTCGAAGCACTCCCGAGCAACCCGGCCTCTTATTAGCTAAATAAATTTGTGCACCCAATATGCTCGGTAACTCGATTTAATGGCGATAGAATAGATTCATTCAATTATGAGGAATTTTTAGTGCCCCGTCGAGCGGGGATAACTTTGTTTTATAGAGAGGGTGGCCGCCGGGGGATGCGTTCCCACTGATTCCGTTTTCATATTGATTTATATGAATAGTGCTTTTTTGGAAAGTAAACATACGTTTCTATTTTTCTATGGTTAAGTAATTTCGAATGCGTGAGATTATTGTGTTGTTTTATTATTATTACATTAAATCAACCCTAGACGGTTAACCGAAGCTCGAGTAAACTAAACACACAAGACAACACATCACGTTCTAAATTTGACGAGAATTTATGTTCAGACGTCAAAGTCCGGTACCATTAGTGCTGCTAATGCTCGTATTACTCCCCCCCCGCTCCCGACTCACCCCCGCGACATCTGCAGCTTGTTTTAGGAAATTTATGGCTTGCCGGGGGCAAGATCCACCTGATTCGTGCGTGATTCACACTTCCCGAAAATTGCGTTGCGTGCTCCCGAGTGAAATATGGGCGGAGGCAGCGGCGCCGCATTACGCCTGTCGTGTGTTTGATAAATACGCAACACCTACGCCGCCGTAGAGGTGAATGCGATCGACGTGAGATATTGCTAAGTGATTTAACGCGGCCATTGTTTTGTAGTGTTGCTCCTTCGGGGTACACGGAAGACGTGAATAAAGCTCATGTTTCTCTAGTTTCCTCTGAACTAAAAAGACATGTAGACAATTTTATTTAAGCCCGTTAATGTCTGGATGGCGAATAAAATGTTAAAATTTAGGTGGACAAACGAAGCTTCGGACGCATACGCGCTGCATGCAGACACGTAACTTCCTTGCAAGTTGTTTTATTTTTCAATTACCATTGTTAACGGCATAATCACGGGTTGGCGCACAATCGCAGTGGGCACGGCTAATCCAGATTTATTCGAGCGCAGGGCCGGATTAAGGTGGCGTGAATTACACATTTATAGCCCATAAAGAGTGATCCGGTGGCGTGCAGGTCTGCGACTCCGCGGCGACGGGCCAGAGCTGGGGGGTCACTCTATATGACGAAAAATTAAGTTTCGGAGCGGTGCTTTGCGAGCCGTATGACTATATCATTGTATTAAACGTGCAGATTTTACGACAGCTCTCGTTCTTTCGTTTTTCGTCAGAATAGAGTGACCCTCCTGGCAGGATTTGCATTGAGCCGGTGTGCGGGCGGGACGCAAATGGACGCGATATTTACTGTCCAGCTAGTTTGTTTGCCTTTTTGGTGATGTCTAAATATGAGCTGCTTTACCACCGATACATTAGCAATCGACGACACTTAAGCAGCAGCATCGCTTGTCTGTCAAACACTAGTCAGATCAATACAAATTACGTCAGTTTTCAAAATGATTGTATTGTTCGTATACTTATCATCGAAGGATTGTAGATTGCAAATGTGCGGTATGGTAGCAATGGTATGGTAGCATTAGTCAGTTTTAGCTCGTAGCAGTTCAGTTCTTTGGACTGGTTTCTTAATAACTCTGTAAACTTAACATAATTTAATTCTTTTATTGATTTCTCATTGTATTGATTATCATAACACAGGTCTACGTAATTAACAAAAATCATAAACATAAGATTTTTTATAAAAAAAACAAAAAAGCCTCTCGCAAAACAAGCCACCCTGTATACACCGAACGGTAGTTAGTCCGGCGCGTGCGCCTCGTTGCTTGCGAGTTATGGCGCGCCCACGCGAGACACATTCGCGCTGATCAACTGAGTGCGTACCTGTTGCTATAGCTACATCAAGTGTATCGGGAGCATATGGATTAAAAAATAATGTCATGTTATACTTGTTCGGATTTTGCGCCATAGGCTTTTTTAAATGAGGCGTTTGTTAAAAAAAAAAAAGTTCCTTTTTGGAGAAATAGATGGCGTTGTCTGGGGTCGTACCAACTTTCAAACCCTCAGAACACACTCAGATCAGATCACAATATGTTATTCTGTGAGGCTAACGAAATGTGAAAGTGACGTAGGTAGGTAGAATTGTACTATTATTTTCTCTATGATGTCGATGTCACTGTTGCTTCAGCGTTCAGTGCGATTGTGCGTACAGCCGTTCTTTTCAAGTTTTCTCAGTTTCCTTGTGTTTCTCCTGTATTAATTGAGTTGTAGTTGAGCTATCTGCTCCTCCTCCCTTGATACTGTAGAGTTAGTGCACTTGAGATAGTGACTCTTTTGAGATAGTGACTCTTGTGAGATAGTGACTCTTGTGATAGTGACTGACCTTTATTTTTACAAGTTGCGACGGCACACATTCTCATCTTGTCTTGTAAGTATTTCTTTGGGATCTTATTTAGGATCATACAATAAATAAAAATAGAAAATCAGTTCTCGCACGCAGCACCCGTTCAAACGGCGCGCATAGAGAAAAGAACACTACGTGACGGCGCGGGTAGAACTATTCACAGAATACTTAGCACTATCCCAAGCGACATGCAGTCTGAGCCTCGGAAGGATGGCTCGCGCTACCACCCGACATTTAATCACAACTAGTGAGTTCTTATTCTGAGTTTTGTACTCTTTGCTCTCTATGTAATTTTTGACAGTTGGTACACTGCGTTTTCACGCCATCTATCGGCTTACCCAAAAGCTCAACTGACAGCTGTCAAGGAAAACGGCTCATTGATTGCATCTGTAGAGTTGTTAAATTATAGATAGTATTGCCTAGATCCAAGACCATATAATGTCAGTTGATCTCTTAGACTAGTAGTTGACAAGTCTGTAGACCATGAATATTCTGATGATGGTCTTTGGTTTTCATAGCTTCCTCTTTGTTTATTAACCCCCAACCCTTTTTCTTATTTATTAATATGAGAAATTAGGCATAACGGAACCTATACTTTAATGCGTTTAATGTCATATATAAAAAAAAACATTACTGATAAAGTTAAAAAAACTCAACGAGCGTGCAAAGCTACGCAGTAGCGGCGACATCTTTACACCCTCGTAAACATATCGAAGTGACTGGCTGGTCGCGAGGAAATTATTTATGTAACCTTAAACTATTTGCTGGCCGGTGACGTTTCATTCGAACATTAAAAGCGCAGTTTATGGTCAAATTAGAGCAGTTACAGGCGGAATGGCGTGCAAGAATGCGATCATGGTCGTCTATTTAAATAAATGTATTAATTTAGCAAGACATTTTTAGTGTACTTATAGCTTACATGTATCACTGCATACATGCAAGTATGTTTTATAATAAGAAATATAAATAATGTCCCTAAGGAAACAAATCAAGGCATGTAAACATTCAAAATTAAATCATGCATCAAAAATGGCAGATTAAAATTTAATAACTGTGGCCCCTCGTTCTATAAATAATGTTTCCTCTAGAGGCATTTACCTCTAGTTCTGTTCGCAAATAAACCATAGAGTAGGGCAAACGTACCCGGATGTAGTCGCCATTTTGAAAAGTTTCGATTGCGCGGGAAAACAAGAGAGGTATGTTGAGTAGGAGGCAGGTACTTGAGATAAGTGTAAACAGTTGCTTGTGATTGGTGAATTCTGTAGTTATAGTTAGTTTGTGGTGAAGACAATAAAGGCAGTCTCTACGAAAGTTCGAATGTTTACAAATTGGGTTTTATAGTTATATTTTAGGTACCTATAATAGGGTAAGGAGTAATGAGGGTGCCAGTGTCAAATAAAGTAATTTACTTGTAAACATTTTATGCATGGATAAGAAATAATAATAGTTAATGGTATCGGGGTAAGGTTCGAGGACAAAATTACAAACAAAAATGGATAACATACTAATAATTATTATGATGTATAAAGTCGCTTTATCCAACCAAATGAATAATATATTTTTGTGAAGAGGGAGGAAGTGATAAAAGGTACCATTTTGACTGAGGTGATTCGCAAATAATTCCGTATAAACGACACTCATTTGTTTGATTTCCGTACTCGCTTACCCCTATTTTTTCAGGAACCTTCATATTTCATAACTTTGGAATTTCATTTTCACCTTCTTATAGCAAAGTTTTAAAACGAGGAAAGTGGAATGAGTTACGACGTGCCTGCGAAACTTGTAGTCGTATATTGTAGAGCACTTAAGGGCCTTATCGTGGCGGCGGCGGCGCGGGAGGGGGCGGGCGCGGATGCCCTTATCTAAATAGTGTGACCGCGAGATACCTCACTCACCTGCTGAGTTTATGCCTTTCCCGGGGAAGTCCGTCGTCGCATACAAACAACCCGATCCCCTTCACGAAGACCATTCCACAATCATAAAATTGTTCACGTGTCACGTAGTCGAGTAACAAGACCCCTTACCTTTCAGCTTCTTTATTGAATGGCGGAGCCGAGGAAGAGGAAGCGAATAACCGATTTACGTTACACATCTGCGCCAGCCTTACGTCGGAGATCCAAATTAAAATAACTGTGGAATCCCAACTCAACCGTGTCGGGGCTTAATCCACGAAGTGACAACGGCATTCTGACGAGGCGCCGGAGCTCGGAATTATTAAAACGAACGCCAACTTTTTCACTAAGCTCTGGTGCAAAGCCGTTTCAATTGCGCTGCGCTGAAGATAATTCCGACTGACGTCATCTTTTTTCAATTCTCGACTCGTCTGCGCCCTCTGTGCTGCAATTATAACATTTCCAGCGACCAGGAAAACAGAAACACGTGAGAGAGCGTCGTAGCGTTCGTTATTTAAATTTTAGATGGAAATTTAATGATGCGTCCACAAAGAGACCTCGTAAAGTCGGTTGGAGATATTTTTTATGAGGATCTCGCGAACTATTGCGCGCTTAACGACTTTGAAGCAAGATCGCCCTCGCTGTAATGAGCGCCTGATAAACGCTGTTTACAGCCGCGACCTTATTTTTAATGCTGGCGTAAAATTGTCCATAGCAGACTCATCACGCTGATTACAGGAAAACTTTACACCGAGTGTTCGTTTTAGTAAGATAAATGTTCAATTAAGCGGTAAGGCTCTCAAATTTGCAGCTTCGTTAGGGGCGATATAATAGATAGGTAATAAGAATTCCTGTGTCAACTATATACCTAAATATAAGTATGTATAGTAATGTATAATATCTACGCAAAAAATAATAATAGCAAAAAATATCCGCAGCGCAGCAAGCCATTCCAAATTACAGCGACTTTCCGTGAAACTGCCATAAGCCATAACCCGAGCCTACCAAAAACAATTTCCTCACCAAAATAGATCCGGCACGCTTGTTGGTAGCTTGTCGAGCTCAAGGCGGACTGGCCATGTTTAATATATGAGGGCAGGCGACGCGCCGAGCAAACACCAGACCTTAGCTCATGTTGCCCTGTTTGCATACCGTTCCAGTCTAAGCGAAAATATGTTTGCGCTCACCTACCTACGTGTGTGCATAGCTTACACCGCGCCATGGCCCCGCTGTTTTCCTTGACATGTTTTTCCAAGACGAGATTTTAGATGTTACGCAAGCTGCCTCGAAATATTTTATACACGTGTTTTCAGAGTTTTTTTACAGGTTATAACGTGAAAGCCGCGGGCTGTGACGATGTTCGTCGCGTTATGTTTCTGGTGTAAAATGTTGTTGCTAGCCAAAATGTTGGAAACCTAATTTAATTTTATCATATTCTGGCTTTTATTTTAAAATTGTGAATAAGCAGTGCTTTAGTTAAGCGTGTCCTAAAAACGTTATCTTTTAACCCTTTGACAGCCATATTGCCATTTATTTTACACGTATCTAGTCCGTGATCAGCTGTTATTAGATTTTGAGATATAATAATTTAGATATCTAATAATTTCAAATGAACGTAGTTACTAGGCAAGTATTAAGGGCAGAGATATTTAATACCGTGTCGTGTAACAATTTTAAAGCTAATTCAGCTTTAAAATTGTTTTATTGGAATAGGACTTCCTGGAAAATTCTGGATGAGATGAAATGGATCCAATAACAAGACGAAAAACAAAAGCTTAAAATGCTAAACTCACTTCTAATACCGCCTTGATGATCGATATGAAGTCACAACGAATGTTTGTTAAAGTGCTCAGCTCCTGCGGCCATAATCCTCAGCTCTTAACTATCGTATAAATAATATTCAAGGTTCGAGCCCCGGCCGGGACACGCACTCGAGGGTTGTTTGACGGCGTAACGAATCGAGAAACCAAATCATCGAGAGGCACCCCTGGCTATGCACTTCTGCATGATAGTGGAATAGGGAAAGCAGTGGAGTGGTCCATATATTTATTTTACATAAAAAACAGCACACACAAAAACCTTAATACTTATAGACTAACAGAAGTAGGTACATTACGTAGGCACAAACAAACAGCACAGTAATGACCTACCTATCTTCACAAACAAAAGCTCACTGTTGGTGTCAAAAAAGTAACCATACAGCATACTGCGGCTCCTTCATTATAAGTACGTATATAGGTACCCACGAAGGACACTGCGCTGATATTTGATTAGCTGAGTATCAAAACTGAATTAGTAGTAGGTAGTATAAATTTACTGTAGATAAAAACATTAAGTTACCGTCTTGTAGTTAAACACTAGGCAACCTTATCGCTAAAAGCGATCTCTTCCAGGCTACCTTAAATAGGTCGTCGAAAAGTACAAAAAAAGTTAATAGGCATTGAAATCGGATATCTGAATTGCTTCCGGCGATAGGTATAACAATAATAAATGTTTCCATATTGTAAATGGGGTGAAGTGCCAAGGAAAAAAGCTGTCTTTTTGAGCGGAATTGATGTCTCCAAAAATATGTGTAGATTTTGTTGGATCCTCTCTATCCTACCCCTGTGCCACAAATCTTTAGGGCCAACCCTTAGTGGTCTGTCGAGTGTACTCTGGCGTAGTTTTTTATATATTTTAATTTTAATTTCATATCGGGCGCTAATGGCGGGGTCGCAGCCCTGCGTGCCGAATCGCCCGCCAAAGAAAATGTATTCATGGAGCAATAAAACCCAATGTACCGAGTGAACTAATATTGTCTTATTCAATATTTAATTTTCGAAATAAATTTCGGGCAATTTTTTCGTTTCATAAAGTTTATAGAGGTGCGGGCTGCGGCTGGGGTTTCACGACGCTGAATTTATGATGTGGGGTTTTATTAGCATAGTAAAATTAAGATCATTTGAAGGCGAAGATAGTGCTTGTAGTTAGTACATAGTTAAATAACTGTTCATGAATGAATATATACTATAATTAAATTATGTATTATGCCTCGATAAACAGTATTTAAGTATACCTATATGAAGATAAATATGAAGTCTTCGTATGAACGACAATTTTAATTGAAACGGGTGCCAACACTGATATCACTCGGATTACGTGCGATACTGTTTGAAATAACCAATAAGCTTACACCCTCCAGCACAAAGCAAACAGTCGCAAAGTCAAATCAGCGTCAAGTTAATCCGTTTAGATGTGCGAACCCACTTGATTAAGTTTAATTTATTTAAAAAATCAGCGAGAGCCGCTCGCCTCCGGCGTAGGGTCGTTGCGAAATACATTATTCAGTGTTTTAGAATAATTTTCAAATTCGATTACATAGGTCCGACCCTCGGTAAGTGGGTGGGCCGGGCGGCGGCGGCGGCGGCGGGTGTATTTAGCCAACACGGGGGTCCGCCGCGTGCGAGGCTGATTTGAATATGCGGCGCACGTGGCGGCCGCGGCCCCCGGGACCCGACCATCATATTTCAAACGTCACCGGCGATGTCTCACTCAGATACCATCCCGCGATAACCGGCGAGATGCCGCGAGGGTGCTGCTAGTGCCGCCGCCGCCGCCGCCGCAGCTACTTACTCTATTTTTTACCCCGCGATTATCGCCTGCAGTTGACACCTAAATATTACTTTTCGCTCAGCGCACTCGAACAGGCAGTGTTCGCTATACACCCATTCTGCGGTACGGTTAAGAGCTCTCCGTAGGTTTATTGCAGTGGCACTCGTTCGAACTGCGAATTTTCTCACTTTTCCAAATGGGATATTTATTTTCCTGCCCGATTGTTAGGTACAAGTCAGGTATTTTATTTGCAGATTATGTGCGGAATGGTAGTGAGTTTCTCCCATGCAGTAGCACATAATCGGTGGGAGTGCGGGCGCCGCCGCCGCCGCCGCACGCGCCGCCACGCGCCTCCACCGGCACTCCATTACCTAGAATACACGCTTCAAGCCAATCTGTGGAAAGAATCGTTCAAAACACCCAGAAGGGACACTCGTATGCAACTAGAGAATCATAGACTACACTCTCGTTCTCAAAGTGTTACAAAACAAAACTAAGTAAACCACGCGCTCAAAATCCCGACTCCAAAAGCACGCTTCCAACTGGCTCGTGCAGTAATCTGCAATCATGTAAAAGGGATGTCTTTTCTGCGCTCAATACTCTGTGTCCGTCCATATTGTCCATTTGCAACGCGATTGGTCGAGAGAGGACGCGAGCAAATCGCCGCATAATCCGCAACTATCGACGCTGTAGCGATCGAGATACGATCGAATTAATTTCAGTCGCGCGTCCTCCTAATTGAAAATATGGACTTAGCGCGACAGATGTAAGACCCAGATTGGAAACCATTTCGGCTTTTTAACGGACTCGGGGATTTAGGTAAAAAGTCTTTTAGCTGGTGCACTTGTTCTGCTTTCCTTTTTGAGCTAGATAATTGAATGCTGGTTCAGTATCGACCAGATAAAGGGGCTTATGGGCTTAGTGGCTCACTAAAACCAGCGTATGGGTTGTTGCGAGAGATGACTGAGAAAAATTGTGGAATTCCATCACAACAAACAGACACCGTCATCATTTGAATCATACGTGTATTCTTATGAATTAAGTTCAATTGAACTTATATACTTACATTATTATTGTTTATGTACATTTTATTGTACACAAAACAAAGTATAAATTAATTACAAATGAAAACACGCTGAAAGCACACAAAGGCGGACTTATTGACAAAATGCTGATTCTTCCAGCCAACCTGGTGGATAAAAGTTCAAAATTCAAAAATTCAAAAATAACTAACAGCTCTGCAGCATCCTCCACGGACTTAAAACTACACCCCCACCCCCACCCACCTAACAAATCAAATCGTTGCAATTTCGTTTAAAAACTGAAATTAAATGTGATTTTCGCAGACAGTAGGAAATAGGGCGACACACGCGCGGATGCGTCCCGACATGCGTTCATGTCGGTCCCTTTAGGATGTGCGAGTGAGCGGCCTCCCTCTCGCATTGTGAACGCACGACGAGGAATAGGGGCATTCCGACCGAATTACGCACCATGTTTCGGTAATAAGTAGCTATTAGAGCGGCGACGCTTCATCAGGTAGCTTAGTTAGGAAGTAATTGGTGGTCGATATAGATATGTACATTGTACACACTCGTTGCTCGGAAATATAACGGTTATTGGCCTGAAAATTGAGCGAAAGAGAGACAAATTTTTCGCATACTAATAATAAGTACATTATTATAGTATTCAAGCCTATATCTACTTAAATTTGGCAGAACGTTCATACAGGAGTTCACGACAAAAGCTGCGAATATACCGATTATTTTCATCAATAATATTCGGGGCACAATAGAAAAAACTTAAAATGCAATACTCGTAACGGAATATTTGATTCTCACCCCACGACTAGAGTACAAATCCCGTGATTGACTGTGGGACCCTCCGATTTAGAAAAAACTCGTATCACCTCTATTTATCTGAGAATAGAGTTGATTATAGCCTGGGTACAGTCAGCTCTGCGTGAATCTCGATCTTGTTCTTGTTGATACACACTCGATGCGTCGTGGGGTGCAGTTGTGCAATCAATGATGACAGTTTTTACTCATATTGTAAAAGCTCCTAGTTTTCTCATGTTATTTTCCTATACTTATCTCACAAGAAAAGTTTATTTCATCTGAGCAGGTATGGATGCAAGTACTGCTATGATTAGGTAGATATTAGTTATTATAAAAACTTGATTTAAAAAGATGATGATCTTAGACCGTAATTAAAAGTAATGCAAAAACATAAAATTCTAAGTTTCAATAAGCTCACAACAACTAAATCGGTAGTTTTGAAACTTATCCTAAAGATCAACAATCAAAAAGGTGAACTGAAAGTCATGAGCACCGGACTTATTTCATCACTCGATCAAATGTTCTGAAACTATGTAGAAAAAATAAATACCTATCAAAGTGAGTTGTTACTTTGTTGCCAAAACCTCAACCCTCCAATGGCGGCGACTGACTCTACGATTCCTCCGAGCACTGTCAGTGGCCATATGTTGCCTCGAATTCATTATTATATTATGTTTTTATTTACTAAATATCAAGAGACGAGTGTTTAATCCGACGTTTATGATATTCTCTTGCGGTTTCGTCCCGAGGGGTGACTGACAATTGCGACTCATTGTATCACCCCATTGTTTTGATTCGTTTGGGTTATTTTATTATGTTACTTTTGCGAGTTGGTTATGATTTTGTGGGTGTCTAAGATTTCGTTTAGGAAGCTTTGATTCAATTTTGTTTGAATGGGGTCCTTAATCAGTTGAATTCTTATACATATTACTCATAAATAAACGTAGTACAATTTCTTCTGATGGCGCCGTTATTTGTAGGTACTTACAGTTTAAAAAAAAATAAAAAATAATAATCTTTATTTGCACACCATGAAACATACCATAAATTTAACTTAAATAACATAAATGCACAAATGGCGGTCTTATCGCTAAGAGCGATCTCTTCCAGACAACCGTGTTTAGTAAAAAGTAAAATATTGGAAAAGGGCACTAGTAAAGGGCAATTTTTAGCGTATGTAACAACAGTATAGAAATATTTTATTGAACTAACAGCTATGGGTACCTCTTATCCTCTGTAATCAAGTAATCAAGAAAATACACCCATCACAATCATAGTATAGCATGCGGTGGATGGAAATGAAAATATTCAATCTGAGGGGCCTGATAGACGCCGGCGCGCGTTTGAACAGCGCAGCGGGGCACCCGCTCTCAACGGGTTATTGTAAAAACTAGCGCTACCGAGACGCCTTGTTTTACCATTTTAGGGTTAGGCAGATTTAGAGACAAATTTTATAGTGCGATTTAGGTGCAGAAGAGGGTAGGGAAGTCGGTCTACCATCATATTGTGTCACCTGTAATTCAGAGAGCAGAGAGACCTTGCCAGCAATTCGAAGTTATCTATTGCAGCCTCTGGAGGTAAATCCTTGAATCTTTGTTATAAGTAATCCCAAATTAAATCCAAACAAAACACAAAACCAAAAGAACCTCAGAACGTAAAACCATCACGCCAATCGCCGGCAAGACCTACAAGGGCCCCCGCAGATGGCAGTATTAGATAATGGAACATGTCACTAGGTGGGGCCCTAATAGATGAAACCTTATTTGAATATTCGCGATTGGGGGTACGAATTAAACTCGCCTACTGTGCAGGTAGATGGCATATTGCGTTGTTCCAACAAATCTGGGGGTGTCAGTTGTAGGTAAATACGGGGTGGTATTGTCCTGTGGAAGTACTGGGGTGGCTTGCATGGATGTATATCATCAGCTGTTCGATTTGGAATGTTTCAGTATCGAGCGATCGCGAAATTGAGGACTGAAATGTTTGGGCGACAAAATATCACATAACATACCTATGTTGTACAAGTCTAGTGAATTATATAAACTCGATTCCAGTGACATAAGAAACGGCAATGGTAGATAGAACTACTTTTCACACACATTGAAAAACTTAGTAAAACGATGATAGCCGGAAAATCCCAATGCAATAGTGATTTTCCATTACTTTAGAGTAATAAGTACACCAAACTTTTCACCTACTTTTTTACCACTTCAAACACGGCAAATATCAATAACCTCCTAATACCTCTATAATATAAACGGTTTAGTAGAAAGTGCGGGCTCGCGTTCCACTGATGCGTCAAACAGCGCGGCGCCCAGCCGGGTCCGTGGCCGCGCACCATTGCACACCCCACTGATATCCACTGATTGCCTGTATCGAGTGTGCAGATATGGATTGTGGTTAATCTTTTGCACTCGTGTACTGACGGTTTAGGTTTGTAGAGTTTGCACTGTGAAATTAAATAAAATTTAAACTATTTTAAGGCATTTCATTGACGGTAGGCACGGACCACAAATATAGATATATCAGTGGCAAGGACAATAAGGAACATACCTACCTACATGCTACCTGTTACTTATCTAACAAGAATGAGCCAAAATCGTGGCACGTTCTGGCCCTGTAGCACAGGGCGCTAATAAGACGTGACAAAATTTCTCCGTCGCGCTCACTCTTGAAGCTGCGCGATGTGAGTGACGGCGATGCAAAACTTTTATCACGTCTTAAATGCGCCCCGTACTAGCCCTTCTGTAGAGATAAAATCACGTTGCAGAAGTTTTACATAAATAAAGTTACACGTTCTGTTTCTTAGCGATTGTGAATTAGGTATCTAAACAGACATTTTAGTAAACAGATTGAGAATCAACTGCAAAACTCCCGAAGACACGTAGACCCGGTTTCCTCGGAATCAAATTACGAAGTCCACTATAAAAACACGTGTCTTTTGAATGTTTTATCCTTTTCAAGTTTAGTGAATCGCCGAGTACCCGCGGCAGCGCTACAGCGCCCGAGGTTTCGGCGTTCAGCGCTCACTTAGCGAATGAATGCTGAAAACGTCCCCGCGCCGTGTCCCATTGATAAAGTCCCCTATATTTTTAATGCTAGGTATTTCTATTCAAATCGCCGGACGACTGGAAGAGGAGGTCCCAAAAGCGCAAGTTGGGATGGGAGCACGTCGATAAGAGGGTTGTCGATGATTTAGGTACTTACGGAAATCTCGATATACTTAAGCAAGTATTCAAACTATTAAAGTATAGTATTAAAACTTTGCTAAATTAATATAATTTATCTGGTCATTATTTTTTGTTTAGAAACTTAATAAACCATTCATCGTTAAATGTTTAAATATGCCTACATAATATCAAAGAATGATATTTGTACAGCCCATTTTTTATTGGAAATACAACACCCGAACAAGCTTATCTAAAAACTATTCAATATTTAAAATAAAACTACGGTACCTAGTTCGCAAAATTCCATGAATTCAATTTCGATACGTAACGCGCTAAAAAAAGTTTGTCGATAAAAAAATACGGCAGCAAATCTAGAAAGCACCGTCAACCAATTACTCTGAAAGACTCGTATAACATCGAGGTATTTCAATTTAGCTTATTGGCTCATGCGCGCGGGTTTTGACAACTTTTTTTCCTAATCCAGAACTCATTTATTTCCATTTCATTTATCGTCTATTCCTTGGGAACAAATTACTTTTGAGATGATAGCTTTTTCGACGGAAAATCTCGGACAATCTGCGAGAGTGGGGCATTTATGTTGTTGTTCGAATAGTCTAATGAAATCTTGACGTTATTAGGTGCTGACTTTCGTAATTCATTACAAACTTTAATCATTTCCGAGCTTGCTTCAGTTTTTTCAGCGTTAAATAATGAAATTGATATAGGTATTTTATGATTTGTCACGCGAACACACAGACGCAATGCCGTGTAATGTATCAAAGGTTGTCTGGAAGAAATTACACTTAGCCATAAAACCGCCAACTGTTCCTAAATGATAATTATGTAAAGTTGCATAACTATTACCTTGTTCTTTCTATATATAGAAAAAAAAATTATTATTCAAAATGGCCGTAGGTGCATTAAAGTTATAGCCACATGTGATGGGAAGTCGATAAGTCTGGTTGGGCACGGGTCAGGTTATCAAGTTCTACTTCATTAGGCAGACGCAGTGGGAAATATCGGTGCACTCACATTTTTCATGCCACGGCTACATTTGAGGACCCACCAAAGCACTCTGGACCTACCGCTCTTAAACCATGCTACGTAAGAGTTAAATTTGTAATGTAAGCTTAGTTGTTGTTAGTTTGGACTGTACTGCGCTAGAGACAGATAAAGGGAGTGGCCTAAATTTGCACGCGTTTGTTTCGGTTTAGAATTTAAAAGTTTTAGTTTTTTTATGATAGCTGCTGAACAAAGAGGTTTTAATATTCGAACGCGCTCGAACACCACTATCGGTATGTAGGTACCTACTTAGTTAATTTACCATCACAAGCTTCACCACAAATATTGTATTTAAGTATTTATTTTTATTCACATTTTTGCACAAAAAATTGTCAAAATACATAGGTTTACAAACAGGCTTAAAATATTCCCATACAAAGACTTAGGGCTTACTGCCTAAAAGCAATTTCTTCCAGCCAACCTTCGATTGCTGGAGAACTATTTTTCCATGAATGTCTTTATTTATAGTAACTGGATCGTGTTGTCTATTCGTAAGAAGTCGCAGGGTAGCTGTGTCAAATGGGAACATGTTGGCCGCGTGTCGCGCTCGCTATCGACTGTCGAAAAGTGAGATAATGCTTGGTGGCACGTGCGCCCAGTCGATCGCACGCTCCTGTCTGTCGCTAGGGTTGCCACTCTTCGACTACCGGTATCTATCTTAAACATTTTAAGCCGGGTACATACTGCTGCAACGTAACATGCAATGTTGTCCACTATGAAAGAATTCCCATAGTTGAAATTATCTGTTCATGCGCGTAGTGTGCAAGTAATTTAGCTGGGTAAACAAATACGAATGAAATCTAGCTAAGATAAAACATACTCTAAAAAACTATTTTCCACAGCACATTGAACCTTCAACTACATTAAAGACACATGCAGCTTCTATAAGGATTAATGCGTATGCCCAATTTTTCGAATTACATTTGATAATTTCAGGCAGTTAAAAAAAAATTATATATATTTATTCATTTAAAATACATGCATATTACACAATATAAATCCGCCAAACTATAGACACATAGTACCCACCCCACAGCTGGTAGATAAATCTATTTTAACTTAAATTCTTTTATCAGATAGCATAAATCTTGATTCGCCAACCCTACATCGGACCAATCAGGATTAAGCGTTAATCCCCGTCGGTGGCATGATGAGGAAATAATTATCCAAGAGACGGAATTAATGTTCATTATTGTAATTGAAATTATTAGTTGCTAATGGAAGCGGTACTGCAGTAATACCCGATTCCTCTTAAATATTTCTGAGCATACATTTCCCGTGAGAGCTCGGTGTTTTACCGTGTGGATTTAGACAACATCAATAATATAATTAATGCTTGTTTGCCAATAAGGTGTAATCATAAGGTTTTCACTGTTTCATT
Organism: Plutella xylostella; assembly: GCF_932276165.1. NCBI lineage: Eukaryota > Metazoa > Arthropoda > Insecta > Lepidoptera > Plutellidae > Plutella > Plutella xylostella. The sequence continues at coordinate 9,223,398 of NC_063984.1, read as the reverse complement.
TTTACCGTAAGCTGTTTCGAACATAGCATATTTTTAATCCCCGACGAAAAATAGGGATGTTATCTACAAATAGCTGCGTACGCTGTTTTAAAGCATAGGAACCATATTTTTTATCCCCGACGTAAAAGAGGCGTGTTATCAGTTTGTAGTGTATCTGTCTGTGGTAGCATAGCACCCAAACAGCTGAACCGATTTTCGTTTTGTTATTTTTCTGTATTAAAGTAATTATTAAATAAAAGCTCGTGCTTAGTATCGTCAGCAGCGCAGTCAGCGCGCGGACAGTGCACTCAGTATTGTCATATTGTGCTGTTATCATGGCGCCGCAGCCGGCTGCATTGAGCACGCCGGAAAAAAATACGTGCTTACCTCGAAATGGTCAGGGGGTCACTCTTGCTTACAAAACTCAATTTTGAGCGCAACAGTGCTAACCAAGTTTTAGATGCTACTAATTAATAATTGAATAACAAGTGCGTGAGTTGTAAAAGAACTACTTTCTAATTTCTAGGTATCTCAACTTACAAATTAATTTGGATCTCGCTTTGTACACACTTGAGTTTTGTCATATTCAACTGTTTCATGCCTATCTTTGTCAAGAATCAAGATACCTGCCATTTTGTTCCTTGTATTTAGCAGACAGGCAGCCTTGAATGTTCAACATTTGTTTGGTATCCTCTCACTAGATTGTTGTCAATAATTTTGAGTATTGACTTTCCAAGTATCGGAGGCTTCCTAACTACAATAATTATTGTTGACCTTTGTGGCTTGGTGTCAAAGGTGGAATTGGGCCTGTTGGTACCTAACCTAATTGAAGAATAAGCCAATCCGAAAATAAATTTAATATAAGTCTTCTATTCTATTAACTCTGAGTAGAAATTTGTTTCAACATTAACAAGAAGAGCTTTTTTACAAAATGGCCAACAAAACAACATAAGATAGATTTAATACACTCACAAACAATAAAAAAGTTCCACATACAATTTTTAATTATATTTAATTAAAAAAATTAACAAAATATTTCCGATTTTAATTTGTAATATTCTGATGCGGTAGTAAATGTACTTCAATATTGCAGACGCCATCATTAAGCTAGCCTTTTCCGTTTAGGAGTAATTTGGTGTTATTGTCACTGGAACCTTTTCATTTCTCGTGAGTGTATTTTGAATTGGTACAAAACATTTTATCCTCCCAATCTTAAATAAGCTGTGAAAATGATGGCTCAAACGAACGTACCAGCGCGCCTCGCACCTCGTCTGACACAATACGCTGTTGTCGCGTAGGGTTTCATTCCGCGATTGTTTCCAAGTCACACTGCAGCCTTCTGACGCATGAACCCCGAACTTGAACTCAATTCAGCTTTTGTTACTACGCGATCGTAATAAATCAATCCATTTGTTAGGTAAACGATTTCAGTGGGTGTTATGCGTGTTTTCGGGTATTGAATTCGATTCTATTGCTCTCTGTTTATTATAAAATTATAAGATTACAGAAAAAGTGTTTACATTGCTGATGTTCAAAACGTCCAAACCCCTCGACATTCAACGGCTCAACCGATTTCCATGAAACATGTCATCGAAAATCGTTTCAGCCGTTTCAGAGCTGTGCTCCCACAGACAAATACACACACACAGACACAGCCCTTCTTATTCCGTCGGGGGTAAGATCATGCATGGTGTGGTGCCTACATAACACTACACTTTATTAGTCAGTCTACGAGGCCCTTAATAAAAAGATCAAAGCATTTCCCGTTCTCCACCTCTGCCCATCTACCCTACAGGGTATGCAGAGCGTTTACATACAGGGTGATTTAAATTTACCTACCTACTACTAGTAGCAAGGATTTAAGCCCTTATATGAAGTATTATTTTTACAGATTTTTCAATATTTTCCGATATTTTACCATAATTAATACAATATTTAGTTATTTTCGTTTTAAGTTATCAATATTCTAATGAGCTGTTAAATGTAGGTAACTTCTGTATTTCAGCTAGCCTTTTCCGTTTAGGAGTTGGTAATTTTGTGTTATGTTCACTAGAATTGTTTCATTGCTGCTCGCTTGTGTACGTTGTGTATACATATATACATAATTTTGTGTTATGTTCACTAGAATTGTTTCATTGCTGCTCGCTTGTGTACGTTGTGTATACATATATACATAATTTTGTGTTATGTTCACTAGAATTGTTTCATTGCTGCTCGCTTGTGTACGTTGTGTATACATATATATAGTATAATAATACGCAAAAGTTCGCGGGAATACATATGAAAAAAAAACTACAAACATTATTGTATAACATTATCCTGTTTATTTTCCCAACCATCCCGTTCGGAGCATCCTGTATAGCAAGGTAACTAATCTTAGGCCGGCAGTGGGCACGGTACAGTGGCTGCAAAGACAACCCTTGCCCTGCCTATTGGGGCGGAAGGGAACCCATTTATTTTTCCTTCCATTAAGCTTTCTTGTTCGTTGTTTGGTCCGTATACCTGGGCCTCAAGTCTGCTAATGAATGGCGGCTCAATGCTGTGTCGTCTGAATGGTTTTCCGACTTTAGGTATCTGTTTTCTCTTGGTTAGTGAGTCCCAGTAGTGCATTATGAAACACTTAACACTTATTACTGTGAATTAATGTTGATGATGATGATGAAATCCTCTTATCCCTCATCAGGGACATAGGGCTCGAAGAAAGGATTTCCACTTCTCCCGATCCTGCGCGGCCGCTTCCAGGTCGTCCCAGCCGAGACCAGTTGATGCAGCCTCCTTTTCAACTGACCGCCTCCAGGTGGTACGGGGGCGGCCCGGCCTTCTCTTCCCCTTCGCTTGCCATTTCAACCCTTGTTTGGACAGGTGATTGTCCGGTCTCCGCAGCACATGCCCAATCCAGCGCCATTTCCTGAGTAGGATCTCCTTGTCAATGGGTGTCTGGTCAGTCATCTCCCACAGTCTTGCATTAGATATGGTTCGTGGCCAGTAGATCCCCAGTATGCGCCTCAGACATTTGTTCACGAACACCTGAAGTCTACTGGTTACTTCATTCTTAACGAGCCATGTCTCGCACCCGTACAGGAGGACCGACTTGACATTGGAGTTAAAAACTCTGATCTTGGTACGCCGAGTGATGATGCGAGACGTCCAAACAGGCTTCAGTTGCGCATATGCAGCTCGGGCTTTGTTGATGCGTGCTTCTACATCCGCCTCCGCTCCGCCCAGTGGGTCCACGACGCTCCCCAGGTAGGTAAAACGCTGCACTTGTTCGACAACGTCGCCGTTCACATATATGGGGGCTGAATCGGAGGTATTTAGGCGCATATCTTTGGTCTTGCTACAGTTGATGCGCAGGCCTTCCTCGGCAGCAACGTTTGCGAGGTCATCGGTCTTGGACTGAAGATCGTCACGAGATGTCGCGAGTAAGCAGAGATCGTCGGCGAAGTCTATGTCTTCGAGGGTCTTATCCTGCAACCATTGTAGTCCCCTCTCTTCTTTACTACTCACTCTGCGCATCACGTCATCCAAGACTACAAGAAAGAGAAGCGGGGACAGCAAACAGCCCTGTTTGACTCCGGCAGTGACTGTTATCGGTTCTGTTAGTTGGCCTTTGTGCATCACTCGGCAAGAGGAACCCTCATAAAGGCATTTGATTATTTGTATAATCTTGGCCGGTATACCTCTTCGCCTAAGGATTCGCCAAATGCTAGACCATTTCACCCGATCGAAAGCTTTTTCGAAGTCTACGAACAGAGTATAGAGTTCTTTCCGCATTTCATTGCACTGCTCCAGAATCACTCGCAGTACGTTGATCTGGTCGGTGCAAGATCGCCCCGCTCTGAATCCACTCTGTTCGTCCCTCAGCGTGTAGTCAACTGCGCTTCTCATTCTGTCTAGCAGGACTTTGCTCAGAATCTTGGAGCACACCGGCAACAGGTTGATTCCTCGCCAGTTGGAGCATTGGGACAGGTCACCTTTCTTCGGTAGCTTAATTATAATGCCCTCCTTCCAGCTGTCAGGTATTTGGCCCGTTTCCCAGACCGCTGTCATCAGGGGCAACAATATATCAGCTGTTACGTCCGCGTTTGCCTTTAATGCTTCCACTGGGATGCCATCATTTCCAGGAGCTTTACCACACTTTAGGCCATTGATGGCACGTGCAATTTCAGCCTTGTCCGGAGGATCAACTTTGATGTCTAGAACATTACATTCTAGGTCGACATCGCTGTCAGCCTCTGCTGCGGCTTCATTGTCCAGAGTGTGGAAGACCTCGTTGAAGTGCTCATGCCATCTGCGCAATTGTTCTTCCAGCGTAGTGAGCACCTTTCCTGCTTTGTCTACTACTGGCCGCGTTGTCGGTGGTTTATTGCAAAGCTCTCTTCCGGCACGGTATAGCTCTCTGGTGTGTCCTGCGTGCGCCGCCAGTTCCGCTCTTCGGGCTATCGATGCAGCTCTCACTCGTTTGTCCCTCTTAGCACTGCGCTTTATGTCGCTTTCACATACAAAATATTCATAGGCAAGGATCTCTTTGATGTTCTGGTCGTTTTCCGCATTAAGTTTCTCTTTGATGGATTTTCGGTGTAATATTTTATTCCATGTTTCAGCGGATATCCATTCCTTCTTCTGCGGGTTACTGTGGCCTAAGAACATTTCGCAGCAATTGAGCAGTACACCTTTAACAGCGCTCCACTGTTCCTCCACTGAAGCTTCTTCAACCCTCTGCGTGTGGTACTGGTTGTGTAATTCCACACTAAATTCATGCTTCCTGTCAGGATTCTGGAGTTTGGAAACATCGAAACGCCGAGATAATGTGGTTGTCTTACTCTGCACCTTTGCTATCTTCAGGCGGATTTTTGCCACTATGAGATGGTGGTCACTGTTCACGTCTGCTCCTCTTCGGTTACGGACATCTAATAAAGAGTGTCGCCATTTCCTACTTATCATGACGTGATCTATTTGATTTTCAGTACGTCTATCAGGAGAGACCCAGGATACCTTATGGCAGTCTTTATGTGGAAATATCGATCCTCCAATCACCAAATCAAATTCACAGCAGAAGTCTACGAGCATGTTGCCATTTTCCGTTCGTGTTCCTAACGCATGCTTCCCTACCCACGACTCTATGTTGTGATTGTCGTCCCCAATCTGCGCGTTACAGTCGCCCATGCAAATCACAATATCGCCTTTCGGAATAGTTCGCAATGCTTGCGAGAGTTGATCATAGAACGCTTCCTTCTTGTCCAGTTTCGCTGCGTTAGTAGGCGCGTAACATTGTACTACTGTGATATTTCTCACTTTAGACTTGAAGCGTGCTGTGATTATTCTGTCCGACACCGGTTTCCAGCCAAGCAGACTGTTTCGGGCATTTCTAGTGAGCAGGATACCAACACCGTATTCGTGTTTCTCTTCCTGTCCCGAGTATAGCAGGGTATAATCTTCAATTTTTTGTTCCCCAAAGTCTTTTCATCTCGTTTCAGAAATGCCAAGTATCTCCAACTGGTAGTCCCGCATATATTTGACAACTTGGTGTCCTCTACTTTCTTCGCGCATCGTGCGAACATTCCAACATCCAATCAGAGTCCTTAATTTCATGCCAAAAGTCGTTTGTTGAAAATCGGTCCGTGTATTCCTTCTTTGAGTTTCAATAATTTTAAATTTCAGATATACAGGTAATTAGCCCATAGTATCCTAGACGGCTAGCAGGGCTGCTGCTTCAAAGCGTGCCGTCACACTCGGTTTGTTCTCGAAGTACCTTCTTAATTTATGAATGTGAATTAATGTTAGTTCTTTAAAAAAGATGCAATAAATGTTTCCTAAAACGAAGATAATGAATACCTACAGTGAGAAACCCATGCTGCCGACACACAACTGTGCCGCCATTCTTTAGCAGACTTGGGGCCCTGTGAGATCGCAGCTTCGTTATTCGTCCAAATTGAGAGTGATTGAATATTGTATGTGGGTAATTAATGAAAATATTCATAGCTTTTTTCGTTTTGTCTTAGAAATAAATTCGGGAGTGAATATTAGTTACAGCGATCTGTTCATATCAGACTTACTAAGTATAAGTACTACACACACAATTTTATAAGCCTCTATAATATAATGTTATAAACCATTTATTGTGCGTTTAGTATCGTATGATAATATTAATTTTGTCTTTCTAAATAATGTACTAAAAGAAGACTTATTCCTATTAAGTTTATAAAAAGAATCAACCAACACATGTAACTTTGATAATATGTATATTATGATAATTATAAATAAACCTCTACCTTACAAATATATTATAAATAAACATAATAAACCAACACATTCCATAATTATAATTTCTCATAAAAATTCCAAGTTTGAATTATTTGGCCATTTCTTTTTTATTCCGCTCTCGTTGCTTGTTTGAACAATAATTAGTGGCCAGTAGTTACCCGTTTATAATGACAGCGTCAGACACTCGGCAGCCCCGCGGCCGCCAACACCACTAGGAGGGAACCAAAGAGGTTGTACTCATTACACTATACTGTTTGAACCTTTTTTTTGTTCTTTATTTAAATAGTTTAGTTGAACTTTACTGTTAGCGTGACTTTTATCACACGCTAAACGTATGTAAAATAGTATTTAAATCAAAATTATAATACATTTTGTACTAAATGACAGACATTGCAAAAGTGCATGTAATTTCTCATCCGTAACTTATGATTAACTCGTCCGTAATTAATATTTTTTTAATACGCAGGTTCAATCTGATAAATACCACTATATAATACCTGCGTACTACTTATAATATGATACATTTTCTTTAAATAACAATTTCCCAAAAGATAACACGACTCAATCCACACGACCTGAACAATCCAAACCCGAGTCGACCCTCCAACCGACCAAATTGAAAACGTATAGCTCACACACGGAGATTCCAATCAAAGGCGGGCTGTCGTAAACAAGCGAAGATTTATTTAAATTCGGAACGCGGTCCCCCCTCCCCGCTGCCCCGCTACCCCGCTACCCCACCCCCGATGTTCCCTGGAACAACTCCACTAATGGACTTTGCGGAAATAAATTAACGTTATTGCTTAGTCTAATGAAAGTTGCGTTGACGTGTGCTGCAGAGTTCTGAAGCCTAGTTTAAAACTTGGACATTTTCTAATAGGTTTTCTGATTACATTGGGAATAGATTGTTTGTGAGGACTTTTTTTGTTACAAAGTTAAAGTATAATTATTACCCTAAGGTCTTAATTTTAGGTAAAATTATGTAAGCTAGCGGTGAATGCGTCAGTTATTTGTTGATGAACCGTTATATCATCAGTAAGTTGCATAGACTGGTGTTGTGGCGCTGTAGACAACAGATTACCTAATAGAAACATAATTTATATTTACAAAACTAAGAGATGACCAGATACTGCAGTTTCACATTATTTAATAATAATGTTCAAAGTAATATATTAATTGAATTAATTAAGATACAATGAGATGAGGATAACGCAGGAATGTAGAACTGAATGTCACAGTTACAGAATAGCAACACAGCTTCAAACTAATCGAATTAAAGTAGCCAAGCATTTAAAGAAACTAAAATGCTGCCAGCAGGCTAATAAAACTGAACGGGCGCACTCAAAAAACGTTTTCTTTCGTTTCCTTTCATAGAAAACGGGGGATGGGACGGCTCGTACGGGGCTCGCATTTAAAAACGATATAAAAAACTTGGGCTTTATTTCCCAGGATGACCTAAGTGGCCGGCCGGACGGCACAAAGGCCCTCGAGATCTTACCTGTATTTTTCCACTTATTTATCCAACGTTTTTTACATTCGCACTGTTTGTTGGATCTGCCCCGCTTTGTCTGTTCGGGAAGATCTTGTTTTTTAACGAGTACTTTGGGCCTAATTAAAAGGAAAGCCCGTACAGTCGAGGCCTTTTGATGCCCACTGTTATTACTTTTCGTGTATAAATTTAATTTGGTCGGATGGAGATTTGAGTGGATTTTTCGAGTTGTTTTTTTGGCTTTTTATTGAGATGTAGAGATGTATACTATGTGTGTTCATAGTATACCGATGTAAGAGTAAGAGTGTACTGTAGTGTACGGAATACTGGCGGTGGTTGCGTGTGCGCCGCACGTCGCCACGCCGAGTTATAGGTTGAGTTGAGGCCCAAGTACCCATTAGGGTTCGAAGTTTACTAGCTCATACAGTCATAACTTCAAGTAACCTTGGTATTCCGATAGTCAATTGATAAGCCAATTGATGATGATGATGATGAAAAAATAGCTAGTCTGAAACCGCCTATGTTGATGTTCTCAAGTTTCACACTGATAGTCATGCGCGAGACTTACGAGCTATCTCCCTACGAAGGTGCACTTTTTGATTAACGATTTATTTGAGAACCACCTCGCTTCAAAATACGATCAATAAAATATCGAACGACTAGTTCGTAATGAGGAAAGATCATTGAGTGCTGCATTAATATCGAGGAGGTAGTAAATGTCACTGCGAGAATGAGCAGGACTCCCGACGAGTGAGCGTCGGCCATGACAGATACTGTAATAAAACATATTTATTTTAAATCAGGACCTGGAATGACTTGGAATAATGAGGGAACACGCGTCTGCGGGGTCGTTGCGTGCGTCGCATCGCCCCGAGATCGTCCAAGATTTACTGCACGACTTTCGAGCCCTCTAAATCATTTTTGTATAGAACTCGAGAAACTATTAGCTATTATTATTGGCGAACTACGAAAGCCCTTTTGTGTGGGTTAGCGACGGAATATAATCTACGGATGTTTTTTATTGGGCGACTTCTCCGCGTTTTGTGATTTGCGTAAAAAGATAAACCTTAGACCGGCCAACTTATAATTTATGGAGATGAAAAAGTGTAAATAATCGTTTATATTTTGACGTCTTTTTCCAAAGCCTGAAGAATTTGTGTGGCCAAATTCCTTTGGCAATGCATGAAAGTTTTTTTTTTGCGTTAAACGTAATATATGGATAAACTTTTTTAGAAGTTATAACTTTTTATATATGTATGTATGTAGTTGTAGGTGTGTACCTTAATTTATATTGGATTCTGTCGAAACAGATATACCTACAAAACCATACTTAAGAATAGTATGTCAAGTGTTATACTTACTTAACTACTCATCATCATCATCACGACCCATCACGTCCCCACTGCTGGGGCACGGGTCTCCTTCAAACTTAACTACTACAACTTTTTTTTCTATACATATTTACCAATACCTACTATTGGCAATAACCTATGTAAGTCTATAAATAAAGTATGATTTTTTAACATGATCTCACTTATTTTATTTAAGTACCTAAATACCTATTATTTTAAAAAGAAATACATAAAAAAGGTGCCTCACTGTCTGCCCGCGCATGCGCGAGATCCATTCTTCACGGGAGTTCTAAAGATTTTTGAGTGATAAAATAATTTTGGGATCATTAGGTTGACGAATGGATCTTCCCATTGAATACATAATTTATCTATCTGGGCGAAAAAAAAAAGTTCCTCTAGGAATGTAAAAATATGACAGGTGTATAGTAAATAATTTATTGTATAGAGTTTTTAAAACTACTCCAATTTGCTTCCCTGCCTATTTTAACAATTTTGGGTAGATACTCTATTATGTACTGCTTTTCCACATTTTCAAATTCAGAAAATCACAGTGCTGCACGTCAAATAAACTTCAGATCGGTTTAATTTGAAGTTCTCAAGTTATATAACCGAAATTAATTTCCATATATTCAAATTATCTCATTCATAATATACTACTTGCTCTTAGAACGTACCCACCCACGATCTATTGAAACAAGCTTCATCCTCCGGAACGATCGAATTACAAATAATCCTAATAAAACTCGACCTTTTTATTATACAATAACTTACAACAACGCGCCGGTGAATATAAAAATGAAATTAAAAACAAACCATTAAACGATTTTATACGAGAATCCCTAACAAGGACTTCCCTTTAACCGGATCGGGAGCACACCTGGGCACGGCCAGGAGGGCCCAAGCGACAACCCTCGCGAATCACTAACATCACAAATACACAACGCATCAAAGCAAAACAAACTTTACCTTAGGTTTATAAGCTTGTATTTCAGCCGGCCTTCCCTGCATCGGGAGCTATGGGACATAAGTCGTTCCGGAAGCGCGCAGCATCGCGATGGTAGATTTTATAAAAATGGAACGTTTGATTTACATTTGAATAAGTGCCCCCGGCCCAGGTGCGTCGGTACAGTCGACGTCACATCCGCTAAACTTTTAGCACATTTTTTGGAAACGAGTGCTTAAATGAATATGCATTGCCGGTTGCTGTCGAAACTGCTTAAACAATTTGCATATTTGGCGACATAATTTAACTTGGATGCTGGAGGCAAAAAAGGATTCACATGAGTAAAGTGTAAACAGAACTCGGGCCGGAATGTGCTAATGAGTTTTGCACGTGACAGTACGTGGTCTGGGAAGTGAGTAGGACATGTGATCTCTAACTCCCGAACCATATAACAATAATGTACCAAGGCGACATAACCACGTGGGTATTTTTTTACGTCTGCGGGTTGAAGATGATGTCATCCATGTAGAGTTGAGGTTGAGACCCTTATTATTACATAATGTTTGATTATGAACTGTTTAAACGATTTGCTAGATAAATATCAAGTAGGTTATCGTTCTTGTGTCGCGTTTGACTCGTATTTTTGGTGTTTTACAAATGCTAATCTTCATCAGCCAATTCGTTTTTTCACTGAAACCCATCAAGCAAGGACTGCAGTATACTTACGCATAGTAAACCTATGGTGACAAACCCTATAACTACCTATAGAGCTAGTCAAGTGTTTGTCGCCGTGGTGAAGACCAAGAGGTGATTGTGGAATAGCCAGCCAGACACGTTGTCAGTCGCTGCCAGGGTACGCAGAACGGACCGTCTCAATAATGAAGACAATGCGCAACTTAATAATTTTTATTTATTTATTTAACTCTTTATTGTACAAATATTACAAATAAAAGTACAAAGGGTGGACTTAATGCTAAAAGCATTTTCTGCTTATCCTTAGATAAAAAGGCTCTATAATTGTATATATTTCCTGAATTCACCTACCTCCTCTGCCCCAAAAACGAAAAAAAAATACTCGTCCCAGATTTATGTAAATTGATACGCATGACGAGATGCGTTCAGGAATCACGATTACGCCGGGCGAGTCCACTACAAATTTGTTTTTTTTATTTGTCAAGTGGGGCGTGTTTGAGGTCTTATGCAGCCTCTTTGTTTGAATCCTTATTATTATCTCGAACAAAGAGCGCGTAAACGGTAGCTGAGCGTTATCGGCTTCTGATCAGGCTAAAGCAATGTTTTTTGGTATTAGGGTTGCGTGGTTGCGATGATTTCGATCTTCTTTTGGTTACGGAGAATTGGTGTGTTTACTTTCCTACTACAATTACACGTAACGCAAAAAAATTTTTTTTTTTTGTTAAAATGCGTTGACGTAAAGCCCAGAGACTTATTTAAGTAAATATAGATTTAGGTATCTAAACATGAATTTAACTCTTTCTCAACCCGTAACTTTACATTCTCAGTTGCGAAGCCCGCAACTAGAGTCAATACTTTAATTTGGAATAATGTGTAGTTTGTATCTACTTAAACAACCAAATATTTGCTGCGGAACCCATACAAAACATTAACAAGCAGATACTAAAACATTTTTTGTTTTTAGTGAGCTGTGAATGAAAATGGAGGCGAGTATTGTGCGGGCGCGATACGCGATACGACCGCGGCGTTCGATAGTTTCTCGACGCACTGTCTCAAGTGACGAGTTCCTGTGCTGATGCTTAAAAAAGATTGCTCATAATCGGCGTGGGAATCGCGAAACTCGAGCACAGATTTCGCTATTTTGATTATCTCAGACGACGCTCTACCTTATTCGCTTTTAAAGTTTCTAAAGTTTCACCGGAAACTTGAGAAGCTCTCCGTTTCGGCATTCCGTCGGATCTACCGCAGGAAACAAAACTATTCCCGAAGAATAACAAATGCTCGCGACTTGTTACCGGGCTCGCGAGGCGCGCCGCTCCCATTGACCTCGTTAGAGCAACAAAAAGCCACCGCGCGCATGTAAAACAAGCGCGCCACTTGACGTTCGCCTTTTCCTCTCAAAAATAACTCATCTGCGGCTGTTCTACGCGGCTTTTCACGAGGTGTCATTAATTCAACGCCTTTGTAGCCGAGAGGAGCGGAGCGGAGCGCGCTCTAATGACGCCGCCGTCGACTTGACGGTGTGTTTTTTCTACCTCATTAACAAATCCCTTTCGCGATTAATGGGAGTTGCGCTGCGGCGACACTGCCGTTGTAATGGGCCACTGTAAACGCCGGTTTAAGGACCCACTTTTTAATAGCGCGTGCTGCATCGTAATGGCAATTTTACCTCGGTTGATATTTTATAAGCATGTTTAGCCCGAAAATTTTACTAACGGCGTACCATTTTGGATTAAAGAAAATGTAGGTTTGCATTTCATTGTGCCCTGTTGTTGAAATGAATATTTCGCAGCCGGAAAGTAAGGTTTTAATGCGAAAATTCCAAACGGTTTTCCTCTCGGACAATAATTTTTGATTTCCTCGGGCCTCCCCGGCCTTTTAATTACTGCGTCCGGCCTCGGCTCCACAATCTCTACATACAATATTTAGCTACGCGTCGAGCGCACGCCTTGCTCATTACTAATGTGGTTATTGCTTCATACTATATTGGAGCTTATAGCCTTGCGAAAGCCTGTAAATACGTATATTGAGGACTATTAGATGCGTAGTTTACATTCATTACTATTAATTATCATGGTAAAGTGCAAATGTGTATGAAAAGTAGTTACGTACTTTAGAAAATCATATGACTTTAAGTGAGTTTGTAAATATAATATCATATCGAAGTACCTATAAAAGTTTTGGATGATGACCACCACAGTCACTATTTTGGGTTAACTATACGTTTTGTTGAGTTTAACTTTACTACCGAGAGGTACCGCCGTGCATATTATGCCTAACATAAGCCGTATTATGGTTACCTATGCTTATTACCTCATATATGATTTCTTTCCCCAGTTACGTGAACGCACTAAGTAGGAAAAATAAACAAACGAGAAAACCATATCCAGTTGTATATGAAAGTATACGTCGGTGTTTCATTTTAAGAAGTAAGCTGCGTCGTGACGTGGCTCGGGGCGGAAGGGGAAGGAAAAATAAGAGGAAATTCTGCGAGCAAATTAGAGCTTGCCGTGCTCGTAATAAGAGTGGACCCGGGCCTGATAACAGAGCCCCATATTGTTGTATTTTTTCATCTGCGCGCTCCGAATTGCGAATATTTCTCGTTCCTTTTCCGGCGTAGCTGCGAAATATGCGAGCCATTCGCGCAACCGAATTAACTTGTTTTCCGACCGCTGCTTATCGCTAATGAGTCACCCCAACACTATTATATACAACAAACAAACCACCGGAGGATTACTTCAGCTGCCGGCACAACAGATCGATCGAATACCCTCTTCGAATTAATTTCACAGCTATTAATAATGCGCAATTCGCCAATTAATTGGTGAGCAAAAAGAGCGGGAATCGCATTAAATCACGTGAGCACAAAGCGGCAGGTGGCGCCGCCGACACGCGATAATGCCGCGTTTAATTACTCGGAATAATTAGTGCCCGGAATAAGGCCCGGAAAGTATTCCACGTGGCCCTAACTATCTCCGGCGTCTTCCGGTTATAACTAGGCAGTAATTGCAGATTAACCCCGCATTCACCGTCTAATGGCTCCTCAAATCGGGCGCGCCGTCACTCGTTAGCCGCCTCGAGTAAACACGCGTTTCCCGGAAAACAACTGAAAGCGCCAATAATGGCGGGAAGCTTTACAATTATGAGCTCCCCAATAATAGTAATTATTAATTGTCTGCTTAAAATTTATGTGTTAACAGAAATTTGGTTACCATACACGTTGTATCGACAGGGAATCCCAAATAATTTCAGGTATTCGTGAAACTATTGTTGGGGCTTACGTATACAAATACGGCTTCTCGATAAATTGCGCGACGCTTTTAATCTGATGAAGTGCTACAGTCTGTAGTTTGACTGTAGGCTGCGTACTTAAAAGTCTATAGAAAAAGTACCTAGAGTACGCGTCTGGTATTTTCCGGAGGCCATCGGTCGATTGTTTCTGGCGCAATATTGCAGACGTCACGCCACGTGCTGACAATGTAATTCGCGCTTTATAGCACGTGAATAATTCGAGATAATCCCCCTCCCTCGTCGCCCGGGATACGTTTGATCCGTGTAATCCAGGTAAAAAATAATAATACAGGCATACCTGTGTAGGAGTCACCTGGGATCGCCCGTCCTCCGGCAAGGGAGGGGTTAAGTTGAGCGTGAACGTTTGATATCGGCGCGAAATATTAATTTCTGGAGCAATAAACAGTGGAGCGTGCGTAATGCTGTCAAATTAAGCTAAGTGCTTTTAATATTAAATTTTAAATCGCAGCCTTTCGTTGGGCAATTTTCATGAAATTGCTTGTTGTCGATAAACCGTGATTTTATTCTCGGTGGCACTTGTTCATTTTGATAGCCGAGTTTTACTGAGTGGGTAGCTGGTAGGTATTTACTTTTGAGGTAAGAAACGGTTCCTTTTTATCCTCATTAAAATTCTATAAATATCTGTAGAGGTACCTGTCTTCATAAAATAAATATGAAACGTACCTCACTGACGATGTTCACATACCATACCAATCTAATCAACTAAATATCAAAACACACACCCGTGAAACATGCAGTCATACAATGCTAGGACCCCTAGACTGTTCAAGGCGTCCCCCACTGCAAATTACTAAAATCAACGATTGCAGCAATTATCGATATTACTCGACCAACCAAGAACATAGCCGGCAGATGGCTCTGGCATCATTTAAAAATCACCGCTTATTGTTCTCGAAGCTTCTAATTGCGGGGAAAATAGGGTTCGATGGACTCCCAGGCTCGGGGAGGGACGCGCGGCACCGCCCAGCCTCCTATGACTGCCTGGTACTGATTGATTTTAGAAGGAAATTATTGAAATTAAATCGGTAGTGTAATTCGATATTTGATTTTAGAATTTAGTGCGAGCGGAATTGAATAGGGTGCTTGTACTTAATAATATGCAATTTAATTCATTTATGTTGTAATTATTATAATATTTGTGTAACTAATTCAAGTTTTTCTTTTTCAGGAACTCACATTTGGAATTGGATTGCAATACGCGGAGAACACCGTGATTATATGTAAGCATGAAACCGATATTCTTTGTTAGCTAATGATCTTCATGTGTAAATTTTTTTTGGCTACTGGAAATATGCACTAAACAGTAATAATCCTATATTAAAAACATAAATGTTTTTACCTCAGTTATATTCTGTTTAACACACTAGGTCATGAACATTTTCAACATAATCATGCATGGTGTTTATAGAGACTTAAAGGAAAAGGTGTAAGTTTTTAAGTTGTTTAAAATTACAGATGAGTACTACTTTTTTTATTTATTTTATTCATTTAATAGTTTACATTATTGTTCTACTAAATAATGTGACTTAAACCTAGTAAAAGTTTATCTGCACATCAGATTACATTGGTGTTACTTATAAATTACGTTATACCTAATAATACTAAATGTTATTAAAAAACATAGTAGGGTATTATTAGAAAACATTCTTGAGTTGATAATGTAATAAAATTTCAACATGAACAAACAAATAAAATTATGCTTCACAACACTTAAACTTACTTACAGCATAAAAATGCCAAACTGAATGCTAATAGCATTCACTTACATACAAATATTTACTTAAATAGGTATGTAAGTAGTTAATTCTGGCCATGACTCTGTACAATGGCTGCCCTCAATTGAATCAATGTCCTACATCCTGCATTAGATTCATTTCCTTTTTATTATACTGTTCGATGCTCATTTGTCACTAGAACGGTGCTGCTAGCTGCATTAGACTAACGGTACATTTAGGTACTCATCAGTTTATGAATAAGTAAGTAACTAGTAAGTAAAATAATGAGAATAACAGCTGACATATATCTGCTGTGAGCTGAAAGATACAAGTTGATAACAGAGTATGTACTACATACAAGAAATTTGGTGAAGTTACGTGAGTCGATCTCTATTTGAAAATAATTTGCATACAAATATAATGTTATCATCATCAGCATAATCAGGTCCTATATCCCCTTCCCTTTTTAGTTAAATATATTTTTTATAAAAGTATTTTTTATCGCCTAAGCTGGTAACATTGAATTTGGGCGCCTATCCATGACGGTATGTTTAATTTAGTGATTGATTTTAATCAAAAACTATGTCCGAATTTCCTAAATTTAATACTTAGTCAAATCTATTGATTAAAAACTTAATATTTTCTAATGATTCTAAATGGGACAATTAAGGGTTTACACTACATTTGTATCATTTCTCTATTTCAAATCTACATTGCATAGCATCGGCGCAAATCATGGTGATAAAGGCACGCTCAGGAGGCTATATTCGCAGTGTTCGCACTGATACATGGAAATGATTCAAATGTAGACCCAGCTTTATGCCCATGAAGCAATATGTGAAGTTGTCAATATATTAACAGGTTAAAATTAACGTTTACAATGTATTTTATTGTGCCCCAACATGGTTATTGCATGTCGTAGCTATAAGCTATAAGTGAAGATCGTAAAATGTTAAAGAAACTTAGTTGCTTTATTATCCTGATGATGCTTGAAGAATTTGAACCTGTTGATGGTCGAATGATATATTCGCCTAAAACTGAAAAGGTATATACATTACACAACTACGCTATTTATATAGAGATTCAGCGATAAGCCTACGATGAATATCTTAAAGAATCACAATCAGACCACGGTTATGCCAAGGCTAGATTAAGGCAAGACCAGTAAATATCCTGTCTAATCTTTAGGTGTTCCTAGTGTTCACTGGGTTAAGTTAGTACACATTTATAAATACGAAAAAATTACCTGAACATTTTCAACATAAATCATTTACCAAGATAAATTATGCGATTAACGTTATATCTATCAAAGTTGTTTACCTATCTGTGGATAACGCTGTGGGTCTTATGTTTAACTAACATAATTTTACATATATACTTACAATACCTACTATACAATGTAAGACTGTTTGTTTTCCCAAATAAATAAAATAAAAATAAAAATAAAGTTCTTAGGAAGCAGGCGTGAAATCTATCAGTATTTTTGATTTGATTAATGATAATAGCAACACATAATAGAATAAAATAAATGATTTTGTCATTTACTAGCGATATAGTCAAATTGTGACTGAAGCTTGTAGCATACCTATTTCTTCTATTGTATAAATTAAATTAACAATACGAATAAATACAAAATGCTTTAAAATCAAACGAAATATGCTACAAAATCTAAAACTTCATCACATATTATCGTTTCACTTGACGAGACAGAGGGTGTCCCACGGTGTAGGCGAGATTATCCGACGGTATATGGCCACCGACACAAATTTCCACTTGATTTCCGCACTATCGCCGCATCTAATGCTTTTTTAGCCAAAAAGCTTTATCACTTCCGGTCGCGTATTTAGTCTTGTCGGCTGCGTTTGCTCTGTAATGGTGTAGGGTTGTTAAAGACATTTAACAATACCAAGATAGCGCTCCCGAAATTATATATGAGCATTGTGCTTGCTTAGTTATGGTTATGTTATTTATGATCTGCAGTGTAGCTAATAGTCACGATAGAATAATATTTTCTACTCTTAATTAATTAAAGTTCAAAGTCCAAAATATATTTGATTTAACTACAAGTTATAATATACTAAGGGCCTGTTCCACAATGTCTGGTTAGTGGCTACCTGTCGGATAAAATACATGCTGTCACTCTCTGTCATTATTTTTTAGACAGTGACAGTATGTATTTTATCCAACAGGTAGCCACTAACCAGACATTGTGGAACAGGCCCTAAATAATTAAAATTGTATCTAGAACTTTTCATTTTTTAATGGTTTAAATTTACTAGATACGAAGTGAATAAAAATATTTATAGAAATTTAACAGTAAAGTATACATGAAATATATTTTTACCTTTATATAGTTTGCAAATCCGCCGCCAGGGTCATAGTCTCGGTGCAGAATGCAGGCGGTGGATCACTTTTATGGCCGGATGCCGTAAAATAAATGTCGTGGACATGGCCGACCGATGCCCGCGTAATGACACCCCACGACACATGTTTTAGGGTGGCCGGTCCAATCCGGTGCCGTTTTAAGACGGAAAATTAAGACGCGTATTTTCTCGGAAAGCTAAAGATCGCATCCAGTGGCGTGCTTTGGGAGAGGCCTACGTTCAGCAGTGGACTGCTATAGGCTGATGATGATGACGATTTTCTCTTTATCGCTTATGTTGTAAAAAAAATGTTCGTCCTGGTTACATATTGCAAAGGTTATTTCATGAAAGGAAAAAAAATATATGTGAAGCGTAATGTACCAACGAATTTACGTGTGTCTCAAACATTAGGAATACTATGAATTTTTCAGGGTCTTGTGCATTTATTCAGATTAGCTCAATTACGTACTTACTCATTAACAGACGGAGAGTAAATCCTAAAAGCTCTAGTATGATGTCCATGAGTATTTTTTTTATTCATATCCATATCCTTCCCATCTACTACAGTGGTCAGCTAAAACACGTTATTTACGCGTTCGGCTGCGATCGGCAATATATTGTGGACTTCCGGCCGCCGCTGGCGAGTAATACTGTTCCGGTTGCGCCTCCCGTGACGTCATCATGCTACGCAACTGCGTAGCACGATTATGCAATGTGTTGCTACGCTGCCTCGTAGTAGTGGGCGTTAAGGTGAAATTATATGTCGGTGAAATAAAATGTTGGATTTATTTTATTTCGGGAAAGTTTCAGGGATGGGATGAAGGGAATTTTTATGATGAAATTTTACATCTTAGAGTAATTTATGATTTACTGGGTACTCGTAGAGGAAATCAAATGCCTTTGATAAGACTTTAAGATAGGAGAGTGATAATGATAAGCGGTGATGAATTTTTAACAGCTGAACAAAATGTTAATATTTTTTTTAAAATGCCCCTCCACTCTCTTTAGTGTCCGTGCTTAAAGAACAAAAATATGTTGAAATGTCGATATTTTCCGTCTGGCAGCAACATTCCCTCGGACACATTAAGGATGTGTCCCCCGAGCTAAGATAAATACGACGCGGTTAATGGACGGTGAATGAGCTTGTGGGGATAACCTCTCATTTGGCAGAGCCTTCGGTTTTTTGGCTGCACTGGATATAAATTTGTTGTTATCTGTACCGCAAACCTAATAATTTTGGATTTTTTTCATAGACAGCTAAGCGGGATTTGTTTGCTTTTTATTGCTTTCTAAATTAACCTACATGGGCATTCTATTCTATTCTATTCTCTGTGCGGGTTTAAGTACCTGCACCTGGCTCTCTTGAGTGGAACCTTTGTGCATATCCCCAAGGTCTAAACTGACTTCCTAAGCTTGGACCATTTCCCATCACGCTGGTCCACTGCGGGTTGGTGGGTTCACATATCTAGATGTGCTTAATCTAGATAAGCAGGTTTCCTCACGATGTTTTCCTTCACCGTAAGAGCGATGGTATACATTGTACTTAAGTTAAAAGAACTCATTAGTACATGTCAGCGCCGGGATTCGAACCCGCATCTCTTGCGTGAGAAGCGGGCGCTTACCCGACTGAGCTACCACCGCTCGATTTCAAGATATCATACGTAATTCATCTCCTCGAAGTCAAGAAGTGGTAAAATTATTCGGCGACTATGATTTATTTATTTTTTATGATAACGATGAACGGAAACAGATTTTATGCAATACACTTTATTCGATTTTCGGAACACGGGCTCGTAAAACCTGATGTGCAGGAATTTTGGTTGCAGTAGTCGATGTGTGACGATGACTTCTAATGACTTCTCCAATAAACCTCTAAACAAACTCATCGTATTAGCCCAGTGCCAGCCGGTGCCACGCACTCGCGCTCATCGCGGCTTCACCCGCAATTTCCGCTCCACGATTAATCATTTCTTTTTCCGACATATTCTTTCTTCTGTCCATTACTTTCACTGGTTCTAATTTTCATTAGACCCGACGGTAAAAGGTTTGACAAAGTGAAATTGGAGAATTTGTTTTCGGGTTGTTACTAACAGGTGGTAATGGGTTTACTGCCATCCATCATACACGTGCATAGAACAACGCGGACTCTGGTGACCATTCATTCTCAATGTAGACGTGATTTAAGTTCACATAATACATCGCAAGCAATGAAAAAGTTTCAGTGACATGTCACCAAATTCACCAAATCCTGTGCATCTGCATACATTTTCAGTTTCATATAATATGTTGATGTATTTATGATGACATAATAAATAATACCTCACCAAGAAGGTACAAATCAATATTTAAGTAGATTCAAGCATCATTCATATTGAAAACAAGTACTTTCACGATTTAGGTCTTAAAAATAGTTAAATCCAACACTTGCCACTATAACTCTTTTATTACAGTTTTCAACAAAATAATTACTGTGCAATTAGTACCTATAACATTACCATGCCATGTAGGTATGAGTAGAGGGGTGGCCGGCGCTGGCCCTTCAATGGAGAGGCAGGCTTGGCTGAAGCCCACAGCTATTCCTCTAATTACCTTATTGATTTTACCTCCAGTGTTGCTAATTAGATGCCTGCCCAACTGTTACTACCCAGTGGCCGTACTTGTGTGGTTGCCCGCGTAATTAATAATTTTGTTGTGCTGTGCAAAGGCCTATAGGTGTACAAGTGGCTATATTCGCTGCCATTGTCGGGAGTGATGTAGGTGTGTTGGTCATTGGGGAACTTTTATGCAATAGTGACCATTATGAGAGGTATTTTTCGCCTTCGATTAGTCCTTTAACTAGACGATAGAGTCGTACTTTCAATATAGGCTGATTCACACACTGTTTAGTGCGAGTACCTTCATTGTCAATACTACATGTACCTACTGGCTAGAAAAACATTTCCTCCTATAGTACAGGCTAGACCTAGTTTAGGTGGAATTAAAAATGTAAATAACACATTCCTAGATTACCTAAGTACCTATATTGAGCACTGTTAAAACACCAATAACTTACCTAAGTTTTGCATGCTAACCTAATAATAGTTTAAGTAACTTCTTAATGTACCTATGTTTTTACTGACTTGTGTATTTGTAAAATGTGTGTGAAAATGGGTCAAATAAATATATTTTGTATTGTATTTTGTAGTAGTCTGCGAATAGACGTATATTTCTGAGTATGTATGGCAGATTCAAAAGTTGTGCAAATACTAATTTAATACAACAAGCCCAGAAATGTACATATACTAAACACTCGCACTAAACCATGTGTGAATCAGCCTTAAAATTTTACCTGCGATAAAACAATTAAATTTGTTAAAAATAAGTTAAATCTGCAATTAAAATTAAGAAAATCTATCGAGGTATTATTATTATCACAAGCAATGAAAAAGTTCCACTCACTAAATGCCGACACCAAAAGATCCAATTTTTTTCTCACATTTAATTTAAAATTTGAACAAAATATAATACACAAAAAAAAAAAAAAAAAAAATTGAACCCTAGAGCGAGCCTGCCTGTGAGTGTCGACGGGGTAAGCGAGCCGAGGGGTATTGCGAATGCGTTTCGCGAATACTTCAAGGTGAAGTCTCCGTTGGGTCCAGAGGCGACGCCGCGGGTGCTCGGGCCTGGGGCCCGGTGTTCCGGGGACGCGCCTGTGCGAGTCGAAGCTAAACAAGTCGCTAAAATCATTCAGCAGATGAGCAGGGGCAAATCACCGGGACACGACGGTCTCAGTATCGAGCATTTGCAATATGCGGGCGTACACTTACCTAGAGTATTAGCGCTGTTTTACACTCTGTGTATAAGGCATGCGTATCTTCCTGAGATGCTTATGAAAACTGTTGTGGTCCCAGTGATTAAGGACAAAACTGGGGATGCCTCGGATAAGGCGAATTACAGACCAATATCACTGGCGACCATATTAGCAAAAGTGTTAGACAGTGTGCTTGACTCATATCTGGAGAAACACGTTCAACTGCATGATGGGCAGTTTGGCTTTCGTGCTGGATTGTCCACGGAGTCAGCCATATTATGTCTCAAGCACACTGTACGATACTACACTGATAGGAGTACGCCTGTATATGCATGCTTTCTGGACCTTTCGAAGGCATTTGATCTCGTGTCTTATGACATACTGTGGGAGAAGCTTTACAGCGAGACTGACCTGCCTGTAGAGATAACGGAAACATTCCGATTTTGGTACCAAAACCAAAACAATTGTGTGCGTTGGGCAGGTTCTGTGTCGGACATGTATGGGCTGGAGTGTGGGGTGAGGCAGGGGGGGTTGAGTTCACCAAAACTCTTTAGCCTATACATGAACCGACTGATTGAGAGGCTCAGCAGTGCCACAGTCGGCTGTTCTATTGACGGTCAGATGATCAACAATATTAGCTACGCCGATGATATGGTGCTGTTGACGCCTTCAGCCCGTGGACTTGAAATACTCCTAAGTATATGTGAAAACTACGCCACTGCCCATGGACTCAGGTACAACAGCAAAAAGAGTGAGATCCTAATATTTAAGGCGGGTAGAAAGACTTCTACTATTCCGCGACCCTTAACACTAGATGGATCTCCTCTGGCTCAAGTCCAAAAATTTAAGTACCTGGGTCACTGGGTAAATGAGGACCTCACAGACGACACCGACATGGAGCGGGAGCGCAGGGCATTGTCAGTGAGGTGCAATATGTTGGCCCGCAGGTTCTCGCGTTGCACGAAGGAGGTTAAAATAACCTTGTTTAAAGCCTACTGTACCTCGCTGTATACGTGTAGCCTGTGGATTAACTACACACAGAAATCCTATAGTGCCCTGCGCATCCAGTATAACAATGCCTTCAGGATTCTGTTGCGGCTACCGCGATTCTGTAGCGCATCTGGGATGTTTGCTGAAGCGCGGACAGACGGGTTCCAGGCGATC
Organism: Plutella xylostella; assembly: GCF_932276165.1. NCBI lineage: Eukaryota > Metazoa > Arthropoda > Insecta > Lepidoptera > Plutellidae > Plutella > Plutella xylostella. The sequence continues at coordinate 9,200,334 of NC_063984.1, read as the reverse complement.
ATGCGAAAAAGGGCAGCATCACTGCTGCGCAGGACTCGCGGTGGTGGCAACAGCCTCCTGAAGATTGTATCTGATAGGTTTGATGGTCCCTTTTTGCGACATTGGTCGGGTCTGCACGTTCCATCCATGCCATCGCAACGGTCCTATTAACCCTAAAATGATTTTTTGTATATTTTGAATTTGCTTTTTATTTTTATTATGTATGCACTTAAATTTTGTTGACATTTAAATTTAAAATTCTTTTGTTATTGTTTTTATTAATTCACCTAATTGCTTGCTGATTATGATTGTAATATTAACTATTTGACATCTGAAATTATTTATTTATTTATCTTTTATAATATCATGCATGTTTATGAATATAATTTACTAACATAGACTAAGGATACATTGTTACTAACACATTATATGGATTGTTATATCTGAAATAAATAAATTATTATTATTATTATTATTATTTTACTTTAATAATGTAGAAGGCGTCATTAAGTTAGTCTTTTCTGTTTAATAGTAATTTGGTGATTTTCTCAGTGGAACCTTTTCATTGCCCGTCAGTGTATTATTATGGCAACTGGCCGTCTACACCTACGATTCGATATGCTCTACGGATTAAAAACTATAACAAATGTTCCCGTACCTCAAATGCTTATATGATTGATAGCTAGATATAAACTTCCTGCTCATGATATGGCTCTAATAAAATATTATGGGAGTATTTCATCATGAGAACTATAAAAAGGATAGTCGTGATGACAGGTCAAAATTAATATTAACATTTTGTTTTATAGCTACACTTATGGGGTAGTTCAAAATATGATGATGATTCTGGTTGGTATACATTTCACTAACCGAAGCATGAATTTGTAATGTTTTAAACTTGAGAATGTCATGATAATGTGGAATGCAGATGCAGCGCCGAGATTGGCTGAATTGTTTGTTTTCACACAATTAAAGTATAAAATTAGGCAGATTCATCATGTAAGAAACTGTGCCTTAGTGTTTAGTATTCCCTATGATTCTAAAAGCTTATCGATTCATTCCTCATAGAAGATTCAGCATCAGTCCTCATTTAACCCCGAACTGTACCAGGCAATCAGGAGTGCGACAGAGGCTAATGACATCGATATGTTACCGTGATCGACTCTTCGCGTCGCGCCACATTCATTGTTGTAATAATTATACATGCCTTCTATAATATATATTATGTATGTGGTGTAATTGCATCGCTACATATAGGTATATTTAATAGGAAAATGCTTGGATACACTACTTTTCTACTGTGAATACTGATCAAGCATTCACAATAATTCACATAAACATTCAAGTATTACTTATACAAGGCTTCCATACCATCATCATCACATATCTAACTCTTCAAACCAACTATGTATGTAGGTAGGTACTTAATAATCCAAGTATTTCCAAGTTGGCCGAAGAAGAGGAATGACATAGTCGTCACGCGCGGCTTTGTTCGAGTGATTAAGTGGTCGAAGACGTCGGAGAGCCTAAACCCTTCGGCTAATGAGCTGTGAGCCAGTTCGAGCTCATGTATTAATCATCCGATGACGAATCATGCCGGTAAACTGATGATGGACGGTGGGTGGCGGAAAAAATAACACACGCATTTTCAGTGCCTTTTGTGGAGTGTAGCTTTCTGGTTTAAGGTTGTCTTATTGAAATTTAAAGTTAGTAAAATAGCTTAATTTGCGTATATTTTCTAGCCGTGTTTGCTGTTGCCTGTAGTGTGTAATCCTTTCAAAAGTAAAAAGCTTTAATAAGCAGCGTGCTGACTTCATTAAAAACGTCGGCTCGCGGAGCTTAATGCGATGACGTCATTATAGTGCCAATCCGGTGCCAATTAAAACGTTGATCTGAAACTTGGATGAGGATAATCGTGCTTGAATGAGGTTTATTATGAGCGTGCACACTTTATATTGCTGAGTAAGCAAATGTGCATGCCGGGCTCTACACTCACGATTGAACGTCGAAGGTCAGAATCAAATCATCATTAGTTTATGTGTCAGAATAATAAATAATATCTGAGAAGTGTTCTTGAGTATAGCGACGTGTCTCCACTCGCGGCGGGAGGATGACTGATCCGCCGCGCGAACTAATGTTCTTTTTTTAAATGCTCTTTTTATTTTTTAACACTCACAAAAGGCAAAGACGCATGAGTTATGCCGACTTGTAGTTTTTACGATTGGATTAAATTTTTATATTTGTATTTTTTCTTTCCCTCCGCAGCGCTTAGCCGAGGTACGTGACGGCATGTGACATTAAAATGACAAATTGGCTAATTATTCTTAATCCGGCTGAATGCTTTGATCGTACGGCGAAGAGTGATGGCCCGTCGCGCGCAGTCGACACTTGGAACGTTACTTTGATTGCGGACATATCTACCTGTACCTACCTGTGGGTACATACCTCCTAAAGCCTCCTTGTTGACGACTTAAGTTCATTGCCATCCTGCTAATAAGTGAGCTGACTCCTTATAAGGTCAACGGCAAAAACATCCAAGTGCTTGACAAAACATCCGACATAATAAATCATCATGGCGGCACGAAATTGAGTCATGAGCAAAATATTAATAATTCGGACGATCCGTATAGCCGTAACTAATTAACATCAGTCGCATGACATACGATTTTAGCATCATTGAAAAATAAGCCAGGAAAATATACGTGATAAAATATTCAGTGTTTACCATTGAGTCTGTGTAATTCAGCAGTTGTATTACTTGCATTAAAACACATTTCTTGTATGAACTTAATAGTACACCATCATCGTTAAAGTAAATATTTTTATCAGAAATAGATATTTTAAATTGCATCAGTAACACCAAGTTATTCAAATTTAGAAATAACTTCTTGAAATATTGAAGGACCTTGTGTTTTTGGTTTTAAAGTAACAATTCACTGACCCATATAACTTTATTTTTATCTGTACACAGATCACTTTTATGTGAGCCCATTCACATGTCCTGTAGGAATACCCTATTGAGTTTAGTTTATGTAACAAGCCCCCCCGAATTGCACTTATCGCGATAACTGTCAAACGAAAATGCTTTCTATGCTGCGTCCATAAGATGCATACGATATCGCTGCCATACCGTCCCAGGGGACAATCAATCTGAACGATGCGTACAAAGCATTGTGCAGAATGTGCAGGCCCGAAGATCAACGTCTTGTATGCGGCCATTGCGCGTTCAACACAACCAATATGCTATTCCAGAGATTGCGCGTTGTAACTGCGAATGTTGCTGCGTAGATATATCGGGCCCTTTGTGATATCGGCCGCTGTAGGCACTTGTATTGAATAATTAGCGTGAAGCGATTAATTAATAGCTAATGTATGGAGGTGGAGAATTTAGGCTCCTATGTGGGCGTATCGTATACCGGCATTGGAACTCTACATCATTATGTATAAGCAACAATGTACATACTCTACGCAGGTGGCATATGTATATGTAAGTTTCATGTGTAGACAATATAAATTGGAGGTTTCGTTACTGAATACTGCTATAGGGGCGTAAAAAGCTTCAAAGCCCAAAGTTAGTGTTATATGAGAATATGTAAATTTATCATATATTGAGATCAGTGAGCATATATATATATATATATATATATATATATATATATTGATCAGTGCAGCAGTGATTGATATATACGGTATAAGGCTTAATCACTATCCAGTATATTGAAACACATGCGACATGTAATCTTTATTATAGCGGTGTTGCAATTTCGGTCATCGTAGAGTATCGTAGCGGTGGGGGTTAATAATGTAAGGGTTAGATGACATCAATCAATCAAGAAGTTGCATACCCTACCATACGGTATTTCTCAAAATAGCGCGAGTCTGAATAGCCTTAAATCTTCTTTGTCGTCGAGTGAACCTGATCCAGGCTGGTGAAAAGGCTTGAACTGAGCGTGAGACACCCAAACAAACAGTTTGTTGTCATCACCTGTGGCTCAATAGGTCAATGTTACAGCCTTACAGCACGTAACATAAAGGAGTTTAGCGAAACACACTTTTGTGGCTGTTGAATGGGGAGCGGCGGTGGCCGCGTTCGCACAAGTTCTGTTTTTTCGTTAAAATAAATCTGAGGCCGCTTGCTTTGCCTACAGTTTCCAGTTTGCAGTGGCTTCAAAGTATATTTTTTAAACTATTGTGTAGTAAAATTAAATATAAATCTAATAACTCAAACAGATAGTTACAAAAGGCATATTTACGTATTTATCTATATTTCATTTTTAACTCTATAATCAATAAAATAATTTTATTTCAGACTTAATAAATTACTTACATGTGTACACACAGGTTTTTCATATAAGTCTTTATTGCACACATTTAAGATATATAAATGTACAAAAGGTGTTTTTAATGCTACAAACATTTTCTACCATCAATCTACATGGAAGTACAGATACTAGTAAAAAAGTGTGTAAAAAATATATGGGTATGAAAGAAGAAAGAACTAAAAACATACTAGTCACTTGATAATTGACTATATACATAATAGGAATTCATTTTTGATTAATTCATGAGAGTGAATTAATTATATAGATAACAACTGTAAATTAATTTATTTTAGGCAATGTTAGATTAATACGTTAGTGGCTATCACTTTCTAACACAACAAATATTAGAAGTGACTCATTGCGTAAAATTTAGTTCCAGTTTTGCCTAGATAACTTTCAATTACCTGCCTGACAATTGAGCAAAGTCGTAGAGGTCTTGAGGCCCCTATAATATTTATAAAATAGATGAAAATGAAATAAATTATTATTATTAAAATTCCGTGCGAACGCGGCCGCTACCGGCGGCAGCGCCGTCTATTATGGGCGCGCCACAAAGCCGTACGTATGCGCGATTGAACCGCTCAGATGCGACTTAGCTCTTTGAAAACGAGAGTGCCAATAAGAATCGACTGTGTGCCGGTGTAAATATTGTGATTTGAATCGATTATTGGCATAATTTGCGGTTTTGTGAAGCCGTCTGCTTTGTCTGGCATGCTTATAAAGATGAATGCTTTTTTCTTTAAGTAATAGACACACAAATAGATTTTTTATTTAAAAAAATACATTGCTATAGGTACAATATTATGATGTCAATATGTTGCTATTTGTATATGTTCAGACATGGAAGTAGACTCTACTTCCATGTGTTCAGACTTAATTCAGTTTAAACGAAAAGGGTAGAGACTATGACTTTCTTTTTTATGACTCTACAATCAATGTTTGTCAAAACAAGTTCGCGATAGGTGCACAGGGTATTCCAGGGTATATAGAGTTGATATGTCACTTGAGTAGGCTCTTTTTATGAACCCCTAACCAATAATATTGTTAACCAATTGGATGACATATTCAGCATTATATGCGTCACATACCTCTTAAGAAGCTGGTCAGGAACGGTTGTGATGAATAAATAACGAAGACCTACTTACATAATAACATGAATCGCAGTAGGCTGTTCATAGTATCTACCGAGAAATGGCATGCACGGCGATAAAAACAATTTGTAAGTGTTGAATCTGTGTCCAGCAGTGTGGTGGCGTTAATTATTCAATTAATGAGAATATTAATTGAAGCCTATGTCATTTACGAAAAAATCGTGACTTCCTAAACGTCACTAAACCTATAGGTACATATAATGCGTAGTAGTTAATTGAACCAGTTTATTTTCCTAACGTCAAAAGGATAATCTCCACCTACACAATGTAGTAACTAAGCTTCAATTTCTGAAATGTAAACACATACAGGCTTTATTCGGAATATTTATCCAGAAGTTCTCAAATCAAACATTTGCCGAGAAAACATACTACCAGGTTCCGCACAATGGTTCAATGCTGCCTTCAAAACCACTTAACATGGGGCTGACAGGTTAGTTCAATCACCCTGCGGCCACCAATATCCACATATTTTTTTCATAACATTTTTTGTGAGCATTACTCGATCCCTATTGACTCAAGAAGGGAGTCATATCCTCTCTGCTTTCTCACGCTTCAAATTAAATACAATATTTTCGCACGGCTACATAATCTTTTCCATGAAAAAAACAATCCCATAGAAACTGGACTACCGAAATAGATTCGTTTATTAACGGCACAACTTCCCTGAAGCAATGAAACTTTATTAAAAACGTGACGTCCGTAATCGGAAAGTTGCTAGTGGAATTTTTACAGCAGGAAAATATTCTGAGAATTAGTTACGGGTTTGTCGTAACAGTTATGAAAGAGTCGACGTCACAGCGGCGCGGGCTAATCGATCGACAGAACAATGTGACGTAACGCGGGGGCAGGTCCCGGGGCGGGGGTCGCGGGGGCCGGAGGGGGGGACAAATATTTACTCCGGCATATGTTTGGTTTCTTTTCCTTCGCCTCATATATTTTTACTTTGATCGTGTAATGGGGCCCGCCGGCGCTCGATTTGTCCGAGATTAATTTCGCTCACCCCGATGTTGTAACAATCGCTCGAAATTATTATTGTGAGTTTAGTGCATTGTGCCAAGTTGTAGATTGAATTGCTTTCCAAGAATTTTCTGAAAGAGTTTTACCAAGTTGAGTTGACTTTATTTCTAATATTAGCGTTTTCGCCTTTTAGGTCGGGTTCAATGTTAAAATAGCTATGTAGCTGTAACAGTGTCGTGTTCAAGAATACAATATACAATTCGCTTTAACATGGTGAAGTAACGTTTTGTGCCCACAGGTCAAACGGTCCAAACCAAGTTCAAACCCATTGAATACCATCTTACCTAATCGACATGTAAAACTTCTGGAAAATACAAGCTACGAACACCTTATTTTTCGCCGGGCATAAACAATCTCGACCTCCGTTCTCCCACAGTCTCGTGTAGAGGCACGCACTCGAATCTCGTGCTTAATGAATTGCATTAATATTGCATTAACGGGTAACTAGCCCCTCCCAGTAAACAATCATTAGGAGGGCCGGCCCCGGGCCCGTTAACTTGTTTGCGAATGCAAATTGCTGCTCTCGATTGTTTATTTTTCGATAGTTGTGTATTTTTCCCGTGTTTTCCTCTTCTGCGCTGTTGAAGTCCCACTTCAGTGGAGCTCAGATAGATTCTTGAATAATATATTAAAGTTGATAGGAGATTACGTGTTTTGGGATGTGTAGGTATCATAGATGCGAGCTAAGTTTACCTGAAAGAAAATTCAACGACAAATCGTTTAATGAATCCAGCTAAGTGTAAAAAAAACCAAAAGCAAATCTGAAAATTTCATAAACGTTGCAACGCGCGCCGCAAGCGACGTCTGTCCTCTAATACCATCGCCGGAAAATTGGACACTGTCGAATGTGTCGTAAGCTATGTGGCCAGTGTGCGCCCAATCACACGCGGACCTCACGCAGATTAGCGGCGCTGCTGCCGGCCGCCCTCCACCACCGCGCTCTACACACGATCACTTACAATACTGTAAACTCCATTGAAGCTTTGCATCGCTTCCCCACGGCAGGGGTTGAACGCAAAACGGCAATGAAAGCTGACGTCCGCTAGCGAGCGACAGGTGCATTTCAGCCGTAGCCAATGTCCACTTCCGCCCCTCTTGTCTGCACTAAAATGATATTAGCCAGCACAATCAGAGCCTCTCTCCAATGTACTTGCAACCTACATAACGTTTACAGATTTTGTGATTAAATTTTAATAGAATCACTGGAAAGTAACAATGTTTGCGGATACAACAAAGTTTGTTGACATTCCATTCAAACTGAATACAAATTAGGTGTGAGCGTTGAATTTTAAGCTGGGCCCATTAATCGATTCTGCCGCGAACTGAAAAACGGTCTACGAGTTCTACGACCGACTTTCCAAGTGGAATAAAAAGAAACTCTCAGACGTGACACGGCTAAGTATCGACGTTTCTCTGCATTCAAATTTTTACTTAACATTCTAAGTACCGTCGGCTTTAATTTTTGTGGCTGACTACAACGCCCATACGGCATTCACATCGCATTCCCACCACACTTAATGTACGTAGCTAATGGTGGACTGCGCTCGATGCGTGTTTCGACGCAGCATCTGCTGCCAGCAATCATTGGATATTAAGTTTTATTGGGTTTTGTTTAGAGTGTCGAGTGTATTGAGAGGGTGGCGGTGGTTAGGTCGTATCGTGGCGCGCGGGTCGGGAAGTAGTTTGCATAGCTATGTGTAGGTTTATCTAAGCTATATCGGGCGAGCACACGGCGCGGCCAGGTCGCCCGCACTTTACGGGCGTTTCATAAATGTCTGAAACAGGGAACCGATTTACTTCGAGCCGAAGCTGAGATATTGTTGTTGGTTGCACGGGATGCATTGTGTGCAAATTGTTTTAGTATTTATGCTTTCGTGGGTCTCTTTAATATTGAAAATGTTAATTTTAGGTCCAGTGAACACGTGATCAGTAGATAAAGCAGTATATTTTATGTAGAGCACCGATGATGCATTTACTTACAGTTTTAGTACAGTTAATTAATAAGTATGCAATAAAATTTTATAAATTTCGTAAAGAAGCTGTTTGTTTTTTTTTACCTTTTTTTATTAAATCCCAACTCCTCCTCCTTAGTCCTCCTCTCAGTGAGCGTACAAATTTAAATTCGCCTTGTATTTACCCCATTACGTAGCTTGGCCGGGGCACGTATCAACTATTTATAGTGTTTGAGGCACTTCATAAATATGCAGCGGTAGGCGCCCGCCCGCCGACACCCGCCATTCAGCGACTAGTCGCGGGCCACGGCACAGGAGACTGCGGGTACGTTGGAAGACATAACCACCTCCAAAAATACAATGAAAAAAAAAAGAACTTTCAAGGTAGTTGGATAAGAAAGTACCGTTAAAAATATATTTAAAAATGTGTGTTGTCCACCTCCGAAAATGACTACGACACAGACTTACACTGCTACAATTGTATTACAATTGCTCACTTAAGTGAGGTTAGTGTGGAGATTTCGTTTGGCTACTGAAATATGAACTATCCTCTAAGTATAAAAAATAAACTTACCTATCAGCTCGCGAAAGTGGTTACGATGATAGGCTCCTTGTATGTACAAGTCTTATTACTACGCCTTGCTACGACGAAACCCGATCAAGGCTTTCAAATTACACATGTTTGATGTCGATGCTGTTAAATATGAGATGGCTTAGATATGGGACCAATTGCGTTATAAACACCTGCTAAAGCTTTATGATAAATAGTATATGTATTACAAAAACGCCATCCTCCTATTTTTGGCCCACGTCACGTACTAAGGCCTTCGCTCTATGGTTAGTTAGCTACAACGTGCCTCGCAGTACCTTAGAAACTACGGGGATGTGTTTGTTGCATGTTTCAGACCCACTCCAGGAGGTATTGCTTTTCTCGATAAGTGTACCTGAAAGTGGGTACGCGCGCCGACAAAATTGTAAAAGGTTTCGCATGGAGGATGCAAAATGATTAGGTTTTAGCTTGTGAATGTACAGGGGTTTTAAGTTCCTGAAAATGAGAATTTTGTACTATGTATGTATGTGAAATAAAAGGAGCATTATCTTGCAGACTGAAAATCGTTTCTTGGAAAATCCCAGCAGACGACGCTTAAGCAGTTTCTGGAAATAATAATTAGAAGCGAAATTCCCTCGAAGGCACATTTCCCGGCGCCATATTAAATGTGGAGAAGGTACAATATTCTCTACACAATATTTATTTTCGTTCCCAAGAGTCAGACGTGAGGAGAAAATAATTATTTTCCTGTTCTGAGATTGTTTTCCACGGAGCCGGTCACTGAGGGCTTCCATCTGCTCGCCTCCAAGATGGCCGCCGAGTCTCGTGGACTCATTATTTGCACCTCCTTGCTTTCTAGCTCAACTAAATACTCTTTAATTGGTGTTTTTTTTTGTAATTATTATTAAACGAGTCACTTAGTTTGTGAAACCGTTCCTTAATTGTCTAAAAATAATAAACTACAGCCTAAAAGGTTACGTTTTTTTAACCACTTATCTACCTGTATTTGTACCATAACAAGAAGTACAAAGAGTTAACAAGCCTCTCCTATCTGATTTCATTACGCAACGGGTCACCTTACGAACTTATCGGTATGTTTGGATCTTCCCAAGCCGTCACTCAATCTATTCTCGTGGTTGACATCTCACCTGTCGGTAACCTCCGATAATCATCGGAACCACCCATTCACAACGAACAACCGCATCGATTGTTCCATTTTCAAAACCGCCCCCGAACTCCACGACAAAAGGGTTGATAAACATATCAAAAGTATTTTTTCTTTATTCGAAATACGAAATCAAGTTTTCAGCCAGTGCGTGACACCTGTTTTTTAAATAAGGAACAATATGAGCCACCGTCTCCATTGTGGATCGATGCGTACAATCGAGCACAAATTCATCGATAATCGACATTCGATATCGATAGTGACAAAGACCTCCCGCGAGCGGTTGTCACAATGGCAGTCTGTCAGTCGCGTACAATATTGACGTGTCGATTTGAAAGCCAATACAAAACCTACTGTAGTCTGAGAGAACATAATAACTGGCTTGAGCACTTGTTATACCGATTTATTATCCACTAAATTGCAACAGCATAACGCAAAACCATTGGCAAAAGCAATGAAATTAAAAGTACTTATTAGGTTATTAGGTACTTACATTATTTGTCATAGTTATGCAGTTGTTTCCATAAAATATAACGTAATTAAATTTCAAAATTTTACAAGAAGATAAGTTCCAAAGTTTCGAAAGGTCATAATGAAAATTACAAAACGTCATCAACATACTTACCTAAGTTTTAATCTTTAAGAATAACGAAATACGTATATAACGTTAAAATCGTGCCATAGTAGTACGAAAATAAGTACTTAGGAACTGCAAACTTGGATGTTGGCAGAACTTTATTTTCGTAAATAATTTCGAAAGACTTTTTGTTACTTTACTTATCGCCTGACGGGACGAAAAGGTAACTTTCCACGAGATGTTGTAATGGCTTCTTATTCTTGGTCTGAAAATATCTTTTCACAAAATTAAGAAAGTCAATTAAAAGTTAGAAATTATGCGTTCACGTGATTAACAAATGTTATGTAATTGTGTTTTGAGCTTTTTATAAGCAAAAAGTTATTTATGCAATGTTATATCAGGATTGTATAATGTTTTAGCGGCAAAGTACTAAGAAGAAATCTTTATGTAAGTGAACTTCAAGAATTTCATAAATAGTATCGGAGTTATGAAATTTCAGGCAGCTATTTTAATTTCAGCATGAAATCGCGTGAATATATTTTTTTAGTTTTCCTGTTAATTTGTTCGTAACATAAAATTAAGTAAGTAAATATGAGATTTGCTAGTTAAATTGTACTGAATTTATTATACGTCATGTTTGTAAACATGTAGGACGTATATCACTAGACGAAATGCTTACATGAAATAACGTAAAACAGTGAATACCTAGAACCGTAAACCTTAGGTACTAGAAATATAACCTGTGTTTATAAACTATTCTTTAAACTTTAACCAATCTAAACTCAATTTCAACAAAAATGAGTCTCGTAGCATCAAACGGACTAATTAAAATATTGTGAATATTCTTTAGACTACGTAATAACTATATACCTACATAATATTATTTATGTACCTACTTAGGAAAAAGTTGTGACAAAATACAAATATCTTCATCCCAATTTAAACTGCACCTAAACAAAACACTGCACCCATCAAAAAGGCCAACCTAAACCACACAGCCACTGCAAACACTAGTTTGCAATCGTAATCGCAATTAATTAGTGGGTGCACAACAATGGCGGCGGCGGCGGTGAGGTAGGTAATTGTCAGCGCACGTGACGCCTGCCCGCGACGTCTCGGTGACAGAGTGGCATTAGCCGCCCGCCGCCCGCGACCGTGCTGCCACCTCGCACGGCCATTTAGCGAACTAACGCGCTATTTGTTTGCTATTAATTTTAATGGTATATTTTTTTTGTGTCATGAAAAATATGTAGATACGTATGTGGTCCTACAGGCTGCTTAAGTAAGTTACGTTTAGGGACTCATACATTAACTGTAAAGTTTACGCAGCCGTGTCGTATTAATTACAGAAAATAGGTAACAACAAATTTGTCTAAAAACCAAAAGCCTTTTTAAAACAACAAATCTTCAGTTTATTCAACCAATGGAATTAGAATGTCTAACACATTTATTCCGCCATTGTTTATCTATCCCGGCGCTGAGCGGCCGGATGCGACACGCTGACATTGTGGAGGTCGACGGTCTACAGCGTGCTTGCTGCTGACAGGCGCACGATAAAGTGTCGATTAGCCCCTCACTGCCCGTATTCAAACCAGATTCACCCCAACCACCTGCAAATATAAACACACTATTTACCTACAGCTAAGTATTTACAGCTACAAATTTTTGGATACCCCAAAGTCAACTATTTCCGGCAACATCGGCAATTTAATCAAAGTTGAAATTCCTGGCAAACTTGGAGCGAAACAATTTATCGGGCAACTCTCGGGCTGAGCGCTCAACGAAATAGTTTATCTTAGACGACGCGTCACATAAACATCGTTGACACCTACCTACCATAACTACACACGGCGGGAGATCCGTATCCTTAACTACCCACTTCAGTCGCTGCGTCTCTCTCTGACGCTAAGAAAATGAAACGGACCAATGAGGGGGTGGGGTGACACGCATTTCCGGGGCCCGGCTCCAATCAGCTGCTAGAACAAAGGAGTCGCGATAGCTACTTACCTACAAGTAGCTATATGCGAGGGATGGGTCGGGTAGGTAGCCGCGAAGGGTTGTCTTCAGCAGAAAATACTAGCGAGTCAATGTCAGGCCGCGAGTGAATGAAAATAGATATTGTTAGTAATAGTCGTTGTTCTATATTTTTCATTATTATCCAATTCAATAAGTTATTAGGTTAATTATTTACTTAATTCTATGATAAATAACATGTGTTCAGATTCGATGTTTGTATCATGAATACCAATATTTGGAAAAATGAGGTAATATTTGTGTGTGTGTAAATAAATTTGTATGTACTGTACACTCAAAAATGACAAAACTGATTTCAATTCCTCCTTCCATCCCAAATAAAGCATTTTTCATGATCTTCCTTTTAGGATAGCTTTATATTTTTATAATAGATTAGAGAATAGTTTCAGTTGTTGGTTGATTTCGGGTTCATTATTGTGTACCTCTATAGGTATTTCATAGAGCTTCTAATCGATATGTATAAAAATGAAGGCTCTTAAATACGCCATGGTAAATTATATTTTTATTGCAAAGCTTAAGTACCTATTAAGTATTATCCAATTAACTAGTAATAAGATAAGCTCTACGAAATAACTAGGCGAATTATAGTAGCAAACATACGTAGATGTTTTCAAATCTTCTGAAAGGAAAATAAAGCGAAAGAGGTATTATCCTGAACGACATCCTGTTACGGCTTATTTCTTCTCCTGACTCGGAGAATCCTTGTGTCGTTAAAGGTACATTTTTCTTTCTGTGAGACGTACCTGCCGTATCCTAGGACCCTTCCTGCAAACATTGTGATGAAAATACAGCCTTATATTCTGGAAAACACAGCTTGAAATGTAATAATTTAATGCTCACGTGCACTGTAATACTACAATTTGACTATCGCGAATTTTCCGCGCCCGCCTCGCGAGAAAGGGGCTTATCCGCGCTCAGCTTTCGGTTGTAATTTGGGACAAAAAGTGTAGGTTTTAAAGTTTGGTTTCGGGTGCGTCGGTGGCTCGGTGAGAAACAAATCTGCGTAAGGTATGAGGTGTCGGGTGACTCGTGTTCTTGGTTCTTACCCTCGTCTTTGTTCGCTCCGGAAGCGCGCGCTAGAGTTACAAGCCCAAGTCTAATGTGCGCTTATTTTTTACGGCGCGATATTGTGTTTCACGAGTCACGACGAGCGTGCGAGCGAGCCGCCGCGGCTTGTTCACGGCTCGAGGGCCAAGCACTGAATAAACATACATAGGTATTATTATTTTTTTGCATATTGAAATCACTGCAATACCAATACCTACTAAATACATGGTGAAACCAAATACGGATCAGTATACCCATTTTGAAACACCCTATATAAGTCAAACATTCAAGCTAATCTGTAAAAACGTAAGAAAATCTATTGCCGAATCAAAAGAGCTCCGCACCTTGGCACCACGTAATTATGGGATAGAGTGAAAAAGAAGTTAAATTACTTGAAACGTTCTGCAACATAAGACTTCTAGCGTCTTTAGATCCGAGTTCAAATTCTGGTGGTGAAAACAATGATTATCGAGGGTGCAGACCGAACACTCATTGGAGTCCGGCGCGCCACGCCGCATACTGATATCAGAATTAAACTCCGCCAACTATTTTACACAAGACCAGAGGTCATAATTAAAGCGGGGGGAGGGGGATCAGACGCCTTATCTGGCCAGCGGGAAATAAATAGTGTTTTCTTCCATGAATAGTTTCCTTCGAGCGGAGCGTGGCGAGTGAGCGGAATAAATAATTATTGCCGCAATCTAAACTTGCTGCTGCAGCTTTCCTCCACGGGTTTTACTCGGCTGCCTCACTACAGATAATGAACACGCTCTTTCAAACTGTTCCATTCATTTAGCTCCGCGTTCGTAATAAAATACTCGCGCAATCGATTCAACAGGAATTTAGGCATAAAATCTATCGCTTGAAGAAACACAATTCACATTTACGGGTCTGAAATAAACCATTCTTTACGTTCAAAGGGGAATAATCTCGGCATAGCAGCGGGAGCTTAATCAAAATCCGTGAATTGCTTTAAATCCCGGAAAACGTAGGAAATATCCTTTGTGTCGACAATTTCCGACATGCGTGGGGCTAATGCGCTATCGGCGCGTAATGACTTCCTTAATTAATTCGCAATATTGCCGCCCCCCGCCCCGCGCCCGCCCCGCGCCCGCCCGCGCCGCCAAGTGTGTCAACAGCCTACCACGGCACTACTTCATCTAGACAATCTTCAAATGGGGGAAGGATATTGTTTGTTGAAAACGCGAGGGAGTTGGTTACAACTAGTGTGAGGACAAATTATCATAGTAATATAAATAAATATCTATATCTTTATCTTTGAATTTATTTACTTAAGTATATCGTCTCTCTTATAGTAAGTACCACATATTATGTAAGTTGCACCCTTATCCCTACTCCACGGGTACCAGGAGCACATAAGGCGAGAGTCGTCGGCGCGTCCCCGTCGCCATGGCACCGGAGGCAGTAAGAAGTTATTTTAGGGGGATATTACGCAGCATCGGAGGCTTATCTTTACGGCAGGTGCTCGGGCCCCCGCCAGGAACAAATTTAGAAAATATGTCGCGACTTATGCGGATCATACAATATGAAGACCGTTTCGAGAAGAGAATCGAGAGAGAAATGATGTGCTTATCGCGAGGGGCGGGCGGATAGACGCTCTATGTTGATGGGAATACGTATGGCTTTACAGATAAAGTACCTACTTGTGACGTTAATGTAAACATAACGGAAACCAATAGGTGGGAAAATAAACATATTCACTAATTGACAGATATTAGAGGTAATGAGGCTAATTACAGCGACAGAAACGCTTTATGACACCTGATATACGTACAAGGTATACATAAGCTATGTTCCCGCGTATCTCGAGCCAAGATCCGCGACGCCGCTCGTAGCGAGGCGTTCCTCATTAATTCAAGCCGATACACATGTTAGCGATGTCAGCCAGTTAATAAGCAATTAAATAGACTAAACATATACCTTACAATACAACTTTACATATAGGTATAGTCAAACACCAAACCATTACGTGAGCGTTTGATCTCGCGAAGCTTTCAATAAGTTTCGATTTAATTGTTTCACTGTTGCCATGCTGTATGAGTATAATATATTATTATTATAGTCTCATACACATAATGCCTATTATTAAAACACATATTTGTTTCACTGAATCAAGATTACGTAAATTACTGGATAGTGTAAAACTGAACTGAAGAGAAGCTGAAATAATAAAAAAGCATGAGCACTTCCAACCCCACATCATGAATTTTAACGAAAAATCAGCTTAGAATGAAATGCGAGAGCGTCCCGGGGAGACGTCATTGTGGCCCACAATGAGCGCTCCTGATTGGCGGAAGGATGTTCTCACTAAATAAAAAAATATCAACGCGTCATTTTGCGCAATTTTCGTCGAATTTTCAAACGATAAAACCTGTCATTCCGGTGTTGATGCGGCCATAAAATATTCATGCAGACGGCGAGAGATGAGCGATTTTTTCTTCGATTTTCACACCGAAATAAGATGTCATTTTCCGTATCATTAGCGGCGGCTCGACGTCGCGTCACTATTTATACGCAAATACGATAAAGATGAAGCGCGGCGATCGACTGTTCGACGCCATTGATAAATTGCGCCCTTTTCAAATTCCTTATCTTGTGGCGTTTTTTATTGAGTTTTTACATTTTTGATAGCTGTCGTTTCTGAATTTCTTTCAATGTGATACTGTAATTTGAGTGATGACGGTTTAACAACCGTTGTAATTTTGTTGTCATTTTGTTTGTTCGTTGTGGTGTTGTTATTTGCCGCCGTGTGGAGTGGATGGACTCGTTTAGTGAAAGCGGCGGTCGCTTGAGCTCTCTCTTTGTGGCTCTCACTGTGAGTTTATCTCGCGCGATCTCGCCCCGCTCCGACACTATCGCGCGCCGGCTGATCTGTTTACTGCTACGGATATTATCGGTTTCAAACGAAATGGCTAATAGAAATACCTGTAACAAAATTGAACATTTAAGAAGTCATTTTATCTCGATTTGCGTCTTTTGATAGATCAAGGCTGTTAAATATTAAACTTATAGGTACCTATAGGTATATCTTAGGTACGTATGACCTAAGAGAATCGGCCGGAGGCTAGTAGGTATATGTGCAGTAGTATTATAGTTGGGGTTATAATGATAATATTCAAAATACAGTCATGTTATCATCAAACTATGACTCTATTTAATATCGTTTTAACTTAAATTATCATTCTTATATTTGAACTTACTATCTTTTGAATGAAAGCTAATTTTATTAGCCCATCGCTTTGTTAGCGAATACTCTAATAAATCAATATTTTAGAATATAATAATTAATCCCCGCAACTACATAAGTACTGGATGTAATAAAGTCTGCTGAAAATAGAATGGACTGGGTCGACCTCGGAAGCCGCAGCAAAACTTATTGGGAGCCCCACACTAGCTCCCGGGGAACAGTAACCAACGCCAACCTAAAACATACAATACGAATACATTCAAGCCATGTATAAAAATATATTAATAAAGTAGACTTACATGTATTGATGATTTAAAAAAAAACTAATATTTTCAGTTAAGTACTTGTTTTAAATACGGGTTTCTTCTTGTCATTGATAAGCATCATTCGGTGATAGATATATATCAATATTACTGAACTCTAGAAAAACATAAAGTTTCTCCTCTCTTCCTTTTCATTACATCTTCGAAATCCTTAAAACTAAAACTAGATCTAAACAATGTATATCTAGGAAGCGGGGTGACTGTAGCCGGCCCACGCTGGGCGCCAACACTGCGACAATATTGCCCGCGCGCGGCCCACGACTAATCCCCGGATTCATTTATTTTTGACAACGCAATACGATTTTATCTCATGGCTTCTCTGATGCTGTTTGCCTTCTGTTATTACGCTGCCATATTCGGGTCTATTTATTTACTTAGCGCCCTCTTATAGGGGCCATTTTGTTTTTAATGTGACCCAATCGGCGCTTTGGTTTGACGAGTTTGACGTGTGAGCTGATTTAATTTTTGGTTTAAGCTGATACGGGGATTAAGGGATGCAAGGAACTGGTATTGTGGGAATTTGTTTCAGTTATAGTTGTATATTTAAACATGTTTTTATACTTATGGATTTTAAGTTTTTATTTCTTAGCGTGTTGGTTATAAACATAATTTAACTAGACTGGTTTGATAGCGTGGGTTAAGCATGTTGCTTGTTTCAGTAGTATATGTCTAAAACGCACGAAAGGATCCGCTCCGTAAGACGTAAGTAGGTACCTATTAACCTATCATTTTATGTTATAAAGTTACTACGCGCACACCCAGGACCACCAATTAATCTAATCCCTTCGCCTCTCTGAGAAGAACAATTTGCTATAGGTATATACTTACAGCAGAATATATCTGAACTCGGGAGTGGTCCACTCGCCAGTGTTGCCTCGCTCGAGCACTCGCTCCCCCGCGAGTGGGTCGAGCTGGAAGTGACAGACGAGGACTCGCTTGATGCCACGTTTTAATAAATTAATTAGCCCGCAAACTACTCGTGTGGGGCAAGTCACTGGATGACGTAAACGCTCCTTCAGTGGCCTTAGTTTTCAATAAGTTGGGTAAACAGTTGTGGTGCCAAAATTTTACGTACAATATTTGGCAAACCAGACAGAATCTAATATTCGGACTTTAATGAAAGTCCACGGTCTAAAAACTTGGAGCGGCGACGCAAAGTTTATAACTTTTTAACATCCCCCTTTGCATATCTTATTAAAAGCCCAACGCTGGAGATAAAAATGAAAATGAGACACGTCAAAGAAAAAATAAACGGACGAATGGCAGGTCCGAGACAATGGATATTTTGGGCGATGCGAAAAAACGAAAACTTTTTGTCATGGAAATTTTGGGCTGACACTTTGCATTTTCTTTATTTCCTCCGTTTCTTGGGACGCAAAATCTGTTCTTGTAATTATCGTGTTTTGTAATTAGTTTAGGGAAACGATCCCATTCTTCTGTCCCCCGCGCTTCGGAAGCAACTTGTCTCTACTTAATGATAGTCGGAATTCACGTAAACTTTGTTTTTTTTGCAGAACAGTTGTGCAACTTTCTTGAGAGTATTTAGGACTGCTCCTTCTGTTTAAGTGCTAGCAGTTTAAAGAAACTTAGAGAGATTAAACGTTAGATAAAGTAGCGCTTTATTGTAGAAACTTAACTCATTTATTGAAATAATTCAATTTTAGAACTAGTAGGTAAGTATATTATTATTTTTTAAATGTATTAACACATGCGGTATGTGTATGAAGATAATATAAATATATGATATATTTTTAAAAGTAAAAGTTTTAATTCTTTATTTTTTAAATCATGTTATTGATTTTCCTTTACCTGTGGGTTGACTGCTAGAAAATACTTTTAACATTAAGTCCATATTTTGTACAGTTATTAAGTAATATATTTGTGCAATAATTAAATATATTGTACTTACCTATAGGTACATATTAGAAATTAAATAAATAAATGTATGGCTAGATAATTTTGACTAAACCTTGTAGACCATATTATGACTCATTCGATGAAAGTATTAATTACTCAAATATTTTGAATACTAACACATCTTAGATCTGGTTTTCTTCATCACAAACTGGTCAATATTCCGTACAAACAAATGAATGCCTCCGCAATGAAACCAAATCTCTCTTTATTTACTTCCGTCACGATTCTGCTAAATTGATAGACAGACTCTTGATGGTCTTTAGTGTATAGGTGTTCTTAATTACTAAATACTTTATAATTACAGGTAAGAATGTACTCTATAAGTATCTAGTCCAGTAAAATATTTCATTCTTCAGAACTTCAACTGCAGTACTACGACCCGTATTCCGGTAACAGAATTAGCCCCCTGATTGTTTTTTATCGAGGGTCGGTGTAATCCGGTGGCGGGCGCTAAGTACTCCCCTAATGCGAAGTAATTCCGAAACTACCCTCACGACACGCTATATCCTACAAATGGGCTGCTTGAGAGGCAATAAGAATATTTTGAGCACTTTTCTGGAAAGGCCCTATTTTCGTTCTCTACATATTTCATAGCACTTAATATATTTTGTATTATAAGTTAAATATTGTATGTAAAACACGAGATCAAGAGTGAAAATCGTGGACCAAACCCTGCGAAGCGGTTGACCTGGAAAATCCTGTCAATCAACAGAAATCTTTCCACTGAAGCTGTCCATAAAAGATGCACGGCATTGACATAAAAAAGTAATGTCTCAAGGCACGCGCCGTAATCATCCCGCGTCCTCAAGGAAATTAAAGACGCAAAACTGAGGGCTGTTACAACAAATCTCTTCGCTAAAGCTCTATATATTTCCCTTACAATGTTGTAAAAAATCATTGCCTCCACCGACCCTCCGGCCGCGAGGGGAAAAATCTAATCTGTGCATTTTTTGCGAGACCGCGATGCCACAAAGAATTTCATTTCCCACTGTTCATCTATCTCTATTTCACTGACGTCTCTTGTTCTTGAGCCCCCCGCCCCGCGCCCCCCGCCCGCCTCGGCCCTTCGCTCGTTTTTTAGACTTCCCGATCGGAGATAAGGTTAAGCGCCCGCCTTATTAGTGGTTCAGGCGACAGTCTTCTCTTAATTTATTATGGCTGGATTTGTCTCTCCTGTGACGTATACCGGCATTTAGACAAAGCATGATCCGATGACTAATTCTGGTAGCAGGAGAAACAGTGTAGACTCTATCCCGAATGAATCCTTGATTCTGAGTTCAACTTTTTGGTTTCGTGACTTTTCAGTGGCAAAATACTTTCGCAAACTCCCAGTCAACTTAGAATCGGACAAAAGGTTAGATATTATATTCTGTTCATATAAAATAAGTATTAACATCATGATATAATATAACTCATAGTTCCTATAATTAATCAATCATATGAAATAGCTAATCAACCATAAAATATATCATCAGCGAGACCGAACACTCATAAGAAGTGAAATCAGTAATAAATACAACACTATTAAAGTGATAACAAGTGAAATCAGTAATAAATACTACACTATTAATACTACTACGGTCAGACCTCCAAGTCTCCATGACAAAGATCATAAAAGTTCGCATCGGAACCGTTTATAGTCATCGATAGCGGAAACAAAATTTATGAATCAAATGACTACACAATGGCCGCTGTCATGTTGATCATTACCATGAACAACAAAGAGCGCCGAGTGAAAGTCAACTTACAATAATTATATTAGTATCAAAACGAGCCTCCTCCGATACAGAATTACACAATTGTGTACAATTGACATTCAAATCTGTGGACATTGTAGCTTTGTGCCTTTATTGGCACTTATTGACGCGTAATTGTCAATAAAATGCTACGGGATCGGCACTTAATGTGGGTTTGGTGAAAAAAGTTATGTTTTATTAATATTTTTACGAGAGCGTTTAGGAAGGACGATAAGATCGGTCTGGGAAGTTTTTTTCTTTCGGTTTCCGTCACGATTTGTGGCCGCGTGATTGGTCGATGGGGGCGATACGGGCGCTACGAGCGGGCTCTCGCGCGATGTGGACACTCACTGGACTTTCCACATTTACTAATAAAATAAGTATACAACCATTGATTTATAATGTACTATGCAAAGAACAGGAAAGTTTAGATTCTAAACATGGTATCTACTAGTTTAGATTCTAAACTCAGTCGTGTAGTCATTTATAAATGAGACTTTACAAGTAATATAACAAACAATGTTTATTCTATGTTGTGTTTGGCAATGGACTAGTTATTATTCTGTGGCAATAGTTGAACCTATCAAAACTAAAAAGAAAATTAATTGTTTCTGATTATTTTTAAAAGTGTCCATTATTTTATCAATGATTCTTCGCGTGACAGAATCTAAAGAACTCAAGTTGATAACACTGATATGAAACTGTCACCAGCCAACCCCTCATATTTGCTACTGGCAACACAAGACCATGTCGTGTCCGTTATGATTTATACCCACCCGAATGTATTAAGTAATATTTTCTATTATTCCATGCGCTGCTAAGACAAATTCATATGGCTTTTTTGATTAATAGTTTTCCCTTTAATGGATTACTTTCTAATAGATGTTTTTATGAAGTGGTTACAGGAAATGGGGACCGTATTTTTGAGGTTTCGGCAAATTATTTGGTCGTAGTTGTGAATATAATTTTCCATGTGAATACCTACCGGGTGGAACGCATAGATAGAGCAGAAAGGGTAAAACAGATTTAAAGCTTCAAAGTTTAACAAGCTTAACAATACTTACTAAACTATTTCCATAAAAAAAACCTTTGTTTTTTATTAAATAAGTATTGCCGTATTCCTTATTTGATATACTTTATATAAAAATGAATGTTTAGTAGGTACGTATATATCTGTAAGATTAATCCCCGTCACGTTTCGTCGCGATATCTGATGCGGGACACAAAGGATTCGATCAGTGATTGTTTTATCGGGTTCCTCTATTTCGGGGTCAAGTCACGAGGCTATATCGTATTTCATTTATGTAGCTATTTGTTGACATATTTTTTCAGTCAAATTAATACAAATTTAATTTATAGTTAAAGTTTTGGATAATTTTAGTAAGTAGGTGAACAATTTCACCAGATAAACCACATATAACACAGATCAGATGTCTTTCTGATACAGATCCATCTTCTAAATAACTTAAGCTCCCTCTTATGTACTTACATATTCAATGTTATTTTCAACTTTATAGAGTCGAAATATTTCACAACTGAATCAAAATCTAATAATAACGACATCGTTTGACTAAGACAAGATAACGCTTATTAAACGCGTCACGTCATGGTTTTACTGACAGTATCTACCCTCAATCTATACGAACTTACAACTGTACGCTGCACCCCTACTACCAATACATAAAGTTCAAAGTTGACTAATGATTTCACCCTTGAAGAAAATCGTCAAATGTCAGTACATTTGCTATCGTCATCATCGGGAATGACATTGTAAGTGATTTTGTTTGGTTATTTAGCTCCGCCTAGATAACGCGAGTTGTAGGACCCTTGTGTAGCTGTTGTCGGTCAAATGTGCCAGACACAGTCACATAACTAAATACTTATAATAAGATAACATATAAGTTAAATGGAGCTAAGTAATCTAATCAATGACAAAGGTATCTATCGAATTTTCCATTTTCCACAAAATATTTGAAAATAATGTGCATGGAAATACTGAAAAAAGGTTTAAATTCAAATTTGGAACGCACGCTCAACGTTGCCCACTCCATGCGAAACCATTTGATAAAAACCTGCCTGCCCGGTGCGGGCTGGAGCGAGTGTTTTTTTGCAATCATCAAATTGATATGTCTGTGCGCCATCTGGCCCGTGAGCGAACCGCTTTCGGACTCCTTCGTCCGAGGAATTAATTTATATAAAACACACATACGACCTCCGCGGAGATCAAAGCTATCGCCCGATTCTGATGCTGGCCGATAACTTTCAGATTTAATGGCTTCGTTAGATGCCCAGATAAGTAGGTGAAGTTTGAATTTAGAACGGATTGATGTAAATTGTGGATGCTCATTTGTTTAGTGTTTTTCGGGAAATGCTCTCCATTTAATATTTCTGCCCGGCCTGTACCTGTAAGTAGGTACTTCAGAACAACATACTGCTGCAAAGCCCGTTTCATGTTGTCGATTAGTTCATCGCAACTTGTGCACAAAAGAAACAAATTGTATTCAGGTAAAGTTGCACCTGTTAAACTGGATACAGAGTTGAAAAAAAATTAAACGAGCCTGAAAACGGAAAATCAGCGTCCGTAAAGTTTCGGAAAAAAAGTTTTAAAATAGCATGATGGAGTTTTATCTGCTAGTTTTTGCGCGGGCGCGCCGCTCGGTGGAAAATCGTTTGCTTACTTACCTGGCCCGCACTTCAGCTGAAAATACACAGGTAAATAAATATGTATGTAATTGATTCCTGAATTTTGTTCAAAGTTTTGTGGATCAATATGCATATTATGCATATTATATTTAGAAGGGATTATTGTAATATCGAATTTCATAGCATTTAAGCATGAAAATAATTTCAGAGGATTAATTATGCGTGAACACGTTCCAGTTTCCATAAAGCATATTTAGCTTCAAACTGAAAAAATATTTCGTATTCAGGCTGAAATTGTAACAATTTTGCTGCAGGAGGCAGCGGCGGTGAGGGCGGGGGCGGGGCGGGGGCACGCGCTCATCAACTAATGGTCCGTGCGCATTTGAACCGAGCCTACACTCGCCGTGAAACAACCGTCGCCAGCAACCGACGCAGCCGTGTGCTTTCGGGGGAAAATTATAACGTGTAAAAAACGAGCTCTCCTTGCATTCTGCGCACAGAATTTTTTATGAATGGCGAGATTATTATTCGCATTTTAAACTCGAATGCGGCTCCATTCTCCCCGAGATGTGTAGCAATATTCGTAACGAGTTTGTTCGGCGGGCGCTGCCTAATTTCAGAAGATCTGGTTTCCTCCGTTTCCTGAAAAACGTTTTATTAATTAACAGATGGGCTGTTGTTATGACCACGCTACACTGGGATAGCGTCGCGACTGTCAACTGTTGGGATCGAATGCTATTGCAAATTTATTAGCCGCGCCGCCGCCGCCGCCGCCGCGAGCCTGCGTGCACTTGTTTTTCCTCTCGCTGTATTTTTTTCTCCACGAGGCCCGGCTCTCCCCTTTTGTTCTCAAGTGGACCAGCTGTCATTATACGCCATGTTACTGTTATTTTTTTCGACGTTTTTATAGAGTTTTGCGTCGGAGGGCGTTCCGTTCGGGAAAATGTTCGCTTTGCGTGAGTCCGGAGAGCTGGCGTGTCGGCCCGCGTCGACGCTGACGATTGGAAATGAAATTTTGTAGCGTTTCAACTTTGCTTGCTATTTATCGGCTCGTGAATGGGTATTAGCGAGTTTAGCGTAGGAAAATTGCGAACATATCGGCGTGTGTATTGCCAACTTGAAAATGTAATCAGCGAAGTCGTCGTACAAGTTTGTAATTAAGGGAGGGAATGTTAACATGTGTCACTGGTGGTTTGAAGTGGCTTCTGTTTGACAATTTGGGCGAACCCTTTCTGGTGTAGTCGTGGGGCGGAGTGTGTGCTCAGAGTGTGGCGCAGTTGTGACATTTGCGTACTGGACCGTTATCTGATTTGGGGTGAAACTGAATTTATGTAATGTATAATGTCACAGTAGCTATTACTTACTGCCCTTACTGGTGACAAAACGAACCAATATAGTTTTAAACGATAAATTTACATTTAAAGCATATATTTTTCCAAAGCCACAGCCTTCTAAAGTAACGTTTATATTTTTACTTATTTACAATAGCAGTGCATCTAGTTATGATCAAAATATTATCCTGACCAAACTTTAGTTGTTTTTAGGTACTTTATTTTTTAGGTTTAGGATATTTTTTTAAAAATTTCAGTACACAGGCTATCATAACAGGTCAAAAAAACATTTTATCTGCGCTTTAAAAATAAAATTCCCTATTACACACTGATATTTTCATATTTTTGCAGCACACACACACACACACACATCGGGCAGCAATAATCCCAATCTAGATGCCCGCCAGCGCCGGCGTCCGCGCCCCATTGTGGCGTACTGCAGATGACGCGCGCGCTAATCTTACCTGAATACGTCCCTGTTGTACCGGCAATCTGGATATTGATGTTACTTGTAATATGTTTAGGGAATTAAGTTGTGCAGGAAAGTGTAAATACGTGCATTTTCAACAATCATAAGAAAAACCAATAATTTTTCATCAATATCTAAAGCGTGGCACAGGACCGGTCAGAGTGGGAAGCTACACTTCGAGCCCTATGTCCCTGATTAGGGGTCCCAGGACCTGATGATGATGATGATGAATATTTATGAGAGTACCAAACTTACTGCATTTTTAAACATCAATATGCTATCTTACTCATAATTTCGTGAGGTACCTACCTATAAAACATTGAAACAATGATGAAATGAATGTGCTTATGTAAAAATCACATTTCACAATTTAATAATCAGGTATCAATTCCATTTCAAATGCATTTGAAGTAATTTTATAAATGTGATAACAAATCTAGGAACCGATAAAATATAAGTACATTTAAATACCACAATTCCCATCAAATCCCATCCAATTATCCGAAAAATCTACAACTAAAATAATCGTCTGAAGTGGCCACTTTAAAGCTATTGAAATGAAATAGATATTCATATCGGAGTAAAGCAATATTTCGCCGTTGTTATTGGCTAGGTAAGACGCTTCAAGTGGCGCTCGCTCGGCCCGACTTCGATTGCAATTCCACTGTAAACCCTTCTTATGAGGAACGAGCTAGCCAACAATGGCGATCTACAGGTACCCACTCCCAACGAATACTTGTAAAATTAACCAGACCGGAGTGCCTCCGTACATGATAGCGGAACTGCATGACATTGTTACTTTGTAGCCGCAGAAAACTAATTAGCAAGAGCATCATTTTCATGAGAATTTTCCTGTAATTCAGACGCAAATGAACAAACGTCTCAAAGTAATGACAATCCTTCACCCGGCGCTCCCTCCGCAGCGGCTCTAGTAATAAATGAGATTGACATCCTCTTAAAGGGTTCAAAAACTACTCAAACAAATCTATCCTAAAAACGTATTTTCCGTCCATTTTAGGAAATACCTCATCACATTATAGGCACGGTCGTATTGGTGTGCTCCGGAGCGGGTCTCGGCCGTGCGTGAGTGAATTCGGAAATGTACGTAGACCCCCCCCCCTGCCCCGCCCTCGGCCCCTCGGCCTCCTCAGACAAGGCTTTGAGCTAGTGTCACTCATCTCGAGTAGCTGCTATGGGTTTTCCTCCTAGATTGTTTGTAGACGGCCGAATACCCGTTCGGAGCGAGAATTAGACGTTGCTGCATGTCTGTGAGCCTGTGTGTGAGCCATTGTGGGGCTTAAGGCCCTCGGTGTTTCTGGGAAGACTAATTTGGATGTTGCTTTAACTACAGCATGTATTACGAATGTAAGACAAGACACAAGACGTCTCATAGTTGGAGAGCAATACGTGTGAGGGCTTTTAAATCATTCTAGATATTCATGCTGCGTCTCCTCAATGAGCTCAAAGGCATTTCGTTCTATTGCTCCTGATAGAATGGATCTCTACGTCTTGCTAAGGTTACTATCATCCAAATGTGAATAGCGCCCAAACCATATTGAAATACATTCCCATACCATTCTGTTTCAAACCAAACTCGTGAGTTGCGCTTTGAATAAATTCGTTATCAAGACCTCTAACAATGAGAATAACAGGTAAATATAAAAAAACTCAGCTCGATATAAAATTACGTAATCAACAAGGACAAATGACGCATATTATGCTGAAGCCTTCAGCCATCGTGCCCGTCTCGTGGTCATGAGCCACGTTTTTCTTTTACCTCGCAGGAAAACTCGACAAAGTAAATTATGACAATGTTATTTATATTAAGTGAAATATTATTCCAGCGAGATGTCGTCGTGAGGCGTCGACGACGTGGCATACTGATGAACCGGCCGGTTCTCGTTGTAAAGCAAGCTTGGACTGTAACATAATGATTTTATTTATGTTTCTAAAACAGAAATCCTGAGTTTACTGTGTCATAATCTCTACGTTTAGCAGACAAAATAGCTACAGGGAAGCGATGATGTTGCTAGTACAGAAAATCTAGAGAAAAAGAGACGACCGCGTGTCATTCTATTTTTCTGCATGGGTAGTATAATTATAATGTTCTCCTGGCAGCCACAGCCAATGTTATTGAGAACAGCCACCTAAGCGGGAGAATGTATACTTATGTAATTCCTAGGTGTGTGCTTGTATAGCATACTTTTCCAGGTACGTAGGGATCCAGAGTTCTTATGTATTTTTTTCAGAATACATATATTGTTTCTCTACTCTGCTGGTAGTATGCGACAGAGTCCAGATAAACCGTGAGTCACGGTCCTCTTCACGCGCCACTAACCACTAATTTATGTTAATTGGTCTGCGAGCAATAACACATAAGTATTTGAGGCACGTTCTTACCTCCAGAATGCTCTTCACTCGACTCTTCGTAAGACCAACATTCTGGTGAAGGCAGCTTCTTATCGAAACTGATACAATTTTTACATTTATTTGCTTATTCTACACTATTCATTAAACTGAAATACTTACGTACCTATATTTAACCACAAAATGGTATTCAAACTAAACCTCTACCGTCACCGCAAAACTCAACCACTCATTCAATATTCATATTGCACATTCGAACAGTTAGAAAATGGGCCGCTCGCGTATCGCTTTGGGGCGACGATTTCCCACATCTCAGACAGTGCGGTGTCACTTGTACAATGGAGCATTCCTGTCCGGCGGAGGCTCTTATCGATCTACGGGCACGTCATCGGCGATAGCGGGCAAAAAGCGTGTCAGTGAGGCCTCGGCAAGCCTTTGTGGTGTCCGGACGCCGCCGCCAGCCGCCGCCATTGTCTGACACCTATTTACTGCTCTCGGAACGCCACTTTTAGTGTCCGCACTAAAATCTGCTGCTGAACTGCAGTTTCTGTTTAGTGCCGCGTTAATGCGCTGTTCTAACATGCTAATTTTTCCTGCGGTAGGGACGGCTGATTCGGTTTGGCTTCTAGCGATTCTGTTTGTAGCTAGTACTTCATAAGTAAGTATTTTAAAATATGTATATTTTTACCCTATGTGAAAAGCTTAAAACCTCGGCTCTAAAACTGCCAAGTGAACATTTTATATTGTCTGGTTATTCTTGTTTAGGCAGTCAATAATCTTAGTGACTCCTTTGTTTATTTTGCCGGCGGTACCAGGGCAGCAGTCTGCTGCAGACGCTGGTCGGAGGGTGAACTCGCGACAAAACTCCAAGATATTTTTCCACAAAATAAAAGTGCAAGTATTTTTTCAGCGAAACTCGCTGTAATGGTTTGTTGGGAACTTCAATAACTTTCGGAAGTTGGTCTTCGATATTTATTTTACCAAGTTTTTTTGGGCAATTTCTCTTCACCAAGTTGTTTACTTTCGCATGAATTTATATTATGAATTTAAGTATGTGGAAGATACATGCTTGAAAATGAACTGCCCATCACAAAAAATGAAATACAATACTGTTAAATTATAAAATACCCATAGCTCATAGTCTTGAAATATATTGGGTTTCCGTAGTTTTCCGTGGTTTTCAGTGTCTCACTAAAAAAAAAATAAATACTTTAACTGTAGGCAGCTATTTTCCTACATCATTTATATACTTCTATATGTACACATAGGTACGAGTAAAATATTGTATGTTTACAAAACAAACAAAAGTGTTTGCAAAAACTCGATTTCCTTAGCAAACGACAAATCACAGCGCAGTCAATAACTCAATTTGTGAACACTTCCTCACCCCGACATCTGTGCGTGGCACAAAAACAAATACCATAACACTCCATCCACGATCCACAGGGGCGCAGGGAAGCAAAACTTAATAAAATTCATGTATCGGAAACTTATAGGCGTGAAATATTGTTTGCGGTAGAGGGTGCAACCCTTGAGCTTTGTTTAAAGACAGAATCATTTGATTGCAGCGCAAATTGAATTAGACTGAGATATGCTTGCAGTGAGTAGGTACGCGTTTAATTCTTAATTTTGATTTAATGAGGCTGAATAAAATGCAAAAGTACAACACTGAAATTGCAAAGTAAAAATAAATGTTGTACTAATTCCAACATTAAACTACCCAATTTCCTTCTTAGCCAATAAGTTACGAGAAACAACAAAGATGTCGACGGCGATAGAGCGAGCACTCAGACATTTCCATTTTAGTTAGCAACATTTTTCCGACCAACTGAGCTGGGGGGTCACTCTTTATGACGAAAAACTAAGTTTCAGAGCACTGCTGCGCGAGCCACGACTCTATCTCTTTTCCTAAACGTGCAGATTGTACGACAGCAATTTTTCGTTAGTTTTTCATCAGTATAGAGTGACCCTGCTAGGGTGTCCAGAGATTAGTTGGTGGCCGAGACACCGCGGCACCGGTCGCATCAGCATGAAAATAAAAATAAGGCTGGTAATAAATAGTTGGGCACAAAGGAGAGATATACGGTTATGGAGGCGCTGGACTGTCGCGGCTGCGCCACTGTAACGGACTGCTCTCGCGTCGCAAACACTTTTGCAAATTTGCTAGCCGAAAGGTGGATTTTTTGTTATTCTGCTGTATATTTTTATTTTTATTTTAGATATTTTTGTATTTATGGATTCATGGGAGGTGCCTGCATTGGATTGGGATGGGTGGAAAGTTAAAGGTTTTGCCAAGCAGTTAATAAACATAATATGTAGGTACCTGCAAACATTAATACTAGCACCTTTGAGGCTTTGTGAAAGACATCTTAGGGAAACTTTTATCGCAATTCAGCTTTTGGTTATTTCAATATAAAAAAAACCGGCCAAGTGCGAGTCGGGCTCGCGCACAAAGGGTTCCGTAGCAGCAAAATTACAGTTAAATCAACCTATCTCAAAAACTATAAGAGATACTTTGATCAAACCAAAAATCGTTGAAAGAGTTAATTAGCATGCATCACCTCTATTTTTTTTAGAATTTTATACCCCGTAGTTATAAAAATAGAGGGGGGGGGGACATACTTTTTACGACTTTGAAAAAAATCACTTTAAGAAAAATGTTTTTTAGAAAACTTTATATCATTTTAAAAGACCTTTCCATTGATACCCCACACGGGTATGTACATCGAAAAAAAAAATTTCATCCCTCAGTTACATGTATGGGGGGCCCCACCCCCAATTCTTTTTTTTACTATTTAGTGTCATATTTTTGTAGCGGTTCATACAACACATATTCCCATCAAATTTCATCACTGTAGTACTTATAGTTTCCGAGTAAATCGGCTGTGACAGACGGACAGACGGACAGACGGACATGACGAAACTATAAGGGTTCCGTTTTTGCCATTTTGGCTACGGAACCCTAAAAAGGTGTTGGTTTCAGAGCTACTAAAAATATTTTATGACGGAAAACACTTTTTTATTCCCCTACTAAATCTCAGAGGTCTTCCATCACTAACCCGTTGTCAAATCGACTTTCCTACCTGCGCTATCGGTCATCATACGTACTTCCATTACAGGGGGTAAGAAAAGAAGGTCACGCGATCTACTGGCTTGCTTCATCCCCTAGTGCTAGAGCAAGACGGCAACAAATACATATAGAAGAGCCTCAATCGAACCCTCCACTCTACCCTTTTAGACGGACGATGAAAAATGAAGAGCGTTCGTTGTAGACGAGGTGACTCTTGAAATTAAAAAGTCGTTGAACCGACTACTTTGTGGACAGTATGGACACATTGGTTCTTTTTCAAGTGACACAAAAATACCTTGTGACTTGTGACTGCGGGTAGCATACCTAACGAAGTATTAATATTCTGCTAAAGAATGAATGTTGGGTATAACATAACCCTATCATAACTGCAAAATAAGATACGTAATTATCTTTTAGTAACACATAAAACAAAGCATCCTAAGCGACCTCTCGCCATCACCCACCACGTCTTCAAGGCGGCATTGAGCTCAATATCGCATAGATTTCTCAACTCCACCGTGACGACCCTACAATGGCACTTCGCAATCAGAATTCCGTCCACACGCGGTTCGTTTCACAGAATCCACGCACGCATGTTTCCTTTCGACACTACAAAAACATTACGCCTTCATTCTTAAAAAGCTATTCGTAATGGTTACGTACGGTACGCCCTACCAGCGGCAGCAGACCTCCTTCCCCCCTCCTTGCCTCGACAGTGCCAATAATCGAAGGAGGAATAAAGTTGATCAGCGGAGATCAGGATTGAGTGGTTATTCTATAACCCCTTTATGCGTCGCAGTATTAGGTGGTTGCAAAATAAGTAATGGATAAGTTGTGTAGAGTGAGTGCCGGCTTCCGCACCACAGTATGGACCGGAACGGGCGACCTCGCCTTTTTGATGGAGTTTCGAGTTTACTGCTTATCTGTTTTGACTATTTATTATAAGGAAGTTTTCAGATTCTCAGAGTAAAGAGTAGTATAAAGTTTGGTTGTTTGCCGAAGACAGCGATTGTACCCAAAACCTGTATAAATAAGTCATCAGTTAAACATTACTTGGAAAATCTGGGATGCTCGTCTTTACCACAGATTACCACTACTATGAAACTAACGGATCTGCCTAACAGCGCCGCTTCACTCTGTGTCCATTACCCACATTTTTGCTCAAGTGTTAAAGTAAAAACCGTTCGGGCATTCCCGCTAATCGTCGGAAATTGTCGCCATTATCGGCGCACTCGCCGCTCTCCAACTAAAATGATTATTGTTCGCTGTAAAAGTAGCCATTTAGCGACAACTTGCACTGATTGCGGAGCTGAGTGCCTCCAGAAATGTCCGATGAAAATGGAGCTTTCTTTCACTAGCCGGGATAAAGCGTAGTTTCGGAGAAAAAGTTGAAGAGTGTTATTATATTTGCAGCAGAACACTGGCGCTTAGGTTTAATATCAGCGCCTGTAAAAACTCCCTTATCTGCACAAGAGATTGGTCCTCCTCACTAACAGTGTCATTAACAATTCACGACGCCCTGCGTAATGAAGGCGCGGGAAGAAACTTAAAAATGCTACGTACAGAATTGACATTACCCTCGGTCCTCAGAGCCCTTGGCTTCCGGTTATCGTAGCACAAAGAACCCCCCCCCCCCCCCCCCTGCTACTCCCGGCCTCACCCCCGCGGCCGCCATGCAGGAACCGGAAACACTACCCTTCTATCGTAAGGTCCGCACCCGCCGAGTCGTGTTACGAGGAAATTTAAAAGTATTTCTCCCTCTGTCCTTGAAGGAAGGTAATGACAAATTGTTTGCAAGTTTTTCTTGTTTTCGGTTGCATATTGTGAGTATTAGTATAACAGTGATAGGTATATTGAATTAGCTATTACTTACTATTCTTAATTTTCAAAAACATATTATATAAGTACACGGTTATTAATATTCAGTTAGGTATATTATGTTGAATCCATATCCATTATTCAAATTTTCATTTTAAATTATGTAAATAGTAAACCATTTTTTTACTAGAAGCATGTTGCTTATATAAAAAGCGAATTCATAAAAAATACATTATTTTTCATTGATTACTTTTAGCATTTGCCAATGATAAAGTAAATTTCAGATTTCAAAGTATTCTTAATAATGGAGTATTCTTCAGCTCATCTATATTTTACCTTCATATCTCAAGCAGGATAAAACTATTTTACTAAGGTTATGTTAGACGATATGGTTAGTAGTGTGCTACAATTTAACTAACCAGGTAGTCTAGGTATAAAAGTGTGCAATAGACACAAGTCTAAAGGTTAAGTTTAGTAATCAAGGTCGTATCTACAGGCAGAAGTGATAAATACCGGCGATTTATTTTATTTCAGGCGCCATTTTTTTGAGGAGGGCGAGACGCATGGATGTTCAGCGGCGCGAAACTGAAGTTTGGCGGGAAAATAAAAATGCCGTTTAACTTTGTATTTAATATTATATTGTGCCATTATTGCGTCATTTATTATTATACCAGCGGAAGGGATGGGGTTGAAATTTTGCGTTTAATGGACGGTTTTGTTTGTACAAAATTCGGAATTTTGACATTCTAACGCGTTGGAATTTTTATTTATTTAATCCGCTGCAATCGAGACTTTTGTTTGGCGGGTAATTAATGATGTCACCTTTGCAGCTTTGGTGTGGAATGTATTTTTGTCGGAGGCCGACAGTTTGTCATTCCGCGGGTGAGTTGAGCGGTGGAGTGGCGGCGGCGGCGGCGGCGGCGGCGGCGGCGGCGGGGCCCTCGATGCACGAGTACTGCTGCTGAAGGGCCATCGCCGCGAGGGACGCTCGCTGCCAGCCGGGCCATCTCCCGCCGAGCTGGAATTCAACCTGCTATTAATACCTACTCATGAAAAGTTTCATCGACATCCGTTCAGTAGTTGTTGAATATACAGAAACTAAATTTCGCCTTCACATACTGGGGGATGATCTTACAGCCATATCTTATTTACAAGCTTCTATTTAACTGAAGAAACCGCCGACCCTACATCCCTAATTTACATTTTGTTGCTGACCGCTCCACACAGCCTCATTTGAACGCGGTAATGAATTCGGCTACCAGGGTAGCAGCGCCGGGCAGGATGCCGCGGGGTGCGGGCCGAGGCGGGGAGAGGGAGGGGGAGGGGGAGGGTGCCACTGCGTTGATAATTAATGATTTTTGTACAAAGTGCGCGCACCGCCCGGGGACATCGGCCGCAGTGTTAGGTCGATAAGTCCTCTTCAACTTTTCAAGTTTTGCGTCGCGGTGGTTGGTTTATAATTGGGCTGAGCCATACGAAGGATCGGTCTGTTATTAGAACCTATGGGCTCACTGTATGAAATCCGTTCTTATTCAGTCCTATTTACGCAGATATGAATTAAGTACATGTTACTTACCTGCAGACAAATTAAAACATATTATTATTCTTACTTATCTAAATGGGGAGCACTCATTTAGCAATTCTAATTAAGCCAACAAAACAAAGCTTCCTAATACAAAAACGAATAAACCTATCATTTAATTATTATTCTAAGCTACAATCCAAAAAGGCTAAAACAAACTAAGTATCAACAGGAAGTACGTCTAGCGCTAACTCAAGGGTTGCGATCTCGAGTAGCGGCGCAAGACAAAAGCCACCCTGCCCCCCTACCTGAGTCTTTAATTGAATAATCCAGTCATTAATCATAAAGCCCGACTGGAGGTGAACTTGAATTTGTATTATTTGTGGCACCGAGCCAAGTTGTGATTGCCGGTGTCCTGTAGAGCACTGTCTAGAAGTGCTCCTTCTAAGTATTAACGTTCTTGAAAGGATGGGAAAGGGATGCTTTTTTGGATTTTTTCCCTATGTCCGGATATAATTATTATGATGATAATGAGTAGATGGTCATTAAACGAGTTGGCTATATCATTTCACTAATATCAAGATGATTATATTAGGGTGGAATTATATCATGGAGAAATTTATGATAGAGAACCTTAATAAGCTAGACACCTTTCACTTGACCCTCTTAACTTTAAAAATACAACATAAAAAATATCCAAAAAAGATCCATCACATCCTGACCCCATCGCGTTTCATGAATATAACGCCCGGGTTATTTCTTTACTCATTTAAGACTGTACCGTGTATATGAAGGTACCTACATCAACATCAAGACCCTACACACGTCCTCATATGACCCAAGGCCCACGCCTTCCTACCTACATTACCTACGCAGGAAACACGACGTGCCTCGACTCCTTAACGCACACAAACAAGCTAAAAGCATCCGCCTTAACTAAATCAGACGCACACATGCTCGCGCCCCTTTGTCTTAGCTAAGTGTCAACCAATAAAAACAAAGGATCTGAAAATGGAACAAAAAGAGGCGGCCAATCGCGCGGCGCGTCACGCGTACGGATGCACGGCCATTGGCTTGAAAAAAATCCGTTTAGCTCCGATGACTCCGGCTAAGCGAGATTGATGCACCGGTTTATGTACAGAATAAAATAAGATGTTGCTCGTCTGTTTATTTAGTATGCCGATGATTGTGGATTACCTTGTGGTTACAATTTCGACATTCATGTGACATTCGTAAGGGTTATTGACAGTGATTGAGTTCATCAGCTCATCTCATATAAGTATGTTGAAATAGGCACGATATAAGTAATAATGGTTAAATCACCTATCTACATTATGTAGTGTCATTCATTATCAGGTATACATTTTAGCTATGCCTAAGCTAAGCATCAGTCAGTAACACCATTAGTGACTAGGTATACCTACTACAGTCATCAGCGAAAATTTCCCAACAGCAGCAATCTCAGTTCAGTATTCATAGCGTGCCACGTTTTCTTATTCCTTCGATTACCGTTCTAATTCTAAATTCAAAACAGAGCATTCTCGGTGGAACTTCACGTGTGATCGGGGGAGGGCGCGGGGCGGGGGCGGGCGCGGGTCATTTATCATTCATATCATCTTCGCTCCACTTCGTTCGTTCGCCGCACCGCCGCTGTAAATAAATAAGAACAGACTCATCTTTTACAGCGATCCCGAAAGCCCGCACTCGATTATAGACCAAAAACTGTAGCAAAAGCACGCTATAGTTCATAGATACTGTTCAGGCGTTTAAGACCTTTTGTTTCTGGTTATTTATAGTGTAGGTAAGGCCAGTGTTGTGTTGTGTGCGTGGGTCTATGCATGTGTTATGGATGTGATGTTGTACCTTTATGGTAGTTAGATAGGTATACATAAGTTTGTAAGTATATTGGTTCAGTGTCACGATGTCTACCCGACTACATAACAGCAAAATTGTAAAAACTTAAGGAAATCCAACTAAGTACCTACTTATATAAGTTTTTCTGAAGCACAAATCTCAGAAACAGCTAGTTTAAAGCTTAGTTTATCATATCTTACTCATATTTATTAATTATTTTGTATCATTCAGTTTTGAGGAATTATAGATATTGCCTGCCCATCAATAGATTCTAGATAAAAAAATATGTTGTATTTATCATCAACCCAAGAATCGCTCACAGCCTCACAGCTAGACATACACAAGTCTCTCCCAAGGGCCAAATCCTGGCATCACTTTTCATATATTGAAAATTATAATAGTTTCCAGAAGCACCATCAAACTATTAACTTTTCAATAACTCCATCTCGCCACACTACATAAAATGACCACGCATTATATATATTCCTGTTACACCAGGTACCTACTTAGGCTGCGAATAATTCCTTCTCCACAGTTAAGAAGATTAAGAGCGATTGGATGTTCTGAGAAGGTGGACGTAATTCCGCACATAATGGCCGGCATAGGCAAGGCTTAGAGAATAGCCCATCAATCTGAGAGCCTGCAGATCCATCATTGGAGCGGCTGAACGATATTTTCTTCATGAAATAGCGCTTCAGGGCTGTTACAAGAAAATGCTATTATAGTTGAGTGGTTAGCTGTTGGTTTTCTTTGTGTGTTTGGCTAGTTGGGACTGGGTTAAATTGTAAAAACTCACACTAAAATACATAAGTACTGGCTGTGAAAAAAAGGTCAGTAGGAGTTGGAAGAGCGGTATACTATAACTACACATTCAACAAAACAAAACTAGAGAACATTTTTTACAACAAAGTTTCACCTACAATTCTTTAATCTCTCCAGTTAACGAAACATAGAGAACCATCGAAAATCCATAGCTCAGGCTGCGTAACAACATAATTGAGTACACGGCTGTGGCGCGTTTGTTTAGTCCGTCATAATTGCTGCACCTCGGGCCGACGACTGCGGCACAAAACCACCTAAATCCAGTTCATTAGGACTCTATTCAGCCCACCCTTGGCTGGAGATACGGTGATTACTGCAACCGCTCCCGACGGCTCACGAATAAAGACTGCATCATAATTCCACCAGATACACCCCCGCCAACTAAATGTAAACCCTATATCTTACTACCCAAGTCGTAAAGCCAACTGCAGTTCGTCACGTCACTTGCACAATGACATGTAAAAATAATGAATAAACTTGGCGATTTCACAGACGAACGTCAACCTTGAATGGTGGGCTTTAAATGTTGTTTTGCTTTGTTTGGCGTTCGGAGATGTTTTGTAAATTAATAGGAGGAAAGTTTCGCGGGACGTCGCCGCTCGCGAGTTGTCGCAGTTGTGATTCAATTTCGCCGCTAATTTAATTATGTTGTTGGAGATACTAACAAATTGAAATTCACCTACGTGGACCTAGGTCTACAGACATTTTTTTCAGACATCATTTTTCAAATAGTATACAGTACAATAGGCTTTGTCAGATAGGGAGTTGCTTGCCCTTTATAGTAATTTCGGTAAATCTCTACATATAATTATTATCTGTATCTTTGATGGTTTTGCAAAAGTAATGATGTACAATCAAGCATTCTGTATCAGTCGACCTGCAGGAGGTTCAGATAGCAGACATTAAGTTATCTAAGTATTTATTAGTTGAACTCTAAAACATCTGCGTATCTTTATTATAAAATATAAATATAGATTCAAAGACTGTGTTATTTCTGTCTTTACACATAATTATCAAGGAACAATTCCATTTGCAATCATCCTTATGTTTCTAACTTTATAAGTGTCCATATATGGCCGTCCACTTAAGACCCGTAGACGAATCTGTCACAGTCCATCTTGTTTTAAATTGGCGAGCCTCCCATTTCGCCAGTTCCCATCGCCGGCGGCCTCAATGAGATGATTCGAGGCAGATCGGGCGCGCATTGTGTTGTGTCGTTACACCCTTGTTATCCAATTCTTGCTAAGTGTGTCTCGTGGTCTCGCCTTGTTTCTTCCGTCGCGCGATGTAAGACAGTTTTGTTTGCTGCGTCTTTCTATTCTTCTTCATCTTCTTGTGAGGAATATAGATATATCAGCTGTCCGATACCCGTATTACAGGCTCTACCATAGCTTGGGGTGGAATGGCCTTGCGTGTGAGATATCCCCACATGTCATCATTATAATTATGTTACTGTACCTACTTATTTGAGGCCCAGGGCATTGGTGGAGGACTAGAATACATACTTCGGAACGCACAGATAAAATCTTAGAAATTTTCTAGAATCATATTTATGTGCAATAATTCCACGACTCACTGTTATTTAACTTATTTAAGTAAATAATTATGAGGAAATAAAGGTTTTAAACCGTTTAAGCTGAACCGCACTAATGTATGTAAATGATTTGGACCTATACTTAAATTTTGCACAAATAGTATAAGTATACAGTATTTACAGCTACTGGTTTATTCCGAAAATTTCAACGTCAGTTTTACGTCTCATACTGTATACATGTTACTTTATTATAAGCACTTACGAAGTAAAGTCTACGAACCAACCCAATCCAACCAACGCCACGAGGTATCGATGACCAATTAAAACAGCCTCTGCCTGTAAAAAATAAAGCTATCCAGCCTCGAATATACAAAACAATCTTCACACTTATTTCCACTGAATTCTGCACCGAAAACAACAAACAAACTTTAGCCTAGCGACTTCCTGCTCTATGTCCTGCACATAGGCTTCTCTATCGACCGACAGCGAAAGGGCCGGCCTTATGTACCCGTAAAATATGTGCTCACTCACTGAGAGGTATTTAGGAGGCTACACAGAGCTGTAAGGTGCAGATAAACGGGCTCGAAGTAATCCGCTTTGTGTAAAAATGTCCCTTGTGCAGTGTCGCCCCCTAGCGGCGCACTTTATTAAAAAGTTCGTAATCCGCACTACATAGTGGACTGGGTAACGCGATTATTTCTATGACAACTCAATATGCCGGTCCTTGTGATGTGAAATTGAATTTAATTCCCGGGGGATGCGTCGGTTGTCGTTTATGCTAAGCTGGCTTATTGCGATTTGTTTTTAATTAGTTTCCTGATAGTGGTTTCCGCGGTTGAGATGATTATCGTGCTATGATGCGGATTCGCGTATATATTCGTTCAAAGTTAATTGAATGATTAAGAATATGGATTTACTACTGTGCTTTTTTACAAAAACCTAGGGACAAACTTTACGAACTTTGTTTTACCTGAAATGTCAGCATTAGGAAATCTATTATAATATTTTTTGAATACTTTTGGGCTATGCCTTATAATGTTTGGCAGTGGCCGCAGCAGGCTACGCTGTCACTGTTTCATCAGGTTTTTCCCCGGAGTGGCCCACAATGCCATCCACAATCAGGGCCCGCAAAGAATGATCTGCCCTGAAATTCACACCTGCAGAATTCTCTCCTAAAAATTCCTTTTGAGGAATTTCCCGACACAGCCTCGGCGTCATTCCACACCGGTATCTTGACACCCCGACAGACGGGAAGCAGAGAGAGGTGGCACACTTCATTACTTGCACATCAAACAATCGCGCCGCCGCCGCCATCTTGGCGGAAGTGACGTCACGGTGCCGGCGCGATCGCTTTGATCCAACGCAAAAATAACGTTTCAGCGACGACGCGACGCGAAAATGTGATTGTCTCCTGATGTACGGAGGTTGAAGGAATTGCAGGTGGCGTCATGTTAGAGATAGCTTTCTGTTAGGTCTACTAATATGAGACCTAATTGGAAAGCTGTGAGAAGACTCCTTGTTATTCTAATAGGAAACTAAATAGGATAATAAAGTACTTATTCACATATGACAACTCATGAAATACACTCACAGTCAATGAAAAATTTCCACTTCAATTGACGTTCCAAATGTCACTGGAACGTTTTCATTGCCCGTGAGTGTAGTTTTGGTGTAGTTAGGCTAACGTTGTGTCTAGAACCATGATTAACTTATTATTATTTTGAATTATTTAAAGTAACTATGTCAGTACCTAGTATTTAGTAGTACTTACCTAAGTACATAATTGTAAGTACTTATTTATGGAATAGTCTCTTATATGTTTATAATTGATTGGTATTCACTAGTTCACAAATTCAGCCATCAAATTGGATCCCAACTCCCAACTCACAAAAGTTACAGATTCAATTAAATTTCCTAAATATTGAATGAACTCACCCGCAGATTTACTCGCGTGGAGGGGGCGCAACAATGCCAAAATCAGGATAAATATGATTTGTTTGTGCAATAAAAGTTGGTAAATACCTCGGGGAAAATATCAAATTACTGATACTAGACATTTCGCATCAAATGTTATGCTACATATTAAGCATAAAAAAATATTACTTAGAAGTCGTTACAGAGATAAGGTGAGAATAAAGACAATCATTTTCAGGAAAAAATATCTAAGATATGACCTTCATCAACTTTGACAAATAAGTTGATTTATATGGTGTAAATAACTTAAAATCCTTTATAGAATCCTAATCGTGGCTCATTGTTATTAAATTTACACCACCTCTTTAGCTCCCACAGTAGGTTACCCTTATCACGTGACACCGTTGGAGACTTTTGTATTAAAACCGCCAAAACAATCTGAAAAAAGTCACCCACTAAATCATGGCACTATAGAAATTGAAAACAGTTTTCGTCCAAAGAGGACGCTTCTAAAAAGTATGTCATCTCAAATAAAAAGACAATAGTTAAGCCTTAATTGACGGCAAAGGGCCCACAAAGGCGCGGGATGTCATGCCCTATCACGAGAATTAAGGGCATATTATGTACGTTGAAAGGATTACACAGGTGTCCCGCTGTCGGACGGCGTTTTGTTCAAAAAATTTTTAACACACACGATTCCTGGTACTTTTTCTGTATCCCGAATTAATTATAAAATTTCAAATATAAATATGTAGAATTGCTTCTATAGGTACTTTAAAGCTGTGGTTTGTAAATTATCTCTACGTGACACTGTTTTTTCAGACATTTAGTGGATGAAGTTTGTTAATAAATTACATTCATTTGGATATAACGATTTTTTTTCTCATAAGTATAGGTAAGTAACACATTAAAACTATACCATTGTATGATTTAAACTGTAGTTAGCATCTCTCCATCAACGCTCACTTATCTCAGAAACGCAAGTAAAGATACGTACGTTAGGCATCCCGCACACATACACACATCCGCTTTCCCCGACTCGTGACAAGTCAGAGATCAGTTACAGAAATGTGTGTCGCTCAGAGTCAACAAACTCTAACAAAAGAAAGACAACAGTGGGTAAAAACAGAACAGCTCAGAATATTCGGTTCAATGTTCGACACAAAGAGAGGATCGCTAGGTACTGACTAGTCTACTTAGAATTATGTACTAAGTACTATAGCGGTATTTTAAGTGGATTTTTCTTAAAGAGTGGAAGTGGATTTTTCAATGTAGATAGGTGAGTATTTTTTTATATTGACTAGTTAAGTAGGTAGTTACTTTACCTATCTAACTCTACAAATATTTATTATTTAGGTATTAGATAAGTACTATCCTAGATTATTGTAAGCTTCATCAGTACCGTGAGTGGAGGTATGTATATTCACGGGCAATGAAAAGGTTCTACTGAGAAACGCACCAAATTATATATACTCATAAACGGAAAGGGCTAGCTTTATGACGCCTTCTGTAATATTGAAGTACATTTAACAGAGCATCAGGATAATTATTGGCAACTAAAAACGGTAATGTTCAAATTTTAAATTAGGTAAATGTAAAAAATTTGAGTCGTTTGATGTCGGAATTTTATGAGTAGAACTTTTTCATTGCCCGTGTGTGTAAATACGTCATTTAAATTGACCTTGCCTCAAACTACTGCTACTAACTATAGCTAAATAACAGTCTCAATAATGACTAATAACAAAATCAAAAAAAAAAACACGCACTCAC
Organism: Plutella xylostella; assembly: GCF_932276165.1. Taxonomy (NCBI): domain Eukaryota; kingdom Metazoa; phylum Arthropoda; class Insecta; order Lepidoptera; family Plutellidae; genus Plutella; species Plutella xylostella. Next base: position 9,158,242 of record NC_063984.1, on the reverse strand, counting down.
GCCTTGTACTAATGTACTCCCTTGCGGGGTAGGCAGAGGTGCATTTCTGCACCCACTTTTCGCCAGAGTGTTATGTTAGTGCCAATGTAATAGGGGGCGGGCCTATTGCCATTTTACGGGCACATCCAAGACCCGAGAACAAATATGTGTGTTTAAACAAATATCTGCCCCAGCCGGGAATCGAACCCGGGACCATCGGCTCAGTAGTCAGGGTCACTAACCACTACGCCATTCGGTCGTCGTAACAAAATCTTATTTGCGCAATTATAGAAATTCTTAGTTTTACCGTTTTTCCATTCCATAAATTATAAAGCCTCATGATTTTTCCTACACCACTCTCGCTATTTTCCATCCATTACCGCCTCATTCGCAGTTCATTCCCCTAAACAACTTCACCTACAAGCAATAAATCAATACAGGAAACAAGAGATATGTAACCTCATACTTCTGACCCGTGGAGGTGACAGTCTCTCTGCACTCCGCGTCTCGGGTTACCTGCTGGCATCCATTAGCGGTCACCTACCCACCTCCTACTTACCCTCACAGGGGTCGTTCAGAAATTATAACGAGGTTTTCTTATACACTCACGACTTACGAGCGATGAAAGAGTTCCACTTATCATTGCCGTTCGATATATGTCACTGGTACTTTTTCATTGCTCGTGAGTGTATTTCGAGTATAGAAACTGTGGGTTAAACAAATGAAGGGTAATATCATGAACATTATAATGAAAACGAAGTACTAACTAAACGTTTTCAAGAGGCTGTTCTAAGAGGCAAACCCTTTAGCCTAATCATGATTTCAAATGCCGTTCTTAGCACTCGTTACATTTGATTCAATTTTATTGATGGTTCTTTGATACGGAACTAATATTGAGGAAATTTTAGCTGTTGGTAATTTCAATTGTTGATTATCTCTGATGAACTGAGAAATTTTCGTATTTTAAACATGAAATTAAAAATAAAATCGATACTAACAATCATTCAAATAATAGTCGGAAAATTATATTCCCTAGATTTTCCGAGTGTCTTGCAGTGTGTTTCCGAACACCCCTCTAAGGAACTCTCCCCACGTGATACGGGTGACCCAAAACTTCTCATTTGCTCCCTGATTGCTGCCGTCACGGTGACAGGTGACACCGGCCCCGCTTGCCTCTCTGTTCTGGACTGCTGCCGGTACATGTACGATATGTCACACACGGCTGACGGGGGAAAGTAGGGACAAGTGATCTTGATAATTGATACCACCACTACGGTAAGTTACATTTAATTTCGCAACATATTTTGCCCCCAAAAAGACCTTGCGCAAGTGCTATATGCACTCCCAACTTTCGTAACACCCGCCAAATTAGAGCACAATACAAAAATTTTCATAAACACAAAACCGAACCACTCATTACCTTTACATCCAGATAAACGGCGAGAAAGTGTCGAGACAGAAAAATTATGACATACCTTTGCGCATGTGCAATGTTAATAAGAATATTTGGCGCTCTTTATGTCGCATGGCCGCAGGAAATGACAATTATTTTTGGTTGAGTCCTTCAGGGCGGACAGAATTGGGCCCAGTTTCACACGCGCGGTGCCTTGCCGCGGCCCTTTGTCTGCCGGGACACGGCACACCGTGTGAGACAAAAAATATCCATTCACAAAACTTAGCAAAACTCGCAATGTGACGGTACGGTGCGACAGAATCCATCAATTTGAAATATACGCTCCTCGGGCTTTTGAATTTACGATTCCGACCCACGGACCTACATAAATAACTAATGAAACAATAGTTTCAACGCGACATAGATTATGAATCTATGCTAATTCATTTATGTCCATGTAGCAGCAAGCTATTCGGTTTACAGCAAGATTATGTAAGTCTGAACAACATAGGCTGCGTTCACATTCGCAGCCACTTCAGCTCGCATCTCGTTTCAAAAAAGGTAAGAGCATTCCTTATTTTTACGTAGGTACTCGCTGCAAACACGCTCATGCGCCTAATAAAGCTTTTCATAGCGAGTCTCGAACAAGGCCTTGAAGCTTCCAAATGGGAGAAAAAAACACGGCGAGTGAACAAAGCCGCGCTGTCTGCCGGTCGACAGGTATATGACTGGGCGCATTTTATTGGTTTTCCGAAATATCTCCTGCCCTATTAATAAATGAGTCGGGATAAAAAAAAATGTAGATAAGAAAAAAAGTCCATTTGTCAAGAGCGCCGTGATTTATGGGTCAGAACTCGAGGTTCTGAGAAGAAATGCTAGTTTTGTTCTATTTGTTTACCTGTCACTTTGATTTAGAAGAGAAATGAGTTTAGGTTAACACTTTTGGGGTTGAAAAACATTACTACATACAAAAATGTCATTGCACTGCTGAAATTGCTTAAAAATAAGTTTGATGCTTAATAAATATCGTGATATGTAAATATAAATAAATTAAGTATACCTCAGTAGCATTTATTATAGTGAGTCACCCGCTTTCGGCTTAGCATACCCTTTTTGCAACACTCTGTATTAAATATGTACAATTTAATATTTTCAGGTAGGTAATTTCAATCGAATAATTTACGAGTTACGCCTCCTCCCTTCTCCACTCCTCAAGCGCCCGATATCTCCCTTCATTTCTCACGAACAACCATAAATTACTAAATGATTGGTCGATCTTTGCATTCCTGAAATTCCAAGCAGGTAGCGCTAAACCGAGCGACAAAAAAAATATGACCATCGAACCAAATAATGTAGTCCAATAACACTTGTTGAATGAGAATGAGTAGGCACACGGTTAAAAAATATTCATTCTGTTACACGCAGATCCCTAGTAAAATGGGAATTGTGAATATTTAAATCAATGTGGTAATTTTTCAGTCAGTATCTAGCTTCCTAGTAAATATGTACCTACATAATTATACTCTCTTACGTGGTATAATCATACTTAAATTCCTTGTTTCTAAAGAGTTCTTTGCTACATGGCAGGATTCAAACCCACGCGCTTAAAATGAGAGTAGAAACCTTACTGGATAATCATTTGTGAGTATAGAGTCGTTGATAATAGTTTTATTTTCTGCATTGCAGGTAGAGTGCACCTCCTGTGGGTTGACTGGTAGAACATACTTATAGCATAAAGTCCATCCTTTGTATCAAAATCAAAAATCTAAATTTTCTTTATAAAGTAAAGTTTCATATTAATGTTTAAGTATATTTGTGTAGGATTAAATTTTATATTTTTAGATGATGGATCTGTAATATTAATTTATAATATTTTGGAGAACGTCGTTAACCGCTAGATAGGTTGCAACATTTGGTAGTTTTTCCTTGTGTAGTAAACTTGTGAAAAAAATTATATTGTTTTACTTAATTAATATATAATACTTATTGGATTTGAATTTCAACACCAAAAAACATAGAAGTTAGATAGTTCCGTGAATACTGAAATCCAATATCAGCAGCTCAATAATACCTACCTATCAGAAACCTGCATTCCTGGTACCTCGGACAGGAGGGTATACTCTATACTGACGAAAAACGAACGAACGAGAGCTGGCGTACAATCGGCACGTGTAATACAACGAGATAATGGCTCGCACTTCGTTTTTCGACATGTAGAGTGACCCGCAGCCGCGGCTTGTTCGTTGGATATGCCGAGTCATGCCGAAGTGATCGATATGTCGGATTGTCGGTATCACACCGCGGGCTGCCTTCAAAAGTGCCCGCTCACTGAGGTGTTAGTTACCGACGATTATCGGAATACACCCCCTCGCTATGGAATTCTTGATAACTTTCTTGATCACGTTTGAATTAAATAAGTTACATTTACATGCTCCAAGTTGGTTTTATTTTGAGTTTAACAGATAGTGTTGTCACTAATCTTTCATTCTCAGGTGAAATATTTAGGCATAATCCTGGAGCGCAATCCCAACACCGTAGCCGGAAGCCTATTGTTCGATGAAACTTAGAAAATATCTCCAGTTAAGGCGAAAACGTTTCGAATTTACTACAAAAAGCTAATTTCGCTAATCCCGCGGCATCTTTGATTTGCACCTGAATAGCGAGGGAGATATATTTTTGTTTCTCAGAGAATATATTTAAAAAACCTTACGGATTATTGATTTCTGGGAAGCCGGTCGGCCGGGACGGATAATGCCGGTTCACGGAGCGAGAACGAATTACTCGCCGAGGGATAAACTAGTCTCTAATTTCGGCAAATGTATCGCAATCTCGAGTTCCGTAATCCGGGAAAAAGCCGCCAGGTACTTGCTGCCACCTTCGTTCCGGGAACGCGGGGCTCGGAACAAACACAGAAGTTTGACACTGCAAAGACCAACTTAGTTTCGGAATATTAATTAAAGTTAGTCAAATTATTTCATCACGGCCGGAGAAATTCAAAAGTTCTTTGTGGGAAGGTGTGATTGATTAAAATAATAATTAACAATGATTACGTTGATGATAATATAGGTCGGCATCGATCGATGGTGATGGATCTGCGCTCGTAGTCATCGTGTTTAATTAAAAAATGTCTGTCGAAAATGTCTGTCCGTCTGTCCGACAAGTAGTATTATTACTTCGTAAATTATAAGGTAACCGTACTGCCTGTGATGTCAGTTAAGTCTTAGAATGTTTCCCTAAATTTTTAACTGTTTATTTAAATGTATTTTAAACATACTACCTACATACATAGGTGTTTACTGGTATTGTATGGTGTTGGAAAGAAAAAACGCTGCTTGCCCCATAAGCGTTTACTTGAGTTAGTGTTTTTATATGTGTATATTTGTATATTTTTGTGATTGCGTGTCAAATAAACGTTGCCAGATACAAGGATTTCATTTGTTTACATACATACACGTAATTACGTATTCAATATAGCCTATTCTTAACATGGTAAATAACCCCCTGAAGGGCTATTTAAAATCTTGACAGCGAGACAGACTTTCACATAACCTTCGCTCATTGATGCTGTACCACTGTGAAATGTTTAACCTGATGGGTCTGTATTTATTTAGATACAGACCCATTAGGTCCTCTTAAAACATTAGGCTCTTCGTAAATACATAAACTGCTGCACCTTTATGATTAGTTTACTAAATATAATTTTCAGGTGCGAAAAATCCACTCTTCGAAACTGGTAGAAAGGGATTGCCGGCTGTAACTACATAATATACATATAGGTATACATACAGACACATAATGACTACCTAAACCTAACGATTATTAATTATTGATTTGGCCACACACAAAAATCTCTATGCAAAACATCCTCTCACCTAGACCTGCCTGCGTTAAAAATGTAACCTAAGTATCGATGAGCAATCCATCATTAACAGTTCAATTAATTGTAACCATTCCTAAGAGAGTGGTTAGATAATTAGATTAGTGGCTGATAGAGCGGCGGCGATATGACGGACGCCCCGGCGGGACGCCTGCGCGCGCGCCGACCAATTAAATCGCACTTTTATGTGACGGATTTACTGGATACGGCTGTTGTTTTCAAGTAGTAGTAGAGCGTTATTGTAATCGTTAAGGGATTTTGTAAAAAATATATACAGTTTTGTCATGTAAGGATCGTTTGAGGTCGTGTAATAGATATTATTTATTAACATAGTGAATGGACCTCATCTGACACACTGAATAACCTCGTGACGCTTAGAATAATACTCGTATGTTGAATACGGCAGCAATAGAAGAAAAAGGCAATAACAGCAATTTTCGTAGTATAATGAAAACACAACATAACAATAATAGTTTGAATAAGCCGACGCGGCGCACCCACACTAGGCTAGCGTGAGCATTGTGCGCAAGCAATCTACAGGCCCGCGGGAGGCGCGATCCGCTAATGATAACCGACCGATATCCTCGGATTATTACATTAACTCCACATTTTATCATCCACCCGCCACTTCACACCTCGCCCGCGAAATTTAGTCCGCCATGACACGAATACCATCCATCTTTTATCGCCTTTTCAACAACAGCCGGCATTTTAGGAATGTTTACCAATAAAATTACGTAAGCCACGGGATGTGACGGTCCTAGATATTAAATAATCGTGGATGAGGCCGTTTTGTTTCCGAAATGAAAAATTCGATATGCTCGACGAGTCATGACTAAATGTGGCCTAAGTACGTGGGATATGTGCGCTCATTTATTATGCGTCCATACAATAGGAATTAAACCGGAACGTATTATCAAAGCTGTCCGTACTTATGAGGCTGGCATTCCTCTACGTGAACTGATTTCCAAAACTACCACTACTATCGGGTTCCCTACGAGTCTTCGAAACTCATTTTTTCGAATATGCATACATCGACAACCTTAAACCGAAACTTTCATAGTGCGATGGCTTGTTGCTTCGAAGGATTTTTTGTTCGACGTATCTTAACACCGAACATCTTACTACGGCATATTGTTTCTCCAACGTTTATTTGTTCGATGTAGAGGACGTTAATGCATGGCTGTGATAAGTAGTTAGCTCTGCTCATATTATTATAATAATAATTATTAAGCTTATATGTATTGTATACCAACTAGTTTTAAGTCTTTTTTTTGAAAAGATGGCTCAGGAGTTTCTTGCCTCCGTTCTTCTCCTTAGACAGAAAGAGCCCCCCCTTATCCGAACGGAGAGTAATTTGTAAAAATTGACGTTCATCAGAAAATTTTATATTTGTACGATGAATAAAAAATTTTGAGTTTGAGTTTGAGTTTGAAGTGGTCGATTAGCCGCAAGTTGATTAGCGGGCGCTGGGAGCGAGGGCCGCGGCCGCAGCACAAAGCCCAGGACTCAGACAATCCACTATCGATCTCCGCGACCCTTCGAACGCTCGCCAGCCGCGGCTACACAATACCGCGGCTCTTTATTATAGCATCTCACATTGTTGTCATTGTTATTATTATGATTCTTTACCGCTTTCCATTGTCGGCCGGCGTTGTGGCGGTGCTTTTTCACGAACCACGTTTAGTCAGTACACTGAGAGCGAGTGGCTCGCACGGTTGCTGTGGAAAATGAGTGTTTTTCGTGGAAATTCTGTGTGTAGTGTGTCTAGGAGTCGCCCTGCGCGCGCCGAGCCGAGGCTCGAGTGACGAGTCTAATAAGATCTTTCCGCGGGGTCGATGACTCCCATGTGTGCTGTACGGACACCTACCTGTGTATGTAGCGGCTACAGCTGCCATAATGACTCTACCACGTTTAAGTTCAAAATTGTGCAAATTGTGCTTTTTAGCTCATTACTTGTTTGTTTCAAATGTCAAAGCAATGTGAAAACTAATATTTGTCCAGTCTAATACGCATAATTCCAATTTGACGAGTTTGTGAATATTTAGATACTAATTTAGAATAGTTTGGTCACTGTGTTTAGTTGTGTCCGTGAGGTAAACAGAGGTATTGTGCGACCGGGAATGTGATTATGAAATGATTACTTATTTAGTGTCGTAATCGTATTTGATATTGCAGTAATACACACAGACTACACATATACAGCTATTATAAATGTCTGAATAGGTACCTACATACATGCAGATTATTGCAGATGTGATATTAGTAAAAATTTATTCAATTAGATTTTCATTTCAGTAACAAATTAAAATTGAAAACTTCGGAGATAAAGGGATGAAATATTATATTCATATCGATTTTATAAAGAGATACTGGTGAATTCGTATCTTTATAATATTTATTTTTAGGAAGAGATATACGTTTTATGTTATTTAATAGATTCTGTAATTACGAGATATACGATTCATCCTCTCCACTTTCTAATTCTAATCTTAGGCCTTATTATTATCTTTGTATTTATATGAATAACCATTTACTCATAGATATCAGGATTACACTAATAGAAACGCCTTATTAAATAGGTATGTAATGTATGCCTTCGAGTATACATCACAAATTCACAACCCTATGCCTTGACATCCTCAGGCTGGTCAGGTAGTATTTAATTCGCAAGACAGGCTGATGAGTCGGAGACAGCTACGGAAGCACCCCCCTACCCTGCCCCCACCCCGCACCGCACCCCTCGCCACCCCCCTGTGTACTGGTGACACTGCCCAGGTGCGATAGAATAGCTGGACGCTTCAATTTGAAATTAGAACGACTTTCTTTTGTCTCGTCGATTATTTATTTTTATTATTTTTAATTTGTGCCAGTATGTTTTAATTTCTTACAAATGCACGTATAGCTTCTAATGTGAAATGTTTTTCGAAGTAACATTTAAAAAGTACCTACAGAATTTGAAATAACAAAACTTTGCACAGTTCATAACTCGAGCGCGCACGTCATGAATGTTATGTTTAAAACTTTTTCAGAAGATTTTATGTAATTGTTTCAGTACTTTTATATTGTGGTTATCTGGAACGGTTTCCACTAAGTCTTAAGTCGCGTCTAAATCTGCAATAAGTTATTCCAACAACTTGGGAGAAAATAAATGTGTATCGACAAGTATGCGAACTTTCGTCTTTACACAAAAATGTTCTTACAGTAAGTTTTATGATATCAAATCTAAATTTTCCTAAGTCTACGGTTTCGTAGGAGGGAGTCTTCCACCCCCTGTAAGGAGAAATGATGATAGCTCAGTATTACGTATGCGGTCTTGTTTGTGTCCAGTCATGTAGTAGCCTCCCTTCCTTCTGGTATCTAATACATCTGGAACATTCTCGGCTATCTAATATATGCGAGTGTTAGGCCTCGGCGTCTCTTGTGATGCTTCCCGGAATTCATGAGAACCTAGTACCTAGCCGAGTGTGGGCTAGGGATTACGCAGTAAGATTTAGTTAACTATGTTTAAGATTGAGGGTTAACATTTAAACTTTATTTTATAGCCATGTTTTTCGTAAACGAGACCTATCTTTATTTACTAAACTTGTTTATGCGATATAATTCAATCCAACCGATTTATCTTATTTTAAATTAGTTTCCCAACTTTTATGAAATTTTCAGTTTCTAGTCCTTTGAACAGCATTACCTATACCGGAGATGGCAGCAAAGTAAATTGCTAAATCGAAATTTACAGCGCAACAGAAATATGTCACTAATTGATAGACTCGCACGAGATGCAATCACGGGCCCGGCGACGCGTGACGACAATGGCGGCCATGTTGCAGTGTTGCCAGTCGCGATAATTAATAAATAGCGGAGCCATCTAGCGGCACCTAGCGGCTCTAGCGCTGTCATTAGTGACACCTCGCGCCAAATCGCCAATTAGGAGCGATGCCGTGTGATGCACGCTTTTTATTTTACGCGAGAATCCGTGGTGTTGCCATTAGTGAGACGCGCTTATTTGCATCTATTGAAATCGGTCGCATTGTGTGGGTAAGGTGTGGCGTGTTTTGATTGCGGCTGTTATAGGTAGAATTATTTTTGTAGTACTATTAGGTATCTATTTAACAATTTAATTATTCATTTATTTATTATCTATATAAAGGAGTAAACACAATTTTAAATTAAAATCATATCACAAACTCACAAGATTAAACTGTTATCCTTGGACAGGGATAATCTTACTAAATGTGGGGTCCCTTTAATTTAATATCTTCCACACTACCGGGTTTACCATGTCGCACCCGCACCATATTTAAATACCTACGCTACCTACTTAGGTACTATGAAAACGCCTTGTAGATATAGCTATAAGAAAGTTTTTTTTTCTATTGATTGATTACGATAAATTGGTACATAATTATTATTATAATCATGATATTAAGTATGCATATTTTTTTCAATAATAATACTGTGTCAAATTGTCTGAACAAATTACATTTGTAATAATTACTATAAGATCACCATTTCATTGGCCATTTTGTTCATAGCGCAAGAAATACCTAAAATCCTACTTATTTTGATGACAGGTCCTTAAAAGTACCTATTATATTGGAAGTAAATTATTAAAACGCCTATTTCACACGGATTTGTTTATAAGTATTGTAAATGCGTACATCTAGCTAGAGATATGTATTTTTCCTACTTAATATAGATTTAAAATATGTTTAATTTTAAGATTGTTATTGAAATAAATGTGTTTTAAATAAATACCTGTGTTTTTGTTTCATTTGATTTATAAATAAGTAGTACCTATAACTTTAATAAGATGCTTCCGTAATGTGAAGTGTTCTCAATAGGTATGTATTACATTGTATGTATTACCAAGGAACAAGATAAATTTAACACAAAAACTATCATGAATATCTAAAACTTGATGCCTACCTAATCAAGTTTTTAATAAATACCTTAAATCCTACTTATTTTGATGACAGGTCCTTAAAAGTATTATATTGGAAGTAAATTATTAAAACGCCTATTTCACACGGATTTGTTTAGAAGTATTGTAAATGCGTACATCTAGCTAGAGACATGTATTTTTCCTACTTAATATAGATTTAAAATATGTTTAATTTTAAGATTATTATTGAAATAAATGTGTTTAAAATAAATACCTGTGTTTTGTTTCATTTGATTTATATATAAATAGTACCTATAACTTTAATAAGATGCTTCCGTAATGTGAAGTGTTCTCAATAGGTATGTATTACATTGTATGTATTACCGAGGAACAAGATAAATTTACCACAGAAACTATCATGAATATCTAAAACTTGATGCCTACCTAATCAAGTTTTTTCAACCCTTACCATTCATATAAAGGCAAAATAACTGTTATTATCGCAAAACACAACCTTCTCCTGTGAATTGTACTGAAAGACTTAGGTTTTGGAAAATCAGTTTAAATTAATTTAAGTGGCAGTAAGTATAATAGTGACAAGGTAAGTATAAGTTATACTTATCATTATCATAGAATAATAATGTAAAGTATAAAATACCCACATAGTTTCTCTTTGTTTTGCTAAAATAATGTATAGTTTCGTGGATCTAATCATAATGAAATGGTAAATATAAAAAATAGGTGTAAAAAATTTCGTGAAGTACAGTTAGATAGGTACCTTGTATTTTGAAAGACGTTGTTTACCGTTCTTAAGAGATAAATAGTCCTTGTTTCAGCACCAGAAACGTTAGAATATAATACTTAGGTACAGCTTAGATTGACAATATTACAGGGAAGAACTAGATAATCTAATTCAGACACAATCTCGAAAGAGTAACAAGTTAACGTATATCTTTAAATTGATGATATCGTAGATCCATATATAATATTATCCATGTCGTATTACTCAAAATGTTTAATACATTCATAACATTTCATACGAGTAAGCTAGATGTCTAATAATTATATTGATAGAGGTTTAGTTATCTTGTGCGTTAAGGATAAAATCAAAGGCCTTTTTATTATTCACTAGAAATGTACACGGTTCTATACATACATATTAGATATTATTATAATTACTGTACAATACATAAGGGCCTTGAACTTGACAGGAAAATGTACTTATCTACGTCATCACAAACAATAGGCACCTAGATGGAGACAGCTGAATAAACTGAACTATAACGTGGAACTATATAAACACCTAAATATACAAATACATATTATTATACTGTGTTGTTGAAATGTTTTCTTATTTAATAAATATTTTTTGTGGAATTTCATTGAAGGTTTATCCTAACTAATATTATAAATGCGAAAGTAACTGTGTCTGTCTGTCTGTCTGTCTGTTACTCTTTCACGCCAAAACTACCGAACGGATTTGAATGAAATTTGGTATACATATGGTCTAGACCCTGAGAAAGAACATAGGCTACTTTTTATCCCGGGATTCCCACGGGAAAACTTTTTAAGGCGAAGCGAAGCTCGCGGGAACAGCTAGTTTACTATAAAGATAGGAAGTTAAGGTATCGGAAGCCTAAGTAAAAGTAAAGGTGATCATCAACCTAAATTCTAAACCAATATAAATTATTTTATTTGTTTCTCCTTTTTAATTTACATGACCAAAACAATGATAATAGGTATAAAGTGTAGTTATAATACAAGATTACATGGTTAGAAGGATATTGAAGTAAAATCATGAGACCGTACTTAAATAAAGTAGGTACAACCTACGCGCATGCCTGAGTTGAATACAAGCTGTGATATAATGTGTCGCCGACCTATTTAATACGTAAATTAATTAAATTAAACAAAGGTAACGTGTTTTTCTAAATATTTAGAACAAAATATAGTGAGCATTTTTAGAGAATGTAATACAAATAATGAAAACATGATTGTAGCAAAACAAATGTTGAGTGGGTGAGGTGAGGTAGACTTGGTCAGCAAACATTCATGAGTGAGATCGGGGAGACTTTTCAGGAGGCTGCGGGCTCGGCCGCCGCGGCGCGATTAAACATGCAGGCGCGGGCGGGGAGCGGCGCGCGGGCGGGGCGGGGGGCGGCGCGCGCGCCCATTGGTGCAGCGCGCGGGGGGCGGGGCCTGGCCGCCGCGAGCCCGGCCGCGCCGCTCCGCCGCCACAACGCACGTAGCCTCCGCGACGCACGGTCCCCAGTGTCGCGAGCGCGCGAGTTCATGTGAGCGACCGACAGTTCTCTCGTTAAGTCCGGTGACCAAGGATCGGCAAGCTGTACGCGCCGCAGGAAGACGACATGCTGACGATGGAGACGGACCTGAAGGGCGGCAGCCTGCACGGCGCGGCGCCGCACCACGCGCTGCAGCACGGCTACGGCTCGCTGTCGGCGCTGGGCGGCATGATGCTACCGCAGCAGCAGCCGCTGCACCAGCCGCACCAGCACCTGCACCAGCACCAGCAGCACCCGCACGCCGCGCACGCGCCGCATGCACCTCACGCCACGCACGCAACACACGCCACGCACGCGCCGCCCAACAACAACAACAACACCACCAGCAAGAACTCCAACACGGACCGCGTGAAGCGCCCCATGAACGCCTTCATGGTGTGGTCGCGCGGCCAGCGCCGGAAGATGGCGTCCGACAACCCCAAGATGCACAACTCCGAGATCTCCAAGCGCCTCGGCGCGCAGTGGAAGGACCTGTCCGAGTCGGAGAAGCGCCCCTTCATCGACGAGGCGAAGCGCCTGCGCGCCGTGCACATGAAGGAGCACCCCGACTACAAGTACCGGCCGCGCAGGAAGACGAAGACGCTGGCCAAGAAGCAGGACAAGTACCCGCTGGGCGGCGGCGCGCTGCTGGGCGGCGGCGGCGGCGAGGCGCGCGCGCCCAGCCAGCAGCGCGACGTGTACCAGGTGGCGCCCAACGGCTACATGCCCAACGGGTACATGATGCACGACGCGGCCGCCTACCAGCAGCAGTACTACCCGCGCTACGACGTGGCGCAGATGCAGCAGGGCTACGGCGGCGGCTACTACGGCGGCGGCCAGGGCTCGCCCTACGTGCCGCAGCCGCCCTCGCCCTCGGGCTACGGGCTGGGCCCCGGCTCGCCCGGCGGCTACGCGCTGCCGCCGTCCTGCGCGTCGCACTCGCCGTCGGGCTCGTCCGCCAAGTCGGAGCCCGTGTCGCCCGGCCCGCCCGGCCCGCCCGGCCTCAAGCGCGAGTACGACGGCTCGCTGAAGCGCGAGTACGAGCAGCAGCTGGGCATGAAGCGCGAGTACGCGCAGCCGGACCTGTCGCACATCATCAACATGTACCACGTGCCGGACGAGCAGCGCTACGCGCCCGCCGAGCGCATGCCGCTCATCTGAGACTCGCCCTTCGCGTGCGACATCGACATCCCGCCGCTCTGAGGCGCCGCCGACCGCTCGCCGCGATACAGACACTACAGTGACTTTGTTGATGATCAGTTCTTGCGTTAGGACAGTGACCGTTATCTCCTTGGCGTACATACTTCTAGGTATGTTCCTTTATTTGTTTTGTATCGTACGTAAGTGTTGCGAGGGGCCCGCGCTGTTAGTGTTGCGACCGCTCCTCCGACGGTTCATTCATGTTGTTGGATACCTGTATCATATTATCGATTATTGTATTTTTTCATGGTTTAAGTTAAAATATTTTAAGTTGCGAGAAGACGACGAATGACTGGAGATGAGTGCCTTCGCGCGAGAGATGATGAGTGTGTGTGGTAATTTGGATACCAAAAAATTCGAACAATCTGTAAATATAGTGATAGGATTCTAGAGTTGCAAGTTGAAGTTAGTGGATAAAGTAGGGTAGATAGAGATAAGCCGTGCCACGACACACTCCACAACACACGTCGTGCATTGTACAAAATATTTGTTATATTGAAACGAAAGTTATAAAGACTCGAAAGACTTAAAATATTGTAATACGAAAATGTACAGTGAGTGTTATTATAGTCAGTGGACACAAAAATATATTGAAGAAAGAAATGAAGTTATCAATAAACGACGCGTTAAAATTATTATTTTGTTTTGTTCTCTCTCGAGAGATCCCCTGCCGACGGCAACATGCTACACCTATTTGTTACTATTTCACATAATGTGTAGGTACATCACAAAAACCTATATAGGTATCTTAAATCTTACCTTACATTTTTTGCCGTGTAAAAATACCAAAGTAAATATTTTCAATCTTAAAACCAAAGAGTTCTAATTTTATACAGCCATTATGAAATCATTTCTTAACTGTTACAAATATGGCCTAACTTTTCTTGAATTTATATTGCTCAAGGTAAAACTAGAATTATGAAGTTCAACTTACTTTTTCAAGTAGGTATCTTGAAAAGTAATAAGTAGAAATAAAGAAACGTCGTGGTTGACATCAAAAGAGTAGATTTTATGATAGATAATTAACAAATACCTTAATTTACTCAATTATTTTAAAGATTATTGAAGTTGTAATAACTTTAAAATTGGATTCATTGACATTCATAACTTTTGTCAATAATTTACTTGATCTAAATATATTTTGCTACGAGCTACGGCTGCTACGCCATGAGGGCACAATTTATGCATACAAAAGACTTCAACGGGTTAACTAAAAAGTTGAAATGAAAGTTCTTTTTTTAAACATACTTTATTGTGATAATTATATCCTTTGTATTAACTGTAAAAAGTCTGCAATCGACTACATGTTAACATTGTACTGGGTCAGTCATATTTTAACAGTTTTTGCATAATACTTAGGGTAGATACTGTTCGCTAAACAATTAGGTGAGGTACCTAATTTTTTTTTTATAAGTATAGTTGACGGTTTATGAATTCATTGTGATTTCTCGATATCAGACTATATTCCAGTGTGATTACTAACTATTGTATCTATCCATAATATTCCAAGGCCAAAAAACTTATACTAAAAGGCAAAATCATTTATTACAAGCTAAACACCAAATCCCTTCCATTAAAACAGTCCACGGGAATGAAATGGCAGCATTTCAATCAATTCTTGTCAACACGCAATCCGGGGAAGGGGTGACTCGACACATGATTCAATCAACTGTGTCCCGGAGGAGATGCACTCACTTGGCACTTCTAGTCCCCACCGTGGACTGTGGACTGGCCCTCGGGTGCTGCCGTCACAACAAGGCATATTGAAATAGACTTTAAAAGAGGTTTAGGTTTTTAAAGAATATATATTTTAGACAAAATATGGAGATAAATAATCATATTAGGTAATAATCATTATAATAATACCCATATTAATAAGTTGTACCAGGGTATAGACTATGACTAGGGTAATCCTGTAAAATTGCAGAGCGGAACGTGTAGGCCTACATGCATCTATTAATCGTAATAATCATCTTGAGCCTAGTATTTCACTTCAAAAATATTATAGGCTTTAAATTTGTTACAACTTTCTACATCATACCTACTCTTTTTTAAGCCAAAATTGCACCCAAAATCCCTGTACGAAATTCATTTAACACCATACTTAAAAACACCCTCAAGGGACTTTACACTATGGGACCACAAGACCGCCCCAGTCTTTATGCCGCATTAATTTGAACACCCCCTGTATAAGGCACGGTTTAATTTAAACACTATTTTCACTTGCCGCCTTCTGCTGACGGCTTATAGGGATTTGGGAATACGATGGAGCATATTGATGATTAAAATAGGTAATATAGCTATTCTAGATTTTGGTTGAAATTGAATTTTCCTTTTAAACTGAATACCTAAGTAAATGAAAGGCTTTCTTAAACCATACACATATTTTTATCGAATCATAATGATATCCAATTTGGAGTAAAATCAAACTGAACAAAAAGATTTTCCATAAAGTAGTGTATTATTATTAGATTTAATTTCGCAAAGGAAATATATCTTTATCCTATTTTAAATTTAAATATGTAATTAGAAAGATATACCAAACATGTTTTTCTATGTCTTGTAGTTGTGAAGATTATTTCACTAACATTTTAAATAAAAAATCCTACAAACTGTAAAGAATGAAAAATACGTTTGTTAATCTATACCCAGTGTAGCAGATACAATAACATACAAGAATGCCATGAATGTAGTATTGACAAAAAAACATCGTTAGGGCTGATTTTCCCGTAAATAATTTAAATTATTTACCTAATTGAATAATCTCATTCTAGTAAAGTAGTTGTTGTTTGTAACACACACGGTGAAACTCTATCAAGGACTACAATGCAGCCCAAAAGTAAGTAACATTTCATCATACAACCAACAAGCAAATATAAATCTCAGTACCGCTAGCAAAAATAACTCCAGTAAAAATCAAAACAAAACGGTCAGCAAGCATTTGGCACCCCCCGTTCCGGTGTATGGGTGACCCCGGGGGTTCCCACGGCCGCTCTCTCACGGTACATGTCGCTGCCATGATTGCTTCCAGGTCACGGAATTAGAGCTTTCTAATCATACCTATACGATATGCTGATTGGCGGGTGCGAAGACCCCGCTGCCATGCGAACTCAGAACTGCGAATGATGCAGGTAAGTGACAAAAACGAAGACTTGTGGGTAAACAGATAAAATATGTTCTTATCGAAAAAGATGTTGAGAAAAACTGTGTTAACACAAACTGTCGCAAGCTACAAGCGATCTAACATCTGCATCTGTCAGTCCACAGCTCGTCGGTAACCCCATTTACACTTCTGTCCACAAATGCGGGAGTGCACATTTGGCGCTATAGTTTTTGCCTTGTATCGGGTCTAAGGAACAAAGCAAACAGCGGGACACGGCACAAACAGCCGCTAAACTAAAGTTGTCACGTAATTCGTTCGTCAAATACGCCAATATTTGTCCAAGAGATTGACACCGCCCGCCCCGTGGCGGCGCCCTTTGTTTTTATGTTGTCAATATTTGGTCTCATTTGTCAATAAGTGGTTTTAAATGACTTCTCGAATACGGATACAGGCATGGTGGCAAAAAGTGGGTGGTGGAGGCGGGACTTCACATGTCGCCAGACCTATCGGCTTATGTTCTAATGAGCCGCAAATAGACGTGTGTGTAACTGTAGGTAAGTACTTTTAAGTCGACATCGGTATCTTCTTATGACATGTTTACGCGTTACTAACTTCTATCAAGAAGAAAACTTCATCCTTTCGTTTATTTCATGATTCGCTTTAAAACTATTTCAACTTAAGTATTTAGAAGTATAATTTAGGAAGTTAGTAAAGTAAAAACAACAGGTTTACTTATAACAATCAACCCCGGCGTTCTGCGAAGCGTCGCGCAGCCTTGGCGCGGTTTAGCGGCGCGGGCGGAGGCGGAGAGGCAAAAAATATATTGTAAATGGAATTTTTACTTTTAGCTTTACTGCGCATGACCTTCTTGGAAGCGTTAGTTGTTAGTTGCTATAACGGTAATGGCGTCCCTGCAGGTAGGCACGGCAGGCGCGGAGCTTGACCAATGCTTGGTCGGTACTTTCTTAACTAAGTTAAAATCATTTAGTTTGCCAAAATGGCAGATGATTATCTAGCCATAGATCGAAAGACCTAAAAAGTAAATCTACATACCTATCAATAATCAGGCGAATGTAATATTCATTATATATGTAAATAGGCGATAGGAAGGTACAAAGTTTATTTTGCCTTAGAAAGTTTTACATCTACCTGCCTTTAAAATAAATATACTTAGTTGGTGTTGCGTATTTTTTCAAGTTAAGTTGTAAATTAGGCTGATACCTATTGAGAAAGTTTATTTTGTAATCAATTAAGACGTAAGTTTTCTATCGTTATTTTTTCTTTCACTTTACCTTTAACCTATATTTTTCTGTTTGTAATACCTATCTAACAATATACAAATATATTTTTAGACATCAGGTATATTCTTCAGGTATCATCCCGATGTTTTCCTTAACCGTATTGTATACTACTACCATAAATAAAGTAACGTCAGTGTTATGTTTATAGATACTTTTGGAAATATTTCATACCTAAACAACAATAAACCGTATATATATGTAATATACCGTATGTACCTACATATTTATTTTTTATCTTAAATACCTACGTTCCTAAACAACAATATAGGTAGTTACCTACAAATATTAGAAAATTCATAATCCACAACAAACAGTAAAACAAAAGTTGTGCTGTACCCATCCGTATGCTGTGGAGTTAATAAAAAAACCCAGGCCGTAATGAAGGGGTTTTTGTAAAGTTTATGGCCCTGCTAAAGGGGTACAGACACGGATGGGCCTCATAAAACAATTAAATAATCCTTGCTCGTAGATCGTAAACATGACGGTGAAAATTTTATCTTACTTTGTTTACATAACGGTAATTTTATATGTTGGTTTCTCTTCGAATCTAATTTCTATTTTTTTTCTTTTTTCCTTTTGATGGTACCTATTTTGGTTCTAGGCTGTAGCAGATCTTTTTGTAAACAGATACAGATGTCAAAAGGTGATTGATACAATGATACACTCCACATGCCGTGTATTTGTGTTTATAGTTTTTTTGAATTTCAATTATTTCTCTCTCTCTCTCTCAGCCTTCTGTAGTCCACTGTTGGACATAGGCCTCTCCTAACGATCGCCACCCCAAACGGTCACCCGCCATCTGCATCCAGCGGCTTCCCGCTACCTTCCGCAGATCATCAGACCAACGGGTTGGGGGGCGACCGACACGCCGTTTGCCGACACGGGGTCTCCACTCCAGAACCTTTGTACTCCAGCGGTCGTCGGTTCTACGGGCTACGTGGCCAGCCCATTGCCACTTCAGCGTGCTAATCCTTTTGGCTATGTCGGTAACTTTAGTTCTCCTGCGGATTTCTTCATTACGAATCCTATCTCGCAGGGACACGCCTAACATAGCCCTTTCCATAGCACGCTGAGCAACTCTGAGCTTGTGGATAAGCCCTTTGGTGAAGCACCACGTCTCGGCTCCGTAAGTCATCACTGGCAACACGCACTGATTAAAAACTTTTGTTTTCAGACACTTCAATTATTTATTCATCTGTAAAACAAAGTAGCTATATAGGTACCTAACTAACACTGAATCAAATCACTTATTTCAGTTATGCAGCATACTTACTTACAGAGTTCTAATAGCTGACTCAAAAAAATAACCAAAATACGCAAAAGTATTCCATTAATGCCAAGCACGTCGCTTATCAGAATCGTCAATCTACAACCGAGGTGGTAGCGATAAAGTAGCTTAAACATAAGACAATAGTTTTAGTTTTTCCTAATGAGTTCTGACTAAATACCTAGCTTCCTACTAGCAGACTATTGTTAGTCATGCTGATAAGAGTGATAACAGTTCTTAGTAAGTGATACTACCTGACTTGTAAGTTTATGAATTTCAGCTAAAATCAAAGTTTTAAAGAAACCAGCAATTAGTTATTAGGTGATTGTAATCTATGGTATCTTTACTTCGGTGTAGCATTAGCATAGCGTATTATTGGTGGCCTTATACTACATATTAATAATATACTTACATCCTAACTTCCTAACTTAATATAATAAATGCGAAAGTAACTGTGTCTGTCTGTCTGTCTGTTACTCATTTACGCCAAAACTACTGATTTGAATGAAATTTTATATACATACGGTTTAGACCCTGGGAAAGAACATAGACTACTTTTTATCCCGTAATTCCCACGGGAAAACTTTTTAAGGCGAAGCGAAGTGCGCGGGAACAGCTAGTAAAGTATATATTAACGTTTTATTTTGATAGTCGACATACAATTTAGAACAACTTACTTATTAAAGAAAACTAAAAAAATAATGTTTGGTTGATTTAATCTTTTTCACGTCCAGAAATGTTAGTGGCAGTCCATCAGGCTACAACTAGTTAATTTCTCCCGGCCTCGCCCGTCAGTAAATTGAGGCAAAAAACAAAAGAGGACTAGCCATAAATTTAACAGCCTACTAATAGGGCGTTTCCCGTTCAATGCAAGACTATGAAGCCATATTTTTTATCAAAATGTGAACTTATTTAATACTAAAATGGTGTCTTTATTTATGAAATAATTATGATTAAGGCTTTAAATAAAATCATTAGAACAGTAAAATTCATATTTGCCAGGCGGGTATGCAATGATGGCTGGCTCAAATAAACAGTACAGTGGCGGTGATTCACTATGGAAAATTAAAGAACTAGGTAAGTAATAAGTAAACAAAACACGAAATAACTGTTAAGAAAGTAAGCGGCAGCTATCAAAGTGACGACACAGGGACGGTCCGGCTCGCGATTAAGTCATTAGGCGGGGGCGGGTCCAGCCGCTGAATAATTTAAAACAAATACCGTCGACACGGCTACCTACAGACCGACACTATCCACGCTGATCTACACGCATTTTATATGTATATTTAAGAAGCCCCCGGCCACCGATACCGACCCGTTTCATAGACAAATTTATTATTAACCATCAGCTTTATAATGGGCATTTAATTGCCGTTTATAAAACGGCGTTTTGCTACTGAAAAGTAATTCTACACAATACACGTTTTTTTTGTTAATGCTGGATTAGTTAAAGATGTTGGAAAAGTAGATTTTTTTTAAGGGTTTTAGTTATGTGCTATCATTAACTTAGTTTATCTACGTCGATAAAGACGCGGTGCAATCAGCCCAGGACTTCTAACCTATAATCAAGAAGTGGAACACCAAATTTCGTGATTCAAAGAAACATGTTCTATCTATCCATCTATTTAGATATGTATTCACATGACATGTGGCGGTAGATCTCGAGCACTCTCCAGCGGAGTCCAAACACTCGGCTGTCACTCGTGATTGTCGCTGTCCCCTGTTCACGTTGTCTTCACCTCCGTGGCGTCCGACAAACTATTAGTTAATGTTGGACTTTATGAGTTTGATCCAATGTTGTGCATCATCTGCATAATTACTTTTTTAATCTAGTTTCTGTATGTAATCGTTTGCTTGAAGTTTCTCGGAGGGAAAACATATGGAGGAAATGTAGCCTGTCTTACTCAGGTAGGTACCTAATTTGATACTTAATATTATAGTCGTCGTTCCAGCGGACTGGAAGGCATCCTGTGCTACGTTTTCCTGTACGTGGTCTCCACCTGAGAACCCGGATCCATCTTAAACCAATTCATCGGCAAGTATGAACATTATCAACCACTATCACATAAGTCTACAGATTTTACAAATGGAAATCGCTTAATTGGACTGAAATAAATTCTAGTGCTTTAGCCCGGTGCGTGGAGTCCTGGAGATCCTAGGCTATGTTGTTGTAGGGCCCACATGTGGACAAGTGCCTCGCTCATGCCCTCAGATAGCCGTGAGTGCCTCCTCATCATTCAATTGTCGATGTAGCAGAAATCACTGCAGTAGTCTATCTGGATTTCAGATGTATTGTTGACAATACACTCAATAACGGTTTTAAGTAATTCCACTTCGAGGAAATAATCATGTCAACCGTATGAGATCACACTCTTGGGACTATTTGATTTGCAATGTTGTTACTTTAAATAATAAGGTTTAAGTATTACGTACCCCATGTTATACTTTACATTTCAAATTAGTATTACGAGTATGAAATACAGGCTGTATTTCATACTCGTATAAGTACCCCATGTTATACTTTAAATTTCAAATTAGTATTTCAGAAACGTATGTACACATTTAGCTACACTCCGTATGTGGAACATCCGCGATAAGTCATGGTCCGAAACAGTGACGCTACAAACTAAATTAATTTGTCCAACGGTCCGCTTAACGGTACGCCTGAAGACTTTCCTGCCAATCCACAATCCACTACCGCCGCTCTCATACAGAAACAGCCTACAAAACCACGTTAGCTAAAACAAATCTAACCCTAACACCCAACAATAGGACACATTTTCATTCGTCCGCCATCGCACATAGCACCGTCACAAAGAGAGCAGCTCGTGGTAAATAAACAGTTGATACTCACTACACATCATTACATTCGAGATATGAATACCTATTGTGGCGGGACATTGAACCCTAACAGCTCCGGATAAGCTGCAGTATTGAATGCACGTGGCCTCGGTACTGAACAGGCGTTTCTCGGTCACAGTGGGTTAGTGGGTGCGAGCCAGCGCCGGTCAAACGGTTAGCAAACATGTTCGAATTCTCCTCGCCCAGAGTTTTTAGCCGCACCGGGGAATAGTTGCGAAAGCTCGCCACATCTCCGACACCTATCGGTTACACACTAGTCAGAAACTTGGATAGCCCCAAACACTTACGGGGCAAAACAAATTTGTAGAAATCGTTTTCGTCAGTATACACTAAATAGGCTTTATACAGGCACTATCTCCAAGTTTTGATCCACAAAAAACTATTCATTCTCATAAGAAATTCAACGCGCATTAGTTCCGCGATTGCGTCCAGGGACGTCGTCATCTTTTAGTTAAGTAACTAGCAAAGTAGCGGTCCCTATTAAACAACAATATAAATTAAATTAATTTGAAAAAAAGTTAAAACAGCAACTAGCAGCGAAGTACAAAAAGATTGTTGGTATCACTGAACAAAACAACTCGGAAGCGCCTCCATTTTATACCCAAAAATAATCGCCTATCAATCAAAAGTATACAAACTCTTTGTCGGCGTAGAACCGGCCAGTAATTGTACGAGGAAAAAACAAAAGTAGAAATTTGTAACGAGATAAAAAAAGTTCGGATCATTCTGTTTAGTGCGAAATTATAGCGTTTTAAACGGGCGTTTAGGACGCCGATAATGATCGGGTATTACGTAAGTGGACTCGCCTCGGGTAGGAAAAGTGCCGCGGAGCAATCTATTAGCTGAACAAAAACTCAGCATAATTTCACACCTGTTTAGCTTTAATTTCATAATGATGCGCGAGCGGTGAGCTTTGCGAGCGCGTATTTGTGAGTCCGCGAGAGGCCATCTTTGTTCCTTAATGTGCCTCGCAACATGGACATGGCTGCACTTGCGTGTACTACTGATAATGTATGTACATTCATATTTTAACCATAATATATTTCCTTTCATATTTCTTCAAAAGCTATTCAGCCAGTTGATTGCCCTTTTAAAGGATGTATCTGGCTAATGCACATCATCAAATGATAATCACGGAGAGAATCCTACTGAGTGAAGTGTAGTGTCTGAAGCGGCCTTGGCGGCACCTGTAGCGAGGGGGTGGGGTAGGCGGCCGCACGGGCGGGGGGGCGATGACGTCACGCCGTGGGTGCACGTCGGTCGCGCTCCACAAACCACGAGGCTAGGGCCTTGCCGGCTGCTCCAGATTGCTCACCAGAACACCAACACTTTTTACTGGACGCTAAGACAATCGAGGCGCCGCCGCATCAAATTTTGTGGTGGTGACCGGAAGTTTTGTTGATTTGGTGTACCTACAGTAGGTTGTTCTCCTCTCCTTTTGCCATAATGAAGTTGAATAGTTATCATAACCAATAATTACTAACAACAGTACAGTTTAGAGCAGTGTTTTTCAACCTGTGGGTCGCGACCCCCTGGGGGGTCGCGAAGCTTCTGTAGGGGGGTCGCCAGAGGTCGAAAAAACTGGGTACTTTAGTGAAAAAATACTATAAAGACAGATAATTTAATTAATATTTATATTAGATAGATCAGCGATCATAAGCATTTTACTCCATCCTTGCGAGCATGGATTTTTATAGCAAACTAATACAAAATCTGGCCAAAATCTGTAGTTTTCCCGAGAAATCTTTTGTTGATAAGTACATACAGAAGAAGAATACAATTAGCTCGAGTCTACTCTTACTTCATCTTGCCTCTCACCGTAAATTATTAAATTAAAGAAGGTTTTTTGATAGATTTTTGGTTGAGGTAATTTTTGCTTCCAATGAGTGCAGAAAATAATAATATTAAATGTATTAAAATATAATGGGTTTCCAATTCAAAATTACGTATAAATTAACAACTCTTCTCAGATTTTTCAAAGTGAATCCAGAGGCTAATAATAATAACAGAATTGAATAATTCAGGGTGTTGCAAAAAGGGTATTTTTTCCGCAAGTTTTGAAATAAAATTCTGATTTCACTTTCGGGCTTAGATATACCATGATGCACAATTGTACATGTAGGTTTCGGCTTAGTAAGTATACCCTTTTTGCAACATCCTGTATTTAACATAACTAATAAGATACTTTGACTATATTTAGGAATTTTTATATGGTAGCCAATAAAACAAAACACAAAAAAAAATTGACCCCTTTATACATACCTACATGTTAATAAAAATCGAAGGGTCAAGGGGGTCGCGAAATTTTTTTTTATACCAGGGGGGTCGCGTCATGAAAAAGGTTGAAAAACACTGGTTTAGAGAGACAGTTTCATTTATCACTCAATAATAAGATCCATCTTTCAGGACACCGAAATTAAAACATCCCAAATAAATCATTTCGAGTCCGAAGACATTGAATTACCGAAACCCCGGCATGGCCAATCAACAGAACTCGGAAAGACAATGGGCTTAGCGTGAAAGCGCTCGTAAAACTATGGGGGTGCCGTAAAGTCCGTCCGAAAATATTGACAAGTTTTACAACGCGTGTCCAACGTTGGGTCCTTTGTCTCGGCGTGTCTCGACGATTCGTCGCGGCAATCCACCGCCGCCATTGCACACTGGACCAGAGAGCCAACGCTCTTGCCACATGACTTTCAACGACTTTCAGATACCCTGGCGCACCTAGCAGCAAGCCCCATAAGATAACATAACCCACACTTCACAACACCGTCAGAATCAACACACATTGCGCTCACAGCACGCGCCAGAGCACAAAACATCTTAACACATTGACAACCAATCAATAACGAAAAGGCCCGATGATTTTGAAAATATATTTTTATTATTTATCTCAGGCCAATAGCACTGTGAAAGTTCACACAACAATTTAACATTTTAACACGGAGCTGCCACCGCTGCCCGCCTCATTAAAGTGTGTTTTGAACGCATATCTAAAAATACCGGCAATGAAGATGTCGCTAATAATTCGAATGGTTATTGCAGTTAGTGTTCTGAAGAGGAATTTAAGTTATTCTTTTTTTGTTTAGCGTTGTGTGAAGGGATCAGCCTGGCCCATTCATGTAGTACGGACATGACAAATGAGCCTGTCCGTATTATACAACAAGTTTATTTCTTCCAGTTCGCATCACATTGACGGACTTATTTAAATCTGGTCACTCCATTGAATGATAAAACCTAGATGCTGCTGAGTAAGTCCTCCATAGAACCCTAAAGCACTTCATCATTTGCCATTTTCCGTCTCGTACTTGTATGAAAGAGAAAAAACGGCCTCCATCTCGAATGTCATTTGCACGGGCGTGCCGTTGGAAAAGCAATTATTTCAATATCTCAGCTGGCTCGGCGGCGTATGGGCGAACCTCATTGTAGATCGTTTAAATGGGACAATATAAATGATTAAGAAATGATAATCTTGTACTTGTTCATAAATTCATAACACAAAATAAAGTATTCAGTTGTTAACTAATATAATCGGTATTTACATTTAGCCAATTCAGATATTTTTTCAGTGAAAATTGTTATTTAAGTCGAAAAACAATATAGCATACGTAGACATTTTACAAGGATAGTTTTACAAATTCGTCTGTACAACTTTTTTTTTCTATCCTCATAGCTCGTCGTCGTAGTCATACATAACTTATGTATCTGAAACTCGCAATATATCTTAAAACAAAAGCTACACGATTCCAGCCTCTCACAAATGTTCTGAACCAAGGCTTGAGTATTACGCGGCCGGCACCCAGAGCGCGCGAGTGACAAAAACTGTCCGCACGCGCGGCGCAGCCGTGACCGACCACGTGACTGCCAGAGACTGGGGCCACTCCAGCTTCACGAATACCGAGTAAGGAGCACTGCTGTCATGCAATCAGAGGGCCTTAGGGTGCTTACATACAGAATCGGGTTCCCTGTATCTACCTGTACCGGTAACCTGATTATGCGAAAGCGCTCATGACATTAAAAAAATCCGGGAAATGCTCCGTGAGAGGGCGCTTTCGCATAATGAGGTTACCGATACAGGTAGATACAGGGAACCCGATTCTCTATGTAAGCACCCTTACAGAGCACTGTCATGCAATCAGAGGGCCTATCACAGGCTCACGTGGCAAATTCGATACTACACAAACATATGGAACGAACAAATGTCACCTTTGGAACTAAACAATTTGCCTAACATTTTGACAGTGACAGTTGACGATACTGTTCTTTTTCCATATGTTTGTGTAGTATCGAAATTAGTATGATATCCCGTGATAGGCCTTCGGCTCTCTGTAACTCCGTATTTTGTCAAGCAAGAGAAGCCCGCAAGAGGTCTTACCTACCATTTCAAATTACACGACGTTTTAAATATCTAACTGCTAGATGATCCTGTAAAAACACCGTATCGATGGTTGTAAATGTCAAAACGTCACTTTTTCACGCATTTTTGCATTGATATGTCTGAGATTCAGGGTTGGCCCTACGACGAATTTCTTACCGAATAACCTAGGGCGTCAGAGTACCTTTTTCATTGTGAGGTTCACTACACCTAAAGCGGTTTTCTAGTGTGAATTTCGGGATAAACGTTCAATCTGGCTTGGCTCCGCTGAAATTCATTAAAATTGGACTAGTTTTTAGACCGTATACAGTATAAAACGTTTGTATTGATAGATAGATAGAATAAGAATTGTACCTTTGATGAATGAAGGACACTCAATTCCAAAATGTACTCTCGTAGAAGGTACCGTGACATCTACAATCTACATTCTTGATGTAACTATTGTGAAACTATTCGATTACCGAATAAACAGTGAATTTTAAGTAAGTAGGTATGTTATTGTTTTCATCTTCTATAAAAATCCACCTTTTGTTAATGGCGCAAGGTAAGCCAGCTAAAAAAGCTAATCTGTTTCCGCTTATCAATTATATTTTTTATTGAATTAAAAAAGAGGTTACGGCAAGGTTTACTGGCCGATTAGACACGTCCAAACTTTATTATATTTTGGACTAATAATGTGTTTATTTACTTTGTCTATGGTTAGCATTGGAGAACTATTATTGTGTCCATGTGCTGACCGGGTGGAGAAAGCGGTAAATTTGTATCGATCTACTTACTCTCTTGGTTCTATAAAAACTGTAACAGCATTAAAGAGTTATATGTTTAAATTCGATCAAAATTTGTCATGGTTTGATAAGTTTTTAATGCTATTACTTTTTAGGACTACCAGATAATACAATATTACTTTATTGTACGCCAATTTAGAACTAACAGAAGAAAGATACTTACGTAGAAAGCCTTATCGATAAGAGAAATAACTTAGAACAAACCTTACTTATACAAAACAGTGTTTGGTCATAAAATGTTACCGCCTTCTAGGAATCCGGTTTCTATGACGTAACTAAAATTTTATGTACTAAATTTAAATACTTATAGAAATAATCATAATCTGGTAACCGAACCCAGCAAATCTTCTCAAATACCGACTTATACATCACCAGGAACTAACAATCCCGTACACCTTAATCACGACATTGTGTAAACATTTTGAAAACAAAATAAACATGAAAGCCAACACAAGTCTATTAAACACACGAGTGTCACTCGACCAGGCTCCGGCGGTCGTTCACTCGCTCGCATTGGAAATAACAACGGATAATTGGCGAGATAAATCATTTGTAGTAGGATATGGTCAGCGTACTTACTGCTCTGATTGTAAGCACAATCTCTTTGCTGAAAATGGTGGTTTTAAAATAAGTCAAGTTGTTAGTTAAGTTAAATTATCTTTCTGATGATACTGATAACCTGTGCAAAAAACTGGACAAACGACCTAAAACTGAACCAAAATCAAACATCGCTTAGAATACCTACCCTCGATGAAATTGGGTATTGACCAGAATCATTGCAATGAAAAGTTGCATGCATCTATGAATAACAGTTAGGTATTTCATAATAATTGATACCGCAAAAGCCTTTCCCTTTGCTAATAAATTAAGTAGCCAATATCGAATATTATTGTATTATTCGCATATTGCTGTTGATTTTTTGCACAACCTAATAGGTTGTTTTCGCAACAGTGCGTTATTGCGGATAATAGAGGATGTCACTAAAGTTGTGGACTTTTAACGGAGTTTTGTAAGTACATTTTATACAAGGAACCTCCTTTCGGCTTAGTATACCCTTTTTGCAACATCCTGTATTGTACTTTCTTTTGTTTTAAAATGAAAAAAATATAAAATTGCACAAAAATATAACTGTAGTTAATTCCACACCCTTAAGCAATCGTAGCTACACGCTGTATAATAAAAGTCATGTAGACTCGGAGTCTGTCAACTTGGCAGGAGAGACGTCAAGTAACGTCAAAGTGCATAAAATATGATAAATGTTACTGCGGATATTATAGGTGGGTGCCGATGCCAGACACAGATTTTGTTACGACTGGATAAGGTATGTTCATAACAATAATGTGAAAGTATGTTTTTGTCTTTAGGTTTAGGTTTAAGATACTTTATTTATCATAAGAACGTTATTAAAAACATTCACTCAAAATAAGAACTTAAAATTCTAAATATCTTTATAATTATCATACTCCACTTCATTGGGATTGCCGACGTCGTTTCTCCATACATTTATGCGGATTTCATCGATACGTACGATACCGATAGGTAGCTTACCTTAACACCTTAAAAGAAAGCCACATCCAGTATTATTATGCTCTTCGAAGCTGTCAATCAGTGGCGCGCCAAAGTTGTGTGTACATTAGTAAGTAGTAGGTACCGCACATACCTGACATCGGGGTTACTGCTTGCCGATTCCTTAATTGCTGTGACGTTTTGGTGTCAAATTCCTGTGATGGAGAGTGTCAGCTACTATACGAAGCTCAAGGCAAAATGACAACTTGGTACGGATTTGTTTTCGGAGAATTTGGGAATATTGAAGCATCATGTATATTACGTATAGGTACTGTATACATACGGCGATTCGATAATCTCTTTAATTTGTAATAAAATTAAATGTCTATTAATTTACCAAAATATGTTATGTTCACAAATAAATTAGTCACGCATAACAATTTCATTAAATCAAATTGAACCCAAATACACATATTATTCTAACACAAGCGGTAAGCAGACAGATCTCGTCCAAATGTTTATTTTTCGAATACCTTACCGAACTTAAAAAGGGTTGCACACGAATAAATTACGTCAAATCTATAAACCGTATTTCAAAACAAAATTATTTCGGAAAGGGTCCTTCATTCAGACATTAGTAACGCTACTCGCCGCGCGCTGATAATTCTTAAAAGAGTTTAAAGTATCGTGGCCTCCTTGGCATTTTTACTTTTTTTTATTAAAAATATACTTTTTGATTTGTTTTTCGGAAGAGTGTCTCGAGTTAAGTAGTATTTATGCGGTCCCCAGCGGCGCGCGGAGGCGGCGAGGACACGAATCAAACTTTGGATGCGCTCGCCGTATTCAGGTAGGCAATATAAACTTCCTTTATAGACCTTTAACCAACACATTCGACCCTTTATTTTGAAATAAAATTATAATTAAGAAACAGTTTTGGTCATTGAATATGGTTTTCAAAATTCCGAACTCTTTATAGCCTGTTGGAATGTATCTAAGTAAACGTAACTTGCACGCCTATACTGTTTTGTACTTATATCAATTTACATTTGGTAAGCCAAAGCAAACACCAAAATATCACCTACAAAATCGTTCCTAAATCTGAAAGCAACCAAAAAAGATCCTGCAAAAATTAGGGGCCGTATCCACACTGGCCAGCTCGCGTCGTATAAATCGCCGGGGACAGTCGGGAGCGGATCGCCAAAGCTAATTTCGTAGTGATTAATGCCTCCACGTTTCCTCCTCAGCTACTGCTCGCGTTTCACACGCGATGTGAACGCCGGATTAGGGAAGCTGCGATCAACGCGATGCAAGGGATGCTCGATGATTTTTGTCTTCTAGATAATCTGTAAGGATATAAATGAATATGTGAGGACAACTCACACACGGCTTTCCAACCGATATGGGTATCGGACAGCTGATATATCTAGATAGATATATATTATATGAACCCAAGACCCGAGTAGAATATCTGCCCTGGCCGGGGATCGGACTGCACCATTCAGTCATCAAGGTTTCAGGAGTACCTTTGCATTATGCATTGAGATTGAGAAACGGGCACGCTGTTGAAATTAACGAGTTAGATTATATTATATCTTATTATATTCTCTGTCTGATCTCTTGATGGACTTTTGTGCTTAAAGTCTGACCATTTCTCACCATGCTGGTTCACTGCAGGTTCACACACACCTAGATGTGCAAAACAAAAATATAAGGCATCGTTATTTCTTTCACAATAAGACAACCTTACAAAAAGTGAAACAAAAAAATTACATAATTCATCTACAATTTACTTTTATTAAACAAATTCTGTCGTTTCCTGCGAATTAACAACCATTTTACACCTGCGAAGAGGGCGCATATTTTTGCATAAAAATATGTACTTACGGCTTTTTTACTAAGGGTCTCTTAGCGTTCGTGGGGGTGAGCGATGTAGTGATAAGGGTTAATGAAATTATTAGAGGTAAAACCACTCTTTGTTTTAATAATGAATGCTTGATTAATTGTGGGGAGAGCTTTCATTTGCATATTTAGAGCTAAAATGTGTAGGAAAGCTCAAATATGAAAAATATGCCATAAAGGGCCAGAAAATAACTATTTACTCTAGATAAAATGCAGATGAAAATGTTGTAAGTAAATAGGTATAAGTAATTAAGATACGACGTCGCTTACCCCCTTAAGTAAATACTTATTAAATAACAAATTGAATCGAAAATGCACGTTTATAATAAAAAAGGTAGTTATAGTGGTTTTCTCTGCGCAATTAAGTTTAAATTGCTATAAATCAAAGGGGAAGCAGGGCTAATGCGCGTTTCGCATGACAATACTCAGCTTTTACGTAACTCATTATTTCATTTTTACTTTCGGCCCCTAGAGGGCGTTGCTCGTTTAACTGTAATATGTCAACACGTGGCGGATGGTTACGGTAATCGTTTCTGTAATTATTGATTTCAATCTGCTATCAATCATACGGTTTACCTATATTGAACTAACGTAGCGCGCAAGCTTCGCCTCTCCTTGAAAAACTCCGTAAGTAGCCGAGCCGTATAATTTAATAGTATCATCTTCTAACATAGTGCAGATATTTTTTCAAGTTAGGCTGGCACATCCTGAGACAAAAGCTTTTATGTTTTGATTTTAAATAATTTCATCTTTATCCCTTTCCTTGTTCCGAATTAGGAGTAGGCACTTTGCCAATGTAACTCCCAAATGATTGTACCTACATAAAGTGTAAACAAGTCAACATCCATCCGAGCTAAAACTGATTTCAAAACGGTAAACTCACCGACCTCCAATTTACTTTGTACTAGTTGCCGTGCAATTATTCCGTTTACAATTTCCAATAGTTCCCTAATAACAGTCCCGTGCGCCTGCGCACATGATTGACGCGCGATTTGATGCGCGTGCGATGCGCACTCTAATGTAATTTAAACTAACGGAATTTTAATAGACAATCCTCTGACGACGCGACGACAAAATCGACAACGCGATGTTTATTTTTAGGTTAGAATTATCCCAAGAGAGCACTAGTTGAAAAGAAATATTGCTTAGGCACTTAGCGTGTACCTACCTAAACATTAATAGTTAGTATAGATCTTAAGAGATACATAATAATTGTCATTATTTCATCGGTAATTTATAACTATTATGAAAGTTGAAAATTTAATCTAGGTGAGTATGTTGATAGATTGATAGAATATTCTTTATTTGTTCACACAGCAGAAAAGAAGTGGAAGGCGCTGAAAGCGATGATATTTCAAGACAATCTTTGGGTGGAAGTATATTTATGATCAAATGGGTCAAGTGTAGTAAATAATTTAATAATAACATTATAAGAACTATTATTAAGTATACCTACAAACTAAATCATACTTACGTGTATATGCCGTGTCATTGTCACTCAATAGTATCCGAAAACGATCAAAATGATAGACGGTTAAAATCAGGCCGCAAATGGTGGAAATTATAATAACATACAGATCCCTATCGTCCAATTAAATCTACCCCTAAACGATGAAGTCATTCCTTATCGCATACGCGTATACCATTCATAAGTCATAAATTAGTTATATGAGTATATGCGATGTTCATTCATCGATTCCATTTTTAAAATTCATTCGAAATTCGATCCAGCAATGCAGCAATAATTGTTGTCGGCCAGTATTTGCCGACTACCTGGTTGTACCTTCCTAGAACAGAGGTAAAGGAACTCAATAATCCCTTTTTGTAAAGAATATGCGATCTGCACGGGATGATAACTTGGCAATTTCAACTAGGTTGGCGTAGGGTTGCCACAAAATCCGTTCTAAGTAACACAATTCCATAGAGTATCAAGGTAATTATAAAACAAATACAATATTAATAAGAAAGCTGATCCTTTTATCATATCAAAGGGACTGTACTTAAACTAAGGTAATCATAAAAATCGATCATATCTCACGGCCAGTCAGTAGGCAATAAAATTTTATTTAATAACTATAGGCAAAATGTCACACTTCACATAAGAATACATAAAGTAACATTTGGTTGGTAGCCCTGCCACAGCGAGCTGCTTTGACCGCGCCGCGATAACCATTTCTCCGCGGCGACGGCAAGTCTGCTGAACACATACCGATCCCTATTCGGAACAAACTAGCATTCATAGAACAACGCTTTCGCTTCGCCTTAAAAAGTTTTCCCGTGGGAATTCCGCGATAAAAAGTAGCCTATGTGTTAATCCAGGGTGTGAGCTAACTCCATACCAAATTTAATTTAAATCGGTTCGGCCGTTTTGACGTGAAGAAGTAACCAACATACACATACATATTCACGGGCAATGAAAAAGTTCCACTCACAAAATGCAGACACCAAACGACCCCAATTTTTTCAAACATTTAATTTCTTTCTACCCTATTCTTTCTTTCACCTTTTTGCATATTACTTCACTAGTATCATTACTTATTTACTTTGAAAACTGATGATGTCGTTCGTTTGCATAATACATACTATACTATATAGTACTACCCATACCCATACCGACATTGCATTTTTTGCTTCACAAATAGCTAAAAAGGGTGAATATCTTCAGGATATGTTATGATTGGGGGGATATGGGGGGCTTGTCGCTCACGTCCGTAGGTACAAACCCTAGTTACCCTACACGTGCCCCCTGGGTGGTGCTAACGAGTGACAACGCCGAATGTCGGGCGGCGGTAAATCGACCCGACCTCCTCTCCTAGCAGAGGCGGCGATCTCCCGCCGTAAAAAAGGAGAATCACCAACACGCCTGCCAAGCGCGGTGATTATGGCAAATACACCTCCTGATGGAAAAAACAAAGCCCCGGCCCCCAGTCCCCGGCAGCCCCGCTATCCCGGACTCCGGTAGCGGTCACGGTAACGGCGGGGCAGGGGGTGCGAAGAATCTCCGGCAGAGAGTCGGCTACCAGCCCAACCGACCCTTGCACCTGGCAACATATAACGCACGGACACTGAGGGAAGACGTGAAGATAGAGGAGCTGGAAGAGGAAATCAGCAAGTTAAAATGGGACATTATAGGGTTATCCGAAGTCCGACGAGAGGGAGAGGATACGGAAATTCTCCAGTCCGGAAACTTGCTGTACCACCGGGAGGGCGACCAACTGTCCCAAGGGGGTGTCGGGTTCATCGTCAACAAGTCCCTCGTCAACAACATCGTTGAAATCGGAAGTGTGTCGACACGGGTTGCATACCTCATCCTGAGAATATCTAAACGATACTCAATGAAGGTCATACAGGTTTACGCACCCACATCTAAGCACACCGATGATGAGGTCGAACTTGCGTATGAAGACGTATCGTCTGCCCTGCGTAAGCTCACTACTCATTTCACGGTGGTGATGGGAGACTTTAACGCGAAACTCGGAAAACAAGAAGGCGGCGAGACGAAAGTGGGGTCACATGGATTTGGAGTCCGGAACCATCGTGGGCAAATGCTGGCTGACTTCTTGGAGAAGGAGGGCCTCTATATGATGAACTCCTTCTACAAGAAGAAGCCACAAAGGAAGTGGACGTGGATTAGCCCCGATGGGAAGACTAAAAACGAGATCGACTTCATATTGACGGATAAGAAGCACATATTCAATGATGTCTCAGTGATAAGTAGGGTTAAGACCGGCAGCGATCACCGACTCGTAAGAGGCACTTTGAATATAAACTGCAAAATAGAACGCTCCCGTCTAATGAAGTCCACGCTCCGTCCTACTCCTGCTCAAATCCAGGATCCCGAAAGCTTTCAGTCTGAGCTTTGCGACCGCCTGATATGTTTAGAGAATTGCGTTACAGTTGACGATTTAAATAATAGGTTTGTGGAAACTGTCCGAGAGGTAGGATCGAAATATTTTTCGTCCCGAACCAACCGAGGACCTCAAAAACTCTCAGATGGGACTCTGAGTCTCATAAGAGAACGGAGAGAAATGAGGTTGCAGTCTTCAGTTGATATGGTCGAATACAGACGTCTAAACAGACAGATCGCCAAAGCAAGACGTTGCGATATGAGACGCTACAATTGCAAGCGCATTCAAGACGCAATAGAGCAAAACAAGGGCTCCAAAGTCTTTGCTAGAGATCGACCTGTTCGGCAGACTCTGTTGACTCAACTGAAGACCGACACTGGCAACACCGTTTCATCAGTGCCCGAAATTCTGGGAGAAATTGAGAGATTCTACGGACAGTTATACACCACAACACAAAACCCTATTACCAGCGGTGCTCACGACAGCCGAGCGCCACTCACCCGACACTATACCGAAGATAATCCGGACGTCAGTCTAGACGAGATTAGTATAGCTCTCAAACAGCTAAAAAACAACAAAGCTCCGGGAGATGATGGAATAACGACAGAACTTCTGAAAGCCGGCGGTAGACCGATTTTAATAGCACTTCGGAGGCTGTTTAATTCCGTCATACTCGAAGGCACAAGCCCGGAGGCATGGAGCAGAAGTGTAGTGACTTTGTTCTTCAAGAAAGGCAACAAAGCCCTATTGAAGAATTATAGACCCATTGCACTTCTGAGCCATGTGTACAAGCTGTTTTCGAGAGTTATTACGAATCGTCTCGAGCAAAGACTCGACGACTTCCAGCCACCCGAACAAGCCGGGTTCCGAAAAGGCTATAGTACCATAGATCATATACACACGCTTCGGCAGGTTATACAGAAGACCGAGGAGTATAATCTACCTTTATGTCTAGCGTTTGTGGACTATGAGAAAGCCTTTGATTCTATTGAGCTCTGGGCGATGCTTCAATCCCTTCAGCGGTGCCATATAGACTATCGCTATATCGAGGTGTTGAGATGTATGTACAATGCTGCCACAATGTCAGTTCGATTACACGAACATAGCATAAAACCGATCCAGTTGCAAAGGGGCGTGAGACAGGGAGATGTTATTTCTCCGAAACTGTTCACCTGTGCACTGGAAGATGTTTTTAAGCTTGTAGAGTGGAAAAGACTGGGCATTAACGTCAATGGCGAATATATCTCTCATCTAAGATTTGCTGATGACATAGTTATTATGGCGGAAACGCTGGAGGAGTTAGGCGAAATGCTCACAGACCTCAATGATGCCTCTAAACAAGTTGGGCTGAAAATGAACATGGACAAGACAAAGGTCATGTCGAACGAACATGTTTCATCATCGCCCGTAACTGTAGGAGGTGTCACCATCGAAGTTGTCGATCAGTATCCCTACCTAGGACAAGTGATCCGATTAGGTAAATCCAACTTCGATAAAGAGGTAGCTCGTAGAATCCAACTCGGATGGGCAGCGTTCGGGAAATTACGACACATCTTCACTGAAAACATACCTCAGTGTCTGAAAACAAAAGTTTTCAATCAGTGCGTGTTGCCAGTGATGACTTACGGAGCCGAGACGTGGTGCTTCACCAAAGGGCTTATCCACAAGCTCAGAGTTGCTCAGCGTGCTATGGAAAGGGCTATGTTAGGCGTGTCCCTGCGAGATAGGATTCGTAATGAAGAAATCCGCAGGAGAACTAAAGTTACCGACATAGCCAAAAGGATTAGCACGCTGAAGTGGCAATGGGCTGGCCACGTAGCCCGCAGAGCCGACGACCGCTGGAGTAGAAAGGTTCTGGAGTGGAGACCCCGTGTCGGCAAACGGCGTGTCGGTCGCCCCCCAACCCGTTGGTCTGATGATCTGCGGAAGGTAGCGGGAAGCCGCTGGATGCAGATGGCGGGTGACCGTTTGGGGTGGCGATCGTTAGGAGAGGCCTATGTCCAACAGTGGACTACAGAAGGCTGAGAGAGAGAGATGTTATGATTAACTTTTTCATAGTTTAAACGAAGGAAAAGGAAAAGTCACACAAAATTTAATATTGGCAATTAGGTACTATAGTTAGGACATTGGGACTAAAATTTTCAGCACCCTGGGAGCATTACAAAAGAAATATAAACGTCATAACAATTGCTTATTTACATTTGGCGGTTGGCTGTAATTGTCAATGACTATCCGACATAATTATACAAAATAACAAAAATCGATGTTTTAGAAAACTTGAAAAAATTGCCACATTGAAAAAAATATATTTAAAAAATGGTATAAGTACATTGAATGTAAAAACTATGAAGCAATGAAATTATTTACAGCAACAAAAGCGATCTGAAAATTAATTGAACCGACGATTCACGTTTGTTAACAGTTTAACCAAACACATGCGCTGAATACATTCAGTATGTTGACACAAGTGTGTATCAAATACGCAATGTGTAATGTGTGTCCATGTAAAGTTTCTTGCCGAGTAGTTTCACAAAGAATGGTATTTATTTTGTGACTTTAATTGTGAACAAGAACACTTCCCGCCTCGATCTCAATTAGATTATAATTGATTAATCGTTTACGGTTATATGTATAAGTAATTGTTTACTAAATGTGATTTAAATTTTGTTCGTACAAATGTACGTTTCACTATAGGCTTCATTTTTTGGAGTTGTGGTAGCGTTACGCCTCGAGGCTCTCATTCGTGACGCCGTGGGTTCGAAACCTGCCATGTACCAATGAATTATTGGTTTGTCGTTGAGTAAATAAATTGCCACCATGCTAGTTTGTGTCTATCTTTCGTCATTATGGTCTCGAACGTACTACGTGTATATTGTAGACTCGCCCTTCCATATAAAGCTAGTCATGACTACCATCGCTATAAGTACTTTTAGAACCCTTTTATAAGTTTTAATTTTGTGTTTTGGTGCAAATGACGAGTATGGTAACCAATATTTCATAACCATTTTCCTCATAAATAAATAAAACGCCTTATTTCCCAGCTGTAGGTAGGTAAATACCCTGAGCAATAACGTGCGCCCGCGCAGTTGTTTATCTGTGAGGCTTACTCATCGCAGTGTCCAATTCACACTATCATCTCGAGTGTCCGACAGAAATGTTAATGTCGTTTTGTAAGAATATTCTCAATAAGGATCTCTCGGTTAGGCCTGATTGTTGCTAATGAAAAATTTGTTAGGGTGAATGTAAGGTTTGTCAGAAAATGACATGTGAAGGATTCAAATTGATCACAGGGCAATAAGGGATATCGTCCTCCATCTACCAAGAAAAAAAGATAATAATTACCTGACCGTTCTGTTTATCCTTACAAGTTTTTGCCTGTATTTGTGTGTTTTTCCCGGGTCTACAGGTAAAGTTCAGTTATGCCCTTTAGTAAATCTAGGGCGGAATCACCCAGTCAAAAAATCAAATCCCTCTATCTCTAAACTAAATTTAAGGCCACATCATCTCTCGCAGGCCCAACCATGGCATCTCCACATGGAACAGACCATATTTCGGATGTCTTCCACCGGGCATCGTGGTCGTTTTGCCGTCGCTGTCGATCGTCGGCGACGTCAAAGGCGCAGGAGTGGCCCGCCGTGACTCGGCAGATCGCGCCAACCGTCGTCGTCCCTTCTCTAGCTGCAAGTGTTCCAAATTTGAACATTTGAATCTGGCAGGATAGAAGGTCAAGTGTGGATGTTGGGAATTTGTAGACGATTTGATACAAAGATCACCCGCCAGCCGTGGTTTCTGCTCTATGGCTACAAGTCTTCCAAATTTGAACATTTGAATCTGGCAGGATATATGGGCAAGTTGTGATGTTCGGAAATTGTAAGCAAATAGCTCAAAAATTTCACGTAACACATTTTCACTAGCTGAGATTGACATAAAAGCTCAGTTTTTTTTGTATGGTTCATATTTCGAGCCAACAAGATCGCGTTTACCCAATAAATTACAACAAATTATAGCTACCTGATCCTAATCGCATCCGTTGCTTGTCCTAAAAAAATAAAATGAGAACATCCTTATCCTTTCCTACCGTTAACCGATTCTTTCGTGTAAAAAAATGCGTAAGCTCTTATTATTGGTCAATTGTAACTACGTTCACGGATGGATTTGCCTGAGTTATAAATACAATAATAATAAAAATGACGGAATATTGTAATTCAGTCAGCATGAGAAATTTATAGCCATACCGAGAAGAATATAACAACCTAAAGCGGGGTTTAGACTGGCTATAAATTGTGTAGAAATTACTTCTGCTATATAACATACAACACCTATTTTACACCCTGAAACACGTCGACGTCTGCAATGTTTATTGCTTGTCTAACCCTAGCTTAATTTTTCTAATTTACTGTACCGAGTCTACAAGAAAAGTTACAGACACACATACACAGACAGATGTTTTATAATTACATAGTATAGTTACTATACTGATGTCGGAAATGCAATCCAGGAATGGGTTGAGTATTCACTTCCTCACTATTGTTAGACCCCGTTTCTTATGTGAAGAGATGAAGTGAACTACTTTATAACGTATGAAGCAATAATAACGTATTATTATGTCTCCCGAAGAAATAGATCATATGCGCAAGACGTTGTTAGATGAACTAGGCTTGATATAAGTAGTTCCTGAAAAGAGTTGAGTAATGTAATTTCCATTTTTACATTGTCTCTTTCAGTTTGATAAAAAAACGGAAGAAATACTTATGAGAGAAAATCTATATAAAATATACATTCATACAAGTAAAGTATGACGAAATAATTATTGTAGCATTTAAAAATATACCTATCGCACGCAGGCTCTGACGTAACAAAACACCCGACTAGAACCAAAAACTTACATAAACCATACAATCTACACAGCTGCAAAGCAACTACTCTATCACATAATGTATGTTCCCCAGTATACATAACATTCGTCTCCATACATAGAGTAATATTTTATACTGCGCATCGGCGCTTACGCACGTGCAAGCGGTGTAGACTTTCAGGCATACCCCCCCTCCCTGCCCCGCCGTACCCCGCACCCCGCCCCGCCGCCGCCCTCCCCCCGCAGCTGAAGCAAAAAATCGCATGCCCAGCCTGTAATACGAAACATAAGGAGGGGAACCGCTGGTATATGATTTCTTTTAATCGTATACTCGAATTTAGGGCACCGCGGTGGGAACCGTAATGGTAATGGTTGCTATTAATTTGTTATTGAATGGAAAAGTAAATGTTTCTTATGAATTCCCGTTGGGTTAATAGGTCTTGAGTTTCTGGGCTGGATTTAGATCCAATAAGTAAGCATAATTTTAATATAAGTATAAACAACAAGAACTTAACAACATTTGTGTGTTAATTTTTTTGTTTCACTACCCATCATTTGATCATCGAGAAACAAAAACCCTATTGAATTGACTAGGTAATTGTAACCTAATAAAACACATAATTATTTCAATCGGTTAACCCACAAATGCATACAGAACTAACAAAAAGTGCGTGTCAATTGATATCACAACTACATTATGCTTGTATAAATTATCCAGCGTATCGTGAACTCCCTTTCTTCATACAAATATTGGTGAAAAGGGAAGCTTTGAGCTACGCGATGGGTCAACATAATGGTTTCATTATAAAGCGTAATCGTTTGAATTGTACACTTGTAGTTAAATCTTTTGTGACTACGAACAGACAATACAACTTGTAAGGAAATGTTTTTTTATTCATTCATAAAGCTCGCTATAAATAGACACATTTTTGTGAAAAAGTGTTGATAATGTGACCTGTTGATACTCTTTACAAGATTCTGAACTGTGAATGGGAGAACACAAAAGATTCAGAGTATTGTTAAGTAAATCTGTTCGACTTGATCGCTTTAACTGTAAAGAAGGTTGTATGTAAATGATGTTTGAAGATGATAATCACTTGTTTATTGGGTATTTTGATAGTCGATAAGTGTCAATTCATTACTTTGTGGAATCATGTGTAGTATAGGAATAGTTTATTAAGTTATGTTAGTAATAAACAAATAATACTTAATAAGTACCATACATTGAGGATTGCGTGGTAATAAGAATAATACATAATAAACAATACTAAAATCATATCGTGATCAAAATTTTATAAATTTACCTATTTCTTCTGTAAAAAGCCTGTTATTCACTGAGTTGGTTATTATAGTATTTAAAGGTACTTAAAGCTTAACTATGCTTTGATCCATGTAACAAAACATCAAGCGCTTCATGAAATTTATGTCAATACATTCATTTTGTTTATTTAATTACATTTCATATCCATATTTTCACAAAATTAGACTTAGGATATATAATATACCGTAGCTCAATTGGGTAGTGCTTCGGTTTAGTAAACCGTTGTCTTTGGTTCTATTTCAGGTGACTGTGTATAATTTTTATCAAATTATTTTATTAATTCATTTATCAAAAGCTGTGATGTAAATATACTTTATCAGCCAGGTACTAATGCTAATCTGATTTATATCAATAGGACCTAATATAGCTAGTTGTTTAGTTAGTGCCTGTATACCGTTTGCCAATGGCAGAATGTTGATGTAGCACGTGGTATTTGGGAAAGGCCTTTATCGATCCGTTATTCAAGCTAATCTTAAAATTGCTAAACTATTTTTACCTAGGTGCTTAAAATAAAATCATTGCGAAACGTTTCATCATCCAAAAAAAACGTAACCGTCCGAAGCATTACATAAAGTCAAACACATTTCATACATAGGTACCCGTCAGAATTCGTACATAAACACAAATGCGAAGTACCCGTGTACCCATCACATGCCCCATTTACGGGCTATTCCGAACTGATGCATGCGTACGAGTGTTGCTAAATAAGATACTTAATAATTTATTGGATAGTAAATTGTGGAAATGCACTATTTTTCAGTTCGGAATTAATTTTGTGCTTAGCTCATACGAGGTAGGTTTTACTTGTTTAAAAACTTCGTTTTCTTAATTGTATTTCTTACAAATGTACATTTTAAAAATCAATTTGGCTAGAAGCTGCAATAATAAAAATCAGAAAGTTTGTTCTCAAAATATTTGGATATCACACGAAATTCCCCAATAAATTCAAACATCGAATCACATCCCTCACAAACCGTTATTCCAATTTCAAACTAGCACCGTGTCGGGATTGGCCCTGGATCGTTCCCAGTGTGCGTGCGCATGCGCGGAGGAAGCTGCGCGTGAGATTTCCCCGCGCAGCTGCGGCGGCCAGGTGTGCGCCCCGCCCCGCGCCCCGCACCACCCCGCCGCCCCGCCGCTAGTCTACCCCGAGTTGTAAGTACACTCGAGGGCAGTGTGGAAAGTGAGATTTTGTAATGGATGCGAGATTTTTAAGGACTCAGCCGTGGTTATTTGTTATGATCTAGAATATGATTTAATATTTGGGTTTTAGTTCGTGTTTTGTTACTCTTGAGCTGGCCTATCAGCCCTCAAGGCATGACGTTGGCTTTGGGACACCCTGTATAGGTTCGTTAGTATATAATTGTACAGTTTGAATAAGCCATTCGTAATGATAGTTCTCATCAATCATGGTAAACAGCACAGTACAACATGGTCTTTCATAGATAAATGTACATATTTTCAAGATTTTTATTAAGTAGATGAAAAATACCACGTGGTTTACGCTGCATCGTTTCGGATTTATAGAGGTAAGAAACAAAAACATTCCTTCCATGAGCTTATGGATTTATTTTTAATTTTTGAATTATGGAATGTTTCAAAAATTAATAAGTAATAAATTGTAAAATTTATTTTATTCAACAGAAAAATATAAAATAAATCGCAACAACCAAAAAAACATTTTCTGCGCAACTGTACCCACGGTTCCCCATCAAAATATTCGAAATCTGTGAATGCTTGCACAAACCCGCTTCCATGACACAAACATTGCATGAAGAACCGCATTTATACCCACCCCTCGAGTATTCCGAGCTGGCACCACTATTACCGTACTTCATAGGCACATGAGCCCTCATGCAGCGACCCTATGGTCTTCGGTAGTAATTATGCCCCATGTTTTTATATTTGAGACTTACCGGATTATTATTCATGGTTTTGGACAGGCCTGGTGGAATTTTGAGCTGCGTTTGAGTTTAGCTATCATGTGTCACACGTTTTCTTTTAAATTATATATTTTTTAAACTAAGTAGGTGCTATAGTTATTGTTCACCATTAGAATTTCAGAATCTATCTAGTACTACAGTAGCTCATGTATAAATGATGGAACATTTCTTTTGTATGTGGTGCTAGTAGACACTGAATAATGAATCTTTATCTTTACATTGCAATGCATGTTATGCATAATAATATTGAACGTACTTTCTCATGTAATTTTTGATCCTTGATTGATATAAGTGATTGTTTTAATCAATAATTAGCTTCTTCCTTACATCCCAATCTTACATACTTTGTAAATACACCCAGGGAAACACACCGGTCTGTAACAGTAACAGTAGGTATCTCATCATTCGCACCTAGGAAACGGACACACAGAGACAATACCGCCGGACAATGGTGCCAACATGACGCAGAGAGATCGTAGCGCACGGCGCTCAACGCACGGCGATTTCCCGCGCATTTCACGCCACCGCGACAGGTCACGCGCAGGGGTCACGACGCTGACCGCTAATGGCCGCGGTCAACTGTCACCGTGGTTTTCGAATTTGGAACGAAAGTTCGGAAGGAAAAAACGTGGATTGAATTTTTGAGGTTTGTGGCGGAGTGAGTGAATTTGGGATCTAAAGCCCGATTCATTCACTGTTTAGTGCGTTCGGAGTATTCTTTTTCAAATAGTTACGGGATTGATTCCCCTAACATCCTCTTTGGGAATTTTGGGATTGATGTGGACAGTTCAGGACTGGAGAGAACCAATCAATCAATCATTTATTCAATTCACAATAATAAATTGTATCTGAATGTCACTTAAAAATACTTACAACTAAAAACTAAATCAAGAAAAATTAAAATATAAATTGTTGCATGCAGTACATATTTACACTTAATAGTATTGAATAAATAAATTGTAGTTATAAATTAGAGTAAATTAATAATAAATAAAAAAAAAATTATAATAATTATGAAGTTAATACAATTAAAATGTCAAAATCAATCATGCATATTGATATATTCATCTAATGTGTAGAAGCACTTTTCCAACAAGAAGGCACGCAAACCGTTTTCAAACCTTGTGACATTGTCAATTTGTTTTAAGTCGATTGGAAGCTTGTTATATAGGAAAACTGCCTGGTATCGCGCACAGTGTTTCGCAATTTTCAGTCTAGCCGTCAACATTTCAATACGAATTTCTTTCCGTCTCGACTTGTTTCTTGTCGTTCTCTCGTCAGCTGACTCATACCTAGGCAAGTTTTTAGCGAGGTAAGTTAAAAGTACTAAAATGTATAAGGAAGGGACGGTTAAGATGCCCAACCTAACAAAAAATTCTCTACAGGAGACCCAGGGTGCAATTCGTACCATTGTTCGTATGGCCCGTTTTTGACTTACGAACGCTTTCCTCATATTGTAGTAATGACTTTGACCCCAGAACATTATGCTGTATCTTAACCTCGACTCCACTAATGCAAAGTATACCATTTTGAGACGTTCGAGGCTAAGCTCATCTCTTAAGCTTCTGATAGCAAAGCATGCTGAACTAATTGAACCCTCTATTGATATAAGCTCCTGCTTCCAGTTCAGGAATGTGTCAATGGTAACACCTAAGAACTTGACTTCTTCAACCAAACCGATCTTATCTCCATTGAACT
The DNA here is from genome assembly GCF_932276165.1 of Plutella xylostella. NCBI lineage: Eukaryota > Metazoa > Arthropoda > Insecta > Lepidoptera > Plutellidae > Plutella > Plutella xylostella. The sequence goes on along the minus strand of NC_063984.1, from coordinate 9,113,866 downwards.
TAATATCCAGCGTATCATGATTTCTGGCTGTGTTTCTGAAGATAATAGCACTAGTTTTATTTGGGTTCAAGTGGAGATTGTTGCTACTGAACCATGTATCGAAAGCTCTGAGAGCTGCTCTAACGTTTTGATTCAGTGTGTTAAGGTCGTCAGCATACAGTACCGCGTGAACGTGCATATTATACATACAAAAATTACTACTATACTAAATTACTTACTATTTACGTGTGACTCAATCATGTGATCGTGTGATCAATAACAATATTACCTATATTATATACCTATCTTAGCTTCGTTCATACTACACCATATTTCCTGCATTCCAAATGCAGTACCTATACTCAATTATTAATGTAGGGTCACCTCATAAACATCAATTAACCGATCCAAGCCTGTTTAATTAAGGTGCAATACGGTGACCAACCCATCAATCTGACGGCGGCCATTTTGCTACAGATCGCTGAGTCCGTTTCCGGTTCCGGCGGCGAGGTGCGCGGGCGCAGCATCCGTGCGACCCACTGATCGACCACCGATTGTGTTGGTAAGTTCACGCTTGGATGTTATTTAATCATTATAATTTACTAATATTATGGCCTTGTTAAGTTGTTACATATATTAGCAACACATCACAGCTAAGCAAATTATTGGTAAGTATATAACGGACCTCAAATCGCCGCCACTAGTACCTACCTACGGAAATCCATCCAGAGAAAACTAATAATAAAATTCATTAAAAAAAGTCTTACGTACAACAACTTCATTTAAAAATATGCATATTATGGGATTGGAAGGAGTGACAAAATAACCACTACCTCGAACAACATTTACGTCATCAGGCAGTCAGTGTGGATCAAATCCTGAGCATGCATGACAGTCTAGATTACTATGTAACCTGGGCCTCCATTCTGCTAAATTTATATACTTAATTATACGTACATCATAAATAAAATATTCGATTTGTTAAATTCAAGAATTATAGTGCTCTATCATCAAAATTACACTTTATTATTTAGACGCAATAATATTTATGTCTTCCTGTACCTTAGTTATTGGGATTTCTAGTTTTTGATGTAAGGACAATCCCAGACCATTAAAAAATATGTGATATACGCGTTTAAATATGGAAATATAAGTAGATTGAGATCATCTATTCTACAAGATAAAACAAGCGACATAGGGATACCTTAAACAATTACAATCTCAGTGGTAAAAATTTGGTCGTTCAAAATTTAGCTTTCAAACGACATCCCACATCACCTACATGAGTGTGCAGAATCTGGAGAGCAATCTTTCCGTCCTGCCGCTGCACTTCCGAGACTGCAGCGTGACGACGTCACGTCACGATGCGTCACGTCACACGTCGGAAACGCAGCCATTACTGCGTCTCTGTGACGCCGTGACGGCACCGGCACGGAAAAACAATGCGTTAGGAGCATGGGATGCGCGGATGTGGATGCGAGTCTGCAGAAAATTATGTCCTAATTTTTGAATGAATGAAGTCACTAAAAGTTCATTATAATCATCAGGTTGTATGCCAAATAAAGTACGAAATCCCGTTGATTGTTATTTCTAAAGTTTACCAAATAACGCACGTTCCAATGAAAGTTCAAACTCAAGTTGCTATCAATGATGATTTAAACCTGCTACTACAGCATTGACTAACGCCTCACGCTATGAAATGTCCCTCCCGATCCGTCCAACATCTATTTGATCCTTAAAACTTATGTCAGATGGCATCACTATATTGGTGTTACGGTACATGATGAGGTAAAGTAGGTACCTCTTTAACACTCCGGTACCTCATACGTAGTTAAAGCGTAACCTTGATAGCTGCAATCATATGTGATTGATTACGCCTTTGTTTTTTGGTGTAATCCGGTAGTGCTACTCAATTATCTTAACAACCGTACCGATTCAAATATTACGTGATATGCAATCATATTAGTTTCCTCCAATTAAATAACAATAATTTGAAATACTACATGCATGCTACAGTGCATGAGGTACTTACCTACTTACGTTAAGAAAACTTGCCAATAATAAGTACTTTATTTTCCCAACATAGCGTACATCGGTATTAAAGATACGCTGCCCCAAGCATACACAGATTGACTTATAACGCCGTCTGTTTCCTGCCAGGATTTGAAATATATGCCTTCATACACTGGTAAAGTCGCATCACAGACTACTATTACCATAGTGCTAGGAAAACCTAATTACCGCCCTTAGCAATGCGCATGAACACCTTCACAGTAAAGAGTGGACACCCAGTGTCCACGTGCCGTGTCAATGATATATGAGTAACACACATAGTGTTTAGTGAGTCTATGGTTGGAGTAATAGATCGTAGTATCTGCGGGCGCGATATATCCGGTGGCTAGTAATGCTATACTGAGGCTAGCGATGGGGATATCGGGGTAATGTGGCCCACACACAAGTGATATATATGTCGCAGGCATCTGGTTTAATCTCCTGTTTGATTGAACCACTAGCCCGTTCATTGGATGTCGCTATTCAGTTGTATGACTAAAGGACAACTCGTCAAGTCGTTGATTGTAACGTTCGACGTCTTGACTGAACGTCATTTAGCGAAGTCGTTGAATGGGATATAGAATAGCAACTTTGTAATGTCTGGTTAGGGTGAACATGACCAGACAAGAGTCAACAAAAATACTATGTTACAAAGCTCTTATCTCACAAATCAACTAAACAATAACAATAAACGTACCTTCATATTGTTGTTCATAATTATCCGGTTTTGCCACAATTTTATCTTTGAAACTATCCGACCGCGGCGTAATAATAGGTAAATCCATGTTGTCACACTATTTTAACACAAATAACGCACAAGCTAATTTATATTTAAAGCTAATTTATTTGCAAAAAACTAACAATATAGGTGCTTTTTGTGTCAGCTGTTAGCTGTTAGACGCCATATTTGTTTTGTTCACCACCTGACTGATTTTAAGTCAGCTAACTAGTTGAACGTTTTGTGACGCTTGTGCAATCAACGTTCGGCCTAGTCATACAACTAAGCAGCGTCATCCAATGAACGGGCTAGCGGTTCAATCAAACAGGAGATTAAACCAGATGCCTGCGACATATATAAGTACACATTTTGGTATACTTAGTTTTATATTTTTACGGTGATGATATGTGTCATTATAAAATTATTATGGCTGTTTTGACCAAGTAGACCTAGGTATTTTACTAATTAACTAATTTATTAACAAACTCATTTTTTTAAAATATTTTTTAAATTAAATATAATAATATTGTTAAAGAGCATTGATGTGTAGAAACTCTACCATATCTCAACACAGCCGTAAATAAGTAGTACTGACCATGATCAACCAAGAATCGTATAGTTTAGCTCCGCAAAATCGTTACAGAACTCTGTCCTCAGCTTAACCAAACCACTCATAATATTTTTTTAACTGTTTTAAATACTATATATTTATATTTTTCCTGTGCAAACAAAAACTTTTTATATTATTAACTACATTTTAGGTATATGAATATACAAACGTATAAATTACAACACTGCCGCTGCGTCCACAACTCCACATGTCCCCGTCCTCCCCGTCGCGCTCGGCCGCGCGTGCAACCGCCGCCGCGCAGGAAGACTCGTCTCGCGCAGGATGCGGCGCACGCGCACACCATGTCCAGCTCACATCTAGTTACTTACACCTATCTGTGACTGTTTTAACAGCATTCGGATTTCATCACTTTTTCCCGCGTCTCGCGTGCATTGCATATTCCACGCGTAACAAGGAATACTTGTACGAACTCGTGCGGGGCAATCCCGCGAGTGTGATCAAATCCGCATGATCTTAAAAACAGCCTATAGTGGTCGAGAGTACACCCGAGTCCGCGTTGTTCTAATGTGGTCGACATCTACCTACGTCTCCCGGTCTTGAAACACTGCATTCTGCCAAGGAGACGTTTAAATCGTTCAGAATACGCATTCCCGCAGCCCAGCAGAAAGTTCTCCTGAGCAAGGAGTTTTGGCCAGCGGGATAAGTGTCTCGACGCTATAGAAAGGCGAAAGGGACTATAAAATCAATCGATAGTGCTAGAGAAAGAAAAAAAACGTTTACTGCCATAACACGTCGCGGATACCCGCTGTTTTTATTTATTTATGTAAGTGTCATTGAGCTCGTGCATAGCTGATGTTACATAGGTTTATACCTATACACAGTTGTGTGAAAGCATGAAACATGAAGGCACTTGAGTTAACATTTACACTACATGCAAATTAAACATTGCTTTTTGCAAATTAAAAACTTACGTCCACAGTCGGTATAGTGCTGTTATGTTTTTGTGTTGCTATGCTAATAGGAAAACCTAGATTTTTTAAACACATACACCATGTCGGTTTTATTATGTGATAAAATCACGAAACAATAAAAACCCGTGGACAATAGTGATGTCACTTTGCTAATGATCTGTTAGTTTTTCGCACATTCGGAATTAGTATTTTATTATCATATAAAAATGCAGCCAGATGATGTAACAAAATCAAAAAGAATCGTCTTAAAAGTCTGTAAGAGATACTACCCACATACATACATGATGCAATAGAGCCACCCGCTTTTCGCTATACATATTTGCACTCACGTGATAGTCGCGAGCCGTATCGCCGAGATACTAAAAACTATGATACTAATACCTGACATTATTATGTATTTTGTGTATATAATACGATTAAATACAATCTCACAACTATGACATAGATACAATATGAAAAGCAATCCAGAACTTACTTTTCCTGCATCTTATTAACTCGTTGATGTCTTTTGTATAGAAGCGCGAGCCCCGGCACACTTTCAATCTAATTTGTTTGTCAAAAACCAAAAAATCATAAATGCATTCTTATGTGTCAATTTATCTCGAGGGTACAATAACCAATACGAAGATTTTTATGTAAATATCTCTCGGCACGAGTCATCAACACGTCTTAGATGAATAGACACGTCGATTGCCGCCAGATCCGCCGGTAGCCTAACAAAACAAACTCGAATTTACACAATAATGTGACAAATCCAATAGATATGCAAAATTTTATTATATCCCATCACCGTACACACTTTGTCATCACTTAATATCTCTGGTCAATGAACTGTAGTTCTGTAAAGTCATTGGCAAAAGTGTGTGGTTACTTTTAGCTTTCAACATATTATTATTATGTGTCAATCACAAAAGATTACAATCTTTTAATTAATTTTTCAGCTTCATTAAGTGTCTTTGTATTAATTTCTAATCGCCGAAAACCTTCACCCAAATGCTTCGGTATTGTTTACAATTAATATTAATAGTAGGTATAAGTGTTTAATGTTAAGAGGCTTTTACGCAGGTTCCATTAAATGCATTAAATTAATGTATTGCCATTACCGTGTAAATTACGTGTGGAAGTCTTAATCAAATTGTTACGCTTGATAATATCAGCAAACATTCCTGCATCTGCTGAATAGTGAAGCCGAAGAGTAGTACATTTTTCACGAGGTCAATGACTCTACGCGAATCTCTGAAGCTCTCGTCACAAAACACTCTATACAAATACAAATATTCATTGTAAATAGTATAGTATTGTATTGAATCTGTGTAAAGTGTTTGAGATAAACACAATGTTTAGTCATAGTGCGCCGGTATTGTTGGCCTCTATTATGATTGCTCCCTGATTATCATAAGACCATGATATAGGCGCTGAAAGAGTTTTATTATTCTCTTTGTTGGTTAATTAAGATGTTTGGAGTGGTTCATTGACTGGGTCACTGGGCGAGTAGGCGTTGATGTCTGGGAGGCACTTTTGTTATTTGAGACTCTTTTGTGTGATTCGCGATTGCGATCCCTTTGTTACGAGATTACGTAAAGGCTTCGAGTTTGACTACTAACGGATACCTACTACGTGTCTTTGTCCTTGGCTTCCGATTTACTACGTTTGTTTTTATTACTCTAAATTATGTATGTACGTGTTGATAAGAACTGGTTCTGGCAGAATTATCAGCGCTATATATATATACACACTTATATATGTAGCACATGCTGAGTCTGAACCATTTCGCTATCACTGTGCACGACATGGAGATTGGCAACCATAAAATATTGTTTATTTATTTAATGTATAAGCTGTGTACCTACCTAATTTGTATTGTTATTTGATTTTCCATGTTGTGTATTCTTGAAGGCGAATAAACTATTTCTTTCTTTCTTTCTTTCTTTCTTTCTTTGATAGACGATTACTATGATTTTTCACCAGAAGTAAATTTTATATAAACGGCCAGTCATTATAAGTTCTTCATTTTATTTATGTTCCAAAACCAAACGACCTAATGAGGTCGGCACACATGTCAAAGTAGGTCCCATCGTACGGAGATTGTAACCTACATGGTTGGAACTTGAACACACGTGCAAGAAGTTTCGCAACGCACCACGGATTAACAATAAAAAAAATATTCAAGAGACCGAATTACTTCTGCCCTGTATAATTTTATACGCATTTTAAAATATCTTTTCACAATACAATCTGGAAACGTGGGATTTATGATGGCAAAACCCGTTCGAAGGGTGGACCACCCCTTGAAAGGAACCGAGGGGCTTTCCGATTTCTTATTTTTTTCACCCCAGCTGTTATATGACATGTTATAAATAAAATCATGTCAGATAAAGAATGTTCTAGATTGGCGTGCAAAGGTATAGGTTTAAATAAAGCGATTCGACACAGCACCTCCTTGATGTTTTGCAAGTTTTATTTAATAATTTTCTTAAATTCAAACGTGAAATCTGTGTTATGATTTTTGAATATTGATTGATGTGGTTGTAGAGATTGATTATTTATTGAATATTATATTCAATAAACTTATAAAGGTGTTTTGATGACGATTGAATTTAGACTCAGGTTTTTTTATATTTATGCACACTCTTAGTACATAATCTCTTTAATCTGAGGCACACTGTACTCTACCATTTCTGTTCGGAAAAAATCTAATAAATTACTATCGTAAACTGAAAAAAAAAGCCAGATCGAATTTCAAAATCTAAGAACAAAAAAAACAAAACCCGAATATAATATTAATATTTGAAAAAAGAATCTTGTCCGGTAATTGCGAAGTGCAGTCTTCCTGTGGTCCTTGCACCGGGACCGTGGGAACAGCCCCCGCCCCGCGCCCCCCGCGGTCCCCGACCAACCCTCCACCTTATACCACGATACCACCCGTGTTTAACTTGCGAGGTTACTTTTAATTAATGTATTTGGACTCTTGCGATGCAGAAATTATAGCGTATCCTATTGTCAAGTTCGTTTTTTTTTCGTTTTGCGTTATGAGCATTGTCTGGCGTCTCGACCTAGGGTTTACCGTAGGCCTTTAGAGTAGGTCATAAGTATAGGTATGTAATTAATGTAATAAAATATCTGACGGACCTGCTAAATTAAAACAAATGTTTTGAATAAATGCTAAAATTACTTCGGAAGGGTTCGTTAACAAGAGATAAATGTATGTATTATATGTATGTATAACATCCGCAAAAAATCCTACATGTAATCTTTAAATATAAGTAAGTACTTGGCAAAAGGAACTTGCAAAATACCTATTTAACATCTAATTTAGGAATTGCATATACTCACTAGAAGTTTTTATTAAACTGTGAAATTAAATATTACCGAATAAATTGCGTTAGGCTAACATTCAATTATGTACCTATAAAAACCTAGGCACTAGGCTGGTGCTTACGAAATATTTTAACGGCGCCAATTCTCAATTGGTTTTGATAACGAGTATTGAACCGATAAATTATAATGTTTTAAGTGCCATAGACAGGTAATGTGTTTTAGACATTTATTAAAGCCCTACCGAAGAAAGGAGAGTTTCATTTTAATTTCTGTCTGTGGCCTATGTTGCTCTGAAATACATTGAGCTGCCCGCAAATGTATTTGATTAAAATCAGTTCATTCTGTATGTCAAAGTTCAGCTTTTGTCTCATAATCGTTACTCGTCACTTCAGTGGCTACTTAGCAACAAAGTAACGCTACCGTCACTACCCTTGACTACACCGACCACCGGGCAGAGCCATTTCTATAAGAATTACAGTAATTTAATATACCCGGCCACCATTACTGGCTATTCACTCGCGAAATTACACAAATGATCACTTGTCAGCCGCTCCACATTGTCACAAAGCCCCATGCTATGCAAATTTCTTTCTCCATGTAAAATATTTTGGATCGTAAATTCCATAGATTTGTATCGTATCGCAACACGTGGTGAATGCGATGTAAAGATACGACCTAATAGCTTGTCCCGGCTTGTTTAACTTGCTCAAGTTGTAGATTTTCTTGATAACGGACCCTCCGACGTAACGTGTTACTTGTCATGTTTACACGTGTAGGGTTTGATGGAAAATGTTCACGGTTAACTGCTACGTAAGTCGCTGACAGTTATAATTACGGTCGAGCTTAAATCAGTTCAAAGTTAGGACTGCCCCAGGTTTCTAAGTGAAACTGTATTATAAAAGAATTCTCAATATCTACGCTCTTTGTCCTCTGTGTTTGTAAACACTGGCTATTATTTCCTCTACAACTTACTATAAAGCATTGTATGTCTGTATGAATGAACATTCAACATACAGTTCATAACATAGGATTAGGTCACAAGACTGTTAATGACATAACACAGAAAGAATGAAAACTATAGAAGTAGTGAGCAGCAAACAATAAGGAGCAACAAAGGCCGGCCGCGGAGCCACATAATGGGAACGACCTTGCTGGTATAAAGATGAAAAAAGTTCATTTACACGGGCATTCAGTTGGAGCTGCAGCAACTGTTCTCGGCGAGGAGCATTGTGGGCACCCACATGCTGCCGCTAACAGGTGTTGCATTGTTGTATGCAAATTACACACTTTCGCTCTCGAAACTGTAGATTTTAGGGCTGAGCTACGCGCGTGACGTGACAATTAAAAACTATGAGTCGCCGACGACGCTATTGGTCGTCGCGGCCGTCGCGGCTTGCAAGACAATCACACAATACCGATCTCTTCCTTACCTTAGTTCCGCCGCACATCTGCAAAACATTTGAAAGGAAACCTGTTCGACTAACCCTATCAGACGTAGATCACCCAAACCTGGCCTGAATCAAATCAAAACTAGTTCTTTGAAAGACGTGACAAACGGCTTGTTAATCGCCTTTATGTTGACTGTTATTTTTCATACAAATGTCTTGTATACGCACCCAAATGTGCAAAATATCGCTTTAACAGGATTCCGTACGTTTACGCTGAACAAGACAAAGTTCGTGAGAACCCTCATTGAAAGGGTCAAGTTTGATATTGTAACAAACGGTTACACAAAAGACTACAAACGGAAGGTTACGTTACCGTTATCTATCATCTAGTGTAAATTTGAATGACCATTTCTCTATATTGTCCGGTATTAGGATTAGTAATTGACCCTTACTTCAACCAATAGCTTACTCTCCAATGAACACAATTTATTACATTTTAACGTATAATGACTGTATAGTGATAAATTACATTCATAAAATTAAATACGATTATTTGAATAAAATATGTAGGAATCTTCTTGAATTCATCTGTACCCACAATTATTTTCATGAATTTTGCAAAAAAAACTCTCAGTCACGTGTAATTTACTTGTCTTAAAACTTAGCGAAATAGTAAATTGTGCTTAGTTTGTATTTCTAGGTATACTTACCAAATACCTACATATACGTAAGTACCTAGTACATACTAAAAACTAGTGACGATATGATTGTAGTGTGAGCGGAGTGTGCCCGGCCCCGGCGACCGCGCGTTAGTTCAGCTGCGTGCCACATCCAGCCTGTTTACCTCCGATGACGACAACCTCTGGAGGGCTACTCTATACTGAAGAACAACGAACGAGAGCTGTCGTGCAATCGGCACGTTTAATACACTCGCACAACAGCGAAACTTGGTTTTTAGTCATATAGAGTGACCCCTTGTGCCGTAGAACAAACACTAAACTAAATAATATTCACCTTTTCGCACAGAAACATGTAATAAACCAAACCAGCCAGTTACACCCCAAAAAGGTTTCGCACAAAAAGGTGTGTAACCTCCCGTTAAAGGAAATTGGACACATTCAGCCAGTCATTGTTCAATCCAATTTCAATAACGCGTCCGTGTTTCAATTAACATTAATGATATCGAAACCAAAATTCCGGTAAAGGAGCGACAGACCGACAGCCTGCCTGTTGTTTTTAATAGTTTTTTACACCTTAGATGTGACCTCAGACGTCGATCGATCGACGAATCCTCGAAACGAAATAAATTAAAAATGCCCACTCATCATCAATCAAGCGGGCTCGATTCCATCAATATAATTTACTTTTTGTAGTTTTTACGAAAAAGCGCCCTACGTGACTAGCAGTTGCTGCCACTTGGCGGTGCCTATCGCAGCCAGAATGTGCCAAGGCTGTTAATTAAAGTGCCTTCTACTTGGCAAAACTTATTAAGAGTGAAACCGATATTTTTAAACGTAAAAGTAATATTCGTAAGTATCGATACTTACGTAAATTTTCACTTATAACTTATTAAAACTTATTTCAAAAGAACTTATTCAACTAATTAAGTAATATGGAGAGTGGAAGATACGACGAACTTACGACAAAGTAAGAATTACATAACTGGCACAAAGAGGAATGAATGACGCATTACCGCACTATGGTATCATTTACTTTTATACCTACTATACAAATACTCATATCTATATTTAAGGGAAAAAAACATTTGGTTTTCCTTCACTGTATGCACCGTACAGTTCAACGCAAACAACTTGATAGTTCTGAAGTTGGTATCGAATGCACTTTTGTACCGTTTCAAACTAACAAACCGCCTATAGTCATTATTTGAAAGATTGACAGTTGGTTAGTTTCACAAATAACAAAAGTGTAATCGCAGCTAACTTCAGTTAGTATCAAGCTGTTTTACCAAACTATACCTACACCTAAATTTAAATAAAAGTGGTGGGCACGAGGCAGTAATCGGTTTTCTCCGAGGAAACACGATTAGACACGACGGCGTCAGCGACCCTAGCCACTAGCCTGCGGGGTCACTCTATTATGACGAAAAATTTAGTTTCGGAAAGTCACGACTCTATCTCGTTGTATTAATCCACCCGATTGCACGACAGCTCTCTTTCGTAAGTTTTTCGTTCTTCGATAGTATAAAGTAACCCTCCTGCGCAGGATACTCTCAAACTTATAGGTCAAGTATAAATCTAATATGAAGTCTCATTATAACATCGGATCTGATCATTTTGAAATATATCCGTTGGTTTTGGTACTAGGGCGATGCTAGTTCTAGACTCCATGACGATGACGGTCCAAACTTACACATCCAAAGCATTGCCCAGAGCATTGAGAGATATAGATTTACGTCTCCTTCCTATCATTACCATGAAGTACTTTAAATACCATTTTACATTTATTCCATACCTACTGCTTATCTTATGATAACAACTGTTAATTTTCATTCGGGAAAATGAGTAGTTAAAACCCCATATTTTCCATTACTTATTTTTTCATTCGAGACGACAATCCTTTAACACCTCAAGTGCTGTCAAGTCAAAGCTTAAGAAAACCAATAAACACCGACAAATCAAATGCCACTAAAATCCCCAAATGTTATTCTTTACACCTCATCGAATGAAACACAACATTCCGACTGTCTTTTCTGGACTCTCCAAAACGATAAATAAACACTAGGCCCTCGTGTGGAGAGCTAGTGATGTGCTCTCATATCCGATGAGAAAACCTTTTCCTGCATCTAAGACTAGTCAGTCGATAGTATGCCTTATAATTGAACAGGTAAGTCTTCGTCCGTGGACAGTTACCCAGCTTTAGACCTGCTGGTGAAGTGACGGCCGGCTCAAAGTCGTTCGACAGGCGTCCAGCGCGGCACATAATTAAGAACGGTGACTGTTGAAAAATGGACGCCGCCCCTGGCCGGCCGTGAATAATCGTCGTAATTATGATTCGGAATAATTTCCAGCCAGTCATAGCGATGGTATCGCGAGGTGTCGACGAGCACTAGTTACTCGCACGCAGCCCGCCGATAACTCACCCGCTTTTCTTTCTGTCAACTAGCTGCCGTGACGCGGCCAAGGAAATGGACTAAGGAATTGCAGATACGCTATTTTTAAACAACAGCCTACGTAGGGTTGCGGCAGCAAGCTTTCAAAAGTTAGGGCTGCCAAAACCTTATTAGTGACATTAAAAAAAAACACTTTTTGTAGTCTGATGAAGCGGTTGTTGGCGTTGACGTGGATTTAGCATATATAACGTTCTTAATACGCACCGTATTGTGTAATGTGTTTAATAGGTTTAATTTCAATGTAATGACACCTTGAAATCCCTTAAGTACCTACACACCTCACTGCCTAACATTTGGATTATGAATATGACTATGTAGGTGTTTCAGAAAATTTCCTAAGCTTCAATGTTCTTGCCGCATCACATATTGCATACACATCAAAAGCCGATACCGGCAGAAAACTAAACTTTTGTCACAGCCACAGCACAAAGGCCAGTCAACAGAACACCTACCTTCCACTGACGTGCCATGATCTAGTGGAGGCGTATCCATTGCGTTATTCGATGTGGGCCGATTTAATTAGCCGCAAGTGTATTTTTTGTCCGTTGCTTCATTAAGTGCCGACTTCGCCGGCGCCGATTGGAAAGCGTTTTTACTAGTTACGAACATTTTGTTCTAACACGAGTTGTTTTTTTATGTTAAATATTTAATAGGTAACTTGGTGACTGTGTGCTTGTAGATAAAATAGGCTTAACAAAATCGATGCTAGAGACTTTCAAAGGGATTTGTACTTTTATGGAGCTACGAACATAGGAGTAGAGTTACATGAGTTTACGCATAAATCACGCTGAAATATAGACCGAATCACTATCACAACTATTTAAATAACAAAATAAATATTTTTCTTAATTATTATCATATTAATCATGTTCTCTATATCTCAATAGACGTGAACTGTAAAATCCCCGTACAAATACCACAACAGATAATTATTGGTTTCCATAAAAAAGCCTCGCGACCTTCGAGCCTAAGCTAATGACCGCAGGGCACTCCGCTGAGGCTAAAACTAATGAACTGTTAATATCAAAAAGTACAACTTGAGAAGGTTTTGTAATTGGCTGAAGTACTGACAACACCCTTGACTTTAAAAATATAGTAATTATTATGTATTATCGTTATCGCTAAGATGGCGGAAGCTCTACTGCTGTAAAGATCAATCGTTATTATTTAATGAGGAAAATACTTAAAATGACTACCTAATATAGTAATAATAGTTGCATTAAGTACCTAAATTAAATAAATAAATAAATTACTCGTACTTGTGCACCAAAGGAAACGTGTACTTAACCTCTTCCTTATAAGGTACCTTTCGGCGCATCCTAGGCAGACTGACTGGCGAATTCTTCTTGACTAACTCTAGTCTAGATCTTGTGCTTGTAACCGACAACAACACCGACGATAAACACCACCTTGACCTTTTAAAAACACTAAGCTTCTTATCACCGAAAGACCCCAAGCAGCAACTTCCAATTAACAAACCACACCTCCTATAATCTGTGTTAACAACTGTTTGCTTCTAAGTCTATCCGAACAGTTGATTGATGACCTTCACTCCTCATCTCGAGGTAGAAATCATCACCTTCAGGCGTTCATATAGTTTAATGACAAAACTACTAGAGAAGGAGTTATTTGTCTAAGACAGTCTCACATCAATAGAGTATCGTATGCCTTCGTATCGATATAATTATATCGCATCATAGGTATTAGATCTCTGTCATTAAACCAAACTTACTTTTTTATATAAGAAAAATAAATATGTATTATTTGTTAAGAATATATGAGAAGGTACGAAATAAAAGTTAACCATTATTTATGTTATAATAATAATAACTTAAATATGTGCCGAAGCGAGCGTTTGACTAACAACACAATTTTGTTGTGTACCTATATCATTTTATTCCTAAATATGTAGTTATCATAACATGTAGCTATATTAGCTACTATCTAATAGTTACAAATTAATAGGAACACTGATTATACATCACAGTTTAAACAATGCGTTCCCACGAAGGTATTTTACATGGATTTTACACATGTCGGATATTTTGTGTCTCCTATAATGATAACTGTGAAAGTTAATCGGACTTCCCACGGAAAATAACATAGTAATAATATATGTTCATGCTGCTGGTATACATGTAAGATATTATTATTTCTAATTCTGACAAACTATACATAGGTATTTTGGCTAGCCGTGCTAGTATGAATTGTTGAAAACAATCGCGCAGGCTTCAAGTGGTTCTAAGCTTTACAGGCTACAAGCCGATTCCAACAGTACATAGGTACAAATTACATACACAAAACAATCACAATACATAAAGATTTGAATAGCAACACACGTCAACCATCGAAACCCTGCAAGGATTACCAAACGAAACAATGACCCCCGTTCCACCAATCACAAACTAGAAACTTCAGGTGCGAAACAAAAGCAGTTCTAAAATTGTCGCAAATAATGGGTGGCTTTATTAATAAATCAGTGGGTGAAGTATTGGGGCATTCCGGTGCTGACGCGGCCTCCGCTTCCGAAAGCCATCGCGGCCGCGCAGAAACAAAAAGAGTCAGTCGCCAGTCGCCACCGGTGCATTTCCGATTGCTGTGCCAGCGCTGAAAAATTACCCGCCCGCCCGAAACTACTGCGAATCAATAAATTACCAACTTCCGTATTCGACAGTGTTGTTTTCCTTTTGCAGTCGACTTCGATTGTTATGACTGGTGCTTTGTCAGAAGTGGCAATTGTTGATGGACTAGGTAATCTAAAGGCTGAACCAGGTTATATGCAGGTAGGTACAATCTGTAAAATGTAAACAAATGATTATATAGCGAGCGGTAGAGTATCAACCTATAATCACTAATATTTAAAAAAATATGGATACTTATACCATAGAATAACGAGTAGTAACTACTTGTTATTCTATACTAATACTTACATACGCTTAAAGTTCCTTGTAGTTCCTAGTAATCATACATGTATTGGTATGCTACATAATATTGTCTTGCAAATTACAAGAATTATGTGGCTTAATTAATAAAGGCTGAGATTTAGATGTAGGTCGAATCCGACAAGATAAATTGAAAACACAAATAAAGTGTCCTAATTGCAGCGAACATTAAAGTTTTTCGTTCGCAAACCTCATAAAAAAACAAGACTAACGACTCGGACCTCGAGTGCTCAGAGATCGCTGCACCAGTAATGGATGGATGCGCTTTTTACAAAACTCACCTTGGAAAACACTAAACGGGAATAACATCCTTCCAAGAAGTCATGTCGCATGACTGATTGGTCGATAGAAAAAAAATAAAGTCCCAAAAAGTTTGTTTTTCGAACGTCGTCGCAGGAAGAGATCGCATTGTGCTTTCTTTTGTTTTGCGCTGAGTCCCACGGGGCGCCAAATCAAGCTGGCGACGAGATTTTGTTATTTGTGGCGGAAACATGTTGTGACAATGTCTCTGTGTTTATGACCCGTTTTGTCCGAAGTCGAGACGCAATTAAAGATTGGGTTGTCAGCAGAGCGACAGCCAATTATCCTAATTGATTTGGTTAGTTGGTCGTGCGTTCAAAGTAGCAACTTTTATTTCAATAAGTTCAGTTTTGTGAAAGGAAGTAGATAATATATTTGGTATGTAAGTGGTAATGGCAACTTAGAAAGAAAAAAATGCGAATGCAAAATTAAATGGACAAAGAGTCATAGCGAGAACCTACTCATATAAAAAATCCTTTACTCATTTGTAATAAAGATACTTAGTGAAAGTAAGTCGTAGAACGATAATATAACTTATAATAAAATATACCCTTGATGAGTCATTAGCCATTACAATACTATTCGTCAGGAAATTATCAAAGACCAACATTGTAAATCCTACAAAACATTTAACAGTCATGTTTAACATCTCATGGGCATTTTTAATGTCTTCCAATTACAGACTTAGCCTGCTTAACGATTTCGCTGAGCATTAACCACCCCGATGTTATGTTTTACACCGACGAAACGAGAAATGACCGCGGTTATTAAATAGTTATGTTTTCGCACAAAATAAGTTCGCAAAATAATAGCTTTGAGACACGTTCCTCGCTGCAGTTATGGCCGAACCGAACCTGCCGCACATTCCTAGAAATGCCATCAATCGGATTGCTATAAAAGTCGAGTGAAATAACTTTTTATCTATGATTTTTGTAGTGTTACGTCTGTACTGTAGGCAATAGTAGGCATGTAAGCGAGAAGACAGCCACGCGTCGGCCGCGGACGTTCGAAACAAAACACACGCGTATTTTAATTTCTTCATGTGGTTTGTTTGCGCAAGGGCTGCTCCTCGTTTTTGCACTTTTGTCTCGCGTCTGGTGACTTACGAATTTTATTATCTATGGCTTAAAATGATATACGGCTGGTCTTAAGTGGAGAATCATAAAATATTTTCTGTTTGTGAAATATTTCTGAGGCAATAAAGCAATAATTCACTACGGGGCTACGGGGAAGATGGCGAGCTTTATTTGCTGTCATAAACGGCCTGTTTATGGTTGACTTTTTGCTGGTCCATCTGTCTGTCCGAGTGGCCGAGCCAGTGCGGGACTGCACATAAACCCTTGTCTTTATCATTTCTAGCTCATTATCCACAAACTACGTCCTTGCATCCTTCAGCGGCGTGATATATGCCCGCGATATGTTTCCCGACCTCTGCCGAAAGGGCAATCTGAACCTCCTCACAATCTAATTTTGAAATCATTTGTTCTCGTCTCGTGTCAGGTGAACTAAACTTGACAGGGGAAGCTCCGTGCTGCGGCACTCGGCAAGTTTCACACGAGTAGGTGTGCGAGTAACTGTGAAACTTTGGAACTGTCGACGGGGGGCTCCATTAGTCAGCGTGATTAGTTCCCGAGAGCGTTAATGTTTCAATGAGATGAATAATCGCCGGCAACAGTGACAAATGCTCGCGTCCACGTCTGCGCTCGCGCAGCCGCCCCTTGCCCCGCGCCGCCCCCGCGCGCCCCCGAACTGCCCGCGCCCCCCGCGCCGCCCCCGCGCGTCAAACGCGCCGCGCCATCACTCAGCCTCACGAGGTGTTGTATGCAGCAGATGAAGAGATTTATATGTATTAATGCTGGCTGGGGTTTCCACATCGCATCTCGTCTGCGGACACCACCTAGATACTGAAACCTTCTCCCCTTTGTTATAAATGTCCCGCACTAGTGCAACTGAAACATTTGCATTTTAATTTTAGTGTTAGGGGGTCAGCGAACCAGACACCTTTGTTTTCAGTCGAAAGTGATGCTTTCCAAAAGACGTGTCTAGCTCACGGTGTCGTTTTACAAGACACACTCCGCTCGCGGCTCGTCACGTCCCAAAATTCCGATCGAAAGCATGGCCACACCATTTATTGATAAATGATTCGACTTACGTTTTCGGAGTCAAGGGTTAAAGCAGGCTGCGATCTAACGTCGGAATCTTTTTCACCTCCACATATCTTGAGATCGATTTTTAAATCACGAAATAAATACGAGAGAGTATGTTTGTCGGTGCGTGGTGCCATTTCGCTATGATTTAACATTGATTGCTTGCTTTGAGCGCGCCGGGCCGAGAGATTTATAACTGACTCGATAGCTACCGTCTGATATTATGGCCTACTGCAGTGCAAGGCATGATATATAGGCTTTCAGGCTTTCTGAGAACCCGATGCAAATATTAGATGCAAGTTACGACTGTATGGTGTCGTACACCATTTGAATTCTCTTGTTTTTAAGTGAAGTGAAACCCATTTTTTAAGTCAATAGTTAGGAATATTTTCTCGACCATCGTCTCTTATAAATGGTTTTCTATCTCTACTAAACCATATAGAGTTACTTTTGCGATAAGCATAAGGATAGGGACCAATGACCTGGCGCATGCATCAGACAGCGTGTTTCCAACTCTGGTGCACCATCAACCACGATATGTTCCCTTTCCGCCCGAAACAATATCAGTATTTATGAGTATACAACGCTTTTTTAATAATATTTTCATGTTTTTGTTTTGATTTGTTATCTGTTACAGGATATTTCCTTTTTAGACATCACATCACTTTGTGTATAGTAAAACGATAACTACCTACCTATCACAGTTAACGGTAAACTATCAAATCTAACTACTCGACAAACTGGTGTCGTTGACTGTCAATCTTATCATCATCATCTATCCGATGTGACGGGCTTTAGGAAGATTTCTCCATGTGGCTCGATCTCAGGCATCGGCTGCTAGATCCTCCAACTCCATCATTATGCCTCATTGTCCACAGAACGTCTCAGATTGTTTTAGCAAGTTTACTTTTTTCAAAGCAGCATTTATTCTGAACGAATACGCCAGTCCTTTGTAGAGTCGACTTCGAGGTGATCGCATAGCAGGAGCGTTACTCTATACTGACGAAAAACTAACAAACGAGAGCTGTCGTGTAATCGGAACGTGTAATACAACCAAATAGAGTCGTGGCTCGCGCAGCAGCGCTCTGAAACTCCGTTTTTCGTCATATAGAGTGACCCCACGTACGGGCCGCGATGGACGGTGTACAATAAATCAAAACATTCGTCAGTCATGATTAATTTTATTTTATTTTTTTATTTTATTTTATTTATTAGGGACAACAAACAATTGTACACATACATTATGTAACACGTATATATAAGAAGAGTAATTAGGTGTACAATCCACACCGTTATCCACAGATTAAGTTTTTAAATACAATTGCAAGTACTTACAAAGAGTGACTAAATTAAACACAAAGACTAAACACTAAACAACCCAAGGGAAGGGACGGGGAGGGGGAGAGGAAAGAGGATTGAAGTGACATTTAAGTAGTGTGTGTGTGTGTATGAGTTACTACATGTGTAAGTTATTGAGTGTTTCAGTTATATGTTTCTTATAACAATAGGGAGTAAGTGTGAACACGTCAGCGTCATTAAAGAGTTGATTATAAGTAGCTACAAGGCGCTGCAGTGGCGCGCGCTTGCCGGCGTTGGTGCGGCAGCTGGAGGACGCGAACAGCTGGTGCGGGTTCGCAGCTCGCTGCCGGCCGCCTCGCCGTGGCACGCGATAACTTATGGAGTTAATTAGTTCCATGGAATCGAACCGATGTCTACAAAGATTGTATAGCATCATGGCTCCGAGAAGTATCCGCCTAGATTTAAGTGTAGGCATTTTAAATTTATCAAGTAGGCCTGGGTAAGGTAATTTTGATTTGAAAATTTTATAAAAGGTTGAACGAAGGAATTTATGTTGCACAGTTTCAATAGCATCTTCATACTTAGCGTAAAAGGGGTTCCATATACATGAAGCGTATTCTAGGTGGGGACGTATTAGAGTATTAAATAAATAAACATAAGTGGAATATCTCTTGAAATCTTTGCAGGTTCGCATGACGAAGCCGTACATTTGGAATGATTTTTTAACAATACTATCTATGTGAATATCAAAATGTAAATGTGAGTCAAAAGTGACACCAAGATCACGTATGTGTGACAATTTTGGGAGATTGAAACCATTGAGACTATAAGTAAACTTGACTACATTAATTTTCTTAGTAAAAGTAATGGAGCAGCATTTAGACAGACTTAGGTGAAGCTTGTTATCAGTACAGTATGTACTAAACCTGTCGAGGTCTTGTTGAAATAAAACACAGTCATGTTCGTTTTGAACACCTAGAAAGATTTTGAGGTCGTCGGCAAATAGTAGAAATTTACAGTTATGGAAACATGTGTTTATGTCATTTATAAATAAAATAAAAATTAAGGGGCCTAGGATTGAGCCCTGGGGGACACCAGAAGATACAAAAATGGTATTGGACTCGAAGCCGTTTACTACAACTCTTTGAGTTCTATTGAATATATACGATGCAAACCAGCGGAGGAGATCACCTTTGATTCCATTATATGACAATTTTTGTAAAAGGAGTCTATGGTCCACCTTGTCGAAAGCCTTTCGAAAATCTGTGTACACTGAATCTACTTGGATGCGATGGTCCATATGATCGAATAAGTAATTAGAATATAACATTAAATTAGTGACAGTTGATCTGCGGTGAACAAAACCATGTTGTTGTTGGATTATATTACTGTGAAGAAGAGGATAAATATGTGTGTGTACAAGCTTTTCGAAAAGCTTCGACAAGGCCGACAAACCTGATATCGGCCGGTAGTCTTCTACATTACTTCTCGAGCCACTTTTAAAAACTGGCGTAATGTTAGCCGTCTTCCACACCGCAGGAAATGATCCCTCATGTAGACATTTGTTAAATATAATATATAAAGGCATAGTGATACTAACAGATGTCGCTTTTAGAAAAGAGGCTGGTATCCCGTCCGGGCCCGGTCCTTTAGTGGCATCAAGGTTTTTCAGTTCACGCAGGATAGAATCACATGAAAGATGAATACTGCTTAAGTTCACGGTGGAGTGGTTATCGAATTTATGTGGGTCCAGGCCAACATCCCAGTTACTAAGATCCGCAGAGGAAGGCTCGTAAACAGACTCAAAAAAGGCAGAAAAATAATTGCATATTTCCTTAGGATCACTTGTGGTGTCATTTTTATACCGGACGGTAGACGGTATTCCGGGATTGCATTTTCTACTAGAGATAAAACTCCAGAAGTTTTTAATGTTAGTACGTATACCATTCTCAACGGACTCAATATAGTCAACAAAACATTTTTTTGATTCTAATTTGTACCTGTGCCTAAATAAAGAAAATAATTCATAATCTGAAATATTCTTGGTTTTCTTCCATTTAACCCATGCTTTATTTTTATTTTTAGATATGTGGATCAACGCGGTTGAAAACCACACTGGATATGATGATCTTTTACATATTTTAGTTGGGGTATGCACCTTAATGATAGAATAGATAATTTCATAAAAGGAGTTAACCGCCTCCACAGCTGATAACTTGTCAAATACATCATTCCACTTGAGTTCGTTTAAGTCTTTATTAATCATACAATAATCAGCTCGGTTAAAACATAATTTGCGGATAGGTTGACGGGGCATAGTGTCGTTACTAGTGTCAAGGACAATCAACGCCAAGAGGGTAGGGTGGTGTCTGTCAGGAGGTAGTAAATCATTTGGGGGCGGTAAACATTGACATTCACCATCAGTTAGAAAAAGGTCCAGTGTGTGGTTAATGTGATTTTGTAGTGAGTTATATTGAAAAGTATTAAGTAACGATATGAAATTAAGTAGGTATAGGCCGATATCGTTTGTACTACCATTCTCGAACGAAGGTGTACAGTGAGAACCGTTGAGTGTCCATGTTAGACAGGGAATGTTGAAGTCGCCCACAATTACATGGCGGGCAATACGGGCATTAGAGAGGTATTCACTAAGCGGTTCGAGCAGAGACATGTAAACGTGAAGGGGTAGTTTTGGGGGTATGTATACGGCAGCAATGACGTGTCTCGAGCCTGGATCCGTTGCCGGTAGTTCAATAAGTACGTAGTCGAGGCAAGCAGCAGGGGCGGCAGCGGAGGGGGCGGGGGCGGCGGGCAGCACGCGGCGCGCGGCGCGCAGCCCCAGCTCGCGCCGCACCGCCACCAACACGCCGCCGCCATCCAGCTTGCCGCAGGCCTCTCGGTCCCGATCACAACGAAATACCACATACCTACTATCAATGAACTCACCATCGGATATCGCTGGAATTAACCAAGTTTCAATTAAAATAATGACGTCGTAGCAATTAGATAGGATGTTATGATATAAAGTATTTAATTTGGTTCGCATACCACCGCAATTTTGATAATAAATACATATTTTATCCTTCATTTTTGAGAGTGCCTAATTAAACAAATATTTTTTTGGTAGGTAGGTATAGGTAGGTATAATAATTAACTAAAAATAAATGTACTGTGAATGAAATTCCAACCAATATGCTATTATTACATGTACGTTTATTAAAAGGTTAGTAAATTTATAGTTAAGGCGATAAGCATTGGAACATATTGTACATATAAATAGCTGGGTAGCCTCAGTAAAATACCTAATAGTATAGTAATGGTAACAGTAAGATAAACGACATGCAGTCATGTGTGAAATAAAAATAGGCGAGCATAATATTGGCAGTGCTAAGTTAGTATTGATATTTAACTTGTAGGGTGGTATGAAATTATCAGTAAGCGCGAATTGGAAGACGAATGTAGCAATGAGTAAACAAGCTGTGGCAAAGAATAGTGAGTGTATAGATAAGACACCAGTTGTAAAAGATCAGGGTTGTTGTGAGTGTTGTGGTATAAATTGATAGTTATTATGTTTATTTTATATATTAGTGTGTTGGGGGAGAGGGAGGGGGGACAAACGTAGATATACAAGTATGGTAAGAAAAAGCGAATTTGGTGAGTTAATAGATAAGACACATAAACTAATGGTAGGCATGGATATGGGCTGATAATTAAATGATCTAGGGAGCCAAGAAGTGAGAGTAGCATGGTCCATACTTTACGTAGTAATATTCCTAGGTTTAATTTTAGCGATGTCGCTATGGGATCGAATAGCAAGCACTGGCGAGACTTCAGTTTCACGAACCAAGACTCCTCCGTGTCGCACCCAGACGAACCGGAAGTTGTTCTTGCTGGCCGCTTCCCTTGCCTCGCGAAACAGCTGCTTATTCTTAAGGGTCAGGTGTTCATTAATGTAGACCTTACGGGGATCACCAGGGATGTTTAATTTCTCAGATGTGATGCCTCTTGAGATGCGGGCCGCAGCCAAGATGTTATCACGAAGCGAGCGTGTGTTGAACTTCACGATGATGTTTTTTGGATGCGGACTTTTTGGATTGGCATGGGGAACTCGGTGTACAGATATTATGTCGTTTGGTGCAATATTCTGCTTCAGTGCAACGCCGACCTCTTGCACAATTGCCACAAGGTTTTCGCTCCGTTTCTCTGGTAGGTTACCTATTTCTAGGTTGCACTGGCGCGCTTGTTGCTCCATGATATCTATTTTGGATTCGAGTGTAACAATGGTGTTCAGCTTTTGCTCAAGGTATTCAACTTTTTTGTTGAGGGAAGTTATGTTGCTCAAAGCTTCTTCAGTTTTCTTATTGATATCGTCGTATTTTTCACTTAAGAAAGTTACAGCCCTGTTAACCTCCCTAAATTCGGAGAGCATGGCCGTCATCTTCTCGTCCTGCTTGGCAAACCACTTCTCCAAAAGGTCGTTCATGCTGGCCTGGAAGCTCGCCATGTCGTTTTGCAAGGAATCGTCGCCGAAGCGGACAAATTGGTTCCTAAAGGTAACGTAATTCGGTGGGGACTCCTTTTCCAGCAGTGGTGCCTCATCAGTCGCCATGGGGGTGCCGACAGGGTTCACGGGAACATTATCTGCATCAGTGTTCTTGGTTGGGTTGAATGTGCTGTTTAGGGGGTTTGACATCGTGGATGTAGTCACTTCTGTATGCACAATACTTCTTAGTCTATGACCGATTACGTCGCACGGACCGGCAGCGGCACGGGGCAGGTAGTGGGGCAAGAATTAACTACGCGGGAGCACGGTGACAACCGGTTCGAACGACGGCGGACGACGGAATGAATTAATCAAACCGAAGCGGCAATGAACAGCGATCCTGCACCTTGTATTGTTCTCCTGACACTCGAATGTGGCATTTGTGACCTACTACCGAAGAGTTCGTTTGCATTAGTAGTGAGGCTGGTGTATTATGTGTAATGATTGGCATAGATCGATTTTTCTAGTCCTCATTAGGTGGTGTTTCTTTTCGGTATAAATTATGGCGGTAACAGTTACCGCAAAGTCAGTACTTTCGTCTTTATAAAAGAACTCGAAATCGAAATGACATATTACATGAAATGCCTAAGGATATGAAATTAAAAACTTGCAATGGGAACGGCAAACAAACAACCTAAAAAAATATATAATTATAAACAAACAAAAAACCCGACTGCACGCTAAAAAGATGAAAACCAGTCCCAATGTAAATGGAAAGTATCGCAGGCGGGGAACAAAGAAACAGACAAACATACATACATATATACAATCGAAAAACATTACCCTCCTCCTTCGTCAGTCGGGTAAAAACGTGAAGCCATAGGTATCTAAATCGTACCCCGAAGAATAATAACATTAAATATTTGATACCGAACTGTCGGGTTGCCTACTAACCCGACCCGACAAACTCTCTAGCTTACTTGTGTCCACCAACCCGCACTAGGCCAGCGTGTGGTAGCACTAGGCCAGGTGGACTAGGCCTGAACCCTTCCTTCATTGGAAGGAGACCCGTGCCCCAGCAGCAGCAGACGTGATGGGTTGTGATGAATAATAACATGAAAACGTCTTTATTTATCATTAGCATTCTGTTTAAAACCTCTACAGTTCGATATCTTTAGCGCCTTTTACGTTCCGAGATATTAGTGGCGTTTCCAAAGTTGGTCAAATTGTCCGGGCCATTACGTGAACAGCTAAAGTCCGTTGCAACCGCAGTTATGTCGTAATTCTAATTTAATAGATTGTGGCCAGTATTTCTATTTCCACTGGTACTGAGGTACCGAGCTGCCTCGGACTCCGGACTAGTGATGGGAGCAAACGGTTCTTGTTTAACAGAGAGCAGAATTTAAAAAAAATGATTTTCGTATACAATTTCATTTACGAGAGTTAGTTACAGTCAATGTTCTTAGGAGCCATGCCATATTATGAAGGTATCGTAGATAAATAGGTAGTTTTTGGTATAAGGGTTTAGTGAAAAATAGTACCATACAACCTTTAAAATCATGATACATGACTCCATTCAAATATTATCATGTTTGTTTAAAAAAAACTAAAATACTTATGGCTAACATCACTGAATGTTAGCCGAATTCTACACTTTGTAAGTAGTAACATCTCTAAAGCGAGTCGCCTCGACGTAACAACGTGACAAGCACTTTTCACATCAATTATTTTCTGTTCCACGTAAATTGTGTGCTGTTATGTTGTTTTTGTCATATTGGGTGTTTCGGGTGTTTTAACATAATTTGATGTGAGGATTTATTAAAAGTATCAATTAAACTTAACACCAAGCTTTGTAGCTTGTAGAATAGAATAGAATAGAATAGAAAGATGTTTATTTCCCTAGTTCATCTGTTACAAAATATGTCCACAGGCCGGTGGTGTGTTCAGCCAGTGGGTGTGTTAGCTACTTACAGTCTACTTATGTTTGTCTAAAAGATCTGTATAAGCGTCGTGTAGTGTGTGCTGTGTATATTAGTAGGTATATACAGAATAAAATTATATAATTTTATAATGTTGGTTCATTTTGCCCTATTCTATTTACAGCTAATTACAATCTATGGGGACGTGGAGCGGTAGGTCGTTTGCTGAGCAGCCTACTCCTGTCTTTTTTTGGAACATAACTAATTTCGCCTAGTCTAGTGTTAGTAAGCAGAGGGTTGTGCTGTCCAAATCCAATGTAGGCGTCACCAGGGGCATCTAGATCCTCTATTTGCATCATCTGGAGTTGGCGCAGCATGTCCTCGTTTAAATCTTGAGCACGGAGGTGCCACGGGTCCCAGTCTAGCATATCCCAGAGTAGTGAGGTCTCTAGGCGTCTTGGGAATTGTCCAGCAGTCTTGAGAGCCATACGGTATTGCCGTTCAATTTTTAATAAGTTGCTCTTACTGTAACGTGGTAGTAGTTGCACGACGCCATAATCCAATATAGGCAGTAGACAGGCCTGAATAACAGCAAGTTTCACCGTTACGTCTGTCTTGGCGTGCCAGCCTATGATAGGAGCCAGCGCTCCTCGTGCTCGGCGTGCCTTCTGCACGACGTAATCAGTCTGCTTCGCTTTGCTTGTAGCTTGTAGGAAGGGTTTTTTTTCCGTACGGCGCTTTCCGTTTTGTAACAAACCTGTACCTAGCCATTATCATACGTCTACTTAGTATACATGGTGTTTAAAAAAGCATAGATACTATAAGCCGAAAGGGGTCATTTTTAATAACTATTGTTCTGCGACTTTTGAAAATTCGCCAAATAAAAGTGGTTTCTATACAAACATTATTGGTCACGTAACTTTTTCACCGTCTTTAGGCTTACTACACAACTTATCAAACTTCAATACAGAATTTATAGAATACAGTAAGGTCGGTTTCATTTATTAAATTTTTCATTTATTAACATAACACTAATTTCTAAAACTCAAATAAACTGTAAATATTGAGCTAAAGAAAACAACGGGAGGATATCCGTTTTATTAACCAGTTTACCCATTTTGTAAGTTAATATCGTAGGTTCGACTATTAAGATATAAGTTTATAGTATACACTTTTATAACGAATTAACATGTATGGTTTAAGTGTGTAGCTTTTTCCTTCACTTAATTTTAAGAGGAATCGAAACACAATCTTTCCAAACAAGCCAACTTTACTTTATATTCTCTATTTTCCTTTCTTAAATTTTGAAGCTAATGACGCAATTTTTATAAGCAAATACGTAGATGGGCCTTTATGACTGTATACATAAAAAAAAACTTACCCAAAAGCAAAAATAAGCATCACAGTCTGGACTCTGGAGCATTTCTGGTTACATAACTATGGATATATATAATACTAGCTGTTCCCGCGCGCTTCGCTTCGCCTTAAAAAGTTTTCCCGTGGGAATTCCGGGATAAAAAGTAGCCTATGTTCTTTCCCAGGGTCTAGACCGTATGTATTCCAAATTTCATTCAAATCCGTTCAGTAGTTTTTGCGTGAAAGAGTAACAGACAGACAGACAGACAGACAGACAGACAGACAGACAGACACAGTTACTTTCACATTTATAATATTAGTTAGGATAACTGTTCCCGCGCGCTTCGCTTCGCCTTAAAAAGTTTTCCCGTGGGAATTCCGGGATAAAAAGTAGCCTATGTTCTTTCCCAGGGTCTAGACCGTATTTATACCAAATTTCATTCAAATCCGTTCAGTAGTTTTGGCGTGAAAGAGTAACAGACAGACAGACAGACAGACAGACACAGTTACTTTCGCATTTATAATATTAGTTAGGATTAGGATTTACGTGTACATAATAATTGGTGTCACATCACAAAACCTGATCCTTCTATCTACCTCTAATTATCATCTCTCCCATCCACTTCACACAAAAAATCATACTATCAAACACAAATGATATTTGTAACTAAGTACAAATACACATTATAGGTGGATTATCCCCGCTGGATATTCATTGTTTTATTTATACGTTTCCTTTTACATTGGTAAAAATAAATCGGTGTAAAATATTTTGTATCGTCTATTTTCTTTTGAAGCACCCTTCAGGTTATTCGCAAACGATCATATTAAATCTGATATAAACTTTTAGTTTTAGGTAATTATTGTGTCTACATTATAGTTATTACAAGTACTAATCTTATTCCTTCCATCCAAAGGTTGTCTAGCAGAGATTGTTTTTAGTGATAAGACCGCCTTTTGTACCCTTATTAAGTTTCACCCTGTTAATTTTATTATTCTTTTTCTATCTATTCTATCTAAAAATTCTTCTGATTCTACAATTCTAATTCTACCTGTGGAATCGTCTTCACATATCCAAGTGTGTCGGGAACCTCCTTCGGACCCAAGCAGACTGGATGTCAAAGTTATAACGTGTTAGATTGATTATCAGATGGATGTTAAAATACGTTTTATGGCTTTTTATGACGAGCTTTCGACTGAACACATACGTTAGTGCCGGCATCAGATATGCCCCAAGGATATTAAAGAGTTTTGTTGTTTTTTGCAAAAGAATAACAAATAATTTCATCAGTTGACCTCATATAGAAGTGAAGGTCGATAGAACCTGTGAGACCTGTGTGCTTATTTTGGCAAGGTAGTGTGGAATTTGCAATGGTACGAATGTCTTGCTAAATTTCTTATACTTATGAGTTTATGTCTAAATAAGTAATTAAATAGCTATGCCGTAAAATTATAGCTATTTAATGTGTGCCAGTAGGTATATTTAATACTGTCATACATTATTTATTTTTCACCCTACCATAGTAGATGTACATTGCTATACGATTGACCCACCTATCCCTCCGACTTTGGCTTAGATAAGAATACTTACCTAGGTATTTTAGATGATGCACAACGCACAACACAACCAACCTGTATGCTGGTTTTTACTATGACCGGCATTGCATTGATAAAATTCTGACCTGTACAGGAAAGGATCATACAAAATATAATTTTTAATCTGAATCAATGCCCCAGCAAGTGTCCCGCGTCGCGGTTCAGTTGCGCGGGCGCAGGTTGACCCGCGGCATCCGGCGGGGAGCGGGGAGCGGGGCGAGAGCGGCGGGGAGCGGGGCGCGGGCGTGCGAACACACGCGGTGACACGGAGCGGTCACGCCATCGCGTATGTCACATGAAGTCACATCACAGTCGAAACCACTTGCTCTATTGTTTTATAGAAGAGGTTTAGCTTACGGTTTCCGAAACGCGCCCACATTTGGTGGCGATAAGGTGCCAGTATAAGGATGTCGGTGCATAAAGCCGTATTAAATCACCGCTTTACTCGAGTTCTTACCCAACTAACAGTTATTGGTTCTTAACATATGTATGACCAACCCTTCAAGAGCTTAAATACTTAGTACCTACTTACATTACGCAGATATATGTTTCACGAAACTACTCTACTGACAATCGTTAATACCACATCGTCCTCAAAAATCACCTAATTGCTACAGCCAGACATGTGTGTCAAATCGGAACCGGAAGCTGTGCCCAGCGGCGCGGGTTGCCGTGTTCCGGCGCGCGCGCACGTCATTACATCGAGCACTTCCGGTCGCGCCCGCGCCGGTCATCGCTTAACGGTATCATATTTATTTTTACCAAGTATTCACCTATGAGCCT
Organism: Plutella xylostella; assembly: GCF_932276165.1. NCBI lineage: Eukaryota > Metazoa > Arthropoda > Insecta > Lepidoptera > Plutellidae > Plutella > Plutella xylostella. The sequence goes on along the minus strand of NC_063984.1, from coordinate 9,084,914 downwards.
AGACTTAGGGCCTCATGGCTAATCCCGAGGCGCACGAAAGGAGACCTCCAGGAGGAGGTGATCCTCGATAAAATATACCATGAAGTTTTCTTGCGGATTAACGATTCATGAAAGCGCATTTTGATTGAAAGAGGCAGATTGGTAGATAATCAATAATTTTATTTATAACTCAACAGCATTAGTGGCTAGTGGTATTTATAGCTGAACCTGTTTTAATTTCATTGTTTACTTATTATTACCTACTTGAGGTTCGCACTCAGAACTTCGGCGGTTCTAGAACACGAGCTAGATATTAAAACTAAACTAGCTATGATGTTTCAATACAAAGGGTGAAAACCAATAAACAGCTTAAACAGAAATATAATTACTGTGGTCACCTTCACCATGTCCCTTGACCTCTTGGGCGCTAAACTAATAATCATTTATCAATAGAAATGCTAACTTAATTCCTCGAATGTTATAACTTGTGACAGGCTTCGGTCTATAGAACATACTGTACGATTTCTTAAAGACAATAACAAACTTATATTTTACGTCATGTGGTTACCTACCTAAGGTATTTGTCCTATTCATTTTAAAGGATATCTTAAACTTGAACTTTTATGAGACACCTTGAACTTGAACCGTTTCATTTCATGATATAAATATGTATAAAGTGTGTATATAGACAGGTACACATGTCAATTGAACCTGTTAACCATAGCATCTACTGGTCAAACTGAACAACTATTCCTAAGAAACATCTCTTTGCTGAAGTCGTGCCGTACACCTTTAATTAAACTTTTTAAATAAGTATGCGTAGGTAATAGATACACTGCTTTAGATGTGTTACACAACTTGCTCAACCCACACACTAATTTCAATATATTGGAACATGCAATTAAAAGCTTTGTTTTGTACATTTAATTATAGCCTGTCTGAAGATCTAATAATAAGGCCGTTTGTTTCCGCCGACGCGCCTGGTCCTACTTAACAGTAACTTGCCAAAAACATCACGCTATGCTCGTTCCTCTCAACTAATTGCCATTTTTACAAATGATACACTATAATTTCGCTTACTTTCCTTGTTATCTGCGAACTAAAGCGCTTCTTAAAGGGATCTCACGTAATATCGTACACGGTTAAGAAGCAAATTACCATAATAAGCAATAACCAATTGCACGAAGCTCACATCAAATCCGGTTAAAATCGTATTAACAACGATTCGCGTTTTGTGCGTACTTAACGAGAGCCGCAGAAAGCATATTAGGGGCCAAATGGCGCGCGGCGCTGGAACCTCTTTCGGGAAATCAAATTACAATAATGAGGCACGATCGGCAGTTCGGCTACCGATACCCAAATAACGGGGTATATACGTCTAATTTATAAAGGCTAAATTATAGGACGACACGCGCGTTGCCGAATTAAAGGCGTGTCATTAGACGGGTTCACCCGAATTATGTTTGTTTGTCCAAGTTTGTTCCTCCATGATTATAGATAGAGGTTCCGGCCGAGCCAGCGCCGTCACTTTAAGGTTAAAGGTATTTGTAAAGGGGGAGTACTCTTCAAACATCGCATAGAGCTTTCTAATTTAGAGTCTGTTGAATGTCTATAATAGGTGGGTGGATCCTAGACTTCCTAACTATGACTGACAGCGTGCCTCGTTCCTCCTTCTATATAACATTCTTGCGAATTACGACAACAAACTTTACTCTCAACGTTGATAGTTTCCATTAAACTTTAGAAAAGCTGTCGAATCAAGAGTAGCCCTCAAGCCTCACGTTCACGACGGATGGGCTCACACATAATTGGCTCCACCTGTAGCCGGCATGTCTGGGTCTAGGCTCGTTATCCCGCGACAGTTAGCAGCCGAAATCGGGTGTCCAGGTAAGCATGAATGGGCCGGCACCCCGGGGCCGTGAGTTATGCGCCGGCGGAGGCCCCCGGGGCGAGGCCCTGCGCCTTCACACCTCCGCCGTCCGCGTGTGGTCTGCGCTTTATGGGCGACGCGAGCGCTGCCCGCCGCGATGGCAGTATGCAGTATGATCGCACCTTTAGGACTGCAGGATTGTGATAGGTAGTAAGGAAGACTTCTGCTATGCAGTCAAATCATACGACATCGCATCGACTTTCAAAGGCCATCAAATTACGTTAATATCATAAGCACTTAATTCACTTTAATACCAAAATATTTAAACTTAAAGTCTTATGAAAACGTAGCCCTAAGCCCAAAAACCTTGTACTTATCTAAGTACCTAGAGCCTACATAATTAATATATTTTTTTTAAATCACTTAAGTATCATCAAAACTGAGTTTCCATCCCATTGTGGTTACCCTTTTCGAATGAGCTCTTCCCAAGTGGCATCTAAATCTCCCAGCGTTGCTAGTAGGCTCCTGGCCGCAAGATATTACAATATTAGTAACATTAGTGTGTATATTTCACCCCGGAATTATTTTATTCGTAAGACTTACGAGCGACGGGCGCGCCGCCACTGCATTTTATTGGACAGGAAGGAAATTCTAAAATTTAAATACGTTAAATTCAATATGATGGAGCTTTATTTGTTTTAATATTCAGTTAAAGCTCGTTTGAGGCATTTCGGTGTGGCTCGGCTGCCGTCTGACTCACCTTTGAAACGCCCACCTTCAAGCTAAACATAGACTTACTTATTTCGATTCGTATGTTGTTACATATTCCTGTTTCCGTTCTGAATTTCGTAGAAATTTTATAATTACATGCAGGTAAGTAAGAAGGTTATTTGTGACTAGTCTGGTCGAAGAACGTGAGCAAAAACTGGTGAAAAGTTCATTTCATCCGCCCGGCAGCGGCTCACGTGTCATACACGACACTTGTAAGGCTTCAGCAGTTTACAGAGAAAAATGTTAAACATAACGGATTCAGGCTAATAAACTTATTTAATTTCACGAGAAGTCAAGTTATACAGGGTCTTGCAGAAGTGGTATACTGAACCGAAAAGGGGTGACTCAGGGGGTCAACGGAAACAATTTATAGTTCTACGACATTTAAAAATAGGCAAAAACAACTTCTCTATGAATGTAGAAGTCTCATTATGTTAATAAGTTGACTTTACTAGTATGTCCGTTTAATGATAGAAAGCATTGACTATGGCTTACCTCTAACTATATTCAACTTAGAGATTCAACGAGAAAGGTTAGTCTATTAAATTATTATCAATTTCAATAAATAATAACTAAATGAGGCAGAAAATATCCTTATAAATGTATAAGATAATTATTTTTATAAAATACTATTTGAAACAGACTACTTACGCGTTAAAAAGGTTTGATAAAACCTAACGTCATCCAATCTAATTTGCATCTTCAGTGGCAGTAGATTATATTAGACGTTATTATGTACATACCTTCGTACTTATTCAATAATAGCAAATACATGTATGAAAAAATCTCGATCTATGCGATCACTACACATAAGTGATTGGGCTGTGCCAAAAGGTGTGCCAGTTTATCAATGGATAAATAAAAGTAACAGTACGTAAATTTTCAAATCTTGCGGAACCCATTTCATATACTTGTGCACCCTCAACCCTGTAGTACCTTGTAGTAGCAACGTGACTACTACTTAAGTATACTACATTACATTTGATTGGACCTATAGACAGCATATCAATACAGCGGTGGATCAGATTCAATCTTTTTTCAGATCACTTTAATGAGAACGAAATTGATAGATTTGGAGATCGCCGCTCGGTAACTAGCTATTACTATTATCGGACACTTTAATTTTCCCTTCTTTTTATTACTCTGTAATTACCTTTTCAGTTTTTTACCGATATTAGACGAGTATATTAGGTCTCAGTTAAAGTAGCATGACATCATTTGAATTTTTATTTCTACAAGCATTCATAATGAGCAGTAGATACAATGTTCCCTTCTTCTTCCTCATGTAGTAGGGTCAAAAAGGGTTATAAACAAGTCCCTTAAAGTTATGGGCCATCGATCGTGCTCTCAAGAGCTATAGATAGGCTATAAGTAAAACTTCTGATGTACGGAAACCTAAAAAAAAATACTCAATCAGTAATCATCTTATTACGGTCGTGAACATTATGTTCCCATGCTATCTAATATTATTACCTACCTGTATTAACTCATTCACTAACCGTTGAAACCATTCATTTCTCAGTAAAAACTATAAATCTTGTAACGCAAACAATTACGACCAAAGCCAGTGAAATGGAGAAGCATAGCATTTGTAGCGCTACAGATTCTACTGGATTAAGTTAGTGCTACCGGCCTATTGTGTCATTTTCACGAGAACTTTATTTACGGATCTACCAATCTAACCTTACTTCCACTGAAACCTTTTACTCACTCTAGTAGGAGCTATAGTGGCCTAACAAAAGCGCAGAACTATCTGTTAGGTCCGTAATACATTTATGCATATATCAAGCCCACGCGTGGACGGTGCGCGGTGTGCTGCTGCCCTAAACTCTGCGGCTTAATTCGCGCGAGACGAATAAAATGTAAAATGTACGCATTAAATAAATAAGTTAAGTGCTTACTTACTAGTTCAGAAAAGGTTCGTTGCAAAAGCGTACGCTGAGTTCTTGCTATTTTCTGTTGGCTTGAATACGAAGATTTTATCTTTGTTTCAATCCCCTCGTAATTTTATAACAGAAACGGTATATAAATTAGATAACATAATTGTATGTCCCATCTTACCAGCCAAGTACCTAATCGTTTCGTTTTGTACGTAAAGTCAAGTTTGTGGAAGCCAATCATCAGGACATCTATCTAGAACTGGGCTAGTACTGGCGCGGAAACAGAACAACACCTGAAATGGATGTCCCCCGAGCCCCTGACCTCACGGCAATTCTCTCACGTAACCGAGTAGTCACAGATAACAGCGGCCATTAAGCTACTGTAGGCAAAACAAACTGCTATATTGTAAGAGCGCACCAGAGATCGCATCTGGACGCTAACAAATCGCGGCGACCGAAGTTAAGGCAATTGAGTTATTACGCCTTCCTGTCCGGCTACTTGTTTTTGTGGCTGCCGTGTGTTTTTATTAATTACCAGCAATAAATAATAAATATTCCGCTGGAACCCGATACGCGAGGCTCGATGCGAGTGGCAGATAGGCGCGCGCCGCGAGTATCGGGTGTTGTGTTATTAGTCAGATGCCTTTTTGTTTTTGTACAAATGAATGGTGAGCATCGTTTGTCTCCTGTTTCGATGTTCAATTTGTACGGAATGTTGTTTTGGGTGTAAGGTGTATGGTACTTTGAAGAGTAAATTTTTAGACCTAATTAATTTGACTGCAACATCAACACAACCACAGAGCAATGTTAATCTTCAGCTGTCAAACTCAAAAGTTGATAAATCTTGAAGCGATCACCTGACCAGTTGTGGCATTCTGTGCATACCGTTGCCCTTTGTTTCACGGAGCCTGGCAGCCGGGATCACCACGAGCTGGGTGAGTTCACGACGGGTCGCGGTGCTGCGGCCGCGGCCATGACTCGGCGGATTCTTGCGCACGCTTGTGCCCACAATTATACAGCCATCTCCCACTGCTGCCAGACAAACTGCCAAGAGAAAGTGGCCAGTTGATGCCAACTGAGTAATACGCTACGATTTGTTTGTCTATGAATAAGTTTATAAAGTGTTCCCCTACTCTTTATATGCGGATCCTTTACGAAGAATATAGTCAACGGTCGCGATGGTCATAAATACCATCGCTTAGAACTCTTAAAAGGAGATTTACGATCAGTAATAAAATTCATGGCTAACAATCAAAATCGATTGTAATAATAAATATACAATCAAAACTAACATCATCACGCATAGATGCCAATCGGTGTCGATCAGGACACGGCAGACTGTATGGCGGGGGTTCACTTGCGCCAGCCTAGCCTGACCCCCGCGACCTGAGCACCGCCGGCGGGTCCGGGACCCCTCGAGGGTCCGGCTACAGTGGTGCGACAGACAGACACACGGACAGCGGCTTGTTACAAGACGTGACGCCGCACTTCCACCGCTCATTAAACACACCCTTTGAACCGCTCCAACCTTTGATTGCTGTATCGGTGTTACGGGAAACGTTCCACGTAAGGACTTTATGATCCTCGGACATTCTTTGTCGGTTTAAGACACATAATAAAAGGGTCGACGCATTAAACGGTATATGAGGTTAAAATAATAAGGAACGTCAGCGGAAATTATGTTAAAATGTGGTCAAAATTTTCCACTTAAAGTTAAGCGCCTAAACCGTAACCTTGGGGCGATCGTTCCTGTGAGTGGGTAATGAGAATGAGGACCTCACGCGAGCCGCCAGCGCCAGGGCTCGGCTCCGGTGACATCCAGCCTCTGCGGCACGGAGCCCGGCCGGGGGCGGTGCAAACATTTCACTTAATGCGGTGATTATTTATTGTCATTATGTGTCATTATGGACGCTAATAGTGCCATTTGCATCGCGTACGACACACGACCGAAGTTTTACAAAATCGGCCGTTTAAAAACGTCTTCTGTCATTTAAAAAATGTGAAAGCTTTTAAGAGTTACAGCATTCTTGTCATAATTTTGTCAGCATTTTAAAAATACTTTTGTGAGAATTGTGCGTGTGGGTCTCATCGATATGTTTGGAGTTGGAGGGATAATTAATCGAAGGAGCGGTTTGGATCGGGACTCGCTGGTTCCTCACATTAGAGACGGTGGCGAATGGGCCGACCGCGTCCTATCGGACCCACCAGATGTTGGATTCAATTATAATATCATATCATATTCATGTTCTACGTTAATTAATCCAAGGAAATGACTGAAGCACATAATATGATTGTATATCGAAAGGGTTTTCTGAATGATGAATTTAGTAAATTCAGATTCATCAACCGTTCGCCATTTATTTTAACAGTTTCAGAAAGAATGTAAACCACAGTTTGACATTTATTTCATAGATCCTTAAAAATATCTAGACCATACGACGAGCGTGTTATTAATAAAAACTTATGGATGTAGATCTGTAGTGGAGGTTACAGAAAGTGAATATCAAGAGACGTGTTGGGGTCCGTTCTTTCGTCTATCCACAGTTGTAGTGCTTGCCATCTTTCGGGCATCTATGTACAAGTCTGGAGCAAAGAAACCTGACCCCTCTCAGAATGTCTACATGTTATCTGTATCTGCATCAAGTGTCTTTTCCCCAAATTGTACGAGGTGCTTAAGTATGTAAAACCTGAACCTTCCGTCTGTCTCACCAGCAGTGCCGATTCGTCGTGGTGCTCTCTCTCCGGTCTCCGCCGGCATATTGCGTCGTCACCCTTTTTTGTCAGTCATATCACGTCGACGGCAAAAACTAGACACGTGTAATCAGACTCAATCCTTGAGGGTTCCGCGAGAAGGAGGTTTTTCTTGTTTATCTTAAAATTCTAAAAATAATTTTATTTAACCAATAAGCACCTAACTGCGGGACCTCCTAAATCCTCGCTCGTGCTCGCCAGATATTAAAGGCTTCCTTTGAGTTTTTACAAATTAACAATTTACCTAACTTTTACGAACTCGAAAGGTATGTAGTCTATTCGTATAATATATATATATATATGCTTATTAGATAGACCGCAATTTACCTTTAAATATACCATTGTACTAGATAACATAGCAGCCTAGGGGAACCCGGGGTAAGACGGGGTCGCTAAGGGAAAATGAAAAAAACAACAGGTATTTATAACCACAACGTTATGAATTATTTATGGCTCATTAGGAACTTAATGACGAACACTTTGGCACAGCTTTTTCTAAAAAAGTTATCCTTACTATTGACTTATTTTAAGAAATGTAAAAAATGGGAAATAAACCATCTTGCCCCATGTACGGGGTAAGATGGGGTAAGTATACTATGTGGGGCACAAAACATACAAACAACACTTCTTCTGTTTTTTTATCGTCAACACCAGCACCTGCAGTGTGAGCCCAACGCATGCACCTTTGACAACCAACCCAGTTTTCCTTAGATTTAAAGTAGGACTGTTGATATCCTCACAGCAGATGTAGACACAGTCATCTTCGTTGTTATTCTTCTTCGTAGGCAGTATCTGCTTTGTGTTTTTAGCCAACTTCCCTGTAGCCCTTTTAGAGCCCTTCTTCAATGTCAAATATCGGGTTGGAGAAAAAAAAAACTTCACCAAGCTTGATCCATACACCATCTTGCCCCTCCATAATTACCCCGTCTTGCCCCACGCTATATTTTTTATAAAAATAATTCATTAAAAAAAAACTTTCAATGTTAAAATGATTTCGCACATATCTAAACAAAGCGTACCAAACCTTAAATAAAAACACACAATTACTAAAAATGCCACTGTTTTACTTAATGTGTTGTGATGTTGTTCCTACCGGTCAAAAATAACACACAATTACTAAAAATGCCACTGTTTTACTTAATGTGTTGTGATGTTGTTCCTACCGGTCAAAAATAACATGGACACTACGCAAAAACAAACAATTGCGCTAACACAAAAAACGCACGCGCTCACACCTGCTCTCACTGGCGCACTAAAGGTCAATCAGTTAAGCCTATCTATTGGCTCATTACTCAGATTCCTAAGATGTATAGTTTTGTATATATGTGGGGGGACCCGTCTTACCCCGCGACCCCGTCTTACCCCGGGTTCCCCTACTTTATGCACGCAGCCGCAGTTTTTTAAAGTAACATAATTAAATCTGTTTAATTACATAGTTAATTATGTTTTAAGTTACCTAGGTACCAATGCTATTTAAAAAAGGAACCTCTACCTGACAAAATATTGAACCATGAACTCTTTTCTAAAAAAAAATCCTATAAGTAAAAGTTACGGAATCCCAAACACACGCCATTCTTTTTCGTTTCGGTTGTCAACGGCACACTGAACTATTTATTTTATATTCATTAAAAATTAGGCTCGAGAAGGAATAGAGGAAATTACTTATATCCTCCGCCGTTGCGCAGTTTTTTCGACATCAAAACGTTATTCTTCGTTGATTGAATTTAATAAGGTCTTTTGAAATATCATTAGCATTAACAAAAACTGTTCTCGTAGAAAAATATTAAATTGGGCTGTATCTTAAAAATGGGGCTAATTATGAGGTAAAATATCGGCAATTAATTTAATACACTAATGATTTTCTCATGAATGGAGTGTAATCGATATCACCTTGAGGAGTGTACTTATTCCGGGCTAGGCGGTCCCGGGACGCACATGGCGCGACCCTCAATGCTACATCTTACAAAAGGGAGGTACATTAAGAGGGCGGTAAGACCACAACATTAATTACAAGTAACAGCCGATCACTGTTTATCCATAATATTCTTTAATTCCGATGTAAACAATCATAAATCGGTTTCTTTCCATTTCGTCTCTTCCGATACCGGTTTCGGCTCGAAAGTCTTCGAAACACTTCACGCTAAAGCGGCGATGGATTCTTCACAATTCGTGAGTCTCATTTTAAGGGTACGTGGTAGTGGTTTCCGAGGGCGTAGTTCGCGTGAGCCCCGCCGGAGCCCGACATATGGGCATGACCGCTGTCAGGTGCTCCTCAAGGCACCTGTCAATTTATGAAATTGTAACGGAAGTCACCGTCCCTGCTAGCCTCGCTCCTTGGGTGTCACGCTCAATGTATTAGAACTGCCATCAAAATATGGATTTAGTAAACTTTGCTGGCAAGAAAGTGCCGAGTCACAATCGGGCGACTGGGCCGCTAGTGACCGCACTACGACTTTCTACGTGGACCTTCTATGCAGCTCGCGGCGACCATTGTTCACCTTTCATAAAAGATTACGCTCATTTACCTCTTAAACACTTTATTAGTTAACCCTAATTGCTTAATTGCGAGAATTACAATTCCTCAACAAAAGCGCATAGAGCTGGCATAAAATAAAAGAATGAAAATTTAAAATTCGAACGCCTCGGGTTTAAAAATGGCACTGAGGAGTCCTAGAGAGCGAAATGCACTTATTAGCCGCTGAAAGGCGCAGGAGAGCCGAGTGACTCCGACTCAGCTAATGGTTCGTATTCAGCCGCTGAATGGAAACTCCGAATTGCCAACAATTATATACTCTGCCTATGATAACGGGGGATGTTCCGCGATGAGCAAACTGCTGGGGAAACTTTACGGAACAGATTATTCCTAAAGAACAGTCCGTCGAGAACAGACGTACATGGCAAATAAACCATAATTAAATAATCGCTTGCAAAATCGTGACCTAGATTTGTTAAACGTGTTTAATATATTGATAGTTAAAAAATGTATCTGACATAAGTGAACTATAGACAATAAAATGAGTGCGTCGACGCCTCGCAGCCCGCCGACTGCGCCTGCAGCCGCGCCCCCCGCGCCCCCCGCGCCCTCCGCTCCGCAGCCTGTGACGAGTCCACGCAGGGAATGTGCCCAGATACTGTCCACTCCAGAGATCCAGGACTACATGAACAGGATTGACTGTTGTTTAAACGCTATCTGTGCTATTGCTACCGAGGGAAAACTAAATACCGACCAAAAAATTAGAATCCACAATTTATGCCGGAAAGTAGGAAGTGAGACCTCACATATAGCGGTTCTGTACCAGGCTTTGGGGCAGAACACTAGACAAGCCTATACCGCTCTGGATGCAGTTCAAGATAAAAATAACCTGTCCCAAAAACTTGAAGATCTTAAGTGCATTATAAGTGAAGCCCCAAAATCTCATCCCGGAACCTCCACCTTCGCCGATATCCTGAAAAAAGGACCATTGCCCCATATCCAGCCCAACCACTCAAGTTCGGTAGCTATCTACCCTAGTGACAGAAATAAATCAAGTGAAGATACTAAGTCACTAGTCCAGAAAATTATTAGCCCCAATGACATGAAGCTGCATGTCACGGGGTTACGAAAGACGAGAAATGGAGGTGTCATCATCAGCACCGACACTAAGGAGGATATCGAGAAATTGAAACAGTCGAAGCAGTTGACGACCTCTGGTCTTACCATCGATGAGCCCCATAAACGCAAGCCCAGAGTTGCTATCATCGGAGTTCCTGTGAAGATGCAGGACTCAGAAGTCTTCAACTACCTCTACCACCAAAACCTCGCCGAGAAACTCCAGGATACTACCCAAGAGTCCTTTATGAACAGCATTAAATTAAGTCATAAATCTGGTATGAGAGATGCTAAGACCTGCAATTTTATCGTCGAAGTTCCAGCAATGATACGCAATGTCCTTATAGCCCAAAGAAGAGTATTCCTTAACTGGTCGTCCTGCCCTGTGAAAGATTTCACAATTGTGACCAGGTGCTACAAGTGCCAGCAGTATGGCCACGCGGCCAAGTCGTGCCGGGAGACGGTCGCTACGTGCGGCCACTGCGGGGAGAGAGGCCACGTGCAGAGTGAATGCACCAAAAAGGCTGAGCCGCCAAAATGTGCTACCTGCCTCCACTTCAACAAGCCCTGCAATCACAAGACGGGAGATGCCGAATGCCCAGCTAAGCTTATAGCCCAGAAACGGTACATTGCGTCAATTAATTATGAAGAGGTCTAAAGGCGCCTCTTATTAAGTAGTGTAATTTGAACTTATTCATGTATAATATTATGTATGTACTTATCTTAATTTAATGAACTAGATTAATTCTACATAAGTAATAGAACACACGGAACTGTCCTACTAACCATAAACCCGTACCTAAGCTAATTTACACGTAAACAATGTATCAAACTAAATCTAAACAGACTTGAGAAAGAATTTTAGTATGTACTTAATACCTATCGATCTTGACCCAGTTTTCTAATATAATAATATGATGATGCGGTCACCTCTGCACGTTGTAAATATACACAATTATTCAGCAAACAATTTTACTTCTACTTAGCACATTCCTTTTACATAATTTTGCATTGTTTAAACTTATTCATAATATTAAGATGTTTAGTTACTAAGATTATTTAATTAGATGCTTAAGTTTCTCTATGTAACTTTTTAATCTGAAACACAGGAAAAACTCTGTTATTTCCTAGTTCAGAGCAGTATTTCACCTACCTTTAGATTTAAGAGTTGACCTATTTTTAAAATATGTATTACCTATAGTTATCTGAATAAATTTATTCTATTATTCTATTCTATTCTAAACTGTAACAAATTTACAGAAAGTTTAACGTATGTATAATATTAGTCCGATCAAATTGATGATGATGATGATAGTGCAACGCCGTAGTCTAGGTAGGTAATGTTGGTAGGTAAGTACCTACTTTTATTACTTAGAGAGCCCCCTGAAGAGGCAGGTGAGGATCGTTGAAACGCACCACATCAATAATTTTATTAACTGATACCATTACGTATTAAATGGGTTGTTTTGTTTTTTTTAATTAAAAACTGAGTTGTTTGCATGTGGTGTGCACAATTTGAAAAAATATTAGCGGTAATATGTACACTTAGCGCCATCTAGCATCAAATAGCATAAGTCTTTTGTGTGTGTTTAGTAACGCCATCTAGCGCTGAGTAGCAGTGACTCTAATATATTTATTTCAATACAGTGTGTACAAATAAATAATAAAAGTAAGTAAAAAAAGATTGTTGTTCTCCTAATTGATTTTAGAGTGCACAAACAGAAAAGGGTTCGTTTTTTTAAGTGTTTACTGGTTTTTCCCCAAAAATATTTCAATAAAAGCATAAATCATATTATTTTGTCAATGTCAACGGCCTGCTCGCTGTGTGACGTATCAAACACCCTTTCATCACATCCTACATAGCTAAATTCCCACACCAAAACTTCTGGACAGGCCGAGCCGAACAATCTGCAACACTCGCATTATTCCGGCTGAATACGTCGGTCGGCGTGACGTCACAACATGGCGTCGGGCAGGCAGGAGCGGCGATAGGATCCGGTCATCCTGCCCATTTCCGGTCTTCACGCGTCCGTGACGCTTCCGGTCGCGTCCCGTGCCCGACACCAAGATGAGTTTTGTGAAATCTGTGAAATGAATTCGTTCGTTCCTCCCTGCTGTTGACTGTACCTGTCCGGGCTAGCTGGACATTGGGTTTTGCATGCCATCTTTGAACGCGGTTGACGTGATGTTAATTGGAGCTTTACCACCTTCAAATATAGCGATTTACCTAGAATGGTAATCATTTTGAGTGGGTAGATATTACTGTAAGTAAATGTAACCAAAATATTTCAGGCGTCCACAATGCCTTTATAAAGCAATTGTGGCCAATGAGAACGTGAGCGGTATGTCAAGATACGACTTCTGGATCTCCCACGGGGCATCACGACGCGCTTCCGTCGCATTCCGCACTCGAAGCTTCCGTACCGTCATGATTCGGTGTCTTTTCCCTTCGAGAAATTGCGTAATTGCCAATTTGCTCCACAATGTGCGCCGCCGCTCCTTAAAAGATTTCATATTTCGGTGAATGCGATATTTCTGATAGGTAGAAGTACTGTTCACGCACGTAAGTCACGACGGTCCTGCGGGCTCGCACCTGCTTCCAAAATTCCCATTTGTTAAATATATTTTTTAATAAGTTATTACGCGGCTGAAACCGTGACCGGGGCTTTGAAGAAAATGAGCCGGCGAAATTTCAAAGCGGTCTCGTGGTATTGGGTAATGCGTTAAGTATGGGACATTTCTGTAATGTATTTTAAACGCTACGCTGCGATAATGCATCTACGCTAGGACACGCAAACATTTTCTCAATATAATATGAATACCATTGTGCTCTGAACATGCTCTGAGGTCAGGTTTTATCTGAATGAAAGTCTGAAGAAATAAGTACCGTGGGTGATTGATAACATTGCTAGGTGTTAAGCTTTTAAAGTTAAGATAGCTATACCTACGTACGCTTAGCTAGTACCTACGACTCGTAGGCTACGAGTATCGCACGTCTAATAGTTTATAAACAATTTTAATAGATACGTAGTGAAATTAAAGACTAATATCAAGAGTATTTAAGAACATTTAATTCTACATTCATATCCCTTTCATCACTTGCATCCACTCCTTATCTCCTGGTTATATATGTCGCAGGCAACTGGTTTAATCTCCTGTTTGATTGAACCACTAGCCCGTTCATTGGATGGCGGTATTCAGTTGTATGACTAAAGGACAACTCGTCAAGTCGTTGATTGTAACGTTCGACGTCTTGACTGAACATCATTCAGCGAAGTCGTTGAATGGGATATAGTATAGCAACTTTGTAATGTCTGGTTAGGGTGAATATCACCAGACAAGAGTCAACAAAAAGACTATGTTACAAAGCTCTTATCTCACAAATTAACTAAACAATAACAATAAACGTACCTTCATATTGTTGCTCATAATTATCCAGTTTCGCCACTTTTTTTCTTTGAAACTATCCGCCCGCGGCGTAATAATAGGTAAATCCATGTTGTCACACTATTTTAACACAAATAACGCACTTTAAAGCTAATTTATTTGCAAAAAACTAACAATATAGGTGCTTTTTGTGTCAGCTGTTAGCGGTTAGACGCCATATTTGTTTTATTCACCACCTGACTGATTTTAAGTCAGCTAACTAGTTGGACGTTTTGTGACGCTTGTACAATCAACGTTCGGCCTAGTCATACAACTGAACAGCGCCATCCAATGAACGGGCTAGTGGTTCAATCAAACAGGGGATTAAACCAGTTGCCTGCGACATATACACCTACCGAGTAGAGTGTTTCCTCGGCCGGCCAGCCGTTCATTGGCCGAGGATGCTGTCGCGTCACTCCACTCGGTAGGTATAACCAGTGCATTAGTTCTGAGCTCCTGGTAGCTCCGGGCTACAAGAGCGTCTCGTGTTCGGGCACGGCGACCACCTCCTCGGCCGTCCTGGGCGCCTGGTCGCCGAGCCGCCGCTTCTCCAGCACCAGCACCTCGCTGCGGACTACCACCACCACGTAGCATTGCGTCACTGAGGAAGAATGAAAATATATTTATTTCAATAGTTATAATTAAGTATAGCAGCGGCCGCAATACAGCTTCGTTATCGACGGTGATAAACTCGTTTAATGAGCATTCCACCAATCGCTGCACCGTATTCATGGCGAACCACGATATATTGACGTGCACCTCGTCGCGCCGGTCATATAGTCTGCAGTGTAGATAATCCTCAGGCCTGAGGGTCTAGTACAGGTTTTGCATTTTTTTTTAACTTTAAAAGTTTACGTTTTTTTCTGTCATCTGCATACAGTCATTATGTGTCAAAACTTGCATGATAGATTCCGCTAGAGGCGCCGCTTTGTATGCAAGAAAACGTAAACTTTTATAGTTTCCGACAATCTAACAAACCTGTACTAGACCCTTTGTTCCTGGTCTATCGATAGAGTTATTGAAACTGGCAGTTAGAAAGCTAGGTGTCCGGTAATGGTTGGATGTCAGGGGTTAGGGACATATCTTGCAGCGGTGGCAGTGAAAGAACATCAGCACATGATGATAATAGTTACCTATAGCAAGCAGTGCCGCCGCGACATCCACATACTGGTCCCTGGCCAGCAGGATGCAGGTGGGCACCAGCGCCGCCAGCATGGTCGCGACCGCGTAGTAGCTGTACAGACGCAGCATTGACTCGTCTTTCTAGAACAACAATGGTATGTTGATTGAGGGTGCTGATGTCTTATCAGTTGTACCTACCGTTAATGAATGAATGGACTAAGCTACGGCATGCTGAGATGGATACCAATAGATCTCTTACCAGTTGCACTATAACTGGAAGAGTGGACTAAGGTTATTCTTCGATAAATGTTGTCATGATGGACTTGTAAAGACGAAGGTAGTCGCGACGACCACAGCATGATAATGGTACACTTTTGGAAAGGGGTAATTAAGAAGGCGTTATATACATATATTCGGTGGTTTGCTCCCCAAGAAAACTTTACAAGACCAAGAGAAGCATCATCAGCAAATTCATCAGCCAACAATCAATGGCCTATGCCAAGGATCGCCACAACTCTCTCTCCTCGGCCTCGCTTATCCAACGTTCATTCCACAATACCTAATAAAAACCGGTAATAAATGGTGGAGTAATCAGTCGGTTAAAAATAGCCATCCACAAACCAACCTGGCACCCTGCGGCACCCAGACAGCTCCAAAGTGATAAAATAGCCACAAACCAACCTGGCACCCCGCAAACAGCAGCAGTATATTCAGCAGCACCCCCATGCCGAGTATGCTGAACAGCACCGTGGAGGTCATGGCGTCGAGCCGCTGGTCGTGCGTGAGCGTCGCCCGCCGCAGCTCCGTGGTCACCACCAGGCACGCTATGGAGAGTACTGAAAATATCTGCCGGGGGGAAGAAGTAAGGAAGAATAACGTGATAAATACATAAATAAAATTATGAGTGTTGTAGTTATTTTATTGATCCAATATTCACTGTTGCACTAAGCAGGTAGGTAGGTATATAATAATTATGCTATATCTTATCAGATCCGTAACGGCTGCATGATGATGATGGTGATTATGAAACAATAATTTAAAAAGTTCATTCAATTCACAGATCAAACTCATGCATGTCTTATCTTACCGTAATAAAACAGATGAATTATCTAACTGATAATAAAGAATAAGTAGGTAGAAATCATAATTAATCACTTACAAACATGTTACACACTTACAATGTTAATGTAGGCTAAAATGATGATCCCGGATCGCAGAGGCACGCAGAAGCAACACTTCTGGACTTCGGGAACACTGCACTTTAGATACATTTTAATTGTAACTAGGTCTAGGTTCTAAACAGGACGTAGGACAAAAATAAGTGCACACAGTTACTCAATTATTACCGTAATGAAATGAATGTGTAAACAATTATTAACATAATGCTGTCTTTATGTTTGTTTACACAGTGTTGCAGATAGATAATGTTCCATGTTTATAAGGTTAATTAGATATTGGTTCATTCACATTTACCTTTGTCTTAATTTCGTGATCAATAATATAATTTTAGCCACCATAATACCTACATACGTACTTCTTTACCCATTTACTTATCAGTCCGTAATGCGCAAATGCTAAATAGTTTTACCGCTCATGGTTCATGGTATCTATCCGAGATCTCATCAACAACAACGTCATTGTGGTCATTGGTTCTTCGGCAGATGTTCTATGCCTGCCCACGTCGTCCCACTGCAGTTTTTCAGTCATAATCAGTTTACTTAGTAGAAGAGATGTCAGTTCATGCAGGCAAGTTGTATATCTACATCAACTGCCACATACATTATAGTTAAGTTACCTACTTACTTAATTATATTTATTCATATTAGTTACATTGTTATAATTAGTCGTGAATATCATGCATGCCCGTTGCCCTAACTGACCTAACCTAACAGTCTGAAAGACAATCGTATCAATCACGAACCACGACCACAACATCAAAACAAAACGCACCGTCAAATACAATAATTGACGGGACCCAATTACCTAAATCAGTGTTTACGAAATAACGATTTGCTCATTGCTGGCACTCATTGCATAATTGAGCCACCCACGGCTACCCTCTGTGCAGAGTCCGATTATCCCTCACATTTGCCTCTTGTTTATTTTTCGTTCAATTACCATCTGCTTTCCGTTTGACGGCATATTTGCCAAGTTAATTTAGCTAATAAAGACAGACTGTACTAACATTTAGAGTGCAATGAGTTTATTAAGGGCAGTTAATAAATTTACACGAAATTATCAAAGCTTTGAGTCTGGCAGTAAGTAAGTAGGTACCTACTTATCTTTTTTGTTTGTGCAAATAATTGGTCTCGGTCACAGACAGCTTTGGAAAAACTTGCGTGTCATCAAAATCAAGGGACCCGTTAGGTATTCAAACCGATTATTAGGTTCTAGACCCTAGAGGTGTGAGACCGAAAAATGTTGTAATATTTCATCATTCTTTTCTTAGAGTTAATTTTTGGAAATTAATGCCCGATTTTTTATATTAGGTAATAGGTACTTTTTTCATTCATTACATCATAGTAAGTAGTTAACGACGAATTTGGCCATTGTGCAAAGACTTTTGATATTTTACTACTAGTTAAAGAGGTAAGTAACAAGAATATACCGATTGATTCTCTATTATCTCTATTTTTAGTCGATTTGTACTAAATCAAATGTAAATATAAAAAAAATATTAGTAAAACACTGGCGAAAATACGAGTACCTACACTTATTATCCAGGCAGCATTCTACGCAATGTAACTTTGCTCTTTACTGTAAGCAGGCACAAGTAGTTGGACATTTACGTTTCGTTACTGAGGTTATAAATATATTGGTAATATGGATCTCTGTTTTAAATGTTCTGTTTTTAATTCGTAACGACTATAAATATTATTCATGCATTATTTCATGTAAATAACATTCGTTACTTTCTGATAAAAGCAATTAAAAAAAGTATTATAGGTGAAGCCATCTTGAGTAGAACGAAACGACCATTCTCCCTTTCGTGAAATTCCGTGAACAAATTGTGAAATAAAAACTAGAATTTCACCGCGAATTGTATATTTTCAACTGAAAAGACTGGTTGTTATCAAACAATATTATTAAATATTAAGGTTTGTATATTTTTTATAAATATACCTCAGTATTTAGAGATATAGTATGTTTGCCAAAAATAAATTTGAGGTTAGATAACACCCTCAAGCCGATGATCTGTTCATAACTTTTAGCTTTCAGCAGTTTATATGCGATTTACGAAACATTTGAGGGCTTTTCAACCGGAATTATTTAAGGTACTAGTTGATTGTTTGAGTAGAAAGGAAACATAACCTAAAATCAGTATTGGAAACTCTATAAGATCAATAATAAGCAAAGCACCCATTATTTATCGTGCAAAACAGGTAAATTTTAAAAAACATATCAGCAAATTTTGATAACATTTAGTTGCAAGCTGGTTACAGGTTCTAATTTAAATTGTAGGTAGGTTACAGATTCATGACATTAGTTTTCTTCACTGTCTTCTTGTACTTTACTGTGGTAGTGATGGTATCATCTCGTCTTCTGATTCCTAATCATCGACAAAGCCTAAAAGCTACCTACCTTTTCATCTTCTAATCCTGTGCCACATCTAATGATTGTACTTATGTACATAAATTCCGAACAACCCTTTAGACTGATGCTTGTGGATTCAAATTCATAGCTTTTATATCATAGGTGTTACCATACCTTTAAGCTACTGCATCTCTTGAATTATATTTATCATTTAAATGTTAAAAATTTCTTGTTTCAGATATGGCAGCGCAGTTGTTCAATCGCATTGGGCAAGTCGGCCTCGGAGTGGCACTGGTTGGTGGTGTAGTCAACTCCGCACTTTACAATGGTAACATTCATTTTCTAATTTATAATTTTAAGCACTGCCTAATTTAAGTATTAAAATACCTATTTAACTATTTTTTTCTACTGCTTTTATCTGCTTTTATCATTTCACTAACATACAAAAATTATGAACACAAAGAACATGGTAGTTTTAATAACATGGCTAGACAACTCAATAATATGAACTATTTCTGTTTCCAGTTGATGGAGGCCACAGAGCAGTCATCTTCGACAGATTCGCCGGAGTCAAGAACCTCGTAGTCGGAGAGGGCACACACTTCTTCATTCCATGGGTACAGAAACCCATCATGTTTGACATCAGATCTAGGCCTAGAAATGTCCCAACTATCACAGGAAGTAAAGGTATGATACAATAGTGATGTTTTGAACTGTTTAACAAAAGTTGTACAGACCTATAATAAGCACAAAGCCGGAAATGAAGTATATACGCTGAGTTGCAGATAAGGACTTTAAGCTAATGTCGACCTTAAATGTATAGCTGCCTTGCTTTGACAGTATACGGATAGAAAGAGACGGACATAGATTTAATGACGACATTAGGCTAATGTTCCTTTCTGCAACTCAGCGATAGCCTATCATATTAATGCACTGTCAGATTGCTTGCTGACAAACTGGTGGCTAGTAGTAAAGATATGAAGGCAAGGGCAGAAAATACAGTGCTCTTTATGACAGGCCTTCAACCAGCAGTTGAAGTGCTAGCTGCTAATAGTATACTACTAATTAGATCTAGGTCTCCTGTATTGTGGCTAGGTATGTTATAATTATGTGCAACCTCAATGATTGGACATCAACATCTTTCTTATTACGCCCGTCCTTACACTCCAATGTGATTGTAGGGCTTCCACCATAAACATCATAATTCTCAGTCAAGACCAAAATAACAATGAAACAATCATTTGAAACACCAATCCCCAGCTGTATTGTAACTAACCCTTCACAACCTCCCCGTTCCAGATCTCCAGAACGTGAACATCACCCTCCGCATCCTGTTCCGGCCGATCCCGGACCAGCTGCCGCGCATCTACACCATCCTCGGCGTGGACTACGACGAGCGCGTGCTGCCCTCCATCACCGGCGAGGTGCTGAAGGCCGTCGTGGCGCAGTTCGATGCGGGCGAGCTTATTACACAGAGAGAGGTGAGCAGATGTTATTTAATAATAAGAATATTCTTTATTTGCACAGCGTAAAACATCTTAGTGATGTCTTCCAGACAACCTTTGGATGGATGGAGGACAATTAGTTGCAACACATTTTTCGATATAAAAACATTGTTCGTTTATATCTGCTGAGTAAACAAAAACACAAACCATTAGGGTGGGCAACTTTGGAGTGACTCTTCACTCAAAACTCAACACACACAACTCTTGGCTCAAAGGCCAACAGCCAAGAAGATGTGGAATGTTACCTAGGTACATACTATTACTAACTAGAGGACAGAGTATGTTGAAGTTGCTCGGAGAGGCATTATGTATAGCATTGGACCATTTATTGGCTGATGACGAGGTTTTATGAGGTTGTTTATCAAGCAAGTCCCATGTCAAGCGATTGCAGGCTTATTTTGTGTAACTAGGTACCTATAATAGGAACTTTTCTCACTGTCAGAGCAGTGACATTGAAAACTAAATGTGAATTTTTTATGATGGCGCTGAGTGCGGCGTACCGCTGTGCAAAACATTTGTTCCACTATGAACTTCCATTAAACTCTTACCCGTCTCATTCCAGGTGGTGTCACAGAAGGTGAGCGAGAGCCTGACGGAGCGCGCGGCGCAGTTCGGCCTCATCCTGGACGACATCTCCATCACTCACCTCACCTTCGGCAAGGAGTTCACTCAGGCCGTCGAGCTCAAACAAGTCGCACAACAGGAGGCGGAAAAGGCCAGATTCCTCGTCGAAAAGGCCGAGCAACAGAAGAAGGCCGCCGTCATAGCGGCCGAGGGTGACGCGCAAGCCGCCGTCCTGTTAGCCAAGTCATTCGGAGCCGCCGGAGAGGGGCTGGTCGAGCTCAGACGTATAGAGGCGGCCGAAGATATCGCCTACCAACTATCCAAGTCACGAAACGTCACGTACCTACCAGCAGGACAGAACGTTCTCCTAAACCTTCCCACACAAAACTAAGGCTTGATGCAATAAACTGTTGGGTCACTTGCATTTTATAAACAGGATATTTTTAAGTATGTTGCATTTGAAGGGATGCTGAGGTTCCGCCGATGTAGATGGTAGATATTCGTTAGTTGTATGGAGAATTGTATAATTACACACATTAAAACTATACTTTTGTTGAAGCTTTTGTTTTTTTCTGTATAAATTTATTACACTGTTCCTATATGGATGTTCTCCTCACTAGTTATGTCTGAAAACTGAGGTGATAAGTTGATAACAATAGTGTTAATTAATCAGCCTTGACAATCTTCCAGTGTAGACTTCTATCTCGTAAAAATTGGACGTGATCTTCGTATAAAGTAGGCCGTTCATGACTCATGGTGACTTTGATTGATCATGTAAGCGAAATTACCCATTTCAATTTTAGTTTTAATTAAAATTTTGAACGAAATTGACTTGCGGAAGATTTTTATAAGTAGCTCAGTTTGTTTACACAGTGCATGGGGATATTTTGTGAGATCTATTGTATCAGTATTTTATTATAGTAAAAAAAAATGGCAGTGTTTTTTAACCGCCTTGGACAAATTGGCTTAGGCCTTGCGTTTGTTGGAGGTGCGGTCAATTCGACTCTTTACAATGGTAAGTTTTTCAATATTTATTTATCAGCTTTTAGCGTGAGTGTGTGTGTGTTATATATAATAATAGTATCTCTTACGTACCTACTTATTATTGACGGTCGAATGGCGTAGTGGTTAGTGGCCCTGACTGCTATGCCGAAGGTCCCGGGTTCGATTCCCGGCTGGGGCAGATATTTGTTTAAAGACAGATATTTGTACTCGGGTCTTGGGTGTTGATATTTATATTTAATCTCTAATCTTTAATCTCACGGAATTCTGACAGTTATCAATTTTTGACATGTCAGAGATCACAAACCTTTTTTGGCTTGGTACTTTTTTCAATACGACTCTGAACATCAGTTGTATCCGGACAATTTTCTATATTATATTTTTAAATATTTAGAATGATGGTCTTTACGTTAGGCGCAAAAGAACCACAAGGACGCTTTTTTCTGGGAGAGAGAAAGTCTCTCTCCCAGAAAGACTCTTGTGCTCTGTCAGATGGGGCCGCTTCCTGGGAAGGGCCAGGTTGTGGCTCCATAACGTTTATAAAAATTAACAAACTATCACAACGCGAAAGGTCAACGATAAGAAACCGGCCAAGTGCCAGTTGGACTCGCGTACTGAGGGTTCCGTACAAGTCTACTTACCTGAGATATTATTCCTTTTAATTTCATCATTATGTACATCTATATGAAATATTATTATAATTATATTATTATTATATATTATTATTATTATATTTAAAACAGCCAGGAATAGAGAGCGCTGCAAAGAGCTGACTGCCAACCTTCAGTGATGGAGAGGCACTATAAGAAGAAGATATGAAATATTAGCTTGATATCTTTAATCGTTTCTGAGAAAAAGGATGGTGATAGACAGACGGACAACAATAAGGGTTCCTTTTTTCCTTTTCAGGTACGGAACTCTAAAAAAGAATAGTAACAATCGGATCAATCGTTTCCGAGATATTCGTGGACAAACATACAAACCAACAAACATATAAACATACTTATACAATAAAAATTTTCATATTTGTTTATTAGGCTTAATGGATTGTCATATGTTAATATGGTGCAGTTCCAATAATCTTACATAGGTACCTACATACCGAACATATTTATGTACTTACCGAATTGAAAATCTTTTATTTGAAATCGATTAAAAAGGTTTGTTATCCCTGAATTTAGTAGCAAGTGATGCCATGCTAAAGAATAAAATTAAGGAATTAAAATTAATTCGATACAATGGTCGTGAGTCGTGATTTTACTTAATATTATAAATGCCATAATAGATTATGTGTTAATCCAGGGAAAACTAATTAAGGTGAAGTGAAACTCGTGGCAACAGCTAGTATTGAAATATTTGTTATTTTTGTATTACCTACTTCACTTGAGCAAGTAAATATTTAGATTTATGTTTTTCTATGAAAACATTAAAAAAAATATTGCCCTTAAATGGATCCAAATTTTACCTTTTTTCGGTGAAGAGCTTTTTTAGTGGTATCACTAATGAAATGTCAGAATTCCGCGGAATTAAAAATTAGAGTATAGTATGTATATGTATTTGTGTAGATATATCAGCTGTCGACACCCATAACACACTGGTTCTGCCTAGCTTGGGGTCGGATGGCCGTGTGTGAGATGTCCCCGCATATTTATTTATTATACATAAGTAATCTTTCTTTGTCTGTACTTAGTTGATGGCGGTGAACGAGCAGTAATCATGGATAAATTCAGCGGAGTGAAGAAGTTCGTTGTTGGTGAAGGAACCCACTTCTACATACCCTGGGTGCAGATACCAGTCATATTTGATATCAAAACGAGACCGAGGAATGTACCCACCTTAACTGGAAGCAAAGGTTCGTTAGTCTTATTTATTTTACTTACATAAGCGTTAACCATGTAATATAGCCATACAATAAAATAATTAGGACCCAGCCCAGATACCAAAGCTACGAATAGACCTTTCATTTAATCATGTTACTTATTAATTTCTCATTTGCATGGAGTAACAAATATCTATAAGAGAAAATGCTTTTAGCATTAAGTCTACTCTTTGTAAATTTTTCGATATTTTAGGTCTTTGTGACAAAAAAGTTTTACCATTTCCGGTGCCGAAAGTGGCGCCACCTACAAACCATTCTCCCTCTATCCCTACCCACAGATCTTCAAACGGTAAACCTGAACCTGCGCATTCTATTCCGGCCAGTCCCGGACGAGTTGCCCCGGATCTACACGACGCTCGGCGTGGACTATGAGGAGAGAGTGCTTCCCTCCATCACGGGGGAAGTGCTGAAGGCCGTGGTGGCGCAGTATGACGCTGAGGAACTCATTACGCAAAGAGAGGTAAGCAGATGGGCGAATAGGGGGCCGAGCGGCATAGCGCGCACCAATGGCGTCACTTGGTCGCCCTGCACAAGCAACGGCAGCGTTCTAAGCCAGCAAGCGTTCTCCTCTCCTACTAGTAATATAATACTCAAATATTCTGTTATCGTCGTATTCATGCAAGTACCCATACAAGCCAACCCTTTATAATGTTTTATAAGTATGTTACGAAACTGATCGACGCCTTTTATTATTTTCACAGATAGTGTCGCAGAAAATAAACGACATCTTGACAGAAAGAGCCAGACAGTTCGGCTTGATCCTCGACGATATAGCCATCACGCATCTGTCCTTCGGGCGAGAATTCACTAGAGCAGTCGAAATGAAACAAGTCGCTCAACAAGACGCCGAGAAAGCGAGGTTTTTAGTCGAGAAAGAGGAGCAGAAGAAGAAAGCTGCTGTGATTGGTGCAGAGGGCGACTCTCAGGCGGCCATCCTATTGGCCAAGGCGTTCGGGAAAGCCGGGGAGGGACTGGTCGAGTTGCGTCGTATTGAAGCCGCTGAGGATATAGCTTACCAACTTTCGAAGTCCAAGAATGTAACATACTTGCCCGATGGACAAAATGCTTTTGTGAAGATAGCTGCTAACTAGTGAATAGAAAAACATAATGTATATGAAAAAATAAATTTGTTTAATATTAAGCAATACTTAATTAATACATAATAGTTTTCAGTTCTAATGTAACAAAAAAATATAATCTTAACATTAACAATAACTCTACTAACTAAATATAATATTAACTCTGTAATAGGTCAGCCTTATTTTCCTAAATGGACACTAATCATTTTATTATTAGTGTTCATTTTATGATCAAAATGTTTATTGCTAAATGTTTATTTGTACCCACAGGCTAATGTGTATTGTGCCCATGTATTGACACAAACAGAAATACAAAAAAAATGGTTACAATAACAGATCATTAAACTCTTCTCCAAGTGTCTCAGCTGCTGCCCTTTCATCCTTATCCAGGGCAAAATTCCTCTCTATCTTATTGCAGAAAATATTTTCCCTTTGACACACTTCTCTGATGTAATCTACTTCAGCATCATGTAATCTCGTTGGTAATGTAAACTTGCACAGATTTTCGTTTTGTTTGAAATTCTTAATGAGGTTATCTACCTCATCTTTGAACTCTTTACTTACCAAATGTTTTTGATCTTTACACATTTGAGCTATTAGTTTGGACTGGTTGCAGGCCTCTCTGGTCCTCTGTAGTAGTTCTAATTCTTCCTTCATCTCATCCTTATTGGGAAATAATTGCATAGCTCTTTTGAGCCTTTTCTCTGCAGAATCATAAGCTCCTATCATTCTCAATGCTTTTGCATTTTGAAACAGTACTTTCCCATTGGACCAAATATTGGTTAGCCTATTGATCTCGTTGCAAGCAGTGCAAGCTTTCAGGGGCAGCTTCAGTTTATTGTAACATATTGCTAAATTAGTGTAAAGTTTTATAAGAAACTTTTCTTGAATTTTTTCCTCATCTTCATCAGCTAGTCGAACTCTATGTAGCATGAAAACAGCTTTTCGAAATAAGCGTGATGAAGCTGAATAATTTTTAGTCTTATGTAGTTCCATTCCAGAGCTGTAAAGAAGCTTCACTTCTTTGTGTACTCTTTGAAACATGTTGGCCTCAGAAAAGTTGATATCCCTGTAATAGATAATTAACAGATTAGTTCATTACATTTAGATATTTTAAGATGAATTGATGATCTGGCAATAGCTGTGTATTGGACATTCATGAACAATAAGTATCAAATATTGTGCAACATTTGAACTATACAATAGCCGATGAGCTATATGAGCCTCACTGCTATACAATATTTTGTCCCAATTGTGAAACCTTATTAACTAATGCCTAATTCACACAGGTTTAGCTGTATGTCTCATGTCCATTATAATGAAGTTTTTCTAATGCTTACCCTTGTTTAGGTGTAATAATATTCTTCACAAGCTTGATGTAGAACACACAAGAAGCTTTAGGCTTGATCCGTGGTGGGATGCCCATCTCCCCATACATTAAATGGTGAGATAGTAGAAAGACAGATATCTCCCCAACAAGCATAGACTTCACAGCAATAATCAAGCCCGGTAATAGGCCATTGTCACTTAAATCGACCACCTGAAAAAAATTAATACAATAATAAAATTAATAGGATTATTTATGTCAGATTGTGAATATCTGATATGTATCTCTTGTATAGTTTTACTAAGAAAATAATTACTACCTGCTTACCAGTGGTTTGTGTATAGGTCTCACGTCGAAGGGGTCATCGGTATCTTCCCAATACCCGGAATAAACAATAGACACAGTGCACCCATCATGAGGAACCTCACCCCCTCCATCTTCCAGAACCTTCTTCTTGACATATCCATCCTTGTCTACAGGAAGCAAGTGCTTCTCCAAATCAGAAAAGCATTTTACAGGTTCCCCAATGAAGTCAACTCCTTTAGTCTCTGGCTTTTCATCTTCAATATTGTCCTCTAGGCAGATTTCATTGATACGCAGCACAGATCCAGTAGTGACGACTTTGCTAGAATTTTCGTAAAGTTGAATTAAAAGTAGGTCAAGTTTATAGAAAGTAAGTATGTATATGAAAACAAAATCTAAGAAACATCAACATTGAAAATTTATGAGGTTTAAGGGAGCCTGTGTTAAAAGTAGTTTAATTAAGTAATATAAACTAACCTCAAATCCAATCCATCATCTAAAACGATGTCTCCACTTGCTGTATCCTTCGACATGTCTAATATGGGATAGTCAAATGATCCTTTCTTGCAATATAATAATAAGGGAAACACAATTATTTTAATTTTACTGACTGAATAATATTGAAAAATAAGTTTGAAAACAATCGAAAACAACAACAAACTTGACATGAATGACAACCAACACAACAGAGTAAATGACAGTGACTAGTGACAGGAGAGTACATCTATATTGTTATTATTCTGAGATTCAAATCCGATTATGATTTTACTCCTTCCATTCTCATACTGTTGCCCACCTGTTGCCGATTTCCGGCTATTATTAATCGATCAAAAAACTAATCCATAATCATATAAAGAGCATTAAGATTATATGAGACGTTTGTTTCGCTGTATAGGGTTGCTACATGAAAGTTAGCAGCGCCCTCATTTATGCTGTACCAGACTAATGTATTAGTCTATGGCTGTACCTACATATAATATTTTTAAAACTACCCTTCTTCATAGGCGCGTTACATTAGTAGGAACATTAAAAAAGTAACGAGTTGTAACTAATATAATAAAACTTTATTAAAAATAACTTTGCAATTTAATCCTACCTAATTAATAGAATAATAAGCATACTTAATGTAAATAATTTAATTAATAAAACTACGTCCGCTGCCTCATAGACTGTCGCAGGACCGCAATATATGAAGATATAAGGTCGTCCATCTTGTATCCGAGTGAAGTCTCACACAGTATCTTGGTGCCTCGTATGACGTTTCCCATCGTCATGTGGAAGAAGGTGTTTCCGGACGACCAGTTCGATATTTGGGAGAACGAGTGAGTTACCAGCACATCCTGAAAATTAATATTTTATTGTCAATTTGTCGAATATGCCTATGTAAGCAGGATGAGTCGAGAAACAGGATACTATTATGCCTCCGACATATCCGCGGTTAGTTAGCTATGGAAGAACATAAATATAACGCGTGCGGATTATGAAACAATATAAAAATGGCGCTCGTTACATAAGTGAGAGTGCGTAGGAGTATCATAGGCAAGAGGTACGGTTAAAGCGAGAGTCCGTCATATTATTATTTTGTCTATCCGCACGCGATGCGTAAGAACACATAAAGTATAAGTAACTGTAACTTACGCGGCTCTGTGGATGTATAATGCTGACTCCATTCTTATTGATCCCTACGACGACTAGCTCCGGATATGTGGGGTCCGAAGTCTGCTTCACTTCGAAGAAGGCAGTTCCAAAGGTCGGCAGTTGGTAAATCTTCTTCAAAAACTGTTCTTTGGCCTCATGCTCCGATATAATTCCGTGTTTCGCATAAGCGGCGCTTATCGCCGACTTCCATTGCGAGTTCGATTGTATTTTAATCATGTCCGGTGGGATTAACTCGTCAAGCATTTGTGGTATTTGTGATAACAAGGACTGATCACTGCCGTATCTGGCTCTGTATATTAGTGCAGCTAACTCTATAAGGTCGGTTTTAGACGTCTTGTGGTACCCTCGTAGGTACTTCGGCAGTTCTTGGGGGAAGTAGAATATTTCGTCGGCGTTCTTGTCTCGGCCTGGGATGGTGTTGATCCATAGTTTCTTCATGAAGAAGATTTGGTAGTTCATGTTGATTTGGGCTGGCGCTGTAACGATAATGTTATCTGTTAGAAATATGACTGATATGCGGTGATTTCATTTATATTCAAGAGATTAATTGATAGTGTAGGAATACTAGGAATTAGTGTCATTAAAGTTTTATAAATTGGTGTAATCTGCATATATCGAACATTGCCAACATATTTGGTAAAAAAACATATGTAAGTAATTACCTCCCCGAGTAGTAGGGCGCGATTGCTTCATCCACTCTACCAGTTCATGAACGAAGTCGAAGAAGTAATAGTTCTCTGGCACAGAGAACACTTTGTCAACAATCTTCACAAACAAACTGAACCCATCACTGTTCTTTATGTTCAGTCTACCCGCGATCTGCTCACAGAGGTCCTTGGCCTTCGTCGAGGAATCCACCTCAAATGCCTCGTCGGTGTCATCTGGGAAGTACACTTTGTGATATATCTGCATGCTCCTGTGCTGAATAGCTTCGACCTCCACCATATACGGCGCATATATCCTTGGTCCAGACTTTTGCGTCTTAAACACTCTTCTCAAGCACTCCTTGGCTATCGGATGGGGTCTGGTTTTTAGGAATTCCACCAGCTCTTTGAGTAGTGTTTGTCCGCAGGCGAATACTCCGGTGGCGAGCCACATGAGCTCCCAGCCTCGCTCCTCGCTGAGTTGTATGCGGTTGTTGGTGAGCTGCTTCATGATCTGACAGTAGACCTCGTCTCGTAGGGCGGGGTCGGCCACGGCGGCGCGGAATATGTCGTCAGTGTACTCTGTGACGTTGCGTGGTTTCGGTGCGGGCATGTCTCCCATGTATTTTAGTATCCCGTAGAACGCGCCCACAGCTCCCTTGCAATGCGCCTCGTTGTCCAACAACTTCCTCAGTAGTGGCTTGCGGATGGGTTCCCGCGAGTGCACCCACAAGTCGGCACTCACCACCTTCTTCGCCGATGTAAGAGTCGATTGTCTCGATATGGAAGCGTTGCTGTCAATGTTCTCTCTGAAATGCTCTTTGGCGTACTTTTCGAGCGTGTACATGCGCTTACGTTGTATCGTGTTGTATTTTGACTTGGCTTTGTCAGCGTTAAGGCTTGCTCCCTTCTTGTACACATCCAATACTGACGCTGAAGGCATAGTCATGGACGGTATGATGTAGACTTGTTCAGTTGGGAACAGACCTTCCTGGTTGTTGCACTCGCCGTGTCCCCAGGTTGAAGTCATTAGAGTTTCTCCTGTACAGTCGTGTAGCAGAGTTATGAGATCTCCTTTCTTGTACTGCAAGAAGGAAGACGCATCGCTGTAGCCCTGTGAGTCTGTCTGAGCGATGACGTACACCGAGCGTCTCTTCAGACCATCGATCAGGTAAATGACAAGAGAACTAAGCTCACTGGAATCCACGCTTTGGAAGATGAATTCCTCCTGCTGTATAGTCCTGATAGTTATTGTCCCCAGATTGTCGTAATTTTCGTCGGCATTGAAAGCGACATAAGTTATTTCGGCAAACGCAATCTCTAACAGAATGCTCTCTGTTTGGTCCACCAAATAGATTCCGGTCCAGTTAACGGCCACGATGACTAGATCTTTGTTTATAGTGTCTCCTTTCAGTTTTATGGCTTCAAAGAATCTGGAGAATAACATGGGCCATTTTAGTTTCGCAAATATCACTATGTCCTCTTTGCATCTCAGAGGATCGACTCTGTTCTTTATGCTCGGTGAAGATTCGAAAGCCTTCGTCACTAAATGCTCCCATTTCGTCAGAGCTGCATCGTTAGATTTGATGAATTGATTCGGTATGTAGTTCACCACAACCTTTCTCAGGACATTGGGGTCAATGACTGGCCCGTATTCAATGTAATGCTGCTGGGCCGCTATCATCGCCAGATCTCTCTCGGCATCGCATCTGTACTCTCCAAACTTTACACCCTTAGCTACTTGATGGTAGATGAGGTTGGTGGCGACGGGGTCATCTGCAGGGTTATGCCACGGAGTGAACACTTCTTTCCTGAAGAATAGTCTCCAAGGCGCACTTTTTTCTGGGGTACCTTGCTCTTTGGCGTATTGTTCACACTGCGATATAGCGTCCATTATGTGCTCGCCCTCACTGCCCAATGAAAGCACTTTATCATACAGCGTAATGTACAACGAGAAGCCAAACACATCAGTGAGTCCTATATCATCCGCAATTTGAAGACATACCTCTTCAGCTGTCGTCGCTGAATCGGACTGAACAGTCTTAGTAGTTTCATCCATAAGCGTCACCGTCAACAGAATAGGCTTCTTGGTCTTAGTAGCCTGTAGTTCAAGCCAGCTGGGCGGTTGTATTCTGGGTCCGTTCTTGAAGGTTCGGACCAATCTTCCCTCGCAGTAAGGAGCATACCCGGGCGGACCGGACCGGATGAAAGAGCGCAGGTACTTGACGAGGCGGGGCGAGGGCGGGAAACAGCCGACGCACAGAGAGAGTAAGATCCAGCCGCGCGCATGCGACCCGCTGTTAGGGTTGTTGGTCAACTGCTTGCAGAGCTGGCAGAGGATCTCGTCCCTGAAGAGAAATAATAGGAGGGAGGATCAGTGCTGGTGTTTTTTTTGTTCAAATCTAATGAGTTTTATGAACAATCTCGCTACACAAAAAGAAAAGTATTGTAATACTTTAGTTTTATTTTGTTTTGTCTGTATTGGTTAAATATGTCATGTGCAGTAAGCGGTTACGCAAATTTTTTGAGGAGCATTCATCACAACGGCTTTCGCGACCGCTGATGGCCCATTTACAAGTTACCTCTAAAAGTGCGCTTACCTGAGCTCTTTCCTTATAATTCCATGGCCAATGATAAAGTGCAGTTTTTCCAAGTTTGTGCTTCGTTTGGAATTGAGCCAGCCGTTGTACATGTCGTTGGTGACTTCGTCATTCATCAGGCTTTGCATAAACTTCTCATTGAGTTTCGTTTGTCGTTTTAGCGTTTTCTGGATCATTTTGCTTCTTGGCTCCAGGGAATTCGCGTCTTCTTTAGCTAAGAGTTCCTGAGGAAAACATCAAAATTCAAATATACATAAAGCCTGAACGCTGTATTTAATTTTTAGAGATCTAATATAAGATTATATGGTCTTACCTCAAATTCTTTACTCTTTTGGAAGGCGCGGCCAATAGTGTCAGACAGTTTGGTCATGACAGGAGTGTTATCCTTCTTTTCATCCACGTATCTTGGCTCAGACAGGTCTCCCATGAACCTCAGTATGGTGATCCATAGAGCGTGGGAAGCCACTTTATCCATAGGCGAGGGCAAGTCTAGTAATGGATGTTTCAACGGTTTTCGTGAGTACTGATGATTGATGTTGCCTACGAAGTAGGTAGCTGCGAATTTTCTGAAGTTGTACTCATCGAATTCCTCTTGTTCTTGTTCGTCTTTTGGTAGTGGAATTACGTTAGCAATCTGAGGCTTTTTTGCGGCTCCTGTCGTCTGAAAAATTTAAATATAAATCGGTTTAGTAGATCTAAAAGTTGCTTATAACTACCTAAAAGAGTATAATATTGTGTGCCCTATTGAGCGAGTGAACCGTCTAAACTAAAGCAAGAAACTTTCAACACCTAAAATTTAAAAAGTTATTGCTAAACTTACCACTCCGAACCCTGTTCCCCTAACAGTCCCGGCAGGAGTCGCGGTATCCTTCAAAAAACCGAACACGTCGTCCACGTATCTGTCGTCGATAGCCTCCGTGTTCTGAGCTTCATTCTCCACCGACACCTCTTTCACAAACCAAATGCTCTTCATCAGTTCTACATACTTCTTCTCATATTCATCTTCGGCATCTTTCTTTGCATTAGGAGTATTACTTTTCATGTCTTTGTCCTTCTGCTTCTTAAATTCTGCAAGTTTAGCCCTTATTATCTTGCCCTTTTCTTTCATCATGTGCCGTATCAGATTGCCTCTGCACTGCGCTTGGAACCTCACAATGAATCTTCTGAGATTAACAAACGTTTTCCTGAGCTCTCGCGATCTGATGCAGGCCTGTATTCTCAGGTACCCTCGTCTCATAATTAGGTATCGTTTTCTATAGCCGCGAGCTCTGAAATGCTTCTGTATGGTGATAGCCGCTGCCCGCATTTTCAGGAACCTTCTTCTGAGGATGAATCTCCTGGCATTAGCCTGGACCCGGATCACTGACCGCCTCACCACTTCGTGACGTAACTCCTCCAGTATAGCATCATGAGAGTCTTTGAGGAACACTTTAGTGTGGCCGAGCCTAAACTCATTATCAGTCAAGATGGTTTCGCAGATTTTCTTGGACGCTTGTTTACAGTCAGTTTTCTCGGCTGGCGGAATGTTCGGGACGATCAGTCGGTACCGATGCACGAACTCAGCATACGTGAAGCGGATTGGGTAGCCGGCTTGTCGGATTTTTGCTGTTTCCATCAGACCAGCATATCTTAGTTGTCTAGTGCATAAGCCGCGGTCGAAAATCTGGAATGAGTTAGAAAATAACATTATTAATTCAGCGGCTAATCTATGGTTTAATGGCAGTACAAAAGGCACCCGTCTTGTTCCCGTCAGAATAAAGATTTAGAAGATACAAACCCTTGGCTTCTTAAACTCGTTAGGCTTGATACATCTGACGAAGAATGGGTGGCACGCATAGAGCGTCTTCATCAACGCATCCAGTGACGTTTTGAACTTGTGGCTCAGAGACACCACTTTCCTACTGGCGGTCTGAGCCGCCGCCAGCTCAGATTCGAATAGAGACTTCAGGAACTGGTTGCTGGAACTAGCCACCATCTCCTTCACATCTGCCGTCAACAAGTCTCGATTCTTGTCCAGGAAGCCTAAGAAAAGATTGATTGATATTGAGTTCATATTCAAGTTGGGTTGTTAGTTGTAGGTATCTATGTATAACACCAGAATATTGTACACCTACATACCTTTAACTTCGTAGAAAACGTCGCCAGCAAAATGTCGAACTCCGAACCGGTGTTCATGTGAAGATTTCGGAGTAATATAGCACGTTTTTGTGCTATGATTGCTCGACAATTTGGTGAGCAAAGTCAAATCAGTTCCCTTCGGAAACCTTGACTCTTCATCAATCAATGACAGCAGATTCATCGGCTTCAGCCCAATCATGTCCAGGTTCTCCTGATTGTCTGTGTAGTTGATGTTGGACCACGTGATGCCTTCCTTCTCATATTGCTCTTGCTCCAGCTTGAATATGTGTCTGACGAAGAACTGTTGTAAGTTTTCGTTTGCATAGTTGATGCAAAGCTGCTCAAAGCTGTTGGAGTCAAAATTCTCAAAGCCGAAGATGTCCAGAATCCCGACGGCCCCACTCGACACGTTTTGGTCTTTGTGCAGGGTTTTGTCGATCATCTCCACTATGTATTCGAATATGTGTCCGTAAATGGCTTTGACCAACGCATCTCTTCCATCTGTCGCGGCGGTGGCGGTCAATGACTGAACAACTTTGTCTCCATGTGCCATCAGCGTCTTTCTGGTCAAAGCCTCACACAGCATTGCCTTGTTAACACCTAACAGGGTTGCTATTCTGTTCGCATTAACCATATCTGCTACTTCCGAGGTATCCATGTTGTTCAGATTGATCGACTTGAATCTCAAGTTTCCTATGTGCAGAATGGCTGCGAGAAGGCTGAATATCCCACAAACCTCACTGTCCGGGAAATTCAGCACTTTAAACGCGGATCTCACGTCGGAAAATTCTACGCCATCATTTCTTCCGTCACAGGTGAGCATTTTGCCGCAGTTCAGATAGAAGTAGTCGGAAGGGTGACCCAGTTCTAGTTTCTTCTTCTCGTCAGCAGCGAGACCGGTGACCAGCGAGTAGAAAATATGATAGTTCCTCTCACCATTATTCTGGGAAACTATTCTAGACTTTTCCAGAAGGTATTGCTCTATGTTTGCGCCTTCGATTATGCCTTTTCTGCTGAAGAAAATGTTGATGTACTTGCCGAACCTTGACGAGTTGTCGTTTCGGACAGTCTTCGCGTTTCCGAAGGCCTCTAGTATGGGGTTGGTTTCCTGGATCTGCTGCTCGATCCAGGAGTGCTTCCCGCTGGCCGCCGCCAGGTATTGTAGCAGCAGTTTGGTGCTCTCCGTTTTACCGGCTCCACTTTCGCCACTGGAAAATATTGTAAAATCAATTCAGTAAGTATAGTTAAGTACTCTATCAATACGTAATTAATAATTCTGAATTTTGAGCAACATAATATACTTAAGTGTGGCTCCTCGTCTTATCGTGTCAGTGACAAACTGGGTAGAGTTACATTAGACTTTGTCACCGTGCTGAATAGATTGCCCAGGCAGGTTAGCGTCAGTCGCCGATTGCCTAGGGTGTGCGGTACGCATCAGGTGATATTTGAGGAGACTCCTTTCCGGCACCCCAAGTATGGCTAAGATGGTCCACCGGTAGGAGAGGCATGCAGACGTTTTTTTATGACCACTCTTTTTCGGTAGAAGGTAAAAAATATTGTTTACCTGATAACTACACATTGGTTTGACCATGTGTCCATTAGTTCTTGATACGAGTTGTCCCCAATGGCAAAGATGTGAGGGGGGATTTCCCCCATTTTCCTTTGTTGATAGAAGTTAATCTGATCCATCGTGTATATCGGCAGTATCTCGTACGGATTAATTGCTATTAACATTGTCCCGGTGTATGTCTGAAAATATATTTTATACACATAAGTACAAAAAATGTTAATAGTTAACTCATATCTTAATAGTCATCATCATCATCGTCAACCCTCGTCACTATAGTTACTATATTCTCGGCATTACTTCGAACTCCAAAATTTATCTAAAACCTGGCTGGACGGCCCATAACCAGGATTCCAATCATAATGGAAAATTATGCATAAAATATAACTCACATAGATCAGTTGCTGGTTGTATCTGATATGAAGATTCCTCAGTATGGTGTACTCCTGAAGTTCCCCCAGCGTGATCATGTCTTCGACACTCGACACTGATGTAGAGTGCAGTGGCTTGAGCACCCTCGAGACGGGACAGGAGTATACCTTGCCATCATCATCTCTAACTTGGATCAAATCTCCAGAACTATTCAGGATCTTCACAGCCACTGGAATGTCAAAATCTGACTTCCCTTCCGGCTTCAGCCAGACCAGGTCCTGAAAGTATAAGTTGGTGGTTTTGTAGTCATATTGATTTCAGACCACTACTGTAGGTATCACATTTGAAATAAGTATTATTTTACATACCGATAACTGGACCCGCCCAGCCATTTTCGCTTCTTTGAGATTCACAAACAACAATTACATTACACCACTTACACAGTTGACTGTACATAACATGATAGACTCATGAAAGACATTGCTATCAATACTTCACGAGATTATGCCTTATCAGCTAGATATACATGGAATTATCAGAATGCTTCTATTGATTACAATGATAAAATAATACAATCCTTGAATTAGTAAATATGGTTTATTTAAAAATAATTCAGTATTACAAACAAGTTAATCTAATGAGGATGATGATTCTAAATTACTTCTTCTTTTCATCTTTTTCTTTTTTGTCTCCTTTTGCTTTGTCATCCTTGTCCTTGCTCTTATCTTCTTTCTCTTTCTTATCTTTAGCTTCATCCTTCTTGCCTTCTTCAGCATCTTTGTTTGTTATTTTGTTGTTGATGAGATTGTGAAGGGCAATGATGGATCTTACCAGTGCTGCTAGGTATACTACAAGAGACTGATCATTGGTCTTGATGTAGAGATTATCAATGAAGTTGTCATTGGCAATATCAGGTAAGAGATTGAAGATGTCCTGCAGTTGATATATGATTTGATGGTTGATAGGCAATGTGCCTTGTCCTACTTGCATGAGGTAGTCTCTAATCTCGTTCAGCTGGGAGGTGAGCCCGCGCAGACCCAGCAGCTGGTTTGTGATCTGTTGAGATAAACTGCCAACAGTTGTATCTTTAATGTCTCTGAGTAAATGCTCGACACCAACCTCCTCAGCTTCCTCGGCTCCTATTTCGCTGGGCACATGCTCAAATGTCCTGGTTGTGGGGGTGCCATCATCATGGACTTCCTCAACAGCCCGGTAAGCCTCCGTAGGTAGTCCTAGGTCTTTAGGCTTGGCGTCAATGATGACCAGTACAGAGTTGGGGCAGTAGCGGCGGATCAGTTCATTGATGGCTACATCATTCTGGTGCAGCTTGGGTCCGGTGTGGTACCAGCCAACAACCTTCTCCCTCGCATTTACCTTCTTGAACATCCCATACATGTTCTCCAGGTAGTCGTGGTCCAGGAACCAGACGGACTTGTCTTTGTCATCTTCATCAAATGGTACTGAAATTTAAAAGGGAAAATTAGTTATGGAGAGCCTAACTCTGCGTAATGAGGGATCGTTTACAGGATTTACTTAGAACTGTGGGTCATTGTAGGTACAGAGTATAGGAATGAGATGAAGGAATGAACGATAGATTTATGAAAGAAAACTTACTTATAGATGTGGTCATTTATATTCGAAACACTTTTGAACCCAAATTAAACAATAGGATTATATTGATTTGATGCCAGTCCTTATAAGCATAAGTTGGGAATATAATGATCTTTGTTGTATTAGTTCTTCAATCATCGTGAGATGTAAAGGACATTACATGCATGTAAAATTACACAAAACTAACCTGCAAAACTATTTGATACATCTAGAACCCCCTTAGCTCTCCAGCAGCCCAGTAGGACGCCGACGACTCGCTTTTGGTTACCAATTTTGCCCATTCGGTTAAAATGATCCACGACGCTAAGTAGCACTAAAGGATGGACTACCACTTTCGTAGTTACTACTTCTTGAACCGGCATTTTGTATAGTCTCTTTTAAATCTTGAAATTAACTGAATAACCGAATTCGGAAAGAAACAATGAATTCGCAAATTCTTTCCAACTTCCACAAATTTAGTGAGTTAGTGACACTGACAGATCCAGAGACCAACCAAACAAAATTTGACAGTCATGCTTTGTCTATGGATTGGCTGGTAGCTGCGTTTGAAACACGCTATCGCGTCAACTCGCAACAAGTTGGTGGTAGGAAAATAAACTACTTTATTATTCTAAGAACTGAGTACAAACCTTACGTTCCTTGCCAAAGAACATAACATAACTCACATAAGTATACTTTCCTTGACTTTCCTAATGCGCGCTGAATGGCGTGCCAGCTGCCGCTGCACTGCGGGCGAGGCCCTCGTCATAGAATACTGTTCTGTAACTTCATTATTCTGAGTATAAGTTTGGTTGGAGGCTTCCTCGTCGTTGAAGAAGTACCTACCTACTTGTTTCTTGATTTACATAACCTTTGTTTGTTTATTTGTGTATGTTTGTGATTATGTTTGGGACTCTATAGCAAAGTGTGAGGCTGTTATTATTCTGTAAGTTTCATTCGTAACACAGATAAAAGAAACTATCTCCGCGGTCGGCTCGGCTGTCACCCACCTGTCACCTAATATTTTTGAGGTTATTTTTAAAGTCGAACTAAGGAAGTAAATAGAAAATATTTAAAAAATTAGAACAAAACAAAAGGTTCCTATTGAGTGAGAGGGAAGTCTGCATTTCCGGAGAGGTTCACATCAATTCAAGAATTTATGCGAGCCAATAAGTAAAATTGTGATTTACGATAAACACCACCCTCATCATGTCACAACGCACCCTCACCTTCGTGACGGGCAACGCTAAGAAACTCGAAGAGCTGAAGGCAATATTAGGTAACACTTTCCCTTTACAAATTGTCAATCACAAAGTGGACCTGCCAGAGTTACAAGGAGACATCAATGAAGTGTCCATTAAAAAGTGCCAAGAGGCAGCTCGGCAGCTGAAGAGACCCGTGTTAATAGAAGATACGTCTTTATGTTTTAATGCCTTAAAGGGACTGCCTGGACCTTACATCAAATGGTTCCTTGAAAAACTAGGACCGGAAGGACTGCCTAAGCTAATTAGTGCCTGGGATGACAAGTCAGCTGAGGCTGTATGCACCTTTGCATATTGCGAGGGTGACTGTGAGGACTCACAAGTAATCCTATTCCAAGGAATCACCAAAGGACAAATTGTAGAACCGAGGGGACCTAGGGACTTTGGATGGGACCCTGTCTTTCTACCTGAAAGTTATGACAAAACATATGCAGAACTACCAAAGGAAGAGAAAAATAAAATTTCTCATAGATATAAAGCTTTAGACAAACTTAGAAAGTATTTTAATGAAAAATGCTCTGCAACTGTTTAGTTATGTTGCAAAATTTTATGTAATTTTGTTGTAATAACCTAATAGAAAGTTAAATTAAATAACTGCATTTTTATTTATACATAATATAGCTATATAGGGAAACAGAAAACAAACACAATTAAGATAAACTATTTATTATTATTTTTGGTTTCAGTCCTGACTGGTGCATTTATGGTCAATAACAATAATGTAAGTAACTTTCCAATTTAGTTATTCCATATTGAACTATAACTAGTATTTATTTCACTTAATTACATAAATGCTAAGTACATTGTGAACATAATTAGTACAACAGTAGGCTCTACATTTACTTTACTATTATTCATTAATTTTACTCCAGGTGCAATGTAAGGTTCTAAGTTAGTTTTATTGTAATTATTATAATACCATTCTCTGCCATCTGTATTTCTTGTCTTGGTGTTTCCAATACTACTTAGGCTTTCAGGGAACCTA
The DNA here is from genome assembly GCF_932276165.1 of Plutella xylostella. Classification (NCBI taxonomy): domain Eukaryota; kingdom Metazoa; phylum Arthropoda; class Insecta; order Lepidoptera; family Plutellidae; genus Plutella; species Plutella xylostella. Next base: position 9,045,536 of record NC_063984.1, on the reverse strand, counting down.
GTTTTAGCCTCCCTATTTATAACTGGGGAGTAATTATGTCTAAAATCATAATGTTCAATATGTGGCAACTGTACTTTGGTTATGGTGGCTGGTCTTTTAGTATGATTTCTTCTTTCAATTTCTTCAATACTTGGGATCAGAATAGCTGACAGTGCTGATGGCTGGCTGTCCACATGTTTCCTGATTGGTGGCTTAGCAGTAACAGGGGTGGATGAGTAAGAAATAGTAGTTGCATCCATCCAACCCTGTAAAGACATATCATTTGTTGTATCTGTAGTTATTAGAATGCTATCTTTTTCTGTAACCTGTGTTATTGTCACATTAGATTCCATAAGGTTATATTTGCTCAACTTTTTGGGATCCATTTTTTGTTCTTCCACATTTTTTGTTCTATTGTAAGCTACATGTTTACTGTGATCATCATCTACATAGGCCTCAAGCTCATGAATTTCTGTCATATATTTTTGATGTGTTTTATTACTATGGACATTTGTGATGGATGGAGTAGTAGTCTCTATAAGTGGAGTCGATAATTTAATGGACTGATTTGGAGCATTTTCCATAACCATAATATTGTTTGTGACATTTTGATTATTATTTATCATTGGCATGAATCCTCCAGCAGTTGTTGGGAGTACAGGAGAAAATCCTCCAGTTTCAAACTTAGGCGGGTCTTGAGGATATGTATTAACATTGGGTGGGCCTTTCCCATCAGGCCAGTCAATTTTACGACCAGTGCTCCAAATCTTGCCCATATCTATTGTAGGTAAAGGCATTCCAAAGAAGGTGAAGCCACTACTTGGCGCACTGCTACCTGCAGGATTTTTAATGGTATTCTTATTGTTATCAGCTGTAAGATTAGCCACTATTGACGCCAGTGGAGTATCCGCTCCGCTAATATATGATCGATTTACGTTATTTTGTACGTCATTGTATATGCCGTCAACAAGTGTGTCGTTGTATGGATAATCAACATATTCGTCGTAGAAATATTCGGATTCCTCTGGAGACGGTCTGTTGTTGATTTTATTTGTGTGGTAATTGTCCTTGATTTGTTGCGTGTAATCTTTTATTTTGTCTAAAGATGAGAAGACTTGCGATGTGGCCAAGTTTGGTAACAGGGCATCATTTTCTTGTGACAGGCAGGTTTGCGGATCATCGTCTGTAGTAGTCAAGTCCACAGCTTGGCAATCATTTCTTGAGAAGGGCATACCTTTTACGTAGGTGCCATCGGCGCATTTCGGCCCTATGGACGTGGATTCAGATAACCATGACTTAAACCATATCAATTTACAGTTGCATATCAATGGATTACCTGGAAATAAAAACAGCGTCATATTACACATCCCTTAATTACCTCTCTTATTATATGAAAAATTAGAAGTTAACATTTAATTGCACTTACCATCAAGGTCAAATATCGCTATGTTATTTCTTAGTTTTGCGAATGTAGTTTCAGATATTGCAGCCAGTTTATTGTTCTTTAAGGATAGTACCTTTAATCTCGGCATGTAGTCAAATGGTTGGCCAGACACAGAACAAATCATGTTGTTATCTAAATTGACTTCAACTAACCATTCCATATACTGAAACGAACTCCTCGATATTTTGGTTAGTTTGTTAAAACTCAAATCTAAAACTTCTAAAGAAATCAACTGTGAAAGTCCTGTATTTGCGATACTCGTTAATTGATTATTACTTAAATTCAAATACTGTACCAAGGGAACATTTTCGAAAGCTCTTAGCGATATGAACTGTAATCTATTTCCTTGGAACTCTATTATTCTCAATTTAGGTAGATTAGAAAATACTCGATCTGGAATATCGATAATATGGTTTCGGCTCAAATAAATCGATACAACATTGGGTAGGTTGGAAATTGCTTTTGGATGCATGATCTCTATCTGGTTGTTGTCTAGGTCTATTGTAGTGAGATCTTTTAGACCCTCAAAACTTCCCGATCTTAATTCCACCAATCTGTTGTGAGGCATTTTGAATTCCAACAAAGTGTTCAAATTATTTAGCACATTTCCGTCAAAATGTTTTATGTGATTGTAACTGGCGTCCAATATTTTTAACTTTGGCAGTACATTTAGTGTAACAGGCAGTTCCAGCAAACTATTTGATGATATATTGAAAACTTCAACATCTAGGGCATTGCTTACGATAGTAGGATTTATAGTCTTTAGCCGGTTCTTACTGAAGTCCAAGGTGGATAATGCCGCATTGTCTTGTATAACCATAAAATCAAAGTTTTCTATAGTGTTTCCGTGGAGATTGACTTGTTTTAGGCGAATGAGATTTTTGAAGCTCTTTGGGTGAACAGATATAATTTGATTGTCTCCCAAGTCTAACAGCTCTATTTTTTCTAGGTCGCTAAACGTCGATACGTCAATTTGCCTAAGGCCATTTCTTTTCATATAAAGTCGTCTCAAGTTGTGGAGAGTTCTCATGCACCCATGAGGAATTTTCTGAATTCCATTGCTTGAAATATCCAGTATTCTTAAAGCAGGTAGATCAAAATCAGGTGACGGTGGCATCGGCAAATTAGTGATTTGATTTCTTTGTAAAAACAATTGTTCTAATCCTCGCGGTAATCCTGGCACAAACTCTATTAATTTGTTAGCGCTGGCGTCCACTTCATACAGATTTTCCAAATTTCGAAAAGTAGCCGGATGAATTGATACCAAAGAATTCCCAGATATATTGACGTATTCCAACAGCGGCGTCTCAATAAATGTAATCGGATCTATCATAGCCAATTGATTACTACTGAGGTTGATTCTTCTCAATGCTGGTAAATTATACAGCAGTTTCGGTTGTAATCGTTGAAAAAAGTTATGAGATAAATCCAACCCTTTTAACGCCGGCAAATTCCAAAATGGACCTTCATTATAGTCACTCAACGAGTTGTAGCTAAGATGTAACTCTCTTAGGGCTGGCATGGCAACAAAAGCATCAGCTTGAATAAATTTGATGTTATTTTTGTTCAAATGCAGTCGTTCTAAGCTGGGGTGACCCCTTAATGCTCCTCTGGGGATCTCTTGGAGCAGGTTTTCACTCAAGTCCAGAAATCGGAGCCGTGGTAGAGCATCTAACAAAGCACGGAATTCTGATATATGAGTTATCTGATTGCCAATTAAGTTGAGTTCCTCCACACCGCTGCTTGATTGCTGCAGAAATGATTCGGGGTGTATTCTGTTTATCCTATTATAATTTAAATCGACCACCCTTAACTTTGGCACTCTGTGGAAAGCGCCATGATGAATAATGTTAATATTATTGTTAGACAAAATTAAGTTTTCTAACATCGGCTGATCGACGAATGCACCTTCGTTTAGCTTATCAATTTCGTTGTCATTTAGATTTAATGCTGAGAGGCTCGGCAAATCTCTGGTAGCCCTGCCAACCATTGTGGCGTCCATTAATTTATTGCTACTAAATGATAGTTCTTTTAAAGATGGTAGAAGAGATAAAGCCCTCATGTGTATAATATTAACACCACAATTCGTAATTTCTAATTTCTTCAGCTTCGGTAAATTATAAAAAGAGTTTTCTTTTAGTGTCCGTAAGTTAGCACTTCCGTGAATATAAAGTCTCTCAAGACTGGGCAAGTTTTCGAATGTGTGTTCATTTATAGTATTTAAGTTTTCTGACTGAATATTAACATATTTTAGTTTCGGAAGCTTCGCTAGGACAGGAATCCTCTTGAGGTTTTGTGCCTGGATAGTTATTGCTTGAAGGTTCGACAATTTCTGCAAGCTTTCACCCGGTAGACTCTTCAAATCATTCTCGACTAGGAAAATTTCAACTAAATTCAACTCTTGTGTTTCCAACCAGCCGACTGATAGTCTTTCTAGGCCATTATGTCGTAGCATTAATCTAAGAATTTTTACGTTCTGAAATATTTTGCCTGGCAGTGAAGGTAAATAGTTGTTTTCAATTATGAGTTCATCAATAGGCTTTCTGATGTAGTCGCCAACTCTTTGAACTCCTTTCAGGACTTGAGGCAAGTCGCTGTGGGTACACCTGAAAATAAAAATAATTTTATTTAGATTTCTACATATAGTTTTAGTTATGTACATAGGTTTAGTTTGTATAATATATAGGTAGTTTAGTTTGTAACATTCATTATTATTAGGCTTAAGTCACTATCTCATAATAATATATAGTGAGAGTTTATCTAGAATAAATATAAGTTCTAAAATTTAGATTTGGAGGAACCATACATTTATTTGACGATAAAATTACAGATATAGCTCATACCATATTTGGATATCCTCATTCCGGCTTGTGCAAATACAGGGTAGTATAGTTTCTGGACTGGGGCATAGCGATGCTTGCCCTGAAACCCTTGTCAATATCACGAGTAGTAGCCATAACACCAGGTTTTCTCGAGAATCCATTCCTCTGTCTTTTCGGGGACAGTCATTGTAGCATGCTCCAGTTACTGCATGAGCCCTTCAATGATTTCTGGAAACAAAAATGAAATGGTGTTCATGCTGAGTGTAAACAAAAACGGTAACGTACAGTCCAAATCTATTAAAGAGATTACCAGTCTGCATTTTAAAGTTAACTAACATGTAACTATATTTTTTTTATAACTAACTGACAATAAAACTATAAAAAATATTTGCAAACTACATATTTATTTTTATCCTCTTATAAATGGGGTGTATATCTATCTTTTTAATCAAGTAGTCACGTAATAAGTCCACCATAAATAAATAAGAAAAGTATTTTGTCCTTCGTTCCTATATAGGCCTTAAATTTATATCTCAGCCTAATCTATAATCCCATTAAAACAATTACATCATCTTGTTAAAGTTATCTAAACATTTCGGAGCTTGCAGCTTTTAGTTAACTAGGTAGTACTTATACTCAGGACGGATAACGCGCAATCTCAAAGATCCCGGTTGCGTCAAGGCCCGACACTAATGAAAACAATTTGAATGGGAAACAATGGCTACGGCAAAACGGTCCGGTGGTTAAGTTGCACTTTCACTCCCTTGCTATTGTTCTGATTGCTACCGATCTATGAGGTACAAACGTGCAATATTGTTCTTAAACCATTGTTTTGGGCATTGCGCAATACGAATTAATTTAGAGGTTTGGGATTATGTTGATGTAGGTCGCAGCACAGTAGCATGGTTAATGCTCAATTGCACATTGTTTTTGTACCTGTTACCGTACAAATGTGTTTACTCTTGGAGCGTATAGCGTAGAGCGTAGGGTATATAGTTATGTTACTTATGTTAGTTCAGGAATACGATCTGATCGATTCTCTTATGAAATGCTTCCATAAAACTGTTATAACTATTTGTCGTGAACAGTTACATATAAAACGGTGGTATTTTACGTTAAAAATAATAAGGAAGTGAGATGTGCTTTTTGTTACGGCATCTTGCCGTCATGCCGCAGACTTCGGTCGCGTAAGTATGAGACTAGCTGTCATTATATTACAGTTATTCGTTTATCTCCAAATGTAACTGTCACAGCTTGGTCACAGCACGAACCGCAATTTAAAGTATTCTAAAGAGATACGCCTACGGTGTGCTAAATTAAATTTAATAACAGCAATGGCAACATAATTGATGTTTCAGTCGAAACATTGGTGAAGTTGCCGTTGTGAGTTCAATGTACCTGACCGACATACTGGCAAATTTCATTATTTATAGGACCTTCTCAGAAATCAGGAAAAATATAACTGTAAAGTAAACATAACTTTACCCTATTACTACTGAATTTACTAAAAAACAGCCTTTTCTAACGGGTCGTTCAATGTTCACCAGGGATAATAAATATGTTGTTAACTGATAAAATAATAGGTAGGTACTATAAAAATTACGTGAGCATAACTATTAGGTATGGTTACCCTTTGCTTTTACTTATCTATCTTATGATTAGGTTCGATATTGCCGGGTAACCCATAGTTTAATTTTATTAAAATTCGTTTGGATAGATCTTACACAGGATATTTACACAAAACACGTGAGATCTATCATTGTCTTAGGTCTGGCCATAAATAAGAAAATATTGATATGTTATACTTATTTCAGGAGCTTCGACTAGAGTAGCTTATACGTTTCATACCCCTCATTTTAAAATTATAAGGTAATTAAAAGTTTTATAATATATTAAAGCGGATTCATAATTTATGAATATTACGAAAGATTTTATAACACATGTCCGCATTATTCTCATTCTCACATTTATGCAATTATTGCCTTTCCATAGTGCCAGGCGCTTAACAAATTAAGGGCCACTTGCAGAAACATATTAAATCTAGATTTAGTGTCAAATGTCGATTTAAGAAACGTCAGTCCATATAAAATTTGACACTAAATCGAGATTTAACACTAAATCTAGATTTAATATGTTTCTGCAAGTGGCCCTAAGATACTTAGTAGCAGTGCTCCAATTATGTCATGGCATCGTTTGTGTTTGGTTATCTTAAATACGTTATCGTTATCTTTGATCGATAAATTCGATTAGAGACGAACTAGGTTGGTGTATGATAATCTAAATGTGATGTGAGGAAAGTCTAAATCATTCAATAAAATGGTCAACGCTAACGTTTAGGTATAGCAAAACCTATCGGAATCTACCTATCAAATTAACAAACTAACAAAATATATTTGGATGATCGAAGAAGATATATGTATTATCGTATAGGTATAACAACTCAGTCTTTAAATTAAGTATGTCTTTTGTCGTACGCGATAAGTGATGCTTAATTAAGCTCGTTAATTTGTAATTCAAGTTAGGTATACAATACAATACTCTTTATTTGCACCAAAACAAAACAGTACTAAAAGGCGGCCTTATTGCTTATAGCAAACTCTACCAGACAACCTTTGGATGGAAGAGAGATATAAAAAACAATAGGATTAGAGGTAGCTTAGATGCAAGTGTATAATACATATGGTATACCTACTTATTATTTTATGAAATAATTAAAAATAGGGATTTGAGTTGCCCTTGAACTATATAGATATACTTATATCAAAAGTTTTGGCCGGAGCTTAAAAGGAACTTGCGCGTTGAACTCTTTTGTATGAAGAAAAGTCACCGCCCCTAATGTCTTGTCCATTAGACTACTAGACTACTGACCACATCTTATAAGATGAGTATATCCATTTTAAAGCTAATAACAGTTGATTATTACATAGTAATTTTTAACCCTCGACTGAAAAAGAGGGGTATTATAAGTTTTACTTGCCTGTGTATCTGTGTGTTGCGTATGTGTCTGTTGTAGCGTAGGTCCCAAACGGCTGAACCGAATTTCGTTTAGTTTTTTTACGGTCACAGGTAATGTTATCCCAAGTGTTCTTAGCCATGATTCATGAAAATTGGTTTAGCAATTCAAAAGTTATGCGACTTCTAGTGTTGAATGTCAGGTGTTTTATCGTTGGTTAGGTTAGGTTATGAGTGTTACGGTAGCGGCGATGTACGACCCGATGGCCCAGTTGTTAATCAGTCGAGACCCGAGACTGCAGTCTCTGTGTTCGACCAAGTGTGCAGCCTGCAGGCTATTGTGCCCGCTTGAGATGACAACCCAGAAACAATAGGATGTGCTGATACATATACAATTGCATAGGCATAAACATTATGTGTACGTAAGTAAAGTATGTTTTGAGGTCTTGTTAAAGTGCTTCAATAAAGCGGAGTACTTAGATAAAGGAGTAAGCAAAAACTATAGATATTCATTACCGAATACTTTTCACATTCTGAATAATTATTTATTTTGTATCCTTTTTTGAGGTGGCCACAGAATTGCGGTGCTTAGTTAGTAGGTACCTTTGATATAGTTACTGTATTATCTTGCGAAAATCTTGATAATAGCGATGCTTTCTTCGTACGTACTTATTTAGCTCTTTATCTTACCTAAGCTCTACAATTCACGGCTTGACTGGACATAGGCCTGTCCCAAAGGGCGCCTCGGCACCCTGACTTCATGCAGCCTTCCTAATCCAGCTGTTATAGCTAGACGGTGACTCGTCGTGGTACGTTACATTTAGCTTGGAGATTTTAAGAGCTATGCCGGTATCCTTCACAGATACACAGGTATATTTTAAGGAGGGTAGTTTTAATCATTTATTTCTTTATAATATTTCTCAATTACGCAAAAGTTTCAATATATTCAACGTCACCTCAGTCAAATCCAGAATTCCACATTCAAAAGTAGCCGCCAAATTTCGAACGTCGAACGCAACGGTTACGATGCAACGGCACCCACTCAGATTCACTTTCAAAACTGACCGCGTGGTTTCGCTTTTCCACCGAGCCCAAACTGGAGTGTTGGTGGTGCTGGCCTGACGCAGACTGGGATGCGGTACTGTTTCGCATGTAAACACCGCACTTTCGGTTTACACCTCGATGCACATCAGGGGACTTATCTTTCACCATTGTTGGTTCGTGCCGGCGGCTGCTGGTGCGTCATTGATGTGGGCTCGCAGACGTGGCTGGAGGTAGAGTTCTATTCAGATACCGTACCACCACTGAAACATTAGCTAAGCAGCGTCGTTCGCCCGTCACATCCATACAAGTTAAGTCAGATTTGAAAGCAAGCGACGCTGCATAAGAATCTTTGATGAATGTTTAATTGCTAACGTTCGGTGGTGGTAATCCCACAGGACGGAGTAATGATACTGTATAAGGGTTTCTCGAATGGAACCTTGTCATCTTAACTATCATGTGTTAGATTAATTTTACTTAAAAATATGTAACTTACCCATGTAGGGTAGTAACTGCACCAAGTGATTAACATAATATAATTATGACATTATGTTTGTTGCTTTCTGAAAAGGAGGTATCGTTTCTGCGCAAGTGCTATATTCTTTGCTTTTGAATAGTAAAAGAATGCTTACGCGATTCGTTATCTAGATTAAGATCAGCGATGAAGTAACGAGGAAGGGGTTGACAGAGACAATGAAATTACTGACTTCTATTTAATTGCTCAATCTAAATTAGATCATACACAATATTGCACGTAAATGAAAAACAATAGTGTGTGAAATGTGAGTGTCTCTCGAATTATATACAGAGTGTTGCAAAAAGGGTATACTAAGCCGAACCTACGTGTGCAGCAAGCTATATCTACATGCTGCACTGCACAGTCTGTACACGTAGGCTTAGTATACTTACCCTTTTTGCAACACCCTGTATGCTTAGATAAAGTTTTCATTTGCAGTCTAACGAGGATATTTAAACCTAAGTTCGTTTCCTCGATCCATAATTAAGTAGCTTTTGTATTAGGTAGGTATATTCATAAACCACTCATTGGATATTGAGGTAGTTTTAAATTCGATATTATAGTACTTCGGAGTCAGTGTTTACAATTTTTATAACGCCGCTTTGACGTTAAAAGATTTACACACAAAATCATAGTCTTTATTGTCTTTCAGCCTACCTTTCTGTGGTCATTGCTCAAGTCCTACCATTGACTTGATAAAAATTGGCTCATCTGACCGCAGACAGCGTCTTGTGTAACGAGTCCTTTAGACCTTACTGAAGCTATATAAATATAATGCACCACTCTACATAAGTTCCATGAAAAGTATATAAGATCGATAAGATACTCTTTGATCTATCTAACTTCCATAGAGGATCCAACTTGTTAGCGCTTGGTCGGATATTATTTTTTTTATCGAATATAATTCTGTACAGTATCTAAAACATATAACTTTTTGTTTTTCACGTCACGTGCGACATTTACTCGTACTTTACTAACAAAGGACATTTGAATGTCAACGTTCCGGATTCTATTTTGATAGACATAATGTATTCATAGGCTCCTAAAACTTGTTATGATCGTCTTGTGGGCTCGGCCAGTTTAGCGCCAAAATTAGAAAAAAAAACAAGATGCCCTTGAAGTCAGGCTTGGGCTGCTCTCAGCCTCACTAACCTTACAACGACTTTGCGAAAAATGCCGATATCGACGTCGAGCTTCGAGATTTTGGTATTCAGCCTACAGTACTGTAGTTACTGTAAATTTTGGGACTTTTTGAGCTACACCGTTTTATTACTAAATCCAGTCTTGTTTTCACAATCACAATATTTTCTCATACACTTTATTACATTCCCAGAATACAATATTAGCAATGTTTATTTATTTGGGCTCAGGGCAGGATAATTGGATCTATTAAGGAGGCAAAACCATATAAGAATTTTCAGGGACCCAACCTAAGAAAATACATAAGTACAATTTTATAATAATGCTGTACACAAATTTAATTTTACTGTTTTTTCCTTTTCTGAAGGAATTTAACTACCACGTGCTGTTACGATGAAAGAAATATCGTGAGGTAACCTGCATATCTAGATTTACCTACAATCATTTGATTTGACCAGAACTGCGATATTTTACGTATGACTCCGCGTGTGGCTCTACATAACCCTTTAGGCTAAATGCTTAATCATATTATGCCAAATATCGTATAATTATCCTGTAATCATGTTAGCTGTCTTACATAACACACGCAATACTCAATGCCAGGGGGGTCACTCTATATGACGAAAATAGAAGTTCCGAAGCGCTGCTGCGCGAGCCACGACTCTATCTCGTTGTATTAAATGTGCCGAGTACACGACAGAGCTCTCATTCGTTTGTTTTTCGTCAGTGTAGAGTAACCCTCCTGAGCAGACACACCCACCGCGTCGGCCAATAGTCCTCATGTGGAAACGGTTTTATAAATAACCAACTACCATAATCCCACGTATTAAGGCTCTAATTGCTGTGTGATCGGAGATCGTGCGAACTTATATCGACGTAAACAAATACCAGTTTCTAATACTCAGGGTTACCAGCTATATTACAGTGTAAATCCCCAGTAAGAAATATAATTGTTTTAATGTAAATTAATCACGTTTATTCTACGGTATGTTTTCTTTGCCTTATCATAATCACATCCACTTTTAAGGTTAACAAGAATTTTAGCTGGAAACAAAATTACCCGTTAATTCGGTAGTTTCCTTCTACATGCCAACCTCTAATACGACCTGCTGAGCGGATCCGAAGCCAGTTTCCCTTCGTCTGATTGGCCGGCCCCTCGTGTCTGTAATATGATGGTTCTGAGGAAACTCTGTCGGACATCTCTTAGTTTTAGTGTGAATAAAATAAGACATTTTAGTTCTAAGCAGGACCCGCCTAGGATCTTGATCACCGGTAAGTGATAACTAGTGGTAAGACGTCCCTAATGTACCTATGCATTGAGCATATAAGTGTAGGAAACTTTGGCAGGTACAATAGGAATGTATAATGAGTCTGAGACCTAATCCACTAGCCATTTCCCTTTCTATGGTATCCACCTATCTGCCTACCTACCCTATGTAACACACATAGCTATTAGGTTTTTTTTGTAAGTAGCCTGATTAGTTGATGTCATACTGCTGGGCAAAGGCCTCCTTATGAACTGATATTTTTAAGATAAGACTTATAGTCATGAAGCCTTTTTTCAGGAATTTTTAGTTTCATTTTAATTTCAAATATAACTAGATAAGTTCAGTAGCTACCTATATTCCGCATTTGCAACTGTAAGTAATCAATAAATCGTAATCGTAACGAAGATTGTGCTTCTATGCGTTATACGATTCGGCTCGGTTTGTCATAAACTCATATGATAAGTGAGAACTACATATGTACCTACCTCAGTCCATTTTAACATTATTGTATGAAATTAATTAATATCCATATTGTATTGTTTTTTTCTTATGCTTATAATTTATGTGCAAGTACGCTTCGTAAAGTTTTCTAGATGGTCAGAGATCCGGGCTACATAACAAGATACATAAGTTATTACTTAAAAAGTTACTAACTATCATAAAACTCCAATATTAGCTTACCTGCAATTTTATATAAGTTTAACCTAGATTCAACGTAATAACTAGTTATTACCAAGGACTTCTATACAAGCACTAGGTTTTATGACTGACTATTGAATACCTCTAACTCATACTAATGTAATAAAATAAGAATAAGTTATGGTAACTTAGAACATAATATGCACCGGATTTTGTTTCGTGTACCTCAACCTATCATCCAACTCTACGATACTTTTATCAGATTATGATATTTCTGACTAGTCCAGTCTGTTTCTGAACAGTCAGCTTTTAATAAAAAATCCTTAATAGAAAATGAATTCATCACCACTCATCATCGTCTCTAATAATATAATAGAGCTCTAGATTTTTTATCAGATTATAACCTACCCCATATTTTTCTTGCGGTACCACTATTGTACCTTACCTACCTATATGGTAGCACGCAGATAGAGCAGAAGTTTTTATCACATCAAAACTAGTAAACATGTTTTTCACTCATTAGGTCTTACTCAATATTTACCTGTCTTCTTTCAATCACGTAACGTAGGTAGGTACTTAATTAACTGCGTGTTGTTTTTCCAATACCATCTACGTCTCTACCTAGCGTCGTAAACATGACCGCTATGTCTCATGCTCATGGTCTCATGGTGTAACTTCCAGGCGGTCTCGGGCAACTCGGCGTGGAGTGCGCGAGGTACCTCCGCAACAAATATGGCCGCGAGAACGTCATCCTCACCGACATCATCAAGCCGTCGACGGAAGTCGCCAACGACGGGCCCTACATCTTCGCCGACATCCTCGACTTCAAGGGACTGCAGAAGATAGTCGTCGACCACAGAGTGGACTGGCTCATCCACTTCTCCGCTCTGCTCAGCGCCATCGGTGAACAGAACGTGCCTCTGGCGGTGCGAGTCAACATCGAGGGCATGCACAATGTGATAGAGCTCGCGAAACAGTACAGACTCAGGATCTTCGTGCCGAGCACTATCGGCGCGTTCGGACCGGATTCCCCGCGGAACCCGACCCCCAACGTGACGGTGCAGAGACCGAGGACAATCTACGGGGTGTCCAAAGTACACGCGGAGTTGCTGGGAGAGTATTATTATCATAGGTTCGGGCTGGACTTCCGCTGCTTGCGGTTTCCCGGGGTCATCTCCAGCGACCCCCCCGGTGGAGGCACTACAGGTGAGTTTACTACATTTGCATATCATGCATTACTATATCACATCTACCTACCTACCATATACTGTAACTCTACAATTTACTAAACATCAAAATCATCATTAACATCATCTTTACTCATTTAAGTAGGTACCTACTTACCTATACTTAATGTAAATGCTAGAAATAGCTAAGACCCCCAGCAAATCAATCAAATCCGACAGCAGACACAAATTTCCTCGTGATTCTCCCTCAACCCCACCCAGCCACTCCAAGAACACCCAATCACACAGCCAATAACTACAACCAACCAACCAATCACAAATAATAGCCACTACAATCAACCAATCAAATTGCAGACTACGCGATCGCGATATTCCACGACGTCCTCCGCAAGGGCCACCACGAGTGCTACCTGAAACCGGACACTCGGCTGCCCATGATGCACGTGCGGGACGCCCTGCGAGCGCTCTCGGAGTTCCTGGAAGCCCCCAATGAGTCGCTGAAGAGGCGCGTCTACAATGTTACTGCCATGAGCTTCACGCCCGAAGAACTGGCTGACAAGATTTCTGCGCATATACCGGAGTTGCGGATTAGTTACCGGCCCGACAGCCGGCAGGATATTGGTGAGTTCATTCGTTATTTAGAAATAACTATAGGTCGATGGAAAGCTATAGATCGCATCCAGTGGCGTGCTTAGGGAGAGGCCTGCGCCCAGCAGTGGAATGCTATAGTATAGGCTGATGATGATGATGAAATACTGGTACTTATACAAACAAATCAGAGCTATAGTTAACAATATTTTCATTACCCTACCTCAGTGTAGATTTGCAATGCAAATTTCCAGTGTCACTTCCACATGTAGAAAGGAATATGGCACACATCGTGATAGAGAACTGTTAAAACTATCTAAGTTAAGTATTCTACATTATTATACGAGAATATTAATATACTATATACTCTTTTGTGCTTACCAATACCAAGTCCAAGAAATTGCTTGAAGGTATAGACATTCTCGTTTGCGTTTATGATGTAGTGTTGTAGACGATGACCTTGCCCGTGAAAGTGTCATTAAAATGCGTTTATGTAAATGACTACTGCGAGTGGATCGAGAGAGTAGTGGAGATTTTCCTATATTCATGTACCTACTCATAGTAGCTAAGGTATCTCATATAAGTACTCATAGTAATAGGTAAGGTACCACACTTGTCGTTTAAGTTATTTTATAGTAATGATATGACAGGGCGTTTACTAGTGAACTACACAAAGATTGATCTGCTTTCACTTCCACTAATACATAAACTGCCGTACCTACAGGAACAGCAGCAATCAAGAATCATTACTACTCCTAGCAAATCTAGCAAAAGACAATCTGAGCAATAGGTAATCTGATCTAACTTATATGGATCCGACAGTATGTTTGATTGATAGCGCTGCCTAAAAGTATAAAAAGTAAGGGCCGCTGATTAAACTAATGTGTCGATGGTGGTACGGTCGTTTTGCTGATGAACCTCTCACCTCGTGAAAGCGCGATAACGAGACACACTATATTTTTTATTGAGTCTGACTCATCATCATCATCATCAGCCAATAATCATCCACTGCTGGACATAGGCCTCTCCCAAGGAGCGCCACAACACTCGGTCCTCGGCCTTCCTCATCCAACCACTACCCGCCACCCGCCTAAGGTCGTCAGTCCAGCGGGCAGGAGGGCGTCCCACGCTGCGTTTGCCTGTTCGTGGTCTCCACTCGAGAACTCGTCTACCCCAACGGTTATCGGTTCTTCGGCAGACAAGGGCGTACCCAGGTAGGGGCAGGGGGGGGCAGCTGCCCCCCCCTAGAAGATAAAATAAACGTAAATTTTCCTGCCAAGTCGGAATTAAAAACGTGTTATCTACTCTTACCTACCTACCTATTTTGTTTTGTATCTTAATCAAACTAATTAAGGTCAACTGGGGTTACGTTGTATTTTTAGATCACTAAAAGTTTTCGGAAAGGTATGAAAAATTTAATGTAAAAGTGAGATATTTACTTTAAGAAACTAACGACTATTCAACAACTATTTCTTAGCAAATTTAAAGCATTGATTTCTTTGCTGGAATCTTATAAAAGTTTCTTATTTAATGTCTTAAAAAAATCGTGATTTTGAACGCATTTTCCAAGTTTGAGGCAAATGTGTTTTTATATGTAACTATTCAATAGGTAAGCTTTCCGTGAAAAAAATAAGAGAGTTTTATCCAGTCAATTTTTTAGTGCAATAGTATGGCAGTTAATTTAGCCAAAATAAACTATTGACGAATTCACAGATGATTTAGTAATAATTTTCATGGACGCATTTACTCCATGATAAATCCAAATAACATTTTTATGAAAAAAGAACTACCTAAGTACTCCTGTAAAGTGAGTAAGAATGTAGATTTAATAGTGGTGAGTGACAGTTGTGAATAAAATAAAGTAACATCCATACATCCTCTCATTTATATTCTTTAGAAAAATAGTAAGATTGGATCAAATACGGGTATTAAACTTAGATATCAATTAAAATATGTGCATGGCAAAACCCATACTCTTCAATAAGTTTAGTGTTCATAAATAGTAAAAATCCTTATCGAGCTGGTTTCAGTGATCGTAACTGATCACTGAGGTTAACACATGGCACGGTCAGCCTTGGATGGATGACCGATTTCAAATGACTCGTTCTTTTTTCTGGACGTTTCCGTGCTTTGGATGGCACGTTAAGCCGTGGGTCCCGGTTGCTGCTTCGGCAGCAGTTGTTAAGCCTAGTCAGAGGCCTTCGGGCAGCTTGAAAAAATCTGACAGTCGGGTTGTACACTTACACTTACCCGACAACTTTAGTGCATTGTACTCAATAAAAAACGGCGATACAAATTTACAGCGAAAAGCGGGTGACTACAGTCGTGAGCATAATTATGTATGTATTAAAAGGTTGACGATTTCTGTTTTGAGGCAATGCGTTGCAACAATCGCAATAGCCCCATTACGCCTAACGCACCAAGACTTTTATCAAACATAAAAAATAAACATAATTAATTCATCAAATAAAGCTATTTCATTGAAAATTTGTGTCTATATAGACTATATAGACACAAATTTTCAATGAAATAGCTACTTATATTATATTGGGCTACTCATATAAGTAGCCCAATGACTATTGTTTAGAATACCTACTGAATAAAATCAATTGATAAAGAAAACTTTAGATTCACATTTTCAATCACCAGTCACAGTACCAAACTTTCAAAAAAATGTGCAAATCACAAAATGACTGAATACTTGGATAATATTATGTTGACTACAACACCATCTGTCTGCAGTTCATGTAAAGTATTTAGTTTAAGCCACCGTAACTAGATGGCATTTTTCAATATTGATAAAGCCGTTTTCAAATAGGATCGAAAAGATTAATTTGGCCCGTAGACGCAATTGGCCTAGTTGACCTTAATAAAAGACAATTTTCATGATTTTTGTTTCAATATACCCGACCGACCATCATCTTAAGAGCTGCCCCCCCTAGCTGAAATCCTGGGTACGCCCTTGTCGGCAGATATGACCAGCCCACTGCCACTTCAGCTTGCATATTTTGACAGCTATGTCGGTAACCTTAGTCCTCTGACGGATAACCTCATTTCTGATACGATCCATCAGAGAAACCCCAAGCATAGCTCTCTCCATAGCACGCTGAGCGACTTTAAATCGGTGGACCAGTCCTACCGTCAGTGTCCACGTCTCTGCACCATACGTCATCACTGGCAGGACGCACTGGTTGAAGACTTTTGTCTTCAGGCTCTGAGGAATGGCCGAGGAGAATATGTGACGAAGTTTCCCGAATGCAGCCCAACCCAGTTGGATGCGCCTTGCAGCCTCCTTGTCGAAGTTGCTTCTGCCTAGCCGAATAGTCTGCCCGAGGTAGACATATTCTTGCACAACTTCGAGTGTTGCCTCACCAACGGCGACCGGCTCCGGTTTGATGTGAGCATTGTACATGACTTTCGTCTTGTCCAAGTTCATTCCGAGGCCTACACGTCGGGAAGCAGCATTTAGGCCACTTAGCATCCAGCTGAGTTCCTGCAGAGATTCTGCCATAATAACGATGTCGTCCGCGAAGCGGAGGTGTGACATGTACTCGCCATTTATACATATGCCATGTCCTTTCCAGTCCAACGTCTTAAAGACATCTTCCAATGCATTGGTGAACAGTTTCGGAGATATTACATCCCCCTGTCTCACTCCACGTTGCAGTTGGATAGGTCTTGTCTTGTGGTCCTGTACTTGGACAGTCATAGTAGCGGCATTGTACAGACATCTGAACACCTCGATATAGCGCCAATCGATTTGGCATCTCTGCAAGGATTCCAAAACTGCCCAGGTCTCGATGGAGTCGAAGGCTTTTTCATAGTCCACAAAGGCTAGACACAGAGGCTGATTATACTCTTCGGTCTTCTGTATAATCTGCCTTACTGTGTGGATGTGGTCTATTGTACTAAAGCCTTTTCGAAACCCAGCCTGCTCTGGGGGCTGAAACTCGTCTAACTTTTGGGCAAGACGGTTCGTGATAACCCTTGAGAACAGCTTGTATACATGGCTTAAAAGCGAGATCGGTCTATAGTTCTTCAGAAGGGTTTTGTCACCCTTCTTAAAGAACAATACCACGACGCTCTCAGACCATGCCTCCGGTGTAATGCCATTGTGAAGAACCGAATTGAAGAGCCTCTGGAGCTGTTCGAGGATTGCAATACCTCCAGCTTTCAGAAGCTCTGTAGTAATTCCGTCTTCACCCGGAGCCTTGTTGTTTTTAAGCTGCTCAAGGGCTATCCTAATCTCACCTATGTCGACGTCAGGGATGTCGTCAGTGTAGTGGCGTATTAGTGGCGCTCTGGAATCGGTGATCTGCGCCACACACTTCTGCGCGTGTGAAGCATAAAGTTGTCCGTAAAAACCTTCGATTTCGGCAAGAACCTCCGGCTTAGAGGCAACGATATTACCACGAGTCTGACTGTAAAGATGAAATACCTGACATAAAAACTTTTTTAAATTCCAGCTGACTCCTGGCCCCAAGTGTTCGACGATAGCGAAGCGAAGAGAGACTGGAACTGGAAACCGGAAGTGCACATGGACGACCTCGTGACCCTCATGATCAAGGAGGTCAAGGAGAAAATAGCGGCCAACGGCTTCTAAGGAGTCCTCACGAGACACTGGCTAGCAGGACTAGCCACATACATCTGTATAATTAATTCCTCTAAACTCGCGAAAATATCCTGGAGATTATGTGGAAATAATAGATAGATAGTAACTTTTTTAAAGTAAGCATAGCTAAGTATATTTTTTATAAAATGTAATTTTGTGTTCTTGTTAAATGTATTTGTAACTGTACTTACATGTTTTATTTAAAGTTAGGTAGGAGTGAATTCTGCCTGGTCCTCTATGTTTGAACTCTGTGTATGCAGTCTTCAATCCGATCCGTGTCTTTCGAAGTCGACGGAACTGAACCACTGACAAAATAGGGGTGTTAAAATGTGTAATGTGGTTACCCACAAAACGTACACGTAAAAACAAATCTCAATTCAATTCCTTTATTTATTTCTTCAATAATTAAAATACAGTGCTTTATATACATTTATATAATTTGCTAAGCATTAGTACCTATTCAGTATTGTCTAAGCCTAGCGATCTCACTACGAACTGACTAGGGTAGCACTTCAGTCTTACAAATACGATACGACCTCTGCTGAGCTAACCAACCCTCTGAGGCTTAGGTAGATACTTAAGTTTTCCTCTAATGATAAGTTTGACGGAACTATTAGGTAAAGGTTGAGATTGTATGGCAAGGTATGGTAGCACTTCGTAAATAACATCTAACTAAATATATCGTATTTGTAAAACCCGAACGGTCTCCCAGTTCTTATCTTACTGTTTATTAGGTATTTATTTCTCATTGTCACTATTTTCAGGTGTTTAACTGTCAACCGGAACCTTAAAAAGACGACAAAATTAAGGTTAACTTAAACATATTAATATTGTAAGTATTATGAATGCTTTTTATGAACATTTCAGTCTATTAAGAACACGTAACATTCGGTATTTTTCAAGTACAACAATTTTTTTCCACCACTTTAAAAATTAATATAAAAAACCCTGTGTAAATTAAACCTGGATTATGGACATTCTCGACACTCTCTGATTTATCTATGACAGTTAGATTCGATCGCGTGTACGAAAAAACGGTTAAATAACTCGTTAGGTGACAAAATTGATCGTGCATTTACAGTGCCACAAACTTATCTGTTCCGCTGACAGCTCTCGTAAATGTGTAATATTTCTTCATTCTATAAGATTTTAAGTTTGCCAGTAGTGGTAATTCGCTCTTGTAGTTTCAATAAACCCATCTAATCAATATCAATATATAATTCATTAGTAAATAATGAGATATGGATCAATTTAGTTCGCTCTCACCGGAACAGATAAGTTTGTCGCACTGTACTGGTAGTCCAGTCAATAAATGACTCAAAATTAGGTGTAGAGTGCGTGAGCAGGTAACTAAGCGATTCCTTCAGAAACTTGTTCAGGGGGCTTAGGTTGTTAACATACCAAAAGTCCTGACTCCTAGGTGATGAGCGGGGGGGAGGAGGGGGGATAAAGGTACGAATTTTTGGTTTTTAGCTTATATCTCGAAAACGGTGCATCGGAGAGAAATGTTTTCAACTAATGAAATAAAGTTCTTAAAATTATCTAAAACTTTTATATCATATGTTTTTTTCTAATTCCTAACCAATATGATGCAATGTTTATGAATTTTTTGACATGAATACTTTTTCTTGTAAATTTCATTTTTTTCCGAGGGTAATAGCTCGAAAACGGTTAGTAATTAGAAAAAACATATGATATAAAAGTTTTAGATAATTTTAAGAACTTTATTTCATTAGTTGAAAACATTTCTCTCCGATGCACCGTTTTCGAGATATAAGCAAAAAACCAAAAATTCGTATCTTTATCCCCCCCTCCTCCCCCCCGCTCATCACCTAGGAGTCAGGACTTTTGGTATGTTAACAACCTAAGCCCCCTGAACAAGTTTCTGAAGGAATCGCTGAGTTACCTGCTCACGCACTCTACACATCATTCCTTGACTGGACTATGGCTTCGTTTGAAGATTAATTATGGATCTGTGTACCAACTATTATTCAAATTGATGATCAAACATTATGAGAAACAAAGCGATGTTTCAGTGGAATTACTAGAATAAAGCGAATTGGATTTTATATTGTTTCACATATCATACCTACCAATTATTGCACTTACAAAAAACATTCGTTTACACTCCTAAATGGACAAACTTAACAAGTAGCTAAACAGTGATTACTACGCGTTTATTGTCTTTATATCTACAATAGGCAATTGAACATCTTAGTTACTTTACGCAAATGTAAGTATCACAAGTGATTTGATTAAAATTTCTACAACATACTTGGGCGGAATAGTGTAACTACACTCACGTGCAAAGAAACAGTTCCACTTACAAAATTCCGTCACTAAATAGTCTAATATTTTTTACACATTTGGTAGGAAATTTTAACAAAATGTTTACTTTTTTAGTTGGTAATATTCTGGTGCACATTTAAATATCGTTCAAAATTGCAGAAGGCGTCATTAAGTTAGTTTTTTCCGTTTAAGAGTAATTTGGTGTTTTTCTCACTGGAACTTTTTCATTGCCCATGAGTGTCTTTATTTAGGCATATTGTGATGAGATGACCGATGAGATCCAAGGGGGTTATATAAAACACAGTATTTCAGAAATTTAGTATATTTCAGGCCGTGCAGGTGCTAAAGAAGACTCAATATCGTTAGATTCGTTAGGTACATAAGGCATATGTATCTATTGCATGACAACTCCCGAACCTTCTTATGGTGAAACATTAAGAAGCCCCCTAGGATCTTTACAAAAAAAACATTTACCTAGGTACGCTTTATTATTTTATAAACATCATATTTGTTGATAGTTCTATTGGTTGAAACGACTGTGGGTACTTAATTTGTTTAAAATAAAGGTACATAATCTTTTAATTTTACTAGACTAGCAAGCCTATGCGCTCCTACTTATGGGGTTGTAGACCCTTTTTGTAACAAAATATATAAAAATAAGTTTTTGACATCGAATAATAAAAAAAAACATATATTTACTTATGACTAGCCGGAATCTTACTCTAATAAACAACTGCGGCCGTGGCACGGGTCTGTGTTTGATGTCGATAAACTCGTTCGCGTTCCACCAATCACAAGGTATTTATGGCGAATCGCGATATAGTGACGTTTATCTACGTGGTTAACAAACATGTGCAGCGGCAGCAGGTATTTTTTTTATCACAAAAGCCAAGTAGGTCTGTGTATTCGATTAAAGATATTTTTGAAATGTCAACTATCTGCCTGTTGCAGAAAGGTACTTTAAAATAATTATTTCTCATTAGAGCAATAGAAATTTACTTCATTCTAAAATGCCTTACTACAAATAGGCGCAAGAAACAAAAAAAGTTAAATGAATATTATAAATCCATACATAAGGAAAACAATTAAGTTCAGTGTATCTTGTAATGGCATACGTAGTTTCTTATTCCTAAGAAATAAACTAATAATAATGCGTGAAAGGCAAGCGCAGCTGTATTTAAGGCCTTGGTCTCCTATTTACGCCGTAGGTCGAGTCCAGCGTCACGCCGTAGGCCGCGTCACGATGCTCACTATAGAAATGTACTGATGCGGTCTCCCTCACACGCCGACGTTGGCGCGTAGACATAATGAGCATTGTGACGAGGCCTACGGCGGTGACACTTGACGCGACCTACGGAGTAAATAGGAGACCCGGGCCTTACTTAAGATCTTTAATAAAATCTAAACTTAATCTGGTGAATATACTTTGTACAATATATATTCAATTTTATTACATATTATGGAGCTTGGAGGTTTTTTTTATCGCACATTGCCTATGCAATAAACGGTTTACAGAGGGCGTTAGTATCGTCAGATAACAGCCTATGTTCCATACATATTTTTATCATTCAAAATCAGTTTACGTAGTAATGGGACTTGACGATAGAGTGGCCCACTTGTTACGAGATAAAACATATATGGAATAACTGCCAATCAAATATATATTTTTTCACTTGTCAATAACCCCATATTTACGTAACTTTTGTGAGAGTGTTTAAACAAGAGGGTTTTCATACATTTTCAACCCCAGTGATATTTTAACGTCATTAATATTAATATTAGCGATATTTTAACCTCCAAACCCCGTAACTCATAATTCTCGATTGCACCATCAGTATCACAAAACTATCTATGTGTCTCACACTACTCTAAAATATTAGACAGCTAATATAATATTCATAATCATAAGATTCATAAGCATTTCGTTGAACTGTCAAATTAGTTACGAAAATCTTATAAGTTATCTTAAAACCTGTGGAAAAATAAGTAAGTATACTTATAAAAATTAAGAAAAACATGTAAGTATATTTGATTATCGTAGCCATGAACGCAATCTTGGTTTTTGTTTCGTAAGAAAAAGAGAAAAAACATTTATGTAAGTACTATTTAAGTACACAAGTTCACTACCTTATGGATAGTTAATTTATGTTCAAATGCGGAGTTATTATGATGTCTTATATATGCCTAGTTATAACTGTAACTTAAGTGCGGCAGTAAATTCAGGTTATAAAATAATAACATGGCATTCTTCATTATATCATCAATCGTGAAGTGTCGCCTGGCAATTAGTTATAACTTTAGAGAACACATATAGATTATTTACTCATGTTATAATCTGACTCATACCAATTGCAATATACTTATCCAATCACGTCATTGCAGGTCAATTCTTGTATTTGATACCGCTATTAATCTAATTTCGATTCGATCGATCACTGTTGCAAAATGTAATTTTACAAAGGCAAATCAGCACAGACTATGCCTTTCTATATAACGCCTAGAATGTGCTAGAAATAGCGCATTTACCACACGACTACAACACGTACTCAAGGCACCCCGTTTTGTGATCTAATGGCACGTATCAATCTACCCGCAGACAAACTTCAGGCTTATTAGAATTTGTACATTTTCTACACCCATGAAACCAACCCAAAAGATGTTGATGACGTCATGAATCGCATTCTTTTGTTACGCGCGTCATGCGCAAACGCCGTCAGAAAATTTTTACATTTAAATTTACATAACAATAATAATTGACTCGGTGTACATCACATTTACTCGGCCTTCAGCAGTTTTCTTTGCTGTTGGTCCATTTCTTTGAGCCGCTGTCGAAGCTGAGCCTTCTTCAGGTTGGTCATCAGTTGCGTCGACTGGTACAGCCATGATCCCTGGAAAGTTGTGAATATTTATGATTACTACTGTGTATGTTTGAAATATATAAATACGGCATGGGCGTCGCAAGACATCGTCGCTGCGGCGTTTTTAAGTTTTTTTGTAGTAGCTTAATAGAGATAGTTATAATCTATTTGACTATTATTATTAAATAGATAAGTTTGTTATTCAGTTTTTGCTATAAAATATAATAAAGTAATATAGCGTGATTTTTAATGCTCAGATATCTTTTGTTTAATAGTTGTTGTTCTCAATAAACAAATATGTAAAGGTACATACCACCATAATCATGCAGTTGAGCAGTATAGGAATGGAGAATACGACCGATATGAACAGGCCTTTGCTATCGAAGTACTGTTGCCTAGAGAATAGAGTCCAATTCCGCGCGGCCACCTCGTTTATATTCTCCGAGAAGTACACCAGTAATACTGAAATATACAAGAAAAAAATAAAGTTAGGTAATGTCTGTACATTAGTACCACAAAATCATTATGATCCTAAGACTCATCAGCGGCCGTTACACGGGTTCGTTATCGACGTCGATAAACTCGTGGGAAAGGCTAATGTGCGTTCCACCAATAACGGCGCCGTATTTATGGCGAATGGCGATATTGTCACGTTTATCTAGTCGATAACAAACCCGTGTAGCGTCAGCAGTGGAAGATAAAATTAGATGAATCAAATATATTTGACTGATACATTCAAACAAGATCTGTTGATAAATATTTATCATGTCACCTATCGGCTATCACCCAGTTGGTTGGTGCGGTATAAATATCTCTTGCTGACTGTACAGTCAGCTGCATAAGTAGCTATACAGTTTTGTACCTTGTCAAACTCACAAACTGCCTATTCATTCATTCAATCTTTGACTTTTTATTTAGTAAGTAGTATAGCAGCCTGACTGTACAATCTCGATTATGTACTCAATGGGGTATCTCTGTACGATCCTACAGTTCTATTCAAACCTACTTTATCACGTGCAGCACAACCAACTTCGCTACAATAATATTATGGACACGTGATCTCAATTAATTGAATAGGTAGATATATCTATCCAGGCATTAGGTAGTTAAATGTCTTATGGGTGTCATTATATTACCTTCGCAGTTCGTATTATATACTTTATCCACATGCCTATTTTATGCCACATTACTATAGCGCATTTTACTCTTATGAAATAAGGTAGACGAAAATACTACTAGCATAGAGTAATAATCTTATATCCTTTCTAGACAAGATATTTTCTATCAATAATCCTTTCCACAGGAATAGCAAGTTTATGTAAGTAAAATTCAAATAATATAACTTTACCACCCAGGAATTAAGACCATTTCAAAGTCTGAGTTTAGCATGATCTTCACTGACCCAGAAGCAAAATAATGATTTAGTAAGTAAACAATGCATCAGCAACAGTAAGTTAACAAATAATTATCTGCTCTTACATCTCATACCCAGTTATGTAGAGGTAATTGATATTTCATACAAGGTCAGATGGTTAATTTATATTGCCTTGACCAATAGTGGGTCTTCAGCACAGTATATTATTATGTATGTATTTAATTATTAATTAAGTACATATGTATATCCATACTGATCAGAATAAAAAGATTGAAAATGTTATCTGATACTTTAGCATAGTGTGACTTTTGTTATCATTATCAAAGATAAGAAATGATGCAAATACATAATTAATAGCAATGAAATAAAATTGGCTAAACTAATTTCTTACAAGCTGAAAGGTCTGTTAACCTTGTCAAGCTCCAAATATTAATTTATTACCTAATGTGTCTCAATATATTGTAACCTTGGATGTCATATTCTGAATAACAAAATAACTTAGAAATATTTAGATGTCATTGCTAAAAATTGCAAACTATTTCCCAACCAACTAAATTAAATCCATTTGCGGATAAAATTTTGTAATTAAATTTAGCCACAAGTACCTACAAGATAGTTTTAACAAAGTTACTTGGGTTGACCTTTACTATTGTTTTTGTTCATTTAATATTTATGTATTTAAAATTGTGGATAGTATGTTAATCATAGGTGGTCACTGACATTGGTGCTAGTCTTATCATTATTCATTACTGTAAAAATGCAAGTTACTGATAAGCAGTTTATAATTTTACTTATATAAAACTGTTTTATGACAGATTCACAATACATAATATAGTCAAAAGATTGGTAAATTCATGAGGGTAATATGATTTCTATGGGACATTTCAAAAGACAGGGCCTACAAATACATACAGATACGCACTAGTGATGTTGAACACATATAATGGAGTATTGTGGTGCTACTTGGAAGAGGCAGCCATGGACGATAGTGGGTTGATGATGAATGTATTGTATGTTTCACTGCTAGCACTGGCTGGGGTTATTACAAAATAAAGTTGTAACTATACATAATACTCACAAAGTGTTATAAATAATATAACTTGAAAGTTGCCGTAGTTCCTCGTAGAGAAACACATGATGGTCACAAGTGCGTGGAAGGACAGCAGCGCCATCAGCCATGGATCCCTCCATTCAATCTGGATACAACCACATATTCAATTAATGTATATATGTATAAAGTTATACATGATTATAAAGATTTGATTGTAACATAGAGAAAAAGTTTAAAGAAAGTCAAGATGATTAATCAACCCATTAGATCAATTTCACTTAGGTGTAGATTAGTATCCATACAAAATTAGTATTAAATATGAAATTTTCATAGCACCAGTTCAGTTTAAATGTTGATGCTTTTTTAATCTATGCATAGCAGAAAGAGGCCTATAGCCACATACAAGCTAACATAAATAAGTTTTATGTCGCGCTTTCTGAAGCGGCCGCGCGATCTTTGCAGGTCAAGGATCTGGCAAGCATTGAGTTTAATGTACTATGAAACTCAATGGTGACATTTATCGCGCGCAAGGGAGGATTCCTGTGTGGTGCCTAGACCTAGATGGCCCGATCAAGTAAGTAACACATCCCCGTACAAAGCAACCATGTATATTATAATTCCCTATATGTCTGTGAACAAAACACCGGCATAAAATATATCATAGCTCCGTTTGGTTCAATGTTTCAGGTGGACATACTCATAAAAGAGATTTATTAAAATTTACCGGCTCAACCTTGCCGACTTTTATACCTATTTAGTAATTTGCGATTTATCGAGAATCCAAGTATGTTTTAGATGAATAAATGCAGGAAACTTACACTTCGAATGTAGGAAACAAAATCCGATATTTCATTAACTTCGATAAACCCTTCCATCCTCGGATTATACTTTAATTATTAGTGTACCAATTCTCAAACTTATATTTAGATTTGTACTGCAACAGTACTTGCTAACAAAATGAATGTTTTTTTATTATATCAAATTCACAAACACAATCTACAAAGAGAGAAAACACAAGAAGACGAGACGGACCGGACACAGAGTATCGACTAATAGTCAGTGACAGATGACAGCTACTAAACATGACAAACTAGGTATATTCTGTTTAGCTGTATGTAAAGCACGAAAAACATCAGAATAATAACCACTTGTTGCTTTTGTCTATGGACTCTATGGTGAAAAGCCCGCAAAACTGAGTAAATATTGTGTCTTGATTACATTAAAATTTACCCTGAGTGCTACAAGCAGCTTTTTATCCCGGAATTCCCACGGGAAAGATTTTAAAGTTCGCACGGAGATGCTGTGCGTTTTACAAACTGAAGTCGGCCCAAACTGCGGCTGCGGTTTAAAAAACAATGTTTTCATTCATTCGGTCGGTCAGACATTGACATTGACATAGAACGAAGGAATAGAAAAATCATTCATTCAATTCAAGTTTTTCTCCCTGCAATGTTTTTGCAATTCGCCTTTTTTTGGGTTTTCATGGATATTGTGTAAAATATACAGTTTTAAATTAATAGTGGTAGACCTTCCCACATATCAATGATAAATTGATAAGCAAATTAGTGCCATAAAGTTAGGTATCGTCTTAAAATTCTAGGAGACGTGTTTACAGATTTAATGAGACTACCATCTAAATAAAACACCGGAATGAACAATCGGAGCCGGTAATAAAGTACCTAATAACTCAGATAAAGATGTTACTGCAAGCTGTATTTCTAGTATTTATCTACTTAGGCCAGCAGGCTAAAGGTGCACAAATCGCGGACGTTTTTCTAGAGAGATTAAAATCGAAGTATGGTTTGGATTTAGCCGTTTACTGGGAATGCGCCAAGGTGCTGGAGAAGCAATGTTCACAACTAGAGGAAGACCTCGCGTTTCTCAAATGTTTCTACACCTCGACCAGCAACAAGACACACGACTCGCATCACTGTCAGCACGTCATCTGGACCCTGAAGGCTGATATTCTTGATAATGACTTCCTCTCTTACAAACTGAAAGTTCCATGTCAAGATGAACCGGCTATCTCTGACTGCATTACCTCGGAAGTTGCCATTGACTGTGTGTTGAAAAAAAAACCTAGTGTAAAAGACAGGAACTGCAGAAGTATTATAAATAGGCTTGAGAATTTTATATTCAATGACTGGCAGATTACAACGAATTTTCTTAAAAGATGTATGTATGATATACAGACAAATACATGTGGACGCATCCCTGGGGACCCCAGAAGCCTGTCTCAAATTGATACTTTGAAATGTTTGCAAACAAAAGAGGAGTCACTGAGGCCGCAGTGCCAGGCGGAGGTCACCGTGCTGAGAGAAATGAAGTACAACACTCTGCAATTAGACAAGGTTGTGTTTGCAGCTTGCAATTTGGAGCAAAAGAGCTTTTGTCCGGATGAAATCAATGGTTCCTGGCTCATGTACAAATGTTTAGTGCGACACAAGCATGAGAATGGTGAGAAGAATTTAATAATAACTTTCCTTATTCTGTTCCATTATCCTTATTCTATAATTACAGATTTAAATTACATGTATCATTGTTTCAGGTATGACAAAGAGGTGCCAGGATCTTTTATTTTATGATCAAAGAACTATGGTGCTGAACTACAAGATGAGCAGAGGCCTGGTGAAGTCCTGCAAGGAAGACATCCGGAAGTATCACTGCAGGAAAGGAGTGGTTGAAGACAAAGATGTGAGGCTGGCACAAATACTGCTCTGTCTTGAGAATGTGTCTCGCAATGACACCACCAAACTAGCCCCGGAATGCACAGCGGAGATGAATGACCACAGAAAAATGCTAATGGAGGATTACCGTCTCTCTCCAGAATTAATGCAGAACTGTGCCAATGACATCAGCATTCTATGCAAAGGAATTGAAGCAGGGGGGAAAACAATACACTGCCTTATGGATCATGCAAGACCAAGGAGAAGGAAGGAAAAACGAATCAGCATAGCATGTCAGAAGTCCCTGGAAGTGCTAGTTGAAAGTGCAGACCCTGGGGAGGACTGGAGGGTTGATCCAGTCCTGAGGAAGGCATGCAAGCCTGTGGTGGACAGAGCCTGCAGAGAGGTCACTGGAGGGAATGGAAGAGTCATATCCTGCCTCATGGAAAAACTGGGAACAGCAGTCATGATCCCTGAGTGTGAAACTGCTTTACTCCAAATACAATATTTTGTGTCCAGAGATTTTAGACTAGACCCTCAGTTGTACAAAGCGTGCAAATATGATGCTGTTACACTGTGTTATGCTAAATTGCAGTGGGCTGATTTGAATGAGCATCAGTCAGAAAAGGACCCCTTGGTTTTGCCCTGTTTGTACAAGTATGCATACAATACTGACCTGGGCAACAGGCTGAAGCCTGGATGCGAGCAGCAAGTCAGGAGAGTCATGAGGCAAAGAGCAATAAGTGTTGACATGTTGCCAGAGATTGAAGATGTGTGCATAGATGACTTGGCAAATATTTGCTTTGAAAACACAGGGAAAGGAGAGGAAATAGACTGTTTACAAAATAAAATTAATGAGCTCTCCCCTAAATGCAAAGATGCTGTAAATTCTTTTACTGAAACACAAAGCGGCCATATTGAGTTGAACCCAGTTGTGAACATGAACTGCCGCATTCCCATGGAGAGGCTCTGCGCCTCCGAACTGAAAAGTAAGAAGGATGAAGATGAAATAATGGAATGTCTCATATCACGTAAAAATCACCCAGAAATAAAATCCAACTTAAAATGCAGGGCTGCAATTGAACATGTACAGTTAATTTCGCTTAAAAACTACAGATTCACAAGGAAGTTTAAGAATTCTTGCAAGTCTTATGTACTAAGATTTTGTCCGAAAGCTCAAACAAAAGGGAAGGTGATCACCTGTTTGAGTGAAATTGTACGAAATGACACGATATCTGGGCGCAAACACATAATATCCAAAGACTGCCGCCAGCAGTTGAGGAGTCAATTGTTTCAGCAGAAAGAGAACATTGACCTTGACCCAGAGTTGAAAGAGGCTTGTAAGAAGGACTTGCTGGTGTACTGTCCCAATGTCCAGCACGGGGAGTCCGCTGCCCTGGAATGTCTGCAGATATCTAAAGGCAAGCTGACAGACTCGTGCCGGCGAGCACTGTTTGTTGTCAAGAAGCAAGAGTTCACAGACAATGCTGTGGACTACCATTTAATGAACAGTTGCAGTGACATGATTGACCTGTATTGCCATAATACGGAGCCTACTAAGGTCCTTGACTGTCTGAAGGTTTGTTTAATGTTTACCTTTTATTGTATTAACATGACTGTGTTCTTTAGAATTTATTATTTTCATTCAGCATAAAATATACCTATAGATGCTAATTGGTAATGTTGACTTTCCAGGCTCATAAGCAGGAATCAGATTTCAATGAGAACTGCAAAATAGTGATTATTAACCGACTTGCGGAGCAGAATACTGACTATCGATTCAACAACAAGCTGCGGAGTGCATGTGAGCCTGACATCAAGTCCTATTGTGCTGAAGTTATTGGTAAGTAAAGATACATGTTTATTTCTTAAAAATACTGTAAAAATAGTTTTTAATACAGCAGAACTCTTTATCAAGCAGCAGTTGAGGAATTATAAAAATTTATAACAACGGATAAAAATGTTATGTTTTTATTTTTAGGTGTTGTAATATATTTTGAGTAAATGAAATAACACCGCTATAATCTATAGTTATTAAAATCTATTGTGTAATTACGGTATTATTAGTAATTATTTAATAAAATGAAATAATGTGGCGGTTAGTACGAATTAATTTCTGTTTTGTTACCATTCTTGGGACTTAAATAATTAATTTAACTTTAGGTATTCTTTCAATTTAACGTATTTAAAGGAAAGCCACAGTCTTCTTAAATGACATTATCAAGGGAAAAAAGTCGTATATTCTTTAGAAATCAGTTAAAAATTCAGTAATGTCTCAGTTTTGTTACCACTGTCAACAAATCAAGAATTATTTTTAATGCCTGAGGCGTAATTTAAACAACAACACATTAATAACTTTTACATAGGTTGGGGAATAAATCATATTAAATAATTAGAACTAAATAAATTATAAAAGTAAAGAGTTTTAAACAAAATAGTACAAAATCTTCGAACAAAATGCGGGGACAGCTACAAAACGGACGGTAACAAAATTGTTGAGCTTGGTTTACATGGCACCAGCACAAAATTTGAACATGATGAATCTAAAACATGGGCCCAATTTTACATGAAATTCACATCAAACATCTTCATAATAGGTTTAACTCTAAATTGGGTTATATCGCTCGAAAAAACACATTTATAACAAAAAAAAACAATAAATAAACAGTCATAGCAATCCGACTTCCGTTATTAAAGTCGCCATGTAAACCTGTCGATTTTGTTACTTTTTCGTTCCATCTATATGTTACCGTACCCTCAGTAACAAAACCGAAGTAACAAAACACGCCCACCTAACCTTTGAAAAAATATATTAGCCGTTCAGTTACTAGCAGTGATAAACCAAATATCACAATTTGTTTAGCATTAACCATGCCTTTTAATATTAATTTATCGGAAGAAATGTGTTAATAAATAATTGATTACGGTAGTAACAAACCTGACGACAAATTTGGTCACAGTTCGACCGGTCATAAAAACAGTCTCACTGAGCAACCCACGGAGGCCTTTTTCAATTTTTTAAGCCGGCAATCTCTAATATCTTAGTATTGCCATATTTTAAAACCGAAAAATAAGCATTTGGTAAATTTTCTTTTGGAAAAAGTGCGGTAACAAAACCGACATTTCCGGAAGTATCAAAATCAGGGCCGCAATTGTTTTCGATTTAAAAATATCAAAGGGCTATTATTCGCACTTTTAATGATGTCAAACGATAATTATTTAGTAGATCTTCCGTAAAAACCACTCCAAAAGTTCGGCTACTTAGTAAAATTTTGAATAAATTGAGCTTAAAGTTGCATTTTATGCTGGGGACAGGGCAAAATCGTGGGTCACGACTTGTTAAAATATTTTTGTAAAATTCAGTTTAATCAGGATTTAATTACATTTTAGTTTTAAATATAGTCAATAATTTATATTTTCAGTTAAAAGGCATTTTTTTCCAATATAAGGAAAGAAATCCCTGCAAATAAATAAAGAAGTTGAGGGACATGCCAAAATGGCCGTTGTTATAAATTTTTATAATTCCTCAGTTATGTGTTATCTCCACGAAACAGCAATAAGAGTACACATTGTATAATATGTAAAAATTTAATGTTTTCGAAAGATAACATTTTATTCATTGGATTTCCTGATAAACAGACAAATGACTAATATCAAGTTTCTCTTTCATTATTTCAGCGAATGAACCTCAAGACATGGAGTTTGAGGGTAAAGTGCTGTACTGTTTGAAGGAGAAATTCCGGGAGTCCAAACTGACTACAGTATGCGAAAACCAACTAGCGAATGTTTTGAAAGAGCAAGCGCTGAACTATCGACTGGACCCGCTGCTTGGCAAACTATGCAAGGCCGAGATACAGACTATATGCTCTGGACCTAATGATTCCATCACCAACTCTGATGGACATGTAAGTTTACTGTACCTACTTATATGTAGAGATGTTTCAAAATGTATCTGTCTGTGTCTGTTTGTTAAGAATCTTATTAGAGAGGCGTGTTGTTTCTCAGCAAAGTACCTAATTTAAGATTGAATTACGTGGGTGGATTAGATATCTATGTAATACATACTTTATCTATAAATAGAACCAAGAAGTTTAATTGCTTAGCTACTTATCTGATTAAATTCATGAGTAGGATCTTGAATAGCTTTGTAAAGGCACATTGAGTTGCAGTCCATTCATAGCATGATAATGGGTAATCTGCATCTTATTGAATAAATCACTAGATATATCCTTATGTAGCTTATAATTTATTTATCGTAGGAATAATAGCTACAGCTAGTGTATAAAATTAAGGGCTCCCACGACACATACGTATATATACGATGCGAATATGGCTAAAACCACTCGGGGAAACATTACCTATGACCTTCGATCATATGACCCAAAATAAATATATACTAAAAGCCGTTTGGGAGCTACGCGTCCACATACAGATACACACAAACCCAGCCACGCCAAACTTATAACACCCCCCTTTTACGACGGGGATTAAAAACGACTACTATTCCAAATACTTTTTTTGTACACCTTACTACCTATTTTTCCTGTACCTCCTGCGGGTTGACTGGCAGAAAACGCTTTTAGCATTAAGTCCACCCTTTGTACTTTTATTTGTACAATAAAGAGTTAAATAAACAATTTTCCAGGTGCAAGAGTGCCTCAAAAACGCGCTCCTAAACCACAAGATAGTGTCAGCGGAGTGCGCTCGCGAGGTGGTGCAGATCATCGAGGAGGCGTCCGCGGACATCGACGCGGACCCGCTGCTGGAGCGCTCCTGCGCGCTGGACCTGCTGCAGTACTGCAAGGAGCTCGAGCACGGCGCCGGCCGACGTGAGTAGACTGCTGGGTTTTGCGAAAAACCTAGTTTTTCGCAATCTAGAGTAACCCTTTTGATCCTATGGGACTAATATTCCTTGATGAAATACGAAGTTTTGGAGCGCGCTAAGTATGACTGAAACTTTGTAGATAGATAGAATATTATTTATTTGTACACACACATAAAAAAACTTACAGGGGATCTCCCTCGCAGTGCAGCGCGGTAATGCTGCCAGCGTGATGGGAACCTTTGGGTCGGGTGCGTCCTGGGGCGGGCTATTTGTATAATTTTGTATACTTATCTAATTATGTTTTTCTATGTCTTTTAATTATTTTGAATAAAATACTTGAATAACTATTGTCTTCCAAAACAGAATAAATCCAATCATATGCGATAAAAAAAAAACTTACATAACTTAAATACTAACACATTTGTGTACAAAAATGGCGGTCTTATCGCTTAAAGCGATTTTTTCAAGACAACCTTAGGGTGGAAGGATATTTATGATCAAAGACTTTGTACTTAGTTAAGCAAGTGTCCCCGCCGACTCTACCTTCTATCGTCTTATTTCATTGATGTTTCCGCCTTGTATTTTTAAATAATTTCTTATTGTTTATTTTTGCAGGTCTCAAATGTTTGAAAATAATACTAAATGATGAAAACAGGAAGTTGGAGCCCGAATGTCACAAAGAACTCTCAAGAAGACTAGAAATGTATAGATACGTAGCTGCTGTAAGTATTTATCATCTCAAATAGGTACTTTTATACTTAGATAAGAATACGCATCCGTACTGAGTGACGGTTTGGATACTACTCGTAAAGTGCGATGTCATACAAGGGAGCATGAACCTAGTATACTCTTATCGTGTAAACGCAGCTTGAGAAGATTTGTGTTCATGAAAAAACATTAGGTAATAACTATTTTGTTTTTGTTTCAGGTAAATGTTGTAGAGAACTTCGGCGATGTATATAGTGAAATATCGTCATCACCCTCTAAGAAGTACTTTTTAGTTGTAGGCATATCTATTATAGGTTTAATTTTTATATTTGGTTTATACTGTGGTCGATTGACTAAAAAGGCAATGTATGTGAAAAGAAAATAGTGAAAATAGAATAAGTATTAAAAACGATCTTAACTTTATTCATGTTTAAATTATTTGATCTTAAACTAGTCTTCATTCCATTCCCCTATTTCGTCCAAGTCCATTTCTTCAATGCTTTTAACTGCTTCTTTCTTTACCATAGGTTCTGTTTTCACACTAGGTTTATTTTCTACTTTTACTTCCCCTTTGATGATTTTCTGGCTTTCTTCAAAGTACTGGTTGGGGTGGTTTATGCCCAGCCCTAGTTCAATGTTGTGAACTGAATCAAAGTACTTGCTGCAGGCGATCTGATAGTGACCTTTCTTGGCCATCTCTACAATGTCATAGGTAGCTGTGGAAGAATGTTTTTATTAGTTTTTCCAAATATTAAATTAGGAAAGATGTAAAATACATTTTGATGTTGAAAAATTGCAATATTTAAGAGAGGAAATTAGTAGACATTGAAACTTAACTTCTACAAAAATATTACCTTGATTATCAAAGCCATAACCCTGCAGCCTATTCTTCAATACTGTAGTATCACAGTGCCTGTATGGGCATCCGTGGCAGTCTCCAGCACCCACGGCAGTGCTGATCACCTTCATACAACTGTAGGGAGAGTAGTTCCTCTTACTGCCCTCCTTGCCATAGTTGTATCTAATATTATAGGCATACTGTTTATCAAACTTGTCCCCATCCATTATCTTTGTGAATTCCTCTCTCCAAAACCTGAGAGAATCTTCCAGAGTTACACCAATGCCTTTGAGGAACAGTCCATACTGCAGTCTCCCTCCATGCTTTAAATGATGGGCCGATCGAAGATACTCATGAAGCTGACGCATACAGAGTGGGAATGACTTGGTTGATAGTGAATCTAGACTTTCAATGGGTACCATAGCTTTAGTGTCACTGTAGTCATTGCCTGCATAGGACTGGTGCAGGCCCTTGAGCAGTGACACCAGTCTCTCATCTTGTTCAATCTCCCCAAGGTGGTGGCACGCTATGGCCAGGCTCTGCTTCAAGTGCTTCCTGTACTGAGCTGACAGGACGGACACAAAGTCCGTGTGTGGGATATAGGCGTAGCCCCCACTGAGGTAAACTTTCCTGACTCTTACTAAGTCAAGCACTTCATAGAACCTAACCTTGTAAAATTTTAAACTTTCCAAGTTAGAGTGTGGTGTTGACTCTCTCAAGAATGGCATTATATTCAGTTTTTCTTCTTCTGATATGCTTTCGTAGCAGAGGTTATTTTGTTTAAAGAATTGATCAACAGCTTCAGTGGTTCTCATGGCAATGAACCTCATTTTGAAAAGTTCAGATTCTCTTGCAACAAACCATCTCCTCAACTCTTCCGTCCTGCAATATGCTAGTCTGAGAATGAAGTGAGCAATGTGATCTTTCCTTCTGGCATCTAAATCTGCTTCTGTCGTCCCACACGAAGACTTTTCACACAGTTTAATATAGTACTTCAGACCTTCAGTTTTTAGGTCTCCCAGGATGCATTCAGTCCATTCAGTTGAGTATATCCGGTGTCCTTTCAACGTCGTCGCAGCTGCTAGACTCCGCAGGAGCGCAAGTCTCTCCAATGCTAGTGTTTCAAACTCATGCAGTGATATATCTTCAATCGGAGGCACTTTATACATTTGCAGATCATGAGGATAGTTTTCTACTCGACTACCCGTTACTGCAACTTTGGTGGACTTACGTTTTATGTTTAAATCCATTATAATATGATATAAACGTACAAAAACCGGAAAATAAAGCAATTACAATAAACTAAACTTTACCCCGATTTACAATCAAAAGCGCGCCATATTTTGACAAATAAAATGAATGACACAACATGACATAAACAAGAATACTCTATGAACTAATATAGTGCCAACAGCGTTTATTGACTGATCGTTGTACACTAAAGCCAACCCAATCCACACGTCGTGACTTTTACATTCATTCGTTCTTTCCTCTATGGTCTGTCGGCTGTCCATCTGTCAAAAAGAGTCAAGTTGTCAAATCTTGAACATAGTTTTCGAACATTAGAACTGAACTCGGCAAATTTATTTATTTTTAATTAAATTATAGGTAGATTTAATGTATAAGAACCATGATAAAATACTTTAATATCTGCCTTCTTTCTTATTTACTCTAAATTGTGAATACTGTCCTGTATTTTCTATGTGATTTTGAAGTATCTCGGTAGCAGCGAAGATGCAGTCGTCATTGGATGATTTAGTGCAATATACGCAGCTTTTCAAGCCTGTGTCCACTGTACTGCAAGGGACCGTTCTTCCCTTCTTGGTTATTTACCCGGCGGTGTTCTACTCTTGGATTGTAGTGTACGGATTTGAGGATAATTTCGAAGCTGGATTTCTGACGGTAGCGGTGGTGGCCGTCGTACAAATTCTAATTTGCCTCTGTTGTTACTGGAGCGTTCACATTAATTGCTTCCTGTCCTGTTCGTCGGTAATTATTTAATTTATCATACCATTCAAAAATACGCAGCAGATTTATGTGATAAAAAAATAGGTTATGTTTCAATAACTTGTATGTTTCAGGCTAAAGATCCCCTACAAGCTGAGATAGTGAAGGTTGTTCCAACACCAAATAATGGATTTTCAGAAGTAGTAAAACTTCATCATACCAAGGTAATTATTCAATCCTTGGCAGTTTATTATGTTTAGTCATTAGGTTATCCCGGTGCAGAAAAAAATCAAAACCATAATTATATTTTCAGTCTACCAACAAAGAAAGCACAGTACCAGATGTATGGTTTATGTTCCAAAAGAGCAAGTATGTTTTCAACTGGCAAAAAAATGGCTTTGAAACTGTGAAATTCCCAGTTAATAAACAGTATGAAGAGTACATGGAGTCTAAAGGATATGCAGAGGACGAAGCTATTGAGGTGGCAGAGAAAGAGTATGGCAAGAATGAAATGGTTATGGTAAGATATTATAACAGTTTATTTACTTATTGTAGGGTCTATCACAATCCTAATTATCTATTTACATTTAGTTGTAAGTTGATAATTATGTCCAAAATATAGCATTCTTTAAATTACCTTATGGGAAGTAAAAACTTTTGTTGAACTGAAGAAGTTACAGAAACAACCATACCAGTATTTGAAGGTTGAATTAAATTAATGGTATTTAAACATTTGGTAATTTATTCCATTTAATTGATGCAGATAAGAGTGATTTCACTCAGTTTGATAAATAATTCAACTATTGCGAAATACATGTCAATTGTCTTTTGATTCTTAAAAAAATATAAAATCTATCTATATATTTATGTTAGCATTCTTTGAATAATGAATGCTGCTGCAATATGACCTTAGTTACAATTGCAGTTGAGCCAATGCATATTCATATTATGGACAGTTCATACAGAAAGCAAACTGATTCTAAGTGTAAAAATCCTTTATTTGATTAATTCTTATCCAGTCAATTTGCACTCATAGATACCTACTATGCATCCTATACATATATCACCATAAAATGTCTGTACTAACAGGAAACAAAGCAGGATACTAAGTACCAAGTTTAATTATTGGAAACCCTTGCCCAGTGCCCATCTAACATAAGCACATATTATTATTATTAAATTTTATCTGTAATGTAATTTTCAGGTGGTCCCAGAATTTATGGAACTATTCAAAGAAAGAGCCACCGCACCTTTCTTTGTCTTCCAAGTGTTCTG
Source organism: Plutella xylostella (assembly GCF_932276165.1). Classification (NCBI taxonomy): domain Eukaryota; kingdom Metazoa; phylum Arthropoda; class Insecta; order Lepidoptera; family Plutellidae; genus Plutella; species Plutella xylostella. Next base: position 9,007,515 of record NC_063984.1, on the reverse strand, counting down.
TGTGGCTCTCTGGTGCCTGGACAAGTACTGGTACTACTCCATATTCACCCTCATCATGCTCATCATGTTTGAGTGCACCCTCGTCCACCAGCAGCTGAGGAACATGGCCGAGATCAGGAAAATGGGGAACAAACCATACAACATCAATGTGTACAGAAACCGCAGGTGGCGGATGATCATGAGCGACCAACTGCTGCCAGGTGACATAGTCTCCATCACTAGGTCCATGAATGAGAACTTGGTTCCCTGTGACATCCTGCTGTTAAGGGGATCCTGCATAGTTGATGAGTCCATGTTGACAGGAGAAAGTGTCCCGCAAATGAAAGAAGCTCTGGAGAATGTGAAAGACCTCAAACAAAACCTAGATCCAGAAGGCGATGGAAAGTTACACATGCTTTACGGTGGAACTAAAATAGTTCAGCATTCTTCACCTGGCAAAATTAGTACCAGTGGCCTCAAAGCTCCCGACAATGGCTGCATTGGTTATGTGCTGCGCAATGGCTTCAACACCTCCCAAGGAAAACTTCTAAGGACCATTTTGTTTGGTGTGAAGAGAGTCACTGCCAATAATTTAGAAACATTCGGTTTTATAATGTTCCTGCTAATATTCGCAGTCGCCGCTGCGGCGTACGTGTGGATCAAAGGTTGTGAGGACCCTGAGAGAAACAGATACAAACTATTTTTAGAATGTACACTAATCTTAACGTCAGTAGTGCCTCCGGAGCTGCCTATAGAACTGTCGCTAGCCGTGAACACGTCATTGCTATCGTTGTCTAAGTTAGCGGTATTTTGTACTGAACCGTTTAGGATACCTTTCGCTGGTAAAGTAGAGATTTGTTGTTTCGATAAGACTGGAACGTTGACTAGTGATAACTTGGTGGTTGAGGGTGTGGCGGGGATCGGTTCGCACAAAGACGCAACGGTTATTCCGCTGTCTGAGGCACCTCTAGAGACAGTGCAGGTCCTCGCCTCGTGTCACTCGCTCGTGCAACTAGACGACGGAGTGGTCGGAGATCCTCTGGAAAAAGCCACATTGAAGGCCGTAGAGTGGAACCTGACGAAAGGAGAAGCAGTTGTCCCGAAGAAAGGCAAGTCGCCCGGCCTCAAGATCATTCATAGGAACCACTTCGCGAGCGCGCTCAAGCGAATGTCAGTTATAGCTGGCTACCAGATCAATGAAAGAGGTTTCATGGAGACCCACTACATCAGCAGCGTCAAGGGAGCCCCGGAAACCATCAAACCGATGTTGAAAGAAGTTCCTAGTCACTACGACGACGTCTACCTCACGTTGTCCAGAAGGGGAGCAAGAGTCCTAGCTTTAGGTTATAGAAACTTAGGTAAACTAACCTCTCAAGAGATAAGGGATATGTCGCGCGAAGACATCGAGTCCGGATTAACGTTTGTCGGATTCGTGATCATATCTTGCCCGCTCAAGACCGATTCCAAGAGAGCTATAGCAGAGATAGTAAACGCCTCACATTCCGTAGTTATGATAACTGGTGATAACCCGCTCACTGCCTGCCACGTGGCCAAGGAGTTGAAGTTTACTCAGAAGCCGGAGGTTTTAGTTCTGAGTGAGCTGGAAAATGATTGGGGCTGGAAATCGATAGATGATTCGATCAAGCTGCCGGTCCAGCCTTACAAAACTAGTAAAGAGTTGACGTCCAAATACGACTTGTGCATAACGGGTGAAGGGCTAACATTCCTGAATCAGACTCATCGTAAGTTCCTGTTGGAGATCATATCTCATATCAAAGTGTTCGCGAGGTTTGCTCCGAAGCAGAAGGAGTTTGTGGTTGTGACGCTTAAGTCTCTGGGATACTGCACGCTCATGTGCGGAGATGGGACCAACGATGTGGGGGCGCTGAAGCATGCTGATGTGAGTATTAACTTCCATAATTACCTTGGAAATATTCAGAACCCTATGTCATAGGGTTAAGATTCAAAATCATTTAAATATTTTCTACGAATACAGGTGGGCGTGGCTATCTTAGCGAACGCACCCGAGCGTCTCCGAGAAAAGCCGAAGGCAGAAGAGGCGCGGGCGCGTCGACCAATCACGACGCGCGCCGAGGCCGCCGCCGAGGCTCGTGCTAGACTCATCAAGAAGATGGAGGAGGAAGACCAACCGCAGCTGGTCAGGCTGGGGGACGCGAGTGTGGCCGCACCCTTCACCAGTCGCTTGTCTAGTATACTTTGTAGTGAGTACCTATTTTAACCTATTACATTTGTTTAGATGCCAAATCTCGGAAAATAAGCTGTACCATACCATTCTCAAGTTCAAAATACCTACTGAACAAAAATTATAGACACCATTTCTGGCTGTCTTTTGAGGGTAAATTTATCGTAATTTTAGGATTGATACCATACTGAAAATGACATCCTGTAGATGAATCTGTCTTTTCTGACTATCCTACAATGCCCCTGTCTAGGTTTTTATAATTATATTTCCTTTCTAGAATAACTTTCTTTGTTTAACCTAACATTAAAATTAATTCATTAATTCCCTCAACAGTCTGCCACATAATCAAGCAAGGCCGCTGCACGCTCGTCACGACTCTCCAGATGTTCAAGATCCTGGCCCTCAACGCTCTGATCCTGGCGTACAGTCAGTCGGTGTTGTACCTCGACGGGATCAAGTTCAGTGACACGCAGGCCACGTTGCAGAGCTTGCTGTTGGCCTCGTGCTTCCTTTTTATATCTAGGTCTAAGGTATTGTCATTGGTTGATCAGGGCATGCTTGTATTTATAATAATTTAATTGTATACTGAATGTTTACATTCAGTATACAATTAAATGGGGTACGTGAATGGAGCGTTCTCCAGTGACGTATTTGGTGCTAATCTGACGGCTTATCTTTGAACCACGGTGAAAAACCCTAGTCATCTAAGCTCTTAGGAAAGCGCGTTTAGAGAAGCGCCACAACACTCTGTTCTCGACTTTACTAGTCCATTCCATAACTGTCTATTTTATACGTACTTACGTCTTAAGATGGGCGGGTGTCCCATGTTACATTTACCTTTGTGTACTTAAGTCCAAAAACTATTCGACCAGAACAGTTCGGCCATCCCCAATCTCCACTTTAGATTACCAATAACCTTCTACCACTAACCTAACTCAATAAATCTCCACTTTAGTTTGTACATTTTTACCGATAACTAATCAAGCTATATATTTTTCCAGCCGCTAAGCAAGCTGTCCAAAGAGCGTCCCCTGCCGAACATCTTCAACGTGTACACCATCATGACGGTGCTCACGCAGTTCGCAGTGCACTTCGTGTGTCTGGTGTACCTGGTGAATGAGGCTACGATACGGTCGCCTGATAGGTGAGTTTGTAGGGCTATTTGAGGTTTTTCGGGATAATTCATCGATGTTATACACATAAAAACCAAAAGTGTCGTGAGTTTCGGGAGTACGAGTATCAGTCTTTAACGAGAGGAGAGACACAGGTGCTGTTTCTGAGCCATTTTAGTTCTAATACTTTTAATCCAATTAATAAAGGTTTCGCTGGGGTGACACATATAAATTAGCGGTATTTATAGCGTTTGGAGTATTTTGAAAAAAAAACTTAATCTTTTTTTTTAACCGTTGACATGGTTACCTACAGCACTTCTCCTAATCTGTGTAGCCGTTCCTTCATTCAGTGACTGAATGAGTGTATGAATGAACGAATGAAGTAATACCTCCAACTCCGCAGATACACGTGTCTGACGAGGAAGAGCACATATTGTGTCATTCCTTTAATGAGTGAATGACCGAATGAACTAACGTATCCAACTCCACAGAGACACTAAACCTCAGCTGGACATGGACCTGTCGGACGACGAGGAGCGGCAGTTCGCGCCGGACCTGCTCAACAGCACGGTCTACATCATCTCCATGGCGCTGCAGATATCCACCTTCGCTATCAACTACCGGGTAAGGGTTAAATTGTTGTTGAATAAAATAATCGTCAATAGACATTTTCCAAGAACTCCTACAGTCTACAACACTGGGGTCTAATTAATCACACCTTCTATACGGGATAAGATGGGGACATGGTATGGAGTAAAGATACAATAATGGGGTTACATCTACACGTTTTAACATGCGGACAAAATAGGAAGGAGCCATGAGCCCGAGCCGGTGGGCTTCAGTCCACTGGTGAGCGCAGGCCTGCTGATGCCGAACTAACCTCGGCTAAGCGGGTCCGCCCTGACGAGACAATCTCTCCGAGGGGTGGCGCCAAGCGCGCAAAAGTTGCTCCTGCAGCAGGTCAGGCCCCAACCTACGCCAATGTTGCGCGGACACACCTGCATGTCGCCCTCGTCACCGTGCCGGCGCGCAGCCTCACCGAGGACCAGGCCAACGACCTGAAGGTGGCCGTGCAGAAGGTGATAATTCAGCAGCTGGACGTCCCGCTGACTGAAACACCCTTCTGCCCTCTCTTCAAGGGAAAACCACACCTCAGCCACGGGGCCTTGAAGATGTGGTGTGAAGACGACGAGACCCTCGCGTGGCTGAAGAGAACGGTCGAGGTGATGCCATCGCCTGTGCCTAATACCAAGCTCGCGGTCATCGGGCAGTCGGAGCTAGTGCCCAAGGTGAGAGCTGGACTGCTGGTTCCTGACACCTGCACTGTCGAGCCGCTGAGCATCCAAAGAACCCTGATCAGGCAAAACAGGATGTACAACGTGGGGGACTGGACCCTGTACGACCGCCAGATCCACAATGGCAAGGACTCCTTCCTCAACCTCGGCATCCCCAGATCGGAGGTGCCAAGAATCATGGAGCTCGGACGGCAGATGACGTTTGCAGTGGGCAACATCTACATCCGGTTCTTCAACAACGGCGTTCTGGGCAGCCAGCCTCCCGAAGAAAGTGAGGACCCGCTACCAACAGCACCGCTGTGCACCTCCAGCCCCACATCTGTGAGTGCTGCACCAGTCGAGGCACCAACGACCCTGCCGAGCACCTCCACTGAGACGATGCCTGCTGCGACCCCCGCGGCTCTATCGTCCTGGATCGACGGTGGCGGTCATGACAAAGAGTCGGATGCTGATGCGGAGTCGGTGGACAGTGATGTTCTCCGCTCGCCTCAGTAACCTCTCCGTCATTCAAACCAACCTCCAGCACAAGCAGATTGCGGCGGCTACCCTACGCAGGCAGCTGGAGGTCAACACCGGGACCATCGCCCTGATCCAGGAGCCGTGGATCAGGGGAAGCCGTATCTGCGGTCTCAGCAACATTGGGGGTAAGTTGTTTTTAAACACCTCTATTCTTAACCCACGCACGTGTATTTACATGCCCCGTTCTGTGGACGCGGTACAACTCACCCAGTTCTGCACGAAAGATTTAACAGCTGTATTAGTTCAGAACTTGGTGGGTAACTGTAGTTCAATTGTACTAGCGTCCGCCTACATGCCTGGCGATGGAGATCCTCCACCCGGTGAGTTGGCGGACCTGGTGCATCACTGCGAGTCCAACTCCCTAGAGCTGATCATCGCTGCGGATACCAACGCGCACCATCCGCTCTGGGGCAGTGAAACTCCCAACAGAAGGGGTGAAAACCTGGTAACTTACTTATTTTCAACAAACCTTAACATTCTTAATATAGGCTCTGAACCGACGTTCGTTTCATCGCGTTACCAAACAATTGTTGACGTCACTTTTGCTACTACTGGCGTCACTGATCTAATTTCGGACTGGCATGTATCAAACGAACCATCCTGTGCCGATCATAGAAGAATATGTTTTAAACTTCAAGCAAAACCACCGCAAGTCAAACCGCGGCGTAACCCGCGGAAGACTGACCGAACTAAATACGTTCAAGCACTAACACAAAACTTTCAAACTATTAACTTTAAAGACATGTCGCAATCCACCGCGGCTATAGAAACCAATGTTTTGTCACTTACAACATGTATAACAACATCTTATGAACAAGCATGTCCACTTACGTCTCCGCCTACTCGGCCCAGAACCTCCCACTGGTGGGGACCGGAGCATGAGAGACTGAGACGTAAGATTAGGAAGCTGTTTAATAGGGCCAAAAACACTAGACACTTTGCTGACTGGGAGCTATATAAAGAAGCTCAAAAACATTACAAAAAACGAATAAGAATCCGTCAAGGAGTCTCATGGCGTCGATTCTGCGAAAACATTGAATCCAACAACGAAGCAGCTAGAGTCCGAAAAATCTTAGACTGCGGTCAAAATAAAAACCTTGGCTGCCTAAAAAAAGCCGATAAAACCTATACTAACAACGATAAAGAAACGTGCCAAGTACTCCTTGAAACGCATTTCCCAGACTGCCGCCTCGTTGATGATCTGACCTGGGATAATAGCGAGCACTCAAACCCGTCAATATCTGATTGGATAACCGCCCAAGAATTAGTAACCGTTGAAAAAATTGAATGGGCCATAAACAGCTTTCTACCTTTTAAATCAGCTGGTTTGGATGGTATATTCCCCGCGCTCCTAGTGTGGGGACAACAGGTTATCGTGCAAAGCTTAGCGAATATTTTTAAGGCTTGCTTAGCACATAACTACATTCCTAAACAGTGGAGAGAGGTGAAAGCAACCTTTATTCCTAAATCAGGAAAAAGTGACTACACGGATCCAAAGTCCTACAGACCTATTAGTTTAACGTCGTTTCTACTAAAGACCCTAGAAAGACTTTGTGACAGACACATACGAGATAATAATCTCAAACAAAAACCATTACATAACAGCCAACATGCCTATACCGCTGGCAAATCGACCGAAACAGCACTCCATAGCGTAGTGAACAAAATTGAGTGTGCGCTTACAAACAAAGAATCAACACTAGGTGCCTTTATAGACATAGAATGGGCCTTTGATAAAACAAACTTCGATAGTATCAACATTGCCTTAACCAAATATAATGTTAATCCTACTCTACGGGGTTGGATAAATAATATGTTAAAGTTAAGAGCAGTACAACTGAACCTAAACGGGACAACCAGATGCATTGTAGCTAAAGGCTGCCCTCAAGGCGGGGTCCTTTCACCTCTACTGTGGAATCTGGTAGTTGACGACCTCCTTAGACGACTCAACAGCAGCGGCTTCTATACAGTCGGCTATGCAGATGACCTCACCATCCTCATTAGTGGGAAATTCGAGAACCTTCATTGTAGCGTTATGCAGGCCGCAATGAAGATTGTCGAGCAATGGTGCAGGGAGTATCGACTAAAAGTCAATCCCAGTAAAACAGAATTAGTCCTATTCACTAACAAGAGAAAACTCAATAACATGAGCTTGCCTACATTATTTGGTACTCAACTAACACTTTCAACTGAAGTGAAATATCTTGGCATAACGCTAGATAACAAGTTGAACTGGAATAAACATCTCGATAACAAAATAAAACAGGCTACGATCGCTTTCTGGCAGTGTAAGCGAATGTTAGGAAAAACCTGGGGCCTTAAACCAAAATTAACATTATGGCTGTACAAAGCTGTCATACGACCTACCATAACTTACGGTTCTGTAGTCTGGTGGCCCAGAACAGAACTTAGCTCAGTAAAAAACAAGCTGCAAAAGCTACAAAGGCTTGCATGTGTAGCCATCACAGGATGCATGAAATCAACACCCACGGCCGCACTCGAGGTACTTCTCGACCTTCCACCATTACATCTCGTGGTGAAACAGGAAGCAGCTGCCGCCGCTTTTAGACTAAGAGCAGCTGGCCTCTGGGCAAATAACTCAACAGCGTCACACACATCCATTATGTTGGAGGCCATAAAACATCAACCAATGATGGCAGCCATTGGTGATCGAATTCCGCTTATCCATATATTTAATAGGCACTACAACATTCAATTGCATGAAGAACCAAGAGATCAGTCCAGTATATATGAACTGAGAATATACACTGATGGATCCAAAAAAACGTCAGGTACGGGTGCTGGTGTTCACTCGGATGACCTAAACATTCATTTTTCACTGGCACTAGGCAAATACAACACAATCTTTCAGGCTGAATGTGTTGCTATTACACGTGCCGCTAACGCAGTCAAATCTAGAAAGGTTACGAATCAACGTATTCGTATCCTATCTGATAGTGCTGCAGTTCTGCTAGCTTTGTCTAGCAAAACTATAACTTCGGGGCTAGTACTAGAGTGTCACTCAGCTCTAGAATCGCTTGCCTCACAAAACAATAACATAACCCTCCAGTGGATAAAAGGGCACAGCGGGTCGCTGGGGAACGACGCTGCTGATGAACTTGCACGAAAGGGATCTGACACTGCACCAATAGGCCCAGAGCCGATAGTACCGATCCCTTTCAACCAAATTCGCTCTTGGTTACGTTCCCGAACGACAGAATGCCACACCAATCTCTGGAGTAACTGTGCCGAGTGCAAACAAACAAAAGCTTTTGTACCACTAATTAATACTAAACTAACACGCAAATTATTATGCTTGGATAGAGCAAACTTACGTGTCGTGATAAGTACCATAACAGGCCACTGCCGGTTAAATAAACACCTATATCGCATGAAAATCTCCACCACTCCTCTTTGCAGAAGTTGCATGGAGGAAGATGAAACAGCTTCCCATGTCTTGTTACATTGCAAAGGCGTGGAGACACTACGATCAAAAATCCTCGGATCTCCGGGGTCCCTCCGGGAAGCCATGAGCAACCTAGGTCGTCTACTGGCTTTCTGGCGTGAGCTTGGGTGGCTTAATAGCTAGTCACCCCATAGGTATTTCACGCATAATGGCCCACCTTGGAGGCTAAATGCGGAAAATCAGCTCGCCATGATAGATAGATAGATAGGAAGGAGCCATTTTGAAGATGCAAGTCTTTCTATGACTTGGACCAGAATATGGTTCAGAAAATTATAGGATGAAGGAATAAATTGTCTGCTTTAGTGATCGTAAATATAAGTGGTCAGTGGACGTTTCCGGGTACCTTTGCCCATTAGGACACATTATCTTAACGTTAAAGTTTACAAGTCATAGACCTCCCTCTCTTCCCCAGGGCGAGCCCTTCATGGAGGGTCTCCGCGAGAACAAGCCTCTCCTCTACAGCATCGTGGTCTCCGGCGGCGTGGTGCTGGCGCTGGCGGCCGGCGCGCTGCCCGACCTGTCCAGCATGTTCGAGATCGTCTACTTCCCGCCCGACGTGAGTGAACGAATGAATGAATGAGTGAATGAATCTACAGCATCGTGGTCTCCGGCGGCGCGCTGCCCGACCTGTCCAGCATGTTCGAGATCGTCTACTTCCCGCCCGATGTGAGTGAAGAGAGCTTATTGAGTGAATGAATGAATGAAACTATTTGTACGAATCGTGAACGAATTATAAAAGAGCATTCAGAGCGCGTCAATATTGTGATGTAACAATGGGTGGGGATGTAACAGCGCAGACTATGGATATATTCGACTGCGACTCGCCCCACACACCTAATAAACATATATTTATTGTAATAAGAAAAATATACAAGGTGGGGTAGCCCTGGTTCCTAAACTAGAATGACCTGTGTGTCAGGAACCAGTAACCGTAATGGGGACCTTAAAAGCTATACTAGTTTAATTCAGTACAATTAATAAGGAAGCAGCCCTGTATCTATATTTCCATATGTGTCTATACCTAAATAAAGTTGCTCAATTTCCCTTCCCCAGTACCGAGTGATCCTGGTGCAAGTGCTGATCGCAGACATGGTGTTCGCGTACCTGGTGGACCGCGCCTGCCTCTGGCTGTTCGGCGAGAGGACATAGCGCCGCGCCAAAACGCAGCCGCCATCTTGTGTCCGCCATTTTATCCTGTATCTGTGTCAAAGAGTATTCTAAACGGCATTTAATAAATAGATAGGATAATTAAGGTGTTCGGTATTTTCTTTAGACTAGTACTTTTTGCTAGCTAGTTCCCAATTGTTGTATTTTTTTGTTCGAATAACAATTTGTAATTGCGGTCGATTTATTGCGCCGTATGAATAAATGAGTATGTTTCGAATTAAACGGTTGTAAGTATTTTTTTCTTGACTATTGGTAGCTAGTTACAAAATGCGTAGTTTTTGCATCGTTTTCCAGTCGTAGTATTGCTGATGAATACATTTAATGTACTAGGTATATGTATTTGTAATATCCGTTGTATGTACTGATAATAACCGTTTTATTATTGCAACACTGCCAAGTGAGTTACCTATTACACCGTATGGTATTTGTAAGAGCTCGAATGTCTAAGCAAATTTAACTAGGTACTAGATACTCTTATTTTTCTGTGGTTATCTGAAATAATTCGAACAGTTCATTCATTATTTATAGGTATATATTGTGCACTATTGGCCATTCCTATAAATATGTATGAAGTTACTTTTCTACTATTAATCTTTGACACATTTACTCAAGTGGTTTTAAAACAAACTTATAGTGGTTGTATGGGACTGAGTGAAAGCTCAAATAAGCATTTAAAATAAAGCAATGGTGTCCATAAAAATATAAGAAGTATTATGAAACTTGTGACTGTCACTTTTGCTAATTTTATGAAATATATATGTGTCGTAAAACCTTAATATAGTCTTTCTATCATTCATGCTTTTGTACTGAGATATTTAAGGACATTAGGTCACTACAAAATAAAATGCCAAAAACTTTGATCATATTTTTTTTACAAAATCGTTTTCCATGCTGGGCCCTTATCTATTAAATCACAATACGTCGCTGTCTGTACCTGCTCCCGATAATGACTAGCTAGACTCATTACACGGGAGCAAGACAGGGCATCTTAGTTCTACACTAGTGGTGTCCCCAACCACCGTAGCCTCCTAAGCCAAGCCCGTTCAGGTTATAACCATTCAGACCGTTAAGTTCCAATCCTTTTCCCAATCCATTGAGTCCCCATCCCGACAGTCCCAAGTTGTTGAGGCCCAAGTTGATGTCTTGCAGGAGGTAAGGGTTGACGATTTCCTTAGCAATGAGTGGTTGGACGACCTCTTTGACGACCGGGGCGGCGATTACGGGGGCGGCAATGACTTGTTGCGGGTGCGCGGCGGGGCCGATTCTCTTGACGACGGCGTTGAACCCTGAGACGTCATCGGCGGAGTACTCCACTACTCGGATGGTGCCATCAGCTTCAGCCAGGGAGTAGGAGCCTTTGACGACGCCGCCGTCGCGCACCTCCGTCTGAGCCTTGTTGTCGCCGGTTAGAGGGTCGTTGACAGCGTAGTTAAAGTTGTATTGGGGGACTTGCTGCGAAAGAAAATAGATGTTGATTATTTAGTTAAAAACCCCGAGCGCCAAATTCTACAACGGTAGGCTATTATAGACGATATAATTAATGACCGAGATATGTCGAAACGTATTATCACCACAGGATTAGGAATGGTGAGGGGGCTCTTTGCTAAGCATAATGGTCCTGCTCCTGTTACATGAGAGGACAAAGGGGAGGATAAGATATTTAGAATTAACGTAACGCCCACCAGTAAGAAAGAAATATGGCTATTCATTAAAAAACGTACGTTATTTGTGAATAAATACTTACAACGCTGCCAACAACGGCCGTGGTGGCGAGGGCCGGGCCGTAGCCGTAGCCGCCGTAGCCTCCGGCAGAGGGCGCCGCCACCGCCGCTCCGAGCAGGCAAGCAATCTGCGTTCACAACCAAATGTTTTACAAGAGTAGAAAAAACTGAGAAAAACACGCAGAATTCATGAATTTTTGGCGCCCAACATGGGCGCCAAAAATTAAATTGAAAATGTGAAGCGTAGGTAAATCGATTTAACTATCTACCAACATATTATGAGGTAATTATCTCATATCTCGTTGGTAAGTGTACTTAATCGGAACTAAATGAGGAACTATTGAAGCGGGGAACCGGAAGTGAGTGTTTCAGTTATGAAAGAAGATTACCTAATAGTTAAGCGTCCATTATAAGCTAAACACACATTTAGAAATTATTTTTTACAAAGATGGTACAACCACCCTTAGGTAGGTACGTATCAAAAAAATATACCCAATAAATGAAGATTTGAAGATAGCATTATGATTAAACTTACATCAGCCCTTATAAAGTCTGATGAAAATCACATTATTTATACAGGGTCGACTGAGTTGGGCCAAGAAGTTTATTCAGAATGTTATGACCTTCCTTCGGAAATTTCGCTGTTAAAGTTCCAACCCGTAAACTACACTTATTTTGATGCTACAAAAAACAGCTTCTAAGTAATCTAAGTACTCACCGCAACGCAACTGATCATGTTTGCGTGTGGCTGATGATGATGATCGATGTTACGTTGTGAGGAGCAGACGACTGCAGCTGTTGTGATGCTCCACTACTCCAGCCCAACACTTTTATACTCCTCACTCAATATTCTGGCAACACTCTGAATTAAGTTATCCTTAGCAAGACGCCGTCACGCTGTTTAGCTATTCGCAACTTACGTAGCGGTGTAAACTGCGTAACTTATCAATTCATTATGATGTTAAGGCGAATAACTGATAATTGTATGATGTATGTGATACCGTGATACGTAGATGTATCTGTGTATCTTTTAAGTGTATGAGTGTGTTATAGTATTTAACTACATAACTATATTTAAGATGATAAGATACAAAAACTATGTACAACTCTAAGTTACCTACAGTATTGCTTATTTATTTCTTTGATAAGTCTCACTTATACCTTATTTAACTGTTACAATGTATTAAGAACGAAAGAGACTGGCGCCCCCAACACAGGGTATCCTAGTGGGGGAGCTAGGGATCTTAGTTTTACTAACTTGTACTCTTTTTCGAATCTAATAAAGAAATTTATTATTATTATTATGTTGTGTCGTTACCATCTCGGGACCATGGGGTCCCGGGCGTTTGGAAGGCGTGCATGGGGCCGAAGCCAACATGTAGAGGCCCTTTTGACAACATTAATCTATATGAAATGTGACACTAACCGACGATTTTCCCTGTGAAAACTATAGAAGTGAACCCAAGGAAAATCCCCGGTTAGTGCAGGACTATTGTAGGATATGGAGAAAACTAATACAGGGTTATGGAATGGGGTGCTAAATGGACTGGGTATCTGGGACTATGGAAGGACTATGGCCCCTGCCTGGACCTATATGTTTCATATACGGATAAAAAGGCAGGGGGTGACTCGCACACACATTAAATGGGCCCCCCAAATCAGTCGCTAGCACATTACAGTGACGTAGCAACAAGGGGGCAACATGGCATGAGGTGCTGAGGGTGGAGAGGTATACCAAGGCTCTCAGAGCAATCGCGGATGCCGGTCAAGACCCCTACAAGCACTTACTGGATATACTTCCTTCCTCCGAGCATTTCTGCTCTAGCGGTACACCACTCAAGCCAGCCAATGAAGGCAAGCAAGAGGTGGGAGATCCTGTTCCTCGTCAGTGTTCACTCTGGACAACCAATAAAGGCAAGCCAGAGATGAGGAGCAGGGGTTCTCCCCGGCATCGGGTGGGTGGGGTCGCTAATGCCCAACAGCTCGTCACAATTATTATTATTATGAGTAGAAATGATGAATGAACCTATTATGTAAGTAGTATCATCATCATTGTCCACAGCATCTATAAGATAGATGGTTGTTGCAGCTCTCTCGAATTATGAAATACGACGGCCGCACCGTACTTTCTATAGTATTATTTATGTATAGGTTTCCTATAATTAACAAAATATGGCCTTTTTGTCTTGGTATAGGTACCTACCTACATAAATAAACTGAAAAAACGGGATGCTCTGGAATTTTCCCGTAAATCTCAACTGTTGTAATTTTTTAAATGAAAATGGTTGAACTTAGTAATAAATTGGCCTTAATTGAGCGCTTAGCCAAAACTCTCGCTAGTTTCATCAGGTTCCTGTTTCCCATCTAATTTTAATGTCTGATGAAAATTATTTGAATATTTCAAATTTCACCAATGGCTGTTAGATTGCCTACTTAGTTAGGTGTAGGTATTCACACTTAAACATTCGTCATCTACAAGTATTACGCCGGTTTCAATTCCGATTAAAACGAAACTAGTGTAAAAAAATACAATAAGTATTTGTTTTACTACAACATGAATTACTCAGTGTTGAACAAAGCTAATGAAGTGTTTAATGCGTAAGTGCACTACTTAATTACAGGACAATATTCACATGAATATTTACATACATTCATGAACAAAATACTGTGAAGCAAGAATTAAACGGATTACCTAGCCTGACTAGTTTTTTTAAGTTGGGTAATATGATGTTAATAGCAATTATATAGATAGGTACCTATTCATAGCCATTAATTATTACCTATGTACCTAATAATTTACCTCAGAGTTACTAGGTATTCTTTGTTGGTGACAAACACAGCTCGGTCACCAATTCACCATATCGCGAAATGGTTAGCCGGTCAGTTTAAACAACCATTTACTTATCTAATTAGGTAAAATCACATTTGAAACGTTAAGGAGGCCGCGGCATAAGCACAATAAATATTCAGAGCCGCCACATCACCCCAAACTTTAAAACCGCAGTGTTCGTACCCGCCCGGCCTCTTCATTACCCCTTTTCACGAGAAAACACTCTTTCCTACAAATTCACATTTGCAATCAGAGCTTGGAGAAAAGTCCCCCCCTTCCCCCCGCTGGCTTTAATTAACAGAAAGTGGTTCATTAGAGCTTATTCATTAAGGCAAGGAGTAATTAGCGAAGTCTAATGAATGTTGTAATAATGTAAGAGCGGCCGCCGGGTACGGACCGACTTCTAGATTAATCTAGAACCGCAGTATAATTTAGTAATGGCGTTAATTTATTACCGGGCTGATTGCGGGACGAAGTGTGCAACTGATAGTTGGTAAAAATTGGTATTAAACTGAGAAGAGTGACCCTAGTTGTGATTTAACCTTGTTCCATTTATGAAGTCCCTCATGATAAGCGATTGTGAATTTTAAATGTGGTGCAGTAAGAGTTAGGTCAGGGGACTTCTTATGCGAAAAAAGGTATGGTCGCAATTTGTATAATTACAACTTTAGCTATGCTACCTTTTTTACTGAATTGCATATCAATATGAAAGAACACTTTTAATAAACTGTACTACTACTGCGATTTCGATCCCGCCAAAGGGGAGATTTGTGAGGAAATGGGGAGGTAAGTAATTGTAAATTTTGTTAATAATGCTAAAATGACCCTGTAGTTTTAAAGAAATGATCTGTGGGACGAAAGTCAGTCAATAAACTCAAAAGTATTTACGTTTTCGTGGAATCTATTTTCATGAAGAAAACAGTACCCAGACCCAGAATGTTTTGATATTATTCAAAATACCTTCATTAAGTAAGACATGATGTTACGAATAACGTCCCTAGCTCCCTAGTTATTGTTCATACCTTCATTATAATACGAATTACTAACATGGACATCGAGCGACCCATAATAATGATCTATCATTATGAATAACTTAGTTTTACTTGTAGCAAGTAGGTACATAAAGTTAGATATAAAAATAAAATCATAAAAATAAACACTTACGCCAGATTACCTATGTGTACTGTATGTCGTAAGGTGTGACCTAAACGAAAAAGGAAGGTAAGAAAATGTAAATTAATAAAGTTTATACAGTATATTTACTATCATCCCTAAAACTGATCATAAAATTTCTAATCATAGACGTAGGTGGGCAGTTCTTCTTTTTAACCTACATAATGGATAAAAAATAATCCCGAATTTGAAAAAAATAACTTTAGCTTTTTGGTGAACTCTTATAATTTTTATGATTGCTACATTTCTATTCTATCGAAAAAGGTGGTTGGCCGCGAAGTTTAAGTATTTTTTCAAGATTTTTAGAACATAATACGTGGATAAGGCAAAGAAAATTACACCTTCGTCACAGAATCTTTTATTTTATTTTAACGAAATAGTCTTCGTCGATTAAAATGAAACTTTTTTGATACGTTAATAAACAAAATACCATTTTAGAAAACATATGAAAGAATGGATTTTTAGTTATAACAAAATATTTATTAAGTAGTTATTACCACTCTGTCACAATTTCAGCTAAAATGAAGCTTGTTTTTGCTATAAATATTTTTTCGCTACTAATTACAGTAAAAAATTAACAGCATAGACGTTAACATCAATGACTAAATTTAATATGATTTTTCCAAAGTTGCACTATTTATAACATAACATATAAACGACCAAAAATAAGTTAACTACCAGGAGACACCAATCGTTACAGAGTGGTAAACGATGTGACATAGTTGTTATTCTATTAAATATGCGGCAGCGTTTTGGAATAAAACAGTTTTATTTAAAAATAATAATTTAGTAACTTACATATAAATCATTATTATTTCAAGTTAGTCATAAAATTTACTGGAGATATCTTTATTATTAGTATAACTAATGAAATCACACTTGAGAACCTCTGGAGAGTGAAATATCCGTATTTCAGGAACTTAAAGGACAAATTTGTTCCAACTACATAAAATAATGTTTATCTGCACAATTAATATTTTCGGCAAACTAAAATTTAAGTAACATAATGAAAATTACGTAATTTGTTAAAGTTTTAATCAGCCATATTTCGAAAATACAGCAGTGGCTCTTAGAATTTGAAAAAAATACTCTTTCCTTTTTTAATTACCTTAGAAGCTGGAAGGACTTTAATGTTATCATCAAACATCCGATAAATCATTCTCCACCATATTAAACAGTCTACCACATTCATCGTCTGTTCTTGAGAACAATAGCACGAAATAAGCTTTTTCACTAACGAAACTTTTTATTAATGAAGCGCAAGTGTATTGGACGTTCCTTTCGCTTCGTACTTTAACCAAAACGTGTAGTTTCTCTTCAATTTTTCTTTGATGAATATTCTCAGGTTGGAGTGTTTGGTAAGAATGTGACAGATTTGTCGTGTGACAGAGGGGTAAAATGTGATGCAAAGTCGATTAGCATTTAAACAGTAACATAAAATGTAATATTCACATGTTGATTTCAAAGTAATTGTTATTACCAATGAGTAAATAACAAAATAATAATTTCATTGTATTTTATTTTAACAATTACCTACGTGACGAAGCTGTCGCCGAATAAACACACGCACCTCCTGTCACACTTTGCGGGTGGCCGATACGCGGTGTCTGGATCTCAAAGGGGAAATCTTACCAAGGGGAAAAGGAGACCTTAAACTCAGATCGATGGCAATAAGGACGAGTGGCTCAAACAAATATTTTAAATGGCAACCTACGTGACAGAATGTTACTACTAAAACATTAGGTAGTAAGAGAGAAATTTTCAACAATTTTTTTGAATATTTCAGAAATCATTTAAAAATATATATTTTGTTTTACTAAATAGGTAATATCTTCTGGAGTTTAAATAAATTTTTATATTTTATGTTGTCATATATATTTTTTGCAACATTATCGAATATGCGCAGGATGAAGTGGCGGGAGACAGCCAAGATTCGTATGAAATACTCCTCTGTCACGCGGATTTACCACTCTGTAACGTAATTTTAAATACAAAAATATAAATTTATATTTTTGTAAACGTGCACAGCCGTTGTGTTTTTTGTACAATGCACGCTGAAATATAAATAAATAAATAAATATTTGTAAAACTCATGATTTTTTCTTCACAACTGATGGAGACTAAGTTATGTAGGTTAAAAAGAAGAACTGCCCAGGTACCTATTTCGTATAGGGTTGTTACTTTTGATAAAGTTTTTTTACTTTATAGATAGGTAGGTTCAGAGGATTTTTGTTTGCTCTATCAATTTAGAAGAAGAAATTGAAGTAAGTGCCTAAATCTCCAAATTCTTGTCATTTCTGCATACGACATACCTCTATGTCCATATTGTTGCCAGTTATCTATACCCCATTATAAAATGTCCTCTAGCATGTTTTTCTTCCCAGTACACTGGACAGGGCCCGAGTGACCCTTAGCGATCTACAACGACTAACGACGTAACGGCTAACGACATAACGACTAGCCCGGGGCTGCATGATTGTCCGTTACGCTATCAAGACTGCTGAAAATGCATGTGTCTTGTTTAGAACTGCGGTTGAGATGTTTTACTGAGTATACACTGGGATGCAAGAATAAGTGCTTATACTTAAAACTTGCTATGAATTATTGCTGCCCGCGTCAAATTAAGTTTTTTTCTTTCTTTCAAGGTACCTACTTATACTTTCGAAATAAAAATAATGCGCAAAAGTTTACGCAGATGAACCTCTTATTAAAAGCATCTAAGCAACACCGTACAGGAAGCATTCACACCTAAATTGGTCCTGGCCATTCAGCCGTCAGTTCCGACGTGGCCATTCAGTATTTTTGAAAATCGAACAGGACCGTTAGCCGAACGGTTTCGGCCATTACAAACATGAATATTGGAGGCTGCAGCCCGCTATTGATTAGGCGCCGTTCCACCGCCATCATTCATTCATAGCTTCGTCTGTCCGTCATCGGACCTCGTTTTTCGCAACTCTTTCAGGGGGTAGAGCAGAGCCAGAGCTGTATCGGATTAAAGACTGCTTTTTTCAGGATTGAAGATATTACGGATGGTTAAGTTCACTTTGAAATTTTAGAAAGGTTATGAAGAGTTTTCAGATTGTAACTACAGTAGGTATTTATCTGGTAGGCCGTTTGTAATAGTTAGGATAATTTACTGTGTACAGTTAGTATTTTTTTGTTAAGTAGAGCGAGTATAAATAGCTTCTAGGAAGAAAACCTTAGACTGGTAGCCAGTTAAGCCAAGCCGGTAGTGACACTATGTAACAATGTGAAAGAAGAATTGGGGACATGCCAGCAGCGATTGATGGCTGATGATGATGACGATTCCACTCTTCTCTTAGAAAAAAATGTTAAAGTCACCATGGCCCCAAAATCTTGTTCTAAAACTACCGAAACCACAAGTCTAAAGGCGCATTCACACTTGTCGAGTTTTTCCCCAATTTTGACGTTTCGGTCGCACTACATATTTGATGGTGCGTCCACGGCCGCAGGAAGGAGACGGGCTGCGTAATTGCTCACAGTTTCGGCAAAAAATAAAACCTATGGGACTGGATTCTATGTTTTCATAATGATTTTAGATTGAAACACGGTCAAACTTTGTTTTGTTTTGCATATCTACTTTTTTTGATTTAATAATAATATTAATAAGTAGGTACATCTACAGGGTGTTACACAAAAGGGTATACTAAGCCGAAACCTACAAGTGCAGCATGGTAAGTTCGAAAATCGATCTCTCTGATTTCATTTTCTGGCTTAGATATACCATGCTGCGCATGTAGGTTTCAGCTTAGTATACTTACCCTGTTGTATATGGTCTAAATTTTAAAACCAAGCACATGCAAATGTTTCACTCAAAAAATGGTCAATTCGGAATCGACACTACAAAAAGGATAAGTTTGAAAGATTTTGATTTTCTTTTGTCTCTTTTTGATTCAAATGATTTGACATTATTACGGTTTTCGAGATACACGAGGTATCGAACGATCGAGGTACGTAAGAGATATCGAAAAACTAATGAAAATTTGGTACCCCCTACGAGGATACACCCCCGCAACAAGGGATTCTCTACACGTGTGACCCATGAAAAAACGGTCAAGTCCGAATCGACACTACAGAGAGGATAAGTTCAAAAAGTGTTGACGATATTTTTTTCTCGTTTATCTCGAAAACCTTAAGAGATATCGAAATACAAAAAAAAAGGAATTAATATGTGACAGGTCGGGCCTGTAGCGCCTTTTTTGGAAAGAGTACAATGCACATCTAGATGTGTAGGTGATTTATTTCTACTGATTTAAGAAAGAAAGAAAGAAAGAAACATTTATTTGACACACTGAACAATAAAAACAGAAACAAAAAGAAAAAAAGAATACTACAAAAAATATATATGAAAAAACAGAAAATAATACAATATAAACAAACAAGGTTGCTGTCCAGAGCGTCAAAAAGGCACCAGCTCAGCGTGTGCTGTGGCCAGAGAGGCCACAGCGCTTGTTTTCAGCTGGCCCTTAGTGTTGATTTGAACTTTCGGCCTCTCGATTGAGAGAAGCTCTTATCCATTACGCCACCACACCTTGTAATAAGTAAGCATATAGGTACTTATAAAATAGTAGAATTTAATGCAAATGCCATTTTAAATAATATGAACAATCAATCGTCAATACGCAAGCTGCATCATTCCTACCAATACATAATCTGGAATCCTCGGTACTGCGGTGATCAACTGATGGCAGAACAAAAGGTAATCCATTGGCCGCCGCCGCCGTCGTCCAGGCGTGCGTCAAGCGCGTCCAACCGTGCCCCAGTGAGCACTGAGCCTTATGTCCGCACGCATTTGCATGGAAATACGTCGCGTTATTTTGTGCATTTACAAATATTTGTGCCGTATCAAATTTATTGTGAGATTTTAAGTACACAAGAAGGTATTAAGTTGTTAGTGCAGTCACAAACTCACGGTCAGGGTAGAGTTGGTATAGTATAGCTGCTCAATCTTCTAGGAAGAGGATTAGCGTGTGATCGATCGATTGGGTATTAGGGTCTAGGGACTCTAGAGGCTAAATGCCTTGGGTGTTAGGGTCTAAAGCCTGCATTGAATAAATGATTATAATTATTAAAGTTTTACTTACCTAATACCTACCCCAAAAACCATAAACATATTAAATGTAAGTTAGTAGGTAATATAGCCTTTGTTCCCATCGAGTCACACATCAAACCTGTCACACTGTATACAGTTGGGAATTCTTCATGAAAAGTGTGCCATCTAGTCACAGTGTTACTCGATGGGAGTGTTACTCGTTGGGAATGATTTATTTCTGAATTCCAAACCAGCCGCTGTAACTGGATGGGAACATAAACTAGAAAATTCCCAACTGTTCTCCCGTTACTCGTTAAGATTTGTTCAGTGATGATGAATGATGATGATGCCTAACCAGTGATAGGTACTGTGACTTATACAGTGTGTTATTTTTCGGACCCGACAAACTTTAAGGGTGGATTCTACGAGTAATTTCATCGAGAAAAACCCCCATATGTGGGGTCAAATCTCAATATTCTAGAAATGGCGGCCATTTTAAAGTTGCTTTGAACTTTTTTTATGTAACTTTTAAGCAGTTGTGAATATTTTAAATGAATAGAGATGACTTTTTGCGGATAATAGCATTTTATTTCATGTCCGTAAGGCGTTTAAATCTCGACATGATTTTCTAAACGAAGAAGAAAATGTAATTTAAGTTACTTAGAGCCCCACATATGGGGGTTTTTTCTCGATGATATTACTCGTAGAAACCCTTAAAGTTTGTCGGGTCCGAAAAACAACAGACTGTATAAGTATTTAATATTACGATTTTTTTTATTATCGTTTCTTGAAAAAGTATGAAAATAGAAATAATTATTCCGAACAATCAAATAAGTTTTATTAAACTAGTTAACAATAAAATTATAAAATCAAAACCGAATTGTAAAATCCAATCATTTTTTTTCTATGAATGATAGATAGATACTGGGTGGGTAGTACAGCAGTAGCCACAAAATAATAGAGAAAATGAAAACTTTCATTTCCCAAATTTTGCGTGGAGGTGACTTTATGGCAGTTTGATATTTACTTATCGACTCATATCTGCTCTGCTTCACCATGAAGAAATAATTAGGTACTTCCGAAGTAACTACTCAGTATTCAGATTAAATGATGATCTGGTGCTTACACCGCAGGCGCGCCTCGGACATAGACGGAAGATGCAGATGATCTCAAAATAATGGCGAAAATTATGGGGACCAACACCGATCTAGTACTTACGTACATATTTATTTATTTTCTCCATCCAAAGGTTGTCTGGCAGAGATCGCTTTTAGTGATAGGACCGCCTTTTGTACCCTAATTAGGTTCATCATCTTTAGCCTATAGCAGTCCACTGCTGGACGTAGGCCTCTCCCAAAGCACGCCACTGGATGTGATATTTAGCTTTCCGCATCCAAATTAAGTTACAACTAGTATATTTTATTATTCTTTTGGGGTGTACAAATAAAGTGTATTCTATTCTATAATCTGTTTGGTCTATGGTGGAAAATTCTTCATTGAAAATCCCAACAAGTTACTGTGACTTGTTGGGAATTTTTATTTTCATAGTCCCAACTAGTTACAGTGTTACAGTTGTATGTGACACGTTGGGAATGAAGGAAAAGGGTGTTTCAACGAGTAACAGAGTGTGGACTGATGGGAATTTTGAACATAAAATTCCCAACGAGTAACAGTGTGACTGGTTGAGGTGTGACTGGCTGGGAACAAAGGTAATATAGAGTCTCTTCTTAAAAATAGCGTCGTTTTCTTAAATTTGGTTTACAAAGTGAAGAGGCCGGGACAAAATATTTTTGAATACTTAATTAATCATCCCGTTTACTTATTTCATCATCCGCCAAAAATACTTTTATAAAGGCTTGTTTACATAATCGTCAAATTTGCAATTTTAATAAGCATCGGGCAGCTGTTTTCTTGCTTTTTAATCTGACAAAACGATTGTATTTTTTGTCTGAAACAATACACCGGACTCTCGGTCTCACATAAATTTGAATGAAATTAATAAAATTCACTTATTTAATTTTTCTTGTTCATTTCGGGCGGAATTTCAAGTGCAGCTTTATAAAAAGTGCTGCTTTGCACTGACCAAAATTTAAATTTAAGTAGGTACTTCTCGAAAGAGAGCACTGACGGAAATATTGCATGTCCGTCCATCAGATTGCCAATCTCTACATCGTTTCAGTCAATGACGAATTCCTTCGTCATTGGTTTCAGTTAACATGATTCCTGTGACGTTATGGAGACGTTTTAAGTTTAGGGGTTTTAGCGATATCCCATAATGTAATTCTATCTAATTATTGTATGAATCGTATCTATTGAAATATAATTATTTACTTAATACATTACATGCGTAGATGGCTGATCTCAATTGAGATTGGCCGCCGTAGTCGAAATTCGGCTAGGAGGACATTATTATTATTATTGTACCTTGATGATATTCTATTGACAATATTGACATCTGTCTAACTTATCTAAGGTTGGGTAAGGGCTGGAGTGCATCCTACGCTAGATTTTAAAGTCTGTGGTATGAGAAGGTAGTGAAATAAAGAATCTACATAATGTAGTAAGTAATTATATCCATCTAATACTGTTCGTATTATATCATTTATTTAACTACTTAAACTAATAATATAAATTCTATTAGTAGATGTTTGGATATGTTTAAGAAAAACAGTGAATAATTTACAAAACTTTAATTTCTCCGTTCTCCAACTTTTCTTATGGCTAGTTACAATGTTCTTTGTTTGTGTAGGTACTGGTAACACCACCAACGTCTAGGTCCACTATGTACAGACAAATACATACTCCATACTAATAAAGGAATCATGAAATCTGGGTAGCTTAACAAAGTTTCGGCCCTTTTGATTTAGCAATTTTTGTAAATTGTAAACACACTAACTATAAGTTTTTTTGCACAATTTCTGTAGTAAAATCATACAAATTCATGAAGAAGTACTTAAGTTTCAAAATTGTAAAATAATGGTTGTCTAAAGACGTAACCCTCCGACTTCTAGAATAGGTACTGATAGCAGTTTAAACTATTTTTGAATTATATTTAAGTAGTAGGTATGTCCAAGTAAGATTAGAGATACCATTTTTAAATTACTTAATGTACGTATTTATGGTATTAAAAGTAGGAAATTAAAATTGTCTGTACATAATGCTATTGTTATTGCTCGTATATATATAATATGTAAGTAGATGGCAAGATATTACTATTACACTGCCGGGCAATGAAATAGTTCCACTGATATAACACCAAATTAATCCTAAACGGAAAATGCTAGCTTAATGACGCCTTCTGCAATATTGAAGAATATTTAATTGCGCATTAGAATATTCCCATGTAAAAACTTAAATATTGTAATAAAAAATTAAATTAAATGTTTTTCAAAAAATGGGGCATTTGACAAATAAAACAAAATCTCTAATTATGCGTTTATTAGGTGTAAACGTGGTATTTTGATAACTCAGTACTTGGTGTTTCCTCCACGTGCTCTCAATACAGCTTCTACGCGATTGGGCAAGCTGAATACCAGATTCCTCAGCATATGCTGACGAATGTTCTCCCATTCTTTGATGAGCGCACCTTTCAAGCCACGAAGTGTAATTGGAGGTGGAACTCGGTCTCTCACAGGTCTGTCAAGCTCGTCCCAAGCATGCTCAATGGGATTCAAACCGTGGCTCCTTGCAGGCCACTCCATTTTGTTGATTCCTACGTCATGAAGATACTCATTTACAACTTGAGCAGTGTGCGCCCGTGTATTATCGTGCATGAACATTGCATTCTCGCCCATATTAGCCAAAAACGGACCAGCATGTTCATTGAGGACCTCATTGGTGTATATCACAGTAGTTAGGTTCCCGTTCTCCATTGGAACTAACGCTGTTCGACCCTCTGCAGAGATACCCGCCCGCACGCGAAAGCTGCCTCCGCCGTGTGCCACTTTTTCTTCAAAACATACTTGTGAAAAATGTTCTCCTGGTGGTTGGTATACTCTTTTCCTCCCATCACGATGGTACAGCATGAATTATGACTCATCTGAGAACATCACTCTGCCCCATTCGTCCTCACCCCATTCTGTATGATTACGGGCGTATTGCAATCGGGCAACTTTATGATGCCGTTCCAGTTTTGGGCCATTTGCTGGCCTGTAAAGCTTTAATCTTCTTTCGGCAAGACGTCTCCTGACTGTCCACTCGCTTATTGGCTCCCTTCGAACTTCTAGAAGTTGTTGTTGAACGGCTACTCCCGTCTGATGTCGATTTCTTAACATGATTTCCGCAGGGAATCGATCTTTTCGCACCGTTGTTCACCTTGGCTTGCCAGTACCTGGTCTTCTCAGGTTTTATCCAGTCTCCCTAAACCTTTAGATCACTCGTCGTACAGTAGTATGAGTCACGCCAATTATTCTGGCCGCATTTCTTTGGCTGGTTCCCATTTTCACCATGGTGATGATTTTCGCACAATCCTCGCGTGATACAGGCATGATTTACGGGTACGAGAGCCGCAAGACTTCACAATTTCATAATTATTTCACAACGACAAAAAAAAGAATGAAATAAAAAGCAAAACTAAAAACGAAGCAAATGTTTTCCTAAACTTTCAAACCCGAAAATTTTGCTTCTTATCTTTTTTTATCCATGGCTTCGAAAATAACACTATTAAAAAGAGTTTGCATTTAAAAATGTTTGCATAATAAACTATATTTCATTAAACTTTTTAATTCATGAAGCTAGGTTCTATATCTTAGGAGATATTAAGGTTTTTGTCGGCATTTTGTAGGTGGAACTATTTCATTGCCCGGCAGTGTATTTTAGTAAACGCTAACATTACGCATGATATTGTGAATTTTTTATTGTTAAACATATTGAAATAAACTAATTTTTGCTATACGTTCCTATTCATAATTACAAATTAAAAATTTGGCGATATTTCGAAAAAAATAGAATTGCAACGTGTTCTGTCATTTAATCAGATATAGTATAATACAACAAAATTATGCAAGAAAATACAAAGGTAATTATCGAATCCAATACTATGTGACCCTCTTGGGTGAAAATACGTATCTACTAGGTAGATAGCATGAATAAGTTACCAAAAAGGAATGTTAGCGTTTAAAATATAATTTACTTAAGTACAACGTAGCTTTATACCATTGATGTACATATTTACTGAAATTGCCTACAGCTGCAATCGATGGTAAAACTTTCAATATATACAAAGATAAATCGATTTGAAACTTCCAAAATGTTGGCGTCAACATTATTTCTACTAATGTATGCGGCTAAAGCCAGAGGCACACCAGGCTACCATAATTCCCAACTGATCATTGGTGAATCTGTTTCGCATGCTGTGTTGTGTGTTTCCGTCTTAAAACATTAGGTCCGAGTTGTCTCTACTTAAGACTAATTAAAACTATATTTACAAGTTAAAATAATAATAATCAATTATTTCGGCTATATCGAAGTTTAAGTAACAGCTCATCGTTTAACTTTAAATACGAAATAACAAATTTATTCGAGATAATATTTACAGAGCAAGAATGCAAATCACAGAGATGCGCGTGCTATGACGACGCGGTGTAAACTGATCACCTCCAAGTGTGATCTACTTCATTACATACATAAATGATCCGCTAGTACTTATTTTGTTAAGATCCAGGTAAATTTCAGTTGAGCAAGACATAGCATTATACTGGCAAGATAATTAGAACAATTAGCTTAAAACTGGTTATGGCCGTAATTACATAGGAATAACAGATTCAAAAATATGAATAAATGTCCTCATTTAAACGTAAGTATTATGTGATTTGCGGATTATTAATACTGCTTGTTCTTTGAATTATAAGAACTACTTAATTCGGATAATATAATTAAAATGCAATTTACCGTAACAAAAGTTATGAATAAATATTAGATATGTATGATTCCCATTTGTTCACAATCATGAATTATATTAAGTACCACAGAATTCTATACAATAAAGGGAATAATAATACGAAATTGCTATTTTCACAACCGAAATTAAATATTAACTACTAAAGTATAACTTAACATTTTAATGACGCCAGTAAAATTATTACCGACACATAACAATACAACAATACCCTAGTTTTTAAGAAACTTTCCATGAAATTGTTTGCATTTGTATCATTCGGGAATAAATATGAAAATTCGTCGTAACTGATCATTATTTTCACATAATCGCATTATTAATTTCATCTTGAAAAACATCAATTTGTAAACGAGGCAAATAATGATAGCTTACAGCCATATTGAATCTGAAAACACGCCGGGACTGAGAGTTTATATTAAACCAATGACTTCATTCACCTCATTAACTACGTACATTACGTGTCCCGAGCTTTATTCGAGTTCGTCACCAATAAACCGATTGATATTCAAATGAATCTGCATTCTTCATACTAATATTATGGCGATGAATTAAGTAATAATTTTACGTGAAGTCACGTTCACTAGAGTTTGATTGTCTGGCACTGCACTGTGACTCGGCGTCGGGCGCGGGCGGGGGCAGGCTGCGTGGGATCATGGACAGGTCGACGGGGTCCTGGATCTCTGCCGTGACGGCGGCCGCGGGGGCGGGGAGCGGGGCGGGGTACGCCGGGGTCGCCGGGAACGCCTCGGGTCGCAGCAGCAGGCCGGGGTCGAGGCAGGGCTCGAGCCCCCGCGGCCCCCCCGCGCAGCCCCCGCCAGGCCCCCAGCACGGCGCCGACGGCCCCGGCTTCAGCCGAGCCGCGTCAGGTACGAACACGCCATCATCTGTGAACAATATAATATTCACTTTTAGTATAATTATATTGGTATTGTAGCCTTAATTAAAACAGTGTAGTACCTATATGACTTCTAAGTAATGAAAGTCAGAAAAAAAAATTATTTCGCAAGTAAACATGAGCATAAAAGAGCACTTCAAAAAGAGGCCTCGCAAGTAATTTCGAGATGTACAGATGAGCTTTCAAATTTACGTATATTGAGTGTAATCTCCGAGAGAGTAGATTGGAGTAAAAACAGAGCTTACATAAATAATGAAATATGTAGTATTATGAGGAGAGAGGACTAAAGAATTCGCGGGCGGGCGGGGGGTGTGGTATCTAATCACGGTAATGGGCGCCGCCGCCGCCGCCGCCCGCCCAAGGAGGCTTTCAGGCTAATGCGGAGCGGGCGCAGGAGCAGCCGCTAAATCGTATCACACGTTTCCGCCACCACACTCGCTACTTAGATTTAAAACTGCAAAGTTTCTTGAAATTTTACAACTTCCGCGCTGCTTTACTCTTCACGTCCGCCAATAAGTTAGATGAAATTGTAAATACAGCGCGCGCCATACATCATGGCTGCAGGCTGCCATTTCTCAAGTATTGCTGTATTGAACGATTCAGCCACCGCGGCCACGTTCCTTTACCAAATTGATGATTTTAATTAAAGTGAAATTGTTGGTTTTTACTGCGTCTGAAACTCCGCCTGAAGTATTTTCTAAATGAGAGATAGGTATATTATTTCCCTAATTAAATACCTAAATGATACGACGAGTATATTTATTTAGGTATTTACTGTACCTACCTTAATTAAAACTAAACTACACACATTTATTTACGATATATGCCTTAGACCTAACTCTATATCCACTATTATCCATTATCCCAAACCTCAATTTACTGACCAATCAGCGACGGCCGGGTTGTTCCTAATGAATTAATCTAAGATTTCAAGACGGGTCAAGTTACCATCATTAAAATGCACTAGTAGTACCGAGGTGGAGGCGAGCCGACCTTGGACCACTGGCCGGTGACCCCCGCAAATTGCAAGCTGTACATTTCGCCAACGGTCAAGAGAGAAACAGTTTATCCTTCAATATTTTAGAAATTTTAGTTCAGTCTTCAATTAGAATAGTAATTTATTTATAACATTTGCCTATGTCTATTTCTATACCATATAGATGAAAACTTGTTAAACGTAATTTATTTTTATTGTTGCCATATTTAAGTTTTCCTATAAAAAAAACCTCAGTAATAATATTTCTGTATTTAAATATTTCTTTAAAATTTATTAATATAGATACGATACGACTGGCTTACAGATAAAACAAAACATTAAGAACCTATACATGTATTTAAATAAAAATAAAATCAGTTAACAGTTTTACCACTGCAGGTGAACCTACAAATAGAACGGATGATGATTATTAGTTGCGAAGTAAATGGGGCTTTAAAAATAAAATTATAGGTCAGTAAAGTATTACAGTAGCCATAAAAACAAGAAATTACAGTGTCGGCAACCAACTGAAATTACTAGGCCTTTTTATTATGGATTTACTTAAAGTACTCTTTTGTACACAAGTAATTCAGTTTCAACTGTGTTGGTAGAAGGTGGAATAAACGGGTTTGGTTGTTAAAAAGAAAATGGCTGCAAATCGTGTTGGACATTACGACTTATGTTATCCGTTCTGTATGTTTGATCTGAAATATTATAAAAGTATGTACTATCTACTTACTATACTTGTATCTACAACCTTCTTGAAACATTATAATTATACATAGGTACGCATCTATTTAAGGTTTGGCAAGCAAATAAATCAACTCAGGTTTGTTGTAAGTGTTTAGCAATTCATAATCAAATAATTGTTTGCAAAGCAAATACGGCCGCCTGTACCCACGGACAGGGATAAGGGCCTTGTTAATATAATATTAAACTGGCATAATAGCACAAACTGTACCGACCATTACAATGGCCGCCATATTAGTTACAACAGCAATTGTTTTCCCGCCATTTCCCCGAGCGGCGGCGGATTCCGAAACGCTCCAGAAATATTATGCATGTTTAATTAACGCCATTACTAATTCATAATCCGGCAGTGATAAATTGCCCACCCCCTCCTAAGGTACGCAATTATCGTGTCTCCATTAATTTATACGAAAATTAATGTGTGATTTATCGCGGCAATCGTAATTAATATCGTATTTCACCTGCTAGACATCACTATTTCAATTACAAGCGTTCCGATTTTGTGCTATCGTGAAATTAATAGCAGTTGGTCGGTATTGTTTCTTCGCAGTTCCATTATTAGGTGATTAGGTGGATGCTCGCAGCTTGTATGGCTATTTAATTTACCGACCGCCGCGCCACCTGGCCGCCGATCGAGGAACAATCACCGTTGGCCTAATTATATTTTAATCACAACGTGCACCAAACTGAGGGCGTAGTTGCCAACGTAAGTTTTGTGGAAGTACAGTATTACAGTTACGAGACTTACGAGTTTCGCGCATAAAGTATAACATAATATAGCTTAGTTTTTTTTGTCACCAGCATTCAGCCTAGTATTATCGTCACTAATAAAACACATAATGTAGAGAACATCAAAACTTCAAACTACAGCAGTTTTGTACCTCCGCTACACCCGTGTAGCACTTGTCCGAGGGTGGTTGGGGCACTAATTCATTCGTGTGGGCCCGGGCGCCCGGGGCCCTATTTGGGCACACACGAGAGTTCCTAAGCCCAGCGCCTAAGCATGTTAGTTCGACGCGGCGCACTTACTCTGAAATTTAGGACGCTTTGTGTAATTGTAATTCATTAATTATGATTTAATTATGGGACTTTAGTGTGATTTTTAAAGGACCTCATATTAATTGTAATGGGTGCAATGATTTTATTTAGTATTGATAGAATAATAAAGACAAAAAGTTGTTTAGGCGGCAGTCTTGCAAATCCCAGAATTTACAGAACACAAATATATTTTTATAGGTGTTTGAAGGGCATTATTGATATACAATTTACATTAATTTTAAAGCAGAAGATTTCAGCTTCCCGATAAATATATATTTTTTTCATTTTGGTGTTCAATTTGATACTTTTATTAGGCGCTAAACATGCCTCTGTTTTGGTAACACATAGAGAGTCATATTGAAGCCCATTGTTACGAGAAACCATAACCGTATGTAGTCTCTTTCCCCAAGGATGTGGTGACTTACTTATACATCTACAAGTTACTATTACAACTATGAAGAAGAAGTAGAACAACATAGGAGCCTGTAGTTATAAGTACGCATACAATATTATGTAGGTAAATATAGAATAGATAGAATATAATATATATCAGCACTTTAACCAATAAAGGCCTAGTTCAGACATCAAGAATTCGTTCGAAACCACCAACTTGTGCCAACTTGATCAAGAGCTATAAATATTAAGCTAACAATATCATTGTTGGAACACCCTGTATCGTTGCGGCTCCCGTCGTGAAATGCCACTATTGTTTGCCGTATAACTTTGAACCGGGAACATTTTAGAGAAAGGACATTTTTGAATATAATAGCAACTGTGGCTGAGCTTAAAAATGTTGCTTTGCATACTGAAATTCGTATTTAGGCGACCAGGTTGAATTTTAATAAGGAATTCTGTGTTAGATTTAAGTTGAATAGCACGAATAATGTAAGTTTCAATGAGGAATTTCGTTGACTGTTCAATACAAGACCATTGATTACAATAAAAAAACATATTCCGAGGCCGTGCTACCGATGAAATTAGTTTAGGGCACTCAATTTCACTATTATTCGATCGAAGAAATTATTACATTTTAAAGTATAATTTAGGTATTTGGAAAACTTATTTTATAGTTTTGGAATTCTTATACACTGAAATAATGACGACTTAATAAGAGTACCAACGTCAGATACATAGCAGAAATTTTGATCTCTATCGGGGAGTCCCTTAAATACATTATTGTTCGTAATCTTCAAACACAACACACATTTGGTTCTCAAGGCGGTTCGCAATTCCAATTTCAAATATCAAACAGTTTTGTCTATGGATAAGGAAGGAGGTACACGGAGCGTCGCATCAGGTCTGAATAGAAAACGGCCGGCGCTCTCAATGCTGCGTCGGTATTCCATTAACTAGCATTGCAAATATACTGGAACACATCACATTCCTGAACGGAGGGCCCGTACACCTCAAGAGGTTGATCCTTTGGCTCAAACTTGAAATATTCGTAGCAACCGTAGCAGCGTAGCAATTTGCTCGTAGCAAAAGTAATAATGAAGTATTCAGTAGACTTTGACCATCAAATTTATGTATTGTTTTTAATATGTAACCTTTTCTCAGACTTGATAGTTACGCAAAAAATCTCATTATATATTGTATTATCAGCAAACAAAAACTATCGTCTATTTGACGATTGATAAAGAAATTAATAATAACAACTATACTTATGTATAAAGAAACATACATATAAAACGATCTATTAATAAACTAACACTTAAAGTTTCAATTCACAAGCTAGTTTCCCCGGGCAGGTCCGGGGCAGGCGTCCCTACGGGCCCATCATCAATTCCCGCTCGTCAGTAACAACTAACGACTGTTGATATTGGGCCGAACAGTGCGCCCGATCGCCCGGGACGAGACTTTCGCGAGACAATGCGACAAGACCGGCCCGGCCTAAATAATTTAATATTTGTAGGTGACGTCTGTCGAGTGGACGGCAAACAGCCGGAATTGGAAGCCGATATGCAGACGCTGCGGCAGACGTGCCTCTTGTTTTGTGAACTCTAATGCGGCTTTACGGACATACGACTTCAGGCTCAGTTTGAAATGAACGGCCAAGCGATACACAAAGCCTTACCCTTTCAACGTTTAGAATGCAAACGAAAATGAAACACAAAGAAACGTTTAACATTAGGAAACATGAAACATTAATAACGCGAAGTAGAACAGTTGTTTCTAATTTAATATGTACTGAATGTAGTCCATAAACAGATAAGTGCACCGCTCAGTTACAGACAAGGTGAGATATGGCAGTGATAGGGCGGGCGGCGAGGGCGCGCGGGCGGGCGGGCGGCTATAAATTAGGGCGGCGGGCGTCGCGTGATCCGCGGCCGTTTGTCGCGTGGCGTGCGCGCGCGCTCATTCCTTATTCATGCGCGTCGCGCACGCCACGCGCC
This sequence comes from Plutella xylostella, assembly GCF_932276165.1. Classification (NCBI taxonomy): domain Eukaryota; kingdom Metazoa; phylum Arthropoda; class Insecta; order Lepidoptera; family Plutellidae; genus Plutella; species Plutella xylostella. Next base: position 8,975,049 of record NC_063984.1, on the reverse strand, counting down.
CGCTGCCCGCGCCACGTCACCACCACGAGGCTCCACATCTGCCCAACTACCACTAATAACGTCACAGAGTGTAACAGTACCGGGCTTCACTCCCCAACTTCTCTACAACACACACTACAACTAAACTTCGTACGTCAAAGGATTGTGCATAATTCTCCCGATAACGAGCGTTCGAGTCTCTCTTTTACTTCAAAGCCGACGTTTCAGTTACAGTTTATTATTAATAAAATTTGGTTGGGTTGTGTAGCAGTGGCGGGGCGCGGGGCGTGGGGGGCGGCCGGACCGCGCTCGTTATCGGCCGCTCCGCCGTCAACGCCGCGGAAAATTCGCCCGAAACTGACGCGCGTGAAAATTTAATGAACGGCCGGACGCTAGTTAACTAAAAGGTAAAGTGCACCCTCTTGACGTGTTCGGTAAATATTAATAGTGGGTGTGCTAGCGTGTGCCATTAAAAATACACGAGTCCGAGGATAGTCGGTCCCGCGGCGGCTTACCGCGGCGGTCATTAGGTCTCTCTGCATGCGGCGGCCGCGGCCCCGCGCGACGCAGCCCGCGCGACGGAGCCCGCGCGACGCAGACGACTCAATTACCACGATAAAATACTCGGGTCTTTTCGCGAGGCGCCTCACGATAATCGAATTTGTCCAATAAAAGGCGACGTTCAGTATCGAAGTTCGCCGGAGCCGATACTCTGCATGGGCCGCGAACACTTCCAGAACAAGTTTTACTCTCGGAATCGTTTTAAAACTCTTACGCGCGCTATTAGGGATAATAGAAACTGTCTAGCTTGCAGGATTCGTCTAGGAATTATATCGACAACGGGAATGATCTAAGTTGGAGTTTTATGTCGTTTCCGTTGTCGCGAGCAGTTAGCGGACGTGCGCGGCCGGGCCGGGGGGTGCGGGGTGCGGGGCGCGGGGTGCTGCGGAGGACTCGCAAGACGTCGTTTGTTAAGCAGTAATGAGGATCGTTAATTATGTATCGTTCTGCGTGTCACAGTTTCAATCCGGGATTCAGTGTCGCGGCTCTCATCGAGGTCAAGGGTTCGCGACTCCCTCAACCCTGAAGGCTCGAGGGGTTGCCAAATTAATGAGGCACTCCTTTGTAATAAAGAAATAACAAGAATTGCGCACGCAAACCGAGGCCCGCCGGCTTACTCCGATGTCATTAAAGGCGTCGCGGAGGCTCGACGTGAGTCGTTATCGCGCCTTGTCTAAACAACTTCACTGTGAACTCCTGAATGGATATAATCGAGAGCTCGCGAAGTGTGTCAGACGCGCGTCTTAATAAAACTCAGTCTCGGAGGAGCAGGCCGGCACAGAGCAAGTGGCTGCGAGATTAGACGGCGGCGGCGGCCCGCGGCGGGTTTCTAAGTCCGAGCTAATTGGATGAGCGGCCGGCCGCAGGGCGACTGCAGCCGCCGGCCGCCGCGGCAGGCCGCCCGGTGCCCAATTAGCGGCGCCACGCCGGTGATTCATTTTAATCGGGCACCCTTATCCGTGCTACGGGGATGCTCTGTAATTGGCCCAGTGCTCGAGCTGTGGACTCACTGAATACTGTGCTCTATCAGAATACTTCACAAGCTTTCAATTACTTGTAGAGCTATTTACCTTATTTTGCTGGCTATTTTCTGTCCTAACATTTTTTTCATTGTTAGCTGAAGAACTTTCAAAGCAGCTCTGAAATCTATTTTCGTAATTCTTTCATAATTGTTACAAGCGTTAATCAAAGTAGTAAGTTTGGGTGCCGTGCGGCGTGCGAGGGTGGGAATTACAAAAAACAGGTGAACTTTTTGCTCAATTACGCAAAGGGTGATAAAGTTGAGCATTACACCGGTTTAGTCCCTAATTACTCGTGAGTGCGGCGCGCGTGCGCGGGGCGTCCCACGGAGGGAACAAATTAATCAAGGCCCGGCTTCGGCCGCCAAATTAAAATGTTTTATTGGTTTTCCTGGAACTCACCTAACTACTGCACTACACACGGTGTGGCGATGATTGGAAAACCTCCTGTGTGTATACTCGGCAGTACCTATACATATGTGTGTGTATATGTATTACTGAAGTTTCTTCATTTCGAGACTCCAGTCTACTTTTGGCATTACGGATGGAGAAAGTATTTATACCATAAAATAAAGCGGAAAATTCATTCAGTAGCTAATCCCAGAAATTCTATCTACACACATTCGTATAATCTAAATCAGTGTTTTTCAACCTGTGGGTCGCGACCCCCTGGGGGGTCGCGAAGCTTCTGTAGGGGGGTCGCCAAAGGACGAAAAACCTGGGTAGTTTAGTAAAAAAATATATTATTTATTTATTAAGTAAGACTCCTAGTTTAAAAATAATTTTACAAAAAAATCTTACGTTAACAGAAGGATAATTACTCATAAACATTTTAATATGTTATACCTAGGTACTTAAACAAAAAATAAAATCCGAAGACGTTAATGCGACGGTTGAGCTTGTTTTATATAAATTTATCGCATCGTGGATCTGTTTTAGTACAATAGATCACATCCACACAGTAAGGCAGATTATACAGAAGACCGGAGTATAATCAGCCTCTGTGTCTAGCCTTTGTGGACTATGAAAAAGACATCGGCTCCATCGAGACCTGGGCAGTTTTAGAATCGTTGCAGAGATGCCAAATCTACTGGCGCTATATCGAGGTGTTGCGGTGTCTGACGGTCTGTACGATGCCGCTACTATGACTGTCCAAGTACAGGATCACAAGACAAGACCTACCCAACTGCAACGAGGTGTGAGACAGGGGGATGTGATATCTCCAAAACTGTTCACCAATACATTGAAACACAGGACTGGTACGGACATGGCATATGTACAAATAGCGAGTACATGTCACACCTCCGTTTCTCGGACAACATCGTTATTATGGCAGAATCTCTGCAGGAACTTTGCAAGTGGCCTAAATGCTGCTTCCCAACCTTCGGCGGCGGTAGGCTTCGGCGTATAAACTTGGACAAGACGAAAGTCATGTACAATGACTTTATTTATTATTTTTAATGCACACATCAAACCGGAGCCGGTGATCGTTGGTGAAACAACTATCGAAGTTGTGAAATAATATGTCTACCTCGGGCAGACTATTCGGCTAGGCAGAAGCAACTTCGACAAGGAGGCTGCAAGGCACATCCAACTGGGTTGGGCTGCATTCGGGAAACTTCGTCAAATATTCCTCGGCCATCAGAGCCTGAAGACAAAAGTCTTTAGCCAGTGCGTCATGCCGGTGATGACGTATGGTGCAAATACCAGTGCACTGATGATAGGACTGGTCCACGGATTTAAAGTCGTTAAATTTTTAAAGTTTAGAGAGCTATGCTTGGGGTTTCTCTGATAGATCGTATCAGTAATGAGGTGATCTGTCAGAGGATTAATATTACCGACATATCTGTCAAAATATGTATATAAAGTGGCAGTGGGCTGGTAATATCTGCCGAAGAACCGATAACCGTTGGGGGGTCAAACGCAGCGTGCGATGCCTTCCCGCAAGTTTCTTTTTTGTAAAGCCCGGTATTTTGTCTTTTGCATTTTCATTTCCCCTTGAAAGCTTTTATTCAACATATTGAAATGCTAAAAAAAGTCAGAAAGAAAAGCTAATTTCAATATAAATTTCGGGTCGCAATGGCATTAGTCGTACGTAAGTACGTAGGTACCGTATGGCGATACTTATCCGATGTATGTAATTGTAAAATAATGTGTTTTAAATCCGATAAGTATGTACTTCGAATCCTAATCATGGAGACCATAAATACGTCGTATGGAATGAATATTGGGAATACTGTAACATACACATACCTACATACATGACAAAAAAGCCGAAGGGTCAAGGGGGTCGCGAAATATTTTTTTATTCCAGGGGGGTCGCATCATGAAAAAGGTTGAAAAACACTGATCTAAATCAATTGTACTGCATCGCGAACTTCCTTATCAACTCGTAGACGAATGGGCACGTCCATTAACGGGGCTAGTTTACAAAACACAGCCGGCGAGCGTGCGAGCGAGACAACACGAGAAACCACTTCCGGAATGAGATGGCGTACTTCCTGTGATTGAGCGCCAAACCCCCCCGCATGATCGACGAAACTCACTGAAAGAAGGAAAACTTTTTTCTTGAAAACTTCTTTCGGGACGCTAAGTGCGGTCAAAGGATGCAGTGTTTGAAGAGTCATTGGAAGATGACGAATTACACATTTTAATTTTTCTACATCTTCATAGTAATCTCGGCCGTTCTGGTGACGGGATGGTTCTCAGCTGTTTTTGTCCGCCTCGAGCCGTCCTTAATGAACACGCCAGTTAATGCAATACGTGTTGTACACGTAACTAGACACTGCCATAGTCGAGTGCCGGTTGTGAATACCGGTACATCCCTGTGTAATTTCCACTGCATCCCAACCCCATCTCGCTCGCTCAGCTAAGTAATGACTTAGATCCATTCCCGGATAAATAGCAAATTGAATGTGCGCCGGCGTATGTGTGCCACGGCGTGTGTGCACGCGCGGTGTGCCTGTGTGCGTGGTGCATCCACGAGGCGCTCCTAGTATGTTCGTTGTTCCAGTGTGTATGTGTGCGTGCATTGATACAGCGTAATGCGAGTGAGATGTTTCGGTGATTAGTGATATCCGTGACTCAACGCAATTAGTACATCTCTAAATGGATCCTCTCAGCTCCCCGCTGAAATCGAACAATTAATACACATACAAGCAAACGTTTATAAGTTTCCCCGCCGGCTAAATTAGTTCAATTTATTTTTACAGCACGACAGTGCAGGCCATTTCGCCGCGGAGGCACTAAAACGTAAAAAGCGGTAATTTGGGGTGCAACAAGCACAGCTAAAACTATGTTTTAAAACTAATTCCGAGCTCGGTGAGGCTCGCCGATAACCTGCAAGCATTTACAATGTTTTTCGCCGGTCGTATTTTTTGGCTTGTTTTACGGGCGTGGAATATGAAAAGTTTTGAGAGTCTCTCGCGGAGCGGTAAAGGCGGTTTACGACGCGTCTTCAGCGCCCGCACGTCGGCGCGTTCCGCTGAATTTCAGCGCTATAGCGCGCATTACACGAGCCATGACCTGACCATGAAAATTTTAAACGCCCGCTCCAAACTAACAAGCGCACCGCCATAACACCGAGAGCACGTATGTTTCTTATTTTTCAGGTGAAATTTCGAGTTTTAGTTGGACCGGAATTGTTCCTCGCGCACATAAACCGCTGCAGCTGCGGGTCTGGTGTTGGGCCGGGGGATGTTCTTATAAATTCCCAATTAAATTTTGGGTACGAGCGCCAATGAACACAAATTCCTAGAGTAGTCCAATAAAGGACGCTGTGCAGCCGCGTTAGGAGCCCATAAACGAACGTATTATCCATGTAAGGCGGAATAGCCGTTGCACAATTAATTGTTTCATTTTGGGAAACAATTCCCGCTCCTCATTCAATTAAGGGCGGCGAGCGGGGACGGGGGCGCGGAGGGGGAAGGCGGGGGCGCCCCGCTCGAGACGGACGTATTAATAGCGCCTGCAATATTGATATACTGTATCGTGCCCGTACGTAACGTAGCGCCTCGAATACGATATTGTTTGTTAGCGAATTCGATTTGTGTCGATCATAAATCTTGCGCCTTATGTGTAGCTGGCGCTGATTGAATTTGTACTTTGAGAAGTCGAAATATAAGTTAGCAGGTCCCGAGGATCCTTTTAATATACGGGAGTCTTGGAGGAGTGAATAATGGATTAATTCGTGGAGCCTGATGAAGTATGACTGCAGGTGAGTCAATTAGCCTGAGCACACAGAGCTCATGTCCCGCAGACACGCGCCTCCTCAATCCGAATTTTATATTGCGCCATTCATTATTCATCGTGTTTGTCAAGAAAATTACTGTGGGCCTTTTAATATAACTTCCCGAGTGGCACAAACGGAGTTATAAATTGGAGTTGGAAACTTGAGTAGAATTCGGGCCTCAACCTTGGCTCGTGCTCTATAACGGTGCACAATGCCTACTTACCATTTTTACATAAATTTCCAAAACTAATTACTTACAGGCCTATTGTTTCATGCTAAAACAGACTAAAGCTACTAGTAGTAACTACCTAACTACTACTTCGTACATATTACTAAGCAACAATCATTAAAACAAACACAAGATAAAGTAAACAGTTCCACAAAACCATTTCCAGAAACGAAATTTATTTTATTAAAACTAACTTCCGGATGCAATTCAATTTGAAAGACGAGAGTGACGTCTAGGGCAGGGGCTTTCAAATCAGGGGCCGCGTCGGATGATTCGAGAGCAATCTGTTAGATTGGTTCATTACAGTTTCCATTAGCGGAGTAATGAGTCGCGTGCATAGCGAGGCGCGCGGGCGCGGTAGGCGGGCGGGCGGACGCCGCGGTTGGGCGGGCGGACGCGACGTTCGGGTGGCCAGACGTTCTGACACCGCTAGTTTAGAGTTAGAGCGGATTATTTACACAATTTGAAAACTATGGTTATATTATGTAAGTACCTAGTCTATTTCATATATAAAACAAAAACGGAAAAAAGCGATTTTAAATTAAAAAAATACCTAATGAATATGATAGTGTAAAATATTATACAGTACAGAAAAAATACGAAATATTTACTAGCTATTATGAGCTGTTTTACAATCATCATCATCATATTATTTTTCCGGTAAGGTTTACATTCAGATACGTATATATCTTACTAACCCACTTCACAATAATACCAGTCATCGGTCGTTATAGTTATTGAAACTGGCAGTAAATCTGCACGTCACAGCGTTAAAACCGCCAGTCCGCAGGACGTTTTAATGTGAAAATTAGCTGCACTGGTGAGGATTTCGAGTATGAATGCAGGTCGCGTCCATTAGGCTAATTGGAGGCCACGGCTGCGGCGTCAGATGTCACGCGACACACACACTCTTTTGTTGACGACACTTGCCGCGATTAGCAGCGCTTAGGTTATTAGCCCTTAGTGCTGCAGCGCTGGATTAGCTGTGATGCAGCTACATTAGCTGTTTAGGCTAAAGTGCTCGGATTGGATAACAGCGTTGGGAGGGATCGCGGCTTAGTTCCAGTCGTAGAGTGGTTGACTAACGGTAGTATGTAGTTGGATGATGAACTGTGATGACGCTTTTCCTGAGTGGCTCAGTCATTTACAGTGAAGGTAATTAATATTTTTCAGGAGTACTTAGTAAATAAAAGCCATCGCAATGCCAAAAGGTAAAGCTTCCACGCTAAATTCTAATCAATACGAAACAGGACAAACGTGACAGTGCATGCTTTGATGAAGCAGCACACTCACCGTATGAGACGATAATGAAGACGGGCTCGTTATGACTGGGAACAGGACTAATGAGAAACCTTTTACTTGTGCTTATTCCGGCGTCGGCACACGACAAAAGGTGCGGGGGGCGGCGGTTGCCCCTAATTAACTGGTAAACTTTCATAAGGCTCCCGGGAGCTCCTCTAATTAATGTGCCCACGGGAAGACTCGGACCCGGCGACTACTGATTTGCGGTCGGATCAAACACAACTACAATCAAAACCTACCCAAGTTTGTTTCCAATTCAAAGTTCTCTTGAAGGTTGAAGTAAAAAAGTATTTTTAAGTATTTTTGAAACTTTGAATTATTGCTAAATAAAATATTTTCGCATATAGCTTCAGCGACGCAAAACTGGCAAGTTGAATACAGTTGGCACTTTCAAGTATCGATGTGAACACGGCAATCCTTTTAGTAAGCGCTAAAAACTATGGCAGGGGAAGTCAAGCCGCGGGTCACCTGCCGCGGGCGCGTGCGCTAAACGTATTGTCGTGTTTCGCCGCCATCGTGGCTAAACTAAATCCTAACTACTTAATTGAAAACTGTAATACTGATCCCTATTCCGACGACCTTATTGTCCCACTTCCGCAAAATGTTGAACTACAACCAAGAGCTTTTTAAACTTTTAAACCAAAAGTTTCGCAATAGACGTCGTTCAATTACATAAAGTAATCCTTTCAACCACGTCCACAGTTGGTTCTGAAATTTCTTTATTTTCGCCGAAAATAAGGTTGAATTAATTCAAATTATTCTTAGTAATAAACGTCTGTGCCAGCGCCACAGCATCTACAGGGAGCCTGAAGAATACGCCAAAATGTCCCAAGTTTCTTCAAGCAATCAAGGCTTAATACCGTAGTGAAGTTTCAAGTTGGAAAATTATAGGGCGCGGGGCGCGGGCGGGGGCGCGGGGCGGGTGGCGTCCGCTGCGTGTCATCTCGCGACATCAAAAATGCATTTAAATTCCGCGCAATAAAAAACAGTGGTGGCAAGTTTCGTACTGGCCCGGGGAATGAAAACCCAGACTGTTGCATTGCTTGTACTGCACTGAGATTATTTTTATGACGTAACATATTATTTAACGGTCTGTTATTTCAATTGAAATTGTTTCTTCAGTCACAACAATTTAAGGCACCACCAAATTCAAATAATATTTTGAAATACTTACAAACTTTTTACTTCATACTAATGTCATGTCACGTTTAGAGTTCTTCAACTCTTTATCTAAAATTCGCGTGTGTCTGAAATGGCGACAAGCGGAGCGCGCGCGCCGGAGCGAGCACACAAGACGTGATAATTAGCCGCCTCCCGCCGCGTAATTGGACGATCCGATAATAATGTCCTCAGCCGCCTTAGGGTTGGGAACCACTGCTTGTGGGGAAACAATACTTTACAGTTACATTATGATCAAAATTAGGGTTTGGAAAGAAATCAGTGTTTTCGTTTAAGCTTTTCTTTAACAGGAAAATAACAGCCGAAATAAATCACAAAAACGGCAATTAAACCCGTAACAGGCGAGCCACATTACATGACCAGGAAATTAAGGCTGGCCGCAGACCGCGGATGTCATTCGACAATAGTTTGTCCAATTTATCAGAGGAGGGCTATTCTGAAAATCGCACGATAATCGTAGCGGGCCGCGAACAATACCGATGTCGGCCTCTAATTGGCCCTTACCTGAAGCTCACTCGAGAATGATAAAGCCCCCATTAGCCGCCCTATTATTTACCTACTCGTCATTAGGTAGACTTCATTAGGATAACGAGATAACGGGGGTGGGGCAGACATGTTTAGATGTGACTAAGACGGGGCGGAAACTTTATAAGTGGTTCTAAGTGCGTTGAAAGTAATTTATTATTAACTTTACGTATTCGCTGATAAATTTGAGTTTAGAGCATGTTATGAGGTATTAGTTATTGAGTAAGCAAATGAAAATTTCAAGTTTGTATAATAACAAAAAAACATATTAAAATTAAATTACCACGCCCAATCACATTAAAGGTAATTTAATAGAAAAGTGTTTCACAAAAAGCGGGGCCATCCCGGCGCGCCCTATGGAGAGGGTTATTAAGATCCATATCGCTGTGGGGAAAAATTGGTGTTGCACCGAGCTTTAGTTACGGCAAAAAACAATATGGAATTTATTGTTAATTATAAAACTCTGCGCCGAACATTAAACTCGAGATGCTGCCCGCGATAAACAGACGCCTATTTATTTATTATTAGCTCTACTAGCCGGCATCGCCTGGCTACATAAAATAGATAAATTTTCATTTAAAAAAGCTAATTATTGTATTTTGCCCCCAAATATTTTATAAATATTTTTAAACATATATTTATAAAAACCAATTACAAGTTTGCAAACTTTTATGAGCTCAGTTCTCTGAACTAGAAAACCTCTGTATTTCAGAGGATAGAATTGTATTGTTTTTTTTTCTCCAACAGCACAACGATATCTTATAAATCAACCAATTGCAACAAGAATGTAATGCTTGTTGTTTATTCGAAGTAAACAATTTTACAATTATTTGTCGATGGTCATAATAAGAGTTATTTTAAATCCTAAAGATTATTCAGATAGCTCACAATGAAGCTTAACCCTGCAGAGATTTAGATATCGACCACCGCGGTCACGACGCCATATTGTATCGGTGTAATGGCATTAATGACCCCGATTTAAAGTTGAAGTGTTAATTTGATTCAAAATTATATTCCCGATACGATCTACACGTTCAACTTTTGCCCTCTAGCTGGGGCGCGGTGGGGATAACTCGTATTGAAGGAGAGTGTTCGGAATTTTAACGAATAAATAGATAAAAACCTCATATATTATTATTTTAAAAGTAAAATACACTCAGGGGTAATGAAAACGTTTCAGTGAGAAACACACCTAATCATTCCTTACCGAAAAAAAACTAACTTAATGGCGCCTCCTGCAATATTTTTGTACATTTAACGGTGCATCAGAATATTACCAACTAAAAACATAAACATTTTGTACAAATTTCCTATTAAATGTTAAAAAAATAAGGGGCATTTGGTGTCTGTATTTCGAAAGTGGAACTGTTTCTTTGCACGTGAGTGTAAATAAAAAACAAAACTATGTCACTTTTACAAGTTGGTATAATTATTATGTGGTGTGCAATAAACCTATTGTGGTACATATTGTACCCAGGTGCTTACATAAAGCATATAGCCCACAGGGGTATAATCGTGACAGTTCTGACATTGCGAAAAAGAGACGCTTAGCTACATTAAGCGTAAGAAAGAAACGTTAAGCTGTAAATGTTTTTTGCCCTTTTTGCTGTGGCGCCTGTTTACGTCAGTTCTCTTTGCCAAACAATGAAACAAATGAAAAATCTTTGCCAAACAAAGGCTGACAGTTACAACAAAATTTTCTAAATGCTATTTATTTTTGATTTGCTAGTGATTTGTGGGTGTTTATTAAGTTTATTAGACTATTATCATCACTTAACGAGTGTGTGACATGGGTGGGTGGATTTTGTTCGGTTGTATAGAGCATATTGAACGAAAACACGATGGAATGATGGATGAGATATATTTTCACATGTAAGTAGATAGTATCAAGTTTAACAAGCTTACATTCATCATAGTACTATCTATTGGCTCGATTTTAATATAAAACGATACTAATTTTAATACTGTAAGGTCTTTTAGTATCAGTTTTAAGTAAAAATTACGAGGTACCATATCATAACAAATCACATGGTGTTGCAAGTTATTGAAAATTTATTTTACCCACAAATATTATAGTATGCAAAGAAAATACTAGAAATTGTAACGGACTCGGGTTGGGTTTACAAATGGGGCGCACGAATTCGGTTTTTGTGAAGATTATACTTTGTAGAAGTCATTCTCCTCTTTCAAATGAGGTGCCTCTCATTGTGAGGAAACGTTCGTTTCGTTTTTTTCTTCTATGTGTGATTTCTTCTGTATAATATAAAGTTTATTGTATTGATACGAAATGCGTGTTTCCTTTAAAAAAAACCCCATCACATATTTGGCCCACGATTATAATGCTCATGCTCATCCATTTATCTCTGCTTCATAGGTTTCCGACAGAAAAAAAAATATCAAGAAAATGGATAGACATTACCGGTCGCACAAATTGGGAACCAAAGAAACATACAAAAATTGTGTTCGGCACATTTTGAAGAGGATTGTTTCGATTGGACGAAGACAATGAATCATACAATCCACTCAGTTTGTGTATATTAAATAATTATATTGAAATCAAATAAGTATGAGTAAAGTTTTTTTTCTTATATCGTCGGTTGACAGGAAAAACTCACTAAGGCTGATTTTTCAATATTCAGATAAATGTTATCTGGGTAATACAAACATTGAGAAACATTGAGACGCAACAGCATCAAAATTATTTCCCAGCAAAACTTTTATCTGGCTATTGAAAAATTAGCCTTTAGTGTCTTTTTCCTATCAACCGACGATATACTCAAGTTTTGTTTTTGTTATTATGATAAGTTAAATTTCCCCATATTTAGGTTTAATTTTTTTGTCGGCAACATCTATGGTTTGAGTGAGAAAGAGAATAGTGCACACGGCGATTGCCAGTCTAGAGGTAGTAGGTCTATGATATAGCCGAAGTTCAAGAACAAAACGTGATAACCACAAATGCAGTAATGTAACCTCATTATCTCCATCCTGCTCTAGCTTCACTACTTCTCTACTAATTAGACGAACGAGCAACACTATTACATTTAAGCCATAAAAAGGGTGTTAAACGACATAGTCCAGTCAACTCTATCGAGGCAGTTTAATGCTGCGGTTGACATTATAAAACTTGGATTGGATTTCCAAACGGCTTGTTTAATTTAATCCAATTATTTTATTTAGATAAACCCCGAGATATGAGGGAGACGCATCATTTTGAGTTTTTATGAGCTAGGGATTACTGGGATGGTTTGTTGTGTATTCAGGGTATTCTTTAATTTTGACGAGATTTGAATTGAACGCGAGATGAGATAAAATTCAATGTTTCGGTTACCCATCATTCGGTAAATTGAAAATTAAACAGAAAAACTCTAGAACTTATGATGCAGTTTCAAACTTAGGTTGCTAGTTAGTGCTATTGTGGTTTAAAAATAATCATGTTTTGGTATGGAGTCTCATTAGGCGCGGCTATAAATCTGTCAGTTTAACACTAGGAAGTGTGCGGCCGCCTGCACATCGATATAATCGTCTTTCGCTATAACCCGACCATGATATGTAGGTACAGCACTGCGGAGGTAAAGCAATTTAAGAAAATTAAGGGAAACAAAGTGTTTAGTGAACTTCAACCTACTACGGTGTAGCAGAAACTGCTTTAACAAAAATAAAATCACAGGCGCACTTCTCTTAAGTGTTTCAGTGACAAATACTAGTGCTAGACAAGGGATTTTCAATGTGGTGAAATGATTAGCCAGTCGGATTACTTGTCAGAGGCTGACGGCACATGGTGGATTTAAAGAGAATAACAATACAAGCCTCCTCGTATCTTCAAAAGGGCATAGATCATGCGTAATTAAAGTTATTAGTTACGTACGGTGGCCTGCGCCTAAAAGTATACAGGCGGAGTTTTTAAAATAGCGATCCCTGATGATGAAGGGACCAGCTACATCTGTTATAAATTCGGGGACGTGTTGTGTGTGATGTGTGTAGCAGTGGTGTTTATGTGGATGTGCTTGAGCAGCATGTGAGCTTGAGATCTATCTTGAGCTATTTTAAAAACTCCGCCTGTATACATTTAGGCGCAGGCCACCGTGCCCACCGTACATAAATAAAATAACTGTAACACATGCAAAATATCAATACAGGAATTGACAGTGGCGCCCTCTACAAAGCGAGCGAGTCGAACCACAGAGTCGGTTAATAAATACATCGTGTAAAGGTCCTCTCATTAGACCGCCATAACTCCTCATTAATGTCCATGCTAATTAATGTGACATTACGAGCGCCAGTAACTCACGCCGCTAGTTGTGCTGCTGGGGAAAAAATCGATTACTAATTGTTTGAATCAATAGTCGATTCAGAATTCTCTATCGTTTATAATAAGGGCATTTATTTTATAAAATTTTCAAAAACAGTATGCTTATTTCTATTCTATGACTCTACCTTTTACAGCCGTATTTATTTGTTAAGAAAAATAATTGACTTACTATAGTTTAAATAAACGACAGTACTAGCACATATCAGTTCTTAAATAAAAAAAAATAACAAATAAAGGGTACATTTCGGGATAATAATATACTACTCATTAGGCCATTACACTCTTAACTCTTCATTAGCCGCCATGCTAATTTAATGAGACGTTTTTACGACGCCGGCCGGCAAATAACTCACTCTAGTTAGCCATCTCGTAGAAAAGCATAAAAAATCAATTTCAGCCCGCAATTAGGTAGGTACTACCATTACAGATACATCTTCAAAAGACCCTGGTTACTCCGCGGATATTCTAACAGAAAACCGATAACAAACAGAGACAGAATCCTTTCAAGACGTAGATAAGTGAGATTCGGTGTTAGACAAAACCGCGTGAAAGAACAAAGCGTGCATTACGGGAAGAAGGAGGGCGCAAAAAGACATTAATAATATTCGTCAAAGCACTCTGGTTACATTAAATCAATTTGCCCTTTCTGCGAGGTAAGTAGCGTTCGCTGTAATTGATAAGTTGAAACCCTTGTAGCGCCGAGTTCGGGCGCGCCGCCACTGCCGGCTATAACATGCACTTGTTTCATTCAGCTCAGCTATTGAGTTGTTTCAGTCTTATAGCAATAGAAACTGTGATAAAACTAGTTTTTTAAACTTTACAAAATAATTTTTTGAAAGAAATTTTTGTATACTGGGAGTAGGTTCTCATTTGCTTAATGTGTTTGTGACAAAATAGGAATTTAGTAAAAGACGATATTGGTTGATCACTCTGATAGCTAGTCTAAATGAAATCCTGTCAGATCAATTTGTCTTCGCTTTTATTATCACTGATCACCTGATCCTTTAGGAATAGTTTAAGATGCGACTGTGAACGCCATTTTCAGGGTAATTAGCGTTATAAGCAGATCATCGCTTATATCAAGTGACCTATTATTATTATGTGGCCTATATTCTCGTGGTTCGTTGATCAAATTTACCCTGTTAAATCATAAACTTAAAATTGTTAGCTAAAACGCTCAATTCTGTAACATGCATTAGAGTTTCAGAGAAGGAATTAACCAATTAAATGGTTGTAAGTGGCTTTTAGTAATCGCATTTTATTAGTCAGATAAAATAGTTTTAGCAAGTGGTTTAGACAAGCTACGCGAAATTAAACAACCCACTTTGAATAACAAATTACGTTAATTAATTAGCTATGTCTATGGCTAATTGGTAAAACGTTAATGTGCATTTAACGTAATCCACGTAATGTACATATGTACAAATACATAAAAAACATAGTGTATTCTAAAAACACAAAAAAATCATAAGTTAAATTTTATGCAGTGCGTAAATAAACACCTCTATTAGCAATGTATATTATTATCATAATACCTATTTCAGATAAAACAAGTGTACAAAGTACCTACTACCTACTGCAGGTTTTACTAAACAATTATTGAGCAATAACAATCACACGCATATCAGGTTCACATGTTATCACGTTTTGTTATGTAAGTATTATATTGCATACACAATATGTGATAAGTCATAACAGAAGAAAAAAAATCTATGTAACATATTTTTATTCATATATCACATATACCTAAATTACCTATCTAATAATTCAGTAAAGTCATAATAAAATCATTATTATATTTACGAATAAGGTACTTCAAGGTATTTAAAATAATCCTGAGCTACGGCCCGGCGTCGATACGTTATTTATATGAAAGAAATGCATCGAAAGAGACAGACACGACAATATCCTAATTCACTCGGCCGGGTGTAATCCATTAATGCTCCTATCCATCCGACCCCCGCTTTGGGGACTTTCCTTACTCGTACTTACTGGTTTTACCCAAAAAATATATTAAATAGTTATTTAAAACTCCAGTTGCTTTCTTCTTTTGGATAATTTATGAGTTGTGTGTCTATACATATAATTATATCAATCACAATGCCATGCCACGTTGATTTTATTTGACTTTATAATTTTAATAATTGTAGGTCGGTTCCGAAGGTACGATAGGTAATGCCGTCTCCTTCAGGCATCTTTCCCCCCCGCCGCACTTACCTCACCCCTCGTCATTCATAAACCTCCATATCATTTGTATTGGCACATGTTTCATGTGAGTAATGGACGAAGGCGCATTATATGGAAAGTGGCGTCTTGTTATTGCAAAATAAAAACACAAGATATTTATTCTGATGGGGGAATATTAGTATGTACAGGGTGTGCCACAAATATCTAAGATTCGAAAGAATTTTCGTTTTAGCAACTGCCTAAATGAAAAGTTGAATATCATTTTAAATAGAAGAGTAAAATGATAAACAGTGAGGTTAATTACATATGCCCACTAAACCTACACATACTTACGGTACATTACAACCTCAAATAGGTACATACCTATGTACGGTGGCCTGCGCCTAAAAGTATACAGGCGGAGTTTTTAAAATAGCGATCTCAAGCTCACATGCTGCACAAGCACATCCACATAAACACCACTGCTACACACATCACACACAACACGTCCCCGGATTTATAACAGATGTAGCTGGTCCCTTCATCATCAGGGATTGCTATTTTAAAAACTCCGCCTGTATACTTTTAGGCGCAGGCCACCGTACTAATACTTATATTATGATGATGATTATAAATTTCTACAAGTGAAGTATTTATTTAATAATTTTGATTACTTCTGATCTCAAGTAGATAAAGCACGATCTATCACTTAAACTAAAAGTCGACGAACGCCGATAAGTGATCCAACGAAAGAAATATTTAAAAGTATATTTACTTACAGATATGGTCGCTAAGTAAATAAATACCTTATTACTATATACGGATACGGAATGTACTTAAATATATTCAAAACGTAAGTGTATTACACAAAAGTAACTGAAATTAAAGGAAGCAATCAGTGATATTACGGTGCCTACTAAAATATGTATTCGTAATAAAAGTAGGTATGCGCGCCATCTAGTGGCAAATAAATATTCATTATGACGGATCGCCTAACGTTTTAGCGGGATTAAATACTATTAACCTAAAGGACCCGGTGCTCTTAGCTAAATCAAATAGGTAGGTACAGTCGGCTGCAATAAACATACCATGCATAGTTTGTGACGGATGAGTATTGCAATAGATCACATATTACGTTACATCTACCTAGTGAGGATTGCAAGCAGTTAAAAAAACTTGTGACAAGGATAACAATTATAAACTAGACACATATGTATTAATTAAATATAGAATAGACTTTCTCCTCCTCACCACGAAGCTATTGTCATCAGTCTATTCATCGAATATGTATGGCCGTAGGTACACGTCTCATCTAGCTGAAAGCTCTCATTCGCTAATTAATTACTCAACTCGGTTTCAATTAAATTAACTCGAGATCAGGGCATCGGCACGTGATGAATCGATGCCGCGATTCGATTAAGATCGTTAGTGACGATCAATTTCGCTCGTTATTGATCAATAAAGTTATTAAAAACATAGGGGTTATGCATGTTATTTTAACGCTACCGTCATGTCCACAGTATAATCAACTTACGGCGGGGGTTCTGCTCTACCGCAGAACGGGTAGAAAGATAAAAGCTTAAGGAAACAAAAATGCACACGAAAACAGTGTTTCCAACGTAATTGATATTAAAAGCACAGAGCAACACTAAAAGTGAATGGCCCACTTTAAAATAGTAGCGTTTAAAAGTGCGCCTTGAACGCAGGGTACGTTTTAATTACGGCATTTAAGTAAACGCGACGCAGCGACTACTTGGCTGCATAACGCAAATTCAGCCACCAAAAGCCTCCCACTTAGCTAATGAAACATGTTCCCGCGCACGGGAGATGGCATTGTGAGCGAGCGGCGGCGGAAACGGCCGGATTCGGCCAACTCTCCCCGCAAATCCTCATTTACTTGCATTATTTTAATGGAGCCATTGTGGACGAATGTCCTTTGTCGCGTGCGCGGATGCAGCCTGGGCAATGTGCCGGTGCATAAGTGCACCGCTGCCCTAAATCGAGCGCCCGAATCGAAGGTAAACGACCGCGGTCTTTGTCTCAATTTCCGGAATTGAAACGTGCCCTTCGTCCTTGCAGAATCAGTGATGTCAAACAGCGTGTCCATTTAAGTAATTAGCCGGGCGGCGGGACGCGGGGGGGTAATAACCGGGTTCAGTAATAAGCTAAGAGGTTGTCCCGCTCGGTATAAAAATGCAATCGCGGCCCGCGCGGCGAGGTCGTTCAAACTTTTCAAATTTTCCACCAGCCTCGCGTATTAATTTTAAATTAGAGGCTGAGACGTAAATTGTTGAGGACTCCCCACATGTGGACCCTACGCCCCATTTAACTCACCTCCGGGGCTGGTAGACACTGTCTGCCTCTCTCTCTAGTTTGTTTCCGCGGGGAAAATTACCTCGGAGAACTATTTCAATTTAGATAACATAACCGCTTAGTGTCATAATTAAATTAATTTCAGAACAGGGTCGCATTAGCTTTTACCGCGGTAAGAACTACGGTTTATTTTAACTAATAATTATAAATAAACTCTGCTGTTTAGAAATACAAACGTGGTTCCTATCGACAGCGCACCTACCTACGAGACAGAGCCCTCATTCAATGAATAAATTAAATCCTAATTTCTTGGCATACTTTAACTTATTCTTAACGGATCAAAAAATACTTCTTTCAATAATTATATTAGTCATCTTTTCAGTTGTTACATACTTACATAATTTATTTACTATACTATGTATATCAATTTGTCATAATAAATGTGCAATTAATTTTAAATTAATAAGAACTTACACTGAATAAATAAAAGATTTTGTGTAGACTGCATTAGTTTTAAACAACTATATTGAAACCCACTGACGGACACTGACTGCATTTGACGTCCTCCACACTTTTAGAAAAATATCACAACGTCCAATGCAGTCCCCACTCTTTTTCTAATTATTTCAACAACGGTCAATGCAGTCCTGTTTTACCTAGAGTTTGTATGAAGACCATCTTGTTGTGCTTTATTTGGCAGGATTTCAAAGTTATATGTGCACCCAGAGTACCTTTTTTTCGCCCAGCAATAAGTTTTCATACAAAAAAAAGTGTGCACTAACACGCACACAACGGTCATCGACGTCGTGTTTTCTTTACTGCGCCTAGGCAGTGTGCCGGCATGTGCACCAGCAGACCATCACTCAACTCCCATACAAAAATGTTGTGCGTTTTTATGAGTTTCACTGTTAATCTAGTGTCCATCAATGTGTGTTTTTTATTATTCCGAACAGATACTCAATGGATGATCAGTTAGGAACGCGAGAGTCGGTAGGCCGGAGAGCGGATTACCTTCGCTATGATTGCTATTGCTATTATTATTTTCAGGTCTTTAATTGGCACTTGTTAATTATACGCAATTAGTATTTATGTTTGTTCGTTAATAAATATATTTAATTAATATGAGTATACATAATTTATCGATATTGATGGATGGATTAGTCTTAGCTGTTCAACACTATTTCTGTTTTCTTTTTTGAGATGTCACAGTGACTAACCCTAGTTGAGTTTGTATTTCTCACCGCGATAGAATGTACTGTACACACTGAGTTGATAGATGATTTAAAGAGTACTAATTTAATTTAAAACCTGCTTTTTGTGTGTAAGTATAGAATATTATTCAACTGATTTATACATATATCTACGAGTCCTACGTCTACGACACGACATAGCCTGTTTCACAATGTCTGAAAGAAAATGATTAGTGTAATAAAATATATACTGTCATAAATAATTGAGCGACTAATAAAAATATTTAAATATCGAGTCAATAAACTTAACAATGACTTGTCGTGCTGCAACCGACCTCCTCGCGTGACGCGGCGCTCAGCAACGATTGAATTAGACAGACAGTGCACCGGCACCGCTCATTAATCAGGAGTAGGCCCCCCGGCGATGGCGGTTCAGGAGTTGAGCAGTAGCCGGCAAGAGTTGAGGGCGCACCTGTCGCGTGCACGGATCACAGGCCGGCCGCGTCGCTCCAGGCCTCCCTTTGTGCAAAGATTCCCAAAGCGAACACTTTGATCTCCAACCAGGTTATTTGGAAAAACGTTATTTAATTAACTTTCGACAAGTCCGCGTAATCGCGTTACAAAGCGCCGGTCAAGTCGGCTGCGGGCTCACTCGCCAGATTTTTACTCCAAACAAACGCGCTATAAAGGCGCTGTCATTTTCAGGTGCTTTCCAATTAACATCGGCCTTTGACCACCACCGCTGCCCGCACCGACTAATAGCAACTAACGCCTTTGTTACTCGAGTTAACTTTGTAGTTTATAAAGGGTGCGTTGTAATTGACGCTGCATTTCATACAACTAATTGCGTGTTTGATGCTCCAAGTGTCGTGTTTACAGGTTCCGCTCGGGGTGGACAATAGTTTTATGAGTTGGTGAATAAAGTTTAGGAGCGTTTAAAGTTCGGTTGTGGCTGTCTGCCGGTCTGTGCCCGCGGCGAGTCCGGGCCGCTGCCCGCTCGGAGATAATTAACTCTATGAACTATCCACTACAACCGACGCCGAAGCGACGGTTTAGCAATTACAAATTGCTTCCAAGTTCAGATAAATAAAATTAGCGCGGAAAGCTGCAAACACTTCGCAAACGTCGGTCAACCGTTCTTCGAGTTCTTTTTCCTCACACACCGGACCAGACAAAGTTGGCGCTCGGCGCGGCCGCTCATATAAACAAAGCGAGTCTTTGTGCCCTGTTCATTGAACTGCTTAATTGCACTTCTTCACTACTTTCACGTACAATCGTGCATCTCATAATCGAATTATTCTTTCAGCAGTGCTTCAGGTGAGCTGGCTTGGTGGAGCTTTAGTGCGTCGAACGGGCTCCTTCCACTCTCATCCCGTTTTCGCTTGCGATTCGTGAATTTTTAACGCGCTCAAAAGGACATGCATTTCGTACTTATTGCTCGTACGTAGTCAGTGATACACTTGACAAAATGAGATGTTTGGAAACAAAATGGTTTGCACAGCACTTAGTGGAAATTGCTTGTAGCGCGGATTAGTGGCGCTTCTTGCGCCGAGCGCGTACCTTTGTTTATCGTTTAGAACATAGTGTCACTTATTCATACTCAGGCTCGAGATTGAACTAGACAGAAATTGTGTGAAGACGGAAAACCGTAGGTAATAGGTAGTTTCTTTTGCCACACTGCGGACGGGGTTTATGCCCGACTTCAACAAAATAGCTAAGGCGGATCCTCTGTGTACTAGCGATAGGGATTACGGCATGATTGTAATTTGACATGCTAGGGGTACTATTTATGTTGTGATGTGATGTTTTTTTGATCCCCTTAATAATATGATTTTGCCTACTAATTGATGAGCCGAGTCACAAAAGTCGTATGGTAATAAATTATGTATGTTTTTAGTAGGAAATAAATATGGTCACTATTTTTCCGTCAACAACTGCAGTTGAAGCGATGATTCTAGAATTATCCTCAATCAGATGTTTATCACAATGTTCCGGGAATTGTCATAACAGACTTTACAAAGAATTTCGAACAACTTATTATTTCAGTTTTAATATTCTAAAATTAACTTTATTCATGTGATACATGACGTGTCTTGTGTGATAGCTTATTAGGTATATTATGTACCTTAATTATATGATTTAATAACAAGCACACTTTGATGAGTAGCATTATATTTAAAAAAAACAAAAAAATATTATGAATTCCATAAGAACAAACAAACAAACAAGTAAACCACAGCCGTAACAATAGTAAGGCCGTTTTAATTATCTTAATTGTATGGCCGTCTATCAAGAACATAAATCTTCTGTACCTTTTCAACAACTCAATAAGGAAAAGTACGCTAGTTGAAAACAAGGACTATAAAAGCTGTAGTAATAGAAAAAATACGGTTCTGATGTTTTATTAGCCAATTATACGGTATTAAATGCAGCTCCAATGGCCATTCAAGGGCCGCTGGAGAAGTGAACGCAGTTCATTAATTAAGTACTGAATGTACTTCTGGCTCCACGACTAGGTGTATGTTGTATGTCTAGGTATGTAGATCTAGGCAATGCTGCGGAGAACTAACTGGAACATTGGATATTTTAGTTAGTAAAATTAGTTAGTTGGTGAAAAATAAGTGATTTTTTTTTATTGTGAAACGTTGGTTATTTACGTATTCATAGAATTCAGTGTCCCTAATAGACGATCGAGGAGGAGAAAATATGTAGGTACTAAATATTAAAAGTATATAATGTAAAGCACAACTCTCGTTTAAATGATTCATATGTGGAAAATATGTTACCTAATTAAATATTTTACTGTAAATAGTAAGATAAAAATAAAACTTCTTGTTATTTTCTAACTTGAAGTTACTAATTATTGTGAGCTTCGACCATTTAATAATCAAAGATTGTGAGTAGCATTTATATCTCTGTGAGTGAACTGAATGGTTTATAGTCTTGAATTGATACTATTCAATTACAGTTTGTGGCATTAATCTCATCAAGTAATTATGCAAAATAGTCTAGTAACTAAGCATTATAATTATACTTAGGGTCTGTTTCACAATGTCTGGTTAGTGGCTACCTGACGGATAAAATACATGCTGTCACTCTCTGTTATTATTTTTTAGACAGTGACAGCATGTATTTTATCCGACAGGTAGCGACTAACCAGACAGTGTACTTAGTCTACTTGCGTACTGTGATAAACTAAAACCGTTCGTTGCACGGCAGTTAAAAATGTCGACAAGATAAAAATATAGCGTTCTGATAAACAAAAAACTATTAAAAAAATACTAATTAAGGACCTCAAGCTTCTTAGGCGTTCATAAAAGTAAATGACATTCATAAACCACGATTGATTACACTCAGCCAGTATTGTAATTACTTACAATAATTAATTATAAAACATTTTGTAATCAAGTTGATCACGAATAATCATGATAGTACACAACACTACCCAATTCATATTTCTCTCTAGTCTTACTGCTCTATAAATAAGGTTTACTTTACAAAGAGTTATTTTTTGCGTGTGCCTCACTGTACCTACAAATGGTTATAATATTATTTATAAGTTGTTGAGGTCAACGGGTCTTTGTTTCAGTTCTTTATAATTATATTTTCACTTGAGTGATACATTAGTGACATGATTTGATTAATAACTGATTGCACGTGTATTGTTTGTACGAATGGACTTAATTAAGTGTAGATTAAATTTAACTCTTGAATTATAGCTGCGAGAGTTCATTTAACATTCATTTTAAGGAATTAAAAGTTACCGTAAATATTACACATAATTTTCTTCAGCCTATTTTCTACTCCACGTCAGAAATGTGCTAGGTAATAGGTAAGGTACCTAAGTAATTCGGAAAACATATTGCTTGTTGGAAATACTTTCGCCTGTAGGTACTTTTCACATTTTTATGTTTTTTTCCTCGTTTAGGTATATGCACGTTCATTATATTCTACTTTTTTATCATACGTCTAACAGTATTGCAAAAAATTACCCGATTGACCCAGCCTGTCGATTTCCATCCACGCCACGGCTTACTATGTTAAATAAATCATACAAAGCGAAGTCTACCTGAGCATTTCAGGTATGTCACTGACACCCGGATGGATAAGCACGAATGGCCTTCTAGGTAAACTAAGGCAGAGGAAGCAGCCTCGTTGCTTATAGCAATCTCTACCAGACAAGAGTTGTTGTTGTTGTTGTCCTGTTTTATTTTTAAGTTTTTGTTTTGTAATTTTTGTTCTTTATGCAAATAAAGTTTGTTTAAAATTGGATTGTTTTATAAAGCTTTACCAATAAATACAAAAAACACAAGTACATACCGCCTCATAATCCCTATGCGACTGCGAGAGCGGCGGCGGCGGCGGCGGCGGCGCGGCGTCGGTCGCGGCTCATTCGCGCGACCGCCGCGGCCGGCCCACCTTGCCCTTGCGCACCGGCGCGCCCGGGCCCGGCGCCGCGCTCGCGCTCTTCACCAGCTTGTGCCAGTCCTGCTCGCACACTAGCGACCCCGCTAGCATGTAGTACCTGAGTGAGGGAGACACAGATAAAGAATTTGTGGGTTTGCGTGGTTAGAAAGATCAATATAGAGACACTGACATTAGGTATGCGTGGTCAAAGCAAGAGTTAAATGCTTATATTAGAATCATGATAAGCTAAATAACTTTGGACTGCTGGGACCTTCCAAGCAGCGCTGGACTGCTGAACAGGTATCTTCCAAGAAGCACTTGGACACTTGGTCGTTGGCCTTTCTCATCTATACATTATCAACTTATCAGAATACTGTGCTGGTCCTTCTATACTTTATTGACTATATCTGGCCACTTCAAACATGTAGATTTACATGTGCTCCTGATTGAGTTACGTGCCACACGAGCACGTTAGCAAGCTTCACTGACACTATTAGCTATGCTTCACGATATACAGTTATCCAAACACTGACCTATCCCCCTGCATAAGATGCGAGCCGCACTTGGAGCACGCGAAGCACTTGATGTGGAAGACGTGGAGCTGCGGCGGCGCGCCGGTGCGCATCACGAACTCGCTGGCCGGGATGGCCTGCCCGCACGCCGCGCACGCGCCGCCCGTGCCGAACATTCTGGAACAAGGGGACGGACGGTTAGATAGGGTGGAAGAAGATTCTGGATAGGTATCACGGGTCAGATGGGGCAGGCGGGTAAGGTGAGTAGGAGGAGCATCAGCAGATAGGGTGGAAGAAGATACTGGCATCACGGGTCAGATGGGTCAGCTGGGTAGGCGGGTCAGTTGGGTCAAGCGGGTCAGGCGGGTCAAAAGTCATATTTAAATTAGATGGACTCATCGAAGACCCGAGTATACAGTTGTATATGAGTCATTTCTCTAATGACTGCCCGTGCCCGTTCACTATATGGCTAAGAAAGAAGCTATAAAATGTATCTTCAAGTAAATGAGGGTGTTTCGAAAGTAGGTATAAAAACCGCAATTTCTTAACAACCCCCAATGAAAAAAACTAATTAATTTGAGAAGCAATTTCCAGTAAGTAACACTATTTTAACGATCATATTAATATGAAATGAGGTTTTATTAAAATCGCTATTAGCGTTGCGGGCCAGTAAGATTTATGAGTGGCCACACACACATACTCATACCTACACACACATGCATAGGGACGGTTTATTGTATCCTCTATTTCAGCATTAAATTTGACCAATACGATATTATGATGTCAAATATCTGGATAAATTATGATTCGCAACACAGCTAGCGGTTTTGTTACCTAAAGTAAA
Source organism: Plutella xylostella (assembly GCF_932276165.1). Lineage (NCBI taxonomy): Eukaryota > Metazoa > Arthropoda > Insecta > Lepidoptera > Plutellidae > Plutella > Plutella xylostella. The sequence goes on along the minus strand of NC_063984.1, from coordinate 8,950,283 downwards.
TAAGAAACACTTACGAATTCACCTGTACAGAATACTAGGTACTATGTATGTATATTTTATAATACATACATAACACATAACAAACTTTACAGCTACATCCCTAAACCAATCAGAATTAATTACTCCGCAGAATTTACGCGTTAAACGTTCGTCAAAGATAAAGATTAATTTCAAATCTGAAAAGTTTTTAAATATAAGTAAATAACCCTACGGGAGTGATCAAATGAGGTTTGATTGCGGGGTGTTTCAGTGTATCCAATTATGGGCCTTGCAAACATCGGCATATGACGGTGGAATTAATTAAAGCCAGCCAACGCAAACACCAGTACCTGCGCGGAAACATCTAGAAATGTCACCTGGCTATGAAGGAACATTCGATATTGCCCCTTATCTTTAAAGTCGTAGAGAAAATATTCTCTAAGCGATATTCTCTGACCAAATCTCGTGATAGGACGTGCGCTCGAATGCGGTGCGCGCAATGATAACGGCCCGCCAGGGAATACTGGCTTGCGGGGAATCAGGTGTCTGCCCCGTTTTATGTTCTTTTTAATATCGCACTATATTAAGTGAATGCAGTGCATTGATATACTTATTACTTAGGTACCGTGTTATTCATTTAATACACTTAGTTCAGGTTTAATGAGTGTTTAGCACGTGGTTGGATATATGGGAATGGTATTTTACAGCGCTAAACACTATGTTTAACGTGTTTCTAGTTTTCTACGGTTGCATCGGGAATATTGTCTATTATAATTATTAAGAAATTAAAATGTAAATTTTACTAATATTCGTTACATTTTTAAAACTTTTACGTGATATGTGTTGTTCTGAGGATTAATAGTTAGTTCTGTGTAACAAAATATACTCTGTGTGTGTACTCTGTGTGCTACTGTGCATTAATAAAAAAACTCTCTTGTCTGAATACCACCAAGTTGTTTTAATAGGTTATGGGCCCAGTCCCCGTTTTTTGCAGAAAAGTAATTAGTATTTCAGTTTAATTTCGTACTAAAATGGCAGCTAGTTATATAGTAAATGTTCCTAAGTTGAAAGGACGCGAAAACTACGACGAGTGGGCGTTCGCAGCCGAAAACTTTTTGATATTGGAGGGAATCGACATCAACATACAAGATGGAGGCAAAGACAAAGTCGACAAGACTGTTGATACTCAAAAAGCCAAGGCGAAACTTATAATGACGATTGACTCTTCGTTATATGTTCATGTGAAAAGCGAAACTACTGTCGGAGGCGTGTGGAAAAAATTAAAATCCCTGTTTGATGACTCGGGATTCACGAGAAAGATCGCGTTGCTACGAACTTTGATTTCCATTCGTTTAGAAGAAAGTGAGTCCATGACGGCGTATGTTACACAGATGGTGGATACTGCGCAGAAGTTACGAGGTACTGGCTTTGAGATAAACGAAGAATGGATAGGATCATTACTTCTAGCAGGATTGCCAGAAAAGTTTTCGCCGATGATAATGGCGATTGAGCATTCCGGTATCGCCATTAGTTCAGACGTCATAAAAACAAAATTACTGGATATGAGCAGTGAAGTTGGCTCTGTTGGCAGCAGTGGACCAGAGACAAGCGCATTCTTGTCTAAACGTTGGCAGCAAAAGAAAAAATCTTCCGCCAAAGTTGGCAGCACTGACACAACAAACAAGATGGCCTCGACGTCAAATGGAATCAAAACAATAAAATGTTTTAAATGCAAACAGATTGGTCATTACATGAATCAGTGCACAAAACAAGTATCCAATGCATTCAGTGCAGTGTTTTTAAATGGATCTTTTAACACAGACGATTGGTACATTGACTCAGGGGCGAGTTCGCATTTGATAGCCAGTCAAAACCGAATGCGAAATATATCGTATGAAAATGAAATTAAAGAAATAATTACTGCAAATAAACAGAAGATGCAAGTGGTGTGTACAGGAGATGTACCGATATCAACAATTGTGAATAATGTTGAGCATTCAAACATTATTTGTGATGCTTTATGTGTACCAGGAATAACAACAAATTTGTTATCAGTAAGCAGACTGATTCAGAAAGGAAACAAGGTGCTGTTTAAGAACAATTTGTGTGAAATACGTAATCCACAGAACGTATTGGTGGGCATAGCAGAGTTGGTGAATGGGGTTTATAAGTTGATAACCAAGACAGAGAGTGTGTCGCTAACTGCAGCATCAGGCACAAGTACAAGTATGGTCTGGCACAGGCGACTTGGTCACATCAACAGTAAAGACCTAAATATCATGAAAGATGGAGCAGTGAAGGGAATATCCTATCCAGGCACAGCAGAAATAAGCATGTCAAATTGCAGTGTATGCTGTGAAGGCAAGCAGGCTCGATTACCATTCCCACAGAGCAGTACACGAAGTGAGATGGTGTTGGAGATAGTACACGCTGATGTTTGTGGCCCGATGGAGCAAGCCTCGATAGGAATGTCTAAATACTTCCTATTGTTTGTAGACGACTTCAGCAGGATGTCTTTCGTATACTTTTTGAAGTCCAAGAGCGAGGTATTTAAATACTTTAAAGAGTTCAAGTCTCTGGTAGAGAAGCAGACTGGAAAAGAAATAAAAATACTCAGGACAGATAATGGTGGAGAGTTTTGTTCTAAGGAACTCAATGATTTCTTAAAAGATGCAGGTATAACTCATCAGCTAACAAATCCTTACACACCAGAGCAGAATGGGGTGTGTGAGAGACTAAATCGCACCATAGTTGAAAAAGCAAGATGCTTACTCTTTGATGCAAAGTTGCAGAAGAAACTGTGGGCAGAAGCGGTGAGTACAGCTGTTTACTTAAGAAACAGATCTCCAGTATCAGGACACCAGAAGACACCTTATGAGTTGTGGACCGGTAGTAAACCAGATCTTAGTCACATCCGTGTCTTTGGAAGCACTGTGATGGCCCATATTCCAAAGCAGAGACGACTTAAATGGGACAGGAAGGCAGCCAAGTATATCCTAGTGGGATACTCTGAAAATATCAAAGGATATAAGCTGTATCAGCCTGAGTCAAACAGTTTTACTACAAGTCGAGACATAAGAGTCTTAAATGAGGGTGTGGAGACTGACGCAGTGATTGCTGTCACAGATGAGAGAGAGCCAGAACATGAAGAAACTGAGTCGAGCAATAATGATGGGAATAATAGTCAGTCAGTTGTTCCTAGTACATCATCAGATTCTGAAGACAGTTTTCATGAGCCGCTGAATGAAGAGATACAGAAAGTTGAAGATCTTCCTGCGAAGCGTGTCAGGCGTAAACCAGACTATTATGGTTTCTCGAACCTGTGTACTGAAAATGTCACGTCTCATGATGAGATGACACTCCAAGAAGCCCTGCAAGGACCAGAAAGGGCTCAGTGGAAACAGGCAGTTGAAGAGGAACTTCAGGCGTTCGAGTCCAATGACGCTTGGGAGATAGTTGATGTTCCAAGTGATCGGTCTATTGTGAAGTGTAAGTGGGTGTTAAATAAAAAAGTGGATATAGACAATAAAGTGCGTTACCGTGCCAGGCTTGTGGCAAAGGGCTTCACCCAACGCCATGGTGTAGACTATGTGGACACTTTTTCACCAGTTGTGAAACATTCAACACTGAGAATGTTGTTTGCTCTCAGTGTTCAGTGGGGGATGGATGTCACACACCTGGACGTCACAACAGCTTTCTTAAATGGACATTTGAAAGAGGACATTTACATGTGTATTCCTGAAGGTTTTCAGCATGCTGATGCTGATGGTAAAGTGTTAAAACTTAAAAGAGCCATTTATGGTTTGAAACAATCCTCATTAGTTTGGTATGAGAGAGTGAGAGACTATTTATGTAAATTGGGTTTTAAAAATAGTAAGTTGGAACCATGTTTGTTTACAAAATATACAGAAGATGTTAAAATAATAATAACATTGTATGTAGATGATTTTCTGATTTTTTCTAACTGTGCTGTAGAGACAGAAAAGTTAAAGGCTGCATTAGGTTCAGAGTTCAAACTTAAAGATCTTGGTCCTGTGCGACGCTATCTTGGCATGAGAATCAATGTTGATAAAAATTGTAACACTATAACAGTGGATCAACAACAGTATATAGAACAATTGCTATCTAGATTTGAGATGTCTGATTGTAGAGCCATAGACACACCAATTGAATGTAAATTAAATATAAAAAAGGGCGATGTTTGTGAGGCAGGTATACCATATCAAAAGTTGATAGGTAGTCTCATGTATTTGGCTGTTCTAACAAGACCTGACATAGCATATGCAACAAGTTTTTTAAGTCAGTACAATAATTGTTATAACGAGAGTCATTATAACTATGCAAAAAGGGTTTTGAAATACTTACAGAGAACTAAACATTATTGTTTAAAGTTTAGTAAAAACAATGTGAAACTTGAAGGTTTTGTTGATGCCGATTGGGCTAATGATAGTCTAGATAGAAAGTCATATACTGGTTACTGCTTTACCATGTGTGGTTCTGCGATATCATGGCAGAGCAGTAAACAGAAAACTGTTTCACTGTCTAGTACAGAGGCAGAATATGTAGCAATGTCAGAAGCTTCTAGAGAAGCTGTATATTTGAGAAATTTAATGATAGAAATCACAGGTAATATGTGTGTTATCAAGATATATTGCGATAACCAAAGTGCTATTAAACTGGCTGCAAGTCATACTCACAATAGGTCGAAGCATATAGATGTGCGTTACCATTATGTCAGAGATACAATTAAAAACAATTGGATAGAAATAGAATATGTTTCAACTCAAGATATGCCTGCTGACCTATTAACAAAGGGATTGTTATCATCTAAACATTATAAATTTATGAAGATGATAGGGCTTGTGCCAATTTAGTTAAGTTTGTATGTAGTAGCATAATATATAGAAATTTGTTTTTTTAGTTAATTACCTACCTACATAAGTACTTGAGTTTTGCTATGTATATACTGTATGGTTATTTTGTTAAGTGGGGGTGTTGTTCTGAGGATTAATAGTTAGTTCTGTGTAACAAAATATACTCTGTGTGTGTACTCTGTGTGCTACTGTGCATTAATAAAAAAACTCTCTTGTCTGAATACCACCAAGTTGTTTTAATAATATGTCTCTTAAGAAGTCTTGATATCATTTATTTATTTTAACACTTTATTGTACACAGAAACATAATAATTGATAAACACAGTAAGAGCATACAATGGCGGGCTTATTGCCAAAAAGCAATTTCTTCCAACATCTAAGTCAAAATTTTACGCACATATATTTAGCGAACATAAGTTAAGGGCAGTCTCACATGTCGGTTCGTAATCCGAGCGTGTATTTTGTTACTTTAATCAACTTCGAAGGGTTTTCTAATACTTTAGAGTTATGTGAAGTTATATCAAACGAGTTTGAAGCAAGATTGCCATCTCGACACATTTTAGTTTCTAATTTACTCGCAGGATATGTCGAAAGTATAAAGTTTTAGGGCAGGCTTTGATATAATTTAATGGAATAAGGCATCAATAGATTTTAATTTATTTAATGGAAATGATGATGACTCAAATATTGTATTTGACGGTTTTAACAGGATTTAAGATAAAAAAATATATATTTTTAGAAATACACTAACTAAGTACATGTAGGTACATTTTTAATATAGTTAACGGATCATATTATCGTAGGGAAATTCATAAGAGAGATAAAATGCTTGTCATAATCGATATAATGTGTAAAAGGGATACAAAACATAATTATATAATACATAGATGCCGAACTTTATTTTAGGCTCTCATATATTTTTTTAATGAATTCAATAAGAAAATAATTACAGTTATAAAAGGCAAGATGATTTGATTATAAGCCTGATTTTAATCAAAAAGTTTGGGGATCAAAGAGGTTGCTCGAGGAACTGTACTTATTAAAACTACTTAGCGGGAAACAAACTTTCCTTGTTTACATACAAGAGTAATAAACTGTACTTTAATCCGTATAAAAAAATCACAACGAAAAAAAATATGGGCCAAAACATGTATAAATAAACATGTTTTTTTTTAAAGAGTAACAAAAAATGTCTTTTAAATAGAGATGTAAATAAAATTAATTATATCTATGTTTGGACGTTCTTAACGAGGAAGCATGGCGGAAGTAGGTACACCTTCAGTGATGGGTCTACCATGAATCTTAGTGACCCAACTGATGCGTGTTCATAAGCACTAAGGAAATGGAGGGCCAGGATTCCTCACTGCGGCGCAGAGCTGGTGGTGCGACCCGGTGATGTATGAGCGTTGCACAAACGGAAGTGAGCTCTAAATTATCCGCTCGTTGCGTGTGTCCATATCAATTTAGTTAAGCGTTGAACACTATAGCACTACAAGGGGTTTAATTAAGGCCGCCCCCCCCCCCCCCCCCCCCCCCCCCCGCAGGCCCGGCCGGCCCATCGCGGGCCTTAATTAGTTTCAGACCGCCCTAACGGGCTTATTTTGTTTTTCTCAGATAATTTTTAATTAAACGCTTGATTAAAATGAAAGTTTGCGTAAGTAGCGAGCGAGGAACAATCGGGCCGGAGTTTAGGATAATGAATTGATGGTGTTACGTTGCCTCGCTCCGCTCTGCTCGGGATTTAATTAAAAATCGCCAATAGAGTGTGTAGGGTGGAAGTTTGCAACGAGTTTACGGAACTTGGTCGGGGCCTGTTGTTTTACTATGTCAATTTGAATATGAGATTGCTTTTGTTCATTTGTTGTCTTAATTTTTACTGGCCACCTCGGCCGTGTTGTTCTCATGTACAACATCCTCTAAATCCTCGAGTTGAGAACATGAAGATAGCATGCATATCTTAAATCAACCTTAGACACTGCGAGCAAAAAATCATGCATAGGCTAACAACACCACAACCACGCGTAAGGCTTGTTGCACTGTGATACGTTGCATTTCGGCGCGTCGATGTTCCCTGATCGAAGGCTGGGTCTAGACGCGTATATGTCATCATTAGCGAATTCCTTGACTGTCAGCGCTAGCTAACGAGACTTGCTAACGATGTGCCAACATGATACACGCGGCAGGCGATACACGGCGCCGCCGCGTCTCCTAACAGCCACCATTGTTCGGAGGAAACCAACGCCTTTGCGAAAGTATTCGTTGTCGTAGCTAACAATATTTGGATAATTACTGATAGCTAGCAAGGATGTTGGAAATCGTTATACTATTTAATATTTAGGTATTTGAACATTTTTTTCATGCTCTCCTCACTAGGACAAAAAAACAAGAATAAAATTAAAATAAAAAATACAATGTAGCAAAAATATGAATGCACACTAATTAATCAATTAACATTACACGTAATAGCCCATAGCCATACAATTCATTCATTACTTGTCGTATCGCAACAGCCCCCTTAAAAGTAACCTGGGACGGCCACACAAGTACAATCACAAGCAATAGTATGAAATAGCGCAGAGCATTCGTCAAAAGCTGCAACTCGTACGAGCTAATCGACTATCACCGCTAATTGCCCTCGCCCCCTCCCGCCGCCTCACCTGCCACTAGGGCATGCAATACCGCAATACCGGTATTCGTAATACCGGTATCAGGGACAAAATTCACGCTTTTTTCAATACCGGTATTGAAAGTTAATACCGGTATTGAAGTAATACCGGAATTGGACTTTTTTAGGCTATAATAAAGCGATTAAGATATAGTATTCCTATGTACTGTGAAAGCGCACTTGTTTCCAACCGTTTGATGCAGTTTTCGGCCGTTTGATACTACTGCTGCCCATGCGTAAACGGACACTGGATGTAAAAATAATAATTTATTGTAAAATTTAAACTCTAATACTCATTTCTCGTAAAAATCTATTACAAAAAACTGAATTTCATTGATTCTTCTCGTTTTGTTTTGACCTATACGACCTTTAATCACAATATATGCCATTTATTACAAGGAAATCTAATACCGGTATTAATACCGGGATCCCGGTATTGAGTTGCAATACCGGAACTCAATACCGGTATTGAAAATAGTTCCGGTATTGCATGCCCTACCTGCCACCCCGCCGCGTAGGGCTGCCACTTCGCATTTCAAATTTTTAAATAATATATATTGATAGTGTATGTAGAGATGTCTATATTTTGCTAAACATAATTTAACAAAAATATTACAGAAGGTTAGATAGGTCAACAATTTTTAATTTAATCTATGTCCAATGGACATAGTAATAAAATCATTCATCTTAACCCCGCCTCCCAACTATACTAATACCTACTAAGAATATTCTCTTTTAATTAAGTGAAAAATTAAAATGCTAATTCACTTAAATAATTCGATTGGGAACAACTTTATGAATACATTAACGATATTTTGGTGAGGTTTTAAATTAATGTCATATTAAAGAGATCATTTTTAGTTATTATCATAATATTATAGATATTTAGAACGACAAAGTGTCCACTTTGCCTTAATGAATAATGTTGTATGAATATTGGTCCCACTTGTAAAAGAGATGCACTTTTTTGTATTTTTATTTTTTGTTAGTATTGTATGTTTATCAAATTAATTTATAAAATGCTTGGTGTTTTTAATTTTAACCTACAGCTAGTACCTACAGCAAACAGTAAATTTTTGGCAGCCCTATATCCGCGTGGGTCCCACCACTAACTAATTAGATAAGTTTTCAACTTGACTGTACTTCTGCTCCCGGACTGTAAGCATCAATCTTTTTAATTAAACATTTTGACACCAACTGTACCTATACGATTGGCCATCAAACGCATTTCCTACTAATTAGCTGAACCTGTTTGTCTGTGCTAAATATAAATTAGTTTTGTTTTTATTTCGTAAGAGGTAGTATATTTGCAACCAGTAATTTAGAACTCGTTCGTTATTTAAATTAATTATCTGTAATTACAAATATTTCATAATTAAGTAAATGCTGATGGTGCGTTAGTAGATAATATTGGTACATATGGATAATACTAGGTATTATCTTTCTAATGCAAAATAAACAATTAAATATATTGCATAAATTCCAAACAGAACTTAAAATAAAATATTTAATTGTATAAAAATAGCCAAACAAAATAGGTAAGCACCTATAAAATCACTGGCATTTACACAAAGCTTTTATTGTACCACTTTAAATACCACTCAATTAATTTACAGGCCGCCTTATCTGTTTACGAAACCGCGATGGCGTACCATTATAGATCAGCCGGGGGACAATAAATCAGCCTTACAATGGCACATTGTCCGTCGCTCAGCTGATTAAATAAATAAATAAATAGGTGCCGATCTGCGTCTGCGCAGATCCTATCACGCGTCTTGCGACAGACGCGTCCTACGACCTAAAACCTTTCTTTTCGCTACTCGGTTAAAACCTAAATTCCCTTGCATAGACACGCCTGATTTACAGTTGGCCGTAACAATTCAGAACATAATGTGAAGTGTTAGGGTCTCAAATTGAATGGCATGTCACGTCTCGTTAGCAGGAGATGCGGCAGATAGGGATGCTAGAGCACTTCATTCTTCATTGAGGATCACTCACTTGATCAGGACTCACTTGAGCACTGAAAACTGGAAAACTAAACATTTACTTTCAAGTATTTCTGACAGGTGAAAAATGGAGATGGATCTGTCATCATTACTATAGTTATCATCATCATCAGCCTATAGCAGTCCACTGCTGGACGTAGGCCTCTCCCAAAGCACGCCACTGGATGCGATTTTTAGCTTTCCGCATCCAATCACTATACTTAGAGTTTCAGTTGTTTCAGGATGTATGAATCAAGACAAAACAGCGGTAAGTAAGCATACATTATACTAAGTAAGTACCAATCAAAATGCAAAAACTACAAATCATTTTACGGATCACGGCTAATTGTATAAGTACTCTATGGACCGGATGCACCTAACCACATCTCTCAAACACAAATGTAAAGCCCATTTAACTATCACCCTTATTCTCATACGCCAACAGTTGAACAAACATGCAAAATTATAACTGTCTATTTGCAAAGCTAATTACTAGTGTTGTTTCAGCTAAATTGACCTCTATATAGAGTGTGATAGGGTTTGTTTGAGGTGAAAAGTGTGCTTGTATGGGTACAGGTGCATTGTGCGTGCAAGGAAAAGGGGCTATTCTGAATTTCTTCCGCAGCGAATTGGTAATTGGAATAACCCCCCGGCGTAACGTGCACCTCACATAAAACGTCTACTATTATTATTCGTATTTTGTATTATTTTACTTACTACGAAGGATGTTCGAAGTATTTATGAACATAATAACGTTTAATTTTATGTGTGTATGTTATTTATAGCTATGAATGTTTAGCATTGGGACGTTTGAGGTTGTTGAACTAATTAAGTGACGTAAGTTAGTTGAATAAAATGCGACTGTTACACTAAAATAGAATGGGCTTAAGTTCGGGGACATTCTGAAGGTAATGTAATAATAATTAGCAAGTAGATCTGTGTAACAAGGAGAGTGATATAAATCTCGAGCGCGGCACGACCCGGCCGCGGGCGCTGGACGAATTTCACGTCAAATTAAAACGATGTAAACTTCACTTGATTCGCAAAATTAATGTGCGGATAATTTTTGCGAGATTTTAACTGCTTCAATCCGTCAGTTCTAATATTTTTTCTTAAATGTGCCGTAATTTAAGTTACGTAAGTAATTATTTTATTTTAATACATTTTATCTATTAATATTACCAGGCCCTGTAGCACGGGGCGCTATTAAGACGTGACAAAGTTTCTCCGTCGCGCTCGCTCTTAAGGCTGGGTGATGTGAGTGAGCACGATGCAAAACTTTTGTCACGTCTTAAATGCGCCGCGTGCTAGCGCTTCTGTACTACAAATGCACTGAAACAAACGGAACTACGAATATAAACCATTCCCATTCCCACAACCTCAACCCTTATTGGACGTTGTAGGTACTTTACGTCATACTTATTTTCGTGCAGGTGCTATACGTGTAGGTCGCTCGTAGGTGCACATGTTACGTGTTGCGGTGATTTATTAAGTTGTACGAGTGGCGCCCTCTACCCACAGTCATACGCACATCATTAGCGGGAACGGTTCATACCCAACAAAGGTAATTAGGGGTTCAACCTGCACATAATAAAGGAATTATTAGAAAACAATCCCGGGTGCGGGAGGGGAGGGGTTCTAATTAGGCGGGGGGAGGTAATGAACCTCGATCGGCAGCATCGATATAACTAACGGCTATTTACGCGGTCGTCCTGAAAATTGCGAAGGTTTTTCGTTTTAAAACCGTTTGAGTTTTGCGATTAAGGAGTTTAATTAGGCAGTGTTGTTTACAGCCTCATTACGGGCCGCAGATAGACTGATTATTTATGTTGCAACTTGTTCCCTTCGATGTGATTCCGATAATCGAAGTCGTGATCTTTGTATGATAGAGAATTATTGCCTAAATAACGGGATACATTAATAATTATGGGATCATTGCTGTGATTTGGTACTGCCAACGCTAAAATAATATACCTACATACCTACTTTAAAAGTCGTTATGGTTTTTTATCCAAACATGCGTCACGTTCTCGTATCTAGACAAGAATTATGATTCATACAATTTTTTTTTGCAATTAAACCAGAACAAGATCTTCCTTAATACAAGAGTAAATTTCAAACGGTCTTCGCTGGTTTTGCGGCAAAAAGTTATCTTAGCCGTATCACGCCACTGATCTTTCGGCCCGCGACTGTCGTTGTCTTTGGAACGAAACGTAGCGTTTTTTCAGCGGCTAATAGACGTCGGCGACATCATTAACGTATCGACAGACAGACGGAGGTATTCGCTAATGTGACAACAACACCAATGAGAAAACATCGATAGAACGCGCGGTTTTAGGGGTGCAGCGGCGCGCTTTAATGATCTCACTTCCGATTTTATAGCTAAATATACGTGCGTTGTTCATCTCGGTTGCCTGCTGTAATTTTAGACTATCCTTGTTGTGGGTGAAGATTTTAAATACTCATGCTAACACTAACTAGGTAAATATTGTTCCACTACGCCTACTAATCATTTGGACGCAACTATACTTTATTAAATTCCATGTAAGCAAAGGAAATCTTCGACAAGTCCAAACTTACAAAGGACCCGTCAATAACTAGCCTATTGCATTCGAAGGCTCAAGTTTTTAGTGCGCCCTAGTGTCGGGGGCGTATTCTAATCGCGCGTTAGCGTGTCCCGTTTTTGCGTTAACGAACAGGTTGCGTTCGGGAGACGTCGACGCCGAATAACGAGACCGGGAGAGAATTTCGCCTCATTAAAAGTTGCGACCTGTGGAGGAGGCAATTTAGAGCCGCGGCAACTTCGCCCGTCTTATTAACGATCTCTACACTATCACTCGCGAGGTTCGGCACTTCTTTGCCGGCTTCTTTATTTGAATTCGAGTAAAGGATTTGATGCTTAGGGAGCTCGTCGTTTTGAGAATCGATCGCTTTTTTGTCACCGGTGAAAAGAAAAAAAAGATAGCAATGTTTGCATTTTGCATATAGTCGATTTGAATAGGATTATTTTAATGGTTACCTACATAGATTATATTGTGCCTCTTCAATAATTTAATACCGGTTAAGATAGATTTATATTTCGGATTAAACGTATTTCGGTTTTGACTTGATGATACGTGTTTATAATTATGTCTTAGGTACATATGTCTCAAGAAAAGTTAGAAAAAAAATATTACAATATGTTTTAAATGCCCATGTCCGGTCCGAAGGACAGAATAAGTGTGAAGACGTAGATCCATCACGTTTCCTCGCCCCACCTGCCGCTCGCATTAGTAAACAAACGTCTTTACGAGCCGGTTTACGGCCCCCGCGATATTTCGGTCTTGTGCCAGCGCTTTTACGACATAATGAATTTGTTGATGAACTATTAGAAAGTTCCGAAATAGATGGACGTCTGCCTGGACTCAATCGGGGGGTCACTGCAGGAAATTGAACGTTTCGTAGCATTGCTGCGCTAACCGCGACTCTGTCTCGTTGTATTAAAGGTAGCGATGGAATGACAGGTTTTGTTCATTTGTTTTTTGTCGAGCCGTACTGTTGACTTCAACAGTACGGCCCGGGGTAGCATGCAGCATGGATTAGTTGTCGACTGTGACTAATATTTGGATATGTATATCATATCTGAAAAGTTTTGGATTTTATCATGATATCATATAATTTCTATCCCAAAATTATCCGTGATACAGCTACGGATTTAATGGTTTCGTAGCTCGTTCATATTAATCTAAGCTAAAAGCACCAATACGCCAACCAGCTAATAGATATCCAATTTAGCTATTAATATAGAGTTGGTAAAACTTATAGCACAAGCAGGGGCGCGGCAATAATGGCGGGTTCACACATGAGGTTAATTAAGATGCGGGACGGAACTTTACACCCCTTGGTGTAGGCGCTACAGCCACCAGTGTGGGACCAAATGTTTGGGTCGGTTGTTTGAGTCCATTTGTAGGCCCTCTTGCCACCAGTGTTGGACCAAATGTTTGGGTCGGTTGTTAGACTCCATTAATTACTAGTTACAATAGTCTTTAAAAAGCGATTTCATTATTGCCTATGTAAAAACATGCAATGTAATATGTACATAATTACATTTTAATATATTTTTGAATTGTTTAAAATATCAAAGAAATGTATTCAAGCTCGCTACGTGTCGTTAAAAATACCTACATAATAACATCTGAGGATCGATTGCGAATTGCTAAAAAATAAGAATTAAGGTTTTTCAGTAACGGTTTCTAACTGTAGGCGAGTCAGAATACTCAGAATATGGCAAGATTACCAATTTGAAATTTGCTAAACAATTCAGGACCTCTGGCCCAATAACCCAACACGCCAACATTGGTCCCAACGCCAGTACCAGGCGAAACCGCTCTCATAAACAGTTTCCCCTAATTGGCATCATTTGATTGGCGTCAAGCACTCGATTATTGGGACTTGCCGTTATTACGCGGAAATAGACTCTATGCTAAGCAATAAGCGTTACGGCGTTGCCGTTGGAGCTTACGTTCTATGGTCAATTAGTCTAAGATGTTGATTTTTAACATTATCTGATATTACCTTTTAATGAAATGAATTTAATTTGAAACGTATTTAAAATTTTGAACTAACTGACAGGTGGTGAAAGTTTTTTTTTTCTTGCTGCCTTTTTGTAGTAAATTTAAGAGGTGGTAATTGATCTATGAACGAGACATAAAAGTATTTTATTCATCAAGTCTCTAAATAAACATATCAATCAAATCCTAAAATAATTGTAGATGCATACATTTACTTCGATGGATCCTTGGTATGGTAATATTTATATCCAGTACATGACTTTACGTTCTTTGTCGTAGTGTTACAATAACTGTTGACAACAAACAGAATACAAAATAAAGCATGTAAGCTGTTGCCTGTAACATTTGGTACACAGTCAGCTGTGATATTTCCATCTCTTAATCCTAGCTTCAGGTAAAAGTCACAAAAAATTAACCCCAAACATATCTGTGCATATTTAATTTTATTCTCTATAGTAAGCATGGTGCAGTTTTTGATTTCCCGCTTGCAACAATGCGGGCAGCGACAATTGGACGTGAAGCGAGTGGCCGAATCTCAGTTAGTAAACATTATTAAAAATTCCTTTGACTGCGGCGCCTATCGAATAATGATTTGTACCCGTCACGCGGCCGCGGTGCTCGCGCGATGCGAAGTTTTTTACAATTTGTTTGAGGCCCGCCGGACGGCAGGAGCCGCGTTTATTTATTAACAAAATTCGTCCGTCTAACGCGAATATTCGCACGCCTAAGGTCGCAATCGGGATTGCACCGTAGTTTCAGCACAAAGAGGGTGGGTTTAGCTTACCGCGCGCGTTCCGGTTGGGGCGTTCTGGCCCGCGCGCGGGGCGTTTACGCGCTGCATGGGCGCGACACGCGGCGGCGGCATCCATATCAATTTCGAATAGGTTTCCTATTCGGACGCTACGAGAGATTGAGTTTTGATCGTTTGTGCGTTAAATGATTGGCCTAAATTTTTAAAAATAATTGAATAGACACAAAAACCGGCCGGCGTACCGTGGAAATGGCGATGCATGCAATTTAGAAAAAAAATCTATTATACATTTTTGCCTATCAAAATTTTTGGAACCCTGCTCTTTGAACATGTACATAGTGGAATAGTTTTTGTTTTAATCTATCGAATAATGATTTGTACCCGTCACGCGGCCGCGGTGCTCGCGCGATGCGAAGTTTTTTACAATTTGTTTGAGGCCCGCCGGACGGCAGGAGCCGCGTTTATTTATTAACAAAATTCGTCCGTCTAACGCGAATATTCGCACGCCTAAGGTCGCAATCGGGATTGCACCGTAGTTTCAGCACAAAGAGGGTGGGTTTAGCTTACCGCGCGCGTTCCGGTTGGGGCGTTCTGGCCCGCGCGCGGGGCGTTTACGCGCTGCATGGGCGCGACACGCGGCGGCGGCATCCATATCAATTTCGAATAGGTTTCCTATTCGGACGCTACGAGAGATTGAGTTTTGATCGTTTGTGCGTTAAATGATTGGCCTAAATTTTTAAAAATAATTGAATAGACACAAAAACCGGCCGGCGTACCGTGGAAATGGCGATGCATGCAATTTAGAAAAAAAATCTATTATACATTTTTGCCTATCAAAATTTTTGGAACCCTGCTCTTTGAACATGTACATAGTGGAATAGTTTTTGTTTTAATCTAGAAACAATAGGTAGGTACAGGCAGAATTTTTCGTCTAATCTTGACAAAGAGTGTGATCTGATCATGATAATCGATGTAAGTAGGTAGCATATATGTATATCTCCCAATATACATGTTTGGTGCGTTTCCATCCATGTATTTTTAAAACCAGCTCTGTCTGATTGCCACACACTCCACCGCATCCCTCAGTTAGTGAGGTGAGGGCGGTACAAATTGGTCCTTCTAAATTTCCGTGGAACTGCGGCTCAAAGTCCTACCGTCAATAGTCATCATCAATCGGAACTACCTCCAATTAGCGAAGTGCAGTTACAAATCAAATTTAGCGGCGTCCCACGCTCTGTTAATTAGACCGCGGGGGGCCGCCGAGTCGCGTGAGCGGAACTATCTTTATTGATATTTTATTAGACAAGGTTAAAGTAAAACCGTTTCTCTTCCTTCGTATTTAATGAAAAGGTACGAAAGGATATATTCGACGTTAATAGCAATTGCATCGGGTAATGTAAATATTTTAGTTTCATTAAAACAATCCACTATAACTTATACATAATACTTACTATACTTATGATAAGTTTCTTGTTTATTCTTAGTCTAAGTAACTATAGTCAGCTTTAGTTTCATACCTAATTAAATTGGAAGTACCAAGTACCACGATGCATTAGAAAAGAACACAACAATTTATATCTCAACAACCATAGATTCATATTTTCAGTCAGTATAGTCGGATTCACTAAATACGAGCCAAATATTCTTCGAAGGTTCCGCCACTCGTGATCTATGTCGGCACGTGTGTAGTTCAATGACAACAATTTGGCACCTTCCATGTGTCCATTGGATGATGATGTTAATTAGCAAAGTTTATGACCCACTGATTAATAGCAGTCACGCCAATTACCTACCATTTCTTCAAAGACCTAATTAGTAAACTATTGAAACCGATTATACTTTATGTAGGAATATTATTATAATCAAAGAACCTAACCAACGTTAAAAACCCCCAGACTCAACACTAACAGTAGCATAACTTTTGAACGGCTAAGCCGATTTTGATAAAATATGGCTAATAACTCGGCGTAACATTACCTACGACCCAAAAAATAAATCTAAAACCAGTAAATAGATACACAAATGCATGTGGATTACACGTTAAACTTATAAGACCGACTCTTTTCCGTCGTGGCTTAAAAAACATACACTCACAATTCAGCAGTTATTTATTTATTTATTTATTCTTCATTGCACAATATACAAGTTATTCGCAGACTGTAAAAAAACTTCAATTCTTTCCTCCATCTGAAGGGCTAGTACGGGGCGCATTTAAGACAATCACATCGCGCAGCCTCAAAAGCGAGCGCGATGGAGAACTTTTGACACTGTCCCGTGCTACAGGACCTGAAACGCATTGAATGCAGCTCAGTTACCACACGGTAGGTGTCGCTACATGTCGCTGAACTAATCAGGTGGCTAAATAATATAACGGTCACGCGGCGCTTAGACAGACGTTATTAATTAACATCACATCGAGTGACTTGGATACACATCCACTGATACACAGACACAGTTAAACTTATAACACCCCTTTTCCCGTCCGGGTTAAAAAGCAGACCTATTACAACTCAGCAGTTATTCGCAATCGTTAAAAAACTGTCCAATTCTTATGTGAAACGCATTGAATGCAGCTCAGTTACCACACGGTAGGTGTCGCTACATGTCGCTGAACTAATCAGGTGGCTAAATAATATAACGGTCACGCGGCGCTTAGACAGACGTTATTAATTAACATCACATCGAGTGAGGCCGCCTTCGCCTGGTGAGCCGCGGGGTGCGCGGAGGTATGTAAGTGTTATCGTTAGCATTTTCAGTTTTCAGTAGCTATTCAAAATGCGTTTAGTTTATTTATAAATATGCAGTAAACAAGGCTAATTTGAGCTTAGAAACATGGAAGGTTTGGCCTATCAATATAGTATTTTTTTTAAGTTTAACAAAAGTTTATATTTAAATAAACTTACTTATCACTGGATTCATATTACCCAAACATCAGTCAAGAATTTATTAAAGTTTTACATACAATGCTGATCCAAGTTTCTCATTACCTACTATTATCAAACTTATCTGAACAAACAAACTTTTTTCTTAATATAATTATTTTTGACTCGCGAAATCACAACTGCAGCATGCAACAGTTACATACCGCTGTGCATCCGGCGTGCGGGCCACCCCAAAGCCTTAATGGGTGTTCGCATGAGGTTGTGTACCCCGCCCCCCGCGCCCCTCGCCCCGCACCCCGCACCCCCTGACTCCAAGCGTGATGAAGGAGCTAGTTAATTGAATAAAGTTTTCCCTACTTTCCCACCAACTAGTAGTTCCAATTGCCTGTTAAAATTTCTATTCGATTGTTTAAACTTTAAATAGGTGTTGTAATGACGGCTGTGTGGTAGCTAGTTTGTTTACACAATAATAATATACCTGGTAATTATAAAGTAAGGCAAACCTTTACCTTACAAATCCACTTCAATATGCAACCCCCACGAACCTACAGACGGTGATTCTACCAAATTGCAATCAACTAAGACAAGTCCCCTATCATACCGGCTAGATCCTAGACAAATCAATCTACGACTGACAAGGTCCTACAAGATTACCTCATCTCGCATGTTTCTCGTGGCTTTCTACAACCCCCCCTCCCCCCCTTCCTGTGGCCAGCAACATGCTGCCCGGCTCGACAAGTCGACACTATAAATTGATTTCGACAAATATCGGACATTCGTCGGTGTCGAAGTCCCAAGTTTACATGCTCTATGATGTAGTTAGGGCAAGATACGGGCAGGCGAGGGACTGTTGATTGGATTGGAATTGCTTTTATGAATTTTGGTATCGTTATTAGTTTGTAGCTTATTATTAATTAGTACGCCCTATGTCTATTGAATTAATTATAATATGAATAGACTTTTTTAAATTGGTGAGATGTAAGCGGAGGACATAAAGCGCATTTTATGTATTTGTTCGCAGCTTCTAACGCTCAGCTATCGATAAACACAGGCAAATTCGATGCTGCTGAAAATCAAGCAATTTATATGTCGCTTATGCCTTTTTACCTTTCAACCGTCGACATACTGAAAATTACTGCAAAAACTTTATTTATCGCGGAAATGCCTGTTGATTCATGAATGTATAACCTGAATTCGCAAATTCAACCTTATGTACATTGGTCCTCTAACACTGCCTTTGAAGTAAGAAGATAGATGGAACCTTTGATTCAGCAGATACGCTCAGATATGACCAGGAGCGCAGCGGGCGGGAGTGGTGATTTATCCGCTTCTGCGTACGTCGTGAGGCGACGACGGCGCCGTCGCCCACAGCCGACCGTTAAATTGGACCTGACAAATGTGCTATCATAAGTGTCCGCCAATACAAAGCGTATTGCCATCCAGTAATTAATTGAGGATAAACCGAACTCGTCCAGCTGGCCGACAGCTCAAGTTTACGCTTCATAAAACTCGATTTCCGAACTGCACTGGGATATCGGTAATTCGGTTTCTAAACGAAGATTGGCTGTTTGCCGGACGTCCTTTAGTTTCAATTTAGACGCTGCGGAGATGTCCGTCCGCATCGGACAAAGAGACAAACGAAATTAATTGAGGTCATACGCCGTCGGCGTAATCCAATGACGGGCGGCCCTTGCCTTGCCTGTGAGCCTTTTACACTGATCCACTCTGCCGCAAGGATGCTCCACAAAGTTTGATGCAGTGATTAGTTTACGGCGCTCGTAGTGCCATCCGGCCAAGGAGTGTTTTACCGATGTCGGCGGACAAACGCCAAATTACTGCTAACGAGACCTCGTTAATTTGTAGACATTGAAACATACATATTCATGCAACATGCGGTTAGATATTGTTTATCACTCCACGTCATCACAGTCCAATTAAGGGTGTACTTTGTAAATCACAAGTAAATACTCGTAGCAGCTCAACGCAGCTGTATATTTTATTAAAGCTTGTCCAAGGCCGGCGGTCTCCAATTTGGGCGCTCGTTAAGGCGCAAAAGACGTACAGTTTAATTGCAACCGCTTGCCTCTAATGAGGCCCTGTGTCCCGGCCTCGAACAGTTTTGCACAAATTGACATTGTACCTAAATTGATGTCGCCAAACTCGCGTCGAGATGCCAAAGGCTACGCTCGCCTCCGGTTTTATTTTAGAAACTCCTGGCTAACAAACGTCCGCTAATGTACTACAGGGGCTTTGTATTGTTTCCTTGTTCACCGATACACCGGTTGGCATTTTAGACCTTAATGCAATATTAAAACTGTGATCACTTATTATTTATAAACATAAAGTAAAAATAGAGCTAATTATTGATAAACAACAACTTTAAAAAGTAGTTTTTTACCACGGATCCCACTATCAGGGTTGGCGGGACCAGGCGAGCAGCGCAGGCAAGGAGTTGTAATTTTACAACTGGGTCGTTAGTGGCGGCGGCGGCGGCGGCGGGCGCCTGATTGCCGATTGAGCCAGCAATTGGCCTGATTGACGGAGACGCGCTTCCCTAACGAACCAGCTTTCAACAGCTCAGCGTAAGTGGACGTGCCTAAACGGTTTTATGTTGTACACAACTGCATTTTTCCCGAATATTTCGAGTCTTTTTCGATATTTGATTGGTAGTTCTGTGATTGACTGAGCATGTGTAGATTCGAATGGATTTATTGGAAGAAGCTTTATGCTTGTGGAAGGTTTGTCTGAGCTATGAATGTGCCGGTATATAGGTGTGTACATTCGTTGGCAATATCTATATGTACACCTTCGGTCTTGGATAACAAGTTTGATAACTAGATATCTAAATACACTCACGGGCAATGAAAAAGTTCCATTGAGAAAATCACCAAATTACTCCTAAACGGAAAAAATAACTAAATGACGCCTTCTGCAATATTCAAGTACATTTAACTTTAGTTAAATGTTTAAAAAAATCGTGCCATTTGGTGTCTGCATTTTGTAAGTGGAACTGTTTCTTTGCCCGTCAGTGTACCATACCTAGAGTTAACTGTTGTAGGTACTTACTTGCATAGAATTACTTTTATGTACAGTTTATGCAAGTAAATCACAAAAGAGAAATCTTTCAAATACTTGAAATAACAATCCCCGAGTGCTACGAGGCGTAGGCGGTGCGTAGGCGTGCTACGCCGCTGCTACGAGCTCGTAGGCCTGCGCGTGAGCACCCTTCACTCGGCTTCAGCACGCTTTCAGAAAGCTGTTAGTTGCTTCAAGTTGTTTTTAAAAACAGTGTAACAAATTGCAGCAACAAAGCGTTAATATACGTTCAAACATCCGTACCCTACTTCGGGGTGTTTACATACTAAAAGGCTTGAGCTCGCTAATTCCGGGCGCACACAGTAATCAGTATTAAACATCATCAGTATCTTTGTCGAGCGGGACCGCAATCCATCATATCGGGACAAAAGACGGGTGTTTGTTTGCGCGCGTTAATTTTATTAAGGCACATCTCAATCAGGAAACGTGTGGGAGGTAAATGAAGGCTTTCGCTAACGAGTCGCTTCGTTATCTCCTTCCAGGTGGGTAGTGTTTGTAATCTTCGTATGATACGCTTTAAAAACAATGTTTAAAATAGAGTTGATTGTAGGTTGTTCTGTTTAGCGTGTGAGGGGGAGTGGTGACGTCACGTCTTGGAGAAGAGTCGTACCTGTGAGCGGGGACTCGTTAGTTGTTGTTTGCCGAGTGACGCGGGTCAATCAGCAGAGCCATGCAGGAACCGCACTTCTTCACCCCCGCCCGCGCCCCCCGCACCGCCCCGCGCCCCCCCGCGCCCCGCTCGTTAGGCCCTCACTCAGTTTATCGAATCTACGACGCACCGCGGTCGCCGGCGCCACGACTGTAAACACGTGTAAAGCGAATTTGTATTTCTCCCTATTGATGCCTGATTTTTGATGAATGCCGCCGAAAGCGCGATAATAAACAGCACATTCAAACACAATTTGGCTGATATTTGTGACACGCGCGGTAATTGCGAAGATGCTACATTCAATTCATCGTATTTGTTTACTTTCTATCGTATTGTACGAGTTGAAAAGTTCGTTACACGATCTAATGCAACACACGAATCAGTCCTAAATATAATAAATAAACATATCCAGGCCCATACAATGAGGCTAGAAACTTCTTCAAACTAAAATACCCGTACCAAGCCAGCTATAACTAAACATACAAAAAAACACCAAGAACACTGCCGCCGATTAAAAACGCTTAATCTAAATTGCATTACGGCCGTCAGTTCACTAAAACGTCGTTTCTTCGAGAATGTTAATGAAGCCTAAAGGGTAACAGAATAGCCAATATCTTCAGTGCTTTATCGGAGCAGTTTGGTGCAAAAAGTGGCGTGTCCCGTGCGAGGATGTCGCCTTAATTGGGTGGAATTCCTTCAGTTTAGCTAATGAACGAGTGGCGACGCTCAGCTGTGGGCCACGTGCGACGGACATAGGCTTAGGACCGTATTCTACAGTCTGGGCGTCAACAGCTGATTTCATAACGCTTAGCACATAATAAATCTACCCTGGTAGAACATATACCTCTAATATGACGATAAAATCTCAGCATAGTGATGACATTGTTTATAATAGGTATATTATTATAATTATATTTTTTATGTATGTACCTACGACCGATTCATAATATAACAGTGATAAATTTAATATTATCATAGAATAACGAGTAGGTACTAGTGCTACTACTACTGTATACTTGTTATTCTATGGTATTATAGAGAGTAGTTCCTCATCATAATTACATATTTTATATTATAAGCTATTTTATATTATAATCACAGATATTATTTTAACTTTCCTCAAAAGATAATTAAGTTATAAATATTTATAGAAAAAAATATGTAAACCATAATCGCAGTTTTCCTAACAAACGTATCTTAATAATGCATCTACAATATCTACATCAGCAAACGTGAAAGAACGAGATTACAAATGTTTTATGCAACTATAAAGTAAGTTATCATACAGTTATGCTATTTTAACGACGGTAGAAGGAAGAAGGTATTTTCATATACTCATAATAGTTTTTATATCAATTAAAGTCATTGCGTGTGGCAACCGGTGGTTTAAACAACTAATTGCTACGTCAGGCGCTCGCTTAGTAAAAATGCAAGTCTGCATAGTTTAATAAGCACCTGGGACTTATAAATCGTCAATACATACTCGTAATTGGTGGGTGTAAATTGAAAAGCAATGGAAACATGCACTTGCCTGTGTTTCCCATAATAAACGTTTTAATTTAAAAGGGGCTTTAGGGGTTTTTAATTAATGTTATTTTAGTGCAAAACGCAAACGGCTAATTAGGAAGAGACGCGGAGGAAAAAGCGAAGCCGGTGGCGGCCTAAATTAGTTCCTAGCGTTCTTAACGAGTTCGGTCGAAGGGGAGCTCCGGGAGCCGCTGTTTGTGTGTAAACGCCGGTTTTTGCGCAGGCGCAGGTAGCGACTACCGCGCCGTGTATTTTCATACAATGCGCCGGCGGCTTTCACGTCGACCTTTTTTGGACCGAACGTTTGACAGACACGCTATTGTCATCGTTAGATGACGAACTAAAAACTGATTTCTGTTAACGATCAATAAGAGAGTTCGATACTAAATTGGAGAGATCGAATACTAATAATACGAGACAGTTACCACGCTGGCGTACACATAGTTTCACGGATTAGTGAGCGGCTTGTTATGCCGAGTATCAGGTACCAAAACTGAACCTTTTTGAAATGAATAGGACACGGTTTAAATATTAAATTACACTCTTCAAGTTAATCAAACATCCATAAAAACTACAACTACCAAAGGGAACAAACAACCACAAAAACTCACCTCGTATAATCGCTTTTGCACAATATCATCCCGCTTTTGAAGTAGAAGGAGCGTCCCATGTCCGCGAGCGCCTGGCCACAGCACGCGCACTTCAGGCAGCCGTGGTGCCAGTATCTGTCGAGGGCATGTAGGAGGAACCTTTCTACTATTTTGCCTCCACAGCCGGCGCATTCTTTTAGTGCTGGGTTGTTGTTATTGTGAGGGTATTCATGGCCGTTGCTGGCGGCGAAGGCTGCCTCGGGCGAGGGCGGGTGCGGCGAGCTGAGCTCCGCATACCCGTGGTAATGCGGGTTCATGCTGAGCGCGCTGGCGGCCAGCTTGCCGGCTGCGGGGCCGCCGAGCGACCACCACTACTGCACGCCTGCAACAAAATAACAAGCATTGGTTAGAGGATGGTACTTAGCAAAAAAATGCTCTCGAGGAAAACAAGGGCGCAATGTATGGCTATTCCTGAAGGGCTAGTACGGGGCGCATTTAAGACGTGACAAGAGTTTTGCATCGCGGTCACTCACATCGCGCAGCCTCAAGAGCGAGCACGACGGAGAATTTTTGTCACGTCTTAATAGCGTCCTGTGCTACACTGGCTGAAAGAAGTTGTGAGTGGTATTGGTGACCCTTTGATTTATAAGTTTCTGGGCCAGTAGCAGCCGGACGGGCCGTGGGCACGGGCCTGCGGGCGGCCGCGTTTATAAAATTTTCCAATTAGCAATTTCATACAATTAGGCGCGGGGGGTGCGGGCACAGGGCGCGGGGCGCGGGGGGGGCGTCAACCCGATCCAATTAGCTCGCGGCCGGCGGAGCGACGGGACGCCGTCTGAGCCGCCCTGTCGCAATAAAACTTAATTAAGCGTTTTAAAACAAGTATTCATTAAAGAATAATCAAGCTTATGTAGTCATAAATAACCGGATTGTCCCGCGCGGAACGGGTGCCGTAATTAAGACTGCACAGAGTTGATCAAACGCACTGATTTGAAACTACCCTTCATTAAGAGAACGCGAGCTCTTGCCGCGGTGCAGAGACTAATTAAGAATAACGGACGCTTTAAAAGCGTAATTAATTTAGATTGTAATTCTATTTCTCTGCGCAAAATAGACAATTATTTCAGTAGCCCTTTCTCTCAGGAGCGATTTCGAAATTAAATTTTGCTAATTTTAATCACTGTTTTCGTAGCTTTTGCGTTTAAGGAACTTTTTCCGGGCATGTTCGACTTTTGGAAGCACCCTGTAACAAGGCAGGCTACGCGTGAGGAAAGTCATTAGCCTGCGAGTCGATGATCATAATGAATGACTGCTACAATACCACCACCTGGCGCGATCCCTGCGGCACCTCAACTGCATCCGGTACCACCAAAACTGAAATCCACGTTTGTCACACATAACGCAGCTGGGTTAAATGAAAAGATGACCCACAACGCTTACTCACTCTCACAACATTAAACCATCAACTATGCGGAGGCGGTGGAAACCAAATCTAATTTACATAATAAGCACAGTTTACCGTTTTGGTAGAGTGTAAAGTTTTCTGAACTCTGTATAAGGTTGCGAGTTGCGTGTGAACTAATGAGCGGCGTCGCGTGCGCAGCTAGCGTAGTTCGTTAAATCACACCGCGCGCGATACGCGGACAGTGCTGCAGCTTCTAACTAATGATCTGATTCTACTATCACGCACGGGGCAGTGAAGGCTTGGCTGCCGTTTAATATAATTTATTGGCGAGCGGTAGCGATTCAATGAATGAAACAGACCCAATAAAGTTGGTAGCATCTATTTTGCGACTAAAAGTTCTAAGTTTGTATCAAAGCGCAAGCAACTTGTATAATCAGTACAATGCATAAAGTTATAGATATGTTTAAAATAGTCTGATGATGCCAATAGGTACTTTTTAATCTATAAGTTTTGAAATTTTAGTACTCATTGGTGCATCTACATATTATAATACAATATATTGTGTCAAGCAGTCAAACCAAAACTACAGCGCTCTATTTAAATAAATTTCATGTGGAATACATAAAATACCTATACATTTTCCCTTATTGATATGAAAGACAGTACCTATGTATACATGTCCGACAGTACACAGCTTATGAGATCAGCGTGGTATATTTTTTTTAGCTCTGTCCGTTGACATTAACAAGTGTCCTCAATCGTATTAGTGAGTTGGGAGTCGGGAGTTGCGGCACTGGTCCGGTTCCACCTGCCGCGGCGATCGGGGGTGGTAATGATGTCTTTGTTTCGTGCTAATTTCGAGGGCGACGTCTGAGGGACTCTTAATTAGAATAGTTTGTAAACATCTTGTTAAATGACGTAGGTAGATTAGCTACTTTTGATGTATTTAGCCGCATACAATACAGTTTTAGTGGTGTTTTTTCATATTTGAACGACTTTTCGATGGTTTACTTTGGTCTGTAGCATACCAGCATAATTATTAGTACGATAAGGGGCCTGTTTCACAATGTCTAGAAAATGGCTAGGTACCTGTGGGTTTTAATACATGCCGTCACTGTCTAAAACATAATTACAGGGAATGATAACATATTTCTTTTATGCTACCGGTACTCATTATCCAGACATTATGAAACTGTCCCTAAGGATTTTGGAAATGGCGTGATGGTAGTCCAAAATTATATCCATTATTGGTCATGGCTGTAGCAAGAAGACCTAGTAATAATACCATCAACAAAAAGACGTAGTTATTGCAACTACTCGACACGTAATAATTAAAACAAAAATATTGAATCTATAAACGTTATAATTTTAAAATCAATAAAATATTTCATTCTACACGACATTCCTTCCATGCATAATTAATTAATACGCACAGTTATTATATATACTTATATCTTTCCACCTATTCCTGGTATAGTAGATATTAAATCTACTATGCAATGGGGATATGAAACAGGCACGGCACTATGGCAATTACTTTAAGGTTCATTTTGTAGTTTTATCTTTAGGGTTGCTATTCGCTACAATATAGGTAATATCACAAAAGGATGTAAGTATAAAACGTTTATTTGGGCTTTAAACTATGAATTAAATATGATTTATTGATGATGAATGGTTATTGTTAGTAGACATAAACACTATAGAACACAATCAATCTATTCAGTCAAACTTAAAAGTGAATGACACAATCATAATTTATATTATGATAGCCCTCAAACGCCCAGTGTTGGGAATGAAAAATATAGGACACTTCCAAAGGAATGCGACCAAGTACCTACCTACGTCTGTAAACATGTTTTTTCTAAGATACTTACAGCAACTCTTTTCTGAAAAGGTGCCTTACCTAAGACCTGCTTACACACAAACCATTACATATGCCATTTAAACTATATACACCAAATAGTTTTTATTTTAATTAGTTTCCCCCGCAATCGGCAACCCTTACACAGTGCGTGTTTAGCGAGGGGAGGGGGGAGGCCTGGGAGCCGTCAGCTGAACCTTCATTATTCAAACCTCATTGATTGGATACTTTGTAGCGTTTAAAAATCTTATTATTGAACGAACAACAAAACCACCCGATATTTACCTGCTAAGTGATTTCTTTTCAATCAATACACGGACTGCCAATTTTTAATGCAAGTCATCCTGTTAATAATATGGGGCTGTTGAATGGGGAACGCCTAAAAGTGACACTGGCAAATTTTCATTGATGAGCACAATATTCATAGATAGGCTACACAAACAAAGACACATAAATGTAACTCAACAACCGTTATATTTTTATTCCAC
Source organism: Plutella xylostella (assembly GCF_932276165.1). NCBI lineage: Eukaryota > Metazoa > Arthropoda > Insecta > Lepidoptera > Plutellidae > Plutella > Plutella xylostella. The sequence goes on along the minus strand of NC_063984.1, from coordinate 8,922,981 downwards.
TCACGACACACACACACACACACACACTCACGCCTTGTACTAATGTACTCCCTTGCGGGGTAGGCAGAGGTGCATTGCTGCACCCACTTTTCGCCAGAGTGTTATGTTAGTCCCAATGTAATAGGCGGCGGGCCTATTGCCATTTTACAGGCACATCCGAGACCCGAGAACAAATATCTGTGTTTAAACAAATATCTGCCCCAGCCGGGAATCGAACCCGGGACCTTCGGCTCAGTAGTCAGGATCACTAACCACTACGCCATTCGGTCGTCATGGGTTCACTAGTTCTATCGTTTCATCCACCTTTTTATTTTTAAAAACTCAAACAAATCTTGGAGACCTATAACATCAACTAGAAGACTAATCATTCATCACGTTCGATTATAACTCTAACAGCTGTAGCAATAAAAGCGCGGTTAATTTGGTTAGTCAAGGCGAGGCCCCGTCCCGCCGCGAATAACGTAATTAAGGCGAAACCACCAGCGAAATTAAACGCGAAAACGGAATGAGAATGTGAGCCTAATTAGAGCCCTGGGCGGGGGTGGGGAAGACGATGCACCGGCGAGGGGGGGGGGGGCGCCCCCTGAAAGCCTTGATCACTGGGAACTGCGAAACAACTTCTTATGTTACTTATTGGCGTTTAATTATCAGCTTAATTTAGTCTTAAATTTACTCATGTTTAGGAAAAAATACAACTCTTTATTGTTCCTATATATTTTTTGGTTATATTATAAATATGATGTCCTTGCCTTATTATGTAAAAATATGCACAAAAACACGACACATACGTATCTAATTAAATACTGATAAACTTGTTGGAAAGGATTCTTTATTCAACAATCGCTGACAAAGCCTCAGATTTTCATATTACCACCCGAGTCGTCCATAACATGCACAGTGGAACGAACTTACATAAATCCAATTCGTATTTTCTCACATCGGCATCGGTACTAATTAAAAAACTGTGGACAAATTGGTCCCCACTCCGCCCGCGGTAACATAAAATATCCATCGGTCGTCGGCCATTGATTAATGAAACTCCATAGCAAGCGATTTCAACTTTTTCAACCGATATTTTGCCACTTGTTAAAAATTACATGCGGACAGGTTTTTGGAGTTGCATTTTGTTCATTGAGAAATGATAATTGTGATTTTATTGATTACATTACTGGACCAAACTTAAATTATAATAAGAAACGGTGATCAGCACATTTGCTTGTAAGCAACATTATTTTGACCTAGAGAAATAGTATAATTCTCATGTTTCTTTTATCCCCACTGCATATTGGAGTAACACTGGCTAGTTATCTTTCCAGCAGGTAAATAAGATTCCTGAAACTCTCTGGCCAAGATGTGTACGATAGTATGTATTAGCATATTCAAAGGTTCGGTTACACCACTTGCTAATGTGTAATATTATTTGCATATAATGACCGCTAATGGCCCGGGCGCATTATTCACCCGCCCGCTGACGCACTAGCGGCGCTGATCGATGTGAACTGGCCTTTATAACATTTACAATCTATTGCATTAAATAATTAACCAATTTTATGGAAAACTATAACAGTATAATTCTTACAAAAAAGCAAAATTAAGAAATATTTGCGCTATTATTAAGTTTTTCTATGTTTTAGGAAATGTCGACGCAATAAAGAGTCTACACTCTTATTGCGTCTGTGGATTTATATCTCTTTTTATCATATTCTGGTTATAATATGCAAAACAACATATCGTTATGATAGTTATGTGTACGATTTAAATAAAAAATAACAATGGAATAGAGCTATGTGTGTGGTAAAAATATTCCTACGCCGGTTTTAAAAGAGAGCACATCATAATTTTGTTAACGACCCGGAACGAACGATATAATGATATGCAACGAAACAAGGAAGTAGTTTTGTAGGCATTTGTCTGTTTTAAAAATAGTAAAACCAACACATAAATATAAACTATCACGGTCACATTACGGTATAACCGTATAATGTATAAAAATACAAAACGAGTAAGTATTCTGTAAAAGCCCAAGGCATGAATAGGGACTTACATTTAAATCAGATTTAAATACATAATTGTATGAAATATAAGATGAAAAAGTCATATTAATGCCACTGCATGTATTTCAATATTTTCTACGCTATAAAACATACAAATATAATTGTCCAAATACATATACATATATTATTATGCCAAGCCTCCTTTAATTAACATCGGCCTGCGAAACTCTCAAACTTTAAAATGCATGCGGCATTTTAGCGCGTTATCGTGATAATTATTTAAACAGCTCCAACAAATGTATGTGCTAAATAGTATTGCATTTGCTGCTAAGCGCACTTAGATATCATTAGATAATATAATAGGTATGTATTTTTATTTTATTTCTAACTTAACGTTCATAGGCAGAGTCTCTGAAACAAATGCCAAACTAACACCAAAATATTTATATGAACAACCATTTTATTTGTAATTTCTGACACGGACGTGGTTACGTGTAATCCTTTTTTTTAAATATCTATCAAGGGCTTTTTTGAAGCAAAAAATAATCCCTTCTTTTCATGGTGAAGTTCGATAGATATTAACACTGCTTTACCCATTTCAGTTTGGTCCTACAAGAACTAAAAAAACTTACGGCTTCAAGTGTAATTTGTTTACATTTTTTTTACAACCTGTAATAAACATTTCTGTAAATTAATATACGATTCCTAACACTTCCTCGGCGCGAGGAGGTGTAACTGTGAGTCACAGTGAACTGCCCTTTACTGCTATACAACCTTATTGTACTAATATTCTCGTTAGATTAGAATCCTACTATCCTGCTAATATTATAAATGTTTGTGAGTGTGTATGTTTGTTACTTCTTCACGTCGAAACGGCTGAACCGATTTTAATGAAATTTGGTATGAGGTTAGCTGACACCCTGGATACACATAGGCTACTATTTATCGCGGAATTTCCACAAGCTTCCATATTCGAAATATAATGATTATGCTAACTAGAAACTACAAACGCTCTTTTGTATATCGATCCACTTTACTTTCGCATGATAATCAGGTAAGTTATGTACATCTTAATTAATCGTATGTATTGTTATACTCATACCTAATTAAATGTAAATAAGTAATACAGATAAAATATTGCGTACGCTGATACCAAATATTGTAAGTATAGAGGTGTAATCGTATACATATATATTATATACATACGTTATATATACGTTATCCGAATGCATGTTTTCAGGACATATATTATGATAATTTTAATCGCATATTATATATTACTTATAGTAGGTAGTATATTATAATTATATACGTTTTCTTAGTAAGAAAACAAAAATTGCACCTGCATAATATATAATGTTACATTATACTTACTGAATATAAATAAAAGCTAGAAATAATGGTTTGTGCATGGGAACGTTATTTCTAGTTTTAACGACTGTTTGTCGACAAAATTCGTTTTCCGTCGCCTTTAAATGAGGAAATCATATCAATGACTATTATTACTTCTTCTATTGTCAAATATAATCCTAACTAATATTATAAATGCGAAAGTAACTGTGTCTGTCTGTCTGTCTGTCTGTCTGTTACTCTTCACGCCAAAACTTCTGAACGGATTTGAATGAAATTTGGTATACATATGGTCTAGACCTCGAGAAAGAACATAGGCTACTTTTTATCCCGGAATTCCCACGGGAAAACTTTTTAAGGCGAAGCGAAGCTCGCGGGCACAGCTATACAATATATACTTTATTTGCACACCATAAAAAAAAACTTAAATCTAACTTAAATAACAGAAATGCACAAATGGCTCAGATAGTGAAATTAAAAACAATTGCAATAAAAGTTAGGGACGTAATATAAAGTGCAAGGTGGATAGTAAATTATATGCAGAAGTTGAAACTACACCGTATCATTAGAGACAGTTAAACTTTTATAGCTCGCCTGATGAAGTTATTAATTCTTAATGAAAGAGTTGTAAAGTTAATTAGGATTATTGTCTATGAAGATATTCTGTACATTGCCATTGTCATGCGTGCTGTGAATTTTCATATAAAAATGCATAAGAAAATTAATGAAGCCTTACGTATCTATCCACCTATGGTTGTATGTTATACGAGACTTATTTTAAAGAACTTAATAGATACCTATAATAAGTCAAAATTATCTAACAAATGAGAGCATAACTTTCGAATGGCTGAACCGACTTAGATGAAACCTGGATAATTATGGATTAATTAGTCAAACCATCCGTTGCATAATTTCCTAATATTCTCTACAATCACCTGTAAGTAATGTTTAAAAAGTAAAAACGCCTTAAATCAGCTACATAATTATAAATCACTTTTTTATATTTATAAATATGCAGCCAATATTTGATTCATTTTACTTTTGTTGTTTAGCCAAACGGATGTAGTTATGGCAAAAAATGCAAAATTATAAGCGAATAAGTATTTAACAACATCCGTTGCACTGCTGAGTCATAGGCAATTGACCAATAAACTCACATGGTTTTCAACGTTGTATTATATTACACACACACTCACGCCTTGTACTAATGTACGGGATAGGCAGAGGTGCATTGCTGCACCCACTTTTCGCCAGAGTGTTATGTTAGTCCCAATGAAATAGGGGGCGGGCCTATTGCCATGTATTATATTATATGCATAATAATTATCACCTCACCGTCATAAAAGGTTAAAATGGAAACACTATCTTCTTCATTCACGCTACTCCTCCGAGGAGTCTGGGGCTGACACTAGGCGCTTCCATCCATCTCTATCAGTGGCTAGCAAGCTGAGCTCTGAGCCAGCTTAGTATTTATTAGCTTTAGTTAACTATTTTGTCTAAATCACGAATGTTATCAATATAGATCGAACTTTAACATAAGATTTAACTAAATATAATAAGGAAATATATATTTTTATATCAATTTATCTATTTACTCAACATACTTGCTAAGCCTAGATACAAACACAGCTATAATCATGATGCGACAGTCCGGCAACTCCCGTTAGCAGATGCGCAAGAGTTGACAACCACGACGACATTAAATTCCATTACTTTATTATTTCATTACCATATCTTTATGTACTGTTAGTCCACTACGCGCGGACTATCATGAGAATCGGACGATAACGGGAAACACCTATTTAGCTTGGCCAAATTGCACCTAAATTTATCTAAGTTCGTAACGATACAAGTTTTTTTTTTGTTATCGAACCGCATCAAAATTATGACGTGTGGTTTAGTGCCAATTTTTCCATTGTCGGTTATCAAACCGACATTTATTGATTTATAAATTAAACGTCATCTCCATATAAAATTCATGACAGATGTGTCATACGTCAACCACTACTCCCTGGTTATGCTCTAACCCACTATGGAGAAATTGGCATTTAAAGTTGCAGAATCATTAGATAAGCAACTTTTAATAACTAACAAACGCCAAATTACAATCCAATCTGGAACAGAGGGCAATAAAATTAACCAACGTTAAAGCTTGGAGGCAAACGCAAAAAATCTAAACAGCGATTAATTAATTTATTAAAAGCATCTCTTTGAGGATGGAGAGTAATAGCCTCCAGCGCCGTCGGATGAAAGCGGCACAATTATAATAAATGTTGGTAATTTCAATCAAAGAATACTAGTAATTAGACAAGCCGGACTCTGTGAGGCCACGAAACAACCATTCATTTAACTTCGACCCCTAGAGAAATATCTCCTACAACGGTTTATGATCCCTATGTTGTTAACATAGCGAACACTATTCCTCGTCGTCACCGGGGTATGTGGGGTGGTGAGGGACAATTTGTAGTGAATGGCTAGTACAAGAGGCTCAATTGGTGATGTGATGTTAATCGTTTGCCCATCAAGCTCTCATTATGTTACGGCGATCAGGGTTCGAGTCCAGTCATGGATGACTCGATTGTTTCATTATTAATTGTGTTACATCAGGCTTGTCTTGTGATAGGTTTAGTCATACTATTAATGAGTAGGTTAGAAGTCCCTTGGAGTTCCACATATTCAGATTTCATTTGCATTTGGTATTTTGGGTAAACCAAGTTAGATTTAGCAGTAAAAAATGCGTAGCATTATAGTTCACTGATCAAAGTTCTCAAAAAACCTCACATCATAATCATAATAAATAAACATTTAAAATACATATACCTATTCAGAAATCGTTTAAAATTACGCATTAAAAAACACTGTACTCTGCTATCTACCTCCAACAATTCGATCACGCTCAAATTCACTTGTGACGAACTCAACCCACCAACAACGTTTAAAAAGCGACGTTACCACCAAAACGTTTTTAATTTTTACAAAAAAATAAATTTATTTCAACAAACTTTTTTTTCTTCATTTGAAGTTGGATTTGAAGCCCCAGTGAGGAGGGTAGTCGGCAGGCGGTCGACTGTCCCAGAATGCTGCTGTCCTCTACCTAAACGACTAAATTCTTCCACAACCGGTTTCTGTCCAATGTTTGTTTGCTTTGGAACTCATTATTATCATTATTTGATGAATTATAATTTTGTTCAGACCTAGACCTGCGGTAGAATTTATTTTGTCTGTCTGCGCAAATGTAAATATTGGCGTTGATATTAATATAAAAAAAATTAAGTATGTGTGTAAGTTTGTTTTGTTTCAAATTCAATTAACTCCTAGCAGCTGAAATAACAAAAACTCTTTTTAACCGGCGAGGTTTTACATTTTAATTAAACGTAAAGTGGTTTAATTAAAATTTTGATTGTACAGAATTTAATTTAGAACTATTTTTAGCGGCAGGTGTCTCCTGCTGTGGTCATTTAACATTTACACCAATTATGCGCACTGTAAGAGCTAGATTCCTTTATATAGGTGTTAGTAATAGATTTCCATCATGTGTAGGTTAGTTGGTTGGTTACACATATAAACTACACACTCACTTTAAACCAGAACGATTGAAGTATTTCACATCCAACTTCTAACGATACGTTGGAAGGAATTTCAGAGCTTGTTACACTTGTAACAGATATAACGCTTCGACGCCTACTTGACAAACGCATTAAAACTTTTATCAAACGATAGACGTTATAATAAGGGTTCTCCACGTCACGTCATGTCATGCCGGTGTGGTATGGCTTATTGCACTCGCCTGTACACGTCACACAGTGTGGTATGGATTGTTGCACCCGACTGTACACGTCTCCATTGACATTGATGGACTTTTGATTCACCGGGCCGGGTGACGCGACCCATGGCACGCCAGGTGGTCTTTCTCCACAAAAAGCATCCATTTTATTATTAGAATAACAGAATTATTATTGTTAATTTGCTTTGTGTCATAAACGGTGCCGGAATTTTGAAAACACCAATGAATGATATAAACTTTTATGTTACACGAGGGTGATACTAATGAGATGTAAAACTTAATTTATTGTAGTTCAAATTAAACGTTTTTGTACAGGAAGAGGGCGATAAATTAATAAACATTGTTATAAAGAGCTATAGGCCACCCGCTTTGCTAAAACACCGCTAATAAAACAAAAATAATTGGTTGTAAGACAATTAACACGCTGGCTATGTCGCTATGTTTGTGTTACATTGCTTGTGTTTAAAGAAAGGCGATCGGTATCGTAAATCGCAGAGCGGTAATGAAGCGTCATCGGTGCGATAAATACGCTAAATTGATTAGCGGTGGCCCGCGTCAGGCAGGTAGGGGCCGTATTTTCAGTTCTTTCTAAACTGATCCAGCTTTTAATCCAGATTTGTGGCCTATCTTAACTGTAAGGTAGGAACTTTGTAGAAGTATGACTGCTCCTTGATTTTTTTATATCCAAGCTACTAAACATGATTAAGTTCTGCAATGACTACACTGACGTACCTACAAAATACACAGGTTGCCCAAAATCAAATGAAAATAATTATAAGCAAACAAAAAACCCGACTGCACGCTAAAAAGATGAAAACAAGCCCCAGTGTTAATGGAAAGTATCGTAGGTTTTACTTAAATACCTTGTGTGGCGGTCATGTTGGTCCCCGCCTGCGATACTTTCCATTAACACTGGGGCTTGTTTTCATCTTTTTAGCGTGCAGTCGGGTTTTTTGTTTTTTTATAATTATATATTTTTATTTGTAACTTTTTCGTTGTTTTTTTTTATGAAATTTTATGTCAGTAGTCGGGTTTTAGTTTATGAACTTTTTTATTTCAATAATTTTGGTGTTGTGATTTAAATACCTATAATATGCATATTTTTGTAATGTGCTAATCAAATCCTTTCATTTGATACCCCACACAGCATAGTTGGAAAAATATTATTTTTTCGATCATCACTTTATGTCCTCTAGAGGGCGCTATATACATTTTAATGTAACGTCACAAAGCCTATAACCATCGCGCAATCAATACGGTTCTAACGATACCTCATACATCAAAATCTATCAAGCCGTTTAGCCTACAGGAGGGAACAAAGAAACAGACATACATACAGTATACATACAAACATACAATCGAAAAACATTACCCTCCTCCTTCGGCAGTCGGATAAATATGCCACATAATCATGCTTCATACCGAATAAGCACTCAAAATCGATAACGTACTGTTAGATCCTTACTATTTCCGGTTTATTACAGTGATGAGATAGCGCGGTTGTTGAGAGCAGCCCACATACCAGCCTCGCCCCCCGCGCCCGCCGCCGCCGTCCCGCCCCGCTGTTGGGGACTCTTTCATAATAATATCTCTCGCTCATTCCGCTTATTGTACCTACGTATTATACCATTTATAAGACGGTTACTCGAGTGTTGGATAAGCGAATTACTTAGCTGTTTATTCGACAGATTTTGACAATGTTTTCGGTATTACCACCGGATGCGGAAAGAAAGTTATGATTGGAGTTACTGCTATCTGAAAATACTGGGGTGACAAGTCTTTGTAAAAAAAAAATTACGATCGACTAGTTTCTGGCTAGTCTTAGACTGCCATCCCAAGTAACATTTCATTCGAGCTTAGGTTGTAAGAAATGCCTTTAGGTTTTATAAGGGTTGTGAAAAGGTTAATGCTTTGCTATCGGGTCATATTGAGTACTTGAGAATGATTAATAAGTCCTAAAACCAATTGTTTATTAATATAACCTTGGAGCTGCTGATAAGAGTTTAAATTAACGTTATTTTAACATGTATTTCAAGAGCATATAGTTCTAGGATCTTATAGTTGTCGTAGACTCCTGATAAAGTTCTAGAAAAGCTAGCATTTATGCTAAAGTGAGAGCTTAAGGTTAAATTTTTAACCTTGATACAACCATAAAGTTATGGAATGTTGAAATCACTTATAAGTATTATTTAAAACCTATCTGAAACCTTTAGGCTGATGACAGTTGTCTAGGCAAACAAATTAGGACTACTTGGTGAAAACCAAAAGCATTAAGCACTGGCTATGAGCTAAAGGCATGATTTAAGTCTTTCAAGAATATTTTAAAGCTTTAGAGTTATCCTCAAAATATGTTTAATGCTTTTTAGTAATTTCCTAACGGCCGCCATATTTTTTCACTGAAATAAAACAAAAACTTAGCAAAAAAAATCATTTTAATTAATTAGGGGAAAATTCAGTAGCGTGTGCTATACTATTCCAAATATATGTTTTTTTATATAGACAGTACTTTTATTTCTAATATAACTTTACACCAAACATAAAATTTTATAATTTTTTTTTAATTAAAATATCTTCAAATATATTATTTACAAAAGGCCCGTCACGTATACAGAACTATTATCCTAAAGTATTACGATAAAGTGCTAGTCGCACAAGTTTTTCATATTTCCTGACTTCAGGCTAACTACTTACTGTATTTTTTATTAATACAACACTTACAAGTTAGCCATTTTGAATCTTGGAAAGTGTCAGGTAATGGCGCCATTTATTATAATTATTATAATATCTTACACAGAAACATTTTAAAACCCGAGAGTCCTGGAAAGGCATTACAAATATGCATCAAATATGTTTCAAGTTATAGAAGAGTTACATCCAGGACTAATTTAGAACTTAAAAGCTGTCTTCCAAGGTTATGTTAACGTTAAATTAAGGTTGTGTAGGTTTTATTTAGGTTCTGTGTAAGTAGTTCAAAAGGTTCTGGGTTTGAGCTATAGGTTTTGCTGTAGCTCTCAGAAAGGTTCTAAAAAGTGGGCCCTTTTTGCACTCAGGAGGTTAATATAAGGTTAATATAAGGTAATCGAGCCTTCTAAGACTTACGAGTTGATTTCCATATAAAGGTTCTAGAACCTTTTTAAAACCTTTCTAAAACCAAAAATGTTACTTGGGATATAAGTACATATAAAAAAGAAGGATATACAGTATGGTATGGTGATACAGTAGGTAGGTACATATTATGCTAAATACAAAATAATTAAATAAGTAGGATACGAAGTAGGTATTATAGCTAATGATATCAATGCTTTCACTTTATCTTAAGTTTCTTCGGTGAATCGTTTACGAAACGGTAAAGCGGTTAGTCCGTATGTACTTACATAATATACGAATAGAATACCTTGATTGTAAGTAGGTACTTTATTAAATGAATAAAATACATTTGTTAATATCTCTGTTAGAATGCAAATTATGTCGATAATAATTGTTGTGTTGAATAAAGTCCTTGCATGAATAATCCAAGCTGTTTATAAACACTTGAGAATGATTTCGTATCTTTCAATTAGTCGAAGTATAAATAATGTCCTCGTGAGTGTCGTTGCCATTGAATATTTGCCGAACCACATGCCTATTTAAACGAAACACATTATAAAAAATAAAATTCCGAAGATGCGTGGGCGCACGAGGGCGACCTATAAATTATTACGATCAGTAATAAAAACGTAAAATCCAACACATTTCCTACACTTTGATACGGTCTGTTTGAACAGATCAAAGCTTCGGGGAATGAAGTTTATCAAATATCACGTCATAAGATTGTAAAATCTAAGAAATTACAGTGACCTACATTTATAGATCCGACGCCGACGAGTTTATTATCAACAAGTGGAGCCGAGATACTGGCGTGTAGGTGCCAGGTGAGAACAGCTGATATTAGATCATTAGCAGATAGAAGGCACGTCGGCGGTGTTAATTGCGAATTATCGCGTTCTATAATTGAAGTGTGATCGTATCTGAGACGTGCAGCAGAAGAGTATCAGTGAAACAGCGCAATTAGATCATATCTAGCGGCGGGACGCTCGCCAAATCACCTCCCGCCCGGCGCGCGATATCGACACATATTGACATAACTCCACGGTCGCGGGCACCGACATAATTACACATGTAAGTGAATCCGTCCGTCGCGTGACGGCATCCAGCCTCATGACTCTCGTGAATGAGTCGATCGAACGTCCATTCAACCAGTTTGGTCGCGCACTGATTGCTGTGAGCCTTCGCACTATCTTATCTCCTGCACCGAGCACTGTCTCGGCGACTCGCCCACAAAAACAGCCCGCTCCGAGATCCACCTTCCATTCACACCTTTTTACAAGTTTTTTTCGTCAATGGAGTCGTGTCCGGGATAATTATTAAATTTCGTCGATTCGCCACGAATATCGATGAGCCGGAAGAGAATCAAACGCAGTATCGGCTCGGTCGTACAGATTCTTGCGTCGGAAAAGTAATTTTATGGCTTTTAAAATAAAAGGAATTTGTGTTTTGTTGTAATTTATTTTTGGAGTTTAACATCCGGGCTATTATATTTTTTCTGCTCCTGAGGTCTTAGCTTTAGCAATTACACTATCGTATTCTAATAACTCGATCAAATAACAGTACGCTTTTAAACATTACAATTAGGGTTGTCGCAGCCAATTTGGTAGCAGGCATGCTGCAGGCGCTCGCATTCCCATTGTAGAATGAATCAGTGGTAATAACGGTGGGGATCTAATTAAATCGCCGCCAATAATAATGGCACTCGCCCCTCGCAGCCCCCTCGCGTTGTTATTGCACCAACATACACCAAACATTCGCCATATTTCAGAATCTAAAGCGAAAGGTGCGTCCTTAAATATGGTAAACATTGCGCCGGGGCTATAAAACTACGCGAAGTTCTTCTTAAAGGATTGCCATTATTGGCAATCATATTGTTAAAAGATAACCATATTAAACGATTGATTACATTACTAACATCCGTTAGATAGACATAATTATATTATTAATGTGCTGTACTCATCACAGCTGATTAGATATGAAAAATTCGCCAACATTGAATACGGCAGATATAGACAAATAAACAAATATAGGCACATTAGGCACACGTTCCATATTACATTTTACTATACTTAAATCATTTTTTTTATCTAACAGATACAAAATTTATCAATGAATGCATAAACAAGTTCAACCAAACCAATGGTTCCCAGCATTTCTATCACACCTTTATATTGTAATACTCTCCATTTATTGCTCGGGACTCCATCTCCCCCCCACTCTTCACCCCGCGCGCTCCCCCCGTCCATTAGTGTTTTGTGAATGATTTAAAAGCTCTTTCGGATAACTACTCTGTAAGTGAGTAATTAAAGACTTACAATTTTATCAGCGCTCCCTAAATTTGAGTGCGCATTAAAACATTACATGAGGAAGATGGATATCGTTTTGGTAAAAGCTTTGCTGTGTTATATTATAACGTAGGTACTTACGCCAACGTATAAGTATATCGGGTATATTAGGGATGGTAACGCTGGTGTAAGGCGTACTCGTGGTTGTAAAATTCTGCGATTCTCTATAAGTAATGGGTAAATATTGATCGCTTTTCAATGAAAATTGCTTATTAAATAACGATTCTAAACTTTATTTATTTAATAAATTTGCTTCGCAGATATAGGTACCTAGGTACAATTCGAGATTGAAATTACAAAAGAGACCCCAAAAACGGAAGAAGATTCGTCATTTTAGTGGCAGCGGCACCTACTTGTTAAACAATTGTTCTCATCGTCGCGCTTCTGATTTCAATCCTAATTTTACATTCAGAAGTGTGGTTTTAGCTTGTATAATCTGTTTTACCTACATGAATGCAAATGAGAGTAACCTTAATTTATTGGTGGGGGTAGGGCGGCCATAAGATAGGCCTTTGTTGCGGACTCCGGAACTATGGTTCGAAGCGCGCGCCACTCGCTTCAGCTATAAGTACTTACTTATTACACTTTTATTTTAATCTACGAACACCTGTACATCTATGATCGAACTAAACATGCATACATAAGTGAAGTAGGTGAGATAAAGGTGCTTACACACTTCCCAAGCACCCCATACTCGGATCACTGATGAACTCGTAGCAATAACTGTCATCGAGTATCATCAGCCAATAAAGGAGGTGATTGAAATGGCACAGATAAAAATAATTCATCTCTTTACTCTGTTAACGAGCGACCCAGCGGGGGCCGCGACCCCGGCAGGGGAGAGGAACAGTCGGGGGACGCCAATAATTGTTCTCAATGGATGAACTATGTAGCGGAAATTATCATAAATCATAAGCAAATACCTACCACGGGCAAATACATTTGTATCTACGTAGGTAGGTACTATAAAAAAAAAGATATTTAAAAAAAATAGATTCCAAATTTTATGGTATGGAATGCACGTCCCATGCAGGCTGCATAGGTACCTATCGATATAGTCTGAAAGTTTATAACACTCAAATGAGCGGTTCGCGAAGGACTCATGGGTTTTTGTGGAACCCCAAAAGGGTAAAAAAATACGTGGAAGGTGTTCGTAGGTCGTTCATTGTTCATCTGATGAGCTGGAGACACAATGAGGGGCAGAAGTCATGGACGAAGTGACGCGCCACCTCTCGTGTTTGGTTTATGTAGGTAAGTTTACATAATGTACTTTAACTTGTATGATTGTAGGTTCCACAACAAGATAAGAAGTTGGACGAGCGAGCTACACTTTTAACTGCACGATTCAATACGCAACCCTTTAGATATGGCTTTCTGATAAAATTTTCGTGTCTTAAACATAACATAATAAAAATGGTATCTTAGTGCGCGAGTTTGATTCGAACTTAACCAGTTCTAATATGGAATGAAACGCTTGCAAGGAGTTAATATCTGAAAATGGTTTTAGAATCATTATTATTGAATTTTGAAGGTAAGAGATTTGAAATGGTGATTCTAATCATCAATAATAAATTCATGAGTATCTACACGAATAAGAATAAAGTAATTCTTCAGCTTCAACTCATTAAAAGTTTCCCTGATTTATTGGTTAAAGTAGAAGGCCTTGTTAAACGAAGACAAACCCATGGAAAACCGATGGAGATGCGATTGTAGACCGTAAATCAGCCACGTGGAAGCATAATTAGTAAAAATTTGCATGCAACACGTTTTAATAGCACAAGTAATTATTCCGTTCCCAGAAATTAGAAGACGCACAATGAAATCTAAAAATAAATCTAATCTGAACGAAATTAAATGCCAGATAATTGAATGTGATACGCGGAACATACGAAACTCTTTGTCTTCGGGTTTAATTTAATTGAACTAATTCAATTTTAATTTGAATACCTACCTATTAAACGGGCTTGTTGATATCACAAGATAAGGAAAAAAGTATGTAGGTAGTTGCAGTAAAAAAAATAACAAGAACAGCGTTATACTTCAGGATTAAAAATGTGTAGTGTAGGTATTTGAATTTTTGTTCCTTATTTCGACCGTTGCTTAGATAGTATTTTCCATAGGACGCCTTCAGCTCAAGTGCTACTACAGGGCTCCTGGTAACATCCACCCTCTGACCCACTGAACTCGGCAATCGTCGCACCCCAAGATTTGGCTAAAAAGATGCGTAATTGATTGTATGGCAGCCAGCTCATTTAGCTGATTGTATGGAGCTCCGAATTGCGTATTTAACCTATACTGGAACTCAGGTCACGTTGATTATTTAATGTAATGTAGTCGCTGACTCTCTAGCAATAAGAACTAAGATAGTATACATGGAACTGTTCACTCGTTCCCCTACTTTTAGGGTCAGGAACAGGACGCAGGGACACTTTTGTCACTTTCTTCATTTTGTTTCCAATTATTATTACAATTTGATCAAAACTTGACACGATAGGCTTTCTTAATTTTGTATTTGTATTCATTTGCTGCAATCAAATGGCGACAGTGTAAGTATAACCTACATAATTTACTTTAAATTCAGTTGCTGTTGCAAATTGTGCCACAAAGGGCCATTCACTCTCATTGGTATCGCAGTGCAAATATCCCGCCCTGCAAGATTAGATAAAGTTTCTGACTTGAAGTAAAGACGCATCGATATACTGAGAAATAACATGAAATAAGTGTCGATTATTAATATAATCACAACATTTCATATTTTATGACCAATTTATTTTACTTTCCCGTGTAATATTTGTCAAGTACTGTGGCTTGGCTTCTCTAAGATTGCAGTAATTTTTATCTCGTTTAGACCTAAACAGCCAACCAAATATCAATTTCGTGACACAACCTCAACTTTTAACTTTATCACGACTTTTTTATATCTTCCAGACCTTTCCGAGAGGTTCGCAACTTTGACAAGTATGAATTTATTTTCGCATAGACATTTTGATTTATTCATTCGCCATGTTCATGTGAAGCACATGAATTGGTGGTAAAATTACAACTCTGATAATAATCAATACATTTCTATCTCAAAATAATTGAACATTTGCTGGCGACTTGTCGTCTACATCTACAATACCAATGCATAATTATTTAAGAGAAATAAAGATAAGACACGAGTCTCCTGGCCCAGTAACAAGCAGCCAGTCATTAGTAGTAAACCGTGCATTGTTTGGCATGTTCATATACAAACACAGCTGTCGGCCTGGGAATGTTGCAATGTAAACAATTTGAAGCCTTCGAATTGCATTGTAACTTACTGATTAACTATTTGCTACAAGTGCATGATAATTATATCATCTTTTAATCACATAATTAGCTTTTCATATAATTCAATGTCAAATTCATCAACAGATCATGTTTTGAATTCAACACGTTCCCCTTTTCGCCATTAAAATTGTAGGATTCTAAATTTAAAAACAACTGCATTCATTCGGTCTAAGCAAAAATGGCTTAGCTATGAAAACAATCGAAATTATAGATCACGAAGCCGATAACGAACAATGTAATAGCGTATCTATTAACATTAGCATAAAATTAATAAACGACAATGATTCAGCTGTTGGATTCAAATTATCAAGCCGGCGTACACCAGACAATGGAACAAAGTATGATGTTTAACAGCCAATTACTTGGTACAACAATGAAATACTGGAAGGAGCCGAACTTTTCGCTAGTTGTCATCAATCAGCGATCATAACCCTACCCTTAGTCTTTGCGAACACATAATTTATCATCAAATATAATTAAAATTCCCGATGACAAGGCGCGATCACCGCACAATATGTTGAGGTTAGTATGTGCAGCTAAGCTGAAGCGATTATAAAATAATAATCTTGGTTCGTTTTATTTTTGGATACCCTCGATATTTTTTACATACTTAGTTAAAAATATAGCCGTTTTAATAAAATACAAACAATAATCTTCTCAAAACAGTTAAGCAAGTACTACTGTCGCCTTAATTTTTTGGTAGATTGTTCTATGCGTGGCAAGTTGATCTTGCTCTTAACCTTCATTACGTACTTTCGCTATCTTTTAATGAATAAAAAGTATTTTATTACTCAATCCGCTTCCGTCTGTGTCTTTATCCACAATGTTATCATAATGAGCCACAAGATAATGTTAGATTTAAGGCGTCTCCTCACCGCCGCTCCCCGCCTCCGCCTGTGCTGTGCTAGTGTAATTACCCGAAGCCTCTTCCTTTTAACCTCTGTCTTTGAACTCATCTTTGATACTATCGTTCTCTTCATTATTCCCTGTACTACGATTTATGATTTCAACTTAGATCATTTTGTTAGTCTAGTTCAAATTATTTTTATGTCCTAGTCATACAAGTGATTAGCAATTATGTATAATGTAGAATATTTTAGAGGTCTCATAACAAGTGTAACAGATAGGAGCATTCCCCGCGCAGTGACTCAGCGTGGCTTTGTTCGCTCTGCATAGGATCCGCGAACAAACTTGTTTTAATTAATTTCGTGTCTCGAACAAGCCGTTCTAGCTGATTGTTATCTA
Organism: Plutella xylostella; assembly: GCF_932276165.1. Classification (NCBI taxonomy): domain Eukaryota; kingdom Metazoa; phylum Arthropoda; class Insecta; order Lepidoptera; family Plutellidae; genus Plutella; species Plutella xylostella. The sequence continues at coordinate 8,905,864 of NC_063984.1, read as the reverse complement.
CTTAGTTGCTGTTAGTGAGCCGCTCGAAGCTTTGCCGATCATCTGACAATACATCAACTCAGTGAAAATCAGGAAGTCTAGAAGGCATCCTTGTCTGTTATCAATTAGACGAGTACCAAATGAAATAATTTGCAAGATTGAAAAAGATTTAAATCCAATAATACAAAACAGAAACACAAAAACCTAGTGGGTCGCGAGCTGGCAAGTGTTCCGCGGCCGGTCACTTCACGTGTTTGGACCTCGTCGCCATGGCAACCGGTGAAATATTGCCTCTGTCTTTACCTCGCTTAATACTGTTATTAAGTAAGGATAGCTATAAGTTTTAAACTGGTACAACCACAATAGCTGACTATGTGGAATTCCAGATTTATGTAAAGTATTTTAGGCTCTTAATGTTTGTTAATGAATTCAAATAGTATTCGTTAGTAGGTAATTGAAATTAGTATCGCCATATTTGAATTCAATAAGGAAGTCAATAATACCAATGAATCCAATGATACCAACAACGAAAACAAATACCAATACATTTACATAAACACTTATATCTAAAATAATAACTTGCTCAACGCCTTTGTTGGCGATTAAGAGGACTTGATGTTGGTTTAGAACACAATATAATTATATAACCTCAAAACAATCATTAGTACTAATTACTACAAAATTCCCTTTATAAATCAAATAGGATGACTGGCACAAGTTGAGTGGCCGCACGCGGAGAAAAAATAAGGGATATATCGGTCTCTGTCTTCGTTTAACATTTTGATGAACGCCATTTCATTCACTCTTAAGCAAGTTAGTGTTAAAGCTTTCGAACATTGACATTGAAAACCATTATTAAAGTGGTCAGATAAGTGCTTGCCTTAGATTATTGTAGATAAAGTAATCATCAAATTGTCCATAAGTAAGTTTTTACTGTGTGTCTTTTAGCTATACATTTATATACTTACAATTGCATGTAAGTGTCCTCTACTGGAATGATTTGGCCATTACTTGATACAGAACCTATACATTATAATATAAGTTTATGAAAAAAAAGCATCATCATATATCACATAAAGTATATAAAGTGTTGCCAACATCTTTAGATACTTAATGTTGTTTGGTTACAGTACACATATACCTACCTAGGTTGTAGTTCCTTTTAATTGACTGCCATCTACTACACGAAAATAGTTTAAACAATCATTAGTTCCAGCAACTGGCGACCATTCTCCCCACAATACAAATAAACGTGGGTGACTGTTTATTTTTGTAAGACTCGAATTGCTTCTTACGAGAATAGTAGGTAAGTAACATCATTCGTAATCGCTCTGTAAATATGGGATTGGAAAAGGTAAACACGTTGTTAAAACTTCTGAAATAAAATAGGCTTTAGTCCCGGAACGGTGTCTTTCGATGATATGAAGTAAGCAAGTGTTATTATCAATGCTATCGCTGTTGATATTTTGAATTACAATGTACCTATCTGTCCTAATACTCATACAACATACATTAAATTGTTTCCCTTACTTTTTCGAACTATAGTCGCATTTTTCTAGAGTCAGTACAAGTCAACAGAATATAATATTAAGCAAGAAATTGTGCCTTTACGAATACGAGTATTTCGTTTCCGCCAAACGGATAAGTGTAGCTATAACCAGTAATCGGAACCGGTTTAGTGAATGTGGACTTACGCGGGGAGAGCGCATGCGCGATATTATAGCAGGTGTTCCACTATGCCCGCCGCTCAATGAGAATTCCAGCTCTGCCTTTATATAGAACTGCTCTGATTTCAGCCAAGAACATTGTTTATTGATCTATTCTATTCTTGGTAGAGTAATTATAACTTTACACTAAAATCAGTTCCAGAATAGCTCCTGATAACAATATGCGATCGAACCTTGACAGATACCCCAATAAAGAAGCTGTTGCAGAATATTCACTTATCAATAAAAGGCAGTTCGGCTGCACTTTTGAAATACAAACCTTATGTGAGTGAGAATAAGAAGATATGTGTATTTATAACGCAGTTTAATAATTTAGCAGCGGCGGCCCCGGCGGCTCGTGGGGCCCCTTACCGACCCCCGGCCTGAATAATGGATGCAACAATAATATGGGAATACTCCTAGACAGTCTGCGACTCGTGTGCGAGGTACGCACGGAAGTGCATGACCCGCCCGACCATGGCATCTCCGAACTACGTAGTTCACCTATTCGGTACTCTACTTATTCAATAATATACTGGTCAAATCAGTTGAATTGACTGATGTAATTTTTCTAGTTTTCGTAAGATTTTGTTACAATCATACCTACAATATTCGGAAATTCTATAAGTAACAAGCAATGGTTTGTTCATTACACACTTCCAGTTAAACTATGTTTGCATAATAAGTAGATATGCTGTTTATTTGTTAGATAAATGTAAGGAACTAATGTGTGAGTAGGTAGAGACCGAGCCAAGCGGAACGGGTTATATTATTCTGAATACTTCGAGTACAGTTTTAGTTTAAGTGATAATATTATTGTTAGAAGAAACTATACGGCTGTATAATGGAGTTATGAATATTCTATTTCAGTGTATGTTTTGGATATTATTGTGAACTTCCATGTTAGTTATCTACGGACGAGGATAATCAAAAATTAACTAGACATGTAATACGGGTTGAGTTTGACGCACATGCATTTGCAAGGGGGCAGCAGTATGCGTTTAATTCGTTAATAAATCAGGCGGGGTGGAGCTGGTTCATTAGATGAATGCGGCGCCTTGGGGTGTCCACTGCCTCATTCGGTCTGTTAGTACTCAATGAATTGTAAATTCCTTTCAGTTAGTGTCTTTTTCTGTTCCTACTTGATGTTTATTTGTTTATGATAAATCATTTATTTTTATATGCATTGCAAAAAAAATCTTGAACTCCACAAGCAAGCCTGTAATATTGTTTGGATCAAAATCCAACAGACATGTGGTATAATTTACATTCATTTACAGTTCGTATTCCTGTTTCACGAAGATAAAACTTATCCAATAATATTCTCACTCAAAATAAGTAATTAATTGGCCCTCAAAGCTCGAGCTTATCGCTGGCATAAATTAAGGCAGACACTCGCGGTGCGCGCGGCGCTTCGTCCACGCACGTAGTGTAACTTTTAATTGAGTTGAGGTCTATCACCGTCGTCAACTGCGCGAGTTATGAACCACCCGAAGAGATTATACCCTCCTCTTATCAACACAACAGGAAATAAGCTTTGTTAAAATGTGGTTTGGAGGTTATAAACAACAAAAATGCCCGGAGCGATGCGAAAAGTGGAAGGGCTGTTGCAGTTGCTATCGTTCAAAGGCATAATTTCTAAATTGTACTGGCAGCGAAAGTAATAACTGGATTTATTGCTAAAATTTAAATTGGGTAGGAAGTCGAAAAAGATTAACAGGGCTGTAAGAATTTCAATAATGTTGTTGCTGGATTTCATATTTGGGGACATGAAATTGTACAATAGAGACTAGGGCCGGACGAGAGACTCATTAATTTAGATGATTGTACAATTATCTAAATATAAGCGGAACGAGACGCCCACAGGGGGGGGTATGCCAACCCGAAAAGGAGGGAGAGAGCCGGCACTCGTTTTTAATTAAACTGGCGATGAAATGAAGTGGTCCGTATAATATTGCTTAGACATGCTTTAAATTAATTTTAACCCATCTTATTACAAATGATTTAGGCTACTTTATCTTATTATCCACATTGTCACGTGTATCTTGTTTATATTTTGTATCCCATAGGTTTGTCGATTTCATGATCATGTTTAATATTATAATTATTGGGAGCTTTTTCTATTTCCTCTAATATTTGCATGTAACAGAAGTTGTTCCAAAATGTCAATTTGTAGGAACCTACGAAAACATCTTAAGTCTGCCCTTGTCATAAAAAAATCACCTTATTCATTTAATCTTCCTTGTATGTATATGCTCCAAATTATTCAAAATATCCATATGCAATTTCTGTTACTTCACTTCTCTTTATTTTCTTCTTCAAATAATTTGCTTGGTTTTAATTTAGTTTATGTTTGATAACAATTATACACGTATATCGTTTGAAATACTTCCCGATGTACCTAATTGGCTTAAGGATTCAATAACAATATAGTCGGCTCCCATTGTGACGGGAAGCCAGAAGGGTTGTGCCTCCCTCTCCTCTATTTGTTTTTCGTTAAAGCTTTAATTAAAAGTAGGTTTATTTTAAAGAAAATTGATGTTCAAAGTAAATAAATCCTTAATGGTTTAATTATCTCCTTATAATTGGGTTTCACCTGACAGTGAAATTATTATTGCTCTCATTCAAAGTGGATTTCTATAAGCATGAATATAATTCTCCGCACGGTCAAATAAATTTGTTGATGTTAGTTTATATATTTGGTTAGTATGGGCTAGTTATTGTTCAGTTCAGTTCCTCAGTTTTAAATAAACTTTCGTCATTACTTCTTATTATCTTCCACATGGTACTTTTCTACCATATTTGCTTTTGATTTGCAATATTTCTTTTACTTACTTAAGTTTTCATATTCAGTTTCTGTATGAGTAGCTTCTCTATCGTAGGTCTATAACTGTAAGTGTGAAGGTAGATATTGTTGGTAAGTAAAATAAAAATTGTAAAGTAGACAGACATAAATAAATAACACATGCAGGTATTAGGTATTTTAAATGGATTTTGGTCGAAGCAACTAGTAGACGGTAGGTCTGTAACTGGGTAATCATTGGGTTGTAAAAAAAACCCAAATGCACGTGGGAATGTAAAGACTTTTATCTTTTCCTGTAGACATAGCCTAGGTAATGTTTTGTAATCGCAACCGTCAAGGTTTCTAAAATATTTTTATTTAAGTATTCACAGTCTTTAATTCTCAATCATTTATTAATATAATGATTACATATTCATTTCAATAGATGTATCAGCAGAACATGCTGCATTGCAGTCCGATTCTAAATATTGCCCGCTCATTGGATCACAACTATCACAAGTTCTCAAAACACCAAGCGGTTCTTCCAAATAGTTACCTAAAGGCTTTGTGTGTTAGGGTCTGCTAGCCGGCTCCTCGCGGGCCCACCGGTCTCAGACCCGGCACGATGCACCAAACAAAAAAAACTCAACAATAACAGAAAAAAACACAATTTAACGTAACAACTCAACAAGTAACACCGTGAACTGCAGTCTATAACTCACAGGGTTCGTATTAAATTATATCTTGACACAAAACCGACTTATTACAACTTTTAAAAGAAATTTTGTACAAAGAACTTCGAAAAAAGTGTTAATGCGAACGCGGTACGGCGGCACTTCCCCGCGCAACGTGTGGATCGCGACTGAGCCACGCGGTCGCGCGGCGCGGGGGAGCGCGGGGTGCGGGGAGCCGCGCGGGGGGCCGCCCCGCACCTCCGCCATATTATTTGATTAATTCGCCTCCCCTTGTATCCTCGCCGAATCGTTACGAAGACGGTAAGTTTTTAAATTTGAGTACGGTAACCTTCACCTAATTTAACCTTAATACTTACTTTAATTGAATTAATTAAGATCGGCGCAGGGCAACAAAGATTAGACGTTAATAAGCAGCCGCTGCGGAGCCGTCCCGTTGCTGGTTAATTATGACGGTTTGTGGCGGCGCGGGGCGGCGCGGGGCGGCGGCGGCGGCGGCGGCGGCGGCGGATGCGAGGAAAAAATCCCCAACTTGAAATAATGAGAAGCAAGAGACGTAGTAAGTTCCGCTAATTGGAGTGCATTTGCATATTGAAGTAAATAAAGACAAGAGAGAGTGACTTATTTGATGAAGTCTTGATGCTTGCAAATGACTGGTTTATTAAGATTGCGGGACGGGCAAAGGCAGGTGGATTAACAAGTTAAGCGCTGGTAGGTAGGTGGCTGGTACGTACTAAAGTTTCGACATGAAAATCAAGATTCAAGACGAATTTAATTAAAAGGAAGAACGATCCACATCACTCTAATTAACCGAACAAAGTTATTAATTAGTTTATGGTCGTAGAACCCAATCAGTGAGGTCATTTCTCATTTACTCACCTTCGTACAACCACGGGTCCCCTTTTATTATTTTTTACTGTCTTAGTAGAGTAGTCTTTACTTGATTGAAAAGGAATCGATGACGCATGTTAATGAGAGTTGCTTGTAGAGATGCACAAATGCCACCATCGTATCCTGCGTGCCCTACAGCCTACAGCCCTACACCCTACACCTGGCGGGTCACTCACGAACGAATAAATTAAACGTGCCAATTTTTGTTCGTCGATTTAGAGTGACCTCCCAGCAGCTACCCAGGAGGAGCTCATGGTCAAGTGTTGGTTGCTCAGATCTATAGAATCATCCTAACTTAATATTATAAATGCGAAAGTAAATCTGTCTGTCTGTCTGTCTGTCTGTTACTATTTCACGCCAAAACTACTGAACCGATATGAATGAAATTTGGTATACATATGGTCTAGACCCTGAGAAAGAACATAGGCTACTTTTTATCCCGGAATTCCCACGGGAAAACTTTTTAAGGCGAAGCGAAGCTCGCGGGAATAGCTAGTAATAAATAAAAGTGTATAACTATATTTAATAAAATATAGGCGGCTAACAGATGATATACCTATGCAGCCTTAGATGACATGAAATTAAGCAGTCTTTAATAGACAGCGTTATTACAATTAAATAATGAAATAGTTATGAGCCATTTACTTAGTTGCCCTTTCCTACTCATACTTAAAATGTTTCTTATACATTAAGTTTTACCGTAATTTTCTTTAGTAAATTTAACATTGAGCGCATAAACGCATTACTAACTCAATGAAAAATTATCAGAGTTTGTATTCCACATCTGCATGGCCGAATATGGACCATTTAAAACTTCTATTGGACCCATCAATGGACTACGAATAAATAATTTAACACTTAAAACCTCGATGTTCCAAATATGGGGCCAACTCGATGAGTCTTTCCAACGAATTAATCTTTGTTTAAAGTTAATGGACCCTTATTAATCACTAGTATTATGGTATTATGCCAAGAGGAACATAATGCCCTAATCAATGACTCAGATATGATAGGTCGTTTTCTAACTATAGCACCGTTACTTCGGGTTAGAATGGACCAAATTTGTTTTAAATTGCCTGACAGGTGAAGGACTCTTTTAGGGGTCGACTGTTGTGGTCGGCCCAGTCTGTGTGATATAATGATGTCACAAGGTGTGCGACACTCCCATAATATCCAATGTTTTATTAAAATCTTAGGTAGAGAGAAAGTTTAGTAAATTTTTGATACCTATCTTCATAGCTGTATAAAATGAAAATTAGTGCGGTATCATTCACAGTGACATATCGTTCAGTGGCTGAAAATTGCGTGCCCGTCACTAATAAAATTCCTGTATGAAATGTAGCGCCACCACGCACATAGGGCCAGAAATCAGCATAAAACAGTAGCCAATAATAGAGGCTGTAATTGTGCAGGTACACCACAGGGCCAGTGAATACCACCTAGTTAAGACATTCAGCGTTGCTGCACGGCTGCAACACATCTTTGCAGCATAAACAAACCGAGCCATCCAGCGCGTGGTGACATCGAAACAAGGCTACAATTAAGGCGAGGCTGCACCGCTGCAGTTAAAGGCGGGTTCGCACAATGCGCCAAATGATGACGGCCGCCCGGTACGCAAATGAAGAATATTGTCGGACGGTGTGAATGCATCTTAATGACGCGGCACGGCGGCTCCCACACGATTTGAGCGATTGTTAGCGCGCTAATATTGTGCTCTTTGTTAATTCGTGGCTAGGGGGAGGAAATGTGCTACTTTCAGGCGGGTGGGCATTAGGACAGTGGGTGGAAGAAGCACGGCTACATTGAAATCCTCTTATCTTCTGGAAAAGACATAACTACTTACTTACCTACTATTGAATGCTATACAGCCTAATGAAGCTATCACATGTCCCCGTAAGTGACCTAACAAATCAGTGGAAGTGTCTCAATGAAGCGTGTAACAGATATGCATATTCGTAGAAGGCTAGCGACGGCTCGTCTGCGGTGGGGCAACACCGGGCGCGCTGCCAAACTACATGTTATTTAATTCTTGTTACATTTCTCAAATTAAAATAGTTTATGGGACCGACTGAACTGTGTCATGCACGACTAAGAGCTAGCTAATTGTGTGAATTGTTCAAGTGTTTTCGGTAAATGATATAAACAGTTTGTGGAAGTGCTGTCGACATGAATTTAGGAAAAGATTTTAGGCAATCAAATTTAATATTTACCACAGTTTTTATTACTGCAATGGAATAAAAATATAAAATAATTAAAAACTACCAGCACTAATTCAAACTTATGCCTGACCTCTTTGATAAGCATTTAGACCAAGTACCTTAGTTACTTTCATATAGAAAAGTTATATGAACTTCTCGAAACTATAGAACCTCAAACACCCCAGCTCTACCACACTATGCTCACCAACAAATCATAGTTAAACGTTATCAATCGGTGGATCTGTACGCAAGAGTACGCAGCAGAGGTCACTCTAGCCTACTAAAAACTGCTCTACACCACGCCACGACTCTATGTTACCTCCTTCTATTACACGTACCGATTGGATAAAATCTATCCTTCATAATTGTTATTTGTAAAGGTAGAGTAACCCTCGAGTGGAGGCATTCCTGCAGTGAAGACGTACGTCAGACCGCCGCGTGCCTCGCGTCGGCTGACGTCGCCGCCGGGGCTGCTCCCGTACGATCACCTCCTGGGAAGTTACTGTACAATGGAAGAATTGGGTGCACAAATGGAGCTTCCTTGAGAGACTTATAATTAAACTTTTATACGGTTGAAGCACTCTGGCCAGTCAGCGACGGACACTAATCTATTTGGCTAGTCGTCCTACCACAGTTTTTCACAGATGAAGACTTCAAATTTACCCGGTTCACTGTGTGTGTTCAGCTACGCCAACATCCAACTAATTTATCCTTTCACACACATGGCACCATAATAATTCGCACAAAAATACTTACAACACGAGCAAGTAACATTCCATTGATTTCAATCACCACGTTGAAGAAGAAGCGAACAGAAAACCATCAAATGTTCAGTACCAAAAGGCTGAGCAGACAGGAACAAGCCATAACAAGCAGGTATGCGTCTCCATGCCTCATACGTTCGAATCGGTGACGAGCGCGCTACGGCCGCAGTATGGCCGGCATCCCGCCTGTGTTGATGGAAGGGGTCACTTGAGACATCTATCTGATCACGGGTCGAGACGTCACAGCACGTCGGTCTGGTATGTTGGTTGGTCTACGTTGCGTGCCTACTAGTACTGTCAGGCACTCTGGAAATGTATCATGTTTTTGTGTTTAAAATCTAAACTGAAGCTTAAGAGAGCTGCGGCACCAGTGTTCGGTGTTGTTTAGAAATATTCATATTCATTCATACCAATTGCCTATTATGTTTTATTATTTAATGTCATTTGATGATGCTGTCGTAGTTTTTGCCAACTATAAATTACTTACATTGAAGATTGAGTTAATTAAATCAAAGTCTTGCTAGATCAGATCCCAATAAATTATTAATTAGAAAACACAATGACATATTTTAAAATACATTACCTAATTTTGGTATGAATATGTTAATATCCTCGCACGCAAAACAGTTGGTTTTCGTAAAAACTCATGACCTTATATGAGTAAGCGTCAACGAACATTATAACTGCTGTCAAATTTAAAGCAGGTGAGGAGATTTACGACTGACTTTGACCCTGACTCTGTGAACAAATTGTTCCGACACAAAGAACCTGATGACGGGGCCGGTAAATAGACTTGACCCTCGTGACATCGTTACATTTGTATGAAGCTAAATTTTCTGGATATTTAGCCAGCTGATACTTTAAAGAACATTGGGCCTTTCCATAAAAATGTATACCGTGGTCCGTGAACTTAAGTTACAATACTTACAATAGATGCAATTAAAAGTAATAGAATACCGGTGTACCTATATCTCATCATAAAAACCGTTAACAAAACGCCCAGATTGAGAGCAGGTACGCAACCCCCACATAAAGAGACCCTCACGCAAATCCACAATCTTCTTCAGCGAGTTTTTCAAGTCGTAGGCGGTCGTCAATTATCGTACTTGTAAACTGTAGAGCTGCGAGCAAAATAACTTGGCTACCTTTGACCAAAACTGATGAAACAATTCACGTAGAAATACACCTTTAGCCCACAATGACGACAATACACCAACTTGTACGCTCCTGGCATGGCTGGCATGGCGTTACTTCCCCATTATCTTCCATTTACAGTCGCTACCATTTGGTACATCTCAATTAGGCCGAGTTATTTCTCTTTCAGAATTCAAAATCCTACGCAGCTACTGATTCTGAATCTTCAGTGATGAGGGCTCACCCACCTGCAGGGGTAGTGGAGGTGAGGCATCGAACGAGCGCACATTACGTTCGATTGTAGTGTAGGGCCAAGCGCGGCCTAATTGCCAGCATTGTGTCGGCATGCAGATGTGAATGGGCTTTGATTTGAGCAGGAGGGGGCCGGGGCCAGGGGACAAATCGCTCGTTACGGCTGCAGGTAAACTTTCATTGAGCGTCGGAAGGCGACGGACGTGAGAGCGGCCGACAAAATGCCCTCGTTATTCGCCGCCGAATCACTCGGTCATTGTGTTCGGGGAAACGGTAGACGCGGTCGCCGGATCACGAAAAAGACTTTAATGATGCGTGAGAGACTTCCAAACGAACGATATTGTACGTCACCAGGTCCTTTAATGAAGGATTTATGTTAAAGTAGCCGAAATTAACGCGAATCATGTTCGATTGTGCCGGGGCTAATTGCTTGTAAACACATTCTATTTGCGGGGGATTATTGTTTTGAGATGGATTTCTGATAATCGTGGTTTTACTGATGAGCCTATTTGGGGATGTCGGTGGGCCACCTGTTGCTTGGAGGGTGAGAGAAAAACGCGGAGAGCCCCCGCGCCCCGCGCCCTCACCCCGCGCGGGCCAAACTCGACACCGGGCCAATTAAAACCTCGCTGTTGGCGTTTTGTCTTGTTACCTGTAAATTAGAACACTAGCGTATATACAAGCAAATTAGCCGGGCTACGACTTTTATTTAGCAAAATTGTTGAAACTAATTAGGACTCCAGTACCTACGGATAGCTGTTTACATAAACGTAACTAATTGGCATGCCAATTAGTGCTTGCTTGTGTTTTTTGTTTATTTAAGACCGATTTTAAATATAAAAGCCTATTAGGAGATGTTTGTGCCGTTAAATGTATATCTTGAATATTCCGTTTCCGTTTTTAAAGGGTTGGAATTGCTGCCCTCTAGCTAACCAGCTCACTGCATGTAGCCCTGGGTAGATAATGCAGTCGTGTCTGCGTGTCCTTGACGAGCGAGGCCCAAGAGGGTTACTCTATATTGACGAAAAACGAACTAACCAGATCTGCCGTGCAATCGGCAAGTTTCATACAGTGAGATGGAGTCGTGGCTCGCGCAGCAGTGCTATGAAACTTGTTTTTCATGATATAGAGTGACCCCCAGGAGCTGCAGACAGGTGCAGCAGCCGCGGGCAGGAAGCGGCCCCTCGCGTGTACTCCACTTAAAAAAAAAACAGTCCAACTCCACCAACCGTACTTAACCACACGTACACGTCATTACGTTTATTTGTACACGACAAGTGTTATCCGATATGTTTGTACAAATTTGTTGCATTATGCACTGTTAAATTGTTATGTGCAGAGCGGCATCTTAATTGGTATCGATGTTGAGAAATGTATTTATTCAAGATGCAGTTGATATCTTCGTACGATGATGCCTTGTACAGGGACGCTACAACGAGTCTCAATTTATACAAAATATACAAGAAAGAGTGTAGCTGAACACAATTTTAAATCGTGGCATTTATCAGTTTATTACTGTACTGTACACTGTTATGATTGCGTACAAGTACCTATATTCAGGTAAAGTTAAGTATTTTTTTGAAAAGATGGCTCAGGAGTTTCTTGCCTACGTTCTTCTCCTTAGACAGAAAGAGCCCCTTATCCGAACAGAGAATAGTTTGTAAAAATTTACGTTCATCAGAAAATTTTATATTTATACGATGAATAAAAACATTTGACTTGGAATTTGTTCGTATCTGAGGGGTAACTCATGTTTTCAAAGCTAAGCTGTTCCTTCTGTCCACGACTATATCTGGTTTCATTTAACGTACCGATTGCTCTAGTTCGTACGTTTGGTAGAGTAACCCTCCTTCTCATATTTTAGCTTGGTAAACTATTTCGTAAGTTTGGTAATATCATCCAAGTACTGTTAGTGTATTCATGTGACCATGTGACTTGGCGTCAGGTTACTTACTATTATTTAAAAAGGCGAGAACTTTTATCTTTGTGTAAAGTTTTTAAGCGTGACAAAAGTAACAGATGAAAAATGCGACCCATAGCATTGAAGTCGCTGTTAAATAGCCTCACACAATATTTTACTTCAGTTCAGAGATAAATTAACATACTTAATGACCATACGTAACAGCTGCCAACTAACTTCATCATCATTAGAAAAGCCTACAAAGAAAATTCGCAAATTGCCTCTCAAAAACAGTCGGGAACTCCGGCGAGTCAGTAGCCGCGCGTACAGACAAGATGCGTACGTGATTACAATATTTCATCTCGAAAGTTAGGCCGCATTCACACTGCGGGCTCACGTGCTCCACTCCTACAATTACGCGCCTGTGTCATATTTACAGCCCAGGTAATTGCCATTCAATTACCAGCCCGGCCCGCTGCGGGAGCGACAAGGAGGCGACTCGGCCGCCGCATAGCTCCGTCTCTGTCCCGCTCGGCCGGAGCTGGCCTTCCATCAATCATCGGCCACCCCCCGCCGGGCGCCGTAGGGATGCGAAACGCCACAAAGCGAGTATCTCGGCCCAACAATGCTCGATAAGTGGGTGAACGCCACGCTAAATTGATTCTGAACTGTTCGAAATTCGAATCGGCTGTTTAGTATCATGCGCAGAGGCGATTGATGATCGTTTGCCTTTGATGTGTCGTTAATTGATTGTAATGAGGAGTAAGAGGACGTGGAATTGCCCGATAGTGATTGGAAGAGCCTGCTGTGATTAATAGAAAAGAGCAAATAAGATTAATTAATGAAACAGCTCAGGAAAGCTACAGATGGAGAAAGTGAAATAATTTTTTTACTTTCTAAATCACTTCATATTAGAAAACCAAATATTTTTTTCATGATTTATCTAGGTACTTAGTGGTGCTTTTGTTACCAGAGAATACTTATATTAAAGAAAATATCGATAAAGTGTGTATCCTTGGTCCGGTGGCACCCCTAGTGCACGGACTCAGGTACGAACTCGTGTCTCACTATGCTTTTAATTTTGTTCAATTCCGAATAATTTTATGCTTGATATGATTTCATAGGCTCTGCAAGGGAGCATAATGTAGCTTACGTTCCTAGTATCTTGTAACAGTGTAATAGCTATTGGTAGACTTAGGTACTATTGCACGGTGGTATGTATATTTCTCTCCAGTGTGTAGGTATGTATGAACCGAAAGGCAAGTGAAGTGCACCTGTCGCAAGATAGATGATGTCATAAAACAATTTAAAAAAATCCGAGTTTATGAGGACTTTTTATAAATCCAAAAATCAGTGACCTCTGGCACTTTAGTCAATGTGGGTACTATAACCACTGCATTCAGTCATCTATATACACTTTGGCTGTGTCATCGACTGTACCCCTTTTACCAAGTTCCCAATAGTCCACGAGCCACGAGTCATGGGGGTCGTTTTATATGACGAAAAACGTAGTTTCGGAGAACTTGTGCGAGGCACGACTCTAGCTCGTTGTAATAAACGTGCCGATTGCACGATAGCTCTCGTTCGTTCGTTTTTCATCGGCATAGAGCAGTGTTTTTCAACCTGTGGGTCGCGACCCCCTGGGGGGTCGCGAAGCTTCTGTAGGGGGTCGCCAAAGGGCGAAAAAACTGGGAACTTTAGTAAAAAAAACAATAAAACAATAAGTATTAATTTATTAAAAAAGATCCCGACGAATTGAGAACCTACTCCTTTTTTGAAGTCGGTTAAAAAAGACTCTCACTTTAAAAATACTTTTATTTATCGAAAAATTTCTTAAATGCGAAGGCTGAGCTTGTTTTTTATTCATTAAATTGTGGATCTGTTTTAGTACAATAGACCACATCCACACAGTAAGGCAGATTACACAGAAGACTATAATCATCCTCTGTATCTAGCCTTTGTGGACTATGAAAACGCCTTTAACTCCATCGAGACATGGGCAATTTTGGAAGCGTTGCAGATATTTCAAATCGAATGGCGCTATATCGATGAGTTGAGGAGTCTGTACGATGCCGCTGGACATAGCATTATGTATAAATGGCGAGTGCATGTCACACCTCTCCGCTTCGCGGACGACATCGTTATTATGGCAGAATCTCTGCAGGAACTCAGCTGGATGATGAAAGTGGCCTAAATGCTGCTTCCCAACGTGTAGGCTTCTAGTCTATGCTTAGGGGTATAAATTTGGACAACACGAAAGTCATGTACAATGCTCACATCGAACCGGAGCCGGTGATCGTTGGTGAGGCAACAATCGAAGTTGTGCAAGAATATCTACCTCGTCTACCTCGGGCAGACTATTCGGCTAGGCAGATGCAACTTCTACAAGGAGGCTGCAAGGCGCATCCAACTGGGTTGGGCTGCATTCGGAAAACTTTGTCAGCACATATTCTCCTTGGCCATCCCTCAGAGCCTGAAGACTAAAGATTTCAACCAGTGCGTCCTGCCAGTGATGACGTATGGTGCAGAGACATGGACAGTTGGACACTGACGGTAGGACTGGTCCACCGATTTAAAGTCATTCAGCGTGCTATGGAGAGAGCTATGCTTGGGGTTTCTCTGATGGATCGTATCAGAAATGAGGTTTTCCTTAAAGAGCGGTGGTAGCTCAGTCGGTTAAGCACCCGCTTCTCACGCCAGAGATGCGGGTTTGAATCCCGGCACTGACATGTACCAATGAGTTCTTTTCTGAATTTAAGTACAATGTATACCATCGCTCTTACGGTGAAGGAAAACATCGTGAGGAAACCGGCATATCTAGATTTAGCACATCTAGATATGTGAAACCACCAACCCGCAGTGGACCAGCGTGGTGGGAAATGGTCCAAGCTTAGGAAGGCAGTTTAGACCTTGGGGATATGCACAAAGGTTCCATTCGAGAGAGCCAGGTGCAGGTACTAACACCCCCACAGAGAATAGAATAGAATAGAATAGAGGTTTTCCTTCAGTCAGAGGATTAAGATTACTGACATAGCTGTCAAAATATGCAAGCTGAAGTGGTAGTGTGCTGGTCATACTCGTATCTGCCAAAGAACCGATAACCATTGGGGTAAACGAGTTCTCGAGTATAGACCACGAATAGGCAAACGTAGCGTAGGAGACCTTCCTGCCTGGTTCAAAGACGACGACCACAAGTATTTATTTTTTTGTAAAGCCAGATATTTTGTCTTTTCGCCCTTGGAAACTATAATTCAAGATATTTAAATGCTCAAAAAAATCAGACAGAAAAAGCTAATTTCGAAGAAGATAATTCCGGTCGCAATGGCATTAGTCGTATGTTACGTACGTATGTATACCCATGTACATGGCCACACGTATCCGATGTGTGTAATTGTAAAATAATGTGTTTTTAAATCCATAAGTATGTAGGTACAACTTCGAATCATGGAGACCATAAATACGTCGTATGGAATGAATATTGGAAATACTGTAACATACACATACATACATAATAAAAAACCGAAAGGGTCAGGGGGTCGCGAAATATTTTTTTATACCAGGGGGGTCGCGTCATGAAAAAGGTTGAAAAACACTGGCATAGAGTAACCCCCTGGCCTCCAATTAAGTAAAACTCCTACTCCACTCTCAAATTAAGATCTAAAATTAGTCCAAATTACCATCTACGGAAATACCCGTTCAGTAACGAGACTCGCTCAACTTTTAATTATAACAGAGCCACCTTCAACTTAATTAAAATAAGTAAGTGTCTATTTAAATACAAGCATTTAATTAGCAGCACAAATAAGTAGGTCGGTATTGAGTATTTTTAAAGCTTTAAATTACCTAAATTAAATTAATTAATATAGGATAAAATAACATATTTTTTGGGAGCAAGCATGATATAAATACACTCTATAAAGTAGCGAAGCATCTACAGCCTTGGAAAATAACAGATATTTATATTTAATATGTATCTATCTATGTATTTGTGTAGATATATCAATTGTCCGATACCCATAACACAGGCTCTGCCTGGCTTGGGGTCGGATGGCTGTGTGTGAGATGTCCCCACATATTTATTTATTTATATGCATCGGAACAATCTTCATCAAATCACAGCACATTCTTTCAACCGCATAATGAATGTACGTTTCCACTCGACTATCGCATTATAATCACCTCCCGTAGAACGATACGATATATCGATTTATCGTTACCATTTACAGTATTAATTAGTAAATTCTCGGTGTTGCTATAAACATGGCCGGTTGCTAGGCAAATGAAGCAAGTAAGTAAATATATTTTTCGCGGAAGAGCGAAGTCTGTTTCAATTACTTTGCCTAATGAGTTGAAATCACACTAATTAGTCTCCTTTCTAATTTATTTAACGCAACCTGCTGCGGTACTATGGTACGAGTAGAGTGTGTATTGCTGGGGTACCTCTTTCACAGTTTGTTTCAATTTGTCTATCGCTAAAATATTTAGATGTGAAAGTTATTTATTTATTTCTTGCAAAAAAGTACTTATAGTAAAGTAATTATCAAATGAGTAGTAGGTACATATGCCAATAAAGTTTTCAAAAACATAATTGGATACGTTCGCTGTTACAGAAAAAAGCAACAATAGAAAGACAACCTACTTACAACCAATGAAACAAAAGTTATTTCAAATTCAAAAAAAGCATGATCCAATATAATTATTATGGTTGCCAAATGAAATTTGCCCTGATTTCAAGCGAAAATGAATATTTTATAACAGTAACTCCGAGCCCACCAGAAATTCTGAAGGGTTACTACTCTGACGAAAAATGAACGAGAGCTGTTGAACAATCGGCACGTTTAATACAATGAGATAGAGCTTCGAAACTTAAGTTTTTCGTCATTTAGGGAGAACCCCTGAAGCGGTAGAGATTCCTACAGTGCAGTACGCGGGAATCGGGGTTCTATCATCAACTCTAGGTACGGTGAAGTATCTACTACGGTTCATTGCCGCTTCTTTCATCATTACACCTCTGGACACATTTCGACATTTCTTCACTGTTACTTTATGTTAGTATACGCTACATACACATACATATACAGTTAAAGTAAACCACACAAAAATGTAATCGAACAAAATATCGGACGCCTAATTAGACCCATCAATTCAACTTAAACAAGTTGGTAAAGTATGTGCGCCGGCGCATCAATATTGTCCAATTAAAATGAATTACATTTTATCTCCTTATCTTCCTATGGTCATTACGGTAACTAATGGAGTTGTGCGTGCAGCTACAAATTTCATTATTTAACGTCATAGATTGGAGGTAGGCCCATCGGTTACGGACGGGTATTGTGAACTAAATCGCGGCCTCGCATCTTATTTAATAGGGAGCGGGGTTATTTTGTTTAAATTGTGATCGATAGTATGGATAGTGTATTAATAGTCTATGGTATGGATTACCTAAGTTAACTGCCGTGCTACATGTTGTGGGGACATCTCACACACAACCTGCCGACCCCAAGCTAAGCAGAGCTAGCAATATGGGTATTGGACTATTTGGATCGGGATGGATGGGGACTAAAGGGGAGGTATTTGTCCAGCAGTGGGAAAATATAATTACAGAGTAACTATAGACTATTAAAAAAAAGTAAGTATCAAATGAGAAACTGGGTAAGTATATTATGTAAACGTTTTAACATTCTTCCAGTTATGCTTGATATCAAAAACACAAATACAATGACGACATTACAATCACTTTTATCTAATAAAGTCGTCTTCGTATTGCGCACACGCCATGACTCGCCTCTCTGAGACCGAGAATGACCGAGATCGAGATCGTATCTCGCCGGGATAGTTGGTGCTATCACAATCTCATTATTCCCTAACAATCTTGTCGGTAACGTCTTTAATCTATTTAACTTGTAATTTCTTCACAATAGATGTAATTAGTTGTAGCGGTTATATGGATAGGTAGGTAAGTACTTATAAGCACTCAACCATTATTGGATGATATTGGTTTCAAGGAGTTGAACCGACTCATGCAAGTAGATTTTTATAGCTATTTCAGAATTAGTCCTATAATGAAAGTTGCTCATGATGGGTTCAAATGCCAACGGGGATGTCACTGATAAAAGTGTTGGGAGGGGACATATCAACAACCAAGACCCGAGTTCTGCCCCAGCCGGGAATCGAACCCGGGACCTTCGGCATAGCAGTCAGGGCCACTAACCACTACGCCATTCGACCGTCCAAAGTTAACCGAACGTAACTAGAAAAGCTAATAGGTAACCCTAGTAAGGTCTACATCTGTATAATAACATAGTACCAGCAGGAGCACAATATGCATAATCCATGGTTTTCTCTTATGACTCATACGAATCATAATACTGGATGGATTGCATTGTGTCTAAGTACTCATTATTTATTACAAGAGAACTTACCAATTGTTAGCTGATTACAATTATAATTTACGCCCACTTGTGATCTCGACTTCTGTGAAAGCTTTTAAAATAATGTTTATGATACTGGTAATAGGGCTGATTATTGTCTGCAAAGAAATAATTTTGATCATTGCTAATAAGATTTCCTCAGAATAGATAGGTAAGTACTTACTGAAATGGAAAAGTACAAAAAGATCCCGACGAATTGAGAACCTCCTCCTTTTTTTGAAGTCGGTTAAAAAGAACAAAATACTCATATAATTTACTTACCATTACCATATTAGTCTATGCCATTTCGTATTTTAATATTTATGCCTAAGTATGTACATTGTGCATTAGCACAATATCAATCATTAACATACCTATATAGTAGGTTACCTATGATATAATTTAGACCATAAATAGACATTACACGGTTCCTTCCAGTATCATTCAACAATCTGATTTCCTATGTATAATTATGTTAGGTTCTACGTCATTTAGCAATGAGTGCTCTAGTACAACTTTTAACTGCTGAATAAATTTTGATTAAACAAAGCTAAAACAGCAGTCGCGATTACGTCTGGCCAACAGTTATAAACCGCTTTTACATCAATCCACACGTTTGAAGCCTCCCTACCACAGACACACAAACACACATCAAAATTATATCACCCCTCTAACACGGGGTTAAAAATGATTCGGTCCCGGTGGCAGCGTCCCGGGCGCCCCGGCCCGTCGCCGTCGACCGACCAATTTATTCGCCGGGATGTCAGATTTCGAGGGCCTCGTTACGACTAAGCCTCCAATTAGACTTATCCCTAATTAAGAGATGCCAATAAATTACCCTCCATCATGCCCTAACGAAGACGGCAAGCACTAATAACTCTAATTGATTTTGAGTAATGCGCCTCACTTCTGATGGCTGTGATGTATATGGAGTTACCAGTTCTCTGGGCTTGGTGTCTAGTTATGCGATCTTATCAGTTGCTTGTGAGTTTATTTGGTTAATTGGGCTCAGGTTTGCGTTATTAAGGTAATCATTGTGTCCTTTGATTATAATTGAATAGCCGTAGGCGTACTGTAGGTATTTCTTCAGTACAGCGGAGTTTTACTGCAGAGTTAGTCTTGCATTACAAATTCTTGTATTCAGCACATATTACTTAATTTTACAAATTAAGGCGCGCCGCACACTGACGAAGATTCACCTAAGGTCAGCGGCACAAGCCGGGGCGGGTTCAAAGCGATGCAAATAAACGAAAAAGGAAGTAGTAAATCGAGCAAACGAGAAATAAAAATATACAAAATAAAAGAGGGACAACGGAATGATCAAGTGCATCGCGCGGTGTAACAGGACACCGCCGGCCGTGCCTTATCCGACGAAATATGGCCGCGGCCGGGAACTACATGTAATAGAGACCTACATTATGCAGCCCTTTACTACTTATATCTTTTGATGCTTATCCTAGCTGATGGACGTCTTGTGAGTAGGTACTTCTGTATTTTTGAGAACTTCCATGAGTGCTTATAGATATGAACAATACAAAGACAGAAGAAACTCAAGTGGACTGAGGTTTCGAAAGAAAGCTCGGAAACTTTATATTTAAAAAAATGTGTGCTTTTAATTGGGTATTTGCTACCGATATCAACAATCAACATGTGGTTGTTTGTACATTCCTGCTGTGAGAATATTTTAACTTTTAATCGATTTGTTCCTGTATCCGCTGTAATGAATGAATTAACTTTATTGGGCTTAGATGATTTAGAAAAGCTCCAACAAATTGGTTTCTTGTTGAACCAGTCCGGCGCGGCTGATTCAATATTGGTTAAGCTTATTGATAATAATTTATCAAAATTACTGCTTTGGATAATCCAAACATTATAAAACTGACCGCAAAATTGCTTTAAACACCAAGTTGCTTGAGCTTTCTGTAATATTATTATTAAGGTGAAGAATACAGTCGTTGCCGTGATGGGTCCGCCATGGCCTGCCAATGAACCTGTTAAACTTTAATGCTGGATGGCGACACGCCGGATTAAATACGTATAAATTATGTTTATGAATTCTGCATTTACAATTTAAAATTGGATTTTATTATTTTTATAACTCGTCAACAACAAGTATGGTAGTAAAACACGTCAAGTTAATGAACCATGTGGCAAATGCATGTTTTGCATAATCGTAATTTTAATTGAAATGGTTAATATTTTATACGCCTATTTATATGAACCTATAAAATATTAACACTTTCAATTTAAATTACAAAAGCTTAGCTCGATAACACTGGATTGAAACTTAGAGCTTTCCTCAAAATAAGCGATGTGCACGTTTTTATTTAGGTTTGGTCCCATCGCACCTCGGTACTAAAACAAACTATCCCAAATACCTATAGATCTCTGAGTTCATGGATATCACGTTTAGAAAAAAACTATGATAGTCAGTGGAAAAAAGATGTTAGGTATTTGTAGTTAATGCCATACGGAAACGTGATTCATTATCCTTTTCGTATGTCACCAATACCAAATTACATACTTTTGACTATAAAGTGCCTGAGCTACTGTAAAAGTAGCAGCGTAAGCATGTGCGAGGTACTCAGCAGGAGTGCGCATGAAGTGTGAGGGCACGAAGATGGTTTGAGATTTAGTTTGTGACTACCACTCATTGACACTGTTAGTGGGTCAAGTCCTAAAGGTCCCAAAAGGCCCCACTCCTGCTGCCCGAACGGTGCCGGCGGTGGAGCGTCGATGCCGGTCGCCGCCGCCGGACCAATGCGGCAAAGAATCGCTTTTATGCCAAATCAAATTACAATCGAAGTTCGGAGTGGTCCGGAACTGAGAAGAGAATGTATGGACATGCCGAAATACTATTTTATAATATACCTACTTAATAATATATAATATGTGGGGACATCACAGACGCACGGCCAGCCGGCCATCCAACCCAAGCTAGGCAGAGCCTGTTGTAATTTCCGAGGAAATATGTTGTTTCCATCCCGCTTTTCCAATCACGTAGGATTTATGCAAAATAGTTTGTTTTTGTTTTCCTATACCTACACTCTTTGATAGAAAACCATTGAACCTACTTTGTATCCTTGACTATAGGATTGTTTTTATAAATACAATGGCAAACCTGAGCGCAGTCAGAATTCTAGTAAAACCGATGAACGTCCATAAAGCACAGCTCGTACAGAGATGATCCATCGTCGAAGCGAACATAAACCGTCTCGGGACGTCTCCAATAAAAGCAAGCGAAGAAACCGCGGCCATACATTATCCTTTCTTAGGACGACGTTCCTCGACTAATGCCTACAATGTATATTATAGCATTTAATATAATAATAACGTAATGAAACGTCTCGCACGCGGGGGGTGCGGCGCGGGGCGGGGGCGGCGGAACCGGTCGCGGAGGTCATCGCCTGCTGCCTCCTGGCCGACCAATGTAGCCCACAAACTGTGCTACATTGGCCATTTATGTACATTTATGAAATACACAGTGACACTCGGTTATTAACGTCTTTGTGCCGCGGATATTTAGTGGCCATGCGAGGGTTTTGGTGGGCGCTCGCGGCTACCGGAATCCCAGATTTACTTATGCAGAAACGAAAGGGTACGGCGACCTTCGTTTTTATTTTACACTGACTTTGGGTCTTTTGGAAAACGGAATGGTTTTATACCGTAAATCTAAATAGCACTCAGCATACAGCCTTCCTGCCAGCCCCCGATAGCGTTATCTCTCACCAGCCAGTTCTGGCCAACACCGCCGCCCGCGCATATGTTAATACTCCATTACGATTATACTAATTGAAAGCCAATAAATACAACGGCTATGAATAATAATTTTATTTGGCTTCGCACACCAACCGCCGAACCTGTTCGGATATCGCGTGCCTTAAATTATACCTCCTGTCTATACCAGTTAACTAACTAAGTGAGGAAAATCTTAATACGCCGTTAAAGCTATTTACAATCATAATTTTATCAGTAAGTACCATAAGTTATAGGGAAAGTAAACGTAGATTATGTTTTATGAGAGCGCCTATCTCCTTCCGAGAAAGGAAAGCGTTCAATAACTCTGAGTAATTTCTGCCCCAAAGCCCTTGTAGGTTTTAATTTTTGATTTAGAGATATCGGATTTATTAAGTCGTGATTTACTGGATCGTGTTCGAGCGTTATGGAATATTTGCTGAGGTATTACGGCTTTCTAATAGGTTGAAGTGGATCACAGTCTGGTAGCGTGACGTCGATCAGTTCCTGTCGGGACGGATACTCGATTATGCAGGACAAATCAATTACCCCGCATTCCAGTGTTTGGTGGACCGACGAGTTGTCATTGTCACGATCCCGGGGGGTCATTTTATATGACGCAAAACCAAGTTTCGGAGCGCTGCTGCGCTAGCCACGACTACATCTCGTTGTATTAAACGTGCCGATTACACGACAGCTCTCATTCGTCTGTTGTTCGCGAGTGTAGAGTAGCCCTCCCGGCGCGGCGCGGCGCGGGATCATCGCCGGCATAGCTCGGTTAATTACCGGCCGAAATGCCGCCATCGACCGGAACGCGTGTTCCGATTCACTCGGAATTCCTCTCTGCAGATCGCTACAATTCGGAACTACCGGCCCTACGTACTGCCGGAATGCTGTCAGCATTACCTTGCACTGCACTACCGCTGAGTGAAACAGCAGATAAGTGAGCCAGTGATTGCAGACGCCACGTAACCTGGTGACAACTGGTTATCAATAACTCAGCCGGTAATGATACACTGCTCAAGCAGCTCACTGTAATGATAAGTTATGTGATTGTTAGTATGTGTAGACGTGCAGTGGAAGGGGCTAGTGTAAGTAATTTATGGTTATTGAGCGTTATAGTGAACACTGAACAGATATAAATTGGTGCCTTCGAACCTAAAACCCTTGTACCAGCCATCTTAGATTAATCGAAAAATATAATTATTAATATTTAGATGACCCTGAATTCAGTACCTAGATATTAGTGGAGACAGTATAGACATTGCTCGCAGACAGATGCAGTGCGGTTCCCCTGCGGTCGTAAGGAGGTCGGCTAACTGCTGATTATGAAGGCATCTCCGGGACATTGTCGTTGCGACATCTGTCCCGAGCTGAGGCTGACTAAGATGACGATTAGCGGTAACATTTTGGTCATTAACTCCGCTAAGTACCCGCGGCCTACTAACCGTCTCGTTGCCGCGTAATCGTCTTGTCCTCAACTTAATTTGTTTGTGAACGTTTATTTTTCTTGGCCGTTGTAAATGTGTGAAGGACTGTTTTTGATACGACTGCTTACTACTTATGTTGTAGATATTTCTACAAAGTGGCAAAATGTAAGTCCGCCCGCACAGGAATAGATCGATAGAGGAAACACTATATCCCGGACGCAGGCCGTGTGTGCGCCCACGCATTGCCTCGATTTTATGTTAATCGAAGAGCCGTGTTCCTGTGACACTAACAACTATAACACAACACCGGGCCACGGGCCGAACGAGACCATTATAGCGTGAAAGACACCTTTATAGGAGTAAAGGTGTCAAGACGGTTTCAATTCCCGTTTATAGCTTCACGGGGTCAAGAGATTGCGTTTTATTTAAATGGCAGACATTTTGTTCTGCATTGAATGAAGTTTTAGTGCAGAGCCCTATACTTAATTAATAATCATGTATAGTAAGTTATGTAGACATTGAAAAATATTTTAGTTTACCTTGAATTTGACTCTATGATAATGGCTGGCCGGGAGCGGGAGTAACTTACCTGAAACAAAAAAAAACATAAGTAAATATATAGGTAAATAGATGAATGGATGCAAACAAAGCGGCAATGGTCACCATATCGGGATCTGGATTCGAACAATGGCATAATGGGGTATGAGCTAGATATAACCAAATCTGTCAGCGACTAACAACTTATCCTTTCATCGCGATGGCAAACCCTAGACCGACTTTTGTCGTTTGTCACAGAAGATTTACCAATTTTTAAATTATTTTTACTGTATTCAAAATCCCATACATTCAAAACATAATTTATTTCACTAATTTACATACGCAAATAGCTCTCATCTATCGACTAGCATGAGTCATTATTTAAAAGGCACAGTTCATTAATCACTATCAAATATCTAATTAATTGACACTACACGCGAATTCCTAAAACTCTGAGCTATCGTTAATTATGAAACTGTCAATATTGTCCCGATTTTAAAACCCATTAAAACATAAGGACTAACCGAGTGAATAATTTTACATAATAGTTTTTAAATTAAACTTACCTTTTGTAATTAAATGTTTTTGGTAACGGTTTACATTGCTTCTAAAACTACCGACCACTAGCTACATCAACTTAATCGTGAAGGAACATCGGAACTAAAGCAGTCCCACAGATAAAATAAGGGCCTCTCCGGTACGCAAGTATTAATTAAAGAGTCGAAACACTGGGTCCTAATTAAAACAGGCGCAGCGCATTCTGCGTAGTAATTATACTGAGCTCTCACGGTGCTAAGAACAGACTAGTAATAGGAACTACATCGATGATATTATGCTAACTGGACTGTAATGAAGGGTTAAATAGTTCTTCGGGTAAATGAAAAATAAACATAATGTAAGGAAAAAGTAACACATACCCATTCCTAACTGTAAAATGACTGATTCATGAACTTGACATGATAAAGATTTTCATAAAACTTTTGGTCTTTTTTTTCACCGCAACAGCTCTTAAAGTTCGGCTGAAAAGATGGTCACTGAAACTGCTTATTAATTATATCATACTAATGGACAAACAAGGTGTCTTTCAGCTGTTAAATTAGTAATTTACTTAAATTAGGTACCAATAAAAGAATTCATTTTATACCTTGAGAAACAAGAGAAAAACCTAATATAAACTACGTACCTAAATATTGCGTGCTTAGAACTATGCGGACATGACAAGTGCCTGATTTGATTACAGATCTCAGGATGTGATTACGATGACGATAACCTCATAATTAAGTACTTATAATTATCAATAGGTCTAATCGTGGCCTATGATTATGACATGAGATTCCCCATTAAACATTCTATTGTTCTCTCATTAAGGTAATGATGGTGTTCATCAATAAATTACTTCGCATGGTCATAAATAATGTAATAGCATATAGTGATGTCGCGAGTACGGACCGGTCCCCCGGCAATGGGCAGATGCAATTTGTCCACAGAATACGTGGTTCGTTTATTAATCTGTGATCTCAATTACCCGTCAACCATTGAAATAATTGTAGGCCTTATCGGGCCGATTGAGTTGCAACGACAGCCTTATCGCGATCCACTTTTTGTGGCAATAATATCGCAAATTATTTTATTAGCGCAAAAAACAATAATTTTTCGAATTCAATTTACTTACTTTGGCGTAGCGTAGTGGTGTGTTTATAAAGGCAGTTAAAATATACAAAAACAACAGTTTATTGAAGGCAAACGCTAATTTGAGAGCTCAGACTAAAATAGGCGAACGCCATTAAATATAAATTAATCTCGCAACTCCCCACTAATTGGCAGGTTTTCAATAAGGGACCCAATTATTAAATTCGAGTTAATAATATAAATAAACAACAATAACGCGGACATTATGGGTGGGCACCGATCTTTATTAAAATCTCTCGAGTAATAAAAGTACAGTTAAATGCGAAGAACTCTGATGGAAATATTAATTAATCTTTCGGAATGAGAAACATGTTGCTAATTAAATGGCGATACCGAGACATAATTAGAGGTCGGGAACATTGGTTTCTCACGAGCAGCCCCCGCCCCGCGCCCCGCGCCCCGCGCCGCCCCGCGCCGTGCCATACCGCTCTGCTCATCATTTTACAGGTTTTACAGATATTTATTAAAGGAATGCGCGCAGTCCATAATGTACACATCACAAAAACTGGTTACAACAACTCAGTGAAGTCATACAGCCTGGGAGACCTCGTCTCTACTCTATAAAGAATCCATTTCTCTCTACAATTACGGCCATCGATTCAAGAGCATTAAGGATTTAAATTAAATATTCCTGTTCAGCAACAACTAAACTTCTTGTTTCTTTGCAATGTGCTTAAAAACTTTATTGCATTATTAAATATTAAAATAATTGCCCGGTTCGAGGCGGGTATTTTAATACTTTTCAATTTGAATACCGAGAGGAGATTGTACAAATAGAACTATGAAGTCGCTCGGTTTATTAAACGTACTGACGGTGCAGTATCGGCGCGCTGATGGACGCCTCAATGGTCGACATTATTAAAAAAGTCAATTACCACTTTTTGTAATTAGCGGTGTATCGCTTCGCCGACAAAAACGTAATTGTTTCCGTCGACGCCTTTCATAGCGGCTCTATCGAGACACGAGCGAGCTATGATCCGTGAGTGAGTGAGTGAGTGAGTGAGTGACACCGAGCTCTCACCGAGATCCGGCGGCGCTATTGTACATCACCCCGACACGTCGCCAGCTACACACATACCTACTTCCAACTTCACCACACCAAGTACCGAGCAACAACTAACACCAATTACGGCAGGTAAGAAGCCAACTTATCCGGCAATCGCAGAAACCAACAGTGAGCTTATTTCATAATGAGGTTATTACGGCGCATTCTAGTGCTTATCTGCGTCTGCGCCTAGGCCGAGGGAGCGAGGCTGCGCCAAATTGGCGTGGAGAGTGCGCGGGCGCAGATGCCTCGACGATACAGCTAATTAAGGGCCGATCTATTTGGCGAGATCCCGCCGCTGACGTGTGAAAATACCCAATTAATTAACGCGGAACGCCAGAGATCGCGGGGCATCGCCCGCGCCCTCCGCAACCGCCGTTTCTATTTCTGCCTCCATTTGAAAGTTCCTATTGCCTCAGACGAGACGGCGGCCAGGTACCCGTTTGCACATTCCGGTATATTGCATAAACCGGCGTTTTGTCAATAATTTGCTTTATTATCTTTCCGCACACACCTCTAACGAGACCACCAACGAACTCTATTCCTAATTAGCGGGTACTTATATAACTGACGTTTATGGGGTCGTATAGTCTCGCACTCGCCTCTTACATTCTATCGGATTCTATAGAAGATGGTGCGCGCTATAGTTGCGGTGTTGACCAGCTGTGGTATACACCACACGGGGGCGGCGGGGCAGATCCATCGGAGTGGAGGCGCTATAACGAGCTCATAGATGCGGGTAGGCGATGCGACTCGGTGTAAAGTGAGTGTTAATAGGCCATTAGCCGCTGGTGCGGCGCGCGTCTAATTGGCACGCGGGCACGCGGGCACGCCAGCGCGGGCACGCTGCACGCCAGCACGCCCCGCCACCGCCGCCGCTCGATGCCGCCCCGATACTCCGCACGCCAACAATTAAACAAACTATTTCGGGTTAAACACGCTCGCTCTTGGTTCAACCCTGTAAATGCATTTTCCAAGCGAAGTTTATTTGCAACCAGATGTTACTGCAATAAAAATCGCCATTCTCTACATTACTTCCGATAACTTAATGCTACATTATAAATTCAATACTCTTGATGAAATGAATCGCCTTGACTCGTACTTGTATCGCACCATCACTTCGATTCAAAAATACCCAAACATCGCTAAGTGACTTTTACGATCAGCCGAGTAATAATGATGCTTGAAACGGTTTCGTCCACTCCATTCCGGTTTTATGTCCACAACGCGGACGGCCATTCATAAGTGCATTTGAAATTCCCTCTATTATCAAGTTAAACAAACTTCAAACAGCATGCCAGTCAGACTAAGGTAGTTATCTAGGCGTGGACTAGTTCTTGGCGCATACAGCCTTTGGACAATTAGCCGGCGGCGTCATCAGGAAATTAAATGGTTGGGCTGGTCCGGCGGGACAGCCGATGGGCTCTCCACTGAAACTAGATCTGGCCGGCTCCGTTCGAAACTAGTCCTAATATGCTGTGCATGAAGAGCGGTATTAGTGCAGCACGCGGGGCTCGCGTCGTGGCGAGACGGCGCGGCGCCCAGCGTCACGTCTATCACTAATTCAAAGCACGGGCTGTGTTTTTCAATTCTATTTCGATTTCATGTGAGGATTGATCGGCCAAACACACTCCGCGTTCAAAACTATGACAGACAGCGAGCTGCGAATAATATAAAACCGTAGGCAAAACGCTAAACCAATTAAGATCGTAACAGCAGAAATCGAGTAATGAATCAGAAAGGCTTTTCAGTGCACAACAGTGATCTAGGCTAGCGCCAAGATAAACTAACACGAATTGACTGCCAGCCGCCATTGTGGGCAAGAAGAGGAAATTAAAACGTCATTCGTCCACTTTCTTCCATTACAAAAGAGGTAATCTACCTCCAAGATCATAATTAACTTGTGCTTTAGCTTGTACTTATAAATTAAGCGTTTAACTCGTCTCGTAACAACTGTAATTAATACACTTGCGAGTGTCGTGTGAACGCCTGATGAGCGGTTTATGGTACTTTTTAATTGCAAAAAACATAGACGGTACTGTTTATCTTTGATCTTGTTTAGTGTCTGCGTATACCTCCATAAAGATATTCAGACTTGGTCAATTAAAACCCTCCTTATTTGATTTTTGTTCTTCTTATAGTCTAAACCAACCTTGCATTACGAAATGACTCTTATGTAAACATTTTTTAATACCTTTCAATTATCCAGCAAAATAAAAAAAAAATAACACGTAGCTTGGGACAATCAAAATAATTTACAACAACAATCAATAAAAAATCACGATAAAAGCGCAAAACGTAGTTAACAATCACATGATTCACAATCGCAATCAATCAATAGTGAATGAATGAATGAAACGAATTGCGAGTTCAGCCGCTGCTTTACAATATTCAGTGTTGAGAAAAATGAAAACGTCGTTAGGAATAATTTGGCGCGCTTGTGTCGGCTGGTGTAGTGGTTTGGAATGCAGAGCCTACACTGCTGAAATGTATCAGTAATAAATAACAATAATATGTTTATGAATTAAAAACCTCTGAAAACATGAAAAATAATGATTTATTAACCTTTTGCGTCCCGTAGTCGCGATATCGCGCGAAACACAATAGATTTTATATTGTGTCTGATTTCGCGGGATTCAACCGGTTAAAGGGTTTTATGAAAATTGATTAAGGACTCTTAACAGTGTTAATCGTCTTTCTTACTTTCGTGTTCCTACATCATAAATATTTTACGGAAATTTCCGTGTTGCGGGATTAATTACTATTAATCCCTGAGAGAGCAATACAATGTTGAGGGAATTTTAAAGTCCGTTCATAGTTGCTTTCGAATCATTGAATATATGTAGGTATTCGACACTCACGGGCAATGAAAGGTTCCACTAAGAAAAACACTAAATTACTCCCAAACGGAAAAGGCTAGCTTAATGACACCTTCTGCAACATTGAAGTACATTTAACCGAGCATCAGGATAGTACCAACAATAATCGGTAATATTTTGTACAAAATTTAAATTAAATGTTTGAAAAAATTGGGGTTGTTTCGAGTCGGAATTTTTTGAGTGGAACTTTTTCATTGCCCGTGAGTGTAGTACATTCATATTATTTTAGGACAAGACACACAATAAACTTTTTTTTTAAATTAACAGGCAACTTACTGTGCACCTCTCGATACTTAGGTGTACTAGGTACTCAATAGTGTACGTTGTAGAAGGTAAGTGGAAAAGTAAAAGGGCTAAAGGTGAGGCTCATTCTCTCTCCTGTGGGAAAGCTTAATCCTTCAGCTAACGGACACTGTCGCCACTTGAACTGGACATAGAGCAATACAAAAATAGAGTCGACAGTCGACTCGTAAATACATACATGAATATACTCTATATCCGTCCTACTATTAATATAAATGCTAAAGTTTGTTACTTATTAACCAACTTTTAAAAAAGGAAGGGGGTCTCAATTCGTCTGTACATTTTTTTTAAATTCATGTTTACCGGAACGGACCACGTAGAAAAACGGCTGAATCTGAAAGTTTGATGAAAGTTGGTGTGTGGAAGATGACTTAACTGCTCCCTTATTTATCTCTGAATTCCCAAGGCATAGACTAATATGTATTAGTCTATGCCCAAGGGAAACAATTTTAAGCAAAGGTTATAGGATAGCTATTTCACATAAATAATTATCGAGGTATATACAATGTCTATGGTGAAGAGGGTAAAGGCTTTCATTTGTTTATGAAAATAATTATTTTATCATTTAAAAATTATCAGTCACAATGACTACTTAACATAAATGGTTGACCTATCATAATTATCAAATAGTTATAATCTCATAAGTTGATCTCTCTGTGTCGCCTCGGTCAGTGAGTACTCTGTACTCAAATACCACAAATACGGAAGACTCGATGACACTTCAGTTTTCGAAGGATTAACTCCTTGATGCAAATTCATAATTGCGACTCTGTCTGAACGATGTTCTTTCGAATTTTATTGTTGGTGTTTGCGATGCGATTGCTTTTTAACTTTTTATAGCAAAGCATTTTGAAAACAAAAGTTAATAATATAGATCGTTCTTATATTATTATCTACCTACCAGAAAAAGACTTCTATATTTTATGATTTTATGATGTTTAAGTCCTATACCTACGACTACGTCCGCAAAAGAGTAGATAGAAGTGTTAAACAGGCTTATTAACTTGTTTTCATGAAAGGCAACTTGCTATAATTTAATTTCACCTACATAAAAATATACAAGTATGACATATTAAATCAATTGAAATTACCTACCCATGAATCCCAGGATACATCCATAGAAAGGTAGTTAGTAGCAACACAAAATAAAAGTTGTTAATTAATGAGTAAGCGAAAAGTGTCACTGAATTTACTCCTCATTCCGGGAGTCCCGCCATAAAAATACCCCCATTATTCTTAAAAACAATGGCCGCGGGTCACCCTTTCCTCCCCTACATACACACAGTATACAGTGGACATAGGACCCCTCTCTTGTCCATATAAGTGTCCACATTAAGATTTTTAATCATACTCTGCGAAGTCGTAAAGCGAAGATATTTCCCCCAGGTGCCGGCACCTTTCATAGAATTAATTTCATTAGAGCAGTAACGGTAATACGGCTTGCAACCTATCGTGTGGACTACAAATATACAGGGTGCATTTTTTTCAGTGAACTGCCCCAACTGCGCCAATGTGCCTGACATATAAGTAAATGACCCTGAAAGCGGAGATTTTTTATTATTTCCTAAACTGAAATAGCCAGTCGTTACTCAAGCAAGTGGTGCCTTACATAATTATAGGTAACTAGATGTGTGGAACGTGGAACAGCTGATATTTTTTCGGCCTTAATGAATGTTGCTAAGTACATTGACCTGCCTTCAGATCCCTCAATGTTAAAAAACCACCCTGTATTGTTGTAGCTATGTACAACATACATGTATGTCTGTAAGAGGTTTCGATAACCTTAGGATAAATCACTTATCCGAAGCCGTACCCAAATGCCCAAGCGTTCTGACGAAATCAAACGCAATGGTATTTTACTTTAGTATGGAAAACGCAATATTATTTTTGCGAATTTCAGATGTGTTATGTATATAGATAGATACTGATTACTGACATAAGTAGGAAGTTTTAAATATCAGTTTATTTATTTTTTGTTACAACATATACCGTCTCCTACATAGCTATATGCTTACTTACTTATTAAGTACGAATATTACATCTTTATAATATGTATTAGTTTAGATAACAGAAGAGTTGAATATTTGAAGATAGTGTAAGTAAATTACACTGGGGGCCTATCACAAAGTAAAAACGAAATAAGATTCACGAAGTAATTAAGTGTCAAAATCAATACATTTTTAATCCGAAAATCGTTGTCAAAACAAGTTCGCGATAGGTAATAGGTACACTGTACCTTTGTATACTTTCATATAAATAAGTAAGAACAACTAGCGCCACCACTTGAACTAAGCAGCGGCGCCGCCGGAGCACAATGTTTTTAAAGCCATTACAGGGTGTTTAAAATGCCACAGCCCTGTAAAGGTGGAGCCCCACAGAGCGGACATTCTCCGCGCATAGCACGCGACTCAACTATTGCATTTTTATTGTGCCGAGTGCCCAACTGTTTATTGCGACTTGGCGACCCCACTCGTTGCAAGAATTAGAGAAGAAAGAAACAGTTGCAGAAATTAACATAAGTACCTACTTAGATATTTTTTTTAATAACTCTTAAGTGTTAGAGATGTATTGGTGCTTTTTAATGCACCTGTGATTTACTTAAGTTGTTTCTTACTAGAGTTACTAGTTAAAGTTATGTACGAAGTACCTATTAGGTGTTAGGTAAAGCTTTGGTCAAATTAGTGTTAAAGAGGTCAGAGAGCATATACAAATCATAATCAATTTCTACTTTTAGTTTCTATCTAATCAAGTATGTAGTGTATGTGGATATTGTGGATGTCCGCATATTCTGCGCTCGCTCCTGCCTCGCTGGCGCCGGCGCGTCGCTCCTTCAAACACTTTTATTTTGGTGACCTCCTCCTTTAGTAATGTGCCCGTAATTGTGAATTTCGTCGCGGTACAAATGTGGATATTGTGCTTTGTTCACAACAGGAATGCCGGCCAACACCTACCTACTTTATTTTACTCATTTTGCCTGTCCGCATACAAAGGATTCCCAGCTATAAGCGTTTATTGCAAAAACAACTAACACTCAAGTATTTAATTTTAAGTCCAATGTGAAGTACTTACCTATGCCACTTCTCGTTTTCACTCTCAACCGAGCCCTTCATAAGCTTGCCTACATAAAATTCAGTAAGCGATGGTATTGTTCCATTAACACAATTTTATAACCTACATATTAAAATAATAAAAACTTATGCCTCTCTTAATTAAATAATTTAGCGGCGGGCGGAACGGAGATATGTAAATTGTTTTAAGGGGATAGATCAAATAACCCTTTTTTATGACTTTAATATGCGGTCTCTTGGGGGGTCGGCCGGGTCGCGGGGGGAGGTAAGTTATGAAATATTTAATAACGGCGCACACGATTCCATTTGAATTACTTTCGAGGAAATGACGACGCGAGCCGAAGCACACCGCGGCTTTACACTCTACGTGGAAACACCGAAATGAGCTGAGAAACAAATATTGCTTTTCTCATTTTAGTTTATTGTAGCGCCGGAAGTTCAGGACTTGATAGCCACTTTATTTATGCGCTCCACGCGGCTACCGCGCAGCCTGCACTGCCGTTGCCTACTGTTTTATAGAGCTCTCACTGTAATGTATGTATTTCTTTTATAATTATGTCAAAAATATCTATCTATCACGGGCTTACGTGAGAAATTCGATACTATTTTCGATACTACACAAACATATGGAAAAATAAATGTCACTTCTGGAACGAACAAATTCACTTTACATTTTGACAGTGACAGTTGACGATACGCAACGTAATAGGAGGTTCGAAAATCATATAATCGCCATACTGTACATTTTGTGTTTTCATGATACCATGTGACATATTTTCCTAAAATTTATGAGCACCCTGTAACTTTCCGTCACTGGAGCCCGGTGTGCCGCCCGCCCTACCGGAGTTGTTTCACCGTCTCGACTGGGGAGCGCTCTAATTAAATGTACGTTGACAAATTGTAAAAAACCCAACTTATGACGTCACTGGCCTAATGACGTATGCTGTGCGTGCTAATGTTGTTATTAGTGTGTGATGACGTCATCACACATTTACCGTGATGAGTGTAAAAGTGCGGTTTCGTGTGAAGGTAAGTGGATGAGGTTGAAATTGTAAGGCGGCTGAATTAGCCCTGTTGCTTGTTGGTGGTTTTCACGTTTGTCTACGCAGCTGCTGCTTAAGATATATGTTGGTAAATTACTTATGTACTTATACTTAGATTATTCACAGATTAATTTTGGTCTTATATAGGTAATTAATTTCCAGATGGTGGCCTTCTTCGTCCAAATCATATACTTATTAGGATATGGCCTCTATCTTAATCTTATCCTATTATGCACAATATAATTAATATGTATATTATGATGTATATGAGTATAGAAAGGGGCAGATAAACCTGACCCCTCTCAGAAGCATTATTAGTATGAGAGGGGGGTCAGGTTTCTCTGCACTGCACCTGACCGTACGTATACATTATATACTATTTTTATAATTACGCCTGTAATTTAATCTATTTTCTTATAAAAATAATTCCTCAACTAGTTATTGTTATCCCAGTGATCGAGCGAAACAAAACTCTGCGCTTGGACTTTCATAATTTTCTACCATCGGATATTCGGCTACGTTTCTGTCCCTCATACAGTAACACTCAACAAGTGAGAGGAACAATCATTACGAAATTCTGAAATAAACTGGCATTTTTCCCTAAGCAAGATGGTCCGATTCGAGCAAGCGCCTGAGAAATGCGAATAAAGGCCGTTTCTCACGCGAGCCGTATCATCAGACGCTGCGGAGCTCGTGCTCAGTGTGCTCACGCCCTATTTTATACTCGACCAATTACGGTGTGAGATGGAGTAAGTAATCTATTAAATTTCTATAGAATTTAAATGTATATAGGTAAAGAAAAGAAACATATTTTTTTATCGACTTCGGAAAACTGAGGTTCTTGCAATATTTTTGCCAGTTATGAGCCGATTTTGATAATTATTTTTTATAACCTCTAATCATGGGTGGTCATAGGGTCATTTTTAATTTAAATAAATGATCTAAACTTTAAATTAATCATTTCTTTTTAGTAATTTTTTAAGTCTATTTTTAGATTCTAATATTTTTAGATTCTATTCTATTCTCTGTGGGGGTGTAAGTACCAGCTGCAGCTGGCTCTCTCGAGTGGAACCTTTGTACATATTAGTGATGTAACGAATATTCGCATTCGCATTCGCATTCGCGAATATTCGCATATTTTTGGATATTCGCATTCGCATTCGCATTCGCAAAAAATTGTGCGAATGTTTTGCGAATGTCAGTATTAGCTAATTAGAAAAAAATCTATTTGAAAATAATGGTACGTTAACAAAATCAAAATTCATTCGTTTAAGGGCCCGTACAGGGTGACGTGCCGCGCCAATTTTGGGTTTTCAATGCTCTTCACACAGCACACGCAGTGACACGCACACATGTAAGTTTGCACAATGGGTCGATAAACTTTTACTCGCCAACTTTATTGACAATTATGTTCAAGTACATTTTGGGTGATTTTAGGGTAAGTAAGTATAATTCTTGCTTACACTGGTAGGCACCAGGAAAGAGTAGAAATTAATAGGGGTGCCACTTTACTCTATACTCGGAACCCGATTAACTTTCTCAAACAAATGTGGTATTTACTTGTAGAAAGGTAACTAAAAGTATTAAAGTGTAGATAATAAGTTTCGGGCATCCTCCAGCCAACTGAACCCCGACGACAAAGCAAAGTAAATACATAGTGTCGCAAAAGGGCTATACTAAGCCAAAAGGGGATGACTCAAGGGGTCATTCTGAACAACTTTTGTTCTACGAGATTTGCAAATTCGCGAAAAAAAATATTCGTTTTCCATGGTAAAAAGTCACATGTCCAACAAAGTTTCTATGAAAAAGGTTTTTTTTTGTTAATTTCCAAAACTCGTAGAGCAAAAGTTCAGAATAACCCCCTGTCTTACTCCTTTTTACCCGACTGCCGAAGGAGGAGGATAATGTTTTTTGATTGTATGTATGTATATATGTATGTTTGTCTGTTTCTTTGTTCCCTCCAAACGGCTTGATAGATTTTAATGTATGAGGTATTGTTAGAAGCGTATTGATGGCGCGATGGCTATAGGCTATGTGACGTTCCATTAAAATGTACATAGCGCCCTCTTGAGGACATAACGTGATGATCGAAAAAATAATAATTCAACTTTGCCGTGTAAGGTATCAAATGAAAGGACTTGATTTTCACATTACAAAAATATGCATATTGAAGGTATTTAAATAACAACACCAAAATTATTGAAATAAAAAATGATCATGAACTACCTACCGACGTAAAATTTCATAAAATAAAAACAACTAAAAAGTTACAAATACAAAAATACAATTATAAAAACTAAAAACCTGACTGTACGCTAAAAACATGAAAACGAGTCCCAATGTTAATGGAAAGTATCGCAGGCGGGGACCAACTTGACCGCCACTCAAGGCCGTTTTCTAAGTAACATTCAGCTAAATGGTGAACCCTCTGCTGGTATAATTTGTTTATATACCGCTTTTTCAATACCTGTAAGTACATTTTTTGGCAGCATAATATTTTTACTTAATTTTAGGGTTTCGAACGTCAAAAGAAAAAAAGCAACCGTTATAGGATCTCTTTGTTGTCCGTCTGTCTGACTGACTGTCTGTCACCGCCCTTTTTCTCAGAAACGGGTAAAGATATCAAGCTTAAATTTCGCATAGATGGGGAGTACCCCAAAAAAAATATTATGGTACTCCCTGTCCCACACAAGTAAATTGGGGCTTATATTTTTTCCAGTTATTTTGATGTGTATCCTTTTTTTTCTTTGTTGTTTTGTAAAAGTATGTGTTTCTTTTCTTTAAATCTGTATTTTTTTTGTTGTTGCTGTCTTTGTGTCGAAAAAATGTATCTTTATCTTCAAATCACGCCATCTATCGTTTGTTTTTTTTGTGGCTACTATCTATAGAAGAAATTCCGTCATTGACAATTTTACGTTACGAATTTATTTTTATTTATTTTATTTTTATTTTTACATTTTCGTGGAGAATCAACAGCATTTTGTTAATAAATAATTATTACTTATGAACACATAACAACTTGATGCCATTAACAGAATGAACTTAGTAAACCCAGTAAACCTAACACATCCAGAGGAAAAACAAAATCTCTTTCTCTCTCTCTGAAAAACATACTTAATAGCCCAAACTCGATGCTTTTAGCTATTAACATCTTTGAAATAAAATTGAGCCACCACCGTGTTACTGCCCTCATCAGATCCTCACGAGACCATACCTCAACCAGCACCAAGAGACTGTATTTTTGATCCCTAACCTAATGTTCGTGCGTATTGTCATCACTTAGATCCATTCGCTATATTCCTGCTCCTCATCAGACCTTTACGAGACTGTAATATCACGAGAATATTGCACACTATCCAATTAAATTTAATGTATTGAATATACTGGAAGAATTATGCTTCCTCAATTTCAAATCAAATTATGTTGGTGTCATAAAAGTTGAAAAAGTGCAATGACAACCAATGTGCAGTGATTTTGTATCTGTACACGATAAGATCGCGAGCTGTCAGTGCTGCCTAAACCGACGTGACCCTTCTTTGGAGGCCAGCGGCCAACTGAGTCAAACGTCACTTGTGTTTATGATTTTATAACACAGAAAGCCGCCATAGATATTTGTATGAAGATTTGAGGGAAAAAAATTGCTCAAGTTTGGGATTAATTTACACAAAATAAGTGTGTGTTTATTAAAAAACAAGGTATTTAGCGCCTAGTCCAAGCCTTTAACTTTATAATATGATAAAAATCATATGAAAATTCTTTATAATTACGACACAGTTGTTACAATACGGGAGTGTGATTGACTGGTTTTTCTTGATATTCTGAAATTAATTTACAGTTATCCATAATCATTTACTTAAATTCGAATGATTCAGCACCTAGCTAGACTCTTCAACTACCTGTGTGATTTTTTTCAAGGCTGTAGAGCATCATTTACTACATAATTCTATGACAATGCCAACCCTCGATTCCCTATTGCAGACCCTTAAGTATAACTTTTTTATGACAAGTAACTTTCTTAATGACATTTTAATTTTAACATTAGGTATTATTTATAATGATAAATCTGTCGGATGAGTTTGTATCCGCTCGGCAAATTTCGGAACAAAATTGAGACTGAGTTCCGATACGCACTGAAATCGCGTTCAGTGTCACTGTCAGCCTTATTATTATATATTGTGTGAGAACCGTTACACACTCAGAAACCGTACCGCACAATGTGTCGTAACAGTCACGGGGCTAAATAAAGTGTCATCATCATCATCATCACACGCTGGGGTACGGGTCTCCTTCCAATGAAGGAAGGGGTTTAGGCCTAGTCCACCACGCTCTCGCGGGTTTGTGGACCCCAACACAAGCAAGCTTGTGCTGAGAAAGTTGTCGGGTACCTAAGTGGGCAACCCGACTGTCAGATGTTTTCAAGCCGCCCGAAGGCCTCTGACAAGGCTTAACGACTGCTGCCGAAGCAGCAACCGGGACCCACAGCTTGACGTGCCGTCCGAAGCAAGGAAGCGTCCAGAAAAAAAACCACTTGAATCGGTCACCCATCCAATCACTGACCGTGCCATGTGTTGTTTAACCTCAGTGATCAGTTACGATCACTGAAGCTAGCTCGACTCATCAAAGTCGGTACCCCATAGAATGGGGATCGTGACCATCATCAGTCAATGTCAGCATTGAGGTTGGGCCGGGACAGTGT
Organism: Plutella xylostella; assembly: GCF_932276165.1. NCBI lineage: Eukaryota > Metazoa > Arthropoda > Insecta > Lepidoptera > Plutellidae > Plutella > Plutella xylostella. Next base: position 8,866,731 of record NC_063984.1, on the reverse strand, counting down.
CCGCCAGGTGCTCCTGTCTGCAGCCGTGTGTAGAGCTTCGTGCAGGCGGAGTTGCAGATAAGATTGGGTTTGGTCACACCATCTTGCAGGAGCACGACCCCTTCGTCTTTTCCCCTCCACTTTACCCATCAAAATGTGTTTTTCAAGGGATTCTGGGCCACTAAGTGCAATATGCCCAAGAAATTTCAGCATGCGGGATCGGCATATATCAGACAGGCGCACAGTGATTTTGAGCTCATTTAGGATTGATTCATTCCGTCTGAAGGCTGTCCATGGTATGCGCAACATCTTGCGCCAGATCCACATCTCAAATGCATCAATTCTTGTTTTTAAATTGGCCTTGATTGTCCATGTTTCGGAGCCGTACAAGAAAATAGGGAAGACTAGTGCGTGGACAAGTCTCACTTTGGTACGCTTGGTGATATTTGTATTCTTCCATATTTTCTCAAGTTTGTTCATGGCGCTTTTACCAATCTGGATTCGTCTTTTGATTTCTCTATCGCAGTTTCCATCGTTAGTGATGAGAGATCCGAGATAATTGAAGTCACTAACGCGGTCTAACGTGTTGAGGCAACTGCAGTTGGTCAGAACTTGTTCGCGGTTTACAATTAGGAGTTTGGTTTTTGACTTGTTAATCCGCAACCCAAGTTTGGCACTTTCGCCTTCAATCCGGTCGAACAAGACGGCCATTTCTTCTTCGCTACAAGGGTGGTGTCGTCCGCGTAGCGGAGATTGTTAAGCTCGACTACGTACGCTTTAAAAAATGTACTTACCTACCTACTTTATTTAAAAAAACTGCGTCTAGTATTGGCTTGTCTGATTCGGAATGCGCCTAGAACAGCAAACCATACAAATGGCGCCAAATTTGAACACCAACTGAATATTCGCATTCGCATTCGCATTCGCATTCGCGAATATCGAAATCAGATATTCGCATTCGCATTCGCATTCGCGAATATCGAAATCAGATAATCGCATTCGCATTCGCATTCGCGAATGTTCAAAAACACACATTCGTTACATCACTAGTACATATCCCCAATCTCTAAACTGCCTTCCTAAGCTTGGACCATTTCCCACCACGCTGGTCCACTGCGGGTTGGTGGGTTCACATATCTAGGTGTGCTAAATCTAGATATGTAGGTTTCCTCTCGATGTTTTCCTTCACCGTAAGAGCGATGGTATACATTGTACTTAAGTTAAAAGATCTCATTGGTACATGTCAGCGCCGGGATTCGAACCCGCCGCATCTCTTGGGTGAGAAGCGGGCGCTTACCCGAATGAGCTACCACCACTCCGCTATTTTTAGATTACATTTAATGTTTTAAACTTGACATTAGCTTCAAGTTTCTTCGTGGAACAGGACGTAAACCAGAGCCCATATATCATATATTTTCCAGCAAAATTCTCCACATAAAAAGGCTTTTCTCGGTTCTGAACCTACTGATCAAACATGAATGCTTCATTCGCGATACAGCAGTGCCACCACCTTTTGGCACTTTTTATTTCTTCTTTTAGATAAAGATATCAAATCTTTATCTGGTGTCCGCAGCACCTACCGTCCGCATCCGTCCGCTTCCCCGCACATGTATCCCTCGCGTGCGCCACCTCGATCCGGTGATCGAGAGTCGGTGTAATGAGGGTGATCTCGGGGCCGATAGATCACCGATACTCATTAAGTTGTTTGCAAGCACCCAATCAGACGTGTTCGTCTAATGCCGGCTAATAATACATGTGCGTCGCGTTTCGTCTCGTATTTGCTATGAAAGTTTTGGATTTATGAAGGCGGCTATTAGAATTGAAAATATAACATTAAAATTTTGATTTATGAAATAAATTATGAAGAAAGACTTCGTTAATAGTAACGAAGAAATACCTATATATTAATAAAATTTTGTTAAGCTATCACACACACTATTGTATACTTATTTCCAACAACTGGCCAAAAGTTTCGGCACAAATATATATACATAAGGTGTCGATTTTCAGCTTTTATAAATTTATAAAAGTGTCAATATCTCGAAAATTATCGAGTTTTTACTAAGGTCATATTGTGATATTCTGGCCTCTAATGAGCTGACCTATCAGCCCTTTAAGGGATGACGTTGACTTTTGGGACACCCTGTATACATATTATAACGAAATGAATTTTTTAACAGATTAAAAGAAAAGTGGGGAAAATTATGAATCCTTCTGTATAAGAATCGAACTGAAGCGTCCGTAGTCGAGCGGGCCTCAGTGATCGTAACTGATCGCTGAGGTAAAGCAACAACTGACACGGTCAGCCATTGGATGGGTGACCAATTTCAAGTGGTGCTTTTCTTTACGCTTCCGTGCTTCGGACGGCACGTTAAGCCGTGGGTCCCGGTTGCTGCTTCGGCAGCAGTCGTTAAGCCTAGTCAGAGGCCTTCGGGCGGCTTGAAAACATCTGACAGTCGGGTTGCCCACTTACCCGACAACTCTCTCAGCACAAGCTTGCTTGTGTTGGGGTCCACTAACCCGCACTTGGCCAGCGTGGTGGACTAGGCCTAAACCCTTCCTTCATTGGAAGGAGACCCGTGCCCCAGCAGTGGGGGCGTAATGGGTCGTGGTGAAGAATCGAACTAAGTACAGTAAGGGGCAGAGAAACCTAACCTCTCTCAGAAGCATTGTTATTATGAGAGGGTGGTCAGGTTTCCATACATTTAAAGCAAGAGCATTCACGAGGCGAGCTTTGCACAAAACTTTTAATGTTTTTTCCTCGACACGCCCCATCACTTGCAGGCGTTTACGAAAGCTCGCTGCAAACACGAAAACAGATATAAATCGATAGCTAATTCCCAACGGCTTATTGTTGTCTGCACATAATATTATACTAAGGAATACCATGTGCCTCGAATATTATTGGCTATTGTATACGCATAGTTAAATAGCATCGAATATGGCCCGTTTACACATTGTTCAACGCAACAAACGATACTTAAAATATTACGGATAGAAGTAGGTACTACTAAAATATGTATGGTATGTATCTAGCTACCTATAAATATACAAGAGTTGTATGAAATTTAGATTTGTACCTTATTTTATACCCCGTAGTCACAATATTAAATATTCCTCAAATATGAAATTCAAGAAAAACTTAAAGCTCTTGCTTTTTAACTGTCCCGCTACCCAAAAGCCCAAACATAGGCAAACTACTCCAATATACAGGATGGCCCTGTAATTCGTGGTCTAAACGATACAGTGTGATATAGGATATAATTACCAGTAATTAATTATATCACAGTATGCCGTCGTCCACTGCTACACATAAACCTGACCCAAGCAGCGCCACTACAACACTCTATCCACCGCTTTACTCTTTCAGACACTACTGCCCACCTGACCAAGGTCATCGGCCAGCATCCCGGAGGGCGTCCCACGCAACGCTTGCCACTGTGTAGTCTCCACTCGAGAACTCATGTGCCCCACCGGTCATCGGTTCTTCGGCATATATGGCCAGTCCACTTCCACTGGCTATGGCAATGTCATAGGTACTTGCAAATTCTTGAATAGAGATAAGTTCAATCATGTCCCGTGGTACTGACTCGTGTTGCTGGTGTTTATTTAATTTATTTGTCATATTTCTTTATAGACTGGTTACATATAAAATTATTAATAATACATATATGCAGTAGCTGGTGAGGATTTTAAACCTCTTCAGCTGGTCCGGGATATTTTGCGTTTGGACACTGAAGACAATGTGGTCGATGGTCCGTTGTGGAGCTGGTCTGGTGTAGACAATGACACGCGTATGCGCCGCGCGTGGGCGCCCAAGATGGCGGCTAACAACCTAATAAGCAGTCCCCGTGATTTGTGCGGGCCGCCGGCGCCGGCGCACACCGCCTATATTTGAACTAATTTATGACGGATACATTTAGATATAATTCAAGATTGCTTTTTGGCTAAATATCGCGTCCATGACTAATGGGAGGCCTAAATTTCGCATTGTTACGTGTGAGTGCTGTAAGCCGTAAGCAGTGTAGAGATGCGATACAGCTACTTTCTTATGTGGCAAGTTTATCCTATCCTGAACCTAATGTAAATGATATTAATAGGTATATATTAATCTATTTCTTCGATATTTATATATGTTACTGTAAAAGCCCGAACAACGGTAAATCCTAGGATTTACCAGTAAATCTTAGGATTTACCAACATGAGTTGGTAAATGTAAGGATTTGTGAAAATGGGTAATTTTTTTCGGGCTTTTACCATCAGAATTTGGTAAATGCTAGAGGTTTTACAACTGACACCTAGTAAAAGTTGGTTTTGGGAATAAAACAAAGATTAATTATTACCTATTCATTTAGGGTACACTACAGAATTCCGAATTACTTTTTTACGAATATGAAAATAACGATTTTCATAATTACGAATTTCATAGTTCCGAATAATTCACAATCCCGAATTTTTAGTTTCCGAATAGCGAAAATCACGAATAGTATAATAAACGAAATTTCAAACAACAGATTTATTAAAATAACGAAAGTCAATTTTCCGAATATTATTATTTCGATGTTTCCAAAGTACGATTTTTTATTATATCGAATTGTTAAAATTACGAATTCCGAAGTTTTAGTATTCCGAAAATACAAATTCCACAATGTTTCTTAGTGAATAGTCAGTGTTTATTAACAGCATAATCCGCATACAAAAAAAATAAGCTATATTATATGAAACGCTCCGCTCCGCTTCGCTGCGCTCCGCTTTGTTTTTCGATATCTATGTGCACCTAACACGCTCCTCCTCGCTTTGCTCGTCGTCGCACCTATCTTTAGGTTTAGGTCCTAAGCTTTTTAAGATGAAACACCGTAAAAATCCGAGCAATTGTATTGCTTTGTTCTGTAACTTAACAACAAGTACTAAAAATAGTTTACTATTTAACAAAACTTGACAAACTTTGTTTACTCTATATTTGAAACGCTCCGCTCCGCTTCGCTGCGCTCCGCTCCGCTTCGCTGCGCTCCGCTTTGTTTTTCGATATCTATGTGCACCTAACACGCTCCTCCTCGCTTTGCTCGTCGTCGCACCTATCTTTAGGTTTAGGTTCTAAAGTTTTAAAGACGTTTATGCGTTTTTGTCAAAATCACGAATTATCATATTTCCGATCGGGATTTTAAATTTTCGTGATTATAATAAATCGGTATTTTATTTTTCGTATATTAAAGTAATCGAATTTTTTAACGTTCGTATATTTAACAATCGTAATAATAAATATTCGTGATTTTAATATTCGAAATTATAATTTTCGTGATTTTTATAATTCGGTATTTAAAAAAATCGGTATTGCAATATTTCGTAAATTACATATTCGGTGTTATCAAATTCGGAAAAAAATTTTTCGGAATATTTGGGTGTTCCCATTCATTTATTTCAACCCAATAACCACTTGTCGAAAAGAAATTGGAGGTCAAGGTCATTCATCAACTTTTGGGCGATGTAATGCACCGGATTATGGTATTTATGTGTATAGTAATAGATACGAATTATCATTGAATGCTGGATTATTGGAAAATAACTTTATTTTCACTCATTCACTGAACGATAATTTAAACACGGAAACCGGAAGTAAAATAATTTTCACGTATTATCATTGTTGACGTCGAGTAAATTAGATTGCAATAATAAATATTTCTTAAGTTCGGTTAGTTATAAGTTATCATCATCATCACGACTCATTACGTCCCCACTGCTGGGGCACGGGTCTCCTTCCAATGAAGGAAGGGTTTCGATCTAGTCCACCACGCTGGCCTAGTGCGGGTTGGTGGACCCCAACACAAGCAAGTTTGTGCTGAGCGAGTTGTCGGGTAAGTGGGCAACCTGACTGTCAGACGTTTTCAAGCCGCCCGAAGGCCTCTGACTAGGCTCAACGACTGCTGCCGAAGCAGCAACCGGGACCCACGGCTTAACGTGCTGTCCGAAGCACGAAAGCATCCAGAAAAGAACCACTTGAAATCGGTCACCCATCAGTCTCATACGATCACTGAAGCCCGCTCGACTACGGACGCTTTGTTCGACTACGGAGGTTATAAGTTATAAGCTGGCTTTTTCAACATTTACCGTGCCTTAATGTAAATCCTAAGATTTACCAAGTGAATAGTGGTAAAAGTGCGAATCGCAAAATCTTTCGGGCTTTTACCATTAAGAGTTGGTAAATCTTAGGTTTTACGCGTAAATCTTAGGATTTACCGTTGTTCGGGCTTTTACAGTAACATATACAATATATACAAGTATATATTAATAGTTTATTATTATATTATTTCTATTTATGTAAGTATTCTATTTATTGTTAGGTACAATAATTATTGAGTGACATTGCAATTTCTTTATTATTATTATTTTTTTGCACACCTTTAACATAATTTCTCCTGTACTTCCTGTGGGTTGACTGGTAGAAAATGCTTTTAGCATTAAGTCCACCCTTTGTACAATTATTTATATATTTGTGCAATAAAGGATTGAATAAGTTTATGTGAAATGGAAAATGCACTAATATTTTCCGCTCATTATAAAGGTAATATGGTCCTACTCCGTGGTAGTCTGTAAATGCTACATTTCATTTTAAAATTGATAAGTAGTAATATTTTATTTAATGAAAATTTACCTTCCTACCAAACCCATCCCTAATATCACATCAAAAATAATATAAGAAAACAGGATGTATTCAAAGTGTTCTAGTAAGTACCTACCAATCGAAAAAGAAACACGAACTTTTACAGCCACGTTACAGCGTCTTCCGAAAACCATATAGGTACACGTACGGAGCTTAACATGTAACGAGTGATCTTTACCAGCACCTTCAATTAGGGACTGAAAAATAAGCCCACTCCTGACATTCCCAAGAACTCTGATAGCAATCAAAACATTACTAGGAAAATCTAAGCCATGCTTATTGCTAATTGGCGTTGAGCTGAGAGCACTCCATAAATCTCTCCGGCATAATATTGGCCGTAAATATAGCATTTCTAGGCGTCATTCATAGGCCATGGACCTCACTCGACGCGCCGCGTGGTGTTGTAGGCCTTAGAATACTGGCTGCGAGGGAAGTGGACTGTTGAGTAGTGGCATAGTGGACTAATGAAGTGACTACGTACTCGATGTAGCTGAGCTTTCCGATCTCAAAGTCCCATATTTGGTACCTATGAAGTAGTATGAAGCCGACTGTACTGAGACCTGAGACTGAAGTTCAAATTACTTGACTCTTCTTAACAATTTCTGCATTAATAAAATATTTACCTAAGAAACTACAACATCAATTTATTGAGTGATTCTTAATGTGTAATTTGATCATTGATAATGATAATTCCTCTTCTCCTTCACGCATTATCCGACATCCCTTCGAATGGCCGTGAACGAACAATCGGTGCGAATCGAAAATGACCGGAAAATTTCTTCAAGTTGTCTAATGGCTTATTGTTGTACGATTGTTATTGCTGTATTCACGTTGCAAATAAACCTAAAAGACCTTATTGTCAGCGAGAGTGTTGGTTTATGTGCAGCATTACTGCGTACTTACTGCCTTTCCAACTATTCGCAAGTTTGTAGCCAACCGATGCTATTCCAAGCCCGTGTCGGCCATTGTAATGGAAATTTGTATATTGTTATTAGATAAATAAATATGTATATTTGTATATTGTTGCATGTATAACTGTTTGAAAAGACCACACAACATGACGTAGACTATAGCGCAGAAATGTACTGCAGAGTCTGAGATCGATATCGATCTATATCCGACTAAATCATCATCATCATTAGCCCATAATCGTCCACTGCTGGACTCTCCCTAAGACCGCCACGTCACTCTTTCGACCTTCCTTATCACTGATTCTTCAGCATTGTATGGCCAGCCTGAAGTTTTTAAGAGCTATGTTGTGACGGATACTTGAGTTCTCTTATGAAGTGACAACACAGTACATATAAAAATCTAATACAGTTCATTTTTTGAAGCTTCTGAAACATCCCAATTTACCTCTAATGGAGAGCAATTACGATTGAACTCGACGTAAGTACTCTAAAGAGCTCAAAGATTTTCATGGGAAATACATCCGTATTCAGAATACCAATTAGATGTTGCTATGGGCGAAAAAGCTTCTAATGACGCATTGTATGTTATATAGAAAGTACTTACTAATATATAAAAATACAGTCTACATCTACAATGTATATATGAGATACCATCAAGGAAAATGGCAAAATTTTCTTCAAAATCAGGCAATGATGCATGCTAGATAGGAAAACATACGAATTCAACAAGGAAAGCGTCCGCATGCGAGCCGAGGCTTCCTACACGGGTGTTCCATGTTGCTCTAGTAACTGAGTAATACCTACCTCACACCCATTGAATTATTCATAGATACTTGGGTAAATAAATATAGTCACTAGTAACTACATAGCGAATGACTGTTATGAAAGTAAACCGCACCAAATTTTGAAAGTAAAGAAGTTGTACTTTTATAATTAAAATGCTATAATTTAGTCTGAAAAAGTTGTCTCCTCACTCTAAAATTCTGTTTTTATTTCTAAATTACCTAAGATAAGTTATAGAGACATGGTTAAAAAATGTCTATTGAATTACTACATTTCCCCGCCCTGTCATATCATAACCAACTTAGAGCCTCAGCTGGATTGCAGTAATGCACACTGTAATTTTATTTATAGCTGATTCAAAACAATGGTCATACAGCGAGTTTCGACTGCGCCGGGCGAGAGCGGGGGCCGCGGGGGCGGGGGGTGGTCCCGATTGTCCCCGGGCCAATGGGCCTCCATAATTATCATACAATATGTATTACATGGAATGACCGCCCCCGATACCCCTAATTATATGTTTTCATACACGTACGGGCCATTGTAATGAATAGCTACGGTTTATGAAAACGTGTTGCCAGGGATTTTTGTACACTCATCGTTTTGTTATCCGCTAATAAGCTTTTGATTGGTGGTTACAGTTTTGTGTCGGATGTTTTCGTTTGACGTCGCTTTTTGTTTGCTAAGAAAATATTAATCTGATGTTGTACATGTTAGAAAATAGTTCAAGTTTAAATATATTATTGAAATCGATTTGACGTGTCACAAATATACAGAGTGTTGCAACAATCGCAAGTGTAGTAAGCCGCAAAGGGGGTACTTAGATCATTCTGAAGAACCATTGTTCTAAGATTTTTGAAAATTAGGGAAAGATAATGCATCTCCAAAAACATAACATGTAGTTTTTTTTTTTGTTGAATTGTTAAGTTCTAGAGTTTGTTTAGAATGACCCCCTGAGTCCCCTTTCGGCTCCCTATGTATACCCCTACTGCAACACCGTATAGATAATATACATATAAGTAATTATATATTTTTTTACAATAAATAAGATCAAATAGGTAAGAAATATTTTTCAATGTGATCTCAATTCTATCAGGTACACACGGCAACATCAAATGGTCGGCAGGGCACACTAACGTAGTGTATGTGTGCACACTAACGTTGTCTATGTGTGCATAAACGCAGAAATCGGTTTACACACCAGTAACAAACCACACACACACACACACACACACACAACAGCACAAACGAGTTTGCGCGTAGGCAAACGCTCGTATACCAGCTGTGACATAAAAATATCAACCGGTAGTGTTAGTGAAATAGTTATAAAATTGATGTGAAGCAAAATTTCACTACCTGTGTCTATACACTTCGTAGCTCATTGGTAGAATGTTAGACTAATGAAACATAGGTCGTGAGTTCGAGTCCACGGATGGTTATTTTTATTTAAATTAATTTAAATTTTGCGTTCATTTAAACGCTGTTGAGTATAAAATTAATATATTTGAAACTGACAAATGACTACAAGCTGCATAGCTGTCGACTATTTCTCTTCGCCAAAAATATATGATTCGTTCTTCATTTGAGAATTAAAACCATTCTACCCTCATACAATATGAATAAACGAAATTTGTTTTTAGTTTTAGTGACAATTCACCTCTGCGTCTGCAAAGTGATTCACTTTGTGATTTGTCAATTTAATTAATTACTCTTCGCAGTCAGTATGGAAAGTCACTTAACCATGTTCAAAAAGGCGGAGATAATCGTATTTATATGAACAAAAAAAACATTACAATTAGTGAAATCGCAAGACGTTTAACGGTAAGTAACATAGAATTGTAAATATTTTATTTGACTGTTAGAATATTTGTATTTGTATAAGCTAAGTATTTGTTTTTTTTTGTTTGCAGAGGAGAACTGTTCAATTATGGGTTCACCGATACGCAGATTCGGGACATGTAGACAGTAGTCGTCTATACGGATGCATCACCACGCCATCGAGATATCGTAGCTGCACATAGCGCTGATCCGTTCTGCAGCACCCGTTCTACGGCCACAACACATAATCTATCCCTACAAACCGTACGGGTTCACTTGCGTGCTGCTGGGTTGCAGTGTCGGAAGCCGACGAAGAAAATTGCTCTAACCGATCAGATCCGACGATGTCGAAACAGAGTGCGTTTTGCGACTGCTTTGATTGGTGCAACAATGTGGTGATATTTAGTGATGAAAAGTCCTTTAAGTCAGACAAGGATGGACGTAAGACATTATGGCGAAAAAGTGATGAAAATTATAATTATTGGGGTTAGCTCAGTAATTTTTATTTTTCCATTTGTATAAGATTTTAGTTATTTTGTTAAAGACTTATTATTATTTACAATTATGGGTAAGCCAATGTGTTAATGATGTTATTGTTACTGAGGTTGGAATAAGTTATCTTATTTCTAGCTAATTAACATGTTGATTCATATAACTAATGACTTGCCTATTTACTTTAGTAAAACAGCCAGTCCATCCTTTTCTGATATTTATTATGATTTAAAACTGCTAATTGAAAATGTTCCTTATTAATATAAACTACAACTATGTTTTAAAACGAAAAACAACTAAAACGTAACATCCTTAATGTTTATGTTACGGCAAGAATAAATTTGGTAATTTTAACACTTAATAACTTGTTTCATTTACTTTCTGTGTTGCTTTTATTCGTATATACTACAATACTATTATTAACCATCTTAAAAATAAATTAAATCTATAAAAAAAACAAAAAAGGAATATTGTAAAGTTCAGTGGGATTTGAACCACCATATCGATTATTGTAAGTCTTGTATCATACCAACTGAGCCATTCAATCTATTACAATGCCTTGCAAAATTTTGCTTCATATCATAAAAACAATGAATCATTGTCACTGGCACAACTACATGCTTACAATATCCGTGTGTGGGTTGCCCAGAACTAAATAATTACGTCGACGTCGCTGACACACACATACACTACCTACGTTAGTGTGCCCTGCCAACCATTTAACGTTGCCGTGTGTACCGGTGGTGTAGTCGAGTACTCGTGTATTTATTCTCAAACGTAAGAAGCATAGCGGAATAAGCTGCCGATGCCGCCACAGTACAGTGAACGTACAGTTCGTATGCACCTTACATACCATGTTTACACACGTACAATCGGCAATCGTACCTACCCTGTGGACTATATTTTGACACTGCAACTATTCAAGAAAGTTTAAGTAAAAGTTTTCTTTTTATTGAACTCTTCTTTTTACAAATTCATTCTGCTGATTGTGGTGCCGAGTCCCGAGTTCGACCTTTGGATTTTAAATGTTTTATCATTGCAACCCATCCCGTCCCAACTGCTGGGGCACGGATCTACTACTGAAGGAAGGGTTTTAGGCCTAGTCCACCATGCGAGCATACGGACCCAGTGCGGGTTGGTGGATCCAAATTAACAATCTTGTGTCCCATAGCCATAGCACAGGATAAATACTAGGACCTTATACCTAACCTAAAGTACCAAAACTGAAATATTGTCATGTGTTCTTTAGTTTTGCAAGAAAATAAAGTTATCAGTAACACAATTTTCGACGAAACAGCTTCAATTTACATCTATGTTGCGACTGTACTGTCCGTGTTCCTAAGCTGTGCTCAACACGGGATCGCTTCTACGCGAGGGAGCAACCTGAATGGACGAGAGCTGAGCCTGGCTGAATGCCGCCTACCCTCGCGTCGCCTACCCACGCGGCACGGGCTGCTGTTTACACATACAGCCTTGCGACACAAACCCTCGGGTTTTGATTTGACAATCGATGTCTCTCTCGAGTTTTTATTTCACAATCGATGTCTTTATCGATCGTTTAAACTGAATTTAAGAATGAAACCTAGCGCTGTGATTGGCTGAATTATTGTAAAGCAGTACTGAAAGCCTTTGCTTAGGTTGATGTACTGAAATGAGAAACCGGACCAGCATACAAACTTGCGATACGCGAAGTCGGAAAGAAGCTTGCGGAAAAGGTAGTAAAATATAGATAGATCAGCGTAAGGACATTTATGTATTTCTTTATTGAAATAAAATATTGTATGTACCTATGCCTATGTATTAATTAATCAAAAATAGTTTAGTAATAGTTTAATAGTTATTAAAAAATTACTATTTCGAAATGAATTACTCTTACATGTAGGTAGTTGGTATGGAAAAATACGCTTCAAATTTAAATTTCGCTCAGTTTCATTCGCCCGCACCTCCTCCCTACCACCGACCATAGACTCGTTCTTCAATTGAAATGAAATAGGGCTGAAATGATTTGAACCTGCACGGGGCCGACGCATTTTTGTCTGTTTTTCCGCAGCTGAAAAGCCTCAAGCTACTAATTAGGCAGGGCCGGACGTGCCAATTAATTCAAGTTTCACTCGCCAAGTTTGCTGCATCAATTAATTTCATAGTTAATTAGCGGCAAGCAGACTCGTCGAACAAAACCGCTGGACGAAAGAAAGGCTAACGGATACAGCACTGTGGACTACAGACCTCCTGAAAGTACTGAGTCAAAAAGCGGCCTATAGGAACTGAGTAGAAAGGAATATAAATACATGGTATCTAATTTATACTTACAAGAATTGATAGAGTCACGACAGCAAGAATTATGCTGTAAGCAATGTCTTCCTATTTTATAGAGCGGTGCTCGAGTACTTCCAATGTTTTACGGAGCAATAAATAAGCCTATTTTATTTTGTGCCATTGTCTTATTTCAAGCGATGGCGATGTACCGCGGAGAATTTAACAACAGCACGCCGCCGCCGCATCTCGCGCAAATAAAATTTTAACCTCTGCTTAATGTCTCGCGCTACATTTCGACGAAGTGAATCCGGCAAATTGACAGACAGTAAAATATTTTATTCCCGCAATAATTTCATTTGTAAGAAAAACAAGCGGCGCTCGGTGCGAGCGGCCGCCGTGGCTTCCGCGCGAATTAACCCATTAACCGGCGAAATTTTGGGGAAATAACTCAAGTTACGGCACTCGTAAAATCGCGTATATTTTATTAACAAAACGATGTTACAGTTTAAAGTACCAGGTTCTTGTCAATGTTTACTACTCTCAATTAATAGAGGCTTACGTAGGCTTATTTCATTTATAGCCTTTATCTACGAACACCAGCAACCTTAAAACTGAAGGCGCCGGGCTTCCCAACCTTCTCTTCAAAGCGATCGAAAACGTCTTGTACTTAGAGCTCACGCATGAAAGCCTCATGCGGAGTCTTGGCTTCCTCTCCATTGCCCGCGGCTGGCGGCGGCTCACCGGCTCCACTCAAGACGCCGCTCACTCTGCGTTCAATTCTGAACATTTAGAGTGTCCTCACCTCCGCCCAGGAGGCAGGCTGCCGCTTTGTTTTCCCTCGCGATGTCATTAGTGGAAAGTGCTCGATATTTTCGCAGTCATCGATTATTTTTAATGGCCGCCGCCGGCTCACCGCACGTGCAGCCTGGTTACCGAGCCTGTGACGTGAGATATCGCATTAATAAACTTCCTTTACATGTATTTACAACATTGTACATTGTTTTGGTCGTCATGAAATAATTATTTCAGTGCTTTTTAAACGTTGTGTTTCATAACCCGAGCACGATCCTCAGTCCCGGATAGGTGAGGAGGAGCGATTAGAAAGTTTTTCCCTCAGGTTGATGCATCGGCGGCCCGCGGGCCGATCATTAAGGGATCATTAAGCCCGACCCGGGCCCTTTTGATGGCGCCCTTTAGCCCGCGTATTGTTTGCCGACTTTACGGCCGTATCCAACTGTTTTATTTTATTTTTGTCATAATTATTTCGCGGTCTGTGAGGTATTGGTAATGGTGCGTTGTGGACTTTTAAATTAATGTGTACCATATAATATTATAAGTTCGAACTAACGTTAACTTGATTTAATAACTATTTAAAATTAGTACAAACACATTTTAAAAACTGCAATAAGTCGACTTAAGTAAGGATTACACACGTTTGCACATGTAAGTCTGCGAAACAGCCGAAATTTACTTTAATAATATCAGCACCAGTTCACCGTCCACAATTAAGTTAGAGTGAAACGCAACGCTTCGAGCACGCATCGCCAAATGACGTGAAGTCAAAGCAATCAAAACTAAACAGTTTGTCACCGAGAGCCATGACGGCGGGATACAGAGAGGCAGTAATAATTCTAACAAACTCTTTAGCGCTGCAGCGGCGGAGGCAAATGAGGCGCGACGCTCGCTGCTAACTAAACCAATCGCCGCGCCCGCCCGCGCAGACTGGCGGCTGAACGCTTGCAAACGCGTTGGCATTTTTAGACAGTGTCTATTATTATGGTTATACGAATATTGTTCTTGTATTATTAGATTATAAAATATCACGGTAAATAAATTATAACGAAGTAGTAATCCTGTAACCATTTAGTATTTAAGCATGTGAACCATATATTGAAGGTTCTACATAATATAAAGTCTTTCACACCTGCGTTTGCCAACCGCGGCTGTTGCCCGCCACGTTGCATTACTCAAAGCGCCCGCTAACGTGGCTTCCACACCGCACGCACTAGCTCACCACCACCGCGACGCTTGCAACTGATCTCTTATTCACGTCGTTTGCACCCGCCGCGGCCCGCCCGCCAGTCTGCAACCAGCATTTAACATCATTTGCACGAACTGCTTTTTAAACCTCATTTGTTTTAAACGATAGCAACCCTTTCTTCACCGCTTGTTATACGACCTAACGATATTCCGATCTGAGAGTCGGCTTGATTGTATCTGGTTACGGATAAGTCTGCACAAGTTTTAAGGTCATTAGAAGACGTTGTTAAAGAAAGGTGTTTGTGGAAATAAATTCGAAAATATTGTAAGATACTATCGCAGTCTGGTGTGGTTCGTTCTAGGGGATTAAGGCTTCGTCATTTGGTTGTACTGTAGCTATTAAGCTAACTCCTGGTTGTCCAGACAGGACGTCATAACTAGGCTTAATTTTGAGCTCTAATTTACTGAAGCCATTCTACGCATGTGTTGCATAATCCCAGGCTTTTAGGCGCACCCTACGCTTCGTGGTGGCTCACTCACAGACTATTTTGTTATTGTTATTACACATCACGTAACGGTTTATGGATTATGGGTGTTGAACGATGGGCAGCCGAATAGGTGATTAAAACAAACACCTAGGTTATACAATACTATGTATGTGCATTTGTGCAATAGGTAGATACTGCGATACTTATTATGAAAAAATATTCTTCATTTATCAGGATGTTCGATTTTTCTAGAATAAAAAAAAATATTTAGTATTTTTTTCCGTAACAATAGTAATAAACATACACTTCAAATTTTAATTATGCTTATAATGGTCTAGTTTTTTAGCTATTATAAGCCCCTAAACGTAGGTAGAGGAGTGATTTTTCAAAAGGGCTTATATCACATATTTTTTAAATTCTATGAATTCCATCATCATTGTAAAAATGTGCAAAGCGTGAAAGAAAATAGATCTTTAATAACAATACTTAAATATTATTATTATGATGTTATCTGTGGAATTGTGTGTATTCAGAATCAGTCTACAAACAGCGATAAGGCAATTCCTCACTGATGAACGGTTCGAGCTATTTTTGGCCTTGGCATTTAGTTATTTAAACTGCTCTGTAAGCTTCGTTTCGACGAATAGCGGTCCTAGATTTGATTCCCAGGTTCTGTTTATGTGAAGTTGTTGTGCTCACGATTTGGAATTCAAAGATTATGATTATTACTACTTAGGTATGTATAATACGTTTTAAAAGGTACAGTTTCCATTAGTCAACTTCAAATATTATACAATTTTGCATACCTATTTAAAGTTAAGGTAAGGATGATAACCCTTCCTTTAATGGAAGGAGACCCGTGCCCCAGCAGTGCAGACGTGATGGGTCGTGATGATAATGAAGGATGGATACCATTACTCATAGATGCTTCTATAAATTAACAAACTGGGCCTTACCTTACTTATCATTAGTTCCAAATAGTTACACTTAAAAAGTGTGTATCTATCAAAATTAGTACAGAAGAGCTGGATGTGACGGGAGGCGCCCTGTGCAAGCGCCCTAATGCCTAACGAACGCATTACCAGACCGGGAGTCGTTATCGAGATTGTGATCTAGGCACACACATATCTAGACTAGAACATATATCTAAACTTGAGTACTACCCATTATGCAACCACAGTAGTTGCATAATGACCGCTACGCGTAAAGAGATAAGATCCACATCGCGCTAAATGATTTTCAGTGTGGCGTGACGGCGAGGGCAGTTTTAATGATTTTCGTAGCAATTTATTGAAAGTTTATTTTGCAACTTTAGTTGTTTTTCCTGTGCACAAATTAAGTTAAATTATACGTATACACTGTTCCTTATTATATGTATGTGCCCAGCGTGACACGTTTAGATGAAACAAAAAACTTTTTAGCAGGTATCTAAAGGTTATACTATTTTTGGTATTTTACATAGATTTACCAATTTCTTATACTCTAGGCTTTATAATACTCCATATATCAATTATATACCTACCTAATTATAATCCGAATCTAAATTTTCTTTCAAAAATTCACAACTGAGAATTTTAAGTTAGATGTTACCTATAACTTTATCCACAACACCCAAGGTTAGCTGGAAGAGAATGCTGTTAGCATTAAGTTCGCCTATGTAGATATTTATTATTGTGCAATAAAGTATTTAATAATAATAATGTATTAGGAAAACTAAAGTATGACATTTAGCGCTTTGAGTTTATAATAGTACATGAGGTGTTGGGCGGGAGGGGGGCACGAATAGGGCGGGCGGGCGCTTTTTAAGATAATAATTGCCAATATTTGTTCTTAAATGAGCTGTTTAATGTTTTGCATCCCGAAATATAAAGAAATAGAAACTAGTGTAAATCAGCGGGTATTGATAGCTTCGTACCGATAATAAATTTATTTCCTCCACATTTTACCCCAAACAAATCCTTTTAAACGACACACAATAAAGTCTTTAGGAAAGCTCATTCTGCTCCAACAGGGCGGAGTAGCAGCCAATCGAAATGGAGAAACGATCGAGAAATGCTATAAAAAGCCAAGAGTCGTAATAGAATTGACACACTCTGAGTCAGCGTCATCACAGGGGGGGTGAGGCGCGGGGCGGGGAGACATGGATAGGGCGGGCGGCGGTTTTTAAGGTAAATCGCGCAGGGTTGCCACCGTCAGGTTTAGTGTGGGGTATTTGAATAGTTCTTAATGGTTGGTAAGTGCATAGGCTACTTGGTTGGTTGGATTCCCGGGTCAGGTGCCAGAAATAAATGGAATTAGTCATAATTATCAATTTCTTATGCTCATAAAATGTATGTTAGTACAATACTACATAGATTAGGAGTATTTACTGTAAGGTGGTATAACTTGATTTATTTTCTAATTTATTATATTCTTATGTAAGTATTAGATTTTTAAAAAACTTAATGTATTGTGTAAGTATTAGAAGTATTTATGATTAAAGGATAAATTATATTTTAAAGTGAAAGAAAATCTACTTATACCTAACCGTACATTTTTTACTATGATAATATGATAGGCTATATATTTTGCTTAATGTTTCCTACTTAAGAAACCTTACTACTAAGTAAATAAAATGTTTAAACATTTTATACGATTGTGGTCTAATGTTCGAAAACTACATTTCTTGCAATGGCAACACTGGAGTAACGAATGCAAAAAAACTATCCACGAATCTGCGAATATTTCCCGTGACGCGATCATTTGTCTCGGGTCTGATCGAGTCTCGTGAAGTCTCGTCGATCGAGAAGCCCCGAATTGAATCGCGGCCGCAATTTATTTGTGTAGAGTTTGTTCAACTTTTATTGACTAGTCGTAAATTCTTGCACCAGTCTACATTTACAACGCCACGTCGCTTTTGCGGCCCATAAAATGTATGTAAACGTTTAGTTAGTAATGCTTTCGTAGTTTCGTAAGATAAAGTTTTCGGTCTCATTTATATTTATTGCACATTAAAGTTCTGGAAATAGTTTTAGTGTTAAATACCTAAAATCATTTGGGTTTGTGCGTTCATCAACCTTTGCAAGTGTATAAGTTCGTCACCCAAAAGTTTTTTGGTCGGGGAGAACTTTTTTATAAGTACCCTATCTCACTATTATTTTTAGTTATGATTTTTACACAATGACTAAATTTGCATAACTTTCAGTATTTCAGTACCTAAGTATGTATTTTGTGTGTTATGTCAACACAACCTCAACCTCAAGAGTAAAACATGTACTTAGTATAAACCTGCCTGAAAAAAAACATAACGTAACATCCGTTAAAAGCACTTACTTGGCGTGCGCGTGGTACCGTGCAGTTCTCAGGTTCTACAGCCCCGGTCCCGGCACTCGCGTCCTCGACCACGTAGCACGACCGTCGCGTCTCGAGACGTCTGCAGACGCCGAGCAGCCGCGAGTCTCTGAGCTGAGCGCCGCGCGGCTGGGCGGGCCGGCCGCCGCGCGCCGCCCAATCACGGCCCCGCCCACCGCTAGCCACGCCCACCTGAATTAATAAACGTAGCAAACACCGGACACGCGGACAATGCAGCATTGTCCCGAAATAGTTTCAATTAGAACCGGAGGAACACAAAAGCCTTGGCCGGATCATTCACACGAAATTGGCCGCTGCATCGCCGATTACCCGCCGGATTGTTGTTCTAAATATTTGGCATTCTTGGCCCTGGAGTTGGATGCTGGTTTGGTTGCTAAGGCTCGTTTAAGGGGTAAACAACGGACACTAGCTTCGCCGAAGACAGGCTGGCAGGTCTAGGAATTTACAGAAAGAATGGAAGGACTTGCGGTTGAATCGTATAACATGTTCTTCCGTGTTTACTTGTAGTCTAATCAAGCTTCTTTGTAGATTTTATAATACATAGATTCATTCAGAAGAAAATGGATAGTACACACACTGTGGTGTAAAAGTAGATGAGTACTTACAATGTAACTATAAAGTCCTGAAAACGGAGGTGATCCTAACTAATTGTTAAATACCGTATTTAATCGACCCATAATTATATTTATTTATAAGCAAAAAACCGATAAAAAGTCTTTGCAAAATCGTACTCTTCGTTGTCAGCACTTTTAGTTGCACTTTAAATACTACATTTTTTAATTCCTATTCGTTATTTGCAACCAACTCGACAATCTGAACAACTTTTGTTCTATGAAACATTCAAGGCCGAAAATAAAAAAAATAGCGTTTATGATGCAAAGGCTGTACGGTGAGGCAATGCTTTTTGTTTTTATTGGTTAGGTTAGATTAGATTATAAGTTATTCTTAAGCTCAGAATATTTTTTTCTTGTAAATCTGTATTAGGTCTTATCTACCTACAAAATAGTCAAGTGAAAAGAAAGTCTTCAGTCTATACAGTACAACACAATATAAAATTCACGGTTTTAGCAACTTTGTATGGAAAATTGAAACATAATAGCGAAATTTTAAACAGTTTCTTGTCAAAGTTGTATAGAATAAAATTGTCTACCTATTACTTTCGGATTAGGTACTATTACCTACTATCCTCAGCACACCGACGTGACACTATGATGTGGTAAAATAGAAAACAACCTATTTCGTGAAAAAAAAAACATAACAAAAACAGTAAATTTAATTAATAATGTAATATTTGTACAATAAAGAGTTAAATAAATAAAAATAAATAAATTTAATTTATAAG
The DNA here is from genome assembly GCF_932276165.1 of Plutella xylostella. Lineage (NCBI taxonomy): Eukaryota > Metazoa > Arthropoda > Insecta > Lepidoptera > Plutellidae > Plutella > Plutella xylostella. Next base: position 8,846,676 of record NC_063984.1, on the reverse strand, counting down.
TACTTTAGTGATTACTTATTTTTGTGTATAGATAGTTTGGTTGTGTATTGCAAATTAATTAAAAACACCCACATAAAAAATACTATATACAAAAAATACTTATACGTTGTTACTTATACGAAGTTGTAGTTGAAGAATATGTCTACTAGGCAGAAGCAACTTCGATAAGGAGGCTGTAAGGCGCATCCAACTGGGTTGGGCTGCATCCGGGAAACTTCGTCACATATTCTCCTCGGCCATTCCTCAGAGCCAGGTCCAGAGACGTGGACACTGACGGTAGGACTGGTCTACCGATTTAAAGTCGCTCAGCGTGCTATGGAGAGAGCTATGATTGGTTTTTCTCTGATGGATCGTATCAGAATTGAGGGTATCCGTCAGATGACTAAGGTCACCGACATAGCTGTCAAAATATGCAAGCTGAAGTGGCAGTGGCCTGGTCATATCTGCCGAAGAACCGATAACCGTTGGGGTAGACGAGTTCTCGAGTGGTATTTAGTTTTTCCTATTTCAAATTATAGTACTTTTTTTTGCACCTTCCTGCATATACTAGTTTTCTGTATTTCCTGTCGGTTGGCTGGTAGAAAATGCTTATAGCATTAAGTCCACCTTTTGTATACTTATATTTCATATAAATTTGTGCAATAAAGCATCAAATAAAATAAAATAACAGGCAAAAGCAGAGTGGGACGCCCTCCTGCCCGCTGGACTGACGATCTTAGGCGGGTAGCCGGTAATGGTTGAATGAGGAAGGCCGAGGACCGAGTGTTGTGGCGCTCCTTGGGAGAGGCCTATGTCCAGCAGTGGATGATTAATGACTGATGATGACTTATTCGTATGTAAGTTCAAATATGTTTAATATCCAAGAGACGGCTGTCACGATTGTATTAATGCAGTACCTACTCACCAAATTTATAATCGATAGGGCATCCGGAAGTTTATCATATCCCCTCATCCATTAGACGGCCGAATGGCGTAGTGGTTAGTGACCCTGACTACTGAGCCGATGGTCTCGGGTTCGATTCCCGGCTGGGGCAGATATTTGTTTAAACACAGATATTTGTTCTCGGGTCTTGGATGTGCCCGTTAAATGGCAATAGGCCCGCCCCCTATTACATTGGGACTAACATAACACTCTGGCGAAAAGTGGGTGCAGCAATGCACCTCTGCCTACCCCGCAAGGGAGTACATTAGTACAAGGCGTGAGTGCGTGTTTTTTTTTTTCTCATCCATTAGAAACGAGCTTATAATCTTCAACGGCTGAACAGATTTTCATGTTACCTGGCTAAGGGCACTCGGCGTATCATTATACTTATCACCCTAAGAAAACAAAAAATAAATCAGTTCAGCCGTTTAGGAGCTACGATACCACAGACAAACACACAGAAAAGTTAAACTTAAAACACTCCTCATTTTCCGTTGGGGGTTAAAATATGTATAAGTATTAGGTTTACATTATGGTAATACGATAAATACCCATATATAGAGCCATAGGTCTCTAGCCTTGTAATACAGTGTATGTTTTGCTAAATATTTGTAAAACTGTATTTTATTATCTTAGTGGATGGATCCTTAAAAATGAAACTAAATAATAATATTATATAGGTAGTTAGGTAATTTTATCCATAGCAAGTATTTGTGTAATAAAATCTTCAGTTTTAAGTTTTTCCCTCAATCTTTTAGTATTTGATAGTACCTACTATTTGTAAATTTATATTATTTTAACTATATTCTTCTCCGCATACTACCGTGAACCTCCTCAAGTATTAAATGTACGTCTATCACAGGATTCAATACTAGTTTCGAAACTACACAAACATATGGAAAAAAAACATATGTAACTTTTGGAACAAACAAAGAAGAATGGCCAAATCTGACCCGCTTTGCGTAAGTTAGCAGCCACTAACAAAAACCTCTTTTAATTAATTGATAAAAAAATTGCTTAATGTAGGTTTGTGTAAGGTCAGTGTTACTCTTTCTCTTTATCTCTCTTTCATCAAGATGACAAACCTTATAATGGTCTTCGCAGATTATAACAACTCACCGGCGACTCGACTCTATGCCTCAATTTCTTCCAGCCAACCTACGACTGGGTGAAAGATAAATGACATTAGATCCTTTAACTTATTTGAGTAGGTTTGTAAGTTAGTTTAAAGTTAGTAAGTATAATATATAATTAATACATAGTTATATAAATAAATACTTTGTTTAATTCATAATTTATAATAAGTATTTGCAGCCCATGCTCTCGAATTCATCGATAACACTTATCGATAATGGACAACATTTCAAAAAACTAAAGCTGCTATAAATCGAAAACCATTTCGAGATCTCTAAAGGCCCTAAAAAAGTGTTTTTGTATTTTTTGGATGTATAATTTTTGAGAAAATCATGAAATAGTAAAAAAGTGCTGATGACGTCATGCATCAGGTGCGATGCATTTTGATGATCAAAGCCAGATTTAAAAACAAAGTAACTGTCACTTTCATTTTTGATTGACGTTGACGTTTTATCGTGACGTTGTTGTTTATTTGGGTCATTTTCATAAATTCTGTTCTGACACTTTCTGACTATTTTTTTATTTATCATATAAAATGTTTAGTACTTATTAAGAGATAACCACTATATAATATGTCCCAGAGCATGCCACCGCTTACACAGCTGAAAAAATGCTTCTGCTTATTTTTTTACATGATAAGTTATACTTTGTATCATCAGAAATATCAATGTCATTTTAAAATGACCCATTTGTTGGTCGGCATGTAAACAAAGTTTAAATGTCACTTGTCAGTGTCATTTATGTTTTTTTTCGAGACTATGGCAAAGAAGGCAAAAGACAAAAATAAAAATTGAGCCTAATATGTGACGTCACTTCCGGTTTTAAAATAATTAAAGTTAAAATAATTAAATTTTAAAGTTAAAAATAAATGCAATAATTAATGTATATACAAAATAAGAAAAATACAGGTCCTCTAATTTTTTTATAAACTTTTCAAATAGCTAATAAAAATATAGGGTAAAGTAAATGAAATGTTGTCCATTGTTACATCCATTGGCAATAAAAATGACGACACTGTGTTCATTATTAAATGTCACTTCACATAACCCTTATTGCTGGGAATTAAAACTCATAATGACATGTCAAATGGGACATAATCATGGTAAACGGTAAAATTTCCCCCCGCAAAAATTGGCAGACTTTTTTGTATCAAGAAAGATCGCTATGACGCTTCCCGAGGGTACACCCGAGTCCGCGTTGTTCTATGCGTAGGCCACTCGTTGTACACTCCTTTATAATCATTTTTAACCGACTTCAAAAAAAGGAGGAGGTTCTCAATTCGTCGGGATCTTTTTTTTTTTTTTTTTTATATTTTTTTTTATGTATGTTCACCGATTACTCCGCCGTTTATGAACCGATTTTGAAAATTCTTTTTTTGTTGTATTGGGTTGAGCTCCCAGGTGGTCCCATTTTTTTTCAGAATTTTATCTCACCCCCAAGGGTGGGTAAAGGGGTAAAAACAGGGTATGAATTTCCATTTTGGGCACATATTAACCGATTCTAATGAAATTAAGAACGTAAATATAGTTCTTATAACAAAAAAATATGATGGTGACCTTGAGCTGATCTGATGATGGAAACGGAAGGCAGTCAGGGGAACTTCTCAACGGTATATAGCAACTACTTCGTGTTTAGGCTTGAATGATTCGTATTGATTAGTAGGACTTTTTGGTATCATTTGCACCTTACTTTTGATTGAAAATTATTACAAATAAACTAAAAACTATTAAATAAAATAAAAATTAAAAAAATTAAAAAACCGACTTCAAAAAACCACTAAAATGTAAGAAATAATTTAAGGTTTACACAAATTCTACTCGTATGAGACAGTACCACCAGTACAGTAAACCTTAAATTATTTCTTACATTTTAGTAGGTTTTTTGAAGTCGGTTTTTTAATTTTTTTAATTTTTATTTTTGAAATTAAACCTTGAACATATGACACAGGGCTTAAATATCAATGTCTAGCATAGAGTCGAGTCGCCGGTGAGTTGTTAGGTACCACTACTGTACGCCAAGAATAACGGGGGCAACAAAGTTCTACATAAGACATTTATACAGGCAAAAAATATATTTTTTAAAACTTAAATTAAATGAGAAAACAGAAAGTATTTCTCATTCATTAGCCACTATGTTATTTTTAATCAATTTTGAAATGTTTCAGTACCTTCCTTAACATGTTTTATGAGCTTTATTGATTGCTACTTATACATATACGTATATAATTACTTGATTAGGAGCTTTGTGGTTGTGGCTGCATAAAGTTAAAATAACAAATCATTTATGACGTATCGCATAGTTCCCTACTTCTGTGTAAACAATATATTCGAGGAACCCAAACATCCCTGAAAACACAATTATCTACCCGCTTTGTCGCCCGCAGCAAGTAACACAGTTGGGTACCTAACAAACGTGTAAATCTCAGGAAGGCAAGTCCAAAATTTCCAGTGTACTTTTCACTTCAACGAACATCTTTCAATCCGACGAATTCACATCCAGCCAGCCACATTCTACTTACCGACGTTTATAGTCTCTCCCGCTTTCTCTTACTGGGGGTAAACGAGAGGGATGGAGTTTGATTTCAGGTTTCAGCTTTCTTTAGTAAATTTCCCCAAGTCCACTCTTCACGCGACAGTGGGTTGTCGCCATTGGTCTCGGAATCAAACTACGGAATATACGTTTGCGTTGCCAGCCGGAAGGCTCGCTGCTGCCTCTTGCTTGAGTAAACATATCCGATTCTACCTTTAAATTTCTAACGGATCTCCGCACAAGACTGCGTGTGTGCGGTTCACGAGAGCTTAGAGAGGTACTCGAATCTTGAAGCCTAGACGAGGCGTGTTCGGTAACTGTAAAATGTGATGTCAAATAGAGTTATTAAAGTAAATTACTCTATTTCTGATTTCTGCTTCAAAACTTAGCACAAAGGAATTTTGGAGTAACAAGTATGCAACATTATATGAGACGCTTCCCAAACCCAACCATAAAACATATTACTAATAATACATATTTTCATAATCCACTCAGTATTATTCCTGAAATTTCAATTTTTACTTCTTCGATATGAGTTAATAAAATGAAGGCCGAAACAGTGACAGCTTATCGAATAAGGCTTTGGTCACGTACACGAACTGTTTATTCTATCAATATTCAACCACTTTAAACGCTAACGGGAAGACGACTTATGAATTTTTAGGGGTAGAAACAACGCAGAACAATGGCTGCAACTCTCTCATAGGTAGCCAATATTGTATATTTTCCAATAAAGATAGTTTTAATTTTATGTATTGAAATTGCGATCAGGATGTCTTACTTTTTTCCTACCTATAAGAATGTAACACCATGAAAACGAAAAAATAAAAAATTTACTATATTAAAAATTAATTTTAAAATTTACTATGCCTAGATAATAATATAATTACGTACCTATAATAATAATATTATGCAACTTTTTGAATAATCGCTCTTTTCTACATGGCGATGTTAAACCACAGCCCTAAAGAGTTTTTCCCGACACCTCCTCCGCTCTCCCGACGGCGACGTGGTCGCTAATGCGTTAACGAGAACGTCTTTACTTTATTCCTCTCGACTTTTATTCAACTTTGACTCGATTCAAGTGCGGAATGCTAAGCAGAATCGTTTAGTATTCGACTGAGCGCCCAATGAGCAGAAAATACACTTGTCATAGGTTAAATTGTGAATTTTTTGAGCGAATTTGAAAATGGAACGCGAATTTATGCTGTTGAAGATGAAGACGTTTGTTTGAAGAGGGACTTTAAATGATGTATGAAGTTGTTACAGGTAAGAGGGTGCGAGGCGAATGCGAGTGAGTTAAAGGATTTGCCGTCATGTCAGGATCCTGAAAAGTAAATATCTCCCTTTGCATAGGTAGGATATGTAGGGGTATATGCTCTTATAGAGTTAAAATCGTGTGCTCGAAAAAGGGGAGCAAAAAATAGGTTAAATATCAGTATGTACAAGTATAAATTATTATGAACTATATTAATAATTGACTAGCTTAGGTTTACTCTACATAAAGAACGGTGTGTCTTCTTAGAAATTCACCCCAAACAAATTAAGAAATAAACTCCTACATAATTTACTGAAGCTAAGAAAATATTCGCAGAAAACACGTGAAAAGACCATTTCCTGCCGATCATATTAAATTAGGCGGCATTCACACGAGTCCCGGCGGACGGCCGACGGCGGCGAACACGACAACGTCACGTCACGCGCGACAAGCATCACTCCGGCACGGAACCGACTAACCGACAAAAATGTACAAGAATTTTATCGGTACTAATTCATGGAAATTCGCGCTAGGGGTGTGAGAATGATGTGGGAAATTCTGTGGAAAAATCTGTGGAAAACTTTCGTGAGATTGCAAGAGTTATTTGGTAGTGAAGGTATAGTAAGCCGTGAAAAGTAGAATTACGTACATAGTTAATTACTACTAATTACAAACTAAGCCAATTGAATGTCGCTGTCGGTGAAAGAACCAGGGCTTCTTACATAGCTGAAAGGAATGGCCAGTACTCTATGAGGTTCCCACCAATTTTCTGCATCTCTGAATATCAATAGGTAGGTAATCAAAATGAAATTGTATTTTCGTCATCACAGCGCAATCTTCCTGAAATACAGTGTTTAAAATTCGCATTTCACACAGAACATTGTTGCCTTGACCATTCCAAACTTCGGTAGCCCTAGCACATCTAGCAGCAGATACCTACCCACAGTGGCACCGCGGATCGCGGGGCACCACTAGACAGCGCCTTGGAGTGACAGCGACGACATATTTTATTCAGTGGGCGCCGCTCGTAACTCCGTCGATGCAGATAAATTGTTTTACCGCGGGATCTCCACGTCCCGACTTTGGCGTTTGCATGATGAGCTCGTTTTTTATGCGCGAATAAAATCCTGTTAGCCGACCAACTTGACGTGTGGAGAAATTGTTTTCCCTGCTCTCATATTTATGACACGTATAGGAAGGGTACGTGTTTTTGGAGCTCCCTTAGCTGCTTAAACCTGTTTTAATTCTACACGATGCAAATATCTTAGCTTCTAATACTGAAATACTAAAATCTTGTTTGTGTTTGTGTAATAAACATGCAACTGGTAGCAAATCCCCCGACACTCGTACTTTCAAACGTGTTGACGCGAGCCCCCCGACGATCCGTGCAGATCCGTGCCGACCCGGCGACGACATCCACACGAATCTATCGATAAATATTAAACACGAAGGCAAACTCGCGGCGCGTCTGTAAACTAAATCACTGCAAGATCTAATCAGATCATTGGTGGAAGATAAACTTTAGACGGATGTTATTTGTTGACTTGGTGTAATTAGATTCCCGTAAGAGCTTGTCAATACATCTTGTAGTATCTGGGTATTATCTATATCTATGTCGTGAGTGTTAATTTTAAGGAGGAAATATTTGTGGTTCCATGTCGGCTTGATCAACGGTAAAACAATAACCACTACTCTAAGTTTTCAAACAGAATTCGTGCCCAAAGGTATCGTTCATGAGGCAGTTAAGAACATCAATAAAAACGAGCGGGCACAAGTAAAGTTGGTTGTATTTAATGATGCGATTATTCATGTTTATTTTGTAAATAAGGCGGGTTGCGGTGGCGCCGAGGCCGAGGCTCTAATATTTGAGACGCAGTCAAAGGGTGCCTTTTTGCGGAGGTCCTTTGAGTCGCGGTGGAGCCGGTAACCCGATTAGCTCTCCGGCGGCCATGTCGCGTCGCCACCAACATTTTGGTCAACAGATTTTGCTTCAGGCTAGGTTAAGTGTGTGGACGTATATACAGGTAGATTCATTTACAAACAAGTACCTACACAATGAACTTACATATATATACATTGCACAACCTAACTGATGTACCGCTGTATTTAAAATATACGTAGTCCCATATAACAACTCAGATAATTTTCGATTTTTTTTTTATTTATTTTAGCATTGCACCATAAGTTATGATGAACAGTCCTATCATTATTTGCTGCTATGTTTTGGCATATTTTTCTCATAAAAGACAATTAGAGGATTTTCATGTAACAAACTCTGAACATTCACTTAATTAATTCAAGAAAATACTTAATGAAACAGCAAGTTACCTGAATAATTCGGCTGCGCTGCACTTGCTCCACAACATTGCCGTTTTATTTCCAGCAACTTTGTGGATGCAATAAAAATGTCTTGTCCATCAAAACACAAGCCGCGGCCGCCTCGGCTCGAGGCTCTGACTTATTCACATCCACCGCGGGAACCACCACTTACCTGCGGTGTGTGTAACTTAACGAACTCCAACTGAATATTTAAAATGAATAGTTTCGTTTAATGTAACCCGTGTTTACTTCGCAATTTGAATATTTCCCCTTTTTGAAGGCTGCTTAAATATTCAACGCTCCACTAGACCTCGGTCGTCATACACATATCAAAAGATCTACTCGCAGACAGCATTCAGCGCAGATCTTTGTAGCAATTGGAAGTGTTTATACAATTCAGTAAACAGTGCTTTTCTTATTAAATTATTTTATCGCATTACAACACGAAGGTACTCTTGAAATCTAATTGACGAAATGAAAAGCAAAGCTAATTTCATTACCAATACAAACAGTTACCTGCTTGGAACAGTCAACCCTTGCCTCTGTGCCCCACTTCGCAAATTAAATTTCGCATAAAGCCTATTTTAATTTGCGCCTTTGCTAAACATTGGGAGGTCTTTAATGTTTAACTCGCAATCGCTTGGTGTTGACTCGGGGCGGCGGCGGCGGCGGCGGCGGCGTGTGTGACCAGCGCTGGCCGCGGCTGAGGGCGCCCCGCCCTCGCCCGCAGCCCCGCCCGCCCTAAGCTCGCGGTCTTATTAAATTCTTTTGTTGGTCCAAGCTGACGGAATGCCCGGTTATTCAGGGGATCATCGTAAATTTCTCCCAACTGCTTTGTCTTTGAAGTCGCCGGATGAAAGGATAAGTCGCATTATTTGCATGGTCAATGTTTCTGTAGCCACATTGTTTGAATCTTCAACCCCACTGGCCGACATAACAGTATAACAGAGGGTTTTTATCCGGCTTTTATTTACAGGTGTGTCATTTTATTGTTTACTTTGAGTATTCTTCGTAAGTAAGCATTTTCGTTAGCTGAATACTAAAGAGTTATTATATCAATTTAAGATGAAAAGTTGTAATCTAAGCAGCACCTGTTCTACTTCGTGGTTTAAATTGTCAGTCTCTGCGGGAAGGAGGCAAGTAATAAAATAAGTTGCATAAATTAAAACATGAAAATCCGCGCCCTCCCAAATTCACGTCTAAATTCGGCTTCATTTAGGGAACATTACTCTCTGTACAACAATAAAACTCATTAATTCGAAGCTGCGGTGGTGTTTTATAAATGTTTCACGTATTAATAAAATTAACAAAGCCGTGCAGGAGAAGGCTATTTCCCGACAAAGAGTCGCGCCGAGCGGCACAATGGGCCGGCGTAGTCTAAAATAAATACGTGAAATTTAGCAAACAGAAGTGCACACAAAGCGTCCACCTGGCGGGCGGGCGCCCATGGAAAATTAAGTGTCTGGACAGACTTCAATTAAAGCCCGCAAGGCGTTCGACCCGAAACGTGGACTTTCTAACTCCTGCAAGTTCCACTCCGTAAATACGAGAACTAATTAAATGTCATCGCACACAAGAAACCGATCACCTGATAAAACGGACAAAAAACTTCAACATGGCCACAAAAAAGAGTCTAAGCTGCGTTATCTTGTGAAGTCCCCCAATTTGTAGAAGTCGGCACACTATCGTGTAGTAGCCGATAAGTGGTGTGTATTTGCGCGATCACTATCGGCGGCGACTGCCCGCTGACGCGGCTAAACCGTTCCTTATCGCACAAATGACCCCGCTTTGCGGTTTTTGCGACAATCTCGGCCACCGAGAGGCGGGTTTTTTGTGGAGCTCTAAGAGTCACCCCCCGCGGTAAATGGGTGGATTTTATTGCCATTCGTATTGTCGGTCAAGGATTTACTTTGACGTATTCGATGAACGTTTGTTAACTGCCCTTCTCTCTCTTGTGGATTTAGCAGCATTTAGGCGATATTGTGTTTCCTCGGCATGTATAGTTTAAAATTTGGAGGAAAACAGCCGCGGGCTGGGCGCGGTCAGGTGTGACGCTGAAATGCACGAGGTAATGTTATAACAAGGTTTCCTTTGTAGTCGACTAGCAGAATTACGGCGAAAGGTGAAAATTTAAATACCCGTCGGGACTGTTTTACATGTTAGAGATGCGCTTTGTAAGTAATGTGCTGAATAGCGATTAAATGAGCTGGCTTCATCGTTTTAATGTGCCGTCTGCATGTGGGGAGGCTCTCTACTTAGGAGACGAAAATTGGTGAGGAATATACAGGCTTACGTAATTTTTGAATTGTTTAACGATGACTAAATGGTGTTTTTATAGCGGTTTGTAACACGATTCACACACAAAACACATAAGTGTTGTGCCGAAAGTGTCTAGTTACAAATCTGGCCAGGTTATAATATATTGGCTTAGTTATATCGCATATTCAACCTGCCAAGAGAAGAGATTACGATTACGGCAAAACTGGCAAAAACTCTACAGTCTTGGAGAAGTCCCATGTTCTGCAGTGGACTAACAGTAAACTAAACAGTAATAAAGAGCTATATTAACATTCTTAAATTATTTTATACAATTGGGTTTATTATATACCACATACATTGAAATATAGCGCTATGCGCAACTCTACTCCTCTCCTGAGCCAAGTCCTCATTTCCGTGCAATTGGTATTAATTTAGCCTAAGTACTCTATCATTTCCCTATTACCACCCGTCTCCACCTGAAAACAACCGCTAATTCTCTTATAAAAACTTCCCCCTTAATTTTCACTGTGACAAAGGCTTTGAGGGCTCCATTAAAACGAGTGACATCACATTACACGGCCCATTACACGTCTGGCATTACTGAAGTGGCAAAATGTTGAATTAACGTACCTAGTTTTTCCTTTGAGATGCATGTTCTCTAGTCTTCATATTCATTTTAATCTATGTGGGTAGTTGTACATAGATATATGTATCATGGATGGTAGACCTTAGCGAACTATAAAGTGTGGTATTTATTTGCTAACTGCGTAAAGTTAGTACTTTTTAACCTTTTCTTGTAAATGTAAGTGTTGTGTAGTTTCTCTGTGTGTTAAATATAAAAAAAAAATCTTTCTTTTTTTCTTGGTATCATAATTTCAACACTCCATGGCATTTCGTTACTTATCTTTGATGATTTAAACTAAGTAAGTAGGTATCCAAAGTAGATGCATAATTAATACAATTTTATTAGACCTTCGTTTAATAAAGACTTACCGAGCTGGGGCGCCGCGTGGTTTTAACAACACTAATAAAATAATTTTGCACAATTAAAATTGCAAACCAAACTTGCAACCATAATTTACAAACAAAAATGGTTGTCTCTTTCGGTTATCGAACCTGGAACCTCTGAGCGTGGAAACAGAGCTTCCACCACTAGACCACGTGGGTAGTTTGGATTTTTTACTGGTTAAGTATAATAATTATAACCAACTTTAAGTTTACCAATGCTATTTATTTAAAAACAAAAATTGCGCGGTACTTACATAAATTTTAAAAAAGAAGCATTTAATAATACTTTAATAATATCACAATATGAATTCCTTTCTGTTGTAGATTGTAAATTAAAATGTGATGAAATAATATATTATATAATTATACTTTCAATAAGCAAGGCTTGTTAATTTAGAGCTGGCAAAAATAAAATATGCCGACGAGGAAATTAAGTAGCAAATGAATTAAGAAGTTAGTGATTTCCAAATAAAGAGTTTTACATGTTATAGGATTAAAGTTGTATGATTACGATACATAGCATGTGCCTGAGGTTAAATTACATGAGGCGCGTTTTAAAATGTAATTTATAAAATAAACTCAATAATTCCTATAATTTGAGATTAATCATAATACTCGTACTTAGTACTTAACTATAAAATAATTTAAATAAAAATGTAAGTTTGTAAGTCTATTTTATGATTAAGTGGAGTTCTATAATACAAACATGACATACCTAAATGCCTATTCAGACCTTGTGGATAATATGTTTTGTTTCTATACCGAGTCGGTTTGACTCGACTTGTCAATGTATTTGTAGCATTGTTATCGCTTAGGTCTGCATAGGTATATTTAAAAAACAATGTGACCGTCACCTATAAAAATAATCGTTTTATTTTTAACCATAACAAACATAAATAATTAGTGTTTAGAACACCTACTTAAGGGTCTGCAATAGGGAATCGAGGGTTGGCATTGTCATAGAATTATGTAGTAAATGATGCTCTACAGCCTTGAAAAAAATCACACAGGTAGTTGAAGAGTCTAGCTAGGTGCTGAATCATTCGAATTTAAGTAAATGATTATGGATAACTGTAAATTAATTTCAGAATATCAAGAAAAACCAGTCAATCACACTCCCGTATTGTAACAACTGTGTCGTAATTATTAAGAATTTTCATATGATTTTTATCATATTATAAAGTTAAAGGCTTGGACTAGGCGCTAAATACCTTGTTTTTTAATAAACACACACTTATTTTGTGTAAATTAATCCCAAACTTGAGCAATTTTTTTCCCTCAAATCTTCATACAAATATCTATGGCGGCTTTCTGTGTTATAAAATCATAAACACAAGTGCCGTTTGACTCAGTTGGCCGCTGGCCTCCAAAGAAGGGTCACGTCGGTTTAGGCAGCACTGACAGCTCGCGATCTTATCGTGTACAGATACAAAATCACTGCACATTGGTTGTCATTGCACTTTTTCAACTTTTATGACACCAACATAATTTGATTTGAAATTGAGGAAGCATAATTCTTCCAGTATATTCAATACATTAAATTAAATTAGATAGTGTGCAATATTCTCGTGATATTACAGTCTCGTAAAGGTCTGATGAGGAGCAGGAATATAGCGAATGGATCTAAGTGATGACAATACGCACGAACATTAGGTTAGGGATCAAAAATACAGTCTCTTGGTGCTGGTTGAGGTATGGTCTCGTGAGGATCTGATGAGGGCAGTAACACGGTGGTGGCTCAATTTTATTTCAAAGATGTTAATAGCTAAAAGCATCGAGTTTGGGCTATTAAGTATGTTTTTCAGAGAGAGAGAAAGAGATTTTGTTTTTCCTCTGGATGTGTTAGGTTTACTGGGTTTACTAAGTTCATTCTGTTAATGGCATCAAGTTGTTATGTGTTCATAAGTAATAATTATTTATTAACAAAATGCTGTTGATTCTCCACGAAAATGTAAAAATAAAAATAAAATAAATAAAAATTAATTCGTAACGTAAAATTGTCAATGACGGAATTTCTTCTATAGACAGTAGCCACAAAAAAAACAAACGATAGATGGCGTGATTTGAAGATAAAGATACATTTTTTCGACAGCAACAACAAAAAATACAGATTTAAAGAAAAGAAACACATACTTATACAAAACAACAAAGAAGAAAAAAGGATACACATCAAAATAACTGGAAAAAATATAAGCCCCAATTTACTTGTGTGGGACAGGGAGTACCATAATATTTTTTTGGGGTACTCCCCATCTATGCGAAATATAAGCTTGATATCTTTACCCGTTTCTGAGAAAGAGGGCGGTGACAGACAGTCAGTCAGACAGACGGACAACAAAGAGATCCTATAACGGTTGCTTTTTTTCTTTTGACGTTCGAAACGCTAAAATTAAGTAAAAATATTATGCTGCCAAAAAATTTACTTACAGGTATTGAAAAAGCGGTATACAGGGTGTCCCAAAAGTCAACGTCATCCCTTAAAGGGCTGATAGGTCAGCTCATGAGAGGCCAGAATATCACAATATGACCTTAGTAAAAACTCGATAATTTTCGAGATATTGACACTTTTATAAATTTGCTGAAAATCGACACCTTGGATCAGTTTTTTGCGTGCCGCCGGTACAAAAATCCATATTGTTATAATTTGTTTGGTGTTGCATCACCCTGTATAGCCCTGCTATTGATCGCAGTCAAAAAAATATCGAGTAATGCTGTATGTTTAAAAAAAACACGGTTTTCAATGTCATAAAAGGTAATCGTATTTTTTTATAAACAACTTTGACTCTACATACTGTAAAAAAAATATACCACGCAAACCTGGCACCTTATTTGAAAAGATTGCTCATTTAATGTAGTTTCCAAAATGGTATGAAACGTTGCTATTGTTTCAATTAACAAAAAAGTTATTGCTATTTTAGTACAAAACGACCTCGATGTAAAATTGTTTGAGGGAAATTTATCTGACTGAATTTATTAAGGGTAAGTCATGTTGGAATGAGTAAAAGTAAAATAGGTGGTGTGGCCGGAAGTGGGAAAAAAGACAACGTTGTCACAGTTAATAAAAAAACGCATTATGAGTATCTTTCTCGAAAAAAGTGGACTATAGCAACTTCACATTCCCCATAAATGTAGCGCATGGTAACGTACGGTGGCCTGCGCCTAAAAGTATACAGGCGGAGTTTTTAAAATAGCGATCCCTGATGATGAAGGGACCAGCTACATCTGTTATAAATCCGGGGACGTGTTGTGTGTGATGTGTGTAGCAGTGGTGTTTATGTGGATGTGCTTGAGCAGCATGTGAGCTTGAGAACGCTATTTTAAAAACATTCCTGAGTAGTGCTAATGTGTGATATTGTACAAGTAAAACGCTTACACATGTACATTGTACACCCACAGTATCCAAAAAAGGGACAGATCAGTTTGTCATTAACATTACCTCTAATTACTTGTTATTTATTTTAAAGTTATTGTTAAACAAAACCAAACTCTCAAAATTATGATTTTGACCATTAATGAGTATTATTTTTTGCTGATTATGTACTTAATTTAATAATGTGGTGTTATAATTTTGAGAAATAAAAATAAAAGTCAAGAAAGGTGTAAAAAACGCAAAATATGTTTTATAATAGTTTGGTAAGTTTTTTCTTAGCAATTTTTGCGTCATCTATGTTGCCACGGCTGACCCCACCACCTATTTTACTTTTACTCATTCCAACATGACTTACCCTTAATAAATTCAGTCAGATAAATTTCCTTCAAACAATTTTACATCGAGGTCGTTTTGTACTAAAATAGCAATAACTTTTTTGTTAATTGAAACAATAGCAACGTTTCATACCATTTTGGAAACTGCATTAAATGAGCAATCTTTTCAAATAAGGTGCCAGGTTTGCGTGGTATATTTTTTTTACAGTATGTAGAGTCAAAGTTGTTTATAAAAAAATACGATTACCTTTTATGACATTGAAAACCGTGTTTTTTTTGAACATACAGCATTACTCGATATTTTTTTGACTGCGATCAATAGCAAGGCTATACAGGGTGATGCAACACCAAACAAATTCTAACAATATGGATTTTTGTACCGGCGGCACGCAAAAAACTGATCCAAGGTGTCGATTTTCAGCAAATTTATAAAAGTGTCAATATCTCGAAAATTATCGAGTTTTTACTAAGGTCATATTGTGATATTCTGGCCTCTCATGAGCTGACCTATCAGCCCTTTAAGGGATGACGTTGACTTTTGGGACACCCTGTATAAACAAATTATACCAGCAGACGGTTCACCATTTAGCTGAATGTTACTTAGAAAACGGCCTTGAGTGGCGGTCAAGTTGGTCCCCGCCTGCGATACTTTCCATTAACATTGGGACTCGTTTTCATGTTTTTAGCGTACAGTCAGGTTTTTAGTTTTTTATAATTGTATATTTTTATTTGTAACTTTTTAGTTGTTTTTATTTTATGAAATTTTACGTCGGTAGGTAGTTCATGATCATTTTTTATTTCAATAATTTTGGTGTTGTTATTTAAATACCTTCAATATGCATATTTTTGTAATGTGAAAATCAAGTCCTTTCATTTGATACCTTACACGGCAAAGTTGAATTATTATTTTTTCGATCATCACGTTATGTCCTCAAGAGGGCGCTATGTACATTTTAATGGAACGTCACATAGCCTATAGCTATCGCGCCATCAATACGCTTCTAACAATACCTCATACATCAAAATCTATCAAGCCGTTTAGGCATACATTTACATATATACATACATACAATCAAAAAACATTACCCTCCTCCTTCGGCAGTCGGGTAAAAAGGAGTAAGACAGGGGGTCATTCTGAACTTTTGGTCTACGAGTTTTGGAAATTAACAAAAAAAAACCTTTTTCATAGAAACTTTGTTGGACATGTGACTTTTTACCATGGAAAACGAATATTTTTTTTCGCGAATTTGCAAATCTCGTAGAACAAAAGTTGTTCAGAATGACCCCTTGAGTCATCCCCTTTTGGCTTAGTATAGCCCTTTTGCGACACTATGTATTTACTTTGCTTTGTCGTCGGGGTTCTGTTGGCTGGAGGATGCCCGAAACTTATTATCTACACTTTAATACTTTTAGTTACCTTTCTACAAGTAAATACCACATTTGTTTGAGAAAGCTAATCGGGTTCCGAGTATAGAGTAAAGTGGCACCCCTATTAACTTCTACCTTTTCCTGGTGCCTACCAGTGTAAGTAAGAATTATACTTACTTACCCTAAAATCACCCAAAATGTACTTGAACATAATTGTCAATAAAGTTGGCGAGTAAAAGTTTATCGACCCACTGTGCAAACTTACATGTGTGCGTGTCACTGCGTGTGCTGTGTGAAGAGCATTGAAAACCCAAAATTGGCGCGGCACGTCACCCTGTACGGGCCCTTAACTACAAATCTTATTGTGCTACCATTCTGAACTAAATGCTTTTAAACCTATACATACCAAAAACTTTTTATAACATTCTTAGTTGCCTTGATTTTGATTGCTATTTAGCTATTTATAAACATTTATCCCATGCCATCTTTTTGCTAATTATAACGGCATTATCACATATTTATATACCTACCTAATGTATCCCAGAGGTTGTAGCCTCCTGAAACTTTTTAATATGATGTACATTACTACAATTAATTATTATACCTCTATTGTATCATCAATACAATCTTGGTCCCAACTAGAAAATCTATAATATTATGTAAGTAATTCGAAAATATGAGATCCATTTCTGCAGGATAAAATTTATTGAATATTTTTTTTTGTTAAAATAATTTGTATACTGGGAACAGCCATTAGCCCAAAAATATTTCCAAATGTAGAGAAAATGAGAGAAAACATAGATATCTGTAGAAGATTAAATTTGATAGTAACTGTCTCGGATAGGTCATACCTAGTCATATTTGGCACATGATTAGCACCATAGGTCATTGATACGTATTTTTACACATACTTTTATCACATCGAAGTAATCTAAAACATACGTCCTACTAACATCCTAGATTCATACATTCTGTAGAATCTGACCACACTTGCAAGAAATGAAAAACTTGAATTGAAACACTTGCAAAAGTTTCACCTGTCTTCTTCTTATAGTGCCTCTCCATAATTGGAGGTTGGCAGTCAGCTCTTTGCAGCACTCTCTATTCTTGGCTTGTTTAAATGTTTCTTCCACGATTTTATTTCAGTTTTTTTTTCACCTGTCACCGGAAATTTTAATTGCTTGTGAGTGTATATTTCAATTTACTTCTAATCTAAGGCAGTAGGTACATCACTACGCACTGTACGCACACACATTGTAAAGTTATTTTGTGAATTAATAATCCTTAAAAGTATAAGTAGGTCGAAATTGATTCTTTAATTTTTCCAGGATTAAAATCAGCTGGGATCGTCAGTGTTTACCTGAAACATATAAAACCAAAAATGATTAGTGACAGTTATCTGGTCATATTTAGGTACTTACTATCAAACAGGTAGCTTCTTTTCTTGCTCCACTCTAATCAGTGGCCATGCTCGCTAGATAATATCTCTGGTGTCGTTAGGCACTCCAGACCGGCATATCCTATTCAGTCAGCACTGATACAATTTTGACTGGCAATAAGGGTTTATTACTTGGCGAGTGTTTGTGATAGACATTTTATACTATTGAATATAAATATGTTTGATCAATAGAGTATTGCACGATGCAACGTACCGGTGCTAAGTCTACACAAATTACACGACATACAAATCAGTTTGTGAACAACACGCTAAAAAAGTATAGGCACTATTGAGAACCATATTACATCAATTCATTCATTGTTACTTTGTTTCCGCAATATATAAGGTGCCTCGCTCTTAGCGATAACGCCGCCTATTGTACATTGGTTCTAGTCTATAAGCATGTTTTTTATGTCTGATTTATGTGGTGTTCAATAAAGTATAAATAAAGTTATATTCTATTCTATTCTATCATTTAAAACTCACTTTGATTTCCGCGCTGACGCTGCCCATGATGAGCGGCGCGGAGGGCGGCGGCGACCCCGCGCCGCGGCTGAGGGCTCGCCGAGTGTCCCCCGCATTCACCAGCGCCTCTGTCGGCAGAAACCGCCATACCACCGGGGTGAACAACTCCGCGTCCAGCTTGATCTGCTTCTTGTTGTCGAAGCAGTAGCCCACGATGGAACCCACTAGGAGAGTTGTGAACAAGCCCAGTGGCGCGATCCAATGGTAGGATAGTCGGAATAGAGGGAATACTGTTTCCGGGTCCTGGAAGAAGGAATAATGTGTGATTAACATAGAGGAAATTGTTATAGGGTCGCTGGAGATAGGTATATGTCTCGTACTCGGCCATCGCATGGAAACACGTGTTAATTAAATTATTTAGTGCGATGACCAAATCAATATATTTATATAAAACATTAAAGATTTTTAAGATTGAGATGCGTGCGTGGATAAGACTTGGTATTACATGGATCTCACAACTTTTTAAAAAAATTAAATTAAATTCATTTATTTCAGATAACTTGATCCATATTCAGTACATGTCATAAAATTCAATAAACAAAAAAAAAACAATACAAATAACAACGAGCACAAGAATTAACATAACATAACATAACACACATTTTACCGTAGAACAACTGAGTTACGAGACTTGGTTTTTTTGACAAGTATTGTTTTCGATGGGATCTCAATTCTTTTTGTATTTTGTAGACAGTTCTACTTGGTAGGTACCTACCTACATAAATCGCAAACTTGAGATTAGAATCAAGAATCTTTATTTTTGGCTACGTAATGTACGTAATGAATAAACGTAACTTTGATACTTCGTACTGCATCAAATTTCCCTAATTAAATTTCAGCCTTAGTTTCCAATACACAAACTTCATTGTACATTAAGAAAATTTGACTATAAGTGGCAGCACTGGTAGCCTGATGTGCTTTGTCCGTAGGTAGGTAATCCATCCTTTGCGGATTTCATTTGCATGACGGGAATTTTTTGCTCGATATGGCAGGGGCACTGCCGTGCGCCTATATTTACTTGGTGGGGGCACTGCCGTGCCCCCAGATATGTGATTATGAAATTATTTAAGCAGTTATGTACCTATCTAGAAAACTGGGCCAAAATTGAAATAATTTACTCGAGTTGGTGGGGGCACTACCGTGCCCCCAAATATTTTAGTTTTCCCTTAATTCATACACCAAACACTACTTATATTCCAAATTTGAAGCTTCTAGGTCTGCTAGAAGTGCCTTAGAATTTTTATGATCGGTGAGTGAGTGAGAGGGAGTCAGTCGGTGACAAAATTAAGAAACTTTGACCCGTTATAATTCTTAAACTACTGGTTCAAATTGAATGAAATTTGAAATATACTGTGTCTTTACAATGCCTGGTTGGTGCCATGGTTAGTGAAAATTCAGTCTTCTAGTTTTATCCACAACGAAGTTACAGGGGGTCGAAAATGGCCTGAATTGCTTCGAGAAAAGGATGGTACGGCCGTGCCGCTTTTTTGCTCGACTTGGTTGCAAGTCGAGCAAAAAAACTGCCGTGCCCCCAGACTAACTTGTCTGAAATTAAAGAGGATGGAAGACTTACCAGAGTTCCCAAGAAAACGTATGAAGAATTCCTCATGCACTGTTCTGTGAGCGGGATGGGCGGCGCCCGCAGTCCACTTGCGGCCGCAGCCTGAAAATAAAGTAAAAAAACATTATTAAACATCTGAGCAGAGGTGACATATAATTTAGTGTTTTACAGTATGGCTCTGGGAGATTTTAACAATCTCCGTCCGCTTCGCTATGAGATTTGCGTCTCTGGGATCATTAGTCATTACAGACGCTCGGCCAGCACTGAGGATTCATATACCAATAAGCTACATCTGCAACGGTTAGCGTCGCGTACGTGACTATAGGTATGTATAACCAGCCTTACACTACAAAGGGTATACTAAGCCTAAAGAGGGTGATTAATGGGGTCATTCTGAACACCTTTTGTTCTACGAGTTCTGTAAATTCGCAAAAAAACCTCCATAGCCAACGGCTAGCTCTATAGCTTTTTGCAACAGCCTGTATATAATATATAAATATCATTCATCAGGTCTACATTCCCACCTGGGTGCCCAGCGACACGGTGCCGGCCATGAGCGCCCCGGCGACGCCGCCGGCGAGCGCGCCGCGCGGGCCCACCCACCAGCACACCATGCCCAGTGTGAAGATGCCGCATGTTGTGCTGGCAGCGATGGCGGATAGGGCTGTTGCTACTCCTGTAAACAGGGATAATATAGGTTATTGAATGCGGAATCCCCCTGATATAGAGGCTAGGAAAGTAAAACCAAGAAAATATTTTGAATGATTATGATGTATTAGGTTTATGTATTGTATATGTATGTAACTTATAGGTATATATTTATTATATATTATGTATTATATATAAGTAAGTATATTCTAGTGTTTATAGGTATTTTAACAAATTATCTTTTTCCTCTCAGTCTTTCGCACTACCTATAACTTTCTCCACAACACCCAAGATTAGCTGGAAGAGAATGCTGTTAGCATTAAGTTCGCATATTTAGTATTGTGCAATAAAGTATTTAATAATAATAATAATGATTTGGACCACACATGGCTAAAATATCTCTATCAAACTAGTCACCTCACCTCTCAATCCGGAGACGTCTAGGAACCGACAGATAGACAGTGTGCTCCTTGAAAGAGACCTATATCCAGTTTACCGACTCATGATGACTATTACTTAGTGACTTTTATTAGAAATCAACCAACTAATAACGAAGGTTAAACTTACCAAGCACTCCCCCCAGCTTCGCAATAACCACCAGCATAACAACAGAGACCACAGCCAGCAGCGCGGTGCAGCCCCTAGCCAGCATGCCTTCAGTGAACGGACGCAGTTGCAGCTTGAGCCAGCCGTGCAGGATGTCCTCGATCACCACGAGGGCACACGCGTTGAGGACTGCTGACAGGGAGCTGGAAGGGGTTGATGGAAGGTTAGAGTGCTGTGAGTTGTTTGATAGAGTTGCTCTTATATGTACACCTCAAGAGCACTTACTCTTGAGGTGAAGGAATTGTGAGGAAACCGGCATGCATATATGGAACCCAACCACGAATGACTGTACATTATGCACGTCCGGTGCACCCTGGACAGTCAGTGACTGACATCTGTTCTGACTGGCTAAGGTTTCTTCACCACGGTGACAAAACCTTATTCAGGAGTTTATCATTGGGCATGTAATAAAAAAAGATACGTGGTGATCGTTGTTTATGCCTGGAGTTTCGTGATCATAAATTTTTCATACTTCTTCTTCACCTCCCTACGTGCCTTTCCACTACAGCTGAGATTACCGGTCGGCTTTATCAAACATTGATATGCAAATCGAACTCACCTCAATCCAGCTCCAAAGACCCCGGCCAAGAACACGCCAGCCAACCCCGGTAGGTGCTGGGTGTCAGCCACCCAGGTGACGAAGGCGGGCAGCAGGCGGTCGTCCACCAGCGGCTTCCCGGCCGGGTGGCAGCCGCCCTGCACCCACGCCGCCCACGCCGCCAGACCGCACCACACGCAGAGAGATATGGCTAATATGGCGCCGCAGCAGAAGATTGCTAGTGCGCTGCGGAGGAACGAGAGTTTGTGGTGTTATAGGGTCATAAGAGGAAGTAGACTGTGATGATGGTATTACGGAATGGTGTAAACGGTAGGATAGAAATATCGATGTGTCAAAAAATATATGTTGAAAACCCTATTTAAAAATCTTTGTGTCATGACAGAATTTGGGGCCCAAACATTGTAGATTCGATGTTGAATTGTGTCATTGAGTACAATAACCTCTTCTTTAGCATCTCAAGGTGAAACCAAAGCAAACCACGCTGTCTGTGACATCATCTTGCTCATAATACCACCACCATCCTATTCGTATATCGGTAATCTAAGTGCTACTCACTACAAGACCTGTCTCTTGGAGGGCAGCGAGATGTAGCGCTGCACCATGGTCTGGTTGACGGAGTTGAAGCAGGTCCAGTACAGCATGCCGCCCACCACCGAGCCCCAGCCCGTCTGCCGCTCGTACATGGAGAAACTCCAACTGAAACCAGATACAGAGGCCTAGTGTTAGTTTTTTACAACGTTAAAATTTACGTGAATTTGTATATTTATTATTTATTTTTTATATGGGGGTGATATTGGTGACTCTACCGCGCCATATAAATAACGTTCTTTCCGCTGCAAGCCATTTTGGACACGACTAAGATTCGAGAACAAACGATAGGTCCAGTCATATTTCCCCTAGTATGCTATTATTAGTAGTATGTTGTATTAGGTAGGAATTGAGGCTCTTTAACATAACAGTAAAATGAAAGGATGCAATCAATAAGAATCCACCATCATGCTAGTAAAAGATAAATATATATTTGCGGACAATCCATTACTTATTTCTACTGTTTATAGAAATCGTAGTTTATGTAGGTAACAATGTCAATATACTACGTTGTGTAAACTTTGGATACCGGATTTGAGTAGCTCGCATCGCGGCGCTGCCGCTGACGTCAGAACTATTCTGATGACGATGGGCAAGAATCAACACGTAATTTTTTGGCGTCATGACAAATCAACATTCATTACGCTGACCGTCCACTGTAGGTATGCGCGATCAAAGTTAACATATTATTTCTATACTACAAACTTACAAATAGGCAAAAAGTCTTGTTTGCACTAGGCTAGTAATTTAGTCGAGTGGTGAGTAATGTAGTGCCTAAATCGTAGGTAAGGACACGTTCAGTTACTAAATTAGCCAATAGCAAGTAATGTAGTCACTAACTGACTCCTTACTATGAAGCCCAATATGAAAGTATTTACAATTTGCGGGTTCCGCTCATCTGGCATAATCTTTATTGACCAAAACTCATTTCGCATAACTCGTATGGTCTAAACTTTTTTGGCCGAACCATCACTTTGCCAAGACTTATGTGGCATAAGGCTCGTTTCGTCTAAAACTCTTTAGGCACAATCTTTAAACACCTAAGTTTCGTTTGCTCAAATTTAAGTTCGTCTATACCTATGTATAATCTTGTTTCTCCTAATGTTATCTTAATAAATAATATATTAAGTATGTAGTAAATGTACAAATTGTGGTATTTTTCTCCTACATCCCGAAAATCACGATATTGTATGATCAAAAAATCGAAAGTTAACGACCAATATAATTATTACAAAGCCCATGAGATCGAAACCTAAAAATAGGTGCGACGACGAGCAAAGCGAGGAGGAGCGTGTTAGGTGCACATGTTCATCAAAACCAAAGCGGAGCGCAGCGAAGCGGAGCGGAGCGTTTTCCAAACAGCGGAAACAATACAAGGCACCAGTTTGCGCTATGTAGGGAGACGCTCCGTCAAAGTTAAAGCCAAACGAATAATATTACTTTGTATAAACCTATGCCATAGCATTATTAGGCTATTCAAGATTTGGCCATACCATTATTAGGCTAAACAATGTTATGCGAAATAACTTTTTACTAAACGAGATTTATGCCATACGATTTTCGGCGTAACGAGACTTTGACCAAACATTACTATGCAATACGAGATTAGGCAAAAAAATCTTATGCCAAAAAAGGTAGAACCACAATTTGCAGCTATCCATCAGTGTCTATAAAATTGTTCCCGAAGACGCACGATAAAATTCTTATCGGTGATATTCTCGCTCATTTAGTGTTTCAGCTGTATCGCAAAGCATGTTGTTGGATAACCAGCTTTATGCATTTCAGCATCAAGATCAAGCGGTCACTCTGTCAAGATCGTTGCTCTTTTTTAACAAATCTATTTTATTGTAGTACTATTCTTATAAGTCGCTAAAGAATGTTATTAAATACCTACATACAATTTATGTAATAAAATAACCTTTATCATACTCGTAAAACTCTGAAAAATATAATCAATTGAAACTTTCCAACGGATGGGACATTTTCTTCACGTGAATTTGTACACTTTTTTTATCAAGTTTTTTTTTAATATGGTTGACCAAAAGTTATTTAGAATGATGATCTGACGGGCTACCTGCTTACTCGTTAGTATACTTAGGTACTCTTTTCTACACCCCGCTACCGCTACACAGGTCAATAAACTCTTTTAACGCGCTTTCCAACAATCACTGCACCGTATTTATAGCGAATCGCGATAAAGAGTCCTTTATCTAGGGTTCTTTATCGACGTCCGCTGACCGCTGCATCAGCTGCTATATCCACAACAGCACCAACATACTTGTTAAGATCAGCGCGGTGAGTCTCGGCAGCCACGGCCAGCGTGCCCGCCGCCACCAGCACCACGCCCACGAACATCACGCCCGTCTGCACCGAGTCCGTCCACACCGCCGCGCCCAGACTGTAGTGCTAGTTTTATACGACGCTGAAGAAAATCACCACGCCTACGCCTCTCGGTGTAGTATCAATTTTACACCCTGCGGCCGCTACATGGGTTCGTTATCAAACTCTTTTAACGCACTTTCTATAGTGCCGTATTTATGGCGAATTAGACTCACATTTCTCCGTCGATAACGAACTGTAGTATCTATTTCACACCCTGCGTCCGCTATACGGGTTCGTAATGGACGTCGAGAAACATTTTTAATGCACGTTCCATCAATCTCAGTGCCGTATTTATGGCGAATGAGTTTATCTACGTCGATAACGACCCTTGTAGCGGCCGCCGTATTATAGCAGTATCAACATACTTGTTCAAGTCGGCGCGGTGGGTCTCCGCAGCCACGGCCAGCACGGCCCGCGCGCCGCCCGCGGCCAGCGTGCCCGCCGCCGCCACCAGCACCACGCCCACGAACATCACGCCCGTCTGCACCGAGTCCGTCCACACCACCGCGCGGAGACCACCCTGCGGAGACCGATAGATCAGGGTTAGTTGGTGCAGAAAGAAGTACCTGTCAACTCCACAACATTTTTCCTGTGATCTGCGCTGAGTATATATCGTAAATGGGGCTTCATCAACACCAATGTTACTAAGTGCTACTTGTATAAAGGAGTTCCTGTGATGTGTTTGTAAGTCACAGTCTAATTGTATAATATAAATTAAGGCTAGCTGTTATCGAAAACGACGCAAATTATACACATACAATAATCAATGTGACTGTGACATATCGTAGGTACTGTAGTTCAAAACGCATTTTTCCTGCGTTATTCTTTCACCTTAATCATCTAAAATGGCATAATTACCAGAAGTTTTAATCTGCTTAGTTACTTTTCCCCGATGTTTTTTTCTCCGTTAAGTATCCCTTAACTAGTAACTTAAATTCTATTAAGTATTATAATTAAATAAACTTACTAATACTGTATAAAGGCCACAAATTATGACCATAATTCCTCCAACGGCGAACACATTCAAACCCGTTACTGAAAACAAAATAAATTTAATACTTATAGTTAATCAAAACATGAAAACAATCCTGTAAGATTTACAATGACCTTGTTTACTTATTGGTCAGGCCGCTATTGAAATAATTAATCCACAAACAAAATAATTAATCTCATGAATGTTAAGTGTAAAGACGTGTCCATGAAGTAGGTATTTTTGTTCTCAATTAAAACTTTGCTGGACTTTGTATCCTATTAGATACTGGTACTTACATTGATTAAATGCTAATGCAGGAACATAAACTACCATTGGTAAAAACAGCACCTGAAATGAAAAAAAATGTTATTAACTTTTTTGCCTGTCCTCTTCAATAAATATTTGACAAATTAACATTGAGAATTGATTATTAACACCTGTCGAAGATTAACACTTTAAAACATCTTTAAATTTCTTTGAATGACGATGACGTTATAACGCAAACAATCAATATACTGTCGAAAATAATGCATCACAAAAGTTACGCGAAACTACACGGAAGAAACTAGATAATTTATGGACCGCATGTTGAACACATACAAAGCCATTTTACATAAAATAAACCTAGTATATAAAAGCAAAATACTTAGCCAAAACGTGTCACCGAAATTAGTGGAATATTAATTCTGAAATAAGTTTTAGGTACTTAATTAAAAGATATTTATGCAAATTTAATGACGTATTTACTATTCAGTAAAAGTATAAACAAAATTTGTATAAGAATCGCTTTGTTACGAAACTCTTGCATAACTTATTGCCTGACAACAAAGATTGATAACACTTCTGCCGAGATAAGAATCTGCCGGTGTTTTCAATAGGTATATTTACCGTCTCAGCCTACTCCGGTGCCTAACATTTTGTCCCGGCTTAGATAATATTACGTAAACTAAACCCATTCGCAAATATCATAAGCGCGATCCGCTTGTCTAAGCCTTAACAATACACAGTCCCAGACTGCTCAAACAGTACCTACCTACTAAATTGAGGAGCAATGACTCTGAATGTCCTACAGTTTGAATTACGTGATGTTGTGCCATTTTAGATGTTGTGTTGTTCGATTTCCAATCTCAAAATACTTTCTATACTTCTTCTTGCTTAAGGCTGATAATGATGATTATGATGTCCCATCTATCCTACCGTCTGTTTCCCGCAAACAGCTATTTACGCGAGTCAGTCAGCAACAGACAGCGAATCTAGCTGACTAAGCTCCAATTTCTCCATAGTTTGTTATATCGTATCAGGGAAAGGTTGATACGTCATCTCCATATAAAATGGACAGATGTGACAAAATTCAACCACTACTCCCTGGTTATGCTCTAACCGACTATGGCGAAATTGGCACTAATCGTATCACCACGGTGGACCTAACCTTGGCGATTCTAACACTAGACTCGAAGGTTGCGAGTTGGCTATGAGCTCTAGTGTTTGTCACCAAAACGCTAAGAAGAAGCGCAGTTGTTTCTATTTTCTTTGTGTACCAATGACAAGCTAGACTAGCTAATGAATAAGCACTTACCTCATCTAATAGGAATAGCACCGACGCCACGGCTCGCACGTGTCGGTTGAACCGCAACTCTAAGTACTGAAATAATAAGATGTATTTTACAACTGAAATATCAATTAAGGGGCCTTCCTTTTGATATACAACATGGGATATAGATAGGGGACTGACCTATTACTGGGTAATTCACAAGTATTTATGTTTATTCTATCATACACTCACGGGCAATGAAAAGAAAACTCCACTGAGAAAAGCACCAAATTACCTCTAAACGGAAATGCAACATTGAAGTACATTTGACAGAGCATCAGGATATTACCAACTAAAATCGGTAATATTTTGTTCCAATTTTAAATTAAATCTTTGAAAAAATGGGGATTGTTTGTTGTCGGCATTTTGTGAGTGGAACTTTTTCATTGCCTGGCAGTGTAATAATAGTAAAAGTAATTTATAAACCATTAAAATATCTTCGGTTTCTTCGATTCAATACGGTATTGTAATAATGCGGAATCTCCTGCAATTTACTCTTATGTAGCTACACGTAATTTTTATGTAAGTAGATAATTATTTAATTGTTGCCGGCTCAGCTGTCTTCAAGGCCGCTGCGAGTGTTTACTACTAAGCATTTTTCTATTATCACTCTACCGTAGTACCTTATTAGATAATATAGCAACTAACTTAATTAAACTAACGAGCGACAATTAAAACTATTTTCTACTTATGTTTGCTTTTTGGTAAAGGAGACCTGGGTAAATAAATTCTCATGCTGAACTCGAATTTATCCGTTTTGAAGCTACGTATAATATTTATGAAGGTATATTATGTTATATACTATCTTGCCACAAACAAATACACAACCTCATAAAATAAACTTGATCGGGACTTTAAAATAATGTCTATGTACACCAATATCAAAGGCTGAATTACTTCATATACTTTCTAGGTACGATTTAATGACCTAGTATTTTTATTATTGCTGCTGACTGTACAAAACGTAACAAAGCAAAGTCCAAATTAAAGTAAATAGACAGGTAATGTATTACCTAACGATCGGGGCCTTAACCTACACCATTTTGTTAAAGTGTTGAATAGAAGGAAATATTTTAACCAACTTAGGTTTTATTGCAAATAGCACGTGTACTTACAAGTTTTTATGATTTTCGTATAAAATAAAAATATTGTACCTACTTTATGTATTTTTATTACTAGGTATAGACTTTTAATCAAATCTAACTAACATAATCAAATCATGCAGTTCTTTTAACAACTCTATTTTCTGTTAGGGTGTTAATCGTGCATATCCCCAAGGTCTAAACTGCCTTTCTAAGCTTTGTCCATTTCCCACCACGCTGGTCCAATGCGGGTTAGTGGGTGGGTTCAATTCTGATACCTCAAAGAACGACATAATAATATAATATCCAAATACGAAAGTATAGTATAATGATGATAATAACTGACCTCATAAGACGAAGACAGCCGTAGCGTGCAGAACACGGGCAGGTAGACGGCGGCGACGACCGCGCAGCTGAGCGCCACGCCCGCCACCACCAGCCAGTACTGCGCGCCGTAGTTGTAGATCTCCGCCGGCGTGCCCAGGATCGTCACCCCGGACACGTAGCTGGAAGGGGGGTGATTGTGTGAACTGTGAACTGGTACAGGTGGATAAAGGCGGTCACAGAATCGGGGCCTGAGACTTTTAGCAGACCACCTGCTAGATATTCACATGACAGGGAGGGTGATAACGTTAAAGAGGGACTACCCTAACAGTAGACCATAGAATATGATGATAAAAGGTGTCCCTGCTGATTCATGAACCCTATATTGTAAATCGTATAAGTGTCTAGTCAACAATAAAGGTCAACAAATACACCCTAAGGAGGGTACGGCTCTAGAGCTTAAACACCGATAAGAACACCAAATTATATGGACCGGATCGAATGGAAAATCTTCAGGATGTCAATAAAGCAATACAGATATAAGACGAGGACAGCCGCAGCGTGCAGAACACGGGCAGGTAGACGGCGGCGACGACCGCGCAGCTGAGCGCCACGCCCGCCACCACCAGCCAGTACTGCGCGCCGTAGTTGTAGATCTCCGCCGGCGTGCCCAGGATCGTCACCCCGGACACGTAGCTGGAAGGGGGGTGATTGTGTGAACTGTGAACTGGTACAGGTGGATAAAGGCGGTCACAGAATCGGGGCCTGAGACTTTTAGCAGACCACCTGCTAGATATTCACATGACAGGGAGGGTGATAACGTTAAAGAGGGACTACCCTAACAGTAGACCATAGAATATGATGATAAAAGGTGTCCCTGCTGATTCATGAACCCTATATTGTAAATCGTATAAGTGTCTAGTCAACAATAAAGGTCAACAAATACACCCTAAGGAGGGTACGGCTCTAGAGCTTAAACACCGATAAGAACACCAAATTATATGGACCGGATCGAATGGAAAATCTTCAGGATGTCAATAAAGCAATACAGATATAAGACGAGGACAGCCGCAGCGTGCAGAACACGGGCAGGTAGACGGCGGCGACGACCGCGCAGCTGAGCGCCACGCCCGCCACCACCAGCCAGTACTGCGCGCCGTAGTTGTAGATCTCCGCCGGCGTGCCCAGGATCGTCACCCCGGACACGTAGCTGGAAGTGTTGTTGGCGTGTGAGGTTATGTAGGTCATAGAATAAGGGCCTAGAACGGTTGAGGTGTTTTTGGCAAACCATCTGCTAGATAGTCTCATAAGACGGGTGATAATGATAAGGAGGGACTACACTAACAGTAGACCATAGAATATGATGATAACAGGTGTCCTTGCTGATTCATGAACCCCATATTGTAAATCGTATAAGTGTCTATATAGTTACCA
Organism: Plutella xylostella; assembly: GCF_932276165.1. Taxonomy (NCBI): domain Eukaryota; kingdom Metazoa; phylum Arthropoda; class Insecta; order Lepidoptera; family Plutellidae; genus Plutella; species Plutella xylostella. The sequence goes on along the minus strand of NC_063984.1, from coordinate 8,816,463 downwards.
ATAAGGTTCAACAAATACACCCTAAGGAGGGTACGGCTCTAGACCTATAAGAACACCACATTGAATGGACCGAATCGAATGGAGAATCTTCAGGATGTCAATAAAGCAATACAAATATAAGACGAGGACAGCCGCAGCGTGCAGAACACGGGCAGGTAGACGGCGGCGACGACCGCGCAGCTGAGCGCCACGCCCGCCACCACCAGCCAGTACTGCGCGCCGTAGTTGTAGATCTCCGCCGGCGTGCCCAGGATCGTCACCCCGGACACGTAGCTGCAAGGGGGGTGATTGTGTGAGCTGTGAACTGGTATAGGTGGATAAATGCGGTCACAGAATGGGGACCTTTAGCAGACCACCTGCTAGATATTACCACGGCAGGGAGGGTGATAGTGATAAAGAGAGACCTATCCAAAAGTAGACCATAGATATGATGATAGCATGGTGTATTGTCAGGACATAGGTGTCCCTGATTCATGAACCCCTTAAAATATTGTAAGTCGTATGAGGCTAAAGAGATAACACTGCTTTATAAATGCAAGTTAACAAGGGTCAAAAAATACACCCTAAGGAGGGTAAGGCTCTGGAGAAGACCGATAAGAATACCTCAATGAGTATCGCGTTACGTATCGTAAATGGAACCGAATGAAAAATCTTCCGGATGTCAATAAGGCAATACAAATAAAACCGGCCAAGTGCGAGTCGGGCTCGCGCACAAAGGGTTCCGTAGTAAGCACAATAACTTAACCAAAATTACAGTTAAATCAACCTATCTCAAAAACTATAAGAGATACTTTGATCAAACCAAAAATCGTTGAAAGAGTTAATTAGCATGCATCACCTCTATTTTTTTTAGAATTTTATACCCCGTAGTTATAAAAATAGAGGGGGGGGGGACATACTTTTTACGACTTTGAGAGCTGATATCTCAAAAACCGTTCACTTTAAGAAAAATGTTTTTTAGAAAACTTTATATCATTTTAAAAGACCTTTCCATTGATACCCCACACGGGTATGTACATCGAAAAAAAAAATTTCATCCCTCAGTTACATGTATGGGGGGCCCCACCCCCAATTCTTTTTTTTACTATTTAGTGTCATATTTTTGTAGCGGTTCATACAACACATATTCCCATCAAATTTCATCACTGTAGTACTTATAGTTTCCGAGTAAATCGGCTGTGACAGACGGACAGACGGACAGACGGACAGACGGACAGACGGACATGACGAAACTATAAGGGTTCCGTTTTTGCCATTTTGGCTACGGAACCCTAATAAGACGAGGACAGCCGCAGCGTGCAGAACACGGGCAGGTAGACGGCGGCGACGACCGCGCAGCTGAGCGCCACGCCCGCCACCACCAGCCAGTACTGCGCGCCGTAGTTGTAGATCTCCGCCGGCGTGCCCAGGATCGTCACCCCGGACACGTAGCTGCAATGGTTGTTAGAGTGAGAACTTAGGGCATGGAATAGGGGCCTGGGATGGATGAGATGCGTTTGGCCCTACTTTTAAATCTCTGCCGGAGTGCCCAGAAACCCATACACATAGCTGCAATCGTTGTGTGGTTGTTATCGTGTTAAGTATGAACTGATATAGGAGGATAAAGGCGCTCACAGAATAGGGACCTGGGACTTTTAGCAGACCCACCTGCTAGATATTACCTCGGCAGGGAGGGTGATACTGATAAGGAGGGAACCCAATAGATAGCATGATAGTGATTTGGATGGTAAGGACAGGTGTCCCTGATTCATGAACACCATATTTTAAATCGTATAAGATACTAAAGAGATAACACAACTTAAAAATGTAAGTTAACAAGGGTCAACAAATACACCCTTATGGAGGCGGATAGTGTACGGCTCTAGGGCTTAAAGACCGATTAGAATACCTCAATTAGTATCGCGTTACGTATCGTATATGGAAACGAACGGAAAATCTGCAGATGTCATAATTATAAAGTAATACAAACTTTTGTTGGTAAAGATCCAAAGGTTGAAGACTTCATCATCTTTCATTGGCATCGATAATGCAGTAAGTAGGTATTTCGCGATTATCAATCAATGATTTATCTCGGAATTGATAGGCGGTGTTTTCTGCATCAGTGTATCTATTGTGACAATTCATTCTCATAAGTGGTTGAGCGAAGTCCAGCGCATATCAAAGATTAGTCGTTTAGTATGGGACAGACAGGCATCATCAATAAATCAATAGCATACATAAGCTACGTTTTGCCGCTAAAATCTAGTCAATTTCAATCAAGTCAAGTGCTTGTCGTCAATCTAAGCATGACAAGCACTTGCAATAGCTGCTCTTCACTGTATTAAAAACTTCTCGAGAAACGTTTTGTGGACATTCTACAAGCATACAAATCATAGTTTTAATACTGTGGAATCCTTTAACCTTTAATATACATTCTCCATCTCACCTGGCTATCAAAGACATGGCAACCGGAAAGGTGCTCATAGTCTTCCCCCCCAGCAGGTAGTCCCTCACGTCCAGCACGTTCTTGGCGCGCGACCCCACGGCGCTGTACCACAGCCCGCCGGCGCACGACGCCACGCACAGCACGCCGAACGACACGTAGGGCCCGGACACAACACTGCGTCGTCTCCTTCCCACTCTCAAGTGTTCAACGGGAGAGAGCGAGAGAGTGGCACGATGCGACGTCACAACGCAGTGTGTAGTCGCCCACGATGACCCGTGCATATTCCACGCGTTTCAATGAATGTATGAACCCGTGCGGGGCTATCCCGCGTGCGTGATCAAATCGGCTTGATGATAAAAACAGCCGCCTTACTACCATTGACGTATATATTACTAACGTAAGGACAGGCCCAACAGCTCAATAAAATGGCAACCTCGCATTGGCCCTAAAATCTCATAAATCTGTCATAATTTGTATGAATTAGGGCCAGCGCGCGGGTTTCATTTTCTTTTGACAAAACGATCTGACGGGCGTAATCACAGTTTTGATACCTACGTGGAATCCTTTGGCCGTACATTACCCATCTCACCTGGCTATCAAGGACATGGCGACAGGAAAAGTGCTCATAGTCTTCCCCCCGAGCAGGTAGTCCCTCACGTCCAGCACGTTCTTGGCGCGCGACCCCACGGCGCTGTACCACAGCCCGCCGGCGCACGACGCCACGCACAGCACGCCGAACGACACGTAGCGCCCGGATACAATACTGCGTCGTCTCCTTCCCACTCTCAAGTGTTCAACAGGAGAGAGCGAGAGAGTGGCACGATGCGACGTCGCAACGCAGTGTGTAGTTTCCCACCTCGACCCGTGCGTATTCCACGCGTTTCAATGGATACTTGTATGAACGCATGCGTGATCAAATCTACATGATGTTAAAGAAAGCCTTACTACGTAAAAACTTCTCAATGAAGAAACGTTGCGTGGACTTCCTACAACCATGCCACTATCCAATAGCTCTATTTATAAAACATCCCAATAGAGAAATTGTTGCGTGGACATTCTACAACCATGCCGCCATCATAGTTTTGAATGTTTTGATACCTACATGGAATCCTTTAATTTAACCCTTTAAATATTAGGTACCCATCTCACCTGGCAATCAAGGACATGGCGACAGGAAAAGTGCTCATAGTCTTCCCCCCGAGCAGGTAGTCCCTCACGTCCAGCACGTTCTTGGCGCGCGACCCCACGGCGCTGTACCACAGCCCGCCGGCGCACGACGCCGCGCACAGCACGCCGAACGACACGTCATCGAACGATAAACAAATTTTCTTTCTTTCTTTCTTCTTCTTTCTAGTCCCCCCCTCCCTCACGCATCGTAAATTCTCAATAGGGAAACGTTGCGTGGACATTCTACTACCATGCTGCCATCATGGTTTTGATATTCTTTTAATCATGATCAGCACTTGCAATAGGTCTTTACTACATACAAACTTCTCTATATAGGAACGTTGCGTGTCCATTCTACAACCGGCAAATCTAGTGATACCTACGTTGAATCGTTTAACCTGACTATACACTACCCATCTCACCTGGCAATCAAGGACATGGCGACAGGGAAAGTGCTCATAGTCTTCCCCCCGAGCAGGTAGTCCCTCACGTCCAGCACGTTCTTGGCGCGCGACCCCACGGCGCTGTACCACAGCCCGCCGGCGCACGACGCCGCGCACAGCACGCCGAACGACACGTAGTCCCCCACCGCGAAGCCCCCCTCGCGCATTGTGAACGGCATTCTGGAAGGAAGGGTTGGGTTATTAGGTTAGGAACATAGTGACAGACCACGCCGAACGACACTTAGTCGCCCAACGCCCAATGCAAACCCCCCCTCGCGCATGGCTGGAAGGAAGGGTTGGGTTGTTAGGTTAGGAACATGCCATACAATTTGCTTCCTGTACCTCCTGCAGGTTGACTGGTAGAAAGTCCACCTCGTTGTACAAAATGACTGTTGTATCATTGTACAATAAAATAATAAATAAACATGGTGACAGAGCATGCTGAACGACACGTAGTCGCCCACCTCGAACCCGCCCTCATTGTGAACGGCATGGCTGGAAGGAAGGGTTAGGTTAGGGACATGGTGGTGTGGTGAGTTGTGGGGTGTATGGTAAAGTGTGTACTTATGTGACTTTATCCAGACAGGACCTTAGGGTAGTAACAATACCTTGTAATCTTAGAGTAATAATTGTCTGCTTGTAGAAAGTTGTTGATGTGTTATTGGTTACTATCTCAGAATAATAACAGCCTCGTACTTCCGATTGACTTCCGACTCGACGAGTACCCACCAAACTTTCGAGGAGTATTTTTGGCCAAGTCACCAAGGCCGGTAGTATTCTGAGATCAATGAGCCGTTTTCCTTGACAGCTGTCAGTTGAGCTTTTGGGTAAGCCGATAGATGGCGTGAAAACGCAGTGTACCAACTGTCAAAAATTACATAGAGAGCAAAGAGTACTAAACTCAGAATAAGAACTCACTAGTTGTGATTAAAGGTCGGGTGGTAGCGCGAGCCATTCTTCCGAGGCTCAGACTGCATGTGGCTTGGGATAGTGCTAAGTATTCTGTGAATAGTTCTACCCGCGCCGTCACGTAGTGTTCTTTTCTCTATGCGCGCCGTTTGAACGGGTGCTGCGTGCGAGAACTGATTTTCTATTGTTATTTATTGTATGATCCTAAATAAGATCCCAAAGAAATACTTACAAGACATCACTATCACAAGAGTCACTATCTCACAAGAGTCACTATCTCAAAAGAGTCACTATCTCAAGTGCACTAACTCTACAGTATCAAGGGAGGAGGAGCAGATAGCTCAACTACAACTCAATTAATACAGGAGAAACACAAGGAAACTGAGAAAACTTGAAAAGAACGGCTGTACGCACAATCGCACTGAACGCTGAAGCAACAGTGACATCGACATCATAGAGAAAATAATACTACAATTCTACCTACCTACGTCACTTTCACATTTCGTTAGCCTCACAGAATAACATATTGTGATCTGAGTGTGTTCTGAGGGTTTGAAAGTTGGTACAACCCCAGACAACACCATCTATTGCTCCAAAAAGGAACTTTTTTTTTTGGATTTGTTCAAATTATTCTTCAGAGGTTTACTGATAGTACAGGGTGTCTTTTATAAAATTAAATAATTATCTAAGCCAGGCATAGTCAAGCATAGAGATATATATATATAACTCTCAAGATGCTCGAAAGAAGGTTTGAATAACACAAGGTTTATATTATAAGAAGAAAAATGGATTTCTACAACAACATTAAAATCTCAGTTCAAAAGTATTTACAGCACTCAGTCTGATCATTTCACATTAATAAAAATGGATTTCAAACACAGGTTTACATTAAAATTTTATAGTGTTGGAGGTGTCCCATGTCCTGCAGTGGACAATAATTTACGGTGTGTGTAAAAATATTTTTTTAATCAATAACTCAAACTAAAAATTATTTAAAATTCTTAAAAAAATCTGTGAATAATGAAAAGTTGCTGTTTTATTTAGTTTCCGGTCTAGCAGACCTACACGCGACAGTATTGTTTGAGTGTCTATTACGGATGTATGGAATGTATTGTTTGAGATATTTTTACATTATTATTATTATTATTATTATCTTTATTATCAAAAATACATGCTGAGTATTACAAATATTAAATGTCTGCCAAACTGTGAAAACAGTTTGTTGGCAGGTTACTCTCATTTCTAATTAAGCATAATAACTAGTGACACTTATATTTATGTAGCATGGTACAACACAGTTGAAATAGGTATAGACAGGTAATTAAATAGGCATAGCTAGGTCATTGACATTTGATTCAATAGGTGTTTTTTAACTTTGGTTTTAAACAGTTGGCTATTATTACAGTTAAATAATTCTAATGGTAGCTTGTTATAGATTTTGGGTGCTAGGTACTTACTGGTTCTTTGTCCATAATAATTAGTATGTTTGTAACTTTCATAAAATAACTTTTTTATTCGCCGACAATTTTTATCAGGAGTTATGATTTTGTGTTTATAATCATTGTAATATCCGGCCATACACGTGCTTCGGTTTACTGTAAAGCTATACCTTCCTGAATTAAGTTATGTTCTTGCACTGTTGAAGCAATTTGTAGAATATGTACAAATACGTTGATAGTAATAGTCTGAAAGAAACCCATCCCATTAGCATCCTATTAATTCCCTTTTCATTAAAGAAAATAGTTAATAGGGTGTAGGTAGGTACACAAATCCTACATTAATATGTATGAATAAATGCAGTGTTTGTCGTCAATTCCTACAGGGTCAACAAGAATAGGTATTCCATAGGTCGACGCCTTTTACTTCGTCACTACGGATTACGGAAATATAGGTAAACAGGTAATAAGTATTACTTGAATATTTTTTCGTTGTACTTACCTACTTATTATAGGTATTGCATCTTTAATAAACAAATGCCTCTATAAAAATTACCGTGATTTTATTTTATAGATAGATATTCTTTATTTGTAAGTACACAAAAACATGGACTCAGACTATCCTTTCAAATCCATGTTCTATTGAGGCCAAAATATTGTATAGTTATGTAAAATATTGTTTAGACTTAAGACAACCCTAGTTTAGCATTTATTTAAATAGTGTATGTCTCGATGAGACTGACATGGTCACAGTTTATTGTAAGTGACCTAAGTCTCTTTAATAAATAAAGATTAAAAAAAAAAAAAAAACATGGACAACATTACAAAAAATGTAATCTAACACATACAAACACGTACAAATGGCGGTCTTATCGCATGAAGCGATTTCTTCCAGACAACCTTTAGTTGATTGGGAAACACGGGGACGGGTAGATATGTGTACTGTGTGGCTTTCCTAGGCATAATGATACTTATACCTACTGATAGCATACTTTTTATTTTACTAATAAGATTACGGTTACCTATAAAAGTTATGATGATGTACTTACTAAGTACCTAATATACTAATTAAGTTTAACTTGTGATTGTGACTATAGTTTCACTTTTTAATTTAGGAATGATTGTTCTATGCGTGCATGATAATTGGTTACAAGTTATCAATATACCTATATTAGTGACATAGTAGTTGTAAAATATTGGCACAAATCCACCGCGGATATTTATTTATATTTACGACTAACTTTTGTTAGGTCATTGCTGTATTGTACTGCAATTGGCAAAATAGTTATTCATAGAATTACACGAGTAGTGAATTACCGTTGACTGTGATAGCGAGTATAGGGGCCCTATCGAGTCAAAGCGAAGTAACATTTAAATGAAGCATATTCAATACTATTTGAATCTGTTAATCGTTGTCAAAACAAGTTTGCGGTAGGGAGCCAGCTATCAATGATTATTAATTTGATTTGGAAAACATTTCACCTAAAACTTGTAGTAAGGGTTCCATTGCCCAAACTGCAGCAATTGCAAAACTTAAGAACAGACGATAGACCAAGAAACTAGATGATAATTAACCCACGTCAAAAACCCCCGAAATTCAACACTAAGTCGCATAACTTTTGAACGGCTAAGCTGATTTTGATAAAATATTATAGACTCGGGGTAACATTATACTATGACCCAAAAAGCTGTCGTTTGGCAGCTACGCTACCACAAAAAGACACACACATATAGATACACAGATATGTTAAACTTATAACATCCCTCTTTTCGTCGGGGTTTAAAATATAAAGAATGTCTGGGAGTGGGTGTCTTTAGAGTGGGACAACGACAACAGAACTCTAAGGCACAAGGAAGGTTTTTGGTCCTCAACAGGTGTTCTAAGATAAATACTTAAGAATACACTCATTGTTTTTTTTATTATTTAATAACATAATAATGATGCAAAGGAACTCTCAAACTCCATACTAACCAGTAGGTACGCGTAGGTATCTAGTTAAGTATGTACCTAGGTAGCAAACTACATTGGTTTCCTTAACAATGTTTATTTTTATAATTAACTAATGTGGTGCTCCGATTAAATTTGGAAAATTATTTAATAATACGATAGCAACGTCCTCGCTTCGTGAAGGGTAAATTCTTAATAAAATTCATTCTGATTGCAAAACTGCTTTCCGACCGGCGAATGTCACTGGACTAGTTTTTGTCATCTAAACATAATTAGCCAACTCACGTAAGTAGCTCTATAAACAAGTAGATCGATATAGTATAGATTCAACAACAAAAAAACACAATATAATATGATTAAGTAGGTACATTACCTGTATAGATAGGTACAGTTATTTTACTACACTCAAAACTACACTGGCATACGAGTTGCATAAAAGTTATGTGGTTTACAAGGGCAAGCCAGAATGTTGGCTAGGCGACTGTGACCCGGCCGCATCGCACTCACAACACACTTTCACTCAACTATTAACATTTCAGAAACCCCGCGATCAGCTGGAACTTCGCACAAACTAATCGAATCTCCCGCCTTCACATGTCATTCACAGATCATAAATCCTTCACATTATAAACACATCACTGGAAAATTGACAGTCGGAGTTTTCTCCTCCAAAACAAACAAGAGTTAATTTTCGCGATTTTTTTTCCCAGTCCAACATCCAACATGACTTGTCAGCGCAGTTGGTAGGTGAATTCTCGCAGAAAATATTCGCCGAAAGTATTCAATACGTTTATTTGAAACATGTGCAGCCCATGTGTACTTTGACCGCGATCTGCTTCATAAACACGACCAACGGCGACCACTGGCGGCTAAATTCTGTACTACTACGGTCGTGCTGTTTTACCAACACATTTCTGTGAAGTTTTCAGTAAAATTTTCCGCCTGTTGCGGTACTTAGATGCATGTTGTGAAAACATAGCGAATTCCCAGAATGCATTTCTTACATAATTTTCACTTGATAATCCCCTCCATGTTATACGGGTATCGTAACTATCTTATTCGAGTCACTTAAATAAAACAAAATATTATAACTGAGTCGATATTATTTAATCACCCTTTATCCAACGTACCGATTCAAATCTCTCTTTTTCTCCAAGCTTTCTCACAGATAATAATGTTTTAATTTACCAAAATTATGTCAAAATTTTATTTGACGTGAATATTTTGTTTACATAAATACAATTTGCCTCTTTTTCTTTTTGTAACTGCTTTTAACACTAATATACCATGTCTAAGAAGCCAAAGAAACCTACCAAGAAGGAGAAAGGGCAGAAGTCGGAGTCTAAGAAGATCCCGGTGCCCTCCCACCCTAAGATCAGCGATGCGAGCCTGTTGAGGGTCCCTGAAGACGCCCTGCCTGGTCATTATGCTGCCTCTTTACTAACCTGTATTATTTAAACATTAATTATTATTAAGCTGGTGATAAAGGTCAGGTTGACAACATATCTAGAGGATAAGATAAGACAACACAAATGATATTTCAATGAAGTAAACTCTTAAATTTTGGTTCAAAGGTTACAACCAGCGAATACTGACTGGAATAGAATGGAATACGGCACATGAAGTCACTCGATACATCAGGGAGAAATGCGAAAGGAAACTAGATCCAGTCACTTTCAAAGAAGCCATACGTGACAAAATACAAAAAAGTATTTTGAGCCCCTTCTTCAATAAGTCAAATTTGACCGTTGACGAACTATGGGAGGTGTATCTTCCTCTGATCCTGTGGGATAAAGAGCGTTTGATTACTACTGAAGAAAAGGCGTGTTATGAGTTTGATAACTGTATCACTGATAACATTATTGAAATGATTCACAAAGCAGTAAACTTGAAAAGTAAAGCAGCCCTGAGGAAGATGTTCAAAGAAGTTGAAGTACTTAGACTGATTGATGCGAAGGTAACTTCGTTATGAAAATGATGAGAATCAATTTATGAATGTAACCGAAACCGATAAAGACTTTAAAAAATTTATTTTAATACATTTTTAGATGACCAAACTGGACGACGATTTACTTAGTTATAAAAATTTAATAACGCTAAACCTCTCGGGAAATTGTTTTTCTGAGATAGATGCAACGTGTTTGCCGGAGACTCTGAGAGTCTTAGAACTGCAAAACAACTTGTTATGCAATATTAAACATTTTGCTGAATTTTTGCCGGGTGGCTTGATGTACCTTGGACTAAGTAAGAATTTCATAGCCGATGGTGAGTGTTGTCCTCCAAATAAGTTTCTGCAATGTTCATAAAATATTCGGGAGCCTAATATAATATATGTAGGCGTATTTACTAATTCACCAATATCTTTTTTAGAATGTTTCTGCCTGGAAGATAATATTCGTTGTTCAGAAGGAGTCAGTGCATTTTCTCATCTGACTAGAAACATAATGGTCTTGGATCTGTCTGATAACGACATCTATCGTCTGGCGCCTGTACTAGATGCTCTGAGCAGTCTACCGAACCTCAACGCGCTAGTGCTCTCCGGAAACCCGTGTGCGGTAACAGTCATTTTCTTACAGGTCTGCCATGTAGTTTGAGACTTATGCAGTAGATGGCACATCGTATGATAAAATACTACGGATGGAAATTATATTACGTTAATTGATTCATAGCAAACACTTTTAATTTCATTAATGGTATTGGTCAAAATATGTTCAGAAAGACCTCAGTAAATAGGGGTTACTTCAGCTCACTATATGACTTTTGAAAAACTTTCTTAAAATAAACATTCTATCTAATCCAAATTCAAATTTCAAATTCAAATGATTTATTGCATACTAAGTGTCTATTATAAAAAATCAATTTTATCAGCATGCCTGTTCCAATAACCCTTTTATTAGCTATCTTGTCTCCTCCAGTACTGCGTGGAGTACCCTCGAGCCACGCTCCACCAGCTGCCCCGACTGCAGCACCTAGACTGCCGCGAGGTCCTGGCCTCCGACAGACCTGGTGACCAGTACCAGCTGGACCCAGAGGAGCTGAGATATGGGTACTTCGTGTTCGACGTGATAAGACTCATGTCTGTACCGCCTCCGCCGAAAGTGGAGAAGGTATGTTATTATTTTGTCTACTCTCTGGACCGACTACCTTAGACAGGTATATCCGCGGTAGAAACTGGATAATATACTGCTGTTGGATAATGAAGACCGAGGAAATAGTTTACGTTGTTATGTATCGGACGATTATTAGCTGGTGCGGATGATGAAAGAAGAAGTATAAACCTAGACAGTAGACATCATAGTTAGGGATCCATCAATCAATAGCAATCGCTATAGGTACCTACAATCCATTTTCAACTCTCAGGGTGCCACCATATCATTCTACGTGGAGCTGGAGCTGCCCCTGCTGGACAGCGTGCGGAGGCAGTTCCTCATGTCCCGTAACCCCGGCTCGCTGACGGAGCTGCTGCCGGCGCCTGATGGTGAGAGGGCGCCTTCCGGGCCCGGGGCGGCCAGCGCGGGGAGCAAGACTGCTGATGGTAAGGGTACATTGATGCAAGATGATATTATAAGAATACGGAATAGGGCGTATAGGTGGTAGCGTTGTTGTCGAACAAAAAATATGGCAACCAATTCAATCAAGTAATAATGTGAACTTAGGTCAGTACAAACTGTATCTTTCTTGAGTAATCACAGTTTTTAAAAGAAGTATATAAATTAAAACAAAAATGTGGTATAAGTATATCCAAATATTTTTGAAATTAAACTTTAAAATCTTTTAAAATATAAATAGTGATGATAAATGGAGTGTCAAAAGACATGAGCAACTGACCTTCACAACAAGTAAGAATGCCTGAGAGACCTGTTCAATAAATCAAGAAAACACCTAAATATCTTTGCTTAGGTCAATATAATCACATCACCGTCTACCTATTTGTTCAGACTTTTATGCAAATACTTACCACAAGGTGCGACAACCTAGAGTTCATTATTTCTGTTATTTATTGTGTTAGATATAACATAGATGCGTGAATTTAACATCATCGCCATCAACTGAATCGTCCCATACTGCATGTAGACTGTCACATAACTCCATTTCTTTTCTTCACTCTTATGTCAGTCTCTATGTTCCATTGCTATCGGAACTATCGAAATACTAAACTATGAAACTATGCAAATATCATACGACTGAAACAAAAGTCTTATTCCAGGTGTAACCGACACCGACATCTCAACTCAAGCAACAGACTTGTACCAGCACCTGGAACGTAAGAACTCGAGGGAAGTGCTCCACTACACCAAGTTTGAGAGCAGCCGGGTGCCGTGGAGCCAGGTGATGACCTTCCAGGAGCCAGCTGTGAGGATCTTCTGTCCCGACCTCAGGGCTCTGAGGGACACTTTCCGCACGGTCATTACTGTGCGGGTCATGTGCTCTATCGTAAGTTCTTATGATTTGTATGTTTGCAAATAGGTTAAATAAGTAACAGAAATAATCCCCTTGATTTTTTTCACTTTAACGAGGTTTTGGCTCTACCTCTAATTCCGCTAAGTATAACAATCATAAACATACCTACATAATGAATTGTGAACCTCCTCCTGTTTAAAGTCGGTTGGTAGTAGCAGTAGTATTATGATTTATTCCGTGTTTTCAACTTCCTGAAAATCAAATTTCATCACATTCAATCATACAAGCAGACAGTCAGACAGTCTAACATGGGTAGATATAGCAGGTAATGTAGATATTTAATGTTTATGTTTAAGAGAGCTCTCTCCGCCAACAAACTATGTGTCTATAGTTTGGCGGATTTATATTGTGTAATGTATGTATGTATTTGAAAATAAATAAATAAAATAATAAATAATAAATAAAGTCATAAACACACAAACTTTACATAACACAAACTTTCACCTCTTTATATTTATTTTTGTGATCTGATAATTTTCGTGAGAACTTAAATCCGTTCCTTCTTACAGGTGTACAAAAAACCTAAGTCTTCAGACAAGAAGGACAAGAAGAGCGCGAAACCACCTGAACCCACGGAGCAGACGGTGACGCTGGCGGCCATCAGGTGCGTGCTGAGGAAGAGCGACTGGAGCCAGCCGCGGCAGCACTTCCACTGGGACTCCACGTTGGGTACCGACGAGGCCATGCACTGGGGAGACGGCGATTTAACGGTAAATGGAAATTAATTATAGGGATTGCTATCATGAACAAAATACGGCTTACATTTTTTGCAACATAAAAATAAGAGGGATAGTTGTATTGAAACATGGTTGGGTAAAATGCTGATGACCACTGACTAAACTTTTTATTTTAAATTCTCTACCCATTGTTCATTGAAAAGGTTTTAGCTATTGTACTGTTCTGTATAAACTATTTTCTTTAGTAAGCACAGCAATCACGGCATTAAAGCTAAGACCTACATACGTCTTTATCACCGCCGCTGCGCCGGCGCATGTATTATAAATGACTGTCTTCCGGCCATGCTGTCCATTTTAGGGAGCGAACGCAATCGTATCTGGAATAGGAACTTCTACTATTAACTCAATCCATAAAATCCAACCGAAAAATAAGTAAAAATGTATCAACAGATGTTAAATTACGACGTTGGAGGTAAAAGCAAAACTGAAGCAAGTTCCAAACCATCTATAGTAAAGCCGGAAAAGTCAAATAAGTCAGTCAAGAAGAAAACGGGAAAGAATGTGAAGGAAGACACAGGGAACAGCCAAACAAGAAAGACTCTAAAGTCAGCAACGCCTAAACCAGAGGATCGGCCGAGCCCGCCCCCGAAACAAACTGTCCCTGAAGAGTTTACTTGCCATTTCAGTTTCGGAGTGGAAACACATATTTAACCATTTAGTGTTAATTTCTATGTATTAGTCAATTGATTATTATAGAATGGTGAATCCATACAAAATCATTCTTTTGGTTAGTATACTTATCATTTACTTATTAATTTTATTATTTGTTTAATACCAAATTATTAATAATAGAAGAATGGAATGATAGAATAGTCATTAGCCAGCTGAATTTAAAATATGTATTATACTCGTCAATTAATTACAGGTTTTGATACATACATACTTCTAAATTGTTCGGCACAATAAAGAAAAAGAAAGACTGGCATTTGTATTGTAACAGGCCACAGCTGCGCGTGCGCTCCTTCGTCAGTTATCGCTCTCACCGAGTGTGTGTCAAAGTGTTGCGAGTTTGGCCGCCGCTTGTGTTGGAGGGTTACACTAGCTTGACAAAAAACTAATGACGAAGATCTGCTATTCAACCGGTACATTTGCTACAACAAGATAACGCTGAGGTTAGCTCATCAGCGCTCCGAAACTTCGCTTTTGGCATGCCAGAGTGACCCCCGTGGTACCTAATTCAGGATCAACCGCGCGTCTACACCGGTGGCCTCAAGTGGCCCAGTGTCTCCGCCTCGACTCTTGCGTCGACACGTGAGCCATGGCCGGGGAGACGCCGGAGCGGTGGGCCAATCAGGTGGAATACCTCCTGTCCTGTCTAGGATACGCTGTGGGCATCGGGAATATATGGAGATTCCCGTATCTCTGTTATAGAAATGGAGGAGGTAAGATCGTTTTGTAAGTGCTTATAATAATTTTTCATATATTATCTAGATGTCTAGTGTAATGAAGATGTTTGCAGGTGCCTTCCTGGTGCCGTATTTGATAACGATGGTGGTGGTGGGCATCCCGCTCGTCCACTTGGAGACCACTTTGGGCCAATTTTCGAGCGCGGGGTGCATTTCCGTCTTCAATATAAATCCGCTGTTTAAAGGTAAGCGAGAAAACATTGTATTCTTATTTGGTGCATATTGTTTACCAACAGTGTCAACAATCTATTTCACCCTAAAATTACACTTGGCGCTTGTATCTTTGCCAAAAAGACAAAAGCTTATACATATTTCTTTACATTTTAGGCGCCGGCTACGCAGTTGTGTTACTGAATGTGATGGGGGTGATGTACTTTGCTACCGTAATGTCGTACCCCCTACTGTACATGTTCCATTCCTTCACTTCACCACTGCCCTGGCAGTACTGTGGCAACACCTGGAACACCGACCAATGTGTAGAGGTAAGGTCAAATCAGCCGCACTGGGAGGTCACTTTATATGACTATATCTCGTTGTATTAAATGTCAGTATAGATAGAGTGACCCGCCTGGTACTGCAATCAGAAACTAATTAACAAAAGAATAGATTACCTGTCTTAAAGATGAAAGGTGCATGTGGAATGATAGGTCCTAGGATAGGTTCTACCGTGTCATGTCTGGCTAATTGATTATAGGGAAATATGCGAGGTTCGAGTAATCAGCCCAACTTAGCTTACTTATTGGCTTGCCTGCTAGAAAATTCTTTAAGCATTTACTTTTCATGATTGTATAATATATTAATTTTATATATTGTGTAATAACACCCGACTAAAAAAGATGTCTAATTATAGCTGGGTATGTTGATATTTTATCAGCTTCATCCTATCTTCCTCTCCTTCCCTTCATTTTAACTATTTACTAAAGAAACCCTTAGCAAAACTCGTCCCATTGATTACATACATTTTTACGAGTACCTACTTATGTCCAGGTTTCAGTACCATACTTGATGGTGGTGTCATGGTCGCACATGTTAGAAATTATTGTCTTTAGTATTTAATGAAGGCCGAGAAGAATCGATTTGCTACGGTTATAGAAGGAAGTAATTAGTTATTAGCAATATAGTAACAAATTACACAGATTCACACCTGGAAGTACAAGACAGTAAAAATAAAATATGTTAAGGTGTATTTACATTAAGCTAATGACATCGGGGCAACACTGGGGTATTGTGCCATAAGGGGTAAAGTTTCTACAGTTAATTACATTGTTATGTTACAATGTTACAATAAGTATATAAATAAATAAATGGGATTTTTCCTCGTTCAATCAAGTTGTACTCATAAGTTGACCTAATCCAGGGGATACAAGACATAAATTATAGAATAGTTTTCCCGTGGGAATTCTGGGATAAAAAGTAGCCCATGTTCTTTCCCAGGGTCTAAACCATATTTATACCAAATTTCATTCAAATCCGTTAACTAGTTTTGGCGTGAAAGAGTAATAGACAGACAGACACAGTTACTTTCGCATTTATAATATTAGTTAGGATGACAGATTAGCCCATGACCCATGCCGCATCATGTTACCCTGGTGTAATATATCCTTAAGGAATTCTCAGATTAGGGTTCAGTAACCCAAAACACAATGATGTACTTATATAAATTGTATATATGCATACAGTTTTGGGCTACAACACAATATTAATTACTGTTTTTTTAATAAAACGGAATTCATTTGAATTTATAATACTGATTATGCAAATGTATGTATCTGCGACTAATACAGAACGGAGAAAATAAACTTGGTATCTTCCTATTATTTTGATAGCATACGAAAATAGTAAAGTAGTTAAAATTTTCCTTTAATATTAGCATATCGTTTTACAGATAACCGGCAACAGTTCTCACCTCGTATCAAATGGCACTATTACAACACCTGAAAGCGAATTCTTTCAGTAAGTTCAATGATATGTCTTGTAGATATTAATTTTAAACATCTAAGTATTTAATAAAAATCTGGCAAACCACATCGTTGTCTTGGAATTGCATTGTATTAAAATTTGTATGTATTACCGACTTGATTTAATAAGTTAAATAAAATTATGTAAACTTAATAAATAATTTAAACATGTTCATTTATTTTTTGGATATAAATTGTTTTTACCTAACTTTATCCGTATTAGCTAGCTGTAACTATAAGTAATATTATAAGTGATGCGACATATTGACTCATAAAAGACCAATCATAAATTTTTCGCAGCATTCGCCTTTTGCGCGAGACGGCCGGCATCGAGGACCTCGGCGGCATCGTGTGGCCGCTCTTTTGGTGCAACGTGATCTGCTGGATCATCGTTTACTTTTGTATATGCAACGGAACGAAAAGTGTGGGAAAGGTACTTTTTTATATTAACAATGTATGTATTAGGTCCTTACATATCAAATTGGCGTTTTCTATAGGAGGAACATAAAGTCGTTTTTTTTTAAATGAAATATATTAATTTAATCAAAGTATGTACCATTGCTATGTATGCACTTTTGCCATCTCATAGGTAGTTCATTGATCCCCTTACTAAAAAAACCATTCGGGCGGGAATCAATAAAATCTTTGAAGGCGGTTTGGACTGCCCCATCGGAGTTGATTTTTTTTCCTTGCAAGTAGTTATCCAAATTGCGAAAAAAATGGTAATCTGTTGGAGCAAGGTCCGGAGAGTACGGTGGATGTCTAAGACATTCTAATTGAAGCTCCTCTAATTTGGTAGCCGTCTGTTGTGCAGTGTGTGGTCTAGCGTTGTCCTGAAGCAGCAGTGGCCTAGAGCGATTGACCAGCCTCGGTTGTTTAGCAGCTAGCTTTTCCATCATGGTTTGCAGTTGCTGACAATAGATATCTGCCGTAATCGTCTGGCCAGATTTAAGAAAGCTGTAGTGAACGACACCGGCACTAGTCCACCAAACACTTACAAGCAACTTTTTTTTAGTCAATTTTCGCTTAGGGCAGGATTTGGCTGGTTCGCCAGGGTTCAGCCATTGCGATGAGCGCTTCCGATTATCGTAGAGGATCCACTTTTCATCACAGGTAATGATTCGATTTAAAATTCCTTCATTATTGTGCCGGTTGAGTAACGTAACGCAGCAGTCGACGCGCGTTTGTCGGTTTGCTTCACTCAATTCATGAGGTACCCACCTTTCAAGCTTTTTCACCTTCCCAATTTGCTTCAAGTGGATTAGAATAGTTTTATCACTAACACCGGAGCCTGCAGCTAACTCGGACGTGGTTTGCGATGGATCCGCTTCCACAATAGCCTTCAATTCTTCATTATCAACTTTGGTCTCCGGCCGTCCACGAGGCTTGTTCTGCAGGTCGAAATTTCCAGAACGAAAACGTTGGAACCAAAAACGCACTGTGTTTTCTTTTGCGACACCGTCACCATACACATCATTAATCCTTCGAGCCGTTTCTGCAGCACTGGTGCCACGGTGGAACTCATACTCGTAAATAACGCGATATTTCAAGTTTTCCATTTTGTAAACAGAGTGACACAAAGAAAAAAACAAAAGAAGAAAAAACAAATGAATTAGGGGGTTTGAAACACAATGCATGAGTAAATAGCTGTATGAATTTGAATTTGGAATTCCTAACCATAAAGGTAATATTTGAGATCAAAGTGGCCAGTACGACAAAACGCCAATTTCATATGTAAGGACCTAATATTTGCGCACAGCCCATATTCCCTTTCAGCAAAATGAGCTATTAATAGTAATATATAATAGTATTTCCCCTCCACCTTAGCTCATTATTTTATTCCACACTGCATAGTTCTCACAGCTGCAGTGCAGCTGAATACCTAGCATCTGCCTAGCATGGGGCGCAAGATACGCACTCCAAGACGTCACAAAAGTTTAGCGTCACTCACTCACACTACGCGGCTTCGAAAGCGAGTGCGGGCCAGGCACTGGGTGCATCTCGCACCCAGTGCCTGGCCTTCTGGTATTTCTGATGACTATCCTGTCTCCCCACAGGTGGTATACTTCACGGTGCTGTTCCCCTACGTGGTGCTCACGGCCATGCTGGCGCGCGGGGTCACGCTGCCCGGCGCGTGGCAGGGTATTTACTTCTACATCGTGCCCGAGTGGGGGCAGCTGTTGAACCCTAAGGTATGGTTATTGTGCTTCTTTTAATAGGTTATATGTGTAATGTGTGTTACATGCTTTATACAGGATTTTGCCAAAGGATGAAACAGCGGGTCATCTATAGGCACTTTTGTCTGCTGACTGTCTTCATAGTCTAAAGTCATGTGACCAACAAAGTTTCTATGGATATAGAAGAAGCAAACATATTTACATGAAGAGATCTTTTCTAGCGATAATACCGTGTAATATTCTAAAATATGTTCCTAGTTCTAAAATTCGATGATATTTTATGTAAAATACTGGTATGTTTAGATTACTCGTATATTAATCATGGTTTGCTGGTTATCTCTAGGTGTGGGCGGACGCGGCGACGCAGATCTTCTTCTCGCTGGGCCCGGGCTGGGGCGGGCTCGTGAGCATGGCCAGCTTCAACCAGTTCCACTACAACAATGAGAGGTAACTACTATTGAACTTTGAACTGAGATTGACAATGGAGGTTGATGACTTCGACCATGTTGATGATGACGAAACTCCTGAAATTAACGCAAATACCTATTCCCGTCCGACGACTGAATCCGTTTCCGCTCGACCAAGTCACCTGAAAAATGAAACATTCGAATAAGCCTTTACCCATCTGGCAACCCTACAATCCAGATCCACACTTTCAAACTTCGGACTCCCTTCTTAAAACTTCTTATAACTCCAGTAGTTACAAAAGCAAAAGTAAGCTTCTTACGATTACATTTATCAATTAACTACTTAAACCCAATGAAAAACAACTTCCAGGTGTTCAATCTGGATCCCCGTAGTGAACTGCGGCACCAGCATATTCTCCGGCTTCGTGGTATTCTCGGTCCTGGGCTTCGCGGCGGAGCGCGCAGGGGTGCCGGTGGGGCAGGTGGCCTCGGCCGGGCCGGGGCTCGCCTTCGTCACATACCCCGCTACTGTGGTTATGATGCCAGCGCCAAATTTCTGGGCGGTGGTTTTCTTCTTCATGCTGTTTCTGCTCGGCATTGATACTATGGTAAGGAGGTGTAACTGTTGGTGATAATTTGGAAGTCGGTTTTAGATGTGTGCTATTTTAAAATCCCTTTGAACGTTGCGTAAGTTTAGTACCTACTTCTACTAGACATCAGTTAACAGAGAAAAAAGTTATTGTGAAATTATTTATTACTTATTTAGTATTAATTATTTAGGTAAAAAATATCAATTATTGTATTTTGAATAATTTTAGCTAAGTACTTCTATTTTTTTTCAGTTTGTAACAATCGAAGCTGTGATCGCGGGGCTGCTCGACGAGTGGCCGAATCTTCGGGCTCGCAAAAGGCTGATTACTTTCTTCACGTGTATAGTCCTGTTTGGTCTTTCAATTATTTGCAATATGGAGGTAGGCAATTTATGACCTAATGTATAACTATGTTTTTTGGTTGTATTTCTTAGTGTTCAGTTGCGTGCGGAATGCATTCAAATAAAAGTTTCAGCCTAATGAATGTTATCATAGCGTCGTTACAAGAAATAGTTTTTTAAGAATTCTGAATGTTGCATGTTTCAGCAAAAACTTGAGCAAATGCCGTTTATCTATTCGAAACTTTTATGTGGGGAGTTCTTAAATTTCCCTTCCGCTGAGCGACAGCAAAGTCCCTCAACTGAACATCTGTGATGCAATTATGCAAATTGAGCGCCAACTTTTGCCTCCCCAGGGTAGGATTACGTATTAGCTATGTATTATTTATAAAGTTAATATATAAAAGTAGGTATTTCCTCGAGCCCGCAAAATGCCAAAATACCTACAAGGCAGCTCATATAAGCGTCTCGCTCTCATCATAAATGTACCAGCGTACTCTAAACCTCAAACCCACCACCAACTACCTTGACTATCCATATAGCAGGAGAGCGTCCCAAAACAAAACACTGCTGCTGCATCTACAGTCACATCTTCTTCTCCAGGGCGGCATCCACGTGCTGAACCTCCTCGACTCGCACATCGCCATAGTGTGCGTGCCGGTGGTGTGCGCGCTGGAGCTGGGCGCGGTGCACATGTACGGAGCGGCTCGCCTGCGCCGCGACGTGCAGTTCATGACGCGGCGGCCGCTGCGGGCGTCCTGGCTGCTGCTGTGGAGGTACGCCGTGCCTGTAGTGCTGCTGGTGAGTGTCTTCTATTCTATTCTCTGTGGGGGTGTAAGTACCTGCACCTGGATCTCTCGATTGGAACCTGAGTGAGTGTCTTTCATTCATTCATGAATTTTTGGTAAAGGTAAAGCACAGAGAAAATCGAACGTTGACCTTTGCATCTATCAAGGTTACTGTGCGAGCGTGAGGGCACTATTACTGTGCGCGTGCGACAGAGACAAATATAAAAAGGAAAATGCCCGTTTTTCGCTGTGCTAAAGACAACGTGAATTAGCAATGTAATTTCATGCGTTCATTCAATCACTAATGAATGAATGAACGCATGACATTGTATTGTGGAAGTATACCGTGCTTGGCGTGCTGCTGGTAAGTGTCTTTAATTAATTAATGGGTTCATTCATTCACTAATGAATGAATGAACCTGCTCGACTCGCACATCGCCATAGTGTGCGTGCCGGTGGTGTGCGCGCTGGAGCTGGGCGCGGTGCACATGTACGGAGCGGCTCGCCTGCGCCGCGACGTGCAGTTCATGACGCGGCGGCCGCTGCGGGCGTCCTGGCTGCTGCTGTGGAGGTACGCCGCGCCGGTTGTGCTGCTGGTAAGGGGTTTTCTAGCATACAAAGTGGCGCCTCTAGCGAAATCTATTATGAAACTTTTGATAGATAATTTATATGTGAATACGTGTGATTAGCGTTGTAGCTTCAACAATAATACATATAGGTAGGTACATAATAGGTTCTAATCCAACATTAAATTACTGATAGCACGGGATACATAGATAATAGTGCAATATTAAAATAGGAAGGAACATTACTGGTCCGGTTATTTTCATCCTTCTATTACTTTGTATACTGTAAATTTCTGCTTGAGGGGCTGCTGGTTGATTGATGGAGGAAAATTAACCTGTCATCTTGTACATCCATCCACTCTCACGCAGTATCTTCCAAATAAATACAATGAACAAACTAGACCACGATTCACGATATATAGTTGTCTGAGCCATTTCCTCAATTGAACTCAGTGGACAATGACTAGGAGCTAGGGGCCTTTCTCAATCCTATCTGGAGCTCAATGAATAATTTGAATTACTCACGTAAGTATACACTCACGAGCAATGAAAAAGTTCCACCTGCCATTGCCGGTCCATTTGTCACTGGATCTCCCACAAATCATAAAAAGTACATACATAAATATAGGTACTTGCTAAATCTGCTGATTATACTATTACCACCAACGGAATTTCTAGGGTCGTCTACTGATAACATAGTCAGTTAGTCATTAGTCAGCATCCGTTTGCGATGGCTCTTCGCAACTTTTCCTATCACTTCAGCCGCGGAGGACGGATAATCATTGTATGCAAAAATGACAGTTTATATAGAAAAACGCTTACCCGCACACCCTGCCGCCGCCTCACCACGCGGATATATCCTATCCGTATTGCGCGCTGAGGCGGTGCGTGTATGAATCGCCTTACCTCCGTCATTCTGTTTAATCTTCTAAATACCTATCCCCAACTCGTCAGGTAATCACGGTGTACGCGCTCCGTGAGGCGGCCGGTCCGTGGGGCTGGTTCGTGGCGCTGGTGTCCGTCGCGTGCGTCCCCGTGCACGCCGCCAGGGAGATCTACGGGAGGAAAGGACCTCTTATGCAGGTACATAATAAATTCTTTTTTTAATAAAAATAGGTAATCATCATTGAATCGGGGAGTCTGAGAACTAATTTTAGTGGTAGACACAGGCGCCTGTTTATAGCAATGGATTTAATTTGTTGATGAAGAGTGAGTTCAGAGATGCAGCAATGACCGCCACATCATACGGTAATGGATGACGATTTAGTAACTTTGTGAATTCGTAACTCTGCACGTAGTGTAGGACCATACAAAAATCTGAGCAAGATATTTTGTATGCGTCGTTAGAAACGTCCGGTATGAGAAAACGCCTTGTTTCAGCTAATAGGTGTCTTTTATAGGAAGTAATAGCTATCTGAGGAATAATTCTGATGCTGTCGCGTGAGAATGTTTGTAAGACAGTGACAGTAACAATTTTACTCTCCAGATAACAATTATCTGAACTTTAAAAAAATATATTTGATTGGTGTTCCAGCGAATCCGTGACTCCTGCAGGCCCAGTCCGGAGTGGGGGCCGGCCGACCCGCTCATCCGACAGAGCTGGAAGGAGCTCTGCGCCAACCAAGCACCCTGCGAGGAAGCCGTCCCACTGAATAAAATTACTAATTAGTTTTATTTAAATAAATTATATTGATAATACATTGTTATTGCTCAATTTGTTTTGTGTGTTATTTGAGAGGAAATGGCTTTCGTTTAGTAGGAATTGAGCCACTGTCGTATAATACAATAAAATTAAATGTCCATAGTGTGGTTCATAGCTTCAGTACTCAGTACTCAGTCTGGCGAAAGACAGTCTGGAAAAAAATAAGTATGGAACGCGTACGAAAAATAATGGCGAGCACCGCTCACAGAGTACTTTTTACGCTATCATAGACATCTTTGGCTTTTGTCATCTGTCAGTGTCAGTCAGTCAATCGTTTAGTTTGAAAAATAATTTTAAATCATAAATAAATTAAGATTTAACGGTTATTTATATATTATTATTACTGTGGATAAGTGCAGTGTTTGTGTGGAGGTACCTAAGTATTAGTGTTGCTTGATATTATTGATAATAATTATATTTTATAAAACTTGTGAAATATGTGGTTTAAGAGCCGCTAGCCGGTCGTATAGATGGCCAAAAGAGAATTTTCATGGCCAAATTTCCACTGGATGAGGAAAGGTAAGCTACAATTAAAGGCTAAAGCATAGGATTTAGATTATTTATATGTATAACAAGAGTTAAAGTCTAATAAAATAACTGGAGGGTCAGCACAACCAACAATAGTGCATGAATGTTTTTTTTTTATCGATATCGATATTTTTATTTATCATTAGTACGCACAGCTCATCAATCAGAACAACTTTTGTCTACTAGTTTTGGAAATTAGCGAAAATCAAATTCGGATCTCCATACAAAAATTACCAGTAACTTTTATTATACCTACTAAATAATATTTAATTGTTTAATAATAATTATAAAAATGTTGTTTGCAGATGTAAACAGTGGGTTAAGATGACCGGTAAGGAGGATCTGGTTTATGTGCCTATTGAAAAGCTACATCAACTTAAACGAATTTGTGGCAATCATTTTCTACCACAACATTTTAAGAACACAATTGAAAAAAAAAAAACAATTCCATGTGTGGGACTTACTGCAGACACTTTATTTTATAACAAATAAATATAATTATATTTTTCCACTTTTATTTTATTTCAACATTATATCAAAGCACTTACGTCAACGGAAAATCTCGAGTTTATTTTATGGATTATATTTTTGTGTTCAAATAGGAACATAACATAACGTTGAACCGAGACTTAACGTTGGTGTCATTGTGTAACACTGAAATCCTATTGTGTAAAACTGAAATTAAAGTAATACATACACTCGCACTTTTTTTTTACTAGTTATCGATAAAAAATATCCATAAGAAGCACATCACTATTTCAGCGGGGCTATGTTGGCAGTTTTGTACGTCATAATTTTTGTTTTGTTGGTACCCTCTGTTAGTACGCGTGAATAAAAAAAAATAATACAAGTATTTTTTTCTTTTTTTTTCCCTTGTACTCCCATCTCTTAAAACGTAGTGTTCTTTTCTCTATGTCAGTACTCAAGAACTCAGGAGTAATATTTATTCCCCTGTTGCTAAAACCTTAGAATACTTACAGTAAAGCATTTTGGTATTCATCACCACCACAGAATACTTTTTTTAATTTATTTTTGTCATGGCCGTCTAAAATTTTCATCATTTTTTTACCATATTTTTGCTGATTTTATATTTTTGTTTATTGTTTTGAAAATATAAATTTCTAAATTATAGTTTATCAAAATTATAAGTTTCCTGTATGTAAAAAGTAAAATTTATTGTGCTATAACAAACCATAAAATCTTCGAGTACCCATGACCATGCTTAAGGTTAGGTTTTAAAATAAAATTCAAATTCTTCATGCACGCTTATATCATCTGTAATTTATTGTGAAATTTCAACGCCAGCATAGTTTGGTACTTAAGCTATGGCACGAAAGGCTGCACGAAATAAAGTAATTCACAAAGTCACAGACAAATCTGAGGACAAAGAAGGAATCAATGTTGGAGACAAAGTAGCTGACAAAGATCCTGGTAAAGCCGAAGACAATGTCGGCGACTTGATTGGAGACATAATCAAAGACAAAGTCAAAAACAAAGTTGGTAGAAAAGTCACAGACAAAGTTGAAGATAAAGTCGCAGACATAGTTGGAGATAAAATCGTAGACGTAGTTGGAGATAAAGTCGCAGACGTAGTTGGAGATAAAGCCGGAGACAAAATCAAAGATAAAGCCAAAGACAAAATCAAAGATAAAACCGGAGACAAAATCAAAGATAAAGTCGGAGACAAAGTCGAAGATAAAGTCGGAGACAAAGTCGAAGATAAAGTCGGAGACAAAGTCGAAGATAAAGCCGGAGACAAAGTCGAAGATAAAGTCGGAGACAAAGTCGAAGACAAAGGAGGAGATAAAGCGGAAGAAAAAGATAAACGCGTAAAGATAGCTGTAAGTATATTTCTGAAAAAGAAATTGTAAGGATACTTTGCATTTCATTTTCATTGTCAAAAATAGTTATCGGTAACTATACGCTCATTTACCTAACCCACAGCGGTTTTTCTATTCTCGGTGAGGTCCTAATTGCCTTATAATCGAAGGGGGAGCCTGAAGACGATGTCCCGGCGGAGGGAGAGCCGGTGAAGAAGACGATGAAGAGGTTCCAGTTCCCGCCCGTGCCGCGCTGGTGGCAGGCCAAGCTCATACAATATGCGTAAGAAATCTCCTCACTTGTTTACATTATTTACACTGACGGAGACATAATTTCATACACAGAGATTTGTAGATCGTGAGCATATTTTAGAACTACGTAAACCTATACTTAAAGTCATGCAAATTATCATTACTGAATAAACTTTCTTCTTTACAACGCCGAAACGTTAAAGGTACCTACTTACCTACAGTAAAGGTGAACTACGCAAACAATGCCATTAATTCTATAACCCAATTGCTTTCGAAGACAAAATGCAAATGACAGTCATCTACGGAATAGCTATGCAATTATTTACCTGTAGCCTTCAACGTCGTCGCGTCGCCGCATCCGGCTGACCCGGTCGTGCCGCCCGCGCCATCCGGGTCACAAGTCCGGGCGCCCGGCTGCCGCAGAGACACGCGGGTAGGTCAGGACTTCGCCGCATTCAGTCAACACTAAATCACCGCCAATACCGTCCGACCATCGATTAGAAAACTTCATAATTGCGGAAGCACCAAACTTGACCTTGCGCTATTGATGGGCGAGCTGCTCAATCAGCCACATAACTCCTTCAAACTTTGATTGGCGCTTTTATGATTCAGTTTGATTGAATGCGCGGCAAATCAGAGGTGGTGGAAGGCGGGTTAGATTAATGTTCGCGTGTGAAGTGCGGCGGGTGGAATGGCTGGGGTAGGTGTGAGGGACAATGGCGGTAGTCACTGCACCGGCGGGCGTCAGGGCGGCAGCATGCAGCGGGCTGCGTCGAGTGCATCTGAGGGCTCGTTCTGGACCACCATCGAGCTGCTGGCGGGCCGCGGCCGGCGCCGCTCCGCCGCTGATGCCGATGACTGCGACGCGCAGGATGCTCCACCGCTCGACACTAGGACGCCATCTGCTCTCAGGTGATTCTATAGGATGCTGTGTGTGCATGAGTATTTTTTTTATAACTTATAATAATAAGGGAGTTGTATTCTTTTTGGTACGTAGGTAAGTAATAAATGTATTTATGAATTATCTTTTAGCTTATCTTTTAACTTTACAACTTACATAAATTTTATGAAAACTGGAACATGCATCACACACGACACGCGAGATGAATCAGCAACCCGATACTTAGATCATTTTCGTCTGGAC
Organism: Plutella xylostella; assembly: GCF_932276165.1. Classification (NCBI taxonomy): domain Eukaryota; kingdom Metazoa; phylum Arthropoda; class Insecta; order Lepidoptera; family Plutellidae; genus Plutella; species Plutella xylostella. Next base: position 8,789,261 of record NC_063984.1, on the reverse strand, counting down.
AATCCGTGCTCTACGATGTTTAGGGAAGTGAAGCAGATATCAAAGGAAACTTATTTTCAATTATTTGTTTACATGATATTGTCATCATCACATATTACCATGGCCCGAGCGGGATACGCCGTCGTCGTCGTACATCAAAGTTCTACAGGGATATTACGCTTACCTATTATACAGAGTTTTAACGCATTTTACGTCATACAGCGAAGCATTTATGCGTTATAATTTATAAATGTTTATAACGTAAACAGTGAATATGTCGGTCTCAGGCCTTGCTATTATTATTGGTAACCGTTATATTTTTATGCTGAACTCATTTCAATGCACAAATTCCTTACAACTCGCGCTTGGAACGTAAAACGTGGAAGATCTGGGAAATTGACCTTTTCAAGCCCCATCCACACGCTTGCTGTTTGTCACAAACACGGCAAACAGCAAACAAAGTCCCAAACACCAACCACAATCACTGAACACAAACAGCCATCCATATGCTTGACGAACGCTCATAACATTCCGAATCGTCAAACACGGCGGACGACGAGCTATTACTTTCGGGTTGACATATTTTTATTATATAAATTAAAGCAAGAGAAAGAAAAAAGGAAAATAAGAAGAAAGCAAAGACGATGGTGGAAATATATTATAATAATAAAAAAAATAAAAACTGACTTCTTCTTTTTAATTATTATTTTATTTTATAGTTTTTAGTTTATTTTCAATAATTTTTAATCAAAAGTAAGATGCAAATAATAATAATAATAAAGTTCTTTATTTACAGGTAAGACCCATTAAAATACAAATACAATAGTAAAATTAAATTAAATTATACAAATGATACCAAAAAGTCCTACTAATCAATACGAATCATTCAAGCCTAAACACGAGGTAGTTGCTATATATACCGTTGAGGAGTTCCCTTGACTGCTTTCCGTTTCCATCATCAGATCAGTTCAGGGTCACCATCATATTTTTTTGTTATAAGAACTATATTTATGTTCTTAATTTCATTAGAATCGGTTAATATGTGTCCAAAATGGAAATTCATACCCTGTTTTTACCCCTTTACCCACCCTTAGGGATGAGATAAAATTCTGAAAAAAAAATGGGTCCACCTGGGAGCTCAACCCAATACAACAAAAAAAGATTTTTCAAAATCGGTTCATAAACGGCGGAGTAATCGGTGAACATACATAAAAAAAAATTGAATTGAGTACCTCCTCCTTTTTTTGAAGTCGGTTAAAAATACATAGAAATCGTACAATGTACTGCTTTATTTGGGCTTTAATTTGTTTTTTATTTTGATAAGCCTCCAAAAATTACAGAATCGTAGGGGCTGATCAATCAGACATTTTTACGCTTTGCGCGCCAACGAAAAAAGTGTAGCAAGTTGATACGTCCGCCTCCCGCAATGCTAGCGCGCATACTGATCGCTGCCAGACGTGTGGATACGTAGCGAACTGTTTGCCGAACATCCTTTGATCTGGCAAGAAAAACCGACACCGATGCCGAACACTGGCGAACACAAACACAAACAGGCAAACAACGACAAACACCCATCCACACGTCAGTGTTTGCTGTTTGCTGTTTGCTGTTTGCCATTGTTCGCCGAGCGTGTGGATGGGGTATCAGATAATCCGGCTTGTTTTTGTTTCACTCTTCAAACCCGTTCGATTTATTTCGGGAGTAAGTACTTATGTATATCGTATTTTATTATGTTCAAATAATAAAGTTCACGGCACTCGATAAAGATACTTTAAAAAGCACTTTACAGTTTTATTACCTTATATTTAGATTTATAGATTTTTGAATAATTTTGTTTTCCTATGCTGTGTGCTTGGATTGAGATTTCCGCCGTGTTTGCATGCGGCGGCGGCGGGTCGCTCACCTCTGCCGGTGGAAAGTGGTGTATCACGCGATGTGTGAGACACCCCTTTTCCTCGCAATGACTGGGGTATTTTTCTGAAAAACTTCCATTTCCCAACAAAAGTATGTAATTAGTTTGATTGCATTTAATGGGGTCGAAAATAAAGTAAATTCGCTTTCCGCGTCTGTCCGTATTAGATCTTTTAATACACAATGGATTTTGATGTGGTTTTTTTAATATATTATAGAGTGATTTTGAACGCTGCTGATATATGTAACACGGTTAATATCATATTATGGGGAATTGCATTAAGTAAGTACAGAACATAACGCGTGCGAAGCCGCAGGCGAAAACTCAAGACTTTTGCCCGCGGCTCTTGACTATTATGATCATGGTGACTCATAGACTGATGATGACTCATAAACATGAATAAATTGAAACAATGTAGAAACCCATTGATTTTGATCTGTACTCGTAAAATTAATTACTTCCGATCCAATTCCCGAAGCCCATTCCCACAGTTGAATAATAATTACAACTTGTTTCCTCTAATCGCCTTGAATAATGTAATGTACCTAGGTCATGAGTAAATTTTACATTAACTGTGTAATTTTAACCAAAAATTCATTCGACGTTCAGCAAAATTAATGAGATGATGCAAATTCAAATTATATGACGTCACAAATCATAAAGACATGTCATAAAACACGGCGGACAAGAAATGTAGCTACGCTTTATTACATAAATCATGATGCGTAAACCGTGTGATTTCAGCTGTGATCCCATCAGATCCGGCCCGTGACGGCACCACTCCGCGTTATGACGGACGGCCGCCCGTAATAGAACAGATACTATTTCTCGATCCCTCGCTTATTGTTCGTCTAAGAATAAGTATCGTTTGTTGCGTTACGCATATTTTCTCGGATAAATTAGGTTTTCAGATTTCACACACACGTGTGCCTCGGCCAAACTTGTTTTTCCGATTTCACACATGTGTTGCAGGTGCCACTGGAGGTGATGGCTAAATTACGTTTTTGCTCATTACTTCTAGAGCTTTCTACCAACTAATAAATCATTGTAATAAAAAATACGAGGGCTACACCGAAAAGATCGGGAATAGAATACTTAGGAATAAATTAGAGTGAAACCTTTTTGGTGTATCAAATGTAGTGTTTTTTCAAACATAATTCCATTTTCGAATTTTTAAAAAAGTAAAAAATAAAAGAGTATTGACCATTTGAATTTGACAAGTCGGTGTAAAAAATGGAGCTTACGCGGGAACATTTCCGTGCAATAATTTTTCACAACTTTCGTCGAGGTTTATCTCAAGAACAATGTCTCGCCGAGCTTGTTTCTATTTATAAACTTGAAGCACCAAGTAAAACGACTATATATCGTTGGTATTCTGAGTTTCGCCGTGGACGTTCCTCTCTTACCACAGTCCCTTCTACTGGTCGGCCAAAAACAGCGGTAACACAAGATAACAGCGATGCTGTACGCCAGTTAATAAAAGAAGATAGACATGTGACATACGAGCAGATTCGGGCTTCTCTCAGCATTGGTATGACAGCCATTCAAACCATTTTACATGAAGAACTGGGTGTCAAGAAGTTAGTTTCGCGCTGGGTGCCCCACCGTTTGACCGAGGAACAAAAGTCGGCTCGTGTTAATTGGTGTCGATCTGCTCTGCAACGGTTCAATGGAGGCAGTTCAAATGCTGTCTACAATATCGTCTCTGGTGATGAATCGTGGATTTATTTATATGAGCCCGAAAGAAAACATCAATCGGCAGTTTGGGTCTTCGAAGGTGAGGTCAAGCCAACAAAAGTTATTCGCTCACGCAGCGTGTCGAAAAAAATGGTCGCTTCGTTTGTATCGAAAACTGGCCATGTGGCTACGATTCCATTACAAGAACAAAGGACGGTTACTGCTGATTGGTACACAACAGTTTGTTTGCCGGAAGTCGTAAGAGAACTTCGTAAAACTAACCCGAATCGTCTTATAATCCTTCACCACGATAATGCAAGCTCTCATACCGCTCGCAAAACAAGAACGTTTTTAAATATGGAAAACGTGGAGTTGATGGACCATCCTCCGTATAGCCCTGATCTGAGCCCCAATGATTATTTTACATTCCCAATAATTAAAGATATGCTACGTGGTCAACGGTTTAGCGGCCCAGAAGAGGCGGTCGAAGCTTACAAATCAGCTGTTTTGACAGTATCCACTTCAGACTGGAATTACTGTTTCAATTATTGGTTTAATCGAATGAAAAAGTGCATTGAATGTCACGGAGACTACTTTGAAAAACAATAAAAGTAAATAATATTATGATATCTTTGTACTTTTTTCTATTCCCGATCATTTCGGTATCGCCCTCGTAACAACACAATTTCACAAATCAAAATTAAAACCCCTCTTTTTCGCTTGTTAAATACAATGTACTTAACTTAGCTGAAATTTCAGGAAGCCCTTGGCTTGTACTATAACTTTAAATCTGTATGTAGGTCGCGGGATTCCTGGGGAGATCACGTCATAGGTCCGTCGCACGCTTCCACTCATGCGTGTAAATAGCATCATGTAAATAGCAGGCACATAATGGACTTCTGTTAACACGGGACTTTCTTTCTTGTTGCTTGTAAATTATCCACTTGTAAGCCATAATATACCTACCTATATTATGTATAACTGTAGTAGTGTAGTATTAGTATCACTGTAGTATAAAGATAATTATGGTAGGGGATCTCCGATTACTAATTAAATGACCCGCATGATAAGTAAACATGTAAATATAAATATAGGTACAAATCATTTAGGTACTTTAATATTTTCAGACTTATTGATAATTTTCCTGTCACATCATTTCATTTTCCACAATGTCCCATTTTGTAGAGCCAGTCGTGGCTTGAAGTAGGCCATTTGCACAATCCGAGCAATCAAAAACAATCAGCGATCAGCCTGAAAATTTATTCCATTTGAATGATTGCGGTGATGCATGCGACTTTATACGCGAAATAAGTTCTTTTCAACACTTTTGTCACGACATTTTTATTCTAAATGCTTTTACTCACGATCGAGGCTGCCGTCAAGCTTTTAGGATGGATTTGTATAAGGTATAGTGATCCTTCTAGATGGGGCGACGACTTGCGAAAGGTGCCTGGTAATGATTGGATGCGGAAAGCTATAGATCGCATCCTGTGGCGTTTGGGAGAGGCCTACGTCTAGCAGTGGACTGCTATAGGCTGATGATGATGATATATACTAATATAGGAGCACTAATCCATTTTATTTGTTATTCGAAATACTTAAATCTAATGCACTGGCTGGCCAGTTTAGTTTACTTTAGCCAGATGCAGCTGACATAAAACAGAAGTGGCGGCGGCAGCGTAAACTAGTCATGAGCTTATGACTATGACGTCACACATGCTGACATCAAAGTTAGTTTGCTATGAACACTAAATACTATTCATATTTATAGGCAAATAATAGTTGTGCGGATTCTGTTTCAAATCATGAATGAGTTAAATGTGTGAAATTATGATAAAAGATACAATTTCGTACTTATATCTTATATGTAGGAATGTAACATTATCGTTTAATAATATTTGATAGTGCAGAGTGTATGATAGGAACTATTGTCTATGAAAGCGAGTATTATCTATGAAAGGAAGTATTGTCTATGAAAGGAACGAAGAATGAGTGAGTGAAAGAATTAAGAAAGGATGGAGGATTAGAAAAGGTTGTTGTGCTCGAAGATAAAATTGTTTTTTAAAGGATGTGATACTGGAATAAACGTGATTCAGTGAAATACTTTTGGTTTTCATTTCCACCGCCTGGTCCCACATATATGTATATAAAAATGTGATAAATAAATTACAGGTTTATTCTTCCATCGTTCAGCGGTGGGGAGTATTTTTTATGAAATATTGCCATCTACCTTCAGTTAGCAACCGTTACCAAGCGTGTGCGGTGTGAACATCTACTAAACATTATCCACACACGTAACTTAGCAACTGAGAAATGAAGAGCTAAGTGAATACAGGAATTGATATGGTCAATTGATAAACACAAATGGCTGATAGTCGCACCGGGAATCGTAACCCCTGGACCTCCGGACCTAACACTACATATAAGCTATTCAGTGGTATTGTATTGTAATTTATTTATTTATTGGCATCACACAACAGGTACATTACACAACATGCAATAAAAATATATAAGTTCAAGCTTGTAATTAAATTACATATTATAAAATGTTCCTACCAACTTGTTTAGTTCAATGTTAACATTATTTCGTTAGGGCGGTTTTGTAGTTTTTAATAAAATCAAATATTTACTGATTTTTAAAAAAATAACTATTCGCGAAACACTTAGCTCCTATTTCCAACACATATACATAGATTCTTCTAAGCAAGTGTGTTATTGAGTGTTGACACACTTCAGTACCTTCGTAGCGCCGCCCGCCCTAGCAACACTTGCCCGCCCAAACACAACAAAAATACGCTAAAATAGTCCTCCTGAATATCGTAAGTTATAAGTTCATTGTTTTAGATAATTTGAAGATAATTTACATTATCATTCTTGTTGTCTTGCTAAAATTCAACATTATGTAATTATTTAGCTGATATTTGTAATTGCCAACACCCTTGAACCAGGAACTATAGCCTAGTTCTAGTAGATATAGGAATGCGGAACTAAAGTCGCTATTGTTTTTATTTTAGCCACCTGCTTATTTTGTTGTTTAAAGCAAATCACATTAGTTTATTATTTTGTGATCTGAATAAATGTTAAACTATATATTATACTTAGGTACTTCTGAAGAGTACTAGTCTTGCTTTGCTGATCGCTAGGTACTTACTATTGCATGATATTGCCAAAAATGTTATTATTTATGATTACGGTAAATGCAATTTTGTTAGTAAAAGCTACATTATTTCCCATACATGATGTGCACAGAAACACCGCGCAGTCACGCCACTGTAAAGGATCGTTCACATTTGTACTGCACGCCATTAAACAATAATCTGGTCGCAAAGCTATATAGTATTGGCCAAATTGTCATCTCAACGACCATTAGGGAACATTCTTGAATTGTATTCCTGTTACGATGTAGATAAAAGTGAAATATTATTTACTATACCTGATTTTCGATTCCACCAAACAAATGCAATGTTAAGATTAAATCACTATCGCAAATCACCGCAAACACACACCAAAATACTTAGGTACCTACTTATAATAAAATGAAAAACAACCAAAAGTATCTTGGATCTTGAATCAAATAAATTAGCCCGCGCACCCAATAAATCAGGCTACACCGGCATGTCGACAACGCAAGCCGTATCCGCGTGTTTCAGTTAAACCAGTGCGTAGTGGCCCTTACGCCGAAATTTCAATACGTGTAGATAAGGGTGGTACCGCACCGTGCCAGGGCACTCTATGACAAAGGTCTCACCAGCGGCGCTCGGCTCGAGTTCACAACACGAGCCTCGCTCTGCAGCCACAGCCGTGTCGCCGCCTGTACCTGCCACTGCGACCAGGGCATCCCCTTCTGGGGGATGGTGAGTATTGTGTAGCTAGTCTAGTTAGTGTTCTGTTCCTAGACTTAATTATCGACCCCGCGGTGGTGGGTTTTTTCTTCGAAAATCCGAAAAGTGTGTTTTTGGTTAAAGCTCCGAGTGTTTTATAGCTTTTTCAAAGCTTTTTCCCTAAAATTGCACATTAACTTGGTAAACGCATTAAGGCACCTGTTTATTATGTTTTTTGCACATTATTTTGTTTATACCATAGGTCTTTTGCTTATCCATTTTGTGGGGGTTTGTTTAGACCTTGTCATCAAGGTCGTCGGCTTTGTTGTAGGCTGATATGATAATGGGCATATCTAGGTAGGTGCATGGTAGATACTTTTTTTGCTGTTAATAATAGTGAAGCTAGACGGCCTAAGCTAGACAAATAAATAGATATTCATGAGATAACAACCAGCCATAAACATGACATCTAGATCTAGCCTTCGATATTACCTAAGCTATTTACCTAGATTTAAGGACTTAGTGTCATTTGTAAGTAGCGACGTTTTGGTAGAGTTATATTTTGTAAAATTTTAGGTAAATAACGTTCAGTCACAAAAGAAGAGCTTTTGTGTACACAAAATGTTTAATGCGTATCAAATGAAGATTAATGATATTTTCCCCACAATTATGATCATTAATCATTTGAATGTCACATATAGGATATGTTTCCATCAGGCTTTCCACGAAGGCAGTACTTAACTGTTTATTGTTTTTGTAATTTTTAGGTACTTACCTTCCATCGTTAGGCTTTCAAGCGCGTTCATGAAATTTACGCATCGGCTCCAAAATGATACCCATTCCGTTTCTTTTATACTTAATCCACTATTTTATTCTACCTTTATGTAAGTGTAAAATTCTGGTCACACCACTCACACCCCTTACCATACAGTTAACACTTTTATGCAATATGTAAGACTGTAAGACCAAAAAGTTTAAATTCCTCATCGTAACAGAAACTCTTTGGTTCCAGTTTCGCGCACCCGCACGTGCGCGCGCGCCTCGAGAAGCACATGGGCTCCCACCTGGCGCGGCTCACGGACCAGGGCTACATGAGCGAGCTGGAGGACCGCATCCGCCAGCTCAACGAGGAGAACCTCAACAAGAGGATCTCCTCCAGAGTCGTGAGTGCCTTCTCCCTCACTCCTGTAGCTGTATCTCTGTCCCACCTGGCGCGGCTCACGGACCAGGGCTACATGAGCGAGCTGGAGGACCGCATCCGCCAGCTCAACGAGGAGAACCTCAACAAGAGGATCTCCTCCAGAGTCGTGAGTGTCTTCTCCCTCACTCCTGTAGCTGTATCTCTGTCCCACCTGGCGCGGCTCACGGACCAGGGCTACATGAGCGAGCTGGAGGACCGCATCCGCCAGCTCAACGAGGAGAACCTCAACAAGAGGATCTCCTCCAGAGTCGTGAGTGTCTTCTCCTTCACTCCTGTAGCTGTATCTCTGTCCCACCTGGCGCGGCTCACGGACCAGGGCTACATGAGCGAGCTGGAGGACCGCATCCGCCAGCTCAACGAGGAGAACCTCAACAAGAGGATCTCCTCCAGAGTCGTGAGTGCCTTCTCCCTCACTCCTGTAGCTGTATCTCTGTCCCACCTGGCGCGGCTCACGGACCAGGGCTACATGAGCGAGCTGGAGGACCGCATCCGCCAGCTCAACGAGGAGAACCTCAACAAGAGGATCTCCTCCAGAGTCGTGAGTGTCTTCTCCCTCACTCCTGTAGCTGTATCTCTGTCCCACCTGGCGCGGCTCACGGACCAGGGCTACATGAGCGAGCTGGAGGACCGCATCCGCCAGCTCAACGAGGAGAACCTCAACAAGAGGATCTCCTCCAGAGTCGTGAGTGTCTTCTCCTTCACTCCTGTAGCTGTATCTCTGTCCCACCTGGCGCGGCTCACGGACCAGGGCTACATGAGCGAGCTGGAGGACCGCATCCGCCAGCTCAACGAGGAGAACCTCAACAAGAGGATCTCCTCCAGAGTCGTGAGTGTCTTCTCCCTCACTCCTGTAGCTGTATCTCTGTCCCACCTGGCGCGGCTCACGGACCAGGGCTACATGAGCGAGCTGGAGGACCGCATCCGCCAGCTCAACGAGGAGAACCTCAACAAGAGGATCTCCTCCAGAGTCGTGAGTGTCTTCTCCCTCACTCCTGTAGCTGTATCTCTGTCCCACCTGGCGCGGCTCACGGACCAGGGCTACATGAGCGAGCTGGAGGACCGCATCCGCCAGCTCAACGAGGAGAACCTCAACAAGAGGATCTCCTCCAGAGTCGTGAGTGTCTTCTCCCTCACTCCTGTAGCTGTATCTCTGTCCCACCTGGCGCGGCTCACGGACCAGGGCTACATGAGCGAGCTGGAGGACCGCATCCGCCAGCTCAACGAGGAGAACCTCAACAAGAGGATCTCCTCCAGAGTCGTGAGTGTCTTCTCCCTCACTCCTGTAGCTGTATCTACTATCTCCGTATCACATGGCGCGCCTTGCGGACTAGGACTACATAAATGAGCTAGAGGACCGCATCCGCTAAGACAATAGAACAAACTTTCATGATAGATATAAAACGTATTGCACCAGTGAAAACAAAATACCAAAAAAAATGCAAGGCAACTTTTTTTTGTTTCTTTTTCAAAATGATAAATTTATGAAGAACTATCTATCTTGTCTTGTGTGAAAAGCAAAATAACCACTGTAGCCATTTGTAAAATAATATAGAATTCGTGCTCCATACCCATTACGAGAACCATTTTACTTACGAGTCAGCAAGCGTGATCTACTTTTTGCTTTTTATTTCGGAAACATAAAATAGTTTCAGTAGTAACATAAGTGTACTACGTCGTAATAATCCTTCTAGCTACTACGTAGATGTGTATAGTTGTTAGTCATGCCTTTTCCCAGGTATCTGTGAAACTTTTAAAGCAAAATTAAACTTTCTGAAACTCATAATAAATTATCTTGTAAACTTTGCGACGTATGGAAGCATTTCAAAGCTGATTCTAGTGCCAACAATGTGACAACATGATTAATAAACGTAAGATAAACGAGCTTCAGTGTCAGTCATCTATTTTCATATCACACACACGCTAACTCGAATAGTTTTTTTTTTTTCAAAATGTCTAATCATTTTATTAATTTTATTCATACCTACTGACTCTACTGAAAATTTGATTTACTTAGATGCAAGTAATTATTCTTAGTATTCTTTTACTATATTATTAATATTCCTCTACTATTTCACACTACATATTTATAATTATGTTATAATTGCTACGAACCTTCGTAGCAGTTTCGTAGCCGAACAAACAAGTACCTACAACAATAAGTTCACATTCACCTTGAAATGTTCATGGTTCAGTCATTCCAAGAACCAATCATTGTGTGAGGCGGACACGTTGATGAACGTGATAGTGAAATTACTGACTTCTATTAAAAACCAATCACGATTCACGATTCAACACAGTATATTTGTGCCTTTTCCTCTGAGATTTCTGGCAGGTGGTGGGATATCACGTGTCATGTTCGCGTTCTGAAACGACAGACAGTGTATTGTGTGGATAATTATTTCTTTCTAGCCTCAGATCATAAAATAGACATGTTATACGTTTGACGTGTGCTTATGCGTATATCAATTGGATTATATACGCTTTTTTCAGTGAATTACAGTTGCTGAATAGAACTTGCAGTTGATAAGCAATATACACCAATATAAATATACACTCAATAGTCATAAGATAGGTATACTCATGTAGCTAAATCTGTAACCTATCTAGAATTAGGGTCAAACGTGCGATAGTACATTTTCACTGCGTTTGATTCCATATCTAAAATAAACCGGTAATTAGCAGTTACATATGTGATAGCCGTGCACAAGTTACATTTTATGCTTGAAGTGATTTCGAGAAGCTAATGTCTGATTTATTATATGTTTTATCGCAGTTCAGGTCTGACATGATTTATTTATCTAGAAGGGCACATGATTGGCATAACCTGCCTATTCCTTGGTACAAAGTCTTGTAATCTGAAACCTATTTAAAGTTTGAAATTAATTATTAAAATACCTACCTTGCATACAATGATACAAAGTTGCCATAACTTTCAACAGCAAATGGCACAATTACATTATAATATGTTATAGTGCGTCCTTCCCAACCGCTTCTCTATAAAAATCGTTCTTTAGTACCTACTTCATATTAAATTATGTTGTGTAAAACACACACAACAACCAGTCAAAATGGCAACCTCCGTATATCTATTTTTAACCACAGACGGAATCTTCTTACGTTTTATTCTACATATACACTTATAACTTATTTTTAAACAATAGAAACCTTATATCCTCACAAATCTTACCCACTTAAAATTTACGCATCATCTATCTCTTTCCCTCACCAGCTCGATGAGATGGAGCGTCTGAAGCGGCTGATCCTCGTGGGCAAGACGCCGCTCAAGGAGTGTCCTCCAGAACTGTTCTACCACCCGGTGTTTGTGTTCTGGAGGATGGTGAACCGGGAGGTGGCTCGAGCCTCCAAGAAGCGAGCTGAAGCCTATCTGAAGAAGCTGAAGGCCACGCAAAAGATTGAACATGTAAGGAGTTTTTAGATTTTTTAGAAGATGTGCGCAGTGAAGGTTGGTAGTGCAGAACACAGGGCTATGTTTGTACCAAGAAGTCATAAGATGAAAATTATGATTTCTACGGTTATTGAAAACATCGCAACGAAACCTCTACATATATTATGTACTTAGTTTTATCATTAGTTATGATAGTTTGATTATGTGTTCTTCTTACCTAATAATGTATTATAATTTGATGATACATGATGTTTTTATCCGCACCATTAAACCATGATACCCCCACAGGCATTTGACGAGAGCAGCGAGGGCGTCGGCGAGGAGGAGACGGCGGAGTTCCTCACGGATGAACAGATTTTGAAGAACTGCCAGGACGAGGTGGAGGCGCAGCGGCTGGTGGACATCGAGAACGGGTTCCGCTTCAATGAAGAAGAATACGCACAACTCAAATACGAAACCAGCGAGATTAAAACACTCAAAAGTCTTTCCGTAAGAATATTTTTCACCTACTCCTTTGTTATACTCAAGACGACGTTGGCTGAACGCCAAAAAATGTCAATATAAAACGCCTTGTTGCTTTAAAAAACGTCGCTAATGGAAATATTGTGTTTCGGTAACAGTTTGTCCTAAATTTAAAATCATAGTGCTGTAAACAACGAAACATGCGAGTAATAATAGCACTCGTGGATCTACTGAAAAATTACGGAAGTTTGAACACGACTCTGTTGTTGGTCTGTAGGTTATTGTTATTATGGTTATCATAGCTTATAAAAAGCCATTTTTAACCGACTTCGAAAAAAGGAGGAAGTTCTCACACGTCTGTATGTGTGTTTTTTAAAGTGCTTGATAGCAATCGCTCCATCAGGCAGGAAACATAAGATTCAAGGTTACAAATAAATGAATTGTTAATTTTCATATAAAGTATGAATATTTCATGTTTAGATTTACCTATTACCTAAACACCCAAAACTCATTATCTCACGTGACATGACACCGCGATACTAGATTCTAGAAGACCCGCACTCGCCACGCACCCAGCACAAGACATCACAGTAATCGGTACTAATTAAACTACGTATTGACTCTACGGCTGACTTTGGATCCTGATATAAGCACTAGATAGGCAGCTCGTGTCTAGCCGGTTCACACCAGTGCGCGGCCGGCTACGGTTGACCCCAGGTCTCGCCACTGATAAGAGGTATGGGGTAATCACGACCGCAGCAGTTGGCACGCTTGGCTATAAAGTTTGTTTACACATTTGTTTTGTGCTGTCAGCATGGATGGCTGTATTTGTATTGGTCGGTGCACGCTCTTTTGTTTTGATGCTTGTTGTGTTTTGGTTTTGAGTTATCTATGTTTTAAAGTCAATCGCAGCGAAATATTTATAGACTTTAGGTATACGATGATTTTTATTATAAACGTGAATTAATAATGATTTAGACGGATTGTCTTGATTGGTACACATAAAAAAGAAACAGCTTTCTGAAATAAGCTGCTGTAAGTATACTATGTTGACATCATTTGTAATGAACCAAGAATGGGTACATTTGTCCTAACCGGTAAATACCGGTTATAATAGAGGGCACAGCCAAATTGTGTCAGTTTTGTGATAACAGTTTCAATTCTTGACCTTTATAACCGATTTAGGTGTCTACTGACTACTGACAATCTCATAGCAACAAGACATGAGCAGTTGGCATTGGAAAAGATGTGGGTTGTATGATCACCTATTTTTGTAGTAATTAATCTTAATGAGTGGGTCATTAGCTATTTGTTGTCATTTTAATGGTCTTACATAACCAATTCTTAAATAAAATACATAACTCGTAACCATTTGAAAAGCAACAATGACAATAAGACACCTTTTCCTACGAAGGAATTTAACTTTTTTTTATGACATCACTCTGAAATTATTTGGAAAACAAGGAAACGCGCTGAGGCAACCTAGTAATGGGGCCTCGCCCTAACACGTACGAAGTAATGTAGGTATTAAGCTAAAAATCTAAGCTGCGATAACTTAGTCGAGTACCTAACAGCGGTACCAAAAGATAACTGAAAGCAATTTCATTTATAGTGAAAAGGTCTTAAAATTCCTAAGGAACAAGCCATCAATCAAGCACCGACACTCACTTGGTGTAGCCGACAATACTCGTAGGTAATTTACAAGTTTTATTTCCAACTTATCATCATCAGTTTTCGACACTAGCTTTCGTGTTTCCAAAGACTAGGTTATAAAGTTTTACTATCAAAGTTTGCGATCTCACACATAAAAATGGTCGTATTTTATAACTTTGTCGAGCAATACTTTCATTTTCAGTCACGCTAAGTATTCTGAAAACATGGATTCAATATCTAAATACGAATAAAGTTAGTAAACTTAGGAACTTTCATATCTATTGATGTACTTTATGTACATTTACAGGGTGTTGCAATAAGGGTATACTAAGCCGAAAGGGGGTGACTCAGGGTCATTCTGAACAACTTTTGTTCTACAAGTTTTGGAAATTCACGAAAATTTTTTTTTGCATAAAACTTTGTTGGATGATGGACGTTTTTTTTTTGCGAATTTTCAAAACTCGTAGAACGCTTGCTCGCTTAGTATACCCTTTTTGCAACACCCTGTATAATATACTTAATATTACTCTATGTAAGAGTTTGCATAGATAATTAGGTACATGTTATATCTTTATAAAAAAGCTATTATTGAGGCGGTTCCTATATTTAATTATGTGAATAGTATAGTGAATACAGATAGCTTAACCAAACAGATGCTCTGCAGGTATTTAAGTAATGTTTTGTTTGTTCTTTTGCAGAGTGTGGAGGATCTGTACGCACTAGCAGACAAGATAATCGGCTCTAAGCGTTTAGAAGTAAAGTAGATCGTAGTTTATTATTTATTAACTGGCAATAATTAGACTGTAAACTCAACAAAATACGTAATAACGGCTTTATTATACTTATTTGAAAAAGCTTGTACGATTTTAAATTGTAACGTCTTGCTTGTCAGAACTACCAAAAACATTGTAAAGTTGTGAAATGTAAGTGATAAGTGTATTTTTTTGTAATAAATAGTCATACTTTAGTATATTTATGGGTTTTTATTTTAATCATTAACATAACTTACAATTATTTAATACAAAACATATAAGATTAAACTTAATTAATAATGAAAGGATCCAAACAAAACTTTCTAATCAAACAGTTGAGCAGGTTTCATAATGCGACTAGAGACTCTACCTACAATTGCAAAACAAAACAACAAACATTTATCTTTCTCACAACAATTCAGTCAGTAACAGCAATTAGTAGGTATAATTAACACTTATTATGTAACGAACTATACGGCATATTAAACAGTAGGAAGATACATTAAAGTTCAAATTAATTTCAATAAAGGCATATCTTTACAAAATTATTGATATGTTTTTCATCCCTCTGAAAGCTTCAAATTTGTTAGCCGTATAGTTACTACGCGGGTTCGTAGCACGCCTACGCCGCGCCGTAGCCTACATCACAACTTGCTACGCGGCCGCCGGCGTAGCTGCGCATATATTAATCCTGCGGGTTTGTCTGTCGGCTGGTATATCTGGTGTTTAGGGTCTCCTTTCGTCACATTGGCGGGGAACTTCGACATGTCGATGTTGAGGTAATGCTTGTTCGGCATTGTCATCTTCACCCAGGTGATCTGTTGACAAGAAACGAAACATTAATAAATAGGCGTGCCAAATAAATAACATTGCTGTGATAACCTTTTGTGACAATTTCGCACGAATTAATTAGCTTGTTCTTTTTTGCGATAACCTTTTACATTGGCCATTTTATTTGACCACAGCCATAACAAAAATATTTGTTACTGGCCACTCTGTAAACAAACGAAAAAAGAAACAATTTAAATTTAGAACATACCTCGGGCACTTTTTCGAGCACGACTTTCTCGGCCTGATACAGAGTGTGCTGCACGGAGGGCGAGTAGACGCCGGTGTCGGGCGGCCCGGCGAACTTGTCCAGGATGGCGTCCTTCACCGTCAGCCACGCGTCGTCGAAGTCTGCCGACCGCATGCTCTCGTACGTCCATTCTGCTTCTACTACCGTACTGGTGGAAAAGAAACACAAATTGTTAGTTGATTGGTAGTTTTTATGTTAAAAAAACGTGTTTTTAGATATGACGAGACGAGAAGTTTTTCCTGAATACTGTGATTCTTACCTAAATATTCTTTCAGCGGCATCCGTCAGCGTAGTGTACTCATCTTGTACAAAGTCGACGAAGGCTGATTGCGTCGTCTTCAGCACTCGGAGTCCGCTCAACCCAGACTTCACAATCACGGCCTCTGTTAAAGAAATGAACACAACATTAATCATGCTGTACGAGTATGTGCTGATCTGTAGAAAAATAATATCTTTTTAAATTTTGAATTAAGAATGTTATATTTAAAAACAAAAGAGTGTCTTACCGTGGCGTGCCTGCGAGACCTGGCACCAGCGCGTGGCGGTGGGCGAGTACACGAAGGCGTGGTTGTGCGGCGCGCCGGCCTGCAGCCGCTCCCACGGGTACTCCAGCACGTGGCACTTCGCCTCCGCCACCTGTTTGTACGTGTACAGGAAGTGGTTCACCACCACCGCGCCAAACTCTTCAGGAGTTTTCACCCCGTACTTCTTCGCCAGTAAATAGATGGTGTTCTTTTGAGAGTCGGTGGCGACTACTTCTTTGTTATCTCCGACGACGTAAGCTGACTCGGAGGCTAGTTTGAGCTCGGTGGAGACCTCGAACTCGCGGATGGTGTGGAAGTCTCCGTCGCGGTGCACGTGGAGGAGCTTCACGGAGTTCTTGCCGTAGCCGTGGTCGCTGAGCTCGAAGCGGCCGTTGGAGTCGGCGGCGGCGGTGGGCGCGGCCTGCGCGCGGCGCCGGCTGGCTGGGCCCATGTCCTCGTCTTGAACACTGGATGTGTTCGACGGTTTAGCGTAAATTCTGAAAGAAACTCTTTGGTTAGTTTTGTGGACTAGGTATTTGTGAGAATTTAATTTAGTGTTTGAATTTCAGCTTATAATTTTCTTTGTCGAAGTCTTGGTAGCTTACCTGTTGCTGCTAGTCCAAGGCATGTTCGTGGAGGTGAAAATAATCACTTGATCTTGAGGGTGTGCAAAAAACGCCGGCAACTCACGTACATAACGCAGAGAAGACAAACTGTGGAGATTACGGAGCTCGCACCCGCCTTTATACCACCCTGTTATCAGCAGGCACGCGTCGCATCCAGACCAAACAATGTTTGTATACTTCGTCACAGATAGATATATCATTCACTAAGTAACCACGTTAACTAAGTGATAGATTCGTGACCAACTAATGCCCAGCTGATAAGTGCAATCATTAGGATGCTGCAGTTCTCAGTGCATTATACCTAATTACAAAGTTCTGTTCGTTCATAAAGTTGTATTGTGGAAATAATATTGGCACCCTCTATTCGTGCAGCGGCGGTAAAACAGGCGTCGGCTTGTAATAACAAAGTTATGAGAGTTTCAAAACTTATGAAATTGTTCGGGAAGTTTTCGCCATCCAACAAATTGTTAGCAAAGAACTATCTCATACGCGTAACCTCGTATTCAATACGGATAAATTTATTTTACGATTCAATAACGGCGTCAATAACACGACTGTACCGCGTCGGTCGTTACGTTTCTTCCAGTTATTTACTACTCCAGATCCACGTCTTAAATTGATGTCTTATTTTACGGCCTTAAAAATGGTTACAATAATAATTTTATGATCGGATATGGCGCAAATATTCGCATTGCGTCTACAAGTCATTATTGCGGTAACTTTTACGTTCCACGAAGTTGAGTGAACGCTGCAAATAGCCGGCCACGTGGGTCATAAAATGTTTCATATTCTGAAAGTGCAGAGTCGCGCGACCTTTGCCGAGTGAGATGTGTCGGGGCGGGCGGCGCGGGGCGAGGGCGGGCGGCGGGCGCGTGCGCGGGCGGGGGCGGCGGCGCGACGGCAGTCGCCGGCCCGGCGTCGATACCGCGCGCCCGCCATGCCCCCGCGCGCTCGGTGACCAGCTCGACTCTTCCTTCCTCTCTCTTCCCTGTGCTTGTGTTCAGCTCCCGTCTCCCTGATGATGGTCCGGCGCAGCGGCCGCTACACCGTCAACTGGCGCGGATTTAAGGACTTCGCCTTCGGAAGTAAACCCCCTGATGAAGGTAACTAAGATAAACGACTTCCGCATATTATTCTTCGTGACATAAATAATGTATTAACTGAAATAATCCTTACTGTTTCAGTAATACTAAGTACCTATGTGGCTAAAACAACTAGGTAGCCAGTTTAGTTGTGCATTAAACGTAGGACATAATATTCTATTAGCTAACACTCTCGATATTTTTAAAGACAGAAGAGTTTCAAAATCTTGGTTGGTTCTTAGTATCTCCATTTACTGACAGTCGAACTACTTTAGCTATCTCCGTAACATTAGTTACCTGTCCTACACTTATTTAAATGTATTTATACTTACAATAAAGAAAAACAACATAACGATTAAAGTTATTTTATAAAAATAAATGCCGATAAGACGACCGAATGGCGTAGTGGTTAGTGACCCGACTACTGAGCCGAAGGTCCCGGGTTCGATTCCCAGCTGGGGCAGATATTTGTTTAAACACAGATATTTGTTCCCGGGTCTTGGATGTGCCCGTAAAATGGCAATAGGCCCGCCCCCTATTACATTGGGACTAACATACACTCTGGCTAAAAGTGGGTGCAGCAATGCATCTCTGCCTACCCCGCAAGGGAGTACATTAGTACAAGGCGTGAGTGTGTGTGTTTTTTTTTTGTAAATGCCGATCGTTATTTGCGGCAGTAAATTTTGCCTGACAACGTGGAGTTAGGTCGATCTTTCGGTGCCAACTTACTTTACTTATATTTAATCGATTTATTCGCAATAAATGTGGTTTTATTCTCACTTCATATTTTACTTATACCGTGTGCGGTGTGCATATATAATTATAAAACTATCATATTATTATTATCCATCTATCCAACACATATTTCATAGAATATCTGAATATCTTTAAATATCTGTTAGTAGGATTTTTAGCTGATAAGTTAATTATAGTATACATAAATTATAGTAGGTGCCATGCTCACATACATGAATGGATCCTGATAAGTCCACAAAATTAAATGGGATAATTACACACGTCATATCATCATCATTACCTCTAATTACTATAGATAAGTAGGTAGGTACCTACCCTGTAAGTTATCAATTTACATCTTCATTTCAGAGGAGGAAGAGAAGAAATCGGAAGAAGACTTATCAAACCATGATCGGATATTTTTAAAAAGCATTGTGGAAAGTCCTGATTTTTGCAGGAAATTACAGGTTAGTCGATTATTACTACAGCATTAAGAGGACTAGGTACGAGCTAGGTACGTATTTGAGCTATTTGATCCCTGAGTATATTCGGCTTATTAGGTATATTACAGCAATATTACTTCTATGGTATAGGTATATTTTTTGGAACAATCTGTGTTCGTTCGTCCGGCGCACCCTGCTGTCCTGGGCAGTCACTCGACTGATAACGATTTTCTCACCACGATGATTATTATTAGTCTAGACTAATCGCCTATTAACGCTAGTAAGTCTAGTATATAATTTGAAGATAATCGTAAGTACTGAGGACATGCTTTTACCACAAGCTTTTACCATGAGGCTTCCTCAACAACAATGTTGTAGATGACATAAGTACTAATTAAATTTTGAGACGTGATTGCCCATAAGCCTTTTAGTACTTACAATCAACCCAAGTAATTTATTTCGGGGTCATGATCAAGGCCTTCTTGGCTGGTTAGATATTCAAACTCAAGCCGAACTCGAACTCCAACTTATGATATGAATTTCTGAAAACGTTTCACTGAAAATCCGAAACTACAAGATGAGTTTGCCGTTTGCCGCCAAAACACAAAAAAATACTTAAAAACCAAATTGTCTATGGTGATCATATACTCTTCACACTCACAATAATAAAGATGATTAAAATACAAATATTATAAATCGCGTGAAACTGAATATAGCCCAAAACTTTTTTTAATTCCGTAGTCTATGGTTTGTTCTATGTATGTATTTTTCTGATGTTGGCTACACTGTATCTATATCTTTCTCTTTCTCAATAGTAAAAGTGTGCAAGTGTAAGCGAGACAAAAAAAGTAGTTGTTGTGAAATCGGTTGTTAGGTGGGTGTGTATTCCTGTTATTCTGAAAGTTTTTAGTGAAAAACATCGTAACGAAACAGAATAATAAACTTAATTACCTCGCAAGTAAACAATAATGTGAATTTCTTTTATGGGAAACCTTAAATAATGTACTTTTAATTGATTCTCATTCATGAATTTTGGAAAACAATGTGCCACGCCTTTGTGTCCACTTATGTTTTCGACCCCCATTAGTAACTAATTGGAATTTTATGGATTAATTCGGTGATTAACATGTCTTATCATTACACTTTCAGACTGTAGAGGCCGAAGAGGACCTGTATGTGAAGCCTGTCTCCTTGAATAATATTAGTATCATACGATCTCTTAGCGAGTACCGCGGGAACAACATAAGGACCATTGAACAAGCTGAACTTGCTATACTGTTATCTAGAGTACATTTTAAGGTTCGTATTTAAATTTTATTTTTACTCTAAGGACCTACTATGTGATATAGTTACTTAATATTTTTATTTCACTATCATTTCAGTGAAGACATAACTTTGTAATTTCAGGCATTAATTGATGCTCACGATCAAATCGGTGCAATCTGGCTTGATCGAGGGTCTGGCGTAGCCGTGCCGCCGGTGAAGGAAGAAGCAGAGACTGAAGGAGAGAACAAGGAGGGAACTGAAGAGAACGGAGACATGCCAATAGAGACAGTGAAAGTTGTTGGCCTGAGGAAAGTGCCTGGCCAGCCCCTGGGACTGACTGTAAGTTTTATGACCAATTTTATTCATAAAGGAGCTCTGTATTTTTTTCTTGAATTAGGCAAAAGCAGGCAGTAAAAAGGTGATTCAGGAAGCAATTTGGATCTCATATAGAAACATCCTTTTTTAATACAATAATGCATCTTTCAAAATTTGGTTTATTCAGGTGACGACAGATGAACATGGGCAGTTAATAGTAGCTAGGATAATGTCGGGCAGTGCAGCGGCCAAGCAGGCACTCCTGTCAGTTGGAGACGTACTGCTCGAGGTGGACGGAGTGCAGATAGACTCCGAGGACCAGCTCAAGGAAGCCGTCTCCAAGGACAATGAACGGGTCACGCTGAAAGTCGGACCAAACCTGAAGGAAAAAAGCTCACAAATGACCAATAAACTTAGTGTAAGTTGCAAAATTTATATTTTGGTTAAAAAGTTATGCCTTGTGTAAAAGTAGTAATTATGAATTGTGTTTATCACAAGGTCATTCTCATTGTTAAAATATTTGCCTTGAATGATTCTTTGAATTTTTATGTGAAACATTTTATTATTTCAGTGCTATGTCAGAACATTATTTGATTATAATCCAAAAGAAGACTCATTGTTACCATGCAAAGAAATTGGTCTTGCATTCAACAAAGGGGATATTTTACAGGTAAAACTCATCATGTTTTCTAATAATAAGACATATTTTACAATTTCAAGCTTGTAGTGAAAACTAAATTAAGTCAAACTGATAATAAATGGCCTGTAAATGGCTGAGCTGAATTTAAGGGGATATATACAAAGGATATGTTAAAGGGTAGGAACTTCGTCCCCCTCTCTGAATATAATAGAATGGCCTGTATCCAGACTATTCAGAGTATAGTCATCAAAGGTATTTTAATAAAAGACATAAATTTACATTACATGGTAACTATTTATTACGATAATTTTACAAATTTGGTTAATTTTACAGGTATCTGATAGAAAGGATCCAAATTGGTGGCAAGCAAGCCATGTAGACCAGCCCGACACGATGGGGCTGATCCCTTCGCCGGAGCTGGAGGAGAGGCGCAAGGCCTATGTCCCTCCGGAGGCCGACTTTGTGCATAAGATCAGCATTTGCGGAGCTCGGGTAAGTCACGCCAACTATTGATTTTCGTAAATCTTTAACATTATGTGGACTACGTCGAGAAGAAGATAAGTGATAAATATATAATCCTGGCTAAATTATATTTAATAAAACTGCATAAAGGATCGTAGAAATGGCCTTCAAAAGGGTTTTAACTATTATTATTATCATATTCTCATTTAATCATTGTCAAGATCAAAATTGATATTAAATTACGGTGTGCCTTACCATGCAGTTGTTTGTAATTTGATACTCTAGCATTGTTTACATATTTACGTAACATTGTTGCTCTGCAGAGACAAAAGACCACACATGAATCACACATGTGAGTCATTACCGTAAAAAAGGATAGGTAGTTTTGTAATTACTTTCGTCAATTCAGCTAAATGTGCAATGAATTAAAGACGTGATTTTCATTAACACATTAGTCACGTGTGAAATGGCACCAGCTGACTTGGCATTTCATTATTTAATATTAACATCTAGCGGAATTTGTAAATAGAGTCTAATAGCGTACGTAATTAAGAGTGTCATCTATTATTTTGCTAAGTGGTATTTTTTTAGAATTACTATTTCAATTACTATGAATTATGGTAGGTATAGTAGTAAAAAATATACCTATTTATGAATGAAAACAGCTGGATTCATAGAACAACGAACAATAGAGTGTAAATCTACGAGTCTTCCTTTCTTAACTTACTCAATTGTGTGAAAAAGATGCGCTTAAAACACCACAATAGTACCGATGCAAATTAATAAATAAATATACATCTCGCTCTTTGATAAGAAGTAAATAGAAAAATAATTTTAAAACCCAACAAACCTACATGGTCACCCACTCATTGTACAACTGGCCACAAACACCACATTGCAGATATCGAAAAAGAAAAAGAAGTTCGTCTACGAGTCCCGCTCCAGCGTGCAGCTAGAGGGCGCTGAACTAGCCCTGTACGAGGAGGTGGCGCGCACGCCGCCCTTCCTGCGCCGCGTGCTGGCGCTGGTGGGCACGCGCGGCGTGGGGCGCCGCACGCTCAAGAACCGCATGATACAGGACCACCCGGACCGGTTTGGCGCTGTTGTGCCTCGTGAGTTTTCTTTGTAACTTTTGATGAAAATTATTTCAGTTTTGGTTCTGGCATGTTAGGAGATCCACTGAGGGACAACAAAAATGAGATTAGACAGGAAAGTATACCTACTTATAAAATAGTTAATTTCATGATCCTTATGCTACTGCCTTCAGGTCGCGTGCTGTATTAGCAGTTTCTATAGAAAACCCTTGTAACACAACCAGTTTTATGGTTCATCTCCAGCTGAGTTGTCTCAGTCGGAATAGCTTTATGTAACCATCAGCCCCTGTAGAAAAATGCCAATTGCAAACTTATTCATTCTAAACTTTTTGGTCTATAATATAAACATAACAACTTACCCCGTCCACTATCTCCAGACACGTCGCGCCCGCCGCGGCCGCTAGAGGAGAACGGTCTCTCCTACTGGTTCGTGTCTCGTGAAGAGATGGAGCGAGACGCTCACGCCGGCCGATTCCTCGAGTACGGGGAGCATAACGGACATCTGTACGGGACGCATCTTGATTCGATTAGAGCTATTATAAAGGAGGGTAAGTGTTTTTGTGGCTTTCTTGCAGTGGTAGATTTTGGGTTATGGAATAAGGGCGTATATTATCGAAAGCGGGGTACCAACGCCAATCTATCAGTATAGCTATACGTTGTGTTATATCGTGATAAGAACAAAACGTCTCCGACAACCACCATCTATAGACAATGCCAACACCGATGACTCTATTAAAGTGAAAAATCGGTAGAACTTCCTCATGGCAATCCATGCTACACGGCATCTTTATCGACGCAGATAAACGTCACTATATCGCGATTTGATTACTGGGACGTGTATTATTACATGAGTTTATCTACATGCTTATCAACAAGAATGCCACGTTTTTCGCGTAAAAGATAATAATCGAAATAACATCGTACATACATTCTTACCACAATATGCCCTATCCTTCCAGGCAAGATGTGCATCCTGGACTGCGCGCCGGCGTCGCTCAAGCTGCTGCACAACAGCAGCGAGTTCCTGCCCTACGTGGTGCTGATCGCGGCGCCCGGCATCGAGCACCTGCGCAACCTCACCTATTACTCTAATAGGAACCTGCAGGTATGTAGGTACAGCGTGTAGGTAGGTCATGTAGGTGAATTAGGTTTTATTAGGTGCGATTCTAAATGTCAGTGATCCTGTTGCTGAGTTCCTTGAGTTGGCAGCAGTTTACCTATTTTAATAATTAGTTAGAATAAATTGGATTGCTTGGCCTATAAGATGTCTCATTTATAAAGAGTAGATATTATGTTATAGTTTCAATCAGATATTCATTGAATAATGAATGCATGCCAAAAAGGCTGAATAAAATTTATAGCATTAGAAATTTCTCGTTTACCTTCATAGATTATTTTTATACCGTATTATTTTATCTTTAGTTACCTGTGTGCATGTCTGATGCTCCATTAGGAGACTCAGGAAAAAACTGGTTTACCTTAATATTTTTAAGTATGGTACTTAATTACTTTTTTATTTTGATTTTTGGTTGTTTTTTTTTTTCATGTATTGTGTCTGTGCATGTCTAGTTCGACCGCCAGAGCTCCATTCGGTTCAGCTCGCGGCGCGCGCGCACGCTCGAGTCGCTCGCCTCGCTGTACGAGGTAAGTTCTCATCTTTTATATTGTATTTAGCTTTAGTTTGTGTTGTAGTCGTTGTAGCGTAATATTGCTTGTTTTATTTTAGAAAAACTGTTAGTTTACCTTTCACAATATATGGTTGTTATTTTATTAGTTAGATCTTTTACGTGGGAAACAAAATGTAGAGTTGAAAACGAATCTAGTTAGGTGTAACAAATTAATTTAGATACCTACTCCGCCGTACGGGACCGCGACCGTTGGCGTTGTCTGCACTGCAAATAAAGACATGATGTGCGTCAGTGCGAATGTCAGCAGAGGCACTTATCCGATAATTTTACACTAGTGATCATAAGCATCGGTGGTTCAGTGGTAGAATGCTCGCCTGCCACGCGGGCGGCCCGGGTTCGATTCCCGGCCGATGCAAGTTTCTTTTTGTTTTTTATTTTGTGTATTGGTACTGATACGGAACCTATACTAAATCACTAATCAAACAGGTTTTTAAATATTTTAATCACTAATGCACAGCATAATAATTTAATCACGTGTGTAATAATACGCACCACGCAATAAATAACTTAGTTAAAAAATAACCCCGTCAAAGCACATAATGATTGCTCGTACAGATTTTTCATAAAACTTATTTCTTAAAATTTAACCCCTCCCACCATTATCAGGAGGAAGACTTCAAGAACACCCTCGAAGAGAGCGCTCGGATCCAGCGGCAGAACGAGAAGTACATCGACCTGGTGATCGTGAACCACAACGCGGACACCACGCACGCGCGCGTCATGGACGCGCTGCACTCGCTGTCCACTGACCACCAGTGGGTGCCCGTCAGCTGGATCTACTAGCCTGTGTGTGCAGCTGGATCTACTAACCTGTATTGGAAGGGTACAGGAAAATGAGGGGCTCATGGATGTAGATTCTTAAAATTCTAATTAAAGTTCTGTCAAACTATAAATTTTGCCAGAGAAAAATGAGATGTCATCGAATTTTAATCAAAGAATTTAGTTAAATTAAGGTTTTGACAGCACCAAAATTAGAATTTCTGCCTTCAGAATCGACATCAATGGGCCCCTTCTATTCCTGTACCCTTCGTATGTGTAGTGTCGCAAACTGATCTGCCCCGGGACTTCTTACTCTATGACGGTGAACGGCAGTATATCGAAATCTGCTTGTAATTGTGATTGGTGGGACGTGCATTCAAGTAGATAAAGATGCCATGCCGCGAGCTCTGAGTACCTACTGTGAGAACTGTGAGAGTCTACGGTTAGCAGTTTGTAGTTAGCTCCACACAACTATGGTTGGTAACCAGTATATATTTGTTAAGTATAGACAGGTTAAAATATCACAGGGATAGAGATGTTAGAATGCGATAACATATGACATCACCATCACAAATGTATTTTTAAAAATTGCTCAGCATCACAATGTTTAAAACAGGTTTATCATAAACGGGCCTACTTTTACCACAGTTTGTCATCTGAATCTACGTATTCCGCTCATCACAATACTTAAAATCACAATTTGATAAACTTAACAGATGTTTGTAAAATATTCTCCTTCCAATGATTTATACGATCCACGAATGCGACACATATTCAATCTCTTATCTCCGTTAATATTAAGGAAACATTATTTTATTCACTTTTTTCACTAAGTGATTTTATATCTGTAAGTTTATGTGCCACATTATGAATTTTGCTGATAATAGTTGAAGTTTTAGGCAGCTATTTTATTCCCTCTGTTGTACGGTATCTTGCCTACAGTGTTATAACTACACTGCATAGATTTAGTATAATACTATACTAAGTCCATGCTACACTGTGTCAACTGTATGGGTGTACCATGACAGGATTAGCTTAACTTTATAAATCGATATCATTTGAAACTTGGCAAAATTCAACCCACCTAAATAATTAAACAATTTAGCAAAAGCTAAACTACTTTATATTTATTAAGGAGGATTAAGTTAAATTAGAAAAAATCCTAATAAACTATTGGCCTACTTAATTTGATAAGTATTATTATTCTGCATAAAATCTAGCACTAATCTTGCATTCTTATTTTGTCTTACCGTGTCTTGTGATTAAGAAGGTACTATTTTATCACTCTATGCTTATATTAATCTTGACTCATATTTGAGGCTTATTATTGTTATGTATTACATTTTTTACCAGTATTTAGAATCATTAAATGAATTTTAGAAAGAAAGACATTACACGATTAAGTCAATTTACCAATAAAATAATGTTGTAATAAAATGTATTTTTCATTGCTATGGTGCCGAAATAGCTGGCATGTATTTAATACAGACTACAGTTTTTAAGCACTAATATCAAACATATTATACTTATTTAAGCTATTATAATTGTAAACTTAGCTTGTATTATGTTTTCATTTAGAATCTCACATTCCGTCCATTTTGTTTTGTTATTTAGCTGTAAATTTTATTGTACGACAAGATTTATTCAATATACCAATATTATGTAATAATCTGTTTATTTGCTTTGCACACGTCCATTGTTAATAGTAGTTTTAACCCACACGTTTATGGTTAATCATCTTACGGTCAGTTTATGTTTATTGGCATGAACACGATTAAATTACTTTAACCATTTTCAATATCATACCATCACACAACTTAGATCAAGATGGACTCGGGTTTACCAAATGCATCACAGTCATAACTATAAGTAGAGCCTAACAATTTCTTCAGAGCATAGCTAGTAGATAATTAAAGTGAAATTAAAATCGTTTTTAGGTACTATTAAACGTTTATTAGCAGATTGTGTAAAGCGTGGTTTCAACTGGCAATAACGGATCTCATTGGTCAGCTTGCAGTTCAGTTACCATATACCAGTTGCATCAGCGATCGTCCTCATTGGTTGGCTTGTCGCGTGGTGTTCTTGTGCTGTCGCGCCGACGTCTTGAAGATGTTGGGATCGATGTGGTTGAGCGCGCTCTCGCCCACGATGGCAGTGGACGCCCGCTCCGAGTCCGTCTTGTCCAGCAGGTGAGGAGCCAGTAGCAGGAATAGTTGCTGGAATATAGAGGGTTTTGTGTAATAGGGTATAACGTGCGCAAATAAAGAAACAATATGAAAATGGCCGACCATCTACCGGGAGATATGACCATTTGCTAGCTCCAGCTGACTCGAATCTTATACGCCTGTCAATACTCCTTCCTACTATGCAACTGCCGCCATTTTTATATTGTTTCTTTATATGCGAGCGTTATATAGTTAGGTACATATTAGGCTTCCCTGTCCATTTGCGGGATGGCGAAGGCGAGAAAGTGACACAAACTTATCAGTTATCATATCAGTCTGCTGACCTCAGCCCACGGTATGAGCGGCAGGTTGGCGAAGGCGGCCTGCCACCCCGGCAGCCCCAGGTGCACCAGCGCCATGCGGAAGTAGTGGGTGAAGGAGTCCGCCAGCCACCCCCACGCGCCCTCGCGAGTCGCCAGCCACACGGACCACGAGCCGCCAGTGTACACCAGGCATACCTGAGATGTGAATGAAGAAACCAAATATAAATTGAAGTTACTATCTTATCTAGGCAACACACTACAAGAATATCCTTGAAGCTAATGGTAATTATCTAAACCTGTTTAATGTAATTCTACTTTTCACTGCAAAATGTACGTGCCCGGCTAGCTCAGTCGGTAGAGCATGAGACTCTTAATCTCAGGGTCGTGGGTTCGAGCCCCACGTTGGGCGATTTTCTTTTTTTCTGGACGCGCCTACCTAGGTAGATAATGTTATATAGGTATCTATCAGTTTCACTGTCGCGTTTCCGAGGAATAACAATTATAGTTTATTCGTAGTGGATATTAACAACAACTTTTTTATAATTTGGAATTAACATTGTATTGTAAGTACAACCTTATGATTCCTGAATTTCAACGATCCCGTATTCTTATCAAATTCCCCTTTTCATATAATATGCTATCTGCCCGGCTAGCTCAGTCGGTAGAGCATGAGACTCTTAATCTCAGGGTCGTGGGTTCGAGCCCCACGTTGGGCGTCTAACATTTTTGTAGAAAAAACAAACATTATTGTTTTATAATAACATCAACAAGTCGAACTTTAGTTTTACAACTATGAAACTCATTGGTAGATGTAGGTAAGTACCTAACTTGTAGTATACAATTATACATAGATAGTTAGACAATGGTTAGACACCTACCTAGATAATATAACATAATCTTACTTTTCCAATAGTCCTGCAAGTATCAAGTTCGAACACTTTACTCTTGGTGTTCAAGACCGGGCGTGGCCCAGTGTTCGGTCTCGTCATTGAAAAATCCACAATGTCTTTGAGCGATGGCGACAGACACAGTTCATTCAACGAATTCACCCGAATTGAGCCCACAGGTAAGATGTCATCGGCTGAAAGAAAAAATTCAATTTAGTTTAGTCTACTTATACAGGAGTGGGTAAGTGGCGAAGAACTCATGCATGCATGAGGTACCTATATTGATATTGAGTAGAAGAACCGAAGTAGGTAGGTAAAGAATTTCTTTTGTGAAGACCACGAATAAAATCTATGGTGGGACGCCCTTGCACTATATAACCGTAATAACCTAACTATCTTAGGACATATAGTTTAGGATAGACGACCCGGTAGTTATTATAGAGGTTGGGTGTTGGTGAGGATGTCGGATGGAACAGACAGGTAAATAAGAAAGTGCATTTTGTTTCGTGGTATCAAACAACATTATATCAGTGAGGTAACGGCATAAGAAGGGTGGTTAGTAGACAGAGAAAACTTGCCAGAATATTTATAATGCCATGTCAGTTGGAATCCGTCGGTAGACGCGTAGAAGTTGCGCAGATCTTCGGGCAGCGCCGCCGAGTGCCGCTGCTCCCAGGTGGACAGCGCCACGCGGTCGCACGACATCCTCCGCTCAACGTTCACATTACATATTCGGGGATCAGATTCTAGAGGAAATGTGTAATTTTCTTAGTAACTATAGGCAGGCACTAGGGGTAGACGAGTTCTCGAGTGGAGACCACGAACAGGCAAACGCAGCGTGGGACGCCCTCCTGCCCGCTGGCGACCTTAGTCGGGTAGCCGGTAGTGGTTGGATGAGGAAGGCCGAGGACCGAGTGATGTGGCGCTCCTTGGGAGAGGCCTATGTCCAGCAGTGGATGATTATTGTCTGATGATGATGATGATCTGTCATAAGTTTGAATTAACTAGATAAATACCTACCTACAGTTAGTTAGTATAGGCGCGCGGGGGACATTTTCTTTAAGCAAACGGTTCTGCCGGGCGCATCCTTCCTATTGAAATCATTGGTTCCTGAAGCTTCTATTTATTTTCTAGGAACCGTAAAAGCACGGCAAGTGGCAACGACGCGACGGTGACGGCGCGCGGCGGCAGTTTTCCTGCTTGCACCATGCAACTCTTTATATAGAACCTTTGATAATATAGAACATAAGCCACCTGATTTCCGTGTGCTGGCTAGTAGCTACCTATTATAAACCCCCTGTTGAACAATATTTTCATCGAAGTGTCTAGGTTGTGGCTAGTCGTGCCAAAGCATCTCCACACTGGGCTCGCTAGGTTGTAACTAGTCGTGCCAAAGCATCTCCACACTGGGCTCGCTAGGTTGTGACTAGGCGCGTTAACAGCCATTCGCTAGTCAACGAACCACTCAAATATGCTCCATATTGCAACACAATAAAGTTAAATTTGTATTGTAAGTATATGACATGAACATGACACAAGTTGCTCTTTCTACTTTTAAGGTTATAATGGCGGTCATGGTAAACAAAGTTTGAATTTATTTCAAAGAATGGAATTTGAGTAGCTTGAAGAACTGGACACGTTTATTACAAATTACGAAAGAATAAATTGTGTCCAGTTGTGGAAGAAGACTGCGAAAACTATTGAAAAGTCCAAAGCCGTGTGCCCAAAGAAATTAGCATCATGCAACGAAGATCTGAAATACTATTGTCTGTCGTATGCATGTAAAATGGGAGGCCGGGCTTTTAAGTCGAAAGGCAGAGGCATACGGCATACGACGACTTATAAGGACAACTGCCCCATCACCATCCTGTTAATAGAGATTTCAGAAAATGTCTCATTTAATTATACCATACGTTGAATTATTAATAGTAGTTTTTATTATAAATAAAAGATAATATTATGTATGCTATACGTTGTTTATTTTTGTAGAATTAAATTCAGGGATAATCATGTTGCATGTGAAAGAAAACATCGTGAGGAAACCCCAATATCTAGATTAAGCACATCTAGATATGTGAACCCACCAATCCGCAGTGGACCAGCGTGGTGGGAAATGGTCAAAGCTTAGGAAGGCAGTTTAGACCTTCGAGATATGCACAAAGGTTCCACTTGAGAGAGCCAGGTCTTACACCCTTACAGACAATATAATAGAATGACCCACTAACCCTAATCTATCTTACTGAGAACCAAATTTAAGTACATACTTAATTACATACTATACATACTATACATAATACAATTACTTTATGCCACAATAGCGTAATATTGTGTACAAAGGTCCTCTGGTAGCTGTTTCATCGCGACCCATCACGTCCGCATTGCTGGGGCACAATGAAGAGCAACTTGAGTCATGTTCATGTCATATACTTACAATACAAATTTAACTTTATAGAGTTGCAATATGGAGCATATTTGAGTGGTTCGTTGACTAGCAAATGGCTGTTTACGCGCCTAGTCACAACCTAGCGAGCCCAGTGTGGAGATGCTTTGGCACGACTAGTTACAACCTAGCGAGCCCAGTGTGGAAATGCTTTGGCACGACTAGCCACAACCTAGCGAGCCCAGTGTGGAGATGCTTTGGCACGACTAGTCACAACCCATACACTACCAAAGTGTGAAACGACTAGTCACAACCTAGTCACTACCTATTTTCATTTTGTTTTCATAAACTTTTCAAATATTGTCCCAATACGCAGGTTTAACGGCCCTGGATACGTGTACTTTGACTCTCACTTTGACTACTTTGTTCCAATACGCAACACGACAGACACAGACAAAACTTACGTTAATTCTATTCTGACATTCTGACAATGTCAAAGATACACAGATTAAATAGCCGCATTGAAATTTATAACCTATAATTTAATTTTTTATTTAATAAAATGGTGATTTAAAGCTAAAATTAATAATTTATAAGTTTCTTAAACACCGTAAACAGTCACAAGAGAAATGGCAAAGGTAAACGCTGGTGTTTGCGCCATAAAAGAAGAATTTGTAGTGAAAAAGCCCGCAATACCAGATATTATTATATTTGAAGACAAATCAGGTAAACATAAACTCAGCGGTGAAGGTGACGATAAAGACGAAGTAGACAATAAAAAATCTAAATTAGAAAATGGAGCCACAGGAATGGCTAAGGATAAAAAGCGAGGTCAAAACAAATGCCGACCAAAAACATTTCAGGATGATAAGAAAAGTAAAGCTTGCCCAAGTATCATAAATATTACCTGTAAAGAAGAACTAGTACCATGCCAGTTTAATAACTGCATCTTTATTCATGACCCTATAGAATATCTGAAATTAAAACCAAAGGATTTAGGCGAGACCTGCCATGTCTTTAACCTCCGTGGGAGATGCCCTCGAGGAATTGCTTGTCGCTTTGGTTCTCAGCACCTTACAGATGAAGGCTACAACATAGTAGTGGAAAGTAAGCAGGAAGCATGGAAGGATGACACTGTTAATACTCTTCAGTCAACAACTAAAACAGAACTCCAAAAAAGGAAATATGACTTCAGCTTAGCTGAAAAACTTGTAAAACATTTGGATAACAGGAAGAAACCTGCAGAAAAAGATTTAGAGAAAACAGAACCCGAAAATTGTGATGGAGAAATTGAGAAAAAGATAGAATATACAGGTGCAGTGACAGATGAAGATTTAATAAAACTGTTGCCACGAGAGAAAAAGAAGATAAACTGGAACAATAAGCTGTATCTAAGTCCTCTAACAACAGTTGGCAACCTACCATTCAGAAGAATATGTAAAAGTTTTGGTGTGGACATCACTTGCGGTGAAATGGCCCTCTGTGAATCCATTTTAAAAGGTATGACACAGGAATGGGCATTGGTGAAAAGGCATGAATGTGAAGACTTGTTTGGGGCTCAAATATGTGGTACTAATGTCTACACTATAGCTAAAGTTTCTCAACTTCTTCAAGAAAATTCTTCACTTGATTTTATAGATTTGAATTTGGGATGTCCTATTGACCTTGTGTACAAGAAGGGAGGAGGTTGTGGCATGATGCACCGCCTGTCCTCACTGGAGGCCTCAGTGAGATGTGCATCAAATCTTTTGAGTATTCCATTCACCATCAAAATGAGAACAGGTGTATATCAAGACAAAAAAATTGCTCATACAATTGTACCCAAAGTGGCACAGTGGGGTGCATCATTGATAACCCTTCATGGAAGGTCCAGAGAGGCCCGGTACACTCGGTCTGCTGACTGGGAGTACATTGAGACTTGTGCTAAAGCAGCTGCACCTTGCCCTGTTTATGGGAATGGTGATATTCTGAGCTACCAAGACTATGTTGAAAGAAGAGAAAGGGCCCCAACTGTGCAAGGGGTCATGATTGGTCGAGGTGCTCTCATCAAGCCATGGATATTCACTGAGATTAAGGAACAAAGATTGTGGGACATTAGTAGTGGTGAGAGATTTGATATTCTGAAGAAATATACTAACTATGGACTGGAGCATTGGGGATCAGACACCCAGGGTGTAGAGAACACACGAAGATTCCTATTGGAATGGTTGTCATTCTTATACCGTTATGTACCTGTTGGGTTACTAGAAAGACCTCCGCAACAGATAAATGAAAGACCTCCTATATATTTTGGCAGAGATGATATGGAAACTTTGATGGCATCTGGAAATTGCTCTGATTGGATCAAAATAAGTGAAATGCTGCTTGGACCGGTTCCAGATGGGTTCAATTTTCTACCTAAACACAAAGCTAATTCATATTAATGAGTGTTAAGTTTACAGCAGAGTTGTTGTTAAATAAAAACCTATATTTATAAACTTATCTGTATTTTACTTACCAAGTAGCTTAGTGACACCTAAAGTTATATTTTCATAAAAGGAATCTTCTGAAACTAAATCAACACAAAAACTCATAATTTCTGCTAAAGTTCACAGTTACACAAAAATATTTCTGCTCTTTATTTATTGTGTTACCATGGCTACAGCCATGACAGCCACTAGCCACTGCACTGGCCACTGGTTCAAGATTAGCCCTACAGTATCAATCATTGAGAAGTTTTGGACCGGGTCATACGGGGATCCCCCTTGATAACCTCAGCCTTCCTCATCCAGCCACTACCAAATTTTCACACTACATGCTTTTTGACATACCTACTACGCTTTTTTTTCAGTACATACTTAATTTTCTGTTCGACTTCAATGGCATGTCCGTGTGATGATAAAGCATAGGCCACGACTAAGGCTCGGCGCAAATTGGGCCACCGACAACAGCCAAGTAGTAAGCATTGTTTTTATTATTGTTGAATAAAAAACAGGAAATATTTGAAAAAGTTTATTTATTCTAGTATTGGAGCTGTTACTTACAGGCGACTTAAGAAATGCAGTTTACACAAATAACGTCCTACATATTGTAGCATTTATGCAAAAAAAATGTAGTAGGTAGGTACTTATAATGTACAAAGAAGTTCTTAGACAAAGTAGAGCTTAGTAATCCTACAGATTTTTTATAATGCAAAACTTAATTGCGGCTTGAAAATATACTGTTCCTACTGATAATTAAACCTGAAACCGTAAATCACAAAATTGATTTTATTATTTACCTCAAGAGTATTTAAATCACATATCATAATGTAATACATTTAACATTATAGTGATATTATTATTATCTGTCCACCAACTGGTTAAATACATAAATGGAATGAACATACACTAAAAAAAAACAAATTGTTTGTTCCTTCTTTGTCAGATTCATTGAATAACTTATTAAATATATATTTATCTTCTTCTTCGCCGATGCGAGTCCCCATTGCGTCCATTTTCTGCAAAAAGAAATAAAACTATTATTTCCCGTGGAAATTCTACCATACTCCTTTACATAATGTTATACAATAGTGTGTAGGTATTTTATGATGGCATATTGCGATAGACATGCTTCAGATAAACTTTACCTAAGACCTAAATGTAAACAAGCATACCTGTTACATAGCTGAAGCAGCCGTGTTAGGGCACCCCCATCGTATGTACAGGGACGAGAGAGGGGCTATCCTGAAGTGTACATGAACAGACCTAATAGATATCCCGTGTGCAGACGCAACCAGAAACGTCATGTGCGGCAACGTAATCGTTGGTTAACCAAACTTGGTTGTGTTTGCACACGTAGATTATAAGCAGTTTTATTTTATAAGGGAACTTACATTGACGGGAAGATGGGAGGAAATTATAAGTGCTAAATATACATGTGAAATAAGCAATCTTAGTTGTGTCCTAGGTAGAAGACAAAGATTTATTATGTATCAGCTCGGTTTTATGAGTGGTAGGTAACCTAGTTCATGAATGAGTTGGTTATGTGGTGTGGGCTTGAATAAAACAAACCTCGGGAGTTTTCACCGGCGTTGGTGATTCCTCTGGCGGTCGTTATACCCCATGGAGCCATTGACATTACCCTGATCGGCGTTCATATAACCCCCCTGAGGTCTTCCAGGCCCCATATTTTGTGGGCCATATACATTAGCAAAATTATTTGGAGGTGCATTCATATTTTTCTGCATATTATGTTGTTGATTTTCGAAATTTTTGTTATTTTTAGAGGCATATGACCCAAAGGCCGTGAAGTTCGGTCCGACTGGGTCAATAAAATTAGCGTTATTTTGTGGAAGCAACCTCGTCCCCGCACTCAGGCCGCCATAGGGCATATCCAGACCGCCAGAGGCGAGCGCGGCGGCGGCGGCAGGCGGCTGCGGGCCGGCCGCCAGCCCCGCGCCGGCGCCGAGTCCGTCCGACTCGTATTCGTCGTCGCGGCCGCGCGGGCGCCGCCGGCCGCGCGCGCGCCCCGCGTCGCCGCCCAGCCCGCCGCCGTGGCCCGCGCCGACACCCGAGCTCTCCGAGCCCGAGCCGCCGTAGCTCACATTATTGGAGCCGTCGTTCCCGCCAAAGCGAGATCCTTGCTTCCTGGAATCCGAGCCAAGGCCGCCCCTGCCCAAGCTGAACTGTCCGTTAACATTGTTGCCACTCGCCATGGACGCGTCGGGAGGCGGCGGCGGCGGCGGTGGCGGAGGCGCGCCCCAGCCGCCCGGTTGCACCATGCCACCGGGTTGCACCATGCCGCCCGCCTGCATCATGCCGCCCGGTGGAAACTGGGACATCATCATGCCGAATTGTTCAGGGGTAAAGAAAGGAGGCATCATGAATCCCTGACCGTTCATCGTCATCGGCGGGACGCCCATCAACTGTGGATTGAGCGTCATCAAAGAAGGTAATTGACTGGGAGGCGGAGGTTGCTGTGCACTGAATTTGTTGCTGTTGCTGTTACTGTTGGCAAAACCATCATTTATATTGGGGCGATTCTGACTATTTTGTTCAGGAGGTGTGGACGGTCCCTTGAAGCGGTCATTATTTTGCGGAGGGAACTGTGGTCCGATGGGAGTGGGCAACAACGGTTTGGGCGTGGGCAGCAGAGCTTGGGGCTGCGGCTGCGG
This sequence comes from Plutella xylostella, assembly GCF_932276165.1. Taxonomy (NCBI): domain Eukaryota; kingdom Metazoa; phylum Arthropoda; class Insecta; order Lepidoptera; family Plutellidae; genus Plutella; species Plutella xylostella. Next base: position 8,752,797 of record NC_063984.1, on the reverse strand, counting down.
CGGGACAGCGGGCGCCTCCTTCTGTGGGCTGCACTTGCCTGAGCGTGAGCGGCTTCGCGAGCGGGAGCGGGAGCGGGAGCGCGAGTAGCTGCGGGACGACTTGGAGGAGCGGCTGCGGGACGAGGAGCTGCGGCGGCGGCGGCGGCGGTCACGGGAGCGCGAGCGGGAGCGGGTGCGGCGGCGGGGGGCGCGGTCGCGCGAGCGGGAGCGAGACCGCCGCCCGCCGCGCCGGTACCGCCCGCCTCGACCACGGTGACCTGCTTGAAATTAATATCATTACTATCCTCTTCCGTAGCTGACCAGTAACATTTAACAGAATGGTATTTCTATCTTACTATAGCACAATAAACGTCTGGTATGCAACTCACGTCTGCCGCCGCCGCCGCCGCGCTCGGCCAGCTCTTGCAGCTTGGGGTTGACGACCTGCTTGGCCTCCTTGAGCACGGCCACCAGGTCGCCCGCCTTGGCCGCGTTGCTCGGCGTGAAGAACGTGTAGGCCGTGCCCGTCTTGTTGGTGCGCCCGGTGCGCCCGATGCGGTGCACGTAGTCCTCCGAGTTGCTCGGGTAGTCGAAGTTGATGACGAATTTCACGTCATCAACATCTGTCAATGTGGTAAGATTCGGTGTAAATATTAATTTAATGCGTTCATAATTATAACAATACTATTATCAGAATATTTGAATACATACCTAGCCCTCTGGCGGCGACATCGGTAGCTACTAAAATAGGAGCTTTTCCACTACGGAAATCTGTAAAATTTGTGGTAAATGAGTAACTAGAACAATTGTGAGTGTTGATGACCAACTAATAAAAACATGTGTGCTTATTATATTAACTATCAACACACAACTCGGCGACAGGAACAAAACTTTAAATTTGACTCGTTATTATTAGTTGGTGCATCATAAATTCATAAAACATTATTAACACTTGGTGGACAATAAACGTATAATAAAAAAGGTGTTATTTTTATTATACTGTTCTCCAATGTGTTAAGGTGAATGTTAACAACACTATTTAACAAGATAGTTCTATTGGAATGACGGAATGTACTTTCTCAGTTCGTAAATTTCTGTAAAGGATTACTTATTGTAATAACATACATCAAACGTGTTTACCGTTCACAGTCCGCCCAGTATACTTACATGCTAAAAGCCAAACACAAAATAAATAGGAAGGTAAATACTATACCGTGTAATAGGATTATGTACCAGATACTAAAATATTAAATTAATAAGCGTAGAACATGTTAAAAAACGAATCTGTCGAAAAGCAGACTGTGAAAGGTAACCAATATTGAAACAAATACCAATTAGCCTATGATAAAACTTACTATAATAATACAGACGCCGTTGTAAGAAACATGCTGATATTAGGCACAAAATAATGAGTGACAAGTGAGCGACGTCGCCGTGACATGGCCGCCATGGAGCGGGCGGCGCATGGCACGCATGGCCCGGGGCCATGGCGCGGGCGCGTGCTAGCGGCCATGGCGGGCGCATGGCTAGGGGCCATGGCTCGCGCGGGTGCGCCCGGCGCGGCGCCGGCGGCGGAGGCACGAGAAGCGGCTCAGACTAGCCGCGAGACAAGTCAGAGTTGTCTAAGAGACAGCGCCGGCGGCAGCGGGGCGGCGCGCAGCTCGGCCTGCACAGGCAGACACACGCGTTACTGTCCGGCCGGGAGCGAGCGCAGTCTGACACCGCTTCTCATGAACCTTGCTGGTCACTTCATCATACATTATTATTTAACATTGAGCAAAAGGTTTTAATAATTGGATGGTGTTAATTTTGATACTGAATATGTTTCCAAAGGAGGGCTTTGAACTCATAATACAATTAATAATACATCAAAGAAAATAAAATTTAATCAACTTCTGTATTTTGATTTGACAAAAAAGGTACTTAGACAAATATTTCAATCACAAGATCTTACCTTGTAACACCCAATCTCTTTCGTTTTGCGATTTGTCACCATGGATGCAAACGGCAGGCCAGCTATGAAAATAAATTATTACATTAATGATGTGATGTGTAATAAAGATAAAATACTCTTTATTGCACACAAACAGAAACAGAGTTACAAAAAAGAAAAGAAAATAAATAGCACAATCGGCGGCCTTATTACTAAAAGTAATCTCTTCCAGACAACCAAATAATGTAATGTGCATGCATGCAGATGTTTCAGATAAATTATGAAATAATTGTAGCTTACCCATCTCTTTTCATTTTCCTTGTTATGTCATCTACTCGTTTTTTTGTCTCTATAAATATGATGGTTTTATTTTCTTTTTCTGCCATAATTTCTTTTAACAATGTGCTGAGTTTTGTTTCTTTTTCATACTCTGCACAAACATCAATAATCTGTAGAATATTGTGGTTGGCAGCTAACTGTAATGATCCCACATTAATTTGAAGATAGTCCTTTAAAAATTCAGAAGCCAAGGTCTGTACCTCCCGCGGCCACGTAGCAGACCACATGAGGGTCTGCCTGTCGGGTCTAATCTGTTCAATAATTTTTCTGATTTGAGGTTCAAAACCCATGTCCAACATTCTGTCAGCTTCATCTAGCACCAAATAAGTTGTCCTTTTGAGGTTTGTCCTTCCACTTTCTAGGAAATCTAACAGTCGACCGGGTGTGGCAATTACAATTTCAACTCCTGCATCTAAGTCTCTGGCTTGTGGTCCTTTAGGAGCCCCACCGAACAAACAAGTGTTGTGGATCTTTGAAGTATTAGCAAATTTGTCACACACTTCCTGAATTTGTTGTGCTAACTCTCTTGTAGGGGCCAACACCAGGGCAATAGGGCCATCACCACGGCTGGACTTAGGTTGGTTATTGATGTGTACAATGGCAGGTAATATGTAAGATAGTGTTTTTCCAGACCCTGTTGAAGCTATTCCAACCATATCATGTCCACTCAGAGCTATAGGCCAACCCTGAGCCTGGATAGGGGTTGGTCGGGAAAAACCCATCTTTTCTATTTCATCCATGACATAATCTGGAAAACCCGCTTCTTCAAAACTCAATGTTGGTTTCGGTATATTCCGTCCTTTCAGAGTAATTTCTTTTTCGCTTCGCCATGCTTCAACTTCAGAATCAGGTCTCTTTACAATATCAGGATGAGGAACATAGAAGTCTTTCTTGAAGGGCTTCAGACGGCTTAAGTCCCATTTTGGTTTCCGAAGGTTGGCGCCTGGGTTGTTCCTGCGGCCCCCGCCGCCGCCGCCGCCGCCCCCGTAGCGCCCACCGCCGCCGCCGCCGCCTCCGCCACCGCCGCCCAAACCGTACCGAGGACTCCCACTGCGGCTCCTACTCCTGCTTCGGCTTCTACTACGACGCCTGTCACGGCTTCGATCCCTAAACGCAAAAGAAGGCCTATTGAATGAGGAGTCATCTACAAGTAATTAACACTGTATTGAAGAAATGGAATAGTGAGAGGGCTTTTTGATAAGAAATCATTTAATCCAACGGGCATACGTTATGATCGCTAATACTACTCGACATCACGCCGCTGTAGGAAAATACAACGCGGCTGGCTATAGCGGTTAACTCGTCATAACATTATAAATGATGTTCTGGCTTACCTTCCGCGGCCCATTATTGAAGGAATATTGATAGAAGTTTATATTTAACACGACACAATTATATTTCTATGTTATACTGCGTTATTTGGTTATTTCTTTCACATCACATTCACAATGCTAGTCAAGAAACAAAATGGCTGCTTTTTCTTTTCATTGATCCGATTCGCCCGGCGCGGCTGGTTTCGTTAGCGCTACTTCAAAAACCTACACCCATCCTTCTACTACTTTATACGGAGCGCTCAGAATAAGGATTAAAATCTAATGTCACTTCTTGTCATAGTGTAGGATTTTGAACGGCTTGTAGGACTCATAGACTAGATAGAAATAAAAATGCTGCCAACAGTCAGAAATAAAAACCGTAAATTGAGTCTATGGTAAATTGGGAGTGAGTGTCTTCCCACCTCTAGCTGTTGAATGAACTATGAATGAAAGTAAAGTACGGATGAGTGAACGAATGGAATCCATTTTCCTGCGTTGTTGTGACATTTTATTCTCTGCAAAGTGCGAAGAATTTTAATAAAATAAGAAATTTCAATAATTATAACCAACTTATAGATCTATTTTGCAACCAAGTGATGATCATATCCATTTTTTATACATTCTAAATACCGTGGTGATTGATAAGATCTGACGTAAACAATGGGTTGAAGTTAGTGATTGCTATCGGTAAAAAACTGTATTTCTGTTGGACTTTTGTGTATAAAAGCAGCGATCTATCACAATGGAACTCGATATCACACATTCTATGGAGAACGACATAGAGTACAATGACAACTCATCCGAGAGTAAATTCATTGCGTGCAGCAACAACGAGCAATTCTCGGTGCTCCGCATATCGGAGGATGTGGAGCCCCCGGAGCCCAAGGCCAGCAAGCACTCGTCGCGGAAGCAGTCCAAGCGGCGGAAGAAAAGCTCGAGCCACAGCCGGCCGCTGCCGCGCATCATCGTGAAGCCGCTGCCGCCGCCGCCGCCCGAGCCGCGCGAGTGGACCGCCGCCGCGCACCCGGAGCCCAGCTCCTACTCCACCAAGCTCTCCACCATGCGGGAGGTCCTCGCCAGCATACCCGGCTTCAGTATGAAACCACGCAAGCCACGCGGGAAGAAACTCTCAACTGCGGCTCAGCTACAACAGACTAAAGAAGGTTGGATAGATCTGGAGACACCAGATTCTATTTTGGTAAACACGAATATTAGAGCATTACTAAATAAGCACACCTTCTCGCTTCTACCACCTCTATATCAGTATAAACTTGGGCAGCTGCTCCCGAGTGTGGACCGCCCCAGCACTTCTGGTCGGCTGAGCTCCTCTAGTCTCAACAATGAATTCTTTGCTCGAGCCTGCTTAGAATGGCAGGAATGCCTCTCTGGGGGTGAATTTACACCTGAAAATCAACAGAAAATTAAGACTGAAGCAGAGAAAGAGAAAAGTAAAATTGACCCATGGAAGCTAAAACATTTTGAGCCGTTCTGGGGTGACAAACTGAGAAAGGAAAAACCTTCAATGAATTTAAACTCGGAAAGGCCATCATTAAAAACAACAATAAAGCTAAGACCTACAGCCTCCATCACAAGCAGTAGTACAGTTTCCAAAGTGAAAAAGAGTAAATCCTCTAGCACTAGCAAACGGCTCAGGTCTGTGGGAGCAGTGACCAGATCCTCCACCAAGACTGATGATGCTGAGGATGAACCTACTCCTGTCCCTTCAAAGTCTTCAGCACCAGTGCCTGACCTGCTACCCCTGAAACATGCCAAGAACCACAACCGAGGGTATGTTGAGTGCCAGGTTGACTTCAACTTCTCAGATTCATCATCAGTTCAAAGGATGGATGACTCTGTATCGTCAACTCCCATAGACCCACTTTTATTACCTGATTGTGATTCTGAAAATAGTGAAATTAAAGAAGATTTAGATATTACTGTGGTCACAATAGAGGAATCAAGCACATCAAAGGATTGTGATGAAGATAAAGCAATAGACTCCAACAGCAACTTAACAGAAGCCACAAAGAGATTAAGTGATGATAGTGACGCCAGTATTTATCCCAAGAGATTTAAATATGAAGAGAATGACTATGCAGCTCTGGGTAAAACTGAAGAATCTGCTGATCAATGCCAAGATGATGCCAGCAGCAACTGTGAAGTAGTTTCAAACACATGTACTGATGAAACAGTAAATCAAAATAATGAAAATGAACATTCACAAGAACGAGATCATGTTGATGCTAAAATTGAAGAAGACAAAGAATTAAAATATGATGATATAACAATCGAACCTTGTAATTCTAGTATACAAGTAGAAAACAGTCATAGCAATATGTTGAATGAATATACAACAAAATCTCCAATTAAACATTATACAGATACCACAAATGATGATGAGTATAGAACACAAGGGGATGATGACCTACAAAGACCACCAGTTCCTAATCCAAATGATCAAACATTTGATGAAGAACACATGACAGAGAAATTGCCACTATTAAGTAATACCCAGGATAGTTACGATCATTATCAAAGTAATTTAAATCCTAATGTAGAAAACTCAGAACCTAAAATGGAATTAACAATGTTAGAACCAATTAACAGTGAGAAAGTTGAATCTTGTGATGTAGCAAAAGACGAAACTTATCAACCTGCTGAACATCTGCACAATATGGAGTATGAATCTCAGCAGCAGGAAGATGATGACAAATGTCATGTGAAGAATCTACCAGAGCACACTGTGGTGCAGAGCTTCTATGATGAACACTTCCGGGACGCTGAGTCATTGATCATGGAGACCGGAGGGCTATCCCTTTTGCCATCACGTAAGTTTATTCTCCATATTTAAGTAAAAAAATATAATCTTTACCTACACAGGCATAGAAAATTAATGAGTTGATAATATATGTTGTTTCAGAAAATGAAGATCCAAAGTTTCCTCCAATCACTCCTCATGCTAATCTAATGGAACTGTCGTCGTATATGAGCGAAACAAGTAGGTTCTAATTATTTTACTCAGAACTATTTATTTAACGAACTTGTTTTTATATTTAATTAAACATGTTCAACCCTGTGTTGCAGATGTGACTGCAGTTGTAACAATGCCAATGACACAAAGTTCCTCTCTACCCATGATGGAGGTTTCTAACTCAGCTGTAAGTATACATTTAGCAAATTCTATTCTATTATATTCTAACAATTGATGTATTTTAGATATATCTAAACTGTGTCTACTATCTTTCTTTTCTATCTAGATGGTTTCATATCCCGATGACCACATGCAAGACCCAGCTAAACCAAAAAATGCAGTGTGGAAAACTGAAAGTGACTGGAGTAGCAATGAAAACATAATGACCTATTCCAACAGTGATAATTCGAAATACATGTGTGAAGACTCCAAAACGAGCATGGAAGATGGCAACATGAATGACGAAAACTGTTTGATAAAAGACGACAGAGATGCAAATTTCAATATGGAGTGTTCAAATTCGTCGGAAAGCTGTCAGTCTATGAAGGAGACGTCGCTTGGCCAGTCGGAGCTGGCGCCGGGCTCTGTCGGAGGCGCTCCGGCCGTGAACCTGGCGTCCAACACGTCTGTCACGCATCATTCGAGATCCAGCTCCAATTCAAGACATAAATCCAAGTCTGGGAAAGAATCTAGCAGGTATGTAAAATGCATTACTGTAAAGTTATTTTCGTCCTTGATTGCGATAATGCATTCAGCTAGCTAGACGATGCATGTATCAACGACGTCATTGATAAACGTTGACACGAGGCATTACAATAATGTTATCAACACAATATGTTACACCCTCATTTATATGTAAGTAGATCAAACAATGATTCATATGCATGAACTTTTTCACAAATTAGTATAAGTCCCCGGAGCTACCCCACTCCCTAACCAACCCTTAACCTGTTAGCTGCCTAAGCATGGATCCGTCCAAGACACAACAAACAAACAACCGATTGTCGGTTAAAAACATGCCCCAATGCATTCCAGAAGCCGCAGCTCAAACAAGGTTCCCCCCGGCGCGGTGAATCTCGAGCGCAGCTACCAGATCTGCCAGGCGGTGATCCAGAACAGCCCCAACCGCGACGCGCTGCGGGGGCAGCTGCGGCCGCCGCCCGCGCTGCTGGCCCGCCCCGCGCGCGCCGCCGCCCGCCCCCCGCCCGTCGTGCTGCGCCAGCTGCCCGTCGCCGTCGTGCCGCATAATGAGGTGTGTTTGTTTAATGAGTTGTTATACAACGTGCTCAGCTCAGGGGTTATATATTTAACAAGTCGTTATAAGTAAGTATGGCAATAGGCCCGCCCCCTATTACATTGGGACTAACATAACACTCTGGCGAAAAGTGGGTGCAGCAATGCACCTCTGCCTACCCCGCAAGGGAGTACATTAGTACAAGGCGTGAGTGCGTGTTTTTTTTTTGTGTGTTTTTTTTTTTTCGTTATAAGTATAAGTAGGAAAGTAGCGAGTCAACCAAAAGGTAAATTTTGTGCTGATGTTATGAGAGATATGACGGCGAAAAAAAGCTGCTATTTATCCTGCAGGTCTATTTTCCGTCGGTCAATATTAGAAACTTGCTATGAATACGTATATAGGAATACGTTATGACTCTCGCTGTGAAAGCGTGCAAATAAACAGTAAATAACATCAACTTATTCCTCTTTTCAGGTAAATGAGAACCGGCCGAACAACGTCGGTCAGTACATCCTCGTGCAGCGAACACCCGCCGCGGCGCCGCGGGCCTCCAGCGCGCCGCCCTCTAATCAAAACACCAACGTCGTAAGTACTTTATATTCCAGAATACGAATGTTGTTGTTATACTTATAAGACCAGACTAAATATTTATCGTTTCCAACTGTAGTTGTGCATTTACAAGTCAATGTTGTGTGTATGGGCCGAATGGCGCAATGGTTATGACTGCGTGCTTAGGCCGCCGCCGCAGTTAGATGGATAGAGTACATTTTATTTACACCAATGAATAATTAACAAATATTAATATATAATTTGTTTTCGAGTCGTGTTATGTTTAGGTTTTGTGTGATATTTCCAACCCGCCTGCCAAGCGTGAAGTCTTGGAGGAGTTCTATGTCCTGCATTTTATTATTTATGAGCTGTATATTTGTGTTTGTTGTCTGTTAATTTGCGTAAGCTTAATTGTTGATGTTCATCAGATATCATTTTACACACCTAAAAATCCATTATTTCCTAATTCCAGAGCGTGGCGCGGTGCCGCAGCGTGGGCGCGGACGAGGCGTGCGTGTGCAACCTGCGCGCCATGATCCTGTGCAAGAAGTGCGGCGCGTTCTGCCACGACGACTGCATCGGCTCGGCCGACCTGTGCCTCACGTGCCTCATACGCTGACGCCCACCCACCGCCCCCATCATGATTTTCTGACAACCGTCAAAGCGCACGCTACTTCAAGTATCCTACTCCAAAGTGCGATTCGTGGTTTCTTTCTCGTGACGACGCGCGGCTTCTCTGCAAAGCGAGTGCACACGGAACTGTCTGATTGTGAAATGTGAGATTCGGTGACAGCCCACTGTGAATGTGCGATCGACCCGTTGTCTTTTTATGTTATTGTTTGTCTTTGAGACTGGATTTCAAAATGTGTAACCTCAAAATTCGACTTTGATGTAGTACTATAACTAAATAATCTTTCAATGTTTAATATTTTCCAGTATTTGGAATAAAATAGAGCCAGGTCGCAATGTTATGTTGTATAGCGTATATTATGTGTGTACAATGTAATTAACGTACATCGTATAATGGATTTGCACCACTAGGGCTGCCCATATTACTTCTCATTTCACAAGTTATAGGGAATACGTAATAGCAGCTAAATTATTAGCTGAATGCTATTAACGCTGGTGGCCTCTCTAATTTTGGAATTTGTTTTCAGATTTACATTTACGTGATCAATATTTTTTATAGGTAAGCTTTTGTTCTAGGGCTCTTCAAATTTCCTAATGATTGATTTTATACATTGGATTATAGGCTGTACAAGCTTAACATCTCTTGTATAAAATGTTATGTTATAAAATGTATACCCATAAATAATCATTCGAATCTCGGCAGGTAATGTCGAAAGTTGGCAAGCTATGTCATGTGAGACTTGAGAGCCTTAGTTTTTCAGCCGGAATACAACTAAGAAAAACTAATCATAAATCTGAAAATTGTTAACGTTTATTTAATTAAGTTAGGTATCGTTGTTGGTAAGAGTACATCTAAAAGTACCTAGTTATTTATTAAGCTAGAATTTATATTTTTGCCATTATATCTTTAATGTTAGGTTGCACTGCAGTTAGATTTGTTCTTGTTAAAATAATTTATTAGATGAACACTAAAACTTATTTGAAATTAATAACAAGTATAAAATTATGTTTTATACTAGATACAGTCTGTACAGAATTATTCATGGGACTGTACCATCTGTACATCTGCTAACGAATAAAAAAAAGAATGAGTGGAATTTTCTAGAATCTGTTAGAAGTATTTTAGTTCTCCGTCGTATTGTTAGCACTTTACGACATCTAACTTATGCAATATATTTATAGTTATTTGTAGTATTTTTGTACCAGATACAAATAAAACTTTGCGTCTCTTCAAATGCTTATTCCAGCTTTTTTGCCTAATATTTCAAAAGTGTTTCGCAAGTGCTACCAAGATATTGATCTCTTTTCGGTTTTTGAAAGTCGGTAAAATTGTTTATGGACCTACAGTTTATCATAAGGCAAGCCAAGAATAATAAAAAATAAACTATTGTAATCGTTTTTAAACCTTTCTCATAAGTTTAAATCCATTTAGTTATAATTTAATTATTAAAAGTATCACAAATCACAACAAACATAATTGACTTATAAGTAACTTTTATATTTTATACGATACCTCTGTTGTTTGCCTTTTTGATTGTCTTGTAGCGATGCCTTAAAATAAATGATGTTATATATACATAAATATATAATAAACATCTATATCACTTATACAAGAAATTTTTAATTATGATACCTACAGACACTATATTATTATAGTAGATAGAGAATAAGATAATTGTATAACATGCTCACAATAAAATCACAACATAATATCACAATTACTTTCTTTTATTTATTCATATCATAAAAGAAAACTACAGTCTCCTACTATTTATATTTTAGTTCTTGTTCAGAAACCGACTGTGCAAAAACTGCACTCAAACGATGTCAATCAAAGAACCAAACCAAACGGCGATAGGTAGCTCGTTACTAGGCCCCAGTTACGTAACGCTGAAAATTGCGAATTGTGAACGGAACACTATCAAACTCTCAACACTTGGCCTATTAAACCCTATAGAGAGAATGGCAAACAGTTTGCCTACTGGGCAGGCTTAGTTACCTGATGCGTATCTTCATATCACGTTCTACGAGCAGTTCAACCCCCAGCGCCCACATTTCCGAACCATATTCACTGGTTGAAGACTTGCTTGCAAACTTTGAGAAAGAGCCGAGGAAATTATGTAACCAAGACCCCTGAAACTAATGCATTATACCTACTACCTACCCCCTATTCCAAAAAGGCGATACAAATGCACTGCGACCATCAGGTGACTTGTTTGTGAGTTACCTCAGACTACGCCTTCGGGGATTACAATGTTGAGCATATGCATACGTCCATTGTACTCCAAGCCTCGAGGCTCGAGGCGAGTGCAAATCTCAGAATAATTATTCCGGGGACGTGTTATGGCTATGCTTGTATGCAGCATATTATGACTCATTTTCATTCATTCAATTATCTGTCAACGTCAGAAAGTGAGTGACTCACTCATTCTGTCATTCAGTCAGTTTTTTGGTCATGGTTCGGGGTGTCGTGTGTGTTTGTTGTAATAATTTATATTTTAATCGAGTTTAAGATCTCAAATAATATTAACTTTGATTCGATATGCTGATTTTATTTATCTGACCGAAGCATCGTAATAGATAGTTCCGTAAAATGTCTACAGTACTTCTGGCCGTAGTAGCGGTCATTCTGTGTATACTTTTTAGAATCCTAAACGTTAACAGCCAGCCTCAAAAGCCTGTAATATACGGACGGGATCGAAGCTTTTTGGAGAACATATTATCCATCTCTCCGTTTCTAAATGAGCCGTAAGTATGATTTATAAAGCAGGTAGTTTTATGTGAACATGCTCGCACCCTACTTGATGATGCGGTGATGTCATGTAAACATTAGAGTAACTTCTCGATTGTCTCGAAACTATCGCGAATTTTCCTTCTTATCTTCAACTATCGTATGCTACACGGATCCAATTTTGGCCGCTTTTGACATGTTTATAGCATTCAGTGAACAAGTATGTTACCTTGGCTTGTACAGTTACCTTGGTTTGAAATCTTAAACTCTAAATGTTTCTATAAAGTACCTGTGTAGGTCAGATTTGGATTCAAATTTCATTGAATAAATATTGGATCTGGTTTACACCTAGTATTTCCTTAAATTTGGTATTGGTCTATGTATACAGGATGGTATCTGGAATCCTCACATTAATCAATTTTAATTTTATACCCTAAAATAATTCATACACGTCTTTTATGGTGATGAAACATAGGGAACTAGCATCTCTAGATTCTAGAAGATTCCTTGAGGATTCTACTCTTTCCATAAACTAAACAATCCATATTTTTTTAGGTATGTACCAACTCGGCTATGGGGCTTCAGTGGGCACGTGCAGACCATCCTGCACAGCCTGATCGGGCGAGTGCGCTGCCCGTGGCCCATCGGCGGCCGCATCTCCCTGACGCTGCCCGACAAGTCCACACTCACATATGATCTCTATGAACCAGTTGGATCTGAGCATGAAGGTAAAAATATTATTTACTAATGTTTCTTCATTTATCTTTGATATTGAAACTTAATAATGTTACTGATAATATTAAATAGTGCCTTATCTTTAAAATCAAAACCTCAACATTCCTAGGATGTGGAAAAATGGTCTTGTTATGGAAAATTTGGTGTAAAGAACAAAAATGTTTGTGTTTTAAAACATAATAATGAATGACATCATAAGCATAACATGAGGTAAACTCATGTAGAAAATGTGTCATACTTTAAGATATCCACTATTTAATATGTAAAGTAACCAATACTTATAGAGTGTCAATGTAATGTAATTAATTAGTAGCTGTAGCATATTCCCGTGGGTATTCTGGGATAAAAAGTATCCTATGTCCTCCTGATTCTTAGCTAGTATGTATAGTGTAACTAGTATCACAACTTCTTTTATATGTATAATAAATATATAAAATAAACTAAAAGCATTTCAGGATCATTCCAAGATCAAGGTGAAAGAGCTAGTAAAAAAACACAGTTCTAGTTTTTCATACCTGCCTACAGAAGTCAAGTACAGGTTTATAGATTGTGTAATCATGCAGAATATTGAGTCAAGGTTTATTTTCGGTGCAAACTGGTTCACAAGTTTTGCATTATAAAATGTATATAAATAATAATATATGCAAATGCATTTATTTATTTGTATAAAAACATAGCAGAGACAATAGTATATTATGCTATCAGAAACAACACAAAAATAAAATAAAACAATTAATCTGAAGAGAAATGAGCAAGGGTGTTGCTTCCCGGTGCTGAAACGGTAATAAGTACTTATTAGTATGGTCTAACTAAACACTCTAAACCAATACATTTTAATTACAAAAACTTTTTTGAAATCCGAAGCAACATAGTAAAACAACAATGGTTAGGTTAGGGGCAACGCTAATTCAATTCGCACGGTTTACTTTATTCCTACAGACCAAGTACAGGCTCATTTATCACTAGCAATGAGAAAACTCAACAACATTATTGCTTAGTAATAATAACATTTAGGTATAACCAAATCTATGCTACATTAGACGAAAGTATATAAATACTAATGTATTAAGTAGGTATCTCAGAGATTCTTATATTATGTGACCATAGATGAGGTTCAAGGTTTACATACATGGTGATCGTGACTTTCAGATAAAGAATGATAAATGTGTGGCATAATACTATGTACAGTGTACAGCCGATAGTATGTAGAGACAGCTGCTGTTAAATACGGGAATTATTCATCTCAATTAGGTATAAATTTCGCAGACTTTACTAGCAAGCAATACGCAATATTTACCTGCAACGGTCTCATCAGTCACACCATAGAGGAAATGGAAAAAACACATCACGATTCTCTCGTTAGTTCCACCACAGTACTGTAACCTCGGCATCACAACACGCGATAGTATATTCTATTAATCTATCCACACGTGTAACAATCCTCTGTAGTGCAAAGTCTACAACCTCCTTTCTTCGACTGTATCTCTCAAGCCGCAACCTCCTTTCGCCTGTGTCTCATTGGTTCCGTTTCCGCAGATGACGTCACGATCGCCATCTGTCCGGGCATCGGCAACACCTCGGAGAGCGTGTACATCCGTACCTACGTGCACTACTCGCAGGCTCACGGCTACCGCTGCGCCGTGCTCAACCACATCGGGGCGCTGAACAGCGTGCCTGTGACGGGTTCCAGAATATTCTCCTACGGTGAGTCAGCGGTGGTGATTGGTAGTTGGTGGGGAGACAGTTGTGTGTACTTGATGTGTTAAATGCTAGAATAATACATGAGTTACATGATCCTACACAACAATTAGAACCTGATGTCGTATGGTAGGTGAGGTGTGAGGTAGTAACAGTTTAGATGAATTTAAGCTATCGTCTCGCACACCTATGATATCTCTGTTAGGCACACTTACTAGTGTTTACTTCTCATTCACAATCGTTACGTGATCCAGGAATTTAAGTGAGAGGCTAATAATAATAACGTATTAGTTAGCAATTCCGGATCGGAAAAGTGTAGTAGCCCCTTTATTGCTTACGTCCCATCTAGTTACGTATCTAATCGCAATCGGCGTTTGATAACGTAGGCGCATACAGATAACTCGTTGGAACATGCGATTATTAATATTATTGTGTATGATAGACTTCTAACCGTAGGAATTTGCACGCTTTTTCATGCATTTTGATTCAGTATTTTTATGTTTTCAAAATATATAACAAATTTAAATTAGAAAGGTATGAGCAGTATAATTACTGTGCGTAACTGGGTCTCACATAAGTAGGTACTATTTTCTAAATACATATTTAGTTTATTCTTTATTTACATAAGAATTAATTTAAGTACCTATACATACCAACTTACCAACAGAGTGTAAAACGTATTGGTAGACTTTGATTTAGTTAGGAAGGCCGAGGAAAGAATGTTGTGCGCTCCTTGGGAGAGTTATACATAATTTTATATAGAGTAGTGGACGATTACGGGCTAACGATGACAAATGTCGAGAACAATATGAAACCCCTGCAACTAGTGGGTGCACTAATGCACCTCAGTCTGCCCACTCTGATATTACGTCCGTCGGCGTTTATGTCATAAAACACAGCGGGGCGGAAGGTTTATAGTTGATGCTAGACATGCAATTAATATTTTTATTACTGTCTATTTTTATAAGGCAATTTCCCTACAATTTTTAATTGCTAACACGTGTGATGTGAACGTTGGGTAGAATCTATGTCTAATATTAATTAGAAAATCATACCTATTACATTTCCCTACTGTACTACCTATCTATATATTTTTTCTACTTTGATACCATAAAGATTTACCAATGCAAGGTTTTCTTTCTCGTATCAATGGAATAGATACTTATTACTAGCGGTCTATATTTCCATAAGTAGATGGTTTTCGTTCATTTTTCTAAAAATAGCTACGTACAGTTCCCCAAAATTGATAATGCACATAGAAATCTTCGTCATTGTTCGGCAACGGTCGTATTCCCGAGCGTTAGAAAACTATTAAGTATGTATTTAGAGTGGTTAAGTGCATTTTCCTCATGAAATTTTAGTAGAATTATGTAATTGGTGCTAAAAGAGATAATTGATTTATCAGTAACGAAATTTGATTCGATAATTCATAATATTCCATAATATTAAAATTTACTTCGAAATGTTACAGTAGGTACTTTTTAAGTGTCTTACTGAAGCTGATGTAAAGATAAAATTATAAAATTATAAGGAGAAATGGATTTCAAACACAGGTTTACATTAAAAATCTCAGTTCAAAAGTATTTACAGCACTGATTATTTCACATTAATAAAAATGTTAACATTAAAATCTCAGTTCAAAAGTATTTACAGCGCTGATCATTCACAATAATATTACAATTGACAACATTTCAAAATTTTATACAGTTGAAATTCGAAAACCATTTAGAGATATGGCTCTAATATTCACAAAAAAAATGTTTCCGATTTTTCTATTGATTTATTTCAGAGAAAAACATAAAAATCTAAATTATCATTCGTGACATCACGATGTGGCATAATAATTAATCGCGCTTTTACTTCTAAAACATGAACAAAAAAAACATGTTATGTCACTTTGACAATGACAATGACAAACATCACTCAAATGTCTGTCACTTTTATGTGTCCTTGTCAATGACGGAAGTTCGTGATTGGTCCTTGCCACAAAATAAAGTTGAAGTTGATTGGTCCTTTGTTGATGTCAAGTTAATGTCATCCAACTTTTTTTTTTAGGTTAGGCAGGCAACGAAAATATTTTTATCCAAAGCCTCGACGTGACGTCACTCATACTATAAATATTTTGAACTTTGAAATTAAAAAAATATATTAAAACATTGAAATATTAAGAAATAAAAAAATACGGGTCATCTAAATTTGTGATATCTCGTCGAAAATAAAATAAAATCGGTGAGCATTTTATTTGAAATGTTGTCAAATACAAACTTGGTCTTTTCGGTGTGGCTTTATTGGCAAAGTGAAGTCTATCAATGTGACGTATATTTTATTCTTAAATGTGCCTCATAATATGGCGTCGTCAAAAATAATTAAAGTTGAAATTAAATTCACATTTGAAAAAAATAACAAGAACGATGGGTAATTGCAGCTCTTTATAATTCCACAAAAGTAATACTGATCTTGACCTTGAGACCTTTGACTGATCGGTGACAGCCACCGACCGCCCAAATTGTTTTCGATTATGTGTCACATGATATTGACTACTATTTCTTTCGAACAAGAATCAAAATGCAAGTGCTTTGTTTAAGGCTCGACGATTCAATGATTCGGGTGTTTCCGGGAATACGACAGTTTGCGAAGATTTGCATGCGCATTATTAATATGGGAGAACTGTACTTATACCTATCTACGAAAAGATAGTCCGCGTGTAATAAGATTCAAATAAAATGGCTAAGTATCCGACGTTCACAGTACGATCAATCAACTCGACCTTACTCACTTAATCGATGTGAAACTAATATATTTTTTCCTTTCTTTCAGGTCACACTGATGACTTCAGTTACATGATAGATAATTTATTGGAAAGATATCCGAATACCAAGATCATCTTGGTCGGATTTAGTTTAGGCGGGAATTTGATCTCAAAATATTTGGGCGAGGACAGGAAAAGGCCAACCAACATTATAGGAGGCATTTCCATATGTCAGGGCTACAACGCCATTGAGTAAGTTTAATATGCATTAAATTTGAATTTTATTCATTTACTTAATTAATTATACCTGTGTTAACAAATCCAGATTCTAGATCTGTTTTAGAACAATGCACAAAATAGGTTGGTAACAGATACCTACTATGTGCATTGTAGTCATTCCGTAACGGCGATACGGTTCGCGACCTATCATGTGTGTGTAAACAGCAAACACGGTGGCTTGCTTGCGAAACGCCCCATTCATTAATTAAATACAATACGACACTAATGTAACTATTATCATATTGTAATAGAGTATCTAAGCTATCATATTTTGGTTCAAAGATATTGTTTTATCGTAATCACGCAGCGTGATTCACGCCACAGACGTCTTTAAATCGATAGCGCATCAAACAGGTGTCCAAAGTTTAACTTTTTCTCAAGTGAATCAATGTGTTCCGCGATATAAATTTCAGCTGGAAAATTTAATGTTTTATATAATTTTTGTTCCTTTAGTGAGGCTATAGACGACAGGCTGATGATGATGACCAACAAAGTTTTTGATATTAAGAAACGTGAATGACAGCTAAATGCCCTATTGAATCATTAAAACAATCCTACCAATAGAAAACGCATAGATACTGATCTCCCTCACAAACCATCTCCCACATACAACGGAAAAGAAAGCTAACGCAGCCATTGTCCGCAGCGCTTTATGCTACCTGCTGCAGTGGCAGAACTTCCGTCGCCTGTACCTGTACATCATGACGGACAACTACCGGAACATCATCACGCGGCACAAGCGCATGCTGCTGACCCCGGAGATGAAGCAAAAGTACGGGCTCGACGAGCAGCAGATCGTGTCCGCCGGGACCCTGCCCGACCTGGACGAGGCGTATTCCAGGTAAGGTTCGGCTATGAGATACAGTGACCTACACAGAAACTTACTCCTACGTTAGATTGACATTGCTACTGAGAGTTGAGAGAGTGAGTGGTACTTGAGAGAACTGACTGTACATAATGTAGGTTCTTATGAGGTTCAAGGATTATATTATTTACGTGTAGCAGTGGACGGTTGCTGACTGATGATGCTCAGCCAGATTGGCAATTTACATAGCCATAGTTTCGATCGCGTTATAAAATGTGTTAAAAGCATATATTTTTTTGCGAACATTGCAGTCTATTTTTTCTATGGGTGAATTAGGTAGATAAGTGTGACATGTGCTAGCATAATTATGTTTAGTAAAAATTTACTATTGTTCAAACTCCATATTACGTTCATCATCATCATCATCATCCTATAGCAGTCCACTGCTGTTCGTAGGCCTCTCCCAAAGCACGCCACTGGATGCGATCTTTAGCTTTCCGCATCCAATCATAACCAGCCACCTTTCGCAAGTCGTCACCCCATCTAGCCGGAGGGCGTCCCACACTACGTTTGCCTAGTCGAGGCCGCGACATATTACGTTAATAGAATATAATATGTGGCGTGTCTCTTTTACTTAGTAGGAGAAATGAGCGTAGAAAGTGCTTGTGAATGAGTGTGTGGCGCAAACCGCGCCATTCAATGAGTTGTTTTTGTTTGGAATTATCTTAGTATACCTAGCTAGGCCACATTAATACAAGGTACATTGTGAGTAATTATGTAGCTATGTCAGCGATAGGTCATGGATTTAAGGTGTAGGTAGGCAAGTAAGTACTAAACTAAAACGTAAAATTCTTTTGTCTTTTCATATCGTATAATTATACGTAATATGTAATTTAGTTTGTATTTAAACTAAGTTGAATAACATATGTATTAGTAATCAATCGACGCATTTGAAGGTTTTTGAATGTTGAAGTTCAATGTCAATTTAAACCTACACTACGGTTTTTGTTGTTTTTAAACTTATGTTAAGAATGTATATTAAAGACTTGTATTTAATTAGGTCTCAGAATAAATTCTTGACAAAAACATATTTCCACATAGGTCATTTCTTATTCATGCAAATTAGAGTGATTGATATAAAGTTAGTATTTTTATGAAAGTATTCCATCTTCTTGTTGCATTTTAGTTCAATGACCTAGAAAGATGTCAAGCGTCTCAAAGTCGTTAAATATTCATTAACACCACCTTCTTTTAAATATCTTTATTCAAAAAAACCAAATCTAATTTCAAGGTCAAAATGCAGTGGCCTTGATATATCCATAACTGGAAACTGTCGAAAGCGAATTGGCGACTACTAATGTGAATAGGATGTCACGTTTATTTTTAGTTAAATCCTGCTCGTGACTAATGTCGGTGAATGATTTATTCCTGAGTGACTTCTCACGTCATTGCTCAGCCTGATGATGACTAAATTTGCCCATTGTTGTTTAAATTATCGATATAAACACAAACATGGCACTAGTATATTATATACAATACAAATGTCTATAATGCATATATATTACCTACACGGTTTCAGGGACTTGGAGATATACCTACGTTAGCAAAACCGATTATGGTGATTAGCATTAGGATGCTATTGTAACCAATTGAAACGCTCATTTTTCTATTGCTTCAATTCAAGCTCCCAGTGTCTTTGAGTGTCGTCCACGTGTTATGTTAACCCTTTCAAGGACGTATATAAAATCGATATTAATTTCTTTAAAGTTAATCAATGTGTCCGTCCATTTAGTACCTACTTAAGTACCTAATACATTTTAGATTAAAGGGAAATTAAATTATGAAATAATCTTTGGTTTGGGTTTATTTTCTGGCCTGTTTTTTATTTATTTTATAATTATGCCCCGAGCATTACGTCACACGTATTGATAACACTAGACCCAATGCTTAGGTATAGTATTAGGTAGTGTACAAACTTTATTACGCCTATTTTTTCTGCATATCTCTTGATATAAAAATTCTACCGTCACACCCAGCACTACCCATGCAGTAAAATATGGTAATTTAACTTCTTGGCGATGAAGGGTCACTTAAGAATATGCAATCCTAGCTTCAACAGTTTAAAACCAGCGCTATAGACTACCATAGCATCAAGCTGAGCTAGAAACCTTTTCAGCACCGGGAAGCACCGCCCATAAAAAAAACTAAATTTTAATTACTTTTCTATCTAACTATCATTTGTTTTATACTTATTTTTGTGTTGTTTCTGTGTGTCCTAAATAAATGTAATTTCTTTTAATATCTCTCCAACCAGTCTAACCTCTACCCCGGAACATTCCAGACGCATCTACGGCTTCGAGTCGGTCACAGAGCTCTACAAGTGGACCTCCTCAGCGTTCTACCTGCAGAACGTGCGAACGCCCATGGTGTTCGTGAACGCGCGCGACGACCCCATCGTGCCCGAGCCGCTGCTGCCCTTCATCAGGGAGTTTGCTAGTGAGTGTCACTTGAAGGTTTTATATACTCTTGGATTCCGCTGTATATTGCGACTGACATAAACTTTAATTATAACAACTACGAACAAATTATAACAACTACAACAACGAAGATCTCACTATCTACTTAATAAGAGCATTGGATGCCAGTCGTGGAGATCCCTGTAGGCATTAAGTATGATGTAGAGTCATATTGTTATCAACTCAAAATCGATATTTGAGTAAATCATACCCAAATGCATGAAAAGTATGTCATTAAAAGAAAACAAACTGGATTGTTATTGCTAGCGGACGTTTTGTTGTTTCCGGATGCCAACACGGGCTTGTCATACTGTAACCTTTATTAGAATTAACTAGATATATTATGAGGATAAAGGTAAAACTATAAAAGGATAATGAAATAAAAACCTGACGACCAAACTATTTATAAAAGTATCAAGGTTTTTATTGATATCTAATTTATGTTATTAATGCAATTTTAAAACACGTACCTACATAATAAGCTCTTCATTGCTAGAATTTACACACACACACGCACTCACGCCTTGTACTAATGTACTCCCTTGCGGGGTAGGCAGAGGTGCATTGCTGCACCCACTTTTCGCCAGAGTGTTATGTTAGTCCCAATGTAATAGGGGGCGGGCCTATTGCCATTTTACGGGCACATCCAAGACCTGAGAACAAATATCTGTGTTTAAACAAATATCTGCCCCAGCCGGGAATCGAACCCGGGACCATCGGCTCAGTAGTCAGGGTCACTAACCACTACGCCATTCGGTCGTCTAGAATTTGTATAAATAAATATACATATTCTTAGTTAAACATATCCGGTGACCCACATATTAAAGAATACCTACTTGTGACACGCGCGTGCGTGTTTTGAAACTATACAAGGCCAGAACGCACCCATAGTGTACTAGCACTGTATACTTTCAAGTGAAAAAAAATAATATCTTACTTGAAAATATACACGATTTGTGCGTACTAATCGCGTATACTTTCAAGTTGGGATTTACTGAATCGTTCATGAAAATATACATTGCTATTACGCACATTGCTTGATTGGCGTACTTGTCGCATATAATTTATACCTACATGCTGATTTTGATTTACTTAACTATTTCGGTAAATGTACATGACTACAATTTACTTGTTCTGCCTGTCGAATGAATGAACCTATAGAATGTTAATAAATAAAGATGAACAAGCTCTAATTTGATTGATAAATTGATAATTATAGCAATAATACTCGCAAGTAAGAATACTAATATATTATTATTTATATGAATTAAGAGTAATACCTACTACACTCACGAGCAATGGCAAAAGTTCCAGTGATGATAGCTCCTGAACGTAAAAGACTAGCTTAATGACGCCGTCGCCGTCGGCAATATATTAAAGTAAATTTAACAGCGCATCAAAATATAGGTAACCAAACGTAAATTTTGATCAAATCCTAAATTAAATGTTTAAAAAAAATTGTGGTCATTTGGTGTTGAGTATTTACTACTTGGACTTATTCATTGCTCGTAAGTGTAGATGGAGTAGGTAATATTATATAGACCTATTACATACATATTTTTCATCAAGTTTTGAATGGACCGTAATTGTATTTTATGAATTGTTCTAAACCCTCTTCTGAGATAATTTTTACTATTAACAACAGTTCTACAGTTTAATTTAAATCAATTTACTTTTTAACTGTACGATGTAAACAAAAAACACGTTACGAAAACAATGCCAAGTGCGGAATGATGATACAATGTTTAGAAAGCAATAGACTTATTACTACTTCGCATGAAAGAAAGAGAGAGCAACAATTCAAAAGGGCTACCTGGTAACTAATCACGTATAGTTTCAAGTGCTCGCATTGCCGCTTGGCACTTGAAAATATACGCGATTAGTACGCAGTGGTAACTGCTGCAGTATATTTTCAAGCCATAATTTTGGCCCAACTTACTTGAAAATATACGCGATTAGTGCGTAATGGCCTAGTATATTTTCAAGTAAATCATGGCGCTATTTTAATTTGAAAATATACGCGAGCAGTCCCAACCTCTGCGTTCTGGCCTTGTATAGTTTCAAAACACGCCACGCGCGTAGAGCTAAATTGTAGGTAATGTCGTTCAAAGTTTACCATAGATCAAGGTTAACGGTGTTTTCGTTTAGTTAATTCGCTTATAATGAAACAAAGTTAAGATAAAGTGTAGGTTCGGCGCAGTAGTAATAATGTGCCGATTAATTATTATCAAGTTCAGTGATCCTTGACTATCTGACTTTTGTAAATTAAGAAATTCTAGGTATTGGCGAGTAGGTATGTTGAGATAAACCTTCTCGAAGTTTGTGATATCGCTTTTGATTAACGTATAAGACTGACCGTAGGTACTAACTGGCCGCGACATATTTCTTTATAGATTGACGGTTATTTACGTGCAAAATTCATGCTTTACTTAGAATTCTCTAACGAGATCCAGAATAAGCCTTTGTAAATTTTTGTTATAACTTCAAACATCGATCACTAGATTTATGATAAACACTCTGAAATCCTCCTTCCAGGTTCACACGACAAAGTGATGTACTTAGAAATAGCGCATGGCGGCCATCTTGGATTCTACGAAGGAGGTCTGATCTACGCGAACCCGGTGACGTGGCTGGACCGCGCGCTCGTGAGCCTGGCGGGCGGGCTGCTCATGACGCACAACAAGTGCTCGCAGAAGGACGCCGCCGCCGCCGCCGAGCCCTGCCCCGTGGACGAGGAACCCGACCTCATTCAGCCAGCAAACAAAATAAGCACAAACTCCTTCAAAAGCCAGAGCAGCTTCTGAACGCACCCGCGTAGGTTATGTATCGAATGTGTGCACGAGTTGACAGTTTGTGATTAGTATTGCAAATTGAGGTGTTAGTATTCAAGAACGCGACAGACGGAACATAATGTTCGATGTTGGTTTTAATGAGTGTCTTTTGTACCTAACGTTAATGAGGCTTAAAATAGGTTCGTGTTTTGAAGACGGTGTCTGTGAAACACTGAAAACAGTTTAAGTTATTGCTGTTACGTTAGCGGAGATTTTGTTGACATTCAATTAGTTTTATTAGCGCATTTATTTATCTCCTCACGCATGAGGTGTAGTAGTCGATCAGGCAAGCTCGCTACACCATAAATGATAGTTTCTTTCCTTATATAAAATAAAAAGAAAATATTTCGGTGCTGTTTTGATTCTGAAGGAAAGACATTATTGCTAATCGACAAAATATTCAATGATCATCTTCGAACTGTCTAGGATATTATTCATGAGCCTTTCTATTATTAACACGGAGAAGAAAAGTATAAGAAGCTCTTGAATGTGTTATGAAATTTAATTTACTTGCACCACTGAAAAGATATGTTTCATTATTTGTAGAGATTGAATATTATTTATTTGTTTTTATCGAATAATTTTCTTGATAAAACGTCGCATAATACCTAAATGGTCTAATGGCTACTTAAACCCTGGATTGAATTATGTAGTTTTTTTTAAGGGGACTAGGTATTAAACTAATTGTGGTCAGCTTAGCTTGGCAAAGTATTAGTTGTTGTGTTCACTAGAGGCGCTAAATATTATAAATATGTGTTATTATTATACATTTATACAAATGTGCGTTTTCGTGCATAAACAGAATACGAGTGTTTACCAATACCTAGGTTATTTATATGCTTTTTAATGTCCAATAACGGCCTGTGATAAATATATTGATAGTGAGAAATTGAGGTAAACAATTTTGTATCACTGAAGAACGAGTTCTCAATAAAATTTACAATTGTGAGTGACGACATTGCGTAAATAGCCAGCCAAAAAAAACATTGCTACTTTAAAGTTTAAACGATGATTATTTCAAGAGTTATCAACCGTATACTGGCCCCTTTATTGAGAACTCTTTCAATTTATAATGTAAAGATCTTGATGATAAGGTTCCTCACCTCTACTTCTTCAAATGTGGGATATTTGCATTTATCAGAGTTAGTATGAATTGAAGTATCCCGTCGTTTACTTTTAGTTAATTAATTATTTAATTTTGTTTAAACTGAGATTTCGCGTGTTTGATGTTTACAAATATCAAGCTCTGTGCCACTTTGTTTTTATGTAACAGTTACCTACATCAGCATTATTTCTTTTGTAGTTACATTTACTTGTTTCCAATGTCCGTGATTTGCATCATTTTTATGTAACTTGCTGTACCTACATACCTATACTAATTATATAATATTGAGACACAAATTCACTCTATATTGGTATTTAGCACTAGCTCACATACGGTTCCAAGTTTTAATTTAATTTGGTATGGGTAATGTCTCAAAAAAACATGTTGAAATTACATGTAAGCTTATGAAAAAACGACATCTGGTGGTATCTAGATGGCTTAAATTTAATGTTTACCTGGATAAAATATCATGATTAAATTTTTCAGACTTGGCCCATTGTGAGCTGTAAGTGTAAAATGTGTTAGTTAATATGCAATATATAGTATGTGTTAAGTTACACGTCAACTGGTACTTATGCATTTATTAAACATACCCATGGTGATAAAACATGATTTATGTGTATTTGTAAGTTATCTTGATTTCGTGTTTGTCCTTCTGAAGAATTAATTTGGAGTTATGTTTATTTACGTTTCTGATATAAAGGATGAGTCCTATCGCAGCATATGTTTTCGGACCGCATACGTTATTAAGGTACAAATAATGCCAGCATTGCAGCTGCTGTATTTTATAGCATGCTAACAAAATTTAATGTAAGGTTAAAGTATTCCAGTTAAGCATTGAATAGCAAAGAAAATGCGTATAAATCATTCCTGTATTCTGAAAAACATGAAAGAACTGTAAACAAATGTGACTAAAGGTACTTATGAATTTGTAGTTTTTTATACGTGTTAGTTGTCAGCAATGTTGTAGTTATTGAACAAAATAGCAAGAAAGCACTGAGGCTACGGAAACTTTAAAGTACTTTCTTGAACATCTGTATTTTTTAAAAGTACAGGTTTATTGAATTGAATCGGAGCTTCTTAATGCATGATGATGTTGACTAATTTATTTATAGATTGACTCAATAAACGTCATTAAAATTAACTAGCATGTTTTACTTTTTGTGCATTATGTTTCTATACCTACCTACATATTTAAGGTCAATGAAAAACAGAACATTTGATAAATAAGTATTTTATTTCTAATCAATAATATAAAATTTAAGAGACGGGTGAATTTACGCTGCTTATATCTAACAAAATTACATTTCTAGCTTATTATATTTTGTAAATGGAATATTACTTACATTCTCTCCTAAATTCATTAAAAAATATGTACTTATATCAAAGCGACAGTAGTTTGAGCAATAAAACAAATGAGATCATAGGGCTATTACAGATGAAAAATTGAAAGTGAATTAAAATAAATAACACAAGGCTTCATTAGAAAAAAAATTATTAAAATATCAAACAGTAAGAAATGGTGAGTATAGACGGCGTCAGCAGTAGGTATCCAAGCAATGGAATATAATACAAAATCATAGCTAAAATACATCAATATTCCAAATACAAATATCACAACATTTTCCTTAACTAGTACTTAAATCTCTTTACACATACATCTTAGCATAAAACACACCGATAGTTATTTTAAGTATTTCGACATACATACATACATACACTTGGATATTTTATAGTACAAACTTAGTGTCACTGTCAGTATTATATTATGCTAAAAATCATAAGAATCACTTGAATTTTATTTAAAAATCATTCAGACTTATTAATGAAGAGAGCAAAAATATACAACATACTAAATCTAAAATTTTAAACACCATGGACACTAAAATATGGCCACTTGAGACAGTAAATCCATAAAAATGTTAGAACATACATTAAAATTTATTATGTCACTAGAGAGATTTGTTCTCGTCATTAACTTAAGTGTCCTTACATTACACAAATATTTACTTTTAATGAGAAAAAATATCTGTCATTCATTCTTACTAGGTTTATCAAACTGATATTTTACAGTCTTTTTTACAGATCATTAAAGTTCTTGAGTATTTCCATAATAAATTAAAGCTTCTTATTAAAAATATTTACGGTATAGCTTAAATAAATTACGTAAATGCAATTAAGTCGTAACTTATTTTGTCATATAGTCAGCATATAGAAGTAGGGTCCCCTTCCATAGTGCACGCTACATTATCTAGTTTATGGGCTAAGTGCATTTTGTTACATAGTGGGTCCATCTCTAGTCCTAATATAATTTGTTCTCTGTATTTACTGACGTAGATGTACAGTTCTTTCAAGGCGGAGAGTGTGTCGAACTCGTTGAGTTGCTGTACGGAGAGCTGCTGCATGGAGGTGCTGAGCTCCTGGTCCGTGACCTGCGGCAGCTGCGACACGCCCGCGTAGAACTGGATCACCATGTCGCGGTACGTGGGCAGGTCCTTCGCAAACAGCAGCTTGTTCGACGGCGAGTCTTTGCACAGACGATGCTCGGACAGCGAGCACGCGTCCATGAACGTTTGTGCGATCACCGACAACGACGAATCTACTGTCGATGTTTTGTTTATATCGAATATAAAATCGGGATTTTTAATGAGGTTCACCCAAAACCGTAGCGGTAAGCTGTTGGACTTCCACGCGTGAACCACCTCCGGGTTCATGATGCCGTGGCTCCTGGCGGCTTCGTCGAAGAGGTCGAACAGCCACTTGACGGCCGGTGGCAGCACCTCGTTCACTGTGAGTATCGTGCTGAAGAAATCATCTACAAACTTGTGCACGGTGCCTTTAGTGGACAGAAGTCTCGTGAGAAATATTTCTGGAATAGCTTTATGACTGTGTTCCGATGACTTGTTGATAATGTGCTGATATTCAATCGGCCTCACTAAGTGGTAAAAATGCACGTTTTGGTCTGTACCTATATCACTGTTGTAAACTCTTATGTGTGAATTGGAACAGTATATTCCTGTGCAGTTTTTACAGGGTATTTTGTAGGGAGTGTTGAAGCTGTCGTTTTGACGAGATATCAAAGACATGACTGCTGACTCTTTCACTCCATAATGAGCCAGAGTGTTGAGTTTCCTCCAGCCATTCAGAGTTTTAGTGGTAACGTCTTCATCTTGAAGTGTGACATGGCCGCCTCGCCCATGTCTCCATTCCAAGTCAACTTCATGGACGGAAGGCCTCATAGAGAATGGAGTATTTTTGAACAAGGCGTCCAAAATTTTTCCTTTTACCTGCGATATACTGTCGCAATCTAATACTCTTGTTTGAACTTTTTCATCAAAATCGTCTTGAACTACGTGTAAAGTAACAGTTTGATAATCAATTTGTTCTTTTAGTAGTTTCTCTTCTGACAAGGAATACCTGGCTTCATGAGTTATAGCATCTACGACACCTTTCTCAATTTGGTGTTTGATTGCTTTGAATAATAAAAATAGTGACGACCCAGCGTAGTCTTTTAAATAATAGTACATGCACAGAGCCATCCAGTTAGTAAGCATTTTCTCGACAACACTTTCGGTCCTTCTCAACATAAGTTGTGGGTGTTTGTTGCAAACTGATTTATCAATAAGACGCAATAGAAGCGATTTTAGAATGTCCGTTGCATATTCCATTTTGCCCATCAATATAATCATGAGCAGAGACGCTACATTGACTTTATCTCGAATGTTGAATGATTTTTGTGCTTCTAAAGTATCGATAAATGACAGAAGGAAACATTTATTGTTCAATAGTTGTTCAAATTGAATCATAGCTGCGTCATAGTTGGTCCGAGGCGTGTTTATAAACTGTCGCTGGACGTTCAGTATTGGATGGTCGGACACGCCCGGGAAGAACACCTTCATTACGTAGTTGACGTGGTCGAGCGTCGGTATCCCAGAATGTTCCAGATCAGCTGCCAAGTCTGACATATCAGTCTGCAGTTCTGCAAACGCAAGTTTGCATTCTAAACGCACATTACTCTCCAGTGTATCCATTTGAATCTGTATTCTCTTGTATTCCCTTTCAGCCTTGGTACTTCGTCGTCTGTACATAACTAGAACTAGCATAAATATTAGGACCAAAAAGAAAGTACCAGCCGCGATGCCTGCAATAGCTTCTGGTGGGAAGTTGTAATTTCTGAGCAGTTCATAGTGAAGATATCCAATAGGGTACCTCAGGTTTCTTCCTATTTTTACGACAACTAATGGAAGGTTAACATCTGTAATCTCCATTCCATTTTCGTCCGTGTTTGGGGGTTGAGTTTGAGGTGGTGTACAAAGTAACTGTTGCATTGTAAGACTGGTGACATTGCACGTTTGAACCCCGATTGTGACCATAACATCAGTCTCGTCACTTGCTCGTATTAAATGCTCCCCTTCAATAACTAAAGGATCACCTGTATATGACTTGATTCTGTTTGGAAACTGGTATACATAAGGATCTTCAACAAACACCATGTGTGTGCGAGGGGGGTTGAAGTACTTCTCTAAATCATGCATTGTTTCGACGTTGTCCATAACGAATCCAACTTTCATAGCTATTTGTGGAGTACTTGTCTGAGCTTTGGTAGCTTGTAATATTTCATGGTACTTTTTGTTGATAGCTGGACTGGGACATTCCATCTGATTTGAGTTTAGAACAACGCAAGCAGTGTGGTTAACTGGGATATCTTCATTACCATAGTATAATTTCATCAATGGCTTTTGGATCGTGTGTAAATTGGTTCCGTGTACAGTTATCATTCGTCCACCAGATACAAAGCTTTTAAGGGGCTTAATTTCCATGATAGTAGGGTCAGCTGTATAATTGAATAAATCCCCATTTAGTGTGCGGTTAGCATTATCTATGACGACTGTAACTGTATGAACTACGTGCGGAATGATGGCTTTAGGAGTGATACAAATCAATCTGCTGTTAGCAGTCTGTGTTTTGTTGACTGCACATGGCAATTCATCTAAATACGCCGACACGGCCGAGCCTATATTTAAGTGCTGTCCACCGATGGCGAGTTGAGTTCCACCGGAAACTGGGCCGACGGAAGGATAAATGCTTTGTAGTTTTATGTCTTTGTAACTAAACAGAACTGACGATTCAGTATAACCCGCATCGTTTTCAACTATAACTGGAGCCACGGACTCATTAGATGCCCCAGTGCGACATGTTATGCTGACAGAAACTTCGAAGTCAACAATATCACAGGGTACTTCACCAATCCGTACTTTTCCAGTTACCTCTTCTACCCTCAACCCAAGGTTGCTGCCTTCAATCGTAACTAACGTTCCCCCTTCTATTGGTCCACTTAATGGCTTTATCATATCTATTCGTGGCTTAGGACATTCTGTTACTGGATTTTCGAGACATGAGGATGAGTATGCGCAAGTGTTTCCACACCAGGTACATTCGTAAATAGAATTCCTGGTAATACAGAGTGAACAGTCAGCATGTTCTCTATGAGATCCAAGTATTTCACACTTGTACAGTGTAATAGTGATTGTATCAATGTAGTGTTTATGGTTCCAGACCACCTTCACACTTACATTATACTCTCCAACATCTTCTTCATAGGAGTAGGTGGTTTGATCACAAACTATGAAGTGATTAGATTCTACTCTAGCTGGCAGTATCATATTAGCTAATTCTATGCTGACAATACATTGAAAACCTGTGTGGCCGGGTTGTAAGTGAGGCAAGTTCTCTACTTCCAGCTGAAGCTCTTTAGGAACATTATTGGGCAATAATATTGGCTTTTTATATTGCCTAATTCTAGGACAGTGACCAATACCATGATTGAGAAGTTTTGTAGGATTATTTTCTCCACTTATAATAGTTCTTTGACATACAGAGGCATCATGTGTACAGCGATTATCATAAATACACCAATTACAAGCCCAGTCACTCATTATACACGTGTGACAAGTTGTGTGTTTAGAGCAGTCATAAAATGCAAAGTTGCGGGATACAAAATCTTTGTTAGTTTCTGATGAATGTACAGACAGTGGGACATTGACATGATCTTGTCCAGGTGGGATGGCAGGTCTATTTTTGATGTCAGGAGTTTGACAAGCTAAGCCACTGGAAGTGACTGCTGCATCTATTGCTGTAGTATTGCCAAATACACATTTGTATTTAGCACCAAAAGGCAATTCAGGTAAAGTCCTAATTATGAGTTGGACAGTTGTTTCTTCATTAGTTGCAATTCTGTCAGGTAGAATTTGCTCAAAATCAATACACTGTTGGCCAGTGTATTGTGACAGCCACCTTGGTGCACTTTGAGTGCCCTTCTGACACATATTTTGAACAGTGCATCTTTTCTCCAGAGAGCACCATCCACAGTGTGGGTCATTGGACTCCAGGCAGGAGGAGCAGTTTCCATGCTCTGAACAATGCTCAGTTGGTATTTGCACTATGGTATTTCTTCCCAAGACATACAGAGTTTTTTGATATGGTGATAGTGTTGTATCAGGCAGTATTTTTTGACCTGGAAGTATTTCTTCACTGGCATATTCTATTGCTTTGTCTGCATCAATCAGAACTTTTTTAAGATGCCCATCATTAGTACCCATAAATGCTACTGTATGCAAACCTGTTACAGACATTGTGACAGAAGTGATCAATGTGTTGTTCCAGTTAATTACAGACATGGTTTTAATTGGATACAGCCCACTAATTTTAAGTCCTACCTCACAAAAGTTAAGTATGTTACCTGTGGACCCTACACTGGGGCACTTGCCATCTGAGATCATGCCTGATATGTAGCCCATGTTACGAGACTTAGTACTTCCATTAAAACACATATGAACATTTTCATTAAACTTAATTTCCATTTCTTGCAAAGAAAATACACATATAGCAGACTTGGCCATAGGCTCATTAGTAATACTTTTTGAAGGACTAAAAGTAGCTACAAATACTGAATCTCCTACCTCAATGCCTAACTGATTGGCCAGGTTGGCACCTGCCTTAGCTATTTTAGCATCTTGAACTAAATTGTAATTGACAATCTCACTCTTACCATTAACAGTTTCGCGGACATGGCACTCTAGCGTGACTTCTGTGTAGCTGTTGTAGTTGTCGTCGTTGACGCAGGTGCGGGCCAGCCGCGTCACGTAGCCGAGCTCCTCGTTCCCCGCCAGGTGCGAGTGCTTCTGTATCAGCAGGAAGTATGCATAGTCACTGGCGTTGAACCCATACACATATTGCACTAAGAAGTTGTCCCTGTACTTGACATCAATCTGTATGATGCTCTGCTTGTTGAAGGTCTCCTGCGCGAGCTCCAGCGACATGAGGTCGCGGCTGGAGATGGCGGGCACGTAGTGGCGGTACTCGCCGTTGTTGGTGAAGGTGGTGCCCACGTACAGCACGTTGGAGCGGTCCCACGAGTTGTACCGCTCGGGCCCGATGAAGGCGATGGTGGAGGCCTCCGCATCGTTGGCGGCCACGCTCACGGGTACGAACTCGGGCTCCGCGGCCAGGTCGCCCAGCTTGTACTTCACGCACGAGCCCTGCGCCACCGACCCGCACGCTATCACGATGCGGGACTCCTGGTCGATCACCAGGATCTTGTTCACGTTGTCGATCCACGACGTTATGCTGGGAGAGGAACATCCCGTGGCAGGGCACATAGGATTATCGAGTTTCGGACCAGTCCGTACCACATGAATAGGCTTCAAGTCGGGGCTCAGCTGGTGAAGGAAGTTCAAGGAACCCGCGTACACTTGTCCACTTACTCTGTCGATAGCGAGGTGATAGAAGTAAAATGTCTCATTATTATGTTGACTGTGGTATTGTGATATGAAATCGTACCCGAACACTGTTGTACATTTTAGCCAAATTATTAAAACTATCTGTGTGAAAATGGCCATGATCACATGTTATATCACTGGCTTATCATATATATCCACTTTTTCACAACGGGAACGATGTTTTTGTATAAATTTCAACCCATTTTTATGTTACAAAAATAATGTAAAAAGCATCCATCGATGCCGATGACATGGAATAAACAAGATAGAAGTTTTTCATAGACAAAAATATTGTAACTAAAAAACAAAAATGTTGCGAGACTTAAATAATTCCAGCACAAAAAAAGCATAATAAGGGTAGCCACAGATGCGCGACTAGGTATCACAGACTCTAATTGAATGAAAGTTATATTTCATTAAAGAGTGAACGAATTCAATAAAAAAAATATTGAAAAGGCGTCGAGGATTTATTTTTGTGATTGTGTGAATTTTATGTTTGTTTTATTATTTTAAAGTGAATATAAATGGTTTTAATTGCAAATTAAAAACAATACGAACAATGTCCTAATTTGTAGTTACAAATATAAACTATCCTCAATGCTTACACTATCGCCTTCCTAGTTGAAATAACCATGCGGCTCATAATTTTCTGGAAGAGAACCAGTTCCTTTACGATTAGCTACTAAATTCTACTTAATAATGATGGCTGCTATGGTGGCGGGTGGTCCCGGGGACCCGCACACCCAGATGAACACGTACCGGAGCTATGTGACCATGCTGGCGGACGCCGGCGCCAAGGACGAAATCAAACTCAAGGCAGCCCAGGAGCTTAGCGAGAATTTTGAGGTAACATTACACTTTCAATACTTCCTGGCAATAGCACTTCATACATGTTGACCCATTATTTATTTAAGTACGATACTTTGGCACTAGTGTTTAGATGGGTGGGGCACTATGTTGAGGTTCCATCATATTATATAGCTTTATTCTCTTTACAGGTCATATTGAGCTCGCCACAATATCCCCAATTTCTGGATCATTCCTTGAAGATATTCCTGAAGATTCTTCAAGAGGGTGATCCTCACTTCATAGCTGAGTACAATATTCAGCAAGTGCGCAAACTGATCTTGGAGATGATACACCGGCTCCCAATCAGTGAGACATTGAGGCCTTATGTTAAAAGTATACTCATACTGATGCTGAAGTTGATGGAAATTGAAAATGAAGAGAATGTGCTGGTTTGTTTGAAGATCTTCATGGAGTTGCACAAACAGTATAGACCTCCATATAATCCAGAAGTTGATGTAAGTTATATATTTTTTACACAATTTATTGTTTTAAATATCTTTTTCACCTAATAGCCTAGTTATTATGAGGCTCTAGATATAAAAGGATAGTAATATTTTTTATTACATTTTATGAAATTTCAAGAAAGTATCTGTACTTTATTACCATTAACAATATTATGTTTGTTCCAGATTCACAAATTTTTGCAGTGGGTGAAAGGAATTTATTCAGATTTACCAAATCATCTGCCAAAGATATTTGAGCCGAGGCCCACCATCAGAGTAAAAGACTTGTCTGAAGTGAATATTGACCAACTGCTTCAAGAAACCTATACTGTCACTCCCATACACACTGAAAAGAAACTGCTAGATGGCACAGTTGTTACTGTAAGTGATAAATTGCAATACCATGCTGATTGTTTGCTGATGATGATAATTTAGGTTCACTGTCAAGATAAATATTTCATGAATATGCATAATCAAATTAGTGTTTTGTGGCTTGGGGGACAAGGACCTTACTTTAAAGGAGATCTGCTCTGCTTTGTGAAATAGGGTTCAATCCACTGCCATTCCAATGTGTCTCTTTTTTGTTGCAGTACAACCTAATCCCCAAATCAGTGCTATCACTGAAGGTGATCCAGGAGCTGCCGATCATCGTGGTGCTGATGTACCAGCTGTACAAGCAGAATGTGCACCAGGAGGTCAGCAACTTCATCCCGCTCATCATGGACACCATCACACTGCAGCCACAGGCCGCACACAGGTATGCTTCTTTTACTTACATACTTATTCACATAGCAAGGGCAAAATTTAAATGCCTTTAGGGCGGCTTGCGTAACGTATGATAATTGTGTTTAAGGGTAAAATAAACACATTTAAGTTGTTAAATGCAATTAACGTCTTGCATAGCAAAAATTTTGTTCCTAAATACGTTTATCGAAGTGTCAAAGTTAAATACCAAAAATTGGCTGTTTAGCGCCGCTAAATACGTTTAGTGGCATTGTATCTGTCAAAAACGGCGGCAATGATGCATGTCGTACCTATACCTAGTACCATTACAATTCCTAAGCTTGGACCATTTCCCACCACGCTGGTCCACTGAGGGTTGGTGTGTTTACATATCAAGATGTGCTTAATCTAGATATGTAGGTTTCCTCGCGATGTTTTCCTTCATTCATGGTATTGCTTGATATTGGTGAGCCACTTTTTCCACTCATACTTACTTTGAGTTTTATCACAAACTGAAATGAAATTCCAACATCTGTAGGTATGCTAACGCAACGCTTTCATAGGAGAACAGAACTAGAGGGGATATGGAGAGGACAGATGAGTTGCAGAAGAGGGAGAAATCAATTCAATTCTTATGTTGTACAGATCTTGGCATTGTTATTGTTTGTGTAGTGTCAAGTGTCACTTAGTGACAGTGTCAGTAAAATTTTGACGGCATTTGTTTCTGTTCACGCATTTTTCTAGCCGTAAACATTTAAAAACTTAAAAGTTTAGATGAAAATATGCATAGAATGAAACGTAACACATGCTAAATACGTTTAGCTAAATTACAACTTCAAATGGGCCGTGCAAGACAATACAAATTGTGTTTAGTATAAATACGTTTATCGAGATAAATGCGTTTAGCTAACTAAAATTAAAATATCTTTAAATAGGAAGTCACGCAAGCCGGCCTAAGTATGCCTATGTTTTCCAGATTTTAGAATAAACTTACTGATTATATTGATTTAGGTATTAGGCTCTGTTGTATCTAATAAAGTTAAGACACACTTCTGTTTTCCCATTCTGGACTACTACTGTGTAACTAATTATGTATTCACAAAATTAAAATTGAAACATTTTCTTGCAGGCAATCAGCATCATTCAACAAAGAAGTGTTTGTGGATTTTATGGGGGCGCAAATAAAGACCTTAGCTTTCTTGGCGTACATCATCCGCATATACCAGGAGATCATAGCCAGCCACGCCAACCTCATGGTGAAGGGAATCATCGGGCTGCTGACGCTGTGCCCGCCTGAAGTGGCTCATCTGAGGAAAGAACTAGTGATTGCTACTAGGCACATTCTTGCCACTGA
Source organism: Plutella xylostella (assembly GCF_932276165.1). Taxonomy (NCBI): domain Eukaryota; kingdom Metazoa; phylum Arthropoda; class Insecta; order Lepidoptera; family Plutellidae; genus Plutella; species Plutella xylostella. Next base: position 8,717,253 of record NC_063984.1, on the reverse strand, counting down.
CTTGAGACTGAGTAAGTTTAATTATATTTGTAATTGAAAGTAACTGGTTTCATTCCCCACATATACAATATTACATTCTGAAAAAATTACATTCTCTATACAAATTGTTTTGTGCTGTTTGATTATTGTAATTTATTTATTTATTATAATAACAATATAATATAATATTTAATCATTGCTGTAGGTACTCAAACATCCTCCAAATTATATCTATAAAAACCACACCGTCCACTAACCAAACCCCCCTTCCCCCCAGAATTCGTGCCCTACATGGAGCGTCTCTTCGACGAGGACGTGCTCCTCGGCGGCGGCTGGACCGTGCACGAGAGCCTGCGCCCGCTCGCCTACTCCACGCTGGCAGACCTGGTGCATCACGTGAGGCAACACCTGCCCCTGTCGGATCTGGCTATAGCCGCGCATCTGTTCTCCAAGAATGTGCATGACGAGTCGCTGCCTACTAGGTCAGTTGAGGATTTGAACGCATATTATTGATTGGATTATTGGGTAGGAAGATCTGTTGTTCTGCTAGTAGCTAGTTAGGCTATTTATAAAAATAAACGAATGAAACACACGTAAAGTTGTTGCGCAAAATTCCACAAAGATTCTGCTGTATTCTTATGTATGTCTAGTTGTTATGTTTTTTACTCTCACAAGGGCTGGGTGTGGAAAGCTTCAGATGGTATTCAGTGGTTTCGAGCATACCTAAATACTTCAAACAGTGGACTATCATAGGCCGTAGCATAAAATAATGATACTACTGTACTCCTTATTCTATAGCCGAAGATAATAATCCCTCATCAAATCCATACTTAAACTAATTTTCAGCACTGAAATAAACTTACATTCCCCACATATTTTAATTAAACCCTCAAACTAAACATCCTCCACATTCCAGCATACAGACGATGTCGTGCAAGCTTCTCCTGAACCTGGTGGACTGCATCAGACAGCGGTCGGAGAGCGAGGCGGCGGGCAGCGCGGCGCCGCCCGGCCGGCATCTGCTCATGAGGATCTTGGACGTGTTTGTGTTGAAATTCAAGACGATTTCCAAGCTGCAGCTACCGGCTTTGATGGCTAAGTGGTGAGTCGGGTTGTCATGCTTACTTCATTTTGATATGCCTGATGGTAAAATGAAAAATTGTAATGACCAATCAATATAGCCAATGATAAGAATACATCATTTGGTGTTACGTTCCCTTGGGAGTGAGTCGCGGTTGGAAAAAAAAAAACACACACAAAAAAAAAAAGGCACTCACGCCTTGTAGTAATGTACTCCCTTGCGGGGTAGGTTGGAATGTGTCAAAACCGCGCGATGCCATTGGTTACGCTACGTTACTCGTCCATGGCAGCAAGGACGCATTCCGAATGCTCTCTAATCATTCTGCAGTGATAGCAACCGCTATTTTACTGTTCTGTTACGATTCGACGTGAAAAAGGTGCTTAAACTATAACCAATAATACCTTCTCCACAGCAAACAAAACACAAACGGCGCCACCCCGGCAGCCGGCACCAACCCCAGTACACCGACCTCGCAGACGCCAGGGACCTCCACCACCGAAGTGAAGGTGGAAGACGAGAAGCCGTCAACAGACTTCCTGGACAGCATCAGCAAGCCCGAGGAGAAGTCCCGGATAGGCTTCCCGGCCTCCCAGATGAACAACTTGAATGTGGGGGATTACAGGACGCTGGTGAAGACCCTGGTGTGTGGTGTGAAGACGATCACTTGGGGTTGTGCTTCTTGCAAGGTAAGTGATTGAGATTACGAATTGACTCTTCATATCTATAAATGGTGTTTAGCAATAAAAATATAGCATGTTTCTATGCCTCAAGAAGAACCTCTGTATTTGTTACTGAACTTAGGCTTTTATACAGCGTTTTCATATAAGCAAATTTTTTATGCTGTGGCAAGCTGCCACTCTTTAACAATTTACGAAATTCATTAATTGATTTCTAAGTAAACTTATAATCAGCGTCGCATCTGCACAGCGTTTCAATAAAAAACGTCAGTAAAAATATATATATTTATGTTTATAAGCAACTATTCCACTCTATAACCCATCATGCCCTCAGCAAACAACAACAAACGGCGAAGGCACGTCCACCATAGCCGGGCAGAAGCAGTTCAGCGCCAAGGAGACCCTAGTCTTCATCCGGCTGGTGCGCTGGGGGCTCCAGTCTCTAGACATCTACACGCTGGCGGCGCCACGCGCGCCCGCCGCGCAGCCCGCGCAGCCGCATGTCCGGTCTAAGGAGGAGAAGGAGGTGTTGGAGCATTTTAGTGGCGTGGTGAGTTTGTATAGTTGGATATTTATAGTTAGTATATCTACCTTGGTAGGTTTTGGTAGGTAGGTTGTCTCGATAGCATTTTGTAACAGCTATTGTCAGGTTTTATAACTGTAAAGATAGTGTTAAGACCATTTATAGTCAACCGATAGCAGCTTTACGTGTGTTGTGACGCACGAAGAGGCTTTAAATTAAAATAGTAGCCATAATCCATAACAATAGTCAAAGTTTACAATAGTACCCCCTTACCAGAATAGTAAAATTTTGTCATACGGTTGAAATAACAACATGTTTATGTAATAATTTTCTTTACAGTTCTCAATGATGAACCCGCAAACCTTCCAAGAAATATTTACCGCGACAATATCACACATGGTTGAAAGAATCAACAAAAACATGACATTGCAGATTATTGCAAACACTTTCCTATCAAATCCGGCCACATCTCCGATATTTGCTACCGTCCTTGTAGAATACCTTCTAGAGAGAATGGAAGAGATGGGCACCAATATTGAGAGATCGAATCTCTACTTGAGACTTTTTAAGCTAGTGTTTGGATCGGTGAGCTTGTTCCCGACTGAAAACGAGCAGATGTTGAGACCTCACCTGCACAGCATCGTGAACAAAGCCATGGACTACGCCATGACGGCTAAAGAACCGTACAACTACTTCCTGCTACTACGAGCCCTGTTCCGCTCAATAGGAGGCGGGAGTCATGACCTCCTGTACCAAGAATTCCTGCCGCTACTGCCCAACCTCCTCGAGGGGCTGAACCGGCTGCAGAGTGGCCTGCACAAGCAACACATGAAGGATCTGTTCGTGGAGCTGTGCCTCACAGTACCCGTGCGCCTCAGCAGTCTGCTACCCTATCTACCCATGCTTATGGACCCTCTGGTTTCGGCTTTAAATGGTTCCCATACACTTATATCTCAAGGTCTACGCACACTCGAGCTGTGCGTAGACAACCTACAGCCAGATTTCTTGTATGAGCATATTCAGCCGGTCAGAGCGGACCTCATGCAAGCGCTGTGGAGGACCCTGCACAACAACGAGGTGGCTCGGATCGCGTTCCGAGTCCTCGGCAAGTTCGGCGGCGGCAACCGCAAGATGATGATCGAGCCGCAGCGCCTCGAGTACCGCGAGACCGACGCGCCGCCGCCCGCCATACAGGCGTACTTCCAGGATCAACAAAAGCCGATCGACTTCGAGGTGGATAAAGTAATAGATACCGCTTTCGCCGCACTCAAATCGAGCACGACGGATCCGTTCTACCGGCGCCAGTGCTGGGAGGTGCTGCGCTGCTACCTCGCCGCGTCGCTCAACCTGGACGACGACAAGCAGACTCTACAGAAGCTGTTCTCGCATCCCAGCTTCCTCGACGGCAAGATCACGACGCAGAGCGGGCCCTACTACAAGTGCACCAACAGCCTGGTCCGCGACACGCACCGCACGGCGCTCACCGGCATGTTCGTGGCCGCCGCCATCAAGGAGCTGCGTCACCACGTGCTGCCCACCATGGTGTCGCTGGTCCGACACTACACGATGGTCGCCATCGCTCAAGAAGCCGGCCCCTTTGCTAGCTCCGGCACGCCTAAGGAAGGACTGGACGCGTTGGTTCTCGTCGACGCTATAGCCGTAGTGATGGGACATGAAGAAAAGGAGCTGTGCAAACCGGGACACTTAGCCCTAGTCCTGATGATAGAGACGGCGGCGACGGTCCTGGGGAGCAAGGAGCGCGCGTGCCGCCTCCCTCTCATGGAGTACCTGGCCGAGCGCATGTCAGCGCTGTGCTACGAGCGCGCGTGGTACGCCAAACTCGGCGGCTGCATCGCCGTCAAGTTCATGTTCGAGAAGATGGCGCCCGAGTGGGTGTACAAGCACGTGTTCACGTTTTTGAAAGCAGTGTTATTCGTGATGATGGACCTGACGGGCGAGGTGTCGTCGGGCGCCATCGACATGGCCACGGTGAACCTGGAGCGGCTGGTGCGCGTGTGCGTGTCGGGCGCGGCGGGGGCGGGCGCGGCGGGGGCGGGGGCGGGGGCGGAGGGGGCGGGCGAGGGGGAGGGGGGCGCGGCGCGCGCGCGGGCGCTGCACGACGTGCTGCAGGAGCTGGTGCTGCAGGTCACGAGCCCGCACCTTCTTGTGCGGCAACAGGTAAGCCATTCATTATTTATTTGCTTCTGCTTAAAAAATCCGCCACTGAAGACGCGAATTTAAAATGGCGGCTTGTAATATGTATTGACTAATGACAGTTCAAAATGTCTGCAAAACTGTTTTCCAGGTAACAAATGACGAGGTATTATTTAGTGCCGCCATTTAAAGTTCCTTTCTTTATCGGCGCAGCATATTTATTTATATTGCATTTCTTCTCCAGATACGTACGCAAATAAAATCGGTGCTAATCTCCCATTATGTTTCCAGGCAATGCGTTCATTGAAACTGATATCGGAGCTACAGAACAAGACGGTGACAGAAGTCATGGATCCACACCGCGAGGTGCTGGCGGACATCATTCCTCCGAAGAAGCACTTATTACGGCACCAGCCGGCTAACGCGCAGATGGGATTGATGGACGGGACTACCTTCTGTACCACGCTGAAGCCACGGCTGTTTACTATTGGTACGTAAGGACTGTGTTATCTTCTTCTAAGTAAATAAATAAATAAATACGTGATCATCACCAGAGATACACTAGCATTTGGTTCCCATGGTGAAAGGATTAAGCCAGTCATATTAGTTGTGTCAATCGCTGACTGCTTAGGGTGCCACGGTGTCACTCAGGAATCTCCATTCGTCCTTGTTATTATTTATTGAATAAAACTCTTTAAAATGTTACATTCATGACAGTTTTCCCTCCTATAAAAGCCCTTATCTAACTTCACTTTCTCTTTCAGACCTAAACATCAACGAGCACAAAGTATTCTTCCGCGAGCTGCTATCTCTATGCGAGGCGGAGGACGCTATGCTTGGCAAATTACCCTGCTACAAGGGAGTCAGTCTCGGCCCACTACGGGCGTCGGCACTGAAGGCGTTGGCGGCTTGTCACTATATACAGGAGAAACACTGTCGGGAGAAGATATTCCAAGTGTTGTACAAGTCTTTGGAGAAGAACGATCCGGAATTGCAACAGGTGAAATTCTGTAGTTTTATTCATGGATAAATAACGATAGGTTGCTATCACTTTCTATGTTTATCAATATATCTTGACATTATGTTTATCAATATATCTTGACATTAGTTTATGATTATACACAAAATTTTGTATTTTTCTTTGTATTAGGCTTTGGTGCAAGTTGTATTGTTCCTTGAATAACTTGTTATACCTCCGTAGGCTGGTTTCGAGTGTATGCAGAAGTTCCTGGCGGGCTTCCAAATAGACATGGAAATGGTCCACCCGGTGATGCGGCCCCTACTCCTGACTCTGGGCGACCACCGCAACCTCAGCGTCAACGGTGCCAAGCGACTGTCGTACTTAACGCAGCTGTTCCCGTCGACGTTCAGTGAAAAGTTGTGTGAACAGCTGTTGCAACTGCTGAAGAAGCTGCTCGACTTCTCTATACAATCCAATAGAGGTAAGTTATTTTTGAAAATAACTATATTTTTAACTGTCCTAGGTCCTAGCCTGTTTATTTTATGTTTTACATATTGTATAGTTATTTAGCCTGTATTTTTTTTAAATAAATACTTTTTTCTATCCCTTGTACTCAACCCCTGCCTCTCCACAGGCGGCAACTTCTTACAAAGCGTGTCCAAGAACGGCGAGAACGAGCAGAAGATCATCATCCTGGTGGGCATCTTCCACCAGATCCCGGCGGCGAGCGCGCGCTTCATCGACGTGCTGTGCCGGCTCATCTTCCACACGGAGAAGTCGCTCATGATCGAGGCCGGCTCGCCCTTCAGGGAGCCGCTCGTCAAGTTCTTGCTCAGGTGAGTTATATGACTATATAAAAGAGAATATATAGAGGAGAAGGGAGGGAGGTGGCGAAGGTATCTGGGTTCTGACGCAGCCGCAGATATTGTTAGTAACCAGGAAACGCATTGCCGACGATGCGCTCTTGTGGCATTCGCTGCTTAGAAACCATTGCATTGTGCAGCCGCCTGTGTGGCTTAGGGTTGTGTGCTTCCAATGATAGCAGGCCGGAAGCAGGGGATATGCTTAATAACGCATGGTGTTGGCGAGTGTATATCTCTGCTAAAGCGCGGTCTAGGTGACCAGATCCCGGCGGCGAGCGCGCGCTTCATCGACGGCTCATCTTCCACACCGAGAAGTCGCTCATGATCGAGGCCGGCTCGCCCTTCAGGGAGGCGCTTGTTAAGTTCTTGCTCAGGTGAGTTATATGACGCTAGGGCAGGAGGGAGGCCCGGTGGCGAAGGGATCTGAGTTGAAGCGACGGAGAGGCAGGTATTGTTGTACGCAGCGCTCTTATGGCATTCGCTGCGATGCCCATGTGGCAACACTCTTAGAGTTATGTGCTACTAATGATAATTGGCTGGAACCAGGGGATATGCTAAATAACAAAATAATGTTAGCACGCTGCTAAAGCGCGGTCTACGGTTACCAGATAAGCTCCCTCTATACTCCTTGTTAATCTCACTGATGCAACACCCGCCCACATTTTCATACTTTTTCTTTATGTGCCCGCGTTATAACAAATACCTTCGTCAACAGGTACCCCAAAGAGACGCTAGACCTAATAATGAGCGACAACAACATAAAGGACCAACAATGGAGCCGCTTCCTCATCTACCTGATCAAGCACCCCGACGCCGGCGCCGCCTACCGAGAAGCGCTACAAACTACCAAGAAGCCTCGACTCATGCAACTACTAGCAGCCAACACAGTCAATGCGGCCGCGACTATTTCACTCACGGATAAAGCCGAGATGCAGTTCCAAGCGATCAGAGTTATATCGCTGTTGATAAAGTTCGATGACCAGTGGTTGGCCTCGCAGCATGACTTGGTGGAGCTGCTCAAACGGATTTGGTGTAATGATCAGTACCATGTGAGTTTTTATTTGATTCTTCCTCCATCTACTTGTTAGCTTGTCGGTAACAAACACTACAGTAAATTGTGTAGATTGATAAGGCAGTCATTCGTAAAGGCCCCTTTCGTCTTCTTCAACGGTATCAATGGTGGAAAAGTGATCGAAAAAGACGTGCGATTGCCCTGGCAACAACTCTACAGAAGAAGTTTGCCTATAACTGCCCTTACACCCTGTTGCAGTACCTACTGAAAAATATACTACTAAAAATATACTATAATAAGATATGTAGTAAACAGTGGCGGCTGGTGCCTCAGATACCCGGTGGTGCACTTTATGGGTTTAGTAAATTTTGGAAGAAAAATAGATTACCTATTACAATAATTAGAAGTAAAAAAAATATAAGTATATTTTACCTTATTTATATTTTAAATCCATTCTGCGTTCCTTTTTTGACGCGAAATTGCTTCTCCGCCGAAACGAAAACAACACACGGAAAGCAAAATAAAGCATTTAGTCTCTCACATCCACATAACCATTTCTTTTTATTGTACATTTCACTTTTGAAAATTCAGGTATAAGTTTTATTTTTTGTTTTGCACTCCTATTTTAAGATGAGAAAAGGCCGAGGCGGCTCAGCAGATTTAATGTCCAGTATATTTTGAAATGTCCTATTGCTTTTTATGAAGTCCATATTGTATTTTGCACTCATTTTCACTCACACACACATATACACACTCACGAAATATTTACTACTTTCTTAGTTAATAAGTAATTTAGAGTAACAAATTAAAAACGTATTCGCGCGCGAAAGGTGAAACTGCGACAATGACATGACAAGTGCATCGTTCGTAGGTCACGCCACCGGTCAAGGCCGCCGCCCGCGCCTCCCGTGGCGTCATTCGTATGATTTCGGCAATTTCCGGTCGCGTGCGGCGCACGGATTTATCCTAGAACTGCATACAGTTTGTACTGAGCATCTTCCGTCTCACGCGCCGGGCGATTTCCATCCTGTTTCATACTATGTGTAGGAGCTCGCTCCGTGCGACAATCCGAGCGCACGAGGCAGTTTTTGTTCAAGCAAAAATAAGATCTAAGTCTTTCGCAGTAGAAATCAAAATAGGCCAGCTCGGTTTAATTTAACTCGTAACGTTCGAATGATTTATGTAATTTCTGTTTAGGGTAGGTATTACGGTTGTTATATTGGTATTTTTGTGAAGTTTTCTTTAGACGTACCTAGTACCTACCTAGTCTAGTATGGTATAGGAAGAAGGAAGGTACATATTTAGAAGGTTTTTAAATGGTAGTGCGTTGCACGGGCGCACTTAAGGTGCAGCCGCCACTGGTAGTAAATACACATTTATAACTGTATGTGCAATTCCCAGGAGATCCACAAGAAGGTGGAGAACGTGGACTCGACGCACTGGAAGGAGCCCAAGCTGATGGTGAAGACGCTGCTGCACTACTTCTGCCACCACCCGTCGAACATCGACCTGCTGTTCCAGCTGCTAAGGGCCTTCTGCGACCGCTTCGTGCCTGACTTCCAGGTATTTTATATGGTCCCTGCATTATTACCTTCTTGTAGCAATATCTCAATCAAAGGTATATATTACTAGGTAGTAATATACGCAGTACCGAGAGTGACTTAATTTGTATGACTGAAACAAAATTTATGATATGAATCGACATGAGCATTGCAGTTTTTTCTATACATTCTGTGTCATGAGGAGAAAAATTGTAGCAATAAGTATCGAAAGTAAGTCTTTGTGCCATGAATTTCAATCCCTTCGACCACATTCGTCAATAAATCTAATAACTGCAAATCGTGTCTGCTTAGGCTGGTAACTTGCATCGAATCGTATAGATTGTAGATTCTACACGGCAGTGTAGAGAACATATTTTATAATTTCTACTTCATCTTTTCAGTTCCTCCGAGACTTCCTGGAAAACACGGTGGCACAGAACTACACCGTGGAGTGGAAGCGCTCAGCATTCTTCCGCTTCGTCGAGCACTTCGCCACCGACTCTATGTCGCAGGAGTTAAAGGCCAAAGTGCTGCAAATGATCCTGATCCCGTGCTTCGCTGTGAGCTTCGATAAGGGACACAAGATAGTGGGCGGCCCGCCCGCGCCCTACCAGGATAACCCGGACAATGTGGTGTCGGTGTTTATTAACAATGTAAGCATAGCATATTTGATAAATATGTATTTTAAATGTTTCTCCTCAAACCAGCTGACCCCAATCCAAAAACCTATATAGAACGAGTAACATTTCTAGGTTGACTTGTCCCCTAGCCCAAACTCTAATCACTGCTGTAGGTCATAATGATGAAACAAACTTTATTTATTAAATAAAATTCTAAACCATAACCTTTACATTCAGGTGATAGACCCAGAAAACCCATTCGGGTGTTCAGACGCAGTGCGCATATCATTACTTCAGTTTGCGTGTCTACTGCTCGAGCAAGCGTCGGCTCACATCCACGACGCTAACAACAAGAAACAAGGGAACAAGTTGAGACGACTCATGACGTTTGCGTGGCCCTGTCTACTTGGCAAGAATTATGTTGATCCCGCTACTAGGTGAGTTACACTTTAATTATTTTATTTACTTATTAAATTGATCATCTTATTTACTTTAAATTTGATAGGGCTGAAATAATAATCTAAATGTATTTATTTCCCTATTTCGATATCAGTACGTAACAATAGTATTTATTTATAGGTATCACGGACATCTACTTCTCAGCCATATCATTGCTAAGTTCGCAATCCACAAGCGAATCGTATTGCAAGGTAAGATGAATTATAAAGACTATCGGTCTTATTCATAAAAAGTTACGGGAGACCTATAGGCCTGCTATAAGCAAATGTCAAAAAAACTTTATTCATAAACGATCAATAGCGCTAAAGAACTCTCCAACTGATTCGTAAAACCTTGATATGCTAAAGTTGGCTGGACCCTACTAATCTCTAATTTTTAATTGGAAAGAATTCTGACATTTTATAAGTGATGCTACTAAAATAGTTCTTTACCGAAAAAAGGAAAAATTGCGATCCATTTCTGGACAATATTTTTTTCTTAATATTTTTATACAAAAAGATATTTCTAAATATTTACTTGCTCAAGTAAAGTAATACAAAAATAACAAATATTTCAATATAATAGCTGTTCCCGCGAGCTTCGCTTCGCGTTAATAAGTTTTCCTGTGGGAATTCCGCGATAAAAAGTAACATATGTGTTAATCCAGGGTGTCAGCTAACTCCATTCCAAATTTCATTAAAATCGGTTCAGCCGTTTTGACGTGAAGAAATAACAAACATACACACATACATACATACATACATACACACATACACTTACAAACTTTCGCATTTATAATATGAAGTAGGATCACGACTCACGACCAATGTATCGAATTAATTTTAATTGCTTTATTTTATTCTTTAGCATGGCATCACTTCCTACTAAATTCAGGGATAATAAACCTTTATAATCAATTTCAAAAAAAGATTGTCTATACGGTAAGTACATATATGTTCGGTATGTATGTAAGATTATTGGAACTGCACCATATTGACATATGACAATATAATTATTAGGGCTAATAAACAAATATTCAAAATTTTATAAATGTTTATGTACCTATTCTACCTATGTATGTTTATATGCTTGTTGGTATGTAGGTATGTTTGTCCACGCATATCTCCGAAACGATTGATCCGATTGTCACTATTCTTTTTGAGGGTTCCGTACCTCAAAAGGAAAAAAGGAACCCTCATAGGATCACACTTTGTTGTCACCACCTTTTTTCTCGGAAACGGGTAAAGATATCAAGCTGATATTTCGTATAGATGTACATAATTATGATGAAATTAAAAGGAAAACTACCTCAGGTAATTAAGTAGACTTATACGGAACACTCAGTGCGCGAGTCCAACTGGCTCAGTCGGGTAAGCGCCCGCTTCTCAAGCAAGAGATTGATGCGGATTTCTACGACAGCGATAATTATATAAGATAATTGAGATTATCTTTAGTTGTATTTTTCACTGTTTGTGATATATTTAGGTACGGTAATTATTTCTCACCGTAGGTAAATCCCCTTTTAATTTGGAGCGCCGCACTTAATAAAATGGATACAGGGACTAAAAAAATATATATTATAGTCTCAGATGTCCAGACCAAGGACTTTGTATTATAACAGGACTGAGTACTGCCAAAATTTTAATTACTAAAACACATCGTAAGTTGTTGTAATAAGATTCAATTTGGCAATCAACGTTTCAAGAGCCGAAACGAGCCGAGCGAGATAGCTAGATTAGAGGCCGTTTGTCCCTTACTAACGCTTGCCATCCGAAAAAAAACGTGATAGTTGGTAGAAAATATTTGATTTGATTTGAATTGAAAATGTTAGATTTTTATTTCAAACAATGATTTAATTATCATACGAACTCTAAGCATAACTTATAATTAAATAATAACTTTAAACTTACTAATAAGATTAAAGTTATTATTTAATAAGATATTATTTTGTATGGTAACTCATAATAATTATGTTAAACCTGTCATTATTTCAAACACTTGGTAGTATTCTTTTTAGTACCTCATGCCAGCCCTTTCATCTGTCATGGCGGTTTGTTTTTAATTTATTTGTTGTTGTCTTGTCATACCTAGTTATTTTTGCAAATTAGTAAGTTTCTCCGATATATGCAACTCCGAAGAGTGACTAAGATTTTGTCGACCTACGGTAGCGATTTTTTAGTAGAATTATCCATAAATCGTCTACCTATAAAGCCATTTTTTTTGGGTCCCAATTTTTGATCACTGTAATAATTATATTATTACAACAAGTCCCCAAAGTCCCACGTAACACAAATTTCGTGGTCACCTTATTAGAAAAAGACAAACGGCCTCTTTACTTCACCTCCTGCTCGGCTCGCTTTTGGGTTCCGAGTACTCAGTCCTGTTATATATACAAAGTCCTTGGTCCAGGCTCGTATTGAAAAAGTGCCCAGCCCAAAAAGGTTTGTGATCTCTGATTTGTCTAAAATTGATAACTGTCAGAATTCCGTAAGATTACTAATTACAGTATAGGAAAAACCTCCTCTTGTACAAAAACATGGCGGCCGGTCAACAGCTGTTCTGCTTTATTGACGATTTGACATTTGTTGTGAGTTAATATTTGCTGAAAATAAGTTGCCATGGTAACGTAAAAATTTAATTATTTTTTTTGGGGGTTTTGGCTTGGCCAACTGCGCCTTTAAGCCAACGTAAACTTTTTTAAGTGCCGCGCCGTGGCACAGGCCGTGGCTAACATAGATAATAGAGATTGATAAATGAATGAAAGTTTTCGCTATTTTTGTTTATGGTTTCGTCGGACCGGCAACTTAATAGGGTAAATGTCAAAATGTTTGGTCTGTGAAATCTATTAGCATCACTATAGTTATTGAAGGTCTACGGAACTATTATGAATAGAGATTTTTACGAAACCTCAAATAGGCTTAATGTGTTCCGTAACTATTGAGCTCAGTAAACCTACTTTAAGGTTTTTTTATGAATAAGACCGTATCTCTTTAAGACCTCCCAAATGAAACTACAGTTACGCTATCTATGAAATTTTTACAATTAAATTGACCTTACTACATCTATAGTTTTGCATATGGCTGTTGCTGCCCGGATGATTCTTCACTTTTATCTGGTGGTCAATCATCAGTCCAACAGACACAAATCTCCCAAAACACAGCCACTAACACCACCCCAAATTCCCCCAGTATTCCACAGTCTCCTCAAAGCGCACGCAGTGGAAGCTCGCTCCGTGGTCCGCCAAGCGCTGGAGATCCTCACGCCGGCCATGCCGCAGCGTATGGAGGATGGCAACACCATGCTCACGCACTGGACCAAGAAGATCATTGTGGAGGACGGGCATTCCGTGCAGCAGCTGTTCCATATACTGCAGCTTGTTGTCCGCCATTACAAGGTTAGTTGACTTGGCATTTAAGTGAAGGAATGCGAGAGGAATGGAGTATTTTGGGTTTAAACTGGTAGTGGATGAATGAGAAAAGCTGAGGGCAAAGTGTTTTGGCAATTCTTGTGAGGCTCCCTTTCTCTGGAATAGAATTTTATATAGATCAGTCGAGAATAGATGGTATATTAAAGCCTAGACTGCATGATCATCATCAGCCTTTAACAGCTGATGTATAGGCTGCAGAACGCAATAAAACTATTTGGTTTACACTTTTGTGATGGCTCAAGTATGTAAAATGCACATAGTCACCATAGAGTAGTAAAGTATAATAATTCGTTCAGAAGTCAATATGTATTTTTACATAATACGTTTACAGTGTGTCATACCATATCCCTCTCTCGCAGGTATACTACCCAGTGCGTCACGCTCTAGTAGGCCACATGGTGACGGCGATGCAGCGGCTGGGACTCGCCGCCACCGCGTCGCTGGAGCACCGGCGCCTCGCCGTGGACCTGGCCGAGGTGGTGCTCAAGTGGGAGCTGCAGCGCCTGCGCGACCAGCCCACTGCGCAGGTATGTGTAGATTCATGGAAGATTACAGTAGAATAGGGTCAATAGCAGCACGTGAGACCTGGATAAAGTAAATGTTTCCGCCCACCACAAGTTGCATTTTATTTGGCTGAAACAATAAGCCGAGTACAGCTTACAAATTAATAATAAAATAGGATGATGTTACGGGGAAATTGAACGCTACCCTCGTGGCTAAGTGCGATTCACCAGCGCAGCGTGGTTACAAATGACCACTGACATATTATGTAGCAGGTTTAGGCGGCCACTTTTATCATTCGATCATGAGTGTATTTTGGTAAACTCTCGTGAACTACTGAAACTAAACTTTATTCTAAAACTTTCATATAATATTAAATGTATTTTTTTACCCATTCAGCATTCGCAATCCCAACTCACATCACTTCCCCCCGCAGGCATCAATGTCCCCCAGCGGCGCTATAAAGCGCTTATCCTCGGACGACAGTGCCAACGAGCAGCGTAAGGCTCTCAACACGGGCTGGGCGAGCCCGCAGGCCGCGGCGGCCGCGCGCCCTGAGCCTGATGCTAATAAACCGGTGGATAGACAGCATGTTGATGTGCTGGTGAACTTGCTGCTGCGGCTGGCGTGTCAGGTGAGGAGTTTTGCCTTTATTTTAGTTGTGTATTGTATTGTATATGTAAAACAGAATCGGTAACTGGAGCACCTCAATAAGCCATTGGATGAGCCATATAGGGAATTTTGGGATTTAAGCCCAAATATACAGGTGTTGCAAAAAGGGTATACTAAGCCTGAACCTTTGGCTTAGATATAACATGCTGCACACGTAGGTTTCGGCTTAGCTTTATATCCTGTTTGCAACACCATGTATTGTAATATTGCTCTCTAATCCAAATCCCCGCGGAATCGATTGAGATTAGGTACAGCCATATAGTGTCCGCATTTATGTGTAAGTACTAAACTTTCGGGTGATTTACAGTCCAATCAACTCGTTGGAGCTATTTTCTGTAACAAATTCCTCCATAACCACCCTCTGTATAGGTAAACGACGGCAGCGTAGCCGCGAGCGGCGGCGCGGCGACGGGCGCGGCGGGCGTGGCGGGCACGCCGGGCGAACAGCTGTCCAGGCGGTGTGTGCAGTTATTGAAGACTGCGCTGAAACCGGACGTGTGGCCACAGCAGTGCGAGCCGAAGTTGGCTTGGCTGGATAAAGTGAGTAGCATTAGTTATACACTTTTGGCGTGACATCCGTTCAGTTTTATTTCTTTGGTATATTTGCTAACTTTCCAGTTTAGATATGAGCAAGAACTTTATTCCCGTTAGGATAGAGGTAAACCGACGGTGATGTGCGAATGGAGATAATCAAATAAATAACTACTACATTCTCTGCAGGTATTCGCAGTAACAGACACGAACGCGGCCGCCTGTGCCAACGCTTGCACAGCCCTAGAACTGCTTGTGTTCCTACTGGGAGTGCTCAAACGGGAGCAGATTCTAGTAGCACTAAAGCCTCTGCAGCGGGGCCTGGCTGCGTGTGTCGCCTCCACTAACGCGAAGATTGTCCGGCTGACGCATAATCTGCTGGCGAAACTGACGGCTTTGTTCCCCACTGAGCCTACTGGAGCAGCGCAGGCATCTAAGGTATGGGGGCTTATTAGGGTATGGGCAGGCATCATGATTGTTGATGATAAATAGCATTATACATTAACATTGTGTAATAAAGTAGAAATTTCCATGATTCATGCTGAAGCGGTATTTTTGTTAGTGTCCATATTATCATAGAAAAATCAACTTTATTTCCATGAAGTTAATGTATTATGACATTTCCTGATGCCTGTCGATGCCGAAAGTAGGCGTTGACCCTATATCGTTACTGTCAAAAACTATAATTACATTTATTACCCTTGAGAAAGGTTTGTTATTTCTCGCCATAAATATGGGTTCCGTTTCAAATCTCAAAATCATATTTACCTATATCATATATTTATCAACCTATATTTCTACCCATGAATTAAACTAAATAATCTTCATCAGCCTTTCCTAAACTCAACCCCATTCTCCCCCACAGTACGAAGAGCTAGAGACGCTATACGCGTGCGTAAGCAAGTACGCGTTCGAGGGTCTGGCGGCGTACGAGAAGTCGGCGGCGGGCGGCACGGGCGCGGGCGCGCTGCTCGGCCCGCTCATGATGCTGAAGGTAATGTTGGCTGCACATGTTTTACTTTATTTTTTTACCTATGTATAAATTAGTGTATGTATAACAATGATTTATTGTAATAATTAAGAATACTTATGGGCATGTACACAAATCTGCGACAGTAATCAAGCATTTGCCCTGGAAAACTGACAAAACTGTTGCACATTTTTGCGACGTCGTATCGCAGTTTTGTGTACAAGTCCCAATAGAGATATGGAAAAGCGTGACCTCCTGTCACAGGTTTTGTCATAGCCATAGCTTGGTCCCTGGATTTTTTAAATCTTTATTGTTAACAAAATAAACATTTTATATTCTGAAGGCATGCTGTGCGAGCTGCCCCTCGTATGTGGACCGGCTCCTGCTGCCGCTGATGAGGGTTCTGCAGAGGATGACAAGGGACCACGTCGCGCCCAACCCTGACGCCGCGCTGTCGGATTTGTTGGTGAGTTGGGGGAATTTGATGTTACTTGCAAGCTTCGCGCTTTGCCGCCGAACTTTATTAAAATCAGGCCATTTTATAAGAAAGAGTAACAAACATCCATACTCACAAACTTCACAGGCGTTTATAATAATCATTACGTAGGATTACTGCCGAGGTCATGATAATAGAGGCGTTAAAAAACGAGGCCTGTAAATCGAAATGGCAAGACCTTTTCAACGCCTAACTATCATAATTCGACTTAGATGATAAAATATGTATGTTTATTTCAGATTCTAGCCCTGGACCTGCTGAAAGCTCGCGTGGCCGTGATGCCGGTGGACACGAGGAAGACGTTCATCGGCACCGTGCTCGTCGGACTTATTGAAAAGACCACTGACGTTAAGGTATGTCTATATAAAATACGTATGAAAACAGAACGTTGAAGATAAATTGACCTTTTTACTTAAATAACTTTATATTTAAAAAAGAAACTGATTAAAAAAGGTTGCATATTTTAGTCTTATAGATCTAAGCAAACATTCACACTTACATAGATATTACAGACACGAAAAACTTCTTTTAATTTGATTTATATATATACTACTAGCTGTTCCCGCGAGCTTCACTTCGCCTTAAAAAGTTTTCCCGTGGGAGCTCCGCAATAAAAAGTAGTCTATGTGTGTCAGCTAACTCCATACCAAATTTCATTAAAATCGATTCAGCCGTTTTGAAGTAACCAACATACACAGATACACTCATACTCACTAACTTTCGCCTTTATAATATTAGTAGGATGTAGTGACTGACTACACCATTACAACCCCCACAGGTAATGAAAGCCATAACCCGCATGGTGGAAGAGTGGATCAAGTCGCGGGGCACGCTGGGCGCCGCGGCCGCCCCCTCGCTGCGGGAGAAGTCCATCCTGCTGGTGAAGCTCATGCAGTACGTGGAGAAGCGGTTCCCCGACGATCTGGAGCTGAATGCGCAGTTCTTGGAGCTCATTAATTATGTTTACAGGTCAGTTGAATGAAAAATAGTCTCTTCTTTATTGAGTCTGCTGTGTTTAAGGGTCAATTCACACGTACGTCAACCACACCACGTCGCAGCGACATAATGTGGTCAAGCTGTGGTTACGTGTGAATAGTGTGGCAGCGGCTTTTTGCACTTGCGTTGTGGCAGCGACAAAATGTCGATGTGGTTGCGTTGTCGCTGTCGTTGCGATGTGGTAACCACGTCGTCGTGTGCAGTTAATACAGAAAACAGGTGGCCGCGGTGGCGTTGCCGACGCCATGTGGTTGCGATGTGGTCGTATTACACAGGTGGTCGATAACAACGGCAAAATGTGGAACGTGTGAATTGGATTACTCATTTTCAATCGCCGCGCCCTCGCTGCGGGAGAAGTCGATCCTGCTGGTGAAGCTCATGCAGTACGTGGAGAAGCGCTTCCCCGACGATCTGGAGCTGAATGCGCAGTTCTTGGAGCTCATTAATTATGTTTACAGGTCGGTTTGAAGGAAAATGGTTTCGGTATTTCTGTTCTTCTTTGTGTTTAAATGTGCGTGTGACCGCGACGGAATCTGCCTCCCGGTGGTGGAATCTAGCGCTCGAAAATATAATCCGTTGAGAGCACGAATTCCATATAACATGTCTCCGCCACGCAGACAAAAAAGGCACCGCATCGGGTATCGGGTTAATGCATCGGAGACCCTTAGCCTGTCTTAACTCTCACTAAATTATACTTTCCCAGAATTTTACTACATGTATAGTTTTGTACTTTACCGAACCAACCGTACATGTTTGCCGATTCAGCAATCCGGCTCGAAGGACCATAAACATGACTGTTCATGTTTCTTGCTAGCTCCGCACTGTATTTAGTTAATAAGATATTGATGTACAACTTAATTCTTGATAGATTTATTATAAACTTCACACCGTTCCAAAAGATTATTTCAGTAATTCAACCTATCAACCCCACAGAGACGAACAACTGAAAATGACGGAGCTCTCCTCTAAACTGGAGCCTGCGTTCCTAGCGGGCCTGCGCTGCACCCAGCCCCACATCCGGGCCAAGTTCTTCGAAGTGTTCGACCAGAGCGTCCGTCGCCGGGTGTATGACCGTCTGCTCTATATTATATGCTCGCAGAACTGGGAGCATATAGGGCAGCACTACTGGATCAAACAGTGCTTGGAGCTATTGCTGGTTACTGTTGTGCCTAGTAAGTGCTGCTTTATGTATTGATTATGATGATAGCGTAGGCCAGATAAGCGTAGGATAGTGAGCACCCTTCAGTGTTTGCTGTTTGCTGTTTGCTGTTTGCCATTGTTCGCCGAGCGTGTGGATGGGGTATAATAAGTTAACCCCAATGTGCGCTGGAATGCCGCACTTTGTTTGAATTAACCTAAATGTCGATGATTTCCTGATTTACTGCTCATGTAAAACATTTAAATAAAGAAAACATATGAAAATGTACATAGGAAGGACATTTTGTAAAAAACTATATTGTTTCTTAACTCACGGGTGCTATTTATTTGCGGAATATCATGGCATATCCAAATATCAATGTCTGCACAAATTCAATCTTTATCTTTCTTACAGACACTCAAATCCGCTTATCCAACACCAAATACCTGCTACCGAGCATAACGTCAGTGATCAACTGGGCCGACAGCGAGGAACGCAAGTCTTTCGTGATATTCACGAGTGTGAAAGAAGAGTCTGTGGACGGGTTCAACGACTCCATAGATCCGGACAAAGAGGACGTGCTGGACATGGACCTGGACTCCAACTCGAACCAGAAGCCGGAGGAGCTGACTAAGCAAGTTCCTAATAGGTGAGAGTTTTATATTACTTATGTTCGGTATCTAAACGCTATTCACTTTCATTTTTTTAATCACCGTCATAACGAGCCCCTAATCCTCCAGTACTGGACAGATGCCTCTCCCAAGGAGCTCTGCGTCACTCTGTAGACAGATTACCGGTAGAGACTGAATAAGGAAAGCTGTGAAAGTTCATATCTTTAAAATTTTATATGTAGTTATTTGTAGATTGTAGGCCACAGTTTCACGTCCCCGAAGACAATTGGAAAAATCATTCGATATTTAAAATTATACCTACTTCAATATCCACCAATTTATTTCCCACAGACAACGCGCCCTAACCCAGATGATCGCCAAACAATCCGAGTTCGTCGAACTGGCGCGGCGCGTGCGCACGTCCCAGTTCGTCTCCGCCGCGGCTGCACTGGCGCACATGGACGACGCACTGGCCCACCGCGCCTGGCTGTCGCTGCTGCCGCGCCTTGTTGCCGCTCTTACTGAGAGGCAGCTGCCGGTACGTACACTCACTATCCTACTATACACCGCGCCTGGCTGTCGCTGCTGCCGCGCCTTGTTGCCGCTCTTACTGAGAGACAGCTGCCGGTACGTTCACTCACTATCCTACTATGTAGGTATATATACACAGAATATGGACTCACTCGTCATCATCATAGCCTTCCAAGTATTCTTTCATATTTATTATTTTAGGTATGGTTCCAATGATTCCTTATAATTATTATTATACTTTCTTACTCACTATCATACTTTAAACATAATATGGATTCACTGTCATCATCATCATAATCCGCATCCTAACATCACCTAGTGATGTGAATAGACCTCCTTATAAGTATGGCGTTTTTTACGATTCTGTGCTCTCCTAAACCAATTCTTGCAAATATAAGGATGGCCTCACTTGCAGTATGTAATACCTTACTCGTATTCCGCAGACGGTGATGAACGAGATGGTTCCGTTCATAATCTCGGGCGCGCACGTGATCCAGCGTGACCAGCCGCTCAGCGCGCTCAACACCTTCATTGAGGCGCTGGCTAGGTGCAACCCGCCTATCACTATCAAACCGTAAGTTCACGTTTTCTTTTTATAAATAGTGCCTTAGTTGCTACTGAATATACTTCACTTTTTACCTCTATCTTTATGACAAAACTGATATTTGTGAGGCTTTACGAAAACCATGCGGTCAATTTTTTTTCTCCAATAGATAAATTTTATACAGCCTTTTTTTAAATAAAAAACCACACTCATAATCATACTTTGTCATTGTATTAATGTAATCACGGGTGCCATAATCATTTCTCACCACCTTAATGCTATCTAATTCTTTATGTCATAAGATACATAAGCTAAAATTCCATGAATACAGCACCACTATCCTCACCCACCCTCTATCTTCCAGCCCCATGATGCGGTACCTCGGCAAGACTCACAACCTGTGGCACCGCATGACCTTGAACCTGGAGGCCATGGCCAGCGAGCAGGCGGGCGCCGCGCGCCAGCGGGACATGCTCGAGTGCTACGATATGGACACGGAGCATACCACTCCTACCGTATGTATAATGTGACGTGTAATGATAAATTTGTGCCTCAGAGGTAAACAGTGAATCTCTTTTTATTACACTTTGTGTCAGCGAGCTCATTCACGCGATCGAGAGTAAAAAAAGATACAAAAAAACGTGGACTTATTACTGTTTACCTCTGAGGGACAGAAATATTGATGTAGTAGTTGGTTATTTAGGCAGCTAGGCCGCACAAATTCCCACTGGATTGACGACATCAGACAGTCGGCTGCCAGCGTAAAACCGAGAATAGAGTATGGCTGTGTTACTGGTAAAGGTCTATGTACAATGCACAACCTGTGGCACCGCATGACTTTGAACCTGGAGGCCATGGCCAGCGAGCAGGCGGGCGCCGCGCGCCAGCGGGGCATGCTTGAGTGCTACGATATGGACACGGAGCATACCACCCCTACCGTATGTATACTTGTTTAGTCGGATGTAGAAAGAGTTGTCATGCCGCTTGCTTGCTTGGATCAACGAAATAATACTGTTACCCTGTCTATGTTTCTTCAGCCAATAGCAGTCCTGGACATAGAGCCCAACAATAAATTGACAGTGGTGATGTAGGTACATAATGTATAAAACCCATCAGCATAAAAAGCATCATTGATGGCTTCACATAGCCACATTCTCCTTCAGACCACAAGTTTGGCTTCTGAGATTTTGGCGCGAATTTTTATAAGTGCGTAAAAATTTTCGCTCGTAACATATTCTAGTAAAGAGTACTGCTAAACATTACGATCTTCATGAATAAATTTACTAATTACAGGAGATAGCGGAGTGCCTGAGCGATATGTACGAGTTGCTGCAAGAAGAGGACATGTGGTCGGGGCTGTGGCAGAAACACGCGCGCTACCGAGAGACCAACGTCGCCATCGCATACGAGCAGCAAGGATTCTTCGAGCAAGCACAGGTTAGTTGTTTATGTTTGTAACTTATGTTTTTAGCTGCTACATTCTTAGAGGTTATATTGTATTGAAGATCTTACGACTAACCGGTAGTGACTATGAGAAAGGATAGACATGTAGTAGCGCTCTTTTACAAGAGTTATATCCGGCTGACTAGCACACCTTATTGGAGGATATTATTTTAATCCGTCTATGTTTTTTGACCCGCTTACTGGATTAATCATACAATACCTATATCTTCACAGGCTGCATACGACGTGGCAATGGGAAAACTCAAAACCGAGTACACGGCCAATCCATCCTCGTACAACATGCACAAAGAATGCAAACTGTGGACGGAGCATTGGCTGAAATGTGCCAAAGAGCTGAACCAATGGGACTCGCTCCTAGAGCTGGGTCTTTCGAGGAACTGTCGAGATCCCTTCCTGATTCTAGAGAGCTCTTGGAGGAATCCCAACTGGCCGCAAATGAAGGAGGCCTTGGCTGAAGTGGAATATAACTGTCCGAAGGAACTTGGTAAGTTCTTTTGAAAGTTTCTTAGAATCTTTGTCACTGTAATAAATGGTAATAACTCAACGTTTTGCCTTGCTGTCTATTAAACTTAACAACCTTACGCTTATTCATTTCATTTCATTAACAAGGAAGCTTCGACAATTAAATTTTTTTTTTCAAAGTAATTTTTCAGTAACTCGATATCGTCTGACTAATTACAAATTCAACATCTCCAATCACACTATTATCTTCACCGTCTATAACAGTGAATAAATGAGTGTGAGTCAGACAGCGAGCTTTTATGACGGACGGACAAGCGCATACTACAACATCCTCTCATTCCCACAGCGTGGCTAATCAACCTGTACCGCGGCTACTTATGCATCTGCGCGGGCGGCGAGCAGCAGCTGGGCGGCGTGGAGCGGCACGCGGAGGCGGCGGCGGCGCAGTGCCTGCGCGAGTGGCGCCGCCTGCCGCGGGTTGTTGCGCATGCGCACTTGCCGCTTCTGAGGGCCGCGCAGCAGCTGATGGAGCTGAGCGAAGCTGCGCAGATACATACGGTTAGTGGAATAGTCCTTCATCACGATTACAAGCCTATGCCTAGCTCTAGTATTTGTCATCGACACGCTAAGATTACGAAGTGGAGGCGGCGGCGCAGTGTCTGCGCGAGTGGCGCCGCCTGCCCAGAGTCGTTGCGCATGCGCATCTCCCGCTTCTGAGGGCCGCGCAACAGCTGATGGAGCTCAGTGAGGCCGCGCAGATACATACTGTGAGTTGTTGTTATTGTTGTTGTTGTTCTTGTGACATCAGACCTACTCAGAAAATTACTTTATAAACAGACTTTTAGGTTGTACAATAGAGTATAAATGAAATATGTTGCATATGAGAAAAGACAACCAATATATACGAAGGCTGTTACCAAAACAATATTAATTGTAGCGATCTAGCCATGGAGTGAGAAATGTGCAATAATGCAATAAAAAATAGTCCAGCCTACATAGCACAGGGTAACACACTCACGAGTGTTATAACAGTTTTTCGTGTCAGTTTTACATCCTCTAAACATTTTGTCATGTCTTTTGCCCTATGAACTATACACAGCACAGATAAACCAACACTACATCCTTTGCCAATAAATACATTCTAACCCTTACCCCAACAGGGCCTACTACACAGTCGTCCAACCTCCCTACACGACATGAAGGCCATAGTAAAAACCTGGCGCAACCGCCTGCCAGTGGTCGCCGATCCACTCTCGCACTGGGGCGCCATCTTCACGTGGCGACAACACCACTACCAGTTCATAGCGTCGCATTATGACTCGCAAGCGGAGCATGCCCATAATCACTCGATGTTGGGCGTGCATGCTAGTGCTCAGGTGAGTGAACTATTAAACTTTTTTTTTATCCTGGTTATTTATGTATTGTTTGTGGGTTTTATAGACCGGATCAAAAAGCGGTGTTTTTGTTTGACGTAAACGAGGGATTTCTTAGTCTTGTTTTCTTACTAGGTATTAGTACCTGAAACCTAACTCGCGATAAAAAATAAAATATGTATAAGGAGTTGATGACCTATTAATCACCACATGTTATTCCAGGCAATAATCCACTTCGCAAAGATCGGTCGCAAGCACAACCTATCAGGCGTGTGCCTAGACTCCCTACACCGCATCTACACCATCCCGAGCGTGCCCATAGTCGACTGCTTCCAGAAGATTCGGCAGCAAGTCAAGTGCCACATACAGATGTCCTGGACTGAGGGCAAGGACGAACTACAGGAGGGACTAGACATGATTGAATCAACGAATTTCAAATACTTTACTAAGGAAATGACAGCGGAATTCTACGCGTTCAAAGGCTTGCTTCTAGCTCAACTAGGACGGTCGGAAGACGCGAACAAAGCGTTTGCAGCCGCGGTGCAACTTCATGACACGCTGGTGAAGGCCTGGGCGCTGTGGGGAGACTACTTGGAGCAGATCTTCGTGAGGGACCCTCGCCAGATATCGGTGGGAGTGTCGGCCATGACGTGCTTCTTGCACGCGTGTCGCCACCAGAATGAGTCCAAGTCGAGGAAGTATTGTGCTAAGGTATGTTAATAGTTACGGTAATCCTTAATGGACAACATTTCATTTTCTTTACCCTATATTTTTATTAGTTATTCGGAAAGTTTATAGAAAATTAGTAGACCCGTATTTTTTTATTTTGTATATACATAAATTTTTGCATGTTATTTTTAACTTTAAAGTTAATTATTTTAAAACCGGAAGTGACTTCACATATTAGGTTCAATTTTTATTTTAGTCTATTGCCTGAGTCGAAAAAAAAAACATAAATGACACTGACAAGTGACATTTAAACTTTGTTTACATGCCAACCAACAAATGGGTCATTTTTAAATGACCTTGATATTTCTAATGATGGAAAGTAGGTACTTATCATGTAAAAAAATAAGCAGAAGCATTTTTTCAGCTGTGTAGGCGGTGGCATGCTCTGGGACATATTATATAGAGGTCATCTCTTAATAATAAATAAAAAAAATAGTCAGAAAGTGTCAGAACAGAATTAATGAAAATGACCCAAATAAACAACAACGTCACGATAAAACGTCAACGTCAATCAAAAATGAAAGTGACAGTTACTTTGTTTTTAAATCTATAGGCTTTGATCATCAAAATGCATCGCACCTGATGCATGACGTCATCAGCACTTTTTTACTATTTTATGATTTTCTCGAAAATGATACATCCAAAAAATACAAAAACATTTTTTTTGTGGCCTTTAGAGCTAAATCTCGAAATGGTTCTCGATTTATAGCAGCTTTAGTTTTTTGAAATGTTGTCCATTGTCCGTAGAAATATATGAATATATTAAATATAACAGTTTTAATCTACAGTGAAACTAGTCCTCGCGGTCTGAGGCATGGCATATTTATCGACATAGATAATCGCCGCGATTGGCGTTAAAAACGACGAAGTGATTCCATACAAATATGCCATGAACTTAGCTTTATTTCCTATCAGGTTGCAGTATTTACGGTTATTTTATGGAAGTAGATTAATGTCACTATATCGCGATACAAAAAACGAAATTTATCCCCATCAATAAAAACGCTATGCAACCCAACTAAACCCTAATTTCCCCAATTTAACCCCCCAGGTGCTATGGATGCTGAGCTACGACGACGACAAGAGCAGCCTGGCCGAGGCGCTGGACAAGTACTCGGTGGGCGTGCCGCCGGTGCAGTGGCTGCCGTGGATCCCGCAGCTGCTGGCCTGCCTCGTGCAGTACGACGGCAACGTCATACTCAACCTGCTCACTCACGTACGTCATCTATACAGTGTCATACATCTGACATGAAGCTATGACAAGAGCAGCCTGGCCGAGGCGCTGGACAAGTACTCGGTGTTTATTAACTTTTACTACACACAACATGCACTGAAAAAATATGCTGAGCATTCAATTCTTATACTGACTTGGCATGTTTTGGGAGTTGCAGATAAATTTAGCTCTTATTTTTCTATGCTCTTAGAAACTCCGCTGCACTCACATTTGAACGAAGATATCTAAAAAACTGTGTGACGACATATATTTTATGTTACGTCGAATAAAGAACATTTAATTACATCATAATCCCCAACTAACAAAATCTTTTGATTTAAATAAATCATCAATTCAAACATTATGATCTTTACAACACATGACTATACATTGCAGGTGGGCCGCCTGTACCCTCAGGCCGTGTACTTCCCGATCCGCACGCTGTACCTCACGCTCAAGATCGAGCAGCGGGAGCGGTACAAGAGCGCCGAGCAACAACCCACCACCTCCGCGGTAAGTGATGGAAACAATCGCGGTTACCGCCCTATGATTGGTGATTTAAATGTGGCCAAACACAGCGTGGTATACTGCTCTGCTAGTCCCCTTGATTATACACTCACCTACAATGAAAAAGTTCCAGTGACACATATTTGGTCATGCCTCACTGGCTTTACTAACTTTAAAAGTTCACCATAATTTCGTCAATATTTTATTTGTAAATAAACCTTTACATTATTTCAGTCCTTTTAAACCAAATTCAACTCCTCAACTCGTTACACATTTGCATTCAATCGACAACATATCATTTATACAGAAGATTCAAAGTCATTACACCATCACTATTCCAACACTGGTGACCACGACGTGATAGCCCACGATCCGGCTCGAAGGACCATGAAAAGGCACGAAGTCTTTTTTCAAAGCCTCTGCAACGAGGTCCCTAGGAGAGCGAAGCCAACAGAGAAGACAACTTAATACTGCGATGTAGTTTACGGGATAGTCTATTTGACTACATCAAAGCTATTTGTCAACTGAACACCCTCCCACAGGGCGGCACGAAGGTGGGCGAGCTGCCGGCCAGCACGGAGGCGGGCCCCATCAAGGCCACGCTGCCGATGTGGCGCTGCTCCAAGATCATGCAGCTGCAGCGAGAGATTCACCCCACCGTGCTGTCGTCGCTCGAGGGGATCGTTGACCAGGTTACCACTGGCTGATAATTAACTACGTCTCTGGCTTTTCACGTCCAACTATTACTAGCTACATGTCAAATATTCACTTTAGAACAGTTATTGGTTTATAGGGATATAATATATGAACGGCCCACTGTTACTTTATCTTGCGTATTTTGAGAGTTAAGTGGCAACCTAACTGAAAGTACCAACATTACATAGGTCTTAAAATATGCATGCTATTCTCATGTAAGACATGTAAGACCTGAGAATGGTCATAATTTTGAATATAGTAAAATATCGGAATCTTGGTAAATTACACACTCACATTGTCACATCCCAGGAAATCAGACACAAATTAAAAATCTACGGTGCCTTATGTACTTTATGGTTACTGGGACATGAGTGGTTAAAACGGCTACAAACAAGCTCCACCAAACAAATCCTCTGTTTCCACCAGATGGTGTGGTTCCGTGAGAACTGGTACGAGGAGGTGCTGCGTCAGCTGCGCGCCGGGCTGGCCAAGTGCCACGCCGTTGCCTTCGAGCACCGCGCCGCTGTCGCCGACGCCACGCTAACCCCGCACACGCTCAACTTCGTCAAGAAACTCGTGTCCACGTTCGGCATCGGCATCGGCATTAGTGAGTTTATTATGAGTTTATGGGGAAGCAGTCTGTTGGTCCAAAGATGGATAGGGGGAGGCTGGATGATTTGATTTGTTGGGAGTATCAAAATGCTTATGTGGAAGTGAGAATTTTGTTCACAGGCACTGGGAGACCTAAAAAAATAGTCTATGATGCTAGATGGGTTGACTAATTAAATCTGACCACCATGATCGCATGAGATACTCGTGTTAGAAACATGAGCCTTGGCTATCACTCGAGTAATAAAATGGTAACACACAGGGAATGTCCAGCAGCGGATGATAATATGGTGATGATGAAGATAGTTTGAACAGTCGATATTTACATGTAACAGTATCGGCGAAATAGAAACTGGGTACCCTATATAAATGATTTGTCTTGAATATTCTCTACTTATTATCATGACCTATCCCACAAAAATGCATATCTTATATACATATATAGCACCTACACGATTTGTAAAATTCCAAGTTATACATACAATAAAATTTATTTTTAGTGGGATAGGTCATACTCTGAAAAGTGTAATAATTTTAATGTCTGTGTATGTGTATGAATCGTTTTATACTGCAAAGGTTCCATCGGGTAAAAGTTTATTTATGAGCCCGCTCGTTCCTGCAAGACGTGTTATATGTTTAAATTGTCCGAACTTTAAGGAAACTACATGATGTAAGAACTAGAAGTTGACTGAAGGAAGAGGCCTATTGTCTGCAGTGATAAGATTCAAGCTGTGATAATTACCACAATGAAGTAATTACTCTTGTTCTAATGATAAATATTTAATTTGATTTTGTTTCTTGACACCAGTTGACACTCACTAAACTGAAATACCACTATAAAGAGTTTTCAAGCACAGTTGATCACAGAAGCTTTAAAATGGATCTGTCGTCTTCATATTCCAGCAACACCTAACAAAGTAATGAATACAGCTTTATTCTAGTAGGTAATGTTGCACGTAAGGCACAATCATTGTGCAATTTTCACGATGGCCGCTTTACAAGAGTTACAAAAACATGTGTACGTAGTTTCCAGATTTTTCAAATTGATGCCAGAATGAAAACACAGTTAAAAATAAGATTTACTTGGTCTCAGATAGAAGTAGGTGCGTGCGGTGGCGGCTGACACTCCCTCACGTTTAGCGTTTAGAACTCATCCCTCATCACATCACATCGCATGGCTTTCATTTTATTACACAAACAAACACTGAGACCAAGTACATTTCTATTGAGTATAATATAAAATATGAATATAATGTTTTCACAGCGATATAAGCATATTTCTGTGCGCTATATTACCTTCAGTTGTATCTTATAACTCACCCTAAATCACCCTTACATAACCATTTGTATTTCCAGGTCGCCTAACTAATATGTATGCATGCCACCGTATTTACCGCAACTAACCACTAATCACTAATACTAACATCTTTACAGAGACTGCCCCATGCGATGGTTATGCTATATAAAGTACTTTATTTTGTATGTCGACAGAAAATGTAACAAGTTCTGTAAGTGGTGCATTCTGTTCAGCCGCGTCGGAGTCCCTGGCGCGGCGCGCGCAGGCCACCGTGTCCGACCCCGTCTTCCAGAAGATGAAGGGACAGTTCACCGCCGACTTCGACTTCACACAACCCAACGCCATGAAACTACAGAACCTCATTACCAAACTGAGGAAGTGGGTCAAGATACTCGAGGCCAAAACTAAGATCCTGCCCAAGTAAGTGTCTAACGGGCCACCCGGCGCCGCCCGGGCTGAGGTAAATAACGTTGCGTATCAACCTGTGCCGTCCTCACCTGTAACTGTAGACTACTAACAGTAGCGTTGGGTTCATGCGGCTTCCAAGGTCACCTCACACGTCGCTTCACCTAATCGTAGAGCGAACACTCATCACATTAGCGCCTCGCATCTCAACCCACCCTTACAATCTCAATAACAAACATCTCGTTTTCAGGTCATTCCTAATCGAGGAGAAGTGTCGTTTCCTCTCCAACTTCAGCCTTAAAACCGCCGAAGTGGAGCTCCCGGGCGAGTTCCTTCTCCCC
This sequence comes from Plutella xylostella, assembly GCF_932276165.1. Classification (NCBI taxonomy): domain Eukaryota; kingdom Metazoa; phylum Arthropoda; class Insecta; order Lepidoptera; family Plutellidae; genus Plutella; species Plutella xylostella. The sequence continues at coordinate 8,687,891 of NC_063984.1, read as the reverse complement.
AAGCACACGCACTACCACGTGCGCATCGCGCGCTTCATGCCGCGCGTCGAGATCGTCCAGAAACACAACACTTCCGCCCGCCGACTGTACATCCGTGGGCACAACGGGAAGATATACCCGTACCTAGTGGTGAATGACTCAGGGTTGGGTGATGCACGGAGGGAAGAAAGGGTTCTGCAGTTGTTGAGGATGCTGAACCACTACCTCGGCAAGCAGAAGGAGACATCGCGGCGGTTCCTGCACTTCACGGTGCCGCGCGTGGTCTCCGTGTCGCCGCAGATGCGCCTCGTGGAGGACAACCCCGCCTCCGTGTCGCTGCTCGACATATACCGCACGGAATGCGCCAACAGGTGGGTGGCATTATGTCTGTTGTACAGTATTATTTATTTGTTGTTTGTTATTTATTGTGATATACGTATTGTGATGCAACGTAACATCTGCAAACACCTGAGCACTATAATCTACTTCTGAGCAGATAGTTGATATACTTAAATGATATTGGCCGCCGTAAGCGAATCCGGTATTCGCCTTTTGGTCATTATTATAGTCAAATTCTAAAGGTAAATTTTTCACCAAGGTATAGTTATTTACATGTTTGATAGTATTATAGCGTAGTTAGAAACAGTAGCTGTAAGTATTTAGGTGCGTTCAAATTGCGTTCCAGCTGCTGACCCCCCGTGTGTAATCACTGCAATGGTGCAGAAACGATGGTTATTGTTTTTGTATGTAAATCTGATGTGATACAGTCATATATTATCTCAGATATATCTCATTAATCTGGGTAAGTAATACGAGGTATAAAAACGAATGGTATAACATTCACAAGATATACGCCCATATGATATAAATTTATTAAGTATAACGATCACTGTGCATAACAAACGAAAGGCATAATTACTAAATACATAATTTCGTAAAGAATAACGTTCAAAAAGTATAATTTCAATTGATATAACGATAAAAATGCATAATATTCATAATATATAACGTTTATAACATATATTCTACAACGGATATAATTATCATAATGTATAATGCTCAAAAAGTATAATAGATTGTCGTATAGTTTTTTTAATTATTATTGACGTTATGTGGGGGGAACGCTCCGCTCCGCTTCGCTGCGCTCCGCTTTGGTTTCGACGAACATGTGCACCTAACACGCTCCTCCTCGCTTTGCTCGTCGTCGCACCTATCTTTAGGTTTTGGTACTAGGGGCTTTCACAGCATTATTATTATTGGGGCTAAGAGGAGAGACGCTCCGCTCCGCTTCGCTGCGCTCCGCTTTGGTTTCGACGACCATGTGCACCTAACACGCTCCTCCTCGCTTTGCTCGTCGTCGCACCTATCTTTAGGTTTTGGTGCTAGGGGGTTTGACGGTGTTGGGTTAACACAGATTATGGGTTAATACGGGTTAAACACAGATTATGTTTATGTTAGTATGTTTTATGAACTTTATACTAAATGATAGTATATATTTTAAACGATATACGTAATGTATGTTATACGAATTGATATTAGTCCTCGTAAGTATTATATATTTTGATATTATATCAAATGTACGTTATACCAATTGAATTTTATACCTTATGAAAATATAGATTTTGTTGTTATACGTAACGTTAATTATATGTTGTGAACGTTATTAATGTGAAATTATACATTTCGTTTTTATACGTCGCAATACGCACCCCATTAATCTACTCTAGCAACAAGAAAACACCCAGTAACTTATCAGCTGGATTGCAATTCTTAAGAAGTTAGTATCATAAATGAGTCATGTAGTTCAAGAAATAATCTATTACTTGAAATGAGTTATCTCTTCTATTCTGCTAAGCAATTAACTGTAGTTTCTAGAACGCTAAACTTTTTATTAGTTAAACGCAATATTTTCGCGCTAAACACGAACATACTAACATAGGTATTTGTAGAAATAGTAGCGTGTAATAATTATAATGACATAATTTTACGCATGTTTCCAGCGAGATGCCAGTTTATATGGTCATCTCTGACACATTTCCCCTTATTCATATAAACTGGCTGATATAAACTGATCGTTTTATTCTATGAATTTGTGGGCATTCTATTAATCGAAGTACATTATAAGGTGATGAAAATCTGACCCTACTCAGAGTTAAAATACTACCTATACGTGGTCAGGTTACGTTTACTGTACCAATACTAAATGTAGTATATAGAAAACGTCACTAAAGCAATACATTTCTCCCTTAGGGGTGTCGAATACGACGCGCCGGTGGCCCGCTACTACGAGCGTCTGGCGGCCGTGCAGGCGCGCGGCTCGCAGGCCTCGCACCAGGTGCTGCGCGACATACTGCGCGAGCTGCAGGCCACCATGGTGCCCAAGGCCATGCTCAAGGAGTGGGCCGCCGCCACCTTCGCCGCGCCCACCGACTACTGGACCTTCCGCAAAATGTTAACCCTACAACTGTCGCTGTCAAGCTTCGCCGAATATGTCCTGCACTTGACCAGGCTCAACCCAGACATGCTGTATGTGCACCAGGACTCGGGGCTGCTCAACGTGTCCTACTTCAAGTTCGACGTGGATGATGCCACAGGTATGTGCTGAAGTGACTGCGGGCATGTGGTGTTGTGTGTGCGGTTGCGTTTTTTTCCGTCGACTGTTTGGTAAGAATGGAGTTTTTGTTGATTGTTTTTGCCGAGGTTTGTTTTTGTGCGGGTTTGTTCTTGCATGTTGTCTTTCAACAGCTTTAAATGCTAGTATCGTTAATGGTTGCACTTTAATTATTATGTTTCCTTTCGTGGGCTAACTTGTACCTAACTATATGTATAATAAAATCAATGTTTTGATTTTATTAATTTTAATTTTACATTATTATTTATGAAGACTAATCTGCTTAGTGACTACTTTCTCATCACGGGGTAACTATAACAAATAACTGCACTACACTATTCTTTATCTAATGATCTTTTACATTTTGCATTTTTCCGCTTTTTGCACGTGATTTTAAGTTTTTTGCATGACAAATTAACCGCCAGACTGCTTATTGAATAACAAGACTTGCTTTTCATTGACTCATTAACAAAAATAACAGCATTCGAATGTAATTGGCTCGCTTAATGAATAACAATGGAACCTGCCACTAATGTCGTCAGCATGCGCATAAATCTAAGCACATTAACTTGACTGTTCCAATGCATAACTAATACTTAGCTTCATAAAGTACAATAGATTATTTCTGGGAGTGAATAAAACGTCTATATACGTTTTTCAGGTGAGCTGGATGGCAACCGGCCGGTGCCGTTCCGCCTGACGCCGAACATCGCGGAGCTGCTGACGCCCATCGGCATCGCCGGCCCGCTCACCGCCTCCGCCATCGCCGTCGCGCGCTGCCTCGTCACGCCCAACTTCAAGGTACGTCGAGATCGAGAATAGATCTAGGTATTATAGATGTTCTGGGCCCTGAATGAATGTAATTATGTGTCCAGCCGAATCAGGAACTTATGAAAATATTAAACACTTGTTGCGCCAACACTATATACCATTCCACGGGGAAAGTCATCTGACAGAACCCTTATTACATTCGAATAAGGGTAGTTTTTGTTTTTGTCAGATGTCTTTCCCCGCGGAATGCGATATATTCAGTTATATAAATAAAAGCACCAATTATGGAATATTTTTAATGGATAACGGTAATAAAGTCATTGTCTAAACTGACCGCGTTTGATTTCAGATACAATCGATTCTGCGCACGATCCTGCGCGACGAAATGGTGACCGGCTACCGGAAGCGTCTCGAGGACAAGTCGGGGCTGCCCGTGGCCGGTCCGTCCGGCGAGAGCAAGCCGGTCGAAATGGACAACGAGACCATCATCAACATGGTCAGCAAGGCCGTCACCGTCATCATGAACCGACTTAATGCCCTGGCCCTCTTTGACGGCCCGGACAGCAAGGTGGCAACCCTGGTGGCCGCCGCCAACAGCCATGACAATCTATGCCGCATGGACCCCGCGTGGCATCCCTGGCTGTAAAGAGATACGTGTGTGAAATTTGATGTACTGAAAGTGGTGTAAATATTAGTATTGGAAGCTGGTGATTGACAGCTGGTTTTTATTTGTAAGCATTAGTTTAAGATAATCTCTTTATGTAATAAGTAATTTCTGGTGAGTGATCAGAACTTTTATTGTATGATTTTAAAAGAGTTATGTAGTACATCTGTATTAACGCTAAGTTTACAGTCATGTGCACAGCACAAACCTAGCGTTCGCGTGAAATTATCTTATAAAATCCTGTTAAATAATAGAACTGAAATATTTATAGCTATCTTAGTATATAGGTAGTTGTAAATAAATCCCTAGTACAGTCTGATCTCGCTATAAAACCTCTAACGCAACTCTTTTGAAGAATTATGAAAGTACTAACTACTTATATTAATAGTTAGACATAAATTGCTTGCTACGCGATTTATTATTGTATGAGGACTTGTTATCTGCGCATAACTGTGATCTCGTGTCCGTGTATAATAAAGTGTTAACGAAATCTATGTTTATTTTTACCTATATTGCATCCGTTAAAAACATATACATACAATGAATTGAGAATCTCCTACTTCCTCCATTATCCGAAGTCGCTTAAAAATCTTGTTAAAATAAAAGTAGCCAACACTCACATGTGTGTTGAGTGGTTGACAGTGACATCAATAACAGAACTTTCTAGTGAAGTATTACACGCTCGTATCACTGCGGATTGCATGTGCATCACCGCAGTACCTGCATAGGTGAAAGTACCGAGCAGCATCTATGTGCGACACCCCCCCCGCGCCGCCGCCCCCCGCGCCCGCGCCGGCGCCCGATCGCCAGAGATAGTAAAACTGATTCCATGACGCTAACAATGGGAAAGAAAGTGCAATAATTGTTTTATAGAGCAGGAACTGCTTGAGTATTCCCTCGCTGTCTTTCGTAACGCGCTCGGTGTTATGTCTTCACTGTAATTAAACTATCAGCTGCATAGCTAGTGTCGGCCCTAGGAGAGAGTTGTGTTCGCAATCGCAGCGAATAATTACTCTCTTATTTAGTTTTAAATATAAAACTCGTTTCTCCCCACTACTCTCCTTATCCTTATCGGACTGTTGATATTATCAACAATCAACTTGAAAGGATCATAGGTAGTTTGAAAAGGAAACGATGATGGGAAAAAGGGTTAGGTTACGACATCGGCTTTAGTTTTGATACACTTTGTATGAATTTGACAGATTATTAGCGCGAAGACCTAACCTACCCATACCCACTTAGCATGGACATTGGAAAATGCTGGATATATTCTTGATCAAGGAATATTAGTGCTCCTCTATGTCTTCGTTAGAGAAGTTAAAGTAGCTGCTGCTTGTCTTATTTATCAATTCAATAACGGAATGCGTATTGTTTCTTTTGAATTTCCTCGACGTTCCTTAAAAAAGTCGAGCTATTGAGCTATATACCTACATGAAGTCACGTTAGCAAGAAAGTTTCTATGGAAAAGGATATTTTTTTTCGCGAATTTATAAAAGTCATAGAAAAAAGTTATTCAGAATGATCCCGAGTCACTCCACTTTAAACTTAGTACATAGTTATAAATACTATTTTTGCAACACCCTGTATAATCGGAGTAGTGCAAAAGCTCATTTAGTTTCTAAAGCAGATCAATTGGCTATTACCTACCGATTGCAGAACGGGAGCAGTAGAAAAGTTCTCTAAATAATCTATAAATTAAAGACCGAAGATTTAACAGCACGATTGCATCGGTTGGATACAGCATTGTATCTTGGTTTGGTGCATGGAAGCGATGCCAGCATCGAACAGAAACGCATCGTTGTTGTTGGTCCCCGGAGCGGCATGCAGGGGGCTCGGTGACAGGCGCGGTGGCGGCGGCGGCGGCGCGGCCCGAGCGCTCCCGACCGCGGCCGAAGCCCCTCGGCCACGTCGCCTGGCCCGCCCCCGCGCCCGCGCCCCGCTCCCCCGCGCCGCCGAGAACTCAGTCCGCCTAGCGGTGATACATCGGGTACCGGTGTTTCGCGCTCTCTCACAATACCAACACAAGTGGCTGACCACTAAGCAACGTTTTTATGACATTTGACAACCCCGCCCAGTGCATTTTTGCTAGTTGCATTTTGATCAGTGGGAAAGTGAATCAGCTGTGAGCGTTTCTAACGAGATTTGTGGCTCCTCTCCATTGTATGTTGTCTTATTAGTGAAGTGAATATTTGTGCTATACGGACAATAACCGTATCATCTGTGCGAATCAATTTGTGGATATTTTTAGCGAGTGACTGCTCTCAAAGTAAGGTGAGTGAAATTATCGGCTAGCAAAACTATTTCGCCCGGCGAATCATTGATTCTTCGTTTCGTTACGTGGCTGCTGCCTTCTCAGTTCTCACCGATATGCCTCGAAATGCCGAGAAATGTTTGCGTCGTAGACAGTTTATCCAGATATTTTGTTTTTTTAACTATTATTTTTATGTTTTTATGAACTTAAAATTGTATCCCTCATATCAAATTGGCAGCTTTTGATTGAATTGATTATCATTTTACCCTCATCCTGCTTTTAAAGTTCATAGGCAAATACATTGTTGTCTGTAACTTATTTATCGGCAAATATCTATGACGTCATCTAAACAAATTAGTGTTTCGAGGGAAGTTAAATATTCTGAGAAGACTTTTGAGTTTCTTGTCTTGGAATGTTGACAGTCTTTTAGAATTCTAATAAGACTTCGTCCTATCCCACTGCCCGTATGGTGGTCAGGAGCGAGTAGACAAGAAAACATGGAGGCGAGTTGTCGGCGCGGGGCGGGCGGCGCGGGGCGACCGCATTCCATATGGGATGCCGGATTAAATGCAATGTCAGTGTGACTCGGGCTCTACGCCTCCCAGGCATCGCCTCTATTCATGTATTCTTGCAAACCCTGCAACTATACAATACGTCAATTGAGCCAAATTAATGGTGCGCGGGGGTGTTGAGGGCATTCGAGTAAACTGTTGATTGATAATATTGACATGACGGCGCAAGTCCTAACGAAAAGGTCAGATCGCCCACGTTAGTCCTGCCATTTGGGTTATTAGGAAGCTGAGTTAGATACGTCGTATGTTCAATCAGCTTAAAAATGTGACCTTTTCATAAAAACAAATATTCCAAATTCATTTGGTAAGTAATTTCTTTGAAATAATTCTAGGTACTGATCTAAATACATACTCAGCCGGAATCGGTAGCAAGTACATACATACGTAGCAATATAATGAGGTTGATAGAGCAACATTTCGAAACGCGTCCGTCGCTCGCTGCTTCCGCTCTTTGACCCACGATTTACAATCCCCAATATTAGATTACTACTGACACACTCATAACATGAGCTCTTCTCGTAGTTACAGTTTTATCGGACACAAAGTACAGTACTTCTTTGCTATATGCAATGCTATGACGTAGGTATTGTACCTCTACAGTCATAGCTTCCATGATTTATAATTTCCAATATTTGATTACCTGCTGCTGGCACACTCACCACGAGCTCACTCGTCTCGTTACTACAGTTTTACACTTCATATAATTCATCTCAGCAAAACTTCTTTCGAATGTCCCCAGTCTAAATGTTCACCTAAGCTATGTAATAACGTAATACGTATTTGCATGGTTAATATAGCGTTTCTTTCTTCTAGATGCTCCTTTTGGATCATCTTTAACACTAACACTCTAATTCTGGATAAGTAAAATTCTGGACAGGCGCCAATATTTGTAATGTAAATGTAAAATTTTGCAAGCCGGATCATTGAGCACTTAGTAGGGTTTCTGCTCGAGAATTCTCGAGCTCGAGAAGATTCGAGAAATTCGGCTTGGTTCGAGACGAGAAAAAAATCAGAAGACTCGAGAATTTCTCGAGCCTTGAGATAAAAATTCAGAATTTTCATTTCGTATTTTCCTGCGCCGCTTAACAACACACACGCATACGAGTAACATGCGCGTGTATTATGATTTATTATGTTTAGTCTCCATTTAAGCTAATGCTGTATTAATAATACCAATGAATGATTAAGAGATAACGTAGTAATAGTTACGTACTGTTTCTTAGTTCAGGTGGACCAAAAGAAGTCATCCGATGTTGTTTGGCTCTCATTTTTTTTCTAAATGAAAAACTTCGATTCAGTTTTTTGATTAGGTATGTTTATTCGAACCTTTACAATTTTATTGGTAAAGTCGGGAAGATGATATTGGCCAAATCGGCGCGGTCACAAATGATTGCCACACGGGCTTGTTTTATAGCATTTCTCATCACTTTAGCGAAAACTTCGGGTGAGAGATTCTCGCACTCGTATCGAATGTTGTCCTTAAGGGCTTCCAGAGACACGGGCTTATTCACATAAACACGGGACTCCAAAAAACCGCACAAAAACGGTTAAATCGGGCTATATTGCAGGGAAAAATTACAGATAAAACGAAAAAAAGGCGACCCGGAAACTTAATAAACACAATTATTCCGAGATTTCTGCGTTCTTGGGGAGTATATCACTCCACGGCTTCTGAATTTGTATTCTGTATATGTCTAGTCCACCAATATCAAAACTGATTTGAAATTGGCGGCCATTTGCCCAAATGAGAGCAACATCCAGTAGGGTGATTACTTTTGGCCCACCATGTATTAGTAATTAGTAGCTAGCTAGACAGCTAATTATGAGTGTTAGTTAAGTATTTTCTTTGTGATTAAGTTGACAAAGTAAAAAAAATGAGTTTTTGTGTTTTTTTTAAATTAAGGTATTTTTCTAAAGGTCTTCTTAGAAAGGCTCGAGACTCGAGAAGACTCGAGAATTTGGGCTCGAGAATTCTCGAAGCTCGAGGACGAAAACAGGTCGAGAAATCAGAAACCCTAGCACTTAGGAATACTTAGGCTTTAACAAAATCAACGTTGAAGCTATATCCAAACCAAGTCTAGTGAAAGCTCATGTCTTGGTTTGGTAGTTGTTTTAAGGTGTTCGTCAAGTAGGTAGCAAAATTCTTGATCTTCGACATAAACTTGTCCCTACACTAATATTATGTACATAGTTACTTACTTACGTTCTTTCTTACTACACTATCAACATCCGGTTTGATTTCTGTAGCTCAAAACAATGATCACTAGTCGTGACCTTTAATCACACATGTTTGATAGTCATTTAACTAATGTAACTCACACAGACGTAGGTCGCGCACGATGGCTGCCGTAGCGCGGCCGTTGAACCGAATACCCAAGGAATTTCTCTTGCGCCGCTTCGTTTGCAGACGAAGAAGAAAAGTACCCAAGACAATGGAAGGATGTATAGTCCTCCGAAGTGTGTCTTTCTTGAATGACTCACAGATTTAGCACATTTAACCACCTGTTACATATCCATTAATCAGGGTTTTCCTGTCGCCGTTCGCCCGCCGGCACTCTCGCAATGTTTGAAGTGGTTGGGTGCGGTGAGCTCTTGCAAAAACTTAAACCGCTTTCCGAACATTTGTATGTTATGGTAGGTACCACCTCTACATAGGTGGTATGCATATTTAAACTCTAGCCCTCTACCGGCAGTGTTTAAAACCAGCATTATCTTAACACACAATCATCTTCGGTGTTGCGAAAATACTTGGCTCTGTTTATTTTTTACGAAATCTAGCCATAAGATACGACTGGGTTGTATTATCATTGTTGGCTTCAGGACATAGATTTAATGTTAATGCTATGTTTTACATTGCACCTACAATGTATACATTTCACCCGATCCTGCATAAAGTAGCACCTTTTGCAAAAACATTAACGCTCATAAAAAATAAAAGGTAGAACTTCTTAATAACAAAGTAGTCTGGTAAAGGAAAACGATAAAGATACATTCCACGCGACTCGGGCGTCCAATGTGAAGGCGCCTGCCTCCCCCGTCCACTCGGTTTCTACTTATTTTTAAATAATTTATTTTGTTTCTAGAAGCCTTTAAAGGTCATTTGAATCAATAATAGCTGTTGCTAGCACAGTGGTTAAAATAAATTGACTCACAGAAGGTCTTTAACCACGCGTTCCACGAAGTTTTTTTTGCACCAGAACGGTAGGCTTGTTTAAATCAGGGAGGAGGTATGTGTAGGATTCATAGCTGGCAGTTCGCAGAGTCGGTATTGTGGCAGAAAGGCAGTGCCGGGCTGGGCGAGTGAAGGCGGCGTCCTTGGGCCCTCGCCACTCCGCGGACGTTCGTTGAACGCAGCCGCCCTCCCCTCCCCACCACACCCGCCACACCACAACAAGTTTACGTCTCGACTGAACGTAAATAAAATTTGTCTCTAGAACATAATGCATTGCATATCAAAGAGCATTTTTTGGCAAAATTTCATGATTATTGTCACGTAGTTACTTACCTATTAGTGGTAGTTAGGTAAATTTTAATGGTACTTAATAGTCCCTGAAGGTGTCAGACAGGATCAGACAGACAAAAAATGCAAATCTGCACAACGTAATACCAATGTAAGTACTTTACTTCGGGCCACTTGCACCAAAACACTTTGGTGCAATTACTAAGACCCTCAATCATATTATGATCTGAAGATTAATACGTTAATCATTACGTATATATGGATTTTGCCATTCATTATGTTGATATCCAACATGCCTGCATGCTTTGTTTGTGCAAGTAAACACAGCGGATTTTCCTCGTTTGTGTCTATGTAACTAGGTAGCTACTGTTCGTCAGGGAAGGTAAATATTGAGTCTCCGAAATATTGCCTATGATTTCTTTGTGTCACGTGAAAATGGAATTATATTGAACAAATTCAGTCACAGCGCCTGAATGCTGGTTAAATCGCATTTTACTGGAAGAAAACAGTTGTTAACAACAACGGCGCGTCGGCTAGCTGCAGCGACAATGGGTTGCGCCTTATGTAATTTGTACTCTGCATTGTTTTCGCAACTTGGAGTACCTAAGAATTCACCGCAATTTATGCTTTGTCTAATGAAATCACGAAATGAAAACGTTTGCAAAAACTTAATTTACTGTTCTACCGCAGAGTTTGCTGTTGAAGTTCTCGCAATAGCTCTTGCGTAGGTACCTTCTACAGTAGTTACTTACCTAACAAAAAGTCAATATAAAGATTATTCTGCTTTCTGCCGGGTAGAGTAGTGTACCTTTGAAAAATGCAACATCAATTTAAAAGCTCTCAAAATTATGAGTACTTAGTTACTCATGGGGGTTTGCCGGTGCCATGTGACCTTGCTCGTGAACAAACACCTTTGCACAATGGCAATGAGCAGCAGCACCGAGCAGGTACCTGGGCTCCAGTGATTGGCTGCACGGCGGCGCTATCTGCGACCGATAAGCCTGAAGCAGCCGGATCGCACACAGCTAACGTAACGGCACCAGTAATGGACACGGACCCAGTAATGGACACTTACAAACTTATTTTGTCTAAAATAAGAGTATGCATAGTTTTACGAAAATTGCAACACCTTAGTTTCAAAGCCTAGACATCCCTCCTTGTTATATAAACAAGCTATTTATGTCATCCATTTAGATTAAAAATTGTGAACAAAAAAAGTTCATTTGACGGGGGTCACAAATGAAATGGAGATTTGTTAAGGAAATTGTTAAAGAGGTAAGTGTAGAATATTGTTGGTAATTTCGTTTTATTTTATTTTAAATTGACTTTCTTGTTTTTATGGAAACTATACTGAATTTCCGACATATTTTCAAAGGAATAGGGCAGCTTACGTTTATGGAAATGAATTCAGAGGGGGGTGTTCATTACTGGTTTGCAAATTTTCAGTATATCCAGTTATGGACACGTGTCGAAAATAATGTTTTAAGGTAATATTGTGTTTTCTTATTTAATTGTCTTTAGAATTTCATAATTATATTGGTAGTTTTTGTAAAACATGAATAAAATGAAGGATACCAGTCTTGTACAGGTGTCCATAATTGGGTGTCCATCACTGGATGTTTCACATTTTCCATGAAAAACGTATATACGCCCAAGCAAATGGGAGATGCTATTATGGATGTAAAAGATGGCCACTGCAGCCACGCGTTATGGAGACACAAACATGTTCCACAATGAAATAAAATTACTAATATGATAAGTAGTAGTTAATCACATCTAAATATGTGAACCCACCACCCGCAGTGAACCAGCATAGTGGGAAATGGTCCAAGCTTAGGAATGCAGTTTAGACCTAGAGGCACAAACACAAAGGTTTCATTTGAGAGACCCAGGTGTAGGTACTTACAGACCCACAGAGAATAGAAATAGAGAAATAGACAGTGATCATGTGAGAAATAGACCAGTGAAGCTTGGTAAGAATACCATGAGAATTTGAAAAGAAGTGGCTTTAGGAGGAGAAGGAATTAAGAGCAAAATCTTAGTCGAAAAAAGGGAAGTGAGAGAAATGGTTCTGAAAAGAAAAGCTTAAATTAAAAACATTTTCTAGCTGGTGTAAATGCAAGACCTGGATATCAGATGATATGACATGACGAGAGGATTGTGGGAACGGAAGAGGTTGTGACGAGAGTGTTGTTGCAGGAGAGAGCATTGACCTAGATGTGGGTGCCCGTACTGATACGGTCAATGGTGCATTTACATGTCTGCGATGCGATGCATGTGGCAGTCAAAACACCTCTCCATTACAGTGATAGATATTTATCACCAACGTTACTAAAGTCGGTACTGTTATACGCTTGCAACACCTGGTAGACCACAAAGACGCATAGACACACAGATGCTGCAGGTATTCATTAACCGCTGTCCCCGGCGGAACCTAAAGATTTTCTGGCCCGAGATCATCTCCAACATAGATCTGAGGAAAAGCTGCCATGAAGATCCTGTTGGTTCACACATAAAACGCCGCAAATGAAGTTGGAATAGCCATACCCTGCGTAGAGACTAAAACCCAATCTTGAGACAGGCTCTCGAATGGGATCCGCAGGGCAAGCGTAAGCAAGGCCGATCTAAATAGACCGTACGGCGCTCGATCGTATGGATATGTGGAAAGTTTGAATCACGTGGTCCGATGCAAAGCTGGCTGCTGTCAACAGTCTGGGATAAAAAACTGTTGTGTCTGCTCTCTGTCCCACTGGGGGAACATAATGATAACCAGGAACAGAATAAAATGCAGGAGGACAGAATTTATAATGTTGAATTGGAAATTTTTGTGTTTCTGTAAAACTTTTTTTTTCAGAAAGTTAAATTTTCCGTCTTTGATGGTTCCCATAGTGTAACTGGCGACCAAGCCTGTTTGTGTAAACGGTTATGATTACTAATCATCGTTACCATTATAATAATATAAGCATAAAACAATATTTTATACATTTATCCAATAAAAAATCACTGTCCAACATTGGGTGTCCATAACCGGAGGTTGGGTGTCCATTACTGTGGTTTTAGGACATATTTTACAAATATACAATTTCCTGAAATACCAATAGTTTAAATCGAGCTAGTGTACATTCATCTTAAACGGAAAGATATTCCTACGATTCATACCAACTTTCAATATTCTAACTCAAAAACTGTGCGAGTAACAGCCAAATCATTTGTAAAAAATCCTTAAGGTGTCCATTACTGGTGCTGTTACGTTACCAACTTTATCAATCCCACTGCGCTCTAGTCGATCGATGATAAATAGGCGTTAAGTAAACAAAGATTAACGACTAATTTCTGCTGCTAACATTATCAGCGTTAGTTGCGCCTCGTTTTATTTGAAATCTGGAACATCCATGCCCTATTAAATGATTAAGTACCTACCCCAATTCCAATATGGTTCAATATTATTGATATTCGGTATTTCGAAATAGTTACAGTTGTGACTAAGTAATAATGGCAATGCTGTCCTATATTTATGTACTTAACTCACTAGCGTTACTAACCATTATGTTAATTTTGCAACGCGAATGCCATATCTAGTGTATTATTATAATATCATATCCATTTACTATATGTATTATACCTATTATTAGGTCTAATGCACTTATTACACCGTAGGCATTGTGTGCCATATTTATTTTAGCAAACCGCATTCATAAAATTCACTCGGTCATTTCCCCCGTTTTTAGAATAAAAAGATTAGTGTATTTCGAGATCGCCATCGCCAATGTCCAACTACTGATCTCTTACTTAACTATGCTAGAACATGTCGTATGCGTGTTGCGAGTACTCTACGAGAAAACCGCGCTTTCTCACAGCGGGATACAGCGACGTTTCATTGTCCTCGCCGACCAGGCAGCGAGTGCACCACGCACTCGTACTCACATTTGCCTGACTTGACAATGACAATCTCTGGCGAACAACGATTCGTTATTACTTAGTGCTATTACGCTCGTCTGCTTCACATACTTGTGCGACTTGTTTCCATGGAATGTTGAGGTTCTGCAAAGTCCACAGATAAAATTTACATTATGTTAGCTTGTGGATTATGCCGCTTCTGTGTTATATCGAAACTAATTTATTATTTTTGGGAACCACATCTGAACAATGAATGTATAATACATGCTTTTCGGTTATTGTCGATAGAGAGCTCTCAATAAATTATTTTAAATCACACCAACTCCCTGAGGCCACTGCACTTTCAGGAGATTCAATCTTGAATATCCACTTTATCACTCATACGTAAATTATGTTTTCATGGATCGCCTTCATTGACTTCAAAATTTATTGTTTTCATCACCGGATGATGTTGATGTTAGTAGTCGATACAGCGGTATGTTTAGTGTCTGTTGAATGAGTAAGTAATGAGAGGATAACAAACATACGGCCAGCCAGTTCTTGTTATCAGGGTGTATTGTTAGCTCGCATTGACAATACTGAATCATCCCTGTTGTCGAGCTGCGAGCTGCGCCGGCCATCATGAGCCCGATGCGTGTCTTTTGTTTACTCAACTCTATCCGCTGCTATTGTGATACCATATCGCATTAACTTTGTATCTATCATATTATTGTAACCTTTTATCTATGCGAGAATTTCTTGGAAGAATGCCGATAATGGATCCCTATATACTAAGCCACGTTCTTCTCATTTATGTTCCATACATGGACCATAATTATGAATCATACATCCTATGTTAGCAACAATTATTTATAGTTATTCCTTTGATTATTCAAAGTTAATCGTTCCTAAAGAAAGTAGATTTTATGTTTATATTATTTTTATTATGTAGGTATATATTTTATGTGAATTAAAAATACATTCGCTGGATAAGTAAATTAATTATTCAAATAAGAACTACTCGTTAAAAACGTTCATGTGTGGTTCAATCTTAAAAACACATTTTGTGCTTGCAATGCAACATAGGGCCCTATTGAGTCAGCTGCCGTCCGTCCTCGGCCGCGTAGACTGGCTCACAATTGAGGGGCCACGGCTATTCGAGATCTATGAAGCGCTTGAGATGGTATTGCGCAGAAATAATAATGGCACCTACCCTGCTTTTGAACTTCGTAGAGTATTCTGAATCGTGCGTAGTTTCAAAATAACTGGGTAGGCACTTCTGCATTTAGAATATGCTCTCATCGACTTCCCGCTACATTAACATAGGTTGGCATAGGAACCACGATTATTCGAATAACCCTAAATAATAATACCTATACACCTACACATAGCTTAAAAATAACTTTAGGCATATCTAGTGAAGTTATCTCTGTAGTCTGTCTGCGCTGCGCAGAATCAGTCACGTAGTTAAGCTCGTGGTATGCGAAAAAGCGGGTTATTAAAGGTTGACAGCGAAGGCCGTCAGTTCCGCGTGGTGTCGCAAGCGGCGGCGGCGGCGCTCGGGCCGCTCACCTCGCCGTCTGCGGGTCACGCGCGCCGTCGATTCCTTTCTAATACTTTCTATATCTTGCACATTCATTATACTTCTTACCTTTGCCTACGCTCTTCCTCCATTCTCACATTCCACTAAGTACTTATATAGAATTTCATCCAAGGTTCGCAGCCCTACTGAAACGAAAGACGTGCGCGAAGCGGATGCAGTCCCTCTGCGTATTGAGTGTGGCGGCGCGCGGTCCAGTTACTAGCGCTGCACTACGCATGCATTCTACATCAACATTCCATTCGAAACGCGTCATCGACGATTCAGTGTCCGAGTTTTACCAATACTGCCTCATACTTAACTACTGTGATCTTGCGAAATTTCTCCTTAACTATTTGAGTGGTACTTACCTATAGCATCTAAAAATGTAATGTACGCAGTTTTTTTAGGCAAGCTTATAGCAGAGCGAATTAAAACCCTCTCGTCGATTTTTGCATCTTGTCGTTCCAATAAAAATACAAGTTAGATCATATTCATCTGATTTATACTCGTACTAACATGAAATCAAAATCGAAGGTAGAAATTGAAAGTTGTCAGTGTTGCACAACGGTATTGTTTTCGATGTGGAGTCGAGCGGTGTATAATTCATCCTCAGTTCTCGGGCAATTTCAACCAGCTACAGACGGACACTTTAATTAAAGTCGATGACGATATAAATCCTATGGCACGTTGACGTCGGCTGGCAGTTAGAAAGTCTGCATGATGCAACAATGCACCGCCAGTCTCCACACTGCTCCGGATCGTGACTGATCTGTCTACTCTTACTCGTAGGTTTGTTCGAAAACGTCTTATTCAATTATTAGCACTCTATTAGTTTGCTATCTGTTTTTTTTTGCTTTTGTGGCGTAACATTTTCAGATAAAGATAAGATAAAAGATAAAAAGTCTTTATTCGGTGTCCAGCACCACACACCAAAAAATAATAATAACATAAGTACACAAAAAAATAGAACAAAAAAAAAACGAAATTAAAATTAAAAGTGAAACAAACAAAAGAACATTAAGAATATATAAATATATGTATAATGGTGTGAGTTGTCCAGCACCGAAAAGGCCCGCGCCTCAGCTTACACGGCTACAGATGAGGTGGCATCCACCCACCTGACGAAAATTCAAAATTCTTTTAATTATCTATCTAAGTCGGTCGGTTTTATTGTATATATAAGTTGCATTGGAGAGGTAAGTTAGTTTGTTTCGTTCGCCCCACTGATCCATTCATACGTAAACGCATTAGAGCTTCCGGGGTCAAGCCCTAGCAAATCAAACAGGTGGCGCCCAGCCGGGGACCTCCGCGCACATCGTAACACTTATACCTACATACATATTATTACGATAAGTCAATTTGGTGTGATACCTTGTTTTAATACTATAATATTTTTTATTTATTTAATAGTAATAGTTAATAACTCTCTGTAATGTAACAAATAAATATTTAAATAAAATAAATACTTACCTTCTATATTCCTGGAAAATAAAAGAACACATGATTTATCGAAATAACCATGATGGAAAGAAAATCAATAAAACCGGACGCTCGCTCGCTCTCACGTTGCTTGTATGAAACAAATGTACGCGTGCGTTGTATCAAGTCGCGAAAATTTAGACATTCTCAATTGAATCGAGTGCCTACTCGATGATGATTGTCGTCAGTAACGAATGGGGGTGTTGCCCCCGCGTGCCTCCAGCACTCTCCTCCAGTGGTGCCGAACTGCGAGCTTGTAGCCGTGAACTTGAGGTGGCATGTTGCGTGACGGTCGCCTTATTTATTCGAAAATAAGTGGTTTCCGCAGTCACGCCATGGTTCTTTTTGTAATTGAACTAATTTAATATTAGTTTTATTTCCGAACTTTCATCAGTAGGTTATAATGAGATCGTATTTTCACCTTTGAATTGTCACATTTATGGACGTATTTTGATTTTGCACTTATTATGGGTTTTATATGACACTCTTGCATCGTAATCATTATCCTATATTTAGGAAGGTCTAGCTGCTGTCGTGCTGAAATTGTCGTTTTACTTTCATTAGAGATTTAACGCATGTGCTTCGCTTATCTAACTACGCCCGTAGATAAACTTGTATGTCGCAATACCCACGCCTATCTCATTATTAATAAGTAGGTATTTAAAGTTTCCTAAATAATTTAATAGGTGGGTGTCACTAAGCTTGTAAACCATACTATACGTTAACTGAAAAGGTTCTGCTTTACAGTTGACCCGACAAATTTGCCATAGTAAAAAAAGCATATTTATGATTAACTAGTTATTTTAGTGTTGTTTATAAATCATAGTTAGGTACAATGAGGTAGTGACTAAGAAACAAGAACTGGTTTATTGACATTCAGGCGACTCGCGACTACCAAACGAATCTAAATTATGACCGTTGCGGACGTTGCGCCCAAATAAAGTAGGTAGTAGCATACCTTTTATTACCAAAAATTTACATAATGTATATATAGTGTCTATGTATGTACTTAGATACTTACTGATTCATTAACTCCCTCTTATTTAACCTAGCTATTTCATGAATAGGCCATTTCCTATATTTTTTTATTTCAAATGTGTACTTATCTTAATAAACTCGAAGCTGGATTTGTAAAAAAAAACGCGTGGACCAAAACCCTTTGATGTACTGATTGGGTCACATATTTTATTTTCCCATTTGGTTTGATTGTCTAATGGCACTACTGAAACTAATAAGAAATGCCAAAGTGCCAATAATACCATACCGTACCGTACCTACTGCAATTAAAGCTGAACATTTTTTTAGACTGTGGCAGCTGAGTTGCCGCATGTACGGCATCATACGTATAGGTACTTAATCTTATTACTCAGATTCATATTCATTATCCTAAAACGGCAAATGGCGCCTGTGGCTTTCCCACAGCGATTTCAATACCCGTATATATCTGATATACAAAAATGCACGTTGTTATTACAAATGGCGGCTCACTCTCGGTGCAGATAACAATCCCTGCGAGCTCGCGTGTCCAGCGCATTGTGCGGACCACAATACTCACAATTAGCAACCCTGCCGGGTTTCATATTCAGTTCAGGCGACAAATGCATTTACGTGATATTGCACATAGAACGTGTGGTGTGTCTACATCTAGTAGATGAAAGGAAAACATGCAGAAGAATAAATTAGTAACTATATTGTAGATGTAGATGCTTATTTTTATAAGTCAGTGTAAAAGTATAAGAAATATGTGAGTAAAAATAATGAGGACGTAGGGATCGCCATAATTCAGTATTTGTATTTCGTCTATTAGGCGTATGAAAACACCAAAATGCACTGTTAATAGAACCAACAGTAGGAATAGGAAATGCTTCAGCGTCCTAAATAAACGGCTGTAAACTAGTGTAGCAGAAGTCTCAATGAAGGCGATGTGCGTCACCAACACTGTTTGTACTATACACACCTACTACTGAACACACAGTCGCACATTCAGCTGCAACTTCAATCAACCCGCCATTCATTAGTTCAGCAAATGTGTGGCCTTTGTTAATTAATTTTCCGTCTGGACGCGGATTTATTTCTTTTATTGGTATAATTTACTGGGTCGATTACATACTTATATTCTGTTTGTTAATTAGGTATGAACAGCTTTTCCTGCATAAATGCAATCACACACAGTAACTAAGTAATCGTGGTAATTATAGCTAAGTAAATGTTTTTAATTAACATCATTTTATACTACTTAACATGATCCGATCCGATCGAAAGGACATTATCACACAAAAAATCGACCCTTGCGGCGACTGCTGAGTTTTCGGGTCTATGTTCCCGAGGGTACATACACCCGAGTCCGAGTTGTTCTATGCACGCGGCCATAGCAAAGGCGTTTTCTATACACATACGCGTCGCGGAAAGTACTATTATAAAAGCAACAGTCGGTGTATGTGTGTGTGATTTTAATAAGCGAACTATTATGACTTCATGGACCAATTTAGGGCTGTTTCTATATATGTTTAGTCCTTGTTCGCTCCTCTGAAAACCCTCTGCACAAATAATAAATTTATTTATAGCTACATTTCATATAAAGTATTCTTGGTTCGTAGCGACAGACACCCACACTTTTCTCAGAACAGCTTAACTTGAGTGGGTAGATGAGGTACCTATAGGTAGCTCTGAAAATTAGACTGTTATCTAGTTAATTATAGAAATAAACTAGCCTCCCTCATGTAGGACTACTTAAAAATTATTAGATAACTATACCTGAGTGGGTCTCTTTAGATCTTGAAATGAAAAGTAGTTTTTCGGTAGCTTTGTAGAAGGCTATCGATATTGACAATAAATAAGACTAATAAGAGCATAACTTTTAAATGGAATTTTAGGGGCACGGATGACACGGGTCCCGAATTCCATTAGGTGCAGGAGTGAATCATAAAATAAAGTGCATTCGAATTGGTTGTTCCATTTCGGACATAAGTACCTACCTACTTAAGTTACCAATTGAAACTTATAACAACCCTCTTTTTGGAGAAAATAAGTTTGCATTAAGAATTTTCCTACAACCACTTGTAGTCACTATTCGCTTACATTACACGAGTTACAAGTGTAAAGGCACAGAAGAGCGCAGGTGCAACTCCCACGCGAAAGTTACTGCTGTGACGTCAGCCCGCTGCCCGCCCCGCGTCCCCCGCAGCCTGCCCCGCGCTCCCCGCAGCCCGCCCCCGCACAGCCACCAGCGGAGTGCAGCAGCGAGCATGCACAGTCACAGACTCGTCGGCGGCGGCAAATTGCAGAAGCACCATTTTACACGCATCATTCAATCACCAGAGAAAGCCGACTCATTCCTACAATCCCCAATTACACTACACTGCAATCTAAACCAAAGCGTGTTTATCTCATCAACTTTAGTTTCAATTTTAATTAAACCGCACAATGTGGGTAGTCCCAGGACAGTCGTCGGTTGTTAGAACATTAGCGCCGACTGCCAGGGCTGATTTAAGCCATTAGTGTAAGTGAGTTGACTCTAAGGACAATCAACAGTGGCAAATACTGTGACGTTCAGGGAGTATCCTACAAAAACCCCTTTAGGTCACATTGAAAAAGAGGATATGGCTAACAAAAACTTTGCTAGTGGGGATTTGATAGTCATACGGTGAACTATGCGTCCTGTCCAGTCTAGATCGAGTCTCGTGTTGTCGTTTCAAACAATGGACTATTTCTGGTTGTTGAATTTGAAATTGCTTACGACTAGTTAAGTAATATTTTTGGTTGCATCATCTATCCCACCTTAAAAAGTGACTTAGAAAATTTACACATAGAAGAATCTATTCCATGTTTTTACGGATACTTAATACTGTTTCTATACATATTGGTTTTCTGCCCCGAGGGGGGCGTAGGTGGCGCTATCGCGGCGGCGGAAGAGGCTCCGTATCCTGCAGATAAGCGCTCAGCCAACCATCTGACACTGAGGTTCAATCTCATCGGTCCGCTATCTTTTTTTGGCAATGGCGACTGAAATTAATATAGGACTCCATTATTAGCTAATCAGGAAGAGGCGCCTACTGGGTGCAAAGTAAGTGGCGGGTTTGTGAACCCATCGGAGATTAGCACTTCCGGAATGTGATAATTTATCAGCTCGGTTCTACATTGCTTTGCCAAACAATACGATGGAAATCATTTAATTCATTCATTTTGATTGAATTTAATGCCAACCTGCTTACCTACTTATCGCAAAAACAAAAAATGTAACGTATTTTCGTACGTAAATGCACATAAAGCATTTTTACGCGCAACTATGTATACCATGCATTTATTTATGTGATTGCGTTGCGTGTGCGCATTCTGTACATAATGTATGCGACATAGTTCGTGCTCCATTTACGTTATCACTGCGGTAAAATTATATTCGTTATTTACGAGCTGTTACAGATTCCACACAGATTATGGATAATGTGCTCTGTGGCGACTATGACACGTATCTACGGTTTACACTTGTTTGTAGAGTGAGCGGGGAATCCCGTTCCATAACAATTTATCTTAATTTCCGGTGTGTTCAAAATGATAACATTTTGATTCTAAACCAGCCGTGTACCTAGATAGCTGAGTAGGTAGTATTATTTACAACATTACTAGGTACTTATAGTAACTATCAGTAGAGTTATCCGGAAAAAACGCAGCACATTCTATTCGATAGTCTATTCGAAAGTGCTGTCAACCTGTCAACAATAAAATGGCGGTGTATTGCGGTGTACAGATTTGCGAAAGTTTGACAGCTATCATTCCATAGGTCATTGTCAGAATAATATTATGTACTCTGTGGTCATTCTTTTCGAAACTCATTCGAAAGGTAAAAAGTGTTCGAAAGTGCTGTCAAGTTGACAATAGTCGCACTCGCATTCGATTCTATTCGTTAGCTCGAATTTTCATGATACGGGTACTGAGAACAATTTGGCAACGAGTTGTCTCGTTAGGTCATTGCTCTGCAGTTGGCACTCGGCACGCTTGACCCGCCCCTACTATCGCCATGTGACACTCTTATCTACTATTGTTTTTTTACATTACATTAGGTATAATCTTAAACAAACAAGATATTGCTTCAATACCTAACATGACCACGCTTAGTTTTCGACCGGCCTGACCGGGGTTATCAACTTTGCTGATTGCGAAAGTTACTAAGTACAATCCTAATGTTAACATAAAATACTTACCTAAGTCGGTATACGTATTTAACGTTTCGGAGAATTTCTGCTTATGACACTTTTTAAATTGAAGCACTTTATCAAAGCGGAGCTTGTGTTCAGGCAACATTCAAGTGAACAAGAGACATCTATATTTAGAGCTTTGAAAGGAAACTGTAAAGGTTTCACGTACCTAACGGCGTACACCTAGTTACGAGTACTTTTATGAAGTTTCCTTTGAGCATTTTCTTTCAAACGCGGATTTTGAAATTGATTGCAGCTTAGCTGTGATAGTTTCCCTGCACATGGCTGCATTCACAAGATCACTGGAGCGTGCACATTGGTTCTTAAACTTCCAAGGCTGGTTGCTGCTCCATATTATGGCTTGGGTATGGTTAACCTGTGTCTCAGTGAAGCTTTCGTGTCCCTCATTCCTGAGCGTGCGTGCGGGGCGCGGCCGCTGCACTCGTCTGAACTTATCTCTGTCCCACTGACCCTGCAATCAGCGTGACACATGTAGGTACCTAGCACACATCCGTTCATTCACTACTTACTCACCAAGTCACCACAATCTTAACAGTATTTTAAACTTCTTAGATAATAGAGGTAATTGTACACTATCTTCTGAAAATGCTAATGCTTGCAAGGTTTCCCCATTGACTTATACATTACATAACTTTGAAATCATTGGGTTTTCGTAGTATATAAGTTTTAGCAGAGCTACAATGTAGGCATCATTTCTCATTATTCATTGTACATGGATAAGTGAAATCGTAAAGAATCAATCCAATGCTGCTCACATTGGCCCAGATCCAGGAATAGGCCATTCAGAGTTCAAGTGTACACCGCTTCCGGCGCACTACTCCTGTAAGAGCTTTATACTCAGTTAATGTACCTAGTTTCAGCAGTCGAGGTTACAGGCGTAAATATATTATTATGATAGGTACCTACTATAACTATACATGGAAGAGTAGACACCAGATCACGGCGCGGCGTGTTACACTGTGACGCAATATCCGTGTATTTTGTTAGCTACGGACGAGATAAAATTAAAATAGGACGCATAACACATTACCTACTCAGGATCTTCTGAACCAGGAGTATCCTCTAGGTACCTAGGTAACTAACTATGTTTAATCCAAGTTTAATCTAATGTATGAAAGCACGGATATTACAGAGTGGAAATTATAGATGAGCAGCATGAACTTTATAACCGTTGCAGCTAGAGGTAAAATTAACTTTTACTTAGGTACTTACCTACTTTTTCGGAGACTATGAATATTTTTCCGAATAATCATTCAAAAGAGAATAATCTTTCTTTTCCACCCTGTATTCTTTAATAATGCAGGCTTATGAAGGTAGTACATAAAAGTAGTACCTACTACTACCTACTTACTTAGTTCCTTATGAAGCCGACTCTGCCTTCATCTAAAGACTGCTAAAATGAAATGATAAATAAGTACCTTCCTGCCCATAAGTATTTATCTTTGTTTTACTGCAAATTAAGCACCGTCAATTTAATCGACCATCCGTTCTTTCAGTCTCATGCCCACTCCCCTAAGTTTTCCTAAAGCATGAAAAAGTGGGCACATTTCATCTGAAATCAAAATTGACATTGTTTCTGTACGCGCGTGGGCGCCCTCCGCCGCCGCCCGCCCACAGCTCCCGCCCGCCGCCGCCGCCCAGACGGAGCCTGCTTGCTCCCATTCGGATTAAATCTCTCTATAGTTACTTATTATCATGTTCTAATTATAACCCTCAACGTTATGTCAATAGAAAATTTATTATATTCCATCTTTATTCTCCATTTTTAGAAAGTTAATCAATACCTTATTATATTTGGTTCGTGTTACTTTATTGTGAATAGTAGGTATTATAAGCATGCGTTTACCTATTAGATTATTTCATAAGAATGCTGGTTTTTTGCAAGATCAGTATTCTCGGAACAGCAACTTGCACATTCATATAATTTGCCTCGACGGGATTTCCCCACCAACTGCTAACCGCAGCGGTTGCCGTAGGCATCTCTAAATAAAACCAAACGATAAGCAAAACGTGGCCTGTCACTACTTTTGTTACATTCGAGTAGGTACAAACTAATAAGTAAACCACGTTTAAATTTTCATGAACATTTCCTTATCTGAGTGCGAGTTTTCTTTTTTAATTACTGTTACAGTACGTAGGTGTATGAATTGTTCGTATCGCATGGAATGGGCGATTGACGCGTGTGCGCGCGGCCACGCGTCATCAGCAGATATCGCTTTGTTTCAATTATCCTCCGGCGATCGATACCGAGATCATAAAGGACGCAGCGTGTCGGCCGCGGTGACGCCAGTGGCTCAGATCAGCCGTTGCTAAGTCGCCTCACGATCTCTACTGGCGGAAAAGTTAATGCGAATACGATTCCTACGTTGCCGTTGGAAGGTTTTGTGGTCGATTTGATGTGATCCCTCGGTTGTCTGATATGGTAAACATAATACAATTTCTCATGGAGCCTTCCGAGAACAACCGCAGACGTATGGATGTGCTCTTATCCAGTGTTTATTGGCATGGTCGTGTTCCAGACACTAATTAAATCGTCTGTCATAGACGTACAAGGCCCATGATGATTGGCACGGTAAATTTGATGATACTGTGTGAATGAGAAGTGAGACGTGGAGTAGTCCGTGACCCGACTCCCGCGCCGCCGCCGCCGCCGGTCATCCGCGCCCTATTTACATAACAACTAGGTATTAACAACGGACATCGGAGCCCGAGCCGCGTCCACGTTTATTCAATTGAGCATGATCGACTTCGAGCGACGAATGAGTGATCGTCTCGGCTCCGCTGCGCCTCCAATAAGTGATTCTGGAAACAAAGCGGTGTCAACATTACTTATTTGACTTTGATCTTCCAAGAAATCTTAATCCCATGCCTATAATATAGTTAGGTAGATACTACGCCTCTTGGTAGGTTTCTATGTATATGTGGTAACTATACCTAAGTACTTACATAGGTAGTTTAGGGAAATCCCCTTATTACACAGCTTGGGTAATCAATTGATAACTTACTACTTAGTTAATATAAAATAGCAAACAAGTGTTTAATGTGAGCATAGTATTATATGAGTACCTAAGTACGTAATGAGTTGGCTCGGTGGCGGCGCTGACTATAAATTATCAAAAGAGTTTGCAACGATGCAAGTTGATGCACCCTCCAGCCTGCCTGCATACTACACCAGGAATTAACAAACTTACTTCATTCTTTCATTAATCATATAAAGTGCATTTTTTTTCTCTGGGCTGAGTCGGGTAGGTATTGGTTAACAATCATGGTAAGTAATCGAATTAATTGCTATGCTATGTAGGTACATAAGTCATACGGATTCCGCAAGCAATCACTTACTATTGTTTAGATAAGGAAAGCAAGCAACAACAACCAGAGATGTATGCTCAAAGGGATATCTTACTAACTCTTCGCAGTTAAGTAAGTAGGTACATAAATTGATGTTTTTAATAACTGAGTGATCTGGGTAGTAGGTATCTTCTATCTTATTAGTTAAGTAGTAATAAGCACTTAATTCTGTTTAGCAACATGCTGCCTAGCCGAGGAAATACGACTCGGCACGTGTAAATCCAAAAAGAGGTCGAGATGTTTACAGAAAGGTTGAAGATTAATTAATTTGGATAGACAACGTTTAATTTTTAAAATATTAAGTAATTTTAATGGAAGTAAGGAAAAACCTTTTATTACGTGAATAGCAAAAATAATACATAATAAACAAAAACATCATCAGCCACCCATTACACATGTATCATGTCATCATGTACCTATTGGGTAGTTATACTTAAATGATAATGATAGCTAGATCTTGGTGAAAAGGTGGTGGTGGGTCCTTGGTAGGCCAAATAGGAATTACTCGGCAAGTCGTGAGCGTTTTCGCAACGACTAGACATGAGGTGCTCCTTGGAAATCTCAGTTGACACAGATAGCGCGCGCATCCACGCACGGCTCGTGAGGCGCCGCCACAGCTCCCATTAACAAGGCAAATGCGCTCATGACGCGAGGATGCCTCGGTAAACGCCGAGGGAATGTCGCAACCAATTCGAATTGCACCAGTGAACTGCCAAAACTGTAGCCTATTAGTTTTTTACCTCCGCTCACCTCTTGGTCATCAGCTTTCCCATGCGGATTCCAGAATTTCCAGAGTCAGACTTTGGGCGGTCCGGGAGGGACTCTATAAATCGGCAAACGAATGAACGCAATCGGTACGGTTACTGCAACGGGATAGAGTCGTGGTTAGCGCTGCAGTTTAGTTTTGCATTAACCGTAACCATTTCTGTAGTCACCCCCTTTCTGTACAGATGGCTAAATAATCCCCAACTATAACCTAGTTTCTGTTGTTGCAGGACGAGAGCGTGGAGCGCTGCGCGGGGCGCGGGGCGGGCGCGGGGCGCGGGGCGCGATGCGCTGCTAGACGCGCCCAGCATGGTGGGCGTCGGCGTGGCGGAGGGCGGCGGGGAGCCCTACTACGGCGAGTACTACCCGCCCGAGCAGTACTTCGTGCCGCAGGAGATGTGCCCGCACCCGCACCAGCACCCGCAGCATGCGCATATGTGCACCGTGCACACTGACTACGGTGCGTGTCTCTACTTGTTGCTTCTCTTTTCTACTTAATTATACAAAACCTACGTGTGCAGCATGTTATAGGTTAGATACCTATATATAACATGCTGCCGAAAATTAAATCAGAATGACAATTTTCCGGCTTGGATAAACAACATGCTGTACTGTAACAGTGTACGTACATAGGTTTAGGCTTAGTATACCTTTAAGCTATAAGTACTCTTTTTACAGCAACCTGTATTTATTTAAATAAAATAAAAATAAAAAATAAAAATAGTTTTATTGTTCAAGTAAAGGTACATATTGATTCAACATTATAGAAGTTACAGTATTACTATTACCCTTATGTACTAAGATATGGAAAACTTCCAATACCTGTACTAGATATAATCTGTATTACAGGTATCAGTGCCCTCCTTGGAATTGTTCTAATATAGGTAGGATGTAGTCGTTTTTTACATGTTTATGTACTTAATTTGTTTTTAAAGTTAGGTTATATTTTAGGTAGGTACCTTTAAAATTACATAAAAATGAAAAGAAAATAAAAAAATTATAATAATTTAGCATGCTTTGTTGTGTATATGTGTAAATGACTGTGTACCTATGTGTGTTAATGTATGAGTGTAAGTGTATATGTGTGAATGTGTAAATGGGTTTTGTTAGTATATATTTCATATATTTAATCAATGTATGAATAATAACCGGGTTCCGCTCATCTGGCATAATCTTTATTGACCAAAACTCATTTCGCATAACTCGTATGGTCTAAACTTTTTTGGCCGAACCATCACTTTGCCAAGACTTATGTGGCATAAGGCTCGTTTCGTCTAAAACTCTTTAGGAACGATCTTTAAACACCTAAGTTTCGTTTGCTCAAATTTATGTTCGTCTATACCTATGTATAATCTTGTTTCTCCTAATGTTATCTTAATAAATAATATATTAAGTATGTAGTAAATGTACAAATTGTGGTATTTTTCTCCTACATCCCGAAAATCACGATATTGTATGATCAAAAAATCGAAAGTTAACGACCAGTATAATTATTACAAATCCCATGAGATCGAAACCTATAAATAGGTGCGACGACGAGCAAAGCGAGGAGGAGCGTGTTAGGTGCACATGTTCATCAAAACCAAAGCGGAGCGCAGCGAAGCGGAGCGGAGCGTTTTCCAAACAGCGGAAACAATACAAGGCACCAGTTTGCGCTATGTAGGGAGACGCTCCGTCAAAGTTAAAGCCAAACGAATATTATTACTTTGTATAAACCTATGCCATAGCATTATTAGGCTATTCAAGATTTGGCCATACCATTATTAGGCTAAACAATGTTATGCGAAATAACTTTTTACTAAACGAGATTTATGCCATACGATTTTAGGCGTAACGAGACTTTGACCAAACGTTACTATGCAATACGAGATTAGGTAAAAAAAACTTATGCCAAAAAAGGTAGAACCATAATAACCGCAATATTGACAAGAACCGTAGTCCGTAGGTCCTACCTAACTCGATTCTGAAAGCACAAATTCTAATTTTAGTGCTGCCAAAACATTATTATTTTTTGTTTAAATTTCAACTCTGTCTGAGATTTCATATCCAATGTTAT
The DNA here is from genome assembly GCF_932276165.1 of Plutella xylostella. Classification (NCBI taxonomy): domain Eukaryota; kingdom Metazoa; phylum Arthropoda; class Insecta; order Lepidoptera; family Plutellidae; genus Plutella; species Plutella xylostella. The sequence continues at coordinate 8,659,264 of NC_063984.1, read as the reverse complement.
TTATGTTTCTTTAGAATCGACATAACTTTTAAAATTATTTGATTTATTTACTTATACTCAATATCCATGAATAAAACATTTAACTAGAATTTTATTTAAGTCACCTGTACAAATATATGCGGGTTCCCAAATATGTTGAACTACCCGCATATGTTGCTGAGCAACAGTAGAAATCTAGTCCATCAGGGTTTTTTTAGTTTAATTAACGTGTTCTGCCTGCTTATTCTGCTTATACTTGCTTAGGGTAAGTCGTATTGATAAGAATTGTGAACTGCTTCTACCTCAGTTACTACATACAGTATACCTACATAATATTGTCTGAACATCAAGCTTTATAGGAAAGTGACAAAGTTATAAGTCCTACTTTTTATTTTTGTCCTAAGTATAGTATGGTTACCTTTATAGGTAGGTACTTTTAAACCTACATTGGACCACGCAAAATCGGGTGTACTCATACCTTCTCCAAGAGAAAACTGAAAAGTGTTCCAGAAATATGCCACACGGTCAACATTGAAAAACGAAAGTTCCAAAGTAACCGAAGTAAAAAAGTTTCATGAAAAATAAAATACACAAGCGAAAAGTTTTCAAACTTTTACTCGAGTTTATTAAATACTTACTAGGCTATATTAAAGTAGAATAACGTCTCGTCTGGCCTATAGGTAGGTAATTTGTAGGCTTGTACGAGTAGGTAAGTACGTAGGTACTTTCATATATTCTATTCTATTCTCTGTGGGGGTGTAAATACCTGCACCTGGCTCTCTCGAATGGAACCTTTGTGCATATCCCCAAGGTCTAAACTGCCTTCCTAAGCTTGGACCATTTCCCACCACGCCGGTCCACTGCGGGTTGGTGGGTTCATGGGTTCACATATCTAGATGTGCTAAACCTTAATATGCAGGTTTCCTCACGATGTTTTCCTTCACCGTAAGAGCGATGGTATACATTGTACTTTAATTCAGAAAAGAACTCATTGGTAGTTGGTACATGTCAGCGCCGGGATTCGAACCCGCATCTCTGGCGTGAGAAGCGGGCGCTTACCCGACTGAGCTACCAACCGCTCTGTACTTTCATATATGAATCTCACGCTTTATTATCATAGTCATCGTGTTTTACTGCAGCCATAAAACAATAGCCACGCACTGCCACTAACTCACTGAAACATTTGTAAAATGCTATGTTTATTGGATGATTTATTGTCATTTATATCCACTTGTTGCACACAAGTAATCGTTAACCCATTTCTTCTGTTTGTACCTAGGTATACATATACACTATGTAGGTACCTAGCAAAGTAACTAGAAAACGGACTAGGTAGAATACAATATCACGGTAGTACTTACCTAATGTGTAATGTGTATCTAGTAGTCACTACACCCTAGTGTGCAAAGCCAATGCTACCTAACAGGGTCAGGTTTTTTTTGCCTCAGACTGTACCTAATTTTGAATAGATGGCTCAGGAGAGTCAGGATTTTCTTGACTTTATTCTTCCCCAAAGACAAAAAGAGTCCCCTTTTCGAACATCAGAAAATTTTATATTTAAACGGTAGCATTTGACTTTAGATGTAGGGGAGTAGTTATATAAAGTGTGTGTAAATAAATAAATAAATATAGTAGGTACAGTAGGTAGACATATCATTCTTTATCTGGATTATTTTAAATGAACTACTATGAGCACTGGTGTCTGCTATATCAATGCTAGGTAGGTACGTGCAGTAGCTAGTGGCAGAAATAATTCAAGACATGCAGGTTTGAGGGTTCCACTCGAGCGGCCGCGGTCATGGTCACGCACAGGAGCTCGTCCGGGAATAGAAAGTTATGCCTCCTAGGTAACCTATCCTACCTAGGTCCACAGGTCCCGGATGAATTCAATAAACTTAATTTTGAAGTTGTATAAGGTTCAATATCTAAGAAAGTTTATAAATACCTAATTACCTGACTAACTCACGTTTAGTACTTATAACTTAGGTAGGTAAATAAATAAATATGTGGGGACATCTCACACACGGCCATCCGACCCCAAGCTAGGCAGAACCTGTGTTATGGGTGTCGGACAGCTGATATATCTACACAAATACATAGATAGATAGATACTAAATATAAATATCGACACCCAAGACCCGAGTACAAATATCTGTCTTTGAACAAATATCTGCCCCAGCCGGGAATCGAACCCGGGACCTTCGGCTCAGTAGTCAGGGTCACTAACCACTACGCCATTCGGTCGTCTAGGTATTTTATCAAAAACTTTTAATAAAATACTGGCAGTATTTTATGCAGTGTGTAACGTGTGATTCCAAACATAGGCATTTCTGTTAGGAACTCTACAAACAGACCAAAACAAACAAACAAAAAATGCATGGTCGCACAAAGAGAGCATTATACTGCGAGTCGGTTAGTTCTACGAATTGACCGAGGCACGTCCATTGATACCGCGGGAGTGAGAAGCGGAACGGATGACGCTCCATGTCCAAATAAAGCAAAAACCCCCCGCCCGTGACGCGAGCAGGCAACTTGTCCCCAGACCAATCTATTGTGCAAGGCCGCAGCGCAACACCAATCCAATTAAAATATGATAACTTTGCTCATTATTTCCCAGGCTTTTGATTTAATAAAGGTTCCGCTTGTTGGTGTAACTAGGCGATGGAGGGTGTTGTTGTTGCACGTCAGTGGGGAGGGGGGTTATGATTGCTTCGCCGCCTTCGCTGCACCGCCTCATGTGAACTTCTCCCTGAAAATTATCAGGTTCTATCCAAGTTCTATGTAATAAAATAAACATGCTGAGTTATATTGAATCGGTGATATCATACGCAGTAATCGCAAGTATATCGACCCAGACGTTTATTTATTTTGCTAATAACGGTTCCTAGAATACGAAGGACTCGTTTCTGACAAAGACCATTTTTAGACCGTTATTGTTAGTAACTTCTTATTCGAAATAAGGAAGGTACTTAATAAATATTTCGTACCTATCTAAATTGGATATTCAATCTTGTTTAGTACAATAAAACTATCCACACAAAGACCCACCCCGCTTTCACTCCAATCATAGAACGTAGGTACTTATTGAATTATTATTTTATTAACGATGCCGCCCATGATGCAGCCGACCCACCCCGCTTCCATACCAATTTCTAACCACCTCTCTCCCACATTCCAGGCGGCATGCCAGTCGTCACCTCCGGCACGATGATGCCGCCGATGATGCAGCCCGTGTTGGACGACATGCGGCACTACATCGTGCACCACCCCCCGCACCAGATGCACCACCCGCCGCCGCACCAGCTGCCGCATCACCAGCAGATGCCGCCGCAGCACCAGCCGCACCACTATGTGAGTGCTTCTGCCTTCTTCTTTCTTCTATCTATCTATATAAATTAAATAAAATAATTGATGTTCGTGCTTAAAATTCGAGAACGGCTGAACCGATCAAGCTTTTGCTTGGTCTTGAAATATTCGTGAAAGTCCAGGGTAGGTTTAAAAGGTAAGAAGTTAATAAGCGGTATGAAGTGCCGCCGGGCCAGCTAGTTATAGGTACTATTTACACTACTTATACTAATATGCCGTAGGAATATTATTAAAACTTTAACCATTTAGTTATACATAAATAGTTAATTAGGCTGGATTTGTATTTTTATAGATAAGTAGTAAGTACTTATACTAAGGTTAAAAGTTTAGGTGCCACAAAATATTTTAACCAAAGTAGGTATACTTACTTGTTACCAGTATAGTAGTTACCTACAATAGCAATAATAATTTCCCACATTTTCAAACAGTGAGTCAGTGGGTGATTAATTGCGAAGTTCAAGCTATCCTTTAGTTAAAATGTTATGTGAGTATACTAGCTTACATAATACTAATACTTACATGTACGTAGGTATGTAGTTATATTATAAATTACTATACATATAAGTAAATCATAACTTCCGTTTGAAAGCTTTTTTTTCAAAACTCCAACGCAATCACCCTTGTTGACCCTCGTCATGATTTTGGATTTATGGATGCATAAAAATGATGAAAATCCTACAATACTAGTATAAGTACCTAAAGATATCTAGGAAGCATTATAGTTAGTGTTAGTTTTATTATTAGTCACATGTAGTTTTATGGAGGGTAGGTAGGTAGGTAGTTTTGTATTGTCTGCCGGTCAACCTATGATGACTTTACGCGGAATCGGACAAACAAGTACGACATGTGCATCACGAACTACAAAATACTTATATCTTATGCCATGGATACTAATAAAACCTACCTGTTACGTAAACACTAATAAAATAAGAAAGGCCTAATGTAGGCTGACAAACTAGGTTGTTAACATCTACCAGCTAGCAGCCAGAAGATAGCACTTACTATAAAAACTATGCATAAAATATAAGGCCGTCCTATAGAGCTTTGCCTGTGTCTGCAGTTCACTGTCCTGTCAAGGTCGTTTTCTGCTGACGGTACTTTGCTTGTCGGCGACTAAAGACTAGACTAAACTTATGAGTTCATTCACTTTGTACGACTGTACGTGCCTACACAATTTAATTCAACGCCTTGTATACCTAGGTAGGTGGCTAAAAGGGGTTTACTATAGCAATAGCATGGTATTAGCTATAGTAAACCCAGGATAAGTCTGCATTTTTATTAAGATTTAAACTGGTCACACTGAAAAATACAAAAGAGTAATGACGTCGTATCAAAAATATTATAGGTACTCCGTCCAAATCAGATTAGCAGTGAGAGAGCCGCGCCACCACTGAAGTCTTTCGCCAAAATAGGGAACAAATCTATCCCTATCGAAAATCCCTCTATCCCAATCTATGTCTGCAGCGGTATTTACCTGGCTCCTTATTCTACGGAGCAAAAACGTTTTTGTTTTTTTACTGACAGCTGTCACTTTTAACTAGCGCATTCTGTTCTGTCAGTGTCAGATCAGTTTTCTGTTTGTTCGCGATTCGCGTCTGTTTGTTTATTTTGTGTTCAAAATAAAACGCGCAAGTTGTTCTTAAAAGGCAGTAATCTTAATAAAACCAAACTGGACTCACAGGTTTTATAAATCCTGTTTACGATTTTTCGGAGCGATTCAATATTTTGCCACAAATCCGATGAATCGACCTATCGCCATCTGTATAAACATTTTCGTTGTTGATTTATCGTTTCAGTGAATTTCATGCACATGTACCCACAACAATACTGTAAAATAATCCGTCCCATTCTGTTTGTATCACTCTGTAGTACTGAACAAACGTATTTGTTGATAATCTGAATTTTGTTGGGTTTTATCGGTTCGAGAAGTAATAGCTTACCTACAACCTTAGCGTTATCATCGCGTTGGCGGTACGTGGCTGGCCGAGGCCGTGACGCGACGCGCTGCGTGTAACTTGCTTTGATAATATTCTAAAGAAAATAAAATAAATATCTCCCAAGTAATGGGTACCCCAAAAGAAAAGGGAGATGCTCCCAGTGATAAAGAAAAAGTGCAGGTTGGTACTGTTAAAAAAACTGTTCTTATCTAAATTACATTATCAAACTATTGAATTTTCTTAACTTATTTAAGTATTTTTACATTTTTATTGTTTCTGTATCCATTGATAAATGCTTATCTTGCTTATTTGTTATCTTGAATGTTTGAGTTTGCACAAATTTTAATAATAGTAAACAGAAATTGATGTGGCTTACATTTTAAATTGTTATATTCACATGTTCCTCAAAGACAGAGGCATATAAAATTTTGATCCTATTAAAAAGTTAACCAATCATTATCCTGTATAATGAAGACAAACAAGTACTCAATGTCAGTGATGTTGTCTCATTCCAGGGTCCTGCCAACGGTGCTGGTGGGCCGCAGCACTTCTACCCGGCCGGGTACCAGCCGCACTACCACATCCCACCGCACCCGATGCAACACTACCCACCTCCGCCCGTCTACCAGAAGGACGAGAGAGCCCAACGACAGCACACCAAGCTGAAGCAGAAGCTAGAGCGCAAACATAACAATAGAACTAATGGAATTGGTAAGTTTTCTTCTTAATTGTAACTCCTGAGAGTTACGTATCGACTGAAAGAATATTTTCATAGAGATTGATGATAACATTGTAGTTGTAATAAGAATCTGCTTTGCTGAATGTGCATAATGTATTTAATTTTGAATAACTCATTGTGCTGGCTGAGATATATTTATGTTTATGTATCTACAATAAGTTTTCATGATCTATAATTCTATAATGTATCTAGCATCTTGTGAATATGATAGATAGGTCTTACATTATTATTTGCTTTAATCAGTGTCTTTCTTTTATTTCACACCATGTGTTACCATGACTAAGTTATAAAACAGATTTTCATCACCTCTATCTTACTTTTAATGTTTCTCATCACAATTTTCTAAATTAGGTGAGCATCTATTTCATAATTTTTTCATTAAACCCAATTCTTATATATTTATAAATCTAGGGCATGACCCTACACTCCTTAATAGAACTATCGCATTCCACTAATCCATCGCCTAAAACACCCTCCTCCTCTCCACAGAAGCAAACTCTGGCGCAAGCACCCCATCGCTCTCTCCGCGCAAGGAGCTGAACGGGCGCGGCGGCGCGTCCTCGGGCGCGTGGTCCGAGGGCGAGGGCTCGTCCGCCGGCGCCTCCATGCAGAGTGATGAGGACTGCGACACCCAGGCCTTCCTCGACCAGCTGTCCGCTAAGCGCACTCCGCAGGTAATTCGAATGGGGTCAAATATCCTACCTATAGGACCACAACCATTTATTACCCTGTCACCAAAGGCAATATCTTACAGATAAAACACCATCAGTGGCGTTCATTCCAACACACAACTATAAATTTATCAACACACTACTTACTCAATCTGTCCTGTAGTAATATATCATTAATGGTAGGATTAATAACAGCACATTTATTGCGTGAATAAACAATTATATACCATAGGTAACTCAACTAGTCGCGGGAACAGCCAGATGTCGCAGAATCAAACTATAATAATAACGAAACATCTGAATAAACAAAAATCACAATACTCATATAATTATGTTCTGCAATATGCGTACATACGAGTATATTTATCAAAATATCCATGTTTCCATAGGTGTCCGAGGTGACATCAACAAGTGCGCTGGTGCAGTGGAACTCTCCGCTGCCGGAGGGCGTCCCGCCGCCGCCGCACGACCTCACGTACGACCTGCTGCTGGGCGACCGCGGCCGCTACAAGGCCATCTACAGCGGACCCAAGCTCTCCTGTCGGTTAGTATCACCTATTTTGTTCTATAATTTTGTAAGGGCTATGTGTTTTAATGATTTTAGAAAAAAACACTGCAATCAAAAAGATTAATTATTTTAAACTTGAAATGGTGGTTTTGCAGGGTGTGTGACCTGCGGCCGGGCTGCGAGTACTCGGTGCGGCTGCAGATCCGCGCGGGCGAGGCGGGCGCCACCAGCGAGGAGGCGACGTTCAGCGCCGCGCCCGCGCCGCCCGCGCGCCCCGCCGCCCCGCGCGTCACCGTGCGCGCGCGCTCCTCGCTGCAGCTGCGCTGGGCCGCCGCCGCCGACCACGGCGCCCGCATCGCGCACTACGTGCTGGAGCTGGACGCGGGCGAGGGCTGGGTGGAGGCGGCCCGCCCGCGCGCGCGCCACCACACCGTGCCCGACCTGCGCGCGCAGACCCGCTACCGCTTCCGCCTCGCCGCCGTCAACGAGTGCGGCCGCGGCGAGTGGAGCGAGGAGGTGGTCGCGTGGACCGCCGGGGCGCCGCCGCCCGCGCCGCGCCCGCCGCGCCTCGTGGCCGCCACCGCCTCCGCGCTGGACCTCGCCTGGGAGCGCCGCGCCGACGAGGAGTTCACGCTGCAGCTGGACGAGCCTGACAGCGGCCACGGCTTCCTGCCCGTGTACAGCGGGCCCGACGACCGGCACACGGCCGCCGGCCTGCGCCGCGCCACCGACTACCGCTTCCGCCTGCGCGCCGAGACGCCCGACGGACAGGGGCCGTGGTCCGCCGACGTGACGTACCGCACGCTGCCCGAGCCGCCCGCGCCGCCCGCGCGCCCCTCGCCCCGCGGCAAGGTGCACTCGCGCTCCTTCCGCCTGCGCTGGGACCCGCCGCCCGACGACGGCGGCGCGCCCGTGGAGTCCTACACGCTGGAGCTGGACGACGGCTCCGGCTGGCGCGAGGCGTGGCGCGGGCGCGAGCGCGAGGCGCTGTGCGAGCGCCTGCAGCCCGGCGCCGAGTACCGCGCGCGCGTGCGCTGCAGCAACCCGGCCGGGGACAGCGCCTGGTCCGCGCCCGAGACCGTGAGCACGGAGCCGGCCGCGCCCGCCGCGCCGCCCGCGCCCACCGCCGCGTCGCCGCCGCGCGCCACCGCGGCCGCCGTGCGGTGGCGCGCGCCCGCCTGCCTCGGCGGCGCCGCGCTGGCCGAGTACCGCGTGGAGCTGCGCGAGGCGGGCGGGGAGCCGCGCCTCGCCTACTGCGGCGCGGACACCGAGTGCGTGCTGCGCGAGCTGCGGCCCGGCGCGGCCTACGAGGTCACCGTCACCGCGGTCAACCGCGTGGGGCCCGGCGCGCCCTCGCCGCCGCTCGCCTTCACTGCCGCGCCCGCTCCGCCGGACGCGCCGCCCGTGCCCTCCGTTACTCTGGAGTCCCCGCGCTCGGCGCGCCTAGAGTGGACGCCACCGAACGACAACGGAGCGCCGATCCTCGATTACCGGCTCGAGATGAGCACGGGCGCGGCGGACGCCTCGTTCGCGCAGGTGTTCGCCGGGCTCGCCACCTCGGCGCTGGTGGGCGACCTCACCCCCTTCACGGCGTACTTCTTCCGCGTTTGCGCGAGCAACGCGGCGGGGCGCGGCGCGTGGTCCGGCGTGCGGGACGCGCTGACGGAGCGCGCGCCGCCCGCCGCGCCCGCGCCGCCCGCGCACGAGGCGGAGGCGGCGGCGCTGCGCCTGGCCTGGGCCGCGCCCGCCGCGCACGGCGCCGCCATCACGCACTACCTGGTGCGCGTGGACGAGCGCGAGCTGCGCTGCGAGGAGCCGGCGCTGCTGGTGACGGGGCTGCGCGCGGACACGCAGTACCGCGTGCGCGTGTGCGCCGTGAGCGAGCTGGGCGCGGGCGCGTGGTCCGAGCCGGCGCGCTGCGCCACGCGCCCGCCGCCGCCCGCGCCGCCGCGCCTGGCCTGCCTGCAGCGCGCGCACAACTACGTGAAGCTGCGCTGGGGCGAGGGTGAGGCGGGCGCGGGCACGCAGTACCGCCTGGAGCTGCGCGCGCCGCCCTCGCGCGACTACCGCGTGGCCTACCGCGGCTCCGCGCGCTCCTGCAAGGTGAAGAAGCTGCGCGAGGACTGCGAGTACGCGTTCCGGATACGAGCGAGCGACGAGCGCGGGGGCCGCGGGGAGTGGGGCCCGGAGCTGCTGGAGCGCACGGGCGTGGCGCCGCCGCCGGCCCCGCGCGCCCCCGCGCTGGCGCTGGACGCGGGCCGCGTGCTGGTGAGCTGGGAGCCGGTGGAGGGCTGCGAGTACGCGGTGCAGACGGCGCGCGGGGGCGCGTGGCGGGCGGCCTGGGCGGGCTCGGAGGCGCGCTGCGAGCTGGACGACACGGCGGAGGGCGAGCTGCAGGTGCGCGTGGGCGCGGCGCGCGGCGGCGCGTGGTCGGCGTGGGGGGCGGCGGCGCGGCTGCAGCTGCCGGCGCGCGCCCCCGCCCGCCGCGCCGCGCCCCGCCCCGCGCGCGCCCCGCTGGCGCCGCGCCACGCCGCGCTGCTCATGGCGGGCGGGTTCCTGCTGCTGGCGGTGCTGGTGGCCGCGGTGCTGCAGCGGCTGGTGGAGCCGCGCCCGTGACGCGCGCCCCCCGCGCCCGCCGCGCCGCCCGCCACCAGCGCGCTCGCCCGACACCTCCATCACGGACACATCTAGGCGCGGACGAAACGTACACACGTTTGGTGCTAAACTAATTATCATGAAGCTAAATTTTAATTATACCGGTAAGAGAGTATGTATATTGTAATAAAATGGAAACATAAAAAATAGTCAATAAATACCTACGTTACGATTTTTATATTCTGGGTTTTATGGTAGACTTAAGTGGTGTGGCCGTGATCGCCGCGGTCCGGCCCGGAGCGCCAGCGCGCGCCGGGTGTTAGCCATTTCATGTCGATTGATCTTTTAGAGAGATCGGTAACTTTACCTAAAATATTTTTAAAATTGTTTATGATATGTTTAAAGAAAAGCTCGGTTAGGCGTTACAGATAAGAATTTTTATGAGATTTATTTTTATCAAATTATATTTAATGGATGTAGCATCTACTAGAAAGGAGGGCCTATATATAAAATATATGTTTTCTATAGAGAATATTGGTGTTCAAATTAACTCCTGAATATTTTATACTTTATGCGTTGCCTGAAATGTATGTGTATTATACAGTAGCTCATTCTCATTATATTACATTGTTTCTGAATGTTGTCTGTACTTCGTAAATCTTTATATTATCTAGTCTATGCTTGATAACTTGTTATATACTATCTAAATCTTTCTTTTATTAATTTGAGTCCAAAAGCAATGTCTAAGTTCTAACCTAAGAACTAGGCAGAAAGTGAATATTTTTTGCAATTTTTCACCGCACGCCAAGCGTACTCTGCTATTCTGTGATCACAATAATGCGCACAGTTCTTCTCTGAACCTGCAGCTGTAATTAAATAAGAAGAAAGGTTCGCTTTGTTCACAGAAAACGAAGAGCAGAGCTTTGCATGATTTGAAATGTGCATAGTAATATATATTTTTACGTAAATCAGTCTATTGCATAATTTAATCATATGATTGTACCGAGGTGCTGTATTATTAGTTTTGTGAAGGGCCTGGCCCCGTCTGCAACGAGTTTCCAGTGTGTGCGCTGTGATCACTTCCTTATGCGAATGAGACTGATTTTATAATAATTGCTTTCTGTATGAATTCATATTGTAAATGCAAATTACATTCTTACTGCTTTTTACAACACTTCAAAACCTTCTGATTAACTGTTTACAACAAACCTGATATGTCCGTTGTCAATTTTAAATCACGTAATTACGTAAGTAACTTTAAGATCTTATAAAATCGTTAGACAATTAATGTATCCACTTGTTGTTGTAAATGGTAAGAAATCTTGCAAACTAAACAAATTGTGACACCTTTATGTATATTCCAAATGGCTTTTGCGATATATCTAGAGTTAAATTTTTAACGTTTTATATAACATGACGTTTGATTAATCGATAACATAATCTTATTTAGAATAATTTTGGTTTACTTAGGAGATTATGATGATTAACTGAGATTTTATGACCGTTGTATCAGTGAAGGGATGCTTGCAAGGCGTGCAATCATCTTGTTTCGGCGTCGATGCCTCTGCATATTACGTCATCAGTATTACAACATCCTATTGCTTCATTCATTGTGACAGAACTATACTTCGAAAAACATTTTAGAATAAATATATAATTTTACCATGAATGTTATGTAGAGTAAATATTTGAATATTTGTGTAATGCATTTTTGGCTCTTGCCCGATTAGATGGTTTATGTCTGTCGCCTACCATCTTATATTTAGTGAATGTTCCGATATAGATGTGTAATCGTTACATATATCAAATTTAGTATAATTATTGCATTTTAAAGTATTGATATATTGAAGTGTTTTCTTCCAATTTAGGGTGTGTTGTAAGATTTCCGAAGTCCATTGTCATACAAGTAATTTGTGTTCTAGATAAGACCGTCTTGCATCATAGATTACAAGGACAGATATCTAAACTGTACAGTTGTACATCCACTATACGACGATGGCGATAGCCTAATTCATAGATTTTATATTACTATTCTAATATTTATTTCTCTGTGATCATTTACACTCTGTTTCTCTATGTAAAAACATTCCTATACAATTCTTTATTGCCACAAACAATAGTACTCGATATTGTAATTGTAATACATAATGTAATAAATGTGGGCTTAATCTAAACATAAGCACAGCTTATGGCTTCTAGAATTAACTGTTTAATTTTCAAAAAGTTTATATAAACAATGTGCAATTATCTTTATTTATTATTTGATCGGTTATTTATATTGATTATTTTAAGGAACTTGTAAAGTTGCTATGGTGTTAAATGTTTAAATAATACAATGGACACGAATGTTCCTAAACGAGTCTTTATACATTGTACAGTTCGCCATTTTTAATTAAAGCTGAATTGATTGCTACAGTGATGCATTCCAACTATATTCCACTTGTAAATAGGCCTAATAAATTTAATTTCAGTGACTATGTAAATTATCTTGAGCTTGATAAAGGCACAGTGTAGACCAGTGGGGATGACTTATAGCAAGTTCGCTGGTGGCCACAGGCACAAGTCCTGGTTAATGCGACTATACTATATCGTCTCCACTGTGGGTGGTGCACTGTGCAGCCGCGCCGGCCGAGCCCGCGCACGAGACAGGGATCCTTGCCGCTAACTATTGCGACTAAATGTTTAAAACTAATGACAAATGTTTAATGGGGAGAACATCTCATATTGTATTTGTGTCTGAACTAGTTACGTATAACGAAATGTATATGTTTATAATATAATATTTGATGATGTTATGTATACAATTTATTAAACATGAATATATCAATAAAACTATATTTTATGTACGAAGACTCTTTTTATTATTTTGAAACTCCGACAAAACCATATATTTAAATTTAGTTACGTGTAAAAATAAGAATTATGGGATAGACTTAAATATGAGTAGGTATAGGCACATAATTAGATACTTAAAGTAAATGCTTTTAAATGCACACGTTAATCTAGTTGTTTTTCAGTTAAAGCTAAAATCTAATTTATCTACAAGAAGGCACACTCTGAAATATCACTACTTTTAAAACAAGTAGACCGAAGACCTAAGTAAAGTGTAACAATTTTTTGACATCTACAGAAGACTAGATTGTTTTTGTACTCTCAAGTATTTTGCGCACAAGAAATTTTATAGTTAATTAGATACCAACTTAAATATTTTATCTTATTTTAATTATTAAAATAAAATATTGTAGCTTGATTGTACTTATAAAGTTGTTTTTTCGAACATTGCACTTGACCTCTACAATTACCTAACTATAATTATTTTATTTTTATTGAAAATGGGACAAATAATCATACAAAGATTAAATAAATACAAATAGTTACTTACTCACGTATGTCGTAGGTAAATAAGTATTGTTCCCAAACTGAATTTTCACGGAAAAAGTTGGCACGATTTAACGTTCTCACTGTAAACTTCTGTGTAGTTAAGTATAGATGGCGCTTTTTCGCTAGTCTGTAAGTTGTCGATGCAGCCTTTGAAATTGTGAGGAAACGCTTGCTTAGCATTCGTGTTTTCAGTTTCTGGTATTCCACCTGAAAAAATAGATTCATACGTTGTTGGTCTGTACTTAAATCTAGTCTAGATCACAGATTAGTAGTGAACCCACCAACAACGCCTTGCTAAACTTGAACCCGTTGCAGTCGAGTGTGGTAGGACATGGTCCAAGCTTAGCAAGGAAGTTTAGACCTTGGGGATATGCACGAAGGTTCCATTCAAGTGAGCCAGTTAAGTACTTGCACCCCCGAAGAGCATAGCGATCACAAGTACTGTCGACTTAACTAAGTTAATAGTAATTCGATAGACAAGACACTGTAATTTAATAGGTTTAAATGTTTGATGCAAGTCACCCTAAGTGTAAATCAATTATGTTATGCAATCACTCACCAAAAAACATATCAACAACATCATATTCGGACGATCCAACCAATCCAGGCTCTTCCACATACGCCAATAATTCATCAACAACCAACGTAATGTTCTCTTTTTCCATCTTCAAAAATACAACATGCCACTCCCCATCCGCCAAGAAACCAGCATGCGGCAGCGTACGGCTTAAACTTCTAGAAGAATCTAGAGGGTTATCTTCTAGCTCTGAAAATTCTGTGGCGTTTTCGTAATGGAAGGACCAAACTAGTTTTAGGTAGCCATCTTCTAATCCGATGCCTAGATAGTCCTTATCCTGCGAAAGAATATATAATGTTGGTAAATAAATCATACATTGGTTCTAAATGATTTAGGGCTATTACCTACGCACTGACGACTAGTCAGCGGTAACTCAGTCCCTCGGCGACCGAAACATAGGTAACAACTTGTCTAAGGTAACAACCGGCGACCAAGTGCGTAACACCTTATTTACCTAAACGATTGAAAGTCACAGTCGCTGGCGCGGCATTCTGATAAGCTATTTACCTGATTTACCATAAAGCTAAGTAAGTACTTATCAATAGTGCACTTACCATGCTCCCCCAGAACAGCAGGCCATCAGGCTGTGCAGTAGTGAAGTTCATCTTCACAACGCCAGGCCGGGAGGACGGGCCGGCGCGTTGCTCCCCAACTTGACTGTCTGGAGACGCGGCCTTACGCGTCAGGGATAGGAGCGACTCGCCACTGAACTGCGGTATGGTTATGTTTATTCCTGTGAATTAGGAATTTATTTGAATACTTAGGTTGGTATTTAATTGCTGGTTGGCCCTAATATTTTAGTACTGTTTATTCTGTACTATTAACTAGGTACCTACTTAAAAAATACCTATGTATCATAGAATAACAAGTACAAGTGCTAGTCTCGTTATTCTATGATAATGTATTATATCGGCGAGAGAACACGTTCTAGCTAGCTAGGTATCTAATAATTCATCGCCAGACCGCAGAAAAAAAGGCACAGGCAGATAGGATACAGTTGATTTATCCGGAATCACAATTTACTTTTACAAAATATGATGTGATGAACTTGATATGATTAGATAAGATTTACAGCGAAATGCTCTGCGGAAGGTGCACGAGTACGTCCGTCCGACTTGCGCGGCGATCGCTGGTCAACTAGGTACCTACCCACTTTTAATTTTTTAGACGCATCAACCGATCTTACCCAAGCTGCTGCTCAACTATACCCACTAAAACTTTTTAATTTTTGTACTATACAAACGTAGTGTATTTTTTCCTCTATGCATCCACCATCAACAGATTCCACCTAAACTCAACTACACATTTATTTATTTTTAACCTGTCTCTGTTGCGATAACGGAGATGTAGTTAGGTAAATGTCAAAGTGGAGTTTCTCCTGCACGCGCTGCGCGGGGAGCACTGCGCCGCCCGGCATGGGGCCTCGACACGACACCAGTCTATGCTGCAGAGGTCCACCATACCATACCGTGACTCACCATAAATACGGATTGACGTAGATAATAGACCCGTGCCGCGGGATCTGAGTGATCTGAGAATTACACACCTGGGAGATTATACACAGAGTTGTATAGGGGTCTACTAGTCTACTACTCACGGTCCTCACAGCGTGGTCCAGCGAAGCCGGTGCTGCACACACAGCGCCCCCGCCTGCACGCGCCGCGCGGGGAGCACTGCGCCGCCCTACAAGGCACCTCGCGCCGACACCTGGGGAATAAAATACAGAGGTAGAGAGTTTGAATTGACAGAGTGTGCTTTGTCGCTCTATAGGATAAACCTGAAGCAGCGTACGGGCTTCGCGCCCCATGGGGTGCCGATACAAGTCAAGTTCTGAGCCCTCACGTCGGGTGTAGGTACCTACTCTATTACCTTCGTTGGGGTGCACGAAAGGCGAGTGACGCATCACCTGTTCCTGTCTATGTTCGGCGGGACCCTGGGCAATCAGCGATTGACACTAACCTGACTAGTCAATCCTTTTACCACGGTGACAAATTATACTCTATTCCAATGTGATTGTTACCTGGTGCTAGACCTGTCTGAGTTCCCGCCGGCCCCGCAGGCGCAGGCGGCGCGCCCGGCCTCCACGGCGCAGGCGCCGCCGCCGCACGCCTCCGCGCCGCATGCTGTGCCGTCACAAGTCACCTAAAAGTTCCATCACACAGCCGACTCTAGCGTGTCTTTAGTTGTTGAAAATACATGGAACTCTATTAGATATCACTCGACGTGCTGTTACAGAACCTTACGTTCTGATTTGTACTATTACCTTAGTTATCTGATGCTAGACCTATCTGCGTTGCCAGTAGCTGTCACAAATCATCTTAAAGTCCGCCACATAGCCAGCAACGCGACTCTAGCGTGCCGCCAGTTATTGAAGTATTTTCAACAACTGGATTCTATAAGTCACTCTCGATGCGCTGTGACAGAACCTTACGTTCATTATCTTAGTTACCTGGTGGTGGACCTGTCTGCGTTCCCGCCGGCCCCGCAGGCGCAGGCGGCGCGCCCGTCCTTCACGACGCAGGCGCCGCCGCCGCACGCCTCCGCGCCGCACGCTGTGCCGTCGCAGTCGCCTAGATTCTGGGCCTCTGTGAAAAAGTGTAGGTACAGAGTTTAGAAAACATACTGTATATTGTAGGTAGGTATGTATGGCTCTTCTCAACTACAAAGGGCCCATCCGAATCGGAGTGTAGTTCGTTAATCATAAGTACTTACTTTTTGAGAAAAACCTACATTTTGAAGAATATAATAGTTACTTATCTAGGTCCTTATGAATTTAGGTATATTATATGTAGGTATATAACCAATAGGAAGGTAGTCTGCAGCACTTACATTAGCAGAATTTCCTCTCTAGGTGACAAAGCTTCTGACTGAAATGCCTTAGTATATCTAGAAACGAGGAGCATGGCTACAGTCAGTACATACATGCTTAGAAGAGTTACTGATAAGCTTACCTTCAATATTTTGCTTCTCCAAAGGCATCAGAACATTATTAACATGAAGATTTCTTATGCATCCAGTAAACGACTCTGGCGGTCCAGACATCACGTCAAAAGGTAGAGTAGACAAATCTTTCGCTCCACCTAAAACATATTTTTTCATACAGGATAATAAGAGGAGGAAAGGGAGAGGACGCGATTGCGGGCTCATGATGATGATCATGATACTATAAGATGTAGCAAGACAAAAGCAATAAATAAACATAATAATAAAAACATTATATTAATAAAAACTGTATAAATCATACCAAGAACAATAGAAGCATTAGCGGCCGTATGTGGAAAGGCATGAGCCAACATGGCTTCAGTGCTGATAGCTCCGTCCACCCACACGTACAGTCGGCTGCCGTATCGCCCCGCCTTCACGTTGTGCCACTGAGCCGTGGATACCACCACGCCGCTGCGCACTAGCGATGTTACTCCTGATAGTCGGTCTGTAAGGGCACAATATAGGTGGGTAATATAATTTGTACTCAGTTACACGTAAGTAAATTACTTATTTTGGTACACTCAATCCATAAATACTATTATGTTGCATTATTATAAATAGCATCGGCCTGAAAAATATACCTTGGGGTACGCCTTTCACATTATTTTTATCCTAAGCTGCACTACTTAACACCAAGCTAAGCTACTAAAAAAATTTACTCACCAGTCCAGCGATACTCCAATAAACCCCCTTGCAAAGACAACGCGGTGTAGAAATGTGGTGTCTCAGCAAAGAGTATCAGACCTCTAACTTTCGTCGGTTTCACCTCGGCTTCTAAATTCAAACTGACGCTGGAGATCGGACGGGGAACAAGACGGACGAATGATCGCACGCCCGTGAAGAGAACGTCCGTTGGAATTAGTTCTGAAAAAAACATAAAACTTTATTAGGCAAGTCTTAGAATATCATATATCATTGAGGGAATTAACTACTAAAAATATTCTTTGATTTCCACAAGTCGTGCCATTTTGATGATCCATTTTAGATGATACCTATACTAATATCTGATAATTAAGTAAAGTTAAGAAAGGTTGGTTCTTACCCTTTTCGCAATGCACGCCAGTCGTCCCATAAGGACAATCGCAGTAAGCTTCAGATGTGGCTGTGATTACGCATCGTCCTTTACACTTGTTAGTGGCCGGGTCACAAGGGTTCTGTTTGGCTGAACACGTCGCCCCGAACCATCCTTCGTTACAAATGCACCTAAGAGAGAAAAAAAATCAATAATAGGTAAGTTTTTATAAATGCATCTTTTTACATATAAAAGAGTTCAACGGGCACGCGCTACGATATTCGTAGCATAAGTTGCTACGAAATTTGTGCTACGATCGTAGTAATTATTTGCTGTCCTGAAATTTTTCAACCTACTACAGTGAAACTATTAATTCATGAAATTAATGTTTGAGGAACTAAAATTTTAAGGAGCCTGGCACCATTAGAAAAGAAACATAAAAGTCATAACAATTGTTTATGGCAGTTGGCGGTTGGCTGTTTTTTCAATTTTCTTATTAATTATTCGGATAATCTAGATAAAAACAACTATTTACGCTTGTTTACAATTAGGAAGAAGAAGAAAAATATTCGTAGTCAAGCTAGGGAAGTTATTTATCGAGTTTATATACAATGTTTAGCGAAACATGAAGCTGGACACATTTTGTCGAATTTGGAGGATGTTTACGCTCGTACAGCGTCTATGACGGGTATGTAACATTGTACAAATTGTAATAATTAATTTTTTATCAGTACCAACGCTTCATTTATCGATAAACCTAGGTTTAGAGCCCAAGTCGAACATTGTTTACATACCGCTAGTTGTAGGTTTGAGCTGGTTTAAGTTGAGTCAAACCATAACATTTTGATACTTGAAGTTATATTTTTTGTTTAATTACAAAATTCTCATTCTGTAACTCTGTTTTTCTTATCTTAAGGGTAGTTTCAAATAAGCATTTTTTATTTTATTTTATAGAAGTATCGGACAGTACCGTCTGGCATATTCCAAAGGAGGGCTCTAAAATGGAATATTTCTAACTCCTGGAAGAAACAGAACAGGTCGTCTAAAAAGAGAAATTGATGATTTTACTATGTGTGCCCTTCGTCAACAAATCCGGATATTTTATACAGTTGTAATAACGTTATCTAAATAAATATTTATTGGTTTCACTATTAGCCTTCATATTAACACCTTCTAGCTTGAATAATGAGCTTTTTTGTGGATGGTAAGTTGTTTTTAAATACAGAAATAGGGTAGGTAGTCACAGGCAAAATTTCAAGTATCAAAGTCAGTTTTGTTTCGCTATATAGGGTTGCTACATGAAAGATAGCTGCGCCCTCATTTAATTTCAGGACTTTATAGTTTCACTGTAGGTTTCGTGAATTTAAAAAAATGGAATGCTTATTATTAAATACCTGGTTAATTCCTGGCAATGCCAAGTTTCATTATAACCTACGAACTCATAATCAAACGCAATTTGGATATGCGATGGAAACTTGGGATGGTAGGTAAGACCTACTATACTTACCCATCTTAATAATGTCCTCCTAGCCGAATTTCGACCACGGCGGCCAATCTCAACTGAGATCAGCCATCTACGCAGGAGTAGATTATAGTGCCCATGTGTGTGCGCAGTACACAGGAGCACTCTCTGTTCCATCACTCTCATAGCCCAATGGGACGGATTGACCGACACGACTGGAGAGAGCTAGGCGCAGGACCGACTGCTTTACATGCCCATCCGACAGCATGGATCGTTTCACTGTTTCGGACATCAGGTGATCAGCCTTCTATGTCCTAACCAAACTCAGAACCACAATTTAGAAACACAAATTGATGGTCCCACCCGGGAATCGAACCCGGGACCTCTGGGTCATGAAGCGAAGCTTCTACCACTAGACCACAGAGGCAGTTAGACCCATCTTACCTAAGTACTGGCCTTACTTGTCACTACCACTTTGCTTACCCATAAGTAGCCGGCGTAGCTAGACACAGTCCTCTATGAGCGTTACAACTTTTCTCAGTACACTGCGCCACGCCGCACTGCCCCGCGCCGCGCCCGCCCACCGCCTTGCCGGAGACGCCGCCGCCGCCGACGTCCCACACACAGCCCTTGTAGCCGGAGTGGAGTGGCAAGTCGTAAATTAAGTACTTACCTGGTTATTTCCTTGCAATGTTGAATTTCATTATTAAGTAGTTTACGCATTGAAACGCAATCCGAAAGTCGGCGGACGAACGTACGACTACTTGCCTTACTTATCACTATCACTTACCCATAAGTAGCCGGCGTAGCTAGACACAGTCCTCTATGCGAGTTGCAACTCTTGTCCGTGCGCTGCGCGACGCCATACTGTTCTGTACCGTTGCTTACCCGTAAGTAGCTGGCGTAGCTAGACACAACCCCCTATGAGCGTTGCAACTCTTATCCGTGCACTGCGCGACACCACACTGCCCCGCGCCGCGCCCGCCCACCGCCTTGCCGGAGACGCCGCCGCCGCCGACGTCCCACACACAGCCCTTGTAGCCGGCGTGCAGAGGCAAGTCGTGGGGTAAGTACTTACATGGTTATTTCCTTGCAATGTTGAATTTAATTATTAAGTAGTTTACGCATTGAAACGCAATCCGAAAGTCGGCGTACTACTTACGTACGACTACTTGCCTTACTTCTCACTATGACTACTTACCCATAAGTAGCCGGGGTAGCTAGACACAGTCCTCTATGGGAGTTGCAACTCTTGTCCATGCACTGCGCGACGCCATACTGTGCTGTACCGTTGCTTACCCGTAAGTAGCGGGCGTAGCCAAACACAGTCCTCTGTGAGAGTTGCAACTCTTGTCAGTGCACTGCGCGACGCCACACTGCCCCGCGCCGCGCCCGCCCACCGCCTTGCCGGAGACGCCGCCGCCGCCGACGTCCCACACACAGCCCTTGTAGCCGGCGTGGAGCGGCAAGTCGTGGGGTAAGTCGAGGAAGCCTTCGGAGGGGTGGCCACCTGAGAGGTTGGGAAAAGAATTAGTTTTAGTTTGATACTCAGGAAGCTTTCGTTCGGTTTCAAAACGGTGAATGTTGGTTGATGATTGAAACTTGATGTCCAAGTTGATGAGGTGATACAGCCGCGATATTTATGTATCTGATAGCTCTTAATTCTTGAGATGGCGCAATCATCATCATTTATTATTAGCCCGTAATCTTCCACTGCTGGATATAGGAGCATTTCCCAAGCAGCACCACACTCTTTCCTCAGCACTCCTCATTCAACCACTACCGCTTCCTGTCTAAGGTCTTCGTTTCAGAGAGCTGGAGGGCGTCCCTCTCTAGAGATAGAACAAGGCTGTCTTATATTAAGTTCCTTGGTCTTTAACACTTACCAATATAAACATAAGGCAGTGTAGTCATCTTCACCTCGGCGCCCGGCGCGTTGCCGGACACGTTGAAGCGCGAGTCAACACTGAGCCACGCGGCGCGGCCGCGGCGGCCCACGCGCACTGTGTGCCCGCTCCGACGCTCGCTCAGCGGCCGCGGAGTGAATATGCGACGGGGACCTGGGGTAAATGGCAGGTATGTTTGAAGTTCAAGTAAAATTGCAGATCGGAATGTCATTGTAAACTTCTCGAAGGCAGGTCAATGTAAACGCAAAACGGAACCACTTTATTTTGTTAAAACTTTGGGACCAATCATTCTAATAATTCCAACGGATACATTATTTTAGAAATGCAAATTTTATTAAATCTCGCACTGTATGAAATCAGAAACTACAGCAGATATAAAACAGACGTAAGCACGATATCCAATAATTACAAGCAACCTCTCGCTAAAACTTACATAAATTTCACAAAAAAAATTGTAAGTAAGTATACAAGAATAAGTATAAAATATTCTTACCACTTCCCATATTCCACGTCAGCATAAGATATCCTTTAACAAACGTCAACGCTAAATGCTGACTTCTTGAATCGTGATGACCATGCTGTCCTACAAAGGCTAGTAGCGATATCTGATCCATATCAATAGCTTGAAACCGTAGACGAAGATCGAAACGTTCCGAGTTCATAGATAGCGGTGACATGGGGAATATTAAGTATGAACTGATTCCAGTGGCGAGGGGTGCTATTGAAGACCTCGTTATTTCTACATCTGAAAATAAAAGAATGGGATAAAATATAAAAGCTGAGAAATGTACCCAAATGACTCAGCTGAATGAAGTACTTACTATATTCACAAAATATGCCATGTTTTCCATAGGGGCATAAACATAGAAATCCGCTCCCTGGGTGACGAATGCAGCTGCCTCCATACTGGCAGGGATTGTGATCGCAAACAGACTTTTCACAGTTATCACCCATCCAACTGTTAATACAAACAAGTTATTAAAGATAAATAAATGTAACAACTATAATAGTGTTACTATTTCAATCGAAAATATATATGAATTTGCGGGACATAAAGAAGTTAGTACATACCCATTAGCGCAGGAGCAAATATAATCATTCTCATGGTCGCTGCACGATCCGCCATTGAGACAAGGGCCAGAAAGGCAAGATAAAGATGAACACTCACTAATTTCACTGGCCTGTACCGAATCCCCAAATATCTCACGTTTTTCACCATTTACCTGAAACATACATATTCTTATAAGTACAAGATGTCGATTATGAAGGCAGACATTCTTATTTGAGAGCATACATTTATGATCGTATCTACATAGCTAATATTTTGAAATTGTTACCGTCAAATCTTTTATACAACCAACAAAAGGTTGGTTCTCCAACTCCTTCATATGTATGTTTGGTATATTCCCTAAGTACAGGGTGGCGTTATGTTCAAGAGTAGTAATGTTAGCCACTTGGCCACCACTCATACCCAATGTGTCATTGAGTCGTAATGTCGCGTTACAATGTTGGCTTTTCAAGTTCAAGTCTAGCCTGAAAAATATAAGGTCTCAATAAAATATCAGCATCTCATTTAAGTAAGTAATATTGATTGCTAACAGTAAACCAGCACTCACCTTGTCTCAATTTTCATGGCAAAGCCTTTATTGACATAAGTTTTCAACTCACTTAGGAGCATTGTTTGGTATCCACATGAAAATTTGAATTTTAGAAGACCCAAATTCATGTAAAGCTGCATGTAAACGTCTTTGGCAATATCCACGAACATGATCTGACCATCAGTAATGAGGGTTTTAGCATTGAATTCAACATTTATAGACGTAGTGTTTTGTAATTGATGCGCTATGTAAGATTTCCCTCCGAAAGCAGCTGAAACGATGGAAATCTTCTCCTCGCAAAATCTTCCACCATAATTATACGCACAGTGACACTGTAAAAAGAAAATGATTATTTATTCAGGACTTACTTACATTCAAAAGGACTATCTGACTTTAAACATGCAGTCATACCTGAATACCATTTGGCATGTTTATACAATTCCCGTGGTTATTACATACTGAATCTGAACATTCAGTAGGAACTACAGTAGTGGAAGGACTTTCTACTGTAGTTGTAATGTCTAGGTCTAGGCCTTCTGTTGTAAATGTTCCTGTAGTAGTTATGGGTGTAGTTATCGTATCAGTAATGGAAAATTCTGTAGGAGATTCCGTAAATAGTTTTAAAGTAGTAGTATCCATTCCAGCTATGGTGTGTGCTTCCGTTTCTGTGACTTCATTAGAAGTTGAAGTCACATTTGAAAATCCTGTAGGTAAATTTATAGAAGTAGTTGAATCGGTGATAAATGTATCGATGGATTGTGTTGAAGTTTTAACTTCTTCACCTGGCTGAGGTACTTTGGCTATTATTTCTGTAGAAGACCTTACACATGTTTCTCCACAATCAGATACAGTAACAACTTCAGTGGTATCTATACCTTCTACTTCAGTTACTGTTGTCAATTTAGTTGTGGCTATTGTTGATGTAATATCTGTTGTTTTGCCAGTGATTTGATCTTCAGGTAACAAAGTATCAGTTTCATGTTCAATGAATGTTGTCGTATCAGTTGTGGATTCCATTTCCCTACCTTCAGTTACTTCATTACTTAATACAGATGTTGATTCTGTTTCTTGAGATATCGTAATAAATTGAGTAGTTGTATCGTTATATTGTTCAGACCCAGTAGGAATCAATTCAGTAGAGGTCCATCCTTGTCTCATTGTAGTTAAAATTACAGACATCGTCGTAGTAGGTATGGGTGTTGGACTGACGTATTTACAATCGTAGGCACCATCATCCAATATTAAACACTCACAGAGCGAGCCAGTCAATCTGGGTGGGCATGAACATGTGAAATTATCGACACCATCAATGCAAGTACCTCCATTCATACACCTGTGAATAAAATTAGATTTTAAATATAGGTTTAATTCATCAGTGGACTTTCCATCCACAAATGGTTAACTAATTTGTTATTTCTTACCCAGGTCCAAGAAGACATTCGTCATATTGAAGTTCACAGCGGTCACCATGGTAGTCAGGTACGCAATAGCAAACTTGAAGGCCATCTTCTACAACGCATATTGCGTTTTTGCTGCAAGAGTTGCTATCGCAGAATTCTATCGTCACTTCGCAGCTTTTTCCTGTGAAACCTGTAATCAAATAATGAAAAGGTTTTAATATGTAGCTCAATGCTTAAGTAAGTAATAAGTAACGACTCAAAGTTTATTATTATGTACTTTTTGATACTTACCAAAAGTGCAAGCGCACATATAGTCCGCATGTGCGTCTATACAAATTCCTCCATTTTGGCACGGATTTGATTCACATTCATCCACAGTGTCCTCGCATTTTTTCCCTGCCCAACCTTAGAAAAATACAATAAAATTAAGAAAGTATCTTGGAAAAGCCCAATAGG
This sequence comes from Plutella xylostella, assembly GCF_932276165.1. Taxonomy (NCBI): domain Eukaryota; kingdom Metazoa; phylum Arthropoda; class Insecta; order Lepidoptera; family Plutellidae; genus Plutella; species Plutella xylostella. The sequence continues at coordinate 8,634,691 of NC_063984.1, read as the reverse complement.
TACCTCGGCATTTGTACAGCCGTAGAAGACTATTGCCAGATGATCATAAATAAGGGTCTCACCTGGTGGACATTTGCAATAGAACTTATATCCGGGCCCTTCGATGCATTGGCCGCCATTGTAACAGCGTACTTCTTCCGAAGAGTTGCAGACGGCAATGTCGACCTCACAGTGGTCACCAGCGAAGCCAGGGATGCAGGAGCAGAGGTAGCCATTGGTCATGTCAATGCAGGTGCCATTGTTCTGGCACGGATTCGACTCACACTCATTAAAGTTGGTCTCGCAATTGTCACCTGAAAGTTGGAAGTTTAAGAAAGAGTTTTCGATATTTGAGAAGGTCATTTCAACTAAAGTAATTTGTAATGTGTACCTACCTAGGTAAATACATATATTAGGGCTCGTGTCTATAATTAATAAATAGGTACTTTAAAAGAAATGGGTCATCATACCTATAAAACCTTCTGGACATGAGCAGTTATAAGATGCGATGCCATCTATGCAAGTGCCGCCATTTTCACAAGGATCGGACCAGCACTCGTCCCAGTTGGTCTGGCATTGCACACCGGTGTACCCATCCACGCAGTAACAAGAGTATGTGCTAGAATTAGAGCGATATTTTTTTATTATTAGTTACTTAGGTATAAATTTGTGGTATTGGAACAGCACTAAGTTTGATTTTATTGCTTCTGAATTTGCCCCAAAATGTGAACTCAAATTGTGGTAAGTACCTAAAAGAATCATTGATCAATAGCGTGACCGGAATCATTAATAATACTGGAGGAACTCGTAGCTTATCTACCTACTAAGTAATAACTATAAATTGGTCGGCTACTTCGGGATGATAGGTATTGGAATCGAAGGGAACAAATACATATAATTCACCAATATTTCTGTCTCCAGGTCTACATCAGCCCATACCTACCAGGAATCTTGTGGGCCGTATGCCACTCTGTGATCTTATAAATGGCCGGCGTAGGTATACAATATGGTGATCAGATCAGAACTAAGTATTAATATTAATGCCATCTACCTAAGTTTAAGCTTTCACATAGTTTAGATCTAAGTAGGTAATCCACGTGCAACAATTACAGTCTGAGTAAGTATTAATAAAATGGATTTTATCTTACCTGTTGACATCATCGATGCAGATTCCATGCAGGCATGGATTGCTAAGACACGCTATTCCCGCAGCCACCACTTTGGCCGTGATAAGAATCCATGCCACTCGCAAACTCCTTTTAACGCCCGTACTTCCCATTTCCTTCAAGTTTTCCGATTACCCTATTTCACTGGGCACATTTTAAACCACTGTAGGTACTTAGCTGCACCTGGGGAACTAGGTGCCTACTAAATAACTGAAGATTATTCAGATTCTTCTAATCTCATTCAGTCGTTAACTTAAAGTTAATTACTTACTTAGTAACATGTCAAAAATTAAGTGTAGATCATTTACGTGTTTCGGTAAGTACTTAAGAACAGAGTGAACTTTATTTTGTAAACTATAACTTGAGGAATATCGTAAATAAATGCACTTTTCTAACATGTAAAATTGTAACAAAAACTTTGGGTGAAATCGTCGGAGCGGAACGGACACACAACGATCAGCTAAACTGGGTTCCGTGGCTTTGAGGTGTGGCTAGCTGCGGTAACCCATAGCAACGTATAAACATACAAGGACGGCCGCCTACTCCACTGATCTCGATTATACACATTATTGACAAAATTTGGTAGAACAACCTTTTTATGTACTTAGGCGTGGTGAGATTCACGAACCTCCTTCAGTGCGATGAATAGATATATAATCTGTAGTTACTAAATGTTTATTTAAAAATAATAATACTTGTATCTAGGTGCTTAAACGATACACCTCAATGCTTAAATTTAAATAAGTATAGGTAGTAAGTATTACTTACGGGAGGGACTCTCATAATGACGCTGCACTCGAAATTCTGAACAGCTTCAAATTGCAGTAGCATGCTAGAAAATGTAGAAATAAAAATTATTAAATTATTATGTGTAAGTAGGTATAATTAAGTAGAGCGACTTACTAACCTTCATGTAGGTAGGCTGGATAAGGAAAGCCGAGGGCAGAGTATTACAAAATTAACATTCTTCTCCTCTTCGGGAGAGCGATGTCCGTCAGTGGATTACAGACTGGTGATGTGGGAATTTTTGTATAGTACTTCAGCAACACAATCGACTTTATAAAATACAAAGTTTAATTTTGCTAAACTACCTACATAATATGTATTATATTGTGTGCAATGGTTCACTTACCCATGTTCTTGGTAGGTATGTAATGTAGGTACTAACTGACTGATCCCAACTAGTTAACTACTGAACTTGTGAATAATGCTTTATTGAAGTAACTTACCTACATGAGGTTGGTGTTCGTCGCATCCGCCTCATCATAACGTGAAATATCATCTACCTACTTCAGTTCTGTGTTACTTACTTCAAGTAAGTAACGGAACATTGTACCAGTCTTACTGTAAAAAATAAATGAAATTAATTTAACTGTACTCACGTCGTAGGTACTCGCCAAAGTACCAAAAGTTACAATATATTATTATGAGATAGTAACTTAAGCCTAATAATAAAGAAAGTTACAAACTAAACTACCTATATATTATACAAACTAAACCTATGTACATAACTAAAACTATATGTAGAAGAGACCTTCTAAGCCTGGTCCCTGTGGGAGGGTTCCCAACACGCTGGCGACATTGCCCCGCTGGATCGCCAAGTTACAAAATTTGAAGGTAGGTACTTAACTACACCCATAAAAACAGTTCTAGCAAACGTTCTGCATCGTGTGTGATGAAATTAAATTAAAATTAAAACACTTATCGAAATCAAATCGAAATTTGTCTGATTACCGCTATTTTTATGAAATGAAATCTTTAAAAAAATCAGCATTCACAGATACATTTTCATTATAGGAGGCTGTTATTATTCTGAGGCGATATATTTAACGATAAGAGAAGTAGGTACTTTTGTTCCTTGCTGCCTAGGTTCATTATCGACGTAGACAAACGTCACTTTATCGCTTTTAAACGAGTTTAAGGATGTCAACGATGAGGAATCCGTGTAGCGGCCGCTGGTCCTAGCCTAGTCCAGTGCGAGGCTGTCATTATTCTGAGTTATTTTTGTTTCTTATTCTAAGAACTAACGTTCACAGACACCCAGGCAGTCTTTTTGACATTGGCAGACGTCAACTCAACGTCAAATTAAATGGATCGGAATCGGATGATGAGTTCAAAAAAGTGAAAGGTCTTTTTTTATAATATAAGATAATTTAGAATAATCCAAGTAGAAATGAAGATATCCCTTGCCGAATTCTAGTTGTACTTCTGCTTTAGGTCTAAGTTCTTCATCTGTGATAAAGTGAAACTAAGTTTTACGCGAAAACTGCCCCAAAAACCATCTTGAAAATGGATCCGGGCATTCTTTGTTTCCACCATTGTGATCATAAAGTCTTTTGCACTATTATACCAGAACAATGCCCTGTATGTCAGCAAAAACTAGATCGATATGATTACAACTTACTGCCATTCCGGTAAGGCATCAACTAAAAACAATATAAAATTAGTGCTTATTACGAATTGCTTTCTAAACTCGTAACATTGCAAGCTCGAATTTAAGCACCCTATCATTATGTTTCAGAGTGCCATATCCATTCGTGAAAGCGTCCCAGCATCCACGAGCCATCGTGATGAAGCCAACCCAGGGAGACTTCCTCAAGTAAGTTTTTGGGGTGAACAACCTCTTACTCTACTAAACTCTTAATTATATTATGACAATGGAAATTTCACGTCCAGTTAGGATAAAATGTGCTGTAACATTTGTTTTCATGAATGAATGAAGCTTCCAATAATATAGAAGTATTTGATGATTACAATAAAGAAGAACTGTCATGAATTTATGGCACATCCATACTAAGATCTCATCATAATGCACTATTTATCACTTAACAGTATTATTATTTATTTCCAGTGATTATTACAATTCCAAAGACCTCCATATTGGAGTGACAAATTCCCAAGGGATTGTGGTGGAGTTCAGTGAGGATGGCATCCACGGTGTGAACCCGGAGACTAAATCATTTGTCCCTCGGAACAACGGAGACTGGGACCAGTGCATCATGCTGGAGGAGTTTGATGAGCTCTGGAACATCATATGGGATAGCATTTTACTTAAAGTAAGTTTACTTAAATGTATCTGTAAATTCAGTGCATTGAATTTAGATATGTGTGAAAGTAACTCAATATTTTTGGGTTCCACATCTTAAGTAATATTGAACAGTACCTCATCATAACATCATTGATATTACGTAAGGTGACTGTAGGAATTAATAAGTATTATTTTCAGGTGACAATGAGCCCTCTGTGGGAAGCCAGTCGGTACAATGAAGACAAGCACAACTGCTTCACATTTGTGTTGGCATTCCTACGAGCCCTCGACTGCGGAGAGCTCTCAGAACGAGCCCAGGACCCCAAGCAGTTCTGCAAGCAGTATGTAGTCCCAAGAACCTCCTCTGCGGGCAAGTATATCTCACTCTATAGACAACTTAAACGCCAAAACTACTTCATACAAAATCAGTAGGCCCTAAGGGTGTTTAAAGTTACATTCTTATTTGTTCAGTATTAACTGTGATTGTCATGAAGATGTTTAGGTATTACTTTGAAATTGTTATGTGCATTTATTTTAGACCAAATAATTTAATTATTACAGTTTTCTTACTTAGCCTCCATGGTTTTAGATAAGTAGTTAGAGATATTAGTTTCAATATTTAAAATGTTTTTAAACTTATTCAATATGTATTTAATACTATTTATTATATTATTAATGTATGAATGTGTTGAGATATTAAATGTCTTGCCATAAAATGTTGCAGTAGGTCGTACATATTTTAAATTACTCAATTTATCTTCCCTTACATTGTAAATTATGAGTTAGTGACTGTATGAAGTGGCTTCACATATCCAATTTGAGTGCAATATGTCCTCAAGTAGATGTGGAATTGATACACAAGGAATTACAAAAATAGGAAGTAGTCAATTGATGTTTTCTATACATTTACATTAAATAATAATATTATGATATTAAAATCTTATAAGATATTGAAACAAGACTTCAGTGGAATGCACTATCTGAAACTATCTGTCCAGCAAGAGGCTCTGTGTCCCTCTCATGTATCATTATTGTCATTAATCACCACATTACATTCATAAAAGCATAATGAGATTAAACTTTGCTGTGTTAATATAATATGTAGGAATGTGTCTGTTCTATATGTAAGAGTATACTCACTTTTAGATTTTTCAATGTTCTGAGATTTGATACACAAAAACTCACAATCTGTACAAAGAATCTCTTTCCGAAGTATGACAAAGGTAGTCCAATAAAATAACCATCCTTAAAATTTTAATAAGCTTCAACTTGCATCTTTACGGCACGAGTGTTAAACTTGTAAATGTAAATTTATTTTCAGTACGTAAGTAATAAAGCCTCCCAGTATTTGCCTTGGGACACCCATTTTATACTATTATCTGCAAGTAATTTCTTAGGCTGAATTTGTATTGTAATTCTGGGAACACACAGACTTCTACCAAGCACAATAGTCCATGAAATTTTTATAGATCGATTATCTAATCTGGCCTAATTTTATTGTCTGCTTACTACTGTGGTTAAGCTCAATGTGTGTTAAACTTAAAATTGAAACAAATGTAATTTATAGCTACATGTAAAATGTGTTAAAATAATTCTTCAATAATAACCAAACGAGAATGATCCATGAATGATCTCTTTGTAACTTGACCGGTGCATGTTACATAATTATTAACTTTAATTTTACACTCTTTCATATCGTAGGTTAAGCATAAAATACTTGAATAGTCTGATTCTGATGACATGTTTCGATTGTATTCAATTAGGATTTACTCTTGACTGTACTTTTAACTGTGTTTCAGACCATCGGAAATATTAGGTGCTATATGTAATAAATAAATTGTTAAAACACTGCTATTTATTTTAATCCTCGACGTAATCATTTATAAATTAAAAGTCAGTTTATTAGTTTAGAAGAAAAGTTTATTATAAAAATATATTAAATCACTACATAGCATGTCATTTGGTAAATACTGATGAAAATGTGAAGATTTATGTACATATTTCAAATACTTTATGCATATTATTACACTTATTTAGCTAGAAACCTTGATTGGAGCAGATTCCACTCCGACCCAGAACACGGCTCCGTTCAGTGCGATCGTAGCTCTGAAAACAATATTTCACGTTTAAGACAAGAATAGTGTCTATTGTAGTCATTGTACAAATCTTGCAGCTAGGACGAAGAATACAACAGCTGCCACTACACGGGATCGTTATCGACGTGATTAACGTCACTTTATCACTGTTCGCATAAAGACGGCGCTGTGATAGGTGGACCGCGCATAAAATCAGTTTATCGACGTCGATAACGAACCCGTGTAGGGGGCGCAGGTCGAAACAGCGAGCTCTGCTGGACAGCCTCAATGTCTATGTAATTTCACCTGCGACTCTCGGGACCAAAATGTTTTAATGGGGGTACCATACTATACTGCGATAATACGGCTCTTATAAGTAAATATTTTTTGGCATTATTAGTCACTATGACGGGTTTTTTTGTTTGTTGGGTGGTAACCAAGAAACATACCTAAGTATAAAGAGAAGCTGGTAGCATCTTAACAACTGACAGTGGAAAGATGTTGAATATGTACCTGAATTTGATTTCGTCGTTGAAGCCGGCCGGCGGCGTCCAGGTGTAGGTCACGGTCTGCGGGTCGTCCTTCTCGTCGTGCTTCTTGTGGGACACTGCGGTCTGCAAAGGAAAACAAAGGTTTTGTAAAAAAAGATATTTGTAGTAACCTAGTAACGGAGGGGGCGGGACAATAACTTCTTGTTTTTTATGAGTCGTATGTAAATTCCAACTTATCTCGCAAAAGGTGGATTTGTAGCTGTTGAGAAGAAAATTATGAGCGTACTTGTTATTTAATTTCAGTGAAGTAAGTCATCATCACGACCCATTACGTCCCCACTGCTGGGGCACGGGTCTCCTTCCAGTGAAGGAAGGGTTTAGGCCTAGTCCACCACGCTGGCCAAGTGCGGGTTGGTGGACCCCAACACAAGCAAGCTTGTGCTGAGAGAGTTGTCGGGTAAGTGGGCAACCCGACTGTCAGATGTTTTCAAGCCGCCCGAAGGCCTCTGACTAGGCTTAACGACTGCTGCCGAAGCAGCAACCGGGACCCACGGCTTAACGTGCCGTCCGAAGCACGGAAGCGTCCAGAAAAGCACCACTTGAAATTGGTCACCCATCCAATGGCTGACCGTGTCAGTTGTTGCTTAACCTCAGCGATCAGTTACGATCACTGAGGCCCGCTCGACTACGGACGCTTCAGTGAAGTAAGTACCTACCAATAATTGTTAATCAAAGCCTTAACAAGTACGGGACAACTGCAAGTGCCTACTGCCTACCCAATAATTTTGACGGTGTCTGGCAGGCTCAGGTCAAGGATATTTAAAATTGCAGTCTGAAGCCTGCCTACTTATGTAAAAATGTTAGTGACTGCTTATTATGCATAATTTACCGACTTACCAATCACATAGGTACCTAATGTTTTACGAGTATACCTATTTACCCTAGGTAGGTACTACCTATTATCCACACCGCCAGATAACTCTTTTTTTTATCCCTAGTAATAAAATGTTGCTTTAAACTTTTTTGAATTGCCTTGCACTTAATGATCAAGGTTTGACTGTTTTAATAAAGGATCGGAGGATAATATTTATTCTATCTCATACATATTTTATGCTGGATTGTTCGCAAAGGTCACACATCTGATTAGTTATAGAAGGTACCATCATAAATCTCTGTCGTACTCAGACCGACCTCTCACACTGACCCCGATTCTACTAATATTTTTAGGATTCAGTTGTGCTGTCGGTCAGAAACGAATTGTGAAGCTGGCTTTCACTGGCTTGGGAGTTTTTTCTTCCTCTCCTTCGAAATATAGCTACGAAACAAAGTAAGGCAAAAGTGGCAAAAATTGCTGTCAGAAACTTTTATAAAAATAATTTCAACATTGTTACACCGTGTTCCGAACTGGATATAAAAGGTATTTATTTTAAGTTAGTTACACCTAAAGTACTTACCTAAGTTTAATATAAACAATTTAAACATTCATTACAGCTTTGGTTTATTAAGTGTAAAAAATCACATCAACATGGTTTACCTTATCTGAAACGCCTAAGTTACGACTGGAATGCAATTATTTAATAGAATCGCCACCCCAGAGCTACAGCTTGGGCCTTGGTGATGCAACGCAAATGTAAATAACTCCTCATGTCTTTGTTAAGAATAATCTCCTGTAGAGATTTATAGAGATAATTATTCATTAATTTATGCGTGCCATTGTCAGTCAATACAGTGGCAAGTCCATCGAGGCTCTCGCATTACAACACTGCACAACTTATAAGGATTATGTCGCAAAGTCTATGTAAAAGGCCCAGTCTGATCTAGATTAATGCAGTCGTTTCTATAATGAGATACAGATCCACAGAGTGGTTGTAAATGATCACAGTATTATCTACTCTGTCTAGTATGTATGTATAACAAAAACCCATAGTAAAAAAAATATGTGACCAAAAAAGTAAGGAGTTTTTTTCCGCGAATTTTCAAAAGTCGTTCAGAAGGGCTAGTAGGTATATGTCTTAAATGCGCCCACCCCTGGAACCAACCGCTTTGGCTTACTAAACCATTTTTACAACACCTTGTATATCTCCTATCTTTAGACCACCTGTAGAAGATCGAAGTACCTAGTTGACACACTGCTGGTGCACGGAAGCAGGAAAATACCAACAATGTATGCAACTGGTGTAGTAATCCGGTGTCATTAAGGTTCATAGAAGGTCATTTTTACTATTAACTTTTGTAACATAATTTGAATTGTTTACTTTGAGGAAGCTGCCAACTTTACTAATATACATATTAAAAAAGCAAACCTTGAGATTAAAATTTAACAGCTTGGTTAACCATCTACTAACTACATTTTTTATTAGGCCCCTACTACATAGAATCTTATCTGAATAAATATGGCATGCATCTAAAAAAAGTCAGTAGGTATAAGTAGTGTAGGTAGCTATTTTATTTGGGAAGTCACCATCCTCATCATCAGTTGTCAGACGTCTCTTAGACCCTATGCCATCACATTTTCAATTTTGACGAACTTTGGAGATGTCTTCCTCGATTATGAGAGGTTTAAGTAGAAACAGTCGGAGTTAGTTAGTCCCTATACATCCGTTGTTACATAAGATAGGTCAGGATATTCGTATAAGACGACATAAGTGTTTCATAGGAGCTGTAAAACACTTATGTCGTCCACATTGGACAAGCAAGGTCCTAAATATCATAACCCGAGTGCACAGGTTTGTAGTGGTCATGGAAAAACTCTTTCCTTCCGAATGTTGAGGTCGCAGTTTCCTACGCCGGCACCGGCAGTATTTATCTTGCCTATTATAGCTATTGTACTTCAAATCATTTATGAAGCAATATGATTTACGTACTCGATAAAGTCGTAGGCATGTACCTACAGATTGTTCAGCGTATAGCTATAGCTATTTTGGTCGTTTCAGCGATCGATTTATTGCTATAGCAATCGCAATAAATCTTGGTCTGCTAATCGTGAATATTATGGCACTAACCCTACAGTGGAGGCTCATGTTTTGCAGTGAATTATACAGGGCTGTGCGTTTTACTCTTTTAACCGCTTAATTCCCAGTGACCCATTGCTAAACCAGACACAATAGATTTTAATTATCTCTGATTTCTCAGGATGTGAGGGGTTAAAGCTAGACTGCTAGACTTATTTAAAAAGGTGCGGCGGCCTCCAAGACGGTTGATTGCCAACCTTCGCTAGGAGACGGCAGTGGAAGAAGAAGAAGAAAAAGGTGGATTCAAAAAAGTACTTACAGCAGGGCCGCCGCAGTCGACAGTCTTGGCGAAGGAGTCGTTGGGGGCGACGGTAAACTTGCCGACGGGCTTGCCTCCCTGCCGCGCCTGCAGCAGCAGCCCGCGGATGGTGTTGGAGGCGCCTCGCCCCGAGATCACCACCTGGAGTGGTTGGCCCGCCTTCACCACCTGATGGGGAGGGTTAAATTTGAATTAAGTATATTGCGAATATTATTAAGATGTTACAGGTGTTTCGCATGCCTTTGCCTTTTGTTCACTTGACTAGTTTTGGTAGTATCAAATTGAAGACGCGGTCAAGGTTGTGTTAAAATCCTGTTAGCTATCATCATCACATCAGGAACTTATAAGATTCAAAGAATGGATTTCTATTGTTCTCAATCAAGCAGGGGTAATATCTATGTGTTACATCTTTAAAACGGATGCTTAGCTTATAGACGTTTGAGGGGTTACATTATCATTTTCAGGTACTTAATTAAAAAAAACAATAGAATCAAGCGAATGAAAAGTTAACCAATTTTCACATCCAATCGCTACCCTAAGTTCCTACGAGGTTCCTACCTTAGAGCTGGTGGTGATGCTGTAGGGGGCCGCGGACTTCTGCGCAGACACGGGGTGCCGCGGGACCATGTCCTGGCAGGCGCTGTCCGGGGCTCCGCTGGAGTAGCCCTGCACGCCCGCCGCCGCCACCGCCGCCATCGCCACCCACGCTAGCAGCATCGTTGAGGTTAGGGGCTGCAAACAGGAATAACCAGTTACTAATATTCACCCGTAGCAAGATATTAATTGTAGGTTTAGAATGAGTTAGATGACGAGAACTACAGTTGGATATTTTTTTATTGTTTTTAATTTGTCGTTTTACGTAGATTAAGAAGACCTGGTCACCTGGAACGAATCATAGGTTATTCGACGATTCACCCAACAACTAGCCAAATAGCTGGTAATTTTCACACATTATAACGAGGTAAGTAGGAATATTATTATCTTGATCACGATTGATGTGAAAAGACGACGAATATGTAAACAACTGAGATGAATGCCCTATGCTATTCAAATCAAACTTGTACGAAAGTGTGTCAGGGTTGTTGGTCTTCAGATCACCAATATCTCGCAAAGACACTTGACTTGACCACTATTCCGTAACAAACATGTTCGACGGCTTATTTCACAAAATATGATAAATAAGTTTAAGTAAATGTTGAACTTTGGATAAAGCCGGAGTTTACACAAAGTCTAACCTATCTATTATTTATTAATTAACAATTGCTGGTACACTATACACTCTTCACATATAAGTACTTATATTTTTCACTGCGGGTAGTTAGTTTGTTTCGGCTGTTGACACTTTTTTGTGGGAATAAGTACAATTCGGGTGTACCTGTACCTATCTATAGGATAGGCAAATGTGGTATAGGTAGTTAAGTAATTCGCCAATCTTTATGAAGTTAAGAATTAAGTACATAGTTACTTACCCCCTGAGTTACCACCTTTCTACTAAGTATAAGTACCCTTTTTGCGACACCCTGTAAGGCCGTATGCTGAAAGCTGGATACTTATAAGCGCTTAACTAAGTACTTACTTTACCATTTGATACCTTATCACTTATTCAGCGCTGGTTCGGCAAAGTATGGAAAAATAAGCGCTTATAAGTTTCCCGATTTCTTTCTGTGTGTACGGCCTAAGTAGGTGTATAGCTAAACTATGGTTTATTTATTTATAAGTAATTTTAAGTATAATTTATGATAAGATAGCAGAACAATGGATTAAGTTAGTATGAACTTATCAAGATTTTAAAGATGTAATAATTAATAATAGGCCTGAGTACCTACTGAATTATAATATGGAAGTACTTAGTAGGCGTCAGTAAACAAACAAACGATTAATTTAATGACCTCAAACTTTAAATTAAAAATTAATGATCATTGGGTTTTTGCATTTGCTTGTTTACCTAATATTCTATAATATGTGTGTTATTTATTTACCTGGTAATTTCTTAGTGGTGCCGGTCCGTGTGGACTGGTCGAGGTTGCGGGTGGTACGTAGCGGCCTCGCGGCGCTCTTGTCTATTTATTGGATTGCCTGCGCGGGCGCATATGGAAGGGCGACAGTTTGAATGCCAAATAATACTTAGGCATAGTCTTATAGGTAAGCATAGTTGGTATTGTCGCCAGACTGATTGTGATGTACTTAAGCCATAGTTCAGCAGAGTGCTTTAGGAATTTAGGATAGAACCTACTTTAGTAGGAACTGCAGCAAACCAAAGCATCAAAAAACTTGACTTCCAAGTTGCTAAAATACCTAACTATATAGGTACTCTTCTAAACACAAAGATAAATAGTTTGTAATTATAGGTTCTATTCTAGGAAGGTAGGTATAGTAGTTATCTATTCATTTTCCGATAGGCAATAGGCAGTAGATATATTGCTGATCAATCTGATCATAAGTACTTTTTTAGGTACTATTACTGAAGATAGGTAAGCAAAGCACCTAGATATGGTTCTACCTTTTTTTACCTAAGATTTATTTGCCTAATCTCGTGTTGCATAGTGCCGTTTGGTCAAAGTCTCGTTTCGCCGAAAATTATATGGCATAAATCTTGTTTAGTAAAAAGTTATTTCGCATAATCTTGTTTAGCCTTATAATGGTATGGTCAAATCTTAAATAGCCTAATAATGCTATGGCATATGTTAAGGTCAACCGGGGCCAAGTCGCCTACGGGGCTAATGCCTCGAATCCATTTATCTTCCGAAAAACATACTTTAGAACTACTGGAGTCATCTGCTATCTATCTTTGTAACTGAAACTTTTACCTCTGACCAATAGATGTCGTATCCGGGTAAATTTTCTTAACAAATCTGCCATTTTAATTTTTTCACCTCTTTCGGCCTCCTCAGGTTTCCTGACACGTTTTTTTGAATCGTTCCAAATGTGTGTTTGTTTAAAAGAATCTATGTTTCCTAACTGTAAATACTGTTATTGTTTTGTTGCTTTACATATTGTTTTGATTATTTTATTGAAATAACGTAAGATTCGGACACAATATGTAATTACAAAATTGTACGTTTAGCTTTTATTTTGGGGTAAATGCCTCTGGGCTGATGGGGTTATTGCCTCTATTGCGGCGCAATAGCCCCATTTTCAGAGGTTCTAAACATTTTATGTTACGATAAATGTATTTAATACACTCATGAGCAATGAAAAAGTTCCAGTGACATTAGCACCAAATTACTCCTGAACGAAAAATACTAGGTTAATGACGCCTTCTGCAATATTGAAGAACATTTAACGGCGTATCAGAATTAACATTCTTAGATTGGTAATCCAACTAAAACGTAAATAATTTTAATATATAATAAACTAAATATTTTAAAAAATTGGCGTCATTTGGTGACGACATTATAATGTTGTTAACACGGTATATAGAAAATAATCATATAATAAATAAAAAAAAGTCATATTAACAGAATGATCCCACTTGTTTTTAAAACTCTAAATAGTTTTGTAATGATTAAAATTCCGGCAGACTCTAAAAATGGTATACTTACTAATTTAAAGTTGTGGTTTGATTGCAAATTCTAAAAAATATGCCCTTGTATGCTTTTATACTGTATTTTAATTTATCACGTAAGTATTTATACTTTTTTAAGTTCAATAAAGTTTTCATAAATAAAATGTTGAGCACCCCTGGAATCTTGGATGGGGTAAATGCCACTACAAGAAATTAGGCTGCGTAGGCGCCATAACCCCAAAAATTTTTGATCAACTGATTCTCCTTAACTAAGCGCAGTATTTAGTTTACAAGCTAATAATTAGCTACGTTAATAGTAATTCTATAAATTATATCTACTTGAACTTGTAAAAACCTCTTCCAAGCACACAAAACTAGTGAAAGAGGCATTAGCCCCACTAGGGGTTATTGCGCGTAAAAATGCCATTTTTTGTAGAAACGTCGTTTACACGTAGAACATATTTAAAATTCTACAAAATTGCATCAAAATATGAAACTAGATAAAATTTCCTAATATGTATCACAAGTTATAGCTTAATAGGGCGTATAGTCTGTTTGTTATGATCAAATGAATATGAAAGTCAAAGTATTGTGGCGCAATGGCCCCGGTTGACCTTATACAAAATAATAATATTCGTTTTGCTTTAACTATCGCAGAGTGTTTTCCTACACAGCGCAAACTGGTGCCTTCTACTGTTTATACTATGTGGAAAACGCTCCGCTTCGCTGCGCTCCGCTTTGCTTTTGACGAACATGTGCACCTAACACGCTCCTCCTCGCTTTGCTCGTCGTCGCACCTATCTTTAGGTTTCGATCCCATGGGGTTTTATGGCGTTTGTAATAATTATAATGGTCATTCAATTCACTTTCGTCTTCTGATCATTCAATATCGTGATTTTCAGGATGCAAGAGAAAAATATCGCAATTTGTACATTTACTACATACTTAATATATTATTTATTATGATAATAATAGGAAAAACAATATTATACCTTTACAAAAATAAATTTGAGCAAACGAAACTTAGGTGTTTAAAGATTGTGCCTAAAGAGTTTTAGACGAAACGAGCCTTATGCCACATAAGTCTTGGCAAAGTGATGGTTCGGCCCAAAAAGTTTAGACCATACGAGTTATGTGAAATGAGTTTTGGTCAATAAAGATTATGCGAGATGAGGGGAACCCCCTAGATATACTGCCCGCCTTGGGGCACGACCTAACCAAGACCCGAGAACAAAGATCGATCGCACCCTCGCGCGGCACAACAGACAGAGTTACTATATAACGTTGACAGAAATTATATGTATAATATAGTTATATACCATGATACCCTTACAACGTTAGAAGTAACTATCCTATAATAATTTTTAATTTAGTTACTACTTTCCAGTTGTTTGGTTTGATTTATAGAATACTTTAGTAAGTACTAGCTGTTCCCGCGTGCTTCGCTTTGCCTTAAAAAGTATTCCCATGGGAATTTCAGGATAAAAAGTAGCCTATACTCTAATTTTTAATTCCGCGGAATTCTGACATTTCATTAGTGATACCACTAAAAAAGCTCTTCACCGAAAAAAGGTAAAATTTCGATCCATTTAAGGGCAATATTTTTTATGTTTTTCATAGAAAAACATAAATCTAAATATTTACTTGCTCAAGTGAAGTAGGTTATACAAAAATAACAAATATTTCAATATTAGCTGTTGCCATTGCCACGAGCTTCGCTTCAACTTAATTAGTTTTCCCGTGGGAATTCCGCGATAAAAAGGCTACTCCATTTCAAATTTCATTAAAATCGGTTCAGTTGTTTTGACGTGAAGAAGTAACAAAGGTACACACATACATACATACATACACACATACTCACAAACTTTCGCATTTATAATATTAAGTAAAATCACGACTCACGACCATTGTATCGAATTAATTTTAATTACTTTATTTTATTCTTTAGCATGGCATCACTTGCTACTAAATTCAGGGATAAACTTCCTTTTTTGGCGGGAACTGGAAGGGCGCCTTTTTTGAACAAATTTTTAAATAAATTCAAATAACTTGGTAAACTTACGAAATACCTATCTGGGGCTCATCGTAATGGAGCCGGAGAGCGGCGGAGATGACGATGGGTGTATGGCGACACCGCGGACAACAAAGAAGCGGAAAATGAAGGAGCAGCTTCCAGCGGCGGCTTCGTCACCGGACGATAAGTACAAACCCTACTTTAAACCTGAATATAAGAGGTCATACCCGGACAACAGCTCTAAGGAGGAATTCCCGATCTATGTTGAAGGAATTAATGAGAAAATGTGGAACAAAAACCCTTTATATCTCTAAAAATTTTTCAAAAATGTAAAGGGCATAGTCGAAAAGCGTAGATTGAATGCGAACAAAATTATGGTAGTCTTCAAACAGGCGGTAGCAGCAAATGACTTCCTAAGCCATAGTTGTCTTAAGGAGAACAATTTGAAGGCGTACATACCAGCGGCGTCGGTGGAGAGAACCGGCACCATTAGATTTGTCGATAAGGAGTCGAGCAATGCAGAATTGTATGAAAAACTGATGGCTGATGCTGAAATTATAGCTGTGAGACGGTTCACCAAGAAAGTAGGTCAGGAAATAGTCCCTCTCACTACGGTGAGTGTAACATTTGTAGGCACTTCCCTCCCACAGTATGTTTTTTTGGACAAGTGGAGATACAGGGTTTACACTTATGTGCCACCACTGATGCAATGTTTCAAGTGCATGAAGTTTAGACACAATGCAAAAATATGTAGAAATGATGAGGTATGTTCAAGGTGTTCAGGTGCACATTCCTACAAGGAGTGCACATCAGATAACTTGAAGTGTTGCAACTGTGGTGGGGACCACCTAGCTATATCTAAGTTTTGTCCCATTAAAATAGAACAACGTAAAAGGCATGAATAAAATTACCTGACTAGGATGTATTCAAAAGTAGTATCAGACAAACATTTTCCGGCGTTGCCCAAACCGAAAACAGACAAATCAGTGACATTTGCATTGAAAACCAAGTCTACCTCAGTTAAGAAAGTTGAAAATAGTCATGAGTCCCCTATCACAACACCGGTTTCAACCGTTCCAACACCGACTACTAACTCCAACACCTTATCCTATGACTACCTTGTAAAAGATGATATCTTTTTACAAAAAATAATAATGACCTTAGTTACGTTAGCTAATTCAAATAAAACCAACACAACCACACACATTAAAGATATATTGATTCAAAATCTTACCAAATAATGGCTGTTTTAAAAATAATGCAACATAATATTCAGAGTGTTAATAATAAAAAGGTTTTACTTAAATCATCATTAATTCAAAATAATATAGATGTGTGTCTTCTCAATGAAACCTGGCTGAAAGATTCAAACCCCTATTTATCAATAACTGGTTATAATTATATAGGAAAAAATGCTAAAAATGAACATGGCGGTGTAGGTATTTTAATCCGTAACTCCATTAAATATAAACATCTGAAGACTAGTTTTTATCAAGATATTCAATCCATAGCAGTTTCTTTGTCCACAGCAAATGGTCCACTTTCAATCCTGTGTGTATACTGCCCACCTAAAACAAAAAACACCAATAGTCTCATTAGGATAAATAAACTAAGAAACATTGTAAAACAACTACCGAAACCTTGTATAGTATCTGGTGACTTTAATGCACATCATATTACTTTTGGATGTGAAATTACTAATCCTAGAGGTAGGGAATTATTAGACCTTTTTGATGAGTGCAACTTATGTTTACTAAATACTGGTGCACCGACCACTGTCGGTAGACCTGGATGTAATGCATCAGCTATAGACGTGACCTGTGTCAGCCCAGACCTTGCTCCATTATGTGAGTGGCGCGTGGGTGATGATGCTATGGGTAGCTATCACCTACAGACATTTACAGACATTATTGTATCTACTACAAACTATCAAGTAAATGATGATATTGAGAAATTTTTATTTAATAAAACAAACTGGGAAAGCTACCATAACTTATCAGAGGCATTGTTTACAGATTTTAATTCTAATTCAGATAGTCCGTTACAAAAATATGATGAAATGTGTAAAATACTTAATACTTTAAGGAATGTGTGTGTACCTGTGTATAGGTGTCATGCTGGTAAAACATGTAGGGCTCCGGCGCCGTGGTGGAGCGAGGACTGTGCTGAAGCTGTAAATAAATCAAAAGATGCGTTAGCTAAGTATAGGAATGATATGACAATTGAAAATTATATTGACTACAAAAGATTAGATGCTAGGAAAAAAATGATTATTAAAGAAGCTAAAAGCTCAAGTTGGAAAAAGTTATGTACATCTTTTAATAGTGGAGGAGCAAGGGGGAAGTTTGAAGGAAGAAACTGACCTGGCAGGAACGGTTGTCCGGCTGATCAAATGCGTTTGACCTCTTCGAGTTTCCACCCGTTCTTCTCCAGGTTGATGTGCTGATGTACCGGTGCGCGGCGTAGAGCTACGTGTGTTGTAGTACGCGGCGGATTGTGCTTCTATCGCGGATTGAGTGACGGGAGCGTAAGGTGCGTCGACCGACTCGAATCGCGGCGGTGGTAGAAGTGGACGAGGGTCGGTCGTTGAGGTGGCAGATGACAGCTAGTGTTCATCTACCTGCAGTTTCCGTTAGGATAGGGAAGGTGGGAAGGAGTTACAAACATCTGTGTACCTGTCTGTCAGCTGTTTGTGTGTGTACCCACGAAGTTCCTTGACCCTATGCCTATGGCCCCAACATAAACCGCCCCCCAAAGAGCCACTAAGCTCTTTAACGTGAAATTAAAATAAAAAAGATGAGTTTCCAAAAATTAACCATGTATGGCGTGGCTTGAGTGGAATCCACAAGCCAGCCCGAAACCTACAGCTAATGTGCAGAGCTCGTCCCAAAGACGGAGGCGAGATGCGAGACAGGAGACCTGCTGAGCAAGCCGCCAACACCACAAGTGTAGCGTCGGGGAAAGCGCCGACAGCAGGACCCGGATGCAGAAACCAATTCGATCAACAGTTGCCTGAAAGATAAGTTCCCTGGGGTGAGCCCGTCCAAAAATTCATTCGATCACTCGACAGCCCGATGTCAAGCATCGACCCGACCCATAGGACCAGGAGACGACGCGCGGATCCCCAAGTGAGAAAACCTCCCCGGGGCTCTACCCAACACGATCCCTTCGAAGACTTCACTGCTGTGTCGTGTGCGCTTCGCACCACATGCACCTAGAGCAGAGCTCATGTTGCACCGCCCGTACCCCAGTAAGAGGGCACCAAGCACCGAGAATGTCGACCCACACAATCAAAGCCCATCACGACGGTGGTGAGAGCCGCGATGATGCGCAGGTATCAGTCGGAACCGGCCTAACGACTGGAAGGTAGAGCAGCGGAGAGCAGCTCCGGCAAGCGTAGAGTAAGACGGGACCTCTGCGAAGAACTTCAACACTGGAAAGTTCCTCGAACAGAGGCCGTCGCAGGATGCATTGATGCACCAAAGATGCTGGCCCAAGTAGCCACAGGTAGCCGTACAAACAAACATTCGGCAAATCTCCCTAGTAGTGCCGAACGGTGAGACCTGATAGATGACTGTCTGGATCAGAGTCCCACTGAAACCTTATCGCTAGCCCCCAGTTGCCGTTTGGACCTCACCACGGTGGGGCTGCCGTGATGAGGTGTGTAGTATCTGTTCATCAGCAGGCGTGGATACAGTTGCAGGCCGCATATGGCGCTGGTTGGCCATGCATGCGCTGCGTGGGGCGTCTCCTCGCTGGTCTGCGACGCGACCGCCGCGGGTGGGGATCACCGACGGACACTTGGATGGACTTGTTGGGAAGCGCCACCTTATCTCGGTCTATTGGTGCTTGACCCATCAAGATCCATCCGAAGATAGACCTATGTGCCGTAGGTAGTCCTTCACCCAGCTGGTACGACGTCCCATCCAGGATTCGGCTGTAGAGGTCCACGCCTATCAAGAAATCAATGGGACCCGGAACAGACAGTCTATCATCAGCGAGCGTGATGCTTTTGCACCGCTCTAACACGCTCGGACACAAAGGCGCACTAGGGAGATCCCCCGTGATGTGCTTCAGTACGACGGCTGTGGCCACCAAGGCAGGCTGGGATGCACCCTGAGGGCATGCGATCCTACACTCTACGCTGCCATTGGAGCGCTGCTTACCTCCCAAGCCGTAAAGAAGCCTAGAGCTAGTGCGGGGAAGCCGCAACTGCTGCGCCAGTTCCTCTGTGATGACAGACACCTGCGAGCCGCTGTCTATCAAGGCTCTCACCTGGTGTATGTGACCATTGTGGTCGTACACCCCCACCATGGCAGTTCCTAACAACATGGTGTTTTGAATTGAACCATGGCAGACCGTGGAGCCGGGCGATGAGTCTGCGGGTCGACCATCCTTAGGTGCTGTAGATGATGATGATGCCAGACTACATGATGATGATGATGATGATGGTAGCAGGTGTAGTTTTGTGTGATGATGTCCACCACACACCAGACACCTGCACTTGGACGTGCACCTACTTACTGAGTGTGCACGCAAGCAGTTACAACATAAGCCCTGTTGTGCGACAAGCTCCCTGCGCTGAACAGGTGTCAGGGAATTGAACCTGTCGCACCTATAAATGGTGTGGTTACCCCGACAAAGGGCACAAGACACAGCCACTGCAGTGAGAGTCACTGTAGCGTGTGAAGTCCCCGTTTTCACATTGTTAGAGTTGCTTGACCCCCTGGAACCCGAGCCACCAACAGTCTCCAAGACTCTCAACTCTGTTTCCAGAAAGCCAAGCAAGTCTTGGAATGTTGGGATGGTGTTAGGCGAACCCCCTATACCGAGTTCGAACCTACTACGAAGGTCAAAGGGAAGCTTTCTTAAAATTATATGGAGCAACAAGAAACTCCATGCCTTGACCTCAAAACCAAGCACACTCAGAGCCATAGTGTTCTCCTTTAAGGTGTTGACTAGCTTCCGAAGGTTGCCAGTCAACCCTTGTTGACCGAGTGTCACAGCAAGTATGGACTCCAAGTGTGTGTCGGCAATGAGTCTCTTGTTGTCATATCTTTCCTTAAGGAGCTGGTAAGCTATCTCATAGTTCCCATCGGCCAGCTCCAGATGCCTAACTAAACTAAGAGGTTCCTTGTCCAGAACACTCAGAAGGTAGTGCATCTTTTGCACACTGGACAAGTCCCCATTAGTGTGAATCAGACTGTCGAACAATCCAATGAAATTTGGCCAGTCAGTGTAGACCCCAGAGAAACTGCTCAGACTGATCTCAGGCAACTTGAAGTGAGCAGTTGATCTCACTGGCTCCACATCCGCGACGCTACTTGTCGACAATAATCCCTCAGCTATCACCTTAACCGAATAAAAGATCTCATAAAACTTATTATAGCGCTGGTCAGCCTGCTGCAGCACGGTCTCGTCGACGGGCAGACCCTTCAGGTTCAAGTAAGCGTCCTGGTATTGGTCGCGCATCCGCTCCAGATCCTCGAAACGAACCCTGAACATAGATAAACTAGGCGCATCCGATTTTGCCTGAAGTTTACACGCCAACTCGTAGACCCCACTCAAGTACTGCTCCGCAGTGTCCAGCTGGACCATACATATTTTAATAGGGTCGGCTGAGGCACCCTTAACATGTTTAATTTCAGATTTCATCATTATTTCTAATTTGATTTACGACAATGAAAATATAACCTAAACAGTCCCAGTTGAATTAAAAAAGTAATGTGTCAGACGTCAACCTTCTACTCTGTGCTATCCTCGGAATACTGATTGAAGTTGAGTAGTGATGGACACTACTCGACTAACCGATTCTTACCGATTGACCATAGACTAAGGGAAAAAAAACTAAGTGACGTCACGATGACACACACAAAACAGCTGGCTAGAAGACTTCAGTTACGTGCTGAAGTTTAGACAAATGTTTGTAAATAATAAACCGGGATGGACTGGAATAGGGAATATCCGGTTTACGAAGGACCATGAAATGGAGGAGCAAGGGGGAAGTTTGAAGGAAGAAACTGACCTGGCAGGAACGGTTGTCCGGCTGATCAAATGCGTTTGACCTCTTCGAGTTTCCACCCGTTCTTCTCCAGGTTGATGTGCTGATGTACCGGTGCGCGGCGTAGAGCTACGTGTGTTGTAGTACGCGGCGGATTGTGCTTCTATCGCGGATTGAGTGACGGGAGCGTAAGGTGCGTCGACCGACTCGAATCGCGGCGGTGGTAGAAGTGGACGAGGGTCGGTCGTTGAGGTGGCAGATGACAGCTAGTGTTCATCTACCTGCAGTTTCCGTTAGGATAGGGAAGGTGGGAAGGAGTTACAAACATCTGTGTACCTGTCTGTCAGCTGTTTGTGTGTGTACCCACGAAGTTCCTTGACCCTATGCCTATGGCCCCAACAAATAGATATACACCAATTTCTAGAGTGTGGAACTATATACGGAGATTTAAAAGAATAAATACAAATAGAAATATATCTAAGAATGATGAATGGATTGGTAATTTCATAGACAAATTAGCACAACCTGCAAATAATGCTACTAATATAGATCTAGAGTATATCTTTAATTCAGATAGTAAGGATGATACATCAATTTTCCTGTTACAACCATTTACAGATGAGGAATTTAATATAGCATTGGCTTTAAGAAAGAACACTACTCCAGGATTAGACAGTTTTCCATATATTATGATACAAAAGTTACACATATTAGCTAAAAATAGTATATTACAGATTCTTAACTCACTATGGTCACAACAACTGATTCCAGAGTCATGGAAAACTCAGTGTGTTATACCTATACTGAAACCAGATAAACCGGATGATGATCCTAATTCATACAGACCTATCTCTTTAGCCTCTTGTATAGGAAAGTTATGTGAGCAGATGATAAAAATAAGACTAGACTATTATGTTGAAAATAAGAATATAATTCCTTCATGCCAGTTTGGGTTTAGGAAAGGGAAAAGTGCAGTAGAAAGTTTTACTACATACCTGATAGATATGAAGAACTGTTTGTTGTCTAAGTCAACAGCAGTGTGTGTGTTCCTTGATGTGCAGGGAGCCTATGACAATGTGAATCTCCATCAAATGGCAAAGGTTCTTCATTCGTTGAATCTACCTGGAAAATTAATAAAGTGGCTGTTTAACTTTTCGTTTGGTCGTACATTATATGTTAAGTATAATAATATTTTACATGGCCCAAAAAACGCATACAAAGGTCTAATGCAAGGTGCCTCTTTGTCCCCAATACTCTACAATTTATATACTTCACAAATTCTCCATCATTTACCCAAAGATGTTAAAATATTACAGTTTGCTGATGATATTTTAATATATTGTGTAAATAGTAATGTACAGGTTGCTCAAAGAAACATTAATTTAGCTTTAGATAAGCTTAATTCTTATTACTCAAATGAATTAAAGCTAAGTATTAACTCAAGTAAAAGTTCAGTTTTAGTATTTGGTAGCAATAGGTCTGTAAATATAAAATATAATAATATCCAATTACCACAAACAGAAGAAAAAAAGTTTCTAGGTGTAATTTTTGATACAAAATTAAAATTTGAAAAACACATAAATTATATTTGTAGAAATGCAATGAGGGGTATAAATATTATGAGATCATTAGCTGGTACATTTTGGGCGTCAGACCCTAAAGTCCTAAGTATGTTATACAAAAGCTTAGTTCGCAGCCACTTTGATTATAGTGCAATTGTATACATGAACATAAGCCCAGTTCTATTGAAAAAATTAGATGTAATACAAAATATGGCGTTACGCATTATTAGTGGTGCTATGTGTACAACTCCTATAAATAATATGGAAGCAGAGACTTGTATACAACCTTTATGTATAAGGCGTTTATATGCTACAGAGAAATTCTGTTTGAAAGTCTTAGCAATAAATAATGATATAGTTAGTAGTAGGATCTGTTTACCTGAGGTTCTGCAATCGTCTTTACAAATAACACCTTATGTTTCGGCAGCGGATATCCTTAACAGTCAATATCCTTTAATCACCCGGGTTATGGGTTTTGTCACTGATTTGTCTGGAAATATGCACAAGAGTCAGTTATGGCCAGTATATGAATGTAAATATGAAGCATTAATATGTAAACTAAATGTAGATACTAGTTTTATTCTAGATGAAATAGATTTTAAAGAATATTGTTCTAATAAAACTAATAGTTTATATTTGTACACAGATGGGTCAAAGTCTTTGAATTCTGTAAAGTCTGGTTATTATGACCCTCAAAATAAGACAACTAAATGTTTTAACTTGGATCAAAATTGTAGTATTTATACAGCAGAAGCATATGCAATTTATCAAACTCTTATATATGTACAAAACTTGAATAATATTGAACAATACAATGAAATAATAATAGTTTCTGACTCTAAAAGTGTACTATTGTCATTACAAAATTTCAGTTTTAATTATAAGGTCAATTATATTGTGTATAAGATTAGAAATATTGTATATAATCTCAATATTAATGTGACTTTTAAATGGGTACCGTCTCACAGAGGTATCAAAGGCAATGAAGTGGTTGACAAAGCAGTCAATTCTAATCACGATGAAGATCATAGCAACATATGCAAGATTCCTTTTACCGACCTATACACGAATTTAAAGAACGATAAAAGACGACTATGGAATGAATATTACAAGGATATTTCGAAAATGAAAGGAAGATGGTATGCAGAGATCCAAAAAGAACTCCCAATCAAACCATGGTATCATAACCATAAGGATGCCAATGAGAGAAAATATATAACCATTATAAATCGCCTGAGATTTGGACACTGCCAAACGCCTGCCCATTTACATCGCATGAAGATAACTGATAATAACAAATGCACTTACTGTGAAGCTGATGGGGCAGACTTGACCCATATTGTTATGAGATGTCCCAAATTTAACATGCAGAGACTAGCTCTTGTGGCTGATATACGAGAAGCTTTAAATACAGAGGAGGAGAACGAGATCACCAACACTTCGGCTTCGGATGCCTTGGAAGCAGGGGGGAGTCAGTGCCTTAATGGCTGAACTTTTAGTAGAAGGTAGTGCCATCTCTTTATATTACTCTTACTACCAAAAAAGATGTAAGATGGCGTTATCAACAAGACCATAGAATAATAACAAGACACATAGATAAGTAGTATTTGAATGTTAACATTGTCATGATCTATGGCTTTTATGAAGAAATTGCGTGTCAGTGTCAGTTCAGTTGTCTTACAATGTCTCGCAAATAACATTTTTGTCATAGATTTTTGTAATAAAAGCCTATACTCTCGGTATATCGTTATTTATAAATTTTATATACCTACAAATAAAAATAAACATGGTGTGTCAAGAAAAAGCATCTTTATCCGCAAAAAGTGTTTTTATGAAATTCTTGTGACCTGACAGATTCCATATGGATCCAGGTTCCATGTGGTTCCACGGGAACCGAGCTGAAATGGCGGCACTGGCAAAGAGCGATCGACATCTTCATATCCGCTGAAGATTAAAATACTATGTGTACCAAACTGATAAATGTCGTCAAAGATTTGCCTCGCGAGGATAAATGATGCACTATTGGACGAAATGACTTTATCACCACAAGTGACAAGATTTGCTTCTCTTGGGAAACATAAACTAGCAAAACATGAATTGGTTTTCATGGTGAAAGGAATACACACACCCACTCGCATATTATTTTACAAGTGACATGAACAAAACTGAACTGAAACATTGTTATATGCGAGGTAATAAAGAATTATATAATAATTTGTTTTTTATTTATTGTTGCATGTAGGTAGGTACATAAATAGATTGAACTTAAATTTAGCTGATAAATGTAATAACTAATGTGTGGTGTAACTACGTCAACGCAAATATGTCTTATATCTTTATAGATTGAAGTTAATAGCCGGATCCCCACCAGACGATCCAACGCGATCCGATCGCGCGATCCAAGGAATCTTACATACTAAACTTCTTGGATCGGGCGATCGGATCGCATTGGATCGTTTGGTGGAGATCCGGCTATTAACTTGTGATAACAATATCTATATATACAGGGTGTCCCAACAGGGCACCCTGTATGTATGTACAATGAGGTTGAGCAATATAAAGAGATGGCGTTGTAGGCTCAGTATGACGTATATAGTATGACAAAAAACTCCTCCAGATGGCACTCTTTACACAATTGATTATTTTTTCTCTATGCTTGGAAGAAACGGTTGAATCGGTTGATTCAAACTTGATGTCAATGCCTGATTTGCCTGCACAGATAATGACAGCTGACACCTGTCATCCTCGGAATGCTGTACCCCGCCGCGTTCAAGATATTTTAGCAAACCAAAAACTGTATAAGTGTTTATTTAATTTTATATCAACTACTGTTGAACAAATTTAATGTTGTGTTTTTATCTGTAATTATTTTAGTTTAGTTTATTATTTTCTGTTTTTATTGTATGTTTGTATGCCTATGGACTTGTTTCCGGCGAATAAATGATTTAAAAAAAAAATTCAGGGATAACAAACCTTTTTAATCGATTTCAAATAAAAGATTCTAAATTCGGTAAGTACATAATATGTTCGGTATATAGGTACCTATGTAAGATATACCTATTGGAACTGCACCTATTGGAACTGCACCTATTGGAACTGCACCATATTAACATATGACAATCCATTAAGCCTAATAAACAAATATGAAAAATTTTATTGTATCAGTATGTTTATATGTTTGTTGGTATGTATGTTTGTCCACGAATATCTCGGAAACGATTGATCCGATTGTTACTATTCTTTTTTAGAGTTCCGTACCTGAAAAGGAAAAAAGGAACCCTTATTGTTGTCCGTCTGTCTGTCACCACCCTTTTTCTCAGAAACGGTTAAAGATATCAAGCTAATATTTCATATAGATGTACATTATGATGAAATTAAAAGGAAAAATATCTCAGGTAAGTAGACTTGTACGGAACCCTCAGTGCACGAGTCCAACTGTTTCTTATCGTTGACCTTTCGCGTTGTGATAGTTTGTTGATTTTTATAAACGTTATGGAGCCACAACCTGGCCCTTCCCAGGAAGCGGCCCCATCTGACAGAGCACAAGAGTCAGACTTTCTCTCTCCCAGAAAGAAGCGTCCTCGTGGTTCTTTTGCGCCTAACGTAAAGACCATCATTCTAAATATATATAAATAGTCCGAAGCGTCCTGGAGTATGCGAGTGTCATTTGGTCACCCTATTATGATATTCATTCCGATAACATCGAACGTATCCAAAAAAAGTTTCTAAGAACCTTAAGCTATAGGTATCATCATGGTCGTATTAATTATCTAGATAGGCTTTCCAAATTCAAAATGGTGTCACTCGAAGCGCGCCGTGAGCAAAGCGACTTGATATACCTTTACAAGATTTTGCATGCTAGAATAGATTCCCCCACTCTGCTATCATTGATTAATATTAACATCTATTACAGAACCCGCAATCCTAAAACATTTCTGGTCCCAACTTGTAAAAACAATATAGCATACTTTAATCCCATTCTCCGAATGTGTCGGCTTTATAATGAGTTATCTGTGAGTAACAAAGACATTGATATTTTTAATAACAAATTCTTTACATATAAAAAATCTATTGGCATCCTTCAGAGCTCTAACCCGAATAGCTAGTTCTAATTATTTCAACTTCATAGTAGGGTAACGTAACGTACCTTGGGACGCTTGTACCTCGGGACATTGATTGTATTTAAAAAACCGGCTAAATAAACACATTATAATTCTACCCTAGGTATAGTATTTTACTCGCTTGGCAAAACTAGTGAGTCTCGTGATCATACCAGCATCGAGTGTGTGTTGAAGACAATATGAAGTTTTTTGGAGTCAAAAGTAGCTTTTGTATAGTTTTTTGTGTTGCTTTATCTCATTGAGGCATGCTCAAAATAAAGACATGGATGTCACGTATAACTTTTCAGTTATTTAATTTTATGACATGGCAATTATCTGAAAGATTCCTATTAATTTAAAATAAAGATATTTAAATTTTGGTTAAATATTGCTTTTTTGTACCTTGGGACACGATTAAATTTGTACCTTGGGACACTGTTTCCTATGGCTTTGTACTATGGAAAATGCAAACATCTAAATAACGCCTTATATCTCTGTTCTTATTAGTGCCAGAGTGAAACTAGACAGAAGAGAGATGCAGTAAATCAATAAGAACAGAGATATAAGGCGTTATTTAGAAGTTTGCATTTTCCATAGTACAAAGCTATAGGAAACAGTGTCCCAAGGTAAAAACGTGTAACGTACCTTGGGTCAAAACAAGCCTTTTTACTTTTATCTTAATTTAATAAAATCTGGCCACACTAAAGCTTTAGCACAAATACTAGTGATAATAGATTATATATCCTACCGAATAAAGAAAATTTCACATTAATATCTTAGTTGTACGCTGCGATAGCTTCATTCAAGGTTGGGTTAGTCGAAAATGTCCCTAGGTACGTTACGTTACCCTAATTTTTAGTTTTATTTAATAAAATTAGTAGGTATTTACCTTATAGCATAGAACACATGTAATGAGTAATGTTCCATCCTAAATAATTAATGTTGTGCATGCATGTTTTGGGTATCAATGTAGAACAGATGTTTAGTTGTATTTTTTTTTTTTTAAATTTTGTAACCATTGTTATCTGTTTTGTGTGCCTCAATAAATAAATAAATAAATAAATAAATAAATATTTAAAAATATAACATAGAAAATTGTCCGGATACAACTGATGTTCAGACTCGTATTGAAAAAAGTACCCAGCCAAAAAAGGTTTGTGATCTCTGACATGTCAAAAATGGATAACTGTCAGAATTCCGTGAGATTAAAGATTAGAGATTAGGTATGTTCTTTCTCAGGGTGTAGACCATAATTATGTACTTATACCAAATTTCATTCAAATCCGTTCAGTAGTTTTGGCGTGAAAGAGTAACAGACAGACAGACGCAGCTACTTTCGCATTTATAATACTAAGTTAGGATTTAAGTTTTCATCGTTTAACCTGCAGATATTACTTAACTAGTTAAGAATACAAACAACAAATATTACACTCTTACTTAACTATCTAGATTCTAGTTGTTGCCCGCAAGCTGCGCTTTTCCTTTTCCCCTATTTTATTCATTGAAATTCAACTACCCACCGTTTTTAAACCTTCCATAGACTTTTACACCGTCCCCTCTACTCCCCTCCTAACAAATCCCTTGAAGCCATTCGCCTTACATCCCCTCTCCTCCAATCTCCATTCATCTCCCTCTAGGCTCGTCGTGCTCTGCTCATTCACAAAAGTTACGAAAAGTTCTCGGAATAAACGGCTTCGCTTCGGAAAATATATTATTCTGAGATACGGCAGCGAATTCTCTTTTTTGTCTGTTATCTATATAGAGTAGAGACCAACGACCAACCAACGAGAAGGTAGAGACCATGTAGAGACCCCACAGGTGCCACAGGTCTCCCACAGGTAGAGACGGAAGGCTGACCATGGAAGTAATAAGTAACTTCCATGGGGTTGACTGGACCAAAAGGTATGGATATTTTTAAACATAAAAGATAAAGATTAGGAAAAAACTAGATCGAACTCAGAATAATAACACCCTCGCTATTTCGAGACAAAAAAGACGCTACAAATGACAACTGAGTGACAGCTATCTTGTTTATGGTCAGTCTTATTTTCGGTGTGGTGGTCGATTCATCAGTTTTCTTGAGATTGTTTGCTAAATATACGCGGGAAGCCGCATTATTGAGGATAAAATGAGTGTTGAAGAAGATGTAATGAAAATACAGAAAAAACTCACAAAGATGACTTCTGATGACGGCACGGTAAGCAAAGGGAGTGACGGAATACCTCGTAGCTGGACTATTATTTTCTTGCCTTGGCTAAAATCGATGATAAAATCTACAAATATTGTGAAAATACATTAATTCTATGTGTATTACCTAAAGTATCTCATATAAAACGATATGCTTTGCTAAATATTATCATACTGTGCTTATAATTTACCTCATTTATGTACCATATTAGTAAATAGTAAACAATACTTTTCATTACACACATCGTTTATGATTCTATTATTTTTACAGGGACAAGAAGAAGCACTGGAGTTATTAAAAAATCTACAGACAATGGCCATAAATTTAGATGTGCTCACCAAAACTCGGATTGGAATGACTGTAAATGCTCTTCGCAAATCCAGCAAGGATGATGAGGTTATATCCTTGTGTAAGACTTTGATTAAGAACTGGAAAAAATTCTTATCCACTACACCATCAAAAGATTCAGGGAGCTCCTCAAAGAAAAAAGATTCTAAAGATAAGGACAAGAGGGATGACAAAGATAAAGACAAGAAGCTGCCAGCCTCCTTCCCTCCCAACTCTAACACCACTGATGCTGTGCGTATCAAGTGCCGGGAGCTCCTCACGCAGGCCCTCAAGGTCGATGGAGAGAACCCCAACTCCTGTGCACCTCCTGATGAACTTGCCGAGGAGTTGGAAGAGTGCATTTACATGGAATTCAAAAACACTGACATGCGGTACAGGAACAGAGTGCGCTCTAGAGTGGCTAACTTAAAGGACCCAAAGAATCCTACTCTGCGCACAAATTTCTTGAATGGTGTAATCTCAGCTTCCCGTCTTGCCAAGATGACACCAGAAGAAATGGCCAGTGATGAGATGAAAAAGCTGCGTGAGAAGTTCATCAAGGAAGCCATTGACGATGCTCAGCTGGCCACTGTACAGGGAACCAAGACGGAGATGCTCAAATGTGGTAAGTGTAAGAAGAAGAACTGCACATACAACCAGCTTCAGACGCGGAGCTCTGATGAGCCGATGACCACATTTGTTCTGTGTAATGAATGTGGCAATCGCTGGAAATTCTGTTAAGACTGTTTCTCCAATAATCCTATAAGAAGTGTGTGTCCCATCACTCTATGATACTCATATTGTATCATGTTGTAATGTTTTACTATGAAATGTGAGTTATTTGGTTTTTTTAAACTATATTGACCTAACTGCTAGAATTAACTATGCAATCAAGTAGTTAAGGCATACTTAGATTAACTTAAATAAATTAATGTGGCTTAAGTGAATTCAAACCTTTTATTTAAGTAAAGTCCTCATCTGTGTTATTATATTGATAAAAAAGGAATACTAAATCCAATTGAAACAAATTTTCATTAATAATTCTTTTATTTCTATCTTATTAAAATTAGGAATGTGTCCTATAGGACTTAAAAATAATAATGGAACTGGCCCTAAGCTTCACTCACTTCCCTTTCCCATACATACCTATAATAATAATTTTAATATTGGCACATAATACAATATTAATTTTCAACTCAAATCCTACTTAGTTTCAGAAAATCACAGATATTTTTAAATTGTATACATAGGTAGTAACTGAAGCAAAATTTGTTACATTACCTCTTTAACACAAATCTGGACCAATTACAGAATAAGTTTGCTACAAAAACACAATTGCCCTCTTGTAATTCTGATGATGATAACATCTAGGTTTAATTAAGTAAACATATCTAAATAAACTATTGGTAAAATTCTTGTAATACATAGTAAAAATAATATATTGTGTACTATCACCTAATACTACCTAACTACTCTAGGGATTTATTTTTTCACCATAAATATTTTCTGCAATTTTGGTACCTAAATAGAATTATTTTCTCTTTAAAAACTATTAATGCAACTTCATCCTAACCAAATTATGAAATTATGCAATAATATTGATATTTCGGTAACATCTATAACAAATCTAATTCAATTTCTAAGGGAATCTGAATTCTAATTTACTTTTAAAATTAGTTTTCTTATAAATATACAATATTATTTCAGGCATCTAACATTTTTTAAATACCACATAATATTAACCATACTTTCTATCCAGTTTAACTAGTACTAATATGGCAAGCTACACTTTGGTAAACTTAAATTACAAAATTAAAATACCTTATGTAATTTATACAATTTTAAATCAGTTTTTGTTGTAAAATATTCATTCCACAGCAATTTCACCTGTTGAAATTTTAACGAATATTTTTTCATCATTGCATTTATCAGCATATTTTGTTTCCAGGGTAAGACTCGTCGTAGGACTATCCTCTTCATCAATATCTGTTACTGTGAAACTAACGTCCTCATTCGCAACAAAGCACTGTGGTGTTAAATTCTTTTGGTATGCGAAATGCGACTTGATGTGATCCCTGAGGAAGTGTGATTGCACGACGACGAGATCGCAAAAGGTGCACTTCTGGTAGCCGGCGTTGAGGACGTCGTCCTTGTCGTGTCGCTTGTAGTGGTTGTGCAGCGCGTCCTGGCGCTGGTTGGTGTAGGGGCACAGCACACACAGGTGCAGCTTGCGGTCCTTAGCCGGCGGCGGCTCCGGGACCGTCTCCTCCTTGATAGTGTTGTTATTCGATCGCCATCTCTGCAGCAGCCTCAACGTCTGTTGGTCGCTTACAGAGAATTGCTGGAAATCACTTTTTGGAACGCTTTTTGGGATTGTTTTTATCGCTAATTTAATATTATCCCCACCGTCGTCGTGCGGGATGTCCTGGGTGGTCACGGTCTCGGCAAAGTCACCGTTTCCCTTCCGTCTCTCGGCCTGTGCCTCGTCGTTCATCTGATGTTTCCGCATGTGCTGAACATAGTTAGCGTAATACTTCACTGAGTAATCGCACAGCTCACACTTGTATCTTTGCTTAGATCCGTGTAGAGAAAGATGTATTTTGTATTGTTCTCTCTTTTCAAATGCTGAAGGGCACTTGTGACATTTGTACCGTTTCTCTTTCTGTCTTCCATTTTTCAAGTAAGTTGGGTATATAAATTCTGGATTACCATGCATCAAGTAACCAAATTGTGGATCAGCTTGTAGCACTGGCGGAAAATGATCATTCGGTCTCACTAGCTTGTCTTTATCAATTAAAACCCTTTTTTGTGCCTCTGTCTTACGCTGGAATAAGTCCGTGCCTGAGAGAGGAATGTTTTTGTAATCCACATCTTCTCCAGACTCATAGTCGCAGGCGGGCGCCTTCCCCTCTGTTTCATGCAACAGCTCATGCTTGGCGAGGTGGCCTATGTTCTTTACGGCGTAGCTACACTTTTTGCATTTGTTTTCACCGTCTCCGCCGTGTAATCCCATGTGATAGTTCAATGTCGAGGTCTTGAAGAATTTAGCAGGACATTCTTTGCAACAATACTGTTTTGGTTGCTTGATCTCAGGGATGTTATTGTGGCCAGGGTCACACTTTTTTTGAAAGGCTTCTCTCGATATCGGCGACACCACCCAGGTTATCTCGGACGAGGAGGGCGAGTGCTGGAGCTCCATTAATGGCTCCTGGTGTTCGGGGTGTGAACTGTGCACCATTCTTAGCATCTTTGTTTTGGTACGATACTCATCGGTATGAATAAAAATGTGTGACGTGAGTTGATTCTCCGTAGGGACAGAAAATTCACAACTCTTACATTTGTTAGGGTAGGTCAAGTCATGAAATTCGTCGTGTACGTTCAACTCACTTTCAGAGAAAAATCGACTTGGGCATTTTTGACAGAAGTACAGAATTTTTCCCTCTTCAATATCTTTACTTATGGGGTCGTCATTGTCCAAACTTTCTCTGATTGCATTCTTCTCCTCTTCTATGAGAGAGCGGAGGTGAGCTATCTGTTCTTCATCAGGCACGTCCGGATCGACGGGCCCGTACACGCGGCCGTACAACTCGCCGTGTTTCTTGGAGTGGTCCGCCAGCCTAAATGCATTGTCGCAGGTAAACTTGCATTCCAAACATTTGTGCACTGTTAATTCACTGTTTTCAAACACGAGAGTGTGCAGCTTTTCATGATTGGGTATCTTGCATTTTTGTGAATTCACGTAAGAGCAATATCTGCACTTGAACATTTTATGGAATTCGTTCTTTGCTGCAACCCAGACATACGGAATTTCATCGAGGTTAATAGTCTCGTCGATTACAGAAGTGGAGGCATCTGTTTCGGATTCTCCGTCCTTTTTCGGAAAAATACCGTGAACTCTCATGTGCTGGTGGAGGAGGTGCCTCTTGGAAACGCTGTAGTTGCATTCTTGACATTTGTAGGGAGTGTCCGCGGGCAGCCGGTGGAACTGTTCGTGGTACATGTACTGCGACTTGCTGTTAGTCTCGTAGGGGCAGTCGCTGCAGCGATGCCGCTTGGCGGTCGACAGCGGTTGTTGCTCAAGACATTTTCCGTCCATTGCCTTCGAGATGTATTCCTCTGGGTCGGTAATTCCGTGAAGAACGAGATGTTCGTAGAGTTCACCCTCACTCTTCACGAAGTATGGACAGAAGTAGCACTTGAAGATGGACAGTGGCGACGGGGTGTGCTGCTGCATGTGGACCGCGAGCTTGCCCTTTTCATTTGTCTTGAAGGGGCATTTTGTACAGAAGTCTTGGGTGACCATTTCCGTAAAGGTCACATTTATTTGATCTTGCTTAGGTTTTTCTATAGCTATAACCTTGATAACTCCGTCATGCTTCAGTCGGCAGTGCCTCTGTAAAAAAATAGATGGGAGTTGTTGAAATGGAATTTCATAATAATAAGTATAAAAAGTTTTTTTACCACATTTATAATATTTAATAAGTTAGTAACTCGGTATGATACCTGTCTCACTTATTCGTTAGCTTGTTATAAGTCAAGATATAAGATTTCATATTTTTCTTACCTGTATCACGTGTTTCCAGTTCGACAGTTGATTGCAGTGACCGCATCGATACGCCAAGTCTCCAGGATCTTTCGGCTCCGGCCTTTTCGGTCTGGGCTCTTCATCTGGAGCTCTGGAGTGCTCACGAACATGTTCTAACAATGCTTCCTTAGATGGGTCCCTGGAAAAAACATTAAAAAAGATTAATTTTATTATAAAATATGATGTCTTGGATGTATAATTCATTGGATTTATTTAGGTGACTTACTTGTAGTTGCATTTTTTGCATTTCCAAAGCGTTCGTTTAGGTTTCTTGGCTTCTTGCGTGTTGTCCGCATTGTTTTGCGTGTGCAGATCCAGTGGCACGTCGGCTGATGCATTAGCGCCATCATTCGTATCATTCATTGAGTCGTCCACATCCATTGAGAAGTCTGCATTCGCCGAATCTTGATCTATGTAATGGAATTCATTCTCTCCGGCCTCGTTAAGAATGGGCATTGCCAAGAACTTGTTGTATTTACTGTAATTACGTCGGCCGGTCTCGTCTGTCATTAATACCTTTGCGCTGTTATGTTCCGGATCTCTGGCTGATTTTAACTTGATGTGTTTTGTTATGTCCCATCGCCAGTTAGACTTATATTTGCACAATGAACATTCGAAAGGTTTCTTATTCAAATGTCCTACTATGTGGACATGGAATCTAGATGCAGTGGATGCCCAGAATGGACAATGTGGACACTTGAATACCTTTTTACCAACCGCTTGACTTGGCGAAAGATTCATGCCCTCATTTTCGTCAGCAGTTTCAGGGTCAAACGTTCTGTTGTGTTCGGGTTGAGTAGAGTCATCATTGATATTAATATCTAATGGCTGCTCGTACTTGGTGGCGTTCTGATCAAAGTTATTCCAAACAAAAACTACGTTTTCCATTGGATGCGGTTGGTCACCGCTGGAAGTTGACGGCTCCTCCGTTTCCTGTTTAATATTCTCTGCCGCCGGCTCAGTTTTAACACTCTTTCCGCATGTCTGCATGTGAATGTACAAATCTGCACTGGACTTGCACCTGTGCCGGCAGTTCTGGCAACGTGTGGAACCAAGGCTGGGGATATTGTTAGGTACAACTTTGTTTGTCTGCGAAGAGCAGTTTTTCTCATGAACTGAATGTTCCGACAAACATTTGCTCTCGAAACCGCAATTTTTACACACGAGGGAGCCATTTTCCCCGGTCTCTGTTAGTAAACGTTCTTTCAACTTGTCAAAGAAAGAGTTATTTTTCTTACGTATCGGCGTTTCCTTTGTTACGGCTGTTGTATTTACAGGTGTTACTGATATATCTGCAGGTAAGTTTTCCAATTTCACAGGCTCTGTTTTTACGTTAACACTTGTTATCATGTCCTTGATTTTCTTAAGTGGTGGCTCTGAAGTTGGAGCTTTCTGATTTGGTGTTGAGGCGTTCAGAGGAATCAGCTGAGGAATCGGCCGTTTTTTCGGTTGCTTGTTTGACCTAGTTTCGTCACTGGACATGTTGGCAGACTGGTTGGTGGATAAATCCTGCGAGTCGTCGCTCTTGGCAGGCGCGTCGAGTGCAGTGGCGTCGTTGGATCCACTATTGCAGCTAATCATTTCTATATCCGCCTCGTGGACACCCATGTCCTGAAAATGATAAGTCTGCGATTAAAATTTGCGTAATAAAATACTCACTGAAAAACTACAGAGTTCATCCTAGCGATTTAATCGATTTTCGTTAAAAACATAAATTAAGTACCAGTTTTTAATGAGGTGCTTCCCATTGTCATAAAAAGAATTAAAAAAATGTTTCACTTTAATTCGTTTCAGTCATTTGAGTTTTACATTGGAATCTAGATCGGTAATCACAATCATCTTTGCACACTGCCGATTTCTATAAGGCGCTAGCAAAGGTCCTACGAATAGCTAAATATTTATGTTCACTAAAACATATTATTGTTTAAATAACTTTATATAAAAGTTTATCATAAAAAGTTAGAAATAGTAAAGTGAATGTATTTTAAACTACTTTACAGTTACTTAGCTTACTTAGCTTCGTACAGTATCTAACTTAACTTTAATCAGTATCTAAATATAAAGAAATATTTAAATAATGCATATATTTTATGATCATAGATATTAGTCCACAAAAAACTTCAGATGAGTACTTATTTAATAATATGAGCTGGTCTGTATTGTTCCCAAGTTGTCGCAAACGTAATGGCAGGGCAGCGTATTGTACCTAACTAACTGCTTCTAGGGGCTGCCCCTGCCAGTAAAAAACGACGTGAGTAGAAACCAACCCACCCACAGTATTGAACCTAGGTACCAACATGAATTTTACCATTAAAACGGAAGATATGAATAGTTCTTGTATACTAGAATGTAATATCTATTAACTATATGTAATCTACCTATCATTTGTTGCAATAAGCCGAAACGAATTAGTAATCGAGTAATGCAAAGACAACAATGTTAGTGCAAGATGCGGAGTGAAGACACCGAGAGAGGCCGAGCGTAATGAAATTAATATAGCGCAGCGCTAGCTCATGTCATGATACTCATGATAATGATAACAGGCGGTCGGTGTTGTCGCGTGACGTCACCGCGCCTCCCCCCGCGCGAGGTGCGGCCCCTCGCGTGTCGTCGCTCCCGCTGCCGGGACCGGGGTCGGGGAACAGTGGAACACTCACCGTGGCCGAGTGCGAGGATCGCGAGTCGCCGCTCCCTTCCTCCTCCTTGGTGATGAGAGCGTGCGCCGCCTCGTCGCTGAGCGTGAGCTCGCTGGCGCCCACCCGGTTGCGGCGGCGGACGGACGCCGAGTGCCCGCTGGGCGGCGTGTGGTGGTTCATCTCGTGCACCGTCAGACTCTGCTTGATGTCCGCCGTGAAGTTGCACATCGAGCAGTGGAAGCTGCCCGAGCCGCCGTGGTTCTTCATGTGCCGGTCCAGGTTCCACTTGTACGGCGTCCGGAAGTCGCACATTGTACACTTGATCATCGGCATCGAATGATATTTCACATGTTTAGTAAATCTAGATCTAATATGAGTCACATAGTTACACTTATTGCACGAGAAAAACTTTTGTTTACGTCCGTCCGGCGCGGTCGCACTTTCGTCTGCGGCGGCGGATCTGTTATTTTCGGGATCTACGTCGACTCTTTCAATCAACAAATCATCGTTGTCTTCTTCCTCCATGTCGGCCGTGTCCTCCACCTCCTCCAGCATGTCCTCTATCCGCTCCGGCTCGGTGACGGCTTCGGCCGGAGGTTCCATTTCCGTTTTAGAAGTGGAGGCCGTGTTGTTTCCCGGTGCGTGAACCATCTTCATGTGTCTAATAAGTTTCTGATGATGTCTGGACGCATAAACACAGTTGGGACAGTCATAAATCTTGAACTTCTCGAAGTGTATGTCGCGCGTGTGCACCAGGTAGGCACGCGGGTTCTGCGTGAAGAAGTTGCACTTGCCGCAGTTGTAGTTCCTGCGGATCTTGCACTGCGGCAGGTCCACGTCGTCGGCGGCGTCGGAGGAGGCGCCCGAGGACGCGTCCACGAACACGCGCGCAGCAGCGACCTCGCGGGCGGCGAGCGAGCGCATCTGCTGCAGCATGCTCCGCTGCAACAAACAACGAGCGAGGGTGAACGAGAGCGCGGGACCGGGCGGCGCGCGGCACGTGTGCGTGGCGAGAGAGCGGCGCTGGCTGTGAGGGACCGGGGGAGGCGATCACGAGCACTCGCCCGCAGCGGCACCGGCCGCCGCCGCCGCCGCGCCGGGCGGCACAAGGGCGCGTCCGTCATGTCTTATGTTTTCATCCTCATTATTTATTTACGTGTGGCTGAAGCAGTAACGTGTTTAAAAGTATTGCAGAATATCAATTAAAACTCATTTTCAAGTTTCGTTTGAAACGTCTCAACTCTCAACCGAAAAGCCCAATCAAATTATTCAAAACAAAACCTATGAATTCTTCTAATGTTTATCAATATCAATAACTATAAGCATAATGCAACAACACTAAGTCCGTGTTTTAAATGCATGTTATGTAACAATTTACTTAGGTCATAAACTTAAGTTAATTGACATTAACAAATGCACCTATATTTAACGATAAATACGATTTTTTAACAACTCACGAGTCTCACGACGCAAAAGACGTGTGTTATAAGTTTACATTTTTTTTATCCCTAAAATACAACAGACTTATACAAAATAAGTAACATTTGAAAACGTCATAAGCATAATCTTTGAACCTAAATCCGTCGGAGTGGAGTTGGAGCGTTAACGTGATTAATTTTTGGAGCGTCGCTAGTGACAGCTGGTGGGCTCGCATGTTCTCTGGAGACGGGGGGCGGCGCGGGGCGCGGGGAGCGGGGCCGCCGGCAGGAAGCGGCCGGAGCGGCATCCCACAGTCGGAGCACAATGGAGGCGGCGCGTCGCAGGGGGAGCCCTAGCAATCGATATGGCGGCTCGGCTAAGGTCCGTTGGCCGCTGCGAGCTTGGTGCAGAGGCGGATGCCCCTCGCCCCGCGCGCCCCCGCCTCCGCCGCACCTGCCGTGTATTTATAGACCCCAGCCGGCCGGGGATGCAGCCCGGCAGCCACCACGACCGGCCCTGTGGTCGCTCGCGCATCGCCGCTTCGCCGACGCCCGTATTTGTCGCATTCACGACCGAAATAACCACCATCTACCTATGTCTAACTGAGCAGCATGTGGGCATCACATGCACTCTTGAATTGCTCGCCTCGGGAGATTACACTATGACTCAGCGAAATGTCGACTTCACAGTCGAGCGCTCCTATAAGATAAGTCACATATGACGTATATGTTGTATCTACCTATTGCTACCTATACATTGCCTAGTATCGACGTCTCTCAAAGAAGCTTCAATGGCAATACTTAACCGTATAAAGATAATATAATGATGATGATTCACGGACACAAATAAGGCCTTGTGCTTTGCTTCCGAATCGTCAACCACAAAAAAAATTAAAGCTAACTTACAGTTAGCTAACTAACTAACTAAGTTAATGTAACCAGCTTTGAAATAAAGCTGGTTACAGTTTTCCAAAAGTTTTCACACTACAAGCACAACGTGTATCTAGCGACAGTGAATAGTGACGAAGATTTCCTTTCACTCTCGATTCATTGAGTGAGCCGTATTCCCGACTACAAACAGATTATTGACTCGACTCTATCCATACATTATCGGATTGCACCGGATCGTTAGAGTGGTGTTGTAGTGTTCACTTTTGTTTTCATTCAATACTTAAATGTAGTCTTAACATTTTATCAAAGTATAGCCGGTTTATTTCACGTAGTAATTCAGTCTGAAATTCAGGTAGTTTAAGTGAGCGTAATACTTGTATAGGTTTTAATTTCAGCATATAAGAGTTAATGTTGAGTGCAAGTGTTAAAGTTATGGCTTCCACTGTACACTTGCGTTTGTTTTGAACATTATTCAATAGTAAGCCTCGCTAACGCAAACATAAAAGCTAGATAAATTTTAATCTCTTCTAAAATATTTACGCCGCAGGTAAACTGAGGTAAAAATAAAAGGTAATAAGTATAATACAGGAATTTAACGAAACCTTTACCCTCAACGAAATTATTAACTTCAGGTATGGGACCAAAAGTTTGATGAAGTGTTTTATTATTATCTTCTGAAATTTCT
Organism: Plutella xylostella; assembly: GCF_932276165.1. Classification (NCBI taxonomy): domain Eukaryota; kingdom Metazoa; phylum Arthropoda; class Insecta; order Lepidoptera; family Plutellidae; genus Plutella; species Plutella xylostella. Next base: position 8,594,770 of record NC_063984.1, on the reverse strand, counting down.
GTTATGAAAATGAAATCAAAATGTAACAAGGTTGTCATTTATTAAATTATTGCTGATATTAAATGGCTAATAATATATTATACATGCGGACTTATTGCCCAAAAACAATTTCTTCCAGCAAACCTTTGTTCGTTTGAAAAAGATAAGTTGTAGAGTTTGCGTAACAACCGAGTGTATTTATGAATGTGTATAACCTTAGTTGCAGTAAGACCACGGCTTGCGCGCTTGCAGGCAGGTACCGCCTCACATATTCAACAGATGCCGACTTTGTTTGCATTGTCTCGCGAGGGTACGCCGCCGCTCCCGTGGCGAAAAAATTAGAACCGCCCATTATGAATAGGCACTTTGTAAATTGTTTTGTGAACCATTCAGCAACTGTAACCGGTTCGAAGAACAAGATGGAATTTGAAAGATATCAGCAACAATGGCGTGTTTTACGGTAGGTCGTAAGAGTTGTCCTCAAGGGAAGCAGGTGCGACGTTTTGCAATGCGCAGTTATCGTGGTAGTGGTAGAGTGGCGGATCTCACAAGTCACAATGGCTTGTGTGAGCAATAAGCAACGTCGGCGGCGGTGGCGGCGGCGAGCGTGACCAACCAGGAGGGTCGCTCTAGCTTGCGAAAACGAACTTTCAGAGCGCTAACCAAGACTCTATCTCGAGGCATTAAACATGGCAGCTCGATAGATTATTTTTTTTTGTAAAGGTAGAGTAATCCTGCAGTGGCCGCCGCGGCTGCACGCAGCAGCGTGACACGCGCTCACCTCGCCGCGGCCTCCAACCGACGCCATCGACACTTCTTGCCAACAAACCTGTTCTACCATTCTCTGTGGCCAACACTCACCTACCTCTCTACCTACGCTACCTACCTGAGGATAATCATCATTTATCTCAGTTCAGTGAAGCACGTCCTATATATGCGATCGGCTCGATTGGTTCACTCATACACATGAGACATGCATGACACACAAAGACTGACGGCTTATCGCGTGGTATTTCAGTAGGTACTGTTTACAGGCTGTAAATGAAATGTTTATTCCCATCAAACGCCGGAGCGCTGAAACGTTGGATCCGCCATCTAAAATAGCGCGCAAAAGAGTTTCGCACTAGTCTGCGGCGACATAGTTAGCTGGCGACGTAATGGTGCGCCGCAGCGGTAGTAGGTGGTGCTTTGCGACGCAAATAATTTGCGCGTCAATTGACCTTTCGTCGACTATCGGCGCGGCGGTGGCTGCGGCGCGGCGGGCGCGGTCGCACCGGCTCCAACACAACTCGCTATATATAGCAGTGCGAGCAACGAGCCCGCCGCCGCCGCCGCCGCCGCCCGGCGATGCCACCCAGGGCCGGCTCAAGACAACCTCGAGTCTGAGCCGTCCCTGAGCCGCAGCCGCCGCGTGTAGGCGACGCGCTGCCGACCCACGCCTCCCTCCGGGCTCGATCGATACAGATGGTCGCCACAAGAACTACGTAGGCAAGGCACCTACCTACATGTAGGGAGATAAACGTTGAGATCTGTATGTATGTAGGTATCTACTTAGGTGGTGAGTAAGACGAAGGCCAGTGTATTAAATAATTCTACAGTTGATGGTAACCATGGTTTTCGTCATCTCAATTAGTCATAATGTTGATGCTACAACTCATACGAAAAGCGCTCATTTATAAAATCAAAGTTCTTCAATTTTGATTATAATAATGTCCAGTGAATAAAGTTGGCATTGTTTATTGGCCGAGATGATCATGTGATGGCTGGACCGGGCGTTGCGCGTAGCAATTAGCATAACCTTGAAGGAGTTGGCGTCGCGTCGCCCGCTCGCCGCTGCTAATGCAGACAAAACAAGTCTATTGAAAAGAATGCAGCCGCTGACGACCGTCATCAATAGCAGCGATGTGGCGGAGCGCTCTCAAATGGAATTCGTACCGAGCGAGCGGCGGGTGGCGTGCGATGGCTGCGATAAGCGGTGACGCTCCTCGGGCGCGGGCGTCGTGTGGACAGGCGCGGCTGTGTGCGTGCGTGCGCCCGTGTGCTGCCCGTGATGCCATCCCTGCTGCCCCCTGCTAGCCGCCCCGCCCCCCGCCGCCGCCGCCGGCCCCTCCGCCGCCCGCCGCGCCGCCGCACGTTCCTCAACATGTGCCAACGGCGACGCGCAAACAATATTCACCAGCGGACGATGATTGCTCGAGCAGGCGACGCGGAGCGACTCGGCGCTCCGAGCGACGATAACAACGTTATCTTAACACCAGATACGAGAGGTGCCGTGAGTCCATACAAGTGTCACGGACACAGCCGCCACGATAGCTACCGTTTACACTTACTTATGCTGCTCGCACATTGTAATGCGACGTTAACGATGTAACAAGTAAACGACGTCTATGGCAATAACCAGTCAATAAATCCGACCATCCAACTTATTATGCTAGATGATGTTGCGCGTTAGATAATGCTAGTTATAAGACCTTAAGCTGACCTAAGTCCACCAACCTATGCTAAACATTTTTTATAGATCGAAACTGTAACAATTTCAGTCAGTTCAGTTAGGACTTAAGAACAATGAATATACTTAGATACAAGGGTTTGTTGCAAATCGTCAAAAGTATTTGATGAAGCTTCAGGAATTTCAGGATACTTAAATAAGTACTTACCTACTAAAAAAAAATAATGTATGAATGCAGGGTTTATAAACCTGATACCCGGGGAAACGGTCAATTCAATATGTACAGCAAGAAGCCGTTGAAGTAACCTAAGCGCAGCAAATTATCAGGGTCGCTCGACAACGCCGCCGCCGGCATCGATGCCGATGTCTGCCTACGCACCTACCTATACCTATCACATACACTTATGTATCTACCACTTAGCTACGATGCTAAGTAAACAGCTATATGCCGCGGCCGTGCACGCGTTCTAGAGAATAGAGAGACAACAGCGATGGAAAAACACGAGTGGGCTGCGGAAAGACAAGCGTCTTGCTCAGGCTTACTGCGAGTCTGCGACCGACAATCGGGTCATATAAAGCCTCTTATTTTGTCTCGTGTCTATCAATTCGTACTTATATACTTAAGTATGAACTATGAATTGATAGGCACTTTGAGACAATAATACCTTATACCTTTATGTAAGTACAAGATAATCAAGGATACAGATTCTCTACAACATCCTCCTTTGCTTTTTGATTTTATTTGGTACTGAATCGTTACACGCCATATGGATGGCTGTTTGCTTTAAAAACTCGTTTCGCAGGGTGGCAGGCAGCCGGCCGGCAACAGCTGCTCTCGTCTCCGGTGTAGCGGCCTCGGCGGCCCAACACTAGCAGGTAGGTATTGCCTCCTAATGATGAAATGCTCCGTCGCACCCAACCACTAATTAGGTACACGACTCCGCGCCGCGACGGACTCAATTAGGTGACGCCGCAGTTGCAGTTTACTGCCAGTGGGCAAACGATGCCCGAGGAGGTTATTTAATGTCACGAAATGCAGCTACCTATTGCCGTGCAGCGGCAGCGATTGGAATCAGAAACAAGTTGCATAGCTACCACTAATAATAACATGCCGTCTAATAAAAACGTCCCAAGAATCATACTATTCGTTTGCAACAACGACGGTTTACGATGATAAAGAATGTCGTGGAGGAGTATTTATCAATCATGTTTAATATGGATGAAATCCAACAGAATGGAGAAACAATAGCGGGCGCGCTTAGGTCATATTTAGGTTCGGTCGTCGGAGCGGCGGTGAGGTCACTGCGGCGTGGACGTCCGCACCACGCGGCCGCCAGCACGCATACATCACATGCCACCTACAGTCCCACAAGCAGACCGTGCTTGTGTACACAGAGATTATTGCGTGTGTGTGGTGTTTGATAACTATAAGTATAGCACCGCCGCCGCCTCTGTTGGCTGGATGGATGGCGTGAACACGAACGACCTCTTTTCGTCTCAGTGACACCGCAGACAGACGCAATACCTATGTACCTACCTAGCCGCGTACAGTCTCGCTTTCAAGGCTCGCCCGGCTTGGTACGGGATGCGGGTAACTTTTTAAATGGAATAGCATAGTCGAATTAAGGTCAAACTTTCAGAATTAAATATGTTAAATCCACGTATGTACATGTACAGTAGGAATATGTATATATTATGCACTTACGTACATAGACATATCTTTAAGTACCTGAAACGATTTAACATTTCAGCATTTTCAGCCAAGTGAAGCTTCTGTCTCGTACACGTACCCGCCTTATTGTCATTGGGCACTGAACATACCTATTATGATAAATTTTATTGTACCTATTCAGGACACAATTTTACTGTGAACTCCTGCAAGCATAAATACACCCAACCGGTCAATTTGATATCGCATAATTCGCTTTGGACGCTGAAATAGAGCATTTAACATGTTATTGCTATGTCGGTATAAATTAACAATGCCGAGCATTAGCCGATGTGGCTGTGGCTTCACTTCACAGAATCTCTGAGGCAAGGCTATCGCTGATAACGTTATCTCGTCCGGCAGCCAGCACATAGCTGGTGTGCTGTGAAACAGCATCTGACGGCACTCGAGCAATTAACGCCAACATAACTTTCCTCGTGGCTGTATAAAATACGCTGACCTATTTCTGGAATGTATTTGCCGGAGGGAAGAGTGAGTGTTGTCGCCGGCGCCCCAGGACGCTGCTGACACGTAATACGAATCTATGGTGGAGACGTAGCTAGCTACAGTGCTCGACGGAGCGACCCCCCGCCCGCGCCCGCGCCACCCGCCGCCCGGGAGGGCTCGCTCCAGTCGGCTATACACCCGCCTACATACAGCTACGCTATACTTGGAAAGATGACTGCTAACTGAATTAAGTCTGCTTTTGTTGTCGCAACAATGCAGTTCGGCAAGCAAGGGCAGCGACCGTGAAGTTGCTGGCGCTCTTCCCACACGCTAATGCATGGGGAGCGGACAAAACGAGCAACACGGGCCAGCTGCATTGCAGCTGCCTCACCACGCCCCGCGCCGCCGCCGCCGCCACCAGGCCGCGGCCGCGGGGAATTATTCAGTGCACTGCGAGCTGCAGGTGCACCCGAACTATTTATGCTCCTCTCAAATCTTTCCGAAAAGAGCGCAAACTTTCTAGTGGAACATATTATTATACCGCTGACATATTTTTTATTACCTCAGTACGATTGTAATTGCGTGTATAAAAGCATTTCTCACGGTCCAACCATATGTCTAAATCCAAACAGACACGAATACCCAAGGCAAACTAATTTTATAACACCCCTTTTTTTCTTTGGAGTAAACAAGAACATCGTTACTAAATGTAAAAAAATACGCATCCTGAATGTTTTCCCGATAACTTCAATCAATAAGCGTTCATAAAACAGCTTTCATTTATTTTCAGTTTCAGATTCTGAAAAACCAATCAATTTTCAATCGACGGGTTTATCCAATATTATTTAACAGGATGTTTCTAAATAAAGTTATGTTAACTGTGAAGACTTAACCGAAAAAGCGCCGAAAGCACCGACCGAACACATACGGATATTTCGTCTGAGGCTACGAATCATTATCATCATGTTGAAATCATCGTAATTTTATATGTATGACTCTTTTTGGATTTGTCGGTGGTCGGCTTGAAATTGCGATTAAGTACCATAATAAAATTAGCATTGGTGAAAAGTCGGATCAGCAATGCAACTCTGCCTACCCCACAAGGGAGAACAAACAACACTAACTACCTTCAGAGCGTGAGTGTTTATGTTATGATATGACTATAATGATGCTACTATATCGCTCAAAGAGACTCTTGAGGAAAACGTTGCTAATGTCATGCTACAACAACCATGTTATAACATAACTAGGTACTTAGGTATAAGTACTACTGCTAATGTCGTAACATCTCAAAGTCATCGTCTGATAATAGGTACCATCTGGTAAAATTTTAAAAATATAGGTATATTAGATGCAACTTAGTACAACTATTACATATTCAAATACATACATTAAACTACCCTTCTAAGTATATATGTGGGAGTGGAACAGAACGCAAGGTGAAGTATCCATGACGACGAATAACAGAGGAGCATAGAGTGAAAGCAGAGTGTGAAAAGACGTAAAGACGTAAAGACGATTAAGTTTGGTATAAATAAAACGACGTGATACATCATTAAAATACTACTTTTTCTTTATCCCCACAAATTGGGGGCTCGTCCGGGATAAATAAAATTAAAAAAATCTCGGAGATTACGGCGGATGAAGACGGATTTCTATAAAAAGAACAAGACTGACAGTTGCAAATTTTACAAGAAAATTTTTCTTCGCATCACAACGCCTTCAGGTCTGAACATATACCATTTTAAGACGTAACGACGACGACAAGAAGATGCCACGGACGACGACGGGAGATGACGGGGAGGCAGTCGGAACATCAGGACCGCTCACGTACACGGAGGAGCTGGTAGCTAAGTTCAGTGGGTGCGACCAGACCGATTCCGCAACACGGTGGGCGCAGGAGGTCGATGACAACGCCGAGATCTTCGGGTGGACGGAGCTGCAGCGGCTGATCGTGGGGCGCAGGTCACTGACCGGTACGGCGGCACTCTGGCTGCGTTCAGAGAAACCCTTCAAGACGTGGGAGGCTCTGAAGACGGCGGTCACCAAGGAGTTCCCAGACACCGTAGATTCCAAGACGATCCATGAGTTAATGAGCAGCCGGAAGAAGAAAGCAAATGAGACGTGCCTAGACTACATGCTGATAATGAAAGAGCTCGGCAAGCGAGGCAAGATGCCCGACTACGTCGCTATTAAATACATCGTGGACGGAATACTAGACGACGAGTTACATAAGGTGATGCTGTACGGCGTGACGACCTATGGGGATCTGAAAGATAAGTTGAAAGTGTACGAGACCATCAGGCAGAAGTCGAGCGGAAGACGGGCACCGGTCTTCAATCGTCTACCTACTGCAACTACACCCGCAGGCCCCGCAGCAGCTGCACTCGCGCCAGGCAACAGGACGACGGCCGTGCGACTGTGCTACAACTGTGGAGAGAGTCAACACATGTCAGCAGATTGCCCGTACAGACAGAGAGGTATTAAATGTTTCCGCTGCAACGACTTTGGACATATTGCTACGCAGTGTCAACAGCCAGGCGGAAGCGGCAACTGGCGGAGCAACGACGCGTTTGGACGAGGACGACCTGGTCTGCAGCAACCTCAGCGTGGGCCGAGGCGTTCAATGTTCACCATGCCTACGGAGTCAAACAACGAAAATTCAGCAGCGAGTCGGAGCGACCAACGACGTGAGAACAGCGCTACGAGTGGCACGACGGATTCAGGCGCAAACGGCATGACAGCCGGTGACAGTTCAAACTGTATGGACGTCAACGTCAAGATGACAGATGCGAATGCAAATGTAAACAAACAGACGGAAAGACGAAAGCCGATGAAGACTATTGAAATTTCAGACTGCAAAATGACTGCTTTAATAGATACGGGCAGTGAAGTTAACTTGTTAACCGACGAATACTACAAACTGATAGGTTCTCCTAAGTTTGACGAGGGACATGTGAGCGCTTTGGTGGGACTCGGACAATTGGAAGTGAAACCCCTAGGGAAAGTCACTTTAAGTGTGAAGATAGATAAAGAACATTATAATAACGTATTGTTTCATGTTGTGAATAGAAGTTGTTTGCCTTACGATGTGATAATTGGTCAAGATTTTTTGAGAAGAGTGGTATTGATTATGGAAGACGGACGCGCGAGTTTACGTATGAAAGATGACGAATGGATGAAACAAGTAGGGTGTTATACGTGTGATTCTGTGGTTGTAGATTACATTGGTGATATCCAGTACAAGGAGCAGCTGACGGAGATGGTAGAGAACTACCAGCCCCTACAGGTCAAGGAGGCTCCCATACAGATGAAGATTGTGCTGAAGGATGATATCCCGGTGACAAGGGAAAAGACTAGGACAAGGATGATGATAAAAGTGGGACCGGGGCTAAGAAGGATTAGAAGGCGAGTTACACATGAGAGAAGAAAGATAAGAAGAGAAGAGATACACGAGATAAAAAAGATGAAAAGAAAGAAGGAAAAGAAGATGAAACAAAAGAAGACAAGAAAGAAGAAAAGAAAGGAAGTGATACTGGGGGAAAGAAAGATAAAAGTGATGATGAATGAATGATGACGAATGTGTGTGTTTTAAGGTGTAATGTCGTATTTGTTTCTTATTATTAGTTGAGGTGTTAATATTGTATCATTTATATTGTGTGTAACCTTGTACTTTACAGTTATTGTAATGAATAAGGCTGAGGGCAGCCTTAATGTCAGGATGGCCGAGTGTGGGAGTGGAACAGAACGCAAGGTGAAGTATCCATGACGACGAATAACAGAGGAGCATAGAGTGAAAGCAGAGTGTGAAAAGACGTAAAGACGTAAAGACGATTAAGTTTGGTATAAATAAAACGACGTGATACATCATTAAAATACTACTTTTTCTTTATCCCCACATATATTTTATTTATTTAATTCTTTATTGCACAAATATATAATAAATGCACAAAAGGTGGGCTTAATGCGTTTTCTACCAGCCAACCTACAGGACCTATATGTATGACTCAATATTATTGCAAGGTATACCGCAGCTTCCATAAATTTTTGCCCATCCTCCTTTACTAAGTACATTAATTAGGGAGTCTTTTTATAACACCTTAAAGATTATTATAGTTCTAGAGATTTGTTAACTAATTAGTTAAGTCATTTCATTTGAATGGCGGAAACTGAATCCAATCAGCTACGAAAAAACTGAGATTATTATTCATATTTAGCCACTGACTTACTAACCTTGGGACCTGTGAAAAAGGAAATTCTATTTTTATACGCTTGGATTCATAGCCATCCAATGATATCAAAAGGAAATACGTCCAACAAATGATAAAACTCTCTCAACACGGTTGCTTTCACGCCATATCCCTACATCCATCCATAGCCGCATTAAGCCACTTAATTCGAATTTTAAATTTAATTTTGCACGTGTGCAGCCTGAATGTGCTGAACTGGACCGAGCGGCGCTCTACATACATGCCTATGTATACCTATCTAGAGGTAAAATACATAGGTAATGCTGCTGGAAATTTCCGCTCTCCTGACGATGACGACCCGACGCGACGTAAAAGCAGCAGATTTAGGAAATCCTTGTCGGAGCCCCGGGTCGAGCACTCCTGCGGCCGCCCCCGCCCGCCGCCCTCCCCCACCCCCTCCACTTTTACTCTCGTGTTCGTCGAGAACCTACCCTCCGTCAAAGACGCCCTCGGCGAAATGGCGTAACTGCCTCGACCCTCCGTAGCTAACTGCGCCCACCGCCGCTCGCCGCACGACCGATATTGCCGAAGCTGCCGCCACAACACCGATTCAGACCAAGAATAGGGTTTTCAATCTGACTGATGAAAAAAACTATGGCCTCGGCAATGTTGATGGTAAGCAATTTAGCATAACGACGACAAGTAAGCCCTTGCTTGGTATTGATCTAGAAAAACTCATTAGGTAGGTCTTGGTACCTGATTGAATTTCCTGATTTAATTCGCAGAGTTCTCACATAATGTGTAGAGAACTAATTAATAAGGACATACAGGATCATCGCGTAACTGGAAGATGACTCAGTCGAATAGCCACAACAGTACTAATTTCCTTCTGTACTTGCATACGTACCACCGAGTACGGACATAATAACATGCTATGCACGGTTTTCCCTATAACAGGGTGTTGCAAAAATGCCCCAAAGGGTGTGACCTGTCTGAGTGTGACTCAGAGACTTATTTGTGAACAACTTTTGTTCTATGACTTTTAGAAATTACCTATCTACGAGGAACACTTTAGAAAAAATATGAATATTGTACGTTACGTAACTTACGCACATAATACTGACACGACGCCCGTGTGGTAATGGTATAGTGGTTAGTGGCCCTCTCTAATACGCCGAAGCTCCCGGGTTCGGGTATTGGGTGTTTAATGTTTGTGTAGTCTTGACTGTTCTGTTGGCTTGAATGCTAAATCTCCAGCCGGCCTGCTAACAGGAGATTGGAGACTATGGCAATAACTCACCCGTCTTGGAGAAGGCTCATATCGAGCAGTAAATTATTACAGGCTGTGCGTTACTTCCTGACTGACACAGTTTCTTTTAGAAGAGAAACTTGGACTCCACAGTATAAGGTTTTCGCTGTACCTCTTTGTATCGTGTCTGCCCTTTCTAAGCTAGGGTGACGTGAGGTTGGCACGTTCACAGGGCAAATTGTGCTATATTGCGTGTCTGAAAAAGACTATTTTTATAGTTTGACGTGATATAGCAGTTTGGGGAGCTATTTGCCGCACGCATGTTTCTGTAGAAGATATCCCATGGCTCGGTCCAACACAACGTTGTCAAGTATGAAATAGTGTAAAGGTTTATGTGTACCTACTTTTATTGGTCGGCTGCAGAAGTTTCTTTAAAAAAAGGATTTGTTAAGCCGCTACTTTACTTAGAAGAGGATATTACTTATGGGAATAACCGCAGCATAGGTCTTGAGTAGCTAGCTTATCTGTCTTCGTTCCAACGAGGTCTCTTCATTAACGCTAAGAACGATAACGCGGCTGGTGCTGTTGCGAAAACCAGTTAACTACTTACACATTAGAAGACAGTGTTATCTACAGTACGCATTATGTAGGAAGACATTATTGTGTTAGAGATCATTAGCAGTGGCACGGCCAGTGGTCATGTGATGTGTCTTTGTTTGTCAATAAGGTATGATTGAGTGGTTCTAGTACTAGGGGACAATGATTGCGTATTGCACTAATGTATATTATTGGATGGTATCGCATCTAACTATACAGTCTAAAACTGTTTAGTCGGCAGTGTTAAAACTTAAAGAGTTAAAATGTAGCTACTACGCAAACGCTTACTAGTATAGAATGCTAGGGCCTAAGTGGTTTCAGTGCTCAGAAGCACTTACAAAACACGTTTTCCTTGATATATTTTCGCTGTGGTAAATAAAGGCCCATATGAGTCTATCTACTTAGTAATTTTATGGTAGCATTTACGTCTGTAGGTAAGTCATCCAAGTCGTATCTGAATCATTGTGGGTGCTAACTGCTATCTTATCTACGTAGCTCATGATATACTACCTATCTGGCAATCGCAACAGTCACTAAAGACGAAGCAGAATATGCCCTATTCTGTCTTAAGTCTGAACTGAGTGACCTGAGATTCTACATCTAGTTAGGTAGGTAGGTACCTACAATAATTAGTCGAGAACTATATCAGATTGCTTATCAACAATAGCATTGAATTGGCGTCGTGTTGGCAGAGCGATATAGGTCGACCGGCGACCACAGACTGTCGGTCCAGTGGGGAGGCGGGCGGTGTGAGAGGCGCAACGCAATAACTACATAACTAGCTACTTAGTATATTATCATATAAGTACATTGTATCATGAGCTAGCACAAACAGTGCAAAAATTGTGACTATTAGCGAGAGGATCATTAACGATTCACGGCCAACGGAGCATCTTATGTCAAGTAGAGCGGCATTTACATCAGTAGATAATACCTAGAACATATCGTTATGTAAGATGGAGTGCGATGTTTACGCGTGTGGTCTACGGACTGGTGAGACAAGAGCGAGCGGAGCCCGAGGTCGCGGCGCGGGCGCCTGAGCGGTCCCTCGCCGGCGGCGACCCTACGCCCCTCACGATAAGGCGCACATCACCGCGACCAGCTGACCTCACCCGTGCCGCCGCCGCATAATAAATACATGTGTAGGTATCGCTGGTCGTTGATAAACCCGAAAACAGACGACCGATAAGTACTTAATTCAAAAGTTTCGCATTTGGCAAACGCCGCGAAGAGCCCGACAGTCGGTCGCCAAGCACGCTGCTGCGGAGATGAGGACGGAAGCCACCGACTATTTCTAGTCGCCAGGCAGGATCGAGCGGAAATAGCATTCCGGAATGACAGCGCGGCTCGAGACTAGCGCTCCTCCGCAGCGGCCCCTTGGAGTGGAAATGATAATGGGATGACGTGCGTGCAATACGTACCTGCGTGGTGCGGCGGCGGCGGCGGGGCGCGGGGGCGGCGCGGCGGAGAGCTCGGGGGAACACTCGTGGGTCGGCGCGCGGCGGCGGACTGGCGGCGCCCGCAGCACCAGCAGCTGCCGCCCGCCGCCGCCCCCGCGCCCCGCGCCCGCCCCGCGCCGCCCGCTGCATTCCGACCGCGCCATCCGCAGACCCGCGCCCGCCGCCGCCGCCGCCGCCGCCGCCCCGACTGCTGACCCTATCACCTCTACGTGTCCTTGTTCGCCTCACCCACTCACTCACTCACAATTCACAATAGGTAGGTTTGTTGGTAATGTTAGTTGGTAGGTATATAATAAGCAGACATAACACATCCACAAATAGTTCTTTGGCACATAGGTAAGTTAAAAACTGAAATAACCATAAGTACCTAAATATTAGGAATAAGCCTTTTTTTAATACTTAGTACCTAACCAACCTACCTGCGTTAAACTGGAACGATGAAAAAGTTAACATTACCTGGTACTAGTTATTATTCTGTGACATTACCAACATACACTTCTAGTCTACCTAACTAGATTTACAACTTCTCGCAATTGTTGCCAAAAACTTTCAAAGCGAGAACGCTGACCTGAAACCTGAAATTCCTGAAAACCTTTTTCATGCGAGGAAAGCGGCGGGAAGCCTGTTGGATCGCCAGTATTGCCGAGCCGACTGCGCCGCGTAGATACGCGTGATGTTAGAGATAGAGAGGCTTCTTATCTCGAATCCGGGACTCCCTTCTCGCACGTTTTTACTTATAGGGTCTGTGCGTAGTAAAAAAGTTGCTGAAATAGTCCGACTAGAATTAAAAGAAACAGCTACCTTAAGTACCTACTTCTTTATAAATGAACTGAAAATAGTCCTTCAGACGCGTGACTGGTAAATCAGAATTAAATTACTTATATACTACTTAAGTAACTAGACATAAAAAAAATATACTTAGTTAGTTACTTAATACAATACTTATAACTTTATTGAACAACACACAATTTATATTATCTAAAACATTTAATTATACCTAAATATATAAATTGGTTCATATAATTTATGAGATATACCTAGTTGGGCGTGTGTTAATTTCAGCTCACATAAATCTTAGATTCCCGAGAATTCCGAATGGATCAAATCGTTAGTTCGCAAGAATGAATTTTCTTTAATAAATAACATAAATAAGTTCCGAGAAATAACGATGAAAAGTAATCGTCCCCCGTCTACGTCTATCCAGCCAGACAGGCCTGCGTCTGTGTTTGTAACGCGCGGGGTGGCGCAGTGGTTAGTATCACTGCCTGCTGGAGCGGAGGTCCCGAGTTCAAATATAATCCTACACAGGTGCTAACAGACAGATTTGTTTGCGAGTCTTGGTCTTCGAGTTCGAATGTTATGTGATAAATATCTCCAACTCTAGGTGAGTTGGAGATAGCGAAATCTCTGCAATCGTTTAGTTAGCTGCTCGATCGATGTGTAACAAACTGTTACGAGATGTGTGGTGTGCCGTGTGTGGGTGTGTTAACTGCATGTAAATAGATAAGTAGGTATATTCGATTCGCATTATAAAGTTGTAATTTACTATTTATTTATTATTTCCGATTTAAACGTTTATAAAAGTTACCTACTGCAGTTGTCTTAACGAGTTAAGTACGTTACGACCGCAGTTAATGACTCCGAGTAACGCCTTGTTTGAACATGAAAGCAAAATGTTCACATCTTGAGCCCATCTAGTATAATCTTTGCGGCGCTTGTATGGTTGTATGCAGGTACATGGTATGGTACACTCATGCTGTGTTGTATTTAAACCTCAGATCAACTAAGGATAGGTACACTTGGTAACTACTTACATGTCAATGGATGATGGCATTGAATTTGAATTGGCTTTGTGAGTTTTTAGTTCAGGTTCATTTTTTGTATCTGTTTGATAAAAATATGTATACACACGTAAAACTTTGAACATGCACCTGTGTATCAACTTGCTTGTTCACTGGGGTTAGCGGAGAAACCTCAACAGGGGTTTCCATACTAAAATGAACAGGACTGAAAACCATCACACTTTTTACCTTTAAATTGCGCTAATTTTGTAAGTTTTTCTGATGAATTTTGTCCGCCTTCTCTGATTGTTTTGGCCATATCTTGGTGATACCTAAATCGATTTGATATTGAAATATCTCATTTGAAAGCTAATAAGTTGACAATGTTTTTAAGCTGAAGTGCACAAAAAATTGCTATATGATATTCTTTTTTAATTTAACTTATTTGTTTTTACGTTTTGAATATTTTTTTAAAATGTTTATCTATTTTGAGGTATTGTGTCTAATTAAAGTCAAATAATGCACATTTGATTATTTTAATTAGTTTATTAAGATGTTACTAATGCTAAACAAACAAAAAAAGTATTGAAATATGGCTAGTTTTTTTTATTTTCGGTTTTAAACATGAAATTTTGGCAAAAATTCAAAAAATCTTTAAATATTAAATATCTTTAAAATGGTTAAGTTTCGGATAATGCATTATAGGGTATAATCGACTAGAAATGCCTTCCTCTATCACCTCCTGAAAGGATCAGGTCTACTTACCAATAACCCTGTATACCTACTTTGAAAGTGATTTATTCTACCTTTGTTAATGACTACAGCGCTCCAAGTGACTATCTTCAACGTAACGTCGCGTCGCCAGCGTTATTCGATGAAGTTCGCATAAACTGTAACGGGTAGGCGTACGTTGTAGTACACGTTATGCCGTGCAGATGTCGCTACACGCTGGATGCGCGGTAGTTTCACAGTGGCACAGATAATCTAAATCATGAAACCATATAACATTGAAGTTCTTACAGGTACTTACCGTTTTTGAAACCACCTGTGGACGTAGACAGACTAGACAGGTAATAGGGAATATGCAAGATGTTCAAATAAAGGTCAAATATTATTTATAATAAACTTTGTTATTTTATAACTACGCCTTCATCAATATTTTTGATTATAATTTATTTTTGAGCAAGTAAATGAAGTTGAAAAGTACAAATAAACTTCGGTAAATTCTAACTTCAGAGAAACGTCACCCATTTTTTTAGGGCGGATGTGACGTCAAAATTCTTTATATATCAATCTCAGAATAATAACTTATTTGCGTTTACGGCGGAAGTTAAATAAATGTCAAGTGTAAACAAAGAAATGTTAATGTCACCGAGTGTTTGTGATGCTTGTTGTGATCAGATACGATGGATCACATAAAAATTCTTCCAATAGATCCTAGCCTCCTATAACCTCTTTACTTCTTGTTTGATATGCTTGTTTGTTTGCAAAGTTTAGGACTTTTTATATTTTTTGTTGGTAGTGTATGGGCTGCCACTAGTTGTTCTTTTGTAATGACGCGTAAACAGCCATTCGCTAGTCAACGAGCCACTCAAATATGCTCCATATTGCAACACAATAAAATTAAATTTGTATTGTAAGTATTATGACATGAACATGACACAAGTTGCTCTTTCTACTTTTAGGTTATAATGGCAGTCGTTAGTATATTTCAAAAGTTGTTATTTTTTTCTAAATTAAGTTATGGAAGAATTCTCGTAATCAGAAGAACTGGACACATTAAATTTATTACGCAGTATGAACGAGTAAACTGTGGCCAGCTGCGGAAAAGTTTTTATTATAAATAAAAGATAATATGTATGTTATACGTTATTATTTTTGTAGAATTAAATTAGGGGATAATCATGTAGCATGTGAAAGTAAACATCGTGAGGAAACCTCAATATTTAGATTAAACACATTTAGATATGTGAACCCACCAATCCGCAGTGGACCAGCGTGGTGGGAAATGGTCCAAGCTTAGGAAGGGGGTTTAGACCTTTGAGATATGCACAATGGTTCCATTCAAGAGAGGCAGGTGCAGGTTCTTACACCCCCACAGATAATAGAATAGATTGACCCACTAACCCTAGCCTCTCTTACTGAGAACCAAAGTTACAGTAAGTACTTACATACAATACAAATATTACTTTATATTCATATTGCCATAATAGCGTAATATTGTGTACAAAGGTCATCTGGTTTGCGCGTTCCCATTTCAAAAGAGCTACTAGTAGCTATTTACGAGCTCCCATTACAAAACAGCCACTGATCACACTTTATACACTTCCTTTTTCGTTTGTTACCATGACAACATTGGTTTGTTGAAAATACAAAAGTACTCTGTGATTACTTGATTAGGTAAAAAATCTATGCCGACTGACGGGACTCATTATTCTGAGCCGTGAAATTAAAAGATTATGACGTCACACCAGCCCGCCATCCTGACGGGAATTTCAAAGTGGTAGTGATGGTTGTAATTTTTTAACTTTCTTTAAAATACCTTAAATTACTTATTTTGGCGTTGAATTTTTTTTACTATAATAAAGTGATGTAAAACTATCCAATAAAAGTATTTAAAAAAATTATGCATATTCCCTATTATGTAACTAAGTAGCATAATTTCAGCTTCCCTTCCTGTACTTATTTATTTTCAGTGAATACAGTTTCCACTTAAGCACTGCGTTCTGATTTTAACATACTTTACATATTGAACTCTCTGTAGTATTGTAGAATTGTAACGTGCTTTGGGAGAGGCCTACGTCCAGCAGCGGACTGCTATAGGCTGATGATGATGATGATGTACCATTGGCACTTAGAGCGTTTATAACTACCTTTCCTTTTTAAGATGTATCTATCTCATCTATAAGTCAATCTATCTCATATATAAGTCAATGAAATATAATGATATTTTCCTTTAAAAATAAAACATAAGAGTAATTTTCTTAATTTTTTATTTTATATACAAATAAGAAATTTTATCCCTTAGACGTAAATCTATTTAACTTATTTTAGTCTTAATTTATTATGCTGTACAGTGGTTGTACTCGAGCACGGAAGGGAGGGCGGTGCGCAGGCGCAGGAGATCCAGGAAACAACATGGCGGCTGTTTCAGCTAAAAAGACGAAACAGATCCGGTGCTGGTGCAGAAATAAATACCGTGCTGAATGTGGTAGCTGTGCTGTTAGGTTTCTTATATTTAACATAAGAAAGGAATGGCTTCAGAAGTGTTTACTGGCATTACGCAACTACGCGACCTTATTTCAGCGACTGAAACAACGAAACTCGGGCCCTATTCAGGTTAACGAAGCGTTTCCAAAGCGACATTTCCCAATCGTTTTAAGAATACTTCGTCCTGAATACGGCCTTAGCTGTCATTTGTCACTGGTTCTAAGTTTGAAAGGATCACAGACGGAGGCCGGGGTTGGTGCTGGCGACGTACTGGAGCAGCTCGTCCGAGTCTTCACAAACGACGGGCTTCTCGTGGTAGCAGGCGACGTCGTGCCACGCGATGCCGTCGTTGTACACGTTGTTGAGCACGCTCAGGCAGGACTCCGCCGTCTGGTTGATGTCGAACTCGGCGTTGTCCGGCTGCCGCTGCTTCTTGTGCCCGGTCTGCGACCACGGGTTGTAGCCCCAGCCGTTGGGGATCTGGAAGGAGATGGGATTTATTTGCAACGTTTAATTTTATTGAGCTTTTTTGGGGTGGTTGAAATTAAGGGAGGTTTTCGCTGACTCGATATAATCTCAACACACGACACATCTTAGTTACCTAACTACTTACAATGTTTCACTTAAAATACGAGATCTAGAAAGCGAAAATTCAGAGACCATGTGTTGGTTAGTTTGGCTGGCAACCCGATATAGTAGATAACAGGATATCCGGCAGTATAATAATGACCAGTTATTTGTATAATTTCCTGTCAAATAAGTGTTTGATTGCCATTATACTAATCCGTATGATTAAATCAACATGGAACGAGTTCTTTCTCAAATGATTACCTAAAGGCAGCGTCATAAACGACTTATAGAACGTAAATATTAATTTCGACACCCCAACTCGACTTGGTCGTTTATGTTGCCCAATGAATGAAGTGTTAAGGTATTCCGTTTGGTTAACCGACAGCTTATGGATGATGTACCTTTCATGGCGTCGACACGACTCTGACCGTTAAATTTCAATCATAATTTATCATGAATATTATGATACTTTGGTGCGCAACAAAAGTTCATTTATTGTAAGTTTAGTTACCTATTATTTTACAACTGATGGATGGATGGATCCATACGCTTTAAAAGATGTACAGTAAGTTCTTAAGATTTCTACAAGATGTAGTAGCTGAGTAGTGCTCAGGTAAACCTACAAAGCTCTATTGTTTGCTAACCGTAAGCTATTAGCAGTTGTGAAATCCCTTGTAAACAACCTTTTGTGCATCTCGAAAGTGCTGTAACTATTAGTTCCAGTTACACATCCTTAACGATTCGTTCCCCGACAAATTGGTTATGCGGAGACATATTGGCTTAGTCAGAGCGTAGTCCAGCACAGACTCAAGTTTTGAAGTCCAGCTAGATATCAAGTATATTCCGGCAGATATGACGTATCCCCACGGTATCCGCAGCATATTACGATTTAAAGGTCTGAAAAGCTGCTATGTTATTACGAGTAAAAAAGGTCGTTCTTAAGTAAAGTTTTCAAGACCTACAGTATGAGTAACAATGAGCCATAACGCGCTTCTACCACTATCATTACGCGTAAATATTGGTTCTATCGTACCTACCTACAAATACTTAGTAAATCACTTCTAAACTTCAAAAATAGGTATTCAACCGTTCCCAATTCTTATAAGTAAATTATTCATAAGTAAACTATGCATATACTGCTTCGTTTTATATTGATGAGACGACTGTTAATAATCATGATATTGAAAACTGACCTGGTTGGTGGGCGGCATCTTCTCCCGGTTGGCGGACCAGAACCATCCGAGGATGTTCTTGGGCTCCAGGTCCTTGCGAGACTCGCAGCCCTTGAAGTCACACAGGCGACCGCTCGTCCAGATGTAAGGGACGTCGTCTGGAAATTACACAATGTTTTATGTTACAATAACTGAATTGCTATTTATTTGTTAATCAATGACTACTTCAGTAACAGTGTCGGACATTAGCTAAAACAAATAAACCTAATGAGGTCACTTAATGAGAAGTGTCTGATGAGAATATGCGAGAGGTCACGACCATCCACTCGCCTTGACCACTGGGCGAGTGACATACAAGTGGTCAGGTGAGGACGCGCACATTCCGCGCCGTATATGGACAATGCATAATGAACTCACTCTGCTGGATCAGCTTGAAGATGAGGTTGTTCTCCTCCTGCGTCTCCATGGAGACCAGGTCCATGCAGTACTCGCGGCAGATGTTCCTGCCGTCCAGCCAGTCCACCTTCCTGTTGGCCAGCGCAGGGACGTGCCCGCTGTAGAAGTAGTTGTGCCCTCGGTAGAAAAACTCCTTTGGTCCTGCGGACAAATGAAAAAGAACAATAGTATCAATCGATCACCGCGACGCTAACTGTGCCAGAGACACAAGGCCGTGTGCTCCAACTCTAACCTCACGTAATGTATGCAGACGCAACAACATGAATAAATAATGCCGAATAATTTAACACAGTAAGTGCGCTGCAGTTAGCGCTGAATGGTATGTGACGGCCGCGGCGGGTCATGCACCGGATTGCGCAAATCTGGTCGTGACATTGACTGCCTCAACTTCTAATTGATGTTAGGGCGTAAACCTAAAATGTTCACCAGCGTCTTGCGTGGGTACTACATGGCTGTACCTCGCTATCTTTACATAACGATTACAAATGGACACAAGTACATGGGCGGGTACTTTGTAAACCGCACATGAGGTCCGATCCGTGACCCTACGGGTTACATCACATACATGCCGTACTTAGTTTCTTACTTGTTTAAGGGCGTGTAACTATGCCGGCACTTTGAGATAACATACGATTGCACAATGTTATGTTATATGCGTTGCGAATCTCATAATCCTAGACAGATAGGTAGTTTTACTATAGCAAGTAGGTGTACCTTCAAGTCTTAAAACTAAAGGGCACTGAGTTAGTACCGGCAGTTATCCTTTCTAGCTTCGCCAATTTAAGCGAGCACCCGCCAATCGCGAAACACCTAAAACGTTCAAACAGCAGCGATTAAGACTGGCGGCGCATCAGCAGATGCTTCGATCACGATGTGGGCCAAGGATCCATACCGGATGCGCTTTTTGTGCCCGCAACCACCGAAGCCGAGCAATTGTCGAGTGCTAATGGTCCCGTCCGAAGCTCACGACCGTCCATGCTCAGGGGGACTACTCTAGCTCTCGAAATACGAAGTTTCGGAGAGCTGTCGTGAACGTTTAATGCAACGAGATAGAGTGGAAACTTGGTGTTTCGTGAAGCAAGTGTAGCCCTCCTACTCGGCCCTGAATTATCGCGGACCACGAGTTCGGCGGCCATTACTGCTGAGGTCGATGTCAGACATGATTCTTTTCGAAACATCAATTCGCCATTGTCTTCGATACGAATGGATTTCGTCAGCATACGAAAAAGCTTTGTTTCATAGTCTTGATGTAAATATGGGAAACAATATGTGCTGATTCAGTCAATGCGCAGTGTTGAATTAAGGGTAAGTTGTGGTTTCTGCGGCACTTTGCCAGCCCCGGTGGATGCAGCACCTTCAGTTGTTCACACTCTGTGAACGACAGCACAAATACTATACTTAACTCTTTTATTAATAATACATACAGAAGAATCTAATGTCTGTAATTATTGAGCTATATTTTCTAAAGAATGACGATCGACATGCTTCTACTTAACTTAATTAATTCATAGGTTAATTACTACGTAAGTATTTACAATAAGCATATGTTATTTGCTGGAACTATGATGATAATAATTATGTCATAGTTCCGTCTCCGCTATATATAGCTTAACGAAGTAACTTCATAGATATATCTATAAGAATCACTTACATACTTAACTTATTAGTGATATTAATATAAATATTATCATTGAGCTTAGAGACTGGTTGTCTACGATATCAAAGAAATATAAATTGCTAGTGGTAAGTACTTATAGGTACCTGTACACACCTACATCGTAGTAGTTTTTTGGAGTTTCAGACCCTAATTCCAATATTTTACTCATACTTTCGTTAACAAACACAAGTTCGTGCTTAACTCCGTACTTCTGCGTCGCTCCTGTTATCTTATTGATTAGTGTGCAAATTCGGAAAAGGTTAAGGAAAATTGTGCACAAAATAGGTACTTACTAGTACATGTCTCCTAATTCAAACTATGTATTAGGCTCACTTACATCACTTGTCTACTTCATTTTGGCGAACAAGTATGTTTAAGCCTATTTATTCTTAAATTTTATTTCTTCGGTTAGATATAAACCTTTATCATGCTTGGATCCTAAACAGATTTAATTAAATTGCAACATCCCAATGGCCATAGGCTGCTATTTGATCAGAAAGAATCTAAGGACCTTCGGATCTTCGCAACAGTTGAAAACTTTAATGGCTGGCAACCACTTCATCTAAGTTGAGTAGCACAAAGCACAAAAGATAAATTAATTGAAGGTATCTCCTAGTACCTAATCCTTCTTGATTTACTATACAAAAATAATGTGTGAATGAAATATCGCATACCTAATGGAGATAATTAAATAGTATATTTTAATAGATCTAAGTACACGACAGGAGCCATTGAACTAATAGTGTAGTGATATGAGTAGGTCTAGCAGGGGTTCGCTAGCGCTACATACTGTTACAGAGTTTTTTTTAAAGATTTTTATTTTATTTATTTATTTTTATTTATTTATTAAGTTTCGCATGCCGTTGGGTGGATTTCAACAAGTCCTAAAAAATCTTCATTTCCGTGGACTTTTTTATCTTAAGGTTTTTTATATTAGAAAAACGCTTTTATTAAAGTTTTTGTTCATGTTAGTGTTCTTACTAAATGGGTAGCAGATAAGTTAAAAACTTAACGAGATACGGATGATTAAAATTTTCGTGCCACGGCGATGAAACATGCGTTCACGGCAATGAAACAAGCGTCCACGGCAATGAAACAAAGGCCCACGGCAATGAAACAAACTTCCACGGCAATGAAAGAACTGTATACAATGGAAATAAAAGAATCAATCCACTGCATTTTTTTAAAAAGACTGTGAGGGAAACGCAAACTTAGACAGGTATGTATGGCAGAAATATTTGGATAGATATTGGAACGAAAGAAAGAACGACAGTATGTATAAAAAATAAGAATATAGTATGGAATTCTCTAAGTAGCATTGTGGGGTCCGTATTGCGACGTATGAAAGAAAATGTTTCATTTCACACTTATAACGTTCACAAACCTTGATCATAAACCTTACCTATAACATCCTATAATCATCCAATGCTGGACATAGGCCTCTCCCAAGGAGCGCCACAACACTCGGTCCTCGATCTTCCGAATCCAGCCACTAACGGCTACCTGCCTAAGCTTGCATATTTTGACAGCTATGTTGGTAACCTTAGTCCTCTGACGTATAACCTCTTTTCTGATACCATCCATAAGAGAAACCCTAAGCATAGCTCTCTCCATAGCACGCTGAGTGACTTTAAATCGGTGGACCAGTCCCACCATCAGTGTCCACGTCTCTGCACCATATTTCATAACTGGCAGGGTGCAATGGTTGAAGACTGTTGGATGCGCCTTTCAGCCTCCTTGTCGAAGTTGCTTCTGCCTAGCCGAATAGTCTGCCTCCGGTAGTCATATTATTGCACAACTTCGATAGTTGTCTCACGAAAGTCACGAACGATCACAGGCTCCGGTTTTATGTGAACATTCTACATGACTTTTGTCTTGCCCAAGTACATACGGAGACCTACACGTTGCAAGCAGCATTAAGGCCACTTAGCATCTAGCTGAGTTCCTGCAGAGATGTATGTTCTATTATATTCTATTCTACTATCTGTGGGAGGTGTAAGTACCTGCACCTGGCTCTCTCGAATGGGACCTTTGTGCAATGTGAATATTCTATTCCAAGGTCTAAGCTGCCTTTCTAAGCTTGGACCATTTCCCACCACGCTGGTCCACAGGGGGTGGCTGGGTTCACATATTATCTAGATGTGCTAAATCTATAGGTAGATATGCAGGATTCGTCACGATGTTTTCCTTCACCGTAAAAGCGATGGTATACATTGTATTTAAATTCAAAGGAACACATTGGTACATGTCAGCGCCGGAATTCGCACCCGCATCACTGGCGTGGGAAGCGGGTGCTTACCCGACTGAGCTACCACCGATCTTATTTATACATAACGTTCATTATAATTGATTCCATTGTTATTATTAATGTAATATTATATATTTCGTTTTTATACATCTCGATACGCACCCGCCTTAACGCACTGCAAAAAGAGGTAATTTGACTAGTCCTGTAGATAATATGTCAGTGATCGGTATTACCTGTATTACAGGTAAAAGATGGTAAAGATATGTTACTTTGCCTAATCATACATACCACGGCGATGAAAACATAAGTCACGGAAATGAATAACCTGGCCCCGGAAATGAATAACCTAACCACGGCAATGAATACAAATTATTTTACAGGACATGGCAATGAATTTTTTTTCATTGCCGTGGCTTTTTTTTCATTGCCATAGCAAATATTGGCCACGGAAGCCACGGAAATGAAAGCATGGCGATGAAAACCAAGGCATTAAATAAAAATAACTAAAAAAGTATTAACTATTCGAAGAAATAAACACTTTATAAGATAAATATTTTCAAAAAGCTTTCTTTTGAATGCTTACTCTAGAAGACAAACTTAATTTTATAGAAGTTATATCTATCCACGGCAATGAAAGAAAAAATGTCCAGTCCCCAAAATTTTGACTGATTTTCACTATAGCGCAAAAACGCGGGCACCGATGTACCTCCTTCCACGTCGAGCAGTTAGGCGACACTTGTAAGAAACGATTAGCGCACTGAGGGGGGCACACAAGTTCATAGGTAAAACAATATCTTTGATCATGTTTAGGACACGGCGATGAACAGAAGTTCTGGGACACATGAATTTTCACTTACCGTTCGTTATATTCTTTATATATTTCAATAAATGTATTCCGTGACAATACTTTAACTATTAATGTATCAAATGAAACTAAGTTTAACTATCAATACTCAATATTTTTTCATCAATGAATAATAATACAAAACGTGGTGACCTGGGGACAGACACGGCAATGAAAGATTTGGAGGTTTAATATTTTTTTTTAAAATACCCATTAATCCTATTAATAAAATATTTAGTGCTACACATAGATAACTATTTCACTTAACCGGAAAAAAATATTAGAAAATTATAACTTGGTTTTTTAGTACCGATTTCATTGATGCCACGCAATTTTTGGCTGCGGGAAATTCACCCCGTTGTGGCAACACACGAGATATATTGAAAATTAAAAAACAAAAGCTTAAAAAATGAACAGCATCAATCGGCTTACGAAGGCATATAACCCGGAATAAAATCCGCCCAAACATACAGCTGCGATCGAAATAGCCGTAGCATTAAAATATTAAACCGGCTTTATGAATATTGATAATATTAGTTGACAAAACCCCCTTTGGGGTCCTGTGACCCGGCGGCCGTGAGCCCAAACGATGAAGCGCTTATTTATGTCTTAAAATTATTAATTCTTACTTTAATGACTCTTCTTTAAAGCTGCACAAACAAAATGGTCGGAATTTATTGTGCTTATTCATGAAGTATTTCATAGCCACTATCTGCCGTTATTACTTACAGGCACTAGCCTGCTGCCTACGAATAGCGTTGTTGCATTCAATTCATCCATATGTAAGTAAGTAATTACTTACTGAAATTGAAAACCTATTATATAATTTAAGTAAGCATGTATTCAATTTTTGTATAATTGTTATATCAAATGTATGTGTGTAGAGTTAAGTACAGTCCTGCTGTGTCTCGTCATGAAATGACTGGTGAAGAAGCATCATTTCCTATTTTCTCCTAGCACGATTGTGGTGAAACTTTTAAATTCATAAATTGTATACGGAAATAATTGTGACAATATACAGTTGGCATATTATTAAATGTAGCTATTTTTATACAGAAGTTTCATAACATATAGTCAGCAAACTACCACTAAAGGATTTAAATAAACGGGAAATTACATAGGTCAATATTATGTTCGTAATTTAGAAACAAAACTATGTCCTATTGATTAGAACACTGTCTCTTTTAGTATTATATTTTGTATTTAGTATCAATCACACTTGTCCAGTTCCTCACATTATAATGGTACGCTAAGTACACCTTAAGCGCTGTGATTGATTGAATGGTTAGCAAGACTTTCAAATTATTTATTTTTTCTCTATGACTTTCAAGCTTATCCTTAGGACAGAGAACTAAAGAGGCTAATCAGATATGGTCTCGCTAAAACAAATGGTCAAGTTGTGCGTGTTTGCTAATTCCACAAGTACCTACAAACGAAGGCAAATACACTGAGTTATGCCTTGAATAAGAATGAGTGTTACGTCCTCAGTCCTTTTTACTTTTCGTTTCATTTGTCGTGCTACTTATCCACTATCCAGTTATGGCGTTATTTACTCAATGGTAAAATAAAGACCCGATAGTGAGTAAAATGAAAGAGAACAAAAATTAACGTTATAAGACGAAATTTATACTTTTAAAAAGAGTAATATAAGTATTACTTAAGGATAGGACCTGAAGGTTAAGTACCTATCTATTATATGTAAATATATACGTATTTAGTTCTACATTTACAGGTTTCCTTCATTTTATCGCTGGAAAACATTTTCTTGAGCTTTTTCAAATAGGAGGTACACGAGTATATGAAAAAGCTTAAGGGAAGCTTTTTCCCGGGCGAGAGGGAACTGAAGCGGGGAGAGGGGAGGGGGGAGGCTACACGCGTCTCTCCCGACCTTGGCGGTCATTGACTTGTTTTAGTTTGACAAAGTAACATAAAAATGGTTTCAAGCAAGATATAAACTGGTTAGATCGGCATCCATTTATATACCTGTACCTACTTTGTCACTTTTAGACTCTTCGAGAGCCGATGAAGAAATATCCCTACACTAAGTTTTTGATAGAAGTCATTATAATTGTATTTGTGTTTATTATAAATTCATACCTACTGCCATTAAAGGCGTCTTACAACCAAGCATCATTGCGATATGATAATTAATAAATTTGGATATTAAAGAGCCCCAATAAAAACACTTCGATATTAAAATTTTATTTTAAAACATTTACTTACTGAATTTTATGCTATCAAGGAAGTGATGCTGCTCATGAAATAAACATTTTCCAATAAAAATGCAAGGTTAATTTGAATTTGAGTTCAAGGGTATTAAATTGTATCGTTCCTTCTCATTTTTACATACTTACGTACATTCATGCTCTGCTACGTAGATAGATGAATGCGACAGTTCATCCGAATTAATATTGATTCATATATTATAATTAGTTAATTACTGTTTTATGCTAATCACGATCAATCAAGAAAAACAAGGCAATATGAGATATGATAAATTTGGCTTATTCACAGTAGGAATGTATTACATAATATTATCATAAATATATCAGACACAAACTAGCTACGTTTCCTTAGTAGTAAAAGTGCATTTATAATTTGTTATTTAATCTAATCTTGTTCTTCTTAGCGTACCGGTGACAAACTAGAGCTGATTTACGGTTGGTCCTATCGCGCGATGTTATTTTAAACAGAGTAAAAGAGACATTCTGGACAACTTTAACCACATTTCACACAAATCGAACAACTTTCGCCTGGAAACATACCCTCCCAACAGTCCATTATTCCAGCAGTCATACATTCACAGTTTCCAAGATATTTAAACAGGCGAGCTTACTTTGCCTTCCTGGGAATTTTGGGATAAGAATTTGCCTGTGTGTTATACAACCTTTCCTTCATACTGAATTTAATCAAAACTGGTTCACGTTTACCTATTATACAGGGTGTTGCAAAAAGCTTCTAGCTAGTTACTTCGCGAATTTTCGAAACTCGTAGAATAAAAGTTGTTCAGAATGACCCCCTGAGTCACCCCCAAGAGGTAATATTATATAGAAGGATATAAGAAGACTTACTGTTAGCACACTTGGAGGGCACGGGCAGCGACAGGAACCTGCCCGGTTTCTGCGCAGCGGCGAGCGCCGTCAGCAGCGCCGCGCCGGCTATCAGCAGCCAGCCGTGCATCTGGAGACAACACAGATTAATGAGAATATAGGTATTTTCAATTATAGGTTAGCTTTATACACTCACGTGCAATGACAAAGTTCCACCTGCCATTGACTGTCATTGGAACTTTTTCATTGTTCGTGGGTGTACATTCATAGCTATGAACTAGCGGCGATGAGGATTAGTCTAGAAAAATGAGTTTTCGAAGAGTTGCCAACGTTTAATGTAATTAAACGCATTCTTGGTTAGCGTAGAAGGGCTCAGCAAGCGACCCCTCAAGGCGTATATGTATAATAGAAGTAGAAAGCTCGTTGATCTGCCACACTTTACATTACGCTGAACTTGGGCCTACAAGCGGTTAAATCCAGCGGTATACCTACGAGTACACGCGCTTAGTTGCCTTTGGATCGATTGGCAGAACGGAGTAGAGGCTTTGCGACAATTAATTCAGTAAGGCAATAGTATATTTTTTTAAAGTGCAAACTTTTTCAGGTCACAAATAGTCACAATATTTCAATAAAGTTATGGTACTGCGACAGTAATTAATTTGTCTTATAAGTCTCTGATAATTATCAAAGTTGTTCCCAGCATTGTTCTACCACTTATGAGTTATGAGCCAAACACTTGTGCCCTTAAATATAGCAAATAACTTACTCATTAGATAAAAACTTGTAAGATTTAGCAAGATTATGTTGTAGAGTCGAATCGAATGGCACGAACGAGGCATAATGGCCCATTGTATGCCGGATCGTTAACTTGACAGTTTGTAATTTGGATGTCACGGCGCGGCGGGCGGGTGCGTGATGTCCAATCTTGGACAAATTGGACAGTTAAGTTTTTGTCTACAATTAAGTAGGCATACAGAAAAATACCGACGTCCGTGCATTAGACTAGGCGCACACTATTAAAACTAAATGTAGCGTAATGAAAGCCTTCCTCACATTTCTGAATACCTATTGCATTTCTTTGACTATGTAATTACGTACTAGACGTTGGGGAATCATCAACATGTCGAAAACCCCCGCAGCTTCTGCCTATAGGCCGGGACATCGCACTCACAGTTCACAGTGAACAGGTACTTACACCATGTTACACAGAAATAATGAATGAGCGGAGGCTCCGGGACGGAGGGTCGGAGGGTACCCGCTCGACCCACATCTCGCAGCAGCCTCTAAATGTCAGCGGCGGGTTAATAGATATTTAATAGACGAAGCACCACCGCGAGCCTCGGGACGCAATACTCTCTCACGATTGACTTTTAGCGCTGACATGCGCTTGTGAAACCCCCATGTGAATATAATTAAAGGCAACTTATTTGTCGGTAATGATGTACGGTGTACACTCATCATGAACCGGGTCACTCCAGCGCCGCCGCCGCCGCCCGCACCCACGTCCCCGGCGGCGCGTCCCGCGACCGGCTCTTGCGTCACATCATGCGTTCACGACACAAGGTAAATATTTTTGAATTTTATGTAACAGTGCACGTCCGTCACCCCCCACCAGGCCGCGCCGATGACTGACTGGGGCACCTGATCACATTCTGTTATGCAATTTAATTAAAAAGCGAATTCATTTCAAATCGTGCTTTAAATGCGACTTAGCGAAGATTCCAGAAGCTTTTCGGTGTTGCTGACGAGTCTTGAATGCAAAGTGGTTGTAAATTGTATGATGCAAAGTGTATTGCTGCACAGGCCGGCTAAACAACTGGTTATTGAAAGCCTCTGAAGTGTAGATAAGAGTTGACAGTACTAGGTTAAGCATAACAGAAGGCCTGACCGTGCCCAACCAGCTTTTCAGCATGTAAAGTCATCCGTGCGTGACTGAAAGAGTGAAATTTAATCATATTTTTGATTTCGTAGTGGTCAGTTGTGTTTGCCCATTAGTCAACCGGGGCGGGTGACACTGTGTGCTCTATTACATAAGGCTGCCCCAACAGTGTCGTCACACCAATACATACAAGACAGCTTGTTTATACATGGTTGCATCTGACACGGGCATGTTACATTCATCTCGAGTACCTCCTCAATGTTAATTGATTCTCGTGCCGTACAGGGCATTAATGAAGCTTCAATGGAATAGTCAGGGTCAATAGCGCAAAAACACTTGTTCGTTCACACAAGTGATGTGAGCAGAGACCCGGAAGCGAGCGGTCGCCAGCCGGATCGTCCCCGCACCCGCGGCCTTGACACGTTTGCTCCACGACAACAAGCTACACCGTAAACGGATACATAATTGCGAGCCCACTCATCAATAAAATATAAGCCGGAGTCATCCAATGCGGAGATGCGCTCGGTAAATGCTGAGGCTTCCCTCTTCCTCAAACAATTCCAAATTAGGGATTTATTGCATATAAGATGCCTTTATGGGATCGGGCCCGTTCTGCTTTGTGCATTAACAATGCAGAGAGCAAGATGCGTTGATAATGTGAAAGCGAAATTCGTTCTCAACTGAAGACTGAAGTTACAGTATTCTTCCTGGAAAGTTCTGAGATACAGTTAACAATCACGTGAATTCCGTATTTCCGGATGCATTTGCATGTTGTTCCCCCATGATGACTATTCTAAATAAATAAGCTATCTTTTGACTAAAATCGTGTAGTAAGAAAGTACAAAAGATTAAGTTTGTACTCTTCTTTTACGAATTATGTGAAATGAAACATTGTTGTTGCGAGTGTCGCAAGCGCGGGGGGCGGTCACTGCGGCGCGGTCACGATGCTGCAGTCACGCTGCAGGTCCCACTGAGATCTTCTTCTACCATTTATATTTAGCCGGATTTAGGAACAATGGAGAAATGGCAATCAATACCTGATACCTATCACATTACCTATCAGATAAAAAACCATTTTAAATCGTATTAGCCGCATCGGTGTATGATTGGTATGTCAGTTAATTGTTAGTTATGTCAGCCTTTACCGAACAAACACCCTTTAAGAATAATTATAGTTGTAGTGTAAAAATATAATATGTTTTTGATAAGACACATACATAAACAATATAAAAAAACGCTTACACACGACCTCGCTAGTAATAGTAACGGATGCAAAAAACGGCGAAAAGTTCAAGATAACTGCTTCGCACCAAACCAAAGGTCTTAAAGTTCAATGACCAAGTGTTTAGCGGCAAAACAAGGAGGCTCTAATAACATTATGCATTATTATGTAGTTTGGTCGTGATACAAGAAACCTCTAGTGTATTTGCTAGTCTCGGCCTCGTCACTGTTGTGTTGTGAGGTGTTTGATTTGTTAACCTCCAATTTATCACGTGTCATATGGAACCTATATGGAACTCTTAGTATGTCAATTAATGTTTTTCCTACAGGCTACCTCATAGTCAGAACTGAAAATACATAATGATACGGGACAAACTAAACAAATGATGATGGGCACAAATATATGGAAGCTGGGACCAGCTCCAATAGAAATGAGTGATACGTCGTTGAAAAGGTATTTTTTTGCAGAATATGAATAACAGAAGCGCCAGTCCTGATTTACTGTCCAATTAGAATAATCACACCTTGAAAGTTTTTATATTTTATTTCTGTAATTTTAATGTTTTTGTTATTTTTTCACATTCATTTTTAATTTTTATAACAAAATGATCATCATTCATTATAATATTACATTTGTTTATTATCTCAGTAAATAAAACCAGTTGAAAGTATTTTCTCCCATTTAATAATACGTGTTTACGTGTATTACGCCCTAACTGTCATCAGGAGAGAGAGTACAATGCCATAGAAAAATACTTCCTTCCGACGAATATATTTCAAAATGGACAACTTATACGGATTTGTTGTCATAATATTTTTTTGCTCACTTGAAAAGAGCTATCCAACGATGTATGACTCATCTTTATTGGACATAGGTCCCAAAACGCCCATTGTCATTTCCTCGAAACTTAGGCAATTTTTTAGACAAATCAATAAGTACGAAAAAGGTTTTTATTGCGAAAGTGGCTGAAGTGCCAACATGAAGCATATACATAGTTCTATGTATATTACAGCCTATACAGAAACCATCATTTCAATTATAGTTCCATTTAACTTTACTTTGTATGACAAAATACGTGCATAATTATAAACTTATAAGCAAAAGCACTTAATGTATAAAGTGTAATTTCATTTAACGTGAGAAACTATTCTCACGACACGGCCTACTATTGGATCTATTATACCCACTGTAATCTATGTAGATTACTACGAATTTTAAAGCAGATAATAAATGTCAATTGTTTCAAGCGGAAAAGCTGTTAAAAATCTCCCATACAAAAGACTTCAACGCGCGCGCGAACTTACATTGCATGACAAAAGCGTTAAGTTTGATAATAACATCATTATAGCAAGTATTATCTAATTACGTTTTTTGTTAACAAAATCTTATTAAACGTGTCACGCATATTTTCATCGACGCCTGGTTCCTCATCAGTAAAAAACTGATTATTGTTTTGTAGCTGTTGTAGCCTTGAACTATTGCGCAAGATTTGACATTTGAACTACAGACCTCATACAGGTATGGCTTTGGGTCGTTGTAACATTACTGTTCTTGAATTACTTTAAAAGCTTTTAAGTAAAGATAGTCTAGATACGGATATAGGCTAGGCTCAGGTTGATATTATATTATATTATTAGTATCTGTTGTGTAGATATTTTAAGGATTAGCCTATGGGTTTAGGTTGCATATACATATAATATACCTACTTAATAAAGTAAATATAATTTAAAAATATATGAATTACGATTTGAAATTTAGACTTTAATTGCGATTGCAAAAACATTGACTCCCGTAATATGCTTTCGAAATATTTGTCGTAAGATTAAAGATATATATAACAAAAAGATAAGTGTTAGGCTCGTTGTGTCGATACTTATCACATCAACTGTACCTTGCGACAGATCGACCTTCGAAATGTATGGGTTCAGCTAGCTGAAGACTTATTGTAACAATAAGTCAATGTGATGTAAGTAGTTTTTTTTTAATACACATGTGTGCACATGACCTAACCGGAGATATTTTGATACTGCCGATAGTAAGAAATAATTAAAATATGTACTTAATATTTTTACTTTTAACTTCTTAAAACTCTTTCAAAAGCATACAATATAACCAGAACCCAAATTACCTACAACATTTTGATAAGGCATGTAACGAACCTACTCATATTTCGCAAAGTTCAAGCTACCCAAATAGAGGTTATCAGTAAAACGTAATTTGCCATCTGACATTGAAGAAGCTTTCGTTCACGACCACTTATTATTATTATAAATTCTTTATTGCACATAAAAACATTGTACAAAGGCGAACTTAATAGCATTCTCTACCAGTTAACCTTTGGTGATGTCGAGAAAGTGGTTGGTAGTGCGATAGGCTGAGAGGAGAGAAGTTATTTACTTTAATCGAGACACAGAGATATACTTACTTATACATAATAGCTATACAAATTATATACATACATATATAAATATATTCCTACATTATATTATAATATACCTAATACATAATAATAATACAAAATATAATATAATATCATCATCATCAAATAAAATATATTAAAAATCAATTTTGTTGATCGTTCTGCACTTGGAGGTAGTGCTGACGAACTTTGGCTTACCACTTATTTCTTTAAACCGTGAAAAAGTAATCGCTACTCACAAATTCATTCAGATAGACCTATGTTTAAACTACGAAGGTGTAAAATTACAGGACTTTAAACGCCTATAGTCATTATCACAAATTGCGAACCGTGTAAGATCTCAAATGTCAATTTACCGTCGGAAGCCTGATATTCAGTGATAGGCGAGGGTGCTAATCATAAACACCTGTTCTCCGATGATTACAAACTTTACTATTCATTGTAATCGTAATCTTTGCATCTAAGTGAGACTTTAGAGTTGTGCCGAGGCTAGGTAATAAAGATTGATGACTGTGCCCGAGCCGCGCCGCACTCGTGAGCGAGTTGCCCAACTTGAAGACACAGATACAAAGACACACAGACAATCATGCACGACCACTGATAGACTTGTCATTGAGCTGCCACCTAGATGACTTACTGCTAACACAAAATCATCTACTTCGGCGTGCAATAAAATGTAATGACAGTCTCGCAAATTCGCTACCACAGTCGAAGGTGAAGTCTGCAATAGGTCTGCTGGATTATTCTTTTTAGTGTCATTGAACTGGGTTCCCCTCATCTCGCCTAATCTTTATTGCCCTAAACTCGTTTCGCATAACTCGTAAGGTCTAAACTTTTTTGGTAGAATCATCACTTCGCCAAGACTTATGTGGCATAAGACTCGTTTCGTCTAAAACTCTTTTGGCACAAACTTGAAACACCTAAGTCTTGTTTGCTTAAATTGTTCGTATTGGTATAATCTTGTTTCTCCTAATATTATCTTAATAAATACTATATTATTTTTATGTTGTAAAAGTACAAATTGTGGTATTTTTCTTCCTACATCCCGAAAATCACGATATTGAATGATCAAAATATCGAAAGTGAATGACCATTATAATGATTACAAACGCCATTAAACCCCATTAGATCGAAACCTAAAGATAGGTGCGACGACGAGCAAAGCGAGGAGGAGCGTGTTAGGTGCACATTATCGTCAAATGCAAAGCGGAGCGCAGCGAAGCGGAGCGGAGCGTTTCCCACATAGCGGCCACAATACAAGGCACCAGTTTGCGCTATGTAGGGAGACACTCCAAAAGTTAAAGCCAAACGAATATTATTACTTTGTATAACCCATGCCGTTGCATTATTAGACTATTCAAGATTTGGCCATACCATTATTAGGCTAAACAAGATTATGCGAAACAACTTTTTACTAAAAGAGATTTATGCCATAAGATTTTAGGCGAAACGAGACTTTGACCAAACGTTACTATGCAATATGAGATTAGGCAAATAAATCTTAGGCCAAAAAAGGTAGAACCGATCAACACTAGCACTGTGTAATCTATTAATTATAAACAAACTATACAATTAAAACGATTTACAAATTAATGTAAGATATTTTGCAAGCTCAGCCATTGTCTATTTAGAATGTAAGAAAGCGTGTCATGGATTGAGCTGTAAAAACACTCGAGATCTCCCATGGATACGCCAAACTATTCATAAGTCACAACTTATTGTATGTTGGTAATAGTTGCTTCAGACATACATTGCAGTAAAACATACAGTAGGTGAAGTACATACTGTCTACCTAGTGCTTACTAGTCTACGCAATGTTCTTGAATGTAATTTATTTTAGGTTTAACCATCATATTGACAAGAGATCGATGTTGCATCGCAACCATGAAACATGATGGAAAAGCCGCTTGTTCATTAATAAAACGGCTGCGTATCAATCAAAGTGGAGATAAATAGTAATCTGTGGAAGTGCATCGCAATGCGGCGGGCACCTGACACACATGTCGATCAGCGATGCGCCCGCGCCGCCGCCGCCGCCGCCGCCGCCGCCGCCCTGGCCGAGTGGCGCAATGAGAGGACGGCGCTGGGCGTGAACGAACCAACGACCAGTTTCAGAATTTAGAAAACTTATTTTTTATTTAGGTTTGTATAGTTTACCAACGTACCTTATCTGCTGCGGGAGTGGATGGACAAAAATAAAGCGTTAGGTGCTTTATGCTTCATTAGGACAAATTTCTCAAGTAAGAGGAATTAATTCTAACATTTGAATAACAACGTACCACCACTCACTTCAGAAAATGTACCTAGACTGAACTTAAGTCCTAATTAACGACAATTTCAGCCAATCACAGCACTGTAATTCATATTCAAGTTCGGCTTAACTCGGCGTTCTCATCTATGAATCACAATTAATCTACTTATCATCATAAGTATTTAGGTACCCATAAATATATTATATCAACAACCTAAGTTAATTTGGTTATAATCGAAAGAAAGAGACGAATCTGCGAGACTAGATTACGAAAACTTAGGAATCCAGGCACCACGTGCCTGAGCTCGTCGGTCCACCGCAAAGCGGCTGCAGGGAGTCCCACGCTAAACATTTGTTATGGTAACTATTTATAGTCTCTACTCGAGATACGAATATTCGGCCCGATCCTATAAACTTAATTTTGCTGATTTTACTTATCGGTGACTTTATTGTATGATTAGATTCTTCATAGCAACCTAGTTATTTACATAACACACTGACAATCACCAGGACAAATCGTCAATAAGTATCCACACAAAGTCTCAAAGCTGATGTCAGATTTTATTAATCCAGTAAAATATATTTTATACTGCTTTTTATGCATAAACACATCGTTTAAACGGAGCTAACCGGTTCACACTAATTATTAAAACGGATTTAAATAAGTAACGAAGACCTGATGAGTTAGTATACGGACATTAGGTGTATTTAAAATATCATATCTTGGAATTCAATACACAATCTATTTTTACACAACACGTTGTTGCAAAAGTTATTAATTATGAAAAAGAGACACTCAGCTTAGCAAAGAAGCAAAATAAACATGTGATCTGAGCATGTAATTAATTAATTAATTAATGCATTTATCTAATCTGTGATTTCGTGGTACTGGCTGAAAAAGCGTTTGAATATAGAGTTCCCACGTGAGTTGGGAG
The DNA here is from genome assembly GCF_932276165.1 of Plutella xylostella. NCBI lineage: Eukaryota > Metazoa > Arthropoda > Insecta > Lepidoptera > Plutellidae > Plutella > Plutella xylostella. The sequence goes on along the minus strand of NC_063984.1, from coordinate 8,558,997 downwards.
CCAATCAGCAACTGAAGGCTACGGCCGACAATGACGTGGTGAAACGGTCACAGAGTACCTCGAGCAAAGGGTTCCGAACATTATCTGAGAATCAGCTACCATGTTGCAACGCAAGGCGTGACACACATACGACTTCACCCAGTCAGCTGTGAGCAATCGTCAAGAACAAATACCTACCGAATTGACAGTAGATAAGTACCTATTTTAATAATGTTTGAGTTAAGTTCTGTAAATCAACGCAACTTTTGAGAGTTTCCGCAGCCTTAGACCACACTTTCAGTCATTTCTAATCACACAAATCACACTTTTAATTTACACGCAAGTCGATAATGAGATCGTTCTTGTAATACCGAGATAGCACATAAGCTTTTGGTGCAACTATGCTTGTCAAATGCGTACCATAAAAGCTCGATATTATTATAAGCTATCTGGTATGGAAGTATTTCTCAAACTTTTAATTTACATTACTAATTAGTGTTTCATGATTAAACTCAATAAGTTGTTATATTATTAGTTGCAAGCTTTATAACTTATAAGTCTGATTTTACATCATTAAAGTTATTTTGTTGGATTAAATTATTATTTGGGTAGATAGGATGATTCGTTGAATATTAATCACTGTATTTATAACTTCTTCGTTTTTAAATTTATTACATATATATTTTATATATAAATTTCACTGTCAAATCCCGCGCATCCTTAAACTTCATTCCCGAATCATCCCGCCTTCCCATTGCTATGCATGCGTAGACCATAGAGGGACTTACCTTTTTTATTTGTTGTAAAAAAAAATAAGCCGCGGGAAAAATCACACAGTCACTGTTGTAATAGCTCGCGGCTGGTTCGGGCGAGGTCTTTTATAGCGCTCGGAGCGGGGATGGCGAGCCGAGCCGAGCGGTGGGACGCTCCGGTCTGCACATCTTGAATAACTTCAACTTATCAGCGTGCGGCATTCCTCGGGAAATGGTTTGGGCTATATTCTCTATGCATCCTGAAAAGTGTACTTTTTATTTAACTTGATTTTAGCCAGTATTTTTTATTGGTTACACTCTGGAATTAAAAATAAAGTTTGTTTTGCCCAGAAAAAACTAAAAAGTTTACCTATTGAAATGGTTTATGTAGTCTGAATCTTTGTTCATAAAAATCTGAAAAATATAAAACTTTATATGAGGTAAACTACATGCTGTCTCTCTCTGTTATTATTTTTAGACAGTGACAGCATGTATTTTATCCCATAGGTAGCCACTAACCAGACATTGTAAAACAGGCCCTTAATCATTTTTGGAAAAAGTAATTATTTTTAACTAACTTCGAAAAACAAGGTGTGAGAACCTCATCCGTTTCTCGAATTCGTCTTTATCAAATAAAATGTACTTATGTCCACCGATATTATTATTTTCACCAGTTATGGACCGATACATTTTTTATGTACTAAGTACCTTATTGGGTTTATCTTTATCTAATAAAGTTTGATATAAGATGTACCTATATCATACGTCTAACTACAACGTTACAATCTTACAATACTAGGAAATGTATTTTTGCAACACTGTCCATGAATTTATACCCGTAAACGTAAAGCTCTTTAGATTTCTATAAGTAATAGTTGGAGCTCCAACATAGTAATTAGTGTTGCCCAAATGCAAGAACAAGACGAGACTTAGCCAGTCTTGGTCTTGGTCTTGCGCCAATACACCTGGTCTTGGTCTTGGTCTTGGTCTTGCGCCAATACACCTGGTCTTGGTCTTGGTCTTGGTCTTGCGCTCCCAGTCTTGGTCTTGGTCTTGGTCTTGCAGCAAGAGTCTTGCAAGTCTTGCAATTACCTATTAGTCTATTACTATTTATTAAAGTTTACTTTTTGATTTTAATAGATATTTTTTTATTCGCTATGTTTATGGTATTAGTCGTAATGCGCATAGGTCCAGTTTTTCATTTTCTTTGATACAGTTTTTTGCATCTCATAGAATTCCTAAGCGTACTTACCTATACACCGAACTGTTACACCTAACTACTCAGTGAAATAGCGCTCTGCAAGACGCAAGAGTCTTGCAGGCTATGTCTTGTTCTTGCTCAAGTCTTGCACGGTCAGTCTTGGTCTTGGTCTTGCTAAAAATACGCGGTCTTGTTCTTGGTCTTGGTCTTGCAAAAACGCAAGAACAAGACCAAGACTGCAAGACCAAGACTGAATTTGGGCAACACTAATAGTAATAGATTCACAATAGTGTTATTCAGTAAATTACTCGTTAAGGGTCGGCAATAGGCAATCGAGGGTTGGCATTGTCATAGAATTATGTAGTAAATGATGCTCTACAGCCTTGAAAAAAATCACACAGGTAGCCGAAGAGTCTAGCTAGGTGCTGAATCATTCGAATTTAAGTAAATGCTTATGGATAACTGTAAATTAATTACGAAAAACCAGTAAATCACACTCCCGTATTGTAACAACTGTGTCGTAATTATCAAGAATTTTCACATGATTCTTATCAAATTATAACTTAGATAAATGCTTGGACTAGGCGCTAAATACCTTGTTTTTTAATAAACAAACACCTATTTTGTGTAAATTAATCCCAAACTTGAGCAATTTTTTTCCCTCAAATATTCATACAAATATCTATGGCGGCTTTCTGTGTTATAAAATCATAAACACAAGCGACGTTTGACTCAGTCGGCCGGTGGCCTCCAAAGAAGGGTCACGTCGGTTTAGGCGGCACTGACAGCTCGCGATCTAATTCTGTACAGACACAAAATCACTGCACATTGGTTGTCATTGCACTTTTACAACTTTTATGACACCAACATAATTTGATTTGAAATTGAGGAAGCATAATTCTTATACTATATTCAATAAATTAAATGATAATGTTTTTTATTAGTTAAGTCCATGGTACTTCTTGATTAAATTATAATTATTAATGCCTAACTAAAACTAATTAATATAAAATTAAAATTAAACTAAAAAGAAGATGCTGGCCAGATCGCTGCCACTGTCGGGTAGGGTACCCAAGACGCTGGCCGCGTTACCCCGCTATATAGCGATGCTTAGCCTTTGTGATAGGTAAGTGCCAGCCCTAGGGTCCCTTGAGACTTCTATTAGTCTGCTGCTGATGTCTTTAAAAAGCTGACGTGCCTCCGGTCCCCACGGCCTTGGGATGAGGAGCAGGAATATAGTGAATGGATCTAAGTGATGACAATACGTAGGAAGATTAGGTTAGGATTCAAAAACACAGTCTCATTAGGATTCAAAAACACAGTCACAGGCATGGTCTCGTGAGGATCTGATGAGGGCAGTAACACGGAGGTGACTGAATTTTATTTCAAAGATTTAATAGCTAAAAGCATCGAGTTTGGGCGCGGTGGTAGCTCAGTCGGGTAAGCGCCCGCTTCTCACGCAAGAGATGCGGGTTCGAATCACGGCGCTGACATGTACCAATGAGTTCTTTTAACTTAAGTACAATGTATACCATCGCTCTAACGGTGAAGGAAAACATCGTGAGGAAACCTGCATATCTAGATTTAGCACATCTAGATATGTGAACCCACCAACCCGCAGTGGACCAGCGTGGTGGGAAATGGTTCAAGCTTAGGAAGGCAGTTTAGACCTTGGGGATATGCACAAAGGTTCCACTCGAGAGAGCCAGGTGCAGGTACTTACACCCCCACAGAGAATAGAATAGAATCGAGTTTGGGCTATTAAGTATGTTTTTCAAAGAGAGAGAGAAAGATATTTTAGGTTTCCTCTGGATTAGTTAGGTTTACTGGGTTTACTAAATTCATTCGTACCGTAAAATTGTCAATGACGGAATTTCTTCTATAGACAGTAGCCACTAATAAAAACAACGATATATGGCGTGATTTGCAAAAGTACCTATCTAGTCAACCTGCCACGGGGTGACTTCGGTGGGTACTCGTAACTCAGAATAATACTAATTATATGTTATTGCATCAATAATAAAAAAATCAAGAAAATATTCAAAGTTTCCATCCTCGTTTTTCACGCACACACATTTATTTATTTATTTATTTAAACACTTTATTGTATGTATACACAAATTACACAGTTTAAAGTAAAAAGTTAACAAGTACAAGAAAGAACAATACAAGTATATATATACAAAGGCGGACTTATCGCCTAAACGCGATTTCTTCCAGTCAACCTTTATGGTGTGGAAATAAAAGTAAGCCTATAACTCTTAAAATTAAATAAAACTACTGTATACACAGAGACAATCAAGTGTAACCTAATCCAAATTTAAATAAACATATCTAACTATAACCTAACATATTAAGTTCTAAGCTAAAAATAAATAAATATAAATAACTATTATGTACCTACATATATTAACTATCATGTTTTATATTAATATAAATAGTAGTATACATATATAAATATACTATTACCTATATAAATAAATAAATAGATAAATAAAATAGAATAAAACAATTACCATCCCAAGGTCTTATAATAATGTAATTTAAGACTATTTTTAAATACATTAAGTGATGACGATAGCCGTACCTCCACTGGTAGCGAGTTCCACAGATTCACAGCTTTGACAGCAAAGGAGCCACTATAGGCCGCACTGGTATGTTGCGGTACACTCAGCATTTTATTTTCCTGTGATCGCAAAGCACGTCCGTGGGAAGACAAGTATGTGAACTTGCTTCGTAGGTACTGGGGAGCATTTGGATTATTAAGGCCATTATAAAGAAGACAAAGAATATGAGTATTCCTTCGAAGGCGAATCGGGAGCCACTTTAGTACAGCACGGTACTCAGAAATATGATCATATTTACGTAATCCGAAAATAAATCGGATACATAAATTCTGGAGACGTTCGAGTTTGTTAAGTAGCTCCTCTGTGAGGTCAAGATAGCTTACGTCTGCGTAATCGAGAATCGGGAGCAGTAGTGACTGTGCCAGCGTAATCTTAGTGTGATGAGGCAGGAAAAATTGCAAGCGCTTAAGGGAGTGACAGGATGCAAAGACTTTTTTACTAACTGCTTCTACTTGGGGTAGCCAGGTAAATGTGCTATCCATAATTACGCCCAGATTCTTAACTGATTTAACAAAAAGTATCTCAGTACCGTCATAGTACAGCTTGCTATCAAGGGACAAATACGATCTATTCAGCAGCCTTGGACTTCCAATCATAATAGCTTGCGACTTGTTAGGATTGAGTAGAAGTCCAAACTTCTTTACCCATTTAGATATTATGTCCAGGTTTTGATTGATGACATCAATTGCCGAATTAATGTCTTCCGGAAGAGCACTAGTGTAGATCTGGAGATCGTCTGCATAGAGGTGGTAGAGAGAAGTAAGTTGTTTAGCTAAGATATTAATAAATAGTGAAAAGAGTAAAGGAGATAGCACGCCGCCTTGCGGGACGCCCGCTAGTACCGGACACCAGGCAGAGCTCTCTGCGTCGGTGCGAACGCACTGCTGGCGTCCCTTAAGGTAAGATTCGAACCAAGTGGTGACTGTCGGAGATACGTTAAGAGATCGTAAAATTCCAAGGAGTATGTCAAGATCAACCGTGTTAAAAGCATTACTAAAATCTAACAGGGTAAGCACAGTTACTTGGTGATTTTCCATATTTAGACGGATATCATCGGTGACCTTTATGAGCGCGGTGACGGTGCTATGGCCGGTACGAAACCCAGACTGAAATTCGTTAAGGAGATGGTGAGTGGATAGGAAGTTGGAAAATTGTTCGAATACAAGGCGTTCAAGGACTTTTGACAGGAAAGGTAGGATTGAAATGGGGCGAAATTGGGATAATGTGGTCACAAACTCATACCTTGTTCTAGGAGCAGGGTCTATTTCCATGACCCTGGTGTATTTCCATGACCACTTTTCACTAGTGTCCCACCGGTTTCGGTGCTCAGCTGAATAACATCATTAACCATTATTATTCTGAGATATCATCACTTCTTATTCTGAGTTACCCAACATAAAATCACGCCATCTATTGAAATCATTTTTTTTAATTAGGTTTTTTCTATGGTGTTATCCCCAAATTTAAGGGAAGCAAAATAATTATATTCTAACCTTTTTATACCTATTATATTAAAATACCTATTCAACGATACCCTACCTACACCATCAAAATAACCAGAAAAAATAGCAGCCCCAATTTACTTGTATGGGAGAGGGAGTACCCCAATTTTTTTTGGGGGTACCTACTCCCCATAAATATTAGCTTGATATCTTTACCCGTTTCTGATAAAAAGAGCGGTGACAGACAGTCAGTCAGACAGACGGACAATAAAGAGACCCTAAAAATAAGAAAAAATATTATGCTGCTACCAAAAAATATACTTACAGGTATTGAAAAAGCGGTATATACCAAACAAAAAAGGAGTGAGACAAGGGGTCATTCTGAAATTTTCTTCTACGAGTTTTTGCGACACTCTGTATTTACTTTGCTTTGTCGTCGGGGTTCAGTTGGCTGGAGGATGTCCTAAACTTATTATCTACACTTTAATACCTGTAGTTACCTTTCTACAAGTAAATACAACATTTGTTTGCGAAAGCTAATCGGGTTCCGAGTATGGAGAAAAGTGGCACCCCTATTAATTTCTACTCTTTCCTGGTGCCTAAGAGTGTAAGTAAAAATTATACTTACCCTAAAATCACCCAAAATTTACTTGAAAATAATTGTCAATAAAGTTGCCGAGTAAAATTTTATCGACCCAAAATTAAATGTACTCTGTGCCCACTGTGCAAACTTACATGTGTGCGTGTCACTGCGTGTGCTGTGTGAAGAGCACTGAAAACCCAAATTTGGCGGGGCACGTCACCCTGTACGGGCCCTTAATAACATATGATTACGAGCTATGTGTTCATATTACCACACATCGGATGCAAATTGCTCTTATTAAATTGATTGATATGAATTAAAGGCCCTAATGACGCTGTGTAAACATAGTTCAAATATAGCTAATTAGTTTAAAAGATATATACTTTGCGATATCTATATATACTGTATATAAACTTTACAGTGAAGTTGATATGAATAAACATACAGATTCGTAGATTTTGTAGTAATCATGCGTTTAAGCGTCCACTGTAGTAACATATAAGTAGTTTAATGAACCGTTCAGCGATTTCCACGAGTAAATCGTTACACTAAACTCAACTTACATAGGTATTACAAACTATTTAAACCGGACGTTTTTTCTTGCATCTTTCTTTGGCTGTTGCGGTAAGTACCTATATTAATAATATTATAGAAAGTAGGTATGTTTGATACAAATAAAATGAAAATGTATTAACCGTTATAATGCTATATTATTCCGGTGTCAGTCAATTCTATACCGAAATTTCCTTTGGAAGCCTTTTAAAGGCAATGCAAATCCTTATCGGAATAGCTACTGCGACAGAAGAGGCATAATCAAAGACTCCAAAGACACATAAGTTTAGATGGTGAACCTTTAATTATTTAATTTCCTTCTATGGGTGATTCATTATATGTATTATCAACTTTTGTTTATCACAAACATATCAAATTCTCGAAACTGTGTCGGTTTTGAATATAGTCACATGATGCGACATGCGACCTCCCCGAAGGTTGATTAGTCAGCGTAGCGCGCCGCGGTGTGGTGTGTGATGTGTCGGACATCGACCACGGAATTGGTTTTGAGGCTGTTGTGAAGACGGCACAGCAGATCCTCCGATACCAAGGATAGTATAAGTAGAATATGACTTTATTGATTATTATTATTAAATTATTTATTGCGCAAAGTAAATAGGTATACAAAGGCGAACTTTATGCTAGTAGCATTCTCTACCAGTTAACCTATGCCTATGGTGATGTTGAAAAAGTGATTGGTTGTGCTTAAGGCTCATTAAGACTTGTCTAAGCTTATTAATGATTGATACCAAAAACTCATAAAATACAATTTATTTGTGATCATGATAATTATTTTTAGGTATAGGTAAGTACTTTATCTTATCTACATACGTATTAATCGTTCCACTTTATACCTAAACCATCCCAATACATACCTCTATGCAAAAAATATTCTTAATAATTAGCTTGATTTCTGTGATATATAGGTATGTTGATATCTAAGGTCAATTATTGTTACAAATAGGACATACATACCTGGTACTTAATAAATACCTACTTAATCCAACATGAATGTATTTGCTATAGGTATTATGTAGGTCCCTACTAAAGCATTGTCATGCTGTTTTTCTATGGTCATACCATGCAGTTCAAACACCCACGTAAAAGGATGCGGCCTTTGCTTGTTCAATTAACAATGAGACCAACATCTACTTATAAATATGTATTGTCTACTTAGTTGTGAAGGTAGGAATTCTGTGAGATAGATTTCCTTATTTACCTAACATAAGAACTTTTATTTTTACGTCATAACTTTGAAGAAGGAAAGAATTTCAGTGAGGATAAAACAGCCACAATTCGACCCTCTGTGTGGTTGATATTGATGTTCGAGAATAGAAATGCTATGCGAGAATAATTAACAGTGTATTTACAAAAACATGGTAACTCCGGATAGGTACTCACTTTTAGATAGTACACATTTTATTATAGAAAGCGCCCTGTAGACAAACGTTGTCTAGTTAATAAGATAAGTAGATAGGTACCTAATTTAGCAAATCACAGCAGTCCACTGCTTAGATGATCGAATGATCCTTCATAGGTATAAGTACTTAATTAATTACCACTTAAGAAATCGCAAGGTCCATTTTCTAAACAATGTACCTAATGTGCTTAATCCTTCAGTAAGTAATTAAAGTGTAAAAAACGTGTGCAGAAGTTTAAATGACAAGGCAACGAATTAAGCTGTAAAACCATTAGTAACCATCAGAGGGCAATGTCTGCCAACTGTTACCCACGTACGGGCGATTGTGTTTTCTATTTGTTCGTGTGAACTACGTAAAATTCTCGACGTGTTTGTAGAGAATTTTAAGTTACAGATCAATTCATTCCGATATAGGTAATCATGTCTTTTTTTACGAATCTCTTATTTTATCAGCACATTTATCATTTTTCATTGTGTTGGGGTCCTCCAATCCGCACTGGGTCCTGGTGGTGCACTAGACCTAAAATCCTTCCCTGGAAGGAGACGTGATGGGTTGTGATGTGATGATGTTTGTCATTTTCGTCACCATAGATCTGCTTTTTGGAGGAATACGGTAAAAATAATGCTTTTTTTTGTAAAAAATATTAGATAAAAACTAAGCGAATCTAAAGTAACATTACCACTTCTCTTTCTCTATGAATGATTCGTTGTTAAATGTTTAAATTTTTACCCACTTAGTTACCTAAAGATGAATAAGAGCACGCAGTGACCTAACTAAGAACATAACTTAATTAATTACTTACCGGAATATCCTGCGTAAGTAGGTTCTCATTGCGCAATGCAGGGGAAGCGGCTTTGTAAGCTCCTAGAAATGTTTATCTGCGTCGTTCTCGGAAGGTGTTTCTTAATTTCTATCCATCCAGACCGAATTAGTCTACATTTTGTGAGTAGATGGAGAGTTATTGGTGTGAAACACGATCCTTGTACCTACATTTATAATATCATCATAAACATGGTTTATTGATCGTTGGTATCTCTCTTGCAACAGTTGCTATTTTCAGAATCAGTAACATTTCATGTACATAAGTGCATTAACAGGGGTGTAATAAGCACAAGATAGGAACTTAATTCCGTTTAGAATTCCGAACACATATGGAGAATACCCTTTAACAATGGACCGACTGGTTGCGTATGCATCTAGAAGACATCAATCATCGGATAAATTCTTTACTATGACATTCATATGCAGATCTATACATTTTTATGATCGTAAATAGATACTTATTACAAAAAACAAAACACGCACTCACGCCTTGTACTAATGTACTCCCTTGCGGGGTAGGCAGAGGTGCATTGCTGCACCCACTTTTCGCCAGAGTGTTATGTTAGTCCCAATGTAATAGGGGGCGGGCCTATTGCCATTTTACGGGTACATCCAAGACCCGAGAACAAATATCTGTGTTTAAACAAATATCTGCCCCAGCCGGGAATCGAACCCGGGTCCATCGGCTCAGTAGTCAGGGTCACTAACCACTACGCCATTCGGTCGTCTTACTTATACTTATTACAATTAGGTACATACTGATTGTTTGTTACGTAGTAATTAACATAGGTACGTATAGGTACTTATACCATGCCTCTGCACATTGGTACAGTTCACACTTAGTTAATCCTAAGTAAGCCTGCTTAAGCTTATTCGGTGATTAAACACGAAAGTCTTAAATTGAAGGGTAGGTAATTCAGATTTTTAACTAAGTAAGTACCTACCTGTATTAGTCGGTACCTAACACTAATCCGGAGATATCTGAAGACTGTTACAACTTGGCTTACCTCGCAGCACTCGGCTCACGGCACCAGACGACCACACTGATAGACAAAACACCAAGGTCAGTATTCAAAAGTGACTCTTCATGACCCCGATAATGAGGCTGCATTATTACCTCCGAGTGACTATGATTATAGAAAATAGTATAAAATAGGTACATACGCACGATCGAGACGGGATGGCTCTAATTGACAAAACACGTTTGCCCCAGCCGGGAATCGAACCCGGGTCCATCGGCTCAGTAGTCAGGGTCACTAACCACTACGCCATTCGGTCGTCTTACTTATACTTATTACAATTAGGTACATACTGATTGTTTGTTACGTAGTAATTAACATAGGTACGTATAGGTACTTATACCATGCCTCTGCACATTGGTACAGTTCACACTTAGTTAATCCTAAGTAAGCCTGCTTAAGCTTATTCGGTGATTAAACACGAAAGTCTTAAATTGAAGGGTAGGTAATTCAGATTTTTAACTAAGTAAGTACCTACCTGTATTAGTCGGTACCTAACACTAATCCGGAGATATCTGAAGACTGTTACAACTTGGCTTACCTCGCAGCACTCGGCTCACGGCACCAGACGACCACACTGATAGACAAAACACCAAGGTCAGTATTCAAAAGTGACTCTTCATGACCCCGATAATGAGGCTGCATTATTACCTCCGAGTGACTATGATTATAGAAAATAGTATAAAATAGGTACATACGCACGATCGAGACGGGATGGCTCTAATTGACAAAACACGTTTGCAATTGTTTTGGACAACAAAGTGCTTTGACCTTAGCATGGATGTTGGATGCAGACGACACAGTATTATGTGGCGAAGGTATTCTTGAGGGAAGACTCTTCAATGTCACGTGGGACGCTAGGTTTACGATAAACGAGGTGGGTAATAGTAATATCCTCCAAGCCGAATTTCGACCATGGCGGCAGATCTCAATTGTGATCAGCCATCTACGCAGGAGTAGATTATTTCCCAAGTGTGTGCGCAGTACACAGGAGCACTCTCTGTTCCATCATTCTCGTAACCCAATGGAACGGATTGACCGAAACGACTGGAGAGAGCTAGGCGCAGGACCGAATGCTTTACATGCCCATCCGACAGCATGGATCGTTTCACTGTTTCGGACATCAGGTGATCAGCCTTCTATGTCCTAACCAAACTTAGAACGACAATTTAGAAACACAAATTGATGGTCCCACCCGGGAATCGAACCCGGGACCTCTGGATCATGAAGCGAAGCTTCTACCACTAAACCACAGAGGTAGGTCAAAAACGATATATAAATAAAGAAGTAAGTATCCAACCTTTGTACGATTTGTTCAATTAGTTCACGTCCTAGGTGCAGAAGTGCATTAAATGAAAGTTGGAGATCGCAGTTTAGGCCGGAGGTATACCTACCGCTGAAAAAGCTGCTGCCCACTTCCAATCTGGATGTATACGCCTAGGAACTATTAAAGGAGTTGTGTTGTTGATGTTCTACACTGGCAGACTCCACACACACGTGCGAACACTAGACATAATAACCTACAGCTATAGTAAGCTAAATTATGATTCAAGAAATAAAGCTCAATACCTAAGTTAAGCTCTAATTTAACTGCATGGAAAGATTTAAATAGAACACGTTACAGTAACAGCGTGATGGGACCGGCCTTGCGCGGGAGTGCTCCGTCAATATTAGCACAGCACGATTCTCTTTTGACTAAATTAATACCTTTAATTAAACTTTTTAATCTCAAATAGTCTCATCGCGACCCGGACGTAAAGCCGCTATTCTCACATGCAGAAACGCATTATCGTAAAAATCTAAATTTTACACTAGAAAAATGTAAGTATGTAAAGTAATAAAATAAACCAAGTTTTTTACTTGTTTGCTTACGTAAATTGCATAAAATTACCGCCTTAATAACTAAGCAGTAGGCCGTAGCAATAAACTATGCCGAGTATTCTCAATTCTCAAATTACATAAATACACTTATTACACATGTACGGAAACATAGTGATTCAAGCTCAATCTATAGGATGATTTATTATCAAGCTATGTCTTTAATCAAGGCGATATGTAGCGCTAATACGCTGCACTTAGTCATGTAAATGAGCGGAGACTAAGTGTTGGCAGGGTCTCGTATTTGCGGAGCGAACACTGCGTGACTTATAAATTGGCCTTCGCGAAGATGCCTGGCAGTTTGTGAGCTTGTAAAACATACACTCCGTAAATAAATTTAGCGAGACAACCTTGCTAGAGGGCAATGGGGTCGCTAAAAGTAATAATGCGGTATAATTCGACATGCTTTAGTCATAGATAATATAATTTACCTGTGTCCACCGCTTAGACTTCGACAGGTTCAATTTTAGTCTGCGAGACTGGAACATGAACATTAATAGTCCTGCATGTTAACAAAGTCAATAAATAAGTTATTAAATATACATTTTTCATACTCATATGCGTTATTTGACACTAATGGTGGTGTAATTCGTGTTAGATCACGGTTATATTTAGTTTTACATTAATTACATCTAAGTCATGAATATTAAACACGTGCTTAAAAAATATATCAAAACATTTATTAACTTGAAAACGTAACATTAATTGAATCAACCTTAGTCACTACGACATTCTCGATAAACATTTCATGCTTATGAATCAAATGGACAACATTTCATTTTCTTTACCCTATATTTTTATTAGCTATTCGGAAAGGTTATAAAAAATTAGAGGACCCATATTTTTTTATTTTGTATATAAATTAATTTTTGCATGTTATTTTTAACTTTAAAGTTAATTATTTTAAAACCGGAAGTGACATCACATATTAGGCTCAATTTTTATTTTTGTCTATTGCCTTAGTCTCGAAAAAAAACATAAATGACACTGACAAGTGACATTTAAACTTTGTTTACATGCCAACCAACAAATGGGTCATTTTCAAATGACATTGATATTTCTGATGATACAAAGTAGGTACTTATCATGTAAAAAATAAGCAGAAGAATTTTTTCAGCTGTGTAGACGATGGCATGCTCTGGGACATATTAAATAGAGGTCATCTCTTAATAAGTACTAACCTTTTTGTATGATAAATTAAAAAAATAGTCAGAAAGTGTCAGAACAGAATTTATGAAAATGACCCAAATAAACAACAACGACTCGATAAAACGTCAACGTCAATCAAAAATGAAAGTGACAGTTACTTTGTTTTTAAATCTATAGGCTTTGATCATCAAAATGCATCGCACCTGATGCATGACGTCATCAGCACTTTTTTACTATTTTATGATTTTCTCGAAAATGATACATCCAAAAAATACAAAAACATTTTTTTTGTGGCCTTGAGAGCTAAATCTCGAAATGGTTTTCGATTTAAAGCTGCTTTAGTTTTTTGAAATGTTGTCCATTGTTTGCTTAAATTAAAATGGTATATTTACATTACATGAGATAATCAGAGACTTATAAGAACATATTCAAAATGTTTTGAATCGAGACACAGACTGTAGTCAGTCATTAGTGCTTACGGTCTGGTGACCCCCCTCTCATAGTAACAATGTTTCTGAGAGGGTTCAGGTTTCTCTGCCTTTTACTGTACATAACTATGTGGACACGGCCTTGTTGTCGCCGCGGTTCACGGGGTTGATCTTGCAGGTGATCTTGTAGGACTCGACCATCTTCACGGAGTCTCGAACCAGCATCGTGGAGCGCACCGTGAACGAGTGCGAGAAGCACACGGACGCGTCACACAACGACGTATGGAACCCCAGGTAAAGACGGTAGTGGGTCTTATCCGTCTTCTGCTTAAGCTTCATCTCCACTCGACCGGGAAGTTTGGTACCTTTCTGCGTGCAGTTAATGAACTCGAAGTCTTCTAGCGTGACGTCTTTGTTGTTGTCGTCTCTGACGCAGATGTTCCAGACCTGCGGCGCGCCCGCCGTAAACTTTACATTCTTTGTATCCGTGTTATCTAAACTCACGTTGAAATAGATGATTAAGCTGCCACATTTTCGGTTCACAAACAGATCGTTCCTGTACAGAATCAAATTATCAGGTTCTGTAAATTTGGCCTCAGCCATTCGTACCTTAAACTCCTGACAGACATTCTTCGTAAGGTTAAGAAGTTTGATGCTGTGGTTGTTGGTGTCGGCTATATAGAGATACTTCCCGTCGACACTGACGGAGAGACCAGATGGTTCGCTGAAGGCGGCGGGGTCAGCGGTCTCGATCATGGTGGGGTGCAGCGTGGTGACTCGCTGCGTGGTCACGTCCACTCGCTTGAGCCGGTGGTTGTAGGTGTCGGCCACGTAGAGTGCTCGTGCCGCGTTGCAGTACGCCACGCCTAGAGGGTGCTGGAGCTTGGCTTCTGTGCCCACGTCGTCTACGTCGCCGAACGCGAATAGGTTCTGTGGGAAAGACAGGGGTTTGAGCTAGTAGGGACAGTTATATATGCTAAAAGTGAATAAAAAGATACCCTATTTAATATTTTGTTGTGAATTCTTAAAGGGTCTAAATTTTTTAGTTCCAAAAGGAATCGTCTGTACCTAAATGGGTTAGACCAAAAAGTTGTCAGGATATATCTAGATGCTTATTATGATATTCAACTTATTGGCTTACATTCTAAAACTTGACAGCCAGACAAAAACTTCTTTCTACAAATGATCCTTTAGGGGTACGGAATTATCTTAACCCATAAATGTATAATTTTTATTTTAAAATATAACAACACTTACCAAGGGGTTCTTGTCCCCGCCGCACAGGCTGGACACCTGCCCCGTGCTCAACGCAAGTCGCCTGATGGAAGAGCTCTCGGAATCCGCTATGAACACTTCCGAGTTGCTTCCTGCGAGAGAAAACTTTGCATTAGCACAAACAGCGCATATTATGCCTCATAAGTACTAGTATATAAGTACTTACAGGAAAGGTAGCAGTGCATTATTACAGCACCCACTGATCTCTTCACTGTTATTTTAGATAAAATGTAGGTAGATTAGTATACAGAGTAGTTATTTTAGATAAAGTGTAGTAGGTAGTAATTAGAAGGCGGGCTTTTATTATTAAGTATTCTTTCGGGCCCTGCCTTATTTTTGGTAGTTTAGCCAGAGAACTACCTGCTGTCGTCTGATAAATATCTGGACTTCAAGAAAGTAAGAGAATGGATATGTTTTTAAATATTAAGTACTTTAGTTATATTTAGTTTTTGAATTACTTTAATTTTCATAATAGTGACACTGCACTGTCCGAGTTTTTTATCCCTAAAGTTATTGGCTGATAATCATAAAGTTTCCATCTACGTACCGCTCCGGAGCGCGAGCCCCGAGGGCTGCGCG
Organism: Plutella xylostella; assembly: GCF_932276165.1. Classification (NCBI taxonomy): domain Eukaryota; kingdom Metazoa; phylum Arthropoda; class Insecta; order Lepidoptera; family Plutellidae; genus Plutella; species Plutella xylostella. The sequence continues at coordinate 8,543,290 of NC_063984.1, read as the reverse complement.
AAGGCGGCGGTGTTGGGGTACGCGCTGTTGCGCGCCGCCTCCGCGCCCGAGCCCGCGATGCACACGCATGTACCTGCACAGACAATTATTATTATTATATTATTGAACAAACATGTATATAAATAATTGTATCATATTATCATACATCATAAGAAGTGTTCAGTATGTATTGGTACTTGTATGAGTAGAAAATATTGTATGTGAATAAAAGGGACATCGGTAATCTAATTACCGGTAATTAGATTACCGGTAATTAAAGGGACATCCCTTTTATTCGGGAGATAAAATTGAAATCGTAACCTTTTAACTCGGACATATTGCTCTACCAGGTTTAGGATTACATGGATACCAGTAAGATAGTGTGAAAAGTGCCTCACAAGAATTAATACAATGTGAAAATTGCCACCGGATGAGATCCAACATGTGATATATGACAAACCAAAAAAGCATGTCACGAATGTAACATCCGCAGTTACAATTATACTCATGAGTGCAATATCCGCAGGCATACCTTCCGTGTAAGTCTTGTACTTCCACCAGATGGTGGTGTCGAGAAACAGTGCCCAGATCTGGTGCGAGCCCGCGCAGGCTATCAGCAGCACGCGCCGCTTGCTGTCCTTCTTGTCCTTCTCTGAAATAACACAGAATAATGTAGAAGAGCGTGAAAAGAGGTTCCATCAATATTCCAAACATCCAAAATGGTTTTACTTTTTAATTTTTATACTTTACACGAACTTAGGCTCGGGCATGATCTGAGGTTTCATAAATACTTTAAATGGTTTTACTTTAATCTCTTATACTTCACTCGAACTCTGGACATGATCTGTCGTTGATTGAATCTCACATCGCTAAACGAGAAGACGCAATTATGTGCACACACGTAATAATTATGTGCAATGTGAAATGTGTGTGTATAAATTTTAAAACTCATTTTAAATTACAAATACAAATCGTGCCGTCTACCCTCTCACCTTTATCCTCCTCCTTGATATCTTTGACTTCTTTCTCCGGTTCCTTGGTCCCTGGCACCGGCGGCGGCGGCGGCGGAGGCTGCGCGCGGACGGACATGTCCATGTCGGGCGTGGTGAACAGAGACACGTCCCAGGGAGAGGAGAGGGACTGCAGGCCGAGGCATTTGCCGCCTGGAATGGGTTGTTTTGTTACTGCTTGCAGTATGGGAACTGTTAGAAGGAATTATTCACAACAGCTTTGTGGCCGCACTCTTATCTCGAGGAATAACACAGAATAGAAGAAAGTTGTCTATGACATGTCTTGTCTATGGACTGAGCGTTTTCTGACGTTTCCGGCACTTGATTCGCGAGCATGAGTTACGCATGATTCATGGAAAACTAATCCTATTGAATACCATAAATAAAAGTAATGTGAGTTAATATTTCTATCTTTATTAGTACCTATTATATTTCGTAGTACTTTTCGACAGTGTGATTTTTAGTAAATTTTAAAGGCAGGCATATTATTGCCAGACTATCTCGGCTGAGACTGAGATAACTACAGTGTTATCAAGATTCTGTGTTTAAAATAAATATCGGGCATGAAAATACATAGACATAGAGAGCGATTTTAAAGCAATCCATTTTTTAAAAATTGAGAAAATAGACTAACAAAAATCGCACTTATTTTAACAGAATAAGATAAATTATTGGGGCCGCCAATTTAAAAAAAAGACCAATTAATCGTTCATCTACATACCTTGGTCTCCATGTTCCGACTGCTTCCCGTTCCCAGCCAGTGTGTCCACGGCCCCATCATCGAGGTGTAAAGCTCTGAGCGCGTGGTTGTTGGTGTCGCACACTGCTAGCACACTGCCAGACAGCCAACACACGCCTTGCGGCGAGTTGAATAGCGCCTCTGATATCTCTGCGAGGGTAAATTTATGGTGGATTATGTAGTTGGCTGGTTAGATTCTAGACCGGGAACGAAAGGTAAATTATTTAAATTTCTTTCTTTATTTTTCCTCTCTCTGGCTTAGCCTCTCTTTTCGTCATGTAAATAAAAGAAAAGAAATAAAAAAAATAAACTTACTGCCATCTTTGAATCCAGGTTCTGGTCCTCCAACAATTCGTATGATTTGTCCAGAGCAGTCAGTGAGGACTACTCTGTGGTGACCTGTGTCAGATATAGCTAAGAAAGGCTCTTCGGATCTACCTCGGTAGAATGGGTTTAGCGCCACCTAGAAACACAAATGTAAATAGTAATCTAAATAGTGACTCCACAAAACAGGGATGCTAGATAAGTGATATAAGAGTATACATTGTGCAGTGTGTGAGTAAGAGGGAATGATTAAGTGGTGGCAAATCTTCTTATTTGTAGGAAATATATCCCCTTTTTCTGTTGGAGTTAATTACCTTGCTTGGAAAACGCAGCAGTGTATCGTCTTTGGTTTTCAAATGCTTGGCAGGTGCAATAGGTAGTGCAGCCGTGGACAAGCGGGATCCAAAGTGCTTCAGGGCTGCCCCAACATATGACACCAGCAGGTCTCTATGCCCTTCTCCGGTTAACACAAATATTGGTTTGTTACCCGGCCCTGGAACAGATGTAACAATATATTATGATATTGACAAAGTTAATATATTATTCCAATGAACATAGTATTACTTTCAGATTTTCAAACTACTCATTCATACTGCTAGTTTGTTTTTTCAATCATACTAGTGAACTATGTCCAGCTGTGGACTGCTATATGCTGATGATGATGACAGATTTATAGTTATTATTTTATTTAGTTATTTAATCAATTCTTTAATGATCTTAAGATCAATGAAGTAAATCAATTTTTGTAATGATTGCATATACATTGCATAGCAATTTTGGTGAACATTATATTTTTACTGTTGATTATGCCAAATCACTCACCTAAAACAACAAGGGTAGGCCAGCAGTGTATGCCGAGGGCCTCCCAAGTGGCGCTGTCGGCATCATTGACCACCGGGTGCTTGATTCCATATCTCTCCACCGCTGCCGAGATATTGGCAGACTCCTTCTCATTGGAAAACTTGGCGCAGTGAACACCTATCTAAAAGATTAACATAAATAAATTAGTGAATAGAATAAGGCTAATTGTGGAATTGACACAAAATGTTTTTTGAGAAAAACTTATTAAAAGAAAGTTAAACTATTACAGTACAAGTTTTAAATGGAATGGAAGCAACAGAAATCAAGAAACCTTAGCATTTTTATTTCCAACACATAAAGCTACTTACAACTACTAAGCCATCCTCCACTTTGTATATCTTCTCCAAGTGAGCCAAGTCCGGAAGTACATGGTAACAGTTGATGCAGCAGTATGTCCAGAAGTCTAGGACCACCACCTTGTCCACACAGTGATATGCCAGTGAAATACGCTCCGACACATTCACCCATTCCAGATCTGAAAACAGCACAGCAAAAAAGTTGGTTACTGGGTCATCTTTGAAAGAAATTATAGCTATTCTAAATAAACTCAGGTATATGAACATACTTCGTTTAAAATCGTCTACGCCAGTCATAGTGCCCCATACTTTCTTGATATGATTAGTGAGGAGGGTTTCTTTCTCGGCTTCCTCCGTAGCGGCGCTCAGAGCAGCATTCAACTCCATACAAGAGTTTGCAACATAATCTAGAGGGCTTGAATCCATTTTGACTGTTTACGAATTATCTCAGTCTCAGCCGAGATAGTTGCAGTATTACTGAAGCCGGTGTTAATCTAAATTTAACAAACACAAACAACCATAAAACAAGTTTACCAAATATTTATTTTTTGACGATGACGAATTTTACGAAAAAAAGATCTCGAGATGTCATTACGTCAATGTCTTTTAGTTTTTCTGTGGTGAATCTTGGTCTATGTGTGACATACTGAGCAGCAAGTGACAGACGACAGTTTATCTACTCTGTGGTTGTCGTTATCTGTGAACGTCGTGACTGTCAAAGATTGTTGGAAATTCAATTTATTTGTTTTTGTTTGTTTCAAAGTAATTTGTCTTCTCATTTAATTAGAATATCCAGTTGATTGTAAAGCTATGCACCAGGATGGATGCAATGTTTGATATTTGCTACCTAGCTTCCGAGGGAAATAACTGTGAACCCGATGATATTCCCCAAACAAAGGAGAATGTGTGGATATTGGGGAAAAAGTACAGCGCGATTCAAGGTTGGTGTCCTCTATTTACTGTCGATAAACACGCAATAACATTATAACTGATTAATGTATAAATACTCCAACAGATCTGGATCGTATACGTCGTGATATAACGTCAATTATCTGGTGCACTTATCGGAAGGGTTTCGTGTCCATTGGGGACGAGGGTCTGACCTCTGACAAGGGATGGGGTTGCATGCTGCGCTGCGGACAGATGGTCCTCGGAGTGGCGCTGATCAGAGTCCATTTGTCTACTGATTGGGTATGGACTCCTGAAACTAGGTAAGATGTAATATTTGGAATGGTTTAGTAAAATAAAATATAATTTTAAAAAATCTATTTGGAATTTTAGAAACTGAGGAGAAGAAATAGTAACCCAATTCAGTAACAGTTATTATTACATTCCTTAAACTATTTTGGTTGCAGAGATCCAACATATTTGAAGATAATTCAGAGGTTTGAAGAAAGGAAGCAGGCTCCGTATTCTATTCACCAAGTGGCCTTAATGGGGGCCTGTGAGGGCAAAGATGTTGGCCAGTGGTTTGGACCTAACACTATAGCACAAGTTCTTAGGTAAGCCAAATAGGTAAATAATCTAGATCCAACAAAGTTTGTTTAACTGAACTGAACCTGGTTTAATTATTGATTTATTTGTTTCAGGAAATTAGTAGTTTTTGATAAATGGAGCTCTCTGGTGATCCATGTGGCATTAGATAACACAGTTGTTAAAGAAGACATTTGTAAGTAACCTCATATTTTGATGTAATAAAAATCGATTCTAATACAGCATAATAACATGTACTTATATTCTATAGTAAAATATACAAAGGATTAATTTACCTCCACAGTACAACAATGCACAGTGAAGAATGACAGAGGAGACACTTCCACATCCAGTGATTCTGTGTTCATCTCAGATTGGATGCCTTTACTGTTGATAGTGCCTTTGAGACTAGGACTGAGTGAGATAAACCCTATTTACATTGAAGGATTGAAGGTAAATAATCAATTACTCTTAATTTTTACATGTGATCATGCACCAGATAGATCCAGGCAATGTTGTCCAGGACAATACTATGTATACTATACTTCCTTGAAACCATCCCCATTTATACTACTTCATTCCAAAAGGCATTCATGATTTAGGTTAGTAAAATATTAAATTGTTTCAGATTTGTTTCCAATCTCCACAATCGATTGGTGTGATTGGAGGAAAACCAAATCAGGCTTTGTATCTGGTGGGCTGCGTCGGAGATGAAGTCATTTACTTGGACCCACACACTACACAAAAGTCTGGCCTTATTGAGGTACATTGCAGTAGAAAACTTGGACTTATAAATTACAGTTTCTATAAAACAGAGTTTTCAAAGCTAGTATGCATATAAATTTCATATCAAAGTAAAAAGCTAAACAGATTCTTATCTGCCTAACAGGAAATTCCATATATGAATAATTTTCCGCATTATGTAATGAATGAGGCAAAATTATAAATTGTTTTTAAATACCATTGCTATTGACATAGCTGTAAAGTGAAATAAAAAACCAGCTGCATTATGTTCTGAATTTGCATTTCATTTTAATGTAAGTATGTATAAATATGTATATTTAAATTTTCAGAATAAGCTGACGGATGAACAGAAGGAAATGGATTGTTCCTATCACTGCAAGTATGCATCGAGAATACCGATCCTGGCGATGGACCCTTCAGTAGCTGTCGTAAGTCCATATTGCACTTCATTTATTACATGCCATCGCAGATTCACTTTGTTTCCTTGCTGCAATAAACATAAACATAATACAAGTGTTCTTTTAATACAGGTATTAATTGTAACGCATGCGTGATTAAATCCGCACGCTATTAAAACACCCTAAAAAGTCTATCTTTTGACACAAAATACCTACAGAAATATAATATTTTTAATAATAATTTCAACTATCTCAACAGCTCCAGCATAATAAATACATCCATTATTCCTCTCCCCGCAGTGCTTCCTCTGCCGCACCCGCTCCGACTTCGACGAGCTCTGCGCCGCGATGCAGCAGCGGCTGATGAAGGAGAGCCAGCCGCTGTTCGAGCTGTGCGACCAGCGGCCCGCGCACTGGCCGCCCGCCGCCGCCGCCGCCGGGCAGGACGACGCGGGGAACACTTCCATATTTACAGGTGATTCTATGTTTATTTACAGGTGATTTCATTGGCGTTATGTTATGAGTGGGTAATTTTATGAAGTCACATTAAAAATACAATTTGATTTGAAATATCGAATCTACTGTGTCTAAGTAGGTCTTCTATGATTAAATGATAAAAATAACTTAATTAAATGAGCTCTAAGAAAGCTTCTAATTGAAATGGCTAAAATTGACTCTGTATAACATATTTTTAAACCTGGGGGCGGGCTACGTATCTGACAAGGAAATTTATTTTAACCCACGTACTGCGATTCAAAAGATTTAATAAATGTCGTCTTTATTACCTTTACTTAGCGGGTGACGTATGGCGAGATGGAGTGATTTACAAGCCAATAAACAAAACAGCATCGCAGTCATTAATTGTATGTAATTTCGTTTTCAGAGTTTGAGGATGTGGACCGACAGTTTGATGACTCCGACGACGAGTTTGAGATTCTTTGAGGAAAACAAAGAAATAAGTACCTTTAAGATATATTTAGCGGTATAGTATGCAGATACGTTACAAGGAAGCGGATGTATAAAGATGCGCGCAAAAATATCGACCCCTTTTATGCTTTACTATAAACAATTATTCTTCATGCGTTAATTACGATTAATAACTTAATTGAAAAATTATGGAATTGAAATTAATTTCTGCTCTGAAGTCCAGAAAAAATCAGGTTCTTTAAATTTATTTTGGTAGGTACTTGTTTAATTTGCTGATATAATTCGAATAGGGTCGATATTTTTATTAGTTGTCTGCTTGTTAATTGCTGCTGATAATTAATTGAGTACCTACCTTTGGCCGGTCTTGAAGCAACAAATAATAAATTTTATTAAGACTGTCAGAACTTAGTGGTAAAATATTAAGAACTTAATGGTCAGAAATAAATAAGTTAGAGTTTACATAATTTAATTTTGTTGCTTTATAACAAGCCATATTGTTATTAGACTGAGATGGGATGGTTTTTAATTTGTTATATGCACAAGTTGCGATTATATATATTTTCTATACATATACCGACTACTACGTAGGTACGTATATCCTCCGTTTGTAGCCCGCTACTAGCGCCACTACTTTCATACATCAGGATCTACTACAACAGAGCTCAAACTAAACTACAATTTTGAATCGAAATGTGTAGTAACACGAAAACATCTACTATTATACATAATATAGTTAGTTTACGTATATTGTAAAGGGTTTAATAATAATAACATTCCTATTTTTGTTTTTTCTTCAACCAGTTTCTTTACATTATGTTATTTTCTAGTCAGTCATAGAATGCTGATTCTCTTTTATATGTTTTACAAATACCTATTTTGTTGCAAGTTTTAATTTCAGTTTTATCTAGATTAGTTATTTTTAGCTCTTAGGTACTTTTCTTATGTTATCATTATCAAAAAGTTCTATTAGTTACTTATATTAGCTACAGTGCCACATGACTTCAAGGTTCCGTCGTTTGCCTTAAGAGTTTAGTGAAATAGCCAATGATTCGCAGGAACCTGCAATTAACAAGTTGTTTTCTGTTGGACAAATCTGAGATTTCCAATGTAAATTTTATCGTGTCATATTGTACCTTCATGAATTTGTATGTATTTAAATATATTTAGGTAGATAGAAGTATGATTTTAGTTGTTTATAAAATAAGATATATAAGTTAGCTTGTTGTTGAGTGTAATAAACTCCGGTTCAAATGTGAATTTTACATACTTTAATTTTGGTTTGGACAGAAGTAGCCAAAGACGACACTCAATATTTTTATACCGAAACAAATAAACTTATAAAATATTTTTGTTGTTGTATCATTGTCTATAAATCTGAAGCTAGTAGGTATGTGGTATCAGCCTGGGTATCTAAAGATATAATTATGTACTATGTAATTGAATAACATCTCTATCTAAACAAAAATAAAACAAAATGTTACAGATTGCCATTTATTAAGCTATAAGACTTTGGTAAAATATATTTATAAACAGCCAAAGGTCACATAATCACATATAACTTCTAAAATAACATTAGGCAAGAACAACCCAACCAAATTAAAATGCTATAACTCATTGGGGATGAAGTACGTAAGTATTCTATTTATAATGGTAATGGCACATGTTTTTTTCCTGGACATCTTAAGTAGGTAAGTACCTATAGGTACAGTGGCGTCACCTTACCCATATACAAGACTTGCATTTGATATTTGAGATTTCTTCACAAATGAAGGACAATTCGAAGTCCAAAGTGAAAACCTAGCGAGTCCCGCACTGTACTATTTATCCTGACAGTTTTTGGCACCGAATCAGTTGAGGTCTGGGGTGCACCTGTATATCTACAGGGTTATGATACTAAAAGTCCTGATTAGATTCTTTAGAAATATGATTAAATGAGGACTGTATTTATAAAATACGGCTCTTCAAAACTTATATCTCTATTTTAAACTCTCTTACCATTATTCAACATGGTTTGGAAAGCTTTGACATGTGATGATTATGTACAGCATACAGCAAACATAAATTAGTTGTAAATGAATATAAATCAATATTTTAAAATAGTTATGGGGCATCCTGTGGTAGGTACTTGGAGTGCCGAGTATGAGTTTTTGCGCTCAAGTGCAAGTTAGAAACAAACAATATCACTGCCATTACAAAATTTACAAGGTCCCACAATCCGCATGACTAAAACCGAACACCGAATACTACATCAAACATTGTATAAAAGCTATGATTGCATGTTGGTAAGAGTTGTAGATCATTAAAATGCAAATATTATAATGAACACACAAATTTATATAATATAGTATTATGTATTTACTTAATCAAATAGGATGTATTAGATACCTAACTATAGATAACATTATGCAAGTATATATAATATCTAATTACATTCATTGACACATAATAAATATGGTAAGTAAAATACTACTTGTAGAGATACCATGAAACATCAATTTAGAGATGCTTAAAATTCTATACCATGAATAATCCACAACATACAATAGTTTAAAGTGTATTAGTAAACACTGGTTTATAGTATTTTCAAAAGACTATACATATTCATAATCTCCAAGGTAATAATTAGAATAATCGTTCCCTTTCATTGTCCATGAAAATGACTGTTAGAAAATTTTCGAATTCACAATCACAACCATCTATAAATTCAAAACATTGATTTCAAAAATATTAATTTTATATATTTTTTATATCTATTGGACACTTATTTACACTCTCATATTATAATGGTAACTAAATATGAATTATGATCTGTACAGCATACAGCCAGTTTGACATCATTCACAACATTTACTGCAAACTTAAGAATGCAAAAACATGGTGGTGCAAGTCATTGTGTGACTACACAGATTTATCAGTGTTTTTAAAATACTGCTTACGTATATATGCACATTTCACACTGGTAGTTTCTATTTCTTCTACTAACTATCCACTATTTTGAATGTGGGTTTAATGGTGTTTCATTTTGATACATAAAGAAAATATATTATTAGGTATACTATACAATCAGTAAAAGTGGAAAAGATTTCATGATAAGATTATTAAAGCAGGAGTAAAATTGTTAATCACATAATATTCTTAAAGACTTGATGACAAACAGACAGCCCATAAAGCATCCACTGTAGGACATGGACCTCCTCCAAGATTGGAGTGTTATTGCCATAAAACACTTGGGAGGCTGATTTGAGACATTTAAAGACTATGCTAAAGATTTATTGAGGAAATTTATTACCAAAACAGTGATGTTGTCCACTGATCCTCTGTAATATGCTTGAAGTGTCAAGCTCTTAGCTCCAAAGTCTGGTTCATCTAATCTTTCCTTAACAAATTTGATAGCTTCCTCATTGGTAAAAGTGTCCCATAGTCCATCAGAGGCCAAAATGACAAACATGGGCTTGTGGTCACTCACATCAAATGTGAGAATGTCGGGGTCGGCAATCACAAACTTCTTGTCCTTAAGTGGGTAGTCCCCCATGGCCCTGGAGGTGGCTAGTATTCCTGCCACCCTCCATACTCCATTGAACGCAATATAGCCACCTGCTGCCTCAATCCTCTTTTGTTCACGGACCTAAAAGATATATAAAATAATATGTTATAGCTGACAAATAAAATAGGGGGCAAGCTAAATTCTAAACAGGCAATCAAAGAAAAGATATAAGATCAAATAAATTACTATCAAAATTTCATTATTTAAAAGTGATAGGTCTTATTCTAGTAATAAGGAAATTATTAATACCTGCTGCGGTTTGTGGTCAAATGAGACAGGTATGGCATTCCCCTTGGAGTCGCACATGACCCCGCGGGAGTCCCCAACATTGGCTACATACAGCTGGTTGCCCTCCATGATGGCAATGAGGGCCGTGGTCCCCGCCACATTCATTGACTTCTTAGCTGCTGCCACAAGCAATCTATCTGCTGACAGAACCTCATCTGTCATCAACTTCCCATAGTTGATCTTACCCTTATTTATGTAGCTTGACAAAGGGACCTGAACATTATGAATTGGCTGAGTGGAAGGTCGCACTTCTCTTGTAATGATAGGCCTGTTTCTAGACAGTTGGGCCAGTAATTGAGGGTCCGTTATTTCTTTCTTTGAAGTGTCATCCACTGAGCCTACCTTTTTAAAGCTGGTCTTTCTTTCCACACTGATACTGCTTTCTTCTTTAGGCTTTGGCTCATCGGGACTTTCTTTTGGTGGTGTTGTTGTAATTTTACCATCCTTAAAATCATTTAACTCCACAATTTTATTAAATAGGTTCTGAATTAGGTGGTCTCTGGCATAGTTCGCAGCAAAGTCGCCGCCATGACCGTCGAAAATGGCAAATAGTGAAACACCTGTGTTGTTTATATTCTCATTGATTATGAATCTGTCTTCCATGTGCATTCTCCTGCCTTTGATTGCATAAGCTGCACTTTGTGAGGCTTTCAGCTCCCAGCTCTGCTTGTCAGCATCTGAGCCGTCCATTAGTTTCATGCGTTGGACGGCGGTCATAGGACTCATTGCATGCGAGAGCCTGCTCAGAAGTGCCCGACTCCATAGTTCGATTGTTTGCAAATACATGAAGAAAAGTATAAACGCAAGAGTGCAGACCACGACTTCAGAACGCAGTAAATAAAGACGCACCATTTTCCATAAATAGCTCACCGGAGCATCAATGGGAACACTACTCGTTAATCGAGAGACGATTTTCATAAAAGACAAGTATGTTTGCTCTATTACTCTATCCTCTAATTCGTCTTCCATGTCCACTGTGTTAAATGCTCAATAGTTACGGAAATCAGCACATTCATATACTTTTCACTTAATTATTGCGAAAGTCTGTACAAAAATAATAAAACCTGAAATTTCGCTTCAACTAAAATCGAATAGCTGCTGTCAGTGTCAACCCTCTGTCAACTGTCACATCACATTAGACGTCAAGTATATGCAACATTTTTTCTGCGGTAGCGTAGAGAACCTGTGGATGTCGAAAAAAAATACATTTCTATCAATGTCGAAGGTGTTCTTATTCTGAGCGTTACCCACAATCGAGCACCGTGTATAGCATCATAGATGCATCCTAGACTTTCTAGAGCTACAACTACAAACTGTAAATAACTTCCTCTGAGCAATTTAATCTAAATTAGTGATGTAACGAATGTGTGTTTTTGGACATTCGCGAATGCGAATATCTGATATCGACATTCGCGAATGCGAATGCGAATATTCAGTTTGTGTTAAAATTTGGGGCCATTTGCATGGTTTGGTGACTATCTAGTACTGGACGAGGTACATTCCGTTCAAGACGCATTCCGAATCAGACTAGCCAATAATTGTCGCAGTTTTTTTTAAAGTACACTTTAGTTAGCCCCGTAACTGTTACGACACATTGCGACTGTGTGCGGTTTCTGAGGACGACTTACACGAAACATTTAAATCTATGGCTGTCTTGCTCTGACACTTCAGGGTTATTGGTAAAGTAGACCTGATCCTTTCAAGAGGTGATAGAGGAAGACATTTTCAGTCGATTGAACCCTATAATGCATTGTCCGAAACTTAACCATTTCTAACATATTGAATATGTAAGTTTTTAAAATTTAAGCTTAAAACTGAAAATAAAAAAAAACTATTTCAATAACTTTTTTGGTTGTTTTGCATAAATAAGTGCATTAATTGACTTAAATTAGACACAATACCTCAAAATAGTTAAACATTAAAAAAATATACAAAACGTAAAAACAAATAAGTTAAATTAAAAAAAAATTCATATGAAATTTTTTTGTGCACTTCAGCTTAAAAACATTGTCAACTTATAAGCTTTCAAATAAGATATTTCAATATCAAAACGATTTAGGTATCACTAAGATATGGCCAAAACAACCAGAGAAATCGGAGAAAACTCAATAGAGGTTTCCATACTAAAGTCAACAGGACTGAAAACAATCACACTTTTTACCTTTAAATTGGGCTAATATTGTTAGTTTTCCTATTGAATTTTGCCCGCCTGTGCTGGTTGTTTTGGCCATAATATGTTGGTGATACCTAAATCGATTTGATATTGAAATATCTTATTTGAAAGCTTATAAGTTGATAATGTTTTAAAGCTGAAGTGCGCAAAAAATTGTCGTATGATATTCTTTTTAAATTGAACTTTTTTTTACGTTGTGAATATTAAAAAAAAATGTTTAACTCTTTTGAGGTAAGTATTATAGTGCCACAATCTTATCTGTTCCGGTGACGGCATCGCTGTGATCGAATCCAGTGGTGCCATCGATAAAATTTTGCCTATTTGTGGTTTAAACGACAATGCATTTCTGCTATTGCCTATTTAATAATTAGGTACATTCATAAGTATACATAAATCAAAATAAGATAAGAAAAAAAAAAAAAAAAAAAACACGCACTCACGCCTTGTACTAATGTACTCCCTTGCGGGGTAGGCAGAGGTGCATTGCTGCACCCACTTTTCGCCAGAGTGTTATGTTAGTCCCAATGTAATAGGGGGCGGGCCTATTGCCATTCTACGGGCACATCCAAGACCTGAGAACAAATATCTGTGTTTAAACAAATATCTGCCCCAGCCGGGAATCGAACCCGGGACCATCGGCTCAGTAGTCAGGTCACTAACCACTACGCCATTCGGTCGTCAAAATAAGATAAGATAAGATAAGATATTCTTTATTTGCACACAAAAATATGGACAACAATACAAAACTTAATCTAACAGATATGTACAAATGGCGGTCTTATCGCTTAAAGCGATTTCTTCCAGACAACCTTTGGGTGGAAGGATATTTAGTCGATAGTAAATGAAAGAGGATACTATAAATCAAACGACATTTGTTGTATGGAAAATTTGTACACGGCGAACAGAAATAAAGTAAGCTCTAATTATGTTCTGATATAGGAGATTAAATCTAGATTACAATGGTATAGGTAATATCAGATCTGTGGGTCGTGAAAATACCGAGATAGACAGACTTAAAAAAAATACTATTAATTATTATTTATTTATTTATGAACACTTTATTTTACATTTTCTAAAGTAACAAGAAATAAGAGCATAAAATTAAAAGAAATTCAGACAAAGGACAAAAAGCAATTTCTTCCGATGTCATTAATCATCATTATTTCGTCTAAAATCGCTGCAGGTGCGCGAAATTCTTCTTGGTATACTTCCTTAGATTTAAAGTGACATGTCACCTGTAATCAAAGAAAGATAAATATTATATACTTTTCATTATGACCCATCCCGTCCCCACTGCTGGGGCACGGGATGGGGTGAAAATATTAATAAAATTGAGAGTGACTCTAAAATAAAATATTTAGGTGTAATTATTGACCAACATCTCACATGGCGGCCCCATATACTTAACTTGTCTGAAAAAATTAGAAAATTGATGTGGGTTTTCAAGAAGCTGCGCTACGTTGCTGATGTTTCCCTCCTTCACTCCACTTACAAAGCGTTAGCTCAATCTGTTTTAACATACTGTATAACCGTGTGGGGAGGTGCATCTAAAACTCACTTTATGCCTATAGAAAGATCCCTAAGAGCGCTACTAAAAGTCATGCATTTCAAACCTATCAGATTCTCCACTTATCAGTTACATACTACCTACAATATCCTGACGGCGCGACAAAATTATATCTTAAGTACTGTTCTTAAAAAACATAAAAATCTTTTATTTAACCCAAACATCATGCTTAGACGCAGAAACTACATTGTTTGCAGCTTCCAAAAACCAAACACCGTATTCGTAAAAAAACATTTTAAATACCAATCTTTATCTATCTACAATAAAGTAAATAAAACCCTTAAAATTTACCCCCTAACAAAAGTGGAAATAAAACGCATTTTATCAATGTTCTTAATAAATTTAACATATGAGGAAACAGAAAATATTATAAACTGAACACCTTCTTTTTGCTGCCTACTTCAATCATCATCTATTTATACCTATAGTTTGTGTTGTGCATTAGTTTTGTATATTTGTTACCTAATCATAACTTTAGTATTATATTGTTATTAAATTTTAAACCTGTACTTTTAATATTTACTTGTATATATATTTAATCATGTGTACCTACTTAGTTAAATTAGTTGTATTTTATTAAATTATTGTCTTGGTGGATTGAGCGGGGCACCCAGTAATACAGGTTCCCACCTAGTACAGGGGCCCTTGCGAATTGTTTTAACTTGTGTTTTTTGTACAATAAACAATTTTAATTATTTTTTTTAATTACATGTGAGTATATGGGTAAAAATATTCGTCATATTTGGCAACACTAACCTGTACCCGCTGCAACTCGTTCTTCCAATTTTTCAAACGGAATTAAAGGCGTCTGAATACGTTATTCTTCCTGCATAAAAGCCAATATATCTAGTATTACTTTTCTTGCATCACATTTTAGCGCTTTTGGCATTATTTTCACGCAGAAAATCACAAAACAAATTAAATAACGTAGCGTCAGCCTCTTCGCAGAAATTGACAACTCAAATAACGCACAGAGTATGAAATGACGTTTGACAATGACGTCTCGTTAGTTGCACATTTTGACCACCGGAACAGATAAGATTGTGGCACTATATGTCTAATTTAAGTCAATTAATGCACATTTGATTATTTTACACTTTTTTATGCAAAACAACTAAAAAGTATTTTTTTTATTTTCGGTGTTAAGTATAACAATTTGACAAAAAAATAAAAAAAACTTAAATATTAAATATTTTAGAAATGGTAAAGTTTTGGATAATGCAATATAGGCTTCAATCGACTGAAAAAGGCCTTCCTCTATCACCTCCTGAAAGGATCAGGTCTACTTGCAAATAACCCTGTATACTGTCAAAATAGGCTTTTTTATTATGTTTAGGTCTTATGAAACTATTAACTATAATATGTAAAGTTTCATTTCCCAAAGTAAATAAATAATACCAAATGATAAAGTAAGACTGGAAATGTGATTAACAGGGTAACTTGTAATAAAAAGGTTATAGACGAATGGATTTAGATTTTGTTAACCTATCTACCATTATTTTCAAATAGTTTTTTAATAAGTACTGATATTCGCAAACATTCGCACAAAATTTTGCGAATGCGAATGCGAATATCCAAAAAAATGCGAATATTCGCGAATGCGAATATTCGTTACATCACTAATCTAAATAACCAATGTCGAATAAACTACCTACCCTTGCTGAACATTGGGCCACCTCTACGTGAGCTGAGGCGTTAATTTTCTCTATGGACTGGGGGTGTTTCCATCATCATCAGCCCGTAATCATTCACTGTGGAGAAGTAGCGGTCTTAGAGAGGTGCTGTGTAGGTATAATCGCTTAGAAAAGGCGACCCACAGTTAGACATCTGCTGAGGAAAAGGTGCATGACGAGGGACTTAAGTAAGTAAGTACCTACTTGAATCGTGTAAAAACTTTCCTCCAACTACCTAAGTAAGTACTACCTCGCGGACTCAACGCGGTGTGCGATCATCATTTAGGGCCTGTTTCACAATGTTTGGTTAGTGGCTACCTGACGGATAAAATACATGCTGTCACTCTCTGTTATTATTTTTTAGACAGTGACAGCATGTATTTTATCCGACAGGTAGCGCCTAACCAGACATTGTGAAACAGGGGCTTAAAGTGAGTTGTTGCGCCTCTAAGGTCGTTCTCTTTCTTTCGAGGACTCCATCGCACTTTGGACAGGTTTGGTTTGGGGTTGATCCTACAAAATCATTTAAACAAAACAGTAGGTTTTATGTAAAAAAAATGTATTAAACGGTGAAATACACAGATTACATTTTGATTAAGTAGATACAAAGATGAATTTATAAAGTATCCTCTACATTATTTTGTTCAATCATGATTATTATTCGTACACAATAATTAAAGAAATAAATTAACAAACAAGAAACAAACGCTTAACCAGATCTGTTATCCAATACAGAGCAGTTGAAGTATCATAATAGCAAAACATGCAAAAATCGGTGCCAGCCAAATTTTATTACCAAGTGCACAACATAATATGTTACCATATTCGAGAGAATTGTTTTTTCTTACACAAAGATACACAATTAACATGACTGTTATTCATAAATAAAAATTATCAAACACTTAAATTAAATTTTATTTTTATTAAATTGCAAAAAGGAACTTAAATTTATTGCTGCCTTGCTTTGACAGTATAGGGGCAGAAAGAGACAGACATAGATTTAATGAGCTTAAAATTCCTTTCTGCGACTTGGCAAATAGTAAGTACACTGACGTAACAGGGAATAGACAATCTTAACACAAAAAAATTAAGACTTTTTACCTAAATAATATAAACAAACATAAAGTAGGTACAGGTAGCAAAGCAGATAAAACCATTGCACATTTGATTCTATTATTGAGATTGAGAGTAAGTAGGCATTTCGTAAATGAAACTACTCCTAGTTAAAGGTACATTTAGTCAATAGTAATATAAAATAGAATCAAAATGTGCGCTGGTCCTTGGCTGTAAATAAAGTATAACATATTTGCAACATTAATATATTATTCATTTCATTTGTACGAAAAAAAAGTAAATATCTAGGTTTGTCATGGAATGAATTGAGTATTAAGAAAATAACGAAAGCCGCATTTCTACGTATAAGGGTCTACGCCTACTTTCTGAATCAGCAGGCATCAGCATTTTAGGACATAAACAAAATATTATGTTACATTACATTAAATTCATTCATTCATCATTCAATAAAGTATGTATATATTTTTTATATGGAATTTTCTACTTTATTGCATGAAGCTAATATATAAAATGCTATAACCTAAAATGATGGCTGCCGATGCCGATAATGGGCGACGAGCCTAAATGTAAGCTTATTTAAATAAAAAAAACAGAATTTGATAAATATTGCTCTTTTAAGTGAAATACACGTAATCATATTGGTGGGTATTTTAAAATTAATTACATACAAAAGAGTACCTATGCATTAAAGTAATGCATATTTCAAAACAAAATCAAAATGTAAACAATAAAGTTGCCCATCAGTAGGACAGAAGTACATAAAGAAGTCAGTAAATACGATGAATGTTGCAGACAAAGCCTGAAATCTGAATAGGTATAACTCATTTCAAAATGAATAAACATTAAAGATATCCATGTGCAGTTTTACAACATAAAAAGTGTACCATCAAATCATTGAAAAAATACCTCAAACATTTAGGTAAACAAAGTTATTTTATTGTGATCCAAACATCATACATGGTAACATCCATGAGTCTATTTATAGAAAAAGATCATTGAACAAAGCGTATCAAATACATAGCAGATCAATGTGTGAGCGATAATTTAAATATAATTTTGAGCAAGATGTGAAGAATGCTATCTAAAGATAATAAATAGGAAATTTCATTAGTATACCTACAGGACATTCCGAGTAATTTTACTAAAATCTGCTATAAACTTATTTGATTCTAATATAGTAAAACCTGGATAAGTAGGAATTCAAGACAGACCTACAGTCCCACAAACAGAGGTGAATTTATATAAAACTAGCTGTTCCCGCGCGCTTCGCTTCGCCTTAAAAAGTTTTCCTGTGGGAATTCCGGGATAAAAAGTACCCTATGTTCTTTCCCAGGGTCTATACCATATGTATACCAAATTTCATTCAAATCCGTTCAGTAGTTTTGGCGTGAAAGAGTAACAGACAGACAGACAGACAGACAGACAGACACAGTTACTTTCGCATTTATAATATTAGTTAGGATCTCAATCCAATAATTTACAAGAGTAATTAATTAAATCTCATTATTATAGAAATAAATATACTTACTAGCTGCCTCAATGATGGAGGTAGCATAAACTTTACATTGAAAGAACTAATCCAAGATATTAGAGCCTTGTTTTGTTAAGTTTAGTGACAATAACAAGGGTTGGCTGGAAGAAATTGCTTTTTGGCAATAAGCCCGCCTTTGTACATTGTTAGTTTTCTTTTAATGTTCTTCTCCTTTTTAAAATTGTAACTTTATAATGTACAATAAAGTGTTTATAAATAAATATAAATGAAAACAATGATTTTAATACTAATCTTTAGGGACATTGGCATGACTTCCAGGCTACTATAGTGATTCCGCTTATCTAGGTTTCACTTTAGACATTATACACATTATTATAACCATTATCATCTGAGTTTTATCTTTATATCATGACGACTCAGGTGATTATGGAAGTACTGAGTACTGGAATTAGTACATACTTTTGGTTACAATATAAAAAAACTACATAGTACAAATATGCAAAAGATGGCATTCGAAACAGCCTTTAGTAGTGTGTCACTATGGATTTTCAACATTTTTGATCTCAGATTCAAAGAACGTTGGCAGGGGCAATACATACTATTTAACTGGACTGTAAAGTACATAACTATATTGTAATTTCTGTTATACCTTTTTTTAGTTCAGTACCTTTTGATATGCAGTTAAAGGTGAATTAACTGAACGGAAAACTGTCGAAGCAGGAGCACTCAACTTGCTTTCTAGTGATCCATCATATTGATAAATACTGTGTTCATATAAATGAGGTCACAGTTTGAACCTCTCAGTGGCGCGTCATAACCATAGCGCAAAATTTGGTTGAGAATTGGCTACCAGTTCTTTCACTTCTACTACTAATACTAAGATTTTGTGCATTGTGATGCCGATTACTATTAGTAATGATTAACTCATGGCACTCCTACGTATTTTGTAAATGACTAAATAGTTGTAAATGTAAATTTGGTAAATATGTGGCTCAAGTGCAGGGACCTCCACTGGCAGTGGAAGGATGGACTTGTTAATTGACGACTATAATTTGGTTTTATTAAAATTTATATATATTTTAAAAGATGTCTTAGGACACCAAGGATGATGATCTTATGCTAGAAGGGTAAAACTGTTATCGGAAGATTTTTCGGACGTTAAAGCCTCTCGGCGGTTGTTCTGGCAACAAGTTGGCCTAAACACAAGCAATTCGAAGTGCGATATGTTTTTTATACTACCTATACACTTCAACGTTTATCGTTGCAATAATTTATCACTATAGAACTGTATCTTCTGGGGATTCAAACTGTATACAGTTGGAATTCCACAGAATATTCTGATTCATTTCATCAAACAAATTCCTCACCGCCCACCGTATCTATAAAATGCGTTTTTTTTTCTATTCGAGCGCCTCTATTTGACACGCGGCTTACGTACGAAGTAGTTTTAAAAACGTTTTAAATATTTTTTTACAAACATGGCAATTAAATACAATAAATATTCAAAAACTTCCAAACCTTGCTCACCTACCAGTTAAAATCAAACATTCGATAGTGCAAAAAATTGTGCTATTCCACTGAGTTATTTTTCAACTCGCGAGCGCGCGCGAATTGGCACCTTCCGTTTTTACCTATATTTTGCCGGCAACTCGCTTAAGCGTTGCTAGACTCGACTTCCACCCCAGTGACGGTGGTGCTAAGGTTCCCGTTCACCAATATGTCCTGCAGTGGCTCCCCCAGTATCTCGGAGAGTGAGTTGCTGAGCTTGTAGTAGTTGTCCTCGAGAGCCTCGTGGTACGACACCTGGTCGCTGCTGATCAGCTTGGCGTTCTGTTGGAGCGCCGCGTGGCACACTGTCAGGAACTCCCTGGAAATGGATAGATTGAATTTATAACATGTAAAGTCCACCAACCCGCACTAGGCCATCGTGGTGTCTCCATGAGTCATGTCCTAGCAGTGGGGACGTGATGGGACGTGATGATGATATAGGTAAAGATACAAAACATTAACGTAGGTAACGATTTGTTAGTTGGACTAACGTACGGTATCTACGGTTGCCTGCGTCAAAAAATATACAGGAAGAGTATTAAAAGAGCGATTAGAAGCTAAGATGCTTTGCGTTGCTGCGCTGTAGTTACAGGCTGGTTAGGTACTAGAAGTCATCACTGTTGGCACCCCGCCTGTATACTTTTAGGCGCAGGCCACCGCACATGCACTGCAATTGGTGGACTCTTCCATTTTATCACTAAATTGAGTACGTATCTAGTCTCTATTTGAAAAAATCTTTATATATATAAAATCGTACTCACTTAAAAACCGCCTTCAGTTTGTCAACATGTTCGTCGGGGTACATCTGCGCGAGCGCGGGGTCCAGGAAGGCGTTGGCGTACGCCAGCGGCCCGGCGTTCACTTGCACGCAGATGCTGCCTTGTAGCCTGGGGACATACGAGTTATCAAATCAAATCAAAAATCTTTATTATGTAGTCTGAGCCTATCTGAAACCTAGTTAAACATTGTGAGATTTGGCGTTTCGACTTTCTCCGTGTTCGGCATCATAAGGGTCACAGTGACAGTTAAATAAAGTCCATTTTTCTCTCCACCTTTAATTTGCAAGGTGCGGGTGCCTATATAAATAGAGTGAGTCGCCCGCGCGCCTCAGTTGGTTTTTGATTTTTGAAGTGAACACTTCGGCAAAATGGCTCAATGTAGCCACGGTTCTCGTCGGCTTCGCTCCAACGGGGAAAAATATAATATTGAATTTGCGGAGTCCTCGCTGCCGGGAGCTGTAGCGTGATGCGGACCAGGCGGCGCGGGGCCTGCCGGCTGCTGCGCACGCAGCCATTGCTGAGGATTTCGCAACGAAGGTTTGAGTTGATAATCCGTGAGTAAAATGCTATTATTTACTGCTTTTAAAAGCTCAGCCACTGGTCATAATGCTCCGGCGGCGGCGCTTGGGGTTTTTATCCCACGCAGTAGGATCCGATTCAATAGTCGTGGTGATGATTGATCACATATTCCGGTCCTACTAGTGGCGCTTGAGCTAGATACTTACATTAATGACCGCTTTAAGTAAAGCATATGTTAATTTTATACAGGAAAAAATAATAAAAATATATTTTTCTACCCTCAATTTCTAATATTTTTAGAAAACAGTTGATAAAAATTTTG
Source organism: Plutella xylostella (assembly GCF_932276165.1). Taxonomy (NCBI): domain Eukaryota; kingdom Metazoa; phylum Arthropoda; class Insecta; order Lepidoptera; family Plutellidae; genus Plutella; species Plutella xylostella. The sequence goes on along the minus strand of NC_063984.1, from coordinate 8,521,560 downwards.
CTATTACAATAATGCACTTGATTATAGCTTATGTAAGGCTTTACAAACAGGAGCTTTCCAGGACCGTCATAGGATTTTTTACAGGAAGCACGTGGCTCCGAGTTTCAGTATGTTGGGACATTGTGGCATGTGCGGCGAGTAATGTGATCCGCCGCCCAACAAACATTGTACCCTCAGTTACAGCTATTATTATAACTTTAACCTGTACAAATGTGTTATAATTATCTCAGTTCTAACATAAAGCGATAAAGATGAGTTAAAAAATGAAATTAGTGTTAACAGCAGGTTTAAGAGTTAAAATGGTATTAGTCAAAGCAATTATAATTAAGATGTTATAGGTTCAAACTATTTCTAGAACCTAAAGCTATACAAGAGTGCTCACTGACACCTGTTAACACTTATGGTTGTTAAGTGGTTTCCTTTAATACTCATATAAATCTTTAGGTGTCATATTGAATTTAGACTGCAGGAATTGGTTGTAAAAGAGATTTTGTCAAGAGTGCAGTAAGACGAGATTCTAACAGTGTTGGAAAACTCAACAATGCAGTTTTAATCTTTAAGGTTAACTTAACTTACGCTTATTGCGTTAGGCAAGTAGACTGTAAAAGTAACGGTGTTAAGCAAGACTGTGCGGATCGACTAAGACTGCATAATACCCTTGGCTAAGGGTGTTCTATTTCAAAAAGTGTAATAGATGACTTAGGTGAGTCTATGTCTTAAATGTAAGTTCGCCATTTGCATTGGTGACCTATAAATTGCTGGGATAAACAATATTTTGCTTTAAAATACTTACCTATTTACGTGAATTTTGTCATTCCAGTCATGCCAATCGATTTATTAAACTAATGGACATTCAGCAAAGATAGAAAAAAATATAAAATTTAGTCGTCTATTTTATATTTACTTATGTTTCCTTTGAAATCCTTAATAAATTCGGAGCGCATTAAAATTGAGGTGGGAAATATGGTATACTTTACAGTAAAATTACAATGGCATATTATTTTCAGTTCACAAAACATGCATAACTTCAAGTTATTATATTATATTTACTGTAATTTAGTATTAATCAATACTGTCACTTTAATACTGTTGCGTATGATTGCTGTTGACACTATTATTTTCAAAGACATACAACTTGTATGGTAAAAGTGTATTCAAAAAACGGTAACATGCTCACTTAACCCTTTTTTATCAAACAAATAAGAGTCAGGGTGTCAAATAACCATTCTACAACTACAACTATACCGGTAAAAGTTCTAGCTGAGAGTGATTAAACGCTCTTCTATAGTAACTTTAGCACTTCAATGAAACCATACTACAGGCTTTCTATAACTTAAACACTTAAATGACACCGTTTTACAGACTTTCTAAAGCCTTTACTCTCAAAATCGTGGGCCTCTTTCGTGGTTATAAGTGAGTTAGAGCACTCTCCTACACTCTTATACAGCTATGTCTTAACACTTTAATTTTCGAATGGAACCTTTATACAAATGATATGAGAGTTTTTTTAACGCTACGGTGCTAGTTGGGCGGTACCTACCCGCTGAGGGTAGGCAGGCCGATTCGGTGAAATTGAAGTTTCGTGTAACCTGCACCCGGCCCTGTGCTCCTGCGCTGGCCGCCGTCTTGTGGCACCTGCATCGCAGCGTACACCCGGCCCTGCGCTCCTGCCCTGGCCACCGGTTCGTGCCACCTGCATCGCAGCATACACCCGGCCCTGTGCTCCTGCGCTGGCCGCCGTCTCGTGCCACCTGCATCGCAGCGTACACCCGGTCCTGGCCCTGGCCACCGGTTTGTGGTACCTGCATTGCTGCATAGACCCAGCCATGCACTCCTGCCCTGGCGGCTGGCTGTACACCCGGTCCTGGCCCTGGTCACCGTTTTGTGCCACCTGCATCGCAGCGTATACCCGGTCCTGGCCCTGGCCACCGGTTTGTGCTACCTGCATCGCTGCATAGACCCAGCCATGCACTCCTGCCCTGGCGGCTGTGTTGTCCCACCTGCATCGCTGCGCACACCTGGCACTCCTGTTCTGGTTGCCAGATCCAAACGCCCCCTGTCTGGTAAGAGATTTTATGCTCAGCGGAACAGCCTGCACTATTGCTAGCACGGTCATCATCATCATCAGCCATCATTATGAGTGACTTATTTAGAAGGTAACGAGTAACGTGCGCTATTCATCAGTGATTTTGGCATATGCAGACGAACGTTTACTGCCAAGGTTGGTCGTGTTAGCCATACAAGGGCACACCAAGGAAGCCTGAGTAACCACCTGCAGTCGCCGTAGCCGCATCGGCATGGATGACGACAAATCGGGTAACGTGCACCGCTTCTAAAAGTGTTATAGCACTTCAATTTGATGCCTCCGCTGAGGTAGGGTATTCTATTAAAGCAGCTTTCTTCTGAACTGCCCAAAGTGACCTGTAGACTGCTCCTGGGGATAGTTGTGCAATCAATTTTTTATTTCGATGTCTCTGCTGAAGAAACTGTCTAATGCAGCTTTTGTTCTAAACTGCCTTAAGATCATTGGACTGCTCATGGGAATGGTGAAGCACGGTAAGTACAGGAGCGTTACTCTATACTGATGAGAAACGAACGAACGAGAGCTGTCGTGCAATCGGCACGTTTAATACATACAAACAGATAGAGCGGCTCGCGCCGCAGTGCACTGAAAGTTCGTTTTTCGTCATATAAAGTGACCCCCCAGACACTACCTTAAGTGTCATGACACATCGGCAGATTCCAGCTTTGAGTCTTTTCTTTTCTCGGCTGTGAGCAAAGTGAATCCCACCGGCGAGTGTTCAACCTAAAAGCACTGAGCTAATTCCTGATTTCGTGAAAGTCGCTGTTGCTATACCATACCGCTTCACAAGTTACCGAATTTATTATGATCCTACTGTCGGGTGTTCATGATCGGAGTGTCATCGCGGTTTCTGAGTGGCACCATATTAGCTGTCTTCCTTATGTCCCAGTGGATTGTGAGTGTGTATCCGAGCTCTTTGTTGAAAAATGCGTGAACCTCCTACGCAGCAGAGCTGTCTACTAGTTGTGTATCGAATAAATCGAGTAACGGTGCTCTTGCACGAGACGACTACCTTTTGGTAAAATTATAACTTCCACTATTCTGGGAACATGCATATACCTACTGTGTACTGTGTATCACATCACGTGTAGCCGCAGCCCTACTCAATGAACGGGGCTAGATAATAAACAATGGCAGTCGTCATTAAATTTCTATGAATTTCGAAGGTCATCATTTGGAGCACAATCCAAAGGGTGAAAGTACTTATTCATGCCTAAACGGCTTCTCTAATGAAAATGTATTTTTAATTCGATTCTGGCGCAAACGTTTCATAACTATTTTTCAACACTGTATCTGCTGAAACTACTTAGACTGACTGGTTAAGATGCAGACGTGCCGTTTTCACAATTCCATTTTGAGTAATCCTCAACTGTTTTATGGATCTTTCAGTTAGTTACGTAACTAGTTACCAAGTAAAAAATTACTTGTGTCATGCTCGTACTCGCATCTCATTTAGGAGCTCTCTGGCCTCTAGCTGAAGGCTAAAACTGGTATATATATCTACTAAGCTAGTACAGAGTTATAACCGGGCAGCGGTGACATGGTAGCTGCTTGATTTATTAGAGTTTGCTGAAAACTTTCTAAATAAGTAATAATTATTAGTCATAATATTAACTCTTCGCAGTTCTTTCAGAATGCAATACCAGGTCGCTGAAGTAGGTGACCTTCCTTAGCTGGACAACAACAAGCCTTTTTTGTTTTAAAGAGTGTCACAGTTATTCGCCGTTCCACTGTCAATCGATGTCCAAGGACTTTTTCTTGGGTATAGCTAACTACCTAAGTTTACCTATAGATAGCCGCAAGCTATCTGCTGTTGGCGAACTGTCAGTTCTGATTGATAAGTCAGGCTCGAGGTGGCTCGTCCAACTGTCCATGTTCCCGCCACCATGATTGTTGCTTCCACAGATTAGAGAGTCTATGATGGCTGTCGTTGCATCAGGTCTGATCAGGTACAACTAACATCTTTATTTAATCGAGCTATTTTATTTTGTTTTATCTAGGTTGACTTAATGGTTTCAAAATCGAACCTACAACAATGTAAGTAGGTACCTACCTACGTACCTTTGAAGTTGCAACAAGGCAAAGCCTTAAGGTTTTGGCCGAGACCTGCCCTTAGTGTTGACGAACATACCTAAAGGTGACCTTGTTAATGTTTTTCATACGAAGTACTGAACATTTTACTTATCCTGGTGGCATGACTGATCATTTACTTACCCAGCTAAGACATGTTAGCCGGGTTTCATTTATCAACTATTACAATTGTTAGTGTTGTGTTAATCAATCTTTATTAATTGATGTCATCTACCAAGGAATGCTGCCAGAGCTCATAATGTTCACACATGATGATACAGAATGATAGTAGCCCACAAAATCGGTGCAAAGGCTTATAAAATAACTTTCCTTCCTAGTAGGACTGCACAGGAACTCGTTAACCGCCGAGTTAGTTAGAATACAAAATTAGACTGTGTGTTACTTGTCAATCTAGAATATGAATATAGTGACCTGCATCATGTTTTGAAAAACTGAATACTTAGTTATCCGCCAGTGTCACAGCCTTCATCTAATCTTTTCCAGTAGCTGATGAGGATGAGATATTTAGTAAAATTATCTTCCCTTCAAGCACCACTCCTCGTTCCAAGGACTAGATGCCGCGCCAGGTGTTGCAGGCCGTGTCGTCGTACAGGGCTGACTGAGCAGGTCCACGAGGCTCCAGGGTCGGCTGCTGCATTTCTGAGGTCAGTCCAGAATTACATACCCTAGTCAGCATGTGCTGACCTGAGCCCCAGCGGCCTGGATCGATATTCTACATTTTACAGTTTTTAAATATTGTTGCAAAGTATTTCACTGGTTCCATCCATTCGGCTAGTGTATGTTAAAAATATTGCCTTGACAATAACAAGATTTTGATCAATAATGACTTATAAGTATAAATACCTACCTATATGTATAGGTCCATACCTTCCATAACTTTCTGACAAGTCAGGAATAATAAGGAAGTACTTAAGTCTTATGTATACTTATACCTTTCTTTTTAGTATATCTATTACCTAGAAATCTATGCATTATAAATTTATAGATTCAAATATTTATCTACTGATATACTCATCAGTAGCTTATGGGTCACAGTTGGTTTTCTCTCCACCATGCGATAATAAACACATCTCACAATGTTTAACTAGGTTTCAGATAGGCTCAGACTACATAATAGACGCATTTTTCCTGAAATAAAAATGACATATTGGTATCGATTCTGAAGGGCACATTCTAATTTTAACGCTGTCAAAAAACGCTTACATTCTCTCTAAATTTATTTGGCATTCTGAAGGCACCATTTATCTCCAAAATTAGAGACGTCACTTTAAATTTTGAATCTGACAGCGTTAAAACTATTCAACTTAGGTTAGATGGTCGAATTGGTATTCTGAAGGTGCCATTTTTAGCGCTGTCAACTTAAAATTAGCAACTTTCTTCCTAAATTTAAACGGGGTCTAAACAGGTGCCTGTTAAAACTATACTAAAATTTCTAAAAGTAAAACCGTGAAATATATGGGAAATTGTTGTTGTAGGTGCATAAATATGGATTTAACTTAGAGCTGATGGGTTGTTTAAGCATGTAAAGCTAATTGCAAAGACGCTAACTTATTATTTTTTGCGAAACTACGATGTCAAAGTGACTCTGTTTTGTCATATTATTATTTCTGATCTTTGGAATGAATGACTGAAAAACGTATTACTGACAAGGTAGGCATGAACCGGGTTACTTAACAACTTAAGTTATTGTTCTAGATCTAATAATTAATCAACACACCTACCGATCTACTTCAGGAATTACACTAGCCCTAACACCTCGGCTTTCCTCTTCCAAACGGACCGGCTCTACGTATATGAGGAACACCTTAACCTTAACTCACCTACCTGTGTACCTATCTAACTCTTTACTTACCCCTTTCAACTGGTCTCTACATAGCTCAAATATTTTACTACCTATTTTGTTACATGAAAAAACAAGTAGGTTACTTACCTTTTATCTGAAAAATATGCCTGACTTTAAGAAACTATATACTCGTACTTAGTACTATACTATTACTTTTTATGAAAGAAGAAAGAAATTTTATTGACGTAAAACTTTATTTGGGTGAATAACACACACAACACAACACACACTTGTTGAGTATTTTTTCTGACACCAATATACACAATTGCTTGATTTCATTTCTGTATTTTATTTCCATTATCCTTGTAGTTAGTAGGTAGGTAACTAGGTGGTCTGATGGTAGTTTTAGTATTGTTGTCCCAGAGAGGAATAAATATCAGGTATCCAGCGTTTAATGTTTAGTTTATGGGTGTGGTTGATTTTTCATTTTCTTTGTTGTTGTCACTGAAAAATAAAGTAAGTATATAGGTAAGTTGTATGGATAGTTGACAGAATAAGCTTATCCTTATAGGTAGGTAGGTACCCATTTTCACGAAACTTTAAATATTAGAAACGAAAACGCTAGAACACAAACATAAGTAACCAGATAGTTAGTAACAAGGTGCCCAACTGATAAAAATATTTACTTAGATTTTACCTACGTAGGTAACTTCCTAAAATAATTCGTAAACTTGCACATAAGCACCTTATCGATTTTACAATTGCATATTGCACAAACATAATAATTGATAATAGATGTTTGTTTTGTATTGTAAAGACTTAACAAAAACACTTTTAAAAAATAGCGGCAAACTTTTCGGCGGAAAATTCAATATGGCCGTATGGCGGATGGCGGTGTTGGCGCCGCGCCGGCGGCGCGCCTCTCTTGCAGCCCAGCGCGCATGCGCCAATGCGCCATAGAGATGTACCTAGTGCAATGTTACTTGCTTCCGAACTATGCTTAAATGAAAAAATAATCGATGCTGGATCGATTCCTGGGTAGGTACTTTTATTATAATCATATGCGTTTTTGGTAAATACGTACTCATCGGAAATAAGTAAGTGATAAGGTATTTGTGCTTTTGTAAGTATTCGATACTTCTCATATTCTTATATGAATATCATCCCTTACACAGTCATCTACCTACTTAAGTATATATAACGTAAAATCATCATCAACTATTAAACATTTAAGTAAGTAAGTACTTACATTAAATATCGTGGATAACACATATATATGTAGAACTTAGTACCTACATACTTTACTGAAAAACTATTGTTTAAAATATTCTAGTGCAATAATCGATTATATTCGATTATTCTCACTATTTTATCAACTTACCCCATCTCTACTCTATTATATTTTTTTAAATCACTCGGAAATGACCATAGAACACCATAGAAGCATTTTCTAGCCAGAGTTACCAGTTGCAATAATGAATTATGAATATGTTACATAAATATTTGAAATTATCACGAAAACCAATATAAATGTAGGGAATTTAATTCTTTTAATTATTTTCAACTACTATATAGGATAATTAAATTTATTTGGAGTACTTTAAGGTTAAAAAAGTTAATCTATATTTTCGATTGTAATATCCTTAAGTGCATGGCCACACTCATTTTAAAGACGTCAAATGAGCCTTCTAAATTTAGTTGGCCGTTAAAATCGTTGCCTTCAGAATAGCAAAAACTAGCGCTGTCAGTTAAATTTAGAGATTTTAGCTCATTTTAAAATTAGGAAGTGCGTCCTTCAGAATCAGTACCATTATGTATCTAGCCTATCTGAAACCTAGTCATTTCTGCATGGTGATATTACAACTGAGGCGCGCGGGCGACTCACTCTATTTATATAGGCACCCGCACCTTGCAAATTAAAGGTGGAGAGAAAAATGGACTTTATTTAACTGTCACTGTGACCCTTATGATGCCGAACACGGAGAAAGTCGAAACGCCAAATCTCACAATGTTTAACTAGGTTTCAGATAGGCTAGATACATAATATGTCATTTTTATTTCAGGAAAAATGCGTCTATTCATAGTAAAAAAAAATAATTAACGTAACATAATAGTTTTGACGACTACTATCATAACTAGGCTCACATGTAGCCTGTATTTATGATTAAGTAGGCCCGCACATCTTATGAAGAGCGTTATGTGTTACACGGAGTAAATAATTATATAAACATGTAGTACGGCAGGGTATCCTGAGTTCCTACCAGGGTCTTATGATCTGACTGGCCAATACTCTCATAACAGTGATAAACCTCAGTTCAGACCTACAATATTATGTATAAAAGTGTTACATACACGCTAAGAATATAAGAGTTAATAAAATACAAGATGTGTTATGGTGAAGGGGAACATGGCGCGATATCAGGGTTTTCACAGGTTTTCAGTAAATAAAGCGGCTGATTCATTTACCGATAACAAATAAGCATAGTAATAAATAAGGCATGAGATTTACATAGAATAGCTGATAGACATCATATTATTAACGTGATATACATAATATACTTACATAAATATCTATGTTTCTCGTACTTCCTGTTATTAAGATTAACTTTGATATGTATAGAGATATGTATTGAGAGTATATAGATATTATACGACGCAACATTTAAAAGCGGTAGGTACTATTAATATCACCTGGTATAGCACCCAACTGAGGCCCTAATTGTTTCTGCTGATAAAAAAAAACACACACTCACGCCTTGTACTAATGTACTCCCTTGCGGGGTAGGCTGAAGTGCATTGCTGTAGGTACCCACTTTTCGCCAGAGTGTTAGTATGTTAGTCCCAATGTAATAGGGGGCGGGCCTATTGCCATTTTACGGGCACATCCAAGACCCGAGAACAAATATCTGTGTTTAAACAAATATCTGCCCCAGCCGGGAATCGAACCCGGGACAATCGGCTCAGTAGTCAGGGTCACTAACCACTACGCCATTCGGTCGTCTTCGGTCTTCAGCTGATAATTGTTATCAAAAGCCATTTCCTGTGCAGAAGGTATCGAAAATTATGCGTACGAACCCTATCGACCCTCCTGTTGTTAGGGCACATCACCACTCTTATCTCACCTACTACCATAGAACCACACGACAATAACTCTAATCAACATACTCGTACATAGTCGCCCACTTTTAACTGTATATTTGTACTCACATGAGCAGCATTGCGAGCCGTATCGCTGATTTTGAATGAGTAGAATCTACTTAGGTTACTAGTTTACACATCTAGAATCTAGATGTGCAGGTTTCCTCACGATGTTTTCTTTCACCGTGAGAGCGATGGTATACATTGTACCCTACTTAAATTCCAAAGAACTTATATTGGTACATGTCAGCATTTGAACCTGTATCTCTGGTGTTCGGGCGCTTACCCGACTAAGCTACCACCGCTCGTCACCTATCACCTTTATCAACTTTTGATTTAGTTCCAAATCCTCTCACCTATCACCTTTATCAACTTGTAATTCCAGTCCAAACCCCCTCACCTGAGCTGCAGCCTCTTTATATCACAGGTGTTGGCTCGCACGATGTCGCTGAGCTCCGCCACCTGGCTCTCCATCTCTGACAGGGCCACCTCTATGGGACTCTTCTCCTCTTCAGAAGTCTCTGTCACTGGGATGCGCCGCTTGACGTATGGGAAATAGTTCTCCGCTGCAATGGGGAATGGAGATTGGGGTTAGGATTATGATTGCTTCATTTGAGTTAATGTCATAGCTGTGTATGTAAGTAGTTGTAAATAGACAATCTCCGAATGGATTTTATCGAACATAGTAGCGCCATCCAGTAAACGTGAGCAGTAATCTCATTAACAGAAGAAGTAAAGGTTGTCTGGTAGATATTACTTTAAGCAATAAGCCCGCCTTTTTATAGTTATAAGTAATAATAAGTATTGTATTGTAATCTCACCGATAAGATGCGTGAGTCTATAACGCCATCTAGTGAACAACTGAAGCAGTAATCTCACCGGTAAGATGCGTGAGTCTATAACGCCATCTAGTGAACAACTGAAGCAGTAATCTCACCGGTAAGATGCGTGAGTCTCCTCCACTGGTGGTGCACGGGCCCCCTGGCAGCGCCATCTCGCGTGAACGGCGTCTCGTACACGAACCGCTTGACGTTGTGTGCGGACTCGAACGCTCCCGCGGTGACCCCGCCGCCCTCGGTCGCCGCGCGCACGTATGTCACTTGGATGTAGGCTAGCTTAGGGTCCAGTTCGTCGCGTTTTACCTGTAATTTCGAAAATAACAGAATGATATCAAGGAAGAATTTTTATGAAAATAATTTAGTCATATGAGGTTTTCTATTTTCATTTGTTTCGTCTCTGGTGGAAATTCATGTTTAAACCGCTCTTTTACCTAATAGGTAATCTGTATTAAGAGTGAGTTTTAAGTACTCAATCTATTAATTTAATTATACTTACTCCTAATTTTCAAAGCCATTAACATTAAACGTTATTCATATTGCTCCAAATGTTAATTGAATTACATTTAAATTTGTAAAGATATTAAAACGACAGACTGCACTGTTGGTATGGGGGATTAGTAGTTACAATGTCCATACTTATTCCAGAAAAAAACTTACAGGAGCAGAATCCATAATCATCTTCACATTCTCAGCGCCATACTTCATCTCATAATACGTTTGCAGTTTCTCTGAGATCTCACTCAAAGACGTTATCTTCGGTTCTTTGTATATAAACTCTATGCCCTCTTCATCATCACCAAAATATGACTTTCCGTAGAAAGCGACTCTATAGAATCTGCCTAACAGTCGTTTCCCTGACTGCGTGACTTCAATGACCTTCGCGTAAGCCTTGGTGAGGTGTTGGTAGCAGGCTAACAGGGCCTCGTAGTTCTTCCTCCGCTCGTAGATGGGTATGACGAGGCGGTATAGGGGCCCGAGGAGCTCGTATCGCTCTGCCTTGTCCACGTATTCGGTGCACAGCATCAGCTGGTCGAGGAGCGCTTGTTCGTTGTAGTGCACGTCGGTCATGCCTGCGGAAGAATGAAATGGAAATCATTAGTGCAATTAATTCAACCCAACATTGTGAAACGTAGAAGATAAATATGAATTTCTTATAAACACTAGTCTTCTGGGTCAACCACATTTAAGGGACTAGTTGTTAGACTGCTGAGAGACGAAAGAGAAGGGTAAAGGGGCCTTTGAAGGCATCATTGAAAAGGTTGGACATAATATATTATGTCTCTACAAACTTGTAACAAAAATATGAAGTACGTAGGACACATAGGTATTCGAGACAAATAGTTAATGTAGCTGAATAGCTATTCTGAAGGCTAAGATTTTTCCTTCCTTCACAATCGGCTACATTGAACAATAATATAATAGCAAAGACGCCATGATGACGTAGTACACAAAACATATACGCGGAAGGTAGCGTCCCCAATGAAGATAAATGACACCATTTGTGCACCTACGACAGGAAGGTACGTTCATCTATGTCCCTCTGGAAAAATATCTGGTCGGATCGGTATCTACGCACTATTGAAATTATGAAAAATATTCTTGATGAATAAAGATAAGGAAACGTGTGGCCATTCTCAAATTTATTAAAAAAACATTCAACAGTTGTTCATGAATAATCTAACTTTACAACACCCCATTTAAACACCATTCATTACATAAAGAGGAAAAGATTACAATAAAGAGTCTAGGAGTATGTTTTGACAAATAATATTTCTCTGTTATTCTGTGTCGATGTTTTAATCGTGTTTACTTAATTTAATTACAAATCTAAAACATTTCTATTTAACTTTACGTATAAAATCCTGAAAAAGGGCACATATTCAAACTGAAAGTTAAAATTTGAGACTTGATTTATTTTGCTATAATATTTAAAGTAATTAATACAGTAATTAATGTCCTTCCTGTCCACCTGCTTTAAATAAGAACTCGAACTCTTACATCACTAAACAAACAGCATTTCAATTAACGAAAGTATCGAATTTAAATAATTGCTATTAAAACTATATTAGCTTTGCCTTCATTATTTGTAGGTGTACTCTGCGCCTAAGTTCTGCAATCATCGGAGCTCGCGAAGTGTCCTATCTATATAAATGGAGCAGAGGCTTTTTTCTCTGTAGTTGGCATCGGCGCGCCGAGCCGACTGCCGAGCTCACGGCTATTCACAAACACGCGCGCGATGGCTATCTGGTGGATCATGAGCTGCTTGGTGGCGCTGGTGGCTGGCGATAACACCGGCGTGATGGTGGAGCAGCCAAACAACGTGGAGACGGCGGGGGACTGCCTCAATGAGACGGACCTGTGGAGCGTGTTCGCGGTACGTCCACCGGTACTATTGTGCTATTGGCAGTGTCACGCAGCCGGCCCGTGCGCGGCTTTCGACTCTGTGATGCGCACTGATAGGCGAATATCTGTGCAAGGATCTGTGTACAGGGCCGGATTTAGAGGCCTTGAGGCACCGGCGATGTGACCGTCACGGATTATGTTTTACACCAGCCTAAATATTATGTTTACATTGTGAGACATCTCTTCCTGAAATTTTATATGAATTTAAACTGAATCTAATACAGTTAAATATCTAGATTAGCTCTACTGATAACATAATCTGGTAGTTACGCACCGAATTTATATCTTCATTGTGAAAGATGACGGAATTCATCTTCCATCTCATCTCCTTATCTATGATACAAATTGTGTGATTGTTTATCAGATATTCCGGCACGGCGACCGAACGCCGGACCAAGAGGAATTGGACTTGTTTCCCGATGCCGACATTCATGATAAAGACGTATTCTTCCCGCACGGGAAGAAAGCGCTTACTAACGTAAGTTCCTAATCACCTTAATTCAGACATACAAATTCTACCGGATATAACACATCACTCATTCAGGATAATTTTATTATTGCAATGTGCAGTATCTAGCCTGGTCAGCCATCTCATACGGCCATTCAAACCCGAAATGACCGAAACGGTCATTTACATTTTCTCAACAAACAAACCATCGAAACAACAATAAACCCCAATCAATCATAACTTCCGATGAAATCATGGTCACAAAATTACACACATCAAATTATCGCCTCCAACTTCTTACTGTATCAGCCCCTACCCTACCAGTAGATATACCAACAGAATCTTCTTCTCCTCAGAAAGGCAAGCAACGCGGGTTCCTAGTGGGGCGCTCTCTACGCAAGCGCTACAACAACTTCATCTCTTCCCTCTACCTCCCTGCCGAGGTCACAGTGCGTACCACAGACTACGCTCGCACCAAGATGACGGCGCTGACGGCGATGGCGGCGTTGTTCCCGCCCCCGCCCGCGCAGCGCTGGAACCCCGCGCTCGACTGGCAGCCCGTGCCGTATGACACGCTGCCTTTTGATGAAGATGACGTGAGTATGCTTTACAATAGAGAAGGTGGTAAAAAAAAGTGGGGCGCTACGGTTTTATACCCTCGCTCTACATCCCTGCCGAGGTCACCGTGCGTACCACAGACTACGCTCGCACCAAGATGACAGCACTGACGGCGATGGCGGCGCTGTTCCCGCCCCCGCCCGCGCAGCGCTGGAACCCCGCGCTCGACTGGCAGCCCGTCCCGTATGATACGCTGCCCTTTGAGGAGGACGATGTGAGTGTTTCACAATAGAGAATATGGTAAAAGTTTGATAGGTGTATAAAAGCCAGTGGGGCGCTACCTACGGGTTCATATCCTCGCTCTACCTCCCTGCCGAAGTCACCGTGCGTACCACAGACTACGCTCGCACCAAGATGACGGCTCTGACGGCGATGGCGGCGCTGTTCCCGCCCCCGCCCGCGCAGCGCTGGAACCCCGCGCTGGACTGGCAGCCCGTGCCGTATGACACGCTGCCGTTTGAGGAGGACGATGTGAGTGCTTTATAATAGAAAAATCATAGATCAACAAAGCCCTCTCTTCTCCACCACTCCTCTTTGCAGAAGTTGCATGGAGGAAGATGAAACAGCTTCCCATGTCTTGTTACATTGCAAAGGCGTGGATACACTACGATCAAAAACCCTCGGATCTCCGGGGTCCCTTCGGGAAGTCATAAGCAACCTATGTCGTCTACTGGCTTTCTGGCGTGAGCTTGGGGGGCTTAATAGCTAGTCACCCCATAGGCATTTCACGCACAATAGCCCACCTTAGAGGCTAAATGCGGAAAAAAAGCTCGCCATGATAGATAGATAGATAGAAAGCCCTCTCTGGGCGTGAGGGTGGATTATACGGACTAACAAAATATATTTTCTTTATAGAATTGATTAGGATACTCACACTTAGCATTTAAATAACTTAAAAAAAAAGTAAGTATAGAGTTTTTGATTTAAAAAGATGTGGCAAAAAATATGTGTCTAAATAAAATTTATGTGCATTTAATTACCAACAAAAAGTAAAGTAAAGGTTAATGATCTCTTAACATAATATTGATTATTTAATTAATCAAATAAAAGACACGTAGAAATGATGGACATGAATATAATTTGCATTGCATTTGTAAAAATATGTGCAAATAAAACAAGTACAATAAAACTAGTTTTCCCAGGGTTCCGTACAACAGTATTTAAAAACAAGCACTATGAAATACTATGAATGTGAAGTATAAAATAATATCTACAGGACCATGGCCAGGAAAATATATCACCACGAAGACATCGGATGATGGTAAACGAGTTATATGAACATGGAGAGGACAGAAACCTCCACTGATTGGTCTTACTTCACGTGATGCTATTTACAATTTAATGCCTTCATTTTTGGTCATCTGCCGAGAGCCGAAATATGTATAAATTAGAATCAATTTATTATCGCTATAAGCACCATGCCCAGGGATCTCCGTGACAAAGGGGCTATTTCCAAAACGGAAGATTATTTTAATTTCAAAAACCCTTTTTTCGAAAAACAAGAAAAAAAAAACTCTTAAGCAGGTAATAGCCTCATCTTTTCTGTCCATTCCAGCTGCTCTACTGGTACAACTGCCCCAGCTACCTGCAAGCCCGGGACAAGGTGTACACTCGGCCCGAGGTGCGAGCTGAGACGGCGCAGTATCAGGACCTCTTCGAATATCTGACTAGACAGACCGGGACCAATATCAGTACTACTGAGGATGTGTTCTTCCTGGATAATCTGTTTCAGACTTTGGTAAGTGAGAGGAGAGGATACTACTATTTGTATGATGTTCTTCATCTTTTCGCATTTATCAAAGGTTTGTCATGTTAGTGACAGGATTGACCAGTGACATAAGCGTCAATCGCTGTATTCCCAGGGTGCGCCAATATATGGTTTTGAACAGGAACGATAAAGCTGCTATAAAGAGGTCCATGTCCTACGGTTGGTGATAGAGTAGATTTGAATAAGTTATGGATAGACAATAATAATTTAATTAATCAAATTAAGAAATGTGCATGATAAAAATGCACGATTAAACATCACGTGAGGTAGGTTGATCTCATAAAGATTAACCAGTTTCATGAACGAGTTTGACATAATTACGCTGCAGAGATTTGAATTTCTGTCCCAATAACGAGCTGGGTGAATAGTGATGACCATTTGATACGGCTCTTTAATTTGGTCAAACTCTTGGAGTAGGTACCTATAGGCCGTCGCTGAGAAAACCTATATTAAACCTATGTATGTAATTTAATCTTCCTTTTCAGAATAACGTCGGCATAAAAACCCCACAATGGGCACAGGAAGTGATGCCTCGGATAAAGCAAGTGACTAAACTAGAATACGGATACGAATTCTATACAGATGAGTTAACCAGATTAGCCACAGGTTAGCAGATTTGACTGCTTTGTAATCTATTGTAGTTGCATACGAGCAAGTATTGTGCTAGCTGCATAAACCTTGGACCTACCTATGTTAGGGACCGATACAAATTAAACGCAATGCACATCGACTTCCTGGATTTGGTCATGATTTGCAGAAAGCGCCAAAATTACAGAGAATATATGTAGTCCCTTGCTTGATAAATCTACTCCACCAGTGTTTATCTATTACCATCTTTCGGACACATTCAAGACTCTACTTACACTAAATCCGTCTTCCTATATACAAAAACAGCCTATTATCACTAAAATTCTTTCCCTACAAAATTGGCACCTTTTCAGGAGTACTAATGGCGGACATAATAAACTCCATGCACCTGGCCATATCCGGTGACACGGAGCAGCCCAAGCTGACCCTGTACTCTGCTCACGAGAACAACGTGGCGGCGCTGCTAGCCGCGGCCCGGGTGTTCACTCCTCATCAGCCGCACTACGGGTCTACTTTTGCTATAGAGCTGAGGAGGAACAAGAACTCGGGAGAGTTTGTTGTCGCGGTAAGTTCGCGAGACAAGGTGACTCAGTCCATGAAGTCTTTTTTTAGGAACATATTCGTAATAGCTATAGCATACACCGTTGCTTTATAGATCAATTATGGTGGAATATAAAGTTTATTCATACCCCTTATTCTCTTTATTCCTAAGTAGTACCTTTTCAGGATGGTTTCTTTACACACATCTCTTTCGTGAGAACAATCGGATCTCTAATACGTGTTGAGCTACCAAAAACCCTACAAAACACCAAATCACAGTTATAGGATTTTGGTACAATCCTTAATTTTCACCTTCCATAATAGCGTTCAAAACATAACAACTATCCGTTCTACCCCCAGGCGATCTACTCCCCCGACGCCGGCGGCCCGGGCCAGGCGCTCCCCATCCAGGGCTGCGGGGGCCGCCTGCTCTGCGACTACGAGACCTTCGTCACCCTCACACAGAACCTCGTCTGGACCCACGAAGAGTACCGGGCTCACTGCAATATCAGCTGATGTGTTGTAGTGATAAGAATATACGGAGGCAATGTTCTGCTGTTGGCTAAAAGCTAAGGCATGAAAACTGGAAAACTGCACGTCCATGTAATGTTTAAATTTTTCCTTAGCGATAAAAATAAGTGCCATCATGCATTACGGATAGATTTTAGTGCTAAATGTGATAGGTAGTTCATTAGTCGCTTCATTGTAAACAGTGATATTGTAGCTTGTAGCTGCGACTAACATAATAAAATTATGGCTGTGACTATTGCTTTGTTTTATTTCTTCTCGTCAATAATTTACCTAGCATAGTGTTGGAATAACATTTTCTTAGTTTTGTCTTTCATAAACGGCAGTGGGTGGGAAGTGTGACACAACTACGAATATCGCATATTATATTGGACCAGTATCAGAATAAGAATTAGTTTGCTCAATTTCTGCTGCACAGGGCAAAATATATAATATTTATATTCTTCAAAATATAGTCAATACGAGGTATACTAGCTTATCTGGGCGAGATACGAATCGCCCCCAAATACACTCGCGAGCAACCAAATCGACTCAAGCCTTGACGGCGCAAACATACATTAATACAAGTAAAATTATGAATAGAAATAATAAAAATGATATGTCATTTAAAAGCTTAAGATGTCAGCTTTAATTTGATATCATTATTATTGAAATCCATTCATCATTTTTGAAATAAATGATGTCTGAACGCAATTGTAGGAAAAACGGGAATTTAGGAAAAAAGGGTATGGGTATCGTATTATACAAATTAAACAAAAAATGTTAAGATAAAAATTTATTTATTTAAATCAATACTTTGTATTGCCCCCTCTTGCCCTAATTACAGCCTGCAGCCTGTTTCTCATAGACCTTATCAACTTTTTGACAGTTTCCTGAGGAATGCCGTCCCACTCCTCTAATAAAGCTGTCTTCAGCTCGTCCACGCTTGCAGGGACTGGATTCCTGGCCCGAACTCTTCTTTTGAGCTCGTCCCATAAGTGTTCGATGGGATTCAGGTCAGGACTGAGCGCAGGCCAGTCCATCGTGCGCAATTCCTTCTCTCTCAGAAACTGCCGACTGACTCGTGCCGTGTGGCAGCGGGCATTGTCGTGCATTAGCACGAAGTCTTCACCGACAAATTCTGCATAGGGCACAACATGACCGAGTAGAATGTCGGTGATGTACCGATCAGCTGTTAACCCGCCTCCTCGGCCGCCTCCAGGCACGAAAACAAGTGCGGTTTTTCCCTCTAGAGAAATACCAGCCCACATCATGCAGGAACCGCCGCCATATGCTACTGTTTCAGCGAAACAACATTGGGCAAATCGTTCCCCCGGACGCCGGTAGACCCGGCCTCTCCTGTCACTGCCATGCAGACACACTCTGCACTCATCAGTAAACAGGACCGACCGCCATTGCGCAATGCTCCAATCGAGATGCTCTCGAGCAAACTGAAGACGCGCTTGTCGGTGGCCTGCAGTCAATTTGGGGCCTGATGCAGGTCTTTTTGGTGTCAAGTTGGCTTCCTTCAAGCGTCTTCTCACTGTCCACTCGCTGACAGCCACTTGTCGTACACGTCTCAGTTCTTGCTGCACATCAACGCCCGTAAGGTGTCGATTGCGCAGCGAGGTTGAGACAATGAAGCGGTCGTCTCTCTCTGAAGTGCAGCGGTGGCGGCCCGTTCTTGGTCTTCGATTGAAGGCACCAGTCTCTTGGAACCGTCTGTATACTCGGGATACAGCAGACTGGCTCAAGTGGAGCTGGGCAGCGACTGCTCGCTGACTTAACCCTTGTTGCAGCAAGGCAACAACTTGAGCAGCTTCTTCTGGTGTGGTATCCATGGGTTTGCGAAAACAAGGAATACAATGCAACGAGATGTGTACCGGTCAACTTGCAACAAGCGACTGATAAGGTACACCGGATGTGGAAAGGTTTTATAGCGGGATCAGGTAGCGCAAGGCGTGGATTCCTAATGAGGTAATTAACACTGACGGGCAATTAAAATGCGTCATTAAATCTGCGCTTAGTTTTTTTTTATGGTATTGATCTTAATTGAAAGCCTAATTCTTCAGCTTTCGAATGACATATCACTTTTATATTTACCATTTATCGTTTTAGGAAAATCAATGTATATGTGCGCCGTGAAGGCTTGAGTCGATTTGGTTGCTCGCGAGTGTAGTTTCCAAAAAGAGCTTTAAGCACAAAGCAACATTATAATGGTATCGGTACGGTAGTTTAAGCGTTAATTCGACACAAAACTTTATTGTTTATAAATAAAAGTAAACGTAGTTAGTTTGATACCCAAAATATATTGTATCCGATTAGGAAATAGATAATATACCTCCTCCTATAGGTGCATAGAAACACAATCCGTACGTGTTTGCCTCCTAATCACAGTGAGCCGTATTGTACATAATGTATGCAACCACTAATTATTTTACAACTACATCTGAGATTAGATAATTATATCTTCCCCTAGAGATGGAGATAAGACTCCCAGCGGACGTGTGCATATATCACAGAATGCCATGTGGAATATGTATATGATTTCATTTCCATGTAATGTGCTGCGATTGTGCATGTGTCTCAGTTCAGACTAAGAAATAATGGTATAATTACGTAGGAAGTATATTGTATTGTAATGTGTAATGAATAAGAAATTATAATGATCTAGTAAATAATTAGATAATTAGTGGGATGGTGCATTTGAAGGCAGTAATATGTTGTAAGGGGTAAGTACAAATTTAAGTAGTAACGTATAGGATTGTTTGGTGAATATCTCCTCGACTGTGGCTTGCAAACCATAACTTTATGCCGATTTCTCAGCAGACGCACCTAAATAATACCGAAAAGTAGTTCATCAAAAGTAAATTAGAAGTTATGAAACGTTCTCGCAAATACGTAAGTATGGGTTTATCATCCATTAGAAATCACGACACCTTCCAATGATACCGCCAGTATCAGCACGAATGCACGAATGTTTGTGTGTCAGACCTCAGAGCAATTGGACCTATAAATACAACAAGTAAACCTCCGCACTGCATTGAGTGCACGTACCTAGACTGTGCGGAACAAGCGACACCTCGCACAATGCAGCTCGCACGCAGCGGCGACAATCTTCTAATTCACATCATGCGCCTGCGCACCCCAGCCCGCAGTTCCTCTATTTACAATATTGAACAATTGATCTAACTGCACAGATGCGCTGGAATCGGTTTGTCACCCAACATGACGTCGGACTCCCGCAGCCCGCGCGCGTCACGCCAGCCACTCCCCGCGGACATACGCCCGTCTCAATAAGGCTCATATCGGATGATGAGCACATTGTGCGCCACACAATCGATTGGTCAGAGTCAATCATCTGAACGAGTCAGGTCGACCGTGAATCTAAACTAGGGACCAGCGGGCCTCAGTGGGTCCCCGCCGCTTCAAGCGCTCGCGTGCTCTATTCTATATTCCGGTACAATTTCGGACACATTCGCTGGGCTAAGATATGCGACGAGAAAAGTGACTAGGTTCGGAAGGGCGCGATGTAGACCGGCTGCCGCCTCGGAGGAAAATGTGAGTGCGTGAGTCATCATATTTTTATGAGTACAAGTTCAAGGGTGATATGGTTGACAAGAATGTTGATCGCATCACATTCTTTCAAGTGTTAAAACACTGTGACGGCGAAGACGACAAAGGTAGATTGGCAAGTTTGTACTCCTACTCGATCTAGCGGTCAATTGACCTGTTAATTGGTAAATATTTGGCAATGATGGCAAGATAATTTGTTTCAAAGTACATTAGCACGACAATCAAAGCGTTTTACAATAGCGGTAGTTATATATATACTTATAGTAGGTATGTCATTAGCTGGTTATTGTGGCATCGGAATAGGTGTAGTTTTTTACACTCAAGTCGTTATGAGGCACTTGCAGAGATAACAACAGAACTACGATTAATTACCATGGCAATAGTGTGGCACGTGGCTACAATTTAACTATGTTTGTAAAAAACGTTCCGATCAAGTATAGGAAAATATTTATGCATTTGTAGATTATTCTTCAGTTTGTGTTTTCAGGAAAACATCACGTTAAATATGTCATTCACATGGACTAGATATCTTAAAATTATAGAACCCTCTTATATGGGACGATAAAATCTTTGAGTGGGAGCGCGGTGATACAAATCAGTCAACTGCTAAGGCACGGGTCTCCTACTCCTTCCAATGACTGAAGAGTTTAGGCCTAGTCCACCACGCGGGCTGAGTGTGGATTGGCGGTAAACCACCAAGACCTAAACATTTCTTCTACATAATTGGTTGCAGGAAGGAGGGTGGTCGTGGTGTATAAAAGGTTACTTTGTTGCAGGAAGGAGGGTGGTCGCGAAGAGGAGGCGAGCAGCGCGGCCGAGCCGGGCATGCGCACCGACCACACCTGCTGCTGCGTCGGCGCGCTGCTGGGCATCTCGCTCATTGCCGGTCAGTACTGGTCGCTCTGTCTCTTTCACACCTGCCCTCAGGAGGGAAAACCTTTAGTGCAACAGCCAGCGGAGCGTTACCAATGCCGGCAGTACCGATAGCTGTGTCTCTGTCACACCTGTCCTCAGGAGTGAGAACCTTTAGGGCATCAGCCAGCGTTACTAACGGGCATGCGCACCGACCACACCTGCTGCTGCGTCGGCGCGCTGCTGGGCATCTCGCTCATTGCCGGTCAGTACTGATAGCTGTATCTCTTTCGCATCCTTTGCCGATGATGTTCTCTATCGGAACTTTCATTCCGCTAAGGCGTGTCTCTTTTACAACGACGATCAAAAATGAAAAGCCAAGAAAGAATGGATGGTCTACTTCAGCACAAAAGACAAGTTGGGAATATTTATAAACCGAAGTTAATATTGTAATTTTTGTTTCAGCCCTCGTAGCGGTGATTCTGACCAAAGACTCCACGGTAGAGGTGACCGTATTGCGGCAAGTTCACGTTGTGAGTTCAAACATTCATTTGTTTTATCCTTTTTGGGGTTTTGCAGAACACAAATAATTTATATTCAGATTTTTTTTCCAAATTCGGTGACCGTAACGTGAAGGTAGGCTAATACTGATTATTTATTTAGGTAAGACAGGTTTCTTTATATTCGGATTAAATGCATTGAGTCCCCAAATCCAAAGTTATAACAACCCTTTTCATGGTCACAGACCCTACTCATACTAAAAATACCAATAGCTTTTTCCATGAACCTTAAAAAGTTTTCCCGTGACAATTTCGAAACAAAACGTATCTTATGTATTAACCAGGATTTGAGCCATTTTCCCGTGAAAACGTAACCAACATCCATTCACACTCTGACAAACTTTCTCGTTTATGTTTATATTTTTTACTGTTATTTATTGGTACATTTCAGCTGATGTCCCACGGGGAGCGCACTCCGAGCGAGCGCGAGCTGGCCATGCTGGGGGCGCCGCCGCCGGACCACGTCTTCGTGCCGTACGGCGCCGGCGCCATGACTAATGTAAGTTATAGTTATAATGGTACATTTCAGCTGATGTCGCACGGGGAGCGCACTCCGAGCGAGCGCGAGCTGGCCATGCTGGGGGCGCCGCCGCCGGACCACGTCTTCGTGCCGTACGGCGCCGGCGCCATGACTAATGTAAGTTATAGTTATAATGGTACATTTCAGCTGATGTCGCACGGGGAGCGCACTCCGAGCGAGCGCGAGCTGGCCATGCTGGGGGCGCCGCCGCCGGACCACGTCTTCGTGCCGTACGGCGCCGGCGCCATGACTAATGTAAGTTATAGTTATGATAGTACATTTCAGCTGATGTCCCACGGGGAGCGCACTCCGAGCGAGCGCGAGCTGGCCATGCTGGGGGCGCCGCCGCCGGACCACGTCTTCGTGCCGTACGGCGCCGGCGCCATGACTAATGTAAGTTATAGTTATGATAGTACATTTCAGCTGATGTCCCACGGGGAGCGCACTCCGAGCGAGCGCGAGCTGGCCATGCTGGGGGCGCCGCCGCCGGACCACGTCTTCGTGCCGTACGGCGCCGGCGCCATGACTAATGTAAGTCATAATATTATCCATCGGCGATGGGGTATATGTACTCGTATAGTCAGAGGAATTCAGGCTAGGGTAGTCAGGCGTTTGGCCATTATTGCGCGCATATTTGAATAACTATAATTTAATGCACTTAGGCTGCACTTCTAGGATTTCGGTGTGTAGGGTGAAAGGATTAACCTGTCAGATTAATGCAAGTCGGGTGTGCCGGACGTATTATAGAAGGTTATTGATAATCTATGAGCTATATGAGTTATAAATAAGAAAGTGAACACATTGCTGTATGAAGCGCGCACTAAAATCCAATAGCGTTGAGATAGCAACGAAAAGTGGGTTAGACTAGTTTAGTAACAATAATAGTCGTTGTAAAAAGTCGTTTGAATTACTTTAGATAAGACGATTCATTTAATATGTTTGACATAAAGCTAATTATACCGCAGTATTGTAGAAGATGATGAGTATATTTAAATTTAACTCTTATGGTTACGAATTAAGAAAGTTATAATTGTGATATTTAGCGCAAGCCTATAAAAATGATAGTGAATTAATTACAACATATACCTAATATCACGCGACTCCGATATTTGGGCAAAGGGCGAATGGCCTTACTCACAACCTAATTACAATAAAATGGTGTGATGTTGATAATAACTGATATACCTAGTTAAAAATTCGTAAAGTGAGTTTAACAGTATACCTATTTACTTTGAAAAATTGCTTGAAACATCATCTCTATGCGGCTTTCTTCTGAAACTCAACAAATCAACACATTGTAGGTACTATAATTAGTGTAAGTAATTATTACTTAGTAAGTGTAATTTTTACTTACACTAAGATTTACAGTCATTCGGCCTGAAATTCTCTGTTAAAAAGAGGAAATGAATGGTTATTTAAGTACCTACTATAGTTAGGTACCATATCACGATCTAGATAATAATATAAAGGCTGGTTTTAGTAATTTCCATAGCAAGGAAATAGACGGTTTGAATAGTACGGCTGTTCATGGGAATTATGAGAGGATGACAACAGAACCTTTATAAGGCGTAGTTCCTCTGGCCGTTTGAAGACCGGGTCGAATCAATGTTCTCACAAACTGTACTGTACTGTGGGGTCACTCTACTTTACGAATACCGAAGTTTCAGTACACGACTCTATCTCGTTGTATTGAACGTAACGATTGCAGGAAAGCTCTAGTTCGTTAGTTTTTTGTTAAGCTAGATGAATCCTCCTGTTGCGAATATTCACATTATTCACGGCCACTCCTGTGGCATCGTGACGTATGAACTTGCAATTTACATGTTACAAATTTTCGGAGTATTGTAAAAAATGTATTATAATCCGAAAGAAGGTTACACAATTCGTTCGGCAAATCAACGTTGACAGGTAATTTAGTAAAAAGAGAGAGTTACAACTATTTTTTGAATTTCAAAATACACAAATGATTCTTTCGCCATTTCTAGAAGGATGGTTAATGGTTAATGAGTAGAAGAAATGGCGCAACAAAGCTCTCAGCCCTCAACCAGGAAGATGGTAGCCTCATTGTCAAGTCCACGAGACAAATGACTATCCCGGTTATCCTTCCTAGTGTGAGGAGCGAAGGTCGCGGGCTCAGGGGGGTCACTCTATAATCGGAGTGCTGCTGCGCCACAACTCTATCTTGTTGTATTCAACGCGCCGATTGCACGACAGCTCTCCTTCTTTAGTTTTTCGTCAGTATAGAGTTACCCTCCTGGAGCGAGGTGTCAGCTCTGATTGTTGTGTACGCTAATAATGATTTATAGCTCAATCTCCGCACGTTACCCCATATAATAGGTAGGCGTAGAAAGCATTCTGGATTGATTGCGTACTATGATGTTGATGAAAACCATTGGATAAAAACATTGAATAGTTTGAAAGCCTTTCAAATAGGCTTGAAAGAAGAATTAAAAAGTGATCGCAATAAATGCTAATATAATTTATCGGACCAGTATAAAGATCATTTAGATTTCGTTTTCAATTATGTACGTGGACATCGGATTTATTGTATTTACTATAATGCAGATGTTTTTTATGGCACAAACCTTAGTTTGTAGCAAGCGATTAGTCTTCATCTTTTGTTAACATGACACACAAACGGTTCTCTTTTATGCCAACTAAGTTACAAATTGTAAAATAAGAAAACGTATTCAATACATATTGCGTCATTCATGTGAAGCTAATCGGTGAAACGAATAGGTACACTATTAAACATTCATGAAGTTCTCTCTTAATCTTAATTACTTGAACCGAATCAAACCGGTGGTGTAGGATATTTTAGTACAAAGTATTATGCTTAAATGAATTTTGTGTTTTCAGGAAGGCAAAATGTTGACTTTTGAAATGGGCGCATTACTTAGGAAGAGATACAATGATTATCTTGGACCCTATTATATTCCAGGTATCTAAATCTCTGACACCATTAGGCTTACCACGCACTAGTCTGCGCAGCCAGGCTTCATATACATAGTGCGCGGTCGGCCTAAGTCGCACTTAGTTATAATTAGTGTAGTAAATTAATTTGTTGCTATTGCTTACCAAAATTGCATTTTAAAAATATGATTATTTAAAGTACAAAAAAAGTAAAATATAGGCCGACTACTCCATGGAACAAACAAAGTATTTTTGCTATGTTTCAACACCGGCTAGCATTCGATTTTAAAACCCATAAACAATGCCCTTGCCAATATTAAAAAATTAACCTAACCTAAATTCAATACACTTATTTATTAGCAAAATCAATTTAATTGCCTATGCCTACTATAATTCACTCCTCACATTACATTTCCAGAGGACAGTACAGTGATAGTGTCAGACACGGACCTGAGCAAGATGACGGCGCTGCTGATATCGGCTGGTCTCTGGCCGCCCCGCGCCGAGCAGCAGTGGGAGGCCAACATGGACTGGCAGCCCATACCGTACACGTATCCGGCGAGGGATGAAGATTTTGTGAGACTTTTATTACGATACTTAAGCTGCGTTTCCAGTAGACAGTTTGCTAGTTTTGCTCGTTTACTCTACGCAGTTTTGCAACTGGGAACGTCGGCTTAAATACCTCTGTTGCCTTGAGCGTATCATGTTGCCGCTGCAGCCCTTAGATTATTTTACTAAGCCACTTCTGAAAAGTTCTTGGGCCAGTTTACTCAGAGTAGGATTTAATTGTTGACGCAAAAGTAAAATAATGTTTCCATTTTCATATTTTACTGCACAGTATCCCCAGTCATTTGGTTTAACATAGTGACCACTAGAGGCGCTGCTTTATTTGCACCCATAATTGGGCAGTTCTTCTTTTTAACCTACATAATGAGTAAAAAATTATCCCAAATTCGAAAAAAAAAACTATAGCTTTTTGGTGAACTCTTATCATTTTTATGATAGCTTCATGTCTATTCTATCGAAAAAGGTGGTTGGCCGCGTAGTTTACCAATTTTTTCAATATTTTAAGGACATAATACGTGGATAAGGCACAAAAAATTACACCTTCGTCACATTATCTTTTATTTTTTTTTAACGAGATAGTCTTCGTCGTTTGAAATGAAACTTTTTTGATACGCTAATAAACCAAATCCCATTTTAGAAAACATATGAAGGAATGGATTTTTAGTAATAACAAAATATTTATTAAGTAGTTATTACCACTCTGTAACAATTTCAGCTAAAATGAAGCTTGTTTTTGTTATAAATATTTTTTCGCTGCTAATTACAGTAAAAAATTAACAGCATAGACGTTAACATCAATGACTAAATTTAATATGATTTTTCCAAAGTTGTACTATTTATAACATAACATATAAACGACCAATAATAAGTTGACTACCAGGAGACACCAATCGTTACAAAGTGGTAAACGATGTGACAGAGTTGTTATTCTATTAAATATTAGGCAGGGTTTTGGAATAAAACAGTTTTATTTAATAAGAATAATTCAGTAACTTACATATAAATCATTATGGTTTCAATTTAGTCAAAGAATTAACTGGAGATATCTTTATAATTAGTATAACTAATTAAAATCACACTTGAGAACCTCTGGAGACTGAAATATCCGTATTTCAGGAACTTAAAGGACAAATTTGTTCCAACTACATAAATTAATGTTTATCTGCACAAATAATATTTTCGACAAACTAAAATTTAAGTAATATAACCAAAAATTACGTAATTTCTTAAAGTTTTAATCAGCCATATTTCGAAAGTACAGAAGTGGCTCTTAGAACTTGAAAAACTATTTTTTTCCTTTTTTAATTACCTTAGAAGCTGGAAGGACTTTAATGTAATCATCAAACATCCGATAAATCAATCTCCACCATATTAAACAGTCTACCACATTCATCGTCTGTTCTTGAGAACAATAGCACGAAATCACCTTTTTCACTAACGAAACTTTTTATTACTGCAGCGCAAGTGTATTGGACGTTCCTTTCGCTTCGTACTTTAACCAAAACGTGTAGTTTCTCTTCAATTTTTCGTTGATGAATATCCTCAGGTTGGAGTGTTTGGTAAGAATGTGACAGATTTGTCGTGTGACAGAGGGGTAAAATGTATTTCAAAGTCGAATAGTATTTAAACAGTAACATAAAATGTATTATTTACATGTTGATTGCAAAGTAATCGTTATTACCAATGAGTAAATAACAAAATAATAATTTAAATATATTTTATTTTAACAATTACCTACGTGACGAAGCTGTCGCCGAATAAACACACGCACCTCCTGTCACACTTTGCGGGTGGCCGATACGCGGTGTCTGGATCTCTAAGCGGAAATCTTACCAAGGGGGAAAAGGAGATCTTAAACTCTGATCGATGGCAATAAGGACGAGTGGCTCAAACAAATATTTTAAATGGCAACCTACGTGACAGAGTGTAACTACTAAAACATTGGGTAGTGAGAGACAATTTTTCAACAATTTTTTTAAATATTTCAGAAATATTTTAAAAATATATATTTTGTTTTACTAAATAAGTAATATCTTCTGGAGTTTAAATAAAATTTTATATTTTATCTCGTCATATATATTTTTTCTAACAATATGAAATATACGCAGGATGAAGTGGCAGGAGACAGCCATGATTCGTATGAAATACACCTCTGTCACGCGGATTTACCACTCTGTAACGTAATTTTAAATAAAAAAATATAAATTTATATTTTTGTAAACGTTCACAGCCGTTGTGTTTTTAGTACAATGCACGTTGAAATATAAATAAATAAATAAATATTTGTAAAACTCGTGATATTTTCCTCACAACTGGTGGAGACACAGTTATGTAGGTTAAAAAGAAGAACTGCCCAATTATATTTCAGCCAATAGGGAATATGCGTAATTTTTTTTTATACTTTTATTGGTTAGTTTTACATCACTTTATTATAGTAAAAAAAAATTCAACGCCAAAATAAGTAATTTAAGGTATTTTAAAGAAAGTTAAAAAATTACAACCATCACGACCACTTTGAAATTCCCGTCAGGATGGCGGGCTGTCGTGACGTCATAATCGTTTAATTTCACCGCTCAGAATAATGAGTCCCGTCAGTCGGCATATATTTTTTACCTAATCAAGTAATCACAGAGTACTTTTGTATTTTCAACAAACCAATGTTGTCATGGTAACAAACGAAAAAGGAAGTGTATAAAGTGTGATCAGTGGCCGTTTTGTAATGGTAATAAAGTGTGACCAGTGGCTGTTTTGTAATGGGAGCTCGTAACGAAAATAGCTGCTAGTAGCTCTTTTGAAATGGGAGCGCGCAAACCAGAGGACCTTTGTACACAATATTACGCTATTATGGCAATATGAATATAAAGTAATATTTGTATTGTATGTAAGTACTTACTGTAACTTTGGTTCTCAGTAAGAGAGACTAGGGTTAGTGGGTCATTCTATTCTATTATCTGTGGGGGTATAAGAACCTGCACCTGGCTCTCTTGAATGGAACCATTGTGCATATCTCTAAACCCCCTCAAAGGTCTAAACCCCCTTATCTAAACTATCGAATAAGAGTATAAAAATATATGCATATTCCCTAATATTTGGGCACACGGCTCTCGACTTTTCAATAAATAAATAATAAATAAATAATAAATAGTCTTTGCTGTCCTTTTCCGCAGCTGGCCACAGTTTACTCGTTCATACTGCGTAATAAATTTAATGTGTCCAGTTCTTCTGATTACCAGAATTCTTCCATAACTTAATTTAGAAAAAAATAACAACTTTTGAAATATACTAACGACTGCCATTATAACCTAAAAGTAGAAAGAGCAACTTGTGTCATGTTCATGTCATAATACTTACAATACAAATTTAATTTTATTGTGTTGCAATATGGAGCATATGTGAGTGGCTCGTTGACTAGCGAATGGCTGTTTACGCCTCATTACAATAGAACAACTAGTGGCAGCCCATACACTACCAACAAAAAATATAAAAAGCCCTAAACTTTGCAAACAAACAAGCATATCAAACAAGAAGTGGAGAGGTTATAGGAGGCTAGGATCTACTCGTATTGGAAGAATTTTTATGTGATCCATCGTATCTGATCACAACGAGCATCACAAATACTCGGTGACATTAACATTTCTTTGTTTACACTTGACATTTATTTAACTATACGCAAACGCAAAGAAGTTATTATTCTGAGATTGATATATAAAGAATTATGACGTCACATCCGCCCTAAGAAAATGGGTGACGTTTCTCGGAAGTTAGAATTTACCGAAGTTTTTTTGTACTTTTCAACTTCATTTACTTGCTCAAAAATAAATTATAATCAAAAATTATGATGGAGTCGTAGTTATGAAACAACAAAGTTTATTATAAATAATATTTGACCTTTATTTGAACCACTTGCATATTCCCTATTCAGTTTGATTAAAAGAACTCTATTTTCTTTCAGCTTCTGTATGAAGAGAACTGCCCCAGATATGCGCAGGAGAAGCAGAGGATTCTCAAAGCGTACACGGACGAAGGGCTACTGTTGCCTTACAAAGATTTCTTCACGAGAATCGCGCATCTCACAAATACCAACTTTAGCACTCCAGAAGATGCGTATCATCTTAACAATTTGTTCCTTATACAGGTAACAGAATAGATGTTAAGACTACTATATTATACTAATTTCTACTACAGAATAGATAGGTAGACACACACCTTCATGCTTTCCCAGCGTTTATTTTTGGGACTTAATAACGAATATGATTAATGATTATCGTATAGACTCATTAGAATCGAAGTTCATGTTAACCGTAAACGTAATAATCAAAGAAAGATTTTCTCATCGTTTCAGCAGTGAAAGTAAACGAGAATTTATCACACTCCGGTATATTATAACTCTTAAATTTCAGGACGACATAAAAGTACCGAACCCGAAATGGGCCAAGCACGTGAAGAGAAAACTGATGGACATAGCGCGGCTCGAGTACCTCATGATGTTCCAGAACAATCTGCTGAGGAAGCTCAGTGGCGGTGAGTACATGTATTCTTCTTTTATAAGATAGGTTAAAGCACCCTAAAGTCACGAATGTGTAAACCTACGTGGCGCCACCATCGACTGTGTTGATAATTTCCGCATCGACTATCTAAATTGAAATTTCCGATTTTATGATAATTATTTATGATGGTAGGCCTAGATTATTTTGTTTTAAAGATACCCTTCTTCTTCTAGAGCCTATGTATACCCACTGTAGGATGTAGGCCTCCCCCATGTTACGCCAAGTCCGACAAAAATACCATAAACATCCTGAAAACACATTTTTTACTCATACCAAATTTCTTTCGCCCAGGAGCGCTCCTCCAACAGATAATAAAAGAGGCTCAATCCCCCTCCCCCTCCCCCCGCCTGTACGTGCGCGCGGGCACGCCGGCGGCGGTGGCGGCGCTGCTGGGCGCGTGCGTGGCCGCGCCGCCCCGGCTGCCGGACCCGGGCGCCGCGCTGCTGCTCGAGCTGCACGAGAGGGTGCCCCAGGATGATGAGAAGCCTCTTGGTGATGGACAGAGGCTTGGTTTTAAGGTAATAGACAGACGATTTTGTTATGCTGTTAAACGGTTCCATCATTATACTTCTAAATAACTAGCTGTTCCCGCTTCGCTTCGCCTTAAAAAGTTTTCCCGCGGGAATTCCGGGATGAAAAGTAGCCCATACATATACCATGCTGCACATGTAGGTTTCGGCTTAGTATACCAATTTTGCAACACCCTGATACTTGTTATCGGGTCTTCGATGTCCCCGAAACAATAGCAACGGCGGCGTCCAAACGGCCTAACCCGCAAATTAGAACGTTGGTAGAGAGGAGTAAGGTGAGCACTTTTGTGTTCTGTAAGTTATTCTGTTAAATGAACACATAATCTTCATCTTTTCAGATATACTACTGGGACGACGATTCAGCGGAGCCTCGCCTAATGGAAGTACCCGGGTGCAGTGCATTCTGCCCCTTAGAGAAATTCCAGGAACTGACCAAATACATCGTGTCGCATAATTATAAGAAAGACTGTGAACTTGTTCCTACCACATAACCCGTGTATTACGTTTTAACTACGTTTTAAATTAGTGATAGTGATATTTTATTAGTGTGATCAAAAGTGATTAATTTAAGGCTGTGGATGTTTAGGGTGGAAATATAGTGTATATTATTGTGTTTAGTGTTTTTCTTAGCACGTAGTGTCCTAGCAAATATGTGAAGCTTTGTAGAGTGTTACCTTTCTCAGTCATAATATTAGAAATCTGGCCGTTTTATACAATGAAAATGACCCGGAATTCAAATTCGTTTCACTAAGACGTAATATAAATATCTCAATCAATCTCAGTAGCGGTAGCTAACGAGAGGTTTCATAACAGCTTACGCATGGAAAATATAAATCAAAATAAAAACATACTGTAGCCTCACTCTCCTATAACACTATAACTAGCGCCATCTACAACTTCTTCCTTTGTTCCGGCACTAACCTACAAACAACTCCAAACCTTACCTTCATCAATCTTGAGTCCAGTCTCATCTTTCGGTATATTCATGGAGATATCCTGGAAGACCTCTGCGCCCCACGTCTGCGCGCCGCGCAGTTTGAGGTACTCCGCTATGAGGGCCGCGATGTGGAGCTGGCAGCACATCGCCTGGGGAATAGAGGTGTGGGTTAGTGGGTTATTATGATCTTTGTTATGAGAGGTAAGGTGGTTGATGGTGATGATGTACTCTGTCGTCGTATTCAACAACAGCGACTCTTACTACTCTATAGTATGTGCTGTGACTTATTATTTCATTTATTACATAGAGGTGGTTACCCATCATGTTCACGCTGTCACGCGGCTAGAGCAGTGGGCCAAGCGCGCTTAGCAGATCTCTAGAAGCGCTAAAGGTTACAGTTTACAGAGCGTTAATCAACGTCAGAACGAACATCACAATAGGTTTTATTTTATCCAGGTAGTTAAGCCAGGCGTGCCGCAGGTGCGGCCAGTGAATGTCGGATAATGTTCTCTACTACATAGCATTACGGTTAAAAGTTGATTACCTCATCATGATCCCCCTGCCTGGCGTTATGTTCGGCCAGCGTGGTGAGCCAGGCGTGGCGCAGACGAGGCGTGGCGCGGCACGACGCGGCTAACGAATGTTGGATTATGACTTCTACCACATCGTGTTACGGTAATTATTTAATTACCTCATCATGGTCCCCCTGCCTGGCGTTATGTTCAGCCAGCGTGGTGAGCCAGGCGTGACGCAGTCGCGGCGTGGCGCGGCACGACGCGGCCAGGGAGTGTTGGAGCTCAGCCAAATGCACGTTGCCGGCCCCTGGAGATTGTTGAGACTTTTTGAGTATAATTATATAAGTTAATGTGTGTAGACAGGATGATGACAGAACTATTGGAAAAGTGTGAAAAATACCAAAGTAGTTACTTTCAGAGTCAATATCAACGATTTTTTGTTACCACGCAAGAGATCATAGTGGAAGATTCTAGCGTACAGATCTTCATTATGTAGTAGAGAAAGCGCATTCCTCAGATCTTCTGCTTATGGCAAGGTTACATATTTAATGGAAAGATTGTGGAGACCTCCATTAAATATCAGAAAACAAACAAATACATAATGTACATAATTATATGTGATAATTAATTACCTGATAGGCTGGTTCCGCCGGCGCCAGCCAGCCTGGCCCTGGCTCCCACTACTGTCCGCACTCGCCGCATCAGCTCAGCCACTTCGTTGGATAATCCTGTGCACATTCATAATAATTATAAGTATTGTATACGCCATTTACTTACATAATTATGTTCGTGGATGTAAATGGCGTATGGCGATTGTAAACTGAGATTCTTAACTTATTTATATCGTTCAAGGATAGGTACGAAGTATGTTCAAGGTGTGTTTCATTGTTATACCCTCCAACTGAGCTACTTGCATACGAGTACTAAGAAGAAAATATTTATAAGTGCCCGTAATCATACACTACTGAACTGAATGTAAGCCGCTCCTAAGGAACCCATGAGCTCTTCTTAACCTTTTTCACCCAGAACATTATAAAATCTTATGTAACCTTTAGAAACATCCCAAAACTTCTTCAAGGTCTTATCAAGTGGCTCAGCCAGTGAACGTATATCAAAACTATTGCACTTGTAATGGAAGAGGCCATGTTTAATCCTGCAGGATATGCTGGATTTACGCCATAAAACTACTTCCCGATATCCTTCACTGGGGGACATGATGTGTTTTACTCAGAATTTATAATATTTTTTGGATTTAATGCATAACAAAATTTTATATCAAAACATGTCAACAATGTAAACATAACAATAACAGCAATAACATGTCAATGCA
This sequence comes from Plutella xylostella, assembly GCF_932276165.1. NCBI lineage: Eukaryota > Metazoa > Arthropoda > Insecta > Lepidoptera > Plutellidae > Plutella > Plutella xylostella. The sequence continues at coordinate 8,487,907 of NC_063984.1, read as the reverse complement.
ATGTCAATGTGATTTTTATGTCTATGGGTGCAATAGTTTTCAGCCAATGCAAAATAAAGAATTATTCGCACATTGTGACGGGCCGCAGAGTGCCGGGGCCGAGGGGAAAATGTAATTTATACCTGGCATATTACTCGGATTTCATATGAAAATGCGGCCCGTTGCACCCTGCTTGGAGCAATTTCAGGAACCTTCTTCCTGAAATTGCTCCAGAGATATTTTAAGCTTTTTGTAACTTGCGTGACATTTTTACATAGATGGTTTAAAATAAAAGTTACCTGTCCCTTTCATAGCCTTGTCTCCAGTTGCGAAGCAGTTGATGACCGAGAGAGATTCCTGGAAGCGCTTGCTGTTGATCGCCGTCTGACTGTCCAGCAGCTTCGACACTGCTATGATCACCTGACAAAAATACAGTTATTTAAACACAGATTATAAAGATTGTAGCAAAAACCGTCTCCAGTCCCACGTCATAATAAATAAATCATTTTTGTTCTTGCACGTGATGCGACTTACATCGTTCTGCATTGTACCTAGAGGTCAATATTGTATTACACTGCTGTAACAAAAACAGCTTCTATCACTCGATTTGACCATCTCTTTCCAGCTGTGTATACTCCACATCCGCAATCAGTAGCGTGCTGCCACCTGGCAGAGTACACTCACACTAGACGTGCAGTAGTCACCTGTAGATGCACCCTGGTGACGCACGGCGCGGCGCCGTGGTGGAAGTTGGCCCTCATGAGCAGGTAGAGCTTCACCACTCCGCTCACCACGCCCCCTGGCGGAGTATACTCACACTAGACGTGCAGTAGTCACCTGTAGATGCACCCTGGTGACGCTCGGCGCGGCGCCGTGTTGGAAGTTGGCCCTCATGAGCAGGTAGAGCGCGGCCGCCGCCTCCCGCCGCAGCCACGCGGGCCGCGCCTCGCACAGCTTCACCACGGAACTTACTACGCCCGCGCAGAGGGCGCTGCCACCTGGCGGAATTTTGGGGCAAAAGTTAAAATTATGAGGCTTATAATGAGATGGTATGATCTGCATGTACGGACTGTCTTAACTCCTAATATTTGAGACATAATCACCTATGGACACTAGCCATAAATATAAAATAAGGACAATGTTGTGTACGTTTTAACTTTCGACTGACAAAAAGCAATACAAGATCGAGTTTATATCATGTATTTAGGTTTAATGAACAAGCTAAGAAGTGTGGTGGTGTGGTCCTGCCAATTAAGTGTTTTCACAGCGTTAATGGACTTGTAGTTTGGGCTGGAAAGTGATTAGCCTATCGTATCTTTTTCTACTCACCCTCAAAAAGCGTCTCCGAGAACTGGTTAATATACGCCCTTAGCGCCGCAAACAGATGTTTATACAAGTTTTCACTCTGTGGGAACTGCAACAGCTTCAGATAGGGTTTAGCAGCGACGCCCTCCGCCGCTCCGAGGTTCTTCATGAAGAGACAAGCGCGGTCTATAATGATCAGTCCCACTTCCGTTGCTAGGCAACCGGCTGATAGAACTGCGTGGTCGGCTATGGCGTCTAGTTCTGGAAGAATGTTATTAGTGTCTTATAAACTCAATAAAGTAGTTTAAAGGTGATGAAAGTTTATCAGACTCGGAATGGTATAGTGCGATAGTTTATAAGTAACGTAAATCAGTATTTTAGTTTGTATAACAAAGTGATGTAGCTCAAAGACTACATCTTGTCAAGACGTTAAGTACCAATGCACTTCATTGTAATTTTGCACAAAAACTAAAATAAACTTATACCTCAAAGTAGTCCTACCTACCTACCATGGTAGTGAAGAACATAAAATACCTATCCAGCATACTTGCGACACAAGAGGGGCTGTGCAAGGAAGGTACCAAATACCATATACAAATAATTATTTTGGTGGAAGAATGCTCTGTAAACAAATACCCAAATTATATAATGAATTACCGGTAAGTATTAAAAATGAGAAAAAATTATCTTTATTTAAAACATTATTAAAAAAACATTTACTTAAAACTTATTACGATACTTAAAACTTATTATGATTGAGAGTGGTGCCTTCCTTGCACTGCTCACTTGACACAGTCAATATATTGTTTATTTTGTTAATTTTTAAATAATAGCTTAATTAAAATGTCACCGTTTACCCACAGTCAAACCAAAAATATTGGTTTTGTGGGAATTCTTCTGTACCCTATGTATCACTGCAATGTTTATAAATAAATAATAATAATAATAATAAATACCTGAAATCCCATTAGTGGTGACAAGATTCTCCCTATTCACGGTATTATTCTTTTCCACAATGATCGGTGGCTCCTTGGAGAAGTCTGGCGGGGTCATCCTGGCTGGCAGAGTCCTCGCCTTCACCGGCTTGGCCTTGCCGTTGCAGTCCGGGGTGGAGGTTTTGAGTTCCGAGAGGATCTTGCTCCGCCCTATGTAGTGAAATTGCTCGGCGCAAATCCTGCGGAGTTAAGGTGAGTTAGTTTTATAGTGTTGGAGTTGGATGAGAATGAATATGATCATGCTGTGCACTGACAACTGAAATTATGGGTATAAGGATAATTTGGATTTCTGTGAGTGAGAATAAAAATTCAAGTGATACTCTTGATAAATATTTAATGTTATCACGTCGGGGTCACCAAATGGGGTCAGCTGCTGATGCCGTGTGGATTGAGGGAAAAGAACTTAAGCTGCTAAAGTTATGAGGCTCACAATGTGTCATGCATAAAACATAGTGACCACGTTAAACTTAATACACAGTCTGAGAGCTCTTCAATTTATGACAACCTTGCAAAACAAACTCACTCCAAAACGTTGAAGAAAGCATGCGTCTGCGCAGGCGTGTGCGTCTTCCACCACTCCACGAGCCTGTCTTCATCCAGGTACTTCAGCACGAACAGGAAACAGAGCAGCACGTCGCGGACCTCTTCCGGGGACATCACGCCGAATCTGGAAGGAGGTTGAGGTTAGGATAGTTTATGGTTGAGTTATGAGCATAGAGGTTTGAGGTCTATGAATGATAAGGAGCTCCTTGTGTTTGGTTTTAGTCCGTAGCGTGCCTTTTGTCTTTAACTGTGTATAGTAGTTGTATTAGAAAATAATTTTGCAACTATATAATACGACGTACCAATAGCCGCGTATATGAAAAAGTCTAAATACTAAACGTAATTTTCTTTAAAATTCTTTCTACATATCAGTGCCTACTTTATTTTTCTTTTCTAAGTATCTTTTAGGGTTTTTAAAATAACAAGTAGTCTTATCAGACCATAAAACTCACCTATTAACCTGGTCCCCAATCTCGCTGAGGTCCGGCTTAGCCAGGTTTCTCGGCAGCGAGTCACCTCCAGACATGGTGGACACAGACTCCAGCGAACTGTGCGACAGATTGTTGTGCTGATCTACGAACACATACACACGCCATGAGTGGAGTAGCGAGACGGACACATAAGCTGTAGTATGTGGGTATTATGTAAGTTTTTATTATAAGACCCTGCTCTAGCGCAACAATTGCTAAACTAACTGATACAAATGTTATTGAAACTGATTTCAGAAGCTATATGAAATGAAGACTCAGGTCTTGGGTGTTAATCTATACAGGTATATCAGCTGTCCGATACCCATATTAGGCTCTGTCTAGTTTGGGATCGGATAGCTGTGTGTGAGATGACCCTTATTATTTTTGAGGATTTGTTTTTTGTGACAGCCTATTTTGATTCAAAATCAACAGGCATGTGTGAGATAATGAATAAATGATCATGCTAGATGAAAGGTCTTTGTCTGTGACATCACAACAAATCTAACATACCACGAATATGACTTCACATAAGTATTAAAAAAATTCAACAAACCTTTCCCGTACATAGTATTCAGTATGACCGGTGGGTCCTTAAAATGGGCCGAATTTCTAACGGGCGTGTGATCAAAATGCAACGTCAGTCTATTCTTCCTCGGAGTGCTGTGTGCTGAAGCGACTTCCTTCTGTGTGTTGTTGATGATAGGGTGCAATATCGCTTCTCCGTCTGGCTTGTCGTGTCCGTTCTCGTATACTGGCGACGCTAGGGACTTGGCCACCAGGCGGTGTGCGTTTTCTGTGAAGGAATTAGTTATTTTATGTAAATACATCATATGAGAATGTTTAAAGACGGTGGAGCGGTACAAGGTAGAGCTAGATGGAAGACTGTAATGCTGCGTTTCTTGATAAATACGGAGCTGTGTTTGGTGAAACGCGCATTAAACGAGTTTATCGACTTCGATAACGGATCCGTGCAGCGGGTTCAGTTCTACCTGTCCCCGCTGCACGGGTCCGTTATCGACGTAGCTAAACTTCACATACCACGATTCGCAATAAATACCGTGCTGTAATTGATGGAATGCGCACTAAACGAGTTTATCGACTTCTATAACGGATTCGTGCAGCGGGTTCAGTTCTACCTGTTCCCCCTGCACGGGTTCGTTATCGACGTAGCTAACCGCCACATACCGCAATTCCCGATAAATACAGAGCTGAGATTGGTGGAACACACATTAAACGAGTTTATCGACGTCGATAACGGACCCGTGCGCGCTCCTAAATGTCACATACCGCGATTCGCGATAAAACGTAGCTGTGATTGGTGCAACGCACAATAAACGAGTCTATCGACGACGACGTCGGTAACGGACCCGTGCAGCGGTGCCTGGAGAGAGTAGGTGGTAGGTACCGTACCTAACACTGTGGTGAGCCAGGGCGCGTAGAGCCGGGCCACGCGCGCCCGCCTCGTGCGCGCGGCGTAGCGGTCGTCGTGCTCGTGCTTGGTGAGCTGCGCGCGCAGCACGCCCAGCGCCGAGCGACGCTTCTGGGGAGCTTCACGGAGGGATTGTTCTACCTGGGGATGGATAGGATAATTAAAATGGGTTTCTAGGCTGTGTGGTAGTAGGGGTAAACGAATGAAGCCCGATTGACGTATCGAATGTACTTAATATTTGCAAGCGCATATTTCCGGCGCACCATGGCTAGTCAGCGGCTGACGCTACTTGGACTGGGTAATCCTTTTACCACGCACATGGTGACCTACTCTAGTTCTAGTGAAAGCGACTAAAATAGTTGTCGCAATGTACATCGACTTTAGTCTTTGTTAGAAGATGCCGTTCCTCTTGGAGAAAAAAATTGGAGTTTGATTACTTGAGTGAATGAAGTCGCTTACTTGTTTCAACAATAGTCCGGCAAGAAAATGTTTCATGATGAAGTCTTCCGATAACTTCAGCTTGGCTGGATCTGAAAGAGTTAATGCAGTAATCATTTATTATTTTTATGAAAGGAATAAGCGAGACGCCATTTGACGGATGTAAAATATGTAGTTGTAGATTTATATCTAAATCATGCAAATTACACACCTTCATCACAATCTTTGGTAAGTCGGTTGGCTTGTAGCGGCAAGTTGAAGGGCACAAAGTGTTCGTGTGAACATATAGTCTGCAGAAACGTGAACTTGAAGTCGAACAGTGCTTTAGGGTCGCACGGCTTGAATTTGTCAATATATTTCTTGATTTGGCGAAACACAAACCCGCGATCCATGAATGAGAGGCAAGACTGGAAGGAGAAAAAAACATTTAAAGATATACAGGATGATTAAATTCACAAATTTCCATTAGGGAAACATAGAACCAGTTTGTAAGTGATTTTACTTCGTGGTATTGTGAGTATCGAGGTTACAGATGTATGAAGTGATGGAAAAGTAATCCCATACAGAGAAGTGACGATAGTCTAATTTACCGATTATCGACTGATTATATTTTTTTACCTTTAAGAATTGGGCAAGATTTTTGTTGAATATGTGCGTCTGCATGGGTTGTTGCAGGATGTATGACGGCTCCACTGTTGTCACCAATTTATCTATGTTCTCTAGTAAATCTGCGTGAAATCGCTCATGTCGAGACATCTGAAAACACAAATATTAGACTTTTTATGAGCGTTTTATAAACCGCTAAGTAAGCGGTCTTGTTTTCGATGGTACAGAATGTCATCTGTTACGTCCGTACGTTTTCTTTACTACATAAATATAACATACCTTAATCCTTCCAGTATTAATGAGATACTGAGCCATGCTCTTCACAATGATGTCAAAGAAGAAGCCAGAATACTGCATGAATTTGTTGCCCAATAGGAAATCCTGCTGATTGGGGTCAACGAATTGGTGCAGAGGCGCGGTCAATACCGTGTGTAGTTTGAACTCGACGCAGTTGAAGACGTACTGCAAGAAAGATAAAGATAGTGTTTTGTTTCATTTGCAATTGGTTTGGTGATTTAGGGGCTGGGCGTGAATTGGCCAATGACAGCGCTCGAAATCCATTGGAAATACGGTGATTGGCCAGTTTTTCTTATTGTAAATAGTGTCATTGGTCTATTCAGGGACCAGCACTCCTCTCTGCCGACACAAATCAACAGGCACTAAATATTTTTTTTTAATTTACCTTTACGTAACTGTCCAGGAGGTCTTTTCTGCCATAGTCATGTATCATGTGAACGAAATGCACTATCAGTTTCACGATCTGATATCCCATGTCTTGCGAGTAGCTTTTCTCCACAGTCTGTAAAATAAATAAGTCACTTTCTTTAATGAAAGCAATGTGTAATTAAACTTATTTTAAGATTGATTTCATATTTTCCAAGACAATAACGCATGCTTTGTATATGAGCTTCCGAGAATATACATAGGATAACATGTTTTGTGTAAAATACACTCACCGAGAATATACATAGGATAACATGTTGTGTGTAAAATACACTCACCGAGAATATACATAGGATAACATGTTTTGTGTAAAATACACTCACCGAGAATATACATAGGATAACATGTTGTGTGTAAAATACACTCACCGAGAATATACATAGGATAACATGTTGTGTGTAAAATACACTCACCGAGAATATACATAGGATAACATGTTGTGTGTAAAATACACTCACCGAGAATATACATAGGATAACATGTTGTGTGTAAAATACACTCACCATCAATTCAAACAGCTGATTCAATATCGTCGGCAAGAACCCAACCAGAGAACTCAGTCTGATCGCATGCGCAGCTTTCAGTGCATTACAGACCTCGCCCCACGGCGGCGGGCAAGGGGAAGTGGAGGGGGAGGTGGCCGCAATGAGCCGCTCTGATTGGCTGAACAGATTGTGCAGGTGTGTGTCGCGTGTGGCTACGGTCGAGTCGAGGATTAGTTGGCAACGGAAGAGTTGCTTCTCGCCTTCCACCCATACGACTTCTGGGCCGGCGTTCTGTAAGTTATAAAGAATGTAACTAACCAAAAAATAACCAGAGACTAGTCTATGTATTTACTACAGAATGTACTTTGGATACGGAAGTAGGAAATTGCGAGTTCACGAGTGGAGACCAAGAAACATGGGACGGGAAATGAATAATACGGTTTAGGGATTAGAAGACTAAAAAGTTGATTTCAAAATGCAAAACGCAATGTTTGACTACGTAACTTCTCGATAATATTTGTCAGTAACGTGGCTCGATAAGCTGGTACACCTACTGAACTTACCCCTTTTCCAAGTCCAAGCGGTTGAATGGACAAGTACCCCGAAGGTAGATGTGTGGCAATGGGTAGATTCACAATCTCCTCGACTAATTTGCCATTCTTCAGCAGAGGAACCCACGCATACCTTGGGGCAAATATAAAAAAACATTGGATTAGATACGACTGATGACCGGTAAGCGAGTTTTCGAGTGGAGAACAGATACCCAGTGTAACTTGTGAGGCCTTCCAGCCCGCTGGATCAACGAACTTACATAGATAGCCAGCAGTGGCTGGTAGAGGAAGGTCGAGGGTAGAGTGCTAGTGCAGAATGCCTATATCCAGCAGAGGACATTTATGGGTACATGAGATGATGAATACGTTGATGTTAGCTACTTGTATAAAACTTTGCTCACTGACAACACACTCACCCAATACACGTCTCCACATTGGTATCACTCTTCTTGGCCAGATCACACGAGATGTGATAAAACGTGAATAGCAAGTGATGCGCAGGCGACAGTGTGGAGGGCAGGCGTAGTTTAGCCTCGTCACTCCAGGTCGGGCTAGCGTTGTGATGGAGAACTGAGCAACGATACTGGGTCGTCATGCCGGCTCGCCCGTAGACTACCTGCGGGTTGGGTGTTTATTTGGTGAGTTGTGTAAGCAATTTAGGGTCGTGATGTGCCGATATGATAAGAAGTAGATGGTCTTTTCACAAGAACTAGACATACGTAAGATGTTTACCGATGTTAGATACTTTATTTAAAAAAATGTGGTGTTGTGACAGAGCTGTGTTGTGAGCATAATTATTTAGCATTCGTGTGTTATTTATGCATCACTCCTTGCATTACACAGTTGCAATACAATTACGTGCCTGGACGCTATGGTATCAAATATAGAAAAACTCTCATCGACATAATTATCTCGAGCTCCAACCTAGAGTTCTTTCTCACCTCTACCTTCCACAAACACCACTGAAAACTCCACTCCATCACACTACAAATACCACCACAAACAAAACAAACAACCAACCTGCAACGCCTTATTATCGCCGCTATCGCTATCCTTCATTTCCACCACACACGCTATGTTCCTCGCTCGCGCAAACATCTTCTGCGACTCGAAGCTCAGGGTCAGCGGCCGCACGTACATGTGGTGTATGTACGCCGCGTAGGGCTGTTCTGGTTCCAAGTTCAAGGTCGCCAGTTCCAAGGTCAGGGGGGCGGTGGGGGGGAGCGGGAATGGCTTGAGCGCTGCGTGCGCACTCGTCATGCAATCTGCGGTAGATGGTGTATGTTTATACAGGCATTCATATTAAAAATGCTGAATGGAAATCGCATGACGTAATTATGAAAATTATTATCGTTTTCAGTGTTGTTTTATTGTGATATGTAGGTATCATAACATCCATGTTGCGTGAGTAACAACATGCGGTTTTCAATCAAATACATACTCATTTAACGAAATTGACACACACAAGAATTGACCGAATGTTTGCAGAATGATAAAATAAAAACTAGGTAGTAATGAATACACTTACTAGGTACAGGTTCATTGCTCTGTTGTATACTAATATTCAGCCACCCGGGTATCACAGTGAGTTTCGACAATTTCTCCGGCTTCCGTATATCGGAGAGTATCTTCAGCAGGTCATCGTCAGACATCTTGTTCGGTTCCTGGCGGTATATTGCCGGGAACTCTGGCGACGTGTCCAAGTCATTGCTGTATAATCTGGAAATTATAGAATTATGATAGAATACTCCACTATGCAAGTTATTTGATGTAGTTGTAGGTTGATGCAGAACTAGGGATACCTAGATTTTTTCCAAAGGTTGATGTTGTTTTTTCGGTAAAACCTATCTTATTCGGGCTAATTCTTCATAAGGGCCCGTAAAAAAAACCTTAGCCCAATAGCATACAAGGACCTTCGGTTCTAACTGGCTAGCTAAAGTTGACAAAGCACAATAAGGCCCAATTCCTTTAACATACCTGAACAAAGGCTTAGCAGCCCACGCAAACGGCATCTTATAGCTCCCAACCCTATTAGCATACGCTTGCACAATCTTATGCACTTTCAGCCCTAGACGAGGGTCTTTAGTAGCCTTCAGATAGGGCTCCATGACCTGGTTCACATGGCCTTGTAGTATCTTGTCTATACGGACCACTATGAACAAGTCTGGGTGTGGGTTGTTTATTGATAGTTGCACCTGGAATGAAGAGGGGGTAATTAGACTTATGATGTTAGAGAAACAGTAAATATAGAAACAGTAAACAGTATTTTTTTTTACTTGTGGTTAAACAATGGAGTTGTATGACTTTATCAACAGTATATCAATCAGATTGCTTATTGTCAGCGGCTTATAACAGAATGGCATTTCTATACTAGCATAAAAATATTCAACCTGTCTCTTAGACCGGAACCATTCGTCGCTGATCTGTTTAACATCCAACTTGACATCGTAGCTGAAATTCTCGACTAATGACTTGGTGCATTCATTCTCCTTGACTAGATCCTTAACAGCATCGTGGTTGAGGTCAAAATGGAAGTTTTCCGTCAGTTTCTTGCCACTTCTCGCATCGTACAGAGCTAAAGATGTGAAATAAGGTTCCACTTGGCATAATAGCTCCTTGTCTCCATCAATCGGCGCTTGTAACCTAAACTTTAAGCTTTCGCATTTGAGCAATATTCTTTGGCCAAAGTGTTCTCTGGAAAGAAGATTAGACACATTTTAATACACAGGTTATTTTGTTACATCATGATCTAAAAAAAAAATTGGCAACCGCAATAAGGTCCATCAAAATTAGAATCAGTGTATTTTGTCTGGATGGCATGCACGGTAAGATTTCCTGACCGTGGTTTCCACTCATTGCGGCAAACAAGACCGGTGGCCGGCCCACCGCTAGTTCAGCTTATAGATTTTGTTATCTGCCCCCTACATAATATGCGCAACAGTTGACGTCTGAAATTTTAGAACAATCATATTTCTAAAACTCACTTGAAAGGCTCCAACATGGGTTCAGGCGGGGCCTCCCGCCTATACGGCAGGCTGAACACGTGAGCGCGGCACTCGGCCCGCGCCGCCGCTATGGACATGGCGGTCTCACGGGAATACCTCATGAGGAGGGGGTTCATACTGTGTTCCAGGCCCTTGAGGGTTCCGTAGGTCGCGGGCGGTGGCTCGGCGGTTAGGGAGACGTCTTCGTCTGCTGGGAATAGATTAGATTGTTTTTTATGTGGTGGGCAGAGCTTTGAGTTGCGTGATATGGATTTTGTGAGTGATGGAACTGGGAGGGTGTTTGGTATACTGTGTTGGCACTATAATAAACCCATGCGCTGTTGGTTTGTCTCAATAACATTGGACATTACAGAACCACAATACATCATTATTGAGTTCATTTTCCTTATTTATTACATACCTAAATAAGTAAATACCTTTATCAATAGCCTCATCATTCTGCTGGCTCTCCTGGTTTTCTTGTCCTTTCTTCAGCGCCGCGGTGAAGACGCTGATCCATTCGTTCATTTCCTCTTCCGTATCCGTTGAGAACGTGTATCCTTTCCCGCCTGACATGCGCAGTTCGAAGCAGAACCTACCGCGCTTCGGATTCTAGAATTGAAAATTACAAACATAAATAGTTACGTCTCGAAAGCCTGATGGAATAGGCAGTGGCCGTTTGCAGCATTTTACGTTGTAGTTATGCAGGATAGCCGACAAGTCATGGACCAAACTAAAGGGGCGAGTAGACTGTTGACCCCGGAAGAGAACCCGGCACCCTATAATCTAATGCCGAGTTATCATACTATACGATGCGTGAGTAGAATTGAGTAGGGATAGACTGCTCTATAATTATGGAGGTAAAAACTATGAACAGCTATAATAGTTCTATTAGCGTACCTAACGTTAATTCTATTGTTCTGTTGTGCGGCCACATTTGATTGCAAATAATTATCTGGAACTTGAATGGACATTACTTAGTATAGGACATGGGTCCCTTTTTCTTACAAGGAGCAGCTCAACACTGATGTTAGCTTTCCCCATTTAACATCGACCGGCTAGATATTACATTACATTTATATTTAAAATGTGTAAGTACAAATTTTATATGTATAAAATAGTACTCACTTTAACGACCTCCGAACAGAAGTCCATGACAACTGTAAGCTTCGTGTCCGTTTTTTTATCATCTTTATACACCTCCAGTATGTAAGTGCCATCAGTTTCCTTCACCATACAGCAGTACCGTTTCTTAAACGATTTGGAGGCGAGGTTGCTAAATATCCTATCGGAGCCAATCTCTGGCCCCTTGAGCAAGTAGCCCTCTTTGGTTCCAATATCAATTTTGGCGGCTTGAGCGTCATTTTCACCTTCAGTCTCTGCGTCTATGTCGTATACTTCTTCGGGTAGCTTATTATCTATTGTCCTGTGAATTACACATGTATAGGTTACAGTGCAGTCTTACGTAGTGTTGTATGTAGGAAAGTTTTTGAGAGATTGTTATTTCCTGTTTTCTAATTTTACGCAATAGTTTGCATCGCTTATTGTAGAGTAGGTAATAGAAAGGGAATCCCTGTGTGATGTTTTGAAATCTTATTCAAAACAGATTAATATACTCGTACTCAACACAAGTTTACCTAGCAACAATAATAGAACCATGTTATTTGCTAGGTACCTATATTCATTACGTTGTGGGGATATACCCAGTAATGATAGATGATTCAGATCATGTTTTCGCCCACACAGTAACCTTGAGCATTTCGGTGTTCAACTTTTTGTGCATGCTCTCAGAACCATGGAGCGCCGTTAATTGTGGTGCTAATGAGGCCAGTCCCGTTTTCCATAATTACATTATTACACATTTCACACCGAACTAGAACATTCCATTCAGAGCATGTATGTATGGCCTGTATGTAGGTATGTTTGTCTGCCTGTACGATGTAAATAGTTAACGCCTGTTATAAACAATTGTGTTTTTGCTTCTGCGCAAGGACGGCGAGGAACGATTCGGCGAACGAAAACATGAAACATATTGATTATGCGTATTTGTAACTTATTCCGGCATACGTTATTTATGTACAGTACCTAACGTTAGCTCCATTACCAAAGGCTAAAACATTCTTGCTTATCTAAAAAGCTCAGATCTCAGCCGCGCATGAAATTGGCCTCTCTAAAATTAGAATGGCTTGTGTAATCAAATAAGACGAACAGATCTTTGTAAAGAATGGTAAACAAAGACTACTGAATACCTTCCAAGAAAAAGATAAGGAAAGCATTCATTGATTTATCATTAGCAGCATCCCATTGCCCCAAATGACACAGTACTTAAAATAAACTATGTATTTGTAATGAAATGATTAGATTGTCACAATGTTATTTGAAAAAATAAGCATAAATATGATATAAATGATTAGATTGTCACAATGTTATTTGAAAAAATAAGCATAAATATGATATAAATAATCAGTATGTATTTCCCGTCGGTATTCTGGGATAGAATGTAGACCTCTCAAGCTTTATAACCATCTTTCCACAGTAAAATATATACCACACGACGCGTTGCTATGAAACAAAGTAAATGAAGGACCAATAAACACATACACTATAAATTATAATATATTATGAATATTATTAGTTAGTTTTATACTAACTTGGCATTAGGAAACAATAACGTTATCAGAAGGCATTATAAAATAACTTCCTTCCCTACTGAGTGAGCATGTGGTAGCATAATGTAATACATATACAAATATTTGGTCATTAACCTTGATAAATATGATTTCATGAATAATTTTACAATTAATTAATTACTTTTATTTGAGATTTAAATAAATCATCTAGTTATTTTGAAATGCAGAAGCACCAATAATATATTTCTAGAGTAAGTGAAAGTTAGACCAGTTTAAAATTGCAAGCATATCAAGGATCTATTAGATGTTGAAATTTTGATTAATTTTGAAATTTTAGAACATCATCACCTTCACATTGTCCACAAAATTTTCTGGATTTTGTGTTGATGGGCTTTGATGAGCCTTAGAAACAAAAACATTGATCCTGCCTTCATACATAGGTATAATTTATAAAGAAACATGGAGCCCCAAAAGTGAACAGAAATTATTTTTTTACCTTGGTAAATTGAGGTATGTGCCGGAATATGAGCTGTATTTGTAGTGCACAAGGTTCCAGCTGGAGGCATAGCTGAGGAGGGCCTGTCTCGTGAGCAGCGGGCAGGTGGACGCCGTCCGCACGTCCGGCACCGCCGTGGTCACCGTCCGCCAGCGGCGAGGGAGAACTACACTCTGGGATACAATGGGTAGCAATTGGGAAATGGTTATTTTATATTAAACATAGTTAACACTCATTTGGGTAAAATTATTATAGATCCCTCATTGTTTTGAACTTTATTTCATTGGATTAAAGGATAAAAACCAATGAAAGATTTGATGTATCAGGGGTAAAACATCATCATCAATGATATTAGGTTTAATTTTTATTTGTATTTAGACTTTTAAAGAATGTTTTTTTTATGTATGAGCCATCAGTTAATTTAGAATAAATGAGATAGCTATGCACAGTTTATACATACTAGCTTTATAAGAGTCACAGGTGTACTATGAATATCAAATATAGAGAAGATTTATATTACCGAAACATCATCAGCAGGGTACAGAAGAATGTCTCGAAGAGGGTCATTTAACAAGAATGTTCTGTTCTCAGTTATGTATCTTTCAAAGTCCAGTGCAGTGCATTTTGATGGTATAATGTTCTGTAACAAAATTTAATAAATATTTATAGAAGAAAAAAAAACATTTTTGGCTACATTCCTTTTTGCTGAATTTAGACTTACAGATATTACATTTAAATTATGAGGTTGCCTTGATTATTTGATAATGCAAAAGTCAAGGTGATTGTAATTAATAATTCAGTGCAGATTGCACATGCATAATTAAAGTAGGTACAAAATATCATATTACAACCACAATATGCAAAATAACTTCATTGTTTATGTTAATTATAAGTATTCAGTTAATGGTTTAGTCAATATTGTGCATCTGACTATGTTATACAATAGATAAGCTTAAAATAATTTTTACTTTGAATGTTTAATACCTACATGAATGAATTAAGTACAATGCATGTAATATCACTTTTTTCAGTCATGAAATTCATTGTTGATGAAGATATAATGTGATCGTGCCTATAGTACCTAGTAAGTAGTAATAATATGTAAATTTGAGTTTAAACTTATTTAGCACCAATAATGACCAATATAGTTCTGGTATATATAATATTGTGTACAGTAAATATAAAATAAACTTGATAGATACTGTTGATTTGAACACAGTGAAAAGACAAATATTTCACATACTCAGAGCTTTCTGTAGAAGAACTATTTTCTCCAGAATATTTGCTTTTCACATACCAAGACAAGCCATAAGCTTTGATATTCTTAAATGGGGCTGAAAGTCAGTGAATAGTTGTTAAACTGGATTTATCACCGTGATATGTGCAAGTGCATAGATTTCATAAAACTTATAAACGTAACAATATCATATTTCTTTACTGATTTTCACCGTACCTCATACTGCGTGCCGATCTTTTCCTCCTTGGAATTAACTGGAGGCATGTCGCAATACTACACTTATTAGTTTATGCTGCACTAAGAGTTATCTCAAGAGCGTTTTCCACTGCTTTATTACATTTTATTCACAATATTAACTTCAATAACATAAAAGCCGAACGAAAACCTTGCGCTCGCGAAAGACAAACAATTTTCAAAGTGACGTTGTTAACAGACTACCGACAAAGTGAAATCGATTATTGTTTCACAGAGTAGAAATATACATATTTTTTGACATAAATGAATGAACGAAACTTTGTCATAGTGATGTGATAGCACCGGAAATTTAATTGATTGAATACGATATGTAATTATTGTTCTAAGAAAACAGATCTACCCTGCTCACCTGGACTAAATAAAGCCACGACTCTATCTCGAACATTAGGCGTATAGCTTATAACGCACTAGTGGCTCGGTCGCGGCCCGTTAAGTTGAGTCGTGACCCGATCTGCAGCCAGTGTTTAGTGGATATGGCGCCTCCGCGTTTAGCGATATTCTATTCTAATCCGGAAGATTGTGGTCACAGTATTGGCCGCGTATCTGGTATAGGTATTTCTATGGGGGTCACCCACTGCCAATACCCCACACCGGTCAGCGGTCAGTAAAGTAAGCGAGGCATAGCTATACCGAGCAGGCCTTAGACAGAGCAGGCTATCGGTGGCGGCGTCGGTTTAGCTAATAGGATAATAGCTGACAACGAGTATTTTACCGGGTGGGAGGGGTGTCGTTATGGGTATGAAGTATGTAGATCTTGTTTCATGTTTGTAATAAAAATCTGGCTGGCAATCAAATCACGACAATGTACCTACTTACTTATGTACTCGTTGCAATAGGCAGCGTTAACTGCCTTGTAGGAACTTGTTGCATTATCCGTATCCGGTCGTTAGATATAGGTACTTATTGTTATGGTCACAGATCCATTACCTATAGCCTGTAGTAGATCTATGCCTATAGCTGTGGTTGAATGGTTGAATAAGTAGGTAGCCGAATGCTTTATTGAAATATGGGAGGAGAGGTGGGTTTACTTGATTTAAATTCGAAAACCATAACTTTGTAAGTAACAGAAACAAAGTAAATAAGTAAATATTAGTTAGTACAGTCCAACTATAAAGTCATGACAATAAAGAGTGCGATTTTTCTGACTTTTTATTATTGTCAGTTATTATTTATTTACATAATTACATACCTTAGTCCTTAAATAAATATAATTAAGTAGTTCAATTAAATACGGTCTTTAACAATTAGAAACCACTTCCGTTTTCAGGACTTTATTGTTTTACTGTAAGTAATTATGTTTAATAGTAGGTAAGGTGGGGTTAGACACCGGGGGAAGACCATTAATGTGTAAAAAATAGTTATAAGCAGCTTCATTCTCTAGTTTGTCACGCTGGTAAAGTCGTAACCACCACCTGTGGACCACTTTACTAGTGTGATAAATTAGAGAATGACGCTACTAATAACAAATTTTTACACATTAATGATGGTCTTCCTCCGGTGACTATCATACCCCAGCTTACCTTATTATAGTTACCTACTTTGTAATCGCATCGTAAACATTTGTCACCGTAGTTACAAGAAATAAAAGGAAACACATTTAAAAGTTGACATCTCGAACATTTATTGAAAACATTAAACTTCGACACATTAAACAGCAACCAATTTTATACGCCTACCTATCCTATTAGCTATCTTAGGTGTACCTACGCAACATCTTTCAATCATCGTAACATTTCGTAATGAGAACCAATGATATTATAATTATTTTAGCTTTTTGTAGTGAGATTATTATTTAATTTATCTATCTAGGGCATCTAGGCCTACCTCGACTGTCGAAAGGTACAGTTAGGTTCTATCCGGGAATCACCTACTTGCGTATTTTTTTGTTTAGAAATCGGCAAGCTTAATTTTTCCTGGTGGTAGGCTGGTAGGTAGGCACCTCATCTGGTGTCATATTGCACAAAGTATAATAGGAAAGGAGAATGGCCATTTCTCTATGGCGCCATGACCCAGAGCGGCCATTGATGAAACATACACTGATGTGTAGTCCGTGACTACAGCATATACTGGTATTAATTTTATTATTATGAGACATGGGAGAACGAAGATATAGGTGCTGAAAGATCAAGTCTTTCTACTGTACTAGATGTTACCCTCGAGCTAAAAATTGATTTTAAAAGTGTTTCCGTGGGAATTCCTGGCTAAAAAGTATTTTATGTTACTTCGGGATAACGGGAACTTGAATATAATGAAATAATTTTTGAAATTGGTCTCTTTATAAAAATAGGTTTCTGAGTGTGAAATGTGCAAAAATAATTATGATATTATTTGCATAAATAAAATCATGTAATACATTTTGTGATGCGCCATGAATTGGGAATCCCTTGATTTAGATTATAAAACTTATTTGTGCGTGTACCATTCAGCAAAATCTTATTTAACGAAAAAAATATATTTAATTAATTTACTTTTGAACCCTAATATCTCAAGAACCCCATGGTTTAGATTTTTTAAAATATTTTTCCCTGATAATAGACATTTTTATCAATAACTTAAAATAGGTTTGGTGAGTGGCTGCTAACTTATGCAAAGCGGGTCAGGTTTCGCCATTCTTCTTTATATCAACTTTTCAAAAGTTCTAATATTATTCTTTGCTAAATTCTTCTCAATCACACCATTTTGATGGTCCGTTGTATTTGTAACCCTGTAATGCTTACGACATTTTATAATTTCTTAAGGTTTCCTAATTAAAATTAACTAACGTACTTAGTAAAATAGGTACTTATTAATTAGACTATTCTATGTTTATACATTGGTAAGTTCATTTAGATCAGAGTATAACTTCTAAAACAAAATCAGTCACAGGTACGTAAATACAACATAGCATTAAATATGGTAGACCGGTATAGATCACGGTATAGGTATAAGTACAAGTTTATAAACATGGATTATAAATAATATTATTATGTATCAATATTTTAACTATTTTTTTATAGAAAATAGTTTGTATTTCCCACTTTATGATATTATTATTATGACTATGGCACAACACAACTTAAGTATGTTTATATATTATGTGTAGATTTGTTTGAAAGTACATATCTATTCCAGTAGGTGGATAATAATAATGTAAACTCCTAAACTATGGCCCGTATTTACAAATACTAGATTAATAAAATATCACACTTACTTATTAATAATTATAATTGAGTATTATCCTTTCCACCATGTACTTACATCATCCTACATAGCCATATAATGGTGATGATGGTGGTAGCCATAGGTCTATTCCATACGCTTGATTTCCCATTGAAATATACCTGTCATTAAAATATGAGTTGAAGAATTGAATTGCAGTACCTAACTATCCTTAACTAATAAAACTGTAGCACAGTGCTTAACTTATGTATCGTGCAGCAGTGGTCTCAGGCAGGAGCGTGAAGTGTACGGTGGCGGCGGAGCGGAGCGGGGCGGGGCCGGGGGCGCGGGGGGTGGGTCAGGTGTACTCGTCCTCCTCCTCGCTGGAGGCCGAGTCCAGGTCGTCATCAGCGTCGGGCAGCGCGGCCAGGTAGTCGGGCGGCGGCAGCGGCACCGGGATCAGGTACCCGGCCGAGTCCTGCGGCTGCGGCGGCGGCCGCGGCAGCCGCGCCTGCGTCGCCGGCCCGTCCGCCGCCGCCGCCGCCTCCAGCTTACTGCAGATCTCATCGAAACTAATCCTATCCTTGGGGTCCGACCGCCAGCAGCACCGCATCAGGTCGCACGCGAACCGCGGGCAGTCCTCGGGCGGCACCAGCACGATGCCCTGCAGGATCAGCTTCGTGGCACCATCATTGTTGTGTCCGTAGAACGGCTGCTTGCCTCGGCTGTATATCTCCCACAGCACTACGCCGAACGACCAGACGTCGGACTCGTGCGTGAAGCGCGCGTAGATGATGCTCTCGGGGGACATCCAGCGCACGGGCATTGGTCTTTCGCCGCCCATTTTGTAGTAATCGCAGGTGTAGACGTCTCGCGACATGCCGAAGTCGGCGATCTTGACGGCGAGGCGCGCGCCCACGAGGCAGTTCCTGGCGGCGAGGTCGCGGTGCACGAAGCGGCGCGCGGCCAGGTACTGCATGCCGCGGGCCACCTGCCGCGCCACGAGCAGCAGCGCCGCGGCGTCCAGCGCCGGCCCGCGCCCGCCGTGCCGCGCGCCGCGCAGCACCCCCGCCAGGTCGCCCCACTCCATGTACTCGAACACCATCCACGGGCTCGAGCTCGTGTCGTCTGCAAACAAATTGATTTCGTAAGTATTAACTTAACTACTTAATAGGTGTTCTATAAGTCTCTCTTTGTGTAAAATCTGTATAGGTATTGGTATAGTCATATTATTTTTGCGATTATGTATCTGATAATCATATACCTACTTCACAATTATTTTGTTAAAAATGTTAGAACTTTGAAAGCTAGGACAGTTTATAATAAAAATTTATCAATTATCTGCGTATGGAGCTAAACATTTACACGGAAAAACCTTTTAAATCATTGCGAAGCACAAGGGAAACCTTCGTCGAAACCTCTATGAATACTCAATACTTATCATTTCCACTAGAAAAGCTTTTAATAAAGCATTGCGAAGCTCAAGGGAAAAGGTCGTCGAAGTCGAAACATATGAATCCTAACTAATATTATAAATGCGAAAGTAATTGTGTCTGTCTGTCTGTCTGTCTGTTACTCTTTCACGCCAAAACTACTGAACGGATTTAAATAAAATTTGGTATATATATGGTCTAGACCCTGGGAAAGAACATAGGCTACTTTTTATCCCGGAATTCCCACGGGAAAACTTTTTAAGGCGAAGCGAAGCCCGCGGAGACAGCTATATTTAATAAGTACTTATTGATAATATTACCCATATCAATCAGTTTAAATCTTACCCCTGTACACGACCCCGAGCAGCGTCAGTATGTTGGGGTGTCGGAAGGCGGACATGATGGACACCTCTCTCACGAAGTCCTCCTCGGCACTGCGGCCCGCGCTCTCCTTCAGCACCTTCACCGCCACTATCTCTTCTCCGTTGTTCGTGCGGAGGATGCCTGGTAGTGGGGAAATTAGAGATAATAATTTAATTTAAGCTTAGATAGGCTGGTGGGATGAGAAAAAAGCAAACAGTAAATATTCGTTAGCATGCGTTCTATTGTACAGTAGTACATGATTTTCTTATTAGCGTGGCGACGTCGCGTCGGTGACAAGCACCGCTATTGCCACTATGGTGAAAGGATTCGCCAGTCAGATTAGTTCCCATGTTGATACGTTACATCATCGTCACCCGGAAAGGCTCCTTTATTTGTAAACTGATGGATCGCCATGAACATGAATGAATAAATATCTTTTTGTTATGGGTATAATAAAATAATAAAAAATAAATAGCCATTTGTTATTTCAGGTATACCTTTATGAACTTTCCCGAAGCACCCCTCCCCAACCTCTTCAAGGAAAGTGAGCGCATTTCTGTCCAGCAGCGGCACATGGGGTTCCCCGTTGTCTTCTCCATTCCCATTGGCTGGCAGCCCGGGGGTTCCCGTGGAGCTCATGGTGCCGGCCCGGTAGAACCCGTAGTGAGGGTTCCGGATGTAGCGCTCCGCTATCAGAGGCTCCCCGGGTCGCACCCGCTGGAAAAAAAAACATTGTAAAATTTTCATTGATAGGTTTTGAATAGTTTCGATCTTCCAGGAAATCCTTAGTAGGCTAAAGGTCTATAAAGCTAAGAAGATTACGAACAAATTAGAAAATTCTAACCTTCCGGCTAAAAAAACGCAATCAATAATTCCTTAATCCGTAATCCTTTACAATTAATCCCTTACCGGCTGCGTCTTCCCGGCGACCACGCAGAACCGTCTCCTCATATAACAAATGACTATCGAGGCCAGTAGCAGCAGGACTAGGGCTCCGCCGACGGCCACGGCAGCCGCCAGCGCGCCAGCGTTGGCCGAGGCCACCACGCCAGCCCCCACCATGCTCGCGTTGGTGCCCGTCACCTCAGGGAACTCTTCCACGCTCACTGACTTGATCATCTGTAAATGTGAGGAAATAGTGTTGGTATAATTGTATACACATAAAATAATTACCAAATGAGGTAAGTATTAGTATACTAAGCCGGAAGGGGGTGAATCAGGGGGTCGAACACCTTTCGGCTTAGGCATAGACTAAACTAAAGGGCAGATTTTTCAATAGCCAGATAAAAGTTATCTGGCCAATAAAATTGTTGCTGTTATATTTGGCTAAGCTATATAAGTTAGTTATTTTTCTCCAAGGATTCATGGTAGACTACTAGCATAGAATAACGAGTACTATAGTACTGTACATGTTATAATATGCTATTATAGGTACTATCAAGTCACTTTTTTATGCTGTTTGAAGGAAAATCGATCGTAATCGAGAAGGTAGGTACTTTTTGTCCCTGTCTCTACGCTGGCCTCATTACCCGTGGGACTGTATACATATAAATCATACAATACATAATTAGTCATATTATATTATGTATGCCGATGTCTACAGGAAACAAAATTTCGACAAGAATTTAATCCGAGAAATTTAATTTAATATTCCTAGAAGTTACTGCTATGGAGCACGTATAATCGTTTTATTTTCCTTAAATTTCTTAATTATGATAACAGACATTTTACATGAATATTCATCAGCTTTAAGCTGTAGCTGAAACTTGTTGATGGAAAAACACTTGTTTCCATTTGGATCGTGCGTCGCCTATCTCTCCCACTTTAGTGTCACCATGCAATCAATATTGATTATCCTAGCACTGATAGATAAAATACAGTAGGACTTAGGTAGATAGGTTGGCATCTGAATTTTAAACGCACTTAATACAGTTAAGGAAGAGTTAAGGAAGCCAATACGTACATAAAGCTGTCTCTAAAGGATAAAAAATATGTTTTGAATTATTTGAATATATGACCATGTTTTTTGGTTCTTCTTTCATAAACCCTACATAGGTATTTTTATAGATGGGCAGACGAAATTATATTACTATTTTAATTACGCTGAGTTGCAGAAAGAAACTTTAAGCTAATGTCGACGTTAAATGTATGGCTGCCTTGCTTTGACAGTATACGGACAGAAAGAGACAGACATAGATTTAATGCCGACATAAATGCTCCTTCATACAACTCAGCGTTAGAAAATAATTGGCTAGAACACGCTTTCGGCCTCACGTCTTTTCTATTTTTCACAAAAGCTACAGTAATTGTTACACCGTGTCGGTTTTAGTAAATTTTATTATCATTTGATTAGAATTGATATTATAATAATGGCAACTCCATTAATTTTCTTCAGCTTTATTAAAGATTAGTGTTACTTTTGATGACAACGCGTTTATTTAATTAATGCCTTCTCACTTAAAGCTCTTTATTGGTACCTCGTTTTTAATCCGATTAACGTTTAACATATTGTATTGTAATTAAGTAGATTTATAAAATACACATCAGATAGCACGATCGGAATATTAAAGGAAGCTTATAAAAACGAATTAGATTTTTCTAAGTCTTAATTATGGAAATCACTTTAGTCACTGAAAACTTGGAAAGCTATTTATAAGTAGACCAACGTCTAGGTCTGTATCTAATATTCTCTAACATGTAAGTAGGTAACTATCTAATATTCGTCTAGTTGCGAGTGATAAACCATAATCAGAGTTGAGGTTAGCTGTCACAACGAAACGATAATGTAATGGAGATGGATGGAGTATCACAGGCGGGATGTGGGCGGATGGAGGGATCACGACCAGTTCATCTCGCCCCCCTGTCTCTATCAGGCTGCATGTAACACAGGTATCAATGTCTTTTATAATGATTTTGTGTTACCCAAAGACATACGTTACTCTATGTATCGACTTTAAAGGGTAACTTATTAGGTAACATTTTTCGTATCTTCGATTGTGACGACGAGGTATTTTTTGAGTTTTATGTTAGTATATGTACCCAAATACCTATGTTACGGACGTGACGAGGGTATAGTTAAATGATCGGTATCAGAACAATTTGCTGAATGTGCCAAGTCTCTCAATAGTTTTCGAACTCGTGAACTTTGTTCATTCATAAAATATTATTAGCAAAATAGTTGCTTACCTCTCAAAACATTCAGGCTAGGCAAAAAATTACACACTGTAAAGCTGTGACCTAGGTATACTATCCGTGATGAATACACTCAGTATTTATTTTAAAACATGATGCAGGTGCGTTAAAATACTGCCTAAACTTGTCTTTATATTACCCTTATATTAATTAAAACTTAAAAGTTAGGTTAGGTAAGTAGGTAAGGGCTAATCAGCACCGCCATCGTCGGTAATTAAAAAAAATAACGTAACTTCAGTATGCTTCAAAGAGATTTTTTTTCAACTCTGCTGAGTAACTGTTTGTTCTGCTAATCAAATAAAATCGTCAGTTCCTAGTGGAAATGAGTTTTAGAGGTAAATAGAGAGGACGATGCTAATTTCAATTACCTACAACACTTTACATTTTTTTACTGGATTATTTACGTTCTCTCTGAGTGCTTATACCACAGTACGTAAAAGTAAAGGATCTTATTTTAGAAGATTGCTTTCTCGTAGTTATTAACTTACAAAATATGTACTTATTAATATCACAGAAAAAGTGAGGAAAAATTTGTGTCAAAGGAGTTTAATTAACTACCGAGATACTCGTAGTGTATACTTAGCTTCATCATTAATAACATTAACATATCTACGTAATTCACTTACTATTCTACACTACGTATTCGTTATACCTAATTAAAAAATAAACTGTAGTAGGACTGTAATCGTACCTATTGTACATTCGAGCGGTCTGTACGTACCTATCGTATAGTAGGTAGTTATTTATGTTTATAGGTAGCATAATAACGTCACTAAAATCTAGTTTAATAATTTGCTACGTTACCCAACTGTTTCGACAATACAATCAGTTGCCACGCAATATGATGAATGATACGAGAATGGATGAATAAATAATACAAATGATAAAGACTTACTGGAGGTGTGGGCGCAGGAGCGGTGTATTTGTGTGTCGAACTGTTTGAGTTGTTTGATCTTGGCGGTATGACATTGTAGATCGGCTTTGGTGTTAGAGGTACTGAAACAATGTGAAGCGTTCTTATTAAGAAGTTGTAACGTATAATATGCGATATGGTGTCAGGAGACCATAGCATAAACCATAAAGAAGCCTAATTATTATAACCCATACGGCAGCAATAACAATCACAATGTAGGAAAGATATCTGGACCACTATCATCAGCTGGCTGCACGAAAACAGCCTCTTCGAGTGACGTATCGTCCTGGGCAGTCAGCGGCTGATGCTAATCTGACTGGCCATCCTTTCACCATGATGGCGGCTGACGCTAATCGGACTGATCATCCTTTGCCCATGCTGACAAAACTAGTTCAAATCCAATGTCGTCACCGGAAGTTTGAAAAGATAATCCTGCGGGAACTCATAGTCATATTGGTGAGCCGCCGACCTAAGACAAGTAGGTAGTGGCTGGAAGAGGAAGGCCAAGGACAGAAGCTTAAGTGCAGCAGTGGACGATTACGGGTTATGATGATGTTGTCTCACCAGTGTTCCTAGGGCACTTGTAGTCCTCGGTGGGCGGCTGTCCGTTCTCGGTGCACAGACAGTGGTACTGGCGGTGGTCGTTGGTGGGCACACACGATAGCTACTCGTACTATAACTATGATGATGAGGAAGTGTCTTCACCAGTGTTCCTGGGGCACTTGTAGTCCTCAGTGGGCGGCTGTCCGTTCTCCGTGCACAGGCAGTAGTTTTGGCGGTGGTCGTTGGTGGGCATGCACTAGCTATGTTGATGTTGTCTTGTCTCACCAGTGTTCCTAGGGCACTTGTAGTCCTCGGTGGGCGGCTGTCCGTTCTCGGTGCAGAGACAGTAGTGCTGGCGATGGTCGTTGGTGGGCATGCAGGCGGCGTCCGGCCCGCACGACAGCTGCTCGCACGCGCCCGGGAACAGTACTTCTGGAAATGTATTCTGCACTTAGACAAGTTGATTGTGCCGCTGTAATACGTTTGAAATGTGCTATTGGTAGGTATCTGCGGTCTTCTTAAGTATTTACTTAGCTCTTGTTAAACTATGTTTGATAAAAATTAATAGGCAGTTCGGAAGTTTCATAAAGTAAATAATTATAAGCAACTTATAAAGTTGACTGCAACAGTAAGTTTTGCCGGCAACTTCGGTACGCCTTAGAAGTTTCTCGCGTCGTACCTAATTCTGGGATTAAGGGATAGGATTCGACAGGCAAATCATGATCACAAGGTGACTAGTTAAATCAAATAAGGAGCACGGGGTATTCCCTAACTACACTCGCAAGCAAGGAAAAAAATCCAGTGACATATGGAACGCCAACGCCAAGTGGAACTTTTTCATTGCTCGTTAAGTATTAAATAAATGAACTAACTGGTGGGGTTGCTATGCGCGTCCACGTCCGCCCGGGTCTCCTCCCGAGGCACCCGCGCCAGCCGCTCGGCGTAGTCGCGCAATTTCTGGAACAAAAAATATTTTTTATCAGGAGTGTCAATATTTAAAGGAAGAACGTAAAGGATCCGAAGAAATTATGGACATACTAAAAATATTGAGGTAGGTAGATGCTCATATGTACTTATACAAAGGTATTTTCGAGCCCCTAAAATATTAATATGACCCTTAGTATATTTCGGGTACAGTCCTACTTAATTTAGATATAAATACCATCGCTATTACGATGAAGAAAACAAATCACGATGAAACCTCCATATCTAGATTTGTCTGACTGAACCCACCAACCGGCAGTGGACTAGTAACAACAACTAGTAACAAGGGAAGTGCTCTAAATTTAGGAAGGCAGTTTAATCACAAAATGATCCTTTCCAGAGAGCAATCTACACGCCCACAAATGATAGAATAGAAAATAGTAAATTGACGTTTTCTAAAGCCCACACATTCCCATTATTTAATACTAAGCCTGTGTCCAAAATAATGTTAATTATCTCTGAAAACTATGAACATAAAAACCCGCCTCCATATCGATTCGGTGCTTCAATCAATCAGTAAAGATATTAGACACGACACTGACAGAGTGACAGCACTCTCGTTGTTGTATTTTTCTGTGTAAAAAGTGTAAAAAAATGTCTAGATGTTTTATATAATTACTAGCTGTTCCCGCGAACTTCGGTTCACCTTAAAAAGTTTTCCCGTGGGAATTCCGGGATAAAAAGTAGCCTATGTTCTTTCTCAGGGTCTAGACCATATGTATACCAATTTTCATTAAAATCCGCTCAGTAGTTTTGGCGTGAAAGAGTTACAGACAGACAGACACAATTACTTTCGCATTTATAATATTAAGTTAGGAAGTTAGGACTAGTTAGGATGCACGTACACGTAGTATTAGAAGCCTTATTATATGTACGGTGGCCTGCGCCTAAAAGTATACAGGCGGAGTTTTTAAAATAGCGATCTCAAGCTCACATGCTGCTCAAGCACATCCACATAAACACCACTGCTACACACATCACACACAACACGTCCCCGAATTTATAACAGATGTAGCTGGTCCCTTCATCATCAGGGATCGCTATTTTAAAAACTCCGCCTGTATACTTTTAGGCGCAGGCCACCGTACTTACATCAGCTGCAAAGCATGTAAAGGTCTATATTTTACCCTCACCAAAAACACTTAACATAGGTAGGTATTTAAATCAAAATTTAAATACATTTTGTACTAACTGGCAGATGTTTGACAGGCGACTAAATTCGTTTAGCGTTTGGTGAAATTCCCCTATAAATCTGATTTAATTTTAACTTAAATACCTGCGAAAAACCTAAAAAGATTTTGTGCTGTTGTGAAATCCACGTAAAATTTATGAATTGAAGGTAATATGTAATATTAAAAGTACATCAATAAGTGTTCTTAATAATACATAGATAACATTATATTAAATTATGCAGTAAAGTATTAAGTAGGTAAGTACTACATAATACATCCTAATCCTAACTTTCCTAACTTAATATTATAAATGCGAAAGTAAGTTTTCACGCCAAAACTACTGAATGGATTTGAATAAAACCGGCTAAAGAGATAGTCTAGACCAGCTATACTCAAACTGCGGCCCGCCGGGCCGCATGTGGCCCGCCGGGCATTTATCAGTGGCCCGCGTGCCATGAGATAATGATAATAGATAATAACATTAAATGTAAAAAGTATCGGGATTATATCCATATAAAAAACAAAAAAATATTGTTAATTCATACAAATTTATTTAATCACCTTCAAAGTTTGCTCCTTAAGAAACGATACCCATACGCCAACGAATTATCCAATCATCACAACATTTTTTAAACGCTGTTTTCAGAGTTGTGTTTAGTACTCGCGGCGATTTTTCCTTATTGTCTTCTATCTCAATATTTTTTGTTTTATTGGTCTAATAGTATATGCATGTGTTTTTATATTAGTATACATCGCTTTATAATAGTTCAAAAAAAATTGCTTGCGGCCCGCGACAGCATGACTTGAACGTGTTTGTGGCCCTTATATAAAAAAGGTTGAGTACCAACTAAAGAACAGATGCAATTTTTTATCGCGGAATTCCCACGGGAAAACTTTTTAAGACGATATTATACAACGACGATATTATAAAATGTGGAAAAAATAGATAGGTACTATTATGGTATGGTATTGCCCATCAATCCAGCTATTACGCGAATACTGACTACTTTTAGATATTCGAGTGTTGTTTGATTTACGACTTCCGAGCGTTTAGCACTTTAAAATCTATTTATTTCAGCTATAAAATAATGTAGGTATCTATTATAAAAAGAACGAATACTATAAGTACTTACACATACTTAGTGTCCAAGAAGATATAAGTTAGTTATTTATGAGCTCCATAGAATAACCCCCCTATTCATAGAAAATTGTTCTTTGACGGAGAGGGACAAAACAGTTCATTAGCTAAAACGTTCTGTAACTTAACTGAATTAGGGGGTAAGATTACATTTAAGGTTGGGGAAAAAGTCTTTTCGCATCAAATATAGTATATTTATAAATATATCTATCTATCTATCTATTCCCAGGACGTATGAAAAGCTACTAATTTATCATGTTTCATGATCAAAAGTGTTAAGAAATTCTAAATAAGTTTACACTTACACAAAATAGCGATTTCTTCCTTTTGGTTAAATGCTGTTACAATCTGCGCATGTACCTAATGTATAATTGTACCTAGGGCCACTTGCAGCAACATATTAAATCTAGATTTAGTGTTAAATCTCGATTTAGTGTCAAATTGTATATGGACTGACGTTTCTTAAATCTAGATTTGACACTAAATCTAGGTTTAAATGTTTGTGCAAGAGGCACCTAATGTACTAAAGTCAAACTTAAATTAACAATTGACTTATCCATAGCAATGGCAGTGATATTATTGAGTCTGTTTACAAACTATCTATGTAAAGCTCTGTAATCTGTAGTAGTAATAAACAACCCACCTCTATACCATCTAGGTAGGTACTGCACATCTACTCAAATGATACTCTCTGAGGGGTTATTTCAGCGCGGTTATCGCGTTTCGCCCGAGGTTAAAACAAATCAGCAATCACTAAGTGAATTATATTACGTTTATGCCCCAAATGTTTATCAATAACAGTAAAGATATGGCACAGCGGAATACTTACACATCCTAAATGAATTATGTTACTACTTTAGTACTTACATACATTTGCGTGTATGGTGTTTCCCGCGGCACCTATTAAATGGATCTGCTGTGTAATTGGTTGCTACAGTCGTCGAAATATAATAGGCCCGTTTGGACAGCTACACAAATTTGCTATTTACTCTTGATTTACTTGATGAAATACATAAAAGACACATAATCTGCCTTATTTTTTAAGGGCTGAAAGAAAAAAGAACTTATGCAGCACCAAAAGTTACTTATTGTTTAGATTTTTTTATGATTTAGATTTGACACTAGCTGTCATCCCATACATTTTCGAGCTGTCCAAACGGGCCTATTATATTTCGGCGACTGTAATGTGGTGTGGTAAAGGAAGCTTCTGCCTACCTCTACATTCAACATTACCGAGAATAATCCCTTTCAAATATTCTTGAAAGCTAAGACGCGGGATTATTATTTTTATTTTTAGCATTTAGGCAAGAATCTAAGTAAGTGGTTTCAAGAAGATCCAGTACTGACTCCATTTCTGATAACTATGTAACCCATTCTACAGGGCACATTGCGAATATTTAAAAGTCCTAGAATAAAAGTTTTCCGAATGACCCTCTGAGTATAACGAGTAGCCGAGAAAGTAGCCGTTATCGTAGAGCTAATAATATCATCCGATCTAATTTAGCCACCGCTTCAGTTCAGATGATCTAATTGCAGTTTAAACACTTGAACGAATACCCACATCAAGCAGGTATTATATATATAAGTATATACTACAAGTACATATGGAAAAGTCTGATTTGAATGCAAGGCTTTATTATTTTAGGAGGTTTTCTCAAGGTTCGAGCAGTGAAACTTAAAATAAAACGCGATTTGCATTGCGCGTTTACCGCTAGGGTCATAAGGGTGTCTCATACGCGCCTTACTAATTCGTGTTATCTGTTCACTGTTCGATCGAACGGTGCATGTAAAAACTCGCACTGCATATGCTCGGATCTCAGACCAACTACAAATAGACTCGCAATCGCCGTGTGCACTATTCTCTTTCTCACTCAAACCATAGATGTTGCCGACAAAAAAATTAAACCTAAATATGGGGAAATTTAACTTATCATAATAACAAAAACAAAACTTGAGTATATCGTCGGTTGATAGGAAAAAGACACTAAAGGCAAATTTTTCAATAGCCAGATAAAAGTTTTGCTGGGAAATAATTTTGATGCTGTTGCGTCTCAATGTTTCTCAATGTTTGTATTACCCAGATAACTGATTGTATTTGTAACTGTCAGCCTTTGTTTGGCACAGATTTTTCATTTGTTTCATTGTTTGGCACAGAGAACTGACGTAAACAGGCGCCACAGCAAAAAGGACAAAAAACATTTACAGCTTAACGTTTCTTTCTTATGCTTAATGTAGCTAAGCGTCTCTTTTTCGCAATGTCACAACTGTCACGATTATACCCCTGTGGCTCGGATTCACTAATAATACACATGCAATGAAACAGTTCCACCTGCCATTGACGTTCCCTACGTCATCGTCACTGGAACTTTTTCTTTCCTCGTGAGTGTATCGCTGCTACAGTCAACTGTTAAGTAAGTATACGATAGATGTTATATGGCATATATGGATGACAAGATTGATAAGCAAGAGGGTAGGTAATACCATGGTAATACATAATGTCATTGTTTTGATGCGAATATGATATGATTTAGACCATTGAGTCGGAATAATTAGTGTAGATTGGTGGGTGTTAATAAAGACAATGTAGGTAGGTAATACCTAGCTCTATGAATGTCAATACACACGGACAATCAGCTTTATAAATTTTTAGATATACACTTTTATACCTTGGCGAATCACAAACCGCCTATTCATCCTTTCGGACATAGAGACGGCTTCTTAGTTTTACAAGGTACTAACTGAAGTGTTCTTATAGCTACATACAATGAAGCTGAATGTAAATTAGATAAACTTTAGGTCGATTAGGTTAGGTAAACTTTATCCTTTATATAATGCCTTATACATATACCTAGGTAAATCATAGTCTAGTGTGTCTCTAGTTCTCTACCCTTATGAGCGATCTGTAAGTTACTACCTACGAATATATCTGTATTGATTCAGACAATTATAATAGCTCCGTATTATTATTGTCTCCTCAGTTGTGAAATTATGAAACACCCAGGAGATTTTAGATACAAATCATGATTCATGTCATGCAATTATAAATCCGCATTAAAAATAGGACGCAATTTCGATATTATGACAAAATTTGTATATTCTAACCGAATTCCAATAGCTACCGCAAATGAATCCCAGCCATATTTGAGACTAGCTGTTCCCGCGAGCTTGGCTTCGCCTTAAAAAGTTTTCCCGTGGGAATTCCGGGATAAAAAGTAGCCTATGTTCTTTCTCAGGGTCTAGACCAAATATGGTACAATAATAATGTATACCAAATTTCATTCAAATCCGTTCAGTAGTTTATTGGCGTGAAAGAGTAACAGACAGACAGACAGACACAGTTACTTTCGCATTTATAATATTAGTTAGGATAACGTATTTCATAAGTTTTAAATAGATAACTTATTAGTTCGGCATTAGATATTCAGAAAATAAAGCCGTCCTAACTTTAGTATCTACACTAATCTACAGGGAGTTACACGACATTGATATTCAATCAAAGGGAGCTAGATAACTGAAATCCTCTCCTGAAAGGGAGCAAGATCCTGATCACATCAATTCAAATAAAATATTTGATCGATATTCTGATTCGAGAGGACTCCACTACACTACCTAAGAGTTTCCACTTACCGAAAACTTTTATAATCTTCTGCTCAAGTGCCTACGAGTACTTAACTTCGAGGGTAACAATAAGATGGTACCTAATTGGAATATTTGATCCCAATCTTCTTAAATAGAGAAGGAAAAATGTTATGTTGAAGATATCGATGGATGTTTGTCACGGGAAAACAAATTATGATGAAATTTTGTATGTAGGAAGGTACAAGGATATAGTAGGCTACTTTTATACCGGAGCTGTCCAGAACGTATTTTTTTTTAGGGTTCCGTAGCCAAAATGGCAAAAACGGAACCCTTATAGTTTCGTCATGTCCGTCTGTCCGTCTGTCCGTCTGTCCGTCTGTCACAGCCGATTTACTCGGAAACTATAAGTACTACAGTGATGAAATTTGATGGGAATATGTGTTGTATGAACCGCTACAAAAATATGACACTAAATAGTAAAAAAAAGAATTGGGGGTGGGGCCCCCCATACATGTAACTGAGGGATGAAATTTTTTTTTTCGATGTACATACCCGTGTGGGGTATCAATGGAAAGGTCTTTTAAAATGATATAAAGTTTTCTAAAAAACATTTTTCTTAAAGTGAACGGTTTTTGAGATATCAGCTCTCAAAGTCGTAAAAAGTATGTCCCCCCCCCTCTATTTTTATAACTACGGGGTATAAAATTCTAAAAAAAATAGAGGTGATGCATGCTAATTAACTCTTTCAACGATTTTTGGTTTGATCAAAGTATATCTTATAGTTTTTGAGATAGGTTGATTTAACTGTAATTTTGCTGCTACGGAACCCTTTGTGCGCGAGCCCGACTCGCACTTGGCCGGTTTTTCAATGTGCATGTAGTAAAAAAAATACGCTCGAAAAGTTTTGTTGCTTCAGAATTTAAATTCAGTGTCAACTAAGTACTTCAACTAGGACTCTACAACTTCTACAGGTCTTAGGTCTTAAATCTAAAAGTAAATACAATAATTTTGACAGCCATATTGATAGAGGGGCATACTTACAATTTTTATGTAATTTCGCCCGAAGACATTTTGTGTCTAGTCATCTAGAGACGAAGAGAGGTGGGCGAGACAACAGCTCAAAATTACACTGATTGTGTTACTTGCATCATCCTGTAGATAAATATGAATAGTGAATATGTATAGTTCATCTGTATGTGAGTATATTATTAATTAAAAAACACCTTCAAGTACTAACTGGCCTATTTGATTGAGTTATTCTTAACTTTCCATAATTTTCAGATAGGGTAAACATTGGTGAAATTGGCCACCCCCAATAACTGGCCACACAGCTTTTTATTCGCCTAAAATAAGAAACACGATGACAGCACGCCATCTGTTACAGCTTGACACTAACCATTAGTAAGTTGTCGTTCATTTTAGTTCACACTCATTCCGCTTGAAGGATTGGTCTTCAAAATACCCGCATTTTTCTGACAGTCGGCGACAGTGCGTCTGATAAAATGGTTGTGCGCTAAGAAAACGTTAAGCGAAGACATTATTTCGAGAGGCGATATTTTTTGTCCCCAGCTTCTGTGAGTGACTTTAAATAGTGACAACGATAGATTTTGAGCTAAGCAATCATAATTTGTACTGATTTAATCCTTAATTAGATTTTTTATTGCATTTTTCGACTTGGCCAGTTACTGGTTCCAGTTTTATAGTATTTTTAGTAACTGGCCCCCCTATGCCAGTTACCCCAATTAGCTACTTGCAAGTAAATTAACTTAAAATACAGCTTATTACCTTGGTTTTAAATAGCATTTTCTGTGGTATAAATTTTGTAAAAATCGTTCAATATTTAGTAGTAACTGGCATAGGTATTCTAGTGGCCAGTTACTACATGGCCAGTTACTGAGAACTATTTTATGTTTCAAGATATATGCTAAAATCTCTTCAAGATAATGGTGGCCCAGCCCACAAACAGTCTTTACTATTTGGACTGTATCCTCGTCAATATCCGTAGTGGTTAGCAGCGATTCGAATCGGCTCTGTTGTTCTCTTTGGAAGCTGGTGTTGCAATGCCAACTTCAATTTGGTGCAGCGTGGGACGAAGGGCCTGCTTCATCAGTCGTCTTCTCTCCAGCTTGAAGTTGATATTCAGAGTGCCTCCAAGGAGTCGGTGATCACTCCCAGTTTAAAAACTATTGATCACTGAGGCATCTCTGAATATGTGCCGCTTGTCAGTCATAATTAAGTCATAATTTCGTCCTACACCATCGGGGCTTGACCATGGTCACTTTCTCCGGGGATGTTTCTCATAGAAAGAATTCATCAAGTACAGCCCATTCTGGTCTGTCTCATTCGAGGAAGTCAATAAGAATTTGCCCTCTCCGATTTCTGCTACTAAAGCCATGGGGTCCTACCCTCAATTCTTTGCATTGTTGTACTCCCACTTTGGCGTTGAAGTCCCCCATCACAATGTTATATTGGGTCTTAGCAGTACACTTGATAGCCCTAGAGATATCTTCGTAACTATACTGCTTCGACTTCTGTGTCAGAGTGTGTCGAGGTTGGTGCATATACCTGTACGACCTTCAAGGAATCCTTCTCGGTTAGTTTAAGTACAAGGTACGCTACCAGATTCGACACACTACTGATCTCCACTACGTTGCTGACAAGGGTCTTGTTGACAAGAAATCCTACGCCACCTTGGGACAGTTGGTTACCCTCCCGATGGTAGAGCATGTGGCCAGACTTCAGGGTCATCGTGTCCCTCTCTAAGGGTTTCCGATAGCCCTATTCTATTCTATTCTGTGTGGGGGTGTCAGTGCCTGCACCTGGCTCCCTCGAATGGAACCTTTGTGCATATCCCCAAGGTCTAAACTGCCTTTCTAAGCTTGGACCATTTCCCACCATGCTGGCATTCCACTGCGGGTTGGTGGGATCACATATCTAGATGTGCAAAATCTAGACATGCAGGTTTCCTCACGATGTTTTCCTTCACCGTAAGAGTGATGGTATACATTGTACTTAAGTCAAAAGAACTAATTGGTACATGTCAGCACCGGGATTCGAACCCGCATCTCTGGCGTGAGAAGCGGGCGCTTACCCGACTGAGCTACCACCGCTCTCCGATAGCCCTAAGATGTCCTTATTTTTTTGCCCAGCTCTACCTCGTGTTACACCATCTTCTCGTCCTCTCTGTGTTCGTGCGTTGTATGTAGCAAGTTGTATTTTATACAATCTTAAAATTAGTTCAAGAAGAAGCTAAGATTTAAGGATTTGACTTAATATAAACTTGAAATAATTAAATATGATTGTTAATAAAGATTTGCGATGATTTAAAGATAAGAAACTTATTTTTGTCATAATAATATGTGAATTGTGACGTTGTTACACTAATTACATTGAAGGGGTATTGAATTGTAGAAGTATTTTTGTTTTTATATTAAATTTTGTTAGAAAATCCTTCCTTCATTGGAACTAAACCCGTGCCCCGGCAGGTGGGGACGTAATGATGACGATGAACTGTTTATTTGTTAAGAAATATAAGGTATTTCTCATTATTAAGTGTTAACACATATACTACGTCATAACACATTAATTATAATAGGTTTTTTATAATGTTTGCAGTAGTTATAAGGTTAAAACTTGTCATTTTAGTTAATTATATTAGGTGGCCAGTTACTGCAAAATAAGGGGGCCAGTTACTAAAATTTGTGGCCAGTTACTACACAAAAGTGATAGTTTTCATTTAAATAAAGATATTTAAATAAATAGTTCTTATTAATTATTAAATTGATCAAATAAACAATCAACAGGATCTAGTGAATCATTAGATATATAAATCACCTAAATCAGATCATGCATTTAGATGGAGCACACACGTAAAGTGGCCAGTTACTACCCCTTTTCCCCTATTTCATCTTAAATTTCATCTTTATGATCAATTTTATTTCCTTAAATGCTATTAAAACAACTTTTAAACCTAGTAATTTCTGCCATTTTTCAATCTGCAATATTAGCTGTACTATTTACCTATTAAAACTTAATTCATTTTTACTTAGTTGTATGCATTATATTGGTTGTACGAAACCCTCATTCCAATTCATAGGTTGTTAGAAACTTTATCGCAGCATAAACCTACATACTAAAATACATAATATTTTGTAACCGCTGTAAAACCGCAAGTATTTGTCAGGTTGCGTTAACATTTTATAAGAACCCTATTGAGAAAATAAATCATAAAGCAACGATCGATAGATCAAAGCTGCAGCGAACGGTCGTTCATTCGCGGTAGATTTATCAGAAATAAACACTATAGTGTTACCGGAATCGGCACTTTACGGGCTGATGGCACAATAAAAGTGCTCCTTTTTACACCAAAATGTGTTGTTTATTATTTTCTACGAGTGTGACCCTCCTTTAGTAACCCGATACAGGGCCGGCTGCCTCACCATCACACGTCTTCATTCTTGTTTGATCTAGTAAGGGGTTTTAAACTTTTTATACCGCGCTTTAGTGCACTTTTAGGGCTTTTATCGCTAAAAAAACAATGTAGGGATTGTGGCGTTGTCACTTGTTTGTTGTAGGACGAAAGGGTTGGGCGTATAATCCATATCAAATTTAATCCTTAAGGACTTTCCATGTATTATAAATTGTATAATAGCCTGTTGTAATTAAATTAAGTAAGTACCTAATATTAAAATAATTTTAAACATGTTGATAAGCAATGAGACGCCAGGACAAACAATAAGCAGGACTTAAAAACAAAGGGCTATTTTATTTGGGTGTTTAAATGCGTTAATCTTCGTAATGTTGTTGTTTCATCCAGTTGTTGTTTGTTTTGTGAAAAAATAACGTCGGCTCGGCACCGGGTGGCTGATGTTCCGAAGTTTAGGAAATAGAGAGAGCATGTAGTGACGGGACGGAGTCATGCAAGAGTGCAGAGCTGCTGTCACGATGATCACCAATAAAATGAAACAGATTGATAGCTAGAATCTAAAATAGCTACTGTATTTAATTACTTAGCTAGCTATGTTATTCATATTAAAACAAGTTAAGTATTTAAATGTAACTATTTTTACGAAGTCCAAAAAATATTTTTAAGTATCCCTGTTACATTATAATTTCACTAATTATACGTCATCTCCATATTAAATTCTTGACAGATGTGTCAAAGTCAACATCACACCCCTTGTTATGATCTAACAGAGTATGGGGAAACTGGGGCTTAGTTTGCTAAATCAAGCTTTTCTGCGAGACAGATCGCCATCAGCATGAAGTTGGCCTTGTACACCAATTTTTCAACGAAGTCTAAAAAAATATGTTCACTCTATCTTGCATGCATAGAGCTCTCCACAGCTAAGCGGTTGGATTTTTAAATAAACACTTTTAATGATCGTCCCGCGCCTGCCTCGGCCAGGTGCGCCCACATGGCGGCTCCTCCACTGAAAACACATCTTTTGTTACTGAAATGGATGACCTTTCATGATAATATACGGAACAATCAGTACCTACACTCACGAGCAATGAAAAAGTTCCAGAGACAATAGCACTATCATCAAATTACTCCTAAACGTAAAAGGGTATAACGCCATCTTTAATATTTAAGTAATAAAGTACATTTAACAGCACGTCAGAGTATGAGCCGTTTTCCTTGACAGCTGTCAGTTGAGCTTTTGGGTAAGCCGATAGATGGCGTGAAAACGCAGTGTACCAACTGTCAAAAATTACATAGAGAGCAAAGAGTACTAAACTCAGAATAAGAACTCACTAGTTGTGATTAAATGTCGGGTGGTAGCGCGAGCCATCCTTCCGAGGCTCAGACTGCATGTGGCTTGGGATAGTGCTAAGTATTCTGTGAATAGTTCTACCCGCGCCGTCACGTAGTGTTCTTTTCTCTATGCGCGCCGTTTGAACGGGTGCTGCGTGCGAGAACTGATTTTCTATTTTTATTTATTGTATGATCCTAAATAAGATCCCAAAGAAATACTTACAAGACAAGATGTACTTGCTACTATATTATTATTGTAAATGCTTTGATCAAACTTACCTCTGAACCAAGACAGCTTTCCGTCCAGTTAGTTTGGCATTCCGTTTTCGTAACTCTATCTTCAGATTGGCAAGGGACCATGATCCATAGTCCTTAGGCATTATTACAGTATAGCAGTCACTATCACAAGAGTCACTATCTCACAAGAGTCACTATCTCAAAAGAGTCACTATCTCAAGTGCACTAACTCTACAGTATCAAGGGAGGAGGAGCAGATAGCTCAACTACAACTCAATTAATACAGGAGAAACACAAGGAAACTGAGAAAACTTGAAAAGAACGGCTGTACGCACAATCGCACTGAACGCTGAAGCAACAGTGACATCGACATCATAGAGAAAATAATACTACAATTCTACCTACCTACGTCACTTTCACATTTCGTTAGCCTCACAGAATAACATATTGTGATCTGAGTGTGTTCTGAGGGTTTGAAAGTTGGTTCAACCCCAGACAACGCCATCTATTTCTCCAAAAAGGAACTTTTTTTTTTTTTAACAAACGCCTCATTACCTACCAACTAAAAACGTAAATATTTAAATAAAAATCTAAATAAAATGATATTCAAAATTGGTAATTTCGTGTGGACATTTTAAAGTTTAGTGGAACTTTTTCATTTCTCGTGAGTGAATTAGTTCTACCTCACTATGTGGGAGTCATGGGGTTGTGAACATGATACCTAACCTACTCTACTCACAAGAATAATTACTATTTTCAGACTTTTTTGTAAGTAGTACGATTTGGCAGTAGTCTTGTTTCAGTTACAAAGTCCTTGAAGTAAATTTTTACTTTTGTTTTTTATTTCTATTCTTGGTTTACATTTTATATATTCTGATGAATAATAAATAATTTAAGGAGATCTTGAAGTTTGAGTACCTGCCTATAGGTGCCTATAGTTTGAAACTGAATTCCAAGAACACTAAGTTAAGTTTTCAAATAATAAAATTCTGAAATAAAATAGGTAAGTACCTAAATATACTACTAGCTGTTCCCGCGCGCTTCGCTTCGCTTTAAAAAGTTTTCCCGTGGGAATTCCGGGATAAAAAGTAGCCTATGTTCTTTCCTAGGGTCTAGTCCGTATGTATACCAAATTTCATTCAAATCCGTTCAGTAGTTTTGGCTTGAAAGAGGAACAGACAGACAGACAGACAGAAACAGTTACTTTCGCATTTATAATATTAGTTAGGATTTAAACAAGTTCTTCAGCGAACTTCGTATGGCCTTTACCGGGGGGACTCCTGGATAAAATATAGGCACTCATCTATAGCACTCAGGGATAGCATAATATATTAGAATAATGGAAATAGGCTCAAGAGTTTCGGAGTCTACCCACTTACACAGTGTAGATGTAGATTTTAAACTTTAGATTGCTTGTACTAAAATCTGTTTAACATAAATATAAAAATCTAAACAATACAAACAACAACATATATTTAACAACTTATAATTACTTATCAATAACTAGGCGTCAATCTGTTTTACTATCACTAACTGAAATCTATGTATTTCAAAGATAAGGACGCCTATTGCTTTAACTCCACTGTATAAATTGTTATTTGTGTTATTTTTAGCCAATAAAGTAGTATTCTATTCTATTTTTCTATCTATAACTGAAATCAAAATGAGAAATCGATTTTATGATTTCTCATTTAGATTTCAGTTATATCGCCTCAACAACAGCGCTTCTAATGTGACTCAAATAATCAACTGAAATGAACATAGGTGTCTAATAATCATAGCTGACAATACAATTATCAAATAGATTCACGTTAAATCCCGAATAGTTCGTTTTGTTTTTACGATTATTATTAAAAATATCGTAAAATGAAAAAAGCTTTCGGGTCTTGATAGAAATACTTTGTCTCATTATGCCCAGAGACCTCATCTCATACACCGCTTTATCGCGTTTTCAAATTGATGAAAATAACAAAATAAAACTTCAGTGCTTACCTGAAAAGTGTACAGCATACTTTTATTA
Source organism: Plutella xylostella (assembly GCF_932276165.1). Classification (NCBI taxonomy): domain Eukaryota; kingdom Metazoa; phylum Arthropoda; class Insecta; order Lepidoptera; family Plutellidae; genus Plutella; species Plutella xylostella. The sequence goes on along the minus strand of NC_063984.1, from coordinate 8,448,311 downwards.
TGTGCATTGCACACCTTCACCTCTCTATAAAAAACAAAAATGTGTTTCTATCAGCCACATAGAATGACGCGGAGTCTGGTCCTCTGGTCATGAGCAACGAACATAAGTATTTTGTCATATTAGTCCAATCAAGGAATGAGGTGTAGAGTGCGTGAGCAGGTAACTCAGCGATTCCTTCAGAAACTTGTTCAGGGGGCTTAGGTTGTTGACATACCAAAAGTCCTGACTCCTAGGTGATGAGCGGGGGGGAGGAGGGGGGGATAAAGATACGAATTTTTGGTTTTTTGCTTATATCTCAAAAACGGTGCATCGGAGACAAATATTATAAACTACTAAAATGGAGGTCTTAAAATTATCTAAAACTTTTATATCATATGTTTTTTTCTAATTAATAACCGTTTTCGAGCTATTACCCTCGGAAAAAATTTAAATTTACAAGAAAAAGTATTCATGTCATAAAATTCATAAACATTGCATCATATTGTCTTAACTAATTCATAAACGAAAAATGAAGAGGAAAGAAGTTGTAGATTTTTTAATTCCCTTTTAGAATATATTACATATGCTGGTCAATGTCCAACCTGCCTAAAGTTAGAGCTATTTTAAACTTGCATTTTGGTAAAGTCACTGACATAGCTCACCGAATTAGTAAGGTTAAGTGTGAGTAAAATAGCTGTACCTTTAGGTGGGTTGGACATTAACCAGCGTATGTATATATATTCTAAAAGGGAATTTTAAAATCTACAACTTCTTTTCTATTAATTTTTTTCATTTATCAATAGGTTTAGACAATATGATGCAATGTTTATGAATGTTTTGACATGAATACATTTTTCTTGTAAATTTCAACTTGTTCCGAGGGTAATAGCTCGAAAACGGTTAGGAATTATAAAAAAAACATATGATATAAAAGTTTTAGATAATTTTAAGAACTTTATTTCATTAGTTGAAAATATTTCTCTCCGATGCACCGTTTTCGAGATATAAGCTAAATTCGTACCTTTATCCCCCCCTCCTCCCCCCCGCTCATCACCTAGGAGTCAGGACTTTTGGTATGTTAACAGCCTAAGCCCCCTGAACAAGTTTCTGAAGGAATCGCTTAGTTACCTGCTCATGCACTCTACACCTAATTTTGAGTCATTTATTGACTGGACTATATTGTTTTTTAAGGTTTAACTGCCAAACTTTAACTTGGCATCAAACATCAGGTAGCGCGGTAGCCGCATCATCAATAGAGCGGTCACGGGCTACTTTGTAAGCGTTCTAGTTCGCGTAATACGGTGGCCCAAATAGTTCATGCTACAGACCTTTAATTCTACTATTTTGGTTTCACACTCTCGCACAGTCCGATACTGAACTGCACTTGATGTTTATAGCAGTAGTATAAATAGTAGTAGGTACACCTACAACATGTGTACGGTATAATTAAGCACCTACTGGAAATGATAGAAAAACAATTAAGTAAGTAATTGGAAAAACTGGTTAAAAAATATATATTCTAATAACAGTAGTACCTAGGTACCTACTTACCAAAATATTAACACTAAAATATGTAGGTAGGTACTACTGTTGCTTTTTCTACCTATACGAATGATAAAAGTATATTTTATTTAATTGTAAGAGTTCAATAGACTATTTTATAGACTTTTAATACCCGAAAATAGCAAAACCAAGCATATAAAATAAATTCCCGTTTCCCGGGAATTCCCGGGAAATCTTCAAAATAATTCCCGTTTCCCGGGAACAAAAAAAGGTCGGGAAAAACGAAACCCTAGTAGGTACTTCCATACATTTCGGCTCGGGGTGATCAGTAATAAATAAAGGCTTGTCTTTCTTGTAGATCGATATCTCCAGAGAGGGGAGACAGCCTCAATGCCACAGGCACATTCTCTTTAAATCCCGCCGAAAAGATACTTATCGGTACTTTAATTAATCCTTTTCATTACAAGGCATGTAAAATTGATTTTACGTGCATTGATTTTAAGATTGCTGGTTTAATTGAATACAGAGTGTACAATATTTCAAACCTTTTGTTTGATAAAAATATAAGTACCTAGATGTTAAATCCGCTCTACATATAAGCTAAATATTACTTAAATGATAATTCTGAACAAATTTGATATTTTGTTTATGAAATTCTTTGATAAAACTATGTTGTTTAACTAATTGGCCGTGTGTGAGATGTCCCCACATTTTTTTTATTTTTTTTTTATTTACCAAAATAAGAGCAGTTGATTTTTATACGATTTTCTATCAGTTAACCTCTTTCGGCTTACTATGTCACTTTAGCAACACCATGTATAATTATGATCGGCGTGTGAATGGGTATCCAACTAGGCTAAGAGTTAAATTACAGTGCGTGATGTTTAATTCCATTTCGATTACAAACAGGGTACCTATTTTCGAAATTCCCTGAAGTTAATTTCTGAATTTATTCCCGTAGATACTTTAACTGCTCAAGTTGTATTTATCTCTTTGATTTTAATATACAATAATCAAAGATCTATATGTGTACATATATCAGCTGTCCGATACCCACATTACACGGTCGGTCTAGCTTGGGGTTGGATGGCCGTGTGTGATATTTAGTACTTATTATATAATATATACTTATAGACACGGGTGGTAACGAATTGCCAGTTTATTAACTGCCAGTTGGTATAAATAGATGTCCGATACATTACCAGTCCGTTCAATGATAAAAATCCACTCTGTACTTATAGGTAGAGGTTGATTTTAGGTAGGTACGCCATAGTACTTACGGATAATTTCCATATTTTATTGCATGTATACTTTAAATACGTAACAGATAAATAATAATCCACAACTTGCGATTCATTTAAATTTAGACGCCAAAAAACTTTCGATGTTAAAATTAAACTTTTGTTTATACAACTGTCATCTAGCACTTAGCGGCTAGATTTTATATTAGTACAGAAGAAATTTATTTAAAACTATTTTCAAAAGTGGTTTAATAATCCCAAGCAAGGGAGTGACTCCAGTTTGATATAGTGCATATAGCTATTTTTCTTTTGTTAAACCCTCTACCATAATATTATTATGAGGGTTAAAAAATATAGTTATTATACCAGTAAATTAATTAAGTCCTTATATGTATTTGTCTTTCATTAAACCCTCTACCATACATTTGTATTATAGTTAGGATTCCAATTAAGCACTTACCTACCTACTGAGCAGCTATAAAGTTTTTAATTGCCTAGATTCCTTAGATATCGGCTATGTGACATCATTATTGAAATGCCTAGAATACCTACATCTAATCTAGGCCGTTGGAGTATCTTCCTGAAGCACCAGATTACTCCTAAATGGACAACCACCTACAATGAAGTAAATATTATGTACTTAATTTATATAATTTACAATTACAAACTAAACTACCTATATATTATACAAACTAAACCTATGTACATAACTAAAACCTTATGTACTTATATACATATTTATACACACAACACAAACTTTGGATAAAAAAGAATAAAGAATCAGGGACCATTGATGTCGCTTAATACTGTTAACCTAAAGTCAATGCTATGTTAAAGGATTATTGTGCAATAAATTACTGAGAAACGAAGCTTCTCGTAGGAAAAATGTTAAGAGAACATGGCTGTTCCAGCCCTTTTAAGGCATTCTTCTCCGATTAAGGTGATCGCACCGAAGAGCCTCGGGTTTTAACGTTAAATAGGTATAGATAAATGGAAACTCGCTAAGTGTAACACTTTGGACATGATCGTGGAATGATCCCGCGTAACTGGACATAATACCTTTATGTACAGTCAGTCACAAAAAGTAACAATGCTACTGAGAGGGTCAGGTTTTTTTGCCCCAGACTAGGTATATACGCACGCCTCTTTTTTACAAAGCTTTCATCCCATTGATTTAATTAATAATACATACAGTTTTTATGAATCACTTTTCGTGAGGTCTGTTTGCTCTTCCACGGTTGGTAATACACTTACGAACAAATAAACAGTTCCACTACTTCCAATTACCACATAGCCCCAATATTTTTAAACATTAGGAGCCTTACCTACCCGAAAAACTTGGAAAGTATTTAACAAATGTTTAGCGCTGTGAAACGCTACAAAATCTGACAAAATTTATTTGAAGCGTCCGTAGCCGAGTTGGCTTCAGTGATCGTAAGTGATCACTGAGGATAAGCAACACATGGTACGGACTGCCATTGGATGCGTGACCGATTTCAAGAGGTTCTTTTCTGGACGCTTCCGTGCTTCGGACGGCACGGTAAGCCGTGGGTCCCGGTTGCTGCTTCAGCAGCAGTCGTTAAGCCTAGTCAGAGGCCTTCGGGCAGCTTGAAAACATCTGATTATTTATAACTTCTCGCCTATAGTTTAATTGACCCTGTTTAATACCTTATAGCAGCAGCCATTATTCATTCGCCCTTTAAGTTGTTGGTCGCTTCGCAAATAGCTCTTTAATTGTTGACGAAAAGTTCGTGGAAAGTTAAGAAACTCGTGTTGTGTTACCAATACCCCGTGTTATTTGTTTGTAATGTTCTGGGTTTATTTTGGTTAATATTCCAAGGTTTCTGGAACATGACACACACATACACACACTCATACACAAGTGAACACATGGAACTCTAAAGCACCTATCCTAATTTGTATTTTTCGCAGACTTCATAGTTTTCTGGATAGAGTTTCTATACTTACCTACTAATAGTTTTCCGAACACTCCAGTTGGTTGTCGGGCATCTAAGTCTGTCAGTGTTAGCAGTGTTTTCTGTAAAGTTTTGTGATGGGAAAGTCCGAGAAATACATATATAATACATTAAATTATAATAAGTAAGTACGGTTAGTACGTCGATATTTCTTAAAATTCCGCTGTATATCACAAAAACGAAAAGTTCGAATGTTTATAAATGAATTTACTTCACTACTTATGCACTTCGTTCACATGTCCAGTTATCCACTTCCACTAAATCACTCTGACCCAGAGGTTAAAATAATTCAATACGCATAATATTTCCTTGTCTTTGAAAAATTATCTGTGAGGTAAGAATGTCTTCGTTAGCATGAGAAAGCGAGAATACAAAAATATTGTAGGCATTCCGGATATAGGTACATACATATAAATTATTCATGGTGTCATTTCTTTGTACTTGTGCTAGGTTAAATAAGTCTGCCGAGCCGTACTAGCTCTCTTCAATTCATCTTTCAAGCAAAAAATCTAAACATTAATTGGATATTGCATTTAATTTGAAATTGCAAGCAATGCATGATGGGAAATTAAGTTTACAAAATTTGGTGGTAGGTGAGGAAGGCAAAGCAGGAGTGTTGTGATTGTGACACTTCTTGATCTGGGCCTATGCCTATATCCAGGTGAACACAATTTTCGACTGATCACTACGAATATGGCACAGTATATATGATGGTGGCTGGAATATCATATCGGTTATGGGTATCACGAAGAGTTCGATAATTTCAGTAAGCATCTTGTAGATATCAATTACAAAGGAAAATATAACACCGAATGGCAAAGCAAAAGCCCTAACTATTGAAGCGGTTGAAATTGCTATTTATTGAATTTAATACCACGAATTTATGTCGATAATTTGCGATCGATCCATGTTATTAAGGCGTGAAGCGTGGCTGCGTCGGTCACAAACGGTTCAATATACCTTGTACCTTGGTGTGGCTATAACTTGTAAAATTACTGAAAGATTCTTGGAAAATCGTCACCATAGAATGTATCTACTGGATTTGGATTATCTGTAATTGAAATTTGATATAACTTAAAGCTTTCGGTATACAAGAGTTTTCTTAGTAACGTTCTAAGTGAGCTTTCGGTGTAGGCGGGGGTTTAAAATGTACTCGTGATTCTGTTTAAGAATAATCATGGGGTAAAAATAAGCTTCTTCTAATTAATGAGTTCGTAGTATTTATCTACAGAGCGGTGGCAGCTCAGTCGGTAAGCGCCCGCTTTTCGCGCCTACGCCAGTGATGCTGGCTGGCTCCAACCCGCCCCTGACATGTTACAACGAATTCTTTCGAATGTATATATACATTCGAAAGAATGATATGATGATAAGAATGATATATCATCGCTTTTACGTTGAAGAAAAACATCGTGAAGAAACTAGCATATTATCTAGACAACCAGCGTGGAAAATCAAGCTTAGGAAGGGAATTTAGACGGGAAGTGTAGTGCAGATGTAGACATACATTCTTACAAAGAACAGAATAAAAAAGAAAACATAATGTACCTGCGCGAAGTGAGCGGGTTGCATTTTATCGTTCGCAGCAGTCCGCACCAAATAATAGGTTCGAGTCTTCGAGTCAGAGACAATCGGCTGCTCAGACTGAGTTGTTATCTGTGGTTTTATCTGAGGAACGTGACCCCCTTATCTGTGCTCTTCTCGAAGGAAACGTAAATACAAACGGTTGCCTACGAGCCCGCGTAGGGCAGTTGTAAAGTTGATGAACACCACATCGTCTGCTTCATGATCATAGCATAACCTAAAGTCTGTCTTTTAATCTCAGATACTAAATTGACAGATTCAGAACGGTTCATCAACAGACGATTGTCCCGCTATTTAGTGACGTATCCTTCTATTGGCGGGATAATTAATCGACTATTGATGATCCGTTCAGAATCTGCCAATTTAGTATGTGAGATAACAAAACACACTTTTTAACCTACCTATGCAACATTATCTCACTCCTGTATTAAATTTCAACCAGAGACCGCAGAATGCCGACTACGAACGCCAACAAAAAAGGAAGTCACTCAACTGGTCTAACTGAATAACTGAACAGATACTTTTATTTCGGTTATAAAATTCAATTACTATGTAACCTTGTTTATTGATTCAATTACCTACCTATTGTGAATTTTCACGATCTGTATAGTGTTAGTTGCCTACTAGATAAGTTATTTTATTTTAAGTTTAAGTTTATTTAAATTTGGCAATCAAGAACTAATAGCACAAGATCTTAAATCTTAATATTATTAATAGTACCTACATTACATAGTTCTTCTAGATTTTGCTAGTTATGTAAGCTGAAGGAGGATCTGAGTCATCCCCTTTCTGCTTAAAAATAAGGTTCAAAATAAAACCGGCCAAGTGCGGGTTGGACTCTTGCACGAAAGCTAGTACCGTACGTAAAATACCTAAATATATGAATAGAGTTTTTGGCTACTGAACATAACTTTACTTGTTATGTCACTATAATGTCAAAGCAAGCGATAACTAGGTACGTATATGGTTAAAATTCCAACTCGATATCTCGCGTTCTGAAAATAAATGGTTTTCAGACGGACATACAGGCAGACAGATAAAACAAAGAGATCCTACCAATCCTGTTTTACTTTTGTGGTACGGAACCCTAAAGACATTACTGTTATAGTCCATTCATGTATTATTACTACTATTAGTCAAACAAAACAAACAACAACGAATAAATGTTATTTAGTAAGTAATTAGTTTATTATTAGAACATGTTTCCTGGCAAACAAATGATTTGTTAATTATCTGGGAAAACTATACATAGTTATTAAAATATTGATATCATTCTCAACGCACTTCAGGATTATTATGAACTAAAAAAATGGCAGATTATATTATATTATGTATGTTTCTAGACGCTCTTCTTTGACAAACATTCTAGGGGCCACTTGCACCAACATATTAAATCTAGATTTAGTGTTTAATCTCGATTTAGTGTCAAATTTTATATGGATGGACGTTTCTTAAATCGAGATTTGACACTAAATCTAGATTTAAATGTTTTTGCAAGTGGCCCTAGATCTGCTAGCTAGCCCTTTTGGTCTAAGGGGTTGTCACTGTATCTGTAGTGAAAGGACAAGTTACCAGTCAGATTTAGCTTAGTTGTAAAATGATTGCAAAGCTAAAAAGCAGTTCAGAATGACGCCCTAAGTCCCCTCTTATCGGTTATACATACCAATTTTGCAAAAGACCACACTCTACAGAGGGATGTAAAGCTTATACCTACATAATTTAGGAAACCACTGTTTTTTCTAAAAGTAAAATAAAAATAAAACTTTTTATTAAGTACTTATAAAAAAACTTAGGTAGGTACTTATGTAAGTTAATCCTTAATTATATACATAAAATCGACAAGTTCTTAACGTAAAATAATTCAAGTCATAATGGGTTGATTGTGTTTGCCGATTTTTTAAATCAATGTGGTATGGGTTTCAATTAACGTTAACGAGGTCAAATAAGGGAAATTGAGTGTCAAACCGATTCTTTTATTAAATAATACATGTTGATACTAAATAGAGTGTTGCTAAAGTGGTGTATAGTAATTGTAATTTTTGTGAAACATTTGCTGTAAGCTGCAGCGGACATCATTTTAACGTATTATTTAAAAAATATATATACTTACTTTTCAAATTTTCAAAATGTATTAAAAAGTAATTACTAAAAAAAAAAAAAATTTTGTTTTAAAAAATCATTTTTTTTATTTACTTTATTTACCTACCCACCTATTTATTTATGTTGGATCTAATGAATATTTTGGCGAAAATTGTGCTTTTATCAGCGTTTTATTTTATTGATATTTACTTCAGACAGAATGCTTTTAAGCGGTCACTCGACACGAGCGAAACTTGCATCGTCGGAGGTATAAAGTTCATACTAAAGCACACAACGAAATAAATATCAATATTTATCGACTTAGCACTACATATAATACAATTTATCTCAGTTTTGCATATAAAAAGCGCAGTAAAGTATCTAAATGTCTTTTATTATTGCTGTCGCTTCCATCTACAATGGATTCTTCATACATTATGGCAAGTTGCGCATACGCATCTACCGTATATATTATAGACTAGTTGTACCCGCGAGCTTCGCTTCGCCTTAAAAAGTTTTCCCGTGGGAATTCCAGGATAAAAAGTAGCCTATGTTCTTTCTCAGGGTCTTTCTTTTCTCAGGGTTTCTCAGACCATATGTATACCAAATTGCATTCAAATCCGTTGAGTAGTTTTGGCGTGAAAGAGTATCAGACAGACAGACAGACTCAATTACTTTCGCATTTATAATATTAGTTAGGATATACATATGCCTACAATTTGTGATATGAAGCAATCTCGCTACTAAATACGCTTTACTGTTGAAGAATAAACCTAGAGTTCAACTACTGCCATGCTTTAAGATTAGGAGGAATAAGCCTAAACCCTTTCTTCATTGGAAGGAGACCCGTGCCCCGGCAGTGGGGACGTGATGGGTCGTGATGATGATGATGACATTGGGATAAAGGTCTGTCTTGTGGTGGCTTGCTGTACCTATTATGATTTTCATAATAAGAATTACGGCAAACGGTAATATATATGTTAATGGGCAAACGGCTGTAAAATTGTAAAGTAAGCGAATCACTAATGACTACCGTAACATTCGTTTGCATTATGCCTTATTCCTAAGCCCTACTTATACTTTTGCCATGTACTTAGGTTAAATTTACATAATACTATATGACATGATGATGACCTATAACATACGAGGCATACTTACACTAAGTGCAAATTTCTCCATAGTCTGTTATCTAACCGACCAGCGATTGATTAATCAATTATACGTCATCTCCATATAAAAATCTTGACAGATGTGTTAAAAGTCAACCACCAATACCTGGTTATGCTCTAACCGACTATGGAGAAAATGGCACTAAATGTAAAACCTACTACATAAGAAGTGTCGTACATACCAGCAGCCATGCAGTGTGGTTAGTTAACACCTCTGTCAAAGTGCCTAGAGTTGGGAAATAATGGCGATTGCCGCATTTTCAGAGTTTAAGGCCTTGGTCTCCTATTTACGCCGCGTGTCGCGTCCAGCGTCACGCCGTAGGCCGCGTCACGATGCTCACTATAGAAATGTACTGATGCGGTCTCCCTCACACGCCGACGTTGGCGCGTAGATGTAGTGAGCATCGTGACGCGGCCTACGGCGGTGACACTTGACGCGACCTACGAAGTAAATAGGAGACCCGGGCCTAACTGCAACCTCTTTACGTCGCGTCGGCGTCGGGCGTCACTGTCGACTGCTGGGGTCACTCTATAAGGCTAAAAACTAAGTTTCGGAGCAATGCTGCGCGAGCCACGACTCTAGCAGGTTCCACGACAGTTCTTGATCTATTCCATTCTATTCTAATCATATCAAATCAAATCAAATCAAATATTTTATTGCCATCAAGTGTACATTAATGATCTTAAAATAAAATAGTACTTACAACTTGATACCCATAGTGGGCACTGCAAATTCTCTTAAAGCTAGTAGGAACCAATTTCACAATAATACTAGGTTCTTATTCATAACTCTTAAATCAATAATATTAAGCTTCTATTCTCTGTGGGGGTGTCAGTACCTGCACCTGACTCTCTCGAGTGGAACCTTTGTGCATATCCCCAAGGTATAAACTGCCTTCCTAAGCTTGGACCATTTCCCACCACGCTGGTCCACTGCGGGTTGGTGGGTTCACATATCTAGATGTGCTAAATCTAGATATTCAGGTTTCCTAACGATTTTTTCTTCACCGTAAGAGCGATGGTATACATTGTACTTAAGTTAAAATAACTCATTGGTACATGTCAGCGCCGAGATTCGAACCCGCATCTCTTGCGTGAGAAGCGGGCGCTTACCCGACTGAGCTACCACCGCCCTTCGCTTAAACGACTGAGCTACCACTGCTCTTAAACTTTTCTTGTCAGTATAGAGTAACCCTCCTGTTACAAAACGCTGTACGCGAGTAGTTATCGTTAGTTAGCTTCGTATTTGTAGAATATGGTTAAGGTGTTAGCGAACGTTTGCCCGATGACTCAAAAAAGTGTAACTATTGCATCTGTTAGTTGACAAATGTAGTGTTTAGTAAGTAGGAGACCTAGATAAGTAAAACCTAATTAATTTGTTGGGTTTGAAGGCAACACGTTGAATAGTACACTCACGAGCAATGAAAAAGTTCCACAATACCTAGTTGCTATGTCTTGTTATAATTATATTATAGCTATAGGTATTAACAAAAAAGATTCCCTCACTTTCATTACGAGGTAAATAATATGAGGTGCTTGGTTCAAGAAGGCTTTTTACCGCATTTCAAATGCAGGAAAGCAGTTTTGCCCTGGTAAAAAAGTGTTATTTTCATGCCTCTTTTCAGGCAAAGTACACGTGCTTTCAGGGCACGAGTATTGAAAAATGATACATCCTAATCCTAACTAATATTATAAATGTGAAAGTAACTGTGACTGTCTGTCTGTCTGTTACTCTTTCACGCCAAAACCACTGAACGGATTTGAATGAAATTTGGTATAAGTAGATATGGTCTAGAGTCTAGACTACTCTAGACCCTGAAAAAGAACATAGGCTACTTTTTATCCCAAAATTCCCACGGGAAACATTTTTAAGGCGAAGCGAAGCTCGCGGGAACAGCTAGTTTTATTGTAAGTACTTACATAGAATAATAACGCTGTCACAAAATTTCTGTAAAACTCAATACTTACACATGATATTACGCTGGAAGGATTTAATACGGAATTGGTTTTTTGATTGTTTGGTGGATGTTTCTATGAATAAAATTACCTAGGTAAGTTTCATTCTTTCCATTTTGTTATTGTAGGTAAATACTGATTGTTTGTTTATCTGTATACTTTTGTGTTGTATCTGATTGTCCTAAATAAATGTTTCTCTATTCTCTTTCTGTGGCACAGAGGTTTGTTATTATACTCTGGCTCTAGGTATAGTGTTAGGTTTCGATTCTCCATTCTGATTCCGATGTGGTAAATTTTGAAAAGTCATATTTTTATAGTTCTTTAGAATTAAATATACTTATCTTACCTCTTTTCAACTAAAGTACTTACCCTTTTTTAACAAAATTTATTAGTAACTTTTAATAATAATAAAAAAATAAATGTAGCTACTTCAAACAAATAAATGTTACACAATAACAGTGTAACATTTATTAGAATGTTTGATACTTATTGAATGACTGGCTGCCTTCTTCGGCTGGATTCCTTGTACGTCAAGCAGCATGCTTCAGAGCGTTTGTCCACCACCGCCGTCACCGTCACGTCACCGAGAACGAGATTATTTCAGGCCGAGTTTAATATGGCTAGACGGCAACGTGACGGATGTGCTTGTGCAATGAACAAGCGGTTAAGTAAAATACAATACACTCACGGGCAATGAAATGGTTCCACACTGAGAAAAACACCAAATTACTTCTAAACGGAAAAGGCTATCTTAATGATGTCTTCTGCAACATTGGAGTACATTTAACAGAGCATCAGGATGTTACCATCTAAAAAAGCTAATATTTTGTTAAATTTTTAAATGAAATGTTCAAAGAAATGGAATCGTTTGGTGTCGGCATTTTGTAAGTGAAACTGTTTCATTGGCTGTGAGTGTAATATGTACCGCTACTTCGGGGCCGTCATCTCGTTCTCGGGGACGTGACGGTGACGGCTGCAGTGGATAGACGCACTTACTCCAAGTTGAGTCAGAAATGTAATGGATCCTTTCCTTTTAAGTAGAAAATTGTGCCTTAGACCTCGGCAATAAAGGTCAATCACACGCACCTATTGCAGGAATTAGCAGTTCCTTGAGATAGCCGAATATGTCTTATTAAGTACTTATAGGCAGCTGTTTGACTCTTCGACTTCTTCTGGCTTCAATCTTTACAAGACTAATCTGTAATCGGTACTATACATTCATACCTATACTACCTGTTGGGTTGTATGTAAGACATAATGTACCTCCTGTAGGTTGGCTGGTAGAAAATGCTTTTAGCATTAAGTCCACCTTTTGTACACTTATATTTCATATTTGTGCAATAAAGTATCAAATACATAAATAAATAATAATACGTAGTAAGTACTTATAACTTAAAATAAGCTTATACCTATCGAGACTGTCGATAGTTAGCTATTATTATATTAAGACACCATAATGAGATGCGATGATAACTGGAAAAACTGTATTGTTAAAAAAGGTCGACCATAGGTATAAGTGGTTATTGACGATACGGATTCGGACAAAGTAAAATTTTCCGCCTATACATTGGACGATGGATGCTGATATTAGGGCATGCAATACCGGTAATATTTTCAATACCGGTATTGAGTTCCGGTATTAAAACAATTTATTGACCTTTTAACAAAATATAGATATATTTTGTTAAAAGGTCGTAGGGCAAAATACAACAAGAAAAAGCAATCAAATTCTGTATTATGTAATATTTTTTACGAAAATTGAGTATTAGAGTTAAAATTTTAGAACGCATGGACAACAAGTTGGTTTCCAAAGGCCAAAGGGGGTATTAACTTTCAATACCGGTATTGAAAAAAGCGTAGATTTTGTCCGGGATCCCGGTATTACCAATACTGGTATTGCGGTATTGCATGCCCTAGCTGATATACGCACAAAATAGATAGGTACTTAAGTACTTAATCCACAACTTACTCGGAATTGTGTTAAGTATATAACTACGTGTGGATTGATATTGCGAATAATGTGTACAACATTAGAGATAATATATAAAAAGGAGTTATTTGATGTAGCGTAAATCTACCAGGAAGAAACATTGCACTGTACACACTCTTCATACAAAGAGTACAAAAACAATGATAACACGTTTTGGGAAAGAAAATCACATATTATTATTTATGAAAAAGCACACTTTTATGGAACTTCAATCGTCGATATCCCAGAACTTTGTTTATGTGGGTTGAGTGAGTCCTTTCTCTACGTAACATCGTCCCATTGTCCTATTCAAAAAGATTTTCAGAAATAGATATACAGGGTGATGTTTTGTAATGTGTGATGGGAAAGTACTCGTAATATTGTAGATGGATTTTTTAAATCAAAGAATACATTCGTTTGTTTCGTATGTAGTTTTTACTAAAAATAAGTCTTGAAAAAATGTATGGGAATATAACCGGTTTTTTTAAAACAAACTTTATTGTTTTTTTTTTCCTACATAATAACTCTATCAATTAGTATATTTCATGAAAAAGCTTATAAAGGTTATTTTTTTTTTCAAAAATATAAAATTTTGTGATGATGATTACAAAATTCAACCCTGTAGGTATGCTGTTGTTATTTATATTATGTAAAACGTAACTGATCCTAGCTTTGCCTTTGTGGTCTGGTAATAGAAAGTATGCTGTAACATACACTAAAATGATTCTTACGAGCAATGAAAAAGTTCTACATTACATGACTTAACTACAAAATGTTGAAACCAAATGACACCAATTTTTGAATACTTAGAATTTGTTTAAAATATTTACCTACATTCATTGGTATTATTTTCATGCCCTGTAAATTTCTCCAGGGGCATCAATAAGTGCAGACGGCGAGTCTTTTCCGTTTAGGAGTAATTTGGTGCTATTGTCACTGAATTTTTTTTCATTGTTGAAGTGAGTGTTATATTTGTTATTCGGGGTCGATTTCCGGATGTGACCATAATTCCTGTTTAAATGTGGTAAGGTGCAGGTGGGTTATTCCGAAAGGTTTTTGGGTGAGTGGGATACATGTTCGTATTTTGTCAATTTATGAGGACTGGTTGGGTCATTTTGATTCATGTAAGGACGCTTTGTATACTTGAATATACTACCTAAAACTCTGTTTAACAGACTTCTCTATATACCCACGGAATTCGTGTATATTTTAGTTTCAAAAACTGATATTTTTTTCTTTGTACGAGGGTAATTCCGAATAAATGCGGGTTATTCCGAATGACATTTAAAATGAGTTTTAGGTAATTTCAGCTAAAGGACCGTATGTATTTTTTGATCAGCTTTAACCTCGCAAAAACTCAACTCGAAATATTGCATAGAACTGCCCAGAAGTATCCACATTTATGTGATATTTATTATTCGGAATAACCCGATCCAAAAATTTCATAGCAAAATGTTTCAAAATTCGGAATAACCCTTCATGTTCCATAGGTCAAAGTATGGCTGCATTTGGAAGAAATCGGCAAAAATCGGAATTACCCGAAATTCGGCATTACCCACCTGCACCTTACCCAAGTTTGCTACATTAAATGCTGTTACATGAAGACAGAAATGGTCCGCCGTTTTAAACTGTGAAAACGTTTAGTGTTCAACTGAAGCTTGTTGTTAGAGCAACTGGTACAGTCTGACAGAGCTAACTTTGCAACAATTAGAACCAAGTGCCAACGCCAAATTGATTAGGGTAACAACACTAACAATCTAAGAATAATTAATTATTCATTGTAAGATGTGACACTGACGTGGTAGGTAAATAAAGCAGGTACCTACGTCGGCACTCCGCTCATTGTTACAGTTAAAGAAAAATAATAATTAAAAAAATAAAAAAACTGACTTAAAAAAACCACTAAAATGTAAGAAATAATTTAAGTTCAGTACACAAATTATATGTGACAGTACAAATATACCTAAGCAGTAACTGTTCTTTTTTGATGTTGGTGCGGTGACGCGTGTTTTGAAACTATACAAGGCCAGAACGCACCCATAGTGTACCTACTAGCACTGTATAGTTTCAAGTGAAAAAAATAAATATTTTACTTGAAAATATACACGATTTGTGCGTACTAATCGCGTATACTTTCAAGTTGGGATTTACTGAATCGTACTTGAAAATATACATTGCTATTACGCATATTGCTGTACTTGTCGCATATAATTTATACCTACATGCTGATTCTAATTTACTTAACTATTTCGGTAAATGACTACAATTGACTTGTTCTGCCTGTCATACCTATAAAATGATAATAAATGAAGATGAACAAGCTCTAATTTGATTGATAAATTGATATTTATAGCAATCATACTTGCAAGTAAGCATACCTACTAATATCTTATTATTTAAATGAATTAAGAGTAATACCTACTACACTCCTGAACGGATAAGACTAGCTTAATAACGCCGTCGGCAATATTAAAGTGCATTTAACAGCGCATCAAAATATTATTATAACCAACTAAAATAGTAAATTTTTATTTGGTGTTGATGTTAGTGTCATTTGGTGTTGACTTTTTGCTACTTGGACTTATTCATTGCTCGTGAGTGTAGTAGGTATTACCCTATAGACCTATTAGACATATTTTTCATCAAGTTTTGAATTCACCGTAATTGTCTTTTATGAATTGTTCTACACCCTCTTATGAGATAATTTTTACTATTAACAACAGTTCTACAGTTTAATATCAATTTACTTTTGAACTTACGGAGTAAACAAAAAACACGTTACGAAATTAATGCCAAGTGCGGAATGATGATGCAATGTTTAGAAAGCAATAGACTTATTACTATTTCGCATGAAAGAAAGAGAGAGCAACAATTCAAAAGGGCTACCTGGTAACTAATCACGTATAGTTTCAAGTGCTCGCATTACCGCTTGGCGCTTGAAAATATACACGATTAGTACGCAGTGGTAACTGCTGCAGTATATTTTCAAGCCATAATTTTGGCCCAACTTACTTGAAAATATACGCGATTAGTGCGTAATGGCCTTGTATACTTTCAAGTAAATCATGGCACCATTTTAATTTGAAAATATACGCGAGCAGTCCCAACCTCTGCGTTCTGGCCTTTCAAAACACGCTGCGGTGACAAAGTAATCTGAAGAAATTTGACACCAACTTCAAAAAAAGAACAGTTCCTGCTTAGGTATATTTGTACTGTCACATATAATTTGTGTAAACCTTAAATTATTTCTTACATTTTAGTGGTTTTTTTAAGTCGGTTTTTTAATTTTTTTAATTATTATTTTATTTTATAGTTTTTAGTTTATTTGCAATAATTTTTAATCAAAAGTAAGATGCAAATGATACCAAAAAGTCCTACTAATCAATACGAATCATTCAAGCCTAAACACGAGGTAGTTGCTATATACCGTTGAGGAGTTCCCTTGACTGCCTTCCGTTTCCATCATCAGATCAGCTCAAGGTCACCATCATATTTTTTTGTTATAAGAACTATATTTACGTTCTTAATTTCATTATAATCGGTTAATATGTGTCCAAAATGGAAATTCATACCCTGTTTTTACCCCTTTAGCCACCCTTAGGGGTGAGATAAAATTCTGAAAAGAAAATAGGACCACCTGGGAGCTCAACCCAATACAACAAAAAAAGAATTTTCAAAATCGGTTCATAAACGGCGGAGTAATCGGTGAAAATACATAAAAAAAAATATCCCGACGAATTGAGAACATCCTCCTTTTTTTGAAGTCGGTTAAAAAAAATCTTATCCATTGCAAAGTTAGCGTTTAGTTTCGAATTCCTGTATGCTATCCAAACACTACTTACTACAAAAAAATACTTATATGTTTTGCTTCGAATTTACTGTAACTACTTACCTACTTATGAAAACAAGAGGTAGGTATAGGAACTCAATAATTTTATTAGGCATCATTATTTAAGTACCTATCTACCTTCTTTAACTTAGTTTATTACAAAGAGCCCTTTTGTAACGGAACGTTTAAAAAATACGTTATTCAGAAAATTTTACATTCTGAGTTTTAGTTTCATTTGTGGGAATTTAAAGTAACTTATATATTATTACGGAATATTTTACTTAGTTAAGTACGTACATACTTATAAATCATAATAATATCAGATAAAGAGCAACTATAGTGCTTCAAATTATCAGTTCGCTACTGGAACGCACTTACTTATCACAAGTTAACTTTGAACTCGTTCACGAAAAAAACAACAACAAAAAATAAGGGCAGCAACTCACCCGCTTCTTCCCTTTCGCTTTCTCAGGAACGTGTGTGTGATTCCTTATCCTCATGATGGTATCAAGTATCCTCGCGAACAAATCAAACTCTGTATCCTGTTACAGATGCGCCATTAAAATCTTCCATCAAAACTAATCCATTGCACTTCAAATTTGTATCCGCAAAAACACAACACTTTTTTACTGATTGCGTTCAACATTTTCACACTTCACTGTTTCACCTCTTCACTAAACTTTTTGGATCACAAAACAATACTGGCCACTTTTGGGATGGAGTTTACGACCTCATAGGTCAGAAAAAAAGAAAAAAGTTTGAACTTTTTTAGGCAATTTTCCCGCTTGATTGTTCGCGCTGGTGGCACGTCCCGCGGCCGCACTCACAGATGTGGAGTGGAGTGGGTCGGCCGATCCGCCCGCCCGTCCCGCCCCCACCCACCAACAACAAATAAATCTTCATATCAATTTTGCCATTAAGTATAATAATATGTTTACTTAAGTCCGTCTTAATTGTCCGACGATTTACATGTTAAGTTGTGTCGGTAATCCGCCTAACGACCAGCGGAGGGACTTGCTAAAAGCTAATGAATACGTCTACTTATTGTGAGTGAACAATCAATGACAACATGCACATACATACATACTATACGTATCGTCGTGTTGATGCATACAAATTGCAACTACGGTATCGAGATGCATTAAAACATTTAAAACGCAAAATTTGGTGCCTTTTTCTCAGTGGGATTAGAAGTAACTAAATATTACGTTAACTCAAATTTTGTGCAGTTTTTAGACTATTAATTAACGTTTGTTAATCTTAACGGGTAAACGACTGAACCAATTTTGATGCGTTTTTCCGAATTTCCACAGTGCACAGTAATAAACTTTTATGCGAAGTGAGAAAAAAAAAATGGGTCCGTTCACACAGGCCGGCGCGGAGGGCACTTTAGAAATACATGATGACTGCTGCCCATTCAACTAACTACTGTAATCCTCATGTTTTATTAATTAATTAAAATGTTTTCTGTTTTTTCCATAAATTAATAATTTAAGCTCATTTTTTTCCTCATATTTCGGGAGCAACTTTTCTAGTACTTACTACGTTTGGTAGAGAGTAGAGGCCCTACACCCTAAATTATCCACCACTTCTGAGCTATGTTGTTCACAGGTGGTTCATTAAAATGCCTTCGGAGGCGCGTCTGTTTACCCAGATAGCCATCTTGCGGCAGAAATCACAGATTATAAAGTTATGCGTGCGATGCAGCGACGCTCACGGGGTAATTACGTTTGTGCTGCCGAAGAAATTCCGCACAGCAATTACCTCGGCTTCATGTCCTTTACCACGAGTGATTGAGTGTGTCCTTGTCATTCCAGAGTCATTAAAATGAGATGCCCTGCTGATTGATAGCCTACGTGCTGTTCGATAAAGCTATTCGAAACATTGATGATGAGCCTTTGGGATGATGAATTGACTTTCCATATAGCTACCTACGTACAAAATTAATTGAACAACAATAAACACCTACGCCTGTATTAACTGCGTAGTATAGCCTATACTATGCAACATTGCCTATACTGTATAGGCAATGTTGCATTCCTCCGTGCATACCGCAAGCAGGCAGAGCGGCGGCGGTGGTAGCTCAGTTGGGCAAAACTAAAAGCCCGTTTCTCAATACAGAGATGTGGGTTCAAATCCTCATCGTGACAAGTACTCTGACAACAGTGAATTATAGGCTAGGTAAAAGTTAAATCGTGGGGAAACTTGCACATGTATCTACACATAGCACATTGACATAGAAGGGTGAATCCACCAGCAATAGACAGCTCGGTGGTAAATGGTCCGAGCTTACGGAGTTTAGGCCTCAAGGGGACAGGCACATGGCACAAAGGTTCCATTGGAGTCAGGATCAGAAACAAAGATCCCCACAGATAAATAGAAATCGCTCAGCTTGTGTATATTGTTGGGGTTTCCAGCTGATTGATAGAGAGGATGATAATTGATAAGAAGATGTTAATAGAAGAGAAATATTTATTTACCGAAAGACTATGCTAATGATAGATTATAGCTAAATGATAATGAGTACGCGTCAACCGTGATTCCGATACAAACGTGAACTAAAGTAAATTATAATAATAAGTAAGTTGACGCGCGAACTGATGATGTTGCAGAAATAATTAGATAGGTATTTACTTAACCATGTACGGTGTTCCGTACATACTCCCGCACTGAATGAGGAAACTAACAGATTTTTGATAAAAACTCAATTAAACGAAAATGATGAGATGATACTAAACTACTAACAAGATGATAAACAATATTCTTAAATGCTATGAATGTATGATGATATCGTTAAAATTAAACCGCGTTTTGTTACGTCCGTTAGCACTTTGCTTTCCACTTGCGCCTGACGGCTCAATTATATTAAATTTCGAATATTGCCCTTCACTCCCGCACTGATTATCACTACCACTGATACACTGCGAGCTCGAGGCTCTATCATGTTCATAACACACATTCACTCTACACTCTGACGTCGCCCCGGCACCTGCCAGGTGCACGGGGGTGCGCGCCGGGGGCGCGGGCGCGGGCGCGGGGGCCCGGGGCGCGGGCGCGAGGCGCGCCGTGTGTCGTCCTCGCTGCCAGCGCCGCCACGCGAAGGCTGCTCCTGCCGCCACGCAACAGCTCACTACCATGTAGATTGATATGTAATGGTGGACGTCGTGGTATGACATCTCAGCTACTGATGATCCTGCTGCTTTTAACTGCTGTATTTGTTCTCCGATGCGTTTCAGGGATGTATTGTCAGCTTCAAAATCGTCCTCTAATTTGTTTACGGGGATGGTCAAATTTATGATATTATTCATAGACGGAATCGTTTTTGTAACCAAGTCTGCTTGAACGTGAATTTTGCTGACGGGCTCTTTGTGTGAATGGACAATGAACTCATCGCCCTTGATGACGCAGCCATGGGACAGCTTGATAATGCCGGCCTTGACGGCACGCTCTACGGTAACTTGATAATCGCACATGAACTTGAAACTACAGCTGTTGCAGCAAAAATACATGTAAGCATTTAGTTCATTCAACTTTTGCCATCTGTTTGTACATCCTTCTCTTTCGTAATAACATTGATTAGATTTGCTATCCTTGACACATAAGTTAGAGTCCATTTTCTTCTGATAAATAGGAGTTTTTGGTTCGCACAATCTAACATTGTAGTCATATTCGATGCACTGCTGTAAGTCATTCATTGACATGGGTAGGTAGGTATCTCTATGAATATTCACCGCTAGATGGTCTGCTATGGGAGTTACGCTGATCATGCTTTTTCCGATTTGTTGAGGTATGCTTATCATTTGATATATGAAGTAGTCGTCTCTGCTTACAAGTGGAATGATTATTTCAAATATTAAGTAGTCTTTTGTTACTCGTCCTTTAACTCTTAAAAGGTGATAGATTTTAGGTAATTCTGTTTGAAGATTAGTAATAGGTAGTGTAAATTCCTTTGATAACTGGCTTGATACAGTGCTCAGTTCTTCCCTTAATTGATTAGGCGTTATCAGATGAATATCAAACTTGCCATGGTAGGCATCGGTTACAGTGTCGATCAAACTGTTCTGTATGTTTTTCAAGTTATGTAGGAGATTATTTGCAATTATAGATGATATTGTAAACTCATTAAGGTTCATTTCTCTTTGTAGTCCCTTCTGTAAAGTGTTAGACGTTTGCTCGTATTGTATGAGATGTTGATTAAATGTTTTATATTGTTTCTCCATGGACACTTCTACTCGCTTTAGTAGGTTGTATTCTGCTTCCACAACTGACGTCTGATTTCGCCAAAGTGCTCCAAGGTGATCTTGATTTTCTCTTAATAGCTGAATGTCCTTCCTATATTGTTGAGCGAACTGATCATCTAAGACTCCAAATAGGCTATTGGCGATGGAGCCCACGCCGTTGATGAGTCCTCTCCGCGGCCGTGGTCTCGCCTGGGACACAAACTGCTCTCCAAGCATCATATTATGGTAGTATTCCAATTCAGTGTAGCTGTGATGTAGCTGTAAAATGACTACTTCACACTGTTTGTTTCCTTTCATTGATGAGCAAAGGTTTTCTAAATGACTGATATATTTCTTACATAACATGGTGCTTTGATAATATGGTTCTAGGTTGTAGTATACGATAAGTTTCCAGTTATCTTGAATCAAACGCATACTTGATAATGGGTCGAAATAAATACTTTTATTTGTATCAAATCTTGATATATTGTATAAGTTGCTATTGTTGCAATGCGCACTTGGTACCATCATGGTAAGGAGCGTCAGAGCCAGGGTAATGAAGTTTACCGAGCTAACTTTTCTAGTTTTTCTTCTTTCTGATGTTTTGGCTGTCTGCTCTTCGGTCGGGAGTTCGTCGTGCTTGGTAGACGATGCTGTCTCCGATGGATAAGAGGTTGGCAGAAGTGATATTTTACTGATCGGTCTTTTCAATATACCATTCTTTGTTTTTAAGCTGACGACTCGGACAAATCCATCTGTACCAGGATGAATGTCGATGACTTTACCTAAAGCCCATTTTCCTGCTGGTAGATTGGCGTCATGAATTAATACTATGTCATTCAAGTTAAAGTTGGGCTGTGCTTTATGCCATTTGCTTCTAGTTGACAGTTCAGTTAGGTATTCTGACTTCCATCTCTTCCATATGTCCTGGAAGATCTTTTGGCTCAGTTGCCACCTTGTGCGTTGATCTCGCTCTGTTTCAATGATGGTAGCTACCGGTCCACTTGATAAGAAATGCGACGGTGTTAGGTAGTCGAGGTCGTCTGGACTTTCAGTTAGTGTGCAGAGGGGTCGGGTGTTTAGGCAGGCTTCTAATTGTGCTGTAATTGTGGATAACTCTTCATACGTCAATTTTTGTTCGCCTATGACTCGTTTCATATGATACTTGAGTCGCTTTACAGCTCCCTCCCATAATCCTCCGGCACTAGGCCATGACGGGGCGTTAAAATGCCACTTGATATCCATCATACTGATCTCTGATTGAAATTCGGGCTGATTGATAATTAGATTAATCATCTCCCTTTCCAGTATATTGTTGCTTCCACAAAAATTACTTCCGCAGTCGCTGTACAGATTTGTTGGGACACCTCGTCTCGCGGAGAAGCGGCGAATTGCGGCTATGGTTGCTGATGACGTCAGATCTGATACGACCTCAAAATGATACGCTTTTGTGACCATGCACACAAATACAGCAACGTATCCTTTAGACGTTTTGATACCTCTGCCCTTGTTAGCCTTTATCTCAATAAATCCCGTATAGTCGACTCCGGTGTGATAGAAAGGACGGGTTGGGTTAACTCTTGATTCCGGTAGATTACCCATTATTTGTGTGTGTTTTGATGGATTGTGTCTCCTGCAATTGACGCACATGCGTAATCTCTTCTTCACTGATCTATTTCCTCCTATGATCCAATATTCCTTCCGTATCCAGGCAAGGGTCAACCGTGGTCCGCCATGAAACGTCATTTTGTGTGTGTGATCAATGATGAGATCCTCTAAATGATGATCATGAGGGATGATAATCGGATATATTGTATCTTGATTGATATTTGCATTTTTGAGTCTGCTGTTGACTCGTAGCAACCCATTTTCGTCTAGAAAAGGGTTTAATGATAATAGTCTACTCCCTTTATCTAGTGGTTTTTGCTGTCTTAATTTACTGATATCTTTTTCGAACACTAACCCTTGAATATGCTTGATAATCATGTGTTTAGCTCTTCGCAACTCTCCGACCGTAAGGAAAGTTTGTTTACCTTTCAAACCAGGCGCAATTCTCATTACCCATGCTAGTACTCGAACTGCTCGTGTCCAATTACTGTTTTGATTCAGAATGGCACTGATTATGTCGCCACTCTGTCTGGGCGTCGCATTGCTGACTGTCGCTGCGCTGACGTTTGATGCTTCGGTAATCTGAGACCTTTTAACCTCTTGCTCGGTAACGAAGACTGTTTGTGTTTTATTTATAGATTGTTCATCAAATGTTTTTAAAAACGACGGTCCTGTCCACCAAAGGGGGTGCTGTATTAATGCTTCGGCTGATATGCCTCGGCTTGCACAGTCTGCTGGATTTTCGGCTGATTTGACGTAATGCCAGCTTTCTGCGGGGATGATTTCTGTGGTTTTTAATACCCGATTGGCGACGAACGCCTTCCATCTTTTAGGATCTCCTTGCAGCCAGCCTAATACTGCTGTTGAGTCACACCACGCGAATACTGTAACCTTTAGAGGGAGAAGGCATGCTAATACTCTTTGGGTCAGTAGAGCGAGTAAGTAAGCGCCACTTAATTCCAATCGTGGTAACGATAAATCTTTTGCCGGTGACGCTAATCGTGACTTTGCTGCTACTAGGACAATTGAGGTACCTCCGTCTGCTTTTTCATCGCTGATTCTGCAATATATGACGCTCGCATAAGCTTTTGTCGATGCATCACAGAATCCATGTAGTTGGATTTCTTTGGACTGATTTGTCCCTAGCCATCGGGGGATACGTGTATTGTTTATGTATTCTATATCCTTTTTGATATCGATGAACTCCTTCTCAATTTCTTGCGGTAACTTATCGTCCCAATTTAGGTTTTCTAACAGACACGTCTTCTGAAATAATAGTTTTAATTTAGTTGACACGGGGGTTGTATACCCTTGTGGGTCAAATAATTTGGATATGCTGGATAGTAATTGACGTTTGGTTGATTCAGTTTTTGTCTGCTCGATGTTGAACTTGAATCCAAAATTATCAGTGGCTGGAAACCACCGCAATCCCAATGTTTTGGTGGACTCTTGATGTTTAAAGTCGAAAGTCTGTTGCTGATTGCCGACTGTCGACATTCCTTCCAGGAGCTCTGGTTTGTTTGATGACCACTTCCTTAAGTTCATACCGGCTGATTTTAACATTGATGTGACCTCTGATTGCAATTTTCTAGCTGATTCAATGCTATCGCTTCCACTTAAGTAATCGTCCATATAGAAGCATTCCATGACGTCCCTTACAGCATCAGTGGAATAATTCGACGACTCCTCGTTTGCTAAATGTTGTAGCGTCATCATTGCTATGAACGGGCTGCTGCAGCAGCCATATGTCACTGTTCCTAGTTGGTACTCCTGTAGCGGCTGGTTAGGTGAATCTCGCCAGATGATCATTTGATACTGTTGATCATCAGGATGAACTAATATCTGCCTGTACATCTTCTCGATGTCTGCTGTAAATGCAAATTGATGTATTCGCCATTTCAGAATCAGGTCAAATAAATCCTTTTGTAGATTAGGACCGGTATACATGACGTCATTTAAGCTGTGTCCTGATGAGGAACGTGATGATCCGTTGAAAACTACCCGTAAAGAAGTTGTGGTGGATTCAGCTCGTTTTACACAGTGATGAGGAAAGAAGAATCTTGATGACTGCATGCTTGATGACTCTGCTGATACGAGATGCATGTGGCCTAATTCTTCGTATTCCTTTAGAAAGGCTTGATAATCTCGCGCTAATTCCGGTTGCTGGTGGAACTTGCGTTCTAGCTGTCTAAATTGAGCTACAGCTTTGCTTCTGGAGTCTCCTAATAATTCATTTGCGTCACTTTTTAGTGGTAGTCGGACCACGTATCTGCCGTCTTCTCGTCGAGTGGTAGTCTCTTTGTAGAACTGTACGCAGTCGTAATCCTCCTTGCTCATGCTTGGCTCTTCACCAATATCCTCTGTTGTCCAAAATCTCTTGATCTCATCCAGATTGTTGATAACGACGTTACAATGGTATGATTTTACACGTCCACACAAAATCCATCCTAAGCGTGTTTGTTGGGCGATGGGAAGTGCTTGGTTTTCCCTGATAATGCCGTTCATGATAATTGACGAATACACGTCAGCGCCTAGGAGTAGGTCTACCGGACGACTGCTATTGAAGTCTGGGTCTGATAATTGTATATTTTCCAGGAATGACCAAGATGGTTTCGGGAAGGACTGATTCGGTAGTTTATTAATGAGGCTTCTCATAATAAAAACGTCTGTAGTGAATTGATAATCACTATGATTCGACAGACATGTTATATTAATCATTCCTTTGCATGCGTTTTCCTTAACACCGACGCCGAAGATGACTCCATTACAACGCTGGCGGTTTATTCCCAACTGTTGTGCCGCGTTTTCAGTAATGAGGGATGTCTGCGACCCTTGATCTATTAGGGCGCGCATCTGCTGATAAGATCCATTTGCCGCTTGAACCTTGATAAGGGCTGTAGCCAGCAGGACCTCGACCACGTCTCGCTCATTATTCATAGCTACGTTGCTTGATTGATTTCTATTATTTTGCTCTGACCTACTAAATGCCTCGTGCAACCACGTATTATGAAATCCGCCACACTGGCGACAACGCGATTCTGATACGCAAGCATTTCCATGGTGGTCATATAAACAATTTACACAATAGTTGAATTTTTGCACTACATTCAATTTTTCCTTGCTTTGCAGTTTTAAAAATTGGTTGCATTGAATTAATAAATGTTTTTTATTGCATAGTCTGCATCCTGTTCTATTTTCGAAATAGCTGTTTTTGTTTGAATTTAATGGTTTTTTACTGCTGCTGAATGATTTGTAAAAGTTATTATTTTTGGAATTTTTTGGCACTTCATGTTGTTGAGATGATTTTGGTGTCTCTAACTTACGCCTCGATGATTCCAATGATGTAAATTTATTTTCCAAAAACTGTAGGAACTCTTTCAGTGATGGTATGGCTCGCGGATCTGATACTGATTCCACGTAATCCTGTAGCGTCTCGGCGTCCAGTTTTTGGGAAACAATGTGGACTATCAGCGGATCCCAGGTCGATGTATCGATACCTAGGTTATTGATAGCATACAGACTCTCCTTGGTAGTGTCATGAATTTTCTTAATTTGAGTTGCTGACTGCTGCTGCACGCATGATAAATTCATAAGTGTACTTGCGTGATTAGAGAAGATTAATTTGATATTGTGATACCTATGGGTTAATATTTCCCAACAGGTGTCATAATTGGCTGCACTGATATTAAGATGCTGGACCAACTTTTCTGCTTCACCTCTGAGTTTGCTTTTAAGAAATTGCATTTTCTGTGCATCTGATAACGACCTATTGTTATGAATCGCCTCGACGAACAAATCCTTAAAAGATATCCAGTTCCGATAATCACCACTGAAGAACGGAATGTCCATTTGCGGTGTTGATTTATCTCTGTGAGAGACGGACCACATTTTAGTATTAAGGGCCTTTTTGATAGTTTGATACCTATGCTCATACTTTATAAATGACTCTTCATATTCAGCATTTCTTTCTAGCGATTCGCTATCGATCTCCCAATGTAAAGAATCAATAGTCGACCATCTAGCTTGTAAGTTTTTGAGTATATCGTCAAACTCCCATTTTTCCGAGATTGCTTCAAGATTAATAGTTGATAAAGTGTGGGCGAAAGCCTTAAAGTTACTACGCTGTTTACGAAGTAAATACTCCAGGTTCCCGGATGTCGATTGCTGATTCGACGGGGTCTTCGGTATGGCACCCATTTCAGTTGATACAGGTACTTGGGGCCATTGAAACTTAGGTTTTTGTAGGGGGGATGATGGTTTAGTATAATTAGCTCTGATAAAAGACTGAATATACTCCTTGACATCGTTATACATCTTCTCCGCGTTATTTAAATAATCTTGCGCAAAATACTCGTGCTCACTTATTTCATATTGCCTTAACTTTTGATCATTGTTTTGGAACTCTATCCAGTATTTTTCCAACGTTTCTAACCGTCTCTGACACGAATCAAGAGACTTACGATCTATCGTGTCTTTCTTAAAATTTCTCAATTGATTTTTAATAGCCTCTAAAATCTGAACTTGATTTTCGAAAAGCGCCTCTACCTGCTCCATGATGCTCGGAGTTGATAGTGAATAAGATAATGGAAAGATCTTACTTTGATCTGCTGCTGCTGCGGTGGTAGGTTCGCTCGGCTGCTGCTGCCGTTAATCGTTGATACTTGCTCTACGCTTTGCTGACAAGCGTGAAGCGCTGCTGTTCACTCCTGCTCGCGGCTGATATGCCAGGAGGTGCCCGACTGATATGCCAGGAGGTGCCCGACTGATATGCCAGGAGGTGCCCGACTGATATGCCAGGAGGTGCCCGACTGATATGCCAGGAGGTGCCCGACTGATATGTCAGGGGATGCTCGACTGATGTACCCGGAGATGCCCGGCTGCTATGCCAGGAGGTTGTCCGACTGATATGCCAGACCACTGTTAATTCACCCGGAACTCACTGTAGCTGTTATGCTACTCCAGTCACTACTTTAGCTGATTTGCTACACTGATAAGTACGGAGAGTGGATGCTTTCCACTGCGGTTACCGGACCACTTTTACGACACAGTCACAGTTTTTTAATGATTATCTGTTTAACACTCGCGAAGTGATCCCGCCAATTCCGAAGGCTCGAAGGACCATAAGATGTTGGGGTTTCCAGCTGATTGATAGAGAGGATGATAATTGATAAGAAGATGTTAATAGAAGAGAAATATTTATTTACCGAAAGACTATGCTAATGATAGATTATAGCTAAATGATAATGAGTACGCGAACTAAATATTACGTTAACTCAAATTTTGTGCAGTTAGACTATTAATTAACGTTTGTTAATCTTAACGGGTAAACGACTGAACCAATTTTGATGCGTTTTTCCGAATTTCCACAGTGCACAGTAATAAACTTTTATGCGAAGTGAGAAAAAAAAAATGGGTCCGTTCACACAGGCCGGCGCGGAGGGCACTTTAGAAATACATGATGACTGCTGCCCATTCAACTAACTACTGTAATCCTCATGTTTTATTAATTAATTAAAATGTTTTCTGTTTTTTCCATAAATTAATAATTTAAGCTCATTTTTTTCCTCATATTTCGGGAGCAACTTTTCTAGTACTTACTACGTTTGGTAGAGAGTAGAGGCCCTACATCCTAAATTATCCACCACTTCTGAGCTATGTTGTTCACAGGTGGTTCATTAAAATGCCTTCGGAGGTGCGTCTGTTTACCCAGATAGCCATCTTGCGGCAGAAATCACAGATTATAAAGATATGCGTGCGATGCAGCGACGCTCACGGGGTAATTACGTTTGTGCGGGCGAAGAAATTCCGCACAGCAATTACCTCGGCTTCATGCGTGATTGAGTGTGTCCTTGTCATTCTAGGGTCATTAAAATGAGATGCCCTGCTGATTGATAGCCCTACGTGCTGTTCGATAAAGCTATTCGAAGCATTGATGATGAGCCTTTGGGAAGATGAATTGACTTTCCATATAGCTACCTACGTATAAAATTAATTGAACAACAATAAACACCTACGCCTGTATTAACTGCGTAGTATAGGCAATGTTGCATTCCTCCGTGCATAGCGCAAGCAGGCAGAGCGGCGGCGGTGGTAGCTCAGTTGGGCAAAACTAAAAGCCCGTTTCTCAATACAGAGATGTGGGTTCAAATCCTATTCGCGACAAGTACTCTGACAACAGTGAATTATAGGCTAGGTAAAAGTTAAATCGTGGGGAAACTTGCACATTTATCTACACGTAGTACATCGACATAGAAGTGTGAATCCACCAGCAATAGACAGCGCGGTGGTAAATGGTCCGAGCTTACGGAGTTTAGGCCTCAAGGGGACAGGCACATGGCACAAAGGTTCCATTGGAGTCAGCATCAGAAACAAAGATCCCCACAGATAAATAGAAATCGCTCAGCTTGTGTATATTATATCACCAATTTCGTAATAAGCATGAGTAACTTAGATTTCTACAATTTAAAAAAAAGTTTATTGTCGAAGGATATACATAAGTCAATGGTCAAAGGTATGTTTATCGAGGAAAGTTGTTCTGCCCAGCATAGAATGATGTGTGATCATGTGGTTATTACACGCTGTAAGTATACATAGGTATAATATGTAATAGCTTATGTAGAGGTAGTAGACATTTAATACAGTTTTTTGTTGCCATTTTTTTGCTAACAACACAGTTGCTGGCAGTACACAACAGCAGTTCCAGATCTGGACAAATATCAGACGGCGTGTCCTGTCTGCCCACGTCCCTATTGAGATGTATGGCCGACGGGATTACGCCAACCTGCCGGTACAAGTGAGGCGATTGCGACACATTTCCGCCGCTGATATTTGGATGGATTTACTAGCCAAGAATGCTAATTGTGATATTTGTGTGCTTGTTTTAATTGTTTTTGTATTTTATTCCTATTTTATTAACTTTAAGTACTACTAATTATCTGGTCTAGGTACCATAATACCTCCCGAGACTTCAGTTAGCCCCTAGCTAAGTATTGTCTGGAAAAATCCCTGATTGGGGAGATTCTGGGAATCCCGTAGAAACATCATTTGTCTGGACGCCTAGCGGATACTCACTGTCGCGTCATTATATTACTTACATGAAGATTTTTTTTATTATAAAGGGTGTTAAAATAGGATAACTAATAAGCCGAAAGAGAGCTCCTCCTGAACAACTTTTGTAATGAAAAATTCTGTAAGTATAGTAAAAAACCTCAATAAAATGATAAAATTACGTTTCATTTTTGTTTCCGGGACCGAAATTGTGTTTTCTGAGCTCATAAATAAATACTGTACTGGAACAATGCAGGACGCAGGAAAAAACGTAGTAGTAGGTAGGTTGGTAAGCGGATATCCGTCCGACTTAGTATACCTACCTCTACTGTCTTGTCTGTCTTATATTAAATAGATATTTTTATTTTTACGTCTGAGATATATTCGTAACGAAAAGCAGTGTTCACCCTGGGATAATTGCTTATTAAATTCCTCGAACTCATTACATCGTATTGGAATTGAATAAGTAACACTTATTCACTATTTCACCCTTTGGATACAATGGAAAGCTTGCAGGAAAAGATAGATACTTATTGGCACGTAAATAAATCATTTCCGTAATAGATACCTGACCGAGGTCGAGAGGTGTTATCTTCTTTTATAACAATTCTTTTACTTATATTATTTTCTGCTCAAGCACAAATCTCCGCAACTACAAAAGAAATATATTATAATAATTTTCCAAAGTCGTAGAATAAACGGTGCTCCGATGAGCTCGCCACTTGCGGCTTACTATTCCACTTTTGTAACATATTTTATATTAAGATACAGAAGGCCTAGCACGGGGCGCAAGCGCAAGACGCACGTCAAGATGTGACAAAAGTTTGATGGGGCAAGCATCGTCAATCATTTTCTTCAAGTCACCACAAGTCGGATAAGCAGGTATTATTATCACAAATCTGCCAATCACGGTGTAACATAACACTTCTTGAATAGAAAATCTAAGTTTTGGTCGTTGGCAGTTGCTTGGGCTATAAAATATCTGCTAAGTAAATCATAAATGATAAGAATGGACGGTGGTCACCGCATCGCCATATATTTACATTAGCCGACTCACGTTTCGGAACGCTACGACTCTATATCGTTCGTTCGTTTTTCGTTAAGCTAGAGTAACCCTTCTGTGAATTCAAATGATTCGTAACTTACCACTAATCGGTATAATTCCAAGTTATATTGACTGGTACTGACCGCGATTAAGTACATTTAAGTCATACTTAGCTTAGCTTATTTTGCTGCTTACAGAACTCCAATGACGTTAAGATGTAAAAAGTGTTTCTTGTACATTTTGAGCATCTACCTCACATAGTTCTTTTAAAATTCTGCAGACTTTCAATTGTTTTTTTTATAAAAAAAATAAAGTAACTACTTCATGAATGGGACATATGGCATAGTGGATGTCTCCATGAACATCAGCTAGAAATATTAGTGAGAAACTCTACCGTTTCTTTAGGAAACACATATTATACTTATACATAATTATTATATTTTTATGGAATGATGTTCCTCTTTCACACATTTACAATTTCCTTGACTTCTTGCTTGCCAGACAGCTAGGCTACACTGAGAATACCAATTGATCTGTGAACTACATTAGAACGATTAACTGGAAGTTTTCCCGGATATCAGGTACCTACAGACACTAAAGTTTGTGTTAAAATCTATACAAAGCCTGCTAGAGATACAAAAAAGATCCCATATGTGACCTATAGATGCAAATGCTGGGGGTGATTTTCATAAACAGTAAAGATATTAGGAAAAATCGCTTTGAGCGATAAGGACGCCATTTTTGTACATATGTGTTGGTATTAAATTTATGTTAGTTTATTTTATGTGTGTGTAAATAAAGAATATTGTATCTATCTATATTCCTTTCCTCGGTGGCGAAGTAGTCTCAAGACGCTTTAGTGGGTCAATCCATACAAGCGCCTATTTTGGAAGCCAAGATTAGTGATGATCTCGTCTACGCATATTTCGAGCATTCATTTCTCACACTCAAGTACCTTTAAGCTTAAGGGTATTTTATTAAACTTGCTTCGACACGTGTAATGCTAACTATTCTCTCGCATACCGTAGCACAGGTGTGTAGAAATCACGAGCCGATGTATTGAGGAATGCCAGGGCCGTACTCAGGCGATGGGGCAACATGGGCAATGGATATGCACTTTCTTGTAATTATTGTACATAAAGGGTGGAACTTTGTCAGTGTGTGTGAGATGTCCCCACATATTTATTATTATTATTATTTATTTGTCAGTGCAGTTTCCGTTGTCAGGATGTAGCCTATGTAGCCTACTGAATAACTTTCACCATAGTATAGGACCAACACGGAAATCGAAAGCATGTGCAAAGCTGCAAACTAACATTGTGTATACGGTATGGATATGTTATGTAAAAGTTGCCAAAAGGATAGATATAAGTACCTACAACCCTTTCTGCAGAATAGTTTTGTGATTTTAATTACTTACGACTTACGTCTAAGTACATACTATAAAATACTATGTAAACTTACGCTTTATTACATAGGTTACCTCAGCAGATACCTAATATCCAATGTTCACTAAGAATTTACATTACGCCAGGGGCTACCCACTATGCCAATACAAAACCAACCTAAATCCATACCCACGCAGTGTGCTTGCCTACGCTAGTTAGTAAATAAACACACATGGGTAATTGGATTCCGAAGAGTAGGTGATTAGAATAGACAATCGGCTGGCCGATGTGGGTCGTTCTGACACACACAAAGACGCACACATATACCGTAAACAATCCAGTGTAGGACATGGTCCTCCTCCAAGACTGAAGGTTTTTTCCATAACTTCCATGCTTAGTAGGAGGAGGGTTGAAGGCAAAAGGCAGGCTGCAAAAGTCTTGGTACAAAAGTGGTTTAGGAAGACTTCCTGAGTCCCGCTTTCGGTTTACTATATCATATCGAATTTGCAGGCACCCTTTTAAAGATAAAAATATATTTCATTCGTACTTGAGTATCCTATTCGCTTAAGTCCTAAGTCCTTATACAAAATATATCTGCAGTTAATTAGGCATGTATGAAGGATTAGATACAAAGAGTGTTTGTATTTGATTTGGGTCACTCACGTCTGCCGTCTGAAGGGCGATACTATAGAATAGAGATACGTTAGTCATTATAATTGGTGTGTGCAGTTAGGTTAACTATCAATGCTTACCTTTTTGAAGTTACGTGCATGCTAGCTAAAGTTAGTTTCTTGAATATCGCTGCTATATTATTATCTACCTAGTTATGTCGTGTTTACATAAACGATAAGCGTAATATTTTTATTAAAAAAATAATTTCTGGTCCATTTTATAGACTAAAATAATATTAAGTAGTCCTTGTCCAATTTTCCATATTAAACACCCAAAGAAACAGATTACTTACGTCTTTGCTACCTAAATAGTAGCAGTAGATAAGCAGAACAATCAATTTTGTATCGTCATTTTTGGCAGAATGACGCAGGCTGTGGACGGCGGCTTTATCGATCACCGTCATATTTATTACTTAGCAAATTTTAATAGTTATTGACAAAATTAATCAGTACTTAACGGACCGCACACGAAGTCTTCTATCAATGTTGACGTATCAATCGCGTCGGGATTGTAAAAATTCAGAAGGTCTACTCTAGCTTTGAAAAATAATCGAACAAACCACAGTGGTCATGCAATCGGCTCGTTCAAAGCAACGAAAGAGTCGTGGTTAGCGCAGCCGCCTCCGTGAGTTTTGGTCGGCTGTTTCATCTTTATTTTCCTGCAATAGGGTAGGTTCAGTTATGGAATATCATTCTGTATCTACAGCCACTACATTGAAACACCAGGTTACAAACATTAAGCCATTTATCCATAGAAGAAGAAGATTATTCTTCTTAGCGTGTTGCTGCGGTACCATCGTTTTCGCTGTAATAAATTAAAGCTGGACTAGGGTTTAGTCACCGTGGAGAAAAGGATTAAACAGTATGATTAGGTTGTTGATACGTCACCCAAAGAGACATCCATGGCAAAATTGGCACTAATGGTATTCAATATTTTTTAAAGGTATTTTTAGACATCTATCAATCAAAATTATTTAGGGATGATATTCTAATGAAGTCAAACAAGTTACCCTATCAAAGCATCTAGCAGAATAGTATTTCTTGGTAATAGAGCTATTTCTATCTTGTATTCACATTTTAATTAAATTTTAATCTGTAGGTGTACTCATAAAACATTTTTTGCTCAATGACACAGACAGAGTCAATGAATACCCAAAACTACTGAGCTTAAAAACTCCAAAATGGCAATCGTTGTGAAAAGCTTTTTGGATTGAAAATGAATTGAAATTGACGCAAATTAGGTAGGTACTTCGTAATTTTTTTTTTCTTTTTGACTTATATTTTTGAGTCCCAAATGTTCATGCATCGTATTACTCTATATGGCATGCTATACCTACAATACCCATCTTCTCGCTTATAGCCCAGCGACAGAATGACAAAACTATACACTCGCTTAGCGCTTAACTTTACAGCTTTCTAGTTCTTTAGCTCTACTCGCTACTAGCTCATCGTCGGTGGTAGGACTTGCTTTAGTTCGGTAAAACATGCACACATTAATCTGTAAAACAAATAGGGTTGTCAACATGGTTTAGTGAGTGGGGCGAGTTCGTTAGAGGCTGGAAGTCGCGTGACGTGAGTCGTGACACCCGCAGATTGGAAGTGGGGCCCGTCCATGAAACAATAGATTACAAAATATTGTGGTCTATAAATTTTATTGTGATGTTAGCGCATAATTCGGACAAACTATATTATATTTGTAAACAAAGTACTTAATAAGTATATACTTTTATAAAAGCAAAAGATATTATCTTTTGCGATAACTTTCAGTTTTCTTGAGTTTATTGGTAAGTACAGCTAATTAATAATTTTAAATTACTTAGTTAGTCATTTAAAAAGGGTACCATTCAAACCTTCGCCAAGATACCTACCTATTTTTTTCAAAATTAATTAAGTCTTTATTAATTAAACCCACTCCTAAACAGAAATAAAATAGGTATTTTTTAATGTCGGAGGTTTCTAATTTTTTAAATCTTATTAGCTACTTAATATTATTAAAAAGGTAGGCAGTTAGGTATAATCCTAGTTATATTATAAAGGCGTAGGTTTGTGAGTATTATGTGTAGTATATACCTACCTAATTATGTTTGTTACTTCTTCACATCAAAACAGCTGAATTGATTTGAATGAAATTCGGTATGGAGTCAGCTGACACCCTGCATTAACACATAGGCTACTTTTTATGGCAAAATTCCCAGCTAAAACTTAGCTATCTAGTTTTCATATAAAAACGGCACTTTTATAAATTAATTCATACAAATCTCTCTTGTTTTCCATCCTCAGCAGTCACCGATGCGAGTGCCGAGTGCCAATCACGACGACTGCGAGACAATCCGACGACGGGACATTGGAAGTGTTTCGACGACAATAAATCGAATCGAGACTCGACAGCTTCGTGTAGAGATCGCGACTCGAGATAGCGGAATACGCCTTATTGCCTGTGCAACAATGCAATCGCCATCACATCGTAACCGTAACATCACTCGCCATCATCTGACAGTTAGAATTGAACCGTTTGAGGAAAATAATGGTACTTATATACAGTATAGTATATTTCAGCGGGAATATCGGTAAGGCACGTAAGTACGTATTTCTAAGGTCTACATACGAGTGTCAGAAATTTATAATCAGGCAGGTCATAGATAAGTAGGAGCATAAAGTTATTATATGAGCAGTTGGGAAATAGTATTTAAAACTGACGCTTTAAATGGCTTCAAAGCTTTCTTTCCGTACCTACCTATGTATACATATGGACTTAGGTTTTTAATGCCACCCTCATAGAATCTGTCAGAGTCTATCTTCATTTCAACGAGATAAGAGTTGTCTGCTATAGGTAGGTAACTACACTGTATGTGAATTTCAATGTGATAGTGATAGTTATAAGGCAATAGGGTTCCACCAACCAAGTCTACGTCAGCGCGGAATCGAGGATTCTCTTGGAAGGTCACCGGCATAATTTGTCTTTACTTTAACAATATGCATTTTACCTCCGGCGTGCTTGAGCTAAGGTTATGGATGACAATAAATATAGGTACTTGCATACAGTATTCTCGGTTAAAGATGGGATATTTCGTTGCAATTTACGGTAAGAAGTCCGGACAGGATTCCTCTTGGTGTTTGAAGGTAGCTAATGATATCAGGCTTTAGTTTAGCCAGATTTAATCCCATAGGAATAGGAATAATATTATTACTTAAGTAACATGTAGAGTGTTAGTGTTATAAATCTGCTAACTCTATGTATATGATTCATATACATAGAGTTAGCAGATTTATAACACTCGATATGAATGCATGATTGTAAAAATCCACGTCATCCCGTATTATTTACTGAAAAAATATAGTTGAAAAGGATTCTCTACTTATAGGAATAGTTACGTATGTTTGGAGTGTTAGTCAAAACCGAAAGTTAACCTAATGGTTTGAGATGGGTTTTTAGAATTACCTATGCATTCTAATATGAATGCGTAATGCTTATAAGTAAGTACCTAATTTAATTAATTATTTATTCACTTAAATCGTACGTAGGTACTACTTTTAAGTATTAACTATAGATAAAAAAATTAACCTTATGTTTTCAGATCCATTATGAAAACACGCTGCCAAGTACGAGGCGGAATTGCGGACGAAGGGTTCCGTAACAGATTTTTCCCTCAATGTAGAGTATTCCACAGTAATATAACTAGAGAAGAATAAGATAGAGAGACATGCAAAGTGATAAGGGTTCCGTTTTGACCTTTAGAAGCACGGAACCCTAAAAAGAATCTATAGATAAATAATGCATTTACCTCCAGGCAAGAGGCTACACAACACATAAATAATGTTGGTTAATAAATTAAATTTTAAAAAACGTTTGTGACGAATGCAAACAAGCGTAGAAATATGTCTTACATGAGTAAATAATAGGCGTTTAAGTCGGTATGCATGAATTTGTATGGATTTGTATGACAATGGCTGTGAGGAATGCGAGAAGGCGGCATACATTTGTTGAAATTCGGAAGATGAGTAGGTCGGTGCTAGTCGCAGTAAGTAAGAGTTTATGTCACAATCAACAGTTCAATACTGTATACTCTGTATAGTAGAGGTAGTAGAGGTCCTAGTTATGTCGGTATAGTACGACACGTTTCTTTTCCTAATAGGTACTTATACTTAATTAACCTGTGTTCACAAATAAATATATTTGAATTTTAGATTTAAAAAAAAATAATTATGTTGAATTCTATTTGAGATGCATCTTCTAGCTTGGTAACTTTGAATCATAACTTATTTTATGTTTTTGTTACTTATTGAAAATGTGATTGATATAATATGTACTTAGGTAGCCCTATTTGCAGTAAGTTTGTTGTTAACTGATGTTCTACGTCTTTAACATTGGATTTGTTTAGGCTTACCCTTTTTTACCTATAGTACCTATGTATATTGCGTATGTTGTGACTAAAGCAAAAGCTGCATCTTTATAAGCTTAATTTGAAATCACTGAAGTCAACCAACTTACATAAATTATCTCTGCTACTGAATTAGCAGGTTCCTAATTGACCTAAATCTTTTAAAATTACTAAAACTAGTGATAACTTAACAATCCTTTACGTTCTGTAGTTTGTTTCCTGGAAGAACTAAACACCCAAGTTCTCTATATACTTTACTCTATGGCTCTCTGTTAGATAAACCAATATCCTTTTCCTTCCACCAACCCATAAAAGTAACCACCAACTGTTTCACTCATCTCCTGTAATCTTCAGGAACTCACTACTACGGTAAATTAACAAAAAATACAACCAACATAATGTATTGACCAACAACTTACCGTAATGGATCTTGAGCGGTTGCCATAAGGGCTTGGTGCGTCCCGTGTCCGGTAAATTAGCAAAAAATAATAAGCAATGTAGCAAAGTCAGATGGAGCTTTGAGTGGGCTCGTGCCGCCGCCGACACACGTGGATGTACGAAGATGTGATGCCATTAAATAGTAATTGATGTGCACGTATTTTTTTGCTCAATTACCCTTATACTTAACTACATTAAGGAATTTCAAAGCATCCGCACAATCAATGTTTACCGTTGTAGGTACCTAAAAGCCCTGCCTTTATCGGTCGTTGTTTAAAGTCAATTTGGAAACAGTTTTGCGGATTTTATTTAAGTATGAATATTATTATAATACTTCAGAGATCTGGGAGGGGGCGAAGTTCACCAGAGATCATTCTTGACCAGAATCGGTAGACGTGACGATTAGTTAACATCACTTATTTTTGAATGGGATTTACAAAGCCTGAAAATGCGAGTTACTTATTAAATAAAAAGAAGACGTAGGCGCGGCTCCATTTCTACGATATTAAATTCTTCGTCTTTCAAAAAACTCTGCTGGCCGGTGGCCTCACCGGTGGTGTTTATGAGAAATAAGTTTTCGTAACTCCTCGTGATGTGGTATGATATGAAAGAGCTCACTGTAGCTCAACCCGCCACGTCTGCCGGCAGCTGACCCGCCTACTTGACCGCACTGGCTCGCAGATTCGGTCTTAACCTTATCATTAGGTACTAATACTACCTATAGGATGGGCTTGTACATAGGTACACCAAACTACGTTGCGACTTCGCATCGCAAAAATCTGCGACTGTTTTGACAGTTTTTAAGGGGAAATACTTGATACCTAACTGTCGCAGGTTTTTGCGATGCTACTACGTCAGCGTCGCGACGCAGTTTTGTGTACAAGCACTACAAGCCAATATTATTACAATTTTGAAAGAGCTACTTTTTGTTTTGACCTTTATATAAAAAAAGGTTAAAACAAAATCCATATACTTACCTAAATGGATTTAACCGATCCTAAGTAAATAGTTACCGCGGATTCAGCTTATAGTTTTTGATTTTGCTATTGAACATTGAATACTTACTTCAATGCTATCGAATGACAAATACAAAATTTACAGTTTCAGAAATAAATTTATACCTACCATAATATCTAATATTATTAGACAATAGAATGGTAGTAGAATACGTACTAATACGTAGTAGGTACAAGCTATTAACTTACTTCCTTAATTAAAATGTGTGAGATCATTTCTCATAATTATTTGTGAGGTTTTTAACTTCTTGGGTTCTTAAATTATGTAAGTACTTAAGTACCAACTTATCAAATAATGTTATCTAAATAGGTCGAGCAGAATAGAAAAAGTTCACTATCTCTTGCACCCTACTACTAAGATTCGAACTTCGAAGTTTAATGTCCAGTTATAATAGTAAGATAACTAGTAGAGTACCAACGTAACAAATTATACAGGGTGTTTCAAAAATAGTATATGTACTAAGGCGAAAGGGGGTGACTACGGGAAGTCTAAACAACTATTGGTATACAAGTTTTAAAAAAATCGCGAAAAAAACATTTCCATAGAAACTTGTGGGACTCGTGACTTTTTACTATGAAGAACGTTTTTTTTTCGCAAATTAGTAATTTCTTTGAACAAAAGTTATTCAGAATTACCCCTGAGAAACTGAAACGGGTGACAATTTCAGCTTCTTTCAACACCCTGTAGATCAATGTGGACTTAGGTTTGAGGTAAGTAGTTTGAAGTTGAACCTGAAGAAAAACACCACAGCTGAATTAATCAGTGGCGGATTTACCTATAGGCCAAAAAGGCCAGTGCCTAGGGCGGCAGATTTCGAGGGGCGGCAAACTTAGCAAATTTTTTTAAACAGTTTTTTTTATAATTGTACTTGTACAACTGTACATAGTCCATATATAAATTAACGATTAATAAACGCACTGTAATATATACTGAGTTATACTTAAGTATTTATGTGACCATAAAATTTAAAATATTCTAATAGCGTTTCAATAAAAATAAAATAAAAAACTCAGGATCTTCGGAGCCTAGCACGAACACCATCTCTCCACAACTTCGTGTACCTAATATTGTTTTATTACCATGTAGATCGGCTCGTTTCCGAGTTAGAGAAATGGCAAAAGGCCTACTACACGAGTTAAACGAGAAGTTTTCTTTTCCAACTAAAATGTGTGAATTGTCAGTCATCTCAACAGCTTTCCAAGTGCAAAAAATTATTGAAAAAATGTCATGCGAGAAAGCGCCAGGCTGGGATGAAATTAGGGTGCAGGACTTAAAATTTATCAAAATACAAATATCACCTATATTAGCTAAATTCATAAATTTATGTATAAAAAAGGGAGTTTATCCGGGAGATCTGAAGATAGCATTGATAAGACCTATTTATAAACAGGGAAACCATATGGATTATGCTAACTATCGGCCAATTGCCATATTATCTGTTATAAATAAGATTACCGAAAAGATTGTTATAAAACAGCTGATGACGTTTCTGGATAAATATAAAATACTGTCAGAGAGACAACATGGTTTCAGGAAGTCTAGAAGTACTGCTACGGCCCTCGAACAATTCTCAGACTACATGTATGAACAGTTAAATGAAAAAACCATGTGGTAGCAATTTTTATTGATTTTAAGAAGGCCTTCGACACACTCGAGCATGATGTCCTGATGCAGGCCATGCTGGAGTGTGGCGTGGGCGGGCCCGTGGCCGAGTGGCTGCGGCAGTACCTCACGGAACAATACCTTATTAACAATGTACGGGGAGAAAAAGCTAAAATTAAATATGGTGTACCAACCGGATCGGTGTATGGTCCGTGTAGAATTGATACTCCTTGTATATAATGTA
Organism: Plutella xylostella; assembly: GCF_932276165.1. NCBI lineage: Eukaryota > Metazoa > Arthropoda > Insecta > Lepidoptera > Plutellidae > Plutella > Plutella xylostella. The sequence goes on along the minus strand of NC_063984.1, from coordinate 8,407,370 downwards.
TATGTTTATTTACTCTTCAATCATATAAGTACAGTTTACAGGTATGTACAGTTTCAGTACTTAGGCATACTCTTACATAGGTACGTCGGGAGGTGTTGCCTCCGTGGCGGCTACCGTACGACTGAGAGCCGGTCGCCTCTGCGCTGGCCTTTTATAGGGAAAGGTTGGTTTGCCGCCACGTGCACACTGACCGATAGTTTCACTACTTATACTTGTTATTTGGTCATGCCAGCTGATACATGACACTATCAGCTGTCATGACACTTTACATACATAGCTTATATATATACTATAGCTTATATACACTACATCTCTTCCTTTTTCAATTAAAAATACATAGCTGATAAATTACTAATTATCTCATAATTGTATCGCTTAATATTATATTTATTAGTTTTGATATTTTTAATAGATTTTGAATCAACTTTAATCAATAGTTTTCTTATGCTACCAAAATATAATTTACAGTTTATGTTTTCCTTCTATTACAATATACATGCTTATTTATCTTATTATCATAATCAACAATTCTAACTATAAATTTTGTTTATTTATTCATTGCTTTCTTCTTCATCTACTTCTTCATTAATGGTATCGTTTTCATCTCTATTCACACTCTTCCACTGTCCCTCTACCTTTTTCAAATGTACTACATTCCTTCGGTATTGCTGACCTGTTAAGTCATTACGTATTTCAACATCACCGGTATTACTCTTTGCCCTAGTTACAGTGTGAGAAGCCGTTGTTGTGTTCGGTGTACTGTTGTACATCATTAAGTAGTTAAAAAGTTCTTCCTTCCAATTTCTCCGCTCAAGTTGGCTTATTTTGATTCTTTTCAAAATGCTCCGGTTTTGTCGCTCCACTTCTCCATTTTGCTGGGGCCAGTATGGTATGGTGCTGTAAAGGGTGATACCACATTCCTGAAGGTAAGTCTTAAATTCTTCACTAGTGAATTGCTTTCCGTTATCTGCGGTAATGCTTCTAGGAAACCCTAACCTAGAAAACATCTCTTTCAGCATTTTGATTATTTCAGCTGAAGTGATGTTCCTTGAAGTTTTGACCTCCTTGTAGCGACTGTAGTAATCAATCACCACAAAAATGTATTCTCCGGATGGTAAGGGGCCCATTAAGTCCATGGCTATGTCAACCCATGGTTCTACAGGTAGTTCTCGTCTCTTCATTGGATTTGGTGGGTTGGGAGCTGATACTAAAGTACACCCTTTGCAATGCTTTACTAATTGTTCAGCTTCTTTATCCATTTTAGGCCACCAAACTTTCGTTCGTAATCGATTTTTCATGGCCACAATACCCGGATGTCCTTCATGCGCAGCTTCCAATACTCGCTGACGGAGTTTTGTTGGGATAACGATCTTATTACCTCTCAATAATACATTATCTTGGAAACAAAGTTCGGTTTCAAATATTTTGAAACTGCTCACAGAAGGATCCCAACTTTGTTGATATAAACCTTGTTTCACTTTTGTTATCTCGTCATCTTTCTCAGAGAATCTCTCGATATCCTGAAGTGGTACTGCTACAGGTCTTGCATATTCGACAATCTGATTTACATGATTAGTAATGTCGAACTTTTCTTCCTTGCTACCGACACATAACCTGGATAAGGGATCTGCAATGTTACTTTTCCCTGGTTTGTATATTATTTTATATTTATACGACTGAAGTCGCAAAACCCATCTTTCGATGCGAGCACACGGTTTGGAGTGTTTGCCAAATATGACTTCTAGAGGTTTGTGATCGCTTACTAGCTCAAACTCCTTGCCATACAAATATATGTTGAAATGTTCAACTGCCCACACCAATGCTAATGCTTCTTTCTCAGTCTGACAATATCGTTTCTCACAATCACTCAAACTTTTATTTCCGTAGGCTACGATTCTGCTTCCACTAGAGTCAGTTTGAATGAGGACTGCTCCGAGACCCACTGGACTTGCATCGGCAATTACTTGGGTTTTATCGGCTGGGTCATAGTATCCCAAGGTCTTTATTTTGCTCAGGCACGACTTCAGTTCGTTAAAAGCCTTGTTCTGTTCTTCGGTCCATATATTGGTAATATTGGCATTTTTACCTAGTTTTAACCGCAGAAGTTTCCTTAGGGGTTCTGTAAATGTTGCTAAATTTGCAATCCACTTTCCCACAAAGTTAACAAGTCCCAAGAAGCTCTGTAACTCTTCTAAGGTAGAAGGTGCCCTGAATTCTTGTATTGACGTCACGTATTTGGCCAAGGGTTTTACACCATTTGGAGAGAGCGTGTGTCCAAGGAATTGAATTGACTTTATCTTGTAGAGACATTTCTTCTGGTTAAGTAAGACACCATTGTCGTCCAGGACTTTCAGAGTCTGTTGAAGTCTTTTATCGTGTTCTATGTCATCAGATCCGAAAATAACAATATCATCTATGAAGTTTACTGTTCCTTCACACCCAGCTAGTATCCGTTCTAAAGTCTTTTGGAATATCTCTGGTGCACAAGAAATTCCGAACATGAGCCGTTTGTATCTGAACAGTCCTTTGCTGGTAATGAATGTCGTAATATAACGCGAATCTGGATGTATCTCAAGTTGATGAAAAGCATCCTTTATATCAAGTCGAGAAAAGAGTTTCGCTTTCCTGAAATTTGGCAGAAGCTGATCCATTGTTGGTAAAGGATGGTTTTCTCGATCGATTGCAGTATTTGCGCGTCGCATGTCGATGCAGATTCGAACTTCGCCGTTCTCTTTGAGAACCGGTACCATAGGTGAAACCCACTTGGATGGTTCTTCAACTTTTTCTATGATCTCTGCTTGTACGAGATGGTTTAATTTGTCATTTATCTTTTGTTCTAAGGGTATAGGAACCCTCCTATAAGGTTGGGCAACTGGCTTGACAGTCGTATCGATTGGAATCTCAATGAGCACGTTTTTAAATTTTGGAAACGGTATAGCTGTTTCAGCTGTGTGTAGCACATCCTGCACTTTTAATCCAATATGCAATACTCCAAGTGCCATTGCTGTGACTTTTCCAAGAAGATCTTTGGTGCCATCTTTGATCACGAAGAATGTAGCTACTTCATTTTTATCATGAATCCTGATCGTTGTTTTGAATGACCCAAGGACGACCAGTGGTTGGTTACTGCCGTATGCCAGAAATACCTTGTCTGGTGACTTCACTTGGTCATGCACGTTGATTTTCTGGCTTTTCAGTTGATTCCAGGTTTTGTCCGTAATGAGATTGCACTTACTTCCCGAATCGATCAATAGGTTTGCTTCTATTCCCCCTAGAATGCATTTAATGTTTGTGTCGTCATCCAAGTGGAACACATAATCAATTTCTTCGTTATTTGATTTCGAATGACGGGCTTTTTTTGCAGGCACGTTCAATTTGTGAGAATCTGGGTTACTGCGCTTGAAAAGTTTTCCTGACAAGCAACACTTCGCGTAGTGGCCCTTTTTTCCGCATTTATTACATTTCACTCCTATGGCTGGACATGACTTTCCAAGGTGATCGTTGCCACATCGAATGCATCTCCTTTTGTCATTGCTCCTCCCAGAAGCAGAATGGTTGAAGGTACTTTTCCTTGCATGGATTTTGTTAATTGTTACCTCGGAATTCTTGTTGCCAAATTCATCTAGTTGACGAGAGACGCTTTCAAGAGTGTTGGCGTCATGGATAATGGAATCAAGTGTGACACTATCACCGGCTTGCAGTATTTTCTTTCTCAACTCAACCGACGCACATTTTTCGGTGATTTGGTCGATTAGGCTTTCATCCTTGTTAGCAAACTTGCATCGGTCGGCTTGCTTGCGCAATCTGATGAGAAATTTTTCGAACTTTTCACCTCCTTCTTGTTTCATCAGTCTGAAAACATGCCTTTCGTAGACCCTACTTTGTTTGGGGGCGAAATATTCATCTAGTTTGCTTACGGCAATCTGGTAGATATCGGTGTTTGGGTCTTCGTTGCTCTCTACATGGGCGCCAGGTACGTTGTAATATATCTCTTGTAAAGAGAGACCACCCATGTGTAGTAGCGTAGCTCGTTTCTTCTCTGGTTTATCGATATTGGCTGCCTCCAAATAGATATTTAACCCACGCTTCCATTTCTCCCATTTTAGGCCTACGCCAGAGGGATCACCATCACAATCAAAGTTGTCCAATGGTGGTAGATTGGACATCTTGAATCTAAAATAAAATATATATCAATAATGTAGGTCAATATATCAATGCAACAGATTCTATGGTTATTTTATTCATAGGTTATGCACGTGTTATATCCGAAGAAAAGGTTTTTTTTTTTTTTTTTTTAATATATATATAGGACATCCATGATATTTGGACCTTCCATTCAATCATTTGCTATATTTAGGACAACCATTACATGTGGTCCTTCCTGTAACTTGGATGACCATAACATGTGGTCCTTCCATTAACTAGGACGACCATAACGTTTGGTCCTTCCATTTCTTCAGATAACCATAACGTTTAGTCCTTCCATTAACTAGGACGACTATAACATTTGGTACTTCCATTAATTCGGATAACCATAATGTTTAGTCCTTCCTTTAAGCAGGACGACCATAAAGTTTGGAACTTCCATTAACCAGGATATCCAATAACGATTGATCCTTCCCTTCTGTTTATAAGTTATATTAGCTGTTACCGAAAATAACACGCGCATATTCCTTATATGGATTATTAAACTCAACATAATGCATATGAAACGTACATTCTGTTATGTACCACATGTATATAGGATAAAATCGATCATATTTATTAGTTTTATAGATAATATACCATAGATATGCTATATAAAGTATATAACCCTTATATACATATCATGTATTTGCCCATATGCATTATGACGCTTATATACTATTTTTTATATAAATTATATGCATTGTTATTTACTATATACCGTATATATGCTTGTATATAGTGATAAAACACACAAGTATTTCTATACTCTTATATACGTTTATATATATATATATATATATATATATATATATTCGTACACATATATATATATACATATATACACATACACATACACACATATATGTTCACCTAGTGTGTAGTACCAATGTAGTTTATATATTTACCCTCGTCGCCAATGTAGAATTGATACTCCTTGTATATAATGTATATGTTTATTTACTCTTCAATCATATAAGTACAGTTTACAGGTATGTACAGTTTCAGTACTTAGGCATACTCTTACATAGGTACGTCGGGAGGTGTTGCCTCCGTGGCGGCTACCGTACGACTGAGAGCCGGTCGCCTCTGCGCTGGCCTTTTATAGGGAAAGGTTGGTTTGCCGCCACGTGCACACTGACCGATAGTTTCACTACTTATACTTGTTATTTGGTCATGCCAGCTGATACATGACACTATCAGCTGTCATGACACTTTACATACATAGCTTATATATATACTATAGCTTATATACACTACAGTCCGGTTGGCTATATTATGCATGTAAATAGTATATGTAATGTGCTTAATCATTGTAATGCATTTATGTATGCTGATGATACGTGCATAGTGTATGCAAACAAAGACCAAAATACCATAGAAAATAAAATTCAAAAGGATATTGATAACATAATTAAATGGTCGCACGATAACGGCATAATTATAAACATAAAGAAAACAAAGGGAATGCACCTATCATCACCACACAATATTAAAAAAGCCATAAATTACAATATCATTGGCCATGAGTATGAGTGCCTTCATAATAATAAATATAATTGTCAGTGTAAGCCCCTTGAGTTTGTTGAGAATTATAAGTACCTAGGCCTCACTATCGATAGAACAATGAGCTGGAAAAAACATGTACAGGAGGTATGTGACAAATTAAGAATACTTCTGGTGAAATTCTATCACCTAAAAAGAATACTGAACAGAAAAGTACTACGAACTATTTACTTTGCTCTTGTGGACTCACTTATAGACTACGGACTAGTTGCATATGGAAGAACGTTTAAATCTTATTTGGATCAAATAAAAGCATTGCAATTACGGTTCCTAAAAATGATGGTTAACACTAAAAAAAGACGAGACTGTAAGGGAGACTACGAGAAACTATTCTCGGTATGTAACATCCTTCCTGTACATGAAAAGGTTAAATGTATGTTAACTATAAGTCAATTCCAAAACTATATCAGCTTGTATAAAACTCCTAATAGGATCACAAGAAGACCGATAAAGGCATTTAATCAAACATATAAACCTAAAAACTACTATGGCGCTCGTACTGTCAAGTATATTCTCCCTAGACTGCTTAACACTTTGCCCAGGACTTATTTTACTGATAACAAAACAAGTTTGATCAAAAAACAAATAAAGAAGTTTTATCTTAATAAATTAAAATTACATACCTAAACAAGCCCACCTACATCTATACTACCTATTACGAAAATAATAGCTCGCTCAGAATGTTACTTATAATACCTATTGTTGAGTATACATACGAAATATATTACAATAATCATTATACTTAAGGTAATTTAGATTATACCTAGTAGTGTTTTATAGCATAATATGTAATAATAATATAAGATACTAATGTAAAATGAGAGTGTTATCTGCCAACAAACTGCTTGCATGCAGTTTGGCAGAGTGCTGTAAATTAAACTTTGTATTTTATAATGAATAAAAACATTAATAATAATAATCGACCCTAACGGAAAAAGCCATTTCGTTGGAAAAAAATATCCTAATAATTTAGAATCTGTTTTAGTTAAGGAATGCCTACACTTTCAATGCCACGTTTCTTCTGAAATAATTTCGATAAAACCAGATTCTGGATTATAACAAAGTCTATCTTTTTTACTGCAAAAACATAATTTGGAGCATATTTATCAAAACTTTTATCAAAACTGATATAGCATTTCGCATGACACTGTGCACACCGGTGACAAATTTTCTTGCTTAAAACGGGGTAAATACTATCTAAGATCTACTTTAAGACAGAAAAAGCTTAATAATCTATTTTGTGCATAGTCAGAACTCATGAAAAAGATTTGATATGACAGTATAACTTATAATTTTGCTTATAGTTACTTAATTTATAATTTTGCTAAATTAAAATCGCCGAAGAAAATAAGTAATGTAAAATTATTTGAACTTATTGTCTGTCACCATTAACTAATTGTTACATATTTTAATAGAAATTTATTGTATTGTTTTTAAACTGTTAAGTGCAATAAACATATTTGACAAAAACAATGTTTGGCAAGAGTTGTTAGGGTTAGAGAATGAGCCGTTACAGAGGTTTTAAGTCTTTAAAGCGCTTTAAAGTCGGGTTTTTTTTTGTTTTGACTTTAACAGTCTATATGTATATAAACCTGTTTATATCAAAATTAAACTTCCAGTACATAGAGGGTTGCAAAAATAATCTAGTCAATGACAGAAATATATAATTAAGTTCACGATCATCTAATAACAGGATTTAACTATTGAATTTCAAAAGTCAGTAGGGGCGGCAAAAATTTAATGGCCTACGGGCGGCAAATTTGTAAATCCGCCACTGGAATTAATAGTGTCAATTTGGACTCCAAATGTTATTTTACTTTTATATCTCGTTTCAGTAGATGATTCCTGTGACAGTTCACAATTTTTTGTGTACCTAATTGACACAGAAAATTAAGTACATTTTATTGGATACGACAAACGACTCATACAAAGAGTCGATAGAAAAAAATCTATATAGAAAGTATATCTATTCTATTCTATTCTCATAGGGGGTAAAGTTCCTGTACGTGGCTCTCTCGAGTGGAACCTTTGTACATATCCCCTTGATTTCAGCTCAGCCAGCCTAGCTCCCGAGTAAACTGGAGTAGCAGGCCTGGGTGTTGTAATAGCTGAGGTAGGCGCTCTGTTGGTCCAAGAATAGATAATCTTGTTTCTGTAGTAGGTGGACAAGCTAACAGAATATGTTCAACCGTCTCATCTACTTCCTTACATGTCCTACATAAGGGACTAGTTGAGTTACCTATGGTAAATAAGTGTTTATTCACGCAACAATGTCCTGTTATTAATCCTACCATTAATGATATATTACTACGGGACAGGTTGAGTAAGTAGCGTGTAAGTTTATGGTTGTGTGATACAATAAACGCTTTAGTTTGTCTGCAATCTACACGATTTTTCCACTCCTGATTGTGTTCAGATAGTGTTTTATCGGTGAGAACTTGCCTTATTGCCTTTGATGACAAACTAATAAATGGTTCTAGCCCTATTGGTAGGGTATTTGATCCCATTCTTGCTAGTCGGTCAGCCTCGCAATTTCCTATGTTGTCGTTATGACTTTTAATCCACTGTACTGTTACATTATTTGAAAGTATATCTAAAACTGCAATACTTACCTACTCAAAACGTCTACGTCTCTAAAGGCGACTTGAACCAAAATATTAAGGGCCACTTGCAGAAACATATTAAATCTAGATTTAGTGTCAAATCTGGATTTAGGAAACGTCAGTCCATATAAAATTTGACACTTAATCGAGATTTAACACTAAATCTAGATTTAATATGTTGGTGCAAGTGGCCCTAAATCTAGATTTAGGGTTAAATCTCGATTTATGCCAAAAATTTATAGGAATGCATTGACATTTCTTAAATCGAGATTAGATATTCATGTGGACCCTAAATAATTGTAACGTCATCGTCACAGGAATAATCTTAGCTAAAACGAGGTATACCTACATTACAGTGAAACATTTTTACAAGGTTTTATAATTTTGCTGCTAAATTTTATTCGAAGTTCATTAAATTTTAATGAAAATTTAAGAGATAGTTCTATGCCACAGATTACTAGTTACGCTAAGCTGAAACCTATAAGAATACTACACATACCACACCCATACACATTAGTTACATGAGTTATTAACGTATACCTATTACATACTCAACTATGAAAATACTTACCGAAATTTCAACATGAAATCGGAAAAAGAATGCTGTAAAATGTTGATAGTTATGTAAGTACATAAGTACCTACCTACTCTAACTCGAACCACTTGGTGTATGTCACTTCGGAGAAGCAGTTTCCATGATTGTGGCAATCCCTTTGAAGTAAACTCACAAAGGATATTATGTTTATAGCCTCAGAAAGTACCTACTGAAATGTTTGGAAATGCCATTGTTTTGTTACTCAACATACTCGTACCTAACAAAAAGTTGCCGGGTCGTAGATGAAGAGAAAACCACTAAGCTGACGAAACTAAGATGACCTAGCTATAGTTATACTTACCTATTCCTTTTAAGAAGACCTAGACCTATCTATATAAGTAAGTAAGTAAGTTACACAGTCAATCTAGGTGTGCAACCCAGAGCTGTGTGAATAATTAGATCCTATATCCTAGTCATGTATTATTATGAAAGATAGAGGATATGAATAATACTTAGTAGCTTGTATGTCGGTAGTTGGTTATATTGTAGAACGATCTAAAGTTACCAATTTCATTGTTCAGGAGTGGGTATATGTATGATAGATGAAAAGCAAATAATCATTTCCTTGTTTTCATAGGGCGTATACGATTGTATTTTTGATATTATGAAATTCTATTGAAACACGGTTAACAAATGTTCCTAATGCTTATCACAGTTATGTTTACACAATTGCAGCTAACAGTAGCTTAAATAAATAATCACATTCACGCACGAAACTTTTTACCCTCATCAATGTAAACAATAGTTTCCTTCGGCTTTAACAGAACAAAATACACTAACAAACACATATAGCTCAGGAGTAGACTGGAGAATATGACGAGGACGACGTAGTCCCGCCACCAGGCGCTGAGCGGGTTGTCGACGGCGGCCCACACGGCGGTGAACACCAGGGTCTGCGCCGACTTCGCCACCAGCCAGCCCGCGTGCCACGCGCGCACGTGCCGGAACCGCACCTTCAGCTCCATCAGACAAAACAAATAAACAAACGCCAAAAATATATAAAAACTCCTCCGCACCGTACTGGCTTGCGGCACTATCAGAAGCAGCAGCATGATCTGGTAGTGCGAGAACAAAATCACAATGGCCGCTATCGGATGGAACACGATGAAGGCGGATATTGACAACAGACGAGAGATGAAGAACATGTACCAGCCCAGGAAATGAACTAAGGAGGCCGCCGCGTCTTGAGGTTCTAAGCCAGTCACGAATCTTCGGGACACTCGGCGCGGTATGTCGGGCTCATCTCTTACTACTTCGTAGTGGTTAGTCTTGTATCGCGGAGGAGCGGATAGCCAATCAGGTATGGACTCCATGTTCTCTACCATTTTTTCAGCCCAATCAGAGAGCGTCAGTCTAGGAGCCGGCATGGCTGGAGGCGGCATGATCTCTACATCCTGAATCGTGTATTCCGTGTTCCTCCGAGGTGCTACTCGATCTATTATGGACTTAGGTCGACCGGTGTCGTCATCGCTATTCGCTTCAGATATGATATTTTGGCTTCGCGGTATTGGTACCAAGTAGTCAGAGTCTGTTTCTGATGCAGAATCAAAGAAAGCGCCTGAATCTCCTCTGACGCTGGGAGAAAATTGTATAAGATTGCTGTTATATTTTCTGTTTCCGTTTAAATATGGCGTTGGCGCTGGGCGATTTCTGGGAAGAATAGTTTCATAAATATTTTCTTCCGCTGCTTTATTATGGTTTTCGATATGCTCATTGGCTTCGTTATCTTGTATGGCTCTGTTGTAGCTCCACGGATATTTTCGTCCGCATTCTTTTTCTCTTTCGAATCGTCTGTAAACCGTCGCAGTGCTGGCCATGCGAAGAGAAGACGCTACAATACTGATTGCTTGTAAGGAAACTGTAAACATATCAAAAAACAACCATTTTATTATATTACAAATAGGTACATAGGTATACGTAAGTATTATGTAGGTATGTTTACTAACTACATATGGAGCAATCTCCAGAATATTTCACTGCAAAACCCTAAAAAACCCTAGCCTCATCACAACCTACCTGAGTCATAGTCCATCTGCGTGTCAGTCATCAGTACGACGATGTTGATGATGGCGTGAGGGGCGGCGTGTACGAAGGCCTGCAGGAACAGGTAGAGCTCCAGGGGAGACGGAGCCCGCGCCAGCGCCACGGCCTGCTTGGTGCGAGCCTCGTCCTGGTACAGAGACGCGAACACCGCTTCTGTCCACCAGAATATTTCGTACATGTATCTGAAATGAGGTTAGGTACGTTTAGTTTCGCTCGTATAATTCGTCCTCAACCATCACGCTGATTTGCAAAAAGGATCTTTACGCTGCATTACGCTGATATTGAGCTTAAATGTATTGCTGCCTTGCTTTGCCAGTATACGGACAGAAAGAGACAGACTAGACAAGATAGGTTTAATGCCGACATTAGCTTAAAGTTCTGCAACTTGCTGCAGCAGTAATCCAATCTCTGTTTAAAAAGGTGATGGCATTTGAACTACAGGTACTTAAGTGAGTAGGTATATTGTTATATAGGTAGGTATAGCACCTACCTTGAAATAGCAGCGACAGGAAACACGAATAAATTGAGAATCTGTGTCATAACCCAGCAGCAGTCAATTGTTTGTGTCTGTTCTGTGGAGTCAGCTCTATCGTCCACAAGCAGAGCCGGAGGCGAGGCCAGGGTGAACACCAGGCTAAGGAGTGCTGGGAGCACAATCAGGATGAGGCTGGTGACTGCTAGTCTGAAACAAAGAAAGGTATCATGTAAATAATTAATTAATTTATAAGGTGGCGATGTTATACATATTAGTAGGCCGGTATTACGTGTTTATAAGTATCTAGAGCCGGAGTGGTAACTTTGCGAGGGGTGCGAGGGAGATTCTTTTATTCATAAATTTATTAAACGTACCATTAAGTCATGCAGTGTCAGAAAATTTATTACCTACTTACCTACAAAGAATATTTTTGGTGACCTAAATAACTATGTTATACTATAGTTAGCTTTGTCAGACCCTACCTACGTAATGTAAAGCTTTCTGGGTTATTATTCTCGACGAAATACTTACGAAGCGTTATCGTGCACAGTGGTAGAGACAGAGACATAAGTTACCAACTTATACTACCTATATACCGTTTCCTCGTAAAGCTAGAGTCACCCCCGGCCCCAAGAATACCTCTAACTCAGTTTTTTTTTCGTAAGTAGGTATTTTCATAAATATGGATAACCCCTATCAAGACACCTTTTCAACCGCATACGATTACTTACTTAATCTTAAGAATAACAATATCCTGTTAATGCATAACTGATAGGGTAAACTACCCAATTATTGACACTTTAAGACGAGTTGTCTGCAAAACTGGCCATAAATACGCATAAAATATTAGTATTGTGGTATTTTTTTCTGTAGCGGTTTCAGGTGTATATTCATTTATAATATTTTTGACAAAACCATGACCCTAGTCTTAGTTTTTTATTATCAGCTATAAATTTGAAAGAACCCCTATTTCCCAATTATTGACACGCGTTTTCCAATTTATGACACCTCTTGTACCAATTATTGACATGCTTGATATTAGGTAATAAAAACCGTTTTTAACAGGAATTAAACCTTTGGGAGGGTACCATGGGTCCGGTTCTCTATTTGGTATATCACGGTGATATATTGAAACACCATAAGTGTCACATACCATAAGTCGTCAGCTAGTTATCTGACATACCATATGTACTGCATCTAATACTGATGCTAGCAGACTAGTCCCACTGAGTTAGGCTGCTTCGTCTCATGATCTCCTGGGCATTTCTCAAAGGTTCCAGCCAGTGCGTCCTGCTGCTGATGCCATATGGTTCAGAAAAGTGGTCACGGCTGGGCTAACAGGTCCACTGATATAAAGTAGTAATGCGGACTGAAATGGGGTAATCAATCCATCAGAGAACCAATGTGAGATGCCAATAGGCCAGCCACCCAAGAAGAAAGACAGTTGGAGTAATCGAGTTCTCGAGTGGAGGTAACGAACAGGCAAGCGTGACATAGCACGCCTTTTGGCCATCAGGACCAAGGCTGATCTTAGACATGTACCTGGTAAGTAGCTGCTGGAAGAGAAAGGCCAAAGAAAAAGTGTGGTGTAGCTTTGTCACATCTGTATTGATGAAGACATCATGAATCATGAATATGCCTCTTATATCTCCAGTTTATGCTCGCAGAACTACACGTAGCATCCTTGAGGGTTGGCCTGTAGATAAACATGTTCAAGACTAAGGTAATGTCCAGTGTCCCAATCGAAACGAACGATACCGCTGGATATCATTCAATTTTGTGAATCTTAACACCTATCTTGATCATTGTTTACCCGCCGGGTCAGAATCCCAGTTTTAATAGATTACAAGGTGGATTCAGCTGGGTGGGAAGTGTGCAGGACACTTTTGGACAGGCAAAATGATGACAGGTGGACGTAGAGCAGTTGGCAGGCCACCTGCCACTGATAGTCAGACGACTTCGTATAGGTTGCAGGAAGGCAGTGAGAAGTGAACAGGAAAAGTTATTTTTTGAGTGTCATAGTATAGTAAGCTCCCATAAAAATATTAATCGTTTATGAGACTAATTATTGACACTTTGCCTATATATAGACATGTCAATAATAGGGAAATAGATTACTGACACTATGTCGATAATTGGATTTCACTGTATTGACACTGTGTCATGAATTGGAAATTCGTGTGGGATAAATGATTAAAAAGTGTTAACATGATCATTATAGAACCGGAAAAAGCAAAAATATTAACATGAAAACAAAAAATATTCCTTCCAATTATTGACCCCATATGTCAATATTAGGAAAATATACCGAAAGTGCTACCTATAATTGACACCACCTAAATTCGAAGTTATAACCGAAAATAAGTGGTTTTTGAGGTAAGAAATGGAAAAGGAATTTTGTTCACTTTTCAGTCCAAATAACAAATTTATAATTTTTTAAAAGAAATACTAGCAAATTTCTTCTTAAAGTAGCCACTGTCCTTTGCAAAAAGCGATCCAAAATGGCGGAATTTGAAGAAGCAACGGAGAGACACGAATTGTCTATGTTTTATTGGTCAGCCATTGCTGTAAAAAGGACTGCCGAGTGTTACCATTACAGAATAACTATTACTGCTGCATTCAAAGATAAATATCACTAAATAGAACGAAGCGTTGTCTTGTTTTCTTTAATTATTCCGCGCTGTGTCAATAAATGGAGGGGTGTCAACAATAGGGTAGTTTACCCTACCTTCATGTAAAATTTATTTCACACTATCCTTTCATTATTGTTCAGGCAGGGGCAGGGGTAACTTTTATCAGTTAATGATTCACTGTAGAAATTTAAGCGGGCCTATAGTTAAGTTGTCGTCTCATTTACAAATCATATGTATTTTGACTAACCCAGTATTTCCATCCATAAACCGTGTGATGACGATGGTAATGTCAAAGCACATAACCAGTAGGTATACCACGAGCCCTCCACAGGCCGGCAGCACCCGGTGGACCAGCAGGGCCTGCCACGGCGGCAGTCTCCAGCCGAGCACCTCGGCTGACGTCTCACCGTCCAACTCACACGCTACCATCGCGTATTACGATGCTCCATCAACATTTTTCCGATAATCTTGAGTGTCATGATTTAATGTCCTAGTTAGCGTGCACTACACTTGAATCACATCCTTCACACATCACTTTAGCAGCTTAATAGCGGGTATGTATATAGAGGTATCTAATCCAAATGTTCTATAAATTCTATAATTAATTTAATTATCAATTAACTATTTAACTAGGCAGTTAGTTTATACACATTAGATTTTTTATTTTCGTGGCGTTCAGTTTGTAAACTAATGTTTGTAGCTAAGTACCTTGATATCTAGAGTGCCCACACACCCAAAGATACAAACGATAAGATAAAAATGTTGAGTCAAGCTGATAATGGCAATGCCATTAATTTAAAAAATCCAGGTTGTAAGAACACACATTGAAGATCTTTTTTACTTTAATCTCTATAAAATATACAATACTTAGTAGAGGCAGGTAGGTAGTTAGTTAACAATACTTGAACTAACTAACTACTCATGATTATTCATGGTGTGGTGATGGTGGTCGTCTAGTATTCCTCGTTCGTCGTCGCCTAACGAGACATAAGTTTTTGCATATACTCAGGCCCAAATACTTACTTCGCAGATCATCGATTGGTGGTCCACCCACCTGAGGCAGTTCTGACATCTTAGAAGAATGATACCTACTCATTTTGTGTTGGGCACATGAGGGCAGAATGGGCACATCACTCGCCACTCGGCTTTCATTCAATCCACAGAGTAGAAAACAAGATTTGTGCACGTGTGTCACATTTGATTTGTTTTGATATTGAATGACAGTTGACATGACAACTTTAATTTAGAGGTTATATTTTAAAAATAAAATAATAAAACTGCGTAAAAACAAGCTGAAAATTCTGTATATTTTGTGATTTTTCAAAATGAGCATGGCTACTATATTCAGAAATATCCGCTCAAGCAAGTTACCCAACTTAATCAGAGTAATTAACGTACATAATCAGCAATCTGCAGAGCATATCAAGAATGTACACAGTGGAGTTTGCCTAAGAAATCCCAGACAAATACATAAACCAAATAGCCGTACTTCTCCGGCCATTGCCAGTAAATATCAGATTATAAATGAGGAAAACTCTCAAATCATCGAAAATACAGACACAGAAATGTTATTCCAATATGAAGAGAAAGAAAAATACCCACTACTCAGTGATGAATTTGATGGTATAAATTTAGAAAGTAAGTATTGACATACTTTACTGTACGCTCCCAAAATAAGTCCGATTTAATATTCCGCTCTTATTCTCACTAACAAAATCAAGTTATACACACTCAATTTTGAATTAAATGTGTTTCAGGAGGAAAAACTGGAGTTTTCGAAATTGAAGATCTGGTTGAACTGCTACAGAGAGAGAATTCTAAAGATATTTTTGTAGCCTCAGTCCCTAAGGAAATCAACTATGTCAGTTACATTTGTGTAGTCAGTGCCCGAAGTAAAAGGCATATTACTGCATTAGCAGAGTTTGTAAGAAAGGTTTATAAGAAAAAGTGCTATAAGTCAGATCAGATACCAAGATTGGAAGGAAAAGACTCTGATGAATGGGTTGCCATTGACTTAGGTAAATAAATTGGTATTGGAACACTTTTATACATATTAGCATGTTTTTTATAGCTTTCACTAAAAGGTACTTCACTCATCTTTGTCTGGTTGGAATTGGCATGTGTTACATATTATACTCAATGAAATTATCATGTTTCAGGTAATATTGCTCTGCACATATTCTCTGAGAAAACAAGACAAGTTTATGATTTAGAGAGTCTCTGGTCCGTGGGCCCAGAGCATGATGACCAGGTGCGAAAGAAGAATGAGATTGTTGACATATTTGAGAACTACAGTGCATACCTGAAGGACTTAAAACCACTAGCATAAGATGTAAATATAATCCTGTAACTGTAACACTTACTTAACTAATTAGCCACCAATGAGAGACAAAGAAAAAAACCATTAAAAGTGTCATATAAAATGTTTATTTCCACTTAATTATATTGGATTGTATAATAATTGAAATTTCAATATTGTAGGTGAAATAAAATATTTAACATTTGGAATTACAGTATTTTTTTTCAACAGGCAGAAAATTAAAATTATTTTGCATGTATGTACCTTATACATACATAAGTAAGTACCTAGTTACAGAAAATATTGTAGACAGACTTATTTGAGCCTATATAAATTGATATACAAAATAACAATTTGGCATAATTTGATTAACTAGCACAGATTTCTAAATGCATCATTGACAATTTAAAATTTTACAAAAGCTGACTAAACCATTCATTCATACCACAATCACAACATCCTATACAGGCATTCATCATCCTTAATCTATATTTTATTCTAAGCCCCTGTTCCACAATGTCTGGTTAGTCGCTACCTGTCGGGTAAAATACATGCTGTCACTGTCTAAAAAATAATAACAGAAAGTGACAGCATGTATTTTATCCGTCAGGTAGCCACTAACCAGACATTGTGGAACAGACCCTAAGTAGCATACTTTTGGAAGCAACCTATTTAGTTAGTGCTGCTATGTACTAAACTAAGTTTTTAAAATGAAAATACTTGTAAGCCAAATAGTTACTACAAAGATAGTCTTAAAAAGAAAATAAATTGTAAGTTTGCTTTATACTGAAAAAATAAATTGGACCTCCTTTAAGTCTTTTTGTTAAAACATAATTATTATACTGTATCAAGTTATGAAGTGGTGACTAATGTTATTTCTTCAAATTATCTAATGATAATGTGGAATTTCTTACTTCAATACATGATTGGTGAACTATAAAATAGTAATCACTACAGAATACAGCACCTTTTATGAAATATGATTTAAAATAGTGATTACATTAAATTCAAATGAATCCTTTAGAACTACTAACATTGCAATGATTATGAATAGACTTACCAGATTATTAAAACAAGAAGGAGCAAAATAAAATGAAAGTGCAATATTGAGAAATACTAATAAAACACATGAATGTGCAAGCATGTCTTTTTGCATTTAGCCTTCGCAATCATGATCATATGACTAAGAGATTAAGACAATATGGCGACACTTCGTCTCACCCCAGCGCCTGAATTGACATTATCCAAGCTAGACCATTTCTTTATTCCATTTTTAAGAACCTCAGCTGCAATCTTATCTTCCATAACTCGAGACATTGCTTCCAACTTTTGTGCCCGTTCCTTGCTCAGTGGCTCACTGGGGAATGCCAGGTCATTCGCCTCAGCTAAAGTGCGCAAGTCAAAGTAATACTTAGCATATACACTGGATGGTACATTGATGTTAAACTGCAACATCTCTAGAAACTGTCTCTCCAGTTCATTCATGTCTTCCACTGTGATGTCTTTTAAGATTTGGCAGTAATCCACATTCCACACAGCCTGGTCGTCCCACACTTTGCTAGCCAGCAAGATGGCGCCCAGCACTATCCTCTTCCAATTAGATGGAGCTATGTCCAACTCTGCACATATGAGTAACCTCTCTAAATATACCAAAGTGATGATAGCACACTCGGCAGTTAGCTGTGCAGCATTGAACAGAGTCCTCACAAACTTGTAGATTTGTTTGTGCTCAGGATTATATCTATCATAGTCATCATTGACTCCTTCCTTACTGAGAGGATGAAGCTTCTCATCAAATATGTCAAGTCTTCTTTCAGAAGTCCTGTTTTTAATGTGATAGTAGATGGCCAACGCAACACACTTGACTGTATTTTTTAAGTTGGGCTGTGACACAGTACTATCATCTAAGTAAATAGTGGAACAGGAACTGCTTTTCTTGAGTTTGTTATCAGCTATTTGATGTTGGCTCCTCTTTCTGGTCATGCCATTTTCTAGGGACTGTTTGGATCTCTCCATGAAGATGGTGCCGGCGATGGGGTCCTGCGAGGGGTCGAGGTCGCCGTCGTCGGGCTCGCGCTCGCTGATGTGCTGGATGTTGTTGGAGCTGGCCTCGCCCTCCGCCGGGTACTCGTCCAGCTTCACCACGTCCTTCCTGATGGGCGACGGGCTGCGGTAGCAACAGCAACTGTTCTGGTTGCCCATTATTATAGATTGCACAATAATCACCTTGACATGATATTAAAACAAAGCGTTCATTCCTCTCGTAGCACGTAAATGTGCCGATCCACAAAAGACATAAAAGGTTCTTGTCTGAAACAAAAGCAAATTGTGTGAGATGTTATTAGGCATTGGAAAGCAAATACCCGTAACATTCAGAGTCATCTTTGGTCAAACAACGAGTAATTATGCTCACCTCATTATGTAAAACAGCTTCTATTTATTTAAACACATTTTTGTAGAACATCTAAAAAATCCATCATCAAAATCGGCTTTTACTTTTGACAGTATTTTTTTTTATTCCCCCATCCGTTATTGGTAACTACAATGACGAAGTGTCATCAGTCATGGGACAGTAAATTAGACAGTGGTTTATAAATTAGCAGGAGTCCACTGCAATCTGCAAGCATTTTACGAGCGCAATGCCGCATGCCGGTGGTGGCCTGAAAAAAAAGCTCCATATAGTTTAACTCGAATCCTATATAGTTTGACGCATCATGAAGATTCGAGTTAAACTATATGGAGCTTTTTTTAAATGAGTATTTATGTAGGTAGGTAGGTATATTTTTTGTTATTAAAAATGATAATGGCATAATAATACCCAACATAAGACAAGATAACTGCTCCGATTATTGTTTTATATGTTATTAGGATGCCATTTTGGTAGTAGTAGAAGGAAAGAGTAGGAATTAATAGTTGCGCCACCTCTCTTAATACTGAAATATGGCATTATGGTCATGATCATGACGTTCACATGGCCACCCAAATGTAGCTTTCATAGAGGCGTGATTACGCGTTAACCCAAGGCTATAATGCCTTAGGTTAACTAACCGTTTCCACCATGGTATCGCACCAGCAGCATCATGTTTCAAAAGGCAAGGCAAAAGTTGCCCAGCACAGCATGTAAACACTTCATAATAATATTTTTTTTTTTTTTTTAGTTAGTCTAAGTGTTTTCCCACTGCTGGGCAAAGACCTCCCCTTTAATTTTCCACTTCTCCCGATCCAATGCGGCTACCTCCCAATCCGGCAAATATTTGACGAGGTCGTCCCGCCACCTCCTTCTCGGCCTGCCTCTCCGCCGGCGCCCGTCGCCCGGCACCCACTCGGTCGCTATATAGAGAAGCAATATAATATAGGGTAATCGTGGTATAACTGGCATGTGTCAGTAACTGGCACTTTGACTATAAAACTAAATATATTAAGCTTTTGGATATAGTAAGACCATCTTTGATATGTTTACAGCAATCTCCAATTATTCATTGATATTATAGTTTAATTTTACGCCGCTAGGTGTGTATTTTCCGGCGCTGGAAATGGGAGATTTTCCAGTAGTTCCAAAATCGACCAATAGATGGCATTCGGCCTGTCGTTTTTAGTAGTGAGCTACATTCTTCTGAGGAAACGGAGATGACAAATGTCACAGACCTACTACAAAACAAATGTTACCTATGTCATTCGGTTTCTCTCATAGACTTAGTATATACTACGCTAGTATATACTAAGTCTATGGTTTCTCTTGTAGCTACGCGAATGTCTCCGGTGCTGTGTTTTGTGATAATTTCGACGACTCTGGCTATGATGACTTTTGATGATGGTATTGCTAATTCTTCTGCAATATCAATTTCTAAGGAAATGTGTTCTGGCGTACCATAATTTGAAGAATTATCAAGGTCATGAGTAAAGGGTCTTCATTGGAGGAACATGAAAAAATGTTATTATATGGTTGCTCTTCTACAAATGCAACTGGAGGAGGTGTAAATTATAATTTTTGTAAGTAAGTATATATACTTAAGTACTTAACATAATGAGCGTGTATTGTCTAGCATATAACTGAATGGTCTGATGGGAGCTATATACAAAGTTAAGTTACAAGATAGTTATAAGTAAGTAAATAATATGTGCTTACTTCTTCCATAGGTTTTTTTTTGGGTTGGGTCTTCTTTAGTCATTTTGATTGAATAATCCCAAAAAAATACACTTGGAACAGCTTCTTTTTTTAGCATTTTCCTTGATTTACCTATAAAATAAAATGCCTCAGGTTTAGTTAAAGATAATAATTATTAAAAAGTTTGTTTTAATTACCTACCTACTGAATGAGCAAGAATAAGTAAGTAGTATTACCTAAGAGGTAGTCTGATGGTTTGAAGTGGCCGGGGCATATTCTTGAATGCTTTTTTATGTTTAATCCAGGCTTTAATTCTTTTAATGCTTCCATCCATTTTGCCCTTGTTTCGTTTTGTGGAATTTTGTGCACCCCCCTTTCTCTACAGTAAGCTACAATACAACACGACGACATATCTACTATAAATGCTATTCAGAGAGTCGGAAAACTTTAGTTTTGTGGTGTGGGTAGAGAAAACTAAGTACCCACCTACTAATGTCTGCTCTACCATAGAGAAATCATTACTTCCAACGTGCCTCAGAATAATTATGATACTTACACACAGCGGTCGCGCCTCGGACATGGACAGAGGATGCAGATGATCTCAACTAGTTCAGACTTAATATTATGTATAACTACATATAACAGCAATTTATTATTATTAGTTTGCACGTTCTCAACAAATACCAGTTATGCTACGAAATCATTTGTATTTGGCAATATTTGCCTAATAGGCAACTTGTAGGCAAACTATTTAATCATAGTATTATTCTGTGGAATAAACATGGATTTTTGTATTGGCTGAAAGGACTCGAATCCATGCCGGCTATAAAAAAATATGCAGTCCTGTTCAGTATGAAGATTTACTAGCGCCATCTATTGTCGGGTTTTGTCTATGGACGTTGTCTATGGTTGAAAACCTCCCATTATCGCAGTCAAAGCGGCGAAGATCGCCAAAAAAATGCACGTGCGTTAAGTTTTTTTTAAGGAGACACCAAAATGTGTATGGCCTGTTTTCGCGAAAATAAATAAGTTTTTGATAGTGTGACAATAACAAGGAAGTAGGGGAAGGTCTAAACAATATCATAATAGCCCGATTCACTGTGATTTTAGTTGCTTTTGAGTTATATTTGAGGGTGCTAGTTACTGAAATGTAATTTATATCTTCTCTTAGTAACTGGCACCCCCCTGCCAGTTACTAATATTTTGGGTTTTGTGATTTTAAGCTATTTTATACCTTATATCGATAGAAAATACGATTTAAAGTGCACTGTAAAAACCCCCAGTGTCTAGGCAGCTTTGTTTCAATAACTGGCACGGGGCTGCCAGTTACTAATCTGCATACATTTTTTTTACGAACCAATAACTGGCACTTACTGGTGCGGTAAACATTTCTTTCATGTTTCTTTTCAGAAAAATGACTAAAATCAAGGCTATCTACAGTAGTCTGTAATTGTCCACTGCTGGACCTCTCACCAGCAGTGACACTGCACTCTGTTCTAGACCTTCCTCATCCAGCCACTACCGGTCAGCTTTATAAGGTCGTTGGTCCAGCTGGCCCGAAGGTATCCGCCGCTACCCTTGCCTGTTCGTGGTCTCCACTCTAGAGCGCGTTTGCCCCACTGGTCATCGCGTCTTCGGCAGCTATGGCCGGCCGAATGCCACTTGAGCATACAGAATTTAAGAGCTATATCGGGTACTCAAGTTCTCTTACGGATTACCTTATTTCTGATATGGTCCTTCAAAGAACCAAGAAACTTCCCAATGCCCGCTGATCGATTTTGAATCGGTGGACCAGTCCAACCGTCAGTGTCCACGTCTATGATCCATACGTCATCACCAGAAAGACGCATTGACTGAAGACCTTTGCCTTCAGCCATTTTTATGTGAAAATTTGTCAAATCTTCCCCTATGCAGTGCAATCCAGTAATATTTTGTTTTATGCACCTTACAGCTTCGTTTTCGAAGTTCCTTCTGCCTAGTCGATTAGACTGTCCAAGGTAGACATAATATACTGTTGCTGCATTAAGGCCGCTATGCATGTTACAACGAGGGAATTCCAGAACTGCCCAGGTCTAAATGGAATCAAAGGCTTTCTTATAGTCCTTGAAGAACTTGATAGAAACACGGTTCGTGATGACCTTATAAAACAGCTTGAAAACATGACTTACAAACAAAATTGGTTAAAGAGCTTCTGAAGCTGTTCGAGGATAGTAATAGCTTTCAGAAGAGCTGTACTAATTATGTCTTTACCCAGAGCATGTGAAGCTGAAAGCCGTAGAAACCTTCAATTTCCGCAAAAAATTTCAGCTTAGAGGCAACTATACTACCGTCAGCAGTCTTCAACTTAGCCAGGTCACTTCTCCCAAGCTGCTGAATGAATACATCAACGTCCACAAGCATTTGTTTTCTCCATTTCCGTTTCCAAATCCAAGGGTTTCTCGATTTGTTGCATTCATATGGACCCACGATTCGTCGCATACTTGTACTGTCATTTTGTCGTAGAAGGCGACCATTACAACGGTGATTTTGAGTCTTACCGGTACAGAACCTACACAGGTAATTGTAAATTACCTAATATCAAATATATTATTGATTTTAGAGTACTTATTGACCTAATTGCATGATCTTTAAAAGGTGCCAGTTACTGAAACATCATGTGACAGTTACTAATTTTTACTGCCAGTTACTAGGTTTTTTGGGGGTAGTGGATATAAACTTCATTAAAATCGAATATTAATCATATATCTTTACCATTTATGCCTATAATTGTTCGTCATCTTATTACCAGTAATTCAAGCCTACCATTTCTTAAATCAGGCCAATACTTTATTTTTAATATATTTTTTGTGTTGCTAGTCGCTTAAACTGCCAGTTACTAGTACTTTTACCCTAATATAATACAGAATGTTGCAAACAGGGTACAATTTTCAAATTATGATTTCAGTTTCGGGCTTAGATATACCATGCTGCACATGTAGGTTTCGGCTTAGTATACCCTTTTTGCAACACACTGTATATACGTCCATGTCTATGCCACTGGACTTTTAAAATAAGTCAGTGCAAGGGATAGTAACATGTTAGTCTGTGTAATGTCTATGGAATAACCATAGACTAAAATTAAAAACAAATCTAATTTGTCAATATGGCGTCGGTTTTCTAGATTTTCGCACGAAGCACGCTATTTGGATTTGTTTGTTTCATGTGCAAATAGTTGAATTCATACTGAAAGAATCTTAAATTGCAGCTGAAAATAATCTGCAGGTAAATTTCATCCATAAGATTTGTGCCACCAGTAGTTAGTGTATTCAAACTGATTGATGAAACATTTCACACTCATCTGTTATTATTTAATTTCAGGTGAAGATGCGTCGTAAAAGTGAGCGTACTGCCTCTAAAAAGGTTAAAGCCTCACCGGAAAAGAAAGTGGAGAAGCCGAAACGTGGTAGAACCAGACGCAGTAAAAAACCATCGACATCTTCAGAAAATGAGTCTGCTGAGGATGCGAGTCCAGTGCGGGCGCCGGAGCCGCCAGTAGTCGCAGAGGTGAAGCCGCCAGTGACCCCCGTTAAGGACCCTAGCCCAGAGGAATCTAACGATCAGGTCTGGCAAGTTAAAGCAGCTCAGGGATCCAGTGATGTAGGAGAAATACAAAAGCTAAAAATATGCTTGAAACGTCCGCCGTCTACACCTGAAAGAGTGGATCGGTCCCCACGCAGTAAGAGGAAGCATTCTCGGGCGACAAGCTCTAGTGATACTCCAAGTGCTGATGGCTCCGAGGAAAAGAAAAAGAAGCATAAATCCAGAAGAGCCACTCGGGAATCAAAGGATGACAGTTTTGAGAAAAGTCAAGAGAGTCAGAGTGATGAACCAGACAAAAAGCAGTCAAATTTGAAAAATGTTGAGAAATCTGATGAACCGGAAAATGAAATAAGTCAAAGCTCACAGCCAGCTGAGCAAACTGCGTCAGATGAAATTCCCATGTCAACTACAACTGAGGAAACTAAAGAGAGTGCTGACACTCCACAAACTGCAGAGGAAGACTCTAAGACCAGTCAACAAGCTGAGGCCAGTACAGAGCAAGAGAAGCCCTCTGATGCCGATACAACTGTAGAGTCTCCAAAACAGAGTGATACCAAAAAATCTGACAATGCACCATCTGAGGCCCAAGAGAATAGTGAAAAAGATGATGATAGTCCAGTACAGATTATTGAAATAGAAATTGAGAAATCACCAGCATCAGAACCAGAACAAGAAGATACTAAAGCTGTTGATGAACCTGCTACCAGGAACAACGAGAGTGAAGCAACAGAACCAGAGAAGGAGCCAACAACAGACAAGGTGACAGCTGATAAACAGGTAAGTAGAGAAGCAGAGCCTAAAAGTGAACAGTCACTAGAAAGCTCTAAAAGTAAGGATAAGGAAGCAACTAATGATAATAATGTTGTAGAGAAAGTCCAACCAGCACAGAGGAAGATATCTTCTGACTCTGATAAGGATGATGAGAGTCAGAAAAAATATAGGCGCAAGGAAGTGGAACGATCAGAGTCAGTCAAGTCAGCTCAGTCTACACAAGAAGAACCTGTTGCAAATGGGCAAGCAGCTCCTATTGTGATAAATAGAAAGCGTAGATGGGGATCTCGTCCTAGTAAAGTAGCCTCGCAGAAGTCTATCACAATATCTACTGATGTGCTCAAGGATATTATACCGGATGTCAAACCTGTAGAGTTTGAAACAGTAATTGAAGAAAAAGAGAAGAAACAACACAAGCGTGTTGACATCAGCGAGAGGATTGAGAGACCAGTTCTCCCTAAAATTGTCATTGATAACACAGACAATGTTGAAGCTAGAAGGGAGCAAGATGACAAGGAGAATGTCAAGTCGAAAGACAGCCTTCCAAAGTCCAACCGAAAAATATCGATTGTGAAAGACATTGACATCATTACCAGGCCACCGAGTCCACCGAGGAACAAGCAGTCTCATATATTGTACATAACAAACTTGGTTAGACCATTTACATTGCCGCAGTTGAAGAATTTGCTCCAAAGGACAGGAAGAATTGCTGAAGGTGGCTTTTGGATCGACAGAATCAAATCAAGATGCTTTGTAATCTACGAAAATGAAGAGTAAGTTGTTTGATTACTGAATATTATCCTGAGTATGTTGTAGCTCATCTCACCTAAATACAATAAAATTGTGTTGGTTGGTTCTTGAATAATTTCTAAAATACCGCTCTCACAAAGTACTTACATGATCAATCTGGCTATCATTACTATGAATATTATTATTTGTAGCATGTCTGCACTTATTTAATTTTATCATTGAATTGTTACAGTCAAGCCGTAGAAACGCGGCACGCTCTACACGGCGTCACATGGCCGGTGTCGAATCCGAAGACTCTTCAAGTAGACTTCTCGTCACAAGAGGCATTTGACAAAGCCAAGGCAAATGAAGACACTGAGAATGTACAGTCCAATTCAATCCCTGGCACTGTCGAGGACTGGCTGCGCGAACAAGACGCGAAGAGGGAACGCGGAGAACTGGTAAGTCTAATAAATTGAAAGTAACATGGAAATGTCACATATTGTTATAACACGCTCACATAAAGAAGCAATATGATTTAAGTAAACTGACTCATGCTATCTCATCCTATTTGTGAGTGGTTCTCACACTCCTTCCTCCACTCATGGTTGACATGGATTTCAACAAATTTTGTGTGGCTTAACTAAAGAAAGGCTGAGGAGGACTGAGGTATAAACTATAAACTATTATACTACATATTATTACATCACCTCTGAATCTCCATTCACCTAATAGCCATTCTCTCGCTCCAGGAAAAGCCATGGGAGCGGAAGACGGCGGTGCGCGAGTGGGACGTGGGCAAGGGAGACAAGGCGAAGGAGGAGACGGCGGGGCGCGACGAGCGCGGGGGCGCGGGGGCGGAGCGCCGGCGGCACCGCACGCAGGAACACAGCCCGGAGCCTGGTGAGTGTGTGCTGGGTTATTGTCAACAAAGATGGTCGAAAAGTGCGAAAAGTCACTCCATCTGATAATTGGTCTAGTATAATCGATAGTGAAATGAGATGTTTTTCTGTGTGAATTTTCTTTCGCAGCCGTGATTTCCGATGCAAATTTTTACCATAGTTTCATCATGATCATTGTCAGCCTATAGCAGTCCTATGCTGGGCGTAGGCCTCTACCAAAGCACGCCACTGGATGCGATCTATAGCTTTCCGCATTCCCTTAGTTTACAGATCTAAAACCTCACAGTTCATTCTCTGTATTTTATATTCTAATACTTGCTTTACTCACACTTTAAAAACTATAGCCTCAACAAAAGAAGGTTGTAGAGTTTCTATCTATATTCATTTCTTCTCAGTTTCTGACCCTCGGTGAAATGAATATATTAATTTCAATTGCATTTTTAAAATTGTAGCCAAGAAGTTCAAGAAGGAGGAGGAAGCCCCTGCGAAGCTGCTGGATGACCTCTTCAGGAAGACCAAGACCACGCCCTGCATCTACTGGCTCCCACTCTCTGACGAAACGGTAAAGAAAAGTAATGTTTCACTGTATCTTTACTCTTTCACATAGTTTGCCGAGCGAAAGGATTGTTAATGGTTATAAGCAAAGTATGATTTATGATTACTTATGACTTTTTAGATAGCTTGCTGTTAAAAGTATTACATACGTTTTGAATTAGTTTTTCACTTCTAGGTACCGACAAAACGGAAGGTATTGTTTATTACCCTAG
This sequence comes from Plutella xylostella, assembly GCF_932276165.1. NCBI lineage: Eukaryota > Metazoa > Arthropoda > Insecta > Lepidoptera > Plutellidae > Plutella > Plutella xylostella. Next base: position 8,380,118 of record NC_063984.1, on the reverse strand, counting down.
TTAATATTTGGGTAACTTATCATACAGTTGGCACTTTTTCATGTGACTTCTGGGTTTTAAGTTTCCCTAATTCACGCTAACGGAGATGTTTGCATCTTTATCTATCAACTGCGTACATCTTCTGTCATTTATTTGTATCATAGTTATCACTATTATATTGTAAAACTTATTATTAGAAAAGTTCAGTAAAATTTTAAAAACGCTTACGTAGGAAAATATAGGAGCTTATGGTGATAATTTGAAATTTCAGATTGCAATAAAGGAGGAGCAGCGGCGGCAACACATGGCTGAGCACGAGCGGCGCCTGCACGAGTTGCGCAGACATCGCCGCCACTAGCACGGTCCGTCTCACACACACACACACACACACACAACACACACTAACACACACCCACACACAGTTGACACTCACACATCCCACACACGCAGTAATTCACCCACTCGACATTTAACGTTTTAGTCGCTTTGACGACTCTTCCTTTTCAGGTTCTTAGGATTACTATGACGTATAAATTGATCATAACATTTAATTTTTATATTAAAATAATTTGTTATGTAACAGTCACACATTTGCTTAGATTAAACGGCGCTGTATCGCCGAAGTAAACATGGAATGTATGTAATGGAAGAATGCATGAATTTATTTTATGAAAAATGTTATAGAAAAGCATTGGCGCCTCGCCATGGAGGAAATCTATGATATTGTTCGGCGTCGGAGATTGCGGTCGCGTGACAGACGGGGAATTTCTCGAATCTCCAGATATCCACGAATCGCTGCCACGATGCTGACTCTCATTGCGTCTCGCGAAGCCTATGACGACATACGTCGTAAAGCTCGTGTTTTTCGACAACTTTGGCGACGCGACAGAGTAACAAACATACCCGGACATTGCTGCGGGGCCCGCTACCCCGACATGTCCTGCCCGAATATGAGAAGCTGAATCAACCAAATGGAAATTATGATTGAATTATGAAACTGATGTTTCTAAAGCAAACACATCACAGGAAATATCGAAGAACCCTGACATCGTCCAGAGAATTGCAGTTGAATGATTTTTAAAAAATTATGGAATACCTTTTTGACGATTTAATATATCCGGATATAGTCGAGAAAAATTATTTGTAGTGAGGATAAATGATAATTTTGTGTCTATAAATAAAGGAGACAATTGTATTTCAAGATTTTGTCCTATTCGATGTGATGTTCAATAAACATTTCCTTAGAATTTCTGTTGTTTAATTTTACGTCCTCATTAGTACAGAATAACATACTTATTACTTATACATAATTTCATATCAGTGGCAGTGAATAATCAACATAAAATGATAGTGACGTTTAGTAAACTGTTATCAGAATTATTATCTAAAGTTATTTGGATTAGCCACTTCGTTGTAAAGATAAACCATTTTATAGATATTTCGACTGATTGATTCCTTAGATCAGTCGTAAGTTATGTTACAATAAATTGGAGAAAATGGTGAGTAAAAGTTATGTTTTCACTCTACGTCTTTACTATTATTTAGGTTATCTCGCCAATCAACATAAACAGTTGAATGATATTATATCAAGTAGGTCCCGTATAGAGGACTATACGAGTCTGTATTGAAGTTAAGGATAACTCATGGCTTCCTTTCCCCACAAGGCATGGTGGTATATTTTGGTAGTGCTGGCGGCGGCGGCGGCTCAGGAACCCCTGGAGCCTATAACCCTGGAGGAAGTGGTAACCGGACAGTACAGCCAGCGAGGGTTCAATGGAAGATGGATATCTGGTAAGTTCACAGTTTATCTGTAAGTGGGTAAGTAGTAAGTTTGTACACGTTAATTGATTATTGCATTGGTAGTGTAACTCATACCTGTTGTAGAATAGCTGGATACCTGTAAACTATTAGGTATGTTCTTATACTGCGATAGGTACTTTCCATGAATAAGCACCCTGAGTGATGGATGAATTTTAGAAGACAAAAATTTGCAAGTGGTAAAATACCTAGGTAGTTTAAACAGTTTTGGACAGTAGGTACTATGTACAATAAGCAGCGTAAGACTACCTATACCTTGTTTCACGGGGAAAGACATCTGACAGGACCCTTATTTACATTCGAATAAGGGAAGTTTTTGCTTGTATCAGCTGTCTTTCCTCGTGGAAAAAGGTATATATGATCTGGCTTGCTAATCCTTTCACCACGGTGACAAAACCTATAGTCTATAGCTAGTGTCTATCACCGAAACGCTGTAAGAAGTATGGTCTTCTAATTTTTGGCAAATAATTCCAGACACGGAGTTCACATACACGGTGCCCGGCGAGGCCGGCATCTACATGTTCGATATGACCACCTTAAACAGCAGTGTGTTGGTATCTGCCGAATTGTTGGTTAGTACCTACCTACCTACTTAACCTGTTACGAGTATTATACTTATTATCATCATCCTCATTAGCCCGTAGTCGCCCACTGCTTGACCTTTTTCAAGGAGATGCACAACACTAATCCAGCCACTAGCGGATGTCTTAGGTCGCCAGTCCGTACTATTGGCTTTACCTATACCTACACAGTTGCTGATTTGCCATTTGCACACAATATAAAGTAATCACCATCGCATCTTTCTCATTAAATCGTCTCATAATCCAAATGGGACGGATAACCGACAGGAAACTCAGTACAGAGGGTTACAACAAAACATTTATTTCACAGGCATTCCTGAACACCACCAGCCCAATCCTGTCTGCCGACAGAAAGTTTATCTTGGCGCCCAGCGAAGTGGAATCAGTAAGATCTGTTTATTTTCAAGTCACAAAAACGATACAATTTGGTATTGTTACGTTATTATATTTTCAGATTGCTGAAATAAAGTGTTATCTACTTTCAACTACTTACCTAGTTACATAGCTATGTATCTACATGCGTAGGTATTAGATAAAACATATTTACCGACAGATAATGTAGGTAATCCGATTTTCAATGTTTCTTTTCAGGTCTACAGATATTCCACAACCGCCAAATATGCACTCTACGAAATAGCTGAACAGTAAGTTTTTATTCACTCGTAAGTAGGTAGGTAAGCATTGGCTTAGGGTGCTTTTCCACCAGAGATGTGCTATGCAGCTATGCTGCGAAGATGTGATATCTACGCTACGAAAATATGTGACCGTTTCCACCAATACTACGCTAGGTAGCTGTGCGAGGAAGATGCGCTACGAAGATGCGCCGCCGCAAAGTAGCTGTGCGAGAAAGATGCGCATCTCGAGCTATGCTATGTATCGATAGTAGGGAAACGACGGGGGCGGCGGCGCCATAGCTACACCACTCGCGATGGTCCATAGCACATATCCATAGCACGCATCCATAGCACACATCCATAGCACGCATCATTCCATACAAAAAACATATCTTAGTTGAATCCGTTTCCACCAGTGCTAAGCTATGTGCACCAATAATTATGATTGGTGGATATCAAACGCATCCATAGCATCGTAGCATAGCACATCTCTGGTGGAAAAGCACCCTTATTATCACCTCATGCTAAGGGTGCCTGTCAGAAATTACACTATTACAGCAATATCCGCTGATTGTGCACTATTCCTGAATTCATTGTAATGTAATTTTATCTGCCCCGTGTAGTAGGGTACTAACTGTAGCTATAGGTATGCGATATATGAGATATTTGCTCTTATAGTAATAGATCGCCGATTGTGCACTAATCTTGAAAATTCACGGCAATTTTATCCGCCGCCGCGCTGGTAATCTATAATGAGAGCACTAACTGCTAAAAGCATTACCCCTTATATGTATTCTACATCTGCACTACCTACCACACCTACCGTAAAAACCTGATGTTGTCCAAGAAATTCATAGTAGTTAGGTACCTTTTAACCACAAACTACCCCACTATCCTCCCTCCCAGATCAGTGACATACATAGCGGACCAGCAGCGCCTGCAGCTCTGCATCTTCGGCGGCGGTCACTCGCTGGCGTATGTGCTGGACAACGACCTTTACTACCTGCCCGAAGGCGCCGCCACGCCAGTGAGGGTGACCACCGACGGCGTGCCCGATGTGCTGTATAATGGACACACGGACTGGGTTTATGAAGGTGGGTTAAGTAAAACGTGTGGTTGTGTTGATATAACTTGATTGTGTGATTGAATGACTGTGTATCATTTGGCCGGAAGCTTTCATCATAAACCCGTATAATCATTCAGTGCTGGCCTCGCCCAAGGATCGCCGCAAAACTGTTCTGCTTCATCCAACCTGAGGGCTGCATACCAGTGTCCAGTTATACAACAATTTTAAGGCATTTTAAGCAAACAGGTATAGGCAGGTTACACCAATATGCTGTGTATCAAAAGAAACAACTATAAAAATTATGGTATTGAGGGGAGAACATGAACAAGCAATCCGGTAGTGGTTGAATTATACAGAATTTTAGAATCCAATAATATCCTAAGCAAAAATTACAGGACGAGACAACTTTTTGGCCTTCAAAACCTACCACGTGTTATAATGTAGGTAAACTTAATATTTAATTTCCAGAGGACGTGATGTACACGGGACAAGCCACGTGGTTCTCCACCGACGGCTCCTACTTGGCCTTCGCGAGCTTCAACGACGAGGAGGTCGACACCTACTCGTACTACTACTATGTGGACCAGACGGAAGACGAGGATGGGTTGTACCCGAAGTTTGTCAACTTGAAGTATCCTAAGGTGAGTTTCCGTCATACTTCATGGAGGCAGTGTAGTCCTCATCGTTATATAGTCATCGAACAATAATTAGTTACTTCTCTATAATATGTATAAAGCTTCCAAGTTGCGTCACAAAGCTTGTCCTCGTGCTTCCTCATCCAGCTAAAACCGGCTATCTGTATAGGGTCTGATGACCGAACTGAGTGTAGTCTATCGGGTTTTGGGTTTTCATTGGTCATATCTCCAATTCGCTGCCAACCTTAAATATTATGGAAATAATCCTCCGATCACGGAGGAGGCCATATCCACCAGTGGTCTGCGTGACACACAGCGACTCACACGAATTCGTGGTACCTACAAGCGATGTGAGAACAACCTGATTTCCTAAACAGAATATTACGCTAATAGAAATTACCATATCCAGGTCGGCCGCAAGAACCCGACGGTATCCCTCCGCGTGGTGAACCTGGCGACCCTATCAGCATCTTCCCCGGTGACCTGGACGACCCTGCAGGCGCCGGCCGAGGTCACTGAAGACCACATCCTGGGCGCGGTCACCTGGCCCACGGACAACGAGGTCGCCGCCTACTGGTTCAATAGGAGGCAGAACTCCTCGATACTGAGGATCTGTAATGTTGTCACTGATGTCTGTCAGGTGAGTGTGCTGTTTTTTACGACATTTTCTTTACTTTATCCGTGTAAGATCCGTGTAGTCAGTGGCTGACGCTAATCTGACTGACACATCTTTTCACCTTGCTGACAAACAATGACAAACTCTATAGTCTAGCTCTTGTGATGTCATTATCACAAACAGTATAAGAAGATCTGCGTAGTCATCACATAAATTCACCAAACTGAAAACTTCCATGAGTGGCCTGTATATTCGCCAAACTTAAAAAATGCGTATTTCACAAATAGGTAAGTATAGTCAATGGAAATTTTGGCAGATACTTACGTTACGCAAATACGAATGTTCAAGTGAGGTACCAGCATAAGATACCAATAACATCTTCTACAGGACGAAGCGCGTGAAGAACCCAACGGCTGGATCGCCATGACGATGCCAGTCTTCAGCTCCGCCGGCGACTACTACATGTCTTTACGGTGGGGGCGCGCGGGCGAGCGCGGGGGGTGGCAGCAGCTGCACCAGACCCTGCGCGGGGAGGGGGGGCTCGTCACCGAGTCTATCACACCGGGAGAGTTCACCGTGGACAACTTTGTGGGCATGGATGAGGGGAATAATCGATTGTGAGTACGCTGCTAAATTTACGGTGTGTAGAAAATAGGGGTCCGTTCTAAACTGTATCAAATCATCATCTTGCCAATCTTCCATCTTCGAAGGACTTGGGGAGTGAACCTACATTCTCCGCGACGGTTTAATCAATCAAATCAATCAATCAAATCGTTTATTTGGCAAAAGAAAATATTACAGCTAAGGTACAAATAGTAGTTGCTTAATAGTTATACATTGGTTTTGTAACTAAGTATAATAGGTGATCACTGAAAACCTAAACAACATAGAACAACGCGGACTCGGGTGTACCCTCGGGAAGCGTCATAGCGATCTTTCTTGATACAAAAAAAGGCTGGATCGCCATGACGATGCCAGTCTTCAGCTCAGCCGGCGACTACTACATGTCTTTACGGTGGGGGCGCGCGGGCGAGCGCGGGGGGTGGCAACAACTGCACCAGACCCTGCGCGGGGAGGGGGGGGGGGGCTCGTCACCGAGTCTATCACGCCGGGAGAGTTCACCGTGGACAACTTTGTGGGGATGGATGAGGGGAATAATCGATTGTGAGTACCTATCTGGGAATTTGTCGGTGCATCGCTTGAAGCCTACTCGCATATTCTCTTCAGGAACAGTCACACAACGAGTTGATCACGCGATAAATATAATTTTGAAATCGGGCTACCATGAATGTCGATGATCTTGAATTTGGATTTTTACGTTTTACGTCACGCATGTTGTACTTACTTACTTAACCTTTGGAACTCTGAGGAACCCCGCGCACTAGGCAACCTGGCTGCGCAGCCAGGGTGCCTAGTGCGTGGTCAGCCTGATGCGTGGATTCTTCCAATTCTCGGCAACCAACCGCATAAATTACTAATTAATTTATACAGGGTATTGCAAAAAGGGAGCTTGCTTACATGTGCAGCTTGTTATATCTAAGCCCCAAAATTAAATCAGATGTAGGTTTCGGCTTAGTAGGTATACCCTTTTTGCAACACCCTGTATAGTCAGTCCAACATGCCGGGACCAAACGAAACAGCGCAACCAATAACCCACCAAAAATTCTAACCACTTTCCCTCAGCTACTACACCCGAACCCTGACCGGCGCTCCGTGGCGCCGCCAGGTCTACGTCACCACCACCGCCGGGGAGTCCTGCCTCAGCTGTGACGTCACGCTGCCAGACGGTGGAATATGTTCTTACGCCTCAGCGAGCCTTAGCCGCGGCGGTCGGTACATGAGCGTGACCTGTTCCTCGCCTGAAGAGCCGGCCGCGGTCTATCTGTTTGATGCTTTGGTAAGTTTTTACTGGGCTACAAAAAAGCTGATCTTGGTAGTAGTTGTGTATGAATGAGCATCTTAATTTGACAAATGAGGTCGTTGGGACTTGGAAGCTTTGAACAGTCTGCTTAGCTTTACCCCAATACAGATTAAATCTATGTTTGTCTCTTTCTGTCAGTATACTGATATACTTACTGGCAAAACAAGGCAGAAATACATATAAAGTCGGCATTAGCTTAAGGTTCCTTCGTGCAGCTCAGCATTACCATCTCCGTGGGTTTACTACGAAATTTTCAAGTCAAACTAAGATGACCCATGAACACTCATTTTGATAGAGTTGCATAATCATCATCGTGAAAACAACCACGCTCTCAATCTAGAAAGCTCCTACAATACATCCTTGCCTATCAATGCACTAACCAAACTCAACATCCGCAGAACGAAATAAACCTATACACCTGGGAGACCAACGCGATAGTCCGTGAACGCCTGGCCGGGAAGGCGGTGCAACAGAAGATCATCACCACCGTGCCTCTAGACAACGGGCACCCGGCGCCCGTGCGGCTGCTGCTGCCTCCCGGGCTGGATGTCAACGATACCAACACGAAATACCCCGTCATGTTCTATGTGTACTCCGGCCCTAATACTAACAGGGTGTTTGATACGTTTACTGCGAGTGAGTATGAGTTGTGAACGTGTTTTTTTTTTCGTAAAATGTAATGCGTGTGGGTGATTTTTTTATAATCCATGTAGATTACACTAATTAAGGGTTATATAGGGGCATTGGCCAATGACCTACCTAGGTCTAGCACGGTAACTATACAATATTTTCTGAAATCGGGCCAGCATTACATGAGTGTTGGCATATTTTATGTTCCTAAGAAAGTTATTTAGTAGGTTCTATAAAATCTATTTAGCGCTAATAGCTAAATAGATTTTTAATCAGTTTGTACTTAGGTATTATTCACAACAGATATGTCTACTAATTGATTAAATTATATCGCATTCCACGGGGAAAGACATCTGATACAAACAAAAACTACCCTTATTCGAATGTAATAAGAATAAGGGTGCTGTGATGTCTTTCTCCGTGGAGTGGGATATAGATGTAATATGCATTATTTTACAACTCCCATCCAATCACAAACTAACCACCCCCCATTCCTCCTCCAGCCTACCACTCGTACATCACGACAAGTCGCAACATGGTGTTCCTTGAAGCCGACGGGCGCGGCGCGGGGCTCAACGGAAGGGACAACCTGTTCGCTGTCAACAACGCACTGGGGACCGTTGAGATGACCGATCATATACATATATTGAAGTAAGACATTTAATTATGCCCGCTGGACTGACGACCTTAGGCGGGTGGCGGGTAGTGGTTGGATGAGGAAGGCCGAGGACCGAGTGTTGTGGCGCTCCTTGGGAGAGGCCTACTATGTCCAGCAGTGGATGATGATGATGATGATTTAATTATAGAATATAATACAACAACAAAAAAATACGTGACTCTGAGGACCGGAAGAATATATTTTTTTCGTTAATATCCCTAGGTTATTATAACAAAAGTTGATCAGAATGAAGAGCTCTGTGACCTACTGTCAGGTCTGCATCACGAACTACTCACGCTGTATATGAGTTAATAATTGCGAACGTGCGAACCGTCTTATCAGACCTCTCTGATATATCTTACAGTGAGCACGGGAGGTATGTCCATATTGTGATTCCCACGTTTGAAATGGTTCAAGTGCGTAAGTAATCTTTCTAGAGAAGTATTTAGGCAATCGTTTATTGCTGGTCATATAACTACCTATTCCATGGAGCGACACTACACTTTGATAGATCTTCCTCATGACGCTATTACCGGATTATTTATTAAATCGTGTATTGAACAAATAGCTCAGGGGGGGGGCAATCATTTCTTTTATCGACGCGACGGCCTGTCAAATTGTCAACAGTATCGTAATACCTCACAACAGACTAACGCCGAGAAGTAGCTTTAGAAGCCTTCAGTAATTAATATCATAATAATCGCTACGTGTTAGACCTACTTCGGGTTCGGGTTTTTCAGTAAGTAACTAACTTAACGAAGCGTGCAAATATTGGTCGCGCACTACGTCAATATCTGTAAATAGGTGCGGCTATTACCGCAAACAAAAAATTAATTGCTGTTAACATTAACTTACGCAAAAACTATTGACTTAGGTACTCATTAATATAATAGCCTTCTTTAATTGGATTTCGCTATGGCATTTACAATTAAGTATATTTGTATTAATAATAGGCACTTATTAATGTATTTTGGTACTGCTTACATAAACAGTACTTTTGCCTTAGGTACTATACTTAGGTACTTAATATTTTAATTTAATATACTTAACATGATTAATTTAATAGCATCATAATATTTCGTACCATATGCCCTTATCTAAAACTGTTTTAAATATTAATTAAACAACCCTCACTTTACCTATGACTTTCTGAGAACACTGCAAAACCAAAACTTGTTTTCTAAAACGATGTCGCGACCTTACGTCACGCACGCCTATAATTTCTCATCATTTCTTAACAGATTGAAGCTTCGTAGTCGGTTCAATTCACTTTTATTGTCGGTCATGGCTGGGCCAACGAACTCTGCTCAAGCAGTGAACGGAATAACAAACAGAAAGAGAATTTGCATGTGATGAACTTGCTTTGTAAACTACTCTTTTAATAATACAATTATTTACTAAGGTCGATGAAAATGCAAATTGAAAGTGTGTGTTTGTGCAAATGCTCACTCGTTTTCTATGATAATAATAAAATATTAATAATAGTTCTTATTGGAGGCCTTGAGTCTGAATTGTTTTGAGGAAAATCGGCGGAACAATAATAATAATAATTGTTTTATATGTAGATACTTAATAATCGTACGCTGTAATAAGTACCTACACGATCTGAGGCTATTGGTATCGTACAGATTTTTTTAAACACAAGTTGGTATGGATCTTTCGTGAACATCTGTCTGTCTACATAGTTAGAGTCAACAGGTGTACCTACTATCTTCATAGCTATAGCCAAAAACTGTTGGGAGAGATGTAGCCGGTAATGTTTGCATGAGGAAGGCCGTAGACAGAGCTTTATGACAGTCCAAGGGGGTCACTCGCAGTCGCAGCCAGTAAAACATAGACGAAAAATGGAGTTACAGAGCGCAGCTGCGCGAGCCACGACTCTATCTCGTTGTATTAAACCTGCCGATTGCACGACAGCTTTCATTCGTTATAGTATAGATAAAGTAACCCTCCATAGTAGTCGTTTACTGGCTTATGATGTTGCTGAGCCATATTTTTTATTTAAGCACCCAATATTGTTCTAACTACCTTACCATTCGCAGGGAGGTCCTCAGCCGCTACCCGTTCCTAGACGCGGACCGTGTCGCCATCTACGGACACAGCTACGGCGGCTATGCGGCGCTGCTCACCATGATCTATGATGACGAGAACGTGTTCAAGTGCGCCGTGTCCGGCGCGCCGGTGACTTCGTGGCTGTATTATAGTGAGTTTTATCATCATCATCATTATTTTGTAGATAGATTTTTTCGCAAATTACATCGTCGCCGACCGCCGCAGAAGTCCTACTAGCCCCTGAGGTCGCCGTCATCGGATCACGATGACGAGGACATCATCATCATCATGGTCATATTATGGATACGGTGTATACGACTCAAAGATTTCACTGGCGTTCTTAGACTGCGTCCCCAGTAGGTAAACAGTTAGCCGACTGAGTAGGCTGTGTCGTGCTGCTAACTAGTGAACAGTTGGTCATTATAGTCGGCCAACAGCCCACTAGTTACTCGAGAGTTGTCCATTTCTGGGAGAGGTCTCTTCCAACTCCCAACATCACTCTGTCTTCGGCCTTGCTCTTGCTAAAATTATTTAATACTCATGAATAAATTTTATTTGACTTGAATGAATCCGGGAAAGTTAATGACTTATTATTAGATTTTATTTCGCATAAAATAAAACTCGTTGTGTTGTGACAACTTGATCACATCAAGTGTGATTTGACATTCAAAACTCGTGAGAAATAAGTGCATAATGAAGCCGTTTATTTGACCTTTTCAGTCAGATTTTAATAGGCGTATTGTTCTCAACCGCAACTAAAGTTATGGTTGAGTGCCTTACCTAAATAATTCAGTGTACTTATTTAGAAAGGAAAAAGCAGATTTTTATTTTTAATCTTTCTGAACCTAACGTCCTAAAAATAAACGCATGACAAAGATAACGCTACCTATTTGACTTGTAATTTAGTAAATACCTGAGCCTCTAGTACGGGTTTTGCTATTTCTGAAAACGAAAAAAGTTTACGTCATCTGCATACATTATCTGTCAAAAGTTTCATGATAATTTCCATTTCCATCCACTTAGTACGCGAGAAAAATAAAGTTTTAGACAAACTATCAAACCTGTACTAGACCTCCTGGGTGTTTACGAATGTAAGTTACTAATCCTTAACTCTACTAATCTTCCTCCAGACACGATGTACACTGAACGCTACATGGGCGTGCCTACTGAAGAGGACAACCTGGCAGGGTACCAGGCCGGCGATGTAACGCTGCTCGCGGACAAACTCAACGGCAAAGACTTCTACATAATGCACGGGAACGCTGATGATAATGTTCATTATCAGAATGCTGCGAAGCTGATGAGGGCCCTGCAGCTCAAGGATATTCCGTTCCAGCAGATGGTAAGATCTGTTCCTCCATACCGTACCTAAAGTTATTCCTATTTTCAGCGGACAATACAGATTTGACAATATTAAGCTGTATAAAGGTTTAGCAAAAGTGTTAAGTACTTATAGTAAGCCGAAATAAAACAAAGTACTTCCTACTACTCGTAGTACCTGAGTAAAGTCACATGACCAACAAAGTTTCTACTAGTAAATTTTTTATTACAATTTTCAAATGCCATAATATGAAAATCGAAAAGCATTTTAACAACTTCGAAAATCGATTGAAGTTGCTAAGGATGACTCGCCTAAGTCATCGCCTTTTTGGAAATAAGACCGCTAAAAGATGTCACTGAAAATATTAATTCATTTGTTCCAGTCATACCCGGACGAAGCCCACAGCCTGAACGGCGTCAGTCTGCACCGGTACAACACCATGGACCGCTACCTCGACCGCTGCCTCAACATGATGTAGTGAACATGCATTTTTATGAGTAGGATATTTAAGAGATTATGACTTACATTGTGAAGTTAGTGTATGCAGTTATTGTGCAGGAATATTCATAAAATTTCCTTGAATTATTTCTGTGAGTACTTTTAGTTTTTTTATATGGACACTTATTTAATATGTATTGCTAATGTCGTAACGTCTAATCAGCTAATCACAATTATCAAAATTCTAAAAAGTTAATAAATATTTACCGACCTATTCGTGGTATGTGATCCTTTCACGCTACTCATTAAATGTGACTTTACTGTAACAAAATGAAGTGCTATTTTGTGAAGTAACCTTGGGTAGAATATTGTACTCTTTCGAAGCGAGTTGCATTGAGTATCGCTTCCTTGCCGAGCGAAGTGAGAGCTGTTTTACTACTGTTATTTAGATTACGAGCGGTACCTTTACTACTACCTACTTCCTAGTATGAGCCAGAGATGTTACTGCATTTTTGTAAGCAGGATAAAGAATGCTCTCATGAGGTTTCATAAAGAATTTATTTAAACAAATGAAAGTTAAAGAAATAAATAACACTACTTATAAAACAATAAATTCCTCTCGCTCAGATAAAAATATTGATGCTTTGTAATTTTATTGGGATGTACTGTCTAAAATAAAACGCTTGTTATGTACTTAATAAATGTACTTAATATTAGAGCAATGTTTTATAAAGTACCTACTAGTTATATTTTTTTTACAAATTTAAGAAAAATAAAAGTGCAAACTAGGCAACATTGTATTTATACTTCTTCTCATTCTAGCATAACTCCTTACGATAGCTTCCGACAACTGAGGACTTTTTAATACAATGGCTGATCGACTGTGGTCTTAGTGACAATGACATTAAGAATTACAAGGATACTATGACAAGACGGTGATAAGAATGGTAATCAGTAGTTAAGTTACCGCTTATACGTACATGGAATATATTACGTGAATAGGACAAAGACTCTCTTGGTGGTTAGTTGGTAGGTACCCTAGCGCCATCGCCAGGGCGTTAACTCTAAGTATATGACAAAAAGTTAACTCTTAAAATTCTCATTTTATTAAACGTGCCTCACAGGTATTTAAAGTCACACTTGAGTTACTGATTGCACAGGTCTCGTTCGTTACTTTTATCGAGTAACCCTCCAGGCTGAGGGTCTCCCCTCAGCAATGGAAATAACGTTACCTATAGGTTTAATCATATGCCTAAGTTTACGTACGGTGGCCTGCGCCTAAAAGTATACAGGCGGAGTTTTTAAAATAGCGATCTTAAGCTCACATGGTGCTCAAGCACATCCACATAAACACCACTGCTACACACATCACACACAAAACGTCCCCGGATTTATAACAGATGTAGCTGGTCCCTTCATCATCAGGGATCGATTTTTAAAATTCCGCCTGTATACTTATAGGCGCAGGCCACCGTACCAACCAAGGCACAAGCTCATAGGATTATAACTTCCAAAGAAGAATGGCGAAACCTGACCCGCTTTGCATAAGTTAGCAGCCACTCACCAAACCTATTTTAAGTTATTGATAAAAATGTCTATTATCAGGGAAAAATATTTAAAAAAATCTAAACCATGGGGTTCTTGAGATATTAGGGTTCAAAAGTAAATTAATTAAATATATTTTTTTCGTTAAATAAGATTTTGCTGAATGGTACACGCACAAATGAGTTTTATAATCTAAATCATGGGATTCCCAATTCATAGCGCATCACAACATGTATTACATGATTTTATTTATGCAAATAATATCATAATTATTTTTGCACATTTCACACTCAGAAACCTATTTTTATAAAGAGACCAATTTCAAAAATTATTTCATTCTATTCAAGTTCCCGTTATCCCGAAGTAACATAAAATACTTTTTAGCCAGGAATTCGCACGGAAACACTTTTAAAATCAATTTTTAGCTCGAGGGTAACATCTAGTACAGTAGAAAGACTTGATCTTTCAGCACCTATATCTTCGTTCTCCCATGTCTCATAATAATAAAATTTATACCAGTATTTGCTGTAGTCACGGACTACACATCAGTGTATGTTTCATCAATGGCCGCTCTGGGTCATGGCGCCATATAGAAATGGCCATTCTCCTTTTCTGGATAAACTGTAAAACCATAATAATGTGTATGAATATGTAAGAGGAACAAATACAGCATTGTATGTGTGTGTATGAGGTAATAGCGTTTATTCACGCTAAGAGCACGGGAGAATAGAGGAAAGTGAAAGGTAGATTACCGTCCATGGTTATACAATATTAATGTTCTTAGGACATACAGTCATTGCTTTTCGCTTCTCAAATGATTCCCGAGTTCCCGTGCCATAAAATCCATTTAACGTACGCCTAAAAAGATATAGCAGCTCATCATGAAAGTCCGAGATGTCGCCTTAATTGGCATACTTAGTAAGGAGAGGAGTTTGGTTTGTCTGTTGACTTCCTTGGCAGAGGGGAGGGCAATGCACTCTGTGTAGTCCTGTGACACACCCACAAATCCAAAGCCCTAAATTTTATTTAATGACAGATTATAAACACTTTATTTTATGGTTGGCATCAATTTTATCTTTTCTTATTCTTGTACTGTTATAACGGGATTTCAGGGAAATACCCGGAAGAAATACAATAAGTAGATGTTTATACGGAAACATTGAGAATAAACCCAAAATTTCTACCTACACACTCCTATACAGCTAGGTATCTACGTATGGGTTCCCCTCATGGCCCCTGGCCTAATCTTTATTGTCCTAAACTCATTTCGCATAACTCGTAAGGTCTAAACTTTTTTGGTAGAATCATCACTTTGCCAAGTCTTGTGGCATAAGACTCGTTTGGTCTAAAACTCTTTTGGCACAAACTTGAAACACCTAAGTCTCGTTTGCTCTAATTGTTCGTATTGGTATAATCTTGTTTCTCCTAATATTATCTTTACAAATACTATATTAAGTATGTTTTAAATGTACAAATTGTGGTATTTTTCTCCTACATCCCGAAAATCACGATATTAAATGATCAAAATATCGAAAGTGAATGACTATTATAATTATTACAAACGCCATTAAACCCCATGGGATCGAAACCTAAAGATAGGTGCGACGACGAGCAAAGCGAGGAGGAGCGTGTTAGGTGCACATTATCGTCAAAAGCAAAGCGGAGCGAAGCGAAGCGGAGCGGAGCGTTTCCCACTTAGCGGCCACAATACAAGGCACCAGTATGCGCTATGTAGGGAGACGCTCCATCAAAGTTAAAGCCAATCGAATATTATTACTTTATATAACCTATGCCATAGCATTATTAGGCTATTCAAGATTTGGCTATACCATTATTAGGCTAAACAAGATTATGCGAAATAACTTTTTACTAAAAGAGATTTATGCCATACGATTTTCGGCGAAACGAGATTTTGACCAAACGTTACTATGCAATACGAGATTAGGCAAATAAATCTTAGGCCAAAAAAGGTAGAACCATCTACGTATACATATAACGATTTTCCAGAATGTGAGAATGTCCACTTACTATCATGAAGACCGAATTCCCGAATTCATTTCTTATTATTATCATCATCAGCAGGACCCATCACGACGCCACTTTGTCACTTATCATTACCAATCAATGCCATAGGCATTTACTAATCTAGATCTTCAAAAAAACGAGATGCATTATCCAGGTCAATGTTCGCTGTATTGGAAAGGTTTCGAGGACGCAATACAATGACATAACACCTCACTTTGTGTTACAGTCGGTCAATTGTGATGTAACAGTGCATGTCAGCTTGCCTACTGCAGTTGTAGTTGTCGGACAATTTGGACAATTTGGACATGGCTATAAAATAAAATAAGTAAGTTGTTAAGTATATCAATGTTGTTATTAATATCAGTGATTATGGGTACTTCCTCGTTCTTGCTACATAATTTTACAAGAATCTTGAGATTATTTTGAACTTAGGTAGGTAAGTAAAGTACCTACTTAAGTAACTTAGGTGGCCTAATGGATAAGTTTGGTGCGAAAAACCTATTATAATAACTGGTTTAAAATAATTTTATCAACTTAGAAAAATCAAAAGTTAAATAGGTAAGTAAGTACTTTTTAATTCGGGTTTAGTATATTGTCTTAATTATCATTTATAAAGTAAGCAATAGGTACTTATAATAATAATAACAGGTCTCTCAATTTTCACAAATTGAAATTGAGAACCGGTTGATACCTCTTAGTAATCTCTAAATTAGCACTTGCCTTACATAATGATCAATTAACCTTAACTGCGATACAAAGATTAACAGACATTAGCAATGACTGTTCTGGCAAAATTTTTGGGTTTGATTCCCGGCTGGGGAAGATTATATTAACAGACGGATATTTTTTACTATTAGCATATAAGTATGGCCAAAAAACATGGCAGGGATTGAATATTTTTGAACATAGGTAAATATCTAACGACCTAACCAAACCAAACTTATCGATTCTATACGCAGCGTTAAGAGAAGCCAATAAAGTCATCAAAAATACTTAGAATTCCATAACAAAATTTTCACAAAAGAAATTCTTTGCTCCTTGTTTTCTGTTTGAGTTTTGAGACTTCGTAGAACTCCAACTCTGATACCAATATTGTACCAAATGTAAGGCCGAAAGCCGTGAAGTGTTTTTTGTTCGGTTAGTCAGTGATTGTTGGTGGCGGTGTGTGGACGCGCGTGGCTTAGTGACTCGTGGACAGCTGACTATGTGGGTCTGATTGGACCACTTAACTCATTGAAGGGACTCGGCGGGGACCGTGCAAGGATTAAGGATACACGCGACAGCCATGGTAAGTACTTATACAGACTTAAGAACACATAGCCGATTCTGAAAGCAATGTTTTTTTTTTAATTTAAAACTGTCGAACTTTTTTTTGTTTGTGATAAGTTTTAGTTTTCGCAGTGGTTTATGGTTTATTTTGTGCCTTCAGAACTACCACTTAGTCAAATTAATTTGTAAAGCTATGTATCGTAATAATTTGTGGTACGAAATCAGCTGATCGTTAAATTTAAGTTACGGAACATAAACTAGGTTCTTCACCTTCCAAAATGATGATAAAGATTTGACTGCAATATTATATTAACTATGAACCAATATCAATTTAATTAATCTAAGTAAGTTCCTATATATTTATATTATGAATGTTTTTTTTCTAATTTCGTTTTTGAAATACTGATTGATATAGTATGTAGGTACCAATTATTAGGTATTATGAAAACGGGTCACGGTAACACTAGGAACAAATATTTAATGTTTACTGAAATTTCGCGTTTTTTTTGTTAGTAGACTTGGTGGGAAATGTGTTTGTATGTGAAAAAGTTACTGAGGCAATTTGAATTGACGGGAAAATAGTTTTTGCTAACTCCAGCTTCACTATTCTAAGGTGCGTGTGAATAGAGGTTTCATCATTTACTTACGGTGATGGAATCTCTGTTTTTTATAGTATGTAGGTATGTACGGTTTTCTAAATAGAATAGTTAGGAGATGATCTATTTTGTTTGCAACATTCAGACCGTAACTTGTGTAGTTATGGAAAATAAGATATTATGTTTCTCTGGTATGAATATTCATACGCATGTTTTGTTAAACAAATTACGTTATATGACTTATATGTAAATTATCTCACTAACATTTCGGTGCCAGGGGAACCAAGGTTCCTAGAAAGCCTAGATCAACATAGAATAAACAGTTAGTGAGGTAGTAGGTAGATACTACTTGTACACTTATTTACTAAATTCGTAACTTTTACCAAATTAGGTAGGTACTATTATTAGATTAACTAAATGCCTACAGACACTAGTTTGATGAAGGTATTCAAGCTAAAAATACATCCTACTATTCCAGGATCAGGACAGGTAAGTAATTACTCTAATTCAAACATAAAATATAGGTAACTACTTTACTTATCTAGTTAGTAAATTATTTATGATCAAATCTAGGAAACTGGAAATATTTTTATAGAGGAAGCATGCGAAAGGTGCTAACATCACACCTAGGTACACTTGTGTAAACATCTTAAGTGTATTATTTTTTACTGTAAATTTACCTATCTAGATGGGTAGGTACTTAATCAATAACTTACAGGTGTGAAAACATGACAATTGAACATATTATAAGTAGATGGCATCGTGGGAAATGGCAGATTGGCAGATGCTTATTTTTTAATTAATTATTTACTTAATTAGACAAATTTTTGATAAATTCTAAACATACCTAGTAGGTATAGATAACACCACTATTGAAACCAATTTACTCCTCCCATACTAGGTAGGTAGATACTATACTATACCAAAGTTCTTTTGTTGGTTGTACGTTTTAACTTTTATATGTAGGTACAAGAAAGTATGAGTAGGTAGGTATAAGTTACATGCTTATATTTACATACAACCTACTTACTTACATTGTAGTTCATGTATAGGTTCACCTATACAATATTAATCTATCTCTATTCAAACAAGGCCTAACAGATTATTTACAATAACCAATATGTGTCGAGGTCCCACTTCAGTTCAGAGAGCAGCTAGCTATAGCACCGTGACGAAATCAATAACTTTTTTTCTATTCTCTGAGATGTCCAATGAAGGACATCATTAGTGCTGAGTGCACGATAAAAATAAACCTAAATAAGTAATTATAGGGTACCGACCTACCTACATACAGAGCTTACTTTTAGGTATTACTAGCTACCTAGCTTATTTTTATTATTTTAGGTATCTATAAATATGGCATTGTAATCCCTCTCTCTGGGTTCTTTACAGAAAATACGAATGACTCCCGCCCTTAACTTAATGGATTAAAGTTTAGAACAATTTGGTTCCATATTAATTGTTCCTAATTAAGGGTTAACTAACACTTTGAGTATCTTAAATGTGCAGTTATTATTTGTTAGACTTAAGGCGCCTCTCCATTAAACGTGATTGCAGCAGTAGTGGGGCATTGGCCGCTGATGTCTCAGGTATTGTATGAAGCAATAGCTTCTTAAATTGCAATAAGATTGAGAGCTTGTTGGGAAACAAGATTAAGATGAAGTTTGAATTACCTACTAGGTACTTACCTACATATTAAGTATTATTTTATGTTACACTGAGGAAATTGTGCTGTCAACTTACAAGAAATCATATCGCCCGGGTTAATTAATAAGTACCTACCTACTTCTCTCTCTCAGCCTTCTGTAGTCCACTGTTGGACATAGGCCTCTCCTAACGATCGCCACCCCAAACGGTCACCCGCCATCTGCATCCAGCGGCTTCCCGCTACCTTCCGCAGATCATCAGACCAACGGGTTGGGGGGCGACCGACACGCCGTTTGCCGACACGGGGTCTCCACTCCAGAACCTTTCTACTCCAGCGGTCGTCGGCTCTGCGGGCTACGTGGCCAGCCCATTGCCACTTCAGCGTGCTAATCCTTTTGGCTATGTCGGTAACTTTAGTTCTCCTGCGGATTTCTTCATTACGAATCCTATCTCGCAGGGACACGCCTATAATGTGGCAAGTTACTTGGCGACCCTCCTTGCGGGGTGAAAGAAGTGGCGGGGGCGAGGTAGCACGACATGCTACACACGTAGAAAAGTGTGCCCGGATTAATCTCGCGATAGCTTGTAACTATTTCTGACGTAAGTAAAATTTTATTCTATGAGTGTTCCCGTAAATGTCATATTTAGCTTAAAATTTATAGTTTGACAGCATTAAAATTTGGATGTTTACCTTCAGAATATCTACCAATTTGAATTTATTTATGTAAAAGTGTTTTATTTTATAAATCAATTTCCATGTCACTTTCATGTTCACTCTCTGTTTGAACTTGTTCATCGTCGTCGTCATCCTCATCTTCATCATCGTTTTCATTAACTTCAATTTTATAAATCTAAGACAAAAACCAAAAAACATTATACCTACTTTGAAGTATAATGTACTAGAGTACGCCAGTCATATTAGTTCAGTGTACACCTATAATATTTTATGTTTAATTTACATTAAATTATAAATAAACAATAACATACCTGTCAAATACTCTATCAGATTTATAATATTCGTCTTAATTTTTTATGACATGGTCGTCACAATTTCTCCACTTTTCAGGCGAATAATTAGAGAAAAGCAACTCAAAGTCTTTTATCTCTTTATATAAGTTAGAGTCAATCGACGTTCTTGCGAGCTCGCCCTTCACGTACCGCCACACAAGTTCAACAGGATTTAATTCCAGGTGGTATGGGGGTAGGCGAAGCACGATATGACCATTTTCTTTAAAAATTTCATCAATTTTGTAATTTTTCTCTGTGTTTTGCTCATTAATTACTTTCATTAAATCACATAAATTTTGGTTGCTTTCCTAGTTACAAGAACTGACAACTGACGCACTGTCATATGGACTCTTCGTCTTTGTTGTTTACTTTTTCGTATCTGACTGCGCAGTACCAACCTTTAGCCGCGTAGCATGACTGATCCGGTACGCTGTTCTACAAGAAGCCCCTATATTGAGACATTATACGATTTGTTGTTTTTAACGTTATTTTGTTGACGAATTATAGATACCTAATAATAATATAATGATAATATTAAAAATGCCTCAACACTCATCCTAAGACTAATGATCTCAGGATCAATGATCTCATGTGGGTGGCACTCAAATTATGACAGACTATATAAGACATGTGGCCGCCTCGGCTGCGCGGCCGATACTGCCGTAACAATGACATGCAGTGCACGCGTTCCCCTCCACCGCTACCCTCCCGCTACCCGCTGTCGTCTTGGGTACCTCGTCCCCTCCGCGTCTGTCACCCCGCAAGGAGGGTCGCCAAGCAACTTGCCAATCTATAACATAGCCCTTTCCATAGCACGCTGAGCAACTCTGAGCTTGTGGATAAGCCCTTTGGTGAAGCACCACGTCTCGGCTCCGTAAGTCATCACTGGCAACACGCACTGATTGAAAACTTTTGTTTTCAGACACTGAGGTATGTTTTCAGTGAAGATGTGTCGTAATTTCCCGAACGCTGCCCATCCGAGTTGGATTCTACGAGCTACCTCTTTATCGAAGTTGGATTTACCTAATCGGATCACTTGTCCTAGGTAGGGATACTGATCGACAACTTCGATGGTGACACCTCCTACAGTTACGGGCGATGATGAAACATGTTCGTTCGACATGACCTTTGTCTTGTCCATGTTCATTTTCAGCCCAACTTGTTTAGAGGCATCATTGAGGTCTGTGAGCATTTCGCCTAACTCCTCCAGCGTTTCCGCCATAATAACTATGTCATCAGCAAATCGTAGATGAGAGATATATTCGCCATTGACGTTAATGCCCAGTCTTTTCCACTCTACAAGCTTAAAAACATCTTCCAGTGCACAGGTGAACAGTTTCGGAGAAATAACATCTCCCTGTCTCACGCCCCTTTGCAACTGGATCGGTTTTGTGCTATGTTCGTGTAATCGAACTGACATTGTGGCAGCATTGTACATACATCTCAACACCTCGATATAGCGATAGTCTATATGGCACCGCTGAAGGGATTGAAGCATCGCCCAGAGCTCAATAGAATCAAAGGCTTTCTCATAGTCCACAAACGCTAGACATAAAGGTAGATTATACTCCTCGGTCTTCTGTATAACCTGCCGAAGCGTGTGTATATGATCTATGGTACTATAGCCTTTTCGGAACCCGGCTTGTTCGGGTGGCTGGAAGTCGTCGAGTCTTTGCTCGAGACGATTCGTAATAACTCTCGAAAACAGCTTGTACACATGGCTCAGAAGTGCAATGGGTCTATAATTCTTCAATAGGGCTTTGTTGCCTTTCTTGAAGAACAAAGTCACTACACTTCTGCTCCATGCCTCCGGGCTTGTGCCTTCGAGTATGACGGAATTAAACAGCCTCCGAAGTGCTATTAAAATCGGTCTACCGCCGGCTTTCAGAAGTTCTGTCGTTATTCCATCATCTCCCGGAGCTTTGTTGTTTTTTAGCTGTTTGAGAGCTATACTAATCTCGTCTAGACTGACGTCCGGAATATCTTCGGTATAGTGTCGGGTGAGTGGCGCTCGGCTGTCGTGAGCACCGCTGGTAATAGGGTTTTGTGTTGTGGTGTATAACTGTCCGTAGAATCTCTCAATTTCTCCCAGAATTTCGGGCACTGATGAAACGGTGTTGCCAGTGTCGGTCTTCAGTTGGGTCAACAGAGTCTGCCGAACAGGTCGATCTCTAGCAAAGACTTTGGAGCCCTTGTTTTGCTCTATTGCGTCTTGAATGCGCTTGCAATTGTAGCGTCTCATATCGCAACGTCTTGCTTTGGCGATCTGTCTGTTTAGACGTCTGTATTCGACCATATCAACTGAAGACTGCAACCTCATTTCTCTCCGTTCTCTTATGAGACTCAGAGTCCCATCTGAGAGTTTTTAAGGTCCTCGGTTGGTTCGGGACGAAAAATATTTCGATCCTACCTCTCGGACAGTTTCCACAAACCTATTATTTAAATCGTCAACTGTAACGCAATTCTCTAAACATATCAGGCGGTCGCAAAGCTCAGACTGAAAGCTTTCGGGATCCTGGATTTGAGCAGGAGTAGGACGGAGCGTGGACTTCATTAGACGGGAGCGTTCTATTTTGCAGTTTATATTCAAAGTGCCTCTTACGAGTCGGTGATCGCTGCCGGTCTTAACCCTACTGATCACTGAGACATCATTGAATATGTGCTTCTTATCCGTCAATATGAAGTCGATCTCGTTTTTAGTCTTCCCATCGGGGCTAATCCACGTCCACTTCCTTTGTGGCTTCTTCTTGTAGAAGGAGTTCATCATATAGAGGCCCTCCTTCTCCAAGAAGTCAGCCAGCATTTGCCCACTATGGTTCCGGACTCCAAATCCATGTGACCCCACTTTCGTCTCGCCGCCTTCTTGTTTTCCGAGTTTCGCGTTAAAGTCTCCCATCACCACCGTGAAATGAGTAGTGAGCTTACGCAGGGCAGACGATACGTCTTCATACGCAAGTTCGACCTCATCATCGGTGTGCTTAGATGTGGGTGCGTAAACCTGTATGACCTTCATTGAGTATCGTTTAGATATTCTCAGGATGAGGTACGCAACCCGTGTCGACACACTTCCGATTTCAACGATGTTGTTGACGAGGGACTTGTTGACGATGAACCCGACACCCCCTTGGGACAGTTGGTCGCCCTCCCGGTGGTACAGCAAGTTTCCGGACTGGAGAATTTCCGTATCCTCTCCCTCTCGTCGGACTTCGGATAACCCTATAATGTCCCATTTTAACTTGCTGATTTCCTCTTCCAGCTCCTCTATCTTCACGTCTTCCCTCAGTGTCCGTGCGTTATATGTTGCCAGGTGCAAGGGTCGGTTGGGCTGGTAGCCGACTCTCTGCCGGAGATTCTTCGCACCCCCTGCCCCGCCGTTACCGTGACCGCTACCGGAGTCCGGGATAGCGGGGCTGCCGGGGACTGGGGGCCGGGGCTTTGTTTTTTCCATCAGGAGGTGTATTTGCCATAATCACCGCGCTTGGCAGGCGTGTTGGTGATTCTCCTTTTTTACGGCGGGAGATCGCCGCCTCTGCTAGGAGAGGAGGTCGGGTCGATTTACCGCCGCCCGACATTCGGCGTTGTCACTCGTTAGCACCACCCAGGGGACACGTGTAGGGTAACTAGGGTTTGTACCTACGGACGTGAGCGACAAGCCCCCCTACTTAAGTAAAATTATTCATTATAAGTATAATTTAACGGTTATACAGGTTATGAGAAGAAAATAATAATCTGTCTTCAACTTTTGATCCCTTTCTTATGAAATTGTGACGTACATTGTACAAACTTACTTTAGTACTAATTTATAATTTTAAGTTTCTATGGCCATCATCTAGTTCAATTATCGGCAGACATAAAAGTACTACCGAAGAAGGCAAAAGTGATTTACTTAAAAAAAATATAGGATCTCAATTCATCTTTACTTACTTATATGATACGTAATTACGTATAGTTGAACTTAATCTTATCAAATCAATTTCAGGGGTTCCGCAACTATCTAGTCATACTGAGCTGGGCGCTGTCTCTGACCAGCTACGCTGGGACCTCCACCCTGAGTCTGCCAGCCCTGAAGACCTTCACTCTGGAAGAGCTGGTGCCTCCACGGCCGGACCTGTACCCTGAACGACTCAACGTGCAGTGGATATCAGGTAGAGGACCGAATTTTCATGACAACATTAATCAGAAACATACTAAGTAGGTATGTAAATAGTAGGGTAACATAATATATGACGGGGAGGGGGGTCCGCCGGGCATCTCGTCTGGCGGTGGATTCATCGGGCGGGCGGAAATAATAGGCTCTTCGTATAGTTCGTATCTTGATTATTCAGATTACAATCAACACTTAATGTAACAATGCAAGATCGCGATGATGCAGACGGATTACTTTTAGAAACGCGGCAAGTTCGATACAGCACACTGTTTCCCGTGTCACGTCCAACTCGTCCAAGCTCAGAATCCAGAATGGCGGCATGGCCCCTTCACTTTTTAAACGTCACGTGACCTCTTACTTTTTAAAATGTTGCCAGGGCTGTATCGACCTTACCCAAGGAAAATCCCTTGACGTTTCTGATTCGATTACGACGCGTTTACACGCTCAAATCAACATCGATGCGGCGTTTGTCTGCCAACGCTGCGACACGGCCATCATGACATCTCACACGTCCTCGTGTGAGTTATCTGGAAAGAAAGAAAAACAACCGCAGTAACTGAATTTTACTCGGCCAGTCCTGACCTAGTCAGGGAAGAAAGCAGTGGGCTCATGAACTCTGCATTCATCACACTGATGAACTATGAAGCTTTAACTTGAACAGTATCAGACAAAAAGTCATTAAATCTCAAAATTGAATATCAAAGTTCAATTAGTTACACGTTTCAAAAAGGAAAATTTCAAAACAGCTTAAATTAATCATACTCTCATCCAAGACAACCTCTCAGTCTACTACCACTTCCATCTAGTGGTATCAGACAAAACAAATCAATACCTACTCGAAAGTTAATCCACTATCTTTAACTCTGTACTAAACAAAAACACGGATCAGGATCTGATTACCAATGGTCCTTGCTCACTTGTCCGGCAACCTCCATCCGATGTCATTCCAGTGCCTCCATCCGGCACTCACTAACACTTCCATCCAGTGTTAGTCTGGTACTACTACTTCCATCCAGTGGCATTAAACAATTGAGCAAGACACACTACAGAACAATTCAATCGATTGCTTCATCATTACTTAGCATAAAGAGATCATAATTAAAAAAATAGGGAATCAACTTTCGGACATTTACCTAATGAGGTCATGGACGCATGTCCCTAATGAACTTAACTTAAGCTCAGGATTTTGATCAACCTCAATATCATTAGTTTTTTTTAAAGTCAACAGGTCTGGCAACCCGACAGATTTACAGTTCCAGGACTCGAACCTCGAAAATAATTCCACAGTACCGGTCACACTAACCTCATCCACGTAATGAAACATCTAGCCTCTAAACTTTGAAACCACAGTCATAGTTTAAACGAAAACAGCTCACCAGATTAATGCAACATCCCAGCAGGCGCGCTCACTACGCATAGATCGACCCTCTTCTCCTTGGCTGCACCGCATCCACTCGCTCCTCCACTGGCAGCATCCTGGTCCTCTCTGCGACGCTTTGGACAGCTGGATGCGAAGTGTCCCTGGCCCTGGCAGTGGAAGCCAGTGACCGCAGTCTTCGCTGTAGATGGAGGCGGCATCTCTTAAAATTGTCGCTTGATTGGGAAGGGGAACGCTCATCTGGTCTCCTCCAACCACGTCTTCTTTGTAGGCAGAACGTGGACTCGTGCCCTAATTTCTCACAGTAGTTGCACTTTATGGAAACGGAGGCACTGTAGCTACGCATTTTCTTGCTATCGGGGTAGTCCTCGCTATTAGCTACTTTCCGTTTTAGAAACGAAACAGCCTTGAGCTTTTGCTGAAGCTGGTTGCGCGTAGTCACTTCTGTAGTGAAAGCCAGTCGTTGGACACGTCGGTCAAATCGGGAAACATGTGCCAACACTGTAGCCAAAGCAAGATGTTCGGTATTCATGTTCTTCCAGCGTGACATGATTGCAGTCATCAGCGAGGCAGCATAAGTAGCAAGGCACCCATTTTCTTTCGGTTTACTGTCACTCCAATTAATTAGGAATGAAGCTGTATTTCTGGGCACTCGTACCTTTGTATGAAAAGCTCCGTGAAGTCACTCCATGTCATCCAAGGGAAAGATACAGTTGACAGCCACGTGGACGCATGACCTTTCAGAGCGCGGCTCAAGGCCACCATAAGCCGTGCGCCTAGCAGATTCTCGTCGTTGATGCACAGGTCCGCAGTCGACATCCAAGAACGTGCGTCGATATCGGATTTACTGGGATCGTAATCAGGTAACCTCAGCTCGGACGACGACGACGGCGTTTTCATAGCTCGAACAAGCGTCAGGAAATTCCGATTCTGATGTTCTAGAAGCTGCTGCCATTTCTCGTAGTTCGTGTCGTGGTGTGAAGCACGTGGGGTGGCGTATTCTGATCCCACTTCTGATGACGGGGAGGGGGGTCCGCCGGGCATCTCGTCTGGCGGTGGATTCATCGGGCGGGCGGAAATAATAGGCTCTTCGTATAGTTCGTATCTTGATTATTCAGATTACAATCAACACTTAATGTAACAATGCAAGATCGCGATGATGCAGACGGATTACTTTTAGAAACGCGGCAAGTTCGATACAGCACACTGTTTCCCGTGTCACGTCCAACTCGTCCAAGCTCAGAATCCAGAATGGCGGCATGGCCCCTTCACTTTTTAAACGTCACGTGACCTCTTACTTTTTAAAATGTTGCCAGGGCTGTATCGACCTTACCCAAGGAAAATCCCTTGACGTTTCTGATTCGATTACGACGCGTTTACACGCTCAAATCAACATCGATGCGGCGTTTGTCTGCCAACGCTGCGACATATATTATAAGTACCTAAGTACCTAGTTACCTACTTAATTGAAAAATAATTAGGTACAATGATGTGTACTACGTTGTAATATTTAATTTAAATGGCATCTATTAATTTCCCATTGTTTATAGTTAGTAGTTAATAAGTGATCTCATGAAAATCTGTGTTTCGTTAATTTAGACCAAAAAATCGTTATTTTCTAAATTAAAATCACTTTAATTATACTTACGTAATATCACCGTGAAGTATTGTTATTTGCACATGGGTATTATAGCTAGCTGTGCAGGTGATGTGATGACGCCAAAGACATAATGTACTCGTACCTAGTGTGAGGTATATGATTTAAATAAGAAGGAAAATCTTTGGGTACGCACGTAGCGAAAACATAATAGTTTAGGTATAAGTATAATTGCATCAGCAAAACATAGGTAAGCAATAATGTTTGAAATATTAGGTAGTTAGGCATGCAGTATTTCTTCATGAAAACAGTGTACCAGTGGAAAACTAGAAAGTTGATAATATACATAGATACATACCTATTATAAGTAACAAATACATAAAAATATTTACAGTAGGTAGGATGTAGTGTCAGTTTAGTTAACAAGACAGAAAGATGAATATTATATTTTTCAGGAAAGGAGTACATTTATACGGAGCCCGGTATTGGGTTGCGTAAATATAACGCCGAGACTGACACCACCAGCATATTCCTCGCCAACCACGAATTAGTAAGTCAACTATAGGCGATTAAAATAATTATTTTAAATAAATAAGTACACTTTCTTATCCAAAATTAATAATGCACATGCAGATCTTTACACCCGAATCATTAAATCGTAAGAGCCTTAAAAAAACACTTGCATTTTGCACCTTGTTCGAAAGAAATAGGAGTCAATATCATGTGTCACATAATCGAAAACAACCGATCCGTCAAAGATTTCTATGCGCATTATCAATTTTGGAGCACTGTATATAGATATGCCTATATACTTACCTACATTAATTATCCTATTTTTAACCTTGCAGATTAACCTAGGAGGACTATCAATAGGCGATTTTTCCAAAGATGGAAAATATATGCTGTTATCAGAGGCTAAAAAGAGGGTTAGTACTTTCCCTACATAATAAATAATAATAATGCATCTACCACTTTTTTACCAGTCACACGATACTAATCGCAATTGCACAATTTTTCAGATTTATCGATACTCCAGTGTTGCTGAGTACTCCATATATGATACTGAAAATCAGTGAGTACTATATAATTTATTTCCATTGATTATGTACTTGTATTCATACATATTTTCGTAATGTAGGTTTTTTAAACTACTACCTATGTGACTATGTGTGAACATTACCTACATATTTTCCTATAACATTGATGATAATAAAATATAAATATTAGTCTTAAAGTATCTCCTTATTATCATTGCACTTCTGCCATTTCATGTTGAAATCTTCCACAGAACTATAGCGAGGATCGGAGGTGGACCCATTCATTACGTGGAATGGGGATCCGACACGTCTCTGGCCTTCGTGAGAGACAATAACGTGTATTACATGCCGGACGTGACTGCTCCCGACTTAGTCAAGGCGCTGACTACCGAGGGGGTACCGGGAGAGGTCTACTTCGGCATCACTGACTGGATTTATGAAGGTACGTGATGGTCAAGCTATGTTTAGTCAATAGTTTGTATAAGGATCGATTCTTCGTCACAAATACCAGAGCTGGACAAGCAGTGGTCACCCTGGCGAAAAGATTATCTTCAACTTGTCATTCACTGACTGCCCATGTGCCTGCGCTCACGGTGCTTCGGATTTATGTATAAAAGATAGGATAAGAGTCTAGAGATGTAACGATTTCAAGCAATCATAATTATCCAGAACATAGGTATTGCCAGTATTGCTGAAGTGTTAATTCTACATGTGCATTAATAATTTTCTAGAGGAGGTGTTCAACTCGGAAGGAGCGATATGGTTCTCTCCAGGCGGGGAGTACCTGGCAGTTGCCTCTTTCAACGACACGGAAGTCCCCAGCGCCTCATACCCGTACTATGGAGACCCTACTGACCTGAACAGCCAGTACCCTCATATTGTCTCTTTCAAGTATCCCAAGGTTAGTGGCTCTACCCTTGAAACCGATTTTGCTCCTATTTATTGGATTTTTTATTCATAAATCTGTTTTTGTCATTTTGAAATCTTTGTCAGGCAGGTCGCATGAATCCAGTGGCAGCCCTGCACGTCCACAAACTGAACAAGCCTAACAGTGAACCCTGGCCGGTCCCCATTCCAGTAAACCTGGTCGGCACCGATAACATCCTCGGCCGAGTAAACTGGGCCTCCAAGAACATACTCGCAGTACTGTGGCTGAACAGACGACAAAATGTCAGCGTGCTCATGAACTGCAACATGGATTTGGAGCAATGTGTCATAGTTAAAGAGCACAGAGAGCCCAATGGCTGGATCGACATAGCAGAGCCGTTCTTCGACGAATCCGGAACGAAAATGGTGGAGATCTTCCCGATGTATTACGGCGACCGGCGGTACATGCACGCAGCTCTGTTTGACTACAAAACGTTGAAGACTGTTGACTTGAGCGTTGGGAATTCGACAGTGACTAAAGTCTTGGGCTGGAACCTGAAGTTGGATACTGTGTATTTCATCGTTGCTCCTTCGGGTATCCCGTGGCAGAGACAGCTGTGGGCACACTCGGGCGGCGCCGCGCGCTGCGTCTCCTGCAAGGACCCGGCGTGTCACCACGTGGTCGGGGAGTTTGCACCAGGCGCTGACTATGCCATCCTCACATGCAGTGCCATGAACGATCCGCCTAGAAACTATTTGTTTAGCAGTAAGGTCGGTATAATTTACTCTGTAATGTACCTATGTAAATCAAATCGATGAAGATAAATACCCTTGCTTACAAATCTTATGTTTTTCAGGACGAGTCCTTCAAATTACTCCACGACAATGGGAGACTGAGAAGGAAACTAAGCCAGTATAAGCTACCGATGTCACTGTTTAACACGCTGACTATAAATGGTGAACGGGCGAATGTGCAACTGTTGCTGCCTCCGGACATGGAACCCAACAAGAAGTACCCGATGGTGGTGAGGGTCTACGCAGGCCCTGGCTCGTCGAGGGTTCGGGATAACTTTGATCTTGGTTAGTTTCCTTGCCTACAATTTCGGTTTCAATATGATGTTTAAAATAAGGATAATTTGCAGAAGCTTTTCTACCCACATAGTTGGTTAGGTATTGGTGGCGTATGTTATTGATATAATGACCAAGTCATAATGACCATCAGCCATTGGTGCGGTGCACCCAGAAAACCACAACACCATGTCTACTTTACCTTTCCTTTCCGGCAACCACCTATAAGTTTGTCTGCCTGAAGTCGTCGGTCCACTCTACATTTGTTTGTTGGTGGTCCATGACTTACGAAAATTTGAGTCATTATGTTTAAGTCTATCTTTCACCATGTTGCTTAATAACACTGTCGGTCCCTTCCAGACTACTCAACCTACCTGGCAGCGAACCGCAGCTTCATCGTGGGCTCCATCGACGTGCGCGGCTCCGACGTGCTCGGGGTCGAGGCCATGCACGCCGTCAACAATGCGCTGGGGACGTACGAGGTGGCTGACACACTCGCTGTTATTAGGTAAGAAGTGCAATTGAAACTCAATTTTTGTAGGTATTTAGGATTTAGATTACCTTGTATCGAATGCGTGTGTGCGTATTAAGAATATTGACGTCGATAGTAATTTGATAGGCAGGTCACTGGATTGTGTATGCGTTTTATTACTTTCTAACGTTACCGACAGTTGTTATTGTTATCGATTTACGCTATCGACTCAATATCGACTTGAGTCATTGACGAAAGAAAAACGTCATTGACTGGAGTCGGCAATATTCGTGGTATTCGTGACACACTGCTTACTTTTCTAGGTTACACCGTATCCGAAAAGGGTACCAATGGCGAATTTGTTAAACCTTGTAAAGTTGCTTGGTCTAATGTAATGTTTCTCATAACTGTTTTTACAGAAGTACTTAAACGTAATTACACGTAACACGTTATTACTCCTTTCTTCCCCAGACGCCTGGTCTCCCTTCACTCATTCATCGACGGGGCTCGCGTGGGCGTGTGGGGCTGGAGCTACGGCGGCTTCGCGAGCACCATGATGCTGGTGCAGGACCAGGAGAAGACCCTGGCGTGCGGCGCCGCCGTCGCGCCCGTCACCTCCTGGCTGTACTATGGTGAGGAATTTCTAGTCAGTAGATCTTGGCTATGGTCTTTTCTGGCGGTCGTTAATACACGTAAAATTAAGCGTTTGCGGTGCAAAACGTGTTATTTTGGCTTATTATTATAAACATTAGACTTGAGTAGTTTATAGAGGCCGGATGAGGAAGGCCAAAGGAATATTTCTGATGTGCTCTGCCTCTTAAAAGATCCCTACTATTTTTGTCACAGACTTCTAGTGTAATGTTGGATTATATGAGGTCTACTAAACCGTGGGATAAAGATTCACACTCAATATAATGTGCTTAGTCCTTATGTGCCCATCAACATACAATACAATACAATACAATATCACTTTATTGAACAAAACACACAACATACATTAAATTTATTACAAAAGGAGTAAGCACAATAGGCGGCCTTATCGCTAAAAGCGATCTCTTCCAGGCAACCTTTGGGTGAATGAGAGACTTATTGAGTAGAAGAGGAAGGTGTACACGTATTGCATTTAAATACTAGTGATATTTTTTATGTTTTAATAATAAATACTTAGATACATACATACAAATATAATATATACTAACATAATACCTAATGCAAACAACCACCCCATTGTATCCACTATAACCCCCTTCTCCCCCAGACACAATCTACACCGAGCGCTACATGGACACGCCAACACACAACCCGGACGGCTACCTGCGGTCCGACCTCATGTTGCGGGCGGCGGGGCTGCGCGGGCGCCGCTTCCTGCTGGCCCACGGCAGCGGAGACGACAACGTGCACTATCAGAACTCAGTCATGCTGGCGAAGCAGCTGCAGCATCTGGATATCGAGTTTGAGCAGATGGTTTGTGGTTTTTTTGGGTACACTACATAAATCCGAATTACTTTTTTACGAATATGAAAATAACGATTTTTAAAATTACGAATTTCATAGTTCCGAATAATTCACAATCCCGAATTTCAAGTTTCCGAATAACGAAAATCACGAATAGTCAATAAACGAAATTTCAAACAACATATTTATTAAAATCACGAAAGTCAATTTTCCGAATATTATTATTTCGATGTTTTAAAAGTACGACCTTTTATTATAACGAATTGTTAAAATTACGAATCCCGAAGTTTTAATATTCCGAAAATACAAATTCCCGAATGTATCTTAGTTAACAAGAAATAGTTATTAAGAATAGTGTGTTTATTAACAGCATAATCCGTATACAATTTAACAATATTTTTTAAGCTATATTATGTGAAACGCTCCGCTCCGCTTCGCTGCGCTCCGCTTTGTTTTTCGATATTTATGTGCACCTAACACGCTCCTCCTCGCTTTGCTCGTCGTCGCACCTATCTTTAGATTTAGGTCCTAAGGTTTTTAAGGTTAATCACCGTAAAAATCCGAGCAATTTCATTGCTTTGTTGTGTTACTTAACAACAAATACTACAAATAGTTTTCTATTTACAATATTTTTACTCTATATTTGAAACGCTCCGCTCCGCTTCGCTGCGCTCCGCTTTGTTTTTCAATATCTATGTGCACCTAACACGCTCCTCCTCGCTTTGCTCGTCGTCGCACCTATCTTTAGGTTTAGGTCCTAAGGTTTTTAAGGTTAAACACCATAAAATTCCGAGCAATTGTTTTGCTCTATATTTGAAACGCTCCGCTCCGCTTCGCTGCGCTCCGCTTTGTTTTTCGATATCTATGTGCACCTAACACGCTCCTCCTCGCTTTGCTCGTCGTCGCACCTATCTTTAGGTTTTGGGTCTAAGGTTTTTAAGACGTTTACGGTTTTTTTGTCAAAATCACGAATTATCACATTTTCGATCGGGATTTGAATTTTTCGTGATTATAATAAATCGGTATTTTATTTTTCGTATGCTTGAGTAATCGTATTTTTTAACGTTCGTGTATTTGACAATCGTAATAACAAATCTTCGTGATTATAATATTCGAAATTATAATTTACGTGATTTTTAGAATTCGGCATTTAAAAAAATCGGTATTGCAATATTTCGTAAATTACATATTCGGTGTTTTCAAATTCGGAAAAAAGTTTTTCGGAATATTTGGGTGTTCCCGGTTTTTTTACTATTGGGTGTTATAAGTTTGATTTGGGTCGGTTATATACCGCTAGATACAAATCGGATGGACTGATTTGAATGCGGTGTCTCTGACTTAAAGTTGTTTAGTCGCGATTGCTTAAAAAGATGACCAAGCTTCGATCAATATTCAGTATCGTATGGTAAATATCCTAGACTTTTGCTGGCTCACGGCAGCGGAGATGACAACGTGCACTATCAGAACTCAGTCATGCTGGCTAAGCAGCTGCAGCATCTGGATATCGAGTTTGAGCAGATGGTTTGTGGGTTTTTACTATTGGGTGTTTAATTTTGAATTGGGTCGGTTACATACCGCTAGATACAAATCGGATGGACTGATTTGAATGCGGTGTCTCTACTGACTTAAAGTTGTTTAGTCGCGATTGCTTAAAAAGATGACCAAGCTTCGATCAATATTCAATATCGTATGGTAAATATCCTGGACTTTAAAGTTTTAATAGCGCGGCGGGGTTGCGCGGGCACGCTTTCTGCTGGCTCACGGCAGCGGAGATGACAATGTGCACTATCAGAACTCAGTCATGCTGGCGAAGCAGCTGCAGCATCTGGATATCGAGTTTGAGCAGGATGGTTTGTGGGTTTTTTCTATTGGGTATGATATAGGGGTGTGTAAGTTTGACTCTTGGGTATGTAAGATAACGCTAGGTGAAAATTGGATGGACTGATTTGAATGCGGTTTCTATGACTCACTGACAGCGCAAAGTGTTGTAGCTGTAGGTATAATGTACACCACATTATACCTACAGGTTTAGTCGAGTTATATCTTGATCATTTATCAAGATTCGATAAATTTTCAGTACAGATGTTTCGATCTATCGTATCGTACAAACCCTATATGGCCTGAGTTTAAAGTTTAAATTTCTCATTTTTCTACCTTTTTTGGCATAAGATTTATTTGCCTAATCTCGTATTGCATAGTAACGTTTGGTCAAAGTCTCGTTACGCCGAAAATCGTATGGCATAAATCTCGTTTAGTAAAAAGTTATTTCGCATAACATTGTTTAGCCTAATAATGGTATGGCCAAATCTTGAATAGCCTAATAATGCTATGGCATAGGTTTATACAAAGTACCTAATAATATTCGTTTGGCTGTAACTTTGACGGAGCGTCTCCCTACATAGCGCAAACTGGTGCCTTGTATTGTTTCCGCTGTTTGGAAAACGCTCCGCTCCGCTTCGCTGCGCTCCGCTTTGGTTTTGATGAACATGTGCACCTAACACGCTCCTCCTCGCTTTGCTCGTCGTCGCACCTATTTTTAGGTTTCGATCTCATGGGGTTTGTAATAATTATATAGGTCGTTAACTTTCGATTTTTTGATCATACAATATCGTGATTTTCGGGATGTAGGAGAAAAACACCACAATTTGTACATTTACTTCATACTTAATATATTATTTATAAAGATAACATTAGGAAAAACAAGATTATACATAGGTATAGACGAACATAAATTTGAGCAAACGAAACTTAGGTGTTTAAAGATTGTGCCTAAAGAGTTTTAGACGAAACGAGCCTTATGCCACATAAGTCTTGGCAAAGTGATGGTTCGGCCAAAAAAGTTTAGACCATACGAGTTATGCGAAATGAGTTTTGGTCAATAAAGATTATGCGAGATGAGCGGAACCCATATCCGCATTACAGCAAACGGTGAAGATTCTCATGTAAAACATTTGTTGCAGACATACACTGACGAGAGCCACTCGCTGCTGGGGGTGAGCCGGCACTTGTACCACACACTTGACCGTTTCTGGAGCGAGTGTTTCGCGTGACGAGCAGTGGAATGAAGACAAAAAAGACTGTTTAATATTGTACTTCTACTGTGCTTTTGGAAGTGACTTGGGAGAAGTGGTGATTGACATTGGAAGAGCAGGCTCATAATTTTATTGTAATGAAGATACCTACAGTATTTTTTGGACCAACTACAGTTACAAGTATGAAAAGCGAAATTGAATGGCTATGTACCTACCTGTGGAATGTGGCTATGTTACTCGTATCATATTTCGCTTTTAATATTTGAATAGATAATTATTACCTACACTAAAAATAAACCAACTTCATTGACGAAACTATGATTGAATATTGTAAGAATGTAGCAAAAGACGATTCAATGTAATTTAGAATGTTAGTAATCTTAAGTTTACCTGATACCTGTAGATATAGGCAAATAAACTTAATAACTATACTTATAAAATATCGTCTCCTTTTCCTTAGCCTTAGCTTTTTCCCTCCTTTATCATCTATCTTTTCTTGCAACAGTTTGATGCAGTCCGTGAGGCGTCTGTCGCTCCCAACTTGGAGGAAACTTTTTGCCGTGAAATCGCTCCCCAGCGCAGAACATCTTTGTTCTGTCATGTCATTGAGAAATAGCACAATGACAGTACCGTGATAATAAATTGTTTGTTGTGATAAATTAAACTTCTTACACTTTACCTATGATAAATTTTAGTAAATTGAGACTTGCAGCCTTTGCAAGAACATGCAGGCTATTGCAGACGCGATGGTAAGTTTTTGTAATAATAAATGTAGTCGGTAATAACTATATAATTAATCCTTCTTGCTTTCTTTGATAGGTACTTTCAGACCTTAATCATGGTCATGATAACATCTAAATACCTATATAGATTTAAGGAAACGAGAATACCTTCAGCTGTTAATAGGATCGATGTTATAACTGATCTTAAATCAGTAATCTTACATCAAACTCACATGAGTTGCAGCACAGCTATAATGTACGACTCATTCGATACATGAAATTAGTTTCCACTATAACCGATTAGCTAACGGATTGACCTGTTTGAATAGTCCCTTTTTTGTGTAGCTTCAAGTTACAAAAGACAGCTGGATGAGGAAAGTTCCGAGAGTATCCAGCCAGTAGTGTTCGATACTAGTGCAACAAGATGTCTAACAGTAGACTGCAAATACTGCAATAGGGCAATCTGTAGATGTTGAATAAAACAAATGTTACACAGTTTGTACCTACCTACATCAATTAATGAATGTTGATCTATAACACGTTGCTCATCACGCCTCCTCAGGGGCTCACAACTCGTGGAGTGCGGTCCGGACCTATCAGAGCAAGGCATCTGCGCGGTGGACCCGTGCGACCCCTCGCAATGCTTTGACCAGCCTCGCGTGGTCATCATCGGGGCCGGCATGGCGGGGCTGTCGGCCGCCGCCCGGCTGGCGACTAAGGGCATCACTGACTTCACCGTGCTGGAGGCTAATGAGAGGTCGGTTTTGAGGAATATATTTAATAGGATCGTTTATTTTACTTTAGGTAAGCCACTTTTACATAGTTAAGTAAATGTTACAGACCTGGCGGACGTATTCACTCGTGCTGGCTGGGCGACGTGGTGGCCGAGCTCGGCGCGCATTGGAACTCGGACTCTGTGACCAGCAACCCCATCATGAGTCTGAAGGCCTACGAGGACCCGCCCCGCCCCGGCGTGCCCGCCGCCGAGCACCCCCGCGGCCTCATGGACCGAGTCGTTGCCGGCAAAATGGAGTTCCCAACTACTATTACAGCTTACCACAAGTTCCGCCAGATAGAGAAGGAAGCTGCTCATTTGTACGCCCTCGGAGGCAGCAAGCAACACGGGTCGATGTTGAACTTCATGAGCATAAGGATACAGCAGGAGCTGCACCAGTACCCGGAGGAGCAGCAGCACGACGCGGCGCGGGTGATGTTCGGGCTGGTGCACATGCTGCAGGCGAAGTGCGCGGGCGACGCGGCGCTGCTGTGCGCGGACCACGGCGGCTGCTTCATGCGCCTGCCCGGCGGCGACGTGCGCGTGCCGCTCGGCCTCGTGGGCGCGCTCGCCCCCCTCCTGCGCCAGATCCCCGACGGATGCATAGAGTACTGTAAACCTGTCAACTGTGTTTACTGGGGAACCAGCCCCAAGACGGGATATCGCGCCGTGGTGCAAACTACCGACGGCTCGGAGTACCCAGCGGACTATGTTATTGTCACAGTTTCTCTCGGCGTGCTGTCCCAGTGCCACGACAGGATGTTCTGTCCCGCGCTACCCGGAGCCAAGCTGGACGCGATACGCTGCCTCGGGTTCGGAGCTTGTAACAAAATCTTCATGGAATACTGTCACCCGTTCTATTACTGGCACAAAGGGGACCTCAACACGCTGAATGTCGGTGGTACGTCTTTCGCGGGGCTCTGCGGCTGGTTGCAGGGGCTGGGGCGCATAGAGGTGGTGCCTCATAGCAAGCACGTGCTGTGTGCCTATTTGTCAGGCGATGGAGCTGTAAGCATGGAAAGTCTGTGTGACATGGACGTGGCCGAGGGTATCACTGACGTGTTGAGGAAGTTGACTGCAAACCCTAACATACCGTATCCGAAAATGATGCTGAGGTCTCATTGGTGCACCGATCCGTACTTTGCTGGGGCGTATTCTTATGACGTTAGTAATTCTGGGGGGCAAGCGCAGAGGGCGCTGGCGTGCCCGCTGCCGGGGGGCAGTGACCCGGTGCCGCCGGTGCTGCTGTTCGCCGGGGAGGCCACGGTGCCGGGGCACTACGCCACGGTGGGCGGCGCCAGGCTCAGCGGCATCCGGGAGGCGGAGAGGATCGTCGAGCTCACGGTGCGGCTCAAAGGACCCCCGCTGCCCACAGACAAACCTAAAGAAACAAAAGTAGAAGCTCAGGCGAAATAAATGAACATTGTAATAAAATGTCATATCCAAGCTTCGTTCGTTATTGTAAAAGTAACATTTTCACTGTTTACTAAGTACAGACTCGTCATAAGCGAGTTGCCGAGACAATTTCCGGTTAGTTCGGAACTTTGAAGATACTTAAGAGTTGGAATGATTCATCTTTTCTCATTTGTTCGTGCCAACTAACTGAAACGAAGCAAAGAAATTGTTTTTATTCTGTGTACCTATACCAACGAAACTTTTTAAGACCGACTTACTAAGTTTGTTATTGTTTAAATATGACTTTTTGTTTATTTGAAATGTTTCTTTAAATTATATTATTAAATTATTTCGTTTGAGCAATTACCTTTTTTATTTGTCTTAATCATGGCTCATGGCATATTAATATATTGCATAAGTATGTCCTTTCATGACACAATAAATATGTTTTTACTTTTACACAATAATCTTCTAAGTCATAGGAAATAATTACTTCGACTTATATATGACTCTCTCAGTATCCCAGTAGTTCAGTTTAAAGTTATTTAACTGTTTCGAGTAAAAAGCGTTATTGGCTTTCCACTCGGTAAGTTAAACAACGCAGGTGATACTAGAGTGGATTCAATTGAACTTTAAATACCTATACTTAGTTGTGGAAACAATTGAATCCGATTAAAATTCCTGCACAAACTAGCGCGTACACTTGCATTTATATAATGATAAATAAAATATGTTTTTTTTTCAGTGTAGCCGTGTTGCTGTGCTGTATCTTTGTTTGATGGAATTCATCAATTCATAGTTTTTAATTAATTCAACAGCGAAGCTTGCGTGATATAATTAGCATTTCAAATTTTCATGAGAAATAGCGGCTACGAACAACGTAGCGGGCCTACGTCGTGTCGTAGCGTGCTACGCGGCTACGAAGCTCCGTCCGTAGCATTGGCAAAGCACATCCCCTTTTTTAAAGGTATTATTACAAAAAAAAAAACTGAATAATAAATTATAAACGCAGTATTTAAAAAAAGTTTACCGTCATAATCAAATTAAACACAAGTGTTTTCCTAATGAAATAAGGCTTTCGGGTAAGAGCCGCTTTCACATAAAGTTGAGCTCCAAATTATCTCCGTATATTGGTGCATGAGATAGTCGGCTTATGGGAGGCACGGAATGAGGCACAGTGTACGGCTGTAGCTACAAACAAACAGATCTCCTGTTTTTACGACCATCATTAGTAGGGTTGGGGCTATAGAAACGACCTGAAAAATCAGTTTTGTTTAACTTTTTGACAGTGTTCTATAAAGTGGAATGAAAATTCTATATCTTTTTTTATCAGTATGTGTTGGTATAATATACCTATACTACCTATGTAGAGTTATGTAAGTATTGATATTTTGAAATTTACCTAATTAAAAAAAAACACGCACTTAAGCCTTGTACTAATGTACTCCCTTGCGGGGTAGGCAGAGGTGCATTGCTGCACCCACTTTTCGCCAGAGTGTTATGTTAGACCTAATTTAAGTATTGCTTTATTATTTATGATAATTATGATGTCATACGGGCATTTTATAAATAGTAAATAAATATGTAGGGACATCTCACACACGGCCATCCGACCCCAAGCTAGGCAGAAACTGTGTTATGGGTGTCGGACAACTGATATATCTACACAAATACATCGATAGATACATACTGAATATATAAACGACAACCAGACACAAGGCAAACACAAATGCTCATCACACAAATCTTTGACCTGGGCGGGATTCGAACCCGCGGCCAGCTTCGGAAGCAGCTTCACTACCGCCTTAGCTACGGTGCCGTCAGTTTTGTGTGAATATAGTTTCAAAATTATACAAATATTTCCCGTCATTGTAGATGCTTATTCTGAGTCTCTCTTTCCGTGGCCACAGCGCAAGGATGTGGCTTTTCTTCTTATTACGGGCGAGTATGTGAGTATACGATCATAATTTATACCTAAGTGCTTCCTTTACATTTTATCTCAGCATGATTTATATCAATGTTCTATCCGTCGTAATAGGCAATAGTGCTGATACTATCTCTAGGCTGTGGTAGGAATATAACATCATAATATATGTACGGATAGAAAATAAAATATTATTATTGAATAGTCTCGTAGATTTCATAGGATTGTGCGGATCGCACCATCCACTTTTTGTACAACCCTGAAAATGAAAAACTTTAATATAAGTATTCCTTTATTGAGTCCTCCGGATTCCACCCAAACATATATTATTGGTGCAGCAGTACCTAGGGGAGCTCCTCGCTGAGCCGTAATGAGATTACAGTGCTTGTAGGTATAGAGTACCTACTTATTTGCAACTCAGTGTAATGTGTACCTGTACCGTTGAACCGATCTACTGTTGTAAAAATATGAAACAACTAAGTCAAGTATGGAATTCCATCATGAAAATGAGTACCTGTTACAATAACACCAATTTATTTTTATTACTTTTTATATTAGATTCAATCTTTCCTTCCACACCACCCAAATAGAAAGGAATGGGGGAAAAGTATAAGTGTTATGTTTCATTACGGTAGTGCGTGTTGTTTGTGTACAAGGTGCTACTCCAATGTTTACCAAAAAGCCCTTACGTTTGCAAAAGCCGGAAAGAATGTCCGCGAATCGATGTAGCGATTGAGTGAAATGAGGGCATTAGCATTGCGTGAGCGTGAGGAGGCGGCGGCGGCAGCTCTGCAGATGGCGGAGCAAGACGGGCCGGAGACAGATGCGTGACGCAGCGCGCAGCACCCCGGCACGCAGCCCCGCCCGCCCCACCCCGCCCCGCCGCTCCGCGGAACCTGACAAAACACATCGATATTCGGCAGGCTCATGTTCGGCGCTCGTGGCGGGCCGCTGGCGGCGGTGATCTGCGGCTCGGGCGCGATGCAGCGGCGGCGGCGGCGGCGGCGGGGGGCTGCGCGGCGCGCCCGGCAGTCGCTCGCGGGACGCGGCGGCGCGCCGGTGTCAGCTGCCCACGCCCGCGCCGCACGTGTGAAGCACATGCATCTCTCATTCACACCATCCACCGACTAAAACTTTAACCGCAGTTTGCCCGGCCCGCCCGGAAGCGCGCGCCTCTCACGACTGCTCCTTCGGCTTCCTATATACCCGCATTTGAACCGCGGAGATCTTCTTCTGAGGTATGATCTACTGAGATAAACTGCTCACAACATCTTCTTAATTCATAAAATGCAATAAGATCACTTTTGAAAGTGCACGTTTTGCGAGCACACACGACATTCAACAGTGTAATGTCAATGTCATGCTCGCGTCCCTCGCTCCCTCGCTCCGCACCGCGCTCGGGCTCCGCTGGGCATCACCGAATCTCTTCAGATGAGCTTATCTTAACCTGATTGTATCTCGTAAAACATTAACAAAAAACAATTAGGCCTCTACGTGACCGTGTGAAGTTATTGCCAAGATGAAACGGTTACACAACCTCGAATTTGATGGAGGGCGCAATAAATTTGGGGGACTTAAAAGATTGCGTCGGTTAGGTTGTCTTATAAAATTTGTCATGTAGAGAAGAGAGCAATGTTGCTGGCTGGCTGCCAAATTTCCCCCGCGGCACATGTCTTTCAGCATCAAAATGTTTGTGAGATATTGTCTGTATGTTGCGTGTTGGTGGTTGATCCGGGAGGCTGCGCGAACAGGGAGCATTTTGTCTGAGAGACGCACGCCGCACACCAGACCGCGCGGCCCGGGCGGCGGCGCGGCGGCGTTGAGGGCCGCGGTATGGGCTGTGTTCTTGTTTTCATTTTCTTCTTAGCGTGTCTTTTACGATAAAGCTGGTCTAGGGTTGCTAACCTTACTCGTAGCGAAAGGATTAGCAAGTCAGACTAGCGTCAGTCGCTGGCTAGCCAGGGTCTGTATATAAAATACAATTAATAGATCTTGCACCCCCGTGTTCTCAAATTATATCTTACCTTAAACAATCTCAATAATTTATTTACTGCAAGGCTGTGAAAGTAAACTTCTTTAAGTATTTATGTAGGTACTTAGTTATTCTGCCATTCGTAGTGGTCTGGGTGGACCACTATCATCTGTCCCAAAGTTCAGTAACTTATAGGAAACGGTACTGTCCTAATGAGAGCCACATACTCGTATGGTATAAGCTACTAATGAGTTGTTAAGCTATTTAACAGCCTTTAAGTTTGTATGAGCATATTTTACTACATAGTGGGTACATTGTGCCACAAAAACATCTTACTACCACTTCATAATTCAACTATGGTTTACTTTTCTGAGAGACGTAGTCAGATGCAGGGTGAGTTTTCAACATATTTAAAAGTTCTTTTGATCTTGTGTGATCCATCTAAGGACATCCTATATTGAAAGTTTATACTGTCCTCTTATTTAACTAAGCTTCCAACTAGATACACACACATGCAACCTTCCTTAACATAGTTGTAGCTCATAAGATGGCCCCTCTTAGTAAACCTTTACATACGTAAGTTGACCTGATTAGATACCCCGGTGAGTTATGGGGCCGCCACCGGCCGTGGCGCGATGGCTTTTGTTCCTCACAGTTCCACTACTCATGGATCACTGCGAGATTCGAATATAGTATAGACCAATACGCCAATTTGATGATTGATTGATTTGATTTTCAAAGTTCTTTATTGACATATAAGCAGTACAACTTAAAACCTAGTGTACATATTTATCCTAGGATTAAGTAACATAATGGTTAATGTTTTTAAGCACCAAGGCTTTTTAAAACTTTTAGAATCACTATAAAATTATATAAAAAACCTAACTTACGTTATGAGAATCGGTGTACATTCAATGCATTAGGTTGGTACACTATGATTACAACTATGCACACTTTGACAGTGCGCATTTGATGACAAAAAACACGACACTTACACATTTAAACGGTACAATTTACAATAACAAATATTAACACACAATACAATAAATTAAATTTTAGTTATTATATTCTACCAAAAGTGGGTAGATTTAAGTCTCAACAGTACGGCGGCAAGCAGTTGGAGTGATGACGTCATGCAACACATAGTGATGGGGTAGTCTTGTCGTATATCGATATCGATTATTTGGGATCGGGCGGGACTTACCTATATTTGAAATAAGTAGATTGGAATGGATTGGGTTGGTAAACAGGTAAAACTTTTTACACATTTTTATGATGAAATTAAGTAGGGATGGTACTTTTATTTTATCTTGTAATTTTGTTAAATTGGTCTTAAATGGAGTATTGAAAGCTATTTTTAAAGCGCGATTTTGGAGGACTTGTAGTTTCAAGTGGTTAGATTTTGATGTATTGCTCCAAACGGGACATCCATAAGTAAGGCATGGTCTGATTAGAGAGGTGTAAAGCAGTAATTTAGTTTGACTACTTAAATTAGATTTTCTGTTAAGAATTGTACTAAGGGCATTAAAGGCTTTCATACCTTTTAACCTCAAGTACGACACGTGTTCGTTCCAATTTAATTTATGATCCATTATTAGCCCCAAATATTTTACAGATTTACTCCACGCTATTGAATGGCCGTTTATCTTTAAGGTTCTCAGCGGTTGTGTTCTTTTACGAGTGAACAAGATGGCTTCAGTTTTAGAACTGTTTAGTTTCAATTTCCACTTATTGAAATATTCAAACAGTTTTTCAATTGCCAACTGTAGCCGATCTATTATTAGATCCAAGTCGGCTGACGAGGTAAAACAAGCTGTATCGTCTGCGAAGCATGCTAGGTCAGTTCTGGTTTGGGTAGGGATGTCGTTTAAATAAATCAAGAATAGGTAAGGACCCATTTGATGAAGCGGTCACGGCGGACAGCTAATACTAGTCATCTGAAGGAATCAAAGTACTTACAGTTAGGAATCATATAATTATGCTTTTAAAGAAACAGTGATTTGAAGCCAGGAAGTGTCCGTACGAAACGACAGATTATTACGACATTATTTAATGGTAAGTTTTTGATGTTTTAGAGCCAAATATGGAAAAAAGATGACGCTAGTATAATTCTAAAGTAAGTACGTAATTCGTACGATAATTGGATTTGACGCCCTAGCCCCGTAGACGACATAACCCCGGGGGACCTCACTTAATATAACATGAAATGACTGCAGTCGGTTTATAATTATTGCCTATTCTATAAATAGTGAAAACTGAACGAGCTAAAGTTAACTC
The DNA here is from genome assembly GCF_932276165.1 of Plutella xylostella. Classification (NCBI taxonomy): domain Eukaryota; kingdom Metazoa; phylum Arthropoda; class Insecta; order Lepidoptera; family Plutellidae; genus Plutella; species Plutella xylostella. Next base: position 8,335,581 of record NC_063984.1, on the reverse strand, counting down.
GGCATAATTAGCGCCGACAGAGCGTGGGTGCAGTCCGTAAGTACCTGCTTTTATAATAATTCCACGGTGAACCCTACATTTATACTAGACATTGTACTATAGGTACCTAGAATAGTAAAAAGTAACAGAACCCTTAACTCTTACTATAAGGAATAGCTCCTACACTCACGGGCAATGAAATGCTTCCACTGAGAAAAGCATATTAGGTACTTCTTAAAGGAAAGGCTAGCTTAATGATGCTTCCTGCAACATTGAAGTACATTTAGCAGAGCATTAGGATACTACCAATTAAAAACAGTACTTACCTATTTTGTTCAATGAATATCGGTATTTTTTGAGCGGAACTTTTTCATTGCCTGTGAATGTATATGTAGGTACCTGGCACTGCCAGGCGAAAGAAGCAGCGTGCATTCAGCAAGTTTTTTTTTATTTCTGATTATGGATATAATTATATTTACAGTCATTCACCTGTATAATATACATTGTACACTAACGTGGATAATGTTTAATAGTTCACCTGATGGAGGCTCGGTGTAAAAATTAAACACATCATTGTACGATATTACACGATTTTCTCATCGAACATTCAAATAACAAATACAGCCTAAGTACATGCAATCCCAAAATAAGGAGGGAAAAATAGAAAGTGCATCATAGTGGAACCCCCCTTTCTTACATAGCGTTTTCATTTACCTAATGGTCTCCCCGCTCCTAGGGCTCGTCCTTTTACATCTCTACCTCGATTCTAGTCAATAAATAACCAGTTCATTGACGGTTTTATTCCCACTTATTTCTCTTTGGAAAATTAATTGCATTAGAAGCACGCCTTGGAACTTCTGTGCTGTAACTGCAATCTTGTTAGCCAGCTCTTGTAATATTCTAAAAGCTTTGTCATTAGGTATTTTTACTACTTTTTTTTATTTCAGTGCTTGTTAGTTTTCTTTTACTATTATTTTTATAGGTTTATAGTCTAGGTCCATTTTGGTCTAAAATTCTAACGACTTACACTGGATTGTAATGTTATTTATTTTTATAAAATGATTATACATGACATGCGACTATATATAATGTACCCATTTAAGTAACCTATAAGGACCTGCTTTTAAACATTGCAGATTTTAGTTTTGATATTATGTAATACACGGTTTATCTTCTAGAACGTATTGATGCTAAAAGTAGGTACTTACCTACCTAAAATACTGACTACCATTTTTCCACAAACAGGAAATTCCTGCACGAATACAGAACCAGCAATAACAATGCTGCCAGTACTTGCCTATTCATTCATACTTGCAATAAAAGTAGCGAAACTCGAATCGGAAATTCTTTCTAGAATTTTCCCGAAACTTCTCACCTCAAATGGCTGCCGTGTATATCCCAGTCCCTGAACACTTTGCAATGGCCGTTTGTGTCACAACTTCGATGCTGACGTTTGGGGCAATTTGTGAGTTATCGTCAAGAGGTGCAATTTCCCCTCTCGTCTAATTGGTCCAACGAGCCGGACTCAGCAACTAGAGTATTGGGATCGCTTCACTTTTATTGTGGATAACTTATTCTACTGTGGTGATTACTTTTCATTTGCTCCTATAAATTTGCATGTTTTTCATTGAATATAATAGACTTGAACTGAAACATATAATGACTTTTTTGATTTCTAACAACCTTTGGCTGAAGTTTGATTATTGTCATCAATGTTGTGTTGTTTATTTCAGAACCGAAAACCAGAAAAGTAGTGGACTTGTCTTTACTTATGTGTTTTTAAATCGTGCTAATAAATGCAGTCCCCTCAGACACGTAAGTTCCCAGCCACGTCACGGGATATTTCCAGTTCCTCGCTCCACTCGACCACGGCGAGTGCAATCGCATTCCTATTCATGCTGCGACTGAAGCTCGCAAAGCTAGTTGGCTGCCGACACCGCTCTGTCTGCAGACTCTTATCAAGTTAGATACAAGCTAAAGGCCGGTCTTGAGCGTTTGCCATCATAATGAGTCGGGATTGTGGGAGAGTGCGATAGACTGTTCGTTCCAATGGTTTACTCTTTTACGTAAAAACTACTGACTGGATTTTCAGGAAATTTGGTATGCTGTAAGCTGATGTCCCCGAGGGTATTAACACATAGGCTATTTATTAAATATTTTAAGCCGATCATAGTTTTTGGACGCTCACAGAAAACGGCATATAATAGCACCGCTCTATATATATAGTACTTTTTAAAATTGAGAGAGAGTCTTAACTAGCTAATGGCGGGTCCTTAATAATCCCTTGTGCCCGTGAAATGTAGCACTTGCATGCTTCGCCGGCAAAAACAATGCCGAGATGAAATTAAGAAGAATTTGATTAACAGAATAGCGAATGCGCGCCGCGTGCGTCCGACGCTTTTCATTTCACCTGAGGACGTGTTTGCTTTGCAAATTCCACGTCTGTCTGGTACAGTATAAGGCAGATATATCTGACCCCTCTCATAAGCATTGTTACTATGAGAGGGGGGTCAGGTTTCTCTGCACATGCCCGTAGATGGTAGGTCCCTTTTCAGCTAGTTTTAAGCTAGTTGAACACCTATTATACTTAGTTAGAAATGCTATACCTACCTTAGTACTTACCTGCCCCCATATTATGTAACTCCGAGTGGGGTTGGTTGGTATAAAATGGCTGACAACTTAGAGCATTGTTCATTAATAACTTTTTACTGGCTTATCTGATTTCACAAACGTTTATGTAGAATGTAAGGATATATGGTTAGGCTTCTTGCATATTTCTTTCACTAAGATTTTTGGTGTTTTCGTTTAATAAGTCTCTAAGTTGATACCAATTATCACCGGTTGCTAACTCTCAAAAAGTAACAAAATACGGGGGCTGTAGAACGAATATGTCATAGCGGAAACGAATATTTTCACCGCGAGGACTAATTATATGGAAGTCAGTGTGAGAGTGAATGCTTGAAAAACTCAGATTTTGCCGGAATAACTTTGAAATTCTGTAAGCATTGCCCTATAATATTTCCATCTTATTAATGCTTTTTGACATTCGCTTATGTCCGGTAAGTAAAGTTGGTTTTACTTTGCAGTATGCAAATATATGCCAATGGTACGAAATTCTTTTTGTTACGGAAGAGCGTGACCCCCTAACACAGGTGTTTTTACACTTAATAGAGGGTCGCAACCATAAAATGTTTTTTGTACCGTTTTTGTTAAAGAAATAAAATATTTTTCATTTTCATTTTTCATTAAATATCTATGGGATTTTGAATGTCAAGAAAGCATTAATAAGATGGACAGTATAGTATAGTGTCACTCACCTGTACCCACCTTTATTCCTCTACGAATTCGTTTATTCATAAACAGAAGCTGTGTTACGACATGCCACACCAAACAAGAACCGCTCTAGCGATAAATACGCTCGCGCCGGGTGGTTAATTTGTCCGTCACTCGCTGGCCGACCACTGGAATCAATCATACATTCTGCTAATTGTGTTTGTAGCTGGCGGGTCACTACAGAAATCGAACGAACGAACGCTATGGGGGTTACGCTTAGTCGTCTTAGTACTAAACGATAGAATCGGGGTTAGTGCAACGCTCCGAAGCTTAGGAAATGCCAAACCACTGCAAAACTTCGAATATTTATCTCTTTGTATAAAACGTAGCTCTTGTTCGTTAGTTTATGATTTGTATAGTGACTCCCCCGTATTCATTCTCAAACATACATACACGCTGCAGCATAGTCGTTTGTTAGTTACGGGACCCCTGAAAACTGGAGGAACTTTGGGCTGGCTGGGCGGGATACAGAAACATAAGTACCTACCTTATCTAGAAATGACTAATATATTGGTTGGTCTATGCAAGGCTTTTGTTCCAAAAACCGTATGCGCCTGTGTCAAGTGAATTCCTAACGTAAAATAAAATCAATGATGCACAACTGAATTTAAAACTCATTTTCTTCGCTTGGCGATGTACGGTCAGCTTCATAAGTAGCTATACACTTCTGTACCTTGTCAAACTGACGAACCGTTAAAGTTGCAATGCATGAATATGTAGTTTGTGAATTTAACAAGGTACAATAAGTGTATATAGTTACTAATGCAGCTGACTGTACTGCGCTATCCAACTTATATTTTAGACTCGCTTTTCTGTTACTAAGAATATAACTCCTGCCATCGCAGGTACATTAGATATTAATCTCTCTTTTTTATACCTTTCAGCTAAAAACTTTTAATCCGTTGTTTTTATGAACGTGCATTTTTTACGTTTCCATTAGGTAGGTAGGATTACATTTTTTTTCTATTCAATATTCGGATGAGAGGACGGACCAGTGTACTCAAAAAAGCATGTGTGAATATGAAATAAATATATAATGTTCAATATACCTATCTAACATGAACTAACATTCTGTTAAATTAGTAAATAAAATAAACACCATTGTGAATTATCTGCTACAGTACATCTGTATGTTCCCAGTGAGGGATTCACAGGCAAGGAACATGCCATGATAGACGAATATGCAAAAGTATGTAGTTTTGTTGAACTGGAACTACTACTAGGAGACTAGGAGGGTTACTCTACATATACTGAACAGAAAACGAACTTACGAGAGCTGTTGTGCAATCGGCACGTTTATAACACATATATGTGTGTAGAGTCGTGGCTCACGTAGCGCTCCGAAACTTAGTTTTTGGTTATATAGAGTGACCCCCCTGGAACTACAGTGTCGGCGTGGCGGGTCGTGGATGTGACACATGTGACGGATCGTGACAGTTCTGACTATTCAGTCCATTGACAAAGGAATAAAGAGAGGACATGGCATATCCACGAAAAAAAATCGCCTACCTAAACTTTGGTTTCAATGAGGCGTTTGTTAAAAAAAAAATAAGTTCCTTTTTGGAGAAATAGATGGCGTTGTCTGGGGTTGTACCAACTTTCAAACCCTCAGAACACACTCAGATCACAATATGTTATTCTGTGAGGCTAACGAAATGTGAAAGTGACGTAGGTAGGTAGAATTGTAGTATTATTTTCTCTATGATGTCGATGTCACTGTTGCTTCAGCGTTCAGTGCGATTGTGCGTACAGCCGTTCTTTTCAAGTTTTCTCAGTTTCCTTGTGTTTCTCCTGTATTAATTGAGTTGTAGTTGAGCTATCTGCTCCTCCTCCCTTGATACTGTAGAGTTAGTGCACTTGAGATAGTGACTCTTTTGAGATAGTTTGAGTTTGAGTTCTTATTCTGAGTTTAGTACTCTTTGCTCTCTATGTAATTTTTGACAGTTGATACACTGCGTTTTCACGCCATCTATCCTCTTACCCTAAAGCTCAACTGACAGCTGTCAAGGAAAACGGCTCATTAAAATGGCGGCTTTTTTCTTGAAAAATGTAAACAAACAAATTGTTTGACAGCTGAAGTACTTTGTGTTTGGATGTCAATCAACATGGCGACCGGTCGCAATGTTGTAATTTTAGGCAAAGACAAAACTACTGTTGTCCTTTTTTACGTAGGATAACACCAATAAGTTAAAAAGAGACGACGATATATTTTTAAGTACCGATTTTTATGCCAGGTCCTCTCTTTATTTCTTTGTCATTGATTCAGTCGAGCGAGTAGTATGAAACCGCTGCATGTAGTGCCACTTGTTAGCCTCAATAATTATCTGTTGCAATGTTGATAGTATATTGTTATGCCTTTTAATTAATATTCATATTTTTATACAGGCTGTCCCGTAAGTTAACGTCAACGCAGCAGGGGGTGATTTCGGCTTGACGTTAACTTACGAGTCACGATGTATATTATAATATAAAATAAAATATATGAAAGTATTGAAAACTCTTAGCTGATGTTATTTGGTTTATATTTCCATATTTTGTTTGCAAATTCAATATAACTAACTCACGTTATTTAAAAATTTTAATTTTACACGATCAGTAAAATTATATATTTTTGAAATTTGTATGAAATGTTTGATAATAAATAAGAAACAAAGTCAAAAGTTCCTTTCAAACACCATAACCGAACGTTTATATTTTGAAACATACCTAAATATTTTGAAACAATTTCGCCTGAGAATCTTTAAATTCTTAATCAACTATAAAAGAGATTATATAAAAACCGGGACGGTAGATTCTTCCGGTGGGTCGTCAAAGGCAGACAAATTCCGTAGGTACTAATTATACCGGAATCCCGAAGGCTCCCCGGGTGCCTTTCAGTGCCTAGGTACAAAGGTGCCCGGAAAGTACGGATCGTGACGCTCCGGAAAGCAAACAACACCGGAAGACGGCGATAAATTACGGAATGAATTACTAAACATCCTGTAAATAGGGCAGTGGATTATATGTATTGTCATAATAAAATGTTATATATAGAAACACAGGAAGTCGAGAGATGAGTACCTACGTATTAATGTGTAGGATTTACAAATAATTATTGAGAAACTTATTATGCTAAATTTACACCTTACTTGTAAAAAAAACACCCATCGTATGTTGGATACGATCGTAAACAATATGTAAAATAAAATAAACAAAAAAAATATTTGAAACCGGCAAAGATGATTTTCATGTTGCATAGGCACCAACCACATTCTTTTATTTTAAATGAAGGGTAATCGCATCGACCTCCTTTCAGTATGATCACTGATGAAATTCCACCCTAAGGACACTCAAAATAACCTATGTATATCTGACTGAAGGTTCACGAATATTATATTATGAAATCATTAAAGAGGATTTGCTCATGAAGTGTTAAGTGAGGCGACTAGAAGCCCTAGCTCGACAAACCACTAAAACAAGCACTAATGACATAAACTCATTATTGAATTATCTAACTGTTATTAGTATTAGGTATAATACAATTCAGTTCGTTATATGTTTTCTGTCGCGGCAGAAACAGTTCGTCCTACATTCAGATTTATTCGCTATTATCATCAAGTATATTTTTATTACTATTGGAATCGCTGCCAAGAACTGTCATCGATATTTCCGTAGAGGCGCTGGTATTCTGACCTCCTTGTCGAGTTAATATTAAAAAAGATAAATCAAGCTACACGATGAGATTGCATGATTGATGAAAGAATTTTAGTGGGATTTCCTATGAGGTTCCATTGTTACAGCGATGATAGAGCAGAGCTGGAGATTGGCGCGTGAGCGGGATCTACAGGATTGTAATAAACAGATTAGCTAAGTTTTCTTGGAAAACTCGGAAAGTGAAATAGCACAGTGTCACTCTTCTTTTTGGATTGCGGCCAAAATTGTTCGTTATCTTTCTCGGGATACCGAATTTACTTTAATTTTATTTTATTGAGAAAACACAGCCTTGAGCTACTCTCGTGCACTTAGATTAACTGCAGACATGAATTTGTACTACTAAGCATATTGGCATAGGAAAATGTTCACTAAAGCTGATTGGTTTTTAATCACCCTGTAGATATTTGAGTGGTTTATCCGCATAGTCATGTTCGTTTGATTCGCAAATGACCGCGGCATCGGCACGGGGCGGCGCTCACCAAACGCGGCTAGTATCGAGTATCGATATCGATAACTTTCCACGAGTTATCAGACATCGAATGAAAGTGGGTGCAGTCAGCTTATACGAGTACTTCGTATCTTCTTTTAACTTTGGCGGGTGGATCTCATTAAATAGAGCGCTCGTTTGCTTGCAGCCGCAAGATGGTTACGAATTGAAATACAAAATAAATGGTACTGATATTACATAGCTCTATCTGCTAACTTTCGTAACTAGAAATTGATGTTTAACCAGTTTTATTTTTTATTTCAGGAAATAATAAACTGACTTTTCCAGTACCCTTTTCGTAAAAACAGTATCACCACACACTGAAAACCATTTAACAGCTAATTTTGTGCAATATAGTCAAGTGACTTAATACATAAACAAGAAACTTACTTAGTAATAACACCCTCATTATAATATCACCATCACCAGTTCAGTATTTGAAGCATTCGCCGAGCCGACACAAGTTCACGCCCAATTTATTTGTTTCAGGTGACGACGACGAGCATCGCGTGTGAATCAGACTCTTCACTCGAATAGACATTGAATCGTACGCGGATGGTACGGTCGCGCCAACCGCTCGCCGATTTCATATTTCGAACACAACGAGCTCAATAAAATTCATTCTTCATTTTTCTTTTCTTAAAAATCAAAGACAAGCTAGCTAACCGTGTCACTGGTTTAAGTTTGGAACGTTCGTGTTCTTAAATTAGTTATTAGTTTTTTTATTGCAGTTAAAACCAGCCAGTCATATCGCTCGTTCCATGGCTTAGTGCATCGTTAAAATAACTATTTATTGTGTATGAAATAACTTGTTTTTTTCAGTGTTTTGTGAACATAATTGTGAGTGTAGTGTTGTTTATTAAAAGGCGACTCCTGTTTCTTCGATTATGATTTAAAGGTAAAGTATAACCAACATTATATTAATTAGGTAGTTGCTATTGCTACTAGCGATGAATATTAATTTTGAGTTTATACTACGTGTTTAACTAAATAACTTAACAGCTTCTTTTATGTTATCATTATCACACATAAGTTATCCTAGAAACGGAATCCTTAGGTTTTTCATTTCATTTGTATAAAAATGTGCTAAAGTAACTTCCTCTTTACTCATACTTACCAAGTATCACGATGCCGAAACATTAGCTGCATGTAATTACGGATGCACTAAAGGTGCCTCCTCACCTCGTGCCTGACACCAGTGACACAATCGTCAATATGTCAAATATCTGACAGATCTACAAATCTGGTAAATTTTGACAGTTAAGTAAATTTAGATTAAGGATTGTCGACTGTCCACTCAAAAAAGTACTCTGTAGTCCCTTTCTTTCATTATGGTGACAAATCCTTGTCACTATTGTGTTTGTCACTGATAAGCAGAGTAATATTAAATACGACTCATAATAACTCTTATTTTCATGGCTTTTTTTTTGTATAATATATGTAGGATATTTATCCCAAACTGCCAAAGAAACTTGAGACGGAAGTCGGAAGCTATAATTTTATAAACATAAAAACAAACAAATATGAATACTTTTCCATTTATGATAGGTAAATAACATTATATTAAGCTAAGACTCAGACAACACCCCGCGAAATATTCGGTAAATGTTTGTTTACTGTAAAACATGTGACAGTTATATTTGACGTTGCGTTAAATCATGTGTATCATTTGTAGCCACGACGCGCCGCAGCGACACCGTGCCGAAATAAAACGTTGTAAAATGTGCGCGTAGTAGTATGGTGTTTCAATTTCATGAGCCATTCGCTTTTTTATTATCGCATTATTAATACTCCATGCTATGCGTGGAATTTTCAATAAGCGTTGCTGGCACCCTCTGACAACAGACACAATTGGACACTGATTCATCTTGTTATCATCTATCATTTTGAGCAACTTCGTCTAAACTTTAGGAACGTAATATAGCCTAACCCTAACATGACGCTCTTTATATTTCATTCAGCATTAACTAGAAATTACAGACAGTATCTAGGTAACTTGGAACCTCAATATTAATAACTTACAAATGTATATGTCGCAGGCATCTGGTTTAATCTCATGTTTGATTGAACCACTAGCCCGTTCATTGGATGGCGCTATTCAGTTGTATGACTAGGCCGAACGTTGATTGTACAAGCGTCACAAAACGTCCAACTAGTTAGCTGACTTAAAATCAGTCAGGTGGTGAATAAAACAAATATGGCGTCTAACAGCTAACAGCTGACCCAATCAACGTTCGGCCTAGTCATACAACTGAATAGCGCCATCCAATGAACGGGCTAGTGGTTCAATCAAACAGGAGATTAAACCAGATGCCTGCGACATATATATCAAATAGCATTCTAGCAGTACGAATGTAAGTCGGTACTTAGGTAAGTACATAATATTATTTACTTAGTTGCTAACTCTACCACGGCCTCCGCTACAGCCGCCGCCGTCGCGCGACTACAAAATCAGATATTTACAAAACATGTCAGTTTCCACAAAATGGAGTATAACCATTTTAATAAGAGAATTAATATTGCGTGTGTTGCACAGTGGCACTATCATCTGGCCAGCGTCCAACCGGCTTGACATTCACCATGGCCTTCCGAAAGGGTATTTTAATCGCACTATCTGATTCAGAAGTGTTTACATTTTGTCTAGTAGCTATTACATATATTTTTGTGAGTAGGAAGCGTAGGAGGATAGTTTTTATTTAGGTATAGAAAGATACAATATTGTGCACTAACTAACTGTACAGTTTGTAAAATATAGCATGAGTCGTATGATGTTTGTTTGACAGGATCGTTATGCCTGGTAAATAAAGTTGGTTTACGAGTACCTACCATTGAAAACCAACAAATGGCAAATAAAATGTATGCATTTGACTGCTGTCATAAGTGCTTGCATAAAGATATATTTTACTAAGTATAAAATATCTACGAGACCAAATTAACACTGAGTTACTTAGGTACTATCGGTTAGGTTATCATCAGTTGTATACTGACCTTTTTTACAGAGTCTCAGTAACAACTTCGGCAGTTTTTTTGCGATTTTTAATATAATATTTGAAAAAAACCGAGCAAAACTCAGAATTTTTCATTTGATAAATGTGGAGTCAGCGGCCGGGCTGCCAAATTTGCATTTCCATTCAAGGATTGACGTCCCACGGTAAATGTGCAAAGTCTTCACGAAAAATATTCGAGATAGTTGAAGAAAACTCGTAGCTTTTCAACCGAATGCCCGCTCGGGGACACGTGTCGAGGGACTTGTGTGCCTGTGCCCGTACTTGGGGTGAGATGTCGACACCGATTTCCCGCACCCTAAATATTAATGGACATCATATTAATCAAATCGAATAATTTAATACTGGATGTATTTAATTGATTACTACTTTAGATATCAGTAGGTACCTAAGTATGTGACAACTTACTTCATAACATCCTCATACACCTAAGTCCAGAATTTTCCAGCTTAACTGAGCAGCAGTGTATGATCTAAGAAGCTACATTTTCTTTTGATCAGGTCGTCTTGCCGAGAGCCCTGCATAATATAAGTAGGTATGTGACAACTTACTTCATAACATCCTCATACACCTAAGTCCAGAATTTTCCAGCTTAACTGAGCAGCAGTGTATGATCTAAGAAGCTACATTTTCCTTTGATTAGGGCGTATTGCCGAGAGCCCTGCATAATATAAGTAGGTATGTGACAACTTACTTCATAACATCCTCATACACCTAAGTCCAGAATTTTCCAGCTTAACTGAGCAGCAGTGTATGATCTAAGAAGCTACATTTTCTTTTGATCAGGTCGTCTTGCCGAGAGCCCTGCGTTGTAACTCTGAAAGGGTAATTCCACAGAGATCGCCGGGGGGACGCAGGGTGGGGCAACCTCACTAAAGAGCCATTATTCCTACATATCAATGGGGAGATGGATAAGATAAAAGATTGAGTACACCCCGTATACTTGTTGGTGCCTTATAAAATTCTTCACTGCCGTGGGAGTTTTTTTTATTAACTCATTTTAGGTTTTGTGAAGAGTAAGTACCGAAACTAGGACTAAAATGTTTGTAAGTATATATTATTACTCTATGGTGAATTGGTGATAAGTACCTTTATAAGTATACATATTTTACCTCTATAATGTATACATAGGTTTATTGCAAATATGGCGCTTTGCGTCGCGATGATTGGAAATGAAATTCAGTTTACGATTTGCGTCGGGCGGCGTCGGGCGGGCCGTATTTTGGATTCGGTGGAAGGTGAAATGAATTTATAATATGCTTCCAACAGTTTTTATATAAAAAAAAAATAATTTAATTTCATTTATCTGCAACAAATTTTAATAGAAATAGAATGAAATTGTTTTCATGATGAGCAAGATGAGAAGAGCAAGTAGGACGACCGAATGGCGTAGTGGTTAGTGACCTGACTACTGAGCCGATGGTCCCGGGTTCGATTCCCGGCTGGGGCAGATATTTGTTTAAACACAGATATTTGTTCTCAGGTCTTGGATGTGCCCGTAAAATAGCAATAGGCCCGCCCCCTATTACATTGGGACTAACATAACACTCTGGCGAAAAGTGGGTGCAGCAATGCACCTCTGCCTACCCCGCAAGGGAGTACATTAGTACAAGGCGTGAGTGCGTGTGTATTACCAACTAAATACAGTAGAATTTTGCTCAAATTTTAAATTAAATGTTTGAAAAAATTTGGGTTGTTCGGTGTCGGCATTTTGTGAGTGGAACTTTTTCATTGCCCGTGAGTGTATTTTATTTTCTATTTTATAAGTTTTTCAATATTATATTATCATTTAGGCATTATGTTTGCATGTTTTGTAGTGTTGTAGGTGTTACGCGCTCGACACGAAATGTAAAACAGCATACTTCCGGCTTTCGGCCTCTCCGTCAATCATTTCGACGGAAAACCATTAATACTCCTATTTCTTTTGTTCTTATTTCATTTTCAATTAGCTTCGTTCTATTTTCGAGGTAAAAGAATGGAAACGATATCTGAAACTGACTCAATTGATTTCACATCACTATTCGTTTTTGAACCTTGGTAAGTCAAGTTTCATGGTAGTATTATGATAGTTTAGTATAGGTATTAAAAACAATTTATAATAAAGTAAAGTATTATTTATTTGCATGAATATAGGTGTTACATTAGATGTTACATTAAAATGTCAATAAATTAAAAAAAATAAGTCAAATAAATAATAAAAATTTAAGAAACTATATTGTGAAATAAAATTACCTAGGTACTCAAACAGCTTACGGCCTTCACTTTTATTTTTTGGAACATCAGATGCCTTGTTATTGGACCTAAGCCGATTCATACCACGATATAGCGATAAAATTAAAAGTGTCACCATGGCATAGCGTTACCTAGTAGTTACGGTATCGCTAACGCTGCCACTGTATATAAAATAAAAGGAACCATAATTCACAATGTTTTTCTTCTGTGGGACCCGTTCAGTATTCAAGATGTATGCATTATGCATCGGGCAAAGATATCTTGGTAACAAACAGCCAGAGATTTAAAATAAATGGAATATCCAAGTGTTTTCTAAAGGCGGTGGGGATTTCGAACAATATGTCGTATATTCTACGGTTTCAGCTGAATGGCTTGCAATACGCAATACGCGATACCACTGTATCCAGATTTTTAACAATGGTTTATTTTAATTCTGTGATTGATAAATAAGTAAAAAAAATAAAAAATAAACATTCATTAAAAACCCGTACTTAAAACAATTTAAATTAGTAAAACAATAATTAGGTTATGTATTTTAATATTTATTATGGCATGGCAAGTAAATCACTAAAATTACACTTTAAATAGAAATAGGTACTCTAACATCATAATCATATACATCTAAATAAATAACCATAAATGTTATTTTTTCACCAAAAATTGGTAGGGTCTTACCAAAAAACTTAGGCAGTAAGTACCTATGTAATACAAAAAAAATGTTTTCTGATTTTGGTTCATCATAATAGAGGTAAGTAGTAGTGATTCTAATGCCAGATGTACAAGTATTTCATGCACTACCACGGGCCCGTGTATTTTCGCTTCTCGTAGTCCCGGGAGGGTTACTCTATACTGACGAAAAACGAACGACTGAGAGCTGTCGTGCAATCGGCACGTTCACTACAACGAGATAGAGTCGTAGCTCCCGCAGAAGCGCTCTGATCCTCCGATACTTAATTGTTGTCATATAGAGTGACCCCCCAGCCCGGGCAGTGACGTGGCGTGACGTCACAGCCCCGCCCCCTGCGTGCGTCACTACATTACACGTAGCAAAACGCCCCTTCGTATTATTGTATTACACAACATAAACTTACACACTCTTCAACAAAAAGTATATTTCTGTTATCTTGTTTAAGTAGTATAATAAGTCTTGCTTATGGTAGGTATCTTATGTACTTATATATCGAAAATTATACATTTAGTTATAGGTATACTATGAAATAAACGGCATACTATGGTGAAGAATAAGTTTCAAGTACTGTCAAGTAGTAGTACATACAAGTGCGTATTGTCAAGTTGGCCTACTCTCACTCGTTACGTAGGTGGAACCTCAAAGTCACTGAGGAATCATTGTACGGAGTGCTTACTTACCACTCGAATTCTTAATTCAGATGTTGGCCGTTTAATCCGGAATAATCCGCATGTTGGCAGTGACAAGGAGCTTAGATGTACTTTGGTACTACTGTAGCTTGGACTGACTGTATTGTGAAGATTTTGATACCTTTGAAGGCCGATCTCTATCTATACTTTATGGATTTTATTACAGATTTTATAAATATTTTTTGTCAAAAGTGTTAATACCCACTACTGTTGAAATTGCTACCTACCTAGTATATATAGATATACTAACTTATTTACAAACATCAAGTATTTTAACATATAGTACATTCAATATTTTCTAGAGACTTTATTTTATTTATGTGCACCTTCCCGACTTTTATCGCTCATTTTCAGTGCGCAAAAAGTTCCGAATTCGAGGGGCTTCTACATGAATATAGCTCATAAAATTGTGCCTCCTCTAGGTTTTTTTTTTTATTTACGGAAGGAAATATACCCCAGGAAATACGTAAGCCTAAACAGAAATCGGAATTGTAATTTTCTGTACTTTTTCATTTCGCCTTGTGGATAAGTAATTTGGTTTATGGCATGACTTGGCAATAAATAGTTGTCATATTCTCTTACTTCGCCATTTGGATTTATTGCGATGGGTTCTTGGATTTATGTTGTGTGTTTAAGAAATATGGTGCTATTAACTGTGAGCTTCCAAAAACGTTTGCATTTTAGTGTAATGAAATTTTAGCGGTTATTACGTCTGATTGTAACCAAGTTACTGCAAAACTCATTCTTGTCACTATAGATACAGATTATTAACTCCACCACGATGGTTCGCCTTGTAGACTTCGCTACTTGCTAAATGTTATTAAATAATTCTTATCATACCTCACAAAACAGAATAAAATAATTATGTAAATAACTATACCGTTCTACATCACTTTTGAAGTATCTAAGCATACATAATATGGTTTATAGCCAGCGCGAAATTGAATGTAACTTCTTATTAAAGGGATGAATTTAGAGCCGAGGTTAGCACGCAAAAGTGGCATTTTCGAGGCACGTAGCCAGTCGCGCTACCGCTACACAATATAAAGATGCTACAAAAAATACAACCCTCGAAGCTTAGCAATAAGGTTGTTATTATATGTGGATTACCTTATTTTTATTTATTTATTTATACCTAGACACTTCATTGCATACTTAAAAAAAACATACAAAGACAAAATACAAATTAAGAAGAAGTTAGTACAAAAAGGCGGGCTTATTGCCAAAAAGCAATTTCTTCCAGCCAACCCTTGGTTGGTGGAGAACTAAGGTAAATTTACGAAACTCTTTTATACAATTATAAAACAGTAAAGTACTTAAATGCAGACATATAAGTAAGTAACTACCTACATTAAACAATAACTAAACATGTCCAAAATATATACCTATTAACTAGAATTATCCTACCTATTCAACCTACTTCAATAATAATATAAATACACATATATCTAAGAGACAAATCCGGCTATATTAATACATACATTACTTAAATAATTATAATTTACCAACCTAAGGTTTGATAATAGTGATCCTTTACGCTCTTTTTAAAGGTCGCAAGCGAAGGTGATAGTCGTACGTTCACGGGCAAGGTGTTCCACAGACACGCCTAATAGTCCAGTTTACAAACTTGAACAGAATCGCTGTTAAATATCACGGTAGGGGCGCGGCGCCGTCACCACTTTCTCTATGATAGCTCTATTTTCTGTTCTATTGAGACTTTATAAAACTAATGCGAGCTTTTTCATTTAACGTGCTAAGTTTTAAATGTTTTGGTGTCGTAGTGGTATATAAGTGCTCTATAAAAATAACGGCAACTCTATTAAAATAATGTGGAACAGACCCTTAGAATAAGTTACGATGGGACTGTCATGTTCATGTATGATCAAAGTCTCTAAATAAAATAAAGATTTAAAAAAAAAAATAAAAAAAATAACGGCTTTTGCCAAGTTCTCTGATTTAAGAAAACGTTATATGTAAGTCTAACAAAATATATTGTTTCAGAATGAACTATCAGGCTCGTTATTCCGAAATTTCATATGTTAATTATTATTGAGTCGTAACACCTTGGCTTAGTAGTAGGTATAGCTATATTATAATTATAACGAAAGTATGTGTAGGTTTACAAAAAAAATATACTTTTCAAACAAGTACTTATCTTGTGTATTTACCGGCAAGCTTTCTTTGACCCATGTCAACTCATTACTTGAAATTTGCATATTTTAACGGATTTATTTCTCAAAACACAACCACAATTTACATAAGAGCCGTACAACCAAACCTGACTTCCGGCCGTGGCGTGTTTATCTCCCTTTAAAGCCTGCACCGCTATTTACCGAACCACGAAACTTTTTCAGTTATCGCAAGCTATTACAGCCCGTATTACCCTATGCTTGAAGGCCTTAAGGCTGTCATATTGTTTTTGTTAGAAACAATTTGATGCAATCTGTGATCGTAGCCAGCTATGTAGAGCGATAAATAAAGTCACGCGAGGCGGATAATTATCACCTTCTGAATGAAAACTAGAGGGTTCGTTCAATGTAAGCCAGGAGGCCGTGATTGGCGCCGATTAGTCAAGCAATTACGTTGGAGCTTCGACCCTGCCGGAATACTAAACTGATTGGAAGAAAATGTTTGACAAATTTTATAAATACCTACCTTCATAGGAAATGTGGATGAAACGATAGAAGGTTCCTCCTAAATAACTTTCGATCTTCGAATTCAAATCTATAAAAACTACCTAAGTACCTAGGTATTTATATTTGCATTTTGTTAATATAACTCTGATTACATATTTATTATGTTCTATCCAAATATGATATATGAATATAATGTTGTATCTGGAAATGTTATTTCTATCTAGAGCACAGTATTTCAAGACTATCGCGAGACAAGTCGTTGTCTTTGAACAAGCTGAAAGCGCCGAAGTATGAAATGGCTCCGCAAATAACCAGCTTTAAGTAAGGAGTGTGAAGATTCCATTACTATGTTTGGACACTACAGAACTTGCAGTGGGCAAACAGTGGGCTAGGGGGTCACTGAAGCTTAGGGACGGTCTCTACAGGCGAGGAAATCGCGACGATACTATCGTCATGCTACGCATTTCTACAGGGTGTTGCAAATTTTCAAATTCAGATTTAATTTTCGGGCTTAGATATAACATGCTGCACATGTAGGTTTCAGCTTATATACCCTTTTTGCAACACCCTGTATCCTGTATAATACTCTCATAGAAGGTGTCTCCACACGGCGATATTAATCGCTGCGATTTCACGAATGGTTGAGTGCGCGAGAAACGTCAACTGTCCGCAATGCTTTCGGACTTCGAACTAGGACTTTTTGTATTAAACGTACGGTCAGCTGCATAAGTAGCTACATACTTCTGTACCTTGTCAAACTGATGAACCGTCAATGTTTCAATGAATTGATAGGCGGTTTCAGATTTACAAGGTACAAAAGTGTATAGCTACTTATGCAGCTGACTGTAGGTACCTATTCCGAGGCTATCGTCCGTTCTTTGTCAAGCTAGAGTACCCTCCAGTGCTATAAGCATCAAACAAAGCGATGCGTTTGTGTTTTGCACATTTTTAGAGCAAACAGCTCTGAAGACGCTGTGCAGAGCGCGAGCTTTCTTAGTTCATATAAACTCTGAAACAAAATAGCAGATATTTTAGAATCCCGAATCCATCTTAAATCTAGATGTACAGGTTTTCTCTTTTTCTTTTAATTTTCTTGTATATTGTACAGTTGCTGCTGCGCTATATCGATGGCATGACA
The DNA here is from genome assembly GCF_932276165.1 of Plutella xylostella. Classification (NCBI taxonomy): domain Eukaryota; kingdom Metazoa; phylum Arthropoda; class Insecta; order Lepidoptera; family Plutellidae; genus Plutella; species Plutella xylostella. Next base: position 8,317,701 of record NC_063984.1, on the reverse strand, counting down.
GAAAATAAATATTCCCGGGTCTTGGACATACATTAATGTATGGTAGTCTAGAAGAAAGGAAGGAATTTCTTCAACAACGTCTATTCTCCCTTTTAGCATCGTTTCGTATGATTGCAAAATTGCGCAGCTCGAATTATAAATTTGAATAGAAACCGGTGGTAGTTTGCTCTTCAGTCCGACTTCAGTATTTACTACACAAGTTCCGATGTTGCCTTAACTTGATGTCACAAGAGTTACGTAGTGTAGGGAGATAAAGTTGAAATGGCTGGTTTGGTGTGAGCTACGAGCGAGTTGAGGTCCATTGTATTGTTTATTTATACTTTATTCCAACAGTTTCATATTTTACCAGACACCACCAGTTTCATACTCAGAATTGAAACGCGATTATGTGTGAAACGCATTAATAGTTTTAAAAATTGTGATTACTTAAAATAAACAAAATAAATGGTCTTCACAGGTATATAACTATTGCTGGTCATGATATTTTTAATTTGGGGATATGAATTCCTGAAAATGTTTGAGGGAAGTATTACATCACCACATTTCATCATACATAATCCTAACTAATATTATAAATGCGAAAGAACTGTGTCTGTCTGTCTGTCTGTCTGTCTGTCTGTCTGTCTGTTACTCTTTCACGCCAAAACTACTGAACGGATTTGAATGAAATTTGGTATACATACGGTCTAGAGACCCTGGGAAAGAACATAGGATACTTTTTATCCCGGAATTCCCACGGGAAAACTTTTTAAGGCGAAGCGAAGCGCGCGGGAACAGCTAGTGTGTAATATATGGTTTAGCAGTTAAATTTTATATGAAATTCATAACTATGTAGTCAACATATTGTACGAGCTTGTGCCATAAATCTTTCTAATCGCTCTGAACTTCGAAATTTGCCTTTAGAATAGAATAGATGTCGAACGGAATCAATAATTCAAATTGCATCTAATCCACCAGAGGGCGCCGAACAAAGCGATAAATTCAAAGACTTCCCACGGTGTCGGGCTCTGAACAAGGTGCCTTACCGGGCCCAACTCCAGAAATACTAATACTACAGATTTATGCTGCGCTGAAAATGAATCTAGAGGATGGTGCAGAAGTAGTATAATATTTATGCCGAAAGGGGGTGACTCAGAGGGTAATTCTAAACTACTTTTGTTCTCCGAGTTGGTGAGAATGACTTCACACCGTTTCGGCTTAGTATACAATTTTGACATCCCCCTACGTATTTTATCTTTGTGGTAGAGGCACCAGGCGACGCTGCATTCGTATGGCCACAGTAGGCCTCTCGCAGCGATCTCAACCAGTTGCAGTAAATCCGATTTCGCGTTCAATTCTGCAAGACTTTCGGGAGCTCGCCGCCGCCGCCGCCGCCGACCGGCAATGGAAAAGAATTCGGGACCCGGATTTGATGCCTTTTGTGGGTGTGGGTAAAAGGAATGTCGTATCCTTTGGGAAAGGTACAAATTTAAATCTATTCGTCTACGTATTCGTACCTTGGTATGTTTATATTGCTTATTGGAAAAAGCTTGATAATGACACTTGATTGGTCGTTATCAGCGGATTAAAAATACTGATGTTTAGAAAGGATTTTAGACCAAACCTGGACTTACGTATGGACAGAACGGACTATGCAAAGTACTTACCTAAACAAGTAACTTTTATAAATCTACATGTTTATATTTATGGAACGTTTAATTCTATTTCTATAGTTAACAGCTTATCAGTAAGTCAAACAGAGCAAGTTAGTTAAATAGCTAAGCAAAGTATTTCGTGAAAATATTATTAGTTTAGTTTAAATTTTAAAACATAGAGCTATTATACTGAACAATATTTAAAACCCGTCCTCTGCAGACAATGAGAGACCCGCGAGTCACGGGCTTCGCGACGGAAACTATCAACATAGAGCCTTATTATATGCCATGGGGATACACAACTATTTTAATACTCTTGCAGTGCAGACGACCGGATGGCGCAGCGGTTAGCAACGCTGACTCTTGTGCCGAAGGTCCCGGGTTCGATTCTCGGCCGGGGCAGATATTTGTTTAAACACGTTGTTCTCGGGTCTTGGAAGTGCCCGTAAAATGGCAATAGGCCCGCCCCCTATTACATTGTACAAGGTGTGAGTGTTTATATTATATTATATTATTGCAGTGATATTTAATTATTAATCTATGTATGATATAATTAAACATGATATGAAACTGCTCTTACGGTGACGAAAGGAATCTCCACTAAAGACATCAATTGTATAGTTATCCAATTATCCAGCGCATTTTCTATTGCCGCCACACGAGTTCATTGTCGACGTGCATAAACTTCAGTATATCGCGATTCACCATAAACACGGCGATGTGATTGGTCAAACGAGTGTGTAGATTTTCCTCCAGGAGTGCAAAAAAAAAATTATTAATAATATATAGGTATTATATATAAAAGATAAAATATATATATTATAAGCTTCCACATTGAGTAGTGAGTAGTTAAAAGATGAAGATAAAAAACAACCAAACTCTCACAATATATTGATCTCTCAAAAAGGCACGGACATAAAGTCTGTGGAGTGATAATAAAATCTTAAAAAAAAAAAAAAAAAAAAAACGAGTGTAACGATGTCGATAACAAACCTGAGTATCGGCTGTTGGGCAATATGCATTCAGCGACTGACGCTCTTACTTATCACGGCGATAAACCCTGGTCAACGATGTATCGAATAAGATGGATATGAAATGCTTAAAAATTTGCCAAAAGTCCTTAAAACTCTACTTAGGGCAGTTTGATGCTACTGTGTCATGCATGAGGCAGTAAGTCAGGAAGGAAGGAACTATCCGCTCTGCCCCTTCACCCCCGCCCCTGCCCGCCCGCGCCCTACGGTCCCTTTTTCAAACGAAGAGCGAAACTGAAATGAATTTAATGCAACAACTACAAGTCTGTGGCAACAACGCATCTCAAAATAGTAAGGACTTATTGGTATATAATTCAAAATTCAGGGAGATTGTAACTTATCCTTACAAAATTTGGGCACATCGGTCCTTATTTTTTACTTTTTACCCGACTGCCGAAGGAGGAGGGTAATGTTTTTCGATTGTATGTATGTATGTATGTATCGCTGAGTTGCAGAAAGGGACTTTAATCTAATGTCGACCTTAAATCTATTGCTGCCTTGCTTTGACCATATACGGACAGAAAGAGACAGACATAGATTTAATGCCGACATTAGCTTAAAGTTCCTTTCTGCAACTCGGCATTTGTCTGTTTCTTTGTTCCCTCCTGTAGCCTAAACGGCTTGATAGATTTTGATGTATGAGGTATCGTTAGAAGCGTATTGATTGCTCAATGGTTATGGGGTATTTTATGTTACTAAAATGTATATAGCGCCATCTAGAGGACATAAAGTGATGATCAAAAAATTAATATTTTTCCAACTATGCCGTGTGGTGTATCAAATGACAGGACTTGATTAGCACATTACAAAAATATGCATGTTGTATTTTAAATCACGACACCAAAATTATTGAAATAAAAAATGTTCATTAACTATGAAAACAAGCCCCAATGTTAATGGAAAGTATCGCAGGCGGGGACCAACTTGACCGCCACACACAAGGTACCTATCTAAGTAACATTCAGCTAAATAATAATAATAATAATAATAATAATCATTTATTTCAGGTCATCATTTGTTACATTAAAATTAAAATCACAAAATAAACCCATAGCTAAATGATCAACCCCCTGCTGGTCCCCGCCTGCGATACTATCCATTAACATTGGGGCTTGTTTTCATCTTTTTAGCGTGCAGTCGGGTTTTTTGTTTGTTTTTAATTATATTTTTTTATTTATAAGTTTCGTAAACACCGAAGGCGTAGCGAAATTTAATACAGTGCCAACTACCTAAAACGGAGGTCGTGTCCTCCCAACTTCATTCAACCTTCCTCAACTTAAGGCTGCCACATCGGTGACATCCACCTAATTAGGCGGCCGTATTAGGAAGGAGTAATTAGGAACTAAACAAACACATAAATAGCTAGGGAAGAACCCGCCAACAAAAGTAATCGAATCTTGTTTAAACTGTGAGCCGGGTCGCGCGGGCGCGGGGTAACTTAGCCTTGCCAGCCCTCGTTTGTTACCTTTATGACCTACATTTATTACCCGCCGCTCCTGAAGGTAAGTATATTTAATTAAAATTACCGCACGGCTCTGCCCTAGAGGATTCGCGGACTCGGGTCTTGGAGGCAGATTACAACGCGACTGGTCTGTTCATTCATTTCATAGGCTGCATTGAGAACAGTGGATGAAACAACCCGTTTTTATACTTAGTTGAAGTATTAAAGTATGTAAAGTCTGTTCAAAATAGGTTATCAACGTAGGTTTTCAGTAGAATTTCCACTTTAGCTTGATTTCATGGTATTTTTCTTAGCGATGGCTAAACTGATCTAAAAGCAAAAAAATCAAGTAGTGGTCGGTGACGAGTGTGCCATACTTAATCAATTATAACATGTGTCTTTACAGGCCTGTAATTTCTGAAAAGATAGCCCTAGGCGTATGTGACCCACACGAGTTAATCGTACAGAGAAATAAAATACTTACAATATTTGCCCCAAGCTCTTATCGGTCTTCACACTGTGATAGAAATCAGTTCCTAATACAGCAAGCCTCGTCACCATCCATCAATCGCAAACGGCCTTTAAGGTCTCTCTAGCTTACGAAAAACGATAGAATACGAGAAGTTTCGGAGTGCTGCTGCACGAATCTATCTCGTTTTGTGAAGCGTGCTTGCATAGTAGCTCGAGTAGCAGATGCGCGTGTTTTGAAACTATACAAGGCCAGAACGCACCCATAGTGTACTAGCACTGTATAGTTTGAAGTGAAAAAAAAAAATATTTTACTTGAAAATATACACGATTTGTGCGTACTAATCGCGTATACTTTCAAGTTGGGATATAATGAATCGTTCTTGAAAATATACATTGCTATTACGCACATTGCTTGATAGGCGTACTTGCCGCATATAATTTATACCTACATGCTGATTCTGATTTACTTAACTATTTCGGTAACTGTACATGAATACAATTCACTTGTTCAGCCTGTCATACCTATAGAATATTAATAAATAAAGATGAACAACCTCTAATTTGATTGATAAAATGATATTTATAGCAATCATACTTGCAAGTAAGTAAAATACTAATATATTTTTATTTATATGAATTAAGAGTAATACCACTCACGAGCAATGAAAAAGTTCCAGTGACGATAGCTCCTGAACGGAAATGACTAGCTTAATGACGCCGTCAGCAATATTAAAGTACATTTAACAGAGCATCAAAATACCAACTAAAAACGTAAATTTAAATGTTTTAAAAATTGGGGTCATTTGGTTTGACTTTTTGCTACTCGGACTTATTCATTGCTCGTGAGTGTAGTAGGTATTATAGACTTTTAGACCTTTAGACCTATTACAGAAATATTTTTATCAAGTTTTGAATTCACCGTAAGTAATAATCTTTTATGAATTGTTCTACACCCTCTTCTGAGATCATTTTTACTAATTTCAACAGTTCTACAGTTTAATTAAAATCAATTTACTTTTTAACTGTACGATGTAAACAAAAACACGTTACGAAAACAATGCCAAGTGCGGAATGATGATGCAATGTTTAGAAAGCAATAGACTTATTACTATTTCGCACGAAGGAAAGAGAGAGCAACATTTCAAAATAACTACTTGGTAACTAATCACGTATAATTTCAAGTGCTCGCATTGCCGCTTGGCTCTTGAAAACATACACGATTAGTACGCAGTGGTAACCGCTGCAGTATATTTTCAAGCCATAATTTTGGCCCAACTAGCTTGAAAATATACGCGATTAGTGCGTAATAGCCTTGTATACTTTCAAGTAAATCATGGCACCATTTTAATTTGAAAATGTACGCGAGCAGTCCCAACCTCTGCGTTCTGGCCTTGTATAGTTTCAAAACACGCAGCAGATGCTAGAGCAGACCCCCCTGGTGTGTTTAGCTGGAGCCGCGATCTCGACACGAGTGCTACAACACAGCTCTCCTTCGCCAGTGATCGATCGACACTTCGTTCTATTGATATTGTCGATTTTGTTCCGATATTTGCTGAGGAATTAGCGAAACGATTTCATCTCGCCCTTTGGATTAAAGATCTATTTTTGCAACAGTTTTTAGGTAGAAGAATATAAGGATCAAAGAGTGTAGATTTTTCTATCCTTCTAATATTTTGAAGGGGTATATTAAAAGCTAAATAAGAAGCTGAGATCCTTAATTTTTTAATTCGTATTTTTTTATCTCGGAATTCTTTGAGAAAACGTTTAAGACGTAGCGGGGCTCACGGGCAATATCTAACTTGCTATAATATAATATCTAACATATAAATATGTAATTTAATTAGCCATACCATAGACTAATAATATACGCTTCTCATCAGCAGTTGGAGTCGGTATGTGTGTATTGTGTATCTGCTTGTCATGGAGCTGATGTAATATACTGAGCCGTGTCTCCGGAGCTCGTTAGAGGAAGTTAATATTCACTGTCGTGTAAGATTAATGAACGCTTCAACCTGTCTCACCATTCTTTCTGTTCATAACGAAAAAAAAAAGATGCTTCCCCATACAAAAATTGATTGTTTACGTGACACTGTGTATGTAGATATTTTTTTTCGCGAATATCCCAAGGTTATTATAACAAAAGTTGTTCAGAATGAAGAGCTCTGTAACATACTTCCGGATATGCACCTACGAAAGACTCACTCTATATATGGGAAGAAACAGATGTACTAATGTAGAGAAGCTTTAAAATTTCCTGTCAAATTAACTTTTGAATACCGAACACCTTAAAACAGACATCATTCTCCAACCACTCGCAGACCACGTGGTCGAAGCTAGTCAATCCTAAAAGACTGGAGCCCGTAACTCGTAGTACAGTGTTTCTGTTTTCCGAACTAAAATATAGAGATTCTAGCCAGACCCATCGCAGGCAGCAAACGAAACTTTACAATTTATTCCTTTAACCTTTTTCCAATAGTTTATTGAGCAATTTAACTTGAACTTGATGCTTTTTTAACTTGCCTGTTAGATTAATAAATAAAACGTTTATTTGTTCCGCTTCCATAAGTAGACTCACGGGCAATGAAAACGTTCCACTCACAAAATGCCGGCACCAAACGACCCAAAATTTTTCAAACATTTATTTAATTTAAAATTTGAAAAGAATATCACGGTTTTTAGTTGTTAATATCCTGATGCTCTGTTAAATGTACTTCAATGTAGCAGAAGGCGTCATTAAGCTAGCATTTTTCGTTTAGGAGTAATTTGGCGCTTTTGTCAGTGGAACCTTTTTATTGCCCGTGAGTATACTTATAATCTACTAATGCAGACGTCCAACAGACAATAGAATAAAAGCTTAATAAAAGTCATCATCTAAAATGACCGATCCTAACTAATATTATAAATGCGAAAGTAACTGTGTCTGTCTGTCTGTCTGTCTGTCTGTCTGTCTGTTACTCTTTCACGCCAAAACTACTGAACGGATTTGAATAAAATTTGGTATACATACGGTCTAGACCCTGGGAAAAAACATAGGCTACTTTTATCCCGGAATTCCCACGGGATAATTTTTTTAAGGCGAAGCGAAGCGCTGTCTTTCTGTTACTCTTTCATGCCAAAACTACTGAACGGATTTGAATGAAATTTGGTATATGTTCTAGACCCTGAGAAAGAAGATAGGCTACTTTTTATCCCGGGATTCCCACGGGAAAACTTTTTAAGGTGAAGCGAAGCTCGCGGGAACAGCTAGTGTGACTATAAATGCTAATTAGATTATCGTATCGATTCGATACGGTGAACAAGAATGGGGATCTGATTTGAATAATTAGGACGCTGGGCAGGGGCTTACCCCGTAACTATCAATACGATACGAACCGGAGAGTTGCTCTGCTACGCATAAATTGATGCTCTGCCAGATGATGATGATGATGATGATGATGATGACGACGAATAGTAGTTAGAGTGCCCTTACCTCTAGTTCGAGTTTCATAGTTTGTCGAAAACTAAAAAAGTGGAAACTTTCATGAAACTTTTGATAGATAATGTATGCAGATGACAGAAGAAAACCTAAACTTTTTCGTTTTCGTAAATTTCAAAACGCATACAGGATTAGCGAATAATAATAACTAGTTTTATTTATTTCAACCAGGGAATAGTTACCCTAATGCCTGAATTTTAGTTCCTTTGCCAAAGAAAACTGTGGTTAATAATAACTGCTTTTAATAACAAGTTTCTGGGCTGAAACTGGCAGCAACTTCATATAATTTCAACTTTTGTTATGCAAACTTTTTCTCTAACAAACTTGGTTAGCATACCTACCTACCTAAAGATTGCGAGGAAATTTACATAAACCCAGTTTAATAAAATTGTACCTAATTGATGAATGTATGGGTTATTCATTATGTGACCTACAACTCCCGTCCGTTGAACTTTTTTTTAGAAAACACTTCAACAACACTCTTTTATATTAAGCTTGCATGAAAAAGTTAAACAAAATTAAATCTATTGCTCTCTGGCTCTGACATAATACTGGCGAGGCAAAATTATATTTAATTGCGTTTAAATGTTTGGTGCAAGTCACCCTTAGCAGTTATAATTTCCAATTGTTATTGGGATCTAGGTATTAGAAAAAAGTTGACAACATCATTACGTCAGCTGTCACTCAACCCTCCTTAGCTAAAGTCAGCTAAAGTCCTACGATAACTCGAAACAAAAGAGGCGTTATATTTCCGTGCATAAATAGTGCTCTAATTTTATTTTAGTTGGCTAATAAAAATAGAAACACACCCTATAGTCATAATTTTAGGTTAACAAACCACAGATAGTGAATACTAAAACCGTAGAGTATCGTAGGACACGCACAGCCACTGAGCCATTCGTGTTCAGAAGGCATTTCCGCGCCACGTAGACCGAGGTTGTAACTACCTAGTCTGGTGTATCAGAAAATTCATAGATCAAATAAGTTTAAACAGGATTTTTATGAATGCTTCCAACTGCAATGTGAAATGCAACATAAATTTATTCTGCTTCCATACTACCTACATCGACAGTTCAAGCAGACGTAGTCAACCGAATTTAATTTCACTTCTAAGAGAATAGTGTTGGTCTGTATCTCAACGGCTTAAATTCTTGGTAGCCGTAGCTTAAATAGTATTGAAGTTTTCAAGTGCCAAGTCACTCGTTAAGTGCGTTTGCCATCGTAAGACATTAAAACCGTTTTACTGCGTCTCTAAGTTTTTAAGACATCGTGATACCTTTTTAGTTGGAAGACAAATCGCGAAACTTCGGCGCAGTTCGTCTAAATGCAAATCTGTTAGGGCCTAAGTTATGAAGGGGTGTAATATTAATGTCTCTACTTTGAATAGAGATTACTCAGGTAATCGGGCAAAGTTGGGCTGTTCGGCATTCTTATTGTAGAGCTACTAAGCCTGCCACTAGCCTTTACTCAAAAATTATCCGCCTGCAAATATTAATATTAAGTACTAATTGAATAAAATTTTAGTGTGGATCTCTTAAATTTAAGTGAACCTAACAACAATATTTAAGTTGCGTTAGATATGTGCTCGCCTATACGCTTGCATCCCACATATCATGTTGATAGCCTGCCGTGTGCACTTCTGTACAGGTACTGGGGTACAGAGGAGGCACGGGGGGTATGGAGGGGGCACAATAGGGTCAGACCGCGATATGAATCACGGCTGTAACGGTGAGACCACAATCTTGATTTACTCATACGCTGTAAATTACTACGTTATTGTTCTATGTTCTCAGTGATTTACCAGCAGTTATTGTGCAATGTATGCAGAGCAAGTTTAGAATTACAAGAATATTTCAGGGAAAGCTAAATAAAATTATACCTTTTTATATTGCTATTTCCATTTCCTGACCACATGGCCAAAATAAAAATAGTTAGCCTGTCAACTAGAAAAGTTTCTATTATTCCATTTATAGCACAAGTATAACGCTCGATTTAAATTTAAACTTAGGTAGGTGCAAGCAGTTTGTTCTGTCAGCCTGTTATTCTACTCGTACTAAGTATTATGTAAGGTCTGAACCATAGTGTTTCATGTTCGTATCACAAACCACTATCGCCTCATTTGCATCGTCAAGATATCCCACAAGCGGGTGTCTTCGAGTGTCCCAAACGAAATTACTAGATGACAAGAGAAATCCATTATCTATATGGATCCAGCAGAGTTCAGCTTAAAAGGGCGCCACTAAAGCGAGATGAGGCATGACTAATGTAATCAGAACCCTGCAAAAAATGTCCCTCGGTGCTGTCTTCTTTGGGTTTTTTCTCCGATGCATCAAAAATAGACGGTCATTGAACTAATATGACTAGTAATAATATTATTATTATGTCACGAATGAAGCGCATCATAAAAATACAATGCAGACATACCGAAATAATAAAAAATAGGTATGACTTTATATTTAAAAATCTGTTTATATTTAAATTATACAATACTAGTCTCAGTCTCACATATAATAAAGCTTCTTTTACTGTGGTGCCGATAATCTCTTCTCTTCTTCCCAGTTAGATATACTAAAGAAGATATTATGAAATGCACATCAATAATCAATAGACGTAAGACACTCGCTCTTTTTGACGACGCTTCCACCAATCAGCTAACTATTATGAATCTTGATCTTTTTATATTTAAAAAGGACTGTGTAGATGAAATGTGTATTTTTAACACTTTATTAAAGTTTTTTTTCTATAAGTAAAAAAAACAATCAATATGACTACTGAAAACGCAAAACACTGAATTAATAAAACTTTCCCTTTGTTCACAGGTAATGGTCGAGTTTTAAATAACGGCTAGCTATTAGTGCAAATGGAACAAATTGGAACTTAAGGTGCGTTTTACTTCGCAACTTCCCTCGTAAAAATCGACTTTCGACTAAATCGAACATTAGTTTCTTTTCGCCGAAATGTCTCGTCGAAACTTTCGACCCAATACGTACTTACCTATTCTAATAAAGGCCGCTTCGCTCAGCCTTTAATTTTGAAATCCTCCACCATTTTAGGAAGATTAGAATTTTAAGATGAGCGTTTGAGTTTCTATGCAGTGTTTAATTAAAGGCGGCAAAGTCTTCGGTTGTTGTGGTCGGAGTTTGAGAGTGTTTAACCGGAGTCCTCACCTGGCTGACCTACTTGAGGCAGCTGCCTCTTGAACAATGGCCGGTATCTGATCTCGCTGATCACCTTAAACAATGAAATGCTGTTGGAATTACAAAACTTATAATTTTCTTGAAACAATAAAAATTTCTAAAGTTTATCCTCTTACCGCAACCTTACCCCTTACTCTCACCTAACAAGCGCTATTATAAAAATGAATGAAAGAAAAATGTCCGTGGAAGATCAACCATATAAAACATGAGATATTTTGAACGCTGAAGCACGAGCTGAAGGCACACACTACTAAGCTCGAGCTCGAGCAAAACCTTGTGTCAGTTGACAGAGATAAATAAACTCTCACTATTTCTTTTCTGATGGCCAAGTGTGAGTTTTTATTTGATTTTTGTATTTGTATATCGCTAAGGTAATATATTTTAATATTTACCTTATTATAACTGCTTGTATCTAAGTATGTTAGAAGTTTTGCACAGCTTATTGATGATGAGAACGTCTGTAATATTTGACATATATAGATGAGTTGGAAGACTCGCACTAGCCCCCCCCCCCCCCCATGGTACGGTCAAGTGCAGAGAAACCTGACCCCCCTCTCATAATAATAATTCTTCTGTGGGGGGTCAGGTTTCTCTGCCCCTTACTGTACATACCTACACGATCGCATAAAGCCTCCGTAATCCCGCCTCCCTCTTTCCGGTTTTCCGGATAAGTCCTGCCAACAGTTACTAATTGAAAATCTCTTTTACCTCATTCCTTTCCTGTAACAACGCTTCGACTTGTCACTCGCACAAAAGAGTTTGATTATGAAATGGACATCAACACCAGCTTAAAAATACCAGTAGCTATATAGGTACAGTACACTTACTATACTGGTTGGAAATTTATCTGTGATATTCCCGTTGACAGGGTAGGTATATGTCCAATAATGAAAGTCGCACAGTATGGGAATACATTTACCTCCCAAGTTGAATATTACATCCGGTATGTACCTACAATACCTATAAAATTAAATAATTATACTTATTCACTACTTAAGTACTTGTCCACAAAATCATGCTCTCTCTGCTATAAGGAAGTAAAATGATTATTAAATCTAGAGTGTTTCCTTCAGGCTATAGTGGAAAATAATTGCTTCTGACGCCTCTATAACTGACGATAAGCTTTATGCAAATTCAGCAAGTTGTTCGATTATAGTCACGTCATGCAAGGTCTAAACTAAATTCTAAGGTATGATTGAAATACACTCACAACCAATGAAAAAGTTTCACTTACAAAATGGCGAAAATAATTCAGAATGACCCAGAGCTACCCCCTTTTGGTTACAATATTTTAAAGTAACATAAATGGCTGCGATCAAAATTTATTTACATCCAATAAACGCTTCATAAAAATAATTAAAGTTATATAACTGTAAGAAAACATTTCAAGTCGTCTGCGATACAAAAACTTCAATTAAAATTAAAACCCTAATCTTAGGTAGCTTAAGTTGGAACTAAGGCGATTAAAGTCATAATAACTTCAACATAGTTACACGAAATAACTTCCTGCTTTTAATCGAGATTGCTATCGCTTTCCCGCTGTTTTTATACAGAAATCCCGTCATCGTACTATGAACTATGATAGATTAGATTGCTGACGTCATAGTCTATTCCCCGCGCTACAAAGAATCTCAGAGAAGGTAATACGTTACTTATACAGATATTGTATCTGTTTTCATAAATATAATAAAGCCTTAACAATGCCTTAGATAATTATAGTTATTATCTAAAGTATTCACACAAGGAAAGGATAAAAGTATTCCAACGTAATGACAATATGGCCTGGCCAAGTGTTCACTTGAGTTAACTAAAATCACTGCATTTCAATCTGTAGTTCTGAGTTATGCTTATCTTGCCGGTGCGAAGCTGACAGTGTAACTGCGTATTCCATCAAAGTTAAGCTGTGTGAGGTAAAATTAAAACAAAAAAAATATTCACTGATCCTTCAGATTAGGTTGGAGCTGCGTTGAAAAAGCCAAATCTCCCAACAGCACGCAGGGAAGCCGACAGGTAGGGTTTGATATTGCGGTGTTGCCATTTCAAAGCCAAACCAAGCCAAGCCAAAGCTTGATGAATTACCACTCAACTGAAGCGCGCACTGCAGTAGACCAGTTGGACCACAACTTCTGGCCCCTTTCGAGATTGATATCCTACATAAACTGAATCAAAGTTACTTTACTGCTGAACTGAGTTGTGTGTTTTACTGAACATCTTTAAGAATACTTTTTATAAATCTACTAGCTGTTTCCGCGAGCTTCGCTTTGCCCTAAAAAGTTTTACCGTGGGAATTTGGGGATAAAAAGTTAGATAAGCCTATGTTCTTTCTCAGGGTCTTGACCATATGTATACCAAATTTCATTAAAATCCGTTCAGTCGTTTTGGCGTGAAAGAGCCACAGACAGACACAGTTACTTTCGCATTTATAATATTAGTTAGGATTTAGGTGTACAGATGTATTTAAAGTGTAACTTAAATATTGATACTTTTACAACCTAAACAAAAAATATAGCTCTGTTTTAGAGCCAAAAACACACACACACACACACACTCAACATTCCTCTTTTTCGGACGGGTATTAAAAAGGTGCACTGATGAGAGTTAAACAGGGGCCATACCGGGAGCAGCACGCAAACCGTCTGCGTAATCAAACCACCACCGAACACTAACAAGAGTAATGGACTCGAAATAAAGAATAAAAACATTGAAGGTTTATATAATGAAGATAAAACTGGCTATAAAATATAAGTAATTAGGTAAAAATTAAAGACAGGTACTTACTTAATTTAAAGTAGGTACAAATTCTATCAGCACATAATATAAAAAAATGATTCTTAACCTATTCTTGCGTTGTACCTACTCGTACCTAGGTACTTAGATATAATTGTTTTTTTTCTTAAGAGCAAATAAGCTGAAAGTTCAAAAATATTAAGTATATAGACACTCAACAAGAAAAAATAGTAGTTCTAGACTACTGAATTTCTAAGCAGTAAAGTCTGAACTGTTAGTAGCACCATCAGCGCAAGTTTTCTAAAGAGAAGTCGTATAATTCACAACTGACTGAAAACTAACAATTTTATGCGGAAATTATGGTCTTTATAAATGTTTCAGGTTGCGTGATTTTCACGTCAACTATAGGAGTGATTCGCTTGCTACTGTCGTAAAAAGTTTTTAATGGATATTTCTCGCATTTTAGAACATAAAACATAGACTTTTTTATATTTATAAATAACTTAACCCTCAGCATTTAGAAAGTTATGCAGCGTATTCATTAGGCAACAATGTGAGTACATTTATTTGCTAGGACTTGCCTGAAAAAAATCTAAACCGGCAAAACAATTGGTCTACATAAAAAATAACCGAAAAATGTTGACCTAAAATAGCCAGCAGCGCCTGTAGTGGCCTGCACCCTCTGTTAATGGTATTTCCGGGTCCAAACCTAATAGTCGCACGCGACGGCAACCATCCTACAAAAGAGCCTTAATTTACTCGCACTGAAAAACTCACTTCAACGGAAAACCAGCTGAATTAACATGCCATTATTTAAATAAAGTTGAAAAACTAAAATTATTTTTAAACAAACTAATAATTCTCGTTACTCTGAGCTTTCAGTTACTTTAGTGAGGGTAAAACAAAAAGTTGTCGTGGGCTTTTCCGCTTTTGATCTTACAGTCTCGCACAAGGGCTTTTCCACATTGTTTCCTATGGACTTTAATACTTTATTTATGTTTTATAACGCGGCAGAGCTTGTGAACATTCAGGTGAATCCGATTTCATATGTTAATGCATATTTTGAAAATTAAAGTACTAACGCTGTTAATAAGTGGCATTTTCCTCCGGGCACATTCATTATTTCCCTTTATATTTAGCTTAACTGATTGGTACACAAATAGAAAAATAGAACTAGGCCTAATGGGAATTATTTTTTCATCTAAATAACACATTTATTGTTTCTTTCAGTCAACTCCAGTTTTCATGACGGTTGAATAATCAACGTTGTAATTTACATATGGTTACAGCCTCACCAAGTAGGTGATACGTATTCATATCTTTTCCTCTCACATATCGCTATATTCCCAAAACTGAATATAAGAATCTCAAAGGGGAGATATATAAGTAGGTCGCATGTGAACTTAGGACCTAAAATATTGATGCAAGAACTCATATGGCACAATAAGTAAGTACTTATTTATCCTGTTGCAGAGAATGTCGCCCCAGGCGCGGACAGGCACGTCCGTAATTAGTCGACTCTGCGACACTTTTTATTACAAATAATGGAGCCTCTCGACATTTCATTAAAAACATTTCCGCCCCGCGTCTCAAAATTAAATGTAAGTACCAAGGTACTCTTCACGTTTTATGCGGATAAAATAAATGTACTTTTAAACATAAATATTTTGTTTGCAAACAGTTTTTTGCTATAGATGTTTGCGAGCACGTATCTCATCTGGTGGCGTTTACAAAGAGAATGCACAAACCGTTGCATTAAAAAGCCACGAGACGAAGCAGCAGAAATCTTACAAAATGTACATTGTTTATAACAAATACCCTCCCGCTGGTGTGCTCCGAGCCACATTGCAGCGCCGCTAGAGACATCAATGTTAACACATCTGTGTCTGGGTGGCTTGGTGCTACTTTAGCTCTTATTTTGTGAACTGCAAGACCTACAGTGTTAGGAACTAGAAAAACATAGCGAAGAAGTCAATAACCTATTCATGCTCTGCATATACTGCCTGTATCAGTTTTTCTTTTGTTTTATTTCTTTCTTTTCATTCTAACTTCAAAAATAATCTGCCAGCTGCTGTTACGTGTTAACTTGAAACCTAAAATATGGATTCAATATCTGTTTCGTTGGATTAAAAGAGTTTCCATTATTTATGGCTTTAAAACCAAACCAAAAAAAAGTTTTCATCTTTGGCTGTGCTACACAAAAAATGACTTTTTTGTATACGTATACTCGTGAATACTTCTATTAGTACCTATCATTTACTCAAACCTATAGGTAGCTATATAAAATATGAATTAGTCATAATAAATGCCAGCACCATCATAATCTCTACATTCGTACGAGTACGAACTGTAGCGGTACCTACTGGGAGCATATTATAAGCTTCCACAGCGGGTGAAGTTTTCTTCATTACGCTCTGTCGAGACATTCCTACAACTACGCCGGAGTTCAAATGAATAACTACAAGTTCTGGGAACATCAAATATGTTGGCAGCAATGTTTGTTACTGAACTACGTATGTGTTAGATGTAGAGTTAATTGTGTAAAAGATAATGAAGTAAAAATCGATTTCATTCCTATACAATATAAATTAAAATACTCTAACTAAAATGAGTACATAAATATAAGATTTTCTTTTTTTTTTAAACCGCTCTTCGTTCTTGGTCTTTTGAGAAGAACGAAGAAACTCCTGAGCCGTTTTTTCAAATTAGGACATAATAGTTATAGACATACAATATAAGTATTGTTGTAGTATAAATTTACATTGTAATAAATATTATGTACCTAGACATGAGTGACTGATGAGTGGCTGAATCCACAATGCACATAATTGAGTGGGTCAACCCCTCATGTGCGTAGTTTTACACAATAGAGAATTAATTTTACAATTCCAGTTCAACGCGTGTCAGACAGATAACAATGTCCATAGCAGATAATATGCCGCTACTGTCAATGTTGAATTCAGTTTGAATTGTATACGAATACATTTTTCAATAATCTGTGAGTATTATGAGTTTATTTACTTCTATGCTATTATGTATCTGTATATACTATATACATTATAGTACTATGTTTGCCACGTAGCTCAGAGATTAGATTTTTTGCTTGATGGGTTTGGTGGATTTGATAGCATCGAAATTAGTTACTTAACACATTTAAAAAATACGTGCTCGTGTTAGTTGGTGACAAATGTGATAATGTAGAATTCATCACGACCTTCAAATTGAACATCTTCCTATCCGAAGACACGTCCAGACTAGAAAACAGTTGCCATTTCCACTTGCCAATATAAGAATCCTTGTCTTTTTGTATAATCCCGAAGAAGGAAAGAAATCTATTCCGTGGCTGTGACGCACACAGTTGGCAATATTTCAAACTCTATTTGATGCAATATTCCCCACTCCGCTGTCGACTTACATAACAGGGGTGTTTTAGTATAGCACTATGTTAGACATCCATGTTTTCTCCTTCCCTAAACTCTTTTAGTTGCAAATGGAATAATCTGAGGTAAAATATAGTTTGTTTTATTTATGTTTGACAGTTGCCCGCGCGCTTCTCTTCGTCATTTCACGTGAGTATTCTGGGATATAAAGTCTAGCCTTAACATAATCCATCCAGGATGTCCAGCCAATCCAGTTTAGTATGTACCAAATTTAAGGCTGAACCAATTTAAAAATTGGTTCAGCCTTTTTCCCAGAGAAAGATCAATCCATAGTTACAAATGTTTCACGTTTATAAAACATAGGACTAGTAGGATAACCTGATTACATTATTATTGCTTGCAAATGCTTTGGAGGATTGACAAGCTTTTTTGAAATATATACCTTACTACCTATTTACTCATACTTAATACTATTATAAATTGGTGATTACAAAATATAAGGCTTTTTCTAAGTCAAGTTACTTACAGCTAAGACCGCGACTAATAGTAGATTTCCGTTTACGTTTAAGTTGATAACGTTGAATAGCCGCTATTTATAGAGAAATGAATTCCACCCTTAACCCTATAGTTCTACCTGCACTTTCCGGTTCAGCCTTATCGCTATCTAGCGTCAGAGGTCAACTGCAAGGAAGCACGCAAGGGTTTAAACTGTCTTTTAAAAAACCTTTTTCTTTTAACCAACCTTTAGAATTTCTTTTGTTCTTTTCCATTTTATCGTACAGTTATTTATGAGACTTATCGCATCTACCACTTCGCAGATAGGGAGTCTTACAAAGTGCCTGATTCAATCAATAGTTAGCGACCGTCGTGTTCAATTTGTCGTATTAAAGTGCCGGTCGAGCGAGTGGCGAATTGAAATAGCTTTCCCCTATTATCAAGCGATGCATGTTTTAAACTAGATATATTTTTGGAACTCTTTGAATCCAACATTTAGTTATTTATCTAATCATTTGTCTACTAAGTTTGTGTAGATACAAAAATAAGCAGCTTGTTTCAACAGCGTAAACCACGACGAGCGAGCGCGCTTCGCTCAAAGAATTCACATTAAAATTCACGACTGTGTAAGGAAAAGGAAACTCATTTTCTGTGCAAATATTCGAATATCAGCTCGCATTAACGCTCAGTCGGTATGCCGCGGAGCAACAAGCCATCGTGCCTACCAGCTCCAGCTACTACAATGGGCAAGCGTGATTAAATTTGCGGAACAGCGGAAGCCGGCATTCTAGACACGTCGTCGCACGCTGCCCGCTCCAATGAGAAATTTCACACAATTATCATCCTTGCAGCACATCGCTGCACTATATTTCATCTCTCTTATTTACTTGCTATTACAATATCCTGGAAGCGTAAATGAATCCACGCGAAACGCCACCGCAAATACGGCTATTCCCTGCCACAGCGGTAGGTATATTCCGTCAGCGTCTAATTAAATTATGACCTGCAGCGCGCTGGCCGCAGGATGCTAAATACGCTGTTGTGGTTTCCAAGACTTCAATTATTTCGTTATCGCTTCACCGACGATTTTATGGCGACTTTGCGTGTCCCGGCGAGATTGTTTTCCTGCGCTATCTTCATCGAGTAGGTGGTCGGCTTGTACTTTGCTTGCCAAGTTTCTCGTAAAGATTGTACCCAAGAGAAAACGTAACATTGTAGCGACGATTGTATTCTAATATGTACTGATAGTAGTGAGAAGAGCCGCGGAGCGCACTAGGCAGCCTCACTCGCCATTATTTCGCCACTCGAATCCACACGTGTTTTGTTTTGCAAACAGCGCGGGTGCAGTGGGGCTCTCGGCTATACTCGAACGAATGGCCAGTGAAGATCCGACATTTTTCTAGTGTTCAAATCAACGCATGGAGTGTTTCAACTTGAAATAAACTGCGCTAATTACGTTTCGAGTGGCAGTTAAGACCTTCCAACCTACGCTACGATAAAAACGCGTAAAATATGAGTATAAAACAATGCGTGAATTTATGTTTGCACAGTAGTGCGAAGCTTTGTTACTGGTATCTAACAATGTTGGATATTTGGCTTTGAACGATTGTCGCTCTTAATAAAACAGATTATCAATATCATACGAGCAAGAATCACCAGTATACTAAGCTCTGTTGACTCTGAAACATACTGATTCGTAAAAAAACATAATTTCAGTTAAGTACCTATATTTATTAAGTATATTTATAATTATAAAATGATTATAAGTATATTATAATTTTATTAGCATTTTCAAAAGCACCCGAGTAAATAAGAGTGCCTACAAAGTTTTTACAAACAATTTCATCCCCGTTTTATCCGTTTCCGAGCTTTGAATAAAAATGTATTTTATATTTTCTCTTAGTGCACCGGCGGAGGTGAGGGTCATCGATCTCACATTGTCTCTACTCCGGTGGCCCGGGCTATACGCTCCCGGATGCATTTTATGAAAATGTTATTATGGCTTTAATATATAACAACATTACTCGTATAGGAACCGTATATCTAATATAATATATTACTTATAAATTTCAATTTATTATAGTTCAGTTACAAAAGCAGGTATAATAAAGTATAATACTTTATAAAATATACAATACAGAAATGCATTCACTGTAAAATATATAGGTAGGTATTTAAAAAGTCTGCCGGCAATTTAAATAATTCACTTTAAACTTAGGTGTAAACGGAATGCATAACGGTTAGCTGACATTCTCTGCAGCACAAAGCAAGTTATTTAATAATGTGTCTTTCATAAATATACTTTGCTCATATTGTGTATACTTATTCAGGAGTCCCATTTTAAAAACAATATTTTATTCTTATCCGATCAAAGACGTCGGGTTCGTAGCAGCGGCGTAGCAAATATTCGTAGCACAAAGCGTAGCACTGACGTAGCATAGGCGCGTAACGTATTTAAGGTAAGTATATTTCTTTTGTCTTTTCTTTTCGCATAAGTAAGTATATCGATAACATTACAAAGTAAAAATAAAAAATATGTAATACATTAGCAACCATTCGTATTATGTATTTTACGGAAACAGTTTGGAAACTACTTATTCTGTTTTCGTAAAACTAAAGTTTATTGCAAATTCTAATGCCATCGTGAATAATTTTCCTTGTTATTTTCCTGTTAACAGAAACAAACCCCTTCGTTGTAGTTTTAGGAAGAAGGCAATATTTTATTTGTTTACATTTTTCTTTGAGTAATAAATGCGAATACACATTAAACTTTCTCATTTATTGTAAATTTGTAAGCCATAACATAAATCAAGAATTCATTGATTTTATAACACAAATGCGTCAAGTATCACAGCCTTATACTATTAATTTATATTAGTAATCTACCTGCCTTATACTACTCTATCAACCCTAGATGATTATTATAGGTACCATAAAAATACACAAGTCTCTAAATGGATTGACATTTATCACCTATAAAGCAAAGCTTATAGAGCGCTGTTCTACGCTCCCGCACCGACGCTGATTTAAAAGGTCAAGGCCCCCGGACCCAAAACATAAATTCAGGTTAGAATTCTAATAAACATGCGGTTATATTAACTCTTATGTCTGAAGCTATAAAGAGTGTTTTTATTTAATTAGGTACGAGCTAGGCACGGTTGATGCTAAAGGGCGTGCCCTAGTGTCACGATGACTCAGCTGTTTGGCGAAAAATAGCCTGTTATTTCGACCTAATAGGAGCCACTTTAGTAAAACGACTACTATTTATAGTATAAAAGTTATTTTTATGAAAATTTCGGCTATGTGTGTGTAATCTTAACTTGTCTTTTTTGTAAGTTAACAACATATAATAAATATCTAAGCTATTTCCATAACAAATTCTAAATTCACGTATTATATCATTTTACAATCGTAATATACTTAGTACCTATCAAAATATGTACTTAACTAATCAATAAATCTGCGAGTTATAAGTACTTACCATATCGATATTCGAATATTATCAAACTTCCCGTTTCCTCGTAACTTCCGGCTCGATCAGTTACCGCAAAGATGCTGAGCATTTGAGCTTGTTGATTAATAGACACATTTCTTTGGTTATAACTTGCAAACAACTATTTAGCATTGTTAAAATTTATCAAATATTTTTTTTTTTTTTTACCCTTGAGGTAGCAAGTATCGTCTTTACCATACAAACTAGCTCAGCAGGTATTTTTATTTATTTCAATAACTTTTATATTCTACTCTTGCAACTAAGCCAATTCAATAAAACATTATAGGTAGTAATCATGTAGAAAATCTACTTCCATGGTAGTAATATTGATCAAGTACTTTAACCTGTGTTGTAAACAAATAGGTACATTAAAAACTAGATAAGCATACAGCATATTCTCCTAGGTATACCCAATCAGTCCCTGCACACTCGGAAGATCGACAAGATGGGAAACATAAAACTTCTTATTATTTTGTCTCATATTTCGTCCAATCCAGCTCTTGCCTTTTACGCGTCAGTCACTAACAAGTTCCAGACTCCTCTCTAACAACATACATCGGCTTGAATGATCTATGACGTCACGAGTAGGAGCTAAAAATAAAAAAAAGGCTTTTGGACTTCCGATGTGTCATGGCGGACAGAGGACACCTCAACGCCAATTATACCGCTCCATCGAGCAGCAAAAGATGAAATGCCCAGTATGATATTACATAATATTATGCGCCTAAAGTAAAGGATGGGTACTCAAAGAGATGCATGGCTTTGGCTCGTTATATACTTAATAACTACTTTTACCCTGTCTAGCCAAATGGTTAAATGTATCACTTTGAACTTTTGGACAAATGGTAAAAGAATATATTGGATATCTAGCAGAGACGTTACGGTTTTATCGTTGCTAAAGTTTGGAAACTAAAAAAATATACATAATTGGAAAAAACTGTTCAGATGTTTTATAGATTCGTTTAACGGTTCAGCGGGCATGCCGACAACAGAATGCAATCGAAATAAGCTATTGGCTATTATTAAGGTGCCATGCAAATCGAACAATATCTCCATAATCGAACAATATTTCCAATAATCTCCATGATTCCACATCAATACGCCGGGTTTTGCAATAGTGGTATGTATAGTTAGTCGAAAAATGGTGAATCGGGAGGACATTCTGCGCCAGTATGGAAATAAGTGAAAAACAATCTACTCCCACACCTTTGTGACGTAATTGTCACCAATCACCAACAACGCAAATATGAAATAGCAAAACACGTATTTTATGACAGAAGTTTTTCAAAAAGACACCCTGTCACTCTCGCTCGGCTTCTAAGTTTGAATTTAAAAGTTGTTTCAGCTAAAAAGTGCCACAGTCGTTTCCAAAACCAGAACCATTTGGTTGATGGCTTACTCTTAAAACTCACTAAACGAATAGACACTTCCGCGGCACTGAAAAATGATCCAGATTTAAAGTTGGTCCCGCGACCAGTCGGACAAAGCGAACAAGTAGAGAGTAGAGACATGCAGCCACCGACTGCTACAAGCTACAGACGAACAGACGTATTGTTGTACAAATAATGACAAAAAAGTTGGAGAGCGGAAGAGTCGACACAGTTTTAAACTAGTACCTATACGTTTAAGAGGGAAATACTGCAGGGTTGGGATAAAATAGAACAGAGTATATACATATATGTATAATTTTAAATAGAGGTATGATAAGTCTACATTTAATGAAAGTGCAGCTTTATCTCATTCATGATGTTTCCTCAGAACTTTAGGGCGAAGTGAAGGCCGATAAATTCTACAATAACTTTTACATTCTAGGTATTGGGAGCTAGGTTCTAAACATTGGAATTAGGATGACGACTGACGAGGGCGCAAAGTTGGCCTTGAGCGATATATTGTAGAAATTCCAAAGAACTGATTGGATCTTTCCTTTTTCGAGAACTGTGCTCTGAAATGGAAACTCATTGTATTGCCTTACAATTTACAAATATATAAAACTTACACTACCAACCGATGTCTTATATTATTTTAACATATCAAACAATGATCAAGCAATATTTTTTTTATATCGAAATTGATTTGCTTTCCGCTTTTGTTAAGATTTTCTAAAAGATAATTATTAATATAATTTTTACGAGGATTTACCAAATAGGTAGCAGCATCGCCCCTAGCTGGTTGCCGGTTGGTCTCTATGTCGAATGTTTATTTTTTAAACAATAACAAAAGCTGGACTGAAATATTAACCGCTTATTGTGAGTGTAACGGATGCGGATTCCACTTCATTGTATTAAAGTATTTATTGTCGCTTCTCTACAATACTGGCCATGTTGCATTGTTTGTGGAATAAAGTACTTGGATTTATTTCATTTGACCGGGTTTTCATACCTATATTAATTCCACATCAATTTTAACTTATATAGCTGTTTTTTTAATTTGCTGGTATGTTGGAGTTAACGCTTCCCCATTTGATAGAATTATGTAGACAGAAATGTTATTAACTTACAAGAGTTACAAGTTAAATTCACAAGTTAAAAAGGTGAGATAATAATATACTTAATACTAATTTGTTTGGTAGTGCATGCTAGGTAATGATAATAATATGTTGTTACATAATTATTAGTAGCTACATACAATGGACATTAACATTGATCGTCTGTCATTAAACCATCATCAATAAATGTGTCCCATAAATGCACCGCCATTTATCACTTCACATGCAAGCACTATTATACCACCAGCTATTCAGCTATTTCAGTAGCCGTATCATGAAAGCAATTACTAATAATTCACACTCGTGTCATGTTTCAGCAATTCAGTACAACTCAAACATGAACACACGTTAAACATAGATCTTAAATAACTGCATTAAATTGTTTTTAATTCATGTAATTTCGATGTCTAACAATTAAGTATTTATCTGTAAATACCTATCAAATTTATCGACGCATAAAGGATCGGTTTCGATGAAGGCAGGAGGCCAAGGAGAACCACTTGTAAAACAACACATCATGTAATGGGGTACAATTTATTCCACACAACAGTCTGCATGGTCGATAAACAGTACCGTGTCGGGCACAAAGTCTTCCAGATCTGAATAAATAGTGGTTCCAGCCGCGAGCCCGCTCTTTGCCTACAATAAATTTATAGAGGACTGCCACGCTGGACTAGGGACTTCGTTTGAGTAGACTTAAAAGTATTTCTCTTTTGTAAATACGCTGCAGCATTTTTGTGGTTTTTTTTTTCTCTCTAGTAAGTCGGTTAGTGTTCTTTAGGGTCTAAGAGAAAATACTCATTTGAAAATGGTTAAAAACAATAAACGAAATAACATAGGCTACACATTAAACACACATTGATGATGTACACATTTTCATTTGTGTATTATTGAGCCCCATCTTGATACTATTGATCCTTATGGCTCCTTCATTCTTCTCAATAAGGTATAATATTTATTTATTTATTTATGTAGCCTGGTTAGTGTCCCACTGCTGGGCAAAGGCCTCCTTATAAATTGACCACCGGTCCCGATCCTGTGCCTCCTTCGGCCATTGAGGTAAAAACTTGTCGAGGTCGTCCCGCCATCTCCGTCTGGGTCTTCCGCGACGCCGACGTCCATCATTGGGCACCCACTCGGTGACAATTCTTGCCCACCGGTCCGGGTGCATGCGACAGACGTGGCCTGCCCACGCCCACTTTAGCTTCGCAGTCTGTGCGCCCACATCAGTTATACGAGTCGAGGAGCGTAGCGTGGTGTTCCGAATAATATAATTATGTATATTATGTTATTGTGTATATATATAATTATGTATATATAATTATATATATATATATATATATATATCATTATGTATATTATTGAGCGTGTTACAATAAGTATAGTGCCCTCTCTGGAAGAATATTTGACCCTCCCAGAAGAGAGTTACTCTATATTGACGAAAATATAACGAAGAAGAGCTGTCGTGCAATCCGCACCTTTAATACAACGAGATAGAGTCTGAGCTCTGAGACTTCGTTTTTCGTCATATAGAGTGATCGCCCGGGTCCGGTAGTTAAACACACGCGCTTCACACTTGTGCTTCAAATTACATAATATTAATACTTGTACCTTCTGTACGTTGGCTGGTAGAAAATGCTTTTAGCGTTAAGTCACACTTATATGTCATATTTGTGCAATAAAGTATTAAATATATAAAAAAAAAACATCTGTACAAACGTTTAGAGACGCGGATTTATATAGCTTCGTATCATTCCTAGCTTTCATTCCGTCCGCTATGGCCGTTGGAATCTCACGATATTTTATAATTTAGGCGTGATTGAAGAACAAACAAACCATCACAATATTCTCATTTAATTGTTATTGATTGAAACATCAAAATCTTTATTTAGTTAGGTACCCATGCATGTTGTTTACAAAAATTAAATGTAACATCTTTTGTGATATATTCTGTTAACACACTTTTCAGTGGTAAAGTTTATTTCTGTGACGTCGTATCGAGCTCAGTGATATTGCTAATAAAATATTATTAGAAGGAGCTTCATGTAAAACATCTGCTGCAGTAATTACCTCCCTCGCTTGCGAGACAGCGATCGTAAATTGTATAGTGTGCGTTAAATTTATTTCATGTGCTTAGGAAGATGTATGTTTTCGTGATTTAGTATTAACATCTAGTTTTTAGAGCTGGGAAAAGTAGCTGATTGATGAATAAGCTTTTGATATCAATGTCGTGTTTTTATTCTTAAATACCTTATAACGTTTTGATTATTAGTATAACTATAAAGATTCAAATAAATGTGGGACTTACATACCCCCGATACTGTACATTTTACCACGGGAAATACTTTAAAGCTTATCAACCTGATCTGCCTCTCAGTGGCACGCGGAGTGTGAAGATCACGCTCTATGGTTGCTCATAACGTCATCACTGATCGCTCGCCGCGCCTAATGAGCGGGAACTAACAGGATTTGTTCAAAACCAATCAGCTGTGCGCTACTGACGTTACGGTGGGTGTGTTATGTATTAGTACATATTACTTATGTACCTAATACATTGATCCATGGATGTTGATTAGTATATTGGTGGGACAAGTTCCTATAGTTCAAGAATAGTTTTATAAACGCAAAAGTTAGATAGGAACGTTCACGCCAGTCCGCATATACAATCAACTGCTAGTTCTAATAAGTTTAACAAATGAGGGTTTCGCAGCACACCCACATGTTTCCCAACACATTATGAACTTAAGTGCAACACCGCTAGGTTGCTACCTCCCCTCATTCTAAGAATAGAAACCAACTTGCGTCAACACACGGTAATGTAGGTAACCGCCTACTAACTTACATTGTAAACATACTTTAGGTGTGTCAGTTTATCCGTAACTTACATACGCAACACGGCCCGCTGTTATTGTTGCCCGCTAAACAAACTTGGAGGTACAAAGTCCATCTTGCGGTAAACATAACTTTAATATAACTTTATGTTATGACTTTCCGTCATTCGTGAAAACGTAGCGACGCCATGCAGCAAAAGTTCTACAATGTGACGAGAAATAACACGACTTTCTTTCTTTATTTGAATATAGGTAGACTGTATGTCGTGCGCTCTCAACAGTCTCAAAACAAATGAAAAATCAGTAACAATAAAAAAAAACGAGATAAAATCAGCCAGTCTGATCAAGGAGGCGGACACTCTACAAGTCTGCAGCGGAATGCGCCTCCTTGCACGAGCAGCCCCGAGCAGCAGATAAAGCGCTTGAAACTCAGCTTGTTATCCCGCTGTTCCCGCATAATGAACATAGCTCCGCCAGCTTAACTGTACCCAGTATTCAATCCAATTTTTTGTTATAAACTTGCAGCATTGATTTCCCCAGTGGTTTGTCTGATTTGAAAATTGAGTTTTTTTTTATACCTATGTAGGTTACGTAGTAATAGAAAAAGTACGATACGCATTATAGATGCCTAAGTATTTACTGGTTTAACTTATTGCTTTCTGTGGACAAAATTTATTGCTTTGTTTCTATTGTTTTTCGCTTCGATCATTTCCTTCTTTTTCCTTTCCATTAAATGTTTTTCACAATTCGAATAATGGCATACAAACAATCCAGTTCTGCTGGCTTCTCACACAAATATCGTTCCCTACTCAACAGTCCCATTGAGACAAATGGTACCATTGTAGCTCTAAAACGGTGTAAGCCAAATATCAGCATACAGATTGTAGATTATCATAATACCGCTCCAGCTCCGACAGAGCCGCGGCTCACAAGCAGCGGGTGACATAGAGGAGGGAAAGTTACTTGAATGTGTTCACTTCAAAGTTCGTAATAGGTGTAGCAAATGAGTTGAAGTCCCTTCCGCTTAAGCATTAATAGACGTGGCTTCCGTTATCTTAACACACGTGCCGCTAAGGGATATGTGAGATTGTTAAAGTTTACGGGCGTGTTCCTTAGAGCCTATAAGGTTGTAAGTACCACTACGGCTTGTGTAGAAATACTGGGCACAGAAGTATGTAAGTACGTAGACATAGGTATATATTTCATGTCAAGCTGTTTTACACTATACCTTTCCTCATACTAAGTTCAACGCCAGTGCCCTTAACGTTACAGTCGCGTCGCTCTCATGACTAGAAAAACGAACGCCTTACAATTTATTCCACCATCTTACTGAATAACCTCTGAATAACGTACGCTGGGGAGGCGACTTCTGTCGTCGACGAAGAAAGAATCGCGCGGTGACGAATTTTACAAATTGCTTTGTTTTAACTCAGCTAATTGTATCGTGAAAAAGTAAGAATAACATTTATAACTCATAAGCTTACTAGGTGCCTAAGGGAGGGTATAGAAATGGAAGATTTACTTTGTTTCATCTTAACAGCCTGCATAACTACAGATAGCAGTCATTCTGATGTCTGTCGTAACTCATCATCAAGTCGACAAGTCAGACACGATGATTGAACACGCGTCGTGCAGCCTACATGAGCCTACACGAGCCTACACACAGCAAGATAACCGAACATTCTGCATACACGAGGGACACGAGAGATACCCGAATGAGGCGCGGAGTTATTGACATTCGGATCTGACTCGGGGGATGTTATTGAAAAGCTAACACGGATTCAATTTTGATCTGAGGAAAGGTGTCGGGTTGAAAATGAAAGGAATATGAGCATTCGATGTTTTTATAACATTGCCAAAGTACCTATCTATTGATAATAATATTTCCCTAAGGTGAGTGAGAATAAAATAAATAGTATGTTTGTCACATCACGTATATCACAAGCTAAATTACCACAAAAGTAAATAAGTACGCAACTTTCTGTAAAAACTATTTTTTTCCACTAATAACTATTTCACTTCTTACAATATTCATCTCACTCCTCATCGGAGTAGGTAACTATTTTACTCCTTTTACAAAACAAACGGTTTTGCCGCCTCTATTTCATTCAGTATCTATTACTGCTACACAGTGTTTCATGACACTGCAGAGACACGCTATTTACTAGACCACGAACCTAGGCTTGAACCTAGGCTTAGCTCTGCAGCGTGCTAGATAAGCTATGTCTGCAAATTGAAAATTTCACAAGTAAGACAGGACACAGCACGACACATTAAAAGTAGAAGCACATTTCAATTTAATGCAGTTCAGTCTTGTTATAAAGTCATCCCGGTATATTCAGCCCGGCCCCGCCGACATGACACAAACAAAATGGATAGCTCCCGGTTATAAGAAAACTTACTTTATATCTTTTAAAATGATATATTTTTCACGTCCCGTTTGAAATGGAGTAATGAATAGTTTCCGAGAGCTATTAATTATATTG
The DNA here is from genome assembly GCF_932276165.1 of Plutella xylostella. Taxonomy (NCBI): domain Eukaryota; kingdom Metazoa; phylum Arthropoda; class Insecta; order Lepidoptera; family Plutellidae; genus Plutella; species Plutella xylostella. The sequence continues at coordinate 8,288,555 of NC_063984.1, read as the reverse complement.
CTGCTTGGATTTACTATATTATGACGCCTTTTAATCTTTAATTCGTATTTGTTTAAGTGCTGTAATGAAAAGTGCATTAATTCACTAGAAGCTTTTTCTGTCATAAGTATTTTAAATATGTATTTACAACATTTATAAGACTATCGTTTCCGGCATATTGGTTATAAAATTATTTATTTATTTATTTATGTTATAATTATACCATAGAATAACGAGTTGTACCTACCTACTTATATAATATTACAATTAAGTTACCGAATGTTGTTTATCTTCTCATTTAAAGAAAAGTGCCAAAATGGCATACTCAAAAGAGACTGAAAAGTTATTAAAAAAAATTATGCTTACCGGTAAAAGTTTATGACATCACTTCTCAACTCCCGAACAAGGAATATTCAGTGACCGGTGGGTGGGATAGAAATTAGCTAATTATGTAAATTTTATATGCGTAAATAAGCATAATAATTTAAGTTCAAAATTGAAATAGTAGATTTAAATTCTAATGTATAGTTAATAGAAGTAGCGTGTTGCAGGCGGGAGGTAATAGCTTCATTACATACCGGCTCGTTAGCGCGCCGGCGGCGGCGGGGCCTTTGAAATAAACATAAACACATTACCGCGCTGGTTGCTCCACCGACGAGTCGACAGGTTGCAGCGAAAACATACAGCAAACTGATACTAAATAATGGAAGGTAGTTGAGTTACCAAAGACTGTGTTAACAGAACTACATATATTTAGTACTAAACTATAGATATGTACTTGATGGTGAAATATTATATTTATAAGTTTTGCTTACTCCTAGCGTGTCGGTGTGAAAAAATAGAGCTAGGAGCTAGGCTTAGGGTTTTCATCGTGATGAAAGTAATGGCTAGTAAAATTTATGCACCTCCAAACAAATATTTCGCATAACTACCTTAACTTTTTTTTAGGAAACTGAATTTTGCACACCGACGCGACGTTAAAACTCGGCGGACAAACCGCATAAAACATAACTTTCCGAAATGTTGGATTGATCTTTGTTTAGCGCCACTTCTATCGCCCGCTATGCAATTTTAGCATCAAAACTTTCCACGAACCACTACAACAAAGCACCGGTTTGTGCACAAACTAATTTATCCTATATCGAATAACAAAGTACATATAGTTAATACAAAGTTGTAAATTGAAAATTTGAAATATGATTTTTTCATGATTTAAAATTTGATTTAATACAAATAATACATTTGTATTTGTCTATAATTGAATATGCATTTATCATTAGATGTTAGTAATTTAATGTAGCATAGCATCAAATGCACGTAATTAATGCAATCTTTGTTGACGAATCTAAACAATTATGTATATTTTATTAAGGTAATAAAATAACCAGTATTATATCTATGTTACTTACTAAGTATCCATTGTAAGACGTGTATTTTTATTTTATTTTATAGACACTTTATTGCATACTTAAAAAATAACATACACAGACAAAATACAAATTAAGAAGTTAGTACACAAAGGCGGGCTTATTGCCAAAAAGCAATTTCTTCCAGCCAACCCTTGGTTGGTGGAAAACTCAGGTAAATTTAACAAAACTCTTTTATACAATAATAAAAAGAAAAACAGTAAATGCAGACATATAAGTAACTAAGACTACATTAAGCATGTCCAAAATAAACTTATAAACTAGAATTATCCTACCTATTCAACCTACTTAAATAATAATATAAATACACATATACCTAAGAGACAAAATACACTTAATATATACTGGCTACATTAATACATACATATACTTACTTACATAATTATAATTTCCAACCTAAGGTTTGATAATAGTGATCCTTTACGCTCTTTTTAAAGGTAGCAAGCGAAGGTGATAGTCGTACGTTCACGGGCAAGGTGTTCCCGTGAACGTACGTGAGACGTGGCAATTGGTAAGGTACCTTACCTGATACATAGCTTATACATATACATAACCTATACCTATTCAACCCGAACTAAGTATCCATTAACTAAATTCATATCATAACGCAAGTTTGTTGCTAGAATCTATTAGCTAAGTGTGACATTCAATACTAAAGTTTATATAGCTTCAGCAGTCATATAACGCCGTGTGTTTAGTGGTGATGAGTCAATGTAATTACTCACGATGATACTAAGTTGCAAGAAAAAAAAACCAAACAAAATAGTTTTAACATGTCGCTTTTTGTGCGACCTAATAACCTTGTTACAATATCTCCTAGCTGAAACACATACGAATGACCAGTAATCTCATTGGAGAGACAACCCACTCTCATTACCATGGCAACTCAGGCACTCTCATTACCCTGGCGGCTCGGTATGCGGGCCACGATCGCCTGTGTACGACTTTCCGTTTATTCATTGAAGGAAGAAAATTGTAGTGAGCGAAATGCGAAAAGCTATGAATAAAATTGTAGAGACGCGACGGCCTGTGCCAAATTGTTTTACGTCGCCAGAATTTAGTTGCATTATTCAAATGTTGCTATTGAAATTTTAAATGATTACTTTCTAGTATTATTTTTTTAATTTCAATTTCTACTCTTATGACTAAATATTTGATAATATCGATTTTAACTTTCTAAGCTTTGCTGAGCGCAAAAGCTTAGTTTACGTGCCGTCCGTTAATTCCTTTATCAAAGTAACTTTATACATACTTGTTCAAATGGAAATGTGTACGCCTTCGTCTTGTATTCTATAAGACATTCCATTCAGTCAACGTTTGACTGGAAGAGATCACTCTTAGCTATAAGGCCGCCTATTGAACTTATTGAAATGTGAGATAAAGTAATAATGTATTTTGTATTGTAACTATATAACACTATATGCCGCCCTTCTTTAACTTGTAACAGGAAAGAAAGGCAAACAACACACACTTCATTATGAAACCTTTTATCATTATCATTCATCATGTTCATAAGAATAATGTTGTATGTATGGATGCTACGAGCTTTGATTGCTACGAGACTGTGGCGTAGCAATCGTAGCAGACTCGTAGCAAAATCGTATCTACATATTTATGATTATTGCATATGCATATTCTTTTCTCTCTCTCTCTCTCAGCCTTCTGTAGTCCACTGTTGGACATAGGCCTCTCCTAACGATCGCCACCCCAAACGGTCACCCGCCATCTGCATCCAGCGGCTTCCCGCTACCTTCCGCAGATCATCAGACCAACGGGTTGGGGGGCGACCGACACGCCGTTTGCCGACACGGGGTCTCCACTCCAGAACCTTTCTACTCCAGCGGTCGTCGGCTCTGCGGGCTACGTGGCCAGCCCATTGCCACTTCAGCGTGCTAATCCTTTTGGCTATGTCGGTAACTTTAGTTCTCCTGCGGATTTCTTCATTACGAATCCTATCTCGCAGGGACACGCCTAACATAGCCCTTTCCATAGCACGTTGAGCAACTCTGAGCTTGTGGATAAGCCCTTTGGTGAAGCACCACGTCTCGGCTCCGTAAGTCATCACTGGCAACACGCACTGATTGAAAACTTTTGTTTTCAGACACTGAGGTATGTTTTCAGTGAAGATGTGTCGTAATTTCCCGAACGCTGCCCATCCGAGTTGGATTCTACGAGCTACCTCTTTATCGAAGTTGGATTTACCTAATCGGATCACTTGTCCTAGGTAGGGATACTGATCGACAACTTCGATGGTGACACCTCCTACAGTTACGGGCGATGATGAAACATGTTCGTTCGACATGACCTTTGTCTTGTCCATGTTCATTTTCAGCCCAACTTGTTTAGAGGCATCATTGAGGTCTGTGAGCATTTCGCCTAACTCCTCCAGCGTTTCCGCCATAATAACTATGTCATCAGCAAATCGTAGATGAGAGATATATTCGCCATTGACGTTAATGCCCAGTCTTTTCCACTCTACAAGCTTAAAAGCATCTTCCAGTGCACAGGTGAACAGTTTCGGAGAAATAACATCTCCCTGTCTCACGCCCCTTTGCAACTGGATCGGTTTTGTGCTATGTTCGTGTAATCGAACTGACATTGTGGCAGCATTGTACATACATCTCAACACCTCGATATAGCGATAGTCTATATGGCACCGCTGAAGGGATTGAAGCATCGCCCAGAGCTCAATAGAATCAAAGGCTTTCTCATAGTCCACAAACGCTAGACATAAAGGTAGATTATACTCCTCGGTCTTCTGTATAACCTGCCGAAGCGTGTGTATATGATCTATGGTACTATAGCCTTTTCGGAACCCGGCTTGTTCGGGTGGCTGGAAGTCGTCGAGTCTTTGCTCGAGACGATTCGTAATAACTCTCGAAAACAGCTTGTACACATGGCTCAGAAGTGCAATGGGTCTATAATTCTTCAATAGGGCTTTGTTGCCTTTCTTGAAGAACAAAGTCACTACACTTCTGCTCCATGCCTCCGGGCTTGTGCCTTCGAGTATGACGGAATTAAACAGCCTCCGAAGTGCTATTAAAATCGGTCTACCGCCGGCTTTCAGAAGTTCTGTCGTTATTCCATCATCTCCCGGAGCTTTGTTGTTTTTTAGCTGTTTGAGAGCTATACTAATCTCGTCTAGACTGACGTCCGGAATATCTTCGGTATAGTGTCGGGTGAGTGGCGCTCGGCTGTCGTGAGCACCGCTGGTAATAGGGTTTTGTGTTGTGGTGTATAACTGTCCGTAGAATCTCTCAATTTCTCCCAGAATTTCGGGCACTGATGAAACGGTGTTGCCAGTGTCGGTCTTCAGTTGGGTCAACAGAGTCTGCCGAACAGGTCGATCTCTAGCAAAGACTTTGGAGCCCTTGTTTTGCTCTATTGCGTCTTGAATGCGCTTGCAATTGTAGCGTCTCATATCGCAACGTCTTGCTTTGGCGATCTGTCTGTTTAGACGTCTGTATTCGACCATATCAACTGAAGACTGCAACCTCATTTCTCTCCGTTCTCTTATGAGACTCAGAGTCCCATCTGAGAGTTTTTGAGGTCCTCGGTTGGTTCGGGACGAAAAATATTTCGATCCTACCTCTCGGACAGTTTCCACAAACCTATTATTTAAATCGTCAACTGTAACGCAATTCTCTAAACATATCAGGCGGTCGCAAAGCTCAGACTGAAAGCTTTCGGGATCCTGGATTTGAGCAGGAGTAGGACGGAGCGTGGACTTCATTAGACGGGAGCGTTCTATTTTGCAGTTTATATTCAAAGTGCCTCTTACGAGTCGGTGATCGCTGCCGGTCTTAACCCTACTGATCACTGAGACATCATTGAATATGTGCTTCTTATCCGTCAATATGAAGTCGATCTCGTTTTTAGTCTTCCCATCGGGGCTAATCCACGTCCACTTCCTTTGTGGCTTCTTCTTGTAGAAGGAGTTCATCATATAGAGGCCCTCCTTCTCCAAGAAGTCAGCCAGCATTTGCCCACGATGGTTCCGGACTCCAAATCCATGTGACCCCACTTTCGTCTCGCCGCCTTCTTGTTTTCCGAGTTTCGCGTTAAAGTCTCCCATCACCACCGTGAAATGAGTAGTGAGCTTACGCAGGGCAGACGATACGTCTTCATACGCAAGTTCGACCTCATCATCGGTGTGCTTAGATGTGGGTGCGTAAACCTGTATGACCTTCATTGAGTATCGTTTAGATATTCTCAGGATGAGGTACGCAACCCGTGTCGACACACTTCCGATTTCAACGATGTTGTTGACGAGGGACTTGTTGACGATGAACCCATATTCTTTTATTTATCGTATTCTTATTTAATTTATTCTTCTTTTATATTTATTCTACTCACGAGCAATAAAAAAGAGTGAGTTTAATCGAGATTTAGCTTATTTTATCGTCAGATTCGAATCGCCTTAAAAATAGACTTCCTGTTTCGGCTTCCCAATATCGTAAAAATTTTAAGAAACATCGAAACTTTATTTTTTATTTTTATGTAAATACACTAGCGTACTAAAAGCAATTTAGCTTACAATTTTCACACACACACACAAACACGCCTTGTACTAATGTACTCCCTTGCGGGGTAGGCAGAGGTGCATCGCTGCACCCACTTTTCGCCAGAGTGTTATGTTAGTCCCAATGTAATAGGGGGCGGGCCTATTGCCATTTTACGGGCACATCCAAGATCCATCCAAATATCTGTGTTTAAACAAATATGTGCCCCAGCCGGGAATCGAACCCGGGACCATCGGCTCAGTAGTTAGGGTCACTTAACACTACGCCATTCGTTTTCAGTCCTAAAAATAAAATAAAAATAAAAACCAGAAAATAGCGACACAATTTTAGAATACCGCGGCTTCACGCCATTTGCCCACATTTTTCACTTTTCGTGAAACATTTTTAGTCGGGATAGCGGCCGTAGAATGCATATAGGTAACTATATGTAGGACATTAAAAGTAGCTATATACCTATTACCTATACGACTATAACGAGCAATTTTTTTCTACTAGATAATACTAGATCATGTGGCAAAATGATTATTTTTTTTATTTCAGACCTAACTGAAATTTAAATTAGGTAGTTATGTGTTATGATAAGAGATAAATTATCTCAGAGCATTAGGAGAGTTGGCTTAGGTAATTTACTGAATTATAAATTGTAAATATCCTGTAACACACATCTTGTAAAACGATGCTAATATTATAATTGTGTGAGTACATTATTATAAAATTTATAATAAGCTTCATGTCATCAGCAGCCGGTAAAAGTACACGCAAGTAATTGTTTTCCACGAGGATAAACACGATAAAATACGTACAGGAACTGTTTATTATGCATAAACACCTGAAAATGTAGAAAGTTTTCAAATTATCCATTCCTGCACAGTAGTTGGCGCCGGCTGCCGCATCGCGTTCATTTATTTAATTACTCAGCTCAGTTTATAAGAATATACTAAAAGGAAATTGCGTGTCTACTTAACTATTATAGTTTTTATACTATTAACCTGGCTGGTTTTACATCAACACTTGATTTTTGGATAAAGTCAGCGTCTTGATGATTGCCGACTCTGTGATGGTAAAAATACCGAATCCCTACACGAGTAAATACATCGGAACCCCACCTGAGACACGTAAAATTCTAAAGCAAGATAAACCGCATCGTTTATACAAATTTCATGCGCGAAAAACTATCCAATCCTATTTTAAAAATCGATGTCATCGGAGGCAGTCAAATTTTCCGCGCTCAAATCCATATTGAGCGGCAAAGCTTGCAATTGGATGTGAGAGGCATCGCGGGTATATTTCACGTGGCTGGCACACCTCCAGCTACTAGACGAATTTATCATAGCTTAATTACGTCGGGATTTGCACCTGCTACCCTCCTGATAGCGAGCCGGGCGCACGCGGCGATTTGTGACCTGCAGCTGTTGAGTAATCATGTAAAACTCCTGCTTAAAATTTTAGTGCTTTCTGTTATTTTATTACTCAGGTATTTTTATCTATGTGTTGTTGGTATGTTTATTGAATGATGAATAAAACCTTATGGTATAAATTCTAGAGGTATATGAAAGATAAAATACCTATACCTTGTTCACTGGGTCATACATATTCTGATTGACAAGGCATAAGTAAGTGGTGGTCTTTGCCCAGAAAGTGTTGTAACAGCAGCCTCGATTAAACAAAAACGGTGCAATTTTCAGAATCACCTATAATTAATTACCAAAAATACCGCAGCTTAACAGCGCTTTCAAGGGAAGTGCATTAACTTAAGCGCTTTAATCGCTGTTATGGGGCTGTAAATAAAATTACTCTCAAGCGATGAAGCGCACGGCCGTATAGGCTTCATAATTGAATAAGGCTCTGGAAGGAAGCCAAATATCGCAGGCGCCCGCAGCGTGTTGACACGGGAAACTACATAGTTGCCACGTTGTTTGTAACCTCTTGAATATAAGCATAATGGACTTGGACTATCTGAAGGTAAGCTTCAAAACTTTGTCCTCGGCCTTACTCATGTATGAGCTGAAAGCTACTGTGTGATATAAAAAGATTCAATCCAGCGAGCTGAGGTGGCCCACGACCCACGCTGTCTTTGCTTGTTCATGGTTCGAGATTTCCTTCTATAGACAGTCCCAGTCTTCCTCAACGCAGTCTTCGTATCAATATTGTTTTTATGTTCTTGTTTATACTTATAACTAGTATAAAAACTTTTTTCCATATTCAGTATAGTAGTATAATTCCATGTTCAGAATCATCATTTTTGTGGAGTAGACAGGGCTTAGTGATACATATTATATTCTGTCTATTTAAATAGTGTATTCTGTGGTAGATATGCTGTGTTTGTTTTAAACTTTACATAACTTACTTTTCGGTTTCGTTAAAATATCCGGTGAGCTATCGCTTAGGAATATTATAACGACGTTTGCATGGTAGCAAAGTTGTGACGTTCAGCCCTAAAGCTGTAATAAATTTCTCCCAAGCATGAAGGCGTATTATGCTAACAATAATGCAAAACTGCTGCCACTTTACCGACGCTTAGACGTGACGATGCATCACGCCATGCACGGCCCTGAGTAATTGCCGTGCTTCTTACTTGATGGTGCCGTGACTAAAGTTTCGGTCACTAAATAAGTACCTACTTTTTATGTAAAATAAACCATATAATTAGGTTTTTAAGCATGTATTTAGGTAATACTTCCGGTACTTGTCTAGTTCATTAAAAATAATGTTAGCACTTACTTACTCCCGTAGAGTTTTTGGAATTGGCGTGAAAAAGAATAGGTATCATGCACACGTAGTATTTTTCATCAATTTACATTACAAACCTTTTACTAACCTCTGTAAGTTCTATGAATACGGGTACTTAGTATAATATATTAGGGGCAATTTTCAGCTTTACTATATGCACATGAATATGAGATCAGGTAAAAAAATTACAAGGTCTCATTCCCCCTGCCCGGGCCTGCGTGCAGCGCCACCACATGCAATTCCACGAGTCACGTCTTCCGTCACAGCTAACTTCCTGCAAGTTTAACTTATGCAGAACATCAGACATCTGCATTGCAGCAGTCACTTGAGCCCGCCTAGCCGCGACCCGCAAAGACCCACATAAAACATCACAAATCCCAGATAAGATAAATAAGAAGGCTGCTTAATGCCTAAATGGGCGGCCAGTGCCACTTATCCTCAGTATTGCAGCCATTAATCTGCAGACTGCAACTCCCGAATGCTTGTGAATTTTCATCGTTTCAAAGTTTAGTTTACTGAGTTTATTTTTCATGCATTTATTTTGGTATGAATTGCTGCTACAACGTCTGTGTTCTTTGCATAACGCCACTGTATGATTAAAAAATTTGGATAGCAAATTTTGATGTGGTCGCTATTCTTGTTTTTGCAAAATAACTTCGTGGAACGAGCGTTTGCGGCCAAAATAAAATGTGTAAAACTACGAAACATTTTGGGTATGTCCAACCGTAATCTACCATTAATGCTCCAGCTTGGAGCTTGGAGGCGAAAAAAAACAATTGTCAGCTTTACTTTGCCAAACGCGAACAATTTTACTTCCTCCTAACGAATAGTAGTAGCGGGCATGTTGCCCGGATCGTAAAATATCTAATCTTGCTACTCAACAGTTACTCAGTTATTTTTTGTTTTTATCACTTTTTTAATGACTTATCTCTTCCGAGGATTGGAATTCCGATGGTAATGATTGCTGATTAATCACTAATCATTCAATACATAGTACATAAGTACATGTTCAGTAATCATTCAATTACATAGGTAAATGAACAAAATTGATTCGATAAAAAAGTAAATTCAGTCTTTTATCTATAAGTAAGGCAATTTCCCACGCTGGCTGGCGTCCAGGAACATCTTCATCAAAATGGCGTTGCGATCCTGCTACGACTATTAACAAGTGCTCACCTCGTACCAATCCTACTTACTAATATTATAAATGCGAAAGTTTGTGAGTATGTGTGTGTGATTGTTACTTCTTCACGTCAAAACGGCTGAACCGAATTTAACGAAATTTGGTATGGAGTTAGCTGACATCCTAGATTAACACATAGACCTTTTATCCGGAATTCCCACGGGATAACTTTTAAGGTGAAGCGTAGTCGAGCGGGCTTCAGTGATCGTAACTGATCACTGAGGCTAAGAAACAACTGGCACGGTCAGCCATTGGATGGGTGACCGATTTCAAGTAGTTCTTTTCTGGACGCTTCCGTTCTTCGGACGGCACGTTAAGCCGTGGGTCCCGGTTGCTGCTTCGGCAGCAGTCGTTAAGCCTAGTCAGAGGCCTTCGGGCGGCTTGAAAACATCTGACAGTCGGGTTGCCCACTTACCCGACAACTCTCTCAGCACAAGCTTGCTTGTGTTGGGGTCCACCAACCCGCAATAGGCCAGCGTGGTGGACTAGGCCTAAAAACTCTTCCTTCAGTGGAAGGAGACCCGTGCCCCAGCAGTGGGGACGTAATGGGTCGTGATGAACTTTTAAGGCGAAGCGAAGCTCGCAAGAACAGCTGGTAATAAATTAGCAATGTCAATCATGCAATAATAGAGGTAGGTAAGTACAATAGTTGTGACTAATTGTTTCAGGTCTGCCAGCTAAGGATTAATGTCCGCATTACCGTGACTGAATAATATTGGGTGTGTTTATTGAGCTATTCGATGAATTATCACTTTGGGCTTTGTATTGCGTATAGCTACGATTACCCATTATGTTATGTGTTGTGTGGTAGATTGAGAGGCCTGCATACTAACAGTTTTAGATTTTTTTGACTTTTTATTATTTATTAATTTGATATTCGAAAAGTATATATTTTTTCAAAACAGGTTTATTTTTCCCGAACTGACGACATAGACAAACTGTAATTTGAAAGGACGCCAAACTACTTAGTTATTTCCGCAATCTTCTGTTTTAAAATTTACAAGAAATAAAAAAGAACGATTTTCATTATTATTTCCATGATTGGAATCAAATTCAGTACGAGCTGGTTTGTGGAACAATGAACCATTATAATGGGGTCAGCTCCATCGTTATATTTAGTTTCATATTTTAATGATCTATCAGAAAATCGCTCATTAAAAGCTATAAGTTATAAAAAGTACTTTATATGGTTCCGCAAATAGAACATAGTTATTTGAAATAGCACTGCAGGAAAATAAAGCGGAAACGTGTTTAAAAATGCGGAGAAAAGTCATATAAGCGCGACGGTATCGGCGATGCTTTTCCAAATAGCTTGCTGGATACGCTTGTGGCTCGTTGCGGCTTGCGGCTGCACAGCTGCAGCTCAAAAACACAACTACACCCGCAGCCGCAATCCTATTACACCACGAATCTCCGACACAACCGCTCGCTGCTGCTTTAAAAATCACTAGACATTAAACAATTGCTTGGTTGCTGGTTAACTCACGAAAATTGCAACGACTATTTAAATTTAATTCTTCTTGTTGTTTTAGAGATTTAACTAGTAAAACTAAAGGGGAAACGTGAAAAGGCTAGTTTAAACTTCGCCAGTTTCGGTGGAAGTGCGCAGCTTAATCTGATTATACGTGGCACCTGCACAGCAAATGGACAATTGGCGGCGCTCAGCGCCACAGTAGGAGTGGTACCTAGTTACCTACTCGTGTAGGTATACTGTACAGTTCGTAAGTTCTCCATTGTCATTGGGGGAATATACGGGTGCTGCCACCTGATACGGGCTGCTGGTGCAGAGAAATTCACTTAATTGATACAGGTTTACGAGTTCAACGAAAATTCGAATGAAAGAGCGCTTCGGTATTTTTGCAGTTATAGCATTGCCAATTTTACCTGACCGTAGCATTACTTGTAAGACTATATACAGATAATTTATTATTTCCATACCACCATCAAAGGGAACCTGATGTGGTAAAAAGGGGAAAAGCAGAGGCATAGATGAATTTTCTTCCTTTGTCCACAGCGGCAGTGTAAAAAAGTAATGCTTTACAAGTTAGCAGGCTTCTTTTTAGGTTGGCTTCCTATTTCTTTACGTAATCAGTAGGGAACACTGACTTCGCTTTTACTTAACACCGTAATAATTATTTTATTATTACCATCCAGATCAACTCTGCACTTTTACCAATTAACAAACTCTCGCTGAAACTTGCGCCGCGGTGGTTTTTCATTATTATCCAGTTCATGTTAAACTTCACACCCTAGATTGCTTCAGTGAAGGCTTGTGTCACTTGTGTGGCAGTCCTCAGCTCCTTGAGGGCGTAAGGTGGCGAACCACCAGATCATTATCATCCACATCATCTCTTCATCATCATCAGCCCGTAGCCGTCCACTGCTAGACATTGGCCTCTCCCAAGCAGCCGCACAACACTCTATCCTCGGCCCTCCTCATCCAGCCACCACCAGCCACCTATCTAAGGTCGTCGGTTCAGCTGGTCGCCCTCTTTTACTTATGACTCCCTCTCTCTTGTTTCCATTTGCTCTTCATGTTCACACTAAAACCTCCCTCTCTTGTTGCAGTGATGGGTCAGGCAGCGCGCCTGGCGGCAGCGTGCGGCGCCGCGGCGGCGTAGCGCGGCGCGGTGGCGGCAGCGGCGGCGTCGCATGCACGCCACCGGGCACACGGACCGCTCGGGCGGCGGCGGCGGCTCCTGGCGGCTCCCGCCCGACGAGACTCTGCAGGTCGCCGACCCCAAGGCCGCCAAGGACGACGTTAGTATTCTGCTTTACACTTGAACAATCTCTAAAGCTTTCATTCATCATCATCATCGTTCACTGCTGGACATAGGCTTCTCCAAAGGAGGTCCACTACAATGTCTTCTCGGCCTTCCTCATAAAGCAAATTAAGTACCAGTTTCTTGTCTAAGATCGGCACGTCGGTCTAGATAGCTGAAATTTGATAGGGAAGAAAATAATTTCACGAATTTCAAAAAGTCAATGAACAAAACTGTTAAAGAGTAGAAGCTAATAATGATGAACGAATGATGTAGAGTAACTTCTTTTTGAATACTTACATACCACCAGATAATACATAGATACCGCGTAATTAACACACAATCACAATATACATATATTATTATGTAATTGATAGTTTATGAAGCAACAAGCATGCCCAAGCATCTTTAAAGACGGTATGGTATGAGGGTTTGTAAGTACTTCTCTGCAGTTGTTTTCAACTTTGTGAATAACAATACGTGCCTACTAATTGTATCCACAGTTGGTGTATATTTTACATTTAGATCTCCGTTGTACACAGCCAGTTTTATAAAGGATATATATTAAAAAAAAGGTTTTTGGTCAGGCAGTTTATGTAACCTGCTAATAATAGTTATAAGATTTGTGAAATTTTAAATAGTTTATGTAATTTATTTGCACAAAAAACTATTAGTGGTTGGGGTGTATGATAGGTAGGTACTTTTTACAATATAAAAACAAGAGCAGAAAGGTAGAGGTGCTGATGCAGAACACTTTCGAATTTACGTAACGTCAAACACGTCCCGGGCCGACCCTTCTTCATATATAATATTCCAATTCACTTCACGTGAAAGCTTAGAGAAATTGTCTAAGAGAAAGTATCAATTTTGATATGAAAAAGTGGGAGAGATAAATGCTAACATATTGTATAAGGTAGGCTGCTGACTAGAGGAATATTACCAAAGGTGATAGAGCTTTTATAAAAGCTATGTGTATATTGTGCTTTACATAAATCCGTTGATGACCGGCGAAAACCACAGAATTTACACATACACACAACATATTGATTCAGACACATCACACAACCAAATCAATTACTGCACATGGCCCTGTAAAAATATTATGACCACACATTTACATATCCCATCTATCGGTATCGTACGTATCAATATCGTACGGACCAAACGGATTTTGATAAATTTATAGAGAAACGGAGTTGGCAATGGCGATTAATGGCCTACCCACATGGCAAGGGATTTGAAAAATCCCTTTCAATGCCACGGCAACATTTTAAAGCATACCAATTTATGTCGTATCGGTCTGTAACATTACGGTTGAATGTCCATTAGTAAAAATTAAAATCCTTTGCCATGCTATCCAGATCTGCGTAGGCCATAAGTGGACGCATCGCATCCAGTCATGTTTGTAGTGAATTTCAATACAAACATTATCATGGATGCGATGCGTCCGTTGCTTACGATTCCGAATCCCGAAAGAAAGGTGGACGCTTTCCTTATGACATTGTTGTTGTTATTTTATTTTTAACCCTAGCGTTTTTCACCGACTCCCTTTTCACTCTCTTACAGGAGCTGTACCCGGGCGATGGCCACAACTGGAAGAGCATCGTGTTCTCGTTGATGGTCATCGGCTGCGTCATCGCGGGCATTGTTACAGCTATCTACTTGTTAGGGTAAGTGAAGTGATTACGAGTAATGTCATCTTCTTCAGCCTATCCAGTCCACTGCTTGACTGCTGGCCACTCCCAAAATACGCCACAGGATGCAATGTATAGCTTTCCGCATCCAATCATTAACAGCCACCTTTCGGTAGTCGTCACACCATCAAGCCGGAAGGCGTCCTACACTACGTTTGCACTTATTCAGTTAAATTTAATCTTAAAAGTAAATAGAAAGAGGCATGGTTTTTCTAAATAACTTGAAAATATAAGCCAACTATAATTTTATTAGTAGATACAAATGACAAGGACCCTTATGATATCAAATGAAAAACATCATTGACTTTATATTAAGTAAGTAAACTCGGTACATTGACTAAATATTAACATTTACTTCACTGAATTATTTGCAAATATTAGCATACGAATCAACAAAATACATAAAATATTTAGCTGGCGCAAATAAATATCATGAATATTCAATAATAAGTAACTGGAGCGACCAATGATTGGCACGGTGTCTCCCTTCGCATAATGTTCGTTCGTTGTCAATAACATGAAAGGAAATTGAGCTGACGAACGAACGATCGCTGGCGTTCATCAACCGTCCACACAGAGCCTAGTGCTAGTCGATGGTCGTTGGTCGCAGTATAATACAGACTGTTCAAAAAAAAACAGTAAGCAAAAGAGAGCGATTCAGAAGGTCGTAAAAAAAAATTGTTCAGAAAAAAATTTATGAGCAGCACTATTTCAGCACTAGGCTCTGTGTGGATGGTTGATGAACGCCAGCGATCATTCTGGAGCAGGAGATAACTCCTGAGTCACCCCTTTACGGCTTACTACCCTTTTCGCAACATTCTGTAAAGCTGTTAAATTAAATATCGGATACTAATTTTCAATATTCTGTACAGACTCAATACACTAATAGACACGTACAATCAAATTTCCAGTAATTCAATAAATGAATAGTACCTACTTTATACACTTCAATGGTATCATTTCTACAGCTACACGGTAATATCCTTCGATCGTATTGCACAATATTTGGAACAAAAGTTCCATTGCATTGTAAGACAAGATGTTTCGCCTTTCAATAGTAGATATTGATCATATTTGAAAGCGAAATTGGTCTTTCGAAGAAATATTGAGAGATATTTTCCGGAAATCGTTTGGCACACGATGATAGGAGCTAGACTCCTAAGTTATAGTAAAGATATTTTAAAAGATTGTTATCTGCTGGTGTTCAAATATTCAAAAATGATTTTCATGAAGCCATAATAGTAATAGTAACTTCATCATCCTACTAATACCTACCTTTTATGTTTATTTAGATGTTCGTTACTCTGTAACGGAAAAGTACTGAACGGATTTTCTTGAAATTTGATATGCAGGAAGCTGATACCATACCAACGTACATCGGTAATCTTTCACTTAAATGTAGTACGTTAGGCCTCGAAAATGTAAGGCAAAGGATGTGCTATTCTTTCTTGGGCCATAATAAAGCTCGATAATTATCGAATAAGTTCATTATATTTTATACAGTGGGTTGCAAAGAAACCTGATTCTTCTTCAGGTTTATGTGCAGGCTACTTACTGTACATCTTGAATGCTCACCACAACATCAACATAATAAAGAACATAATTATAATCACCACAGCAAAATCAAATTTTATGCAATCTAAATCGATATCTATAACTGCGTTATTTTAATCACGGGCATTCCAAATTTGCTTTATGCATAGCTTCATGCATAGCCTCTCAATGTCGTTGGACGGTCGAATGGCGTAGTGGTTAGTGGCCCTGACTGCTATGCCGAAGGTCCCGGGTTCGATTCCCGGCTGGGGCAGATATTTGTTTAAAGACAAATATTTGTACTCGGGTCTTGGGTGTTGATATTTATATTTAATATCTATCTATCTATGTATTTGTGTAGATATATCAGCTGTCCGATACCCATAACACAGGCTCTGCCTAGCATGGGATCGGATGGCCGTGTGTGAGATGTCCCCACATATTATTATTATTGTTACATAAACGCTCCTTTCTGCAGCTATGTGGACGAGCTCCTCTACTGGTCGGGGCGGCGCATGCGGCTCGAGGAGTTCCTGCGCGGAGACCTCGCCTCCCCGCGACTGCCGACGACCTGGGTGTCCCCGCACCAGCTGGTGTACCAGGCCGACGACGGCGGCCTGCTGGCGTTGGACACGCTGAACAACACGCTCACTGTGCTTGTCACCAATCATACGCTCGTGAGTTGAAGAGTTTTTTTTATTTATTTTGAATTTTTATTGGTATTTTATGTATACAGAGTGTTACAAAAAGGGTCTATGCCGAAACCTACGTGTGCATATATTATGTTATACTACATATACATATATGTCAAAATTCGTGAAAAAAATACATTCTCCATAATATAAAAAGGCACGTGACCCAGCGTTATTCGGCTTAGTATACCCATTTTATACATACCAACACCCTGTACAATATACGTGTAAGGATGAACACTACAAGATATGTTGGCATAAAATATTGGAAATGTTGGTTCGTCTGTGTTTCTTACAGAAAGTTGTGCTTTGGTAGGTACTCCGCAGAGATCATATTTATCTCTTATAGATTTTAGCGTTAGCCAACTAATTTAACGATAAGCATATTATACTCATGGTGCATTTCTGGATTAAATTGAACATAACCACTTACATTGGTTATTCATTTGTATCATAATTTAAATTGTATATAACCACAAAAGTAGGATTATTCTACAACATTCGTGAAATTATTCGAACACAATTACGCACTTACACCACAGGAAATGCAAAACTAATTTGCTCTGCTGCATAACATTAGTAGTTATTATGATATTAACAATAGCAGCTTCGTAGTTTTCACTAGGACACATACATCGCCACATTATTAATAATTATGAAACGATAAACGTATTAAGAAATTCTGCACTACATAAAATCCTGCTAAGAACTTATAATAAAATTTTAAAATTAATTTACAGAATACATAATGTGAATGCATTTTCAGGACCAAGTAGATCTACCTACAAGAATATTACACAAATAACCTACCTATAGCTACAACAGAGAGTTGCCTACAACTTTACAACACATAACAATCACCTTCCTAAGTATACATACCTGTGTACAGCGTGCCAAGCAAACAAGTCTTCAATGTTCACGGCAACTTTAACAAGACGGTAACATGTAGCCAACAATCCCCGTGCAACCCACACTTTAATTACTTAATCAAGACTTGGCCTGTACTAGTTGAGCTTCCGAACTAAATAGATAACAACACGTGCAGTATCGAAGTCGCACAGTTAGTTTAGATGCAGCGAACTAACTCGCGGTTAGCCGGAGTAGTGATGTAGCAATATTAGCAAATAGGGATGTGCTTAAGGCGGTGTTTAGACACAGGGCCAGGCAGAGACAGGCAAAATAGCCAAGCGAGTGACTTCGACTAGACTATGAAGTTTTCCATTCGGAGCCTTTATGGTAAGAAAAGGTTTTCCTTTAGGCCTAGACCCTTACAAACGTAAGGTAAGTTGTGCAAGCTCGCAGCAGGCGCACGAGATCTTAATTACAGGGGGGTCACTCTGGCAGTTACTTTATTTTTCATAACCTAGAGTGACCTCTCTGAGCCGGAGTAGCGATAATGCGAATTTCCACTCTGGATTCAGAACCTGTTGCTTGCCCGATTATACGAATGCCTATGAGATAGCATACCGCCGCGCTCAGGGCATAGTGCGAGAGCGTTATGAAAATTGTTTGCTGAATAATAACTAGGCTGTTCTTTGCTTTTATTGGGTATTGCAATCGTGAACAGCTTATTGCCTTCTCAGGTTGAACTTGGTATTTGAATGTTGTTCTGAAATAAGTTTGACTTTGTAAAAAAGTTCCGTTGGATATACAGTGCATTTTAAATGTTAATCTAAATAATGTAGTGCCACAATTTTTATCACTTCCCAAAAACCGTGTACATAAAATGTATACTATGTTTGTAAAGCTTCTTATGAAATAATGTTCTTCCAATTCCAAATCTTATACCTTCAAGGCCTCAAAGCGCTCTGACCCAAATGTTTCTACCTGCCCATAAATATACTTTATTATGTTACCGTGCTTATCCAATAAACATTTGGAAAGCTACAGAATTCACTGACCTACATCAAGTCGGCATCCTCCCCCGCAAATCCTTCCATATTTATATCTGAGGAACTCCATTCCTCGTTAGCCGTTACATCAAGTTGTAAGACGTACCGTCCACCCCCGGACAAGACGTAACTCCCCCCTCCACCCCCCACCTCTTACCCCGTGACCTCCTTCGTACGTGGATCATTATTACACACACTCACCTGAAAGCTATTAGGACTTCAACGTTCGAAGTCACTTGGACATCGATTTATCTCTGTTACACTTCAAAGATAAACGGTTAACTTTAATTGTATTTGTGTAAAAAGAGCCAAAAGTATTCTGTTGTTGATGAAAGAGAACAACGCTAAAAGCGGCAGGAAAGTCTTTGTTTTAGTGACTGAAACTGAAAAGTTTTCAGGAATCAAATGGAGTCGCGAATATTGAGATCAGCTCCATTGGCCGCCGACGCCCGCGGCTCGCTGCCGGCTAACTTCATGAAACTCGCAAACTTGGCAGAGGATTCAATTAAGTTTTTTTTTATCTTTCAGAGGCAACTGAATGTGAGAGGGTACCAATGCTCTCCCGATCTACGGTTCGTGCTCTTCCAACACAATATCAAAGAGGTAAGCGTTTCCACTTGAGATTGTTAGTTAGTAGTTGTTTGATAGAAAATTCTCATTTATATATCCAACTTATTAATTCACGTTGTAAACAAAATGTGCAAATTATTAAAGTCTGAAAACAAAAGCGATTGCACAAAGAAAACCGCTTTGGCTTCAGAATAAAACAAAACACGCGCGCCATGCGCACACTGAAAACAGCGGCGTAAAATTTTAATTGAATTTTTCTCCCAATGTGTGTTTTACAGATGCTCGTTAAAGTTCCGCCATTAACTGTGCTCATTACTTGCAGGTTTATCGGCGGACGTTCACAGCTCACTACACCGTTTATGACGTCACAAATGAGTAAGCACTTTTTAAATCTTATATAGCGCTTATCTAGGTACTCACTACTTACATTCATGGTGCAGTGATATTCTAAAAAACAGCTCGGTTTTCAAGAAAGACTGCTTTTCTTTCTTGTATAAAAGTTTCAGCTTAAAAATAAACATTCAAAGCAGAAACCACTTCCCAGAAAAATTACGTATAACGCTCCACAAAATTACTTTAAGCTCTCCCTCAGTGCACTAAATTCTGCTTTACGCAGGCTACAGGCAATCGTAAAGAATCGGTTCTGAGGCCGCCTCGAGCCACATTAAAATTCCACTCGCGAAATTTAAAATAAATTGTGAATCGCATTCACGTATCCATCGCTAAATCGATTCCCTCTCCAGCGACAGGGAAAAGGAAATTCCCGACAAGATATGATTTCAATGAGAGAAAATTTAGCGGTGGAGTAAAAACGCCGTTTTAAAATTGCCTCCTGAGAAGCTATTTGCCTGTGGAAATGACTTCAAAACTGTAGCGGAGCTTGGCGCTGCGGGCACGTCGCCTAATAGTGTTGTTGTTGATAGATCCGGGGATTGCGTTAACTGTTTAATGGGCTCCATTCTTTTTTTTGTTGGCCCATTAAGTCGGCGATATTTTAAAATGTTAACAACTGTTTGAAACAAGCCTCTAATAGTGATCTTGACAAGTTTCTAACTAAAGTACCTACAATATAAACAAATGATCATAAAACATAATCTCGCCAAGCCTTTTTATTTCGCCAATTAGGTAGCTATATCTAAAACACATTAACGACATCGTAAACGCGGTGTGTTCGCACAATTTAACGAGCTTTTCATATTATTCACGTCCGGCTAGGCCATTAACGTAATTAGCTAACACTAATTATATCATTAGGTCGTCGTATAAAAATCTGTTCGTGAATTATTACAATTTCGTGCCACAGTTGTTGTTAGTTATGTTTAATATCGTGTAACACGACACGGTACTAGTAAACGGAAGCTATGAGCAGTTCCTATTTGAACAATTAGCCTTGTACACAAAACTAAAGCAGAATGAGCTAGAATAGCTACACAATTACAACAATGGTAGCAAAGCATAAACCCGTTGTTCAGCGCAAGCATACGTTGCGTGCAAGACTAAGTGTGAATGTTTGTGCACATTTTCATGTACCTACCTATACACGTAACTAGAACGAAAGCTTTGTGCTTATAGCTTTTGTTTGTTATTAGTCTGATAGTGTTTGCTATGTTTTTTAATTAAAATCAGTACATGTGTGTTATATCATTGCTTATATCATTGGATATTGTATTGTGTTTTAGTTGTAACTAGTTATAAGTTTGAATGTTTACAATGAAGTTATACTACTACTACAAGCAAGGATAATATTATGTAACTGAAAATTACAGCTATACGATTGTAGGTCGTCGTGAAATAGTATATCGCCTCTTCACATAGCTACAAAACGAAACGAGTCAGCGCAAAACTAAGCACTGAAATGTAATTTGGCCGTAAACATCGCCAACTTTAAACAGGAAATTGAACATAAAAAAATATATTTCCGCAGCAATTTAAGGCATAAGTTCAGGAAGGAAAGAGAGAAACTCCATTCGGTGACTTTATTAGAATTCTGACGGCAACGTATAAATTTATAAAGGCGCCGAAATGTGGCCGTGAAGAAATTTAAAATTCTTTGGACATCGAATCCATTTTACCGTGAAAACGTGAAGAGGATTTTATGTTTGTTGGAAATGAAAAATAACGAAGGTTTTACGACTTGATCTTATGTACAGCTATAATAAAAAGACGTCGCGTTGCGTAGATACTTACTCAATCACATACGTATAACTTACTTATATAGACATATAATCATAAGAGATAAACTATTATACACGAGTAATGAAAAAGTTCCACTAACAAAATTTCGACAAGTCCAAATGACCCTCATTTTTAAGAAATAATAATTTAGAATTTGTTTAAAATGCCACCTGTCGCAGTTGCACATTGCTTATAGCAACCTTGACGAATTCATCATCATCACGATCCATGCCCATTGCTCTGCTACGGGTCTCCTTCCAATGAAGGAAGGGGTTTTAGGCCTGGACCCTGACGAATTAATTCCGCTAAATTTACAACCCTACCAACCCTAACATTCAACCCCTTAGCCACCACATGCCAGTGCTGGGCGAGGGCGAGGGCGCGACGCCGGCGTGGCAACACGGCGCGTGGCTCGGCCCCCACGGCGCCCTGCTGCTCGCCGCGGACAACGAGGTGCTGGCGCGGCCCGGCCCGCCCGCCAAGCGAGCCCCACTGCTGCGGCTCACCAACGACGGCGTGCCGGGGAGGGTGTACAATGGCGTGTCGGATTGGTTGTATCAAGGTTAGTTGGGAAAGTCTTATGGTTTTTCTTCTTAGCGAGAAACACTAGAGAGTGCCTAAGGTGGTCACCGTGGTGACCCCCATAGATCCCCCTATTGGTTTACTGCACTTTTGCCTTGTGAATCTGACTAGCTTCTTCATCAGCAGTCAAATTATGATGGTTTTGGCCATGCTTCTTGAACTTCCTCTTAAGCCGAACGTCCGTACAGGTGATTCCACCGCAAACTATGCACTTTGTATGAAAAAGTGGCTCAACTATGCGAACTAACTTAGTTTAGCCGGTAGTGGACGTTCGGCTTTAGTCTCTCTCTTCCACTCTTTTTTGTCGTAAGATGGAAATGAAACCCTTGAAAATACTGGTTCCCTATTACACAATCTGATGGTGAAGCTAAACCACTTTCTCCAACAATTAATGCAACTCCCGCTACCAAACTAACATCCCACTCTCCCATTCCAGAGGAGATGACGAAGGTAGCGTCAGCAACGTGGGGCTCGGCCGACGGGACGCTAGTCATGTACGTGCAGTACGACGACAGCCTGGTGTCGGTGCTGCGGTTCCCGATGATGGCCGGGGGCTTCGGCGGCGGCGGCGTGTCGCGGTCCGGGGTGCTGCTGTCGCTCAACCAGAGCGGCGCCACGTCGTTTCCCGATCAGATGAGCATCAGGTATCCTACGGTGAGTGATGGGCTGGTATATACTGTGCATATTCCTCATGTAACATGCGTTCGTCACATTTGAATCAATGCTGCCGATTAGAAAAGAAAATGGGATAATTAAACCAATTTATTTTCTTGCTAACTACTACTCGTATATAGGTAACGTATATTACACACAATGAATAAGTAAACACACTTATTCCTACATTTTACCACATTTGTGACAATTAAAAGTTAATTCTGTGTATAAGATATGTATTTACGGTTTGAGATTTACTCTTCACGTGTCCATGTTTTCCATTTCAGCCTGGCAGTCCAATCCCGAAGGTGAAGTTGTGGATAGTGGCCGTGCAGAACACCACGTCGCCGCCGCGCTGGGAGGTCAAGCCGCCGAGCTCGCTGGACGGAATGTGAGTCACATTGTTGTACCTACTCATATAGAAACAGCCATGCTAAACTCGTATAGAACTTTGGTAGAAATTGATGGCCTCATCCTTTTAGATGGGGTGGACAATTCTACTTGTAAATAAACTCCGTAAATAGTAGGACAGTAATATTAGTCAGTAGAGATATCATACCATACATGTCTTTTGGAAAACGTTTGTGGACTATGCGAAGCATTTGATTACAATCTTTTCATAGCTTATCTTACTATGCGAAAGCATTTGATTATAATAAACAAGCTCAAATAATATTTTGATATTTACCAATACATTTCTGCCCAAAGCTATCATTGAACGCATGTTATTGATGCTACTACAACTCGTTTCCAGGGAATACTACCTGATATCAGCGCAGTGGGTGGGCACCCAGAACTCGCACGTGGGCGTGGTGTGGATGAACCGCGCGCAGAACCTCACCGTTTATAGCAGCTGCTACACACCCAACTGGGCTTGTACGGAGGTAAGTGCAGATTCCTAATTTATATATTATACAATACGTAGGCCTAGCATGGGTCAAATAAGAAATGAGCTCCTCCGATTGACGTTGTGACATCAACACCGAATACAGCCGCTTCTAAGAAGAGCTACAACAACATCTTCCGCTTTCCTCACCTCCCTGATAATTAACCA
Organism: Plutella xylostella; assembly: GCF_932276165.1. Classification (NCBI taxonomy): domain Eukaryota; kingdom Metazoa; phylum Arthropoda; class Insecta; order Lepidoptera; family Plutellidae; genus Plutella; species Plutella xylostella. The sequence goes on along the minus strand of NC_063984.1, from coordinate 8,265,105 downwards.
TGAAGCGGTCTGCAAAGCATTTCATAAAAGACTATTCTAACAGAAACTCCCATTCCTTCCAGACCCATTCCGAAAAAGCTACCGACGAGCCCTGGCTAGAAGTGCACGAGCAGCCCGTCTACTCCTCCGACGGCAGCGCCTTCCTCCTGCTAGCGGGGGTGCAGGAGGGGGGCGGGCAGCACTACACACACATCAAGCACGTAGATGTGCTGCGCCAGCGCATGGCAGTGCTGTCTCATGGCAAGGTCGAGGTGGCCGAGATACTCGCCTGGGATCAGGAGAATCACTTAGTTTATTATTTAGGTGAGTTAGGTTGTGGTGGTGGGGTGTTGTGAAAGTGGTAAAGTAAGCCAGAAAGAGGTGGCTTAGGAAGTCATACCAACAATTTTCCGGTGGAAAAGCTATTATTTTTATAACCTACACGAGGTTCAAAAGTCTAAGAACTCCCTGAGTCAGCTCCTTTCGGCTTGCTAAACTCTTTTTGTAACACCTTGTATAAGCTGTAATTGTTCTGGCTGTTCTTCTGTCTTATTCACGTACTGACTCCAGCTTTAAATGTTATTTAGTTTAATTTATGTATTCGAAATAACGTGTGTTTTTTTCTTCTCCATTTAAGGTTTAGATAAAGAAAAAAAGTATATTCCTAAACTACACCCTGAACTGGTGAAGAAAGCAAATCAAATTAAGTATTTAGATTGAGTTGAGTGAGCTTTGTGCTTCACATATTTTGGTTTGTGTTTTGTATGAACTACTAACAACCGCTATTAGGTTTAAATAACAAGATGCTTCAATGAATCCTCCTCCTAACAAAAGCACCTGCTATTTTAAACTGTATGTTGACTAACCAGTATTTTAGAAGGTATTCAAATATTATTGTTCCTGTATACCATGTAAGATCCATCATCTCTCACGAGACCCTTCTCATATATTTTTGTGGTGTGTTCCCATGGACGACAATCACATTTGGAATGGAGTTGCCCCTTTCATCCCGAACCTCCTGAACCATTGAGTGTCATAAACTATCGTAGGCACAATAAACAATAAGAATTTTCACCTTCCAGGTAGTGCAGATAGACCAGGACAACGCCACGTTTATGTGGTGAGGGACCCTGGATACACTGGGGGCAGTAACTCAGTGAGAGCGAGGGCTGAACGCGAGGAGCCCAGATGCCTGACATGCGAGCCAGCCGTCTGGCCCGCAAGACTGCATTACGCCAACTGCTCGTTCTGGAGAGCCAAGTTTGCGCCGTCCAGAAAGGGAGTTGGGGTCAGGCATTATGTGCTGGAATGCGGAGGGCCTGGTCCGCCTTTAGCTGGTCTGCATGACGCTAGAACTCATAAGCTAGAAAGAATATTGTATGACACGAGGCCTTATAGGTGAGTCTGTCTGATCATTAATGTAGTCATTTATGATTTACTTAAGCTAGACAAGTAGGAGTTAAGAATTATCATCTTCAGCAACAACACCATCACATGAGTCTAAAATGGCCCACTACTGGACGGCAGCCTTTCCAAAGCAGAACTATATACAACACATAACCCCAGGACTCTTCATCCAACTACTACCATAATCCGTCAAATGTCCCATAAAACCCTGGTTTCTCCTCACCAGATCGAACAGACTCCAGGAGCTGGCGCTTCCCTCGCAGCGGTCGTTCGACGTGCAGCTCAGCTCGGGCTCCAAGGCGCGGGTGCAGCTGCTGCTGCCGCCGTCCTGGAGAGAGGAGCTGAGGGACGCCGCCTTCCCTGTGCTTGTCCATGTGTAAGTGGAACCTTACTTCTTTTATTGCAACCCGGGAAGTGGGAGAAAGCAAGAGGATATAAAAATGGTGTTGTGATCATCTGTCCCTTCTGTCTAATTAATCCAAATGACCCTCTTTAGTACCCTTTTATTAAGGTGACATTTTCTCGAAATTCCCGTTTTCACCATAACCCGCAACCCGAAGAAGAAGAAAGAAAAAATACATTTTCTTGACACTGATATTCAACTACCCTTCCAACCCCTCAGAGACGGCAAGCCCGGCAGCCAGCAAGTGACGGACGAGTTCCTGGTAGACTGGGGCACGTACATGTCGTCCCGCAACGACGTGGTGTATGTCAAGCTGGACGTGGCGGGAGCTAGAGGACTGCCGAATGCGCTACTCGAAGGCAGGCTCGGCGGCGTCGAGGTGGCTGACCAGCTCGCTGTTATTAGGTAAGAGAAATCTGGAGGCAAACATAGCGTTCTATTAAACCATAGTTTTAAACGTGTAAGCCACGCAGGACGTTCCGTTATCAAACGACATGTTTTCAAACGCATTGGTGCCATCATTTTAAAGAATCACAGATGAGATCTTGGTGACTACGACTACTGACTACTGGGAAAGTGCATACGTCATCAGTGACATCCGGCCATTAGGGTGGTCACCTATCTCTGTTGCCGTGAGTACATTTCCACTCGCAACGACGAGGTGTACGTCAATCTAGACGTGGCGGAGGCGTGGAGGTGACTGATTAGCTCGCTGTTATTAGGTGAATGAAAACTGGAGCCAAAAAGGAACATACAAAGATTTGGATGAGATGAGGAAGGTGGCGCCTTGTGATTGAGAGGATTCACCGCAACATAGCGCGAAACGTGTAAACTGTAATATGTACTTATAATATTATATTCCATATACCTATTCCATACTATGTTTGTCAACCCTTCGTGACATTGTTTTCAAGAGGCACAGACTGATGAGTTCCTGATGACTGGGGTACGTACATACGGCATGGGAGACATCTGGCTTTTAGAGTGGTCAGATGTCTCTCTTACCGTGTGTACATTGTCTTCTCGCAATGGCGTGGTCTTCATCAAGCTAGACGTGCATTCGGTGAGAAACCTTTAGGTACAGTTACTTTTAACATAGTACATTTCTGGTGAAAAACACCCTTAGACTCATGGATTTGGCATTAACCATCCGTCTGAATACTTTTTATCCCACAATGTGAAATTATATCTAATAAATGATAGATAAACCAATGTTCTTTACCTTCTTACTACTTCTTTTGAACTGTGTAAACCAATGTACCTAACTACTTCAATTATTTATTGAGGCCCACCGTCCAATATTACCTACCTACTGTTTATTTATTGTAAACCTGTGTCTAATGGTGTCAATAAATATGATTTGATTTGTGTTCAAGTGCATAATCCTTTGCATAACCTGTGACCTTTCCGTTCCAGGTATTTACTAGACACGTTCAAGTTCCTGGACGTGACCCGCGTGGCGGTGTGGGGCTGGGGCTACGGCGGCTACGTGACCGCCATGCTGCTGGGCTCGCAGCAGGCCGTGCTCAAGTGCGGCATCGCCGTGTCGCCGGTCACCGACTGGCTGTATTATAGTGAGTGATGTTGCTTCTAGGATCCCGATAGCTTGTTTTGCACATGAACTGCATAGCAAACGTCTTTTAACATGAACAAATCAAGACCCTAAATTACTCTGTTACGTGCGTAAGAAGTATTATGTACACGCATTAATATCACTTTGGCTGAAGGTCAGGGTATTGTGGCGCTTCTTGGGTGAGGTTTATTTATATCCCGCAGTGGAAGAATAGCGGATGTTGATGATGGTGATAAACAAGGATAAAACGACTCACCGGCTCGATAACATGCAACAGTACTCCATTGCACCCGTTTTACTACCCTTCAACAACTTTGAAACGAAAACCACTGCTCACTTTTCCAGACGCGGCGTTCACGGAGCGCATCCTCGGCGAGCCGTCCATCAACTACAAGGGCTACGTGGAGGCGGACGCCACGCAGCGCGCGCACCACGTGCCGCCGCACGCGCTGTACCTGCTGCACGGGCTGGCCGACATGACGGCGCCGTACCCTCATGCTCTGACGCTGGCTAGAGCGCTGACGGAGGCTGGGGTGCTGTTCCGGTATCAGGTATGTTATCAGCCAGTTTAGATAGCGTTTATAGTTTCCAAAATGCGTAGGATGAATGTAAGGTGTCTCAAGGTTCTTTTAGTAGGAACATCCTCTATGAAACTCCATGGTCTGGCAGATGTGACAGCTTCGTTCGAGCGTTCCTTAAAGCTGGCCAGGGTGGTCTCAAAGGCTGGGTGTACTATTCCGGTATCAAGCGCTGTACCCGCTGCACGGGCTGGCCGATATGACGGCTCCGTACCACCATGCTCTAACTGCGTCGTACCCTCACTCACTAACAGCCTGGGCACTAACCGAAGAGTGGTTACCTTCCTTGACCTAACGTCTCCCTTAATTTGTTACAGACGTACGCAGACGAGGGTCACGAGCTGAAAGGCGTGATCGAGCACGTGTACCGCTCCATGGAGGACTACCTGCGCGAGTGCCTCTCCCTCGACCCAGAGGACACCAAACTGCCTCCTCCCGACAGATAAGGGCATACCGCACTCGCCTTAGTCCTCGTAGCAACAGGTGGAAGAAACAGACGACGACTCCGTGACGCTTGTAAAAGATGTCAAGTCCAAGCCAAACCTCTTAGTTATAAGTGGCCGGTCGATTGAGGTTTTAACATGCACTTCTATGATAAAGAACTCTGTAAATATGTACATGAGATAGTGCTTTAAATAATGTGTTCCCTCGATATTTGCGTTGAAGCCTTTAGTCTAATGTTAGTTTGTTATAGTGACGTGATTATCAAGTGCGGGCTATGCGTTAATTATTAAGAAATGTACCGATTTCGATACAAATTACAAGTCCGTTCAGTACGAATTTTAGATTGTAATCTTCATCCATTAATCGCTTATAAACTGCCTTCCTAACTATTCATATACCTTTTCGAAGACTAGAAAGATAATAAAATGTACTTTGTACAATGGAGGAGAGACTCTATCTGCAGCGCCTTCTTAACAATATGTTAAGGTTTTAATAATAGAATTACAATTAATGTGGCCTTTAACAAGATGATTTATTGTTGAAATTCATATTGTTTAAATTCAGTATTAATATTGAGATGAATTCATTTAATTTTAATAATTATCGTAATCATTTGGTACTAGATTTTTCTCTGCTCGAAAGAGCCGGTTGAATGCATCGGTTAGGTGCATACATCTACCTACCATCATTTTCAGACCTCTAGAAGTACCTACTGTGGAGGGCACTTGTAATTCTATTAGTGAAGCCTTGTCTCGTCACCTGACGAATGTGATCACTCACACACTTCGAGCTTGTCCACTTAGGCTTTTACTAGACTTTTCTACAGCAATCTATACATAAGCTATTCTATACCTTTCTTAGAAATAAATTAAAATTATTTCACAACGCATTAGACCTCTTCAATATTTTGTATTATACATAAAGGTAATGTTTGTTTCAGCAGTATGAAGTAAAAGTATATTTAATTGAATTCATAAATACTACACACTGTCTTAACAAATGATCCGTATAGCGCTTATGAAATATAATATTAACATATTGTTGTCGAGTAAAAAGCTATGGCATTTTACGAGGATAAACTGATTCTTATCTGCATACATTTTTTCTCGACAACACCGGTGGTACATATTTCGTACTAGCTACACGGAACACCTATATTGTAAACACACATAAAATATGTATATGATATAAAACCAGCTAATAATCTTCATATACAAATAAATATTATAAATAAACAAGGAGCTTATCATTTAGGGAAAGTAAAAATATGAATGATTATGTTAATGACAAAATATCTAAGTAACGCTATCAAATTCGAATCCGATATACCTCATACGACTTGAATATATCCGATCATTGTCATAGCTATAAATATAGAATTAAATTATAGAAATAAAGTGACCTTGTTCGGCGACTCAAAAGCATAATGTATGATTCATAAACATAAACTGACACTGTCCTAGAATGAACCTACAAACACCAGAAGGATATAAAAATATGCTGGATGCTGGTATCCGCGCCACCACTCAAGTTCCATAGCCGCAGCGAAGCAACTTGGTGTCACTTAGTATGATAGGCAGATTAGTTCCCGCTTTTGCCGTATGGCGTCAGTGGTGGCGCCGACTCTACCGCAGAAAAGCTCTCATACAAAAGAGTTCAACGCGTGCAGCAAGTCCTTAAATCTCTTTACCAAAAACATAAATTACATCCCACACCAAAACTGCTAAACACTTAAAGTAATCATAACGTTAGTACTTACATAGAAGTTGGCAGAACTCCGATACACCAGTCATCTCCATTCTAGTATTAAAATAAAAGAATACGACGCAGATTATGAATTGAAAGTAGACTGAAAAAGAAACTAATTAAGATGTAGAAACGTTTTCTTTCAGTACATTCACACAATAACTGCCGTATACACTAAATACCTAATAAATAATAAAATATAAAAAGACCCTTACACAGTTTTTATGTTAAAGGATCTCGAAACAAAGGCATAAATGGTGTAATAAACTTGTACAAAGTAGAGATAAATTGAGCTAATATTTGCCTTTCTGATTAGTAGACATTTCGGTAGGTAGCCGTCGGGGTCATATTATAGAACCAATCTCAGAGAAAGTGAATTTACAAGTGTAATCCATTGTTAATTTAACAAATCTACTAGGTACCTACAGACAAAAAAACATAATTATCTGTTATCACCGTAGATATACGAGCTTTCACAATTAGGAAAAGTTTTATGGCTGTACAATATACAATACTTATTACTTAGTTATTATTACCATAGTCAGTAAGTTTGTAGTTTGAAAGAGTTAGATGGGATATTTTATGTCTTCGGGAAATACTTGCAATATAAATTTACTTAAGCGCTGAGCTTGGTTCTACAATTGAAGCCTGAGTTGGTCTGTAAATTGGATCGTTGTTGTTGATTTCACTATAACTGTGACATGACTAGATATTCGTTGTTGTTGTTTAGCGGTAACTGTTTGCCGATATTGAACTAGTAATTATTGGGATACCTACATAGACGCATATCGTACATTCCATGTTTGCGAAGACTGCCAATTGGGTCTAAATTTTACAATCATTAACTATAATACGATTCATCGACGAGTTTAGTTCAATTGCAATTAGGATCTTAAGGACGCTGTGATTCTTCTATTGCATAATTTTATTGATAAATGAATTAATATTTAAAATAATTATATTAAAATGTCTTCATCTGATATCATGTAGGGCCTAGACAAATCGAATTCGTTATAATTATTAAATTAAAGAGTTTACTATGGTTAATGTTTATTTACATCATTTTCAGAATTCTTCCATTATTCGGGCGATACCACGCTTCTTCACTATAATTTATTAAATCAAAAGATATAGACAATATTTTACGGGTTACTTACATCACTCTAATACGAGATTTTAAAGTAAGTTAAAACAATGAGAGAGTAATGGAAACCGGGTGCTTTAAATTTTTACATCTGTTGTATATATTGTTTTCTTTAGCAGGTCTGTTCTCTAGTTATACATGTATCGAAATAAATTATTTCTCGTTGACTTACTATTGAATGACACACACACATAAGTATATAATAATATAGTACCGCGTTTATGTGTACCTTCAAGGGTTGTATTTGAAATATCTTGGAATTTTAATATTTCTTTAAGATTTTCATTTATGGGAGTCAGAACCATTGCGGGCCCTGATTAAGATGAAATTTTGCAAATAACACCAATTTAATGTGTGTAGTGTAATGTGTTTGTTAAGAGTGCAGTTAGTCAATGGCGGGTGTAACCTAATGTCAGATTTAGGGAACTGTTAAATAGCTCCGTTTAAGTGAGTTCTTTTATTGAATAGATAATTATGATGTCTAGTCTCACCATGTCTCCACGTTATGATTATGACAATACATAGTTCCGTTCACGTTAATCTTCCTTCCCGAGAGACCAACTTGAGGTATTTTCCTTTTCCAAAATCGCAGTTTAGTCTTCCATAGAAGCGAGAGCTTCACTTATTTTGGAACAGGAAAATAGTATCTGTGATTACTGTGTCAATTATTCCTCTTGTTGGTACGGAGCAAATTATTTCAGCTCTTCCCGAGATTGAATAGGCCGCTGCTGCTTCCGTCGTTAATAAATATACATAAATTATTTATTTAAAATTTATCCTCGTCTATTTAAACGTAATTTTGCTATTTACAACTAATAAATCCCTTATTATCCTTCGTAGCATCATAAAACGATTTTTATAATGTGTTTCCCTTACTTACGAGTCTTATGACGTTGTTAATAATCTATACGTAAATTCATTTGTAAAATTGTGTTTAAGAATAATGAACTACGTATAAGAAATCAATATGGCTGAATAAGTTGGTTGTGAGTAGCAGAATTGATCTGCAGTTTCTTGGATGTTTATTAATGTGACTCCGTACATCTGTTCTTAGAATTCCTCTGCAAAAAACATGATTGTAACTTGATGTTTATCAAACCTGCTAATCTTGAATAACCAGATATCATCATTTGCGTTTTTTAACATCGAGTTATAATGTGACGTCTTAGAAATTCCCTGTGTAACTTAGAAAAACCTCGGACACCTTTTAGAACTTAGAGTGCAAATTGTGGACTTCTGAATATTGTAAATCATAAAATGTCCTCTTGTCCAACGTTAGACCTTATAGGTACTAATAAATTACACCATCACTCAGAAAAGTACTTACAACAAGTAAACCTAGATACCTACTTCTTACTTCAATCAAATACTTAAAGAACCAAAAATACAATAAATAATATTCAGTAGTTCATAATTAAATGTATTTATACATGGCGTGACCTTAGCTGGACAACTCCATATTGATTGTTAATCAGTGTTACAAATTCTTATCATCTTGACTAAGAGTTAGTGTTGTATAGATCGGTACGATTCATTTGTAAATTCGAATTATTCTGTTACTATTATTGTAAATTTTCTTTGAATAAATAAAATTTTAAAATTTACATAATCGTTCATCGGGAGGTTTTATTTTTATTCCTTTTGTGTCTCAGTTGTGGGTCCCAGATTTTTCATTTTGTTCCAAAGTTCTACACTGCGGAAGTATCTCTCGAGCTGCTCATTTGGCTGTCCGAGGGAGTTGTGTTGAGGGCCGCTGAAGGCTCCTACTGAAGCGTTAGGCTGGGACAGGTTGCGCATCATTTCATAATGGGAGAAGTTCATGGATAGGACGGAGCCACTGTCTATGCCCTGAAAGGTTGTCGTGTCAAAGGTAGGATTGTCCATGTGGATTTCTATTGGCGTCATGACTCGACCTACGGGGCTGCTTGGTGTCGAAGTGTCTCCCAGCTTGCTTTTCTTCAGCCTCGCTGTGGCCAGGGGCTTTGTCACTTCAGTGGAGTTGAAAGACTTCTGCCGCGCCGTCTGTCGCTTCAAGAGGCGGTCGCAGTCCGGGGCCGCACAAGACTTTGCTTTACAAACGATTATTTTCTCTGTACCAGTAAAGTCTTCCATGGTTTTGTTTATGTTTTCTGAATACTGGTTATTAATGCATATTTTGAAAAGGGAGCTTACATTGCTGATTAATGTATAAAAATCTGTTTTATTCGCGAATTAACAAAGTACTCTGTGAAAATGGTTCAGCCCGTCAAAATCGTGTCAAAAGAGTGTCAAAATCATAAATTGTAATGACATTATGAAGCTCATGAAGACATTGTTCAAGAATCAGAGAACAGAGAAGGAACAATAATATTTTGGTGGTTTTCAGAACAAGTACTAAACTTATATTATTATCCATACATTAAATTTTAAGAGCCATCTAGCGTACATAGAAAGTATTTTTACCTGCACATTCTGAAAAATAAGGGCTGCGAGTTGCCTGCGAAGTCCATCTCGCTGTAGTTCCATATAACTTACGAGGGGTACAGAGGGCGCTTCACACTTTACTTCACTTATCAAACCTAGATGGCGCCACTGATCACAACTTCAAGAAAAGGGATTCAAAGGGAAATAGGTATTTTTCGAATGCAAGTAAAATTATATATTTACCCAAATAAACCAAATCCAATGGAACAAAACTATGGATGAATAAAATAAAATCTAACTTAAATGTCGTTTCCGTGTAGTTTATCCTAAGTAATGGCCCTGTATGAGTTTGGAAGTCAAGTAGGCGTCGCACAGGGCGGCCGTGGTGGGCGCCAACGCCTCTAGTTCCGCCTTCACTCCGCTGGAGAGCATCGACTTCAGCTCTTTTTTTATTGCTGCACCTATACAGATGATACGGTGATAAATTATTGTGTATTTACCTAACAATATACCGGTACAGTTATAATAAATGATTATAAGTAGACTTTTCAGTAGTAAACAGAATCTATCTAGAATAACTCAGGAAGTAGAATTGACTGTGAAATCTAATACCATATAAGATACAATGGCTATATTGACTTGATGATGCTGATGGTAAAATGATTAGCCAATCATAGGGCTACCCAGAATGGGCCTCAGCAGAACATAATATATTGGGTGTGGAGTTGAGGCGTCAATGCCTGCTTTGGTGCCTCCAATGGTGCACCTAATTAGAAACGATTTAGTAATCTGTGACCTAATAAAAACGCAAAAGTTGCCGCACTAAACCTTACCAGCAGCATTATCCAAGTAAGGTCGTTTCAGCAGCGAGTTCAGTTTACGTCTGTCCAGGTCGGTCAGCCTCATCCTGGCCTCAGCCGGGGCGAGCGTCATGACGTCACTGTGCCGAGCCCCGAGCAGCGCCAGCGAGGGGCAGGCGAGGGACGAGGAGAGGTGGGATTGGGCCTGCGGGTGTTGATGATAAAGTTAAGTTTGGTCATCATTAGCTAACAATGTTCTGCTGTTGGTAGTGTCTAAGGCTGCTGGACAAAGGCTTCTTTCAGTATTGGGTATTGGCTGGTGTAAGTGAATTGGTGGGAGGAAACCACAGCAAACATATTGTGAGACAACCATACCAGATAGCTGGTAACTGGATGATATACTTAGGTATATCCCTTAGTTCTGTACCGATACCTATATATAACTTTTATCCCGGACGTCCCACAAGAACCACTTTAAAAGAGAGCTAAAGCTTGCGCGGGCACTAATTCATTAACAATCTAAAGACAGAGAGCCTATGTCTAGCAGTGAACGATTACGCGCTGCTGACGATACCGAATTTAAAGTCAACCAGTAAAACTTACCAAAGAGCCATACTTGTAGGTGAGGAAGATCTCCATGCCGTGCGGGTCGGGGTCCACCAGCGCCAGCGCGCGCAGCCGCAGCTCGCGGCTCAGGCGCCGCAGCAGCCGCCGCGAACACACGTCCGGGTAGCCCTTGCCCTGGACAATATAGTATGAGGTAGATGGCTTCATGTTAGTACCATTATGTGGTCCAGAAGGTATGTTTTCTTACAAATGTTGAAAAACGACGTATGCTACTAGTGCGGAAGGTCATTATAATCCCGTAGCCTTTCACTCCTCTGCGTGTTTTGGAAACACAATGGTAACACAATGGTAATAAAGTCACATACATACTAATATTTGATATTGTAGGAGAGTATGATCTCTCTATCTGTCAGAAGCCACGAGGCACAGGCGCCACGGCAGCTGGCTAGAGCATACATCCGGGTAGCCTTTGCCTTGGACAATGGTGTAGTGAGGTAGGTTGGCTTTGTTATGAGTTTTACGATGCTTCAACAAGTGCCATGCCATTGTTGTATAACGGGATTAGAAAAGTAAACTTTGGCTCTTCTGGGACTTTGATGTGAAATAAAGTGTAGAGAGAGCATGCCGGATGTAAGTAATGTATTCTTAGTAAGTATCTATATGATCCCTATTGGATTCTTATTGTTTGGTGTTCTTATTAGAATACAGTCGATCAAGTTTGATTTTATAATAAATTGCTTTAACTCCATGAACGAAAAAGTGTATGCAAGATTAGTTAACTCACCGTTAAAATAATAACTGGGCCCAACCGAGCTAAAGCTCCTTCGTCCAAGAGCTTCTGGAAAATGGCATCCTTTTCCACCACCAGAATGTATTTAGCTGTGGTTGCGAATGATTTGATTCCTGATATATCTTGAGGCACTAAAACTCCTGAAAATAATCATATTAGATATATTGTTATTTGCAATGCAACACTTTGCGTTTCGAAAGTGTGTTTTGAATCTAACATGAGCTGAGCTGAAAGATAAAATTTCGCAGCTATCAATGCCACTAAAGTTTCATAAACTGATTCTTTAGCAGCCAGCAGTGGTTGAAAGAGGAAGGTTGAGAATATAAAAGAGTTATAAGGGTAAGCGAAATTCCGGCCGTAGGTATACCGACCTCCAGCCCCCATACAATCGACTCTCTTCCCGCCAGCAGTTTCCATCGTGAGAGGACCAGCCACCAGCCCCTTGGCGGTGGCGGTGATGCCGAGGCTCCAGGGCGGGGTCTCCAGCAGGCAGCACGCGTCGCGCACCGCCACGTCCAGGTAGGATTGACTACGGAGACGGGTCACGTTCTGGTAGAATAGCTCTCTGGGAATTGATGAAGGTTAAGAGATTTTTAAGATGAATTTACCATTACTGATGCTGTATTTTGTTCTATAAATAGGTGTTGTTACTTAAAGAGTAGGTAGAGTCCTAATTTTGTGTTTATTTTTCATTTGCTAAATAGATTTATTGCATTTTTGAGTGCAAATGTTAACTTAAAGCAGGCTCACAAAGTCACCTCCGACTATCACTTTGGAGTTTCGGAGAGTGTTTACGGTTTTATGGATGTGTTTTTTAGTAAAATTAGTTTACCGTCTAGTCACTGTTAAGTTCTTCGATAATAGCTCGTGCACTTTAGTGAGGACAAAAACTATGATGTTGAATCGAGTTCTGTCTTCACTGTTAGAATAGTTTATGACCGTTTTCTTCGCATCATTAAAAGCTTTTAATGTTACCCTGGAAAATCATGTAACAATTAGGTATATAGGTATACTTATATAGATATTTTCTATTTATATAGATACTTAAGTATGTATTTGGTTTTACCTACCTATCGAAATCATAGATGCAGTTACTCCAAAGCCTCTGGTTTCTAATGATCAATTTAGGGGTCTCTTTATTTTCGGCAGCTCTGTTTATGTTATCAAGAATATCTTCAACTTTTTTTAATAGTGACTTTCTTGTGTCGTTGTGTTCTTTTAACAAGACATCGGGTGATTTATCTGCAAATAGGTATTTAGGTTATTAAAATTAATAGTAGGTAAGTAACTATACCTATACATAACGGGACACCGGCAGTCCCGTAAATTGAGGATTAACGGCGGAAAGGTGGGGTAACACAGGGGGTCAAGCAGGGAATCTCATACATCAAAATTTGTAAAAATATATATAGTGAAGTACTAACATAATAATATGTTCTTTGAGTCAGATAAACCCCACTGAGGCACCCCCTTTCCGTTGGTCCACTATTTATGGGACACCATGTAAGTATATTACTTTCTACACTTGTTGTATTTATAGTTACTATACCTTTTATGGTTTCGTCGGTCCGAGACAGAAGTTGCCTCACTTCTTGAAAGTTTAATTTTCTATCCGGAAGAACTAATCCAGAATTTCTTTTTTCGTTCGAATCTGGAATGTTGCTATGAGCCTGTAGCTTATCAATGGCAACTGTAAGTTTCGGATCTTGTCTAAACGCTGATATTGCCATTTGACGAAGATCTTTCGGGATCTTAAACTCATTATTCATAATATCCATGCTTGTTTACTGCAAACAAAAAAGAAGAAGCTATAAAACTTTGCGGTATTTTTTGTGGACCCTCTTCCTATTCAACCGAAGATCATAATTGACAAACAAACCCGATAAAACTCTATTAAAGTAGACCAGACAGGAGCAAAAGTGACGATGATCCCTACCTACAGTATGGTGAGATGTTTATCTCCCCACAAACAATAACAGGGGTACAATGGCGAGGCTCGTAAAAGAGCCGGGAGACAATGGGGCAACTCCTCGAGTGTTCTCGCTGCCTCGCGTCGCCGGTGGCGCATCCGACGACTGCGACGGAAAAAATCACAATAGATTTAATCGAGATGCACAGGCGTCTCGAGCAGCAGATGACACCACGTGAAGACCCCACAATACCCGCGAAATGACGTCATAATAGCCTCGAATTATCGCCCCCTCTTGTCTCAACCAAATATTTAACATCGGACCCGTTTTTTTTCCAAGACGACCATAAATAACAAGGTTACAATCTGACAAATGATGAGGACCGTTACCACAAACCTTTTGTTAAAGGTGACATATTGCACGAGGCGATGTTTACGTCTTATTATGGGATGGATGTAAATATACGAGATGGTTCTCGGTAATGGAAGACAGTTTGCCACCTGATTAATGACTGGTTTTCCTCAGAACATACTAATCGCTTTTGGCTTGTGAATTAACTTTCTAAGTCTATTAAATAAAGTCTATTAAGTAAATTGTGCTAGGTAGTTTGTTAGTTTTTCAAGATCTTTAGGTAACTTATTGTCTATAAAATGGATCTCATCATCGGAGGCCACCACTGGCAGTTGCAATCCTCACAAGATCGCCAACAGTGTGAGAAAGTAGCACTTGAACCCTTTTCCCAGCTCTTACCCTTGACTCCCCGAGGCGACCGATAGCATCAGCGGGTGACAGCCCGCACAAATAAACTACAAATTGTTCGATAGCTCTTCTCAATTGATTGTCGCAATTATTCGCCACGCAAAGGGTTAGCGAGAGGTGAGAATGAGAAACTGTTTATCTATCGACGCGATCGCTTCGCGCTTCGACCTAACTCTTTGGGTCACATACAAAGAACGAAGGGTCGAATGGTAAGTCACCACGGGATGCTTGCTTTTCGCTATTATTTTTTGTCGCCATCTCTTCTGCGATAGCGCTGATAATACGATCTCTATTATGATTAACGGGCAAGTGTTTAACGACTTATTTAAGGTGGCTTGACTCGGGGTAGATAAAAAACAGAAAACACCATCATGCTGGCACATTGACGCGGATGTTTGTCGCTGATTCTGCGTCGCCAAAAAAGCTTCCCACAAAACCGCGCTACTCTAGCGGTCAGTGGAGCGATATGTGAGTGTAACTGTTACAAATAGGAAATAACAGAGTATTCTCATTGTGGGTGAAGTGGGTGCCGCCGGTGCCGCGGCGGGGGTCCCCCACAATGGACCTCCATAGTGTTATCTCGATGGACGATACGTTGCCGCCTAATTGACTCCTCAAATATTATTCTAATACCGATTTATTGGTTGCAGATTGACATTCAAGTACCTACTGTGATTAGAATATTTGATTGCTTGAACCTTTGATTATAATATAGTATTCTTCTGTTCAGATATTATAGTACTTACTAATGCAATGAAACCATAGGATTACACAAATGTTATTATTTAAAATAAAATCTCTTGGATAAAGAAAAGTAAAAATTAATTACTTATCCTTATAAATATATTTTAAAAAATGCTTAGGATTAATAAATGTGTAAGTAACTAAAACCTACAGTTACACATTTATCTGAGACTATAAACCCTGCATGTACCGGGTACCCTACCCTATAATGCAAGTAGGTATAGGAATAATTTTCAAATTGGTATTATGCAAAATGACGACCTTAAGGTACCCACATTCCCATACAAGTGCGGGACTGCAACAGTTTCTCACCATCCCAAGTGGCTACTCACGACTGTCGCATTGTGATCGAAACAATAATTGTAATATCGTTTTATAATCGTAAGCAAGTTCTCCAAAGACCATTACAATAGTATTTGTTACTCAAGAGGTTTGCCAGAGCTGGGGGCCTCTTGGCTACTTCGTGGCTTTTGTTGCTATTGTTGGAATACCTACGTTATTTTATCTGGAAGTAGAATCTTGAACATTTTAGATGATAATTAGCGTACTTAGTCACAAATGCATAAATTTATTCATTTGAATGCGTTACTTTCGACTTTAGCAAATGACCATATCACATAGGTTGCTTTATATTGCAGTCTTCTATCTTTTAATTTAAAACAACTTAAATGACTTATTAATTTTAAAAACAATGTTAATCTCTACATGCAAAAAAATGTAATATGAGCTCAACCCCATCCGGTGGCGGTGCTGAAGTGGCGTCCCACCGCGCCCCGCGTTCCCACCCCACTCCACCCCACAATCTGCTACCAGCTCTCAAACATTTACATTCTCACAAAGCGACTGTCACATATTAAACGTTATAATTACGAACGCAAAGATTTATAGCGCAAAACAATGCGCGATCCAACCACTCAACCCTTTGTTTCCGCATGAACAAAAGAAAACGAGCATCGGAAATAAGCATTGCTCATTTAGATCGTAATTAATAGGACTTTTCTCATAATAAACAATTAAAATGGAGAGCAAAAAATCAAACTGTAAAATTTTGTGACCTTTTCATAAACCAGTTTGCCTTTGATCCTGTTTTTTTGTTGGACACGCGCTAACCCAAAATGTCGTTTAGAGACAAAGTGTGAAAACGAAAGACCGCAAGCCACAAAACACAATATCATTTAACACAGGATAAATACGTTTAAGTATTAGTTACAATAAAAAGTTAAAATTACTTAGCGCTTCAACAAAAAAGTAAAAACATGCAGTGTGTAGACCGGTCGTGTGAGGGAATAAGTACGGAGTTAATGTTGGTAATCTGTTCTTTACCCAACTGCAGATTTAATTTGCATTATGAACACTTTAGCAAACAGCTATTAAGGGCTAGCACTCAGACACATTACATATATCTACATGTATGTGTGAATCAATAATAAACGCTTGGTATCTTTAATACACTTCACATAGAATTCGGAGAAACAATGTAAGATACTGCTACAAATTGAGTCAGAATACCTAACGTTAAAATAATTTTCGCTTAGGTTGAGTGATAGCATAACTTACTGTACACTGCCATGATAAAATATAAGTAGGTTATTACTAGATAAAAAAAATATTTCCTTTTTGATTTAAAACTTAATCAAATACCTACACAGTCACCCCTGCAAGTGAAGATTTGAAGTCAAAGCACGACGGACAGGTGTCTGCGCAGGCGCCGCCAATCGACGGCGATTATCTAATAATACTTATTCAAATAACCAAAGCTTTGCTACTGTTTCAGAACCAGTTTGTATTATTTGTGGATAAAATGCTGTACAGTTCAAGAATAACTAACGACGTGTTAATTGTGGTGATATAGAAATTAGATGTTGCTGGTTAATATCGATAAGCATCTTAGATTTTTAAATTCATTTATGGCTGATCGAATCCCCTAATTAAACTCTGCTGATAGCATCTATAGTTTAACAGTTAATTTGATGAAAATTACTTAATACCTAACTAATAATAAATTATAAATTAATAACTTGGTAATTTCAAGTAACTCGTTAAATTAATATAAATTTTAATATAACTTACCTAACTAGCAAAATAAAAGGTGCCCAATTGGACATCGTAAAATTTAATTAATGTCTGTGATTAAAGTTATTATTCCATTCGCAGATAGTCGTAGTCATAAATATGTTGTTTATAGTCCTAACTAGGAAGATGTTCGTAGGCAAGAAGCCAACAGGATATGTTTAGGAGTTCCATTAGGTACCACTTTGTTAGAGATTGTACGCATTAGGAAAGCTGTGCAAGCAGGTGACACTCAGAACAAGCACCTGCGTAGCCATAATAATAACTAGGAATAGATTTACGAGAAACTAGGTACCTATTTCTATTAATGTAGACGTTTCTAATACTCGTCGATACTTGCCTATTGCAATCTAGTGGATAAATAAGTACTTACCAAATTCAACAAATAATGAAGATTGTCTGCTGTTGTTTAGACTTTAAAATGCTTATCAAGAACTTACAAAGTCAGCACGAAGTCTCCCTTCACAGGGATAAATCGATAATAATTATTGTTATTATTAACCGAAATTAAATTAAAATGTTTCAGTTGATCAAAGGCTGAAGTTTTTTGCCGTCATGGCCGTGATGGCCGTCAACAAGTTTTCATTAGTTTTCTCTCTCTACGTTTACCGTTTACCGCCACAATTTTTCTTTTCTTTTTCATATATTTTTTTTAATTATGTAAGAACTTGGACAATATTTCAAACAGCCAAAAAAATAATTTTCAAGGAGTTTGATTTCTAACTCTCTCAAAATTTACAATACCGTAAAAAACAATCGTGACCAAAAAACAAATAGACGAACGGACATTATTATTAAAAGAAATTAGTGAGCGTATCGGTCTATCAGCCATTTATCAATGGCGCGTGCGGCCGCCTCCGAAGCGCCTCCGTGTCGTCCCGTGTGTGGCACTGGCCGAGATGCTAATCAGCCAGCTGTCAGTGCCACAGACACTCACTTCTCAAGCCCATAGACAATAGTAGGTAACGCATTTAAACTTTTTCCGAAAAGGTATAGGTGGGTAGCTGAGTATAGGTGGTTCATGTTGTTGCCAGTACATACATAGACGAAAAGCTAATTATAGGTTTTCGCATATGGAGACGATATAACAATAACAACACATACTCACCTAATAATAAATTCTACTTAGATTATACTTATGCTACTTATTTATTTGGTATCTATTACGTACTAAAGTTAGTTATAATATGTTTTCTAATAGAACATAAGCTGCCGCTAAAGAGGTCCACACTATTACTATTACACATCTGGTTAAAAGTATTACTAGCTCTTACTAAGAATGAATTTTGTCTGTAGTTGCTGTTACATTGAGGAATACTAAGAAGCGGTCTGTTACGCGTTCTTCGCCACGGAACTCTTAAACCAAGTTTACCTAGCAGATCCGGACAGTCAACGTAACCTCGAAATATTTTAATTAAATAAATTATATCGCTGATATCCCTTCTTAATTTAAGAGGAAGCAAGTGAAGTTTGATACATTTACATTCGTAATTTGAATCAATAAGTTTGAATTTAAAGCCGAGATACCTAATAAACCTTTTTTGGATACGTTCGAGTCTGTCGATATAAATATCATACTGGGGATTCCAGATCTGGGAAGCATACTCAAGGTGGCTTCGGACATAAGCGCAGTATAATATTTTAACTGTCTTCATGCATTTGAACGGGCGAGAAGAACGTATTAAGAAACCGAGGGCCTTAGAAGCTTTTGTGATTATGCTATCGATATGTGAATCAAAAAGAAGCTTACTATCATGCACTACACCAAGGTTGATGATGATGATACGCTTGTAAGGCTCTGATTCTGAAGCATGTACGTACTCATATGTTTGTTGCGTTTTCGAGTGAATGAGATGTGAAAACATTTATCTACATTGATGTCGAGTTTATTATTGAGGCAGTACACACTAAGTCGATCTAGATCATCCTGCAGGAGTTCCTCATCAATTGAGTTATTTACAGCTTTGAAAATTTTCATGTCGTCAGCAAACATTAGATATTCGGAATTACGAAAGCAATCATTGATGTCATTTATAAATATAATAAATAGAAGGGGCCCCAGAAGAGATCCTTGCGGAACACCAGATGGAATGTTTATCCACGAGGATTTAAAGCCATTTAAAACAACTGCTTGAGATCTTCCCGTGACATAAGATTGGAACCAGGAGAGCAATGCACCGGTAACACCTATTCTACTCAACTTTTTTAATAATAAACTATGGTCAATACGATCAAATGCTTTACTATAGTCAGTGTAAATAACATCTACCTGACTACCACCATCCATTTTCTCGGTGACAAAGTCATTGAATAACGCAAGATTAGAGACAGTAGATCGCCCTTTTAAGAACCCGTGTTGCATGGGGCTGAAAGAAGATTTAATGCAACTATATAATTGGGTATAGACTAATCGCTCAAGTACCTTAGCCAGAAGACAGAGCTTAGATATTGGCCTGTAATTGTCAATCTTATGTTTACTGCCCTTTTTATGTATAGGAGATATAAAAGCACGTTTCCAATTTACAGGCATAGTACCTTCAGATAATATCTTCTTGAAAATTAAGGACACAGGAATGGATAGTTCAGCAGCACAGGGCACTATAAACATAGCAGGTAACGTGTCAGGGCCGGCAGATTTATTTAAGTCAAGAGAGCGAAGTTGTTTTTCTACGTCAGAAGTCAATATTTCAACTTGCGAGATATGACAGCAGGGTTGAAAGTCAGCGAATTGATTGTGAACATTAGAAGTACTAGTTTCATTAAAGGTAGAGTAAAAAAAGGAGGCAAATAGTTCACTAATTTCCTGACCGGAGTCACTGGAAGTGTACTTATAGGTCATTGTTGAGGGGAATGTGCTAGCAGATTTATTGTTTTTTATGTACGTCCAAAATGATTTAGGGTTAACGTTGATTGATTCTTCTATCTTTTCTATATATTTATTGTAACATTGCCGCTCAACGTCCTTGATCCTGCCCCGAAGTGTTTTTAATGATAAATAATCAGATAAGTTACCGTAGGTTTTAAATTTTTTAATATATTTAAATTTTTCTTTTAATATTTTTATAAGTGCAGGACTATACCATGCAGGATATTTGTCGCGTAAGGTCGACCTAATCGGTACGAATTTTTCACGAATGTCATATATAACATTATAAAAAAAATCGAGTGCTAATTCAGCAGAAACATTTGAAAATGACTCGATCCAGTTTACATCACTAATGCTCTTACATATTTGGGTGTAATCAGCGCGAGAATAAGTAAAAAGTTTACGCGGTTTATTAGGAAGCGATTTTTGAGATTCAATAGGATAACTAACTAGCAAAGCCTTGTGGTAAGGATCTTCAGGGACAAATGGGTCAGGGCAACCCACCACCTCTGTTGCCTCATGTGCAAAAACTAAGTCTAAGATGCGTCCAAAGTTATTTTGCACTATAAATAAATTAAGTTCTAAATTCTTGTAAAAATAGGTATTACAATAGGTAGGTATTAAGCGATCGTCAATTGGGTGAGTGACAACAATCGCTGCCGCTGATGGCTTGTAACGTTTCGCCCCTACCGCTTGCCTACATAACTCCTACCTAATGGATTTATTAGAAGATATTTGAAACTACAACTTACTATTAACACTGGTTATCTACACTGGATTCTTCCCACAATGAAACAATACTTTTATCAAGGATCTTTGAAGACTACCAGAAGGAAGCTCAAGATTCAACTGAAAGTCTAGAAGGGAAAACAACCTAATAAATAAACTGAAGACTTAGAAGTGAAACAAATACTACTTTAGCTTGGCCATGAAACATCCAGGGAACCCCTACGTTGTGTAATGTAACCCAATAAACGAAAGCTAATGAATTTAATAAAACTATGAACGTGAATTGAATACAACTTCCTACCTGCCTATAATTATTGACCTATATACTACAACTCTAACGTATTACTTTTATTTGTATGATAACTACATATATACAGGTAAGTACATAAGGATAATAATATAGATACTTAATAATGTTTTTTGGTGTTGGTTAATAAGGGAAGCCCCTCCATACGCTTTGTAGGCCTTGATCACTACACCCGATTGAATCAATATATAAGACTCTAAAATAGATAAATAATAGCAAATATTCAATCGGAGCCCTCGTGGAACACAACCATTGACTTGGACATTCCTCCGACCAACTTATTAATCACTTCCCTTGCTCCTAACTTATACAGGGTGTTAACTTAATTGCGTTGGAGCGGGAAATGGTAGATACAGCTGATGATACTGAACACGATAAGACATTAAAAAACGTATTTTATTTGCTTTAAGCTGACCAACATAAAACAGTTTTATTTAGTTCATTTTAAAATTTCATAGTCACCCTATTCATGTTTAGGTACGTTTGACAGAATGACCATGAACTTGAAAGCCAAGGTCAAGGCCAAAAAAATCAAAGCCAAGGTCAATAAAAAAGTATGCGTGCATCAGCACCACACTTGGAGCCACATCGTCAAGGTACCTACCGAGATTTTGGGTACTCAAAGTACCCAATCCATTGTAGACATTTCATTTTACTCCATAAGTATCACTTTATTGATACACAATAATTATCTTTTATGAATACAGAACAGTTTCATTTTATGCTTCATAACATAGGTCACACGTATTCGCAGCACAACATAAAACGAGATGAGGAACAAGGCTTGGTAATCAAAAGATAGAATTGTAGGTACCTTTTCCCTTTTAGGTAATAATTGTAAAAAATGATTGTAAACAAGTAAACAACAATGACTGACTGACAGACTAGATCCACAGAGAATGTAATGACTATCATAAATACTCGATGGTTATGATACGCGAGATTGTTATTATTTTACTGGTATTCAAAGTGAGGCCATACTTATTATGAGGATTTCCGTACTATTCGTCATCAAAGACGTCTCAATCGCAAGTACACAACACAAATCGAGATGAGCGAGTGTAAGTAAACCAATTCGTCATTGAAGTAGACCCTGTTATCATCCTGTTATGCATTGTGGTCTTTTATCTTTAGCTGCGTACAGACCGGCCAAACGAACGCCAACGAACGGGTTTTGTTGACCTTCGTTGCTCAATCTGCCCCTGTATTATGTATGATAAATGTCCATCGGTGGGCGTTCGTTGGACCGGTCTGTACGCATCTTTAGGTAATAAAAGAAAAATAAAACGTGGTGAGTATCAAGGGTGAATACTAAACGCTTACCTTATTCTGAGTAAAAAGGTTTAATTATTGTTCTGAGCTCCTAGAAAGTCATAAATTATATTCTGTACGATCTATGAAACTTTATGCACATCAGCTGTTTAATTGTTGATTAGTATGTCATTAATCACCATGAATAATTTCAATTTTATTTAATAATTGTTATTACCTACTGTGTAATTAATTACAATCATAGTTACATCAAATAAATTATGAAAAGTGAAGTTGATAACAAATTTACAGTGTGTGTTCTTTTGCAATCGAATGTCTCATTGGTTATGTGTTTGTGTAGGGTGACCATGTTTTTGATTAAGGTAAAACTTTCCACTTTACTTTAGACTTTAAACATAAATATTCGAGATTCTGATGTTTTTTTTCTTAGAAACGTGCTTGGTTAGACTAATACTAACCCCCATTTCCCGCTCAAACGCATTCTAGTAAACACCCTGTATATTTACATGGTTTGTCTTTTTTGTTCATGTAAATAAATCAACATGAATGCATGTTATCAAAGCTAAGGGGACAATTTTATTTATAATCATAAATTAACTGAAACTAGAATAGTTCAATAATTTATAGTATAGTAACTTTATTAAATCATGAATTTCATAATAGATAAGTATTTGAAAATATAATAATATGACTCTAATTTTGTAGCCAAGTGGGAAGTGATTTATTATTTTAAAAGATTAAATATATAATATGAAATAGTGAATATTCTTTGATCTTATTGGAATATAGGATAATTGTTATGAAATAGTGAATATTATATAATCTTATTGAAATATATTATAAATAGTTGTAATAAATATATCCTAGCTAACTTTATTCCTACTATATCCTTGCTATCCTTTTTTACATAAGAATTTATTGCTTTAACAAGGAAACAAATACTTCTGTTGGTTAGAATTTACATAACTTTCTGAAAATATTGAAATTGGACAGGAATCTGATGTACCTTCAAGCTATTTGTATTTATTGAGCAATATAGGACTAGAAATGATTTAGTTTAACCCCCCCATTCATAGAAAAGCCACAATACGCTTCAACCAATAAACCGTCCCGTCCCTCTCTGTCACAGAACAAATTGTTCTTTGTCGGAGGGGGACAAAACAGCTCACCAGCCAAAACATTCAGCAACTTCTCCATGAATAAGGGGGTAAGTATCTAGAACCCTTATTTGTGGTATCTTGACACTTTTAGAATAAATTTCTCGGTCAATAAATTCTTTCCCTGCGTTGTTACTTGTTTTTAAACTCAAAGTCAAATAATCTTCTCTGCCATATAGATACTACAATAAATCATCTTTGAAAAGTTTATTTAAGTATGTATCTACTTTATTCTTTGAATAATTACTATAGCATAGATTCTATAGAAGTATTTATTTACCTAATGAAAAATCAATAATTTGAACAAAGAACCATAGAACAAAGGACAATGGCAGAGTTCTAAGGACGTTTGGTACCCCTATGAAAATGACGGGTTCCGTAATGAAAGTACCATGTTTAGAGAGTCACTGTATAGGTACACAAATAAATAAATAACTAGATTTTTAGAAGCTGGGAGAAAAGAGAAAAACGGAAAAAAAGAATCTTTAAAATGTAGTCGCAATGGAACGTAAACATTCATACAGGAAGAATGGAACGTCAAGTGAAGTAATGTTTATGCCAAGTACTCTGTGATTTACGTCATAAATGTCTAGGTTGGATCTCAGTATAATGATAAAAATTGACAAAACCAGAGCAGAAAAATTGAAATGATAAAAAAATGTGTCATGTCAACAACTAAACGTCAACACCATGTCAACACTTGAACAACACAAGACGAACAACGTGAATAATAATTTGATAATAATATTATTATGTTAGGTATATCAAGTTGTATGTTTACGTTTAAATAAATACGGGACGTGCAACGTACATAATAAAAAAAATGATTTTATTAATATTATCGACTAGATCAGGCTACTACTTTCATCATGGAATAATGTTATACTTATCCAACTTCTGAAGTTTTAAATTGCCATTCCGCAACAGGGATCTGCTATGCCATTTCGAAATGCTATATGTAAAGGTTCTACTATATGGGTATGCATTTGGCGAGTAATGTAATGAAATAAAATATACTGTTTAAAAGATCATTGTTTTATTTACATAACATAATTTGCCTGGAATCAACTTTAGGAATTTTATGTTCCTATTACCTACTCTATTCTATTCTCTGTTGGGGTGTAAGTACCTGCACCTGGCTCTCTAGATGTGCTAAATCTAGATAGGTATGCAGGTTTCCTTCACTGTAAGTGTGATGGTATACATTTTAATTAAATTCAAAGAACACATTGGTACATGTCAGCGCCGGGATTCGAACTGCAGAACGCAGTTGCTCTTCTCATATTTGACTTAGGTATTTATCATCCTATGGTTCAAAGAAAATATTGTCAGAATTTTGCGTGTTCTTGTTCTGCTGCTTCTGCAGGTTCCTGATGAAGAAGTGGGACGGGAGCCTGCCGGGGAGGTGGAACAGGAACCGGGTCTGGTTCTCCCCTTTGTCACATTTGTTCTATATCTTCAGCAGTTTCAGCGGTATTCAAAATATTAAATAATTAGGTTAGGTAATGGAAAATGAAAATAACAACTACTATGACAAGGTTGACAAGCAAGATTCAGTGTTACTAGATTTAAATATTCAAAAAATATCGATTATAGTGAATCGAATAAAGAGAAAAAGAAAATGGTTTACTATGGATAAAAGTCTTCAAGACTTAAATATAATCATATTTTATAAACCAAATGTACTAGTTTTGGCACAAATAGTACCAGAACATGTAATTTATTGATAAATAAAATATCTTTTGTATTTAAGAATGTATCGATATTTCTATTCGATTACTTTTTTGCTCGGATTTGCTGGTTATATTCCGAGGTCTGGCACCACTATTGTTACGTTCCGTTCTCTATATGTTTGTTTTTACGTTCCATTATCCTTAGATTTAAATATTCTTCATTTATCATTTTTTCTTTTCCCCCGACTTCTAAAAATATTGTAATTACTGAAAATACCTTATCTACACTGTATTAATAAATGGTGAAAACATGGTTCTGAAACGCTCCAAAAAAAAGGCGGTACGCCCACTGCCGTTCTCCTTTGAAGGTAGGTATATTTTTTATTTGATAAGAATTTATTATTATTAAAGTGAGATCTATTGTCAGGTTTTAGTTATTTGATAATCATCATCATCATCATCACCAGGCAGCACCTGCCCACCGCTGGGTATAAGCCTCTGATATTATTTAGTTTATTATTTATGATACAGTAACTAGTTACTTTCCCCATCCTAACCATGAAGTTACCTGCCTATTTGTGTCTATCCTGAAGTCCCTATTATAAACTAAAATATGTTGAACCAAAGCTAGGGAATCAATCCCATATTTACATTTAATTGTGTGGTGTGTAATGTGTAGGTTTTCTCTAGCTAGCTAAATACCGAATGAGCGAGGTAGGGGACCATTAGTGTAAGTACATATCTAATTCCTATACCAATGTGATGGAAATTGCAGCCGTGGGTTAGCGTCCATCAAGAAATAAAGTGTATAACTTATCAATCATATACGAGAGACAAAAAGTAAGTAGAAAGGTGACTTAGCTTCGCACACGGTGTTCCGCCTCGGCTCCACGCGCCTGGTCCTCAAGCTCCCACGGCTCCGATCACTCCCTCCATCTGACCGTCTGCTCACCACGGCTGCTCACACAAAAGTGAAAGGTGCCCACGCGCTGCTCGCTTACGTGGATATTATCCTCTACCCTCAACTCGCCGATATCCATATTAAGGCTCACCTACACTCAGAATAATTATCTTGATTATTCTGTGAATCGAAATCGATACAACGAAGCCTGGCACGAAACTAGCCGACACCCTGAATGATTTCATAGACCTCTTTTCAAAAATCCCACGGGAAAACCTTTCCAAAGCGCAACAAATCCCACGGAACATCCAGTCGTAGTTTAAATTCATTATTTGCGAAATAGTTAATGTTTCGGCATTGATGGAACATTACAGGCTGCCCATTTACTCAATAGGTAAGTTTTATACTTACTTTAATAACTTTTTAACAATACCTACTACCACTTTCATTACTCCCTCGTGAACAGAAGTATAACATATTCGTATTGCTCAGCTACAAAACGATCAACATCAACACTCAGGGCCCTAAGCTCCCTTATCTGTTTGTTTAACATTCATGAAGAACCCCCTCTGTCTGACGAAGCTCCTACTACAACTCCAGAACAATAAAACTCAGAGTTAAAGTATTCTCGACTGTTCCAACGGCAAAATAAGGTTGAAGGAATAGCTCATCGGTTGTTGAATAGGGAACAATGTGTTTTGTCGACCGGCTAATTGTACAAAGAACTCGCACGAAATCGTTTGATTGTTTTCAGCAAATAGAGTTTTCTGTACGATATGTGTAACATAAGGATAAGTGTGAATTATTTACTTATTTATAACAGCGTGCCCACCTTGAAACGTATACGCGTTGATAAGTATCAATGTAATTATATATATAGTTGATAGTGCCAATAATTAAATCTATAATAATAGTAAGTAATTTAAATCTGAAAATATTACGAATTAAAATATGGTATCGCCATTTTTTATTGTTTCAACCTTATATTTTTTTTCGATTTCATTCATTTTGTCAATCAGCCAGGATATAATATACAAATATAAATAAAAAATAAAAAGAATGACAGCCGCTCTCCCTCTGTACTTTTAAAACATTGCGCTAATTCTAAATTCAAACATTCCACGCGCCATATCGCCCTGCACGGGCCTAGCACGAGTTAGACCATCAATTGCCCATCGGTTGTCATGAGCTCACGAGGGAGGGACATTCCCTCACACCTCCGTCAGCTGGCCACCCTCCCGACTTCCTATTAACTTCAATTGAGCCCGACAAATTTACATTATCGTGTGTGGCTATGAGACCAGGTGGATCACCATGCAGTTACTTTTAGTAGCGTTTTGTTGAGGTAGGTTGAATTAAATGATGAGGTGCTTTAGTGGTAGGTATTTCTCTCTTTCTTATAAATATTTTATAAATTAGGTAGTAGATAATAGTACCTTGATATTATAACAGTCTACTGCCAATATACCAAATATTACAGTAAGTATTACCTAACGGGTGCAATTTTATGAGTGATTGTAAGACAATTACTTTATTGTTCTTTAATCATGAAACTAAATATTGATGGAGACATTTAAAAATGGCCATAAATCTGATATGAAATCATGAATATTTTTAAGGTTTTAAGGTTTTAGATATTTATTTCCCATAAGAACTAATTTATAATTCACTTAAAATGAGAAAAACTATTCTAACTTAACTTAACATGCATTCTTAAAATCTAGTCTAATCTTTTGACTGTTAGTATAAATTTTTGGGCCATTTTACGCATATTCCATGGCCTCATACCTCCGCCCCATGCCATGCACCATATGGCCAGTCCTCCTCACTCAAATCGCTATTATATTGCTTTTAATTGATAACAATTTAAATATATTTGGTGATTCACACTTACAAACCTCATTACTATTCATCGAGTCATTATTCCCGTGTTCGCGTTTTAAAAATCGATGCTATCTCAAGTCGAGTGTGTTTTTATTTTTTTTATCGTCACGGAACTCATTTAAACAGCCTACTGAATAGTGTTTTGTTTATATAAGTACTATAACGGTCTTATTCATAAAAAAACCTTAAAGTAGGTTTACTGAGCTCAATAGTTACGGAACACATTAAGCCTATTTGAGGTTTCGTAAAAATCTCTATTCATAATAGTTCCGTAGACCTTCAATAACTATAGTGATGCTAATAGATTTCACAGACCAAACATTTTGACATTTACCCTATTAAGTTGCCGGTCCGACGAAACCATAAACAAAAATAGCGAAAACTTTCATTCATTTATCAATCTCTATTATCTATGTTAGCCACGGCGCGGCACTTAAAAAAGTTTACGTTGGCTTAAAGGCGCAGTTGGCCAAGCCAAAACCCACAAAAAAAATAATTAAATTTTTACGTTACCATGGCAACTTATTTTCAGCAAATATTAACTCACAACAAATGTCAAATCGTCAATAAAGCAGAACAGCTGTTGACCGGCCGCCATGTTTTTGTACAAGAGGAGGTTTACGGAAGGTGTCTAGTAGGGTCCAGCCAACTTTAGCATATCAAGGTTTTACGAATCAGTTGGAGAGTTCTTTAGCGCTATTGATCGTTTATGAATAAAGTTTTTTTGACATTTGCTTATAGCAGGCCTATAGGTTTTTATGAATAAGACCGTAAGAATTTATATTAGCAGTTTACTACCTTAAGTAAGTACGGTGGCCTGCGCCTAAAAGTATACAGGCGGAGTTTTTAAAATAGCGATCCCTGATGATGAAGGGACCAGCTACATCTGTTATAAATCCGGGGACGTGTTGTGTGTGATGTGTGTAGCAGTGGTACGTGTTTATGTGGATGTGCTTGAGCAGCATGTGAGCTTGAGATCGCTATTTTAAAAACTCCGGCTGTATACTTTTAGGCGCAGGCCACCGTACATATCTTTATTATCTATAGTAAAGAAACGCCATCAATCAAACCCTTGG
This sequence comes from Plutella xylostella, assembly GCF_932276165.1. NCBI lineage: Eukaryota > Metazoa > Arthropoda > Insecta > Lepidoptera > Plutellidae > Plutella > Plutella xylostella. The sequence continues at coordinate 8,235,923 of NC_063984.1, read as the reverse complement.
GTTTAGCTCAGATGCCGCAAAAATACTTCCTCATAAAAAAGCAACCTTAAAGTATTTTTATATTCCAAATGCTTTCCATGTTCAAATGACTATTTTAACCTAACCATAACAGAAGACGTTAGGCGCAAAGTTACGATCAATAAAGCGATTCAATTTTCCCGTTTTTATTATTCAATAAAAAAATATAGTCGAACAAAGGCACATTGTGTCGTTGCGGTTTTTGGCGGCAGTAAATCTTCAGCAAGGGTCTTAGGTTAGAACTCCTGGGATCCTGGCAGGCGCTTCTTGAACTGTCAAGGCCTTTCTGTGGTCATCCCCAATGGCAACAAATTTCACTAACAAAGAAACGAAATACTCACTTAAAAACTGCATTAAAATCTACTTAGGTAGTAATCATTTATTTTATTACAGTTAAAACGTAAACGGATTAACCATATTCCTATGCACTTTTATTGTTTCTAAACTAAACACTGAGTAAATTATTTTCAAGTGCATTACATTCAGTAAAACAGCATTTTTAATCGGTCACAATTAAAAATAAACGTCGCGTGTTGATCGATAGTGGATAAGGCAACAATTCACAGACCATATTGCATCCATGTCATTTACATAATTATAAAATTGCGCCGCTTACGCATCCCTCTTGTTGACAAGAACGGTATGGATTCATTAAACTGTCATATAATTTTTGGGTGAATTTCCCGCGGCCAAAAATTGCGTGGCATCAATGAAATCGGTACTAAAAAACCAAGTTATAATTTTCTAATATTTTTTTCCGGTTAAGTGAAATAGTTATCTATGTGTAGCACTAAATATTTTATTAATAGGATTAATGGATATTTTTAAAAAAAATATTAAACCCCCAAATCTTTCATTGCCGTGTCTGTCCCCACGTTACCACGTTTTGTACTATTCTTCATTGATGAAAAAATATTGAGTATTGATAGTTAAACTTAGTTTCATTTGATACCTTAATAGTTAAAGTATTGTTACGGAATACATTTATTGAAATATATAAAGAATATAACGAACGGTAAGTGAAAATTCATGTGTCCCAGAACTTCTGTTCATCGCCGTGTCCTAAACATGATCAAGGCTATTGTTTTACCTATGAACTTGGGTGCCCCCCTCAGTACGCTAATCGTTTCTTACAAGTGTCGCCTAACTGCTCGACGTGGAAGGAGGTACATCGGTGCCCGCGTTTTTGCGCTATAGTGAAAATCAGTAAAAATTTTGGGGACTGGACATTTTTTCTTTCATTGCCGTGGATAGATATAACTTCTATAAAATTAAGTTTGTCTTCTAGAGTAAGCATTCAAAAGAAAGCTTTTTGAAAATATTTACCTTATAAAGTGTTTATTTCTTCGAATAGTTAATACTTTTTTAGTTATTTATATTTAATGCCTTGATTCTCATCGCCGTGCTTTCATTTCCGTGGCTTCCGTGGCCAATATTTGCTATGGCAATGAAAAAAAAGCCACGGCAATGAAAAAAATTTCATTGCCATGTCTTGTAAAATAATTTGTATTCATTGCCGTGGTTATGTTATTCATTTCCGTGGCCAGGTTATTCATTTCCGTGACTTATGTTTTCATCGCCGTGGTATGTATGATTAGGCAAAGTAACAATATCTTTTACCTGTAATACAGGTAATACCGATCACTGACATTACCTACAGAACTAGTCAAATTACCTCTTTTTGCAGTGCGTTAAAACGGGTGCGTATCGCGATGTATAAAAACGAAATATATAATATTACATTAATAATAACAATCACAACAATTTGTTTAAACACAGATATATTTTGTTCTCGGGTCTTTGATGTGCCCATAAAATGGCAATAGGCCCGCCCCCTATTACATAGTCATAGCTCAGTCGGGTAAGCGCCCGCTTCCCACTCCAATAATGCGGGTGCGAATTCCGGCGCTGACATGTACCAATGTGTTCCTTAAAATTTAAATACAATGTATACCATCGCTCTTACGGTGAAGGAAAACATCGTGAAGAACCCTGCATATCTACCTATAGATTTAGCACATCTAGATAATATGTGAACCCACCAACTCGCTGTGGACCAGCGTGGTGGGAAATGGTCCAAGCTTAGAAAGGCAGCAGCTTAGACCTTGGGGATATGCACATTGCACAAAGGTCCCATTCAAGAGAGCCAGATGCAGGTACTTACACCTCCCACAGATAGTAGAATAGAATAAAATAGAACATACATCTCTGCAGGAACTCATCTGGATGCTAAGTGGCCTTAATGCTGCTTGCAACGTGTAGGCTCCGTATGAACTTGGGCAAGACAAAAGTCATGTAGAATGTTCACATAAAACCGGAGCCGGTGATCGTTCGTGAGACAACTATCGAAGTTGTGCAATAATATGACTACTTGAGGCAGACTATTCGGCTAGGCAGAAGCAACTTCGACAAGGAGGCTGAAAGGCGCATCCAACAGTCTTCAACCATTGCGCCCTGCCAGTTATGACATATGGTGCAGAGGGTTTTACCTTTTTTGGCCTAAGATTTATTTGCCTAATCTCGTATTGCATAGTAACGTTTGGTCAAAGTCTCGTTTCGCCGAAAATTGTATGGCATAAATCTCGTTTAGTAAAAAATTATTTCGGTATGGTCAAATCTCAAATAGCCTAACAATACTATGGCATAGCTTATAAAAACTACTAATATTCATTTGGCTTTAACTTTGACGAAGCGTCTCCCTATATAGCGCAAACTAGTGCCTTGCATTAGGTATTTAATTTTCCGCTATGTGGGTAACGCTCCGCTCGGCTTCGCAATTATAATGGTCATTCACTTTCGATATTTTGATCATTCATTTTCGGGATGTAGGAGAAAAATACCACAATTTGTACATTTAAAACATACTGAATATAGTATTTATAAAGATAATATTAGGAGAAACAAGATTATACCAATACGAACAATTTGAGCAAACGAGACTTAGATGTTTCAAGTTTGTGCCAAAAGAGTTTTAGACGAAACGAGTCTTATGCCACATAAGTCTTGGCAAAGTGATGATTCTACCAAAAAAGTTTAGACCGAAGCGAACCGAGTTATGTGAAATGAGTTTAGGATAATAAAGATTAGGTCAGATGAGGGGAACCCGGTGCAGAGACCTGGACACTGATGGTGGGACTGGTCCACCGATTTAAAGTCACTCAGTGTGCTATGGAGAGAGCTATGCTTGGGGTTTCTCTAATGGATGGTATCAGAAAAGAAGTTATACGTCAGAGGACTAAGGTTACCAACATAGCTGTCAATATATGCAAGTATAGGCAGGTAGCCGGTAGTGGCTGGATTTGGAAGACCGAGGACCGAGTGTTGTGGCGCTCCTTGGGAGAGGCCTATGTCCAGCATTGGATGATTATAGGCTGATGATGATAACATGTACATTTCATATTATTATACCAATTAAAATATACTATGATTTAGCATAAAGTTCATAAAATATTCTATCATATCACATAATGTGTGTTAAATGAACAGAATACATATTGGGTATTATACCTTATAAAAATATAGATGTTAAAGGTAAGGTTTATTATATGTTGTGAACGTTATTAGTGTGAAATGAAACATTTTGTTTTATACGTCGCAATACGGACCCCACAATGCTACTTAGAGAATTCCATACTATATTCTTATTTTTTTATACATACTGTCGTTCTTTCTTTCGTTCCAATATCTATCCAAATATTTCTGCCATACATGCCTGTCTAAGTTTGCGTTTCCCTCACAGTCTTTTTTAAAAATTGCAGTGGATTGATTCTTTCATTTCCATTGTATACAGTTCTTTCATTGCCGTGGAAGTTTGTTTCATTGCCGTGGGCCTTTGTTTCATTGCCGTGGACGCTTGTTTCATTGCCGTGAACGCATGTTTCATCGCCGTGGCACGAAATTTTTAATCATCCGTATCTCGTTAAGTTTTTAACTTATCTGCTACCCATTTAGTAAGAACACTAACATTAACAAAAACTTTAATAAAAGCGTTTTACTAATATAAAAAACCTTAAGATAAAAAAGTCCACGGAAATGAAGATTTTTTAGGACTTGTTGAAATCCACCCTTTTATACTTATAGGTATTTAATATTTTTAGAGTCTGAAAAAATATGGGAGATTATTATTTTCTTTAACTGGTAGCCCTTAACAGAAACTACCTACAAAAACTAATTGTTAGTTACCCGATATTACTCTATCTGAAGTTTCCCATTTTATATTAAAATCATTATTTTAGTTGGCAGTTATTTCTGTTGTAAAGTTGAAAAACTACTCTTCCAAAAGACATTTGGTAGGTAATTATTTGAACAACTTAGGTTTAAAAATAATCTACCTAAGTATTTATAATGCAGTAAAATTGCAAGTAGGTAGTAGCTACATACCTATACCTATATACAATAAATAACTACGCAGGTACTTACATATGTTGCTTATGTATTCAGACTACTCAATTTCAGTGCGACCCGCCCAAATCGATAGCTTCCGGCCGTTCAACCAATGACTGATGTTGGCTGACTTCGCTATCGCTAGTCACTACAAGCATATATAGGTAAGTACATACTTACTTACTTACCATATACCTACATAATAAAATATGACATAACAATGTATTTAGGAACATATAATATGCTGTGCATGCTGTATAAACATACCTAAATATTAAACTGTATGGTGGATACAATCATAGCCAATTCTCAACCACACGCTCTTTGTGTCGAGTGTTGGAATTCATTGCAAAAAGCTCCATCTGATAGGCGACTATTAAAGCGTATACTTGAGAATTACCACAGCAGGTAAGTACCAGCTTCGACCGCAGAGTGAACTGGGCAGCAGATAAAGCGATTTCTAAACAATCGTCAACATTACTCAATGACGTAACAGCACATGTGAGATAAACTCATTAGCTGGCTACCGTCGAGATTGTGATGCCGACGAGGAGGCGATATCTCGCTATGGATGTGGTGTCAGTGGTAAAGACAGCGAGAGAAGAGCGCTTAAAATAAAAGGTTTGCTGAAATATTCCTTGAAAAATTGCGTAAAATCAAGTAAAAATACCCTGGCTATCTAATAATGGGATGAAAATTGGAATTAACTACGTGCATAATACATATTGTCACCAACTTACCTGCCTATCACTCATTTTATAATCAACAGCGACACGGAGGTTTAGGTGACTGGTATCAGTATCATACAACTCCCTTACTCTTTTCAGTATTAACGTTAAAGCCCCTACTATTACACGAAAGCAGTATAAATTTTCCGCTTTCCTCCACTCCCACAACCACACACATACCCTAGCAGTAGTACAAAGGCCTTTGATGTTCGTGGCAGGGTCGGGGAGGGGGGCCCGCATGATCGAGATCGCGCGATCGCCGACGACCTATTTGTGCCTCGTTACTCTCTGATAGCCGAAAACAAAACATGAGCAAGAAATTCGCAGGTTTTCCGCCTTTGAGCTGTGCACTGATATGTGCGCCTGGTGTTTCGGCCGTAATTAGTTTGTACTGTTGGTTATGATTATGGTAAAGAAAGGGGTGTCTGATTATGAAGGAGTATAATATTATACATAGTGCATAGTATTTGAGAGTTTTTTAGGATACTTACTTCTAAAGAGGATGCAATACTTGCTCAGAAAAGCTATAAAGTACTTAGTACGTGAACAAATAATTGCAACAGTCACAACGTCTGGTAAGTAACATGACCACATAGAGACATAAATCTATAACCTAACCACCAGAGCTCGGACTCATAAAAATATGCACCTTTCATGCCAAAGCATTTTATTATTTCATTTTACTTTCTGCCTTTGAAATACCCACGAAAAAGGGGTGTTAATACTCTAGTAGCCTAATTTATACTGGCTGTCTGCGGCATATCGTAGATTAACTGATTCGAATTCAACATTTTGGATATACTTAGCTCCTAAAATCAGTCATTTTTATACACGAAGACTTATGTGAACGTTCCTAAATCAGCAGTTGCATGAGTCGAAAATGATCATATCAATAAAATTAGTATAATATCTAGGCCTGAAATCTGAAATCAATGGTTATTTGTCACCAGGAGTGCAGAGATCAGCAGATGTCCGGGCCATCACCTGGGCACCGATGGAGAGAAAGATACCGATTTTGGGACAGCATCGTGCGGAGACACGTGTCAATTTTACTGTTGTTTCACTAAATTCTACGAACAATCGTAGACTAAATTGTTAAATAAATATTTTACGATGTACGCCCACCCATAGACATCAGACTTGTAACGGTTTGGGAAGCTTTTATTTCATATTTTCGTGCGAATAATAATCTACAACACAATATTGTTAATTCTGTTGCCTCATCCATGCTGTATAGGTATAGCTGATGAAAATATTTGTAAGTTCGTGGCTGATTAATTACGATAACCATATTTTGGATAAGTAAGTTTCATTAAATTCAATATAGGTAATCAATTTTATAATTTACATTTCTACCGCTTAACAAAAATGACATGTCGGCCGAATAGATTTTTAAATATTTTTTATTTTTAAATAGGCAACAATAACACCAAAGTGTATCTTGAAGTACCATAGAAAACTGTTAGAAAATGTAACGGCAGCAGTAATAGTCTGGTATTGCTAAAACTCCGTCAATCAGTAGATGCGGGTCGCAATGAAGCGCACGCGCCGATGCCAGCTTATAATAAACGAATTAAAATAAATTCTCATAGAGAGGTGTCCATTAAGCTCACAGAAACGAATTTAATATTTAATAAATCTTCATGTGAGAGCGGTTTTCGGAATAACGCAATTTTAACGGCTATTGTTCAAGCCGTTGGTAGTTTATTCGTTACGTTTAGAATTTTTCAAAAATCTTTGATTTCGACTGTTTCCTATTTTTATCAAAAGTTTTTACCTATCTTTTTATCTTAGTTTTATCAAAACTCAATAATACCTCTTGTAACTTAAGTAAGAAATGTTCTTCACGCTTGTTCTGAGTAAAGTTAGCAACTCTATTATTAGTTATTACCGTACAAAAACGTATTAGCAAATGTAGACCTTTGTTTCAACTCGGACCACCACAGAACTCAATCAAAACACACTCATGCACTTAGTAATTGTGTAAAAATACTACTTTTAAACGTAATTTTCTATAGTTACAACATTTTTACAATTAAATGCGCAACACTTTTACCTATTCGTGGGTGGCGATACAATACTTGTATTTTTTAACTACGTTTTACTTATATGTAGCTAGGTGGCCTACACAGGCCCTATGATACCTACCAATCAAGTTTATGGTTGGGTACAATTTAAATCATCACCAAAAAAAATAATTGTACGCCAATACATTTCACCAAAAAAATAAATTAAAACCAAATTAATTAAACCAACTCCAAAATCGAAATCCCAAAAAAAACGTTTACGTTCCAAAATAAATAAACACGCCTCCAAATAATTGCAAGTTTACAATAGAAAATCTTTTTCGTCGCCAAAACGGATAAATCATCACCCAATTATGCTATACTAAAATATAAACATTGACACCAAAACTAAGTGTTCAATTATTTTTTTATATCACCAAATTATCCTACCCAAAAACAATATCCTATCTAATATTATAAATGCGAAAGTAACTGTGTCTTTCTGTCTGTTTGTCTGTTACTCTTTCACGACAAAAGTACTGAACGGATTTGAATTAATTTTGGTATACATATAGTATAGACCCTAGTAAAGAACATAGGCTACTTTTTATCCCGGAATTCCCACGGGAAAAGTTTTTAAGGCGAATCGAAGCTCGCGGGAGCAGCTAGTATAGTATAAAGGTAATCGATTACCTGTTAATTTTAATATGTAGGTATTTGCGGCTCTACGAGTGGTGCGGCATGAATTTTGAATTCGCGCGATGCTTGTGGACGCAATGTATCAATGATGTCTAGTACATCGACCTCAATACATCGCGGAAAATTCTGGACAAGGTCAAATTTGAGCGGCGCCATCCCCCCACGCCCGCATACTCATATACATACATTTACCTATCATCACGGTCATCAGCCAATAATCATCCACTGCTGGACAAAGGCCTCTCCCAAGGAGCGCCACAACACTCGGTCCTCGGCCTTCCTCATCCAACCATACCGGCTGAAACCCGCCTAAGGTCGTCAGTCCAGCGGGCAGGAGGGCGTCCCACGCTGCGTTTGCCTGTTCGAGGTCTCCACTCGAGAACTCGTCTACGCCAACGGTTATCGGTTCTTCGGCAGATATGACCAGCCCACTGCCACTTCAGCTTACATATTTTGACAGCTATGTCGGTAACCTTAGTCCTCTGACAGATAACCTCATTCATTTCTGATATGATCCATCAGAGAAACCCCAAGCACCAAGCACTTAACTATAATAAATTGTATTTCAATTCCTTATTTCTATAGAATTTATTGGTACATGGCAAAATTCAAACCTTCGGCCACACGAATGGGAGTCGAGATGGCGTAACGGATAGATTTTACTAGGCACATACTAATGATTTAATAAATTCATAAAGCAATTTAACAAGTGACTTTGTTTTGGGGTAAGCTATTGATTATTTGGTATAAACTTAATTTTTAATATTTACTTTTGGGGCATTCCACGGGTAGTGGGAAAATGAGATATTTTTTTATTAATCTAATCAAGATTATTTTATTGTTAATTCAATATTAGATATACATATTTACATGTTCTGTTATTTTTTTTTCTGAAAAAAGCAGGAAAGTATTTTTTTACATACGTTTCATACGTTGTTTTTTTGTTCTGAACATGTGGTACGATTTTTTGGGTCATGTTCATGTCCCACCAGTCACAATTTATTTGGTCTATATTTCTTGCAGAAACAAAGCTTGCTCATAGTTTATAGTTCACGTCTTAATAATAATATATTTAATCATTTAATAGCACATTCAAATACATTTTGCTATGTTAAGTATTTGGACTAAAATCTCGTTTGACGGAGCAGAGGTCGGGGCTGAGGTATTTTTGGCTGTCCCACCAGTCACACTCCTTAAACCGTTAATATATCACCAATAAATGTACATGGGTTATTAATTTGGTAATCATTACATTACTTGGTTCATTATCTACTATACAGTATATATTTAATCATATTATTTGATTAAAATAAAAAGTTACAGGTCTAAACAATAGCAATTCTGGAGTAAACAGTCCCACCAGTCACTATGGAATGCCCCTTTTACTTTTTTTGGTTAGAAAGGATTATTAAAATGATACTGATAAAATAATATATTCGTTACATCTATTTAGCGATGATATACTTTATTTGGTTTGAAATAAATTTTAATGGTGTCAATATAGTTTTACAGTATGCAGTAAAAAATAATTTGGTTCATTTCAAAAATATTTTGGGAAGCATGATTTGGTGATGATTTATCCGTTTTGGCGGAGATTTCGAATTTATTGGCGGCAGTATCATATAATTTCTGGTGGAGGTTTAAATACAAGCCTTTATGGTTTACAAATTGCAACCTATGAATCGGACCACAACAACGTAGCTAACAACATCCTTACTCTTACAGGAAGAAGAACAAAAAACACCCTTAAATTATCACATTACTTAACCAGTTCAACTCAAACTGCTAATTAGATAAACCATGACAAAAGTGATGGACAATCCCACAATTATCATACACCCATCACTTGCCATTATCCGTTTCCCTCCTTATAATCACGAATAGTCAGCTTCATAATAGCTACACACTCTTTTACCTTGTCAAACTCACTAACCGCCCGTTATTCATACAAACATTGGTGGTTTGTTACTTTGACAAGGTACAAATAATAGCTACTTATGAAGCTGAGTTGACCAGTGCGAGTACCGGTTCCATTATGACATGGAGTGTCCAGTTGGCTCAGGCGGTGGTGACAGTTCATTAACACTGCAAGATTACGCAAGACTATTAACTGGTGGCAGATGCGTCGCTGATTGCTGTTCACAGGTGTACGCTGAGACCACGTGGATTTATGGATAGGGTTGAGAGACGTTGCATAGAGTTTGATAGGTAAATAATTAAGACTATAGCTTCTTGAGAAAAATATTAAACTCTTTGAAAACAAATACGTGTAATAGGAGGTAAATGTTGTCTGATTATGTCTATATATGTAATATACGTGTATCAACAACAAAATGATTCCCTCACCTTCAAAGGTAAATAAGGCATAGAAGGCTTTGACTTGAAATTCGTCATCATCACACATCACATCGCATTTTAGATGCGAGAAAACTATTTTCCCCAGGCATGAAAATAGATCTTTTCATGCCTCTTTTACTCAAAACACCAAGTCAGAGCAGCATGAGTGATGGAAAATATATTTCAGCTGCCAAAAACCCTTGAGGCACAACCCTACACTAATACAGTCGCGGACTCCACGCTATAAAAACAAGTTGTCGCGATTTGATGACCCGGGAATATTGCATAACCATCTATTTATTATTGATGTCTTTAATTTACATAATGCCTGCTTTTTGTCCTGGACACCAGAACGCATAATTTTTATGAGTAACTACAAAAAGAATCATTTTTGTTTTGTCGCCTAGTTTAATTTGATTGCCTGATAATGATATAGGTTTTGATTGCCGCTGATTGAGCGGGCCGGTTAAGCAATTAACGAGCATTTTTTTCTTCTTTATAAGATAGCTAAGGTAACATAGTTTATTTAACTTAAACTGGCTAACAAACAAAGTTCATTTCAAATGATAATTTTATAAGATAACTTGGACGCGGTCAGGCTTTGGATAAAAGTAAACTGGCTAATTGATTCTTGCCTTTGATTATTCCTAATTATCAACACTCTGGTTAGCCTTTCTTATCTAACTACTACCAACTAAACAGGGTATAAGTAGGTAGCGGAGGGCGGCCGACATAGCATCCCCTGCTATTTCGGCCGATTCGTGGATTCAAATCAAGAACTTATTTCAACCCCAACATCTATCGCTATCAGCCGACAGGTATGACCACACGTGCACGCATACCTTATTACTAAGTGAAGACCACATACCTGCCTACCTATCAGTTTCAACGAGGCATTTTTTTCCTCCAATCAACCGCCATACACGGAGAGTTCTAGAAACATATCATGCGCCGGCGCAGCTAGCTACTGATTAGGAATAGCAAATATGAATCAGTAACACGCAGGTGGCTTTCTTAGCTTTTTGCACAGATATGCCCACAGGCAGCTGCTACTAAAATTGCGGGCCCCTATGACCGGCCATAATCTAGGAATAAATAGTCGATAGCTAATGACAAAATGGAAATGCACTAAGCGTATGACCAAACGCAATTATTTTGTTTGTAACGTATATATCCGTAGTGGATACGGGCATTAGCACGTGCCGCTTCTTATAATATATGAACATGATCATTTTTCTTTAGTTTTAATTACTCCTTCTATTTTTTATGTTATTATGATTATGACAGCGTAATTTCCTGCAGAAGAGCCGCTGATGATTACTCAAGCTTACGCCTGTGCGCGTCAATCTATCAATTTAATCTTCTTTGTAGACACTGATGAGACGATCTATTGATTGATACTTTATTCATGATCGCAGGGTGTATCAAACTAAGCACATCAACATACATGATGTAATTTACCAAAATTGTTTTCTTTTCATCCAAGACCCTGAAAGGATTTATTTAGCTTTTCATACCTTTGGACCATTCGAAAATAATTTTAACTTTACTTTTTATTTAGTTGTAACTTTAAACATAACAAAAAATAAACTGGGTGTTTTATAAGTATATATACTTATTGTACGTATTCACAGACTGGTAAACAAAATTATCTCTGAGTTCATAATGGCGTGTGATTCTATTATTTTTGGCGATAAATATAAAGACCGCATTACAGCTTAATTATAGATGTTTTATACAAGTCAAATCAGCGATGACATCGCAAAAACGACAGTGGGCGCACATGCTCTCTTATTGACTGTAGAACAAATGGACGAATCACAAAACGCTTTTGAATCCGCATGAATCGTACTCGACTGTTTTATGCGCACACGCATCATACATATGACTCACAAGTACCTACAGCAAAGAGTGCTCAGTCGTAGATATGATGACAGAGTACAGATGGATTGGATTATTTAATAATTAGAAATCTTTACATAATTATTTGGTTTAAGTAATCTTGAAAGAAACCATCGAAGGGTGGTATCGTACGTATCGATTTTTTTTTATAGTCACTAACTATACGTCTTGAATTTTTAGAAATGACAAAACTCGCACTTGCTTTTTTTTACTTGAGTACTAAAACTTTTTAAAACCATACGCAACTTTTTTGGTAATTTGCTACGAACTTCATTAACTTTCCCAACCCCCACAGCTCCATCACACATCTACAACCACCTACTCTATTCTTATCGGCTACCACGCTTGTCTGCGAAGAATTCCTTTCAGCCGGAGATAAATGGAGAGTCGGAGTGCGCATCTTCCACAATGGGGTATCGTGTGTCGGCCACCTGCGCCGATGAAAGACCGAGTGCAGGCCACGGCCGCTGCTGGCTGCTCCAAGCGTATTCCGGGGTCACTGGATCTTGGATGTTTTGAACGCGCCTAGAAAAAAAAGGGAGTGATATTTGGCTTGTTGTATTGTGAGCTGGTCTGTGACACGGTAACTCGTAATGTATGGATCGATAAGATTTTTTGTTTTTTGTCTGTTTGATATTCGTAGCACATCGGTGGTTTGTATTTTAGCTCCAGTTGTTAGCCATGGCTGCAACGTGCATTCTTAGAATATTATATGACTCAATTCTTCGTAAATAAACATGGCCAACGTAGTTTTCCCTTCGCAAACACACAGATACCTTGAAACTCGTGAAAGTAATTTTCCCTCATTAGGTATCGAGTTATCGCGCACTTAATGACGACTATCTCTCGGAATAGGGTGCGAGGTTTTGTGAAGATTTACAAGACTTACCGCTACTCATTACGGGGACTAATCGAAGCTTCTGGAAGCTTTGTTTATAGGGTTCGATTAATCTATGGTAGCATAATGTGTGCAAATCGAATAAGTTGTCGATTAATCGAATAGTACCTATATACCTAAGTAATGGTTTCAATACTTAATCAATAGTATTTAGTTAATTTTTTGTCTACAAACAGTCACTAATTTGGACATAATCATAAACCAAGCGCACTCGTACTTTGTTCAATATTTAAACGGATTGGAATTGATACTTTACAAAAGTCACCCAAACAATACAGACCATAGAGGTTTGACTCCAAATTCAAACAATCCAATCATAGATCTCTACCTCAGCCCGGTCAGATCTCGCACGTTGATACCGCCCCCCGTCCCTGCGCCCCCCTTTACCGCCCCCTGCCGCTCCTGAGAACACTACTCATTAACAATCGAATAAAGTAGTTTGTAATAATCGATACATTTGAGTCATTGGTGAAATTTGATGTTTGATGCTATCTGGCATTGTTTGTGGTTACTGTGGGAAAGTGGGTGTGATACTGCTAGGTGAATTGGACAGGAAATACGACCTATGGGATTGGTAAAACAGCTGTTACTTTTGCAACATAGTTTATGGACCTACGGAAGTTGAGTCTTTTAGATCAACTATGGATATCAATCATAATTACCTCTTCTGTTTTATGTTATCCGCGGATCAGATGATTTAATATGTATATTTCACCGGTATGTAAAATACCTATTACTCTACATGTTCTGAATAAAATGATGACGATCTCTTAGCATACCGAAGCACCCACCCTGTAACGCCCTTCCCACTGACTTAACACAAGCACCTCGACCTCTGATTGTGTAGTTCTCTGAAGACAGCTGACACTGGCCCTACCCTTCAAATGTTTGTTGCCATTATAATTGTAAGTGTGACTGTGTGAAACAAAGAAAAAAAAAAAAAAAGAAAAAAAAAAAAAACAAGAAATGCACAACTGGGGGTTTTTAGTCGGTTAAAGGCCGACACTACCTGGGTCCCCTTCCCAGGTGTCTGTGTAGATTTTCCTCCAGGAGTGCAAAAAAATAAATAAATTATTAATAATATATAGGTATATATATATAAAAGATAAAATATACAGGGTGTCCCAAAAGTCAACGTCATCCCTTAAAGGGCTGATAGGTCAGCTCATGAGAGGCCAGAATATCACAATATGACCTTAGTAAAAACTCGATAATTTTCAAGATATTGACACTTTTATAAATTTGCTGAAAATCGACACCTTGGATCAGTTTTTTGCGTGCCGCCGGTACAAAAATCCATATTGTTAGAATTTGTTTGGTGTTGCATCACCCTGTATAGTCCTGCTATTGATCGCAGTCAAAAAAAATATCGAGTAATGCTGTATGTTTAAAAAAAACACGGTTTTTAAAGTCATAAAAGGTAATCGTATTTTTTTATAAACAACTTAGACTCTACATACTGTAAAAAAAATATACCACGCAAACCTGGCACCTTATTTGAAAAGATTGCTCATTTAATGCAGTTTCCAAAATGGTATGAAACGTTGCTATTGTTTCAATTAACAAAAAAGTTATTGCTATTTTAGTACAAAACGACCTCGATGTAAAATTGTTTGAAGGAAATTTATCTGACTGAATTTATTAAGGGTAAGTCATGTTGGAATGAGTAAAAGTAAAATAGGTGGTGGGGTCAGCCGTGGCAACATAGATGACGCAAAAATAGCTAAGAAAAAACTTACCAAACTCTTATAAAACATATTTTGCGTTTTTTACACCTTTTTTTAAAAAAAACAAACATTTATTGTCTTTTATTTTTATTTCTCAAAATTATAACACCACCACATAACAACACCCATAGTATCCATAAAAGGGACAGATCAGTTTGTCATTAACATTACCTCTAATTACTTGATATTTATTTTAAAGTTATTGTTAAACAAAACCAAACTCTCAAAATTATGATTATGACCATTAATTAGTATAATTTTTTGCTGATTATGTACTTAATATAATAATGTGGTGTTATAATTTTGAGAAATAAAAATAAAAGTCAATAAATGTTTGTTTTTTTAAATAAGGTGTAAAAAACGCAAAATATGTTTTATAAGAGTTTGGTAAGTTTTTTCTTAGCTATTTTTGCGTCATCTATGTTGCCACGGCTGACCCCACCACCTATTTTACTTTTACTCATTCCAACATGACTTACCCTTAATACATTCAGTCAGATAAATTTCCTTCAAACAATTTTACATCGAGGTCGTTTTGTACTAAAATAGCAATAACTTTTTTGTTAATTGAAACAATAGCAACGTTTTATACCATTTTGGAAACTGCATTAAATGAGCAATCTTTTCAAATAAGGTGCCAGGTTTGCGTGGTATATTTTTTTTACAGTATGTAGAGTCAAAGTTGTTTATAAAAAAATACGATTACCTTTTATGACTTTGAAAACCGTGTTTTTTTTAAACATACAGCATTACTCGATATTTTTTTTGACTGCGATCAATAGCAGGGCTATACAGGGTGATGCAACACCAAACAAATTCTAACAATATGGATTTTTGTACCGGCGGCACGCAAAAAACTGATCCAAGGTGTCGATTTTCAGCAAATTTATAAAAGTGTCAATATCTCGAAAATTATCGAGTTTTTATTAAGGTCATATTGTGATATTCTGGCCTCTCAAGAGCTGACCTATCAGCCCTTTAAGGGATGACGTTGACTTTTGGGACACCCTGTATATATTATAAGCTTCCACATTGAGTAGTGAGTAGTTAAAAGATGAAGATAAAAAACAAACAAACTCTCACAATATATTGATCTCTCAAAAAGGCACGGACATAAAGTCTGTGGAGTGATAATAAAATGTTTAAAAAAAAAAAAAAAAAAAAAAGACCTCTGATTGTGGGAACGCGGTAAGACAATCAAGCTTTCACTAAGAGCAGTCATTTGAGGAAGGGCTACCAACTACTAATGTAGGTCATTTGTGCAATAAAGTATCAAATAATAAATAAATACTGAAGTTAAAAATGTAAATTGTCTATAAGTTAATAATAAGATGTGGACTCTTAAATTTTGAAGAAAACCAGTTCGCTGTTCTGGCTTGTGTGGTATTGACGAGGGCTCAATTTAATCCATCGGTCGTCTCATACATCAAAACTTTAAGTTTAAATTTTATTTAAAAAACTTTGTTTAACTTGCAACATCATCATAATAATTTTTTGTGACCCTTGACAGCCCTAAAGCCAATAATGAGACCCTGTGCAAGTATCACAGGCTGACCCTGCCCGTTATCTATGAGGATTAGTTGAGGAAGTCACCGTATCTGTCCATCAGCCGACAGGCGGGTAGTTTGGACACCGATACTGGTTCAGAAATCGGGGAGTTTACTGTATTTGGGGCCGTTTATTTGATTTAATCGCGTAAATAGCAATGAGACCTTAAAGGTGGTACGTAATGGCTGGTTTCAGCCGCAGTGTTTGTTGAAAGTTACACACCCTGTATAAGTAAAATTGAATTATTTCTTATTCATATTATCACTCTGCACTCGTCTTTTAGCTATTTCTGTCAATACTTAATTGATTTATAAAGACTTCCATTTAACCTACAATGTAATGGAATACCAGTTGTATTGTTGTCGAGTCCAAGTTCTTATAAAACATGTCACTGCAAAAACTACCCCAAATACCTTGAGTATACAGCACATAGTTTGAAATCATTATACTTCAAAATTTGTAGAGTATAGCTAAATCAAACTTACAGGAAGCAACTACAGAATCTAAATTTGGATCTATATCTATGAAGTTAAGATCCCTTTTTGAACATTATTCCCTCGTTGATACACAAACAGGGGGTTAGTGAGGTATATTGTGTTAATATCACAATATGGCTGTCAGTTAATTGGAATAGATTATGGGAATAAGTCCGTTACGAGTGGTCCCGGGGGATGGCCCGTTCATTTAGTGGCTTGATTTTTTATCAAGTCATCGAGTGACAATGGAGATAGGCGGATTATCACAATATTTGGTACGAGTCGCGTGCGGTACTGTAAGTTGACACTGTTACGGCGGTTTATGAATGACTACCTTGATAAATATTGTTAGTATAGATAGTAAATAGTACAATTGCGCAATCAAAAAAAATTTTATGAAAGCCAGACAAAAATTGCAAAGAGTGTATAAATATAAAAAATACCAACCATATTCATCGACTTTTGTTACACAACTACCTAAGTTTTTTTCTTTATCTGTAATACTCATATATCTGTAGTAATATCATAATATCTGTAGTACTCATAAAGAACCATATGTCTGGCCTATCCCAAGGAGAGTCAAATACTTAGATATAATTTATGTCTTCATATTAACTCGGATCATAATCATCGCAGTTAGTGAAGTGTTAGAAGGCGTGACCTAGTCACAAATGCCCGCATACTCTAATTTGGACTTGAACTTAAAGCAAATGTTATGTGAAGGCAGTCACTGAATGCCCTTCATCTTTATTGGTGAGAGCATCAAATCAGTAATATACTCATTACTATTCTAAATAGGTAAACACATTACCTTACCAATATTCCAGTCTGCGTTGTTCTATGTAACATAATATTTTATGATCAACTTCAACGTTTTCGTACTCATAAAAAATCATGGTATTTGAGAAATACCTAAGAGATTTACCTACCTCACATTAATATGTGTTTAAGTTACAAAAAAGCTTATGATTTTCTACTTACAAGAAGAGTATAACGAGAATAGTCCAGCTACTGTACCTCCGCTGCATACCTCTAGAGACCGCAGACAGGCTGTCTTGTCCTGCGTCTCGGAGTGACTCACCATCACTGACCATGCTCAATGACAACATCCCACTTGATGTAGAGACTTTGTGACTCAGGGCATGACCCTGAGTGAGCTGGTCGGGAAGAAAGTTGTGGTATGATTTATTCCTTGCAATATTGGCTTCTATGTATGTATTTTTTTATTTAGAATAATTATATATGTTTTCCAAACTAAGTTTAATATGTCTTTATACGAAAACGAATGTGACAGTTTTGATGCTGCATCCAAAACCAAAGTTCAAGAATCAAATAATAGACACAAAAACCACACAATCCGAATAATACATTGTTAAGAGCCATTATTAGCAACAATTTAACCGAAGCGTGCTATATTGATAAAAGAATCAGAGTATCGGATTATCGCGTGAACGCATACATCTTTTTAGGGCAATATTTGGCGGGTACAAAAGCGGTAAAAAGCTTTGAAGATGCGCAATAAAAAGGCAATAACGTGGTTGTACAATAGACGTGGAGGGAAGGACAAAGCGGGCATCGGCGCGTGCGCAGCTATGCCACACACCTTGTGTTGCTACGAGGTGCTACGCGGCGGCGTAGGCTTCGTAGCGCGTAGCAGAGTCGTTACTGTAATTTTCACAGTCATTATGATGATAGGTATTGTAGACAAGTAATAGGTATTTTAAACCATTATTTTAATTTTTTTATTTATTTTATTTTATTTTACTATATTAGGAAAACTTAACTAATTTATTTTGTAGATAACAATGACAGGGTAGCTTATGTTGCACAAGTTTCCATCTCTAGGTAGCTTAGTTAGGTAGTATAGGGAGGGTTAACTAAAGCTTAGACTTAATCTAATCGCAAATACACATAACTTTATAACAAATAGAGGGAAAGGCCTACCTATCTAGCTTTAGCTTAATCTTATGTACACTTGGGTAGGTTAAAACTGTTCTTTCTGATATTGTTATGAAATTCATGAAAGAAAAACACATAAAAAGAAATAAACTTTATAATCCGCTACCGGTCCCATTGTAGTCGTGTCCGAAAAAAAACGTAATCCACACAAAACGTACCAATTCAAACTCACCAAATCTTGAAAGGTCCATTGTGTTTTTTTTTCATTATTTGATTTGTTACTACAAATATAAAAAGATTTTAGGTACTTAATGTCCAGTAATTGGCGATCAATGAGGATCAGTGGGCACATTGTGTCAGAATATCGAATGCCCAAATCTTTTGTGTTAATAAAAAATATGAATAGATATAAAAAAATAAGCACCCGCCAAGGGTCAGCGATGAAAGGCGAGCTGTCGATAGCGGTCAGATTATAAACTGCTGCAAAAATACTATGGATTTAAATAGGTATTTTTTCATAATGAACATTGTGCACAAAGCCGGCAGGGCTTGCTAAAATACAAAATGTGCAATGTAAGTTCTTTATTACGATTATTTTGTGACATTGGAAAAAAACGAAATATATTCTGAAATTATGATAGATAAGTACTTATACTTATGAAAATAGCAAATAGTCTGAGATTTAATCAAAAATAGCTGCTAGAAATTATGTCTTACATGCATTAGAAAAAAAAAACTTACATGCACCAAAATTCATAGACAAGTCAAACAGAACGATTTAAATTCATCATCTGACTCCACCCGCCGCCGACCCGCCGGCTGACCACAAATCCCACGCGCTATGAATAAGAAACACGAGCCAAACGGATACCGCTATTATCAAAACATTATTACAACACTCCAAACGCATCGCCCTCCAAATGTAAAAATTAAACAACAATTGCCTTTAATACTGCTGGGGTCGGTTTAAAAAAAACTGTCAATCTGCTGTAGATCAATCATACTTCGTGAATGGGGGTTGATGCGCGCGAAACCAAAGCCACAAGAAGATAATGAAAGGAGTTTCTAAACGCATCCCTTGATGTCCAATGTTGTGGGCTGACGTTCGATGTTTGAATTGTCCGCCCCATTCGCTCTTTTGTCTCGTTATTTGAGCATTGAGGTTGGGCACTTGAGTATGACATGGCCAGTATTCTTCCAGTATTGACATATTTTGAGGGTTTTGTTCGGAAAGTCAAACGCAATGCAATCAAACGTACCTTTTTGGCTTCTTGCAAGCTGGTTTGCAATAAAGTATTTAAAAGGGTCATGTTCGGTAATTTAAAAATAAATAACTAATATTGAAATAAGTGTCGGATTCTAATTTAGTCCATTAACATGCACTTTACAGTACAGTGCACTTTATAACCGTAAACATGTGCACTATTTCATTACCAGTAAGTAACCATGCAATCATCACTAACTAATACCACTAAAAACTACAAGCGGACTTCCTCACGCCGACAAGACATTTCACTTGCGCACGCGCAACGCACGCGCAGCCACCACGTGCGTCGCGCCTGGACGCGTCCACGTGCCCACGACCAGGTACAGAGGTGGTGACGCGTGCCATGGTTGATAAGGTAACATGTGGTAGCATTTGTGGTAGTTTTTAGGTACCTTAAGGTCATAGACAAAGGATTAAGTAATATAAGTAGGCATATTAGCAGGATATCTAAAGACAGTCAGGTCCTAGATTTATACTTTGATAAGTAATCATTATGTACCTTCAGTCTTCAGGTTTTTAGGTTTAGGTGTTTTCTACAAATCGTAGCTACATAATAATACAAGAAAAGTTGAAGTAATCAACGTAAATTCCATTAAAAACCATCGCAAATCCAATCATTTATCATCCATTCCTAAACAATTCAGAATCTCACTGATATTGACAGCTGAATGTTGAAAAACACAAAACAAATGACAGTCTACGACTAGCACGAGTCTGTAAAAAAGTTTGAAAGGTTTTAAAATGGGAAATAATGAGCGTTTACGAGGAGCGGTACCGCGGCGCGGTGGTAATCGCGCTGGCACCCGTACACTTTATTGCCTGAACTAATCTCGTGATTATACTCGGTTCCCCTCCTCAATGCAGCCATCTTGTATCGGAAGCACTGTAAATTGGATAGGAATTAAAAAGTGCGTATACCTACGTGCCTCCTCTTAAAATAGTTTAAAGTAACAAAACAATCCCAAAAGCATGATACTGCAAATATTATATTTACAAGAGTAAAGTACATACATTATTGGCATATACCATACCTAAGTCAGGCTGTCAACGGCTAATTTAAAATCTGACTCCAAAAGCCTAACTAGCAATTAACACTATTTTACTAGTCCTTAATGGCATTTAAATGAACCATACAATAAACATACAATCCCACAATACATCAAGAACAGTGACACCACACGACACTCGGACAAAAGGACAAACCAGGACTTCCGGACAAAAGCCGGACCATACACTAGCCGGGCACACGACTGTATGTGACTGCGAATTAATACTTATTCAATTTACAATCACAGTTTACGTAAATTCTGATGACCAAACCACGGGGGGCGTGATTGATCATGGGTTAGGAAGAATATAGCTAATTTTTACTGTTAAAATTTGCGTTTTTACATTAGAACGAATAGTTATATTAAATGTTGCAATATTTATGGTTATTTTGAACTATAGTTAGGCAACTATTTTGACGTGTACCGCTGAGCACAATACCAGCTATGTTATAAAATTTTATGAGCGACAATCGTCATTTGTTGTATTTAATTTGTATCGCAAACAACGCAAGAGATATAATCCAAAACATGATCCGTTGGTAATAACGATAACCGTACATCTCGAGAGTGCTAATATTGTTCTAATAACAATAAACATAAAGCATCCGACGTCACAACTTAACCCTAAATTAAACCCTTTTCCCACCGCTCTAATTTTACTAATGCGTGCGCGCAGTGGGGTCAAAGTAATATTGGGTTAAAGCTAAACTCAATATTTAACTGCACTTTAAATATTAGTCGAAGGTACTAATTTACGCATTAGTTCTATTTGAACAAGGTTTGATGTCACTTTAGCTTTTGATTCGGTGTAAAAGTCTTTATTAGCATATTGTAAAGGTAGGTAGGTGTGTAGGTCATATACATAGGTAAAAAAAAATCAAAAAGTTACAATATATTGAAAATAGTTGAGTGTATAGGAAGCTTTCCTAATTTCCCTATTGATTAGGTAAACTGGTAAACTCATTAATTAGCTGCTTAAGTCAACAAAATTATCAGATCAGAAGATTCACACCCTCAAACTCTTTAAATCACATCAGCACAAAGGGAAGCCGTTCGCAGCGCGGCCGCTGTCACAATCGCAGCTAATTGCGCATAATGAGCAGCACAACAAATAAAATATGTTTTTTTGTCATTTATTTTCTCCGCGTTTTGTGTCCCTGTCCCAACAGTGTTCCGCGAACGACCGGAATATTGGCCACCCTTCACTGACGTTCAAATAAAATTTAATGGTCCAACGGGCTCTTTTAAAAGTTTTAGCTTTTAATACGCCAATGTGAAATATCGGATTTCCGGGCTTTGTACAAGCGGACAATTATGTGATCATCTGTATTTTTTACTGAGCATACTGTAGACGTCGTCGATAATACAGTCTTTCCTTACCAAGAAGAATTAATTTCTCCGAGTACCTACCTAAACCTTATACTGACCCTGGGTAGTCAGCGAATGACGCTCTTGTGTTTATCAGCGACAAGGAGAAGTAGGCTGGGTACGCCCTGGGTATACTTATACAAAGCTGAATTATAAACTTAGAAATCGGCATTTATAGGTTAGCAAATCAAAACAAAAACGAAATCGCCTTAACATTCCCACGGCTCACCACACGAAGTTCCTAATTTCATCAATTAATTAAAATCCACCAATCAAGGTACGTTCCCACGGACTGATATCTCCCAATCACGCAACATCTTCATTTCTTTTTTATTAGATTAATACTCCCCTTGTCTGTGGACGATCCCTTTCGAATTTGGAAGCTTTTGTTTTTGGGGTGAGCGTGAAATAGCGAGCGGTTAGCCCGTCATTATGACACTATAGTTGCTATTTGTTAGACAATGGATGAAAATATGAAGGGTCACTGCTCACCTCAAGGCAATGCGGTTATTGGTAGTTTACATTTCAATTCCTTCAATATAAAATATCTGAATCTTAGTTTAATCTAACCCTGAATAAATTTATTTAACTCTAGTTATAGTCTATATAAGAAAATATTATCCAGACTAGATAAGTTACTCTATGGTATCATAGAGTGCTACTCAAAAAATCTACGCAAACCCAGCAATAAATATAAATTTAACGCTATTAGAACACAATAGCGTCTGCGAGAGGTAGCCTCGTGTCGCCGTGAGTGGAACATGAAGCAATTTGTATAATATTGTTGTAAATCAATCGCCTCCATGCAAATTTTGTATATTTAATGCAGAAAACCCCTCATTTATGCAAAACGGTTCCGTTGATAACATTGGAACGGGTTGAAATTGACACAGTTGTGTCATCCCATATTATAGGAAGTCAGGCTAACAATAGAAATTGAATAATCATAACTTTAGAAACTATTTCGTCTTTCTTACTAAACTAGTAGTTTTTTGACTTAAGTACCGTGAGTAATATTTGCTAAACGTTTTAAATGTAATACCTGCCATGTACCTATTTTATTACTAATTATATACTTATACATTATTATAAGTAATTTTACATTCAGTAGATAGGTTCTCTAGACTGCCGCTTACTTTTAATAGAAAATCTATAGCATCAATCTTTGATTCCCGACTCTTATAAAAATCCTTTTTTTACCAAGTTATCATAAACATAGGCAATAAACCGAAACAGTTGTCGTAGCGCGTGTTGAATGTTAAAAGCTTGCGCGTGCGCCCGCATCCAGCAGATAACGAACGAACATAAATTACTTAGGAAAAACACCTTTCACAACACTAGCGAGCATGTTTATTAAATGACACATTTTACCTTGTATCGATTACTTTTTCAAGGTATTAACGTATCTGTTGGGGAAAACTTGTGAGTGGGAAGGTATTGCATTTTTTGCTGTGGTTTCATTGACATATTATTCCATATTTAGAGGTATATCCATCCATATATTTTATATCATATACGTTCCTACTACAGCTTATCATAAGTAGTATTCCCTGGTGAGTGTGGAGGTTCTGTACCTGAGCCGGTAGCACGAACAATTTAAGATCTGTAAAATAGAAAAGTCATATGCTTCATACACGACAGAAAGCGTTTTAAAGTGCCGATATTTAACGATAGTCCGTTCATAAGCTTGCTTGAACTTAAACATTTTCGAGAGCTTTCGTGCTCCCAGCTCTTTGGTACGCAGTACCCTAACGTCTTAAGCCTTTTTTTCTAAAGGATCTACATACGCGTCGTCATCTACTTAGACCTTGGCAACTTTGCCGTACTGTGATCGTCTTAAGCATGGACCATTTTCTATTTATTGAAGCAGGTGATTTTACCTTTAGCACCACCGCTATGTAAATTTTCTACTTTATCTACCTACTCGTTCCCTTAGTTTATATTTCAACTATATAGGTATACGCAATCGTCACCAACTGCAGACGAACAGTAACGCAATTAAACCTCCATCTGGTTCGACCATGACGAACGTCCTTTCATGTTACATACGATTGCGCATTTTGCAAATCCATCGACAACGGCCGAGTCAATCATAGTCCCATTTGTAGGCGACAGTTGCGGGGGCGTATTTACAAATCCCGAATCAAACAACAATTAACCCTCTTTCATGTCCAGTGGGTCGCGTATTTGTTTAATTCGATCCTTTGTTTGAGGTGCGCTTATGTGGAAGCGTTGTCCCCTGTGGGGCACAATGCAGATGAACTGATTTCGAAAGGGTTTAACGTGTGTTGTCGCCAACATGAATACCTGTGCTTGATTTCAATTTGGTTCTCATTGTTTGGTGTTTGAAGGAGGTTTTGGATTGATATAGCTAGTCGATATTCATCGTAGATAAAGGGTATTTCCCTTAGTTGTGCATTAGCAGACGAAACAATCATTAAGTAATATCACTAAGTTTTTAATCTAATTTAGCCAATATGCGCCCAACGGCAACGTTATCCAATATTCCTCTCTTAGAAAGCACCACCACAGCAAGTTATACTCCCTGTAAACAACCCAACAATGAAGCCAGATCGTAATTCAGCCTACTTCAGCTAAACCGCTGAAACTCTGCCCAGCCACTGTTAGTTTCAGGAGTTTCAGCCAAAAGTCGACACAATACAAAGTCAAACTTCCCAACTACCTACTCATGTTTGAATCTATACTTCTACCCCTATGTATAAGGATATGCTGTACAATGTCTACCTACATCCATGCGTTGGTCTTCAGGTTTCGGAGCTCATATTAAAATGTGTATTTATTAATGTACCTAATATATCCCCATAATGAGTACTAATTAACATATTAGGTATAATCAAAATGATACACTCCGTATACTTTTATGTATAAACCACCTCCACATATTTTACATAAGTACTCAATTTAACGACTATGAGAGTGTCCCACGCTATTTTTTCTGCTCAGGGTGCCTATTGAGACCTATGAAATATGTTCAACTGGAAACTAAACAAAATCAGCGTTAAGTACGTAAGTATATAAATTATATTTATTTTTAAAAAGTTGATATCTATCGGAAAATCAAAGTAAGTATGTATGTTAAAACTTAACCAATAAAGGATGCATCTTAATTTCGTTGGAGTCCCGAAACCAGAATTGAATTCAATTTCGCAAATGGATCAGTTCCGCCGGATGTCCTGATGACTCAATGTGTTCAAGCCTCTTTTGTTTAGGCAACAATTTAAGGCCACTTGTACACCCATGTGTGATGTTGGCACTTGGCTTCCTATCTACCTATCCGTAGGTACTAATTTGTATCTATCTATTATTTGGAATATGTCTAAAAAGCTTGATAAAGTAAAGCTCAATGCAGTGCTTACCTTGTTACTGATATGTACAAGGAGAAGGGCTCCATAAACTTTAGAACGTACTCGAATGGTAAAACCAGACATCAAAGAACCCAAATAATTTGCAATACCGCTGTTGCCAAAACATTGCAAGGGATTATCTTTAAACAGATTATTTTAATACCTACCTACCGTTCAAGGAACTACAACTGGTTGAAACAGGCCGAAAATTATCCTACCCCTGTAAGCAGCTTTCCTACACCCAGTTGGCCCCTAATCCGGCA
This sequence comes from Plutella xylostella, assembly GCF_932276165.1. NCBI lineage: Eukaryota > Metazoa > Arthropoda > Insecta > Lepidoptera > Plutellidae > Plutella > Plutella xylostella. Next base: position 8,209,990 of record NC_063984.1, on the reverse strand, counting down.
CCGCCACAAACTATAATCAGCCCAATTTTTATTAATCTCTTCTTTGTGACCGCTTCTTTATTGCTATAAGATAAAAAGAAACAAAGACGGAATTTAAAACAAAACAATAAAGGCAATAAATACGGCAACTTTTGGGACAGGTTCCTTTGCGGATCATTTTTGTAGCGCGGATTATAAGCGGGCATCTTTCTATAGAAACAAAGTGTGGATTTCTAAAAACAATGACGTTGAATCGGGAATTGGTTTAACTTTTGACGGTGTCGCCGGAGTTTGCACTTGTTTTAAAGGATTATTATGTTGGTTTTGAAAATTTTAATCGGCTTATCGTTTTCTTAGCGATTTTGCCGATTTTCAAACGGTAGCTACCTATAATGTAGAAATTATTTGATTAATAATTAATTATTAGATCGGTTAAGTAAAATAATAATATTATAAAAGAGTAACCTCGTGTAAGATTGAACTATCCTATACATCGATATTTCACTAAACTCAGCTCTTACAATGTCACTATAAGTAAGTACCTACCTGCCTACATCAGAATTTGAAATATTTCAGTGCCTATCTTTTTATATAAGTAGGTACTACCGATACGCCATATTCAGTGAACTGAATAGATTAAATATTACGCATAACTTAAGAATAATGCGGGTCATAACTTAATTAGTTAGGTATTGGTAGGAATCAGATTACATAATTAGTTAGATATACTTTTTTTAACAGAGACATCGGTATTTATAAAACTTACAAACCATTTGTTAGAGACAGCTAGATAAACATGAATTTCGTCTCTGTGTCTGTCAAAATACGTGTTGGTGTACCTAATTACCTATCACGTTAACGCTTTGCAAGGCTTTTGTAAACTGTCTGTTAGTTCTTTGATTACAGGGGCTATTTATTAAGAGTACCTATTGTAGCCATAGGTGATAGACATTGAAAAGATTTTTGATTCATAGTCACAAATAAACGTCTTACTTGTCTAAGAGAACGTCGAAAGACCATATTTTTCGGTCAGACTTTTATAGCTTTCAGGAACTAAGAAATAACATGGCCACTCCTCAACCCTCAACATCAATAAGTAAGTATTGCCAATGACTTTTTTCTTTTTTTGTTGCAGCTTCGGCAACGGTCGGTAACGGGCTAACGGCCGGCCCGCATCTCACACCCTCGACGCTGCGCAACGCAACGACCATGGGTAAAACTGCGTCAACTTTATACTAATGCCATAGTTTAATACCCTATATGCATAGGTAGGTACAGGGCAGATGTAATGCATGGTGGGAAAATTTTGCTGGCATTACGCTTTTGTTTTATGCAATGTAAAATTTTCGTTTTTTTTATGGTTTAGGGGAAAATTGCGGATGACTTTTTGTAAAGTATTCCCATAGGAGTTCAGGAATAAAAAATAGCCTAGATCTACCTATAGGTCTGTTAATCCTACCTACAGTATCTTAGCACTTTTAGCTTCTTACATCTTGAAATGCACCAGCCGTTTTTTTCGTGATAGAGTAACAAACATCCATATTCATCCGTTCATCCAAACTTTCAATATATTATTAGCTTATTAATAGTTAATTATCAACCTGTAAATGATATAGATAGATGTAGATGTTTCGTTACTATGATGTTCTCATAATTATCTCTAAATGAAGAAACGTAGATCTAGATTCTAGACGAACTGGAAAGCTAAGCCATGCATGTTGTGTTTTCGAGGAAAGTTTTTTTTATGATCTGAGGTATTTAGGTGATAGCAAGACAAACCATTTTATATTATAGAACCATCCAAATACCTACATAGGTACTGGATAGTCACTTAGACAGTGAGTAAGTACATACTCCCCCGAAAAATAAAATCCCTAATATTTAGAAGCAGCAGGTATCTATATCACCTTTAGTAATTATGGTCTAGAATAAACAGAACCAATCGTTTATCAAATAGGTAAGTACAGCAACAGCGAAATTTCCCAACGCAAAATTTCCTCTTGACAAACACGTTACACAATTCAGATTGGTCGTGGCAAAACTTATTCCTGCCATGTGATTGGCCGTTGGGTGGAGCTTAGATTAAACAACGGTTGCGATTGGCTGGCCCGGTAATACCAGTTTGACTGGAGTGGGGGCCGATCAACCCTCGATGTTTATTTTTGATGCTTAACTTTTGCTCAGTAAGCTATAAGCTTTTAAACTGAGTGCATGCGTAGTACGGATAGTTTTATTTTACACGCAAAAACATACATACCTGTAAAGATTTTGCAATATACCTAATTAATAATTATTTTGTGAAGACCTTTATAACTTATATCTTATCTTGTGTTTATAAATTACGGACTGTGTGAAAACTTGGAACTGAGTTGAAAGTGCAATGTTTTAGAGCTTTTTATGTTGCTGTCTAACTGAAGGAAAGGATTATTTCGGAGATGGTTGTTCTGTAAGTATTGTTGTTGCTGTTTATTATTATTTATTGTTTTGTGTATTGAAATGTTAGTAGGTGTATGCTATGAGTAGGTACGTAACCAAAATTTGATAGGTACCTACAACGTTAGCATATGCTTTTAACGTTTTACTTAATTACACAAAACGAGTCATAATAAGTCATCCCTAGTAAGTACCTAAGTAAAATGACGTATCTCATTAGGCACTTAATAATATTTCGTGGACAATTACCTAGGTACGATTACTACTAAATCTATTTACTTGAAGATGATTAAATAATGCATTAAAAACATGATAAATTAAACAACTCACACTAAAAGTTACAAACTTCTAACAAATGAACTCGAGTGCTACGAAATTTTCGTAGCACTAAAATGTCCAAGCTTGCGTAGTCATTTCGTAGCATCTTGTATTTTTATATTTTTGAAAAAATTATAATTATAATCTTTCAATTACGCAAAAAATATTTATTTAGGCACTAGGCAATTCCGATCTTAACAGCATTTGGCACAGGAGATTCTTATGGGCGAGGCCTAGCCTATTAGATGCGTATCGAGTATTTTGTCTCTTGCACTTCATTGGCCGGTAATAGACGCTTAGGGCAATCGCTTGCAACAATATGTTTCCCGAAGAAAGCTGAAGTAAACGAATTAATTATCGGATTATTACTTTCAGTTAAATCAATCATTATTATTAATAACCTCTTATGAATGAGGCATAGATGCATATAAGTGGAATATGTGCTTCCACCTGCACTCGGGAAGACTTACTCCAGGCCAACCAGAATGCTATCAAAGTTGCTTCTTTTTGGTCTGGACAAATTCGCATGTTCACTGACACGAAAGAAGAAGAAATGGAATAATCAGAACCGGATTGTTTAAAATCCAATTAGAATCTTGCATTGAGACTGAAATCAGTTTTCTCGACTTATTACATTGCTGATGCTGTTTCAAATTTGAATTATTAATGAATTAGAAATATTAGAATAGATTCTAGATGTTAAGATAACAACAAACTATTTAATAACTGTATCACAAATGGATACCGTGGAAGCCTATGCGACCGATAAATTAGGGTCATCGTTGTATTAAAAATTTGGTTTTTATTTAAAGTTTATTGGAAACCAATTGTAAAATTATCTGACACGTACAAAATATGCAGAATCAACGATAGCTGTTACAGGCAATGATTTTCCATGCGTAAAACGTAATATACCTATTACCTACATAGTACCTAGGCACTTCGGTAGGTGGGTATGTACATACTCGTACCTACATAATGTTTCGTAATACTTCATTTATTTAACTGTGATAGCTTGGGTTACCTAGTTGCATTTTTAGGGAAATCTTCATATTATAAAAATTAAAACATAGTTAATCTTTCGGATTGTCTACGCAGCAAGTATTATTAATTTCTGTATAAATAGTACCTCTAGGTCTACATTCCCTCGTCCCTCGCACAGTCAAACGCAGTGGCGTTGGGGAAGGTGCGAGGGCTTCAATTGCCTTTAATTGAACTTCATTGAGCTGCTGCGCTCTATGCGCTCCTGGTACCTACATCGGAGCTATTTGTAAACAAACTTTATAAGGAATTTCTGTACCACCTTTTAAAGGATTTAAGAAATTACTGCATGCATTAGATGCATATATATGATGCAAATATACATAGGTACTACCTAGGACCTACCTACCATTTAGTAGGCTACATAGAACAACACGGAGTCAATGAGTAGGCTATGTATAGGAACCATTTGCCGTGACTGGAAAAATATGAATAAAACAAATGCAAGTTTTCAAACATATCACATCCGATAACTATAAGATGGGTTCCGCTCATCTGGCATAATCTTTATTGACCAAAACTCATTTCGCATAACTCGAATGGTCTAAACTTTTTTGGCCGAACCATCACTTTGCCAAGACTTATGTGGCATAAGGCTCGTTTCGTCTAAAACTCTTTAGGCACAATCTTTAAACACCTAAGTTTCGTTTGCTCAAATTTATGTTCGTCTATACCTATGTATAATCTTGTTTCTCCTTATGTTATCTTAATAAATAATATATTAAGTATGTAGTAAATGTACAAATTGTGGTATTTTTCTCCTACATCCCGAAAATCACGATATTGTATGATCAAAAAATCGAAAGTTAACGACCAATATAATTATTACAAACCCCATGAGATCGAAACCCAAAAATAGGTGCGACGACGAGCAAAGCGAGGAGGAGCGTGTTAGGTGCACATGTTCATCAAAACCAAAGCGGAGCGCAGCGAAGCGGAGCGGAGCGTTTTCCAAACAGCGGAAACAATACAAGGCACCAGTTTGCGCTATGTAGGGAGACGCTCCGTCAAAGTTAAAGCCAAACGAATATTATTACTTTGTATAAACCTATGCCATAGCATTATTAGGCTATTCAAGATTTGGCCATACCATTATTAGGCTAAACAATGTTATGCGAAATAACTTTTTACTAAACGAGATTTATGCCATACGATTTTCGGCGAAACGAGACTTTGACCAAACGTTACTATGCAATATGAGATTCGGCAAATAAATATTAGACCAAAAAAGGTAGAACCCTATAAGATAGATATATTCCTGCGACATGTCGCGACAGTCTCAAGCTCAGGACCCTCCCCCTACATTATCAATGGACTTCCTTCTCTAGAAATCTCTCCAGTGGAGCGGTTTATTTACCGACGATCGTTCGTCGGCACACAAAGTTGTTTAACCAATTAAGGCCTCCCCCAGACGTCTGGCAATTGGCTCAATGAGACCGAGAGGGGAGAAAGCACAAGCTTGTAAGGAATGTCGGCGATGGCCCCCGTTTTAAAAATGTTTTCAAGGAATATATCGTGATGTTTTGTTACGTTTACGCCATTAAATTTTAGGTTCGGTTTTATCTCATTCGGTAATATTTCGGCTTAATTCAATGCCCAACAAAATACCTACGTACTTAGATATATCATAATATTATTCTATAAATACCAAGACAGGCATTTTTCTACCTATACCTATTTACATAGCTTCTACAACAAAATCTGCAATATGCACATCTCTAAACTAAGTATAATATCTTGTAGGTATCTGAGTATTCGTTATATCTCACCCGAACCCCATTTTCTCAACAGAAGCAGTCGCGCGGACATGTCTGAGGGCCAGTCGACCCCAGAGTGGGACATCAACGACGCCGTCGTGCCGCGGGTCACCAGCTTCGACCCCTTCAGCGAGTGGTGCGACGGCCACGTGAGACGCATATACCCCCCGGCATGCGAGGAAGCGAGACGGCACGCGTCGGGCTGGGCTATGAGGAACACCAATAACCACAACGTGCATATTCTTAAGAAGAGCTGTCTTGGTGTGCTAGTGTGCTCCGTGCGGTGCCGTCTGCCTGATGGGTCCAGAGTGCATTTGAGGCCAGCGATATGCGATAAGGCGCGGAAAAAACAGCAAGGTAAATATAAAAACTATCTGTTTAGAAACAAAACAAACAAGAATTATTTAGTGTATGCTTTTACTGTGTTTTATAAATTGTTATGTATTTTTGTTTTTTTGTGTACAATAAAGTGTTTAATAATAATAATAAGAATTATTTAATAATGACGGGTACCCAAATGGGTAGGTATTATGAAAGAGTCGAGTCCATCAATGATTGAAAACTTTAGAATAACGCAATATAATAGTAATAAGGTAGTTACAGTGATTATTTGCTCAGTGGTTACTTGTAAAACACGTAGTCTAACGTAGCAATAATGTCCACAGGAAAGCCATGTCCGAACCGCATGTGCAACGGGGGCCGCCTGGAGGTTCAACCCTGCCGCGGCCACTGCGGGTACCCCGTCACGCACTTCTGGAGACACACGGACCACGCCATCTTCTTCCAAGCTAAAGGAGCCCATGACCATCCAAGACCTGAGGCTAAGGGGGCCAGTGAAGTGAGGCGATCGCTTGGTGCCGGACGAAGGGTTAGAGGATTAGCGCTGATGTTGGCTCGGGAATCCGCACTAGCTGATAAAATGACCTCGCTGAAGCCAGAGAAACAAACGCAGAAGGTCAACCCTCCGCAGCCGCCGCCGCTCATTCCTGATGGCCAGAGAGGTAAGGAACAATCTTATTGGTTTTTTTTTTCAGATTCATTTATGAATTTTCTAATTTAATTGAAGTTTAGTGATTAAAAACTAATAGTGATGTTTTTTTCCAGGTATGACATGCACATGCGGTCCCTTCGAGTGCGGGTGTCGGTGGCGCGCGGAGGCGGCGGCCGAGGCGTACGCGCCCTCTTGGACGCCCCCCGAGCCGGCGTACCCCGCGTACGCGCCCCCCGCCCCCGCCGCCCTGCCCTACGACCCCGCCGCCCTGCCCACCGACGACATCTTCCATCCCGAAGAGATCTTCCAGCTAGACCAACCTATCCGAATGGAATTCCCTCACATTGAACAAACGCCGTTAGAATCGCCCCCTACGTTCGCGGAGCTCAGTGGAGACTCGAGATCGGAGGACTCGTACTGGTTCGAGTGGCAGGGCGCGGCGGGCTCCGAGTCGAGCGAGGCGCCGTCGCCCGAGCTGTTCGGCCACGGCTACCAGCAGGCCGAGGCGTACTGCGAGCAACAGAACTACTCCACACAAGCCTACTACCCTGAAGAAGCCCAGTACTACGGCATGGAATGTTCGAGAACCTCGCCGGTGTTGGAGACGAGCGATCAGCGGTACTATAGGTGGAACCAGGAGTGCGGGCCCAGCGCGGAGCCGCAGTGGGGCTACTCCGACTGCGCGTTCACGGCGCCGCAGGGAGCCGAGTGTCGGGAGTACGACATGCAGCAGCAGACTGTGAACGCGTTCAGCGCGCTCACCTACAATTGATGTGCGAATGTTAGTTTAGTGCCTAAGTCGTTTTGTAAATATTCCGTTGTACATATGTGATAGCTTATAGTTGTAAAAAATAAATGATTTTTCCTATTCTGTGTGCTGTTTAATTTATATATGGTATTATTAGAGTTGTAGAGTTCGTGAGGGAAAATAAAACCATCGATGTGTACAAAATCATCTATTTTGTATTGTATATAAAACTTTACACATTAAAATTGTCAATTTTACAATTTTCTTAGCTAACGATAAAATTGGTCACTACAAAATAGTCCATTAAGCTGTCACTCAGTAATATAACTATTATGCAAACTGCTGACACAAAAGTATGTTGCGTAAAACTGATTTTAGAGTAGGTGAAAAGTCAATCAAACGACGGAGATTTTTAAAAGAACATCTTGCAAACCAAACCTAATCTTAACCAAAAACAAACACTGCGTCCAGCACAACAATCCAATATTAATATTGAGATAACATTACAGACTTAATTTTAAACTGCGCAAGTAATTGTATTCGACGATCACAATATTATACGGTATTATAATAATAATAAACAAGTATTTACAAGAATCACCGTGGACGTGCGGTCCCGCGTCACACTGCATTTGTTACCGTGAACATCTATGAAACAACACTATAGTCTGTTTTTTAATCTCAGATATTAAATTGTCAGATTCTGAACGGTTAATCAACAGTCGATTGTCCAGCCAATAGAACGATACGTCACTTGCGGGACGAGACTGTTGATGAACTGTTCAGAATTTTTCAATTTCAGTATCTCAGATACTTTATTATTATTAAAACACAAACTTTAGCACACCAATTTCTCATTGATCTTCACGGAAAAAAACGCTCACAAAATCATTGTAAAAGAAACCGCGGAGGCAAACAACTCAACACGCACAAGTCACTTTAGCCGAAGATATACTCTTATCACGAGCTTAAATGTAGGCCCTAATAGCATAGTAATAGGAGCTATAGTCACTCGTGCGTCGACGGAGGTTTGCGGGGATGGGGAGCGCGGCTCGCCACGCACTATCACAGCTGTAAATATAATCGCCGCTACATTCTTCGACCAAAACTACCATATTTCCATTACCCAATTTTAAAGTTATGTAAGTATGCAACTACTACAAAGATTAAAAGCTATGCAACGGTTCACTCTGTTTTCTATTAGACTTCTCACTAATCTGGTACTACTGTAAATTTTAAATACACATGCAACAACTGATTTATCTTAGTTATACTAGGAAGGGCCATCACATGGAACCGAGCATCCATCTGGTCACTTCAAGACAGCGTTTCCTCTCTAGAGACAGAGTTACAAAGCCAGAAAGACAACGATTACCGTGTCGTGGTACAGTGGTACCGTGATCAGCCCTCTATTCTGCGATTTATTAAGATTTGTCAGTCTGTACGATTTTTAAACCGACGTTGCGTAATTGTTGCTAGTTTTGGTCGAATAAGGGCGGCGACACAGGCCTCAATTCTGAAGCCACACACAATAAGGCCACAAACAAATTCAATACAAAGCTACAACCGTCACGACTCGCATCGCTCCAAATATACATTTGCGCTTCGGTATTATCATATTATTACATCGCGTATGTATCTAAACAAATAAACAACTTTCGGTCGCACCATACACTAATGTTAAATCATTGCCAACAAACATAAGGGATTATAACACTAACCGCCGGTTTCTGTACGCTATCTATCTATGGATTTTCTTACCAAGGCAGCAATTATTGTTACACATTGTATGAAAAATCTGTTAAAAACGCCATCTCAGTAAGATAATCCATAGTTATATAGGTGTACAATTTATACATAATAAACTTTTTTCACAAACGAGTACTGTGTATGTCTCTCGCACATTTCCGATATTGACAGAGTGAGATGGGTCATTGTTAGGACCAATAGCAGCGCAGTAATAATTACGTCGACCAATAGCAACGCAGTAAAATAAAAAGAGTACTCGTTTGTTAAAAAAATATACTATATGAACCGATCATAACACGAGTTTACTTGCATCGAAACTTCGACAAGTGTTCTAGCAATGTTATTTGACTGACCGCTCCTATCTGTTTAAACAAATAATCCTTATTTTCAGTTTGAGATGAGTAAACCCATAGTAGCGTATAGTTAGCAATACTTCTATTTTAACAATTCACTATTCTATAATTATGGTGTCATTTTATTATACTTTAATAATTAAATATAGACCAAATATATTTCAAGTTCAAAGTCGAGATCGAAGTTCGAAGCATTTTGGTTCCGCGAAGCGTTTTAAACTACCGAGATATTGAGAGAAACTTCTAAGAAGGAATGGTGTGTAGTACCCTCCACAGTACATCAGGATCCACCACGATCTATTCAGAATCCCTAGTACTAATAAACGTGACATAGCTTCAGAATAATTATGTATCTATACCGTGTTTTGTGTTATGACGTTTGGACACCACTACAGGGGAACTAGGTACGACTTAACACGGATTTGCTATGCCACTTTTACTCGTGAGGAAGGTATTAAGTAACCCTAAGACTTACGAAGATTATCGCTAATGGATATTTAGGATGGGTATGCGCTGAAAATCTATAGTAAACAAATTGTCTAAGTGACTAAGGACTTTTGTGCTACGGATAATAAACATCATAATTTTGTTAACCGAACTAAGTATCGAATTGATAGAAATAACTGACATTTAAAAATAAATTATATTAAATAATAACAATAGTGTTTAACTTCGTTTCACTGAATACATAACGCAAGAGGAACTAATTTAGGTGCCTAAAAAACATAAAAATAATTCGATTTTATGAACATTGGTATAAAAAATAGCGACTTGCAAAAGATAATTTGTAAAGCTATTAACGACTAATATAATTTGTACTACAGAAAAGAAATTCATAGGTTTAAGTCATAGGTTTCCAATCAAATGTATGGTAAAAAAGTTTCATCATATTTATTCCAGAGTAATATGCAAGTAAGTTAGCTACTGCATCATTTAAATTTAAAGTAATTTAGATTTTAAGTGTGATTTTTAGAATTGGATACATTAAAAGTATCTCGATTTTAAACTAAGGCAAATGGCAACTTTTATCAAAAATACTTTCACAATATTAAATTTTTCCAAAATAATTTATATTTTTTGCGCCAACCGATACTATTTATTGTGCAGAAGCAAATAAATTTATGCTCAATCGGCGTTATATCCCAATAAGTGGAAGACCTTGGTGACAAAAAATCTAGAAATTGCATTTTTTGCATTTACAAATATCTTTATTCTTCCCTGATCAGAGATTTGACACACAAACTGTGAATTTCGTGAATTGAAATCTTAATGTAAGTAAAATATATTATTGAAATCATAAACAATACATAATTGTCATTGATTAGTATTTCACGTTTATCTTATTGTCGGCCATCGCTCATATAATTTCTGTCCTTCGAAATTTATTGTGATGCAAGAGCGTCGATAACCTATGTATATGTGGATTTATAAGTAATATTACTTCCCTGTCAAATTAACCGATAGAGAGTATGTGACCTTTAGCGTATACGACATACAAGGATAAGCCTTCTCTCCCTTACTCGTATAGCAGCTTAATAGCCTTGCTCCATCGATAGCAGATTCAAAACAAAATTCAAATACTCTAGTTAGAGTCCGTTCATAAAATTCCACCATTGCACTGATATGACCTAAAATAGGCTTTCTCTCTTCACCATAACCTCAAATTCTGAAAACCTGAGCATCGCTAGTGACATCTATGCGGCGATGTGGGAACTACGCGAAGAAGTAGTTTCGGATAGTGTTACCGGGGCCGCCACTAGATGTCGCTAAGCGACAGGATGTCAAATGCGCGTCAGGGGGTCGCTTCTTCAGCCAGCTCGGAGTCTGCCGGGACGGTGGTGTCGGTTCTAGACTGTACGGAGATAGCGCTCACTGTCAGCTCTGATGGTAGCTCGATCTCTGGGCCCAGGACGCGACCTACACTGCATTCCATGTCGATTCTGAAACAGAGGAGAAATATTCAGGTTAGTAAGCAATAGCTATGGCACGATTAACAGGCTAGAGTGCTTTGCTTCAAATAAATATGCCATGTCTATTGGCAGTTCCAGCCAGTAGCAGATCTGCAGTTTACTTTATTTAGACCTGTTCTTGGTGGAGGATTGAGGCTCACCCCTTTGGGTTCTGCACATTGAAATTACTTTAAACATAAACTAAATACATAGAATAACTCACGGCGGCCTAGGCGGGCAGACGGTGGGCGCGGGGGCTTCCTCTTCAGTGGCCTCCACCTGCACCGTCGGCGGCTCGCTGGTCGACACGGGCGATTCCAAGTTGATCAGCGTCGCCGTCGCCACGTACTGACATTTACTGTCATCCGCCGAGCTGGTCGATTGGGAATTGTCCACCGACTTTTGGGAATCTGTAAAGGGGGTGGGTTAGTTTGCGATGATGTAAGTGTTGTGGTTAGATTTTGAAACTTGTCAAACTCACAAACCTTCAATGTTTGAATGAATGAATAGGGGTTTCTGTTTTTGACAAGTACCAAAATGTTTATCTACTTATACTTATACAGCGGACTGTAAAATACATATGACAAATTTAAATAAGTGAGGAGTTTTAGTAAGACATTTATTAGTGACTTAGAAAGCTGAGCAAGTCTAAATAGTTAGTGTAAGGAGTAGGTACTTAAATGGTAATGTGGAAAAAAGCTGTAGATTTATTGTGTTGGAATTTGGAATAGGGAAGATGGCTGCGAATAAAACAAAATACAAAAGGAATATTTTAAAAATATGTACGACTGACTAGAGACCCTTGTGAAACGATAAAGTTATTACAAAAATCACAATCAGTATTTATCGTTTTATAAATTCACTGTGAGCCAAGAAAACATGATTGTGGGCTTTCACATTCTCTATAGTACTTAGCAAAGTTAGTAAACCTAGGTCTCTAGTCAGTCTTGTTATGAGATGAAGACTAAAAGCCGAGACCTGGGGCATGCATGTAGGTCAACCACTTCTTCGGGCGGCGGTCGCACAGCGCTGTAAGGCTGGCCCCCCTCACACAATCTGCAACACATACCCCCCAGACAATAAGCCACGGTCGTATAGCCTTTATATTGTGGATGTTAAAGTCGTAGTTCGGTTGTAAGTGAATTATACACACACAGCCAATCAGAGAAAAGATTTTTCAAGATGGGTACTGAATGAACCAATCACAGGATAGTGTTGGAGTAAAGTAAAGGTATGGTGGCGACATCTAAAATTTTATTTCAACGGCCAGTTTTCATTTCAAAGTATAGTAATAACGTAATCATTTTTTATTCATTGTAATATTATGTGATTATGTTATGGTAAATTAGGTATAAAGGCTATATTCCGCGTGTTGTAAGCTGCTTTAACATGGAAGTTTGGGACACAACAAAACTATGAAGAAGCAGCTATAAACTATGAATGATAGGACAGGAATAGCACAGTAAGTATATTTTTTATGTGATAGCTATGGCACAAGTACAAGATTATTTAAGAACATAGATGGAAATAGGGAATTAAGTCTAACATTGAGTTTTTAGAGAAGGCCTGCGTTGAACTGAGTGTTATGTTATTCACATGCTGTGATCCACTATATCCCATTCCACGGAGAAAGACAACTGATACTAAGAAAAACTACCCTTATTCGAATGTAATAAGGGTTCTGTCAGATGTCTTTCCCCGTAGAATGGCATATACATTATATTTTCACAATCATATGAAGTAGAATAAGTAGTGATGCTTCACTACGTGGTATTCTCTGAATTACAAAGCATTATTTGTTGGCCAACTTATTTTTCTTTTGCACTTTGTTCAAAATCTAGAGTTATTGACCTCTAACATTCAAAGCAACGCAGGCCCAAGATCTCCCCGATCGTAAAGGTTCCACCAGTTACTTACCTTGAGGCTTGTGCTTGTGGTCGCAGCAGGGCGGCGGCGCGGGGTGCGCGCGGTACGGCTTGACCCGCACCCGGTAGAAGCGGAACCCGCGGGGCATGTTGTAGCGGTTGCCGCTCTGAAATTACATACATCATAATTAAATACATTTATTCAAGTAACAAGACTCACATAGGTGGTAAGTATACATGGTTTAAGTTTTTGAGAAATACAGGGTGTTGAACAATGAAATGATAAAATGAATGGATGTAAGGAAAAATTCGGTCATAAGTATTGAAACTTTGAGCCAGTTTTGGCTTTTGAAAAGGAAAAAATTAATAATAGTAGTGTGATAGCTATAGCTGTGTCTGCCTGTACCCACCGAACTGCTTTATTGTTTTTAGTCCCGATCGTTGCGGTATAGTCTACTTGGGATCACTTATGGATGACAGAAATCAATAAATTTAAATTTTTATGCGAGATAGTTGGCTTTAGATAGCTCCGTCTTTATCTCTAAAACCTGTTATATACCATTCCACAGGGAAAGACATCTGACAGAACCTTTATTATATTCGAATATGGGTAGTTTTTGTTTGTATCAAATTTCTTTCTCCGTGGAATGGGATATATATTAGCAAGTTATATTGAAAGAGGTACCTTCTTAGCGTAACAGTACTCCTTGGACTCGACAGTGGCGACGGCGTAGAGCCTCCGCTCGCTCTCGCTCTTCACATTAATGCTTAGCTCCAGCGCGGGCAGGCAGTCGCTGTGCACGAAGTACATTATTGACGCTTCCTGAGAGATGAGAAATAATATTTATTAGAATAGAATAGAATATATCGTTATTGGTCAAAACAAATATTAAAACATACAAAGAATACTTATAAACTAGAAATAATGAACAATGGCGGCCTTATCGCTAAAAGCGATCTCTTACAGGCAACTTTATTTATTAGGTCATACGGCAGAAGAGTTAGGGTTGGTTTTCCCATCTATCCAGGATGCGATTTAATATCAGGTCGGGGTCACCAAGCTGTATTGTAGATCATATACAGTTAAACATAACATAGTCTATTCTGGTTGTTGTGGTCTAGAGTGAAAGATCATTTGCAAACCACTACATAAATTTTGACTAATCTTGTAATATACAGCCAGATAGGACTTTTTTACGGCTTTTTGACGGCATAAAATGCATACAATGCATAGCCGCTCAGCATGAACCTGGCGCATTCCGCATTGCCACCGGCATGTGTGTAGTAGCCTTTAGAAGTAACGAAGGGCGTCCCACCTGCATGACAGTGTAGTTGTGGTGCTGGGGGTCCCACAACAGCAGCACCGTGTGCCCCGGCAGGCACGACGACAGGCTGAGCGTGCCCCCGAGCAGACCGTACGGAGTGTGGCTTATTGAGCGGCCGCGCCGACGCTCTTCCCTCTTGGGTGATGATGATCTGAGAGGAAAGATGGGTTATGTTGTGGAGGATCTTGGTGGTTGTTGTTAGTAGCTCAACTTTTGAAAGTTTTGCATGTGTCCAAGTTTTGACGGTAAGGCCCTAAATGCTCTAAACCTATTTACAAGTAGGCCAGGCCAACCTTAAGACAAGTAACCGGTAGTGGCAGCATGACAAACACCGAGGGTAGAGTGTTTTGGCGCTTCTTGGGAGAGGCCTATGTCCAGCAGTGAATGATTACAGGCTGATGATGATGGTGGACACTCACCTGCCATCACTGTCTTCCTCTTTACCGCTCTTGTCTCCATCATCAGATTTCTTCTCCAATTGACTCTTCAGGTCCTGTATTTGCTGTTGTAAGATGGCCTTTTCATTTTCTAGTGTCGCCAACTGTCGAAGAAAAGTACAAATATTATAAATATACCGGCGACGTTATTAACATTTCCCAGTTATTTTACTATGATGACGATAATATCAACAGGATTTACTGTCAATAGAAAATTTTTAGTGAATTAAAAAAAACACAGGTCATAATGCACAGGCGGTCTAAGCCCACCAGGGGACCAAATGTTGAGCTACTCGTGTCCCCGGACATCAGGCGCCATCTATAGTCTCCTGTCACATCAGTGGTGATAGCAAGTTACGACATCGCGAGACATATTCGTCTGACTACGTGTGTTGATGTCACACGATGACGGCATTCTGGTTTACTGCTCTCTATATTTTCAGCAATACAGACAGAACACATAAACACACCTGCGGCTTGAGCAAGCTGTCATAATCATTAGTCTCGGGGTCGGTGAGCTGCTGGATGGTCTCCTTGTACTTGGCGCATTCTCGCACCAGGTTCGATTCCCGCTCGCGCAGCAGCTCCAACTGGCGGTCCTTCTCGGAGAGCAGGCGGCGGGTCACGTCGTTTATTGTCACCTAAGATTATTATGAATATTTTAGTAAATAACAAAATGCTGGGAGGCGTGGGGGGCTTGAAGAAAGGGACTCTAAGCTAATTTCGACCTTAAATTCCACCTTGCTTTACTTTATACGGGCCGAAAGAAACATACATAGATTTAATGCCAACATGAGGTTATTGTTCCTTTCTGAAACTTAGCAATAGTTACGAGATTAGCAGAAGTCAACGTTATTTTACTATTTGAATAGTTATAATGTAATAGGGCACGACTTCGCTGGCATTTTTCGTCCACTAATCTTTACTCCACGTTAATTTTATCGCTTGGATGAAAACTGGCCAGACCGTCTAGTACGGGTTTTTAAACATTTTAAAACGAAAAAAAGTTTAGGTTTACTTTTGTCATCTGCATACATTATCTGTCAAAAGTTTAATCATATTTTCCGCTAGAGGCGCCACTTTGTATGCGAGAAAACGTAAACTTTTATAGTTTTCGATAAACTATCAAACCTGTACTAGACGGGCTGATTCGGGATTCGTACCCAAAACAGAAATCGCTTCTGCACGTTTGCATAAATTTTTAACCTTCTCTACGTATTTTTATAACTATATCTTGTGTCTGAAATCTACTCAAACACCTTACAGTTTCTTCCTTTTGATATCTTTGTCTGAACATACAAAAATAAGTCATTAGCTCCACTTACCTGCTTCTCAACCTCATACTTCGTCTTCAGCGCGCCTAGCTCAGCTTCCATCTTGGCTTGCCAGTCTCTCTCGACCCTCTCCACTGCTTCTCTTACAGCCTCCTCCTTCTCCACCTCAGCATTCTCCTTGGTCTGCATCACGATCGCGTTGTGATTGGCTATCTCTATCACGTCTGTTCTCTCTATCTTCTCTAGACTGGATTCTGATGGAGACCGGTCCATGTTTGTTAGCGCTACTAGACGGAACCTGCGAAATTGAAGGATATTTTTAGGGAGCAGAGTTTGATTTTGTTTTGGTTATTACGATTTACAATAATAATGAGTGAACTTGTTTTAGTTTATGGATTTGGGTCTTACCTTGATCTTAAAGACTCTATTTCAGCTTTGTAGTCTTGGTGCATTTTGTCCTGTAAATCCTTTAATTCTTTCTGCTTCTGTGCCTCGGCTTCTTCTAATTTGACTTCATAAGATTTGATTTCTTCTTTTACTTTTTCTAAAAGGTCTTTTGTACTTTGATGCTCTTTATGTAATTCTTCTATGTGATGCTGGTGTTCCTGTTTTAACATTTCTTTATCGCTTTTAACGGATGCAATTACTTCATCTTTACCATTTAAGTCATTTTTAAGGTCTGCTAGTTCTAATTCGTGGTCTACCGTTAATCTTTGAGTTTGTTCACGAAATTCTAAGGCATTTTCTTCATTGCTTTTCTGCCATGCTTCTAACACTTCCATATATTTACCCGCTATAAATTGCTTTTGGACATCCATGTCACTTTTAAGTCTAGCTAACTCTTCTCTGATAAATAGTATGTTTGCTTTACATAATTGGAATAACTGTAGAAGGAAGTCTTTTAGTTTTTCCATGTTTATTTTGTGAGAGTCCATGTTGTCCTGCAATAAAAACAATATTTATGTCACAATGATTTGTGAATAGCGCTTTTATATCTATGGATAAGGATTTATGAAGTTTACGTGCAAAAGCATTACAGTAAGTACAAAATATTTGGAAAGACAGAACATATTATTTGGAAAGACATAAGACAGACAGTAGATACATAAGTTACAGCAGATGGTATAGATACTTGTAGCATGATGGCATTCTTTCGGCCTACCATGGCGCAGGACAAAAGCCTTATTGCGACTCCCTATCTCGCTTGCTCACATAACAAGACTAAAAGCCAAGCGATCGCGACATAAACTTTTATCACAGCTTATCTAACACGCCATGCTAGGTTTTCTTGCCAGCGGTGGGAACTAGTTGCTATGGTAAGGGCCGGTGATGACAGGAGCAGCTAAAACTATTGATAACTTGCCCACTTGGATAAGACCAACTATTCCCGTATCCTTTTACGATTACGGTAAGATTTCATAGCCCACTTTTGTTTATATAAACAGTAACTTTGAACTGAGAATCAACTCAAATCGTCCGTATCAACATTGCCCTAAAACGAAGGCTGTGTATGTGGCTTCCTTTTACTGAAGATTTTTTTCAGATCCCAGATCTTATCCAAGCCCGCACTGAAGGCAGTAAACACCTGGTCACCCCGGCCCCATTCCAAGCTCGAGGGCAGAGACTCTTCGATGTAAAACTGCGAGTCTTCGAACCCGTTCTGCGAATATTCTTCAGCTCCAACTTCTGGAGACTCCAGAATCACGGGTAGAGAACGCACCTAGAAGTACTAGATTCTTCGATAGGGCTCAAAGGGTTAGTAGGCGAAAATGGGCTGGCAATTTGTTACACCATTGGTGGTTCGGCAACTATGTTGTTGCTATGTTTTTGTCGTGATGGACGAATAATGAACGTAAAATGGATTAGTATCTGATTCCTTCTTATCTAAAGGCTAATGCATCTGTTTGGCATTTTCCCTGTGCCACTTACCGACTACCTTTGTCCTACTCATCCAAAACATATTTTTTACGGATAGTCTAGGTAGAACTGCCAGGGATTGAAATTACACGCATCATACACTAACGACACACCACGCATCTGGTCTGTGGAAGTAAGGCTTTAGAGCTTTTAACCCCTTTGCCCTGCACTGTACTTATACTACAGTCTATAACAAGTAGTAACTGACCTCAGTGACGGTAGAAACGGCCATAGTGTCCGGTACAGCGGTGACGGAGGTGTCCACTCTCTGCTTGTCCGTGGTGCTCTGTCGGCTGAGACGCTCGAAATCACCCGTCTCGTTCTCAGAGTCGAATCCTCTGTGGAAGATTAAGAATTGTGAAAGAAGAAGAAATTGAGGAACAATGTACCTAGGTACTAAAAGAAAGAGTATTTTTTATTTTATTTTATTATTGTTAAGGAAACATACAGAGCAGATGGATGCATTAAAGTTAAATACATAAGTAGTACTTTTTCCAATAAAGTTTCCATAAATATTTAAAGACATTTTAGTTTTAATTTAAGTACATTTAAGTTTTAATTTAAAGACATTTTAGTTTTAATTTAAAGACATTTTAGTTTTAATAGTAGTAAATACAAAGTCATTTTGGTCAGCTTATAGCAACTTTTACAAGACTTACAAGATATCCTATTTCACGCGCCAACTTTACTTGGTATAAAATGGAAAACTAAAATCCACTTACTTATCTAGGTCTGCTTGGACATCTACGTCTTTGTCTTCATAATCCGTGGCAGCAAACCTGTAAAACAGAATATTTTAAAATATAAAGTTTTGTAAAAAAAATAATAATAGATTTTATATAAATCCTTTCACAAAATTGGCTTTTCATACATTGGTATTATTGGATACCTACTACAAGTAATCCAATCACATAAATTAGCCCTTACCTCTGTCTAAAAAACCTAATTGTCGCTTCCATATCATACTGTGGCACTTCTGCCGCTAAATCAGGAAACGCCGTTGACACAAACTTCCAATCTTCATCCGTTAGTTTTGGCACCCTTGAATCAAATATAGGGGGCGTTTGCGTCGCAAACGGTGGGGGTAATTCCGTCATCCCGGGGAATAACGTCTTGAGGAAATGTCCGTGGAAGAGCGTATTGAACGACTGTCTTCTTGACACTTCCTCGTTGTGGATTTCTAGGAGATGCGTCGCGAGGTCCGTGGCCCACTGTGGGTGTAGAATAATGATAAGTAATAAGAAAAATACCAATATAAACAACCAAGATACTATCATTTCCAATAGACTACTTCTACCGTACGCCACTTCTAGATTTCTTTTGATGTACCACAGGGCAGTATATTAGGACCACCGCTATTCCCATTATTTATATGAATAACGTCAGTAAATAAGAGACTAGTTTACCTGGTGAAAGTGTGTGGAGAAGGTGACCCTCCGTGCCACCTCAGCCACGGCCCTCACGAAGACTGCCGGGGCTCTCTGCAGTTGCTCCACGATGTCGAAGTACCGAGCGAGTCGCCCGAAACACTGGAAGCTCAGCATTTGGTGCGCGTCTTGTACCGACATAGAGTTCTCTATCGTTAGCACTGCCCTGTGGATAAAGACATGTCCCTTATGTAAGTTGTATGATAACAAATATGGTATAATACCTAATATCAGGGTACAATATATTGTAGTTTGAAAGTCATTATTTTCTTAAAATACACGAATGGGTTATAATTATATTAAAATTCAGTAAGACGAGGGTGCAAAAGGTAAGTAAATGCAATAAGTTATTTTTCAATCCAAGTTTTCAAAACACAAATATTAGAACAGAAAGTCACTATAGTACTTAATAAAACCACACTTACTCTAATCTAGCTCTCAATATATGCGACAGCTCATCCTTAGACTTCGCAATCCTTCTTTTTATGTCGAACAGGACTTGGTGGTTTTTGAGCAACTTCTCAAGTTGGTACCGATGCGACTGCACTAACGTTGGCAGCACTGACGGGTCGCACGCCGTGCTCACTCGCTCACGATTCTGAAGGAAGAAATAAATAACATGTCAGTGGTTTATCTTCAAACACACAAAATAATACAGACACTAAAGGTTTGATACAATCTATACATCTAAGCAAATACAAGCTGTATTTTTTATTGGGTGTACATATTACTTAGTTTTTCAAGCCCCCGTTATACGCCCCAAATTAACTCTTAAAAAGAAAAAAAAAAACATTGTTTACACCCTTGATAGATTTTTGTGAAAGGGCATATTCAGTGCGACGCAGATGACCTACATGGACGTCCGCAACGAACATTGGACGGCGGACGGACAGCGCGTTCAGAGCGACCCATCCGCGTGCGGACGGCCGGGCCTAAGACCTTCGAAAATATATCGTGTCACTCTTTGCACCTGTATGAGCGAGGCGGCCTGGTCGCGCTGGTAGCTATGTGACAGTATGGGGGGCACCTGTATGAGCGAGGCGGCCTGGTCGCGCTGGTAGCTATGTGACAGTATGGGGGGCACCTGTATGAGCGAGGCGGCCTGGTCGCGCTGGTAGCTATGTGACAGTATAGGGGGTGAGCTGTATGAGCGAGGCGGCCTGGTCGCGCTGGTAGCTATGTGACAGTATGGGGGGCACCTGTATGAGCGAGGCGGCCTGGTCGCGCTGGTAGCTATGTGACAGTATAGGGGGCACCTGTATGAGCGAGGCGGCCTGGTCGCGCTGGTAGCTATGTGACAGTATGGGGGGCACCTGTATGAGCGAGGCGGCCTGGTCGCGCTGGTAGCTATGTGACAGTATGGGGGGCACCTGTATGAGCGAGGCGGCCTGGTCGCGCTGGTAGCTATGTGACAGTATGGGGGGCACCTGTATGAGCGAGGCGGCCTGGTCGCGCTGGTAGCTATGTGACAGTATAGGGGGCACCTGTATGAGCGAGGCGGCCTGGTCGCGCTGGTAGCTATGTGACAGTATGGGGGGCACCTGTATGAGCGAGGCGGCCTGGTCGCGCTGGTAGCTATGTGACAGTATAGGGGCACCTGTATGAGCGAGGCGGCCTGGTCGCGCTGGTAGCTATGTGACAGTATAGGGGGCACCTGTATGAGCGAGGCGGCCTGGTCGCGCTGGTAGCTATGTGACAGTATAGGGGCACCTGTATGAGCGAGGCGGCCTCATCGCGCTGGTAGCTATGTGACAAGTAATTATAGGCAACATTCATTTTACTGGCGTGTACCACAGGTGGTTAATGATATGTTGTGTGAATATAACGAAATTGACATTTTCACCAACAGTTTACATTCAATATGCAACCGGTTGGCTCGTGGCTATTTGGTTTCTCAAACCCCTGTATTAGTTTAAGTTTTAGTTTAAAGTTTCTCAATTATAACATTTTTATTTTTAATTTTTTTTAAATAAGTATTCTATAACTAATTTGTTAAATTACCGTTACGTACGTAAAATATGTTGATAATGTTTTACCTAAAGGTGGAAACTTGTTAGACCTAAGTTATCTTTAGTTTCTTTTTTTTTATTATTATATTTAGTTAAGTTTTCCTAAAAAAATAAAAAATATAATAAAAATAAAGACAGTATAGGGGGGCACCTGTATGAGCGAGGCGGCCTGGTCGCGCTGGTAGCTATGTGACAGTATAGGGGGCACCTGTATGAGCGAGGCGGCCTGGTCGCGCTGGTAGCTATGTGACAGTATGGGGGGCACCTGTATGAGCGAGGCGGCCTGGTCGCGCTGGTAGCTATGTGACAGTATGGGGGGCACCTGTATGAGCGAGGCGGCCTGGTCGCGCTGGTAGCTATGTGACAGTATACGGGGCACCTGTATGAGCGAGGCGGCCTGGTCGCGCTGGTAGCTATGTGACAGTATAGGGGGTGACCTGTATGAGCGAGGCGGCCTGGTCGCGCTGGTAGCTATGTGACAGTATAGGGGGCACCTGTATGAGCGAGGCGGCCTGGTCGCGCTGGTAGCTATGTGACAGTATAGGGGGCACCTGTATGAGCGAGGCGGCCTGGTCGCGCTGGTAGCTATGTGACCGTATGGGGGGCACCTGTATGAGCGAGGCGGCCTGGTCGCGCTGGTAGCTATGTGACAGTATGGGGGGCACCTGTATGAGCGAGGCGGCCTGGTCGCGCTGGTAGCTATGTGACAGTATAGGGGCACCTGTATGAGCGAGGCGGCCTGGTCGCGCTGGTAGCTATGTGACAGTATGGGGGGCACCTGTATGAGCGAGGCGGCCTGGTCGCGCTGGTAGCTATGTGACAGTATAGGGGGCACCTGTATGAGCGAGGCGGCCTGGTCGCGCTGGTAGCTATGTGACAGTATAGGGGGTGACCTGTATGAGCGAGGCGGCCTGGTCGCGCTGGTAGCTATGTGACAGTATAGGGGGCACCTGTATGAGCGAGGCGGCCTGGTCGCGCTGGTAGCTATGTGACAGTATAGGGGGTGACCTGTATGAGCGAGGCGGCCTGGTCGCGCTGGTAGCTATGTGACAGTGTAGGGGGTACCTGTATGAGCGAGGCGGCCTGGTCGCGCTGGTAGCTATGTGACAGTATAGGGGGGCACCTGTATGAGCGAGGCGGCCTGGTCGCGCTGGTAGCTATGTGACAGTATAGGGGGTGACCAGTATGAGCGAGGCGGCCTGGTTGCGCTGGTAGCTATGTGACAGTATAGGGGGTGACCTGTATGAGCGAGGCGGCCTGGTCGCGCTGGTAGCTATGTGACAGTATAGGGGGCACCTGTATGAGCGAGGCGGCCTGGTCGCGCTGGTAGCTATGTGACAGTATAGGGGGCACCTGTATGAGCGAGGCGGCCTGGTCGCGCTGGTAGCTATGTGACAGTATAGGGGGCACCTGTATGAGCGAGGCGGCCTGGTCGCGCTGGTAGCTATGTGACCGTATGGGGGGCACCTGTATGAGCGAGGCGGCCTGGTCGCGCTGGTAGCTATGTGACAGTATGGGGGGCACCTGTATGAGCGAGGCGGCCTGGTCGCGCTGGTAGCTATGTGACAGTATAGGGGCACCTGTATGAGCGAGGCGGCCTGGTCGCGCTGGTAGCTATGTGACAGTATGGGGGGCACCTGTATGAGCGAGGCGGCCTGGTCGCGCTGGTAGCTATGTGACAGTATAGGGGGCACCTGTATGAGCGAGGCGGCCTGGTCGCGCTGGTAGCTATGTGACAGTATAGGGGGTGACCTGTATGAGCGAGGCGGCCTGGTCGCGCTGGTAGCTATGTGACAGTATAGGGGGCACCTGTATGAGCGAGGCGGCCTGGTCGCGCTGGTAGCTATGTGACAGTATAGGGGGTGACCTGTATGAGCGAGGCGGCCTGGTCGCGCTGGTAGCTATGTGACAGTGTAGGGGGTACCTGTATGAGCGAGGCGGCCTGGTCGCGCTGGTAGCTATGTGACAGTATAGGGGGGCACCTGTATGAGCGAGGCGGCCTGGTCGCGCTGGTAGCTATGTGACAGTATAGGGGGTGACCAGTATGAGCGAGGCGGCCTGGTTGCGCTGGTAGCTATGTGACAGTATAGGGGGCACCTGTATGAGCGAGGCGGCCTGGTCGCGCTGGTAGCTATGTGACAGTATAGGGGGCACCTGTATGAGCGAGGCGGCCTGGTCGCGCTGGTAGCTATGTGACAGTATAGGGGGCACCTGTATGAGCGAGGCGGCCTGGTCGCGCTGATAGCTATGTGACAGTATAGGGAGTGCACCGATTCGAACACAGGTCGGTCGTAGTAAGGATAATATGGCTAGGTGGGGATTCACGGATGCACAAAATCTGAACTGCTTGTGTGAAGCGCCACAAACTATGGTGCACCTTACTTCATGCCCCGCGTGTCCCTACACCTGTACGCGGGAAGAGCTCATGACCGCTACCAGCGGTGCAGTATCAGTGGCCCAGTTCTGGGCATGTATTATTTAGCGACTTTGTTGGTTTGTCGTCGACACGATAAGAAGAAGAAGAAGGGGGTGCACCTGTATGAGCGAGGCGGCCTGGTCGCGCTGGTCCCGGCCCAGAGCTCGCACGTCGCTCAGCAGCTGCTCCAGCCCGTACAGCCGCTCCTCGATGCCCTTCAGCTGCTTCAGCCCGTGCATGTTGGCGTACTCGAGGATGTGACGGAGTTCCGCCTCGCGCTCTTTTAGGGGCTCTTCGTCGATCTGTGGGTGGGAGGCGGGGGTTAGTGTTTGTTTGAGGGTGAGGGAGGCTTGAGGAAGGTAGTGAGTTCAAAGTATAAAAGAGAACATTTGGATTGAGAGTTCCTTAGCCATAGCCATATCTGAGGAAGGTGCAGCTGCTGAAAGTATTATTATGTATCGGTGTCGGCGTGTCGGTGATAAACACTACAGATGGAGTAGAGTTTTCACCATTGTGAAAGGACTGGCCAGTTAGATTAACGTCAATCGCTTATTACTACACAGGATACGTTTCCTGGTCGTATATTTATCTTCGACGTATAATTTTAAGATTGCTTGCGTTTGCAAAATCATCATTGTATTAAATCTCTTATGCGAGATCTACATACTAAAGCATAATTATGTAAATAACACTTACCAAAGACAGCCCCTTCTGACAGTAATCCAAGATATCTTGCAGCGAAGCCTTATTCCCCTGCGCCAGTATCCAGTGCAGCAGCGTCGGTTCATCCTTGTTGCTGTCGTACGAACGTGCCTTGAACACGACGCCACCGTCATCAGAGTCCTCTATAGGTCGGTTGTCAAGCTGCTGGGCTGATCCGCCTTGCGAGTCTGACAGTTGTTTGCGGGTGTCGAATACTGGGGGGAAGAGGGTTGATGTTATTTGGGAATGTCTTATTGATTTACTTAATAATAGTAGGAATTAATAAAAATCTTTAAAGGTAATAGGCGCGCTTTCATAGCACAAACATAGCACTGACAAAAAATTTGCCTGACCAGACAGAGTGAGTTTTATTACTTTTATTGCAAGTGGTTATGTTATCATTTTCATTTTAAAATTTACATAAAATTTATCGTTGTTAGTAGATACTATGTTGCGTCTTTTTAGATCGCATGATCAACTGCAATGAATTAAAAACAAAAGACAAAACTCAAACCATTTGTAATGAGAACTTCTGCACTAATTCATGCTTAACCTTGCCATAGTTCCATAAATACAATACCAAATTAACATTCGAGAGCTCATTCATTGGAATTAATCCTAATGTGCAATATGTCTAGTATTTCACATCGTTTTAATAGATTATGTATCATAGAACATATTTTTTGTTAAAAATGCTGCTTTTTGTAAAAAATGCCGCTTATTCTCAGCGATAGCGTCAGCCAATCCAATGCTATGGGAGTGGAATAGTCAGAATAGCGTCAGTCGCTGACTGCGCAGGGTGCGCCGGACGTATGTAAAGTACAGTTTCCTTTCGAGCACCCCAGTAAAAGTGTAGCAGCCATGCTCTATCAAATACGTACCTCGAGGAGGCTACTTTCTTGCACCCTAACCAAAATTTTCTAGCACATATGCTCTCTCTCTCTCTTTAGCGGGAAATAACCGACATGAGCAATAGGCTCTTATATTAAGTATCTCACCGTCCTCCTCAGACAGCTTGAAAGCCTCGCCCCCGCGCTCGTCGCTGTGCTCCAGGCTGCGCTGGTACTGCCATTGTATACTAGCTATGCTCTATATAGGGTGTTGCAAAAAGGCTATACTACCGAAAGGGGGTGACTCAGGGGGTCATTCAGAACAACTTCTGTTCTACGAGTTTTGGAAATTCACGAAAATAAAAAATGAATCCATAGAAACTTTGTTGGTCACGTGACTTTTTACTATGGAGAACGAATATTTTTTTTCGCAATTTTATAAAATTCGTACGACAAAAGTTGTTCAGAATGACCACCTGAGTCACCCACTTTTGGCTTAGTATACCCTTTTTGCAACACCCTGTATAAGTATCCAACTCACCATCCTCCTCAGACAGCTTGAACGCCTCGCCGCCGCGCTCGTCGCTGTGCTCGAGGCTGCGCTGGTACTGTCATAGTATAATAGCTATGCTCTGTGGAAGTGTCTCACCGGGAAATACATGGACAAGAGCAAGACTCTTTAAGAAGAGTGCCCTTTTAAAATCACTCACCGTCCTCCTCAGACAGCTTGAACGCCTCGCCGCCGCGGTCGTCACTATGCTCCAGACTCCGCTGGTACTGGCGGTCGAACTCCGTCTCCTCGAACACGTCGAAGGCAGAGAAGCGGTGCGCCTCGGCGTGCATGCGAAGAGCTGGGAGGATGGGGATCTTTCCGAGGGATTCCAGCACTTGGTTTAACCTGGAATTGTGTTATGATGTTGGAAAATAAATGCATACATATGCAGGTCTAGTACAGGCTTGATAGTTTGTCGAAAACTATAAAAGTTTATTACGTATTCTCGCATACTAAGGCGCCTCTGATGAAAATTATCATGAAACTTTTGACAGGTAATGTGTGCAGATGACAGGAGAAAACGTAAACTTTTTTCGTTTTCATAAATAGCAAAACCGGTACTAGAGGATATGGAAATAAATTTACTAGGTATACTAGGTTGAATGATACCTCATTCAAAAGTTTCTGTCATCGGTCCTCATGCAGCCACTACCGGGTACCTCCCAGATGTCAGTGGTCTACAGTATGTGGTCTCAATTGGAGAACACGTTTACCGTCATCGGTTCTCAATTTACACAATGCGGAATATGTATGAAATGTATTTTAGCGATTCTGAAAGCGGTTTACGTTTTATAAACTTACTAAGGTTTTGTTCATAGATTTCTAAATAATATCAAATAAGATCCTCAATTAATTGTATTGAACCTAAAATAACAATTCATCGATTAAAACATTAAGACCGATAAAATCAAAACGCAACAATAACAACAGGGTCATCGTAAGTTTGAATCTCGACCTTGACCTTGAAGGAACACGTGCCAAAATAGCGTGCTTCTAAAGTTGCTAGCACGTGGAAGAGAGGGGCCAATAGGCTCATGAATAATTTATGGTAAATGCATAGATTCTTTGCTTGCTTAGGTACTAAGGTAGAACGAAGATATACAATTTGATATTTTGTAGTTAGGGGCCGTCCATTAATCACGTGAGGTCGTTTTTCTCATTTTTTGACCCCCCCCCTCCCCCCTGGTGATATTTGGTGAGGTTTGGGCCCAACCCCCCCTCCCCCCCCTGGATCACGTGTATTTTTTTGGAAGTCTATGTATAGGCAATTTTTGACTAGAAAAAATATAGGTCATACTACAAATCGTTAAAATTTTTTCGCCGTCCAAAATATCGGTTCAGAAACACCTAATTTTTGACAAAAAATTAATACACGTGATGTCTAACGAGAACCCCCCCTCCCCCCTCGTGATGTTTCGTGAGATTTTCAGTACCCCCTCTCCCCCCCTTTGAGCCTCACGTGATTAATGGACGGCCCCTTACTCGTACTTCAGTGATTATATTTGGTAAGTAAATGTAACAAATTGATCTAATAGTCCGCCATCAATACAAAATAATTATACGTATAGTACAGGTTCCTCTGCTCTCTACTCAATACGAAGTTTTTATAAGAATTAAATGCTAAAGTACATAAACTTTTGCAAACTCATTTTACTAATCACACAATTTATTTCCAAGTAGTTACGTAATATCCGTTGATGGATACAATTTGAACGTGCGATGTGTGTTTATGAGATCAAAGTTTTAGAAGTCATCACTTCAATTATAAATTTACAACACTGTTTGATCCTTCTGATCACGCACATTGGTAAATCATTAGTAGGAATCTTGTAGGAATACAAACGATATCGCATAGATTGAGCTTCTTATAAACTACCTCTATCTATGTACCTCTTAAATCAAATCAATCGGTATTCAGAAAACGTCTCGATTCTTCTATAATTAAGGTAAACATATTTTAACAGACGTCTAATAAGTAGAGGTCATTATTAGAGTAAAGTTACTCCTATTGTGGTCAAGCACGCTTGTCTATCCTTCCCCCTCTTGATTGCTGCCCAAAAATGGATGCATTGATATAAATCTACATTTATAATTGTAAGTACATTGTGAAATAGAAGGCAAGAAGCTAAGCTACCTGTCTGCCATCTATAGATGTGAATATTATGCCGTAAGTATACCCGGTCGCACTGCCTAAACATGGATCAAATTGACCGTTGATGAATTCCCAGGATAAATCAAATACGGAACTCGAATCTACGTCACAGAACGAACGGAAATTCTGATATTATGTATATTATGTTTATCCAACTGTTTCTTGCTGACGCCCGTTAAAATGGTAACTATTGACTTATTCTTCTTAAATAATAGTATGATTTGAATGACTAGTGTTAGAGAAATAAGAGGTGAACTCTGGATGAACTAGTATTTGGTTTACATAAATTTTAAATATGTATATGTTTGTTTACTGGCATACTTTATAGGAAGGAAGCCGAATGGAGATAGTTGAGGGTACTGCTTTATGTATTGTATTGTATACATAATTTAAATAATTATTTCGAACACATAATATGAAGAGCAGAATACTTACGCATCTAACTGCTCATGGTACTGCTCCTTTTTCATCCGATGCTTTTTAAATGACTCTTTGAAATTCTTTGACCGCTCGCAAAATTCATGATAAATGTCATCTAAATTGGCGACCACGGCTGACCAACCCTGAAATAGAAATAAAGTATTCACGTATTCAGCTTGATAAATATTATGTTCTCAAACTAGCAAAGCTCCAAAATAAAAATAAATATATTATTAATGTGCTCACTACAAGGACTAGCCCCCATCATCAAAATCTACTCTAATGTAATATGGAATTCTTAATGTATGCAGCGGTAGTAAATCCACCTTCGTATCAAGGTCCTGCACATCTTATATGATCAGAAATGTTTTCATTCACAGAATTTTACCCATTCATCACGATCCTTGCGCACCTAAACATAAACAATTTAATGTTATCATTAAATTATGCATGAAATATATTCGTGACTCTCACTGCTATAAATAATGTGATTGTTTACTTGGCGTTTAGTGTGCCACCAACACCGTTTGATAGTATAATTGGTTCATTAGGGAATTAGTTGTTTGCTGTGCATTGCAAACAGACCTGATATTTAATTAGGTAATTTCATTCAGAATTAGTACATCAATGGATAGCTGTATAATTGATCCAATTGCTGCTTCTGAATAGCCAGATCGAAAGATTTATGGTTTTAGGTTTTGAATTATATACCCTCAAAATCCACTCAAATCAATCATTCATAATTCCTCCAATAGGAACATTCTATACAACATTAAAAATAAAAGAAATAAAAACGTGCAAAACGCATATCCTTCCAGCTTACAGCAATGTCCGAACAGATCACTTTAGGATGCAAGAAACAGTTTTCCTTAAATGTAAAATAAAATAAACAGTAGCTTTGAGGCGGTTAGAACCTTAACAACATAATAATGTCCTCCTAGCCGAATTTCGACTACGGCGGCCAATCTCAATTGAGATCAGCCATGTACGCAGGAGTAGATTATAGTGCCCAAGTGTGTGCGCAGTACACAGGAGCACTCTCTGTTCCATCACTCTCATAGCCCAATGGGACGGATTGACCGACACGACTGGAGAGAGCTAGGCGCAGGACCGACTGCTTTACATGCCCATCCGACAGCATGGATCGTTTCACTGTTTCGGACATCAGGTGATCAGCCTTCTATGTCCTAACCAAACTTAGAACCACAATTTAGAAACACAAATTGATGGTCCCACCCGGGAATCGAACCCGGGACCTCTGGGTCATGAAGCGAAGCTTCTACCACTAGACCACAGAGGCAGTACCTTAACAACATACTACCAACATAACAATTCAATTTACCTGATGCTGCAGATGTTGATCATGCACCAACTGCTCACAGCACCTGGAGATCTCGTGCGCGAGTTCACTGAACTGCTGCGCCAGCGAGGCACAGGTCACCACAGTGTGGACGGACGGCGGCAGCGAACAGCACATCTCGACTGCTGACTTGAGTTCCGCCACCGACTTCACCTCCAGCCCGCTGCGAGTGTCGCTTCTCCATTGTTCTGTGCTCAGCTCCACTATTGGGCTGAGGTCGCATACTGTGGAAGGGTTGAGGCGTTTGAGTTTTGGTAGGCATGAGATAGACTGGTGTGATTGATGTTGGGGATTTTTCAAAAGTTATTTATTTTAATCATAAAATTTGCAAGCAAGAAAGAAGCCTTCTCAAGTAATGTCAACAGTAATTTAATAGAGGTGGGTATGTTTACTGTTATAAAGAGGGGATGTATGTGGTTTTATTACATTAAATGCTTCTGATCTTCCAAACCAAATGTATGTAAAACGTGTTTCTTGTCACTTTGCTTAGCTGTGTGTTAGTATTTAGTATAATATACACACACAGCTGAGTGACATTGCTAGTGTGTCATTCACTTGGAGTCCTTCGTCAAGTCGCGCGCCTTAAAGTCGCGCGCCGCGCGAGTTGGCATCTACTGTTTTTTTATATCATCAACTCGCGTGCCCATGTAAAGTACATGTAAAGTACGGTCAGATGCAAACGAATTGAAACTAAAAAATATAGTTAAATATTGTCCCCTGGCTGATTAGCATAAGAAGGTACCGACTAGACAGTCGCCATTAAAGTAGATGCTTTGATTTCGGGACAATAAAGCCTATGTTGGAAGTGCAGAATGAGGCAAAAGGGGATGTGACCTATGACGCATGATACCCAAGATTGCTATCTCTCTCATCCCGTGCGCCAATTTTACCTGTCATAGCTATGTCCTTCAAGTTTTTGTTGCAAAAACCGGTTTAAAGGGTTAAAACGTCATCATTGTTTTAGTGACGTCGTTTTAGTGTTACTCCTAATGCGAAGCAGTTACATTAATTACAGTAAGTAATAAGCCAATTTTTTGTTGTTGATTATTATTAGAATATTATATCTGAAATTATACATCTCCGAAAGGATATTGTGTTTTATTTTAAGGTAAAGTCCTATAAAATACCCTATACATTTTAAGTAGTTACTTTAAGCATAAATAGCATAATAAATTATAACTTTTGTGGCTGACTCTACATATTTTCACAGTCGAGCGAGTTGACGACAAAAAAAGTAGGTAAATACGGTAGGGGCAACTCGCGCGCGGCGCGCGAGTCAAAGGCGCGCGACTTGACGAAGGACTCTTCACTTGTAGTTAATTAACAATATGTTTAACTTAGTTTTTGTTAAATCATTCTCAAGGTGAATTACTCACTTGAGACTATCAAGTTGTTATGTTTCTGCTTCACACATTGGTAAAACATACTAAAGTCGCCGAAATGTATATTTTGATTTATATTAATCTAAAGGCAGTAAATAAAACATATTTATTTATGGTCCATTCACATCACGCCTTGCACTAACACAATCCCTTGTGGGGTAGGCAGACATGGCTATTAATGTAAACAGAGGTGCATTGCTATATGCAACATACATACATAGTAAAACTACACATTTCAAATAAAAAACATTTCCTCCACTTACCAGAATACTGATTAGACTGCTTCATACTACTATCCTTCATGGTGGGCTTGCTGAACATGTAGATGGGGTTGGTGTCGGTGCCAGCACTGTACGAGGAGACCATGTGATCGGACTGCAGCACCTCGCCGCCGCTCACAAGCAGCACAAGCGAGGACGCTGGGAACTTGGTCTTCCGCTCTATGGCTGCTTTCAAGCTTGACACACTGTGAATGGAAATTCAATGAAAATACATACATAACTATTTTTTAACATACAGCTAAAGTGCAAAGTATAATGCTGTGCTGAAATTAGACTGTAAATAATTATTTTATGTCTGTGTGGGAAGTCCTAAGTAACTTAGGTTGTCTTTTGACTTTCAGGCGTGAGTTTGGGTGATTAGACAGCTAGTTACTGCATAGCTATTTTACACATAAATTGTGGCTCACAGCCTAAATGCAGTTAATCCGGTTGCCATGATAGAACATAGGACTATATCTTAAGGGAACAACTGGTTCCCTTCAACTTAAATAGTTACTAAACAACAAGACTACTAATTTAAAAGCATCATGAGTCACTGGGAATTTTACAAGTGTAGGAGAACATAAAAAGCAATTTACCTCTGCAGTGTCAAGCTCATATCGTATGTGGTCATGAGACCGGCGTCCACATGAAACACATACAGCATATTGGCAATTTGATGGCCGCTTTCTCAACAGTCAGTCAGCTAAACAACATCACTACTGCTCACGTCCGTGAGGATATTCTTGTGTCTATACAAGCTGGAAATTTAAATATTTATCATATTAATAACATGCATAACTTATAATTTAAATAATAAGATTCAGAAGATGGATTAAATACCACATGTTACTTGAACTAACACCCAATAAAATGTGTTTTTAGCTGGGTCTGCAACAAGTTAATGTATGAGAAAATTGGGACAAATTATAGATTAAGGAATGCAAAATTATTTCAGATAACTACGCGCAATTTTACCCCAGACACTTTATCTCAGTGACCTCAAATACATAACATTGTAAATAATTGGTGTGTTAGTAAAGCTATAATACAAATATTTTAGTTTTTTTAAGAAATTGTTCGAATTCTGGTTGTATCCTCAAGTGCTTCAACAAAATACTACTCTGCCTAAAATAAACAACAACGTCATACATACCTAAGTAATAGCAAGGTAATAGCTACATAACTATTAAACAATGTTTTTCATTGAAACAAAGAATGAGCAGACAATTTCATAGTTACACAAGCTTCAAAGGTCTCCAAAACTCATCAAATATACATGTTAATGCTGCTGGATCGCTAAATCAAACGTGTTATTTTGTGCGTTTTGAACAACAAAGCATATCAACCACTTACACAAACATAAACTTGATGGGTCAGAAGCTGACTCTCAAACACATATCCTCGTAGGGTATGCACAAGAATAGATGGAACAATGTTTTATTTTCACTGTAACTCAATAAGGAGAGTGGAAATATTTAGTGAACAATGATTTTATCGAAATTCTGTAAGGTCATAACACTAATGCTCGATAATAAACTCACTCAGCTGACAGTAACAATGTTACCAGCCTATGATGATATTTATATGCCAAAGTTGTCAGTAGTAAACTAGCCATTCACTGGAGAAGTAGAATGGCTAGTGATTACTTGATTAGGCATGTAAAGTTTACTCCTTGCTTGAGTGCATGAGTGAGAACCTTGAACCTTGTTTCGTAGAATATTTGAAAATAAGCGGTTGCCTTGTTGCTCAGAATAATAATTAAATTCTAAATAACCCACTGCGCTGCCGAGTCGATGAAGGGAGTCGGACCCTTGATATTATTATACCTACCTACCTTTCTTCAGAAAAAACCTTCTAAATCAAACTAAAGTAAATAGGTACATGGTACCTACAATGTTTCTATACCTGTGTCATTACGTCATACGGTATAAGTTAAGTACCTTTGCAAATATACTAGAATAGTGGTGACCCTCTAGGCACCTGCTAAACGACGAAAACAGCACATAACTATAAGGCACGATATAGTTCCAATTGTACGTAGTGTAGGCACTATTGCACAATAATATCTACCTAATTTTATATTCAATCTAAGCATAAATTATTAGATAGGTAGGTACACAGGTACCTATGACCTATCTAATGATTAATATAATAATATCAAAGATACGAGAGTGAGTGACTATCTGAATTAATTTACGTAATAATACCTACGTTGGTAACTAAACTAATTAGTAACTAGGTGTTTGTTATAGGCATAAGCAAACGGAGGTACTTACTCTCGGTAGAGAGTATTATGTTCCTTGGTAGGTACTTTAGTAAATTTCTTGAGAACGGCATGGGAAGTGCGGGTTTTTACATCGTTCGATTCAATTCGAGTCTATTTGAATTTGTATGGTGCAGGAGTGTCGCCACCTAGCGGTACCCACATCAATCTAGAATGTAGTGGCATCTGAATTTTCTGTATTTAAAATAAGTCTGCGTATATTATAAAGATAACTTATTTACATAAAATTAAAAGCATCTCAAACGTCTCATGAACCATTTATTAAAATTAAATTGTAAAAGTTTCAAAAAGTACCTTACATACCAAAAATATAAATAAAATTTATCAATAGACATCAATGAAAACATGATAGCAACAGTAAAGGCATGTTAAAATATCTTATATGTATAAAAAGAGCAATTTATATTATCCTTATGAGCAATAAAATCACTAATTCAGTAAGTATTCCCTTTGCATTGCACATTACATTAAACAAGCTTACACGAAGATCTAAATACTTATTCATGCTTAATAGGGATTTGAGATTGAGCTGTATAGGATATAAAAATAAGCTCTGCGGTTAGGTACCTAGATATAATAACATTAAATTGGATAGAAAAATACATAAGAATATGATACAAATGTCAATATAATTGTGGAGATTCAGCCCCTGCCTGCGTAAGAATTTGGGGCCATCTGTATGGCTCAGTGGTGTCGTGAAGACGTCTTGAAGTGATAGGTGGCGACTGGCCACACTTGTAACCCATATTTTACTAGTGAAATTTTCACAATTAAAAAACTTGCCCTTAGTTTTCTGAATATTTACACGCAGTTTAAGTAAAATATATAATTATAAAAATATTGTTCGTCATCATCACAGAGATAGGAACATTGGTCAGTAAATTATATTCATAATGGTGAGTAGGTATATTCATTAATAGATATGCAGAGGTACAAATCATATCAATACTTTAGTAATTAAGTAGCCAATGTTTCAAACACCTGATTTCACCTCAACAATAACAAAACTTGCTGATAAACTAATTACCTACAAGTGGTCATCAAAAACTAGTAATGGAACATAGATAAGATAATGCACTTAAATAGCAGGCACTTGACAACACATGACTCTCATAAATTAATGTACATTTATTGTGTAAAAGGTGAAGTTTACTTGACCTTTGAATTATTCACATAGCCGCTTTTTGGTGTTACTTACGTATTGTACTTTTCATGACATTGACTTAACATTGAAAGTATGAGAAGAATATTATCAAAATCAGTATAGGTACTATAGCAAACTATTAACAAAGTTTACAATATAGTTGTGATAATTTTTTGTATCTTTATACTGTCCAAATACACAAGATAAATTCCAGTGGACTTTCCCTAACTAATTTGAATAAAATGGATGGAATGCTGACACTAGTCTCTAGGATATAGGTGGGTACAAAGCCCAAAATAAATAATTATCAAGGAATGCAATAAATTATTAGAATTACAGCATATGATGCTAAAATTATGCAAAATGTCTTACTAATTATAAGTATAAAAATATCACCAACAGAACACCATCACCAGTGCTTAGAAGATACTAATCTTAAAAATAACATTAGCAAATGGAGGGTTTTTGCCATTTGTATGAGCCAGAGTACTTGAAGTTGTACTCTGCAAGCTTGCCATCAGCAGCAGCTGGGCCTCGGGAGCCAAATACGTAGGGATGTGGCTGGACGTGGTTTTCTTCAAGCTGCTGCAGAATGGGAGTAAAAATACGCCAAGCCTCTTTCAATTCGTCACTTCGCACGAAGTGCATCTGGGTGCCAGTGAATACATCTAGGATTAGCCTCTCATATGCATCAGGCACATCAGCCTCCCGGTAGCGCATGCTGTATGTCAAGTCTAGCTCTGTCTCCACCAAGTCAAACTTCATTCCTGGAGATTTGCTCATCATCTTCAAATACAAAGCCTCTCCAGGTTGAACTCGTATCACCAACTCATTCCTCTTGGTGTTACCACCGAATATGTCTCCAGGGACATCCTTATACTGGATTCTGACCTCAGCTTTCCTTTCATTGAGAGCTTTTCCGCATCTGAGGATGAATGGCACTCCCTCCCAACGGGCATTGTTGATCCACAGTGCCGCTAGTGCATATGTCGGAGTGACTGATCCTTTAGGTACTGTTGGATCATCCAGGTAGCCCAACTTCTCTTCACCGTTTCCATTGGGGTTGCCAACATACTGTCCAACTAAAATGTCCTTCATCTCTATTGCTGGAATGTGTCGGAGAACTTTAACTTTCTCGTCACGTATATCATTAGGGTGCAGAGAGACTGGTTTCTCCATAGCAATCAGGGACAATATTTGAAGCAAATGATTCTGCATCACATCCCTTATCATACCAAAGTCATCAAAGTACCCTCCACGGCCCTCAGTGCCAAAGGGCTCCTTGAATGAAATGAGTACTGATGCAATGTTGGACCTGTTCCATGATGGGCAGAATATCTGATTAGCAAATCTGATTGTCATAAGATTTTGAACCATTTCTTTACCTAGATAATGGTCTATTCTATAAATTTGTTCTTCCTTGAACAAATTGGCCAAGTGGTTGCTCAATTTATCCGATGACACATCATCTCGTCCAAAAGGCTTTTCAATAATTACCCGAGTGTAGCCCTTGATAGCTACACACGAGTTCTTAATATTCACAGTGACATCTTCGAATACAGTGGGTGGCACTGCTAAGTAAAAGATTCTGTTAGCCACTATACCTTTTTCGTTTTTACAGATGAGCTGGTTAAGCTTCTCAAAGTCGATTCGTTTGTCGTAGGCCCCCGCCAGGTAGTCGTTGGCCGCCCAGAACTCCTCGTACTTGTCCTCCTCTCCGGGACGAACTTTGATGTACTTTTTACATTTCTCCCTCACCTCACTGACAGTCTGGCTGGTGCGAGCATAACCAACAAACTTTGTGTTCTTCGGAAGTACGTTATCACGGTACAAATACCAAATGGTCGGATATATTTTCTTCTTGGCCAAATCACCAGAGGCTCCCAAAAGAATAAAAGTGTGAGGATAATCAAAGTCGGCTTTGTTTTCCATTTTGTAGATAACCTCTTTAAGTTCGAAGGATGGTCGTAGATTGATTTAACTAATGAAAACTTTCTAATTGAACTTTGCACATTCAATCAATCACTATAGTGCTTGTACTGTTTCGGTATGAAAAGGTAATACCTAAATAAAATAGTTTTCAAATTTTATAAGATTATTATCGGAATGAGGATAAGGTCACTGTCACTGCTAACAAATTAGTTTGCTATGATGAATTGGTCACCTTTCAAAGGTGTAATTAGTAACGATTGGTTTAAAATAAATATAAAGTACAAAACGAACCAATGAACGTAATGGAAATTTGTAATCCTACAAATGATATGCATTAAAAACGCACTCATTCATTGACATTAATTTGACATTGAAAATGAATAGTAGAATTTTAGTTTTTTTTTATGTTCACAGATGAAATAAATGTGGACAGTGTTGCTAGGCGCCGTTATTATTCGGAGACATTATCCTGTTGCGTAGGAAATAGAAATGCGCTATGCCACCTACCATATTTTTATTTTATTCGTGTCACGTTCTACAGCTAAATGATTCACAAAAATGTATACACGTGATCGTCAGTCGTTTAAAACTTGCCACCCAACACAAAAATAAACGACGACCATTTCTTTTATCCCGTTTATTGCAATAAACATTTTGCGGAAATATAAATAAGGCATTTTCATTTACAAAATATGATTTTTACTGTTCATATACTTACCTATACTGTCGAAGTGTATAGCCTCACTGTCCATTCACTCGCCCGTTTTACACACAGAGTAAGTGTCAATTCCAAAAAATAATTCTATGACGTGCATGACGTGACGCCCGTTCTTCTCTTTGATTTATGTCATGTATGTACCTATGTGTGTGTGTACGGAAATAATACTTTTGTGTATTAGAAATTTAAAGTTTTCAATTTGAAAGGCTTTGGTGTTGAAATAAGACAGTTTTAAGTTGTTTCTAATTTAATTCACAGTGTTTCTATCAGCTATATGACAGTGCAAAAGATTGTGGTTTCTGTTATAGGTATATTTAGTTCAACGACCTTGTTACTGACAGTCTGACAGGTTGATCGTTGTGGTGACTGAACTAATATTGCATGAAAGTGGTGCTTCTACCGTAAATACAAGAACCCTGGAGGCGATGGAGCCCGGAAGAGAAGCAGGTAAATGCTCTCAGCATCTTTATATACAACTTTCCATTAGCTTGGTCAATGTTTGGTGGCTGTGCTCTGTACAGCCATTTGATAAGGATGCTCTGATGATTCTGTAATTAATCCCTTGATTTGTGGAAGTTCCTTGATGCTCTTTTGTAACTTGGTTCTTAATCGGTTCTGGCCATGGTAAATACAATTCTTCATAATATAACTACTCTAGCTTTTAGTTTTCTGTGAGGCTGAAGTGTCACATAGTATCATTTCCATTCAACTTATGCTATTATAAAGCTGTGTGTTATTATCCAATATTTGACTAAAGCTCCTTTGAAATACAAAGTCAGACCGCATTGTACATAATAAGTGTCCTGATTTTACTCCTATTCTTATAACATAATGTTGTTTGGCATCCATTTGTTAAAACGGATTATAAGGTTGATTTTTCTGTAATATTATGTACTTAAGGTGCTTTTGCACCAAAGGTATGCATTACTAAGTTGCAATAGGTGCATTTGATATCCACCAAACATTTTCATTGGTCCATAATAATATAGTATAGCACTGGAGGAAACTGATTTCTTTTTCATCACAGCATAGCTGCATAACACATCTCACATGAAAAGGCAGCGTTCACTACATTTTTGTTTGTATATTCTCTGACCCAAACATTGTTTGGAAGTAATCATCATATGTTTGGCAGCACATATTACAACAAAGAAAGCAAAGTTAAGAACTAAATTTATGACCACGGGAACTGAATTAGAGGATTAAAGTCAACAAAATATGATATATTTTTTTTATAAAATAATATTTAAATATATAATTTATGCTAAAGCTTATGTAATTTTAGGAATATTTGTGTTGTGTTTGTGGAAGTACCATATAGGAGTAAATTGAAATCAGTCAATGATAAAAGGGGATCAAGGAAATGAATTTTAAGGCAAAGTGAAGCTCACAGTATATCTGTATGCAATAAAATAAACACTGTAATGGCAAGGGATAGAGAAACATACAGAATATGTAAGTTTATATGCAACTAGTGTAAAAATAATTTTTCTAATTTCTTTTTCATATTTTAGTTTGTCATTGTGTGATTTATCTAACATAACCATAAGTAGTTGTCTTGCTTGTTTATGTTTGTATAATTACAAAATTATCATCATAAAAAATATGTCTTTAGTTTAGTTGCAAAGTTAAAGAAGTTACGATTCAGATAATGAAATAACTTTGTGATATTTTACCTAGAGGGCGCTAGGAGTTCCTTTGTTTCAAGAGTTGTGTTATGTGGTGTGTGGTCAATGTAAGAATGAATAAAAGGCGGTATTACACATGAGTGGGCTAAAACATGGGGATATTTTTTTTAAACAAAATTAAAAAAAAAAAATCCATGGAAATTCTGAAAATATTAAAAGTAACAACCTACCTCAAGTACCTACCTACTTCACTATACTAGGTCCAATCCATAGTAAGAGAAGAACAAATCAACACTTTTAAATAATTTAGAATACAATATAAGAGACTTTAAAATGAACTGTTTTGCTCTTTTGTCTTTGACTAGGACTAAATCAATCCAAATCAATTAAAGAGATAATAAAACAAATAGGTATAGGGCCGTTCATTAATCACGTGAGGTCGTTTTTCTCATTTTTTGACCCCCCCCCCCTCCCCCCTGGTGATATTTGGTGAGGTTTGGGACCAGACCCCCCTCCCCCCCTTGGATCACGTGTATTTTTTTGGAATTCTATGTAAAGGCTATTTTTGACTAGAAAAAATATAACGAAAATTGCGTTTTGAATTGAAACGCAATTTTCGTTATATGAGACTCTTTTGCTTCTATGTATACAGCTACTATGTATATATAATTATCTGTATGTGTATTTTTTATTTAACCTATTGGGTTCCATTGCCGGGCAATTGTCACTCCCTTCCACCAATCCCTGTAATATTTTTATGAGGGACCAGAAAATTAACATATTATTATTATTGCAGCAATCCTAGGTAGAGTTTGATCTGGCCTGAGGCATTTGAAGATGCAGAAAAAATAAAACACTGCAGTTTTGTCATGTCAATCTATACATAGTATACAATACTTACGTCCGCTGCATTTACTATTCTAAACGGTTTTTATAACACACACCAACTTGTTCGTATATTGTTAATCTAAGGAGTAGTCAGTACATACATACATATATATAAGTAAAGTAACATCTGCTCTAAAACAGATATTGTGCGCACCTAAAAAAATAACTACTCAAGTCGGATGACACGTCGAGCGAGCCGCGGCAATCTAAGCCAAACAAGGATGGTGCCTAATGTGAGGTAGGTTCCACACGCACGTGTCTGCCGCGAGGCGAGGGGTGCGCAGTCGTGTGCAGTGGACCACTCCGCGTCGCACAAGGTCAAGGAGAATGATTAACAACGAAAATACAGCAAAACAACGGCGGCGAGCGGGGCACGCGGGGGCGTCAGTCAGAGCCCAGCCGCCGCGCGCGACGGACGTGTGACGCGAGCCCACGCGACCACGCTCAAAACTCGATGCACTACCCGCAACCGTCATTGACACTCGAGCGTAATTACGATAGTTGGCCAGTGACGTCACGGCGGCCCCCGCGCCGGCAGTGCTCGTGCCCCTCGCCCGCCACTCCAGGATATTCATGTGCGATGCTATGCTCGGATACTTGCGAATTGTACCGATACAAACAAACCAATGAAAACACAATACTTACTTGAGTGTTTGTAATTAAGAAATTGGTTATTGGTTCTCAACAAAATCATCAGTGTTTGACGTGAAACATCACCAATTAAGTCAATTAATCATAATATTGAAGATGAAATTTTATTATACGTAACATTTGAATACCATAAATTAGATCAGAATAACTTATTTATTGTCTTGGATTACAAGTTTTAACACAAGGTCGGTATGCTCTCATCTTTATTTTAACTCCAGCTACAACCACGTCACGTCAGCAAACTCTTATACATAACTATTTGATGTACTAAGTCACATGTTTTGTTCTTCAGTACACCTATTTGGGTTCTACACAATTCAATGTGTATTTATAGTCTCCCTCAGAGGGCCAATATCATATCAATGGATGTCATTGCAATAATTCGGTAAACACCATAATCTTAAAACTATAGTTGCGACTTACTTGAAGAAGTTACAAAAAATATGTTTAGTTACCGGGTATGGACAAGATCATGTTTTCGTTTCTTACAATTTGATTCAATCATGTTGATCACTTTTACAAAAATATGAAAAAAATCCTAAAGATCACATCGACAAGTTAAATGAATTATGTATCAAGTCTATTTGTATCTTCTTTATGTCTATCCGGTACTTTTCAAATTGCTAATCATTATTCTTATCGTATAACAAGCAAAAACTTTAGGTATCCCTCTGACATTGTTTTCATATCATGCGTTGATAAGCAATGTTGCACCTATGTATCTGCATATTGCAGCATTAGTATAGGTATCCTTATATTTTTATCTTACGAGTCATAAAGAACGTTGCAAGGTTGCAAGTGTATTGACTCAACTGTCTTGAATGCATTATCTCTACGTTCTATCATTTTAGTTGCTGCATTTCCATAAGAACGTTATCTTATTTTTTGTACCTTCTTTAATATGTTCAAAAACAGGCAAAGGTCCTCTCTCGGTTTGACGTCGAGATGATGTAACCGCAAAAATATTGTGAATCCTCACAAAACTTTACAATTATTTTCACTCCACGAAGCACGTCCAATTTTGCTAATAGTTTCAGATGAACTTAAACACATTTTATGAGGCAGGGAAGGTTTTATTTAATGGGGGTGTTAAGCATTAATCTCCGAAGCTTAGACAGCTTTTATGGGTTGAATGTAATTAAAGATCAATATAAGAGAGCTTTTAATTCTAGAGGATCATTTAAGTTTAGTGCTTAACTAATCAAATCTAAAAGACAAGAGGGTCAAATAGCTCTTTGAGCTAAATCATAAAATGTAAATGGAAATACATTAATGTTTATGAAGAAAGAAATTAAACTTATGGGATGATGCACACTCATGTTATGTGGAATGAAAATTTACTGTTTAAATCTATCTTGTTTCTTTAAATTGTAGTGTGGCAACACCTTCCCTCCATACATAGGTACCTAATACGTACTTCATATTAATAATAAAGACCATTCGCACATCAACCGTGTTCTTGATTGCTCGCCTCATTACATGGCGACCGTGCCAGCCGGCCTGCCTCCGTGGCAGTGCCGGCGGACCGAAAAATAAAATAAATTAAAAACAAAGGACTTTTACATTTAAAAAAAAGTAGTGTGAGTGATAATGATAGTAAAAATAAAATGAAAATGGACAATCAATATAATCTATAGGATTAAAATTCCAATAAATAATATAATCATGCTATTATAAGCAATGAAACTTGAAGAAAATAAACATGACAAACAAGTGGACAAAATAAAAATACAATTCTACAAAAAAAAAATATGGATGGCGCCGGGAGACAAATTGGCTGCTGAGGAGAAGGCGCTGGGAGTGTGCGAGTCGGGTAGCAGAGGATGTCCTCCGAGCTACAGCTGCGAGGCTGGAGGAGGATGCTGCTGCCTGATGCTGCCCAGAGGGACGCGAGGAGCTGGACGCGCCCACAGTTGGATCCCCGCAAGTTCGACCGCCGCGCCACCCAGATGAGGAATTTATAAAAAAAAAATCGGAACATTAATAACTTAGAAATTCAGGTTTGCAAATTATTTAAATTCTTTTTTTTGGAGTTGATTTAAATTTGTTCAGTTAAATTCGTTAAATTCGTAAAGTTATTGTTGTCAAAATATAAGTAAAGTATTTTTGTAATTTTATGTAGAAGATGAATACATACCTAAATATTTCAGTAAGAATAAATAGTATTCGAATGCTTAAATAGTAATTCAGTTCTAAAGTATTAATATTAGTAATTCAGTTATAAATTGTTGCATGTTTATTTTCTTTGGGAAAAGATATATGTAATTAGTTATTGACGCTTGTTGACGACTAGGTAATTTCATCAAGTAAATCTAGTAAAAATTATAAGAAAATCAAA
Source organism: Plutella xylostella (assembly GCF_932276165.1). NCBI lineage: Eukaryota > Metazoa > Arthropoda > Insecta > Lepidoptera > Plutellidae > Plutella > Plutella xylostella. The sequence continues at coordinate 8,166,757 of NC_063984.1, read as the reverse complement.
TACTTATCGTACGTGTCGATACTTATTGTCAATTTTTATATCACATAATATTATATTTCATTTCAGGATATTTTATTTTACAGGTTTAAAGTACCTACATGCAAAATTTCATTTTTTCAAAACAAAAAAAAAATACTTTGGTTTAAATCTCATAAAAAAATATTTTGATGTCTAAAAGATAAACATATTGATACCGATAAATAATGGAACTCATAAAATTACCAAATAATAAAATATATAATAATAGAAAATCTTACCTTATTTTTTATAAATTGATCGAAAATATTTTTTAATTTAAAATGTCTAAATTCCGTCAAAGTACTATTCAAATTTCAAAATTAAACTGCTAACCTAATCAAATTTCAATAAATTAAATTATATACTTAAATAGATACATTTTTGTTTAAAATATAAAATAATCCAAATTACAAATTCAATGCATTGCACAATTTCCTATTTATACTTACTTGAATTCAAAATAAACTTTGGTACTATAAAAACATTCCTAGACTAGCCATTTTTTTAGCTATATTAAATTGATTATTTGCATTTAAAAATTAAACCGCTATTCATTTATTAAATCACATAATATTATAGATACGAAGATAAGAAATAAAATATTTTATTACACTTAATTTACAATTATAAATACTTAATCAAATAAAAAGTGAAATAGAAAAATAAAAATCAATTAATTAAATAATCCACTATGAGACAGATATTGCTCAAATGAAATTAATAGTACGTAAATATGCAATTCAATAAATACTTTATATTTTAATTCTAGTAATAAAGTTAATCCCGCGTAAATACTTATTTCATACCTACGTATGTATGAGTACGTTTAACCATACTTAATCAAAAACTATATGTATTTTATCAGTAATTAGATTTTTTTTTTTTTAAACCCGTCATAACAATTTTTCTTGTAAGTAAAGAAAATAAAGTAAAGATAAAGAGTTTGTCATAGTCTTGCAATAGCAACCCGATAGTATTTTTCCCCATTTTCTTATTAGGTATAAAAATATCGTATCAAAGTTCAATTACATATTTGGAGCGATGCATAGCATTATTCTTTGAATCCATATAACAAAAACATACTTCTCACAAAAATGGTCACACGCTCAACAGATATCGTATTTCGATCCGCCGCGCATGCAGTGAGGAATCTGATGATCATGCATATTGGGAAACTATTTCATGTCTCGATGCAACAATAAATACTTACGTATAGTTAGATTCAGAGAAACCTGACCACCTGTACAAATTTCACAAAATAAAATAATTTAAAAAGTCGGCATTGGTAATTTTTTCTATTATATATCTCAATAGTATAACGAAGTTCCAGTATTAACATAACTTTCAATACAAATTATTCGAAATGTACAGTATCTCGGAATGACACGTACGTCACTACAGAATATGGATAAATAAATAATAAATAAATTGAGTAAACTAACAAAAACATTATAACTACGTACCAGAATTAAATTAGGAAATATGATTTTGAAATATATATACATAACTGGTATAGTATAGGTACCTACCCATACCTAAATAGAAATTATAAAGTTTGGAATGTAAAGAATAAAAATATATTAATAATATTAGAAATTGTTACGTAAACATAATGGTTTAAAAAGAAAACGAAATCGTAATAGAAGAAAGATAAGGAAAATATAGAGTATAAAGTTTATTTTGCGAGCAAAGACACGGCTAGAGGTAGTATTAAAGATCTTTTTGTCGTTCCAAGAAATGATGATTAGGTACGAATCGTCTTGTCGTCGTCGTATGTAAATAAGCGAAGGGTATAGGTATCGATGTACAAGTATAAATATTGTTTAGTACTCTTTTGAGTCTAGGGATTGAAAAGTATTGTTAATTGAATGGAGATGTATGAATTATGGTGAAAATGATCATGAGTAAGCAATGATAAAGAATATATGGTAATGTATGAAGGTTCAGTAGCTCATGTGCACGTGAGAAATGTATGGTTGAGGATACTTTGGTCTCTAAGACGTTGATAAACAATTGGACTGATCACCCAAGCGTTAACAATATTTTATTGGCCGAAGGATTCTAAAGGATATGAGTAATATAAAGAAGGTAATACGAGTAAGGGACATACAGAGCGCAATTACTTAGATAATTAGCGATTACGTATGGTCAGAGGACTTATATAAATAAAAAGTTAATAGCAAAGTCATCGAAGGTACATATGGTAGGGTACAACAAGGTGTCACGTCCTTATTTCTGATCATAGTGCGGTCGAGAACCCTCCGTGAAGAATTTTGGAATTGCCTAAGAGTAGAGCTAGTTTAAATGTGCCCTTGTAATATTTATGGAACATGTGTTTTTTATATTATAATTATTATAGAGTCGACTCTCGTTGTTTTGCGTACCCTACAGATAAATATATAAATAAATAATAATAAGACCAGGCCTGGCCCACCAAAGAGTGGAAATAATTATATGTACCTTTTCGTAAATGTGTATGTGTGAAATGAAATAAAGTATAAATAAATAATAAAAGATGACTTTAAAAATAAAAGAAACTGAATGAAGAAAAGTATACGCAAATAAATGAAATAAAGTATAAATAAATAAAGATGATTTTGAAAATAAAAGAATATGAATGATGAAATACATACGCAAAATAAATGAAATGAAGTATAGATAAATAAAGATGATTTTGAAAGTAAAAGAAATAAATGAAATAAAGTATAGTAAATTACGAAATAAATATATATTTTTTTAATATAGAAAGAGAAAGAAATAAGGTTATAATGAATTGAATTAATAACTTACGTCAGTAAATTTTTTTAAAAAATTAGAAAGTTTTAATCATAATGTAGTAAATCATCACGACCCATTACGTCCCCACTGCTGGGGCACGGGTCTCCTTCCAATGAAGGAAGGGTTTAGGCCTAGTCCACCACGCTGGCCAAGTGCGGGTTGGTGGACCCCAACACAAGCAAGCTTGTGCTGAGAGAGTTGTCGGGTAAGTGGGCAACCCGACTGTCAGTATGTAGTAAATAAATCATATAAATGAATAATTTTCTTTAACAATTTTAAAGTACAATCAAGGACAAATCCTTCTATAATCATTAGATAATTTTGAATTTTAGTTGGACACAATTTGTGTTAAATGAGTTTCTTGTAGGGCAAGTACCTATGTACTGAGTTGAATTATATTGAAACTAAATAACTATCATGAATATCGAAACATTTAATATTGTTTTTTTAAATAAATTACTATGATTTAGTTAGAGTAATACATTTTAAGGGTACCTATACATATACAGCTATACAGATGTAATAAAAATAAAAGATTTTTAAATAGAGATTTATTAAAGATTAATAAATACATTTATGTTTGGGTAAGCAATTATCAACAAGCGAGTCGTCAACAATGCGTCAACAGTACGTTATAAGTAGTTTTAAGTTAAACAAAAGTATAATCATTCGTGTATTTTTAAGAATATGATATTTCAACTGATTTCATATGATTATTACTTACTTCATTCAACATGATGAATATCAAATAATAATAACAGTAATAACATACATAATGTTAAATATTCTTCATTTATTGGTTTGTCATTCAACATTACTTTATGTTAAGATAAAATATGTTTAGTTTTGAGGAAACTTATAATTGTACTCTTTGTTTCATTTTATATTGTATTAATGTGTGCACTATCATAATAAATCTTTTCAGTATCAGAATTTGCAATTGGAAATTGATAATATATTATGTTAATACTTGGTATATATTTAGATATCCATAACTAAAATTGTATAAAAAAAGAAAAAATATTCATAGGCAGGAAATTATATTATTATTTGTTAGATATAAAGTGCACACTTAAATTCTTTTATGTTAACTTTACGTGTTTAAGCATGTGTATTCAATGAAAAAAAAAAAAAGCTTTGATGTCAGCGATGTGGGTAAATTTTTGTGTTCAATACAAAAACACTTGCAATAACTTATTTCTATAAAATCAAATTAAGTTTTAATGTTTATATATTTATATAGAGTTTGTACGTAACTAATAACATACCCGAGTTTTCATATTTTTTTAAATTAGGATTTTCCTGTATATAAAAAGATTCAAAATGTATTTTTTTTTGTTTAAAAGCAACCAATTTTAAGTAATTTTGTGAACTTAAGTAGTAACATATTAGTAACCTTGGAGAAGAACGAAATTTAAATGTCTGATTATTCTGTATCTGTAATTATTTGTAAAAATCTATTTTAACAATTACCGACTCATATTAAAAATTGAAAAAATGTAATTATGTAACATTTTTTATTCGAAAAGGGGGAAGGTGTAGTGTGGCAACACCTTCCCTCCATACATAGGTACCTAATACGTACTTCATATTAATAATAAAGACCATTCGCACATCAACCGTGTTCTTGATTGCTCGCCTCATTACAAAATACAACTACATATTTATTTTGTATTCCCTGATTCTCTCATATTCTGACCGGTATTCTGATTATTAAAAGTACCGAAGAACCTATTTTAGAGAAACTCGATTATTTTTCTCAATCAAAATCTTGTGTCTCTTGAAATCACTTTTAATTTTGATTCACACAGATTAGAAAAAAAATGTAGCTTGAAATCACTGTCTACTATTGCTGTTGACTGTATTTAAATCATACCAGTTTACGTGCTCTTTATAGATGATGTCAAAAGCACTAATTAAATTACTATAAAAATGTATATTATCAAGTAATAGAACGGCAGACGAGTGTACATTGTCAAGGACTTCTGCTATTTTGGAATTCATTACTAGACTCACATTACACTTTAGGCATACTAATTTCTTATTAACATTACCCTATTTCCTTATTTTTGTAATACCTCAAAAACTTTATATTGTTCCAACTATTATAATCAACAACCAGTTCTTATTCGCAGACTCGTTTGCTATTATTTAATGAACTTAATTGCCCGTTTTGTTAGAACTCATCCAAGTTGAAAAGTTTACTTACGATACACGACCAAGTGATTTCTCGATGGGAAATACTATGAGGGCATTATTGGGAGGGGACCACAAAATATGAGCCCTGTGCAAAGTTCGCTGGAATGGATTATCTATGGATTTTTATAAACTTACCCATGTATAGTGGGGTGATTCTCAAATGACGCGATTTAGGTATGTCCAAGCCATAAAATACATGAAATTGATAGTTTTATACCAGGATGTATTTTTTTTTAAATAATGTATCTTGTGACCGTTTTTATACATTAGTAATGTAATGCATAAATTTATAAAGAAAACGACAATGATTTTTTAAAACTCAATATCATAAGTTCTTTGGCGCGTCCTTCACTTGATTTTATTTTTAGGTCAAGAAAAACTCACTTTTTAAAGTAAAATAAGCTTATGATTTATATGTTATCATTATAACAGATACTTATGGTAATTGTAAATTAGGTTTCTATTCACTCTTAGGTTTAGTTTTCAAAAATATAACGCATTAAATTTTGTCCGAGAAAAAAAACTAACTTCTTTGGCGTAACGATACCGTCTTCCTACTCTGCGTTTAAACGATCACCGGACACAATCACCATGCGTCCCTCACCCTTCAGTCCCCCACTATCTTCGACCAGGAGCAGAGGAGCGTAAGTTTACGGAGTATGACGAAAAATTTTTTTTTTTGCGCCATAACGGGTTTTGGTCAGGTAAGTGCCTAATTTCTTCGATTGTTACTTTCATGCTATTATTTGTTTTTGTTGCATACATATTTTTGTCCACGTATGTCTATTCAAACAGTATGCACGTGTCAATAAGAGGTTCCAATTGTACATCAGCTTTCTGTAAAAATAAATTTTAAGTGATGATTTCTAATTTCGTTGGCAATAATTTCTTTGGATTTCTTTGGCATTCTGCGCCAACGAAATTAGTTTTGATACAAAGAAATTAGTATTGAGTATGAAACACCATTAATAACGCTAACTTTATGCATTCAATGTCTATTATGGTTAATTCTCTCATCATCATCATCAGCCAATAATCATCCACTGGACATAGTCCTCTCCCAATAAGCGCCACAACACTCGGTTCTCGGCCTTCCTCATCCAACTACTACCGGCTACCCGCCTAAGGTCGTCAGTCCAGCGGGCAGGAGGGCGTCCCACGCTGCTGTTGCCTGTTCGTGGTCTCCACTCGAGAACTCGTCTATCCCAGCGATTATCGGTTCTTCGGCAGATATGACCAGCCCACTGCCACTTCTGGTTGCATTTTGACAGCTAAGTTGGTACCTTAGTCCTCTGACGGATAACCTCATTTCTGATACGATCCATCAGAGAAACCCCAAGCATAACTAGAGAGTTATGCTTGGGGTTTCTATGGAGAGCCATAGCACGCTGAGCTACTTTAAATCGGTGGACCAGTCCTACCGTCAGTGTCCACGTCTCAGCACCATATGTCATCACTAGCAGGACGCACTGGTTGAAGACTTTTGTCTTCGGGCTCTGAGGAATGGATGAGGAGAATATGTGACGAAGTTTCCCGAATGCAGCCCAACCCAGTTGGATGCGCCTTGCAGCCTCCTTGTCCAAGTTGCTTCTGCCTAGCCGAATAGTCTGCCCGAGGTAGACGTATTCATGCACAACTTCGATTGTTGCCTCACCAACGACGACCGGCTCCGGTTTCATGTGAGCATTGTACATGACTTTCGTCTTGTCCAAGTTTATACCGAGGCCTACACGTCAGGAAGCAGCATTTATGCCACTTAGCATCCAGCTAAGTTCCTGCAGAGATTCTGCCATAATAACGATGTCGTCCGCGAAGCGGAGGTGTGACATGTACTCGCCATTTATACATATGCCATGTCGTTTCCAGTCTTAAAGACATCCAGTGAATTGGTGAACAGTTTCGGAGATATCACATCCCCCTGTCTCACTCCACGTTTCAGTTGGATAGGTCTTGTCTTGTGGTCCTGTACTTGGACAGTCATAGTAGCGGCATTGAACAGACACCTCAACACCTCGATATAGCGCCAGTCCAGAATCCAAAACTGCTTAGATCTCGATGTAGTCGAAGGCTTTTTCATAGTCCACAAAAGCTAGATACAGAGGCTGATTATACTCTTCGGTCTTCTGTATAATCTACCTTACTGTGTGGATGTGGTCTATTGTACTAAAGCCTTTTGAAACCCAGCCTGCTCCGGGTGCTGAAACTCGTCTAACTTTTGGGAAAGACCATTCGTGATAACCCTTGAGAACAGCTTGTATACATGGCTTAAAAGCGAGATCGGTCTATAGTTCTTCAGAAGGGTTTGGTCACCCTTCTGAAGAACTGTAGACCTCTCTAGAAGCTGGTGTTGACAGCTCCAATTTGGTGCAGTGTGGGACGAAGGGTCGACTTCACAAGACATCTCCTCTCCAGCTTGAAGTTGATATTCAGAGTGCCTCGGAGAAGTCGGTGATCACTCCCAGTTTTAAACCTATTGATCACTGGGACATATCTGAAAATGTGCAGCTTGTCAGTCATAATGAAGTCTTTTTCGTTTTTCGTCCTACCATTGGTGCTTGCCCATGTCCACTTCCTCTGGGGCCGATTCTCAAAGAAAGAATTCATCAGAAAGAAAGCCCCTCCCTTTCGAGGAAGTCTACAAGCATTTGCCCTCTCTGGTTTCTGCTACCAAAGCCATGATATCCTACCCTCGAATCGTCGCATTCTTGTACTCTCACTTTGGCGTTGAAGTCCCCCATCACAACGGTGTATTGGGTCCTAGCAGTACACGTGATGCCCTAGAGATATCCTCGTATACTGCTTCGACTTCTGTGTCAGAGTGTGCCGAGGTTGATGCATATAACTGTACGACCTTCAAGGAATACCTCTCGGTTAGTTTAAGTATTAGGTACGCTACCCGATTTGACACACTGCTGATCTCCACTACGTTGTTGACAAGGGTCTTGTTGACGAGGAATCCTACGCCACCTTGGGACAGTTGGTCGCCCTCCTGATGGTAGGACATGTGGCCGGACTCCAGGGACATCGTGTCCTCGTCCTCTTTACACTTTTTTATACCGGTGACGCTGCTGCCCATCGCCGGCCTATGGGATTTAGAGTAGCTGTTTTTGGATGGTTATACTCCCATCATCCGGTCGCCAGAGCCTCGTCTGTTATTTAGCAGAGTGCACCACGGGCAGGTGAGGTTGGCAATTGGTTCATTCGGATGTTTAGAATCCTTGCACCCTTACGTGATCAGGTAATTATGTTAAAAACAAATAAAGATATGCGTGATTTTTAGTTTTGTTGTGTATTATTTGCAATCTACGTATAAAACTAATTTCTTTAAAACAATTTCTAATTTCTTTGTTCTTAAAACTAACTTCTTTGGGACCTTTTATAATTTCTTTGGTGTGTTTTCTAATTTCATTGGTGCCAATCTAATTTCATTGGCCCAAAATTGTTTAAAATCGCTGTAACTTTGAATCGGCTCGATAGATTTCAGGGCCAATAAGAGATAACTAAAGAGGTCTAAAGCCTCTTCAATATGTGGGGTATAATATTCAAACAACATGAAAAAAAAAATGCGCCAAAGAAATTATGCTTTTGGAGCCATTTTTGGAGAATCACCCAGTGCCACAAACTTATCTGTTCCGGTGACAGCTCACATAAATGTCTAATATTTTTATAATTCTATAAGATTTTGTGTTTGCTCGCATTGTTAATTCGCTCTTGCGGTTTTAATAAACCCATCTAATCTTTTATAATATACAATTCATTAGTAAGTAATGAGATATGGATCAATTTAGTTCGCTCTCACCGGAACAGATAAGTTTGTGGCACTGTAGCACTAACTATCCAATTTGGCAGTAATAGCTGATGCACATTCGCCGTTTAGACAAGAATGTGAGAAGGATGCTTACTGCTAAGATATCAGTTTATTTTGTTGTGAAACAAAATATTTGGTGTTGGCCAAAATGGTTTGTGATTGTCGTGACGATGACGCGGCGCGCGTCACGCCCGCGGCCGCCGTGGTCACGGCCAAGGCCTCCGACACACTGCCATTCCATTATGTAACCTCACTTGTGTAAATTAGACTATTTAGACAATTCCATTCATCACAGAAAGTGAGACTTTGCCGTCGCGAAACAGTTTTAATTCCTCTATTGGCTAATGTAAAACTTGTCAATGTGATTGGTAACATCTTCCTTCACATAGATGCATCACCTTATAATCAAAACAATTCATCATTAGGCCAAAGTCTAAGTCAATATCTTAAAAAGTCTTGATTTTGGTTATGGGTCTGATGATCATCATCCTGATTTTAAATAGTAAACGCTTAAATTCGCAGTATAACTTAATGATGTAATCTGTAAGGTTTTTTTATAGTTCGGAGCTTAGGGACCCAGAAAGTTTCAGTGAATGATAGTCGTGGAAATAAGAAACATGATATGACAAAATGAATCCTAAAGGAGAGGTGGAAGGTGGAACGAATAGTAAGAAGATGAACTTTTCACAGCATCAATCAATAACTCCATAATATAGACTTTTAAGATTCGTTGTTTATGTGCAAGTACGTTGATGAAAATATCCTATAGAAATATTTTGTTTTACCCACAAATTAAATCCATAGCCATTTGTTTGCAAAAAGTTCCGGCTGTGCATTCGCGAGTCCGGCATTTCCAAGTCAGCATCGCTCAGCGATCTCGTATTAAAACAAAGTGCAAATAAAAAAAAACACCTGTAGTCGTCAGCGGATCGCCAAGGTCGCAGGCCCCCGCCGGCCCCGCGCTCCGTTTACCCATATCTCGCGGCGAGTGGCCGGTGCACGTCGCCCCCGCGCCTGACTCACCCAGCCACCCGCGCGCCGCCGCCGCTGCACGACACACCAACCTCAATCAGACATCCTCAAATGCAATACTATCTTCAACGGTCACTGATGACCGCTTCCTTGCAAACGTCAAGGTCTACAGGAGATATGTTTGTTACCAATTGATCGCCATGGTTATTATGATTATTATCGTCAAATGTGTGATCTTTGGATCGTAAACTTGATACAAAATTAAAGAGGCAGATAGACACGCCCACTTAAATCGTTTATACGGTGTTAATCGAAAGTGAAAAGGAAAGTCAGAAAGAGGGGGGTCAGGCGCGACGCTATTGTCAATGTTAATTATGGCTGGCGGGAGCACGTCAGTCAAGGTCGGTGCGGATCGATCGCACTGCTCCACCAGCTTGACGCATGTCTTGCTTTATCGTATCCCTGAAATGAAGTTGCGCCTCTTTTACTTTTCACTTACCTATGGGATTCCAAGTGGCCGGCCGCTGATCGTGAGCTGCTTGTGTAAAACAGATATCGCGAATTGCAAAACTGGCGTTTCAATCCAAGAAAAAGAACTCCATTGTTTATGCTTTCAAGAAATTTTTGGGTTCCTGAGTATTGACAAAATTTTCGTTGAAGCATATATGGAACCTTTGGGTTCCTTTATTACCGCTAATGATGGCATTTTTAAACGTCGCTTAGTCATTCTGGAAGCAATTTCCTTTGTGAATGTTTTGTTGGCCATCAATTCCAGCAATCAGTTAATGGCTGTCCTTTGTCTGGCACATTTCGTGCGTAGTTCGCTTGAAACAAGTGTTCGTGTATGGGTTTTGTCGCACCGGCGCGTTTTCTATAATGAGTATTATTGATTCGTCGGTGTACCGTCAATAACTTCACCGCCCACGTATGGCTAATGGTAAAAGGGTATAACAATATCACCAAGCCCTCACATAATAGAGAGGTATCCATTTCGCAGCTTCGTCGTCTAGGATACTGTCCGCGTGATTGACGGCTTTGGGTTATGTGATTTCTCGTATAAATATACACGCATACGCACATATATGGTATGTCTGTGACGGCTATTGAGATTAGAGGATTTTCGCTCGGATGATTCGGGTTGGGCGTGAGTGTTGATGAGACAGTCAATACCCTTATCAAATATTTTACTAATTACACATGCATTTGGGATACTGCTTTGATATCCAGTTTTGCGTGAGGTCACATTGTGTGGTGTGCCTTACAAAATATAAAATAAAGTTTTGCAATGATCGAAAACTACTCTCAATGAATCGAGAAAAGTTATGGACCGGTTGGATGGCTTGCCGTCTGCGGTGGGGATTAATGTGCCTCCACGATCACATTCAACAGTCATAAAATTCTACTTGCATCGCTATATTATTATGGTGGATTTTATTCTGATATCTGGACATTGTTATTTTTTCTCTGTATTGATGGTGTTGATGACATTGTGTTCGTTTTGTACAGTGGTGTATTTACCGCATCCTCTTTGCAGATGTAGCTATGAGTCTTGTCTTAAGATGCTGTACTGCCCCTGCATATAGTGTAGTGTTGACATTGTAAAATTGTCTAAACAACTTAATATCATTGTAAGCTCTAGTTGATTTTGCATAATTATCTCCGCTGTTTGAAACTTCATTTTGTTTTATTCTGTAACTATGTTTACATGATTATGTAAAGTATTGTCTAAATTCAGCCTCCTCTACGGGATAAGTCGTTCAACTATTGGGCAAGACAGTCCGTAAACACCCTCGAGATCGTATTGTATACTTAACCTACGTCTTGTACATAGTTTTAAAGCTAGATTACATTCATAGAAAACTGCTTAAGTATGATACTAACTCAAAAGTCGAATCTTAACTATGTACTTACAGAAAATGAAAGTCGTTGATACAGTTTTTTGTTGTTTCCGTTCTTTTTGTTTTTCATTCATAATTTTACATGTACAATATGAAAGTTGGTGGCAGTTATCCGTGGTAGCTATCAGCTGGTGTAATCTGACACCGGGCGGGTGAGCTCTGCCTTCCTGGACGACACTCAACCCTTTATCAACGAAACGTACACCCGGTTGATGGACTCCGCTTACTGGCTTTGCTACTGGCTGTACATTTTATAAATTACACATCTGGTATATGGTGGACAAAAAATATGAAGTGAATTTTTATTTGTATTAGAAATTCGGTTCGGGTTGTTTGTTGAAATATTTGCCAAGACGGCAGGGGCCTGATGCGACGACTTGGACATGATCTTGAATAAACAGTTTGATTCATGTGAACATAAAGGTTCGTGCCATTTTGGTAAAGGATTAAATTTGAATAAGTTGGTTGGTAATAAATGGTCAGTTAGGTACTCTTTTGATAAAAAAAACAGAAGTTAAATATTTAATAATGATACTGTAGCAGATGCAATAAGTACACAATAAGCAATGTTAGCCCCAGAGTCAGCATCGAGTTACACATAAAAAAACTTAATTACAGAAACACAGTACGCTGCCAACATGAAATCAAGCTACTGATCATAATGATACTGCGATAATACGTGCATAAATAAATGGTTATAGGTTTGCTAAAATTATATTCATTTCATAAGTTATATCCGTTTATCCTGTACGTATGCAGCTACAAATCCGTACACCTTTTTCCAACTTTTAAATCAAATTTATACACGTAAGGTACTCGTATGATTGTATGCGGACCTTGAGCGAGGTGAGACCTTCACGCGGTAACTGCGCGGAAGTTGACGGGTGAACGTTTTTTTGTCAATTTCGCGCTCGTTGAGTAGCGCGCACTAACTAGGCACTAGAATAATAGTTTGAATCAAACGAGTGGCGGTGCGAGGTGCGAGCGTCGAGTCTTTGTTGTCGCCTGCAGCTCGATAGCGCGGGTGTAATAACAGTCGCTATCACAATGTCACAGCGACGCCTGCTTGTCAGCGCTGACGCTCGCCTGCGTCACTGTGATATTGAACACTCATATTCATCTACAGTATAGTTTACACGGTACTCGACAGTAAAGGTATAATTCGGTGAGCACTGCGGCCTGAGCAAAGTGAATGAATTCATCCAGTGTAGTGCAAGTCAATATTATACTCTATGGTGCAAGTTACGTGAAGATGCAACACGATGGCCATGTCTAGTTTGGCGAAGAAAGACAAGCCGACGACGTCGGTGACGGCGCTGCTGATCAACTGGGGCCGCGGGGGCGGCGGCGGCGGCGGCGGCGCGGGCGCGGGGGGCATGCCGCCGCCCCCGCCCGCCGCGGCGCCCAGTCCCGCCCCGCTGCAGCCCATGCCCTTCCTCATGCCGTCCCCGCCGCCCAATGTCGACTGCTCGCTCGACATGCAATGTAAATATTTACTGTTGACTTAGCTGCTCTATTATTATTTTACTAATTACTCATTATTTGTTTTGTTCGGTAAACGCAACGTGAGATGTGTTGTGCCTTATTGTCAGTTTCGTTAATTCTGTGTACCAATGACTGGTCCTTACTTTCATACAATTAAGTATACATGTGAGTTTATAAAAGTATGTAGGTACCTAACTACAAGTAACGCGGTACATGGTAGTAGATAACTTTAGCATGCCTACGTTTCTGAATTCATACTGTTGGTTCTTTTTGGCGGTACCTATGTCTCTCACACGTTGGGTGCCAATGCCAATGCCAACCTATGTATTCCGTCCCTCGTTGGGCGACAACTGATTTATTGCCAGTCCACGTTGGGCGCCAATTTTGGATGTTTTCGATTTTATTCATAAAAATACAGTGCCATATTTATTTATCAAAGGCTTTTGTTGTTGTAAATTATTTACAAAATTATCCTGATTCACGTTACCAAAATGATAAAGTAAAAGTAGATAAGTAAAATAATATCTAAGAAGCGTCGCGACTCGCGTCGTAGTACCATGGTTTGTTCATGTTGTGCGTAGGTGTTGTGGAAACGTCTAATAAAGGCGATCACAACGTATGTAAAGACCTTTCAGGGAAACGCCGGAATCAATACAAAACACGTGTTTACAAGTACTCCGCTTCCAATAATAGTGAATTATTTAAGCCGAGTTCATTCAGGGACAAACAAATCTTTGTCAATGTACTCAATGTACAGATTATGGAAATATTTCCAGAATTAACGCCATTATATTATTGACTAATTTAGCTACAGGTTTTCCCCGAGACCTACCATTGAAAATGAAACTAATTCTGAAAAAGAATATATTTACTGTTGAAATTGAAACTTACATCGAATTAAAAGTTAGTAATAGATAGAATAAATAAGTTATGTTTAGGAATGATAATTAAATAATTATTAGGTATAAGATGCTGAGAATACGTGATACATTTTCATATGACGAATATTATCCGTGGTTTTCCTTCTTTGATTGATTACTCTCTCAATCTCAATATCTTTGTTAATCATTGACTCAACTGTGAATAATAATAATAACTCCAACACGCTTCGTGTTAAAATTAACGAATTATAAATGAGTTTGTAACAAACATCGTAAGGGTACAATTGCTTACTGGATTACTGAAATATAATTTATTATTTTGAGATCTTGGATATTGTTAACGCGCTTATCGTTTCGAAGATCCAATTTCTTTTCAATTCGCAATTAGTTTTAAATTATTTAGGTATAATATAGCTATAATATAATTGTATGTATATGTGAGATGTAGTTAAGTATATTCTTGTTTGAAATTGTTACACGAGTTGGAAAATAACAAATTGAGTGATGTTATTATGAACGAAAATCTCTTTGATGCAAACTCCATTATAAAGCTAATTTACAGCGGTAGGTACCTATACATTACGTTGAGAAAAGGTAAATTATATGAAATAAAGTATTTGGTAGCAATACAGAAAGTATTTTTTTATTTTATAGTTTCAAAACATAAAATTCTGTTTTGGACATTCGATTTGCTGATTAGAGCTCAGTTCTCTTCTCGTAATTACATCTTACTAGCAACATAGAATAACAAGTACAGTAGTACTAGTACTCGTTATTCTATGCTAGTACTTAATATGTACTGTAATGTTACGTACGTACATAATAGTAAGTCTATTACATATTAAATAAATATTATGTACGTTTGTACCTTACCAAGGATATTTTAGTTTAAAGTCAATATAAAAGTTTGCAAACAGCGATGTAGCTTATTTTCTTATAAATCAATTTCGTACAAACTTACGTTACGTAAGCCGCGAGTGCGAAGGCAATTTTTATTTATTTAAACCAAGCGTCCTATAGCTTCAGTGAAATTTGAAACAAACACAATTTATAATTTCATATTGCTTTTGTTATTGATTCTAGTATATTTTTGCTACTCTAAAACCTAACAGTGAGTTGAAACAGAAATAAAATAAACTTTTATTTGCTTTACCATTATATTGTTTACAGAGCAAATTCTAAACCTTTCAACTATGATAGCGTCTACGCTCGCTACGATGAATAACTGTCAACCTTAGTGCCAATTTCTCCATTGTCGGTTATGTAACCGACAGGGATTGATTTTTAAATTATATATATATATATATTATATATATGTGGGGACATCTCACACACGGCCATCCGACCCCAAGCTAGGCAGAGCCTGTATTATGGGTATCGGACAGCTGATATATTTACACAAATACATAGATAGATACATATTAAATATAAATATCAACACCCAAGACCCGAGTACAAATATCTGTCTTTAAACAAATATCTGCCCCAGCCGGGAATCGAACCCGGGACCTTCGGCTCAGCAGTCAGGGCCACTAACCACTACGCCATTCGACCGTCAATTAAACGTCATCTCCATATAAAATTCATGACAGATGTGTTTAGTTGTTGTTCAGTTAACCACTACTCCCTGGTTATGCTCTAACCGAGAATGGAGAAATTGGCACTTATACGTTTTACATGAGTGGATGGATTGGCCACTGGTTAGTAAATTGGACTGTTAGTTTTTCGGCCGAGGCAGATACTTAATTTGTTGATGCAGGGTGTGCCCGAAGTATGGCTTTAGTTTCACCTCATATATTACATTAAGGGCATGTTTCACAATGTCTGGTTAGTGGCTACCTGTGGGATAAAATACCTACATGCTGTCATTGACTAAAAATAAGAGAGTGACAGCTTGAATTTTATCTAACAGGCAACCACTAACCAGACATTGTGAATTGTGAAACAAGGGATTAAACTATCACTGACTTTTTATGATTATGAAAGAAGGTCTATTAAATAATCAATACTGACGAAATCTCCTTTTATTAGACAAAAAACAAATTCTTACAGTTATTCACATCAGAGTGTATCAGAGGCTCGTCGTTGAGACTGACTCCGGATCCAATTATACGGCTGTCTTACTAGTTTAGTTACATACCTGCTCGTTGTTTATAGGACTGGAGAGAATATTTGATTGGTGTATCAAATCGGCATTGGCACGTGTTGAATGGACAAGGTGAGATAACCGATATTGATATTGATGTCTCGGAACATGTTTATGTATGTATGGGGACGTCAAGGTTGTTATTCCTATTCCTCCATATTGTAATTTCTAATATCATCGAGGGATTACCATAAATTGCTACGCCGCGCGGCCGCTGTTGGGACTTCTCGATACTTCTACATTATGTCTACTGAATCGATCTTATTGATAACTTGTTGTAGTGTAGCGAGATGCGTGATCGATCTCGGTTCGATTCGATTTAATTAAAGATGATGTCACCTCTCAATATGAGCAGTGGGAGTCATTTAGTCAATTTTTATGCACGCCAACGACAGATGCAAAGCACCAACCTACATCGGTGTAACTGACTACTTATAATTATTTTGTTGATATTACTAAAATATTTCATGAACAGTAAACAAGTATGTTATGCGCTCATGATGTTTATGTATAGGTATGTGAGTATTCCATATTTGTGAAGATAATCGAAATGAATAAGATTATAAGTATGCCAAAGTAAATATTTTATCTTCGTATCGTCAAACACGACTTCTGATATTATTGGAAAAGAGTGTTTGTTTTCTTTTCAAACATACTTAGGTTCTATTATTCGATACAACTTATTCAACGAAAGCACGTAATAATATTAGCTTTTCTTAATATTGGTAAAAATACAAGCTTAGATCGAAGGTTGTTGACGTAACTTTCAGTGATGGAGGTTGATGAATATCAGTGATTCCAAGAAAACATTATAGTCAAATTTCAGGTGGCTTGCCTTAGTTCAGTTCTCTGAATGAAGGGAGGGAGGTTTTTCTCAATAGTTAGGTAATTTACAAAAGCTTTTGTATTGGGTAGCTTTGTATGTTCCAAATTGGTATGGCTTAGCTAAATCAACTAAAATGGAACGGAAGGAGGGTGCGATGTTTACTTGGTTTTTTGTCCGGAGTCTGCATTAGAAGCCCCCCTCCCCGCGCCGCCCACCCCCTCTATGGCCTAAGACCGGTTCTCTGTAGATTTATTTTGAAGACAACCGGTGGATTTGTTTTATTTGTCCCGTATTTAGTTTAATTTTTGGCCAGACCTTCAAGGTTAAAGGGATGGTTGGAATTTGAGACCCACGAGGAGTTATGCAGTCAGTCAGTCAGTCAAACGACAGCGATTTTTTTTTACACAACTAATATAATCATATTTATCGAAATAGCTACACAATGTGTGGTATTCTTTTATGTAAATAATAACTAAACTTAATTCTTCGGTTGACACCCTGAAAGTATGAGTCTGAAAGTCGGTCTTTTGTGCATGCTAAACCTGCGACTATCATCTCTAGAGATCTAATTTAAGTGAGAAAGATCTAATTGAAATGTTGAGTACAGTCTAATTTTGATAATTAAATTCATGTTTGAAAGTTACAAATCACACATTTTATATTCAATGTTCTGTCCCTTACTCCCTAAATAGCCCTTTGCTTTTGAGTTGTTAATGACTGGATATTAAACTTTGGGAGCCTGATGAATATACGGCCGCTCGTATATCGCATCTAATAACCATTATTAACTAATTGTGCAATATTTATGAGACAACCAATTGGCAAAATGGTAATCATTCTGTTGAAGTACCTATTTTTGGTCTTCTTGAGTCATCGTCTTTAAATTAGTGTAGTATGTGATCTTTAGACTTCGGATATTCTACGAGCCCTCTACATGCCTGTGGAAAGAAGCAACTCTTCAACAGCCATCTAAACCTTGTCTGAAAGATGTAGCTTTGCGTAAAAATGTCGTCAACTTATTTTGAATTGGTGTGCCTAGTGTCTACCTAGTATGAGTTAAAGAGACTTTAGGGCTTATTCAAACCGAAGCGTTATCCGCCACTGGATAACGCTGAATAGGCCCTAAAGTCTCTTTACTTTTCGGAACCACCACCACCAGATGACGCGACGGTAGCTGATAACTCCACGGTCTGAATACACCCTTACCGAACCAACTCTTCCGTATCTCCCTCCCTAACCATTCCTCTCTTTCCAGGGCTGAACCTGGAGGGCGGGTTCATGTCGCCGATGTCCCCGCCGGAGATGAAGCCCGACACGGCCATGCTGGACGGGCTGCGGGACGACGCCACCTCCCCGCCCGCGTACCGCAACTACCCCCCGAACCACCCGCTCAGCGGCTCCAAGCACCTGTGCTCGATATGCGGGGACAGGGCGTCGGGGAAACACTATGGGGTTTATAGGTGAGTGCAAAACGTGACAAAAAAACCGTCGCACTCGCTCTTGAAGCCGCAGCCGCACGATGTGAGTGAGCGCGACGCGAAGCTTTTGTCATGTCTTGGTGTGCCCGTCTTGGGCCTCATGCTAGGCCATCAGTTGGACTTAGGCCTCTGCCAAATAGTTGTGGAGGTAGTTCCAGTAGACGAGATAGATCGTCATCATTTCATTTGCATCCGATAGAACCAAAGAAATTTATTTCGACACATTTTCAAAAATGTGATGGAATAATATTATTTTTACATAAAGATGTTACTTTACATGGATATTCATATTGAGATTATATGGATATAGATTTGGTAGTCTAAAGATGTTTATAATTTATTTAATTATATAAACACAGTACCGTACTGTTTTATTTTGAATATAAATCAGTTGTACTTAATGGAAATATAATTTAAACTTTGCTTCTCCTCGGGTTGCATGAACTCAGAAATGGAATAGATTAATCTTTGAAAAGTATATTATTAGATACTAAATATTATAATGGACTTAGTCAAAAAGTTTAATTCTTTGAATTTGTTTAAAAGAAATAAATACTTACAAGAGAAGTAAATAAGTACCTATGTTTGACTTAATTCCTTTTAAACTTTTAACACAGATTTTGCAGTGTAGTTTTTTATTTATACGTAACACAAACCACCTTTAAAACTTCAGCTGAATCTAGATACCGATTCGGGAATTAAAAAAAAAACATTTTTGACACACTCACGTTTTTAATCCTGCTCAGTTAAAATTCGTGCCTACGTTCCTGTAGTTTGGGTCCAGATTTCCCAGGCAAAGTTGAATTTCGGTTGAACGAAGTTTTATCTATTCCCCATGGGTGTTCTGAGATACAAGTTTATGCCAGATGTGCTGATAAACAGCGGCAGCGGGCGCCCTTCAAGAGTTTTGAACACCTTGTGTTGTTCGCCGGTTTCGGCTAACAATACACAATTTACGTATTTCGTATTTGTACATTTTGATAGGCGGGTGTGGTTTTTATGTCGCTAGAATAATATAAACACCTTGTGCCCTAATATTCTCTTTTGAAGGCAGGCAGAAGGGCTTTGATGAACTCATTTATGAAGGCTCATTGCCAGTTTTCAGGCACATCCAGGAGGAATATCCAGTTTTAACTTTAACTATCCCTGCCGGGATTCCAACGGAACCTGAGAAACCTTAGTTTTATAGATACATTTTATTTTATTTTATTTTATTTGGAAAGCTAACAACTTTATGTACAAAGATATAAACATTATATTAGGTATCATATGAGTTAATAACAAGCTTTCACATATAATTACAAATATAGGTACTAAGTAGGAGAGCGTAGTTTATTACAAAGTTTGCACAAACACATACCTACGTTACAAATTAAAAGCTACGTAAGTACCTACTAACGTAGGTTAAAACAACGTCACGTTATGAGAAAAAGTAAGAAAAAAAAAATTTATTATAAAGTTAAGATGCTCATAGATAGAGTACTCTTTATTTATACACCAAGAAATGATTAACAATTTCACATAGACACTTAACTAGGGTACAAAAGGCTATACTCCTCGGCTGGTTTCATATTATCATTATGTTGCTGTATATTCGCCCGATCGTGTCGGAGCCAAAGCCCGTGAAAGTGGTATTCTCAAGGGACAACATCCAATATAAACAAGGACGTACTTGGGGAAATACGCTTCATATCCTACAGTCCTAAACGAAGCTGTTTTAATCCCACTGTCAGTGTGGTGAAATATTGAGCTTTCATAGACACACATTTTATTTAAAACATCACATCAGCTAGTGAAAATTCAATCAAGCCGCATATAAATATATCGTATAGGGTCATCCGGTTGGCAGTTACGTAACTACCGACACACAGACACACAAATCAAACATACATATAATATGTACCTCTCTTCTACAAAAAGTCTAAGTCGCCATTGCCATATGGCAGACACCGGAGCCTTATTTACAACAGGGAAGCCTCATGATATCCCCAATTATTTATTTACTCCGTATTTTTTTGTTTATCATCATCCCCAAATATTAAACACTTAACTAACTTCAGTATGAGTACACAAGCCTTGAGTGCAATGTAGAAGCCCCCTTATTATGGGTCTAACTTAAGGGCCCGTACAGGGTGACGTGCCGCGCCAATTTTGGGTTTTCAATGCTCTTCACACAGCACACGCAGTGACACGCACACATGTAAGTTTGCACAGTGGGTCGATAAACTTTTACTCGCCAACTTTATTGACAATTATGTTCAAGTACATTTTGGGTGATTTTAGGGTAAGTAAGTATAATTCTTACTTACACTGGTAGGCACCAGGAAAGAGTAGAAATTAATAGGGGTGCCACTTTACTCTATACTCGGAACCCGATTAGCTTTCTCAAACAAATGTGGTATTTACTTGTAGAAAGGTAACTACAAGTATTAAAGTGTAGATAATAAGTTTCGGGCATTCTCCAGCCAACTGAACCCCGACGACAAAGCAAAGTAATTACATAGTGTCGCAAAAGGGCTATACTAAGCCAAAAGGGGATGACTCAAGGGGTCATTCTGAACAACTTTTGTTCTACGAGATTTGCAAATTCGCGAAAAAAAATATTCGTTTTCCATGGTAAAAAGTCACATGTCCAACAAAGTTAATTTCCAAAACTCGTAGAGCAAAAGTTCAGAATCAAGTTCAATCAGACCCCCTGTCTTACTCCTTTTTACCGGACTGCCGAAAGAGGAGGGTAATGTTTTTTGATTGTATGTATGTATGTTTGTCTGTTTCTTTGTTCCCTCCTGTAGCCTAAACGGCTTGATAGATTTTGATGTACTTATGAGGTATTGTTAGAAGCGTATTGATGGCGCGATGGTTATAGGCTATGTGACGTTCCATTAAAATGAACATAGCGCCCTCTAGAGGACATAACGTGATGATCGAAAAAATAATAATTCAACTTTGCCGTGTAAGGTATCAAATGAAAGGGCTTGATTTTCACATTATAAAAATATGCATATTGAAGGTATTTAAATAACAACACCAAAATAATTGAAATAAAAAATGATCATGAACTACTGACGTAAAATTTCATAAAATAAAAACAACTAAAAAGTTACAAATAAAAAAATACAATTATAAACAAACGAAAAACCCGACTGTACGCTAAAAACATGAAAACAAGTCCCAATGTTAATAGAGCGGTGGTAGCTCAGTCGGGTAAGCGCCCGCTTCTCAATCAAGAGATGCGGGTTCGAATCCCGGCGCTGACATGTACCAATGAGTTCTTTTAAGTTAAGTACAATGTATACCATCGCTCTTACGGTGAAGGAAAACATCGTGAGGAAACCTGCATATCTAGATTTAGCACGTCTAGATATGTGAACCCACCAACCCGCAGTGGACCAGCGTGGTGGGAAATGGTCCAAGCTTAGGAAGGCAGTTTAGACCTTGGGGATATGCACAAAGGTTCCACTCGAGAGAGCCAGGTGCAGGTACTTACACCCCCACAGAGAATAGAATAGAATAGAATAGTCCCAGGCGGGGACCAACTTGACCGCCACTCAAGGCCGTTTTCTAAGTAACATTCAGCTAAATGGTGAACCCTCTGCTGGTCCCCGCCTACGATACTTTCCATTAACATTGGGACTTGTTTTCATATTTTTAGCGTGCAGTCGGGTTTTTTGTTTGTTTATAATTTGTTTAGTACCTACTATATACCGCTTTTTCAATACCTGTAAGTACATTTTTTGGTAGCAGCATAATATTTTTACTTAATTTTAGGGTTTCGAACGTCAAAAGAAAAAAAGCAACCGTTATAGGATCTCTTTGTTGTCCGTCTGTCACCGCCCTTTTCTCAGAAACGGGTAAAGATATCAAGCTGATATTTCGCATAGATGGGGAGTAACCCAAAAAAAATATTATGGTACTCCCTGTCCCACACAATTAAATTGGGGCTTATATTTTTTCCAGTTATTTTGATGTGTATCCTTTTTTTTCTTTGATGTTTTGTATAAGTATGTGTTTGTTTTCTTTAAATCTGTATTTTTTTTGTTGTTGCTGTCTATGTGTCGAATAAATGTATCTATATCTTCAAATCACGCCATCTATCGTTTGTTTTTTTTGTGGCTACTGTCTAATCTGTCTATAGAAGAAATTCCGTCTTTGACAATTTTACGTTACGAATTTATTTTTATTTTTACATTTTCGTGGAGAACCAACAGCATTTTGTTAATAAATAATTATTACTTATGAACACATAACAACTTGATGCCATTAACAGAATGAACTTAGTAAACCCAGTAAACCTAACACATCCAGAGGAAAAATAAAATCTCTTTCTCTCTCTCTGAAAAACATACTTAATAGCCCAAACTCGATGCTTTTAGCTATTAACATCTTTGAAATAAAATTGAGCCACCACCGTGTTACTGTCCTCATCAGATCCTCACGAGACCATACCTCAACCAGCACCAAGAGACTGTATTTTTGATCCCTAACCTAATGTTCGTGCGTATTGTCATCACTTAGATCCATTCGCTATATTCCTGCTCCTCATCAGACCTTTACGAGACTGTAATGTCACGAGAATATTGCACACTATCTAATTTAATTTAATGTATTGAATATACTGGAAGAATTATGCTTCCTCAATTTCAAATCAAATTATGTTGGTGTCATAAAAGTTGAAAAAGTGTAATGACAACCAATGTGCAGTGATTTTGTATCTGTACACGATAAGATCGCGAGCTGTGAGTGCTGCCTAAACCGACGTGACCCTTCTTTGGAGGCCAGCGGCCAACTGAGTCAAACGTCACTTGTGTTTATGATTTTATAACACAGAAAACCGCCATAGATATTTGTATGAAGATTTGAGGGAAAAAATTGCTCAAGTTTGGGATTAATTTACACAAAATAAGTGTGTGTTTATTAAAAAACAAGGTATTTAGCGCCTAGTTCAAGCCTTTAACTTTATAATATGATAAAAATCATATGAAAATTCTTGATGATTACGACACAGTTGTTACAATACGGGAGTGTCATATACTGGTTTTTCGTCATATTCTGAATTTAATTTACAGTTATCCATAAGCTTTTACTTAAATTCGAATGATTCAGCACCTAGCTAGACTCTTCGACTACCGGTGTGATTTTTTTCAAGGCTGTAGAGCATTGGTACTCAACCTTTTTTATATAAGGGCCACAAACACGTTCAAGTCATGGTGTCGCGGGCCGCAAGCAATTTTTTTTTATCTATTATAAAGCGATGTAAACTATCGAATAATAATAAAAAAACACATGCATATACTACTATGTGTAAAAAGTATCGGGATTAGATCAATAAAACAAAAACAAAAAATGTGGGTGTGTGGCAAATTTTGAAGATAATAAAATAAATTTGGATGAATATCCAAAATTTTGAAGGTAATAAAATAAATTTGGATGAACATCCAAATCTATTTTATCACCTTCAAAACTTGTTCCTTCAGAAACGATACACATACGCCAACGAATTATCCAATCAACACAACATTTTTTTAAACGCTGTTTTCAGAGTTGGATTTTAGTAGTCGCGGCGATTTTTCCTTATTGTCTTCTATCGATTGAAAACAGTGCCTCGAAGTAGTAATTCACGGCTCTAGCTTCTTTTTTAGAGCTAGAGCCGTGAGCTGCAGCCATATCTGGTTAATATGGTGGATGCTCGATGGTATTTTTTGAGTGTTTGCTCAAAAATTCATTGACAATGATGATCCTTGTGCGAAAGGCGTGATATCGTAGTGCAAAATCTTTTTTCGTTTTTTTTTCCACAAATCTCGCTTCTTCGTCGAATTTGCTGTATTAAATTCTACATAACCCGCAAATAATATTATTTTCCTACCGTTTGACTTTATGGCAAGAATTCCGAGTGCACAACACCACGATAGTCATAGAAAACAGTCAACATGACTCTGACTAACAATCGATAGACGAAAAAAGAAAATTCGCCACGAGTACTAAACACAACTCTGGAAACAGCGTTTAAAAAAAGTTGTGATGATTTCTGTGTGAGTTGGCGTGTGTATCGTTTCTGAAGGAGCAAATTTTGAAAGTGATAATATAAATTTGGATGAATACAAACATTTTTTGTTTTATGGATATAATCCCGATACTTTTTACACAGAATGTATATTCTCTATTATCTCTCATGGCACGCGGGCCACTGAGAAAGTCCCGGCGGGCCACATGCGGCCCGCGGGCCGCAGTTTGAGTATAGCTGCTGTAGAGCATCATTTACTACATAATTCTATGACAATGCCAACCCTCAATTGCCTATTGCCGACCCTTAACTGATAAATGGATTCCATATTTTATGTAAGTTCCATAAAATATTATGTAGGTATGGGGCTTCGCCAACTTTTGAAGATTGATTGAATTTGAGTCTTCTCCCAGAACTTATAGTTCAGAAGCATTTCTTTTTGTTTCTGGTATAGATTTATATGTGTGTTAAATATTGAGATTTTTATTATCTACTAAATAGGTGCGCAACTACCCTAGGTAAAACTAAAAGTACGCTATGTACAAAATAATGTTCGTGTTATTTTTACGTGACACGAACGAGACATTACAAAAAACCGCTATTTCGTAATATTTTTTCCTACCCAGATTTGTTTACCATGTTTTTGAAATCTGATATCGGAAGATAGATCCATTAGAATAAGGGCGCCTTCAAATTAGTCGCTAAGTGTCGCGCGACTGCAGCGCTGCAGTCGCGCTGCTGTCTAAATTCCATATAAATTATTAACGCGCGACTGCAGCGCTGCTGCGGCGCTGCAGTCGCGCATCTTTTAAATTACAAAATTTATATGGATTTTGACAGCAGCGCGGCTGCAGCGCTGCAGCAGCGCTGCAGTCGCGCGACACTTAGCGACTAATTTGAAGGCGCCCTAATTAAGAGTGTTTTGTTTTTTGTTGGGTTTAAATAAAAGTAACTAAGTCGTGCCGTGGAGTATTGTAAAATAAGTAAATTAGAATAAAGTGATCATATATAACTCTATAAGATTAATTAAACATTACATATCCGATACGTATTTTTTGTTTTCGTATCTTGGGTGAAAGGTGGAAATGCGCCACATCATATAAAAAAACTAAACGAAATCGGTTAAGCCTTTTGCACGACACGTTTAACTTATAACACCCTTATTTTTCCGTCGGATGTTAACAATCGGCAAAAGTGTGGAAATCAATACACTTTACCAACAAGGGAGTATGTATCGTATCTACATAAAAACGTGTCGACATGTTTGCTTTTACAAATGTTAATATGTTATGTATTGAATCGTTTCCACTTCCAGGCCAAATATAAGTTAAATATTATAGGTATATTCCTTATTAATAAATCAACGGAACCCTGTCGCGCCTGCCTGTCTGTATAAATACCTATTTAACATTTGTTCATGACTAATTAAATGGATATACGAGATTTATAAGAGTTCTTGATTACTGAGAAAAAAATACAAATAAACAGTACTTTACAAACCAACGTTGAATATTGAATTACAGGATGAGTTTTCAATTAATTAGAAGATTTTACAACATCCTGAAAAGAACCCTTCACTGTTAATCATCTAATTAGAAAATGCTCTTTAATTAAATGATTTTATTTTTTTGCACATCTATGTTTCTTCTTCATCCTATAGCAGTCCGCTTACCCCTTCTAAAGCACTTCACTGTATGCGATTGATTTTTATATATTTATACGTAATGGCTCGTATATGCATATGAGTAGTGATATGCATGCTGTTTTTTTTTTGGGTATAGTGGATGATTTTCATTACGCAGGATTGTTTTATCATAGCAGTAGCGTTTCTAAAAGCACATTAAATGTGTACATAACGTAGGCAAATAATCAAAACTTATAAATGTATACAATATACATGTAATTTACAATTCTATCGATCCAGGACCAGTAATGACATGCAAAAGACATTTTCTTTTCACCTTGAGAATACGTTATGTTAACACACACGGGCCCAGGTAGTTTGTGTTTGAGCTAATAACAGTTTTAGTTTTAAATATGTATCGGCCCTATGTTGTGGGAGATGACTGACCAGACACCCATTGACAAGGAGATCCTACTCAGGAAATGGCGCTGGATTGGGCATGTGCTGCGGAGACCAGACAATCACCTGTCCAAACAAGGGTTGAAATGGCAAGCGAAGGGGAAGAGAAGGCCGGGCCGCCCCCGTACCACCTGGAGGCGGTCAGTTGAAAAGGAGGCTGCATCAACTGGTCTCGGCTGGGACGACCTGGAAGCGGCCGCGCAGGATCGGGAGAAGTGGAAATCCTTTCTTCGAGCCCTATGTCCCTGATGAGGGATAAGAGGATTTCATCATCATCATCATCGGCCCTATCGTAGAATCGTAGTCCAATAATAGTTACGATTTGATTGATTGCGTATATTAGGAGTAGGAAATCAATATCTTTGTTTGTTGTTGTTTCTGGACGAAAGGGAATAGGATGTTGGAGTTCTTTGATTCACATGTCGCTGTGTTTTGTGTATTCATATAAAATACAAAATGATTTCACTCAATTTAAATAGGTTTTTAAACTTTAGGCGATAGAGAAACCTACCATTACTTAGGTACATGTTTTAATAAAGCAGTAAAGAGGATTCTGCAATATCATTAGGAGATACATTAGATGAGTTACTCTGCTAGTTAGTGTCTTCTTTGCCTGTTTATAAATTTTCGCTTCGCTAATGACTGCCATTTTGTCGTACCATCTGCTTTCTCGCAAACTTAAGACATGGCTACATAATTTTGTTATTCTACGCCCCATTTCTAAGTAGGTACATAATCATGAATTTAAATTTTATCCACCGACAATTTAGCCAATCACATCGCAGCATTCCGTACTCAAGTTCTGCTTTCAGGTGTAAAACGAAATGTGTGAACTGTGTGTCTTTGTGGACAGAAACGGAGCTTTTTTAAGATTTCCGAAAAAGTGTTATAACTTTTGGATGGTTTAATGAAATTGTAGTCATAAGCGAAGCAAAATTCAAAAAGATACTAAATAGCTGAGTAACTCATCTAATGTATCTCCTTATGATATTGCAGGTTCCTTACTGTTGGCGGTGTATGTGTCCTCTATCACCATTTTTCGTTTGGACCATAACTCAGTAGTATAGAATCACTCTGTAGGATGAATACAAATTATTAATAATTAAACGCAAATTAGCCCGTCCGACATTTTTCAACCAACTGAGTTATTATAAAATACCTCAGTAACTAAAATATCTAGGTAAACACCGGAACAACCGCTCGCTATTGAATGTGGGAACGAGTGACAAGTTATGTGCCAGATCACTTGCTAGATCACGCGTCATGCCACTCAGGTGGGCACAGCGCTTTAGGTAAGCAGACACGTCCAAAAGTCGGCTCGTGATATATTACTTTCTTCACTATTTATATTGCTAGCATCTCGTTTGATATATGATTTTGCCCGTACAGTAAATATATGCTACACGTTCCATGTTGTCAGTACGTAAATTTCTTATTGGCACAAAAATTGCTCGCGGGCTATTTCGGGAGAGAAACATTTCGCGAATCACGTAATAATCTATTCTAATGACCTAATGCCGTAGCTTTATCGTGAACGCGTAGGATGTATTATGGTGATGAGAAATAAAAATAAACAAACAAAAGTTATCCATCTATTACATATAACATTAGGTTAGATCCGGTTTAATGTTTAATCTTTTGTTTACTTTTAGGCAGGAGTGGCAAATATTGTTGACACCATACCCAACGGACATTAATTTAATAAATACCCACGTTTTCACAGACCGGCTGAACACCATTTGTGAGAGATACCTAGGTACTACAGGCTATAGATTAAAGCAATTTTCAAGATTTTTCATTAAAATTGAACATCATCGCTTTATGTAATAAATTGGCCCGCCATTGTCCTTTGAGCCGAGGAGTAGAGGACGACTCGCTTGTTGGAGAATTTCGATTGGAATAAAGTTTTTCCATCAGCGAGAGTCACGACTGAGTAAGTCACTATCAGTTTTGTGAAACTGCCTCATTAGAATGTAATCATGTTATTAACTAACGCGAAAGTAGTCGCACTTTTTATCGTTCGCATTATGAGATTTATAAGTCTCGTCGTAATTGAAATGAGAATGCTTGGAATAAGTTTAGACAGTCTATTTACATTATGTTCTAAGTTATGATGATATTTACATATTTCCAACTACCGTACCGTGCTACTACATGTTAAATTGTTTTTAACATATTATGTATATAGTATATGTATATAGGGCATAGAAAAGGTGAAGTGATGGGACGTGATTTATGATATTTTAACAAATAAATTTAAACGAGCCCTTATAAACATTATTAATGATAATTTGCGGCACGCGTGCCGTTTATTTGGAGGATAATATTCTAATGAAAGTCAGGTGTAAGTGACTATGCTATTACGGCGTATTTTGGGCGTAACCGTAGCTTTAAGTACTTGTACATTTTCACAGCCTACGCCTAGCCAATTTACGTAGATGGCCATCTGAAAGTTTCAGTCGGCTTTTGAGGCATATTTTCACAATGTTTTGACGCAGTGCGCCTTGGACAAGGACGGACCTTCTTACGTAATTTGGTCTAAGTTAGTTTTAGTTTAAAGTCTAAATTTATGTTCAAGACTAGAAAATCTTATGTACTTAACCATTTATCCGCCGTGTCAATGCTCATCTAGTCTACCCTATCCATAGTATCAAAGTATCAACAACTTATTATCCACCAAAAATTACCTCTATCTGTATCTGTATCTCTCATCCGTCCATTCCAGTTGCGAGGGCTGCAAGGGCTTCTTCAAGCGGACGGTGCGCAAGGACCTCACCTACGCTTGCCGCGAGGAGCGCAACTGCATCATCGACAAGCGGCAGAGGAACCGCTGCCAGTACTGCCGCTACCAGAAGTGCCTCGCGTGCGGCATGAAGCGCGAGGCGGTGCAGGAGGAGCGGCAGCGGGCCGCGCGCGGCGCCGAGGACGCGCACCCCAGCAGCTCTATACAGGTGAGTGGGTGCAGCTGCAGGACTGTACTGTTGTTAACAAAAGTGTCTCGCGTGAGTTGCACAAAGCTGCAGGAGTGTACTGTTGTTAAGTAAAGTGTCTCACGAGAGCTGCACACAGCTGCAAGACTGTGCTGTCGCTACCAAAAGTGCCTCGCGTGAGCTGCATACAGGGTTAGAGAAGAAGAGAGTAGATTTGGTACGGTAACAGACACAAACCATACACAATGAGTAATACTTACCTATTTAAGATACAAAAGTACGTTGTTCCTCGAATGCGGAAAAGGGTTTCAGCTTAGCATAATACTGTTTGTTAGCATCCGTTATTGCTGAATCATTCTAAGATGAATTGTAGTTCGTAATCGAAGAAAATTATGTAAGTTTATGATTGTAACGTTATCTGTAATTCTTGTTTGTGATTCGTGATCTGCATCGCGTGACTATTTTAGTTAGGAGTTTGTAGTTGGTCTGGAGTTGGACCAAACTTTCTTAGCTAGACGGCAATTTGTATCGGAATCCGGATTAAGTACACACTTTAAACTTGAACCATTTTAAGCGAGACAAGTTTAGCTAGCTTGTTTACAGTTTCACTGAATTTATTTACTCAGAAAGAAATGAAAAATTTTAGTCATTTATGCGTACATTAAGAGTGGTAGTAGCAAGGGAATATCACGTTATAAATCTTAGCCATTGTAATAAAGGCACGTAAGACATCACAAAGTAATATTAATCTAGTCATAATGCCCCCAACCATCAGCTGAACACAAGTAAGCCGTTTAATGTTCCAAGGCAAAACAAAAATGGAACCTCATTTTTAAATAAACTTTTTTCGCAACCAGCCAGTAGTTTATCGCGCCTTTTCGCCGAGCACGCGAGCGGGAGAAAAATGAAATGAGCGAACCAATCATAATGGCTCTATTCAATACGATGTTTCTCATCGAATACGCTCGCTTTAGTAATCGGCTACTTTATCGATTTGCCGCGAGCGAGATATCGTCTTACTCTATGTATAGTCATTTGTTTTTCAATACGATGACGCAGTTGAGTCGGTACGTTTTCTTACACCTGTAGACTACATAAAGTCGGTTATAAATGGCGTATTATGAGGATTGGATTGCATGTGCATTGAATTGAGCTTTTATTTTTATGCAAGCGCTTTTAAATTCCTAAAATATATCCCGTCTTATTTCTCAATATTCTTTTTCGTAAGCCATACTAATAATTTTATTATGGATTAAACACGCCATGGTGTTGGAGTATGTAGGGATAGTACAAGTAGGTACATAATAATATAGTACAGCCAGATTCATAAGCAGCTATTATACCTGATACACTTTTGTATATTGTCAGACTAACACATTAATTAAGGGTTTTGAGGAGTTTGCTAGTGGACGAGAGTTTGGTATTGGGATAGTTGAGATTTTATAAATACTTTTCTCAAATAATTATTACAACAAATACCTTAAATACATAGCTACTTAAGGTACGTATATACTGTTTGACTGTAACAGAGATCAAAGGCGTTCCTTGCAAATGCATACTTATAAATAAACCAGTTATTTAGCATAAAGTGACACTCAACTTCACGTTTCATTTAAATGATATACGATGACAGTATTTTTCTTTATAGCCTCGTACTGTTCCTTTTTTTCTCGTGAATGTGGAAAGCAACTTTTACTTGTCCCTTTTCTATGAAAAGAAAGACGGAGCAGAGTGTTTAGTAGGTGCTTTTGTAACTTTTGAATATGATAGATTACCCTCTAATGGTGTATTATTAAGTTCGTTATTGTATACAAAAATATTACAAACGCGGCGAAGTTAATGCTAATTGCATTATCCACCAGTAAACTTTGGTGATGTTTTGAAAGCGATTGGTGCAGGAGGTATTACGGGATGTGTAGGAAATGAAATGAAATGAAATAAATGAAATGAAATGAAATGAAATAGTTTTATTTGCACGAAAAGTGGTACAGTATAGGTGTTTAAAGATTTTACATTACAATAATATAGGTTCCTCACAATTCACCTGTTAAGGCATGCAAAAATTTGTCACAAAGCTATACACTATAATTCATGTTAATTTTAATGTTAGGTATCTTAAACTAACATTATTTACATAATTAAAACGTAAGTGGGTGTATTAGAATTTACAGTTATTTACGATATTATAATGTAAGTTAGTTTTATTAGTTATTCGATACAAATATGATTAAAGTTAAGGTACTCTTCGATGGAATAGAAACATTGATTCACAAGCCATTTATGCAATTTCTTTTTAAATATGATAAGGGGATGACTCTTCAATGGCGCTGGTAATTTATTATATATTTTAATTAACATTCTGTAACAGCTGCGCTGGCAAAATGTTGTTCTACATGGGGGGTACACTATTTTGTTTGGATGACGAGAATTCTTTTTTATGTCATCATACCATGTGAACAAGGTTCTATGTTTGTGAGCAAAACACGCCATTTCGTAAATGTAGAGACTCGGCAATGACAAAATATTCAAGTTTTGGAACAATGGTTTGCAAGTGTCTCTAGGGGCTGCACTGCAAATGGCCCTTATACATCGTTTTTGTACAATAAAAACTCTATTGATGTCTCTGGCGTTTCCCCACAGTATGAGTCCATACCGCAGAACTGATGCTACATAGCCGTGATATGCTGTAAGTGCTGTAGACATATCAGCGGTCTTTTTTAGCCTGTGTAGGGCGTAGACAAAGCGGTCTAATTTGTTACAGACTTTTACTATATGCGGAAGCCATGTACATAACTCATCCATAATTATGCCCAAAAATGTTGTAGAAGTTGTATTTTCAATAATTTTATCGTTACATTTTAGTGTCATATTTAGTTTTGTCATTTTGTTGTTTCTGAATTGTAGATATTTTGTTTTGTTTTCATTAACTTTTAGATTGTTTGCACTTAACCAGTTTGTCACCTTATTAATAGTAGTATTTATATGATTTTCAAAATTAACAATGTCATTATTTTTTATAACTATGGAAATGTCGTCTGCGAATAATATACACTTATCATTTGTGATTTCAGGTAAGTCATTGATATATATTAGGAATAGTAAAGGCGATAAAATCCCTCCCTGTGGAACACCATAGTTATTTGTTTCGGGTGTAGAGCTGTGAACTACCAGCTCTCTGTTTTGCGATAGTGTTGTTATTTGCACTATTTGTTTACGATCCGATAAGTAGCTGTTTAGCCAATCGCGTGCTATACCTCTAATCCCATATTTCTCGCATTTTTCTAGGAGCACTTTGTGGGATACAAAATCGAACGCCTTAGACATATCGAAAAAAACAACAGCTACTGGCTTTCCTTTATCGATATGCTCTACCACTTCAGTAATGAGTTGGAATCCAGCTAGGCTCGTAGATTTATTTTTTTGGAACCCATTTTGCTCTATTCTTATAGTGTTATGTTTTAACAAAAAATTTGTTACACGTCCTTCCATTGCTTTTTCGTATATTTTAGACAATATGCTTATAAGTGCAATGGGACGATAGTTGTTAATGTCAGCTTCGTCATCTTTTTTATGGAGTGGCTTAACAACAGTAAATTTCAAAGCAGTCGGGAATTTGCCCGTAGATAGAGAACAATTTATTAAATAAGAGAGTATGTCAACTAAGTAGAGTGCACATGACTTAATAATTTTTGTGTTAATTTGGTCAAGACCTACTGAGTTGGTCACGTTAAGAGATTTTATAATGGTCATAACTTCTTTGCTGTCGCAGGGTTTTAAGTATATAGAGTCATGAATAGATGTTTTCTGTTTTATTTTCAAATTGGTGTTTTTTGATTTAGTTTCGCTATCGATAAATGTTTTATTGAACTCTGTAGCTATGTCAAGTGGGTGGGTCAATGTTTTATTATTTAAATTAATTTTTTCTATATTGTTTTTTTGTTGATTTTGTCTGTTTTCTTTTATCAATGTCCAAACTGCCTTACATTTATTTTTTGAGTTGTTAATAAGTTTTTTACTGGCCATTACTTGTGCTTTGTTAATACATTTTTTTAATGTTTTTGAATATGTTAAGTATTTACATTTATTTTCTTTTGTTTTACTTTCATAATACTTATGACGTAGATATCGACTTTTTTTGCATGCTAGTTTTATGCCTGGTGTGACCCATTTCAAGCCGTTGTGGTGTGTATTTATTTTAACTTTCAAAATAGGAAAGCAGAGGTCGTAAAACAGTAGGAACATTTCTTTGAACTCCACAAATGCTTCGTCAGCGTCTTTAATTTTGTATACGTGTGACCAAGAAAGTGAACTTATACAATTTATGAATTTGTCAATGTTATCTTGGCTGTAGTCTCTTTTTTAATATAGTAATGATGGTTACTTGCTTGTAGGCATGTTTCGGTAGGAAATGTCATCAATTGGCATGTGTTGTGGTCAGACAAACCGCTTTGTACAGTTTGCGATGATTTTATGTTAGAGATGTTACTGGCAATGTTGTCGATACAAGTTTTTTGTCGAGTAGGTTCCTTTATGTGTAATTCAATATTATGGTTTATTAATAAAGCGATTAGTTCTTTCGTCTCTTTGGTATTTTTTAAGATGTCAATGTTTAAATCCCCGCATAAAACAATATTTTTTGTGCGTTTGGTGTTTAATTTATGTAAAAGACTTTCCAGTTGGGTGAAGAATGTGTTTAAATGTGTTTAGGAGGAGCCGACAATAAAAAAAAACATAACTTTACAACGGTTTTAAAAAAGTCTTCTGTTCTAAATTCGTGATAAAAACAGATTTAAACAGTAGTTACGTTTTTAGTAAAATTGGCGGCACTAGTTAGCTTTCACGTCACCGCCTAAAGCTGTTTTTTCACCAGAGAAGCGTGATCATACCTCCTTTTACCCTACCCTACCCTTTTACCTACCACTACCCTCCTGACCTTTTAAACCTTGATAGATAGATAGATAGAACTTTGACATTTAATGGACCTCAATCCCTTACAGATCGTGCTCCAAGAGCTGTCGATCGAGCGCCTCCTGGAGATGGAGTCGCTGGTGGCGGACCCGAGCGAGGAGTTCCAGTTCCTGCGCGTGGGGCCGGACAGCAACGTGCCGCCGCGGTACCGCGCGCCCGTCTCCAGCCTGTGCCAGATCGGTGAGTCACTATCCTACTATACCTGATATGTAGGTATCAGATCGTGCTCCAGGAGCTGTCGATCGAGCTATTCTATTCCATTCCGTCGCGGTACAGCGAGCGGACACGGGTCCAGCCTGTGCCAGATCGGTGAGTCACTGTCGATGCTACAATTTGTGAAATAAATATAGCTTGAGCCCTATGACAGCTGTCAAATACATTAATTTTATTTGATGTTTGTCTGTTTTCATAGGACAACTTACTTTATTCACCAGGCACCTGTTAATCAAACGTCATAGGGCTCATGCTATATTATGGTTTGCGGTTAGATATATTTATTTATTTTATTCTACTAGCTATACTACTATATTCTACTAGATTTATCCACGAGCTTCGCCTTAAAAGGTTTAACTAGGTAATTCCGGGATAAAAGTAGCCTATGTGTTGTGTGTGTTAATCCAGGGTGTCAGCTTTCTACGCCACATCGACAATGTTTCATTCCATATTGCAGCTATGTAAATTCCAAAGAACATGTCAGGGGCGGGAATTAAGCCAATAGCGGGAATTAATTTCCCTACGCTAAGTATGTACTTATGTTCATCAATACAATCGGTAGGACATAGTTTATTTGTTAACTATTATCGTGAGGTAAAATTTATAAATTTATCCGACCAAAACATAAATAATAAATATTGTTGAGCTCTTGCCCTCTTATGATAATCTGAGTGTAGGTTACGTACCTGTTTGTGTACGAAGCTTCGTTCCAAAACACTCATCATGTCATGGAAATTATTATATTAAATAAGAAATGAAATATGTGTCGCTGTTCAAATTTTAAGTTATTTTCGGTATGCTACATTAAAATGTGCATATTCAGAATAGTTCACAAATTATACATCGATGTGTATAATTCATTTCTTTATTACAACCACATTCTTGTATAATTATGTGAATTCATTAATATGGCCGGTGCCTCTTTATTTGATTTTTGATACAATGCTAAACAACATTTATTAATGGATGTAAAAATATTATGTTATAAACGTGAACCGTACGATTTTAAAAACATATTTGTCGGTGGTTCATAACAACTATACGTTATACTCATATCATAAAACTATACTCTGACTATCAACTACACGGTTATTAAGTTATATTTAGAGGTACATCAAAACTACAATCTGGCCAACTACATTATATTATGCCCTTCCAATGTCATGAGGGGTTTACTCTTACACAAAGTCCGACTACTATGAATATCTTGCTGAGGTATGCCTGCGGCACATGTTTACGTACACACAGTTGCTCAATTTTTACACAAAACCTATTATAGTCTGACCAACTACCCGCACTCTCCGCAGGCAACAAGCAGATCGCGGCGCTGGTGGTGTGGGCGCGCGACATCCCGCACTTCAGCCAACTGGAGCTGGACGACCAGGTGGTGCTCATCAAGAGCTGCTGGAACGAGCTGCTGCTGTTCGCTATAGCCTGGCGCTCTATGGAGGTGAGGAAATAAAGTAAAAATGGGCACCAAAGTAAAGTTAACAGTGAAGTAAAGTTGCCAAGGTCTAAGGACTGCAACAGATTGTATATCCGTTAGAAAAAAAAATGTTATGTCAAGGAGTCGAAAGATATCTTATCAAGATTCCCAAAGGTTATTTTTTATTGTAAATGATGAATAAGAATATAGGAATAACGCCAGGGCCACAATAATGAACTTAAGGATAGGGATGAGGTGATGTTTAGTTTGAATATCATGAGTCTGTATGTGGCGTCATTATGTTAAAAGATAACACTTTCGCTAGAATAATTATCATAATCGTGGTTTTCGCGATTTTGGTGTTTAGAAATGATCATTAGAATCACACCATAGGTTTAACTATAACAAATAACATATTTTCTTTACCAATTCCAGTACCTGGAGGACGAGCGCGAGAACGCGGACGGGTCCCGCAGCTCCGCGCCGCCGCAACTCATGTGCCTAATGCCAGGTGAGTTATATGCTCTCTATTGTCAAACCCATCTTCTTCTTACTGCCAGTTTCAATTACTGTGTCTGTCTACGGATGACTGGTACTTTTTTTTTGTTGATTTGATTTTTGACATCGAAATGTTCAACCTGTCAAAATCGTATGATAGTAACTATAGTTGTTTGCAATAGAATCCAACAATCATGTAAACAAACCAAATTGTCACGATTACTCCGTAATCACATACATTTGACGATCAACTATGAACATAGTCTGATTTCAACGAACGCACCATTGTTTTCACATTATCTTCAACACGATTTAACTTGTATTTATAAGTTAAATTTGTTAAAACATTTGCAACGTAAAAATTTCGAAGTATTTGACAAGCTGTCATCTTAGTTTTTTACTCATCGAACTCTATAAGTCATTGAAAAGTTAGTGTTGTTCGTAATCAGAAGTTATCTTTTAATTTTAATTTCATAAATTATTTTAATTTAATATTATTTGAATACAATAAAAAATAATTTTCAAGAGCTTAATATA
This sequence comes from Plutella xylostella, assembly GCF_932276165.1. Classification (NCBI taxonomy): domain Eukaryota; kingdom Metazoa; phylum Arthropoda; class Insecta; order Lepidoptera; family Plutellidae; genus Plutella; species Plutella xylostella. The sequence continues at coordinate 8,129,612 of NC_063984.1, read as the reverse complement.
ATTAACCAAAACGAAAAAAGGAAGAGAAAGAAATGAAAAAGCTCGACGGCATTTTAGACACGGCAAGCGATGACACAGTGGTTCCATTTATAATTACGGTCACCGGCGACACTTCTGATAGTGATGATGAAGAAGAAGAAGATTAAGAGTAGACAGTTCAATGCTATGGCAAATGAGATTGACTTTTTTAACTGTAGTTTATTATCGTTAAAAAGAAATTTGGCATCGGAGTACTTTGGTTCCCAGACAAACGATTAGCAATGTCAGTCCGCCATATTTGTTTACATGATTGTTGGATTCTATTGCAAACGACTATACCAGTCATCGGTAGATAGAGTTATTGAAACTGGCAGTAAGCGTAACTAACAAAGTCGCTATACAATAACACATGAGCCGAGGGCCACGCATACTACCCATCGCCGGTAGCGGCCGTGAGCTCCTCCATGTACCTACATAATGTAAGGGCACTAGAGGCCTTTGCAACTAAGGTCGACTTTGTATTAGTGTTGCCACGAATAGTGATTTGGCCGAATACCGAATATTCGGCCGGCGTGCTCAGCCGAATACCGAATATTCGGCCACCGAATATTCGGCAGGTGATCCAGTATAATTCAATAAGTTGAAGTTTTATTTAAAGAGTGTTCTTTTTAAGATTACGGCAGATCCGTACAACTGGTGGTCAACCAACTCGAATCAGTAGCCAAACCTCTTATATTTTGTTAAAAAATACTTGTGTCTCACTAGCAGGTATTGTATGTATATAACAAATGCCGAAAAACTTGTCTTTATTCATCACAATTTGCCTTTAATTAATTTAAATATCTTAAATACTGATGTTGTATTCAGGTTTTTGCAATTAATGATTGTTTGATAGTTCAATGTTTCGATTATTTATTTTATTTTAATTATCTTTTGTAAGATATTTGCTACTTTTTTTAAGTATTCGGTATTCGGCCGAATACTACTTACTATTCGGCCGAATACCGAATACTGAAAAAACTGGCCGAATAGGCCGAATACCGAATACTTGCCGAATATTCGTGGCATCTCTACTTTGTATCTATTTATTGCTATCTTGCTTTGATGGTATACGGACACAGAGTGACAGACACAGATTTAAGGTCGACCTTAGTTTCAAATTCCTACGTGCAACTGGGTTATAGGCTTGTTGACAGTATCTAGCTGTAACATGGAGTGCAAAATATAGCACTGATCCACTTGATTGATTGATTCACATTAATTACTATCCACACCTAATTACAAATTGGATATGTTTATGTATGCTAATTGCTACAATGTTGCGTCAGTACCTAACTGGCGATAGATTTAATTTTGCACTTCGAACTCTGTGCGTCAATCGTGATACGGCATTACTGAAAAATATGTGCAAAAGAAATGATATTAACAAATAGAGTTGGCGTCGGATGACATGAGTCTACAGCAGTTGCACAGCACATTCATGGCTCTGAAAGTTTTTCATATACAAATAATGTTAACTTGCAGAAGTCTGTAAAATTTATGGCTAAATAAATCCCGCTTTAGAGCGATGCCACGCGAGCGTTATGTAGTTGTGTGTGCGTTGCGTTAGAGTTACCTAGACAAAAATTGGAGCAGCAAGCCTGGATGTTGTAAAAGCTGAGGTAGGCGTTCTGTAGGTCCAAGAATAGATAATCTCGTTTCTGTAGTAGATGGATTTGAATATGCTAGCAGAATGTGTTCAACTGTCTCACCCACTTCCTTACATGTCGTACATATGGACTGGTTAAGTTCTCAAATAACAACCACAAAACCTCCTCCCCCCAGGCATGACGCTGCACCGCAACTCGGCGCTGCTGGCGGGCGTGGGGCAGATCTTCGACCGCGTGCTGTCGGAGCTCAGCATGAAGATGCGCGCGCTGCGCATGGACCAGGCCGAGTACGTGGCGCTCAAGGCGATCATACTGCTCAACCCAGGTAAATACGTTATTTGAGCTTTTAATGATTGCTAGATGAAGTGCCAGTGGACATGGCTGATGGAGAACTTATAGATGGGGTAGGTATAAGAGTTCTCGAAAGGAGCCTAGGACAGGCATACACAGAGAGGGTCACGAACCGGACCATTGAGTTCAAACGAAGATGGTGTTGGTTAGGATAGGAAAGCCGAGGATAGAATGTTGTGGCACTCCTTGAGAAGCTTATGCTCAGCAGTAGACAACTAGTGTCTGTAGTATCGGTATAAATAAGTGACCCAGAGGTTCCATGTTGTTGGAGCGGTGGATCTAGTGTCCTATAAAATTTTTAATTTAAGAATGACTGGATCAAGTGTCCCTTCTATAATATTGTTAATTTAACAATGCAAATAATTAATAAAAGAAAAGAGCAGGTTTTGTTAATCGACCTTTACTTTCAGATGTTAAAGGACTGAAAAACCGACTAGAAGTCGAAGCATTACGGGAAAAGGTACGTTTTTTATGTAATATTTTAGTCCTCATACTGCTGAAATAATTAAGAAACAATGAGAAGGATATAGTAGTTTAAAAATATAATGTCCAAAAGGTCTTTTGCCTGAAATATCCACTTAAAATAATAAAGAAGATGAATGTATTTTACTTCCTCAAACACCATGCTTTCACAGTTACTCCGCTGTCTCATCGACCCGAAGACCAATCAAGTTATATCCTTATTTTCAAAACAATTTAGTTGTGATGTAAAATTGATAATTTTATTATTTCTTGGTCTACGGTCATGTCATGTGCAGAGAAACCTGACCCCCTCTCATAGTAACAATGCTTCTGAGAGGGGTCAGGTTTCTCTGCCCCTTACTTGTACCAATAAAGTAGAAGTACTCTATCTATAATGTAACTCTTACAAACCTGTCCCCAGATGTATTCCTGCCTGGACGAGTACTGCCGGCGGTCGCGCAGCAGCGAGGAGGGCCGCTTCGCCTCGCTCCTCCTTCGCTTGCCCGCCCTACGCTCCATCTCGCTCAAGAGCTTCGAACACCTGTTCTTCTTCCATCTCGTGGCGGACTCCAGCATCGCTAGTTATATCAAGGACGCGCTAAGGAGCCACGTGCAGACCATCGATACTAACTCTATGATGTAGGTGAACTCGCTTGTTTGTGTGCTGGTGTTGTAACCTCGTTTGTTGGGTGATTTGCATATACATGGCTCTCGATAGATCGTATTGGTGCAAATTGCCTGCGCCGCGCCGGAGTTGACTGATGCATTTTATCTGACCAAATGGAGAGAAAACTATTCGATATAAATAAGTATATAAAAGGTCTATTTCGTCAGATGAGATGATTTATCAAGCATACCGTACCTATAGAATACGATCGCGGCGTCTAAAAACGTTTAACTATTTCCGAACAGAGGTTACAATGCACGGATTATAATAATGTTTCAATCAATAAATCAGTAGTGTTTAACTACGTATATACTAATTGTAGCTCCTATAAACCTTCTGGTACAATTTTAACCCTTTTCTAGTAGGAATTGATTGAAACTAATGTTATCGATGTCTAGTGCGTAAAAGCGAGGCTAACACTGTCCCTACATTTTCTGACTGAACCTACAGTTTCCTCCATCGATGCAATATGCTGAACAAAACAGAGCCCCTTTTTGAGAGATGGATTCATGTGAATTATGTAATGGAAAAGTAAATAATATTAAAGATATTTTGACCGACACTATAGGATCGCTGGTCGATACTTGTCTAAAAATATATTTAAAAGTCTTGGATCAAAATATAGTGTGAATATCATATGTTAGATATTTTAAATGGGGCCGCCTCTTTTTATTAATATTACGTAGATATATTACATTAATGTAATTAACGTAAGTTGTTCATCTATTAGTGAATTTTATCCGTTAAGTAGTGTCTATGGTATATTAATTAATAATACATATTACAAATATTTTTATTACTGTGTAAATTAACATTTACCAAATCTCTCTTTTAATTATTCGACATTGAAAATGTCCAAAGTGCCCTCAACGTTGTTGACTGCAAATATAATCTTGTCTATTCGAGAATTTTCTAATTAAATCGAAAATTGTTAAATTATGTCTCCGCTGCATATTCTATTCACATTTGTGGTGCTTTAAATACATAATGTAGATATGCAGCTACAAGTATCAAGATTCTGCCCGTATACCTGAAACCTATACGCTATTCATAATGTTTGTAAATAGTTATACCTAAGTATGTACTATTATTGCTGTTAGATCTTATTTTAAGGAACCTAACCTCACTAGTTGTTGGTGATGGGGTGGAGAAGGCGGTTAACGAATGGCCTATGAAATAACGTTATTTACATTGTAATCTGCATGGCCAGTCGACTAGTAAAACCTCATTACTAAAATGCATTTCCGAGACCAGTAAGTAACCAGTATTAAAATGTATAAGACGACAAATTATAACGCCCGAAAATAATAACGAATGCTTCAAAGACGGTTATTTAATATGATTGAAAAATAATAATGTTTGTAGATCGTACCTGCATGTGATGTAACTGAATGTTGTATTTTACAAATAATATATTTTGATTCGACGGTGAGTGTTGTGGAAGGTTCATTTGATTAGTTAATTATTGTAAAAGTTGCATTTGAAGCGGTCAAACCAAAAATATTCGTGATTGAAGCTTCTACAGCATTCAGTTTGATTCCTCTCACTGTATCTTTCACACAATTTAACCTGAGGGTTAAGTTCTAGTTATTCGACTGCCGAAACACCATACTAAATTTTGTCAGGCTCTGAGCAAATATGCGTAACAAAAATTCAATTTCTCACATTGATGAATTATCTTTTCATTGGTTTATTTTCGAGAATCTCGCACTAAATACAGCGTTAATTAATTTGTGTGAAAGATTCAGTGAGTGGTCGCATTGTAGAGAAGACGTAGAGTTTACCGGTGAAGGGATGCTCACGACTGCCAAAGCAGAGATTTTTGGGATCCCCCTGGGTACAGAATATGTTGAGTTGGATATAATGTTATTATTCTATGAATGGGTATGAATCTGTTATAGAGGTGTTGCAGAGGTTGTGAGATGATTTATAATGACGTTTACTAATTAAAATCTGACTATGTATTCTAAGTTATATTTTTTGTATAGAAATAGTTATAAGTTGAATGGTAAATAAAAATATTATCATCACATTTATTCGTTTGATTTAAACTTTAACTTGCCCATCATAGAATTTAAAGTTCAGTTATTTTTTTAAACATTGCTGTTAATATTTATTTACAATATTTTTGCATATAGACAAAACAAGTTTTAGCTTAACTTTTAAAATGGATACATAGAATAAGATAAGGAAGGTAAATGGCAGTTACAGAATTGGCACAGCCTGCAATATAAAAGTGTAAAAACAATCATTTCGGTACATAAAAATCTCATGAAGATTTATATACGGGTGTTCGAAGCACATCAATATAAAATTTTATAAACTTACATAAGTACAACACTTATTTGTTAAAATGCGACGCTTCAATTGATTCGTATGCTTCCAGCTTGACATTGATCCTGAAAAGCAGAAAGGGACATTATAATTAAGTAATGGTGTCAGTAAACTTATACAGCTATTCCATTACATCTCATCTTTCTTGATTTATTAGATTTTGCGCCCCGTAGTGTGCTTTAGTTCATAAAAAACACAATGGAGTGACTTAAATTCAATCTACAGGATGTTAAAAAAGGGTGTCACGAATTTCCAAGTTGTCCTGAATTATGGACTACTATACCACTTTAAACCATGTCAACTTACTTGGCAAACGCGGCCTGTATGTCCTTGACCTTGGAGGGGTGGCAGACGACGCCGAGCGTGGCCTGCGCGGGGTCGAACAGGCCGGGCAGCCAGCGCGCCGCCGCCTCGTGCGCCTGAGCAGGGGTCACTGCCGCTAGCGCGCAGACTAGCTCACTGGAAGGAGGATGTCGTGTTTTAGATAACTGTAAATATTACTGGTCATCATGGTAACCAATATTGTTTTTAAAGTATGTAGTTATAAATACTATAGTGCGAAAAGATGGCTTTTAAGTTTCTTACGCCTGTAGGGCGAGTATAAATACCACCCTAGACAAAATCAAAAACTATATTTTTTGCAACACTAGGGCTAGGCACGACAGACGATGGAACTACTCATTAAATTAATCGCTATCATCTTCGTTATACAAAATAAATAAATAATAAATATGTGGGGACATCTCACACACGGCCATCCGACCCCAAGCTAGGCAGAACCTGTGTTATGGGTGTCGGACAGCTGATATATCTACACAAATACATAGATAGATAGATACTAAATATAAATATCAACACCCAAGACCCGAGTACAAATATCTGTCTTTAAACAAATATCTGCCCCAGCCGGGAATCGAACCCGGGACCATCGGCTCAGTAGTCAGGTCACTAACCACTACGCCAGTCGGTCGTCAAGGTCGTCAAGGACTAATTTAATTGAACTCTTGTATAGCTAGTTCCAAAAATGGCATACCAAGCAACAAGCTAACCAATTCAGCAACACCCTGTACATAGAACATACCTCTTGTAAGTAGGTTCGACCCTGTACAGGTAGTTGAGCAGCGACTGCGAGACCACGTCGGCCGGGCACTTCTCCTGTTCCACCACTTCGAAGATGGCCGTGCTCTTGGCGGAAGCGAAGAGGTCTTCGTCGAACACGGGGGCGGCTAGGTAGTCTTGCTGTTGGGGAAATTTAGATATTTATAACATGTTAAGTTGAGTAATTTGTGGGAGATCGTCCAAATGGTTACGTAGACAAAAAATGAAACGATCCAGAGCGGTAGACAAACTTGTATTAATGCGTCTGAACGTAGTAGATTATTAACCGCTCTCTTAGCGCTCCTTGTGGGATGTCTATGTATAGAAGTTAAATATCGTTAGACCATGATGATAAACAGCTTTTCTAAAATGTGTACTCATTGGTCTTCATTCCTAGATTTTCAATATGTTTTTGGAAATCAATAAATTCGGTGCAATCATATCAATATCTTGTAGGCCGCAATCTCCCAGTTAAAAGGGCGATTATCATTATCATCAGCTCGTAATCATCCACTGTTGGACATAGGCCACTCCCATTCAGCCACTTCCGGTCACCTACCTTAGGTCGTCGGAGGCCGTCCCACGATATGCTTGTCTATAGGCAGTTACAAAAGCGTCTAAACTAAACTCACAATAATCTGCTTCGCCTTGCTATAAGCTGCCACCACATTAGTAGCGCGGTACAGTGAGAACACGATCCGCTCCTCATTGGCGGCCGTGCGCACTCCGCAGCCGTAGGTCAGGCCCGGCCCGCGGATCATGCGCCACATCGGACCCTGCGGAGGATAAGGAATGTGATATAGTGGGTGTAGTAAGCGATAGGAGAGTTAAGGTCACCGTACAAACATATACGCGTAACGTAAAGGGATCGCCTCTTTTTCTTCTGTCAACCAGGCGTTCGCGAGCGCGCGTTCTACTTTACGTTACGCTTATAAGTGCGGAGACCCTTACGCAGGGGGTAATTCTAAACAACTTTTGCTGTACGACATTAGAAAATTCGATAAATAAACACGTAAAGTTGTTTGTGTCGTGAAACCCGACTTAGACCTTATGATTATCTATAAGCTGCTGCATGTGGTCAAATGTGGTCATGTGGGCAAAATATGGTCAAATATGTGAATAATGATATGGAATATACTACCCTATAGATTTAAATTGTGCCTATATAGAGTATATAGGTACTATTATGTTCAAGTATATTTTCCATTAATTACATTATTTTAATTTTATGAAGATAACACTTTCAGATATTAAATTAACGTGACGCCCTCACTTAGGTAATTAATCGAAGCTTACTTAGTACTTAACTTACTAATTTTAGTACTCATTTAATAGCTCTGAGTAAACTATTACGTGACACGGCATAGCAGTACACAAATACATCAATCTGCGATCAACGACCGAATATGATGGAGCAAGGTGACACCGCCTAATGTCGATCATTCACCCGCAGGTAGCATTACTAGTGTGTCACATACACAAACAACATGACATGGGTAATATTGGATATTATAATACTGTGTATTGTATCGACATATTCGGCACACGCAACAATAAATTGGCTGATAACACGTGACGGTTTATGTTATATCATGAATTCTGAATTGGCATTTAGTTTTATAGCGCAGACTCATCGATGAATGACGATGAACATAACAAGCTTGGGGTCGCCTTAAAAGTTCTCTCACACCTGAACCCGAATAAAAAAGCCTATGTCACTGGTTTTACAGTTCCCCAAAATTGATAATGCGCATAGTAATCTTCGTCATTGTTCGGCAACGGTCGTATTCCCGAGCGTTAGAAAACTATATGTATTTAGAGTGGTTAAGTGCATTTTCTTCCTGCAATTTTAGTAGAATTATGTATTTGGTGCTAAAAGAGATATTGATTTATCAGTAACGAAATTTGATTCGATAATTCATAATATTGTCATAATATTTAAATTTACTTGGAAAATGATACAGTACTTTTCAAGTGTCTTACTGAAGCTGATGAAAGAAGGTTTGAATAACACAAGGTTTATATTATAAGAAGAAATGGATTTCAAACACAGGTTTACATTAAAAAATTAAAATCTCAGTTCAAAAGTATTTACAGCACTGATCATTTCACATTAGGTAATATTACAATTCCAAACTTGGTCTTTTGGGTGTGGCTTTATTTACAAAGTGAAGTCTATCAATGAAACATATATTTTATTCTTTAATTTGTTTCATAATAAGGCGTTATCAACAATATTTTTAGTAAAGTTCAAATTAAATGCCCATTTGAAAACAAAATCAAGAACGATGTGTAATAACAGCTCTATACATATAATTCTACAGAACTGACTGACAAGAGAACTGAAGGACCTTTGACTGATTGGTGACAGCCGCTGACAGCCCGAATTGCTTTCGATTATGTACACATGATATTGACTCCTATTTCTTTCAATCAAGGTGCAAAATCCAAGTGCATTGATTAAGGCTCTTACGATTCAATGATTCGGGTGTTTCCGGGAATACGACAGTTTGCGAAGATTTGCATGCGCATTATTAATATGGGAGAACTGTACATTATATTACGTTTTTATATGTTTTAACATTGAAATTGATGAAATTCAGCGACAAGCCTATATGTTTTTTTTACAGAATCGCCTAGCTGATAAATAGATGAACGACGATAAATCACAGTTATCGTCTAAAATAAAATACTACTGTCCTACAATATTGCCGCGTTTCTTTAGTCACCACCTGTAGCTTAAGCAACACCACTATTGTCATGTCACCTCGAGCTGCGTGAAGTAGTGCAGCGCGAGCAGCAGCGCGGCTTCGGCGGCGGGCGGCTGGCGGCGCGGCCCGGCGCTCAGCTGCACCAGGAAGTTGCTCCCCACGCCGCCGCCGACACCGCGAGTTAGAGACAAGTCATAGTAGAGATAGCTCATTCAATGCTGGATATCGCTCATTCATGAAGAAGATTCTAGATAGCGCGGCTGTATTAAATGCGCTTTTATCGTGCGTTTCTATTGGAATCCTGTAATATTTCCGCGTTTCCAGTAGAATTACTTCATTCAACGCTCTATAACGTTCATTCATTCATTGATGACGCAGAACCGCCGTATTAACTAACTAAAATACTGCGCTTCTAATGGATTCTCATAATTCCGCCTTGTTTCTCCCTAAAGCCACACTAGTACCGTGGTCCCGGCTACTGGCGCTCACCTCGAGCTGCGTGAAGTAGTGCAGCGCGAGCAGCAGCGCGGCCTCGGCGGCGGGCGGCTGGCGGCGCGGCCCGGCGCTCAGCTGCACCAGGAAGTTGCTCTCCACGCCGCCACAGCCGGCCACGAAGCCGCCGCTGTTGGAGGTCATTAGGGAGGAATCCCAGTAGAGCTTGGGCCTGGAATGTAGGAGAAACGTGTGGTGTTTTAGCATGCTGTGTAACTAAATTTCTGTGCTTACTTTTAGCCAGCATTTTCGGGCCTGAGTGATTGGGCGTATTGTGTATTCTAGAACTCTGTTTTAGATGTAGTACATATTTTAATTTCCTACACAGTTTGAAGAGTAGGTTTTATGTTGATAGGGAACGCGTATCATGATGATCAGTGTTATTCATATAGTCAGACATACCCAATCATAACTACCTATCATATCTACAAAATGTAATAAGTACTTACCTACCTATACCTATACATGATTTAATTAACAATACTTGCGAAACAAATGCCAGACAAGAAAACAAATAACTTACGGCTGCGGAGTGATCTCATTCTCCCTGGCAAACTTCTTCCACGGCTCAACCGACAGCGTATACCGCGTGAAATCCGTCGCAATATGCAGCCACACATTCTCAGTAATACTCTTGAAGGTCTCCCGAGCGTCTTTCAACACAGTTTCTGCAGAATCGCCCCCCGCGTTCAGAGCTTCCACTAGTTCTTTGAGGAACTTCTGCTGCCTTAGTACCGTGGACCAGTGGTTGTTGCTTGTTTTGTTGTATAGGGCGTCCCGGACGGTGTCGTACGCCATTTTGTTGCCGTCTCTTCTTACCTGGTGAAGGAGATGACGTTATTCATAAATAATGATACAGATATGCGTCAGAAAATATGAGGTTACAGCAGCGACGTAACATCGAGATTCCATAGAAATTTTAACATTGTTGCGTGTTGTCCGCTGTCAATTTTCAGTTTTAGATAGCGAATATGCAAATGATTGCTGAATTCGGAAACTCAAATACTAAAGCCCAATTTTGAGACAACACGATCCTCGGGAGAACCCTACGTCGAGCAGTGGGCAATTTATTAAATAACGATAAATAAGAGTTTAGTTAAAATTTATTCCGCAAGTGATAAATACTAACTTGTGCCGCTTCATTGATGAGTCTCTGTGCGAAGACCAGCAGCCTCTCCTTGGTGATCTCGGCCTGGTACAGCACTTCGTATAACAGGTTCACTACCGCCTCGTAGTCTTGTGGCTCGCACTGAAAATGTAGTTATACTTAAACCTAGGTCACTTATACTAAACTATTGTATTCATAATGTACCGTTTGTGATTTGTTAATATGGTCTACTACTAATTTGTATCATAATATTTAGAAATATTAGAATTCACTTGATAATTCATACTTTTAACAATTTTTTGTACGAATTTGACATAATGTGAATTATATTCTAAATGCATTGTAAACAAATATAACAAAAACAACCTCACTCCACTCACCCTTGTCTCAATATGCACGAAATGCCCAAACTGTCCCACAGTGAAGTTCCCGCTTCTGACGAACCCTATATCATTAGAAAAGCTGACAGTCAGCTGTTCCGTGGTCGAGATGACCTCTTCATGCGGTATGAGTTTGTCCCCGCGACGCACGGGGCACTCGGCCAGCCCGTTCAGATGGAGGTTCAGCCATTTGCGGGTCTTCTCGTCGGCGTCTGTCGTGTCCAGGATTAGGCTGATCTGTGGGGTGGAGTGTGGTTTAGTGGGAGTTGTTGATATTGGTGTTATAGGACGGAAATATTAATTTTTATAAATAATAATAAATTATTGATGTTTATAATATATAGTTGACGGCGAGGGGGCGGATTCGTTCGAGGACAATGACAACTTTACCAACAACTTAAAATGTGATTGTATCGAAATGAAAGCCCGTTTCTAGGGGCGCAACCGGTATGCATCCGCATTGTTTTTCCGGTAGAGGTATTGTATCATGACATCCCCGATTCCAGGTATCATGACAACTAGTATCATGACGGTATCAGTATCATGACATCCTTAGCAACCAGGTCTCATGACATCAACAACTAGTATCATGACGGTTTCAGTATCATGACATCCGTAGAAACCTGCTGCGGTATTTATATCATCTAAGCGTTACCGAAATGATATTGAATTCGCAATACATTGTTGATGCTAGTGAACTAGTTTCTTCAGTCATTCTCACGTTTGATCAAAGATGTACTACAAATTCACTATCGTTTTGATAAAGCTGACTTGGCATGCAGGTATCATGATCAGCGCCCCTGTCGGTTACGTTAGAAACTACTAAAGCGCGTACAAATTCGAGTGCCTTGGGTATCGAATTACTATTGACTTAATTCGAAAATACTCGTGATCGCTATGCAGCTTGCCACACCCGGAGACCGGAATGGAAGCCAAAGTGCTTATTACTAGCTGTAAATGACCAATGGTCCACCAACCCGCACTAGGCCAGCGTGGTGGACTAGGCTTAAAACGCTTCCTTCATCGGAAGGTGATATGTGACCCAGCAGTGGGCTAGTAATGGGCTGTGATGATGATGATGATGATACTATAACTACGTACATAAACAAAGTGCGTGGTGTGCGAGTGCGCGCGCGTGTAGAGCGGCAGCTCCTGCAGCGGCAGGCGCGGGCAGGCGCCGCCGTCGGAGCTCCACGTGGAGATGCTGTGTGTTTTCAGCTTGTCACACCCGGGGACCGGCACGGAGGCTAGCGTCCCGATTATTATACTATGTGAAATATAGCAAGACGTTTGATTGACAGATGCTTATGCCTGGTAAATAGCAAATAGCCGCGTATCTGGGTTTGCTAGAACGCGATCCAATGCTCGGTTTGTATAACAGTGAGGTGAGGACCATACAAACCGAGCAATAGATCGCGTTTTAGCAAACCCGAGGCATGCCCCACCGAGGCGTGCGACAGGTGGATACGCGGCTAATGACATATAATGTACCTATGGATTTGACAGCTGACATAGGGCTCATGCTTGCTATATTTTACAAAGTGCAGCTGTTAAATACGCTAATATAACTACATACATAAACAAAGTGCGTGGTGAGCGAGTGTGCCCGCGTGTAGAGCGGCAGCTCCTGCAGCGGCAGGCGCGGGCAGGCGCCGCCGTCGGAGCTCCACGTAGAAATGCTGTGTGTCTTCAGATTGTCGCATCCGGGGACGGGGACAGAGGCTAGGGTGCCAGCCGGCGGCGGACGCTGGAAGGAAAAGAGAGAAGGGTTAGTTATTGAAGGCGTTTTGAAGTTAGAAATTCAACATAAAGAACAAAGAGAAAATATTTGTGCAAAAAACAGATAAAAACGTATACTATAAATAACATTTTTATCATAGCACACAATTTTTGGGTGATAGAGATCATTCTGAGCAATTTTTATACTTTGCTTGAATGTGATTTCAACGTGATTACAACACCCTATTTCTATTGCTGTGCCGGCCACCATTTTCAGACTGTAACTATACCTCTGCATACAATCAAATTCCAACATTACCTTGTACTCCATGGCATTACCTCATTGTACTCCATGGCTTCATTGAGCTCCTTGGCCCTGGCCGCCAGCCCGGGCTCGCCCAGCGCCGCTCTCTGCGCTTCTATCCTCTTCTTCTCGTCGGCTGCCATTCTAGAAGATACAACACCATGTTGCAATAGTGTCCTTGATGATGTACCTATCTAATTTTGCGTGATTTATGAGGTACCTACCTAATTGTGACCTAAATAATTTATTTGTTTGGTAGGGGGTTTGTTTGCTTTCTCTTTTTATTCTGAAAGTTCACATAATAGCAACACGGCATAATTTTGTGGATGTGGTGATATCATAAGGTGTATCTTAAGGTGTATATGAACTAGGTAAAGATCGGCGATCGTGGCGTTTCACTTCAGCCTTTTTCTTACGGAGATTGGAAATATGTAAGTTTTTGGACAAAGGGCGAAATGGGTGAAAACTATATCAATATAGGTCGGTGTATTAGTGTAAAGGCTATGATATATTTATGTTAACTCACTGCGTCTGCATCTCAATGCTCGGCGCGCCGATGATGGTGACGTGTTCGTCAGTGAAGTACTTCTGCAGCAGCCCCAGCCAGTACTCCGGACCCTCGGTCAGCAGGTCTTGCAGGATCACTTGAGGGTTCATGCGCGATATGAACTGGAATTTTATGTACAGGGTTGTTTTGTCATATTGATCAATCAGTTAGGAGGAATGTTGCAAAACATGAGCTAATTTAGATAAAGTTAATATAGAAATTAATTTGGGTTGCATGAAACCTCCTAGAGTGACCAAACAATTTTGCCATTTGCGACTGGCTCACCCCGGGCACGAAGCCTAGTATTAGCCACTGACACGCTTAGAAGAAGAAAATAATTGGGTAACGAATGAAAGGTGTTCTCTTTCCAGCGGTGCCTGCAAAGCAGCAGGAATACAAAGGCAAAAACATGCACTCAACTCACATCATTCTCATCTTGCGAGTAAAGTGCGTCTCCTATACATCTGAACGCCACCGCATGATGAGGATCAGACTCGAGACTCGCCACACTCTCTCTCAGCTGCTTGCGAAGCAGTATCTTCATTCTCGCCATGTCTATCGGCTCTTCGCCAGAACGGACGATGCTTAGAGCCTTCAAAGCTTCCGTCTTGGCCGCTTCTAGTTTCTCTATGGGCACGTTGTCCAGTTCTATCTTGATCAGAGGCGCCACGTTTTCGGTGATGTTGTAGGATACCTGTGTGGAGTGAAAATAAATCATGAGTTATGATGAGCGATATGATGCATGTTTGCACTGAATGTGGCATTTTGTACATATAATGACGTTTACAGCAATATCGTTCATTCCATCGGTATCGTTAGTTAGTTAATTCGTACGAGCGCAGAAGATAATTTTTAGATCCTCTTGAAGGTGCAGCTCATCCGCGCAGGTGGAATGAATCGAGACCGGGCGACCCTATACGACGGCGTTATGTCACTTGGCCGCTATTCCTGTACGCAAGAACGCTTTCCAAGGCCTCTCTCATCATTCTTTCATAATAAAACATGGCATGCAGATGACGGCCATTTTTGTGGGGCTACATGATTTCTATTAACTAGGTACAGTTGTTGTACTCACGTCGCCGGCGAGCGCGTCGTCGGTCTCGACGAGCGTCCTCTGCAGCGGCGCGGCGGCGGTGTCGCACAGGTAGCGCAGCGACACCGCGCACGCCGTCAGCTCGCGCAGCGCGCCCGGCTGCTTCAGCTCCGGGCCGCGCCAGCCGAACAGGATCTGGGGATATACAAATATACATGTAAGTATAGCTTCATTACTAAAACACATGTTTCAAGTAGGTTGCAGTTCTTTTTACACTCCTTACCATACTGCTTTATCATGGAGGTAATTTAAATAGTAAATGGGAGGAACAGAGACCTTTGGGATAGTAGGTAAACATAGAGGACATAGAGTAAACATAGAGGAGGCTTTATTGTTTAGTGGCGGTGAGTGCCGAAACTAAGATTGCATCAACTATCCACGAGCTTTTGAACCTTGGGGTTAGTCCTATGTCCAGCAGTATGGACTGTGATAGGGATTTGTTTTTACAAACTACGTACACTCAGTGAAAATACTTCAAAAATTAACACAAGTTTCAATGAAGAAGAGGGAGCTGAAAGTATTTACTAAAAACCGGCCAAGTGCGAGTCGGGCTCGCGCACAAAGGGTTCCGTAGCAGCAAATATAATAAACTTATTATGTCAATTTATACAGCAAAATTACAGTTAAATCAACCTATCTCAAAAACTATAAGAGATACTTTGATCAAACCAAAAATCGTTGAAAGAGTTAATTAGCATGCATCACCTCTATTTTTTTTAGAATTTTATACCCCGTAGTTATAAAAATAGAGGGGGGGGACATACTTTTTACGACTTTGAGAGCTGATATCTCAAAAACCGTTCACTTTAAGAAAAATGTTTTTTAGAAAACTTTATATCATTTTAAAAGACCTTTCCATTGATACCCCACACGGGTATGTACATCGAAATGGGGGGCCCCACCCCCAATTATATTTATATTATATCCATATTTTTGTAGCGGTTCATACAACACATATTCCCATCAAATTTCATCACTGTAGTACTTATAGTTTCCGAGTAAATCGGCTGTGACAGACGGACAGACGGACATGACGAAACTATAAGGGTTCCGTTTTTGCCATTTTGGCTACGGAACCCTAAAAAGTGCATTGACATAGGCAGGCAGCCAAATTTACATGTAGTTATTTTAAATAAACATTGCAACAAACCTGTCCGCAGTCCTCAGTATCAGCCGGCCATTGAACCTTCTCCTCTACATATTTTGGTGGTCCTGGGATGGTCTGCCACGGCTTCTCCCAGGGCTCTGGGACTTCTTTGCTTCTCTGAAATCATTATAAAAGGATCACAATTGGTAATGTGTTTATAGCCTAAGCATATTTGATAGATAATAAACATTTATCACAAATTCATTAAATCATTGTGGTCTGTTAGTATTAATCACATCATTTATAGAATTAATTTTAATATTATAATTAAATTGTTTACAAACCTTCTCAATGATATCATCTTCCACAACGGATAATGCTTTGAACACATCTTCTGCTTTTATAAGGCCAGTAAGTATAATGGTGAGATTTTCTGGTCTGTAGAATTTCTTGTGGTAGTTTCGAACCTTTAAGAAAAAACATTAGTGTTAATTATACACAAATATAAAAAGGTAAGGTAATTTAAGAAAAAAAAAATTTATGTAGGTACCTTAGTATTTGTGGTTGATTTCCTCAAGTTTTCCATAATTCCTCCAGTTTCTGCCGAGTACCCACTATTGGGATACATGGCTCTCAATAGCTGCAATTCACATCTGAAAATATAAAAAATAAGATACATAAGTATGTATTCCTAGAGACTAACCCCCTTATTCATAGAGAAGTTACAAAACGTTTTAACTAATAAACTGTTTTGTCCCTCTCCAACAAAGAACAATTTGTTCTTTGACAGAGAGGGACAAAACAGTTTATTAGTTAAAACGTATTGTAACTTTTCTATGAATAAGGGGGTAATATTCCAAGCGACTTTTGTTAGTGTATGTGTAAAATTACATGATTCTTATCATGTAATTTTACACAAAAAAAACCGGCCAAGTGCGAGTCGGGCTCGCGCACAAAGGGTTCCGTAGCAGCAATTAAATCAACCTATCTCAAAAACTATAAGAGATACTTTGATCAAACCAAAAATCGTTGAAAGAGTTAATTAGCATGCATCACCTCTATTTTTTTTAGAATTTTATACCCCGTAGTTATAAAAATAGAGGGGGGGGGGACATACTTTTTACGACTTTGAGAGCTGATATCTCAAAAACCGTTCACTTTAAGAAAAATGTTTTTTAGAAAACTTTATATCATTTTAAAAGACCTTTCCATTGAAACCCCACACGGGTATGTACATCGAAAAAAAAAATTTCATCCCTCAGTTACATGTATGGGGGGCCCCACCCCCAATTCTTTTTTTTACTATTTAGTGTCATATTTTTGTAGCGGTTCATACAACACATATTCCCATCAAATTTCATCACTGTAGTACTTATAGTTTCCGAGTAAATCGGCTGTGACAGACGGACAGACGGACAGACGGACATGACGAAACTATAAGGGTTCCGTTTTTGCCATTTTGGCTACGGAACCCTAAAAACCTACAAGATGATTAAACTGAAACTAACCTGCTATCAGCGCTATTCTCCCGGCCCTGCATTTCACAGTACACTACACCAGCATCTTGGCCTTCCCCGTCTATATGGTGCACTTCAGTTATAAACCCTTCATTAGTGAGGGTAGGATTCAAAATATGGTCGAGGTACACCGGGAGTAGTGTGAGCATCCCCTCGTCCCCCGCAGTGTGGATGGTGTAGCAAGTGTGGTCCGTGTCGGTCCACGCGTTGGTCCCGTGGGCCATGCACCGGTTGGCCAACAAATCCAGGATTCCCTTGTAGGGGTAGCGCTGGGAGCCCAGGAAAATGAGATGCTCCAACGTGTGGGGTAGACCGTCGTCATCGTGTGCTTCCGTGGCTTAAAAATAACATTTTTTTTTATTAACTGAGTTCTCAAAGCTGCTAAAGTATGATTAGGTTCGATTGAAATTTTGTACTCACCTAAACAGAAAAATCCGTTCACAACCGGACCTTCAACACCAGCGATGATCACAGTGATTCCTGTTTTTTCAGACACGTACTTGTTTATTGGGATAACATCATTGGCTTTAGTAGATAGAATAAGCTTAAAATGAGACATTTTATAATAATCTAGACCCTTTGTAACTATAATAAAATAAAATTCCAGAAAATCTGAATTTATTGGAAACTTCACAAATCAGCCGGCCGGTAGACAGTGTTGCCAGTAATGAAAAATTAAATGTATAGTTAATGTAGGTACTCTGTGATCAAACGGATGAAAAAAATTTAACCCAACAATCATAATGCCGATGAGTTAACCAAGCATCATTATTGGTCCTTGGGCCCGCATCCGCAAGAAACCTGTGCAAGAAACATCATAGCCTCAGCCAAGGAACATAAAGAGAAGGCCTCAGCTCATACACGAGCTCAGGTGCAGGACTCAGGCAGTAGGCCTTATGGGTTCATTACACGCATCTTATTGCACTTATTATGAGATCTATTAAATTTAGTTTTTGAAGTTTCATGTTATTATTTTGTGTTGATATTTACAATAATAAAAAACATACCTAATTTATATTTATTAACAATGGTCACACCAGTTAAAAAGCGCACAGGAAGCCGGAAATCGGTCATGGCGGGAATCCTTTGACTTTTCCACGACTTTTCTTTTTCTTGAGAGTTAATATTTTTGTTATTTTTATTTCAACGTAAACATATTATAATATCTATATTATAACCTAATGACTAAATAATTAAAACTGAACTAAAAAGAAAATGTTGGCCGCCGCTGTCGATGTCGGAAGACTCGGAAGTAAATTACTTCCATGGTTCGTAATCTCTGCCACTGCCAGTGAACGTTGATAATGAGTTCTTTGGTTTAAAATAGATAAGCTCGGGATTAATCCGAAGAATCGCTTCATATACTGCATCATACAAACTAGGTGTTTTGTCGAGAACTTAGTTTAACTTAAGTACTTACTCTTTAATTTTTCTTTATATGAGTGTAGGTAGATACTTAGGTACCTAAGTATAAAGTACTTACCCACTTTATCTTTAAATCGCTATTAACATACCTGCCCTTAGCCTTAGATCATCTCTCAAAAGAGTCGGACACGATCAATCAGCAGCGGAAACCAGTTTTCTTGCATAAAAACCGTTAGCTACCTCTATAGGTACTAGTGATGTAACGAATATTCGCATACGCATTCGCATTCGCGAATATTCGCATGTTTTTGGATATTCGCATTCGCATTCGCATTCGCTAAATTTTGTGCGAATGTTTTGCGAATATCAGTACTTATTAGAAAAAACACAAAGTATTTGAAAATAATGGTAGGTTAACAATATCGAAATCCATTCATCTATAACCATTTTACTTAGGTATTACAAGTTACCCTCTTAATCACATTACCGGTCTTACTTTATCACTTGGTATTATTTATTTACTTTGGCAAACGAAACTTAAGATATAGTGAATGGTTTTTGGTCGAGTCCGCTACATGTTCGAATTTTGTCACATTATCAGAACTGGTTGGGTTATTGTTATTCATGTAAGATCGCTTTGTATACTTGAATATACAACCTAAAACTATGTTTCATAGGATTCTGTAAATACCCTCAGAATTCGTAAATATTTAAGTTTCTAAAGTTGATATTTTTTTCATTGCTTCAGGGTAATTCCAAACATATACGGGTAATTCCGATTACTGTCCAGAAGAACTTTTACACATTTATGTAATATTTATAATTCAAAATTACCCGATCCACAGAATTTCATATTAAAATATTCCAACATTTGGAGGGTAGTTCCCGGAAATTCAAAAAAATATGAGCTAGGGTTTTTAAACTCGCAACTTAGTGAACAAAAATGACAATCTTTTGGATGAAAAAACATCATCAAGTAACTTAACTGATTTCTTAATTACCGATGTGCGGGTAATTCCGAAAATTCGAAAATGCCGAAATATGCACTTTTTTACTAATTTTACGTTTTAACACGCGCGTTCGGTCCTTGCGCCCTGAGTCAACCCAAGCGAAGTTTTTAAGTTGCCATCAAGGTGAATGGTTCCACAGTTCAAGGTATGGCTGCGTTTGGAAGAAATCGCATATAATCGGAATCACCCGAAATTCGGCATTAGCCAACTTCAAATAGTTTCTTAGGACCTAAATAATTTGTAGTTGGTCTGAGATAAATAAAGTCTTTTATCAAACAAAAAGCGTATTTGACAGTATAAGATATCAGAGCAAGATATCCATAGATTTAAATTTTTCGTGTAAGTCGCCCTCAGAAACCGCACACAGTCGCAATGTGTCGTATCCTAAAAGTTACGGAGCTTAATAAAGTGTTAAGTTTATTTAGCTACTTTAAAAAAAAAACTTCGACTAGTATTGGCTAGTCTGATTCTGAATGCGCCTAGAACGGAACGTAGGTACCTCGTTTAGTACGAGACTGCCACCAAACCATACAAATGACGCCAAATTTAAACACAAACTGAATATTCGCATTCGCATTCGCATTCGCGAATATCGATATCAGATATTCGCATTCGCATTCGCATTCGCGAATGTCCAAAAACACATATTCGTTACATCACTAATAGGTACCTCTACTTATAGCATATATAGCATCTTTAACTTTTTGTTATCTCAACGTTAAACCCTATGACGTCAATGATGCATTTTAAAATTAAAACATGAATTTAATTATATAGATTCTGCGGTTGGGTCTTTCTTACGAATCATATCAAATGCCAGTTAGGTACCTATCCTACATAATACAGTGTATTTTTGAAGTAAGTATTTTATTCCATGGTTGATAAATATCTTCGAGGTTTTTAACTTCTGCTCGCCCCGGGTTCATTATGATTAAGCGGTTACTTAGACCAACAGTATGGTTACCCAGATCTAAAACTGTACTATGTAGGATTCGAGATTTCGGTTTAATTAATCAGTTAAGTGTAAATTAATTAATTAAGTAGGTATGGGTAGATAAAGAGAACCCTAACAAAACTGTGACGAATTCATAGGTAGGTAAAGTATGTAAGGTAAGGTATTTGTAGGTAAGTGATTAATTTATGGCTATGATTAGTTACGTATTTATTGCATGATTATAAATAATATTGATACTTATGCCAAAAATAAATAACTAACTAAGCCAAATTCTTAAATGGGCAATGTCCGAAAAAAATCAACAACGCTCATAATTTTTCTGATGATACGAATAACCCTCCGTATCATCCTTAAAAAAATCTCAGATGTTTTGTATGCGTTAGTAATTTTATAAAAATTAAAACATATCAAGTTTTACAAAACGGGGATTCTACGGACTTTTTCTATTAAAAAATAATTTGATAAAAATTCATAACTATTATAACTATATTAAGTACTTATTAATACTAGGTACTAATCTAAAACTATCGCAACATCGTGATGCTCCAAAAATCATGGACCGACGAGAAATCAGCAATTCTCATACCTACCAATATGCCTTCGTTTGGTTCTGGTCATCATGGTACACTCCCGATAAGAGATCAAGCTGTGAGTTAGTATAAAAATAACTACTACTACTATATATATATATATACTGTAGACTTACAGATTAAATTAGTTGCAGCTAGGCTTCGTAGCCACGTAGATTATACATTACCTACCTACTTTCACCGATCACCTGCGAGCATCAAGTACCTACCTCAACCTAGGTACTTACATACAAGAGCATCTTCATCAATCATAAAGGCAATAAATACACAGACAGGCAGTACAGAAGGTAGGTATTAGCTTGATACCCTTACTTTACTGTTTCTTGTACAGAGCACCTAACCAAACTTTCTCGAAAGTAAGTACTTACATTGTGTACGGTTCTCGCGCCTCATTGATAAATGGTGAAATGTGTGTTCACGTCACGGCCTTACAATACTGTTCTCTTGGTCCCACGACAACAGTCAATCTTCATCGAGTTCATATCTCACGAATGATGTCCCCCACCTGTGGAGCCGGCGTGCGTTTCCGTTGCTATCGTCCGCCTGGCAGCAGCAGTAGGCAAGCAGCCAGCCCGCAGCCGCAACGCAACCCATTTGTATTCGAATTACGAATCGAGTCGGTACGCAGAACGCGCGCGTCTTTCTGTGCTAAGACTGGCACATGTGAAAAAAGAAAATAAAAATAAAAGTTTAAAAATAGTAAGCTGTAGTCGGAAAATTACGGGACTGCTGGGGAAAGTTTTGTGATTTTCTTAGGAATTTTATAATTTGAATACGCCGCGCGGTTTTGTTATTGAGGTGAGTACTTTTTTCCATGAAGAAATTCAAAACATAGATCCTTATATTTTTAAATTTACCTGCTTTACCCATAACCATATGATGAGCTCAACGTGTAAATAGTCAAAATAGTTATACCCAGAGAAAGTGAGATGCAAAATTATTATTTCGTAGCGGTGGTGGCGTAGCACGCGTCGTAGCATCCCAACTTTCCCAAAATTAGGAAATTTAAGTAACCGTGTTTTTGTTTCTGTTTCTTGAAAATATTTGGAAAGTAAGTTTATTTAGACAACTTTTTGATAAATACATTCATGCTGTACTTAAGTATTTATTATTATTATCTAACGGTACTATGTGTACAGCTACAAGGATAATCTTCGACGCATCTGTAATAATCTGTATCCGGGTATTATTTATAAGTACTGAATTTTACATAAAAGTACCGTAGCTCGAATATCAGTGTGTCTTGTTTCTAAGGATTATAATATTTTTTTAATGTCACCAGCAAAGAATAGTTAATCCATTGACTAATTAGTTTTGTTTACACATTATCGCTACGATTTATCTTCTAGTATTAAAAATAATTTGGCTTATCTTTTCCTCATACATCAATTAGATAATACTTACCTAAGTACTTACTAAGTAATTTAAGCACATAGGTAATATAATAATTAATAATTATATCCATAATAATTGTATTAGTACAATAATAATTAATGTAAACATTTAGTCAATTTTGAGCGAATGTCTCAGAGCTCAGGGCTGCCAACTTTCAAACAAAGTCACCCATACAGGTTTTAATTAAAGAACACCGACCCTAAAGGCCTGCATTAAGTACCATGCGACCATTACCTAGGTCTGTAAACGAGTTCGAATTTCCGCTATGGCCCTTCAAAATGAGTGAGATTGCCTTACCTTGAAGGACTTGAATTCTTTGTTGTGTTTTTTTTTTAAAACACATTTTGATGATTATTTTAATTAACTATTTACTGTTATGACTAAATGATTACTTAGTAGTACCTACCTACTTATAAAAATTATAAATTTAGTCTGATTTTCCATATCATTTTCACATAGAATATAGATACTAACAATAAATAATCGGCCATAGGTACTTCCTAACTGCCAGTTTCTATAACTCTATCTACTGCAGTCATCGGACTGCTAGTTACTTTCATATTTTTTTGACACATAAAAAATTACAATCTGTCAAATAGTATGAAAGTAACTACCAGTCATCGGTAGATAGAGTTATAGAAACTGGCAGTAAAACTCATAAATCACTCAAAAAAGTTGACATCTTATTAACGACACCATGTTTGTTTAAACAAAGTTTCTTTAGCCGTAATATTGTAAAGAAATAAGGTTTTGTTTAATATAATGGACTGTATAGGTCGTTTTGTTAATGTATTTACTTTACAAAATACATAAAAGATTGGTTTTAGTACCTAAGTGAGTAGGAAGAGGTTTATGTTCGGTTTTTAGGGATCCGTAGCCAAAACAAACCCTTATAATTATGTCCATCTGCAGCAGAAATAAATGAACATCTTGGTAATTTCACTCTAGAACTTTCGGTAAATAATACTTAGGTAGTTAAGTGCTTATTTTTTGTAAGTATTTAATTTCTATGTTTTAAACCTTGCTATGCTCAGGTACTAGTACTTAGGTACTATAGGTATATAACATCCCTCCAAAAATCCTTTAATTAAGAAATAATATTATTACAAGATTTACCTACCAACTTTTATAACCACAAAAACTATTGCAGATATTATAACATAATTTGGTAGGTAATTATGAACTCAAACCGCAAAGGCCTTGCTCAATGTCCGGCGTGAGCCCTCCTCCGAAATTACCTTCAAGAGTAAACCAATGTACATCACCTTTAAGTCCATAGTTATAAGTGTAATGTTCGCTTATGCTTAACGTTAATGCATTCGTGTCTTCCAACCCGCATGTGCAGTGAGGAACGACGGCTACATTGCGTGTCAAGCTCAAACTGTTGCATCGTTAGGAAAACAGCTGTTGAAATCACCATAGGTACACGGCCTATAGTTACTGAGGTGCAGAGAAAATGAAGAAATTGCAGTTAAAATTCTCTTGCGATCTTAGTTAAAAAAGATAATTAACGTCCTATAAAAAACACTACTTAACTTTATGATTTTAATACAACTCGAGCTGCTAAAATGCACACCTTAGGTATACACAGCTTCAACTGCTGACAAAGCTATAATTAGAACCATTAGAACCAGCATTTAGTCGTAATTTTTTTTAATATACTTACCTATACCTTGTACCGGGCTGTTCACGAAGCCGTCATCATCATCCGATGTTTTTAAAATCGGTTCTTTTTTGAAGACTTACCTATTTAAACAAACAATTTTCCTCCGTATAATATAATACTATATCAGCATAGATTAAACATCATATAGTTTGATATCAGTCTAGAATTGTAGATGCATTTATATTTAGATTTATTACTTAACCATTCAATGAATGTTAACAACGATGTGTACCTCAACAATTTAATAGTTAACTGATTGTCCTATTGCATACTCAAGTAGCAGGTTGCATTATATAGCGTTAAATATAATTAGATTAATTGGACGATTAATCAAGAGCAGTTTGTTTCCTATACTAGTTCTTTGTCATTTCAATCAACTTGCCCAAGAAAATTATGCGGAAAAATTGCGTGAGATCAATAGGTAGAGGTACGTAGGTACTCTACCTCCAATCTCTGCCTGCACCAACGTAAACATTATAATTATACAGACTTACATGAAAGCTCTACTTAGTACTTACAGGGTACTGAAGGGGGATTCTCAAACATAAACACTGTTAAGTGAACATCAGTTTGCCTACCCATAGGTGGACACAGCAGGTACCAAATCTCCACAAGGATTGGCAAGTTAATTAACTATGCACTTAACTTTTGAAATTAGATATTATAGTCTTTGAAGCGTCCGTAGTCGAGCGGGCCTCAGTGATCGTAACTGATCGCTGAGGTTAAGCAACAACTGACACGGTCAGCCATTGGATGGGTGACCAATTTCAAGTGGTGCTTTTTCTGGACGCTTCCGTGCTTCGGACGGCACGTTAAGCCGTGGGTCCCGGTTGCTGCTTCGGCTGCAGTCGTTAAGCCTAGTCAGAGGCCTTCGGGCGGCTTGAAAACATCTGACAGTCGGGTTGCCCACTTACCCGACAACTCTCTCAGCACAAGCTTGCTTGTGTTGGGGTCCACCAACCAACCCGCACTTGGCCAGCGTGGTGGACTAGGCCTAAACCCTTCCTTCATTGGAAGGAGACCCGTGCCCCAGCAGTGGGGACGTAATGGGTCGTGATGATGATGATTATAGTCTTTAGAAGCCCAACTACCTTATAGGTAAAAGGTACCGCTACCACGGAATAATAGGTAACTAGTAATTCTACCTCTTAAATAAGTATCTACATATACCTAGGTAGTAGATAAATATACTACTCATAGCCATGCCCATAATCCATAATGAAACAAACTATCCGTCTGAGACACGACAGTAACCACGTACGCACAGCCGCTAAATACTTTTAAAAGCCATTGCCATTCTGTAAATTGCTTTCGATGTAAATCTTTGAACTCCATACAAATAATAAAAAAAGTTTTGTATGAAAAAATGCGAATGTCTGACGTAGATATTTTGGTGCTACGTGGCCAGAATAAGCAAACGGAAACTATTGGATATCAATTCTCATGTCGATCGACTGAGTGATTTATTAGGATATTCAGTATTCTTTGTCGATATGAATTACTTATTTACATACTTACCTATTGTTTATTTCTGTAAACACCAAAAACGTAACTTATCTTTACTTTGTCTCTATCATATCGATGTCTGGTAGCTAGAAACGGGCAAGAGTTCGCTTCGCAAGATCGAGAGGCGAGTTCAAATCCCGCCTGCGGTATGTCCGTATGTAGCTACTAATGAGTTCCTTAAAATTAATGCGCAATATATCTATGTATTATATCGCTTACTATCGATCTTACTGAGGAAACCTAGCGATAGAAAAAATACCTAATGAATACCTTTTGTGAATAGGTTTATAAGGATTATTATATTGAGCCTTGTAGTATCTTAAATTTTGCTTAGTCTCTGTGACCTTTGTAATTTTTCTGTTAATTTTGTAGTATAATTGCTCTGTGTAACCATGTTTTTGTGTGTGTTAAGTTTTTAGTGTGTAGGTATTGTGGATTTTTAAAACTAAAATGTCTTTAAATATTAATGGAAACTTTATTGGAAAAAGTACTAGGTACTTATGTATTTAACTTTTATGCATCCATCTGCTCTGTATGTTTCCTTAACAATAATAAAATAAAATAAAATAAAAATAGCGAAGTGGGAAATGGTTCATGGAAGGCAGACTGCAATGGTAGGTAGGATTAGAAGAATACAATGCGATGAACCTCTACTTAGAGTACTTACTTAGTTGTTTAATAAATATAGAATAAGGATGCTGCAGATTAGGAATTATGGAATGTTACCTTGTATAAATGTAAGTAAGTAAATATTTACCCGAAACGATGTTAACTTAACTTGAACCAACTTGAGCAAACTGTCAAGAACCTTTATTGAGTTTAGTGGGCGTTTCATATGAACCTACGAATTTAAGTAAAGACGTACTACATTGTACACTGATATGTGACACTGTTTGTAATTCACTGCGAGATTATGGTAATTAAGTAAATAAGATTCGGATTAACTACTCGTTAGTAGAGGCAGGTATCATACATAATTTGTAACTGGCTTTCGGGTCCTTCGACATATTTATAGTGAAAAACTGAAAACTACCTGAAATAAGATCTTTTCTCATGAGATGGAAAACTAGCATAGGTAGAGCACATATCACCATTATCACCAATACTAATAATGGTTTTAGTTTTGGATATTTTACTGCGTTACTGATTGATGCTAGTATCTGCTACCAGACTTAAATAATATCTTCCTACTGGAGCTAGTATATCTAACTTCCATAAAATATAAAAATGAAAAAAATAATAACGTTACTGATGTACGAACATTTTGATACTTAGATACGAATATAACTAAGAGACTTTAATAATACTTATAAATATAAATTTTTTTGATAACTTATTTTATTTTAAATAGTTTAGTAAGTACCTACTTATTCAAGTAACCAAAGTAGGAGTTAGGCATACTTACATAAATACGTATAGGAGTTAGGACCTTAATAGTTATAACCATGTTACCAAGAGGATGCTAGTCCGTCTTCTATTGTGTTGTAAGTATATTGTAACGCATAACGTTTGTAAGTAATCAATATTATCTTTGATACTTCCGCAAAAACGCAGAACCTATTTATGTAAACATGCTATTGTCAATGTAGTTAAGTATATATAGATATTGATAGTTAAGTATACATAGATCTATAGGTCTCTAAGTACTTAATTACGCACCAGCACCGGCGGCGGATAAAATAGGAAACTGTGTGAATTTTATTCCAATAAAAAAATGAGGTCATATAGTATCGGGGTTGTAAGTCTTTCCTGTGTCTAACTCTACCTAACCCTGTCTAAAGTTTCACAAAACGCAGTTTAATATAATGATAGCGGTGGGTTTAAAACCGGTTTAGACAGATCATCGTCCGCCCTTAATCATCCACCGCTGGAAATAGGCCGAAGACTGATACTCACAGGACGCCTTGGAAGAGCTCAAGAAGGGCCATTATACTCACTGCATCCTCATCCTTCCTCACACTTCCAGGCCATGTAGCACAGGGCGCTATTAAGACGTGACAAGAGTTTTCCGTCGCGCTCGCTCTTGAGGCTGCGTGATGTCAGTGAGCGCAATGCAAAACTCTTGTCACGTCTTAAATGCGCCCCGTACTAGCCCTTCTGATCTGTCTATAGTCATTGGTCCAGCAACAATGTTGATGGGTTTATTGCGCATTTATAGTTGGGTAGGTATATGGATGGGTGGGTACTTAAATATAATTGAGTCGGTATTTTTATAAGGGCTCGTAACTATAGTTAACCTGCTTAACTACAGTGTGATATGAAATGAATGAGCATATTTTCTTGTAGAAGACCGAATGGCGTAGTGGTTAGTGACCCTGACTACTGAGCCGAAGGTCCCGGCTTCGATTCCCGGCTGGGGCAGATATTTGTTTAAACACAGATATTTGTTCTCGGGTCTTGGATGTGCCCGTAAAATGGCAATAGGCCCGCCCCCGCGTGTTTTGAAACTATACAAGGCCAGAACGCAGAGGTTGGGACTGCTCGCGTATATTTTCAAATTAAAATGGTGCCATGATTTACTTGAAAGTATACAAGGCCATTACGCACTAATCGCGTATATTTTCAAGTAAGTTGGGCCAAAATTATGGATTGAAAATATACTGCAGCAGTTACCACTGCGTACTAATCGTGTATATTTTCAAGCGCCAAGCGGCAATGCGAGCACTTGAAACTATACGTGATTAGTTACCAGGTAGCCCTTTTGAATTGTTGCTCTCTCTTTCTTTCATGCGAAATAGTAATAAGTCTATTGCTTTCTAAACATTGCATCATCATTCCGCTCTTGGCATTAATTTCGTAACGTGTTTTTTGTTTACACCGTAAGTTCAAAAGTAAATTGATATTAAACTGTAGAACTGTTGTTAATAGTAAAAATTATCTCATAAGAGGCTGCAGAACAATTCATGAAAGACAATTACGGTGAATTCAAAACTTGATGAAAAATATGTCTGTAATAGGTCTATAGGGTAATACCTACTACACTCACGTGCAATGAATAAGTCCAAGTAGCAAAAAGTCAACACCAAATGACCCTAATTCTTTTAAACCATTAAATTTAAAATTTGATCAAAATTTTAGTTTTTAGTTGGTTATAATAATAGTTATTATGATGCGCTGTTAAATGTACTTTAATATTGCCGACGGCGTCATTATTCTAGTCTTTTCCGTTCAGGAGCTATCGTCACTGGAACTTTTGCTCGTGAGTGTAGTAGGTATAACTCTTAATTCATATAAATAATAAGATATTAGTATTCTTACTTGCAAGCATGATTGCTATAAATATAAATTTATCAATCAAATTAGAGCTTGTTCATCTTTTTTTATTATCATTCCATAGGTATGACAGGCAGAACAAGTAAATTGTAGTCATGTAAATCATTTACCGAAATAGTTAAGTAAATCAGAATCAGCATGTATAGATATAAATTATATTCGACAAGAACGCCAATCAAGCAATGTGCGTAATAGCAATGTATATTTTCAAGGACGATTCAGTAAATCCCAACTTGAAAGTATACGCGATTAGTACGCACAAATCGTGTATATTTCCAAGTAAAATATTTTTCTTTTTCACTTGAAACTATACAGTGCTAGTACACTATGGGTGCGTTCTGGCCTTGTATAGTTTCAAAACACGCCCCGCCCCCTATTACATTGGGACTAACATAACACTCTGGCGAAAAGTGGGTGCAGCAATGCACCTCTGCCTACCCTGCAAGGGAGTACATTGGTACAAGGCATGAGTGTGTGTGTATTTTCTTGTAAAATATTATTAACTCGAGTAGGTAAGTTTTAAATATAACCACAGCGCTATGCCTTGGTTTTCCCAGTATGAATCCCGTTTAGCCGGATAGGTCCAGGATTCCGCAGATACAACCTATGTTTTATGTAGGCAGACATATACTTACTCTATAATTTTTTGTGAAAATGTTTATAACGTCGATAAAATAAGTAAGTTTATGTTATATTGTATCGTTCGTGAAAGTATACGGTGAAAGCTTGATAGAGTTAAAAAAAATCTTAATGTATTGCAGTTCACTATGATTTGGCAATTTCATAAGCTCACAAATGATAAATGATAGAACCTACCATGGCTCGTTTATTCGGCAATCAAAAGATCTTAGGTTTTTCTACATGTCTATAACTTGGAACTTTGGAACCCTAACCCCATCATAAACCCTAAGAAATAATAAGCACATAAAGATATTAGGTTGTAGCCGTTTTGTTCGCAGTGCCTATGGCCTATTTGCCCAGCCTATTTTGTTCAAAACATTTTCTATAATGAATTTGATTGCGTTATGGAACTTCGATGCCTGTCAGTAATAAGAAACTATAAAGTTTTTCCTCGGTGTCGGTGAAGAGGTATAATAACATACCTTTTTGTCAGAATTTCAGATATTTATTTAGATAAGGTTCGTCCTTTCACAAATTAGCAGCCAAATGTTAGTTTTGTCACGTTATAGTTAGGTAGTTTACCAACTTGGTGCCTTATTAGTATGCAATATTAGTCGTAGTGTGGCACCTTTGGTCATGAACGGATAGTAAATTATTACCCGTGAGATTTTTATAGTTAGGCAAGTATACATAATGTCTTTGAACGATTGATGTTTGACTTCTCAGCTTGTGGTGACCACGGCAACAACCGCTAGAGCTGCATTAGCATTAGTCACCGCATTGAAAGGATGTCACCAGTCAGCTCGGAGAGGCTCTATAGGTAAATGTATATTATAGGTAGGTACTTAATACTAACTTTTTTGTTTGTAAGAGTACTTCTAAATATGACCTAAGAACAACACACTGAAATCCCATCTATGGGCGTACACGCAGCGTGATGTGGGGTAGTGTGAGATAGAGATGGAACTAGATTAACTACTTGTAGACAAACTTATGTAAACAACACAAGACAATACACAAGCTTTGGTTGTAGAGTTATTCGAAGGGTCAATCAATATTACTCATTTAATAAATTCTTTATGGTCACGTGCCTAGTCGGCCGAGTAATTATGTTTTTTCCTCTCCAAAGTTTTTTTTCTAGTATGATGATGATGGTGATATGAATAAGATACAATAGAACAAAACACGTGTAGTAGTCCTCGATCCGGATGTTTCAATAGAACGTGATTTAAAATTCATACAATGATGGATGGATCACAATATTCTTTTAATTTAGCTATGTTTATGTAGTTGTAGTCTACAGTTATGCCCCAGTATATTAAGTATATGGAACTCCGAAAGAAAAAGCTTTCTAATGGCTTTTTGAGGGGACATCTCACACAAGAACATCATCATCAGCCTATAGCAGTCCACTGCTGGACGTAGGCCTCTCCCAAAGCACGCCACTAGATGCGATCTTTAGACAAGAACACCCGACCTAAACCATGGCAACTATCCCTATGGTTGCCATTGGTAACCTACCTATACATTTACATGTATATCTTACGAAATAATGCGCAGCCTTTTATAAATAAGTATTTATCTGATCTATTCATCTAGCGCATCCTAATTTACATAATTCAATTTCCCAACAAGTAGGTAGGTAGGTACTAATAGTTACTAGGTAGGTTACGTATTATATTTAAACTAGGCTCAACTCGGTAAAACTGCGTATACTTAATAGGTATTAGGGCTTTAAAATATAGTATCTAACTACTAGACGGTTGTTAGTACCATAGAATAACGAGTAGGTAAGTACTGTACTATGGTAGTACTCACGGTCATAAAGTTTGCGCAAAGTAATAACGTTACAGACAGACATCACTCAACTCAATGGTAAAAGTAAAAGTGCAGTGTGAAGGGGATATGACATAGCGGGATAGCCACGAAGAAAGTTCAATTCTCTCTCACAGCTCTCTACCTTTTATGCTTTACCTACAATGCCTACGTAGGTCAATGACATAAATTTATATCAAGCACTTATTCAATTCAAAAATTACTTGTATGGTAGATTAAAATCGCATCACACACAAACCTTTGAAGGCTTATGTGGTGTTGTATACTGTTAATTATATGTACACACGGCAACGTCAAATGGTCGGCAGGGCACACTAACGTAGTGTATATGTGCACACTAACGTTGTCTATGTGTGCATAAACGCAGAAATCGGTTTACACACCAGTAACAAACCACACACACACACACACAACAGCACAAATGAGTTTGCGCGTAGGCAAACGCCCGTATACCAGCTGTGACATAAAAATATCAACCGGTAGTGTTAGTGAAATAGTTATAAAATTGATGTGAAGCAAAATTTCACTACCTGTGTCTATACACTTCGTAGCTCATTGGTAGAATGTTGGACTAATGAAACATAGGTCGTGAGTTCGAGTCCACGGATGGTTATTTTTATTTAACTTAATTCAAATTTTGCGTTAATTTAAACACTGTTGAGTATAAAATTAATATATTTGAAACTGACAAATGACTACAAGCTGCATAGCTGTCGACTATTTCTCTTCGCCAAAAATATATGATTCGTTCTTCATTTGAGAATTAAAACCATTCTACCCTCATACAATATGAATAAACGAAATTTGTTTTTAGTTTTAGTTTCAATTCACCTCTGCGTCTGCAAAGTGATTCACTTTGTGATTTGTCAATTTAATTAATTACTCTTCGCAGTCAGTATGGAAAGTCACTTAACCATGTTCAAAAAGGCGGAGATAATCGTATTTATATGAACAAAACATTACAATTAGTGAAATCGCAAGACGTTTAACGGTAAGTAACATAGAATTGTAAATATTTTATTTGACTGTTAGAATATTTGTATTTGTATAAGCTAAGTATTTGGTTTTTTTTTGTTTGCAGAGGAGAACTGTTCAATTATGGGTTCACCGATACGCAGATTCGGGACATGTAGACAGTAGTCGTCTATACGGATGCATCACCACGCCATCGAGATATCGTAGCTGCACATAGCGCTGATCCGTTCTGCAGCACCCGTTCTACGGCCACAACACATAATCTATCCCTACAAACCGTACGGGTTCACTTGCGTGCTGCTGGGTTGCGGTGTCGGAAGCCGACGAAGAAAATTGCTCTAACCGATCAGATCCGACGATGTCGAAACAGAGTGCGTTTTGCGACTGACTATTTTAAACTTTGATTGGTGCAACAATGTGGTGATATTTAGTGATGAAAAGTCCTTTAAGTCAGACAAGGATGGATGGTAAGATATTATGGCGAAAAAGTGGTGAAAATTATAGTTATTGGGGTTAGCTCAGTAATTTTTATTTTTCATTTGTATAAAATTTTAGTTATTTTGTTAAATACTTATTATTATTTACAATTATGGGTAAGCCATGTGTTAATGATGTTATTGTTACTGAGGTTGGAATAAGTTATCTTATTTCTAGCTAATTAACATGTTGATTCATATAACTAATGACTTGCCTATTTACTTTAGTAAAACAGCCAGTCCATCCTTTTCTGTAGTTTATTATGATTTAAAACTGCTAATTGAAAATTTTCCTTATTAATATAAACTACAACTATGTTTTAAAACGAAAAACAACAAAAACGTAACATCCTTAATGTTTATGTTACGGCAAGAATAAATTTTGTAATTTTAACACTTAATAACTTGTTTCATTTACTTTCTGTGTTGCTTTTATTCGTATTTACTACAATACTATTATTAGCCATATTAAAAAATAAATTAAATCTATAAAAAAAAACAAAAAAGGAATTTTGTAAGTTCAGAGGGATTTGAACCACCATACCGATTATTGTAAGTCTTGTATCATACCAACTGAGCCATTCAATCTATTACAATGCATTGCAAAATTTTGCTTCATATCATAAAAACAATGAATCATTGTCACTGGCACAACTACATGCTTACAATATCCGTGTGTGGGTTGCCCAGAACTAAATAATTACGTCGACGTCGCCGACACACACATACACTACCTACGTTAGTGTGCCCTGCCAACCATTTAACGTTGCCGTGTGTACCAATATGTGTTTGTTAATAAATAAAATAAAAAAATAAATAAATAAAATGGCCCACGAAAATATAGTGGGTACAAGGTGTAAGGATAAGTTGTGATAGAATTGTAATTAAGTAGGTACGGTTGCGTAGTTTTACAGTTAGCCACCCATATAGAGACAGTTTAAAACCCATAGCCATTAAATGCGCCTTATAAGTTGTCACAAAGATGCGTACTCCGTGTCGATGTTTGTTTCCTCTATGAGTCTATGCCGAAGTACATAACGTTTGGTGTAGAGTATTGTATATTATTATATATGTACAGTGTGGATTTTTATCAGTGAAATTTCCGTTGATTGTTACGACCGCAAGTCGCAAACATATCCATCAAATTGGATATTTTGGATTTGGAAAATAAAACTTTACTATGGAAAAGCGTTACAGATTTTCTGCTGTTATTTTAAAATATGTAGTTCCCACAATGAAAGTTGATTAGTACGGTACATACGTATACAGATCCCTGCCAACGGGAATCACTGATAAAATTGCTTTCTTTATAAATTATTTATTGTTGGAACAATGCCAACTGTGATTATATTTTGTTCCGTGTCCGATGATTACATCTCAAACACGTCGGCTTTCACCAATTGTGAGTAAATATGACATGTTATTATTGCACAAAGAGAGATATACAGGATGTTGTTCTCGAAGGAAACTCATATAGTACCTATACAAAAAGCAAAACTCATATACAACCTCATATACAGGATATGAGTTTGTATATTAGTTTTGCTTGCTTGGTGTGTGCCTTACTAATGGAAGACAATAATATAATTCCTGAAACTCCTGAACCAACTAACATGGTGTATAATCTACACTAAAGCCTGGTTCACATTACACTATCGCGTGCGTCCCCGTTCAGTGATTGACTTCGGCTAGTTAATTCATGAACGGAAATTGGAGGGTAGCCGTTTTTGGTGTCGCCCGGTCCGTTACCTATTTTATAAACATGCCACCAAAATTACTTTAAGTAAGTAGACCTTTTTTGACGGTCCAGCAGAACCTTAATCAGATAGTATATAATATATAGTTGTTACTAGTGTTGTTACAGTACAGTACTTTTACACTTTTAACTGTGGTTAATACATTTTAAACAAGCAGAAAATGGTAGATTTTTCTTATTGTTAAGTATAGGTACTTTTGAGATTTCAATGTTATTTTGGCTTACGAATTCGACTGAATCGAGAACTAAGCAGTAGCATTACTAAATATAAATAAACTTGCGGCGGTTGAGGTGGTCGCTTACTTTTAACCACCTTACGGCATTTTGATACGACTGCTGTAGCGAATACCAAACATCTTATAACCGAACAACAAAAGTTGTTGAAACTAATCAAGTATTCTTTTGTTAGTCATTATCATACCTACTTACCTACCAAGAATTTCTTTGTATCAGAGGATGTACAAGAAAAACACTTTTTATATGCCCGTTAGTTAGGTTTAGGGCATGCAATACCGCAATACCGGTATTCGTAATACCGGTATCAGGGACAAAATTTACGCTTTTTTCAATACCGGTATTGAAAGTTAATATCGGACTTTTTTAGGCTTATATTATATTATAATAAAGCGATTAAGATATAGTATTCCTATGTACTGTGAAAGCGCACTTGTTTCCAACCGTTTGATGCAGTTTTCGGGCGTTTGATATCTACTGTTGTCTCTGTTTTTCTCGTTTTATTCTGACCTCTACGACCTTTAATCACAATATATGCCATTTATTACAAGGATGTCTAATACCGGTATTAATACCGGGATCCCGGTATTGAGTTGCTATACCGGAACTCAATACCGGTATTGAAAATAGTTCCGGTATTGCATGCCCTAGTTAGGTTTAGGTGCGAAGGTACGATGTGTTAATTTTTTTGTCAAATTGGCTGCGGCAGACTAAAGGTGTTTTTGGATTTAATTATTTGATTTTATTATAGGTACTTTTTTATATAAAAAATATAATCAAAGTACGTTTATACACATCAGTAAATAGAAATGCATATTATTGCATACAATTAAATATACTTAAGTACATACATTACTTTCATGTAACTAAATAATCATAATAAACAAAATTGAATTAGGTAGGTCACATACTTCTCAAAAATACATTCTCCAAATATTTTTAACATGACAAATAATGACGGAAATTATTTAACGACCATTGCATTGCTACCTGCTATCTATTCGTAAATAGATGGTTAATTAACTATGTATTCGTTAATAGATTGTTAATTAACCGATCATAATAGAGTACCTACCTATTAACGATTATTTTGTATATTGCAAACTACATACTCATAAGGTATTTAAAATTATTTCTTTTATTGCAGGGTTCAACTGAACACTACAAAATGACTTCGTCGTAGAAATATAAAATACTTCAAAGCTGAAGAAAGATCTAGAATTCCGTCGCTACGTTTGAATATAACGGACGGAAACATGGCGGCTTCCGGCGTGGTGGTCGACAACAATATGAACAACACTATCAAGAATAAAAATGATTACCCGGTAAGTAAAGTTCAATATTATTTTATTTTATCTTCTATTGCTTTATACAGGGTGTTGCAAAAAGGGTACTTATACTAAGCCGAAACTAGCATGTGCAGCATATCTAAGCCCGAAACTGAAATCAGTATTTCAAAATTCCTGAAAAAAAAACATTGGTTACGTGACTCCATAGCAAAATGGAGAATGTTTTTTTTGCTGCACATGCTGGTTTCGACTTCGTATACCCTTTTTGCAACACCCTGTAGATTCCGAGCAGAATAGCCAAATAGATTCCGGATACCTGGGTATCAAAATACTCTTATATGAGTTTTTAATTCTGTATTACTTATATGAATTATATAATTATAAAAATTTGCGGAACAATTAAAATACATGATTTAACATTGACCTATTGTGCATCAAAAAGGGAAACTTAATATTATTTACATATAGGTATACATTTTAGTATATTAATGCATGTGAAGGTATTTTTATATTTGCAATAAGGGTAGCTAGCTAGCCAAGTACTTAACCAACTTTTAGTAAGTAGTTACCTACATACGTACTAAATGAAAACCGATATAATAATATTTACGCAGTTTAACATCTACCTATAATAAGTAGTTTAACAAATTTTATACACCCTAAAGTAGGTGAGGCTGTTAAATTCATAGAATTAATATTTATATCAGTTAACGTCACTTTATGGTTTTTGGTAACTATACCTGTTTGTGATTGTGCGTCATTCCCATTTTTTTATGTTCAACCATGTTCAACGTAAGTGAATAGAGGAACCACATTATAATAAAAACTCACAAAAAATATGAAGTTAAAGTTAAATTACGTAATAGTTAACATTATAGTGTAACTTTAAGTATTAAATAAATCGCTGGCTATGTATTAACTTTTAAAAGGTCTCATTTAAATTAGTGTAACCTGTTAATCAAGCACCTACTACCACGTACCTACTGGATATATTTAATTAATATGACCATTTATGCATACATTTACAAAATAATTTTCTAAGTTATTTACCTATTAATAACGTATTTTAAAAAAACACCAGTTATAGTGTCTTCGAGCTTCCAGCCACTCTTCCTTCAAAAATAAGTACTTAAGTAATCTTTATTAAGTAAAAGTAAGAAAAACACATTACTGAAGACATTCTAATTCTGTTTATATAGCTTAACGTATTAGTATAAATATATAATCGAATTGTACCCGCTCTTCACCGCTTTGATAATCAGCTTGTAATCGTCCACTGCTGGACGTGGGTCTCTCCTCAAGAGCGCCACAACACTCTATCCTCGGCCTCCCTCATCCAGGAAGGTGGTGGATATGGATATAGTAGGGCACCTGTCTTAAGGCTTGTACACAAAACTGCGATGCGACGTCGCGTCACAAAAAACTGCGACGGGTTTGATAGTTTTTCAGGGCAAATGCTAAATTACTATCACAGATTTTTACGATGCGAAGTCGTAGTTTTGTGTCCAGTAGGCCAGCTTGACAGTTCTCTGATGTAACAAAGGGTTTCAGGTTTGAACTGAATTAAAATACACTTACTTATTTCAAAATAAATATGAGATATTCAAAGCCAGGTACATGTATATCTGCTGCCAGTGGGAAAAATGTAGAATGTAAATATGAACAATTGATTGTTTAGCAAACAATGCGCTCTTTGCACGACACACGATTGTACCTAGGTACCTAGGTAGTGTTAGTGTTTTCTCATGCACTTAATACCTCTATGTTAGAGAATGCATCAGGCAACTGATTTAATTTCTCACGATAAAAGATTTCAGCTTTAGTAGGTACACTTTCTTTAAAATTTGCTAACAATTAATTCTTTATTATTATTGAGTACACTTTCCATCTTAAAAAAATAATGAATATTTTTAAGTAAATGAAGTACTTACATCGATCGTAGATATTTTTAGTAGGTATTTATATTTATATGTAAGTACATTATCACCACGCATATCATTACAAAATCTATCCAGCAATCCTTCTAACTTCTCTTCCCTCTTCACCAGAAACAAACGAAGGACGTGGAAACCGGCACCAAGAACGTACAGTCTGACGACGGCACGAACTGGGGCCGCACCATAGCGCTACTCCTGGCGTGTCTCGTGCTCGTGGCCGCCTGTACCGTGGCCTGGGTGTTCCAGGACTGGCAGACCAGTCTGCAGGTCTTCGCTATACTGGTCGTGGTCTACGTCATCGCCTTCCACTGGAGGTGGATCTATATCGCTATCCGGACTACGCCAAGGGATACGAAGTAAGACCCAATACTCAATCGTTTATTGCATCAATAAGTTTTACAGGTTCAATACATTAATTAGGAACTTTATGGACCCTGTCGTGCACAGCAAATACAGAATAGACTTTTCTGTGTAGTTGGCTGGTCGGTAGACTCGGTAGTCGGTAGATTGATGCTGGGTTGGTTTGCTCAAGCAATGGAAATTCTCACAAAATCACCCCAACTCCACAGCGACCCTTTTGTTTAGATCACAATCGATTACGCTTGTGCGGTAATTTATAAAATTACTTATAAGTACAAAATTGTTATTCCTATTTTGTTCATAGATTATTTTTTAAACAATGTCCCGTTAAACTTCGTTGTTGTAGACAAAAAGTATAGGTAGGTAGTGATATAGCTGAGTAAACTTTTGTCTAAATTCCTGTAAAAAGCTTAAATAAATATTAATACTTATCCTTATACGTATTTCCAATAAATCTATGCATTAAGTACACGTACTTCAATATTAGTACGAGTAAGTAGTACCAATAGCAAATAAAGTTATTGCTTATATAGTTTACTTAAGACCTACATCCTGCATTCTATGTAATTCGTGCTCATAATATTATGACTCAGTTACATATCGTTTACAAAACCAATCCGGCCAAGTATGCATGCTATTCATCAGCTTTACAAATACTACTTTAAACTTATTGTATTCTTACTTAATTTATATACACTTGCGATTATCCACCTCCAAGGTTTATCCATTTTTAGGTAGGTACGCTAACTGTTAAGATTGAAAACATAAATAACGGTGCACAAACTTACTTATCAAATCGACATGTCTCGATTTCAGAGCTCTCTACTGCTATGTGAAAA
The DNA here is from genome assembly GCF_932276165.1 of Plutella xylostella. NCBI lineage: Eukaryota > Metazoa > Arthropoda > Insecta > Lepidoptera > Plutellidae > Plutella > Plutella xylostella. The sequence goes on along the minus strand of NC_063984.1, from coordinate 8,090,031 downwards.
TCCTTCTTCTGACAAAGTCTTTCCTCAAGAAGAACTGGGGTATGACAGAGATGTTCCACGCTATGGTAAAGAAACACCCGAACAAAGCCTGTTTCCTTTACCAGGATGAGACTTGGACTTTCCAACAGGTAATTATGATGAACTACTTGTGTATCTTTTTTAGGACGAGTACTTACAAGAGTTTTGAGTACTTACCATTTAAGTTCAAGTTATAAGGATAAGACTTATAAGTTGCGATGACCATTCTGCAAAAGTACTTAAGTATAGCATGTACAAGAGTTCTAAGAACCTTTTGAAGTTCAAGTTATACGCAGCAAAATCCAGTTCTCGATCACATACGCACGGGAAATTCCCAATCCTTTTATACTCGTACCCGTCGATTGCTATTGCTATTGAATCTTTTTTTAAGTAACCACTTAACTTTTCCCGTTTAAGTCCGTAACTTTATCATACGCTAAAATAAAATGAAAAACGTTTAAAAATGACTGTAACTCACTCATAAATTTAACCAAAAAAAAACTTTGAAAAATTCAGGTGGAAGAGTTTAGCCTGCGCGTGTCAGCTGTACTCAAGGCTCAGGGCATCAGGCCGGGGCAGACGGTGGCCGTCATGATGAACAACTGCCCCGAGATGCCGGCGACCTGGCTCGGCATTGCCCGCATCGGGGGCATCTCACCGCTCATCAACACCAACCAGGCGGGCAACACGCTGCTTCACTCCATCACGGTCGCGCATTGTGATGCCGTCATTTACGAAGATTGCTTCGAAAGTGGTGAGTGTCTTTTGTTTTTTTTTGTTTTGTAGGTAAAAGTGGTTTTATGAGGAAGTTGGTATTGAAGGTTAGTCAATGTTGTTGAACTGGACATGGAGGTACGTACTTTACGTAGGTACGTATTAGTATCAATATGGTGGTAATGGTAAGTATGTAGTGGTAGGGGCAAAAAAAGCTGACCCTTCTCAGAGTGACGATGCAACTTGAGAGGGGTCACGGTTCTTTAGCTCAGAGAGTTCTTACAAATTTGGGATGAGATGGTACAAACTTTTTTTCTTTTTGGTGTCTTTCATTGAGAACGGCGTTGCTTGATGCGAGACCTTAGTTTTAAAAATAAACTATCATTAAATTTAGATTAAGCTGACTGTCAAATTGATAATACGTATCCACTACTGCGCCATCATACGGATACCTAACTACCTACCTAAATTAGTTTTATTAGGGTTCCGTAGCCAAAATGGCAAAAACCCTTAAAGTTTCGTCATGTCCGTCTGTCCGTCTGTCCGTCTGTCCGTCTGTCACAGCCGATTTACTCGGAAACTATAAGTACTACAGTGATGAAATTTGATGGGAATATGTGTTGTATGAACCGCTACAAAAATATGACACTAAATAGTAAAAAAAAGAATTGGGGGTGGGGCCCCCCATACATGTAACTGAGGGATGAAATTTTTTTTTTCGATGTACATACCCGTGTGGGGTATCAATGGAAAGGTCTTTTAAAATGATATAAAGTTTTCTAAAAACATTTTTCTTAAAGTGAACGGTTTTTGAGATATCAGCTCTCAAAGTCGTAAAAAGTATGTCCCCCCCCCTCTATTTTTATAACTACGGGGTATAAAATTCTAAAAAAAATAGAGGTGATGCATGCTAATTAACTCTTTCAACGATTTTTGGTTTGATCAAAGTATCTCTTATAGTTTTTGAGATAGGTTGATTTAACTGTAATTTTGGTTATTATATTTGCTGCTACGGAACCCTTTGTGCGCGAGCCCGACTCGCACTTGGCCGGTTTTTGCATTTTGCGTTCATCAAGGAAGCTTTGAGAACTCTGCTAAATCTTAATTGAGTTTATGTCACATATCTTGTCTCGAATAATCTCCATGCAGTTAACCAATTTATTACCAATCAAGTAAATCGAATTTTACATTTTAATAGTTGCTGTTATTAAACAGTATTAAACACTAACATTATAATTTTAATAGCCAACAATCCTATCCTATTGTAATAAACCTTGTGGATTTCATTTGATGCGGTTTTAGATACCTACCAAGTATTATTATTTACGCCCTGTGGCACATAGAAATATGTATTTTTTTTATAAGTAAATAACTTTGCGAACTAATGTCCGAATGTCCCCCATAAAAGCATTTTGATTGTTCATACTGTAATAACGACCTTTAAAGTTGATTATACCAATCCGTTTAATAGTCGTCCATAGTATTGTTGGAAAACAGAGTTAATAAGGACCATCATCATAAAACATTATTACATCGAGTCTGTATGTTGTCCACGTGTTAGCCCCTTAGCCCACAATTCACAATAAGCAGCTGATAACTCGTATCGAATAATTAACCTTGCATTGTCACCAATGAACTTTGCACAATCGGTGTTGGCCCAATCAACAACATCGTACCCTTTAGGTGCTGTGACTGTGACCCTTTGCATTTACAGTTGCGTAAATAAATGACCTTAAGAAGCACGTAGTTTTTTATCATTTCAACTGGTTTGAGTTTGGCTTTGTCTCCACATTTGATTTGTTTCTCCATAGTGAAAAAGTCACGTGACCATCAAAGTTTCTATGGAGAAGCAAAATTTTTCTTCGACAATTTTCAATAACATTTCATACTTAGTGACAACAGTGAGTTTTCACTTTTCCCCAATTCGGCTTAGTTCCTACCACTTTTGCAATACCATGGTAATGCAAAAGAGTTCTTTAGTATAGGGCAAAAACTAAAGAACTCTTTTTTTACTTTCCACAGCATTCGAAGCCATCTCCAAAGACCTTCCGCCATCTTTAAAACAGTACAAATTCACGCGCCGCCAGCTGAGCACTTCACCCGACCATGTCAAAGTTTCCGAGGGCTGCAATGACTTCACAGCACTCCTCGAGGCGACCCCTCCAGCGCAGTGGTTCCCATCCGAAGGGCACGGGTTTAACGGAAAACTGCTCTACATTTACACCTCCGGGACAACCGGCTTGCCCAAGGCAGCCGTTATTTCTAGTTCGAGGTGAGCTTTTGCAATTTTCTTGTAATTAAACCGATCCATCGTAGGTTGGTTGGTATTTAGATTAGCTGCGTAGGTAATGCTTAGTCTTCGATGTCAACGAGGTGGGTTTTAGTTAGGTAACTACCTACTATCTGACTACTCTTCTATCATACCATTTTATACCTTCATTAATGACAATGGTGACCTTAGATATTAGATGTATTTTAATAAGTTTGCTATAAAATGTGGGTTCTAACCGTAGAATATAAATTAGCCTTACGATCATGTAAAACTAAGTTAGTAAGTTTTCATCGTTGTAACGATGAATGAAAACAAAGAAAACTTTTGATTTATAAATATATAAATTCCATTTCCGTATCCGGCCGGGCACCCACCAAAACCATAAACCATAGACAACGTAGTTTTTTTCGCGCTAAAACCTCCCGCCAAACAATTTAAGTCTTCAAGTGATACCATTTGTAAATTTTCTACTGTTTGGTAGTTTTGTAAAATTTTGTTTCTTTTCAGGATGGTGTTTATGGCATCTGGTGTACACTACTTGGGATCTTTAAATCCAAATGATGTAATTTATTGTCCAATGCCACTTTATCACTCTGCTGGAGGATGCATCACTGTCGGCCAAGCCTTTATTTTTGGTTGTACTGTTATATTGAGGCAAAAGTTTTCTGCATCTGCGTATTTCCCTGACTGCATCAAATATAAGGCTACGGTAAGCATAACATAAAATAAAACAATAGGATTTACTCACTTCTGCTTTTAGACATAAGTTATGTCATTACTTATACATATTTCCTGATTACAGGCTGCTCATTACATCGGTGAAATGTGTCGTTATATATTGACTACACCACAAGCCCCGACTGACACACAACATACAGTGCGTACTGTGTATGGAAATGGAATGAGACCTCAGGTGCTTAATTAATTTACCAAAGATTATTGTCAATATTTAACAACATTTAAATATTGTATGCTTAATTCAAACCAATTTTTTTGCAGATTTGGACAGAATTCGTGAAACGGTTTAATATTAAACGGGTTGTGGAGTTTTACGGTGCAACTGAAGGAAATGCAAATATAGGTGAGCTAAAAACGTTAAACCTGGAGATTTCAACAATTACTTCATAAATATTAAGGCCATATAAATACCTACATTTGTACGAGTACCATGCTACAGATTTAAAATTAATATTTTTTCAGTGAATGTGGACAACCGCACTGGTGCAATTGGTTTCGTGTCAAGAATAATTCCCGCAATTTATCCTATTGCCATCATCCAAGTTGATGAAGAAACTGGTGAACCCATAAGAAACCGCAAAGGATTATGTCAGGTACTTAATATAATATACATGATGTAGGTAAATACCCATTGATACATTAATTTAATAACTTAGATTTTTTCTGTTAAGTACATATATTTTTCATACATAATTTTATACATATTTTTTTATATATAAATTTATATAAGTATGTAATACTTAATCTAAACACTTTATACCTACTTCCTACTTTCAGTTAGCGAAGCCCAACGCTCCTGGTGTTTTTATTGGAAAGATAAACCCAAACAACCCAGCACGTGCTTACCTGGGATATGTAGACAAGGAGGCATCTGAAAAGAAAATAGTACGAGATGTCTTTTCTAAAGGAGATTCGGCTTTCATCTCAGGTACATACTATTCCTATGATCTAACCAGTGATAAACCATGAATAAAGAAAAAGAAATAGTAGTAGTGGTAGTAGTAATAATCTTTATTTGCACACCATGAAACATAACTTAAATTTAACTTACATGACATAAATGCACAAATGGCGGTCTTATCGTTAAGAGCGATCTCTATAGTTATTTTCTTAATAATTATAAATTATTACACAACTTTATAACTATTTTTCCAGGTGATATATTGACAGCAGATGAGCTAGGATACCTATACTTCAAAGATCGTACGGGTGACACATTCAGATGGCGCGGTGAGAATGTCAGTACAACTGAAGTTGAGGCGATAGTCTCTAAAATAGCCGACCAACGAGATGCAGTTGTGTATGGTGTTGAGGTATTGTATATTTTATAACATTTACTTTTTACGTATACAAATTGTGTAAAGTAAATATAAATTAGGTAACTATATTATGAAAAAAAAAACATAAGTTATAGGTACCTACTCATTACTTTGATGTTTTTTTACAGATTCCAAATATTGAAGGTAGAGCTGGCATGTGCGGTATCGTTGACGAAGATAATACTCTTAATCTCGATGAATTAGCTAAAAATATAACCAAAGACATTCCAGTCTATGCGAGACCCGTGTTTATAAGAGTAATGACTAAATTAGACATGACAGGTATGATTAATTTATCATATAATAAGATTATGGTCAAAAAACTTAATTAAAAGTAGCTAACTACCTATTGTGATATTTTAGATAAATAACGATAATTTCTTTATGTTACAGGTACCTTCAAAATGAAGAAAGTAGACTTACAAAAGGAAGGCTATAACCCTTCTGTGATAGCTGACAAGCTGTACTATTTAGACTTGAAATTAGGAAAATACTTACATTTAGGCCCTGAAGAATTTAGGAAGATTGAATCAGGGGAAATAAGACTTTAATCAATTAATTGTATTTATTGTAATTGAATACTGTGATTCATGAATGAGCTGCTAATATGCAGAAACTATAGAGTTTGTAATGTACCGTGAAAATAGACTCGGTAGGTGTGTATGAAATGATTATTTATCTAACTATTATGTAAAGGTGTGTGATTAGATTTTAATTAATATTGTGTACCTAGGTTAAGTATAGTTTTAAGCATAAGCTACATCGATCAAGTGTACTTAGATATTTAGAAGCAGGCTTCTACATACGATCATGCAGCACAAGCATATTTTTTTATTAAGTGAGTAGGTACGAAGTGCAAAATGACTTTTATAAAAAACAATTTATTTTAATTTTTAAAAATAAAATGATTATTCGTAAAAATTTGTTTGCATTCATTTCCTGTAATATTTACCTAGGTATGTCTAATGAGTTTGTGGCGAAAGCCAACCTTGGTAGATTTTATAAATATTAAGTTTGCACTCTTAGTTTATCCCTTAAGTACCACCATAGAATAACGAGTACTAGTACTTACTACTGTGCTTGTTATTGTATGGTACCACCCTAGGCAAGCATGCGCTGTTTATAGTGTACTAGGTAAGTTCTGTAGCAACCAACTTGGGTACCAATACGTAAAACGAATCAGAATCAGCATCTTAATTAATAAAAATATAATTGATACAATAATAAAAGCTTGTAAGCTTATGGCGGCATGAGGTACATAACTAAGTAAGCTACTTTAGCAGACTGAGCGCTTACTAGATTTATGCCACTTTCTCATAGACACACTTAAATACTAGCTTAGTTATATCCAAACATCCAGACAGAATGACTATTGACTAATGAATAGTTCTCCAACGAGACCACGAAGAGAGTAGTTTTGGAATAAATATTCATGGTATCCCCAAGTATAAATCCTGTGCAAGTTACTATTCTAAGTTCAGACGTAGTTTGTCAATGTCAGCAATGTCATGTAAATGTCCATTGTCAACTGTCATATGGCAATGATGTCAAATCAACTGTCAGGCAACAAAATCGACGTGGTTCTGGTTCTTGTTTTTAGAAAAACTTGGAACATAACGGGAAACAGTAAAATTTAAAGCCAAATACTGTTAAAGATTTAACAGAACTTGTAGCTTGATATTAGAGATTTCTGCTTGTCATTCGACTGGATTGAATTGAGCTGAGGGCTCCGCTTTTCAACACAAAATAGCGATCGGTTCAATACATTTGAAGTGGTGCTTCGAAGCCGCTTTGTGTACAGGTTTTCCGGACAAAGGCTCGGCCGGAGTTGGCAGTGGCACTGACCGTGATCCGGAGGCGGTCGGCAGTGAGCCGCTACTCGTGGCGCAAGACAGTCGCGATGTTGCTAGCGGCAGCTTCGGTCGCCGCGGCCTACTTGGCCACTTCGCTCTACTTCGGAATATTCAACACTTTCCTCGTCTCGCTAACCCTTCTCTTACTCTACGGGATCATATTCCATCCGAGATGGGTTTATGTGGCTGCCAAAACTGCACCCAGAGATATAAGGTGAGAAATCAGAGTGTTATTGTGTGGAGATATTAGTGATGTACTTGTTTGCTACATCTGATTTGAATTTACGTAGTTTAGCCTTAGACGGTGTATTTTAATTACTTGCCAAGAATACCCTGTGTTTCGTACTTTTGCCAATTTTAAAATGTCAATTCATTAAGCTTATTATGAGAAAATAAAACTAGTTTAAAAAGTTAACATTTCACACAATTTCTGTGACCTCATTTAATCACTCAAGTTTAATTTCACATTCAGCATTTACATAATATTAAACAACTAGAGGTACAAAATACCTTAAATGTATTTTTATCAGGGATAGGGAACCCATTTTTCATCACAGTAATTTTACTTTGCAGGGCTGTTGGTTGCTACATAAAGATACTATGGCTGACTCGGCAACTCACAAAGAAGAACTGGACGATGCCGGACATATTTCACGATACTGTGAAGAGACATCCAGACAAACCCTGCTTCCTGTTCCACGATGAAGTTTGGACATTTAAACAGGTGAGATAATAATAATATATATGCTTTACTGCACAGATCTACCACAAAGCCTTATTTATTAGAAAGAAAGAAAGATTTATTATTTACCTTGCATATTTTGTGACGTTTGTAAATCTAATGGTATAGTAAATATATAAGTCATTCATTTAAACTAAGTTTAATCTCAAGATCACACTTTACCTTGATAATCTGCCAAGAGCCAGTTTTTTGCATGTTCTGATTTTTTTGCATATCAAGGTTGTGTATATTATTTTAATCTGTCTTCCATAATAACTTTTCTCATATTCAAACTAAACATTGTAAATGGAGTGAGATAATGCTTGCTACTTGATAAAAAGTGTAAGAATAAGAACAGGTAGAAAAACTGATAAAACTAGGAATGTTACAAATAAATGGTTTACTTGGAAATGTGATGCTTGTAGGCTACATCAATAATAATTAAATAAAGAACAATGGAGTTAATTACTGACCTCATGACTTCATCTGGCTTCATATTGAATATGTTGATTTTTTTAATTTTAAATTTTACTACTTTGTGGTTCAATGGAGCGAGGCTTACAATAAAGCAAGGAAATATTTATATCAAATCAAATGCACTTGAAGAATTATTTATGTTATTATTGTTTGGCTTATATTTAAACCTCCACCAAAAAATATTCAATTCTGCCTCCAATAAATTCTAAATCTCTGCCAAAACGGATAAATCGTCACCAAATCATGTGTTCTATAATATTGCAGAAATGAACCAATTAATTTTTTACTGTATACCACAGTGTTTTTCAACCTTTTTCATGATGCGACCCCCCTGGTATGAAAAAATATTTCGCGACCCCCTTGGCCCTTTCGGTTTTTTATCATGTATGTATGTATGTTACAGTATGTATTCCTTATGACGTATTTATGGTCTCCATGATCACGACTCAAAAGTACATACCTACTTATCGGATTTAAAAATATATTTTACAATAACATACGTCGGATACGTGTGGCCATACGGTACATACGTATGACTAATGCCATTGCGACCCGGAATTTCTATTGAAATTAGCTTTTTCTTTCTGACTTTTATGAGCATTTCAATATCTTGAATATTTTTTTTAAGGGTGAAATTAAAATGAAAAAGATAAAACGCCAGGCTTAACAAAAAAAAAATACTTGTGGTCGTCGTCTTTGAACCAGGCAGGAAGGCCTTCCACGCTATGTTTACCTATTCGTGGTCTCTCCTCGAGAACTCGTTTACCCCAACGGTTATCGGTTCTTCGGCAGATATGACAAGCACACTACTACTTCAGCTTGCATATTTCGACAGCTATGTCGGTAATCTTAATCCTCTGACGGATGAAAACCTCATTTCTGATATGATTTACCAGAAAAACCCCAAGCATAGCTCTCTCCATAGCACGCTGCGCGACTCTAAATCGGTGGACTAGTCCTACCGTCAGTGTCCACGTCTCAGCACCATACGTCATCACTGGATGAAATCGATGGATCGTAGGACGCACTGGTTGAAATCTTTTTTTGTAATATGTGACGAAGTTTCCCGAATGCAGCCCAACCTAGTTAGCATCCAGCTGTCGCCACTTATACATAATTATGCCATGGCCTTTCCAGTCCAACGTCTTAAAGACATCTTCGAATGCATTGGTGAACAGTTTCGGAGATATCACATCCCCCTGTCGCACTCCTCTTTGCAGTTGGGTAGGTCTTGTCTTGTGGCCCTGTACTTGGACAGTTATAGTAGCGGCATTGTACAGACTCCTCAACACCTCGATATAGCGCCAGTCGATTTGAAATCTCTGCAACGCTTTCAAAATTGCCCATTTCTTGATGGAGTTGAAGTTTTCATAGTCCACAAAGGCTAGATACAGAGGCTGATTATAATCTTTGGTCTTCTGTACAATCTGCCTTACCGTGTGGATGTGGTCTACTGTACTAAAAGAGATCCACGATAGCATAATTTAATTAATAAAAAACAAGCTCTATCTTCGCATTTAAGAAAATTTTAAGTAAAAGTATTTTTAAAGTAAGATTACTTAATAAATTAATACTAATTGGGTTTATTGATTTTTTACTAAAGTACTAGTTTTTTACCCTTTTGGCGACCCCCCTACAGAAGCTTCGCGACCCCCCAGGGGGTCGCGACCCACAGGTTGAAAAACACTGGTATACCATAAAACTATATCAACACCATTTAAATTTATTTCAAACCAGATAAGCTATATTGTCGCTAAGTAAATGTAACCAATATTTTATTTAATGAGTATCATTTTATTAACCCTGCTAAGCCAAAAAAAAATATGGTACCCTAAACCAAAGTTACTTGTTAAAATACTTTAAGAATTAAATAGTTAGTAGGTACCTACTATAATTACTCGTATATCTTTATATCTTCAAATGAGGGTGGGGATAGGGATGCGAATTTAGATAAGGACGGGGACGGGGACAGGGACGGGCACCTTGGACAAAGGTACACCTTGGGGACGGGACGGGAACGGCAACATACCTTATTAGGTTTGAAATAAATTTTAATGATGTTCATATAATTTTTAGGTTATGTAAATAGTGCCAACATTTCTACAATATTATAGGAAACATGATTTGGTGATGATTTATCCGTTTTGGTGACGAAAAAGATTATCTATTGTAAACTTGCAATTATTTGGACGCGTGTTTTTTTTATTTTGGAACGTAAATGTTTTTCTTTGGGATTTCGATTTTGGAGTTTGTTTAATTAATTCGGTTTTAATTATTTTTTTTGGTGCAATGTATTAGCGTACAAATATTTTTTTTAGTGATGATTTAAATTGTATCCTTATTGTTTTTGAAATGAGGGTTGAGATGATGATGAAGTTCAATGAACTCGTAAATACAGTTATGATAAGTGATAACTTGATAACAGATTCATAATATTGTGATCTTATCTTTATTGCAAAAATCATGATATGTGTAAAAAGAAAGGATAGTTATTGCCTATTAATCACATTTCATTGTTAACATTTCATTACTATAAGAAAAAGTGTAGTTTTTTTATGAAATTTGGCATACAAATAGGAAGTTGACACTCTAGTCTAGTGTATATCCCAGAATTCCTATGGTGACACCTTTTAAGGTAAAAATCATATTATTTTAAAAATCTATTGTCATGTGTACACTAGACATTATTTCGTCACATGTTTACGGCCTATTGTATTACATCATGAGGCACACTCAAGTTATGCAACTTATGCTACCAGTACATTTAACATGCTAATTATCATTAACATATTATGCTTAGGTACTAAAGTAAGTGCTTGTAGTAAAAAAAGTTAGACGCGAAATTAAGATATTATAAAGGTATCTTTCAAATAAACGAGTTGTAAATTTGTCACAAAGTAAACTCGTCACAGTAAAAATATCCTGAAGCAATTTTTCTTTTACAAATTAATTGTGTGACAAATGTACCTACAATATTATATTCCAACTCAGCATAATATGAAACTAGACCAGTGTTTTTCAACCTTTTTCATGATGCGACCCCCCTGGTATAAAAAAATATTTCGCGACCCCCTTGACCCTTTTGGTTTTTATCTAATACCAATTTATTACGTATTTATGGTATCCATGATTAGGATTCGAAGTACATACCTACTTATCCGATTTAATTACATTCCTAGGACTAATAGCATTGGGACCTGGAATTTATTTTTAAATTATCTTTTCTTTCTAACTTATTTGAGCATTTAAATATCTTGAATAAAAGTCTTTAAGGGTAAATGAAAATGTAAAAGCCAATTCGACAACCTGGTTTTACGATAAAAAAAATATTTGTGGTTGTCGTCTTTGAACCAGACAGGAAGGCCTCCCATGCTGCGTTTTCCTGTTCGTGGTCTCCACTCGAGAACTCGTCTACCCCAACGGTCATGGTCATCGTTTCTTCGGAAGATATGACCAGCCCACTGCCACTTCAGCTTGCATATTTTGTCAGCTATGTCGGTAACCTTAGTCCTCTGACGGATAACCTCTTTTCTGATATGATCCTTCAGAGAAACCCCAAGCATAGCTCTCTCCATAGCATCCTGAGCTACTTTAAATCGGTGGACCAGTCCTACCGTCAGTGTCCACGTCTCTGCACCATACGTCATCACTGGCAGGACGCACTGGTTGAAGACTTTTGTCTTCAGGCTCTGAGGAATAGCCGAGGAGAATATGTGACGATTTTTTCCGAATGCAGCCCAACCCTGATGGATGCGCCTTGCAGCCTCCTTGTCGAAGTTGCTTCTGCCTAGCCGAATAGTCTGCCCGAGGTAGACATATTCTTACACAACTTCGATTGTTGCCTCACCAACGATGACCGGCTTCGGTTTGATATGAGCTTTGTACCTATATGACTTTCGTCTTGTCCAAGTTCATACCGAGGCCTACACGTCGGGAAGGAGCATTTAGGCCACTTAGCATTTAGCTGAGTTCCTGCAGAGATTCTGCCATAATAACGATGTCTTCCGCGAAGCGGAGGTATGATAAATGTACTCGCCATTTATACATATGCCATGTCTGTACAAGTTAAACGTCTTAAAGACATCTTCCAATGCATTGGTGAACAGTTTCAAAGATATCACATCCCCTGTCTCACTCCTTGTTGCATTTGGATAGGTCTTGTGGTCCTGTACTTGGACAGTCATGGTAACGGCATCGCACAGACACCTCGATATAGCGCCAGTCGATTTGGCATCTCTGCAACGATTCCAAAACTGCCCATCTTGATGGAGTCGAAGGCTTTTTCATAGTCCACAAAGGCTAGACAGAGAGGCTGATTATACTCTTTGGTCTTCTGTATAATCTGACTTACTGTGTGGATGTGGTCTATATTGTACTAAAACAGATCCGCGATAGGATATATTAATAAATTAAAAACCATCACATTAACGCGCGTCTTAGGTTTTTTGTTTATAACACATTTCAATGTTTATGATTAATTATCCTTTTGTTAAAGTAAGAAAATTTGAATTAAGAGTAATTTTATAGTAACGGCCTTACATAATAAATAAATATCAATCTTTCTTGTTATTTTACTCAAGTATACTCAGTTTTTTCGTCGTTTGGCGACCCCCCTACAGAAGCTTCGCGACCCCCCAGGGGGTCGCGACCCACAGGTTGAAAAACACTGAACTAGACTATAGGCTACTTTTCACCCAATTAAAAACAACATAGACCAAACATCTAGGTACACAGTATGTTATTCAAATAATAGTTATCCCGTTAGTTAGTGATCTCGACTGACCAAGTATTCAATTCCAGGTGGAAGACTTCAGCTTGCGCGTCACGGCCGTGCTGAAGGCGCAAGGCTACAAGAAGGGTTCAGTCGTGGGCCTCCTAGTCAACAACTCGCCCCAGCTCCCCGCGCTGTGGTTGGGCAACGCTCGGCTCGGTCACGTGACGCCGCTGATTAACACCAATCAGAGGGGCAGCGCGCTAATCCACTCGATCAACGTGGCTAAATGCGATGTCGTCATTTATTCCGACGAGTTTCAGTCAGGTAAGTACCTAATGCGCGCCTCTTTTGATTGTTGTCTGAACTCTGTACCTTGTTTTATAGGGTCAGGTAGATTAGGTTTCGTTAGGCGCCGTGGGTTCTTGTTGATTGTAACACTTATGGCTTGTGTGTTATGTTTAACTGAATTTGACTCTAGTATAGTACCTGATTGAGTTAACAATACCATGCGACTTTTATGAGTAGTTGAATAGTAAACAAATAGTAAAACATAAATATTACGCTTACGCTTCATGGATAAGAATGGAAGAACATAAAGTCTATTCTGTTTAGCTCGAGACGCGTCTTGTTAATTCTTTATCTTTTTTCACACGTTAACAAAAACAACATTTTACTATCTTTACGTTATCTATGAATGTTGTCGTTACAGTTACATGAACTGAGAGATAAATAAAGAATCGGGCCGATTAGACGGCGCTGTGGTTTAATTGTCTGGTTTTCCGAGGTTCCGGGTTCGATTCCCGACCGTGACGGATATTTATTTCTGGGTCTTAGATGAAAGTGTACAATTGGCTTCTGCCAAGTTCTTTAATACGGTAACCTTCATTACGGGTAGAAGCTATGAATACTTTTGTAAAGTATGTATTTTGTTCCAGCAATCCAAGATATAGCAAAAGATCTAAGTCCTTCAGTAAAGCTATTCAAGTTCAGCCACCGTCCGCTGAACCCTGGCTCCAAGGCGGGTGGAGGAGTGGGAGACCAGGTCGAGGACTTCACCAGTCTCCTGGAGAAGACTGCGCCAGCTCCCTGGACCCTCGCCGACGGTGAGGGGTTCCACGGGAAACTGATGTACATTTACACTTCGGGAACCACTGGTTTGCCCAAAGCTGCTGTCATATCTAGCTCTAGGTAAGTTGTGTTTTAGTTGATTTTTTTATTGCTATCGACTTATTTTTAGTTCCGTATTACATTATGGATAGGATAGTTCTTGTTGTTAACGAAATAAATGGGTCAAAAGATCGTGTAATGATATGATTAATATTAGCTAATAACTATCTATAGATAGCTACGTATATCTCTGCGGTTTCATAATCAACCTGTGCACAAAATCCGGCAGCTTAAAATGATTAAATTAATGAGTAAGTACCTATATTATAATGACGTGTACAGGTACTTTAAATGTAAGATTAATGGTTTATTCTGGTTAATTACAAATTTTTGTGCTGAAGTGAAACCTTTTCATAGCTTTTTTTATGTACTTTCTTTGTTAATGAAGATGCTTACAGTAGCAAAATAAAGAATTTACTTACAAAAACTGGAAAACCAGATGCCTTAATAACATGTAATAAAGATAAAAGACATAAAATCATGATGGCTGCAGATTAGGTATAAAGTGAAAGTTCTGTTACCGCTAGAAACACTAATATCATAAAAAAATAAACATCCCTACAGATTTTACACAACAATGTTAGAAGCTACCGTAAGGAGTATGCATGTTATTATCATCTAGCACTTACCGCGCTAGCAACTAGATGCATTAAAGGTAATGACCGGATATTAGCAATAACAGCTGAAGCTACGAACTACGTATTAACGCTAAGCAGTTTCACAATGATAAGAGCCACTTAAAAACACTGTTTATTTACAAACGCGATTTTGCTACTGGTTACTGGTTCATTGTATCACGCACACTTTTGGACATAGACTTCTCCCAGGGAGCGCCGTAGGTCTTCCTCATCCAGCCACCAAAAGTAAATCCGTGCTGATGCAATTTCAAAACAATATGCCCTGCTGAACTCATTGTGCGAGCTTTTAGTGAACACGCGACCAGGCTTCGGACGGTGGAGCTTTAGGTTGCTTATCCACCGGTGATGTGCTATGCTACTTTTCTGTTATATCCACCATATTATATTAATTGGTCCACATAGCAAAGCGCTGTTGGGAACCAAGTTCTTTTACATCAGCGCTGCAAAGCTGCATATTAGCCCACCTGTGGTGGAAAGGCACACCTAACCTACTTATCACTCCCATACCTAACCCAACAACCCTCCCCAGGATGGTATTCATGGCATCCGGCATCCACTACCTTGGCGGGCTCAACTCGTCAGACGTTGTCTACTGCCCGCTGCCTCTGTACCACACGGCTGGCGGAATCATCAGCGTCGGGCAGGCCTTCATATTCGGGTGTACTGTCGCGCTGAAACCCAAGTTCTCGGCTTCTCAGTACTTCCCCGATTGCATCAAGTATAAGGCTACGGTAAGTGGAATGGATGTCTATGGGTTAGTGGTAATAATGTTGGGAGAGGAAAGATTTTAATGTATGAGAGTAGGTTTGTATGTTTGTAACGAATATACTTATTCATAAAATTTATAACCGTTATAATATTGCTCTGGGCTGAAGCTAATTTATAAGGAACTGCTAGGCTGTATAGTAAAGTACTAGTACTATAATAAAGATGTGTACTATACCTTATTTCACGGGGAAAGACATCTGACAGAACCCTTATTACATCCGAATAATGGTAGTTTTTGTTTGTATCAGATGTCTTTCCCCGTGAAATGTAATATAACCCAAATTTTGCAAAAAAAATACGAAGTACACATACGATGATGTTTTGTACTCACCTTACCTTACCTTAGGTTGATAACCTTAAATCAGCTAAAGTAATGGATGTAAATTTTGTGATGTCAAAGGTGACCTTTTTGGCCCTGATTAAAGTCCCCCAAATGCCGTCTTTTGGGCACGACTTACTATAATATTATAGTTGGATACACTATTTTCATTACTTACGTTTTTAGAGTCCTACAACCCTAATTTATTTTTAAATATGTTTAATGATATCGTCTAATCCATACCACCAACCAGTGTGTGTGTGCGTCATTGTCACATAATGTTAGCAAAAAGTTCCACAAAAACCGACACTTAGTTGCTTTTTAGCGCTGTAGTTTTCCAAACTTTGAAGTGGGATTATTAGGACTATATGTAAAGATATAGCTAGACCTAAAGCATTCTTTCAATGTTAGAAATAGAACCTTGAGTCTTTGTAACACGTTGGGTTATTTTTTGCATACGTCTACCTATTTTTTTTTATATAGAAATGATCTTGATCTTGTTAGTGTTCTAGATCTAGCTCTTTGTTTGATGTAAATTGACCTTCACTTATTTGACCGACAAGTTGGTCTGTGACAACTCATGATCATGTGGTCATGATCTGCATCCGTATTCTATTACCAGCACCATCCATTATAGTCGGACATCCGCTTGCTGCTCACAGTGGCTAGGATACAATCGCTAATCTAGATTACCTAGTGAATGATAATAGCTGGATCTACACGCAAGATGGATTGGCTCAGATAGGCAATCATTATAATTGATAGTTCAAATTGCCACTTCTGCTAATCGCATACCCAATAGACTAATCTTAGGAGTGCTAACAATCGCCGGCAGTCGAAAAATTAAAATTAATTATTTTTAAAATGTACTTAGTAAAAATGAAATTAACTTTTAACTAGATTATAGTACGCTTCTACATAATTATACTTTTTGGAATCGTATCTAAACTTTTTTTATTATGATTTTGTCTCATGATTTTTACATAGTAATTAATAGCCTTAATACATAGTAATAATAATGATCTCGTGATTACTTTTCAAAATTCGGTCCTGTAATTAATTACGGAACGTGAATTTTAAGCATCGGTCATACCAAAACGTTCCCAGTAATGAGTTAAACGTATTTATACACTGGCATTGAACTTTGAACGACCTACAAATTAGTAGGTACCTGCTTTACCTTTTAAAGTGTCATTATCCATTGCTTCACCTGTTGTATTATTGTATACTTATCCTACTTACTGAGTTCTTTCGCAAAATGCAATTATAGTAACTAACCAGTAAACTTTGAAATTTTGTGTGACGGGAGAAAAACTGCTTTGCATACAATAAACGATCGATGTCACAAAAACTATTAGTCATCAGTATTTCAATTCTTATCTGCATTATCTAGGAATTAACCTACTATATCTATGAATATGGTGATTAATACAAAATACGGAACCTGTAACGATCGCAGATAATGGACAACATTTCAAAAAACTAAAGCTGCTATAAATCGAAAACCATTTCGAGATTTAGCTCTAAAGGACACAAAAAAAATGTTTTTGTATTTTTTGGATGTATCATTTTCGAGAAAATCATAAAATAGTAAAAAAGTGCTGATGACGTCATGCATCAGGTGCGATGCATTTTGTTGATCAAAGCCTATAGATTTAAAAACAAAGTAACTGTCACTTTCATTT
The DNA here is from genome assembly GCF_932276165.1 of Plutella xylostella. Taxonomy (NCBI): domain Eukaryota; kingdom Metazoa; phylum Arthropoda; class Insecta; order Lepidoptera; family Plutellidae; genus Plutella; species Plutella xylostella. The sequence goes on along the minus strand of NC_063984.1, from coordinate 8,072,628 downwards.
TTGATTGAATTTGACGTTTTAGCGTGACGTTGTTGTTTATTTGGGTCATTTTCATTAATTCTGTTCTGACACTTTCTGACTATTTATTTATTTATTATTAACAGATGACCTCTATATAATATGTCCCAGAGCATGCCACCGCCTACACAGCTGAAGCAATGCTTCTGCTTATTTTTTTACATGATAAGTACCTACTTTCCATCATCAGAAATATCAATGTCATTTGAAAACGACCCATTTGTTGGTTGGCATGTAAACAAAGTTTAAATGTCACTTGTCAGTGTCATTTATGCTTTTTTTCGAGACTCAGGCAATAGACAAAAATAAAAATTAAGCCTTATATGTGACTTCACTTCCGGTTTTAAAATAATAAACTTTAAAGTTAAAAATAACATGCAAAAATTAATGTATATACAAAATAAAAAAATACGGGTCCACTAATTTTCTATAATCTTTCCGAATAGCTAATAAAAATATAGGGTAAAGAAAATGAAATGTTGTCCATTAAATATTATGAAAATGGCGGACGGACTCATACTATCTCACTCTAATCCCAGGCTGTCAATACTCCTTCCTACTCCCACTTATGTAACTGCCGCCATATGCATAATATTTTAATTATCTATATCTACGAACATTTATCTATGAACATGGTTACTAACTAGCAAAAAAGACATACCCTTCTAACATATGTCTATCAGAACTGTCAGTTTCCATTCAACTTTTTCTCTACCATTCCAGGTGGCACACTACATAGGTGAGATGTGTCGGTACGTGCTGGCCACGCCGCCCTCGCCCGCCGACACGCAGCACTCGGTGCGAGTCGTCTACGGAAACGGGATGAGGCCACAGGTCAGTTGCACTTCTCTGTTGTTTATTGTTCCCGAGCGCAGGCGAGATACATATATGTAGGATGTTGTAGATGGTTATTCTACCGTACCGCCCCATTGACATAATTAGCATTCAACGACCATTAGCAGCATTGCTTATTCTTCAAACATCTGTCAGATTTATACAAGTTATATGTTAGATTTGACAGATAATAAGCAAAGCTTAATGTAGATAAGTTATTTAAAATATTTAAGCTATTATATTTTGGTGTACAGTCGAAACATGTAATTGGCATTTTAGTTGTAATTTCTTTAGTGATAGTTTATTTTTAAAATAATGCTGTTTGTTTCGCTAATAAATAAAATAAAAATAAAATAAAAATAAAAGCTGCTTTGGATTGTTGATGGAAGGCTGATAATAATATTGGAGTTTTACCTACCATTAAAACTCTTATTATGTTTCCAGCGACATCTGAAATCCATATTATGAGATAGCATCTCCCTTATAGTCACGCCAGCTTGCAGTTTTTCAAATTTTCGCGCCTAAATTCCAAGCTTCTCATTGGTCTAGCACTCGGGCGGCGTCACTTCTAGCCGTCAAGTTGGTGAATTTTCCGCCATTATATTCCCGAATAATAATAATAATGCAGCGCCAGGTAGCGCTTGCTGGATTTCAGATGTCGCTGGAAACATAATAAGAGTTTTAATGGTAGGTAAAACTCCAATATTATGTGTTCCGTAGCGACATCTGAAATCCATATTATGAGAAATGTCTGTTATCACCTGGCGGCTAGAGATGACGCAATAATGTGAAGTAGGTACCTAGGTACTTTGATCATCAGATATAAAGTTGTGATGGGAATCTAGGTACTAAATATGGAAATACCAATGAAATGGAGGAAACCATATTATATAATAATACAAATTTATTGGAAATAAATTGGCCATGAACCTATAGGACCTAATCACAACAAACTTAGAATAATTATGTACCTATTTAGGCATGTAATATCACATAATAATTCTGTTAACAAAAATCAATTTTCTAAAAATATAATTAGTATCACACAAAATATTCTTATCTCAATCACAATGTAACAAGAACAAGAATAGAATACTAACAATAGAGTATTACACAGATTCAAAATATAATGACAAGGAACGTTTGCCCTCATTAGGTTTATCAACTGGTAGCAATTCTCTTTGATAAAACTTACAAAAAGTTATCTCAGATTGCCAATTGGCTCTAGAAATAATGTCATTTACATGATATTGTTCTATCCAGTTTAAGGAAGAAACAGCTTACCATGTACTTCCTGGTGAAGCACTTATACCGGAATCCTTAAAGCCACATCAGATCTAATCCATCCACCAATAATAGTAGCCGAAGCTGGTTTAACTTCTCTACATGTTAAAAACAATTCAGTGAGCTGTTTCCCCTCTCTCTTAATACTAGACAATTCTAATAAACGTCTAAACCAGAAAATTACATCAATATTATGATCTGCCCCCGATAACAGCTTCCAACCTGACTGTTAAAATGAGTTGGTATCTGTTTTTGAACCAATTGAATTAGGACTATACTATTACCATTGTCAATTAAATGTTCATTGTCACAATGCAGCAAAGTTAAATAATGTACCCTGCGCCCCGAGTATAATAGGAGTAAAACAGCTGTTCTCTTAGTTACTTCAAACAAGTTATTTATTTATTTATTTATTTAATTCTTTATTGCACAAATATAAAAATACATGTACAAAAGGTGGGCTTAATGCTAAGAGCATTTTCTAGTTATCTACTGGTGGAGAAGAATGTTGTAGATATTCTATGAGCACCCGTGCATCCCAGATGGGTGCTTTCATGGGCACAGGTTTTGCTACTGAAATAGCTTTTAAAACATGTTTAAACACCGGATTCTGTGATATTTTTTCCCGAGAACTGAATTCACATACTAGAAATTACAGATTTATGAACAAGAACCAATTTGAGGTATGCCCCAAAGGCTGAAGATCCTTTCTGCTGCTGGGCTGAGTAAATGCCACTCTGGAGTTGGTCGCCCGCGTGACAAGCAGTTTGCGTTGTAACGGCCTGGAAGGTACTGTGGTATCAGCATAATGTCGAGCTCGTCGATGAGGTCCAGTAGTGTCTTGGCTAGACAATGTAGGGTCAACGACCTGGTCCCTCCTTCTTTCTTGATGTAGGCCATAACTGTCCAGTTGTCGCTCTGCAGTAATACTGTTGTATGTCTGAGTGCCTTGTATTTCCTTCTTATGGCACCTATATCATCGAACATTTCCTACAAATTGCAATGCCATGACATCTGAAAACTCTCCAACTGGCCGATGACTTTGGAATCGTCTATTTGGGTTCCCTGTGCCTGGTCTGAGGCATCTGTTGCCAGGTAATACATCACTCGATGTGGTTCGTGGATCAAGGACGGGATGTGCAGATTCTGTAGCCACCACTTTAGTTCTGTTGAAACCTCTTCTGGAATCAATAACTCTGTCTGGTGGCATAGATTGAGTCTTTTTGACAGTGTCTTTGCATAAAACGGCAATGCAGCCTTCCCCGGTGGGTGATGAAGGCTGCAAAGTTGAGTTTCCCTAAGAGGCGTTGTGCCTGCTTTAGGATCCAACTGCCACATGCCAACAGACGAGTAATTGACTGATGAATACTGTCTGTCTTTGACGGTGGGAGGGACTTGCAGTTTGCGTGTGTGTCCCAACCCACACTCAAGAATTCCAGGCTTTTTGATGGAGTCATTATGGACTTTTGAAAGTTGATGATCCATCCCAAGCTTTGTAGAAGATCTATGGTTGCTCTGGTGTATTCTAAGAGGATCTCTCTCTTTGGACTGACTGACAAGGCATTAATCGGCGGGATACACAATTATGAGAAATCCTTGAGTCCTGAGGGTTTCCGCTATCCAATTGGTGATTGTTGCAAACATTTGGTTTATCTGAGCAGTCATTCTTTGCGACATCTGAGTATGGAAACTTATTATGTTTTCTGCTGACGGTATATTCAGTGGTGGTTTCGTAAAAACTGGGATTCGAGCTGATTTTATTAGTTTTAGTACTACAGGTGGCGCCATGAGTGATTCCCAAACGTAAAGGTAGTATTGAATGCAGCGACAAATGGCGATAAGTCATTTTTTATAAGATTTTTTGAATTTATTGTAATGGGACTTGTTTTTGTTATCGAACTTTTTGTCTCCCCCTCCTGCTTGAAAACCACGAAAGGGCATTGGCTTATAAGACGGATGAGCAGAGTGTGCCGGGGGCACGGGATGTACCGACTGTAACGGCCTAGCACTGCGCGCGGGTTGTCTTGTCGGCGGTGTAAAGACCGACAACCCTGACCTTGAAGTCGAAGGTTGTGGTTCAGTGTTATATTTCACGGTAGCAGGCTTTAACTTGTCAATACCGCCTATTTTATTGATGTACTCTGCCAGCATTACTGGATTAAATAAATATTCAGATGACGGTGGAATATTGTCTACGCCCTGACTGATATATTTATCGCCAATAAGTTTCAAAAGTGCCCCCCTACGTGCCGCAATACATTCGTTCCGCTTTCCGCAAATAATCTGTAATATATCCTGTTTATACTTAGAATCCTTATCAAAAATTTCTTTCATTTTCGTATACAAGGCAGAAGCTGTTATCGGTTCATTGACCTTTGACGCCCAGTCAATAACATTTTGCAGTGAAGAATTAACTATTTCATTTTGAGTTAAAAATGCATTCGATAATGCTGCAATACTACGCTCCATACGAGGCCAGTTAATAAAGGAACTCGACTCGTCGGCCAGGCTAGCTACTTCTTCGTTAACTTTTAAGTCTACGAACGCGGGACACGCTAAATATTTCTTTTGGGTGTCAGCATATCGCACAGACTTCCAGTCACTTTTGTTAAAGTGTTGATGTTCCACAAGCTTAGCCACTCTATGAGATGGCGCCGCCGGAACTAACGGTTCTTTTATGGAAATTGATAAATTACACACCTCGTCATTTGATTGTGGTGGAAGTAAAAATTCTTGTGGCTTTAGTTGGTTTTCCTTATTTGCACTCACTAAGTCAGATAATTGACTTACCAGCTGCTGCGACAGAACTTCAAACCTTGTATCGAGCCCAGAAGAACTCGATGAGCGGACACGGGAGCGGGTTGTGCCCCGGCGGCGGCGGTGGCGCGGGCGCGAGCGCGAGCGCGCGCGACGGTGGGACGCGCGGCGCGTGCCGCGGCGATCCTTGCGGCTGCGGCGCGCGCACTCTGATGAGCTGCTGGCCCTGCTCCTGCTGCTGCCACTCCGAGAACCATGGCTTCGGGAACTCGACGTATCTCGACGTCTCTTACGAGAGCGAGAGGGCGGCGGCAGTAGCCGCGTGGGCGTGGCGGGGGCGGCGGCCGCGCCGGCCGGGCGCGGCGCCGGGCCGCCCGCCTCCTGCACTTGCGTGTTGTGTTCCTCTGGCGCGCCTGCTACGGGGGACCGCAGCATGTACACCACACACTCATCTTCGGAAAGGCACGCGTCGGGCCCGTCATTTTGACTTGCGGAAAACACTTCCGCGGTCGAATTGCACTCATCTGACACTGCATCCATCTTAATTTTGGTATTTTCACACAACACGCGAGACGCGAACAAAATCTTGTTGGAAATTTGCTAATATTTCAGTTAAAACAAGATTTTGAAAAAACTGCAATGCGTACGACTTTAGGTTGGACGCAATAATGGCGGAAAATTCACCAACTTGACGGCTAGAAGTGACGCCGCCCGAGTGCTAGACCAATGAGAAGCTTGGAATTTAGGCGCGAAAATTTGAAAAACTGCAAGCTGGCGTGACTATAAGGGAGATGCTATCTCATAATATGGATTTCAGATGTCGCTACGGAACACATAATATTATGTTTTGTTAGTGAAAATAGCTGGAAAAAGAAATACGATACTTATTGAATTTCTCTTTTATTAATTGGTCCGGAATCCGGTTTTCATTTGAGGACACCTGTATCTAGATCTAACCTAGAATATTCTGTACCTAGTAATACTATGAAAAGCCAGCATTTTTATATATAAGTATACATATTAATTTATAAATACAACAACATCAAATATGTCTATATGTCTAACCGAGTTTAAGATCAGGGGTCGACCTCTAACAGGAAAAATCTTCTATAACATTTCAATGATTTATTTACTATGATCAAAGTTCAGTAGCACTTACTTATCTCGCACTCGGGCTAATAATAACAGATATTATACAATAAGTAATAAACATGTTCAGTAATGGGTAATTAATAGCGTATAGTGGAAGCGAAACATCGGTATTTATCGAGAATGTGTCGTTTAATAAAGATTATTTATACTGTAGTTAGGCACAAAGAAAAATTATTATTTACACTTTCACATCTATGTCTGGGTAGGCAAATGAAGTGTAAACTTGGAAATAATGTAAATGTTCTGACTGGCTAATCCTAAGATTAATTGTAAAATGTAAAAAGACCTATTTTATCAGCCATGGTACAGCCAAATAGCAAATAGCCAAATACATAGGCAAATGTACAGCCAAGCCAAAGTAGGCTATTTCAAAGTAAATGAATACGCTTTGCATTCTTCCGTCGTTTACTTTTAAAACAACAAAAACCTACAGGCTACATAATTAGCATACTAACCAATGAAAAAAAGTGTACTATCACAAAAAAAGATTTAAACAGGTATCAGGACTTTGACGAACCCATAAGGTAATTGACAGCACAAATACTTGTTTTACGTTTGTGGTATTTATTGTTTTCTTTGTGTCTTTTCAACAGATCTGGAACGAATTCGTGAAGAGATTCAACATTCAACACGTTGCTGAGTTCTACGGAGCCACAGAAGGAAATGCTAACATCGGTATTTATCCACATCCATTCATAACATTTCAATCAGTTTTCATTTTAACAACAGATAACATTTTAGTCCGTTAATTATTACGTTCTTTTAACTTCAGAGCCCGTAGCATAAATTTTCATCGCGAACGTGAAGTAAAATTCATCGAGTAATTTTGTATGAAAATATGAACAGCACCCTAGGCGGTCGGTAGCAGGACTGAAATCTGTACCTTGTCAAAATATCTACGAAACAAAATGTTTGAATGATTGAATCGGCAGTTTGTGAGTTTGAAAAGGTACAAAAGTGTATAGCTATTCTTGACGCTGACTGCACTCTGATTTCATAAACGATAAAGTCGAACTATTCACACTTCACATCTAAACCCAATCCTTATACCCCGTTCTCTACAACCCCCAGTGAACATCGACGGCAAGCCGGGCGCCATCGGCTTCGTGTCCCGCATCATCCCGCAGGTGTACCCCATCGCCATCATCAAGGTGGACCAGCAGGGCGAGCCGGTGCGCGACTCACAAGGACTGTGTCAGGTAAGTTCGTGAAGGCAAGTAAGTTCAGTGTGTAGGGTAAGTTCATGAAGGCTTCGTGTCCCGCATCATCCCGCAGGTGTACCCCATCGCCATCATCAAGGTGGACCAGCAGGGCGAGCCGGTGCGCGACTCACAAGGACTGTGTCAGGTAAGTTCATGAAGGCAAGTAAGTTCAGTGTGTCAGGTAAGTTCATGAAGGCTTCGTGTCCCGCATCATCCCGCAGGTGTACCCCATCGCCATCATCAAGGTGGACCAGCAGGGCGAGCCGGTGCGCGACTCACAAGGACTGTGTCAGGTAAGTTCGTGATGGCAAGTAAGTTCAGTGTGTCAGGTAAGTTCATGAAGGCTTCGTGTCCCGCATCATCCCGCAGGTGTACCCCATCGCCATCATCAAGGTGGACCAGCAGGGCGAGCCGGTGAGCGACTCACAAGGACTGTGTCAGGTAAATTCAGTTAGCTAAGTTCAAAATATCAAGTAAGTTCAGCAGTTTGCCAAGTAAGTTCAGTTTGCTAAGTAAGTTCACTCTATCAAGTAAGCTCAAGTAATATCGTCAAATTTTTGATAAAATCGAGGGATTAAAGGACCTGATTCGCTATAAAACCCTAAAAATATGTGCTCATGGTCCTAGGGCTGATTGAAGATGAAGGGCCAAAAATAAAGAAAAAAGGTTCGTTTGTATTATAAGTTCCAGTTAATTGTTTATGTATAAGTTCACTTTATCATATTTATTTGACCATCCGTAAAGCTAGCTGAGGAAGTTGATAACATTAATAATCGAAAGACGACCGAATGGCGTAGTGGTTAGTGGCCCTGACTGCTATGCCGAACGTCCCGGGTTCGATTCCCGGCTGGGGCAGATATTTGTTTAAAAAGACAGATATTTGTACTCGGGTCTTGGGTGTTGATATTTATATTTAGTATCTATCTATCTATGTATTTGTGTAGATATATCAGCTGTCCGACACCCATAACACAGGTTCTGCCTAGCTTGGGGTCGGATGGCCGTGTGTGAGATGTCCACACATATTTATTTATTTATTAAAAATATTTTTAAAAATCAATGGCAAAGACACAGTTGCAACGTGATATTTAATTCTTTCAAAACACACAAACACTAACTAAAACCCCCGTCACCCACAGCTAGCGGAAGCAGAAGAACCCGGCGTGTTCATCGGCAAGATCTCGCCCAACAACCCGGCGCGGGCCTTCCTTGGCTACGTGGACAAGGCCGCCTCGGAGAAGAAACTCGTGCGCGACGTGTTCAAGCATGGAGACTCCGCTTTTATTTCAGGTGAATATATATTTACATACGTTTAAACATAAGCACTCCTTTTGGTTAGAACGCTTAGCCGACGAGTCGAGTAAAAATAAGCTTAATAGCTTATTGCATTGCCTTAGGACGCCTGTACCAAAATGAACACGGCTAATGGTGCGTCAGTCGGGAGTAGTCGGAACTGTATTGTACACTGCGCATGCGTCTTCCAAATGCTCCTAGTTTTTGTGTACCTAGCTATGCTAGCTACATAGCTAAGTACACAAATAACTGATGAGGTAATAACTGATGGTGATATATCTTTAACATCTTTTACATCTAAACCACTAAATTATAAATAAGAAATCGGAGCGCGTCAGAGACAATGGCGTAGCGATTTAGACACACCCACCACGTAACATGACCAATAAAATGATAAAAGAGGATTCGGAGCTCATCATGGTTAAGACACTCATTCCACCTGCGCCTCACCCCACCAACTAACCCCCCCACATCTCCACAGGCGACATCATAGTGTCCGACGAGTTCGGCTACTTATACTTCAAGGACCGCACCGGAGACACGTTCCGGTGGCGCGGCGAGAACGTGAGCACCACGGAGGTGGAGGCGGCCGTGTCCCGCCAGGCCGCGCACCGCGACGCCGCCGTCTATGGCGTGCTGGTCAGTGTAGTCATAATGAACACGTTTTCTAATCTGCTTGATATAATTATAGTGACCTGTAGCTCCCGACAAATAGGTCATAAACTACAGGCACTATACCTTCAGTCAGACGATCAGGGATCCATGGAGCAGCCGCTGCAGCGTATAGCTGGTCAGTGTCGTGTAGAATCTAGATTAGTCTGTAAACGGACGTTTGGCCGCTGGACTTTACAGAGGACCCATACTAGGGGTCCATACCTCTTCAGCCTACAATTCTCTATCGATGGCGTCCAGCGAGCCCGCGCACGTCAGAAGCGTGTCTGTCAATGGTTTCTGAAACGAATCGATTTGTCTATAGGATTTTCTAAACTTAACGTCAAGATCCAGCTGTTATTCATGTATAATCCAATACCAACATAACAAATTCCATCTACTCATAACCTAAGTATACGAGCCTCAGAAAGAAACTCCCCAAGCATCTTTCTTAACCATTCCTTCCATCCTCAGGTGCCGAACACGGAGGGTCGAGCAGGCATGTGCGGGATAGTGGACGAAGACAACAGTCTAGACCTGGACAAACTCGCCTCTGACCTGGCCAAGGACCTGCCAGCGTACGCCAGACCCATCTTCCTGAGGGTCATGCCTAAACTGGACATGACTGGTATGTACTAAATGTTATGTTTTTGCGGTCTTGGGGAATAATAGGATCACATTGTTTTGAACTTTAGCCGATAGTCATAAGCTATTAATAATTTCAATATAACTAGGTACTTAATACAAAACACATTTTCCATAAATTTTGATAAATAATGTTCATAATAATAGCTATCCCATACAAAAATTGCCCTCCTTTTCAAACCCTTTAGGGGTATTTTAAAAACGTTTCCTAATTGGTACCTGCGTCATACAAAGAACAATCCATGCAAGTTTCAGGCGGATACTTTCAGTATCAAGTATCCTCTGGTTGTGCTTTGATTTTCAGACAGTCAATCCGATGAATGATTTTATTTAAATATTGATGAATATGACGGCTGCAAAAGAAATTAACCTATTGGCGAATGCATTAGTCGTAAATTAAAAGCAGCAAACATGAAATATATTGTTTAGAAGTTGTCAACTCAAGAACGCTCCTACTGAAAATGAAAGAACACTAACAATCACTATGCTGTTACTGAACACTAACACAACACTGTACAAACTAACATTGAAAAGCTACAAACACAAGACATTTTCCACCTGCCTATAATATTTAAGGTAAACCATCAATCATTCATTCATATTTCCTGCATGACATTTTTTACTAATACTATTTGAATTATTAATTAACGATATGATACCTACAGTTACTTTATTTTATGTAACGTATCTTCAACAGGCACATTCAAGATGAAGAAAACGGACCTACAGAAAGAAGGCTTCGATCCCAACATTGTCAAAGACAAGCTGTACTATCTAGACGCAAAACTCAACAGATATCTGCCGCTCGGCCCACAGGAATACGAAAAGATAAACAACGGACAAATACGACTGTGATCTGAGTAATGTAAAACTATAATTATATACTTAAATTAAATATTGAAGTGGGTAAATATGTCGTAGACATTTTTTGTTTTGAGTTAGTCACTTGTTACTCAATGGCACATTTGAATAAATGCTGCAAGTCTTTGGATTTGAGTGTTTATTAACGAATAGACGACATGTTTGCGCGCTATATTGCTACGTTTCGTTGTAATAAAGTAGGATGTTAACAAATGAATTCCAAATGAAAAAGGTAGGTATGTTTCATATAACTCACTGTCTCTCACTGACAACCCCATATATTTACTACCATCGGAGTAAGTTATGTGTTAGACATTTTTAGGAGATACTATACTTATTAGTAGGTATTTGTATGTTAATATTTAATATAAGTATGAATTGCCTCAGTTTAGTAATTTTCATCAATTTCTCGTATCTTACTAGGTACTTCTAATTTCTCGTAACATACTAGGTACTTCTATAGAGGGATCCTTGGGACGTATTGTTGTAGTTCATTTATAGTAATAAAACTAATTGTGTTCTTGCATAGCATCTACCTACTACTTTAAAATATACTGTTTTAATAATAATGTGGCTGTCGTACATTCGCATAATACTCTAGATCTAATAATGAATGTGATACCTACAAATTCAATTATAATTTACTTCAATTCAAAACATATATTAACCTCATTTATGTACCTATTTATCATAAACATCTCTGAGTGAAAAATATTTTTGTTTCTACATTGATAACTAGGTAGGTACTTACAGAAAAGAAAAGGCATAATAATATTATCCGATATTACTAAGCATAACAAAACTATCGTTATAAGTTACGTATTCACTATTCAAGGGTGCAGTCAGCGCAATTAACAGGTAAATACTTCTGTACCTTGTCATATAATAATTTTTGAAACTATTGATTACTTCTTTGTTATTTCCTATGTTTGGTTTTGACATGGTAGTTACAAAAGTGTGTAGGTACCAATTTATGCAGCTGACTCTTTGCAAAATAACAATACAACAAATAATGAAATAGCATTTGTACATTCAAACCTTTACCTTGAGACTTGTTATAGTATTTACCTTGTTTTAATGCAATTTATGCAATAAAGGCTAAAATATTTAAATTTAATAAATTTATCAGTTAATGTGTCATTGATTTAAATCGCAATATTATTTACTTATCAGTTAGTTATACATAAGCATGTACTTAACGCATATTCGAATAATTATATTTGTATTAACTTGAACACAAATGCATCTTTTAAGGAAACATATTTTTATCTTTCTAGCATTGCTATCCGTAGTTGTCTATAAAACATGTTGATACAAAAAAATAACAAAATATACCTACTTAATTATAAAAAAAGTTGTTAATATTCATGTTTGTTATTTTTAATTAGGTGACAGGGATTGATTATTTTATATTACTTTTGTACCTGTAACTAATGTTACATAATATAGTTTGTATCACAAGCAATACTCGGCAATAGATCACGAATTCGGTTTAAAGGTATACCTATTTAATAAAGAAAAAGTTTAAAATGTGATATAAAGAGGTGTGTGTTTAGTATCCTAAAAACATTTTAACAAAGTCTTCGCGAAAAAAACAAAAAAATACTGAATAATGTTCAAATGTTTAAAAACAAAATAATTATCCTTCCCAATATTTCTAACAGAAAAGAGTATCTGTATATGTATTTTTTTAGATATCAAATCGAATTTAGTGAAGGTGCGGTGCTTTTAACTAGGTAATTCAAACGCATAGAAAATTTTCAATGAATCATTTGTAACGAGGCAGCTTATAGATTGGGTTTTTTTAGCATCCCGAGATTAAATCTTGATTTACATAACGTTCTCACAATACAGGGTGTTGCAAAAATGCTATGCTAAGCCGAAACCTACATGTTCAGCATGCCCTTTTTGCAACACCACCCTGTATAATTATGACAGGATTTACATTATAATAATTCTGTAAGGCAGATTGTGGATTGGGATTCCTTATTAATTTTCACATTCTCCATATACAGCGACAAAGTCAAATTAATTGCCAATTAGTACTTATTCATTCCAGTCACAATGTAAGACTGAAACAGCTATTTATTTTGGATTTTTTATTTGTATTTCTATGCTATTATTTATATTCTATGAAGCGAATACTGTATGCAATGCCTGTTGTTTATAATAAAAAATCTATTCTCTTATAAAATTTTCATTGTTTTTCTTATTTTGTTCGTAGACAAGTGTTCGATTCACTTAGCTTGACCAATTTTCATTCACAAAAAGATATACGAATAAATCTCGAATGGATACAATACAACTAATTGTAGTCGGAAACATTCACTACTTTCGCCTCACAAGTTATAGTCAGTGTTGCAATTTTTGGTCAAGTTACGTGATTCGCAGTGTAACATCCTTCCGGTTTCCATAAAGGCCACTCACAAGGTTTGCATCTCGTTCACCTTACAAGTCTACGACCTACCTACATGGTTTAGGAACTTTTTTCTCAGTCTGATGACAACCAGCCAATTTGACGTCGCTTCTTTTTGGTTGCGTCAAAGTGGCGTCAAAAAACAAAACTTCAGTACTTAAAAATAATGTAAAAATTACAAAAAAGCTGAAATAAAATTTTAATGTCAAAGATATTTTGTAAGGACATTACTTTGGGGAACTTGTCCTTAAGTCTAAATTGTACAGAGCCGTGTTGTGTTATAATAATATAAAGTAGGGGTGTGCAAGCCGGGTGTGTTGGGGTGAGGGGTCAGGGGTGGCGCATGAGCGCGCCACGTCATTGCCGCGGCAGTCTCGGGCCGCGCCACACGCCGCTCGGCCGCGCTCGCGTCGCTCGGCTCGGCGCCAACATGGACGCTCTACTCGCGGCTCTCGTGGCCCTCATGGCTCTCGCGGCAGCCATGGCCGCCGTACTCAGCACGCTCTCCAAAGCGGCAATATTCGCGCTCCTAGCCGTCGCGCCCTGCATCTACCGCTACAGGAAACACATCTACATCCTCATCAAAACCCTACCGAGAGACCTCAAGTAAGTACCCATTGATTTTTTTCTCCCACTGGCTACTAGCCAATAGTCGCCGTAATTCACCTGTATTTAAACGCGTTTGTAGACTACGCTGCAGAATTCTGCGCTATTTCCTTTGCCGATTCCGTCTTGTTATGGCTGGTAGGAATGTGAGGAAGCCGAGTGACGGAATCCACAACAAAGCAGTTTTATTCTATGTCTCTCGCTAGATTTCAACGATTATTTTATGAAGTGTTACGTCTATGGTGTGTGTATGTCCCTTGAATATTTAATAGCCGGTATATAATGTGTTGGACGTGTCGAGGAGTTGCAGATTTATTCATTGTCTGTCTATATCGTGACTATTCGTGGCTGATTAGAATGTCTAGATTCAATCCTTGGCTGCGTAGGGCCTTAGTCTGTAGTGTTATGGTCCCTGAGCACGAATGACTCCATAACTGTAGATGTAAATTGCGCAGAACTAGCCACTCCATACAATAAACATGTAGGTACGTAATTATAGCATACACCAGACATTGATCTTGAAAATCTCAGCTGATGCGGTAAAATCGTCGAGCGCTGTAAAATCACTGTGTTGTTTCTATTTTAGCCTTTCCAACCTTGCTCGCTCTCGGGATTTAAACGAAACTATCAAAAGGGACTGTTTAGTTTTTACCGTCTAGCCTTTGCATAATTGTGATATTCATATTTTCACGCACAGAATAAAAAATCTAGTAAATTGTTTACATGGGAATGATCGATTAAAGCCTAAATCTAATGTAGGTTTTAAGTACTTACTTACATTATATTTATCGTTAGTTTAATATCTACAATACTCGTGAACAATACTTCATAATGTATTGTGTCTGGAGTCTGGACTACTCCGGACTAAGATTGCCAATATCGAAAACTAATAACTGCTAATAGATTTACGTATCTTTGTAAGTATCTAAGTAAGTACATAAGCAATTATATTATCTTCTGATTCTACAGTGAGCTTTTCCTAAACAACTTCAGTTTTTCCAACACCAGTAACAATTTGAGTCTAGAGTGTGGCTAGACTGCGCGGAGTCATGCGGAAGACATAGCGGTGTCTTGCGAGTGGTCCGCAAATACCCATGCCGGGCAGTTGAACGTCCGATACCGACCGCAAATAGGAACCGAATAGCAATGCCTATCTAGACATCTGAAACCAATTATAAGTTCTATTTTAAAAATACCTCTTCGAGTTTGCTGTCTTCAAGAGGTAACCTCAAAAGCAAAGAGCCGTTTCCTAATCGATGGAGAGTAGATTGTAAAATATCGACTTTCATCAAAAATATTTCTGCTAGGATAGGTACGAGGGATAAACAAATATTTAAGTTTCTGCAAATCAGTAGGATTTAGTTCAGCATGACGATCCAATTTCTTGTAAATGCTTATATGAATTCGGAATAGCCTGTTCTTTACTTTTTACGAAAATTCCACATGTCCGAAAAAAATAGTTCGTAAACAAATAGGGGTCGTGTGTGTGCCCAACATAATTCCCGTTACGTTTGGAAGCCCATTGAAGACCCCAATTATACGATTTTATCGTTTTTATAACATCCACTTTCGAGTCATGGTTTGGCTCCGTATATTTTGAATAACTGCATGTAAATTGTCTACAAAAGCGCATGCACTGTTGAATCAAAATAACGATCGTGATTTGAGCGACTGTTATCAATTGGAAACACAATTACCCTTTAGATACTGTCTGGCATTAGCAGATACCTGCTATCTCTGCGATGATAATGCGAAAACGGCAGACAGGCATCCTGTAGGATGTGCAAGAGGGGTCACTCTTTATGACGAAAAACTAAGTTTCGGCGCTACTGCGCGAGCCACGACTTTGTCTCGTTGTAGGTATTAAACGTGGCGATTGCACGACAGCTCTTTTACAGTTAGTTTTACGTCAGTATATGTAGAGTAACCCCAGGCCATGTCCTCGACCCTGGTCGTGCTATCGCCTCGCTGAGCCGACACTCGCTCATCGATCCACACCCACTGCATTTGCTTCCACTGTGCACATGACTGATTCTAACTACTGAAAAGGCCCGCGGTTTGCATTGCACGTTTGATGTCGACTATATTTGGAATATTCGTTTTAGCTTAATCGGTTGCAGGTAGGCTTATTATAGAAAAAAAAACAGCAGATTATTTAATTATTCCCAGGTAGAAGACATCATTATTAGTAATAATAGTATAGAATAGAAGGATCGTGAGACTCCGAAAACAGTAATTATCAGGCTTTTATTTTAATAACATCAGTTACATAGGCATTAGTTATGATATCAGCCATTGTTTAACACTTGTACCTATAGCGATAACGTGGATTGTTTACGTCTGTGGAGCAGTCTCGCCGGCAATTCGTAAACACATTAGAATCAAGATCGCAAGAAAATCGATAGAACTGAACACTTTGAAGGTCTTTGTGTTCGGAAGTCCGTACAATCGGTTTATTGGTCGGAAGCCAGCAGTCTTTGGAGTATGCAAGCATATTCATTGTTTTCTTGCAGCACTCAAATAAGTGACTAACAAGCAATGGCACACAAAGGATTCCGACTTCTGTAATACTTCATCCCACTTATTGTTAAATCATGTAGGTATAATAAATATCCCGTTTCTCATACATTCTAGATAAATAATTGCTTTTTTAGATAGGAAGAGGACTTAATTTTATATGTATAAGTACTTACAACACTCAACCGATACCTAGCGCCTCACTATTCAGTAGACGGGTGCCTCTGAAGGCTATTCAGTTGTTGAATGTTTTCACGACAGCATGCCAAGTTTTTAAAAGTGGTTCCATCAAGAGTCAAGAGGCTTTCAGAAAATCATCGATTTTCTTTCAAACAAAAACACCAGCACTGCCGATGGTCTTTTGTTCGACCGTACTTTATGCTAGGTCTATGTTTTCGAACCTGAATGCAAACACAGTGTGTTATTTTAAACCCACAACTTATATTGTTTTAATTGTACTTCCGCCATGTTATTCTCACAATGGTCACAATACTCTCTCTGGCACAAAAGTTAAATACGCAAAGAACAGTTAAACTCGCCCGTATAAAGTTATTTTTAATTCAAAGTGTCGATGGTTAACAGTGGGTACTGGCACTGGCTTCAAATGTATTTAGGTCATGAAAAACCGTTTGTAGAACAAAGATTTCATGCTAAGCTATAGGTACGTAGTAAGATTGTTACTCACCCATAATAAGACTAGTATTTAAATAATACCTATGACTTGCAAAGTTATTAGACCATTAAGGTATTTAGAAGCCTCTTAAATTGGTATGGTATTGGAACTTCCATATGAATAAATTCATTTTAGCTCTCTGTATCTCATATGGATCCTTTTCCCACTCGTACCTATATTATTATGTGTACTAGTAGATTATGGTGGCAAAATTGTTAGTACTTAGGCATATACATAAATCCCTAAAGTCCTAAATATTTAATACACTAAAAGCATACAAAGTCCTTTGTACCGTCTGAAACCGCAACTCGCTTACTCAAATATGAAATAAGTTTTTGTTTTACAAGCCCTGTTGTGTACCTACGTGGCTCTTTTTTATACATATTTACTTATGTATGTAAATATTCCATAGGTAGGTACTTTTATATGTATAGTAATATACAATAATTACCTAAAGCACTTTAGTTAATTATTGAGACAGATAATGGTGTTAATGAGACCAATGTACAAGTAATCGTTAGTACACTAGGTACATAAGGTTATGTACTGTTGGTCTTATCATTCGTAAACACAAGGTTCTGATGAACGCACGTTGTACAAGGTGTATAGACCTTGTTAAAAATACTATGGGCCTTACCACAAAAACTTAGACAGTATTTAACAGATGTTTACTGCTGTCAAACGCCTACAAAATTTGTCAAATTTCGATTTAAACACTAGGCAAAATTTTCCCGCCGACTAGAACTAATCTGGAGCATCAGCTTTCAAGTATTGAAAAATCTTTTCAAACTTTTCTCTTTGAAAGATCAAGATGAAAAACAATTTCCAGGTGTTTTCACGGGCTCTGTTTCAATTCCCTGGGTTGGTGTACCGTGTAAAAATATCTATTTAGAACGTAGTGCTCAAGTACAAGGACATACATCTTCATTAAATTAAGAGCTTATGCTATGCCGTCAGAGTCGCGTGACTTGACCGGTGGTTTGATACCGGCCTAGTTGCTGCTCTTCTATGGCTTCTTTTTGTATTTATAACACAGTGTAAACTGGTGCCAGTGGATGCTATAGGATCTGCAACGTTTGTTGTGAAGCCATACGGCGTCAACAGCGTTGGCCGGCGTCACTATAAATAGTTATACACTTCACGTGCATGTATAGAGTAACTTATCGTGCATGGTTCGATCGGATCGTTGGGTCGCTCCATTCTTATTGAGGCCAGGTGCACATGTTGCACTTTTTATACAACGTCCTGTCTGGACCTTTTTATGTCTGCGCACGTAGTGCTATGGAATAAGTAGACTCGGCGCGGTGCAGTGCGGCAAACTACCACTTGTAATAAACATTGTGGCATGATCCGTAACACGCTGTGTCATATTATTATGATTACTTTTAAATTATACTGTATGGAGTATACAGGCGTTACATATTTCATTACTTAGCTAGTTCTATGGTATTTTCATTTTCTTGATAAATATTGTGGCATGATCGGTAACACGCGGATTCATATACATATATACTTATTATTATGATTACTTTTAAATTATATTGAATGTAGTATACTAGCGTTACACATCTGATTACTTATAGATATACATAGTTGGTATTTTCATTTTCTTTGATACGAAGACCACAACCGATATTTCAGTCATCTTTATAGTCTTTAGATACTTATTTGGCTTGCATTGCTGGATTGAAGTCACATGTTTACTGTTTACCTTACGGTGTTTTTGTTTCGCTGCCATGTAGTAGATAAGTAATAAAATCTTATCATTAGTCGACTGAGCCTATGTTCTGTAAACGCAGAAGTAATGGAGTCGTACTACATACTTAGTATATTTCCCAGCGTATGTCATGTTTCCCATGTGAATGTTTAATAGGTAATGACACGGCAGCTGGTCGTAGGTCGATAGCGTGCGACGGAACCAGCGTGACCTTGGAACCCTTGCTACCCTTAAGTAATGGAACATTAGCCGACTGGCCTAGCATACCGTAGTATATCACTTTAATCACTTGACTTCCTTATCAAATTTTACTAAACCCTTTTCGTAAAAATACGACTTTTTATATTATACAGGGTATTGTCCTGTCTGTTTCGGCTTAGTATAAATACTTACCCCTTTTTGCAACTCCCTGTATACTTTAATATCTTTATCGACTAAAGCGCCAAAGATGCTGGAGACCCATCGGCCTGGGTAAATATGTGCTTAAAATTCCTGTGTCGTTTCTTCCTCTATTTTGGATATTCCACCAAAATCCTCAATAGCCTCAATCTTAGATAGGAACTAACGTGGTGGTTGCAGGCTGCAAACGCATACCTTAGCCTGCAATGGAGTAAATTAGTACCTAGGTGCAAGCTGTGGTGTTCATGCTACTGTAATGCAATGGTGTAAAAATACATCATAATTACAGTATGAGTATGCCTGAAGCAGTTATTCTGTCTGCGAATCTATTATCTAGCCACAAAGCGGAGTCAGTGAATCTCAAACGATTTTGTGAGTGCATTTAAAAAAAAGCCATGTAGAACTATGCACTTCATATTTATAACAGCAACCTAATAATGACATGTATTATTAGTAAATAGTAATTCTCCACTACATTACATGAATATGCAATGCGAAGGCATACCATCCGCATCTATATACATATTTGAATTATGTAATACAGATCCAGCCACTGATATAGTTATCTATATACCTAATGATCTATTTGTAGTTTGTAGGTAGCACTCGGCAGGTAGCTAGACCTAACGCTGGATGATAATGATATCAACTTACAATTTTACTCTGTATGGTCAATAACTCAAGAGGCAATTATTGTCGAGCTAAAAACGAGCATCCTTATACTTCTTGCTATATTTTGCAAAGTATACTTATGTATAATTGAAATTGTGCACCAGAGTGGCCGATTGCTTGCCTATCTAAATAGATTAGATGTAGATACTACACCCCAGCTTTTTGAGCTTCCCATATCGTATCCCTCTTACTGTCCCTTCTAAACCAAATAAATTAATGTAAAAAAAACTCAACTATAATCCCATATATATCTTCTGCCCCGCAGATTCCTATGGCGCTACGCGAACGGCATGATCCGGTCGAAGCGCTGGGGCCGGCAGGACGCCACCGTGGCCGAGCTGTTCACGCGGCGCGCGGAGAGGCACCCCGACGCGCCCTGCTTCATCGTGGTGGGCGACCGCACCTGGACCTTCAAGGAGGTAGGGGTGCTCTTGGCTGGAGATAGATAAAGAAAGTACACTGAATTAGTGAATATCTTGTTAGCGTGTCGATGGTAAATTACAGAGCAGGAGTAGCGTAGGTCGCCGTGGTGAAAGGTCAAAGGTCACAATGGATATGATAAATCGTTATGTAGGTATTCAGAGACACGAGTGTGTACATTTGGTAGATATGTGGTGGCTGGTTGGCTAGAAACATACGGAGCCACTCGTGTAAATTATAATAAATTTTTTTCATTTTTTCGTTGGTTGATTATCGTGCACATAACTCTAAAGGTAATGACATCTTTCCAATTCCCAAGTACTGCACGGTAGATAGTAGGTACCTACCTACGGCCAGGTATCCACGGTTGGAAAATTGTCTAATTAGCGGAACTATATAATTACTATTACTAACCATGTAAATAACATCAAAGCTTTTCAGCAACATGCATATATTTTTTATGTCTAACTTCTTATCTCAATCCAATTTCCGTCACATTGGATTTAGGAACATGGACATTTGACTACGATTAGGTCATCTAGAAAGGCAACTCTTTCTCATAAAAAACCATATAATACATAGGCCAACCGAAGAACTTATAATATTGCGTCTCACTCAATTTAATTTATATATCCCATTTACGCTTATCGTACCTACAATAGTATTGATTTTATACTTACCTACCTAGGTATTTATTTGAAGAGTCCTTACAGATAACATCGAAGGCTACACGTGCATATTTGAATCCATTGTTGTGGATGAACAAACTTGCCAAAGCCAGTCTTAATGAAAGGGCATTTCATAAAGTTTGAAAATGTAAATGTTATATTTAGAGCGTCCAGTTCAGCTGGCCTAATGTCAGTAGGTGAGTAGACCGAAATACATTATTGGAGCAACTCGCTTCATATTCAACAATGACGAATCTATTTCTGATGCGTCATTCGACAACTCTAATAGATTGATTTTATAAATACAGGTAAACTGGAAATCTTAATATGGAAAATAAATGAATGACTTGCATAGCAACTTTATGATTATAAACAACCTATTTATGATAGATGATAGGGTAAACAGAGTATGCAGCGTAAACACTGGTAGTAAAACCACATTACTTAATTACGCTAGCAGGTACTGTAGACTTTAGTACGAACTAGGTATACCTACTTACTGCAGAAAAGCCAAGTTCGTCGTTAATATGGCATACTTTATCTTGTCTGCCGTCGGACCTTACTCCCTTACTATGCAACCCACTGAATAGCATCCCACAATCAATTCCATCCCACGAAACCTCAAACCGAACCCTCTATTCCAGATAGCGGCAAAGTCCAACCAAGTATCGCGCGTAATGCAGGAGCAACTCTCCCTGAAGCGAGGCGACGTGGTGTGCGTGTTCATGCCGAACTGCGCCGAGTACGTGTGGACGTGGCTGGGCGTGGCCAAGTTGGGCGGAGTGTCGGCGCTCATCAACAGCAACCTGAGGCACAAGCCGCTGCTGCACTGCATCCAGGTGGCGAAGGCGAAAGCGGTCGTGTTCTCGGATGCGCTGGCTGATTGTGAGTATTCTTCTTCTTGGAGTATGGTGATCAGTAGTGATAGCTAGGCTAGGGTTTGTCTATTGTGGTGAAGGGATGATCTAGCCAGATTAGTTGTGCAATGACTGCATTCCCAGGGTGCGCCGGGAGTATAAGATACAGTTCCTTCCATGCCATACACCTCTAGTCAGTGAAACTGGGAAGAGGAATAAATATTTATGTATTTATCCAGGATCGAGTTTCTCGTTGAACGACCAGTGGTTCACTCATAAAATTCCACCCTAGTTATCTGTTCTTCTAGAATTTGACCTCAACGATCTGTGTCCGCATTCTAAAAGAATGATTTCCTCTACAGCAATCGCCGAGATCCGAGACCAGCTGCCCCCAGAACTCAAGCTGTTCCAGCTCTACGGCACCCCCAGCGCCGGGGTCATCAACCTCGCGGCCGAGATGGAGAAGCACCCTCCCATCTACCCCTTCGTCACGGAGAAACTCCACTACAAGGACACCCTCCTCTATATCTACACTTCCGGCACCACGGGCATGCCTAAAGCGGCCGTACTGCCAAACTCCAAGTAAGTGCGCCGTTTGACTTATTTGGATCGTCTCCAATCATAACACACAATGTATCTGTTTAAAGTTTTCTGTGCCAGAGATGTGCTGCACTTTTGGAACGCAGTGCATAATACATTAACCTAGGTCAAGGCGGCAGCTATTGGGTTTCATCTGGCTTTCGAAACTAATTTAAAATGGCGCGATCCTATTTGTCTACATAACAACGTGTCTGCTTGTTCATTCCCGACCCACTTATTTACGTCTAACTTTATATGATTAACGTGCTCGCTTGAACAGCTGAATCTCATTTAAACTTATCTGAGTTTCATGTTTTATACGTAGATATGGTAAGGTAACTGTTGGAGGTAGGTAGATACGTTTTTGACTCTTATATTCCACAATTTCCTTTCGTTTCTCAAAAGCGAAACTTAACTTATTTACCGAGCCACTAAAATCTATTGTCTTACTGCTATCATTGCAATCTGACCATTCAAAATGGCATCTTTAACCCGGGAGCCGTACAAACCCGTACATCATTCTCACCTCCCTCTCTCCCTCCAGGTACCTGCTAGTCATGGTGGCCACCGTACACATGTTAGGCCTCAAGTCCACGGACCGCATGTACAACAGCCTGCCTCTGTACCACACGGCGGGCGGCGTGGTGGGCACGGGCGCGGCGCTGGTAGACGGGATCCCGTCGGTGCTGAGGCCCAAGTTCTCGGCTTCTAATTATTGGACGGACTGTTTGAAGTATGAGTGCACGGTGAGTGATTGGTTATTGTTGGTGGCGTATAGTAGGAATAAGGGTAAAATAAGACTTCACGAGCCATTTATTGAGAAGTATTTTTCCAAATACCAAACTTATGAACCCAACATCCTCAGCCCTGTCTATTACTTACTGTTAAGCATACATACTTACCTAAACCTACTTTTGAGTAAAGTTCATGCACTTACCGCATTTATCCTTTTCTATCCTGGTACCCAGCTTTTAGATGATGAGACGGACTGACATGACAACAGCTCCCTAAACGTCTCAGCCACCTTTCTGTGCCTTGGATTAGAGGCACGGGTTGAGGCGCCGGAGGAACTTGTTAACACCGTGTAACGGCATTGCATTGGTCTGCGATATACCCTTGGCCACTATTCTTCTATTCCGGCAGAACGCACGCCGTCTCTCCTCTCATCATTCCTCCATTAAAGCAACTACTTAGTATAATTATAATAACCTATATAACTATTCCCTCCAGGTGGCGCAATACATCGGCGAGATGTGCCGCTACCTGCTGGCGCAGCCGCCGCGGCCCACGGACGCTCAGCACCGCGTCCGCATCATGGTGGGCAACGGCATGCGCCCCGCCATCTGGCAGCAGTTCGTGCAGAGGTACGAACATGCCTTGATAGCCGGGAGAAGGGCTAGCACGGGGCGCACGAGAAGACGTAACAAGTTTTCGATTGTGCAGGTTACCGAAGACGCGCAATGTAACCCTCGGCCAGCGAGCGGAGCGATGGTAGCTCAGGCGGGTAAGCGCCCGCTTCTCACGCCAGAGATGCGGGTTCGAATCCCGACTCTGAAATGTACCAATGAGTTCTTTTCTGAATTTAAGTTCAATGTATACCATCGCTCTTACGGTGAAGAAAAACATCGTGAGGAAACCTGCATATCTAGATTTAGCACATCTAGATATGTGAAACCAGCAACCCGCAGTGGACCAGCGTGGTGGGAAATGGTCCAAGTTCTCAGTCAGCTGACAGATTATGTTTTTCACACAGTAATAACATGAAGATATGCACATGTACAGTGAAACTATAAAGTCCTGAAATTAATGTTTCAGGAACTAAAATTTTCAGGAGCCTGGCACCATTAGAAAAGAAACATAAAAGTCATAACAATTGTTTATGTCAATAGGCGGTTGGCTGTTTTTTGAATTTTCTTATTAATTATATGGATAATCTAGATAAAAGCAACAATTTACGCTTGGTTGCAATTAGGAAGATGAAGAAAAATATTCGTAGTCAAGCTAGTGAAGTTATTTATCGAGTTTTAATACAATGTTTAGCGGAACATCAAGCTGGACACATTTTGTCGAATTTGGAGGATGTTTACGCTCGTACAGCGTCTATGACGGGTATGTAGCATTGTACAAATTGTAATAACTCATTTTATATTAGTACCAACGCTTCATTTATCGATAAACCTAGGTTTAGAGCCCAAGTCGAACATTGTTTACATACCACTGATTGTAGGTTTCATCTGGTTTCAGTTGAGTCAAACCTTAACATTTTGATACTTGAAGATATATTTTTGTCTACTTACTAAATACACATTGTGTGAATTTGGGGGGCATTGTGTAACTCAAAAATATATTTTTATTTTATTTTATAGTTATATCGGACCAGCGTGCCAAAGAGAGCAAAATATGGAATATTTCTAACTCCTGGAAGAAACAGAACTGGCCGTCCAAAAAGAGAAATTGATGTCTTTACTATGTGTGCCCTTCGTCAACAGATCCAATTTTTTTATACAGTTGTAATAACGTTATCTTAATAAATATTTATTAGTTTCACTATTAGCCTTCATATTAACACCTTCTAGCTTGTATAAGAGCTTTTTTGTGGATGGTAAGTTGTTTTTAAAATACATAAATAGGTAGGAAGTTATCAGGCAAAATTTCAAGTATCAAAGTCAGTTATGTTTCGCTGTATAGGGTTGCTACATGAAAGATAGCAGTGCCCTCATTTAATTTCAGGACTTTATAGTTTCACTGTACCTAATCCACATACAGGATTCTGTCAAGTTTATGTCCGTATCCATCGTCACCTGCTAAAAATTTCATATAAAATTTATTTTGTAATACCTACCGCAATAAATTAAATCCTACCTAACTATGACAAATAACTTTGTCTTGTTGAAATACCTATCATTGTTCAAATATGAAGCAATAACTATTGTGTATTCAATACAACTTCAAATATTTCCTAAGGGCTCATTCAATTCAATTGTTATTTCTATATAGTATTAATGTATTAATTATTGTTTTAGGTTCAAGGTATCCCAGATAAATGAAATTTATGGAGCCACCGAGGGCAATGCTAACATAAGTAAGTACACCTTCGTTTTATAGAAACAAGTCTCAAACAGTAAAAATATACCTATGAGTTGAGTACCGACTTAAAAGATTTACCCGCTATAGCTCTATCTAGTATGTACAATTCCATTGCAGTGGCGCATGTTTGCTAGGTGCAAACAAAATTACGTTATCTATGCCACTGCACTTTGCCGTTGTTTGAGTTTTGACAAAAGGTTCCCCGAATTTTAAAGTCAATGTATTACGACGATAAAAGGTTAATGCATTTCACTGCCCCGTTTGCATAGCATTAAGTGTTATCAAATTATGTTTATGTATCTACCTAAGGCGTTGGACTTGGTACCGTTCTTAATTCATGCTTCTTAATGTGTGATTAACTATAAAATATTGATAGAAACAGTAAACCCACCCCACAGCCACAGAACCTATTAGTCACACGGCCGTATGTAAAGAGTTCATTATACTAATATGTGCGAGCATCGTATGATGTCTAAAAATATTCCGAGACACAAGGGCTCTCCACAGTGAATCACGTTGTAAGGATGGCGCATATATTTGCATAGCTGATTAATTATTTCCCTTTTTATAGCAGGAAGGGCTCTTTGTACTGTGTAGGAATTTATGCATATTTTAGGCTCAAAGTCCGAAAACTTATTGCGTTGAGTTTTTATGTGCTTGCTACTAGTAAAGTCTACTTGACTTGGTGCCGCAGCTTTATTATACATAAATTTGCGTTGTCTTTATGAATAGGGAAGTCGAAAGAGTCGACAAAAGGGACTCAAATTTGTCATTCTGAAAAATGATGGACATTTTAGTTAGGCAGCGTTCCCACTACGCCGGACCGGCAGATCTGCCGCGCCGGTAAATCTGCCGGAAGAGCTAGTGGCTGTACAATTTATATGAAGCTATTCACATTATCCCGGGTCCGGCATTTTTGCCGAGCCCGGCATTTCTACCGAACGTTTTGTCACTACGAATTGCCGGTAGAACGACCGGGCCCGGAGTAATGTGAACGAGTTTGTGCCGGTATCTGTCCCCCGCTCGCCCCGCTCGTGCTCCCCTCGCCCCTGGATGTAAAATGAAAAGAATGGAAAATCTTTCCCGTAAGATAGGGTGTACCCAATGTTTTCTTTTATTTTGCCTTCTATTAAGATACCACCACAACACAACAATTTCGTCGTCCATTGTGCGCGCAGGTCCAAATTCAACTGAGGACTGTCTGAATTTCTTCCGGGATCCGATGTAATGTGAACACTCTGTCCGGTGTCCGGTTTTCGGCAGATCTGCCGGTCCGGCGTAGTGGGAACGCTGCCTTAGGTAACACATAAAGTTCAAAGCCATATTTTTTTTCACTGCCTCTATTGCCTACACCAAAAACACCACATTAAAACCACCTCCATTCCCCAACAGTAAACGTGGACAACACACTCGGAGCAGTCGGGTTCCTGCCGAAGCTGTTACCCCAGAGTCTGCTGCCCATCGCGCTGGTGCGGGCCGACGAACAGGGGCAGCTGCTGCGCGGGCCCGACGGGTTCTGCATGCGCTGCCAGCCGAGTGAGTAGACCTCTTGGTGGCTTCTGCGCCCCTGGTACCCATAAGGACGTCCGTTTGAAAGAAAATGTGCAAGAATGTTGTCTTACCTGCCCATAATCTCGGAAGCAATATGATTTACTACTCAAGCTACTTCCACATAGCCTGTGTCGACTAAAACTTGCGATTGCGATATGATTTTACTATTTTGTAATGGTTATAAACTGTTATTTTCAGACGAGCCGGGCATGTTCATCGGGCTGATCGCTCAGGGTAATGCGTCCAGAGAGTACTACGGATATGTAGACAAGGTAATAATCCTTCTCATTGCATGGCCCCAATATTAGTACCTACCAGTTTTAAAATTACCTCTGAAAATCATTCCAACATGGAGAAGCCTTCGTCCAGCAGTAGTAGACTGCTGATAGGCTAAAAAAGAAAAATAAGATCCCTGAAATCCAGAAAGACCACAAATATCTTACTACGAAACGCTTTTACATTAACATATATTATCTTTGCATTTCCAGACGGACAGCAACAAGAAGCTGATGCGCGACATATTCGCTAAGGGCGACGCGGCGTTCATCAGCGGAGACATCCTCGTGGCGGACGAGCTCGGCTACCTGTACTTCCGCGACCGCACCGGAGACACCTACAAGTGGAAGGTAACAAGAGAGAGAGAGAGAACAATATGTTGTTGTATACAGAGCGGAGAAATTCTACTGGCTTGGAGTAACAAGAGAGAGAGATTGCAAAACAATCACCTAAATACCTTATACCTAAATTCTTCATGAGTGTCGTGAATGCTAAATGCATAAAAACATAAGTTTCTAAAAGACGGGTTACTCAGAGGCGGGCACGCGTGCATGTGTACCTACTCAATTGATAATTTGCGATGCGAGCTGCTGGTCTATTGACCCTTAGCATCGTAAGAGAAGCTGACTAATTACTTGCAGGATAGTAGTATAATTGCAGAAGTAAATACCTGTGCATAGCAATGAATCTTAACACATGTTTGAAAGTGGAAATGATTGTTCGCAGGGTGAGAACGTGGCGACGGCGGAGGTGGAGGACGCGATGGCGGGCGCGCTCGACCAGCGATCGTCAGTTGTCTACGGCGTCTCGGTGAGTGCAACTTATGTATTTTTGGTACAATTATTATTTTTTATTCTTTTTTAAAACCAATGGAACCTAGGTGTTTATAGGTCAACATAAGTGGTATTCCCACTATTAATTCCCACAATATTCCCTAGGACGATTTTAGAACATGCTGTTCCACAGCGAGTTAACTAAATTTTCTCACGATTTTTCCATCGCCGCACAAGAGTAAGCACATAAATCATTACAATAATGTTGTAAAAATCGCTAAATTGATGTTGAATTTCTCTTCGAATTATAAATCCTCTTCTTCTTCTTCTTCAGCCTATAGCAGTCCACTGCTGGACGTTGACTTCTCATAAAGCACGCCACTGGATGAAATATACAGGGTGTTGCAAAAAGGGTATACTAAGCCGAAAGCATCATGTGCAGCATGTTATATCTAAGCCCGAAACTGAAAACAGAATTTCAAGACCCTGTATTTCTTTCAATCCTCTTCCATCTGCTAACCTTTTCTCCCCCCGCAGATCCCCCAAACCGAAGGCCGCGCGGGCATGGCGGCCATAGCGGACCCGGCGCGCGGGCTGGACCTGGCGCGGCTGGCGAGCCACCTCGACGACTCGCTGCCGTCGTACGCGCGGCCGCTGTTCCTCAGGATACTTAATGATATTGAGATCACTGGTGAGTTTTATGCGAAGTGATACGAGTTGGTGTTGCTAGATGAGAAGACGATCGTATCAAGTTAGGGTCTTCGCCGTCAATGGGGCATTTCATACCACGCGGCGACGACGCAACACCAATGAGGCCTCCTCACCCTTACGTGCCATTCGCTGCAACATAATGAGGCTAGCGAGCTAGCTTCGTTCATCAATGATATCAAAAAAAAAAATAATGAATGAAGGACGGCGATATTGAATGAAGGACAACGATAGTGCGTAGCTATACCTTGTTTCACGGGGAAATACATCTGACAGAACCCTCCTTGGTTTGTATCAGATGTCTTTCCAAGTGTAATGGAATATAGTAGCTAGTGATCCAATTTTTAATAAATCGAGATTATATTCTTTCATAGTGAAAGTTGTATCAAAATTTCGCCTTCCACTAACAAATGCAATTGTCTACTTCCAGGCACATTCAAGCTGAAGAAAATGCAATACCAGAAGGAGGGCTTCGACCCGGAAGTCATAAAGGACCCGCTTTACTTCAGGGCGGGCGGCGGAGCCTTCGAGCCCATCACCGCCCAGCTCTTTAACGACATCTGCAACGGGAGGGTCAAACTCTAAACCAAATACGCGCGAGTGTGGAAGCACCTTAAATACAAAGTGAATGTTTCTAAAGAGTTCAGATTAAAGTTCAAACTGTATGTAGGTAAGGGACGCGTTCTCATTTTCCCATCATAAATGTTATTAAACTATTTGTAGGTACGCATGTACTTGTATAGAAATTAAATAGAGTTTGTCTCAGAAGTTGCAAAAGAGTAGATTCGCACGAATGGCTGTGAGGGATGTGCGGACGCGTAACTTTACTAAAATATACCTTCAAAATCTCATGCTTGACAGAAACCAGACGAGGCCTAGAACAAATTAAGATATCCACTATAAAGATAAATTATTTTAATAGCCAAAATATTTACCGCGCTAATTCCACGCAATAGGGGTGCGCTTTCAGTCATATAGTCAATATTTTAGAATAAATTATCTTGTTCAGTTGTTATCAACCTTGTGCTCATGACATACAATACAGGGTATAACTGTGTGGCCATTTAAAAAATATCACAACATATTAACCGATGGCTAATTACAAAAATGGGATGGACAGAAATACCACTAACAAAATCCCTATATATAGAAATCCCTAGTTTAGTTACTCTTAATTTTAGTTGATGTGGTTTCATATCTTTAGCTTGTCGATCTTGTTCTAGAATATCTATTAGATTCTAGGACACATTAAATAGAATGAATTTATATTGATTACATTTTACAGTTCCTTCATCAAAGAGTACTAAGACCTACTCTGTGCAGCAGTCTCCATCTGTTGGTCACAATGGCTAAAAGTGAAAGAATTTTATTTTGTGCTTAATTTCTATGTAGACCTGTTTCTGTAAGGTTTATGTATTGTTGGTACCTATCTAACTTAAATTAAGTGTAAGTAATGTTTGCAATATTATACCAATACACTGACAATGAACACAAAACTGTAGTGTTGTGTTCAAGTCTATAGGTATATTTTTGCTCTACAACAATTACTTAAGCTGTGTTTGTTCATTAATTTTTCCTTTGTACATGTTTTATTATATTTGGTACATAATGTATTTTTAGCAAAGCTCTAATTAGGTACTTTTCTTTGTTTTCTCGCGATGGAGTAGGTACTTATGTATTTTGGAAATTGATCATTTAGGTGTAATTTATTATAGTTAAATTGTTTGTTTCATGTAGATAGTGAAGCTACATTCCACCCACTAGTCTCATTTATTTGACCAAAAACTATGTAGAATCCTATTCTAACAAGCTTACCTTGCAAACGTAGCTCCATCAATAAGGCATCTCTATATACGAAGAGATAAAGCTGGTGGTTAAAACATATTTGTCCATTGTTACCGTTATTGTCTATTATTAGTATTATCTAAGTCTCAGGATCATCGAGAGATAAACCGCCGGTTAGTATTAAGTACTTAATCACATTTTATGGTCAGTATATGTGACGAATACGACCGTCGTTTTATGTGGCGATGAACTGTAGTACCTACTAGAGGGTTACTCTATCTTACGAAAAAACTAAGTTTCGGATCACTGCTGCACTAACCCCAATTACAAAACTCTCTTTCCTTGTATTTAACGTACCTACCGATTGCATAACGGCACTCGTTCGTTCGTTTTTTATGAAGCTAGAGTAATCCTCCTGGTGATCACACGATAGGGAGGAAATTTTCTATTTGACTGTACTTACTTACCTAGTCCGCATTTCAAATCTTAGATAATCGTGCCTTGTATTTAGAAGCTGCACTATAATAATTATATATGTTAATTGAGGTAGATGCAGATTTGATTGATGTTATTATACCTAACATAACTTTGGCCCACCTTATCGTCATCTCCCAACTATTTTGTTATCTCGATACATATTTATAATATAATTAACTAACTATTTGTAATAAACTAGCAATGCTGTCTGTTTATGTAGGTTTTCATAGATTCTTGTTTCTGGGTCAAGCTTATTACTTAGGATGCTAAATTTTATTACCTCCTGGAGAGGCTAATGTAGGAATGTGTAAAATAACAAGTCATAATTGTTGAGGTATCACATCACACAAATAAGTAGGTACTTGCAAGAATAAATTGAATGTATTTTAATAGAAATGGTACCAATTCAACTAAGACAAAAGAAGTGAAAGAACCGAAGAATAATAAGTTTGATATGTAAGTTGTAAATAATTATTACACCCAATAAAGTAAAATAAAAAGATAATCTGTTTTTCTTACCCTCAGTTAGCCCTCAGCTAGCAGTTATTTATAGGCCCGGGGTAGTTACTATCTACAACAGCTAATTACAAATTCAAAATACGCGCGTAAATCGCGTGCACTATGCCAGAATGGCTCAGTCGGAAAACGTACCGTACCATTCGCCAAATGTACAGTCAACTGCATAAGTAGCTATGTATACACTTATGTACCTTGTCAAACTGTCGAACCGTCAAGCGGTTTCAGATTGAAAAGGTACAAAAGTGTATAGCTACTTATGCAGCTGACTGTACCGCATGCAAATAACGTCGCAAAATGCATCTCGACTTGCGCGTATCGCGGTCGTCGGTCGCAAGCATGCCGAGTCCGCGTTGTTCTATGGTCGCAAGGCATGCCTAGAAGAGATTGTGCCTGTCGGAGTCGAAACCTTAGCGCGCCGGCTTTTAAGTACCAGGCTAATAAAAGCCTCAAGGGGGTCCCTTGAGGCTCACCTCGCCCAAAGGCTGAGCATCGCCGTATAGTGAAGTAACGCGGCCAGCGTCTGGGGTATGCACTTATGCAGTAGGTAGTATAAACTCTAAGAAAACATACCATAATAGGCATCATAGTTAGTGTCTCCCCCTCTATTACTTTTTTAATTCATTGAGCGACAAAAATGTTCACTAGCCTACATTTTTGTACCTACCCACTTACTTATCTTTTCTTCTGCTGAAAAAGAACGGGCCTTGACTAATATTTTCTGTGATCGTGTGGTGTTGGTGGTCAAATGTCATGTCAGTTTGTCAGCTGTCAGTTCAGTGTCAGCTGTCAGTAAATTTTGGTTTTCTACTGGGAAAATATATTTTTCATTTTCAGTTTTTCAGTGTTTTTAATTTTATACCGTGAGTTTAGAGTTCACATATTTACAAATATGTTTAAGGAAATACGAATATTGTGATGCATACAAAATTTGATTGGGTTATTGTGTGAACGGCGACATAAGCACGGCAACAAACTTAAAACAAACAGGTAAAGAGAGCAACATTCCTACAATATCGAGCGTTATCAAGGTAATTTGCACAACCAGTTTAGATATTTCATAATTAAACTTTTTAATTCGACATATTTCAGTGGCGTAGGCCTTGGACACTAAAATGTTTGCAAGCTTAAAGAGTAAAATTAAGGAGGAAACTGGAAATGATATCAGCAAACTTACAAGCAGCTGGCGGGCGGGCAACTTGTTGGGAAGAATATCGTTTAGGGATGATACGGTATGGAATTAATTATTATAAAAATAAACTTAGTAACTTCATTAATTTCTACAAATTAATAACAGTCAGTCTGCTTTAACCTTTTAAACCTGTATCTAAAACAAGATTATTTGGATGTAGTCTTGGTTGCATTTAGCTGAATTAATATTAGTGACTATTTAAATTTCTAGACGGCAACAACGACACCAAGCAGCTCTGGTGGAGTGGGAGACACATCCACATCAGAAGTAAGATTTTTTATACTTGAATAAGTTAAATTTGTTAATAATATTATGCTTAATATGATAATAAATGAAAAAGCTAAGTTTTTAGAGTTGACCCATGTGTATGACCATAGTTTGAATATGTGAAGTCTTTATTTACGACAATCCTACAAACTAACAATGCTCATCTGGTCTTCATCATTTTTATTTTATTTTTACCAATACTCATATCACAAAAATCTTCATTTAAATGACTTATATAACTCAAAAAATCGTTATCATTACTTTCCTGCTCATTCCAGTCAATATCACCTCAACTGGAGGCGTACCTGTCGGACCGTACCGGCGGCCAGATCGACCAGCCCGGGCTGCAGCAGCAGTACACCGGCCAGCTCGAGGCTAAGCTGCGGGAGCGAGACTCTGTGTGGGAGAGGAAGGTTGAGGAACTGAAGCAGACCCTGGCTTCTGTGCAGAGTAAGTTCAACTGTGTGGGGTTGACGGGCTACTTATGTCAAATTAGTCTTAGGTCTGTGTATTGGTATAATTGTTGGAAAAGGAAGAAAAAAGAAACTCGAACTACCATGTAAATTGTCAGAGGCAGATCATTGCTGATTATTTATAATAGGTTTCACGCACTAGTTAGTACTCTATGGCGGAGAATTACATACAAACCTTCGCTTCCACAGACTATCCCATTCCACAGGGAAAGACATCTGACACAAACAAAAACTACCCTTATTCAAATGTAATAAGTGTTTTGATATATTTCTTTCCTCGTGGAATGAGATGTAAATACCAGTATTACTGCTGGATGCAGCCTCAAAGTATCACTTCTCCCGCAGGTGAAGAGGCGGCGGCAGCACAAGCAGTGGCGCGCGCCGCTCAAGCCGACGCCCAGCGAGCAGCCGCCGAGCGAGACGCGGCGGAGAGGCAGCTGCGCGACCTGCGGGCCCGGCTGGCGGCCGCCGAGCGCGCGCAGCCCCGCCTCGACGCACTCACTGTGAGTACAGGCCGCCTCATGTAACTTGATCATAGTATACTATTGACAAAGTTATTCATTATACCAGATCATGCATGGGAAATTTTGCGATACTTTCGAAGCGTAAGCTATAATATAAGCTATAGCTTAACAATGTGTACATTCTTGGACAAGCTCATCGACATCCTCCGCGAGAGAATACTGCCATGTATGTGTCGTATCTTTGTAATCCACATTCACGGAGGTGTAGCGACACTCATTTTTCAAGCCACTTAACCTCAACAGTGGTATCACACTAATGCTTTAAAGTCAAAAGTTTATAAGTGTTTATGTTTGTTACTCTTTTACATAAAAACTACCAAATGACTTTTAATGAAAATTTACTGCTGGCAAAGCTAAGCTCACAGAAAAGCTATGGTAAAGCTAATAACATGATATACCTCCTCCTTCCTTCTCCTAATAGGAAATTTCTGTGCACTCCTGGGTCCATAATGATCGTTTGTTCAAATTATTTTAACTCCTTATGTAAGTAACTGTGATCATGGAATGAATTATTACCCCAGGAGGAGCTAGAAGAGCGTAACCGCGCGTGGTCGACCGAGCGTACGGCGCTCACTCGAGCGGCGGGCGCGGCCGAGGCGCGGGCCGCGGAGTTACAGCAGGAGCTGGAGCTGATGCGCGCCGCACTGCCGCCCGGGGACCCCAGCCATCATATGCACCCTGCCGGTGTGTATCAACGACACATATATATGCCTACATGAAGTTTCAAAAGTTATACGAGGGCGATACCGAAATGATCGGGTATAGAAAAAAGTACAAAGATATCATAATATTATTTACTTTTATTGTTTTTCAAAGTAGTCTCCGTGACATTCAATGCACTTTTTTATTCGATTAAACCAATCATTGAAACAGTAATTCCAGTCTGAAGTGGATACTGTCAAAACAGCTGATTTGTAAGCTTCGACCGCCTCTTCTGGGCCGCTAAACCGTTGACCACGTAGCATATCTTTAATTCTTGGGAATGTAAAATAATCATTGGGGCTCAGATCAGGGCTATACGGAGGATGGTCCATCAACTCCACGTTTTCCATATTTAAAAACGTTCTTGTTTTGCGAGCGGTATGAGAGCTTGCATTATCGTGGTGAAGGATTATACGACGATTCGGGTTAGTTTTACGAAATTCTCTTACGACTTCCGGCAAACAAATTGTTGTGTACCAATCAGCAGTAACCGTCCTTTGTTCTTGTAATGGAATCGTAGCCACATGGCCAGTTTTCGATACAAACGAAGCGACCATTTTTTTCGACACGCTGCGTGAGCGAATAACTTTTGTTGGCTTGACCTCACCTTCGAAGACCCAAACTGCCGATTGATGTTTTCTTTCGGGCTCATATGAATAAATCCACGATTCATCACCAGAGACGATATTGTAGACAGCATTTGAACTGCCTCCATTGAACCGTTGCAGAGCAGATCGACACCAATTAACACGAGCCGACTTTTGTTCCTCGGTCAAACGGTGGGGCACCCAGCGCGAAACTAACTTCTTGACACCCAGTTCTTCATGTAAAATGGTTTGAATGGCTGTCATACCAATGCTGAGAGAAGCCCGAATCTGCTCGTATATCACATGTCTATCTTCTTTTATTAACTGGCGTACAGCATCGATGTTATCTTGTGTTACCGCTGTTTTTGGCCGACCAGTAGAAGGGACTGTGGTAAGAGAGGAACGTCCACGGCGAAACTCAGAATACCAACGATATATAGTCGTTTTACTTGGTGCTTCAAGTTTATAAATAGAAACAAGCTCGGCGAGACATTGTTCTTGAGATAAACCTCGACGAACGTTGTGAAAAATTATTGCACGGAAATGTTCCCGCGTAAGCTCCATTTTTTACACCGACTTGTCAAATTCAAATGGTCAATACTCTTTTATTTTTTACTTTTTTAAAAATTCGAAAATGGAATTATGTTTGAAAAAACACTACATTTGATACACCAAAAAGGTTTCACTCTAATTTATTCCTAAGTATTCTATTCCCGATCTTTTCGGTGTAGCCCTCGTATAAACTAAGTCGAAAGGGTCAATCTGAATGTTCTACGTCTTTTGAAAATACGCGACAAACATGGAGAAGCAAGTTTTTTTTGGTGCCCTTTCGGCTTAGTAATGTCACTTTTGCATCACTCTGTATACCAAACTGGACAGCTACAGAGGTAAATAGCGGCGGGCGCGGCCGAGGCGCGGGCCGCGGAGTTACAGCAGGAGTTGGAGCTGATGCGCGCCGCACTGCCGCCCGGGGACAGCAATCATCATATGCACCCTGCCGGTAAGTACAGTAAGGGGCAGAGAAACCTGACCCCCCTCAGAAGCATTGTTACTATGAGAGGGGGGTCAGGTTTCTCTGCACCTGACCGTACCAACAGCAGACATCCTACTAAAGCATGGTCGCCAAAGTGGCATTGCTCTTTTTATATTTGTATCTGTAACAGCACAGTGTGCCTAGCGACCGTGATTTAGACATTGGATAAGACAGTGGATAGACCCCGTGCTTTAGACATTGGATAAGACAGTGGATAGAAGAGCGTAACCGCGCGTGGTCCACCGAGCGTACCTCGCTCACTCGCGCGGCGGGCGCGGCCGAGGCGCGGGCCACGGAGTTAGAGCAAGAGTTGGAGCTGATGCGGGCTGCACTGCCGCCCGGGGACAGCAATCATCATATTATGCACCCTGCCGGTGTGTATCAACAACACATATACAGGAAGCAAAAGTTATACATATACTAAGTCGAAAAGGGGTCAAACTGAACACCTTTTGTTTTACAACTTTTGGAAATTCGCGAAAAAAATGGAGAAGCAAGATTTTTTTCCTGCTCTTTCGGCTTAGTATATCACTTTTGCGTCACCCTGTATACCACACTGGAACTGGACAGTCGGCTACAGAGATAAATAGCGGCGGGCGTGGCCGAGGCAAGGAGCTCGAGCAGAAGTTGGACCTGATGCGCGCCGCACTGCCGCCCGGGGACCCCGGCCATCATATGCACCCTGCCGGTATGTACCAACTGTTATATACTAAGTCGAAAGAAGGTCAATCTGAACTACTTTTGTTCTACGACTTTTGGGAATACGCGAAAATAATGGAGAGGCAAGTTTTTTTTCGCGCTCTTTCGGCTTAGTATATAATTATCAGTTTTGCGGTAAGTACATAAGAACAGACATCCTACTAAAGCACTGTCGCTCGGCACAGCGAAAAAAGGGCATTGCCCTTTTAATATTTGCCTCTTTCGCACGCGCACGTGCACACACGCGTGTGCTTAGCGACTGTGCTATAGACATTAGATAACCACGCTCACTAACCTCTAACTTCTCTCTTTTATCAATTCAATTCTCTTGAAAAAGGAAAGGCAGATTTGACCCGCTATTTACTCCAGCAAAGAGATGTTGCACCGAAGACACGACTCCTGATTGACATTAGGGATCCGTTAACAGCAATCTGGCTGAAGCTAATGCCTTAGTACTCAGGGCTCCAGAGAGTTGTTTTTCTTCAACGTGGGAGACTACTAAACCTGACTAATCCTCAAAAATCTAGTCCAAATCTATTGCCTGTCACCGTCACACAACAATACATCATTTAACAATGACTACCTATTTCCAGATAAAC
Source organism: Plutella xylostella (assembly GCF_932276165.1). NCBI lineage: Eukaryota > Metazoa > Arthropoda > Insecta > Lepidoptera > Plutellidae > Plutella > Plutella xylostella. The sequence goes on along the minus strand of NC_063984.1, from coordinate 8,035,158 downwards.
AAGACCTAGCCCAAACCGGCTGCGAGGCCTACGACCGAGTGTGCCGCGAGAGGGCGGTGCTGGCGCGGCAACTGGACGAGACCAAGATGGCGCTGGCCGACGTGAAGACCTCGTGGAGCGGGCAGATCGCCGCGCTCGAGACTCAGGTACCTTTCTAGCTGCATTTTCATAAAATATAAATATAAATAGAGTTTTTGGTATCAATATTGCCGAACTCCATTCTACCTTAGAGCGTTTGTCCACCGCACGCCTTCACCGTCGGAAGTAGCGGTACATAAATTTTACTTAGCTGCGTGTCCACCGCACATGCGTCACATCGCCGCATATTAAACTCGGCCTCAAATAATCTCGTTCTCGTGACGTGACGGTGACGGCGTGCGGTGGACAAACGACCTTAAGGCTCCCATTCACGGGCCCACCAATCCGCGGATTTGTCGCTGGCTGACAGATTCATCCATCATGTCCAATAAATTGGGCCCAATGGCCCAATGCAGATGCTATAAATGAGAGAGTGTGTTAGTTAGTCTATTCAAAATAATAATGTATCTACTAAAGCTAGTTAAGCTATATTTTTCTCACATACCTTTATAATATTACCTAATACAGGTAATATTTAAGAAAATAATATTATGTCTTAATTCATATATAAATGAAAATACAGTACACTCGTCGAATAAATGCTGGATATATGGGTAGGTACACTTTTTTAAGGCATGCATGTCATGGCATATTAATGATTTCAAGCATGTTTAATTATGACATACTGACCTTAACGCATGGTGTGAGAAACAATATGGTGTCAGAAACTGTATTTACATAACTTACTTACCTAACAAAATAAATCAAAATGTTCTCTTTTGTACATAAAAATCGCAATTTCATACTGCTGCACTTACATAACATTATTTAATAACAAAAAAACAGGTCTTATTTAAGTGAGTTCTATATAAAAAAAATGCGGTACACACAAGCCAGTGAGGTAGTGAATCGATAAGTTAAGTATAAGATCAAAGTTTTCGAAGCGGGCATGGATTCACGTCCATCCAGCCAACAAAGCGTGGCGGTCGATTGTCATTAAAAGTTGTATAGGTGGCGCGACTGTCGCGGCAAGCGGGGGAAGAGGGGGCGGAGAGGAGAAGGACAGAGACGGAGAAGAAAGAACTACAGGAGAAACTGATGGACATGACGGCCGAGCTGGAGAAAACTAAACAGAGCCTAGCTAATAGCGAGGCAAAGGTAAATGCTGTTATACTATCTATGGGACTTATTTTGAGGAACGAATATTGAATTTATATTTGATAATATCTAAAATATCTACTTCCAAGATGCCAATTGTTGAGTATTGTATGGTTTTATAATAATGAATTTAAGATTTGTTCCTTTAATATCTGTCTTTATCTTGTTATTGATGTTGATTCTGAAGGCTGAAATTCTAATTTTAACGCTGTCAAACTAAAAAAATTGCTAGCATAAAATGACATTTACGGAAACAATCATAGAGTCGAATTTTAAACAAAGAAATTAAGGTTTTGACGTCTCTAAATTTAAAATTTCCGCCTTCAGAATCGATATCACTATGCCTTTATCTTCGCTTAGCAGTTAGCCAGTAAAGTATAATGTTCCTATTTTCGTCGATATCGACCACTTTCGCAAACGTAGGTTAGGTACGTCACAACATCACTCGTATTTTCAAACGTTTATAATTTTATCACGTTGCACCCATAGATTTTTCAAATCTTCTGTCCCAAATTTGATCTCCTAATACCTAAAGGAATGGTGGTGCAAATGTTCAGAGCGGTAGTAGACTAAAGTAAGATAATCCGCAACAAATAATTAGCTATGAAGACTATCAAGCACGACTATTTGTTCATAGCATCTCCAATATCACGATAAACCTAAAAGCCGCTATTGAATTCAAGTCCTAATTTCCCCACCGTGACCATACTGACTCATCCCTAACCCCAGGTGGTGCGTTTAAACGGGGAAGTGCACTCGCTAGCGATGGAGGTGAAGGCTCTCCGCAGCTCGGCGGAGCACCAGGCCGTGAGTGCCAGTCTCTACAGCATTTGATCACGTAGCCGACTGTACTGGTAGCGAGTTGTGCCGCCGACTGTACTAAGCGTAGCCGTCTGAGTGAGCAGTTTTGAAAGATGCTTTTGTTGTTGGTGATAACTGATTTTGAAGTTAGGGTTAAAATGCAAAATGAAATTATAATAACAATAACAACGTGCTAAACATGTCACTTGAAAAATTATAAAGAAGTAAGAGAGAGAGAGACCATAAGAGATCGATTATCAAACCTTGTTGTACCTATGTAGTTGAGTAGTTCTTAAAATTACAGTTCCTTTATTTAGAGTGTCTTTCAAAACTGTTCATGGCAATCATACTATAGTTATGAAATGTTTGCATTTACTTAGGTTTATGTTGTTTATGGATGCTATGTAATAGCAGTATTTTGGAATTAAATCAGTTTAGTATATTTTTAATTTTAAATAGAAATTTGCATTCTATTTTTGGTTCCTATGATATATATTTTTTTGAGTTTGAAGCTGAAACAAAATTTTATTTAGTAGAGATTTTATTATATAAACATGAATAAATAATTATAAATAACCGTGTGAAATGCTTAGATAAATATTCAAGACAAGCGGTGAGTTGGTTTGTGTGGATTTTAAAATTAATTATGGGAGCTTCACTGTTTTCACTGAGCAAAGCTTTGACACTGCACTAAGTGCTTTTGATGTACTTAATTTGATGCACGCTGCGACGCCTTAGTGCCGGGTTTTGTGCAACTGGACAAGGCCCATTTTACCCTTTTGGGCGCACCCGTGTTCCCAGAGGGGGTGCCGAGTGTCTTGTTGTCCAAAATGAGGGCACTGGCGGACACTAAACCGCTCCTAGGTCAGCTCTCGGCGCATGTGGCTCTGACGATCCTGCGGTCGTGTTTGTCCATCCCACGGCTAACTTATACGCTTCGAACATCGCCTGTATGGCTATGTGGCGTGGAGTCGGCGATGTATGACGAGACACTAAAGGATCTCTTGGGGGGTATCATCAATACCAATATGACAGAGCTCCAGTGGTCTCAGGCAGCGCTTCCAATTAGGCACGGTGGTCTGGGCATCCGTCGTCTGCAGGACACTGAGTTGCCGGCCTTTTTGGCCTCTTCGTCGGGAGTGTTACAGCTAGTCACTCGTATCCTACCATTTAATGGTGACGAGTTGTACATTCCCTACACAGAAGAGGCCCTGGAATTGTGGCGGGCACGGTGTCGTAGCGGCACGGAGCCGGAGCAGCCGCAGCGTCAACGGGATTGGGATGAGGAGATGTGCCGGGTCGCGGTGGATGCGCTTCTGGCACAGACTACAGGCGAGGAGCTCGCACGCCTGCGAGCGGCGTCACAACCGGAGTCGGGTCTTTGGCTGCACGCATTGCCATCGCCGCAAATGGGGACGTTGCTGGATGACGATTCTCTGCGTGTGGCGGTGGCGCTGCGCCTGGGCTGCAATATCTGTGAGCCACACTCGTGCGCCTGTGGAGCGACGGTGGACCGGCTAGGCCGGCACGGCCTCCACTGTGTTCGCAGCGCGGGGAGGCTCTCCCGGCATCAAGCCATCAACGACATTGTCCGTAGAGCTCTCGTCACAGCTGGCGTTCCAACGGTTTTAGAACCGCCGGGTTTATGCCGTAGTGACGGGAAGCGCCCGGACGGTCTCACGCTGATTCCGTGGGAGTGGGGCCGGTCCGTGCTATGGGATGCGACGTGCGTCTGCACATTTGCCCCATCCCACGTAGGCCTAACCGCAGTAACCGCTGGTGCCGCTGCAGAGGCGGCTGCAAGGCAGAAATGCAACAAGTACAGACAGTTGATGGCCACCTACATCTTCGTCCCGTTGGCGTTGGAGACCGCGGGGGTCTGGGGCGAACAGGGAAAGGCCTTCGTAAGGGCGATCGGTCACCGCTTGAGGAGCCGAGGCTACGACAACCGCTCTGGGGCATACCTGATGCAAAGAATATCCCTGGCTGTGCAGCGAGGCAATGCTGCGAGCATCATGGGAACATTTTCGTCAGTTATGTCTCGGGGCGGTTTATTCACTTAATATCTAAGCCTCGTCAGTTTTATTTTCTTTTAAAATAGTTTAATTATTACAATATTGACCTCGGGGTTTACTTACGAATGCTCACGCATCCTTATACAGTGTTTTTTTTGCAGCATTCATTTTTCTTATTTTAGATTTTTTAAAATCATGTATTGTTTTTATCTGTTTAATTTCTAAAGGATTTTGTAATTTCTTACGGTGAATTATTAATATATGAAATAAATAAATATGTAGGCAGATACTTAAATACTATAATTCATTTAATTACACATGGGTTTATTCCGCAGTAGGTAATTATAGAAACTTGATTGATTTAGCCATTAAGGTATTGTGAAATTTTATTGTGATTTCTTAGTTTTTAAATATATAACCATTTACAAGTAATTTTTTATCATAGAAATATATTTGGTCAATCTGACGAATTTTATTGTGGATTAGTTTTATCTTTTGGAATCGTAAAGATAAGGATTAGTGTGTCACACATCACATGACGGCACCCTTTCATTATTCTTAACATAGTTATCAGTACAATATTTGCAAAGAAGTAGCTTGTTACTACAAAGGAGAAAATATATTATGTTTATTCAGTTGCAATTATTTTCCTAACATAGTGATACGTGTTTTGTGCTCTTATTATTGTGATCTTAAAGTGCGACATTCCAAAAAAGGTATTTTAGATTTTATTTACATTATACTTTTGTTATTTTTAGTTCAGTATTTATTTATCTATTTTTGGGCGAAATAAATGTATTTTTTCATATGCCGGTAAATTTTATTTGTACCTAATCCTGTTTGTGATGGAATGAATTATGCATGATAATTTTTTTCTTATTCACTGCACGTAGCATTGTCTAAATTGAACACATGGATTTTTTTTTTGCTTATAGCAATTTCTTGCTCTTATTTTGTAACTTAACCTTTTTTACTGGGCTGTTTTTATCTGGCTTTGCTTTTAGCTTAATTAACCATTTTGGAAATAACATGAGCAGCACGAATTGGCAGTAGATGTATATAAATATACTTAGGTACGTTTAAATGGTGTAAGATACCTATTACAGGATAATTGAATCCAAAAGAGGGTCTCAAAACTGTAGCTATATAATTTTTCCTTTGAGTACAAAGCAAAATAATGGCTATATATTATATTTAAAATTAATGCAGGTAGCCCTTTTTGTAGGGTATGCCTCGACTCTTCACGACAAAAGGCCGTGCAACCGTATTCGGAATGTCGAGTTTGGTGACTCCCTTTCGGATTACATTACCCAATTCACTTGGTTCAGTAAGTTGGTTGTGGGGGATCTGCAATGTAAATACTTATCCGAATAACTTTCACCTAAATAAATACTTGGGCGCTTCAACACTTTAAAATAATCTAATCAAACCCAATCCAAAATCGCAACTGACATCCCTAAAACTCTCTAGGACAAATCGATGGCGCTGCAACGGGACCTAGACCAGGCGTTAGAAGAGATAGCTTCTCTCAAGGCCAGCCTGGACAACGAACGCACCCTGGTGAAGCTACTCCAGGAGAGAACAGAGAAGTCTTCAAGACAGTACGATGAGCAGAGAGCCGAGGTGACCAGGCTTTGTGGGGAGCTGGCGGATTTGCAGCAGGAGTGCGCGGAGTACCAGAAGGCTGTTGATATGTAAGTGGGTTTTGTTTTTGTGTGTTAGTAGCGTAGTTGTTGTTGTTCCGTTATACGAAAGTTTAGAATTACAAATAAAGAAACATATAAACTGGTGTAATTACGGAGTGTTGCACATTCAGTAATTAGTTGATTACTCTTATGGTTAGTTAATGATTGCGAAAAAGATGTTAAAAATAGCCAACAACTTCATTAGTAGTAGTTTCCTACAACGGTTAATTAGCAAAATTCCAATTCTGTTTTTGCATATTTGACATATCACGTTAAGTCCTAAGTAGGAACATCATTTATAGGTGTCTGTCTCTTTGACCTACATAATATCCACTATTCTCCCCCACAGCGAGCGTCAAGAGAAAGAAGAGGCGTTTCTCCGCAACGCTCACATGTCTCAAGCGCTGGAGCTGAGCCGCGTGGAGGCGCGCCACCTGGCGGCGGAGTGCGCCGACCTCGCGCAGCTGCAGCAGCTGCACCGGCAGCTCGAGCAGGTATACTACATACATACACACATTACTTATATTATTATGCTCACGGCTGTTATCTCCAAAGGGGTAAGCAGGAAGACTTGCGAGCGAGCCACCCGCTTTTTGCAGTTGTTTGTACTCATGTGATAGGTGGCGAGCCGTTTCGCCGTTTTTGAATGAGTATAGCTCAAATGTTAAATGGTATCTAGATTCTAGACGTGCAGGACGATATTTTCCGTCATCGTAAGATTGCATTAGATACGTCACTCGGAAGTCCCCTTCCGTTCACCTCTTATGTGATTTTGATGAAACATAACTTAGAATACCAATTCGTAATCGAGACAGTTATCAGTAAAGACTTTTCTTTTTCCACTATATAATTACAATAAACACATTCCTTTCCTCACCATCTAAAACACTTTTTCCTACATAATTCCAGGACCAAGCAGCCTGCAAGTTAATAAAAGAAAACGAAGCGGCGAGGCAGGCAGAAGTAGAAGAGCTGAAGAGACGAGCGGAGCAGCTGGCGGGGAGCGAGGCCGCGCTACAGCAGACTGTGAGGGAGCTGGAGGCTGATATCTGTGATAAAAATAAGGTAAGAAGTAAACAATCGAAAGGTTGTTTGGTTGAGATCGCTATTTAAAGCGATAAGACTTTTGTACCCTTATTAAGTTGTCATGTAACATTGATATTTATTTCTTGGGGTACAAATAAAGAGTATTCTGTCTATCTGAATTCTATCGCAATATATCTTTGTAAATGTTGGTTGGTGAAGCTACAGGGTTTTTAAGTCTGAAACATGGCTTTTATGTAATGGCAGCACTGTAGCATCGGGCCCAACCACCTGTCATTTGTCATAGCATCATATAATTTTATTATACACTGCTGAACATTAGCCGCCGCCGTCCAAGTTGACTTAGTGTGAGGCTCCATTGGATCGTTGCGCTGAGTTGCGTGCGTTTCCCGAAACTCATAAATATATGTACGTTCCTGTGGAACCACGCAACGTTGCAGCGCAACGCTACAAAGGGGTCTTACCCTAACAGTTCTCTGTTCTCACCAAACCCCAACCTTTTCTTTCAGAAAATAAAGACTTTAGACAACCGGATAGCGGACATGAAGAAGACTCTCCAGCGCGAGCTGCAGGCCAGCCGCAGCGACCACCGCGCGCAGGAGGAGCAGGACATCAGCAGGAGGTGTGTACTCTCTATTGTACATACAGGGTGTTGCTAAAGTGGTATACTAAGTCGAAAGGGGGTGACTCAGGGACACTCTGTATACTTTGTAGTGGTTTTAGCCCTGCACCTTTGACACTCGAATGTCTCGAATGGAACCTTTGTGTATATCCCCTAAGGCTGTTTGTCCACCAGCTGGTTCCGCTCTAGTAGACAGGCTGCTTAAAGGTCTAAACTTCCTCCCAAAGCCACGCTGATCTACAGAGGGTAGGTAGGGGGAACCACCAACCTTCTGGAGTGATTTTACATTAATTCCAAAGTTATCATCAACTTGATCACTCTAGAAGGTTGGTGGTCCTCCCCGTCCTTTCAAATAACTCAATAGATTTAATAACCCATTTTTTATGAACTATACTAATGATTCTCTCTATCAATTCCAGATACCTAAAGCACGTGGTCCTCCGCTTCCTGACAGCTCGCGAGCTGGAAGCGAGACAGCTGACGCGCGCTCTCTCCGTCCTGCTCCGACTGAGCGCTCACGAGGAGGCGCTGCTCCGGGCCGCCCTGCCGCCGCGGCAAGGCATCTCCTCCTGGTTCCCGTCGCTTACCAACACCTGAGCCCCAGGATGACATGGCTAGCGATGTACGATACTACACGAACATATGGGAAAATAACTGCACCAACGTTTAACGTTAAAACGGCAATACGCTAGTGTTGAACGATACTACATACGGAAAAAGAACAGCGCCAACGTAGCCACTTTTGGAACTAATTTTGACAGTGACAGTTGACAGTGACGCAAGGTAAACGAAGGTTCGAAAATCCTATAATCGCTGCACAGGCTAACATGGCAATACGCTAGCGTTGTATGACACTACATACATAAAAAAAACATCGCCAACGTAGCCACTTTTGAAACTAACTTTGCCTTACATTTTGACAGCGACAGTTGATACGCAACGTTAATGGAAGTTCGAAAATCTTGTAATAGCTGCACTAATCTTATCTTTTGGGCGAGTTATAATTCTGGGTGCTGTGTTTTTGTACCTAAATAATGTCTTGTACAGATTGCAATGTCAATGGTGTTGGTGACGAGCTTAAAGTTGATTGAAGATAATGGTGAATAGTTCGAATCTTGCCGTTGGTATTGTGGTGTTAGTTATACGAAAGTATCTTAATATTTATATGTTTTATAGTTATAAGTTTTCTGTGTAAGCGCTGAATGTAAAATGACTAGAAATACGTCTTGAATAATTTTGTAATCCCTAATTAAGTACATATGCTGAGCTAAATTTATAGTAATGAAACGGCTGATACAGGAATAAATGCAATGTAGTATAGACAATTAGACAGAGATCAACCTGTATTCGTCTCATAAACTGCTATTGACAATATTTCATCGCCAGTTTCGGTCAACTTTCGTGAATCGTACGCATCGAGCAATTTGGTAAGGGTACATTTTATGTGTAAACAATAAATTACATTGCCTTAGATTTCGCTAGGTAGGATGCTAGAATAATATTTATTTGTTAATAGCATAATTACTGCTAGTACGTTGCCTGTGCCTGTATTATTAATGATAAGTAGAATTCCCATTGTTTTTAGATGTATTAGTAATATTCAGTATTATGCGCAAATCATACCTACGTTTTTGAAAAAAAATTATTGTCATATTCCGTAGTCATTGTTTAACCACGTAACTATTTGAAATTAACATAAAATTGAATTTTTTACATGGACATGATTAATTTGTTCTTCGTAAAATAACTCAATTTTCTAAGTTAACACATGGGAATTGTATTAGTAATGATCCAAAGTGGCTTCTCTTGCTTGATATTATTATTTCTTGTGATAACCCGAAAGAAATCTCCCCCTCTTCTTTTAGTATTACAGTGGTTAACATCATAACGAATGTAATTCTGAGATAGATGCCTTTTTCATATCACTGATAGCTGATAGGTAAAATAAATATACAATACCTACACTGCCATTAGTCAAAAAAGATTAGTTGTGTATGGAAATCGTAGAAATTTCGTAGCCATCGGGGAAATCCATGCTTGCCCGATTTTAATACAATATTCAGCTCCTGAACAAATAAATTATTTACAACTCTAAATACTTTGATAGTTAAATATCTATGAACACACGGGCAGGCAAGATATAGGTATCTGACTATTATACTATCTGACTAGCGCTGAGTTGCATAAAGGAACTTTCAGCTAATGTCGAACTTAAATGTGAGTATACTACCTTGCTAGAAACTACTACCTTGACAGAAAGAGACACATAGATTTAATGGCGAGATTAGCTTAAAGTTCCTATCTGCACTCAGTAGGCCTACTCTTGGCACGCAAGACGTAAATTCATATTGTGTCAAGATCGAACACAAGTTTATGGCAATTTCAAGTTAGATTTGGCACTCCCGACATGAATTGGCTCACGATCTTGTTCAGATCGTCTTGTGTTCTAACTTGTGTTGCATGTGAGTCAATTTTGACAGCTACTCTGTGAAAGAATGAACGAAAAACATGAAAAATGAATGACGGCGGAAAAAAAATAAAATTGTCACAAACTTTCTTGCCGCCATCCCCGTCCGGTGAAAATAAATAGATAACAACTTTAACTAAAAGTTTTAAAACGATATCATGGTGAGTTATTCAGTAACCAAACGTGTTAGAATCATTCGTATATCTACTATGATAATTTTAATGAACCTAGTTTTTCCCCGCAGAGTTCCGCAACTCGGCCGTCATATCGTCAGATGGAATTACTAGTAGAGTATTTAGAAAGCAACCCAGGGTTGGCCAGGGGTCTTCTAAAGACCGCCCAAGGGCGGTCAGAAACAAAAAAAAAATGGATATCGTTGGCCTCGACCCTAAATGCGGTCGGAGGGTCTATAAAAGATGGACCCGCCTGGTGCAAAGTAAGTTAATATCATAAGTTTACTTTTCATTTTGTTTTGACTACTATAAATTAAAAGCCCCGTAACTAAACTTCCCTCAAGATTACCGACTAATATTACTTTATTTCTTTTTATTTTTAAGTACTGGACCGAAAAAAAATGTTACCTTAAACGCATATGCGCAAGGAATTCGGCGTCAATGAGGCGAACTGGCGGCGGCCCTAGCGACCCGTCACCAAAATTTTCGGACTTGGAACAGAGGATGGTGGCGGTCATGGGCGGTGAAGAGTTTGCCACCGGTGATCAGCACTTGGCAATCAACCCATTTGCCACTCAGGAGGTGAATAATAATGTTTAATTATGCTATGTGCCATCTTTTGTGTGTTATGTTTATGTATGAACTCATGTAACTTATTTTTTTTAGCCTACAAGACAAGTTGACCACGAGCCAGAGGACTTGGCCACTCGTGAAGGCAGTTGCAACCAGCTTCCCTCTCTGGAGGTAAACAATTAACTTATGATTCAGGTTATACTTAGTGTCACCTTTTTGTGTAACTAATAGTGTATTTGTTTTTTTTTCAGATTGCATCATGCTCTGGTCAATGGCAGGACCTAGTTAACGTCGAGGCCAATCCTGAGCCTATTATAGGCGAGGTGCAGACCCCTGACTACATTGTTGTCGAGGTGCAACCTGAGCAGTCATTGGGCTCAGCTAATCCTTCTCGCACCTCACAGCGCCGGTCCAGCCGCCGCAACCAAGTCGACCTAGAAGTCGACAGAATGACGGCGATAGAAGAGAAGAGGGTCGAGGCTGAGCTGCTGACAGCACGGGCTTTAGGGGACCTAGCATCAGCGGTCCGTGATGGAGTAAATGTGCTCAAAGAAATTGCACAATATTTCAAAAAATAACAAATTTATCTAGCTTAGGGTTTATAAGTAGACATTGATTATAATATTTTTTATACCTGTTGATTAAGGTACCAATCTGAAAAAAATTTGCTTTAAGTTGTTGTAATTTTTATTAATATAAAAAGCATGTATGGTTATGTTCCTATTGTTATAAGTGTTTTATCAGTGTACAATATGTTTTTCCTGTGATTATAATTTAATTTTATGTTAATTATAAGTACCTACCTATACTTTTGAAAATTTTAGTTAAAATGTTGATTAATGTAAAGAAAAAATTTATAAGTGTTATAACAGTGGTGGATAAAAATAAACAATTCTGAAATTTACATACATTTTTATTTAAATAAACATTTTTACAAGTCATAGTCAAGACATACTATTTACAAGATACTATAATTTATAGTTTGTTAGCGAGAGGCCCAAAGTTGTCGGACCAGTTGTGCCCGAGCTGCCTCTCCCCTGTGTAGCTCTTCGTTGCCAGGGCCTCCAGCCGGTCCACCATGCAGCTCCCCGATGTCCTGGGCTGGAGCCAGTTCCCCCTGCAACTCGTCGTGGGCTTGGTCCAAGTCTAAATGTGCCTGGTTGCACATATTGTGAAGCACAACACATGCGTGTATTATACTTGCTGCCTTGTCAGGGTGGTAATGGAGGACTCTGTGGCCAAGAAGACACCGCCACCTTGCTTTTATTACGCCAATGGCGCGTTCCACTGTGTTGCGAGCTGTGCAATGTTTTTGCGTGTAATACTCCTCAGGAGAGCCAGCTGGCGCATCCACAATGGGGGTCATCATGTACTCCCTCTGTGCATAACCAGAATCACCTGAAATATAGGTTTAATTAGTTCCAATGGAAATTGATAGTGTGCACACTATACCACTTTTATAGTTGAATCAAGACTTTTAAAAATAGTATAATGATACCAACCCAGCAATGCCACCCTCTCTCCAGTTCTTTGTAGATTTATGAGGTGTTCTTTCACCGGGTGCTGGTTCCACACATGGCTGTCATGGGATGCACCGCCAAAGGATGCATCAACGCACAATATATTTAGGTCTGCATCACATATCTGTAAAATAATAATGCACACATTCATATTAATAAAGAGGGACATATAGAAATGGTTTGTGTTATTTATACTTGAAAATAATCTATAGTTAAATAATGGATAATTACAATCATGACATTCCGGGAATGGTAGTGCTTGCGGTTGAAGTATCTCTCCTCAAAATTTTGTGGACGAATGATGGCCACATGGGTGCCATCTATGCAACCAATTATAGCTGGTATGCCATATTTTTCATAAAACCTGAGAAATAATAATGTAAGTTATTATCAGATGAATGGTATGCAATAGCGCTAATGCAATTAAATCTTCACTTGTAGATAATCTGTTAATAGTCATTTATTTTAAGGGAGCTGTGGTGGCTGAGTGGAGCTAAATACAATACACTTGTTTACATTATAGATAAAACATGAAACCATAATGGGAGTACAAAGACAGTGTAATCATGGTAGAACACACCTCCTTTTCAAAATTTCCCGCTCTACTTCATTTTGGGGAAACTTTATCCACTTCCCAACGACTGTGGGATTGTTAAGTGCACATGTGACCTCTGATATTGCCCGAGACACTGATTGTTGGGACATTAGGGTACCATGGCTATTGCCCACAAGCCTTTGATAGCTGCCGGTAGCATAAAAAGATAATGCCACTAAAATCTGAAACAGACATTATAGAATTAGTATTTAGTAACAGTTTAATTTGATTGCGAGTCATATTTACGTCTTTGTACCTATACATTATAACTTAATGCCATGAGTATAGTAGTTAGAATTCCCTATTACCAACATTGAGGTTATGTATACATAAAATCTTACCTTATATCTTATGGAGATATCGGTTACCCGTGTTGGCTGCTTCATAAGCGGCCCAATGTCTCCACACAAATCCTCGAATAGAGCTTTACTGAGGCGGTAGTTTTCTCTGAATTCCGCTTCGCTCATTTCCAAAGCCTCGTCCAAATAGCGGACCATTCGCCGCTGATTTCTGCGCCTCCGCAAATCCCTTCGATGCGCATTACGCAAAATCGAAAATTGAAGCACTAAACGAGCCATTTAACCAGCTAATTTATTCAAAAATCTCTACTTAAAACTCAGTAAAGTTGTATATTTGTTCTTGCGTAGACGACTTGCCTCAACACAAGATGGAACACAATAACATCTGTCAAAAAGGTTGTCAAGAGTGCCAATTCACAATTTGGACTAGATTTTGACGCGTTCCGTCGATAACCGCTCAATAGTTAAGACAAGATGGCGCCACCGTCGATTTCGGGAGTGCCAAATGGCGAGAAGGCAAGATGAAACCAATACATTGCGTGCCAAGAGTAGGGCTACAGCATAGATAAGTTATACTATCTATTTATTATTAGTATTGTAATGGTCATCCTTATATTATAATTTAGGATATCTAGTCTTACTATCATATTGTATAAAAAGATTGTTGATATTCACACAGTATAATTTTGTTGTTAATTTAAATAATAATATATTTTTCTGTAACTTTTATTTCTGATAGCTATTTATGTTTAGTATGTTTACAAGTGATTTGACGAATAAAAAGTATTAGATAACGTGTATTTATAGTGTTTTTATTTAAAATGGTTTGTCCATATTTCCTCATTTATCTCGGAAACCGTAAGAGATATCGAAAAACTAATGAAAATTTGGTACCCCCTACGAGGATACACCCCCGCAACAAGGGATTGTCTACACATGGGACCTATGTAAAAACGGTCAAGTCCAAATCTACAATAAACAGAGAAAATTATTGAAAAATCTTGATTAATATTTAGTCTCTTTTTGAATCGAATTATTCGTCCTTATTTCCTCGTTTATCTCGGACACCGTAAGAGATATCGAAAAACTAATGAAAATTTGGTACCCCCTTCAAATATTCTCTTAATTACTCTGTATCTGTGTGGGGGTGAGAGCGATGGTGGAAGTACCTACTTTAACATGTCAGCGCCGAGATACGAACCCTTATCTCTGGCGTAAGAAGCGGCCTCTTACCCGACAGTGCTAAGCCGAGTTCCTACTCGAGTATTAAGTGGACAACCCTTTTTCATTATATTGATTTCACAGAATGCTATCATAGTTGCTTCTTTTTGGTCTGGACAAATATAAAAAATCGCATTTCACTGACACGAAAGAAGAATTATATTGATTTAATTGATTTAATGACTAATATATGTACCTAGTCTAGTCTAGTTCAAAGAGTTACTTCATGACTGGGTTCTGGGTGAAACCAGTTGCCTTGGGCTACAGATTTTTACCATAAATCAATAGGGTAGTTTCCATGGTATGAAAATTGTAGTCCTTAGAGAACGAAAAATTTGCAGACACGTTTTTTTTCTTTTAGATAATTTTTAACTACTTACCTATTATTAATGTTTAGTGGTGGGAGGTGGTGTGCATCATCATCATCATCACGCAGTAGTCGACTTAAAGTAACTTTGTTATTTGGGGCCGTCCATTAATCACGTGAGGTCGTTTTCCTCATTTTTTGACCCTCCCCCTCCCCCCAGGTGATATTTGGTGAGGTTTGGGTTGGGACTAACTTCTTTACCAAGCAAACTCAAAAGGTATGAAGGAGTTTCCTTTAGGTAGCCTATTGTATGAATATCCTTTTCAAAAGGTTTTGCCGGAAGGTGTCTTGCCCATGCCCTGGTCGTGGAAACGTCTTCTACGTCAATGATGAGCGCTCCTCGGCCTTCTTTAACCGTTCAGCGCTTGCAAACACTGGACCAACTGCCACTTAAGTTTGCAGGTTTACTCAGTTTAGTCTGTGTGTGTACCTGTACCTGCTTCCAAAGCTCGGGGTCCAGGGTTTGAATCGCCCACGGCGATAATTCGTGTCATAAATAGTTATTATTTTAAACAGGACAGTAGGTCCTATCCTATATATTATGTGTACTAAGTATCTATATTCATGTATCGAGTGTTTAGCTGTAGTGTAGTTGCTGATACTTACAGTTTCTCAAGTCTCTCTCTTAATACTCTATTTTTTACAGATTAGATGTCCTGTATACATTAATAATTACTATTAATGTATTGTGTATTTAGCTGTAGTGTAGTTGCAGATACTTACAGTTCCTCAAGTCTCTCTCTTAATACTCTCATTATAGATTAGATGGCTGGCTTCCACGTCTTTCCAAAATGTATGAATATAAATAAGTAGGTACCTACTCAGTTTAAATTCAACAATGTAAAAACATACATTTTAGCAGGACTTATAACCAGTCTAGGAATAATTAAAAATAATCTAGGAGTAGGAACACCATCGTCATCAAATAAAAATACAAAAATCACATATTCAGTTGTTTATTATCTATACTGTACTCAAAATTGATCCGAAGATCACATCACATAGTAATTTCATAAATAACATTACAATGTCATGTACTTTCTGTGATTGTTCGAGAATAAAAAAATGTTCACAATATTATCAATATTTTGTTCACTGGACCGGTTAACTTCAAGTATATAGAATGACTTGCCTACACTTAGTGCCCCGCTGCTGGTGGGAGACCAACGGGAGGTACCCACGACTTACAATTTAATCATGAGAGATAATTATCAATTTATTGTTGCAGTTCATTTTTTTGTCAATATATTTACAGTTTTACATTTTTTTTTGTGATTTACAAATAAATTCTTGAATATTTTAATTAGGTCATTATTCCATTTGGATTTACAATAACAGTACTTTATAGTTAAAAATATCACAAAATGAAATATATTATGTGTAAGACACACGCAACATTAGAAATACAACAAAAAGAAAAATATAAAATCCACTAGAAACCTTGGGCCAGAAGAGTCCCTTCTAAACAGGAAGGATACTTTCGATGTTCATTCTTTCATAACGGCAATTTTATACCATAATTATTATCACACTAATTAATTATAAAAGTAATCCATTGTCTTACAATAAATGCGTCAGATCATAAAATTTTGGTTATAAAAATTAAGGACAACAAATAATCGTGAAACGATAATTTCCAACAAAATAATAAAAAAGACAACTTATTTAATATTTATGAGTCATACAGTGCCGTATTGATAAAAGTGAATCGTACTCATACGAGTCACGCGAACCATGATAGTCGGCCAACACTTCCATCACCGCCTACCCGCCGAGGCAGCACGCACTGCCTACCCGCCTACCGCCAGTGGCGCCGCCTGGCGGGCGGTCCTCGACACTTCCAATAACAAACAAACCCTACTATAAACAATCGCTACCAACCAATGAGTTATACTCCGCCTCGCTCTTCACGTTTTATCGATATGGCATTCCACTTACGATACGACAATAAATATATCATAACACGCTTACACATTAATCACTTCTTTAATTCCGACGCTAGGAATTATTTTATAATATATACCTAAAAATATAATCACGGCACAAGTATCCCTCCGACTAAATTACTAACGTAGTGTCACTTTATCAGGATTTAGAATCAAATATGTATTATGTATCTTAAATATTTCATTATTAATATATCATTATCAAAATATCCACTAAATGGGAGGAATAAATCAAATTATTATATTTTATTCTAATATTAATCGCATGACTGATCAACAAAAAAGGATATGGACTAGGAATAATATTAGGCATTTGGCTTCCATTGCCGAGGAGTGCAGGTGCGGAGGCTGCCGGGGCACTTGCCGGGCCAGGGGCGTCAACCCGGGGGCGCGGGGCGCTGGCCGGGGGCGGCAACCTGGGGGCGCTGGCCCGGGCAGCCGCCGCGCCGCACCCCGCCTCATCTCATATCACCTCTACATACATACGACGAGAATAAACTTGATCAAAACGTTAATACTGTTTGTGTCGGAAACAATATTGTTCATCATCTGTAGTCGAACACGGAGAGGCGATGACGCAACGTCCGTTCATAGTTTGTGCTCCGATCGCGAGGATCGGTCGGTAAAACAATGATTTATCTAGCAAAATCTATCAGGAATAAAAGCCGACATTCTATCCTAGAATTTAAATATCTTGGAAGTATGCTTTCTTCGTTTCAATATTGTCCGATAACTTTCATTGTATTTAGTTAGATAGATAGAATCGTCTGAGTGAGTCACTCTACGAGTGAGGTGAGTGCTGGGTGAGCGGTGAGCGGGCGAGAACGCTCCGGCATCAAAAGTTTACGTGTCGACGATAAGCGGATACTCTATTGGTGTCTCATTTACTGCTTCACTTAAATCTACACTAGTGTATGTTATCTAGAAAAACATATTTTTTATCTTACTAAATAATGAATAAAACAAAATTAACATAATTCTCACAAAATGCTCACATTTAGGACAAGGAGATGCAACTGAGGCGTCGGCCGGGAGAGGCGCGGCGCGGTCCGTCGCTATATATGTACCTACACATTACAACAAGGTCTGCGGGCGACCACGCACCCATCGTTACAGGAACTCAATATCGTATCTTTAAAAAAATAATATAATAATTAATAATAGTAATAAAACATTTGAAACCTCACTAACTACCTACATTGACGATCTCGATAACACAATTCGAGGGGCTCCGGCGCCTCGAAATCTATTCATATCACATTCGAACGACCTGCCTGAGAATCATATCCCGCTACTTCACGCTGAACCGACATACCTAGTGGTGGCCGGAGCCGCCGAAGCTCCCGGCGAGGAGGGTGCGGGGGTGTGTGTGTGTGGGGAGGGGGGGGGGACCGCAGGGGGGGCGCTGCACGAGTGTCGCGGGAAAGTAAAAAACAGAGGATTGTGGTGTTCGTGCAGCGTCCGCCTGTTGGTCGGCGCGGGGGGTGAAGGGGGGGGTGGTTACGGCGGGCGCAGCGCGGGCGGCAGGGTCACGGGGATGTGGTAGTAGCGGCACGAGGCGCGCCGGCACGCGCCCGCCGCCGCGTCGCGACACACCACCACGCGCGACGACACCACCTGCAACCCGCACCCTGCAACACACACGACACGGTTACACACCATACACACACACTAGCTACACACATCGGGCTAGCGGAGGCCAACAATCACAGGCTCGGTCGTAAGAAAATGTTAGACATTCTAACGAGTATATGATAACTGATAACTTGGTAAGTGATCTCGGTGACATTGATCGGTAGCAGATATTAATTTCGGTATATCTATACCTCTATAAAACTAGTAGTCTAGTACTCTAAGATATGAGGAAGTAGAAATACTAGACGGATGCAAACGCTACTTAAGCTTTTAAAGCTATTACTAACATCCCAGTTGTCACGGCTGTGCCTGTGGTTGTTTATCGATGATAGCCAAATATGTGTAACTAGCATGAGGATAAACTTAAAACTATACAGGGCCTAGAGCTTTACTAATATTAGTTTATAGTTACGGATTGAGATAACTCACAAAATCTTTTAAATACACTAATCCGCAATACTTGGACTGTGCTTCACGGAACTGTTTAACTGTAGCCATTATAGCACAATATGACTAGAAGATAAATTGAATTTTCCTATTTACTACCTCTAATTAGATAAGTTTATATGTAATGAATGGTGAATGTAGGAAGAATGTCAAGACTGCGAGTATAGTACATTAAAATAATAGTAAGTTACAAATGAAGTAATCTACTATTTCTAAAACAACAAAGATTACAAACAGGTGGAGTGAAAACAAACTCAATCATAATTCAAAAAATACTAACAAATCAACTACTCGATTACTGATTAATATTTACTTTCTACGGATTATTATAAAATTACATGCAAAAGTACTGATATACGAGTATCAAAGTGACTAGAACTAATATAACTATCATGGGAAATTACATGAGGAGAAAATGGATCGTTAGATTTCATTGTCTATGACTAGGTAAATGTCCTTCGAATTGGTTCTTGTGACTCTATAAACTGTAGGTCTGATCGGATCATTTACCACATTTATTGAGAGAGAGGTCATGATGTGAGGTGTGTAGTTGAGGAGATATATTTACCTTCACGTATATGAACAAATCTGCAGGTCCGTCGATTACATCCATGTCGATTAAAATCTTGGCACACCGGGAGGGTGTCCAGTAACTGTGAACATAATAAACAACTCTAAGTATATTTATATCACGGTTTTTCTAAAACACAAACACACGGTTGTGTCCACTTGGTCCACCTCAATGTCATTTTCTGTAATCATTGCTTTCATTTCGTAACAACATTCATTTGAAAGTTATTCATTTGGTAACAGAGATCTGTGGAAAATACTTCAAATTCCAATAAATTATGTAGGTATAAAGCAGTTGAATTAGAAATCTCATTTTATATGAGTTCACAGTTACGATCTCGTGTCGTGGAGTTGTTATATGTTTAATGTTCGCGTTAGATCCAACACGCAAATCCATTATGTTGTGATTTGTGGCGTCGAGTGCGGAATGTGGAACAACCGTGTGTGAGTGACTCTTGTTACTAACATCTAATTTATAGCTGATTTCACAAAATGTGGAAACGATCTTACAAATCATCATGTAACATAAATGGTTAGACATTTATCTTAGATATTCTTAAAGTATGACTATTATAAAGGTATTTTAAGTGGCTAGAATCTCATGGAAGCTTTTCATTTGTAATGTGTGGATTTATTATTAAGTTACTTCTACATTTTGTGCTATCATTGTTAATGTGTTAATGCTAAATCTAAATCATCACTGAATGGACATTCATACATCTGACAATATCCTCATCGCACAGCCATCTTTAAAAGTATCGCTACGATAGTTTTTGTAATATCAAAGAGCATTTACTAGTGATTCGAATGATATCTAAACATGTTTCGGGTTTATCCAGCCTAAATGTAACCTTGCTATAAGTTATGTTTAATTTTAAAAGGACAATAGTAATATTTGCGTGTTAAGTTTCTCGTGAGAGCGGAGTGACGGGCGCAGAAGGCGATGCTGCTTCAATATTACAAGAACTTTACAAGATTCGTTGCACAATATGATCGGACTGTCCAAGCATTCTTTCAGAAACGCGCCTGTCGGTGTAGATGTGTGTCACCTTTATATTGTAATATTGATTGGCACAAATTTGTATCTTAACAGCATAGATATTAGGTCGAGCCCACAGCTAGTTATTCTCGCACGAGCTCCCACCGTCAGTGTTTGTGTTATTACGCTCACTAGGCACATAGTAGGAATGAAATATAATAATCTAAATGGCATGCAGAACGCTTGAAGTATAATCATTATTGCGCAGCCAATCTTATTTAAGCGTGACTATAATTTACAAAAAAGCTTAAGCATGATGCTAGACAAGTTTTACCAGGGCTCTCTAGAGGTCTGTAGCGTCCAAAGTGAATACCCAAAAATACCAACTGTTGCTAGAAGCTTAAAGAGGCGGTGTGGGATTACGTCGGCACCTTCCGTCGGCCTGCGGGGTCATGCTATGCTGGTCGTAAGGAGGCATGGTTAACATGTAAATAGACAAATTCAATTTATACCTTTAGCTTACATGACAGTTCTGGACGTGACATGTTAGTGGAAGTACAAACTGCAACATAATGACCATTAGAGTGCTGTTACTGTACGACAAACAAAATAAAACCAAGTTTAATATTACATCTACGTGAACACTTTAAATAAGCATCAGAGAGAGTCTTGACGAGTCACAAGCGAGGGATTAAGCCGCGTCAAAGCGCTTACAAGCATTATTAAGGAAAAGTCGAAGTGACCGATGGCCCCGCTGGGACAACAGCTCAGTTTAACCAAAGTAATGTAACAAAACGATCACATTAAAGGGATTGTACAACACAATGTCACTTCGGATTTTCTACTTTACCAACGTCATTTCAACTACCAACTACACACATTGTTTAATTATTCAAGCGTTTAAATTAAATTAAAAAGTTGTAAAAATATGTAAAAGTGTAAATAATAAAACCCCCTTGTAAGCAGTTGATAGTTGACACAGGCCGGAGGCAAAACTTAATAATGTAACGCCAAGAAGTTGACAGACACTCAAACGTCAAATAAAAATATAAAGTAAACCAAACATAAAATGGCAGCTCGTTTAAAACAAAATGTCAACTTCTTAACAAAATTTACAGTGGCTTTTCAAATGTAAGATTATTAAACCCACCCGTACTGAAACAGCCGTTGTTCATAATATATATTTGTAGAAGTTAAGAAAGCGTTGAGAGTCAGCATGATTAGTAGTCTACATGCGTGAGGCAGTGTTTCAGTACAGGCGGCGGGCGGGGCATCTTATACTCAGGACATTATAGTAAGCTGAATGTATCTTACCGGGTGTAAGCAATGCAATACTTGAAGAGTGACTTCTTCCACATTCGAAAGCAAGAATGTCTCACTATACAAAAACTAATAAAGAAAGTCATTAACAGGTAGTTGTAGCATCAACTGTTGATCACAATAAATGTTCATTGGTAGGTTTACATTTACAGCACAAATTACTAAAATGATGAATGGATATGACACTGATACACATGAGGTTCAGGCAAGCGGCTGCCATCTTTGACAATTGTTATTTGAACCTTATCATTCGGAGTTACTCATTGGTATTTAGCGGAATGGCCGCGCTTACTTAATACATTGGCAGAGCCTATTGTACAGTAGTAGGTTTACGGAAGCTGAGACATAATGAGACAAGAGTACGCAGCCTATCAGTAGTGTAGCAGTAGAGGAAGGTAGCGGACCGAGTGTAGGCGCCGAGTGGTTCAGCGGAGGGTTACGGTAGTAGGTAGTGCGTTACGGATGATGTCGGAAGCTGGTGTAGTACCGGACCGTTGTCGGCGGATCGCTTAGACTACCAGTTGTGTGTCAAGAAGCGTTTAACTAAAACAAGCGGAAACGCTCTAAGTTACACGAGGAGGCGTGAGAAAGCAAGCGGAACTGATAATTGTTAATGAAGACTAATAAATGCTTACAGCTCTACTTCTTCCCAGCTTCTATGATACATCCTAGTGTTTGTGCTGCTTCTCTAGCGCTTACTATTCTCTGTACAACACAAGGGTTCAAGCGTAAAGATGATGGGTTAGGATCGAACTCAAAGTGATGGTCGCTAAGTAAGGTTTGAAGGTCAAGGAAGTACCGCAAGCGAGTGGGGCAAGCGGCCTGTTAGTCGTCGCCCGGACGCACTGGAGCAGGGAGCGTCCGCCCGCTTGCTGGCAGGTACGGTGCATCGAGCCTGGCTAGTGTTCCACAATCGGTTAGCCTACGTCACGTCAGTGCGGCACTCGTTACCTGTCCGCGCTCGTCCGTGTAGCACACGTATGGCGCGTTGGCGGGGCAGCCTGTGCCACGCACAATAAAAGCGACAAAACATTGCATATATTGCAGACGACAGCCGAAGCGGTCATTCGGGTGGCATGGAACAGAAAGCGTCTCGAGTAAGTTGAAGGAAGTGCGACCGAAACAAAACAAAACACGAGGACGACGCTCGTCGCCTCGCCTACTGACACACAGTCCGCGCCTCGAGTGTGACGTCATGCGTGTGGCGTGTTAGTGCTCGCCTCGGCAAGCGTGTTCGTAGCGGGATATGACCGACAAGCGATACACTGTTCGTACGACGATACTCAGATATACGACGATCGACAAGAGGTAATAAAAAACGGATGTTCATGCATTTTTAAGCGTTATTATTACCGGGATCATATAGATACGAGAAATATACACGCATAAGATAACGGTAAGTGAGTAATACACAATAGAATAATAATAGTATAGCGTAAAACTAGCTAGACATCCGCTCGCGGGAGGCCGCTCGCTTCGTCCTTACAATAATAGTACAATACAAATGTGACAACACGCCTAGCGCTAGTTCCCGACAGGGCTACACACACTGCTACGAGTCTCTAGGAGTCCCCGCGCCGGGCCGCGCCGCGCCACTTATGTCGTTTTCATCTTTTTGTAGGGGTTGTGCGGCTGGTGCTGGGCGGCCTGCTGCGCGGCCTGCGCCGGCGAGGGCGGCGGCGGCGGCATGTACATGTAGGGCGGCTGGTAGTAGGGCGGCGGCGGCCAGGCCCCGCGCATGACGAGCGGCGCGCGCAGCATGCCGTGCGCCACGCCGGCCGCCGCGCGCGCCTTGTAGGCCTGCTGCGTGGCCTGCGTGTAGGCGTGCGCCGCCTGCGCCGCCATGGCCGAGTGCTGCGCCGCCAGCGCCAGCGCCGCCGCGTAGCTCTTGTGCGCCGCCTCCTTGGCGCGCGCCGCCGCGTCGGGCTCCGGCGCGGGCGCGGCGGGCGGCGAGGGGGGCGCGGGCGCGGGCGGCGTGGGCGTGGGCGGGGGCGGCGCCGCGGCCGCGGGGGCGGGCGCGGGGTACTCACATGACACGGGCACGAAGGGCTGCTGCAGCTGCATGAGCTGCTGGTACGTGGTGGCGGGCTGGTACACGGGCACGCCCGCCTTGTCGCCCGCCGCGCGCTTGTACGGCATCACGCCGGGGAAGGCCTGCAACACAAGACGAGGTCAGACTCCGAGCGGACGCCGCCCGGACGGGGGCGGGGCGGCAGTACGTCGCCGGATCGTATCGCGAGCGATACTTACGAAATTATCGTAATAGAAGGATCCGACGCTCTTCATGTCCATCTGAAACGAGAAACAAACGGATGAGTACCGGTCGATGGCGGCGGGCGGGCGGAGCGGGGCGGCGCGGCGCGCGGCGAGGCGGGGGCGGGTCGCCGCGGGCCGCGCTGCGGGAGGGGAGGGAGCGGGAGCGGGCGGGGCGGGAGGGGTGAAGCGTGCAAAGCTGGCGCAGTACCGGGGGCGGCTCTTGGTCGGCGGGCGCCGGGCGCTTCTTGCTCTCGGGGGCCTGGCTGCCGGCGGGCTGCGGGGCGCCGGCCGTCGTCTACGTGAAGCCAAGCGTCGCGGGACGGGACGGAAACAATAACGATGTAGTAGATGCACAGAATATACACCTAAAGCTCGGCAAAAGGTGGATAAAAAAATTATGCAATAGAGACAAAAAAAAGAGAGAAGTAAACTAAAAAATGGAAGCGTGAGTGCGACGGAAGCGTGGCGCGAGTCGGCGCTGCGCAACAGAACATGGCGGAGGCGTCAAGCGGCGTCCTGCGAGCAAGCGGCCGCGCCGGCGTGCAGGGCGTACCGCGCCGCGCGCCTGCGCCTTAAGGTGCGCCTGCAGGTGCAGGGGAGGGTGGAAATAGCGGCAGGGGTCGCGGCCGCAGCGGCCCTTCACGGCGTCCATGCACACCGTGACTGTGCCGTCGTCGCGCGCGAGCACGGGCGGCGCGGGGTGCGCGAAGCGACACTCGGCCTCCGCGCGCTTGCAGGCGCCGCGCTGGTACTCGCGGCACACCTGCACACCACACTGTGAGCGCACGCCGCCCGCACCACCTCCCCACCACACCTCGAGTGGCTAATTTAGAATAGGGACTCACAGCACGGGGCCGGAATTTTGCTAAATATCGGCGCCATGGCAGCTTGCCGACGGTGACAGTGTCGCAAAATTTCTGCTTCATTCGTGTGCTATGCGATGTCTATCCAAGGTCTCAAAACTCAAATTTATGTTTGAATCCTAGATTCAACATGGTCTATTCTGCAGCAAGAACATTCAAATTGCTTAAGATTCGGACGTAATTTTTTTGAAATCATAATTACTGCGACAACGCTGCCACGCTGCCGCTAGACTTAGCAGAATCGCCGGCAAGGGAAGGGGTGTATATTTACAGGCCAATGTTCGTAATACGCATCCGTCGCATGAGAGGGGTAGTCGAGTGGTAGTCGGGCACGCCGCGGTAAGAGACATGAAGCGTGGCGCCGAGGGAAGCGTGCGGCGTCGCGGGCGGCGGCGGCTCACGGCGGCCTGCGCCGGGGACCGCAATACCATCCCTAGCACTATAGGTACAAGGGAAATTACAAGTCTGCCTCTAGGGCAGTTAGTTCTTGTGTCGATCCCCAGCGCAGGCCGCGAAAAGGTACGCACAAAGTGGTAAGCTGCTGGGTCTGATTCAAGAATCTATCTCTTTAGGGGACTTCAATTTGGACATCAATATTAACGATCGTCTTCGATACCCAGCTTATTTGCAGACTCGCTTTCAACAGAGGTAGACATTTTCTCACGTTAAAACGCTACAACTGCTCACTAAGTCTACAAATCATCTGGGCACGAAAGCCGTCCACAACATTTGAAACTCATTAGCTGGATTAGAATTCTCTGCATATTAAATGTAAGTCT
The DNA here is from genome assembly GCF_932276165.1 of Plutella xylostella. Taxonomy (NCBI): domain Eukaryota; kingdom Metazoa; phylum Arthropoda; class Insecta; order Lepidoptera; family Plutellidae; genus Plutella; species Plutella xylostella. The sequence goes on along the minus strand of NC_063984.1, from coordinate 8,009,745 downwards.
TTGTTACCTCGAGGCGGTCGGTGCGCGGCAGCTTCTGCTGCATCACGGGTTGTTGCATGACGCCCAGCGGCGACGCGGCCGAGGGGTCGTGGCCCAGCATGGCCGGGACCAGCTGTGGCCCGTAGTACTGCGCGTACGTGGAGCCCACGCCCGGCACGCCCGACAGGTACGGGGACGACGCCTGCGCACGCGAGATAATGTTAGTGACGGGAGTCGGAGCGGGGAGTCAACGGCTATGTACAGGCGGCGGTGGCGGAGCTTGGGCGGACACGTCGAGGGGGAATACATAAGTTGACATATAAATCTGTAGACACATAAACATGTAGATAAATAGTAAATAGTTGGCCTAAAGACACAAGTATGTTGGCAGTCGTCTCGTAGGGCGGGCCGCGAGACGGCTGCCAACCGCCCAAGATCCCCACCTAGCGTCAGGCGACACAAGATTACTGACAAGCGATAGAACATTACAGCAAGCGTACAGAGAGTTAACCGTTAGCGACACAAGCAGCATGCATAGAGGAGGTAAAGGAGAAGCGTACGGTCAGGAGGAGCGGGCGGGGAGTGCGGGGTGCGGTGCGGGGCGGGGCGGGGTTACCTGCGGAGTGAGGAGCGCGAGGCCGAGGTGGTCCAGCGCCAGGTGCGGGCCGGCCGCGCCGCCGCCACCCACCTCGGGACAAACCACATCACACGCTACTAGGGTTGCCAATAAGGGTATTTTGTGGAAAACTATTTACGTTTTAATAGCTACCAAGTTATATTTTCTGAAAGCTTGCCTTGTTTAAGCATTTTATTTATATTTTACTTTGTTTCTTATCCAAAGTAGAGGTATATTAAAGTGAATATACAGAAATTGTAGATTTTGATTGGCAACCCTAAGAGCCGTGCACGCGCCCGGGCGGGCGACCAACGTGCACGACTCAACTGATTAGTCACCGATAGTACCCAAACATGTGAGATAATTATACCAAATAAATCATGCCAATTACAAAAAATAACAAAAAAAAACTTTACAACACAAACATGCTCAAGCTGTGTACGGAGCGATCGGTCTTATAAATAAGTTTGTATACCACATGTTAATAAATTTTATTATTATTACACCTCTAAAAATATCAACCACCCTCGTAATATAAATGTGCGCGTACTTTTAATTTCCACAATCCGTTTCATGAAACCACACGCGGCTCGCGCGGCTAAACTTTAAATTAGCCTCGTTACGTCTAAGAGCCGTACAGTGCTCTTGAAGAAGGTAAATCACAATTATCTTTGCAACTTTACCACAAACTCTGCAACTCAAAGAGGGAAATGAGGAGAACTACCGAACAGAATAATGAATGGCTCACACTGTGTGTGTTTTAAAGAGAAAACTTTACTTAGAATTTACTCATATTTGCAGAATTGCACATGTATACCGGTATTACGAGGAATAATTGAACATAACCAACCGATCTACGAATTGATCGCTAAAGGGAACCACCGAAAGCTTACATGCAGCATTGCTACCAAAATTTCCAAAGTATCCCTTTACACAGTTTTCGTACAACCATCTACTATTTCAGTTTAAAATTATGTTCTATTAAGGAGTCTACACTCCAAACCCGCCGACCCGCCGACACAGCCCGGCGGCTTGGTGTCGGCGACGCAAACCCGCCAACCCGCCAACATGTGTCATGGGGCTGTGTCGGTGAGTTAGTCGGCGGCAAGAAATCAGTACAACGTTTTTAGTTAGTGATTGCAGTGTGTACGAACGTGGAGTGTCGGCGGGCAACTGAGCGTGCGCGTACGCAAGTCGCCGGCCATGCCGCCGACTTGCACGCGCGGGTACGAGTCGCTGACATGATTCTTGAAACAAAGTCGCCGACACCAAGCCGCCGGGCTGTGTCGGCGGGTCGGCGGGTTTGGTGTGTAGACTCCTTTATAATTTATGATTAGAACGTTACCAATTTCAATAAAGATACGATGTATCAATTTGAGTGTCGGTAAAAAAAACTGAAGTTTTACGAGATGGTAGTACTTCGGGCCGCTTACACAACACCACAACGGGGATACTTCTAGAAACTGTGGCAGCAACACTTAGCGGACCGATCGCTTTAAGCCTAGTCACCAGCACTTAGCACTACGTCATCCAGCACTCACCACGGCGGGGACCTGCCCCGGCAGCACCTGCCCGGGCGTCAGGCCCATCTGCTGCATCAGCGCGTTCTTCAGCGCCAGGTGGTTCCGCCCGTTGATGAGCAGCTGGTCCTTGAGGTGCTGCGGCGGGTGGAAGTACTTGCACGGCGGCTTCTCCCGGTTACACCGACCCTGGAACGCGACAAACAATCTAGTCAGACATTTGCGAAAAGGGTTTCTCGAGAGATAAAAATGAGAAAGTACGGTAAGGCGCGGACGTTTTCTGTATAGAATGTGATATTTTTGCGACACACAATGTATCGGAGGTGGGCGAGATAAGCGTAACGCGTAGGTAAGCGACACTCGGCGGCTCCGGGGAACGGCGGACCTTACTCGATAGAATTTCGATAAGTAATAATGTGGAGTGGCGGCGGGCGCGCTCGATAGCGCGGCGGAAATCCCTCCATGCATCACAATTGCCGAGTGCCAGCCACGTAGCCAGAGAGATCCTCCACTCGATTTTTCCTTATAAGAGCATCTTAGGTAGTGTCAAATAAGTATTAGTGGGGCGGCGGCGGTCGCGCTCGGCTCACTTTCGGCGGCAATGAGGCGCGAGATAATTGCCTTTCGGAATCGAAGCCCTCCGCCGCACCCGTCCTAGATGATTTATTTACATCCGCGTAATTAACTGTCGCACAACGTGACGGGAGGAGCTTCGCCGACGCTTTATCGTCGCGAGCCTTCGCAGCTAATTTTATTTAGAAGAAAAAAACGGAAAGTCCTTATCGCACTTCCAAAGAAAATACAAACAAACGCCCCCTGAATATTCAACACTTCGGAAACTGTCGTACTGATAACGTCTTTTAAACGAAATTATAGCCATCTGCATGTTGACGCTATCCTAATTTAGATGTGCCCTAGTTAAAGGTGCGGGATAGCGTCTAATGGACACAATTAACCTCTCGAGCGCGGCGCATCTTCGCCGGCGGCGATTTCAGATGCAGGCTGCTTCCGAATTTTCTCAGTTATTAAACTTTGGCGATGCGTGGGCGCCCGACTCCCGGCAGTCGGCTGCATTTAGATTAACTTGTTACTGGCAGGCATAATGTTAGTTGGACGGTCCTCGCACAGTTAAGCTCGGGATAAAGTTATTACTTCGTGTTACTCCGCGCCGTCTACTTTAACCGAGTTTCGATTCCGAGCAACCCGTTTGTGAAACTTGAATGGGTGATCACGTTTTCATCGTAACTATGATAACTCGGTCGGGTCTATCAAACTAGCATTATTAGCTGGGACAGAATGGTTGAGCTTCGGAAGTTAGTCGGGCGGCCGAGGGATTGTTTCGATGTTGTTGGGGACAATTGTCTTTTTCCGATCGGGCTGGGCGGGCGGCGTGCAGGTGTAGGAGCGATTAAGGTGACGGATGGCGGTGCCGATACAAATGGGCGCGTCGCGCTAGACGGATGGCCGCCGCCGCCGCCGCCCGCTGCACACATTAACGGACGTTAATTGCTCTTCGATCACCGCTATCTACCTGCGCTATTCTACCTTAACGACACGCTTTGTTTCAACTTTTTACGTTGTTACTATTGTCGATGCCATTCTGCTACATTGTGAACATATATTTCAGGCACGCTTGCCCAGTCGATTTACCGGTTTTTTCAAACACACGGGTACGACTTTTATGTCCAGTTTTTATTAGAAAATAGAACAATCTAATACCGGTAGAGAAAGCCTCGAGGATTAAAACAAAACTACAGCGGAGCCTTTCAATATGCCCTATTTGTTCGGAAAGAGGTTATGTGGAGAGGAGGGTGGCCGGGGCGCCCGGGCCGGCAATAACCGCCCCAAACTAATAACATTTTTGTGATAGTGGAGAAGCCGCAGCCGCCGCCATGACACAACAATGCGCACTTGCAATACAATCAAGGGTTAGCCGAGACTCAAGTTTCGGCCGATTTCCTTCCTGGGGATAACGACTGCTTCAAAGGAGTCGGTCTATAGATACGATACTTAACCGATACATATCTTAAACGCTTTTAGAGGAGATAAATGAAAGGGTTTATAGGCCATAAAGTTGAAAGGCTTCGAGTGAAATTTGGCACGTGGTGCGATTACGAGACGAGAGGCCCGTGAATGAAGCTCGAGCCTCGTTACTGCGGAGTGGCGGCGCCTCTGTCGCCGGCGCGGCTAATTGCACTCACGTAGCTGCACTTATCAAACACTCTAAGAACTCGACTGACACAAAAAAGACTACCCACATTCCTAGTGTACTCGCAATGGTCGCGCATCGCACTATGCTGGCGGCACGCGGGGCGCGCGCAGGGACGGCCAGGGAATGCGGGGCGGGCGCGGCGCTAATCGATCGATCGCTCGATCACGATTGATGGAGCGGCGACGGGCCGCGGCGAGCCGTGCGCGCGACGAGATCATCCACAATTAATTCACTATTGGCGGCCGAACAAATAGCGCAGCTACTACCGACAACAAATGAACGCGGGATAACGAGCCGATGAATGACGCGCGCGTCGTCAGAATCCACTTGCACGCTCGAAAGTGGCTGCCAAAAATATTTGGGCAGTTAAAGAGGGCAAACGAAAATAGACGCGACCGGAGCGGCGTGCCAAGTGCCTCGCTGGAGCGCAGGAGCGTGACGCGCCGAGCTGGATAATCGCGCCCGTTACACACCTACACTGCACCACTCCGCAGCTTGTCCCCCGCTCCCGTTTCCAACACTCACGAGACATACACTAAACTTACACACTGAACTTTATTCCTCGCGAAATGAAAGCAAATACGGAAGTAGTCCCTTGGAGTATAACATTCAAAGCGGCGCACTTACCCCAATAAAGGAAAGTAACACGATCACGGCCGGGATCGCCGCAAATAATTTTTTTCGACATACCGAAGCGGAGAAAGGTGAAATCTAATTTGCAAAATTTTGTGGCTCGGGTAGGGGAATTAGGTGAGGTAGGTAAGCAAAGTCAATTCTGAAAGTAAGTAAGTAGAATTTGAATTTAAAATGATTTATAGAGGTGAAGGGAGTGGCTAATGAGGCGGCACGAGCCGCGCTGGCGGCGGCGGCGGCGTGCGTGGCGTGACGTCAGCGCCACACGCCTGCCACGGCGGACACAGTGCGTGGTTTCATTCACTTTTACACGCTTATTACATTGTGCACAATCAGTTTGATTACACTGTGCCCTAATTTCTATAAACAACTACATTCACGGCATCCGCAACCGAAATTGGAATAAGTTGGATCGTTTTTTACAGCCACCGAGCCGAAAGTAACAATTATTCACTCCGGCGAAGTTCCCAACAAGTTTGCGCCACGGTGCCGGCGCCGTAGCTTAGCGTTAAAATATGCACTCTTGTGCTAAGTTTACTCTTTACTCGCCCACTTTTACCGTCGCCGCCGCCGCTTCCCCGGGAGCCGGTCAGCCGCTGTTTATCCCGGCTTTAATATTAGTTGGCCGGTTTAAGCGCACACGTAGGAGCAGACAACCTGCACCATTATTACTAGAAGGGTGTAGTATAAGGATTTGCGGCCGCCTCGGTTTGTGCTGGTTGATATGTGTGAATAGTGAAGTCGAGTTCCTTGTTATAACTAAACTGCTTCTATTTGGAGAGCATGTGTCGCAACAAGAATGCGGCGGCGAGTGGCGGCGGCAAGTCGGCGGAGAATAATGCAGCGGCGGCTCTCTCCAGGTGTTTCATTAAATTGCGAGCGGCGCCTCGGCCGCTCGTTCGGCCTTTATGAACGCTGCAAGCTTGAGGGCCATTCGTTTTAAGAACCCGCGCCACTTTGTAACGGCCTTAATGAATATTGTTACTTATAGGAGAGCTTGAATTGCCTTAGCCGAGGAAAAAAGGGAACATTAAGCCAATGAGAGGCGGGCACGGGTTTTGACGGGCGAGTCGGGAGCTATTTCGGTGCTTAGATCGCTGCTAACTAGTTTACTCGGCAGGTAAGTGATTAGTCTCAGTGGAGACGCACCGGCCGACAGGCGCCCGCCGCCGACCTATAAACTTGCAGCCTTCCAGCTAACTTAGTTGTTGCGACTAATTTATTTCACTGTTTCAGACTAGAAGCTTTGCGGACTTGAAAGAGGATGGTTTAAGTTTCATTACCATTCCTTCTATGCACACGACAGTAATTTATGATGATGCAAATGACTTCTTAAGCAAATATATTTTTAGTGGCCTAATATTGTAATGTTTGAATGTAAATTGTTCGTGTATCGTTTGGAAATATTTATGAGCATGTCAAATAAGTAGGTAACTAGTCTAGGCTCTATGTAATTTATCAATGGATGTTAGACGAAAAGCAGACATTAGTAGCTTTATATACATAAACTAGAGGTTGCGTTGTGGCGCGGGCTGCAAGCAGCCGCGCGGGGCTATGATGCGTTTGTTTCGGTTTCAGCAGGGTATTGACTTGAACATATCGTAACCAATCTTTCTTGCGTTTTGTTACGCCTTAAAAATGTTTTTTCAATATGAATGTCTTTATTAAAGGGGTACTGATGATTTTATTTCAGGTGGGATTAGTTTTCAGTATGAATTTCGGTTTCAGCAGGGTATTGACTTGAACAAACCGTAGCAAGTCTTTGTTGTGTTTTGTTTTGGATTAAAAACCGTTCTTTCAGTATAAATTTCGTTTTAAAAGGGGTACCTGATGATTTTGTTTCAGGTGGGATAAAGTTTTCAGTATGAATTTTTGTAAGATACGGTTATTAAATTGACCATAACGTATCGAACATTTCATGGGGTTTCGTTTTCCCTTCAAATCTAATTTCAGTTTGAATATAGGTAGGTATAATGTATAGGTAGATATGGAAGCATTTAACGTAGTTGAAAAAATATTTCAGTATGAGATTTGGTAACAGATGGGTATTGACTTTGCCATAATACAACGGATATTTCTGGCAATTGGCTTTACACAAAAAAAAACTCCACAGGAATGTTAACATTTGCCTTGAAAACTATTTTCATGGTGAATTACGGATTGTCTCACACAAATACGGTAGAGAAACTGATCTATATTGACATTTTATGGTTTCGTAAACTTTTCTTACTTTCGTTAACTTACCGACATAGTTTTGTGTAGAAATATTGGGTTCTTTAACACCTCATAAAAAATCTGAGTCACCTCCATTTGCGCGTTTTTCTAGCTTCTCGATTATTAGTTTACTCTGTCCTGAAGATAAACTTTTTCATAGCAATGAAATTTACAGGCTTTTTTGATACTTACATGAATTTCTTATGTGGGTTTGCTGTTTAAGACACAGTAAGTAAGTAGGATAAAGAGCGTTTTTTAACATTATAGAATAATGCTTTACTCAAATTTAATCCATAATTGGTTGCACACGTATGGAACTATAAACGCGCCCAAACTACGAGTAACACTTTGTCTTTATTTTTTATTCATTCATGTTATTTCTTAGCCACAATCGGCTCTCAGGTTATATAGTTGTGTTGACGAGAGTTTGAGTAGTCTTGCCTCGCTTCGCTCTGCTCTCCAGGGTTTGAAGTATGGTGGTTCGCATTGTTTTGCCTCGCTTCGCTCGGCTCATCTTTTACGGTAAGGTTATACTTAAGTTGTATTGCCTCGCTGCGCTCGGCTCTTCAGTGGTTGTGGTATGATGTTTTGAAATGTTTTGCCTCGCTGCGGTCGGCTCTCCAAGGTTTGTGGTATGATGGTTGGATTGTTTTGCCTCGCTTTTACGGTAAGGTAATACTTAAGTTGTATTGCCTCGCTGCGCTCGGCTCTTTAGTTCTTGTGGTATAATGTTTTGAAATGTTTTGCCTCGTTACGCTCGGCTCTCCAAGGTTTGTGGTATAGTGGTTTGGATTGTTTTGGCTCGCTGCACTCGGCTCCTCTCCAGGTCTCGGAATGGTAGTCTCGGTTGTTCTGCCTCGTTTCGCTCGGCTCTGCAGTTACATAGGCACTTGCTGTTTATTGTACTTTAGCCTCGCTTCGCTCGGCTCTTCGGGTTTTCGGATGTTGGTTTCAGTAGTTTTGCCTCGCTCCGCTCGGCTCTCTAGGTTTTGGATTGATGGTTTAGGTTGCTTTGCCTCGCTTCGCTCGGCTTTCCACTTCTTAAACGGGACTTTTCCCGTAGTTTTTCTTTATTGATATTGATAATTATGATACATAATGCCTCGCTTCGCTCGGATTTCTTGCCTTTGTGGCAGGGTTACTTGTCGGATGCCTCGCTGCGCTCGGCTGGTTTTATTTTGGTATAGCTTGTAGAAGGACTATGGCCTCGCTGCGCTCGGCACTTACACTGTGGTAAAGTTGATTGACATTTTGTATATTTTTAGTGAAAATATTTTTTCCTCTAAAAGTGGGGATTTTTATTTAAAAAATAATTATTTGTATTTATCTTCACAAATGCGCCATATACTTACCACAAATCTGTCTGACCACTTCAAAGGGGTGAAATTGCTAATGTTGGTAATTTTTTCTACGTTTTTAGGGAAATTTTGTTTTTTTCCCTACAAGTGGGGAGTTTTTATTTTAAATAATTATTGTTTGTATTTATCTACACCAATGCGCGATATACCATAAATCTGTCTGACCACTTCAACGGGGTGAAATTGCTAATGTTGGTAATTTTTTATACGTTTTTAGGGAAATTTTGATTTTTTTCTCCGTAAGTGGGGAGTTTTTATTTTAAATTAAAATTGTATGCATTTAACTACACAAACACGCTATACATTCGAAACCCCTCAGACCATCTCAAAGTGATAAAATTGCATATTTATGTAAATTTTCCCATGTTTTTAGGGAAATTTTGATTTTTTTCCCCATAAGTGGGGAGTTTTTATTTTAAATTAAAATTGTATGCATTTAACTACACAAACACGCTATACATTTGAAACCCCTCAGACCATCTCAAAGTGATAAAATTGCATATTTATGTAAATTTTCCCATATTTTTAGGGAAATTTTGTTTTTTTTCCTATAAGTGGGGAGTTTTTATAATTAATTAAAAATCTATGCATTTAACTACACAAACGCGCCATACATTCAAATCCCCTCAGACCATCACAAAACGATAAAATTGCATATTTATGTAAAATTTCCCATGTTTTTAGGGAAATTTAGTTTTTTTCCCTAAAAATGGGAAAATTTTATTTCATAAACAAACTAAATGCATCGACCTACACAAACGCGCTCTACAAGTCAAAACTGTCAGACCACCCAATACAGGTGAAATAGCCTTAAAACATGTAAAATTTCTCTTTTACAAAATGGCTGCCACTTCATCCGCCATTTTGATTTTTGCAGTTTTCGGAATTTTCCTATTAATTTCACCATATATCCAACCATGTACAAAGAAAAACATCACCCCACCTCCCCCCCTTCTGGGAGATCAATTCACCTCAACTTGAATCGACGTCGAACTTTTTCAAAAATATAATCTCCAGTATTTCTCAGGGTTGCCAGCCGAAAGTGATAAAAATAGTCAAATGTCGTTAGTATGAGCCTTTCTGACTAAACTGAATCATTTTTTAAAATCCAAAACGGTTATTTCTATTTTTTATGTTTTTGGGGAAAATCTCAAAATTTTCCCTAAAAATGGGGAAATTTTATTTAACTGGTATAGTCTACTCAACAAACTACACAAATGCGCTATACAATACAAATCTCCCCAACCACTCTAAACATGTGAAAAAACTATTCAAAAATCGTGAAAAAAAGTCACTTTTACAAAATGGCCGCCAAAGCAGTTCGCCATTTTGTTTTTTCAACTTTTCGGAATTTTCCCATAAACTGCACCATACAACAGACCGTGTCCAAAAAAAATCATCACCCCACCTGCCTCCCTTCTGGGAGATCAATTCACCTCAAGTTGGGTCGACGTAAAAAAATCGGAAAAAATAAAATCTCCCCTATCGCCCAGGGTTGCCAGTCGAAAGTAATAAAAATGGTCAAATGTCATTAGTACGGGTCTTTCCGACAAAACTGCATCAAATTTTAAAATCAAAAGTGGCCATTTCTACTTTTCATGTTTTTGGGGAAAATCTCGAAATTTACCCTAAAAATGGGGATTTTTTTTTCGCATGGCAACTCTACTCATCAAACTACACAACCGCTCCATACAAGTCAAACCTGTCAAATGCCTCGAAAACAATAAAAAAATGCTTTGAAAATCCCCGAAAAAACACGTTTTTATAAAAAAATCTCCCCTCCCCCCGCAATTAAAAAAAAATCATTTTTTGGAATTTTCCCATAAATTTCATCATGTGCCCCACCGTTTACAAAAAACACCATCCCCCCACCTCCCCCCCTTCCGGGAGATCAATTCACCTCAAGTCGGGTCTGACACGCCCTAAACTTTGCTTCACTGCAACTCGGCCGCCATTTTGTTTTTTTATTTTTTTATATTTTTTTTATAATCTGTCAGACACTCTTAATACACCCTCGAAATATAAAAAAATGTATGGTCACCAAAATGGAGGAACAAAAAAAATTTTTTTTTTTTACAACTTTTTTTAAAAAGTCGAGGTTTTTCTCTACTCACCGGAGCACCCTGTACATTTCCCTAAAACATTTTTATATCAAAAAATGGCTCCTTCTGGGAGAACAATCATGTCAATGAGTCAGTGAGTGGTAATCCAGCTATATATATTATAATGATAGCTATTCAGGAGATGGACTCACCACACAATGCTTGTATTTAAACGTTTCTAGGTCATATGTAACGGTGTTTCTTTTGCGCTGTTGTGGTCAAGTTAATAGGAAACGTCTGGATATATTGACTGGTCGACAACTTTACAAATATACCTAAGCTACAGCGGCGAAGCAACATCTTCAAATACAAAACAATAAATAAACTCTCTTTTAAGGACCAAACAATTTAATCAAATTGCTTAAACTCAGGATAATCCAGTTACAAATAAGAGAACTTGTCACCTGCCAGAGAGGAATTAAGGCTCAGACGTTTTTATTAAATCATAAAGCCGAGTCAATCTTTAACAAAATAATATTAGGGGCGGAAGATAAAAGGCGACAACAGCGAGGCGGACTAACTACGGGATAAAGAGCCTTTAGTAGGTACGATAAGCTAAGTTCGGCAGAGTTGCCGGGGCAGGGTCGGACCGATAAATTGGGCGGCACTTAATTATGATCTGGGGCGGCATCTTGCACGGGGCTAATGTCCCTGAGTCGTTTAATGCGCGAACTTGTCCGGGGCGGGCGGCGGCGCCTCCGGGGCGCGATAAATCCACATGTGCCGCCGCGTCACCGACCGACACCATTACTGCATGCCGACGTCGCGCCCGCACTACAGATGCCGCCACTAATGTTCAACATTTGCATATCACTGAAACTGTATTACACTCGGCTCGTGTCAAGTCTTAGCTTGTGAAATGAATGCTTCCGCTGTACCCTAGTTGCGACGTACCGCTCAACACAACCAGGTTATTAAATGTTATCGGGTAACCTTACCATTACCACGGCAATGGTATAACGATTGTGGTAAACAACAGTGCCTATTTAGGAAACAAAAACAAAAGTAACGTTAGGCGATATCGCAGGGAGGGCTCGGGGGGCGGCGAATTATCTGGCTGTAATTACAGCTCGCAAGACGCCGGCCGAGGCGTTACGTCGCCCTAACGGCTTTTATAGCGTATGTAACATCGCCGGCACATAAAATAAATGTGTCGGCGCCCGAGCCATACACTGGCACTGTATTCACAGATTAATAGCCAAAATGCTTACGTTCACGCTATTCCCATTGTCGCCTCAAGCCAACAACGCCGACGTCTGCCCCCGTATACTTTATATTAAGTTTTTCATCAGTTCTTAGCTCGGGCCTATGTGTAAGTAAGGCGGTGTGTGCGAATAAATTTACAGCGTCGCGACGGAGTCAACCGCCAACTTCATTCCGTTATCATAATAAATTAAAAACCCCAAGGAAAGCAACGAAAGCGCTTGGCATTTTTTTAATGCAAAATAACTTTAATCTGGAAAACCCGGGAAGTTAAGAAAGCCCCAAAAGAAGAGTAACTTTATACACGTATACAATGAGAGAAGAAGCATATTGAGGAAACGGCAGAACAGTAGCACCTATGAAATTAGTTCGGTGTAAGTTTACCGACTTGTACAACAATCCGGCGACGGGTCACGTCCGGGAGGCCCAACGAGTTTGAAAGTACCTTCAGAGAGTTTGGGCTTCTCCACCACGGCTGGGTCACGGGGCAGCAGTGACTCGCGGCTCCGGCCCATTCAAATGTTTATACGTCCACATTAGCTTTATAGCGCTTTATACGCAGCCCGGGGGCGCTCTCGGAGGCTACGGACGCGTGAGTGCACTTTTATTGAGCATGATATAACGTAATTGCCACTTGGCGCCGTCTACTTCGTACATTAGTGGAACAATGACGAAACCCGCTCCCAACTACATCCCTTTACTTCACTACAGGATTAATATCATAATTCAATTATACTTGCTAATTGTAAAATATTTATGGCAAGTTCTAACCCTGATAGAGCCCCGTGGAGTATTATTTGCTGTAATACGAGACCCCGTGATAAAGGATCCCATAAAAATGACACTTTGAATTTTTCGGTTCTCATATTTCATTGTTATTCGGAAATCCGATTTTCTTTGCGGATTTTCTTCGCTAGAGTTTTCCGATAGGTATGATATTTTATTAGGCAATCAGAATCAAAATCTATTGCACGGATGGTTAAATTAAATGACATTAACACATTCACTGTACAAATTAAGTTAACTAGGTATTTGGTGATTCAACTGTCCCATAAAAATCGAAAGTTAAGTTAAAGAAAACTTCAAAACAATAACCGATTTACTATGTATGCGATATATCTCACTCGCCGAGCCCCATAATCTTGATAAATGAAGGTCCTTGGAGCGTAGTCGGCACCGCATTGACAAAGCCCTCAATAAACTGACGCGGACACATAAATAAGCATATTCGACGTTTTATTGAGTGGAGGAAATTCGAAGTAAATAGTTTCCCGCGTCATTACTCCACGGGAGCCATCAATCAGGGCGCGGGCAGCGGCGGCATGGCGGAGCGGCGGCGTGGCGGCCGGCCGGTCGTCTCCGGCTGTATCTGATCGCGCTGTAATGACGGTGGGTGGTTCGATCGCAGTCATAAATAAAGTTTAGCATGGATGGCGTTTCGCGTGGTCATAAAGGAGCTTGGGCGGCGAGGGCTGGTACGGCGCGGCGGCGGCGGTGCACGATATCTGCATTGTGGGGCGGCGCGGCGGCGCCGGCGGGCTGGCGTCGCGGCGGCGGCGCATACATCAGGCACGCGACGCCCCCCCGCCCCCCACCCCCCACGGCACTCCAGCGGGTGAAAACCTCCTCGCCAATTATCATCATGGCATTTCTATTTTTACCCGCTTTAGCGTCGACTACTCGGTCAGCCTGAAGCCCCTGTTTGCGTAAGTTACGCGATTGATTTCGTTTCCAACACACAACTACGACAATGGAAACAAGGATGGTAATTAAATCGTTGCCACTTGAATTATGCCGATTATGAACAGAACCCCGAACCGATTAGGGGCTCCGTAAGCTGTGATGTTTCTCCAATAATCTGATGTCAAGTTATATTACAGTTTGAACAGCCAAAGCAAATAAGATCAAAGTAGATCTGATATGTTTATGACTAGTTAGTTAGTAAATAGCGGATCGTTCCGCTATTTGCATTAATGAGTCAGTTGTCGAGTCACGGGTATAAAGGGCCGTCTCATCTCGCCTGCCGGTAGGAGACGGTTCATAATAATAGTTTGTCTGAGTACGGCTTTACATTCGTATATCTTAGTGCGTATAATTAATTCGGATAAGCGAATCCATGATTAAGAAACATATAGGCAACGCCGACATTCAAAGTTGATTTCCGTCGCTCAGGGAGCCTTGGGCGGACGGTGTCAAGGGCACAGAAGGTAGGAAAAGAATGGCAAATGGGGGCTTTGATAGCGTTTGATAAAAATCCACCCTGTGTAGGTATAGACCGCCGCCGTCACGGTCCGCCATTTTCGTTATATCGCGCTATAATCGTACCACCATGTCAGCCATTATCGTATGCAAATCCGGCCTTCGAAATATGCAACAAGCCTGGCGCGGCCGCGGGGCTCGGCCGTATCACGGGCTATTAATAACCGCGCCGTTTTGTTACATGCACCCGTTCTGCACTAAGCCGTATTTAGTTCCACGGGAATATCACCGAAGCGTTAATCGGGTTTACTAACTAGTAACCGCCGATAGCGGGCGATGCGACGCGGCTGAAATAGGACTGCGCCTCGTGGGAAGCCGTCCACAGATGTGAGATCTGTGTCGACGGAGACGCGCGACCCTCCCAGTAAACAGGGCAAGGATACACATCTACTACTTGCTTAGCTTTAAACATTATACTCCTTTTAAAATATACAACTCGGCATAAATTGTATCAAGCAACAAAACAAAGCGGACAAACTGTTGGCAGTACTAACGAACTCTACCAGACTATTTAGAGTGCCGTAATTAAAATTAAATAAAATTATAAATGGTTTTCTTTACAGAGACGGACCCTTTGAATACTGTTTAACATAATTAAATTCAACGGCAGGAGCTTAAAACAGGTTAGCAGAAGGAATGAGCGATGATCGCGGGCCGCGGCCGGGTCGCGCCCTGTCACCCGCTGACCCTCGGCTATTGGGGCTCAAACACCACTCTTACACTAACTCTACTCTTCCACCTGGACTGAACTTTATACGATTTCAAAAGAAGAAAAAAAGACTGCGGAATTAAATTACTATTAGCAGAGTGAGCAAAATCAAACGTCGTGTTTTGTGAGAGGGGGCGGCCGCAGCGGATCCTAATAGGAGCAGATCGGAGCAAACTGCTTGCACCGAGCTCCATACTTACAAGTTTTTCAAGAAGTGGAGGATAATTAGATTAGTAGCCGCCGCAGACCGACTCAACGTACAACGCTAGCACTTTTTATTTTCCTTATAAAGAGAACAGGAAATTAAAAATTCTTTTATGGAGGAAGTTTGCGGCGCTGAAATGCGGCGAAGTGATTTCATAGGTATGATTTTTCACGCCCATTACGCGAGATTGTTATGAAAAAAATTGCGTAATTTATTTCTCACCTGGAATAAGGTATCCGAAAATTCACTTTTATATAATTTAGGTGTAAATCACAAGGAAGTGGCGTCCGTGCGGTGCCGCGAACGAGAATGGAATGAGTTCAGGCGGCTCTCACTCGGCTCTACAATTGAATTAACTGACTAAGGCTTCAGATTAGCTTTGTAGGGTTTCACGCAAACAAATGTAGCCGTGTGTTTCATATTTCACCCCCGCGCGTGTCGCCTGGAGCCACCCGACACTCGGCGAGTAATCACTTCCTGCGACTACGCGGAGCAACCTCACCCACATCCACTCAACTGGTACACCCAAATTACCTGAAACAAAAAGATTAAAACGTAAATCAGGGGTTGTGATTTGTTCACGTCAAAGTCAATTAATGGGGACAATGTCGCTAATGATAATAATTACGTCTGAGTGACGAATCAAAGTTACTTCAGAGGAAAGTCTTGACTTTGATAATAATGGGTTTCAGTGGTGGCGGGGGCGATTGTTTCGGATGATAAACATCGCCTCCCCGCGCGCCCGCCCCCGACGTCGAGCCTTACAGTAGACGCTAATTAAACAACAACGGAGAAAATTAATAAGATTGTTTCAGAACACGAACTCTTTGTTTCGCGCCTAAGAATCAGCTGAGTAGATGTTCGACTTACGCTCGGCGATGCGATCAAGTGTGTTTGTAGAAGCGATGATTCGCGATAAAATATAAAGTAATACGTAACGTAATGTAGCAAAAAGCTCTCACGCGTGTGGCGACAATGACTGGCAGGAACGAACTGAGCCCGCGGTGAACGGAAGCCCGCTAAGTGCTGGGGGCTGCTACAAAGGCAATCAACGTGTAATCTATTTATGTAGGTATGATTAACTCCTGCACCATCTATTCTACTCACGAAAATTATGAGCTATAATAAAAAGCTGCTAGATAGAGAATATTAATTATTTGTTCACACACAAAAACAGAACAGTTCTGTGTATATCACATGAATTAACATACACATAAGCGAGTCTACAAATAATAAAATAAGCGAAACAGTAAACAATGAAATTTCTTTGAAAGAGATGAGAGAGTAATAATTGCCCTACATACTGTCTCGTTGTAATACAACCTCCGACCGACTACATATTTAATTAGCAATACGTAGCAGGTACAATTGTGTGCAAGATTGCGTGGCGGTTGTGACAAATGACGGTGTGAGAGGTTCGCTCGCGGTGACTCGCGGCGCGGCCCGGGCCGGATCGTCGCGGCCCCGCAGCCGCCCCGCGACCCCCGCGCCCCGCACGTCACACCGTCATCGCTCCCCGTTATTAATAATATCACACTGTAATTAATTACGTGCTCAGATATTCATCTCGTGTCACATGTAAACACGGCATTATAATCAGCCGCAACAATACCGCCTCCACGCGCACTAGCACAGATGAATAATTTATACCCTACTCCCCAGATTGCAAACTTCAGCTTCCGAGTGTCAATTAACGAAAGTATTTGAAAACATCCGACCTGTGAAAAGGATGCGAAATTGAATTGGGAAAATTAACCCCGAATAGGACGGGCAAAAACTTTAATGCGTGCCACGAGAGAGGATCCGCGCGAAAATGCGGAATTACACGGTCCGTGTGATGTGAACCTAATATGTGAGTGTGATACAGTGACGTGGGGGGTGAGAAGTGACTGGGACTCACGAAACCACTAGCGAAGTAGACTCCAGCGCCAATACGTTAACTTACGACTTATTTATTTATTAACACTTTATTGCTCACACAACAGAGTATAGTACAAGCTAAGCGGATTAAAATTTAGATGACATTTAATCGTTTGACGGTAGCTGCTAATGGGGGCCAGTGGCTCAAGGGAGAGCGAGGGTGTGGAGCGTTCATGAAAGTAACAGGACGGTCCATCTCATTCTAAAAACGACCCGGCCCGGGCGCAATTACACAAGAGGACGAATACATCAGAATAGCGCTGACGAAGTCGAGCACAGAGGATATCTGATGACGGCCTCCACATGACTCTGTCGGACAAACTTGCGGTTTTTCCCAAACGAGGTCTGCCTGTGCCTGTGCCGCTACAGTGTTACGTGATTGCAATTCGCAACTCCGATAAACGTCCGGAAAACAGAAACAAATATAGGGTATAGACCCTCAGACGGAATTAAGCTAAGTGTCCCCGCTCGATGAACCTAATTTTCAAATCACGGACAGTCCATTTACTTGATTAATTCTGCAGATACCTAAACCGAGCCAACACTGTGAAGTGTAGTTTCTAGAATACTCAGTTTATGTAATTGTAGAATTGAAACCGACGTTCTGGGAAGTTAAACTGAAACAATGTCCCATTAATGAATTTAATAAGATCCAGTGTAGCAGCGGTCCTTATTTAAGTGGGGTGAGGGTGGGTTTCACGCAGAATCGAATTAAGTCCATTCAGCTGCGGGCGGCGGCGTTGATTCAGCGGATCCGATGTGCGCTACACGTGAAATTGGGACGTTTCTCACAAAATGAACGAGTTCTTTCCATTTTCATTACCCATCTTGCTTGCAAATATAATGAAGTAACTATTCAATATTATAGTGTGCAGACTAGACAGTAGACGTAAAGCTAAGCGTTGTAATTAGGATCGTTATTCATTAGTCAGGTCCTTGTTCGTCATTGAAAATGCAAAGCATACGTCTTTTAGGCGGCGCTACATGGCTGCAGCTATTAGCGGTCGTAATCGGAAGCGTTAACAGTGAGTTTCCGGGAGATCAAGAGTGTTCATTAAGCATGAAGGGGCGACAATCGGCTGCGCGCCGCCGCTCCTTGCCGCCGACAAATGTACTCGGCGCGATGTCATTATTCCACTCGACATGCGACTCTCTCGCCTCGCAGACGACGTCCACCCACTACTTTACCCATTAATATGCAAAACAAAAGTCACGAATAAAATTATTTTAATTGCATTTTAAACTGACGTCACGAAAACAAGTACTCGTAAATAATGGTCTGAAGTTGTTGCTTGCACAAACGCCGGGCTTTCAGGAAAACGTTCCGAGTGAAAAACCAGCGAAGATTTAAGCAGCCAGTTAAGCAGCGTGGCGTCAAATTGGCTTGACACATACATCAAATAGGAAGCAGCGTCCCGATGGGGGTTATGAGCTAAGCGGTGCGAAGTTTCACGTCGGGAATGGATGGTCGTATTAATTGAAATATAGCGTCGCGCCGTACGCGGTCGTGCGGCGGCGGATTGGGGATTAAAGTTGCAGCAGTCGAGTGGAGAGCAGGTGAGCGCGGGCGGCGGCGGCGGCAGGGGGGGCGGGGGAGCGGGCATCGGCTTTCCGAACACGAATCATTGAAAAATTGCTTGGATCGTCTTGGAGCGAGCCGCCCCCGCAGCGCCGGCTACATACAAATCAGCTGTTCCCGACGCCCGGCTTGGCCGCGGAGACGTCCCCACGACACTATCCGACCCCAAATTGAGTTTTCAGTCATTGGCTAAGTATTTCATTTCGTATTCCCTTTTAACAGCAGTGGTAGAGTTCCAAACGGGCAGTCCTATCCAAAGTGCTATAAAACAAACTTATTTTCGCAGTGGAACAATACGTCTACCGAAATTCCAGTACAATAAATAATTATATTGTATCTTTCACAATATGACAAATTCCCAGGGCTCTCTAAAATGTCGAGAGCAAGAAACAGGGTCGCAGCGGAAAAGATTTGTGCCCAGCTCAGCTCAACTTCTGCAATGATTCAACATTTCGCGACGTTGCACGACGTAGTCTGTATCTCCTCGAAATATCGAAATCAGATTATTTTGTTTTGTCTGCTCTTTTCAAGTGTAACCCGTTTTATCTTGGGAAGCAGTCGAGTTTTCATAATATAACCGTTACCGTCGCATTATGAAATGCTTCCAGCTGAAAATGTGCTCTGGTGCAATAACAATCGGAATAATCGCGACTAAATCCGAAAGTGAGGGCTACGAGTGAACTTTATTAAAGATCCGGTAACAACAAGGGCCGGCGAGGGCGGTCGACCTTCATAAAACAAACTTTATGACAAACAATAACATTTATTACAGAGTATTAATGCGCAGTCCATTTGCAGCTGGCTGGTCGGAGGTCCTGCCGGAGGAATATCAGGCGACAACCGCCTCTTGCTCACGGTACATATAATCCTAATCTAGTGCGCTATTAAATCGCCAGCCTTTGTATCGCAGTACGTGGCCCGCGCTAAGTGACGCATTACACTCGTAAATATAACAGAGATACGTTCGCCGTAAATTTTCACTGAAAATATTGTTGTGCCGCGTCATGCGTCCGCCGTTTTATAGTGGTCGTTAAGGGGACGCCGAATACCGCAGATTTGTTCTGACAAACAATTCGAGAGTTTTTAAATGTCTGCCAGTTGAAATGTTTAGATACTAGTCCAGTCAATAAATGACTCAAAATTAGGTGTAGAGTGCGTGAGCAGGTAACTAAGCGATTCCTTCAGAAACTTGTTTAGGGGGCTTAGGTTGTTAACATACCAAAAGTCCTGACTCCTAGGTGATGAGCGGGGGGGAGGAGGGGGGGATAAAGGTACGAATTTTTGGTTTTTAGCTTATATCTCGAAAACGGTGCATCGGAGAGAAATATTTTCAACTAATGAAATAAAGTTCTTAAAATTATCTAAAACTTTTATATCATATGTTTTTTTCTAATTCCTAACCGTTTTCGAGCTATTACCCTCGGAAAAAGTTGAAATTTACAAGAAAAATGTATTCATGTCAAAACATTCATAAACATTGCATCATATTGTCTAAACCTATTGATAAATGAAAAAAATGAATAGAAAAGAAGTTGTAGATTTTGAAATTCCCTTTAAGAATATATATACATATGCTGGTTAATGTCCAACCCACCTAAAGGTACAGCTATTTTACTCACACTTAACCTTACTAATTCGGTGAGCTATGTCAGTGACTTTACCAAAATGCAAGTTTAAAATAGCTCTAACTTTAGGCGGGTTGGACATTGACCAGCATATGTAATATATTCTAAAAGGGAATAAAAAAATCTACAACTTCTTTCCTCTTCATTTTTTTCGTTTATGAATTGGTTAAGACAATATGATGCAATGTTTATGAATTTTTTGACATGAATACTTTTTCTTGTAAATTTCAATTTTTTCCGAGGGTAATAACTCGAAAACGGTTAGTAATTAGAAAAAAACATATGATATAAAAGTTTTAGATAATTTTAAGACCTCCATTTTAGTAGTTTATAATATTTGTCTCCGATGCACCGTTTTTGAGATATAAGCAAAAAACCAAAAAATCGTATCTTTATCCCCCCCTCCTCCCCCGCGCTCATCACCTAGGAGTCAGGACTTTTGGTATGTTAACAACCTAAGCCCCCTGAACAAGTTTCTGAAGGAATCGCTGAGTTACCTGCTCACGCACTCTACACCTCATTCCTTGACTGGACTAATACATGTTAGATGTATGTTTCGCAGATAAATTCAAAATTTTACTTTGATATTACTTACAAAGGTTAAAGTAGCAATAAGAATAAAATGTTTTATGTAATGTACCTAATCCTAATACGTATAACAAGATTCCGAACTATCCTTTTCAGATGTCGGAACTAAGCTAGTTTTTGTCCGTACTATCCCGGGCTTAACATGTGAATTAACGTATCACGGAGCGGTCCCGGCCACTCCGGGTCCGCCGCAGAGACACATGTCGTCTGGGGGACAGTTTTTACCCTTCGAGATCGGCACAAAACGCTTCGCAAGCACAATTCGGGAAAAACCGCCGCGAAATTAGTGGCTATATATACGCAGCTACGAATGAGGGACTAATTTAAAAGGATAATGGGAATACGCCTAAGTGTAGCATTTACGGAGCCGAAAATAAAACACGAAATTTACAGCGGCCCCAACGATAATCTTTGTGTGACTTGACTTTTAAGCTGGATATGGCTTTTAGGGATTGTTTCCGCATAATTTTGCGAAGGAAATAAGAGTTTTTCTCCTCTTTTTTACTGCGTATATATTTACGAATAAAATTTAAATTTATGTTAGTTAGGCAAAGTCTTTAGAGTTCTAGTCTATGTAACAAATATAATATAACGCCCCGCCGCCGCCGAGGGGCACGTAACGGACACGCTTCGACATTCTTTTTTCGAATTTATGAAAGAGAAAAATATCCGTTAGTGTCAGGATATAGCGGTGCTAGTTCTTAGCTGGAGGCTGTTAAGGAATATCGGCCTCGAGGGTGTCGTTGCGCGTGCGCCGTCGCCTCCGCCCAATTACTGCCCACAGTGCCCAACCGGCGTCCAGTTACTTCGTTAAATCGCCATACTGAATTATTAGGCGCTCTGGAGACCTATATTTGACTTACTCAACACTCTTTATAGCTTTACAAGTAACTTAATAAGGTCATAAATTGTTTATTAAGAGTACTACGTTATCTTTTAATTTCTTTACGGGCTATATAAGGTAAAGAGCATGCGGTGTAAGTGTGGCTATAAAACGGCGCGTTACGAACATTTAATACTGTTACGACCTCAAGTATTTATGCAAATGTCATCGCTTATCGCCTCCGTGACGCTTTTAGACATTTGCGTAATAATACGCATTACATTTATACTTTTATAGCATTCGTCATCGATAGACGCCGGCACTCGACACAAGAATAGCTGTGCTTCTATATTTATAAATGCTAGTAAGGAGGTACAGTATGTATACTATTGTGTTTGAATTTTTATTAGCAGTCCTTCCTACCTTTTAATGAATAAATAAAAGATTTTCAGCGGTTCCTGGTAAGGTAGGTCTTGCAGTGCATACTGTGGTTTTTCATTATATAGCTAACCATTTCATGTTGAGGAGCTACAATCCAACAACCACTATCCTTAAAAACACCTTCACACAAAGAGAAGTACCTACATGACAACTATATACACGCAACATGCGCTTCCGACAGAAGTTTAAGATCGTGACTGTACCACGAGTATAGCATGTCAGTAGGTCGATACTTGTCGATGATCATTTGCGTATCTAAGTGGCCCGGCGCGCCATTAGCCGGCGATCGAAGGGCGTCGTTACCCGCCTCGCCTCCGATAGCGGCTCTAATGGCAACTGCCGTCTCTTCGCCTACCGGACACTATAAATCAGCATGAATCACACTTGGAATCACCCCTAGGTGTACTAAAATCTAAAAAGCTCTCGGCTATACGGTTTCAAAAGATGTTCTTTACAGAGGGCTCCTATCAAGTTTTTATTTACTTCTCAATGTGTATAATGAAACCGTATCCGGCTGTATTTACCTACATAAGCACTTATTATATCTAGTATATATACTTCATATATTGTGTGTGATGTTCTTTATCCGCGTATACACTGTTGCTATGAGAAAATGTCTACCGTCTATTTATATACCGATAGGGCCTAACGATTCTGTTCTCCTGAGATTTACATCTGCCTCTAAGAAGCTTTTTATCTTTTACATGTACTTGTTTACCCATGTAGCTATCAGAATCGTTTAATAATATTATATGTGTACTTACATAAGCCTACATTATTAGGGTTGTTATTTATTCACCATTAGCATAAATTCGGTTTGTAACTTTTATGCGTCGTGAGTTTTCATAAGTGATTCTAAAAGGCATTTCCGAGTTCGGTTCGCTCGTAGATTTTAACGAGATCGCCGTAGATGCCACATCGAACTTGCAAGCGCCGCGGTATAACTTTACAACTTATTAAAATATTGCAGCTTTTAAATATCTCGAAACAGACTTCACTTTAAGCGACTGGAATACACCGACAATACTCGCGTTAGAAAGTTTACAACAACACGTTTATTTCATGAAAAGCTTTGTCAAAAGCGCACGCGGAGTTGGGAATGGTGAAGAAAAATGTAGTAGCATTATTTGGATTAACTTTCATTCGTTTCCCTTTACCGTTGGCGAGTTCTACTCGTAAAGTTAATCGACCGGGTCAAACGTCCGACGATGTCATTATGTGAAATCACAGTTCACAAAATCAATGTAAAAACAATGTATAGGCGCGGTATAGTCATGTATATTATGTTATAGAGGACCGAATGGTCTAGTGGTTACTGGCTACTCACTGCTATGCCAAAGGGTTGATTTCCGACTGGGGCAGATTTGTTTAAAGACAGATAATTCGACTCGAGTCGATCTGTGTAGGTATGTTAGCTGTCCCATATTACCAATACCCATATTACCGGCTTGTCTAGTTTGGGGTCGGATGGGCGTGTGTGAGATGTCCCCCCAAACTATACTTGTTGGGTGTGTGGCCGGCGGCGGCGAGACGTGCGGAAGCCCCGCCGCCGGAGCACCCGGGGCAGTTTCCACCGGGCCACATCTGTCAACTAATTAATCGAATTTATGCGGTTATTTCAGCACTTGGGGCAATAAGCGGACTCGCCGCTGACCGCTTTGAAGAATCCGAGTAAACGAATTTACAACTCTCCCCCAATTACCTTCGGCTAAGCAAGTCACGTTCTCTATGAAAGTTTCATCCTCTAATCGACTCTAACCAGACAGACAGATCAAACGATCGCGGCGAGAATTTGAAAACGCCCTCCTTGTGAAAACTTAAATTTCTGTGAGGAGTTACGGTCGACAGCCGGGTCGGAGGCGAGGATGTAATAAAAACGGTATAAAGTATTCATGCTGGCGCACATATCGGCGGAGACGGCGGCCTACGGGGTCATAAATAAATAAAATATTGCAAGTCGCGAAGAGGCGTCCGGCGCTAGTGCTGCCCGGGCGGCGGCGGCGGCGGCGGCGGCCTCACCTGCGCCGGCTTCGATACATGTATTATTCAAATATCGGGATGCGGCCCATTACAGACAATCCGGCACGCGTCCGGCGCCGGCCGCGCGCTCCGGCAGACGACGCCGACTATTAAAATTTCATCTCTCTTTGTTCGAGGACTGAGATAGCGGATCGATGGGCTAGCTGCTAGCTATTAGGCTCCGAGCGCGGCCGGACGATATCTCATTGAATTTGTCGCGTCAATGAACACATTACCCGATCGATACACTTCGTTTCTAAAATAAACCAATGTGTCATCGCGCTGCATAGTGAACGAGTTCAGTGTTCAATCAGATAAAAGTTATTTTCGGAAAACAATCGCTTAACAATAGTAGGCTTTGTAGTAGCGGATGTTTATTATTAAGTTACCTTCAAATGGTGCAAGTGTTTTGAGTGGAATTTTTATGAAATTTGCAGAATTGAATAATGCTATTGTAACATGAAACTCCATTTTAGCGGATGGAGGTGGAAAGAAGCTCGTCGGAGTGGGGGCGGCGAGACGGCCGCGACTGTTTGCCGAGGCGAGGCGAGGGCGAGCTCGACAATTAATCGGACGACGATTGGAAGAGATCCTCCAGCCGATACGGAGCGAAAATACAATTATCGTAAAGAGAGCAAGCGCCCGGTAAGCCTCTCTAACTTTCTCGAGGGCGAGAACAGTTTTATCCCCGTCCCGGCGGGCAGCGGCCGGCTGCCGGCATTTGAATACTACACGGCGGCGCGTCTTCGACATAATTCACCGCTAAGAAATAAAATGCGACAAAGGAGGCCATTTGTTTCGGTATTACGGGCCAGTATCGGATCGCAGCCGCGCCGCCGCTACTCCTATGTACAGTCCGTTCCATTTTTCAGCGTTCCTCCACTCTCGAAGCGTTGAAGCGAAATAGTGAAAAATAGAAGGTCATTTGTATCGGATAAACTTCA
Source organism: Plutella xylostella (assembly GCF_932276165.1). NCBI lineage: Eukaryota > Metazoa > Arthropoda > Insecta > Lepidoptera > Plutellidae > Plutella > Plutella xylostella. The sequence continues at coordinate 7,984,796 of NC_063984.1, read as the reverse complement.
CCGATATTGGTACACGGCGGCGGCGGCGCATCGCATATGAGCTACGTGTTTACTTGTTCAAATTGCTCTGTACATGCAGTTAATTTAAAGAAATAAATCAGGCTCGCTTTATATTCCCGTCACAGCTGATAGCGGAGCCTCGGAAGCTATTACACTGGCCGTAATGAGATTAAGAGCGCTCATATAAAGTAATTTATGTGCAAAGCGCAGCTCCTTGCGGCGCCACCCGCGTCTCCGCTCCATGCTCCATGCTTCAACAATAACCGAGCAGACACAAACAACATTCGACTCAAGTAATTATACTTTTAGTGCACAGGGAAGCCGCGATTTATTAGGGTCTCGGAAATTCCAGGCTTCTGCGATGATTTAACGCTAATGGTTTAACATTCAAGGAGTTATAATAACTTGAGATTTATAATATCAATGGAGTTAGGAAGGCAGAGAGAGAAAGTTTCCCATTAGGGCAGGTGACGGCGTCCCTGAGGTGCGTCGACATCCTAAAGGGCTCGGTTTCTTATTTCACTCCGGAATAACAAGTCAGGGAAAGGTCGTCCGTATTTGATCTGATTCTCTTATTATTATTTTTGCTCTTCCGTTGTAATTGAATTAGCTGAACTGTTATTTGATGTTGCCTTTCAATGCCGGCGCGGCTTAGTGTTAACGGGTATTGTACTTCTATAATAATGACTGAAAGTTTAAATAATTTTTAACTGGTTTCTTGCACTGAAAATTTTAAGAAAGTATAATACCTTTATCTGTATAATATTTCAAATGTTTTATGATAATTTCACGTAAACTTTTACCATTTTACATTATGAAACCCTACAGACGTACCTCCTATTCTATTCTATTCTCTGTGGGGGTGTAAGTACCTGCACTTGGCTCTCTCGAATGGAACCGTTGTGCATATCCCCAAGGTCTAAACTGCCTTCCTAAGCTTGGATCATTTTACCACCACGCTGGTCCACTGCGGGTTGGTGGGTTCACATATCTAGATTTGCTAGATCTAGATATGCAGGTTTCCTCACGATGTTTTCCTTCACCGTAAGAGCGATGGTATACATTGTACTTAAGTTAAAAGAACTCATTGGTACATGTCAGCGCCGGGATTCGAACCCGCATCTCTGGCGTGAGAAGCGGGCGCTTACCCGACTGAGCTACCACCGCTCCCTGGAGAGTACCTCCTGTAATTATCAGTTCCTACTTCAATGCCCAATATCCTATCACTTCTTCCCGTGAGCCTGGGGGGCAGGGGTAGGCTGCGCGGGGCGCGGAGGAGGAGTGACCATCCATCACACTGTACTGTGAGCTATCCCTACACTACACACGTGCGTGAAAATTACTGCTTCGACCAATTAATGGGCGGCTTTTCTCGTAAATTGCGATAAATGTCTGTGTCTTGGGTGAGGTTATCAAGTGCTTATTATAATTAAACACTCAGGAGCAATGAAAAAGTTCCAGTGAGATATGGAAAGACAATGGCAGATGGAACTTTTTCATTGCTCGTGAGTCGTGTGTGTAATATGTAGTGACGAAAAAATAACGAATACTTAGTCCACCTTGCAGGTAATTTGAAAGGACACTGATATTTAATAAAAGTTATTACAGGTATGTATATGTTTTCAGGATCTTCGCCTATGAAAGAGCGAGAAGTAAAAAAAGTATCGTAGTCAATGTTTAATAATTTTAAACAAAATTGCGATATAATTGATTTTCGCAGCATAGCAACGATTTAATAAAGAATCGCACATTAGTTTATTGAACGCAGCACGCTATCACTCGTCACGTCGGCGGACAATGGCGTCGGCCCTACGACTATGTATTATTATTTTTATTCCTAGCAAAGGATGATCGATCGCCCTCACACACAAGACCCGCCTTTGTTTCATACACACTAATCACACGACGCAAAACGGAGATATTCATCAACACCAACTTACCTAAACTACAATTACAACAAAGTTAATCAACAATGAGCGAACGGGGACGCATAACTTGGAATCTTTAGGCACAGTTTAATAACATCAGTTATGGCAAACAAACATTATTCAGACCAAACTACGTTTAAGATTTAAGCCCGTTTCGGTAATGTGTAATAAAAATGTTGGTCGCGTACAGAATACAATTTATTCGGGCCACTTACGAAATAAAATTGCTGCGGAGTTTTACCTTTTCGTGCGGAAACAAAACGGAAGAGATTCGAGGATGCTGTATATTCTCAGCAGTATGTCGCTACGCTGAGTCGGCGTAGCGCTACGAGCGGCCTACGGGCTACGCGCTACGACCTCGTAGCAACAGCCCAGACCTTTCATCTTTTGCAATGTTGTAATTTTTATGCCCGAATTTTATTATTGACATTACAATAATAGGTACTTGTTTATTATTCAGCATTTTATAGCGTTTCACTGTTTTACGACTGCGCTGCGTTACAGAATATAATCGTATTTTGTGGCTAAAGTTTTAGCGGTAGTTATTGTTTTATTTATGTTTAAGTTTTTATTTATGTCGTTCAAAGTTCAACGCGAATTTTATTGATTCCCTTTAGTTAGCATGTTGAAATAGCGTGACCATTAGCGTACCGTACTATATTGTATTCAATAACCATTTCATAACTTGGCACAGGTCGTAGTCGTAAACTGTAATGTTAGTCAGTAATAATTTTTAATTTCGTCGACGGCGTAGAACGAAGCGAAACAGCGGGAGGTCTCCGAGCGTCTGTGCGCTGCTCTAGGTTTGAGCGAGTCATGTGGCCGCGTGCGGGGGTCCGCTTGGCACAGCAGTACGTGGCAGTCGGCGGTAACGTGATACTGCAAACAAATGCTCGGACAACGCTTCGCGATGTCAATTAAGCTAATTAAACACATGAGGGGTGGTCCCCCCGCCCCCCGCTCCCTCCGGGGACGCCCGCATGTCGCCGTCACCCGACACACAAACCATCATGAACTAGTGCCGCCGCGGCCCGGACCTACACAAATCTACGTTTTATCCGCGCAAATAAACAAGAAACTATCGCTTGCCGAGACTACGAGCGGCGGCCGTGCCGGCTGCCCACAGGGCCGCTGCCTGGTGTCGCCGCTCACTCTACATCTGACCGGTTTTATTAGTATTCATGAACAAGAGCAATCCCCGAGCGACGGGACGGCATCAAGTTCGTCGACATTAAGCAGTTTCCGAAACTCCATCTTTACTACGCAGTAACGACTGAGAAAATATGCAAACATAATGCCGAGTGCTCCGCTTTAGTTGTAAGTAATTAGTCCGCGATGAAATTATGGAAATGAGCGGTGAAAAGACAAATAATAGAATGAGTGCTAACAAGAGATAAGACACGCCTTAATTAATAAAGTTGGCGCTTGTCTTGGGGCGACGCGACGCGCGACTCTTCGGATCCGAATCGGATAATCGCATTCGACTAATTGAGCGTTGGATTGGCGTTATCGGAGCGCCTGCCCCGCCGCCGCCGCCCGCTAATACCACCAAATCATAGGATCAAGCCACAAAGGAAAACCCAGCGATGAGAACTAACATTGAAGACACAAAGTATAAAAACTCCGACAGTCTTTTAAAGAGATAAAAAGTGAAAAGGGATAAAGTTGAAGTTACTGGGCTACCGAGTAATGGGGCGGTGTAGAAAAATAACACAAAAGGGTTGCAGTCGTGCGTCATATTTCGAAAACTTTTAACGAGAACGGAGCGGCGTGGCGCGGGGCCGGGCGGGCTGCGTGTCACGCGAGCTTCCGTCAAAAGCCTTTCAGCTGTCAGTGTTCTTACACTCTGAACCTCTTTCGACAGCCGGATAAAATTATACGCCACAATGTTTTGAAAGCTTATGAAAAGTCTTTGTATGAAAATTATAGGACAGGGGTTGAAAGTTTTCGTCGGTGACATTTGAGGGATAAAGGGAGCGGCGTATACACACAGAGACACAGACACGCGGGTAGTGCGGGCGGGCGCGGATTACGCCGCTTTTCGATTTCGACTAAAGTTGTCCGGTGAGCTCCCGTCGCGGCCGTGGAACAACGCGACGGAGACGGCCGATGGCAGACAGACGAGTTTAATAACAATTACGTTTGTTTGTCAAACAGCAACGTGTCTGCCGCTGATGAAGGTCACGGCATCAATTACCCGCGTTGGCTCGCCGTGCAGCGCGTGCGTGAATGCCGACTGGACGTGGGTGTAATCAATTAAGCTTTTATAAAATACTCTTTAAACTTTCTGTATGTTAATGGTTTCCAAGTTGAGTCGGTAGTTTACAAGATTGTGTCATTTCCCAGAAATACTCTAACGTGATTAAACAACGTGAACCGTTGTTTATCGGTAGTGTGGCAACGCCGCAAAACGAACTGAACAACAAACCTTTCACGAATGAGCTACCATCTATATTTTATAGCATTGATTTTTTTTTTATTGTGACACCATAATTTTAATGCCAGCTAAATTTCTTGCATTACTTTTTTCAAGCAACGCCTCTGCCATAAGAATAAACGTAAACTACATCACACGACACGTTGCGTGCCGCGGCACTTCACTCACTCTCCCATACGCCGGTAGATACCCCACGATAACAATTACGTACAGCATAGGTATATTGTATTAACCTGATTAAAAAGACGTTAGTTTTATTTGTAGATACGACAATATTAGTTTTAGTCAGTTAGCTCAGGATAAATGTTTGCCCGCAGCGATTGTTGTCAGAGCGACCGAGGTCTGTAGATAAGCGGTCAGTGGACATCCGGCTCGGCCAGCCGCGCAGGAAACCGAACTAGCACCAAGGACACATCCTTGTCACCAATGCCTAGACCACTAGTCACACCGTAATAAAACTACAACTCAAACTAACTCTTTTTACGAATGAATTTACATTGCATTGCTCAGTTACTCACTCCATTTGCTCACTCTCGCTACTGAGTTAAACAAATTCAGAGCTGAAAAGCCGGAGAATCATAATTAAAAGAACTTTTCTGTCGGAACGACAGACTGACTAAGTACGTTATAAAAAAGTGTGTATACACTCGACCTCACGCGGCGGCGGACGGAAAAACTTTTGTTCGGTACGTTTTATGGGTGGAAAAATTGAGAAAAGTTTGTAGCGTAACGGCCGGTGGCGGCGCGGGGCGGGCGGCCGCGGAGACTTTAATATAATATGTAAATGTGGGCGTGCGCGACCTGTGCCGCATCCTAGAGCTGGCTCGCACCGCGGACGTATTACATCGGCACTCGTAGGTGATCGTGGGAAGCAGCCGGCAGTTTTACGGTGGAGACGGCGCGGCGGCGCAAAGGGTTGCGGGGCCATGAATGTAAATGAGCGGAGCGGCGCGGAGCCCGCTTATCGACGCCCATTTCCATAAGACATCGCGAGCGAACACTCGGCTGAGGGACTTACCATGCATCATACAATAGCGTGTAAGGGAGCTGATAAATTACCTGGAAATAAGCAAAATTTCACATTATATTACGAAAACAAACCAAATAAAGGGAGGCAGAGCTAATACCTATTCACAATGTTCTGTCTGCCAACATGATAAAGATTGATAGAAATCACAATCGAATTTCGTACAAGATAAGGTACGGTTTCCCGAGGCTGTCCGAGTGACACACAGCAGGGCACGCACGGAGTGACACGTACAAAAGTTAATTTAGCGCAGATCGAGCGGAGTCTCCGATATTATCTGTCCTTTGTCCGCCGCCCTCGCCCCAAATCATCAAACACTACACTAAACTTTCTTTGTTATTTAATCGCTTCTTTGTTTACGCCTTTTACTGAAATCTTTTTTGTGCGTAAATAACACCGGACAATCAATAACTGTAGTAGGCGATTAGAACTTCTACAATTTTGGTTTAAACTTGATTATCAGCGGTCACGGCCGCGACTGATGAGTCACAGCCATCATGACGGGGCAGTAAAGTTTGACGATTAGAGTAAAGTGGGTATACAGGGCGACTAGAGAGAGATTCAGTAAAAGTGTAGAGTTAACGCGGTGTTTATTCGCTTGCTCCTTATCGCGCGGCAGTAAACCGCGGGTCGCATTGTCCCGCCGCATGCCCCCGCGCCCGCTCCGTACAATAACTCTCATTTGCGAGCTCACGTCGAACATTAAGTCACATTCACAACCACTCGCATACAACAATACGGTTTGATGTGCCCTAATCAAGTGTTCATTCGCAGATAATGTAATTTAATTAGATTATTAATGTCAATAGGCAGTTTGCCAGTTATTGTTTCCTATCAGCGGACTGGAAAGTAATCCTATTCGCTTGATTACACTTTATTAATAGCGTAACTATAGAGCGGATTCAGCAAGTTTCAATAACGGCGACCTTTGTATCGTAAAACAAATCCGGGCCGAGTGGGTCCCAAAACTTTTCCTGGCCCGATGTTTACAAGGTACCCAAACTCTTCAAAAACAACGATACATCAAAAGTGAGTTACAAGTTAACTGGCGCCTAACAGGCCGTCGGCGGTGGCGGCGGCGGCCCGCGGCGGTGGCGACACGAGGCGGCGCCCTCCGGACCTGGCTGTTTACATTACGGCGACACTTTCCAGTTTTTTGAGTGAATTGGTTTGACACAGCCCTTCTGCCTTGCGTCAATGGGCTCATTCAGTTTCTAGGATAAACGAATCAACAGAGAACCGAGGGAGGGCTGAAAGAGTCTAGTAGATAAAGGCGAGGACGGGTCGCCCTCCGCGAGGTCAGCGCCGAGCGGCGAATCATACGGGGCATCAGTCATTAGTTGACGTGAGTATTCAACAAGTAGGGCACTACAAGACGCGAAGGGAGGAGCGTCGCAATAGGCGGGGCCGCCTTCTGAAAAACTAGTCGCGTGACCTCGACACATCGCCGACGTAACGGTCGCCTCTTGTTGCTATGATATTATGAAAACATGTTTGTTCGTTACACAAACGCTTCCCCCAGCTGCGAGTTTACTGCCTCAAGAAACTTCAGCGAGAGATGAACTTTGCACACAACAATTTGTTGTGGAAAGGAGATGTTTAAATTTTACGCAGAGAGATGAGCCCACGAAGACAATAAAGAACCTAAAGCGTAACAGTTTAAAACTTCACTGCGCGAAACACTCCGTAGCGACGCGTCTGAAAGTTCCAAGAGCGGCGGCGGCGGCGGCGCGAGGGCCGGTGTCAAACTAAGAAATATCGCCTCCTTTCGAAATGCATCGTTGCAAGTTTCATCGATGTTTTAAAAGCTCGCGCGCCGGCACTCTCTGTCTCTATATCAACAGATTTCAACACGATATGCAAACCAGACTCGGGTCGTTCAAGTTCTCGTTTATTTGTAAATTTACTTTATCCAAATCTCTACCTACTGTATACTCGTATATTTGTATATGCAATATGCATATCACTGTATCACAGCAATACACTATGGACAGTAAAAGATAAAACTTGAATAGCAAAGTGGTAAGTTACAGTTTAACTTTGCGTCACGAGGGTTACATGGGAAAGACTGCAATTAGGGGAAGGTGGCAATTGCAAAAGTAGGGAAAGCTTTGTACCGACAAGTTAAGCCGGTGATCGTATCACGCGAGCCCCGCGCCCCGCGCCGCCCCGCGACGCGCTAATCCCATTCCCGGGACAAATTAATATGCTCATCGGCAGCCGCAGCACTAGATTACGTCGCTTCCATAGCCCGATTGTATTTTAAGTGTATTATCCAATTTGGTGTTGTGCGGGTGTTACCCGGCGTCGCGGAACAAACTGCGCGATTAGTCGCGGGCCGCGGCCGCTACAATGGCTGCATTATGCCGCGGCGCGATCAAGCGGGCTTGCGCACTTAATAGATTTAGCACTGTGCCGCAGCCTGCCCGGGCCATTGCGACCTAACTGGATTACCGCAGCCAAATCGCTCAGCCGAGCTTAGCGCGCCACTCAAATGACTGGGCATGTGCGAGTAATCACGCGCGCCGTATCGCACATAAACATGTCGGCAGGTAAGGCCACTGCTTCCCGAATGATCCTTCAGTCTTCTTTAGAATATTGAATTTAAGGGTTCAACGAGAATATTATCCTTTCGCCGCGTCGAGAATCACCGCCCAAGAGACTCGAGTGCCTCATTATTTCCGAGAAACAGATAAAGGACTGAGCCTTCTCATATCGAAAAATAAGATTTGGAATATGTGAGCATGAATACAACATTCATCATTGGCATTACGAAGGTTCAAACAAAATGATGGATGAAAACAGATCGAGTGGCGGCAGAAATTCAAAATTTCCGCGCGATCCACGGCGGGCGACCTAATTAAATGCACGTTCGGCCGTCGAGTAGCATCACCGGCGCTGGAAGTTGGCGGCGGTAGCGACTGATTAAAACGGTGCTCACAATTAAAAGCGCAGTTTAATGGGAGAGAGCACCTCGTGGAGTGGTCTTCATGTAGGCAGTTACAGCGTAGAGCCCTCGAGCGCGCGCCGCCGCCTCCCGCTACTAACGAACTGTGCAACAAAAATACTCCACTGAACTACTGAAGGGCGCCGACACTCTACACGTATAATGAGTTAAGAACGTTGTAGAACTATATGCACCTGAGCGACGGACCCTCAGCCACTCTCGGAAAGATGCGAATAAGTGGACGGTTAACTCTTTGATCAAATTATTAATATTTTTTTTATTTTTATTTTTTAGTGGTTAGACTGTGTCAGATAATAAGCAAAAAACGGTATAGTACAGAATACACAGTATGATTGATTACGCTGCCGCTGCTTAGCCCTTGCCCTTCATTCGAGTGTAATTAATTATGTAAAAAGTTACAAAAATACTTTTTAGTTGAGTTCCTGAGAAGGTCCCAGGAAAGCGTAATTTCATGAATCAATAATGGAGTAGCTTATTAAAATTGTACAAGAAAGAGGGGTACCATTGAAAAAGGTTTAAATAATTGTGAATATTTTAAAAAATCACAACATTTTTCACGTGCATATCGCAACAAACAATAATGTTAGCAGTTGTCGGCGGCGCGATGTGGCGAAACCTGTTAAGGTCGATCTGATACTCCGCCATAAATAACAGGTTCGCGCAAATGGACGTTTTTGGATTGCAAACCAATGGATATTGAACCATCAATCGTGAACAAAATGCAACTGCAATAGCCATTTCCGCACTCGTTTGTAAATTGGGACATATTGGTTCGGGAAACAAACTTCGCAAGTTGCTCTTAAGCACCTCCCGGAGGAAAGTGCAGCGCGAGACCCAAAAACTCTACGCGACTTCGTTAAGTAGGATTTATGAAACGAGTTCGTAACAAGCATGATAGTGTCTAGTAACGAATTACGAAAATGGGTATAGAATTTTTTGTTTATTCTATTGTTTTATTTATTTACTCTAATATGAACTGATCACTACCTGACTAGACATATTCAGAATAAGGCGTAAATGCTTAAAAAAGCATGACTTTCGTCCACGACTCGACCGTTATTCAGCAAGATTTAACTCGTTACAGCTAGAACGAGTGTGTCGGCGGACGATATACAGGCGTCACGGTTCACTATCGGTCGCGACTGGAAACGTAACACATTGTCCCGCATCGCTGTGCTTTTTGCAGCGTAAATAACGTGGCCCGGCGGCTTCCGCTGGCGTCGGGCGAACTTGCCGGCGGTAAATCAATCTGTATCGCACTCCGCACAAGCTGCCTCGACAACGACATTCGTTAAAGATTTAAAAATATATTTCGCAGTCGGCCGCGTACGAGATTGGAAGAAAGGCTGCATCTGCCGCCAAGTGGACAAAGCTTGCGTGGAACCGGTTGCACTTGTTTATTTTTGCACGCATTCCGGCGGAGCCCGGGGTGCGGGGGGGTGCGGGGTGCCGCGACTGCATCACGACGAGATTGGGAGCTCGGTCCCGCCGCAGACACACTCACCTCGATCTTCTCATTTATCATTCGACCAGTTTAGTTGAAAACAACTTCGAAAACAAACTTCATCGAAACTATTTCTTTGCCAAGTTTCATTCGAGTTTGTTCATTTTCGTTTCGTCGGAAGCGCTCGGGGCGACCGGGCATCGTTTCTCGGTACGAGGCAAGGCAAATAATGTAATGTATAGGTGTGCTCCTTCATAACATAACTGATGTACCGTTTAGTGTGAATCCATTAGCTAGTGCTACGTCAACAGTGACCGTTGACACATGGCTCGTTCGGCGCGAAGTGGTGGCCTAAGCGGCCGACCCGCCAGCTTAGTGCCGCGCTCATTTGCATAGAATAATTTAGGGGAGTGCCAAGGGATAGAATCTCTCGGCTGAGAAAACATATAGGTTTCGTGTCACGTTCGCGATGAGAATTCACTTTAATTGGCAAATAATACGTAAGCCAATTAAGGATGCTAAGTCGGGCGAAGCGCTCGTGCCGCGACTAGCGAGCAGACTCCGCGGCTCCAGCGTATTCAATTATGCTAACCGACAGCCGAAAGAACATGGAAACTCTAAAACCGTACAGATGAATTATATATATATTGTACTTGTTAAGTTATATTCTACTAAAGAAGAAATGCCGATGAACATACAAGCATACCGACGAAAACCATAACCCTCCTTTCAGCGTTTCTGTAGTTGGGTAAAATGGAACATTCCTTTTAGTGTTTTATTGCAATAAGCATTAAATTGCGCGGCATGGTGGGCCGCGGGCCGCCGGGGGACGTCGCGATTGTCATGTAAAGCGTCTGGGCCGACCCGCCTCGGGCTGAAAATGCACTTTCGCGGAGCGATTGCCTGTCGATCCGAGTTACTTCGCGAGACGGCGGCGGTGGAGTGCGAAGGGTCTAAGTGCGGATAACGATCTGCTCCGAAAGTGTAACAGCCCGATAGCATCGCGGTAAAAGTAGTGAGCGGCGAGAGCGCCACAGCGCCAGTGAGAGTCTCGGCCGGGGCAATGACTTATCGCCTCGTACATCGTTAAACAGATCTAGAACTCGTGGAAGCACTAACGGTAACATGAAAATAATAGCCGGAGCCACAAAGAAATGTTTAGAGATTTCGTATCACCTCGATCTAGAACGTGCAAAATTCAGGAACCAAGGTTTGACTGTCTAATCTGGGACAAACTAATAAACCGTATTTTACGGGTGATTTCTAAACCTTCATTTGGCAAATTTAACTTCCACTTATTTATGCACCTATATTCAGCGAACCTTTTACTTTGACTTTAAAAGCAGAATTTAATCTAAACTTACTGTAAAAGTTAGCTATTTTGCCGAGGGAAATTCATAAATCAATAACTTACAATATTCGGATGCACTAGAGCGGTAGCGACTATCGAGTCGCGATGCAAACATGCCAGCAGTTTGAGTAAAGCGTGGTCGGCTAAGGAGGACGAACCGGTCCATGGTGTTGTTTCCTATTCCATAAAGGTGTACTTTCACTATCGGCGGAGACTAGTGTTGGGTGAGGTATGACGTAAGCGGCGGCGTCGGATTCGGCCGGAGGAAGCGCGAGGTGCCAAGGTCGAGGTGGATACGAGCCGCATGCAAATGAGCCGAGATAAGTCGCGCTCATTACGCCCGATATCCGCGCTGACGTCTCGCCAGCGCCATTACGAGCCCGACTTTATTATGCCGATGTTCCACGAAACGGGGTTAGGTTAGGACCGACGAATTGCAGGCACTGTTTCACATAGTTATCGCCATGGCGACGGCACAAATAGACGAACGTGATTGGAAGCCAGGGTTGCTGTGTTTGCGGAGCGGCTCCGAGACTTGTACATTAGTGAGCCGTTTCCTATGCTGCGTCAAACATGCCCTCATTTTACAAAGTGTTCTCGTCTGTAATTTAGTTAATACGGCGCGGGTACCGGGTAGTGCGGCCGGAAGGGAATAGACTGCGAATATGGAAGTAAAATAAGTTTTCTTATCAGCGTGGAGTGGAGTAACTTTGGAGCTATTTACGTGATTTTCCACGTTGGTGGAAGAGACGCGTCTCTCGGGCCTCACCGTTTAATTAAAGGGCGTCGGGCGGGGGCGGGGGCGCGGGGCGGGGGCGCGGGGCGGGGGGTATAATGGCAGCGCAATATCGGATGGAAATGCGCGGCATGTAGGAATGCGCCGCACGCCGCCGCCGCCGCCGCCGCCGCCCGGACCCCTGATCATTCGCGAACGATTCCTGCTATTTTTTATTGACGACTCCAACACCGACAAACTCACTGTTAAACTACTTTACTCATTCAGAGTAGTTCGATACCGAGCTTTGATTTATCAGTGAACTTAGAAGCGTGTATAATAAACGACGCGCACTCATAGAATGGAATGCATAACCTAGCTAAAGATACACTTTGCCTAATGGACACGACGCGGTCGTATTTTTCGTCCAGCGGGGCGCTCGGCGGTGGAAAGATTAAATTTAGAGACGGACATTTTTAGAGAGCATAAATTCAACTGTGATCTCGACGCCGCTTCATCTGACAAACAAGTTGATACATCGGATGTCAGAAACGTCGACTCCTGTGCGTACAGTCAACAAATCATATCGGTGACCACTCCCTGTAAAATCTATTTTTGTAAGGAAATTAATAAATTTGACCTTTTGTGTATTGATTAATAGGTACATAGATAAAATTTCCAGATCCTAGGAGTTAATTTTATAAAGTGATGCAATTAATCTATTAGCCTCTAGCGGCCGTTGCGAATATTGGGCTAAGTATTATGATTTTTAAGTGCTTCCGCAACACACAATCTCAGGTATGTAGTAGGTAATAAGTAATAAATACTAATAACTGCAACTCACTGTTGCTGCTCACGACTATCCAAATAGTGCAATTTGCTTTGACAAACAATACGAACTAGATGTAATGTCACATACAAAAAAAAACAAAGCTACATGCTACCATTTGTTTACTGTCTAACCGAGTAAACATTTTAAGTTGAACTAATGACAACCATTGTAACAATGAATAAAGTCACAATTCATCTAACCGAACTAATTCAAAATAAGAGTTCACTTGGAAAATAACCACCGACACTCCATCTAGTTCTTATTGTTTATAAAAGGCAATTTGAACGGAGAATGGCGAAACTCTACCTCGTGACACCTCATTTAGCATCTCAATGTGAAAATCTTACTTTTATTCGCAACACTACCCATTAGTGGCACAAAGCAAATTGGGCAGCCTTGGCTCACCTTTAGAAGTGTTAACACTTATTATTAGGTAGACGTGGCATTAAAAAAATCAATAATATTTGTGCGAATCACGAAAACATTTAAGCTGCATGCTCCGCATCAAAATGCATATAAAAGGCAGCAATTAAAATTCAGTGCAAAGTACAAGTGGACGCGCAAACGAGCTGATCCAGTGACGAGTCGTTGTTATGCGGCAGTCGGCGGTGCAGGCGATTCAGGTCAGATTAAGTGATTTTTAAAACTAATGCAAGCGATATCACGCCACGAGTGCGCCGTGCAATATTAATGAACCGGCAGCCGGCACGCCGCGGCGATGGAATCCGCCGTTAATTGGTCAGAAACTCAGAATAATCGTGCGGCCGGCTGTTACGGCCAAGATTGAAAATTACTGAATCGCATCTCCTGCGACCCGCCACTGCATTCCTCGGGATAATTACGCCGAGGTGTGTTAGGACAAATGGCGCGTTTCGGGACGAACCTGACACGCTCTACATTCCAGTATTAATTTCTGCTTATTGTGGTCCACGCAGCCACCGACGTATACAAATTACGTAACGGAGCCTGCCATTCAAATGTAGAGCTTTCCGTCTCGCGAATGTCTACTCGAATACGTAGCGTAGGTATTCGAGCTATAGCTGTTCGATATTCGTCCCGTCTCAGACTGGGAGATAGAGATGAGAGCACTGACCTCCTCGGTCGGACACCCTGTTTACACAGCAAGCCGACTGGCGGATTCACAAGAATATTTCATCTGTTTTTAACTAGTTAACCGACGGCAAGTAACTTTTATGATCAAAGAGTAGCCCGAGGCGGTTGGAAAGATTGACGCAGAGGGAGGCGGCGTTACCGTTACCTGTATTCCAATTAATAAACAGTCGGAGCGAGGCATCAATCGGCGAGAGTGGCTTTGAGCCGGCGGTAGCAACTTCACCATGAAACAACTCCACCGGAGCAGACAAAGCGGCTGCTAAAGATTACTGGCGGCTTTTAAACGTTTTCCAATGGAACAGTCGGCCCGGATTTTGAAAACTCCTCAAGGGTACTAAGCGATAGGCTTTGATTCCGATCTGAACTAGTTTTGCTCATTCGCGGTCCGGTTGAGTTTGAGTTAGACCGAGTTGTTTTTAGTCATGTATTTTTCCTTATTTAAGTCGCCGTCTATGTGTTTATACCACTACGTCGACATTTTCCACGGAGTTTATAAAATGGTGTGAACACTCGCTAGACAGAGCAACCTTAAGTAGGGTTGTAGACCACTTTACGCGTTTGAGCTGGAGCCTGGAGTGGCGGCTCTCGCGGCAGAGACTCAGTTACGTCACGTGCTGACGTCACGCGTCCACATTGCAAACACGTGTTACAATAAATAGCACGCAACAACAGGGAGTTGTTTAATTCTAATTAACGACCGAGTATTTGTGCAGTGAAGATTCCGTGAAATAGATTCGAGGAACTATAAATTATGGTTCTACCTTTTTTGGCATAATATTTATTTGCCTAATCTCGTATTGCATAGTAACGTTTGGTCAAAGTCTCGTTACGCCGAAAATCGTATGGCATAAATCCGTTTAATAAAAAGTTATTTCGCATAACATTGTTTAGCCTAATAATGGTATGGCCAAATCTTGAATAGCCTAATAATGCTATGGCATAGGTTTATTAGGTTTATACAAAGTAATAATATTCGTTTGGCTTTAACTTTGACGGAGCGTCTCCCTACATAGCGCAAACTGGTGCCTTGTATTGTTTCCGCTGTTTGGAAAACGCTCCGCTCCGCTTCGCTGCGCTCCGCTTTGGTTTTGATGAACATGTGCACCTAACACGCTCCTCCTCGCTTTGCTCGTCGTCGCACCTATTTTTAGGATTCGATCCCATGGGGTTTGTAATAATTATAATGGTCGTTAACTTTCGATTTTTTGATCATACAATATCGTGATTTTCGGGATGTAGGAGAAAAATACCACAATTTGTACATTTACTACATACTTAATATATTATTTATTAAGATAACATTACGAGAAACAAGATTATACATAGGTATAGACGAACATAAATTTGAGCAAACGAAACTTAGGTGTTTAAAGATTGTGCCTAAAGAGTTTTAGACGAAACGAGCCTTATGCCACATAAGTCTTGGCAAAGTGATGGTTCGGCCAAAAAAGTTTAGACCATACGAGTTATGCGAAATGAGTTTTGGTCAATAAAGATTATGCGAGATGAGCGGAACCCATAAATTATACGAGTCTATTTCAGATCATGTTATTCTAGTAGCAGGGAAAATAATACATAATATAGAATTATGTAATATTTAAAACGTGGTAGAGACTCGGGATGTTCAGACAAAACATAAACATCGTGGTACGGGATAATGGATCTTCTGACTAGACAACTACATTATATAATATGTAATAAACTGTTCAGTAGCTACTTGAAATGAGCAACCAATCATACCTACTAGTCTACACGCGGCATGGTAAGTATTGACCGACCAATAGGTACAGTTTCGTATGTAGTAGCTGAAAATTTACGACTTCTCAGAAGTATGGTGGTCGCACATTCGGCGTCACGTTGCCAAACCGCTTCTGCTATTTCCAACAGAGCTATGCGTATGTTACATAAGCGAGATATCCACCTCGATTATAATTTTATAAATAAAAGAAACCACTATGACAGGTTGATGAGTATTAGAAATAGTGTTGTTGGCGTCATCTGGCAGTGGGACAAGCTGGCTGTTGGAACGGAAACGTTTAATGTTGATAGTTGGAAATAGACACAGATATGAAAGTGAATCGTGTGGGCCGGCGCTGCATCGATCGCAGCCCACGCCACGCGGCGGCAGGTACTGGGGGGTCACTCTATAATCACTAATACTAAAACTAAATTTCGCAGCGACTTTATCTCGAACTCTATCTCGTTGTATGAAATGAGTTTTTGTCAGTATAGAGTAACCCTCCCGGTTGTGAATCTCCACGCTGCCCACGCGCTCTGCTTTCACTGTGCCATACGGTTTGTGCAACTTGGCAACAAAGGATTGGTAAGTAACATATACCTAGAGAAAAGATTCTCTAAAGTTGAAGGCAGCCATACCACGTCTATGTGTGACAAATGTATTTAAATCATATGCATTTTGTATGAAACGATATTTCCAAAACTTCCCGTCACGTCCCTCAGTAAAAAATCCGGCCACGTATGCAGAGACCTTTACACTACAGTGTAGTTGTTATATCGACCTTACTGATAAATTTGACAGTGACTTTACCAACTCACGTAACGTAATATTATGGACAAACGTGTTATCAGCACTTCAGCAAATTAACAAAGCCTATAATTATACAATTTCAGTATGGAAACGTCGCATTTGAGTATAATTATAATCGTACCTTTATATCATAGTTATACCATCGTTTTTAACTAAAATGTAAGCTTTGAAGTGTAATACATAATTCTGGGGTTTAATAAAACTACTCCTATATAATTTGCATTTAGTTTATTTGTTTTCCTGCGGGCTCCGGGCTCGTATGAAAAGTAAAACCCCGACGTATCTATCTCCCCAGAAGGTCTCTACTTTGCATGCAGACACGAGCGTATGTCTGAATTAGAGCAGTTCGTTATTAATAATTAAATGTTTCTTATTTAATGAAAACATTGAGTATGGTGTTAATCGGATATCGCCGCACGCGAGTCGGGGTCACACAATATTCTTAATGTGAATAGGTAGCGCGGTACCTAAGTACTTACAATTTGGAGCGCAAGTATTTAGTGGACTTATTAAATTATTTCAAAGCTAATTAATAGCGTGAAGTGAACCTTCAATTACGCCTTGGCAGCGGTAAATACTCTATTATTTTAATTTACACTTTATTGTATTAAACCATAATATGGATTAGTTAGGATATGCCCCTTTTATAGTACGTTATAAATTAGGTATTATTTTATAACTATTATGTTTATCACATAGAATCATTACTTCAGTGTGTCGCGATGATTCAGTGATGAATGTCAAACATAATGTTACGTCATTCATTACTCTGTCCGTCTGTTGTAAATTTAGCTTTAGACGTTATTTATGTTGTCATAAGTAGGTACAATCGTACACCCCACACGAAGGCGGTTTATAGGCAAAAATATATTTAAAAAAAGCTATGATTAAACGAAATACACAATATTTGCATCCTACGGATATCAGCTGACATTACGTACGATGATAGCATTTAGCCATATCGAGATGATGTCATTGTCTGGATGGTGTCGCAACAGTGTTAGCTCGCACTCAATGCATGACACAACCTGGCCGCAGCTAGCCCTACCTCTGGGGGTTACTCTATATGACGAAAAACAAAGTTTCGAAGCGCTGTTGCGCGAGCTACGACTCTATCACGTTGCATTAAATTTAAACGTGCTGATTGCACGACAGCTCTCGTTTGTTCGTTTTTCGTCAGAATAGAGTAACCCTCCTGAGCCATTGATGCAATGCTACTCTCAAATGCAACTAACCTTTACGGCAGAGCGTCTAATACGGGGGCGGAGACGAAGACGAGCGTTTCCAAATCGAGTTTGACGGATAATCGCGGGTCGTTGACGCGCGACTCTCCCAGGTATGTACCGCGGGCTCAGTGAATTAAGGCAATAAGCTCGGTTTAATCAACACAACACGTAGCCTAATCAAATATGGCCCCTCGTCATATCGCGTAATTGAAGGCTTAATCACAGGAGACGTCTCAGTGTCGGGAAGGAGGGAGCCCGCCGCGGCTTGTTTGATCAGCCCCCGATTACGCACACACCGGTGACAACTTTCACTCAGTCGCGACAAACGCTCCGCGGGAACACGATTAATCGTGACTCCAATATTTGCTTGCGTAGAGCTATTGGCTTGTTCTCATATTCGAGAACTTAGGAAATTGCTGTGAGGTGAGTAGGTAGAGCTGGGCAACTTGGATTAATAGATAGCATTTTTACTGTTTAACACTTTATGGTATTAAACGGGTTGTAGGAGCGGTCTAATCCCATCGGGAAAAATGAAATAAAACAATATAGAAGCAATCTCTTGATAGAGTTCAGACAATGTTTAGAAAGAAATCTAAGCTCCGATAGACAGGACCCGGAGTTTCATTAAAGTAAAAGAACGGAGATTTCGCATTACACGATTAGACGGGCGGCAGACGGCGCCGACGCTCAAAGAGACTGGAGCGCCGCTTGCTACTACAGTGCTTGTTTACTTTTTGGTCCTTCCAGTTAAATATCTGGACGCTCCATCGCCGTTCAACAATATAAGTAGCGTCTTCCGGCTCCAAGCCGCTGCGACGCTTTTTATCGAGAAGATTAGAAGGCGGGAGACGCGCACTGCACTATTTCACATACTCGAGGGGATTATTTAAAGTTCCTGCGAGCGGGCGCTCGTGTGTGGTTTTATCGTGCACAGTTGCATCTGGCGCTTGCGAAAGCTTTACGCGTAGCGCAAGCTGCAAATTTTTTCGTCTTTTAAACTGGAGGCGGCAATAAGTGTCTCGGATTCATGGAAATACAAATACGTGAACGGAGTGGGTGTCGTGAAAGATTTGCGTTCCGAGTGTGGTAGTTTTGTTTGAGCGGATTTTCCTTGGAGGTTTGACTGGACAGTACGAAGGTCTGGTTGTATGTTGTAAGACTAGATAAGCCGCTAGGTGTCGGCGGCGCAGGTGGTGCGCGGACCCGCCGGCCGCTTTGTGCCTCGCTCTGTCTGATGCTGCGATACCTCGGCGCACAAAGCCCGCACAATGAACGCTCGCCCATTGTTTAGCGTCTTGCACTAAACACGACGCCAGCTATAAGCGAATTACCGCACAAATCCACACACATGCTAGAGGGGCTGATAGCATTCAGAATTCACTGCGATATAACGCTTTGATCTGCTGGGTAACTATCTCTACCGAGCTATACTTACTCGTTCTCCCGCAACCCTCAAGCCTTGCGTCATTACCACTAAGTGGAGGGCACTTCAGTATGAACAGTCAAGGGAGTTTAATTTGGCTTCAGTTTATTATAAGTTTAGCAGCAAGGTTTATATTAAATAAATAAGAAATTTCAATGTTTTGAGCAAAATTATTTATGTACTAATCAGATGTCCTTCATAAGCACGACGGGATATTTTAAATTAATTCGAATCATGTACATTATGCGTCATACATACATATTTTTTCGTAACTCTGTAGACACAACCACAACTTATCTCATATGGCAACTTGCCAAGTCATTTTTGAAACAGAATTATTTTGAATTATCGTTGAGAAATGATGTTGTACTTTGTAAAAATACACCAGATTTATATAAACATCGTGCCGGAACGAGAGGCCACACACGTATTAACCTTCATAGACTTGTTACTACGAATATGAAAATCAAAACTGAGAGGATCACTGGGTGTCATCTGTTTTATAGGCACCATCGCATGTTACGGTAGGAAAGCCTACGTTTAAATAATGTGAGTGGTCGGCCCGGTCGTATATCAAAGATGGTAATACCAGCCGATCCCCGACGTAGGACAAAACATATTACAAATTCATACTACCTTAGAGCTTTTCTTCCATAATTTGCATGAGGTTGACGTAGCTCTTTTGTACAGTGACGTTTGCCGGGAAGCTCACATACACACACATACAGACACACACACACACGTCCCGGACTCAGATCTTGACGAGTGCGCTCTTTATCTCTTGATCGCTTTATTCAGCCGAGCATCAAAGGAAAATACGAAAGAATATAAATAAATGAAAAGGGGCCTTTTATTTAGCTCAATTTCTTTGTTTAGGAAACGATTTGTCGTGTTCTTGGATTACATTGTGGAAAAATTTAATGGTAAGTGGGTTGGCATGATAACTCAATTTATAATAATACCTATCATGTTTTTAGCGGTCGCTGAGTCTGTCGCCCGTGAAAGCGTGTAGGTACCTATTCCGGTATTGAAATATGTGACATTGGGAACAGAAGCATTGCGACATTATCGGCGTGTTTGTGCTGAAATACGGTTTATTTGCCGAAGCCCGGAGCGACGGCCGGGGCGGTCCGGGACGCACCTACGTATTTACATGTCAAATCGAATTTTTATCGCGTCGCATGCCCGATTACCCTGTTATCTATTGACGTGCCCGTTCGGCCCTTATCGCCGGCAATGCCGGCCAACCAACTAATAGTCAAGCTAAAATTGCTATATTATGAATTTGTAACTGTGTTTTCCGCTACGAATTAAATTATTGGAGTTAAATGCAAATATCTCATTTATATAATTTTATACTCGTATTTCCATGAACTTTACATAATAATTATGTTATCAGCTTCTTATGTATATTATTGAGTATCGATTGCAAATTTCATTTTAGCTAAAGTATTACGTATATTATACTGTGTTTTTCATAGTTGCCAGAACGGTACAGATGAATATGAATATCATTAGGAAATATTTGGCTAGCGTATAAATGTAAGTGGTTCAGTGGGATACGTCGTGGAGTTATGAGTAGATATTACAACAATATGGCGGGCGGCCGCGCCGAGTCATCGTCCTGTTCATTATGTTAGTGCGATGCCAATTCCCCATACAATGGCGTAGACGGCGGCGGCGCGGCGGCTGCGCTGACGTCACGCCCAGCAGCCTCGGATTGAGGTCGCCCGACGGCGGCAGGGCGACGCCAGCCACGGGGGTTGCCATGTAGTTAAACCGACAAAACTCATTTCCTATATTCTACAAGTATTTCAAGTGACACGTACCTTGATACTGTCGTAGCAGGCGGTGACGCGTCCATTTTGTACTTCGACCGTGGCTGGGGGGTGCGCGAACTTGCACTCTGTGTCCGGCCGGGAGCACTTATTTCTTTGGAACTCCCTGCACACTTCCAGCTGCAGCCAGCGTGAGTCCTTGCCGTTGAGTAGGCTGTTCATGTTCACCATGGTGGCCATAGCTGGCTCCGGTCGACAGGCGGCGGGACTCGCTCGCAGTTACTCCGAGCGACTGCGGCGCATAGGCTGTGGGGACGGCGCGCGCGGCGCCTGGCGCTCACTCACTCACTGACCACTACGCACCACCGCTACGTTACACGCGCGGTTTATTGCGAATACTTCTTTACTACTGATTAATCTTACAATTACGTTATAATTAAATACACCGACGTTGCAAGCTTATTTAGGCGAGTATTAAATAAAATGATTATCACACGCGTTCGAATCGATGTAGACGGTTGATTAGAGCGGTGCTTGGTGCGCGAGCATAGCGGCGGCCAGGGCGGGTCGGGGCGACGTGGGGCGCGGAACAAAGCGAGTTGACGGCTCGGCGGACTGCGGCAAGCCGGGGCGGTGAAGGCTCAACTCTGCGAACAACAAAACACACAGGTTACTCCAAGCAAAGCGGCTACCGGGTTAGCAAGCGACTAGCCACCGCAGCACAGGAGGTGGTCATTGTCACCACCTCGTCCACTACTACTGGTAATAGCGCTGTCTACTCGAACTACATCAATTGCCGCTTTGAATTGAAAGAGAAATATGCCACAATAACAACGACAAAGGGTTGTCAGTTAATACGATCAGCAGGCAATTATGTACAACGAATAAAGGCAGCAGATCAAAGGCTCGCTAGGTCAGGTCTTGGTCAGATGTTGGTTGGTTAATGTTATTTCTAGTAGCATCCGCAGGAGAGATGAGCCGTTAGCCTCAATGCAAGCCCGTAGATGCAGTTTGAACGCTCCAGTTAATGAAAGTTTGCCTCGAACCTGCTGCCGTAACTAAAACTATAATACTCTCGGGCCGAGAAAATATTTACACATGTCGTCGAATATATGAGGTAAATAATGTCGGATCCAATACCCACAATTTGGCCAAGACTCAGTCGATTGGATTCAACATCATAAATTGGGATTATGTGAGCTTTGTGTGACCTCGAGGTACCAAATAGTAATATGCTACATAATCAATAGCCTATAGGTACCGCCATTCACACAAAGGGGATTGGGATAATATCCTACGTATTGATGAATGATATATTGAAATAACACAACGAACTAATTTATAAGATCGACGATACAGAATTAGCGCTTCCTGCGAAACATTTCCTAGAGCATAATTAGTGTCGTTCATAAATATGCTTGAAGGTATTTCGTCCGGAGTGACGGGAGACGGCTGACGAGCCGCCGGCCAGGTGTCGCACCAGAATAGCCCCCGTCCCGACCACGCCAGCCGATGCAGTTTCCTACTCAACACTTTGAAGATTATACGTGTCCATCAGGCATCAGATCAGTCAAAAACTTTATGAGTTTCTCTGTTAAAATTTCGTAGAGTTTCCAGCCGCGTTATAACACTGCCAATGACTGCCAGACACGGGACAAATCATCTCGTGGAAAAACTGCGTGTGGGCGAGACACGGGGAAAAACTCGTGAAACCAAATCCTATCGTAATGTGCTATTTAAAGCATAACTCCGTTGAAAATAGAACGGTGTGCGGCAACGCAGCGCGCGCTCCTCATCGTGCATAAATCTTCAAACTTTTATTTTCGACATAGATGCAGCAGTGTTTTTATCGCGACCCGCCTGACTTGTCCAGACGTCATTGGCTTCAAGATGAAAACAGTATATAAATTGCTTTCAGTGTTTTATACTGCTTTTATTTGAAAGATTCATTAAGAAATATTGTAGTGTTTTGAAATATACTGATACATGACTTAATATTTCGTTTTCAAGTATCTGGTACCTATGGAATGTTCGAATGGGTATACAGATAATTACTGGCATACGATTCAACGATTTTGTGCCGTAAAGATAATCGTCAACTATTTAACCCACCTTCCAACGTGTCTAATAAAAATAAAAAGTAAGTAGTTCGATCAAATCTTTTTAAATAGCAATCAACGTTATTAACTAATTCCATTAAAACTCTCAAATCGATGGACTGAACAATGCTGAACTCTTAGAATCGGCAATCGAATTGTAAAGAAAGCGAAGAGATTCAGTCTCAGAGACACCATCGGGAGCGGCGGCGGCTCGGCGCGAGTGGAAGACATTCAATAAACGAATGAAAAGATTACCAAGAGCAATCAGACGGAAGCGAATCTAAATAAGAATCTCGCGAGAAGCTAGCAGCCGACTAGTGGGGAGGTGAAAAAACACAGCTCTTTGTATTGTATTACTTATACCAGCGGTAGATCGGGTTATGAACGAGGCGCGACGTGGAAACTCAGTTACGAAACGGACAATGACTGCCAAAGAAGACGTCGACACAGGCGGCCACCCATCTGCAACAATGGTCTTGACCGGGACTCGAACCTGGGCCTCCCACCGACAGACGGGGGGCGCTCTAGCCACTGAGCTATCAAAACAATCCGCATGCAGATGAGATCATCCCGGTGACGCTCCGACTATTAAAAAGTGAAAGCTAGAACGAAAATGATATCCCACAATTTTTATTAAATCGTCAGTTTCGTAACCTCGTGCCATTTAAAAAGGAAAAGTTGCAGCAATCTTCAAATGTCAATCATCGCACCTTTCGTGTGACTCGTGTCTGTGCCGCCGTGATGGTAATAAAACCTACACGATACCTACGGTTGTAAATGTCAATAAGAGTTGCTGACTCTACAGTCTAGACAATCACGAACACAATAAATGATCGATATTTTGTACCTTTACTAGTACAAGACTTAGAATGCATAATTATGAATTCTAAGTCTTCCTTATGTATTGTGACGCTTTTTTATTACAAAACAGTTTTATTTTGTTACCTAGATAGTCACTTTTTTCTATTTACTATATCGATTTTGACCTTGTCGAGAGAAACAACATTCCGCAAAGTATAGCGTTTTTTGTATGAATTAGTTACGCAAACGACAATTTGTAAGACTTTGCATTCGGAGGCAACAATAATCAAATAGATCAGCGAACCGAGGACGGTAAATAAAAACTGGTTAATGTTATAGACATAATGTTGACAAAGTGCATAAAGACCTTGATTAGATAGATACACTCAAACAGAACGGAGCATTCTTAGGGCTACTTTCGATATGCTTCAGCACAAACCAATTATTGCTTCCATTGTAATCGAAATTCGATCTACTGATAATGCATTCAAATTGCTCGAGTATTTACGCTTATTGTGAAGCGGATACTGTTTCTTAACAACAAAGGACATTTTGAACATTCATTATTGTTAAGACCAATTAAAGCTAAAGCGATACCACCTACTTGATTCAGTGACTTTGAACTCTTGACATTTGCCTTATCTGCCTAATTTGTCTTTAGTCAATGTCTGAGAACAGCACATCAAGTTCAAGGAACACACACATTTTTGCAATCAAATATTTTATCATAATTGTTGTTTTTTTTTTCAAACAAATCAAGTGTGTATTCTTTGTATAGACCTCTACACGCTGAATTAAATTTTCATCGCATGTTTCTGTCAATTCAAGCCATGTTTGTAATAACGTTCATGGGAATATTTGATATCGGGTTTATCACAGCAAAATCAGTCGTCAGTATTGGAAAAAGGGTCTAGTATTGGGGAATTTGGATCGAGATGTTGCTTTTTGGAAGTGCGAGGCTGCGCTCTGCAGACTCAAGTAAAGTGATGTCACCATTTGTTATTCCGCACACGGCGCTACATTCGTTGGCCACGCGCAGTAGTTGACTCAGAGCGATGGGGAAAAAGAGCCTATTAATGCGAGCACTCCGGAACTGTAGAGCAGTTAATTTCGTAAGTAATAACAATAACTTCCATTTATGAGGCACATTTATTCATAACTAAAATTTGTAATATAATTTAAAATGTTGATAGCTACTGTTTTGCAGATATTGGATTACAGATAAGGTTTGTCAGTCATGCTGTGTGTATGTATAATTTCAACATTAGCGCATCCATGTTATACCAAGTTGAGCAAGAAATATGAGAAATTTAAAATTTTATGGCATTTAAAATGATTTGAAGAATAAATATGAATACAAATAATATCAATAGAAATTTCGAAGTCAAATTAATAGTTGAGCACGTAGGTCGAACTGCGGTGAAGACAAAACAAAGGCCATTGTTAAGTTGTGCAGAGCAAGTGTTGCCAGCAGCGGCGTCCATGTCTACTCTCGTATTCGGGACATGCGCGAGGCACATTTAGCAGTCCCAGGGGACGGCAACGGACTGGTAATTAGTGAGAGGCGAAAAATTTGCGACGGCTTAAATTTACGAGGCGCAAATTACACGCTATCGCTGCAGCGTCCCGTTAATGTGCAAGCCTTATCGAACGTGGGCCCGGTACCGGCGCCGCGACGCTCCACATTTAAACTGATCGCATCAACAAAACATACAAAAATACAACACTAAATGTTGGGGTGGTGCGGAACGCTCGTTGGATCCCTAAATGCATTTTCTGCACATTTACGTTGGAGGAAACGACGATTTATGGAATGTAGAACAGCGAAACTGCTTTAGAAGTAAGCTCCAAGAAATTTATCCGGACCAATTTTGCTTGTGCAGGAAAATCTTGGAGGTTGCAACAACAACGACACCGAAAAGGCTCTTATCAATGATTAATTTGGTCACGTAATCTAAGAGTTGGGTTTCGTGACGCATCCGCTTCATTTTCAAAGTGATAAGATAATTAGTTCTGATAACAAGCGGTTTAGGTATCGGAAATCTCGCTTTCGTGGTGGACAATTGTTAAACATTGGTGCAGAGACCAGAATATTTTTGTATACATAACCGTACTCGTATCAATTTTGTTAGAATATTTTGTAGCTTATAGAATGTTATTTGACGTAAAAATTATCCTGAGATCATAACGATTTCTGCTTATTGCAAATTATGAAGCATTGTATTATGTGCCACGTTTGAGCTCGTTGATCAGTCATCTCGTGGCAGATTAAGTGATAAATTGTTATAGTAATAATAATAGGTTGGCGGTGCGGGCCCTAGCTTATTGACAGAATGTCTATTGTCCCTAGCAGGTAGCGGGACAGATGGCACCCCATCGCCGAGCTTCGTACAAATGTACTGTTCTACTTCGTTTTATTCATTCCTCATGTCGTCAATGTTATTTCTGTGTTTTATGTTTACTTGATGTTTTGCATCTACGTTTTCACTGTTGTACCTGCAGTTTGCAATTTCTTTTTTTATTCACAGAGTTATTTTATTCTTGTCACCAGTATAAATCACTCAAATGATTTATTAAGTTTATGGAAAATGAAAGATTTGAGTTTAAATATAGGTAGTCTCTGTAAGTTTTATTTGCAAGCTGCTGCGTTTCATTTTATGTATGTGTTTTATTAAGTCATTTTTATCTTTTACTTTGTCGTATGTCACTGCCTATATGGATTTTAACGTGATTCTTCTGTTATTTGTGAATGGGGTTGGAATTCACCAAAAAAGCTGCATTGCCAGTCTAAATGAATTTAATGTTTTTGGCAAGAATATTGGTAGTTTCGCGGCTAAATTGGTATATTTATTAGTGGTTCTCGACACTTTGACTCCATGTGTCCTCTTCAGGACATTATGATCTCATCATCTTCACAATGCAGCCAACTTTATTTTTTAAATTTAACGATTTCAGAGATACGCGTTTTGGTTGAAAATGCGACACCAACTGATATTTCAGGGATATTATATTGGTGTTATTAAGGGTCTTGAATAGTTACAGTTACTTATACCAGATAATCCTTATGTCTTTTTTGAATCGGAAAGTTACTAGTAAGCACGTCTAATCTACCGCTTCTGCTGAAGCCACTTTTTTGCACTGATAACACTATGGATTATGTGTTAATATTATTACCTAACACACGTAGGTATATCTGGCTTATCAAATGTAGGTATCATAGATAAGACCTCAATTTAATGCTCCGACACTGCATTCTATGAAATCATTGCCCAAAGTAAAATGAATGAAATTTAAAGAATGCAATTGATGAATAAGATACCTATTAATAATATAAATTCTGTGAACTCTGATTTAACAATTATAATTATTTTGATGCAGTATAATCAAAGAAGGTATGTATTTATCAATATTTTATCCAATTACTGTTTACTTTGCTCTACAAAGTGTGGGAAGAGGAAAATATTGAGGTTGTAACAGAAAATAGCCAACCATAAGTGCTTACGCAGTATTCGGGGAATTGAGTAATGAGGAAAGAAAGTTTGGTCAGGGGATTAGGAAGAGTTCAACTTAGCGTAACTTTTACATTACAGGTAATATCGATGAAAGCTTTGGCGTTCGTGCCCTTCGTGCGAGAGGCGCGGGCGGCGTGGTCCGGCTGAGCGGGCCGGCCGCAGCTGCCAGCACGGACCACGCCGAAGCGAAAGCTCACATACCGACATTATCCAGTTATCCACTCCGAGCGAGGGGCCAACAACACGGGCCAAACATCTGCCGCTCGCTCCGACTGGTAACTTTCCTCGTCGAATTTCGGAAGTCGCCACCAAAACGACTTCGTCACACTAAACACACGAACTAATGATGCACGAGCGCCAAAATGCACTAGCTTTCAATTCACAAAACTTTCACGGTGAACACTTTGACGCGAGTTCCGAAATTCCGAATCCGACGAGTTATCGTAGCATTAATATAATAAGCGTGACACTTACATTAGGGGCAAACAAGCTGGGTAGGGGAGCGTAATAGTCCGAAAATTAAAACATTAGCAAGTTGTACGTAAGTTAGGAAAACGATTCGCCGGTAGCGTAGAGATCGCGTTCGCGGCCACAGCAGGGCGGCGCGCGTCGAGTTCGGGGCACGAGTGCTGTGCACGTAGCGGCGAGTCACACAAGCGCAAGCAGAGTCGGCGGGCGACTGACGGGAGGCGAGCGGCGCGGCGCGGGGGCTGGCTGCGCGCGCACGCCCCGCGCCCCGGCCCCGCGCCCCGCGCCCCACAGACGCCAGCCGGCCGCCTTATCACACCGCACCGCTTCCTTTCTCCTCATGCAGTTGCGAGCTTTTCGCCACTGCCACACTTCCGCCCGCCCCGTCAATTGTGTCGAGCTTTAGCCGGTAAATGTGTTGCACCAATTCTTTAAAGTTCCCAAGCAGAACATTACTTTATAGAGTTTCGCTAAGTATGACCAGACCAGCTTATGGTTAAACTTTTTAACACTTCATGCTAATTATCCGGTCCGAAGGATCAACTTTAGCTGGAGAACAATTTAACGTTAAGAAACACAAAATCAAGCTTTTATTCTTTTAAAATTTTACAAAAGTTGGCAGTAAGTAAACAAATCACGGCCGGCAGACAAAAAGGGGGAATGTTAAGTCGAGCAGGCCGAGAACAAAGGGCGTCCTTCGATTTGTGCAGTTTTCGTTTCGAAGTCGGGCGATAACAGAACCAGTTCTCAGGGGTACGGCCGCGAGCGAGCGGGCTGGCAACAGAGCGCGGGCGCAGACAGTTCACTTTTTGCCAGTTTATTTCCTTTCGGACAAAGTTTCAACAATTTAAACGAAGATCGTTACCAATCCTAAACGTGACTAGCCAGTAACTGGCATGATAATGAAATCTTTATTTACAACGAAGGTCTTAAATACACCGAAGTGAGCACCGCTTCCAACAATCAGCTCCAGTGTCTTGCCCGCAATTCCTTGTCAAAATTCGATCACTGGCAATATTGGCATAGACCCGAGGGTACGCGGCGCGCGGCGAAAGTGCGCTGGAAACTGGTTCCACCGCGTGACCTGCCCGAGGACAGCCGCCGCCGCTACACTAAACTTCATCATTATTATAGTCTTTATGTATACTGCAGTGCATTTAGCAAGCGGATGATAGATCTCGGCATCGAAGTACTTTCTCTTGATATGCGAGATCAGGCCGAGATTATTCCACTATAAAATCATATAATACTTTATAATATGTGGGGACATCTCATAGAATTATTAATCGTTCCATATCACGGTAGGTAATTAACCTATAGCAAAATTTGAAATTGAAGCAGCACTTGGCTGTGATTTAAATAAATATTTAATGAGGTGAGTGATTGATAAGGTACGGTTACACGATGATGGTAGAGATAAGACAATAGTAGAATCCTAGCTCAACAAATTTTAGAACTCCAGCAGACTAAAGGATAAATGAGCCTTATTTACGAAATAACAATTATTATTTGACTTTAACTCCTATCGATTAATTCAATTACTCCACAGAAAATAGAACTAAGAATTTCAGCTGAATTGTTATTCAATTTAATTTGAACTCAAACTAAATAAATGTCTGTTTAGTCTAGAAAATAAATTAGACAAAAGTGAAGATGTGAAAGTAACATTTATTTTGTTGAAATAACAATTAGCAGATTAAACTGGCAAACTCATTAAGTAAATAAAAGAACGGTCATAATTATTTTTTTACCCATTAATGGCTATTAGGCTCGGTCTGTTAAGCAACTCGATGCAAGTCTAATGTCGATGAGAATAGGTATATCTTCACACGAAAATGTGTAATTGAATATTTTTACGATTGCATTAGTCAACGTCCGGTAAGTCTAACATGATGCTCAGAGGATTTCTTTGTCAGGATTTCTTTAATCTCAATATGTAAATCACTCATATTTTACTGTAACTAATTAAAACGTTAAAGAATCATAATTATTATGAAAAAACTTACTAGGCAGGATTTCAGAGCAAAAAAGCAAATTAACTTTACGATTTCTTTCAAAATGTTTGATATGTTTAATGGATCCATTTCACAATCATTAAAGTTTCCTATCATAACAATAAAATATTTTTCTTTTTAAAATATTTGTCTTCAGTCCGGTTTCAATTAATCAAAAGCGAAAAATTTCGGTTTATGGGAGCGTTTTGAGCAGCGGACGCGTCGCCCAAAGCGTGCGGCGCGGCGCGGCGGCGGGGCGGAGGCGAGGCAGCGGCGGCGGCGTGACTCAATGCTGTGCTAGTGCGACGTGTGCTCGACTTTTTGCGCCCCCCGCGGCCGACCGTGACGTCTAAAAGCTCGTTTATACGCTTTTTGCAGTCATTTGACTTAATAAAGCTGTTTTTTACACAAGCAACTACATATCATCTTAATAGAAAACA
Source organism: Plutella xylostella (assembly GCF_932276165.1). NCBI lineage: Eukaryota > Metazoa > Arthropoda > Insecta > Lepidoptera > Plutellidae > Plutella > Plutella xylostella. Next base: position 7,954,692 of record NC_063984.1, on the reverse strand, counting down.
GAGCCACAAATCAATTGTTTGATCAAGTCACTGCCCCGACACAAGGCCAATCTCATGTATCATAAAATCATTAGCATTACAGACACCAATTTTAATTTGAAAACCATTTAAAAGAATTTTGCTTTAATATTTTTTGTTGGAAGCCGAAAGCCCATTTTGGCTTCGGTTAAGTCGAAGCGTTCCTGAATATGAAGCAGCTAAGAAAGGAAGGTAAAATTCAGGTTTAGTAAACGGCTTATTGCTTCGTTACAATAACTCACGATATAATAATATTATATGTATCTGGCTAAATTAGCCTATATTGCGTTCGAACAAGACCATCGTTCTGAATTTATATTGCGCATTATCTTGGTCGGCGGCGGATCGGCGGCGTCCCGGACTCGCCAGACTTCAAACATAACGCTCCAAGTAGACTTTGCACTTTATAAAGCTATAAAACAACCTGCGCCGTCACACTGATTAAACCGCTCAAATTCTGTAGGTGCACAGCAACAGCGCTAATTAGTCGGCATGTTTTTGAGTAATTTTTTCAGCGTCTAATGAGTGGGCAATGATACCGGTGGCATCGTCGTGCCGCGCGCCTGCCCACAATGCATGCCGAGCCCGCCGCCAGCGCCCGCACCGCCAAGGAAAAGTGTTGCTGCCATCACCAACTAACAGAATTACGACCATCGAGACGGCTATCTTCTGTGTTAACATTTTTAAAAAAACGGCGTGGCTCACAGAAAGTGTATAAAAGAAGATACCGTTACTGGTGTTGCTCTAAAAATGAGTAAAGGAATGTAATCTCATTCCACGCGTGGCGCGAACAAACTGAAAACAATTTGGTCTAAATTGGCCGCGCTTGAGACTGTGAGATGCGCTTCGCTGGCAATATTCGGTACATCGAGACAAGATTTTGGTTCAACGACCTGCCGCACATCTTGCTGCCGCAAAAAATGCAGTCCGTCCCACGCCGGCCGCACACACTCTACCTGTGTACGTGTACCACACAGCCAACCAGCACAATGGCGGATTTCCGAATGTGTGTATCTGTATATAGGAGGACATTGTAGCTCTCTCTCCTTGAATTAATTTGTCCCGAATCCGAAACCATTTCGCGGAATAAGGTCCTTGATAACTTCTCCATCATTTGATTTTCTAAAACGTGTCGGATTCATGATACGAGTATTTCCAGAATTCCAGATTCATCATTAAATTGTAACGTAAACAAAACAATATACAATAAAAATCACCTACCAATTTTTTAAACCAATGCAAATTATTCAACAATCCCTGAACAATGTTTACAGTTGCAGCATCTTACTGAATATTGACTACAAATCCAGGGTCTCCGCAGGTTGAAAGAAAGTGTTATCTGGGGAAATTACACATCTAGAGGTGCAACCTGGAGACTGCAAATCCGTAAAAGTTCGAGAAATCTCAGATGCTTAATATGCAAGAGTATGGTAGAGCGGTATACCAAACCAATTCTTTGTAAGATTGATCAATTCAAAGGCAATCTAGACCACTCGTCAGTCCATGACTTAGGTCATAGATTTCTGACCTGATCCCATTAACCAGCACTTTGTATGTAGTGAGAGAAAGGCAATTGAGATCCGTTACAGTGTGTTGCTAGTAGTGCTACGATATGACGGATGATAATCCTTTGACAAAAAGCGTGGTGTGGGCTCGCCCACGCGCTCATCTTCGCCTCAGTGCGCGGCGCACGCGCCTGGCTTCCTGGCCATTCATATCACTCTATTATTTTGAGCACCCACGGCGATGACTCTCATTCCCTTTTATGATAGCTAATAAACAAATATTTTTATATCAAAAGGTAGAGGTGATGTCACCTTTAAACTGTAGATATCATGTGCTTATAATATCGCATAAATACAAATTTTTTTCAAGGCAATCAGCGGGGAAGTGAAAGGGACGGTAAACAAGCTTATTCGATGCAGCTAGTAAAAATTACGTAGCAATTCGACGTCTTGCAATTTAGAGACGGTGAACATTAAAGTTACATTTTATCCTTAAAGAAGCTGCCAGTGAGTTAGTGATACGTGCACCGGCATTAACAACATCTGTTTGAGCAATCTGCTCCTTTCGCTAAGTACGTTTTTACGAGTCGTGATTCCGCTTGCACGTTTGCTTCGAACGGCGTCAATTTGTCGGAGCACAACACCCCGATCCTACTGAACCCGCTCCGAGCTTCCGATTACATTCACCTCGGAGGAAAACCTGTAACATCAGGAGCAAGAGCAGCGTCATCCATCACCGAGGCGCGGAACACTCGCCGCCGCAGTGGAGGAGTCTGTTTCTGGAGGTACCGTTCAAATTAGACGCGATTTCGCCAACAGACGCTCACGTTATTGGTTGACTGCCGGCGTATATATCCACACCAATTAAGCTAAATTAAATATACGAAGAATTTAGAAACTGGTTAACTTCCCCGAAGCGCATCGCTGTAATTGGTTAGCGCGTAAGGAGCACGAAGGCGTCACTTGTGAGTTATTTTCCTTCGCTTTTTATATAAGCTGTCTAGCCGAGAGTTACATTTCTTTCAATTCAATTATTGTTTAGACGTCTGCGATTCTATTTTTGAAATTAAGTGGGCATTAAGGTTATTAAAATGTATTGTGTTTTTACAGAACAAAAGAAAAGCCATATGAAGTGTAATGGAAAACGATTACGGTAAAACATTGGGGTTACATCAAAGATATTGTCGCACAATGTTTGTCTAATGACTCGGAACAGGATTCCTTTCGTGAGTCCAGTGAAGCGCGGCGGCCGCGGGCGGGCCGCCATGTTCATGTTACTAACATCGCTGTATCTTGCGGTCAAACAATCAAAATGATTGTACATAACATAATAGATATTTTATGAGGCCGACACATTGTCAAACTTTCAAGTCACGAAATGAAACTATAGACGATTCGGCTCACAAAAGCCTCTTAATCCAAATAAGCGCACGGCTTAGCTCCACATCATTAAATATTTCACAAAGTATATTCAGATTGCCATCTTCAATGTAAGTAGGCACTATTTTAACTTTTTATTGTGGATATTACGAAACGAATCTGTAATGTAATTGCTACTATATTACGTGTTCAAGTCACGATCCGGAGGCACTATTACTTTTTATAAGGAACAAAACGTGTATCTTAATATTTGGCCCGATAGAGACGGCATTTATTACCTTTTTGGGTTTGAAATAAAGACAGTAAGTAAGCCGGAGTATCTCTATTCATTCGTATTACGACTTTATTCCTTGATGGGAGATATTGTGCTGCAGCTGGCACACAATGCCGCGTCCCGGCAACTGCAGCTAAGCCATCACCAAACAAACTTTAGAAAACTGAAAACGCGCAAGTGAACGCAGGACAAAGTTAGATATTCCAACAATAACAATATTTGGCGGGCTAACATTTAGCTAGCATTGCAATTTCGATTTCGGTCGATTATGTTATAACAACTTCTTAACTAACCAACTGATAACAGTTCCATTATGGCCCTATCGTATACGTATGTAAGTATAGTAATGAATTTGCAATGAAGTCGTATAGACATAAAATTGGCGAGATGGAGCAACAACATGCTAAATGCATTAAGAATAAGTTACACAACACAAACCACAAGCAATTTCAGCGTAACTTCAAACTATCAACAAGGTAGGTACATATAAATTATATTATGTCGGTATATTTATCGGAATGTACATAAGCCGCTATTGTTGAGCTGCACAAATGTATCTCCAAAATGCGCCTCTCGAGCACACGTACCACGTTCGCGTTACCAATAAACGCAATATTGCGACTATAGCCAATACACAAAGCGGTACGATGTACGATGAAATGAAAACTTCAAAAACGTCCTTTGGCTTCGCGTATTTGGACCGAAGTGCATTCGAGTTACCCCTCCGCGGATTTCGTTCGTATATTTTCAAGTTGGATTAGCGGGGGCGAATTTTCTTACAGGTAAAGAGAGAATGGGCCTGGATATAGGCCCCGATTTCCTGGGTTCACACGGGGCGGCCTATCAGGGTGTTCCGGATTGTGGTGGAAGAAACGAACGCGCTATCTGGGTCTATTGTCGACGTGGTTACGTCAACGCCCTGTATCACAGCCGGTTCTTTCCTGAGCGATCTTCGATTCTTGACTCTGGCCGTGGGTAGCTGGACTTATTTCTCTTTTGCGGCTAAATTTGCATAATTTTATGGCAAGTTTATATTTATTTATTACATGTACTTGTGAGTTAAAGGATATATTAGATATAAGGTTACTTTTGGTAAAAAATAATCGTCATGTTTATTTACATTTGACGTAACGAATAAGTTTCAATGGTTTGAAAATTTAGTACATTGTATACTTTAAAAGCTCTAACATGGCTCAAATAAGAAGAGTCTGGCAGGTCGCGCTGGTTTCGATATCATTGAGGACAGCTCTATAATTTCCGCCGAAGCAAACCTTTCAGGCAGAGGAAATGTCGATTGCATAGCTACACTTTTCTATACCGACGCAGCCTTTTCCGCGAAAACACAAAAGCCATTTAAACTCAACCACATAAAAAAACTGAGCCAAAGATGGAATCCTTGTGCAAATCATGTTTCTTGTTTATAGACATTTGAGTTAATTTAAAGAGTACAAATACCGCTTCTAATTACTTTGTGCAGACGCTTATTATGTTTTATATAATTTTTCAGGGTCCAATTAAATTATTATTCTAAGTTATAGAAAATTATTAACACTTTAGAAATATGTGTTCATAGAAATTCGGCCCACATGCAGTTTTGACTAAAGCTATAATGGCAATATAGGTAGTAGGTATAGGCACTAAGCGCTATGAATAATAGTTCTATGAACATGAAATAAGTGACTCATCCAATCACATGCTGTGACTTTGTCTATGTAAGATCGAATCATTAATAATATAACAACATAAATAAGTACTGATTTTAAAACCACCTACTTGTATATGAAATAGATTCTAAGAAATAAACAAACCAATCAATTACGCAATAAAGTAATGTGAAAATTTCTTGGTAGCATTTCCCAATTCAAGGAAAAGATATTATGGCAAACATGGAAGAATTAAAGTACCTTACACATTCAAGACTAAAGTACAAATTATTCATATATTAATATGTAGCAGATCACGGATTGATGTTACGCTTTTATGGGATCATAGGTGAATAGACGTGCTCAATGCTCATCAACAACTCTCAACTACCTAAATATGTTTCAAAACACGACAGACCATATCCGTATTAGGACACACCAAATAAGTATCGCTTAGGTGACCCGACTAATGAGAGTCCATGTCCACACACACAAGAACCCACTAACTTCTGATTCCTGAGACATCTATAAGCCGATTATCCACGTGCCAGGCCCAAAACGGGACCAAGATATTTATCGCGACCTGTGTCACAAAGATACCAAAATCACGGCTCTGTTTTAAGACGGTGCAGATGTAATCATGAATAAATTTCAAATTAGCTCTACAGTTTATAGTGTGTAGTAGAGTTTTACGCAGTTGAAGCTGTCACTTCTTCCTACTGGTAAAAAATACAGCCCCATAGAAGAGAGCTTCGTTTAAATATGACAATAGAGTCTAGTTTTTGTAGGAGCAACTTCGTTACGAACCTTCTTGTTGACAATAGGAGCGAGGTCTAATCTGGTCTGTTGAACTTGAGTGAACCCGCTCCGTCCACTCGCATCCATCGCCTTATTCGAGGACTTCAATCACCGCCCAATGTGATCAACAAGTGAATCATTTCATCAAAATTAAGCTGATTAAATACCAGCAGTAAACATTTGGGCCTAGCGGCCAATATTTGTTCAGGGACTCGATCAAGAGGTTATTAGTCTGGATAGCTTATTTATTATATTCTATCGCGAATTTCGGTCAGTTTAGTTAGGGTCTTTGTTGTTGTGGCAGCATAAATAAAGTAGTACATGGCTTGTTAGTGAGATTGTGTAGCAGGTCGCGATGTGTCGGATGCGGTCGGAGGCGGCGGCCGCAGCTCGTAAATAAGGGTGCCTCATTGCGGCCCATTATTAATGAATCTACCGTGCCCCCCGCACCCCCCCACCAGAGCTCTCGCAAGCCAAATAACAGGTGTGTCTAACCCCGTTCGCACAATCTATTTTCGATGTCTTATAACCGTGCACAGAAACATTCGTACCGTGCGCCCGCTCTAAATATTCATACCATATGCCAGATATTAAGATTTGTTTGGGCGTCATCTGCTCGACATCACCGTCTCTAAATAAGCGCGGTCTCGTGTTGGCTCCGCGAAGTTTCATTAGCCGTCCGGGCGGCAACTTAGTGTATCATGTTGCTTGAATTGTGTGCCGAATTTCCACCTCCGAAAAGGGGCTGAGAGTTTATCGAGATAAAACCGGCAAAGAGGATTATGTAGGCAAAGGAATTAGCGATTGGGTGAGATTTAAGGTATGCCGGGATAATGCCAAATTTTGGTCTCGGTAATTTATCGCAAAGAAAACTGGAAGATTAGTTATAATTTCGGGAATCACGTTCTTTCTGAATCACAATTTGATGAACGAGTGCCACGTTGTTGCCAAGTTGGGGGTGAGGAGAAGTTTGAGCGGGATGCACACAATATCCTCAAACTCAACAGTAGTAAGACAAACAGTAAGTTGCATGAGCACAAAGCCGTGCCCGGGCCCGCGTACCGGGACACAGCGGCGGGGGCGGGCACGTGGCTGCCATTCTATTATTTACTACGAGGAAAACTGCTTTTCATATCAACAACAGCGGCCCGGAGCCCTGCGCCGTCAACTTACACAACACGGATTATCTTGTTACATTTATTTCTGCAACTCGATTCAGATATAGCTTCCCATATTGCATATAGCTACGTAATTGCACGTTACAAAAACAAGCCATTTAATTTAAATCTTTATTGTTAAATAGCAATTCAGACATTTTATTAAAGTTTAATTAAGGAAACAACCGGTCGTTTACCTCTGCTTACGAGTGAAGTACCAATATGGAAGTCTCTCAGAGAGCAAGTCTTTACTCAACACGTATTAGATAACATAGTTTCACACCAACTGGTTAATTAAAATACAAGTTAATGCTTTTAATTAGGAACAGTGTACGGTATGGCATGTCTTGCGACTATGGCATGTGTAAACAAAACACCGAGCATTCATTATTAATCACAGCAGCGCAGACATTGGTTACTTCATTCGTCAATATCATTCGGACAAGGACGGAGCGTTGTGGCCGCAACATGGTGTGAATCAGTGAGTGAGTGACGTCACTGAGGAAGTGCCCACTTGGCCGCCGCCGGCCCACGCATACTCAAGACGAATCGGCTCTTCCCTAGGAGTCTCTATTTAGTCTATTGGTGCGACAAACCAATTTAAAAAGTCCGAACTTTAGCAACGAAACATCATTATATACTTTTAGGTTCTTCATCCTCTTCAGTATTGCTTAAAGTATTGTGTTTAAATTTATATGTTGCTACGAACAGTAGCATTCGATCGCAACCGTATTTGAACGTTTCACAACCCAGACAAACAAATATCAGGGGCGTGACGAGATACGAAAAGATAAAGTATTGGGGTTACAAGACGCCATGGTTGTAGGCCACATAATTAGCGGTGACTCGGTGTAAGTGACGTGACGCGTCTAATTCGATTACGGCAAGGCCATTGTTGTTAACAATGCAGCGTGATGGAACATTCCTACTCCTGAAAACCATATACAGGGTGTTGCAAAAAGGGTAAGTATATTAAGCCGAAAGCTACATGTGCAGTATGGTATATCTAAGCTAGAAAATGAAATCAGAATATGAAATTCGCGAAAAAAAAGTCATTCTACATAATAAAAAGTCACGTGACCCACATAGTTTCTATGAAAAATTATATGTTTTTTTGCGAATTTTGAAATTCAGATTAGCGTAGCTTTCGGCTTAACCCTTTTTGCAAGACCCTGTATACAATACACTTTATTTGCACCATTTTAGAAAATAATTCGGCACTGGCATACCTGCACAGGCAAACCTCTCCGGTTCACCAGAGTATTTATGTATGGCTACCTTTACAATTTTTATGTATTAATCCGGCAACTGCTTGATTGATGTGGGAGGGCGGAGCCAAGGAGCAATTGACCACGAAGCCAACTGGATTGCAGGAGTCACGACCGAAGTAGAAGTTACTTATAAATACGTAATGATACTCCAGAGTCAAGGGGCAGAGTAGTTCTACTCTATTTGTAGACCAACTTTTTACAAACTTTATTTTAAGTTGGCAAATGGTTTTAAATATTAATGATAATTAGCATACTTTTCTCAGTAAATTTAATCTGCGACTAGGAGTTCTACCTTTTACGGAAGGTAGTGGCAATCTATTTATTTATATACTTTTACGTACGTTTTCTAGAGAAAAATAACAAAACTCAAGAACAACAAAATCACAATCTACTCAGATAGAAAATAATCTCAGATGAATAGTTAAACAGCTTTCAACCGTTAAAAAGTCTCACAATTGTGAGTGTTCCCGCGCAGTCGTAGATCATTTACATTATTAATGTGAAGCGAAGAGTGCATGCATCATAGCGGCACAACACAAGCCGTGGAGCGATATGAGTCTCAGACACCAGCCGGCCGCACTAGCCGCCACCTGCTCCCGCCACCACTCACCCCTCACACCTCATAACATAAGCCTCACCTTTGACCATTACATTTTACACCGCTTAACCTTTCGTAAAGCCCCACGTAAACTTTGTTATTACACCTGACTACGAGTAGTATAATATATCGATTAAACTATTAAAACGACAACTAAATCAAAGCGGAACCCAACTCTGTGCATCTACATCTGAGTTCGCAAACTATCGCTGTTAGTTAAACAAAACAATAAGACAGATTCAACTAAATAGCTCCTCGAGCAAATAGACAGCAGAATAAGTTAAACTCTTCCAACGACCCGGTGACCGTTACTCAAACTTGGGACCCGCTTTGTTCCCAAACACTAAACTAATTTATTCCTATCTCGCCGTAGCATTCTATCGGACTAAATAATCGAACAGAAATTATAAATGCGTAATAACGGTCAAGTCATAGTTCAAAGATTGGGGCAGAGAGCAACCCTTTAATAAGAAGTTAGTGGCTCTCGGGCACGTCCGCTGCATGCACAAACTATTTCATATTTAAATAATAGAGTTGCTACCCTTCTCTATGCTTCGTTTCTACATACACGAAGTGTTGTAACGAACTTTTTACTAGGTTAGTTCAGTTTATTGTTGTTTAATACGTGACCCTTTCGCAATCAAACATGCAAATAGATGAACTTTAAACTACACCACTGAAACAATGTATTTCTGATGGCTGTTGATTGCATACACTGGCGGTGAAAGAAAAGCATTTTTCTGTAAAAAAAAGGGCATAGAATGGCAAACACAACACACCCTTATCGTCCATCGAAACAGTGTGCGGTAGTGAGTGGTCACATGCGATAAGCGCTCACGGCGGACTTAGCGGCGTCGCGTGTGGCGCCGCTAATGGATATTGATGACGGCGCTACCTCGCGACTAATTACTCCCCCACCACACCTTGGATACCCGAGGATGCCCTGCCAACTGCCGAGACCGGCCCGATCTCCGGACTCGCCACTCGAAACGACAAAACCGCCCGCTGACGTGCGCTCATCAATCTCGAGCCGTATCTGGTCCGTCCACTCGATATTAATCGAGCGATCGCTTGAGGGCAGGCGGTGCGTCTCGATGACATCATCCGCTTGCAATATAAACATTTGCCATCGGATATAGGTCCGGTGACGTCATGGCGCGGTAAAACAATAACAGTGTCGGAGTGTGGCGCTGGGCGAGCGCGGGTATCAATCAAGCGGGCTGGGCGACATTGGACTTCAATTAGGCGGGAAGGCGGGCGCGTGTGATTGCTCGCTTCTCCACACGCCAAAGGGTTACTTGACCTACTTATTAGTCGCGTCCGCCGTCCTTCAGCGTCGCCAATCGGACGTACGGATGCACGGAAATGAACAAGTGATTCAATATTTGCCCACTCCCGAGCTTCTTTCGTTATTGATTTTTCTATTTACAACTTAATTTCCATTACAAGTCGCCCTTAGAGAAATAGTAGACTGGCGGAGTGATGTTTTACGGGTGTGAGTAACAGGTTTTATGTTACGTGAGGTGTGTCGTTCTGTGAACAGCTCTAGGACCAAGATTGACCGCAAATGGGTCACCAGATTAAATAACAGCGCTGGCAGGCTGCAAGTTTCTAAATATGTGTATACCGATATTATTGTGACCGCAATGACTGTTTCGCAATAAATTCTGCTCACTTGTGATAGGTACTCTAGGTAGCCTACACAAAATCTAGACTATATTACCAGGTACCGAATTCGTGCCAAAGTTGTTTCACAACTCGCTCAATGTAATAAAATGGTAAAGTTCTATGAATTGGTTCCAAGGTTCAATTAAGGCACTTTCGAAATTGGACACTTGTGATTATTTAGTTTCGCTGTATAGGCCGGGTGAGGTGTTTGTTACCGAATTAGTCGTATTTGTTCAGCGTTAACGGCTAAGTGAGCTGCAGTGAATTCAGTGCTGCGCTCCGCCGGGCCGGCTACCAGGCGCGCATAGGCTGCAGGCGGCACGCCGGCGCGTGTAATCAAATAAACACACGGGTGTGATTCGTGCCTGTTCTTATTGATTTGACCTCGTACGCTATGTTTGATGTCGAGAGTGTATCATATTTCATTCATGGTTTAGTGAATTCAGAGTTAACAATGGACATAACTCTGTTGGAATGGCTTGTCTTTGAGGTCAGACTACAGTAGTTAAATCAGCGATTTTACCTTCCTGTAGATTCGAACAGAATCTTTCCGAGCGAATGTAGGTACCTAGATGTAGAGCTGTACAAAATTGTTATTCAAAGCTAGATGAAAGTTCAGGAGTACATTTGTCTCCATTTCATAAACAGATGTTTAAACTACTGCAATACTTTGGAGCCAACATATTGAAATTCAACTAAAGCAACAATTCGTGCAACAAAGTCTCGGCGTCTCGGCGCGGCGGCGGCGTGAACGTCAGAAATAAATTAATAGTAACGGTTTTCTTTTCATATTTTACGAGTGAGCTCCACTTGGTATATGTTATCTTTGTAAGACAAGAAGGCATTAACTTTTAACATAATTGCAAACACGGCCGGCATAACTGGTGAATAGTGGGAAACTTGAATGATTAATTTGACTGTGATGGACCGGGGAGCGGCGTAGCGCCTCAGGAGCTCGTAGGCCATTCATTCTAACTTGTCCCCTTCTACATATTTTGACCTAACAACACCTAATTCACATTTATCCATTTTGAATGAAGAAGAATAAAGAAAAAAAATATACTTATTGTTATACGAAATTTAACTTTATAGGCCCAAAAAAAATTGTTGAAAATAATTAGGTAATTTACGTGCTGAATAAAATTATATTTTTTTTAAATCCATAGTAAAGTTTTAATAACACCATTTGCCATTTATTAAACTAGTACTGCCACGACAATGTACGAAGAACAGATTGCTCCTACATTATTGAGTGGAGTAATGAGAGCAGTTTCGGTCGATGAATTGTCTCTTCCTAGAAATATTTCTTTATAGAGGCGGGTATTATGGAGGAATTTATCTTTTTGAAGATAACATTTGTCCTTTTTATTTGGCTTATTTAGGTTAACGCTTGGTAGGAAACGTACCTTTTCTATACCCATTTCACGACCTGCCGCCACTACACGATTACGTTATCGACCGACGTCGATAAACTCCACTCACCATACAATCATAGCGCCATATTTAAGGCGAATCGCGATATAGTGAAGTTTACCTACGTCGATAACGAACCCGTGTAGCGGTAGCTGATGTAAATTGTCCAAAGATGAAGACCAATAGGTGGTTAGTATGCCGGCATAGTAACAGGGTGCTTGTACCGCATCCCGGCACAACTCGGCGTGTCGCATTCACGGTTTGACATTAATTGACGTCCACCTCAGCCTCTGGCGGTGTTAATTGATAGATCTTGACGTCTAGGTGTCTACTGGGCCCCAAACTAAGCCAGACACTCTGACTGATGCCTCGGCTAACGGATATTGGGTTATCGAGATAATAAACCCAGTTGGTTTTAAAGGTATTTGGCTACGATCGATGGGCTTCTAGAATGATAATTGTAAGAAAATAATGCAGTAACGGTCGGTTAGTCTGTCTAGTCTTCAGACAGATAATGTAGGTAAATAGCAATTCAGTGATTCTGTATTCAGATAAAACGATGAAACTAGATGATTAAAATGGTATTTGTGGCAAGTTTACAGATTAAAGATTACTCTCACATTTTAATTAGTCGGGGACTCGACTTCATTTTTGCGAGCACTTCGTCTTGACTGTTCTTTTTTAATTGCCACTAGTCTCAGCCCTCGCCCTGTAATGTGCAGTTTAATGACGCTTCAAAATGTAAAATGCATTACCGCGCCATCTTTGTTTTACAGTCCGAGATGAAATTGTGAAAAGAAGGGGCAAGGGTAGTGTGGACAGAATACCATTACGTACTTTAGTAACCATGCTCCCGGGGAATCACACACTTCACACGAATATTAAAAATAGGTAAGGTTTGTGACTGAGTATGCCTTTATGCATGTATGTAACAAATAAACTAAAAATCTTCTGAACCTAGCCTAAAATTCTATAAGTTACTTTTTATCCCGGAATTCCCACGGGAAATCCTTTAGGTACTGGTAATGCAACCCTCTTACGGAAAAGGTAGTAAAGTTATACATATTTTACTAAACTTGTCAGTATCAAAAGACTATGTAAGGAGGTTTGGTATAAAATAAAACTATGTCTAGCAAGCTCGGAGCCAGACATCTATAAAGCAATTTGCTACTGAGATGAATGCGTAATTTCAACGGCGAATGGAATTATGTAAGAACTAATTAATTAAATACTAGATCTAGATTAATGGAAGCTAATTAACTGTCCATTGTGTTGTAAGAGTGAGAGCCGTGACTGGATCTGGTCTGGCCGGACAGTTTGGTTGTGGAGAAATTGACAATTAATTTAAATATTTAAATGATGTTAGCCATAAAATTCATCATAAAAAATATAGCATCAAACAAAATATATGAGAGGTTCAACATCCCATAAAAGAAGAATAAGTATATTTGTAATACAAGGTTTTCTTATTTCGAATACCGTAAGAGTTATATTTGCTCAGAGTAAGTATTACGCTTGAGTAGTCTTTGACTGTACAAGTAATCAAAATGCAAAGAAGCATATTTAGAAACGTCGCGTCGTTAAAGTTCGCGTCATCTGACATCTCGTCTAGCGACCTATGCACCCTTCTGCTGCATTAAAATTTAAAATAATGTCATAATATTCCGTGTTGAAAAACGTAGTTTCGTATTACGCATGCACCCCAGCCCGCCGTCGCTGGCACCTAATTAGAATATAAATATCTACCCTCGTTTAACAACTGACCTGACCTTTGTAATCTTAATAACTCCGTGTGCCGGTAATAAGTGGCGAATATACGCCTAATATCGCTATGGCCGAAAACCAAGGCCGTCCCACACGTATGTAGAAACGTGTAGTTTTAATTTCAGCTAACTAATGTTTACGTCTGGGTCGGAGTAGTTTATTTTATAATTATAACCCACATCCTACGCCGCCGGTTGCCTGATATTCCACTAATAATAATGTTATAATCTTTTACCACGTTTTAGGTTATTCGTGGAGAGTATAACATCATTATTCTGAGCCCTATTATTCTGTTGCAATTTTAGTTGTAGTTGTGCTGAGTTATGTAATTTCGTGAATGAATACTGTAGAGCAATATGTTACATATCTCTCTCAAATCTCGATATGTTTTTGCTTTAGAATACTTAAGATAATAAATCGTAGTGATTTAATTTCGCCGGTTCGCCTTCAAATCAAAGTGAACCCAGCTAGACGGTCTAAATGGCAAAAATCATACTATCAAATCCGGTTAAGCCACTTTTAAATCGGCCACCAACTTATTATTGTCGTTCACGTCATTCCGTTTCACTTTTATAAACCAACCTGTATATTTAAGTTTAGCTCGCAAAGTTCCCCTACGTTATTTAAAATTAAATTTGCAGATCATTAGCATAACTTACAGCAGCTGTAATTACTTACTGCCTTCAACATTTATCAATCAGCAGTAAACATTTATCTTTATGGCGCTTTTAAATGACCATTGCTGACTCGGTAGTGTTCTTATAATCTGGTTGGCCCCAATGTTGGTGAAATTAGGCCAAAGTGTTGGTGTTCGTGAGCTGCAAGCTGCGACGGCGGACCATTCACCGCCAACAATGGGCGAGGACCGGTCCCGCGACCGTTACTTATGCCCTGAATATGCATAAGATTTTTGACCTCGGGACCATCGTTCGACCCTCACTTGACATTTGGTCAAATGTCGGATCCTTACGAATAAGAATACAAACAGATAGATCTACTCCAAAGTGATTTTTTCTATAAAATAAGAAATACACCGTTATTTTATTATGCTTTTTTTTATAAATAATGTATTTTTATATAATTTGTGAATATTATCACTATTTTCCTAGTCGGTATTTGGAAGTTGGGATTGCTAATCTGCAGTATGCATGATATTCATGGTATCAGATTATACTGAAAACTATCGGAAAAAGTTTTACGCTTGTCTAAACATAGAGCTCACATCCCACCCGCAAAAACACTTTTTTGTCAGTAACATGTAAAAAAGCGCTCAACATTTGCATGGCATGTGGTTGAAGCTGGTGATAGCGAGTACTTGCTCGACTAGTTTTATTGAGGAGAGCATGTCGCAGGAATATACGTTTTCTCGGTGATAATATTTCACATGGAAATCGAAAGCTGGTGCAAATAGACGGGGAACTTTAGCGACATTTCAGAGGGGACAGGCAATATGTAAGTAGCCGGCGCGGGGTGCGGGCTCCAGGAGTCAGGCGTCAGGCGGCGGGAGCGCCGGTCATCAATCAGCCGGAGCCGCGGGTCAGCGTCGCGTCGCGCCCCCCGCACCCCCCGACCACCTGTCGCTCCAAAATTGCTAATCAGTCTCCAAGTCCCGCCAAATCTCAGCGTGACAGACCACGCTCCCTATGGGTAATGGTATTTTGACATACAAGGGTATTAGCCGCCGCGACATGCGAGTTTCCCCAATACCGAACCCTTTCCTGACAATATTAGCTATTCGAGTGGAAATGGAGCGAAATGCGAAGTAATATCTGTTGCTTCGTATGTTCCTGGAAGTTTGGGTCGTGTGTGTTATGGGCCTTTCAAATTGTTATTCAGGATCTAAGAGATGTATCCGGCTGATAAACTTTCAGTGTTCTTCGATTAGGGCCCAGAGTCTGTAGTTTTGAAGAGAACCTCTAAAAGTAGTTCCGTTGAAAAACTTCTTTACAACCGTCAGCACGTCTAAAGAACTACAATTTAACGGCACGGAAAAATGTTGAGAAGTCCCGCATAATTCCCGCGCAATAAAAGTAATCCTATAAAGCTCTCACCCGTTGAACAAAAGAATTATTGCTCATCGACCGAGTGAGCGTCCTCGCGCAGAATAGCGGACATTTCTGAAATAGCCGCGGTCAGCTCGTCAGTGAAACATCGCACCGAGTCATCGCAAACTCATAATATAGTAAGCGGTAGCTGGAAATATTGATGTAGATTTCGGAGGCACAAAGCATTTTATACCAGCCAAGCTACAGGAGGTATAGTTTCCTATAATCAGTAAAAAAAACTTAAACATCAAACTTTTGCGTAGTATATCAGTGATCTCTACGTATATATATTTCAGTCGCTGTTACACCACGTGTAGTGTGTAATGTTCGCTATGTTTACGTTCCGACGATGAGTCATGACTTAGTTTTGAAGAATTTCGCTCCTTTTCATGTTTTCGAAAGCGTTCCTTTCAGCAGCATTCCATTGTGTTCCGTTCCTTTTCATCACTGACCCTTTAAATTGGTAAAAGATTTAATTCCTTAAAAGGAAACAGAGAGTTTCACAGCTACCGTCTCGGTTTCAACTGGCAACCCCAAGCTGGTTGAAACAGACAACAGTTTCAATGTTCGTGACATCTGAATAACTACTTCAGCTCAAGTCGGTGACATAATCGCTTGTGTAATTACTCGACCTAAAATCATGTAAGTTGTCTCATAGAGCGGGCATTGAGAGTTTGTATCTATAAATAGGTCCCCGCACCGCTTTGTTGCCGTATATCAGCACAATATGCAAACAAGTGAAAAGTTAGTCCCGCGAAACCAATAACACGAACTAATAAATCTTAAACTCAAACTTACAGGCATGAGAGTACAATGAAAGTACCCTCTTGGTATTGGAAAATGAATGAGTGAGCGGGCGATTTATACCTACGGAATGGAACAGAGTTATAATAGCTTTGGAAGTTTTTCGCAGAGATGATAATTTATGTTTTGGTGGAGCAGTCTGGATAGCAATTCTCATTTCTGCGTACAAAAAGTTACCAATTTGATCCGTACGAGGGCAGCACATGCGGTGTCATACGTGCGCCCCAGTCTGAGACATTAGGTCCTAACGTGCGTCTCTAGTACATGCTCGAGGAAGCTGTAAAAATTGACGGTTATGTTACGTTTATGTTCGCAGTACGAGCATCGTGCGCTGTTTAACTGTAAAGCCAAATGGCTAACGCAAATGGCAAATTATTGCTCTTAATATGTAATAATAATTAGCGATACCGTAACTGCAGCTTCAGGCGAGAAAACAAGATTTCGAAACACAGGAGCGAACTATCCGCAAATATTTACACTGAGCTGTATTTGACAGGCACTGCAAACCGTTTGTTATTCGAGGCGCAACATTGGAAACGAAGTCTCAGAAACGAGATCTATCGGAGTGAGGCGAACGCTACAGAACGTAATGCGTTTACATCGCACCTACACGGCGAAACAAACGGTCGGCGGCGTTCCCGAGGGAAAATCGAGGTAGAAAATCATTTTAGCGCCGATAATACGCAAAGCAGAACAAAAGTGTGACGGGCAGAAACAAACTGGATTGCAGAGAGGAGCGGAGCAATAACGTCGGCGGCTTCATCTCGGCCAGATCACGTTCTGGGAACAAAAGGAGCGCGCGGACGGCAGCGCCGCCGCCGCCGCCCCGTCGCCCGGGTACCATGGAATGAAAAAAAAAACTAACGTTCAAATGGAGCTTTTCATACTTAACAAACTCTTTGCAATTATAGAGCGCCGCCGAAAGACGTGATGGCACTACGCAGCCTCCATAATTATATTACAGTTGGGAGCCTTAAAAGTAGAACTTATTTTGTGAATGTTGAAGTGTTTTTCAATGTTCATTTTAGCGTGTCGATGTAGAAACACTAGCTACTTAGCTAGGATAAGTCAGTCAGATATGCGTCAGCAGCCGGAATAAGGCACATCAAAACGTCATTCGAGGACTTTTCTCATTTATTAAATGCAAAGATGTAGACAATTAGTGGTCTAACAAAAGTTAACATTTCAACCCACCAATCACCGATCTCTGCTGTTCTGACTTTGAAAGGTCTGGGAATGTAGGACGTAAAAGGAAGTGTCCTTATTCTTGTAATTTCACGTCAGTTTATTAGCGTGCTGGTACAGTGAAGCGTGCTGTTGGTACATAATAATAATTTACTTCTGGTACTTTTAGTAACTATACTACTAGAGAATTTCTTAATTATTTATGTAATCTGAATATTTATTTATTTAATATGGCACATCAACAGTACATAACACAGCCTGTACGTTATCAAGGTATACAATCAGAGTTTATGTATTATTTAATATATTACTTCCATACCTATACGGTATTTTTTGTGGCAAAGATTGCATTAGGAGCTAAGTGTTTAAGCTAGTGGCCATGACTTGGGTCCGACTAGACCGCGGCGGCTCGGCTTACGAGAAAAAACTTGCATATACTCGTAGCTTTTAATACTAATATCTGAATAACCTGGGATTATAACATATTAAATAAATACCTTCGGATCCAGGTTATATTCCGTACTGAGAAGTAAAAATGTTTCTATGAAAATAAGTAAATTCCTGAAGTGGGCGGAGGGAGTCTAGCAGCGGCGGGAAATCGTTGACATGCTGAATGCGCAATGTGACAACTCCACGCGGCATTAAGAAGACATTAGGAGTGTGCCATACGAAGACGGGGAAACATTATTTTGCGATTTATCAACTATAACCTGATAGTCGCGAGCGCAAAAGAATCACCATGAACCCTAGAAGCACAGGTATTGTTTTCGTAAATAATTTCCAGGCCGTGAAAGTTTTCGTGGTAGTGATACAATGATTTCTTAGAAAAGAAAGCAATCAATAAAACATTTCACACAAAAATATAATCTCGCAGATAGGGATTATAAATAAAACGACTTACTGTCGGCCGACACTTTCGCTACCGTTGGCGATGACTCGTCAATATATAAACAACTCGCCGCTCGGCCGCAGGCTTTCAAAAAGCTTTCAGAGACGCTCATCGAAGCTCTCTATGATTACGATTATTGCTAATACACATAATGGTTCACAATACGTGTGGGGGAGCGTGATTGCGGCGAGATGGTTGGTTGGCAAGCGGACAATTTGGCGGGGCCTGATAAACGCGGCGGCCGAAAACTATGCATTTTAATTCCGATCAATCGATCGGCGGGCGGCCGCGCGGCAGCCGGCTTGTTGTTTATGCGCCACAAAAACCGCCAAGGTTTGCGCGTCTGCCAATAACCCGAGCCCACTACGTCACGGGCAGGGTGGTCCACGGTGGACAGGCCAGGACTCCGGGCCCGTTAATATCGCCACAATTCAGCCTCGCTCGCTAATTCCAGCACGTAATGAGTCGAGGCCCCCGCGCACAGTCCCTCAACTTAGTTAATTGCTACAGTGTTCATAATGTGTTAACTCCATTATGAAAATATGTGCTAATATGTTAGGTGAGGTCGAAACCTTGGGACTATTTTGGTTGTGTCCATAAATGAAAATAATAATTTCAAAGATGAAGTTGTACCTTGGGCGAGACATTTACGAGTATTGGGTGAGACGGGCACGTGGCTCCAGCACCC
Organism: Plutella xylostella; assembly: GCF_932276165.1. Classification (NCBI taxonomy): domain Eukaryota; kingdom Metazoa; phylum Arthropoda; class Insecta; order Lepidoptera; family Plutellidae; genus Plutella; species Plutella xylostella. The sequence continues at coordinate 7,935,592 of NC_063984.1, read as the reverse complement.
GGGCGCGCCTACGCCCGCGCCCTCCACTCATAAATATTTTACGTTGAGCTCCTTTACGGAATTGCGATCAGATAGTCACACATCGTCCGCATTGGTGACATGTTCAATGTCGAAAAAAAAATGTAAAAACGGGTAAAAACTCCAAGGTAGAAATTGTTGCTAAGACACCGGTGCGGGACTTTGTATTTTATAGTGCTTATTCAAGGTTCAGTAACACATTGATGGTATCGCTGCAAAAGGCGACTCCTCGTCGTGAATTTGGGGAAGGCGAGGCGGTGAGGTCGCGTTACGCCGTTTGAAACGGAGACGCGAGGCGCCTGGAGACCAACAAATTAACTCCCCGTCAGGGAGCCCCCACCCCCCGCCGCCCCCGCGATGAGAGGGCGCGCCGCGATAACGTCTCACCGAAGGGAAAACTTGAATATTTGCAAGAAATCACAAAACCTACTTCCAGGGAATAAAAAGTCTCTGCCGTTCGATAGCATCTAATTAGTAGTGGTGCTGGAGTCTGCTGTTCTGTAATGTCTGCGTGCCCAGGACAGGAGCGCCGCCGCCGCCGCCGCCTGTCGCCGGAGTCACACGTGATACTTCGCTTCCATCTCATCAAGTATTCTCGTCTGTACGTGCTTTACGGACGGCATGTATTTTATTTATTCTCCAGCGTCGATATGCGCCTTATTCCACTCGTCTTTATGTGACTTCACGATGTCGTTACTTATATTGTCGTGGTTATCATTCCTGATAATCCCTTTATTTTAGGCGAATATACGCCTAATATCGCTATGGCCGAAAACCAAGGCCGTCCCACACGTATGTAGAAACGTGTAGTTTTAATTTCAGCTAACTAATGTTTACGTCTGGGTCGGAGTAGTTTATTTTATAATTATAACCCACATCCTACGCCGCCGGTTGCCTGATATTCCACTAATAATAATGTTATAATCTTTTACCACGTTTTAGGTTATTCGTGGAGAGTATAACATCATTATTCTGAGCCCTATTATTCTGTTGCAATTTTAGTTGTAGTTGTGCTGAGTTATGTAATTTCGTGAATGAATACTGTAGAGCAATATGTTACATATCTCTCTCAAATCTCGATATGTTTTTGCTTTAGAATACTTAAGATAATAAATCGTAGTGATTTAATTTCGCCGGTTCGCCTTCAAATCAAAGTGAACCCAGCTAGACGGTCTAAATGGCAAAAATCATACTATCAAATCCGGTTAAGCCACTTTTAAATCGGCCACCAACTTATTATTGTCGTTCACGTCATTCCGTTTCACTTTTATAAACCAACCTGTATATTTAAGTTTAGCTCGCAAAGTTCCCCTACGTTATTTAAAATTAAATTTGCAGATCATTAGCATAACTTACAGCAGCTGTAATTACTTACTGCCTTCAACATTTATCAATCAGCAGTAAACATTTATCTTTATGGCGCTTTTAAATGACCATTGCTGACTCGGTAGTGTTCTTATAATCTGGTTGGCCCCAATGTTGGTGAAATTAGGCCAAAGTGTTGGTGTTCGTGAGCTGCAAGCTGCGACGGCGGACCATTCACCGCCAACAATGGGCGAGGACCGGTCCCGCGACCGTTACTTATGCCCTGAATATGCATAAGATTTTTGACCTCGGGACCATCGTTCGACCCTCACTTGACATTTGGTCAAATGTCGGATCCTTACGAATAAGAATACAAACAGATAGATCTACTCCAAAGTGATTTTTTCTATAAAATAAGAAATACACCGTTATTTTATTATGCTTTTTTTTATAAATAATGTATTTTTATATAATTTGTGAATATTATCACTATTTTCCTAGTCGGTATTTGGAAGTTGGGATTGCTAATCTGCAGTATGCATGATATTCATGGTATCAGATTATACTGAAAACTATCGGAAAAAGTTTTACGCTTGTCTAAACATAGAGCTCACATCCCACCCGCAAAAACACTTTTTTGTCAGTAACATGTAAAAAAGCGCTCAACATTTGCATGGCATGTGGTTGAAGCTGGTGATAGCGAGTACTTGCTCGACTAGTTTTATTGAGGAGAGCATGTCGCAGGAATATACGTTTTCTCGGTGATAATATTTCACATGGAAATCGAAAGCTGGTGCAAATAGACGGGGAACTTTAGCGACATTTCAGAGGGGACAGGCAATATGTAAGTAGCCGGCGCGGGGTGCGGGCTCCAGGAGTCAGGCGTCAGGCGGCGGGAGCGCCGGTCATCAATCAGCCGGAGCCGCGGGTCAGCGTCGCGTCGCGCCCCCCGCACCCCCCGACCACCTGTCGCTCCAAAATTGCTAATCAGTCTCCAAGTCCCGCCAAATCTCAGCGTGACAGACCACGCTCCCTATGGGTAATGGTATTTTGACATACAAGGGTATTAGCCGCCGCGACATGCGAGTTTCCCCAATACCGAACCCTTTCCTGACAATATTAGCTATTCGAGTGGAAATGGAGCGAAATGCGAAGTAATATCTGTTGCTTCGTATGTTCCTGGAAGTTTGGGTCGTGTGTGTTATGGGCCTTTCAAATTGTTATTCAGGATCTAAGAGATGTATCCGGCTGATAAACTTTCAGTGTTCTTCGATTAGGGCCCAGAGTCTGTAGTTTTGAAGAGAACCTCTAAAAGTAGTTCCGTTGAAAAACTTCTTTACAACCGTCAGCACGTCTAAAGAACTACAATTTAACGGCACGGAAAAATGTTGAGAAGTCCCGCATAATTCCCGCGCAATAAAAGTAATCCTATAAAGCTCTCACCCGTTGAACAAAAGAATTATTGCTCATCGACCGAGTGAGCGTCCTCGCGCAGAATAGCGGACATTTCTGAAATAGCCGCGGTCAGCTCGTCAGTGAAACATCGCACCGAGTCATCGCAAACTCATAATATAGTAAGCGGTAGCTGGAAATATTGATGTAGATTTCGGAGGCACAAAGCATTTTATACCAGCCAAGCTACAGGAGGTATAGTTTCCTATAATCAGTAAAAAAAACTTAAACATCAAACTTTTGCGTAGTATATCAGTGATCTCTACGTATATATATTTCAGTCGCTGTTACACCACGTGTAGTGTGTAATGTTCGCTATGTTTACGTTCCGACGATGAGTCATGACTTAGTTTTGAAGAATTTCGCTCCTTTTCATGTTTTCGAAAGCGTTCCTTTCAGCAGCATTCCATTGTGTTCCGTTCCTTTTCATCACTGACCCTTTAAATTGGTAAAAGATTTAATTCCTTAAAAGGAAACAGAGAGTTTCACAGCTACCGTCTCGGTTTCAACTGGCAACCCCAAGCTGGTTGAAACAGACAACAGTTTCAATGTTCGTGACATCTGAATAACCACTTCAGCTCAAGTCGGTGACATAATCGCTTGTGTAATTACTCGACCTAAAATCATGTAAGTTGTCTCATAGAGCGGGCATTGAGAGTTTGTATCTATAAATAGGTCCCCGCACCGCTTTGTTGCCGTATATCAGCACAATATGCAAACAAGTGAAAAGTTAGTCCCGCGAAACCAATAACACGAACTAATAAATCTTAAACTCAAACTTACAGGCATGAGAGTACAATGAAAGTACCCTCTTGGTATTGGAAAATGAATGAGTGAGCGGGCGATTTATACCTACGGAATGGAACAGAGTTATAATAGCTTTGGAAGTTTTTCGCAGAGATGATAATTTATGTTTTGGTGGAGCAGTCTGGATAGCAATTCTCATTTCTGCGTACAAAAAGTTACCAATTTGATCCGTACGAGGGCAGCACATGCGGTGTCATACGTGCGCCCCAGTCTGAGACATTAGGTCCTAACGTGCGTCTCTAGTACATGCTCGAGGAAGCTGTAAAAATTGACGGTTATGTTACGTTTATGTTCGCAGTACGAGCATCGTGCGCTGTTTAACTGTAAAGCCAAATGGCTAACGCAAATGGCAAATTATTGCTCTTAATATGTAATAATAATTAGCGATACCGTAACTGCAGCTTCAGGCGAGAAAACAAGATTTCGAAACACAGGAGCGAACTATCCGCAAATATTTACACTGAGCTGTATTTGACAGGCACTGCAAACCGTTTGTTATTCGAGGCGCAACATTGGAAACGAAGTCTCAGAAACGAGATCTATCGGAGTGAGGCGAACGCTACAGAACGTAATGCGTTTACATCGCACCTACACGGCGAAACAAACGGTCGGCGGCGTTCCCGAGGGAAAATCGAGGTAGAAAATCATTTTAGCGCCGATAATACGCAAAGCAGAACAAAAGTGTGACGGGCAGAAACAAACTGGATTGCAGAGAGGAGCGGAGCAATAACGTCGGCGGCTTCATCTCGGCCAGATCACGTTCTGGGAACAAAAGGAGCGCGCGGACGGCAGCGCCGCCGCCGCCGCCCCGTCGCCCGGGTACCATGGAATGAAAAAAAAAACTAACGTTCAAATGGAGCTTTTCATACTTAACAAACTCTTTGCAATTATAGAGCGCCGCCGAAAGACGTGATGGCACTACGCAGCCTCCATAATTATATTACAGTTGGGAGCCTTAAAAGTAGAACTTATTTTGTGAATGTTGAAGTGTTTTTCAATGTTCATTTTAGCGTGTCGATGTAGAAACACTAGCTACTTAGCTAGGATAAGTCAGTCAGATATGCGTCAGCAGCCGGAATAAGGCACATCAAAACGTCATTCGAGGACTTTTCTCATTTATTAAATGCAAAGATGTAGACAATTAGTGGTCTAACAAAAGTTAACATTTCAACCCACCAATCACCGATCTCTGCTGTTCTGACTTTGAAAGGTCTGGGAATGTAGGACGTAAAAGGAAGTGTCCTTATTCTTGTAATTTCACGTCAGTTTATTAGCGTGCTGGTACAGTGAAGCGTGCTGTTGGTACATAATAATAATTTACTTCTGGTACTTTTAGTAACTATACTACTAGAGAATTTCTTAATTATTTATGTAATCTGAATATTTATTTATTTAATATGGCACATCAACAGTACATAACACAGCCTGTACGTTATCAAGGTATACAATCAGAGTTTATGTATTATTTAATATATTACTTCCATACCTATACGGTATTTTTTGTGGCAAAGATTGCATTAGGAGCTAAGTGTTTAAGCTAGTGGCCATGACTTGGGTCCGACTAGACCGCGGCGGCTCGGCTTACGAGAAAAAACTTGCATATACTCGTAGCTTTTAATACTAATATCTGAATAACCTGGGATTATAACATATTAAATAAATACCTTCGGATCCAGGTTATATTCCGTACTGAGAAGTAAAAATGTTTCTATGAAAATAAGTAAATTCCTGAAGTGGGCGGAGGGAGTCTAGCAGCGGCGGGAAATCGTTGACATGCTGAATGCGCAATGTGACAACTCCACGCGGCATTAAGAAGACATTAGGAGTGTGCCATACGAAGACGGGGAAACATTATTTTGCGATTTATCAACTATAACCTGATAGTCGCGAGCGCAAAAGAATCACCATGAACCCTAGAAGCACAGGTATTGTTTTCGTAAATAATTTCCAGGCCGTGAAAGTTTTCGTGGTAGTGATACAATGATTTCTTAGAAAAGAAAGCAATCAATAAAACATTTCACACAAAAATATAATCTCGCAGATAGGGATTATAAATAAAACGACTTACTGTCGGCCGACACTTTCGCTACCGTTGGCGATGACTCGTCAATATATAAACAACTCGCCGCTCGGCCGCAGGCTTTCAAAAAGCTTTCAGAGACGCTCATCGAAGCTCTCTATGATTACGATTATTGCTAATACACATAATGGTTCACAATACGTGTGGGGGAGCGTGATTGCGGCGAGATGGTTGGTTGGCAAGCGGACAATTTGGCGGGGCCTGATAAACGCGGCGGCCGAAAACTATGCATTTTAATTCCGATCAATCGATCGGCGGGCGGCCGCGCGGCAGCCGGCTTGTTGTTTATGCGCCACAAAAACCGCCAAGGTTTGCGCGTCTGCCAATAACCCGAGCCCACTACGTCACGGGCAGGGTGGTCCACGGTGGACAGGCCAGGACTCCGGGCCCGTTAATATCGCCACAATTCAGCCTCGCTCGCTAATTCCAGCACGTAATGAGTCGAGGCCCCCGCGCACAGTCCCTCAACTTAGTTAATTGCTACAGTGTTCATAATGTGTTAACTCCATTATGAAAATATGTGCTAATATGTTAGGTGAGGTCGAAACCTTGGGACTATTTTGGTTGTGTCCATAAATGAAAATAATAATTTCAAAGATGAAGTTGTACCTTGGGCGAGACATTTACGAGTATTGGGTGAGACGGGCACGTGGCTCCAGCACCCGGGCGCGCCTACGCCCGCGCCCTCCACTCATAAATATTTTACGTTGAGCTCCTTTACGGAATTGCGATCAGATAGTCACACATCGTCCGCATTGGTGACATGTTCAATGTCGAAAAAAAAATGTAAAAACGGGTAAAAACTCCAAGGTAGAAATTGTTGCTAAGACACCGGTGCGGGACTTTGTATTTTATAGTGCTTATTCAAGGTTCAGTAACACATTGATGGTATCGCTGCAAAAGGCGACTCCTCGTCGTGAATTTGGGGAAGGCGAGGCGGTGAGGTCGCGTTACGCCGTTTGAAACGGAGACGCGAGGCGCCTGGAGACCAACAAATTAACTCCCCGTCAGGGAGCCCCCACCCCCCGCCGCCCCCGCGATGAGAGGGCGCGCCGCGATAACGTCTCACCGAAGGGAAAACTTGAATATTTGCAAGAAATCACAAAACCTACTTCCAGGGAATAAAAAGTCTCTGCCGTTCGATAGCATCTAATTAGTAGTGGTGCTGGAGTCTGCTGTTCTGTAATGTCTGCGTGCCCAGGACAGGAGCGCCGCCGCCGCCGCCGCCTGTCGCCGGAGTCACACGTGATACTTCGCTTCCATCTCATCAAGTATTCTCGTCTGTACGTGCTTTACGGACGGCATGTATTTTATTTATTCTCCAGCGTCGATATGCGCCTTATTCCACTCGTCTTTATGTGACTTCACGATGTCGTTACTTATATTGTCGTGGTTATCATTCCTGATAATCCCTTTATTTTACGCACCTGCCATAAAATTTGCTATTTATTGGTCAATTTTGAGTCTTCCCCTTCGGAAATGGAGTAATATACTTGAGAAGTAAAGATCGCTTCAAGAGTGAAATAAAACTCTTACCGCAGCATAAAGTTTATCACTTGAGGCCATAAATATTTGTGTATCAATATACTTTCCCCTGTATCTGTAATGTACGAGTACATTTTTAAATGCGAGTCAACATACGAGTAGAATCGCTGCCACTGTCAGAATAATACATTTTAAAGTTTTTATATGTGCTCATGTTTTTATATAAATAAGTACTTGTACCTATATGTATGCGGGTACGTAGAACAACTTGGCTGCTTTTGTGTAAGAAATGAGGTTCGCTCTATTCAGATAATTGCATTAAAGCATTTTTATATCGTCGATACCGCTGAAGATGATAGGTTTATTTAGCGAACGGCAAAACAAAAAGTTTACATAAAACGGGCGATACAGTTAATGAACGTCTCATAAAAGTAAAAGGAAGAAATCTGCCAATAGCAACGCTTAGCGAGGGTATAAAATTAAATGGGTAGAAGGCGTTTTTACAAGTTTATCGAGCGAACACCGGAGCAGACGTTTAATGTTCTATGAGGCGCCGCGCGGGCCGCCGAGACGTCTGCCGGCCCCCTGCGCACTGCCTCATATCACCACCAAGATACATGTAAAACTAAACAGTTTCATAATCATTAACATCAGAGACAATCCCGCAGACCAACCCACTTGGCCATAGGTCGAAAGGCGAAACGCAGAAATAATAAAACACCCGAAAACGGCTACCCTAGCCCCAAACACAATAAATTCGTTTAGCTCCATTATCCCTCGGAGTAAAGAAACCGAGTTTATGTATGTATGAACAAATAAATAGGAAACTAAAGTCCATTTGCGCTATGTTTTAGAAACACCTTGCGGAGTGGAATGAGAACAAAAAGTCCAATGTGTCGGCCACTTATTACTGTGGAAGCGGTTCGGCCGGCCCCGCTCGCTTTTAATACGGATTTATCGACTCAAATTAATCGTGTAAGTAGAGCAGAGCCGCCGAGAAAACTTGCGTGAGACGCGATAAAGGACCTTAATTCCAACGAATACCTATCTCTTTATTTAGAATTAACTCAACTAACTCGCAACTTTAGACAAATGCGCATAATTTTGTAAAGGTTACTAATGAAATGATCTGCAATACCATTTTGTTTGATAAGTACTTAATAGTTTCAAAACTCGCCATGGAACTAATTTCCGGAATGCGCGAAATTAAGTGCATTTCATACTTCATATTTAATTAATAAACTTGTGGAAGTATCGCTGGAACTATAATACATTTCAGTCGAAACCCGACTAAATTACTTTGGTAACTGTACAGAGCTTAGTGGAAGACAGAATGTAAATTGCAAAGACAGGTCAACCAAACTATTTCCAGCGATCTCGGTTCTATATGCACTGCTATCAAACAAGCCACGATGCGATACGATGTGCCGGATCAAACGTTGCGTCACCGCTGCAGACGGAAGCCAAACTCACTAAATTATATATCTCTGAATACCAAAATTGAGTAATTGCCACGAGCTAGACCGTCGAGAATTCGAGTGTTTTTCTGTGTTATCGGGGAGAAAAGTCAATTGAAAAATATAAGGAGTAAGTCGTCGGATTTATTGAAAGTAATTTAGGGAGATATTTGGAACGGGTCGGTTCCTTTGTTTGCGAGTGCTCAAGGAGTCGTTGTCCGGGAAGTAGAAGTGTTTGGAGGCTGTTACGGAGGCGCCGGCCCCACTGGCACTGCATAATACATTGCGGGCGAATGCAGCACAGTTTGATTCCTTTCCAGATAAGGTAATACTACTGTACGAAGTGGAAAGTTCTCTTGATGCTACCTCCACTTTTCCGTGAACTGCGGACATGAACGGGGAACGGCTTTGGGCGTCCGCCGCGGACAAACTTTCGAGGACTCGCCTTTGTTCTTGCAATATTGAATGTTTTATAAACTGGTGCAAATAGCCTTGGGTCCTCTATCTAGTAAATGCAGATTACGATTGATCCAGTTGGTGTTATTTGAGGAAATAATTGAAAGGTATTAACGAGTGAGGAAGGAATATTTCACGTATGAGGCAACGGCCGGCGCGCGTGTAGGCAGTCGGTGTAAACATGATATTAGACTAATTAGCTACACTAACGCGAGGAGGGAACATAGGCGGTGCGTTGCGAAGCACACGTTTCGATTAAAGTAGCATTGCACAAATTGTAAACATCTTGTGCGGTCTTACTGTTACGGCAAGATAAACATCGAATTCATCCTCGTAATTCATTTTACAGCATAAACCAGAGAGCAGGAAAATGTGGAGTACTTAAATTATTAAATTGAGATTTTTATTCAAGACTTTTTGTACCGGCGGCGGCGTACCTACCTACTTAGGTGTTTTATAAAGTTAAGCGATCACAGATTCCAAAAAATTATTTCGGCTAAAATAATATATTTTTACTGCGCAAATTAAACGATACTGTAGAAATGGAAATAATCGTGGTAGGGCGTGGGGGGCCGTGCAGCTCGCCGGGTGAATGTGCGTCGCCTCGACCATTCCATTGCTCGTAACAGCCTAACGGCCCGTGGATAATATAGGGTGTTCTGTTTCTGCCTTCAAATTGTCCAAATATCACTGGTGTTAGTTTTAACGTCACTTGTTTTATAACAATCTGTTCAGATTCATTTTAAATCATATTCAATTACATATAAATACCACTAAAATAGTATAAAACAAAGTCTCGTCCATGTACTTAAGTATGCTTAGATCTTTAAAAGTATACTACGAGTATACCTACGCCACAAAGAAAGACAGGGCCTTTTAGGAAACGCAACAGAAGGAAGTTTGTAATAAAATATCAAAATAAAATGTTATTTACCTACCATGAGTAAAATAAACTCTTTGGTCTTTTGACACATTTTGATGCGGTTTTTAGTACCTACATTCAAAAGTTATCTAGTTTACATACACCACACCTATACCTATTCATATAAAAAACAATGTTAAAAGTATTTAGTGCAATAATTGCACCCGTGCGAAGCCAGGGCGGAAAGAGTAAGAAATAATTTAAGGTTCACCAATTCTATGTGACAGTACAAATATACCTAAGCAGGAACTGTGCTTTTTTGATGTTGGTGCGGTGACAAAGTAATGAATAAATATGGCACCAACTTACCGTTGAGGAGTTCCCTTGACTGCCTTCCGTTTCCATCATCAGATCAGCTCAAGGTCACCATCATATTTTTTTGTTATAAGAAGTATATTTATGTTCTAAATTTCATTAGAATCGGTTAATAGGTGCCGAAAATAGAAATTCATACCCTGTTTTTACCCCTTTAATAAGTACCCACCCTTGGGAGTGGAATGCAACAAAAAAAGAATTTTCAAAGTCGGTCCATAAATGGCGGAGTAATCGGTGAAAATACATTTTTAAAAAACATACAGACGAATTGAGAACCTCCTCCTTTTTTCGAAGTCGGTTAAAAATTTCCACCGCGAGTTGAATCCAAAAATTTGTTTAGAATAACAAATAATAAGCGTATTATTCACAGAGAAGCTAAGACGGTTTGTCTATGACTAGTTCGGGGAAGCTTAACGAACCGCGAACGTAATACAATAAGTCACAAGTACACAAATGGAGAGTTTTATTTTCTCCTCAGTATTTCTCGTTTCACTTGCAAAGGAAGAGCTCATCAAAAGGTGTTATATCCGAATCTTTCCGGCCATTTCGCCGGGGGATTTGGTGAAAAGACTAAGGACCGAGACTTAAAATATGCCACCACAATAAAATTCAGATTACCGTATTCATGGTGGTGATTTAAGATTGCGGTTTTTACAGGCGAAATTTATGTTCATTTGAGTTCTCATTATCATACCACTAACAATACCTACATAAGTTCTCCTATGAACTACTTTAATTATGGGCAATAAATATGTATTTAAATAGTAATAGTAATGAATCTATTATTGTCTGCCATTTCGAAAGTAAAATGGCGGGCGCGGGGCACCGACCCGACAAATGAATTGGACACATGAAATATCAATTTCACGAAGTCTCTCACTTGCTCGGAGCAGCAAGAGCTGGTCTTTATGAAGTGCAAATGTCAGGTAACAATGAGAGCCACAGGTACGCCGGTTTGACGTGGAGAGGCAATCTGGCATTTATTAATGCGAATCGCCTCGGCGGCGCTAGACAATGGCTTATGTTTCTCCTGCAATTTGCAGAGCTCAGGGCTGCTGCTCTAAGCTTATGGATTTCATATACATGCCGTCATTGTGCGAGAGAAATGCTGCAGATGTTTGCACTCGTGTTAAAGGATACGTTATGATTAATTGAAATAATCGTCTCGAAGATTATTAATTGCTAGGCCAGCAACAAGATCAGTGACGGATGAGTTTAACTTTAGATTTTCATTTGTGAACTTCGAGTAATTTTAGTAAATGAATTAAAAGTAGGTAATAAAACTAATAGTCTTATACTACTAGGCTTATACCCATCAGTGGGCAGATACGGGCTGATAATGATCATGATGATGAATAAAACTAATACTTCAGCGAGATCTCTGACACGGGGCTTCGAATCTAAACAGAATTAAAATAGCTAGAAAACTCGGTAGAAGAGCTCCCGAATGAAAATACTTTTTGGTAATATTTCGTCGAGAAATTCAGAAGTTATGTCATCGCCGCACGGTAAGTATACGGCCAAGTTACCTACTTTTAAACTTTTTTTTACTTTTATAAGCTTCGGAAGATGTAGGAGACAGGAAATTGTACTCAACTTGATAATGTCCCGTGGTGTTATTTCAATATAATCATATCTCCTTAAGAATACTTAGATCTATTACTTACTTATAAGCGAGCTCGTTTACAATGATATTTATGACTCCGAGTCAAAATCTGAAACAAAAAAGCAGTTTTAAAATCCATATATGAAAGTAAAATAGAAAAATTTAACAACCACCCTATCCTTTACGCGATTTTGAAACGTGATATTCTTAAACATAATAAAATAAAAAAACTTGAGTCGTTTTTCTCGAGACAGTTGTCGACCGCATATACAGGGTGTTATACAGACGCGTCGCGGCTCAGTTTCTAAGTGATATCATTTAAGTTTGCGCAGCACACACTGCGGGCGAATATAAAACTAAACCAATTACAAGTTTTCCAATATGCCTCGCGAATTATATATTTTACAAAATAAATGTTAAACTCCCAGTAGCCGCTCCAACCGTTCCCTGGGGCTTCGTCGACTTTATTGACGACTTAGCTATTCATCAGTGAAAATGATGTTTTATTTCTTTCAAATACACGTAGGTACACAAAGCCTCTTGCCTCCTAGATGAGTAGGTGCATTGACACGAACAGGACTGTGTACATAAGGTTAATTTATATTTAAAGCTTTGAAATAAAGCAAAACAAAATGTTTTGCATTGATTAATTTTACCAGTAGTATATTTATAACAATAATAGATAACGTTAAGAAAACTCAATTTTACTTGTGTCTCGTAAATTAACTAATCCAAAGGGTCCAAAGCGATTATCACGAGATCGTTATAAAGCTTTATTACTTAAGCGAGCTGAGTACCAACACTAGTGGCTATTGGCGCGGCGGTTTCAACCCTGTTTATAAACTACCTACTTACTCATTCATTTCATCATTTTTGCATGAACTCTTGAATATTGTAGGTCATTTGGGACTATTTGCACGTTGTTACAAAGCTTAGCAACTTGTTAGCATCATATTTTACACTCAGGTAATTATGAAGAGACTACGACAGACTTTATTGGGATGACCAAGTTATGAAACAGTATTTCTATTGATACAAGCTATATTCTTTCATAACTTTGAAAGTTGTTTTCAAATGCACAACGCAGGCGTCCATTCCGAGTTCAATATCGTTTCCTATTACATGCGAACGTTTTAGTTCCCCAAACGGCAATGAAACGCGAGCCGTCATTGTCGTTTAAACAAATGGGGAAATAAATAATAACCGTAAGGACAGATACGCTACATTTCATTAGAGACAACAATGCCATTGTATTTATTTAACTTACGTTCCAAACAAATGGTGTACGTTAATGTTGATAGGATAAATCTCAACAAGTCGCATCCCGGTAGTGTTTATTACCTACTCATGACCTATTTTAAGCATTCAACGAGAGAGCTGTGTAGGTGTAAGTAACTCCATTACTGGGGGCCATTCATACCGGGGCGACACAATACGTGCGCGTAAGCCGACAAAATGAGCGCATCGCAGCTAGTTACGGAAATAAAAACGGTTATTATGAATCGCGAGGGTAGGCAACACGGCTGTTAGCCGCCGCGCCCGCCCCCGGCCAGGATTTGTGACATCCGACGGTGCGCTCGCGAGCATCGTCGCCCGCAGCCTCTAATTATTCTCCACGTAAACACAATGTTTTTTGCAACTCGAACGAATTAAAACCTCTGTAATACCTACACATTTCCTTATTTCATTCAGCTTCCGTTTTTTCCGGCGCAAAGTCATTTACGAAACTATTGTGATACGCCGCCCGCCCTACGCGATTGACGTTCCGCGCACGTCTCCGTATGTAAAACGCGTCGATGAAAGTGTGACAAGAGCACGCGCGGGCCCCGCTACTTCCCGAAGGACGCGGTGGCGTTATTTAAGGGCCGCCCCTGAAAGGCAAGGTGTGTTGTCGCGCGCCCCGGGGAATTTCACTACGCTTTAAAGCTGGTAATTTGATGTTAGACTTTCGAAATCTTCCCATCTTCCGGGCCGTCCGGGGGCGGGCGGATTTGCCCCGCGCGGTACGAGGGCGCCGACGCGCCAGATTAATGTCGTGAGCTTTGCGCCAAATTTAAAATGTCACATTCCATTTTTCCAGCCAATGTGTTCCGGCTCCGGCCGCCATAATGGAAGCTCATATTTGCAACTACCAGATAGACCAAACATGTGAAATAAACTCTCAGCTAAGTGCGTTAAATTTTATAAGTGCGCGACCCGATCTATGTACCCGTAAATCATGATCATGTTGTAGTAAAATAAATTCTTAATTACCGAAACAATCACTAATATAATTCCACCCTAGAATCTAATCAGTCTATACTGCTATTGCTATACATCTAACAGTCTACAGATGTATAACAGACGTAGTTTAGAAGATTTAGAATACCAGACAAAAAGCTTTACTTAATAACATTGAGCACTGTGTTATTCCGTATGTGACTGTCCTTGAGACAATGCAAAACCGTCAGAGGTCAACGCTTCCCGGGCCCGAAGAGCCTAAGCACACAATATGTAAACGTATTATCAGCGTAGCGTACATGGAAACAGAGAAGGAAAAAAGGCAAAGTCATAAAACTGGCGCCCACCAATCGCCGAATAAGGCCAGAGCCGAGCGCGGCGACGGCGGCGGCGGCGGCGGCGGCCGATGTCCTTGACTCCCGTCCAAATGACATAAGTTGGACCATCATGGGCACGGAATCTTAGCTAATCGATAAACAACGAGTAGATCCACAGCCGCACCCGCGCCCACGCCAAGCAATTAACTTACCCGGCTGTTTGGTCAAGTTTCCATAAATACGAGAAACTAATAATCAAATAGCCTAATACGATGGCCACATTTCCTTAAATAATACGGTGCCTTTCGTGAGTAATAACGTTATTATGTTTCATTGAAGTTTAAAGAATCCATTCGATAAATATAATTATTATTAGGTAGTAAAAAAGTATTATTGTAAGATTTAAGGGTAGTTTAAAATTAAAAAAATTACAATCGTCAGAAAATGTTATATTATACGATGAATAAAAACATTTGACAAAACCAAATTTTTCTTGCTACTCATGTGATGCGGGGTGCACGCTGTGCGTCCTTGTAAATTCGTACATTTAGTTGATCTAGTACAGGTTTGTTGGTTTGGTAAAAACTATAAAAGTTTTCGGTTTCTCGCATACTAAGTGGCGCTTATAGCGGAAAATATCATGAAAATTTTGACTGATAATGTATGGAGACAGGAGAAAACGTAGTTTTTCCCGTACTAGCGGATCAGCTTATTTCAGCGAAAACTCTCACTCTTCACTGAACGATATGATGTTATTTTCTAGCGCCGGCTTGTACTACCTACTTTGTTACAAATTGCTAGTAAACTTTCACAATAACTTAGAAAACGTTAATTATAAGCCGTCAAAGATTCCCCCTCTGAGTTTCGTCTTGAATGGATAGAACATAATATTCTTTAATTGTAAGTACAAAAAGCAACTTTTTTTGGCAACTTTTGGGTGTGTTCTTAAGAATAACATGATTGAGTAATATGATTACATACCTACGATTCCCTAAAACGCTCTTAATCTGCTGTTAAAAGAGCACATTCATAGAAAAACAAGTAAAAGCTCTTTGTGTCGACCAACTTCTGTTTTTCGGGTTTAGGTCAAGAAAACAATGAACCAAAAAAATGTAGAGGTAAAGTCTTGCAACTCAATTTTTGACTTCGTAACATGTTGTGATAATATATGTTTATCTTCTAACTAACCCAAATAAAGTTACAAGTCAAAAATTGTATTCCAAGACTTTCTCCTTCCAGAATTATTTTACAGGCCTTTGAGCCCCTTACAATTTATAAGGCTATAGTCTCCACTAATATAGCCCGCACAATGGTCGTCAGTTGTCACACAGGGGGCAAGATCACCGACGCAGTCTGAGATATGCACATACGGATAGCTGAATTACCTTCCAAGTGTTTGTTACTTGTCATTATGTGGTGCTTGAGTGGTGATTGTTTGCATGAGAGCTGGTGACTAGTTCTTGTGAGAGCAGTTCAAGTTCAGTGCTCTGCACCCACGTGCTCCACTGCTCTAGACAGACATTCTCCCACAACTTATTATTATGAATGATGCAATTAATTACGTCACTAGAACCCATATTATTGCGGATCATTTGTCTGCATCCACTGGCTTATATTTAGTACTGCTATTTAGTTGTACGCCTCGTGGCGAAGGCTTGGGTATGTATAGTGGAAATTATGCGGGGAGCCAGTACGCGCGTTAATGACGTGAAAGGTATGCATTCACTTAATTAAATTTTCACATCTAAATGAAGATGCAACCAAAACGGCATCATTTTATGTACACAGTTTTATTTAACTTTTCATTATTTTAATAGGGTATAAAAACATCTTCTATTTCCCCTTCGGCAATAACAATTGTCTCATTTCCGTATAGGTTATCGTAACGACCATCAATCTTGTGTCAGATTCCCTATCAGCAACAAGGCTGTAGTCTGGCAGCAGTCACTGCGACGCACGCGTGGAGTAAACAAAGGCGGTGAATTCAAATCGTCGGCCGGTGAAACTAATAAATGATTCATCAATCGATAAACGAACAAAGTGAGACGGTCGTTAAGCGCTCAGTTCGGTGTGAGTAAACACGAAGGCGTAATCCATCGGAAGGCACTCAGCGGCGGCCGCAAGCGCCATGCCGCTAATTGCGCGAATTAATCTGTTTGCGAACGCATCGCATTACCGATTTAGTCCCCGGCGTGGCCGATCCGCCGGCCATTCACTGGCGCTTGCACCGAGCGGACAACTTCAGTGTTGGGCGGACCTGCCGGATTTAGCCGATGGAGCTTTGACCGATATCCCTAACTGGAATGCTGCTTTAATTTAGCTATAAGTAAGACCAAATGAATAGGAAACATAAAAAAAGGATTATTTATAATTCTAAAAATAAAACCGGGGAAGGAAGGATGCGCTATCGTGTCATCCATACTGGAGTATGGTATGACTAATGCCAGCCGGCTGCAATATGTTAACGTGGCATTGTGTGCGCGCGGCCAGCCGTGTCGTCTGACAATGTGACTATAAATATTTACCGATAGGATTATTTCTCAAGTTAGTAAAGCAACGAGTCCTCCGAGACGATGGATTTGCTCGGCGGCCAATCGGCTGCGACGCGTCGCGCTCACTGATTCCCACCTCTTGGAGGTTTCGCATTGTCTGCTACTCTAACGTGCACTTACTCGGTTGAAGCAGTTTTAAAGGTCGATTTCGGTCTATTATTACTTTCTTTCAAGACCTTTGAGAACAGGAGCATGTTATATGTGACATTTTGTGTACTTATTTTAGGTAGGTACTATGTAATTACAGTAGAGTTCTAAGATTGTGTACATTTTAAACATTTAGGGGCAGTCATCAATCAACCACGATTTAACAAATTAAGGCACCCATAATAGATTGTTCAATTTTCTAAATTTGAAACGCCCACTCCCGACCGAAGAGAACAATCGAATTGGTAAAGCTAAATGTCCGAACTCTAAACCAAACGGATTCTGTATCGAATTATTCTCGGCTTGTATTTTATGCAGTGAGCCTGCCTCGGCCTTCGGGCAATAACCAAAACTATGACTCAGCTCGAATATTTCAACACTCAGATTCGGAAGCAAACTGACCTCTTGTAGGAACGTGTAACTTCACAGCCAGTTCAGGCATAAGATATTGATATCTCAAGGTCGAACAGCGGGAGCTTTTAGCTCAACGCAGCTGGATGTTATAGAAAACAAAGCAATCACGTGCTCCAGTAATATGTTTAAATATTCCGTCTATTTTGAACAACCGCATACCTCACTGAGGAGTTGAGGGCAGTGAATTTAGAGCCAGAAGTGGTATTTTTGTCTTCAGATAATTATACGGCTCGCTGACGACGAAATCCATCTGACATTTCCATTTGTAGGTGAATAAGTGCTTCAGGCGAAGAGTGACTTTGCATTACATATTACTGGTGATTAACAATGGCATGGTCCGATAGCCAGACAGAAAGTGAATCGAACCGAGCTCATGCTGTGAATGCTCTTTCTGAACCGATCCTATCGACGTCAGCCTCGTTATTGCAGCAAGTACGTTCATTATTCTCGCAATTACAATAAGACTTTTCATATACACTGCTACAATTCGTAGATGTAGACTATAGATACAGCACGATTCGTTTCATACAGAGTAAAAGAGATACCCAAAGTTTTTACTCGGAAAACGAGGTCAATGTTCACATTTTGGTCGGTGACTTTTAATTCAGGACGTTCTTTTATAGCTTTAGCCGTAAGGTTCAATAAATTAGCCCCTTACGGAAAAATGGACATCTGCTCCTGCGGAAAAAATCCCATCTTGCGAGTAAAAGGACAAAATTTACGATCCGTGTAACCGTGGGTAGGCGGACGTCGCCCACGAGCCGCATGCAAATTGCTCCATTGCAGCGGAGTGACGGAGCTCGCCTGAGGAGATTAAAATCGAAACACCTCGCGACCCCTGGCCGGTCCCCCGCCCCCCGCGCGCCGCCGCGCCCCACCCCGCGCTCTCCCGGCCAGCCGTCTGCGCAACAACCCGTTTCCCAGTATTGCGAACGGTTACCAATATTTAGCTTTCTACATTATTATTTCCACTTCCCACCCTCTCTGCTTAGGCACTATGTTAGCCCTAACCGCGAATATTAGGTACAATTATTTTAGGCTGTTTCCTGTTTTTTTTCTGTCGATAATTGGTCCCGTAATGACATGTTTCATGTTTGGGTACAATATTAGACATTGTGCACCTTTACATTTCGCATGCATATTGCACATGTGCGATAGCATCGATGTAAATAAGTACCTACGTTGTTTGAATTTCCAAATACTAAACCATATAAAGGGGAGTAAGTCTAAGTGATAAGAATATTTTTGTAGGTGCCAATGTCCATTACAATAATATCATTTATTTATATATACCTAATTATTACCGATGTCTTCTTCTCAATTGAATTGACAATTCTATCGTAATAAAGTTATTTAATCGATCGAAGTAAAACCAACTACCTACATACCTATTAGCGCAAATTTGCTTAGTTCAACTTCGGTCCATAATTTTGCAGTAGTAATCTAGTTAAACAAGATAATTTTAGTTGCAGGATAAACCTTGTGCCAGCGAGTGAATGTAATATTATGATGACGAAAAGGATTGACCTCATCGGTAAATGTCAAACTTATCGGCAAACGACAGCACAGATATTTTTCTTGCAAGTTTTTTTGTCAATTTCCATCGGTATCGGCACTTCGGCAGGCACTCTGACCTCTTTAGTTATTATAAAGCCACAGGGAAGAATGAAATACAGATAAAGGGAAAAAAGTGAATGCTTTTTCAGCCTTTATTCTCTCTGCAGAAAGAAACTCATTTGTATAAAGGTGTTAAGGCCTCTAGGCAGTTGAAGATCAAGGCAATTACGTCAGCTGCTTTGTTTATTACGCCACATTTGAATATTAGCTTTGGGGGCAGAGCATTGTAAACTACGGCGGGTTAGCTATAAAAACACACATTTGGGGGTTAGCTTTGGGAACGGTTACTGAAGTAAAGCCTCGATGGAAAATTTTGTTTCTTGATGTCAGGTTATTAAAATGAATCTAGAGGTATATTATTTTCACTGTGATATTATTTTGTACTAAGTACCTATATAAATCATTTAATTTAAATTTAATTTTCGGGGCTAAAACCACAGATAAATTCATAAACAGTATTTAGGTACATACATAATTACTTGGATATTCAAGAACCTAGGCCAACTGAAACTTTCGGTTTTAATAATAAGTTTAAAATTAGTCGCGACCGAATCTGTCCCACTGTGCACTGAGAATTCGTGGCAGACTCTTCCCGAAAAGTTAAAACTTTAGCTCGCTATAACACTGGTCGGTTTGCGAGGGGGCGGGCGACCTAGCTCCATTTGAGACCTAGATATCGCTGATTCGGGCTAGTCTGGCGCCTGGAGTCTGAGTGCGTGGGCGAGATGAGATCTCGGGCTTTATTGCCTCAGTGTAGTATATGTCGCTATACATTTTGTTCGCATCCATTTTACTTTCTCTTCCTTCTTATGTCGCAGTCATATGTGAACTTGGTTTACGCTATATGTAATAAACGACGTAAAAAATGCAAATTTAACAAAAAGGGAAATGTATTTAACACGAAAAAATCTATAATTGACATTTTATTACGATAGCATAGGAATGCTTGCTGGCCTACTATGGATTGGTTTATAACTCGATGACGCAGTAGGCTACATGCTTATAGCGAAGTAGACCGTAGAGGCTACAACTTTACCTTGAATGCTACGTGATATCTGATAACCGTATCGAATTGCCGAGCTACTAGCGTGTCATGTTCTGCGGGCCGCTAACACATTTAAATTACCAGCGATTCATTTAATTCCTGATCTTAAGTCTTTCCGAGAGATTTTAAGTAAGTATTGTTAAATGAATAACAGTCTCTAGACAGCCGCTTTGCTTTTTATATAATGTTCCCTATCATAACAGAACCGACCGAATGGCGTAGTGGTTAGTGACCCTGACTACTGAGCCGATGGTCCCGGTTTCGATTCCCGGCTGGGGCAGATATTTGTTTAAACACGGATATTTGTTCTCGGGTCTTGGATGTGCCCGTAAAATGGCAATAGGCCCGCCCCCTATTACATTGGGACTAACATAACACTGGCGAAAAGTGGGTGCAGCAATGCACCTCTGCCTACGCCCCAAGGGAGTACATTAGTACAAGGCGTGAGTGCGTGTTTTTTTTTTTTCATAACAGAAAAATGGACAGCTAAAACGACTATGATAAACTCACTAGCAATGAAAAAGTTCCATCTGTCATTGCGGATTGCCATGTGCTGTCACTGGAACTTTTTCATAGCTCGCGAGTGTATTAAAGATACAAGCAAAAACATACACACAAACTACATACATTGTATATGAATAGCACAAGGTCTAAGTGGAAACTGGAGCGACGCCTGCACTTTCTCTGCAGATCTCGAGTTCTCTGCGCGGGCGCAGGCGAGCAAATTATTATGCGCCAGATTGCACGCCAATCTGTTATGCCTCTTAAATTAATAATATATTTTAAAAAAATATAATTTTAGTCACTTATAATGTTTTAAAAAATAAATATACTGCTTATTATGCTATACAATACACAATCGATATTGAAATACCATAACATCCAAGTTTGTATTTCACAGTGTAAAGCACAGCCCTAAATAGGCTAACAGGTATCGTAATACGACTATAGTATAAAAAGAACTCAAATGGTACCTATATGTAAATGGGCAGAAGGTAAGATAATCTAGATATTCTTTAACCATCTCTCCAGACTTAAGCGGGGATATTTTCGAGCATGCACTTTATTTAAATCAGTGGCACACATAAGCAGGCACCTTTCTTGCTCGTCCCGTCGACACTTTGTGAATAATGTAATAAGACCAAGTTAATTAAGAGACGGTCTTTTACTCTTCAGTAGTAAAGTAGGTTTATTTAGCAAAGATAGACCTTTCTAAAATTTATACTATAAATTTGTAATATATACCATTTTAATCTATTATCATTTACGCAATTCGCCTTCACACTAATACTTTCCTTTGCAGACTATTAAAGGACATCGAAATAGTACTTAAACCCAAGAAACAATTTAACCATAATATATGCCCTGTGATCTATCAGCTGAATAAAGTAATAGACGAATCTACGTGTCAACCTTAGCATTTATCAGCCTATACAAGTATCTTGTAAAAGAGTGTGCATTTTCAAATTCGCAAATTCCCATGATAAGTTAATAAGAGTTTTCCGTGTAGACGTGGTCTTAACACGGCGCTTGCGGAGGCGGGTAACCGGTCCGCGAAGTGCCCGCCGCGGGACCGAGGGACCATTACACGGGGTCATCCGCACCGGAATAATGCATAGTAATTGCTTCATAACATTATCCATAAGGAGTTTTCGTGTAATTGGACACGAGTGGCACCGCATTTTAGTAGCTAGGTACGGAACGCTATGGAAACTATGGAACCTTGCGTGAAATGCACTTAAAAATGCGGTTCAAATTGTCATTGCTGTGCACTGTCCGAATTAAGAGCCGCTGAGCTATTCCGGAGTGAGCAACACCCGTGTCCCGGGAAGAATATCAAACGGCAGACAGGAATTCGTCGGCCGGACGCCATTGTTTCGCTTTACGACAGATAGAACCAGTTTCGTGCATGTAATGCGGCGCGAACCTGTCTTATTGCTCTATTTGTTATGGTGCCGTCGCTTCATACACACCAGGAAATACCATATCGCCCGTAGCAACGTTAATATGTCCTTTATTGCCTTTTAAGCAGATATTAAAGGAGAAATGGGTCTTGGCGGATTTCGGCACAAAATTAGCGAGCTCGAGTTACCCGGGGCGTAAAAAATGTTTCCAAACCGGACGACGGAATATTCAATTAGGCATTCAGGTACTTTCGACGATCTCGTTGGCGGCTAGAGCGTTACTTGACTGAACCACTTCGCGTGGGCCAAGGTGGCTTGCAATAAGTGAATGCATTGTGAGGTGAATGTAAAATGGGCGATTGTTATCTGCCACATGCACTTATCAAATGTGTCGTTGTCGTTTGGCGCTCGGGTGTGCACCGGGGCAAGCAGGCGGAGGGGGAACCCGCACCAACCACTTTCAAAATATCATAAAGTCGTGCCCCAGACGTTGTGCAATGTTAATGCAACGGACTGTGCCAGCGGTTTATGGTCTGGAAATTGAATGCATGAAAAAATTATCCGCTCTCTAAAGATTAATACAATTCCGAGAGGTGCGATATTTTTGCAATTAAAGAAAGAAGCACATTGTCTTTTATAGTTGTTATTGTTTCTCTTTCTTTACGGGGGCAACATTACAAACAATCATACGGGGTATGCTAAGCCGTGTATAAATTTATATTGATATTCCTTTTACATCCAAGAGCTTAGAAACAAACGTGGGACTGCAGACATGGTCAGTGCCATTGTGCAAAGCGCCAACAGAGTAAATCAATGAGCCCATCATAGTATGTGTCATACATTGACCTTTAAACGCAAAAGCTGATTTAGGACAGGGTTTAAACAAAAAAGACACTCTCAACAATTCTCTTTTAAAAATCTCGTAGCTCCTCGTTGCTAGTACATGTCCGCCGACTGAATCTAGATAAGCCAACACTTGAAGTCACATAACAATGTATGTAACGCAACTTTATAGAGCAAGCTAAGCTCCACACTTCAGTACAGTGTAGTGTGGCTGTGCACAAAGAAAGGAATAGAACAAAAATTTAATACATAAATACATATTTTCTACAGAGGAAATTAACTGCACTATAGGCCTCATGTATTAATTACTATAGGCCTCATTTAAGTGGAGGAATTACGAACTTGAAGATTAGATGAGGAAGTCGTACAAATAAGAACTATTATAATAAGTGTACCTACTGCCTCTGATTCAATTCTAGTAACGATGCTGAATATTATTCAAATAAGAGTAATAATAAATGTCAATATTTTCATTGCATACGAGTGTGCTGGAATCTGAGAATGTTTTAGTGTTTTGTCACATAATATCTAACACGATATCGGCTATAAATTAACCCTTGAGTGACGTTGACGTGACTCATTACGCCACTACCGGGAAACGTCATTAAATTTTCACGATGGCGTTTTATGTTGCCCCCCGTCGCCGGTTTTGCGACTTCATGCATATTTATCAAAATAACGGCGCCGATTCTGAAGCTGCATATATAGACACGCACTGCAAAATTGCAGTCGAAGGGTTAGCGGAAGTGAGTTCAGCGTTGCGGTTTGCAGGGTTTAGAATTGTTCGCGAGCGGCTTGCGACATGGGGTCGGTCCGACCGTTGCCTGCCAGTCATTAGCGAGTGCAGCGATCGCCGGTAGAGGGTTGCCGAGTTCCACGAATCGCTCAGTGACTCAGGCCGCGCCGGGAAAACACCACTCACCCTATAAATAGTTTTCCACTCAATAATTGCATTTCGTTTACTCGATCGATTCACTTAGTAATTTTATGCATATTGGGTATATTATGCTAAGACTATAAAATCTATTCTGAACATAGGGCTTTTAATATACATGCGACAAAAGTGAAAGTGAAATTAGAACTTTCTCTAGCCGCAAACGAAACAGGAACAAAAGTAGTAGCGGCATTGTGCCCTCCAGAGACTAGCGCAGCTCGCCGGCAGATGGCCTGCGCTGCTCACCGAATTTTCATAATTGGCACAAAAAAGAGAGAAACAAACAACGGTTACGGTACCATACAACTTTTTTTTCATTGTGTAAGCTCCCAAGGGCCTGAATAAAACAGAGACCCGGGACGGAGTTGACGCTACAATTTCGGAGGACAACGACTCGCCGAAAGGTAATACTGACGGCAGCACATGACAAATCGTTTCCAAAGCCAGCGTTGCCATTTTAAGTCATTTTTAAAGATTTTCTCAAATGCCACCTTCAGCTGGAGCAAAGTCTTGCAGTGACCCTGAACATTTAATATCAGCTTAGAGCTATATTAGATTTTGAGATTATAACCGTCTAGCCTGTACACTATAATATATATCCTTCCACTCTAAGGTTGTCTTGAAAAAATCGCTTAAAGCGGCAAGACCGCCATTTTTGTACATAATGTGTTAGTATTAAATATGTTAGTTAATTTCAAGTGTGTGTACAAATAAATAATATACTATATATCTATCTATCTTGTGCCTACCTACATGTTACGAGTTATTGTCATTAATAATCATAACCTAAACTTACATGTACGTTTATTATCAGATATGGTTCACTTGTTATTCAAATGATACAACGACAATTGAATCGCCTATTTGATTATAAGTTGCTCTCAGTCAGTCACTAACCAATGACACAGTTGGCGTATTTCCATTCAATGTGCTGGCATCAAGAATCGATCAATTTAATGCCCGATTTCCTGTCGTCGATTCTTCAAGACGACCCCTTAATTTATCACTGGATTTCATTTTGTAATTTAAAACAGCCATGCCATTTATTTTCATTGTCGGGCTTTCATGTCGTCCCGTATAAATAACAAACAATGAGGTCACATATTAACTTGTTTTCTTACGTTATATAGTATATATATAGAATAAATCATAGAGAAAAAATAGAGTAGTTTGTAAATAATTACGTTCATCAGAAAATTTTATATTTATACGATGATTAAAAACATTTGACTTTGACTTTATAGTTCATTTTCATACCTTGCGATACTACGTAGAATTTCGGTTGGAATATTTTGTATTAACCGGCAGATTCTCAAGGGCTGAAACTTTCCTCATTCAATTTACGACACTTTAATCATACTTCCAGGGAGGACGTGTCGGTCTTATTACACAGCAATAGACCGAAAAGAAAGAAAATTGCCCGAACCGGAGCACTGTAAGTCTCCCAATCTCATAAAACTCCCACATATTTCACGACAAATAAACTTCTCATCCAATGGAATGTTCTACTCGGGAGGCAGTTTACTACAGGTAATATTTCAAAACATGTGTCATTCATAACTTTCGCCGTCGCAATGTCTGTCGATGGAGCTTGGGCGAAAAGGTCTCAATAATAAATTTTTCGTGAGCGGGCGGCGGCGCTTATCCCCCCGAGCTCAGGTACGTTTTACGGCCGCACAAGGGAAAATAAACGAAAAATAAAATAAAAGTCAAAATGGCGGACATAAAACTATTTGCCCGAATATGCCTCGCGAAAAAAGTATTCCTAACGTAACTGGACTGACACTGGTTGTTCATGAAAAATAAAAATATGTAGTTGTATCCGGGGACTCGAACTGCAATGCACACATCACATGCCATAAAGCAACGGTGATCCACCAATTTTATAAGATGAAAGTAACATAAATTGTGAGCTGGTTACCTATAACTTTGCTTGTTGTTACAATACATTTCCTGAAGTCTTAGTCATACCTGAAACAAAAGAAAAGGAATTCGATTAAAAAAAATATATTACGTGTACCTAACCTAATTAAACACTGAATTGGTTTAGAACACGGCACAACTAGCTACTCTGAGTTACTACTAGTCTACTAGTCTACATTTAGCAGGCTGTTACTGCTGCAACACTGACTATGAGCTCTTCAAAATACACTCCGCCTCATAAAACATACAGGAACTCAGCTCACTGCCGCATTATGCCTCAATAAAGACTGGAAATCTTTCACCCATTGTATTACTACAAGAAAAGTAGGTGCTCAACAATCCTTATAAAGGGATTTGAGAGTTTTATGTCCGGGACAACATGGTCACACAGGTCATGCGCAGGGAATGGGGCTCCTAATCCAAAGGGGATTATTGGGTCAAACATTGGCACATTTTTAACGGGATACCAGCTAACGTATGGCTTGACGCGATTTTATTCTCTCACAGACTCGTGTGTCATTTCATTTTATCATTATACTCGTAGCTATTTAAGGGTGTGACCAAAGTGTATTTTATATAAATTGCCATAAAGAACTGAGAAGTACCAGGGTGATTCTCCAAAAATGGCTCCAAAAGCATAATTTCTTTGGCGCATTTTTTTTTTCATGTTGTTTGAATATTATACCCCACATATTGTAGAGGCTTTAGACCTCTTTGGTTAGCTCTTATTGGCCCTGAAATCTATCGAGCCGATTCAAAGTTACAGCGATTTTAAACAATTTTGGGCCAATGAAATTAGATTGGCACCAATGAAATTAGAAAATACACCAAAGAAATTATAAAAGGTCCCAAAGAAGTTAGTTTTAAGAACAAAGAAATTAGAAATTGTTTTAAACAAATTAGTTTTATACGTAGATTGCAAATAATACATAACAAAACTAAAAATCACGCATATCTTTATTTGTTTTTAACATAATTACCTGATCACGTAAGGGTGCAAGGGTTCTAAACATCCGAATGAACCAATTGCCAACCTCACCTGCCCGTGATGCACTCTGCTAAATAACAGACGAGGCTCTGGCGACCGGATGATGGCAGTATAACCATCCAAAAACAGCTACTCTAAATCCCATAGGCCGGCGATGGGCAGCAGCGTCACCGGTATAAAAAAGTGTAGAGGACGAGGACACGATGTCCCTGGAGTCCAGCCACATGTTCTACCATCAGGAGGGCGACCAACTGTCCCAAGGTGGCGTAGGATTCCTCGTCAACAAGACTCTTGTCAACAACGTAGTGGAGATCAGCAGTGTGTTAAATCGGGTAGCGTACCTAGTACTTAAACTAACCGAGAGGTATTCTTTGAAGGTCGTACAGGTATATGCACCAACCTCGGCACACTCTGACACAGAAGTCGAAGCAGTATACGAGGATATCTCTAGGGCATCACGTGTACTGCTAGGACCCAATACACCGTTGTGATGGGGGACTTCAACGCCAAAGTGGGAGTACAAGAATACGACGAATCGAGGGTAGGACATCATGGCTTTGGTAGCGAGGGCAAATGCTTGTAGACTTCCTCGAAAGGGAGGGGCTTTCTTTCTGATGAATTCTTTCTTTGAGAATCGGCCCCAGAGGAAGTGGACATGGGCAAGCCCCGATGGTAGGACGAAAAACGAAAAAGACTTCATTATGACTGACAAGCTGCACATTTTCAGATATGTCCCAGTGATCAACAGGGGCGTATTTAAAGATTGCGCGCCCTGGGCTCCTGTTGTTTTCCGCCCCATCAAGGAATGAAAGAAAACAAAAAGAGCAGTCTGTGTAGAGTACCTACCGACCTACATAATTATGTATAAGAACATTGTGGTGATAGATTTGGATAGATAATGATACATGGTGGGCCAAAAGTAATCTCCCTATTGGAAGTTGCTCTCATTTGTACAAATGGCCCATTTGGCCCATTTGGCCGATATAATTTTCTAGACTTTACCAATACAATTCTAAAGGTTCAAATAAACATGATCAAAAAACGGAATAGAAATTTTTCATTTAGAAAAAAATGAGAGCCAAACAACATCGGATGATTTCTTTTGGCCCACCTTGTATCTGCCGAAAAAAAAAAGATTTTTCTGGATAGACGAGTACATTTTAGAACGTTTAGATATATCCTGGTGCAGTGCAGGGCAACTGAGAGGGACAATTTTTTACCCGACTGCCGAAGGAGGAGGGTAATGTTTTTCGATTGTATGTATGTATGTATGTTTGTCTGTTTATTTGTTCCCTCCTGTAACCTAAACGGCTTGATAGATTTTGATGTATGAGGTATCGTTAGAAGCGAATTGATAGCGCGATGGTTATAGGCTATGTGACGTTACATTAAAATGTACATAGCGCCCTCTAGAGGACATTACGTGATGATCGAAAAAATAATATTTTTCCAACTATGCCGTGTGGGGTATCAAATGAAAGGGCTTGATTTGCACATTGTAGGTATTTAAATACTAACACCAAAATTATTGAAAAAAAATGTTCATGACCTAAAACCCGACTACTGACTAATTTCATAAAATAAAAACAACTAAAAAGTTACAAATAAAAAAATATAATTATAAACAAACAAAAAACCCGACTGCACGCTAAAAAGATCAAAACAAGACCCAATGTTAATGGAAAGTATCGCAGGCGGGGACAAACTTGACCGCCACGCAATGCCGTTTTCTAAGTAACATTCAGCTAAATGGTGAACCCTCTGCTGGTCCCCGCCTGCGATACTTTCCATTAACATTGAGTCTTGTTTTGATCTTTTTAGCGTGCAGTCGGGTTTTTTGTTTGTTTATAATAATTTTTTCTTTAAATTTCCTTAAAAAAGTACCAAGGCGGAAAAAAATGACTATTCCACCGGTTCAAAAAAGAACAAAGGCCGGCTTTCATACTTTAAAAATCCAGCACTGCTCGTCACCAAAATACCTCGGAGTGACTCTGGATAGATCCCTCACGTACAAAACCCACTGCCAAAACACCAAGAAGAAAGTCAGCTCCCGAAACAACCTTCTGCGATGGCTTACGTCTACCGGCTGGGGCGCCTCTCCGCAAGTTCTACGAACAAGTAGCCTAGCACTTTGCTTCTCAGCTGCCGAATTTGGCGAAAAGTGGCATGTTCTGTTGAGAAGGCCAAACAAGAATGCGACTCCAGACATCCACTTTACTCACATACTGCCACACCTTCCCGCCTTAAGAGCCGCAAAGTGTTTCCAAAAATATTGAAGTGTCCTAAACGGATGAAAACCCACAAATTGCAAGGCTGAAGCTCTGGGAGGAAAAGCAGCCCCAGGATCTGCTGGTAGGCTGCTGCAAGGAGAATATCTGCAAGTGGGGCTATACCGTTGGTACCAACCTATGCGACTGTGGTACCGCCACCCAGACTATGGAGCATTTACTCTCCTGTCCCCTGTGCCCATCCACCTGCACTCGGGAAGACTTACTCCAGGCCCACCAGAATGCTATCAAAGTTGCTTCTTTTTGGTCTAAACAAATTTAAAAATTCGCATGTTCACTGACACGAAAAAAGAAGAAGTGTAGAGTACCCAGCGACCTACATCTATAAGATCATTTTGGACGTGGTGATAGATTTGCAAAGTTAATGAGTACATTTTAGAACGTTTAGAAATAAACTTGTGGGGCGGCAATTTTTTTTCTTTACATTTCCTTCAAAAAAATACCGAGGTGGTAAAAAAATAGACTTCCACCGGTTCAGAAAAGAACAAAGGTCGGCTTTCATACTTTAAATCGAATTTCTTAAGACATGAAATCAACATGTGGAAAGATGGCTCAGGGCCGTTCTAGGCTTACGTCGTAAAATATTGTTCTGTACTTTTTAAATCCTCCAACCTAAAGCCCAAGGGCGGCCTACCGGCCGCCCCTGGGCCGCCCTTCGCCGCCTGCCGCCCCGGGCTGTAGCCCTTTTAGCCCTAGGATAAATACGCCCCTGGTGATCAATAGGTTTAAAACTGGGAGTGATCACCGACTTCTCCGAGGCACTCTGAATATCAACTTCAAGCTGGAGAGGAGATGTCTGGTGAAGTCGACCCTTCGTCCCACACTGCACCAAATTGGAGCTGTCAACACCAGCTTCTAGAGAGGACTACAGTTCTTCAGAAGGGTGACCAAACCCTTCTGAAGAACTATAGACCGATCTCGCTTTTAAGCCATGTATACAAGCTGTTCTCAAGGGTTATCACGAATGGTCTTGCCCAAAAGTTAGAAGAGTTTCAGCACCCGGAGCAGGCTGGGTTTCAAAAAGGCTTTAGTACAATAGACCACATCCACACAGTAAGGTAGATTATACAGAAGACCGAAGAGTATAATCAGCCTCTGTATCTAGCCTTTGTGGACTATGAAAAAGCCTTCGACTACATCGAGACCTAAGCAGTTTTGGAATCCTTGCAGAGATGCCAAATCGACTGGCACTATATCGAGGTGTTGAGGTATCTGTACAATGCCGCTACTATGACTGTCCAAGTACAGGACCACAAGACAAGACCTATCCAACTGAAACGTGGAGTGAGACAGGGGGATGTGATATCTCCGAAACTGTTCACCAATTCACTGGATGTCTTTAAGACGTTGGGCTGGAAAGGACATGGCATATGTATAAATGGCGAGTACATGTCACACCTCCACTTCGCGGACGACATCGTTATTATGGCAGAATCTCTGCAGGAACTTAGCTGGATGCTAAGTGGCCTAAATGCTGCTTCCCGACGTGTAGGCCTCGATATGAACTAGGACAAGACGAAAGTCATGTACAATGCTCACATGAAACCGGAGCCGGTCGTCGTTGGTGAGGCAACAATCGAAGTTGTGCATGAATACGTCTACCTCGGGCAGACTATTCGGCTAGGCAGAAGCAACTTGGACAAGGAGGCTGCAAGGCGCATCCAACTGGGTTGGGCTGCATTCGGGAAACTTCGTCACATATTCTCCTCGTCCATTCCTCAGAGCCCGAAGACAAAAGTCTTCAACCAGTGCGTACTGCTAGTGATGACGTATGGTGCTGAGACGTGGACACTGACGGTAGGACTGGTCCACCGATTTAAAGTCGCTCAGCGTGCTATGGCTCTCCATAGAAACCCCAAGCATAACTCTCTAGTTATGCTTGGGGTTTCTCTGATGGATCGTATCAGAAATGAGGTTATCCGTCAGAGGACTAAGGTTACCAACATAGCTGTCAAAATATGCAACCAGAAGTGGCAGTGGGCTGGTCAAATCTGCCGAAGAACCGATAACCGTTGGGGTAGACGAGTTCTCGAGTGGAGACCACGAACAGGCAACCGCAGCGTGGGACGCCCTCCTGCCCGCTGGACTGACGACCTTAGGTGGGTAGCCGGTAGTAGTTGGATGAGGAAGGCCGAGAACCGAGTGTTGTGGCGCTTATAGGGAGAGGCCTATGTCCAGTGGATGATTATTGGCTGATGATGATAATGAGAGAATTAACCATAATAGACATTGAATGCATAAAGTTAGCGTTATTAATGGTGTTTCATACTCAATACTAATTTCTTTGTATCAAAACTAATTTCGTTGGCGCAGAATGCCAAAGAAATCCAAAGAAATTATTGCCAACGAAATTAGAAAACATCACTTAAAATTTATTTTTACAGAAAGCTGATGTACAATTGGAACCTTTTATTGACACGTGCATACTGTTTGAATAGACATACGTGGACAAAAATATGTATGCAACAAAAACAAATACTAGCATGAAAGTAACAATCGAAGAAATTAGGCACTTACCTGACCAAAACCCGTTATGGCGCAAAAAAAAAAATTTTTCGTCATACTCCGTAAACTTACGCTCCTCTGCTCCTGGTCGAAGATAGTGGGGGACTGAAGGGTGAGGGACGCATGGTGATTATGTCCGGTGATCGTTTAAACGCAGAGTAGGAAGACGGTATCGTTACGCCAAAGAAGTTAGTTTTTTTTCTCGGACAAAATTGAATGCGTTATATTTTTGAAAACTAAACCTAAGAGTGAATAGAAAACTAATTTACAATTACCATAAGTATCTGTTATAATGATAACATATAAATCATAAGCTTATTTTACTTTAAAAAGTGAGTTTTTCTTGACCTTAAAATAAAATCAAGTGAAGGACGCGCCAAAGAACTTATGATATTGAGTTTTAAAAAATCATTGTCGCTTTCTTTATAAATTTATGCATTACATTACTAATGTATAAAAACGGTCACAAGATACATTATTTAAAAAAAAATACATCCTGGTATAAAACTATCAATTTCATGTATTTTATGGCTTGGACATACCTAAATCGCGTCATTTGAGAATCACCCACCACAATTTGCAACTGACAGTGAATTAACGATTGCGGTAGTCGCATGTTCAAAAATTGCGGTCACAAGACTTATCTATAATGGGGTAAATAAACTGTAACGTAATAAATAAGTGAAATTTTGTCATCATGCGAAGATAAAAGTTTATTCCCATTGGCGAGTAGGTTCGTGCTGGTTCAAGAAGGTTCCTCTATACTGACGAAAAAGGAACGAACGAGAGCTGTCGTGCAATCGGCGCGTTTAATACCACAAGGCAGGGTCGTACTCGCTCGGTAGCGCTTCGAAACTTCGTTTTTCGTCATATAGAGTGACCCCGCAGGAGTCGCGTGCTGCTACGCATTAAGCCGGCATGCCAGCGGCCGCGTCGATCGCTCGCTTCGCACATGATAAACGAACTTATTTATACAGTTACCCAAATAAGTCGCAGAGATTTATAGACCGTAAATACTAAAACGCGTCCTCACTCCGCGACATGGCCGTCTTCAAATTTAACTACCTCATAATACGTTGTAACAATCTTAGTTGACGTTTACGCTCTACTCTCAGCGCTCGTATCGTATATATGGCCGTGCGGTTTGACTTCGCGGAATGTACTTACTTACGATGAATGATTAAATTGCAATGTAGAAATTGATATCCCAGACTCAACAGTACTTTAACTTCGTCTCGGTATTGTAAGAAACTGTAATTGTTACGTATAAATTGTTTAAATCTGAAAGAATGTTGCAAGATACCCATTCCTTTTCCGAGTTAAAACGGATTCGTATTCCGGGGCTGTATCTAAAGCGAGCATTCCTCAGAAGGAAAGCCCGAAATTTATTATCCTGGTGTCACAGCATTTTAATGATTACTGTAGCTCGGTCTCTGCGGACGCGGACCGCTGTAATAAGCACCGCCTTATTGTTTCCATATCTCTATTTATTTAATATCTTACGATTGTTACTTATTTTTCTGAACGTCCGTTTCTCCTTGTGAGGATAAAAATTGATTTCCAAAGAATTTAATCAATAATTACATGCCTGCATTCATCTGATGCCTACAGTGGTTATGTGAAATAAATTAAGACTAGACAATACATCATAGCCACCGTATAGCCGCACATTTTCGACTCAGCGCAGCTTTGATTGATTAGTCTATCGCGATTGGAATCCATTTCAATAGAATATGCTAGATAAAGTTCAGTGTGACGACTAACGCACTAAACTCGGATCTAATAGGTAAATGGCAGTTGTACTTCAGTTACATACGTAGTACGTACTGCTAAATCCTATCCGACGACGTGTCAAGTGTAAACTATTTGAAAAGCTGGGTAGCAGTGGCAGGGTACGCCTCAAATATTATAGCATTGTCGGTCAGATCGGAAGCTCGCTCCGCGCTCGCTGCTTCGATCCTGAAAGCGACCAGCCGTCAGCGCCGGTGAGTGACACGTCCTTCCGCTGCCAATATGCGCCTATATTCGCACTACACAGACTATACACCGAGCGCTATATGCTATTATGAGGCGCTACCTGTCCCGGCGGATTTCACTGGAATCCGAATGCGACAAATGGACCCTAAATAATATTAACAGTGAAAATGGACGTAAAACTCCGCGGGTAAGCTGTACGGTTATATTATCCGTATAAAATGAAAGCCGTGTTGCGAGTCCTACGCTCTAATAAATATGAAACCCGAATGTCGCCCTAATCGGGAAGGCAAAACGGCAACAATGCAAACAGGCGCGGTTTCAAATTGTCGAGCTTACGACTGTAAGCATTAAAGGGTGGAACGACGATGACGCCTAATCATTATCTATATCTATACATAGAGTGAGCACAGAAAAATGCGAAGCATATAAAGGTATTATAAATGAGGTGTATTTCATGTTCTTTGTTTTGGGAGGGCGGCAGCTGGGCGGCGGGAAAGGCCGCTTATCTGACGCCGCACCTTTTGTTAGCAGGCGCTGACCCAATTCAAGTGGCGCTTGGCGTGTCGCGTCAGACCCGCCGCGCCGCGAGCGACACGTTACGCCACCTTCTGCGAGCGTGGCCAATGTCAAGTGCGTTTGTATTCTGTCTGTACCAGGAAAGCACCAAGAATGCTAGCCAGAACCCATCTTACTGCAATACCTATTAATATATGAATATTATTAAGTTATGCATCGAATTTGCAGTGCAAAGAAAATCTGTGACCCAATTTATAAACCCAATTTCGCGTTGCACTACTTTGTTACACGGCAATCGCAAAATTTACAACAACAAATGTTTTAAAGAAGAAAATTGAAGCTTTCGCTACATAATTGCACCGGGGAAACACAAACGCGACGCTAATTTGTGGCGAAACACGAAAGTTGGTTGTGCGCATTTGCAAATGGTACGGCGAATTCACGCGATTAAAACGGAAAATTCTGCGAGGCCGATCGCCGGCGCGATAGGTCTTCGGGTCGAAAATAGAGGGCCGTGCCTGGCACCAGGCGGCGCCTCAATGTCAACTTTCAATCACGACTAGCGGAAGGAAGCGGCGGCGCGGGGCGGCCACTCTTTACTTCAACCCCGTCCCCAGTCTCCTCGCGGCGTTTACATTTCGTCAACCTGAAGCCTCTTGACACCTCCAAGTGGTGCATAACAAGATGACGTTTCCCCTCTATTTCTACGAGTGTACTTTGTGGCAGTAAGCGCTGTTTACGCTCACTATAAAAAGGAACTACTGTTATACTGCGCGGAACTGTATTAGATTTTAATAATATATTTCTGTTCCATAAAGTTATTTACAAAGTTCTATTTCAGTATCTCTATGATGTTTTTGCTTCGTATTTTCTAACTTTTCTTGTATATTTACTTTGTGAGCAAAGCTTCTCTGAGCATACCAACCGTCGTTTTGTCAGGCAAATAAAATTAAGCCCGAATTTATTTCAATTTTATTCTATTCTTTGGGGGAGTGTTAGTTCTGTTTGGTCCAACAAACAGAACTAATTATAATAATTTACCACCTCTCCCACCGTTTGTCCTATCAAACAACAAGGCTAATTAGAATTTAACGTTGGGACTCATTACTTCAAGACACAATCTAATCGTTTATACATATTACCGATGAAAATTATTTAACTATCACCAAGTAAATGCAAGCGTCCTCAACCAAAAACACTCAATTTCCCCGCGTTAGAGTATCTTCATCAATATGTCAATTAGGGTTCCCAATGATTGGTCCAGGCCGGTGTCTGGTCTCCTGCCATTCACCAGCCCATTAAACAAATAATGAACCCGCAGGATAAACTTGAAGGAAGTAAAGTTTATTAATGGCTCGATTACAGGCACGACCCGGCCCGAAAGAAGCGCCATTTATCAGTCAGGTGCACGGGGACTCCCCTTCCGAGTTAAGAAACGCTAATAACAACATTCCTACACCCCTGTTGTTCTCCTGAAAGGAGTGGAGATGAATAACCCCATGCGTTGTTGCCGATTAATTGCTTTAGAAGGAAAGAAAGCGCCAAATGGCAGTGTCGACGAGGACACAAAGATTACAGGAAAATCCGCTCGACCTGAGGCGGATTGCGCGGCAAAAATAGTACGAGATTGCAAGGGGGAGAATAAAGTTAATTTTGGGCAGTATGGCCGGTCGGCATGGGTTAAGCAAATGAAAGCAAAGTGCGAGCCGAGTAGGAAAACTAGCGAGCACCGGAGCGCGTCTCACCGCTGTCCAAATGGCTCAATTACAGTTAATTCGCAGCACACACACATTCGGGAGGTGCAGGCATGTGCCGCGTCCACATTAATGTATGTAAATGCATGCCACCGGCCGCCGCCGCCACCGCCGGCGCTCACAATATTGCAACATTAAACAGAATATGGCCGGCGAGATGGACATTTTCGACAAAAGTCGACATTTGCTATCGTTATGCAGACATCTGCATCTAACAGATTTTTCTAACCATTGACTCTGTCCATAGACAATGGTTTGAAAATGCAAGCGTGGACCAAAACATTTCCTGTTCACAGCTACTCATAATGACATCACAGATACCAAACGTCAGGTTTAACTGTTCATTACTTCCCGTTTCTCCGTATCATAAATTTCGCCGACATTAATCGTAATAAGAATGGGAATAAAGTTTATAAGTATTAAAATAAGTCTGTCTGTCTAGGGCGGGCAAGTTTTATGTCTAGGCGGGCGGCGGCGCGGCGGGTGCGTTCCGTGGGCGGCCGGCCGATCGATTGTCCCACGCACAGTTCTACCGAATAAGACTGCAGCCTGCAACGTTTATAAATGGAATCATTCTTCAGCTACCATTTTCATGGAGCACGTTAATGTAAATCTTTCAAAATGTGAACGAGAGCGCGGCGTCAGCCAACGTTCATTTGAACTATGCATTCCCGTTTTCGGTGTTATTCTCCTACCGTCTAGGCATTCTATTAGAAACAATGGCACATCATATGAATTTGTCGTCAAACTACTATTGCTGTACAGAGAAACGTGCCACAATAACATGAATGAGATTGGTCCTAAAGTTAATCTAATTTGTACCTATGTCGGTTGGGTAGAGCCGTATCTGCCTCTTCATACTAAATCGTTAAACAGTAATTAATGAAGTAGAAGGTATAATTTTTTTGTTTCCGCGTCTTTAAAGAACATCTGACAGCTAGATTCGATAAATAAATCATGTCAATGAAAGGAGTGAAATGCAAAACAATTCTCCCTTGCCAATAGGTAGGTATGCAAATGCATTGCTGGTGCAGCCTATCACTGATCACCCGGCAAAACAGCCAGGCGTTAGCTCTACAGTCATGTAGGTACCAACTGCCACCGCTTCGGTCATCGAACGGTAATAATTGGAGTAAGAAGTATTTGTGAAATATAATAAAGAATTAGGTATTTATTTTCATGACGTTTTTCGTACCGCATAATAATAATACGCAATCAATAATAATAATAATACGCAAGGTAAAATTTCGTTTAAAAGATAATAATTTTTCTTTTAAACGAAATTTGCCTATAATATGTGTGAAAAGTAGGTAAGTACTGTTATAGCTAAGAACGGATCAATGCAAAAATTAATAATGATCAGCAATCATGTTAGCATTTATAAAAGACATACTGTGCTACCACAAAAAACTGTAAACACTGTTTAACAAGTGTTTAAAATGAAATTTGACAGATTTTGTAGGCGTTTGACAGCGCTAAACACCTGTTAAATACTGTCTAAGTTTTTGTGGTAAGGCCCACAGGGTTTAATATACCTATTTAGAGTGTCTTGTCACACTTCTCATAGAAGTCGGTGATCACTATGCATTGTCATACCATAGAGTCCGACAATGCTAACTTTGCAACAGAAACAAGTGCCAACGACAAAAAAGCTTATTCGCACTCTTGATTTCATTACTTTAGTTATTTTATAGGACTGTATGTATATTGTTTACCTATGAGATACCTAGCCACTTCTGGTAATCTTTCGTGAATCGCAGTGTACCTACTGTCGTGAAGTCTACTCTACTGTCTACTACTAACGCCCCCTACATTCTATAAGTGGAAACCAATCAATCACATTGTTTCATTGTTATGGCTTGTCATGGTGATTCATTTCATAACAAAAAATATGATTTTTACCATGAAAATAGTCAAGGAAACACATCACATCGTCAAGAAACCCCCAGTATACATTGTTTTGGCATACATTTATGGAATGAAAACACGATTCCACGAAAACACACAAAATAATGACTTCTCAGAGAGCGCAATCACTATGTACACTGGTAAGTTTGTAAAAAACATAAAAAGCAACAAAAACTCTCTTCTAAAGCATGAAAATATGTACGTAGAAGTGTAGGACACTCCACATTCCACACAAAAAGGCATAAAAGACTGAAACTGAGCATCGTACGTGATGTTAGAGGTTATGTTCTCTACAAACAAAAATACTAAGGCGTTTACCTTGTTTTTATGGATTCCGGAGTCGAATATCACTGTAAAATCACACAGGTCTTTGGGGTTTATTGCAATAATTAAAATATTAGTTAAAAAACCGGATTGCATCACAGAAATAACAAAATAAAACGGAAAACATTGAAAGCAGACAAGAAGCGCGACACGAAACGGCAAGCTAAGCAGCAGCTGACTGTGATTGTCCGAGCGCTGTGACTTTGTCGCGTGGTATTTGCGTTGCAAATCTGCTTACAAGCAACAATTTCTTAAGCTGATTATTGGCACAATTTATTGGTACATACTGTTATGATAACAAAGCGGGATAAACGATTTTATTATACCGAAGTTTGTGTAAGTAAATACCTATTTTATTTGATATTTTATAAAACAATACAAAGAAAGTTCTATGAAATGGCATGGTCAAAACGTTTCGCCTTATCTCTCTCCAAAAACTGAAGTTTCCGTTCAAAAATATTCAAGATTCACACAAAGAGAAAATGCATCAACAGTTTTGGACGCCGCTACAAGGCCACCTCCGGGGCTGCGCAACGTGGAGGCGTAGTGTAGGCGCGCACCGCGCCGAGCCGGAGAAGTACCGAGTCGCCCTCTAGCGGGCATATTGCGAGTTATCGATTCAGCGTCCCGCGCGCTCGAGCCACCGCCCGCCATTGGCTGTGCACCATAATTGGTTTATGTTGGTTGTTCGTAACATGAATTCAAATTTAGCGCGCGTTGGGGCTCTACAATGAACGGAGTGGAGTGTTTGTACAGGGGAAATTACCCGTTTCAGATAAAATCTAGTGAAATACTACTCAAACTTTGTTTCACACACTGTCTGCTTGTTTTAAACGAATAAAACCTGCGCCGGACCGTAGAACTCCATTTGGTACTAACTGACGTTAATTTTGAACTAACTGGAGCCTATAGGATATTGTATTGGTGCGATGTTTGCTTACTATGTACTTAACTACCTAGGTATAGTTCGGTACCAACTTCCGAATATCAAGTTGTTTGTTGGACTTATGGAGTGAATTTTACTAAGTACTACTTTCATTATTTTCAGCCACCTATGTAGATTCCTCTGAAGTTGTGAGGATTTCAGTCACGCTGCCTACTTGGTGAAAACTTTTTTTTTTGCTTTGTTTATTTGAGATTCTAGTTTAAGATACGAAATATACCTCATCTCATTTCTCAGAACACTTTCTCTCGTCAACAAATCTCACATTGTGTCCTTACATCTAAGTTGTAACTCCTGTGACCTATTCAGGGAAAACATCTTATTTGGAGACTGGGGACCTATTCATGGAACACTGTTTCAACTCCAGTGCCAAAAGTACTGTTTTGTCGTAGCACCATTTTTTCTGTCTTAGTACCTAGGTTGTTTTAATTGTACAAACTTATGTAGTAAATACCATAATTAAATATCTTAGGGTTGGATAGTTGGATATGGATAAGTTTGAATTCGCCATAATTTTGTACCTTTGTCTTTTTTTGTTATCAATTCATAATTGTTTATTGCAAAGATGCTGCCTGGGTCTTTCACACATAATTATAATATACAGTAAAATCTATATAAGTACGGTGGCCTGCGCCTAAAAGTATACAAGCGGAGTTTTTAAAAAAGCGATCCCTGATGATGAAGGGACCAGCTATATCAGTCATAAATCCGGGGACGTGATGTGTGTGATGTGTGTAGCAGTGGTGTTTATGTGGATGTGCTTGAGCAGCATGTGAGCTTGAGATCGCTATTTTATAAACTCCGCCTGTTAATAAATCAAAATAAAAGCAAAAAAGTCTGTATAGTTTGAGAATATACCCCTCTAGAGGCTCTAAGCGACAAGCAGGCTGCGCCGGTAGATCGTATCGCGGCAGTTTCGCTAAATAACATCCCGCTTTGTTTCACAAATCTTCAGGTAAACTATTCAGGGCAATTTCTGTACTTGCTTCAGTCAAGTTGCGGGTAGGTATCTAGTTACCTACCTACCTACCATTTGTTTACTTATATCAAAGTAAGTAGGTAGAGGTACATAAGATTTTATATGCGTAGAACTCTTTGCTACTAACAGATAGGAGATAGGAATACAATTTGATCAGTGTTTGTCCTCAATTTAATGTAAGAGGAAGCAGGCCTGTGTCACTCCGCGCGTGGGCGGCGCAGGCGCCAGCCTGGCGCCTGCCGCCTCGACGGGGCGAATCTAGTCGGCTGCCGCAAGCGGAAGACGATACACGCGCGCGCTATTTGTTCCTATTTCGTACTAGTTTATAAATGTCGTATTTACTCTCTGATTTTTAATTGGAAAGAATTCTGACATTTTATAAGTGATGCTACTAAAAAAGTTCTTTACCGAAAAAATGAAAAATTGCGATCCATTTCTGGGCAATAATTTTTTCTTAATATTTTTATACAAAAAAATAAATCTAAATATTTACTTGCTCAAGTAAACTAATACAAAAATAACAAATATTTCAATATAATAGCTGTTCCCGCGAGCTTCGCTTCGCCTTAATAAGTTTTCCCGTGGGAATTCCGCGATAAAAAGTAACATATGTGTTAATCCAGGGTGTCAGCTAACTTCATTCCAAATTTCATTAAAATCGGTTCAGCCGTTTTGACGTGAAGAAATAACAAACATACACACATACATACATACATACATACACATATACACTTACAAACTTTCGCATTTATAATATGAAGTAGGATCACGACTCACGACCCATGTATCGAATTAATTTTAATTGCTTTATTTTATTCTTTAGCATGGCATCACTTCCTACTAAATTCAGGGATAATAAACCTTTTTAATCAATTTCAAAAAAAGATAGTCAATTCGGTAAGTACATATAATATGTTCGGTATGTATGTAAGATTATTGGAACTGCACCATATTGACATATGACAATATACGAGTATTAGGGCTAATAAACAAATATTCAAAATTTTATAAATGTTTATGTACCTATGTACGTTTATATGCTTGTTGGTATGTATGTTTGTCCACGCATATCTCCGAAACGATTGATCCGATTGTCACTATTCTTTTTAAAGTAAAGTCACTAAAGTAACTAAAGTCACCGACATAGCTCACCGAGTTAGTAAGCTTAAGTGGCAATGGGCTGGTCACATCTGTCGAAGAACCGATGACCGATGGGGTAAACGTGTTCTGCTGTCTTACTCCCAGCGATGAGTCGCTGACACAATTTCACCTGTATCGCTAATTTGGTACCTCCACCGCACATTTTAGACTCACAGTTTGCTGTGACGACACGCAAGCCAGTCAGTGCACACAATACAATTTTATAGAGCGACATCTCTTTTTTTTACCTCTATTCAAATACGAACGCAACATCGCCCTGACATCGGCGCGGCTACCGTTTCAAAAATAATTACTAGTTGTTTTTAGATATATTTTCTACGACAGCGATAATTATATAAGATAATTTAATTGTATTTTTCACTGTTTGTAATATATTTAGGTAGGTACGGTAATTATTTCTCACCGTAGGTAAATACCCTTTTAATTTGGAGCGCCGCACTTAATAAAATGGATACAGGGACTAAAAAAAATATATTATAGTCTCAGATGTCCAGACTCGTATTGAAAAAGTGCCCAGCCCAAAAAGGTTTGTGATCTCTGATTTGTCTAAAATTGATAACTGTCAGAATTCCGTAAGATTACTAATAACAGTGTAGGTATTTATTAAAATTTATGAATAGAAAAATGGACATAGAAAGAAAAAAAGCAGCAAAAAAATACTGTGCCGTATTTAATTGCTTAAATGCGGATCGTGATCCAATTTTTTTTTTTTTAGATTACCAAAAGATGCTGACAGGTTAAACTAATCTAAGTATTTTATTGATTTCTTCTACGTTCCTTATTTGAAATGAAATTAATCCGAACTACAAACCCTTTTTTTCTCCATGTTAAACAAAGTCTATTCCAATTTTGTTTTCGTTAAAGTATTAAATTTACAGACACAACTACCTTCAAAATGTATTAATGAATCGATTATAAAATGTGCGCTGAGTGGGATTAGTGCTTAACGAAACTAACACGTTCTGTATCATAATATAAATTATATCCATAATATAAATTATAACGAAAAAAAACATGTTTTCACAAAATTAAATGTTTTAGGTACTTAGATTCATATATATTTTATGTACTTCAAAATATCTTAACTATGAAATTGTTATTGTTTTTACTGGTTATTTCCAATAGAAAAAAAGTTTGGAATAGCTTTGTATTCTAAATTCAAATTAATTTTGTTTTAAAACATGACATTCTTTTTACAAAGTCAGTCCGTTGCTTAGTAAACGTTGTAGTCTGTGGTGCTGAGGCAACCCTAAGGTGGCTTCTTTTTCAATGCGTATAACCACGTATAACTTATTATGCACCGTAGTCCAGTGAAATAAGGCGCATATTCCCACAAAAATTAATTGGTAGGTAAGTAAATAAAAACGTGTGTGGCTGGAACGCGATCTAAATTAGATCTTATTGCTTATGGGATGGAGTCATATTTCTTTGCAAGCCATTGCGAAGATGGACTTCTGTATCTGGTACTAGTTATTATTCTGTGGAGGAAGGCGGTATCCTAATCCTAACTAATATTATAAATTTATGCGAAAGTAACTGTGTCTGTCTGTTACTCTTTCACGCCAAAACTACTGAACGGATTTGAATTAAATTTGGTATACATATGGTGTAGACCTTGGGAAAGAACATAGGCTACTTTTTATCCCGGAATTCCCACTGGAAAACTTTTTAAGGCGAAGCAAAGCTCGCGGGAACAGCTACTAATTTATAATTGTGAATTCTCAGATTCTCACTTTTCGTTGAACACTCATTTTTTTTCTTTATTGGTTAGAAATAGCGACCGTATCGCCGGCGCGGGGTGGAATAAGTAGCTCTACCTACTACTATTTGTATATAGGTTCGTAGGTACCTAGTGTACCTACCTACAAATTGTGGATGAATCGAGAGGGCAGGTGTTCCAGTTAACGACCGTCTCAGCCGTATTTACCAACTTTCAGAATAAATAAACTCCAGCGACGCGAAAACAGAGATAACTCAAAAAGGCTGAACGCTATAAGTAATTTATTGCTCTGGAAAATTAAACTTATTGTAGAGATTTTTCAGGTTAATAATTTTCGGTTTTAAAATAACATATCGAAGTAAATATACGACGACCGAATGGCGTAGTGGTTAGTGACCCTGACTACTGAGCCGATGGTCCCGGGTTCGATTCCCGGCTGGGGCAGATATTTGTTTAAATACAGATATTTGTTCTCAGGTCTTGGATGTGCCCGTAAAATGGCAATAGGCCCGCCCCCTATTACATTGGGACTAACATAACACTCTGGCGAAAAGTGGGTGCAGCAATGCACCTCTGCCTACCCCGCAAGGGAGTACATTAGTACAAGGCGTGAGTGCGTGTTTTTTTTATTTTTTTTATACAGATAATATTAAATATTGACGTAAGTAAGTATAAACTACGTGTCTTAAAATTTTTCAAATATCATCGGTTCAGGTTCGGTGTCACTCTGAATAAAAGTTAGCGTGCAGGTCAGGCGCCAAGGTACAAAACAAGACATTACGAAGAACGCGTTTGTTTGAGGAAACATTATTTAAATGAAGATTTTCAAAGCGAAAAACTTAGAGGGGAGGTCGTGTCGCATTATGCATCGAGTGAGCGACACACCACGCGTCGCGGAACTTTTGCACTTTGCAAAATGCATAAGAACTTCGAAACACTCGGCTTGAGACTCGCAGTTTCTCAACAAACTCACAATTTTTCCTTTTGCGAGTCACTTAGCTACACGCGGATTGTTTCCTTTTTATTAAATCGCAAAAACATATACGGCGGCGCCGGTCAAAATCGAAAACGGTCCGGAACATGATGCGGAGTGTTATGCAACGCGGCGCAGCGGAGTTTGAGCTAAGCATACAGTTTTCACAACGCGAACCGAATAAGAGCAAATGAG
Organism: Plutella xylostella; assembly: GCF_932276165.1. Lineage (NCBI taxonomy): Eukaryota > Metazoa > Arthropoda > Insecta > Lepidoptera > Plutellidae > Plutella > Plutella xylostella. Next base: position 7,891,542 of record NC_063984.1, on the reverse strand, counting down.
ATGTGCGCTAGTAAATTTTGCTGGCGGGTAGTTGTGAATTTTGTACGGGGGAGGGCATTATGCTATGCACGTAGTGCCCTGTCTGCGAGCGCGCGGCCAGCGGAGGCGCGGACGTGGCAGTACCGCCTCTCCTTGCACCGCTGCTTCCCTGGTACTTTCGTCGATCACGCTTATGCAACCTTTTCAAGTTATCAGTCACTTGAATAGCATGATGTGGTCAATACAGAACAGAAAGTAATCTAGAATTTGTTATATAAAAGCTAAGCTACTTTACTTGTGTAATTTCACTTGAGAGTGACTCCGCAGCCAGGCAGCGTTGCGGGGAGCTCGCGTGCCCGCCTATCACTGAGCCTCATTTATTATTGAAAACCTCTCTGCACTGAAACTTACCAGTAACTGTTCGCTTTTATGACAAATCGATGGCACCGGGGACCCTTTGCCGGGACGCATAAAGTATTTATTATTTTGTCTGCGTTTTGTAAATTAAAACTGAGTAAGTAGTAACCTGTTTCATGTTTTTGAGAATTTTTTGTTTAAATTTTAAGATCATGCAGATTTTCAGATACTAAACGTTTTATTTTGCTATACTTACCCAGAAGCAATTGAGGGATTCCTTGTATATTTATCGTCGTCGCACAGTAAACAATTGCTGGTAATTCACTACGGGCAAAGCGACATTATTTTTGTCGTAATTTCGGCGAATGTCCTTTAAAATATTCAGAGCGCCATGGAGAGGCAATTAACGTGCCCTGGAGCAATTCGGAGCGGGTTCCTGGCCACAAATGGCCGTGATAACATTAAGGTGACCCGCGCGAACTGTCCCTGAAGGCACCAAGTTTTTCTCAATGTGGCTGCTGGAAGGTATTCAGATGGTCCGGCCGGTGGGCAGGACACCTCAGAATGTAGAGTGTGAAAACTTTTGGTACTTGAAAAGACTGGAAGTTCTGAAAAAATACATAGTTTTTAAGTAAATAGATGTATGTGTACGTTTATAATTAGAACTGCCCATGCAGGCCGACGATCGAATCTGGGACCTTCGGCATAGCAGTCAAGGTCGCTAACCACTACACCATTCAGTCCTATACGTTGGAAGTATCTAATCCCTTAACTTAGTGTTAAAAGTCTTTCTTAACTAGTTTTCTTTAGAATAATTTTCTACACTTATCTCGGTATTTTGTAATATTTCGTTTAAGAGTTTCTTCGTTAAGTTGAAGAGTTTTGACAGCATTTTTTGGAAGTTTTCTATATCATTCTTCTGGGTAGCCACGTAGCGTTGGCTACACGCAAATGTGGTTTAGAAATCTCGGCTGCCTTCAAAAGTTTTAATATGCAGTACGAAGCGCGTTTATACCTGCTCGACCTGAAACTTTGCCTCCTAACATAACTTTCAGGTTTGCCTCAGCATTTTTCTGCATTTATTTTCTTCATATTGTTTCAACATACTTTTTCGCATAAAAGTATGTAGGTAAGTTGACTTAAATTTAAAATTTTGTTTGAAAATATATAGTAAATATTATATTTAAAAACACGGTTTGTTTGAAAATGTGTTTCGTTATGGGATTCCCCATGAAAACGTCAATAATTGTTTACCTTTTAAGTACTCAAAATCAGAGGTAGCTAATAATAACTGTAAACTCTACATACCTACGTAGGATGTCTGGTATAAAACGAAGATGACGAAGGGGGTGTAATCTGGCATTCCAAACAAAACTTGTGATCTTATTAGGCAAATAAACGAGTAGGAAAACTTGGATGACTCCCGTTGGTCCATACTGCATCTTCCTTACGACAATACTAAAATTTACATCTAGAATTTAAGGACTTTACCTGGTTTTATATTCTGAAAGAGATTTTAGTAAAAGCGTAGTTTAGGGTAAACCTGGATAAAGCTTTTATATGCCTTTACTCTTCAGGTATTCCGAAAAATAAAATCCAGTGCTGGCGCGAAGCAGTTTAAAATCTGATTATAGTGTAAATCTACTTCGGCATTGGTACCAAAATTACCAAGAAGACGTCTGATAGTTAGATAAGTTGTATCATGTCATTTTATTATTATTTATCATAATCTACGCACTATCATGCATAGACGGGCCTCTCCCCAAATCATTCATTGTCATAAAAGTCAGCTACATTCAGTAAATAAGATCCATTGAGAGCATTTTATAATAATAATAATATATCTTTATTTCAGGTGTAAAAAGCCCATATCATATCCTAATTACATTTACATTTATAAAATTAAAATATACAAAAGTAAATATCATTAAAGTTTAAGTTTAAAGACAATATTAATATATATGTATATAATAAGATTTCACTTTGGATAAAGTTCATGTCATTTAACGTTCCCACCACGATGCACAGCTAGCCAGTGCCTAAAAAATGGACCATTCAAGTCGTCACTCACCACTTGCAGTATGGTATTGCTGGAGGAGCGCACTCGGTCCCAGAAGCCCGCAACACGTGACCTCATTATTGCAAAAAAGTCAGGGACCCCAGCCTCCGCAAACATGCCTGACGCACTGCAGAAACGAGGATGCTTTAGAAGTATACGGAATGCATCGTTGTACTGAACCCTAAGAGTCGAGTATGCGCGTTTCGTGTAGTTTAGCCAGAGCTGACAAGTATAAAAGCTCTGGCAGTACGCTCTAAACAGAGTTACTTTTACTTGCTCAGTACAACGAGCAAACCGCCTCGCGAGCATGTTGCAGCGGACGGCCAGGGCCCTGCGCTCCCTCTCCAGGTCTGCATCATCACGTAGATCTGACGTGAGCACGTGTCCCAGGTATCTGAAAGTCTCCACAACCCGAACTGGCGCCCCCCTTAAAAAGAGTGGAAGTACTCTCTCAGGACCCTTCCCCGATCTGAATACCATCATCTCCGTTTTCTTCTCGTTATACTTTAGACCATGCGCTTCAGCATAACGAGCACATGTGTCCAAAAGCCGACGAAGACCCTCAATTGAGGGGCTGAGGAGCACCATATCATCAGCATAACTCAGGTTGTTTATGTAAACATCACCTATGTGGCATCCAATTCTGGTGCTCCTCAGCTCCACAATCAAGTCATTCACATAAAGGTTGAACAGATCGGGAGAAGTAAGTCCACCCTGACGCACACCACATTCTAGCCTATACTCGCTAGACATGGTGTCGCCCCATCTAATGTGATTCGTTTGGCTTCCGTACCAGTATCTCAACAGATCCACCACTTGACTGTTGACATTTGCCTCGTAAAGTTTTCTCCATAGTAAATTGTAATTTACTAAGTCGAAAGCCCGGCTTAAGTCCAGAAAACATGAGTAGACGGTTGTTTCACGCTCCGTATAGTATTTTACTGTATGTTTTAATGCCAGGATGGCAGAATCCGTTGAGAGACCGGGACGGAAACCAAACTGAGAATCATCTATTCTTAACTGGCCCACCAGCTCAGGCTGCAGAAGCCGCTCCAGCACCTTGCCGAGGATAGTACCTAGTGATATCGGCCTGTAGTTACTGATACTTGAAAGGTCTCCAGTTTTATTTTTAGGCACCGGCACTACGACAGTTTTCATCAACTGCTCCGGGAGATAGCCGTTGGCAATGCATCTGTTGAACAGCGCACTCAGTACAGTGTAGATGTGATCACCTGCGTAGAGGAAGAGGATGTGCTCAACACTGAGCCCGTCGATCCCGGGTGATTTACCACGGACCATGTTCCTTACCACTAGTGCTATTTTAGTAATACGAGTACAATATAGCCTGGTCAGTAAATGGTCTAAACATGAGAAACCTTAAAACAAACGCCTCCGAGATACAGTTATCTAAATCTGTCAAGTTAGCAACCCTAGAACTAGTCGAGCTCTCCCTCGTTTAAAAAGAAATTGTGTTTGCCAGTGGGGGCGGGCCCTCTTAATATGAAAATATGGCTTAGTTCAAAGAAATCTTCCATTTAATTTGCATTAGTTCGTTCACTCGCAAAGTACTAACCATGTTTTTGCAAGCAGGTGCAGCATGCTAAGCCGTAAGTAGTTATTCGTTTTTCCAAAATTGGGGAACGAAAATCTTTTCATAATTCAGAGTTTAGCTTGACGTGCATGTACGTAGTTTAAATTGTTGCATGTTCGGAAGGAATTTCCTAATGCAGTATTTCAAATTCAGGTACGATTAAAGGTTTCAAAATTAATGCTGTTGGAAATAGTTAAAGGATTGAACAAAAAACGTAATCACACATAAACGTAAATTTCATCAAGAAGATTTCAATGAGTAAAAAATTTAGGTACTCATCGGTAATGTGTATCTACCTGTACTAATCAAAGGTATAAGTTATTAAACAAATGATACCCAGGTATTCGTCAACAGTACCTTTGCTAACTTGTTCCTTTCTCAACATGTCTCCCGGAACCTGTTGACAGAAGCCCGCAATGTTTAGTCTGTCGCAACTACCGCCCCATCGCGGGCACTGTGTGTGTCTTCACTTCATAATCTAAGGATTTCCCGGGAAATATTGAAGTAGGTAAGCTCGTCATATCCTTGTTGCGGCGGTTAAAGCGAAACTGAGGGATTTGTCGCATTAACAGTCTTTATAAATGTATAATGTGGGCGCTTCTTTCGTATCGTAGACATTTTCTGTAAGTACAGTTCTTATTTCTAAAATGTTAGCATCTTGTTATTAATATTATTAGTTATATAAATGAACCTTAGTACATAAAACCTTTGTTTTACGGGTCGAATACTTTGAACTTACATAGAATTGGAGTGCAATTGGATAGAGTTCGTAAGACAGCTCGCCGAAACGTATAACTATCGATTGGACATGAAAATTTTCGTTCGGAAACGTGTCTCGAAGAAAGTGCAGATACATTTGGAAGTCGTTTCGCCGGCTGAGATCCTGCCCGTCGCGGCGTCTTGCCGGTTTAGTTTGAAATTTCATTCTTTTCGAACACATATCTCGACTTCGTCCGGAAATCTACTTTGCATTCCTCATCCTAATGGCCATTGAGAGAAAATTGGAAAGGAAGTTTCGTATTCGAATTTCGCGTTCAGAAACTTTAAAGTTCTATACATAATAAGTACTATTACTTACCTGTTATATGCACGCGATTTTCAAACACCACTTTGATTAGTGCAATGCAGTCATGCAGTATTATCACGGTTGCGTAGTAAAAAACGAGGTTTCACGAATTTTCCTTTTGCGAAATTCGCATCAAAACTTTTACCTTACAAATGTAATAACGGTTATAAATTACCGTGGGAGGTAAAATAAAGAACAGAGGGTTCACACAATGTTTTCGTGGAATTCGTTCAAGGGAGGGTACAGCCATAATGTGCGGCGGGAGGGTGCGACCTCATCGGCGGCGCTCTATGGTGTCAATGACATTTATCGATTCCGAACATTCCTAGAAATGTTTACCGTAATTGCAAATTGCAAGGGATGCACCCGATGGCTGCTTCTTCTCTTTTCAATATTTAATGTGCCGGTTCTTTGAACAAGGCTTAACGGGAACTTGTTCATTTGACGACTTATAGATTCTACTATGACTTTTTAATGTACCTGCTAGTCGCCACTTTACCCTCATTAAAGTTAGGTAGGTAGGTACTAACAGTAGGAGCTAAGACTTGGAAGTTGCAAAGAAACCTACTTTCATTCCCAGTTTAATCAATGGTTTAGCTGGAATCACAGGGGAGCAAGTGTTCTCTAGTTAGTATCTGACGGTTGCAGCGGCTCCCAACCCGCGGCCCGCAGCCTGCAACCCGATGCACCAAGTAATTTATAGCCGTGTTTACTGCGAGGCCCGCACTTTATATTCATTACCCACCTGGAGACTGCTCCAGAGATTTAATGCGTCATACAATCACTGCTCGCGTTCTTATTTTGCACTAATCAAATATTTATTTAATTGCAAAGATATGGAAGGTGGTTCGTATGAATGTTTGATGCGGCGTTTGGGGATGTTTAGTAGCGTTGCGGGCGAGTGTTGCAAATTGTTTTGTTGAATTATTTGTTGCGGGTCGAATTGGGGCGTTGCACGCTCGCACCCGCAACAACGGGGCTTGGGAACGGAACTGGATATTACCTTACTGCTTTCATATGGGAAAATTAAACTCCATCTAATTGAGTGATAGAAAGAGACACGTGGTTTATTTTTAAACCATCGAATTTCATAAATCACACAAACACCTGCATTTCAAATGTTTAAGTTAGGTAGAGAAGAATATAGATTTAGATGCTTTATACTTATAAACGATTTACATTTACGTAAGTAGGTAGGTACTTACCTACCTACTTACGTAAATGTAAATCGTATTCAACATTTCTATACGTACTCAGTTATTTAAACAAAACAAAAACGTACCAAAACCTACTAAGGAAACTGTTGTTAAGTCGCGACAATCCCCTGAAATTGCAAGTAATTAATCACAAAGACATTTGTCGGCAGATCCGATGTGGGCTGATGCCGCAAATACCAGGACAGTAAGTTGACCACTGAAGTTTACATTGCCAACTATTTCAGGCACAAGGAAACAAGTTATGAAGTTAAAGGGCCAAGCAGAGGGCTCCATACAAACAATGTTTCCATTTTGATTGAAAACCACCAAGTATATAATGTTGAAATAATATATTGCGTGACCACAGTGACATGGACATTTTTATTAATAGCATAGCATCTATTTCCAATGAGCTGGTTTCTGACTACTTTGGTTCTCATAAACCTGGTTAGTTTAATTTAGTTTGATTTCTTTGTTTTTGTTTTATAATTTAACTCCCTCTTTTTGTTATAAAGTTATGTGTATTTGCGATTAGATTCAGTCTAAGCTTTATTTATTTATTTATTTATATAGGAAAATCAACAGCGTTACAATGGTACAAATACAAGGTAAAATCATAATAGTAAGGCCAATTACAGATTTCCTCTAATATTACTGTATATATTATGTGTAGAAGTTAGTTTTATTATTAATTTTTATTTATTTAACAAATTAGTGTAGGTACTATGTGCCTAGGTTTACATCTTATTCTTTTAATTACTTAGGTTAGGTAAAATTAATCGCAGCTTGCTTATAGGATAGGTGGGAAAGGGGGGGGGGGGAGGGGTAAATATTATAATTATAATATGATTTTTATAAAAATATATATAAATAAATGCAATATAACTACTTTATCAATTTATTAGGTAAATAATATGCATTATAGGTAATCTATAATTTTGTGCTCACAAGAGAGTTAACTTTATTTTTAAAGGACGGTTTTGAGAGGTCAAATAAGTCTAATTCACTGAAGTGTTTATTATATGTCCGGGTAATTCTAGTCAACACCGTGTTCTGTGCGTAGTTAGTCCGACTAAGCGGAACATGCAGCAGCGGAGTGTGGCGCGTGCGGCGCGCGGGCGCCGCCAGCCCCACCTCCCGCAGCAGCGGTGGGCAGTCCACGCGGCTGCGCAGCACGTCGTGAAGGAACATCATGTCCGATACGATACGACGATTATTAAGGGTCTGCATGTTGAAGTGATGACAACTACTCTCATAGGAATCAAAATACTTCCGGGACTTGTAGTTAAGATGGTTTATAAACTTTTTCTGGATTCTTTCTATTTGGTGATCGTACGTGATATACTGGGGAGTCCAGATACAGAAGGCATATTCGAGAATGCCACGGACATAAGCGTTATATACCATTTTGATACTGTCAATATCTTTGATAGGCTTACATGCTCGTATAACAAAGCCCAGGTTTTTGTAAGCTTTGTCTGTGATTATATCTATGTGTTGATCCATTAATAGTTTACTGTCGAAGTATACACCCAAATCTCTCACCAAATCTGTTTTATCCATAATAGTATTTTGTAGGCTATAAGGAAATTTAATCGGGGCACGTTTACGAGAAAATGATATAGTTTGACATTTATTAACATTAACTTTAATCCTATTTGTTTCGTAGTATACTGACAATCGATTCAAATCGGCCTGTAAGTTATGACAGTTAGCTTCAGTTTTTATGTCCAAGAAAATCTTTGTGTCATCTGCGTACATAAGGAATTTCGAGTGTAAAAAGCATGTGTAGATATCGTACAGGTAGACGTTGTAAAAGAGTGGCCCTAAATGAGATCCCTGGGGAACTCCGGAGGGGATTTGCACAAAGTCAGATTTGTAACCTCCCACGACAACTGCCTGAGATCTGTTTGAGAGGTATGACTCCACCCATCGAAGGAGATCGCCGTGTATGCCAAGGTGCCGTAACTTACGCAGCAGTATGACGTGGTCCACACGATCGAAAGCCTTTTCGAAGTCTGTGTAGACCACGTCAACTTGGCTATGATCATCCATTGCTTTGTGAACGAAATTTATGAATAGAGACAGATTTGTTGTTGTTGACCGACCTTGTAAAAACCCGTGTTGCTCCGTAGGTATACTGCGGGACAGGGATGTGTAAAGACTACCATACACCAATTTTTCAAATATTTTTCCGAAGATATTCAACTTGGATATTGGCCTATAGTGGTCTACTTTGAGATTCGATCCTTTTTTATGAATGGGGGAAATGTAAGCTTCTTTCCACTTGATTGGGAAAATACCTTCTTTGAGAGACCTATTTAAAATAATATAAAGGGGAGTCACTAGTGCTGGTAGACTTCTAACAATAAAAATTGGGGGTATGCAATCACTTCCAGCACCTGTATGGATATCAAGGGACTTTAGACATTTTGTTATTTCGTCGTGAGTTAAGGGTCTGCAATAGGGAATCGAGGGTTGGCATTGTCATAGAATTATGTAGTAAATGATGCTCTACAGCCTTGAAAAAAATCATACAGGTAGTTGAAGAGTCTAGCTAGGTGCTGAATCATTCGAATTTAAGTAAATGATTATGGATAACTGTAAATTAATTTCAGAATATCAAGAAAAACCAGTCAATCACACTCCCGTATTGTAACAACTGTGTCGTAATTATTAAGAATTTTCATATGATTTTTATCATATTATAAAGTTAAAGGCTTGGACTAGGCGCTAAATACCTTGTTTTTTAATAAACACACACTTATTTTGTGTAAATTAATCCCAAACTTGAGCAATTTTTTTCCCTCAAATCTTCATAGAAATATCTATGGCGGCTTTCTGTGTTATAAAATCATAAACACAAGTGACGTTTGACTCAGTTGGCCGCTGGCCTCCAAAGAAGGGTCACGTCGGTTTAGGCAGCACTGACAGCTCGCGATCTTATCGTGTACAGATACAAAATCACTGCACATTGGTTGTCATTGCACTTTTTCAACTTTTATGACACCAACATAATTTGATTTGAAATTGAGGAAGCATAATTCTTCCAGTATATTCAATACATTAAATTAAATTAGATAGTGTGCAATATTCTCGTGATATTACAGTCTCGTAAAGGTCTGATGAGGAGCAGGAATATATCGAATGGATCTAAGTGATGACAATACGCACGAACATTAGGTTAGGGATCAAAAATACAGTCTCTTGGTGCTGGTTGAGGTATGGTCTCGTGAGGATCTGATGAGGGCAGTAACACGGTGGTGGCTCAATTTTATTTCAAAGATGTTAATAGCTAAAAGCATCGAGTTTGGGCTATTAAGTATGTTTTTCAGAGAGAGAGAAAGAGATTTTGTTTTTCCTCTGGATGTGTTAGGTTTACTGGGTTTACTAAGTTCATTCTGTTAATGGCATCAAGTTGTTATGTGTTCATAAGTAATAATTATTTATTAACAAAATGCTGTTGATTCTCCACGAAAATGTAAAAATAAAAATAAAATAAATAAAAATAAATTCGTAACGTAAAATTGTCAATGACGGAATTTCTTCTATAGACAGTAGCCACAAAAAAAACAAACGATAGATGGCGTGATTTGAAGATAAAGATAAATTTTTTCGACACATAGACAGCAACAACAAAAAAATACAGATTTAAAGAAAAGAAACACATACTTATACAAAACAACAAAGAAAAAAAAAGGATACACATCAAAATAACTGGAAAAAATATAAGCCCCAATTTACTTGTGTGGGACAGGGAGTACCATAATATTTTTTTTGGGGTACTCCCCATCTATGCGAAATATAAGCTTGATATCTTTACCCGTTTCTGAGAAAAAGGGCGGTGACAGACAGTCAGTCAGACAGACGGACAACAAAGAGATCCTATAACGGTTGCTTTTTTTCTTTTGACGTTCGAAACCCTAAAATTAAGTAAAAATATTATGCTGCCAAAAAATGTACTTACAGGTATTGAAAAAGCGGTATATAAACAAATTATACCAGCAGAGGGTTCACCATTTAGCTGAATGTTACTTAGAAAACGGCCTTGAGTGGCGGTCAAGTTGGTCCCCGCCTGCGATACTTTCCATTAACATTGGGACTCGTTTTCATGTTTTTAGCGTACAGTCAGGTTTTTAGTTTTTTATAATTGTATTTTTTTATTTGTAACTTTTTAGTTGTTTTTATTTTATGAAATTTTACGTCGGTAGGTAGTTCATGATCATTTTTTATTTCAATAATTTTGGTGTTGTTATTTAAATACCTTCAATATGCATATTTTTGTAATGTGAAAATCAAGTCCTTTCATTTGATACCTTACACGGCAAAGTTGAATTATTATTTTTTCGATCATCACGTATGTCCTCAAGAGGGCGCTATGTACATTTTAATGGAACGTCACATAGCCTATAGCCATTGCGCCATCAATACGCTTCTAACAATACCTCATACATCAAAATCTATCAAGCCGTTTAGGCTACAGGAGGGAACAAAGAAACAGACAAACATACATATATACATACATACAATCAAAAAACATTACCCTCCTCCTTCGGCAGTCGGGTAAAAAGGAGTAAGACAGGGGGTCATTCTGAACTTTTGCTCTACGAGTTTTGGAAATTAACAAAAAAAAACCTTTTTCATAGAAACTTTGTTGGACATGTGACTTTTTACCATGGAAAACGAATATTTTTTTTCGCGAATTTGCAAATCTCGTAGAACAAAAGTTGTTCAGAATGACCCCTTGAGTCATCCCCTTTTGGCATAGTATAGCCCTTTTGCGACACTATGTATTTACTTTGCTTTGTCGTCGGGGTTCAGTTGGCTGGAGGATGCCCGAAACTTATTATCTACACTTTAATACTTTCAGTTACCTTTCTACAAGTAAATACCACATTTGTTTGAGAAAGCTAATCGGGTTCCGAGTATAGAGTAAAGTGGCACCCCTATTAATTTCTACTCTTTCCTGGTGCCTACCAGTGTAAGTAAGAATTATACTTACTTACCCTAAAATCACCCAAAATGTACTTGAACATAATTGTCAATAAAGTTGGCGAGTAAAAGTTTATCGACCCACTGTGCAAACTTACATGTGTGCGTGTCACTGCGTGTGCTGTGTGAAGAGCATTGAAAACCCAAAATTGGCGCGGCACGTCACCCTGTACGGGCCCTTAATGATAGTGAATGGCATGGTGAACTGGATCCCATTTGTGGTGGAGGTAACTGAATATCCGGATAGCTGTCAGCACCCTCAACAAACACACTATAGAAAAAGCTATTAAATGCACCACAGATATCTGGGCCCTCCGTGTACTTTTTGTCTTTGAATGTTACGACTTTAGGGAACCTAGGGCTATTTCGCATATTTTTTATAAAAGACCAAAAACATTTAGAATTTTTCTTTATATTAATTTCCATTTCACGGATATATTTATTTTTACATTCGACTTCGATTTTACGTTGTCTCTTTCGGAGCAGAGCAAATTCGTTGTAGTCTAATCTATTTTTAAAACGTTTCCAGCGAGCATGGGCTTTGGATTTTTCTTTTATTACTCTCAATAAAGCACTGGTGTACCAAACAGGATAGGTATTAGGTTTATAAGTGGACACTTTCGGCACAAATTCGTCAATACACTTATAAAGGTGATCGTACAGTATTTGAACGTCTTTATCTACCGATTCAGTGCTAAGTATTTCCCTCCAAGGTATATCATTAAGATATTTTATAATAGAACTATAATCTCCTTTAAAGAATTTTTGTTTGATTATTATATTTGATTGAAGAGGAGTAGAAGAAATGTCAGTGGCTTCTAGTAATAAGGATGGATGAAAAACGTCTTCCATTATAAGAGGGTTGTCGGAAGATGTATGTAGTTCTAAAGGAAAATTGCTGAAAACCAGGTCTAATGTGTTATCAGAAGAGTTACGGATGTTGCTATGCTGAGATAGCCCCAAGATACCCAAAGTGTTAGTTAAGCTAATTGCGGCCTTTTGTACTTCAACCGGTCCACGTTTTAGAAAAGTAGGTATTTCGCCACTCCAGGTGATACAAGGTAAGTTAAAATCGCCCAGTAAAAGAAAGTAGTCATTGTCATACTTTGTAGTAATTTCAGTTGCTAGGTTCAAAATAATTTCTATATCCCTCGGTTGCGTTTTCGTATCGCCTGGTATGTAGGTACAAGCTATGTGAAGGTTTGAGTTAGAGGTGCAGTTTAAGTTATTTGATGGAATTGTTACCCATAAGGCTTCAGCTGGATCGCACACACCACCCAGATACGCTCCCAGGCCCTGCTTCACGCAAATCATTACGCCGCCGCCAGAGCGCTTTTGTGTCTCAGTAAGATTTCTATCTAAACGAAAAACGTCGTATCGGCCATCACAGAGTTCTGCATCAAAAATACCGTTATGTAGCCATGTTTCGGTTAGCGCAATTATATCAAAATTATTACATAAAATGGAAGAATGCAGTTGATGACATTTCGTCCGCAGTCATTGAGTATGAATGGTCTGGAGACGAAATAGGCAGACGTTCCCCTCTGGCGGGGTGGTAGGCCAGAAAGGCCCACCGATTTATAAAAACTAGTTGCAGTCTCAATTTTCACTAGACTCAATCTAGTTGGCAAAGCGTTCGTTTCATAGAAAATGATTTGTTTACATACTAAAATGACAGCTTCAATTCATAGAATATTTGGATTCCGGATTTGATCACAGATTTGGTCATGGTTTATTGTTATTAGCTGTTTCCTAGCAACCAATGTCAAAAAAATGCAATAGTGATGTACCGGTATGTAGATATGTATTAATCGATAAAAAAAGGTCATAGTTGGGAAGCGTCCGTAGTCGAATTGGCTTCAGTAATCGTAACTGATCACTGAGGTTAAGCAACAACTGATACGGTCAGCCATTGGTAGGTACAGCATGAGTTACCGATTTCAAATTGTTCTTTTCTGGACGCTTCCGTGCTTCGGACGGGACGTTAAGCCGTGGGTCCCGGTTGCTGCTTCGGCCGCAGTCGTTAAGCCTAGTCAGAGGCCGCCCGAAGGGGCTGCTTGAAAGCATCTGACCGTCGGGTTGCCCACTTACTCGACAACTTCAGTGCATTGTACTCATTCAAAAACGGCGATACGGCTCGCGACCTATCACGTGAGTATAAATGTACAGCGAAAAGCGGGTGACTTCGTTTATTAATCATTCCTAATTAAATTTAACTATACCTAATTAATTTGAAATTAGTATTTCTAACCCATGTTCTCGAATTCATCGATAACACTTATCGATAATTGTTACATCCATTGGCAAGAAAAATGAAGACACTGTGTTCATTATTAAATGTCACTTCACGTAACCCTTATTGCTGGGAATTAAAACTCATTATGATATGTCCCATGAGACATAATCATGGTAAACGGTAAAATTTCCCCTCGCAAAAATTGGCAGACTTTTTTGTATCAAGAAAGATCGCTATGACGCTTCCCGAGGGTACACCCGAGTCCGCGTTGTTCTATGTCCGCAGGTATTTATAAGTAAAAATCAGTCGGTAGTATTCTAATGGTATTATATTATTTGTATTCAAACAACGAGGACGGTGGACCGTGCGATAATAACTTGTACGCCGTAAACAGTCTGCCAAAATAGTTAGCTTGTTAGACGGTTGTTTAATGCAAAGAGGGTTTAATGACTCGAGACATAAGGTTACATTTATAATAAAGCTTAGGTATAGATTTGTATTGTAGGTAAAATTTAACGAGGTGTTGTGTACTAAGTCCCAGTAAAAGTAAAGTATTAATGTATGCTTTAGTTTTAATTCAACCGTGAGTGATAGTAAAATAGTTTAGTTAACCCTCCCTATACTACCTAACTAAGCTACCTAGAGGTGGAAACTTGTGCAACATAAGCTACCCTGTCATTGTTATCTACAAAATAAATTAGTTATGTTTTCCTAATATAGTAAAATAAAATAAAATAATAAAATAATTGAAGAAAAATAAATATAGTTGTAAACCTATTTGAAATAATGATTTAATCAAGTGCTTCAGATACAAGTTGTCCAGCGGTAGATGTTCGAAATAAATATTAATCAAATTTATGAATCTGAACAGACTGAAAAGTGAGTAAATAGAGGAAGTGTTCATTCAGAAGATGTTTAGGCTAATAGGCTCCGGGCATCGCGCGCGAGCATTACTTCTGCCGGCGGCGGCGGCGGCGGCGGCGGGGAGCAGGCTCGGGGGCTAATCTGCCGCGTGAAGAGCCTTATTATACCCCCATTTATTATTTCACCCAGTATTTTTCTTCCCAAAGTCAAGTACCACTGCTTCACATTGTCGGGTAAAATTTTTACTCTTCAACTTGCTGAAAGAATTAAATTGCCTCCTTTCAGTGGCGTTTTCGCGTTTCATAAAGTTTTGAATTTTAAATTATGTTAATTTCGCTGCAGGTTTTCTAACCGCTGCTTACGTCGAATTTTTATTCATGTGCCCGACCGAACTCATTCCAGTTTGGCCAACCGGGTCGACTCGGTCCCACGAATTGTGGACAGGTGTTTTGGCATTAAATTTTCTTATTAAGACGGTATGTTTTGACAAGGTAGATTTCGCAGTGCCAACAAAAGGCAGGTTAAATGAGCAAAGCTGTGAGGCGAGCGGCTGAAACGGAGCAAGTTATGACAAAGTGAAGCCGCCGCCGCCGCCGCTGCCGCGCCGCCCGCCCGCCCCGCTGCCGCGCCGCCCGCCCCGCCCGCTTCGGCGCCGAACTCTTAAATTAGCGCTAACTTAGACCACTTAGCTCGTTCAAGTTTTGTTTGCAGACGCCATAAATATTCCATGTAGCGAACTAGTTACAATACGCCGGTCGCGCTCGCTGCATTGTTCGCGAATCAAAGCCTCTTTTGTATTGCACTGTTGCATAACATTCCCCTTTTTATTTTCCGCTGCAGCTTAGTCCCGATGCTATCAGAAATTTATCAGGTCAATTCCAGAATCTACACTACATGCGTGCAAGCGAACAATTGCAATTCAAATGCGTATCGCATAGTTTCAGCGGATTCCAGCCAATAATTCGATTTTGCGGTTATTTAGGTGATGTAGTCCAGCATTTGCTGGGCGCAGGTGCAGTCACACTGAACCGATTACCGACCGGCGCATCAGGCAACAACACTGAACACTCAATATGGACGCCCCGTACACAGAACAATGGGGAAGGCCTTAAAATTTAAAAAAGAAAGCCCAATGTAATGCAAATTTGTTCTTATGTATTTTTCTTCCTTTTTAAATTGGGTTTGCTTTTGTTCGGAATGGAAATTAATGTCTAACTTAAAAGTAAAGACAAAAAGCCGTTGTTAAGCTGAATGAGGCGTCATTATTCAATTTTGCGGAAAAACTGTAGCGTCCCCTTATTACTTCAGTTAATGCAATAGTGTTCAGCGGACGTGGTCAAAATACGAAGCCGCGGAGCGCTAGGAGTCGGCAATTAGGGGACTCGTGAGGTGACGTTTAAGAACGAGTGAGTTATTGTTGCTGGGAGGCGGAGGCATATTTCAGGCGAGCTCAGCGCTGCAGCACACCTGCAGCGCAATCCGTCGCTAGTTCGATTAATTCGCATAACGAGGCAGGTCCATCACCCGGCCGCTCGTTTGTCTCCGGGCCTGCTATAAATACATCAGCGCACTTGCAATTTAATCCGTCCGGTTCCGCTCCCGTGCAGCTCTCTACTTCCACAATACTACACGTTTCGGCTCAGCGAAAGTTGCTGCAATTAATCTCCCACGTGGGAAACGCTCGCCGGCAATTGTTTGAATTGGAAAGATATATCCTGATGAAGAATAACATAGTAATTTTCCCAGCGCACGGAAAATGAACTCGTGCCTTATATCCCCTTTGTATATTGTGGCGCGCACCGCGCGGCTGCAAGTAACAGTTCGTATATTTAGAAAATTTGCAAATACGGACAAAGAGCACGCCAGGATAGTCTCTGTATGCAAATACTATTTCATGGTTCTATGCAAGAACCCTGCAAGAACCACATCGAATTTTTATGCATTCTTCCTTTGAAGACTACTTTCGGAATGTTGGGAATAAATTAAATTTTCAACTTGGTATTAGGTAAGTTAGTATTAACTTTATAATTTTAGAAAGTAATGTAAATATTTTAAAGGTTG
This sequence comes from Plutella xylostella, assembly GCF_932276165.1. Taxonomy (NCBI): domain Eukaryota; kingdom Metazoa; phylum Arthropoda; class Insecta; order Lepidoptera; family Plutellidae; genus Plutella; species Plutella xylostella. Next base: position 7,875,141 of record NC_063984.1, on the reverse strand, counting down.
AGGATTTAACAGTGATACACCCAATATAGGTACACTTACTGTAAGTGTTATTTGTTATTTATATTAGCTTCATAGCTTCGATAAATTCAGTAACATATTGTAATGAAAATATTTGAGTATTTTTTTTTATTTTTCAGTTCTTCAGTGTATAATTATGGATCTTGAGAGTATGTGATTTTATGTGAGTATGATATATATTATGTGATTATTATGTAGCCTTGTTGCTTATACAGACTACTAAAAGATCTCTGTAAAACAGCAAGAGATACAAATACATATACAATTAATTAGGCACTAGCATCAGCTCACCCGCACATAGCTATGAACAATTCATAGGCAAATCTGTAGTAAGCATGTTAACATGCCTTCGGGGCTATTGCGGTCTAACCATCCGTAGCGCATCTCTATATGACGAGTAATACGCATCTAATGTTGTGTTAATGGGAGATTTTCAACCATAGACAAAGACCGATTAAGGATGGCGCTAGTAAAACTTCATACTCAACAGCACTGCATTTTTTTAGCCGGCATGGATTCCATTCCTTTTAGCCAGTACAAAAACCCAATGGATGTGAATTCAACCATATGCAATAACTAGCTGTTATATTATGCATAATATTAAGTGTTAACTAGTTTAAGACAGTTTTGTACCATTTATAACATCGTCCCCTCAGAAGAATGCAGCTCATAAAAACCGACAGGCTGGATGCCATCTATTGGTCGATTTTGGAACTTTTAAACGTCAAAAGAAAATCTCCCATTGTGTGATGTGCTCAATAGCTCTACCTATTTGCTGTATTGAACTCGTGATTATGATTCGGCACATGCATTAAGTCGCCTTTAAGGTTCACACAGGTTCACATCGAGTTATGAATGTTTATAATTTTCCAGTTTGTCACTTGAGAATGTCAAGATACGCACAACTTAAACAGTGGTTGGCTGAATTGACACTGAGCAAGGCTTAATTAAGAAAACATATTATATTGTTGAGTACTATCAAGAAGCTGAAGCTGAAATTAAATATATGCAATGTTTGTGCTGCGTTAGGTACCTACGAACATAAGAACTTTTTTACGATTAAAAATATTTCAGAATAAATAAAGCCATTGATTTCAATTATTCTAGTTAGAGGAGCTCTACTCTTCGAGCCCTGCTACCATGTCCCTAATTAATTATTTCAGGACCTAATGATAGTGATGAATATCTAGGTTTTCTTGTAGATATAGGTTTACGTAACTTATAATTTTACTGAGCTTCTAACTTGACTAAAACACTAAATTGGACAAACGGTCTCGTGCATAAATTATCTGGCACACTATAAACAAAGTGGCAATCAGAAACAAAGGCGATTAACATTAATCTAATGTTAATTTAACGAAAGAGTTAAAATGCATTAGCTGAGCCGTAAGTCTTTTCAGTCTGCGAGCGGGTTGGCGAAAGTGCATTAGACATTAGATGCTCATCCGTAAATTATGTATGCAATTAGAAGTAGTGATGTTTGCAGAGCCGCGCTGCTCCAAGGAATCTTAGGCCAGTACTCGTACACTTTGAAATCAGGGTTTCGTAGCTAAATAATTATGCTTATTCTTTGTAAATTGTCACGCAACACCAAATCTAACTTGTTTAATTGGTGATGACCTATAAAATGACCAGCCTTTTAGGCACCTTCCCTAATCTGGCTCGTATTTTCTGTTTTGCTCAGTAGTCATTCGTATTATGTAATTTATGTGTCCATTTATTGATTTATGTGGCATTTTAAGCATTACATACAAAAGTACCATATTTAATGTTAGGTACATACCTTGCACTAATTAATAAAGTCAACGTGATGAAGCCGGTAGTGAAAGAACTAATGATGATAAATATTACTCAAGTGATGTTTAGTTTAACGCCCGCCGCCCGATAAATTAAAGGTATTAAAGAAAACACTTCAAAAGCTCGTATAATAGCTGTAAGTTTAAACTTTATATCCTGTTGCTCGTAAACGTTGCTACGGAGAACACAACTAGCGATTGTTTAATTATTTTCGCAATAAAGAAACTTTGTTTAGTTATAAATGAGGTCTTTGCTTTTTCTTGCCATCGTTAAGATTCTTTGCTTGTGATACTCGTAAGCAGCTTGACTTTAAAATGTAATTAGTTTAGTTTGAAAACGCATCGTTTTGTCACTAAACAAAGAGAAAACGGATGCAAAATAGAGACGTTTCACTAAAATACCTTTAGATTGATGAGATGTGTGAATCCGTTCCTAACTCGATGCAGTCCTGCAACTGACGGCACTCAATCACAGTGGGAACGAAGCGACACTCTCATGTCGGCGAACAATTCTGCACTTTAAACCGTTCTGAACAAGACTTAAACTACTCTGAGCGGAGAATGTAGATCAGAATTAGTTCGGCCAACATTACAGTCGCACTGTTCTCTTTATACGCCGGTCGCCCATTCATAGAGACAATGTGGCACAGATTACGAGCCGCAGACGGGACCACTCTCACATTCTGATGCTCTAGATTACTGCAGTTTTGGGAACTCTTCATTTGGCCTTTGAGTATCGACCGGTGAATTCTGGATTTGATTTGATTTGAACTGATCATGCAAGAGGACATTGATGGTGATCTAAAGTTTTCAACATAGCGAATAATTTTGTAAGCTTTTCTGAGCCGGAGCAAAATTCAATCCGCCCCGACCGTAAATGCGAAAGTAGGTAAGTACTTAGTTTCCTCCTGGGTATATAAAACCACTCTACAAATTTCTCAATATATATTTTTTCCTTTTTCCAGAAACCGTAAAAAAAGAAAGATAGTCCCGAGTAACATCTTTCTGCCGTAATGTTTTTAAACTTTGCTAAGTAAGACCGGCCTACTTACGAACAGGAGGATTTGGGAGTGTAATTATGCGGAGTTTAGTCACGAGCCGGATCGGGTGCCGTGGCGCCATTATCGCCCATCATAAACATTTCAGGATTTCATATCCACGGTCCCTCTCTTATTACCGCGTCGCGGAAAAGAATAACATTATTTCGGCACTTCTGACGGGGACTCCGGGCGTCGGCGTTCATATTGTGCGTCGTTAATATTCCGCGCGATGCGTCCGACCTTTTTTATTTGTATCTAAAATTGAACATTTTGTCGCGCCAACGAACGTCCCCGCCCCCTCCTCGGCTGGAAGAAGCGATAAAAATATACGAGACGCTAAGCGGAAACTCGGCGAGTGACTCGACCAGCCCGCAACCACCGCCGAGGTGGCAAGCGACTTGTAGCCAGATGATGAACCGTAAGTAACTGCAAATGTTTACTCCCTTTGATTTACAAAACAGGAAAAAGGACGCGGGACGACAAATGGCTCCATCAAAACAACAATCCGTCGGCGGTCGCCCGATAAAAAAGGAAACTTTTGCCAAAACAAAAACTACCTCGCTGTCGGCAGCGTTTCACTCGCCATTTTATTTATGGAGCTGTCATTACTCAAAATTTGCAAAATTTACAGCTTAGAGAAATTAAAAAAGGGGGACGTCGAAGCGGTATGATCTGCGAATCTGCTGTAGTCAGCTGCCTTTTATACTGGGCTGGCGAGTCGCTAAGATAAGAGGAGGAGCGGACAAATTGTAATAATTGCGAAACGAGATAAGAAGTGACACCAGAAAACAAATGAAGGCTGGCGTGGGCGGGAGCGGGGGCGGGTGGGGTGACGTCACACTCTGCATGCCGGAGCAGCCCTAGCAGAAAATTCTCTCTCCCGATGCGTTAATGACACCGTGTGAAGTCAGCCCGAAGCACACACTGCTCGCAAAAACACTTGAGCGCAGTTACACGGCGATAAAATTAATTAATTCGCTCGCGTTGTGTAAGATATTCTACATATCATTGTAAACTAATTATTTAAGGGTAATGGAGTTAGTTGAGTCTTGTGGGAGGGTCCCGTGGGAGGCTCCGGTCCCGCACCTCGGGGGTCACTCTATATGATGAAAAACTAAGTTTCGGGGCACTGCTGCGCGAGTCTATTATCCTCGACTCTATCTTGTTAATACTAAACGTACCGATTTTACAACCGCTCTGGTTCGTTCGTTTTTCGTCATTATAGAGTAACCCTCCTCGGCCTGTCGTCAGCGCCGACACAAATTAAAATGATAAATCAAACTCGCCGTCGAGTGTCAGAATTACGCGCTAAACTGTAACTCTTCCGTGTCGACGATTTCGTAAAATAAATTGATTACAGAAATAAGTTATTTATTGATATTGGTCTAATTGTTCCGTGTTTATGGAGTTAAGTCTCTAAAACTCAATGGGATTACTATAAAATAAATATACCTAACTATTATTAAATTACTTTTTTTTTGTTTTTACCATTAACGACCACGACTCTTTCTATAATCCGTTTATAAAATAATATAATATCCAAATAGGTTAAAAATATATAAGTAGGTATCTATGTATCTGTATGGTTCCAACCTAAATACGGACAAGTAGCATACTGAATAGCACATTGCCACCAATATTCATTTCGACTCCCTGTGTTAAACAGTAGTAAATGGTCAAATAATGACGCATTGAAATAACAATAACATTAACAAAATATTTGGTAAAATCATGTCGGTTCATTAGTATTGATGTGGTAACGGCCAGTTGGATTTCATTCAATGAGGCGACATTTGCATGAAATTAAAATGGTTGTCTCAAATGTCTAGTGTTGAGGAAGTCAAAATATTCTAGTGTTGTTATTTTACCGATATTATTAATAAAAGTGTATAATTTTGGTAAATAATCGATATGTATATAAAGGTGTTAGTCAGAGACCGCAATGGAACAATAATTATAGCTTGTATGTAGTACGTTCCTTTAGTGGCGCAATGTACCTAAAGCATTAATTTATTATTCAGCAATCTTTAAATTAATTTAATAGCATGTTATATTGTGGTTCTTCTTCTTATAGTGCCTCTCCATCATTGAAGGTTGGCAGTCAGCTCTTTGCAGCGCTCTCTATTCCTGGCTGTTTTAAATAATTCTTCCACGGTTTTTACACCGGTCCACTCTTTGATGTTGCACAGCCACGTCAATTTTCTCCTTCCAGGCCTTCTCTTTCCTTCCACTTTGCCCATTATTATGGTATGTAGCAGCTGGTATCGTTTATTACGCAAAACGTGTCCTAAGTAGGCTACTTTGCGCTGCTTAATGGTACGCACGAGTTCCACTTGCTTATGCATTCGTTTCAGAACTTCGACATTGGTGACTTTATCGGTCCAACTGATTCGAAGCATGCGTCGGTAACACCACATCTCGAAAGCTTCAAGTTTTTTCTTGAAGTTTTCCTTTATGGTCCATGACTCGCACCCATAAAGGACGATGGGCCACACGTAGCACTTCAGAATCTTGGTACGGAGTTTTATAGAAAGTTGTCGACAACACAGAACTTTTTTCAGATTCATGAATGACGCTCGGGCAATGTGGTTACAATACTTGAAAATCATTTAAGAATATTCTGATAGTATTTTGGTAAATTGCTAAGCATATTTTTATTACTGTAGGTATATTGTGTGTTCACAAAGAAAAAACATACTTTATCTATCTAATACTCTATTTAGTTAAAGAAGTTTTCTGAAATTTGCCAATGACCATCTCAGTGTTTTTGTTTTGCTTACACTACCCTTGTTTTTGAAAACATCGACATAAAAGAGCACAATATTATACGCAACACTAGTTGGCGTTCGATTTCCGATGCTAAAACTAATTGCGAGGTAAATCTGTATTCTGTGCAATTTGTCAATCGTCCCGCGGCCGACACTCGATTACCGACACAAAAACTACTAAATTGTTCGTGATGGGTATTTTTATAGCCAGATTTTTTATTAAAACTTTAAAAAGAGGCTATAAGAAGCCTAAAGAAGTTAAAATACACTCACGTGCAATGAAAAGGTTCCACTGAGAAAATCGCCAAATTACTGTATGCTTCTGTGTAAAATTTGTTTTACAACGGTAAATAGATAAATAAAATTACTCCTAAACGGAAAATGCTAGCTTAATGACGCCTTCTGCAACATTGAAGTAAATTTAACAGAGCATCAGAATATTACCAACTAAAAAGGGTAATTTTTTTTTTGAGTAAATAAATTAAATGTTTGAAAAAATTTCGGTGTTTTGGTGTCGGAATTTTTTGAATGGAACTGTTCCATTGTCCGTGAGTGTAGTTATTAACATTTTCTATGAATGTCAAATCATCTGTCGAAAAGCGATAACCGTTGGGGTACACGAGTTCTCGAGGGGAGACCACGAACAGGCAAACGCAGCGTGGGACGCCCTCCTGCCCTCTGGACCGACGACCTTAAGCGGGTCGCCGGTAGTGGCTGGATGATGAGGACGGCCGAGGACCGAGTGTTGTGGCGCTTCTTGGGAGAGGCCTATGTCCAGCAGTGGATGATTATTTTCTGATGATGATGGATCTGAAACTAGCTTTTTCCTTCGAGCTGCTGTTCGCCTTAAAAGGATTTTTATATAGTTGGGGTTCCCGGATAAAAAGAAGGATTTTTTATTCAGGGATATCCAATTAATAGTGATTCTAATAAAAATGGTTCTAATAAAAATAAAATTGGTCGAGTTTGTTTAGTTGGTTTTCCCCAGATTGACCTCGGGATTTTATGAATAAATTTTATAGTTGCTTAGATAGACTCCCTGATAATCTTTTTGGTTTACTATACTACTTTGCAACATTCTGTATAACGGCTAATAAGTATGAACAAATTGAGTATTAAATTTAAGTACCGACCAACTACCTATACTATTGTAAAACAAAGTATGTCATACGACTTATAAGTAATGGCATAACTATCGATGATCGGGAAGTAAACAAGCGACAGTTACTGAAATATTCACGAGATTATGACATCAATCTAATTTGACCTAATATACAGTTGCCATTGCGTGATATGCCAATGGCATAGCTTATTATAATCAACTTAAGCACATCAATTGAAACCATTGCTTAGTGAACTATTTCGAGTTTACCTGCAAATAGTTTAAGTTTTAGTTCCGCACAAACATATTTTACGGCTGTAATTTCAGGTTTATATTATTCGTAAGGTTGGCGGTCTCATAAATATAACATAAACTGAAATAATTTTCATAAATTAAAGATAAGAAAGCGGTATACAGCAATTAATCGTATTAAACTTGTGGTTATATGATATGTACTTATTTAGCTTTGTTGTAAGATTGCACTTTTCAGATGCTCACTCTCATTAAAACAAATTATGAATATGTACATTGTTATACGTAATTATGTTATTATTTTATATAATCTAAAATTGCCAAATGATAGCTTTATATAAAGGCACGTAATAAAGATTGAGATAATGGCTCCATTTTATTTAAGTTCAATCGTAATTTCCCTGTGAAATAGGTAGAAGGAGGATACCGCATCGTCATCGATGAAAACAGATAAAAACGCGACGTTTATCGAAAACCGTTCCTCGGAACACGCATAATGTTTTATAAAATGTCATCCGCCGCGTAATGAGGTGCGGGAACGACTATCGGGACTACAGAAATATGTGTGAAGTGTTATCGAGTGTCGTTGTAAGTCAATGAAGCGAGAAATGGGGCGCTCACCACAGACGAGGGTATACTAATAAATAAAATTATGCCTCAGAAATTACAAGAATACGCCCTCAGCCAGCGATCCCGCGAGATTGGATGTTGGAGATTTTCATCGATATCCTGCTATAATGAATCTAATAGTAAGCTTTTGAGGTCGCCGTTGCTACGAAAAATAAGATTGCTTTTCTGTTGAACAATCATGGAGGAAATAAACCGGGCGGGCTGGGAGAAGAAGGGTTCAACAAGGTCCAAATTCAAAATACGGTCTCGTTTTGGCGGGAACGGTCGTTGGGATTCAAAATTCAAAATTATGCGAGGAGGGTTGGTATAGGAAGATAAAAGGTAATAATAATATTATAATATCATTTTGATTGGATCTAACGTCATCGCCACGCCACGGATTATTGAGCCAAGTGATCTATATCTATCGTTTAGTAAGTAAATTAAAATACGAAACTAAAATACTATTAATTTGAATAATAACATGTTATATTTATTAATGGAAGCTCAAATAATTATTGAGTGTTTTAATTACGAAATTTATTGTTATCAATCCAAGCACATCATTTAAATATGTACCAATTACATTTAAATACCACCTATATTAGTCAAGACTAAATAGACACATATTTAATACAATCCAATATTGTGTATATTACCTATACCATATAATGTACCATACCATAATGCATACTATAAATATCCATCTTTCTTGTCCAATTTTGACACCTAAAATCTCGTTAAATTCCAACAAACAGTAAACACCTGCACCATTTTGGCTCAACATTCCTTCACAGCCAAATAAATTTGATATTGCTTATCCCCTTAGCAATAATACGATACGTTTCGACTAAATTGGGGACAATTTGCACAGGTTTTGTCCCAGAATGTATGAGTTAAATCTATCTGTACATATATTAATGTAACTTGAGTGTTTTATAATGTGTTGCTTTAATGAATTTATGTGGCTTGCGTCGCAATATTGTGGCGTAGGCTTCATACTTATGTGTAATTAAGATTTATTGTAATGTATTTAGTTGCGGATACTAAGCCTATTATTATGCAGGTATATTGTGCTAGGTACTTGTAACTTTCTGTAAACAAAACATGGGTTCCTAGACTTGTGTTATCTTAATTATCGTTGTTCGAAATTTGTTTTTTTTTTAATTACCTATTGAGTATGAGGACATAATTTTATGTTTTTATTTACGAACTTCTTTGAATGAAACAAGCATTTCACTGAAAACCAGCAGGCGTTTCCTCCGGGAAGCAACACACTTGTTCAATTTATTTTATTCTTTTTCTTATTAATTATTTTATAGTTTTGTTTCCTTGTACCTACATGAAATAAATGTGAAATCTTTTCTCTATTTTTTCATTCACAAAAATCGCAGAGTACCTTTATTGCACTATAAAGGTGAGAACACACTGCACGTGACGTCACTGAATACTCCGCATCTCGAGACAATCTGTCCCGAAGTCTCGAACAGTCACGATAATGGCCGCGCCACCACGCGACGGCAAATGTAAATCGGTCTAATTTATACGAGCGATAACGTCGCCGGCCCGCTGTTAGCCGTAATTATATTGCTGAAGTGAGGATGTACTGATCAAATCCCAGATTATACTACCCTATGTATATATTATGTATTAAACTGGACCTAATATTAAGCGTGACGGTCTTTCCTAGTAATTGCAGCGCGGAAGGGAGTCGAGATCTTAGGTTGCGCTTTGATGTATAGAGTTAGAGGGGTATTGCAGAACTGCTAGCCCTTTCACAAACTGACTTCTAAAATTTTTGTTGCTAGTCTATGCTCAGCTTATGAATTAAAATTAAATACATAGGTAGGTAACGACAAGTTATCCGCATTATTTTAGTGTCTCAGGATTAGTACCTAAGACTCCTAAGAGACACTCCCTTTAGTTAATTAAACAGCCCCATCAAAATTAACAGAAAAACATAAAAGTAACTGACCTGTAACTAAACCAGTATTTACGTAAGAAACTTTTAGGAACCAATATATTTCTGGCAGGTTCTTCCACAGTGGCCGATAGTAAAAATTATTGGGCGATAATGCGCGGTCTACACGGGCAATAAACGTGGTAATTATAGGCCAACACAGAGACAAAGCCCGAATGGGCTATCTATTTGAGTAATTGTCCGCCGAGGGCCTCGGGCCGCCATCTTGCGAGTGGATCGGTGTTCTCAGCAGTAAGCTGCGTTCATTAAATGATAGGGAAGTACATACTTAAAAGAAAGGGCGGAAATTATAACGCGGGTGTTATTTGAACGTCGGTGTACTACAAACAAGTACTACAATTGATAAATGAAATGAAAGTATATAACTACAAAGTATATATGTACCTACATTCGTTATGTTGAAAATTAAGGTATTAAAGTTATCGTTGTCAAATCTGCACTGACAGGAGCCCTACTCGTAAAATTCAAAGATTTACATTCTATAGTAAAAAACGGAAATTGAAGCGAAGCGCCGAGTAATAAATCAGCAGAAACTTAAAAACTAACTTTCGCAACAACTGCCACTAATTCACCATCTTTAACCAAAAGCCAAATTATTAAGGACGCAGCTTAATAATTAACGAAACATTTCAATAATTTTATGAAAACCCCAAGTATTGAAACACGAAAGGCTGTTTAATTATAACACTGGATTAGTTAAGAAGCTGGAAACCGAAGGCTGTGGCTTATCTGGCGCCAAATGTTTCGAGGCAACTTTTAACGAGTTAAGAGTTGCCTAAGTGGAGTGCACCGTGGCGCCTTCGTATCCTTAGTAAGGCTTGAACACACCGGGCGGGAGAAACGCACCCATGTCAACTGCGGATGAATCAAAATACGACGCTTCATCATGGCACAATAAGTGCCAATTTCTCCATAGTCGGTTATCTAACCTACAAATTAAACGTCATTTCCATATAAAATTCATGATAGATGTGTCAAAAGTCAACCACTACTCCCTGGTTTTGCTCTAACCGACTATGGAGAAATTGGCACTAATACGTTAATGTGACAAACATTCACCAACTTCGTTAACGCTTTATTTAATTAGTATTCTGATTATAAAGTTGTACTCGTATACCAGATTCAAATCAGTCAGACCAAAATATCTGCAACACTTAAGAATCTCAATATTCTACCGTTTATAACGTGTTTCATGGACATACGACTCGCAATGCGTCCATTGTGAACAAGCTCTTATCACTTAGACATAAGATTAATTAAACAACGGCAGGATGGCTGGAGACTACTCCGACATGTCCCGCCTGTCGCCGCCAACCTTGCCAAATTAAAGTCATAAATCAGAATCCAAAGACCGGAAAGAGAAATGTAATAATGAAGAAGTTAGTCGAGTTTCCACCCGGAAACCGGCCGGTTCGGAAACGCCGGTACATCGCTAATCGAGATGCGATCATCCTTATTGCTGTAGTAAAAAACGTGATTACTGTTCGATGTTTTTACGAACTGAAGGGTTCGGTACTCAATCGATGTGGGTGTACATAGTTCGCGTAGTTGTTTTGTATATACCTATATGGATACTCACTAGATTTTCGCGCGAGCTTTTCATGGTCCAAGATCCCCGTGAGAATTCTGGGATACAATAATATTATTACTGTAATATTGCTTGAAAGATTTTATTTAAGTATTCATTATCACATAGGTACCTACACTAGGTATATTTGAATTGAATAATTTGTAAGTATTTCGTGCTTGTTGTCAACTTATGCTGAATATGTAATTTAGCTTACACGAGTAAGCTGCTGTGTTTGCGAAGCATTGTGAAGAAAATCTAGCACCATAGAAAAACTGAAGCGATTATATGATGTTGATGATAGAATCGATTTCCAATCATACTTAAACATTATTAAAGTTACAATCTGAAATAAAAAATCAACCGTAAGCCTCGGCGAGTGAAACAAGTCGATAAAAGCACTCATTTCAAAATATTACTGTCGGAAAGAATAACATTTCGAGATATAAATGTCAAAAAGTGCAGCGCACGGCTCGGCCGATCGGACGAAATAATTCCCCTGTTTGTTAAAATAAAAGTATAATAAATATCTGTGAAAATGGACTCCTGAATGCGTTGTTTCACCTACTGAGTGGGGTATGGGTTCCGTACGTTGTTTTCTACAGACAAAGCTCTGGCTATGATAATACTAAACTACTTGAGCATTTCATTTAAATGTATAGCATGCAAAATTTACAGATCGCCGCGTCAATTATTTGAGAAGTATTTCATTATTTAACAAGCCCACGGGATCGAAAAAAAGTTGAATGTGAGCCTGCAGAAAAATGAGCTTATTTAGTTGTGAGTATCTAGTGTAAAAAACATGCACAGCTGCAATTGGTAAACCGTTTTGTACTCTACAGAGCCGAGGCAGGGAACCCTCATGATATCATTATTTAATGTAATTAAACATATTATACTCAGTTTTCATTATAATTACAACACATTCAACTCGTAATGGATGTGTACAGTGAGGGTTCGAGAGAGAAACTTACCTATTAAATACAGGATGTTTGCAAAAGTTGTATTGTTATGCACGATAAATACATTTTACAGTGATGAGATGAAGAAACAAGTATGTAGTAAGTAAGTATAATACATGTATATGTATTGTACATGGTATAAACTGTACAATTATAATACTCTGTTTTGTGTAATCCTCATTAACGTTATCTATATCTGCGGAGAAACCAATAAATCATTTGACTGGTAAGTCCACGCGTGGCTACTGTGATGTCAATGAAACAAGCAGTAATCGCTAACTAACTTTATTATAACTATACGGTACCCACATACAATGATATCCAAATACCCCACATATGTCCCCCCTTTTATAAGTTTACATAAACTACTAAGTACTAATACAAACTATAACTAACCAAATACATTTTAATCTATTTCTAATATTTTATGCCTAATCGATCGTTGGTATGCGCGCTGTGTGCGCGCGGTGGCTCCCAGCGGAGGCGGAGGCGGAGTGAGGCCGGTGGCGGCGGCCGCAGCCCCCGCGGGCTCCGCGCGGCCCTGGGCCTCGGGGCCTGGTGCCTCGCTGCGCGTGTCGCCCTCCGCATCCACCCCCGCAGTGGCCGAGCGCGACTCGACATCGCCGAGATACGGCTCCCCGTATCAATTTCACAATCTAAGATGCAATTGTCAACTTTAAGCCTAATAAAATAGGGTTCATTACCTTGTGAAGTAATTTTAATGTGGTAGAATTCGTCATCCGAACACTCACTCATATAATTTTGACGTTTAACTGACCTTGCACTTTCCCGATAACGCACTTTATTGCACATCACCTTTAAGTGACCACGCTGGTTACACTCATCACAATTGTAGTTTGCGAATTTGCACCGATCTGACCGGTGCGCCTTGCCGCACCTCCAGCAAGACTCGGGGGCGCGGTCGGGGGGGCGCGCGGAGCGTACGCCTGCGCCTGGTGCGCCCGCGCCGCCGCCCCCGCCGCCGCCCCGCCGCCCCCGCACTGCATGCAGGCCCTCGCCCGCCGCGCTGCCGCCGCCGCCACTCGTGCTGGCGACCTCCGCGTGCCTGTCTGCTGCCTCCAGCGCCAGAGCTAGCTCCACTGCCTTGTTGTAGTCGATCTCTTTCTCGGCAAAGATCCTTGACCTCATGACGTCACTTCCGAGACCCGACACAAATTGATCACGGAGATTTTCTTCTAGTTTTGTGCCAAAATTACACGTGACCGCCAAATGTTTTAAATGTTGAAGATATTCCGTGAGGGTTTCGCCGGCTCGATGCCGCCTCTGACGGAACACGTGCCTCTCCGCTATTTCCGAGCGTTGGGGCTCAAGATGGTCGGTCACGAGTTTCACCAATGTGTCGAATGATTTTGTCTCAGGGTCTTCAGGAGCACATAGGTCACACATCAATGCATAAGTCGCTTCGCCTACGACCGTTATCAGCATAGGTACTTGTAACTCGGCTTTTATCTCGTTCAGTAAAATGAATTGTTTGACACGACGCACGTAGGCCGGCCATTGTTTGGAATTCAGATCGAATGGCTCAATTTTACCGATCGGCATTATTATCGTCACCTTTCCGACTATAACGTTAATAAAAGTACCGATTACACAACGAATCACTCTGATAACCACTTTTCACACGCGTATTTATCAATATTTGTTTATTTTTCACTCCCGTCGCCAGTGTGATGTCAATGAAACAAGCAGTAATCGCTAACTAACTTTATTATAACTATACGGTACCCACATACAATGATATCCAAATACCCCACAGCTACGACGAACAAGAACACAGTATTTTCACAGTGCTGTCGCTATAAAAATGACTGGGATCGGTTTTGTTAGTCAGACTCAACTAAAGCATGTATTTATGTTAAAACACAAGACAATAAGCAACGAATTGGTATATGTCTCGAGTAGTTATGTCTGTATATAGCACTGTATTCTAGTGGTAGTCACACATAAGTAGGATGTATCAGGGTAAAGATATTGGGACAATTCAATTCATTTGTCATGTTTGCCACAACATCTCATGGTGGCGCACTGCCAATGGGATGTTCAATGTTCATGTTCGTACACCAAGATTCATTACTTTAAAATATATTTTTTTAGATTATTTAAATGCAAACTTTGCTTCTGAACTTTGAAAATGTTGAAATTAGTATACAACTCCAATCCTTCTACAGTTTTCCTTGAGGCCTTGAAGAAAATGTTCAGTGTTAACTAAAAGCTTTCCGCCATAAAAAAATATCCATCCATGCCGCTTATAGTGATCACTTCCAGACAACCTTCGGATGGTTGGACTTTCATAGAATAGAGACTTAACATTTCTCATATAAGCGAATAAAGTTGAATATTATAATATTGAACTAGTTGTCCCTGAAAAAATACTATAGGTAGGTATTTGAAACCACATTCTAAAGTTATGCATAATGTGATACCGTAGTAAAGTTGTCACAAGAAACAATGAATGTTTTATTCTTGGAAAATTGTGAAGCCTGACGTCAAAATATTGAAAAATATGAAAATTACACAAAGTAATCCGTTGTAGGAATGGAGTATAAAATCAAATCGTTTTCAATAGAGATCTGACTGTTGCATGTTTTACAAGTCTTGTAATTTGTATTGAAAAAGTCTTATATTTCCAGCGTTTATATAGGTACGAGTACATATTGCAAAACCCAATGTTAAATAATCATCTATAAATGCTCTTCGCTATCACTCAAAAGTTTTTAATTAAAATGTAACAAAGTAAATTCTTACTTGATATTAAATTTAATTAATTAAAATAAAATAACAACTAAGTAATTATTACTCAGTCTTTCATTCTACAGCATTTATTTTGCTTTTCATTGAAGGCAGTTGTTTCGTGTTTGAAAGGGAAAACATTTTAGGATCAAATGTATGACGACTCATCTAGCTAAATGGGTTTTGGTCAACATTTAAAAGCATAAAAAATTTAATCAAGACGTTTGTTTTAATGATTTTTGTGAAAATACTTTTATAATTTTTAAAACATTAATTTTACTAAATTGGGTGATGGGCAACTATACTCACATCACACATTATGATATTTATAAAATATAGATAAATAAACTTAAGTAATGTATCGAATTGTGCGTCAAGGAAATAAAAAAGTTAAAAAAAGTTAGGTACATTAGGTACATCTGCACCGCTGAAGTATGCCGTCTTCAGAACACCTCTCCGCGCAGCATATCTTTCAATTTAAGGTAAAATACATAAAATAACATTGAAATAATGTGGAGGCGTGGTGCGTAATGAAACAAGCCAGATGTACAAAACACGGAATGTAGTTTATGAGACACGGTTTCGCTATTACAGTCTAACCAGAGTGTGGTGACCTATCGTCGCGGTTGACGGGTGACTTTTTGGGGGTATCATGCGGCGCTTTGCCGGGTGTCAGGGGTCACGCATCGCTGGTTCAGCAATCCTGCGTGGTTGAAGCAGCGGGTTGCTTACCCTATAGTAGTATTGTGAAATTACAACGCCTGATATAATATTAACAAAACAAAATATTTGCTATCCGCTCAAGGAATTTGAATAGGAAAGGAAAGAAGAACGAAGTAGCGCGGCTGGGCCAACTGAGTACTTATGAAATTTTATGTGAGCTCGTGCAAAAAGCGACTTATGAATTTTGTAGCTTACCGTTGGAATAACTTTGTGTTGAACCTCCATTTTCTTGTTCTGTGTTGTTTATTTTGTTATTGCGAAATGAGTTAAGCAATAAGTAGGATCTACATATAGTTCACTAATCTCGTGATCATTGTCAAACATAATAACTAACAATTTGGTGAAGCGGACCCAACCATCAAGGCTACATAATTTCAATGTTGCCCATTTTTATACCTAAGTCATAAACAGTTATCTAGAGTCTGGGTTCCGAATGGGAATTCATTATGGTATGGGGCGCGCAGGCCACGGCGGGGGTGAAGGCGCGCCGGGCTGGCGACGGCGGGCGGGGGGCGGGGGCGGTATTCTGGGCTACCCGAGCGATATAGCCCACTGATAACTTTGCGGTCAGTGTAGTGTAGAGTGAACCGAGCCAGTTCACTTGCTAATGTAAATAGATTAGATTCATCCTTTAAAAGCTACACCGTAGGTGGAAAATGTTTTACTCAAGCTAAAACCTATTGTTGTATGTGAATAAGGTTAGAACGGTGTGTAAGTTGAGTCTTTGAAAGGTTAAACGAGTCGGAACAACATTGGCTCTACATTTACTGAAACAAAGGAAGCACCTGTAAACTGTAAAACTAACGGGGAAAACAAAATGACATTGGCAACAGTAAGTACGGGCGCCTCCTACTTTAATTGCTATGTGCTCGTTAGCGCTCATCCGATTTTCCTTTGGTTTCAAAAGAGTAGAAAGAAAAAAGGGGTTTTTCGTGAGCCGAAAAAGAAGTCCAGATGTATGTGTTGTCGTAGATAACTTCGCAATACTTATTTACTTTCAGCCCGCGAATAAAGGTGATTAGGTAGGTACAACTTATGGTAACTTTTCGTTAACTTTGTGTCTAGGACGAAGGTACAATAGAGTACAAAATATGGAACTCTTGCGCATCGATGAAAGACATGTATAAAATTCTAGCTACCTAAGTAGGCACTTATGATTTTAAATAATAAAAGCAGGAATCACCCTACAGTTCTAGGTATAAAATCCGTAAATTCAATACACAAATGAAAGGGAATGTGCTACGGGTTATCTCCCGCCATCGCCATAACAATAAACGTTAAGAAAAATTGCTTGAATCCTTTTCTCTTTTATGCGAACTTTGTATTATTTTAAAGTATTTCAATTAAAATGGACATTGTTTCATAAAAGAAGATTATGACTAGCACCGTCTTGACGCGGACAATAACATTTTTGTTTAATACGCTGTGTTGAATTTGCAAAAGTCTAAACAGGTTAAAATTATACGATAAAGTCTTCCTTTTGGATTTTTGGGTCAATGATGAAACTATTTATAAATTTTATGTTTTTTTCCATAACTAGGTACTGAAAAGAAGCTTAGACTATAAAATATGTTCTTTTAACCGTACTAACTCTTTAATTATTTCATATTGTTTATTTATTCGTTGGCAGATTTTTGAACTTTGTGCTGGTCTATGGAACGTACGAACGGAAAACTACCGAATAGTTCTCCAAGCCTGTATTTAGCTACGATAGTATCGGCTACCCTCAGATCATTGTTATTTATCCCGGTGTCTGCCAACCTTTATTTCGTCCATGTCGGCCTCACTTTATTTGTCTTCGGGATCTCGGGGTACATTAACGTATTTTTCTTGTCTATTAAGGAGAAGCTCACCTCCGAACTTGCTGGCGAATCGCGGAATCCGACCGCGGTTCGTTTGTTTGTTTTTTAGTTCCGGAATAAGTCAAATAAAAGTTGACGATTGATTGTGCCGTCGAGAAGCTCGTAATTTCGAGGACGGTCGTATCGTGATGCATTTAATGCGGACCTTGTTTTTAGTTTCTTTTGCTGTGGAAATTGTTGGCCAACTTTTGCGGGCCACCGAAATGAAAATGGAATTTTTCAAAAACGGTTGTAAGGATTATTTAGTGGATCATAACAGCTTCAGCTGAGCCGATAACAGTGAAATAGTCGTTTGCATAACACGCTGAATCACGCTAGTGGTGTGGAGTAAACTCGCGGGCTATTATAAGACGTCCTTCACACGGTTGCGGAGCTGTAAACACCGGGATACACTCATCATCATATCGTTTCACAACGAATTAATCCACAAATTGGGATAATATTTACAGTTCTCGTAAATGAAACGAAAATACCTAGGTAAGTATATAGGTAATGTAAAAGGGTTTCATGTAAGTAGGTAGAAATTTCTTCATACCATTCAGACAGGCTTCGCTTTTTATGGAGCCATAAAACGGAATTCATGCCTACATCACATTCGCTCTATAATATTAAACTAGAATAAAACACAAACACGAGCTTTTTTGGCGGCACTATCTGGGAATTGAATTAAAGTTGGAAATAATACAGTGAATTACCTCCAAATTGCTCAAGGAACAAATCCGTTCTTAACTGGAATCAGTTGCATGAAAATTGCAACAGCGGGCCATAGCGGGGGCGCGGGGCGGGGCGGGGGGCGCAGCCGAGCGTACAATTATAACGAGAGAGTATAAATCAGAATGAGTTGTGGCATGTTATTAAGGCTATTCCAGCACAAAATAGGAAGACGAAGGCAGAACCCGAGCTCGATGGGAATCGTAAACCCGAACTGCACAGCCAAAGCGAAACTGCTCCATTTTTAAAATACTACCGAATATAATAACCGTTGTTAACTGCGGGGAATCACCGTTTTTATTCCGGTGTGCGAATAAATTTTACGCTTCAGTCTGAGTGATTTTGCGTGATTTATTTTGAGCGTTTTAAAAAATTCTAAACAACATTGCTTGTTTCAGATATGTCATTTCAGCTGTACCAATGTGGAATAAAAAAAATACATCCGTATATTGGAATCCAGCTGGGTTTTGCCACGGCTCTATAAATTAAACGCTACACACATTCGAATGCTAATAAAAGGTGTAATAACACGCGATAAGAACTATTTGTTTCATCTAATAAGCGGCGGAGGTGCTTAGCTTTAGTTGCCCCTCGCCCGCGCCCCTGGCGGCGGTAATCGTTAAGAAAATAGTTATCTGTGTGAGGGAATCGAAAATGTCGTAATTGCACATCCAGCCTCGCACTCCATTCCCCACTGATTACAACTGCAAGATAAAAATCGTGATCCAGCGCCATAAAAAGGTGTGGGTCCCGTCTGATAAGTTACATATGTACCTAGGGAATTTTTCAGTTAATACTTATCCGATTAAATTAACAAACTAAAAGTCGCGGAGCTGTAGTTGAAATGACAAGCTGAGACACCACCTTTTGGATTTATATTTTATCTAGGTATATAGGTATATCTACTTTTATTGTATACAAAGGTATTAACGGTATTTAACTAAGACTTAAGAAAAAACTAAATAAAGTCATTTTAAAATAATTTATCTAAGGTCTGATCTCCAGTGATCCGTTAGCACGGTCGAGTTACGATCTGAGGACTAAGTCTGATCGGATCACTACCGACTAGATCTATCGGGACGTTTCCCGAATGATTCGCCGTTGTTACGGCGTCAGGCCCGTGAATACAAATAGACAGTAACAACATACCTTTTCGCAAATTATCTCCTTGTGAGGCGGCAACGCAACCTGAAAATAAGGTTTTGCTATTGTAGTGTTTTTTCAGCATAGTTCATTTGGAAAGAAAGGCATTTACATGCGCAAGTGGCTATTAGACTTAACATTTGTTGGGGTTCAGGTGGAGTGTTTTGAGGGAAACTGTTATGAGTGTCGGGTTATTGTCGGCTATGAAAGTGAAAACTCTCTGTAGTTTCAGGAAATACCTACACATTTATCGTTTTATTAAGTACTATTATTACGACATAAGTATTGATTTGATGATACATAGTGTTGAAAAAGTGGTATACTTAGGCGAAATGGGGTGGGTTTTACGCTAACAGCATACCACTTATATGAAAAATCCTGTATTTTGCATGTTTTCAATCAAAATTACGCACCGGTAGTTAAATTTTGCACGTAGTGTGATCGTGTCCATTTTGTTTTCAAGTGAACACTCTGTATTGACAGTACATGATACAAGTGATAATAAAATAAGTGTTAAATGTACCTATGATGATGATGATGAAATGTACCTAGACTACACATTTTAAATTAAGCTTTTCTATAATCATACATGTAAATAAGGGCGAGGCCGCATTGGTGCATTGCGAAGTCGTAGCTATACATATTTTTTTGGCCGTTCCTTTGCGTCGACGCGACGCAACGCACCAATGGAGCCTCACTCTTACAGAAAAAAAGTGGAAACCAATTCGCAAAATCTGAATTACAAAGGGGAATCGAACCTCGCTCATCCATACGGTAAATCAACGCTGTTATTACGTCGTCGGAATGCCATTTTAGTTATTCAACAGGCGCCAACACTGCCACACACGCTGAAGTGCTTCACACTTCGATAAAATAATTTACCTACAATAAAACTGAAAGCTCTCTGATTGGTATTGCAGTGAAAAGCGAATGGCGGCGCTGAATCGGCGCGCCTATTTAGAGAGTATTTTTTGGAATTTACTGAGTAATATTTTAAAATTTTCGATAGATTTAACATAATCCCGTTTTTTTTTAATTGGGCGTTTATCTCTTCTACTAATAAGTAACGTTTAACCGGTTGAATACCGTCAGACACAAATTGACTCAACACAAATCTATCGCGACGACGAGCGGCACAAAAGGTGATAATTGAGAGCATCAGTCAAAAACGCGTGTTTCAAAAATATAGTTCATGCATAAATAAATCTAATAGGTGACAAGATAGTGGTCAGTTGAAAAGCCACGAAAATTCTCCGAGATCACTGAAAATAGCATTCGAGACTTTAATAACCATGTTTACTGCCAATAAAACAAGATACGCATCAGTCGGGAAGAGTCCTCTTTATTTGTCCTAACGGTGGAGTTGGGCCTTGACCTTTGTCTGGGAAATTTGGGAACAGCCCTAAATCCCTTCCTTTGTTGCGGCAGCCAGTCTGTTATGATAGGGAGATTTTATTGTCGGACGCGATTTGTTAGAGTTTTGAGAGAACTTGGACGAGTAAATAAGGATAATCTTGCGAATGAATAATGAAGAGAGATAAAGATAAGGAGTAAGGATGTATGTATAAAATAGGCTGTGTCACAGCCAGTTTGAGACATACAGAAAAAAAAAGTAAATTATCATTTTATCATTTAATTAATTCCAATAGCTAATTAGATATTCCTTTATGTTCTCGAAAGACAATAGTAGTTTAATAAGTGGCTTGCTTGCTTGATACGACACGGTCGCGGAGTGATGCGGCCCGCATGCCCCTGCTCCGGTAAACAACAACGACTCCGGCGATACCCGCCAGCTGTTCCCGCCTGCAGCCGACGCGCAATATCCCTCTTACAAAATAAAGGAATTCCCCGCGACGACAATCGTTCGCCTTCCTTTCGGTACAAATACAAACGCACGCCTCCGAATGACTTTACAAAAATTTGCATGGCGCGCGCCTTTTTTCTTCTTCGCGGAAAGCAATTTTTGTACGTCGCTCGCGATACGGGGCGCGGGAAATTGCACTCGTTCCGCGACGTTTTGCCGCCCCCAGTGAGCGGGGGCGGGGGGCGCTGAGCACAGACGATTGTTCAGGGCTACTTCATATTTTGGTCTGGGGCGGTCTCGCGGGAGATAAGGGTAGTTCATGTGTGAAGGGGATACTTAGTCATGATAACCCCTGAAAAAACTTTCACATGAGATGTTGGGCGCTTGGAGTAGTGAAATGAATAACGCGTCGTGTCTTAACTGTATTAAACTCTCTTTATTCAGTAAAATAGTAACATATTTATATGAAGATTCTGGAATGCGCTATGACGTAGACATGTCAATAAAGTCTAGTTTGGCTATCTATTAAAAAGAAGGTATGCGACTTGTGACGTATGTTGTTTAGAGATAGTATTACAAATATTTATGGAATGCATTGTACTACGTCACATGCTACACCACCCCCCTAATTTTGAGAAAAAATATTGCAAATATTTTTTAAAATTACACAGACAATGAAAAATGCAATTACAACATAGGTACTTACTACTACTAAAGGTTACATAATTATTTAATAGTTAAGGATTACATGGTTTTGGATTACATAATAAAATATTCTAAAGATACATTTCGGTTAAATAAAAGTAAGTTCACTTAGTAAGTAATTTCAAATGATTACATGTTAATTTTTTTATAGTTAACAATATTTTTTTTTTTAATTTTGGTAAACATAACATTTATCTAATAACATAATAGAGTACTGCACTTGACCTTTGAATAGATTCCTGTCTCCAAATATGGATCATGTTTTGATTTAAATTACAACAGGCAAGATCCTAGTTGAAATATGACACGTTGGAGTGTATTGATGATGCGAACAAAATATGTTTTTGTTGTCATTAGTAAGTCTTCATATATCAGGTATATAATTACCACTCACTGATATTTTTCAGTAAGTATTATCATTCACATTAGGTATTTTATATTTTTACGTTGACTACACGTAGATACACTACGGCCACGTATGTCTTTCATCATTGAACTTATAGTCAGTAATTGTGTTTTTATATTATTATAATTCATTTTATTTTATCATCATTTTCTTTAGTGCGTAATATACCTACACTATTCCTTTATTTAGTGTCACAAAATATATCTAATTCCCTCATGAAGAAAGCTCGTTTCAGACATGATCTGGAATTAACATTGAGTAACAAAATCTGCAGTTTAGGCAAATAATCGCGTCTTGTCTCATAAATATGTTTTTTTTTTTCATAATTAATCATAAAAATAAATGTCGATTCCGGCAAATTTATCGATTTTCAAGTAGGTATATTACTAAAATCACAATTTAGATACCCTTGAATCAATAGTAGTATTCTTCCTTGGCTCTATGAGATTTTTCTCTTAAGCAGCTTGAGCTTTTGTCATAATCGATAGCAAATAAGCATATTTGCATTTTTTTGTTATCACTAGAAATTTCTAGGCGCGGTAATCGTCTCTGCGACGTTGTATTTTACTCATTATTTAAGTATTTTTTTATTTGTATATTTGCATGTATAATTTACACCATGCTTATTATGCGTGTACGTCTATACTATACTACGCTTATATTTATCGCGTCCATTGCGCGTTGTGCACCTTTGCACTATTATTTAATATTTCTTTACTTTTGTGGAAAATTTCTGCATTTCTACACAGTGGATGCTCGATCACACCATGATCAGAAAGAGAGTCCACCACTCTTTATTGAGTTATGCCTTCATCCTTGTATTTATAATTCTTTAAATATTGATAAATAGTCAATATACATATATTTTCTTGTCTATATTAGTGTAAATGTAAACTGTTTTGTAAGCCCCTCGTGATTATTAAATGCTATTAAATATTTTTGTTAATATATTTTTTTGCCGTCGTTGTCGTCAACAATCGTTTCTAAAATATATCTAATTATTAAAATTAATACCTTAAAGATCCAATTAATTTATTTAAAAAAAACATAAGTGAGACTACTAAAAAAAATAATTCATAAATCTATTAAGTAGAATAAAAAAAAAAACCTAAAACCTACATTACATTAACGAACTATTTACTTAACTTTCGTCATATTAAGGATGACCAATGGCAAGTTTTCACTTCACTTTTTTACTTTACGCACTGCACTCATCACGTTACACTTTGACGATGACATCACTGCACTGCTCGCATACGTTGTCAACGCATCACGCTGATTCACATCAGCCATCAGACCAGTCTCCCTGCTCCGTCTGTCTCCAGCTCCATCACCAGCCGTCAGCTCCATTTTATTGTACTGCTCCAGACTCCAGGCGCCATCCAATTATGCTATTTATTTATATTAACTTTTATTTTTCACGCACTCCAAAATTATTATTTTTTAAAGGATTTTATTTTAATTTATTTATTCCGACACATAACGCGTACTTTTACGTTCGAGTGCAACCGGCACTGCCGCGACTCGGCAGGCCGGCTGTCACGGTCGCCATGAGATGTTGGGCGCTTGGAGTAGTGAAATGAATAACGCGTCGTGTCTTAACTGTATTAAACTCTCTTTATTCAGTAAAATAGTAACATATTTATATGAAGATTCTGGAATGCGCTATGACGTAGACATGTCAATAAAGTCTAGTTTGGCTATCTATTAAAAAGAAGGTATGCGACTTGTGACGTATGTTGTTTAGAGATAGTATTACAAATATTTATGGAATGCATTGTACTACGTCACATGCTACACACAGACCACTTTTTCAGTGGCAAAATTTTATACCTGGATAACGGAATTGTCTCCCGAATGAAAAGCTTTTGTTGTCAAATTATGAGTCCTCCAGATTTCCAATTAGATTTCTAGTCCGGTCCAATTTCACTTAAAATTCTCAGTAAGTCGCCGTAACTCAAAAGGAGAAAGCCATCTTTTTGATTTTTATGAAAGAGTTTCGTTGCAGTCGGACTTGGTCTGCAATGTTGTTGGATTCAATTAGCTGAAGAGCCGTCCCGCAGCACCCCGCACCGCCCCGCAACGCCCCGCAACGCCCCGCACCGCTGCATTAGCAAATTATCTTCATTACCACGAGGACAACACGCCAATTGTTAATTACTTTAAGAAATCTCTTCCCTTTTACTAAGTAATCAAATACACCGGGTAACCTTCTAGTCAACTTAACACTTTTAAACAGACGATTTTGGATGTGAAATCCAAGTTTTATCGCTTACGTTTTCAGGAGTGAATTATTTAAACTCTACTCTAGCAATTTGAATCTTCTAACTAACGTTTTTATAGCTTTTCCGCTTTCCTAAGGAAATCAGTATTACGCATAGCTTTATTATATCACTGAAATACTCAAACCAGATAGCATGAAATGATATATTTTCATAGCAAATGCGACACAGCGGACGCCGCCCAACAACACTATGATATACTAGACCAGGTGTCGACGAAACGCGTAAACTTTAAAGAAAACGATCGTGGCGTATTTCGTAATTTATATTATTTACCAGTATTCGTGGGCAATTTAGTGAGTTTGACGCGGCCCGCGGCGACAACGTTAAATGATTCACGTATTTTGTTTACATTAACCGGTATCATAATAAATGAATCCTGTGAAAATCGCCCGCGGTGTTTCATAATCGTGACGAGATCTCGGCACAGTGTATAGCGTGCAGTGTTGTTGCTAGATTGATTTATTTATGCTATTAGTCAAAGTGTAGTTATGATGCAGATATGAAAATCTCTATAGTATAATAAGTTGCTGCATTCTTATTATATAATATCATAGGTACAGACATGACTCTACATTCTGTAAGTTATTAAATACTTACTAGAGTATTTTTAAAGCTTTATGTGTACAAGAAAAAGCGTGATGTGTCCATACCTCAATTGATGACCTTATTGTCTGATAAATTCTAAATTGCAATACCAAGTCTACCGTTCTTCACTGTGAATACACTGAACTGAAGGCAAAGCTTGTAATTACTGGAGGATTGTACGGATTTACGGAGAGCTTGAAATACGGGGTTTCGACAGACATCACACGATAAACCTTCCAACAGCTGAGAGATTCAAAAATAATTTCCACCATAGAAGATATAGACTGAGTGAACGTTATAATTATAAAAGAAATAATTTACTGGAAAATATTTTTTTATAGAGCCAATGAGGCAGCACTATAATTTGACCAGAAAAAATGTTTTTTGTAAATAAGTATTTATAATACTTGTTTGCAAAGAGCATTTGGATTAAATGTGTATTTAATAATTTTATTGTTTTTAACTTAATAATTTAATAATGTAATAATATTACTGTTTTCAATTTAATAATGTAACTAACCTAGATAATAAGCCAAATTGTTATTAACACAACTATGGACTTATGTCTGAAATAAATATTATTCTATTCTATTCTATTCTATAATTTATATATTTCAGTCGCATCCAAGTTCCAAATACTGGTCAAAACATAAAGGTATGTCAGCTCTTAACCTGATCGAGAATCGTAGCCCTAATCGTAGCCGTAGCCATACTCTGCAGAATGAATGACTTCTTTAAAAAATATATAGGTACTTATATATGGTATAGGTACGTTTTTAAACTAAATTATAGTTCTATTCTATTCACTGTGGGGGTGTCAGTACCTGCACCTGGCTCTCTCGAATGGAACCTTTGTGCATATCCCCAAGGTCTAAACTGCCTTCCTAAGCTTGGACCATTTCCCACCACGCTGGTCCACTGCGGGTTGGTGGGTTCACATATCTAGATGTGCTAAATCTAGATATGCAGGTTTCCTCACGATGTTTTCCTTCACCGTAAGAGCGATGGTATACATTGTACTTAAATTCAGAAAAGAACTCATTGGTACATGTCAGCGCCGGGATTCGAACCCGCATCTCTTGCGTGAGAAGCGGGCGCTTACCCGACTGAGCTACCACCGCTCTCCGCTAAATTATAGTTATTCCATGAAGAAAGAAAGGTGCTTTTAAATTGTTCGATTTGACCTTAATGTAAGTGTGTCTGAGCGGCGGAGCCAAAATCGAACATTTACAATTTGTCATGTCCCTAATAGTCGATGTCGTCAATCTTTTAAATTTGGGTATTTGGGCCATTAATTTTGCGTAAAATTCGCTCAGTCAATATCTTTGATGGTTGGTTAGTAGATACATACTTACTTAGTAGTAAGTATGGAAAGAAATTGTAGTTCGTGTCATGTGTTTAAGATCAAATAAGTACGTATATTTAAATAAGATGTGGTTTGTAGTGTATACTTGTATTACTTTATTAATTTATTTTAGATATAAAAACATTGTAAACATTGCTAAAATAAAAACAGACGTTCTGCTTCAATCAACCGGTAAACTTACCTACTGAAGGACCCAGAAGGAAAATGAAAAGCATATCACTAAATTGAAATCTCTCATACCAATGGTTCCAGTTTTTTCTGTATTGAAGTTTCGTTGTCATATACGTTTTTGTGTAGAAAATTTCATGCGATTCTGTTACCTTTACAAAGAAATGCATCTAAGTAAAAGCAGAATACTAGTTCGAACCGTATATTCTAAATAACTTGATGGATCGCTTATAATTTCAGTGTGGTTAGGTTTATTATTTATTATTATTTATATAATTTATTTATCATTTCTTTGGTTCGCTTTAAGGAAAAATCTTCTCCGTATATATGAATTTTTACTCGATTATCTGAATGCTATTACGTGTTATTGTTGCAGCCTGCCTACTACCATTTGTGAACTAAAATCTAAAACAATGTCCCAGGCCCTCGACGGGTTAAGAAGTAGGTAACTATAATGACGGTAAACCGGGTGCTATCGGCATATCAACTGCGCTTGATCACGCGAGTGCTCTATTGCCCTGTGCAAGCGACATGCTGACTGCTCGCCCTGTCTTAGCTTACAACCTCCGTGAAGCTCTATGTATATATAGATACTACAGTGTGTGCTAATAGCTGTTCTCCATGAGCCCAGATTTGACCGTGAAAATTCCGGGACAAAAAGTACATTCGCATAGCTAATATACATTGGTTATACCAGTTATTTAGTAGAGACCACGTACAGCCAATCGTAGAAAAGGACGACCTCTTTCTTCGCTGGAACGGTGACTTTAGACAAAGAACACAGACGCAGGACAGAGTATTTTGGTAGAGACAGATCCAGCAGAGGTCTGGTATTGTCTGGTGATTGTGCTAGCTACATTTTTGACCACGAGTCGCTTTAAACATCAAATTTTATTAAAGAAATAGTTTTATTAAAGAGCTAAGATAACTTGAAAACAAAGAGAAATTGAAGTGAGATACAAAGCGCACACTGTAGAACTATTAGAAACAAAGAAAATACCTTAATTTTCACCAAGAATACCGTAGCAGGCTGTGCCGCGGAGGTGCGGCGGGAAGTATTAATAATTAAATTACAATGCGCTGAGGCAACTGTCTGAATGCAGAGCAGAAACACGATTTGCTCCGAATTAGCTGCTCGGGACGTGGCCCGCGAGCCAATGAAACATATGTACGTGTTTTATCTACACAAGTTTCTTTACTTAATCGAAAAGAAAAATAAATGCTCCAACGAAAACCCCAACGAAATCAAACGGCTAAGCTTTAGAGAAACACTCGTTTCGCAAAGTACATAAAGCGACAAATTGGCGTGTACTTTTATTATTGGTAGCGGCGAGTATACAATAGTAGACTACGGCTAAAAGCCGCGTAATAAGACGACAAGGGAGCCTACAAATCATAATAAATTCGGCGAACTTATTAAGTCACCCGCCAACAAACAATGGAGCGAGTTATTGGCGATCTACCCTCGCTTTATCTAGCCCCCGCCCGTCTCCCCTCGCCCGCTCTCCGGCCAAATAGAGCAATCTTTGTTTTATCGGAAAAAGCTCACTGGGAAACAAGAATACACCAATTAACAGGCAAAGGGTTAACAACAACACTGTGACGTTGATGGGAAAATAGCTTTCAATAATGGAGACTTTGACGCTAATCTGCAAATATCGGAATTTGAAGCCAACTGTTCCGGAACGCTGGTACGTACCTTTGTCTCGTAATAATTGTCAATAGTTGGTGCAACTTTGTGGACTGATGAAGTGGGTTAGACGAAGCGCGAGGCCGTTTTTATTCTGAGGTTAGATGTTATCATGTTGGATTTGGAACAGAAGACCGTTGCACAACCGCCACACTCGCTGGAAAGTTTTGGCAGCGCAAAGCTAATTATTCATTTTGTCGGCTAAATTAGATGAGCATTAAGGTATTAATAAATTGTGTCACAGAAATGTTAATCAAATTTATGCTCTCTGCCCGTCTTGTTTATAGTGTTTAAACAACACTTTACAACATAATTTCGCAGTTGTGTATAATGTAAAATGATACATTTTATTATGCTATTATTTATTCAGCACATATTCTATTAGAGTTTTTTTAATTTAGATTCGAATATAATATATTTATAGAGCGGTGCTGGTAGCTCAGTCGGGTAAGCGCCCGCTTCTCACGCCAGAGATGCGGGTTCGATCCCGGCGCTGACATGTACCAATGAGTTTTTTTAACTTAAGTACAATGTATACCATCGCTCTTACGGTGAAGGAAAACATCGTGAGGAAACCTGCATATCTAGATCTAGCACATCTAGATATGTGAACCCACCAACCCGCAGTGGACCAGCGTGGTGTGGAAATGGTCCAAGCTTAGGAAGGCAGTTTAGACCTTGGGGATATGCACAAAGGTTCCATTCGAGAGAGCCAGGTGCAGGTACTTATACCCCCACAGATAATAGAATAAGAGAATAATAGAATAATATATTTATATTTTTTGGTTCCTACTTGGGTAAGTACGGTCAGCTGCATAAGTAGTTATACACTTTTGTACCTTGTCAAAATACCTACATAACCAACTGTCAATGTTTATGAATAGGCAGTTTGTGAGTTTGACAAGGTACAAATGTGTACAGCTACTTATGCAGCTGACTGTACATTGTATGTTTGTGAAAAAGTTTTATGAAATGGCAAATTTCGTAATAACACAGCAAAGAGGTCTAAGAAAGAAAAAGAAACACTATAAACCGATGCTGAGCCGATTCAATCAAGTATAATAGTGGCAATTACAATCTAAAACTACAACCCATAGCGTACGCGGATCAGTCCCAGAGGGGTCACTATACATGACGAAAAACGAAGTTTCAAAGCGCTGCGGCGCGAGCCACGACTCTATCTCGTTGTATTAAGCGTACCAATTGCACGATAGTTCTCCTTCGTTCGTTTTTCGTCAGTATAGAGTGACCCTCCGGTCCCAGCCAATAACAGTCTAAATATCGCGCAATAATGGCGCCCAAACGTGGGGCCGACATAATGTCGAAGATGGCACGTTCTGCCGGAATTAATCAGGACCCCACTTGCGGCCCAAAGAAGAACGGAAGAGTCGATTAGGACGCCAGGGTGGCACCTTGCGGATTATTGAGACATGCCACCAGCTGTGGTCAAGCCCGCTGATATTGCCGCCCCCGCCTATTAGATTTCCCAACTATTGTTTTCGTTGGAAACCACGAAACTTGACCAATTCGCAAAAGACGCTGTTTGAGGGTGAGGCGCCGCCGATGGAACATGTCAAAACCGAGGGACGCTGAAGGTTCGCGATATAATATCCCTTGGTCGCTATATTATTCTATTGTGGCAACTGATACTAACTCGGAATATGGAAAAATGGTTAATTGAACCTCGAAGTTAGGAAAAAATGTGTTCAATAAGAAATATAAAAGTTAACCTATATTCTTACAGAAAATAATATTTTACATCAACATTGATGGTTGCAAATTAACGTTAATTTTTCTTACTACTTTCAAATATTGTGATATACCTTGGAATAAGAACCCGTTCCTTACAAAAACTAATTTACTTAAATCATATTAGCAAATCCACAATATAGTCAGCGGGATTACTGCGTAGACTGCACATTTCAGTTCATCAGCTGCAGTTTCGGTTATAATACAAAGCGCGGCAGTTATGTTGATTGCTCAAAACAGATTGCCAACGCACGCCGCGCCCCACTGTGCTACGCTTGTTTCAAATATTCTTGCGTGTGGCCGTATTCGGGAACCAAAATGTATCCTAACTATTGTGAATCGTTGTACAATTAAATGTTTTTATCTAATAATACATATTATACTTCTGAGTATAATATGTATTACTTATAATCTTTTTTTTCACAAATTCAATCGTTTGAAAGGTTTTATTCAAAGTTTACTGAAAGTAATTTAAAGAAATGTGTCCACCCCTCTTACCCTGTCTAATTCTTACCTACTAGTAACTTAAAAAAGTATTATAATATTAAGTATAAAATGTACTATTTATAAAGAGTATGTCATACACATATTTTCTAAAACGGACATCCCCTATTGTAATTTAGTCAAATCTGATTATATTCATTAATTGTATCTTTACACAATCCGTAATTTAAAAATATGAGATCCCAAATAGGATTTTCAGGTTTACCGGAATCTGTTGGCGGCTTCTAGACTAGAATAACAATGGCGGCGGTGACAAAGGTGCGGGTGGTGACTGTTCCCAGATTTCATTTGCTACAAATTTGCGTTTGTTGTGGATTGCATTACTCGATTATTGGTTTGTTTTTCGGTTTTGCTTTATTTGCGCCGAGCTTCGTATGAATATTTTATGCTGCTGAAACCTGAAAATTCAATTTCTGGTTTAAAATACAAATATTATTCTATAAAAATATAAAAAATATTTATACTGTCGGATGCCACGGATGGTCGTATCATAACTTTTAAAACTTCGTGTGTCTTTTTTGTATGAAATTCTAAAACGAATAGATCCAGCTGCCCGCTGACGACTCCGGCTGTCAGTCACGATGAAAGTTTGATTGGATTTCAATTTGAAACTGTGACGCAATTTTGCTCGGTACCTACTGCTAGGACATTGAAAATATGGATTTAGTTTTTACACCTGCGTGGAGAATAGTATAGCTCAATACATGATATAAGTGCAAATACATAATAATACACTACATACGAGTATTAAACGGCACTCAAGTATCTGGTCATGGTATTTTGTTAGATCATCATAGTAAGTATATGTAATATGTATCAGGCCATAGAAACATGTATCTCTTGAGTTATGTGATTTGATGCTGAGAGCTGTCAATAGAGAGGACTTGGCTGAGCAGCCCTAAGTGCTGCACATCATTAGAGGCAGGGTGTGAAATATTGAGTAGTTGGAACAGTTAAGGCGAAGTGCAGTCTGCTCGTCCGGGCAATGTCTTAGAAACGAGTGTAATACTTCAGTTTACTGCGCACTAAAAACTAAAAGTTATTCTCCGAAATCATTAGAGACTGCATCAGACAGTACTTTTGGAGATGCCTCAAGACGCTGTGTATTTTAAACCTTTTTGAGAGCTAGAAAATTGTTGGAGTCGATTCTTGACATTTTCCCCGAGAAACTCTTGTGTCCTGTACACAAAGAAAGAAAGACTTTTTTCGCAGGTAGGAAGATATAAATATTCCTTTGTGAAAAATAAAAACTCAGTATTGCGATTCGTTTTGTTTAAGATCGCGAATATCCGCTTTTCAAGTGGTGGATACAATTACAGATGTATTATTTATCAGCACAGCACCCGGCCTGGCTGGAAGCAATTGATTTCTGCATAATTTATAAAGGGAAATGCGTGCCCGGGACGTTTGTTCACTTATAAAACCGGTCAAGAGCGAATAGCCCTCTTGGGGTTTTACGACGCACGCTTTATGCACGGGGTTCAGATGAATAGTAAAAGAAATTTTTGCGAGTCAATATATGAAGCATTTTTTCATTTCAGGCGTATTTTATCTTCACAGTAAACTTTTTACAGACATCATTTGTTTTAATAACTTAACAAAAATACAGAATAATGAACTCTTTTATTTGCACACAACAAGTTATATGAAAATTGAAGCTGTAACGCGAAACAATATCTCGCGTTTATTTTCAATGTACCTACCTTAAATATTTGGCTTTATTAAAATATGGAGTTTTAACGAACTTTTTCTGTTTTGGGCGGATTACGGGTGGCGATAATGAAGACGTAATTCCTTTTGACGGACCGCGGCTAATATTTATTCAAAAGAAGGTTTCATTAGCATAATAATTAAATGTGCCTTATGAATACAAAATCTTAATTAAACTTTAGAAACAACATCAAAACATCTTTGCTGTTGTGGTCACGGCATTTCAGTTCAATACACATCATGAATAATAATTCCGTGTCTTTACCAAAAGTTACATGGGACTCGTGACAGATCTGAATATTCAATGAAAACTTTTTGCCCGAATATTATAATGTTCCTGTCCGGATGAAAGCGCAAAGGTTAAAGTAGCGGAATAAGTATGTATGGGGAAAGTTACAATATTCGCATCCCTCGTTTCTTCCGACGAGATCGCATAAAAGAACTGTCAAATCTCTTTGTTATTTCACGAGGAAAATATCTGCGGGATTACTTTGAGCCCGTTTGATCGTGTAAATAATTTGGATTATTTAGGTTAGTGTTTAAATGTTGCAGGTGAGTCGGCATTCTTGCAGGTAGTAATGAACCACGGCTATAAATTAGAGTTGTGGGCTGCGCTGTCCAAGTGTCGGGATTTACAGGATGGTAACCGAATTTGCTCGACTTAGCACCTTGTTTCCTTATTTCAAGCAGCAGAAGGCTGCATTTATATCATAGGTATTAGTTATACCTAAGTACCTATATTGAGTTTCTATGGTCGGTAGATTGGATAAGTTTTCTGGTACCTAAGTATAAATATTGTAATGGGCCACTGCCACTACTAATTAAAAAGTTGTTTCGAATATTTCGCGTTAGTTAGAAACGCATCAGCATCGTATGATTTCGACGCGGACAAAAATTATGAAATTTTCTTAATTTACTTAAGTACCGATAAAATACTTTTTAATCTATGAAATTCAATAAGAGCATATAGGTACACTATTAATGAAACAAGAGTTAAATTCAAAGGCCTCACCAACCCATAAAACCGGGCACAGTAGGCTCATTTTGATGCGACGCACAGCCTGTCGTAGCGACCAAAGACCTGCGGTGGGCAAACATTGTAGCCAGGGCAAAACCAGCTGTATCCGCCCGCCCAAGCCCGGCCCGCCCGCCCGCAAGTTGCAGGCTTTGTTCGACATCGCTGTAAGAATTCACTGACCATTTACAGAGACTAACTTCGAGTGTCGTGTAACTCATAAATAAATACAAAGGTAGTAGTTATGTTGCTGTAATTAAGTGTAAAACTTTTCGTTTGGAAAGTATCTAGCTGAGATTATAATGTATGTCTAACAAATAAACTAAAGTAGAAAATAACAACGGAGTAGTTATAAATACAACTGGGTGGGCGTTATTTTCCGATAGCCCACGCACGTTGCGGTGTGAGCACTGTGTACGTAACTACGCATACAGCGGAATGGATAACAAAAAATACACAAACATACCACAACATAACTGATATTACAAAACTAGCCGCAACGTGCTTAGGCGTTACGTTAATAATAATTAAAAAAATTAAAAAACCGACTACAAAAAACCACTAAAATGTAAGAAATAATTTAAGGTTTACACAAATTCTACTCGTATGTGACAGTACCAATATAACTAAGCAGGAACTGATATTTTTTGAAGTTGGTGCCATATTTCTTTAGACTACTTTTTCACCGCACCAACATCAAAAAAGAACAGTTCCTGCTTAGGTATATTGGTACTGTCACATACGAGTAGAATTTGTGTAAACCTTAAATTATTTCTTACATTTTAGTGGTTTTTTGAGGTCGGTTTTTTAATTTTTTTAATTATTATTTTATTTTATAGTTTTTAGTTTATTTGCAATAATTTTCAATCAAAAGTAAGGTGCAAATGATACCAAAAAGTCCTACTAATCAATACGAATCATTCAAGCCTAAACACGAAGTAGTTGCTATATACCGTTGAGGAGTTCCCCTGACTGCCTTCCGTTTCCATCATCAGATCAGCTCAAGGTCACCATCATATTTTTTTGTTATAAGAACTATATTTACGTTCTTCATTTCATTAGAATCGGTTAATATGTGCCCAAAATGGAAATTCATACCCTGTTTTTACCCCTTTACCCACCCTTGGGAGTGAGATAAAATTCTGAAAAAAAAATGGGACCACATGGGAGCTCTACCCAATACAACAAAAAAAGAATTTTTAAAATCGGTTCATAAACGGCGGAGTAATCGGTGAACATACATAAAAAAAAAGATCCCGACGAATTGAGAACCTCCTCCTTTTTTGAAGTCGGTTAAAAATAGTTTATTTACAGTTGAGATGAGGATTATATTCTAATAATAACTGTCTTTGTTTACCATGAAATTACTGTGAAAGCTTCAAAAATGTAAATTTATCTTGCGAAATTGGTGTAAATAATAAATAGAAATGGAAAAATATTTCGTTCTGGATCCAGAATTTGAAGAGCCTTGAGTAATACCAGACATGACTAGACTACTAGAGTATAACTGACGGGACTCACACTTCACTCCCGAAGGTGACGTCACGACACCTGCAAGATCTGCTAACGAGGTGAGAACCCCAGAGTCCCGACACCACATCAAATCCGAATATCCTTAGCATTTTACGAACGTATTTAGTCAACACACCACTCGCACAGCACTATTTTCTTGAAATCATACTCATTAAACTACTTTAAATCCACGAAGGTAAAAGTATTTTTGAAAGACTTAAGGAGAATTTTACGGGAAACTAATTTTGCAGAAAAACTGTATTAACGCAGCGATACTAATGTCGTTCGTAGTAATACTGATAAAGTTCCCTCGCAACCGGAAGGTGGACTACTAATTCGTGAATGAGGGACCTTGTCCCAATAAAAGTGTAAAGCATTACGCTATTGTCCGATGTCCCCTAACTTCCCGCTAACCTTTAGAGATTTTTGAAACGTCATCCAAATATCTGTGACAAAGGAAAATTTGGGTCACTAAAGACAGGATGGATAGAATTTGCAATTTGTTAGAGGTCCTAATTTTTTAAATAACCGCGTTGGAATGTTATAGAAATATTAATTCTATTGGACTTTTCCCCTGCCAAATAGAAGGTACGAATTTCTTATGAATTCAGAACAAAATTTATTTATCCTGACCACCTGAGTGACCTCTTATCGGCTTACAATTTTCCTTTTCTAACATCCTGTACATATTAAAAGAAAGAAACAATTAAGTACACAAGTATTTACCAACGGCCATCGTTCATATTAAGAAGTAAGTATTTGTCGGAAGTACCTCGTAACAAGTAACATGTGACTGGAGGTGCTGCGGGTAATCGCTGCAGCCCACGTATCTGATAGAGTTTCAAGCTCGGAAACTAGTTGGAATGTTCTGGAAAGTTCTTCGTACTGCGAGGTGCATGTACCCAGCAGCAGCCCCGATAAGGCAGCCGCCGTGAGTCCCGACACGTGGCCCCCTGTCCCGCTAACACACCCGCTGACTTGCGAGCCAATTAAAACTTTTGTTCGGCGGATTCATAAATTTCATTTATAGACATGCCTTTGTCATCCGTTTCTGGGTCAGGCGACGCGTGTAATAAACACTGTAATATGATTTTCGGAATATTTGGCTCGATGTCATGGTGAAGCCGGCTGTGAATTAAAATGTTGGCTTTTTCAGTGGCGGCCTTATTGTCGATTCATGTCGCATCGGGCGGGCTCGTCGCGCGCGGGGTCGTCTCGAGGCCATGTGACTTATGACGATTAACAAAAAATGTGTATTCGATGAAATTTCCCGACCGTGGCAAAAGATGAGAGTAAGGAATTGTGTACGTGAGTGGAATATCGAGTAGCGACGATCACAGCAGGTGTAGCTGGCCGTGGCGACGGCGGCGGCGGAGGCTGCGTCGCCGCACCGTGACGTTTTGTTCCGAAAATAAAATTCCTAGTATAAAAAGCTTTGTTAAACGCGGCTTTGCTTCGGCGAAGTGGCGAAGTTTGAAGTGGAAAACTTTTCATGGAAAAATCTTTGCGGAAAGCGATTAAATTTTATGGCAATTTGTGCAGTTTAAAGTGCTATGGACAGAATGTCTTTTATGTCGTGTCTGGCAAGACGGGGGATTACAGATATTTTCCTGTCTTTTGCAAAATAGGTGGTGAGAATTGCTGAGGATTGTGTAATGGTTGTCTGTCGAGTTTGTGAAGATTATTTTAATTAAATAATGAAATTAGTGCGAGCTCGTTATGCGGGGGCGGTCGCGGAATGCCGGCTCGGGATATTGCATTCCAAATTAAATATATTATAACTCCAAGGTCTTCCAAGATTATTTTTTACAGCTGACGTCAATTGATGTTTATAAAATGATATTCAAAACATTTTAAACTAACTACATACCTCAATGTTTAATTTTTTTATTCTTCTGCCTAGTCCACTCGTATGTATATTTATAAGGTACAAACTTAAAAAAAAACTGTAAAGTATCTATACACTATATTATTTCAACAAAGGAAAACACGCAAAATGTGAATAAAAAACATTTAAGAGCTGTTCACACGACATCATAGAAAATGAAGCAGCACAAAATTAGTCACTAAAACAGAATTGTATATTGAACTGAACCGGTAAATCCATTTTGCTTTTATCTTCTAATCCGTGATCCGAGTATTGGAAAACAAAGTGTATGTAGAGAAATAGAAAGGTTCCAATTTCAAGTTAGCTTCAATCCCTAAAACGTCGGATCAAAACATCAGCATTCGATATATTGTCAAGTCGATGTATTCTGTCC
Source organism: Plutella xylostella (assembly GCF_932276165.1). Classification (NCBI taxonomy): domain Eukaryota; kingdom Metazoa; phylum Arthropoda; class Insecta; order Lepidoptera; family Plutellidae; genus Plutella; species Plutella xylostella. Next base: position 7,838,096 of record NC_063984.1, on the reverse strand, counting down.
GATTGCGGTGTAAGCGAGTTTATTAATGTCGGTATCAGGGGGCTACTCTAGTTTTTTTGAAATACGAAGTTTCGGAGAGCTGCCATGCAATAAATAAATATAAATAAATAAATATGTGGTGACATCTCACACACGGCCATCCGACCCCAAGCTAGGCAGAACCTGTGTTATGGGTGTCGGACAGCTGATATATCTACACAAATACATAGATAGATAGTATACTGGGGGAGTAAGGGGAGAACGGGATCAACATCTACCCGACCCAAATGTCATCCCCACCTGCACGCGCTGGTGGTTCGTACGAATTGCTGGCGGCGGCTCTGTGGATCGCGCTGCACAGCCGTGGTGCTCCCTGCTAGATAACGGACGGGGCAATGGCGACCGAGCCAATGGCGGGATAACCATTCACCTAGCTATCGCTGGATGAGGCCACGCAGTATAGGCCTTGGGGTGCAAAAGGCCCTTAAAAATTCTGCAAAGCGTGTCTGTACGCTTGTAAAGTAGCAGCCCTACTAGCAGACTAGGCTACTATGGGCTAATTACTCATATAGCTGAAAATCCATTAAATTACTGAAACTTTGAGAAGAAATAAACGGACTGATTCTAAACAACAGACTTTTGGCGCGAAAAAACGGACTTTGATTGGCATATGGAATGTGCGAACAATGCGCGAAGAGAGCAGAGTGCATCAAGTAGCGAAGTACATGACAGAATACCAACTTGATATTATGGGCATCTCAGAGGCAAGATGGAAGGATTTCGGAGAAGAAAGAGTGGGTAACATGACTCTCCTATACTCCGGCAAACCGGACAAGCATGAAGCAGGAGTAGCATTATTGCTTAGCAGAAATGCCCAGAAGAGTTTATTAGACTGGAACCCGGTATCTGAGCGCATAATGACAGCCCGCTTTATGTCAAGGGTGAGGAAAATTACGGTTGTCCAATGTTATGCTCCCACTAACAAAGCTGATATGGCAGAAAAGGAAACTTTTTATAGTCAGTTGAATTCCACATTGAAAGCCATTAAAAAGCAGGATATAGTGATGTGCATGGGTGACTTTAATGCTCAAATAGGTTGTGACAACAGAGGCATAGAGTCATGGGTAGGAAAACATGCTCTAGGAGATCGATCCGAAAATGGAGATATGCTTGTGGAGCTTTGCTGCGAAAACGATTTTGTTATTGGTGGATCAGTGTTCCCGCACAAGAACTGCCATAAGGTGACCTGGGTTTCGCCAGATCGGCGAACAGAAAACCAGATAGATCACTTTATGATCAGTAGAAAGTGGAGGCACTCGTTGTTAGACGTTAGAAATAAAAGAGGTGCGGACGTGCATAGTGACCATCACCTTGTCGTCGCTAAGATCAAGCTGAAGATAGCAAACGCTCAACAGAGATCAACACCGACAAACAAACCTTTCGACGTTGACAAACTTCAGGATCCCGACGTAAAACAAAGATTTGGCGTTGAGCTCCACAACAGATACTTCTCTCTAGCCATAGACGAAGCTCCGATCGAAGAGCACTGGGGCCAGCTTAGCGACGTGTTACAAAATTGCTGCAAGGAAGTGTTAGGGTATAAGGAGTATTCTCGGAAGGAATGGATCACAAACGAGACGTGGGATAAAATCCAAAATCGCAAATCCATCAAAGGTCAGCTGAACGCAGAGCAGGATCACGATGCTAAAGAAGCGCTAGCCTACGAATACTTCTTATGCGAAAGCGACATCAAACGTAGCCTTAAAAAAGATAAGCGACGCTGGGCTGAGTCTATCGCTCGTAGAGCAGAGAAAGCTGCCATGACTGGGAACACCAGAGAAGTGTACAGAGCAGGGAAAGAGTTGTGCCGCAAACCCAGGAAAGACCGAGCCATAAGGAGCCAGGACGGTAAGCTCTTAGTAACACTGGGAGACCAGCTTCTAAGATGGCAGCATCACTTCAGCGAGGTTTTTGAAGCTCCACAACCGTCGCACGCAGATGTGGCAGAGGAGGATATAGACAGTAACAGTCACCAATACTGTCTTGACATAAATATCCAGCCTCCAACACGGCTTGAAATAGCTTCAGCAATAAGATCGCTAAAGAACCGAAAAGCACCTGGCATCGACGCTATACCTATCGATGCTCTGAAAGCCAATGCAGAAGTTTCTGCAGACGTGTTGCTTCCGCTACTGACATCGATATGGGAACAAGAACAAGTACCGGACAGCTGGAAAGAAGGTGTCTTAGTGAAGCTACCAAAGAAAGGCGATTTATCGTGTTGTGCGAATTGGCGGGGTATCAACTTGTTGCCGGTGTGTTCGAAGATCCTGTGCAAAATACTGCTGAGTCGGATGGCGGGTGCAGTGGACACACACTTGAGAGAAGAGCAGGGTGGTTTCAGACCAGGCAGATCATGCACAGACCAACTAAACGTTGTCAGAATGATTCTCGAGCAATGCAACGAAATGCAATGTGAGATCTTCACATTGTTCGTCGACTTTGAGAAGGCATTTGACCGAGTGAAGTGGTCCAGTATATGGCGCATACTCAAAAAGAGAGGAATACCGGAGAAGATCATCGGACTCATCAAGTGTCTGTATGAAGGGTCCTCCTGTAGAGTGATGCATAAAGGCCGTCTCACTGATCCCATCCCAGTGACTTCAGGTGTTAAGCAAGGGTGTCTGCTGTCTCCGCTCCTGTTCCTTATTGTTCTAGACGACGTGATGTGTAGAGTGACTTGCAAATGCCAAAGGGGCTTACCCTGGTCTGAGAATAAGCACCTGGAAGACATAGATTTTGCGGACGACCTGTGCTTGTTCTCTACAAGTCGTTCTGACCTCCAGTCCAAAACAAACGACCTTGCCACGGAAGCGGCGAAAGAAGGTCTTCGCATCAATATTGGGAAAACCAAGGAGATGCGCCTTCGGTCCCTTGATGACCAGCCGCTCCAAATCAATGGCGTCGACGTTGAAAGGGTTAGCAAATTTACTTACCTGGGGGGAGTAGTAGATCCAACAGGTGGGACAGACTTGGACATAGAGAGTCGTCTGAACAAGGCAAGAGGCGCGTTTGCCCAGTTGAAACCAGTGTGGAGCTCCAGCGTCATCACCCGGCGAACAAAAGTGAGGATTTTCGAGTCTAACGTGAAGTCAGTCCTGTTATACGGTTGCGAGACATGGTTCGTTCGGAAAGACCTATCCAGCAAGCTACAAGTATTTGTCAACAAATGCTTAAGGCGAATCCTGCGGATTTACTGGCCACGAACCATTTCGAACGCGGAACTGTGGAGACTGACCAAGCAGAAACCTATCGACCAAGAAATCCTCATTAGAAAATGGAGGTGGCTGGGGCATACCCTTAGAAGACCTGGAGAAACTCCTTCGAAGCGCATACTCACCTGGCAGCCACCTGGAAGCCGTAAAAGAGGCCGCCCAAAAACAACCTGGCGACGTTCTGTGGAGAGTGAGGCAAAGGTTATGAGGATGGAGTGGGAGGATCTCGCAGCCGCTGCCCAAGATCGAGTCAGATGGAGAAATCTTCTCAAAGCCCTTTGTCCCTGCTGAGGGACGTCAGGATGGATGTATGTATGTATGATGTATCTGCCCCAGCCGGGAATCGAACCCGGGACCTTCGGCTCAGTAGTCATGCAATCGCAACGAGATAGAGTGGTGGTTAGCGCAGTTGGGATCCGAATCTTCGGATTTCGTCAGGCAATAGTAGTAGCCAGGCGCCTTATCTGATCACCACGAGTGTCGGGTGAGAGCTTTCTAATACATTGAGCCGTGTGTCTGGCTGTCTGGAGGCGCCGAAATAAAAACATTTAAGGGCGTTTAATTAATGATGAATTCGAGGGAACTGAAAATTATTAAATACTGCATCTTATATCATTATTCACTTCGATTGCGATTTACAGATTTATCATAATCATCATTATTGTTACAACTAACACTTATATAATTAAGTTAGATATAATATTACCAATATTCTATCCCCTACAAATGGGTATAAAATATGTAAGCTTTCTCAATGACCTGAAAGTTTTAGGCTTTATAAATTATTCGTCACTGATTTTCCTCAACGTTGATGATGTCTTAGCACACCTACTATTGATAAATATGTATTAAGTATTACTCTTGCTCCCTTAGGTCTCTAGAATCGGTGCTGAATAATTTAGAGAGCCCAAGGAGAGTAGGATTGATTTGTGCATAATTCACACCTAACTCACTGATGCCGCAGTAAAAACGCTGGTGTAATGGACGCTGATTATGCCGCTTCTGCATTGAAAAACACATAATATATCTACAATACAGATTGTTGCAAAACTGGTAATTATACTAAGCCGAAGGGGGATGACTCAGGGGATCAAACTAAACAACTTTTGTGCCTATTTTTTTACCCGACTGCCGAAGGAGGACGGTAATGTTTTTATGGTCACAACTAGTCACAAGACTTTATACTATGAAGAAGCATTTTTCTTTGTTTAATGTACTGTACTTAACTACAGCATCATTCTACATAGTAAACTTTAGGTAAACATAATTATGCACATATCTCTCAAATAAACTAAGCATTAATTCAGCACTTACATATAATAAAAGAACTCAATACTCAAGCATTTATTGTAAGAACTATCAATAAGAAGAAGAGGAACTTACATTTCATCTTGTCAAAGAACAAAAGCATTTTTTTAAACAATAAGAATGGCCGCCAGGGCTTCTTCGAATTAGGATTCAGCCCGCGGGCCCCGTCGGACGTTTAGAAGGAAGCGGCCGGCTGCCACGGAACCCGCAAAGTGGAACCTCTAACTACCCCTGGAATGGGCAGCCTCGCTCAGGGTGCTACAGATACTGGGCTTAACCTTTCCTGTCTCAGTTTATCGTATTGTGCGCTGGCTCATTGGTATAAGATAAGTGGCTAAACTTAACGTGACTTAAGTTAACTATGAAATGGATTCAGGGGGCTTTGAAAATTAACATACTTACTTAGATTAATAAGGGATTATAGAAATTGTACCTAACAGTTTATATTTGTATAGTTAAGTACAATACTATAGTTATGTTGACTATTGTTATTAAAAATAGTACCAACCAAATAATATTAAAATCAGAAGCATTCGTATTTTTTTGGAATGTATACTAATATAATTAAGATTTGCCTTGGTTCTAAAATATTTTTGCACAGTATCGTGCTTAACGTTGATATAATTTAAACAAAGAGGCGTCTCTCCAATTTACGATCCATAAAGTTTTTTTCACTGAAGGCGGGCGGGCCCGGCGTGACCTAGGAATGTCCTATATCCACAAAAAGATTAAGCTTTATACCTGTAACAATCTTTTATAGGGGAAAAACTCGGATTCTTAACTTAGATTTTTATGACCACTAAGTAACTTGTACTTAATCTGAAATTAAGTACCTTCCACCATTTTATTGCTCGGGATAACCGTTGAGTATTTTTTTTTGTTGTTTCCAGAATAATTCATGTATACGACGTAAAAGTACATATTATAAATGACCTTTATTAGGGACGACCGAATGGCGTAGTGGTTAGTGACCCTGACTACTGAGCCGATGGTCCCGGGCTCGATTCCCGGCTGGGGCAGATATTTGTTTAAACACAGATATTTGTTCTCGGGTCTTGGATGTGCCCGTAAAATGGCAATAGGCCCGCCCCCTATTACATTGGGACTAACATACACTCTGGCGAAAAGTGGGTGCAGCAATGCACCTCTGCCTACCCCGCAAGGGAGTACATTAGTACAAGGCGTGAGTGCGTGTTTTTTTTTTGTTTGTTTTTTTATTTATTACTATTGACAAAGAAGTTGTAACAAACTATTTTTATAAAGCGCTGCTTTGCAGGCCAGTGTATCCTGTTCGTCGGTTCTTCGGAGGAACGACTTTAATCAGCTTTCCTAGAGAGTACCTCGGGATTGGTATGCTATTCTTGTTTATTTTTAGTTTTTTTACACATTACAGAAAATGAGCTCCAGTGGAGACCGGAGAGCCCTGGAGGGTTACTCTATTGACGGAAAACTAACGAATAAGAGCTGCCGTGCAGTTGGCACGTTTAATATAACGAGATAGAGTCGTGGTACGCAGCAGCCCTTAGAAACTTATCGTGATATAGAATGACCCCCTGGAGTCTCCAGCGCTACCGTTTCCATTTTGTAGTTCTAAATCCACAGAATACTGAATCTGAATTTGTAGCTTATGTAGCTACCTACTAACTATTTGTTGAGGTGTTCGTATCATTTCGCTTTCGAGGAGTTGGTCTTACTTTTCTGTGTGAGCTAATATGTGTGAAATTATTTTTATCGTAAAAATATAAATTCGTGTAAGGTGAAGGTATGTACGGGAAGATTGAGATGGTATCAAAAAAGTTTTTATCATTCTATTTCTGCTACTTACGTACCTACATAGTAAACCTAGGTATTTACAGTTTTAGAGATAAAAATTCGGTTCTACCTTTTTTGGCATAAGATTTATTTCCCTAATCTCGTATTGCATAGTAACGTTTGGTCAAAGTCTCGTTACGCCGAAAATCGTATGGCATAAATCTCGTTTAGTAAAAAGTTATTTCGCATAACATTGTTTAGCCTAATAATGGTATGGCCAAATCTTGAATAGCCTAATAATGCTATGGCATAGGTTTATTAGGTTTATACAAAGTAATAATATTCGTTTGGCTTTAACTTTGACGGAGCGTCTCCCTACATAGCGCAAACTGGTGCCTTGTATTGTTTCCGCTGTTTGGAAAACGCTCCGCTCCGCTTCGCTGCGCTCCGCTTTGGTTTTGATGATCATGTGCACCTAACACGCTCCTCCTCGCTTTGCTCGTCGTCGCACCTATTTTTAGGTTTCGATCTCATGGGGTTTGTAATAATTATATTGGTCGTTAACTTTCGATTTTTTGATCATACAATATCGTGATTTTCGGGATGTAGGAGAAAAATACCACAATTTGTACATTTACTACGTACTTAATATATTATTTATTAAGATAACATTACGAGAAACAAGATTGTACATAGGTATAGACGAACATAAATTTGAGCAAACGAAACTTAGGTGTTTAAAGATTGTGCCTAAAGAGTTTTAGACGAAACGAGCCTTATGCCACATAAGTCTTGGCAAAGTGATGGTTCGGCCAAAATCGTTTAGACCATACGAGTTATGCGAAATGAGTTTTGGTCAATAAAGATTATGCGAGATGAGCGGAACCCAAAAATTCGCAATGTCTCTGGAACATTTTCATTGAACGCGAGTATATTTATTATTTATGCAAAAGTGTCTTCCGGATTCAGATTCTGAATTAACAAAACAACCATAAGTACTCGGTAATTAATCTTCTTAAGTTAGGACAGTAAAATTTAATTCCATTGTTGCAAAAACACAATTAGAACAGTGGGAATTATTTCAAGAATGGGCCGGGTGGGAGCGGGGCGCGGCAGCCACCAGCTAATTCCAAACTTCCTGAAAACGCTGAAAGCTACAAATAAGCCGCCGCATGTGAGAAAGTTGAGCTGAACACAAGCTGTTGAACAAAAAAACACTGCGAAGCTAAAACGGTAGCTGAAACCCCGAGGGCTCTGTTTTTAAGCTGAACAAAACATAAATTTTACAGCTCGTTTAAGTTTAGCTCATTATTTCATTAGTCGCTTTTCCCTGCGTGAAGCTTTTCCGAGATCCTTATTTTTATGGGAACAAGAAAATTGTGATTTAAGTGTCTTCCTTATTTTTTTTCTCTTTCATGAATATTTCGGTACAGCGCTCCGGCTTTAACGATTTTGTTTTGTAAATGTAAATGATATTTGAACGCTTTGAGGGTTGACAATTTGATAATTTAGCTTGCATTACATGGCATTACTCCTGGGATCCTTTGTATTTCACCGGTACCTACGTAGGACAAAAAGTGTACTGCTGCCGCTACACGGGTTTGTTATCGACGTCCATAAACTCATTTAATTCTCGTTTAACTAATTACACAGCGCCGTATTTATAGAGAATCGCGATATAGTGACGTTTTTCTATGAACGTCGATAACGAACCTGAAGAGTGTTGGAGCTCTGTCCGATTCTATGATCGTCGAATAGAGATTGGGAATCTATAAATTCATACATTAAATTTAATATGCTGTACGGTGACGATACCGATCACGATAGCCTATGAAACTAAGTATCAAACATTTTGCTGGAAGTTAATACTTCGAAAATTAGTAGTCTACCTACTCTGCATTCTACTGTTTACTTCTATACATATTGATTTGGTTGATCGTTTTTCTTGCGCCGTTCCCGAGTCCTCAAGCTTTTTAGAAACCTAAGTGGACATTGCAATGTCCTTTGATGCGGAAATGTGTGTTTATAAAAGTTGCAAGCAACGTTTACCTATTAAGTAAGTAAACATCCTGTTTCACTTTTTATGTTCACCAAGTTTTTTAAAAGTATTTAATAAATAACCAAGTATTGTATACATAGTTTTTTTTAAGATTGGAAATTAACACGGTATAGTACTGTTTAAATAGGAGGATAACATTATAGGTATAATCGCAATGAATTTGCATATGTATGTTGATTTTGGTATGTTATACAGTCAGACCAACAAAAATACTAAGTCGTTTAACAGTTACACACCACATATTTTATTCCGTTATTCCTACTTGAAGTTATTTGACTTACTTTATACTTTCTTTGACTTATCAAAACTTCCTTCTGATGGATAGTCTCAGATAGTTCTATTCTTTCAAGATAGCTCTATACTTTCAGAATGGACTTGTAAAACTTTTCCAATAATTCATCACAACTAAAAGAAGTTGCAGAACAAAAAAAAAACATTCAATTGTTTACGGGGAAGAGTGCACACCGCTGTTTTTTAGGGTTCCGTAGCCAAAATGGCAAAAACGGAACCCTTATAGTTTCGTCATGTCCGTCTGTCCGTCTGTCCGTCTGTCCGTCTGTCACAGCCGATTTACTCGGAAACTATAAGTACTACAGTGATGAAATTTGATGGGAATATGTGTTGTATGAACCGCTACAAAAATATGACACAAAATAGTAAAAAAAAGAATTGGGGGTGGGGCCCCCCATACATGTAACTGAGGGATGAAATTTTTTTTTTCGATGTACATACCCGTGTGGGGTATCAATGGAAAGGTCTTTTAAAATGATATAAAGTTTTCTAAAAAACATTTTTCTTAAAGTGAACGGTTTTTGAGATATCAGCTCTCAAAGTCGTAAAAAGTATGTCCCCCCCCTCTATTTTTATAACTACGGGGTATAAAATTCTAAAAAAAATAGAGGTGATGCATGCTAATTAACTCTTTCAACGATTTTTGGTTTGATCAAAGTATCTCTTATAGTTTTTGAGATAGGTTGATTTAACTGTAATTTTGCTGCTACGGAACCCTTTGTGCGCGAGCCCGACTCGCACTTGGCCGGTTTTACTGATATATTGCTAAATTTTGCCTATAGACCGAGTTTATAACCGACTTCGAAAAAAGGAGGAGGTTGTCAATTCGTCTGTATGTTTTTTTCGTTCCCGTAGAACAACATGGGCTCGAGTGCCACTACATAATATTATGTGCTAAGTTTACCAACTGTATAGTGTATAATACAATATATATAAATAAAATAGTATAAGGTGTTATTTTGCTCATGTTAACGGCATCAATTTAACTCTTACTTAATTTTTAATTTAATTTGTTTGTTTGTGTTGCACGTATGTAAATGTACAATTACTTTGCAATAGTTACCCATAAGCTACAATTACAAACTACATACGTTATCACACCTACATAGTTACAATATTAAAATTCATAATGTGGGGAGGCGCTTCCTCCTGAGATACAGTTTAATACTAGTTCAGGAGGTTGCAACCTTTTCTCAAGATATACCTAGTACACTTTAAATGTAACTAATATAATGCTGTGCCTAAGAATAAGTTTGTACTGAAATTTTTCTGCAAATAAATGTTTTTTTTTTTTTTATTGATAAAGAAATGCGATATCAGATAATTTCGGCTTAAATCATTTTGACTTATGGTGTGGTCACTACTGGATTATATTAATCATCGTCAGCCTGTGATCATCCACTGGTTTGGCCTTCCTCATCCAGCCACTACCTGCTAACTGTATTAGATTGTCGGTCCGCAGCGGACCGGAGGGCGTCCGACGCTACAGATTGTATTGTAGGTAGAACTTGTTAAGGCATTTCATATACCGGGCGGTACCACAAGAGATGTATCTAGTCTTTGAACCTAGACCCAAAACCGTGGGTAGATTTAGATCTTCCATAGATATAAGCACGTTTGCTTCGGTAGCACAATGATAGCTAATTCACTCTGGTTAGCTTCAGCTGGAGACAGGAGGGTTATTCTATACTGACGAAAAATGAAAGGACCAGTGCTGTCATGAATTCGGCACGTTTAATAAAACGAGATAGAGTGAGCAGCGCACTGAGACTTAGTTTTTTGTTATGCAGAGTGACCCCCAAGATACGCGTACTCTCCTGTGCCTAATACAGAACGTTTTGTACATTTCGTCGGCATAGGTTCCATTTGATATTGGATAGCAATTTATTTATCATACATATTGCGGTCGGAAGCGGATCGAGCGATCGACCGACTGCCGTTTCAAGCCGAGACGGTTTTCTTTGGAACGAGAATCAAGAATGGAGTACGTGAGGTGAATGCGAGCTCTGTCTGTGTCTAGCTTCGTTTCCGAACTGCCGACGCTACTTCTAATATTTTCAATGGACCGTCTATTTTGGAAGTTAATAGAAAATCGACGTAACCGAAAAAACCGACGACACCACGAGATATAAACGAATACTTGGTATTTTTTTACATAAATTTTATTATTTCAAAAATATTTATTACTTTGATATAATATATATGATAGATAACTTTCGTCTCACCATCCTATTGGTTTAGAGGGTGAAGGGTGACTCAGTCAATCTGAACAACTTTTTTCTACTAAGTGCTTTAAAAATTCGTCAGCAAAATGTTGCTTCTTCATGGCAAAAACTAACGTGACCATCAAAGTTTCTATATACCTTAATGCATTTTATTCGAGAGTTTACGAAAGTCGTAGAACAAAAGTTGTTCAGATTAACCCGAGAGTCACCCCCTTTCGGCTTAGTATATACCGTTTTTGAAACAGCCTGTAATCCTAATCCTAACTAACATTATAAATGTGAAAGTAACTGTGTATGTCTGTCTGTCTGTCTGTTACTCTTTCACGCCAAAACTACTGAACGGATTTGAATGAAATTTGGTATACATATGGTCTAGCTAGACCCTGAGAAAGAAGATAGAGGCTACTTTTTATCCCGGAATTCCCTCGGAAAATTCCCGGAAATCTTGAACAGGCGAAACGAAGCTCACGGGAACAGATAGTAACTATATACTTTATTCACCGATTTATAGAAAAACTTACAAGAAAGAACGAAAGATGCAAAACAGCTTACGGCACGAAGCAAAACACACGAGCGGATTATCTTTCTCACATCTGAATTCAAAGGCAGTGATTCCTTTCAACCATCTATCCTCTCTGTGCTAGTGTTGGTGAATATGCGAAGGTGCATACGACTATTGACGCCAAAGCGTTGCGCCCAATGTGAACAATGCACTTTGAGGGATTGCAGTGTACTGAAGGGTATACTTATGTATTCAACGGCCATTTACTGGTGGCCAGTAATCGTCTTATTGAGGCCACACCACTCCGATGGTCGTGTACAGAGCGCAATAGCTCCGGATTAAACTTTCATGGGAATAAATGAGATCCGTATTGGATTTAAATCTATCTCTTATGGAATTCCACTAGATATAGCAAAACGGGAATGTAAAATGAAGTATGGTTTCATAGTTTACATTAAACAAAAATATAAATAAATGCACGTTATCCTTAGTTGTGTCAGGGCTTTCCCCCAACGTAAAACGGCACGGAAAATGCAGCGGCTATTTATTTTGTATTTTATTGACGTAATTAAGTTAACCGCGTCCCAGTTTCGAAATAACTCCACTGCCGGTAGCCCAATCAACCAAATGTTTGGTTGATGGATGACATTGTGATGTCTGGCGGAGTAATAATAATTATGATGCCTTTAGTATCTCGACGGGAATCGAAATTGAGACCGCTAGATAAATTATCGATTCTACCACACCGGCTGGTCCCGGCCACAACACTACCTACTGGTGCCTAATTCTGCTAAACAACAGCAAGAGTGCCTTAATCACGGTGACAAGCCGTTGCACCGATACAATGAAGGAGTCACTTCTTTGATCGTTAAATGAGGACTGATGAGTGATAAAAATACAAGAAACAATTATGCGGTTTATAATAATATTCTTATTATTTTTGCGATTGATGATTGTACTCGTATGTTTTATATATTTTAAAATTTAGTATCTATCATCCGTCTGTATCTTTTAGGATTAAGGGTCGGCAAGGGGGAATCGAGGGTTGGCATTGTCATAGAATTATGTAGTAAACGATGCTCTACAACCTTGAAAAAAATCACACAGGTAGCCGAAGAGTCTAGCTAGGTGCTGAATGATTCGAATTCAAGTAAATGCTTATGGATAACTGTAAATAAAATTCAGAATATCACGAAAATCACACTCCCGTATTGTAACAACTGTGTCGTAATTATTAAGAATTTTCATATGATTTTTATCATATTATAAAGTTAAAGGCTTGGACTAGGCGCTAAATACCTTGTTTTTTAATAAACACACACTTATTTTGTGTAAATGAGGAGTGACGTCACTGACGTGAATACGGTGTACAAGCTGTCGTTACGTTTGTGAGATTAAAAAATAAAATACGGAGTATTTGATCTTAAAAAGTATATTTATACAATCAACAAAGTATAGTTCAGTACAGAAAGTGTTATCTCACAGTGAAGTGCAGTAATTACGCTGGAAACATAATCTAGCCTAGTGTACAGTGTACTCATTGTGATATTATTGTGGGTAATTCACGTAAACCCCATCGTGTGCGTACCCTACAAGCGAAACACTTGGACCATTCTACTTTATTTATAAAAGTCATACACAGTGCCATCTAGTTCTGACGACATTAACTATTTTGCGCGATCGATAAATAAACATCAGCTGTTGTGTTCTGCCTACATTTCTTATTATCGCCGCACTATGACTAAATGCGGGATGTGTAAGAAATACATTCCGAGGGGCGATATCGCAAAATGTGCGAAATGTGCCAAATGCAGCAGTCCCTACCACCCGTACTGCATCAAGGAGGGCGAGGGCGTAATACCAGTTACTTGGACTTGCCCGGCTTGCAGCAAGGATAAGGCAGTGGAGGCTGCACCTAGCGCCCCCGTGCGCCCTGCCAGCCTTGCGCCCTCAGTAGCCGCCGCGCCCCCCGCGTCCCCCGCGCCCCCCGCCACCTCCGCGCCCCCCTCCGCCCCCGCTACCCCCTCGCCCCGGCGCGGCGCCCCCGAGCTGCTCGAGCTGCCGGAGCCGGTGGCCGCCGACCACCGCCTCAACTCCACCGCCAACGACACCACGGAGGAGTTCAAGGTGGAGCTGGGCCTGGAGATCCGTCTCTTCAGGGAGGCGCTAACCGAGGTGAAGGAGGAGATCCGCCTGTTCCGGAGCGAGGTGATGGAGTTGAAAAGCTCGTTCATCGCCTCGGACCAGAGGCTCACGGAACTTGGCTCTCGGGTTGACATCCTCGAGAAGCGTGTGACGGATGGGACGGGCTCTCGGCTCGAAGCTGTTATTGCGGAGCTACGCCAGGACCTCAATGATAAGGACCAGGAGCTTCTGGATAACGATGTGGAGATAACTAACCTCCCTGAGGAGAATGGAGAGAACCCCACTCATATCGTTCTGTCTGTGGCCGTCAAATTAGGAGTCCAAGTGCAGGAGTCCGATATTGTCAGCGCTGAGCGTGTGGGACCCCGGAACCGCTGGCACCAGGCGCCGTCAGGCGAGAGCGGGGCGGGCGCGGGCGCGGGGGCGGGCCGGCCGCGGCCGCTGGTGGTGCGGCTCACGCGCCGCGCGCTCAAGGACCAGCTGATCGCCGCCGCGCGCGTCCGCCGCGGGGCCACTTCAGCCGACCTCGGCCAGTCCTCCGCGCCGCGCCCCTTCTACGTCAACGAACGGCTGACAAAAGTTAACCGCCAGTTATTTCACCAGGTTCGAGAAGTCGGGCGAAGGCATTCTTGGAGATTTATGTGGACCAAGAAAGGCCGCATTTACGCTCGACAAGGTCAGGACAGTCCCCGGCACTGGATTCGCAAAACAGATGATATTGTTCGCGTGTTTGGTGTCACTCATACACTGTAACAGACCTTTTTACCCTCATGAATTGAAAGCCTTTCCTACTGGCCCTTTAAACGCAGTAACGTTTGTAAATATGCTTGCTAATTGTATATTGTGTGCCGTAATAAACTTTAACTATCTTTTATGTAACATTTCAAACCTGTTAACGTACAATCTGAAAATAAGTCATTTAAATTACACATTTTTGTTACCTTTGTTTAAGAACTGTTATCGCGTAAACATCTTGGCCTATTCCAATATTTGTTTTTGTTACGAAGTATTGAATGAATTGAATGAACTGAGTATTGAATGTAACAAGGTAAATTACAACTATTACAAGTTAACTTTTATATTTTTTTACCATTGTATTATTTATTCGAGTGTTGGCCTTAGAGTAGTTTGTTGTCCAGCACTGATAACGCTGTTGCCATGCGCGCACCGGGCGTGTTCCGTTTACGTGGTATCTACCTACTCATTATGGTTCTGCAAGTTTGTTTTGTCCGAATATTCTAATATCCCAATTTATCTATCTAAACTATTTTATCTGTTCTTATATGTATTATGTACACATAACCAGACATTATTAATTATTATAATATTTTCAAACCGACAATATATAATAAACACGATATTTTATTTATTTCTTTGTTTACATGAATGATTAAGCTTAAATTGTTTTCAGTAGGTATTTTCAACGCAGGATCGCTATCAACTGGACAGGATGAGTTTATAGCTACCATGCAACAGTACTCAGCT
Organism: Plutella xylostella; assembly: GCF_932276165.1. NCBI lineage: Eukaryota > Metazoa > Arthropoda > Insecta > Lepidoptera > Plutellidae > Plutella > Plutella xylostella. The sequence continues at coordinate 7,823,075 of NC_063984.1, read as the reverse complement.
GACATAATGGCCATTAATGAGACTTGGCTCAGGGAGGGGGGCGATGACTGCGCCCCGGTCGTGCCGGGGTACAAGCTGCGTCACGTGCCGCGGCCGCGCGCCCTGCGAGACCGCGGCGGGGGCGTGGGCTTCTACGTCAGGCACGGCATCAACACGCGCATACGGGCACATCCCATCTCGCCCACCGTCGAGCAAATGTGGCTCAGCTGTACCGTCAACTCGATTAAACTTCTTGTAGGTACCGCCTATAGGCCAGAATGGGTAAAGGTAGACACATTTCTCGATGCGCTAACCGACTCAATTACCTCATTCTCAGGCTATGATCAGTTAATTTTAATGGGAGATTTTAATATCAATCTTCTTGTTCAAAATAATAAAGCTACCTTGTTTAAAGATTTTCTAAGCGTTGTTAACTTAACTCAAAGGGTACAACAACCTACTCATTTTACCCCCAGCAGCCAAACTTTAATAGACGTGGTTTGCACCGATACCGATATTATCAACTTAACTGTAGATCATATTCCAGCTCTGGGTAAACATGCTTTCATAACAGTTGGTCTTAATATAAAAAAACCTAAACCACCGCCGAGATTTATAATTATTCGACCATTAAAAGACATATTATGGGATTACTTTTACAATGACCTAAATAATATGGATTGGGAAAGCGTCACGAGGATGGATAATATAGACTCAATGGTAAACTTATTTAATTCACTGATACTTCAACTGTATGATTTACACGCACCGGAAAAACAAATATGCATCCGGGATCCCGGTTATCCGTGGATCACCGACAACATCAAACACATGATGTTCCTGCGAAACGAAGCTTTTAATCGGTTTAAAAATACAAAATTAGATTCTCATAAAGATTATTACTTAGACTTGAAAAGGCTAGTAAACTCTGCTTTACACAACGAAAAACGCGCCTATTACGAAACCTTCATTAATAAAAATAGCAATAACTCAGCAACTCTTTGGAAAAACCTAAAAAATACCGTACTTCGTAGTCACAAGGATACTGATTTACCATCTCATTTTAATGATCCTGATGCAATTAACAAACATTTTTTAGACCTGCCCTGTAAGGAGAATATTAATTTTGAAGAATTAGCATATTTTGAAACCAATAAATTTTGTGATAGTATATTTCGTTTAAAAACTGTAAACAAAGAAACCGTTCAAAAGATTATTAATAATCTGAAGTCCAACGCACAAGGTATTGACCGTATTGCTATTAACATGATTTCTCTCACCTTATCACGTACTCTTGACATCATTACATTCATTATAAATTATTCTATCTCGACTTTTACTTTTCCTGAATTATGGAAAATCGCACTCATTAAACCTATCCCCAAAACAACCTGTCCTTCTACATATGGTCAACTAAGACCGATAAGTCTCTTAGCTTGTTTGTCAAAAGTCCTAGAAAAAACTGTTAGTTATCAAATGACACAATACATTGAAAATAATGGCATCCTACCGTCTGTTCAATCTGGCTTCAGGAAATTTCGTAGTACGTCAACCGCTTTACTGGAAGTAGTTGACAATATTATCGCATCTCAAGACAGAGGAAAGGGTACCATTCTGACCTTGCTAGATTTCTCACGTGCGTTTGACACCATCAGCGTTCCACGTCTGCTGGCCAAGCTATCTTATTACGGGTTCGATGCCGACACAGTAAGATGGTTCTACAACTACCTCAATCAAAGGTCGCAAATAGTAAAGTTAACTAACAGTAACGGAAAATCCCACAATTCCTTGTCGTATCCAGTTACGAGAGGTGTACCTCAAGGGTCTATCCTTGGACCCCTATTGTTTGTACTTTACGCTGCTGACGTAGTAGAGAGCATAAAAAATTGTAAATTTCATATATATGCTGATGATTTGCAAATATACCTGTCGTGTACTCCAGATGGCACCGTGGACGTTGTCAATAAAATAAATCATGACTTAAATATGATAGTAGAATGGTCCAAGAGGAATTCACTTCTACTTAATCCAACAAAGTCTAAATTTCTTATTATAGGCTCTAGAAAACAAATACAGGGTATTAAAGCAATGAAACCCGATATAAAGGTAGCTGGGAAATCTATAGAACAAGTTACTGAAGCTAGAAATCTCGGTATCTGCTTTGATTCCAATCTGCGTTTCGAAAAACATATCCTGTGCTTAGTTTCAAGTTGTTTTTATAGACTAAAAGTCCTGTACCGCATTAGACCTTACATTAATACCGATTTGCGTATAAAACTATGTGAGAGTTTAGTACTGTCTAAATTAAATTATGCAGATACGGTATATGGACCTTGCCTTTATGCGAAAACACAACGTCTGCTACAGCGGGTACAAAATGCTTGCGCTCGATTCTGTCACGACATCCCCCCCCGGGCACACGTCACTCCCTTCATAAATAACAGTGGATTGTTAAAAATAGCAAGCCGACGGTACCTACATTTTGCTTGTTTGTTGTTTGGCATAGTACATAGACACATACCTGAATACCTTTATGATAAACTAAGGTGGTCCCGTGACTTCAATATGTACCGTACGAGAGCCTCTTCATACCTGCTCCTCACTCCTCAGCACAAGACCGCCATATTCAAAGCCTCGTTCTCCTTTAATGCTACTTCCTGTTGGAACCGCCTAGACCCAAGCTTGCGTAACCTGAAATCAGTTGCATCATTTAGGTCTAAGTTAAAGCGAATGCTCCTTTTAAAACAGAGATCGTGTTGGTGAGCCTGGCCAAAAATATGTATTTATTATTTGCTTACGTTTTAGTGCGTTACATAATATTTGTATACATTTATTTACAATATAGGTATGTGTGATTTACTTACTGGCATTCTCGTCACGACACGTGGAGGGTACTAGTTTCCCACTCAATCCCACGGGATCAGTCCGCCGGTCTATGCGTTTATCTTCCACTTGTCTATCTCTTCACCGTCTATCCTTTACATATGATCAGGAATACACTTTTGTTCTCACGAAACGTTAACCTGAAACAAATATTATTTTTTACGTATATGTACCTAGGCCTAATGAATGACGCTCCAAATACAATTAAATAGTTATTTCGTTTATATTATAAAAAGTAAATTAGGTAGTTATTTGTTAAATATTTTGTGTAACCTTTGTCTTACCTTTTTTTATTTTTCAATATTATCTGCTATTGAAAAATAGATCTTGTGTGGTGCTAATTGTGTTCCTTTTTCACTCACACTGTATCTATTGTGTTTGTAAAACTGTTTCACGGTAGTGTTCAGCCGACGGCACGGGCTGTTCTGAGCGCTGAAACAAGCGAGGCGACCGGTGTGACCGGTGTCGCTCGCCCGCTGAAACGCCGAAGGCACATTTACCCTCATTTAGTATTTTTATTAGTTTATTCTGCATTAGGACCATATTATTGTATACATTCTTGCTTTATATATTATGTGTATGTTTTTATGATTGTTATTATATTATCCAGTATTGGTATTTAAGTATAAAATTTATGTATAACCGTATACCTATATACAATATATATATATTTTTTTTATAAAAGTAGGTCAAATGACAGTCACTCTAGGACGCGACTGAAAACCAGTGCCGCGTCAGGTGGGTGGATGCCACCTCATCTGTAGCGGTGTAAGCTGAGGCGCGGGCCTTTTCGGTGCTGGACAACTCACACCATTATATATATATATTATTAATTAATTTATTTTTTAATTATTCTTAATGTTCTTTTGTTTGTTTGTTTTCACTTTTAATTTCGTTTTTTTGTTTTATTTTTTTTGTGTACTTACTTATGTTATTATTATTTTTTGGTGTGTGGTGCTAGACACCGAATAAATACTTTTTATCTTTATCTATCTTTAAATTAATTCCAAACTTGAGCAATTTTTTTCCCTCAAATCTTCATACAAATATCTATGGCGGCTTTCTGTGTTATAAAATCATAAACACAAGTGACGTTTGACTCAGTCGGCCGCTGGCCTCCAAAGAAGGGTCACGTCGGTTTAGGCAGCACTGACAGCTCGCGAACTTATCGTGTACAGATACAAAATCACTGCACATTGGTTGTCATTGCACTTTTTCAACTTTTATGACACCAACATAATTTGATTTGAAATTGAGGAAGCATAATTCTTCCAGTATATTCAATACATTAAATTAAATTAGATAGTGTGCAAAATTTTCGTGACATTACAGTCTCGTAAAGGTCTGATGAGGAGCAGGAATATAGCGAATGGATCTAAGTGATGAGGGTTCCGCTCATCTCGCATAATCTTTATTGACCAAAACTCATTTCGCATAACTCGTATGGTCTAAACTTTTTTGGCCGAACCATCACTTTGCCTAGACATATGTGGCATAAGGCTCGTTTCGTCTAAAACTCTTTAGGCACAATCTTTAAACACCTAAGTTTCGTTTGCTCAAATTTTTGTTCGTCTATACCTATGTATAATCTTGTTTCTCGTAATGTTATCTTAATAAATAATACATTAAGTATAAATTGTGGTATTTTTCTCCTACATCCCGAAAATCACGATATTGTATGATCAAAAAATCGAAAGTTAACGACCAATATAATTATTACAAACCCCATGAGATCGAAACCTAAAAATAGGTGCGACGACGAGCAAAGCGAGGAGGAGCGTGTAAGGTGCACATGTTCATCAAAACTAAAGCGGAGCGCAGCGAAGCGGAGCGGAGCGTTTTCCAAACAGCGGAAACAATACAAGGCAACAGTTTGCGCTATGTAGGAGCTCCGTCAAAGTTAAAGCCAAACGAATATTATTACTTTGTATAAACCTAATAAACCTATGCCATAGCATTATTAGGCTATTCAAGATTTGGCCATACCATTATTAGGCTAAACAATGTTATGCGAAATAACTTTTTACTAAACGAGATTTATGCCATACGATTTTCGGCGTAACGAGACTTTGACCAAACGTTACTATGCAATACGAGATTAGGCAAATAAATCTTATGCCAAAAAAGGTAGAACCAAGTGATGACAATACGCACAAACATTAGGTTAGGGATCAAAAATACAGTCTCTTGGTGCTGGTTGAGGTATGGTCTCGTGAGGATCTGATGAGGGCAGTAACACGGTGGTGGCTCAATTTTATTTCAAAGATGTTAATAGCTAAAAGCATCAAGTTTGGGCTATTAAGTATGTTTTTCAGAGAGAGAGAAAGAGATTTTATTTTTCCTCTGGATGTGTTAGGTTTACTGGGTTTACTAAGTTCATTCTGTTAATGGCATCAAGTTGTTATGTGTTCATAAGTAATAATTATTTATTAACAAAATGCTGTTGGTTCTCCACGAAAATGTAAAAATAAAAATAAATTCGTAACGTAAAATTGTCAATGACGGAATTTCTTCTATAGACAGTAGCCACAAAAAAAACAAACGATAGATGGCGTGATTTGAAGATAAAGATACATTTATTCGACACATAGACAGCAACAACAAAAAAAATACAGATTTAAAGAAAAGAAACACATACTTATACAAAACAACAAAGAAAAAAAAGGATACACATCAAAATAACTGGAAAAAATATAAGCCCCAATTTACTTGTGTGGGATAGGGAGTACCATAATATTTTTTCATAATGTACTTACAGGTATTGAAAAAGCGGGATATAGTACTAAACAAATTATAAACAAACAAAAAACCCGACTGCACGCTAAAAAGATGAAAACAAGTCCCAATGTTAATGGAAAGTATCGTAGGCGGGACCAGCAGAGGGTTCACCATTTAGCTGAATGTTACTTAGAAAACGGCCTTGAGTGGCGGTGAAGTTGGTCCCCGCCTGCGATACTTTCCATTAACATTGGGACTTGTTTTCATGTTTTTAGCGTACAGTCGGGTTTTTCGTTTGTTTATAATTGTATTTTTTTATTTGTAACTTTTTAGTTGTTTTTATTTTATGAAATTCTACGTTAGTAGTTCATGATCATTTTTTATGGAACGTCACATAGCCTATAACCATCGCGCCATCAATACGCTTCTAACAATACCTCATACATCAAAATCTATCAAGCCGTTTAGGCTACAGGAGGGAACAAAGAAACAGACAAACATACATACATACAATCAAAAAACATTACCCTCCTCCTTCGGCAGTCGGGTAAAAAGGAGTAAGACGCGAATTTGCAAATCTCGTAGAACAAAAGTTGTTCAGAATGACCCCTTGAGTCATCCCCTTTTGGCTTAGTATAGCCCTTTTGCGACACTATGTATTTACTTTGCTTTGTCGTCGGGGTTCAGTTGGCTGGAGGATGCCCGAAACTTATTACCTACACTTTAATACTTGTAGTTACCTTTCTACAAGTAAATACCACATTTGTTTGAGAAAGCTAATCGGGTTCCGAGTATAGAGTAAAGTTGCACCCCTATTAATTTCTACTCTTTCCTGGTGCCTACCAGTGTAAGTAAGAATTATACTTACTTACCCTAAAATCACCCAAAATGTACTTGAACATAATTGTCAATAAAGTTGGCGAGTAAAAGTTTATCGACCCACTGTGCAAACTTACATGTGTGCGTGTCACTGCGTGTGCTGTGTGAAGAGCATTGAAAACCCAAAATTGGCGCGGCACGTCACCCTGTACGGGCCCTTAAACTAACTTGAGTGACAAGACTGTTGAGGCCTTAATCAAACACTTTAGTAATAGGTACCTAGAGATAGTAGCTGAATGAGGAAGGACAAGTATTGTGGTGGTCCTTGAGAGAGGCGTCCAGCGTCCTTTAAAAAAAGGCTCAGAATGACGTAAACTCCATTTTGATACACAGCTATACAATTACCAGAATCTGCCGGCTGGTATAGTAAATTGTTTGGTAATATTGGTAAAACGTTTTCATTTAGAATGATGCAAATGTCGAATCGCGAAAAAGTCTGATATTGCGCACCCCCGCCCACCTCGCGCCCCGTTCCCCGCTCCCCTCACCTCCACTATCTTCGCTTTTAATCGTTCCCCGGAGAATTTATTAAAAGTCATGCTTGTTTTTTTGAGCGCTCGTCGATGTAGCTACGAAATGTTTGGTTTCTGGTATTGACAATCGCGTCTTGCTTCCCGGTTTTTACCTCTACTTCTGCGAATATTTTCAAGCTAGTTTTACAGAATGCGTCGATTGCTGTTCTAAGAATCTACACGTATTATTAAGCAATAGATCATATAAGTAGTTGACAAATCTAAGTCACAATGCACTTCCTACAGGCAGAGATCTTTACCTCTTCTCTTACATAAATAATATAAGTATATCATGGAGCAAAGTTAAAACTCTAAAAATGTTATTCAAATGACGCAGCTTTAAGTTGAAATTTATTCGGTGCGAGTGTTATCCGTAGTAAAGAACAAGAAGCGGTACGTAGGTAGCCCGAGGCCCATTCTGCTGAAAGACGTTCGTCACCATCATTATCGAACAAACCAACGATCGTACAGATCTGCTCATCACCCTCCTTATTATAAAACAAAGACTAATTATAGTTCTGCTTTAAACCCGGCTTTAGACTTCTGATTTGTACGAAATCTCTGGACTATAACCGGTTCTAAACAAGGGCTATCTCTGTCTACGTTTTATAATAAGGGGGTAAAGGTCTCTTTAATCACCCAGTAAGCTTTAGTCACAGCCCAGAGTGTTTGTTGACAGCCTACCTTAGGGTTTCGATTCATTAGCAGAATGCGGCCTGAGCCACGTCTCATAGATCACGCCAGACGTGGCATATCGCGGCGTGCGCCCCGTGCAAGGAGTGCGGTGGCTCGCTCGCATATGCAGTGTGCACCCTACGAATTATTATTAAGCGGCCGGTGCAAGACTTGCTTAGCCAAGTTAATTGTTAATACGTTTGGCTTTGTTTCGCAAACGAACAGATTTATCATTTTAGAACTACGAATCATTGGTAAATGGGCTACTTAAATACTTTTTTACTCAATAGTCTATTCAACTGATCCACAAGGATATAATATTCAAACTTCTGAGAAAGACCAAGAAAATATGAGGTTAGATAGTTGTTCGGGTACTAGCCGATGATGATAGATTGTTGATAAATGATAAAACTGTATGTATAAGTTTACCAGAGTTTATTGGGAGAAATAATTACTTGATACTATTTCTAAATGATAATGAGTGACGCGCGACGTGATTGATGTCTACAAACGTACTGAAAGTAATGAAATAAGGTTAAAGTGTAAAATGATGATGCGGCGAAATGATGTGCATTTGCTGTGTGCGTGCCTTGCCCGTACATGCTCCCGGGGGCGGAATAGGAAAGAGAAAGTGATTTGATGACCTTACTCTAACATGGTGATTGACAAACTTTCTTTAAAGTTAAAATATATTTTACTTGATTACCTAGTTTAACTCAAAAGATTATTGATTCTATTCTTATTTGAAATGAATACTTATAAAGTTATTCCCAGATTAGTTTAACTATTTCTAAATAAGTACTAAGTATGATAAAGTCTCTAAATTGTTGCTTCAATTCTAGGAAAAACTACTTTATTACGGATAGGCGACGAGCCTTTATCTAACTGACTACAACCCGGATTATTCACTTTAGGCACGATTTGCCTTTCACTAATATTGCCTTTACCACTGATCATTTCACTTGAAATATCGACAACCGGGTTATCACATTCACTGAATGTTTTCATGCTGATGCACTGACACTGACGCCTCGGCGAGGGCGTCGGTCCGGCGGGGGCGCGCGCGCGGCGGCAGGCCAGCCCGGCCGCCAGCGCCGCGCCCGCTGCCACGATGCAGTAGATGGCCACGTAGTGGTGCACGTCGTGGTAGGAGACGCCGGCCGCCAGGGTCGCGCTCTCCTTCACCTTCTGTATGTTGTCCCGTATGTCCTCCAACGCCTTGTCTGACTCATGCGTGTCAATGGTCGGGGGTATGATCGGAACGGTTATATTGATGTAATTGTTAATCGGCGATAATACAGGGAGACTAATGTCAGCCTTATTATCCACTCTGCTAAGACGCTGTTTATGCCCGTGTAGTATAAAATCATCTGTTTTTATAATACAATTATCGTCTATTGTTAGTAAGCCAGCGCCTGTTATCAGTTCGACGGTAACTTGATCCGAACATATGATTCTCGCCTTTGTTTGATTGCATATGAAGAATAGGTGAGTGTTTGGTCTGTTTGTTTGTAACCATTTGTCTTTACAAAGGTCAATTACATAATTGCACTCATTTGAGGATTTATTCTTTGAACAAAAGGTAAATTCATCTCTAATGTGATAAATGGGTCTTGATAGTAGTTGGCAACACAAAATGTCTCCATTGTGCAAGCATGATGTTGCGTCTGTTTCTGTCATCTCGATATAGGTGTCCTTGTGTATGTTTATAGCTACATATTCGGAAGTAGGTACAATACTTAACATGTTATAACTTTGTACCTTCCTTGGTATTGAAGTAATTCTATACAATTCGTAGGAGTCTCTCAGAACTAAAGGCAACTTGATTTCGAAAAATACATAACTTTCTGTGAACCTGGTCTTGATTTTTAACAAGTGATATATCTTTCTTAGGTCAGTCATGGTATTGTCAATGGGTAGACATAATTCCTTTGATATTTGATTCGAAATAATATTTAATTCTTTCCTTAGTTGGTTTGGAGTTATGATGTGAAAGTTGAAGGTTCCTTGATAAATATCTGTAAGGGTGTCTAAAAGCATCTCTTGTATGTTTTTTAAACATTGAAGCATATTGGTTGCCGTAATAGCGCCAAGCGCAAACTCATTTACGCTGACTGTGTTTTGCAGTTCCAATTTCACGTTATTTATAGTTTTTTCAAAATTTAATGTTTGTTGGTTGATGAGTTTTTGCTGTTTATTTAATGTGTCTTCTGTTCTCTTTAAGACATTGTACTCTGACTCGATTATAGATGTTTGGTTCTTCCACAATGCTAGTATGTGGTGTTGATTATCTGACATAAGCATAATATCCTTCTGGTACTGTTCGGCGAACCTCTGATCCAATACACCGAAGAGCGAGTTCGCGAGATACCCGACACCATCAATGAGTCCGCGGCGCCAGCGCGTGTTCTTATCTGCTTGGGGGAACCCGCTTGTATGTTGACTCAGCAGCATGTCATTGTAGTAATTAAGTTCCGAGTACCCGTGACGTAGTTGTTGTAATATGATGTCGCATGATGAGTGTTTATTTATAATCGAACACATGTTTGTTAAATGATTGATGTATTTATTTAATGCATTTAAGCCCTGGTAATATGGATTTATGTCGTAATAGACAACGATCTTCCAATCTTCTTTGATAATTTGAATGTCTTGTAGTTTAGCCAGATAGAGACCTTGGTTATCTCTAAATCTTGTTATGTTTGTAGGAGAGCAATGTATGTTAGGCAGAGTTATTAAGAAAACCATCAGGGTCAGGGCTAATGACGTTAGCTTCTTGTTTCCTTTAACTCCTGATTTATTTCCAGCTCGCTTATCTTCACCAATGCATGGCTTAGGGTTCTGTACCTCTGATGTAGAAGATGATGATGAGGTTTGGGATTTGTCTTCTTTGTCGATTGGAAGTACGGCTAACTTCACGATTGGACGTTTTAAGAGGCCGTTTTTCGTCTTAAGCGTCACTACTCGTACATGTCCGTCACTCCCTGGATGTAGGTCAACCACTCGACCCAACGCCCACTTCCCAGGCGGTAAGTTATCTTCCTTGATGATAACTACGTCATTCATTTCAATGTTATCTTGTGGTTTTCTCCATTTACTTCTCTTTGATAGTTGGGTAAGATATTCTGAGCGCCACCTGTTCCATATATCTGTAAATATCTTTTGTGTTAGTTGCCATCTTGTACGCAAGTCTCTTTCTGTTTCGTATATGGTGAGTGTTGGACCACATGCTAGGAAATGTGCAGGTGTTAGGAAGTCCAAGTCTTCTGGATCTTCTGTTAGAGGGCATAGAGGCCTTGAGTTCATACACGCCTCCAACTGAGCTAACAAAGTGCTGTACTCCTCAAATGTAAGTCTTGTTTCGCCAACTACTCGTTTCAGATGGTGTTTTAGGCTCTTCACAGCAGCTTCCCAAAGGCCTCCTGCAGACGGCCATGAAGGGGCGTTGAAGTGCCAAGTTATGCCCATTTCACTGATTTCGGATATGAAGTTTTGCTCAAATTCTTGTTCTATCTTGTTTTTTAGTTCGGTATATTCTTGTTGTAGTACCTTGTTGGCATGTTGAAAGTTAGTGCCATTGTCCGAATACATATGGACAGGTACTGATCGTCGTGCTGCCATCCTGCGCAAGGCTGCTAGGAAGGCTGAGGACGTGAGGTCTGAGACCAGTTCCAGATGCACGGCCTTGGTTACCATGCAAATGAAGACTGCAACGTAACCTTTCATGGTTTTGATGCCACGGCCCTTGTTTGCCTTGATAAAAACGTGGCCTGTGTAGTCTACCCCTGTGTGGTAGAATGGTCTTGATGGGTTTGTTCGAGCTGAGGGTAGATCTCCCATAATCTGATGGTTGTTGTTATTGTTGTGCCTTTTACATTTCACACAGTTGCGAAGCCGTTTCTTGGTGGCTTGAATTCCGCCGAGAAGCCAGTATTTCCGTCTTAGAAAACTGGTTGTCATTCGAGCTCCACCGTGAAATGTGTCCTGGTGCGCCTGGTCGATGATGAGCTCCGAAAAACGCGTGTTTTTGTCAACAATTATCGGATGTTTCATATCGTATTCAATTTGAGCGTTTTCCAGCCGGCCTCCCACTCTTAAGATTCCTTGTTCATCTAAAATTGGGCACAAGCTGAATAGTTTGCTCTTACATGAAACTCCTTTCTTCTTTTTTAAATCTTCAATTTCATCTGAGAATTGCTCGTTTTGTACGTACTTGATAATTATTGCTTCGGCTTCGTTTATATCAGTTACTGTTATGAAACCCGAGCTCTTTTTCCACGGTAGGCATTTTCGCACCCGTGCCAACACTCTTACTGCTTTTGCCAATGAGCTAAATTTGTTGAGTAGGTATCCTACAACGTCATAGCCTTCGCTTACTTGTGCGATGTGTACTTGCTTTTGTTTTTTCAACTCCAGCTCTGTAGTGGGGATGGGAATATCTTGATTTTGCTCGTATGTAGGGAGCCATTCTGGACCTCGCCACCAGAGAGTGTGTTCCTGAAGCTGATTGACTGTTATTCCTCGGCTGGCGCAATCTGCTGGATTCTCTTGAGACCTGACATATCTCCAGCATTCCGATGGCATCGTGCCTGTTATCTGTGTCACACGATTGGCTACAAAAGCATTCCACTTGTTCGGTTCGCCATTGAGCCACCCTAAAACAACCATCGAATCGACCCAACCATAAATCTTGATGTTTTCGAAGGTGTTTAAGCATTCTTTGATTTTGGCCATTAATCTTGATAGTAGCATCGCGCCACTAAGTTCCAAACGAGGAAGCGTAATATGTTTATTCACAGGTACTAACTTGGACTTCCCTGCTATAGGTATTACATAAGTTGCACCGTTGTAGATTGTTTTGCAATACACCACACAAGCAAACGCTTTTATGCTTGCGTCGCAAAACCCGTGGAGCTCTACTTCGGAATTTTCTTGTGTTTTTAACCATCTTGGTATTTTAAATAGATCCAAATTGTGTAGATCGACCTTGATTTTCTGCCATTCAGCGGCAATCTCCTCGGACACTTGTTCGTCCCATTGTGCGTCTGATTTCCATGTTTCTTGGAATAATATTTTAAGCTTGGTGGTAATTGGTGTTAGCCATCCTAAAGGATCATAAATTCTGGACATGTCTGATAATAAATTTCTTTTTGTTGGTTTGCTTTCGGGCAGTTTTACTGGACTGAATATAAAATTATCATCCTTGGGATTCCAGCCTACTCCTAACGTTTTCGATGACTCAGCCTGTTTGAAGTCAAAGTTTTGTTGTCCATTTGAGCTTTCTTGGAGTTCGGTAACATTGGATTTCCACTTCCTGAGATTAAATCCTCCCGCTCTTAAAAGTTTGACCATGTCCTGTTTTAATTGTTTGGCTTCATCCGTAGTATGCGCCCCGTGAACTAAGTCATCCATGTAAAATGAATTCTCTAAGATGTCTGGTGCAGAGCTACCTTGATAGTTCTTTCTCTCATCTTGGGCGAGTTGTTTGAGCGTCATCATTGCCAAATAAGGCGCGACCTTGAACCCGTAGGTCAAGGTCACGAGCTGGTAATCTTGTAAAGGTTGTGATGGATCGTCTCTCCATACTATCCTCTGTAGTTGCTGATCATCGGGGTGCAACAATATTCCTCTATACATTTTCTCAACATCCGCAGTAAATGCATACTGGTATTGTCTCCACTTGATTATGAGACACTGCAGATCCTGTTGTAAATTTGGACCCCGGCACATGAGGTCATTTAAACTGTATTTTGTTGTTGTGGCTGACGCGGCATTGTACACTACGCGTAGAGGCGAGCTTGTCGATTCGCTACGTAATACGGCATGGTGCGGTAAATAACATGTAGGTAGCTGATTCGGTGTTTTGCTACACGGAATCATATGTCCAAGTGCAATGTACTCGTTCATAAATTGCTTGTACTGTTTCGCAATCTCCGGTTGTTTTTGTAATTTTCTTTCTAATTGGTAAAATTGTGCTACGGCTTTTGTCTTGGATTCGCCCAATTTTTCTTGATAGTCCTTTTTCATAGGTAACCTCACCTCGTATCGGCCATCATCTTTTCTTGTTGTGGATGATTTGTATAGCTCAATACACTCTTGATCTTCTAATGATAATTTTGATGACTCGGTAATTTCTTCTATCTCCCAAAACGACTGAATATCTTGTAAGTTGTTTAGAATGACATTGCAGTGAAGCGTTTTGACATTCCCACTGAGTATCCAACCGAGCTTAGTTTGTTGTGCAGTCGGCAGATTTGCATTTGTTCTACAAATACCGTCCATAAGTATAACTGAGTATACGTCGGCTCCTAGTAATATATCTACAGGGCGACTATCATAAAACTCCGGGTCTGCTAACTTGATTTGATCGAGGTACGACCAGTCTGGTTTTGAGAATGATGTACTTGGTAGATTTCTTATCAATTGGTTCATGATGTAGGCGTCGGTTTCAAACTTGAAGTCGCCGATCGTTGATGCGCATTCTATGTTTATCAAACCTTTGCATGAACTTTCCTTCGCGCCTATTCCTGAAATGACGCCGACACATCGCTGTCGTGGAATTTTCAAAATCTGAGCTGCATTTTCTGATATAAGGGATGCTTGTGACCCTTGGTCCAGGAGTGCTCGCATGGTATGATAGACTCCATTAACTGCTTTTACCTTGATTAGAGCAGTTGCAAGTAAAGTTTCAGAGCATTTGTTTTGCGACACGTGTGAACTTTGGACTTGTTCATTCGGTGCATTCACACTTGATTTTGCGTGGTGTGCGTTCGGTGTCGTATATGCGTTGTGCAATAATGAATTGTGGTCTCTATTGCACTCACGACACCTATTTTCAGAAATGCATGGTTTTCCTGTGTGTCTATGTAGGCAATTTGGACAAATTTCGTTTTGAAGGACCGTCTTTTTCTTGAGATAAGCGGGCATGTTCAAAAATGTTTGGCAGAAGTATATCCCATGATCATTGGTACTACATATAGGGCACTTGAATATCGTAGTACGCGTAGTAGGTATGTGTTGTTTTACCGGTTTAGCGTTCGATACTAGGGCATTGTAATGGTGTGCGGGTTTTTGACTCGCGTGGTATTTTGATATGTTATTGTTGATAAGTGGTTTAGGTGGAGGGTTCTTCTGCTTTGATGTTTCCAAGGTAGTGAATTTCGTCTCTAGAAATTCCATGAAATCAGATAATTTTGGTAACTCTCTTGGCTGTTTTAGTGATTCCATGTAATCGTTATATAACTCAACATCTAATTTTTGAGACAACAGGTATACTAGCAATGGATCCCAGGAAGTAATGTCTATTCCCAGGTTCTTGATGGCATTCAATGATTCGTTGGCTGTATCATGTAGTCTCTTGATGTTGCTGATGGATAAATGTTGCACAGTAGGTACATTCATGAGAGTACCGATAAGTGAAGTGAATATGAGCTTCTTGTTGTCATATCGATGCGCAAGGATCTCCCAACAGACAGAATAATTTTCCGAAGAAATATTGAGATGCTGTATTAAACGTTCTGCTTCTCCCTTGATTTTCCCTTTTAAAAACTGCATCTTCTGAGCGTTTGAAAGGGATGGGTTGTTATGGATTGTCTCTGTAAATAAATCCTTGAAGGATACCCATTGCGAATAGTTCCCGTTAAATGATGGTATTTCTATTTTTGGGGTTGACTTTTCGACATGAGCGACTGACCACATTTTCTTGTTAACGGCCTTCTTCATTTTATTGTAATGAGACTCGTACTCGGTGAACTGCTGTTCATATTCTTGGTTAGACCCGCCAAGTTCACTATCTAATTCCCAATGGAGGCTGTCGATAGCTGACCAACGGTTCTGCAAGTTGCGTAGCACATCCTCAAACTCCCACTTCTCTGATACTGAGTCGAGGTCAACGCTGGTAACGGTTCTCATAAACGCCTTAAAATTGCTAGCTTGTTTTTTGAGCATATCCTCTGTTTTGCTGCTGGAGCCCCGGGACGTCGTTGGTTGAATCTGATCTTGGGCTTGCCTCGGCGCCACTGACGGGCTAGGCATAAAAGATGGTGGCTTTATAACTGGTGTCCCAGGCTTGTAACTCTGAATAGTCTCCCTGATTTTGATGTATTTATTCTTTACTTGCTCGTATTGTTGAGAATTAAAGTAACTATGAGATTTATCTTCGCATGATAACAAATTGATGTGGTTGTTGTGGAACTCGTTCCAATATTGGTCTAGAGTTTCCAATCGCTTCTGGATGTACTCCGGTGTCTTGCGGTCGGAACTAGCCTTTTTGAAATTAGTGTAGAGTTGATCAATACCCCCTACCACTTGCTCTTGTGTAGCAATAATATCCTCCATCCTCAACATGATGATTTGAGTAGAAGAAGATAAATAGGAAAGATCTTACTTGAATCAGACGTCTCCTGGTTTCGTGTGCAACTTGGTATGCACGCTCCCTGATGTCTTTCCGAGCTCCTTGATCAGCTCAGAAAGTGAATGCTGCTGCTTACTGTATATCTTGTGATACAGTAAGAATCCTCCTTGAGTGGCTGAGAACTACCACGTCACTTCACCGGAAACACTGACACGTATCCAGGTCACACGACGCGTGGTTTAGTCCCGCCTGTTCGGAGGCTCGAAGGACCAATGTTCGGGTACTAGCCGATGATGATAGATTGTTGATAAATGATAAAACTGTATGTATAAGTTTACCAGAGTTTATTGGGAGAAATAATTACTTGATACTATTTCTAAATGATAATGAGTGACGCGCGACGTGATTGATGTCTACAAACGTACTGAAAGTAATGAAATTAGGTTAAAGTGTAAAATGATGATGCGGCGAAATGATGTGCATTTGCTGTGTGCGTGCCTTGCCCGTACAATAGTGGACACCGTGCTCCATTTACTCCGTAAATGATCTCCAGGTTACGACGCTCTGAAACCATCTCAAAACTCGGGTCCGCTTTATATACTTGCCCATATACATATTCACACAAAACATAGGTACACAACAGTCTAAAGCACCTTATTTTGCAGTGTCTTGTAGCTTTATACGACTTTGTATTAAGTTATTTAAGAAACTTCTCCACTGAGGAGCTTATATGCTTATCTAAATTAAGGTACAAATGTAAGTTGAGATTATGACATTTATTATTTTCTGCAACTTTCAAATGGCACAAGCCATCATTGTGGTTGGGGAGTAAAAGTGAATGATACAGAACACCTCATGCGGTGGCTAAAATGCAGGGAATATGTTAGACAAAATGTCAGCGACTTATTATTGCTTCCCATTATATCTGTGTATGGCTCAAGGCTCAGGTAAACTGTTTCTCCGGAGAATGGTGAACATTTACCTTTATGTTACGAGATAGGTTTACGAGTTCATTAGTAAGACTAATTTACGTAAAGTTGTCATGAGAAAACTTATTCTAATAAACTCAAATTATGAAGCAGAATTCTGGTTTTATATTCATTACATAAAGTCTGAAGTTACTCGGTCCGTGATATGAATAATTAAGTAAGTAAATAAAATGAGCTTTTTAACTAAACAGAAACTTTAGATTTAGTTTTGTTTTCCATTTAGTCAAAGTAGCTATGCAATTAATTGATAGGTAAGGTATATTCTACTTATCACGATATCTACTTTACTTATTTATAAAACCTATTGCACTGAGAAAATAATAATTATTTAACTTGGTTTTGGAAGCACTGTCTCTGTCAATTATTGTCATTGAAACTAAATGAGGCCTATTATATTTACCTACCTTCGATCATAATATATCCTGATCGAAGTTACCTACCAACAAACTAATGAAAACGATTGGTTGCAACTACGAATATGCCCGCAGTTTATCATCAGAGACGTGTCCCTAACTTATAATCTAGGTACAACAAATTTTATTGTTACAATACTTACTAAAGTACTTTTTTACACCGATTCTAAACAGGTTTTGTGTGCCTTAAATAAATATACAGGATGTTGCAAAAAGGGTTACTAAAACAACTTTTGTTCTACGAGTTTTGGAAATTCGCGAAAAAGACAACAACCTGTATAAAGACGCGGCCGTGCGGTGCATTGTACTAAAATTCGCTAACAAGCAGATAGCAAAGCTCGATCTATCTTTTACGATCTAGTCTAGGTAATGTTCGTGTTTGAACTGAGTTATTGGATGTAATTTACCGACTGGGCGGGAGCTGGCGGCCACTCCGGCAGTACGAATATTATACAGGGTGGAACAAGTTGTAGACAAGTAATAAGTACGAAAATATTGTGTAGTTTGGATCTTAAAGAAATAAAGGAATGTTTCCCTTAAGTGAGCTAACTTAAGGATTTAAGGTACTTTCCCTGCAGGAGCCGACTTACTTTCCCATCCTGTATAGTATTCGTAAAGTCATTGCAAAAAGGATATACTAAGCCGAAACCTACATGTGCAGCATGGTATATCTAGCTTAGTATACCATTTTTGCAACATCCTGTATACGAGGACCTAGAGTCGCAGTCAGCGAAGCCCTGAGCGAAAATTCGAAAGTCGGGAGTGCACACCCAGAGCTGGGCAGTCATTGCGATTGTTGAGCTACATTTACGATGTACGGATTGTGAATTTGCAACTGCCTTTGCTTTTATCACTCCAAGACAACGATTTGGTAGTAGGAACATATTTGAGCAAGTTTTTATTATCATGTTCAGATTCCTATACTGAAGGAAACTATGTAAATTAGACTTTACTACAGAAATAAAATAACATCTAATAAACCTTAGATCCAAAAAAACAGGGTCTAACTTATGAGCATTATGAACAACTGAATCACAATTCAATCAATGTCACATGCCTAGATTTACGGTAAAACAAAGAGTTACGAAACTGAAGCAAACTACGTTAGTATCGGCGCAACATGAAACAATGCTAGTTAACAAGGTTCGTCGACGCCAGAATGTTCGCTGCATGACAGCATTAAGCGTTTCTGGCGCTCAGTTAGTAATAAAAACTTGTAATTACACTCATTTAGAGAGAGAAGCTCTGGTGACGCCGAGTCGTGCCAAAAACGCCTATTATTTTTATAACCAACTCGCTAACTTCTTCTGGTTTAAGCGACAACTATGCTTTTTACGACTAAAGCCCAGTTTCTCATTTGCGTAAGTCTTCTTAAGGATGAACCTAAGCGAAGCTCATTGAAAATTCAGCCAATCACAGCACTGCGAGACGTATTTAAGTTCTGTTTAAGTTGAAGTTATCAGTTGAGAAACCGGCAGTTACTGCCTTGTATTTTTAGGTTTTTTAGCCAAAAGCACGAAAAAGCTCAGCCGAAAAATAAAGTCACTTAGGTTTTTTTTCCGAAATCTATGTGGCTTGGCGCCTCTCCGCGAGTGCAATGTTGCATGAGCGCGCGCGATAACTTTGTTTAATTTTATTGTTTCGCTCTAACGCTGCGTATTAACGCCAACTTTACACGCTTTAAATATTGGCTCAAGAATTCGGTACCAAAAAGTGGATGGATCATTTGTAAAAAGTTTGGTGCGGAATTATAATCCGCATCCGGACATGAGGTGGGCGGTATCAGGCGGCGACAAGCGGCTGGGGCCGGGCTCGTAAAAACTTTTCTAATTATGTACATTTTGTAGCGAAGACGGCTACGCGCAGCCATTATATTTTCGACTTAATTTCGCGGATTCGGTGTCAACACTCGACTCGTGTTCTGTAACACCCCCCGCGTAATACAGCCTGATCTTTTCCGTAACCACGAAACTTAGATGAAATAACGCCAACTCGGAATTATACGACTTTGATATAACAATGTTTTGTAAAGCTTGTTGTATAAATAATGTAATACTTGGTGTTTCTAGCTGTACGCCGCAGCGGTAATTCAGCCCTGGGGTCTTGTTTATAGGAGTCTAGGTCAGTCGGTGGTCTCTTTATTAATCCCAGAAGGAAGCCGGATGCAACATTAGAAACTGTATATTTGTAGTATTTTTATCTACATTTTGTTGATTTATATTATGTACCTTTATAGTCGTATGCACCTCATTGTTTTATATGTATATATTATACAGTAATCTATCGCCATAAATGGCTTGATAGAGAATAAAAACTTATACTCAAGCCAAGACCTTTGGTTTAGCTTAATCTTACGAGTAAGTACTTGTGTGAATATTATCTATGCAAAAAACATAGTGCACCTAGCTGACCCGAGCAGCAGTTTCGTCGACGGTGAAGTTTTTACGCGCAGTTTCAGGGGGGTCACTCTATATATGACGAAAAACTAAGTTTCGGAGCGCTGCTGCGAGAGCCACGACTCTATCTGCACGTCAGCTCTCGTTCGTATGTTTTTCGTCAGTATAGAGTGACCCCATAGTGCCAAGCTCACTTGATGGCGCTGCACCGGCATGATACGGGCGCAACGACGGTCGCCGCGCGGCAACCGCTAGTAAACTTTCACTGTTTACCTCTAGCTTCATATGCTTGCCTGCTGGATTAGATGACATGTATTTTGGTTATTTTATACCTACCAGAGGTTTTATTTAGAAGGTGTTAAAAAGGTAACAATTACTCTCAATGACCTCCTCTGACCTCAATGAGTCCTGAGTCACTACCCTTCGGCTTATTACCAACATAGGTATTATATTATCATTTTAAACATCCTATACACGCTTTGAAAAAAATACTGTCTAACTTGATCGAGTAGGTCAAGCATCTTTCAAATCAACTGTATAATTCTGGGTCCAGTATATTATATACAATGCTTATTTTTTTACATTTAGTCAAATTTAAAAATGAATCATTCTAACGACGCTGGAGTCTACATCCAGTAAACTGCTTACCGCCCGAGCCCACTGACTAAACACTTTACCGAACAAGTTAGAAGCTACCCTAGACCCGACACAACAGCCGACTAATGAATTGTAATTAAGACTTGTTTATACGCTTTGCATAAATACAAATTAATAGCTCCGTAGTATCTTGGTTAAGACTGTAGCGGGAAACTTTTGTAATTATTGTTATTATGAGTGGAGTCAGTGGCATGGCGGGAGACGCAGCGTATATTTCCTAGTTAGTCTCCGCAGAGTTTGTGGCGCTATATGTTTACGGTGGGGTGCCTTCTGCTGATCGTGTGTAAATAATGTGGAGTTCATATTTGTAATAACTGTATATACCTAGTAATAATAAATTAATTTGTTCCAGGTAGCGACCCATAATTTATTGTTACATAATATTTTATAAATAGATTCATTGAAACTATGAAAGCCTATGTCAACCCACTGCAGGGTATACGTCTCTTCCCTGTTTAGCCAAAGTCTACGGGCCTGTGCGATTAGGTTATTTGTTCCAGTTACTTTTTATAATGCTCGCTGCTCGGACTAACGGGTTGGCCATTCAACCTTGCACATCATGAATAGCGGAATCGGTACTGCAACTGAGTTCCTGTTATGTTTGTAATAAATAACTTCTTAATTTGCCTGCGAGACTGAGCAAAGAAACCCCATATTGGGTTTCTGTATGTTCATGTTTACCCCTTGCGGGCGACGGGGTAATTTAATGGATTAAATGGTTCAATTGATGACAATGAGTCATCACGGCGGGAGGAGGTTGTGAAATATGCATTCATCTTTAAAAAGCGACGTTTAAATCTCCCCTTCGTTTGTAATATTACTAACAGCTTATTTGGGTATAAATCGCGGTACGTCGCACGGTGGTGCTCTTGTAATCAGCTAGAGTGCGTTTTCTGCTCAACACTCTGATTTTACAAGCCGCTAAAATAAAAAATGCCATATTTATGATCACAATTTATCGTGTCAATTTAATCGAGTTTCATTTGCAGTTTTATTATTCACTTAGCATAAATATTGATGATGGGCTAAGTGAGTAAGTTCCTAAAAATAATCATATGAGTAATTCGTAATTTTATTAAAACGAAAGTGTGTTCGTCGTTTTTATTCCCTACGCCTACCCTAATGGCTTGATAAAATCGATATAGAAAAGTACCTAGTTATCATAAAAAGGTTTCATAAAAAGGCTTCATAAATCCAGCAGCCTCCTGCAGGGCTCGTTTTTTACCGCGCCGCTAATTAAACATCTTTCGATGATGATTAACGAGCTGCCCACATTAAAGGAGTGCCTTCAGTCACTCCGCTTTGCTTTTCCCCAGATTCTCACATTTCCCCCCAAAGGAGTGGAAAATTACTGCCCATCAATATTGTGCCTTTCTTTTAGGTAATAAATTAAGGTTTTTACCCAGACCTAAAAAGCGTGGTATTATTTTTGGACAGTGCAACTTTCTGATGTTTAGGAATAACAACATTGACGGAACAACGTCAAATGTTGGAGTTCAAAGAGTGGCCGCTAGTGGAGCGCAATGCGGTTTTTCATACACTGAATATTACCTACTTACGGTTAAGTAAAATACAATAAGTAAACCCAAAGAAACTTTTTAAATCCTCTGATGTTTTTTTCCTAAAGTGATGTTTTGATTGGTTGGTTGAAATAAAGAAAGAAAAGAATTTTCATCTCACACATCACATTAATCAGATTGTATGCACAGGAATTTCACTAAGTATCTCTAAAAATATCTTAATCAAAAATACCTTTCAGTGTCCTCTAGTTGATGGAGATAGAAGTTACCTGAAAACGAAGAGGGATGTTCATTAGGAAGTTATAAATGGGGGTAATTTTGTTCCGGCATCATACCATTCACTCGCTGATGAAAGAAAAACAAGGGGTGGGATTGCGCTTTTATTGAACACAATCCCGCCACAGCGACGGAAGCAGACATGTTTTTTTTCTCCTCAAAGCGGGAAAAAATTAAAACTATCTGTGGGTAGTGAAAATATTAGTCTACGTAATGGCTTGATGAGACCTTGGTACATGTATACGGAGATGTAAATAGATGGTTACGAAAATGGTAAGTGTAAGGTAATTAATTAATTAATGTAATTAGGTATTGCAAGGATTAGGTCTTACTAAATTAAGTTTATTTAATAAATATACTATAGATAGATACGTCATAACTGCTAGAATAAAATCCGGTTTATTACACCTAGAATTAAAAATGGTTTACCCTTGCTTACCCAAAGGTACAAACTAGTTTTTTTTACAGACTGAAGTGAACACAACGAGTTAGAAACATCAGGGCGTTCTGATTGCCGCATCATTCAGATGATCGCTTGTGTTGTTGACTGTACACCCTCGCGCTGACTGTACTCGAGCCACTCGCTTTGTGAACGCACCCTAGTGACTAGTGACAGAACGAGCTCATAACACATTTAGCATTGTTTGACTCTAGTGTGCAGCCGGTTTTAAATGACTGAAATTTTTGCTATCTCTATTTTATTTGAGGATTTAAAGTGTCTTAACTTTTTACCGATAAATATTTAAAATTGAGAATAATTGAGAAGAAGAACTTTTACTTAGGTATACATGTGCACTGATGGTTCAATTTAAGTAAAGTATCAATTAATTGTCACTCCAACAAAAGATCATCTACAAAGTATAATAATTAACAAGTAAAAAGACGGAAAGAAAAAAATCAGCATGGCTTAAAAATGCTTAAAAAAGATAATCCTTCAGTCATATTTTCCGTTTCATTTGAAAAAAAAAATCACAAGGAAGAGAGGGCCGCGGAACGAAACTGGAGTCTGTTTTTTAATGGGTTAATTAGCTGACGATCCGCTCGTTTAATTAAAATGAAAAATTTCCGTGACCAGACTGTACGGATTAATTGTGCAGCCCTGAAACTATTCAGGTGAGAAGCGCTGGTAAATACTGGGAGCATTTCGCTGGCAACACTCACTTTGTCATAATTATGATCGCAGCAAGCTCGGGGATTTAAAAATCTTAATAACTTGCCCGAGAGATGAAATTGCTGCTGCATTTGTAACTAGAATAACATTGCTTACACCGGGAGCAGTATAGCTTTCATTCTCACTTTCATAATAAGGTGGCTTTTGTACCAATAATAATGTTCCATTATAAGATAAAATATACATTCAACTTGTAAAATATCTTGATTTTTAAGTTTTGAACTGTCTACAGTTGCAAACAAACATAGTGTTTTAGGTAATTATAGGATAGGTTTACGATTGTTCGCTGATAACGATAATGGTGCAATACTGTGTACTAGGACTATTCAAATACACTCAGATTATACCTATGTATGCATGCCAACCAGCAGAGTAGAATCCCTAAAACTATTATAGGCATGCGTTGACTAAAACCATATTTCTAATGAGTTGCATTCTTATTCATCTATATACAATACACATGCGTAGGGACTGTGCAGAATTTGAATTAGAGTAGGAGGCAGCGGACTGTCAGTAGTGGTGGACGGCTGACCGACGCGGCATCGCCCCGCTTGTATGGGATATGGGATGCACGCGTTCTGTGGCAAAATCATTTTTGAAATCGGTCTAATAGTTTCTGAGTGTGAAAAGTGTAAAAATAATGATGATCATACTTGAACCAATAAAATCATATTACACACTTGTGAAAGTGTCAAAATAATAGTTTTTTTTCACCTTTTTTATCAATGAATTAAAAAAGTTTTGGTTAGTGGCCATTTACTTACACAAAACGGGTCAGGTCTGGCCATTCTCCTATATTGACGCAAGTCAGAAAAAACAACAGCTAAAAATAAGCACGAGGACCAAAGCCAGCTAACAAAACTGCGAAGAGTCACACATACATTTCAGTTAATTGAACTATTTTGCACGCGAGTATTTTTAGCGCAGGCTGTTTGCGCGGGACGATAGCGGCGCTGTCACCTCCTGTGAAATATGGCCGCCTGGTAGCATTAATTGTTGTTGACTAGAAAACACGAGCGTATGCAGAGCTCTACCTGCTGCATTAGCATAGCAAGGAGGGTGACGTCACTTGTACTTTGCGCAGCGTTTCCTTCAGTTGAATGTGTGATTGTGATGCCATCAATCTAACCGATATTTTTGAATGCTTGCAGAAATACTCATTTAGGTACTTTTTTTTAAAGATTATCTACACTCAGTTTAAGATTCGAAGCAAATGTTAAGAAGACTCACAGACTACTAGATTCAGAATATAACATGTAAGTAAATGTTTTATTATAATGTTGTATGTAGTGTAGAGATGCTAATAACATTTGACAAATCTAAATGAAGCGAAAAAGTTTTGGGAAATCAAGATATTATTCAATAGGTATGGTAAACAAAAGCAAAAGTTAATTTGAGTAAAATATAGTTTCAAGAATGTTGCTTATTTATCTACTGCTGTACTTTGCACTTAAACAATTAACAAAGGTACAAAAATGTCTTTACTGCTACGAAACGAAAGAGAAAAAAATCAAAGCAACTTAACCTGGGCGGCAAGCGGGAAATTCGCTTAGCAACAGTTCAAGAGATTATTTTACGTGTATAATAATTTACAAAAGTGCTTATTTGTGCCGGTTCCAGTGTCACGGGGCCGTAACGAGGTCGCCGTCTGCATAAACGTCGGCGGAAAACAAATTGTTTTAATCTAGTCCACGCCGCCGCGCCGCCGCCGCCGCCGCACCGCCAGCGTCGCCGTGGAATTCCTGCTAACTTATAGGATCCTGGTACCCGCGAGTGCGGTTACGGCTAAATATTAACCAGTTATTTTGGGTCTGGCGTGAAAAGACTAAGTACAAGTAAGCAGAAATATTAAACTCATAATAGCTTTGTAGCTAAACGACTGGTTGACTGTGTAGCAAATGGTCTGAGTCCCTGAAATTCTAAATAACCTACTTCATGCTTGTCTTTTTCGGTGGTGAACCGTGTGGATGGATGCGAATAATGGATTCTGAATCATGCTGGGCCATTCCAACTAAATTTTAACAGAAACTCATTATCTCACTCATGGCATACGATTCCAAATAGTAGAGAAACCTCGTGTAATATAAACCTAAATCTGTAAGCTCAAGTTAAAATATTAAACTCATAAACCGTATTGATGGGCTCCTGAAGCACGTTTCATAAACATTGTTGTGAAAACCAATTTGCGTTGACTGAGACTGTTTTCAGGCGAACCGTAGCGGAAGGATCCACGCAATTAAATACTCCTGAAACGGAGCACATAATAGGTTCATTGAAACATGATGATGAAGGTTCAGCGATTGAACGGGGAAAACACTTTTGTTCTCCAACCGACTTATCTTTTGTTTTTTTAATGGAAGTAATCTACAATTCCGAAAGTTCTTTCAGCAGTCCAATTAGACTGATTAAAAGTGCATTGTCGGGTTTCAATTGAACATGTAGGTAGTTGTGAGGCACGCTACAGAAGTGCACATTTAATTTTTTTTACCCACTTCCAAAAAAGAAAAGGTTCTCTATTTGTCTGTATGTATTTTTTTTGCCATATCAGGCTTCCTTGAGAACTCACTTAGAATCCTTTTTTAAATTCCACCGGAACCGCGAAGCAAAGCTTGTGGGAAAGATTAAGTTTTAAAAATTTTGTAGATGTACTAAATAAGTTCTAAAAGCTCATGAATTGCAATGTTTGATGATGACAACATAGAAATAACATAACATGGACATAAATATCCTATTCATAGTAAAGTTGGGAATAAAATCGTATCACCGAATATAAAATGGAGCTCACAAATGTCAAGTGGCAAGTTAATGATTCAAAAATGGGCGATATGAGCAGAGATACATTGTTATGTTATGGGTGTAGATGACCGTATCCCTAGAATGGCAACCTACATACATACATATGTATATGCACTCACGACTGTAATCCCCAAAGGGGTAGTCAGAGCGAGCCACCCACTTTTCGCAGCAAACTTGTACTCACGTGATAGGTTGTGAACCATATCGCCGTTTTGGAATAAGTAGGTACAATTCACAATGTACAATGGCAACCTACTTGTATTTATTAGTTTCAAACGCCAATAGATTCTCGTACTGCGCATCCACACGAGGTATGGGTATTTGGGCACGTAACTCCACTCCGATGGCTATCCTGTTTGCTTTTATCCTTATAGAAAATTTCGTGGAGCCGAGCGACTGCATCGCTAAGGCTTCCAATATCGTGCGGATTATCCACTACCAAAGGCTGTAAGTCGCGCATTCAGCCTATTGGACATTGCAGCTTACCACTTTCCGTTAGGATTTAAAATTGAGTGGCGGTTTCCGGTGGGTATTTTGACTAAATATCGGTAACGGATTGGCGGGCCGACACTGTGAAACGGGAGAGAGCATAGTGATGCATGGAAAAGATTAATGCACTGCGGTCCACTTTGTAGAAGGAGGGAAACAAGGGGGAAACAAATTTCAGCTGGAAAGCACTAGAACGATTGACAGGCTGGATATAAGATTAACTTGCAGAGCTTTGTAACGACGCGACGTGGAGACAATGTATTGAGTTAGTGGCAAATATGCATAAAGGTAGATGTTTCTCTTAAAAATAAAATTAGAACGTTATGTTTAGATTTTTATGCAACTAATATGATTTTAAAATCAATAACCCGCTTATTTAATCTTTGAGTACTCAAAGTCAATTACCACTTCAATTAATTCAGTATCCCTCATTTCTCTTGCCTTTTCAACTGTAGGGTAAACCATGGTTGATTAGTCCATGATATAGCTGGTTAGGTTAAAAAGTCAATGCGGGTCAATATTGGCAGTGGGCACAGCGGACTGGTCTAAATTCCAATGTTTGCTGTCATACGTCAGCATTAGAGCGTTATGTGCGTAGCGCAGTATATGCCGGTGGGTGTACTGCTTTCGGGCACTTCTGATTTGGGCAGCAAAGTGGGGTTTTCAAATAGGTATTAAAATTGTTTTTTTAGTGATATACTTCACAAAAATCCTACATCTTTTACATTATAGTTATTATGAAAAAATACACAAGGAAACATTATTTAACGTTCAATTTTTATTCATTTAGGTATATGTATCTTTGACTACAATTCATTAGTAATCAATTGATATTAAGAAAAGATTACCATAAATAATGACGCCGTCTGCAAAATGGAAGTACATTTAACAGCGCATCACAATATATTACTTACTATATATAATATTAAATACTGAAATATTTTGATCAAATTCTAAATTAAATGTACCTACTTATTAAAAAGTTGTGTCCATTTGGTGTCGACATAAGTAAGTGTAACTTGTTCATTGCTTATGCGTGCACTTTATTATGTAAGTATGAAAATGCATTACAAAAATAAAAATAACAAATCATCAAATCGATAACCTAAATTTAGTAACTACTTTTTTTTTTGTTGCTCCTTTCTACTAGTTTTTCTGTACCTCCTGTAGGTTGGCTGGTAGAAAATGCTTTTAGCATTAAGTCCACCTTTTGTACACTTATATTTCATATTGGTGCAATAAAGTATCAAATAAATAAATAAATTAAACAGAGTGATTTAAAGAAACCCCAGTGCAAGATGCAGCAGGAAGGCGCCGCGCGCTGTCGGGTAGTAATGGATTGTTTGCCTTCCGCGCGGACATCCGTCGCCGTCGATCAGAACACGACCTAATTACATGTAAATAAATACGGGCGAGGCGAAGACTGACCGCTGCGCTGTTGACCGACTGATAGGGTTCAGATTTGATTGCAATGATTTAGTTCATATCGCTTGGACCCAGCTGTGCTTTCCTTTCAGTTGGTTTTGAGTGGCAGAAACTGGGAGATCTATTTGGTGTCGGGAATATATTTTGTGTCTGAAAAGGTGTGTTAAACAACAAAGCAAAGTTGCAACTTGGGCCAGTGACCAATGAGCTTATGTATTGTACGCTATTCTGTTCTCATTGCAATCATGTTCTTATACTTCTTATCCACAGAGTGGTAACAAAGAGTAAATGCGGGTCCTACAATATGCATACACGCACGTTCTTTCTATATGGACACTGTGTTTTAGACTAATTTAGCTTTCTGTATGTATTATAGACCTAATATGATTAGCAACAAATATTATATGTATACGGCTGAACAGATTTAGATGGTACACGTGAAATTTTAAAATATTTTATGAATACTGAAATGTAATTTCACTCAAAACTATTATTAATATAGGAATACGAGTAAGTATATTTAGAATAAATTATCATACGACAATAATTGCAATATACTGAATATAAGCGTATAAATTCTGCCCTATCACCCCATTCACTACCTAACAGTACAAGCATAGGTAAAGCATCCCATAGAGCTAGGTATGAATAGACATGTCAATGACAAACAGCCGGGCTTGTGTCCCGCGGGCGCCATAACGCGCGCTGCATGCGTCTATGTGCACGATACGACATCGGGACCGGGGGGTCACTTCCTAAAACGACGAACCAACGAACGAGAATTCTCATGCAATCGACACGCTTAATATAACGAGATAGAGTCGTAGTTAATTCGTTCGTCGATTTAGACAGTTACCCCACACCGATGTAGAATGCTGCCTGATTATTACACTATTTAGGCCTATAGAGGGGGTCTATAAAGAGAAAATGTGGTTTTATCGTATATTACGAGTAGGTGGATCTGGTGGTGGTGGTGGTGGTGGGGAAGGCCAAGACTGTTGTGATCTCATATTATGCTCATTGAGAAATGCCGTCGAGGCTATCGCCTATAAAGTATTATTACCACTTCAACCGCAACGCAATACCACCGAAATAGAGGAGTCAACGGCCAAAATATCCGTGAACACAACAAATCAAACACCAAGTCATAATAAACAACCGCACACAACGCAAACCGAGCATAATACTGAACCGAGGGCACACACACGTGCACACACACAATGTTAATTTATATTAAATTTCCCCGCGCCATTGCTAACATGTGGAAACTGGAAACGCAAAGCTACTCACAGGACATAGGACATGCACCGACGCCGCCGTGCGGCACATTGCCCCGGCACAAAATATTGTCCGGGTTACCGCCGCTCTAACTTCCAATACAATATAAATTGCACTATGAAAATATTCCACCCTGTATACAATGATCGCACCTCTGCCACCGCGGAATAGAGTTCCTATTTAAAGCGAATAAAGTGGTATAATACCGGTAATGTTGTCGCCTTTCTGTGGTAAGATAAGGGCGGGCGACATTGACTATTCAAAAGGTTGTGGTTTTCTAAATTTGCGCTCAATAACACCAGTGTAGAAGTTTAAAGAGCCTTTGAGTTAACGAGCTCTATTACGATTTTATGGTTGTATGTCGCGAAAATACTCTCTTTCAAATTGCTTAAACAGCAAATTAAAAAAAAAACCCATTGAAAGCTTATTTAATTTATGTAATATATTTTTCTTTCGTGCATGTAGGTATAACGTGTAAATGGATATGCTCATTGCTGTAGAGTGACCAGCTTTTCTTTTCTGTATAAACT
This sequence comes from Plutella xylostella, assembly GCF_932276165.1. Classification (NCBI taxonomy): domain Eukaryota; kingdom Metazoa; phylum Arthropoda; class Insecta; order Lepidoptera; family Plutellidae; genus Plutella; species Plutella xylostella. The sequence goes on along the minus strand of NC_063984.1, from coordinate 7,793,136 downwards.
TCACGCACGAGGTAGGTCGCGAGCTGTATCGCACTTTTGGAATGAACACAATGTATAACCATACTTAATAAACAAATAAATAAATAAATAAAAATGTAGGTATGTAGGTACTATCATCAGAATATTTTCGTTCAACAGCACGTGATGATAACTTTATTTCCTTAAATGAGAAAAAAACATTCCATCATGCCGGGATCTCAACTCACGGCTGCGGCTTCTCAAATTCCATGATACCTAGAGTACCTAGGCAGTAATTATGCAAGCGATAATTAACCATTACTTTATTACAGGCTATAAAGCTCGGTATACTTTCATGAAACTAAGATTTGCTATCCAGTTTCCTTGCCATTCGTTGGATATTTTATTTTGCCCGCCTTAAAGATGCAATAACAATAAATAAGGCCCCGCACCCCTGGGCTTTGCGATCCCTTCGCCGCCGCAGTCCGTGGGACTCGAGCTTACATAATAGTATTGTCTTAATAAATAATACCTGGATACCAAAATAAGTGCCGGTACCGTATCCGAGGCAACTCATTTGATTAAAACAAATGAAGGGTAAAAGTAGATTTGACAGTACCAACCCTGGCTAATTTTTTTGTAAGTAATCCAATCTATCTAATAGTATTAAATCTTTGATTCTTTAAATGAGATATTGAATAGACGAACATGATAAAGATTCACATATCAAAGACTAAAACAAATCTAAATAATGTCCGCATGAATATAAATGAATAAAGTCACAAATCTTCTAAGCAAACTTATTCAAGATATAGCTTACTTAAAAAGTGAGGTGTTATTTGGTCAAACCGTTACTTTTTTGTTTACCGTGACCGTGACTTAAATTAAAGCTATCGAAGGTTGTTTTAAAAAGAACTTGACAATCATCCTTTATTCCCTTTACTCGGATACAGTATTATTTTGAAACCCAAAGCTATAAAACATTCCTCTATTTTACGTACAATTGTAGCGGTGGCCACATCTGCTAATATGCATAACCTTGCAATCATGTATGCATCGTAACTTAGCAATAGCTGACTGGCCTTTGAACATATACATGTATACAGACAATGAGTACTACATTGGTGAGTGAAAACATGTAGGTGCTACAACCAATATGTTCTGCTCAGGTGTAGTGGACCTCTATTCCCGGAGGCCTAGTAAACTCTCTTCTCCCTACCTAGATGTAACCTCGATCGGAACCAATGCTAGTATCCTGTTCTTATTTAAACCTTAACTCAAGGTAGGAAGGTCGGGATTTAAAATTTAGTAGAGGAAGAAGGTTTCCTTGTCCACATGTAGATAGGTACATTACCAAAGCACATGAGTAACGAGTACTGGCCACAAAACGAACACCTTTGTAAAGCTTTAAACTTTATGGTACAGAACTTAAGGGACTGGTTTTACGACATGTTTCTTTACAGGTCTGTCATTTGGTTAAAAATATATATCTGGGTTGCTTCAGACTCTTTACCTAAAAGGTTTTTTACAGGACAGTAAAATTTATGGGGACTGGCGGGTTAATTTTAAATAAATAGAATTGGCCATCGAGCTAGATAAAGTTGACTCAATACAATTCGTAAATGTTTAACAGTATATCGATCGAACACTCCCCATTTTTTCGATCGAAAATTGTAATTTTTTGGGCTGAATTTTATACCTACAACTGTGCCAACATACACCTGTACGAATCACAAAAAATAAGTAACCATGTGAGGACCAAACCAAAAGGACACCAACCATAAATTCGCATGTTTTCATTATAAATTCACGACACACCACGCATTCTCCATTAGCGTATTCGAATAATGCAGCAAAAAACTTTATTAGGTACTTCATAATTACCGGCTACTTTATTTACGGCGCGTCGCCTCGTGGCCATTTAATTAATTGGGGTTTTTATGCATCGCCGTCCATTGAATATAAAATAAATAATTCATGTCATACTATACAAATTACTGCAAGTATTCAATTGACTACATTACAGTTGCTGAAAGCAAACAGCAGTCAACAAGCTGGTGAAGTAAATAATAAAATAGAGTTTTTTTGAGTACCAGGAACGCAGGGAGTGAAAGCAGTCGTTGGTAAGAACGGTAAAGTTTCTGTTTGCGGCGCACAGAGCTGGAAACCACAAACAGGGACAGAGGCCGCTAGCCGGTGGAAAAGTGCATGTACCCTCCAATGATATAGTAGCGGGCCGGAGCATCCCTTAGGTGCGATAAACCCTGCCCCGCTTGCCTGCGAACCACTTTCTTTATGGGAGGTCGGGCGGCGGGCAGGTGGAACCGACCAGGTATATTGCAAACGTATTTTTAGAGTATCTTTGCCCTCTCTCTCTGTCTCTATCTTGTCTTTGTTTTTATCGGGTCAGGTCTAAAGGATTGCTTTCGGGAATGGGGTCTTTGCAATAAAAAAATAGTTAGCTACAGCCTACTGCTATGTTCTCGGTTAAATAATTTGAAATAAAAATAATGAACATGCAACATAAACTGTATTAGGTATGTAGGAAAATCTATCACAGTAACTTACTTTTAAACTATAATACGTTGAGGTGTAAAATAAGTACCCAAATAAAAGTTGCATGGTGAATCGGGTGATAATAACAAAAAAAACAGACATGTCGTTTATTTTCATTCCAAACAAAACACAAAAATAGGTCTTTTATCGCATGTTAGTTGTTTGATATCTCCCTAGCTTTATTTGCAAATCGCGTGTAGAGCCAGGTCCCCGGGAACCATATTCCGGACAAAGCAACGTTTTCAAAGCGACAGTAATCCTACTTAATATTATAAAGGTGAAAGTTTGTGACAGACATACTGTTACATATTCACGTCAAAACGGCTGAACCGATTGTAATGAAATTTGGTATGGAGTGAGCTGACACACTGGATTAACACATAATATGTTAATTTTTATCCCGAAATTATCACGGGATAACTTTTTAAGGCGAAGCGAAGCTCGCTGGTACAGCTAATAAATTGTAATTCGTCTCCTTGGCGAACTGAAGTCTTTCGATGGCCAGGTAACCAGATAATCAATTTCTAGTCCGCAAATTGGTTGACCCTTCCACTTCTGGCGTGTCATGTTCAATGTAATTCCCATTTCCTGTCGTTTTAAAAGCGGTGAGTTCGCATTAATACGTCACCGTCACCTGTACCACGTTTATATTTGTAATTCTTACTTGTTGAATTACCTCGTTTTTGGGAGAGTTCTCGTCAAAAGAACGTTTTATTACCAGAAGCGGTAATATCATAACATGTTGTATTAAATTTCATGAAGGTGGCCACGCGAGATGAAAGCGAAATGCTGTTTTAAGTTGAATACGCAGTCAACCATTGAAAGTGTTTTCAGGAAATTAACTAAAATAACATTTATTACCTAAGTACTTATAGTATTGTCAGAAACCTTACTTGGCAGGTGAACGTTGTAAAATAATACAGACGTAGTTGTACAATAATGATTTTGTTGTTTTATTTATTTCCTATAAGTATACAAACCGAAGTTGCAGGCGTTGCCCGCATGGCATCCGCAAACAAGATATTTCCAGCCAGCAACTTTTGTGCTGGCAACATTTAAGTGAATAAATAAACTTAATGGGGGTAAGAGGGAAAGAGCAGTGGAAGTCGATAGTCGGAATGGTGGGTCGCTTCCGCATGACCCATGAATTGATAATCAGGTGGGGAAAGCCGATGCATATTGCAGCGGCCGCACTGCACTGCATGTTGAAAGGGGGCTACTCCTGCTTTACGACAGATTGACTGAGTGACTGAGCCTTTGGTAAATGGTGGTAGAGTTATAATCTTGACAATCAACAAATACCTACATAACTGTAAATATGACGTTGTTGTTGTTGTTATTGCTGTCCTATGGCACCCCAGTGGTCCAGAGGGCCTTTATAAGCGTGCGCCACGCCGTTCTGTCCTCAGCAACTACTCTGGCCTCCGTCCAGCTCAATATACATGTATGACGTTGAATAAAGTGATATTCCATAATTCTAAAGTGCATGCAAGATGCTTGTTTGAAGTTGGTAGCAATTACTCTTTATTGGTTTACGTGCACCTGGCCCTGTAGCACAGAGCGCTAATAAGACGTGACAAAAGTTCTCCGTTACGCTCACTCTTGAGGCTACCGATGACCAATTATATGGATTCAATATATTCGAGTTTGCTCTGCTGGCTACCACTTTTATGTAGCATTTGTAATCATTCTTATTACGCCCAAAAACAGTTTTTTTTCTACAACAATGGACTTCTTTACTTAAAGTGCATCCACATTCGGAAATTCGGAGTGGCCCCACTACTTTTCGCTTGCTACTAACTTTTCTCTCTTTGCCATCCTCGCTAGTTCCACGCGTTTCTGCTAGCTTTGTGACTTCGTTAGCTGCTATTACTATTTATTCCAGTGCGGTGTTACGCATTTGGTTTATTTTCCAGCATCATCATGGAATATACCGCAACCTTTTAAAAGAGACTTTACTGAAGAGAGAAAGGAAATGATTCGCCACTCTCACTATCTTTTGCCTGATAATTTGATAAAAAGTTGAATTTTTTTATTAGTTTTTAAGCCGTTATTAATCGAGTTCATTATGAATATTAATTTAGGTTTGTAAAATTAACAATAATATTGAGTGAAAACTTTATTTAAGCGAAACATGAAGCGTCTAATTAGCATGTAAATTGATCGTTGGGAAATCACCACAGTTATAAAATAAACGGCTCTCATAAAATATGCCGTGTCGGTAGTTCTGCTTTATCTATATCAAGGTAAAAATATAAATGTAGGAATAATTTTAATTTCAGAAACCCACGCATACTTTGGGTTACAATAATTATCTACCTACCTAATATTTATTTAAAAACTTTCATAATTTTCCCGGAATAATAACATCACAGATACCTGGTAATAAAGGCTTATTGAAAGTACCAGGGCACTATGAATGGCCAGCAAGTACGCGGTAACAAGCGATGGCTCATAATACCCATTCTGCGGAGATGGTCGCAAGCCGCTTGTCAACATTTGCGCATCCTCGTACGATCCGCTCGCCAGCCACGGGGGTTACTCTATATGATGAAAAACTAAATTTTGGAACGCTGCTGCGCGAGCCACAACTCTATCTCGCTGTATTAAACGTGCCCATTTCGGAAAAATTCTGTTTCGTTCTTCGTTGAATTAGGAAGTGACCCCCCAGCGATGGCTGCAACTCTTTTATTTCGCCCTCAGTGCCTCCATGCAAATGCATATGAATTTTACAAAGCCTTGTGAAGAAAATGCTGCAAGAAAATGTTGTGCTTCTTTTGTTTTAATAATTTAAAGGATCTTTTGGTTACTTTATGTCTCGGCTGTGTTACTTTGTGGTGTTACTGTTATGTTTTTCTTGGCTCTGCAATTTACTATATTTTAGAACAAATTACCTAGAATGATTAAAACGTACCTTACATGAGTTTATAATAAGATAAACATTCACATTCATAGTATATTACGCAAAGACTATAGTAGGTTTTATTTTAAGTCTATTCCGAAGTTACTAAGCCGTGAATAAACCGGCAGTCACCATTATTCCCAGTCTGCTCAAGTGGATGCAAATGCATATGGATAATTTAACGCTACGAAGAAAACGGAAGGCTCTCAATAATTTACAGAATAAGATGGCAGCGCCGTGTAGATGTCACTTTGAGACTTTATATTTGCGATGCGATACGTATAGTGCCACAAACTTATCTGTTCCGGTGAGAGCGAACTAAATTGGTCCATATAATCTATGTCAATATGAAATTCATTAGTACAGTAAGTAATGAGGTATGGACCAATTTAGTTCGCTCTCACCGGAACAGATAAGTTTGTGGCACTATAGGTATATTTGACATGTTATTATAGTATAGCTATACTGCATTTTTTCATACTTGGCATTAAAGGTGAATAATCTTAGTGTGTCTTTTTATTTTACTCCGTTCAAGTAACTATTTACTTTTTTTACAATTATTTATTTATGATTCTTCTTCGCCATATTTTCCTTTCTTTGTAAGTAGGTTTTTTTGTAAGAATTTAGTCAATCTGAATATTTTACAATGCACATTAGACCTGTCGTTGGCTACGTACAACTTCTTTTGGGTAACTTATTAAAAAAATACCTTATGTTATTAACCATAAGTTAAGTTTTATAAACAACTTACACGCTGTATGAAAGCTACCATGCATATCAATTTATTTGGAAGTTGAGGCTGAGGCGATCTTACTCACTAATAAATCATTTAGCTGATTCTCTCGGTGCAAGTTCGAAGATAGATTGGTTTGAGACCACCATGTGCCTAACCTAGTACAACCTAGTTCACTGATTTGTACTAATCATTATCCAAACTTAGGAAATGCATACCGTAGACTCATGCAACGTTGGTCACGTAATGAAATAGGTACGCTGACAGAAAAACCTGAAACTATATTTTACCCAAAAAGTCGTCCACTAAAGAAAGTGCTCGTCACACAACGGCTCAGGAGTGAGAGGGGTAGGTGCGGGGAAGTCGGGCGGAGGGGGGAGGTAGTCAGGATAGGAGAAATCACGACGGCAAACATTGACTTTAGACTTTTACTCACTTACCCCCGACTCCGGCTGCACTGCAAATCACTCAAACGACGGGATTTTTAAACTCCACGGTGAATGTAGCAAAAGCACTGTAGTTCCAGGGACACTGGGATTATTCGAGAAATCGAGTGGGAACGAACACCGGCCAAGTGCAGTTTTAACTTGCTTGCGAGCGATCACCAGCGGTTTTACACTTTAGAACCGAGTGTTCAATTCTAGTGGACTTAGGATTTTCTAATTCCGGCTACTAGCTACGGAGAGTAGTTTTTTTTTTAATATTTTGAAAACATCTTTTATTTACTTATGTGAATACATACATACATCATGTAGGCACATTTTTATCTGTAAAAAATAAACATAAGTACTTACTTACTTATAATATGTGGAAAGAGGAAAGGAATATCAAACATAGATTTAAAAACCGGATATGTTAATACTTTCTCGTCCAATCCTAAAAAAGTTAAATATGGAGTACCCCAAGGCAGTGTACTGGGACCACTTCTATTTTTAATATATATCAATGATCTTCCGAGACATATAACACAACCTCTCATACTATTTGCAGATGACAGCACAGCCATAATTAAATGTAATAATTTTGATGAATATGAAAATGACATTAACAAAACATTAAAAGACGTTATAAAATGGCTAAAAGACAATAATCTACAAATAAATGTTGACAAAACTAAAATTATTCACTTTTGCCAAAGATCAAAACCGCCCCAAATAAGAATAGCCTATGAGGATAATGTCATTGAAGAAGTATCATCAACCAAATTCTTGGGCTTGGTGATAGACAGTAAAATAACGTGGAAACCACATACTGAAGAACTTCTAAAAAAACTTAGTCGATCAGCCTATGCACTCCATCAACTCAGAAAGGAAGTTAATTTGGATGCAGTGGTAACTTCATACCATGGTTTTGTATCATCTGCACTTAAATACGGAACAATATTTTGGGGAAATTGTAGCAATAACGTACAAATCTTCAAAGCACAAAAGAGATGTATTAGGGCTATGTGTAATCTAAAGAACACTGATAGTTGTGCACCCCACTTTAAAAAACTGAAGTTGATGCCATTACCATGCATATACATTTATGAAATAGGTGTCTTTGTGCATAGTCATCTTTATTTATTTTCAAAAAAATCCAATGCACGAATGCGCAATGTACCTCTTCGTTCACCGTACATTAATCAACTCTCATTACCAAGTTGCAAAACAGCACTAATGAGAAAAAATATCATAAATATGGCTCCTCTTATATATAATAAAATTCCACAAGCCCTAAAAGAATTTCAATCTCATTTATACAAGGCTAAACTAAAGAAGTTCCTTATAGATAAATGTTATTATAATATTCACGAATTTCTCTCAGACCAAACATTTTAAAGGTTTGATTGATTTATCAATAAATAATAATAATAAATTTTTTTTTGACATATTGTATTAATATACCTTATTAATTAATTATGACATTATATGATTTAATTATTATTATTTTTTTATATTGACTGCTATTGATTATATCTCGTGACATTTATTGTAAATTATAGCTACACTGCTTTAGATTGTTATTAATTTTCTTTTCTTTTTTTATGCATGGTGTGTGAACTCTCGAATTTTTGTACGCCCCTTGGGTAAAGCATAGCTTGAACCTTCACTATAAATAAGATCCTGTAAAATGTACTCACCTGTGCTTTTGACAAATAAATTTATTTTGATTTTGATTTGATTTTGATTTTGAAAGATGCTTCAGATGGATTGTGATATGATCTCCACAGACGTTCCTCCATTTTTGGTTAATGACATAAAAATAAACTCGATAAACGTATTTCACAAGTTTCCTAAAATAGCCAAATGGATTAGCATGTTCTAGTTCAAAGTAGGACAGACGAGAGAGATGCTTTGAATAATTTTGGCCTGTGCCTAACTTTTCCAACAGGAAATAGTGATGTCTACAAAATCTATATATTTACCATCGATTGTTGTAAAGTTAGTATATTTAACTTATCGAAAAATTACTTAAATAATGTTGAGTAGACCTGCCTGCCTACTTAATAATATTGATAAGCTTCAGAATATTGCATGATATCACAGAATAATAACTAGTAGGTAATACAACATCGATACTAATAAATACACTTCAAATTCTTTATTACTGTCGACGAGCGAACTTAGAATATTTTCCTTCATTGAAATAGTACCTATATAAAATAATAGGTGTAAATATCGATTAAAAGTTTATAAAGCACAATAAACAATTACTTCAAACTTTACTTTTGTCGGAATACCTAAACCTACTATCGATAGTAAACTATTGTGTGGCAACACTAGCAGTAGAGTAGGGAAGTCAGTTGTAAAATCTAAAACCCTCACGAATAGTTTTCGATAGAACACCTCTATTCAATATTGAAACCCTACACTAAAAAGATAGATTTGTGTTGTATAAAATATCTGGCTGGAATAACCACAGGATTAGGGGTCATGGGTTGAGAAAGGCCTAATGTCCTGCAGTGCACTGCAAGTAAAAGACAATGTCGTCCCTTTTCGATAAACTAGGCATTCTTCAAGAAGCAAAATATGGTCATAATTACATAACGGCTTATTGTCCGTTTTGAATCATTCTAAAAATATATGCAATCCTATGGTATGGTTTATGTGAGCTGTATTAGTAATACGAGTGCGTTCAGGTTGTATGCATAAAAGCTCTGTGACACAAGCATTGAAAATATCCCGGTTTAAAATGTTATTTACATATTTTAAAATCTACCGGGAACTCATAAAATGTTCACTGAACCAATTTGTTGATACACAAATTATAATAAATAGCTACAACACTCTCGCGAGTGTAATTTAAAATGAGGAATATTTGCAGCGCGGCCACATTGCAGTGCTTTTAATTTATTAATATCGTATGGAAAAAAAGTTGGCGGAAACAATGTGGAAATAGCATAATAATCCTAAATGCAGACATGATAATATATTCAAACGTGAAAAACACTTCATTTAGACTTGAGGAGCTATGCGAATGTAATGGAGATAAAAAGTAAAAAGTAACTTTACAAATTATGAAAATTACAAATACATTCGCGCGAGCAAAGAAAAAGTTACACCCACAAATTGCCGACACCTAATGTGAATGACCCTAATTTTTTTAAACAGTAATTTATATGTTGAGAACAATATTAACTTTTTTAGTTGGAAGTATTCTGATGCGCTGTTAAATGTACTTCAAGTAATTTGTTGCTATGTTTCTGGAATTTTTCATTGCTTGTGACTCTCGCGTGTGTAAAATATTTTTGTTTCGAGTTTAGCTTTAACAGCACCATACAATTATAAAATGATGGGATTAAAAATCTAAATAATTATTATGATATTTTGAATGAATAGCATGCCCAACCTGGCCCAGGCCGTTCAATTTGCATTGAAGAGATTAATGTTATAATCGGCACGATTCAATCAGTCTATCCGGGCCGGTCGAACCGATCTCGCAGGGGGCAGGTGAGGCGGGGGGGGGGGGAACGGATCGCATTTACGAGACTAATAATAATCACTCGGATAAAATGCAAATTTTGTGTTCATTCGATTTAGCCGAAGACGATAGGCGGCGCGCTTTTTATCCGATTTGAATATTAGCTTTTCAAACACTTGTTTCAAATCGTACGTTGCACTGAGTGTAGCTAGTAAAATATGAGCAAGTCAATAGAATGTCGTGTTTGCACATTTTGTGGGGCAAAAAGGAGGAAGAAAGTTGTTGAAAGTTTGATAGCGGTGTGCGGACATTGTTGTTTTCGGTGCGATGCAGCGCGCCAGCGCCGCGGAACAATAAAGTGGTTATAGCGCCCCCGGCCCGGAGGGTTACTCTAATTTGTATAAAAAAATATATGAAGAGAGCTGTCATACAATCCGTATATTACATATAATACATTAGATATAGCTGTGGTTGGCACAGCAGCCTTTCGGGAGCTAGAGTCCCCCCACAGCTAGAGACACCACGTGGATTAATAGAAAATAAAACCAAAACATTCACAACTGAAGAATTTCCATTAAGTATACCTACTTATGTCGTACGTTTTTTGTATGATCCTATTACAGCATTTCGAGTCACTGAAGTAATACAGTTATAGCTACTTTACAGTGTACGTTTCCTAAAAGTAAATACCTACTCATACTCTCTACATCAACTATTTTGTATTATAATGATTTTCTTTCCTCATACAATTTTAGTCTGAATCGCATAACATTATAGCTCTCCATATCCATCTCGGAATGCAGCTATAAAACCGTACCTAATTTAGTAATCCGTATTGAGTCACAGACGGGGGCGAGGGGGTGACACATTCTCGTTGAGTCGTCTCGGCAATCCGACCCGGCTCCGGCCGTGTTGACTCACCGTCCCGGCGAGTGTTTTCCGAACTACAGATAAGATGCGGACGTGCCCCGGCCGCCGGACGCCGGCCCTAGTGTGCTCTAACCTTTACATCCATACGCTATACCAGCTTAACGGTGTTACTTTCATACGTGGAAACCGATAGGGTATTCGAATGTGCACTGCTAACAGGAAAGCAATTTACTTAGAACGTTTCTGATGTTTTGACAGTGTTGTGTTACACTTATTTCTTTGTGGGTTTTCTAAGGGTCACTTTTACCAAACGCTAAACATAGTTTAATAAAATTTTAAATACATTTTGTACTGTCAAACGTTTGACAGGCGACTTAATACGTTTAGCATCGGGTGAAATTCCACCTAAATGTCGTTATTCTATGTAACAATACCATTATTAGGTATAAAGTACTTACAAAAATAAAAACAATCGGTAGCCAGTACAAAATCTACTTCGTTTTACAACATTGTGAAATGATAATGCAAGAGTGCCAGCTCTCCACTGTGTTAACCTCTTACCTACGAGCGCTGTCTACATTTCTCGTTACAAATGTAAAGCAAACACGGCCGGCGCTCAGCCACCCAGTTATGAGAGATTACTGCATTTTGCCGGATTGTCGTCAATTTATTTTTGTTGGCTCACTCAACCGTACCAAGATTCGCGCGGACCAGCTTTTATCTCTGTTGCCAGAAAAAACAAACCGCGTTTTCACTACTACTCATCCTGTTGACTCTACTAACGGGTATAGAGTTGAGTAACGGTGGAAAAAGACAATCTCTGTATAAAATCTTTGAAACTCCAAGAAGAAATTGCAAAGACAAAGTTAGAGATTAACATGAAGAATTAGTTAAAACTGCTACTCGTTTATACGTATAACTAGGAAGCTTCCAGAATTATAACTGCATTAGCGTACGGACTGTAACTACTTTAAGTTCGGAACTAGGCGGAAAACTTAGTTTTGTATTATTTTTAACGAACCGACGCGACTTGAGAATTTATTAGCTTCGAAGGAGACGGTAAGAGTCTACTTCCAATATATGCTTTCTGCTTCCCCGAGCCGCCCCGGCCGCCCCGGGGAACTTACGGGAAATTAATTTGGTACGACTAAGTCACGAATGGGACAAGTTTTTTTATGCGCCATAGAGTTGCACTAGCGGCTTATTGAAACTTAATCATTTAACTTGACTAACTACTAAGTACCTAACTAAGTTGATACCCATAAATAGTTGCCAGTAAGTTATGAACACTATTTCTTCAGTACTTACTTATGTAATTATAGTTATTACGATCATAAGGGCTTTTAATTTATAACTTACTAAAAACTGATTTAGACTTCCGTTTCCTATTTTATTACTTAATATGAAATTGGTGGAAGGCTTTAATTTTATGTTAGGTTAGGTTATTTTTACTTTACAGAATAAATTGCTCGCCATTTCATATTTACGTTCTCGCTGTATTGTTATTGTTATTCCATATTTGTAATGTTCAAGTGTTCGGGTAAATAATCCCATGTTATTTGTATTTGATTGCTTGTTCCTCGAAAATTTTAAATATGAAGGCTCATAATAATGTTGATGTAAATACCTACAGGCGATATATCTTTAAGCGAAGAAAAGATCACATAACTCAACTCACTTGAACAAAAGTGGCCCTTTTAAATTTTGTATCAGGATCAGATATTACATGCTCAGCTACAGCACGAAAACACCTCCACAAAGCCAAGTATGTACTTACCTAAATGAAATAATAACCGAATATTCGTACAACCGGTACATTCCACTAATATCTCAATTTCGATCGTAGACGGCTGCGATTCCCGTGAATGCCTAATTTTATTTAAAGCGACTCGGAGCTCGGCTCGCCTCTCATTACGCAAATCGCTCGTCGTTAACTGCTATTACTACAGTCAATGTTTGCTGAGCCAATCACGTCACTCAAACTGACGGCAGAATCACTTGATAGGCTTCTAGAAATTATATTTAAGTGATTAGTTGCAGTGTGGTAGGCGAAGTTGTAAGGGACAGATTACATTAGCTTGAGACGGATAATGAAGAAAGCTTGGCTTGATTGAAGCTGACATACAACAGTTCAGTTATTTCCACATTGGTTTGTCCAAAAATATAAAACAACATAATGAGAATTTTATACGAAACGTCCTGAATATTTTACATACAAATCTTAAAATTCATTCGCTCATCAAACCCTACCCCTTGTAACGCGATGAACCCTATTTAAAACCTCAAATGTTGTCGGAAAGGCCACACATTTTCCGCAACTTTATGAAAACGTAATACGGCAGATTTGTGAATGAAAACCTTTCAGAGAGGATGCGGGGATGTAATTTAGGAGGCATAGTGTGGAGGAGCTTGTGTTATGAGCCCGTTATCATTCCGCCGCCGTCGACTGAGATCAGCGGTTATGAGCCAATACACCGAACGAACAGAATAAATTTGCTTTATACCAGACAGTTGACCTTCATATCCGATATTGTGCCCTATACAAGGAAATATTTGGGGAATTCTTGACGTCCGCCCGCTTCGTATTCCGGCCTCGTGAGGACACTTTTTTCTACTTATTGCTGCAGCTAAGCCGCGGGTTTGGGAACAGGCAGAAAATAACTTTCTACAGCGTTGAGAGCTATAAAACTATAGAAATCTAGTTTAAGACTGCATATATGTAGACATACACGATTTTAGTACTTGATTGTATTGCTCACGTGATTTCCCGATGCAGCTAGCTCATGGTGGCATGAAATTTACAATCATAAAACATTTCCAAATAGCCGCTGGCTGCAAAACTTAACGAAAATAGCTTCATCCGTTTGGCAGCCACGCCACCACAGACAGATACACAGACAAGGTAAACTTATAACACCCCTATTTTTTGTCGGTGGTTAAAAAGGTAAACAGTGCACGTTTCCGTAGTGCAGACCGCACGTCAGGTGCATGTCGTGGGCGCGGGGGCTGCGGGGGGCGAGGTGCGGGGTGCGGGGGGCGTCCCTTTGTTCGCTTGTCTGACCTTTACTGAGTTTTCAATTTATACGACATCGGCTGCGGCGCGGCGAGGAAATGCCGACGAAAGAGCAAACTTGACCGTAGTAAACGACGCCACGCCACTACCACACCACCGCCTCTAGAAGATCCAGAAACACCATAGTCAAATTAGTCAACAACTAATCTAGACATATTCAGCCTGTCATATATTATCTACTTATTGTTAGTTGTGAAACCAGCATTTAAACCCTTTAAATAATAGAGTACGAAGTCTAGTCCTATACTACCTCTACCTATTCCTTCGTACAGTGTTCTACTAGTCTTATACATAATTGTAAGTACTAATTCAAATAAAAAATGCAAAGTCGAAAACACAGCTGTTTGTGCGTGTTTGTATATGAAAGATGAAAGTATCCCGTTAAATATCCTGAAGCAATACATCATCAGATTGTGACCTTATGGTCCCCTGAAGACTGGTTAATGTGAGCTTCGAGGGCAATTCTCTTGCGTTATTTACAACAACAAAAAAACCTTTTGTCACTTCGTGCATTCACTTAACCTATTTAATTCAGTTAACGATCCTTTGTACTAAATTCAAACGTAAATATAGATATAAGTACATTGTTTTAATTACTTAATTTAATATTTTTGATACTTTGAAAAATATTGCTTTGTCTGCTGAACAAAATCAAGGTACAACGGCTAATAAACGCAATATGGATTAAAATTGGTCAAAACATTTGTTGAACATTTAAAAGATAAGTAAACTAAGATAAGTAACTACAAAACCTGTTTTTCAATAAGGTCACAAGGTCGTGGTTGATTGAGGGTTGTTCACAAACTTATATCAATGCATCTACACAATCCATCCCCTGAGGCTCGACTCTTCACAGTGAACAAAGAAACATGTGGCTCTTCCAGACATTATTGCACTACATGCACTCTGCCTTAGTTTCATACAGTTACTCACATTGTTCTAGTTTAAAGGTGAGCTAAGGGCTTGTGCACAACGTAGATTATCTTAAACTTTAATTTTGCATGGATATTAAAGTTGGCCAGTAGGTACTTCCTGGACGAGTAAGGTTGTGAGGTGTGTGTTGATACATGAAGATATCTTAAAAATATCGTAAGTACCATTTTGCTAACATGATAAATTCACATGTTGCTTATTTATCTGTCTGTCTCATATTAATGTCGTGTGTTTATGTAATCTTAATCTTAATGTTAGTAATCTTGCTGTGTAACCTGTATATGTGTTGTGTTAAGTAAATAAATAACTTATCTGTCTAGTCCCTTTACTTAACGAACTAACAGAAACAAAAAAACTAGGATGGATGTGAGGAGTGAGAAGGGTGCTAAATTTTAAGCGGTCACTAGTTATCGATATAATCTTTTAGTTTACCTAGCAGTGACAACCTGTCCTGAACCACTTGTGAAGTACAACTGGAAATGCGCCCTAGCCCAGTTGTATTAACTGAGCAGCTAAGCAGACCCGGCGAAAATTACATTTGGAATGCCACCGCGGTATGAATTACACATGCGCGGACAATACGCCCTATGTGTCGCCAGATAAACAATGCGCCCTATGCGCCACGTGATAAACAGAACAAACTGGATTATTTGATAACCGCGCCACACTGTTACTTGCTGTTGCTGTTATTATTGCTTGTTTGTGTATTTATGGCGCTAATTTGTATTATTAATATAATTATCAGCCAATGATCAAACTAACTTAGCTGTAAGTGAAGTTCGATCCATAACTGAGTGGATGAAAATCAAACTGCCATATGTCCACCTACCCGAAAAATTTACTTTTTGATTTGGTTGTGTTCTCCGTTAAAATGTCAGTTTGCCTATGCCCTTCAAGTTCCAATAAGTGCAAGGCATCCATGAGAAAAAAGCCGTTAAAAAAGTAAGTTTTTTTCAAATCCTTTTAAGTCTAACCGTTTCGCATTACAAATTTTCACAAGTCCATTCCGGCCAATCACAGAGCGTAATTTTTTCAACATGGCGTCAGTCTTGGTGAGAATTTCGAGGCTGTGGTGTGTGCTTCCAGTGTTTTATAACAAATATGAATGAAAATATTGAGGAAATTGTGATTGTGGACCCTGATAAAGCTCGGAAAAGGAACAGATTGAAGAGTGTAGCAAAAAAACGACAGAAAACTATGGCGAAGTAAGTTTAAAACCCCATTTTTTCCAACCCACGTGTCAATCACAAAGCATTTTGGTAATAAACACAGGGCCGTATCGGGTAGAATATAATAGGTAGGTACGTACTTTTCTACCGATAAATTTTCATTGATTAACTTCATTGTATTTAATAGAATATAGACTATATTAGTCTTAATGAGTCCGGCCCATGATATTAGTATTTTTCAAACAACTTTAAGTCCTTATGACTCATATCAAAACAGCATAAGTCTTGTATGGGCATATCAAACTGCTATAAGTCCAAACTGTTTATTAACTTTTACGCATTTCTATGAGTGTTATAATGGATTTGTTTATTAAAATACATTCTTAAGGTCACAAGTCAACTGATTAAATCACGGGGCAAGTTCTATGACCAATAAATAATAGAGAAAACAAAAACCTCCATTTCCCAAATTTTGCGTGGACGTGACATATGGCAGTTTGATATTCATCCACTCAACTATGCGAGCAGGTTTAATCGCGATTATTACTTATAGTTAAACTAATAGTTTTTGAACCGGTTAATCACTAGGCAGTGGACATCGGTCTCTCTTAAGAAGACGAGGCCGTTTCATCCTTCCAGCTGTACATGTACAGATGTTTCTAAAGCGGTTCAGAAAGGTTATGATTTCGATTAAGTATATAATTTTATTTATAAGATTCAAATAAGTGGAAGTAAAAATTCAGTAAGTATATCATTTAATTTTATGTATCATATCGTCTACATAAAAAATATTTTGATTTGAACTGTAATCACTAAGTAGGTACCTAAAGTTGATGATAAGTATGCATGACTGTGCTCTATTAATAAGGTTTTAATTTTAGCCCGCAGCGAAGTTTTAAAATGAACCCTGTCTATTTTAAAATATGGTGACGAATCCAGGAGAATTTTCCATTAGCAGGAGGAGAAGTGAGTCGCGCCGTGTTGTCGTAATTAGAAGTCGCGAGTCGAATTTCCAATGCGTTTTGAAACCGCAGCCCTAATGGAGAAGTGAAATAAAAGTTTATATTTACTGTGCGTGCTCCGGAGGAACTCTCAATGAATATTTATAGCTACTCTTTCCAGAGCGCATTATAAATTCCGGTTATTTTCACTTCAACTTTACCTGCCCCCTACCTCGCTAGTCGCTACCTAAGTATCGACGATTTTAATTGTTACGCTTTTGATCTCCACTTGCTCGGCTTCAGTCTTAATTATTCGTCGGCAACACCTATATCGTGTTAAGGATCGCTCTGGTAAATTAATTTACGCTTAAATTTTATAATTACGCACAGAGGCGGGAGTCAAAAGATTTATTACGCGGAGGTTCGCACACATAAATTATCATACGGGGTAACAACGGCTGTCACATATCGTGACGGGCGGACCGCGGCGCCGTCATTTGTTACCGCACCAATAAGGAGGATTAGCCGCGACAGCCGGCGCTGCGTGCGACTAACTTCCCAATAAGCCACGCGTCCCGCCGCCGACACGTCAACGGTTTACAAGAGTAATGATGCTTAATTTTAATGACGTGTCGTCGTCGTGTCGTGGCGGGCCCGCGCCGCCCCCGCGCCCCGCGCCCGCCCCCGCCGCGGCCCGTGCTGCGCGTGACTAGACTCCGCAAGCAGCCTCCATATTGGAAGACGCTGCGACGCCGACCGAAAGTCCGACGATAAATTTAGTTATTACTTGTGAAAATAGACGGAAGGAGATCGCTAACTTGTCCTTGTGAGAAGATAATGGATCATTCGAGGGGATGTTTTTAGTAACTTTGCGAAAAAGGTCTCGTTAAAAGCCCCTTTATGGGTGGAGTTTCGGAGTTGAAGGGATGTGTTTCGCAAAGGATTTCACATTTAAACAGAATTGATGATACAAATTCCACGCTCAATAGTGAAAGTTTGGTACCTGAAACAGCGGTATAGGTACTTAATTAAGTCTTTTTCGCCCACAGTGTCAGTGGAACTGCGTGGAAGTGATGCGATGCTCGAGCGTGTAGAAGATAAACAGCAGAATCACTCGAGAAAGTTTAAATTCTTAGTACCATTGACATATATATTACTAGCGTAAGGAATCAAAGAATCAAAGAATCAAAGAATCAAAGAATAGTTTATTTCTTTCTACAAATTCAGTAACAAAGTAGTGACCAGAGCCTCACTTGTAAGTTAAAAGAAACCTGTGCCAGTGGGGCCCCGCTCTTCCGTTTAGTATACAATTCAATAAACTTAGGTAGTTAGAAATATAACAAGTAGTCGGTAAACAATTAAATATTTAAAATAAAAACAAGTAAGGTTAACAGTGAAACAAGGACAGGGCCTCCCACTCAAAAAAATGGCACCCGCGCGTTGGCCCTAAAATCGTAATTTTAGGGCCAACGCTCCTCAGTCGACAGTTGTCTGTGGCCGAGAGATGGTCTTGTGAATCTTGTGATAAATATGTAGTTGTGTTGTGAAAGGCTGCAAAAACCATTATACGAAGGTCAAAAAGAAACATCGAATATCGTATCATCGGAATTACCAATAAATTAAGTAATAAACACATTATAAAGTGATAATTATTTTACTACCAAAGTCTACAATGGCCGCGCGCTGTAACCTTGTGCGGACGTAATTTTTTGTTGACTATCCTCCGAGAACATTTTCTTGTTGCACACACTTACGTTTTGGAGCGTGATTTTTAGTCCATTTGTACGGGACGCTCTACAGGTCTACAGCCCAAAACAGTTTTAATTTTAGTAGTTGGATTTGTCTTAAATTATTGATATGGCGCCTGCAAATAATAAAACAATGTCCGGGATGGTAAATTATTAACGCACGTACAAGGTTACGTCGTCAAGATAGTTGCTAGGCACTGACATAGTTCAAACAAATTATGACAGAGATAACAGTTATTTTGCTTGTATGAAGAAGGTTTGAGTAAAATGTTCTGAAGGGCCTATCCTTCCTTTTGAAATCATTGCTTAGTACAGATTTTCCATTTAGGCGTCATTCGATGGTGTTGTCACTGGAACGTTTTCATTGCTCGCGAGTGTGATATGATTAGTTTAATTGTGTACACATAATAACAGAGTAACAATCAATCAATATAGTATTCATATAAAAACTGTGTCGACCACCGCCGCCGCTATTGTTTACAAATGCACCCGTCGATCGATCACAACAATGTTTATTGACGTGCATGAACAGATATAGTGTTGTTTTCGCACATATTTTTCAGAGTATCATCGGATATAAACTTTTGAGTTTTCACTCCGCGACTTATCGCGATTGGAGATGATAGAAAAGGATTGCTCGGAATTTATTGGTTGTTGAGTATAGTTTATCGACTTTAACAATCTCGATAAACTGTACTTTGTTATGGTTTTGGCGTGAAAATAGAATAACTATCGAAGCGCATTGTCAAAGTAGTTGTTCAGGTTGGGCAGGAAAGTCATGACTACTTTTAAATTATAAAAAGAAACTATTAAAAATCCACGCAAGCACACTAAGCTTTCAGCTACATTAGTAGGTAACAGTGGTGCACTTAAGGAGCCTCCCCAATGATATATGAAATGTACACAAGGCAGTCAACGACTGAAGACCATAATCTGACCGGCTAATCCTTTCACAAGTTGACTCACCCCAGTCCAGCTAGGTTTGTCGCCGACATGCTAAGAAGAAGATTACATAACTAAATTTCCATTTAATTTCCCTTGTTGGAGTATCCATGTAATATATGTATTTGCGGGAATTTTATCTTAAGATCACGTAACGCGTCGTCTAATACAATTTGTTTGCCGTCGGCTGTAGCGCGCGACCGGGCGCTTCATAACATGTGATGATTATTCACAATATGTTGCTCGCGCATGATCTAAATACGAAACTCTGTCAAAAGAGAATATATACCTGAAAAAGTTTTCGAGATTTAAACTTGTTATGTATTGTACAGCTGGGTGATTCTGTAGAAATTTATAAAAAACTTGTAAAAAACCCATGTTTTGACATTGAATTTGGTCGACAGGCCCACGAAGTTTTTTACAGAATCTCATTTACAACGTGGGATGGTAATAATAATGAAGATCGTAAACAGAAAATTACAATAAAGCTCACATCTTAGATATATGTCCTTTATCCTTCCAAATTATTATCAATCAAATAACAACAACTTACTTTGTTTGCACAATAATGTCTACTCGACGCATACAGTGATCCATAACTCACGTATCACATGAATGTGCAAATATAAACTTTACTGTGATAGCAATAAGGGTTGGGGTTGGAAGGGAGTTCCTTAGGTGTGGTCTGCATCGATATAGCACGGGTTCAAATTATTAAGTCTTGGCGGCGACCCGTAAAGCAAACTCATAAATAATGTCCATGAATACACTAAGTACATACCTACATGATACACCAGTATGTTTCTATAGCACCTGCCAGAGTGGACCTAATAAATTTACTTGCGGCAGTGGAGGGGCAAAAAATACGCAAGTGATATGCCGTATGCTAAGTACATGCATCGTTAAGTGTACTTTTAAACTTCCTCATTTGTTTCTTTTAGCATGAATTATACTCGTACAAGTACTTAAATACCTAGAATTAGTTAAGAAAGTTAAGGTATATTTTAAAAATACACTTTTTACGTTTTTTTTGTAACTTTTTTTACATTGTTGTATATATATAAAAAAAACAACTGGTTCTAGTCAAGCAAAAGAAACAATTCTCATTTCAAAAGGCTTAAACAAAGAATCATATCGGTCGGAGGCCCGAGTGCAGGCGGGGATTACTAGAATTTACGAGTCTTGTGTGTGACGCACCTTCAAAATGTCCCGGGGTTGTGAGGAAAAACATAATATTTTAGAGCTTAAATATTGATAGATTTATGAACGTCCTTTAAGTCAAGCAGTGAGCCAGCCCGCGGTGGCGGAGTTTTAAAGAGTTTCCTGACTGGATTTATTTACTTACTTACTACTTACTCCGCTGGCTCAGCGACCCAAAGTGAGTCTTGGCCTCCGATACAAGAGATCGCCACTTCTGACGGTCCAGTGCAGTCTCCCGCCAGTCAACGACTTGTAGCTCGCGCAGGTCCGCCTCCACCGCGTCACTCCAGCGGTACCTGGGCCGGCCCACCGGTCGGCGCCCCGTCGGACGGCCCATGTAGGCTCTTTTTGCGCTACGATCTTCTCCCATTCTCTGGAGATGGCCTAGCCAGCGAAGTCTGTGGGCTTTTGTTTCTCCCACTATGTTAGCCCCCGCCATCAGATCTTCCAGTTCGGCGTTTTTCAGGACTCTCCAGCTTCCATCGGGTCTCTGTCTTGGGCCAAAGATCTTCCTTAGGACCTTCCGTTCCGCCACCAGCAGTTTGCTCTCTTCTTTCTGCGTTAACGTCCAGGCCTCACACCCGTACATCAGTATCGGTCTTATTACCGTTTTGTAAATTCTGAGTTTGGTGTTTCTGCTCAGAAGCCTAGACGTCAACACTTTATGCAAAGCGGCACTGCAGCGCAGGAAGCTTTGGATGCGGGTATCGATTTCCTCGTCGCGAGTGTTCGTATCCGTGACAGTGCAACCTAGGTATTTAAACCGGGAGACCCCTTTGTACGTCACATCTCCAACATGCAGGTCTTGTCTGCGAACGGACTTGTCCTTGTAGCGCTTCATGTGGAGATATTCGGATTTTCCGCGGTTTATTCTTAAACCAATTTTTCCGGCTTCTGTATCAAGGAGTTTCGCAGCTTTCCGAACCTCTTCAGCTGTTTTGCCCAGCACCGCTAGGTCATCGGCATAGCCAACCACCTTGTGCTTTCCATTGAGTTGTAGCCCGAAGTCAAGTTCTAAAACTCCTCTGAGAACATGCTCCAGGGCTAGGTTGAAAAGCATAGGCGATAGGGCATCCCCCTGCTTTAGACCGGTGACCACCGCGAACTCATCCGTCAATTCTCCTCCAACACGAACCTTCATCCTACTCTCCTTTGTGGCAACCTCAACCATGCTCACTATTTTTGCCGGTATTTTAAAGTTGCGTAGGATAGTGAACAGCGCTTCTCAATCAATGCTGTCGTACGCCTTAGTAAAGTCCACGAAAAGTGAATGGATGCTCTGCGCGTATTCCCATTTCTTCTCCATAAGCTGCTTCAGGAGGAAGATCTGATTGACTGTACTACGGTTGCGTCTAAAGCCACACTGATAATCACCAAGGATTTTTTCCGTGTATGGCTCCAATCGCTTGAGCAACACGTAGGACAGGACCTTATACGCTGTCGGGAGCAACGCAATGCCACGATAGTTGGTACACTTCTTTTTGGACCCTTTTTTGTGTACGGGGCAGATCACTCCTAGGTTCCATTCCTTTGGCTGCTTTTCCTCTTCCCAGATCTTGCACAGTAACTGGAATAGTTCCGACTGTACTCGACCCCCGCCGTATTTCCACAATTCGGAGGGTAGATCGTCAATGCCGGATTTATTTATTAATAATATATTTTCGGTGTGTATTGATGTTTTGGGCATAAATATTCGGTCCAATGCGGAAGAGCTTATGATGTTATTAGTACTTAAGGGATTCGATAGCGGGTTACAAAGCTGGGTTATTGTCAAGGTGTGAATAGATTTCATTGAAAAAAAAAGTTTACATTTATTATTTAATAGAAATAATTAATGTGTAATTTATACCTACAAATAAGTAAAAAAAAAACTTTGTCCTTAACCCAAAACGGAGGCCATTCGACCTCAAAAGGAATTATCTTTTAACACATGAAATGAACAGTTGAATAAACCGGGTCGAGGTTCAGATGGTCCCGGATAACCCTTCCGGACTTGTCTATGTAATAACAAAGTTTGAACAGGTTGAGAGCACAAAATTATCGACAACTTCCTGGGCACAACTTTTGTCGCTATTCGCACAGTGTCGTTACGTACAGTGAAGTTGGGACAAATAATTGTTATGGTATGGAATATAGAAAGCTATTGACATAGATGTAGATTATGTTTCCTAAATAAACATAAAATTAAATAAAAATATATATTATTGTAGTTGTATTCATTCAGTTTTGTATTTATTTTTGATCTCATTAATACATTTATTGTATTCACTCACGGGCAATAAAATAGTTCCACTCACACAAAGGTGACACCAAACAACCACAATTTTTTCAAACATTTCATTGAAAATTTGAACAAAATATGATTGTTTTTAGTTGGTAATATCCTGATGCTCTGTTAAATGTACTTCAATGTTGCAGATGGCGTCATAAAGCTAGATTTTTCTGTTTAGGAGTAATTTGGTGTTTTTCTAAGTGAAACCTTTTCATTGCCCGTGAGTGTATGAAGAGTCCCATCACTGTAACAACTCTGTGCTGTAAAAATCTATCAAAACTATTACTGATGAAAACTGCATTAACATGGAAATGTCTGGCGGTGTG
This sequence comes from Plutella xylostella, assembly GCF_932276165.1. Taxonomy (NCBI): domain Eukaryota; kingdom Metazoa; phylum Arthropoda; class Insecta; order Lepidoptera; family Plutellidae; genus Plutella; species Plutella xylostella. The sequence continues at coordinate 7,769,610 of NC_063984.1, read as the reverse complement.
AGACCAGCTTATTTAGTGCAGTATAATGGCGGTTTATTTAGTGCACTATAATAGTGAATTCCTACACGCGATGGCCACATGCAATGCGGCAAGACTGTCCTGTGACTCTATTATTCTGTTATTTATCTTGAAATTATACTGTTTTTTATGCAGTGTATTGTATATTATGATAAGTAAGTTTATTTAATTTATAAAACAGAACCCTTATAGGGTCTTATGTTGTCCGTTTGTCTGTCTATCAAAAACCTATGTCTTGTTAATTAGTATTCCCTTTAGCTTGACTTGTACCTAAAAGGAAATATGTATCGAGGAATCAAAATAATCTAATTAAGTATTGATTATTAGTGATTGAGTCATCTACAATACTTTTAAGAAGACAGAAAACTTTATAAAGTAAGAACATCAGAGAGTTTCCTCCAATCGGAGGACGTGTAATCGATCCGCTATTGGTTATTTAAGCGCCGACACAGCAAGAGGGGAGCCAGTAAAAGTTGGAGTTTTCAACTCGGTGGTAAGTTGGTTACGGAACGGTTTAAGTTAGTTAACGAAACAGGTTTTAGTGGCGACCGCACCGCAACCTCATTATGTAAAATCCCCGTAACTTTTGACTGCCAGGATTCAGAATGCCAAGATTTATACACATTCTTCTTCTAGAACTTGTAGAAGTTTAGCTTAGCGGATTTCTTAACCGCATTAAAAGCATTGCTCTTTGTGGCCGGTCCAGTAAAGATGAATTTAATTTATAGTTCAGATCAACTTTTCAAGTTTTCCGACATGGGTTTGAATTGGCGTTAAATAGTTAATTTTAGTTGCTAAATGTTTCGGCATAACTTAATTTTACCTTGTCAGTGAAATAAAATATGTATTCGCTAGTGAGAATAAAAGTCTAGGTCTAGGTACTTACCCAACTGCTCCAATCAATTTGCTTTTCGTAATTACCTGAAAAAAAAAAACAATAACATGAGTTACTCATATCTAAGTAGGTATGTACCTATATAAATTTAGTTACGTTTTTTTAAACACGTAAGAATTCACGAATTTTTTGTATTCTACGTATACAACACAGCATAGGTACACCAGTATTTATTGCGATAAATGGAGAAGGCAAACGTGTGATGCTCCATTGATGTGAACATTGATGTATTATGTTATTCCTCGTATTTTTCAATTGACCTTATTACTGTTCTAATATTTAATTAAATTTATGTTTATAAAATAAAATCCATTATTGACATCAATATTAATATATGCATTTATTTTTTGTCGTGCAAAACTCCGTAAAAAATATCCAGCAATATTAAAGTAGGTACCTACAACAAAAGTTTACTTTAAAAAGTTTAGGGCTGCGGTAGGCTGGTCGGAGACGCGATAATGGCGTGTCACTCATCCGCCACTGGAAGCTACAGATTTACATTCACAAGATTTATGGCTTCTTCATGAACAGGGAAAAAATATACACAAAAATACTACGGGGGACACGCACCGCGCCGCCGCAAATAGAAAAAGGATATTGAATTGCAAAGAACATCGTAACTTAAGAATGCCGTGCCCTCTATCTACCCATCATTTGTGGCTTTGTGTCACCCCCTATCTAAAGAATAGGCTCTCACCCAAAGCTGTACCCGGCTTGCTTGCGCCACCTCGCTTACCTTTATCGTGTAAAAAATTCCGACTTGTGTACAAATTTTGTACCCGCTGCTGCGCAAAAAGGTCACTCTTTTATCCCACAATTTGCAATTTGAATACGCAGACAAATTAATCCAGCGAAAAATTAAGCGAAAGTATAAAAAGCGACGCGGCGGTCAACGCAAATACAGTCTGCACCGAATTATGTGGATGTGGGACAACATTTTGTAGGGAGTCAGTACCTATATTATGAAAATTATTATGACCAGTAGAATATTTAGGATATCCATTAGGATTCGACATACGTATATATGGTATTTATATATAATAATAACATTCTTCTTCTTATCATGTCGATAACTGGACTAGCGCTTAGGTACTACCGCAGTAAAAAGTTAGCCAGTCAGATTAGTTTCCAGCAATATTTCGAGTGCATATAGTTTACAATTTTACGAATATGTTCCGCAGGGCTGAAAATGCATCAAATAATACGAAATATGAACCCCTGCGTCAGATTATTGAATTTATTGTTTCGAGCAGGTAGCTCCATTGAGATTTACATTAGCAATGACTAAATAACTGGATTGTCAGCAGCGGAGATACGGATCCAGTGTGTGCTGCTTTATATTCAGGAAACGTAGTTCAATTTCAAAGGTGGCGTTTGTTATTCCCTAACAAAGAAAATCACGCAACGCATTCAGACAGAAACAAGGAATCTTCAGTAACTAATTTTCGTTTTGAGTCTCCTGTGAATACCCGTGAACGTGTGGAAAATATCCGGGGCCTTACGACGTCTGTTGGCGCGGCCGGGATAATAACCTGTCTTGTTTTCTGTTGTGTTCGTCAAGCGTCGTCCGTCCCGCTCACTCCGCCGTGGATGTGAGCGAGACGTCTGTAGATCTGTTTGTCACTAACGCATCATTTGCACTGTTTGCCAGACCGTTATATGAGCTTGTTTTTGGCAAAGTGAGTGGCGTATCGCGCCGCCCTTCCGCCTTTTGCGCTGAAATGAAAGAGCGCCAGAGCGCCTCTGTTCACAGCACAGGACCGGTTGCCTTCATTACAATAAATGGTCTCTGTTTGCTTGTCTGGGAACACTGCTATTTGGACTAATTAACACCCGTATTATGGAGCAGTCTGAGGTATTATATTATTTCCAGCGGCATCGGTACCATTAGCTTCTCTATGGCTTCATTTAAGTTAAACGAAATTTTAAGGACGGGTTCTATCATTAAATATGGATCACAGAACAACTTCATTAAACGGTTTATGAGTATACTGGTAGAGTATTATATAGTATAGTTTTGGGAGATAGTAGTCACCAAACTCATCAATATTAAATATGCAGTACATGGATAATGATGTGAAATAGCTGGCATATTCCTGTTAGCAACAGGGTAGGATGACAATCTTGTCGTGTTATCTATGTTGTGAATGGTAATATATTTTTCTTTATTTCCCCGCGACCTCAAAAGCTTTTACTCAAGTCAACTATTACGTTTTCTCTTTACTGTTTTAAGTAATGTCATTGCAGATACGTGAGGCAAAAGGGACTCGTGAGTACTAACGAAATCACTCAACGCCTTTAGGAGTGTGTGAGGAAACGTCCATAGAACATTCTTTGTAGAAAACAAAGAGAATTATTTCCTAGCCCTTGCTAAGAGAGAAAAGAAAAATATTTGCTCTTTTTAAGAAAACCTCTCACGTATTACTAAATAACATCAGTGTCAATACGGGTCATGTGAAAAAGTTAACAGGGCTTATTGTCGGAAGGGTCACAAGTCGCGGAGTGATAAATAACCAGTGGGGTTATCGCGAAGTCAAAACGAAGTAACATTTACGAAGTAATATGTGTCAAATCCAATACATTTTGATCCGAAAATCATTGTCAAAACAAGTTCGCGATAGGGCTGCCCGTTGCACTGTTCCAAATTTAAATATTTTAAAACTAAAAAAAGGGAATCTAATTCTTTGAAGCAGCCAGTGTGCGGTGACACAACAATGCGGCGATCCGATGACGTGAAATTTTATTACTGTGCCTGATGGTCCAGCCCCCGCGCACCACACACACCCTTGATGTCCTTTTTCAAGAGGATTAACTTGTAATCCCACAGGAAGACCGATATCATTCATTAGAATAAAATTCCTAGCTTTATTACGTCTGACATAATGTTTTCCATCCGCTTTTAAATGATTTCCATAAGGGGAGTGAAACGTGCGACTATTCCGACCAACATTATTGGTCGCATTCAGACGCGCTTATTGATATTAACGGTCGCGGCGGCAATGCTTACAAATTTTCCTCATTTCGATGTAAATTATTTAAGTGGTAATTGAAAAATATTATAATAGCGAGCGCGCTTTAAACATAAATTGTCGTGAAAATAAGATTTAACAGTTTGTCAGTCTCGTGACGGGAGTCTCGGGTTCGAAGCTCAGGTTGATCCACAACGTGCCGTGATCAAACAAACCAATTACCCGTAATTCAGGTGGCAGGTTGCTTTGTGCACTGAAATTTATGACTTATCTATATTAGAATAGGGTAAAGACAATGTCGTGCCCGGGCGGTTTCGATGAGCCGTGGTATTAAACCTAGATTACCGTTTGGCGTTTCCGCCTCGCTGAATAATCAACGGGACTATATTAAGGCTATCAGTCACAGGGAATATCTGTCCGGTGTGACGTCATTACGGTCGCTTCGTTCGCTTATTCTCTGTATTTTAAACAATGATTCCATTTGTAGGACTTCTGACATCAGCTAAAAAGGTATTACTGTTATTATATGCTTGGCACATAAAAAAGTACAAACGCGAACTTAATGCTAGTAGCATTCTGTACCAGTTAACCTATATGTATGTGGGATTTATCGTTTTGTAATATTGAAGAATTATATATTTTTTATCGGTTTTATTATGAATATTCAAAATTAAAAACCCTTAGATGTTATAGTAAAAAATACTTCAATATATTTTTACAAAATAAACAACGTACGAACTCAAAAACATGCACTTTCCACCGCGTTTTTCCTAAACTTTTTTGCGTACGCAAATACGATCAAAAACGAATTAAAATATGTACCTGTATAGAGTACCTAGATAGGTTTATTTTTTACGGCTATCCACGTCGAATATTGGTCGTTAAATGTGATTAGTGGGCGCGGGCGGAGTCGCCGGCGATCACACTGTTGACCGGACAAATACAGGGGGAGTATAAATGGAAATCGCCTTTTCGCCCCACTTCTCTTTGTTTGAAGAACGTTAGATATGTTAAGCTGTCATGTGTGTAGAGACATTGTGGATATACACTTACTCAGATCAACTACAAATAGATTCGCAATCGCCGTGTGCACTATTCTCTTTCTCACTCAAACCATAGATGTTGCCGACAAAAAAATAAAACCTAAATATGGGGAAATTTAACTTATCATAATAACAAAAACAAAACTAGAGTATATCGTCGGTTGATAGGAAAAAGACACTAAAGGCTAATTTTTCAATAGCCAGACAAAAGTTTTGCTGGGAAATAATTTTGATGCTGTTGCGTCTCAATGTTTCTCAATGTTTGTATTACCCAGATAACATTTATCTGAATATTGAAAAATCAGCCTTAGTGAGTTTTTCCTGTCAACCGACGATATAAGAAAAAAAACTTTACTCATACTTATTTGATTTCAATATAATTATTTAATATACACAAACTGAGTGGATTGTATAATTCATTGTCTTCGTCCAATCGAAACAATCCTCTTCAAAATGTGCCGAACACAATTTTTGTATGTTTCCTTGGTTCCCAATTTGTGCGACCGGTAATATCTATCCATTTTCTTGATATTTTTTTTTCTGTCGGAAACCTATGAAAGAGATAAATGGATGAGCATGAGCATTATAATCGTGGGCCAAATATGTGATGGGGTTTTTTTAAAAGGAAACACGTATTTCGTATCAATACAATAAACTTTATATTATACAGAAGAAATCACACATGGAAGAAAAAAAAGAAACGAACGTTTCCTCACAATGAGAGGCACCTCATTTGAAAGAGGAGAATGACTTCTACAAAATACAATCTTCACAAAAACCGAATTCGTGCGCCCCATTTGTAAACCCAACCCGAGTCCGTTACAATTTCTAGTATTTTCTTTGCATACTATAATATTTGTGGGTAAAATAAATTTTCAATAACTTGCAACACCATGTGATTTGTTATGATATGGTACCTCGTAATTTTTACTTAAAACTGATACTAAAAGACCTTACAGTATTAAAATTAGTATCGTTTTATATTAAAATCGAGCCAATAGATAGTACTATGATGAATGTAAGCTTGTTAAACATGATAGTATCTACTTACATGTGAAAATATATCTCATCCATCATTCCATCGTGTTTTCGTTCAATATGCTCTGTACAACCGAACAAAATCCATCCACCCATGTCACACACTCGTTAAGTGATGATAATAGTCTAATAAACTTAATAAACACCCACAAATCACTAGCAAATCAAAAATAAATAGCATTTAGAAAATTTTGTTGTAACTGTCAGCCTTTGTTTGGCACAGATTTTTCATTTGTTTCATTGTTTGGCACAGAGAACTGACGTAAACAGGCGCCACAGCAAAAAGGACAAAAAACATTTACAGCTTAACGTTTCTTTCTTACGCTTAATGTAGCTAAGCGTCTCTTTTTCGCAATGTCAGAACTGTCACGATTATACCCCTGTGTACACTTACGATATTTTTTCTCAGTGTAATATACCGAAGTTAAAATTTATGTGAAGAGTCAAACGTATTATTAAATTGACTTCATGATAAAAAAATAAACGGAGAGAAACAGCGGTGCAATCGAATAGAAACATTAATAAGTCCGCATATCTCAATTATTATTTTTGCTGTTCGACCGAGTACGGCGCTGCCCGCGGCGCAAAGATAATATGTTTGCATTGCAGCGGACACAACGGGGATTTTTACAAGCCACGATCCGACACCGGCCGATTGCGTGCCGCAACCGCGGTGCACCCGCCCCGAATATCAACGCACCCGCAAAATATATTGGGATATTTTCAGGTGAACGCACTCTCTATTATCCATAGACTACCGAACCACCAATGTCACTCTTTATACCATATCCGCATGATACATTTTCGAACGGGTCAGTGGCGAATCTAGCCTGATATTGGATGTTACAGCCGATCGCTCCAAACATCTGATAAACAGCGTGGCTTCGCGTTTTGTAATCCTGGACTACAGTTAATTGCTATATCAAGTGGGATAATTACGCCGTAGTTGCGAGCCGTTAACAAAACAGAACCAAATGATTACGCGGATTTGTTAAACTTTGTTATATTTTTTGCAGTAAAGCTGATGAGATAAAAGACTACAATAAATCAGCTACTTTTATATCATTAAGAAACCTAAACGAAAAGGAAATGGTATGTTTAAATATTACTATCACACTGACCGAAAGTGGGCACAGTGCGTAATAATACTTCCAAAGCCTTCAAAAAAGTACTCCATCTACTACTATTTCTGTTTTTAATTACGACAATATAGATTTAACTGTAAAAAGATATAATATCAATAATAAATCACTGATTCAATCACTTTTGTAGGAAAGTGCTACGCCGCTACGAATTACGTAGCCCAGTGCTACGATGCGTAGCGCGTAGCACATTGCTACGAATACCCGTAGCCGTTGTAGCATCAATCTCAGTGCTAAATAATTAATTCCTACCTAATCTAATTACTCTTATGTGTAATTGTATTGCCTTTGAGGCTGCAATATAATTAGCTAATGAAACTGTGCGTAACTTATGTGCGTCTTTGCAAATTACTTTTAAATTATTTAGTGCTATGTCTATTAAACTGGGTGCCGTAGTTCCTTGATTTTATTTGCGAAAACTATTTTATGCGACGGCAAAAGTTTAGGTATGAGTTAACTTAAGGCTACAAAATACTAAAATACTGATTTTTAGTTAAATGTCAGGCATTAGCATGACATTCACGTTGAAAAATTTCTCATCACTTGTCGTTTAAAACTAGTTAAAGCTCTATCAACTGTAGGAACCTTCAAGATAACACGAGATCAGGAGCGTCTTGCTTGCAATAATAATTAATCTTTGTGTTAATTAGCGTAGCAGCCGTTCTCGTAAATCAAGAATAGGGTGCTTCGCAAGCGGTCTTCCTAATATAGCGTGTTGCAAAAACGGTATACTAAAGTGAGTTTTTGTGCAATTTGATTACACATACAGTGCAAAATAAAATAAAGTTTGTTTTACCGTAATAAATTTCAAAACAAAAAGTTATGACTCCTATAAGATGAAATTTTGGGTCATTATTGAAAAAGTTGAAATAAAAAAATCTCAATAACCTTGGTTTGGTTTAGAATAAATTCATGACCTCGCCTCTCATGGAAACAAATAACGGTCCTTGTATCGAACACCCTGTATTTTATTCAAAACATTAGGATGACATTGAAAAAGTGCAATAGTTTAGAATTTAATAACATAAAACTCAATATAGATAGAGAATAAAAGAATAAAATCACTTTATAGTTATTGCATGTCGTATGTAGCATGGATTTTAATAGGTACTTATCTTCAAGTATTTGTACGCCCTGTGGCAATCATAGCATAGACTTTGATAGCATAGAGGACCTTTTTATATTATTTACCACCTTACCATTTAACCTGTGTTAAACAAATAAATAATTTTAAATTTGAATAAATTGAGATGTGATTGGAAGAACCCGAACAAGTGCGTCGTCAGCATTGGAGGAATCAAACTGCTCAACTTTCCGCGCAGTCCCAGTGTTTCATTGTTACACTTGGAGTAAACCAACAGACGGCTTGTAATACGTCACTTTACACTCTGTTGCGATACTCTGTAACCTAGGCTGCGTTCACAGTAGCAAAACATTTGCCTGAACTTTCCGAAGGCAAATCAAATTTTGTTGTAAAACAAAAAATATCAGCTTACCTCTCTGTTAAATAAATATGTGGGGACATCTCACACACGGCCATCCGACCCCAAGCTAGACAGAGGCTGTGTTATGGGTATCGGACAGCTGATATATCTACACAAGTACATATATCGATACATATTAAATATAAATAACAACACCCAAGACCCGATTACAAATTTCTGTCTTTAAACAAATATCTGCCCCAGCCGGGAATCGAACCTTCGGCTCAGCAGTCAGGGTCACCAACCACTACACCAGTCGGTCGTCAGCTATTTCGTTTTCCACTATTTTTGGTCCATCCTATAATGATATTTAATCAGTATTTAAGGTAGGTAGATTTATTTTACCTTATCCAACCTCTCGCCTAGAAGAAACTTGAAAAATAACGCATAATTAATTACGTACCTATAGTTTGATGAAGTTAAAGGTATAGCAAAGGTTCATATTTCCCATAAATTGTCTAAGGCTAGAGACTAAAGCGTCTCAGGTACCCTATGTAATTACCTGGCTTTACGGTGCCTTGTTCTTATGCGTAACTACGTAACTCATTTCTTCTTACTTTTAAGTAGAATTTTACGCCATTTTTTATATTCTTTACGTAAAAAAGAGTGCATAACTGTTGAATGATTATAAAATACATATATTTTTAAAATTATAAGTAAAAAATTAAACGAATAATTTTAAAAACAAATGTGAATTTTATTTCCTCTATGTTTGTACTATTTAATAATAAGAAACTCAAACTCAAACTCAAAATTTTTTATTCATCGTAAAAATATAAAATTTTCTGATGAACGTCAATTTTTACAAACTACTCTCCGTTCGGATAAGGGGGGCTCTTTCTGTCTAAGGAGAAGAACGGAGGCAAGAAACTCCTGAGCCATCTTTTCAAAAAAAGACTTAATACTAGTTAGTATACAGTACTTATAAGCTTAATAATAATTATTATAATAATATGAGCAGAGCTAACTATTTATCACAGCCATGCATTAACGTCCTCTAAGTAATCATCAATTTTATAATAAGCTTTTTTACAGAGTTTCTCTTTAATGTAACACTTAAACTTATTCTCTGGCATTTGAGTAACTTCTGTTGGAAGCTTATTATAAAATCTAATACAGTATCCTAAAAACGATTTATTAACTTTCGCTAGACGCATCGCTGGAAGAGCCAGCTTGTGCTTGTTCCTAGTATTAATGTCATGATTACTGCCAATTGTATCAAAAGTTGAAATATTCTTTCGTACATACATTTAATTGGAAAAAATGAACTGACATAAGAAATATAGAAATATAAGAAATATAGTGTTCCTATATATGGAGAGTCGTTTTCAAAGAGCAGCCACTTCCAGAAAGTTGGGGCATTGTCGTGACAGTGCGTATGACATGTTTTGTTAAAAACTCTTACCGCTAATTAAAACTGTGCTTGGTTTTGACAATTTAAGTTCAGTTTTACATAGTTTTACCTTGCTGCTCAAGCTCAAGCTGTACTTGTTGTGGTTTAAAATATTGAAGATTGCAGTATACATTTACATTTACAGAAAAATAGTAACAAATAAAGAAGCTTCTGAGAATAATCTAAATCGATTATTTTCTCTCGGATACTAAATATACTCGTAAGTTTTTTTATAATGATTTCGATAAAATAATACCGGTAAAAAGAAATGTTGTTCAATTAATATCAACAAAATAATATAATAAAACTCAGAACTAGTCATGAAGACGGCATTGTTTTAACACCACCACAAAAAATCAAAGCTGCAAATCCCTACAAGAGATATCGATGCAAACTAAGGAGCTTTTGATCCGGAAGAGCGTACGTAGAATATTTTCTAATCAACATTCAAAGAGCGGCGCCTCAGACGCTGTCATCATAAATTACATATCAAGTATGTGGAGGCGGCTTTATGAAAAATGTTTTCGTAACGCCGGCCTTAGGTAGCGGCTAAACTTGGGGAAAATGTTGTAAATACTGCCTGAAATATTAGCCCATAAGTTGGTAAGCGTGATTGGATTGGAAAAGCTTTTTCACAGAGTTGCGAAAGTTTTTTTGGGATTGAAGTTAAACGTTTCGTCGATACTTTAATATTATACTCCTTTTACCTAAGTGAAGAAGATTTTTACTGAGATCTTGTTTACATTGATATACTTATGCCGTTAAAATTTTGACTTTTTATGTTAGCCAATTTATTGTTACATCAATACTGATGCGGTCCGACCTCTTTCAATAGCTCGCCAAGCGAAACCTAATCGCTTAACTAGTCCTTCTATCAATGTCTACGTTACTGCATCACACTTCATAACTGTTTGGCGACCTTTGTCAGACTTTATAGATTATCCACGGTTTTTTTGTCAAAACCTTGACAACGCATTCCAATCTAATGCTGGATGCGCCTAAAATAGGCCGATGTAAAATATTAAATAAGAGCCACGAGTTCCACCACGGGCTCTTGATGACGGATAGCAAAAACGTCAGGTCTATTCGGGAAACCGTATTGGATGTCGCATAGCCTCCAAAGAGGTAAGCTGACGAGGTCGTATGGATTTCAGGTTTAATCCGGCGGCGGCAGGTACAAACGACGCGCATCAGTCGCCGCTGCGACGCGGGAGTCACTGCGTCATTAATAGCCACGTCACTGGACGGAAGGCTATTGGAGCTTTGCCTTCAAATGCAGGTGATTGAATGTGAGGTATGGAGGAGTAAAGCAGCCGAACCAGCTAACAATACTGAATTGATACCGTTGATGTTTTTGTATGGTTTTTAGTACTAATATTTTTGTGTAAATGTCATGATTATTATATTATCAAACAATTAATAATGCATATGATATGTTGCATGCTATGATACCCAAAATAGTAATATTTATGAGAAATTTGAAATTGTATCAAAGTTAAAATAACTGCGTACGGTGTGTAGGTTGAATTTCTATTTGCGAAGCCATGTTCAAACGTTATTCGAATACATAACACGTTTCTAATAATAGAACTAACATTGAGTCGCAAATAAATGGTGTCACGGGACCCGGTGAATGAATGAATGCATTGAGAAATTCCCGGTATCAGTGAAAAGGCCGCGAGCTGCTCTCATCCGGGCCGTAAGCGACACGCAACGTGTAGCGATATTCCGCCTGTTGGCCAATTTAGTGGGTCATGAAGCTTGTTTGATCAATGTACCTAAGTTGGATTTATTTATTTTACAATATTAGGAAAACTTAACTAATTTAATATGTAGATAACAATGAAAGAGTAACTTACGTTGCACAAGTATCCACCTCTAGGTAGATAAGTTAGGTAGTAAGATTGCAGAAGAATAATAGGCTCCCCGTGTTACATAGGTACCTTTATGGCTAGTATAGTCAGCAACTGACATCTAATCTTACTGGGTAAACTTTTCACCATACTTTTCTTTTTTGTGTTCCAACATTAATATTCCCATTGTTTTTAAAACACAACAAATCTGAATTGTTGTTATTGCAAAACCTTTATAAATTTCCATCGCAAATATTCGCACCCGATTTCATAATTAAGCTAATTAAGTGATAAATAAATGTTGTACGCTTCAGCATTCATGACGCGCGCATCATTACGGCAGGTTGCAGCTCATGTAGGTCATAAAGACAGCGGCTACTCATCAAGCTCTCGATATTTCACTCGCTTGCATCACTGCATACGAGAACGCAGTGTGTTTACTTCTTGTTTAATTTTTTTTTGTTTTTTATTATTTGTTTTAAAAGCTTCGAGTGCAAAAATATTTTAGGCTACGAGCTACGAAAGCGTTGCTACAGCGTTGCTACAATATTGTGTAGCGCGCCGTAGCAAACTTCGTAGCACTTCGTAGCAATATTCGTAGACAATAAACGCCGGGTAGGACGATCCAAAAGTTCGTAAATCGTATTTAAAATTTACCTTACAGCATAACACACCTAGCAGGTCTCTCAACTGCTCGCCAGTGTACACTGTGGTACATTACAGACGAGCATTGCGGCAGACAACTGAAGTTAATTGGATGCGCTCACCGCTGCAGCCCATGCTATGAAATATGAAACAGCCTCGGCCTGTTTCCAGGTGGCTGGTGTCCCATTATCTCTCCTTCACCAGTGACGGAGTGACCCGGCCGAGCGTGGCCAGTGGCACGCAGATTATTGAATGTTAGTGAATAGGCCTGATATGACTCGATTGAGTAAGTGACGATGTATTTTTATATTAGTCTGATATATAGATTGGAAATAATTTGTCTATTAATAAACACATACAATTTCTAAAATTCATTAATTAAGTTTTCTGATATTTAAAGAAAGTAACGCACTTTTACATACATAATGAGACTGAGTGAGACTGAAAAATGTTGATTGAAATAAATACACAAACATATTAAATTAGATGGCCAACAAGCCTACCCGGCTTAACAGAGAAAAACAAACAGCTTATGAAGATGAATCAAGTGATCGGGTCCGATCCCGGCCGCTTATCGATGCCGTCCGTCCGGCGCGGCGGCCGGTCCGGTAAGCCGCTCGTACCCACTATGTGTGAAATTGAAATTAAAACTGTATTAAACTGGAAATAGAACGCGGCTATTTCAGTACGGCGGTGGCGGCTGAACGATTTTTCGGTGGTTGATTTTTGCACTGTTTCGCGATGATGTTGATCGCGCAGTTTGCGTGCGGTCTCGTTAGTCAATTAAATTGGTGGATTTATTATTGTTTTTGTAAAAAAATGTGAACTTATCACTGAAATTTCTTATTTAATATGTTAAATTTTTGTAGGATTGTACTTGTACTACTATCACTATTCCTTACTTTACATAATAATATGTTGTTTGATTTATAGTTCACCTATAAAGCCACAGAGTATACAGCAGCTAGCGTATAGCACTCAGACATAACACAATAATAAATTATTTTTAATATTGGAATTCCCACAGAAAAGCTTTAAGTGCGATGGAAAGATGCGTGAGTGAGCTACTAATTTATATAAATCACTTCAGATCAAACTGAGATATCATAGATCTGAAAACGAATCCTGTAACAACTTAATACCCCTCTAAAGTCACTAGACATCACAGATAATCCGTCTTATAACAGGGCACCACATCATAGAGCATCGCAGAGACAGTGGCTCCTCGTCCGAAGTGGATTTATGAGCGTCGAGATAAACTGTCGGCCCCCGGACCATGCTTCTCAGTGACAGGGGGGTTACTCCATACTGACGAAAAAGAAACACACGAGAGCTGTCGTGCAATCGGCACGTTTCATACAACGAGATAGAGTTGTGGCTCGCGACGCAGCGTTCCGAAACTTCGTTTTTCGTCGTATAGAGTGACCCCCTAGACCCCTGCAGTGCCGATAACGATTGCCTTCTTCACAAGATCACGGTGGGTTCTGGTGTTATTGGGATCTAGTGTGTTCAATTGAACATTGATGTCGGTTCTAATGGCACGTAATTTAATTTAGGCCCAAAAAATATATCATAAGAGAATAAGCGTGGTGTTCCATATTTGATAAATAAATAAATAAATAAATAAATAAATAAGCTGAAACCTTTGGTAGAGGATTTTTTTTTAAATTACAAAGATATGCGGTGTATGCATCTTTTCGATATGAGTGTATTGTCACGTCCTCAGCCGCCGAGAGTGACTGTGGTCGGTTATGTTAAAAATGACCTTTGTAAGACTTTATTAATATGGCTAGCGTTGTTAGCCTTATTATATGAAAATCTGCTTAGTGACACTATTTATTAGCCTAATGAAACAAAACGAAAATCGATTCAGCCGTTTGGGAGCACCACTTCTACAGACAGATAAATACTGCGTAAGTACGGTGGCCTGCGCCTAAAAGTATACAGGCGGAGTTTTTATAATAGCGATCCCTGATGATGAAGGGACTAGCTACATCGGTTATAAATCCGGGGATGTGTTGTGTATGATGTGTGTAGCAGTGGTGTTTATGTGGATGTGCTTGAGCAGCATGTGAGCTTGAGATCACTATTTTAAAAACTCCGCCTGTATAATTTTAGGCGCAGGCCACCGTACCTACAATATTTTACTGAACTACATACTTATTATTATGTATGTCCTTGAACACATTTATGTAGCTCCGAAATAAATTGTTTTTCCCGTAAGACAACACTACAGTAAAAACAACATCTTAACCTTATTTAATCAAGGTAAACGCGCTAAAACCAGCAAGTTTTTTCAAAGACCCCAAAAGTTAGGAGAAATAACGTCGTAAGAAATAAATTTAAAGAAGTAAGTAATAAGTACCAAAATGTTGAGAGTAAGTTAAGAGTGGACGGCGCGGTGAGTCTCTAAATTAGTGCCAAGACGGGCGAAGTCACGCGTAAACATCAAAACTTGTCGCGTCTTGTCGCCCCCACTCCCTGTCGCCGTGCCATAGAGTTACAAATGTGTAGACACAAAATAATTATATATTTTTAATAATTATTTTTTATGTATCAGGTAAGAAGGGATTTAATTTAGCAAAAAGCAGATAGTGGCTTTGTAAGAAATTTCTTTCACAGATAGCGTTAGTTTAGTACCTGTTGATGTTGTAGGTAATTTCAGTTTCTATTAACAAGTGAATTAAAAATTTCTGTACATGTACAACTCAATTCATATTGCGTAGCAAAATTAGGTACCTGCATAAAAGTATTAAAATGACTTAAATTTCTAAAAGTGTAATTTCTTCTTGGCAATATAATCCGCCTTTGTATGCAAATATTTTAAATCTGTTTATAATTTTGTTTTGTGTAATTTGTCTATTTTGTGTTCAATAAAGTGTAAATAAAAATAAATAAATAAACACTTTACAACGGGGCGGTACAGTAAAAAATATACGGAAAAAATAATATAATATGTCAGCCATTACACGCAGTATTTAAGTATGAACTCAGAGAAATACACGTAACAACTGGTTTATATATTTTTTATAGCAGGCAGAAAATGCCTCTGAAATATTCAAGCTTTGACACGGGAAGTGTTTTTATCGTTTGGGATATTGTGGAATATTTCACAGTAAAGGTGTTTTATTCATAAATACAATCTGATAACTGTATATGTACAATTGTACAAACCTATCCGTTTTTTGGTCCACAAATATTACATATAAAGTGTACAAAGGTGAAGGTGGTAGTGCTTAAAAGCATTTGTTTTATTTTATATTATAGACATTTGATAACAGTGAAAAAATACCTACGTGCCAAGTTCTAGCATTATATTATACTCTATGGCCGGTGCAGGATAACTTTCCCGCCAATATCAAAGCTCTATCTAAACTTGTAGTATTAGTTTTGTTTGAAGTGTTTTAAGTATAAAATAATATTGCAAGCAGACATGTGCTTTCAGATATTAAATTAAATTGCAACATCCGAAGAGATGCCATTTCAAGTATTTTAATTGCCATATTTTATACAACATTTTTAGTAGCTTTTAACAAGTTCGACGAAAACATTTTCTAATAAGTTGGGTGGTATCTTAACACATTGAGATACGTTTTCTGTGTGTTGGAATGTGCGTGTTTTCTATACAGATGGAGATACTTATAAACAGCGTTCGGATACGCATTTACGCAACACGTAGCGTGATGCGTGGAAGTGTGAGAACATTCCGATTACAATACGTTTAATAAAAAAAACCCAGATTACCTTCAAAACAAATAACAGACCCTTAACAGTTTATTAAACCGAACAACATTATTTTCGTAGCCGATCGTAACTTATGTTCCGAAATAAATATGCAAAACGTAGTCTGATAGCCGCCGCCGCCGCCGCCGCCGCCGCCGCCGCCGCCGCTGATTGCACGCCCGGCTCACATGAAGTTATTTACGCGGCCGCGGAGGACAACTTTTTAATGGCGCGATAACAGACCGCCCGAGACCGCTAAATCTCGACCTCATAAATACGTTATGTAAACCCACCCTAATAATTAGTCGTGGTTACGGCGTGTGGTTAAGTTTTATGATTCCGCGCTTAAGTGGGGCCGGGCTGTTCAGAAAAATACCCCTTAATTTGTCTGCAGAGGCAATGAAGGGGGAACTGTTATGTTTCTTCGAAGCATCTCTACCCCTTTATTTTTCTACGTTTTAAGACGATTGGATTTTCGTAGACCCTCGTAGCGGCGTAGCGGATCGCATTCAATATGTAATATGTGCGCTCTATGTCTGACTTTACCTCGACCTTTGTTTTGTTTATTTTAGCCGCTTATACTGCTGCAGATAACACAATCGTATTTTTTGTAAATTGGCTATTTGCTATAGATCATTCCATGATACGAACACACATTAAAATTGTATGTAGGTAGTTATTTGTTTCAAAAGTTACTCGAGGCTATAAAAACGCAATCGCACAAAGGTTACGATTACAGTTGTGAAATCCTCTGAAACGCTCATTTTAAATTCCATTACCTGTGCTTGGCGAACTCACCCTACTTAACTATAAACTCGTTAGCGCTATCGCCGGGCGGCATTGTTTACGAGCATTCAACATAAAGCATGAATTGTCGACGGGCCGGGGCGCCAACAGACGGCGGCGGGGGCGGGGGCGGCCGCGGGGGCGGGGGGTACCTGCAACACGCCGCGAAGCACCACGCTGCTGCTGCCACTCACTGCACCTCGGTCGACCTTCAACTTCACTGCAACTTGTACGATACTTTCAAAGTTTCTGCGAACTGTTCCGGGAGCGAGGACACGGGAGGACCGAGACGGGGGCGCGCTGAAGCGGTTGTGGCGAAGCTAGTCGTGGGGAGGGACGAAGCGCGTGCGGCGCACTCGGCTACTCAGCTTACAACGAGTACAGCGACGAAGCGAAATACGGAGTCATGCGGTCAGCCAAAAGGACACAAACCTACTGGCGGCTCGGCAGCGGCAGCGGCGGGCAGGGGGCGGCGGCGAGGAGGCGCGCCATTGGCCCGCGCAGGCACGCCTCCGCCACGCCGCCGCGCCGCTGCCGCCGACCTCGCCGGCGCCGCCAGCCGCCGCCACCAGCCCGCCATCACCCGCCACTCCACACCACACAGCAACCAACAAACTTACCACTCATTTCCACCTTCCAAACCCTTTCAGGAAATACTTCAACAAACTTCGAACGTTTCATACACTGACTCGATTATTTGTGTGGCACACACTCGGGAAATCGGTCGACGATCTTCATTTAAAGATCTATTAACGGCGGATGAGGGGTGGAAAGGAATTCAAAAGAGCGTGCGGCAGCGATCGGAGGCGCCTCACGTGCCGCGACGGAAACCGCTGTGGCAGCGATCCGAATAACTACACACTGCACTGCGCACTTTCGAACTGCTTTTGGACAAATATTATGTCTCTTTAGGACGCTTAATTTTTACACTCAGGCTTATCGGGTATGAATAAAAAATTACCCATGTCTAGGTACCTATCTGTCTACTATATAAAAAATAAGCATACATTATAGCCGCTATATGGCTGTTTGAAATAGTTTAACTGCAGTTTAGCCGGAACCCGCGTAGCACCTGCACCACTACGGCTACACGCTCGGCGGCAAGTCGTTTATTTCCGCAGCTCATTACGCGCCGCTCGACAAACTCGAGCGAGTTTCGACAGCACTTGTATCGAGGCGTCGAGAGCGAAGGCCGGGGTGCCGCAGCCCGCTGCCGCCTCATTTGTTTCCACTAATGAGTAGATTGGATCAATTGGTGCAGCAGTTAGATACTTACATGACTAGTGAAAACTTATAAGTAGCTAGTGAAATGGAAAGTTGAAAAGAAGCTCATAACTATAACAGTACTTAACTAATAAGATTTACATACAAACGACCCGTAGGAGCTCAGTCAAGCCGCAGAACTTAAACTGTTAAAATTTATTGGCCCTTTATTTTCTTTTACTGACAGCTTTATCGCAGAATTGCCCTGCGCAGCTACGCAGTACTTAAAAATTGGTATGTAAGTTGTAAGACATAACTCTAAAGTGTCCTACGCTTTAAAATATTGCACGGACTGTTAAGTGGCATGCAAAATGTATTTATACTTTGTACTTCCTTGCGTCGTTATGGCATGCGTCCAAGTAAAACAATCTTCCGGCGGGACGAGATAGCACGACCAGAACCTCAATTCTCTACCACACGTCTTTCGAGTCGAGTGTTAGAATTCATTGCAAAATGGTCACTATTAATAATATGTTACGATGCGCCACTGACAGGCGACTCTTTAGGCGTATGGTCGAGAATGGCCCCACAGAGCCATCACTTTATAACATGACTCTGTAATAAAATTACATAGAATTCTATCGGTGCATGGTTGTAAAGTGACCGTAGCTTATGTTTATGCTCGTATTGTTGAATTTTACATGGTATGTACGCGATTGGATGTAAAATAGTAATGATCTAAACGTTGTTTTATTGACTATGTATTTCGTACCAATCCTAATCACATAAAAAAATGCAAGTCAGACGTACATTTGAGATGTACCTATAGTTAATCTAGTATTCATTATTTACCTACTAAGGATATAAAAAGGTCCATCTCCTTTCATTGGGACCATTTCTGAGTAAGATGCCAACAACAATAGGTGACTACACTGTAGTATGCCTATTATAATAATATCATCTCGCATTCCCATCAGTTCTGAATGCAAGTGAGTGTTATTTTAAGTTTATATTATGTATCTACCTACCTACATAAATAAACATAAGACATTGGACAACAATTCGAAATATTGACAGCATGACTGACCCACTACCGCCACTTGCCGCAAAAACACGCAAATCATAGTCGAACACGCCACTAAACATCTGTAAGCGGCAAAAAATGGAGATTCATATAAAATGAATTGGTCTGAGTTGATATCCGGGGTCAATGAGCCATGACGTTGACATGGGTCGCGATCTCGGCCGCCCAATATGCGATGAGCATGCATGTCCAACACACTGTTAAGGAGAAGACCCGACAAGTTTTGGCTATCCCATTCGAAATCATGCAGCTGCTAGATTTTTGGCTATCCCAAAGATATTGTATTTTAGGTAGTGCAGTTTTAATTCTTATACGTCCATCCAGGTGTGACTGACATGGACTCACTGACGTGATGCATTCTGAAGAAGTTAATTCAGTGCCAAATCAACGCTTATGAGATACATAGTGACTCCGTGTAAATGTATGTAATTTACTGATTTCAGCCCAAAAACACGCATGTTATGTCAGTAAATGATGCCGTGTTATCATTCCTCCAGATATGTATCTCTGTAGGCTTATCACAGGATTCGATACTGTTTTCGAAACTACAAATGTACGGTGGCCTGCGCCTAAAAGTATACAGGCGGAGTTTTTAAAATAGCGATCCCTGATGATGAAGGGACCAGCTACATCTTTTATAAATCCGGGGGCGGGTTGTGTGTGATGTGTTTAGCAGTGGTGTTTATGTGGATGTCCTTGAGCAGCATGTGAGCTTGAGATCGCTATTTTAAAAACTCCGCCTGTATACTTTTAGGCGCAGGCCACCGTACATATCGTCAACAGTCACTGTCAAAATGTAAGGCAAATTTGTTAGTTCCAAAAATGTCATTTGTTTTTTCCATATGTTTGTGTAGTTTCGAAAATAGTATCGAATCCTGTGATCGCTGCACTGTTTTATACATATAAACAACACATGTACCTACAATCCCTGCACAAGTTAAAGTGTAAAACTTCGCCAGATAACTCATGCTTACCAGGAGAACACCGCACTTCTCACACATTGTTCCTCTAGCACTACCAATATGTGATGAAAAGGCAAGAAGACTGGGCACTGAGGTAGAGAAATGTGCTGCGCAATATATCGCTTTTTGCGTGTATCTAATAAGGGCCTTTTTGATCCGTAGTTAACTTAACCATTGGTCAAAGATCGCAATCCGTGGTTAAAATCCAACAAAATTTATATGTAGCTGGCATGCTTGAAAAGTGACTTGACTAATGGTTAAAGTTGACTACGGATCAAAAATTTACGGGCTTTACATGTTTTAGGGTCTTTGTGAATAGTGTGAGTCTAAATATTAAAGCGTTCGAACTGTAAAAAGGAAAGGCCGCTATATTGTGGTAGACGCGATGCGCCATACTGAACAATCTTCTCCATCAGTTTTCATTATCTGTTTTTTTTTAATATGATTTTCTACTCTGCCTTTCAGTCATTATTTCACTATGGGCTGTGTTTAGTACAAAGACTTACTAGTAGTAGTTCTAATATGTATAGTAGGCTCATAGTAGGTAATACACTGGTACCATATATTTTCACTTCAGACTTTTAGTCTTTATACTAATTATGTAGGTAATTTACTGCTATTCAATAAAAAAATATTTCAATGCTAATTTACTTTGGTCTCCTGTTTATAATATACAATATACTTATTAAATACTGTTAAGATGTCAAAAAACGCTCAGTTAAAGTAAAATTTACTTCACGATACGTACCTACTTGTTAATTTTCGCACTTTCCAACAACTAAGAGAGCGCTTGCACTAATTTGAACCACAATTTATTAGCATTATTGCGCAGTTTATTCAAACAACTAGCCAACTAATTCTACACACATTTGTGTTCAATTTGAAGCAAATAGTTTGTAATCAAATTCATTGCAAATTCAGACCCGCGGCCATAGGCGCTCAAAAATGGTTTACATTATAAACTACAGCGCAGTATTGTGTCCACCTCCCGTATTCAAATACAACCTGTTTATTTAGGATATGAACACACGTCCAGCTGAGCATTTAAACAAGTTCATGTAATTTTTAAACGGATGCCTTTGTATGCGTTTCGAGACCTTTTGCATTAATAAACGATATTTGCTGTCACCTGATTTCAATTACGATTCGTTGCGAGATATTTATTATTTGCACTTTTGTGTTTTAAAAATAATTATGGCGTCGGCCAGTGCTTTTGTGAAAAACGGAAATTAATTTTATTCCTCGTTATGTCCGGAGCGGAACCTTTTCAGGATCCACAGTCTTCAGCAAATATTGTATTCATCATTCAGCCGTTATTATTATTTAACCCTAAATATTTATTAATGTATTTTTTTATTTGTCATTGTTAGTTAAGTCCACAAAGAGTCGAAGGCAGTTTTAGACATGCGCTTTTACATATTATTTTATGAGCCTACATATTGGTATTGTTGCAAAATGCCCCAAAGATGTTTGTATTAACCCAAATGAAACATACAATAGATATTAAGTACTGTATCTATAAAGGTAATTGAATTCTGCCACTATAAATAAACCTGCAGGAAAGTAATGGAATTCCACGAGTGAGAAAAGTGGAATAATAACCTTTTTTCGAATAAAAAAAACAAATAGCACGCTAATGCGGCTGCATCGGGATTTTCCAACTGAAAAATTGCGCTTTTCTCCAAGAACATTGTAAGGAAAAGTGTAATGAAAATAGCTAAGACATTCGTTTCCATGGAATCGAATATCGCAATCGAAGTGGATCAGCATACAAACATACATACATGTCTTACCCACTATACATATAAGTGACTGTGGTAGCTCTGTCGGGTAAGACCCGGTTCAGTTGAAATTCTGCTAGCGACCAATAAAAAGCTATGTATATATTATTTACAATTAAGTATGTACAGGTATGTAATAATATTATAGAATGTGGTTTATTTTAACTGAAAGAGGCCTGAAAGTGTCCGGATATTAAGAATGTTTCTAGAAGAGCTCAATATAAATCCTAACGTAACCTTCGTGGGTATAAGCTGCATTTCAATACATTTTCACGAAATAACAGCCAATGACGTTGATAAGGGTTGACTGCTGTTCAAACGGCTATGGAAATACTCCGTCGATCACTAGATCAAACATATTTATGTATACCTAACATCATACTCTTTATATTTCTTTTCATCATTCATGTATGAAGCCCTTTCTTGAATTTATCTACCTAGAGAGGCAGGTGCATGCTTTAACAGCCCGGTCAAGAATAGAATGTGATAAAAATTCATATGAATGCGATTTCATGTATGGAAGGTCCTGTGACATAGTAGTTCAGCCGAATATAATACCTACATTTCGGAATGAAAATGACTGCAAACATTAACATCCAATCAACAGATGTAGCAATTACCTTGTAACTACTGCATGAGCTACGGTGTCGTAAAATAAATGATAATAAGAGACAAACATTTTTTATAAAAAAAAAAAAAAAAAAACACGCACTCACGCCTTGTACTAATGTACTCCCTTGCGTGGTAGGCAGAGGTGCATTGCTGCACCCACTTTTCGCCAGAGTGTTATGTTAGTCCCAATGTAATAGGGGGCGGGCCTATTGCCACAACATTTTTTATATTAAATACTATATGGTTTAGCTGTAAGAATAACGTAAATAAATAAATATTCTTGTTAACACATTCAGGCAAGATATTAATTAGATAGGTTCTATGTGAAAAATCTATTCACTGTCTGACAATACTCTTATTCTAAAGTATACTACGAGTCGACATATATTATCTGTGTATTACTGAACTCCACTACACAGACATGGCAACAATCCCGAGAGTATTACGACGTACGTGCCAAGATCGAGACTGATGGCTCTGCGACGTCTAGCTATAGCTTAGTAACAACATCACTATGTGGACCCGGCATTACACTGTAGTTGTACTCGTAATATCAACAAAATAAATCGCAGCCAAACGAAAGGAGAACTGTCCATCGTTATTTACAGAAAATGTTCGCACAAATTACCAACGGAAAAGCGACGACTAATCCAGTGTGCAAAGCCTCATTGCGTCGCAAAAACTGAACACTGAGATTATCATCAGCGCAAATAAAAGAAAGAAAGAAAGAAAGCAAAATGCTCTAAATTAAAAAGCAATGCCTTGTTGGGATAGAGCGAGCGGAAACAAAGAACGAAAAATTCATCAGACTCTTTTGAACCCAGAGTTCTGCATTCAGGCCACCAGTGGAAAGAAAATCTTTGCCACTAAATCGCCACTCTTTGACGCTCCGTTGAAAAAGGTTTTTTTTTACTAGGAAACCCACTTCATTACTTCGTGAGGCAGCGACGTTATTTAAAAGAAATTTTAGTTCGTCACTTGTTGAATGTGATGTCCCAATCATTGCGACTTTGTATACAATTAATATAGTTAGGCATAATAATTACCTGTACCTATGATATTTAGTTCAAATCATTGTTATAAACGTGAAAGTTTATAAGTATGAATGTTTGTTGCCTTTCACGGGAAAACGACTCGACCAATTTTCACCAAATTTTGTATGTAGAATCTTGATTAACATGATAACATACGGCTACTTGTTTTATCCCGGAATCCCCAAGGGATTACTATTTAAACGTATTACCTAAATATATACTCCGTTTTACATGCACTCTTTTTACATAAATTAACAACCTTTCTGATCTGAGTATTTGATAGGACGGGACTCGTTGGCAAGTGTGTGTGTGTTTGTGTGTGAGCCTCGCGCGGGCCCCCAGCGGATTCTGATCGAGATTGATGACCGGCCGAGTCGCCGGACGGACGCGACACGGTGACGAGTGTAGCATTCCGAACGGAAGCGGCCATCTTGTTGTTCGGAATTTCAAACGGAACATGTCGGAATTTAAAATTTGAAAATCCGTTCGATACGTAGCTACTATACCGATAGGTGGACGCTTATCATAACAACTACCTATACAGATTTTTTGAAACAGACTACCTGTGGTATGACGTGTCTAGGTAGGTAAGTGTAGCAACTATGATCCATTTTCAAGTTGAATTTTCTATTGTGGATCGCATGTAGAATCATCATGTAAAACGAAATAGTACCTTCAAAACTTTCCCGATTTCACTTGTACATTTTATTTTATTTGAAACAAAATCCAGCTATGTGTTCTTTATTTATAAGGAAAGTTTCAATGATTTTTCCTTTTTACGTTTCTTTATTGTGTCTAGACTGAGCACCAATTAATGGATGTTTTGAGTAATTATTGTTCTATATTACTTATTGTGTTTGCACGCGCACTTCCGACATCCGTCTCCCGTCACGGCTTCCTTCCTTCGTCTTCTTATACCTTTTTATTTAATTTAGTCTCCATCCCTCAGAATAAGGATTAACCCCGAAAGTACCGGAAGCAACACTATGTTAATGTTCTCTCCACAACATTTGTCTTTCCTTAATGCGAAGGGTTCTTTATATCACAAACATATCATAGACTTGGCGGATATCCCTGTCTACTGTATATTTTACCCACCCACAAACATGCGACGAGATAAATTTAAATTGGATAAAAAATATCTACGTAACAAATATTTGTGTACTGAAGTGAGAGTAAAATCGATCGAACCTAGCAAATGAAATCTAAAAATAAACTTGTTTACTCAATGCTAAACCTGTGTTTCAGAATCTATTTGAGTTCAGTTTTGCTTTGGAATTTTCCATGAAATACACATAGCTTTGAAATAGGTAGCATAAACGTTAACGACTAACCTATCAACAGGGGTATGAGAAGTTTATATGGACTTGATCGAAAAGGTTATGGTATGGTTAATCATAATGCTATGGACTTCACCAAAATAGATTCATGCTTGCCATTATTATTAGGTATTAAAATATCGACTTTAACTTCGGTTAGGTTGTTCAATAGCGGTGGAGGTTGATGCCCCTAGCAATGAGTTCTAAGAATCGTTCGCGCAGTGGCGTGCAGTGTCCGTCGTAAGTGGCCCAGCGTGGCGCCTGCCCCCCAGGCCACACGTATACCTTCATATACCCACCAAGTTAGCGACCTCCTTAAACGTATGTCCTAAATAACCTCCACTACTGCACTTTCAGTAGCAATTTAGGCCGCGACTTGAAATTTTCAAAATAATCAATGCACAATAACGGGCATTGTCATAACCAAATCATGGTAATCGCGAATCGAACGTTAACTAAAACATTCGATTCATTAGAGAGTATTTGTAACAATGGATCCCGGACAGATAATAACTATAATCTAATTGAAATATTTGAGTGTATTGTTACGCACGGGCAAGCCGCCGGCCGGCTTAGCGCTCTGCACGTCGGAACGTACCCGTTATGAATTTGGGAAAATCCAATTCCGATAAACCATGTTACGGTCGCGTTTTCGTCTGGCGAATTGAATTCGCTGTCGCAGGTAAACTGTTATAGTTGGTAATAACAGAGTGCGCCGAATTCACCCGTGATAACACGAAGCCCTACACTGCAATTACAGGTCGTTAGGGGCGCCGGCGCCGGCCTGCCCCGCCGGCTGCCTTGCACCTCCATTTCAGGACATAAATATTTGCCTAGGCGTTCAGTTCAGGCAACAATCTCACCCGACCGCTCACCCTCACGAATGCCGCGTCCTAGAGGTCAAAACTGAAATAAACGAAATATACGATCGCCTATCCTCGGAGGGTAACGCTTAATGGCTTAAGAATGTAAAATCAAAAACAAAGCGTGCCAAAAAAGTTTCCATTCAAACGTAATGGCCCAATCTTCCACGCTGATATGACAATATTAGCCGAGTATTTTTAAATTGCATTGCAACGTTTCTACAAGTATAGGCCCGTTAAAAGTTTATTAACCAAATAAAACACTCATGAACTGCTATAAATCGTTGAACGTAAAATTGACTGCACTCACTTTGTGGGCTCCCATTAAATTAAAAGCTTCAGATGTACTGCGAAGTGAACTGATCTCTCTCTCGCTATTAGCGATGATTACTTCCTATACACGATACATTTCTTTGCGGGGTGTTTGTTGTTTATGCAGCTTTTTTCACAATCATTTTTGTTTCAGCAAATAAGGGCCATAATTAGTCAGTAAGATTATTTATTACTTTTATACTTTACTACGTTATTTTACATAATACATTAGGTCTGTGGATTCCACATGGACTCAGCTACATGATGGATTGATTAAGTGCTGTTTATTCCCACTAATGCCATAAGCTGGCATCAGTGCTAACCAGGATTGACAATGACATTAACACCGTCGCATCGCCTCGCACGATGATAGTGCCATAAAGGCACTTGTACACAAGTCGCCGGGTACTTGTAGATTCCGCCCGGAGCGCAACTTGGCCCGGACACTCCACCGACTAATGAACGGGGAAACTGCACTTGTGGACGACAAATGTGATTATTTCGAGTGTGTATGTGTCTTTAGCAGTCACTCATTAAGACGTTGCGGTAACGGCAAACAATTAACAATTAAAACTTTCAGAGCTTAGTCTGCTTAAAGATTTGAGCTTTCACGTGTTTGCTTGTACATAGATACATATTATAACTATATATGGAATTAGAATTTCTGTATTCGGAACAGTTTCCCCTATCTCAGCGAAAACATTTTATATGAACATCAGGTGCTCGTGCAGTGTACCGCAATAAAATAAAAAATCATCTCACTGACTAAATAAATTCAGAGACAGCAGTCGACAGAAGCTCGAGGTTTATGGGCGCAAGATGTTTACTCTGCGGCATAAACCGGACCGCGACTAACGGCCGTCATTCAAAATTCTGCAAGTGCCTCGGGGCCGGCTCACAGTTGATTCGGGAGGTCGGCAGAAGCAAATGTGGCAATTCGCAAGCGCCTCGCCTCTTCTAGGCATTAGCACTAAATGACATCTCCGAAAACCTCCGGCCTTCCCGAGATAAGAAATAGGGAAATAAAAAAGATTTTCGTTTCGTTTACACGATTTTAGTGGGGCTTAAGAAACGATGTGTTTAGACTGCCAAAGTGTCCGTCTGAGTCATAAAATTTGTTAGCTGAGTTTCGGGAATTGACTCGGGAAATGAGAAAGGTCAGCAGAATACGTTAGTCATTCTATGTGTTCTATCTGATCGAATCCAGAAATTGGAGAGAGGACGCCTAATTTCGATTAACAAAATAACTATGTTATCTAAGGCCGTCTTTTAATATAAGCTGTAAAATACATTTTTTCTAAGTTTATCCATATTTTTCTTGCGAGTAGTGGCTATTATCATCATCATAATCATCATCACATTAACTTATCATCATCAGCTAATATATCTCCTCTTCCAGACGGAAAGCCTACAAGTTACATTTCTGTGCAAACTTTTTTAATATTTTGAAAAATATAAGTTGAAATATATTGTTGTGTGAAAGATAGCCTACCCTGGAATAAACATTCGAGCAATTCCCATAATTCAAAGCATGAGTCAATGACGGCTGAGTGGAAGCGTCCGACCCTCCGCAGACATTCCTAGAAGACCACTCGTCCCCCCCCTCCAGGGAAAATTATAGAAAACTTGTTGCCACTCGTGCCTCGCCACCGAACTTTGTTTGCTCGCTTCAATTGAAAAAGTGTTCGTCATTGCCAAAGTGGTCTCATGTAAACTTTTTGTTAGCAACTTTTAAGGATAATCTGTGTTTGAATGAAGAGACGCCGACTGGTGCTGATGGATGAATGAATGGTGCTGTGAATTTGGCAGACAACTGCAATCCTACAGTATATAGAAATTTACTAGTTTTTTTTCAATAATGGCTTTCCGAATCTAGACTTAGGATTCAACACATTCAAGTCCAGTTAAACGATACAAGCTTACATCTGCAACTCACGTCTTGAATTCTCTTAAACATGCAGAGTGCGCTTCCACACTCCCGTCTCCTGTGGCCGGAGTTATTCTGGTCGCCGCCTCGGCACTCGCTGGGGGCACCTGAGACTGTTCTGTGGCCCTCATTACCACACCACGCACAGCCGACATGTCCAACCAATAATTGCTACACACGCAATTACCGAAACACTATTAGCGAAATGAAATTTAATATTTATTCACTCACCGAAAGAGTTATTGCCCTGCTGATTAATTAAAGCAACAAAAGGTCAGTTAACACGACTGCTGGTGACGTCACACGTCGCTTATTAATAGAACGCGTTATTCTGTTAACTATTGAATGTTTGGCTGTCGAAGCTAATTAGCGTAATTGCGGGCTTTTAGATGTTTATGGTTCGGTTGGACCGATTTGGTGGCGTTCAAAATAAACAGTAAAGTTGTTTTGGTCCCCCGCTTGGGCGCGGTAACGCAGAAATTATACGCTGCAAATTGTATCATTAGAAGGACTTAAGTTTTGTTTTCGTCTGAGGTGAGTCTTTTCAGTTGTCGCGGAACTTTCGCAGCTCATTTCCAGTTAGGCACAAGGAAATTAAAGAGAAAATCAATCGCTCTGTTCATGATTAGCAACAATTAGGAAAGCCTCAATCGGTACTAGTCGCGAGGATATAAAACTTTATGTACGTATATAAATTTGCTTGCCGAGACATGTTTTATTGTGGGGTCGTAAAATTTCGGCTTCGGAAGAGGCCGACATATTTATTAAATACGAACAAGCTCGTAAAATCGAACGTCGACATCTTCGTGGCATCGATAATAAGAGAAACTATTTCCGAACACTCGATAGCACATTTCGGTCGATTCACAGGAATGATACGGATAAAATCATAAGGTCACAGATATCTGTTATTGTAGTCGTGATTAATTACCTAATGAATATGAAATAAATGCGAACGATTCAATACGAGTACCTCATAGTTTCATATTTTCTTGGAACCTTATTAGGTATTCGTTTATACTAACCTATACCTACTTTATACAGGAAAATTCTGAGTAGCGAGTGACACAGGGAATTTCCCATGACGCAACATAATGTTAGGCTCAAGCTAAAGCTACACAATGACGAGGGACCTGTAAACCTTAGTTTCTTTTTCAAAAATAAGACTTACGGTACATAGGGTTATGGCAATAAAATTACGTTTTGTGTCAGAAAGTTTTAGGCTCATTAGTCCAGCATTGCGATTCTATAAAGCTAATTGTCAAAACTCGATTCTGAATCCGGAGTGAGTTTTCAAATTGGTATTCTGTAATTTCCGTAGACACATCGAATTTCGAGATTTTGACAAATAATGTATGAGATGACATATAATATCATAACTGTTCGAACGTGAAGTGAAAGGTGAAGGGAGAATGAAGATCGAAGTGATATCTGATTTTACAGAATCGCAATGGATTGCTTCTATTCTACCTTTATTTAAGTATTTCGGATATGGTTGAATACCTATTAGTAAAATAGACCTCAAATCTTCGAACCTAATATTACTTATATGAAAAATTAAGACACATGACATGCTATTTAACAACTCTTCTAGTTATTCTACGTTTGTACTCGGTTTACAGCTTAGGAATCGTGGGATTTACTTTTCCTTTCTCTATATCTATGCACTGTACTGCTACATAAGACAAACAGTGGAAGACCTCACCTGCAGTTTGTACTGGAACAGAAGAGTCCCACAGGTAGTTGGCGATTTTCCAGATTTTACCTGAAAAGACAGATTTGTTCCTCTTCAAAGTTACAGCAACATCGACCTGTATGCTAAAGTTTCAATTGTACACGCTACGAGTAATTCTTGGCTTAAAAACGATACAAACACGAACGATTAAGGGAATTTCATTGATTGCAAGTGCAGTGATTGTTTGGTATATATATACTTATTTTTCTCTTTCTAATACATTTAAATAATAATTATGATAAATGATAATAAAACAGGAGGAACTGGACCGACCTTTTTATGTACAGACGTACATAAAAAAGATTTAAAATAATTTCAGATATTGGCCACCACAGAAAAAAATATAAATATACGATAAAAAAATACAATAATCCAATGAGGTTTTGTATCAGCCTAAAAATAACTTATTCACAGACAACTCAGGCAAGCGAAGACCACACGCAGCAGCTAGTTCTCAAATATGCACATGGTATAGAATACGCCGCTCTGCGATAGTACGTTTTAATAGGAAACCCTTGAAACTTTGGCGCAGCTTAACTGGGGCTAATAGATAAATTGTGTGAACTAGAAATGCAAAGCCCATCTCGAATTAATAGCTACATACTATATGCGAGTGTAGTCGCAACTTCAACTATTGTGCATTACAGTTTTAGTTCGGTTTATTATATTATGTACATTCTATTGTCGAGCAAGTTGCTTGTCGGCAAACTTGATGCAGTTGGGTTTAACCATTATGGTGTAGTTAAAGTTATTGTAGCCATGTATGAATGTTAGAGGTAGAAAGTCAGTCAGTAGAACATATAGGTACCTACTTACGACATTATATCGTTAGAGTAAACGAAGTACACAAAATGTTCAAATTTGCATATAATTGTCCAATACTTTTAAGATTTCCACACTACTGTTGAAACACGGAAGAGTCGCTACAGCAGCTCAGTTTAATTGTATTCTTTTTTTTACTGACTTCATTGACATGTAAGAATGAATGAATATGCAGTTTGTGTGTCTGAAAAGGTACAAAAGTGCCTACACAAATGTATCCACACCATAGAGCGCCACTATTCCCGTTAGTGCCTTCCAGCGATCTTTTCAAAACGTCAATTTAACTCAGCCGATGCGAGCTCAAAAATATTTATAGTGAATACACACCGGCGGTGTCACAGCGGGCGGATGGCCGGTAATCCAGCTGTCAGCTGCACGTACCCTGGACGAGGATTAAAACACTATTTTTATGACGTTCATACCCCTTGTCTGCCAGATTCGTGTTTCAATTACAGCGGCTCGCTTATTGACTGCGATTCCGTCAGTCTGAGGCCTTTAAGCTGAGCGTTATCGAGGTTGCAGCTGATAGTTGGAGACAATATCGCTGCGTTGTCTGGTGTCTAACTTTTCATCCATATTTTGTGCTAGCTCAGCACATTCGTTGTGTCTAATTACCTAATAAGTAGTTGGTATTTTTCCAAACTTTGTATCCAAATTAGTTTAAAACGAAAGGAAAGTCGTAGTAGGTAATTTAATCAGATTTTTACGACTTTCAGAACATATATATTTGAGAATTAAGCGAAAGCTTTTTAGTAACATTGCGGTTTACACAAACTGAAACAGCGTAGCTATAACATTTTTACAAAGGGTATAACACGGAACACGAACAGAATCTATTGTGAGTCTATAAAACTATATAAATAATAAATATTCGCGGTCATAAAATTTTATGTTGCGGAGTGGGAGCGGGCGTAGGCGGGGGCGGGGGCGGCGGCGCGGGGGCGGGGAATGAGAGCCAGAATACTGTTCAAGCCGTAATATTATAGAACCTTATTACAAAATACAATATTGTTTTGTTCAGAAACTCTAATTTAGACGCTGTATAATACAAACATTTAGGTAGTACATATAGTTAAATGATTTAGTCACATATCGTACGCCCTGACCAAAACAATCATGTGTAGCAAACTAATAAATCTTATAATAAAAATGTAGGTTATTTAAATGTTTCTGTGGGTTTTATTACCAGCGCCCCACACAATGGTCCTTCGTTATAATTTATATACATATTTATCATTTGTTTGATTGAAGAATTCGTGAAACATGCGTGCTCTATTTGTCCTGTCGCGTTATTCTTACAGGCACAATTTATTAGAAGGAATTGAAAAGACCAATCAGCCAGGTTTTACAGCCTGCCTTCCACAACTTGCAAAAATTCATATAAAATATCCTGCCAAGTTATTACTGGGACAAACATAATACATCCGGTAGGTAATGGCAAAAATTTAACAACTCTCTGTTTACGGCCCTGGAGACCCGTAGTCCTAGTAAACCTCAAGATCAAAGTCCTCAATCGTACATATTCAGCAAAGAGAAATGGTTCTATCTATTTCAGTATATAAGGAGTTTTTTTTCCATGAGCTTCAAGTTTCTTTAAGATATTAACCATGGAAGTATTGCTATTGCGTACGAATTTTGAATAATATTTTCTTATTACCAGTTTTCAATAGGTCTATTACTCGGAAACTTTTGTAATGGTGGAACTCCAAACACACAGATGTTAACAATTAGTTAATAAAGTATAGATAGAAAAGAATACCAAACAGTTACCAAGTGTGACTCGTTTGTATTTAACTTTCTACTAAAATACATAAAATACTGTTTGGAGATCCAGAATCAGAAGCCAGGTGTGGTCCGAATATCTGGCAGATAGGCCTTCCTACTAGGTTTGACATTTAGTGCCTGATTTACGACCCCTACGGACCAGCGTGAGTATAACGATGTCGTCCTCTAGCTAGTTTTAGAATAGAAGCAATGTGGGTATGTTTTGTAGGTTCCCATACTGGTTCTATAAATATAATGCTATACATTTTATATTTCACTTTCTAACTAGTTCCCTTAATAAGAAGTTGCGACTGCGATAGAAAACTTTTATCACGCCATGACGCGCGCATCTTGCGCTTCGTGCTAGTTCTTCAGATAAGCTTTTGTCAAGCTTCCAATTGATAAAAATACCCATCTGGACTCATGAAGTGTCATGCATGAGTCACGACACTACACACGATAGATGGACTTGATATACAGCGATTAATACTTACAACTTACATCCTTATTTCCAAAAACAAAAAACATAATTAAACCATTCGACACTGACAATATTATTCACTTTACGTATTCGTTTAAATCCCTGAATATGCATTTTATGGTGTTCGTATACAATATTTACAATTTCTATAGTAGGTAATGGCGTGAGAAACGGCTATATACACAATACACTCACAATAATATTTTAATATGCATTCTTTTGCCAGCTTAGCTAGTCGCATGCAATTGTTATCATCGTGTGCAATTGAAAATAGGATGTATGATGGGAATTTAAATATTGCATTGCATTGCCTTCAAAAACGAAACGTTGTCGCCATTTTTGGAAAACTTTTAAATCAAAAAAAAAAAAAAAACACGCACTCACGCCTTGTACTAATGTACTCCCTTGCGGGGTAGGCAGAGGTGCATTGCTGCACCCACTTTTCGCCAGAGTGTATGTAAGTCCCAATGTAATAGGGGGCGGGCCTATTGCCATTTTACGGGCACATCCAAGACCCGAGAACAAATATCTGTGTTTAAACAAATATCTGCCCCGGCCGGGAATCGAACCCGGGACCATCGGCTCAGTAGTCAGGGTCACTAACCACTACGCCATTCGGTCGTAAATCAATAGTTAACATTACATGTAAAAAATTAAATCTATGTTTTGTATATTTTTATAAAGGATTAAAATATAAAACTGACTCCTCGGAATCTATGGACAGATTTTAGAATTGTTGACAATATACGGATAAAACCACTTATACTTACGTTTGTATATTTTACCTACCCACCATATATTGTATACCTATAATATACACACATAGGTTCGATTTATACTATAAATAGAAATAGAAAAATTCCAAAATGAAAACTGAATATTCGTCGGCCAACTTTCTGAAATTCATGAGAGCATTTTCATATATTCCTATAAAAGTAGAAGTGATCATCGAAAGTTTGAACATTTTCATCGGGGTTTTTGTCAGAATTTATCTTTTGTGATGTAATTCTGACTCTTTAATGACTGTAATATAGTTCAATAAAGTTTTTATTTTAGTATTAGTGTAATTGCAATTTCGATCACATAATGTTGATAAATATGATAAATTTCATTTAAATATACCTAATTGAGACATGAACTTCTGGACTGAGAACAATTTTCTGAAACTCATTTACTTACTATTTACCATTACTATCCAAATCTAATATCCTTGGCTTTGAGTGTAGTATACAAGATTAGCAGGCTGTAGGTAAACCACCGGGTGGCCTCTTAAATAGCCATTTTACCTTTGTACCCACCCTCGACCTTCCTTCCTGAATGTAAGGACCTCTTCACAAAAATATAAAAAATAACTACACCGAAGGGCTTTTACTCACGGCTCCCAAGTATGGATCATTTAAGGAAATGCGTTAGGGTTAAATTGAGGCGTGAACTCGCTTTAAAATACGAACAATTTTAGGGTTAAAAAGTGTTTGCATAATAAGGAAGTAAGGAGTGAGTGCAATAACTGTAGAGGGAACGGAGCGTACATAGAAATTAACAATTAATAATTTGACAGATTCATATTATTATTATGTATTCACCATGGTAAAATTTTAAAATACTTTAATTCAAATCTTGTATGTAAACTAAGTAAGAAACATATAGTTTACTCTTTTCAAATGCAAGGAAAGTGCCTGTGTGCAAACAAAAAGCTATTCAATGATATGGACTAAATAACATAAAATACAAATAAATAAAGCAGATAAATCATACCGCTATTGAACACGCGACAACGGCACAATGGAGTGAATATGAATACCTCCTTACGTTTCAGGTCTCACCTTCGCACTTTCGTCCTGGCCGTATGAATGTTTTCCTCTTCTCAGCAATATTATTGTTTCTCTTCTTTCTCTGTGGCCTAAGCCTTACTCTGGAAATTTAGCTATAATGAAAGTAATTCAACTTGCAATTAATTTTAACAAAATTTTACACATCTCCATGAAAATTATGTCATAGGAATGACTAAAACAATATGTCTCGAATTATTTTTATCAAGCGTTAGGGAGCCATACGCTACCACAGTCAGATACAGACATACAGATACGTTACACTCATAATACCCTTTTTCTTCGTTACGGGTTAAAAACGGTCAGATTTAGACCACTGGGATGTTTGTTTCTCCTCCTTTTTTATTTCATACCTTCCCCCTGAATAAATAAGGAGAATCGACGCCAACACTAATTGAAGTCGATTTGTTCCCGACACTCGGCTATATTGAACATTTTATACGCGCTATCCGAGATTAAATTAGCCCATCTTTGCGCTTTATTCTTTGAGAATTATATTAATGGTTGCCTGGAAGAGATCGTGTTTAGCGATGCCGCCATGCTTTTTCGACTATGGTATTTTATTTTGTGACATCGGACAATGAATAAATTTTTCACTAATTAACGAAATAAGGCTAAAATTTTCAATAGATTTTATGATCAAATAATAAAAGCATTGCGATTCATACAAAGTGGCACAGCCTCAGTAACTTTGCCAGTATGTTATATTTCAACTTCAGCACAGTGCATTTGCCGCCATCACCCACTATAGTCTGTTTTTTAATCTCAGATACTAAACTGTCAGAGTCTGGACGGATCATCAACAGTCGATGGACAATCGACTGTGGCTGAACCGTACAGAATCTCTCTTTTTAGTAGTATCTGAGATTAAAAAACAGACTTAGTCGCCCCTGCACTTGATGCACTGCAACACCGGCCTCATTTTGTACAATCATGCCTCATTTTGTACTATGTTAACCCGCCGGCACTAGGCCGCCGGGCTATGCCGCCGGGTCAGCGGCTTTGGTGTGTAGAGGCCCTAAGCGGCGGCGGCGACGGGGCGACAGTGCGGCGCCACCAGTTAAAACTGCGCTACTAATTAAATGAATGAAAACGAAACTCCGATGTTTTCATTTCATTTGCTGCTCCCATGCTCCCGGCTTTCCCCGAGCCGGGATCGAGTTAAGCAAAACGTGTTCATATTCGTAATTGTTCTTTTTGTTTATGAGAAATTGAGTTCAAATAACGTATAGTAAGTGAGTACTTAAGAACGGAAGATGATGGTTGGAAGCTTATGATGGTTTGGTTACATTTTTACTATACAGAGAACAAAATAACTACCTATATAAGTCAGGAGCTCTTTAAAAGTACTTACCTAATTTATGTATTTTTGCCTTTCTTACAGCAAGCAGCAGGAAGCAGTTCACTTACTTTAAAGTTGTAGTGTCAATTTAAATGTTGTTCAGAAAGAGCCCTTGTTTATAAATCTTGCCCCTCTTATCACTATTTTTAATTCAGTTTTATTTATCAAAACTTTATTAAATAAGGTACCTACTAACCATAATATCATGATAATCAATAAAAAAGAAATATACATTGGTTCATTCCAGCATGACATTTTCCTCTGGATGAAAAGTTCAAAAAGTTATTTTCACAATGATATCTGAATGGTTGAGCACATCAGTGACGTCATAAATACACTGCAGATATTAATTGAATGTAGAACGTTGATGTTTGTTGTATTACGTACTTTACTTACCTATGTACCTACACAGCACAATAAGAATTCATATGTATGTAGGTATAAACTATTATTATATGTTGCTATTAGAGTTTACTTGCCTTCAACATAAATATTCAACACTTATAAAAACGTAATTTTACCAATTTTCCCTGAATGTTTGATTTAAATACCTTAATCATGACCTGGACTCAACAATTTATAAATACAAACGGGTTCAGTTCTATGTTTTAAATTAATATGTACTTAATACCTACTTCGAAGCACCTTTATAGTTAAACTAATTAAAATAAAATTTATCTTTGAAGCTCCGTACATTAACTAAGCAACCTTTGAAGATTAAATCAGTCGCGTGCGCTACCTATGTACCTACGGAGTACGGAGGAGCGAAGAGCATTAGAATTCTAGGCAATACTTAGTGAACTGAATAGTGGGAAATAACTTAACAATAATTATACTAACAGAATATACACGTATATTGAGTAAAATAACAACGAAGCAAAAAGTGAATGTAATTAACTCATCTTTGTAAAATATAGCATGAGCCCGATGACAGTTGTCAAATCCATACATTTTCTTTGTCATTTGTTACCCTAATCATACACACAGGGTACCTGTTTTGTTTGTCTACATTTCAAGTTATAGAATACCACTTGGTAGGTACCTACCCTTTCAGATTACTATACTACTTTTGCAACCAGCATGTATTTGTATAATACCTTGAGTACTTAGGTACCAAGAACTTATTACGTAAGTGGATGCAAACGAAGGTATCTCGTTTACTCCAGAAAAATGGGAATCCATGAACCCAAGTCTACAGAGTAAGTAATATTTAAGGCAGGCCAACTGTATAAGAAAGAATTTACCGAAACAGATTTCGGTCGTGGTTAGGCCATTATCCCCCGCTGTTGCCCCAAACATAAGATATGGTTAGCTACTGGCCGCCTTGTACCCACTTGCCAGCGAGGCAACTACTAC
Source organism: Plutella xylostella (assembly GCF_932276165.1). Classification (NCBI taxonomy): domain Eukaryota; kingdom Metazoa; phylum Arthropoda; class Insecta; order Lepidoptera; family Plutellidae; genus Plutella; species Plutella xylostella. The sequence goes on along the minus strand of NC_063984.1, from coordinate 7,732,195 downwards.
TACGCACTAAGACGTTCAGATATCACCTATTTTACTGCAAACAACATCCTTATCGCCATAGAAATAAAGTTTACTATAGAGGGATGTTACTCAGATTTTGAAGCCAAACCGCAATGGGGTTTTGAGGACAAATAGACGATTACAGGCACATTGCTCAGCTAGATAATTGTAATTACTTTGAAGAAAATTCGGGAAATATTTTGAGCAGACAACAAAGACAGATAAATACCGCTGACGATTGAGCATTCATTGCGGCGAAATGTTGAAAATTTCAGTGAAAAAGATCTCCACAAATGAAGGGGAAACCCGCCCCTTCCAATATTAGTTCCGAAACGTCTGTACAGACGAATATTTAGATTTTCTGCCGATAACAAACGACTAACCTCTCTCCTCATTTTCAAACAAATTACTGTCCTTGCAAATGGCTTTTTCTCCCGATTCTTACATAATAGCGAGTTCTTGATAAGAATCTTCGTATTCCGTATAAAACGGAAAGTCGCTTAAAATCGAACTGCTCCAGTTGATTACAAGCAGCCCTGGAGGCCAGATTTCGGAGGCAATTGCTGTTCATTCGTAGGAGAAAGTGATCGCTTGGGTGATATTTTTAAAATGTAATCTCTCCTGATCGGCTTTTACTGCCATTAAACTGCGTTACGCACGTAAATGTATGGACTGTGGAGTTCATGCATCGACAGTTTTCTCGTTATTTGGTACACCTATTGTTAACAAACCGTGAAGTTATCGAAATCAGTCTTTTGTGATTAATACAGATAATACAGGATATTGTAAAAGTGGTATGGTCAACCGAAAGGGGTCATTGTGATCAACTTTTGTTCTACAACTTTTGGAAATTCGCAAAACGAGTACAGCCTTACGTATATCACTTTTGCAACAACCAGTATATTTTCTGCTTAATAAATATCCAAGAAAACATTGCTCACCATACGGGCGCACAATGTTATATTTCGAGTAATATTACAAAATTGGGCAAAAAAACATGTTTGTGAAGCTCGCAATATTATTATGATTCGGGTCGAAGTGGCCGTACCTGTGGGGTCACTTCATATAACGAAAAACTAAATTTCAGACCACTACTGCGCAAACTACGACTCAATCCCGTTGTATTCAACGTGCCGATTGCACGAATGCTTTTGCTCGTTCATTTTTCGTCAGTATAGATAGAGTGACCCCCCTGGCGGATGGCGGCTCTCGGATGTGAGGTATCGCCGTCTACTACATTTCTATTACTCCTCCGGGATCCCAGTGAACCTTAGTCCTACGTAAGGACAACAGAATCGCGAAGGAAATTTATTTACCGTAAGGTTTTTTACAGATAGTGGAGACAAGGACAGGAAAGTTTTTAACAGCCTTGCATCCTGAGTACTTTATAATATTAGAATTTCAGGGCACCGATTTAAGTAATCTTTAAGTACCTAGATGATGAAATGAAAAATGACGATATTTTTTTGTTTAAACTTAAAAGCAACGCCAACTAGCGCCGCCAATTAAAACAAAAACTTCCAATTAGATGCGTTTTTAAAAAAATACGATATTTCACGCGCTTTTTCATGCTAATTCGAATATTAAGAACCTATGTATCTCCCGATTCCCAGTACCTAGAATGTAAAAGTTAATGTAATAAACGCTGAAAACGATCGTTTCTAACGCCCTCAGCTTCCACCACACCACACCAGCACCACATTCTGAGGTAGGTTCATGGGGAATCAGCCATATCATTTTCGCATCACCCAGTATAATCGGATCGATCATCGGATTACAAAATTAGCCAACCTAAATACTTTAAGTCCAACACGAAGTCTGCCGCAAGATTTGTTAAAAAGAAGCATGTCATTTATTATTCTATTTAACTTTCCTTTGAGCCAACTTTTTTTAGAGGAATACTCTAGTTTTGTTGAGTTTGTAATTAGTTAGATGGCGGCAGGTGGGTAGGAGGGTCACTCTATATGACGAAAAACTATGTTTCGGAGCACGGCTGCGCGAGCCTCGACTCTATCTCGTGGTATTAAACGTGCCGATTGCACGACAGCTCTTGTTCGTTCATTTTTCGTCAGTATAGAGTAACCCTCCTGTTCCTACATTATGGTCACGTGCCATAACTTTTTCATTTGACGCGCAGAAAGTTATTTTCCCGTTTCCTTTTATTAATATTTTGGAACGAAAATTAGAGGTGACTGAGGCCGGAATGGATATGTTGCGGGATTACGGGAAACTTTTCATGAGTAATTGAAAACTTGTTTGTAACTTTGAAATACAGCTTAATAAGATATACCTATAGGCATTTATTAAAAAAGACAATTATGTTTTTCATGGTTTGAAAATATATCTTATTGCCATACCAACCAGGGTAAGGTACCCAGTTTACGAAGGTTGTCTTCTACAAAAACTGTCAAGAATGTAAAAGAGTCTTTATTTTTTACGTGCAAAGAATGTAATGAATACACGTAGATCGTGTAACAAGTTACATTAATAATAGCGGAGGACGTGCGTAGGAGGGTGAGGTGAAAAAATAATGTGTTACGGAACCCAATTCATATACTTAAAAAAACATAAGTAGTCTAAAATTTCAGATATTTCAAAAAATAACTTAAGTAACTCTAAAAAAATGTGACCCAACACTATCAAATTGGAAAAAATATAGCCTCATCATCCTGCAGTACTAATTTAACCTCAATCACCCTCCAGCAAACTTACAGCTAGTAAGTATCAAGGTAACTACAACCCTACAAAAACTCGTCAGTCGTTACTGAGTTCTAGCTATTCAAAATTACATTACACACATTTATTTGTTGTTTAGTCGTCGCGTGCGGGCGGCGCCGCGAGGCCGCGCTGCATTCGGCGCACTGCGGTACATCACTACTGCACTTCAACTTAAATAAAACGGTGTTCTAATTTTGAATTTTTATTTTTTCTTTATTTAGGAACTTTTTGATTCGGCAGGAGGAAAGCAAATGATTGAGCTGGGACCGAGAACGATTGGAGCTTATGAGTAGTTTTCGTATTCGTTTCGAGCCAAACTTTAAACATAGGTAGGTACCTATATTTTTTTAGTCTTGCTCTTGCTTGTGAACGCTGGTGGTATTCGATTGTTTTCATACAATCGAAATTCGTATCGATAAGTGTGAAATTGACGGTGCAACCAATGTTAGAATTCGATTGTAAACGAGAACAGTTAAACAATTATTTTTTAATAATTGTTATATGAAATCCTTGCTCATAATATTGCTTTCAAATCTGTATCGGCCGCAGATTGAGTCACGGGGTTGGGCCGGTACTTATTAAAGCAATAAACTGGTCGGCGATCGCTATTGAAATTGAAGACCGCTGTTTCAACTGTTATTGCCCACTCTCCTTCCCACTTTCCACTCGCCACTGCGCGGGTACATGCAATCTATTGGACAATATATCTATATTCTATGTATCTGATATAATGTTGTATCTTATTTTAAAGCTATAGTACAGCCAACAAAATATTAGGTACTATGATACATAAAATAAATCAAAAAGACGTAAATACAGATTCCGCAATGACATAAACTATAAGACGATACGTTGAGCATCAATAGCTGAAGAAACAGCACAATCGGCTAGCAATAAAAATGTAAATCGCAAACAAATTCCAGCCAATATTTATAAACATGTTCCCAGAAAGCGGTGGCAAAGGAATATCATGTCGAAATTGTTAAATCCATTCGACACAAATATACTCACCTGAGGGAAAAATACCACGAGAGGAATAAGCAAGTAAATTAGATTGCGGCTGAGGAGAACGGGGACAAATGAGCCTTCATTAGCATTTCAATCGACATATTCCGCGAGCCACGGCGGGCACAGTTAAGGAATGCCCTAAACATTTTATTACATTCCTTGCACGTAAAATATAATATTCCTACCCATACTCAAACGTACGCGTGGCAGGCAAATATCTAAATGTAATTTCCATGCGTTGTCCCCGCAATGTTTTCCCGAAAATATTAACATGGAAGGGGCTGAGTCTTCCTAAGTAAGTTGCAAAAAATGTACGTGATTTTACTTCAAAGTCCCTTTTGTCTTTATGGAGGGAAGGCATAAAGGTACAGGCGCTGGAATGGCACATACAGAAAAATTACACAGCGTAATGATGATGCGCTCGCACTTTTCTTGAAAGTATATTTTCCTTTACATTACTGTGACAGAAGTATCTTTAGAGAAGGATTTACTGGTGCCTGATGCCATCTGCTGCTGCGAGAGTGTCTAATGTAAAAACTCTGTTGAGTTTTCTAATATGTAGAGTGTTTTTGGATTTTATACCCCAGTACTTAACATGAATGTACCCAAATGGAAAATCTCTCGGGACAAAGCCGATCTACAGTCCCAAAAGAAAATGCTCATCAAACCTATCGCAATACCTACAACTGACTTTGTATCACTTCCAATGACAACACCAATGAACATTATCGCCTGCAATTGACCAACCACCGAATACTTAGGACAAAATCTGTCCATCAGAGCCTCAGCGAAGGCTCTGCGGGGGTCCTAATGTCTGGAGCCCGGCGCTGCGCGGAAATGAGTGTAACTGCGTTACTTCGATATTGCTGCCTGTTTCTTCTAATGCACGCACTTAACACCAAATTGGCTTCCGTTGATTGGACCGCTTCGCCCTGGTAAAGACTGTTATTGGCGCGCTCTTATCTTTGCTATTGCTGTTTTTCCTTATTTGGAGCTTTCTTTCACGTGTTTTAGTTTGGCTAATGGTGACTTGCAGCAACCCCTGAATTGAGATATAAATTACAGTTATGCTTCGACAGTTACCTATAAATAATAGTACACTACAATAAAGTGATAATACATATCTCGATTTAAGCATTGGTGCAAGCTAATTTAATCATCCTGATCATGTTCTCATTTCCATACATGATTTAGTCGCAGCTACATTTGCCTCCGAACCACCTCCGAACAATCAAGACTATCTAACAACAATGCTCTCGGCACCTAAATAGCCATCACGTCCGTGCAGGCGAAACCGAACAGGTCCGGTGTTGGCTCAAGTTTATGTGTGTAATGTCTCGCTCCCAGATGGCAGCAGGTCGCAGGCTGCAATAAGCCCTGTTTAACTTTATGTGCCGTGTTTTACGAGAGTGCGGCCGAGACGCCGACGCAGCACTCCTCGCCCAACAATATGTCAGAACGCTGGTTCGTGCTCCCAAAAGATAGCCACCGCTCAAATTTTAGACGCTTCGGGTTTATGTGATTTCGTTGCAGGTACTTTTGGCTCTATTTCTTTCTCGAGTTTACGACGTCTTAGCCGAGGCTGATGAAATACGCTTGTATATTTAAGTCTGAAAAACGTTATTTTCTATGTATTTTTAAATTGGATGCGTATAACAAACAATGCTTGTTAGTTGACAGGACACCGTTATTCTGTCCTCATTTGCCATCTTGATTAGAGTCTGCAGCGCGGCCCGCCCGCCGCCCGCCGCCCGCCCAGCCGGCCAGGGCGGAGCGGAGAAAGCTGCCAGTAACTTGATTATAGTAACGGAATTTCCTTCGAACAAAAGTGATCGCATTCGGTCCCTCATCGCGGGGCTTCATTTAAGGAAGTAATTACTCGAAGCACTGGTGACGTCATTAGTATGCGCGTCGCGCGCACGGCCGAGGCGATAACGCAAATTCGTTTGGCCGAACATCTCGCTAATAGAGTTTCACTAATTTATAAGACCGTTAAGCCCGGGGCGGGTACGCTGCGTAAAACTGTCCGCGACCGACATAAAAAGGATTTGATCGTAGACCCTGCTACATATTTGATGGAGCACAACCTTGCGCCACCCGCCGCCGCCGCCGCCGCCGCCGCCGCCGCGAGGTGGGCCGCTTAATTATGAACAACTTGTCCCGAAAAACGCGGGCTTCCTGTTAAGGAATCTTGTTTTGTTGTCCTTACATTACCTTTATTTCCACGGCTTATTTCGGCTCATGTCCATTGCATGTACGTGTATGCTTAATTAAAACCTCAATGTACGTAAGAGGCAGCTACCGCCGCCGCCGCACCTGGGGATCGCCAGATTAGACGTAATCTCCGGGAGACTAAAAAAACTGTATCACCAAAGCAAAAAATGTTGCTCCACTAAAACGGCGTCTCTTCACATCAATTTCACGAAATTGCCGTCTCGGCGTCAAATTAAATTAATTATGTCTCAGTAAACCGTAGCGTGGAGGTAAATATTCATAATTTACGAGTAGGTATTAAGAAACAAGAGGGGCCCGAGCGCAACCCCGCTTGTCCTTAAATATCATACAAAGCACATTTGGAGGACTGAGGGTTGGCGGGAGGTACCTTATTTGTTTTAAGTGTCGTTTCGCTGATCTACACAATACTCCAAGTCGGTTGATGGACTGAGTACTGTATTGTGTTGGGATGAATTTTCAGCTACGCTTCTGCGGTTAAAAAGAGGATAAATGGTCTTATTTTTCCATTCCTTTGAGACGTAATCGCTCGCCGGCGTTGGCCGCGAATCAACCGCAGTGTGTATGTACCATCGGCGGCTAACTCAGATTTATATCTGGGAGGAAGTGTGGTTAAATGTGGGCCGGAAATCGCATCAAGACGCCTTTGCCGACTCCGCCGCGAGCCGAGACCCGTCCGCCCTGGCTGAGTTTGTGGAAGATTATGTTCTAGAGAAGTGAACCTATTACAAATGTTATGGAACAATAAAAGAAAGCTACATGTGTGAATAGATTGACCCAGCAGTGCTAGATCAACGAGGCGTCGTTTAAAGATAACGTAGAACTGATTAAATATGAATATTATTATTATTAACGTAACGAACTCGCACGACATGACATAATTTAACAGTAAAAAAAGAAATCCCCCAAAAACAAAACAATATCGTAAGATGACGATAACAACCACTATAACAAGTAAATTTTAGCTAATTACTATTATTTTATGGGGCAAAATAAAAAGTCGTACGAGCCCAGGCCGCCCGCCCCTCGCCGCCCCCGGCAAGTGAGAGAAAATTTATCCTCGACCACACTTAGCCCACTTGCTATAAAATACCACATTGTGTTTTACAAACGGAATTTGGTAAGAGGTTTTCCAGTAAAATGTATTTTGCTGTTAATAGGCCGAATCAACCTATTTACAGCCTTTTTTTGGGAGGAAAAATTCGATCCCGCGGAGGTGAGAGGGCCATGTAAACTTGTTAAGTTTTGGGTTAAACATTCAAGTATTCTCACCTTCCTTGAAGGTAACATTAAGGGTTCTATTTGGAGCTGGAGATATCTTTGCATAATCAAGTAGATACTTTCTGGAAAAGACGCCGAAAACATGCGCGATTAGATTAGAAACAAAGAAACGGTGACCTTGTTGTGAGCCGCTCGACCCCCACCTGCCAGCCACCGGCTTTCCCTATAATACACCCCCGTCTAGGCTACATTTGCTCAATACTTGTACCAAAATATAGACCGCTCCTATTCGTTTGAGACATCATTGCGCTTGTTTGCATTTTTATTCACTTATTTTCGTGGGCTGAATACAAATGCACACCATATTTGAATAGTGCAACGGTAATTTGAATTTAGAACAAAGGAGCGAGTTGGAGAGAGTCGTAAGATGTTATTGGCCGTTGGCGTGATGGAACTAGCTCGCGATCATAACTCAGCCAGTTCATAGTTGGAGCTAATTAGCACGTGCTCAAGTAATAAAGAAAGAGGTTCCAGCTTTATATGGCCGACTCGTCGCGTCAAAGATGACGCACGTATGTTATTGCATTGCTTTTCATTATCTTCATATTATTTTTTACCATTCTCTGGTTTTTATACATTATGGTTTTACTATAGGTATAGTGCTTAATCCTTAATCCAGGCCACCAGAAGACCATTAATAGATTTAGATTTAGATACTTACTGACATAATAACGACTAGGTTATACATACACTTTATTTTATCCAGTTTCCATGGAAACATTACAAGTACTCCAATCTATAAAACCTTATTAAATGTGCTTTATTTCCATGTATCATTGTGAGCCAATACACCAAATGAAACATGAAGAAGGTGTCACATCTGCATCTCTGTGGCCCATCAGCGCCCCCGTCGCCGAACGTCTCATGCAACTAATCATAATATCATAAAACTTTTGCACTTTGGCAAAAACCTTGCGGATCTCCTTAACATTATATCTCCAACTAAATTCCGCCGCAAGTAATCAAAACTTAATGAAAAGAGCGCGGGCCGTCTCGAGCCACCGAAATTTTAGGGGTCACGTAAAATATTAAAGCTTAGCAGAATGAAGTGGCTATAGTAGGAGTTTTGGTTCCCGCCTTTGTTTTTATTATTCGTAAATAAGTAGCGGCGAGACACGGTAATCATAACACGAAAACAACCGAATAAACTTTGCGCCAATGAGGAGTGAAGTTTTGTATTTACGGCCTCTTAAACCTGTCTCCTGTAGGAAATGTCTGAGATGATTTTAGTGCATCTACCTAACTAAAACTTTCATAGCTTTGATTATGTACCAAAATAAGAGAACTGTATTTTTGGCCAGCATCGTTTATTTTTGCCATCAACATGGTTATGACTTTCAATAGTTTTTCAATAAAGACACCCTCCTCATATCTGAATCATAACCTCATCTGAATTAGTTACTCGATCATATATTATTATTATACTTATGCACAAATTTTAGGTGTTACTAAATTAAATTTATTTTGGAACTGATTAAATTGGTGATCTTTTAAAATGACACCTAAAAATAATAGCTAATGCATAATACAAAAACATACTGATATTCCTTCTCTTTCTACCTAAGTATACCTTCCGACTATAGTGAATGCTATTTTAAATTTCCCTCTCCTTTGTATTAATGAAATGACAATTCAATTTCACTGTAACATTTTTTCCTTATCAATTGGATCTCTAAACCCTATTAATTTTATTCATTCCAGCCAACTTTTCTGTTGGCTGTAGATTGAATCATTGGTTCGAATTTTCAATTCATTCAATCATTTTTACTTGTGAAAAGGTCCCATTGATGATCAGTTTAATTTACATTAGGTATCTTGCAATTGTTGTCTCTAGAGTGTCTAAAGTCTCATTTGTAAATATTGTATTTTGTCTCGCATTTATAAATTGCCGATACCGTACCGGAAGTACCATCAGTGCTAAATTTCACATTATCATTTGAATAAAAGGTTACGTACAAAATTAAATTCTTACAAACCATTGATAGTTACAAACAAGTACCTTATTATTACGAACATTTGTAACTAATCATATTAATTTTCATTTTTACAAAGCGAACATGCTTTCGCGAATCGAATAAAACTGTCTCGCCATAAACCTTCGACACAGAGCACTTAGTCACATGAGGTTTTACACTTGAATTTTAACTAGGTATTTTTGAAAATTTTTCTCCGCCCCCGCGCCTTCCTCATCGTCACTGCAGTCCGTGCCAACTGCCCACTAGAGCTTGCCCAACTAGACCATCCTATCTTGACCTTCGGGTACCGAAAAATTATACCCTATAACCTGCAAATACGCTGGAAGTCCGGGTGCCTGGACGGCTGGCAAGCTGTTGTGTAGGACTGGTGACGTCACGACGAAACTCGAAAACAGCAGTTAATGTTCTTAATGGTACTGAGCGAGCAATCATTTCCAGTGCATGAATTTTAATGGGAATTAGGTAATATTTTTTGGATTACGAGATTAAAATGGTTGATTGGTAATCGGTAGTAGTGGTGAGCTGGTTGAATTCGTAATTGACTCTATCTATGGCTGAAGTAAAGATCAAACCAAACAGAATTCATTAAAATAAACAAATGTATAAGTACATTTTATAAGATTTTTTTTTCTCGAGCTGAATACATAAATATTAATGAAAAAATTGTAGACACGTAATTACCTATTAATATTCTGTTCTAGAGATCACATTTACAGTTCCATAAATCTTATAAACAACGAATAATAGTGCAGATGTCGTGCTGGTTGTAAACTCAACTAGTATTTAATAAAATGTAAATTGAACGTTTAAAAGATTCTCGCACAATCATAAAATAGTAAATAGCTAACAATTGTGTCACGTATTCAATTATAGTGTTTATGAAGAATTTAGTTCATGTTTGTGAATATTTTGGAATAGCTTATGCCAGAATTTTATTAGCTATCCTAGTGCTCAATATGCAACCAGCTGCCGAAGTACCAAACGTTAAGAATTAATACTGATAAGTTGGTAACATCAGCCCTGTAAAGGCATTCATACATGTTAGGTATATAGTCTATCAGTTATTGTTATTTCTAAACCTTGGAGTTTTACGCTTATAACCTTAATTGTTTCTAAACTGAAATGGGCGAATGGAATCGAATTTTCATAATTTACCATATGCTTATCCTTGCGCAGCAAATTATTTTGATTGTTTCCGTGACAAATCTAATTTCGCACAGTTTTAGTTCACTTAACTGTATTGAAGGCACTTGCTAATTTTTTATGAATATTGATTGCATTCAAAGAATTTGTTTTATTTTAGTAACTTTTGAAACTTTAATAATGTTCTATCAGACCTCAACGTCTGTCGGTGCTCACATTCCACCAGGTCAAACACTAAGCAATGCCTGTACGAGTAATTTCCCTTCGTTTGCGCAAACAAAACATCAAAACCCCATAACTCTTAACCCAGCAATTTGCGCGTACTTAAACCGATTGTGAGAGGAGGCAACAGTAACGCTATAGAGTGCTATTCTGAAAACAATTTAAAGTGTGAATTATTCGTCTGGGATGACAATAAGTCCGGGCCGTACACGCCGTATAATGGTATGACACGACAAACAGCTTTAAGTGTGTAAAATATGGGCCGTGACGTCAGCCAAGCGGGCTAGACCGGCTAGATGGGGCTAGACTTTATAGTGGAGCCTGAAGTCTGGGCTACACGCTACAAGCGACCGGATACAAGGGATGAGGCGACACAACTGTATGTGCTATTTTCTGCTTAACGCTGGCATTTCTAGAATATATCACGATCTTTAATTTATTTTTATGACTTAGTTTGTTTCTACTTAGTCATTAAGCCTAAATATTTTTTTTACTGGACACAGTAGGTACCTAGAGCGTTTCTCTGTAGCTCCTAATTTATCATTACGTATTAACATGCTGTAAATATACTGCCTTATACAGCTGTTATACCACGTCTACCACTTTCCAGCAGTACAGTATTATGTTGGTCGTAAAAGTGGCAAGGAGGAAACGCAAATATACTTACCTAGAGCGGTCCTGCTAATTTATTAATAATTAATTCTATAAATTATTAATTTAACGTGCTAACCCTAAATCAAATGTAAATCGTTCCACCTGTTTTGAATCTATAGGTACTACTTACTACATATACCGATAAAAAAACCCTACTTATTTGTGTTATGATTTTATTACTAATTCAGTTATAGAAAGTGAAAGCAATTCCCATTCAATATTAACATAAAGGCCATTACGACCTAGTAAGACCTTACAAACGTTAGTTGGTTTGCCTAACATGATATCATTTTAGCAATAAAATAACGATAATAAAGCTTGGTCGCCACCAATGTTAAACATGTGAAGGTTTAAGTATAGCTCGATTCGATATCTAATTACAGAAAATATACTGTTTGATACTATAATTTTATTGCAGCTTGGCCTAATATTTAAAATTTCTTGCTCCATTTCAGAATACCCATGTAACTTAATTAAGACGTATGGATGGGGTCTAAGAAAGTGCTTGGCTTATTTGCAAGCCAAGTCAATGGTCTCGAAAGCCAGACACACAGGGACTTCTTGAGACCTAGCTAGTACATTACTGAGTAATTTGATAACTAGGTACTATGACTGCTCGATTACAACTCTAACAGTAAAACTATGTTGACCATGATCAGTTATAAGTACTAAATTATATTTAATTAATCTATTTTTGTATTCAGACATCGGTTTAAATGTTTAAGATATTAATTAAGTATATATATATATATATATATTTATTTATTTTATTTAATGTACTAACTGATACCTTATACCTAAGTATATAACCTGGAATTGATAACATCTGTCCAGAAATGCTTAAAGCCAATAAACATTACGCAGCTAACACCGCTCATAAATAACGTGTGGAAGACAGAAGATATTCCCAGCGAATGGAGGAAAGGGCTATTAGTTAAGGTTCCAAAAACGGGAGATCTCTCACTGTGTGACAACTGGCGTGGCATTACACTCCTGCCGATAGCTGCTAAGGTTCTGGCGAAGATCCTGCTGAACCGAATGTCAACAGAGATAGAGAAATACTTAAGAGAGGAGCAAGCCGGCTTCCGCGCGGGATGGTCATGCACAGATCACACAAATACGGTGCGTATTATTATTGAAGAGTGTGTTGAATGGAATGCGGAACTGTTTCTCACTTTTGTGGATTTTGAAAAGGCCTTTGACACCATATAGTGGCCCGCTATGTGGACGTGTTTGAAGAAAAAAGGCATTCCAACAAAAATGGTCAATATCATACAATCTCTCTACAATGGCAGCACGTGCCACGTTATACATGATGGGCTTATTGGACCACCTATTCCTATCTCTACCGGGGTCAAACAAGGGTGCCTTCTCTCCTCTTCTCTTCTCTTCATAATCATCTTGGACGACATAATGCGACAAGTCTCTGCTAGTTCAAGAGGAATCCCTTGGAGACAAGGCCAATTAGAAGACCTGGACTACGCGGACGACATTGTACTCTTATCCAAAAGGCTGTCAGATATGCAGAGTAAAATAGAAGATCTCCAAAGAGAAGGTTGCAAATATGGCCTTAAGATAAATGCGTCAAAAACAGAAAGCATGAAAGTTAGCTCCAGCAGTACAGAACATGTCACCTTGGGCAACTCGCAACTGAAGCTAGTAGACACCTTCTGCTACCTTGGCTGTATCCTGACGAACAAAGGTGGTGCTGATATGGACATAGATAACCGGATCAAGAAAGCAAAAGCGGCTTTCGCCCAGCTTGCCCCAGTCTGGAAGTCGCACATAATGCCCCTTCGTCTAAAGCTGTCTATATTCGAAAGCAATGTAAAGTCGGTCCTTCTCTATGGCTGTGAAACTTGGAGGACTACAAAGCAGCAGACATCACAAGCTCCAAGTTACCGTCAACAGGTGCCTCCGTTCGATTCTCCGCATATACTGGCTGGACACGATTTCTAATGTGGACCTATGGAAAAAATGCAACCAAACCACATTGAGGAAAAAAATCGCAATGAGGCGCTGGAGATGGATCGGCCATACAATGAGAAGACACGACTGTAACCATGCTCAAGTTGCTTTCGAGTGGCAGCCTGGCGGAAGAAGGAGACCAGGTAGACCCGTTCAGAGCTGGAGAAGGTCCGTGGACGCGGAAATGAAGAGGGCAGGTCTATCGTGGGCCCAAGTGAAGGAGGCGGCTCAAGATAGGGAAGCGTGGCGAAGAATGTCTGTAGTCCTAAGCTCCACAGGGGAGTAACAGGACTATAAGTAAGTAAGTAAGTATATAACTGCTCGTAGATTAGTTTTACACACTTAAAATATACTTACACTAGGATAAAAACAACGCCGTCAGGACCAAAAATATATTAAATTTCTTAATTTATTTCTTATTTTATTTATGGTAAACTTTATATACATAGGTTTAGTTATTATTATTTCATTTGTTAGAATATATGATAAATATTGTAAAAAACACCTGTAAACAAAATATGGATAATATTTGGTCAACAATAGTTCAGTTAATAAAAGTCTCGTTTACAATCTGTCCAATAGGATTCTAGCAATCTAGGTGTAGTCCCTAAATTAAGGTAGGGCCTGACGACTAACAAAAACCACTTCACAAAGCAATCTCCGTAATTGCTTCACCAACGTACAAACGGCAAAGCTGGAATCCAACACATTCGGAACACGAATGGCATTTATGACCACTTCGGAAAACGCAGTACTACTAACATTATGTACACGTATCTACGCATAATGTTCGTATAAAAAGATACGACGCACATAAAAAGGCCACTGGAAATAATTTGAGCGATGTAACTCGCTCGAGCGACAATCCGTAGTACCGCCGCGGTCTTAAACTTGAATACACTCGCTAATGGATTAAAAGAATTGCCTACGATTGTTAGCCTAGACAGTTAGGCTATGTTTTAGGAGAAATCACATTGTTACTCAGGAAAATTATGGATTATTTACATTATTTATACTTTATATCAAAGTATTAAAAAACAGATTGTTTCATTTTATATTATCGTAGCTGCTAATCTTCACCTTTACTTAGAACTCATATTCTTAAACTGAAAGTAGGTACAAATACAAGTTTAGTGTTATAAAGCTTTTCTCATGTCCCTGAACTAGACGGGTTCCAAGTCCCATCGCAGGGGAGCCCCGTAGAATCGACCCAAAGCCCTGCAGCGCACTCCTCCACATGGCAGATTTAAAGCTGGTTTTAGGCAGTCTAAACTGGATTTGCTTTTTTTAATCTAGGTCATTTTCCAGCACATTCGTCCCCATCGATTTATTCCTACTTTTACTACTATGGCAGTGTTCCAATTCCTGAATCGTCTCTGTGCTATCCGTGTTGTACAGTGACATATTTTTTTAAAGTGCTCGCTGCTTCTATCGCGACGGGCATGGGTTTTGCTTTTAACTTCTTTTTTATTTTTTGAGTTCTTTACGTTTGATTGTGTTACTTAGAGTGTTATGGATTTGTTGTTCCTGCGTTAATTGTTATTTTACTTATTTAAATACGACTACAGATAAAATAACCTTGCCAAGCCAGCGTCCGTGTCATGTCCACAAACCTTCCGTGGATAGCTGTGGAACATTTCCCGCCAGCCTCTACCACCAATATATTTCGGCCTACGCCTACGACTTGTATTTTCAATAGCAGTGTATTGACACTATTTCAAAATATTTTCTTATTTGGCTGGCAAAGCGGGCCCATCCTTATTTACAGTTCTAGGCACGATTGTAGAAGAAAAAAGAAAATATCCTGGCGTTGTGTTCCTTAGCACCCAATTTATGCGACGGGAACAAAATAAGGTTTAGATAAAATAAGAGTGAGCCTCACAATAAAGTGTACATTTTGGCAGAATGCGTAATTTACATTCTTTCATAAGTTGGATATTAACCGGGTGTCTGTTTCTTGTACTTGCGTTCCTAGTTTCTGTATTTCCTCCCTTGCAATTTATGAATATAATAATTCCCATGTAGCAATAAAAACATCTAACGTTTTTCGAGCGAGAGATCCAAGTAGGTACTAACTTAATAACTAAGAATAAGTGCTACCTAGATAAATATCAAGAGGTTTCATTCTCATCTAACGATCAATGACTCTTGTCTCCTAAGACTTACGTGTTAATTTCATTTGCTCCCGCTACTTTATTTTCTATTTCATGCAATAATAAATACGCCTCTAGATAGAAAATTGTTGTGAACTAATTTAATGCTATTTTCTTTTCTATTATAAGGCACGCTTCGAGCAATCGTGATTATCAGAATAACAGTAGGTACATAGTTTGTTTGTTTACTCGTATACCTATAGCTGGTTAGGTAATCTAAGGATACAATTTGGTATGTTATTAATGATCCTCCCATTTTTCAGATGAATGTATTGTGTGTGCCAGTCATACTATAATTACTTTCACGATAAAAAATTTAGACAACGCAAATTAAATGTGGTTTAAAAGATTTTCAAAAGAGTTTTGTTATCTTCCTATTTGAGTTTATTTCTTGATTTGACATTCAAACACGACGAGACTGAATATAATGATTTAGTATAGTAATGCTACTATACTAATTCAAATCTTTATATTCAAAGTAAACACTTTTAATCTTATCTCATTAAGTGATGCATGTGTCAAATAATTTACGACAAACATTATTTTTTTCTTGTTTTCTTTGCCCTCAGTGTAATCTTCTTAGAGGAGTTTTTCCTGAGAACTGAAACGGAGCTCTACTGGCAATGTATGCAGTGCTAGCTGAATTATAAATTGATGGAGCGACACTTGGCAAGAACACTCAGCTGGCTGAATCAACTTAAGTACTTTACACTTTTTTGTACTTAAAGAAAAAAAAAACCGGCCAAGTGCGAGTCGGGCTCGCGCACAAAGGGTTCCGTTTACAGTTAAATCAACCTATCTCAAAAACTATAAGAGATACTTTGATCAAACCAAAAATCGTTGAAAGAGTTAATTAGCATGCATCACCTCTATTTTTTTTAGAATTTTATACCCCGTAGTTATAAAAATAGAGGGGGGGGGACATACTTTTTACGACTTTGAGAGCTGATATCTCAAAAACCGTTCACTTTAAGAAAAATGTTTTTTAGAAAACTTTATATCATTTTAAAAGACCTTTCCATTGATACCCCACACGGGTATGTACATCGAAAAAAAAAAATTCATCCCTCAGTTACATGTATGGGGGGCCCCACCCCCAATTCTTTTTTTTACTATTTAGTGTCATATTTTTGTAGCGGTTCATACAACACATATTCCCATCAAATTTCATCACTGTAGTACTTATAGTTTCCGAGTAAATCGGCTGTGACAGACGGACAGACGGACAGACGGACATGACGAAACTATAAGGGTTCCGTTTTTGCCATTTTGGCTACGGAACCCTAAAAAATGATAATTGTATAACTTATTTACCTACTTTAAATATAAATGATTATATCAATAACTATTAAAATTGTGACATGAATAATTGTAGGAAAAATAATTTTACGATTACGTCACTCTCGTGCATTCGTTTCAACTGTAACTTCAGTGAGTGACTCTAATCTAAATGGCGACACCCTAACCCTAGTTCAAGTCTAATGTTTGACCCGAAATCCTAAGAACAAATTCCTAGTAGAGTGTAGGTGTAGTGAGTGAGCAGTTGTGTTTGTAAACATAAATATTAAATATTAAATCGCAAGTCTTGCGCCGTCGTTTTTGTCGGAATTCTCCATCGACGACGGCCGTCCCTGCGGTTCCTTCACTGCATAAATAATGTTTACAGTCTGCGCAGTTTTACAAACAAATTAACAGTTAAATGTCAAAAGTTAGAACCAAGTTTGCTCTTTACGACAGACAGTTCACAAGAAAAGAACTGAAGGTTTTAAAAGTTAAAAAGATCAACTACATCGGGAAAATAAAATGTTATGTTTTGTTGGCAGGATAAATATTTGGAACAATTTAAACTGTTACTGTGAGTAATTAATATATTTATTTATTTTCTCATCAGCCTTTGATGACTTTGATAAGTCACTAGTTTGAAAAAAACGTATCTCGATGATAATCTAACCAGAATAATCTTGATGATGAACTTAAATTAAGTACATATATTACAACTCTTCTCTTTGCCTCGCCGTAGTCCTACAGATACAAGAAATGACGTTGACAATACAAATTCACTTATAGTGCCACAAACTTATCTGTTCCGGTGAGAGCGAACTAAATTGGTCCATACCTCATTACTTACTGTACTAATGAATTTCATATTGACATAGATTATATGGACCAATTTAGTTCGCTCTCACCGGAACAGATAAGTTTGTGGCACTATAGGTAAGTATTTAAGTAAGATATAGATATGAAAGTCGGTAGAAGTGGCGCTGCCGGCGTCGTTACGGCTCCGCTCGTGGCGCCATCTTTACTTTAAACTGCTTATTCTAATTTATTGCCCCAAGTATTGCACCGCTTATTACTACACTTGCAGTTTCGGGGCCGGAACTTCATTTTATGGCGTTGTAAAGCATGCCTGTCTTAGCATAATTGCTGTGTAACATTAAAACCATCAATTATGTGCTTATGGTAATATGTTTCTGGGGTTACGCGAAATTAATTTGCCGAGTTTCAAGTTAAATGCTCTATTAGACTGCTTGAGCCTGATACTAACCCCCTTATTCATAGAGAAGTTACAAAACGTTTTAACTAATAAACTGTTTTGTCCCTCTCCAACAAGGAACAATTTGTTCACTGACAGAGAGGGACAAAACAGTTTATTAGTTAAAACGTATTGTAACTTTTCTATGAATAAGGGGGTAAGTGTTGATACGTGTGCGTAATGACCGAACCACCAACGACGACACTCACAATACTCAGTGGTTTAGGGCCCGTTTGGAGCGATTTCATGCATTTTTGTAGCGCTTTCATAAAGTTTGAATGGGCATTCGACATATTATTGTTGCCGTAAAAGCTAATTCAAACGTTACCTCAAACGGCGCTCGCAACAGATGGCCGCGACGGTCCCGCCAATTGTCGCGCGAAACATTCGTAATTTAAAAGGCAAAATGAAATAAACCGCTCGGTCGCAGTAGGTACATAAATTTCATGTTTGCCTCGGCGGGAAACTGGCAGCGTATATTAATCAGCGGATATTGAAATATGTTGTTTTTTGGCTCGATTGATAAACGGCCGGATCCGCTGCGACCGGATTAAACACTAACTAACTCCACGACCAATTATTGCGCGACCTGTTCACTATACCGACATCCGGCCAGCTTTCACTAAGCTGGTGTTCATTAAAGGCTGTGAAAAACAATGGCAGGTGGAAATAAAAATATGGTATATTAAAATGGCAGGTTGAAGTAATCTGTTGATGCTAATATAATATTAGAGTGGGGAAGTGGTTGTCGCCGCGCGGCTGCAGTAGAGGCAAGATTTATGATGCACCCAACAGGCTTATATTGAAAACACCGACCTCTCAAGGAGCGACTGGCAAAACATAATCTGAAGTCAAATTTATACATGCACATGTAGGTACTCGCGTGCACAAGGCGTTATGTACTTAACCGTAGTCAAGCTGTTATTAAATATTTGTTGAGTTACTAGCTCAAAATTTGTACCTGATAAGCTTTAACTTAAAGTTCAAAAATGTAATTGAAGGAAAAATCAAAGATGAGATTTTTATCCTTTTATCTTGATATCCTTTACAGCTAATACTAACACGACACCTATATCACAGGTTATATACTTACCTGATAAAGTTTACTTAGGAAGGAATCATTTCCTATTAAATCAATAACTCTCACAGTACTATCTTAAATCTGTTGTGAAATATGGCCTTATCTGTGTATTAAACTAATAATAATAAGAAGCGGCAACACTTTGTCTTTATTTGTGGATTCTATCCGCTGCACCGGGGCGCCCCCATCTCATTTCCCTATGATTTATGGTCCGATACTACTCTCCATTTTTCCTGGATGTCTTGGAGTCGAGAGATCATTATTTTGTGCCGTTTTGTCGCTCCCTACAGGTACCTACATGGACTTTGTGATTTACTTTGTGTGGAATATGGAAAGACTTTTTCTTGAACAACTAATATTTTTACGATTTAACTAGGTATATGTTAATTATTAAAACCCTCACTTACCGACCAATAGATATTTTTTTAAATAGTTTAAAAGCTTTCCTAGATTATGTATTTTAACAAATAGTGCCAATATAATTTGCTGTAGACCGAAGAAACTCCAAGAAAATTTCGTGAAAATTATCCCTGGTGAAAATGATACTACTAACGCCATCTATACAGCAGAGTCGGAACTATTCTTTCGTAGGGAGTGAGAGTTAATTTTTAAATAGTATCAAGTGAAGCCAACACAAACTAACTTCTCACCCCTGTGAAGAGGTTGCATTCACCCGGCGTTTTGTAAAGAGGTTAAGCGTAAAACGGCGTGTTTTTCTCAGAATATGCGAGCATCGCAGAGCGTGAGAGGCCTCTTTGTTAGGAACCTCCCTCATGCAGTTGAATATCTCATCATTAATCTCATCGCACAAACATTTTTAATAGAAGGGTCTCCAGTGCGGATATGCGTTTGAAATTGAACTGTGCGCTCGTTTGATTATACGTTTAAATAAGGTTTGTTGGTAAGTTGCTTTGATAGTGTGATCGACAGGTAAAAATGTATAATGCATAAGTACCATTATAGCATGTTTATGCACAACATTGGATATTCAAAATAATCCTTTGTTGTCTACGTGTGTTTAATTAAGAGGAGTCGTTGATAGTATCGAGAAAGTTGGGACACTCAATTAGGTAACGAAGTACTTTTAAATTCCACTTTTTTACACTATCAAATGTAAAAAGTACCCTCGACAAAAGTCAGCAGTTTACAGCTTCACATCTAAGTTTTCCTATTTCGAAACAGTATTTATTTGTCCGTTTCGGCAACTTAGTGAAGTTTCCATTTTGTGCTCCGGAGTCACGTTCGTGACAAACGGTTCGTCTTAGGGATCGCCAAATATCGTTTACTACGTGCCACGGGGAAACCAACATACTAGCTGAATAAATAAATCAAATATTTACGCAACAGACTGTTAGCTAACTTAAATAGTAACTATATCCTGTACAAAAAAAGAATGACAAAAGTTGCTTGAAGTTTTATCAGAAATCATCGGCGACACCCACTCGGTACTGCGGGTGGGATGTGGCGTCAAAAAGCTTTTTGTCATTGTTCTCTTTTTAGGCACATTTTAGACATAAAGACGGAGTCGTTTGTGGCTCGTAAACAACATTATGTGCGTCGCATTTACTTCCGAGAAGAATGGTAATATTAACATGTTCTTTTCCCGTCGCCGCGTACGCTGACCCCATATAAATAAGGTTCTTATTGAATTTCTCCAAAGACGAGTCATGTTAACACGTGTTCGGCAAGTTACAGTAAGTTCGCGGGGGCGCCCTTACGCCCAAATGAAATTTGCCCAACTGACACTGAGCAAAAAAGTAAAGAACAACAATAATGAGCAGGTGTGCCGCAAGGAGGATCTATTTCGTACAAACTTGCTCCGCGCTGATCAACATTTTCCACTTTTGTTGGTCTTATTAGTTTGTAGTTTGGTTACATGTATGTTGAAATTGACTTTAATTGTGAATTCTTGCATGAGCAGAGGTTTTGTATCTCCTGTGGTGGAGGATAATCGATACATTGTACAACATATTTTATTAGGAACACATTATTAAAAAAATTACACGGAAGGGATTTGATCCCGCATCTTTTTATTTTCTCTTTTGATTAAATCTACAAAAACATGTCAGTATGTACTTCAATCCCGCTCAATATCCCGCGCATCAAACATGCATTATGCTTAATAAGTTGCTTACTTAAACATCCATTATCAACCATTAATTATGGTAGAAAAAAACTTTATCTACATGGTGAAGATGCCACATCCACGACGTGTGAGTTCCGGCCGCGGCCCGCAGACGCTCCTTGCTTGCTACAGTTTCCCGCCAAAATTCACTCAAGCCGCCGCCGCCGCCCCCGCCCCCCCAAGCGAACGTATTTTTATTGTTTTAAATGCGTACGTTATTTTTCGCACAAAAACCGTTCTGCAAGCGAGACGTGCTACGTAAAATACGACCATCTTTCCCGGTTAAGTTTGTCGGATAGGTATTTCTGTGCTACGTTCTCTAGTTTTAGATTTAAATTTTCTATTTTAATTTCCATCTTGCAGACAAATGTTTTATAGCCTGCTTACACTTTCTACTTTAGATAGAAAAACAATTTAAAATTCTGTTTAGACCATTAAGCGTAGTTGAAAACAACATCATAAGATTAATGGAGCGTAATGTTATAGCCGAAAGGTGAGCTCTTGTGATAAATATTAACGCGACCGAACATTCCCGATTAAAGAGCAGGGCACGTTCTAGAACTTTCGATTCCAATTCGGTGTCACTCGATATTAAATTAAAAGCACCCACGCATTCCTCTCGCGCCTTTTTCCTGTCCATTTGCAAGGTCCTTGCGGAGCTCAGGGTCAGGTCCCGGTTTAAACCGAGGCGTAGGATTAGAAAGGACATGAATGTTTATTGAAATATGGTGAAATGTTCGGATGCGTCCGCGCGATATCACGTTTATCGAACTATCGGTCAGTGTTCAATATTCGAGTTCAATGGGCTGAATTGTAATGGATATTGTATTGATGTCGTGTCCATATTTGTCTTTCGTGCGAGCGGAGCACATTCTGGCGGGCGGTGAATGGCGACGCATATTTGAGTGACGGAGAACTTTTTTATTTGAATCGTGTGTGAATGCGACCGGGCCTGTAGGACAAAATGTAAGAACATTGATGAAAAACCCAAACATATGTGGGTCTTCTGTCCCCGAAATAGGCTGTTTGCATACCAGGTGAGGTGAAAAGCAAGCAACTTTTTTAAAAACATTGCCTATCATCCTAAAAAAACCAAAATAAAATCAGTTCAGCCGTTTAAGAGCTACACTACCGCAGTCAGATTAAATAAATAACATCCCTTTTTTCCATACGGGTTATAGTTTATCTAGGCATATAGTACTATATAGTTACTGAATGCGCAAATAAGTCCTTAATTAATACGACATTCAACTTTGGAAAATATGTTAGGTATGTGAAGTAGAGTTGGTACAAAGTAAGCCACATACCTTCTTACAAAGAGAAGTAACAGCTCAATAAAAACAAATTTACACTCTGTAACGGTACAGGATGTTACACCGCATGTTTTATTTAAGTTGTCCGGAGGTTTGACGACGCGCGGGACAAGGTTGACTTCCCCTGAATTTTAATGCTCCATCCCTTTGACGGTTTGTGGAGACGTCGCGAGATGTCGTCTGTGGGTTGTTCCTCCCGGTGGTGCTCCAGACCTCGTGACGAGGATGCCAAACCAAACTATGAGATTTTATGACAAGAGATACCTAACTGGAAATTTACACGGAAACAGATTTAGACATAGGTTCTTCGTTCTTCATAGTTATGTAGTTTGTAACTAGGCCTGATAATATTATGGTCGAACTTTTTGTTTTTTTTGTTCGTATAAAAGTGCAAGGTCACTATCCACTACACCATTCGGTCGTCTAAAATACCTGCGTTAAATAAAAGTGTAAATATATAATGTGTATTTCGGAAGTAATCACATACTCACCTATTTATTTTCGGCATAAATTTCGCGAAATCCAAACTGAGATCGAAACGCGAGAGAATTCATCACAACAAACAGCGCATTCAACGTTTTATGACTACCCCTATGGTTGACAGATCCTTTGTCACGGGGCGGCTCGGGCCGTCGTATGTCATTTTAGCTAATTTTCTGGTGGCTTCCTCGCATCTTCCCCGCATTCGCATCATAATTTGCGTTTTCAATTCGGAGTGGGTTTCAATCAAACGGGCACGCACTGGCGCCACATCCACACCGGGATACGCCTTTTAAGAATGAGAATTGTCTTTTTACAGTGAGAGTTCTCGCTCCAGTAAAAGGTAAGCGAGTGTGGAAAAGCTTTTTGCTGAGTATTTACTACTTATAAAGTTGCAAATTTATATAGTAAGTAACTAAGTAGGTTATTAGAATCATAAAATATCACAGTTTTATGAAGATGTAGTTAGGTAAACAGATTACAATAAGTTCAGAGCAGATAATACAAAGTACCTATAACACCAATTTACGCTTAAATCTTGTTCGTTTCCCGTTCAATCGACACAAATAATAAAAGTTCTGCTTTCACCATCTGCTCGCGGAGAGAACTGACCAATAATAGTAATATGTTGAAGTAATGTCGAAGAGCCGCCTCCATAGCTCCACGCCACCGCCGCCATGCCCACCCACCATGAAATTAAAGCCGTCGCCCAACCAACGAATGATTGAATAATAAACGAAAGAATCTGCGTCCTGCGCTTCTATTACGTATTCATGACGCTCGGTGACCGCCGCGCCCACGCAGGCTCCATCACCGACCAACACCTAGCTCGCAGTCTCGCTACTAATTATATGTCTAGTCCGCTTAATTTAGAATCATGTCAGAGGGAAAGCAAACTAATGTACCCAAATCCCGCGAGACTCCACCGCAAAGCAACTTAACCCGAAATTAAATCAAAGAGGGGTTTAACCAATCAGGCCGAGTGCTATCATTGAATCGGCAAAAGAACACTAAAATTACTTCTTGATGCGGAGAACGAAGATTCATCGTAAAAGTAGAGGGGGTGGGGAGGGGGCGAGGAGGATGTCTGAACGGTTTTCCGTGTTTCACCGTCGGCCGCTGCCCGATTACGCCACACGTAGCTAATAGAGCGGACTCGGCCCTTCAGCGGCTGCTGTGTTTAAACATGAAAAACCGTTCCGCTACTGTTGTAAATGTTAGCACTGGAGATTTACTTTTCTACGTTTTAGTAGCTTCTTATCTTCACCTCGCGCGGATTTACAGTCTGCGTGACTTTTAACTAAGTTCTAAGAGCGCTTGAGAGCTAATCATGATACATTGTTGAAAACAGTTTCATTTTAACGAATGGCCCGCACCTTTTGATTCTTAAGGGAATAAATACATGTTAATTGGATTAAGGGTCCACATGTAGAATAATATTTGAATTAGGCACTTTTGCAATTAAGAGAAAGCCGGCTCGTACGTTACGGTAGAAAAAGACAAAGGGTCGGGGGCAATTTAGTGCGGCGCTCGGCGTCTGGCACCTGGGCGCGGCGGCGCTGGGTCATGTCTCCTTTTACTTTATCCCGTAAAGATTAAGTCCCCCGAAATTTCCCGCATACGTGGCGAGGCCCTCCGTGGAGTGAGTCATTTGGCCTCTGTTTACTAGATTAGGGGATTTTTACAACACTCCGCTTTCTGCGGGACGTGTCGTGCTGCTAAATGCATATGCCCTAAAGCGCTTCGGGGAGTAATACGGCGAGATTTAAAATGTAAAGGGAAAACTTTGGTTGCGTCAAACGAACGCGTAAAGTGAGTGTTTTAAAAGCACTTTAATTAATAGCTTTAACCATCGATAGCTGAAGCGATAAAGCTTTTAAAGTTGTTTGTTGTAGTGGGTAATAAATCTGTTTATTTGGCGGCGTTATTAAATTTGAGATGATATGGTGAAATCTAATAAACATAGAGATTGGCTTATCTCGTGTATAATAATTGGAGACGTGTCGCGCGGGCGTGGGGCGCAAACAGATCAGCTCGACAAATAGATATCCTCCCGGGACAATACCGCACGCTGTCTTCTACAATCATTACTTTTATTATCTTTTCCGTTGCTATGACAAAGACAAAAAAAAAATACTTTACTTGTAGCTTTTTCTTAACATGGAGTTGCTTTACAATAATAATATGGATTATAAATTTAGTAGGTATATTTTAGCCTGGTGGTGGAACAAAGCCGCTGCGCACGGCACATCTCGGCAGTAAAGTTAGGCACCTCCCGGCCTCAAATCCAATCAACTATTGAATTAACCCGATCGACGAACAAGAATACGGATTCTGGCTGTCGTCAAATGTTTATCTTTCATCTCGGTTGTGGCTGTGATATTCGGCCACGGAGTAGATCTGCTGTGGCAACTGGCATTCGAAAACTACTTTCCTCAATCGAGTGGTTTGCACTTTGCAGGTTTAAACTTTGAGTAATTTTGTTTTGAAATTGCGTGTGGTCGCCGTGGTTTCCGAAGTTTTTGTACTTATAAATTTGCTTCGTTAAGTACAGTTATTATTAATTCCATTGTGGAATAAAGGCAATTAATGTTTATTACTTTATTAGGTTCTTTTGAGCGCAGTAAATGTTTGCCTTAGCTTAGCTTTAATAAATGTATTATATAGTTCCAAAAACGCAAGATATTTTAAAATATTCTCTAATGTGCTTCTTTCAGAAACGAGCATAAATATCATGCTTTCCCGTATGTATTTTGAATGTAACTAAGGTAATACCGTTTGAAAAGCATGCAGTGCATGTGTACATATTGGTATGAAGTAATCGAGCGCCGCGGCCGCCCGCAATCTAATAATGTAGCGAGTCTTTGAGGAAAAACATACAAACATCTGTGGCGGCCGCCCACCACTGACTTCTTTGCTGACGATATTTTGCTGGTTCGGTGGGGCAGGCGGGTTACTTTAACTTGAAAAAAAAACGAACTAATAAAGCTCTCATGCAATCGAAACGTTTAATACAACGAAATAGAGGCTTTGTTAGCACAGTAGCGCTCCGAAACTCGTTTTGCGTAAGCTAGAGTGAATCCTCGGAGCCCCGCGATATCGGTTTATTCAAATGCCTCTTGTCCGACCCCGAGCTTAAAGAATCAACCTGCATAATATTATACATATTGAAATTCTTCCGCTCCTGAACGTACCTCTATGTGGAATATTATAGCATGAATATCTTTATACAGCGTCCCAGTCCAATATAAACTAGAAGGAAATGCTATGAACAACCGCCCGTGGAGACATTCGGTTGTTTGTTACAAATATGTAGATGACCATGGAATGTTGGCAGGCGGGGAAATTGATGGTTATGCGCTAAGTGCACTTAAACATACATGACCAATGGTATGAAATAGCAATACGACAGCAAATAATTTACATGCTGGAAGTTACTAGAAATAACATAAGGAAAATTATATCTAACTGAGGTACAACTTTTACAAATCTTCTACTTTTGAATTAGTTTATGTTTATCTTTCTTGAACATGTGCTCTCTTATATCCAATTACTTTTATGTCGCCAAATATGATAAATTGTACGAAAAAGATACTAAACAAATCTCTAAATGCCATCTTCTTACTGGGCTGTTTTATTTTTATATCACCAAAATTCTGTAGGCATTCTATTACTACAGAAATAAGAGAGTCAGTCCCTAATTCTACAAGAGATCTACATGACAAAGGGTGGAATAACACGCGACCGGCGAAACAAAGAAAAATCTCATTCCGAAGCACATCATGTTTACATTTTCCCGCAGACAAGTTGTCACTACAGAAAATAATTCAATTATTCATATGAGCTAGTCTCGACTACGCACCCTGGAGAGGAGTTCAAGGGAACGCGCTGGACTGACAACAGCCAATCTGGAACAGCGGGCCACATCAAAGCAGGCCGCCCACTGCGACTTCAAAAGCAAAATTTTATTGATGGTATTTACATTTTTATTGGCATACTAGGACACCCGCCCGCTAACGTAAGTGATTTTGAATTTTCTGATGTGTATTTTATTATCTACTTTTATGTGTTCCCGATGTGGCTCCTGAATAACAGCTTAGTAAGAAAACATAACGGCCCAACCATATTGCGGCTAGCGGGTGATGTAATCGCAATTTTTATTCATAGGGACAATGTACTTGAGCCAAAAATGCTCCTCAATTTTTTCGTCCCTTTCTACAGTGATAAAATGGAGAGGCCAAAGTCTGAAAAAGGTAGTATTGTATAAATCATTCATTGTATGACTCGTGATTGATTCTAGTGTAATTTCCATACGCGTGTTCAGTTCATATTAGCGACCCGGCGCGGCCAGGCGACTGTGACCTACGCTCACCCCCGCTATTCTCATTCTCTGTATTGGGCAATAGGAAATTGTATAAAAGGCCTGGGTTCTAGTTAGAATGGACGCTGGAGTTACGTGCTTACTGCTATACGGCATAGAGACGAATTCTACTAAATTAGGTGCAAAGCAGTCGTTTTTGAGCTAACTTCAATGCTTTTTCGCACTTTTAAACCAATTTCACTTGACTATGTTGTGGCAATTACCATATGTGAATATGGACAAAGGTTATGTTTTCCTCGGTTGTTCATTAGAAGTCAATCAAGTTAGCGGAAGCGAGTCGCCGGCGACCCGGCGGCGCCTGTCGAGTCACGCACCCAATATCTCTTTACAGTTCTTGAAAAGGCTGAAACCATTTATTACTGCGACTTCGTTTTCAGTTCCTTCCCACATAGTTTTCTAGTATTAGCAGTCGGATTTGTTGAAATCAATTATGCAGGTAATTAAAATGTACATGTAATGTGACATATATGAACATTATGAACCATATAATGATGTAAGTATCTATAACTAACAATAAGCTTTTATTCATAAAATAATGTCATGAAATACTTCCCAAATCACAACATTCATAACTCATGAATGGCTAAATTACAATCACTTACTTACTTAAATACGTCGATATAGGCAGACATCCAACATTAACGTACCACGTTTTGGGGCAATTAAAAATATAACTTACTACTGCATAGATTAGCAACGACGAAAACTGTCGACATCATTAGCGGTAACACGACACCTCAACGCTCATCAGGCCAAACTTGGCAAATAAAAATATGACACTCTCACTCGGAGTAATCAAGTTGATACACACGGGCGCACGTGCGTCACATCACAGAGAGGGGTCTCCAGACAATTAGACCGAAACTCCATATCCGCGGGTTCACGGCTCTAATTACCACTCTCCTTGGATATGAGATCTAGCGCCTTCTAATTTCATAAGAGAACAGGGCTAAATCAGTGTCAAAAATGTATTGAATAGAATAACAGTGGAATGAACTTTTTAAAGTGCTACGAGCTCTTGCTACGCGCTACGTGGCTACGAAGCTACACGCTACGAAAGCGTAGGCGGTATGCTGTTGCTGGTGAAGATAAAAATAATAATATATTATAATACCTATTGTTGGTTATTTGGCATCAAATTACTCTTTTGTCAAATTAGGATTGCAAATTTTCACATAAGCGTACCTATTAATGTCACGAAGTTGCCTAAACACTTAATTTGTGATGCAATCTACCACCTAAAGTACACACCGTAATTCCTAAACTAAATAATGACATAAGCTTCATATCGTTTGTCCCTTACCGCCGCCGTGCTTATAACAGCCGTGTCTGTTACAGCGCCTGCCAAATATCGTTACTAATATGTTTGAAGCTAAGTTACTGCTTGTCAGTGTTATACATTGCGAGACTTGGAAGCAATAAAGTTGTGGAGTGAGTTAGTTAGTAAATAATTATATTATTCATCTAAACAGTTAGTAAAATAAATCATTTATGATTATTCCTCTAACTCCACGAGGAGCATAGGCCCCTCACAGTTCTTCTCCAGTCGTTCGTCTCTCCTGCTGGTCCATCGCTACCGGAATTACATAACGAAGCGATAACTTTATTTTAATTAAATTGCACTACGTAAACGAACGAATTTGTATAGAAGTGCTGTCAAGTGATAGTTCCGCAGGTTTTCCACCATTATTACAGGATGTCCAGGTCATTAGTGAGGCCGACGACCGGAAACAGATGCCAAAAGACGGATACTTTATATTTCTACATCAGCGTTTTTGTACGGCCCAAACAGCTGAATTCTTTATTAGAACTTGTCAATAATATAAAAGGCCTTTGAATAAATATGGTTACAGCTTGTATTCTCGGGCCTAACACTGTAAGCCAACGAAAAGTTATGGCCTTATAAATATCAAGTAAGTAGCGTGATAACTTTCAGAAAATAGATCCCAGGCTACTTTTATTTAGTTTAGGCAATATATAGAGATAAGGCCGAAAACAGGTGGGGTGAGCGCGGGGTGCGGCGCGGGGGGGGGGGGGGCAGGAGGGAAGTTAGCCTTATTTGAGGCGGGGGCGCGTGACAAGAAAGTGAAATGAGTGTTGTGTCGCGTCGCATTGCCCAAATTCTCATCTCATAATGCGGTGACACCACAATATCGCCGCAAATCTTGAAAATGGGAGATCAGCCGTTCTGATGGAATTATTAATGTGATACAGCAGCGGCTTGTCCCCTTGGCAACTTCGAATGTAAACTTCAAATGCGGATTGGATTAATATTAAGCATATTATATGTATCGTGTTGGTATGTACGACGTACATTGTACGTGTATAAGCAAATCTTTTAGGCGAGCTGATGGTCTTATTTCAATTCCAAATGTTTTTCAAGGCCATAATGTCTAATGACACAAATAAATAAAGCTTTCCAAGAACAACTGAAAGCAATCTCATCTAAACTTCGACCGCCCCATAAAATTTGTTCTAAAGAAAGTCCCCGCGACACCTGCTTTAAAATATCGTGTCGGATAAAGAGTGACTAGATAACTAATACAATGGAAATGTCGGACGCTGACGCGCGTCGCGGATCATTAATTTTAATTCGAGTCTCCGTCGCGCTAATGAATCATGGGCGATCGCCCGCCCGCCCCGCGCGCTTCACTTCTTACACTTTTTCTTTCGGTCTTAGCATAATGTAAAAAAATGTTGGCCGCCCGTGCTGCATACTAATTACTTGTTGTGCCGCGTCTTCTTAAATAATGCTCTCTGAACTGCCGAGTGGAACTTCACGGAGCTCGGAACAAGATTAACAACTTTTGCTCCCGATCGCGCCGCCGCCGATCACTTACCGGCTCAATTTTTTATAAGCTATGGAAACCCCGCCTAATCTTTTCACTTTCAGAATCTAAACGCGTAGCCGTTTCGTGTTTTTTAAGTATTGAAAATGCGAAATGGTAAAAGGAACTCGGAATTACAGCTAGAGTCGCCGGACGGAGGTGCCTGCTTGTTATTCAGAATCTTGAGGTATTTTAATGGAATCTCATTCTTATTCCGTTGGGTAGCGTCACAGAGGATGGACATTGTGAATTTGTGCGCACCATCAATCGTCGTTGGATCGTGAGCAGCCCCGCTGTGGAGCCGCGTGTGTGGCCCGCGGTCCCGCCGCCCCGGCCGGCCCCGCCGCCCCGGCTGGCCCCGCCGCCCGGGTCGTGGCCCGTGAATGTGTGAACGTCCGGGACGGCTGCTCGAGCCCTCGGCGACGAAACTTGTATTTTTTAAACTTTGCCTTCCCGTAAACCGGGGGCAGGAAAGTTACAATTGTGTTCCCCCTTCGCCCCCTTCAATATGTGACCTGCTTATTTATTGGAGAGGCGTCGGCGGAGTTCTCAGACAATATGTCGCGAGCTATCCGAGCAAACGCACAGAGAAAGAGCCACTTAAACAAAACAGAGTTCAGCCGAGAAAATAAACTATTTGATTTATCTTCAACTTTCACTACGCCGCCGCCGCCGCGCGCTCGAAACTTCTATTATGTGCATGGGAGCCACCCGATGGATTCAGCCCTATCCAAGTATATGTGAGATATCAATTAAGTACTAACCAAACAACATCTAGTATCATTTACTTTTTTTCCATAAAACAGGTCAACAAATACAAGTTTAGTTATATTTTCTTAGCGAAACCATTATAAGGACGATAAGACGTAGGTAAACTTACGTAGTCTTTACATAGTTATTTAGTCATGCAATAAGTAGGTATGTATCATAATGATTATTATTATTATACATAGACACAATGTCTAACAATTCATGCGTAGCATGAATATCATGTCATAGCATTTCAGCAACCTTCCGAAATAAAGGCTTTGACTAGGCCACCACCGTCGACGTCGTCACCTAATCTTTATAGTCGAATTCAAAGTAGACTCAACAACGACGCATTTGTTGAAAAAAATATTACAATACTTATTGGAGAATAGATGGCGTTGACATATAAATTCTTGAAAAAAGGACTCTGTATTTTAATCATATTACACAAAATCGGTATTTGAGCAAAATTAGCAAAATACAGAGTCCGTCCAGAGAAAACGGCTCATTATTTTTTTGCACCGCGGTCTGTGGTAGTTTTGTAGTGGCGATGGTGCGGCGCGCCGACTGCCGACGTGGCTCCAGAGGATTGCGGCATCAGTATTCTGCGGGGGCGCCGCTCAGTATTCCGGGTGCAAGCATCATTAGCCGGCAGACGGCGGCGCAGCCTCAATAATCATCATATCGGACTCAGAATGTTGTCATCTTTGGGAAATTGCTATATTGGTTTGGGATTTACACGGTCTACAGTTCGAAATAGTCGGCTCTTGCGAATTTTAGAAAGATTATAATTATGTTTGTATAAGGTTTAATCGGATTATAGGTAAAGATTCAATGATAAAATTCCTCCAGTGCAGCAAAAAAAATCTTTCAATTAATGGTAACGTAGGTCTGTGTACATATTGTAGAAATTAAAATAAGTAATTCTACTCGATATTTCTATTACATCCAGTAACCGGAAACGTATGGCACAGGAGCGATATCCGGCATTAAACCGTTGTTTTACGGAACACAAAAATTTAAATACGAAATCCATTTTGTGTTCAAATGAGTTTTCGGAATTGGCAATTAGTTGTTAGCGCGCCTCCCTCGTTCACTTTCATTAGGCTATATAGTTTCCGAAATATCTTAGCCCTTCAGAGATATATCTTTTAGCCGGTTTCCCATTTTGTTGTAACGGTTTTGGTGCGCCCTATTATTGGCTAGCTGTTCATGCCCGATGGCAATTGCACTGAAGTGGTTGAATTTTATCTTTATAATTACATATTTTTAAATATTTCGTTTCGTATACATATTTTAGAAAGTTTTAAATTAATTTAATCGTGTTATTAAGTTGTTACTTGTACGCGTTTTTTCCTACTCGTAATTTTACACAATATGAATATCTCTCCCGATTCATCACAGTTGCCATTTCGATTAGTTTTCACAATTTCTATATACTTACTACAATAAATTCCTCACAACAGTATTTCATCGCATTGCCATTCGGTTACTCCCCAGAATGCTGTGTATTGTGCCTATATAATCGCGTATAGGAAGCTATAAAGTGCGTACATTTAAAGTTTTATTATTTATGACATCGAGGGAAGTTGAATTGAGGAAAAATATATTTAAACCTATTCAAAAATCTGAGTAGATATACACAAAATAAAAACAACTCTTTCATCAACAACAAATCTAAGACCTCGAAGCTCAACAAAGCAATGAACAATTTAATCAGACATTTCATTGCGTTGCTTACAAAATTGTTTCATAATCAAGCGGTAACTGGTTCCATAGATTACTGGAACATCAGCCGAGAGCGGGGAACTCGAACGCAACTCCTTATAATGTGCAATTCCTTTCTTATTTCATAACGCAATCTTCTCACTGCTCCTTATCTAAGAACGAAGATATCTCGCCCCCGCGCCGACGGAAATCGTCCAATATAAAGTCGGTTTAATTTGCGCTTTTCGCACTCAATGGGATGGAATAATTTCGGGCAATTTGGTTACCGCGGGTATAAATATGGCCGGCAGCCTGTAATTGTATCGCGGAATTCGCGCCTCGTAACGACTGGAGAAGAAACTTCGCCCGTTTTTGAGCAGCGATGGCCGCCGCGCTCTGGCAGTTGGACTTGCCTACTTCAGTACTTATTTAACTATCCCTTCCACTAATTGAGGAAATGAGGGGAAATAGGATGTACTTGGGTAGTTGCAAAATGAACAATTAATAGTAAATAATATATTTACGCTTTTAGATATTTAATAAATAATACTCTTTTAATCGTCCTTGATACGGATCTATTCACTTATGAAAGGCCATCCCAAGTCCGTTTTTTTTTGTTGATATTTTGTATGTAATTTATATGTGTGTGCAATAAAGAGCTATGTAGGTATATCTACATATACATAGATCAGAAAATGTTTGCATAACATAATAGTTATTTTACACCTTAAGACCCATGGGTAGGTATTCAGATCTATTCAATAGGCATCAAACTATACTGACTACATTGTAAATTGTAACCATGAATAGCCATGGGAAAATCTTTCAACGCGAAGTGAGACTCGCGGGAAGAAGCTAGTATTAGCATAAAGCAATTCCGTAACTTCGCGAAAACGAGGACGTGGCTCGCATATCCTCAGGAACTCGCTGTAAAGGGTAAGTAAGTCCCAGCGGCCACAAAGGACGGAAGCCACCCATGTACTGGACTTCAAAGTACCCCGTTCTTAGATTACTTTCCGTGACAGTCACTTGTGTTGCGAATACAAAAGTAATTATGAGCGCTCCTTTGCTTAACATAATAGAATAACGAATGTCATTTTCTTTCGTTCTGACCCTTCCGCGGTTCGCGCGGGGAATGCAAAATTCACGAAATTAAAGTGAATAAACCTGAGTTTGTAATTAAAGCCGGGCGGCCTCCATCCTTCTTGCGGCTGCGAATTAAGCACCGAATTGCTCCAGTCATTCCGACAGTGCCGTGGACGATCTGTTTCTGTAAATCTCTTCTGTAGGGTACACTTTCAATTTAGAATGGCATATTATGGTGGTTTCGCCCAATAAAAATCGAAAACCCCTCAAATGTGCCAAAGATTGCTAAACGATTGTTAACCGTCTTGAAAAAAAGAGGAGGTTTAAATTCATCTGTGTGTAATTTTTTTATGTAAGTAGGTATGTTCATCGACATCGATAATCGATGTGATTTTTGAAGTGAGTATAATTATGATAAAACATAAGGTAGTTTTTTTTACATAGTTGTTTTATGTCGTGCACAAAATATGTCAATTGGCTCGACCTGTATTACATTGGATTTAAACAGAACACTGCACTGTGTGTATGTTATTGTGTCGATGTGTGTAAATAAAACAAAACTAGCCTGTAAATTAGCTCCCAGCGGTAAATCACTATCAAAAACTTTCAATTGGATTACTGGCCATCGGAGCGAGTTGACAAAGTTGATAGCAGCCGCCCCTCGTGTCCACTTGAGGCCAAGTCCGGGGCAGTCCGGGAAGTCCGGAGTCCAGACAACAATCAGGACATGCAACAGTTCAAGTTGGAGCCGCCCTCGCCCGCCCCCGCGCGCCGCCCGCCCACACTTGCACCAATATTACTTAAATTGAGACAAGGATGGCTGCTGCTTTGTCGATACATTTAATGTTTTGGTCACGGTGAGGAAATTTAAATTGGTTAAACAAACAATCAGAATTCATTTTTGAAGTCTTCTCGAAGAAAGAATTGATAAAAAAACAATAACGGTCTTATTGCCAATACCTACCTAATTACTACGTATGAGTAATTGAGTAAGGTATTAATAAAATTAATTTCTTATAATCTAAGACTTACCCCTTTCAGTGATGGGTAGACTAGGTGTCGACAACTCACACTCTGGAAGTGAAAAAAATATCTTTGTTATTTACTACTATTAGATATGATCCAGTCACTACCGTTTATCGGTTAAAGCTATCGAAAGATATCGTTCCAACAGGCCGATGGACTTCCCACGCTAGCTTACTAAGCGAAACACTAAATTTATTTTAAAAACAAAACATACTTTTTACTTCACTAAGGCAGGTAACCGATTGTTCATCAGCCACATCAAACATTATGTAATTTATTAATTTTTAAAAGTTACACATTTTAAATATATTTAAGTATTATAGTGACTTACTTCCAAAGAAACTCCAACCAGCAATCGTCAATCAGTCACTTATTATTACACTTTCGCTGTTATTAGTTTAACGACTGTTTCAAACATTTACGCCTATTACCTTAATTCTTAAGATTAAATTAAAAAGTGGAATAAATCAATTTATTCCATGTCAAATTAATAAAATAAAATGTGTTTCAACAACACAACGTATTTACAACCGTTAGATGTGCAAACAACTGACAGGATAGATTCAATTTTCTTACCCTAAACTTTTTTTTTCTCTACTACCCGCAGTTCAAGTATCATAAACTTAGTGTTACCATGTTACCATCGGCATTTTTACTTATAAAATAAAAATAATATACGTATACCTACTTCACATGTTATAAAAAAATAATAACAATTACAGTAGCAGTAAGCACTAAGCATGTCTGATAAAATAAAATGTTTGGAAGTTAAATATTATGAAGTAAAGGTATTGCTTTGTCTATCATGAACTTTGTTAGTAGTGTTAGTACTGATTAGTGATCACTAATCAGTCCTAACAAAGTTAAATTATTTTGTAAGAAAAATACACGTAGTGTAAACGTCGAGATAATGAGTTTAAGGGTTACACATTCTTAAAAGATCTACTTCCTACCATAGTTGCAATGGTGATCTAAAACCATTTTTCATTATATTACACTACGTCTAGTATGGGTATGGGTATAACCTAAAGGAAAAAATATTTTTATTTATTTATTTTATTTCTAGCCGTTCCCGCGAGCTTCGCTTCGCCTTAAAAAGTTTCCCCTGGGAATTCCGGGATAAAAAGTAGCCTATGTTCTTTCTCAGGGTCTAGACCATATGAATACTTACCTAATTTCATTCAAATCCGTTCAGTAGTTTTGGCGTTAAAGAGTAACAGTCAGACAGACACAGTTACTTTCGAATTTATAATATTAGTAAGGATTATTTCATCGACAACAACAATTGTGTTTGATTATTTCACCCACCCTCGCCGGTCCAGTAGCAGTTAGCGGACGGCTGATTGTTTCGATAATGACCGTCTGTGGACAAACGTCGCCGCGGCCTCAAACTCCACCGAGAGCCGTCATACAATCCGTACTTTTAACTCAACGAGATAAAGTCGTGGTTAGCACAGCAGTTTGAAACGTTGTTTTTCGTAAGCTAGATTGACCTCTTCTGGCCACTACTCACTTTCCAACTACACTACGCTGACAACTTGCAAAACACACCCTGTGGTTTACACTGTGCATCTTGGAGCTTTGTTTGTCCAATTTATAACTATAACAAATCTTGTAGTTAGTACAGTCTGCAACGCAGATATCTGACCCCCTCTGGTTAGGATGAAACAAAATTACGGCTGAAGCGTTATCATATATTATCAGAAATAAGGTTATATTTTATCTACTAGCTAGCATTTGTTCAATGGTGTTAGAGGGGCAGGTAGGTGGCGATTCTCAGCAAAGTTAAACAAAATTTAATCACGTCTGGTGGGCAAAATATCTGCGGGGGAGACTGTACACAATAGTTGCATGTTTCTTAAAGATATTTATGAGCTTATTATTTTCTTTTCCAAGTTAAATTTTTCCATACGTATTCCCCAACCTTCGACCATTTACAACCCTAGACGGACTCATCCCATACATCGCCTACATTGTAAACAGGCCAATATTTTATTACTTTTGTGCGTGACTGTACTGTCATTCCCTCCTGTCATGTCATTGAGTACATGAAAAAATGTGGCAACGTAAGAAAATTCTACTAAGTTGGTAGAAAATTCATAATAATGTGTTGATATTTTTTAGGGAAATTTAAATTAGTTAAAATCGTTTACATTATGATTTATCCGACTCACCCGAGTGGTTTACCACCGCTGGTAACAAAAATAATGCCTGGAATGTGGAAATTAAATATTTTTTTTTATCTATTAGGTTCACATTATAATAATTGTATTTTTTACAATGTGTCCCACAAAACTGTTTATATACAGTTTGTCTGTGGGATCGGAGTCTCTTTATACAAAACAAATTACTTAAGTACCTTAGTAGGTATTTTTGTACATAATTGGTAGTATCACAACAAATAATAACTTTTATTCTGAGATTAACTTATATCAAGATAGGTTAAATAGATTTAGATAATATAGGCTCTTGTCGTATATCCTGAGGAAGGTTGCTGGTTTCCAGTAGTCCTCCCCGCTGCTTTTTCTAATTATTTCTATTCATTTGCTTCGTATAATGGGATCATTCGGTATCCTGATAATACATGTACGTGTATTAGAATTTAAGCTGTTCGTGATAAAATTACCTTTGGTACCTATAGATAGTAAATTATGTTAGATTTAGTTGTGTAAAAGTTTACGTTTTGTCGAATACAATTTCGCCTCACCGGAAACTATCACGAATATCATAAGACGAGAACGAAACCCTAAATATAAATATCAACACCCAAGACCCGAGTACAAATATATTGTGCCTTTAAATAAATATCTGCCCCAGCCGGGAATCGAACCCGGGACCTTCGGCATAGCAGTCAGGGTCACTAACCACTACACCAGTCGCCGAATAGAATAGAATACTATTTATTTTGCAACATTAAAGAAAAATAATATAGGGTGTCGACAGGACATTCAAGCGGTTCATATAAATTATCATCACTTATTGGTATTAATTTTCAAGAAAAAAACTGGCAACACCGACGAAAATTATATCAATATTTACTTTATTAAATTATTTATATTAATACATTATTTACAGATGGTAGGTGACCCTGTATGTCGTTTTTAGTCGACCTTTGTAGTTTCTGCACACTTTTAAAGCACATACACGCATTTTAAGAGGACAAAATTGAAATTAATGCAAACTGTCAAATATGTGTAGCACCGGCGATGACACAATAGACACTGCTAGAGCGAAATTTGTACCGGGGCAGTAGTGCCCCAGTTTATGTATGGCCGCAATGGCTTCTTCTAAGGGGAATCTAGGGTTGTATATAATCAAAGTCCCCAACATTGCACTTCGGTACCGTCAGTTTGCGCGTTGAACCGAACTTTTTAAAATCAAATCGGACAACCCAGCCAGAGTTGTTTCCAAACAAACGGGCAACGTTCGTAAGCTTAACAATTCTCGCAGAATGCAAAAGAAGTTACAAAATTGAGTTGTCCCCGTCCGGGTGTGAACTCCACCAACTGAATTGTCAACTCACTAACATGGCCAATCGAAAAATAGAAAGTTAGTCTGTAGTCTGTCCACACTAGCGCCGCGCCGGCCCGGCACTGTAACTCGCATTCTTCCTAACTCCGCGAGACTCGTCTCCTGCTGAAATTTATTTAGTTTTAGTTTTGTTTCCGCCGTGATCCCGCGACCCGGGGCCGTGACAAACGCCGTTGTCATCAGTTACCGCTGGCAACTGTTGACTAACGGCCCACTGTTACGGTGAAATATTTTATTTTCCTTCTGCAGCTGCTAATTAGTTTTCGGGGCATCTGTTTAAAAATTGCGTTCTTAATTTCCTCTTTAAATTAACGGTTGCTTTTGAAGTCATTGGGGCGAGCAGGGGTGCAGTTTCTCCGCAATACAATCCCAAACAAGTCGTTGTGCGTAAATAGGTGGATGCCATCCCGCCGCCGCCGCCGCCGCCGGTTTACAGCGCTTGAGGTCATTCAAGTTTCATTACCAATACCTCGAGCCTCATAACTTATTCAGTTAGGGGCAGGTAACGCGCTTTAACATTCAATTTGCCGGTGGAACAACGTAATGCTGCTGTAAACGTCGCAAATACCGACAAAGTCGTAACAAGGAGAATTGTTGTGTTGCTTTTACTATACCGGTGCTCTTTTAAGGTTTTTGATAGTACGTGAGCTGTGGTAGCAGAAGAATTAGGGTGGAACTTAAAGCATTCGCTACTACAGAGGGTTTCATAATTTTTAATTGACTTCCATAACACAATAAGTAAATCTATTGGAACCTCGAACCCTCCTACTGTTTTTAACTACCTAAGAAACGTCCACTTTGTTAATACGGCTTAGAGGCTGTCAACACAACAACACTTAGGTAATAAAAACAAGAAAGTAGTTTTAAGGAAGCCCGCGACAGCTATTCCGACCCCTTATTACTTTCCGCAAAACCCTCCTTATTACTCTAGACAAACTCGTTTCAAATTGAAAACTTTCTGCCCCACTAGCCATTCGACGGCTGCGGCCCATAAATTCTGGCCAATTTTGTTTTATTTCGCGATGCAGGCAGTAATAAAAGTAAGCTGGACGTGAGACAGAGCCGGCAGGGCGGATTACGCGGCCATCGCGCGATCCGCGACACCTGGCGGCCGCGGCCCGCACTACTTCACACTAATGCTACATCACTGCAAGTTTACAAGGTGCTAGAGCTTGAGACAGGGAACTTACATTGTAACTGTAGAATAGAATAGATTAGAATCTTATATCTTTACTGGTCCCAAAAATAACAGAATAGATAAAAAAACTTGGGCATTTGGAGTTTGCGCTCACTCGATTAGTAACTTTATATTTAGAACTATATATCAATTGCTGTACGAACAACCCGTTAAAATATTAAATCAGCCTATTTATTTCAGTAATACCTACCATAAGTTTAAAAAATTGCCGGATCTGCAACAAAAGCCTTGCAGCATAAACAGTGCATGCTCGACACCAAACAAGCTTTGGACGTCCATAAACCAAATTGTGCCAGTTCATTTTTACAGCGCCACTTAAAACTACCGTCACCGAACCACGGCTTGAAAAATTAAATGGACACACACAGGCGCTTTTTGCATTCGCCTTTCTTGAAAAAGAAGCGAAACAATAGCTGAATGAAAGAAATCTCGGTCATTACATTTGTCCCCAGGTGTGCCGGCTGGAAGGTTTCCAAAGTCATCTATTCAGTTAGCTGGTGCAGCAACAATGGAGGCACATGTGTGATCTTCGGCTGCAGTGCTCCGCGGGACGTGCCCTGTAACTGTAAGCAATAGCGCCTGAAACAAGTGAGCGGCCATTTCTGTCGGCTCATCGAGACGTGTCTTGCAGCGGGGAGAAGGAGAAACACTTTGAATTTTACAATTTAGACTACGGAACTTGTATTGAAGTTGTATCCTGAAACGTTACATAGATAGATAAATATCAACTTACTTAAGATAGATACTTACGAGTATGTTACATATATGTCATCTTTAAGATTTGCTATTGTCCATGTAGTTTCAGTTTCGGTGTTAAAATTTTATTTTGGTCCAAACTAGAACCTAGAACCAGTCCTGACGTCTAACGCTGATGATCCTTTGTTTCAGCAAACTCGATGTCGCCATAAAACAAAAAAAACGCATAAAACAAAGCGGTTCCAGCTCTAAGTAAACAGGATGTGGTTTTTTAACATGTGTTCTGTCGTCATGTTGAGTTTATATCAGATTCATGAGCATTTCATATGCACGTGGATAATCTGTTGACTTGTCTTTGTAGGAGCACAATTTTCTAACTAGCATCGCATGCATTTTTTTCTTTTGTAACGTACGAAAAACAATTTAAAAAAAATTAAAGAACATTATGATAGAAGTTGCTACTATTTTTATCCATATTAGGCAGTCAGTTGGTCTGGCAACCTGAAAAAGAACAAATTAGTCCTTATAATAACCATTCATTAACTAAGACAGCAACTATTTTTACAGCCTATATACATGTAACTGCGTGTTCCGGCCTCAAACCATAAACCTGCAAATATTCTCGTCTAGAAAGGCTCGGAGCCAATTAATTTTTGTAGCGACCACAGTTCATGGTTTCCAGTATAAATAAGGAGATTTAGCAGCGAAGGCGAGGCGGCTCATAAAGTGGCGTGGTCGTAACTCGCCCGGGCAGGCCAACGACTGCCCAGGTGAAGATATTGTTGCCCATTACCCGGAGAGCCTTCTCACCTGCCCGGGGTAACGAGGCCTTAATATCGTCTTACGTTGACAAGATCACAACTCGAAATGAAGATGGTTGATTTTTGGTATGTCTTCAATTTATCAGGAAGTTTAATACCTTTGTATTATACCTTTGGCACAACCAGCGTAACGACATTGTATCTTTGGTGTTAGATTTATATTCTAATGGCAAACACGCCCTCCCGAGATCACCTCGGCAATACAGCTCTAAGTAACGACCAGCAGCGTATAAAATTGGACATCGTAAGAGTCATTCGGTTGCATTTTATTTTCCTAGACTTCCCCATGGCCGCGCGCTCCGCCCGGCGATGACTAAATAATGAACAGGATAACGCTGTTTTATTGCAGCCTCCGAGTTACGAATATATAAATGAACTCTCGGGGGAGTGTTAAAGACGCCGCCGAACAACTCCTGTCGAAACAAGGATGGCTCACAAATGGCGCCGTAAACCGCACAACCACTAAGACGTAATTCTAACCCTGAGCCACCAAAACACAAAAAGTAAAATAAAAGAGAAAAATTACGTTTTTTTATTTGTAACCTTGAAGTGGTGGGAGTTGGTGGAATTACCTCCTTTGGCAGACGTTTACCTCCTTTGCTTTATGAGGATTGTATAAATTTTGAAAAAGCTATCGGACGCACTATTTCCACCCGAGTTTACAGCGTCCTTACAGAGCACATCAAACTTGAACCTGAAAATATCGCCAGTAAAAAGTAAATTTGGCTCTCCGTGGCTCAGACCCTCCGTCTCGCCGGCATCTTCACCAGACTCACTGTTCACTGCTCGAGGGCCTAATTGAATAATTTACGAGAGGAGGATGTATTGCCAATGAAACTTGAATGACCTTTTCGGCGGAAAACTTTTCGTGTTTACAACTCGTTGTTTATTCTTACTGTGTTAGTTGTTGTTTCTTTGAATGCATCAACACTGCTTTATAGCTTCTCGGGCCTCGTTCGCAGCTATTAAACGTAAACAGACTGTGCATACTTCATGAAATAGATATTATTAGGTAGAATACAGATATCAAAACGGACCTACCTTTTTACGACTGAATCTCGTACGAGATTTCTCTTGGAATTGTTTTCTGCAATTTTGAGACATGAAATATTAAAATTTTAATTGTATTCGAGTCGGAACCTATGGGTGTAAAAGATCCGGGTGGTTCCTTGCTGATTGTATATTAATGCAATTGTTCAGTGGCTGCCGGGGCGGGGGGCGTGCCGCACCGCAGTTTCTTTGAGAGTTACTGGTTTTCTCAACCTTGCTTAGCAGTGCTTAAACGTAATGAAGAGCTCATAAGGATACTTAAGTAAATAAAGCATAAATTCTAGGTTATTTTGCTGTAGAAACTGCGTTTTAACCGTTATCTTAGCAATTCTTGATGAAGCCAAGAATAAAAGAGCTATACTCAAAAACTTGAAGGTGAAAGTGGAAAAGTTGGGGCCAATCGAAGCCGGCATAAGCCGAGGGCTCTAAATCGCAAATGCATTGAGCCATCATCTGTGAGCCGAGCCGTCCAGCTGGAGCCGCGCCAGCTCACCTGATGTACGGAACTCCAGCCCCTGATTCCCGACACCGGTTGGATAGTTTTGAGGGTCCTGTTTTCTGCCATAATTGTATAAAACTGTAAGTGGTCAAATAAGTTTTTTTGTTAAATTAGTTAGTTACTATACCTAAGTAGATAGATATGAGTGCTAAAGTGAGTCACTACCGTCTAGTTGTCGTAATGAATGAAAGGCTTCTAGGCTGTATTGACTACCTAAGCTACGATCATTTTCTAGCAACAAGATTATGTCAACCGTTAGTGCGATGGAATAAAATACTCGTACAGTTGCCTTAAATTAAAATTCACTTTTTTTTACCACTTTACCAGATATACCTTTATTTTGAGCTCCTAGTAGATGCGTTACCTTTGCTGCAATATGTTTGATGTTATTACAACTATCCATCAAACCGTGTCAGAATTGTACTGCGTAGCAGAATACGAGACGGTCCAATGGTTGGCTCTACGAGACTGATTACCAAATAGCCACTCGTTTTACGTAGTTCAAGCTGCATAACACATAGGTTAAAGTTTAGAGATGTATGCTACCTATTGCCTTTTTAGGGTATCTTAGCCGAAATGGCAGTTACAATCTACAATCATCACGACCCATTACGTCCCCACTGCTGGGGCACGGGTCTCCTTCCAATGAAGGAAGGGTTTAGGCCTAGTCCACCACGCTGGCCAAGTGCGGGTTGGTGGACATTATTACCAATTACGATCTACAATACCTACATCTAAACTAGTAAGTACTTCGAATAAGTACGTACATTAAATAATATCTACAGTTTATGTTAAATAAAAAATAAAAAATTGTTCACCTACTGTTGATTTTTAGGTACACAGAAATACTGTTGTAAGAGCAATTGAAACAACACTTAACATTATTGATTACGGTTTAATATTGCTTCATCGATAAACTCATTAGGTATAATTAGACATACTTATTATTATTTCATCGGCAATGAAACTAGCCATATAGTCATCTAACTAAACAATAACATTACTGTTGATACAAACTTACACAATAAATAACATTTATATTTTATATACAAAATTTAATTTATTTTCAGTTCCTAGATACGAATACTTCACATTCTTAGATAATACACTCTTTTATAATTATCACATTAATTAAGTCCTTGTACATTTTCATAAGATATTACTTTGGTTATTTGCTTTCCTTTCCAATGTTGGTTGCCTAATAATTTGAAAAGTTCTTTAATTAGATTCTAATCTCATTGATTTTTTTCATTAAACAAAACGAACAAGTTATAAGTACTAAGGTTTTACATTTAAAAATAGTTTTAGCTTTAGTTAATTTCTTTTTTATTATTTAAAATGTTAAATATTAATACCAGACTGTGTAATTGAAGCTATAGCCATATTACACTCACGGGCAATGAAAAGTTCCACTGAGAAAAGCTTCAAATTACTTCTAAACGGAAAAGGCTGGCTTAAAGACAACTTCTGCAACATTAAAGTACATTTAACAGAGAATCAAAATATAAAAAACTGAAAACGGAAGTATTTTGTTCTAATTTCAAATTAAATCTTAGAAAAAATTGGGGTCGTTTAGTGTCGAAATTTTGTAAGTGGAAATTTCTATTGCCCGGCAGTGTATACACAAATGATTGACAAGTCAATACTCAATGTTCAGCTTTCTAGCCCGGACCTTTATCAATAGGTACTCAATTTATTTTTTACGTATAATATCTTAAGTTTTGCTAAGATGGTAATAATGGCTGCAATATAAAAATACTTTTGTTTGTTCGTTAGTTAACCTTATTTTAGACTAAGCAACATTTCCAAATCAAAACTTCTATTCATTTGTTTTACTTATTATTTATTGTTGAATTCAAAATATACTACGTATCATGGCGGTTGCGTTGCGTTGGTCAGCTATAACAAAAT
Source organism: Plutella xylostella (assembly GCF_932276165.1). NCBI lineage: Eukaryota > Metazoa > Arthropoda > Insecta > Lepidoptera > Plutellidae > Plutella > Plutella xylostella. Next base: position 7,687,824 of record NC_063984.1, on the reverse strand, counting down.
ATGTCCTAATCCTGCACATAAGACTCCTTGCCAGTGAAGTGGCCAGGATGAAGAAGAAAACATCGCGTCAGATGTCCTCATCAAGGAGGTTGCATGAAATTCAAAGTGCGAACCTTGGGGGTCACTCTATATGACGAAAAACGAAGCTTCGAAGCGACTGCTACGCGAGCTACGCTTATCTAGTTGTATAAAACGTTTGTTAGTTTTTCGTCAGTATAAAGTAACCCTCCTCATTCGCAGTACCAAGTAGTTCGCCTCACTTCGCCGACCTTGTTATCGCAGCGACGCACCTCGCCCGGCACTCCGCGCAACGAGTTATCTGAAACGAATCAATGGACAAATTGAAACATTTTAAAAATATAACTTCAAAGAAACCTCAAGGATATCTGACTCGGGTTCCGATTAACATAATTATTCTGAGGTTTACAAAGATGGTTTTCTTTACCAAAGCCACTGTTGCATTGTAAATATTAATAAAAATTTTGATCGTTTATTTTTGCTTTTTACGCCAATTACTTCATACAACCTACGATATAAGCCATGATATGAATAATGGGTACAGATAACACACACGATTAAGGCACATATTTTTCATTGTTAGCAACTGACACAAAATTATATTCACAATCCAAGTATACTTGTACAGAAATAGAAAAAGAAGAAATATTGTACATTAAGTAAGTTTCAACAGAATATAAGAGCCCATTTAAGTTTACTGACCTACAAAACTACGAGTTTGAGTTACTCATTGTGCCAACTTGACGAAAACGAAACCCTCTAACAGACCTGCAGAGAGATTTAAACATGGTTTTAATGAATACTTACGTTTTATAACGATTCTAGAATCTTAAAAATAACAAAAATCGGCACGAATACTTTAAAAAGGATTTCAACAATTTAGATAAGTTAATAAACAGAAATATTTGTGTAATGGTAGAACTTTGTCTATCTTGGGAGTCTGGGGATACACTGACAGGAAACACTTTGAGCTCTAATGCCTGGTTTCTTATTTGAGTAAATCTACCTAATCATGAACGTAAGACATAATCATAACATTAAATTCCTGCATTCCATTTATAGTTCTGCTTTATTCTCCACTGACAAGTATAGGTACCGTATTTAATTCCAGCATCGTAACATCCAATTTAAATTGCTACTTACTTTTAGGTTGACGTCCGATAAAATTTAAAGTATAATACATGCAAATCTAGGTGCGAGCAGTAATGAATGCATGCAATATTAATATAGAATGCAATATTAATATAGAAGTAACCCTCTCACTGTACGATATATTTGAATGTGTGACAGGATATTTCAATAGCATAATTTCTTGCTACATGCAGTTAAGATTAAATAATTTTATACTTATCCTTATGATGAATCTTTCAATACCTAGTAAAGGAAAGTGAAACTAACATTTGTCTTCATTCCGGTCCCCCTCCGAGGACTCCTGGCTGTTCATGGAGATCATGGAGAGCCTCTTCTTGCGCTCCTGAAGCAGGATCTCTGAAATAAATCAATAAAAACTGGTGAGCAACTAGAGTTAAGTATAATAATAATAATATTTATTTCGAGTAACCGCGGACTCATAATATAAAACATCAAAATTACATTACACATTAAAAATACAATTTACAAATAGAACACAAAAAACCGGCCAAGTGCGAGTCGGGCTCGCGCACAAAGGGTTCCGTAGTAAGCACAATAACTTAACCAAAATTACAGTTAAATCAACCTATCTCAAAAACTATAAGAGATACTTTGATCAAACCAAAAATCGTTGAAAGAGTTAATTAGTATGCATCACCTCTATTTTTTTTAGAATTTTATACCCCGTAGTTATAAAAATAGAGGGGGGGGGACATACTTTTTACGACTTTGAGAGCTGATATCTCAAAAACCGTTCACTTTGAGAAAAATGTTTTTTAGAAAACTTTATATCATTTTAAAAGACCTTTCCATTGATACCCCACACGGGTATGTACATCGCAAAAAAAAATTTCATCCCTCAGTTACATGTATGGGGGGCCCCACCCCCAATTCTTTTTTTTACTATTTAGTGTCATATTTTTGTAGCGGTTCATACAACACATATTCCCATCAAATTTCATCACTGCAGTACTTATAGTTTCCGAGTAAATCGGCTGTGACAGACGGACAGACGGACAGACGGACATGACGAAACTATAAGGGTTCCGTTTTTGCCATTTTGGCTACGGAACCCTAACAAAAACGGAGGTACAATAATATTATGAGGTAGGTATTAAGAAGTAGGTACCTAAGTAGGTAGTTTTAATTTCTAATAAATGGGAGGACCGCTTCGCCCTTAACCGTGCATAGTTATTACATAGGTATAGTGAAAGATACATAAAGAGTATTGTGGTGCTTTCAGGATAGGTTGAGTGTTTACTTAATTTATTAAGATTTGTAATTATTTTAGTTGTCAAGTGCTAAAAAACAGATAATCTCTGAAATATAAAGCTACATTGTGCATTTCATTCAGGTTATATTATATATATATTATATATACGTATCTTGCAATCGATCAAAATAGGACAAAACCCAGTCGCAGTAACAATTGAATATCGCGGCTGGCTCCATCGCGGATATCTGCGCCCGATAACAACCACTGATAGCGACTCACTTCCACGAAACTTACACGGCACAAGTAATAATCTGTGACAGTACTAAGTACAAGTATTTAACGTACTCGAGCTCATTAGTCCGACAATGATAACTTGATAACAATACCTACCTTATATCGCTATGAAAACTTGCGCAGTTTGCGATAGTTATTGAAAATGGTTTTCGAGGAAATCGGTGCGTCAATAGTAAATAAGCTAATTCGGGTTTCAATTTTATTTACAAGCAAGGAGTCTTTTACTGATGTGTTATTAAGTAATTAATAAATTGCAATTCATTATACCTAATACCTATATTATAACTTTAGCAAATTATTGCTATTTATAATATTACTCGTAACTAGTTTTGTGTTTCAATGCTATGTATCACTAAGATATTTGCATCCATACATAATGTATAATTATAAAACCCAACTGAATTTAAAAATTAAAGATGAAATCATAAACCGCCAACGACCTGCAGATAAAGAAATGTCGTATGGAATACGAAAGAATGGATGAATAATAACTATAGATTGAATAATTCATTGAAATAAAAATTGTAGACGAATGACGACAAGTAGGTACCAACCCAAATAAAGTGAGATATCTTTGCAAAAAACGACTTTGTGATATCTTTGTAAATAATCTGATCAGAAAATAGATCATTGATCATAAGATGTTTCTACTCTAGATTAGTCATGAAAATCTTATAGGGGTCAATATCGTGTTATTATTACTAACTAGAACCAAGCGTTGAAATCGGCCCTTAGAAAGTAAACACTTCTATTGGCAGCAACGTCGGAATGAGTCACGAGCGCCCGGCTCCTCCATAAAGATCTCGGAAACAAAGCCTTTTGTTCCATTTATCGTCGTCGCCGATCCGCTATCCCCGATCAATAGACCCGTGGACTCTAATTGTGCAATGTGCATCACACTAACCCAAGAATTTACAATAACAGCGAGCGTCATCGGAACAAAAATGCCGGCATAGCGCGATGCGTCGAAACGGCACATTAGGACGGAAAGCGGTCTCGGGTGAACGTGCGAATTTACAAAATACAAAACAAGCGTGGCGGATGGAGAGAAACATTAGACGACGTCGGTTCCCACAGGGCATGTTGAACATGTGCATCCTCTCGCATAAAGAACTGCAGCAGTCGTCGACCCCCAGTGCGTCACCGTCACACGATAAGAGCATTCCTTCCGCCGAGCGTTGTAGGCCAACATGAACCAATTAAAAACTCCGTTCATTCATACATGCGGGAATTATGACTTGCATGCCAGATGGACTCAATAAGCGCTTTATGAGACGCTCGACTGCGATTAATGTAATGACGTGACGTCCGTAATTGTGACTTCTTTTCAAGTGGAGATGACACGGTTCTTCATACATTCTACACAAACGCATCCCTATGCTTATTACACTCTATTTCACTGCTATCTACGAGTTCGGCTATAAATAGTTTTATGTTTAGATTGTCTATTGAGGAAGATTGTGAATTACTCGTCCTGGTATATTCAGAGTTCAATGTACTGTAAGTACGTGCAATAACAGTTTGAAGGAACATCAACATAATGTGATTTGTCACGAATGACAACCGTTCGCTATCGCAGTGACGATTCTATTATATTGTAATATACGTACTTACGCATACTTGATCCGGTACCATATACGTTACTGTATGAAAATCAATGTCGGTTGTAAATCATAATAGACTACATGGACTGTATAGTTAAGTAAAATAAATCACACACGTTCGGTGGATGTAACAAGTACGTGCCTAGCAGTTAAATTGTTTAAAACTACGAAGTTAATGCAAATAAATTACTTTAACCATACCCATTTTTCACATTTAGTGTTGTGTTATATTATTATGTTGTATGACGAACATAGAACTATCTATTGTAGTTGATGATGTCATTGTCATATTTGTATAATATACACACCTACTTAATCTATTCAGTAATTTAGCTTTATTTTTATAGCCCAGTCTTCTTATCGTGTCGATGACAAACATAAGAGCTACAATAGAATTTGCTACCGTGGTGAAAGGTTTGGCCAGTCAGATTAACGTCAATCGCTGACTACCGTGGGTAGCACCCTGGTACCAAACATCACATCCTTCCAGGCAAGCCAGGAAATATAAACCATACCTTAAGGGTCGAGAACCACACAGTAGGTAGCCCATTGCCAACATTGTGTATGTAGTACAGGGCGTGATGATAGATAAATTGTTTATCTACTGATGGAGTGTATTGTCCGACAATGGTCAGAATGGCGATGGAGAGCTGTTGGCCAGGGGCTGTTTAGAAAGATTTAATTTACTGTCTATAAAGGGTTCACCCTTACCTTTCTTCCTCATCGCTTGGTCCCACAGCAGTGACGTAATATCATCGACCCAGCAGTTCCTCACAGCCGCGTCTCTGGTCTCCAGCTTGTAGGTCTTGACGTTCCGCTTCTTGTACCAGATGCTGAACTTGTGCTGGTCCTGCTCCTTGGCCGTGATGCCGAGCTCGTCCACCGGGATGTGGTCTTTGTAGAGGAACAGCTCGATGGTCAGTTGCTGGAATTGGAAGTTCAAGGATTTTAAAACATTCATCGGTGTCGCGAGGAAAGAAGGTACATAAAGGCGGTCACAGAATGGTGGTCTAGAGACGGTCGAAAATATGTTGGCAGACCGCCTGCTAGATGATCCGATGACATCTGCAGGTTTGAGGGGAAGCAGTGGACCTGAGTGGCATTGTCCTACACTAACACCTCTTTTTAAATAAATAACATTATTGGAATGCAACTACATACCCTGGATACATTCTGAAAGTACTTAATGTATTAATTTATATTTTACAATAATACGTGTTATCTTATCGTACCTTTTGTTAACGACTGTGTAGCATTAATACTAACCTTAGTGGTTAAAATATGCTAGTAAAATGTATTATAAAACTAAGATTTGTTATGATAAATAAAATAAAAAAAAAACCTAAACTAATCATTCACAGGGTATTTCCAGTAAGCAGTGACAAAATGGGTAATTTACGTCAAAAACATACATTTTAAAGCATATTTATTTTTGACCGTCTTAGAATAGGCCTTCTCAGTTTCGAAATTTGATATGGTGCACTATGTATTTGGTGGTTTATTTATACATCCATCAATACGGCATGTCTAGTGGTAAGTAAACAATTTCGCGGTTAGTCATATTACGGTACCTAATTATCGCAATTAACCCGAGAGCTCATTAATAGTAATCACCTAACAATAACACTACTAACCACTATTTGCATACCAGTTCAGTCCAGTATTAGCGCATGCGAGCCGTATATACTATATGACACTGCACACTTTCACTTCTAATGCATGTATTTATAATACCAACTGAAAGTTTACTTAATGATTATCATCTTAATTTTTAAAGTCACTATTTACAGGGTAAAGCAAAAGTGGTAAGTATAGTAAAAGATATAGGCCGAAAGTGGCTGGCTAAGGCGGTCATTCTGTAAAACATTTGTTTTACGAAATTTGAAAATTCATAAAAAAACTAAGTTAATACGAAGCCCAGTCTAACATCTCAGCAAAAATTAATTTGGTTTTAGCAGGAATCGTATAAGGATGTCAAATTTCATAGTTATGTTCATGCGACCGAGGAACGGTCAGCCTTCCTGAATTAAAAGTAGGCTTTAGCCCAATATTGTCAAAATCTGTTAGAATGCTTCAGAAAATGTAAAACTGCCAGAAAGATCCGTCGTTGATTCGTATCGATTCAAACAAATTAGACCTCACGGACCCCAGCTACAGCAGCTGGCTATTTTTATTGTAAATCTGTGCAATAATTCTCTCGCCGGCCATTACTCTGTGTTTCCTGCGTTACAAACAGATAAAATGCGGCGATGCGTAGTAAATTAGTTGGTGGGCCGACCTTGTGGGGTCACCAGCTCAACGTGGACGTAACTACTAACATTCTTCTCTGGAAAAACTCCACGGGTCGTGGAAAACCTTATAATAATTTAATGCCATGCAACCTAAAACCTGTTTACCAAAATAACGATGGGTGCAAAATATGAAAAAAAAACCTGAAGCATAAAATATGGACTCTCCAAGATTTAAATCATAAATACATCGAAATTCATGAGAGCGCCAGCGATAAGTTTTGTATGTGGTCTGTTTTATTATTTTCTATGTTTCGTCCAATTCTAAGTTCTTACCAAGGAGAGCTTAATTTAATTACTTAAAGAAAAAATAAGCAGGCATATATAACTAGGTATCTCAAATAGTAGCAAATGATATTGTGAACGTATTATTCAGTGGGTTACATTAAATTGGCCACTCGACCGATATAATTAACATAATAGGGAAATAATTCCATTTGATGCGTATTTCTATTGCAGCATATACGTAATTTACAATTCTCTTATTTACGCTTAAGTTTTAAACTAATTTATAATTGTTTAAGTGTTCAGGAAACTTTTTATTTTAAAACATAAAATGCAGTATGAAGGAAAACAAAGAAGACCTTCAATAAGGACTACTTCGTATTTTTTTCATTGGAATGCCGTCAATGTTTAGAAGTTTTATACAAATTCAATCGTAATAGATATTATACTGAATCAAAGTAAAAGTAATAAAAATTTCAAACACTTGCGTGGACGTTAGGGCTCTGTAAAAGTTTGCATTAATGGTCGATTTTCTAAAGACCAAGTTGGATTAACATAATGACTGAGGTAATGTACCTACGCGTGCTTACCACATAAAAGAGTTCATATTCATCAACATAATCATCATCACAACCCATCACGTCCTAACTACTGGGGCACGGGTCTCCTTCCAACGAAGGAAGGGTTTTATTTAGGCCTAGTCCACCACGCTATTATGTACCTATAAGATATTTAATCTTATACCTAATGTATGACATATAGGCAGTCACAACACAGTCAGAGTGTGATAATGCGGGTGGCGACTCCACGCCGCCGCCGCCGCCCCGGGGGCTCACTGCCGGTATATTGCGCAAGCTATTTCTGTAATATCTACACTACAGTATTTCATTGTCCAACTATTAAGGCGATGAATTTGCAAATTGCATTGTGCTGCATTCTGACTCCGCCAGTACGCCCCGACGTCTATTAAATCGGTTGTAAAAATAGTTGTGTAGAATGTCGGTCAACGCTAACCAGTCTACCTTAGCCTGACGTTTCTAGATCGCTAATCGTATTTTTACGCTATTTACTTAGTAAAATAGTCTACGAAATTATATTTTTGAGATCGTTAAATCAATGTATAACTACTTACTTAGGCAAGATTACAAACTTATTTTACCCATACATTATGGATGGGTGCTTAGTATATTGATATTAACTAACCTTGTAAATCTACATAATTCTATGGCAAATAGACTATTAGATAACATAATACTTATGCCTAAATCGATCTTAAATAGTACAACAGCTAAAAGTTCAATATGCACGGTTGAATATACGCATGTATAAATTTGTTATACTTATCAGAATTATGTCTGTGATGGCAACGATTTCAAAATCAGAATAACATAAATGGCTTAAGCCGAAATAATCGACGTCGTAAAAGCAACAGTAAGCAGCTCCAGATTTTCCACTTAAAAACACATCTGTGTCAAATCATAATTGTTTTTGGAGCTGGAATTTGAGCTCGCTGTTCAAACATCTGATGGATAATAACCCGAAGCATTTGAGTAAACGGTACATGTGAGGTAAATATTGAGTAATAAGTACAATGGATTTCTCCCGGCGATCGCTACAAAACCCAAGTTGACTACATCCTTGTTAATAAACGGAACATGTTTGAAAACTGTAAAATTATCAATAAATTTAATTTCTACACAGACCACCGTCTTTTACAAGCGGATTTAAAATTAAAAATAAAAAGAAAGAATTACTCGGCAAACACTTGCAATGAATATGACTATACTTTCAACCAACAGAGTGCTGACGAAATAGAAGTTAAATTAAAGAAAGTAATAAGCGAGAACAAAGTGCAAAGGGTATATGATATAATCGAGGAAGTAATAAGGCAAATTATGGTAAAACTTAAAACAAAAAAACCTGAGAGCACAGAAAAAATTAGCAGCAAAACCAAAATATTACTGGATAAGAGAGAAAAATTTAACTCAATTGAAAACCAAACCACAAATGATAGAGAAGAACTAAAGAATATTCAAAATGAACTAAAGATAAACATGAAACTGGATATAGAAAACTTCTATAACGCCAGGATCGAAAAAATACTTGCGGCCACCGCATCTACCAAATCTATATCAAAACTTAAAGAAATTGGAAAGACACTGGTTCCGGCACTCCATAACAAACATGATAAGAAATGTACAAACAGGAAAGAAATACTGGAAATCGCAACAGAATTCTATAGTAATCTATATAAATCTCCAAATAACAATGAAAGGGGGAAGAAATCTGCCCACACAGACACAGATAAAGAGTTAAGAGAAGGAATTCCAATGTTTTTAGAATGCGAAATAATTGCAGCTATAAACTCACTTAAAAACGAGAAAGCTCCTGGGATTGATAATATAACAAACGAAATTCTAAAAACATACAAGCTTGAACTTCTCCCATCATTCTTACACCTGTTCAACCTTATTCTGAAGACAAATGATATCCCAAGGCAATGGTTCCATTCATCCATTGTTCTTCTCCATAAAAAGGGTCCGCATACAGACATAAACAACTATCGACCGATTAGCCTTTCACCTGTTATTTACAAAATATTCATGACACTAATCAAAAACCGTCTATACAATATATTGAATGAACAGCAATCCAGAGAACAAGCGGGATTCCGAAGAGGCTTTTCTACGACAGATCACCTCCATGCCCTTAACATGATAATGGAGAAATATTCGGAGTTCAGAAAACCACTATTTCTCTGCTTCGTTGATTTTACTAAGGCGTTTGATAGCGTAAGCCACAGCTACATGATAAAAGCTTTAAAATCACAGGGGGTGGCAACAGAATATGTAGAGCTAATCGACAAAATATATAGTGAATGTACAGCCTCTATACGAATGGAAAAAGATGGTGACAAATTTAATATCCAAAGGGGAGTAAAGCAGGGAGACCCCTTATCACCGATTATATTTAATTGTATTCTGGAAGAGATATTTCGTTCAAAAGATTTAACGGAGTATGGTCTCAAGATAGACGGCGAAAATCTAACTGCTCTCAGATTTGCAGATGACATTGTTTTTTTGACAGAAAATAGAGAAAGTCTGCAAAATCTCATGAACATATTCCAGGACCAGACAGCTCCCACAGGGTTAACTATGAATGAGTCAAAAACTAAAATAATGGCTAACCAACCCCATGACCCAATTACAATAAACAATAAAGAACTTGAAAGCGTAACTGACTATATATACTTGGGTCAATTATTTTCATTTAGTAATAAAATGACTAAAGAAATAGATAGAAGAATCAACATTGCTTGGAAAAGATACTGGAGCCTCAAACATATATTCAAAGGGAACTTTGCATTATCACTAAAAAGATTAGTATTCAACTCAGTAATCATGCCCACCCTAACCTATGGGTCACAAACTTGGACGCTTACAGAGGCATTAAAGCAAAAATTGACATCATGTCAGAGAGCTATGGAAAGGAGCATGATGAACTTAAAAAAGATAGATAAAGTGAGAAGTGCAGATATACGAAACGAGACAAAAGTAGAAGACGTATTGGAGACTTCACAGATAAATAAACTGAGATGGGCAGGGCACGTAATGAGGATGGGAGACAACCGGTGGACCATCAGAACAACCGAGTGGTGGCCGAGAGACGGGTCGCGCAGAGTGGGCCGGCCGCTGGCGCGCTGGGACGACGAGCTACGAGCCAGGTGCCCCATGTGGAGAAGACTTGCGCGTTCCAGAGAACATTGGAATATTATGTGTCAGCTGAGCAAACACGCTAATAATACTTATAGTGAATGTGTGTAGACCTAATTAACATTGTAAATAAATAAAAGTCATGAAGTGTATACAAAAAAAAAAAAAAAATGCATGAAACTAATTTGTAAGTAGGTACTTTTAAAACATAGTAGGTAATTAAATTAAACAAGTAACTAGCAAAATCAATGGTTGTATATGATGGTATAATATAATTATTGTTAATGATAAAAATATTAAAATGTGTTAGAAATGTTATTTGAATGCATGCATTTTATTTGTATTTTAATAATAATTAATGTAAACAAACTAAAATATACTAGGTAGTATAAAAAAATAATATTCAATTAATTTAACATAACTATGTAATGAATAAATTATATTATTAGTATTAAATATATAGGTACTTATTTGTAAATAAATAAATACTGAATGAATCAAAATTGTAACCATGTATAAAAAACTGATAATGTGATCATTATTTCTCCTATTTCTCCTAGAAAGGCTGGTAACCTTGGAGAACACTACCTCAACCCCTACACTATTATGGTGCTGGGAGGCCGTTTAACAGAACTAGATAAATAAGATGATTATGTAATGAATTAAATTTACTTATTTACATAAAATTTGAAATAGTAATAATTTAAATATAAAATTAAAAAATTGTAAATAATTCTAAGTACTTATGTCAATGTAATGAAATTTAATAAACGGCTATTCTATTCTATTCTATTCTATTCTATTCTATAAGTACAATAGTGTCCTACTATTTGTCTAAGTATATTAATTTCAAATTTCCAATGCCTTGACCTTAATGCTCTTATCTGCAATATGTAGGATCGCCGCGACGTAAATAATAATTTGCTATTCGTATATTTACTATGTAATTTTTATTGTCATACGGTGATATGTCGATGGTGACTCACTGGACTGATTATGAATGATTCATTCTCAATGTTTGCTACTTAAAAGTTGTAAAATTGCGTGTTTGCATAACAAAGAAACGGTGAAAATGCCAATGGAAAATATTTACGAGTATGTATGCAAACTTTAGCCATATCATAGTTTTATATATAATATACCTATACAAATATCATATTGGGAACGTTCAAAATAACTATTATTCAGTATAAAAGTTTCAGTTACAGATATACTTGTTTAAGTGTAGTATATTTCCAGCCATGCTTGATACATGATGTCATAAATAATAGAAATTCTAAACATCTACTTACTTATAAAAAAACTATTTATAATTTGTATAATAGCCCATTCACGCATAGTTTAAATGACGTTTAAACGGCTAGGAAAGTATTACAATACTTAGTTATTAATGTTATTATACGTAATTTAAATAAACTTTAGCGTATCTTCACTCGTGTTTTCATTTCACTCTAACAACGGATGTATCGCTTTCATAGATAATAACTACCGTATATACTTAATAAAAATATAATGATAAATAAATTAAACCGGCCAAGTACGAGTCGGCCTCGCGCATGAAGGGTTCCGTACTTATCTTTATGTCTGTAAAATAGTACCCACTGCAATATTTAATTTTTTCATACTATCTAAGTATAAGTAAGTATAGCTAAATATTCTGTTCGTATCAGTTACCTACTAATGGACGTAATTACAAAAGTCTTGCTTTCAGATTTTTCATTAACAGACGGACAATAGAGTACTTAGTACCTAACCTAACCTAACCTAACCTAACCTAACCTAACTACGTAGCTACGCAAACTAAAATATTACACCTAGAAAGGGGCAATTTTGCATTTGTTGAACACAATACATCCAGATTTCACGCTTGATCGAGTTCGATTTCTCAGAATGGTAACTTTAAAAGCGTTGCGGTGTAAGAAACCACAGTCTAATCCGATCAGTTTCAGTTAAAAATCTAGACTTACATAGATTAGGTACTTTCACAACCTTTTTTTATTTCCAAGATTTTTGTAAGTCCATTCCCACTGTGCTTCTACAAAAAAAAATACTATTTCTAGAAAAACACATCATATGAGGTACGGTCAGCTGCATAAGTAGCTATACACACTTCTGTACCTTGTCAAACTGACGAACCCTCAATGTTAATGAATTGATAGGCTGTTTCAGATTGACAAGTTGCTACAGGGTGCTTACATAGAGAATCGGGTTCCCTGTATCTACTTGTACCGGTACACGAAAGCGCTCACGGAGCATTTCCCGGATTTTTTAATGACATGAGCGCTTTCGCATAATCAGGTTACCGGTACAGGTAGATACAGAGAACCCGATTCCCTATGTAAGCACCCTTACAAAAGTTTATAGCTGATTGTACATGATGATGACAAACGGATCAAACAGTCTGTACCGGTTTTGGAGTTGGGACCAATTTGGGAACAAATTAGAATCTATAGGTAGTATGTTTCTATTTCTACACCTAACACAAAATACTACTGGCTTACCTTCCTGTAGACAGCAGTGATTAGCAGCAGCTTGTCAAATAGGAACACCCTGACGAGTTGCCGCCGCCTGCGCGCTGCGTCCATGGCATAGAACTCATTTTGCCGCAGCAACCGCCCTTGGTTCAGCAGGTTGATGTGTGACTGAAAAAATACATAATATTGTGAATACCGACACAGCCCATTCTTAAACAGAGTCGGTATGTGAATGACCATGTTTTGAGGAATTATAAATAAGTTTTATAACAAACCTGCACTCATTTAAGTGCTATTGACACCCTTGTTCTCAAGGTCGTGTAATGTCTTTGAAAGGAATAGATTATTGTAATTGGCAATTATAAAAGGTATGTATTTTCTTCTCGAGCTAGACTATTTACAATACTGCCAGAATAACAGGGGCATGTGTTTTAGGAATTCCATTCATACGAATATAATACACCAATACATGTTTGAATTGAACGACTGCGACTTCGGCAAGTTTACTAAACATAACGATTGTCTACAATTTTGTTTGTCTATTCAAATGGAACACGCAGCGTCACTCACCGGACAGTCTCGAATGTTCTCCAGCGCCATGATGCCATCTATCGCCGTCAGAACGCATTCGATCATCGTTTTTGCTTGCTTCAAACTCTCTAAGGGAGTTTCGTCATTATCGGAGGAGTCCCCATTGCTCCCCCCGGTCTCGTCACTGTCCACCGACAATTTCGATATTCTAGAATCTGATTCTATTCTCTCGTTCTCGTAGCTACCGTAAGTTTTCACCAGATCGTCAAGGAATAGCTTGTATCGGGGTATCCTTTGCACTGGCTCCAGAAGGTAGCTTGATAAGTCTAGTCTATCGCCTAATTGGTGCTGCTTTTTCTGTAACAAATAAGTTATTTTTAGAAGAAAAATGGCTTCATTCGTGTACCTACGTATTGTAATAGGCAATAGTTTTCTATTATAACTATAGCATTAACTCCTACAGTGGGTATTACAAAGGAATAACCCGCATTTCTACAAACAAAAAGGTTAAACTCTAGCGTAGAGACTTGTGTCAACATTATAAAGCGTTTTCTTCACGTGAGATTCCGAAAGCCCCTGCATATCTACGTATTCACTTCCCGGTTCATGTTTTGAGAAACTCACTTATCTTTAATTCTTACAAATATTTAAAAGTATAAAATATCAAAACTACCGTGAGAACGTAAATTTATTCAATAATACGATCAATACCAAACAATTCTGCTTCAAATTGAGTCTAATTTGATTGAACCAGTAAGCCACAGAAAAGAAATTCAAGTGACGGTATAAAATAGGACGCTAATACAATCCCGCGTAACCGCACCCGATTAAATAAATACGGCAATCAAAATCGTAATGCTTATCGCATTATTTTGCGCCTTTCGCCGGCTTTCAAGAACAATCGAGGCCAAATGATATGTGATCTCGATCGCCTAGGATTACTGGAGCAGAATTTTACGCGAACCGGCAGACTAAAAATGTATGGCAAGAAATAGTGCGCGACTCAACACTAAAACTTTCTCTAACAATGCTAATCTATCATTCCAGGTTGCTATTCAGATACTTGGTTGTACTTAGGCACTTAATACTATAAAACTATTGAGCTGCGGTAAAGTCGAACCACTTTTCTAAGCACTAAGTACAGTCGTTAACTAGAAGTGGCCTATCGAAGCAATAATTTCATTGACGTAAATAGCAAATCATTATCACAGAGAAACGGTAAAAACCATTAAGCAAGCTGACATTCCCAGCAGGTAATAAACTTAACGCGGAAAACGAACTTAATTAATAAAGTTAATAAATATTAAGGCATTTAAAAACAAAAGGCTTTTTTGGAATGCTTCCATTAAAAGGTATATTTAAAGTTGATTTGACTTGCACTTAACAAAGTGTAATGACTATTCGAATTAAACTATGCGCCGCTTTAATTAATCCAAGTCAAACTCATTAAAACAGTCGAGAGCAGATTACAAGACGTGCGAGTAAAGTTACGGTGAGAGTTCCTAGCGGATCACGACGGAACATCCCTATATGTTTTCATATTCATAATAGTACACTAAATCTTCGTAATTAATTACTGACTGGTTTTATACGGTTTCATTAAACACCTGCTGAGGAACTTGAGCAGAATGTATATGGGCATTATGTAATGGAAATCAGATGGAAGAAAAAAACAAGCATGTACCGAAAATTTCACCGGAAAATCTGAAGGGTGAAGAGAGCAGTCGCAACAGCTAGTCTTAACTAATTACAACGTCAAAGAATGTTTACAAGTTCATCATTAATGGTACACTCATTCATAATAATAGGTGTAAGTTTTTAAATATATAATTAGCGTGTGCTTGATCCGTGAGGAAACCCGTGAAGCGTTACAACGAACAGTGGGCTGACAGTTACTTATGCGATGGTTTAACTGTGCCTCCCCGGGGCCAATGGCGACGCAGCGATCGCGGAAGTGGGTGCGTGTGCGCATCACACCTCGCGATATCGCCGGCTATTCGTTCTTGTTCACACGATATCAATATCACATGGGTTTCCAATGCGATCAATATCAGCTCAGAACAATCGTTGAATAAGCATTTTATAGGGACATGCATTGTTATGTGCAAGACCATTGATGATTTAAATTTCGATGCTTTTGAGATTGAACTGTTAAAAATTTAAAATGCCTTTTTATGAATGAAACATTTTAAGATTTTAAGTCTTAAATGTTTTTATATAGGTATTTATTAAGTATCGTTTAGTAACAAAGTAATGAAAACGATAAAAAATAATGTATGTATGCTTATTTTATTTTTCAAGAATAGCAATATATTCATAGAGTAGGTACTTATGCAATATTTATCTCATTTGTGTCATGTGCTCATAAATATTCAAGTTAACATTAGACTTAACTTTCTTTACGAAATAAATAATTAGTAATTATCATTTATATTTCATAATGGATACATACCTGAAAGAATTGTTTATGTTCGAATACCAGTCTTGTAGCTCTCTTATTATTCCTTGAGTACATAACGTACATGTTGAACCGTTGCTCCTGAAACAAATAAAAAAAATACATTTCAAGAATTATATAGGTACAGGTAGGAAATTTATAACAGGAATTGTCAAATGCTGCTTCCCATAGGCCGAATCAATAAAACTGCGTCTAAATATCACGTGCATAAGAAGGTACTTCTTAATTGTTTTATAGTGAAATTGTGGTAACTTTCTCTGTGAATAAGAAAAAAATAAAATCATTTAACGAGCCTCTCGTTGTAGCTTGATTCTGTTTTAACTTGTCCCTTATTGGGATGGGAAATTCAATGAATTGAGCCGTAGTATCATAGTATTAAGGTTTACTAGTAAAGGTAAAGTTGTCATAAAGAGTCTTGCTAAAATGAATGATCGATTACTCTTTATGGTCGTGTGCCGAACGTGCGTTGCTAATTGATTTATGCCCGTGGATTCTGTACTTGTTTTTTTATTGGTTACGTTGTGTATCACAGTTATGTAATCTTCAGCTTCCAACTTATGAATGAACTTTCAACTCAACGTGAATGAGAAGTACATAGTTTGTACGAGCTTTACAATATACATTGATAGAGTTGCAAAAGTGGTATATAGTAAGCTAAAACGTGACCCAAGGGAAATCGTTAAAAACTAAAGTATACAAGATGTTGCAGGCTCACATTAAATTATTATAGAGAACAATCTATAGGTGGGTAGATATTTCATATTGACCATCTGTGGGCAAGGCTAAGCTAAGCTAGATCGTAGTTTCTTAAACCCTTATTAACAATTGAGCGTAGGAAGAAACCGCTTACTTATTCGTTTCTATGCTATGGAACTTAACTTAGTGAATAAGTAGGTATGTATTTGATATTGTACACCTCTATACATATACAGGCTGTTGCAAAAGTTAAAGTCACGTGACCATCAAATTTTCTATGGAGAAGCAAATAATTTTTTCGCGATATTTAAAATTCGTAGAACAAAAGTTGTTTAGATTGACCCCCAGACTCACCACCCCCTTTGGGCTTAGTACTTATACCACTTTTACAACATCATGTAGGTACCTATATCTAATCCTGTATACTTACCGCAAGTCCGGAAAAAAACAACTAAGTATTTGATCAGCTAGTTCAGGTTTTAAAGTAGCCTTTTCTGTTATTAGGCATACCGGAAATCGATAGACCACCTGACACTAATTAATATTACCTCATAATAAATCAAGAAGGATGAAGTATTATAAAATGTAAAACAATAGAAGTGAACCACGCGCCATACTTGCAGTCTTGCACACTCAACCTCGATCCGGTCCGTCATAATGATAAATAATAGAAAACGCTATCTTCACGGCAACTATTATTGGAAATATTTTTCCGTTTCAAGTAGTTATCTAGTTAGTTTCCATTGCTCAAGTGTATGTTTTCATAAGCTCATTGAAACGTATTTTGTAACATAAGAACCTATAACTTAATATTTATGCAGTATGTAGCAAAAATATTTCCTACATTGCTTTCCAACCTAATGTATCGTGTCGCTATAAGTACAACTTATTATTATTCAATAACTTTAAACCGTTGGTAATATTATTATGTTTTGTCGATACGACTTTGACGGCAATTTAGTATCAAGATCAAGATTGACAAAAAAGACAACTGGATTACCTCGATTATAGTCATACAACGGAATGTCCTAGAAACGACCACTGCGATCGACAGTGTGCCATATTCGGATATAACCACATGTGTTAACTGCAGGTGTTTGTTGTCAAATGTATTTATATATTTACAACATTGACATTACTAGTCTTAGCTTTATAGGCTGCTTTTTAATTAGCGAGCTAACAGTGAGATTCGGACAAAATGTATCATAATGGGCACACACTGAGCATTGATCAATAATATTTATAACTGGCATATCCTCTCACAACAGTGGCATTTGGCAAGCCCTGGCCCTGTAGCACAGGGTGCTATTAAGACGTGACAAGAGTTCTCCGTCGCGCTCGCTCTTGAGATTGCGCGATGCAAAACTCTTACTAGCCCTTCTGGTATAGCCCCTGTCTCTGTCACCGACACTCCAAAACGAATGCACTTAAACCGCTTTAAAAACAACACAACACTCACATATCTCCGAAAGCACTGGCCCAACTTCTTCAAATCGCTCTCGCAGCTGCGCAGCGCCGGCAGAAACTCTTCGGCATGGAAGCGGTGGATCCTCTCGATGTTGGCGAAGATGTCCGGCTTGAGGCTCCGGACCGGGGCGTCGTCGGCGGCGCAGGCCGGCAGGTAGTCCTGCACCACGTGGCGGAGACGCTCGCAGTAGACCGTCTCCGTGTGGACCAGCTCGTTCACACGCTCTGTCAGACGTCTGGAAGAGAGGTGTGGTTAGGATTGTGGTAGGTCGTGGGGTTATAGTAGAAGGGTACGGCTGCTGGGGGTACCGAGGCGTTGGTGGGATGCACGGCTGGATAAGCTCACTGGTGTAAAGCAGGATAAGCTCGACGATGTTACTGCAGAACTGTGATTTTATGTAGCCTTAAAATACTGAAATTTAGTTTTTTGGTCAAATGCTTTTGCAATTACTTAAGTTATAATTTCTTTTATATTTTTATGCCTTAAGTTAATTTTCCTTATTGTTTATAATTATGTTACATACTGAGAAGAATAAATTGAGTTCAATTCGGGATTATTTACAGTTAGTTGCATTCGAATGCAGATAACTACCTTAGGTAGAAACTTGATCTATGTGGGCTAGATTTGAAACCTAAGATTTCCTGAGTGACCTCAATTAATTCAGCGTTATGAAATGTGAGATATAGGTAAGTACCTAAAGGTATAAGTATCCTTGAATGAACAAGTTGCAAAATTGAGTATCTGCTCGACATAGGAAGGCGACTCCTACTGACGTCCTAATGTGGGCTGGGTTTAAATAACCAGTCCCTTAGGTTTCTTAATCAAAACTGACGCGCCCTACATTCTATATTTATACTTTATCAACGTACGGGAAAGTTGTAAACTCAGCTATCGCATTTGACGCTAAAGACTGTCAAATTGTGAACTTTTTTGCGTAATAGGTTAGAATGTCCTGGAGTCCTGAGTAACTCAAAATATTTTTCAAGATATATATAAGAAGTAATGCTACAAGCCGTACAAGGTAAACAGTATACTCACTCTAAATTCTGCACTGAAATTAATGGTTCAAATCTTTCGGTCTTTACTCTTTACTTTTACCATATACACATTTGTCTATGCTGGTACGGATCCAAAAATCAGTTCTTTAACACGTTCACGGACAATTGATGGTTGGAAAATATTTTGATATGACACCTAAAAATCCCATACATTTTATCGTTCCGCCTTGAAACGTATTGCCGTATCTCAATATATTTTATTTACGTAATGTGACAGTTACGGCCATAGACGGTATCGTCTACAAGCGGTCCGCCACATCATGCATATCCAACAATGCGTATAGTGACATCTACGGCTACAGGCGGCAGCCGCCAGTTTTTTTCAAGGACCGTTTCATTTTCAAATAGGTTTGGACGTTTTTCAGATACAAAGTTCCACTTTTAGCATGCTATTTACAATAAATAAAGCTTATATAGTAAGATTAAACAAAGGGGTTCATCGACAAAAGCTAAAATTTTCTAGTTCCTCATAACAGTTATATGTTCGCTTTTCTTTGTTCCATTTAAGTAATTATAGTATTTGAATCGAATAGGTAGGTATCCTATATGCAAAACAGTATAATATTTATCGATTTATTATTAATTTACCTCGTAATTTGCCACAAAAATTACCAGACTACCACCCGTTCTACACAACATTTCCGCGACGCGCGCGCCGTGACACTAAACTTCTGGAAGGTTATTTTTATTTGTAACGGTTACGGCGACAGGCGGTATGTCACTATAAAGTTCACTTATGTGTGTGCAAAAGAAACCGCGACAATTTCTTTGTTCTGACACCTAGAAACAAATGAATTAGCACAATACGACACTAAATCATGCATCTCCTGTTAAGAATACGGAAATGATACGGCTGTTGACGGTTCGTCCGTTTCAATCAATAGAAGTTGGACGGCCACAGGCGCGTAGTCATATTACAAGGATACTTACTTACGGCCCTCGACGGATTGTCCGTGAACGTGTTAACATAAGTTATATATTACGCACATGTTGTAAAATACAAATTATTATTTTAATTAATATGTTTAATTAACTTAATTCTATTAACAGAGCAGTATTATATTGTGATTTTTTTTATTGAAAGGATCATATTAGTCTAAAGAATTGTCTAGATTTGCACTAAGTTAGTAACTATTTAGTAATCTGTGACTTACTTAGTGCATAAACCTCTTGCATGTTTCGAAAGTACCTATTTTCATTTAAGTATATTTATAAAAGTGTTTCCATAGATAACAGTAAGTGGGTCAAGTGGACCGTACCACGTGGCACAGCTTCTAGATTGCGTTTTAATACAAAGTACTTAGATAGAGATAATAATGTCCATTACGCAACGCAGTAGCACTGGTAATTAAGCTTTCTACTTTTACCGTATGTTTAAAGAAAAGTTGTAGATAGTTTTAAGTATACGTTAACGTCAACGTGTTGAGTTTAAAATGCACCGTTTAATTATTATTTAACGAGAATCTTTGAGATATTTAAACAATTTTAAATACATGCTAGGAAATAAAACAAAAGTTTTATCAGTACAGAAAACACATAACACTCAATTGAATTATGATAGCAAAATACTGTTTTTAATTAAATCTATCCAGCATTGTTTATAAATATAATCTGTACACAAACGATCGAAGTCTTCTATAAGTAACTTTATTTTGTAAATTTATTTCATACCATCGAATTTCGGACTATTGTTATGTACTTATGTAGTTATTATTTAATTTATGAATCCTAAACATGACCTTGTGGCTAGTAGGCCACCAACGCGTCCATATAAATAACATTATGGCGTCGTCGTATATTGTATCTATTAAACCTACTAAAATTTATCGGTTTTACATGTCATTTTATTTATTCTGAGATGGAAACAAAAGAAAGTCCTCACTCTAACAAGCCACTTATCAATTTTATCTGTAAAGCGTCCGTACTTCGCCCGACTTAGCTCCTTGTTATCACCTCATCCATAATAATATAACAATAGTACTTTCATTCTATCTATAGCAATATTTGTGAAATTCCATTTGAATTCAACACCTGGCCTTCTCTGAATAAGTTTTTTTTAATTGGAAAGCTTTACTTACCTACTTACAATAATGAAAACCACATAATATTTTCCAAAGCGTAAACAAAGACTTTAAATAAGCGAATGGAATCTGGATGTCTGCAATAGTCTGCATATCCTTTTAGAAAATTATAATAAATGGGTACTTTACTTACGTAATATCATTAATATGTATGCGATGTAGATAAATGATACCTACTTGTCATGAACAAAAATTATCACAAAAAGTATTCAAATCTAAAGTACTTACCTACGTCCTAACCATTGTTTGAAAATGTATAGACTCTGTACCAAGAAACATAAGTACTTCTCTGTACCAAGGAAAATAAGTATACTTCACTCTCATAGACAAAAATGCTAACTACATCATACTACATACTTCATGTAACTATATGACATAATTTAGTCCAAGAGCAACGTAGGTATTTAGAGTTTACCTGACCTTTTGCAATCGAAGAAGAAGAATTTCATGACATAGGTATCGTGAATATGGAGAAATTAGCGTGTAAATGACCTTTACAAATTCTGTGCTTATTTGGAATTCTTTACTACTTAGTGTACCGTATTACTTAATCTAATCATCACTAACGATCTAATTTATCTAGAATACCCATGTACCTATTTACTTATTAATATACTTAATGCGTGTAGATACCGGCATTCCCATGTACTAAGTAAGGTGAATGAAGATTGCAGACAAAAGCGTAGGTATTACTTCACTGCGATTTAAAGAAGGTTACGTTCTTGGCATTATGCTTAGAAAAACAGATACTTTCCTTAATTAATTGATGCTGTAATATCATAACATTGCATTACTTACAAGAAAATTATAATTATTAACAAGGTTAACGTGTACATTAGTACCTAGTTATCCGGTCACTAATAACTTAGTAAAAATGTAGGTAAGATCAAAATTATATATCTTTTTTGCATCGTTTTACTATCCATCACACTAGAGATCCTTGATAGGTTGTCCAACTCTATTGATACTTTAGACATTAGAAAAAAACTCTAATGTATGGTTACGAGATGGTTACCAATAATACCAATGGATAATTATGGTACCGTATAGATATGTGGTAGCGCCATAGTTCTGACGCAAATGGAAAGAACGCCTTTTCTAATACTTAAAATATTATCATTGAGCACCATAATATGTGAATTGATTTGAAAACGTACGGTGTTTCGCATAATCAATTATGAAGCGACCTTCAAGCCCACGTCACAACCACGCCAATGTTTATATTCACCGTCACAGTTCTAACAATAGAAAATATTTGTTGTTATGTTTTTTATTCTCTTTAGTTTTCCTGCAGATAGTCTAAAACTTCCCTATTGCTGTAATAGCAACCTTTCATGAATCAAGAGGTAAATACTGGTTGCCAGCTCGGACCATATGAATAAACATCAAGGTGAAGCGAAGCGAGGAGGTCTCTGTGCGACACACTACCGCATGCACCATCCACTGACTCCCAGCCATTACTACAATAACTATAATAAGGCAGTCACTCTGTCATGGCAATACTGAAAACATTTCCGTGAAATGTGTAATGAACAACATGTTGGAATGGAAGCATAATTTTCTAATAGTTAATCTAACCGATAATTTTCGTTTTACCTACCTACCTAAACCAATACGATTCAAGTTTCTGTAATGTCCTCCTATCTGCAATTGATAAACACTACGGTATATTTAAGTATCGAATTGTTGATAAAAGAATTATCTTTTATCGGTTTTATGACACAGCTTTGGCATGCGATAGCGAATATATTTAAATAGCATCATGTCAAGAAATCCTGCGGCCTTACCTTCGATATTTCTCCTTTTTAGTCTCAACAGGTATTAATACCGGTTCTTTGGAATTACTAATACACCACTCGTTCACTGCACTTACTGTCAAGAACTCAGAGTCCGGAGCGTGGCACACCTCGGAGCCAAACTCATCTGAAGACACTGTAATACTGTCATACCTTTGGTACGGCACCATGTCAAACGAAGAAATTGACTTAATACTAACATTGTCATAATCACTACGAGCACCAGAAACATCCGAGGTCTCCGAGCTCTTGTCATCCGCGTCGTCACTGCCTCCTTCTTCATCATTTATCAGTGTATCCGTCGAATGGTCTCTCGATATCGTATCCTCTTTACTGTCGTTGCTGATGCTAACGTCGTTACTACTACTTTGTGCACTACCTTCATCACTAGAAATGTCATTGGGACGTTGCAGGCTATTTCTCAATACTATCGGGTCTTCCTCAGTATCAGTATCTTCAGATCGTTTCAGGCTAAGTATCTTTTCCAAATCACTCTGTCTAACACCGTAGGACCAAAGAGTTTCTCCTCCCATTTGGTTACTGACTGAAGATTTCCTTCTAATGACTGGGGGCTGCCTCGAGCGCCGCATCACCACAGGCGATGAACCCGACGATATCGAGAATCTTCTCTCCTTCATCGACATCTCTTCTTGTGTCGATGACTTGCTACTTTCAGACGAGTTGTCGCAGAACAAATCAGGCGGAGCGGGTGCCGGTCTCCGCGGGACTGAGTATTCAATGCCAGATTTCCTATCTGAGATAAATCCAGATGAGCTCGATTCGTACGAGACCTCGGAAGCATTTGATAAAATCGAGTTCACTGATATGTTTGAATTCCTATCTTGAGATTTGGTCGCCGGGCTGAGATGTTGGAAGTGGGCATGTATCGGATTGATAACACCGGTCAAGCATCCTAGCTCCCGGTGCCTCGCGAGGCTTTCGTTGGAGTCTGATAGGTTGGTGGCGATTGCGCTTCTCTCGAAGCGCAGGACCATGTCTTTGACGCTTTTCCTCTCCCTGGTGACGACGTCGTCGGCGGCGGCGTCCTCGTCGGAGGCGTCGGTGTGCAGGTCGGGGTGCAGGCGCGGGCACGGTTCCTCTTGCGTCATGTTGTCGATCAGCTGGCGCGTGGCACGTGCATGCCGGGGACGCGCGCGCACGGTCGCGGGCGGCGGCGGACTGACTCCACGCCCGCGCCCGCGCCGCCGCTGCACTCCTCCATCGCCTTTCTTATTTATTATCATTATCACACTTAGCTGCGAAATTTTATGAAGTATCGGCCATAAGCTGTTATAAATGAAAAATGTGAACTGCCCTATGTTTCTATCATCCTACCATTGTGTGATGTCTACCTACTGTTGTTTAAAGTGACGATCTTAAATTTATATTTGGAAGAAGAATCAATTTCATTATGAAGCGAATTTTAATACCTACCTATAGTTACGTTATTCAGATATATGTATTATACGTACTTACTTAGTTGCAAAGTTTACGAGACTACCCGCATTTTGTAAATTCACTCATTACTGAAAAATTTATTTTTGACACATAAATCAATGATTATTATACGAGTAACATTCAGGGCTGACCAGCATGACACACGGCCGCCGGTCGTCCTGATAGTTCTGACCGGGAAATGGCGCAAGGTAGGTTTTTGTAAATTAGTCACCACGTAAATAAATACGACAAAATTTGATAAAAAATATATTATGTGTATTTTTAACAATAAATAAAATTAAAGTAGCCTAAGACTTATAACCATTTTCATATATTTTCTCAAAAACCATGTATTGGTAGGCAATACCGACTTAAATCTAAATGTAAAATAAGTACTTAGATTTGGTTATTATCTTCAGTTAAATTAGTACTTACTAATTATACAATACACAGTTTAATAATTAGCTAATCCAAACTCAGCAGAAGACTTACAAATTCATTATAATATACCTAGGTGCTAAAATGTTTAGTTTCATCACACTACAAAATGTCTATCATCCGGAGTTAATCAAGTTCAAGTTTCCTGAAGGACCCCTCGACTCCAAAGAGTTCCGACGGGTTGGTGGGCTTCCCTGGCCTCTTGGACTCCACGGAGACCTGCCTGCTCTGGTCCAGGAACCAGTCGCGGTAGCTCTCAGTCTTCGCCTTCCAATGATCTGTGGGCAATAGAATCGGTTGGATCAATCGATCGATACGATCATCATATTCAAAACGGTAAACGCACAACGCGAATACTGCCAAGCGTTAAAAGCAGAAGTTTATTGCTGAATAAACTCTAAAGTATGAAGATATAATTATGTCGTATGCCTACCTACTACTCATATACGGGATAGACTGATGACTGAGATAATTTTGGTTTTTCTTTTGTGAATTTCGAACTTTTCAATAATGCGTTTTGTGCCGCCGAAACGAGATAAAATTGTTTGTGATGCTAATGACATTTTTAAACTGTCAGTCTTCTTACTCTTGTAGAATAGCAGTGTTGAGTGCATAGAACAACGCGGACTCGGGTGTACCCTCGGGAAGCGTCATAGCGATCTTTCTTGATACAAAAAAGTCTGCCAATTTTTGCGGGGGGAAATTTTACCGTTTACCATGATTATGTCTCATGAGACATATCATTATGAGTTTTAATTCCCAGCAATAAGGGTTACGTGAAGTGACATTTAATAATGAATACAGTGTCTGCATTTTTCTTGCCAATGGATGTAACAATTATCGATAAGTGTTATCGATGAATCCGAGAACATGGGTTAGAAATACTAATTTCAAATTAATTAGGTATAGTTAAATAAATTTAATTAGGAATGATTAATAAACGAAATCACCCGCTTTTCGCTGTACATTTATACTCACGTGATAGGTATCGAGCCGTATCGCCGTTTTTGAATGAGTACAATGCACTGAAGTTGTCGAGTAAGTGGGCAACTCGACGGTCAGATGCTTTCAAGCCGCCCCTTCGGGCGGCCTCTAACTAGGCTTAACGACTGCTGCCGAAGCAGCAACCGGGACCCACGGCTTAACGTCCCGTCCGAAGCACGGAAGCGTCCAGAAAAGAACCATTTGAAATCGGTAACTCATGCTGTACTTACCAATGGCTGACCGTGTCAGTTGTTGCTTAACCTCAGTGATCAGTTACGATTACTGAAGCCAATTCGACTACGGACGCCTCCCAACTATGACCTTTTTTTGTCGATCGGTACATCACTATTGCATTTTTTTGACATTGGTTGCTAGGAAACAGCTAATAACAATAAACCATGACCAAATCTGTGATCAAATCCGGAATCCGGATATTCTATGAATTGAAGCTGTCATTTTAGTATGTAAACAAATCATTTTCTATGAAACGAACGCTTTGCCAACTAGATTGAGTCTAGTGAAAATTGAGACTGCAACTAGTTTTTAATATAAATCGGTGGGCCTTTCTGGCCTACCACCCCGCCAGAGGGGAACGTCTGCCTATTTCGTCTCCAGACCATTCATACTCAATGGTTGAGTGAAATAAATTATAGTAGGTACTTCACCTATTAGTTCTTGCAGCGATCCATCTTCACCTCCGTACTCTGTCGGTAGTATGGACTTGGGTATACTTTTATACATTTCTTTGTAATTCTGATTGTGAACTTGAATCTGGAAATAAAATAGGGTAGCAATAAAACGAGTGACTGTAAATTACAGTTCTAAGTGTCAAAATTAATTAATTTGGGTTATAGAATTACTAAGTGAGCGACTGACTGCGAGTGACGAGAAATCAACAGAACAACAACTTACAAACATTAATTTGAGTTACTTAAAATACAAAATGAGCAGCTTCATAATATTTGAGCGACCTAATATTTGTTTGAGTGTCAACGTTACGTCCTGCATTTTTTTCAATATTTGGCAAATGTATTTTTTATACTGAGCGGCATTTTATCTTAAATGAAGTGTTTCGAATACAAAAACCACTTTGAAAAATACACTAATGAGCAGATGATACTCTGCGTATAATGAGCTCACATTTAAAAAATAAAAATAATATGAAATAACTATTTGAAGAAACACTATTCTATTAGTTGAGAAATTTTATTATTGATATATAAGGGTAATTAAATAAAACAATGTACTCCGTAAAATTAAAGTAATATGCATGCATTTATTTCAATCAAATAAACAAAAAATAAAATAAGACGCTTCAGTCAACTAAAAAAAACTTCTTATTAATAGTAAGAAACATTGATAGGTATAAGTAG
The DNA here is from genome assembly GCF_932276165.1 of Plutella xylostella. NCBI lineage: Eukaryota > Metazoa > Arthropoda > Insecta > Lepidoptera > Plutellidae > Plutella > Plutella xylostella. Next base: position 7,660,541 of record NC_063984.1, on the reverse strand, counting down.
CCCTACTACAACTCACCTGGCTGCAACGATTCGTCACCCGCCCCCATTCGAATCCGCGCGCATTTAAAAATCTGTAGTTTTAATTAAAAAAGCGTATCAAAATAAAAAACATAAGCCCTCAAATAGAATATCAGTAACCAATAATCATTAATAAAGCAGCATAAAAAACTTTGCTCAAAGTGAACTTTTTAGTAGTTCGATAGTATAACCTCACTTAGAAAAATCGAATCTATCTTAATATTGAAGTTGCCCTCTCTGTATTTCCAGTCGCTCACTTAGTAATTCCAGTCGCTCACTTAGTAATTAAGTCGCTCGGATAAAATTTTAATATCTGAAATGGATATATCACAATCCACTTTTTGTAAGCTCGTTCTGGATTTTATTATAAATCAATATTCGTCGTCAGTTTAGTTAATTTTTCGCTTACTCAAATTCATACCGCTCAAGTTATTAAAACAATATGTCATCATCAGTCGCAAAGTTTTTTTTTGTTCGCTCGTTTTATAATTCCCCAATAAAATATAGAAAAGAGCAAATATATTTATTATCGGTGTGATTCATATTATTGATATGAACGTCCATATGTCTACTTATGAAATAAAATGAAAAAAAAATAAGCACATATTCTCATTAAACTCACCCGTTTCCTCATCTTCTCTCCAACCAGCATTTTGAAGAGTTTGTAAGCTGCCTCGAACCCAGCCGGCGTGTTCAGGATGTGGTTTCCGCGCTGTCTCACCGGTAGAGCCTTCTCGAAGCACAACACTGCCTTCTTGGCCAGAGCTGGAGTCCATTGGCTGATGAGGTTCATACCGACGCCTTTTAAGTCTACTATTACCTCCTGGAATGACAAATTAGAGGTTTATATTGTGAATTATTGTGTGAAAGCTAAATATCGCATCCAGTGGCGTGCTTTGGGAGAGGGCTACTGCGTACGTCCAGCAGTGGACTGCTATGGGCTGATGATGATGATTGTGAGAAACGGCTGGTATAGAATCGGGTTATATTATAAATCTCTTCAGAGACTCTTAAACTACATTGTGTGCTACGATGCATAATGGTTAACAAGACTATACTATAGGCAAATTCGTGATGCTAGGTGTGGAAGCACCATACAACTTTTCAGAAAAACCCTCCCAAAGAAGACGCAAGTCCTGCAGTGGATTTGTGGTTTGTCTGTGTATGAACGGCTCGATACAACTTTTCAGCAGAACACTCCCTAAGAACACTGTTCTGGAGTGGATTTGTGGGTTGTCTGTGTATGAACGGCTGTGTCTACAACAGTCCACATACCTCGCCTGACACATTGAGGTGGTCGTCCTCAATCATCAGTATCTCTGTGATCATGAGGGATGCCTTGATGACGTCAGCAAGGTGGAAGCGCGCCGGGTCGAGCACGCCGAGCCTCAGAATACTGACTCGCGGCGCGTCGTCGCAAGCGCAGTTACGCACTGGGAGGAACGCCCTGGAATTACGCCAAAATGGTGGTAAATGTAGCCAATTTTTGGTAGAGGTTGAGAGGAAATGTTTTGAGTTCTCTTGGACACAGCTAAGCACATATAAAGGTCGCCATTGTTACATGGCTACAATGACATGGATGTGTTAATTATTATGATGATCACTAATGTTGACCATTACTAATTCGCAAAACATGCTTGAAAGATATTTTTTTTAACGATAATGCCACCTGTTCAATATGGTGCGTTAAACAGATCTTTTGCCATTTTATAGCATCTTTTAAACTTTTCAATATTGTAGGGAAGCCATAAATTCTCTATGTTATGCATTTAGCCAATGAATCGCACTTGGTAGTAAAAGTTAAGTAAATGGTTACTCATTACAAAGGAACAAAGTATACTATAGATTCACGTAACATATAAATGTAGCTACCGAACTATGCTACCGAACCGACTACAATTTGCGTGTTGTCACTAAGCGAGCATGCTGATTCACCACACATAACTGTACTTCCCTGCCATGCCTATTATCAGATTACTGTGTAGGTCCTATAATACATAGTTAAACTATAAGTGACAAATAAAATAGCGTAAAGTGGAAAAGAAAAAATACGTATCTGCTGTTTTTCTATTCTCTGAAATGCGGACTAAATAGAATTTTGATTTTCAGACCATGGAAACTACCTTGTTATAAAAAAAATATATGTATAGGTATTATGTAAAAAAATTGCGGTGGTAGCTTTTGGGTAAGCGCCCGCTTCACACGCCAGAGATGCGGGTTCGAATCCCGGCGCTGACATGTACCAATGAGTTCTTTTAACTTAAGTCCAATGTATACCATCGCTCTTACGGTGAAGGAAAAACATCGTGAGGAAACCTGCATATCTAGATTTAGCACATCTAGATTATGTGAACCCACCAACCCGCAGTGGACCAGCGTGATGGGAAATGGTCCGAGGTTAGGAAGGCAGTTTAGACATTGGGGATATGCACAAAGGTTCCATTCGAGAGAGCCAGGTGCAGGTACCTACACCCTCACTGAGAATAGAATAGAATAGAATCTGTAAAAATTATAGTTACCCTATTTTAAGAATTTCTTGCAGTTTAGGGCTCATTGGATCTCTGTCGGCAAAGAATTCTGGTACAATGGCTTTTAAAGTGTATGACATGTCTAGTTTTTCTTTGGTCCTCTCCAAGCTGAATTTGCAGCCCCGCAAAAATGCTAATAACCATTGATCCGCTGAAAAATAATCATATTTTTAAATATATAATGGTGTTAAAATGTGTCTCGTGGCGCCATCTATGGACTACTGCATCAACTGAAACGTAGACCACAGTAGCATCGTGCCGTAACTGTCACGTAAAATACTATGCAATGCTACGAGAGTGTACGGTACGTTTACGAGATAACGCATTAGTTGGTTTTAAAAACCACAGATGGCAGTAATTAAAGTTCTTAAATAATGATCTTTTTTGTTGGCACTTACTTGGTTCTATATTTTCTAAATGCGGTTGTTGTTTTATCCATTCCCTTAGGGAAGTTATATCAGATGGCACCCTCTTGGGTTCTTCATTGATATCCTTCACTGCCCGCTTCTGCAGAGCCGGCGACAACTCCCGTACTGGCATATTGGCACAAACTAAGATCGCTCACTGAAAAGTTACAAAGAAAGAATCGAGTTGGAATTTGATTATTATAGACAATAATTGTAGGAGACTAATCTATGCAGAAATATTGTATTTTATTTCCACCGTCGAACTTAAAATAATCAAGATTCAAAAACGAACTACAGTGGTATTATTCGCTATCATAACAATATAAGTACTTAGGTAATAATAATTAGTGACCTACCTAATAATTGATATGATCAATCGATATTGAGTTTCAAAAACTTAATCAGTTTTAGTTATGTTATCGCTTACTCGGTACTCGTATTGCAGTTATTTGATAGTGAGCAATATTACTTGGGTACTTTACCTATGTTACCATATTTTGTTCTAATTCCAATACAGATTCTATATAATACAGGGTGTTTGGTAGTTTATTTCTATCAAGCAATAATACATTTTTCCACTGCCAATGCCAGACATAGACGAATATGAATTTATTAACGCTATTTTCGTACTTACATAAAGATAGAAAACCTGTGGTTAATCAAGACAAATGCAAATAAAGATAGACATAATCCTCTAAGTAGTTTGTAGTGTCTGTACCATCCTGATAACTCCGCTATGAAAAGGTCGACAAATCTGATTGTATATTGTAGGGCTACCCCTACCCCTAAGCATCTTAGAAGATATCGCTAAATGGTATGATAATTAAAGTATTTACACCATGAAAATATATGTATTTTTTCATAATTACGGTTCAAGGTTATCGTACTAGAGTTAAGTAAGTACCAAGAATAACGTACTATTGTACTTGTTATTCTATGGTAAGTACACCTACTAGACCAATTCTGTAGTTGTTAACTAACATAAACAGCCTAAAACATAAATTACTTTTGTTATATTTATTTTATTTGAAATGCTACAAAATTTCATATTGTCACAACAAAACCCAAACACTAGACGATAAACAATAACAAAAGGATTTACTCACAACCAAAGAAGCCTTAAAATGATTTCACCGCATAAAACTTGATATTTTTGCAATAGATCGGCATCGGCAATCACATAACTTGTAGCACTTACAACGATATATTTCTATAGTAGTAAGTGCATTTGCATTAACACAACAACTATAATATACAACACATACGTTGCTAATAGTAATTGGCAGTGAGGTTAGAAGGCTAGGTGCCTTGCAACTCGCGAGCTAGACTGATAAGATAAAGAAACACTAACTAGCGAACCCCACAACTGTTGCCGACTTCATGCATTAGATAAAATTTATAAACCATATGTTTCACCTTCTACATACGAGTTTTATCTTTCGATACAGGTCGAATATGGTTCATTTTCAACCGTTCTGCATATATTTTTTGACAGTTTGCGAATTTGGTGAACCGGTTTAGCTCTTTAGCAGACGCTAGACGCTTTCAATTTCATTATTCGTGTATGGCTTGCGTAAACACAGCGTCTTTTTGAATAAGTAAACAACTTTCATTTTCGAATTAGTCTTAGATCTGGATTACACATCATCCTTTGGTCGAAGTACTACTGGGCGAACTTGGTATCATAAATTCACCACCCTCATCCATTGTGTTAACTCATTTATGTACGGTCAGTTTTATAAGCACATATAGGTACACTTTTGCACATTTTTAAAAGAACCGACCGTATTGTATTAATTAAAAACGGCGCGGTTTATAAGTTTGACAAGGTACAAAAGTGAATATAGCTACATTATGAAGCTGAATGTTACCGATATTTTTTCCAGTATATGGTAATATTTTAGGTCACGAAGTTTCACTGCTGCACGTGCAAATTTCTACCTCGTCATAATACTTAGAACTGATGTTTTTATATAGCATCAGATAAACCAACGTCGTCGTTTAGGCAACATAAATATATATCTTATCATATCTTTACTGCGATCTTAGTTTTTAGTGACGGATTATCTTTAACAGTCAATTATTATTGTTTTATTTGAGTTCTGCAAACCGCTAAATATGGCTAAAGGAATAACATAACAGCCTTCAGAAACCTTTTTTGTTATGCTGGGTCCACATTTTTATCTTTTCTCGTAGATATCCGTAGGGCTGCTGGTGATTTGAATCTTGATACACGATGTCATCTTTCATATGGGGATGACCAATCCCAGCTTACTTACTTTATTTTTCGTAATCATAAAAGCAACTTCAGAAATACTTTACCTATGTGCGTCCTTCTCCTCCTCATGACAGAACCACTGTCCACCTGTGACAACCCTTCAACAAAATAATACATAGGTACCTAAAATAAGTTTTAAGTAGGTAGGTACAAGAAAAGTCTCTAAATGTAAATGGTTTTTCATTTTAACAAAATATTATTATTTGCATAACTATAATTAGCATTAAAGTTAACGATTAAAATAGCTTCTCATTTTAACAAAATATTATTATTTTCTTAACTACAATTAACGATTAAACTTTATTTGGACATTAAACGCTTAATTATTACTACATAAATTTACAAATACTTGTTAATGGTTTCCTACCCTACTTCCTTATCCATAAATCCACCAAGAAAATCCCAAGCATCCATTCGCTTCCCCTCTTCAATCCACCTCAAGTCTGCGGAAGGAGCCCTGCACCCCGAACATTTCCTCAGCCGACTTAGGCCGGCCCGGCCTCCTCGCCTCGTCTGTGCCCAGAGTCTCCTCATGCTGCATCCAGCTTCTGTAGGCCACCAGCTTGCGCTCCCATTCAGCTGGTGGGACAAATCATCCACTGAGTCACCCTTTTTCGGCTTCCCATCCATTTTACAACTTTTTATGCTACTGCGGCCAAGGTATACAGACCTAGACATAGGCATGCAGCAGCATAGTATTTACACAGGGAAAGTGCGGTCATTACAAGGACATGGAAAATGCAATCTAAACAAAGCCATCTAGAGAGCTGCGGGTTTTATGCTGATTATATATGGACTAATTAATGTGTATTCTTATCAATACTTATTATATTACCAGTGATGTCTTTGATAGTTCCTCCGGATCCTCCGTACTCCTCAGGAATTATCTCTTTGGGCATTTGTTCCAGGAGCTCTTCGTGGTTCTTGTAAATTTTTAACTGAAAAATATCATATCAGTATTTTACTACTAAAAGCAAAATAATTAACTTAAGTTTCTAATTTTCATCTACATATAAGAAAATTAACTGTTTCAGTATTTTATACGTATAATTGCTTGTAATATGAAAGCATATTACAAGTCACTGAAAACGTTTAATCGACGACATTTATTTGCTACAATTATTATTGCACAAAATACTCACTCTTTGTTTTGCCTTCTCGTTTATTAGCGATTTCACTATTCCAAAGATTGTTTCCAAGCTCGAGGGTAAGTTGATATGATGGCTACCCTTTAACCGGAGTGGCATGGAATCCTGAAAACACACAATAAGCCATTTTTGCTCATTTATTTTCAGCTATAGGTTAGCTGCGTTCAACCGTAATACATTATCATTTACCAATATAAGGACCCGTTTCAAAATGTCTGGATAATGACTACTTGTACGATAAAAGACACAGTCTAAAGATAAGAGTGACAGCATATATATGTCTTTTACCCCACAGGTAGCCAATATCCAGACATTGTGTAACAGGTTCTTAAGATCATAAAATGAAAGTTTACCTGAGCAATGACAATCATTTTCTTGATCTGTCCCGGGGTCATGTTGGCGATGTGTGCCATGGACAGTCCTTGGTAGTCCACAAGGATCTTTGTGCCTATCACCGTCGCAGTGTCATCTTCCAGCACGAGAATCTGAAAATAATTGATATTGTTTTCTGAAAAAAGTTAGATCAAGGTTTCGCACAAGGAACATGGCATAGGAAAACTAAGAAGCCAAATCAGATTTATCTTTTTGTGGAATACCTACTGTGTTTTATGCCGTGACAGTTTTGTAGCTACTGAATTACACATTTCTTTCAACAGGATATTGTTTTTCTTGTATCTTATTCACTACTGATATCCTCTCAAATATTTGTTTATATAATCTCTCACACTGAGGTATACCTGTGACAAGTAGTAGAAGACACACAACAGGTCAGCGGCGTCGTACCGACCAGCGTCGTAGACCCCCGGCCGGAGCAGGATCACTCGGGGAGACAGCTCAGAAGCTTTGGGCAAAATTACACACACTCTGGAATAGATTACAAAACTGTTGACCTCTATAAAGAAAATTAAAGATGTTACACACTTGATGATTGCATTGATGGGTAGGGTGTCTGTTAGTGGCGTGTGGATTGAATGCAGTTTGTTTGAAAGGTGACTTGATGTTGAATGTTTCATGAAAAACTATTTAGCCTTGAGATTATTCTTAGAAAAGTAATGCGGGGAAACGAAGTAAAAGGAAACATCAGGGAAAATAAAAGGGAAAATAAATCTCACGTTGTAAGGGGAAAAATTAAGGATGGAGATGTTTAATTCAGTTAGTATGTAAAGTATTTAATGCCTAGTAATAAATTGAAAACCAGTACCGCGTCTGGTGGGTGGATGCCACCTCATCTGTAGCGGTGTCAATGTTCTTTTGTTTGTTTTTACTTTTAATTTAGTTTTTTTTTGTGTATGTTATTTATTATTATTATTTGGTGTGTGTTGCTAGGCACCGAATAAAGAGATTTATCTTTAATACTTAATAATAATGAAATATCCCAAAAACTATTCATAATCTAGCTAGGTATTGAAACAATTAGGTACCAACCCTAATCTGAGCACGTTCAAGAACTCGTCGCCAGATGGTGCCAGTTTCCTGGTGATGTCCGGCGCGGTGGTCCGGAGCGTGTAGTACAGGTCCAGCTTCTTCTTCACCCGCTCCAGACTGAACTTGCAGCCGCGGAGGATCGCCACTAGCCACTGCTCATCTGTGATGCATTCATCATGGTCAGTTGGCTTTTAGTATTGTTGTCTATCAGTACCTATATATAGTAACGCTGATTCTAGTGCCGACGGTCTAGGAATCAAATCTCGGCAGAACAATTTTTTGCACCGTTTCTGTTGATTTGGTGTCTCCAACCCGCCTGCCAATCGTGAACATTACGGCAAAAACCTACTAGATTTCGAGAAAGCCTTACTTTAAAGAGAAGGATTTTTTAATTTAATTACAAGTTGGTATAAAATTAAGAAGTTCACTTACCAGTTCTACATATGAGGTGAGGCTGCTTGGAGATCCAGTCCCTGATGCTCTGGAGGTCATCTTGCAGCCGCTTCGGGTCTTCATTCAGCTCAGACTTGGCTATTTTAGCTAATTCAGGACTAAGCTCTCGAATCGGCATTGCGGGAAATTAATAGTTGCCTTTGTAAACGCCAAAAAAGTACGATAAACAAATAATGGAGCAATACAAAGAATTGATATGAAAACTGACTATAAAACAATAGCAGTAAATGAAAACAATAATAATATTATGCCTTGTTAGGTATATCGTTTCGTGCACACCACTTGTTGATTAAACGGCGACAGCAAACAAAGATTATCAGTGCCATATCAGCTCCTATACCAACTAGTACAGGTGCAATCGAGCGAAGTTTGTACTAAAGTACCTATATGTGTCAATAAATTGTTATCATTAGGCTTCTGATAACCAGCGAAACATTATCAATACGCTGAAACTCTTTGTTTCGGCTGAAACTTAGTCCAATATAATTTTTCCATGAATTAAATTTATATGGATAGTTTTCAATTATCTGCAGGTAGCATTAAAAACCTAAGCATGATTGTAATACACTCATGAATAATGAAAAATTTCCATCCACAAAATGCCGACACCAAGTGACCAATGCTGGTAACGCGGCCAGCCTCTTGTTTAGCTTTGTTTCTGTATGTAGCACCACAATCTTGTTCATATTGTTTATCAAAGGTCACAACATTATTAAACCATCTAGGTAGTATAGTTTATACTAAGTGCATTGAAACTATCTGCTACAGACTACAACGGAACGCGCACGGGATATTGTTATGAACACGGATTTCTCCAAAAGTACCATAGTAAGAATTATATTTTAAAAAAACATATCCATCTTCAACCACAACACTCTTTATTCCGCCCAACACTCAATCGAACTCCAGTTGTCTGAAGGAGCCGTCTATGCCGAACATCTCCTCGGCGGTCCGCGGCTTGCCGGGGCGGCGCGCCTCGTCCGTGCCGAACTGCAGGTCCTCCTCCAGCCAGTCTTTGTGGGCCTCGATCTCCTTCCACCAGTGATCTGGAATGTGATGATGTGAGTTAAAGGGTTGATAGTTGTTGTTGCAAGCTGCGATTAAGTGATTTTATCGTAGTATCGTCTTTTATCTGCTGAAAAACTTCTTTCGGGTAGACCAGCTGTACCACTGTACCACCAACGGCACATTATCTTTTAACACGATGAAGCAGTGTCGCTCGCCTGTGAAACAACTGAACTCAGAAACTAACTCGCCTGTGAAACAACGGAACTCAGATCCATACAAGTTTCGTCAGGTTTGACAAGCGAGGATCCACTGGCGAGCCAACTTGGCTCGTTGGCTCGTCGATTCGCGTTGGTGATCCATAAGCAAACCAATCAGTCTAAGGGCCACTTGCAGAAACATATTAAATCTAGATTTAGTGTCAAATCTCGATTTAAGAAACGTCAGTCCATATAAAATTTGACACTAAATCGAGATTTAACACTAAATCTAGATTTAATATGTTTGTGCAAGTGGCCCTAAGTGTCCCAATGATAAGACCATTGGCAAAGTCATGGCGTGCTTCTAGACCGAGGGTCTTTGTCACTTTACTTCATTTAAAAGACTGTAGGCTCGGCGGCACGCCAGATTCACTGGTGGGTTTTTGGACCGAATTTCAAGCATAACGAGCCAGAGAGCATCCGCCGGTTTCAAGTCCGCGGACTTTTTAGTGCTCCATTGGTGGGTTAGACCTTTGACTCGCGAGTTTCGTTTCGCCTTAGAATGTTTTCCGTCATATGAAGGATTTTTTCCTGTTGCCAAAGGATTTTTTATAAAGTCATTATTTTATAAGTAATTGTGAAAGTATACTTACCTTTAATTTCCTGCACAGTGCCGCCGCTGCCTCCGTACTCGACCGGCAATATCTCCTTCGGCACGTGCTTGTACAGAGCTTCGTAGTTCTTGTTGTGGACGTGCAACTGTTTAGGAAAGCAAAATAATTATAAATTACACACAGCAGGTAGTATTTAGCAAGTACAATTAAGGTATGGATTGTATGTTAGCCCTATTCTTATGAGAGCTGTCGTTGTCGTTAAACATAATTCAATGTATATTTTAAATTTAATAAAACCTCACTACCAAATAAACTAAACAAAAAACTAAACTTAATAAGTAGATTGGCTGAGACATGAAAGACTAACATAGGTAAGTAGCTAATACAAAAAAAGAGTAGAAATAACATCTTAAATGAAACTCACCCGGGTTCTATTTTTCTCATTGAGCAGTGTCTTCATGAAGTTGAAGATGGTTTCGAATCCTGGAGGCGTGTTGAGGTAGTGCACTCCCTTCATACGGATCGGAGTCGCGTCCTGGAAACAAGTTTTATAAATCATAAATAGTAAGTATACATTAGTTTTTCAAGCCCAACTACATTTTGTAGGAAACTTAGATGCAAAAACTGTTGTGTTAAATTGATAATTATTGTAATCTTTCTCGGCTAGGGCGGCTAGGTATAGGTATGGCTAAATATTGGATATTTTTATAGTATATATATATATTTTGCTTCTCATAAAGAAGATTTAAATTTGCTTTTCATAAAGAAGATTTTGTCTAATAGCCATAAAAAAGCCCTGATGTGTATCGTGTAATCTCCTTTCGCTACAACAATCATCTGCAGATAGTACCTACTTAAATACAATTGCCAATAGCGTCCGTCATACCTGTCCAGAGACGACCATCTTCTTCATGAGCGAGGGCGTCATCTGTGCGAAGTGCCCCATGGTGCAGCCCTCCAGGTCCAGGATGGACGTGGCACCGCACACCACCATCTGGTCATCGTTCAGCAGGGATAACTGAAAATTAAAGAAAATGCTAGTGAGTATTGTTTTCATCAGCATCATTGTCTTTCATAAACCACGGTCTGAACTACACTGTCTGACAGAAACTTACATAAGTACATAATTATATGCTCACTGTAATCCCTGAAGGGGTAGTCAGAGGTTATTTTCTTTTCGCTGTACATATTATGTAAACATGCGATAGGTCGGTGACATAAACTGTAGTGTGTAATTTTTCATTTACTAGTAACTCCCTAGCTACCGTTTTAACGTACGTAAATACATCGAACATTATTAACCGTCACGTAAATACATCGAACATTATACCCATAATGTCTTACCTGTTGTTTAATGTAGGAGACGGACAAGACCTCAGTGATCTTGAACTTGGCGGGGTCGCAGGCTCCGGGCCTGATGATCGCCACTTTGGGTGACGTCGGAGAAGCGGCCTTAGGCAGCATAATCTGGAATCTATACATGAGAAAATTATTAAGATCATCGTTATTTTGTGGCTTTTCTATTTCAAGACAACTTCAATGGCATACACAGATTTATTTTCGTCAAGAAACAAACCCTATTATATATTGGATCTGGTCTGGTACATGAAGATAACCTGTAGGTTGGCTGGTGCTTTTAGCATTAAGCCCACCTTTTTTACACTTATATATATTTGAGCAATAAACAGTTAAATAACTAAATAAATAAGAAACAAACAACATACCCATGCTGGAAGATGACCTTGCACCGGGGGTCTGAGTACTTGACGCAGCTCAGCTCTGGAGCCGTGGACCTCAGGGAGTAGTACAGGTCGATCTTCTCCTTGGTCCGCTCCAGACTGAACTTGCAGCCGCGCAGGAACGCCGCCAGCCATTGCTCGTCTGGAAATGTAAGCAGAGCTCATTAGTGGTGCAGCGGCGTGGTGGGAAATGTTTTAAATATCAAGGGCTTGGTGTGTTAAAAACTGCGTTTCCACGTCGCATCCCAAAAATCTACGGCTGTCAGAAACAGTTTATCAGGGAAAATTCGACACGTAGCAACGCAGTTTTGTAAACAAGCCCTAAGAAGGAAATTCAGTGCAAAATGGTTCCAGCCAGGGCCAGGTGCAGTGTTTTTTAGTACAGCCCCACAGATAATAATAATAGACCCTTTAGGGGAAGTTTGCTAACGAATTGTAACGAAAAGACTTCTTTAAAAACTTTGAGACCACAAATCTCAAAAAATAGTTGACTCTGAATCACATTGTTTCAACAGACAAGTGTTCAACAGGGATATTAAAAAAAAAAATAACTTAGTGATTTGAATCCAAAGTTAGAAATGAGAATCAAATGAACACACAAAACATGCTAATTACGAGTACATGTAAGTAGATAGCTTATTAGGAGAAAACAATGTTGAATATTAAATGAAACAAAGCAAGGAAGGAAGACTTTTTCGGAAGCAAATAAATAATGAAAGGTCATTGGCAACGCGTGCTGTGAATGTTATAAGTATTTAAGTACCCAATTACATTCATTTGGCACCATAGTACCTACGTGAACTTAATATTAAAATGTTGGTAGGTATAAATAGTTACACTTTAGATGGTGATACGTGTTTGTTATTTTTGAACCTGCTGTTATTTAGATATTCCTTATGAGAATTCAAATAAGTACTTTCTTTAAAACTATTTTAACCTATAACTTCGACGAGTAATAAGAGGATCGAAGATATCATAAATAATATCACCAAATCCTTTACTCTTGCTTTCCTTTGCCTTTCCTTGTCAGGCACATCTATACACTTATTGCCCAGAATGAGGCGCAGACGCTCACGTCAAAATGTGTGAAAAGTTATCAGTTCTTCTAGGCCTTCTGGTCAAATAATTAAGTAGGTCATCATCGAGCAAGTATATAAGCCTCAAGTATTTTCTCCTAATAAGCTATCATTGCCCCGTTCGTTGGTCTCTATATTATTCCAACCCCACTTTTGGCATGCCGCTTTGCTGTCAGGTTAACAGCAAACCTCGCCTACCTGTCCTGGCTCTAAGATGTGGTTGCTTGGAGATCCAGTCCCGGAGGTAGGCGATGCCGTCCTGCAGGTGCTTCGGGTCCTCGTTCAGCTCCAGCCGAGCCTTCTCCGCCAGCTCCGGGGTCAATGGACGGACGGGCATGATGACTGAAATGTTACATTTTCTTCATAGTCAAAAAGTAGTGTAAAGATGGTCACCCTATTTTAACTCTGCGCTTTTGTCTGGAGGTCCAATCGAAACTAATGAAATATTTTAACTTTGTTAAACTTTCTCTTAAGGTTAGTGTAAGTTTTACATTTTAAAGAATACAATATCATTGTCATATCATAAATATAATTAAGATAAAGGAAAATCCCTGACTTATGTCCAATTAGGAAGATATTAAGACATGTGGATTAACAATTATCTTATCCAATAGAAATAATTGATACTCTTGAAGTACATTTTAAACCCATTTTCAATTAATTCACATCCAATAAATTTTCGAGATCAAAAAATGTCTTACGTTATATCAATAAAATTATCGCCTTTTTCAAGCGTGGCGTTAACACTAGAGCGGAACTAGACTAGATCAAATAAGAGTTCTGAGTAGATACGGTTCACAATATAAAAAAATAGTTTAGGAAAATAACGATATCGATATTGGTTTTCTATTGGCAAACACACATCAGATGGTCTTCAGATAAGTAGTCCGATAGAGGTAGACCCTACTGAAGTTCGTATCTAAACACTATTCTTTTTTTTTCATGACAATCACCACTTTGGTACACTTAATTGAAGCTCGAGTACCTAAGTGTTGATACAAAAGTTTCTAAACTCATTACACTGTTAACATTCTGAAATTATTATGAAAAAATATATGGCTCTTACGTAGTAAATTCAAAAAGTAATATTAAAAACTTACAAGAAATGAGTGCAAAAAAACTGTCGGTTCGGCCCTAGCTGTTTTGCCAACTGGAAATATTAAATATCAAATATACATTTATCAAATTGATAACGCTCCATTACTGATTAATAATTCTTCTTACAGATAAATTCAGTATGTCCCTCCATACTATCGGGGAAATGCCCACCTGTTTTCAAAACAATGTTCCATTCCATGCCTTTCTGATAGTACTTACAATAATTGATTGCAAACAAATTTATTGTTACATGTTACAGATAGTAAGTAATTGATGTACTTATATTTTATTATTTTACGTAAGTGGTAATTTCGCATAATCACGATGGCATCATAAATGATTATTATGTTTGATCAAAGGTAAAAGAAGAAATGAAACACAGAACATTTGTAAAAAAAACTCTTTCAATACTTTATTAAGTATCACTTTTAATTCGTCCGATCACAAATAAAACAGTCACAACAGGACCTTAGGATACCTTATAATTGAATAATATATTTATTTAAAATCACAAACATACAAAGGTAAAAAGTAAAAATCATTATTGAATTATTTTGTATCCTATTGGTTACCAACACACTTAATTCCGTAAACGATCATAATGTATTTTTTTTTAATAATTAAAATTTATTGCTAAGAAATTAATGCATTTTTAAGTGTAGGTAGGTACATGATATTATGCGTTAAAATATGAAAAAAACGTAAAGGGGTGTATCTATTCTCCCCGTGTACCTTTCTACGGGTTTTTTTTTTTACTTATCTATGAAAGTTTATCAGTCACTTGACTTTTTAAGTAAGTAAAGAAAGTCTATATATATATTCAAAATAATTTCTATGTCAATTTGCCTACGGTTTCACACAGACCCTGTAAATGTAAAGTTATTAAGACCACCGTGGACTGTGTAGTCCCGTGAATGAAACCCTATATTAAATAAATATTTATTTATATGGTACCTAGTACCTACCTAAGTGTTATAACTTTTGGCGTTTTAAAAATAAAGTTAAGTTAGTTTCTAAAACCAATACCATAATATATTTTCCATTCCACAGGCCAAGTGAAGTGCTGATAAGAAAAAAAATAGGACGGTAGCGTAACCCAAGTTACTAAACTCATGAGCAATGAAAAGGTTCCAATGTGATATGAAACGTCACTGGCTTCCTGGCGTGAGCTTGGGTGACTTAATAGCTATTCAACTCATAGGTTTTTCACGCATAATGGCCCACCTTAAATAATAGATAGATGGAAAGTCACTGACAGGTAGAACTTTTTCATTGCTCGTAAGTGTGCTTACATAGTTTGCGGGCAATATAATCTACCGCAGATTTTCCTAGCAGGCCCCCTTTTACAACAACAGGGTCACTCTAGCTTACGAAATACGGCACTGGAGGTTACTCCATACTGACGAAAAACTAACGAACATAACGAACGAGAGCTGTCGTGCAATCGGCACGTTTTACAATGAGATAGACTAGTGGCTCGCGCAGCAGCTCCTAACTTAGCTTTTCCTCATATATAGAGTCCTCTACCACTATTCTCATTAGCTCCGCGTGAATTTTTAGTCTAGCCACGCTACGTTTAACCCACTAATCAACATTAAGTTTCCTAAACGACCCCTCGACGCCAAAGTCGTCAGCCGCCGGCTTGCTCTTCTCCGGGCGCCGCGCCTCGTCCGCGCCGCACTGCAGGGACTCCTCCAGCACCGTCTTGTACTCCTTCACTTTGCTCTTCCAGTAATCTGGAAAAGAAAAACATACATACTTACTTACAGATGAATTGAGAACCTTCTCTTTTTTACGAAGTCGGTTAAAAACAAAGTAGCTTATGGAGCTGACATCCGCGTGCTTCGCACGTACAAGCTACCATTTTAACTTCAACACAATGACAACAATCGAACCAATTCAAAATAAGTGCTCAGTGGCAGAAGTAAGGTGTTATTTGTCGAGACGTTTCTTTTGCACTGACAGTCCATCTAGCTCGTATTAAAATATCAGTTCCATCCGACCGGAAACAACATATTTTTTTTTTATAAAGTTTATTCATATATTTTTCTTAATTGGTATTACAATTTAGGTCTGCCAAACTGCGCAGCAGTTTGATGGCGGACATAGCACTCTCTTAATACAATAAAACAGGCAATTATTAATACTTTAGGTACTTACATATCTATGTTTATATAAGGTGAGGTAATATAATATGCATGACAGGAATTAAGCCCCAGAATTGAACCCAGGGTCGCATGGACAGATGTATTATGTAAAATATGTAGGTGTTGTCTGATGCCTATAAAGCATGCTGGTTTTTAACAAGTTTTTAACTCACCGATATTGTCTGCCACAGTTCCCGCTGTTCCTCCATATTCCTCGGGCAGGATATTCTTGGGTATGTGTTTGTAAAACTCTTCGTAGTTTTTATTATGGACAAACGACTGAAAAAAAATTATGATTATTTATTATTGATGGTTTAAAATTTATTAAGTTAATTCGACATCAATTACGACGTCAAAATATTGTGAAAGTCTTTGAGAGGGTCCCTATGAACGATTTTTAGCGTAATACGTTATTAATATAAGAGTATAATATAAAATGAGGGTTTTTACTTGACTTTATATAAATAAATACTATGAATAACTTACCCGGCTTCTGTTTTTATCGCTCAGTAATGAATTAATCGCATTGAATATGGTCTCGAAACCAGGAGGAGTATTCAAATAATGCTGCCCTCTTAATCGAAGAGGCGATGCATCCTGAAAATGGTATAAAAAGCAATATTAGAAAATTGATCCGGTTTGATCTAATTAATATATCTTCATATTCCTTCCGTAGTTCAAGAAAAAAAATCTAATAGGCTAATACTGTGTTGTAGGACAGAAACTCCCTTTAAATAAATTACAATTGGACCGCCCGCAGCCGCCGCCATATATACGGTAGACGGTCTTGCAAGGCCAAGAGGGGTTACTACCACCGAAAATTGTTAATTGCTAATATGTCGGTGGTGGTACGGTAGCCGAAGAGCAGCCCTTCGCTCTTGCTAGTCGCAACACGAATATTCAAAAAGCTGAGATCGCATAAGCTATTTTTTTTTAATTGCTTAGGAAACGTAATAGACTATTACTAATAGTGTACCTGTGAGGCGACCACCATCCTCTTCATCTGCATGGGAGTCATCTGGAAGAAGTGGTTGATGGTGACCGCGTCCAGGTCCAGCACGACCACCACGCCGGCCACTGAGGCGTTGTCGTCATCCAGTAAGTGAATCTGAAAAATATACAGGATAATGTATAAAAATAGGTTTTGAAAGTAGGTACATATATATTCAAAGATGATTGAGTATTTTTTACCGATTTCGAAAAACTTGTGAGAATAACAGAGTTGTCTTGTATAAGAGTGTTTGTGACATAGACCCTTGAGCTGAGTTCTCCTCATAAATGACTCGTAAACAACCCTACACATTATACACAAGCTATCACGGTATTGCAGCAAAAAAATCCTAAAATCCTATAGTTTAATTACATCGAAATTCAACACTTAGGTACTGTTTTTCTAAATTCATTCTGATTTCATGTCATATGTAGGTATGTATGTAGGTATATATACCAACCTCTTGCAATATATTGAGAACTGCCATACATTCGCTAATGTGTACTTTGTTGGCATCGAAGGCGCCGGGCCGAATTATTACCACCTTAGGAGCGTCCGGCGCTGATGGCTTCGGTAGAATTAATAAGCATCTGAAAAAAACAAATTTAGTAAATTGGGGTTATTCTTAGTTGAGGAAATACGTAGTTTTGAAGAGATAGTGCGGTTAGTTGGGTTCGGTCGAATAAGAGTAATCTTTATTTCAATGCTTTTAACAATTAGACAACGAACCTATAGATAGACTGTTAGAGATGAATTATTTTCAAAAAGTCGTGTAAAGTTTATTATCATCCCAATCTACTAAGTACTCTGTAAAAAGTTATTTGTCGACTTGAAAGCTTCCTCCAAATAAGCTGATGTATTACACTCACTTACCCAGTATCTAATATTTCATTGAACTTTGGGCTGTTATGTCTCACGCTGTTAAATTCAGGAGAACTGTTAAACAGGGTGTAGTACAAATCAATCTTTTGTTTCGCTTTTTCCAGACTAAACTTGCAGCCTCGCAAGAAAGAGACGATCCATTGGTCTTCTGCGGAAATTATATATTTTAAATTAATATTCAGGTCATAGATTCAATAAAAAAAATCATAATATGAAAATGGCCCTGACAATCAAAACATGGGTAGATGATTGTTCATAGAATCAGCTAATAACCTTTCTATGGCAAAGTAGGCTCTTGTTAATAACTTGAAAATATGTTGATCTTGATAAGACTGAAAATAATATTTGTACTACTGAACGTGGTCTGGTGGTAGGTAGCTAGTAACTTTACCTGTCCTCGCTTTAAGATGAGATTGCTTCGAGATCCATTCCTTCATGTGGCGAATATCTGATTCCAGTCTTTTCGGATCTTCATTTAGCTCCTTGATGGCCTTCTCTTGAAGTTCAGGAGACAGCGGTCGGGTCGGCATTCTGTTCAGTAGTAAATACTTCAATATTAGAAGATCACTGTTAACTATGACTACGAATACCTCTCTGAAGTACTTTAGTACTCGTAGTATTCGTAGTGGGTTTTAACCCACACTAGATATATTGGATTAAGGTCAGTAAACTTTCAAGTATTGATAAAGTTAAAGTGTTCCGGTCATTGTCCGATCCTAAATACTGATTTGTTTTTAATCCATGTATTTAATCTCAATTACCTACTCATTCCTATGACTATTATATTGAGAAGCTACCTGTCGTCATTACGAATACATTGTTCAGCAGAAACGTAGGTATTTATTGGTAGATTTTATTCATGACCTGAAATCTTAATAAAATAATCTAATATTTAACGAAGCTAGTCAGTTTGACCAGTCATGTGGCATGTCACATGTCATTTTTATATTGTCGTTAAAGTTTTGTTACGTGAAAAAGTGCATGTTTATGACTTCCAGTACCTATGCAGATAAGAAATAGAATCTTCGAGAATTCTTGCATAAATCACCTAAATACAAGGTGTAAGACTGTAAGTGCCATGCTACTGATAGCTTAGCTTAGATAAGCACAGTCTAACAAACTCTTTTTCAAAATGAAAAGACCTTTCCCATTCAACGTACTTACAGTAGGAAAAATCTTTTTTTAAATTAAAAAAAACCGTAGTTATGTTGGGAAAATTATTCAGTCAGACCAGTCGATCATGTGGATATTATTTTCGGGATCATGTCATTTATCATTTACACCAAGTTTATACATATTTAAAGATTTGTTACCTAGTGTCGTGTGGCGCATTTTATTGACTTCCGTTACCTATTTAGATAAAAGTACCTAGCAGAACCTTCGAAGATTAGAATGCCTACCTACCTACGTATAATTAAATAATTTTTAAAAGATCCTTCGCCATAAAATCTTCCCCGTAAGAAAATAACACTTAGAGGCTAAAATATGTTTCTAGAATTTTTTTCTCATTTAACTTTGTGTATTAGGATCATTAGGACTAGATTTATACAGAGCCTTGATTTGATTGCTTTCACTCAGCCAGATAGTTTTATTTATATCTATAAATAAATAAAAATATAGCTTAGTGCAAAGTGCACTTACCTGTATACACTCGTAGGATATACCCGTATCACTCAGCAGCCACAACACTTTTGTCAGTAGAATTGATCAAATATGTTTATCATCGATAACGAATAATGGCGATTACCTCAGTTCGAATGAGTTATCGATCGATAAGCCTACGTATTTTACGTATGGTCTATTTACCTGATAAAATGTTGTCTAGATCCGGTATACGTCGTTATTACGTAGAGCTAGCAATGACAACTAATGACTAATGTTTCGGGAAGTTTCGTCGGACCAACTTCCTACAAGAGAGATAATGGAACTGTCGAAGAACTAACTACCGTTAGGGTAGACCAGGTATTGAGTGCAGATCATGAACAGGTAAAGAGACTCTTTACTAAATACCATGAGGGACTAACACCCCAGAGCAGGTAGCTGAAGCATCGACTTTAGGTACAATCTAGACGAGCATTCAACTGGAATTCAACAGCTTACTTTTGAAGTACCTAGGTACGCTTGTCTGTTTGATATGCGGGTATGCTAAGATTAGCTACTGATGCGCAGAACTTATCACCTAAAGAATCTATAACAAAAATACAAACATCTTGAATATTGTGATGAGTTGGGAGGGCAACAAACTGTATGAACATAATTCATAAAAGAGATAAAAGCTTCAAATCCTTCTAGAAGCAGAACAAATGGACGAGGCAAGCTAGTAGTAGTAATAACAGAGAGATAAAGCGTGGGATATAATAATATACTTACCTAATACCTATGTATGATAAGATTGATAATGATAAGTCTTAAAAATAAAATGTAATGGAAAAAAATAGCTTTGCTTACCTTCGACTGCAATTTTGGTGGCTGCTGGTTATAGATTAAAGTACATATTATATTCCGGTGGAGGATACCTACATTTTCGGTCGATCAAATGTTCAGAAAACTCCCTCTTCTTTTCAACTCTTTCATTACAGAAATAGCTGTGGGGTGAACTACCTGATGTATCATTGAGCGATCCATAACCCATATTTTTATCCAGCAAGCATATTATCTTATCCCACTAGTCTAAATGTATCGTGCAGTGTGCCGTTATATGCTATTAGCAACAACTGGCGTTGACGGCATCGCGGCGGAGTGGTCGCGACGAAAGATTTAAAAATTCACAAGAAACTGATGGATGGGGCAAGGGTTCCGTAGACGATTTTCAATAATTAAGTACGTTCTGAAAGATTCTTAATTCTGTTCAAATAGATAGGTAGGTACCTATGTTTGAACACATATGGTACATTTTATTACAGTTCTAGTAAGGATACTATTTTCTTTCTCATTTCCATGTTGTACACACAAACCTCTATCTACCTCTACCACAACATAGTTCGACAGATGCTTTGCTTTTACTGTCCAAGATAGTAAGTATCTCAAGGACGTATAATTAAAGATTTAGATAGGTACTTACCTATTTTTAGCTTATATCTTTACAAGTAGGACAATGTCTTGGCAGCTATTGTTTATAGTCAGATTTGTTCAATTATGTGAATTACTGTTGGATATATTCCACGACCCATTTCAGATTTAAAAATACTCACACTGAATAACTAAAGAATATTCTAAAATCTTCCACCTTGAACCACGTGCTGTGCGAAGTTTGCGGAAGGATCTCTGATTTTAGTGCACGTCATGACGGGTGTTTCAGTTTTTATAATAATAAATCGTTTACTTTATTGGCTTGTAAATCACATTATGAATTTTCAATGCAATCCCCCATGACGTATGGTTTATTTGCCCCACGCCGAGGCGAGCTCAAGAGCTGCCCATGGAATAATAAACTGAAACATAGAAAAGTTTAGCTCAAATACCTAATTGTTATTTCTTTTTTGTTTCCATTTACATCTTCTTGTAAGCGCCCTAACATTTCATATTGAAACTAACGTGTAGGTCTGTACCTACCATTTTTATTTATATATACTTGCGTGGTAAAGTAAAAAAATAATGAAAGGTAGGTATAAATACACTTTGGATTTCCGCACAACATATTTTATTTAATTATAAATATACAACTCTGTCGTATAAAGATAACTATCATAAGATAAAGGGTCATAAATTCCTGTATAATTATTAACCTATGTAAGTAAGTAATATTAAAAAAACCTTCATAGTTACATAATTGTTATGCAAAATAATAGGCATTATTTACGTACTTACATAAGTTATTGTTGTTTTTGTCAGCTAGAACATTTTGATACCTAATGTAGATTCACACCATACACAATATACATCTAATAAAATTAGTGTGCGGATATTGTTAACAATATAATTAGGTATAGTTAAAAGTAAATGGATAAGATTTAAATATAAAGATAAATTAGTTAAGTACCTATTTATTTTCATAAAAATGATGTTCTTGTGAACACTACAAATTCTACGTGTGTATGGCAACGGGAAGGTACACACCGAGTTAAAAACATCAACAACGAGGCTTGCTTAGTTGCAAGAATTAGTTTTTTTTCATAATTACTTATATATAAATTAAACAAATCATAAATAGTGAACTTAAACTCCTACCAAAACTAGTAACGTACAAATCACAATCAACCGATGCAGTAAAACTCACATCAAAATTAAATAACAATACACCTAAATAAACGCCTTTAATATTATTTTGCAATGAAAGCATGGAATTCTACGGCGTGATATTAATTCTAAGCATTTTACATCTAAACTAGTACGTAATACTAGAAAACTATTTACAGTGACTATTCTATATCTAGGTATATACACATTTTATTAAAAACATGACACTCAACTAGGGACCAAGGAAACTTTAGTGCACTACTGGGTATAGGGCGACTACATAAACTCCAAACCGTTATATTTAACAAATGCTAGCAAAGCCCCGCTTCGCCTCTCTCTGGGACGGTTTAACTCACCTAGATGGCGCCACTTGCCTCTTTAAAACCTTATCAATTAACAAAAATATGAACATCTTTTACAATTAACTCTTAACTTGTCAAATGGAATCAAATATCGACCTTAGTTGAAACGGTCGCCTAACAAGAGGCATTTTAAACCTAACCATTACATTATAATGCCCGTTTGCTTTAGAAAGATAAAAATCGCCTTAAAAATTCTTATGTTGGGCGATGCTTAAAACCTACTCAAACGGACATACGACTAGTCATTGACAATCATTTAAACTTCTTACATAAGTATACTAGTTACTATTTACACGGGAAGTTAAATCATCAGCGGCCAACGTGCTTGGTACTAGGAGATCAGAAGTTGGCGAAGAGTTTCAGCTCATCGGGATCCAGGGCTCGGGCAGCCTTCCAGTCTGTCTCGGGGTACTCGTCGAAGTTAGAGGTGTCCCCCTCGTACGACACTGAAGGCACGATTGGGGGCTAAAAATGAAAAGGATAGGTTATTTTAATGGTATGGTAAGTGATTTTATGGTGTCCGAATATTTGGATAAGTTTTATTAAGAGCTTATTAATACTATTCATATATGTCCAGATAATTAACACTTAATTCCGCGTTGTTTTGTAGTCCAGCTGCCACTACACAGGTTCGTTATGGACATAGATAGACGACACTATATCGCTATTCGCCATAAATACGGCACTGTGATTCGATAACGAACGCGTGCAGTGGACGCTGATTACTACCACACTGAATATTGAATAGCAAAAGTATATGCCGTATGAAGTAAATCCCATACGTAATATCTAATTATCTTTCTTTAGGTCTAGTCGCAATTTATAATTACCTGAAGTTTCTTCATGAAGACGTCTGCCCAGTCGATGACCTTGAACCATCTATGCCTCTTGACATCCTCGGATCCACACTGAAACAATATAATAATATTATTTTAAATTTAGTGTCATACATAAGTTGTTCGTGTTATTATAAGGGTCTGTTCCACAATGTCTGGTTAGTGGCTACCTGACGGATAAAATACATGCTGTCACTCTCTGTTATTATTTTTTAGACAGTGACAGCATGTATTTTATCCGACAGGTAGCGACTAACCAGACATTGTGAAACAGGGGCTAAGTATTTTGTATATTATAGGGTGTTGCAAAAAGGGTAAGTATACTAAGCCGAAACCAGCATGTGCAGCATGTTATATATAAGCCCAAAACTGAAATCAGAATTTCAAAATTCGTGATTATTTTTTCATTTTTCATAGAAACTTAGTTGGTCACGTGACGTTTTACTATGGAGAATGATTTTTTTTTCGCGAATTTTGAAATTCTGATTTCAGTTTCGGGCTTAGCTATAACATGCTGCACATGCTGGTTTCGGCTTAGTATACTTACCCTTTTTGCAACACCCTGTATACCGTGAATAGAACTTTTTCATTGCTTGTAAGAGTAAAATGCATATTTTTTTCTGAGATATTGGACTAGCTTCACTAGCTAGCTGAAAACACATCTAATTACATCAAGCAGTGCAGATTCTTTGAAGTTATAAGATCAAATAGAGCTTTAGTTTCAAGAGTGCATCGCCTGAAACGGTAATTTAACACCATCCGGCTGTGAAAACTCCTGTTCAAAGTTATTCTGGACAACCAAAAGTTATAGTAACATTAATCGTTTAGTTATGAGCTAACGAATGTCAGTGTTCAGAATTAGTCTTGTTATTGCTGGGTGGAAATACGTCCGAGTACGCATCGTAAATTAGCCTTTTTTATGGTGCGCCACCCCGGGATAATTTATTGAGCTTTAACTTCAATTACGATTAGCCATAGTACATCAGAACACTGTGTTTTATCCAAACTCACTCACTACTTACTACAATAACAGTCTACCCACTGAAGCTGTAGCATGTGCTATGTCGCTGTGTATTTGTGTATGAGGCTATGAGCTAAGCATGCGGCATACTACGAATAGCGTCATAAAAGCTGCCCCCATCTCCCCTCCCCCCACCTCTATGCGTCCTATAGCTGATCATAGTAAAATCTTTTTCATGTAAATTTTATTCATTTTCTTGTGCCTCATAATAAGATTTAGTAGGTTCAGAACTTTCCTACCGCCGATCCCTCGTCGCTTGTGTCAACAAGCTTCGCAAAAACTCGGTGAAAACTGCCACATGGTCGGAAACAGCTTTTAAAATAGCAATACACTTGCTTACGTGTGTCCGAGATTTACGCGAGTAGGTGGCATCGCTGAGGTGAAACGGCTTCTACCGGCCGGTTTGACAGTAAGTGGACATGTGTGTGCACCTCTACAGCTTTGAGGACAAGTGTGAAAGCTGTAATGATGCTTACTGCACCTGCGCTTTACCATTATGTCACTGCAAGTGGTGTAAGTCGTGTTTTTTCAGCTTTTTTATAGATACTTTCTGTATGCAGTATGTAGATGTAGGCTCCTATTCGTTTGTTTCTGTTAATTTGCATTTCATTATTGTTAAAACTTACAAATTCCATCCTATTACGAGTTTTTTCGTAACAATATGTTTCAAATCCTTTGAAATATATTAATAAACATGAGAGCATGCAAGCAGCTGATATAGAAAAAGTGATGTGGGATTTTGCAATCTAAAATCTTGTGCAGACAAGTTAAGATTAGAAGTTAAATATGGATGATTTTGGAAAGCCGCCAACGCTGTCGGTATAAAAAATACATAGATAACGAATAATTTTTAAAGTTATTGAAAATTTACTGCATTTCCAATGCACATAAAACCGAATGTTCCCATAATAGTAAGTGTTACTGTTAGTTCAATATCAAGAGCAAGCCCTGTATTGGGGCATAATGTTGAGAGTTCAATGCGAAGTGCGGCTGGGTCAAGCGCAAGGCTGCGTGGTTCCATGTCTCACACTCGCTACGTAACACTATGGAAGTTGTGTCGTTCTTTACTCGTGCGTGTTATGAGTTCAATTTAAACTGCATTATTGGATTAAGAGTGACCTTTACCTCATGAATTTTACAGTTTTTTACTACTTTACGTGTGCTTGTGGTGTGTGTTTTCAAACACTACACATTATAATAAGTTTCTACTAGGTTACGTTATACTAATGTACTAAGTACCTATGATGCCCATAACAGGTGCAATTTTTTTTAAACAGAAAAACTAATTGTGGCTTGGCCACGAGGATTGACAACCCATGATTGATGTGAAGAACGAGTAGCAGGTCTAGCAGACAGGCTGTTGAATCTTAAGAACTTAATTAAACTGTATCGTAGGCACCTATGTATATTGTATATTAGATCTTTTTTTTAGCTTTAGCAAATCAATCAGCCAAGGCCATATAATATAATACACATACCACATCGCCATAAAATTTATTTCGGAGTTAGCATTTCTAAATATAGTTACGTGTTTGAACTACCATTGTGTTCGGCTCCTTTGTTTTGACAACAAACAATTATGAGCCAAGTTGGTTACGCTAATTTTAAACTTTATTTATTGTTCCATACGTAACGTATAGGTAGGTAACCAACCTACCAATAGATTTGCAGAGCACGAAGCAAGTAAGAGGAAATGTCAAAACTAAAAATGATAATCAGTAAAAAATCTATTTCATTTTGATGCGAATATCGCTCGAATCGAAATCGTTAAAACTTTTCATAGTACCATGTTATTTCCACCTATTTCCTGTAATTTCCTTCACAAAATAACGACTTATTCATTATATCCTGTGCCTATCATTTATTTTCTTAAATTTATTTACAATCGTCGTAAAAGTCTTCACTGATATCGATTCTGAAGGCGGAAATTTTAAATTTAGAGACGTCAAAACCTTAATTTCTTTGTTTAAAATTCGACTCTATGATTGTTCCCGTAAATGTCATTTTATGCTAGCAATTTTTTTAGTTTGACAGCGTTAAAATTAGAATTTCTGCTTTCAGAATCAACATCAATATCTGTATAAAAAATATACAGGTTGTTACATAAGTATAGTAAGTTTTTGTTCAATGACTGTAAGATGCTGTTCATGTGCCCATAGTAAAAGTCACATGACCAACAAAAATGTCTATGTAGAAGCAATATACCCCTAAGTCACTCCTCGGCTTGACTTAGGGGTAATATATATATCTTTAGGTAGGCTCTACCTAAAGATATATTATTTACTACGTGTTGCAGAAAATCAAGACATCCCACTTCTGAAGCTTCCCATCCATCAGTGTGGTGAGCCATCTTTACATCTGATATTGCTTTTCCTTTACCACTAAAATAATAAAGGTGAGCCACGTAGTTCTTACTAGTTAATTTATATTATTAAACCACGGTAATAAAATAAGATGAGAAGATATTACAAAGTTTATTATTTGGAATGCTTCCGTGTTATTGTAAAGTAATATCTGCATAAAAACTAGCTATGGGAATGTTTTTGAAGCGTGGTAGCACTTGTACTACGTACTTCCTGATAAGATTAATGTAAGTATACTATGTATGTGTGTGGCGGGTATAGAGTTATTTAGGTAAATTACTAGAAACATCACTCCGTAAATCTAAATCAGTACGGTAACATTGGACAAAATGATACTCGGAAAGAAATCGTAGGAACGGAAATCTACTGCTATTTTTATTTAATTGTTTATGTACCGTTTTAGGATATTCAGGAACATTAAAACGATACATTAAACTCATTATATTTATAGTGAATCTAATTTCATTTTAAAATTGCTGCCATGAGCACTATAAATCAAATTTCTCCTATAAAAACCTGTTTTAAAAGGAACTTCAAAGTTTTATGACATGAATATGATTAATTGAATGATTGCATGTCTCACACGGCTATTTACATAAGGTTAACTTGGTTAGTATAACAGATGTATAGTTTTTAATGTTTGTAATTAATTAAACATTATACATCCGTTATACGTTACTAAACTCAATTTGCCGAAAGTTTTTTCATCTGATTACTTTTACTTTCAATAAAAAGTTAAAAAAAAACATCTGGCTGAACTAAAAAAAGTCACAAATCGTCAAACAGAAGTAATTGAAAATAAGAGCTCAGTGGTAGAAGTGGGGTTATATTTCTCGAGACGTTTCTTTTGCACTGAAGCTCCAGCATCTATTCTTTATTCTATTCTATTCTCTGTTGGGGGTGACAGTACCTGCACCTGGCTCTCTCGAATGGAACCTTTGTGCATATCCCCAAGGTCTAAACTGCCTTCCTAAGCTTGGACCATTTCCCACCACGCTGGTCCACTGCGGGTTGGTGGGTTCACATATCTAGATGTGCTAAATCTAGATATGCAGGTTTCCTCACGATGTTTTCCTTCACCGTAAGAGCGATGGTATACATTGTACTTAAATTCAAAGAACTCATTGGTAGGTACATGTCAGCGCCGGGATTCGAACCCGCATCTCTTGCGTGAGAAGCGGGCGCTTACCCGACTGAGCTACCACCGCTCTAAGCTCCAGCATCTAATTCTTATTAAAATATCGTTGTTCAAAATTGACACCGGCAGAAAGCGCACTTGATCTGAGCGAGAAGTTTGAAAATGTATAATTACATTAGTTACCTTCATGTTGCCAAGCCTCTTGGTGCGGTCCTGCACGAGCAGTTTCTTGATGATGTCCTTGGCGAGGGGGTCCAGGTGCCGCGGCCACTCCACGCGCCCGTTCAGGATCTTCTCGTAGATGCCGAAGGGGTTGTCGTCGTAGAAGGGGGGGTAGCCCACCAGCATCTCGTAGATGAGGACGCCTAGAAACCAGACCACAGAGAATTATAACTAGTAACTACCAGACATAATATGTAAGAAGTAGGTTTTGCGATGGCAGTGGCACTGGTAGTAGAAGCTTCGTACTTTATTCGATTTGTCTACAGTGTGGCGGTGACAAACACTTGAGCTAGACTAGGGATTGTCACCGTGGTGAAAGGATTAGGATAGGTTTGAGTCAGCCGCTGACTGTCCACTGTCCAGTTGCCCAATTGTCCAGGCCGGTACGTTGCATAAAACAGCAAAAAAATATGCTCTCAGATAAATCTGTCGTAATTTCATTGAGGGTAAAAGACTGTTTATAAAAGGAGCTGTAATAAAATATTTAAATGATTGTGCTGCATTGACAGAAGGAGTGTTTCAGGAAGCGCGTAATTTTGGGAAATAAGTTGCATATGCTACTGCTTTGACACTCATTAAGGAAGTTCTTGAAGAGCTTTTTGGCGACAACTCAAAATTTAAAATCATTTTTTATGTGAACTGGGCAGAAATGAAACATTTCTCCGTTGTCTTTTATTCTCGTTGTACTAACAACAACACTATATCATAATATCTTCTACATTATTATATTATCTTATATCTGTAGAACAATCTACTAAATATAATAGAGCGAAAATAGTCTTAGTAAATTAAATCTCAAACATAAATCATATTAGCAGCACGGAGCCAAAGAGAAGAATTATGGCGTACGAGACCGTTTTAGCTAATAAATATTGGATGGTGCATTTATATCCGTTGCACAATTGGCACACTGAACAAATACTCACACACCCTACACACTCAGTACATCGCTTCAGCGAGACAATAAATAAATAAATACCTACGTATTTGTGTAAACACTGCATTAAATTGTCTGAAGTGCAGCTTGTTTACTACGCCTTACGCAGCGCTTCAAAATTTCGATGGAGTAAAATATACATAGATAGTTATAAATGTATGTATAAAGGTGCAGATTAACTAGCTTCTGTCCTATTATTCTTCTTACCCTGTAGGTGACAAACACAAACACACACAATAGAAAATGTTATAATAGAGTTTGGTGAAAGGATTAGACCAGGGTGCTGACCTATAGAAGTTGCAGTTCATAAGTCACTCGAGGAGGCTCTTTTAATACACTATTTAATGCAATTGGCCAATTTCTAAACTTTACCAAGTAGGTAATTATTTAAGCTTTATTATTTACTTATAAGTCTTATAACTGTCGAATTACTCCTAGATACAATCTTACGATACATTGATTTAATTTGGCAACAACCTGATGTGGAAGGAAAATTTAGAGGCACATAATAAATGCTATATGGGCAATAAAATGTCACCTAAATATCATAGAAAAAAACATAATTAGGTACCTACAGCAATAAAATTAGCTGATTATTAATTACTTTCTACATAATTAATTTTATAATGAGAGAGTGCACCATAATGTTTATGAGATAAATGTAAATTATACAGCTGTGAAATTCGAGCGTTCATTGATTGTCACTTATAAAATATCACCTTCTATAGGAAGAGAATGAAGTGAGTTGAGATTGAGATTATGCATCCGAATCTCTACGGATAGTTACATATTCAAACCTGTCTGGAAAATCAACCAAAAAGCGTGCTAAAAATAGCAAATAAGTAGTAGGTCTGTATCAGAAATAGCAAAGAAATTTAATCGTATTATACAAATTTAATTTCTTTAAATCGGCATCCATTTAAATGACCATTAACTAAGGTCCGCAGAATAAATTGGCTCCAATACTGCACATGTAGACTCCAAGGGTTTCATCAAGTCTTTTGAACTGAAAGTATGTTAGTATTATACTAAAAAAGAAAGTGCCAGAATGAAAGGTAGTACTGGCATTTTTTCTCTTCCGTATACATTAATAATATATTAAGTAATGAGTAAGTACTGTTAATGTGTTTATTTTGTGTTCATAAGTTTAGAACACTGAAAAACTGTTAATAATCATCCTACTCGTAGTACAGAATATTATTCAGCGACTAATACCTACCTAACTAAAAGACAAAAAGTTCGCACTCACACCATGTACTTAATATTTCTAAGCATAATTCACACATTACAGCTAAATTACTTATAATTAGTATTTAGCCTTACCTAGAGCCCACCAATCCACCGCCTTATTATGCCCCTTGCTCTGTATGATCTCCGGCGCGAGGTACTCGGGGGTGCCGCACAGAGTCCAGGTCCGGTCCGTCAGCTTCTTGGCGAACCCGAAGTCGGTGATCTTCAGGTGTCCGTCCCGGGCTAGAAGGAGGTTCTCGGGCTTCAGGTCCCGGTACACGATGTTGCGCGCGTGCAGGTATTCTAGCGCTGACACGATCTCTGCCGCGTAGAAGTTTCCTGTGGACGAGATAGAGTAGGGTTATTATTTATTTATTGTATCGGTTATTTCACATATAAGTGTTCAAATAATGCTATAAGCATTTCTACCAGTCAACCCACAGGAGGTTATTATACTTTCCTCCAGTAAAAAGCTTGGCCTTCTGTTGTACCGGAGGCCAAGACTCTAAATAAGGGTAATCCTAAGTAAACTTTGTTATTTAGAAAGGGCTGATTTTTCAATGGTCAGATAAACGCTATCTGACGAATAAAATTGTTGCTGTCACTGTCTAATACAAACATTCAGATGCGACAGCATCAGAATTATACCACAGATAACCCTTATCTGACCATTGAAAAATCAGCCCTAAGTAAACTGCAGACAAACATTATTTATTTCTTTCAGTCACTCCACCACGGTTGTCTGGAAAAGATAACTATCTCAAAGCGGTAAGACCACCGAAGGTAGCTTACAACCGTCTCTATGTATAATACTATATATACTTTATTGAACACATAAACAGCATACCAATTACATTGAATCGGAAATTACACGCATAAAATCGGTTTATATTAGTTTAATAGTTATTTTTTCGATTTCTTTTACAAGTTTTTGAGATCAAACATTAACTAAACGGGTTATGTCGTAAAAGGAAAAGAACGACAACGGTTAGATGAAACTAAAAGCTATCGTTCTAATTAGACAGTTCTAATGATATTCTGATTTCGATTTTTAATGATTTTATCAAAATAAACGTCCACCTTCCTCATCCACCCGCTACCATGGTACCTATAGTAGAGTAATACACTTTTCTAACATCGTCGATTCAGCGGGCTACCTTTATGTCTCTATGTTTACTATCTGCTATTATGCAGATTGTGTTTGGGTCTTAATTTTATACTGATAAGTAAATCATAAATCATACTACTTTCTCTCTATACTGACATGATATTGATTGATTTCTCAGTGTTTATGGTTCTGCATCCATCTATCGACATCTTAAAATTTACGGGTTTTACATCAAATTTGAATCCATTGATTACTTAATTAGGAAGGTAAACCTAAAGAAATTTATTAAAGTGTGCTCGATGGTAATCGTTTAATTAATTAAGTTAGTACTCCTATAATTATGTAGTGTTATTCCTCCCTGCTGACGTCTTCCAAATCAACCTGTTTAATTTATTGTATTAAAATCCTCAAAAAGTTAATACTTCACATGTCATCAATAACTAAACTAAACTGAAAAGACAGGCGTAATTATGCCTTTTCAGTTCTCATTTCTCATCTCATCTAGCGATTCAAGAGGTGTCAGGATAGTATGTATGTATAAATATTTTAACATCTTCAAGGTTCATTGAACCGCATTATTACTGAAAGAAATTTGAATCCTACAGCAATCATTATCAAGGCTAATGACCTAACAGTAATAGAAAACTTTCAAAACTTCTCGATTTATCCACACATGTCTAGTCTAGACTTTTAAATTTGACTAACATTTTGGTTCGTATCAAGAACATAGCGTTTTAAAACATGAGATCTCCATCATCGCAATATTATATTAGAGGTACAAAAACAATTGCTGCATTATAATGAATTAGCGTCAATACCTAATGCATTTTATTACCTCTAATTACTTACTGAAGATAATTTATGTACCTAAGTCATCTCATAAACTTATCATAATTTATCAAGGAAGGCTTTTATAAAGTTTTTTCTGACATGAGTTCTGACGACGGGCAGTATAATTAATCAACATAAAGTGATTAATGTAAAAAAGGGTTTCTTTCCGGCTCGTTTAGAGTGACAAAAGCTGACGTTTTTTTTAGATATTTTCTTACAAGTTGTGAATCCGCAAAGAATCACGTTTATTTCGGGACTTGGAAGTCAACGGCAATTTGTTAGAGTTCCAGCGACACTGAACAGAAGTCGCCGCGTCTACCTGACTGAACATTTCTTTAAATAAACTTCTCTACAATTTTTTAACGTTTCTCAAATTGATTCACGATGCTAATGGAGTGACGCTTCACTTGTTTACCAGCGGCAGCGCGATCTAAAACTAGATACGTGCATAGTCGAGACGACTGCAGATAGTTGGGAGATAACCTGGCACCTCAATACATACATATTTAAATTTCTTCCATCGCAACACAACAAACAAGTCCTTGCACAAGCCCATGTGGGCTCGACAATTGTTGGAATCCTTGCGAGGCTTCTCTATAAGGTGTTGAGATAAAACCCAGTTAAGGTCACACATACATGAGTCAGGGCGTGGGTGACTGCGCACGGCTCGCGCCACCTAAACTTTAGGCGACACACTGAACTAGCCCAAAAACTACATGATATCATCACCATCGTACAAGGGCACCATAAATCTTTTACCGTTTGAAAGTTTAGAATATATTTTTGGGATCATTCGAATGTTGGGAATTCGGAGGAATCAGGGGACAAGGGGACAATACGTCATCCGCGTCAAACTCGGACCGATGAGTCCACCACTCTGGTGGTGTCATAATTAGGAAATTTGGCAGGTTCGAATGTTGTGGTAGTGACTTCAACTAGCCCCGTGATGTATTTAATATTGTAATGGATAGTTATAATAATGAGTAGTGTGGAGTAGGACTTAATCATCATCCATTTTAATATCATCTTTGCTGTAGAACATCCGTCAAAATCAATCAAAAAGCTACACTTCTGCATCATAATGCTAAATTACTGTAAACAGCTATACAATCCATGCGCAGACTCTATACATGATGAACACTACCAGTTACATACCGTCTTATATACTAACATGTACATAATAATGTAGTATATAAAGCAGTGTTGGGCGTCACGTTGTCTGGTGAGCTCGTCGGTGGAGCGGCGCAGACGCATTTATTGAGCCGACCGCAATAAACCCGTGCCAACACACGGTTTACGATCAAAATGTCGTACCGTGGAAAACTCCCGACGAAACGGCATGATGACAAGAACTTTGGACCACTCCGTAGTAGTCATACGCATGTGTTGTGTACCCACTGAAATTAATGACCAAAAGTACTTGGGCTAAATTAATACGTCTACAAAAGAGAGGATTTCATTTTCATACCCAAAATGTTACTGCGAATTTTCCTGTTATAAATGTTTCCAGTTTCGCGCTAGCCAATGGATATTGAGTTTTAGAGCTGGCTCTTGGCATCATTGACTGTTTATTTCGGGCTCCCGTGGAGTTTTGTCCTTTCTCCAGAAATACAACACATATTCGTTGATTTATGCAGCGAGTGTCTCCGCGGCACCGCCGTGTTCTGTTCTTACATCATGTGCTGTGAACACCTTCTTAATGGTTATTGTCTTCAGAATGACATGCTTTTCAGAGTTTCTCCCCAAAATAATGCGCCATTAACAAAACCACTTATCATTGTTCGCGAAACATCTTTATTATGCAGACGTAGACGCGGAAATAAACTTGTTTGGAGAGTTGAAAGAATTATTGGCTTGATCGTGTTAACAAAAAGTAATTGTCTCATTATTTCGCCGCTGCTGACGTTACCACAAGATGACAAGAAACATTTTAATTATAGTTACGCAATGTACGCAATAGGTTGTCTTGATCGCACATTCATAACATTACAAACGATTCACACTGATTATCCAGATAGAAATCATACGATGATATGAAGATTGGAGAGCACTGCTGGAAATCCCCAGGTTGGTAGACCACGAAATTGGCGGTTTGTTTACCATTATCAAGTAATGTCTAATTAAATGGACCTGAAGCATTGGACATTATAATTTCACAAGTAATTAGCGAGTGAATATTAGGCGCAGTTATTTTGGCGCAGTAGTTTTGGCAGGAAGGGTGTTTGTGGCATTGACAGTAGTGCAGCATGTCACTAGTCCGGTACTCACTGAGCGAAACGTAAATAAAGCATAATTTCACCAATTTTACTGATGATACAAAAACTAAGAATGCAAGGTCAATATCATCATGTGTAAATTTTTACAGCATTTCTTCTGTCTTGAACTCTTAATATAAACAGGAAACCCAATTTCTCTCTGGGCCATTATGACTCTATTTACGTTGAAAAAAATGTACCATTACTTTCTAATGAAGCTCCGTGGACTGGTGGCCGTCACCGCCTCGGGCGATTTGATCACAACAAGTCGATTAACGCTTCATGCTTCCTGGAGGAGTAATGACAATGTTTCAGCAGCCGCGGTGCATTATAGTTGCGCGCGCGCCGACAGACGCGCCCGGCCGCGCAGCCTCGCCGCCGGCCCGCTGTACTGGCTACACTCCAGGACATCATTTATCCCATCGCCCATAATTTACTTACATCACCCTCCAGAATAAAATACCTACTTTTAATTTAGAAGCGTAATGTCAGTGTACCGCGCGTTATTAGAAGTTGTATGTTGTTTATATTCGCGCAGAGACGTCTCTGCCGCCCCTGATATACGCGTCAGGCAGTCGGGCATGATCAAATTAATTTATTGATACGCTTTATAGAAAACTCTTCAAGTACGTATTTGTGACAACATATCGTGTTACTTGATGTTTTAATTTACGAAATGAGAAAGCCCACGCGAAGTTCTATATTTGCTCCAATAGGCGATATTTACGATTATTGGATGTTTGTTTTCGATCTTGGCTCTAATTTTAACGGTTATTGGATCTGCTCACGATTATAAGACTCATCGTAGATCTCATTGCAAAGATTATTGCGGTAACCGCAAACGAGACTGAAGTTACAGACAGAAACAAATGGCACGAGAAGCCTTGAGCTTGTTAGCTCGTAGCTCGCCCGTGTCGGGTTGTGAAGCCGGAGAACAACCGAGTCACTTCACTAGCCACTGTAGTGACACGGCGGAGTAATATTACTGTCTTGTCCCTTGAATATGATCAGTTTTATTATAGCATATGAATATCCGATGCATTAGAATAACCTTAACCCGGTAAGTATACAGATATAGTCATCGTTCATAAGAGCTGAAGTGCTGAATATTTGCTTGATTTGTAGCAATCATATCTCAATATGTTTAGGATAAGAAATATCACAACTCATTTATCCAACATTCCGTCAAAAGACCTAAATAATATATTAAAACATATACTATTAGGTATATGTTTAACAAATTAGGTATTCAGTTTAAAAGACGAGGCCATCGTAATATGAAATTCGTCAAAAGAAACAGCATCCAGATGAGATCATTATGTGACCTAGTGGAAGTGCAGAGATTAATGAAGTGTTCAGTAATTACCCACTATGAATTTACATTGGCAATTTATATTATACGTAGGCGGGTGTTATCCGACACAATCGCATAATACATATCTCAATTATCGACGAGTAACAACGTTTATTGTGATGTCGTATTCGTTTTCTTATGCCGCTGCCATCTGCCTTCAGTGAAACGTTATTATATTTATATATAATACACCCACGGGCAATGAAAAGGTTCACCTGAACACACACATTTACTCCTAAACGGAAAAAGCTAGCTTTATGACGCCTTCTGCAACATTGAAGTACATTTAACGGAGCATCAGGATATTAGGTGCCAACTAAATACAATCATATTTTATTC
Organism: Plutella xylostella; assembly: GCF_932276165.1. Lineage (NCBI taxonomy): Eukaryota > Metazoa > Arthropoda > Insecta > Lepidoptera > Plutellidae > Plutella > Plutella xylostella. The sequence continues at coordinate 7,624,360 of NC_063984.1, read as the reverse complement.
AAATTTTAAATTAAATGTTAGAAAAATTGGGGTCGTTTGGTGCCGGCTTTTTGTGAGTGGAACTATTTCATTGCCCGTGAGTGTACTTTTACCATTGCAGCCTCACTGTATGTAAAATAACCTAAATAAATAATTAACCTAAACTCACCAGTAGTGTTGCTGAACCGGCCAGCATTCCTCAGGTAGGAGAACAGCTCTCCGCCACACACGTAGTCGAACAGCATGTAGATGCAGGCGTCGTCGTGCGTCCACCACCGTCTGGGAAACAACGTGGCTGTCATTGAGAGAGAATTAATGAAATACACGATGCTGGCCAGGAGTTACCCGGTTCACGGAATACGCCGTGCCCACTGGGGAACGCATCGTTTTTAAGGGTGGGTAATAAAATTATATAAGTACTTTACTTTATGTATTAGAAACAATCACGACAATCAAGCAGAGTGTGAAAAGAACGTGAGCTGCTAGCATCCAAATAGCGGTGGGGGGTTTTTAAGCGAACCGAATTCCGCTCCGCTCCGTTCCGCTATCAGGTTCTAGTATATCATAGCATGCACGAGATTTTAGTTACTTCACTTAAAACATTGCATCGTATCGTTTAGAGGCACGCTGCGTAGAGTAGGCCGCATCTTCCTACAAATTTATTTACTGGACTAAATTAGGATATTTTAAAATATCTAAGTATTGACGTAAGCATATGTCAGTATCAATTTTAATGCTTCGATGTTAGTAAGTAAAGTAATCGTACATATCTTAATTTTCGTTTCATTCATTGTAAGTATAGTTGTCACAACATCAGAAACAAAGAGCTATTTGGAATAGACAGTCTTAATTACGGTGTCAATTATTTACAATAGCGCTTGCCAGATTCTGAGCAAGTGTGTCTTGCCCGAGATGAGCACAATATGTAAAACCGTACCTAAATAATTGCTGGCGCACGAAACTGTTGTCTATTTACGATATCATGCCAGACATTTATCTGTTGCAAGATTTTCTTTCATCCAGCAACACAAAGGAACACACCCTTTTATCAGAGTTAAACGCTCAAACATGCCGGCAAAAATGAATTGATTGTGTAAACAACTATCACTTCTGTTGGGTAAACAGTCAGCAGCCAAAGCCATTTGCCCGGCATAGTTAACTAATTGTAGAGTGTCGTATCTGCATCGGTATATAATCAATCTGGGTTGTTAGACAGGGTATTATCTACGACAGTGGGTGCAGCCAAGTCGGCGGCTGACACGTGCGTCAGTGTGTGGATATAGTTGGCGCCTCGCGATTGCTATGCCACAAGTCGCGCCGACCCGCGTGCCTGTCATAACACGGATGCTTTATTACACTTTATTATATCAAACCACTCGTTGTTGCCCGCGAGTTCTTCTAATTGTTATTTTCAAATAATCTGGCAGATATTAAATAGCTACCAAGATAAAAGATAATAGACAACCCTATTTCAACTTAGACAATTTGGAGAAAGCACATGATACTGTTTCAAGTTATCAATATCGAATAAGCGTACCCGTACGCTTATATCGAAAGTAATAAAACTCTCACTTTATGTCACCGAATAACTGTTTTCATAATAAAAGCACTTTATTATTATGTATTCCATTTTCTATCGTATCGCGGTTTTCACTGATAAGTTTTATGGAAAAGCGATAGGCCTAGGTAGCTAACCTAAGTATGTATTCTAACTTTTTTGATCCAAGTAAATAGGCATAGAAGTATATAGTACCTTTTGATTTGTAGGTGTAGGTTCGTAGCAAGATATTCATAATATATATGAACTCAAATACGAAGTATAGAAAGTGGCGCCAACTGTATACTAACAAATCTACATCCGAATAAAATTATAATGTAGGTAATAAAAGTGAATTTTCCATAGCTTCAAACAGGTTCCAAATGGGTATTGCTCTTTAAAATGCAATAGCAATGTTGGCTGATAATCTGAGTATAGAGGTATGCTTATCATTATTTTAATTTCACGTGACGTTTTTATAATTTATTTGCTTTAAATTCTTGCATCTATTATTGTTAATTTACATAATTAGTTATGTTGATAATAAAAAGCTACTGGTCAAACTGAACAACTCGCATGTATATTTCTCGTCCAATACATACGCAGAATGCACCTTTACACATATTAGATATAATATATATTTTTATTATGTAATAAAGTAAGTAGCATACGCATTTAAAATAATAAACCGAGGCGAGCCAAGTGAAGGTGACAACACAGCATGACGTCCTGAAACTGAATACTGGGAAGCATTATGTGAATAGAAAATGAAACTTGATCAAGAATCTAGAAAACTCTTTGTATGTTTTCTTTCCATTGTAATAATAATAATATAATAATATGTGGGCACATCTCACACACGGCCATCCGACCCCAAGCTAGGCCGAGCCTGTGTTATGGGTATCGGACAGCTGATATATCTACACAAATACATAGATAGATACGTATTGTGACTGTTACTTTTTCTTTACTCTTAATGTGAGAATAAACTACTTTTAGGAGTTTTAGGGGAGGGAGATACATCTATCTTTGTTCCTGACTAATTTAGCATTATACAGGTGGTTCCAAAAGTGGTATGCTATGCCGAAAGGGGGTGACTCTGGGGGACATGGCCAACCTGTCGTAACCATTGCAACCCTCTTTCGGCTTAGGACCATCGGCTTTCCTCATCCTGTATATTCACATAAAGGATCTAAACCCTATACTTAACTTCTACTTAGTACATACAATATAAGTTAATACAGTTAGGGCAGATTTTTCAATAGCCAGACAAAGGCTATCTGGGGAAGAAATCTTATGCTGTTGCGATTGAACTTTTGTATTAGACGGTGACAACAACAATTTTATTTGTGAAAAAGTATCTATCTGATAATTGAAAAATCAGCATTAAGTAAAAAAAACACTCACAAGTTGACAATAAACGGGTGGTTGATCTCCGCCAGGATGCTCTTCTCGTTCATGACGTGGTCCACCTGCTTCAGCCGGATGACGTCGGCCATGGACAGGATCTTCATGGCCAGGTACTCATCCGCCGCCTTGTCTCGGCAGAGGCACACGCGACCGAAGGTTCCCGTTCCTGAGGACAAGAGATGCGCAAGTGAGATACTGCTGAAGGCGGATGATACTGATTATGGTATATGAAGTATGAAGGAGTCACAACAATCACAGCAATTATACATAATGATGTACAACTTATGATAATATAAGAGGACAAAAGGCGGACCCTATTACTAAAAGCGATTTCTTCCAGACAACCATATATCATGGATGTTCTTCGATTACATAATAATTTAGGTAGGATACCGTTAGGACACCGTTAGGATTACTTAGGTTAGCAGATTTTGAGTAGGTATTAACACCGTAAAATAACAAAATCAACAAATGCTTACTTAAACGTTTTAGGTTCACTCTGAAACGCAACAAGTGACGCCCTATAATATAACCTTGGGGCTGACTTCTGACTGGCAATATTTGTCGATGAAACCGACCCCCGCCCCCGGTTCCAGACAACGTATATGTGCACAACATCAATCCATTGCCATAATACGTCATGAGTAAACCAATAAAATACCATTTATGAAAGTATATGTATACATATTTTGATATTTGGCTGAACAGCGACTACGACGCAGAAAGAATACACGCGACGACGACATCGAAGGTTCATTACTCAATCTGATTTGCTTTCATCGTATTAGACTTATTTCATGCGGGCGTTTTCTACGAAAACATGAAATTTCTTGTAATCTTATAAAGTATACAGTATTTTCTATTGGGTTATTTAATTACAGGCTGTCTCCATATAGCTTTAGGTTTAGACGACATTGAATTTGTCTGAGGTGTACACTGTACAGCTACTGATGTATTTAAGAATATTTTTAACCGACTTCAAAAAAAGGAGGAGGTTCTCAATTCGTCGGGATCTTTAGATAGTAAGTTTGTATGATTTGTATCTTTAGTAAGACAAAAACAAAGATCTGTCCTTTTGTGAATGTAAGTTGTATTACTTCATGCCTATAAGTAATTTACATTCGTTTCTTTATTTCATTAAATGTGCGTTCTAGATCACATTGACTTATTTAAACATGCATGCACTTACAATTTCACATATGCAGGAATGTGTACGAGTAGAGCCAACACCTCTTTTATAATTCCTGGTTTTGCACTTGCATTAAATAGCTTTTTGTCCGAGACCAATCAAACCACCAAATTGTAATTAATTAGATCATTAATCCGAATGCACGAATTTACGATCGTGTAAAATCAATTTGCCTGGAAAAACACTAAATTAAATATTTACTTCATTGACTCATCGTTGGAGTTTCCCAGTGGAAAACAGACTACTGTTCCAAAGTGTATTACGGAGAAATGCTGGTATAGGTCTAGTGAATAATGTTGTGACTTCGTTCTTTCCATTTTTTTTTATACAAATTTTTAACCGACTTCGAAAAAGGTCCGTATGTATTTTTTTTAATTTGGTAGTTTAATTCAAACCATTCAAATATCGCCGAGGCATATTTCTTATCACAAAAGTAACTTTAATCAAGATTTTGTCGCGCCAGGACAGTGTGCAAAAGTCGCTGGTATGTGTCGAGACTATTTAATTTTTGATCCTGTATTTACTTGACGATGCGGCCCGCTGCGCCCTCTGGCATAGTTTGCATTCATACAAAATTACTGCGATTTTTACATTGCGGAACCACATTTAGGCAAGCACGTACACCCTTACAGGGTTGGCGGATAATTAAAAGACTCAGTAGCTCACTCAATAAATAAATTTCCTGAACACACACAGTGACCACCCACAGGCAGCGGTACCAAAATAGTTTTGTCTTTCCTCACTATCTTCGCAAGTCGCGTGTGTGGGTAAATAGCGTTATAAAAGCTTTGCTGAAAGCGTATCCTATGCAAAAAAAATACTATTTTAAGGATGGATCTTGTTAATTACGCTTAGCGGATACTGAAGGTAAATTAATTAATTGGTTAATTGCCCACCTGAAGTCAGTGAGGTCAATTGACTTTGTTGGAGTGGTTGATGTCATATAAGATCTTTTCAAAAGCTATAGGCTCGATAGTATCATCCATTTTTATAGAAATGACTCAATATCGCAGCCCAGTATGATCTGTATGATATTCCACAGCAGCCTACGCTTTATATAATTCACTGTTTTGAATAGTAGTCAACAACTCAGAATACTTATTTATTTCCACGTTTGCATGCATACGAACACGTGTGATACGCCCGACTTAGGTAAACTAATTAAACATAAATAAGTAGGTACGTACCTACTTACTTAGCCCACATAATTACATATCAATTAATTCTATGAAGGGATCACGAACAACCTACCGTGGTAATTATTTCAGGTACGAGTTAGGTACTCGTTTGTTGGTTTGAAATTGTATATGCAATGAGTTTATTGAGATTATGCTTTTAGGGCATTTACAAACAACTGAAGTGACCCAAATTTGTTTGAAAATAATGAGGAAGCAAAAATGTGTGTGTACCTTGTAGAATAAACAGGGTAGCATGTTGTCAGTGTGTACACACCATAGAATAACGAGACTAGCACTTGTTATTTTATGGTACACACTGAAGCATCTATCATGTGCCTGATGTAGTATCTATCTATACTTTTTCTAAAAAGAATAAATATTTTCTTTCGTGCATATTGTTACGAACCTACCTATGAGTTTAGACATCCATGTTTTTTCTTAAGTGACTTTCTTTAATTCTGTAAGTTAGTTGTGAACAATAACTAACTTTTCCACGTACACTGATAAAATTTCACCCTCACATTGTATATCGCTCGTCACTCGACAGTGACCCAAAACCGTTCTTATATTAAACTACGTTTACTATTTGCGTAACAAGTGTTAATTTCAGACACCCCATGACGCCCAACTGAAGTTTCGACACTCGACCTTATTCCAGTGGGAATAGTTACATCGTCTTTCGAAATATTTAGGAGGTCATAAACATTCTTTGGATTAAAAAATAATCCAGCCTTGTAAAGCAATCAACACCCATAGGACTTAGCAATGTACTTATGTATATTTAGAAATTTAGGTGATGGAAAACACGTCTTTGATGCCTGAATAATACATAACAAAGCTTTGAAACATGATATACCTACCTATCAAGATGAATAAAATGTTGAGGATGAAGTTGTCAAGTATTGAACTTGTGCCTCTCATCAAAGTTTTATCTAAGTAATCTAAATCTCTCGTGGCAATGACAGAGTTGCCGACGCAAAAAAGTTACTCGTGAATCTTGAGATCAATGGAAATATCTCGGGAAATATCGTAAGGTACAGAGTGAAATTTTATCAATAAACTTCCGAAAGAGCCGGTCGTTTAATCCTGTCAAAAAAGATCGAATCGTGACATGTTCCAATGATGTATTTTACGAGTATAGGAACCAACTAGGCATAACGCTAATGTCTGACTGATCAAAGAAAATAAACAAAACATGCACAACTGCTTATGTAGGTACTTCCTACCGCTTCGGGGATTACAGTCGTAATATTATTATGCAGGTATGCAAAATTGATTGAATGGATTGAAGTCATCTAGTTACTGTAAAAGAGCGGGACCTCATGCCTACTAGCCTAAGGTCACTTGCATTAATGCACAATTGTATGTAAATGGAATGACATTTGAAAAGTAATTAATAAAATAATGTTTTACATAAAACGAACCGTATATTTATAGTTAGTACTGTTTAAAAGCCAAGTTTATATTTAATGCATAGTTATATTCTCAACTATCATCTGAGGTTCTGTCTTTTTGAACTCCTCGCATAGAATGAGGTCATTTCGCTGCACGTAATATTCTGCACTGACATGGCAGGTTGTGGACAGTTAAGTTATTAGTTTACGACTCAATTTGCCCGGTAAATTCTGCCGAGAAGCCGAGATGAAAGGCAGTGCTTGCCTACAGAAATAATTTACTTCATCTACTTGGTTTACTTCAATGTTTTCAAGGATGAGTTCAGAGTTATGAATTGTGCAGTAGACTGGTAACTATTTGATTTGTGTTTCATCTGTTAAACTGTAATTTTATAAATCATTTGTAATTAAGTCAGTTGGTAAGTGACGTATAGTAAAGTTAAGTAGGTTTATACCTACCTATATTATTTTTTTTCGTGATTATGATGATGATAGGGAGGATAATGTGGTGTTGTTTGGGGATGTCTATACAATGGCCATTCATTGTCATTGTCATTGGTACCATTACACTGTACAGTCAACGTATACTACTGCGAGGTTATAGCTATAAGTTTCAGAAAATAGAAGTAGGTATTTGACTTAAATATGACGTAAGTTTGTTTGTCAACACTCTAAAAACGAAAGTTCTACCGCCCAAAATAGATACTATTGCTAATTTTTCCGTCATTTGTATGTTCAAAAGGTTGAAATGCTATTTTTAGATAGACCTATACAACTTTCTCCTCTCAAAACAACAACGATCTACATTTTTATAGGTTTTCCATCGTCACAGCATATCGTCAACTGCATCTCGATTCTCGCGACAAGTTCATCAGTTAGGCTGTGGTACCATGTATGTAGGTATGTATGCGCGCTTATTTATGCCATTAACAACAAGATTCTTGTCATAATATCTTCTTCTTCCAAAAACGAACCTTTTTCAAAACGTTTATAGATTAGTTTTACACTCTCGAGCAATGAAAAAGTTCCACTTACAAAATGTAGTCAGTTCAAAACCAAATCACCCCATAAAAAAATAAATATAGATATACTAAGCCTATTTAGTTTCCCACAGCTGGGCCTCCCCTTTTTTCTTCCACACCCTTCGATCCTGTGCATCCTATTAGTACCAGTTATTATCGAATTTGTGCAGGTCATCCTGCCATCTACGCCTCGGCCTGCCTCTCCGCCGCCGGCGCCCGCCAGTTAAATAATTAAATTATTTAGAATGTCATCAAAATAACATTTAGTTTAGGTTTATTAGTCGTAGATCACATTTTATTCTGTTTTATTTAATAAAGTTAACATTAGAATAGTGAAAGTAAGGTAAACATTTATGTGTTTAGTTGGTTTCCGCTGTTAAATGTATCGCAGACAGCATCATTAAGCTAGTTTTTTTCCGATAAGGGGTAAATAATGTCACTGGAACTTTTTCATTGCTCGTGTGACTTAAATAAATCACTTCGTGATGTCTGCTCTTATTAGAGTTTAGATCGAGTCTCGCTCGTGTCGCTCCCGGTCGGAGCACTTTCACTGCGCGGAACCGGTCAGGCGGCCGCTGATGACGCGGCGCGCGATCTACCGAATTTCCGCCGTCGCGACCACAACAACCATCAATAACCAGTGTGCGGACAATTCTATCATTCTCTTGTAATGTTCGATTTTTTCTTTTCGTAACGTTTGATTGATGATTGATGTATTTAATTGCCAAATATTGCCTCGTAATATTTTTGTCTTAAAAGAGCAGCTGCCTCTCTCACTGCATCGGGGATAAACATAACATTACTCTTTATTATGGCTTTCTCGAAACTGTTTTATTATAAACATTACATTTTACGAGCTTGTACTTACCCACCTATATTTTGATTCAGGTTACTGATAAATAAACAAAAATGGAGCTCCGCAATTTGTAGGTTGGTTTAATTATAATTAGTCATATCGTACATACACTACTTAGCTTTCCAAATTAAATTAATGAAAGAACAGTTCCCAAGTAGGTAATTAAACTGTACATTTGCAATGCTAAAGTGTAGCAAGACACCATACTCGAGGTTAATGGACATTTTCATGTTGCATTAAAAAGAAAACATGGCTGAAGTCCAGCCCCGCGAACCTGCGAGTTTAGTATTTCAGTGCATTTTAGTACGAAATAAACCCGCAAATTAAATATCCTTGCCCCAGTTTTGAACCGACGCGCGAGTTAGTATACCTATAGGCAGTGCAGCTATATCTGCGCTAACAATTACTGCAGCTGCCAAAATAAGTAAACATTCCCTTACAACTTACACTCCAGGTAATTGGCTTGACTAAAACATATAGACTAATGCAAGCGATGCGGACGGTAGCTGTGCAGCGCCTAATGACTGTTCACCACACAACAGAGCGTGAAAGGTCAATACGAGTAGTTGGCGAGTTTACTCTCTGACTGCGACGGGACGGCAAGCACGATGATAATGATCTCGGCTACAGCATCAAAGATCACAGTGAAAGTGACGACAGCATTGTCCACGAGTGCGTTCGATAATTAACGGCCATGCGTCGCAAGGAATACAAATAAACGTGGATTTCTCTCCCCCGGCTGGCGCAAATCGTGCAGCGACACACAACTCACTTTTTCCTGGCACTTGGCATTGTTGCCAACCTGACGGACCGGCTCGTAACGTTACGTTACGTTACGTTCCAAATAAAACAAACATAAATCTTTAAATCGAATTAAAGATAGTGCTTTGTGCAGTTTCGCTAACGAATGCCGCGACGTCTGCGGATAATTTGTGACCAGCTTTGTGTTTTAGAAAAAAAATACAACTCAACTCTCATAAGAATGTCTTCCCGTTTTTAATTTAATTCCGTTCAAAAGCTTCGAGCACCAACTTAAGAGCTGTGTTAATTATGAATGATCTGTTTATACGTTTATTCTACATGGGACTTGTTTCAGGTCGTTAGCAGAATGTTTGTTGATCGTACTGAAAGTGTTTAGATATTCTTTGATGTTGTTCAATAAATCATTAGTATGGAACAACACAACATGTTTTCGGGCAGTCGGATGGAGTGACGTCAGTAGTGGCAACTGAGCAAGAGCTCTCCTAAAGAAAAGTATTTAAATGAAAATATATGTGTTTTACTTGTCCACTTCTGTAAACCGTATAACTATGGGTAAACCGTGGCTTAACAAGGTTAGTCAAGGGCCTCATCGTGAGTGACACTGCGCGGCGGCAGCTCGTTATAATCCATAAGAACATTGTCATGTTACAGTCATGTTCAAGAGTTCTAGCATATTCCATAACCTCAAGAAATATTACTAAATATTTCAGTCTTTTATAATAAATAAGCCAAAAGAAGAGAAATTTAAAATTATAATATTGATTTTACTCAATTTTAAATTATAAAGCTTTTGTTTTTTATGTTAATCTCTTAAGCTCTGCATGGTAAAAATTGCAGTCTGTGCCAAAAAACGGGTTCCGCTCATCTGGCATAAACTTTATTGACCAAAACTCATTTCGCATAACTCGTATGGTCTAAACTTTTTTGGCCGAACCATCACTTTGCCAAGACTTATGTGGCATAAGGCTCGTTTCGTCTAAAACTCTTTAGGCACAATCTTTAAACACCTAAGTTTCGTTTGCTCAAATTTATGTTCGTCTATACCTATGTATAATCTTGTTTCTCCTAATGTTACATATCTTAATAAATAATATATTAAGTATGTAGTAAATGTACAAATTGTGGTATTTTTCTCCTACATCCCGAAAATCACGATATTGTATGATCAAAAAATCGAAAGTTAACGACCAATATAATTATTACAAACCCCATGAGAGCGAAACCTAAAAATAGGTGCGACGACGAGCAAAGCGAGGAGGAGCGTGTTAGGTGCACATGTTCATCAAAACCAAAGCGGAGCGCAACGAAGCGGAGCGGAGCGTTTTCCAAACAGCGGAAACAATACAAGGCACCAGTTTGCGCTATGTAGGGAGACGCTCCGTCAAAGTTAAAGCCAAACGAATATTATTACTTTGTATAAACCTATACTTACTTACTTATTCCCAATCTCCGCTGGGGAGCAAAGGGCCGAAGTGAAGCGCCGCCATTCTTTACGATCTTGGGCCAGCTCAGAGACATCCGCCCAAGACATCCCCGCCTGGCCCATTTCCTTGTTCACAGAGCGCTGCCATGTCTCTCGCGGTCTGCCGAGTCTTCGTTTACCGCCCTCGGGGTGCCATGTTAGCGCTTCCTTTGGGACGTCTTCAGTACGCCTGAGAACGTGTCCTATCCATCTCCATTTGCGTTCTTTTACGGTTTCTGCTACAGGTTTTTGATGTGTTCTGCGCCAAAGTTCCTCGTTGGAGACAAAGTCAAACCAACGGATCCCTAGGATATTGCGTAAGCATCTGTTTACGAAAACCTGTAGCTTGTTCGTGGTTTGAACCGTTTTCTTCCAAGTTTCGCAACCGTAGAGGAGAACGGTCTTTACGCACGCGTTGAACAGGCGGATCTTGGTTTGGAGACGGAATGCGGAAGACCTCCACACTGGGCTTAACATGGCAAAAGCTCCACGGGCTTTGTTAATGCGGTTGCCGATATCCTCGTCAGTTCCACCATTTGGTGTGATTTTGCTTCCCAGGTAGGTGAAAGTGTCAACATCTTCAATTGGTTGGCCGTTGATTTTAAATGGAGTACGGTCCGCAGTCATTACTCGCATTGACTTTGTCTTTTCTCTGTTGACATGCATGCCCACTCGGTTACCCAAATGGACGAGGTCATTGAGTTTCCTTTGCATATCAGCGCTATTTTCGGAGAAAAGACAAAGATCGTCCGCAAAAGCGAGATACTCCAAAGATGTTCCATCGGACCAATCCAAACCTCCTTTGCCATTCTGCTCCATCATATCCAAAATTACTTCGGTAATCATGATGAAGAGTAGTGGGGATAACATGCAGCCCTGCTTGACGCCAATATTGGGGCTTATTGGATCGCTCAGCTTCCCTTCGTGGATTACTTGGCAAGTGTAGCCATTGTAGGCTTCCTTAATAAGGTTTCGCATTTTATTCGGAACGTGAAAATATTTCAGCGTATCCCATATCGCTGACTGGTGTACCCTATCAAAGGCCTTCTCAAAATCCACAAATGTCAGGAAAAGGGCCTTTTGCCACTCGGTTGATGCTTCCAGAATTATGCGGAGTGTGTTGATTTGGTCCGTGCAATTTCTTCCCCTGCGGAATCCTGCCTGTTCACTCCTAAGATGTTCATCTACCCGGTTTTGGATTCTGTAGAGGATGATGGCATTTAGTATCTTGGACACTATAGGCAGTAATGTGATCCCTCGCATAAACCTATGCCATAGCATTATTAGGCTATTCAAGATTTGGCCATACCATTATTAGGCTAAACAATGTTATGCGAAATAACTTTTTACTAAACGAGATTTATGCCATACGATTTTCGGCGTAACGAGACTTTGACCAAACGTTACTATGCAATACGAGATTAGGCAAAAAAATCTTATGCCAAAAAAGGTAGAACCCAAAAAACATTTATATAAGTAGTAATATCTAGATCTAGACCGTACATTCGAGTCCGCGTTGTTTTTATCCATAAACCGTGTGAGTATTATAAATCACTGACATATTACATATACATATATACGAAATCCGAAAATGATTTTCTTCCTAACATGTTACACGTTACACTAACGTGTCAAGAAACGGAAATTTGACGCCAGTTTTCAGTGGCCCTTCACCGCGACGTGGCACGAAACAGACATTGTCAAGAAGTCCTCTTGGACACCAGCCAACTATCCCGACTGGTTATTAAAATACGATTGAAAGGAAACAATCATAAAACACTATTTATACAAGCAATATTCAAAATGTCATGAAAAGTGAACGGTTAATTAACCGTCACGCGGCGTGGATAGACTGGCGATTTATTTCAGGTTGACGATAGCGTAAATGTTTAGTTATATTGGAATGTATTTTAGAATGGGTTAATAGACTATTGAAGGTTACACCTTGTCCGTGCAGGCTAGGGCATGCAATACCGTAATACCGGTATCCGTAATACCGGGATCCCGGACAAAATTCCCGCTTTTTTCAATACCGGTATTGAAAGTTAATACCGGTATTGAAGTAATACCGGAATCGGACTTTTTTAGACTATAAATAAAGATATTAAGATTTAGTTAGCCTTGTGTTCCTATATACTATGAAAGCGAACTTTTTCCCAACCGTTTAAATGCAGTTTTCGGCTGCTAGAAATCTACTGTTGACCATGCGTAAACCGGCACCGGATGTAAAAAAATAATTTATAATAATAATAATAATAATAATAATAATAATCTTTATTTGCACACCATGAAACATAACTTAAATTTAACTTAATTAATATACATGCACAAATGGCGGTCTTATCGCTAAGAGCGATCTCTTCCAGACAACCGAAAATAGGTAAAAAGTTAAACATTGGAAAAGGGCACTTAGGTGTACTTAATTACGAAATTAACAACTAAAAACAAACAAAATTATTGAATACATAAAATACATATATAATTATAAATACATAAATAAATATATAACAATAATTAAATAAAATAATATATATTATAAATATATATTAGCTCTGACAATTTAAATAACTAAAATAAAAATAATTTAACTAAGACTCAACTTGTTCTTCAAGATAATGACTTTTGATCATGCGTTTAAAAGACGCAGGAGATGGCGCTTGCCTTATATTTAAAGGGAGAGCGTTCCATAGTTGGATGGCTTGTACAGTAAAAGAGTTGGAGTAAAAAGAAGTTGTATGGGGCGGAATATTTATACGAAGATTTTCAGTGGAACGTAAATTTTTATTGTGTGTCGTGAAGCGAAACTCGAAACATTCCTTAAGGTATGAAGGTGAAGACGGATTAAACAGTATCGAATAAAGCAGAGAGAGAATATGTGTATTCCAGCGATGGCGAATAGGGAGCCACTTGAGTTTACGACGAAATTCAGAAACATGGTCATATTTGCGTAATCCATTATTCTAAAATTAAAACTCTAAAACTTAATTCTCGTAAAAATCTACAACAAAATACAGGATATGATTGCATTTTCTTGTTTTATTTTGATGTATACGACCTTTAAACACAGTATATGCCATTTATTGCAAGGAATTCTAATACCGGTATTAATACCGGGATCCCGGTATTGAGTTGTAATACCGGAACTCAATACCGGTATTGAAAATTGTTCCGGTATTGCATGCCCTAGTGCAGGCTGCTGTGAACTACATTCACTGATATAATTTGTGAGTAAACAAATTACTGTTATAAATAGTTATAGTTGGTTAATGGACAGGTTAGTGCACTAATTATAAAAAAAATCTCCCTGTACCTAACTGGCATTAACTCTTTCCTTCCCAAGATTCCCTTTTCTTTTCTCTTTATACCGAATTCATTTTATTAACTACACTCGCGAGCAACCAAATCGACTCAAGCCTTCACGGCGCACATATACATTGATTTTCCTAAAACGATAAATGGTAAATATAAAAGTGATATGTCATTCGAAAGCTGAAGAATTAGGCTTTCAATTAAGATCAATACCATAAAAAAAAACTAAGCGCAGATTTAATGACGCATTTTAATTGCCCGTCAGTGTTAATTACCTCATTAGGAATCCACGCCTTGCGCTACCTGATCCCGCTATAAAACCTTTCCACATCCGGTGTACCTTATCAGTCGCTTGTTGCAAGTTGACCGGTACACATCTCGTTGCATTGTATTCCTTGTTTTCGCAAACCCATGGATACCACACCAGAAGAAGCTGCTCAAGTTGTTGCCTTGCTGCAACAAGGGTTAAGTCAGCGAGCAGTCGCTGCCCAGCTCCACTTGAGCCAGTCTGCTGTATCCCGAGTATACAGACGGTTCCAAGAGACTGGTGCCTTCAATCGAAGACCAAGAACGGGCCGCCACCGCTGCACTTCAGAGAGAGACGACCGCTTCATTGTCTCAACCTCGCTGCGCAATCGACACCTTACGGGCGTTGATGTGCAGCAAGAACTGAGACGTGTACGACAAGTGGCTGTCAGCGAGTGGACAGTGAGAAGACGCTTGAAGGAAGCCAACTTGACACCAAAAAGACCTGCATCAGGCCCCAAATTGACTGCAGGCCACCGACAAGCGCGTCTTCAGTTTGCTCGAGAGCATCTCGATTGGAGCATTGCGCAATGGCGGTCGGTCCTGTTTACTGATGAGTGCAGAGTGTGTCTGCATGGCAGTGACAGGAGAGGCCGGGTCTACCGGCGTCCGGGGGAACGATTTGCCCAATGTTGTTTCGCTGAAACAGTAGCATATGGCGGCGGTTCCTGCATGATGTGGGCTGGTATTTCTCTAGAGGGAAAAACCGCACTTGTTTTCGTGCCTGGAGGCGGCCGAGGAGGCGGGTTAACAGCTGATCGGTACATCACCGACATTCTACTCGGTCATGTTGTGCCCTATGCAGAATTTGTCGGTGAAGACTTCGTGCTAATGCACGACAATGCCCGCTGCCACACGGCACGAGTCAGTCGGCAGTTTCTGAGAGAGAAGGAATTGCGCACGATGGACTGGCCTGCGCTCAGTCCTGACCTGAATCCCATCGAACACTTATGGGACGAGCTCAAAAGAAGAGTTCGGGCCAGGAATCCAGTCCCTGCAAGCGTGGACGAGCTGAAGACAGCTTTATTAGAGGAGTGGGACGGCATTCCTCAGGAAACTGTCAAAAAGTTGATAAGGTCTATGAGAAACAGGCTGCAGGCTGTAATTAGGGCAAGAGGGGGCAATACAAAGTATTGATTTAAATAAATAAATTTTTATCTTAACATTTTTTGTTTAATTTGTATAATACGATACCCATACCCTTTTTTCCTAAATTCCCGTTTTTCCTACAATTGCGTTCAGACATCATTTATTTCAAAAATGATGAATGGATTTCAATAATAATGATATCAAATTAAAGCTGACATCTTAAGCTTTTAAATGACATATCATTTTTATTATTTCTATTCATAATTTTACTTGTATTAATGTATGTTTGCGCCGTCAAGGCTTGAGTCGATTTGGTTGCTCGCGAGTGTACTAAAAGTTGAGCGAGCTTTCGAGTTTAACTGCGAGGCGCGAAATTGGTAATGAGTATACTAATGCTAATGACACTAGCTTTTACATGAAGGCACGGATAAACCATTATGTAAACGTGAATTGGTGCGCAAATGCTTTTAAAAATACTGTATATACTTACTAACATATACCGAGTATCCCACAACGATGCCACATGAAGGGGACTTGCATTTATAATTCTATCTATAGTTTTACTTAAAACATTCCTCATTAGGTTGAACTGAAATCAAGTCAATTAGAAACGAAGCATTTGCATACAATAATAGGTGCAAAGTCAACGCCCTGTATCAAAGTCTGTGAGCCTCGATATTGTACGCTTATTCCAATAAAATTATGTCAAACACCACCGATGCGGTCACATTAATTAGAAGGAGAAGATTTTAAAAAGTGATTAAAGTAATTAAAATTAATAACATAAATATATTGGAAACGTTAGGCAAGAATTACAATATATGGGTACCAAAATCTTTATTCTAGGGTAGGCACGTATCTCGAATAAAACTATGTATTGAAGTAGTGTTGCAATAAAAATCAGCGCCCATGCATGATTCGAATATAAAATCTTTAATTTTATTATTCATAAACAACACCGAGGTATATTAAAAAGATCAATTACCAAAACTACGTTTATTAGCAAAAAAATGATTTTACTACGCAAATCTGAGTTATTGAATTTGCAACAGGAAGCACGTGTATGTTTAAATAAACGTTCACTATTCTACTTCACCATTCATAATAATATCTAAAAATCTCTTTCAACTTTGTTGGGATGATTGACGTAAGCTAACTTTCGCATCATCTTTAGGGCCAGAGATCATCATAGCATTTTGATCTACAATGTTATGTCGTCTTTCGTCTATATGCACAAACACGAGTTTTAGTAAACTTGTTTCCTATTCAGAGTGTTTCAAAAGCGGTATGTATAGTAAGCCCGAAAGAGGGAGACTCAGCGGGTAGCCATTCAGTGAACAATACTCCCCATAGTGAACAGTAAAGATGCATTTTTAACACTTGTGGAGTAATAGGTCTGAAACTTGATATTTCAGTCAGTATTACAAGGGACCACCTGTGGCGAAAAACACAGGTAAACAAACTTTCCACGAAAGCTGCCATCGCCATTGGACATTATTTTATTTATGACCCATACATTAAGCGCTGGACAAGTCGACACTTTCATAAATTGTCTCCCTCATGATGACTGTTTCCCAGAAGCGTGGGAAGCACCAAGCACTGGCGGATCTGGGTCGCCTATATTCACAGGAAGATAGAAATACGCTCTATGCTAGATATAGGATACGTATATTTTGTTTAACATCGGGGAATAAGATTATTGGGACACATACACAAAATTGAAATAACGTCTGTTTTGTATCGTTACGGTTTTGATACCTCATTATCGGATTTCTATCGATAGTCATTAAATTTCTGTCTGTTCAGTGGAACTTGTCACGGCCATGTAGCAGATATCCTCATATGGTTCGTCTCAGGAGACAGCCGTGAGTTGTGAAATCTGCGGATCAGGTTTCCGTAGACTGCTCTACGTTTCTTCTCCGCTTTCGACTACATATTGCTTCTACGCATTTCACTTTTCCCGTCTTTCTTTCCGAAGTCTGTGAACCGCACATCTGTACGTTACGTCATGCGATCACAGGCTTGCGCTTGCGCAACCTTTCGCATTATACTTTTTGACTACTATCTTTATGTTAATGCGACTTTGTATTTTATGGAATCGCTCGCTAAATTTGATAAAAATCATTTGGAATCGTAATCTGTAATAGCTGCATTCTACGGAGAGAAAGCTATTGGCTAATTCGCGTCAAGCGTGCGCCTGCGCCCATCTGCACGACCGTTACGTAAGGACTTACCAACAAAGCCAACTTATATTTATTGGCTATAAAACTTACCATTGTTTACACTTATATGTATAGAATAAACAACAAAAAATATTGTCTTTGCCGGAATTAGTTCATCTTCAAGTGTTTCTGACAATGTACTACCGAGCTTGAATGTAGAATATAAATTATGAATACAAAGATTATTAAACACTTTAGGTAACGAGTTATTTATATCATTTTTATTGGGTTGCTCACGTATCTAGAATGATAGTATCAGCTGCAATTTCTACGGTTACCGGCTACATTCAATTGCTAAAGTAAAAGTTATAATTTAGTAGCTTGAGAATAAAATACTAATTTAAATAATATTTAAAAAAAAACAGGAAATGATGCAGATCCACATTGCAATGTCGTTAATGATAATGACCCTCACACTGAACACCCGCATATGTATGAATATAAATACATTTTTATATAATTCAGGCTGATGGCTGATAAAATGGAAAACGGCCAAGGACATTGGCAAGGCACTGATCTCCCCGAATGTCTGCAGCTGTTCAGAAACTGGCGATCGTATGAAACGAAATGTCAATTTAAAGTCTCTTCGACCTCTATCAAGACAGGACTCATTATCAGTCAGAGGTAAATAATTGCTGGTATTACAGTAACTCACTGCATTACAAACACATCTCTAAGCTTTGTTACATTTTATCTTTATGTATTGCGAAATTGTAGGTGACTGTAGAACATTATTTACCTATATACTTGTGAGAGTAACAAACATAACAACATAATAATGAGCGGTGGTAGCTCAGTCGGGTAACGCAACTGCTGCCTGCTCGACGGAGTTGCGGGTTCGAATCCCCAACCATGACTGAGAATATCATCGCTCATCCAGGCTTAAGGATTTTAAACCTTGAAATAGTAGAGAATGGAATATAAACCTATACAAGTTCTAAATAATTGTACAAGTATAATTTAGGTAAATAAGTATAGTATTTTGTGTTGTTGCAAAATCATTTTGCAAGTTTCCTGTGCCGCCGACGTACAATGGAAAGAAGCCGGGACTGGAGCAAATAGGTGTGGGTACATAAACTTTGTTTAGAACTTTTTCACAATCTTCATTAAACAATGTTAGCCTACAAGTAGGTATAATGTATTTTTTCTTACTTGTCGTAGATTTTGAGCAATCTTTTAGTGTATTTTTATTTAAATTAATTTAAAAACTAAGTTATAAAATAAAACATAATGACAAATGAAATACTTACAAGCAAAAATGATTCATTATTTTGGCCGTAGTTTATTTGTCTAATAGTATTTTAATTAAAAAGACACACAAAGATAGTTTACCTTTTTCGCCAAATAAGAATGAATACAGTATACCTACCTTGTAAGTACTTACTTATTTTCGTATATAAGAAATATTTACTTAAATGACTATAGGTAGGTACCAGTACTAAAGGTAAATGAGAAGATGCAGATATTCGCTACAAAACCGCACATCACAAAACAAAGAAGTTCTCCGTCCTCTAATTGGCGGACATGCACCGGTGACCCGGGTGGCCCGGGGCGGCCCGGTCGGAGTTGCCCGGCACATTGTTCCGAGACAAGCTTTCTTTCTGTACCTCGGCCAGCCATTCCGGCACCTCATCGACAAATACTCACTCATAGTCATCATTAAGAAGTTAATTCCGCCGGCCTTTATGGCACGGTAATCATAAAATTCAATTGGACTTCCTCTCTAAACTTTATTTACTATTTTAAAAATCATTCACATTTCTCATTTGAATTTTATTCCTACAAGTGACGAGATAGCTTTTCTCTTTTAGTGCATTCGTATTTAGCTTTCTTGATCGTGTTTTGTTTTTCACACATTTTCACGCATCAGCGGTAAATACGCGTATCCATCGATGTTGTTTGCGTGCGTATTGAGTTGTGTTGTGATACTGAGGAGCGTGCTCCATCCATGTACGTATAAGAAACGACTCTACAAACGATAATGAAATGACACATTTATTGTTTGTCGCATTTACAATTAGAGCTAGCGTTCGCCACAGTGACCTACATTCACGTAATCGCGCGTGACAATACACTATCATACGCGTGCTCAAACAAACGTTCAGCATTCCTCACAAAACTGCGTTTCTTGCGGAGATTCCACGAGTCAGTGGCACAACAATTACAATTCTCCGCAATACTTTACTAAGGAGCAAGTAATTTTCGCGGCGTGACTTCGTGATGCAGCAGTTAGAGGTGTAACTGGAGCAGAAACTGGTGCCACTAAGCACTGACATCTCCTGAGCTCTGTGCTCTGTTTCATCTTCACAATAACTCAACCACACCATCTGCGTGATTCCTATTATGTTACCTAGTGTTCTAGTGTAACGGTGTCAAGCGAACACATTGTTATCTTTGTCTCATTATAATTTAATGAATGATCTTGTGTTCTGCGCCGATCACTTTCACTGTCTGAATCGGTGTTATTTTTCTCTAATCAGCCGGCTCTTTAGGATTAACTAAGCAGTGGGTTTGAATTATGGGTAAATTAGAAAGCATCATTATTAAGAATCCTTTTCCAATGTGGAACAGAATAAGAATAACCCATTATGAAACCTCCCAAAGTTGCTGCCAAACCATTATTTACGGGTCGTAAAAACTACAAATAAGTTACGTGCGTGAAAACATAAACATTAGCTTCCGTGAATTCGTAAACGAACGGTATCAGATAAGGGCACCGCTAGGCCGAGCCCTTGGCCCATTTCCCGGGAATCAGGTCATCCGGGCCGCGCGGTGCATCGCTGCGACATCATCGATCATATTTCCCACAATTAATATACACACTCTATTCACCTGATACAGGCCGGCCTTGCCGAAACGGTGCTATTTAATTGTGATTTCATGCTCTATAAGACTCCACTTGACCTAATATTGGTATCACGTATCTTTTGAGTGCAGTTGGCTGGTACGAGGTTTTGTGTCACAGTTTTGTTTAGATTGGTTCCGTTTGTGTCCAATTTTAGATAAAACGTATTCAAGTATATGTACCTATATTTATTACATTATATTTTGTCTTTGAGCTCCGAAAGAATAAAGAGGGGTGTTATAAATTTTACGTGTCTGTCTGTGGTAGCATAGCTCTTAATCGGAAAATTTTATCTTTTATAAATTGGGATAGTTATGTGACGTTGGTTAGGTTAACTTAGGTTATTAACGTTTACTTATTAATTACAGCGACCTGACATGGCACCTACCTACTTTAGGTCACTGAAACCTACTCCCTCCTGCGAAAACACTTTAATCAGAAAGCACTTCGCATCCAAACCATATCGACACAAAACTTCATTAAAGTAGGATGAAAATCTATAATGGATACAGTCGTTAACTAGATCAGTCTATATTTAGGTCTTACCAAAAATACATCCCGTGTATAAATTATGTTGTCTATGAATTTCATCACCAGCCAGTTGGAACAGTGATTTGCCTCTTTGCCGGCCGTTTCATAAAACAGCAAAGAAATTACCGACGAAGCATGCATGACTCACATAATCATCTGCCCATTGCCCAATCTATCATCGCAGCAGGCATTGCTTTGAACTTCTTACCAAAGTTCAAACATTACCAGACCTAATAGTACCTACTTACTCACCTAATCACTTTCACCCGGACAATATTATGTGATTTACTGAACACAGAAGTGTAATCAATCATTTGTTTGTCAACAGACAATGGTTTCTCTTGTATTTAACATTATTATTGATGATTATAAGCTGGTGTAGTTGTATAGGTAGAGAAAGAGTTGTCGGTATCCGTATGTTTTGTTTTGATGGACGGTTATTTAAAATATTATGGACTCCCATTGGGAGCCATAGCCATAGTTAACATAATGAGATTAAATAAATTACACTACGTATAAAACATTTATCTGTTCGAGAATATAAAATTGAGCCATTTACTCAATATAAAACATTTTCAGCTCTCAGATGTGTAACAATAATTTGCTTTATTTATTATAACGTGTGCAAAACACAAGTGGGCAGTTTAGAATCGCAAATATTTTATCACCGGTACTTTCCTGAGGAAACATAATTTTAATGGCGCGTAAAAATAGGGGTGACAAGCGTCAAGCTACAACACACAACCCTCTCCTGAGTCTCCAGCCGAGGTAGACCATACTGGACAGACAGACAGACAGAGAGAAGATAGAGGTACTTATATGAAAGTCTGACTATTCACAAATATAATTTCTCTACAGAGTTGTCTGAAAGTTGTCTGTAAGAAATTACGTTTAGCAATAAGGCCGCTAATTAGACCAATTGATTTCTTCATTTCATTTCTGCTTATCACTAGTTACCTACATATATCTTGTATTCCCACTTACCGATGGTTTTAAGAATCTGCAGATCGTCGAGCTCATACTCCTTCTCTTCCTCCGAGTAGTCAGACTCGGTGGTACAGGAGTCAGGCTCCTCGGTGGAGGACGCCAGCGACAGCGAGCGCGCCTCGGACCCCAGCTCCGAGCACTCCCGCACCAGCTTCGCACTAGCCATCATCTTCACTGGCTGCAAGTTACAACTGAACATCCATAGCCGGCGCGTGCAGAATAAAGCGAATTGGTCACGGGTTGAAGCGCGAAATTAATTTGCCGGTAGTTAGTGCCGAGTGTTCATAGTTGATTTTTGAGTGGTGTAATTTGGAATTTTTCAGTAGCAGTTGCTATATTTTTTTTTGAGAAAATGTTTAGTAATTTATAAGAGAGTGCAGTTTTCCGCGAGGTGTGTGTAGGAGCGAGTGGCGCGCGCTCTCCACGTCGCGGTCTAACTTGTACTGAAGCCGCGAGTCGCGATCGCGATCTCGCTAGCACACGCCGCGGCCTCGCTAGCACACGCCGCGGCCGCCCGCTGACGCAAACTTTACTTACGTCCACGGGAGCCTGCCCAACACAAAACAATACATTTCAAGAAAAAAGTTTGTACCAACTCAGGGAAACTTTAATAAAAACGAAAAAGTTTTAAAAACGTATTTATTATCCAACAAGCATATCACAAACAAGATTACATAAGTAGTTACATTTTATACATTTATTTATCACCACGAAATCCGATATATGCGGTCTGTTATGTTACGTACTAAGTATCGTATAATATTTAAAAGTATCAAGTAAATAAGTATTTCCTTAGATACAGAATGATCTTTGTGACCATCAATCTTAACCTGCTAAATGCTAACTTTAACTATACATACATACAAAACTTATTTCAGGATAGCCTCCATAACATTTTTGTCATATCGTCCCGCTTCATAGGCAAGAATAAATTTTAATTAAGAAGATTAAAGTGGGACTCTGAAATTATAATTGTAAATTTTCTGCTCCCTATAATAATAATATAGTTGCCCATTTTATAATACTGTGGAACAAAATGCTTCAAGTAGGTACCTTTAATTTACCCAAAATTGGTTACAGAATATTTTAATTGTGGACTGAAACATATAAATAATGCTTTAAGTAAAATAACGTAATCATTTAAAATTATAAATAATGTGATGTTATTAATTATCTTGTGACATATACCAAATTTTAACTACATATTTAACATCACTGGTTTAGACATCGAAACTTTTTCGTGTCGTGTTGAACTATACAAACTGTCATTATCATAATGAAAATGTTTAGTCGAGATAAAAACTGAAAATCTTACATTACAATGTTTGGAAACTACCTGTATTACCATTGGATTTACATTAGGTACACAACTACACAGGATGGTACAAAAGTACTAAAGTAAGCCGAAAGAGGTGAGGGTGACTCAAGGGATAATTCTGAATTTTCAATGTCAGTGTAGGTAAAAAAAAGTTCTTCCGATCGACCCCCTGTCCGTTACGCTATTTTGCACGAAAGTATTATAAACTAACGACGACTTTAAATCGATGGCTGGCTTGCTTGAACGTGAACTGAAATTACTTTCGTGCAACTCAGCATGAGTCACTTGAAGTGAATCACTTCACTCCCTTTCAGATTACTACACCCTTTTTTAACACCCTGTATAATTTAACTGTAAATGTACATTCTACGGAGTTCCAGAATTTCCGGCCATTCCGAAAACCTTATCTTTATGAATTAAATAACAAGATTATGATTACATACATTTATACAAACATTTCACAATATATTAAGAACTTTTAAAGCATAACTAGTTTAAAACTAAAATAAATAGCTAGAACAATGGTTTCCCATATGAATACCAGGAAAAAAATAGGTCTAGGTCCTAGGTCACTGCCACGTGTAGGTGGTAGTAAGAACTGGGAAATCGATAGAGCTCCAAGTCCGGTGTCGTTCTAATAAACTGAAAGGATTGCAAACACTCTATGAAATGCAATAAAAGTAATATTAGATAGGTTTGGCTTTTTCAGCAATATTATACTCTTTGCTGACCTTTCTCTCATACCAAAGTTTAATCAGTTTAACAATAACTTCGTGTAAGTACATCCATCGTTATGATTACAAATATGTTTTGGAGGATATTAGGCACTTACCTCATCATTATATGTCTATTAGTGACGCAAACTCTCCCACGCATAACGGAACATTTGTATTACAGTTTGAAAACTGATCATCGAAACCCAAAACAATCCATGTAGTATAAAAAATCTAGAAATGGCTTTCATATTTTACTTTTTTTTACATTAAGGTGCCAATTTCCAGCCGACATGAGGTTGCAGCAGACGACGCAGACGTGTCGCGACGGCACTACTGGTTACTATCATGATAATTTTGCGGGTAGCGTCATGATGCTCAAAGCCACATGCATAGAAATACATAGATACCGGCGTCCGCTGTAACATTTCGTTGTCAGCCAATTGGTACCTTTACAACCATGAGATATTTTACAAAATCAGTCGTTATTAAGGAACCCGGTTTCACCACATAAAATGCTTTTTATTAAAGTTTGGTTATTTCACCCCAACCTAACCATTAAATCTCTATTACTTCATCTATTACTCCGCATTTTCCTTCTCCGTGTAATTTAATTAAATAAATTATTCACACGTTGCTTAAATCAACTACATTGTAGCGTTACATATTTCTCCATTTTACAAAGTTTACAAGTACGTATAGTAGATTATGTGCTAGTGGACAAGTGCGTCTGCACAGGAAGCCGCCAGCCACGCTGCCATCATCTCTTAAAAGCGATGCAGGGAAATGGATTAGGTTAAACTGCTACACAAACGAATATGATAGGGTTACGGGGTAGGTGGGCGGGCAAACATAAAGCTGTAATAGCGCAATTGTAATTGCATTTTAATAGCGCAACCATGATACTGAAACTGAAATATTATTATCTACTTTTGCTCAAACCCTAACTCTTCGACCCCGTTTTCTATCTATGTATATCCTAAAAGCCTACTAGCAGTTGCATAGGAACAGAGGAACCGCTCCGGGCAAGGCTCAACCATACCTCCTAGGATCTATAGCATCTTCCCCTATCTCCTCCCTACCCCTTGATGTGTCACTCTATATGCAGAAAAACTAAGATTCGAAGCGCTGCTGCGCGAGCAACGGCTCTATCTCTTAGTATCAAACGTGCCGATTGCATGACATCTCGCATAGAATACCACTCAGGTCCGACGACAGCTCTCGTTGGTTCGTTTATCGTCAGTATAAAGTAACTCTCCTGATCCTGACACGGCTTAGTCAACTTGCCTAGGTACTATACCCTCCCCCCTCCTCCTACCTCCCCCCCGGCTGCAGTGATCACGTGGCGTGACAGCTCTCGTTCGTACGTTTTTCGTCAGTATAGCGTAACCCTCCTGATCCGGACACGGCTTAGTCAACTTACCTAGATACTATAGACAGTAGACCCCACCCGTCTCCTACCTCCCCCCCGGCGGCAGTGGTCACGCGGCGTGCGTGAGCAGCACGAGGCCGGCGTGCGTGGCGGCGGCCAGCGCGTGGTGCAGCCGCACCGCCGGGCAGAACGCCAGCCCGAGCACGTCCGACAGAGGGAACCGCTCCGGACGAGGCTCGGATAGGCTGCTTAGGACCTGTTGGGGAGATTGGGGAGTTAGAATGAGTCGTGATTGCTAAGGGAAAATATTGGGGATGAAGTTGTCGATTTCGATAATTCTTTGACTATTAGAAAGTCACATAGTCACTTTTACTATTAGTAACGGTAGATAGAGTAGAGAGCACTGAACAAAATAAACAATACAATACAATACAATATAACTTTATTAAACAAAACACACAACATACATTAAATAACAAAAGGAGTAAGCACGATCAGCGCTCTAAAAGCGATCTCTTCCACGCAACCTTTGGGTGAATGAGAGACTTATTGAATAAAAGAGGAAGGTGTACAATTATTGCATTTAAATACTAAACGGTTATTTGCATGCAATTTGCAGAGTGTAAATTTGGGCCTTAGAGGCCGAGTATTCCGCACCACCGCTATTCGCCATGTACAGCTAGCATGCACTTGTTACATAAGTAATAAGAATGTTGTCAATGAACTGACCTCCCTCCTCTTCATGAAGTTGACTTGCAGCCCGTACTGGGCCACCGCCTCGCCGTAGTCTAGCGGCTCCACCTGCATCTCCGTCTCCGTGTTGGCTTTAGTCTTCTTCTTACCGCTTAGCGGCACCATGTCTATTAGTAGGTAATTCTGTGGAGGGAAACGGGGTTTAGTGAAGGAGGAATAGGAATATTTTAAAGTAGATTTTTATGAGGAGTAAAGTTATTGTGAGATAGATATACAAAGGTGAAGTGAAAGGGAATACGTGTGTACCTTTACCATAAAGTGCGGATAATCCACCATTACACTTGTAAATCCACTCAAGGGCGCCAACCCTTCAGAGCCAGGCAAAAATCTACTAACAGAATTACACCAGCAGAGTGGATTACTACCTCGCACACCGGTCTATTACCTAACTAAAGGGCTTTAATACAAAGAGGTAGAGTGGTGGCTCGCGCATAACGCTCCGAAATTTAGTTTTTGAGACCCCCCTGGTATCGAGACGGTATACAGTCCGCTTCCCTTGCGACCTTAGATTACGTATACGGCAGTACTTGGATGAGTTGCTTGGATTACGTCATATCCAATTACGTCATGTCAAAGAAACCCACTCACAGTCTTGGTGATCTCCTTGCAGACGGGGTGCGCGGTGAAGGTCCGCAGCACGGGCGGCTGCGAGGAGGCCAGCAGCCCGCAGCGCGCGCAGCCCGCCAGCAGCCGCGACGCGCCCAGCCGACGGGAACCGCCCAGCCAGTCGAATTCGCTTATTGCTGTGGGGAAGAGGATTACGATCACAATTTAGGGGGTGTTTAATGTTTATAGGTCATGAAGGTGAGATTGCTTGGCTCGATGGCATTCACTGCAGATAATTACACAATATGAAAATGGCGGACGGATGCATGCTATCTCATCTTATTCTATGTCATTCAGCAGGAAGCCGTACTATTTTTCCTTTCACTATATACTTATGCAACAACAATATCATTTTCACATTGTTTCTTTAGGCCTGAGTCTCCTATTTTATGCTATATGCGGCGTCCGACTTTGACGTAAACGTTTCAATCAACATTCTAGGGCCTACCTACGGCGTCTACGCGCCAACGTCGGGGTGTGAGGGAGACCGCATCAGTACATTTCTATAGTGAGCATCGTGACGCGGCCCACGGAGCGACGCTGGACGCGACCTACAGCGAAAATAGGAGACCCAGGCCTTATCTGCGCGTTATAACATCGTTATACTAAGGCGCTAAGGTTCAATACCCTATGAATATGACTTATAGCTCCGATCGACAAGAACGAATGTCATGTTAACTAGCTCGGGGGTGATCCTGCCTGGCTTGACCCCTAGTTCTGGCAAGATGTCAAGTTAACTCACGCGCCACCAGCGAAACGCCAGTTATACTCATAGAAGATAGAAACTAGATAATGACTATGACTATCGTGTGTCAGCTGCATAAGTACATATACACTTTTGAACCTTGACAATCTAACAAACCACCCATCCATTCATTAAAGCATTGAAGTTTGACAAGGTACAGAAGTGTATAACAACTTATGCAGCTGACCGTACATATAGTAATACTCACACAGAGCGTCGTCGGGCATCATGGCGGCGGGCCAGTGCGGCTGGAAGGCGGCGGCGCCGGGCACCCCGCGCCCCACGCTGCCCCCCGCGCGCCCCGCCGCCACCAGCGACGCCCCAGTCAGGGAGGCGGAGAATAGCACGCCCACGTCCGCTGAGGTGTCGGCGCTAGGGAATATGCTGACTCCTGCGGGATGAGAGGTTTGTGCGAAATGTGGTGATTAGAATCCGCTAAGGATACCAGGTTTAATGAACCTAATTTGTCAAAGGCTGCGCTTAATACACCTAGCAGATATCTTGATTGAAATGGAATAATTGATTACAGCGACAAAAGACAATTAAGGAAAATTCCTTATTATGAATATTATATACGATTATTGGGGTTTCCTTTTGTTTAGCTGTAGTAATATTCAAAGATATAATTTACACTATCATGCAATTTTTAAAGACTTATCGAGCTAAAATAAATAAATAAAATGATCAACTAACCAGTGACACAATTGCTATGCGTCCTCTCATCGTGGTACGGGTAGTAGACAGTCACCCCGTCCTCCTCGCTGGTCGCTAGCGGAGATTTGGAAGCCAGGTTGAAAAGCGCCACGGTGCCGTCAGTGTACCCGGTTGATATGGTGTTGTGGCCCTTTTGCTGTAGGTAAAAAGTATTACATTGATTAATCGTGAAATGAGCACGAAAATACTAAGCGTAATGAGAAAATGTATTGTAGTTAAGTACAGAGGGAGACAATAAACGTGAAATATGACAAAATGGAATATTTTTTTCAGCATTGGAATAAAAGAACAAACAACAAATTTTCGGAAGCAGATAATTGAGTATTTTATGGACGAAGCATGTCGCGGATGAAATTATGTAATTTTATATTTTAATGACGAAACCTGTGGTGGATTTTTTTATATGGAATTGTTAATTTTAATTTGGTCTTGCATGAATAAATATATTCTTATATAATAAAATATTTGCCCTTTTACTAAGTATTTATACTAAGTACAGAACATATACATACAAATGGAGTAATGTAACCAGTTATTACAAAAAGTTACATAAGCTTAGTGTACAACGAAAGTGTAAAATGTGCAATAATGAATTGCAATTCATCTCACCGAAGACCACGCGATGGAGCTACACTGACGCGCCTCCCCGTTGTTGTTGCTGTGCAGGCGGAGCTCGGCGACCGGTTTCAACTTATAAAATAACTTATCTCTGAAACAAATATATTAAAATTAAATTTTTTGCCTCAAATTTTACAGTAGGCATTTGTAGATGTTAGTATGAAAAGGGTTGGTTTGATACAAAGCGATATGTCTGCTCTTAAATATACACAGCACATATTTTCTTTCGTGAACTGCCATCAAGCCTATTAGACATGGTACTAATTGGTATAGTTCAACCATAATTTGCTAAAAACACTTACATCACAGGCATAGTCGCTGGGTCCGGCACAGAGTAAATGTAGGCGCGTCCGTTAGAGCAGGCCACGGCTAAAAGGCCAAGTCTTGCGTGCTCCTTATTGTCTTCAGTTTTTTGTTTATCTGTAGTTTCTTTTGTTTTTTCCGATAGACTTTCTCCTGTAGCTTCTTTCGTGTCGTCTGGCAAGGCGTCTGGTATTTTTAAAGCTTCAGAGTCTTCACTAGGTGTACTTTCCTCCTGTTCAGTCTCGTTTGTATCAGTAGTAGAGCCGTCCCGCGCCCCTGAGGGGCACCACGCCATGGACCAAACTACGCCGTGGTCGTGAGCGATGATGTAGGATAGTTTCGGAACGCCACTGTGGAAGTAAATAAGAAAGAGAGCTTAGTATCCATAGATAATCTCGTAGTCAAAATGTGGTAGTTAACACGAAGCAGATGGCGCCACTAGCGAATAACAGCTTGTCCAAAAGTCATAGAACAAAATTGATCAGAATGAGACTCTCAGCGCAGAGACATGCCCTTTCAGCGTACTTCTTAGTAAACTCCGTGTTCGCATAGAACAATAACGCACATACTAATCCACACCACCGAATCAAAACACAAACTTACCTAAAAGTCCCAAAGTCCCACAGCTGCACAGTATCCGCATGCTCGTGGCTTGAGTCGGCCGCATACCGCGGTAGGTCCGTGCCGCGGTGGCAGGCGATGGCGAGGTAGTTGCTGTCTGCGGCCGCGTGCGGGGTGAGGTACCGCGGCGGCGCCCACGCCAGCTGGTGGGGGACGCAGCCCGTGAAGAGGCGGGTCACTGGAGAGAAGACACGAATTGAAGAGTTGTAGTTGAAGTAAGTTATGGTAGTTATACAAAGTGCTGCATAAGTGGTATAGTGCGGGTCACTGGAGAGTGGAAGGGTTGGAGTTAGTTGTGGTGGTTATACAGGGTATTGTATAAGTGGTATAGTTAAACGAAATAGGTCATCTGATCAACCGCTTTCGGCTTACTTACAAGACCCTGCAAACAAATTAATCCGTAAGATTACAGATTTTTCTCCGTCAACGAACTGTATAGGGTTTGGATGCTAGCATCAGAAATTAGGTAATTTGGAGAGCTAATAGGTTACAGATATACCCCCTTATTCATAGAAAAGTTACAAAACGTTTTAACTAATAAACTGTTTTGTCCCTCTCCGACAGGGAACAATTTGTTCTTTGACAGAGAGGGACAAAACAGTTTATTAGTTAAAACGTCTTGTAACTTCTCTATGAATAAGGGGGAAAGAATTTAAAATCTTAAAGTGGGAGAGATAATAGGAGAATAATTTGGATATCTACGTCAGACCGTTAGAGTAGAAAAGTTCTCGAGTAGAGACCAAAAACAAGATAAATATAGCAGCGGACGCATTTTTTATCGCTGGACCCACGAGTTTAGACAGGTCACACATAACCTATGTCTAGCACTGAACGATGGTTGGCTGATCATTATGAAAGTTATATTTTCAGCTTACCTTTACTACCACTCTTAGCCTCAAATGTCTTGAGAGTCTCCCATTCATATTTTTCGATCTTTAATTTGCAGGATTCCTTCAAGAGCGGCATGTAATTTGCTATCTCGTCTTCAGGTACTGGTTCATAGGTGCATTGCGTCCACTCAGGGAACAGGCGCTCCGTTGTGTAATGGAGCTGGATGCTGGAAAAAATACGAGACAAAAGTTACATATAATTTTTTGGGAGACCATTTCATTAGCTAACAGTATTACTTCATTAGGCGGCCTATGTATGTATAGGCTTTTAAAAATGTTAAAAACCTACTATATTTCTTATAGTGCTGACGCAGAAATCCTAAATACAACATTAAAAAATAATAAGATAAAGTAGATATGTAGTTATACTTACAAATCTGTATCTGACTGCCGTATATAAGACTGTGGATCTCGGATCTTGAATGGGACCTGCAAACCCTTGTATCGAGATCCTGTAAATGTAAGTACAAGTAAGTAAATTTTATACCTAGATAGTTTCCGTTGACGAATACAGTGCCCATCAATCAGTCTCTTGGTATCAAAACCTTCTTAACAACATTGACTCAATCATAAAATAACATATAGAGTAGCATTAATAAATCAATAAAAAACACTCAACTAGGTTTCTATTCCTACCTGGATCACAAGACTTCTTTTTCTTCTTCTTCTTCTTCCTCACAGCCTCTTCTAGATTCTGCTCCCTCTCCGACAAGCCACTATCCACTTCAGAGTCATCCGTCTCCTCTTCATTAGAGTCGGGGCAGACTTCGTCATCGCTGGAGAGTCCCCGACAGATGTGGTCTTCCATCTCGAGCTGCACGTCTGTTGCGTACTCGCAGGTTTGACAGTTGAACTGGTACTGCAATGGAAGGGAGAGGTTAAGATAAAAGGATATCCGCAAAGGCTGCATTCGAGATGGATTTTGATCCTGTTTTATTTAGGTACTTACTTGACCTTTTTCATTGTTGTAGTTCTCTATGACTGTTCTGGCTCTGCAAAAGAAATATTTTTACTTTAGTCCGACTTAGGATGAACTCAGATAGATATCTCAACCGGGACACGACCATGAGACTAGAGCCAGCCAATAGCTTTCGAACTAGACAAGATAATTATATAACTTCTTGCTTATAATTATAAAGAAACATTATATGAAAATGGCAGAAGGATTATCTTGCTCTAATCGTAGGTCTATCGATACTCCTTCCTATTGCCACTTATAAATATAACGGCCGGCATTTTAATTTAATTTCCTTATTCACTTACAGAATCTTCGAATAATATGTACAATCAAGAATAACATAGATTAGTGGACGTATGTGTGCATTTAATTTCGAATAATAATAATATCTACATTCAAGAAGAACACAGATAATATACTTGACGTTTATGTGTATTAAACTTACTTCTGTGCGGCTCTCCGCCGGCCGGACGGGTCGGGCGGCGGTTCGTTTGCCTCCAACGCCGCTTTCTCCGCTAATTCCTGCTGCAGCTTCCTGCGTTCGATCGACAACTCCTTCTCCCTGTGAACCATCATGTGCTGCTGCCGGTATATGCACAGGTACTTCTGGTTGCACACGTCACATGTGTCTTTGAATTTGTCTACTTCCTGTGAAATTGTATTTTATGTTTAGTAATATGCGGTGTACCAAACATAATCGCTTGTAGTGTTGTAGTTAGGTAATTAACAGTTAGCGTACCTCTTCAGTCTTCCCACAAACCAGTATGTGAGCGTAAAACCCGACGGCAGAAGCGCGGCCGGCGCCACAGACTTTGCAAACGAATGCTTTGTACCGCTGTTTATACTCTTTCAGCGCGCGCTCAGCTGCAAAAGGGTTTCTCTGATCCTACAAAATAACGTAAGTAATCTTTAAATTATCTCTATAATATAGTATGTTCGTTGTAAGTATGTACATACAAAAAATATTATAAACTCACGAAAGGCACTCCTCCGACAACCCAGGCGATGTTGTAATGTTTGCTCATAGCATGCTCGTGCCATTTAGTTCGCTTTATGACGTCACCACACACTCCACACACGACCGAATTCACATCCACTGCTTCAGTTTTAATTTCTATGGAATCATCAGCTACACTTGTGTTCAAGGCTACCGAAGAAATGTTCAGATATTTGCCATCACAATTTTGAACATGCTGCAAATAGGCCTTGGGATATTTTCGAATCATTCCACATTTGTGACACTTCAAACCATTTTTTCGGTGCGAAATAGCAATCAAGTGATCTTGCACCGCGGTGGTGTCTTCTAAGTCCTAAAAAAAGTTAATTATTAAAATAAAATAACATTTTCAAAATTCACGAGCAAAACCCAAAATGTTTTTCAAAACTTACCAAAGGCTTTTTGCCAGCCTTCCAGGCTAGGTAGTTATGTTCTGTCATTATGTGGTCGATCCATTCAATTTTATTCATTTCCTTGTGACATACGCCACATTCTAATACATTTGGTTTTTCTACAGATTTACTAGGTTCACTTGTATTACCTACGATATTATCATTATTTTCTTTGGGTTGA
Organism: Plutella xylostella; assembly: GCF_932276165.1. Taxonomy (NCBI): domain Eukaryota; kingdom Metazoa; phylum Arthropoda; class Insecta; order Lepidoptera; family Plutellidae; genus Plutella; species Plutella xylostella. The sequence goes on along the minus strand of NC_063984.1, from coordinate 7,591,101 downwards.
TGCGACTTGCGACCTCTCTTTTTGGCTTTAGGTGTTTCGTTGTCTGTTCCATCTTTACTGATAGTTGACAATCGTGAAGTTCGTCGAGACTTGGTCTGCTTATCATGATCATCTTCATTGGGGCTAACACAGTCTTCGCTTTCATTCAGTGGTTTAGTCTTGGGGCGACCTCTCTTTCTTACCTTAGGGGTTTCATTGACTGTTTCATCTTTACTGGCAGTGGACAGACGTGTCGTTCGTTGGGACTTATCGTGCTCATCTTCGTTGAAATGTTTTTCGGAACTTTTACTAACGTCATTATTTTCTAGACTTTCATCTGGTATTTTCTTGGGTCGACCCCTTTTTTTAACTTTAGGGCTTTCATCTACTATTTCATGTTCATTGTCCTCATTTTCTTTCGCTTCAATATTATTGGAACATGGAATAACGTCACCATTTTGTTCACTTTCATTGACTATCTTCCTGGGTCGACCTCTCTTTTTAGCTTTAGGTTGTTCATTGTTTGTTTCATTTATGCTCTCAGTGGACAGCTGTGGTGTTTGTGCTTGGTCATTATCCACATCGGCGCCACGTTCAATTGGAATCACAGACTTCCGAGCTCTTTTAGCAAGTGGCACATCGTCGCTGTCGCTGCTGAGTCGGGGCGGCTTGGATTCAGACTTACGAACAACAACTGGTGAATCAGTTGATTTCTAAAACAAATAATATTTCAAGGTAATACATCCATAGCAAAATACACTAGCTAAAAGTACAGAATCGATAGTTACTTACACATTTTTTTACGTGCTTGATGAACACTGTGAGTTTAGTTTCTTTCAGTCCACATTTTATACACTTTAACCATCCGTATTGCTGTAAAATCCTTTCTAAATGATCCCGTACATCTCCATCACGCTTTGGATCCTGTAAAATTTATAAAAATATTATTATTAATATATTTATGTATATTATAAACAGAAACTTTTTTAATTTCTGAATTATCATAGGTAAACTTACAAGTGGTGGATCGCCATCTTTCCACGCGATGTAATTATGACTCTCCACATGTTCCAACCACTTCGTACTCTCAACACTCTCATGGCAAGCCCCACAGAGATAATTTAAATTCCTTCTTGATGATTCAATTACTAAATTTGTATTTTCTACGACATCGGACTTCTTCCGCTTCTGAAAGTATATGTTAATATTTATCAGCTTATCTTGTGAAGACAAACAGAACATACATTGCAAACGAATTCAAAATTAGCAAACATACCATTTTTTGTGTGTTGGTTTTCGCATCAACATGAATGTTTAATGATATGGGTTTGGAAGTGGAGCATCCTGGCACTTCATTTTTACTTTGTTCCTCAGCAAGTCCCACCTCCTGTAATGAAAATAGCGAAAATTATTAAATTACCTATTTATTACATTAAGTATAAATTATATCTAATGGACTCAACTCAAAAGGTATCGAAAATTATTGACTCGCAAGGCGCTTGTTGACTTACATAATTTTTACTTAATTATTTTATTATGTAGTTATAATATTAGTGTTTTATCTAGTAGTATGTAGTATTAGTACTATATAGTAAAAGTATATTAGATAATACTGCATGTTAATGATCGTAACTTTCTTGAAAAAGGTGTATAAATGAAGTTACAGTTAATTTTCATTGCTTTATTCTATCTATAAATCAATTCTTAAATAAATATCCAAAATTTCATAAAATAATACTTAATATACTTTAGTGTATAACTAGAGGTACTTACAAAATTATCACTTAGTGTTGCCTGAGAAGAAGGTGTGGATATTGAAGCTATTTCCACTTCTACAGGGTTCATTTTATCTTGATTAGTTCTATGAATCTCTGAATCATCAACCATAATTACTTCAGCATTCTGAGTAGGCGGTCTTTTTTCCTTTGATGATCCCGGATTTTCAGATATTTGTCTTAATTCTGTGGTATCTCCATTATCACTTTCTATGTTCAGTATTTGGTTTCCAGTAGCATTCCAACAAGTGCCACTATTAGTCTCGGAAAGAGTGACACTTGTTTCCACATTTGTATCAAATTCAAGAGCGAGACTTTTTTCAATATATTCTACGTAGTCCAACTCAGTGAATATATCATTAAATTCAATGGACATTTTATCTTGAAAATGAATGTGTAAGTCCATTGCACGGAAATCCATAGCCGGCGTTATTCTTCCAAAGTCATTACACATACAAAATTCTTGTGAAGTAGTATCTTCAGCTTTATTGGTAACATTTAACAAATTCGCTTTTAATTCATCATTATTTGATTCAGTTGCACAGCTATAAATGGTTACAGTGCGAGGACGTTTTAATGAACGTGAGTATGTTTTAATGTTATGTTGTTCTTTTGTTACTGTTTCGTTCCATTTCTTATTTTCTGTCTGAACTCCACCTGGCTTTTCCACACCTTCCTCATTACAATTTGACTTCACGATGTTACGTATTTTCTTCTCCGTAGTTTTCTTGTATTTGTGATTGTGCAAACGTGTATTACTCTTTCTTCTTTTAGTTAAAATATGGGCACATTTTTCTAAATAAAAGGCAATTTCTTGAAGTTGATCTGTATTCTTGTTATCACTTTGTTCTTTTTCTTTTCCAGACGCATTTTCAATGGCAGGGATAACCTTATTTATCTTAAACAGAACTTCACTTTCTTGTTTTTCCCTTTCATCTGTATTTTCAACGGTAGGCAAACATTTAGTTACTGAAAGTAATACTTTAACTTCGTTTTCTACTGAATCCATCATTTTATAATCATCTTTCAACTTCAATTCATTTACTAAATCATGGTTTACATCATATTGACTATGTGATTCATCTTTATTTAACTGTGAAGAAAAATTCTCATTATTTTTTACATCGATATGTACAGGATCTACTAACGTCTTTTCTATATTGCTATTTTCACTTTCATTCTCTTTGTATTTTACCAACAGATCAACAGCATCAATCTTGAAATTTTCAGCGTTAATGTTCGATTGTTGTGGTTTTATTGTTTGGATATTTTTTTGAGTTGTTCCATGAGTGTTGGACCTATAATCGGTATGATGATGTTGGTTACTTTCCATGTTTATATCAACAACTTTATCCTCTTCTATACTCTTATTTGTATAGTGTGCTTCACTTTTTTCATTACATACAACATTTACATCATTATTAACATAATTAAATTTACTGTCAATTTCAACAAATCCTTCCTTGGGAACAGTTTCATGGCTTGGGGTATAATCGGCAGGCTGCTCTATGACTATACCGGTTTCATCAATAAACTCAATAAGCACTTGTTTATCAGCAGCTTCAATCTCATCATTGATTTTACACTCGGAATGGGAAAAATACATATCTTGCAATACCATATCTTCGGCATTATTTATCATTTCAGGAGTTACAACAAAACTTGTTGTATTTGCAATGTGGTTTTCTGGAACTTCTTCTGTGTTTGAATATGTCACTGTAGAATTCTGAGATGCATTACTGTCAAAATCAGATTCATAAGTACAGTATTTTTGGTTTAGTTTTACAATATCATTTATAGATACAGGAACCAGGTCTCTTTTAGGGGAAAATAGGGTATTTTGAACAAGTTCATTGAATCGAGTCTCGTCTATTATTTCTTCAGACAGTATGTTCACTTTATTCTCAACATCAGTTACAACCTCATCAAATGCAGATTCAGCTAAATTATTAACAATGTCCAATATTAAACCAGGTCCTATATTGCTATTGCTACAGTCAGACATATAAGCTTCATCAAGGTGATCGTCATCCGAAATATGCGAGTTACATTGTTCAGGAGTAATAATATCATTGCTACTCGGGCAGTTTTTGTCGTAGTGTTGTATTGATGGTACTGGTTCCAAATTTTGGTCCATATTGTCATTTTCTGCAATTTCATTTGTATATTGACAAGTTATTTGTCCATCAGAAGTGAAGATTGTGTTTTCAATTTGATCTATTTCCGACGCAAATATTCCACCACCATTATTTACAGTTGCTTCTCCTTCAGAAATTACTTGACATTCCTCAGAGATCTTGTTTGGAATAGGGAGTTCATTATTTTCAGAGTTTAATAGTCGAACAGTTGATACCTCTTCTCTTCCAAAACAAGCATTCTCAACGTTTATATTCTGTAAATCTGAAATTTGATTAATTACTACTTTTTTATCTTTAAATGAGTCTATTGGTTCCTGATATTTTATATCTGTTTCACATATATTCAGTTTTATTCCATCATTGATATTTTTAAATGTTTCCTTACAATTTCTATCCTTTCTTTTCTTTCTTTCAGTTTTTCCACTTTGTGTTGGCTGTAGTGAATCTGTTGAATTACTGGATATTTTATTATTTTCTTTTGTGTTATCTTCTGCACTATGATTTATACTAATTGAATTAGTATGTTTATTTTGTTCTTTGATGGGACATGAAAATTCAATTTCAGCGTTAACGGTACTAGTGGCAGAAATTTCTGGGATAAATGTTGGACTAAGAAATACTGATTGTTTCATTAAATTAGCTGTTTCTAACATTGAAGTTTCTTCTGTTTGAGATATGGTGTTCTCAATCTCTTTAACACACTTGACTTTTTTCTGTGGGGATTCCTTTGAATTTCCATTGCATATTGTTTTCTTTACTTTACTTTTTTCTGAAGAAGATGATGTACTTCTCGTACAAACCTCTGAGATAAATGTTGGACTAAGAAATACAGATTGTTTCATTAGATTAGCTGTTTCTAGCATGGATGTTTCTTCTATTTTCAATGGAGAGTTCTCAATCTCTTTAGTATTTTTTAAATTTTTCTGTGGGGATTCATTTGGATTGTTATTGTATAATGGTTTCTTAGCTTTTCTTTTTTCTGAAAAAATAAAGTACTCAAGTTTATTTTAGGTACATCTGGCAAAATGGTATACTTAATAAGCCCAATTTTTTATTTATAATACAAAAAGTTTATTTTTAGAATGACACAGTGTGAACCAACTTGGTTGAGTAAAGGGGTTCACTTGTATGTAAGTACTTAATAAAATATGCAGGATGTTTGCATACCTTACCTACAACTATCACAAAGATAGGGTTCAGTAAAAACTGTACTTTTTTACTACAAATTAGCTACCTACTCATTTATTTATTTAATATGGAATGCCAGCAGTTTACTGCATTGTAAGAAATCTAGAGTAGTTAGTCAGAAAAGAAATATAAATATACAGGGTAATAACTATGTATAATAGTACCAAATAATACCGTTTAACCTGGGTAATGGTTTAGATGTTCCTTCTTATAAATATGAAAAACAAGAAGAAATAATAAATGTAAGTACTTATAACTAATAATTTCTAGAAATAGTGTTTTAGGGGAAATTTATATTCTTCAATCAATACCTATACACTGCAGTTTGTACTACCTGCAAGAGTTAACTTGAGATGTAGGCCTGATTACCTAATGGTGTCTATAACATCGTAATTAATTCCTAGAGCCTAATATAAGAGAATATAAGTAAACTCACAGAACATTATGTAAACTAAACTGAATTTTGGGTAAGTAACTATCCACTATCATACATTTTGTTACCAAGAGTGGACACCAGATGGCAGTAATACCAATTTTTTTACATTTCTTTTTTTATTCTGACCACAAAATTTTATAATTAAATGATTTTTGAATTTAGCTAGTGTATTATCATTATCACCTAAATTAAAATAAAATAATTACATGCAGGTGATTAAACATGTACCTACCTTTGTGTTTAGAGTGAGATGAGGAGCCTTCACCATCATCCTGTATGGCACACAGATTTATTCCCAACTTTTCTAACAATTCCGGTGGCAAAACAAACACTTGCGAATCTTCATTGCTGTCATTATCTTTACACTTCCTCGGTCTTCCTCTCCGCCCTTTGCGCGGCGACTTCGAACTCATGTTAATTTTTCTATTAGGAGTAAAATTTTATAAAGTAAATTTTGATTTAATAATTTAAATTTATTAAGTTCAACTAATTATATTTGCTTATAAAAATAGAAAACTAAAAAATAAATCGCGCGGACTCGAACCATGATCACGACATGTCCGACTAATGAAATGTGCCGCACGTGGTGACTACTAAGCCAAAGTTACATTCGACGCAATGCGATAATAGTCGATACCTTTTGTAGTTACAACAGAATTTTAAAAAAAAAAAGTACAACTAAACCTATAATTTCTACTACTTTGATAAGTACAAGAAAAAATATCGATAAATGTATATTACGCAGTAGCTTGTTTCAGCTTACCTTTTAAACTGAGCACCATTCACTCATTTTAAGTTCCAATAACATAGCACATCACTGTACACTGTATTTTGGAAAAAAAACTTTCCAAAACTTGATCGTTCAGGTTGTATTAATCGTAAATCACGAATTATAAACAATTTTTCACTCTAACTTAGCACTTTTTCCTGCCGTCCATTATTTTAAATGTCACTTTTTTGAGGTTATAAAAATGTTGCAAGTTGTAAAAATTATGTCTTGTGAAAACTATTAATAATATTTTTTTTAATATTGTAATGTGATAGTTTGTTCTATGAATTCGGGTATTTATTTTTCAGAAGCAAATTTCGATTCCACCACTGATTCTAGCAAGGAACATTAAGTTTTTAAGTACTTTTCTTACGAGAAGGATCATGAGATGCTGTTAATATTCTGAGGATTTTACAATTACAATGGGAGATTTTCAACCATAGATTATAGATGACTTCCAAATGACTTCATACTCAACAGCACTGCATTTTTTTTTGCCGGCGTCTAAGCCGCGTACAGACCAGCCCAACGAACGCCAACGAACGGTTTTCGTTGACGTTGCTGCAATCTGCCCTGTATTAAGTATGATAAATATCCATCGTTGGGATAACCGTTGGCGTTCGTTGGCCCGGTCTGTACGCAGCTTAATAATAAAAAAATGCAGTGCTGTTGAGTATGAAGTCATCTATAATCTATGGTTTAAATTAATTACGTTTAACCGAAATTTTATTATAATTATTATACAATACATGATAAAATATTAATCCCTAACTAAAACTAACTAATATAAAATTACTAATATAATATATAATCTATGGTTGTTTGTCTATGGTTGAAAATCTCCCTTTGGCAGCACAAGACTAAAGGTGCCGACACACTAGCGGGCGCGGCTGTCAGCCGCGACTGATAAAGCGGAAGGTCAGTCCAAGGTTACGTCCGATAGTTTGAACAGCGTAGTGTACATTCCTTACCTAGATACCTTTAAGTCGCGGCTGACAGCCGCGTCCGTAAGCCGTGTCTGCTAGTGTGTCGGCACCCTAAATAATCATTATTAAATTTGTAAATGCGGTTGCTTTGACAATAATATTTCTCAGTAATCTAGCAAAGTAAGTATATGATCAAATAAATTATATGTACTAGTGCTCTCAATGAGTTTCTAACATAATTTATTCCATTTCACATGAAATCATCTGAATCATTTCCATCATAATTAGTAGACATATTTTCTGATTTCATTAATGTTGAGTAACTCCTCAGTTCTTGTTCTTCCTTTTTCCGTCTTTCTTCTTCTTTCTCCTTCTCTTTTTGGTCTCTCAACAGCTTCTTCTTGTCTTCTCTCTCTAGTCTATCCCGTGTTTCTCTCTCAATGCGCAGGTCGGGAAAAGATTCTTTTTTGGTCTTGTTTAGTCTATTCACAATGTCATTGTTTCTTTTGGCTACTTTAACTTTTCTTACTTCTTTGTCTTTATGAAATGCTACTTGCCCAACCTGAAAAGGCCAAGTTGTATTAAATTAAATGCAAATAAACAATAAGACTTAATTGACAGTAAAACAATATAATATTGAAATAAAAATATTACCTCCATTGATGCAGTTTTCTTAAGGTTTGCCCACATTGTGTAAACAATATCAATGTCATTCATTTTGTTTCCCATGATGGAATTAGCTTTGACCAGTTGACAAGCATCATCTAGTACAGCACTTGGTATATCATCTATTGTTTGGCCCTGCAAACAAGTCATGCCAATTATAGTAACATATTTATTTTGGGAAAATTTATTTAATATGAACAATTTTGAACTTACAGGGGCAAGTCGGAGATAAACATGAGCTGATGATACTTTGTCCACATGAAACCAAACATCTTCAGGCCAACCCCACTTTATTAAATCTTCATCTGTAACAGTATACATTAGTCAGAGAGTTATGATGGGACAGTGGGTGGACCAATTTGAACAGAAATAGTAAAACAATTAGTTAAGTAACGAAGGTTAATGCTAAAGAAGAAAAATAGATAAAACTTACTTTCAAATTTATCTGCGCCCATGAAAAGTGTGACTGGTGGGGATACCACGGTACTAGTAAAATAGAGTACCATGTTGAAAACGTGTCTGCCTATAAAGGACTGAAAACTTACGAAGAATACGAAGTAATGCTATTATTTTACAATGTGGATAGAAGATTTTGTATTGAAATGAAATTCAAATGATCAAATCGATATTATTTGACATTGACACTTGACAGTTTGACATTGACAGATTTATTCATAGACAATGTTAAGATCGATTTAGACAGGGTTAGTGACTTGCATCGAAGTTAGTACTGACCCAAAAAACCATCAGTAAAGTGCCGGCAAGTTAGCGCTATGAATATTTTGAAGTCAGTTGGGTCAGCGCTCAATTGTTTCGATTTTTTCATTAATTTATTGATTCGTATTTATGAAATCGGAGTAACCACCCCAATATAAACTCGGTGGATGATGGATTGAATCTATGGTAGAGTGTGTGTTGTGTACTCTATGACTCAGTTTGACAGTTGATTTCATGATGACAGATGACAGGAATCAATCAATCATCTGTTGTTTCCTCTGTTCCTCTGTTTCTGTAGGGTAAAAAATAGATTTTTCTTGAAAAACGTTTTTAAACAACAATTATGTTCAGAAAAAATTAAGTAGAGGTGGTACGAACTAAGCTCATAATCTTATATCACATTTGCGGTTCTGTCTACGTTATTGTCTTACCGTTGAAAGCTAAGTGAAATTCATATAGCTTACAGCTACTTTCTATCAGTGCCAGTAGAATGGGAAGCCCTGAACGAGAACTATGCCCTCCACCCAACGAAGAGGATGAGCTAACCCTACCCAGAGCGAGTATAAATAAAATGATAAAAGAGTTGGTACCATCAGTAAGAGTGGCTTTCGAGTCAAGAGAACTCATCTTAAACTGTTGCACAGAGTTTATCCACCTTATAAGTTCAGAAGCCAACGAAGTTTGTAATCGCAGTAATAAAAAGACTATAAATGCTGAACATGTTCTTACTGGTAAGTGGTTTTATGATAGCTACTTCATTTATTTTGACTATTTGGTTATCAATTTATTGGCAATAAAAAATAAGTAATCTCTTACCGTTACTATTGGATGACAGAGAGTTACTTTACAATTGCTTGCAACATTCAATATGATGTAATGTTTATTCTATATTCCAGCACTGGATACTTTAGGCTTCAGTGACTACACAATAGAGGCTGAAGCTGTGCTCCGAGACTGTAAAGCTGTGGCAGCCAAGAGGAGGAGACAGAGCACAAGACTGGAGAACCTCGGGATCCCTGAAGAGGAATTGCTGAGGCAGCAACAGGAACTCTTTGCTAAGGTATAATTGATTAAATACTGGCCATTTCTTGTAAGTACTAATTTTGAAGCATAGAAATAAATATGCATGAATATTTGACAGCATTATCAGTTATATAAAAGATAATTTAAATAATAAGTCCCAGAAACAAATATAAGCCCTGTCTGGTATTCAAAACCAGGGTCTTTTCATAAATGTTACTACAAGAATATGCCATCCCATAAATAAGAATAGTCCTGACTTCTGTCCCACTCAGTCCTTGTGAATAGTAATTTAATCTGAATCTGTTTGCAGGCTCGAGAGGAGCAAGCTAAGCAAGACCAGCAGCAGTGGCTGCTCCTCCAGCAGCAGGGCTTGGTCGGCGCCGAAGGAACCCCGCAGCCGTATGTGCCACCGCTACTCAAGAAGGAAGGAGATGATGAAGATGATGACTATTCATAGATAATGTTTGTGAAACTGAAGTAAACTAAGTAATAAATGTGTAAAACTTTAATGCATTGCATATTGCTTAGTATTTCTAGAATAAGAGTGCCTTGTGACCAGCAATTTGGAGGTATGTATTTGTTATCAAGCAATAGTAGCATTTAATTTTGATACGACACTATTGCACATTGGTGAAAAGGCATCCTCAGTATTATTTACTCTGAAGTCTGAACAAAATTGGATGAATGTGAAGCACCTTGGGAGAGACTGGCAAAAAACAAGTCTCCTATTGTTCAGCTGGCCTAAAAGCTTAGAATAAGATCTAAATGGAACTCCATGAGACATCAGTCCACTGAATGATTATTTTATGGAATAAGAATAATGCTCAAAAAAGCTGCATCAAGGAGGCTTAATAATAATGTCACCACTTTCATTATGACAGCGCCATTTGTGCTCAACAGGACAAGTGCAAGCTCATCAAACCAAATTCAAAGTGTAATAAATAACCATGATTCCACAGGTCATGTCTAAATATTTTATTTCGCCATGTCTTCAGAACTGAGCAAATTGGTTAACCACACCTACCAATATGGACATCACAAACTATCGATATGAACAATAGTGACCAACCGAAAAAGAAGCAAAAGAAATTGAAAAATAAACTCCAGCCTAATACAAACAAGGGTCCGGTAAGCATCCCCATTAATACCTAAGCTGAAACTTTTCTAGCTTTTTTCTGATATCAACGTGGGATGCCCCTTGGCAAATAGTTGCGAGGTTAAATCAGCCCTAAGTCACTGACCCTAGCTATTCAGTGAGTTGGCTATCTACTCCATAACTCAGGTCACTCACTGACCCTAGCTTTTCAATGAGTCTATCTACACTTTCTACCCCAATAACTCATCACTTCATTACTCACACTTGTCTGTCGGTTTTATGGTGGGGGCAGGATTCAGCTTCTTATCTGTAAATTCCACCAGCCTTCTACCTTAATTTTACGTGCATAGTACCGACATACCAAAGTTACCGTATGCTCTGTTGTTCTATAACTTCAGAGAGTAGACACCAGCAATGACCACGGCGCCCGAGAGCCGCCGCTGTGCCCGCTTGCAGCCAAAGACTCGGAATGGGTTGGTGTTTGTAAGATACCCAGACCTCGCCAACCATCTACATCTCTTCATGGCGCCGAGGAAAGAGAGCTACACATTGTAAATCTGTTTTAATTATTAATGCAAATATTGGCTAAGGTAACAAAAAACTTAAGCGCATAGCTAGGTAATGACAACATTTCTATAAGTATATACCTACGAAGGTTTTGCGGTTTTTTGACCTCAGGATTGATGGGCTTACAGATTGACATTGCAAGATACAGTAATAATAAACGTTGATAGCCTACCTAGTATATTAATTGTAGAAACGTAGGTACTACTACATCACAGGTTTCTCTCTAGTTAATTCATATGTAGGTATATGAATTAACTCAGTGTTTTTGATTCCTAGGTGAAGCGCGAAGATGTTCCTGCCATAAAACCAGTTAATCTACTCTTTCCTGGCTTGTTAGAGAAAGATCCAGAAACCGTTAAGGGCATCTATACTAAATTGATGTCCACGACGGATGTCACCAAGCGATTGGTAGATCTCGGCCAAAAAGCAAATTTCACGTTTATGAACAAAACCGCACGATTAATACCAAGGGATAAGGTAAACACCAAGTCTCATAAAAAATATAAGTAGTGGTAGGTGTAGACGGACCGTGTCAGAAACACCATACTACGCTCCCAAACTCGCATAGTCGATGTTGGTGTCGAGACCGCGAAGCTCAAGTGGAACTGGGCCGGCCACGTCTGCCGCATGCACCCGGACCGGTGGGCCAAGATAGCGACCGAGTGGGTGCCGGGCGACGGGCGCCGGCGGAGAGGCAGGCCGAGACGGACATGGCGGGACGACCTGGATAAGTTTGATAATAACTGGGCTGAGAGTGCACAGGATCGAAGGGTGTGGAAGGAAAAAGGGGAGGCCTTTGCCCAGCAGTGGGAAACTAAATAGGCTAATTAAAAAAAAAAAAAAAGTGGTTGGTGATAATAATAACTACCACCCATGAGAGATTTAGATAGCTGTAGATACCTACCACTAATTTACTGTAACTATGTAAGTACTATCCTAACAAAAAAGCCTTTATTTCAGAAATGGTTGGAATGCGTAACTGAAAACACCAATTCGTTAGATTCTTCTACAACAACTATGCACAATCACGGTAAGGATGTGATAAGCCTACTAGCGTAATATTAGTTCAATGGATAAGCCATAGTGGTGAAAGAATGGTTTAGCGGGTAGTCGGTAATGACTGGATGAGAAAGGTCGAGGACAGAGTGTTGTGGCGCTCCTTAGGAGAGACCTATGACCAGCAGTGGATGATTACTGGCTGATGATGGTGATTGGTTTAATCACGCCTAGGTGTAGGTAGATGTAGAAAATATCAGTTTACAACACTGCAACTGCATGTAGCTTTTAGCTTACAGGGCCTGCCCTATTCCCTTCAAGATATAATGTATATACAGGGTGTTGCAAAATTGGTATACTAAGCCGAAACCTACATGTGCAGCATGGTATATCTAAGCCCGAAACTAAAATCAGAATTTGGAAATTCGCAAAAAAAAATAATTATTTTCCATAGTAAAAAGTCACGTGACCAACAAAGTTTCTATGGAAAATGATTTTTTTTTTCGCGAATTTTCAAATTCTGATTTCAGTTTCAGGCTTAGATATACAATGCTGCACATGTAGGTTTCGGCTTAGTATACCCTTTTTGCAACACCCTGTATAAAAATACGTTCTTAGATAATAAAAAAACCAGCGACTACGACGCCGACGCAGAAGGCACGGACGAGGAGGAGAAGCCGCCGGCGCCGAAGAAGAAGATCAAAAAGAAGCGCTCCGTCAACACCCCCGACTGTGACAGCTACTCCACCGTGTGCCCCACGGCGGGGGAGACCTTGAAGGACAAGTCGGACAGTGATTCTAATAAGGTGCCTACCTTATTTAACCCTTTGAATGCCAATGGTTCCCGTATCACTGGTGACGTAGGTACATACGCAATATTGCGTAGTCGGCATTGAAAGTGTTAAAAAAACATAACTCCTCTTTGTAAGGCGTGTAAATGGGCAGAAAGGTAGGCCGAGGTTTGGAGGATAGCCCTGCAACTGCGCAGAGTATGTAAGATTAAAGAGGAGGTCTAAGCCCGTCAGCATCGTCATCATCATCTCAGCCATAGGAAGTCCACTGCTGAAAATAGATCTCCCCTAATGTTTTCACTTTGTGTGGTCGGAAGCAGCCCGCATCTAGCGCTTCCCCGTGGACTTGAATGAACTATACCCAGTATAGTAATAACTTAAAATAAGACCCGTACTTAGTAAAAGGTTAAGTACTACGTAGAAAAGTCTCAGATATGGAAAATCTATAAGCATAGATTAGCATCTATTCACTGCCACCAATTAGTACGAATCTCGAGCTATAAATTTGGAATGAGAAATTGATGCAGTGCACCACATCATGTGAAAGTTATCCGTGTTTGTTACTCATCCATGCGTAGCAGGAACTGCACCTAAATATTATTACAGATGAATCAAGAATCTGCCGAGTCTGCATGGCACATAAAAGAGATAAGAGAGAAAATAAATAAACGGTTTTAGTAAAAATATAGTAATTAGGTGACAGAACTGACAGATTCATCTGCTAATCTCGGGCCAAAATTGGAGCACGGCTCATTTTACAGGACGACTCCATCTACTCTATCACTAATAGATAATTTTCTTTCACAGGCAGACAAGAGTCAGAGTAAAAAAGATGATAAAAAGAAATGAAATAAGTTCCCTTATCATTTGTATACTTAACACTAATTAACACTTGTAAAAATAAATGAAAACAGATATTGATTTTAACTATATATTATTTTTATTTGTAATTAGATTTCTGAATTCGGGGAATAAGTTCTCATTTAGTAAGATGAACCTAATAAAGCTGATAATTTAAAGACAGAAACAACAACATGATTGATATGATTTACTAAGTAATATCAACTTATGATTCACATTTTATCTACAAAGCTATCATTATATTTTTTATAACGTTCACATACATCTAGAATCTTTAAAAAATCTTATAAAGATGATTAGCTGAACAAAAGTTCCATGAATGTTCTGAAATACGTCCATTTAATAACTTTGAATTTTAATTATAAAATAAAATACTATAAACTTTAGAGCTACAAAGAGTATTCACAATATACACTTTACTTCATAAAATATTATGCATATTTACTGAAGTTGTACCAAGTATACCTAGTATTATCTTATTGAATTGATTAATTAAGATATTGCTGTCTTTTATATGTGATTTGGTGTTTAAATAAATAACTAGAATTCTATCTGCAACTATGATCATATCAACAACTTGCTTGCAAGAAACTCGCACTAGACTATTTTCAATAAGCAATATTTAGTTATCCAAAAATATCGATTCATTTTCTATACTTACTACATATTAGACAATGCTACAGCAAGAAAAAACGGCTGACCCAAGGTTGTTTCCACTCACACCAAGCTTAAACGTGATTTATACATATTTATTAATTTTCTAAAAACGGCGATATGGTTCGCAACCTATCACGTGAGTACAAATGTGTTGCGAAAAGTGGGTGGCTCGCTTGTGAGCCACCTCTGACTACCCCTTCAGCGGGGATTACAGTCGTGAGTGCATACTCGTATGTATATGTGTGTATGTATTAATTTTATCAAGCTACGCTAGCAACGTCTACTGATGTCAAGGTTTAAAATTATAATTATACACTGCTCCGCGTCAGTGGAAACTCTCCCTGTAAGTACACATACTAAGGGCGTCTTGCACAACAAAGTTAAATAAAATTAAATCTATGACCTCTTGCTCTGACATTATACTGTCAGAGCAAGAGACAAACTATTTAATTTTATTTAACTTCGTTGTGCAAGACGCCCTTAATATGTAGCAGTGCGCGCTGTGATTGGTCACAAAATTAAAAAAAATTGACCAGTCAGAAGGCGTACTGCTATCAAACCGTTCCGACATTGCACTGCAAGTAGTTTACTATAGGACTATCGGCATCCGCAGTCCAACCACAAATGCAGCAACATCTAGCCTTAAAAAAACTGAGTAAACCTCACAGTACCTCTTAAATATTAACAACAGTGTTCGCTTTGTCCGGTATAGCGTCGTAGAAGTGTGTGAAGTAGAGCCAGCAGGCGAACGCGGCGAGCGTGGCGAGGCCCCACTGGGCGGTTTCCTCACAGGCCGCGCAGGCCTCCGCGTAGCGTCATTGCGGCTTGAGGGCGGCCAGCTTGCGTGCCCGAGTGCGCGCCTCCTGCCGCGAGCTCGTGTACTCGAACCAGAGCACGTTCGGGATGAGGGTTGTGTCGCGGAGCATTAGTAACTCGCTGAGTTTGCTGGAATGTGAGGAGTTGCGGGATGAGACAAGGTTTTGGTTAACTGGGCTGCAAATCTATTATAGAGATCAGAGATTGTGCAAGTCATGTTAAAAGAGCTACTGTTCTATAATTTTTTTAATAAAAAAATATACATAGAAGGTAACTGTAGCCAAAATTAAGCAGTATCTTTGTTTAGCATTTGCTGTCTTGTTGATAATTAGATATATGATGATATTATGCTTTCATCTGAAGCCCTTTAACTTATCAACCCTTAAAATAAACCAATACTTACAAACTGACAATCTGTGGAAAGAACGGTGTGCACACTTTATGTACGAGTGCAAACCAGATGGTGGCGAACACGAAGCCGACTCCGGCTCCGACCACCACCTGCAGCGTGGTGTGGTACAACAGGTAGACGCGCCCGATGCTCACCAGCAGCGCCAGCCCCGTGCACACTCCAAGCAGGATAACCCGCCATAATGCTGATAGTATGCTTTTGTTGTTTATTTGGTGTAACCTGTGAAGGTATTATGGTTTGTTAGTATCAGGTCCTGATCTTTTTCTTAGCTTGTTGATGATAAAGTTGCTAAATAAAACATAATGGTACCAGTTATTAGCAGAATATTGTGATCTAGGTATTTAAGGGCAAGTTCCAATAATGGTTATACATAGTAACATTAATAAGAAATGTAGAACTATAGTTAAATAAGTTAACAAATAACTCACCTAATAAGAACAAAATAAAAAACATAGGTATTGAAAAACCATATGAACTGGGCATGAGAGGATGGCATCCCATACTCAGTGTAAAGGTGTCCTCTCGCAAATGGTCTTGTTTCTTGTATTGTCCGCTTCAATACATAGTTCAGTGCCTCATTGACCAATGTTCCTAAGAAGAATGCAATCTGAAATATGAAAAATCATATCTTATTAGAAGCTACATACTACATTATGATTTTTTCCACATTGACACTGTGTGTGGAAGATTATGGGTAGATGCGAGATTAGGACTGGAGTTTACCAGGAGATAATGAGCACAAATTTGTTTGCTATTTTTTACATTATCATGTCAAGTAAACTTAATAGCACATGCAGGAATGGACTGAAGTTATGTTAAATTATAGCTCACCGTATGCAAATCTCTTCTGAACAATATTAATGCTATAAATCCAGAGCCAATTCCAAAAGGAGATAAGCTCACTATTGCTAAAAATTTGCCGAGCCAGTCACCTGAAAAAAAATAAAAATGATTAACAGATATTATTGCACATCACACACATCACATCGCACATCGTTGATGTTCATCACGAACTTTACTTTAATTTAATAGACATGAGCGGTATTATCCTAACTAATATTATAAATGCGAAAGTAACTGTGTCTGTCTGTCTGTCTGTCTGTCTGTCTGTCTGTCTGTCTGTTACTCTTTCACGCCAAAACTACTGAACGGATTTGAATGAAATTTGGTATACATACGGTCTAGACCCTGGGAAAGAACATAGGCTACTTTTTATCCCGGAATTCCCACGGGAAAACTTTTTAAGGCGAAGCGAAGCGCGCGGGAACAGCTAGTTTACTATATTTGACACAATTTTCTGTTTATAATTTATCACCTTTTGGGTATTCAACCAAAGTCAGAGAAAGTGGTTGCCACTCGATAGGAGTTTGTTCATCCATGGTTACGTATATTTGAGATAACTTTAGTCAACGTTTAGTTTACATAATTGTACATGTAATCGACATTTTAATTGAAAATTATCTTTATCAAATGTAAAATATTCGTCCACGAACACAAACGACTATCAATCATCTGAATTTGACACTGACTGTCACAACGAAAATTTTAGTGAAAGAAAAGTTTTTGACATTGATATGTGACTCAGATTACTCTTGTTTTTTTCCTTATGTTTGTTGTGTGTAATGTTAGTCCACCTACGCGTTTCCCAGCGGCAGCGAATCACCACGAAACTAGGTACTGCGCTAGCGAAACTGTGAATCACAAGCGGAATGTTCACAAACTGCAGTATTTTTCATACTAAAACTTCGCCGCCCGCACCGTTGTCGTGAATAACTGCCGCCGCCCGCACGCCGCCATCAGACAGAAAGTACGACTTGAGCACGACCACTTTACTCGTGTGACTCCACCGAAAAAAAAAAACAAATTTCCAGATTTTTCTCTATGGTTCCCCCCTACATTCTCTTTCTTTTGTGATTCCGTCGCCAAAATATTAAAAGGCTTGAAATTTATTAAAATAAAACAAGGAATAGTGTTAAGAAAACTAAAGAAAAATGGCAGATTCCGATGTGGTAGACATGAATCTTACAATAGACGACTTGGTTCCAAAGAGCCCCGAAAGGTATGTTCACGATTTTTTTGTTGTTATTACATGTTTCTTTTAATGTATGCAGCATTGATTTGAATTTATTTCTTCAATGTGCTTTAATTAAAGGTATATTGCAATCTAAAGTTGGTTTAAAAGCTCTAACAAATCAGTGGGTACCTTGACATTTGACCCCGATTTGATTTAGTTCCCGTACAAAAGCCTCTGGCTGCTCTAAGCGTGTAGGTGGTTCATAAATAAATAAGAATGTGGTCGGGCGAAGTCTAATCCCTATTCATGATATACCTACCCTACCTATTAGGTTTCTACTGATGTATCTAATGTAGTTATATGGAATAGTTGTCCTAACCTAGCTTTAATTAATTATTTAACTAATAAGGTCAATATAAATTCTTATCTACATACGTAAAGTTGGTTCAATCTTACTATCACCATATCAAAGTTTCATACGTTTCAGTACAGAACATATATTTCTAATAATGAATGAAAAATATTTAATTATATTGAACATTGGTAAGGTAAATAGCCCAAATAACCTCTGCCAAAAAAGTAATGTATGTCTCAGATGACTAGGTGATTTGATGGCAAGCTTAACATTATTATTAAATATCATTTACCAATATCCTTACTAGAATTTAGAATTAATATACTATAGCTAATAATTAATGATAATTACAGATTAGCTGATGAAAAAAAGGAGAGTGGCAACCATCTGTACAAATTCAAAAACTACAAGGGGGCACTTGCAATGTATGATGAAGCCATTAAGCTCTGCCCAGAAAATGCAGCATACTACGGCAACCGTTCAGCGTGCTACATGATGCTTGGAATGTACAAGAAAGCTCTAGACGATGCCCAGAAAGCTGTGGCTATAGATCCCACATTCACAAAGGGATATATTCGGATTGCAAAGTGCTGTATTGCATTAGGTAGTTTTTTTTTATTATTATATCCCCTGTATTCAGACTGAATTTCTTTACCCTTTAAGTACTTTGACTTATAGGTATTGCTGTAACTAATAGTGATAAAGTGATGATTGATCAATAGGGGCTATCCACCAATTAAATAGTATGTTTATTAATATAATATGAGTTAGTGGATTGCTCCAATATTGAAAGTCAGTAAAGCAAATAATAATATGTTGGAGTTATAACAGCTGATTAAGAAAGGAAACAGGATATTTAAATAACATTGTGTAGGTAATTTATCTGGCCATATGTATGTTAATTAATGTAATGTACCAAAGAACTTAAACACACATTTTTACTACTACAAAAGTAGGTCTCAAAAACTCATTTTTAACATCCAGAGATTTCCTAGAAAACATAAATCATCATCATCATCATGGCGCACCAATTTCCACTATGGAATTTTGGCCTCTCTTCAAAGACTCTGCTTTTAACCTTTTTCATCTATCACTAGTATCATAACCTATCCTTTTATACAATTTATACTGTATTTATCCATATTCTACTCCAATCTACATTTCCCTTGGCCACAGAATAATATCCTTGGCCTAAACTAGCTCCCCTTGCACAGGAGACATACGGCGGCGGCACGGCCGGCCGTGCGATAGGCGGCTGATCATACCTATTTTTCTTTGTACATCCCGACTGTATTTATGCACCTGCTTGCTCTTACCCTTACACTCGGCCTAAACTAACTCCCCTTGCTCAGGAGACATATCGGGCGGCGAGCAAGCGGTCCGCAAGGCAGCGGAGCTGGGCGGCGCGGAGGTGGCGGCGAGCGAGCGGCGCGCGCTGGAGTCGCTGCAGCGGCTGCACGAGGACGCGCAGCGCGCCATGGCGGCCGCCGACTACCGCCGCGCCGTGTTCTGCATGGACCGCTGCCTCGACTACAGTCCTGCTAGCTCCAAGTATGTTTGCGGGATATTAGGGAGTAGGAAGCTTATGATTACTGTGGTGGTTTTTTCTGCATAGATTTCTGGTAACCTGATTCATCATCCTCTATCTTGCATTTTATGATATTGCAGAGAAATAATTTTGAACTAGGAATCATAGGGTAAATCAGTTTAAAATAAGCATAAAACTGCATTGTATCTGGACGGAAGAGTAACAAGTCTGTATCTTCAAGCGGCCAAGCATTCTACAATGGAAATATCATGTAACAATATCAAATTCAATTGCGCACAATTCAAAGGCCAATGGCTAATTTTTCACAAACCAAATACCTAACCCACTTATCTTTCCAGTGGTTACCCTTGGCCGCTATCACTATCGTTTGTCAACATTGTACATTTGCGGTTCCAGGGCCAAGTTGACCAAAGCGGAGTGCCTGGCGGTGCTCGGGCGCTGCCAGGAGGCGCAGGAGATCGCCAACGACTCGCTCCGGTTCGACAGCCTCGACGCTGAGGCTATCTACGTGCGGGGACTGTGCCTGTATTTTGAGGTAAAATTTATCAATACAATCATTTTCTTTATTGGCACCAAAACAGAAAAAAATTGAAACAGTACTTAAAGGCGGCCTTAACGCTTAATGCAATCCCTACCACAACCTTTGGATGGAATTATATTAGTACTTATAATTTTTTTATTACATGTACAGTTCCCCAAAATTGATAATGCACATAGAAATCTTCGTCATTGTTCGGCAACGGTCGTATTCCCGAGCGTTAGAAAACTATTATGTATTAAGAGTGGTTAATTGCATTTTCTTCATGAAATTTTAGTAGAATTATGTAATTGGTGCTAAAAGAGATAATTGATTTATCAGTAACGAAATTTGATTCGATAATTCATAATATTCCATAATATTAAAATTTACTTCGAAAATGTTACAGTAGGTACTTTTCAAGTGTCTTACTGAAGGTGATGTAAAGATGGATGAAAGAAGGTTTGAATAACACAAGGTTTATATTATAAGGAGAAATGGATTTCAAACACAGGTTTATATTAAAAATTTTAAATCTCAGTTCAAAAGTATTTACAGCACTGATTATTTCACATTAATAAAAATGTTTACATTAATATCTCAGTTGAAAAGTATTTACAGCGCTGATCATTCACAATAATATTACAATTACAAACTTGGTCTTTTGGGTGTGGCTTTATTGGCAAAGTGAAGTCTATCAATGTGACGTATATTTTATTCTTAAATTTGTCTCATAATATGGCATCGTCAAAAATAATTAAAGTTGAAATTAAATTCACATTTGAAAAAAATAACAAGAACGATGTGTAATTTCAGCTCTTTATAATTCCACAAAAGTAATACTGATCTTGACCTTGAGACCCTTGACTGATCGGTGACAGCCACCGACCGCCCAAATTATTTTCGATTATGTGTCACATGATATTGACTACTATTTCTTTCGAACAAGGATCAAAATGCAAGTGCTTTGTTTAAGGCTCTACGATTCAATGATTCGGGTGTTTCCGGGAATACGACAGTTTGCGAAGATTTGCATGCGCATTATTAATATGGGAGAACTGTATATATGTCGCAGGCATCTGGTTTAATCTCCTGTTTGATTGAACCGCTAGCCCGTTCATTGGATGACGCTACTCAGTTGAATGACTAAAGAACAACTCGACAAGTGGTTGACTGTAACGTCCAACGTCTTGACTGAACGTTATTCAGCGAAGTCGTTAAATGGGATATAGTATAGTAACTTTGTAATGTCTGGTTAGGATGAACATGACCAGACAAGAGTCAACAAAAAGACTATGTTACAAAGCTCTCATCTCACAAATTAACTAAACAATAACAATAAACGTACCTTGATATTGTTGTTCATAATTATCCAGTTTCAGCACATTTTTTTCTTTGAAACTATCCGTCGGCGGTGTAATAATAGGTAAATCCATGTTGTCACACTATTTTAACATAAATAACGCACTTTAAACCTAATTTATTTGCAAAAAATAACAATACAATGTATAAATAATACAATACAATAAATAATCCAATGAACGGGCTAGCGGTTCAATCAAACAGGAGATTAAACCAGATGCCTGCGACATATACACGACCGACCGTTTAGACGACCGAATGGCGTAGTGGTTAGTAGACGACCGAATGGCGTAGTGGTTAGTGACCTGGCTACTGAGCCGATGGTCCCGGGTTCGATTCCCGGCTGGGGCAGATATTTGTTTAAACACAGATATTTGTTCTCGGGTCTTGGATGTGCCCGTAAAATGGCAATAGGCCCGCCCCCTATTACATTGGGACTAACATAACACTCTGGCGAAAAGTGGGTGCAGCAATGCGTCTCTGCCTACCCCGCAAGGGAGTACATTAGTACAAGGCGTGATTGCGTGTGTGTGTGTTTATGTATATACAGATCAAATACAAATCATTTGCAACCACGCCTTTGCCCACGCCTAGTCCACTAGAAATCACGTAGGAATCTTAATCAATATTGTCAAGTAGACAGTAGTCAAAACAGAGTCTCGCCGTTGGTGCTACGATTATATACGATATACCCTTTTTTGGTCTTTGCCAGATCCTACTCAATAGGCAGTTGGCTAATAAGCATACTGATTTCTCTTCCAGGACAAGGATGAGCAAGCCTTCAAGCACTTCCAGCAAGTGCTGCGACTTGCCCCCGATCACAAAAAGGCGATGGAAACATACAAGAGGGCCAAACTTCTCAAGCAAAAGAAGGAAGAAGGTAAATAATATAAGAGTATTTAAACATACTGTAAATTGACACTTTGTTACCATGTTTTTATTTTAGTGGTAGGCATTCGATACGTAAATTTTCGTGGTATAAACGTGATTTACGTCTAGTATTGCGCTAAACTGCGTTATTAAACCCGCTCGTAAACAACAAACAATGCCCATTGTTCACAAGACTCCATGTTATCGAACACCCCCCAATTCCAGGCAACGAAGCATTCAAAATGGGCCGCTGGCAGCAAGCGCTGAGTCTCTACAATGAAGCTCTGACCATAGACAAGATGAACCGCGCCGTGAATGCCAAGCTTTACTACAACAAGGCGACCGTGTGCTCCAAGCTGGGACTCACTAAGGAGGCGGCGGCGGCTTGCACCTCCGCGCTAGAACTCGACGAAAACTACATGAAGGCGCTGTTGAGACGTGCCAAGTGCCACTCGGAGCTCGGCGACCACGAGGAGGCAGTCAAGGACTACGAGAGACTCTACAAAATAGACAAGAGCAAAGAGAACAAACAACTGCTACACGAAGCCAAAATTGCACTCAAGAAATCAAAGCGCAAAGATTACTACAAAATCTTAGGCGTGGACAAGTCTGCGTCTGAGGATGACATAAAAAAAGCCTACAGGTATAAATTTTATTTGTTGTTGTAGATTAGAATCGCGAAGCAAGGTCGCGCGGTTTGAATGCAAATAACTGGCGCGCCGTCGCCCAACTCATAAATATTTCAGTGACATTGATTGTTGAAATATTTCAGACGTATCAGTCAGCTGTTGCGACCACGTTGCGACTATCTATCACTTGTGTATACGGAACGGGAATCATAATTTACGTACATAAATTGAATGCCTTTGTTCTGGGGCCCCACAGACATCCGCGCTAGTAACATAGTGATTTTATTACATACCTACATTTACGTAGTAGAAATCTAACAGATTCCAAACAAACTATCTAACATCTAAACAGCCAACACCCATCACTCTACTCCTGATACATCGCTTCCTTGTATTAAACGTGCCGATTGCACGTGAGCTCTCGGGCGTTTTTCGTCAGTATAGAGCAGTGTTTTTCAACCTGTGGGTCGCGACCCTCTGGTTAAATATCATAGAAATGGTTAAGTTTCGGATAATGCGTTATAGGGTTCAATCGACTGGAAATGCCTTCCTTTATCGCCTCCTGAAAGGATCAGGTCTACTTACCAATAACCCTGTATACTTACTTAAATGATAAAAAAAAACCGAAGGGTCAAGGGGGTCGCGAAATTTTTTTTCTCCCAGGGGGTTCGCGTCATGAAAAAGGTTGAAAAACACTGGTATAAAGTAACCATCCTATTACAGCATTATATTTTTGTACGACTACTAACCCCACACCCACTCACTTGCAGGAAGCGTGCCCTAGTCCACCACCCGGACAGACACGCGGGCGCGCCGGACTCGGAGCGGCGCGAGCAGGAGCGCCGGTTCAAGGAGGTGGGCGAGGCGTACGGCATCCTCAGCGACCCCAAGAAGCGGGCGCGGTACGACCACGGACAGGATATTGATGATGACGGCGCGGGCATGGCGGGTTAGTGGCCAACTGTGATTTTATTTGATTTATTGCTAACGAGCGGTTGCCGCGGGGATCGCTTCGCCTTAAAACGTTTCCCGGGGTTAAAAGTAGTCTATCATACAAGGTGTCAACATCCTACATTTACTACTAAATAGGATTCATGTGAGTGTCACGCCGTAGAGGTATATTTATTTATTTATTTAATCCTTTATTGCACAAATATATTCATAGTGGCCAAACTCTTGCAGTGGTGAAGTTTGAGATCTACATGCACCAAGTGATTCAAACGAATCTAACTAACGCACCACTTCGCCTGTTTCAGACATAGATCCCAACGTAGTGTTCCAGTCGTTCTTCAACCGTGGGCCGCAGAACTTCAACTTCGGGGCGGGCGGCGGCGGCGGCTTCCCCGGCAGCGCGTTCAACTTCCAGTTCGGCTAACTGCGCCCGCGGCCCGCCCCATGTCCCTCTCGGCACCCCTGACGACGGAAGAGAACGCAAATTCGACTAACTGTTATACGATAAGTCTTAAGTCCGACAAAACCTTACTACGACACGTTTAGTTATGATGTCGGAGTTTAGGAGTGTGACGTAAGACTTGTCGAATAACAGTTTGCCGAAATTCCGTTTTTGACCGCCCTGACGAGCGAACCATCAAGGCGAACACCACCGTTGCATCAAGCTAACACTACACATTAGAAATACGCCGTTTTACTGCTCAAGATTCGTGCCGGTGCCAGGACAGAGACTATATCTAAACGTTAATCCACAAATGTAAGTTCGTTTAAATAAAATGTGAAAGTCGCTGTGGTAAGCCTGAAACAGCGTGTGCATTGTGGTGATCGTAGTGTGTTAGATTATGAAGTGTTAAAACAAATATGTATAACCGTCATAAAAATACTATAAATATTTTTTACTAGTTTAGTTACTTACATAATATGTTACGTTGACTGATTCGGTTAAGTATTTTAACTTCTACATTACTGGTTTTATTTCCTTTTGATTTCAGTAGGAAAGACCTTTCAGCAAAAACGTTTTCGCTTGATACATTTATAGAACTTAGCTTTCTCAAAATTTTCATTCCAAGCTTTCGCGTCATTCCTATAGCAATTTTTGCTTCATTACTCAAAAATATTTTTTCAGTCAACGTTAGTTTCCCGAAATTCCTTTAACGTTCTTTTAAATATAACGCCGTAAAGTACCTTATTAATTTACCTATATGTTGTAATATTAGTGTTTTGGGACCTTCCTTGTATTTTGCTAATGTATAACTATAATAAGTTGTCATTCAAATGATAAATAATTCAATAATGTTTGAATCGTAATGTTTTTAGAGTCAAATAAACTTTGGGTTGTATGCGTGATGATACATTTATAACGACAATAGTTCAGAAAAACTTAAAATTTATAAAATAAATCGTAAGAAAAATTATATATTTTTATTAAAATTAATCAAAAATAAAATTTTGGTAAGAAGGTAGGTATAGTGCCACAAACTTATCTGTTCCGGTGAGAGCGAACTAAATTGGTCCATACCTCATTACTTACTGTACTAATGAATTTCATATGAGGCGTTTGTTAAAAAAAAAAAGTTCCTTTTTGGAGAAATAGGTGGCGTTGTCTGGGGTTGTACCAACTTTCAAACCCTCAGAACACACTCAGATCACAATATGTTATTCTGTGAGGCTATCGAAATGTGAAAGTGACGTAGGTAGGTAGAATTGTAGTATTATTTTCTCTATGATGTCGATGTCACTGTTGCTTCAGCTATAAGTACCTACATGCAGCTCAAATCCTTTTTAATGAATTTAATCCCTGACTTGGTGGGTCATGTTGGGCAACTCTACCTACCTGTTTGAGTGCTTATGTTAGATAGGTAGGTACCTACATAATATATATCATGTTATGTAACAATGGTTAATTTACATTACCGCGAATGATTTAACTTACTTACGTGAATGAAAATCACTTGGTATGAAATGATCCGAACCCAACCATGAATGTTTTCGCAGTTTCCAATCAATTTTTCGCACATTTATCCGAGTCGCCTTAATCCATTGTTGCGCCTGGCTTTCATCATTTGGAAATTTATGATGTCCTTTATTTTTACAAGTTGCGACGGCACACATTCTCATCTTGTCTTGTAAGTATTTCTTTGGGATCTTATTTAGGATCATACAATAAATAAAAATAGAAAATCAGTTCTCGCACGCAGCACCCGTTCAAACGGCGCGCATAGAGAAAAGAACACTACGTGACGGCGCGGGTAGAACTATTCACAGAATACTTAGCACTATCCCAAGCCACATGCAGTCTGAGCCTCGGAAGGATGGCTCGCGCTACCACCCGACATTTAATCACAACTAGTGAGTTCTTATTCTGAGTTTAGTACTCTTTGCTCTCTATGTAATTTTTGACAGTTGGTACACTGCGTTTTCACGCCATCTATCGGCTTACCCAAAAGCTCAACTGACAGCTGTCAAGGAAAACGGCTCATTGACATAGATTATATGGACCAATTTAGTTCGCTCTCACTGGAACAGATAAGTTTGTGGCACTATACTACTGGGTATTCTCTTTGGGCAGAAGCACAAAAAAAAATCACTGATAAAACATTAAGCTTGTGGTGATTCTTTGGAGGCCCTTTTTGTGACCGCTTTACTTGATACATTCTCGAATCTGAAAGAAGTGAAAAATACGTAATTTATTGTATTCATCATCATCATCATCATCAGCCTAAGGCCTCCTCCATGTTATGCGAAGCTTCACGGTCCTAACAACGGTGCTACAACTTTTCCATTTTAGTCCACTTACTTTCCTAATATCATCAGACCAACAGGTTGACGGTCTACCGACTGATCATGTTGATCAGTCATTAATTTAATTTATGATGTAGGTACTTATAATATTTGAAAATTGATAGTGGGTAGGAAATCGGTATGGTAGTTACTAACTTTTTTAATTTCAATGGCTTGTTGACTTCGGGCTTTGAAGATTTTACATTATTTTTTAATCCAGAAACGTTACGCTTCACCGCATCTTCCTTGGCCGTTGTATTTTTTTTATACATGCGTTTTTTCCAATCGTCTCTCTCGCTCAGCCACATCCTTTGATATTCATTACACAACAACAAACAAATGTTGGCATCGCCTTCCTAAAATTCAACGACAGTAATTATATAAGCATATAGTATAAGGCTAGATAAGTACCTACCTACTCGGCATCAACTAATGAAGAGGTTAGTTGGCTTAATTTCCTGATGTTAAAGATACGCTAAGTCACTGCCTGCTTTTACCCTCGGATACGTAGGTAAGTAGTTATAATACTTACGGTTTCAATACATATTGTGCTCTTACCGGCTACAATACCAACCCCCAAAACGAAACAAAAAATTGCAGTTACTTGCCATGAATTTCCATTGTTGGGGACAGTATTTAGCGAAATCTGAGGATATAATATTATTAGATGGTTTAATTGGCGTCGATTTCTCCCATTTTACAGCAGTCACACGACCCATTATTTAGCTAGTCGACTAGCTAGCTAATATCTAGTGAACCGAAACTAAAATTGTTAACGAAACATTGACCTATTTTCCAATTTTGTTGTATCGATAATAATTTTGAGTTCTTTACAATTTTGTTGTATGTGGAGCACAGAGTACTTTGTATTATACTAGAAAATGTGGAGAGTGCCGTCAAAGCGAGACTCAAAGACAGCAATGCAATGCCATGCCGATTTCAAGATATAACTCAGAATAACTACAAACTAGAGTGTAAAGGTGATTTTCCACCGCCGCGGCGAGGCGAGACGAGGATTGGATCCAATTTAAATTTATCCCATCACTTGGTGATGTTATTAAGGGTTGAGGCCACTGAACGAATCGAAGTCTCCCAATAGTCCCGATCGCAGAGGCTCTGTGTGTAGAGTTCCTTCATTCGGCAGAGAACCATGCAGAGCGGGCTCGCCTCATCATAGTACGGAGCCAGAGTCGGAATACTCGTTGCACTTTGCCATCATCGATGATCCTAGACATGGGCCTACGACGTGTATTGCTAAACCTTTTTGCAGGCGTTATGCCTGTTTTACCCTGGTTACACCTACCGAGTGGTGGGTTGACACAGTACCCAGGATCGAGCATTCGTTCCGCGGAGCCAGCGAGCTGTTTACCAAGGATACTGTCCCGAACTCTACTCGGTACATTGTGGTGCCAATCCTGTACTCATAATTAACCTAGGTACAGTAAGGGGCAAATAAACCTGACCCCCTTCAGAAGCATTGTTAGTATGAGACATAGACTAGAATATTATAACTGGAGAGGGGTCAGGTAAAGTCAGGTTTCTTTGCACCTGACCGTACCTACATTCCCAGTAGCCATACTATCCTTTCGCCCGGCCCATAACTATAGGAGGTATAGTGTGTGGTCCTTTGTTCCCATCGAGTCACACATCAAACCTGTCACACTGTATACAGTTGGGAATTCTTCATGAAAAGTGTGCCATCTAGTCACAGTGTTACTCGATGGGAGTGTTACTCGTTGGGAATGCTTAATTTCTGAATTCCAAACCAGCCTCTGTAACTGGATGGGAAAATGAACTAGAAAATTCCCAACTGTTCTCCCGTTACTCGTTAAGATTTGTTCAGTGATGATGAATTTTGATGATGCCTAACCAGTGATAGGTACTGTGACTTATATTAGTACTCGTATTTATTGTTACGTATTTTTTTATTTCGTTTCTTGAAAAAGTATGAAAATAGAAATAATTATTCCGAACAATCAAATAAGTTTTATTAAACTAGTTAACAATAAAATTATAAAATCAAAACCGAATTATAAAATCAAAACTTTTTTTCTTTATCACATTTCTATGAATGATTGATACTGGGTGGGTAGTACAGCAGTAGCCATAAAATAATAGAGAAAATGAAAACTTTCATTTCCCAAATTTTGCGTGGAGGTGACATTATGGCAGTTTGATATTATCGACTCATATCTGATCTGCTCCACCATGAAGAAATAATTAACTAGGTTTACTTCCATGGTACTTCCGAAGTACCTCAGATTATTGATGATCTGGCGCTTACACCGCGGGCGCGCCTCGGACATAGACGGAAGATGCAGATGATCTTAAAATAATGGCAAAAAATTGGGGACCAATACCGATTCGGAAAACTTAAACTAGTTACATAACACTTAATATTACTATTTTGCATAACAGCCATGTAGTAGTTATAAGTTATCGCATATGGTGGAATTCAGATCCATTGGACTCTTGTATTGGCTCAAAAGACTTGAGTTTTCACTATCGCCATCTACCTACCTTAATCTCTTATTCCCTCCATCCAAAGGTTGTCTGGCAGAGATCGCTTTTAGTGATAAGACCGCCTTTAGTACCCTAATTAAGTTCATCATCATTAGCCGTCCACTATAGCAGTCCACTGCTGGACGTAGGCCTCACCCAAAGCACGCCACTAGATGCGATATTAAGCTTTCCGCATCCAAATTAAGTTACAACTTGTGTATTTTATTAATTTTTTTGGGTGTACAAATAAAGTGTATTCTATTTGATTCTATTCTATTCTATAATCGGTTTTGTCTATGGTGGAAAATCCCAACTACACTGTTATTAGTAATCTTACGGAATTCTGACAGTTATCAATTTTAGACAAATCAGAGATCACAAACCTTTTTGGGCTGAGCACTTTTTCAATACGAGTCTGGACATCTGAGACTATAATATATTTTTTTTAGTCCCTGTATCCATTTTATTAAGTGCGGCGCTCCAAATTAAAAGGGGATTTACCTACGGTGAGAAATAATTACCGTACCTACCTAAATATATTACAAACAGTGAAAAATACAATTAAAGATAATCTCAATTATCTTATATAATTATCGCTGTCGTAGAAAATATATCTAAAAACAACTAGTAATTATTTTTGAAACGGTAGCCGCGCCGATGTCAGATTATGCCAGATGAGCGGAACCCGCCTCCAGCATCTCCATACTGCCTTCCTAAGCTTGGACCATTTCCCACCACGCTGGTCCACTGCGGTGTTGGTGGGTTCACATATGATCACAGATGTTTTCCTTCTCCGTAAGAGCGATGGTATATATTGTACTTAAATTCAAAGAACTCATTGTTACCTACATGTCAGCGCCGAGATTCGAACCCGCATCTCTTGCTTGAGAAGCGGGCGCTTACCCGACTGAGCCAGTTGGACTCGCGCAGTGAGTGTTCCGTACAAGTATACTTAATTACCTGAGGTAGTTTTCCTTTTAATTTCACCATAATTATGTACATCTATACGAAATATCAGCTCAAGCTGATTTTTTCTCGGAAACGGGTAAAGATATCAATATCTTTACCCGTTTCCGAGAAAAAAGGTGGTGACAACAAAGTGTGATCTTATAAGGGTTCCTTTTTTTCCTTTTGAGGTACGGAACCCTCAAAAAGAATAGTGACAATCGGATCAATCGTTTCGGAGATATGCGTGGACAAACATACATACCAACAAGCATATAAACGTACATAGGTACATAAACATTTATAAAATTTTGAATATTTTTTTATTAGCCCTAATACTCGTATATTGTCATATGTCAATATGGTGCAGTTCCAATAATCTTACATACATATACCGAACATATTATATATGTACTTACCGAATAGACAATCTTTTTTTGAAATTGATTAAAAAGGTTTATTATCCCTGAATTTAGTAGGAAGTGATGCCATGCTAAAGAATAAAATAAAGCAATTAAAATTAATTCGATACATGGGTCGTGAGTCGTGATCCTAATTCATATTATAAATGCGAAAGTTTGTAAGTGTATATGTGTATGTATGTATGTGTGTATGTTTGTTATTTCTTCACGTCAAAACGGCTAAACCGATTTTAATGAAATTTGGAATGAAGTTAGCTGACACCCTGGATTAACACATATGTTACTTTTTATCGCGGAATTCCCACGGGAAAACTTATTAAGGCGAAGCGAAGCTCGCGGGAACAGCTATTATATTGAAATATTTGTTATTTTTGTATTAGTTTACTTGAGCAAGTAAATATTTAGATTTATCTTTTTGTATAAAAATATTAAGAAAAAATTATTGCCCAGAAATGGATCGCAATTTTTCATTTTTTCGGTAAAGAACTTTTTTAGTAGCATCACTTATAAAATGTCAGAATTCTTTCCAATTAAAAATCAGAGGTTAGTTACTGTGACTTGTTGGGAATTTTCATTTTTATAATCCTAACTAGTTACAGTGTTACAGTTGTATGTGACACGTTGGGAATGAAGGAAAAAGGTGTTTCAACGAGTAACAGAGTGTGGACTGATAGGAATTTAAAATTCCCAACGAGTAACAGTGTGACTGGCTGGGAACAAAGGGTGTGGTCCAAACTTGAATGTTCCTGAAGTTGGCTGCGATTACACATTTGTGCTTTGTCAAACTAACCAACTGTCAATTTGTGGTAGAATGAAAAGGCAGTTTGCAGCCGACTTCAGCACTCAAGTTGTGTGGACCTGGACCGAACTGTACCTACCTATATGTACAAAACACTGCATACTAATATTACTAATGCGATACAATACCTAGGTAAAACCGTTTCCCTACTGGGGACGAATGCAACTTAACAATGAGATGTGGTAAAAAAGAAACAAATGCATTTTTTGTATTTTTTATTTGATACACAAGCTACCAATCAGAAACATGTTCTTCTTTTCCACTTGAGTACCTGCAACAAAAATGAAAATATTGTATTTTGAGAACAGGCAAATGGGAGTACTTAATACTAAAGGCAATTTATAAAAAATGTTAGCTAAATATTAGTGCTCAAGTAATTATAAAACTACTCGAGTGTGGAGACAGCTCTATAATCTTCCCTCCAATTCTTTACACTTTTCTCACAGGAGAAAGCGACTGCCTCGGAGGGATTAGGTACAGCGCAGCATAACCAAAAAGCTTCAGAGTCCTGTACAGTTTGGTCCTAATAACTTGTTAGTTCTGAAATTGGCTGTAATTACACTTTTGTGAATGTCAACCTTACACAAACCACACATCATTCTTTCAAACATGGATGGTTGGTTAGTTTGACAAAGCATGTGCAATTGCTGTTCAGAAATCTATCAAGTTGTTTGGATCTTGTACATTACTCCCCATGGTTTAATAGTCCCTAACAACATAGGAAATAAAGACCTTTTGACCAACATAACTATTAAAGAACCCAAATGGTTCCTAAGAGTAGGTACTATCTAATAGATAATATCTATAGCTTTAACAACTATTCTAATGATATTGGGGACTTTGTCTTTGTTGAACTGTGGAGCACATGGGTATAATTGTATTTCTGAAACGATAAATTGTATGGTATTGCTTGGTGATTCCTTTTTTGAGCAAGCAAGTTACTACTCTTTCACCAGTAAACATACCTACTTTAAATTTGATAACTAACCAAAGATATAAAAGACATGAGGCTAACTTTTGTAAGATAGACCAAGTTTCAAGTTATTTATTTCACTAATTGAGTGTTGTTATGCAGTGGCAGTGCATTAAATAAAAACCATGCTCAAGACTACATAACCTCAAAATGCAGATCCTAAGATCTTTACAAATATAATGAAATAGTTAGGTAGTTCAAACACATTGAATTTTAAATAACATCTGAATAATACCAGAACCTATTGGACATTAAGGTTATTATGTTAGAAGACATGAGGAATCTGAAGAAGTATGCATGGAGAAGTAAGTGGAAAGAATTTACTCACCAATTAGTTTATTTGGACCTCGCACGCATCTTCCTCCTTTTACGCTTTAGCCTTCGCATACGCTTCTTACGCCACTGAAAAAGAACACAAAACACAATGTAGTAAAATTGCCGCAAACACCATACCCTACCCACTCCGCACCATAGAAACAATTCCTTAATTATACAAAATATTGCGAACTCGAGATAAATACCTTGGCACGCATGTTTTAAGAAGGTGTTGTTAAAACTTCAACTGATCAATGTATCTCTCAGTCAAGAGATTACATTAATAAATGACGATTTAAAAACACAGCGCACTGTGCGACATTTTCCAAATGAAAGGAACGATTTGTATTTTAGAGTTGCCAGTATAGGTTTCTAGTCGATTCTTTTTTATATTTAATTTATCGATTAGAGAATCGATTTCTTAGATACGGTACGTGAGCTGTTTTTTTACATAATAATATAGTATTTACCAGTGCTGAGTACTGCTGAGAGATAGGATCCATTTCCGTTTTCATGACTTAATAGTTGGACTGTAAGTGTCAAAGTTTGCCCTGTAGGTAATAAAAAATACTTTAGTTCCAATGAAATGAATACCTATAGACAAATTTATAATTATATGTGACTTAGTAAAAATCATGGAAGAAAGGTACGGTAACTCTCGTGGCTCGTGGCTCGTGCTCGTGGCTGACTCGCACTTGGGTTGTGTGGTTTTATTTTTTACTCATCATCCCGTCCGGTAAATAGAAATATGTAATAATCGATTCTATTACTAATTCAATAATATTTTTTAAACTGGCAATAATTGAAAAAAACAAGTTGACCAACATGCAGACAAAATATTACTAAAATATTGCTAGAGGGAAATATTAAAAGGCTGTTACGGTTCGTTCATTAAATGGTGAGAAATGTGTACATGTGGCAAGAAGGCCTGAAGGGGTATTATATTTTGAATTGAAACGGGAATGCTTTATAATAATAATAATAAGTGTCTTCAAGTGACTTATTTAGGTGAGTGTGAGTCATCACAATAAATATTATAACAAGGGTATACCAAGATTACTATAGAATCATGTGGAGTAGGCTCGAATGAATGAAATGTTCAAATCTTGGAAAATAAGTTAAGAAAAAAAAACTATTGTACACACTCTATTTTTTTCAATGTTTTGTGTCACAAATAACCTTTTACGAATAAAACTATTATATTATCTGAACGAAGCTTTATCGGTATTTTTTACACATGTTAACCCTGATTTTGACAGATACTAAAAACAACATTCTATTGGCGCCAAAAGTAGGCACTCTCTATTGTAGCGTTTTAGTGTAGTTTTTCATGTATTACTCACTATTATTTTTGTGACCTGCGACTGAAATTTGCAGAATTGACGGTAAGAGTTTAAACAATTTTATAAACTCCTTAATATTACCTGTGTATAAGGCAATATTCTGGTTAATAATTTTCTGACATTATTGTTCTTGGCAGGGTTGCCAACCTCACGGACGGTCTGTTGTGTTGAGTCGCCACCGCCATTTGATTTGTTGCGACTTCTAATTCAATAAAAATGCGATAATTTATAAGTTTAAACGAAATTATTCAATGTTCTAAGTGTTTACTTATTGTTGTGTATTTAATGTGTGAAGTGAACATATAATTTGGTTACTCGCCGAAAGTATGAATGTGCTTTACGAAACCAAACATCTGCCTTGACAGCTGCTGATGAACCTATTTTTATAACACTGGACATGAGTTTGTAACGATGGTTACTTCCAATAAATTAGCCGATAAAAAGGTGGTTAAAATGGGTGAAGACAACAATGTGGATGTTGTGCCCCAGCGAACGCTATTGGGCGAAGTGAACGAGCACATTACATGTCCGCTTTGTCGTGGCTACTACATCGACGCGACCACTATTGTTGAGTGTTTACATTCGTTCTGCCGCAGCTGCATTATCAAACACCTTCAAGTTAAAAGTTACTGCCCTGAGTGTGAAATGATGATAAATTCAGCAAGACCTCACATAAAACCTGACAAAGCACTGCAAGATATTGTTTACAAGTTAGTCCCTGGATTATTCCAAAGAGAGATGGAGCGAAGGCAACAGTTCTATGCTTCCCGCCCTGGGCCAGCTGCATCAGCTACGCCGGAGCAGCGAGGCGAGGACACAGAGAGAATTATCTTTAGTCCTGAAGATGTGATATCATTTTCATTAGAATTTGCAGATGCTACTGACGCTGACAGCATATCAAGTAAATCATCAGACAGCAATGAACCACAATCTCAAGCAGGTACTACAAGAAGATTTTTGCAATGTCCTGCTGTAGTTAACATCAGCCATTTAAAAAAGTTTATCAGTATGAAATTTGACATAGACATTACTCAGTTTTCGATTGATATCCTGTATAAAAGAGTACCGCTGCCTGATTATTACACTTTAATGGATATAGCCTATATCTATAATTGGAAAAGAAATGAGCCTATGAGATTCTTTTACCAGATTACAGACTTTATTGCTATTAGGACAAGATATGGCTTATTTGACATCAATAGAAAAGGGGCTCAATTTCGCAAGCCAAGTCCGACACCAACTGAGGATACTAATGCTAGCAGTCCGGCACCTAATGCAAATGAACCAGGATCTGAAGCATCTTCTGGTACAGACAGTCCTATGCTTGAGGAAAGTAATATGAAAAAGGTAACAGAAAATGTTAAAAAAGATGATGATCAAGAATCTGGTAAAAAAGAGGGCTTGGAACCAGCACCTAGTGGCAGTCTCAAGAATAAAAATGATACACCATCTAAGAAGCCTGATGAAGATGTTGAGAAATCACAATTTCTTAACTCATTTGAATTAAAAGCAAAAAGCAGTTTTGGTACAGTTAAGCCACTTTCCATCAAATTGAGCAGAGATAGTATTAAGTTAGCATCTGATAAGAGTAATAAAGAGACTCCATCAATTAACTCTACAAACAACACCCCAAAGAATGATGAGTCCTTGAAACGAAAGCAACATACACCTCCTACTTCTCCTGAAGTAAAGAAAGTTAAAATTGACATGGATAAAATCAAAACACCTACTCCAGTATCTCAAAGCCAGATTCCAGTTCAGGGTGGATCTACAACAAAAACACAAATGCCCAAGAAGTCAGAAGTACAAGAGAAGAAAAAAGATGTAACATCTCCTAGATTGGTACAACCAGTTGTGCCACCAAATCTAACACCAGCACCAACTCCTTCTAAAGAAGTTAAACAAAGTCTCTCAATGCCAAATCAAAATACATCAGAAATGACTCCAATAAAAAAACCCACACCAACACCTCACCACATGTCTTCACCGAAACAAAAGGTTGGTGATAGTCCATCACTACCAGCTGCACCAAAAACTGTATCACCCTTGAAATTGCAACTTCCTAAGACAGGTTCAAGCACAGTTAAACCTAAATTAATGGATCCACCAAAACATACTACAAAGAAGATGCCTGATTTGAAGCCAAGTGTACCACCCCTACTGGGTGTTCAGAACAAAAGTCAAACTGTAGGAAAAGTGAGAATGGATCTGTTGGCTAATAACAGTGATCCTACAATAGATAGGAGCAAAATATTGTCACAAGTCAAATCATCTCTCGGAAATCAGAACCCAGGTCAATCATCAGGAGAACAATTGAAGTCTCTGTTTGACTCATGTAAAATAAATATACCTTCATCATTATCAATCACATTAACTGACCAAAAAGACCAAAGAAATCAAAATGAAACCACAGCTGTTGAACCTAAAAAACCTGTTCTCAATAAAAACTTGTCTGTAGCTGGTAACAATAATGCTACTGCACATAAGGTACCAAGCCCTCCCGTCCATAATTATATTGAAATATTAAAATTACCTGATAATGATCCCAAGAAATCAGGTGCTAAAATAGAAAATGTCCCTCAAAATAAACCTGCAATTCCTAAAAATGACACTTCTGGTACACCAGGGAAGCCTAAATCATCAGAGTCTTCAGCTAAAGGACCAATCCCTAGTTTGAAACCAATTGCAGATACAAAATTAGGCAAACAAAGCGGAACAGGTTCAGGAGTCACATTTCAACAAACCTTTGAGAAACAAATTATGTCAATTCAGTCAGACAAGACTAAATTACCTAAAAATAAAATGCAAGTTCCCAAGTTAATGCCAGCCACTCCTAAAGCATTGAGTGCTGCAAATAAATTGAATAATAAACCTGTGACACCTGGTATATCCACTCCTGATAACAAAACAACCATAAGGAATGACAATGCTCTTGATTTGTCTACTCCACATAATCTTCACAGTCAAATGGGGCCTCAACAAACAAAAGCTTTTGAAACCATGCAAGTCATAGCCAACTTGGCCAAGAAACAAAATTTATCCAGTAAGCCTATGCCACCACTGTCACAGAATAGTATGTTTTCTGGTATGCAAAACAGGCAGGTTCCTGGTGCATCATCTATGCCTTTAAGAATTCCATCTATCCCAAGTAGTAATCCACACCAAACAAAACCTGATAAAATAAATGTGCCGAGCACAGCTCAAGTAAATACTGTAAGACAAGATGTACCTAAGTTGAATCCAAGCAAACCATCGCCAAGTGGTTCAAACCCAAGCACTCCCTCGCCAAATTATTCAATATCTCACAGCTCGCCCAGTAACAATGTAGCCCAGCCCTCCCCTCGGCCTCAGACCCGCTCACCTAGTTCTTCACCAAAATTGATAATTGCAGAGGATAAACAAACTACTTCTTCAGAGCTAAATATTAATCAGTCAAATCAAATAACTAGCACTCAGATTCCTAATACAAGTGCTACAAAAACGGAACAGCCAAAGTCATCACCTGGCCCATCTAAGCAAATTATGAAACCTGTTAAATCCTTAATGCAAAATAAAATGCCTGCAGCTAGGCAGCCTATGATGATGGGTACTCCTACAGAAATTCAAATGATTCAGCACGCCGCGTTCCTAAGGCAAATGGAAATACAAAATGCATGGTTCAAAGAACAACAAAGATTGATGTCGCAGTCCAATAATAAAAATAATAAACAGTAGATATTCCTTCAAACCAAAATCCGAAAAATATATATTTTCTGTATTTTTGTACTGTTTTGTTTGAAATCTAGGTGTGATTGATATTTTTTTTTTTATATAATCAAATATAATATAAGTATTTATTGTTAATATCTTTATCAGTTCAAGATCTTTGTTTGTTTTTTATGGTTGAATTTTTAGTTATGAAATCATGAGTAATTTAAAACTTAGGGTCAGTTTTTGTAGGTTGTAAGCATGTGTGATGAATTGATGATGTGTGACTTGACTTTATTTTGTATAGTTGGTTTAGAAATTATTTGTTGTATATTTTATTATGTTATGTAACGAAACATTATGATTATGAACTTAATTATGAATTATGACTTAAATAATGTTTCGCACTTTATGATAAATCTCAT
This sequence comes from Plutella xylostella, assembly GCF_932276165.1. Lineage (NCBI taxonomy): Eukaryota > Metazoa > Arthropoda > Insecta > Lepidoptera > Plutellidae > Plutella > Plutella xylostella. The sequence continues at coordinate 7,552,849 of NC_063984.1, read as the reverse complement.
GTAATTTGTTCTAAAATCTTTGTATCATTCGAAGCATTCCCTTTTAAAATTTAACAATTAATTTAAGTCAGTCTTTAGACTTATTTTTACAAATGTGTATACATTTAAAGGATAAAATTATTGTCTAAATTTAAAACCTATAATGTACCTTACCTAACTAGATACCGCCACGTACTACCCATCCATGCAGTTGATGTAAAACTCTACATAACTTATCTACCTATATCAAATTCCACGGGCAAGACATCTGATACCAACAAAAACTACCCTTATTCGAATATGTTAAGGGTTCTGTCAGATGTCTTTACCCGTGGTATGGGATATACGTACGTAGCGTAACTTACATTTACCGAGGTTTTCTGTACATTTTGTCAAGGGTCGAGGAAGATATTACATTTTAACTGCATTTATGGCGACTGTACCTCCCTATTTTTTTCTAAGAATGGATTCAGAGTATTTTTATTTATTAACGACTATAACGACGAAATTCACTATCGAGTGTTTTCTGCTTATTAAGAACTTATGTTGCGCAATTCCTTAGCTATATAGCGATAGTGCTTTAGTTGATGATTTTTAAATAATTTTGAACATAATTTTATACAACAATGGCAAAAATTGTTACAATGTATGTTAGGCTTAGGTTTGATATTTTATAAGTAAATATAACTTTAGTGCATCAAATAATAATGTCCTAAGGGTATATTTATTGAGATTAGGTGCTAACCTAATCAAATACCAGCTAAAGATATAATTTTAATTACCTAATTATAAAAGTACACAATTATGTACAGTAGGTATGGGTTTGATAAAATAAATGTATAATTGTATACTCTAAATATATTGTTTTATTTCATAAAAAATACCTGGCTGCCCGTAACAAAGTTAAATATGTTCGTCTGTAGGTACCTACCTCAACCAAAACTTATGAGACCTTTGCGGACTTAGCGGTTTCAGAGTTGGTGCCACGTCGGTAAGGTAGAAAGATAACTAATACATTTAAATTTTTCTTCGGAATTTATAAGTAGGTGATCACCATATCTTAGGTTGGGTCATAGGTAGGTACTTAATTTGATCCCAAGAATTAATGAATATTGTAATTATAGTATTCGATACTTGCATAAGAGCCTTATCTTATCATCTAGGTTCAATAGTAAATTTAAATAGTTTAAGCTCTGGGAGCTGTTACTTACCTCTTTGCGCTCTCCTAAAGCATTCATTAGAGAGCCTAACAATCCTGATAATAATACTCAGGTGTATGAAAGGTGATCAATGTTCCTAATTATTTTTATGAATACTTATAATACCTATGGATGGAACAAGTTACCTATATCTATATTAAATTCACAGATGGCAGCGGTTCAGGCTACGATACCGTTTAAGTCTCGTAAGAAGACTTGCCTCAGCGGAAAAACTTCAAAAAGAGAGAAAACTAATGATGAAAATATTGACCACCTGAACCTGACCGGAAACAAATTAAAGAGGACCATTAGTAAAAGCAAAAGTGACTTCGAAGATACAGATGACGGTAAGTCTTCATTATTAGAGTAGAAAAGTAACAAAAACATCTTGAGTTACGTAAATACATAAACCTATGCGAATACTTAAATATGTAAAGCCTGTGGTATAGATAAAAGAAATCTTCTTACTGAATACTTACCTACCCATTTATTTTTTTGTTACAGAAGGTTGTTCTCCAACCAAAATTTCTAGATTAAACCGAAATGCAAAAGCTTTAACAGAAGACTGTGATACTGACTCTACAATAACTACTGAAGAAAGGTAAATATTTCTAAGTAGTCTTATTATATTTATCATGAGGCCCGATGCTGATTTTTAATAAGCAGCTATAGACAGATTATAGAAGTATTGTGGCCACGTGGCACTTTGAAGTACGAACGGTACCAATTTGTGGAAGTCTATTTATTGGCTGATTACATCAAACATACGTTTATCTGGCTAACAATCATCATCATCAGCCTTACGTCCTCACAACTCTCTATTCTACTTTTATTCTATATACCTACCTACCTATCTTAAGCTTAGGTAATTGTATAACGCATTAGACTATTCTGCAATGTTGTGCAATTGTAGTAAATAACCAAACAAACCCCCGTCCCCAGTTTGGTGCAGCGTCGGCCGCTGCCGAGCCGCGAGACGGAGCTGGCGTGGTTCGAGTCGTTCCTCACGGCGCGCCTGCAGGCGGGCGACTCGGGCTCGCTCTACGTGTCCGGCCAGCCCGGCACCGGCAAGACCGCCAGCCTGACCTACATACTGCAGCTGCCAAAGGTAAGGTTTGGGAGTGGACTGGTTGGGCTTTCGAACATTGCACTCGACTTGTAATTTAGACTTCCAGCTTGACCTACATACTGCAGCTGCCAAAGGTTGGTGAAGATGTTAAAAGTTTGGGCTGTCGAACATTGCACTCGTCTTTGTTTAATTTGTGAATGTATATAGCTCCAATCATTTAATTAACGATCAAATATGAAGATTCTAGCCGTTGCATTTATCTTCAATAAGTAGGTATTCCTTGCCAAAGAAAGCCGTTGTAAAAAATGGTATCTTAATAAAACATATTCATTGAATTTCAGATCAAAGAAGGCTTTATTCAAGTGTACGTGAACTGCACGATGATGAAGTCTGCTGCGAGTATTTATAACAGAATCTGCAAGGAGTTGAAGATACCGACTTCCGGCACCACTGAGAAGGCTTGCCTCGGCGCCATTGAGAAATATTTGACAAAGAAACATAAAATGATGTAAGTATCCGCCTACGCTCTTATTCGTAATTTGCAGACAGGTGTAAGTTTTGTGCAAGTCATCATTATTGATTTTTACAAGTTTCACATCCTAATTTTCATCGTACCACTTAGGTAAAGACCGTACCACTTAGGTAAAGACCATCTTGCACCGATGCCCGATGGGCTAACTTTCACCGTGGTTGTTCAAAGCAAGTGATTTTTTTCCTCAGTGGTTCAAAGTCAAATGATTATGGCCCCAAGTAAAAAAAAAACCCTACGATTTTTCTAAATTGGCAATTGCCTGCTGACAGTGGTCATAATCATCATCAGCAGCCTACACGTTACTTCCTTACAAATGCCCCAATAAGCGGTCCCACAACACTATCCTCTGTTTCCTTCACCCAGCCTCCACCTAGGAACTCAACACCGTCCACTCCACCGATCTATCATCATTTTATCAGCCCGTTACATCTTAATACCGACCCTAATCCTGACCCACACATGTCCCACTATTCTCAATACCTATCCTATCTAAAACACATATATTTTCCAGATTACTAGTCCTCGACGAGATAGACCAACTAGACAGCAAGCGGCAGTCAGTCCTGTACACCATATTCGAGTGGCCGGCGATCCCAGACTCGCGCCTAGTGCTCATAGGAGTAGCTAATGCCCTAGACCTGACCGAGCGCGCCCTGCCCAGGCTCCAGGCTCGATGCTCTCTGCGCCCGCAAACACTGCACTTCGCACCCTACACCAAGCAACAGATCATCAATATATTCACCACTATACTCGCTGAGGAAGACAAGACGAGTGTTTTCTCGCCAGTCGCTCTACAGATGCTTGCAGGTAATTTAAAGTATTTACGTTGTATATAAGTACCTACTTATTAAGTTTCTGCGTGACTAGAACCTGTGTTAGGAGTCTCCGTTCTTGCATAATGCTCATATTATAAAGTGCCGAGGTGCGTATTTGCAGGAAGTTGTAAGGTATTATGAGCTATTGTTTAGTTCCGATAGGGAAAGCTTAATAATGGGGTGTTTACACGATAATGAATAGGTGTACTACATTACTGTTACATAGGTGTTAGTTGCAATTGTCATTCATCTGCGAATATGCTTTCTTAGATAATAATGTCTGCTATAGAATGTATTATTAATAATTGAACTTAGCACGATACATTTGGGTATACAGGTATACAATTTTAAATCACAATCAAATTGTCTCTGTACTTCAATTTAACCAACTAAAACATCCTAACCCCATTTACTAACATAAAACCCTAATTCCAGCGAAAATCGCGGCGATATCGGGTGACATGCGGCGCGCGCTCGACATCGGGCGCCGCGTCATCGAGCTCGCCAAGCGCAGCCGCTTCCGAGACAACCAATCAGTGGACACCATGCTACAGGACAACACCGTCACGGTTGAACTCAAACAAGTGCTGCAAGTGCTCAACGACGTGTATGGGGGTTCTAGAAACATCGAGGCGGACGTCGATGAAACGTTCCCGATGCAGCAGAAGCTTATTTTGTGCAGTCTGATGCTGGTGCTCAGTAAGGGGAAAAATAAAGATGTGATGCTCGGCAAGCTCTACGATGTTTATAAGAAGTAAGTTTAACATTTTAGCAATCCAAATATTCTGGCAAAATCGATCTTACTTCATTGTACGACTCTGTTTAAAAAAAACTTCCATTGATTTTAGATAAAAATACTTCAACGTAAGTATCTTTTCCAACCATCATTCTCTTACGCATATCTACCGTTCTACCCTCTCTAACCTCCCCATCACTCCACAGAGTAGCAACAGCCCGCAACATCGCGCCTCTCGACATGAGCGAGGTCCTCAGCGCATGTGCCTTACTCGAGGCGCGCGGGGCGCTGCGGGTGTGCGGCGCGGGGGCGGGGGCGGGGGGGGGCCGCGGGGGCGCGCGGGGCGCGGGGGGCGCGCGCGGCCGCCGCCTGCGCCTCCAGTGGGACGAGACGGAACTAACGCACGCGCTCAGGGATAAGCCGCTGTTAGCCGCCATATTGAAGGACACAAGCTGCCTTGCGTGAGTGTTACTGCTGTTCTGTTGTAGCTAGTGTAATTTGAATTAAGTTATTGATGTGCTGTCCATTCCGGTTTGTTGATGGTCCTTGTCCATGTAAAATGAGATGGATAACTGTTGTCATTCAATCAGTCGAGTATTGAGAATGTGTTGATTGTATTGTAATTAGTAGAATTGGTTCACTCCTGGAATCATGTATATGTCCTCTCACTAGTAGCGCTAGCGATGTTCGCGAGCAGTGTTCGTGACGATAAGTCGTGCTTGATCCCCTTTGACTCCTAATGAACGAAAGCGCCTTATCCGATCAATGCTGGTTACGTGACATCTAGAGAAATTTCCGAAAATTCTTGCTGTAAAATATGGTATTTCAATGTGTTAAAAATACTTATTCCGTTATTGGATTTGTCAATATTTTGTATAAAACGCTACAATATGCAACACTAATAAGCCAACGGCGCTGAAATAAATCGGCTGAAATAATGAAATAGTTTTCTGCGTACTGAACGCAGCTTTAGATAGGTTTTCAATTTATTTATTTAACCTAGTGCCTTGTTCTACTAAATGAATCGTAGATGTCGTGTTATATAGAATCATGTATCTTAATTTATTAGTGCCTTACCAAAGCTAAGCGGCGGCTGACCGTTGTGCGCCGCACCGCTACTAATCATTTAGTAGAATCAGGCACTTGTACTTTTGGATTTGTATGCCAGAGTACAGTTATTAAGTTACGATGACGATTGTAGTTAACAATTGCCGACTATATTCTTCATAGGCGAAGAAAAGATCCACTTTTCGTCTACAGGCATTTAGATTGGTTTCTACAGGTTGGTAATTTAGATTGGTCATTATCGAACTGTCTAACTCGGTAGACATAGACATATTTTTGTAAGTTTTAATTAACATCAAGACTGACGCCCAGTGCTACTTTGTGGTACTTATAGAAAATGCTAAATTTTAAAATTTGGACTGATGAAGTGTTTTTACTTAGTTAATGACATTGCATTTGTTTAATTGGTGGTTACGTTGTTAGTTTGACATTTTATGAATGCACTGACCCAATTTTTCTTGACATTTTATTATACAACTTGCATATTTTGCGGAAATAATTAAGACTCGTAGTAATAGTTTGTGCATTCTGCTTCTATAATAATGAAATAACTCTCAGTAATAGACAAGTATGCGACAAAGTATGTCAGTAGGTAAGAGTTTGTGTAATGAAGTGACATTTCAGTTTAGAAGCTTTTTATAAAACACACGTTATGTAATAATAATGAAGTAGAAGATAGGTACAAGTTATCGTTGTTAAAGGCTGATTCACACACTGTTTAGTGCGAGTGTTAAGTAGACGTACATTGCGGAGTATGTATGGCAGATTCAAAAGTTTTGCAAATATTGTACAACAAGCCCAGCAATGTATCTACTTACACTCTCATTAAACAGTGTATGAATGTGCCTTAATAATGTGAATGCACGTATTAAGTTCAATATAATAATATAAAAGTTACTGCATAAAAGTGTGAATTAATTAGTAGGTATTACTGAAAAAGTTAAGTTTGAAAAGTGATGTGGAATCATCTAATCATGTAGACGTTAATTTTAATTGCTCACGTTTTGTTTCATTACAATTTCATGTGAAATGTTCCTTTAGACATTCATTGTTTCTTTGATTTTATCTTTTGAATTTGTGTTTTGACTTTCGTTTTAGTAATAAAGGCAAGAAAATATTACAAGATTGTTTATGTTGCTCTGTAGTATTAAGTATAGTCTGTATAGTTAGCATGTAATTATTTCGTTCAGTTTAGATGAGCCTGTCTGCTGGGCGGCGGCGGTAATGAATGCGCCATCAGCGGAGAAAGTGGTGTCAACCGGACGCGCCTTTTGTGTATAATACCTAAAAACCTTGCCTTATAAATTAAGGTTAAAAGACGTGAATGGCCATTATTATTAACATAATATGTAGGTAAGTGGGCACCGTGCAAGCTGTGACCGAACAGTTTTATTTCGCGAGCTTTCTCGAGGGAGATAAAGAAGACAAGTTACTTTTAAATATAATTTATTCTAAAAAATCTATATCTTAAATCTAATTTGTGCATAAATCGGAAGACTTTTTACAAATACTTAACTAAGTGATAGGTACACAGTGGACGATCTGACTGACCTTCGCGTTGCGGCAGTAAATAAAGTTATCGGTTTTTAATTCACAAAACTTTCTAGCTATTTACCGCCATAAATTAAATCGTAATGTCCGTGGGGAAGGAAAGTTATTTACTTGCTAATAATACCCAGAGAGTGAATGATAGTTTGTTAAAATAAATAACTTAAATAGTGAGTCACTTGGGTTTGTACAATGCCGACTTTTGACCCCAACAATGTTCCGATGGCGTCGACATGGAGTGGTTGATGATGGAAGGAGTGCTCGCGTGTGGGAGACAGAGACAGCACGTGGTGACGTCACGGGGCCTATAGGCGCAGCGCGGGGTTGCGCGAGCGCACGAAGTTGAGCAGCTCGTCGGAGTCCTCGCAGACGAAGGGCTTCACGTGGTGACACGCCACGTCGTGCCACTTGATGCCGTCGTTGTAGAAGTTGTTCAGGATCGACAGGCACGACTCGTCGTTGCCCTGCGGACATCAACCGTCAGTTAAGTACTTCGCTACAAAGACTACTAAATAAGGAAATTGCCAGTTTCGCGGACCGGTTCAACGAACCCACCCAAACGAGACTCCAATGATAAAATTCTGCACGCTATCTCTTGATTGGACACGACTTTCTTCGTTATTTGTGTTCACAGATGGGATTGAATTTATACACAAAATGAATGAATTTTTGTGAATAAATAATGGGCTCTTAATAAAAGAGAAAAGGTGTGTGATTTGATTAGCATACTGGTTGGCAACCGACAGGTGGAGTGGTTGGTGCGAAAATGCGAAATGTGAATCATAAATTGTGTCTTGTTATGTTGATTGAGTAGAGTGGAAACATTTTCAGATAAGATAATATTAGACAGATACTCTCTTTCAATCTTGGTCTCATACTGCTCCACTTAAACACAGGCTTCTCCCAAAGCTTGTACTCGATACTATTCAGCTTTCCACATCCTATCCTAACCAGACATCTTTTTTGACCGTGCACAACTACTTAAATCCAGCAGTAGCTAGAAAAGTATGTAGTAGTTACCTGAGCGGCCTCGCGGTTGTCAGGCTGCGGCTGTCCGAACCCGCCGGTGTAGGACCAGTCGCCGGTGTTCCTCTGCGTGGTGGGTCCAATCTTGGCGCCCGAGCCGGACCAGAACCAGCCGTTCACGTTGGGGGGCTGCAGGTCGGGACGGTCGCAACCCGCGAAGTTGCACTTGCGACCCGACGTCCAGATGTAGCGGACGTTACCGCGAGCGATCCGCTGCTTTATAAACTCGTTCTCCTGTAAAGGGAATGAAACTTGATTAAACTGATAAGGTGATTGGATTGGGTTGAGTCGTTTTTTATGTAGCTGCATTTGTGTACCACAGCTGAGCAAAGATCTGCAATGGCTTCCTGACGCCATCCAGACATCTACGCTTTGGTCTATCTGGGCCTCCATCCGGTAAGTTGTTAACGATTTTATAAACTACTGTCCGTTTCCCCCGATTCAAGTTACAAAAGATGTACACTCGTAAGTATTATACCATCTGCATCTGACCTAATGAAACTACTTATGCATTTCCCAACACACAAGTATGTTTGATAATGGAATGTCTTTGTTTCCCGCTGATGAGGAAACTCAGCATCAGATACGCGATACAGTAACGCGAGCAAGTTGGCGTGTGCTATCGTAACGGTGATCGCGCGCTCCCGCGATGACCGCCGCAGATAGCCGGCGCACGCACAAACTAATGTCAATGGCGCGGTCGACGACTTTTCTGCTCTTGAGGCTGTTTCCCAAGAATCTTTTATTCGAGCAATCATGTAACTAGAATACTGAGCAATCATCCTCCTAAAATCACACAGTAATTGCTTTGTTTGCAACACTTGGCATTAGTAATTTACTTACAATCAAATGTTCGAGATAATTCTTTAAGATGTTTGTGGGAAAATTGCAAAACCTAGGTAAATATAGCTCTAGCTGGCTTCTAGTATGTTCTGGGAGGCCATAGCGCACAAACGAGTATGTGGCAATGGTTCCCTTGGCGGAGGATGTAGGCATCCTGTTAGCTCGGTTTACTTAGACGAGGGCCTTTTACGCGCAGTGGGACAGGAAGGCGCTGACGAGGCTGCGACTGCGAGACGCGGGAATGTGGGCCGCGTGCCACTGCCCGCGCCGGCCATTGCACCCCTTTCTCTGCCGCCGCAACGCTCTACAAACCGCATCAATCTTCCCAATGAATATTGATGTACGCGCCGATAGCTTCTTTATTCAGTCGGTGCGATCAGCACGCGATTCCGGGTCGCCCTCGAGCCCGCTGTGGTAAGCGACTCCACAATGAGGCGACAAACGTTCGTTGACATTCCACGACCGCGACAGGAAGTGCACGCAGTGAAAACTCATGCTTTCCACCGGTAGATAAGTCAACATCACAATGATTAGGAAATCAGCAACACTCGATGTGTATTCACAAGGAACTGCGCGAACAAAAACATAAGTTATGTAAAGAGAGACGTTAGCATAAGCCGGAATAAGGCTATGTTTTGATAAGCTGTGTAGGCATGTAGCTTACCTGCGTTATGCTTGGTATTGAAAAAAATGCATAAAATTCTCGTTAAGTACCCGAGTGTTACGAGCGTAATGATATGAGTAAAAGTATAAACGTCGTGACTTTGTTTACAATTGGATACGCCGAAAATAATAAAAGATGCTATTTATCCGCTTACTTGGCCTTGCGCAATAGATTTGTCGTTGCGAAAAATTAATTGCGACCTAATTCCTTTTGAGAGGAATGATTAGAGCTGAGCCGAGTGAGTGAGCGCATCACGACTGACCCTGATGTGAAGCTCAGCTGTGAACATAGTGCGAGGCTGATCTCTGTAGCTTCATGTAACTACCTGATTACATGACCCGTCTGACCTTGGCGTAAGGGAGAACACTTTGTACACAACTTCTAATTAGCTCTCTAGTTATGTTCTATGATTATAGGGGTACGAGATGAGAGTTGCCTAAATGAAATACCTAATTGAGGTATAATTATTACGAAAGTGTCATGCATGAACCTAATGAAACAAAAGTAAGAAGCTTATTGCAGAAATTTTCTTAGTTATAATGGTCTACTTACTCTACATTTACAACCTACTCTACAATGTAAACACTTGTTTAATTCATACATAAACCACGCCTGTTTAATGTTTAGATTTATAGTCATAGGCGACAACACAATGTATTTAGGCGGATCAATAAAATGTGTTCCATTGTGTTCTGTTGCAAAATTTTCATTATGAATTTTATGGCTGTCCTAAATAGTATCCAAGTAGGTAAGTACTTTTGCTATTGCATCTTTGTACATCGATCGATTTATGTAGAAGCTCTAAGAAGAAGAAGTATAATCAATTAATCATGTATAATATAACATCTTGAGCCAAAAACATGCTTCGTAAGTACATCTTACTTTTTAGTGCTTATGAAATCGCAGTTATTCTAAATTAATGACTCTATCAATACATGGGTACCTAAACTTAATTAACACTTATAATTACACTTTGCCGCACCTTCATTTTTACCACCATCGTAACCTCAAAAAACCCTCACCTGTGGGGTCTCCAGCGACACGGCGTCCATGCAGTGTCGGCGGCAGATGTTCCTCGCGTCCAGCCAGTCCACCTCGAGACTGCGCGTCGGCGCGTGCTCCCAGCTGAAGAAGTAGGAGTGCAGAACCCCGCGCGCGTCGCGGTACGTCGAGTGGCGGACCCCTGCGGGAATAAAGGAGGTAAGTTACTCAAGGTTTTCTTTCTACTTCTCCTATATTTGTTGAAACCCTGTAGTTAGACTTCTTCTCCTAGGTTTAATTATAGGTAATAATTTACTACTCCTCTTACGACCACCTCGGTTTTGGTCTCCCTATATATTGCCTTCCTTGGCATTCAAAGGTTATTATTGTTAAGTATATCATTTTTGCCTACCGCAGGTTAAAATTGATGGTACCTTATGTATGTATGTTTAGCTTAGTATGGAAAAGTAAGCGCTTTATAAGTTTCCAGCTTTCTTTCTTTTTACGGCCTAAGTCGGAATCGGAGGAACCTTTGACCTCAAGAATTTACGATTCTTATCTAATAATGGATATTACTTATAGCTTTACTTATTACGAAGATATTACTGTGACTACTTTCAAGTTACATAAGTAAGTAAGTAGGTACCTATGCTTGTGAATCCTTCAGTTACTTTTACCAATCGTTCTTTCCAAGCGAAAATATGTGATGGCATAATCAAGTTCCATATTCGAATAAGCATAATAAATTCAAACGGAAACGCATCGAACGTGTCTTGTTTACTGCTAGAATTTCAGCAGTGAAGCCGCATACGGGATTGCCATTTGTATAGGTGATGGTGGCTGTAACGTATACGTTTAGATTGCGACACCGGTGCTGGCTGTACGGATCACTAAATGCTGTTCATACAAAGGTATTGTAACTTCGCAGGTGACGACAGAGTCTGGCACATGTACCTACTTGTGCCAGCTTAGTGAAAAGGTAGTGTAGGTACTAGCATGTTTCGACACTACGTTTATCTGGACGACTTAGTTCATTCACGCTTTGTTTAGAAGAAGTGTTACGATTCTCACGACTTTATTAGGCGAGTATTTATAGTACCTAATGGAGTTGGAGTTAAATACTTTGCCTCATTTGGTTTAACCGTATATGGAACGGCAACGAATCTACTATAAGTGATCGCACTTCTCATACTATCTCATAATTAAAAGTTAACATGAATTGACCTAATTAGGTATAGAATAATGATGGCGGCTATAATGCTGGTTATCGTTGTGCTATGGATATGGTGGTAGTTGACGAGCATCGATCCCTGCGCCGGAGCTCTCGCCGTAATGCGGGACATTATCGCCGCGCCCGCGCACCGCCGCCGCCCGCCGCCGCGCCAATCACAACAAACCCATCGTCAGCTGATTCAATGTAGCGTTTCTTTCGTAATTGTAGAAAGTTCTAGACCTCTCTCCGGTCGACGCATCTCTGCAAACACCTTCGAAAAATATTTACTCGTTTTTTGTGTGACCAGCGTGAGTAAATACCTACATAACTTCATGAGTGCCCGTACCGGTCACGTTATGTAACAGCTCTAACTATCGACGAATGGAAAAGATTGATTGACTGATTATGCGTTTAAGGTGTGACATCGACATCTTCGTTATCTGCACGAATATTTAAATTACTTAAATTATTTTTTATGGTACAACAGTCAGGTTGTATTGTAATTATTACGTAACTCTTCATGTCTCATTATCAGTTAACCATCGCGATTGAACCGCGGTGTCAAGAGAAAGTGTAAGCAAATTCTCCCATGAACTCTGGTAATCGTTAGGTTTTTGTTCGAAGTGTGGATTCTAGATCAATCTGCGTAATAAATTGTAGGTAGATAGGTGCTTTGTTGCAACATACTGCATGATGCATGCGTCTCCATTACAGTTTCTAAGTAAGTACCTCAGTTTAATTTTGTAAATCCTTGCTTTTATGGCGCAACTACATTTTGTATTCCATAATCGTCAAATAAATTTTAGTGGCAATAAAATTGTTAATAGCTGATGTACCGATTGTGCGTGAGCGGTAATGTCAGAGTTTATGATAGCTACTATTTATTGGATATTAACTAATCATACACAATTTTACGGCCCTTCGCAGTGGGTCCAATGTACTCCGGTACGTTCGCGAGTTGTTAAAATATAATTTCTGCGCGAGCTTTGCATTGCCTAAAGAGTTTACCGTGGGAATTCCGGGATAAAAAGTAGCCTATAGGAATCAGAGATAATGTAGCATTATACTGGTGAACAAATTTATGAAATCAAATCACAATTTTTTCAGTGAACTCTCTGAAATCAATAAAGAACATTAATTCGTTATCGTTAGTTAAATTTATTTTGCTTCTTAATGAAAGTGTACCTAATCCAAAAGCCCAATAAAATTTCACCTTGAAATTGAAATGACAATCAGATGGTTTATCGTGACCACAAAAGGTTATTCTTGGTTCATGATGACTATATATTGACGACCCGGCTGACAGGCTTTCAAATAACGGATTGTTCGAGGAAATAAAGCATCAAGTAAAGTATGTTTATCCTGAATACACGGCACACAGGATGAATGCCCATTGTGATGCAATGTGAGTACTGAGGGACAAACGCTCCCACACTGAAGCTAGTACCTACATACGTACTAACTGACATACGCCACACCTCATACGGGCACTTGTTGCGGAATCATAATATTGATAAAGTACTGCTTATCAGTATTTAACATAGAACAATTTAAATAGACTTGAGACCTTTTGTGGTAGGCACCATTAGTAATTCTATTCGAATAACGCGTCGCTTCGTTGCCTTTTCACATCCGTGATTGTGTACGAATCTTAGACCAGTGCAAGTGCCCAGGTGGGTTACACTTGTTTATTTTAAAATATTGAGGCCAATTTTCACTTGCTCGACATCATCTCAATGTATGTAGAAGATATTTTGTAAGTTACGAGATATGACGTGTATTACGAAATGACTTGTGACCGCGAAAATCGCTGTACAGAATTTTCTATGTACTTACTCCTGGAATCGGATTTCCCTAATGACGATTTGCACACAAGAACACGAGAAATTGTTTTCAAACTAGGACATCATGGATTTCAGTAATAGTACCGACAAATATGGTATCTTTATGAACCCGACCATAGCACAATCAGTAGATTTCAGATTCGCATGACGGTCGCCGCAGCCGCGACCTTCTGATAGCGTAAAGGCTCCTGAAGATACGCAGGTCCAGTAGACCCACCCGATCATGCATATAATATGTATTATGTATACAGAGTGTTGCAAAAATGTACGTATGCAGCATGTTACTTATGCCCTTTTTGCAACATCCTGTATAGATATGTAAGGTAGTTGGTACATACTGTTGGAGCAGCTCCTTGGGTCGGGCAGCGCGAGGCGGCGCTGCGCGTGCACGGCGACCAGCGCGGCCAGCAGGGCCAGCGCCACGCAGCTGGAGCGGGCCATAATCTGCAGAAAACGGGAATAAAGTCAGCAAGCAAGAGAGGAGTTGGAATCATGATACAACATCGGATGCAGGATGAGCTGATGAAATTGAGTTTCTGTCTTCAGCAATATTATCTAGTGATCTTTCATCAGCGACTCTTAGGATCAAACTATTTACTGGGGGTGGAACTGACATGATTTCATGACTGTACATAAAAGAAAAGATGTTTTGATTGCGTGGGGCACAATGTAACAATCAAAATAGAATATTCTCGATCACAGGTGCACGGACAGGTGTCCAAGGGCCCAATACCGCGGGCCACGCCTCACGCGGGCGACGAAAGTAGTCACTCGACGAGTCCGTATTACGAGTTTGCTTTCTTTTATTTATGCAGACCGTGACCGCCCGAGGACAATCGATACGTGAGATGAATTTATTTTGTTGTATTTGTGAAAGCAAACTCGGCTCTCTGACCTCCTTGCTCGCGTGTTTAAATGTTTGCGAGAAAAGGTGTTGAGTTCGAGAAATCGTCGTCGGCCGGAGCGCGCTTCTGGTGACGGAAAAGCTCTTCTGCGCTCGCTGGGCGCAATCGATACTAGTTTGCTCCCAACAATAAATACTTAGTCACTTTTATTGCTTTATAAATTATTTATTGCAAAGGAAAAATCATTTCCGTTGATAGAGGATAAGGTATAAATAGTTTCTGAAGTTTTCATGAATTGACCGAAATTTAAAAGTTATTGCTGTGAAAATGATTTTCGTATGCACTGCATAAGTTGTATAATATTTTCTTACCGTTTTCCATTCTTAGATTAACTTTTATCTATTTAAATATATATTTCTTATCTTTTAACACATAAAAAACTTCAGCAGGTGTCGTGTGGATTTCTAAAATATTCATATAAACAAATAAAATATTTACTATCACGATATATAAATAATTTTATATTTACTGCAGCATCATCGCTGAAACTTATATTTTTTACACACACGAATATTTTAGGGCACCACCATTTTCCTGCACGGTTTTCGTTTTTAAAAAGGGCTTCATGTCGTACCTCTGTATCTGTGTGTGTGTCAGTGGTAGCGAGCGGAGCGGAGCGCGGGCGTGGCGCGGGCGGGCGGCGCGGGAGCAGGGGACAGACTGGCGCAGCCGCGCGCCTCCTCTCTAATTAAGCCTCCGGCATTCATTCACTTTCACTTGGACGACCTGCACCGCGCCTCTTCACCAGGAGCGGGGACCTTCTGGAGGTCGTACCGGATACCGCGGGTTCGAACATATCGCTAATAAGTGACGTGACTCTACATAACAAGTACAATACATTGTTCTGTCACCGTTGCGTGCCACCGTGCCACATATCGATATCGCTGGTGTCAGCCAGAAAAGTGTAATAGTGATATGTTCAGTCAGACGTGCCTAAAATTCCCTAGATTTTTCAGTTTTTAATTAATGTAATAATCACATTGATTCCCTGACCTGATTAATAGATCTAGCTTCAGATATACAGGATGTTAGATAGATTTCCGCAATTCTAACTACTCCTGACTCAGGAGTCCTGAGTTTGGACAATTGTAAAATCGGGTGCACCGCTACGCTTCTGTGTTCTTTGTTATATGGGGAGATATTAGCGATCACATCAGATTAAGTTGTTGTGGCGCTCCTTGGGAAAAATATATGTACCTATGTTCCAAACGAAATTCGGAACTCATGTTTAGATAAATTATCCAAGTTCTGGTAATATGTAGGTATTCGTCCTTTATAGATATCAGCTTAGGGCAAATGACGCGATTGTTTAACTGAATGTGACTGAATTAACGAAGTTATATAAATGTAGACCTTGATTGTTGACAAATGTTTTTTTGTTGATAAACAGTAGTAAATAGGACTTATCGTGTAAACATTCGTACACACACTTATCGTGTAAGTATTTGTATGAGTAAAATCTTATGTTATTTAGAGTATTTAGTGTTCGTAGAATCGGAGTGTGCAACCATGCATAAGCATCAAATAACTAACTGAAGCTATCTTTAAATACCTACTGCGAGTGTGTAAAAACACTAGAAATATTGGAACTTCGGACAAATTTAACTCCTACGATGCACTAATTAAAAGCTAAATGTAACGTTAGCGAGTTCGCTGCCTGTACGCGCCTGTGCAATATGCAGTTGCGCTATCGCATCGCATCGCAGGCAAATGTCAAACTCCTTCGTCATATCATCAAATTAAATGTAAAGCACAAGTAAGATACAAGTGAAAGTGAAATGTGTTATCAACAAGAACCTGTTCACCGCAATGGGAATATGATTTGTTTGTATTCGACGAACCGCTGCGCTGGCAGGAAAAATATCGTCATTTGTTTTGTAATGGCAAACTCTTTGAAAGTTTACGAGTAGGTAGTATGAGTACTTAAGGGAGATACTTCGGTTACAAAACATCAACTTATGCTGATATACGACAATGAACAGGGCTTGGCGGACACCGCCCTGGGCATAGCAACACTATCTAAGTGCTTCCAAAAGTTACGGAACGAAGAAGACCTTATGAGTCTTATGACTGTCGCTAGATAATTTTGAAGAAAAAAGTACTTAACTTACATAGATGTTACTGTAAATTCATATTTCTATCTGTTGCATCACAATATTCCCTGCATGAAATAGAGTTGAGTACCTACTTAAATTTAGGTAGTTAAGTAGAATAGGATACTAAATACTCATAAAAAAGCGTTTTGAACCAAATAACAAATAAAAAGTTCCTTCGCGCGCGTTGATGTCTTTTACATGGGAAAAATAGTAGGTGCAGTCGTCGAAATATAATTGGCCCGTTTGGACAGCTCGAAAATGTATGGGATGACAGCTGGTGTCAAATCTAAATCATAAAAAATCTAAACAATAACTAACTTTTGGTGCTTCAAAAGTTCTTTTTTTATTTCAGCCGTTAAAAAATAAGCCAGATTATGTACCTTTTTATGTATTTCATCAAGTAAATCAAGAGTAATATAGCAAATTGGTGTAGCTTTCCATACGGGCCCATATTTCGACGACTGTATGTACAATATAAAATAGTTGATGTTATTGCAGCAAGACATTAGCTTCCGTAATATAATATGTATTTTTTTAGTAGTTAGGTGGGAGTGTGAGTGGGAGTATAGATAGGTACATTTACTGTGTCTTTTTGCTTGTTTTTTACCCTTTTCATCTCTCAGTCGAAGACTTTAGTCTATGCTGTTACTTTGTACCATATTTATGTGTACCTACATATCTCCTGTTTCTATGTGTGTGCAATAAAGAGTTATCTATGTATCTCTATCTATTTTTAATAATTACTACCTTGGATCAATGATTTATGAATATTAATTTAAACTTTCGCTTTGTTCAGTTTAGTCTAAACAGAGTGGAATTTTGACAATGAATTAAAAAAAATATACAAAGTATTTGACCATAACTGTAGTCGATAAGATTTATTACAGAGATTCAATAGGCACCGGGCCAGACCGATTCTAACTTAGATGAGATGATCATTGATGGCCGTGATCCACTTCGCATCAAGTCACGACTCAGAAATGGACTGCTTTATATGTTTTCAATTTATTTTATTTTATACTTAGGTACCTACTTGAGAAAATATTCAGAGTTTCACTTCTCTCGATCATCTTCATTTTCACGGTTAATGAGCAAAGACATTAATATTTAATTTAAATGCACTTTTTCAATTCAAAATCACTTATAATACATATAGCCATCATGCACTACATAAAGGTTGTCTGGCAGAGACACTTTTAGTGATAAGACCGCCTTTTGTACTTTGTTTTAATTAAGTTTTGCAACTTGTAAATTTTATTATTCTTTGTTGGTGTACAAATATAAAGTGTATTCTATCTATCTATAGATCTACATAGTATAAAGCTTCCCATGTATGTCTATCTGTCCGTATGTACATTAACTACTATGCTCAATTGCTTACTTACTTAAAGTTTTTTTTATAGATTGTAATTATATATTTTTTATCCCGGAATCCCCACGGGAAATACTTTTAGGTCGAAGCAAACCTCGTGCGAAAAACTATTTCTCTATCTTATAAGTAGGTATTTATTTACTTATAGCTGCTGGACCAACCTCTCATATTTTTTGTAATTATTCAGTTAATCTTCGTTTACAAAATACTTTCAGTGTATACAGAATACGCTTTCCTACAGACATTTTTGTTGCATAATTTTGGATAATCACCAGTCTTAGACGGGTTTTATGATTTTAGAACGTTTCAAATTTCGTTACATGTGCAATTCTGCATCTTGTTTCGTTTTTTAGAAAATTATAGTCAGGTATGATGTACCTATATACACGACCGTAGTAAAGATACCTAACTATAAATATCAACCGCAAATATTGCATACTTGCTGCCACAGGTCGTAAACTTGAGATAGCCGAAGTAGGACACGCTATAGCAACTACGGACTAACAGTGTCTCCACCGCGATTAGGGATTAGGCCGTCCGCAGCTTTTGCAATTCACACCATGCATGGTGCGTTTATATAATAATAATAATATGTGGGGACATCTCACACACGGCCATCCGACCCCAAGCTAGGCAGAGCCTGTGTTATGGGTATCGGACAGCTGATATATCTACACAAATACATAGATAGATAATAGATAGATATTAAATATAAATATCAACACCCAAGACCCGAGTACAAACATCTGTCTTTAAACAAATATCTGCCCCAGCCGGGAATCGAACCCGGGACCTTCGGCATAGCAGTCAGGGCCACTAACCACTACGCCATTCGACCGCCAATAATTGTACTTAGTAAGCTACAATCATGCTCTAGATTCTCTAGAACTCTATAGTCCCTACGTACCTATTGAACATTTAGAAGTATGTACCTATAAACGGTACACTAAAGATAATAATGAGTAATTCATTCATTTATCAATACACTATAAAGTGCCTGTAAAATTGACAATGGGAAATGGATCGTTTACACAGTGCGAGCTGCTGCCTGGCCAGTAGACAGCTACTCGGTTTGTGTACCTACTCGTACGCCAGTAGCTCGGCTCGCCTTTGCTGTCTACACGACACCCAGTCCGAGTCGAGTCGCGGTGTCGGGTGAACTTGTTTTAATGGGAGATTTTCTTTTGACGTTTAAAAGTTTCAAAATCGACCAATAGATGACATCCGGCCTGTCGTTTTTTATGAGCTACATTCTTCTGAGGGGACGGAAGATGTCATAAATGGTACAAAACTGTCTTAAACTAGTTAACACTTAACATTATGCATAATATAACAGTTAGTTATTGCATATGGTTCAATTCACATCCATTGGGTTTTTACCCGACTGCCGAAGGAGGAGGGTAATGTTTTTCGATTGCATGTATTGTATGTTTGTTTGTCTGTTTCTTTGTTCCCTCCTGTAGCCTAAACGGCTTGATAGATTTTGATGTATGAGGTATCGTTAGAAGCGTATTGATGGCGCGATGGTTATAGGCTATGTGACGTTACATTAAAATGTACATAGCGCCCTCTAGAGGACATAACGTGATGATCGATAAAATAATATCTTTCCAACTATGCCGTGTGGGGTATTAAATGAAAGGGCTTGATTTACACATCATCATCATCATCACGACCCATTACGTCCCCACTGCTGGGGCACGGGTCTCCTTCCAATGAAGGAAGGGTTTAGGCCTAGTCCACCACGCTGGCCAAGTGCGGGTTGGTGGACCCCAACACAAACAAGCTTGTGCTGAGAGAGTTGTCGGGTAAGTGGGCAACCCGACTGTCAGATGTTTTCAAGCCGCCCGAAGGCCTCTGACTAGGCTTAACGACTGCTGCCGAAGCAGCAAACGGGACCCACGGCTTAACGTGCCGTCCGAAGCACGGAAGCGTCCAGAAAAGCACCACTTGAAATTGGTCACCCATCCAATGGCTGACCGTGTCAGTTGTTGCTTAACCTCAGCGATCAGTTACGATCACTGAGGCCCGCTCGACTACGGACGATTTACACATTACAAAAATATGCATATTGTAGGTATTTAAATAACCACACCAAAATTATTGAAATAAAAAATGTTCATGAACTAAAACCCGAAAACTGACGTAAATATTCATAAAATAAAAACAACTAAAAAGTTACAAATAAAAAAATATAATTCTAAACAAACAAAAAACCGCAGGCGGGGACCAACTTGACCGCCACACAAGGCCGTTTTCTAAGTAACATTCAGCTAAATGGTGAACCCTCTGCTAGTCCCCGCCTACGATACTTTCCATTATCATTGGGACTTGTTTTCATCGTTTTGTGCAGTCGGGTTTTTTGTTTGTTTAGAGTTATATTTTTTATTGTATTGGCTGAAAGGACTGGAATCCATGCCGGCTAAAAAAAATGCAGTGCTGTTGAGTATGAAGTTTTACTAGCGCCATCTATAATCGGTTTTTGTCTATGGTTGAAAATCTCCCATTTAAAAAAAAATGGTGATACGCTCTACGACTCTGCGAGCGACGGCCGAGCCGCTGTCATGGGCGAGTAGCTGCCGGGCGAGCAGGCGAGTGAAAATAAAAAATGTTGAAGTAACTCGAATGCGAGCTACTGACCAACTCGCACGTACGAGTTACTCGTAAGTTACGTCCAAACAGTGCGAGTTACTGCAGTGCAGCTACTCGGAAGGCTGACTCGTACGCTAGCTCGCACTGTGTAAACTAGCCACAAGCCTCCATTGGCATACTAATTAAGCCATAATGTACGATAGTTTCCTTCACCGTAAGAGTCCGAGTTATAATCGTACTTAAATTCTTTATTTATTTGTAAAGATTTCATTGATACCGGTACTGGTATACAAAAATATGCTTATATTATAATACAATACAATACACTTTATTTGCACCAAGAACAAAAATTACAAAAAACAATACTTAAAAATAAAACAGTACAAAGAGGCGGCCTTATTGCTTATAGCAATCTCTACCAGACAAACTTTGTTATATCTTTATTAATATACAATAACAGACAAAAAATACAATATATACAATAACAAAACGAGCGGTATACCTATTGGTAAAATGTAAGTTCGTCGGCGCGCGTTGATGTCTTTTACTAGAAACTTTTGTCATTTGTATTATTTGAGAACTATGTAACTTTAACTTCGTATTATAAGTACCTACATTTTATATTATCTTGAGATTTAACGTAGCAGCACAATTTCATTGAGATATAATTATTTCAAAGAAACAAAATGATATTTTATTATTTTACCATTTCCAGAATAAATTAACACCTAATTGCGAGTAACTTGATATCAAACGTAGTACGTTTCTGAAACATCCTTTAATATCTAAGTAGGTACTTAATTGCAGATTGCAGTTGCTGATAAAGTTGGATAAGATTCATCAGCTTCACTTTCAGGGTTAAGTTATCACAAGTAGTAGATTTTGCAATCGTGTTAATATAGCCATACGATATGTATGTGCCATACAATTTAGAGAATAGGGGCTGCTCAATAATTTATTTCAGGATAATGGCCCATCTTGCCGAAGCTTAGCACACAGAATTATATGAGCTGTACACGTTTGTGATTGGTTGTGCAACCGGCCCGAGGTCACCGACGCGACGTATTTGAACCTCTCTCGAAGATGTACCTATCTACTGGTCGCCACTTACTTTTATAGCTAGGTATACCCAACACTTACCTATCTACCTACTTCAACGAGGTACGAGGTTTGTAACTAGGGTAAATCGTGGTATAACTGGCATGTGTCAGTAACTGGCACTTTGACTATAAAACTAAATATATTAAGCTTTTGGATATAGTAAGACCATCTTTGATGTGTTTACAGCAATCTCCAATTATTAATTAATATTATAGTTTAATTTTACGCCGCTAAGTGGGTATTTTCCGGCGCTGGAAATTATCTCAGTCAAAGCGGCGAAGATCGCCAAAAAAATGCACGTGCGTTAAGTTTTTCTTAAGGAGACACCAAAATTTGTATGGCCTGTTTTCGCGAAAATAAATAAGTTTTTGATAGTGTGACAATAACAAGGAAGTAGGGGAAGGTCTAAACAATATCATAATAGCCCGATTCACTGTGATTTTAGTTGCTTTTGAGTTATATTTGAGGGTGCTAGTTACTGAAATGTAATTTATATCTTCACTTAGTAACTGGCACCCCCCTGCCAGTTACTAATATTTTGGGTTTTGTGATTTTAAGCTATTTTATACCTTCTATCGACAGAAAATACGATTTAAAGTGCACTGTAAAAACCCCCAGTGTCTAGGCAGCTTTGTTTCAATAACTGGCACGGGGCTGCCAGTTACTAATCTGCATACATTTTTTTACGCACCAATAACTGGCACTTACTGGTGCGGTAAACATTTCTTTCATGTTTCTTTTCAGAAAAATGACTAAAATCAAGGCAATCTACAGTAGTCTGTAATTGTCCACTGCTGGACCTCTCACCAGCAGTGACACAGCACTCTGTTCTCGACCTTCCTCATCCAGCCACTACCGGTCAGCTTTATAAGGTCGTTGGTCCAGCTGGCCCGAAGGTATCCGCCGCTACCCTTGCCTGTTCGTGGTCTCCACTCTAGAGCGCGTTTTCCCCACTGGTCATCGGTTCTTCGACAGCTATGGCCTGCCTAATGCCACTTGAGCATACATAATTTAAGAGCTATATCGGTTACTCAAGTTCTCTTACGGATTACCTTATTTCTGATATGGTCCTTCAAAGAACCACCAATCTTTCCAATGCCCGCTGATTGATTCGGTGGACCAGTCCAACCGTCAGTGTCCACGTCTATGATCCATACGTCATCACCTAAGACGTAAGACGCATTGACTGAAGACCTTTGCCTTCAGGCATTTATGTGAAAATTTGTCAAATCTTCCCTTATGCAGTCCAATCCAGTAATACATATTTTGTTTTATGCACCTTACAGCTTCGTTTTCGAAGTTCCTTCTGCCTAGTCGAATAGACTGTCCAATGTAGACATAATATACTGTTGCTGCATTAAGGCCGCTATGCATGTTACAACGAGGGAATTCCAGAACTGCGCAGGTCTAAATGGAATCAAAGGCTTTCTTATAGTCCTTGAAGAACTTGATAGAAACACGGTTCGTGATGACCTTATAAAACAGCTTGAAAACATGACTTATAAACAAAATTGGTTAAAGAGCTTCGAGAGCTGAGAGAGAAGCTGTTCGAGAATAGTAATAGCTTTCAGAAGAGCTGTACTAATTCTGTCTTTACCCAGAGCATGTGAAGCTGAAAGCCGTAAAAACCTTCAATTTCCTCAAGAAATTTCAGCTTAGAGGCAACTATACTACCGTCAGCAGTCTTCAACTTAGCCAGGTCACTTCTCCCAAGCTGCTGAATGAATAGATCAAGGTCCACAAGCATTTGCTTTCTCCATTTCCGTTTCCAAATCCAAGGGTTTCTCGATTTGTTGCATTCATATGGACTTACGATTCGTCGCATACTTGTACTGTCATTTTGTCGTAGAAGTCGACCATGACAACGGTGATTTTGAGTCTTACCGGTACAAAACCTAGACAGGTAATTGTACATTACCTAATATCAAATATATTATTGATTTTAGAGTACTTATTGACCTAATTGCATGATTTTTTAAAAGGTGCCAGTTACTGAAACATCATGTGACAGTTACTAATTTTTACTGCCAGTTACTAGGTTTTTTGGGGGTAGTGGATATAAACTTCATTAAAATCGAATATTAATCATATATCTTTACCATTTATACCTATAATTGTTCGTCATCTTATTGCCAGTAATTCAAGCCTACCAGTGCTTAAATCAGGCCAATACTTTATTTTTAATATATTTTTTTGTGTTGCTAGTCGCTTAAACTGCCAGTTACTAGTACTTTTACCCTACTTATATTTTTATTTGTAATTACCTATCCACCCACCTATGGCCTATACACGAATATACAGAAGCAAAAACAGCTAAGAAGGTACATTTTATAGTTACACTCGCAAGCAATGAAAAAGTACCACCTGCCATTGCCGTTCAATATCTCACATATGCTAAGTCAAAAGACAATATTCGTCCTACCTACATACACCTAAGTATAGGTAAGTACATAATGTAATCTACATGTAAAGTTGACAATGCGAAGAACGCCTAGGGCTAACTTTCTCGGGGAACCAGTGAGGGTCGCCATAAGTATGCATTGTCCGTCGCACGGTACTAATGTGCCGCGCGTCACACACTATGCAAATACATACATGAGATGGTAGAAATTTCCTGCCACCATGGCAGAGTACAAGTGGAATTTTATTAGCCATTAGTATTTCATGTTTCTATTGGGGAACTTTCATTTTCATAACGTCAGAAATAAAAATCTGCGCCCCAGACAGAAGACTTTACTTTTCACATTATTATTTTATTTTGAGGACTATATTCAACAAAGCCGCCAGGGTCTCCGCACCTACCCATTGCTGAAGTCTGAGCGAGACACATTTCTATGTAAAACGACGCAGTGACACCGCTCCGGCGCCGCACCGCCGCCGCAACGCATCGTGTCGTGTGCTCTTGCCCTTACGGCAAAAGTAAAACGTGAAACGTGGCGGGAACTAATTTACTTCACATATTCTAATACTTAGCATTTCCATTCCGATGTTAAGTTAACTGTGTTGTGTGAGTGCAGCGCCGTTTATTATCTTCAGCACCCCAGTGCAGTGCAGTGGTGGCGATGCCGAAGGCACGGACACAAGACAAGACCGACTTGAGAGACTGACGCAGGACTCACACTAACAAAGTCAGTGATAAAGGGCAGTGGATACTGTTTTCCATGGTTTAAATTATAATCTGTGTTCATCGAGTGTCTTGAGCTGGCCACACCGGTTTCTACGTCTTTTTATTCTATTCGTTCGTTCATTTCATTTCGTTCATTCATTAATCAATTTGAGTTGAAGAAAAATGGCTGATAATAAGCTTTACGAGATTTTAGGTGTTACTCGTAGTTCCAGCGACTCAGAAATAAAACGGGTATGTTTATTTCAACGTATTTCATAGACGCAATAATTATTCACATGACTTCGGGAAAATTTCGTCTCGAACATAGTTCATTGTTCCTATCCTAGAGCCCATTACCCCTACTGTCATTCATTTACGTATTGTACAATGTGCTTCATTTTAATTGTAGAGCTATCACAAATTGGCGAAGGAGTTTCATCCTGACAAGAATCCTGAAGCTGGAGATAGATTTAAGGAAATCAGTTACGCCTATGAAGTATTATCAGACCCGAAGAAAAGACAAACATATGACAAGTATGGGTTGAAAGGTCTTCAAGAAGGTGGGCAAGGCGGTGGCTTCCCTCCTGATGACTTGTTCGGTGGCTTCTTCGGCGACATCTTCGGCATGGGTGGCGGCAGCCGAGGGGGCCGTGGCCGTGGGCGCGGCCCGGTCCGTGGGGAGGATACCATCCATCCGCTGAAAGTGTCTTTGGAAACTATGTACAATGGTAAAACATCGAAATTACAGCTAAGCAAAAATGTGATATGTGGACCTTGCAAAGGAGTCGGGGGAAAGCCAGGGGCTGTGGTTCCTTGCAAGGATTGCCATGGACAAGGAATTAAGGTCTCTTACCAGCAGATTGGGCCTAACATGACTCGGCAGTTTCAGAGCCGCTGCCCTACCTGCCAGGGCCAGGGTGAGACTATCAATGACAAGGACAAGTGCCCTAAGTGCAAAGGCAAGAAGGTATTAAATGAAACCAAAATATTGGAAGTTCATGTGGAGAAGGGCATGCGTGACCATCAGAAGATTTTCTTCCGAGGAGAAGGAGACCAGCAGCCGGACACCGAGCCCGGTGATGTGGTCATTGTTCTGCAGCAGAAGCCTCATGATGTGTTCCAGAGAACCAATGATGATCTAGTGATGAAGCATGAGATCACTCTTACTGAGGCATTATGTGGGTTTGAATTTGTTGTCAAACATCTGGATGGCCGTGATTTGCTTGTGAAGCACCTGCCTGGTGAAGTTATTAAACCAGGAGATTTGAAGGGTATTCAAGGAGAAGGCATGCCTCTTTATAAGAATCCATTTGAGAAAGGTAATCTGTACATTAAATTTGATGTAATTTTCCCTGAGAATAATTTTGCTTCCGAAGAACAAATGAAACTAATTGAAGGTATTCTGCCGCCTCGTCCTGCCTTTGTTATGCCAACGGGTGAAGATGTTGAAGAAGTAAATCTGATGGAGTACACGGCTAGTGACAGAAATCGCGGCAGAGAAGAAGCGTATGCCAGCGATGACGAAGAGCAGATGCATGCCGGCCCAGGAGTCCAATGTGCCCATCAGTAGCTCAATTATCCATTTATAGGGATTTTACTCGGACCTCATTATGCATATAGTTCAATACAATCACTATATCACAAAATTAGTTAAAACAATGCTAGAAATTTTAATTTATGGCTGAACTAGATTCATTTTGTCACTGAACCAGTTAAAATGACATGTGCCTGATTTATATGAAATGTTTATTAGAACTACTTTGAACTAAACAATGTATGATGCAATAACATTCAATGAGTAGTAATACATTTATTAATGTAACCTTTAATGCTAGTTTTCTTTTTATTTTATTGTTTTATAGAGTTTTTGGGCACAATAATTACTAAATGAATAGTAGTAATTTTATTCCTTCCTTCATGTAATTCATTCCAGGGACATTTTTGTATGGATGAGGCAAATAATCATAAAAATACACATATTTTCTTTTATTGTTTTTATCCTTTTTACTATGTCTATTATTTAAAGTTTGATCCCGAAAGGAGCCTCTTCGAGTGAGATATTGCACCTTAATCATAAACCATAACAATAAACCATACCTCCATGAGATGATGAACTCCAGCGGTTAGTAGTACATACTTACCTGCCTCCTAGGCTGGTTAGCTCTGTGGTTCGATTCCCACGGGGCACACAATGGATTGATTATTCATTCCAATTCTTAGGGTCAGATGTGCCCAAAAATATATCTGCCTACCTTGCATGGAGCACTTTGTGTGAACAAGGTGAGAGTTTCTGCTGGTGCCGCGACACCTTGGGAGTTGCTAAAATTAAATTGTAGGTAGGTAGTAGGTACACACTATAATATTATAACGGTAGGTAATCACCACGATGTAATCAGTCGGTAACAACTTCGTTTCTTCATGAGCATGGGGAGTACGAGTTTACATAATCAGTTCGAGTATTGGCGAGCATAGTAAGTAAACGCGAATTTGTATGGCAGGGGAGAGTACCTAGCGATATACGTGCTGCACTTTGTCATTTGAAGCCGGGTCCAGACGAGTGTAACACAAATTCTACGTGTGGACGTCACAACGAGCATTACATGTAACTGTAACGCTCGCGGTTGATCCATCGGCTGTCGGTTTTTCGCGCGAACACAAAAGCGGGCGCAGTGCTCGTTTGGTTGAGTTCGCGTGCCGTGCACACTGCTGACGCTAAATTACACGTAATGTTACATACCTATTTTCTCGTCTGGACCCGGCTTAAGCCATGCACAGTCGGTAGGTATGTTTTTAATACAAAATGGAGTAATGTTTAGGTTTAAGAATAGCAGCACTCAGAAACTTATGTTTAGCTTAAGTGTAGGTAACCCTCGACATATTATTATTATGTTCCAGAAATCTAGCTTTACGACTTACGTCGATGACGAGTAGCCCCCTTAGCCGAAATTCAAATAAAATACATTAAGTGCTATGGGCACAATATTTATTTTATAGTTGATTCAAATATATCACAATACTTTTTAAAGTCCTTACGACTCCTACAAAGAATATTTAGATTTATGTATTGTAGCCCCATTTTGCGTAACTTTTCCAATCGTTGCTTCACTGTTGTTTGTGAAGCTGTCAGTACTCGCGGCTTGTCGGCTATCTCGTGGACAGGAAATCCTTCCTCTATCAGGAAATCCAAGAAGCTTTTTAACTGAAATAAATACAAACATAATTAAAATCCTGGAAGTAAGTAAGTATATACTTATTATAGTTTAGTAAACACAAGATTATGCGATACGATTTGCGTCTAAAAGATACTTATTCAAAACGTTACTATGCCATACGAGATTAGGAAAATAAATATTAGACAAAAACACATGGTCGGCCCGTCTTGTAGTCTAGTCTAATGTAGTCTTTGCGCCGACCGTCAGAAAAATCGGACCACACCATTGACGTTAACAAGCGGCCGTAAGGTCAATTTATTATAATAAGTTCAAAACAAATAGTTATTTACCTTTGTAACACGAATAGTTTTGAGTGCAGGTAGTTTAACACACATGTCTTCAACTGTCTCTGTTGTTATATTTAGTCTGTTTGCTAAATAATTTTGTGTAGACATGCTATCTCCCAAAATACTTTTCGCGTCTTTGGATATTTGTATTGACCTGTAAATAATAATATTTATAAGATATTTTGTTACAAGTAAGTAGGTGTATATTTTTATGGCATCTCAATGAGATGTGTCAGTCAATACATAACTTCCAACACACAATGGCCCACCAAAAGGGTAAAATTACAATTTTAATAAATCGTGCCCAAAACATGGTTTACTCTACTACACAAATATAGCTGAATTCCAATGCTCAAATTTCCACAGGAAATTCTTTTAAAGCTTCGTACAGACTGGCCAAACGAACGCCAACAAACGGGTTTCGTTGACCTTCGTTGCTGCAATCTGCCCTGTATTATATATGATAAATATCCATCGTTGGGCATTCGTGGGGAATTTATGCGGCTTAAGGTGAAGCCAAGCTTGTGATTGTACTAATAGAATGAAGATAGCCATTATTACCTTTCCAATATATTTTCAGAACAACGAACCATCCATGGGTAAAGGTTTTTTACACCAGTGTCTTTCACTCTTTGTAATCTCTCTCTGATAGTGGTTGGGTGATATTTTAGGACCCACAGATCTCTCAAAATTCTATCTCCAGGTACTCCCATTTCTGAAAAAAATATGAAGAAATAATATAATCTTAATACATCATTATCCTTACTATATCCTAACTAATATTATAAATGCGAAAGTAACTGTGTCTGTCTGTGTGTCTGTCTGTCTGTTTGTCTGTCTGTTACTCTTTCACGCCATAACTACTGGACGGATTTGAATGAAATTTGGTATACATACGGTCTAGACCCTGGGAAAAAACATAGTCTACTTTTTATCCCGGAATTCCCACGGGAAAACTTTTTAAGGCGAAGCGAAGCTCGCGGGAACAGCTAGTAATATTATAAATGCGAAAGTAACTGTGTCTGTATGTCTGTCTGTTACTGTTTCACGCCAAAACTACTGAACGGATTTGAATGAAATTTGGTATAAATACGGTCTTGACCCTGGGAAAAAACATAGGCTACTTTTTATCCCGGAATTCCCACGGGAAAACTATTTAGGGCGAAGCGAAGCGCGCGGGAACAGCTAGTATTGTAATAGATTAAAAAGCAAGCAGCAGTCAATTTGCATCACATCTGCAGAAATTAATTCTATGATGATTGAGCAAGACATATGAGATAAAGTGGTAGGTATTTCGTTTGATATACATACAACATTTGAGTACACTCAACTCAATAAATATAATATAATTTTGCACCTTGTTAAAAGTTAAAACTTCACAAACTGCAGTTGAAATAATGAAAACTTTTTAAATTTATATTTTGACAAAGTACAAAATTTTATACCTATTTGTAGAATTAGAACTGTACAGATAACATTTATACAAGGACAATCATATTAATCTCTTACCTAGTAGTACTTTCAATGAGTTTTCAAGCCAATCAGCCGACATGGTGTAAATGAAATCTCTTTTAGCCAATTTGGGGCTTAATATTGCAGGGGGACACTAAAATTTGAAGAGAAAATTACATAAAAGTAAGTATTAAGTAATATATTTAAAAAATAAAATGCTACATAAATTATTATTAAATTATAATACTTAATTATCTCTGAGTATCATATTATTATGCTACTTTTACCCTGGGACTCCAATCACAGCTGTCCTTGTTAATGAAGACTTATATTATATATATTATTAAGTATTCCAAGAACATAACTTGTACATTTTAATTACAATAGCATTATAAATACCTTGATTCTTTCAGCAATATAGTACAGCCTGTTTTCACAAAAGCCTGTCGCTTTATCCTTTTCTATGCATTTGGCAAGCTTCATCACAGTTGTTGTGTCTAAGTCGTAAAAGGGCAATGCATCACTAGGTGATTTAAAACCCATTTTAAGAATTAACAGCTCCTTAAATTTATTAACATCTGAAAAAATATATTAAGATGTTATTATTACCAATTTGTGTAGTTGTTTTAAGTTAAACTATCATTATATATTGACCTTATCTAATTTTCTACTTACTACTTTTTACTTCAACATTTTCTCTAGCTTTAGACCTGTATGAAGCGAATAATGTTAAATAACTTTGTTGCTCGAGTACGGGATAAACAAAATTGATTGACTTTGCACACGAGAACAGTCTCACACAGTATAATGGAGCAGGCATATATAAGCGCATTAGAACTTTGAATTTATTCATTTTATTAAATTGAACGTAGATCTTAATCTAAAAATAATTTAAATGTTTTATCATTTATAATTTTACCCCCTTATTCATAGAGAAGTTACAAGACGTTTTAACTAATAAACTGTTTTGTCCCTTTCTGTCAAAGAACAAATTGTTCCCTGTCGGAGAGGGACAAAACAGTTTATTAGTTAAAACGTTTTGTAACTTTTCTATGAATAAGGGGGTTAGGTTATACGATACGATAATGCGATAATGTAATGTTTACAAATTCAATCTGTCAGTCTGACGCACACAGATTATAAATATTTTTTAATTTAGCTTTACCTCAAAATAATAACAGCGCATAAGAAATGGTATTATGATTACCCTGTCTGGGTTGGCCCAGAACGAGGCGGCCCGGCCCCGGCCTTGGCTAGTTGAATAATCCTTTACCATATCACGAGGATTTGTTTGTTGTTACATGAACTTCCCGACGGTAGGTTGATGTATCTATCCTACCGTACTAAGCAATAATGATGGGATTATGGGATCAGCCTACTAGTAAGTAGGTACCTACATTGACGAGCCGACGAAGTTCACTGTGGTTCACTGATGAACATTGTATACTTGTATAGTCATACATTTTTAGCGAGGCCCGAGGGTACACCCGAGTCTGCGTTGTTCTATGATTTTTAGCTAACATACAAAAATCATCGTTTACAATATTATCATAATGATTGCTGTTATATTATGCTGGTATACTTTTGCTTAGCATAAATCTATCCTAATCATTAGTATTTGTATTGAAAAAGAGATAAATAAAGCAAAGCAGTACATACATTTGAAATAGTTTATTTTCGTGTGCTTCTCCCTTTATCTCTGCTATGTGATCGGCGGCTACTACGTCGCTTGTCTTCTTCAGAATGTCTACTTCTTCTTTTCTCTTTACTTCGTTCTTCTTCCCGTGATTTGAGATCCCTAACTCGTCTTCTAGAATCGGTCACTTCCGGTGATTCGGACCAGCGCCAAGAGCGCCGAGGCGTCCTTACTCTGAAAGATATACATTACAGTACTTTAATACTTATTTACGTTAAATATCTCGGAGAAGCGCCCGCTTCCACAATAGAGGGATAGAAATGTTAGAAACCTGTGAAATTTGATGAACGATCTCACTATGAAAGGAAATAATTATATTATGAGAGAACCAACCCACCCGCAATCCGCAATGGAACAGTGTGGCTGGAAGTGGTCCCTTAGTTTAGACCTTAATGGGTATGTTATACATTTTAATAAATTACCTGTTTTCGTAAGGTGTACTGAATGTATTGAACAAATTGTCAGGATTCTTAAATACATGCATGAAGTTGCAAGCTCTGCCTTTTGGACATCGTCTACTTGACTGGAGACCTGAAAATATGCAATAAACAATTAATTAGGTATTTAATTTAATTTATTTAATTCTAATCACAACATTAGGTATGTAAGTATTTGTTAAAAATATTTAACAAAATATATGCTTAATGGTTTTAACAAAAGGTTTTAAAGAACTTTAAGAAAAAGTAACATACTATTCAGGTACAAAATATGTCTTACCACAAATGGCATTTTTCCATGAATTAATATCACAGAATTGTAATGAGATCTGCCTTCCACCGTACCAGCGACTATGCAACGCGCGGTACGCAGAGACCGCTGAACGCAGCTCCGCATACTCTATGTAGGTGTTGCCACGCAGGTGCTTCTCATAGTTGTTACACACCTACAAAAATAATGCACATAGACTCAGTTTTATTTTGAAATAAAATATGTTAGCGTTTGTATCAAAATTTAATACAACTCCATAAGAGTTGTTATCAGATTAATATTAGCCAGTAAAACAAAACTCAATGTAATTAATTACTTAAGTATCAAATACAAACCTTTGAACTTTTGCATTATTTCAGTCACAATATTTTTATATCTGGTATAGCTTATTAAGAAAAAATTACCTTTTACAATATTGTATGCTATAAAGAACACCCCTATAAAAAAAATAAGTAGACTCTATACATATTTTTGAAAGGATACATCAGGATCATCACCGAACAGCTTCAAGTCTTACCTTAAACTGGACCACCTTTCCAAATTTTTCAAACTCAGGTAAGACATCATAAAAGAAGTCTTTAAAATCTTTATAGGTGTCATTTTCTTCATATTCAAGCATGAGGTCAGTGTCATATTCATTATAATTAGAATTTTCCAAACCGAAATGTGTGAAAAAGTTTGTTGCCAGAAGTGTCTGAAAGTGAAATACCCAGTAATTAGTATTAGACTTGGACATACTACCTATAAACTGTGTTCTTCCTTTTAACCATCAATATAAAACCCAATCAGCCTGCACTCTCTAACAAGATTTGTTGTGTTTTGAAATTAACCAATGGATCATCAAATGTATGCATAATGTAATCAATATTTTACTTGGTATCATTCTTACTTTAGCTATTCCTGGGTATTGGTGGTTTCGTGAGCACTGGTCAGCAAAGCGACAGCAGGCAGTCTTGTAGAAGAATGGGCAGGCTTCCATGCCGGGCTTGGTTTCCCGCAGAGTCAGCAGCTCTTGCGGGGGCTCCCGGGTGTCTCCCGACAGGAACTGCTCCAGCTTCTCCATAAATTGTTGTTGCTGCTTCTTGTTCTCCTCTTCAATTTGTTTAAGTCTT
The DNA here is from genome assembly GCF_932276165.1 of Plutella xylostella. Classification (NCBI taxonomy): domain Eukaryota; kingdom Metazoa; phylum Arthropoda; class Insecta; order Lepidoptera; family Plutellidae; genus Plutella; species Plutella xylostella. Next base: position 7,519,696 of record NC_063984.1, on the reverse strand, counting down.
TCTTCAGCCTTTTTTATTTTAATTTGCTCTTCTTCCCACTCCTAAGAAAAACAGTAAGTATTGGTAAAACAATATTTTTTCTTCATTGACCCTAATTAATGAAGAATTGGTTATTTCATATATAATTTTAGTCTATACAAATATTACCTGTCGTATTTTAGCTTCTTTTTCTATTTGGAGTTGGTGTGCCCTTCTCATGTTTTCCTGCAGTTTATTCCACTTGGCTAAGGAAACTTCCTCAGCTCTCATCCATTTTTTATGTTCCTCCATATTTTTCTTTTCTATCTGTTCCAATTCAAACAACTCTTGCTCTTCCAGCCAATTTTTATATTCACTTGTTGTTAAGTTTGATTGAATATCTAAAATTATAACATTTATCAGTTATAAATTCAGATGGATGTAAACCATCTAACTCTTTACATAAATAGAACAGAAAATAGTGTTTAGATAATTTTGTTAGAAGGATAGGAAGAAAGTTGGCAATGTCTACTGTGTACCATTGGTCTCATAGAAGCTTGCATACAAGAGCTTTACTAGTAACGACAGTTAGTAGCTAAGCTTCATACCTAAATTTCTGGCTCTCTGGATTCGAATTTTTCTTCTTCTTTCCTTCTTGGCAATTTTTCTCCATTCTGTATGCCTGGGAAAAGTTACAAGTTTAAGTTATAAGGAATCACTTGTGGAATTGAAGTTTAATCTTTGATTATTTTATTACGTACTTGCCCATTAAATTTTGAAGAGTCATAAATTAATAGTATGTAATATTGGGTGGTTTAAAAATTACAAATTCTCAATTTCCCCGGTAAACATCCCAAAAACCACCAATGCCACCAAAACAACACCAAATTAAAACAAAAGTCAACCAGACACAGATCATACACAGACTTCATAATCTTGTCATTAGCTGAAGCTGAGTATTCTGCAGGTTCATGAGATTAAGCTTAAAATAATAATATTCTTTAAGACAAGTGTTGCCGGAACGTGAATCGAGATTGCATGAAAAGATTGTATATAGGTAGGTACCTACCTAGTCCAAGAGTGCCTATTATTTTAATCACATTTATAGACCTTGAACGTCAGAATAATAACGGGTCGAATCGGTACCGTGGTTATGTGGTTATAATATTCTAGTCCATTGGTACTCAACCTTTTTTATATAAGGGCCACAAACACGTTCAAGTTATGCTGTCGCGGGCCGCAAGCAATTTTTTTTTAACTATTATAAAGCGATGTATACTAATATAAAAAAACACATGCATATACTATTAGACAAATAAAACAAAAAAATATTGTTATTCATCCAAATTTATATATCTATCACCTTCAATGTATACTCCTTCAGGAACGATACACATACGCCAATGAATTATCCAATCATCACAACATTTTTAAACGCTTTTTGCAGAGTTGTGTTTAGTACTCGCGGCGAATTTTCCTTTTTATTTTCTATTGATTGTTATTTAAAGTCATGTTGACTGTTTTCTTTGACTATTGTGGTGTTGTGTACTCGGAATTCTTGACAGAAAGTCAAACGATTGGAAAATAGTATTATTTGCGGGTTATGTAAAATTTAATACAGCAAATTCGACGAAGAAGGCCAGATTTGTGGAAAAAAACCAAGAAAGATTTTGCACCACGATATCGCACCTTTCGCACAATTGTTAATGAATTTTTCAGCAAATACCATCGAGCATCCACCATATTAACCAGATATGGCTGCAGCTCACGGCTATAGCTTCTTTTTTTCCTAAACACAAAATACCACTTCGAGGCACTGTTTTCAATCGATAGATGACAATAAGGAATAATCGCCGCGAGTAGGTACTAAACACAACTCTGAAAACAGCGTTTAGTAAATGTTGTGATGATTGGATAATTCGTTGGCGTATGGGTATCGTTTCTTAAGGAGCAAACTTTGAAGGTGATTAAATAAATTTGGATGAATAACAATATTTTTTTGTTTTTTATATGGATATAATCCCGATACTTTTTACATAGAATGTTATTATCTATTATCTCTCATGGCACGCGGGCCACTGATAAAGGCCCGGCGGGCCACATGCGGCCCGCGGGCCGCAGTTTGAGTATAGCTGTTCTAGTCTATGGTATCGTGAAGTACTAGCGGTAATGCAGTAAAACCGGCGGTAGTTTTGAAATAAAAAGTATCTACCTCCTCATATTTACATATTGGGTATGCATTAGTTCGTATTGAAACAAAATGGATAGTACAAGTAATAAGATTAGAAACTGCGCCGTAACGGATTGTGACGAAGATATAGCTGACCTATTGCGATCTGGCTTTGACCCCAATTTCGAAGGTGGATGGCCAATCAGACTAGCAGCTCGGCACGGCTCCTTCGCTGTTGTACGACAATTGATACAATTTGGTGCTGACCCTCACTTATTAGGTGAATCAGGTATGTGGTCGTATAACATAAATGAACATTCGTGCCTGGAAGTCTGGATAGTAGAGTAATTCATCATCAATTTATTTAAATAGATAGGGTACCTACCTTCTAACTAAAGATTTGAAAAAAAATAAGGTACTTACTTAATATCTGCTCGTCCCTTGTGCTAATAACTTCTATTAACTACTTAATTTATGTCTCACATCCGTAATTATGTGTCCATAATTTTTTATGTTTCAGGCGCATCAACTTTACAATTGGCAGTTTATGCTGGAAAACACTGGGACAATGAAACATGGTCATTTTTATTATCCTGCTGTGATTCATCCCAACTTGCAGATGGTGCAGCTGTGGCCATAATTTTCAAAAATATTCCAGCATTCAAGAAAATTATGGAGACGGGACGGTGTAACACTCACATACCAACTACGTTGACAGGTACATAAACTATTTAGGTATCATGGTATATCATGGAAGTAATAGGTACTTCGTACAACTAAGTACTTATTATTCCATGGGTACCATATATAGGACTTTTGGACAACCAAGTAAGAAACCATCTATTGCTAATGCCTCATTCACATCCCCGGCGGGCTAATAGGTATTATAGGATCGAAGAGTACCTATTATAATTAAGTACTGATTAACTACTTAGATTAATTGCACTGTATTGATGAATTTTATCGCTTAAGTTACCTACCTCCCTAAGTAGGTTTACCTACTCAGCTCATGTAGAGGCTAACTAAAAACAACTAAAAGCAAACGCTTTATGTTATTTTCAGGCAAAACGCTAGAACAATTAGCTAAAGGCTATAAACTTCACTATTTACTCAGTGGACCTACAGTTGCAAATGATCGAACTCAGAACACAGCTCTTTCTACTTCTCCTCGAATCAGACCACACAGAACCGTAAGTACCTACATTCCATTTTAAATACAACCCATACCTATCCTGCCCTGCTCACTGGCGTTATATTTTTCTGTGTTGTTAGGATACGAGGCGAACCCTCACGCCCCAGCCACATCCCTCGCAGAGGAACCTGTCTCCGTCAGTGGCCAGGTTCTTCCACCAGACCGCCGCCCAGACCTCGCTAGCTCCATCAAGTTCTCCGACTCTCCTCAACACTTCACCAAGACAACGACTGGGAAACTCTTCTCCGCTTAGTAACTGGCCAATTTTAAATAACTGAAATTTTACTTTAATGTGACGAGACTCTTACATATTCAATAATTTGCCATTAATTTCGTGTCCATCATCGATGTTAAGGTCTATTATTGTATAGCGCCAGTGGTGGACACGACTATGATGGTTTTCTAAATCTAATGAAAAATATGGGAGTACGATAGTTGGTTAATTTTTAAATAATGACAAATGTTAAATACTGATAATGTTTTAAATTTTATAAGTTGACAATCTATTTATTAATTAAGAAAGTTACCTAGATAAAAAAATAAATGACTAAAAAGTGAAATAAATAACTTCCTGTCTTAGTTTAACTGTAAATCTCAATATTCTCAATACCTCGCTTCCCTTAGAAGTACTAGTTACCTACACAAGCCGTATTCTAATAAGTATTCCGGGGTCTTATTTCCTTTTGTGTTGGAGTACATAAACTTATGGCTTGAGTGTCGTTGACACGGTCGTTTACCGGCTGGAAAAGATAAAAATAAGTACTTAGGTAATTATATCTTATTAGCCGTCAACAATCATCACTCTTTTATGCTGATTGAGTGATTATAACATTGTTACACCTAAAGAGTAGAATGGCGAAAACAGTATATTCTCGGCCGATCCTCGACCAATAAAAGTGCTCGGCCGAGGATACTTCTCGTCCACTCTACTCGATAGGTGGAATCAGGGTTTCATAGTGGAGCGCTACGGCTAATCGAACTTCAGTGGTGGGACTGGTGGGACACTACATCCTATTCCCTAAACGTAAAATCAGCAGATAGGGTAACCATGATTAAGAGTCTAAAAGTGTAAATAAATACTTACCTCCACCTGCATCGCTGGTCTGTCCAATAATTTTTGCCGAATTTGGAGTGGCTCACCGAGGATCATAGGCGATTTGCTCTTTAGGTATCCTATAAATCTGGATACCGTAGTTGCCTATAAACAATTTTAACGTTATTATTTTTTTAAGTTTATTCGCACAGGCACAGGTGTAGGTTTGTACTTACTTGCTTTTGAAACGTATTCATGGATGACTAATAATTGTAGACATAATAATTATGTTCTATCTCCACATACTTACCTCATCAGTTTTAGGTACCGGGGTGATGATAGGGAAGTCTCTGATCACACAAACTTGCGGGTAGGTCATGGGTTCACCTCGCCAGAAGCGAATTAGATAGTACGAAAACTCTTCCTCTGGCAAGCGATATCCGTGCTGGAAGGAATTTGTTACTCTAAGTGCCTGTTTCACAATGTCTGGGTAAGGGCTACCTGCAGGATAAAAGACATCCTGTCACTGTCTAAAGCATAATTACAGAGAGTGACAGCATGTATTTTATCCGACAGGTAGCCATTATCCAGACATTATGAAACAGGGCCTGAATATGATAGGTACTTATGACTAGCAGAAGAGTAACTAGGTAAGTAACATTGTAGAGTATGATGACTAAGATTTCTGGTTCTAGGTAGGTATAAGTTTTAGTAATTAATTTCACTTACAATATTCTTCCAGTGTCGCCGTAAATCCTTATAACATTTGAAGCTGGCCGATTGCGGCATTTTGTCACAGTATTCTTCTACTATTGCTTTATTCAAACTGTAAAATTATTTAAAATAAGACAATGTTTATTAGAGTTATTATATATGTTGTATGATGTTAGTAGGTAGTAGTTCCTTACCTCGGAAGTACCCTTATCCATTCACCAGGTGAATAAATTTGCTTTGACTTGATGAAATTGATCTTAACACCTTTTAAATTCAAAATGGTTTGATCATCTGCAAAAAACCCACCGAGTTTTATACCGTGTGCCTTTTATTTTATTAAGTACGTATAGGTAATACCTAGTTACTTAAATACTTATTGGTAACCGAAGAACTCTGTAATAATTACCATCTGATGTTATAGCATACTGCAAGCCATTCTGCGGCCCTCTTGCTGTTACAAAGTCGCGGTTATTGATGTAATAACTAGTCCCTAATGTATTCCAGACAGGGGCAATTTTTGCAGTGATTGTGTATTTAAAACATAATTGAAACATTTCAGCAGTTACAGCATGGATTCCTCCTTCCTGAAATTCAAATATAAGTATAGGTAAGTACCTCTACTTGCTTAGCGCTCTACCTACTAATGTTATATTACGTTGATGGTTTAGCTAATTAAAACCGTAACGTTTTACCTGGCTCAGAGAAAATTTGAGGAACAGAGAATTTAATTTGTCATAGTCATCACCAACTTTGTTGAAAATTATGTGAATGCGTTTTATATCATTTTTATCAGGAGAAGCGAGAATTGATGAATTGGAAAATATAATCATTCTGTAAACAAAAGAAACAAAAATTGAATAAAAAACCACTAAAGCTTAATAAAATTTTACCAAGTAGTTAGGTATAATAACAACCTGCATTTTAAAATTTTCCAATGGTGGTCTGAAGGCGCTGAGCGGTCATGCTTATCATTGAGATTAGCAACAGCAATTACGTAGCCCAAGTTTTTAAAATTTGGATTCTCTACAGCTAGTTCAAAATTTGTTGGCATTTTTAGTTAATTTAATTTGTAATTATATACGTGTACTGTACCTACCTACGCACGCACGCGAGAACGATTCGCGCCTTTTTATTTTTACAAAGAAGAAAGGAAACGGAAGTGGTAGTGAACTAAAAACAATGAAAGTGACCATAGACCTATGGAAAAAGGTATAAATAATGTTTTTTTTTCCATGGAAGTAATAAGTACTTACGATGGTACTTATTACTATTCACATCCTTGATTTCCGTTTGATTTTGAAGAAAGACATAAAATAAACGGAGTAAAGAGGAACGATAATCGAATCAACCGATTACGGCTAGCTAAAATGTTAAACAAAATATTAATTCGAGCAAACACAAATTAATTCTTATAAACGTGTATAAAACGCAAAGTAGCATTTGAGAAAATTTGTGTGGCCGTGTATCTCAATATTTCCAACAGCATCCTTACTTTACCTCCGACACGAGTGCAGCTTACTATTTTCTTTGCCAAGCTGGAAAAAAGATATATCGATTCATTGCTGCAAAGGCATCATCTGCAGAGGCCTTGCCATTTCCGTTATCACGACTTAGTAGTTATGAGCACATATAAAAAAAGCTTATCATCATCAGCCTTCTATCGCCCACTGTTTGGTATAGGCCTCCTTTTTTGTATGCTAACTCTCCACTAGTTATGAGTACATGTAATGATGTAACCAAGTAACGTAAATGGAGTCGTACTTCTCTCTAGGCGATTATTAGGTAGACTACCTAATAAAGCGCAAATGTGTAATTATTTTTGGGGTCTTGTAATAAAATATGGTCATAGGAAGTTAACAATTATTTAATTAATAAATCACATTATTTTTAATTTTCACAACAAACTGTCAGCACCTAAAATATAAATTAAATCATGATTGCCTCTTCGGCGAACTAAATATTAAGTTACATGGGTCACGCTAAAATTAGTTTTACGCGTAAATAGTTTGTCCATTAAAATAATCCTAAAAATATAGCTAGTTACTTAACTACTAAGGTACTTACAAAAATATAGTACATTATTAAAAAACACCTAAATCTTGTCTTATAAAAAGGTACGATTGGGACGCGGAAGCTGACATCATCAACATCATCACTGGTTTTGATTTTCAAACTGATCACGAGCCTTTCTCAAAACCCCCTGTGTTTTATGTATTTCTCTGCAGATAGCGCGCTGTACACTTCTCTTCCTCATATTGGCTGAATTCAGCTGAGTTAGGGTATCAGCCAGAGTTGCTTTGGTCCTTGCTAATTTCTGCTTCAGGGTCACGTTTTCTTCATATAAAGAACCTGTAAAAGAGTACAACTAATAAAACTCCCATGTAATTAAAACTTATTGTCTGTTTTTGGTACAAATATGTTTGTTGAATGATGATAAATTTTTGTTTATTCTATCATAAAGGAGTCGTAACTCATGTTTCTTTGCGATTTACAATCTCTTTATAGGATGTTGCTAAAAGTGATAAGTATACTTAGTTGAAAGGGGTTAACTCAGGGGGTCATACCCACTTTTGCATCATGTTGTACAATTATAATAGTACGTAACTTACGCGGCGATAAGGTGAGGCCGTCATTCTGCTCTAAACTGGAGAGGCGGTCGCTGTCGATGCCCTGGTCGGGCGAGGTGGGCCGCTCGTCGTCGGAGGGCGGCGCTTGGTCCGCCTGCTGCCTCGCGGCGGCCGCCTCCCGCTCCGCCGCCACCGCCGCCTCGCGCTCCGCCGCCGCCTCCCGCTCCGCGCCCAGCTGCTGGCGCGCGTGGTCCCGCTCGCGCTCGGCCCGCAGGCGCTCGGTCTGCGCGCGCGCCCGCTCCAGCGCGGCCTGCGACGCCTGCACGGCCGCCTCGTCCGCCGCGCGCCGCAGCGCCCGCTCCGCCTCCGCGTGCGCCGCCTCCAGCTCCCGCCGCTCCCCGCGCGCGCGCTCCTCCCCCTCCGCCGCGCGCGCCGCCCGCTCCTCCGCCTCCTTCCATTTCGTCTCGAAGGCGAGCGTAGATTTTATGGCGTTGACTAGGTTGGCGCGTTCTGCGGCCAACGTCTCGTTGAGGACGTTCTTCTCGGCCATAAGTTCGCCGATCTGTTGTTTGGCGTAGTCTAGTTGGCTGTCGAGGTCCTTCTTCTCGGCCTGCAGCTGCTGTATGTGTGCGGAGAGCGCGTCGTCGTCGTGCGACAGGCGCGCGCGGCGGCGGGGGCGCGCGGCGTCCGGCTCGCGCTCCGCCTCCAGCAGCCCCATGCGCGCCAGCGACACCTGCCGGTCCGGCTCCGACCAGCACTCCGACTCCGACAGCTCCCCCGCCCCCGCCCCGCGCGCGCCCCGACGCCCCCGCCCCCGCCCGCCGTCCTCGCTGCAGTTCAGGTGGTGTCCGAACATGGCCGTCAGGTCCTCGATCCTCAGCGACTGCGAGATGTCTATGTTGCTCTCGTCCATCGTGAAGTCGTCCGGCGCCATTGACTCGTCCAGTTTCAGACCCACAGGTAGAGCTAGACTTTGTTCGAGTATACTCTCTGCTAGTCTTTTCTTGTCTTCACCGAGGACACACCTGAAATGATAAAAAGTTTTATTAAAATTATGAATTGACGATTAGACGATTATAAAAGTAAGAATGAACAATAGAAAAACACTTACTTGTGCGACAGTAACTTGTCTAAGAAAAACGCCAGCCCCTGCAGTCTACGAGTAAGTAGCTCTTGGAGATTCCTGTAACAGAAATAGATTCATTATTAATACATGCTATAAATTGAGAGGATGACTGATAATTATCCAATAAAAAAATACATACCCTGACTCGTCGTCATGAATATTCTCTGCATTTGTTTGTAACTCTTTAATCTTTGTTTCCAAATCCTTGATGTGCTGGTCCTTGCATTTTACAATTTCTTCATATTTTTCAAGCTGGGAGTCGCTGACGTGTGCGTAGACTAATTCTTTATCCTGAAAATTACAAAAGTGTTTCTTATCAATTCATGCCCATTTTATGTAATAGCGTTTTTAGTTTTTGCACAGTCTACGACAAACATACACACCAGTTTCAGTTTCTTGATTTCCTTGTCTTGCTGTTGAATTTTCTTCATGCATCCTTTTATCATTTGCAGAGCTTTTCTATTTTCCCGTCGCAGTCTTGGCAGTTCATCCTACAAACAAACAATCACATTTTATGATGTAACGTATAAATTACAAAAGAAATACAACTGTTTAAATAAAATATGAAAAGTACTTACATAATTTTTTACAGTCACAGTTTTTCCAAGCATTTCCCTGAAATAACAAGAAATTGAAATATTAGAAACACGAATAAAGTCACATATTAGCTAAATGTATCCTGAAGAAAGAGTGTTAGGTTAAAACTTAATAGGGACTTGAACCCAGCTAGATACTAAGAGTGACTTACCCGGCCGACTCCGATTCCAGGCAAGTATCTTCACATGTTTGTTCACTTTTTAACAAATAAGTCTGAAATAAAAGCATTTACCTACTTGATTACAAAGTTATTGGACAGGGGGCCCTATTAAATTATCTTTTCTAAGGTAATTGGTCTATAATACATTGATCATCTACGTAGACTTTATTTTGAATGATTTGAATTGGATTTAAATAGGTATGATATCCACAGAAAGATTTTTATATTTTTAGCCAAATACTACTCAATTATATCTCACCTCTTCCTTAGCCACGTGGTCTTTCTTTGATACTGTGCAGTTTTCCAATGAAGCTTCAATACTGTCAGCAGATATTGAACCCTGAAATGTAAAAATATTGATTAAAAAGCGTGTAAGTGCTAATATTATTTATTATATACATTCAACTATGCAGTTTTGGAGTAAGGAACCTTAGTGGTGCGACGCAACAAGGGATATTTTCCTATGGACGCCACGCATCGTGTGCTCGCTTTGAGAGACCCCATTGGTGCTTTGCATTGTCACTGTCATACATTTTTATGACCGTTCCCCTGGGACGACGCAACGCATCTAACGCTCCAATGGGGCCTCACCCTCACCAATGTAACGACATATCTATTCACCTGCTGCTGAAGACGACCGAATGGCATAGTGGTTAGTGACCCTGACTACTGAGCCGAAGGTCCCGGGTTCGATTCCCGGCTGGGGCAGTTATTTGTTTAAACACAGATATTTGTTCTCGGGTCTTGGATGTGCCCGTAAATTGGCAATAGGCCCGCCCCCTATTACATTGGGACTAACATAACACTCTGGCGAAAAGTGGGTGCAGCGATGCACCTCTGCCTACCCCGCAAGGGAGTACATTAGTACAAGACGTGAGTGTGTTTTTTTTTTATCTATTGACCTGCTGCTCGAGCTCGTCAATGCACCTGCAGCCCGCTACAATAGAGCCTCACTCTCACTACGGTAGGTATCTATGTAGGTACCTGCTGCTCGAGCACGTCGATGGCCTCGGCGGCGGCGGCCAGCAGCTCCTGCTTGGCGGCCAGCTGGCGCCGCAGCTCCTCCACCTCCACCTGCAGCCGCACGTTGTGCTCCAGCAGACCCTGCGAGGGAGAGACTTATGAGGATTGGCTCGGTAAACGACATATATAGTACTAGCTGCTCCCGCGCGCTTCGCTTCGCCTTAAAAAGTTTTCCGGAATTCCGGGATAAAAAGTAGCCTATGTGCTTTCCCAGGGTCTAGACCGTATGTATAAAAAAAAATCATTCAAATCCGTTCAGTAGTTTAGGCGTGAAAGCGTGACAGACAGACAGACACGGTTACTTTCGCATTTATAATATTAGTTAGGATAAGTAAAGTTAACGGATCGCCTTTGTTTCATCTCTCAACCAAGCGTACGCGAGCTTTTTGACAGTGAGTTGAAAGGCGATCTGTTAACGTTACGTTTCTGTGCTGTGACCATTAGTCAACAAATCACCTTATTTACACTACTTGAAGAAGTGAAGTAGCTACTTGAGGATCTTATAAGCAAAAACAAAAAAAAAACAGACAGTAGGTATCTATCGCTCAACAGTTGTTACCAAAAATAAAAAACATATTGCAAAATTTGCATATAAAAAAAATAAAAAATGTGTACAAATGTACAGCGAAAAGCGGGTGACCTCTGACTACCCCTTCGGGGACTGTAGGTACAGTCATAGGCATATGTATGTATGTAGGTATGACTTATAATATTATAAATACGAAAGTTACTGTGTCTGTCTGTCTCTCTGTTACTCTTTCACGCCAAAACTACTGAACTTATTTGAATGAAATTTGGTATACATACGGTCTAGACCCTGAGAAAGAACATAGGCTACTTTTTATCCCGGGATTCCCACGGGAAAACTTTTTAAAGCGAAGCGAAGCTCGCGGGAACAGCTAGTATTTAATAAATGTCATCTCCATCGCTCAGACCTGCACAGCGGGCGGCGCGCCCGTCCCCAGCTTCTCCTCCAGGAAGTACACCCGCAGCTTCAGATGGAAGTTCTCCTTGCGCAGCCCGTTCAGCTGGTCCTCGTACTGCTTCATGCTGACGCCGCTCGCGGCCGTCACATCTGGGGAAATATGAATTTTCATTTATGTATGTGTAATGTGTAGGTACGTCGGTCCAAACATGTTTGAATGTTCGTGAAGTTGGCTGTGATTACACTGTTGTGCTTTGTCAAACTAACAAACTCCCTATTGACCACAACTATTGACTGTTGGATAATTTAATGGAAACGATAAAAAAATCTATTGTCTCGCGCGATTTTATCGTTTATAAATGTAGTGTATTGCTAAAGTAGGGGTTAAACATATAATTACAGCTAGATAAGAACTCTTACTACACAGTATATCTTCAGTTATGGACAGGTAGTTTCAGTAGGTAACCGTGTTTAACGCCCGATCTATTTACCAATTCTAAAATAGATTAAAATTACCATACATTAATATAGTACAATGAACATCCAGGATAAGCAAAACCTATTTAAATCTGCATAAATGATACTGTATGTATTGTGTAAGTAAAGCATCAGGTTCTCACCATGTCCGTCGCCCGTCGGCAGCATTTCCTGTAGCTTTCGTGGACTGGTGCTGAAATTACAAAATGTTTATAGTTTGATACTTATTCGTTCGTTTATATCACACTAGGAATAAAATACTTATAACTATTATAGATGGTAAGTCATCTTCATCACAACCTTTCACGTCCCCACTACTAAGGCACGGGTCTTTCAATTGAAGGAATGGTTTTAGGCCTATACATATAACCAGGCTGGCCTTGGGCGGGTTGGTGGACCCCAACACAAGCAAGGTGGTAATACCCTTTGATATTACAACAGTGACGATTGGAGCGGTCCATCGTTTAAAGTCGCTCAGCGTGCATTTCATCAGAGAACTAATAAGGATACTGACAAAACTTTTAAACAATCTACAAGCTACAGTGGCCGTGTCGTGTGCCGGCCATGTCAGCCGAAGAAACGTAGGGGTAGTCATTTTCTCGAGTGAAGACGAGCACCACGAATAGTAATACGTAGCGTGGGACGCCCTTAAGATGAGGAAAGCCAGCTCCACGGAGCAGTCGTTGGGTGATGATGATGATGGTGAAATTGTTCAGTAACTTTCCAGTATGGATCAGATTAACCAATTAGTTAATGAGAATGTTTTTGTTATTTGCATATTGTTATCCTACAAGTGGTAATAATAAAAAACTAACTTATTGGCTAATTAGTATGTATAAGTTCATAATATATATAGGATGAATAACATCATTAAAGGTAATTACAATTAAAGCTCATTTAATGCAGCTTCCTGTAGGTATCTAGGTAAGTACTATAGTAGCTACACAGTACATATAGGTACCTACATACATACGTAGTTTTTTCATTAGTTGCTTTTTTACAGTTTTATAAGTCCCTCTCCCTAGCCTTTTTCCCGTCAACTTCGCTTCTCCAGAGGCAGAGGTTTCCGAAAAAGTAACCTATGTACCTATATGTTGTATTTTGTGTTTAAGTAGATGCCACTCTGGGACTATACCCACAGGTACAGGGAGCAAGGATATACATTCAAATATTTCCTCTATAGAATACCTATAATAAAATTCGTCTATAAGATAAAATATAAGACAATCAGATAGGAAGAACCCGTGGCAATTAATTTTAATTTAATATTTTTCTTACCTAAAAGGCGATGATATAATATTGCCGCCGTGTTTAGAACTATGCATTCTCGGTAACGTAGCCATCTCGAGATTGATATCTATAAAGACAGCATCCGCACTAAGATCACAACAAAAGCAACCAACCACTGAATCATACGAATCAACTGCACTGTTCAATAACAAATAGGTACGCGAGGCACTGACGATAACATCAACGTAATGACATGCAAAGCCACAAGTTTTATCATTTTGATGTTTACATTAACCTCAAGCGAGCACTAGTTACACACTGAACGCGGGTTCAAATGCGTTGTATTTTGGGACGTGTTTGGGAATCACTGGCAGAGGCGACAGACTACGTCATGCCAGCGAGGAGCAAGCCACTACTAGCGCGGGACCGGGAGGGAGAGGGAGGGAGAGGGGCCGCTCGGGAGACTTCGCCGCGCCCGAGGGGTGCAGACGGATGCTGGCGGCTGCACAAACGCTCGACAAACTTATCTACAACTGCCACGCACGCCGAACTAGCCCTTACCGCCCTAGCAATAAATGTCGACAGCTTTAAGCGCCACTAATGATAACCTGGGTGCACTTTACAGAAATAGCTACGCTGCGGCGGCGCCATTAGGCGTTTTTTGCCGTGCTCCAAATTTTGGATTTATGTGTTACTTCCTGAAAATGTATCCATTAATACAAGACGTATTAATAGTTTGAGTTTTACAGTTTTGTTTAGCTAACTTCAGTATAGAGTTGAGACTTGCCTTGTAGTTTGTAGTTCTACTAGTATACCTACGTACGGTACGTGCTAAGAGGGTAGATAGGATGTGTAAATTAGGTAGTGAAGTTGTAAAAACCTCTTAAAAATTGAAATATTTATGCATTTTCAAAAATATATTGTATAGTCACTCCTTACAGGGGTCTTGTTTCCCCGCTCCATACTGTAAAGGTCTTTTATAAATTATACAATTTTGTAAGCAATAAGATAAGACTACTTTTGTACCCTGATTACTCAGTAATGTATCTCTATTTTTAGTTGCAGTAGCAGCCTTATTTGTTTAAATATTGCCTAACTTGCTCTGTATTTTAATGCCTATCGCGGTAGCCAAGATCCGCTGACTGACCCGAATAGGCGTCGCACGCACGCCCACACACAGTCACTAGTGTTTTTTTCCTCTGTGACAGTCACCTCTATTTCAAGTAGGTCCTATGTCCTACACGGCAGCATTATGCCTATCGTATCATGTGCAGACTGCAGTATGCTTGGTATATGAAGGGCATTACTAGAAATGAACTTGATTCAACAGTATTATACAGGCTGTTAGCGTGCAAAAAATATCAGGCGCCGCGCTCGCTCACATCGCGCAAGCACGATGCAAAAAAATTGTCATGCCTTATTTTGCGTGTCTTGCGCCCTGAAGGGATAGCACGGGGCGCAAGACGCGCACGTCACAACTTGACAAAATATTTCCGTCGCACACGCTCTTGAAACTTTTGTCACGTCTTGGCGAGCGCGTGTGGCCTTCTTTTTTTTTTTTTTTTTTTTCACTTTTCATTTGTTTGCATCATTGCAATCTATAGCAGTGGGCTATAATAAGCAATCTCTTTCTCTACTTTGTATCTCCTTGGGTTGTTGTAGTAGCAGAGTGAGGCCCATTGACCTCCATCCTCCTTTTTTGTTACCATTCATGGGAAGGTTCCACTATAATTTCAGTTCAAGTATGTTCTTTTTCTTAAGTCGTGTAAATTTCGGCGCATTATCTGTTAGCAGTGCTGATGCGAGCTCATTAGGGTGATGGAAAAGTCGTGACTGATAGGTCAGGCTGGCTTTCTTTATTTCTTCTGCCACTGTAGGTATCTTTAAGTCCATATACATGAGATTGTTTGCTATATGCCATGGTATCCCAAGTATCCGTCTCAATGTTTTTGTCTGAAACCGCTCAAGGATGGCAATGTTGGACTTACATGCTGTTCCCCATAATTGGATACCATAGGTCCATATGGGTTTAATAATGGCCTTATAGACCAGAATTTTACATTCTGCTGATAATTGTGACCTGCGTCCTATTAGCCAGTCCATGGATCTCAATCTGCAGTCAAGTTGCTTTCGTTTTGTCCAGATGTGTTTTCTCCAGGTGAGTCGTCTGTCTAGATGCATTCCTAGATATTTTGCATCTTCTGCTTTTGGTATGGGTTGCGCATTCAGGTAGACCGTGGGGCAAGTTTCTCGTCTGAGAGTGAATGTTACATGTACAGACTTGGATTCGTTAGCCTTGATTCTCCATTTGTTGCACCATTTTTCCATTTTATAGAGGGCAGTTTGCAGGTTCTGTGATGCAATTTCTGGATCTTTGTGACTAGCAAGATAAGCTGTGTCATCAGCAAATGTACCTGCCACTGTTTCTTCTGTCGTAGGGAGGTCTGACGTGAACAGTATATATAGCACGGGACCAAGCACACTACCTTGTGGTATTCCTGATTCTATTGGATATAAGCTGGATAATTCATCATCATGTCTTACTTGGAAGCATCGGTTGGATAGGTAGGAGTTGAGTACTGAGTACATGGGGTGTGGTAGTTGGTTCTTTAGCTTGTGTTTCAGTCCCAAGTGCCAAACTTTATCAAAAGCTTTTGATATATCCAGAAAGGCTGCTGAACAGTATTCCTTGTTTTCCAGTGATGATGTAATTTCATTTACAAGCCTATGCACCTGCTCTATAGTGGCATGTTTCTCACGAAAACCGAATTGGTGCTGAGGGATTATGTCTACCAGGTAAGGTTTTATTCTTGCTAGTAGCACTTTCTCAAACACTTTCGATATTATTGGTAGCAAGCTTAGTGGTCTATAAGAGGTGGCTTCATTTGGTTGTTTTCCTGGCTTAGCTATCATTAATATTTGTGCAATTTTCCACTGTGCTGGATAATGCCCTGTCCTTAAGATAGCATTGATAATAGTGGTGAGCAGTACTACAGCTTTTCGTGGTAAGCGTTTTAGCATTAATGGTGTTATAAGATGGCCGTGTGGCCTTCTGTGCTAGCGGTGGTGGCCCAGTTGAGTAGGCGCCCGCTTCTCACACCAGAGATGAGGGTTCGAATCGTGACCCACTGTGCAATGTATATGTATAACCATTGCTATTATGGTGAAGAAAAACATCCTGAGGAAACCTGCACATTTATATCAAGCACAGCTAGATTTGTGAACCCACCAACCCATATTGGACCAGAATGGTGGGAAAGAGTTCAAGCTTAGGAAGGTAGTTTAGGCCTTGGGGATATGCACAAAGGGTTTTATTCGAGAGAGCCAGTTGCAAGTACTTAGGTACACCCCCACATAGAATAGAATTAGGTACATCATACAACATTGAGTCATCATCATCAGCCTATAGCAGTCCACTGCTAGACGTAGGCCTCTCCCAAATCACACCACTGGATGCGATCTATAGCTTTCCACATCCAATCATAAACAGCCACCTTTCGCAAGTTCAAAAACATTGAGTAACATTTGTAAAATGAAACCTTGGAATTCTCATACAAAAGAACTTAAAAATTCCATAAAATAGACTCTTCATGGAAATAAATTTGACTGTGTTCAAACGTTCATCACAGATATTTTGAAATACAATGGATTATTTCTTACAAATTTATTTCCGCATCAGAATAGTGTTATCAATTTTAAGAACATAGCCAATATTTGTATGGCAGCATGACCCAGAGCAGCCATTGATGAAATGTATGTTGTTGGGTTACATTTGAATGCAGTAAGTATACTAGTATTTTACTACATTGAGAGAGCCACATTTAAAGTAAGTTTGCCCACTCACAAATTATAATAAAATCAACTAAAACTTCTGCAAATGAATTAAAATAACTTTACATGAAGCAGATTAGATATGGGTTATGTATTTTAAATTATCCTACATTTTGCATGTAAGAAGTACCTACTTAGCTCTTAGAAAATTCTGTGTTTAATATAAAACTGCCTACATTGAAGGCCCTGGGTTTGGGAACATCACCAGGATCCCTAGAATGCTGATCACCAGATATGTGTGATGCATTGACTTATATATTACTAGCGTAAGGACAGGCCCAACCGCTCTAGAAAATGACACCCTCGTGTTGGCCCTAAAACCTCATAAATCTGTCATAATTTGTATGAAATTAGGGCCAGCGTGCGGGTGCCATTTTCTTTTGACAAAACGTTCTGACGGGCGTATCCTTCCTTTTGAAATCATTGGTGTGATGGAACTGATGGACGAATCATACTGAATGCTTTGACAAAAATGCTTTACCTAGATGACCCACCAGCCACCACCCCCAGTTTGTCCTGTGCTTCAACTTTTCCTGGTCGTTATAGAGAAAGCACTTCTGTTCGGCCTGTTCTGTGCACACACTACAATATGCACCATAATTTGCTTACCCATGGGCAGTTGGCCGATCTCAATGATAAACTTACTTTTATTCACTAGAAAACTTCTAGACGGAGTAGAAAAGTGCACGAAAAAAAGGGAAAGATACTTGTATGGATCAGCATGGGATCAGCTTAAGTTTATGAAAGTACTTACTTACCATTTTATTACTTAGATCTAGACAATAAATGTAAAAAATGCTTACATAAGATGTGCTTCAGTCATTTTGAAAACAAATAACACTATTATTAAATTATAAACGCTTTTTCAATAAAAATAGTTTTGCTTTTCAAATTTTAACTGAAATCTTTGTTTGTATGGCTGTCACTTTTTGGCAGTTTGATTTGATACACATGACATTGACAATTCGTTGAACGAATGAATATCCGGGCTACCGGAAAAGCGAATGAATGGATGTTATGAGAGCCCTCATTGGTGCCTAGTTTAAAGTATCCTTTACACACTGGTTGATAGGCCAACTTCTCCTACAACAATGCCGTGGCTGTATGATGACGTTATATGACCACCCTCTCAGCATGTATTCTAAGGGTGGCTTGCACAACAAAGATAATCAAAATTAAATCTATAAGCTCTGAAATTATACTGTCAGAGCAAGAAACAAACAAAAACAAATTTTGATTAACTTTGTTGTGCAAGACGCCCTAAAATATGGTTTCTATGTTTCTGTATAATTTATAGGCAGTCTTACACAGGGACAGTAACTCCCACCAGTCATATGACCACGGCCATGGCTCAGTAGGTCCGTGGCCGTGGTCGCGACAGACAGCACCACGACAGCATTGGCGCGACAGTCGACTGGAGCCAGTTACTATCCCCGTGTATAACTGCCTTAAGGATCACAGACTAATAGCTTATTGTCAGATTTGACAATTGGTTATCCAAAATTTATTATAACCTATAAAAATGTTTTGATTTGATTAATTGGGTTTGAATCTGGTTACGATATTTAATTCATTCATTTTATATATAAATACTTTCTGTTTCGATATGGCGTTCTCGCTCAATCTACGCTCTATTATACTGAATAGAATAATTCGAAGTGATGTTCGATTTGGTTTCCGTGCATTTAGCGATGCTGCGGATGGAGCGGCTGAGGGTGAAGAGCAGGATAACGCCGCCGCCGTCGACCCGACTAAAGATCGCACGAAAGTTATACCACTAGAGACAAGCATGAAGTACATGCAGAGCAAAGCCTACAATCAGACTTATGGTGAAAGCCCAGTCTGGTTTCTATATCGCAGGAACCATAAAGGAGGGTTTGCTCCAAGGAAAACCAGGAAGTCATGCGTCAGAAATGGAATGATATCTACCGGTAACCCATGCCCTATATGCCGGGATGAGTATCTTGTGCTTCACCATCAAAACACCAATTTGCTTGAACAATTTATATCAGAACACACTGGACAGGTATGTATCTCTTTTCTGTATACATTTATAATAATTAACAATCATTATAAAAACCACAAATACTCTTTGTTTTCTGTATTAATCCACTTGTACACATACACTTAGTATTCACAGGTCTCATCCTTTAGCCAACTGAACCATTTATATTTTGCACTTAGTTGCTGCATGTCCATTTACTGAAAGTAGCCTATTTCCAATAGTGGATCTGTGTTATGTTGAATTTATTCATTTACTCTTGTAGTGGTAGTTTTCCCTGATTATCTGTATTATAATGAAACTGATTTCTTCTTACTTACTTACTTACTATACTGATTATTGATATAAATTTCAGGTCTTGGATGCATTTAAAACTGGCCTTTGTCAGAAGAAACATAAGGAACTGCTGGTGGCCATTGAGCGAGCCTGGGACCAAGGCTACCTCACCTATGATGTACCATTCAGGGAATATGATTACTCATTATATAACAAAAACAACGAGACAACTAAGAACAAAATATAACTTTATTTACTAAATAAAAACTATAGCCATAGCAACAATATCCCATCATATTTATTTTGATAATTCATAATTATGGCACTACTATACTAGAGTAAAATAATCTATGCATAGATAATTAGTGATAGTAAATACATCCTTATAGTACAATTAACTAATCTAGTTTTAGTGGGGTAAAATTATTTTTTTTTACATAGGGTTGATAGTCATCAACTAATATTTTCAGTTAAATTAGTAGTAGATGTGGTGGAATATTTATTTCATATTTTATGTTCAAGTTTAATATTTCTACTTGTTATTATGCCATAATATAAACTTTCTTTACCATCCATAGTATTTAATAAACCTTAAACTGGCACTGGTGATACAAATAGTGTAAGTATACTCTGCTTCAATATTGCACTTATTTTCTGTTACAGTTAGGTCAGTTAAGATTATCCATAATTTTGGACCTATTTCTCTGCAGCAATAATTCTCTGATGAGTGAGGATTTTTCCCTTTCTAAGATTGATATTCTCTCATTTTTCTTATTTACTTCCTGAAAATAAAGAAAAATGAATATTAATACTATGAATACAAATGGCAAATAAAAAGTGCAGAAGACATCTTAAAAGTTATGTTCATAATAAGAGGATAGGGTACCTTTACAAAAAGTAGGGTTTGAGGTAGAAGATACCATGCCACTATATCCTTATACAGCAATTCCATTTCAGTTGTTAAGGATGTAAAAAACAACATCCAGGTTCATGTGCAGCAACAGATTGTCTGATTGATTCTAAATTCGCAAACATAACAGCACGGGAAACCGGGTAAGGACCTTACCCTTACCTTACCGTAAGGTCGATGTATTACGACTAATCAATCGCTTTCAAAACGCTAAATACACTACACCAGTAGCCCCTCTAATTACCTCTAGCAGCATCCTATTCTGCGAGTGCACTGGCGGGGCGGGGGTGGTGCGGGGCGTGGGCAGCGCGAGGTTCATGTGCAGCGACAGCGGGCCGCGGCGCCAGCCCGCCGCCAGCGCGCCCAGCTGCCGGTTCACCTCCAGCACGCGCGCCCGCAGCAGCTCCAGCCGCTCCTGCTGCGCCTCCGTCCACGGCTCCTGAAAGTTATATGTAGATATGGTTGGGTTAGTCTGTTTTTTTTAATTCATGAACTTGTGACAGGCGTATTAATGTTAAGTTTCTTACCAGATATGCGCCCATTCGCCCGGCATATCTCATCTTCTCCTGCACCTCGGCCAACTGCTTGAGGTACCACTCCCTCGCTTCCTCGATTGACGAGAGCCCTTGAAGGAGAATGTCTTTCTCCTGCTCGATTTGTTTCATTCGTTTCAAGAGGTTGTAGTCGACGCCGTTGTGCAGCGTGTGCCGGCGCGGCTCCCGGCGGCGCGGGCGGCGCGCGGCCTGCGAGGACTCCGGGTTGGGCCGCCCGTCGCCGTGGCCCCGGCTCTGCCCGTCCACCACGCCTCGCAATATATCCTCCTCATTTTTACACAGATGCTCAATTTTATACGACTCTTCCTCAGATTTAAAACTTGTCCTGGACAGTTCTCTCTTTTCCATAGCAGTTTTGTCGAGTCTCGGCGGCTTTGGAGGCCCCGAGCCGTAGACCGTGTCTGCTGGCTTCTGCGGCGGGCACATCATGTCCTGGTGGACATCTTTCCCTTGGGCGTCCTTTCTCACTATCAATAATGGCATACTTATCGTTCTGTGCTGATTTATATTATCAGATATTTTCAATTCATTCCAGTTTCTCTGTCTATGATGGCTATCGTCGATGTCGAGTATGGGCGCGGATGGAGGTCGGTGTGATTGCATTGATAATTTTGAATTTGTAACCGTTTTTTCCATGTCAGCGTTTATTGAGTCTATTTTGTGGGAGGTCTGAGTTTCTACTTGGTTTCGCAACAGGCATATTTTGAGCCCGGTACAGAAACGGTCAAAGGTAAGGAACCCATCGTGCGATGCAACTTTCTGCAAACTTTCTAGAACACCCCGCGGCAACCCTTTGGTGCGGTCATCTCGCCAACGGTTTTCAATATCCGTAAGTCTTACGTACCCAGTTCGTTTATCATCCATGATGTCGAACAGTGTTCGCATTGCCGAAACGAATTGTTTTGGTAATGATTCCATGATGATGTTAGCAGACGCAAGTTTTTCAAAGATTAAGTTAAACTAGTTTTTATCCCAAATACATGGTATTAATAGTATGTAGTCACTTATATTTATCCACATAAGGCTCTGACAACCCACTCATGTATATACCAAATGTAATGGAACTTCGCTAAACTACCAAGCAGAGTTTTTCTCCCGATCGAAACAATACAATGGTCCGGTCAGCATCCGTTATGAAGCAAGCGCGCGCGTGTGGTGACTACAGTAACTGGCTAGTGGGCAACCAAACCGGCTTGTGGGAGTGAATTTGCAATGGTGGTGTGGTATACATGTGGGCCGCGGGTGCGAGCGAGAGGCACGGTGCAACGCCGCCGCGAAGGTCGTCGCTGCTATCAGCCGCGCGGGCAGGTAGCGCGGTGGGCGAGACTGGACTGGAGGGTCACTCTATATGTCGAAAAGACAAGTTGCTGCTGCGCGACCCACGACTCTATCTCGTTGTATTATATCCGATGGCACGATAGCTCTTTTTCGTTCGTTAGAGTAACCCTCCTGGACAGTTAAGTTATTTAGGTAGCCTATCAATGATAAACTGGGCAACCTACAAATAACTCGTTTGGATTTGTTAAGTTAATTCAAATGTATGCATGGAAAATAGGCTTAGTTTTTCTTACCGTGGCCTCATACCTATGGGTAAGTAGAAAAGTAGGTACGATTTTGATGAATGCAGTGTTTTGTTCATTAACTACTTATTATTTTATTAATACTTATTATTTTACTATACTTACTTATTATTTTATCAGCATAGCCTAGACGATGGCTAAGACATAGGTAGGGTATACAGTACCTATGGTACAAGATCTCAGTATGAATGTGAAGTCTCGATGTTCCATGGTATAGACAGAGTTGTTGAAAGTTTTGAAACAGAATTACTTTAAATAGTTTAAATAAACTAATAAGTAACCTACAGTGGTCTGCATAGAAACTTGACCCCTGTTAGAAAAACATTGCTACTGGGATGGGGGTCAGATGCTTCACATAGGCTACATATACAGGTTGTTGCAAAAAGGGTACACTAAGCCGAAAGGGGTGACTCAGAGGATCATCGAACAACTTTTGTTCTACAAGTTTTGGAAATTCACGAAAAAAAGATTTCCTTTTCAATAGTAACTTTCGGCTTAGCATACCCTTTTTGCAACATCCTGTAAAGGCCTATCGTATACTGGACAAACAGTTACTAAAGGAGGCCAGGCCATCAAGTTATAGTTTATTTAATTCTATGATCCAACCAGCCTCTGTGGGTGCATTATGATGGTCGATATAATGAGGTAGGAGATATCTGGCTGATTATAATGAGGGACCTACGTCCACCAACCCGCACTAGGCCTTAGGCCAGCCCAGCATGAATGAAGGGAGGGTGTAAGTCTAGTCCTCCACGTGTCCTAGCAGTGAGGACATGAGGCTCGAGATGATGATGATGACCTATTAAAAATAATTATGGTGGTGATTATTACATAACTGGGAGTAAAATAAGTAAGTATTGACTGAAACTTGATTATGTACTACAGTCGAGTCGTCGAAATGTAATAGCTGGTGTCAAATCTAATTCATAAAAAATCTAAGCAATAATTGTAACTTTTGGTGCTTCAAAAGTTCTTTTTTAACTTGGCCGTTGAATAATAAGTCAGATTATGTGTCTTTTTATATATTTCGTCAAGTTAAATAGCAAATTTGTGTAGCTGTCCAAATGGGCTTATTATATTTCGACGACTGTAATAATGAAACTTTAATATACATAAGTACCTAATGTTCTCTTTTTTCATAGGAATAGTTTCATTATTCACGGAAATATGTCGAATAAAATAAATAAATATGTTCTAGCCTTATAAAGGTCGTACATACTTACCCCCTTATTCATAGAGAAGTTACAATACGTTTTAACTAATAAACTGTTTTGTCCCTATCTGTCAAAGAACAAATTGTTCATTGTCGGAGAGGGACAAAACAGTTTATTAGTTAAAACGTTCTGTAACTTCTCTATGAATAAGGGGGTTAGGTAACTACTCTATTTTTAAGCAGGGTTACAAAATCACACTTATATTTTCCTGACAATATAGGTAGATACAGTAAAACCTGAAAGATTTTATATTTCCCGCCAGAAAGCAAAACGCTCTGGCTCATACGGTCAGTAACACACTTCACACGATAATATTATAGTAGGTTTAAAACGCACCTTGAACAGGTGACCGTTTTGTGACGGTTTCTGTTTGACTTGACACTGACATTTCATACACGTCAAATAGCAAATATTTGGGTTTGGTTTTTGGGGAAAAGGGGAAAGTGAAATTCTTACTAGATTTTAACAATATTAGATAAAATGAGTGATTTAGGAGGTATAAATAAGACTACCGAAACAAATGGAACAAGTGATGCTACTGAAGATGGTAGTAAACGGAAGGGCTGGGTGAAATTCGAGGATGATTCGCCACAAGTTAACGTGCCGTTGTCTGAGGTTTCCCCGTCCCCTGGGACCTCGGCACTGCCAGTGCAGAATGCAGAAGTACCTGAGCCAACCCAGGCAGCCGTACTTAAGACTGAGTCAGTGCATATCAACCTGGATCGCAACGACAAACATCACGAACCTGTAATGCCAAGGTTATCCAAAAATGTTGAATTCGTCAATGTCCGCCAAGGGTTTTGTAAGTACAGAGTTTACGATTATGCCATGTATTTAATACTCTTCCATTGTATCCTATTTACCAATATCATTTTATTCCTTACAGCTAATGGTGACATTATTGTCACTCTGTTGCCTGTAAATTCGAGTTTGCCATGGATTACTGCAGCAAGATTTCGGCCTGAGCTTGTGCCTGAGGAGTTAATGGCCCAAGGATTAACTGTAAGCATAGTATAGTAACATTCTTTGTTACCTGTTTTCTAATTAGAAACATATCATAATATCTACTATTCTGTATTTCAGTTAACTGTTGAAGAATATGTTCATGCAATGGAACTTCTAGTTAATGATGCAAGATTTACGCTTTACAATATTTGCTACAAGCGTGTGTTGGTGTGCTGGATAACGCTGGCTTTCCTGGTGCTGCTGGCGCTGCTGTTCTCAGGACTCACGGGGCTCACACTGTTCTCCCTCGGAGTGATGTGGCTGATCCTCAATGCGGCTGCCATATTCCTCTGCATGTGGGTCAAGTTGAGGTTGTCTAAAGGGATGGAGCAGTGCCTGGCGAGAGTCAACAAGCTGCTGAACAAGCACAAGCTGATTCTGGCGCTGGACGACCGCGGCCGCATCTCCTGCCATAAGGTCAACCTCTGCTTCATCTACTTTGACTCCGCACCATGCATCAACCATATCCAGCAGTTCATTGAGAGTGAAGAAGGAAAAACAATCATGCAAGGATGGGAGGAAAGACTTGATGTGCCCACCAATGACATCATCATCCAAGGAAGTCAGTCAACTAGACTGTCTCGAAAACAGGTAAGACAAATTAATTTTATTTCAATGCAAATGTCTCCTATTCAAAAATGAATATGCATTTCAAGTGCATACAAATAAATTACTGTCTGGAAAGATATTGGTGGTACACTGAATTTCTGTAATTAAAATTGTGTTAAATAAGCCATAACCTTGACATTCTCATGCTTAACTTTTCAAGTAACATTATTTAACACCAATTAAGTACTTTTATATTACTTGGGTGCCCTGTGGCTAATTAACATACCATTAAACATAATAACACATAATCATATTATTATGCCTAGGCAGGCACTAATTTCTTCACTTTATAGTAGGTATAGAAAATTTCTAAACCTTGTTCATTTTATTATAATTTTTATCTATTCTGCTGATTCATTGGTTTGCTTTAACACTGATAGTATGCATAACATGATTCATCTTATAAAACACTTCACGTAATTGTACTTTACAGCAGTTTGTTTGCATAACACAATAATTATAAACATTGAACAACTTTTGTTCTATTTTGTAAATTCGCGTTTTTTTTCTTCTGTGTAGAAACATTATTTCGTTGACACATGGCTTTTTAGTATGAGAAGTAGGTATATTCACGAATTTACGAAAATCAGAACAACTGTTGTTCAGGATAAGGCTCTGAATCACTCCATCTGGCTTACTACAGGGTGTAACAAAAAAGTTTTAGTATGGAATAAAAGTTATTAACAATTCCATCTAAGTCATCCCTTTTTGGCTTACTATACGACTTTTACAACAACCTGTATTGTATAGTACTATACCACTTATACAACACCCTGTATAAAGTGGCCCCTCGGTGATTAGTGAAGATATTTGTTCTTGTATCTTGGTTGTTGGTGTTGTGGCTCAAAGATGACAATAGGCCAGTATAAAAGTAGTTAGTACTATACCACTATGACTAACATACATTGATGTAGAGTACGAGCAGAAATGAGACTGCCTGCAATACCCAATGTAGGTGAATTGTTTCTACTATCATAACCTATAGGTATAAACTAAAACATTAATCTTTATCTCCTATTTTATATTAACTACCCATTAGCTACTTCCCTACTCTCTGTTTATTACATTTGTGAAAGGAAATATTTTGAACATAGTATATATTAATTATATGGGTGTTTCTCACTTAGTCACTTTGGTGATGGTTCTGAAAGTTCATGTCTCTGTATTGTATCACCCATATTATAAATTAATATTATTATTTCATCGGCTGTTATCAACATCATAGTCCAATGTTTCAAGCAATGATTTAATGTAAAGAAGCTCCCCACTAATAACTCAATAACAATAATTGAATAATTGACCATTTGAGTTGATTACCTGACCTATGTATCTTTTTAAAGCACTGTCTAAAAACTATGTCTCTTGGACTATGACGTGGTCACACCAGTAGCGATAGTGGCTGTGGGTAAGCGTAGCATATGAATGTGCAGGGTGTGGCAGAGCAAGTGTACCTCCGATACCTGCAGCGGTGGGGCAAGGACTTGCTGCGGCGGCGCCTGGACTGGACGCTGGACGAGGAGGGCACCAACCCGGCGGCGCCGCGGCACCTGGCGGGCGCGCTCTGTCCCTGCCAGTACGCGGAGGAGGTGCTGCGCAACAAGGAGCCCCGCGACCTGCGCGCCTGCTGCCCCACCTGCAACCACTGGCTCAGGCGCCGCGGCATCGACTGATTGTACCGCCAGTTTTGGCAAGTCCTATTACTTACAACTTTATTCTGTTGCCGCCCGATTATGAGAACAATCTGTAGCTTGCATTTAATTAGTATCCACTGTGTTGCCACAAAAACTTTTAGACCCAGTTTTAGCGTGTTTGAGATGACTAGCCAGAAGCAAAGCGCTGCACTTTTCAGCGCTAAAAATCTGTTAAGTTTTTGTGGTAAGACCGCTAGTTCTCAAACTAACGACTTGGTTTTTCACGACTAATTCTCCCACAGGAAAGGGGTGCTCTTCTATTCTTGCGCTACGCGGCGCGGTGGGGCGCACAAGCCGTGAAGCGTCGACTGGACCTCAGCAACCACGTGCCCGGGCGCCACGGCGACCGCTACGTCTGCCCCTGCCAGTTCATAGAGGAGCACCTCAAGACCAAACCTCCGGCAGGTATAGCCAAGTTCTTCACTTTACCCGACCAGAACGTCCAAGTTTATTGAAAATGTGTTTTTATTATTATACAAATGGTATTCTTAAGTCCGTCCATTACCTTTAAATTATACAACATATCAGTATATTGATTGCCTAGCTCTAAGCATTAACCTATACCTAACATTATTAATATTATGTTCTATTAACATAATAATTATGATTTTAATTATCTATTTAGGTCTACTTATTCTTTTTATCGGTTTTGCATTTTACTAAACCTGTCTTTCCTTTTTATTTATCATTTACTTGAATACCCATAGAAAATATGAGATAAAAAATAGCCTACCTAATATAATCATTTATTTTATACTTAAACTTATATCCTTAATTATTGAAACAATTACTTTGGTGCTCAAATATGTGCCTAAGCAGTCTACTTTTACTATAATATGGTATCTTGATCTGCTATCTTCCTTCACTTTCTGTGTGTGTTTCACACTTCACGTATGGCAAATTGTAAAATAGTATGTGTAATAATATTATATAAATTCCATTTACACGCCAGTTTTTTTGTCTAATGAAAAAGCTTATAGTTAGCTTCTTCTAAAAGTGGCCATATTTATAGCCCGTCGTCTCGAAATTTTTAATATTCTTACCATTCATTTCGTAAGATGACGACCCATGTTTTACTAGGTTATGATTATAAGTACTAAATTCACAGACTAAAATGAATTGTGTTATTGTGTTTGTACTATTTATTTAAATTTATTTCGGCAAATTTCACACATGTACACATGTAAATATACCTACAGGTACAAGGTGTTATACCTCGGTATGTTAGCTATGTATTAACCAAGCATATTGAAATATTAATTCGCACTAATCATGATTTTTAAGTGCCATTATCAGTGTTGATAATATTTTAGAATATTGTATGCTCACTTGTTTAATATTGTATTTTTAATCACAGCAAAGGATTGTTTATGCTATGTATTCTACTTACATCAACAAATTAGATTATAATCAAACTTACAAGTACCTAAATGGTTGTTAATTGTGATAAAGTGCGTGGCACGTGGCACGAGCGCACTAAAACAAACTACTTAATCTGAGCAACTAATCTGATTTTTAGCTAGGTAGGTATAACATTTAAAGTTTCATTTAAAAATAAGGGATGTATCATTGTTTACCATCGAATTGCAAGTATTTAAATTAGTCATCATGGATGTTTAAGATTCATATATTATTTATTAGGTATTCGTCAGTGATTATTTATTGCTTACCGCATACTTTTATACCAAAGCTCAATTTTTGTACTACCTGACTTCTGAATTTTAAATGCGGCCCGTCAGATACTGTGGATTAATTATTAATGACAGAAACTTTAATCACGATATAAGCCTAGCGCGCACTACGAGACCAGCGCTATTTTACTGCCACAAAAAGTAAAATCGTAATACGCGCCTGGCCTATAGTGAGGTGAAGTAAGTGGAATACTGAGGAAGATAATACTTAGCGTCTCTTCCTATCGTGTTCCTCTTACCCTCCTCACGTTGACTATAAACATAAGTATTATAAACAGATTATATACATTATATTTAACTTATTATTACATTTATTTACTTACCATTCGGTACATAGTACAATATAAGTTTAGTGTTGTCATGTTTTCTTCTTACTAAACTCTACTAAATTAATATTATGGTGCAAAATATATTTTTATATAAATCTGCTGCTGTTTATCCTCAGAATGTCTACAATTTTATTTTATAATTTATTTAATCATAAACTAACTGTAGTGAAGCATTAAATGTAGGGGAATATATTTTATATAGTGTATTGGGTTACTAATATAATTGAATGTTAAAAATGTATTATACATTCCGTCCTCAGTACCTAAATTGTAAGCAAAGTACTTAAGATATTTTTTAGTTTTAAGTCATTATTCTACACATGAATCTTGTTAATATAGATCCGAAATACATAACCAGTTATTTATTTTAAATATCCCAACTGCTTATGATACAAAACAGTACTCTCCTACAAAGAAATGAACCCAGTCCAGTCAGCTTTATTAGTAGCTAACTAGACACTGTACCTTGTCAAGCTAACAAACCGCCTACTCATTTATTTGACAAGGTATAAAAAGTGTATAGCTGACCATACACTAGTTCTCGATACCCTTTGTTCCCAGCCAGTCACACCTCAACCAGTCACACTGTTACTCGTTGGGAATTTTATGTTCAAAATTCCCATCAGTCCACACTCTGTTACTCGTTGAAACACCCTTTTCCTTCATTCCCAACGTGTCACATAGAACTGTAACACTGTAAATAGTTGGGACTATGAAAATAAAAATTCCCAACAAGTCACAGTAACTTGTTGGGATTTTCAATGAAGAATTTTCCATCATAGACAAAAACCGATTATAGAATAGAATACACTTTATTTGTACACCCAAAAGAATAATAAAATATACAAGTTGTAACTTAATTTGGATGCGGAAAGCTAAAGATCACATCCAGTGGCGTGCTTTGGGAGAGGCCTACGTCCAGCAGTGGACTGCTATAGGCTTTAGATAGATGATGAACCTAATTAGGGTACAAAAGGCGGTCTTATCACTAAAAGCGATCTCTGCCAGACAACCTTTGGATGGAGGGAATAAGAGATTTAGGTAGATGGCGCTAGTGAAACCTCATCAAGTCTTTTGAGCCAATACAAGAGTCCAATGGATCTGAATTCCACCATATGCGATAACTATAACTACTACATGGCTGTTATGCAAAAAAAATGATTGGATTTTACAATTCGGTTTTGATTTTATAATTTTATTGTTAACTAGTTTAATAAAACTTATTTGATTGTTCGGAATAATTATTTCGATTTTCATACTTTTTCAAGGAACGAAAATAAAAAAATCGTAATAATAAATACTTATACAGTGTGTTGTTTTTCGGTCCCGACAAACTTTAAGGGTTTCTACGAGTAATATCATCGAGAAAAAACCCCCATATGTGGGGGTCTAAGTAACTTAAATTAGATTTTCTTCTTCGTTTAGAAAATCATCTCAAGATTTAAACGCCTTAAGGACATGAAATAAAATGCTATTATCCGCAAAAAGTCATCTCTATTCATTTAAAATATTCACAACTGCTTAAAAGTTCAAAGCAACTTTAAAATGGCCGCCATTTCTAGAATATTGAGATTTGACCCCACATATGGGGGTTTTTTCTCGATGAAATTACTCGTAGAATCCACCCTTAAAGTTTGTCGGGTCCGAAAAACAACACACTGTATAAGTCATAGTACCTATCACTGGTTAGGCATCATCATCATTCATCATCACTAAACAAATCTTAACGAGTAACGGGAGAACAGTTGCGAATTTTCTAGTTTATAAATAAATAATAATAAATATGTGGGGACATCGCACACACGGCTATCCGACCCCAAGCTAGGCAGAACCTGTGTTATGGGTGTCGGACAGCTGATATACCTACACAAATACATAGATACTAAATATAAATATCAACACCCAAGACCCGAGTACAAATACTTATCTGTATTTAAACAAATATCTGCCCCAGCCGGGAATCGAACCCGGGACCTTCGGCATAGCAGTCAGGGCTACTAACCACTACGCCATTCGACCGTCAAATTATGTTCCTATCCAGTTACAGCGGCTGGTTTGGAATTCAGAAATATATCATTCCCAACGAGTAACACTCCCATCGAGTAACACTGTGACTAGATGGCACACTTTTCGTGAACAAAGATGGGAACAAAGGCTCGATACGGACATAGCATAACATTTTGTCCTATCACTTCTCGTTAGAGAAATACCTATGTTACTTGGTCCTATCTAACTAAATCAATCTAATTTTACTTACTTAGAATAGGTATACCTTATTATAGATCAGAAGACGATGAAGCCTCTACATCCTTCTGGCACAGACATGTCACAAAAATAATTAAATTAAGTAATGCATAATTTGTAACTCGCATCAGATAATTCACAGCATGTAGCATGTATATCGTTCAGATGGATAAGCGTGAGTGTTAACGTGCGCAGATAAAGAAACTATAAAAAAATGGCATCCGTTAGATAAGAAGGAAGGGCTTTTGTACAGACAGACATACAAATAGTAGCTTTACACTGCATAACTTTTAAACTCCCATAATTAATTAATGTAATATTAAATATTAATGAAGTGAAATAAATAACAAGTATGAAATTTGATATAATAATTTTAATTTATAATTTCTCAAAAATAATTCAAATTATGAAACTAATGGAATAAATTAGATTACTTAGGAATTATGGTATGCAATTATTGAACAATTAAAATGATAACGGTAGTTGAAGTGATTAATTACTTATTCACACAGAAATATCACAGCAATAATTGAATTATATAAATAGCAAGCATAAAAAAGTAATAGCCTCATAATAATGTGACAACTTGATGAGTTAGTAGGTAACTATTTAAAACAATATTTTAAATTGTCATAAAACAATAAATAAATTCGCATGGTACTTAGAGTAAAATATAATTGAATTACCCTGTTGCATGTGTGAGACTGCTTGGAAAGATTTCAGTTTTGTACAATACAATCTCAACATTCGGCTATACACACATGTAAACTACAATACATTTCAAAAAATATAATTTTATGTATAAAAGGGAATCTATTCAACACACTTTAAATATAGTAAATATTAAAATAATACATGATTAGGTAGGTAAGTGAGCAAATAAATAAAAACACCGTAGAGAGGCAAGAAAATACGTCCGTCTACTTATTCGAACGCGGTATCTTCGGGCGAGCTCCTTTAGCGCTATCACCCGCGGGGAACAGGTCCTTGAACGAGCGCGGCTGCTGCTTCAGCTGCGCGTCCTTGTCCACCAGCACCACGGAATCGAGGCTCCGCTTGAGGCACTTCTCCGACTCAGTGTCGTCCCTGAAGTCTATCGACGAGGCGAGTGATTCAAGCGAGGTGGCGGTGGAGAGGTCCCCGCGCAGACGGGCCAGGTCGAGGAACGCTCGCGGGGGCGCGCTGGATGTTGCCTCGCTGCCGCCCCCGCCCCCCGCGCCCCCCGCCTCCTCCAGCGCCGCCAGCCGCATGATGTCGCGCTGAGACTCGCGCGCCTCCATCAAGAATATGCTCTCCTAGTACAATGTTCTACCATCAGCATAGGGAAAAAGCGTGCAGTGTGTGATAAATTAAAAATGAGGGGTGTTTTAAAGAAATAGTAAGAACAAGAGAGACAAACTGATAAATCATTTATGATTTTATGCGTTCAGTAGTACCTTGACCTAATTGGTGATTTACTGATCGAGCTTGTGCAGCCAGCGAAAGAAGACCGACTTATACCTAATTTAGACAGGAATTAGCGGTGTACCTTGACCTCCTTGGTGATGTACTGGTCGAGCTTGTCGTAGATGACGGCGTGCAGGCCCATGCCCTTGAGCCGCCGGATGGTGTCCTTGTCGTTGTTGTCGTCGCCCCAGCAGAAGATCACCAGGCCCGCGTTCGTTGCCAGCTTCACCTGGAAACGGAAGATTGGGACTTGAGTTGCTGAGAATGTGGGTTGGTAGTTGGTAGGCCAGTATGATAGATGATAATTGCGTCTCCTTATTGCTTTTACTTGGTCCTTGACACACATAGGTATTATTACCGTCTAAACATTTGTTAGTTATTCTTAAAATTTACCTAACAGTAGATCAAGTTTTATGTTGGATTTATTTGAAAGGGTATTTACGTAAATCGAACATAACAAACAAGCCACTTTGCTTTTACATATCTTTGTCTATATAAGTAGGTATTTGTGGGCAGGTTATGCATAATATAGATAGATAGATAAGTATTCTTTATTTGTATACAAAAACATGGACAACATTACAAAAATCTTGCAAGTAGATATTACAAACTTATATCTACAATAGTTTTACTATTTCTCAGTGTACCCAGAGTACATGGCTACGAGACGTGACAGAATGTTAATAGTACTGCACGTAATGTTTTGTACTGTTTATAATAAACAGAGATGATTAAGTTAAGCGTTTAAGTATCGGTTATTATTATTAGCATTTCATAAGTAAAAACAGCTCAATGTGACCTGCCTGGCCGAGTCGTTGAGCTAACAAAGAGAGTGTGTAATGAGACTTGTGTTTCATACAATAGTAATCTTATTCATTTAAACAAATATTAAACAACTTCTCAAGATAGGTAGGTACTTATATTTAAAATTAGAAAAAATCACCTCATGTCGTGTGTAATTAAGTGATTATAATGTAGTTAGTAAGTAGGTATTTAATAATTTTATCAGTAGATAAACTAGGTACCTACTTTGTACATAGTTTGGTAAGTAGGTCTGATCGACTGTACGAGATTTACGCAAATGGTTAATCTTTTAATTCCAATGCTTATACGGTGTAGTGGGTACTGAGTAGAAGGTTGTGGCTTCAGGAAGGCGTGTCGAAACTGTCGATACTTAGCTCCAACATGTTACCTACTTAGTGGGTGATGATGATGATGATGATGGCATATGAGTAGGTAAATTACGGTTGCATTTATTTAAGCACATTTTTCAAACTGAAGTTACCTAAGATAAAATAGGTAGGCCTTTGAACAACTTATTATCTTAATGAATTCGTTATTTAAGTAATATTTGATCAAAGTCTACACTGCGCAGTGCGTGACTTGTACGCCGTACACTTTATGTTTAGTACCTAACCAAGTAACCAAGAAACCTGACCCATCCCTTAACTAGGTACACTACAAATGTTCCGCTAAACCTAACCGAATAATGCCTGCCAAGCTTTGTGTATATTGTCAATACAAACCGTTCCCCCCTGTCGCATGTGACTCACGTGAGGATACAGTTATTGCTAGTTGTCATTGACTAGTTGCTACAACCGGATACGGACAATCACGTGAATTAGTGTTGCGGCTCAAAATCCTTTATCTAAATGCCAATTTCATGAACATAAAACATAGGGATTTCTAAATGTACCTACGTATGTGTTATTATAGAAAGGTAATCAATCAGTTATACTGTTCTTCTAAACGTGTCGTCGTCGTCATGGTAAGAAGATGCCAATCAGAGTTGCATTATCAATTTATACCCTAGCAAATCCCTAGGCATTTAGGTACACATGAGGCTTATTCGGTATTTTTAATGAGTTATGAGTCTTATGCCATTCCAATACGCAAGAGTTGGTGTTATTGATTAATATCACATTCAAATGCCCAAAAGTCGATGATATTGATAAATTAATTAGGTATGTACCTAATTACAATAAATTACATATGGGAACAACTTTAGTTATAAGTACCTAATTTGTATGAAGGAAAACCTCTACTACAAACAACTACTAGACATAGGTTAACTATGTGGGTGATGGTCGTTTGAGTGGATTTGCAATAGTTGGTATTTCTAAGCATATTTTAAAAGATTACCTAACATAGTTTGGTAACTGCTGAGATATTTAGCGCTTGGCCATAAATAAGACGTCCCTTATTAAGAGTTAAGACAGAATATTCACTGCTATGGAGATCTGCACATAATATCGATGCGATTGTTTCGTCGATTGAGGCGCTAAATTGCGCGTTTTTTATGTTTACGCAGCTGGCACCTGTAGGTTTACTCAACCTTGGAAAAAACGAAAGACCAATAGGTGCGATACAAAGAAATGGAGCCTTTCGTCGTCAGCGGCAGCGCTCTGAAACCTTATTTTTCCTTAGCTAGAGTGACCCCCCCGGCCTCACCGCTATATTTACCTGTGTAGGGTCCCGGAGCAAGTCCTCGGTGTGCACGACGATGCCGAGGATGTCCGCGCTGATGGCGTGCTGCACGGCCGACGGGATGGACACGCAGCGCGGGTCGCGGTACGGCTTCCACTTGATCGTCGTGCCCTGGGGACGACGACGGATTTATTGAAACGACCTATAGGCTAGCAGCACGGGGCGTTTTTGTCAAGTCTTAAATGCGCCCCGTACTAGCCCTTCAGGTCTAGGTACATAAGAGGACTGTGTCAATTAGAGATGATAGAAGAAGTAGATAACTGGGGAAGTGGACTCGAATGTCTAGTGTCTGTAACAATTTTGAAAAATCATGCTTTTCACAGGACTAATAAATAATTAAAGATTTCATAAGATACAAAAGGGAACAAGGTAGTGTAGTAATACCATTAACATTGCGGTAAAAGAAAAGGTGATAGCAGGTACTTACAACAGTAAGGAACATCACTGGATACTTGTTTTGCTTCAAGCGCACCATGGTCACGATATCGGGATTGAAACAAGAGAATACTATTCTGCGTTCATCGGCGTATTTCAAAACCACTTCCAATACCTGTTAAAATAAAATTAACTTGAAAAGTATTAATTATTTAGGTTCACAAAGAAACTCTTGTGAAGTAAATAACTAGGTATTATGTACTTAAGTAGGTACCTACTTATACTCTTACCTTACTATGTATATGTAGTTTAAAATCTGAAATTCTCTCAAGAACAATGGCATGTTTAAAAAATCATAAAAAAAACTAGTCTCCCAAGGCATTGGACAGTAGTCATAATAAGCCACACCAAACATACCTTATCCACATAAGTATTCATATCGAACGGGTTATTCAACTCAAACGTCCCATCCTGCAGCTCCATGGTCCACTTGAGCTCCACGTTGAAGCCGACGTGCGGGTCGATGCAGTGAAGAACATGCTGCAGCGTGGGGAACGGCTGGTGCTCCTCGAGGTCCTCATCGTCGAATAGCACCTCGTGGCTGCGGCCCTCCACTAGATGGTACACCTGGAAAGTGCATCTGTTGAGATGTGTTTGCGGGGCCAAATTTCTCAGCAATCCAAGTTTTCCTAAAGATTTTCAATAAGGCTGTAAAAATATTGCAGTATTCAAATAAAACTGGAAAATACCTTCAATTTCTGCAGATGTTCCAAAGTGAGATCTTTAACTGGGAGCTCCAGCATTTCCGCATAGTCCAACTCCTTTTTTCTTTTCATGGAAATGCACACATGGAAGTCATGGTAGATGACTGGGATCATGTCCTTGCTGAGCTGCACATCAAACTCTAGCAGGTCGGCCCCGCTGGAGGCCGCCTTCTTCAGTGAAGCCACTGTGTTCTCCCGAATAGCACTTCCTCTAAGTAAACACATTTACGATCAATTTACAAACATTCTCAATTTACAAAAACCAGTATTGCATTACTGAATGCTTATTACTGATCATTTATCACCACCCTTCTTGTCACAAAAAGTTATCATAATGGTCTCTCTCATAATCATAACAAAACACTTGATACTTGTTTTTATGGAGAGAGACCAAACTACCTAATTAGGAATACAACTTTTTATGCACAAGGGTACAAGAATACATACTCCTTAGTTTTGAAACTGGCCCCGAGGCCGCGGTGCCCCACCTCCAGGCCTGTCCAGGATGGGTCCCAGTGTTTCAAGTAGGACACTTTTAGGTCACAAAGATTCTCTTCCATAGGTCTTACTATTAAATATTGTATATTTACAGTTCCCAATGGTCTATGTTTGATATTACAAGTAACTGGTAACTCCAAGATACCTTCTGATGGTTTGAACATATTTGGTAATACATAGGTGTAGCCCACATGACATGGAGGGTCATCCAATGAGGCACGGGTGCTGAATGAATAGAAATCCACAAGGTAGGCTAGAGCATTGATGTCTAGGGCAGACACATTTATCAATAGTACATCATTAGGTTTATATTCCCGGCCAAACTGTCCCTGTGGCTGCAGCACACACATTGCTGCATCATCATTGCAGGTAGACACTTCCACACTGACCCCTCCGGTCACCTCTGTATCCACCACATCTACACTCAGGGAGGAATCCTCGTGATGTGCCTCATTTTGATTGTTGAAAGTTAATTTAACAGGTGTAATTTTAATATTCAGTGCTCTACCAGAGAGACGGGACTTCAGTTTTAATGGATTGTTTAGAAATTTAAATTGGATTAATGTTTGTTTTGTCAGCCAGCCTCTGGTTATTTTAGTTTGGTCTCCATAAGTACCAAATATATCAACTACTGGGGGTGAATCTGATAATTTTATAGTTCTTGGGTGAATACTTGTCTCCCATCTCAGCACAATAGTGCTATCAGAGTCATTGTCTAGAAGACAAATCACATATCTATATTGTATTTCAACATTGTTAGGAACAGTTAATGTTGTAGTCCAAATGTTTGTTCCTTGTTCATGATCCATGGACACCACTCTATTGTAGTCCCATTCCCCAAGCTCGGGAATGTTTCCCGTGAGACATACCTTCTCTCGGGGTCGCACGTCGGGTGCAGATACTGACAGTTTCCATTGTCTAGTAGATATTCCTTTTTCTATTATTTTTTTATGATCCATTTTTTTTGTATAATTACTGGGTGTTTTGGCGGTCGTTTTCTTTATCTCTCTCAAGACCTTGGGCTTTGTTTTTGATTTTTCTAAAAAAAACC
The DNA here is from genome assembly GCF_932276165.1 of Plutella xylostella. Classification (NCBI taxonomy): domain Eukaryota; kingdom Metazoa; phylum Arthropoda; class Insecta; order Lepidoptera; family Plutellidae; genus Plutella; species Plutella xylostella. Next base: position 7,481,967 of record NC_063984.1, on the reverse strand, counting down.
ACCGCTGCATGCCAAAAAATACACTATAATTATTTTTAGTGATAAGGTGATACACAAAAGCTAGATCAAACAAAAATTTAATGAATGAATAAAAACAGCAACAATATATTTTATAGAGTAGTAAATTAAATTAACTAAATACCTCAATTTAATAAATTTTGTCCCCAAAATACATTTTCATTTATCACTGTAATGAACAACAAAAATCAGATGATCGATCTGTCAATGTCACTTTACTCATGTTGGCCGTGGTGGCCGTGTTGTATTATTATAGTGCCACAAACTTATCTGTTCCGGTGAGAGCGAACTAAATTGGTCCATATAATCTATGTCAATATGAAATTCATTTAGTAAGTAATGAGGTATGGACCAATTTAGTTCGCTCTCACCGGAACAGATAAGTTTGTGGCACTATACTTCCATGTGGCCGTGTGGCTGATAGATTATTTCAACAAAACATGTCAACGTTATTCAAAATCCAACAATGAAAATAATGAAAAAGCAAAGAGAATAAAACAACACAATGATGCATATAAACCTATATAAACCACATAATATAATTATAATATGTTGCCCCCATGAAATTAATAAGTACTCTTTATTAGTTCCATGCCCTCCATGAAGTACCTAACTCCCAAGTGAGAAGTACAACTTATTTTTCTTGGGCTTGGGATGGCTTGGGTAACTAAATCATAGATGGCGCTGTTGATGCTTTCATTTCCCACCGACTCCAGCCTGACTCAGTCTCCTGACCAAGGAACATAAATACTTCTCTAACTAGCAGCTCCTGACATACAGGTGCTCCTAGTTTAGGAGCATAGAGAAAAAATAAATAAATGTTTAGGAGTCAGGGCGTCACCTTATAACTAAGTTTGTTACACATAAAAATTATATGTATTAACTAGGGAATTCAATAAAAACAGCCAATTTTATATTTTTCATTGAGAACTATACTATTGATAATAATCTACACGGATAAGACCATTAAATTTAAAATATCTGTTTCATTGAGAAATACAATAGATGGCACCACTGTTGGTGTCGTTGGTGAGGTTGGAGTGGAATGGCTGCAGTACCTACGTATAACTTCCATGGGGATGGCCCAGCCATGGTCTGACTGACAGCAATCAGCATACAATCAAGATCAAGGCCCTTTGATCTTGTTTTCATGACATACCTACCTACAATTCATCTACTATTTTTATTCGGTGCATGACCGATGACTTATTTTCTAAATACATACTTACAACTGAGTTAAACGAGAAGGCCATTTGACCTATTATAACGAGAGAAAGTGTACATATATTTATTTATTTACATTATTTAAGATCATCTTTAGTTTACAACCGTGTTGTACCGCTTACATAAATTTTCTAACCTACCTTGAACTTTCAAATATTGCTCATTATGTACCTACATACTTATCAACCTAAATATTTTTCATTTGTTAGTCGTATACCTCGAAATCAAAAAATCCTTGTAGCTTTTCACCTATTTGCATTTCACCTTGATAGCGTTTTTTGTTGTAGGTAGCGTATAATATCGGTAGTAGATTTTGTTACTAGCATATATTTTTAACAGATTTTTACAACGGTAGCAAATTTTTATGTAGCATGTATTATCAATAGCTTATTTATTAAACTGCATATAGGGTAAAAGTACTAGTAACTGGCAGTTTAAGCGAATTGCAACACAAAAAAATATATTAAAAATAAAGTATTGGCCTGATTTAAGCACTGGTAGGCTTGAATTACTGGGAATAAGATGAGGAACAATTATAGGCATAAATGGTAAAGATATATGATTAATATTCGATTTTAATGAAGTTTATATCCACTACCCCCAAAAAACTTAGTAACTGGCAGTAAAAATTAGTAACTGTCACATGATGTTTCAGTAACTGGCACCTTTTAAAAAATCATTCAATTAGGTCAATAAGTACCCTAAAATCAATAATATATTTGATATTAGGTAATGCACAATTACCTGTCTAGGTTCTGTATCGGTAAGACTCAAAATCACCGTTGTAATGGTCGACTTCTACGACAAAATGACAGTACAAGTATGCGACAAATCGTGGGTCCATATGAATGCAACAAATCGAGAAACCCTTGGATTTGGAAACGGAAATGGAGAAAGCAAATGCTTATGGACCTTGATGTATTCATTCAGCAGCTTGGGAGAAGTGACCTGGCTAAGTTGAAGACTGCTGACGGTAGTATAGTTGCCTCTAAGCTGAAATTTCATGCGGAAATTGAAGGTTTCTACGGCTTTCAGCTTCACCTGCTCTGGGTAAAGACAGAATTAGTACAGCTCTTCTGAAAGCTATTACTATCCTCGAACAGCTTCAGAAGCTCTTTAACCAATTTTGTTTATAAGTCATGTTTTCAAGCTGTTTTATAAGGTCATCACGAACCGTGTTTCTATCAAGTTCTTCTAGGACTATTAGAAAGTCTTTGATTCCATTTAGACCTGGGCAGTTCTGGAATTCCCTCTATATAACATGCATAGCGGCCTTAATGCATCAACAGTATATTATGTCTACCTTGGACAGTCTATTCGACTAGGCAGAAGGAACTTCGAAAACGAAGCTATAAGGTGCGTAAAACAAAATATTACTGGATAGGACTGCATAGGGGAAGATTTGACAAATTTTCACATAAAAATGCCTGAAGGCAAAGGTCTTCAGTCAATGCGTCTTACTGGTGATGACGTATGGATCATAGACATGGACACTGACGGTTGGACTGGTCCACCGATTCAAAATCGATCAGCGGGCATTGGAAAGTTTCTTGGTTCTTTGAAGGACCATATCAGAAATAAGGTAATCCGTAAGAGAACTTGAGTAACCGATATAGCTCTTAAATTCTGTATGCTCAAGTGGCATTAGGCCGGCCATAGCTGCCGAAGAACCGATGACCAGTGGGGCAAACGCGCTCTAGAGTGGAGACCACGAACAGGCAAGGGTAGCGGCGGATACCTTCGGGCCAGATGGACCAACGACCTTATAAAGCTGACCGGTAGTGGCTGGATGAGGAAGGTCGAGAACAGAGTGCAGTGTCACTGCTGGTGAGAGGTCCAGCAGTGGACAATTACAGACTACTGTAGATTGCCTTGATTTTAGTCATTTTTCTGAAAAGAAACATGAAAGAAATGTTTACCGCACCAGTAAGTGCCAGTTACTGGTGCGTAAAAAAATGTATGCAGATTAGTAACTGGCAGCCCCGTGCCAGTTATTGAAACAAAGCTGCCTAGACACTGGGGGTTTTTACAGTGCACTTTAAATCGTATTTTCTGTCGATAGAAGGTATAAAATAGCTTAAAATCACAAAACCCAAAATATTAGTAACTGGCAGGGGGGTGCCAGTTACTAAGAGAAGATATAAATTACATTTCAGTAACTAGCACCCTCAAATATAACTCAAAAGCAACTAAAATCACAGTGAATCGGGCTATTATGATATTGTTTAGACCTTCCCCTACCTCTTTGTTATTGTCACACTATCAAAAACTTATTTATTTTCGCGAAAACAGGCCATACAAGTTTTGGTGTCTCCTTAAGAAAAACTTAACGCACGTGCATTTTTTTGACGATCTTCGCCGCTTTGACTGAGATAATTTCCAGCGCCGGAAAATACACACCTAGCGGCGTAAAATTAAACTATAATATCAATGAATAATTGGAGATTGCTGTAAACACATCAAAGATTGTCTTACTTTATCCAAAAGCTTAATATATTTAGTTTTATAGTCAAAGTGCCAGTTACTGACACATGCCAGTTATACCACGATTTACCCTATTTTGAATAGCAAGTAAGTATTTTATGTCGCATCTTATTTAGGTCGCATATTGTTGTAGTGTAAAAGAAATATCGCGATATGTACCTAATAATGCATAACAAACAAATATCTATCAAGGTGAAAAGCGACTACAGTGAAGGCAGGCAGGAAAGTAAATCTACTATGTTTTTTTCAGACAATTGTCAGTAGCGATCAAAAATTATACTACAAGAATAAAAATCTATTCAGAAATTTTGATATCGCGGCGAAATGCGAATAGGTGAAAAGCTACAAGTATTTTTTGATTTCGAGGTATACGACTAACAAATGATATTTTTATACGTAGTACTACTTACATAAATATAACTTCCAAGTTTCATGGAAAAAAACAAACTCGAAATAAGTTCAAAATAACAGTTTATTTATCATTTTTATAAAATAACGTCCTACATAAAAGTACCTTATCAGAAATCTGTACATTAAATTTACATTTTTTTACAATTAAGCAGTCTTTGCTGAGTATCTAACTCATTTTATACATTTAACTTATTTACTTATGGCAGCTGGCCTATTTTTATTGCAAATCTTAACGAACATAGTTTAAAGTATAGTTTAGTATTAATATGGACCATTTACACCGGGATGTAAAAATGTACAATTATCGCCTTGTCGACACGATCCTTTCCTTTGGAAATATATACAGACGGTTTTTCTTCCGCCTCGCGAGTGTCCACCGCGGCCGCGCGGGGGCCCGTCCCACGAGCCCTTCCCGCGCCAGTGGCCGCCGCCGCCCGCGCCGCGCCCGCGCATGTTGCCGCGGAAGGAGCCGCCCTGGAACCCCTCCGCGCCGCCACCCCCGACCACTCCGCCACTCATATTGAAGTCCGGAGGAAACATGTTCGGGGCCATCATGTTGTCCATCATGAATCCCTCCGGGGGCACTGGACCGAACATTGCATTCGGGGCACCAAACATTTCCGGGCCCATCATCATGGTCTCGGGCATCATCATGCCTGGCGGCATCGCGCCGGGGGGCATGGCACCCGGGGGCATCGCCCCCATGGGCCCCGCCGCCATTCCGTTTGCCATCATTGGAGGGACTGCATTCTGCCAATCATTTGGCACCATAGTAGGTGCTTGGAAAGGAGGAACTCCAGGGAATTGATTCGGAAAACTGTTAGGAAACTGTGCCATGTTAGGTTGAAACATGGGCGCCACGTTAACAGTAGAGGCAGATTGTGGAGGCGCGTTGCCCTTAGGTTCAGGCCAAGGCATGTTCCGGAAGTCACTTATATTGTCCGTGTTACCTGTGACATCTTCTAACGGTATAATACTCGGTTCAGAATAAAGATGTGTTTCTGGCTCAGGTTCTAGTGCTGAATCAGGTATCATAGACTTATGGAAGTATAGTGGCTGTAAAGTCCCTTTCTGACGCATGGCTTGTATATCTTTTTCCTTACTATTTTTCCCATAGTCTACATGAACTTGGCCTTCAGTATCAATAGGAATAAGCGGTCTCCAATTAGTTTTCTCCTCCATTACGTCCTCGTTACTAAGGTTACGGCCCTTCTGGAACGCTTCTCTTTCGTGTATTCTTTCCCAATTCTTCATGTCCGTAAAGGTTTTTGTGACATTCACTCTCTCCGTTTCATCAAGTTCAAAGTATTGGACCTCTTCTAATTCAGCTTCGGGCTTCCATTTAATACTCTTTTTGGGGCCTCGTTTTTTGTGATAGCAGAGTACACCTTTCAGGCCGTTCACCGTGATGGTGTGTGGTTCTGTGGTTTCCATGCTCTCGGTTACTTTCTTTTCTAAATCTATATTTTCCGTGTTGTCATTAGTCTCATTCTCTTTCTCTATAGATTTATCTTTGTCATCGTCGGTGTCCAGCGTGTCCTGGTAGAACCTGGGGGGCTTGGCGTCGCGCGTGGGGCTGGCGGGCGTGTGCGGCGGCGACGCCTCGCCGCTGCCGTCCTTGGAGCCGCTGGTGCGCCGCTTCCGCTTCTTGGGCTCCTTCTTGTTGGTGGCCGACGCGTTCAGCGCATCCATGAACATGTCGCTCTCTAGCAGCAGCATGGCTGTAAAGAAAAAACAGGAATATTATTTTTAAGTACTTAAGTATATCAAAGTATTCTTTTATATGTAAGAACCAGAGGGTACATTACTATTAAACAGTAAGTATACCTATGTATATTCAGTTTAAAATATTAGTCTGAAATGTGCATTAAGTAATGGGTTCATAACGTCTTTGTCGACTAGTGGAAAACTTTATAACAAGACATGCCTATTATAAGTATAAAATGTATAAATCAGTATCTCAAAAAAAATTGGTCATTCATGGTCAATCCAACGACTGAAATTGTACAAGTTCACCGACTCGCTTCCTACATGTAGGTATAGGTATAGGTATATCCCTATCATTACCACCGATTTGTATGTAGTTAGGTACCGTCCAGTCAGCAAGTCCAAAATAAGTATACAAATAACAAGCCTGCAAATGAATTATGAAAAAAATACATTATCAAAAACCTATACAATTATACCTACATACGTCAATTTATTTTAAAGATCTAGGCAAAATATGAAACCTTGTTCCATAAAGGGTAGTTTACTACCTATTCAGAGGAAAATAAAATACTTATTACTTAAAAGTATCAATACTAGAAAAATCCCAACAGCAAGCCCCTTCACACATTGATTACCTAATGTAGTGAAAGTGCATAGAATACGTACACTGCTGGGTATAAGTGAGCATAATTTTCAAACGTTCGTGCGTGCCCGGCAATGTAGATTAATTTACGAATAAATGGTAAATCCCCAAGTATTGTTATTTATAAATACACGATCAATCTTCTAAATACCTAGATAGCAGAACATTCTAAAGTATCTAACTTCTTGAAAGAAATAAATAAACCTACTAAAGTGACAACCAAGAACTTAACGATATCGTCAGATGCCGTCATAAGTTAGTGACCGTGCTGTAGGTTGCGACTTACGATGCGCGATGGTCAAGGTTCCATCTCTACAGCGATATATTTATGTTGGTAACTACCTAGCTATTCCGTTCACCTAATAGAGTGCCGGGTGGTCGTCAGCTGAACATGTCCTATAACTTCTTATTGAACTGACCTGACGCTTGGCTTTATCCTTACCGATACATTTACAGGGTGTCCACTCAGAATCCTCCAAAAAATTCCCTGACTTTTCCCTGACTTTCCCTGACCATTTCAGAAATTTTCCCTGACCAGAGATAAAAATAACCAAAAGCTTGATTTGAAAGTTTTCCGTTCATTTGCGACACTTATTAAAAAAAACTATCACTGCGTAAAATATTTGGCTCTAAAAAGTGTATATTAAGCAGAGAGAGAAAGTGACTCAGGCAGATCATTTTGAACAACATAAAATTTCAAAAAAAAAGATTTTCCACACAAACTTTGTTAGACAGGTGAAGTTATATGAGAAAAAAACGCGAATTTCAAAAACACGTAGAATAAAAGTTGTTTCGAGTGATCCCCTGAGTCACCCTGTTTCGGCTATGTACATCTACCACTATTGCAACATTATGTTTAGAAAGCAACATAGAACAACGCGGACTCGGGTGTACCCTCGGGAAGCGTCATAGCGATCTTTCTTGATACAAAAAAGTCTGCCAATTTTTGCGGGGGGAAATTTTACCGTTTACCTTGATTCTGTCTCATGGGACATATCATTATGAGTTTTAATTCCCAGCAATAAATGTTACGTGAAGTGACATTTAATAATGAACACAGTGTCTTCATTTTTCTTGCCAATGGATGTAACAATTATCGATAAGTATTATCGATGAATTCGAGAACATGGGTTAGATTAGAAATACTAATTTCAAATTAATTAGGTATAGTTAAATTTAATTAGGAATGATTAATAAACGAAGTCACCCGCTTTTCGCTGTACATTTATACTCACGTGATAGGTCGCGAGCCGTATCGCCATTTTTGAATGAGTACAATGCACTGAAGTTGTCGAGTAAGTGGGCAACCCGTCAATCAGATGCTTTCAAGCCGCCTCTTCGGGCGGCCTCTGACTAGGCTTAACGACTGCTGCCGAAGCAGCAACCGGGACCCACGGCTTAACGTCCCGTCCGAAGCACGGAAGCGTCCAGAAAAGAACCATTTGAAATCGGTAACTCATGCTGTAGCTACCAATGGCTGACCGTGTCAGTTGTTGCTTAACCTCAGTGATCAGTTACGATTACTGAAGCCAATTCGACTACGGACGCTTCCCAACTATGACCTTTTTTGTCGATTAATACATATCTACATACCGGTACATCACTATTGCATTTTTTTGACATTGGTTGCTAGGAAACAGCTAATAACAATAAACCATGACCAAATCTGTGATCAAATCCGGAATCCGGATATTCTATGAATTGAAGCTGTCATTTTAGTATGTAAACAAATCATTTTCTATGAAACGATCGCTTTGCCAACTAGATTGAGTCTAGTGAAAATTGAGACTGCAACTAGTTTTTATAAATCGGTGGGCCTTTCTGGCCTACCACCCCGCCAGAGGGGAACGTCTGCCTATTTCGTCTCCAGACCATTCATACTCAATGGAAAGCAATGATAAATAAGTACCTACTTAATTTTTTTGTACAACAAATTCTGAATACTTTTATTTTGCCATAACTTGTATTTCTTTTTTGTATTTACAAATTGAGAAATAGGTATATATTTTTTTTATTTTCAAAATGTCATTTTACTTTTGAAAAAAAGTCATTTAAAGCGGGATCCACTGGTTATTATTGCAAAATACGTTAGTTAGACCTAGTTAATTTTATTAAAGCACACTTATTGATGGTAAGTACAGAGTGCTTTGAAGAAATACGCCTTCTCATATTTTTTTTGTTAAATGAGAGTTTGGATGCAGGTAGATAAAATAAACTTTTTAATTTGTGTATAAAACTTGTACTAGCACCTTGTATAGTAATCTTAGGACCTTCAAAACGGAAATAACTCGAGTAAAGGGGCCGTCCATTAATCACGTGAGGTCGTTTTTCTCATTTTTTGACCCCCCCCCTCCCCCCTGGTGATATTTGGTGAGGTTTGGGACCAACCCCCCCTCCCCCCCCTTGATCACGTGTATTTTTTTGGAAGTCTATGTAAAGGCAATTTTTGACTAGAAAAAAATAGGTCATACTACAAATCGTTAAAATTTTTGCGCCGTCCAAAATATCGGTTCAGAAATACCTAATTTTTTACAAAAAATTAATACACGTGATGTCTAACGAGAACCCCCCCTCCCCCCTCGTGATGTTTCGTGAGGTTTACAGTACCCCCTCCCCCCCCCCCTTTGAGCCTCACGTGATTAATGGACGGCCCCAAAGCGTGTTAAGATTTGTAAATACCGTAATAAAAAAAAAACACGCACTCACGCCTTGTACTAATGTACTCCCTTGCGGGGTAGGCAGAGGTGCATTGCTGCACCCACTTTTCGCCAGAGTGTTATGTTAGTCCCAATGTAATAGGGGGCGGGCCTATTGCCATTTTACGGGCACATCCAAGACCCGAGAACAAATATCTGTGTTTAAACAAATATCTGACCCAGCCGGGAATCGAACCCGGGACCATCGGCTCAGTAGTCAGGGTCACTAACCACTACGCCATTCGGTCGCCGTACATAAATACCGTAATTAATTTAAATAAAACAAAACCAAAATCAAATATTTTCGTATGGGCACGACGTTTTAAAAAAAACATTAGGTGCCGCGTGGAGGAAACGCTACTGCATGCGCTCCCGCTGCCGTAGCAAATTATGAGAATTGATGAGTGGAATGAGCGCCGATACAGCACGTCTGCACCAACACGTTATGTGGGGACTTATTTTTCATCACTAACTCTTAAAACAATAGTTGTTCAGAACGGCAAGCTGAGTCACACTCTTTTGAAAGAAATTTAATTAATGGAACATCATTTTACTATTGAATGAACTATGAACTGAGTCTGGAATCTGGCTTACGAGATTTTATTTTATGACTTACGTATTTTACGTTTAAAAAAGAAGAAAATTAATAATTAGTAAAAGAAAGAACTACAATTTTGCAAAAATATATGCTTTACTAGTAATTTTTCCCTGACTTTCCAGGTGGCCCATCAATTTCCCTGACTTTCCATGACCACCTTGAGCTTCCCTGACTTTTCCCTGACTATCCCTGACTTTCCAGAAAGTGGACACCCTGATTTAGCAGATTAGTAAAATATTTATTTAAATAAGTGTATAGGACTTTTAGGATTAGGAGCTTTTTAGGAGTCATCTGATAAGTCACAATCCGCACAACTACATAGTTAGCAGGGCCTCATTGCATTGTGATGTAACTATCCGTGAATTTATTTAATTTCGTAGTAGGGAAGTACATAAATAAAATATGAAAGTACGCGTTGAGATCGCGGTATTAACTAATCAAAGCTTTAGTCACGGTAGTCATAATTATTATAGGTACTTATTCAAGACATGCGCTGATAAATTAATAGTAAGTAATCAATGTAATTAAGTGTCTACGGCTTAAAACAATTCAATTCTAACATAACGTATGTACTACATATGACTACACGACACGTGTTACATAGATAATTTTATAAGTAGGTACTGATGCTTCACTAGAATACTTATAGGCAATCAGGCTGGTAGTGGTAGGGCAGCCTGTCCACCAAAGTAGAGCTAGAGCGAAGAGGTCGACCATCGAAATTGCATGAAATCTCCGCTCATAGACCGGATATAGTTATGGATAATAGTCAACCTTTTAAACACTAGAAGGTATTATATGTTGCTGAAATAATATTAAAATATTGAGGCGCTTTGTCACATATTATAGAAACCGAGGTATTCGTTAGGTGTACCGAGAATATTATAGGTATACAGGTGTTGCAAAAAGGGTAGGTAATTAGGTATACTAAGCCGAAACCAACGTGTGCAGCATGTTAAATCTAAGCCCGGAAATAAGTCAGAGTGTCAAAATTCGCGAAAAGGTAGTTTATTCTCCATAGTAAAAAGTCACGGGACCAACAAAGTTTCTATGGAAAATGATTTTTATTTATTTTTTCACGAATATTGACATTCTGATTTCATTTTCGGGCTTACATAATTATTATTATAACATGCTGCACACGCAGGTTTCGACTTAGTATATCCTTTTTGCAACATTCTGTATATTATGCCTGCATAAGGCCAGTGGCGGATTTACAAATTTGCCGCCCGTAGGCCATTAATATTTTGCCGCCCCTACTGACTTTTTAAATTCAATACGTTAGTTTAATTCCGTTATTAGTACGATTGTGAACTTAATCATATTTCTGTCATTTAATTAGATTATTTTTGCAACCCGCTATGTACTGAAGAGTTTAATGTTAACCTAAAAAGTTTAATTTGACAGGCAAATAAAAAACCCGTAAAAAGACGTAAAACATCTGTAACTTTTAAAAATCGATTTTCAGCAAACTTATTGTCTAAGAACACTCTCCCGTAGAACACATGTGATACAAAAAAAACTAAATCGGTTCATTTGTTCAGCCCCCCTACTCTTGAAAGGCAATGTATTGCGTCTGTCTTTCGTTGTCAACATTTAAAAAATCATAACTTCTCTTCAAAGCGTTTTTACAAAGGGGCCGTCCATTAATCACGTGAGGTAATTTTTCCCATTTTTTTACCCCCCCCCTCCCCCCTGGTGATATTCGGTGAGGTTTGGGACCCCCCCCTCCCCCTGGATGACTTGTATTTTTTTGGAAATCTATGTAAAGGCTATTGTTGACTAGAAAATATAATAAATAATAATAATAAATATGTGGGGACATTTCACACACGGCCATCCAACCCCAAGCTAGGCTGAGCCTGTATTATGGGTATCGGACAGCTGATATATCTACACAAATACATAGATACAAAAGTATTGAAAATTGCGTTTTGAATTGGAAAACATTTATAATGTGTTTTTGCAATAAAATTTATTATTGTAGAAAATTTTGCGCCGTTCAAAATTTCGGTTCACAAATACCTAGCGTTTTTTGTCAAAAACGTGATGTCTAACGAGAACCCCCCTCATGATGTTTCGTGAGGTTTTCCGTACCCCCTCCAAGGAGGGGGGGCCTTTGAGCCTCACGTGATTAATGGACGGCCCCAAAGACTAAAAATATTTATGTAATCAGCTAGGTAATGCCTATTTTTAACCGACGTCAAAAAAAGGAGGAGGTTCTCAATTCGTCGGGATCTTTTTTTTATATTTTTTATGTATGTTCACCGATTACTCCGCCGTTTATGAACCGATTTTGAAAATTCTTTTTTTGTTGTATTGGGTTGAGCTCCCAGGTGGTCCCATTTTTTTTTCAGAATTTTATCTCACCCCCAAGGGTGGGTAAAGGGGTAAAAACAGGGTATGAATTTCCATTTTGGGCACATATTAACCGATTCTAATGAAATTAAGAACGTAAATATAGTTCTTATAACAAAAAAATATGATGGTGACCTTGAGCTGATCTGATGATGGAAACGGAAGGCAGTCAGGGGAACTCCTCAACGGTATATAGCAACTACTTCGTGTTTAGGCTTGAATGATTCGTATTGATTAGTAGGACTTTTTGGTATCATTTGCACCTTACTTTTGATTGAAAATTATTACAAATAAACTAAAAACTATTAAATAAAATAATAATTAAAAAATTTAAAAAACCGACTTCAAAAAACCACTAAAATGTAAGAAATAATTTAAGGTTTACACAAATTCTACTCGTATGAGACAGTACAAATATACCTAAGCAGGAACTGTTCTTTTTTGAAGTTGGTGCCATATTTCTTCAGATTACTTTGTCACCGCACCAACATCAAAAAAGAACAGTTCCTGCTTAGGTATATTTGTACTGTCTCATACGAGTAGAATTTGTGTAAACCTTAAATTATTTCTTACATTTTAGTGGTTTTTTGAAGTCGGTTTTTTAATTTTTTTAATTATATAATAGTAATTTATACATGGATGGTACAGATGATACACGTATAATTAATTATAAAAAAAACGAAAAATTTGCCAAATTTGCCGCCCCTCTCAATCTGCCGCCCTAGGCACTGGCCTTTTTGGCCTATAGGTAAATCCGCCACTGCATAAGGCATCATAAAAAATAATTAAACAGAGATGTTGAGAAAATGATATATCTAGTAAGCCGAGAGGGGGTGAATCAGCGAGCCATTTCGAAACAATGTTATAAATAATTATTTTTAGAAAAGCTTTGTTCTGAATTAACTAAGTAGTTAGGTACACTTTTTTTACCAGTCTCACACAATACACAATAGATTCCATGCTACAACCGTGGTGGGGTCAAGTTGGCAATTCGTATTTGCCAAAACTGCCATGTGTGGTCAGTGTATGCAATATTATTGCCAAATATGCCAAATTTTTTGGTAAGTAGGTATTTGGCGAATTCAGCATCCTTTGGCATCTAATAACAAATATGAATAGCCAAGTGGGGTGCCAGCATTAGGGCGCAGCAGTAGCCAATGGGCAATGGGTGCCCTCCCCTTTTCAATAACGAACTTACCCCCATTCGGCTTACAATAGCCTTTTCCCACCCTTTAGATCTTAAGTCGTGTGATCCCTGTCGTCTTTACAGTACCCTTTTTTCGACATCTGTTGCATACATACATAGTTGGCAAAAGGAGAAAATTTTAAAAGTAAAAATAACTAGCTAAAATCGATAACAAACTATCATGCTCTTATTGTTTGATTTAGGAACAGACTGTGCGGTTTGTTTAGCGGATCAAGGATACCCACTAAAACTTCAAAGAACACACCTATGTGTGCGGGGAAAAGTATCTGTACAAGTAGGACTGGGGACATCACCACACACAGGTGGTCTCATGAGATGATGTACCTACGGTCAACAGCGGCAGCGCTTAGAAATACATTGAACAATAAGGGATCCATCAAAATACGTTTACAATGCGACTGCTAATAGGTAATTTTAATGATATTTATAGACTACCAGGCAGTCTTAGCAGTTAGCACCATAGATTGTATTGTTAGGCTCTCCCTTTTGTAAGTAGCACACTCAGCCAATGTGACAAAGCATCAGTCACTTTTTAGGAATCTATCCCCTTGTTAACTATTCATAGGTAAAATTGAGATAATTTGTACCCACATATAGGTATCCCAATTTCCATAATGTGAAAAGTACAAGTTGACGACTCTAATGAGATGCTAATGAGAATCCATCGGCGCGGCGGCGGTTGAAACTCGAAATTAATCGTTTTAGTGTTGGTAAAATACCCATTATGAAATCTTCATTTATAGGTATACCATACCATACCTAGGCTACCTATTTACCTAAGTACCTTTCTCTCTTGGCAGGTGCACGGTAATCGAAAGCTATAGGCACCAAAATTAGAACCTTGTCACAATAATATCAATAGGTACCGATAATTAAAAATTATGCACAGATGTTAGGTATAATCAGGTGGCATACCAACATGTTGTTTTCGGTACCTATACCGTAAAATTGTGACGAGATAATAATTACCTGCTTACTTACATTGGCTACTGTAAATATAGGAAGCTCTGGGTATATCGATAAGTTATTTTTAGAGATTCTTTTCTCACCGTCTGAAATCTAAATCTACACCCGCAGGCGAAGAAAGGACTTCCATGTAATGAAACTATGCCAATATACCTATAGTTAGGAAAACACTAGCATAGGGTCCCTACATGATACAACCCATTATTTTCTCATTTTTCATAAGTTGAGGTGGATTCTTTTAGAGGAAGGACACCATAAATTAGGTAAGTATATTAATAGAACATCAATTGATACACTTCTTACAAGTAAAAAAATAATAAAGGGAACTAGGTCGATTTACATATTACGTAACTCATTTCGATGCCCTTATTTGATTTAATAGTATCTTGAACAAAGGGTTGGTATTACTTTGTATAGTTAATACTAGGTAATTTTATGAAGCTATTGTTTGTTGCTTCATAACGGGGATACTGAGTGGACTAATGTCAGGAATGAATTGTAATAATTATGTACTATTATTGTTCACTGATGAGTTATTGATAACTTGGTAAACCAACGTACCGACCAACCAGATCCGTTGCGTTGTTAGCGTAGTAGCCTGAACCCAGTTATATTCATAAAGTAGCAGAAAGCCATAGAGAAAATAAACTATGGCAGAAAGCCATAATCGACTTTGTGAAAGTGGCTCTAAATGCTTCACTTGTTTATATTACCTATTATTATTTAACTCAGTGATGCACTAATTAAGATTGATAAGATTGGCTTAACCAGGCTTTACTATCTATACGTCTCCAATAAAGGGTTACTTTAATTAAATTATTTATCATTGAAAAAGTTTCTCAATTTCATGAGGGAGAAGAGTACAACAATGTGTTCAGTTTCAGTAGGTTAGTCAGGTAACTACATCATATTTAAACCACTTCAGGTTTTTATGTTATTTTGTAAAATGCATTAATTGACCATTCGACATATAAATTCTATACATATAAAATTCAATATTTTAACGAGACAATTCTCGGGATTTTTGAAAAATAGCAAGGTCGAATGATCATAGATTCATAGCCATAGGAAGTCATAAATATTTGAGAGTTCACTCCTAGGCTCTTTCCATAAGATGAATTAATAACTGCGAATATGCATCGGATGGGTAGATTCTAAATGGGAAACGTTGTTTTCAGTTCCTTCCTTACTAACATAACCTAACGATGTTGTGTTCCTCTTAGCTAGTATTTAGTTATGAGCTATCTATCATCATAAAATTGTTTCTAGAAACTGTATATAAATTCAGCCAGTTACTTCAGCCTTCCCCAGGGACTCGCGAAGTCGTCGACGATGACGTCGCCTGGTGCACCGGTCGACAGCGTAGGCGAACCACGTCCCACATGGATCCAGCGAGGCGGCCACGTAGAAAAGACTAGGTATGTTTTTCACGCTTCAAGCTTTAACAAACCCAGGTAAGTATTCAACGAAAAAATATAAGTATGAATTCATGTTTTATTTGAAAAAATATGGTTAACAGAATCACTTTTGAGCCCATTAAGTTGCACATTTCAGACTTACCAAAAACGTATAACCTAAGATTTTTTCTACGCATTTTTCGCAGACCATGAGCGTGCGAGAAGAAATATTGACCTGTAAAAAAGAGAAATATTAGTAATAGATCGATAATACATGTAAAAAAACAACACTTACGCTTTGGCTTAGCAGGTATTAGTTTGATTGCCCCAGGTTTCTCAACAGGTTCTACAGTTTTCGCTTTCTTTTCAGGTGGAGATTCATTGTGGACTGGAGATGGTCGTTTTGGTATGGATACAGTTGGTGGTAAAGCTGGAAGTACTTTCTTGCTAAGCAAAGATGCACGAGATGGAGGTGGTTTTACTTCTTCCTCAAGGCCATGAGATCTAAACTTAGAATGAAAAGTTTTGACTGTTTTAGGCTTCGGTTCATCGGGTTTTCTAACTTCTATAGATATGGAAGGTTTATCTTTTTTACTATCACTCAGTTTGGGAATTTTACCCAGTTTATGAATAGAGGGTTTATCAGACTTCTCTGTTTTAGTTATAGATGTATCCTTTGAGTTTTTGTCATCTTTATCTTTCGATTTATTATCTTTACTGCTGTCAGAACTATGTCTACTAGACTTCTCTTCTTTGCTAGAACGACTACTAGACGTGCTAGTTTTTTCTGATGACTTCTTACTGCTATCACTATGTTTACTAGATTTAGAACTACTACTATGAGAGGAACGCCTTTCTTTGTCCTTTGATCTATCTTTGCTATGATGGCTAGGACTACTGCTACTGCGGTGACTACTGCTTTTGTGTTTTTCACTTGACGAATGCGACTTGCTTGAATGTTTGGAAGAACTAGATTTTGAGGAGCTCGAAGATTTTTCTGAAGATTTTTCCTTCTTATGTTTGGATTTCTCTGTTTTTATTGAGGATTTAACATCATTTTCATCAACTTGTGAAATTACTTGCTTCCCATCTTTCAAAGATATTTTCAACACCGGTAAAGTCTCTTTTTCTTTTGAAGCTTCTTCTTTAATTTTAATGTCACTTTCATCTAATTCTGCCTTCACCTCAACCTTCTCTAAAGATGCTTCAGTTTTTATTTCATCTGCAGTTGCTTTATATTCTAATACTTCTTTCTTGACTTGCGGTTCTGCAGACTGTTCTGTTTCCATGCAGTTCATAGCTTCCACATTAACTAGAGAACTTGCATCAGCAATAATTTGTGGAATATCGGAAATGTTTATTTGATCTACTACTTCTCCTTTGACTGTCTTTAGCCATTGTTCAACAAGTTTAGTGGCCAATGCTCTGATCGCTAAAATAAAGAAAAAATAATATTATTATAGCTTACTTATAAGCATAGCTTGGACAAATGGTAGAACAACTATCGCAACTCCAAAAAAGAAAAATATGTAATGACCATTACATATTTTTTCTTTTAATGTCATCAATTTAGTTATGTATACATAAATTACATAATACAAGGAAAGCGGCACAGAAACATGTACACAACAACAATCGTAGTAAATTACTTACCGATATGATTTCCGTCCTTGGATAATTCTTTAACAAGTTTCGGACAGTTGTTTGTTTTCAGCCTTTCAATATCAACTGGACATAATAGAAGGAGTTCTAAGAGTTCCCGAACAAGTGGCCAGTTTTTCGCAACTATACTCTCCGTCAGCCACATGTGGACTAATCGCCAACCTCCTGATCCCATAAATACGCCTAGCAGCTCCATTTCCGTGCATTTTAATATTTGTATATAAATACATTTTGATACAAGTTTCTTCGAAAACTTTGTCATGAGTCTGAAATAAATATACACATAGATTAATATTGTTTTATACTTCATTTGTTAAAATAGTTAATACAGCTATCACCACCGACACATTAGCAATGAACAATAATTCATAAGCCGCGTATGTAAAAAATCTGTCAGATTTGACAAGCGATCGACGCTGCTTATGGATTGTTAATTGCCAATGTTCGGTGGTGGTAACCCCACAGGACTTTATATTGACATGAAATCAAATGTAAACATGAGATATTATAGTTCTGCGCTTGCGTTATGTCTGATCCAGACTCACGCCGACAAGTCTCGGCGAGAGGTTCGTCGAGACTTCTCGCGATCTCGGTGAACCATCCAAACTCACGTTGTGTTCGTGAAAGGCCAAAAGACCGACACCGCTCGGAGAACACCCGAGCGAGAGAACAAGATACTCATCACACTATCGCGTCTCTGGTGTTCTCGGCGTGAGTCAGGATCAGGCATTATAATAATTATGTGGGTGTCAGTGATTATAGCTTAATATTGAATAAGTTGTTCAGTGACAATAAGGTGGGCTGTCGGAAGAATAAGCTGGTTGCTGTCACTTAAACATAATCAGATTTGATGGTGCATAGTGGCATCATCAAACTTTAATTTTACTATAAAAAAATACCCTTAAGAGCGGTTTCAGACCAGGTTTTTCGGCACGTATACGGTTGTTTCAGCATACGAGCTTACACCCGAACACGCGTCAACGCTCGTAAGAGGGTAAGGGCCCAAAGGGCGGGCACGCGCACACGCACTTAAACACGAGATTGCACGTATAAATAATTAAATACGCCCGTCTGAAACCGCTGCGCTTCGTTTGTCCACATTTGTGCCGAATCATTTGTATGGAAATCACCCGTTAAAATACATTTGGTACCATTTATTAACCAAGCGTCTATTAATATCCTATTAACGTCCTATTAATATAACACTCGTTCTATCATGCGTGTTTTTGACAAAAAGAAGAGCGATGGTAATAAGATTGTCATATTAATATCATGAAGTCATATCACTGGTTTAAAAATATGCCTTGAAGTAAAATACGTACACTTGTCCAAAATTAATAATGCACATGCAGATCTTCACACCCGATTCATTAAATCGTAGGAGCCTTAAAAAAACACTGGGATTTTGCTAATTATCCGAAAGAAATAAGAGTCAATATCATTTGTCACATAATCGAAAACAACCGATCTGTCAAAGATTTCTATGCGCACTATCAATTTTGGAGCACTGTAATAAATTTTTAACAAATATATACGTAACATTGTGTGGTGATAGTTTTTTTAGAAAAATAACAATAGATAAAAAAAGACTTACTTTGCAAGTCTCTGCAATTCGTCCTTGCTTTTGATTCCACCCGTGGGCGAGAGAAGTACACTGAGGCACTTCAGTAATTGAATAGGGTCGATACGGGGCTGCAACAAACAAATTATGACATTAGAATGTTATCATATTCATATTACATACAAATAGAAAAAGACTAGGGAAAACTATTTGAGGGCCTCTGAAGGATGCATCAGAAATGATACATAAATCTTTATTGCAGGGGAATGGGTCGTATGGCGATGATAGAGGCCTTAGCAAATGTCAGTTAGTAAATTAGTCTAAAATAACGCAATGTAGACGCTTCCCTATACTACTGGTACACTACATTCGCATAACGATATTTTCTTAGTCTCTACTGTTGAATAATGTTAAATACGATAGTTAAAATAAACAAGCATAATAAAAAATATATAAGAGAATGATGCGGGCATGTCGTTTAGTAGTAGACATGATAATAATCTACCTGACATGTCTACTCATCACAACATCAGTCTGTCGCCACTTAGTTGTTCACTGCTCGTACGGTTAAGAAAAAGGTTAGTGGGGAAAGGAAGCAAAATATCGAAAGCCATCTTATGCTTCTTCACTTCATCCGACGGAAATCGGCAATTAAAGTTTGCCGGTCCGGAGAAGTGCAGAATATACACGAAACAATGATTAATCAAGCGAATAAGAATACCAGAGGTAATTTTAACTACCGCTTAATACACGACTTTATCTCGTTGTATTAAGCGTGCCGATTGCCTACTCCTCTCTTAACTGCGGAGCTATAAGTGAACAAAAAAAATGTATTCACACTGTACTGTGTAAACTTTACTTTGTACCTATATTATATGTGGGGTCGCTCAGCAATAATATCTGCAACTAGTTCAGGACACCAGGGATAGAAATAAATATGTCGCACAGGTTTGGCCAGGATGTGTACTGCAACGTCTGCAACTCATCTTGACCCAGGAACGAAAAACATTTGCACGAAATCAAAATTTTAGTATGAAATCGATCGTGAAAATAAGTTTACAATAAACATCCTTGCTTTCAAAAACTTAGTCATTCATACGAAGTTATAGTTACTGGTTTGACTACAAAACTGTAAGTATAGGTACCTACTTAAGACCTATAGGTAAGTAGGTACTTTTTAAAGTATAGCATGAGCCCTGACAGTTGTCACATTAAACAGTACATAATTAAAACACCACGCGATCTGATGGAGTACGACACGTCATGAATAGAGTCGGTAAGAGTCTATTATGGAAATAGTACAATTCAAATTGATTGAACATGTCGCGTGGCATATTACAGAGATAGATAGATAAAGCGTTTATTTGATCCACTTTCTTACATACACAACAAATCACAATATTATGAATAATGTGTTTCCTGTTCTAAATTGTATGTTACTTCGACCAAAACTCAAGCGCGTTTGTAATAAGACGACTTAAAACAGCTCACTTAAAAAAACTAATTTCTGGATGGCTAGTAAAACCTTCGTACAAAACTACTGTAATGAAGCTAAATGAGTGGTTTTGTTTGAGCGTTTTAGTAGCGCCATCTATGATTTGGATTTTTTATTCTGAGGGTTTGACCATAGATATTATTGCGATATGACGATTACAATAGGTATGTCATTTCCTGTCTATGGTCAGTAGACGCGTCTAGAATGACGGACGTGACGTCACGAGTACGATTAGGTTCGAAACGTCATTCGCTAATTCAAAATGGCGGTCCTATGTAGGAACAATGGATGAAACGCCTTTATAACCTAGGTACAGCTTTCTCTTAACTGTTAGGTACCCATTAATAAAATTGATTGTACAATGTACATCCTACATCAACCACATACTTAACTAATTTGTGCGCTCTACATACGCACTTTAGCCATGGAATGCCAAATTTTATTGCTTATGAAAAACACACGGTAGAAAAATACATAAATTACGGGTAACTATTTATAAAGAAAAAAACATTATATTAAGGCAACTTACCATGATTTGCTTATTTCATAACAGATTTACAGCAACTGCGCAATTCGTCTACTGCCACGCCCTGCGTACATTCAACATGGAGGCGCAGTCTGCGCAAACGATTTTCCCTAACTTTCACAAAGAAAACCACTATTTGTACGGCTATTTATTAGTCTTACAAATTACTTTTAACAGTTCTTACACAAAAATTGTATGTTGGTACAAAATAAGATCCAATCAAGCTACTCCACGTCGATGAAAATGTCCCGATTTCAAGACAATGGATGACCTAATTTAATAGATTCGTAATAAGTCTTTACTTTATATTCTATTTTACTTTTTACTTATGTATTTTTTCTGTCAGATCCTCAATATAAAAAAGTTCTACAAATGCACTGGATTCGGGTATAAAGTTCCAACGTTACAAATCCACAAGCAAGGGTGTACGACACGTAGAGCTAGTCACAGGCGCTCAGCTCAAGCCTCGAATCGGAAATGAAAAAGAATGAATGATGACCGATTGACCGGAATGCAGACGGGACCGAATGAGAAATGTGTAGCATTGCCAACTGCTATGACCAGGATTCCCTACAAACCTATTGGGGAATGATAATAATATAATTTATTTAGGAAAGTATAAAGTATACTTACATATAAAAACATTCTATAGGAGTTCATACTGCCCACATGATTTTTCAAATAAATAAAGTACTATTATTAGGCTAAAGTTATTGTATAAACCCATTTTGAAAATAAACATCTTGTTTGATGAAAATATACTTATATCAAATTAAATAAAGAACTACCTACTTTATTTTTATACGAGATATTAAATTAATCACGATGTAGCTTTTTTAAAGATTTTGTTTTGTTTTCGGTTACAGTAAAACTATAAAGTCCTGAAAACGGAAGTGGATCCTAACTAATTGTTAAAGGCCGTATTTAATCGATATTTTATATTTATTCCATGATAAATCAGGTAAAAAGCCATTATCGATCGGTATTTTATTTTTTAAATATATGTAAAAGTAAGTTCATAACTGACAATGATAAAAAGTCTTAGCAAAATCGCACTTTTTACTGTCAGGACTTTATAGTTCGACTGTAAGATAGGTATATTCGGAATGATACATTAAAAAAATGAATCCTACTAATATTATAAATGCGAAAGTTTGAGAATATGTGTATGTATGTATGTGTAAGTATATTATTATGTTTGTTACTTCTTCACATCAAAACGGCTGGACGAAATTGGGTATGGAGTGCTATTAGCTGACACAAATTACATTAACACACATGCAACTTTTTATCGTGGTGTTCCCACGGGAAGTCTTTAAATTCGAAGCGAAGCTTGCGAGAACAGCTCAGTAAAAAATAGTAACATTGGACCAACTCCTAATCCTAACTAATATTATAAATGCGAAAGTACCTGTGTCTGTCTATCTGTTACTCTTTCACGCCCAAACTACTGAACTACTTAATTTGAATGATATTTGGTAAGTATACATAATTATGGTCTAAACCCATAAGAACATCATCATCATCATCATCAGATCCTGGGATCCCTAATCTGGGACATAGGGCTCGCGGGAACAGCGAGTATACAAATAACTTACAATACAAAGCCAATAATACTAACGCGTGCCACCGCTGCGCCCGCTCCACCTGCTGCTTTAGTGGATACGGCCATAAGTATTGGTATCTAAAGACTCTTTAAATTTATAGTTTGAATGTAATAAGTCAGATATCTTTCGCCGTGGAATGGGATATACCTAAGTGTACAAATGCATGTCCCACAAATTCCCATTTTGGACTGAAAATCTTCGCAGTTTGGGATATTCTCCTCAGATTGGCAACACTGGAATTGAGTGAATGAATTTATCTGTGACCATGAATCGAGGCTGTTATTATTCTGAGTTTGAGCATATAGCAATAGTTTTTTTTTTTGGGTACTGTAAAGGTAAAAACTTGAACCTTAGTCATTTATACGAACACGTCAGTTTATTTGTTTCTATTTTATGCTACCTCACTTGGCTATTCGTATTCGCTATAACTTGTACATGCACTGTATGTGACCTCCGAATAATAACAGACTCACTGTGATCACGATTGATCGCCACCTATCACCACAGAGTAGATACTTTGTAAATCTCTTGGCTTGATGGCTTGACAGCTTGTCACTCAACTCGATCAACTCACTTCTGCAAAATTTATCGAAAATTTTATTCTTACTTCTTCTCAGTTATTTTCAACCAAATCAAAAACTGGTTAAATATTGTGTTCGGTGTCCTTTTATGATCTATTGACGCCATGTGGAGTGATTCTTTGTTAATAGTTTTTATTTCTATATGCACGGCATTCTTAGGAGAAGGTTAGGAGATCTTAATTATTTTTACCAATTTATAACATAGGTATTAAGAGCTGAGTGAGAAATAATGTATTTTTAAATAGAATACTAGGTATAAGGCATGACTGTGTCTGATAGTCTTTCGTTATAGTGAATTTTCCAACTTGTAATGCCAACTTTACCTAAGACACAAACCCCATATAAATATCCTACAATGGTAGCTATTCTGAAGGCAGAAATTATAATTTTAACGCTGTCAAACTATATATTTTGCTAGCTAAAAATGACATTTGAGGAAACACTCATAGAGTTAAATTTTAATTAAAGAAATTAAGGTTTTGACGGCATCAATATCTTTGTTCCTGATGCAGGATACCGGGAATTCATCACAATAGATATACTGATGTAGTGTAAAAAGTTATACAGTCAGAAAAAAAAGATTTATTCAATTTTCAGGTCTAACATGGATCCTTGTTTATCGTACTGAAAAATATCAGAAACTTAAGGTGGAAGTGGAGAGACAGAGTAAAAAATGTAAGAACTAAATATTACATTATTTTTCTGCTTTATAATCTTCGAGAAGAATGATAATATGAGTATAACTTTTATTATTATATATTTTTAGTGGAGAAACGGAAGGAAGCACATGGAGATTCACTGGACAAGCAACACAAGAAGAAGATTGAGCGTGAAGAGGAAAGATTAAAGAACAACAACAGGGACTTGTCTTTAGTAAAAATGAAGTCAATGTTTGCTATTGGATTTGCCTTCACTGCTTTGCTTAGCATGTTTAACAGTATGTAAGTACCTATTATATTGACTTAAACCTATATAATCCATGCTAGCTGTACACTGAAAATAGGGTAGCATGTACAAAAGTTGTATATTCCACCTGTAGCTCTGAGCCAGCCTTTAGCTAGAAAATGATTCTTGTACTTTTTAAAGTTTTTATGTGTGATGTGCAATGTCTGCATTTAAGTAAGTTCAAATGGAATGTTCAACACTCTATAGATTTTTTTATTTTGTATACTTACATGTTCAGTTCCCATAGTTTAGAATAAGTACACACACAAATCTACACTACCTGAAGCTAAATTAGTGTATAGGATAAACATTGTCCACTGAACATGGACATCATCACAGGAATGTGTCATGAATGTGCAACTTTTAATCCTGTTTTAGGTTCAAAACTTATTTTTATAATTTTCAGATTTGATGGAAGAGTAGTAGCTAAACTGCCATTTTATCCAATTTCCTGGGTACAAGGACTTAGTCACAGGAACTTGCCAGGAGATGATTACACCGACTGCTCATTCATATTCTTGTACATTTTGTGTACCATGAGCATTAGGTAAGCATGTTTATTAAATACATTGCTTTACACGATAAGACCACCATTTCTACTTAATAGTAATAATTTGAAAAATGCAATATTTTATACCTTGTTTTTTAGATTCACTAACATTATAATGTACCTATTTCATTATTTCAGGCAAAACATTCAAAAGCTTCTTGGCTTTGCTCCGTCACGTGTGGCATCAAAACAAGGAGGAGCTCTATTTGGTGCCCCTTCTCCTGCTCAGTTCAAGTAATGATATCATAGTCAAGTTTATTACTTGTTTTGTAAGTTATTTATTTCAAATAAAGAAGTTAGTAATTTTTTCGATGTTTATATGAAGAAGAGTCAACAGTAAAACTATAAAGTCCTCAAAACGAAGTTGAGACCATATTTAATTGATGTATTCATTAAAGGACAAAACCGTTAAAAAGCCATTGCCAAACGGTATTTTATTTTTTAAATGTATGTAAATAACCACTAAATAACTGATAGAGATAGAAAGTCTGCAAAATGGCACTCTTTAATGTCAGGACTTTATAGTTGGACAGGTTGGACTATAGTATAGTTTCCACCGTTATTATGTACAAGATTATACATATAATCACAGGGCTAAGACCACAGTTAAGCATGTAGCAGCAAGTCAGCCAGTAGCCTTAAAGCGGAACCAAACCCAGAATGAATTTTGTAATAAATTAAGGGAGATTCAGTTAACAACAATAATTTAATAACTCCATCATGTCTATTAATAAATATTTAACTCTACCATAGATTCGCTAGTGAGCAACCTATCAAAATGAAGCCTTGTTAATTCAATATTAATGTATCTGCTGTCAATAATTAGCTCAGCTATAGCTCTTCCGATGCCAGGTGCGTGTTGATATGCTGAAAAAAAACCAATTATTATTGATGAATAATAATAAAAGAGGAATTTATAGGCAGAATAATATACTACAAGTCCATTGTCTTACCAAATTATAATGTAAGTAACACAATTAGACATACCTAACCCTCCGAATCCAGCAGCAATAACTAGGTTGTTGTGATATGGGTGTGGCCCAACAATAGCAGTGTCATCGTATGTGTTGTAATCTGTGCATTCTGTACTTGTGTTGATGATCTGCAGAAAAAGTCCAGGTAATTATCAGTCTTTAACCATTTCTATCTTCTACTTTGGTTCAGTGACAAATACTAGAGCTGAACTAGGGTTTCTCACTGATGTAAGAGCACTAGCCAGTCTCTGTTTCAAAACACCAGCATTGACCTATTTGTGTATTCCTGTCGCATAGCAATAGTGTCCTCATGCTCTGAGATAGTGGTGGGAAAAACGGCTACATTTTGATAACACGCTACAGACGCTATGTTACACATTTATAGCAGGTTATTTAATCCGCTAGGTTATAACGATATTGAAGAGCAAAAAAAAAAATTTATGAAAAAACCAATGAACTTTCCTTCATACTTTACAGGCTTAGGACTGTCTATAATGGCACATCACTGTTTCCATAATGGCACATCACTGTTTCTCTTCATTTTTATGAATTATTGTCAAACGTTCTTTAATTGCAATAACTATTTACAAACACAAAACACTTTAAAACCACAAAGTAATATCCTTTCAATGTTTCATCCACTTACGAAAACACACGTAAAGTAAAGATAGGTAAATTGTCCAGTCAAAGTTCAATCACACACAATCACAAAACATTTAAAATACGAAATTGTCCTCAGAACCAAATTGTCCGTTAGAAAGTACCTATTTACACTTACACAAACACTATTTATTTTCAATTTTACACTAAACCTAAATAAACACTATACCTATTTTAATACGTTACTATTTAAACTATTTATTATTATGTATATTTACAAATATTTATTTACAGCACGCAAATGCAACAAAACAAACAACGCGATCGTAATTCGTAACGTTGCGCGAGGCACAATTAGCATAGCGGCCACCCGTGGCCGTTGCCAAATCGCGACTGCGGAGCTAATTTCAGCAGATAGCGGAGCGCTATTGCGTAGTGAAGCTTGCAGCTTCGCAGCGTCTCGCTCTCTCACACGCGAGTCGCGCGACGTTGCACCGTTGAGAGAGCGAGACGCTACAAAGCAAGTGAATATCGCCTGCGCGGTTATCGCGCGCCACGTCTCGCGGCTGCGAGAAATAGCGGAGCCGCTCCGCTATTTCTAGCAGTAGCGTCGTGGCAACGGCCGCGGGCAGACGCTATCCAATTTTGCGAGCTAAGCTCGCGAGGGCGCGTCGCGTTATAATTATAGCAGCATTTGCGCGTTCATAAAGCGAATGCTATTCGTTGCGAGCAAATCACTTGCTATGTTTTTTAGCTATATGTTATATTAACCTCCACTACTCTGAGATTCCTTTAATGCCGGGCTGGGAACATATGTAGGGGCACTATTTTTATGCATGTGCAACAGTCAAACAGAAATAGGTCAATGCTGGTTTTTTCTTAATAATATTTACCTCAGCATTTTTTAAAACAGGCACTCTATTTTCGAGTGGTTGTTTGATGACTGTATCGAAATACTCTTGCTCTGAAATATTTGAATCAACAGTAGACAATGGGAGATGTCCAACAAGGGTTTCATTCATTAAGCCATTTCTTTTGAACCACAAACCACTTGAATCTTGAATCAAGGGAGTCCCAATACCGATTGGATTTTCGTCACCCTTTAATGTGTAGATGTTTTGTTTCCTGAAATTATAATATGATTCATTCCAATATCCTATCAGAAATCACTGTTTAACTTTGTGTAGCGAAGTTGGAGTGTGATATGTGTAGGTTTGACTTTACCTGCTTTTTATAGGAAGTGGTATTGACAGAAGTCCTTTACCAATACCAACATCAGCCATCTTGGCAATATTTGCAGATTCTGCACCAGCTGCCAATATGCAAGAAGCAAATTTAATGTCCATTTCCTTCCCTTCTGGTGAAGTGTATTGTACCTTGTAGATTCTTTTGAAACTGCCCGGAGGAACCCCTTCCATCATCACATCTCTTTGTGATTGCAGTTCAAAGCCTGTCACCTCAGCATCCATGTAGACAGTACCCATATCTTTACATCTTTGTACGAGAGCATTTAGTACTGACCAGGAATTGAAGGTTCCTTCTAATTCAGTGCCAACACATCCTGTGAATGAAATATATATGATTAAATAAAAATTGCATGGAATAATAGCAGTTTTGATTTTATACAGTATGAAAGAAGGAATAGAAAAAAACTTCATTGACAAAACAATTTTTACAGATTCAAAGAAAAATACTAGCACTTAACATATTTATTTATATACATATTATTATAAGCCATGTTTTGTGGCAGCAAGTGTTTTTTTTTGGGTTTTGTGTTGTGTTAAATGTCTGACATTGATTTAGATATTTGGTAATGACTGTCTTGGTTGGTGTTAGGATAAGGGATACAAACCTAAGGCAACATCTTCAGTATTAATCCATGGGTACCTCCTCTTAATAGTTTGTGGTGAGAGCAACTCATTCCTCACTCCATGCTCCCGCTGCAGTGTCACATTGTATTGCATGTTCTCTGCATACTTCTCACTAGCCAGTACCAAGTATCCATGAGGACAATATTCTATGTCAACATTGCTGAACATATTTTTATTGAAATTTCTATAAAACTCTGCACCATACTGGGATAGTAATATATTTTCAGGGAGTGAGAAATGCTGATTTAGAGAAAATGTAGATGACTGCTGAGCTTTCTTAAACTGAAAACATATTGTTGGAGAATGAGTTAGGTATTTGTTAAAATTATAGGTAATGCCTTACCTGATTGCAAAATTATAACTTTTGTATCACTTGTGGTCTAAAAGTAGCTCGTTACATAAATAAATGACGAAATTTCGTGATTCTTACCGTTAGATCTTTTTCTATAACTGCTACAGATAAACCTCTTCCAGCTCTAGTTTTCAACCAATAAGCAATAGATGACCCGATGATACCTCCACCAATAATTACGATATCGGCATGTTCAAGGTAATTGTCTTTTTTCCCAAATACTGAGGGAAAATCACCTTTGATAATATCTAATGTCTTTCTCAAAGGATGTTTCTGTTTTATGGTTTTTGAATATTGGCGAAAGTTACTCAAAGTTTTATGAGATAGAACAGCTCGCTTAATGGATTTATGAAACATTCTATTTGTATTATGGCGAAGGAATACCTAAAACTGAAAGTTTTTAGAGTAAGTATAGGTTAGACAAGGATGAAAATCGTAACTGTTTTCTAAATCTTTTACCGGATACTTTGCAGATGATGACGATGATGTATATCTTTAGTTAAAACCCTGATGCAACATATTTATTTATAAAACTTTATTAAATTTTACAGTGAAAAATTTAATAATATTTTAATGTTTACAGAAACTTCAGAACAGAACAATGTAACTACTCTGTGAATAAATGTAATTTTTTGCACAGATTCAAAAATTTGTCCGAAGCTCAGAATAATAGCGCTTATTGGGGTGGATTTGATGTTCCTTGTGTTCAAATCAACCTTGTCATGAAGAAACTTTGAAGAAAGAAGTTAAACGGAGGTCGGGAGTTCTGAGATGAATATGTTTTCAATACCTCTATCGCAATAAAAATAATTAATAAAATTTAAATTAAATATATTTTTATTCCTAAAAATCACAGACCATCCCAAATTTGTTTTCTGTCCGACTGTCCGACTGACATTTTCACATAAATTTCACTTGCAGTCTTGCATTGATAACATAACCTCCAAACGAAGATTTGTTTTGAATATAATTTGTATCTTCAGCTACAAAATGTAAGAATTATGATAATTTTATTATCTAAATATTTCATCGAAGTGTATAGTGTGACGGGAAATAATTCCTAGGCTATTTGAGTTACAAAAACCACTTGGGAATAAATATTGGACACATTGGATAAAATCATAAATTCGCTACCACTAGCATGGTAATAATATGTTAAAATACAATGGATTCTAAATATGCTTCAATCAGTGCAGAAAATGCAAAGTCTGCCAATAAGAGAAAACATATTTTATCCATTAATAAGCTTAACATAAAGAAAGCAAAGACACCTTTGAATGCAACTCACATCAAAATCTCACCTAATAACGGTGATATAAATGTCAAAAAGAGTGACCATGAAGTGGAAAAGACGGCAATTTCTGAAGATCTACAAGAAGCAAGGAAGAAGCTGCCTGTGTATGCAGTGAGAAATAGGTATGCTTACCAAGTTTCAGTATTGCAGCTTACTAAATCCACAATACCATATTCCTCTTTAATTACTATAGATTGATTTCTTGGCTTGAATTACTATTTGTCCTTTTTGAAAATCTTATTATAATGTAAATTAAATATATTTTTTAGAATCCTTGAAGAAATTAGAAAGAATGATACAATGATTCTTATTGGTGAAACTGGCAGTGGCAAGACTACACAGATACCACAGATTATCCATGGGGCGCGCCTGGAGGGGGCAGGGGCCATCGCCATCACACAGCCCCGCAGAGTGGCTGCCATCACCATAGCACTCCGAGTTGCTGCTGAATCTAAAACCGAAGTGGGATCCATTGTTGGGTTAGTTTATAAGTAAACTAACTATATTACACTTTGTCTTAGAAGGATAAGTAAGCTATAAGATGTATTACTTAAATAATATGTTCAATTTACTATAGTAACAAGGTACAGTAGTAGGCAAAGCATGGAATGCAATCTTCATATAGAGAAAATTTCATTCATTTGTATTAGGAAATACCAAGATTCCATTGCATGATTATTATCCATCAACAAAACTAAAATCTGTAATTTTTCAGATATACAGTGAGGTTTGAAGATGTGACAAGTCCTAGGACTAAGATAAAGTATATGACAGATGGTATGCTCCTGCGTGAGGCCATCATAGATCCCCTTCTGAAGGCATACTCGGTGGTGGTGCTGGATGAGGCTCATGAACGCACCGTCAGCACTGATGTCCTGTTCGGTATCATCAAGATAGCACAGAAAGAGAGGACTGAGAAGAAATTAACTCCTCTCAAGGTATTGAAAGCTGCTGAACTTCTAATATTCTATTTTTAATATTCAACATATTATGAAAACTTATTATAATTTTACAAAATAAATAAATATATTCTACCTTTCCTGTAGGTCATAATAATGTCTGCCACGATGGATGTTGATACATTCAGTAAGTACTTCAACAACTGTCCTGTGATCTACTTGGAAGGGCGGACCTATCCTGTCACTATTTTCCACTCAAAATCACCACATGAGGACTATGCATATGCGGCTGTATGCACAATATTCCAGCTCCATTCCACTATGCCATCCAAGTAAGTTATTCATTTATACCATCACCCCCATATTGGCTGATGCATAGACTTTATTATTGTGGCACAGGATCAAATTTTAATTAGAACATATGCTGTATTCTATTATTACAATATTGGACGATAATACTTAATTTATATTTTCATTACAGCCATGACTTCCTGGTATTCTTGACTGGCCAGGAAGAAATTGAGAGTGTTATATACAACATCAAACAGATAGCTAAAGTGAGTATTGTTGTAAATACATTCTCTTGGAGCAAAGCTTGATGTGTACCTATTTTATTTAGTCTTGAAGATTGAACAATCTAAATTTTGAAAACCGAATTCTTACTTATTCAAAACCTACACTTTGTAAAATATTGCTATATGTATACCTATAGTATCTCTAAACTTTACAAACATTTTACTTTCGCTTGGGGACAAACACCTGAGGTATTGTCCTCTGTCCATGACTTTCGCCGCGGCTCTCCAGTCTCCCTATTACCACACAACAAACCATTCACGTTCCTCAGAGTGCGGCCGGCCCGCCGCTGAAGCTGTGTCCGCTGTACGCGGGGCTGCCGGCCGGCAAGCAGCTGCAGGTGTGGCGCGCGGCCCCCGCCGGCAGCAGGAAGGTGGTGCTCGCCACCAACATCGCCGAGGCCTCCGTCACCATACCCGGCATCAAGTGCGTCATCGACACCGGGATGGTGAAAGAGAGGTTTGTGTTTTCTTTGTTTTGGTTTTAGGTTCACCGCGCACCGATTTCCTGTTGGAATAAACATAAATTCCAGAGATAGATTTCCGTTAACGATAGCAATATTTTTAGGAAATAGTTCAAATCACTCTAAATATACTTATGACTTTTAAACAAGACATAAAATCTACATTCTCTTCTAAGCCACGATGCCACAGATATAAAAAACTGAAGTTCAACAGTTTTTAGTGCCCCTGGTAAGTGTTGTTGCACGTTGTTAAGTGTCGCCGTCGACGGACACGTCGTGGAGGACACCATCATCATCATCGTCATCAAGTGTTGTTGCGGAGATGGCTATAACGAACATTTATCCATATTAAGAAACTCACCTCCCCCACAGGACGTGGTGCGGCGGCACGGGCGCGGAGCGTCTCCGCGTGTGCCGCTGCGCGCAGGCGGCGGCGTGGCAGCGCGCGGGCCGCGCGGGGCGGGACGCGCCCGGCCGCGCCTACCGCCTCTACACGGCCAAGGACTTCCAGGGGAGAGCCGCGCATAATGCGCCCGAGATTGTTAGGTATTCTGTTACTGGCCACCTGGCTGTTTGTTTTTTTTGTTTATTTGCTCTTGTGTCACCATCATCAGGATATATTCATTCACTGTTGGACAGTGGACATAGGTCTCTATGGCATTATGTTGATGATACATAATTGAAGTTGATATTATGAACTCTAGCCCGACATCTTAGTAGCCTATGGGAGAAGAAAAGCTTATGGCCAGTAGTGAAAGATTATGAGCTGTTGATGATTATTTGATGTCAGATTATTCTGCGCTGAAGCTCAATTAAAACAATGGCGTCTTACAGGTGTCCACTAGCGCCGACGATTCTGTCGCTGATCGCGATGGGCGTGGAGCCCAACACGTTCCCTCTGATCAACGCGCCGCCCGCCGACTCTGTCAGGACTTCTTTGAACCTGTTGCGGGAACTGGGTAAAATTATAGTTTTATTACGAGTGCAATTATTATTATAGAACATTTTTTTAACAAGTTTGACGTCCATCGTAGTGTGCAATTAGTTCTCTTGTTTTGTAGGTACTTACATGAGAATTCCAACTTGAAGCCATTATAACCATCCATTTATCTTCTTTTTGCAGGAGCTGTAGAGAACGTGGACACGACACCGACGCTGACTGTTTTGGGCAAAAAGATGGCGGCGTTCCCCATTGACCCGAAATATTCAAAAATTCTCTTGAGTGCTCCGGAGTACGATTGTTTGGACGAGGTACGCACCATATCTACTTATATTTTCTACAAATATTTTTGATGGAATTTTAGGATTATCCCAAAATGTCTGTCCTGACCAAATACGATATAGTTCACCATTATAA
The DNA here is from genome assembly GCF_932276165.1 of Plutella xylostella. Lineage (NCBI taxonomy): Eukaryota > Metazoa > Arthropoda > Insecta > Lepidoptera > Plutellidae > Plutella > Plutella xylostella. Next base: position 7,448,945 of record NC_063984.1, on the reverse strand, counting down.
CTATAGAATAGATAGATAGGTACCTAGATATATTTACAAATGTAAATATAAACCATCTCACAGAAACTCGCCAAAAAACCCACATAAAGTCATTCCAGCTGCTTTGGACTGTTTTGAAGTCGTAAATATTGATTACAGGCGCTAAGTCTAGTGGCGATACTGTCGAGTGAGAACGTGTTCCACGCGCCGATGCACAAGAGGGAGGAGGCGTTGAAGGTGAAACAGAAGTTCGTATCGCCGCTCGGCGACCACATCACGCTGCTAAACGTGTTCAAAGCCTTCTGCAAAGCTACGCTAAAGAAGGTGAGTTTAATTTTACAAAATATTGTTGGTTAATATAATGTTTTTGAAATAAGAATATTAGGGAAAACATTGGGAACTTCTATTGACCTGTGAATATGGTTGAATTTTTATACTGCTTCTCACTTAAGGCCTTATAGCAGACTAAGGGCAAAGCCCCATTGGTCTGTTGCGTTGTTGCTGTTCAAAAAAAGTCAATTGCTTTGGGACGACGGCACGCAACTCACCAATGGGTCTCACCTAAGGAGTAAAACGTATCTAGCGATGACAGTACAGTATATTTGAATTTTATTTTTCAGCAATGGTGCAAAGAAAACTACTTGAATCACAAGAACCTAACTTACGCGTGCGAAGTGCGGCAACAACTACTGAAGATCTGCCAGAGATTCAACCTGACCGTCTCTAGCTGCGGGCAAGCTCATGAACAGGTACTCTATTCACATAAAGCATAGCCGTAATGCTTTAATATGCTTACAAGGTGAGAGCTGCGTTGCTACGGCTTTCTCCCGCCTGAAAATCGAGATATAAAAGAGGCTGGCCGTGCGATTGCCCTTGAGCTTTCTTGTACAGGGTGTCCCACGTTAAACGGCACATCCAAAAGATAGTGAACACAACTCGTTATAATTATGTCCAATCCCTATTCGAGTTTTTTTTCTTACATTTATTTGATTTTAAATAGCCATCCTCGTCCACCTTCATTTAACCCCGTTTATTACATGCCACCCAATTCCTCAGGTGCTAAAGTGCCTACTCACAGGCCTGTTCAGCAACTGCGCGTGGCTGCGCGAGACGGCGGCAGTGGGCGGCGCGCGCTACGTGACGGCCGGCGGCGTGCCCGCGCGACTGCACCCCGCCTGCGCCCTGCTCCCCGCGCGCCCCCCCGCGCTCGTCTACTCCGAGCTGTTGCATACCACTAGGGCGTATCTCGTGACGGCGTCGGCGGTGCAGGCCAATTGGCTGCCGGGAGGTAAAAGGGCTAGATGACGAAGGAACGGACGGTAGGGTTTGGATAGACTATAAACTAAATTTGACACGTGGCAAACCCTAGCTCAAGTGTTTGTCGGCACGGTAAGAAGTGGATGCTGTACCGAATTTTCATAAAGAGAGAGTCAGTACCGTTAACTTTTAGGAGACTATTTATGTGAAACAAGGTATAGTTAAATTGAAGTGGAGTTATGGTGACGATGTGGTTATGATAGCATTGAACAGAAGTTAATTGCCTGAGTTTCCAGGCGTTTAGTAGGTAGGTATATTTTTTATATTTCGTTACCTTAGATCACATCTGAAATCACGAAAAAACAGCTGTAGCTTACATTTTGGATGTGTAGGTATAAGCACTATGAAATAGCTGTTTATTTTTTGCTATTTCAGAGTTGTTTTCATAAAAGTACTAAATAGTAAGCTCGGTAGTCGGGCCCACTAACCCGCCGACGGGAAGTGCACTAATAACATTGGATCCTGTATAATAGGTGAGAACAAGTTATCTTATGCCATACATATTTTTGAACATATTAAGTTGTATACCAATTATTATGTTTCAAGTAGTTTTATCTTAATTAGTGTTTTAGAGATTTACTTCTAAGTTATAGAGTAAAATGTGAAAATAACAGGCTTTTATATCCGAACAGTTAATGTTTTATCTAAAGCCGCGTACAGACCGGCCCAACGAACGCCAACGAACGTTTTTCGTTGACCTTCGTTTCTGCAATTTGCCCTGTATTATGTATGATAAATATCCATCGTTGGGATAACCGTTGGCGTTCGTTGGCCGTTCGTTGGCCCGGTCTGTACGCAGCTTAAGAAGTAATATGTGTTATCGTTAGTGATTTTATCGTTTTTACCAGAATATCTGACTACCTCACTCAACTTTAATTTCTTACGAATTATTTACTATCGTTTATAAGCTCCATATTCATTCCAGAAGTAAAAAATCCGTAAGAATTATTTTTGTACGATATTTTATTGCTATAATTGAATGTAACTAGCGGCGTAATATTTAAATCGGGTGTGTTCGTTTAGATACAATAATAGGGCACCGTGTTGGTAATATCTCATGAAAGATCAATCCACAATATAAAAAGCTATTTTGCCATGCTTGCTTCATTTATAAAGTGATTTTATAGTTTTTCTTCATAAACCTATTGTGAATGACCGCTATCAGCTAGTATCAGTGGCCCAGTTCTGGCCATGTATTATTTAGCGACTTTGTTGGTTTGTCGTCGAAACGATAAGAAGATGAATGGTATTCGAAAGTTTTTAGTATCAATGAATTTCCCTATCATCATCAGCCTATAGCAGTGCACTGCTGGACGTAGGCCTCTCCCAAAGCACGCCACTGGATGCGATCTTTAGCTTTCCGCATCCAATCATAACCAGCCACCTTTCGCAAGTCGTCACCCCATCTAGCCGGAGGGCGTCCCACACTACGTTTGCCTTGTCGCGGCCTACCCCATCAGTCATCGGTTCTTCGACAGATGTGACTAGTACACTGCCACTTAAGCTTACTAACTCGGTGAGCTACGAGTATGTCGGTGACTTTAGTTCTCTGTCGGATTACTTCGTTCCGGATGCGATCTTTCAGAGAGAATCCCTATACAAAACATGTTGTTGGATCTTTAATAAATTTCTTAGCGTGTCTTATAGTCGTCGAAATATAATAGGCACGTTTGGACAGCTCCAAAATGTATGGTAATTATCTTTCCTCTCAGTCTTTCGCACTACCTATAACTTTCTCCACAACACCCAAGGTTAGCTGGAAGAGAATGGTGTTAGCATTAAGTTCGCCTATGTACATAAATTTATTATTGTGCAAAAAAGTATTTAATAATAATAATAATATGGGATGACAGCTGGTGTCAAACCGAAATCATGAAAAATCTAAACAATAAGTAACTTTTGGTGCTTTAAAAGTTATTTCTCCTTTCGGCCGTTAAATAATAAGCCAGATTATGTGTCTTTTTATGTATTTCATCAAGTAAATCAAGAGTAAATAGCAAATTTGAGTAGTTTTCCAAACGGGCCTATTATATTTCGACGAGTATAATAAAAAATATTATCTAGCTAGTCAGATTAGCGTACGTAGCTGACTGGCCGGGGTGCGCCGGACGTAGGAAATATAAGGCAAAGAGAAGATCTAGCACGGGGCGCAAGACGCGCACGCCAAGACGTGACAAAAGTTTTGGCTAACTGATGCGGCTTCGAGAGTGAGTGCGACGGAAGTTTTTTGTCAAGTCTTGACGTGCGTGTCTTGTGCCCCGTCTAAGAGCACACGTAGGGGGTTGGTATTCTCGTGCACACTACGTTTTTTTAAATAATAAATGATCGTTGTAACCATTACTACCTATACTACCATTGTTATTTTGTTAAGAATGTTCGTGTGTTGTGGAGTAATAAGTTATTGTAAATAAGTAAGACTTAGTGCGTAAGATAACGATTTTATAACATGAGAGTTTTTAAGTGCTTGTTCTGTAATTATAAAAGTTTTTTTGTGATTTGGTGCTAAATGTTCATTTACTTGTTTTTGTACATAGATTTTACAACATAATATTAAAGTATCTGTGAGAATATACATCTATTAATTATTAAAATCCCAACCCAATACCGTGTAGGTACGGGTTCTAAATACTTTTGCAGACTTATGATAAAAATATCTCAAAAATCTTAGTGACACTATGGTTTAACTTTTATTTTAATATTTAATTCCAAGCTCAGCCAGTACCCAAGTAGCAAAAATATGTGCAATAAAGGTAACGGCCACGTTCCTGTTTTGCTAATATGTGCTGTAAAAGTCCCGTAATTAGTCGAATAATGGTCACGGCAGCGCTGTCTCGACGCGAAAAGGGCACAAATTATACAGCAATTCAGTGCTATGAAAGTCGAGTGATTGTAACCAAGAAGCTTATTATAGTAGGTTAAAAGTCGAGTAAAAGTAAACTGTACCCAATTTAGGGTTGTCATAGCAATTTTGTTGCAGCTTCTACACTAAGGGTGCAGTAACAGCGATGTGGTGCTCATTAATCGACTAATAAGTAGAATAATAGCTGTCGAGTTGCTACAACTCTTCATTTTTGTGGGATAAATGCAACAAAATTTCTTTTTCCCCACTATTTAGCTGAATTTTAGTCACACTGTTGCAGAAAAATATATGGAAGAAAATCTGTGGATTATTGTGACTGATCTATCGTAATGACTGATTACAAAAGCATAAAGGTAAGTAAGTCTCCATTAATAACTAAATGAGTTATTACTAGTGCAATTTCTATTGTTGCATTTTACACATTCGTATACGAAAAATCTTAGGCGCATTTAACTTTATCGATAAAGTAATAGGAATTCTTTAACATATGTTTAAGGGCTACGTTAAATCTTTCTTAAAAAATAGTAAATATGGTCAAAATTAATTAAATAAATTATAAAAATAAAATAATAGCCATGTTTGTTCGTATATCGCTATTACAGCACTATTAATCGATTTTTGATGCAATAATAGTTACAATGTTGCACTAATAGCAAAACAAGCAGCCATCATTAAATAAATTTAGGGTTCCTCAATGCAAAATCCTTAGCTTGACTAACCCGAGTTGGGGTGAATGTCATTTGATGTATTTTATTAAATGTAATTAATTAACGATTGGTTCATATTTGCTTCATTTCATACTTAATGATAAATTAGCAACTATATAATTATAAAAAAAAACTTCATTTTCTTCACACGATGAAAAATTTATTACATTGATTTTCAGAATAGAATATAGCAAACATTTAAAAGTGATTGATTGATTGCAAAGCAAGCAAGTATACAACTTAAATAAAGCAGAAAAGATACTAATCACGCTTTTTTTCCAGAATGGTTTTCAAGATTGTGCAGACAATTGAGAAGGGAGGATATGTTTTATGGACCGAGACACCAGGCCCACGATTTCTTCAGTTGTTTTCTGTGGAACAACGGAACCACTTGACGTTTCGGCCATCGCACTTGACGAATTTCGAGACAAATACTTTGTTTGAACCTTAGTTTGAATTTTTCCGTATCTTTGTTTTAATTTTCTTTTTTAATTTCCATGACTTGTAATCCATTTTATCACGTAATAAAAAAATGAATGTGCAATGGAATTATTTATTTGCTTGTCACATTAAAATACTATAAACTGTATAAACGTAACCAAAATGCTGTTACTGAATTATTTATCGAATTAATGTGCCATAAGAGCATTTCAAATAGTATGTGAGCTATTACAGTTATTTGAAAGCTTTTATTCGAAATGTCGATTAATGAAGCTATAAGAGTTACAATGACGCAGTATAGTAAAATAAAATCTTTTATTCAGCAAATTAGATCCAAATAATACAATGATGAGTAATAGTTCTATAATAGCAACCTGAACAATCAATAAGCGAATTAATAACTCTTAAAGCTCTCTTTCAGCACTAATGTGTGCGTTAAATAAAATAAAGCAGCTTTTATAGAAATGTCGAATAAACGGGCTATATAGGTCGAATATAGGTCGAGTAGATGTGTATTCGACATTGTTACAGCGCAAATTAGATAAAAATGCTTATTAATAGCTGTACCACTTTTATGGCACAATCTAGTAAAATTTCAGCCATTAATCAATACTTATTCGATTTTAAGTGCTATAAATGGGCCCTTATTCGACCATTTTGCTTGTTGGGTAAACCTCACCTAAATTAAACGAAACGCCGGCGCCGTCTTAACAAAGACCTACATTATATCTAAGGCACTAAATTTTCAAGTGGACACAATCTTTTCCTGATCTCGTAGGTAGGTGGATACGGCGGCCAGCGGTCTACAGCGCTAGACGGCTACATACAGGCGCTCGACCGCTTTCCGCGCCAAAACTCCGCAGCTTAATGCGAGTTTGAAACGAATGGCGTCATCGATAACGTTCTCATCGCGTCTGCTTTTTGTGTTCCCTCTCGCTAATTGCCCAAGTTTCCCGCCATAATGCATGGCTTGTATAATGCTCTTGATGCGCCATCAATTTTATCCAGCCCCTACCGAGCTGGTCATTCGTAAGTTTTGTTTATACGAAGATTAATGGTGTTTAATTTCATCTGGAAGTGAGTAGGTAATCAATACCAATAATTCAAAGAACCACCCAGCCACAATCGCGGTAAATCAAGAAACTGAGCAATAATTAAATTTATATGTTCAAATAATAAATAACATAAAATTTATACAGATAGAATCGTGACGGCACTTTTTGTACTAAAATGTTAGTATACTAAGCCAAAAGAAGAGATGACTCGAACAAAATTTGTTTAAAATGACTTCCTGAGTCACTCCTTTTCGGCATAGTTACCACTTTTGCTACACCTGTATAGTTTACTACCCTCTCTCAGATAGTAAGGATAAAAGTCGTCAAAACCCTAGGAATTTAGTATCTACATTTATTGAGCTTGCCAAAAACCATTAGACTACACCAAATTCCTTCAGCACTTTAGTAAGGATTCCTAAAAGTCATAAAAGGTTTTTGGTGAGTAGATACCTAAATGTAAAATGGATATTCTGGCTGGCGCGTCGATGACAAGCCTCTTGGAAAGGTTCGGAGGCCCCCGGGGACGCTCTGAAGGACATTTGACCCGCTCCGCCCGCGCCGCTTCCATCCACTGTCAATATTATGTAGGTATATTTAATCAAATTGGACCAAGGTATTTACATTATACTACTGTAGGCACACTCAAAGCTATTGATAGAGTACTTCACTGGATCTTCTTAGGAAATAGGGGAAACTTCTATTCTGTAGATGGTTCTTCAAAATGAAAAAAGTACACTCGAATAAAATCCGCAGTCTCTTACTGATTCCGACATGGAGACACTAAATCATAAACCGTCAGACGGAACTACTATAACAAATGAGATTTCCTTTCGTGGCATTCCAGATCAAAAGATTTTCCGTTATGTGGTTACCTAAATTTTCTAATGTTCTTCCTTTGTCTTGGCAACGCAGCAGTGTCCTTCGCACTGTTCCCACAGTAATAAGATTCAAGATAGCGTGAAATTCCCGCATTGCTCCCATTTAACTCACGTCGCCACAGCGTTTTGTGTTGAATTATAAAGTTTCTAACGGGTATTATTGCTAAAAAGTTCAAAAGAATCAGCAAACTAAGCATTCTAGAAGGTACACTTGAAGCAACGTATCGTGATGAAAACAACAGGGTTACAGCGTGCAATGCGTGCCCAGAGAATGCATCGGGCGGGGCGGCGGGTTCCGTTGACAACGGTTTTAATTCGCATTTAATTAAAATGCAGTGCCGCAATAAATCAGGTTCTTCCGGAGCCGCGACGAGCCGCGCGGGCTTGCGGCCGCATGTGCTTGTGCACTACCGACTCTCATAACTATCTACGTAAATCACTTCACAAAATATTAAATTTTGATGCAATTACTGAAACTGACTTGGTCTCGAATGTTAATAATGGTTAAAACAGGTAACACGAGTTGTTAAATAGTATTCGCTTATATTCGCTAAAGCTAGTTTTATTGTGTCAACGGACTCCGTCCACCGGAAGGTATTGATTGACACTGCCCATACAGGAGTAAATGATTAAATATTAGGTAATTAAGTATATTTCTAAATCCAATTCGGTTTTTAATTACAAGACCGCATTGTAGCCAGTAATGAACATCATATTTACCAGCACTCCGCCGACAATTCTCTTCACATTTCTGTCGGGGGCTCCGCAGACTTCCATCAAATCATTACACCAATTTTAATTAGGAGCTAAAAGCTGTCGCGCCGCGTTCGTCATCAAATGAATGGAGCAGCGGGTAAAGTGCCTCGTCTATTTGTAGAAACAAAATTAGGGTTGTGGGAGCTCTCGGCTATACTCTGCTCACAACCTCTGCTCCATAGGATAGGTTTCATGAATACCTTGTAATGTTGTTGCTTCGTATTTTTAAACCACTTATGGATACATTTACAAACGTTTTTGTTTGATTTTACATAGCAGATAGTTTAACTTTATACTAAGGTTTTTTAAAAAATATATCGATGTGTTAGCTGTAGTAGGTATGTGTGTGTATGTGTAGGTATAGATCTACTTGTGATTGTGAAATGTTCAGGGAGTGTTCGTTTCCGCGTGAGATGCGTTCAGCGAAGAGTACGTATAGAAATTCGTTTATGAGCTAAAAGCTTTCCATTTGGTTTGCGAGGGGCGGGTCGCGTGGAGATATAAGTTGGGAATCTCCGCGGGTTTTGCTATATAGTACCTACATACATATAAAATAGGTAAGAGTATATAGGCATGTTCTTTTTATTATAATTACCTATAATCAGAAGCTAGGTATGTGTATACTTATAACTGACCATCCTTTCATTCAATACCTGCATATCCTTGCATGCCCTTATAGATAAACTATTCTATTCTATTCTCTGTGGGGGTGTCAGTACCTGCACCTGGCTCTCTCGAATGGAACCTTTGTGCATATCGAAAAGGTCTAAACTGCCTTCCTAAGCTTGGACCATTTCCCACCACGCTGGTCCACTGCGGGTTGGTGGGTTCACATATCTAGATGTGCTAAATCTAGATATGCAGGTTTCCTCACGATGTTTTCCTTCACCGTAAGAGCGATGGTATACATTGTACTCAAATTCAGAAAAGAACTCATTGGTGAACCCGGCGCTGACATGTGTCAACATCAACATTACTTTTCCTTTCAAAAGCTTGCTACGATATTTGTAGCTTACAATTACTACGCCGTAGCGTCGTAGCAACGTCGTAGCACCGTAGAGGTGTGTTACGACTAAACTCCAAAACATAATGCTTTTGATTCAAGTCATATTATTCATAGATAATTTAACTGCTTATGCGGCCTACATAACCAATATCTGAAACACATGTAGTACGATACTATTAAAAATCAAAACGACGAACGGGTCGGTCTGAATGTATGAAAGCAGTTTTTCTTTCCATTAATATTTTTATTCCTAAGAACAGAATGATTTCCGCCTGTTACACTGTTAGTTATATTACACCCGATACTTATAATTATGTAAAGTAAATAATCTGTAACAACAAAACAATACCCGAGTTGTCGTTATTTGCGTTAGATTAACTAAATAACAGTCTGTTCTGTATTCAGGCGGCACATCTAGCGCTAAGTGAGTTGAAAGCGCCGCCCGCCCCTCGTTCTGAGAATTATGAACTGTAATAACTAACCCAATGGAGCACCAAGTTTAGTTTGTGCAACATAAGTTTAACATCAAGCCATGCAGGTGCCTGGGACTTTGCGCCTCCAGATAATTGTGATACACATATTTGTAGTCGTAGCTTAGATTTTTTTTTATAGATATTAGTCTATGATATGTAGGTTCCATCCGAGTGAGCGAGATGCAGGTAATTATACTTAAAAATAGATTATTTACTGTATTTTATTATAGGTAACGATAGAATTATGACTGTTTACAGGACTGTAAGACGAGTGCCTACGAAGGAACTCCTTATTTTAAACGCGCTACGAAGATGAAACAGTTACCGTCCCTTCTAACAAAATCACGAGGTTATTTTGAGCCGTAACTTCATTCGCTCGCAGTTAGGATGCCCGCATTTACGTTGAAAACAAAATAAATGAAATGCTTACGCTAAGACGGAAGAGCGTGTAGGAACATATAATATGTACATTTCTTCCGAGGAAGCTCCTGTAACACCTGCCAAAAGGCGAAATGTTACAAGCTAAGCCGTTATGTAGGCGTTAATATTTATTATTCGGTGGCACGAAGGTGCAGCACGGAGTGCTCCGTGCGACACGCGGTCCACGCCACGCCACGCCACGCCACGCCACGCAACGCCGCGCCACGTTGCGCCACGCCGCACACGTCACACGTAGCACTCGTCCCACGGCGCCGGCTCGGCCCCACGACACCGTGTGTGCTCCCAACATCGCATTCAATTCATTCACTGCAATATTTATTAGATTCCCACTTGACTGGTTCTCGCCAGCAAGTCGCTCACTGTTCGGTTTTATTATAAAGTAAATGGTATTGGGATGCGGAAGCTATAGGGCTGGGCCGTTTTACGTTCAGTAGGATAATGATCAGATGAAACGGCGTGAAAGCATTAACTGGTGGGATGTGGGGTGCGGGGCGCGGGGCGGGCGGGGACAATCTGCGGGATGGCTCATTCCCCGCTGCAACGAGCCGAGCATAGAATTGAATTGGAAGCAAATGTGCCGTAAGAACACTGCCGCCGAGTGTAAACGGTATCGCATCTAAGTAAGTCCGTATCCCTATGAAATTGATAGCGAGTAGAAAAGCCCCAGATGTAAATGTTGAGTATTTCTATCGAAATTCAGAAAAGGTTGCTCTAAACAGTAAATGGATATTGATAAAGTAATGAATAGGTAATAGGTATATCAATAGAGTTTAAGTTATGGTTTGTCTGTTAAGATCTAGATACTTAATGTTGCAGTCTCATCAAATTAAATTACGTAATTATTAACTTACTTATCTTTTACTGCACAGTTACAACAATACTTATAACAACAATATCCACCGCGTAGTAAGCAATGGTTCAAGCTTAGAAATAAATCACTTAATCCTGATCACTCTCCTGAAAGCCGCTTTACGAGCGTATGATACGAGGAGGATAAAAAATAACTTCATTAAAAGCTGCCGCAGTTGCGTCGAGTGGAGTTCCAAACACACTCGTTTAGCGGAGGTTAACGAGTGCACATTTCAGCAGCTAGATAAAAAAGGGCGTAAATCTATTAAGGCGAGTGTACTCGGCGCTGTAAGCGGCGTGCGTTAAGCGTGGGAAGCGTTGCGGAGCGGTTCATTTCCGTGCGTGGGCGGGCGGCGGCGGCGGCGGCGGCGGCGGCGGAGGCCCAACGCGCTATTTCCGCTCGACTGTTTACGACTATCTCTTTGCGGCAAGCTTCGCTTTAACCGCATTCGAATACACAAGAAGATATTACAAGGACGTAGGGTTATTTTTTCTATTTATTCCTTGTCTGAGTTCCTAGGGTCCTTAAAACTATTTCTTAAAGTAGGTATTTCTGGTTATGCTGGCCCAACGGTGTACCTGTAAATTCAAATTATGTGCTCTTAGTATTCTCCAAGAATGCATGGAGAGGAGAACCGTGTGTCTGGATTAGTGTTTCTGTGTGGAGATAAGCGCAATTAAATAGTGTTCAGTGCGAGCGGTGAGTTCGACATCTACAGACCGTCATCACTACGTGCAGGTGGCGACGAGGTAAGTACTGGATAAACCGCTTCTCCGTGCGTATCCCATATCTGCCGGAATCGAAGAAAAACAATCTTTTTATTAGCCTTCTCTAACTTACATGTTATTCCATGTTGATAGGAAAAAGTAATAGCGTATTTTCTTAAACAATTGAACCGTCGACTTCGTAGATTAACGAAAATATTTATACAAATTTAAATAAGTCAAGTTTCATAGGTATACATGGACTACTTACACTTAATTTAATGTCCAACATTAGGGTAGACCGTCTTACCGCAAAATGGAAGTTCAAATAAAAGTTTTCAGAAGAGCCGGCTGCAAACAAATATTATTACGAGGTTATAGAGCAGCAAATACGAGTCAGAGGCGTGCAGTGAGGCGGAAGGCCGTATCATACACTCTGGTCCTTGCTTTGAGCCACTTCCGAGGTCTCGCAGGCCGGGCACGTGCCCGCCATATTTGTATCGGCGAACTTTACATTCGTATTCGTCGCACCTGCATGTTCATGGAGGCCATGCATTTCTTCTAGCAAGGATTGAGTTTATTATTTGTTTTTATATTATACATTACATACATATTGTGCAATACGTTTCGCTCCAAAACTTTACATTGGCTGTGTACTTAGGTACATTTCTTGGAACACATTCTACACATAGTAAATTATAAAATAACAGATCATACCTCCGTACTGATAGTGTACCAAAAGACACAAATTGCAGACAAAAAAAAAACCAACCAAAATAATTAGTATGATTAAGTATGCGTGTTATTTTCTGTAATCTCATCAATGTATTGAAAAATATCGAGTAGGTAGTATTATAGTTTCGATAGTCATTACGATCTCGTTATTGGTTTGCACTCCGCTAGGTACGTATCGTACAAACACTGCTAACTCGACCATAATCAATTAACTTTTTTATCAAAATTGAAGTTAGAATTTATTTGCATGTTTTCATCATTCTAAGTAGGTACATTGATAAAAATATATTTCGTTTCGGACATATTGTAACCTATTCAGGCGACCCAAAATATTTTTAATCATAGAACCCTTATTGATATGATTTTTTATAAAGTTATATCGGACGTGAGGTAATAAATTGGTAGGACGTTTTTTCCGGGATTCTTTTCTTGGCAAAATGTATTTCTGATAAGATTACTCGAGCAAAAGCCAGTCTTCAAGAGCTCTATGGGGAATACCTATCGCATTACCCGTCTTATAACTCATCTACCACGTATCTAGGCACGCTTTCTACACAATTATAACTATAACACATACTATTACTAGGGTTTCTAATAATGAAGCTATATGTACATTGTACAATAATGCTGAAATATTTTTGAAGTCGGTTTAGTCCTTTTTCAGTTTGTTTGTTACAGCAATAAATACAAATATGTATGTCCTCTTTGTAAAATTAGTATAGTAAAAGGGTGCATATTTATTAAAAATCTAAATCTGCATGTAGTAATCTGACACTACTTTAAGTATAATATTTTATATTACACTTAAAGTAGTAGTCGTATATACACATATATACACTACGCCATTCGCTCGTCGCTAATTATAACTATGGCTATATTCATAATTCTGAGAACTATCATAGGTTACTCAAAGCACAAAAGTACCTATATACTTACTTAACTTTTACATGCAAGTTTTAGATATTAAATATTCCGAAGTAAATTTATCACCATATTTGTAAACATAATATCTATACGACCGAATGGCGTAGTGGTTAGTGACCCTGACTACTGAGCCGATGGTCCCGGGTTCGATTCCCGGCTGGGGCAGATATTTGTTTAAACACAGATATTTGTTCTCGGGTCTTGGATGTGCCCGTAAAATGGCAATAGGCCCGCCCCCTATTACATTGGGACTAACATAACACTCTGGCGAAAAGTGGGTGCAGCAATGCACCTCTGCCTACCCCGCAAGGGAGTACATTAGTACAAGGCGTGAGTGCCTGTTTTTTTTGTTTTTGTTTTTTAATATCTATAGGTATTTTATTGTACAAAAATATATCATAGTCATCAATAATTATGGAGTTTTTAGAGACATCACTTTGATATGAAACCTCAGACATATTTTTTTGCGCTCGACCTGCGGAGAGCGGTTATCCTTTTTCTTTTACAAATGTCAAAGGGAAAAATTGTACCGCTTTGTAGGGTTGTGTTTGAGTGTACACATCTACCCACGTACGTATAGCTAGCACAGAGATAGGTAATACATACCTAGTAGGATCCTTACCGGTACCTACTGATGGCCGATACCTGTGTAAGAAACATATTCGTCGAAACACTGAATACATTTCCCAACGTAAATAAGTTTCAAAACCGAAGCACAAGTATCAACAGTATTTCCAAAACATGTTTTAACTTTGCAAATAATAAAGTAGTTTAGATTCGTACATTTGGCACTGTGCGTGGCCGGCGCCCATGCTGGGTATCATTGGCATCACTCTAAGCCGGCTGCGGTGTATGGATCGTACCCGGCGAATGAATAGTTTACTCCTGGATTGAATATTCCGGGTGTCATCGAAGCATTGAGATTCAAATGAAAGGATGTTATTGAGGAATGAGTGTGACGAGGAGGCGGCTCCTTCTATTCTATTCATCTTATTCAGGGTATCATTTGCTTTGTGTAAGCGGATTTATTTTCTATCAGCCTTTCGAAGCATTGAGTGATTCGGTGATATTGTTTTTTATTACATACTACTTTACAGTGCTTATGCAATGTTTTTATAACTTGTATAAATGTAAGTATCTATTGATTAAAACATAAGTGTTTTGTTTTAGTTACCTTATCAGATGAATATAATTTACCTACCTTTAAACAATTCATATCCACGTGATCTAATTCGTTTCTCAGACTACTGCCTGCGTAATAAACTACAACTAAATATAAAAAAATGTAATATTGTCAACTTCACCAAAAACAAGAATGTATTCAACTATCCATACCTACTTAATAGCCAGTTACTCACTAAAGTTGATTCTCTTCGTGATCTTGGAGTGCAACTTGATTGTAAACTACATCTTGATGAACACATTAATAAAATTGTAAACAAAGCCTATAAAATGTACGGGTTTGTCATGAGATCAAGTATAGACTTCGTACACCCCTCCACATATATTTACCTCTATAAGACTTTGATTAGGTCCCAACTAGAATACGCTGTTGCAATATGGATTCCTTATTACGCTAAATATAAAGATATTATTGAAAAAGTACAACGTAAATTTCTACGAGCTGTTCACTATCGCTGCGCTGGTTCACGACTACCTTACTCCGAATTAATGCAACTATATAATCTACCCAGTCTTGAGTCTAGAAGAACACTTCTGTCCGCCATGACGCTGTACAACATCTGTCACGGTAGGTATAATTGTACTGAGCTGACTCGCCTCCTGTCATACGAAGTGCCCCGTACGGCGCAGCTGCGCGCGGTGCGCCGGCGCAGGCTGTTCGCTGCTCCCGGCAGCAACACTAACGCAGGCTTGCGCGCGCCGTTGCGCCGAATGGTAGATGACTATAACACATTCTTCCTTGGCATTGATATATTCTCGAGCTCACATTCTAAGTACAAACAAGAG
Source organism: Plutella xylostella (assembly GCF_932276165.1). Taxonomy (NCBI): domain Eukaryota; kingdom Metazoa; phylum Arthropoda; class Insecta; order Lepidoptera; family Plutellidae; genus Plutella; species Plutella xylostella. Next base: position 7,433,851 of record NC_063984.1, on the reverse strand, counting down.
GTCTTGCGCAATCTTAACAATACTAATGAATAAATAAACCTACTACGAGTATACATTGTAATAATATAATATACACATAAATATATATATATATATATATACATTAATAGCTATATTACTTGATAAAAATGTTGCATTCACGGATGTTTATATATTTCAATAATACATAATATTATTAATATTAATATTATTTGGGGTAATACACAATACACAAAATACTTACTTACATTATATTTGCATACATACTTTACTTACTTCATAATTTACACACACCATCTGTTCTGACTGTTGTTTTTGTTATTTAATTAATATTTAACATAGTAATACGTGGATAACGCTGTGGGTTATACATTCTGTCATGTAACATATTTAAGATCATATATCTAAGTTTTAATGTATAACTGTTTGTTATCCCTAACAAATAAAATAAAAAATAAAATATAAATCGGTTTTCTATTCACATACTATACTATACACTCTGCACCATCACAGTTAGGGACTTACGTCATACGACAAACACTACAGATACATCGGTACTCACTCAATCAACGTTTCACGAACGCTCAAATTTGAAACTAGATCGAAATAGAAAACAATAGATAGCGATTTGAATATTTAAATGCGAATTGGGTGATATTCGCATACAATTCTGACGGGCGGGTGGTAATTCTAAAACCGAGAGTGTGGTATTTCCCCACGGGCGCGGCGTGCGGTCGGGATGCGATATGGAGATCCCGCATGGAGGAATGCGCGATGCAATCTCACTCAGGAATGGCCGATTTATGATTAAATATCAAAATTCTTGCTTATTCTTGCTGAATTAATAAATACCTGGTAAGCACAAATCTGCATAAATATTTTTGATAAAATTAGGTACACGCATAAAAAAAGAGGAGCTGTTTTTAAAATACCGCGACTTTCTAGAATAAATTGTAGGTATACATACCAAGCTATTTTTTGTCCAATAGTAACTTTTAACGTTTATAGTTACGAAGTCTTTGTTTGGAGTACTTTGGAGTTCATAAAACAATAATTCGTCTTTATTTATGAGCCAAAATAAAAACCGTTCCTTGGTTAGTTTTCTCTAAAATAAAGATCGCAACACATATTTCAAGAGCTAAAAGTTTTTCGTCTTAACTACTTCGTACGTGCAGTGAATGCTTTGCTTCGCTGTGCACGGTTTATAATTTATTTCTTTTTCTGTTAAAAAAGTAGTCTTCTCTAAAATGCTGCTAACATTTTGAAGTTAAAAGTTTTAGTGTAAGTTGAGTTTTAGTGTTTGTTAGAAGTGTGCTCCTTGTTTAATTGTTTACAACGAGGTGTTGAATCATGATGTTACCGGGCGCGTTGGCGGGAAACCGGAAAATGATCCACAGTGACGCCTCGCTACATCATCACGTCACAAAACTATGTCATTTAAATATGCTGTGCACTCAAATTGTAACGGGCTTTGTGTCTGTTTATTATTGTACGTGTATTTACAAGGTTTACAACCACAATATTTCGGGGAACTAAGTGTAGTTACATGTACTTAATAGTAAAGTTTGCACGTTGTTACGCAATCAGCAAGCCTGAATACGCCTGCACGGATTTCAAGTTCACATGTAAATGTTCCTCTGGTATAGATATGGTATAGTTTTAATCCCACATCCACCTCAAAACTTTTTAATCCGTTATGAACCTCACGGATTAATGCTAGTATAATGATTTGTGGTTACTTATTAAAAGATTTATGATTTACGTTTTATGTAATTAATTAATAGAGTAATATTATTTAATTTGTACGTATACAACGGTCGTATTTAAGAATTGTATAATTATTAGCTATTGCAACATTATGTAGGTAGGTATATGTACAATGTGAATAACGGGGTACAAAAAAATAATTAAAAGCAGATATTTCTTCAAATATTTCTACTCATGGAAGCTCCTGAAAACTTGCATTGCGAACAGTAGTGGTGTTAAGAAACCATGCAAAGAAATATAAGTTACAATGCATGAGCATTAATGTTAATTATTATTCTGTACTTATATACTTCTGTACATGACTCATATAACCATACGACAGGCACTGAAAGACTTCCAGCGACGCGGCTCATTGATACAGCCGGTGGAAGCCTCGACAAAGCGGCCGCGGCCACCGCTGTCTTTGTTTCGATAATTCTATCAGAGTTCAATCGGTCGCGAGCCGCTTATGTTAACCAATCCACTCGGTCCTCATTTGGCTACAGTCGGCTGGGATCGCTCGGTCGAACGTTCCTGTACTTTTGTTGCGGCTCGCAATACTCTGCATGCCTCGTTTAACTTTCGGCTTTTACTGAGAGATACTAGTCCGTGAAAGTTTTGTATCATTTTATGAAAGTTGACTTTAGCGGACGGATGTTGTGGAGTTATTAATTGCTTTAAGTACGTATTTATTATAAGTTTGGCCGATATACTCGTAAACATATCCATATTTAACAACACAATAATTGAACATGACGACGCCTCGTTCTGACGTACGAGTACTGCGAATTATACCCATATACAGGTTGTTGCAAAAAGGCTAGGCTAAGAAAGGGGGTGACTCAGGGGTCATCCTGAACAGCTTTTGTTCTACGATTTTTGAAAATTCACGAAAAAATATTTCCTTTTCCGTAGAAACTTTATTGGTAACGTGACTTTTTACTATGGAGAACGAATATTTTTTTTGTGAATTTCCAAAACTCGTAGAACAAAAGTTTTTCGGCTTAGTATACCCTTTTTGCAACACCCTGTAGAAATGTATTTTAGTCAAGTCATTAGGTAATAGTAACCAAAGACATAGACTGAAACTCGTGGTGCTTAGTTGTAAATTGTACGCTCCGGTTGTAAATCTAACAAATTCGGCGCAATAGGTATTACTAACCAGTCCACTATTCGAATCGTTTGTTAGATCACATAGAAAACTTTTGTTTATTTTCATATCTAGGTAGGTATGCCTAGTTATGTACTTAATATTTGTAAGCAACAGTAGATAGGTATACTTATTTGCATACCCCATAAAACAAGTTTTGTTATTTAAAGCTACGAGTTTTACAAAGTTTCTTGCAAAGTTATAAAAAAGTCCGAGGATCCCGACCAAATAAAGCAACGCCCGATTCCGCTCACGTCGGTTTGTGAGACAAAAGTTTCGGCGCCGACCAAAAAATTGATACTAAAAAGTATGAGGTACAACCAGTATTGTAAGTCACGCTGATCCAGCGAGATATGAACATTTGAACATGCGGGGCTGGCGGCCGGCCAGCGGCACCACTGTACAAAGGGTTTCATATCAGGAAACTGTTCATAGAACAATGCCATAAGCAATGTGTAGGGCTATTTTTTTAGTACTCTTTTCACCTGTATATTCAAATACTAGGTACCTCAGGTACTTAGTATTTGAATATACAGGGTGTTGTTTGAGCTTAGATATAACATGCTGCACACGGAGGTTTTGGCTTAGTATACCCTTTTTGCAACACCCTGTAGTTCTAGAGTGACTGTAGTATTTAATTATTGTTCCTAAACACTCCTTGATATTCCTCAATCAGTTCTGAAGGATAACTCAGTTCTTTCGCCTATCTTGCTTTATACCTTATGTCAAAAACACTCGTATAAAAATTCTATCAAAAGCCTTGATAACAAAATTGCTACACTGTATACTCTGACACACCAAACACTTAATTCATGTTATTTATATGTTTGTAAATGCACTAATGTGACACGGGCTGGATGAATGACAAAACATTTAGATCTGCTATCTTAATTGGACTAATGTAGCGTTCCCGAGGCAGTAGAGTTATAATGAGTGGCCGAGAGCAAACGAATAGGGGTTGGCACTTGTGTTGGCAGCGCCTGAATAGAGCGGCATTGTATTGTACCAGCTTACCCTAATTATATGCCAGCATTTTGCATCTTTTGCCATTACCTAGTATAAAAGTGTATAAAATGAAAATAAATAAAAAAAAAACATACAAAAAATATGCAGATCATGTAAGTTATAATTATAACGTACCTACAGCAGTGTTTGTCAACGAAGTTAACTAATTATGTGAATTTGATAACACAACTGTTGATCTACTATTATTTGGAGTCGTTACCAAACTATTTAATTGAAATTACGTACCTTTGCTGTTGCTAAAATCTTTTCAGAATACAGAAAAGAAACTGGGTCGCACCTAAAGTACTTGATATATTTATGAGTCGCGTATTATATTTATGTATAGTGAGGGTGGTATAGTTTATAGCTGTGCCAGTAGATGGCGCACTTGTAATCTCGACGAAGCCAGTTGGCTCGCGGCCATTCTGCGGTGCTGTATCTTTTTTCCTCGTTTTACTACCGACCATCCTTACGGCAAAAGTGCTGAAATAGATATTACAAATCCTTGACAATCAGAGCCACTGCTTTTCCACGAAGCGATATTTTTTACCCGTTTCAAGATCTTATTATTTTATACGGATTCCGTAAAGTTATATGCCGGGTTTATTTTAGATCAGAAAGTAGACTTGTTTTTCATGATATCCGTTTGCCCAATAGATTAATAAATAGGCAAATATACCTAAATACAGATATGTACCTACCTATATTCACGAGTACAAGAAGGAAGAAAGGCTAGTTGGGGATTTCTAGAAATCGGTGCGTGTGTGTGGCCAGTCCGGCGATACGGCGCGAATAAACAAACATATAAATAATCCTGAACAAGCAAGAGTAATCCGCAATTAGTATTGTCGTAGCCAATAGAGTTCCGCTGCTCAGTGGCTCCGTAAACATGTGGTGAGAGCCCATTGTTCGCGCACTTTGTATACTTTATAAATGTTTGTTCATTCCTATTTAATAGGTCAAACTGCTTTTCCACACAACGTATAAAAATCTAAGTAGGTAACAACAGATTTCTAATGAACATGTGACCATCTGGTCACACTATTATCATTTGAAGCATTTGAAGTTCTTCTGTTGGTACCACTGCAAGCAGTCTAGTTTGTTTACCTCTCCAAGATAATTTCAAATTAAAAATAGTAAACATATCAGTTTTGTCCCAATTTTTATCAACTTACCGAGCGTGTGCCCGCGAGCCGTAGTAAATGATACTACTGCGTAAACTATTGAAATCGACTAAAAACATTGAAAACAATAAACAGTGAGAAGTGAAGTGTAACTTGCAGGTGGACGAACAAAATATATTAAACTCGTCAACAGCCATTCATACACAAGAAACTCACATAACGTATTCACATAAGCACCAGGGTAATATCGACAAAATGTTTGGTTCTTATTATTTACAAAACACATCCTAGATACAAAAAGAAGTATTTTACTATTCAGGTTAACGTTTAGTAGGTAAAGCGATTGAGTTCCCCGGCCGCCACTTACATCCTGTGCTACATAAACACTTAAAACTGTTTTATGTAAGTAGGAAAGCAAATTTATTAGTTTTGAAACGTTCTATACAAGTTTTGGTGGCGAATTTGCACTCTCTATGGCAGAGTTTTTTGTGTCGCCAAATGTGGCGTTGGAACGCTATAATAGCTAAAACGAAAGTTAAAACAATAGTCGTCAGCTGGTAGGTGGCGGCGGGCGGGGCGGGAGGGGGGAAGACAAAGAATTAATTTGAACGGAATAAATTGTGGAGTTTGGCGGAGTGACATTCCTCTCATCACCCCCGCACCGCCCCGCGCCGCCCCGCGCCGCTCCCGCGCGCTAATGCGTTCAGCGTTTTAATTAAACAACACTACCACTACACACACTAATTTACTCACAGCCGTCTTCGGAAAATCCTAACAAACAAACTTACCAACACACAACACCAATATAGAGCACTAGGTAATTTATCCTATGGGCGCAATAAAATTTTATGTATCTTTCTGACTCAGGGTCGATCTGGCTGTGTTCTGTCTAGTTGCGAGCTGTTAGACTTATTGCGAATGTTGTCTCGGATATTGTGTTGTGTATACAATTGACCTACATAACAGCCTGGCGCTGGCCAGTCTTAATTCAATTACCTGAGACGAGGGCAAGAATTTGTTAACAATTTGCATGCTGTGGGAAGTTTTGTCGTTGTCGAGTATTTACAACCGCAGTCGAGTACTTGGAAAGATCTTAGACTCTCAGCTCACGAATTATTGTAAAATAGTTTATAATTAGTTTATAACGGTGGTACGTGAGATTGTTAGGGCTGCTAAGTTCAGTTTCTAAAGGGTCTCGTATTGGTGCTTCGAGAGATTGTCTCTCTCTCTCTCAGCCTTCGAGAGATTGAGCAGACCTTAAACAGGACGTACGTAGTTAGCAGGATGACAAAGGCTGAAGAGGATTACGAGTTGATGATGCTTCTGAGGGTACGGAAAATGAAATGAGATAAATAAAAATTGCCAGTGGTATAAATAGATCAGTGGCTGTGCGCTGCAGTGTCTCGACGTGCTACGAGCTACAATATGCTACGAGCTACGATGTGCTACGCGCATGCTACGGCTACGAGCCGCTACGAAGTGCTACGGCGCGCGGGACGACCAGCAATGAACAGACTCGGTTTGCACAATTTATTACTCCCTTGACTAGGAGCTTCCGCCCAGCTACTGCTCCGCTGGGAAGCTTACACAAAATATTAAGGTTTATAATCCCCTGCTTTAATTTCTAGCGTTGCCTGCCAAGAAATAATTCCGGGTAATCCAAAATTGAATTTAAAGTTTTTGTTTAAAAGTTTGTTGTAAATTATGTATAATACGGTTATTGTTTATTTAATATACCTACAAATAATAGGTTATACATTTGTAATGTATATTCTGCCAATTTTTATGTTGTGCGTACGTTTAGGGGTATACAGCATTCGTACAGTGCTATATATGACTAGTAATAGTGATTAGTGTAACAAAAAGTTGGTAATCACAGTGGATTTTCCCGTTATCTTTGTAGAAAAAGACGATCCCAATACTACGTTTGTTTTTCGAGCCATGTATTATATTATTTTGGAGTAAGTCCTTATATTGAAAACTATCTATCATCATAATAATACACCTCACCTACTTGTATCTCGAAGATCTCATGGTAGAAACAGAGTAACTATCCTAAAATAAATAATGACTGTAACTCTACACTGGAGCTGTAAGTGGCTCGGCTTCGCAGGATCAGGCTCATATTATGATTGTTTCAAATAAGTGAAGGCTTTCGGGGAGAGTCGCGGGGGCGAGTGAAATCCAATCTGCTTGCTTCAACCCGAAACAGGATGCGCATTAGGCCTGTGTAGGGCGCTGGTGAAGGATAGCCTTAGAAACTATCTTATTATAAAATTCAAAAGAAAAGTGTTTCTGTGTTTTTTCGGATACAGGTGGACTGATTGACATAAGTTTTTTTTTCAGCAAAAACCTCATGTTTTGGGCTATATAAATTGTTAGATTTTTTTTAAAAACTTTTTTATGAAATGAGTCAAACAGGCTCACGAAAGAGGTACCTAAATATCTATTTATATTGATATACTTTATTTTAACTATAAAATTTCTGGTATAGCTACCACTATAGAAAAGTAATAAGACATACATCTAGTAGTATTTTTGTACTTTTAAGTCCCCACTTAAGACAAAAATGAACCGAAAAACTTATATTTCAGCAGTAATATAGACATATTGTATTGGAATGGATTGCGAAATGCCATAACATAAGGAATAACAAGTTTTTATTGAGGGCAACTCTTCTTATGTCGGAGTTCCTTTTAGCTTTAGGCGCTCCGCTCACTGGCCGAGAGTCGAGGAGGGGTCGCGGCGGCGGCGACCAGGAGGCGCACGTTCTCTATATTTTAAACTAGCATTTCCCGCGAGCTTCGCTTCACCTTAAAAGATTTTCCCGGGGATATTCTTCGAAAAACATAAGCCTGTATGTTCTAAGCTTTAAGTTTTATCAAAACCCGTTTAGTTACAGCTTAAAGTGGTAAGCATAACAAACCTACATACAAACTATCACGGACCTCGACTCTAGCAGTGGGCACAGCACCTTAGGCTGATGTCAGAGAGAGAATATTTCGCCAGTGTAATGTTGTGCAATCTACATCCATATCTATGACAGGAAGACACGTTGGGAAGCGTTCGTGGTAATAAAGACATAACTTTGGGAGTGAAACGTGAAATGATCATTTGTTATGTGTTAGAGATCGCTCAAGAAGATGACATATTTATTTCTCCCTTGAGGGCACTATCACTTTTTATATTATTAATATTATGTTACATATATGTATAAGTATTGCATTATACATAAATGCATAAAGTTGTATTATGAAAATACATATGAAAACGCGGACTCGGGCGTGGAAATATGTGCATCACCTTTCGGCTTACTATAGTTGCAATAGCAACTTCCTGTATATCGCTCAAAGTGTCTATAATAAGTAATTGATTTCTTAGGCCAATATAAAATAAATAAGAACTCAATTGTGTTATTACTTCAGAAACAATTCAAATAAGAACGTCGTAGAATTTAGCTATATTTCTCTGTGTCGCGCATATTTTAACAAGAGGTCGTTCAGAGGCTCGTTCATAGCGTCGCCATCGCCAGGCTTCACCTCAAGTTATGTTTTCTGTCAGCATGTTTACTGCCACATAAAACTTTATAGCCTCTTAATCTCAGTTTATATGGTGTTAAATATATTTACGCGCCTAATCCATTATCTTTTCCATTTGCTTAATAATGTAAGTAAGCTAATGAGAGTTAGTTGAAATTGCGGTCTCTGCCCCTTAAAGGGTAACCTTAAAAAACGGCCACCCGTTTGGTGTTTTGAATATTAAGAGCCACCTTCGCAGCGGCGAGTGTTTTTGGCTGTATGTTAATTAGGCGTGTGAAATAAATCTGCACAAAGGGTATGCAGTAGAATAGCTACCCACAGATGGGTCAGTTATTTGATTAGGATTAGGAGATGCGCAGGCAGATACGGACGATTCTGCCTCGCGTCACGTCTGTTACTCTCCGTAACACAACATCGTCACTCAGCGTGATGAAATATTCAGCCCCTCGTAACCAGTTTTTAAGAAAAGAAACTTTCTTTTGTTGTTGCAAACGATATCTTCCAAAAAAAGAATTTGTACTCAAACAAAAGTTCGTAACTCAATGTACACTGTACACAGGTATTGATTGCGTAAGAACCTAGGTTTATGTAGGCACAAGTGCTTCCTTTTCAAGTAGGTACTTATGTTGGTTTCTAAGAAGATGACAATAAAATTACAAAATTACACTTGAATATAAAAAAAATCCTCGTAGACTAGGAAATAAGAAGCGACCTAAGGAAGCGGCACATCATTGTTTACTTTGTCTTCCTTATTCAACCCCTACTGGCTACCGATCAAAAGTCATCGGTCCACTGGGCTGAAGTGAAGGGCTTCCCACGTTACAGTTGCCGGTTTGTGCTTAGTATAAACTCAACCACACACACACGCACACACGCACTCACGCCTTGTACTAATGTACTCCCTTGCGGGGTAGGCAGAGGTGCATTGCTGCACCCACTTTTCGCCAGAGTGTTATGTTAGTCCCAATGTAATAGGGGGCGGGCCTATTGCCATTTAACGGGCACATCCAAGACCCGAGAACAAATATCTGTGTTTAAACAAATATCTGCCCCAGCCGGGAATCGAACCCGGGACCATCGGCTCAGTAGTCAGGGTCACTAACCACTACGCCATTCAGCCGTCTGAAACTCAACCACTAATATGATAATTAAAATTACAACTTACATAAAGGTAGCTCATATCAGCTGACTAGCAGCAGTGTCTATTTGAAAAATAATTCGTAATTATATTCTAATAGACAGTTACGAGTAGGTGTGTACAACTGTATAGGCTTAAAATATTTCAGAATATTTATTTTTGTAGGCAATTACTACTTAGCTCTTTTAACGGAACAAATAATAAACGTACAAAGCCGAGAACACTGAACTAAGTAAATCTTGTTTATGGTGGAGTTCGGGATGGACCTCCGAACTTTATAGACTTGACCCCCGTGCAAATGTTTGTGAGACAAATACTAGTTATGATGATCTTTGTACTCGTGAACTTAATGCAGTTTAGTATTTAAAGCTATTTCAATTTGCGATACTGGTACTAGCGTCATGCTCACTGAAGGTATTTGATAGAAGAATTTTTAATACGTTAAGGGCCGGTTTCGCGATACTCGGTTAGATAATAACCAGGGATCAGTTGTTGATTTTTGACACATCTGTCAAGAATTTAATATGAAGATGACTAATGGATGAACTAATCTCTTGTTTACCTACATTTAACCGAGTATCGCGAAACCGGGCCTTAGTAATGTATTGATGTGTATTTTTAATTATGCTTTCACACCATGACCCGAGTGTCATATAAAAAAAAAATACAAAGAAGGCATATCTGGAATCTAGGCGAAGTGGTTTGTACGACGCGGCCGCATCAGCCTCACTCGAGACGAATTATCTCTGCTCTGATTACTCGCGTCGCGTCGAATCGAATTCTCGATCCAAATTGCAATATTTTCAATGGATTAATCGCGAAACTACTAGGTATATAAGTAATAAGAAAAGGTTATACAATGTACCAACTAAATTATGTACAGTAAGGGGCAGATAAACCTGACCCCCCTCAGAAGCATTGTTAATATGAGAGGGGCGTCAGGTTTCTCTGCACCTGAACGTACAAATGAGTATGCGATCATATTATAATCATTTTGTACTTTGGTGAACTTTTTAAATCTATCTGTCTTAAAACAAGTCAGTTTTATGGAAAAGATATTTGTATTTTTATTTTTCGTAAAAACACCTTTGACATAAGTCATGATTATTTTTATGTTGGGAGTTCAAGACATTGCCTTTAAATAGTTGGGTATAGTGGAACCACCACCCAGGGTATAGGGATCAAATTAAATCTCCTGTTACTGTGTCACTTTCTTACTGTGTACTGTGAAAGCATACCAGGGATATAATATATTTAATGTCGATTTAAAAGTAGCTGCAGGACACCTTTAATCTTGAAGACGGCGACGCGCGCTGAAGCTAACATTGCCCAGGAGATGGCATTACGAACTCGACTGCGCCGCAAAAATAGGTGACGACATAAAATTGTAGCGATCGACGTCCCAGAGGTGACATTGGTTGTCACCATGCTCCAAACGAAATTACCCCCGGGAACCTCCGGGCCCGCATACACTGAGCCAACGAACAACATTATTATTGGGAAGTGTTGAATTGAGTGTGTGTGTATATTGCAAAACGCTTTCAATATTACATTTTAAGAACACATCATTCACAAAATTATCAACAGCTGTCCGGTTAGACGTTGCACGTCGCAGCTTTTACGAGACACTGTACATTTTATATCGTGACCACACTGCTTTCCAATTGTTGTTCGTTTTTATGAGAATTTGCTACTCTATCTTTGTGTTTGTAATAAAAATGCTGAAACCAATCGAATTCAAAGCCAGACTGTCTCCAAATTTATAAATCTCGTAAATAACTCTTGTTACATTGCTTTGAGTTTGTAACAATACAGATAAAATTTTATTATTTTCATGATTAAATTTAATATATTTAGGTAGGTACCTATGCGTTGAAAATAAAAACGTAGAAGAACCGCCGCCAGAGCCAGGTGAGCCGGGATGATTGAAAATACACACGCCGCGCCGCAGCCCCATGTTACTTCCATGGATCCAATACAACTTGCTGAAATATTTCCACTTTCCATAACAAAGTTTGCTTTGTGTACAAACAAAACTGAAAGTGGTCCTGTTTAGATGTTATCAGGGAACATGTAAGACCCGAAGGAATAGAGGAGTCATGAATACCGTCTTATTACATTTGAAGTGACCAATCCTCGTAGAGTAGTAGCTAAGTATAATTACTTCTTACGAAAACCCATAAGCAGTATAAGAGAGGATACTTCCGAATAAAAATATTGCCGCAATAAACATATTCAGATTAAGCAGTCGTGTGTGGAATATATATGGCACAAGGAAGTGTTTCGAAGAATTCATATTAATTTATTCACAAAAGGAAAACAATATTTCATGTAACACAATGGGTCGTTCAGCCTCTTTATCAGTCACTCGCTAGGAGTCGATACGAGATGAAATATAGATGTTCATGAATAAGAATGAGGCGATGAAAACTGCGAGAAAGAGGGCATTATAACCAACACCGGCACGCAATTCAATCTTTTGCAAATGAAAAAGCCAAATGACAGGAAATTACGGGCATTTATTGTATAAATGTTAAATCAAGTAATATTTCTTTCTTCAGTATTTTTATTATGGTTTGTGAAATCAAATACTATTTATTGGTGTGTTATACGATGGTGCATTCATCTCATATTTACGTTTTCCATCGTACATTTACCTAGTAGCGTTTGTCATCCGCCCATAAGAACATGGGCAAGTTAATCAGTGTTTGAACGTCCTGCAAACCCATTTTTTTTATTTTTGTTAATTATTAGGTAGCAATAAGAGTAGGTACTTGTGTAAAATGTAGCTTACATTTACATAAAAGCAGGTGTATCTCAAATAGCTTGCAATCTGTAACTTTTATTTCATCAATAACAGAACTTTTATTTCATCATTCTCATAAAAACGCGTGAACATCTCGGGAAGTAGAATAGAAGTAGTTATCTAGGAGATGTGAAATAGGCCCGTCACGTAGCCGGCTCGTGATGCGAGATGCCGAGTGACAAATGTGTCCGCGGCCGTCGGACCTGCGTCACACTGCTCACCCCATTATTTGAGAATTACTTGCAAAAAATATACGCAATTCACTTTGGAAAATGCAGCCTTTATGGGGAAAAAATAAAACAGCCTGTCTCGTTTCATGTTGTTGTCCTATTTGTTGATTACGCCGAGCGGAAACAAACGCTGAACGCAATAGGATGAACAGGATAAGCAGGACGCTAAGTCTTCAATTGAAGTAAAACATAGTGGTGGCATAGATATATGAGATTTAGAGAGAAACATCAGAAAAAATATTAGCTTTAAAATTAGAATATGTAAGTAGGTATTTACCGAACAAAATTGGTTAAGTATAGAATCTTCTTAATAATAATAATAATACACTCACAGGCAATGAAAAAGTTTCAGTGAGAAAAACACAAATTAGTCTTAAACGGAAAAAAAGTAACTTAATGACGCCTTCTGCAACATTTAAGTAATTTAACCACGCATCACAATATCACCAACTAAAAACGCAAAATCTTTGTTCAAATTTCGTATATTTTAAAAAAAATTGGGCTATTTGGTGTCAGCATTTTGTAAGTGGAACTGTTTATTTGCTCGTGAGTGTATTTATTCAGAAAACTATAGGTAGTATTTTAACAATAAGTCAACTCTTAATGTTCAATTACCTCACAATTTGATATTCTATAAGGGTCCGTAAGTAACGGAACTAAATAAATGGTTCTGCACAAAACTTTGCTAATACGCTGAGAGTAGAAAGAAACCAATAATGATAAATGTGTCGTTTCCGCTCGGCATATTCGCAGCACGCGCCAGATAAATGAGACATCGCGAATTTGACCGCAAAGTCCACAAACGAGGCACCGGCGACGGCAGCCGAGGCAACTGGCGAGGCGACCGGCGAGGCGACTGGCGAGGCAACTGACCGCGGCGACGTCCGGCGCGACCTAACTTGCGCTTATTACTTTAGTTACCGGACTTACCGGTGCTCTTTAGTGCCTAGTTCCAATCAAATATTTGCGGCGACCGGCGCTCCAGTTAGCGTGTTTGTAATGCTTTATTGAAGGCTTAACTGCAGGCGACGATGCTGCAATAAATTTCTCACTAAAATATGGCGTGATAAAATGACTAGAATATTTTTAACATAAATCTAGAATGCATGTTGACAGCATTATTTATAATGCTGAGTTTATTTTAAAGAAGTTGTGGAAAGATGACGGCATTACGTAAGAGTGCAGCTGCAGTATAGATACGACCAGCAATCAAGATCGGCTGAGAGCTTAGAGAATGCAAATGGGACTGGTGGTGTCGAGCGGGCGGGCGGCTGGCGGGGGCTCCGGTCCGGGCTCCGGGGACTCCTCGCCGCACTCGTTGTTATTATCGGAGCCCGGCGAGCCCGGGTGAACCGGCATTGCTCTCTTACAAATGAATTATTCAATATTTGCCGCTCAAGCGTATGAGCGCAATGCTCACCAAGAACTACCTACAACTATGTAAGTACATATACAACAATTTGAATATTATTTTCTCATGCCGCAATTATTGTCGGCTTACCTACGTGTGATCGGAAACTGGTAATCCAATATACAGGACGCGGGGGGTTAGTCGGAGCGGAAATATTCAGTAAACAAGCGACTTCGACGCGCAAGTAACCTGTTATTTTATACATTATTCATTTTGATACAAAATAAACAACCGCCTTTTACGTAACAAAATGTGTAATAGCTCATCCTAAGAACGTTTTTTATAGTAGGTACCTAACTTGAGATAGAGAGTATTTTCCCTATATAATGTATTGATGGAAAGTGTTTTTCAATCAGCTAATATAGATAGCAAATACTTAAAATGTATTTGCTATAGCACATAATCATTGAATCACTGTTTATTCTGTTATGATTACACGTAAACACTGGGACTAGGATTAACACGAGTACAGCAGGAATACGATCAATTTAATGAACGACATAGACTGAAAGAGCGTAGTAATAATGATGTCCGGCCGGTGGGGGTAAGCAATATGGCGTCGGAGTACGCACTTCCGCCGGAAGCGCTGCGGAAGCTCCCATTGAGAGGTAACGAGGGCTCAATCAGACCACCGCGATATGTCAGGTAAATATTAGGAAGGTATCACTATATTTTATACTTGACATTTCATTGATCTGAAATCTTTGTTAACGTTAACCTAGCTTTATATAGAGGTAGATTAATTTTGTACGTTAAATACACAGGGACTGAATTACCAAGGAAACTAATAGCAATTAAGCTTGCTGATCTATCAAAGCAACGTGAAGCCTCACTCATCACTAGTCATTAGTCTTGCCTGTTGCATTGCAATTATATTCAAACATAACAATACATGGCAACCACCATCGAAATTATACATGTTCCATTCTCACTAGTAACAGGCTGGGTTCTAAACGGTTCTTGGTTTAATGCAATTTATGCATTCATTTGCTTCCTACCCCGTATTGCCGCTGCGGTCTCGACAACACATTTCCTGCTTCGAGCGACCGCGCGCCGTGCTCACATTATTGTTATTCTTTCCTTATGAATTCTTAAATATTTTACAATTTAAAATCGTATATTTTTACGTATAAAAAAGTCGGTAAAGGCGATGGACGGATCCTGAAAAGGATTCATCACTGAACTGTACCACTTTAGACAATAGATCACACACAGTAGACGATACATAGTTGCAAGTAGGTCACCGAAGGGCAGCGGAAACCAGCAATTGTCGGTTTTGCAGGGATACGCAGCTATTAATAAAGCGGTGCTATGCCGGGCCGGGCGGGTATAATCGGGCCATTCGGGCGCGCGCCGGCGCCGGCTCATTTGTGGCCGGGCCGAGTTCGTTCCCGGTAATGACCACCGTCGAAATTCCACTGACAACGCGCCCGATCGCCCGCCGAATATTGTATTAAAATCATTTCGCGAAAGATCCATATTTTGCAGCGATTTCATCGAAAATACAAATATCCTTTCGCTACCTGCTACGGATGAAATGTACCTACAATTTTTTGGTTCGCACTGTATTAAATGCAGTATGTAAATTTATATTGGTAAACATGTTTTTCAGATAATTGGGGCATGTTTCGAACAAGTGATGAATGGAGATAATTTTGAAAATCAAATGACTGGCTGTAAATCCATTGCTGGATTGAATATATCCGACAGTAACGGTTTTTTTGCAAATAAATGATTCGTTTACACCTTACCTTAGCACTCCTGCCGCACTCAGAGACATCATTTAACGCAAGTGGTTAGAATTATAGGTATTATAAAGTAATTCGTACTGCGATATGAAGTAGTCACTCAATAACGTACAAACGCCGACTCATTTACTTATCCTAACTGTAAATTTAAATTTAGCCCAAACATACTTCTACCAACCACTAGTAAAGTAAATCCAATGGCTATTATTATAAGTAAATAAAATAAAACTTCTCGCACGAGGTTGCCATCAGTTATCATTGATGCTGAGAGTTAATGGATTGTGTCGATACCTTTGTCTATTCGAGCTGCTTCATGCAGCTGGAAACAGCGATAGTGTGGCTGCTGATCCAAAAATACCATGTTAACATTTTTTTATTTTCTGTTGGAAATAATAATAATATGTGACATAAAAATACATACAATCTACTGGTGCTGCTAGAGATTTGAATATCAGCTGATATCTGATGGTTGACTGGTATGGAATAGGTATTGAGTCTCTGATGTCGAGTTCATGAAGCCTCCACGAGTGACGTGCTCGTTATTGTATACGCCCGGTGAACCCTGGATAGTAAGCGACTGAAACTAATCCTTTCACCACGGTAACAAAACCCAATTTTAGCAGTACTTTCTGCTACCTCCACGCTAGAAAAAGTGATGAAAAAGGATTTACTATATAGGTAGAATTATATTTAAATAAAAACGTTGTTAAATCAGTTAGCAGCCCCCGTGTAGCGGCGCAGGTTCGCAATCAGTGTTCTGTGAATGAGCCGGGGGCGTTAAATAAAACAATAACTGCAGCCCGCGGGGGCCGCAACAGGTCCGGCCCTGGCTTCGTGCGACACCTCGATACGTTGTGCAATTAAATCTGAACTAAATGACTAAAAATGTGATATAAACTTCGACCGTACAAATCCTTAATACGCATGTGTGCGTGGTAACTTTAGAGTGTTTGTGAATCCGTTTTATCATATTACCTATACGGTTAACGATCAGACTATCTTACACCTTTTGACATAAATAGCTTACGAAATGCAATGTTGGAAAATAAAAACTTAAAAATTTTGGTGATTAACGTGTCTCTCCAAGGCAAACATAAGATACCTATAACATAAAGAAAAAAGGTGCTGTAATGAAAGTATAATTGAATCACCGTTTAATCAAATCTATTTACTTATGGAAACAAGTGAGAGTGAAAGGTGATCTGAGATCAAAGGAGTTATGAGGCGGCGCGAGGGCGTTCGCTGTTTAATCTAAAAAAGACTTGCCCCTTTGATCGTCGCCGCCCTCAGTCTGCGCCCGGCTGTGACAACTGT
Source organism: Plutella xylostella (assembly GCF_932276165.1). Lineage (NCBI taxonomy): Eukaryota > Metazoa > Arthropoda > Insecta > Lepidoptera > Plutellidae > Plutella > Plutella xylostella. The sequence goes on along the minus strand of NC_063984.1, from coordinate 7,416,661 downwards.
GTAGCAATCTCACACAAAAGACACCCTGATTCACAAATGAAAAGTTACACTAAAGTACGCCTTTGTTTTTACCAACAGTATTTAAATAGTTGTAAAATTCTTATTCAGTACAAAATATATATTTGTCTTTATAGACAAATGCACATTATTGTTAAATGGAGAATTCTCAATCATCAAATGTTTTAAGGGTGTGCAGGTGATTAAAAATCTCCCTCTTCGACTCCATCGTGAAGTCCGTATTGCTCTTTGGTTGCGAAACGTGGAGAGTGACGAAAGGGCTGACGAACAAACTGCAAGTGTTCGTCAATAAGTCCCTCAGGTCGATCCTACGCGTTTTCTGGCCGAAGACAATACGTAACGAAGATCTGTGGAAGCTGTGCCGACAATCTCCCATCGGCAAGGAAATTGCGAAGCGAAAGTGGAGATGGATTGGGCACACTGTACGGAGAGGAGCTACGAATGCTGCAACTATAGCCTTTGACTGGAGGCCACCAAATGGCAAGCGCTCCCGGGGACGCCCTGTCCAAACATGGCGCCGAAGCGTCGAAAATGAGCTGCGATCCGCTGGACTAAGCTGGAGTGAGGCCAAAAGTACAGCCGAAGATAGGCGGAAGTGGCGGACGTTAGTGGAGACCCTCTGCACCTCTGGGGTGCCATAGGACTGCAACATAGACAAATGCACAAGAAAGTGATGCTATAACCTATAAGGGTTCAGTTTTTACCTTTTAAGGTACCCTTTAACCCAGAAAACATTCATTATCATTCATTCATAAAACGCACGGATCTGTATAGACCAGTATAGTCGAGGTGAAACCTTCGACAGAAATATCAGAATCCGGTCGCTATACATTTTAATTTATTAATAGTAAAATATTAAAAATAGCATATAATTTTACTCATTTTAATATCAAACAAGACTGAATGAATGCGAATAATCAGTAGGTATTGATGGCGTGTTTTATGGAAATACAAATAATTGTGGCTGATGAAGCGCCAGCGCGGAGTCCGCCCAATTAGGAGACAGTTGCGGCGAGAGCCTCCGATTTCCGCTGTAAATAAATCAAACCACGCAATAAATATAGTTTTATCAGAAGTGTGGCTTTGGGAGTATAGATTTATGAGGTTTTGTAGAGCTCAACGCTTTAAGCTTTGCACGCAAGTTTTTTAAATTTGTTTTATTAAATATTTGTACAAGCGATATTGGCTCAATTTCGTACCTATATCTTTCAAACACTCGGTAACAGATTGAATAATATGTATATGTACTGTACACTATTCATACAATATATAGGAACATATTTATCGTTGTTGCATGGTCCATATTGGACCTTTCACATAAAAACATCGGCCACCGCATGGTAAAATAAAGCATATTGGTATTGGGACTTCGGAGATAGCCTACAAAATTTGGCTCCGTTTTGTAGGAACCCCCGCGGTTTAATGTCTGACATAATAATAAGCCATTATTGGTTGTGTTTAGGCATGGTTTAGGCGGACTGTCGCTAGTCGATAGTGCCTAATTGGCCAAATTTGGCAACGCCAGATAATCGTGCCTCAGCATGTACGCAGAATTTATGCACTAAAGATTATAATTTCTAATTTTGTGTACCTACAGTGTAAGTAAAGTAAACGTAAAAAATTGCAAGCTGAAAGTGGAATTGGGTCGGTCTTATATGCTGAAGAACTGATGACAGGTGCGATTAATGAGTTTTTGAGTGAAGATCAAGAACAGGTAGCAAGCTATGCAAGGGACGCCCTCGGGCATGGCCCTACAGACCGATGATGTGATGATTGAATCGTAAATAGCTTAATTGTGAGATAAAGATCAATTTCGTATGTCAATAAGAACCACACAATCACATCAGCCGAGCAATGAATGCATTAGCAACGTTGTTATTGGTCAGCCTGGATTCCCGCTCACTGGAACTACAACATTGTGGTATTATCGACAAGATGTAGAAACATTGTGGCGACTGTCGACGCATCTGCGAGGCGGCGAGGGTTTATTGGGAGAGCGACGGGCGAGGACAATAAAACTAAGTTTATTACTCGTAGTGGCGCCTGCGGGCCCCCGGGACGCAGCCGCGGCCCCGCCTCACCTAGATCTAAGTCACGATTGGAAAATGCTGTTCTCGAACCAACATTTAAAACGAGATTATATGGTGTTGAGTCGGTCCTATGACCTATAAACCTTCATGCTGTAATCCACAGCAAAGTCATAAACGAACTATTGACCAATATTATGTTAATTTGTAAAGCCATGAAAAGTAAATCAGAAATTAAAAGTATAAAAAAGAGCGTGGGCGGTATAGATGTGAGTTTGCTACGGCGTAGCTGGTTCGTAGCTCGTAGCGATGCGTAGCACGCGTAGGCTCGTAGCATTCAGTGCACACTAATTAACAGACGACACACTTCCTAATACAATGAGCCACAGTCACAGTGATCCAACCATTGTTCCCGTATTACCAATGTGTTAACTATTACCAACATATTTTGCTTGTACTTAATTTAATAAATTTGTTAAATGACGTTCATGAATCATGAACGTTGTTTTGTCAATTTTACGAGTAGCTTCTTGTTTAGTTTACTACTTATAAAAACTTAGCTGGATCAAAAATAATCGAACCGATGCACAAAAAAAAGACTAACGCCCTATTATGTACATTACATAAGCAAGTATAAATGTAATAATTCTTAATACCAATACATTTACAATAACAATGGTAGTTTTTCATTTAATATTTCATACGAATACTCCGTTATTGCTTTTTACCTCTATATTTTATAAGGAAATTTCGTAAGAGCCCATAAATAAAATGAATTATGTAAGTAAATAAATAATAGAACTAAAGTAGACATAACACTGAGCTATTAGTGTTTTGGAATACCATTGACTGTAGGGCATGGTTGAGTATAAATTATGCAATAGCTAATCATAATAAACTATCCTCAACGAGTATTCAGCCTGCAAAGACCTCGGTAATCACGTTATTTAATCTGATATTTAGATTAGCGATTTATTGACCGAGCTACGGGGAGTAATCGAAGGGCGTACATCAGGCAGATTTATCGATATCCGAGTATTCAGGAGCCATTATATTAATACGCAATAAAACTGAGGACGGAGCGACGAGTGCGAGCCTCCTTCATTAATATTCATGCTTGAATTATTCCTTTCATTGTCTTCGCAAAATGAATTGGGATCTGAGAAATAAACGCGTCTTAACTAAAATGCTGGTATTTGCGTATAAATACGGAAGGATTATGAGCTGTGTCGGCAGTTGCGTCCACTCGCGTACAGGCGGGTCCAAAGGTCAATCATGTAATTGTGGTGGATCGCAGTTTTAAGTCGGATCAGGAAATATGTATAGTTCAATACTTATGTTGTCTTATAAGTAGACAAATAAAAAAAATAAAAAAATGTTATAATCATGTTAAATATTTACGTAGAATAACGATATTTTTATTATATTCAAATACGAAAGTGATATTTGCTTGCCAATGAATTTTGGTCAATTATCGTATCTGTGACAAACACTACAGCTAGATGAGAATGTGTAAGCCTGGATGACCCATTCAGATTTGCGTCCGTCGCTGACTGCACAGTGTGCACCGAACTTGTAATATTTTTTATGACTAAATACCTCACTTGGTAGGATCCTTTCTTTGCAATGGCATACATATATTATCTAGGCATTTCTTGACTGAAAAAGTCTAACGGTTAACCTTTTAAAGCTAAAGTAAGCTGCAAAAAGTTGTAGTGTTCTTAAACGATGTGACCATTACTGAAATATCAAATAAAGCAAAAATAATAACAACAAAAAATACTAATGTTTGTTTACTCAGTCCACGGCGGATGGATCGACGCGGCGGCGGCGGCGGCGGAGGCGGGATGCCGCGAGCGCCGACTGCGGCCCACTTCCAACTAGTTTGCATTTTTCCACATATTGCTTACAAACAAACACACATTACGCCATCACAAATATCTTCGCTACGCCGACATGCTTATTATTACGAGCACGAGTTTGTTGAAAGTTGGATGTATTGTGCGCATTCTCTGACGGAGCCGTGTTCGCGCCAGGTGCAAGCGCTTTGTTGTTGTTCAATTTATATCTGAAAAATAAATACAAATAAAACCTGCAACGGATGTCAAATATAAATCAAACACCGCTCTAACACTCAAACTTGAAAATATAGTTTTGCTTTTATCAAAAATTATGAAATGGTTTTTGGTAGTTGTTTCCCAGAATATCTACGAGTAGAAATACCTGCCACTCACAAAGGATATAACATAATATTAGTTGTTTTCAGAAATTATGTTAAGCTGAATTTGTTTTATATATAACTTATAATTAACTTTATATGAATGCAATATTCCTAACAAATTTGTATGTAGGTACTTTACCATACTCGTAAAAACCGTTTAAGAATGTATCCCGTGACTATTTGCATGTTCTATACCTGCCTCTACACTACACGTGTCTTGGTTTATTTTTAGAGCGAGTAATATGCAATCTCGCAGTGTGGGCTGTCGGCATGCCGGGAAGAGGCGCTACTACAACTTAAAGCGACTTAAACGATTCAAAATTAGAATTTTTAGAACAAAATGATTGAGATTTAATCCTTTTCTTCGTGAAAACTGTGGAGCGAATGGAATTAATTAGTCTCTTGGTGGATAAAAAAACTAAGTTGCGTATTTTTCTTGAATACTTAATTAGCTACAGTCTGGTTCTGATTAAGGAACGTGGCTTAGCAATGTAGCTGTTCCCTATGGATCGTGGGGGTATTGGCGGACATTGCATCGTCTGTGTTGTTTTTATTTAATATTCTATATTACAGGATTATTTTTATAGACTTAACTACTATGTATTGTATCTTCACTTGTTATAATAAATATATACAATATACCACATAGATCGAGTGTATTTAAAAAAATTGTCCTGATAATATCGTCTGCTTTAGAATTGATGGGAGTAGCAAAAGTGTTTTGGCTTTTAAATAATAAAAACAGTAAGTATAAGAAAAAAGTTTAGAAATTAGTAATATATATTTTCACTACTACTTATTACCACTAAATACATCTTAAACAAGTAGTCAGTTATTGATGCAAAACCGCACATTAAAATTAGTCTTTTAGATAAAAAATACACTTATTTTTCTTGGAACGTCCTCGTGTAGCACACATGGTAGGGTCGCCGCAGACGCAGTGTTTGTCGCACAAACAGCCTGCAGTCGAGGAGGCGCAAATACCCCTTGAGGAGCTCTCACCTGCGACGCGGCAGCCCTAGCCTCCCCCCCGCGCCCCGGCGAGCCACCCCCGCCCCCGCCCGCCCCAGCCAATGCAAATATTACTGTCATTACACGACCGAAGGTTTTAAACGAGCAATCTTGTATCAAAAGCCAGTGTTTCTTTGGATTTTGTTTGCTTTTTTAAATAGTTTTTCTTTCATGCCTGTTTGAGCACGCTGATTTCACTACGGGTAAACAAAACATGAATGAAAGTGTTATAGGAGCTTGAGCTGTCATAAAAAAATGTACCACTATTTTTCCATGACGAAGAAGGTTTTTTAAAATTGTTTGTGCTGCAAAATTTGGGCTATAAAACTTCAGTAGCGCATGGCAGGACCACTATATGAACATATATTATTTAAAAGCTACTAACTGGATGAACTTTTTACCTGCATAAAAAAATCACGAACCATCATATACAGCTATTACTCGCTTCAAAAGTCAATCTGCCTGAACAATTTAACCATACAGTCTGGTTTATTCACATATAAGAGAGAGACAAGATACAATCTTACCTTGTTAGGATAATAGAGGTTGTGGTTTTCTAATAATATCGGTATTGCCTGTATGCCCTTTGAATATAGCAGATGGCTGCTTCGACTAATTCGTCCTTTAATGTCCAGTAACCCGTGAGAAACTTTCATTATAATAGGTCTTTGTTCTATTTCACATCTACAATTGAAGACAAATTGGTTTGGCGAAGTAATTCATTTAAAATAATTATGTCTGAAATACTTTAACGTAAAACAAAGATAACAGCGGTTAGTAACACTAACGTATTTATTTATACTTTCAATGTATCTACGTTTTTATTACACATTGTTAATATATCAATAATTAATCGTTTAATAATTAAGTACTTATTCATTTTATAGAGGTAAGTACCTAGGTATACAAAACGCTCGTTCCATTGTATAAGCGTTGTATGGCTGCACCCACTTTTCACCGGTTTAACATAGTGTAGCAGCGAAGTATTTAGTTTAAAATGTGTTTATTAGCATCAGCGCGCGGCTGGTGACTGCTACAAATCGCTGCAGCCGCCGCCGCCGCCGCCGCCGCGCTGCAACATTTCATTTAAAACTTTTCCACACAGTTTTAGTTTCGTATAACATTTCATTATGCTCGAAAAATCGTGCCGTTTTATAAATACTATCACAGATGTTTTCATAGTATGTAGTGTACTTTGTTCAGCATTAAAAAGTATGAATGGAATTTAGTTACGGTGAATCCATAAATAAAACCACATGGTATGTTTTAATAAGTGATTTCAACTTTTTAGTGACATTAAGAAGCTTGTTAACTGAAAATGCTAAACTGATTGACTAATAATGGGTTTTCATACATAGCAATATGTATTCTGAAAAGGTTTGCATGTCGTTGTGCCCCGGCAAAAACAATTTAAATTGTCGTTCTTGAGATTGTATTGGTTAAAAAAAGCGCAAAATAATTTTAAGGGTCGTGAACAAACGAAATAAGAAAGCAGTAAAGGAAAACCAATAAAAGTTGTTTTATTGCGCGCCGAGCGTAGCACCTGCCACATAATGAGCGCCTACTTATTTCAACCTCTTGTTTTAGTGAACTCTAAAAATACTTTCGTTAAATGTTATTGTTTTCTAATAATTACTCGATGTCGATTTTTATGATATATTATATCGACGGTAAAAAATATTTATTATACTTTTTGCGTAATTTAATGTGTAGAGTTCAATCCGCATTATTTAATAAATATTCGTGTGTATTTTTTTTTAATTATAAGAATTACATAGGAAATACTACACAACTTTCAATATTTTTGTTTCACGAGCTGCTATTCTATATTATGTTGCCATTTTTGGTCAAGTTACTTCTTCTTCTTATCGTGTCGACGACAAACGAACAAAGTCGCTTAATAATACGTCAAGTTACTCACATCGCAGCATATCAGAAATATTGATAGTCTGGTGCAAAAGTTTATGAAACTGTGAATATATTTATAGAGTAATTAACTTTTACATTCAAAAGACGTAGAAAGCTGAAAATACTGCCATATCATAAATTTGTTCGTTTTAAAAAATACGTAGAGTGTACTTTATGAAATTTGAATTTTTAAAGTGGTCACCGATATTCGAGCATTATCGGTTTCTTGTAGGATGATATCGAATTGTGAACAATATATAATGTGTCTAAAAGATCCTGGATGTGAGTGGCCCTTCAGTAGACATCCTTGGAGCCAAACACGAGGGTATAAACACAGACTACATATTATGTTGTTGCAAAAAAACACCATAAAATAACTTAAAGTAGATACAAGTATAGATAAAAGGTATTACAGAAATATGTCGTAAATTTTTAATTGTGAAAATATAATTAATTTTTAATAATGTGCTGATGAGTATCAATTAACACTCGCTTGCTCTTTAGATAATTGTCTTCCGACGCCTCTTTTAATATCCCTAGTATATTAAGTTTTAATTGCTGAGAGTCAAAAATATACTCCATCTTTTTAAGATTACAAATGATTTATGTATTAAATATCTATCTATAAAAATATCCTCGTAAATATATGTAAGAGGCCTCTTTCTCACTGTATTTTGTCTAAATAACTTATTTTAGTTCACAGTATATAGGTAAGAAAAGAAATAGCATTTAGGTCATTAACTGGAATTCTATTTATATGTGTTGTTTCGTTACCGGGCGGAGATAAATTGTTATCGAGTCAGTGATTGAAAGTGCAATAAATTACAAAGGCTTTTCTACCAAGCATCCTTGTACACAGAATTAGCACAATCCTAGACGACCAAATACTTTTATAACTTTGTTATTTAGGTTGAACTTCTAAAACAACAATATGTCAACAAAACCGCGCCTGTAATTTTCTTTTGTAACATTGTTTTTCAAGTAACATTTGGCGACAGAAAAAGAATGGAAAACTTCTCAGATTTTATCATTAAGTGAACTTTTCAGGGCGGCTGTGTACACTTTGTCAAAGTTCGGCGTTGCGCTCTACAGAAAGGTGAGTGGGGGCGAATTAAAAAAAAATCATGGCACGCGAGAAGAATCTGCGTGTGTTGTGAGAAGCGTCGTGGTGGTGTGCAGCGGAGTGGGCGTCGGGCGGCCGGGCCGGCGGGGGCGGGGGTATCGATCCCGCGGCGGCGCGGAGCGGGGCGCGCGCGGGCGCCTGCGCCGGGCCTGTCGCCGTCGGCGGCCGCGCGCCGAGCGCAGTCCGCAGCCGGCCGCGCGACACGGCACGCGCCCGCCGCCAGCCCACCCCGCGACGCAGCTCCGGCGTGCTCAACCTCTACATACCTCCCGATGGAATTGTTCTAAACTTGTCACAGTACTGGGAAACTTTACCCAACTTTATAAAACACTCTGTAAACGTTTTCGTACATTTACTGTCCGTGACCTTGAAATTTGTACAGTTCGCGGATGATAAGAAAATAATAACATAACTGATAGTGTAAATTTTGAAACTTTAAAACTATGAGTAACTGAAAGGTTGTAATAAATGTAATGCTGTGTAGTGATTGCAAATAAAATAAAGTGTTTTAAATGTGTTAGTGTTATGGTAACTGAAAGAGCAGAAAAGAAATAAGCTCAAAGTTTGCGGGTCGCTAATCGGAGGAGGAGGCTGCGAGATCTTCGCTTCGGCTCATCGGAGTGATCGAATTTATGACAAACGGTAAGGAGCAGTGATAAGGGGGCGGGATATCGGCTCGGGGGCGCCGCTTTAATACAGCTGTGTCCCTGGCCACTGGAGCCCTCACCCTGCTAATCACATGGCTCAGACATCATAACATAATATATGTACAGCTCATTGTATTATTAATTATACTATGTTTACTCTTACTATCATATTATAATACAAATGAATACCAACAATAAATAAAATGAATGTCCTCATTGCGTTGATAAGTATAAAAAAAGCAATTATCTCACTTTATAATTACGCATTGTTATGCTCGAGCATGCTCTTCTCGCGCCACAAATTTAATAATGAGTCTCATAAAGGCGGTTGCTGAATATTTCATTAATTAAAGTTGCAAATAAACAGTCGTTGCAGGATATCGCTCATTGATGGAGCGTGAGCTGGCCACTGCCGAGTCGCTTCATTGTACCATTGAGTCAGATTTCATTAAAAGATAAATTAATGTCGACAAAATATATTCGATACAAATGCGTCACCAGGCATTACTGGAGATGATGACAGATGAAGATATACCTACATTAAATTTGTATTTGTGTAGCTTTATATTTTAGATAATAATGTATCAGCTGTCCGATACTCATCCGAGGTTCTGCCTAGCTTTGGGTCGGTTGGGCATGTGTGAGATGTCCCCACATATTATTATTATTTATGTTTTTCTCAGATTAATCCGTGATTCGTAAGAACGGATCCCTGTATCTCTTTTGCAGATTTTCCATACTAGTTATAATGATATCCGGTACATCTGGTACATTCACGAGCCATTAAAAAGTTCCACCTGCAAAATGCAGACACCAAATGGCCCCAATTTCAAAAAAAATAAAATCTCAAAATAGATTCATTTAAAATTTGCACACAACATTTACGTTTTTAGTTGTCAATATTCATATAATCTGCTAATGTACTTCAGTATTGTAGACGGCGTTACTAAGCTAGCTTTTTTCCGTTTAGGAGTAATTTGATGCTGTGTCACTGAAACTTTTTCATTGCTCGATAGTTCCATTTTTTCAATGTTTACTTGATTAAGAGCCTGTTTCACTGTGTCTAAAACATAATCACAGAGAGTGACAGTATGGTCTCTTATCCCACAGGTAACCGTTATCCAGACATTGTGAAACAGGCCCTTAAGCTACTTAATTAAATTTGTAACCTCGATTTTTTATTATATTGAGTGCACGTTACTGATAAATAAGAAATATTTATGTTAAAAAAGTAGACACTAAACAAAGAATACCGAAAAAATATTCATTGGTATAAGTATGAAAGGCACGAATACATGCAAAAGAGAAATATAATTCAGGATTACCGAAGCTTTATGGCACTTGTTTATATTCCAAGCGCGTTCACATAGCGGCAAATAATTCATATCATTCATATACATAAAAGAGCACTTCATTCAAAACACTCGTAGTCATTTCGTAGCACTATTGTAGTTAGTAGCACACGCGTAGCACTCTCGTAGCGCGTAGCACTCGCGTAGCGCGTAGCACTCTCGTAGCGATTACTACACGCGTAGTTCTAGGGCGACAGCTATGTAGTTGATGCAATCAGTTTTATTACATTAGTAATAAAGTGCATTAATTCAGGAGATAACGTTTTATCATCTTGATTAAAGTGCACTGAGATTTAATTGCGCAAACAAACAGTAAAAATCCTGACCACAAAAGATATTACCCTGACTTTGACTATTATTCTCGGTGGTCGCATCTCCTGGCACATGTGTCGTATATCTCGGGAGGTAATCCTAAAGCATTCGGCGCGACCCACGTTGCGACACTCTGCCTGATATTTCACAAGACGTACGACGCCCACATAAATTTTTACGCAGGTTTGAACCCAAAACGTTTTTGAACCCGTTCGCGGGTATTACAAAGGCGAGTGAATTATTGCGAGTGTGAGTTGCTATGGAATATTTTGAATGAGGATGTATATGGAATGATCAATAGAATATCCTCAGTAGGATTTTCCTCGTAGGCATGACACACATGTGTGTTATATAGCAAAGACAGAAAGTATGTATAATATGATGGATGTCCTAGGATCTTAAACCTAAACCTATAAGGGGAGGGGGAGTTTCCATTAGTATGTTTTTAATTTTGTAATACATAATATGTACCTATTTACAGTATTTAAAAGTAACAAATAATTTAAAGGTTAACTCTAAATTTCGTTTCCGCTCCAACCTGAAGAGGTAATTAATTTGTTAATTACAATCAACTCCACAAAGTTGGCGAGCAAAATGCTTTTACCGAGGTTTTGATCTAAAACTTTGAAATATGGCCTTAGACAGTTGGAACTTCGGTTTGTTTAGAAAATTGATCTCAAGTCGGTGAGTTGGGACAGTAAATCAATATTCATGTCTCGTAGTTAAGTAGAGAAATACTAACATTTATTCATACCAGGGTATGCTATTTTGATTATGTATAATGTAGACTTGCAAATAGGTACGTTTATCTTTCCACCATTTTCTCATTACAATTGTCATCATTTTCCAGCAACTATAAAATACTCTTATCTCGTTTCTCCGCCTTCATAAAGCTATCACGGAAATAATTTCCCTAAAAGTTTCCACTGCAATCTTGAACCTATCTCGATTCACGGGCGATTCTCCTGACGTTAAATCTTCCCTCACGAGGTTTCCCTGCGTTATTTTATTCAGGCGTCGGAGCGAGTTTTAAGAAGGTGTTAAAGAGTGAATTGGCAAAGGGCCCCGATGAATGGAATATAGGAGCGGTTCGGCGCACCGATCGGCGGCTGGCCTTTTGCATTCAGCATTTTGTTACAATGCTCAGCACCTTTGCTCCAACATAGAAACCGAAGGAGCAATATTTAAAGATTTGACTGGAAAGGGTACAGTAACCTTGACTTAAGTTTTTGGAAACCAATACAAGACCATCTGTATGTGAGTCAATCCACCGTTCCCGATAAGAAAATTTTGAGTACTTATACTCATACTCATTTTATTTGGGTCCCTGTAGCCCAAAGATAAAGTTATTCTGACAAAAGAAGTTTCAATCATAGAGACTGTTAGTTAGAGGGATCCAGTGGGATGTAGGTTCGACAGGATCAGATGACAGTTGGCGTGTGGGTAGAGGTAACATATCGTTAGGTGACGGTCCGACCTGTGTCACTCCCGCGAGAGATATATTATAGGATCTCGCTCTACTCACTCCACGTAAATAATTACTGTCACGTCTGAAACACGTATAGGAAAACCCTACCTGCCTTTGTAGTATGCGGAATCTCACTTGTTGGACATTAGTGGGGGTTGTCACTTTTTATTTCGTTATATGGTATGAAAAGTATTTAAATAACGTAACTAAGTGCCCAGGCGTACTACTCTCATTACTTAGGTACCATAAGTATAAAGTTCCTATAGTTCATGTTACATATGATCATTGCCGTATAACAACTTCAGAGACGGCACATACAGACGTGACGCAGTAAGCATGCCATTACTTCCAGAGAAACATTTCTAAACTTTAAACACATTTCATTTGTCAAGCGCTTTGTTCATAAATAAGGATTTTGCATGGAACGTAGCGGAGTCCTGTGTGTATTTAATAAACAAAATAAAATATTTTGCTTGCAAAAAGTTTGGTTTACTCTTGAGCCCGTCGGTGATATAATGTAATGTAGCAATTCATTCGGGTCACGCGTGCCGCCGCTGTTTACCCACATTCCCTTTGGCGAGTGCAAATAATGGGGTAACTTCTAGTGGCGGCAGCACGGGGCCCGCGGCGGTGCGCCCGGCCAGCGGGCATCCAGCATCACTGCTGCCGTGCTGGCACTACCTGTAATGGTATAAGGTCGTGGTGTCCTGCGCGGCTATAAAACGGAAAAGGTAGCGCTACCAGCACGCAGCCTCCACAGCAAAGAGCCTTATACACAATGTATGTAGTATAAAGGTAGAAATATAAAAGTTTTTCTTTACCCTGTCAACTGAACGTGACGAAAATTCTTAAATGTTACTCGTGAACATAAAAACAAGAATTTTAACGAGACGTGGATTCTGTGAAATCATTTCTTAAAGGAAATGTGTTTAAATCTTGAAAAGACCCACGAAGACAGTTCTTAGAGCTCACTTCACCATTTTAATTACTGCGACTAAACACCGAAAGACGTTTCAGTCTCAGTAAACATAAAATGTAATGATATAATCAAAATTAATTAAGAAATAGAGAGGTGGGATAAGGGTTATCTCGGGTGAAACGGCGCCAGTATATATTTCAGGGAATATTTAGCAAAGTATCTCGTAGGATATTTTGAGAATAATAAATACAACAATCAACGGCTAAAGTTTCGTTTACGGCAACCGCTGAAAAGGACGAGCGCACTAATTGCTTTGAATAATTTATATTCCCCGGTTTATGCTCATATGAAACTAATTTTGACCTGGCTCGAGCGCGGCCATCCCGCTGTGATTAAAATTTATGTTTCAAATGCGTACACAGATATGTTCTAAATAGTTTTACGGTTCGCATAAACGACTCTGATTTATGGATACAATTATAATTAATAATGTACTTTAATTTTTCTTATTAAGAAATGTATTTAAGTACAGATGTTCTCATGTAACTTAAAATGTGGTGTAGGAAATACATAATGTATTGCCTCACGGCGGGAGTACTAGTTGCGGCTGCCTCCCGCCGCCGCCGCAGCGTTGATTTCCAAGCGCTTTTTACTCTTCATTCCGTTTCTCATTAAGAAGTAGAAAATTGCAAGAAACTTCGTGAAATAGCTTTGAACCGGAGCAAATGGTCTGTTTTTACTGGTTCCTTAGACCGGGATAGTGACCATTAACCTTGAAGTGGTGATCTGCGTCGGGATTCGCACCTGCGTAAGCAGATTGTGCAAACAATCAAAGTTAAACTACATGAGTACACAACATTAAGATGGGTGTTGTTGTAAACTATCTAATTACACCCAAGATGGCAGCGCCTGCGGGCGGCGGCTGAATTATGAACGACGACTGCTGCCGCGTCCGTTAATTGATACTCGATCCGGCTCCGGGGACGTCCGCGCCCCCCAGTGGATGAATCATTCAGTACCTGCAACACAACGCCGACTTCTACAGTTTTTCTGCCCGCTGACACGAGATTTATGTGCTTGTACGACTGCAGTTTCCGTTTTTCTCGTGAACCTAATGCAGTATTTATTCACTACCTCTTACAGCACACAGAAACTTTTATATGTATACTTACTCAAGACAAAGTTTTTAGTGGAATGCGTGCTCACAATTTCATTTTGATATATGAATAACGCATGAGGTTTCTGTGTAAATCGCTATCCTTCTATACCGGTTAAATTTATTCGGGACTAGTAGATGGAATAATATTATGATTGTAGTGCGCGGGCGGTCAGCATAATGCACGTTATGAGACGAGCGGACGGCGGCCACTCCACAACCCTTTGAATGTGATCCTCTGAAAGTAGCACTTAAACGGCACCAGGAAACCTAATCAACGCAAATGGGATGCGAGTAGTGTCATTGTGTCGCGAAACGTAGAAACGATGCTCCCGTCGGCGCTCTCGTGTGTCGACATAAATATCACTCAAGTGCAATTTAATTAGACGTCGGCACTGAGGGTACTCGGCGAATTTGGCCTAAACTCTCGTTAAGTAACAGCGTGTAATGCTCAACTTTGATTTGTTATGAGCGTCATTTGAGCGTTTAGAGGGACGAAGTTTTCGGAACAGGGAAAGAGTTATGCTTCTGAGCCTTTAAGAGGGATTTCGAACATCTTATAAAATATGTATATCTAAGGTAGATTCACAGGACGTTCATTGAGATTGACGCAATTTGACATTTCATTTGAATAAACCTTTCTAGCAGAGCCATTTCGTTAAATTCCGTGAATGTTTAAATTAATAAAAATTTGCAATGACAGTCAGTAAGTAAGCGGAATGATGTATGATACGGTAGCAGTGGTACAATAAATAATTTGTGGTGTACAGAGCTCGGGGCGCGTGCGTCATACGTGACTGGTGGGGAACAATTCCGCTGGCGTCCCGTTATTAGCCGACAATTTTATTATTCACGCGTGGTCTGTACGAGCACGTCCCACCAACAATGCCTGTTTATGAGCCCATAAAGTAAATTTCGTTCTGCGCTAGTGCGTGTCCGAATCCACGGCTCATTTTATATGGATCAAATAAATCTGGTCTGTTGAATGAACGGCCGAACGTTTGTTGGAGTAGTCATTTACACATCCCCAACACTCTACAAACTGAAACATACACATAATTAGCATTTTAAATGCACGAACTAGCAATAAAATTACTGCATATTCATTTTAAATTGTCTCTGTTGAAACATTTAATTGTAATAATTATTATAAAGTAAATAAAGTACCTACATTGTATAATGACGCTGAAATCGGAAGACATCCGGCTCGGCGTCCTCGCGGGTGTAATGTGTGCGGGATTAGGGCGCGGCCACACCTGCCGCCCGCTGCGACACTAACCAGCTGTCAGGCCTGTCAGCTCTATATCTCAATCAAAGCTAGAGCCAGCTGAGTATTACATCAATAGGCACTTAACCTGATCGGGACAAGTCGCTTATACGAAACATTTTACGCTGATTACACGTGTCGTGTAGGCATACACACTTATGTATTGTGCATATTTAAACAGTATTTTTGTCAGTTTCTTATCTACCTGGTATATTGTTGAGTTTTTAATAACACTTGGTAATCTTGGACTGCTATCTGCGGTAAACTGCTGTACACACAGCTTGAAGCCACCGCCAATACCGCATACACGTCTTAATAATGCTGTAACATTTACTTTCAGACGATATTGCTTCATGTATACGCCCTTGTATCTGTCACAGAGGTGAAATTCGCGAGGCTTTTGCCGGTAAAATTTAAAGCGACTGCGTAGTCGTTTACGCTCACACATCGCGCGATAAGCAGCCGTATCGTCTGCTCAGCTTGTTACTGCACAATCAGTTTCACGTGGAGTCTGCAAATCGTTTTTGGATTATACCTGTGACCTTCGCGTTCAATGGGACCTCTATCTCTATCACATTTTGTAGAAGATTGTAACATCGTCTGTCTATTTATCCTAAACCATAATTATAGGTGTGTAAAATCTAATGAATAAAATTAAAGTTCAAGTAAAGTAAGTAAATTTACATGAAAAAATAATTTTGTATGTACCTCATTGGTACTCGTACGTTCCAAACGAGTCAAATCGTTCTTATTTCTGAAAATCGACTTGACGAATCCATCATGAATATAATAGTGCTATCGTGGTATCGTTTTCAGCCGTACCTATGCTTCAGTGGGAGATATGAGTATAAGATATACATTTTATCATAATTAACCAGCAGTCAGTAGAGAATTGACCTTTTCATACATTTATGTTAATGCTCTATGAGGTATTTAGTCAATTTACTTACACAACTTCTGAGTGTGATTTTCAATCTTTTAGTGTGAAAATCAAGTACCAATTACACAAATAGGAGAAACTCGAGGCGGCGGCGGCGGAGGTGACTCGCGGAGTCTCGCGACCGCGTTTCCCGCCAAATGATATTGTCGTCACGTAACAATGCGCGAGACGCGGCCGCCATTTTCCTGCATTTTTCACCTCGAAACGTGTCTATCTGGATTTTGAATAAATAATGCCATGCTCAGAAGCATTTCTGTTCCACTTGATCGAAAGTGGCTCGGTAAATATACTCAGAAAAAATAACTGGGACGCTGTTTAATGGTCGCGTACTGATAATTTTATATAACCCGACTATGTATAAATACATCCTTGTTATAAGGCCTGTGTACAAACTTATTCAAAGCTTTCAAGTTGCCTAAAGTTCTTGTGTATTTGATAAATTATTCAGGACAATAAACTTCCTCACGAGGAAGAATAGCAGTTAAACCTCTTTGTTTCGTATTACGTTTTGGTAAATAAACAACCGACATGAATATGTAAAGTGGCGCAATCAGTACAAAGCTACACAAAGTTCGGGAAAGTTTGGTCTGTGGCGGGAACAGTACCTGCTGCCCGCGTCCCGGGAGGCCGCGAGCCACTCCATCACTCAGGTACGGAAAATGAGGAAGACTAAAATAAGAATTATGGGATTTTCTTTTATATACTTATATAATATAGGTACATATTATTATGATGTACTCAATACAAAGCCAACAAAAAAACCATTCAATATAAATTGGTAACTACCAACTAATAATTAAGTAATTACTACTATTACCACAGATTTAAGTTTCCCTATAGTAGGTAACTTATAGGTTATTTCACATATAGTCAAAACATATTTTATATTTTTATTCCATTGGGAACCCATCAGCAATCCATTTATATTAATTTGTGTTATCTTTAAATTATTTAAATACAGTACTATCCGGATAGTTGTTAATCCATTTAAATTAATACGAGTAAAGCTACCGCGGTGCCACGAAACCGCCCTGGAAAATGGAAGTGGTTTATCGGTGCCCATATTTTATTACGTAGCGAGAACTAAATTGTGGGGAGCCGATTATCCTATTATTGTGATTCGCCAATTGAGTACAGGATGTAAGACAAGCTTATGATGATACGGTTCGTTGGCTAAATGCAAACCAATACCAACATATTTGCCGAATCTTTTGTACCTATAGGAATCGACCTTTCTTAAAGTGAAATCCATCTTTTAAACAAAGCGAGGCTCCACTGTCGTGCATAAACTTATATCCATAAAAAATATACAGGGTGTCCCAAAAGTCAACGTCATCCCTTAAAGGGCTGATAGGTCAGCTCATGAGAGGCCAGAATATCACAATATGACCTTAGTAAAAACTCGATAATTTTCGAGATATTGACACTTTTATAAATTTGCTGAAAATCGACGCCTTGGATCAGTTTTTTGCGTGCCGCTGGTACAAAAATCCATATTGTTAGAATTTGTTTGGTGTTGCATCACCCTGTATAGCCCTGCTATTGATCGCAGTCAAAAAAAATATCGAGTAATGCTGTATGTTTAAAAAAAACATGGTTTTCAAAGTCATAAAAGGTAATCGTATTTTTTGTAAACAACTTTGACTCTACATACTGTAAAAAAATATACCACGCAAACCTGGCACCTTATTTGAAAAGATTGGGTTTGGATTGATTAGGTGTCGATTTTCAGCAAATTTATAAAAGTGTCAATATCTCGAAAATTATCGAGTTTTACTAAGGTCATATTGTGATATTCTGGTCTCTCATGAGCTGACCTATCAGCCCTTTAAGGGATGACGTTGACTTTTGGGACACCCTGTATATTTTTTATGGATATAAGTTTATGCACGACAGTGGAGCCTCGCTTTGTTTAAAAGATGGATTTCACTTTAAGAAAGGTCGATTCCTATAGGTACAAAAGATTCGGCAAATATGTTGGTATTGGTTTGCATTTAGCCAACGAACCGTATCACCATAAGCTTGTCTTACATCGTGTGCTCAATTGGCGAATCACAATAATAGGATAATCGGCTCCCCACAAATTAGTTCTCGCTACGTAACAAAATATGGGCACCGATAAACCACTTCCATTCAGGGCGGTTTCGTGGCACCGCGGTAGCTTTACTCGTATTAATTTAAATGGATTAACAACTATCCGGATAATACTGTATTTAAATAATTTAAAGACAACACAAATGACAGAGACAGAGAGACACACTCATGAGCTGACCTATCAGCCCTTTAAGGGATGACGTTGACTTTTGGGACATCCTGTATAAAGTGTATTGTATATTTTTTATAAAACTATTATTCCTAGTTGATCTTATACCTTTCACAGACTGTACGAAGATATAAATTGCGATGAAAGATAATAATACTCGTAGTCAATAAGTCCCCCGGGCGTGTGACCCGTCGTGTGTTGAAGCGCCGGCCGGCGGCGACGGCGGCCCAGGCCTCAGCATCTGCTGCCAGATCTGAGCCTAGATTAAGACCTGAGTTATTGATGTGATGTGACTCGCCGAGACCCGCCAACTATGAGATGGCTTCAACGCTAAATGAGGAGCTTAGTGCTGTAAATTTAGCGATCAAAGTGTGTAGTAAAAAAATATAACTATTATGTGTGTGTAGTTTATACAAAGTGAGTTTGTACTCAAAAAAAAATTGAAAAAGTTCTCGGGATCCCGCCAGCAGACTTATTTTTAATAGTGACTTTTATTTTTCATCGTTTCGAAGAACTACTTACAATTGACAACATTTCAAATAAAATGCTCACCGATTTTATTTTATTTTCGACGAGATATCACAAATTTAGATGACCCGTATTTTTTTATTTCTTAATATTTCTATGTTTTAATATATTTTTTTGATTTCAAAGTTCAAAATATTTTTAGTATGAGTGACGTCACGTCGAGGCTTGGGATAAAAATATTTTCGTTGCCTGCCTAACCTAAAAAAAAAAAGTTGGATGACATTAACTTGACATGAACAAGGACCAATCAGCTTCAACTTCAACTTTATTTTGTGGCAAGGACCAATCACGTACTTCCGTCATTGACAAGGACATATAAAAGTGACTGACATTTGAGTGATGTTTGTCATTGTCATTGTCAAAGTGACATAACATGTTTTTTTGTTGTTTATGTTTTAGAAGTAAAAGCCCGTTTAATTATTATGCCACATCGTGGTGTCACGAATGATAATTTAGATTTTTATGTTTTTCTCTGAAATAAATCAAAAGAAAAATCGGAAACATTTTTTTTTGTGAATATTAGAGCCATATCTCTAAATGGTTTTCGAATTTCAACTGTATAAAATTTTGAAATGTTGTCAATTATATTTTGCTAGCATTAACATAGAGTTATTATATACCATTCAATCAGTTTCCACGTAGTACAGTTTACTAAGTAGAATTATTAATGTCTGGTGAAACATGAGAGGGTATATTAACTGTTTAATCAGCTTAATCGTAATACTTGGAGTTGAATATTTGACAGGCAAATTGAACGTCGCAGTGGTGACAGATGTACGTAGATCAAGGAGGACCCTAGAGTATGCTGACGTCACGTCGTGTCGTAGCGAGTGACGTCACACTGTGCAGCTACTAGCTACTGAGCGTCTAGTACGGGCTTGCAATATATGTCAACGTTGATAGAAATCGTAAGCACGCCAAACTATTAGTTTCCAAGTTAATTGGTAGTATGAGTTACATTTTTTTATTATAGTTCATGCGATATCGTTTATGCTACAACTCGATTGTGTGAACTTCACTCTAGATACTTTACCTCTTTCTAGCGCTTGTAAAAAGAAAGGGCAAACACACATGTCATTTTGGCGTCTTGATTTTCGTATATTATATGCAAGGACTTTGTATATACAAAGTCCTTGATTATATGTCAATGACTCTAACCAAAATATATCAATCAATGTCAATGACTCTAACAAAAACAAACTGAAATTTGGTTTACAAGCTTTTATTTATAAATATTATAAAATTAAGAATGATCCTCACAAGTGCATCGCAATTCGAAGTACCTAATTGTAGATTTTATGGAAAGGTAAGTACCTACCAACCTATATACTTATTATGTTTACGATAACTTAAGGTAAAATTGTAGGAATAAATAATATTTTACTAGACCTAATCTATTCGTACTATTTACAGGAATGGGGACCTAAACAAGCCTGCCGATGGACCCCACGGCAGGTTAACTGCCATAAATAAATGTCCGTACATGGTGTAGAATCTCCTACGACCTATTCTGCACAAGTGGGGAGCCCAAGACGCTCTGGGGCATCTGGCATCTTGGGCTTCGTCCAACGACGAAGCCCAAGATGCCCTGTCGTCGGAAGAAGCCCAATACTTGTTGCCCCACTGAGACCAAGGCAGAGTCCTAGGACAACCCGTCGACGCGTGATTCGTCCGAGGCAGTCAACGCCGCGACGCTATCGTCCTCTCGTGGGGATTTAGGCCATTTATGTAATGGATAACTATATAAGTAATAAATGATTATTTTTAAACATTTATTTTTCATTTCTAAGGGTGCTTACGTAAAGAATCGGGTTCCCTGTATCTACCCGTACCGGTAACTTGATTAGGTATCGCTCACTGAGAAATTTAAAACCGTGAAATGCTCTAGCGCACTCGCTGAAAGATAAACAGCAGGTTACCGGTACGGGTAGATACAGGTAACCAGTATCTCTATGTAAGCACCCTAATGGTGATATACATTGGTTCAGTGCCTGGACGCAGTAAGGCAGATTTCACGACACAGTCGCATTGGACTTGGTTGAAAATAGCGTCCAAGCAGGATCAGTACCAACATAGTACTCTACTGGGTCCAGTCACTGAACCAATATAAACTATCTCTAATAACAAGCACTATTCCTGCCATCATTACTCCGCATTCTTAAGTTTGTGTTAGTTCCTAGTGGTTAATAGGGTTTCCTCTGCCTCTGCAGCCATTCGCCACGCAAAATATGATCGCTGATAGTCACAAATTAAATTCTAACTAGATCCTAACCAACAACAAAAACGCTTCTCACCTACAAATTTTCAGTGAGAGCAACAACTATGAAAGTTTTCGAATTCGTTGAAGCTGACTACCTAAGATCTGTCAAACATGTAACTCGTACTACCAAAAAGCTATAATTTACACGTAAACTTATTTCGTTTTTTAAAACTACGATTTGAAATAACTCATACTACCAATTTTAGTTTATGATAGTTTCCGCTAGAGGCGCTGCTTGTAAATGTATGGAAGAAAACTGAAACTATAAACGTTGTGTCAACTATCAACAACCTATACTAGACGTACTGACAACCACTTGCAGTTTGACAACGTACAGCAGCTCCTTATTTAACTCATGATGAACAATATTAATCACAATTTATTCATAATATCACGAATTTCAATGGGAAATATTAGGCACGTATATAACTCACATGTGTATATGAGCCTATTTTCACGCCTATCTATTCAATACTATTGTGTAACAAAAGAACTCGCTCCAATATGCGTTGCTAAGTCGGAACCGAGGGTATTCAGGTGGAAGAACTAGAGAACGGTGTAATACAGTTATGATCAAAGCTACGAGATGTTTCACGTCTATTCGATGGGCCCCTAATTGGCGAGGACGAGGTCGATCGCTCAAATCGCGTAACTCGAACTCAATGCTGTTGCTACGAGTATGTAGGAAATGAGAATTTTCTGAGTGTTATGAGTGTTACAGTAACAACAGTGTTTAACTATTTGCCGGGCTTAGTGATGATTTTTATTGTTAGACAGTCGGATAAACATAAACGACCCTGCTGACAATAGCGCATTTCATTGCAGATATTTAAAGCATTCCAGAATCTTCCTACAGTTTTTTTTTGTATTCGGAATTCTGAATCATCTAAACAAAAATATCCCGATAGCGCTCAAAGTTCATCATTCAGTGATCGAAAGGGGCGCTAGATGGAACCTTGTTACCGCGTGGCGGCGACGGTGGCGCCACGGCAGAGCGCAGCAGCTGATTGCAATTACTGGCGTCGCCGGGGATCGAGGCGACATCGACAGTCCAAATTTATAAAGATGGATCGAAAAGGACGCTCGGCTGTATTTTACGAGTAACCGACGTTTATCCATTTCCGATGAAACTGGTTTATTTGCGGAAGTTACGGGCTATGCTTTGTTCGACTCCTGCTGAAACTCCTTGTCTATGTACACAGAGCTGTAAATCGGATTCGCTTTTTTGTTTTTGCGAATCCCGTTTCGAGCAGGACTTTTTGTTTTATAAGTTAGTGATATGAAGCAGTGTATATGTAACGTAGCGGCAAGGTCTAGATAAACGTAAAATGCTTTATAAAAAAAAGTTAATAAATAACTGTACAAATCACTATTTATTTGAACAGAAACATTGTGATTAATATTTATTCGATTTCTATACGATGCAACTGAAACCATTTTTACAAAGTTTTCTTGAAATGCTATATTTTTCCCGGTATTTCCAAGTTAATAAGTCATTCTATAAGGTTATTATATTATTATACTTCAAAGGTACTTATTAGCAGAGGGAAGGAGTCGGCCATCACCAGAGCCTTAAAAAAGTGGGCGTAATGGCGGCCGTGATAAAAAATAATGGACGTTCATTGGAAAAAGCTTAAATCGTTATACATCTATCGGAAATAACGATTCTCGCGGCTGAAAATAAATACTTTATGTTGTGATTGCTTGACCACTAGCGATTCATCAAACGTTACAGTCGATTAAACTTTAATGATATATTTACTGGAATGTTTTCGTTAAGTACTATGTAATTAAAAGTTAATTTAGAATCGGAATTCAATGTTTTGTTTACAGTTGATGACATGTAAAACCATTTGCACCCAAGTAGATGGGATTATACCTCTACACGTATTTTACAGTAAATATTAATGAAATAAAACACATATTTAATACATAATAACACATGATTACCTATACTTTGGTAATTTGTCATGGCCGAAATAAACTCATGCTGACTATAATTAATTTTACGAAACACTACATATATGTGGTGGATAATAATTATGTTTGATTATGAATTTAGAAGCCATGTTTTGAAGAAAATTAAATTTTCACGATATTTTAAACAAATCGCATGAAATATAAATTTGATGAATGCGATAACCGTTAAACCGTTAACCGTTTTGGCGCCAGCAAACTTGCTCGATGGCACAAAAGAAAAATAATAATAAACCCGGATACTAAGTTTGATACCATTAAATATTCTACAACATCATCGTGCTTAAAAATAACACATCTCGCTCTATATGGGAATTATTTATGTTATTACTAATTTCAGCAAAACTTACTTCACGCACTTCAATTTTTAAAAGCGAAATATTTTTGTCAGAGAAATATAACTTTATGATCAGTAAAATTCATATACAAATTAATAATTATATTCGTGGGCTGTGCGCCCTATGCGATTTAAAAAAAGAAAAAATGTCGTAGTGTGCTACTGTACTACTACAGTACTACTGTTGCAAAATGAAAGCCCTGATTTGGTTTATAGCTACAGACTGTAAAGTCTACCTGTCCTTATTATATATCGTTATCCTTTGCTGAAAATAATTGACGTGATCAGACCACATATAAAATAAATCGACTTAAATGGCGAATAAGTAATATATTTTGGAAACGATTAGGGCAGGTAAATAAAATTCATACATAAAAAAACAAACTTTTCAGCCTCAAATATTGCATCGCGTGGTGGCAAATAACGTCACATATTTTTCGTCATGAAATATTGAATTTTATTTGCTACTGGCAATTTTAACGAATTTTGCGAATAGTGCGGCGTGTCCATACTGGAAATATTTGTTCCGAGCTGGAGTCGATCAGCAGGTAGTGTCGCATTATGTATGTATGAAGTCTAAATGTGGCAACACTCGAGTAAATTATCACCCGGCGCGCCGTGCCCGGGTGTTCCCGAGCCCGGGAACGTCCCCGGGTGACTGCGGGACGTGAATAGAATGTCTCGGTGGCTTTATCTCAACCAACAAGAATTCGTAATAACGTAAAAGACATTTCCATGTCAATGATAGGTAGGTACCCATGTAGACGTTATGTATTAGAAGGTATACCTAGCTACTACTTCTACTATCTATTAAAAAGGTTTTGTATTCTTACTTTTGTATGGATTTACAATATTATATATTTATTTTACAATTTGTTATATACCTCCTGGCACAGCCTAGGCAGACAGCGACTATCGCTATCTAATATCGCTAATTTGACTGGACAGTCATGGTGACAAACCCTCTTTATACCTCTTGTGCTTGTCACTGATACGATAAGAAGAAATAACATAGCCATCCAGTTAAAAAAGTGACAGATTACTAGTACAAGCCTGGCAAGATAGAGTAGAAATTAATAGTGGCGGCACTTTTCTTAATACATGGCCATAGTACCTACACCCAAGTAGCTTTCCCATTGGCGTGAGTAGGACCCAGTTAGGAGATTTTTTCAGCAGTTTAATCTTTACGAAAACAATGAAACACACATTCATCATGTTCAAAACTATTTCTATACACAAATTAATGTAGCCATGAAGTATTTAAGTTTAGATTTTAAACTACTACCAGAGAGAAGTGACTTCAAAAGATGGCCTCATTCAAAACATCTTTTAGATTCATTTGAAAAGCCCGGCAAAGCCGCCTCTCCTCTTAGGAGAATTTAATAACTTTTCCCGTCTTACAATGTGACTCGTTTAAATGTAATGCAATAACGTCTCATTATATTCAAGCACACTTAGTTCTTACACTAAAAACTATTGTTTGTAAAAATACTTCAAGCACATTGAATTAAGAAATAATTGAATAGTTTGTTTCGTGAATGATAAATATTAAGATCATCGGTTATATCTTTTGTTGGCTATGTTGTTCGTGAGCTTCGCTTCTCCTTAAAGGTTTTTTTCTGTTTTATTCCGTAATGTATTTATATATATATATATATATATATATATATATATATATATATATATATATATATATAAATACATTATAAATTATTGGCAGGTAAATGAGAAAATATTATTTTATAATTTACAAAACAGCTTATTTTATAATTACGCCAACCTCGTCATAATCCGACATTCCAATTTAGTATTTAATTAGCCGTCGTATCGCGGAGCAGAGGGTTTGTGAGATTGGCAGGAGACAACAACCATACCCACCTACATAGATGTAGGTGGGTATGGTTGTTGTACTGACTGATTTATTTAAAAAAATGCTGGTTGTGTTTAAAATAATGTTAGAAGATCTGTATTTGATTTTATGTTTAAACACATTTTTTACTTAACTTGATTGAATAAACATTTTTTGAATTAGACTTTATTTATTACGAGGTAATGAATAATTTATAATTGATCTGGCCGAGCCTAATTTATATGTCTGCATGTTCTCATTGTTCTGGCTTATTCCTCATTCGTTTGGCAGGCTCATTAATTCACTTACCGTATCTCACAAACTACTCGTCAAAACATGAGGCAAATCACATTATATAGGTAATCTTCGATTCCCCTAAGCACGAGTTTACAGCAAAAGGGCTAGAGTTCAATTTTGAAAAATGCCAGATAAATGAGGCAAAAACACTCGTTTTCAAATATTCACCCATCTCGACTGCGGCTGCCAACCAACTCAATAAACTCGTTAGTACTTACTTAAACACGGCAGTATAGTGACCAACTCACTTTGCCTCTCCATTATAGCACGGGGCAGTATCAAAGTGAAACTTTTCAGAATCCATCAAGTTGGTGGACGCATACTTGCAATAACCGCTAGTTAGCCACACTCGCTTATACAAATAGGTTTACTTAAAACTTGATTACTGAGCTTTGTTTTTGAGTGACGTTGAACCAGCTAGTTAAATTGCTTTTCCTTTTCCGTGTACATTTGTCATTGTGATTAAGCGACGTCAGCGGCAATACACCGGTACTGAAACGTTTTATTCAGGAAGCTGGAATCATTAGTGACATGTGCCGACGTGTAGGCGGCCCCGTGGCTTGCACCGCACGCATCTGACCCCGTGTTTCCATTACAACTTTAATTGCAGTTAAACTTGCTGCCCTAGCTGCCTAGCGCGACGCGAGAGCCGTGAAACCGTTCCGTTGAGCTACAGCGCGCACGTTTGTGACTCAAACTATTCACAAAGCGTACTTGCTTTTCAAAAATAATTCGAGAATCTCTTGAAATCAAATGTCAATAGATAAAGGTTTGAAATGTGTTCGAATAATACTTGGACAATAGTGGCAGAGCGGTCTTTTATTATTCACTGCAGAGTCAATATCTCCAACGAATACGATGCCATTTTGTGAAGCACTGCATCCTTCACCTCGCGACTCGCAGCCAGTCCGCGCTGCAGCTACTGTGTTCACGAGAAACAAAGCCAACGTGAGTTATGCTCGCGTAGTATTGAGTTACGCTTACTAAATGGTTGATCTTTAACACAAAGGAGACAGCTAATTGAATAATCTCAATAGGAACCTTTTTGTGCGTAAGGACTTTACAAATTTCATGGAAGTTTTCTTTGAATCCTTCGCTAATTAATTTCGCTGGAATGAACAAAGTTTGTGCGCCAGATCTTTTTTATCTGCCGTCTATCTAGGTATATCTGTTTATCGAATAAATAATATCTTGCTACTTTTAAATGTGAAATATCTCTTTCTCATACGAATGATTAGCTAGCCGTTCGTCCCACGCACATTTAACTCAGATCGCCAGTCCAGTGATTGATCGGTTTAAATACGGAGTTGGGTAAAAAAAAACAATTCTAATTTGGAATATGCACAAGTTGGCTAACATCGCCTTTGGTATTATTATGCATTTTGATATTCTTACTCTTAGCTTGCTGTGATGCCATAACCAGATCTCAAGTTTAGTACTTACTGTAGACGCATTAAAGAAGCCAATCTCGAATGTGATTGCAATACATTTTTCATATTAAATATCTACACAACAAAAGTGAATTATATCATAGTTTTAATAAAGTGTAAGTACTCACATATATAATTATAATGGTTTACGGCAATAGTATTTGTATAGGCTGCTGCAAAATGTGATAGCTTTTATACACGGCCGTCCGCTGCGTATTTACTCTGCTCTCGGCCTCGTTTCATGTGTTTTGTTTGGAGTTTTATGTAATATTTCTGTCGTATGATTTATATAATCTATTCCGTTTATTACCTACGTGGTGGACTGAAACGTAAAAAAGCGGTAATAATTTAGAAGGATCGAGTTAGATTGTGAGGTACTCGAGAGATTTGTATTTTAACGCTCGTATTCCCATGATGGGTGAGTTTTCAATTTCGTTCCTTTTTCGTAACAAATAGATTATACTTTTCAGATAAAGGTGAAAAATCGGTTTTGGTTGCATTACTTTTATGTCGTGTGTGTTTTATACTATACACATATACATAGTCCTGGTCAATGACAGTGCTGCATTCCACACTTACAAGTTCTGCTTCACAGTTTGAAAACTTTTAGTAAGTATTAAGTATAATTTCTTTTTAATTTCTCATCGCAACATATAGTCCATGTTTATAATGACCTACTATGTTTTTATTACAACGTGTGGTAAACAAGCTAGGCTCGCGGGATATAGCTAGTAGGGTGTCAATTCGAGTCATTATTTCAACGTAGTAAGTATTTCTGTGTGTGTTTCCTATTTCGCTCTCACAAAAGTTCATGTATGTAAGTTGTAAGCGAACGTGTCTCGCGAAACTCGTGGAATGCTCTAGAAAAGTCAACGTATTTTAAAATTGGCACTTTGTTCCACTGGCATGCTGCAGTTAATACGTTTTCTTGTGGTGAGATGTTTTCAACACTCTTGTTGATATTTTATAACATTTTAGCTCTGCGACAGCAGGAGTAAAGTGCAATAATAAATCATATATAATGCTAGTACTTAAGTATATAATCTAAAAACTGCATAATGTTGAATCTTCTAAATGCTAAAGCGTTGATGTAAGTTTCCTAAGAACAGATTTGTGTGGTTTCCGACTCTTACATACGCCTGTTCGTGTTACACATTGTGTAGCGATACTTTATATTATAAATCTTCTTAAACAGTCACGGGTAATGAAAAAATACCACCTGCCATTTACTGTTGCTGCTTTTTCATTGCCAAACAGTACAAAATAATTGTTTTTTTAGTTCTGTTGGTCAAGAAGTTGCTTTCAATACTGCGATCTTCATCTTGCTTGGAAGTCGTGGTTTAACAAAACACTAGATAGATTACCAACATAGACGAGGCTCATATTTATCAGAGGAATGGTTTTTTCTCGAACAATACCGATCTTGAATCCTAAAAAGATCGTAAAACTTTTCGATTAGCTTTGTTTATAAGACTTCTTTTACAAATTATATCAAAAATCTACCTTGCGAAATATTTTTTTTCTGGAACATCTTAGAGAGTACTTTTGGACAATTTATAATATGTATTTTAAACAGCATTTTATATTATTATAAAAGTCTTTGAACAACTTTTTTCTGGGAACTTGTGTAAAACATGGCGTTTACTCATAATGTAGCATAAAAAGGTTCCTTCGTTACCAAGACAAATGGCAGAAAGTTATTTAGCAAGCTCCGTTTCTGCTGAAGAAATTTTCATTTTCTGTTTCATTAGTAAAAATTTAATCCTATTACGAGGAAAGAGGAGAAACGATATCTCGCAAGAATCTTGTGAAGAGTGCGAAGAAATATGCTTCTTTTTGCATAATCATAAATTACCAGGGGAAATTAATTCCCAACTTGGAACTCCCCTAATTTTGCTTCAGTACGGTCCAAATAGTTTTCAATGTAAACGAGATAAATGGTTGAAATTATTTTTACAATTTAACTTTCTGCACAAAAATGAGAAATAACCAAAGCAAACTTACTTGGACATTGAAAATTATTGGATTCTTTTATAATATTATGCATAACTGTATCACTGGACGCTTTCAATAGGTACATTTATTGTATTTATTGTTGGTCACACATTAAGTGCTTCCCATGCGGGGTACCATAAGTACATAGCTGCATGAAGTATTCATAAATGTAAGCCCAATGAATACAGATAGGCATTAAAAATTGTAATCGGGCGCCGAATGTCCAATGTTTGTTTGGTTTATATCTTGAACCCAATGAATAATGTACACACTTGATGGCAATAAATATTGGATTTGATTTGAATATCGGAAAGTCCTGGACATCCCACTCATCTAACAGTTGCCCATAGATAGATGTGATTGTATTAGTACTTAGTAGGTACAATTAATTACCAGGACCGATTAAGGTAAAATATATCTTTATATTTATGGGATATTTTTCAATGGACAGATAAGTTACCTACATTACTTAATTTAAAATTTACTCTTATATTGCAAATCTTTTTACGTTCAGTACATTTTTACTCACATTCTGCGATAAAAACTTATATCACGTCCTTTAGAATTACGAAAAGACGCAACGACATCCCTAATGTTCAATATCTTTTGCCTATAATTTTATCCAATTGTAGTTTAATAGCAATTCCGCTCACTTTAGCAGAAACTTTCCTCTTAACGTTCAGAATAAATCAATTTCTTTACAAACTACGCAGGAAAACATGTTACAGTTAATAAATGTTCATAAGAGTTAATCAACCGATTAGAACTGTCAAATTCATAATACGTTTAGTTTGGAGTTTGACAGTTGTATCAACTTATGTCTATGGTTAACAGGCGGTTTGCGCATAAATGTGCAGCCAACGTTTATGTGTTTACTTATGCGTTTTTTCTCTGTTTACAGGTAAATATAATCTATCTCCCGAACGTGAAATACAAACTGAAATACTAATAAGGTAATTAGTACAATAATGTAAGATACAAACAATGTGTGTTTTTAATTGTTTTTGTTATTTATGTCATTGTAAGGATACAGAGTGTCTCATACCGTTTTGGCATCTTCCTGTATATAAATAGGTAGTACGTAAATGTTGGTAGCCGGAAGCTACATTGTTAGAGAGCGGCGTTACATAGAGGCTGTTTATTTTGGCTCGGTGCGGTGCGAGGAATCTTTCCATTTAGAAACTTTTCACTTATCTGTTGCTCGTAGCCTTTCCACCTTTGACCCTCGGCTCAGCGGCTCCCACCAAACTTCAAAGTAAACCGACCGCCGTTGTTCGAAAATTGATTTATCAATACCTACTTACCGCAAAAATGTTCCTACCGGAATAACACTAGTAATTGCTCTGTATTTTTTTCTTGCATTATTTCTGACTCCGGTATGCTAAGTGCTCGATAATGGCCGAGCGCGGACTATTCGTTCTCTACTTTATTCAATCGGCCAGCGAGCTTGATATTTTGCGAAATATAAGAATTTTCAATGAAGCGTTTTAAAAGTTTTTACTACGGGACTATTAAAACTCCCTGCAGTGTTTTATTTGCAGAGTAGGCATAATAGGTTAGCGTAGAATAATAAAAGATAGGTATGTAGGTACTTAATTTTATGTGGAAAATTATTCTAGTGGGGTGATATTGGATAGTCTGTTGCTCAAGTTGTTTCCCACATATTGCTTGAGGGGGTGATATCACCACCG
Source organism: Plutella xylostella (assembly GCF_932276165.1). NCBI lineage: Eukaryota > Metazoa > Arthropoda > Insecta > Lepidoptera > Plutellidae > Plutella > Plutella xylostella. Next base: position 7,385,665 of record NC_063984.1, on the reverse strand, counting down.
CCTGCGTTGCGTCGTGAGCTCCCGCTCGGCGTGAGTCGAGACGTCGCTCTAACAAGGAGCTGCGGCTGAAATAACAACCGTGTTATGCCACATTAGATGGTTTACAAACATTTTCATAGATATACCTCGCATATTCTGTAGTTTTGTACAGTTCTTTAGATTATTTTATTAAGTAAGTAGATAGGTACTCCAATCGGTTTCCAATATGTAATATCATATTTTGAAAATGGTTGATACGCGTGAATAAGTTATTAAATGAAAATATGCGTTAACAATTTGCTGAGATACAAAAAATATAATATTCTATTTTATGTTTTTTTTTTGTTGAGTTGAAGTTTATGGTTGAAATAATAATATTTCATTACACTTGCATACAGTACAACAGTATTATTTATCTTATGATTTGATATTCTAGACCGCAGCCCTTATTGATTAGATATCCTGGAGTGACCGGCGTCCAGGGCCGGCGTGGGGATCGTTTGCCCTCCGGCTTTCTTAAACCGATTAGGTAACACGCCATTCCGCTCCACTGGATAATGTCGTTCAGCATCTCCTGAGGCGCCTTAAGGAATCGCCGCTCGGGCATAAACCGTAATGCTACCTAATCGAAATAAGCCCGATTGAGAACAGATCGCGTTAGCTAAAGTACCCTATCAACATATAAAGTGGCTCCCCAATAAGCTATAGCAAGCGTAACCGTAACGCCAAAGATTAATGACGGGCATAGATTAGATAATACCGTTTTAAGGTACCGATTGGATTTTTAAGAAGTTTTTCATTCAAGGGAAGTAGGCTAATTTATTTTTATTGTAAATGCCGGCGCAAGCTTGTGTATTTTTCAAGAATTGACTCGGGTCTGTATAAATAACTCGCGTGGGCTCCACTGATGGTCGCATTTGCCGCCCCCTCGCGCACCCGCCCCCCCTACTGGTCGAGTAGGATAAATGTTGGGCCAATTTTTCTAATTAAGCGCGACTTTAAAGGACTATTTTATTTTTCTTCCAACGATATAATCAACAGAGTACAAGCGATAAAACAAAAGAAAATCGCCAATCATACTGAAAAAAAATAGATTAATCTTTTCCTCCTTTCGTTATTACGACAGCGCAATTCTGCTTAAAAATTGGGATTAAAACTGGATCGAATAAAATATTAATAACTTTGTATAGAGAAGGAAGTAATTAAAAGTCTTTCTGCTTTGCATACTAGTTAGCGTAATTACAGCGGATGGTATTCGCGGTTTGGGCGTAGAGAGAAGTTGGCCAAATAGCGGTTGGCGCTGTCTCTGCTTACCTGAATTTATTATAAAACTTCCGTAGCACCTCGCAGCGGTGGTGATAGTTTTCTTTTTTAAATTAAATTTAAGATGTTGGTTAAGTCGGATGAGTATCGAGCGCCCGGGTCACGCTGACCCGGCTCCGGTCCACTAACACACTACTTTGTTTTCCCGCAGAGTTCAGAAAATATTTACAAACTTCAGACAGCGCGCGCTGCCGTTGCATTGCACGATGTTGTTATGGAATTCAATCGTATTGAAGGTGTATTTTTCTATACGCATATTATAATTTAATATCTAGTCTATAAATGTGTTTTTTTTTTAAGTATGTTATGACATATGCACAATATGAACGTATTTGAAACTTCAAATGATACTCAAAAGGCTATATTTATCCCACGAAAAGATATCTCTCTCTAGCACAGCAAATATAAAACAGAATGGAGCAGAACAAAGAAAGAACAGAAGTCAACGGTTTTGGCGTCGTCGTCGGGCAATGTTTTTTCTTCAGTTTTTTGTGTCATTCGCTGCGGGCGACCGGCACTACAGCTGTATTCAGATATATGTACAAGATTGTTCATACAATACATTAACATTGTAGAAAATTTTACAACACTTAGGGGTTGTGAAAGCCATTGAAATGATGGTGCAAGTTATATCTATGGAGTTTCAGTAGAAGGTACTCAGGTGGTTTTATAAAAAATGGCTTTGAACAACGTATGTATAAATAGGAATTAGAAGAAAAAAATACAAATAAATAAGTACATATTGTTAAATTCGAAATTCAAATCTAGCTTGTTGCCGATGACGACGATGTGCAACACAGAATGACGCGGCTGGTTGCGATTTGTAAAATGAAAATATTTTTTTAACTAATGAAATCAAGTCAAATCAAATCAAGTATTTTATTGCCATCAAAAACATTAGAAATTAAAAGTTTAATCATATTTGGAAAGAAAAATCTAGGTAGATACTGCAATTTAAATTATATTTGATTTGTCAGTACACCTACCTACCTGTTTAAACGTTATAATTATCTATTTGATACTCGATTGAATAATAATATGGTTAATATGGACTGACCGCAAGTAGAGTAATTAATTATGATATTACACTACAGCTGGCATTCCGTAATTAAACTTGACATTTCGGGAAACAGGTTTGAGGATCTCTCTACATGTCGCAATGTTAGTGTAACTGCCATTTTCCAATAACTCTATGTATCGATTAGCAGTTTCATACGATTTTCACAGCATGCAACTTTTTATGTGTCAAAATCGTATGATAGTAGCTGTCAGCCATTGATAGATAGGTTATTGAAACTGGCAATAAGTTATTAGTTTGATAACATTCAGAATTATTCAGAATTTTATTATCGTAAAAGTTTCCTCACGCGTGTTCCGAAAATCAGTTATAGGTTTATATATTTAAGATTTCAACTTTCTGAATCGTTATTTATAAATGTACCTATAACTATTTGAGTTAAAGTACTGTGATATTAAAGCTCGGATTTGAGGAATGAAGCTATACGCGGGACACAATAGGGCTATTATCGCCTTTGTTAGGCCACCATATTCAACTGTGGGTTATTGAGGTAATGCGCTATAGTATTAACAAATTGTAGTTATTATTTATTATTATTAGATGAATAGATAGTTTTCTATACTGTTAGTGTATAATCTCTGGATCTACAATGTTGTGTATTGTTGTTGCAGGAGTTCCCGTAATTTATATCGATTTTTAATTATTTATATTATTTAGGACCATATACATAATGGTCATCTAATGACCCTAAAGACAGATACAACTAATGTGGTAGCGCTGCCAATTCATATTCATCAGTTTTATACCCAAGGAAACATGAGCTACCTACTGAGAATTTGAGTTAGCGTAGAACCCTCTTAGGTGAACAGAGGATAAAAAGCTAATAGTCACGTTTACTGAAAACAGGAAGGCCAGTAAAATGCTATTACAAATAGGGAGTCAATTTGCTAATAGCAGTGAATAGCTGGTGGAGCGGGCGAGCGCGCCGGCAGCGGCGAGCTATTTATTACCAGCGAGCCCCGCCAAGCCGCTGTCGCGTCGCCACACACGTACTATGATCTCGAGGGTTACTCTATACTCTATACTGATGAAAAAATTACTAATGGGAGCTGTCGTGCAATCGGCACGTTTAATATAACGAGGTAGAGTAGTGGCTCGAGCAGCAGGCCGAAACTAAGTTTTTTGTCGTATAGAGTGACCCCCTGATGCTAACAGCTTCGATGTGCTGTACCCAAATTCTATGATTTTGCTATAGGTACCTAATATAATCATCCTAACGAGATGAGGACCATCGAGTCAAGCGTACCTACGCTAGTTCATAGGTAGTTGCACGAGTACTTGTACAGATACGATAATTTTGCGCTTACTAAGATACATAGACATCAACTGCATAAAAAAAATATTATTAGCACATTTTTAAAACAAAAAAGTGAAATATCTTTTGCGTGCCAAAGTTTTAATATTTAATTACGGAGGGTTGTTACTTGCAGATAAAGCAATCCGTATTCAGGAAGTTATCTTTAAATATTTTAATACCCAAGTTAGCCATTTAAACGCTTCTTAATATCAAAAAATGTTAGGTTTTTTTATACTTAAATAAAATATGGAGTGCCAAATCGGTACCGTGTGATAAAATAAGTAAATTCAAAATTACTGCAATATAAATTGAAGTGAAGTATAATGGGTGTTGTAAACGTGTCATATTGCGAACAACATTATATGTACTTACATCTTTTCTTTTTTTGTCTGGAACAAAGGTGGTCATTCGAAATTGTTTTTAACAAAGTCACTTTCAGATTAGTAGTTATATCTTTTTTAACACCCTGTCATGCAAAGGGGTAAAAAATGTCATTGATATTAATTTATTCGTGTAGTAGATCCCAATACAGGTGTACCGGACCAGTATTTTAAGCAGTTGAGCTGTCATTAAATTTTCATGCAGTAGTTCCAAACATGATTATGAAATATGAACATGATAATTCTTCATTACTTCTACATACTTATTACATAATTATACTTACTACATACTACATAATTATTCACTCTAATGTGCGCTAACTGTGTCTCATAAAATAAATATAGGGGCGAATTATCGGTCTCACTCACTCTGTCAGATTATCTAGAACATGTTGCTACCTCACTTCGACAGATAATCCAGAATATGTTGGTACCGTGACGCATCGTCCCCGCCGCGGGCCGCGTTATGATGTGATGTTTCAAAATATTTGCTCCAAACGTAATACTGTAGTTGGTGATAACAACACCTAATTAGCTTTGATGTTGGCTAAACGAACGCCAACATGGCTGTTTGAAAATACCATGCTCGTGTATCTAATTAAGGTACATAGGTATGTTGAAACGTATTATTTTCGTCCTTTGGGTGAGAGTGTCAGTGGTACTTGTAATATTGTTGATTAAAATAATGGATCAGATACCTGCTGATGATTTTTTTTTTTTTCTTAACCTCTATTGTCCCACTGCTGGGCAAAGGTCTCTCCCTGAACATTCCACTTATCCCTTTCTTGGGCCTGCTCACACCATTCCGTGTTAAAATTGTCCAAGTCGTCCCGCCATCTCTTTCTTGGTCTGCCTCTGCGCCGGCGGCCGTTGTTGGGTATCCATTTGGTGGCATTTTTTGCCCACCTCTCCGGCTGCATACGGCAGATATGCCCCGCCCAGTCCCACTTCAGTTTAGCAGTCTTGGCACCCACGTCAGCTATTTGAGTTTTGGAGCGCAGGTCGGTGTTGCGAATGCGATCTGTTCGCTTTACTCCCAAAATACTGCGCTCCATCGCTCTCTGACAAACCTTGAGTTTGGACTTTTGAGACTCAGTCAGTGACCATGTTTGAGCACCGTAGGTTAGGACAGAGTTCAATATAGAGTTAAAAAATCAATTTAGTATTCTTCCCGACTATGAAAAAGGCGATGTTCAAACCAGCTATGACAATATTGTTAAAAGCATAAAAGTAGCATGTAAAAATATAAAACCTAAAAGACAAAATAGTAACAAATTATCACAAGACACAATGAATTTAATTAAAAGTAGAGAACAGTTAGACAAATTTAGCGAAGGATACAGGCAATTAGACAGACGAGTGAAACGCAGCATCAGAAGGGACCTAAGAGCATTTAACACCAAACTTGTTGAGATAGCCTTGCTGAAACACAGATCTCTTAGAGCAGCCAAACATGGTAATACTACAGGGAAGTCTTGGATTACAAGTTTGAAGGATAAAGATGGTCGAAAACATACTAACAGGCAGAAGATTGTGGAAATTTGTACAGGTTTCTATAAGGATTTATACGCCGATACAACCAGAGATGCAAACTCAAATGATGAATATACATTCCGTGATAATATTCCGCTCATCACAGGCTATGAAGTTCATGTAGCTCTCAAGAGTATGCAATATGAAAAAAGCCCTGGAGAAGACGGCGTCACAACGGAATCATTAAAAATAGGAGAGCCCACATTATTACCCCATCTTGCCAACCTTTGCAATGACATATTAGTTTCAGGAAAATTTCCCCTTAAATTCTGTCATTCCAACATCATACTTCTTCATAAGAAAGGCGAAAAATCTGATATCGGAAACTACAGACCCGTTAGCCTGACATCACACATCTACAAATTATTTATAAAAATTATTCACAACCGCATTAGATCTCTGCTGGACCATCATCAACCACCAGAACAAGCCGGTTTCCGACCTGGTTATTCCACCACTGACCACTTACACACGCTCAATCAAATAATAGAGAAGACCAACGAGTTCAACACACCCCTTTACCTTGCGTTTATTGATTACACCAAAGCTTTTGATAGTCTCCACCACCAAGCAATATTTTCCGCTCTTGCAAATCAAAAAATAAACCCGACCTATATTGAACTCGTTGGTGCTATCTACAGGAACAGCACAGCTAACGTAAAACTGGAAACGCCAGGTCCGGCGTTTCCAATTGAGAAGGGCGTCAAACAGGGCGACCCGCTGTCTCCTAACCTGTTCACAAGTTGCCTTGAGGAAGTCTTTAAGAAGTTGACGCAGTCATGGGAGAATAAGGGCATCGATATCGGAGGCCACAAATTGACAAACCTCCGGTTCGCTGACGATATTGTCCTATTCTCCCACTCAGCACCCGAGCTCCAACAAATGTTGCGAGAGCTATCCACGGCAAGCCTTGAAGTTGGACTGATGATGAACCGGTCGAAGACGAAAGTTATGACCAATAGCACGAAACGTAGGGTTGAGGTAGACGGGCAGGAAATACAATACGTCAATGAGTACATTTACTTGGGCCAGATAGCGTCCTTCGAAAACAGGCAGGACAAGGAAATTGATCGTAGGATTGAAAACGCCTGGAAGAGCTTCTGGTCCATGAAGTCGCTAATGAAGGGCAACCTACCTTTGTCCCTGAAGCGTAAACTCATTGGCATGTGTATCCTGCTGATGATACATAATAATTATATTTGGACCGCACACATTAAAATATGTGGCATCTTTGTAGAGTCATTATTGTTATAATTAAAATGACTTTGTTTCTGTACGAGAAAAGAGTTCATTTCGTAATCACGGTTATTATATATAATTGTACTGGTGTATACTTATTATACTTAAGATCTATAAATGTAAAAACTCATTAGTAAAGAAAAAGGTCTAGTGTTATATGGAACGGCAATGGCAGGTGAAACTTTTTAATTGTTTCATCATCACGACCCATTACGTCCCCACTGCTGGGGCACGGGTCTCCTTCCAATGAAGGAAGGGTTTAGGCCTAGTCCACCACGCTGGCCAAGTGCGGGTTGGTGGACCCCAACACAAGCAAGCTTGTGCTGAGAGAGTTGTCGGGTAAGTAAGTGGGCAACCCGACTGTCAGATGTTTTCAAGCCGCCCGAAGGCCTCTGACTGGGCTTAACGACTGCTGCTGAAGCAGCAACCGGGACCCACGGCTTAACGTGCCGTCCGAAGCACGGAAGCGTCCAGAAAAGCACCACTTGAAATTGGTCACCCATCCAATGGCTGACCGTGTCAGTTGTTGCTTAACCTCAGCGATCAGTTACGATTACTGAGGCCCGCTCGACTACGGACGCTTCATTGTTTGCTAGTGTATAATGGACATCAAATTATCAGATTTCAACCTTGGAACACCTACCTACATGACGTTTGATTTCAATGTTCAGAATATATAATAAAATCTAGGCGTGTGTGTCGTGCTGCTGTGTAGTGTGTGCTGTTTGTCATTTTGCTTCACTATTCTATGATCCGTTATCTGAAGCAAACCATTGCTTTGTTTAAATTAAAATTTTGTACTTATTTCTTCAAGAAGATGGAGCGTTAATTTATAGTCGATACATTTTGTTTCACTGATATGTTTCAAGCAGCACCAACAATGTTCACTGTACAGTCCAATTCTGATGTAATAAATAACGATTCCCTAATCTAAATCCGCTGAGTAAACATTTTAATTAAACGTACCCTAGCATGGAATCCAATGAGTACGATTTTGATAAAGGCAGTGCCTATGTACTTATCTGGATTAAACGAAAAGTGGGAGATGTAGCCCGCGAGCGAATAATCAATTGTTTTACTTCAGTGAGCAACAGTGATTGAGGAAATAGAACTGGCAGTAAAATAACTAGATCATTTCGAAATGCAGAATCATTGAAAATTTCGTTATCTGCTCATTTTGAAATTAAGCTGATATATTGAGATATATGATAATATGAAACTTCGTGATGCATATACTAATGTATATTTACATTGAGTTAAAAATTATAGTGTATTATAAACTCTATGTGTATTTATGAGGTTATTTAAAACCTCTACACATTTTGTAATTATGGAATTAAGACAGGAGTAGTAACAAACCAAGTTATATCGATGGAAAAAAGAGCGATGGTACCTCAGTCGGGTAAGCGCCTACTTATCAAGCCAGATATGCGTCAAACCAACCGTTCAATATTCTTATAAGTACATTTTGTATCACAAAAATGTCAACATCACAAACACTGGTCATGCCAGCGAGAAAACATAACTATGACATCAACATTAAGAACAAAGCGAGGCCATTGCCAAGTCAAAGCAACAAAAACTGAATTATTTTGTTAACAAAGAGCACATATTGCTCAGTTTGTGTTCTCGGGGCTCGGATTGCATACTCTGTGTAAAATGTGCGACACGACAATCGATGTTATATCGACGGTCATAATCATTTGCGAGCGGTCGTACGTAATGTAACGACGTCGATTCGGGAGACAAATGGCCCGACATGGGCCAATACGTGAAGACGTCGATTAACATAGTGCGGTGGGAGCGAGGGTTACTCTATACTGATGAAAAATGAACGAACGAGAGCTGTTGTGCAATCGGCACGTTAAATACAACCAGATAGGGTGGTGGCTCGCGCAGCCGCGGTCTGTAACATAGTTTTTCGTCGTATAAAGTGACCCCCCTGCGGCTACAGCGACGATTCAAAGATATTCTATTGCCATTGTTTGCCGGAATGCTTGCTGAGCTCAGTGTATTTCGTGTTTCTAATTTGAATTTACTTCTTGTTTACCAAAGAAAATACCCTAGTTGAAGAATCAAATAGTTATAATGGTTGTCTACTTTTAAGGAGATAAATTATTGGAGATTTACTAGCTGCCCCGCCGTGAGCTTTGCTTTGTTTTCCTTCGTGTGAAGGAAATTCTCTCGTCCCTAAGATTTGTTTCCCGTCTCCGAAGAAAATATAATTATATAGAAGGTTGTGAGACTCGTGAGACAGACAAACCCAAGCTGACCACAGATTTACACGACCGACCAGCACTGCGGCGGCGGCGGCGGCGGCGCGGTCGACCCTCACTGAATCATTAGAATGAAATAAATAACAATAAAGAACCAAAATAAGTGTGCTTTCAACCGTAGATGCAAAACATTATACAATTTTGGCGCAGAGTCAAAAATATCAAACAGACATCCAGATATGTAGGTAGGTATGAAAGCCAGCAGTGCGAACATGCTACGAAACAAAAAGCACTCTCGTTACTTTTGGACCATTTTAATCTATTCGAGTGTTGCCAAGAAGTATAAGTAAGCGGATAATTAATTATGTATCTCGCGAAATTAAAATGCGCGCCGGAATAAATTTTGTGGCGTAAAATAACGAGAGCTCTTGTTGCGCTGAAAAAAGTGAACTTGTGGCAAGAGCTCTCTTATCTACGACACCAGCCACGTTTAATGTAATTCCTTCTGTTTGCTCCCGGATAAAATGACTGCATTCTAAGTTTTATTTTACAGATAGCTCCGTTGTTTTTCTCTAACAAGCTGCCAAAAGGACATTGTATGCACTCGCTACTGTTGCGTCCGTATAAATCAACGCTAGAGATTAATCTGCCGCCTCATGAATAAAATATATTAAAAATGTGCGTGGAATTTACATAAAACCACTTTAAAAGGAAATGGTATCAGCCAGTAATATATGGATGTTGTTAGGCATTACTCGTGTAAGTACTACACATTAGTACATGTTCCTATTTACTGTCAGACAGTTATTGCGTGATCTTGTAATTGCAACCACATACATGTGAGTATAGGTACATAGGTATGAGTACTTACACTATTAATTGAATACACCGATTCTTAATCATCTTAGCAAATATTACGAGTTATAATAAAAATTACAAAATGATAAATTATTTAGGTGTGGGTACCTACGTCAATATCAATTAATCAATTGGATTGGGAATTTGGAAGAAAACAAGTTAAACACTAACAAGTAAGTACCAAAGATTAATTTAGAGTAGCCGTGGCCTAATAAGGGTTATGATAAATGGAAATTTGCACTCAGTAATGAAAATCAAATACCTCGTTTTGCTGTTAAACAAACAGATCAGAAAATCAGGTTAACGAGAGTTGTAGCTGTATCCATAAACACGTTTTAATAATTAAATGGATAATAACTACTGCGTTATCCGCGAATATTATTTATTTAATTGTATAAAGCAAATTCATATTTTGATTGTATAAAAAGGTAGACTTAGTGATATGAGAAATAATAATGCTTAGCTTAGTATATATGTATACATAACCTAGCACTGTATACATTACATACATCTAATGTAACTTTAAAAGTAAAAAATAAAACTTTTATCCCATTTTCAATTATCCTCAACTTTTCTCTAAAAGGGCAGGCCAGATAGAATCATCCCATTGGACTATTTTTGCTTGACCGTAACTTTTTAAAAGTAGTGTTGGCGCGTTTGTCCGTAAGCCTGGAAGGGTCAACTTGGCTCAAAGTGGCTTTGCTAAATTGATTTTATGTGTATTGCGGACTTAGCTGGTCGCCTCTATTGTTGCAAGCCCGGCCTCGGGGGATACACTACTTCAGCCGCTTACTGTAAGACATACACAGTTATCCGCTGCTTCCTTTTGTTCCTATATTTGTTTCTGAATATTCCATATTGAAAGCCGCTGTAAGTGAACATCGAAACGTTGTTAGGATTATAGGAAATTCTAACATATTAAAATAGGATTTTGGCCAGAACAATGGCAATAGGTCTTTAATAAATTGGTCTTCGGAATCAGTTAAGCTGCTGAAAAGTCACTGGTGCCACGGTTTTCAGCAGCTGTAGCAGCGGCAGTTTAAACTGATTCTGATTAAGGATTTTGGCCAGAACAATGGCAATAGGTCTTTAATAAATTGGTCTTCAGAATCAGTTAAGCTGCTGAAAAGTCACTGGTGCCACGGTATAAGAATTGTATGGAACTATAAAAATATAATTCAATAATACATATATCGAATAGAAGCTTGAAATGTACAGGCAAAAGTATATGGACAATATGGGAGCACGTCAGGGGTGTGCAAAGCTTAATCTAGTTGGCAGGGGCTCGGGGGGCGCGGGCGGGGCGCGGGGGGCTGTGAGGGGCTCGAGTGGACGAGGGCAGCGCCACAAATAGCCTCACATCTCTTTCCACAAGCCTCTCAAGAAGACGGCAATAGCGCCGGGCCTCTCCACCTTTATGAGGTCTCGAGCACTAGCGAACATTAGTTTGAGAGCAGCTTTCATTCTGCAATCTATCATGATACGAGTAGTAGATCAGATAATTTTTGGGCACTTTGTAACATAATATTTTTTATAACGAACATTTTGTTGAATATGTTGTACTTGCACGAAATATTAGTAGGTACCCAGCATTTAGCGGTATGGAAGACACACAAAACGGTAATATTGAATTTTAGTCCTACAAACCTACTTTTACAAATCAGGATGCCTATATAATGTTGTATTGTATACTCGAAAGGGTACTCAGAGAGATTAGCAAGTGAGCCACCCACTTTCCGGTAGGTGTAGGTCGTGAAGCGTAGTAGGTATAGATAGCCGTTATGGAATGAGATGAGTAGAGTATTAATAAGGGATAAGTCGTGATGAAACCTTCTAAAACTGTTTTACTCTCTTAATAATTTACTTAAACAAAAAATGGTCTAAGTAAATCTATCTAAACACCTACATAAGTAATAAAAGGACAGATTAAAATACTTGTCAATGTGATTTTTGGAATATGTTCCAAAATGTTTCGTCAAATATAAATAGGTATCCATTACAACAACGCTCAAAGCCATTTACGCTAAACAACACCAATTTTGTCGACAATAAAAAATCATTTCACGGATTTTATCGTCGCGTTCGCCGTAAATATTTAATAGAATTGTCAAAAAAGGTTTAAATGGAAAACTAAAGAAAATTATCCTTTTTTTCTCGTTTAAAAACTAAAATATTGTACTTAAACAACGATTTGAACGATCACGCATAGGAAATATTTCATAAAATTACCAACTAGTGTGATTATTTTTACTTTGGATATATATTGATATATATTCAAAGTAAAAATAATCAATAATTATATGTCTACTTTGACCTTTTTTTTTGTAAGATAAAAATCACGCATTGACCAAAAGTCCGCCAATTCCATTTAAAACTTACATATTCTGGTGTTTGTGGTATATTTAGTTCGTATAAATAAAAAAAAAAAAAAATATTAGTTTTTAGGGATTACTAGTTTTGAAGACGCGAAGGATGGAAGTAAGTACTCCACTCCGCGTTGGGAAAGAAAGGGCCTGAAGGCGAAAAGTTGTTTCAAAAGTTTCATGTACACACGTAAGTAGTGCTTGGCGCGCCGCGGCGAGGAGGCCTCTATACCAACGAATACATCGCCTTATATGCTGATTCCTGTTTCATTGTTATATTGCTAATTTGATAGTCTAGTCTAGTTCGCAGTTCTTTAATGATTATTTATGAAGATTTTATACTCTAAGAAATAAAAAAATACTACTTACTTACTTAAATGGTATAGTTTGAAAACGCTATAATACCTATTTCTTAACTGCATTTTTTGATGCCATATAATTTTATAAGCAGATTGTTGAAACATTTTGTTCAAAAATGCTGCTCCCTCAACGCCGTTTTCGTATTAACCTCATCCATCAGAGTATAGATTGATCGGCATATTATGAATCCTAAACACACATTTTGTTATTATTGTTAAAAGATCGATGGCAGGTTAGCAGGTTCAAGGAAAAAAACCTACCCTGTTTTTTTAGAAGAAGATATTGAGAATTCCATAGCCTACCCGTTTTGCGTAGCAAAGAATGTACGAATTTCGACCAAATCGCTGACGAATTTGAGTAGGTATTGAGGTCAACAGTTATTGTGAAAATGAAGGAATTCAGATATTAAAATCAATTTTCTGATCAAACATGTACTAGGTATATTAAACTATGCAATTGTTTGATATACTTAGTCATATTTAAGAAAAAATATGCCGTATATTATGCTTAAACCTTTTCAGCCCACTCTGTAGCCATTTATTTTCGGGTCAGTCTCGTCTATCACTTTCTACCTTTTTCGGGGAAAGCAGTCCTGTCTAATATCTCCTTGTATCTCCTTGTATCTCATATCTCTGTGATTTTTTTGTATTACTTATGTATGACTTAAAGGCGTTTAATAATGAAGTCAGATACTTAAATAAAACCCAAATAGGTTGGGTGATCTTTATCTTAAGGTGAAAGGCTGGTTGTCACGTCTAATGCGTTTTATCGTCCAAGTTCTCAACAACGGGATCTCAGACACTAGGAGGTTAAGGTAGTTGGAAATTAAGTACATTTCCAGTGTTAATTACCTTTTGTTATGTCTTAACTTCTTTTCGATGGGAAGACTTTCGATGTTATCGTGTAATATAACGTTTTCTCACGTAAAACTCCTTATACTGTTTTAGAAAAAAACATAATAGGTATTTACTTAACTTATATTATTCCCTGTAGGTATGTTATGATTAGTAGGTAGGTTAACCTATCTGTTAATCTAAATATTTATTGAAGCTTTATTTTACTTTATTACCGTACCTACCTAGTTTCATTGTACAACATACATGATATACTTAATAAGTAAATTTACATAGAATAATACTATTTAGTTCTCTATATTATACCTACCTTCGGTATTTAGAATCTGTAGCGTACCGGCCCACTGAATTTACTCTTCAGTAAGAATTAACGACTTTTCCGTGAAATTCGTGACCGGGCGGCGCTCACTCGAGCTTGACTGAAACGAATGAACGAGAGCTGTCATGCAATCAGTACGTTTAATGCAATGAGATAGAGTCGTGGCTAGCACACTAGCGCTGTGAAATTTATTTTATCGTAAGCTGGAGTGGCCTCACAGCTCCGGCGGCATTTATCTGGTTAGTTCGTGCAGCGCACCGGCGTGCATCCATTTAAGGCGATCGCCGGCGCCGTGATTGATGACGTAGATCCGCCACTTGTCTGCCCCACGCTGCTCCCGCTGCCGGCGCGCTGCCAGCCCGCTGCCCGCGGCTGCAATCCCGGTCCACACCGGACAGGATGAAATACCAGACTCGTTTGACTTGTCTTCTTAGCGCCGTACGAACCGTTCAATACCATTCCAGTAAATTCAATGCCCACGATAGTATTTGCAGCTCAGATTTGTAGCTTTAAAACCTACATTTTTCAACAGCGACTTTAATATTAAGAGAAGCGACTAAGGGGATTAAAAGAAAAGCCCCTAATACATAATTACGTTTGCATCTCTGAGTTGCTGAATAAACCCCGCGCCGTCTAATTGGAAACACCATTTGCAAGTTCTTCTTCCTTTTATGAACTAAGTGCTGAGCAAAATAATACCCTCGTGCATTAATTAACGCTTTGAGAAACACCTGTGCTACTAAACATGATAATTAATTCAAGTTTGTACATTTGAGAGAGACATGGAATGTGAGCAGAATGATGGAGATACGTAATTACTTCACCGGGAAGTTGAGCCGACGACGCGACGGGACGCGATGACGTCACGCTGTCCGACGATATATCGCAACATCGATAATTCATAGATAAAAATAACTGTATTTTCCTCAACTAAAAGAACAAGTCGGGGATCAATCCGAAAGTAATTATCTAGATTAGGGGATTCCATCCATCATTTAGGGTGGTACTTATTTGTATTGAGTTGTAGCTGTTCAACTGTAGCCAAGTTTTGCAACATCGATATCAGGAAATAAAAGAATTCGCGGTCGTTTAAGTAAAGTTGGCGGGTGATCGATCATATTAGCTGGTCGGCGCTCGGCGGTCGGGGAGTTTAATAGCTTTAATGCCTAAAGCAATCGTTAGCGGATCATGTTCAAACTACTTAAAGCCCCGCTTCATAATTAAGATTTTCATACGGGTTTAAATATCGATAGCATAGATTTTAGCTGTAGGAAGGTACAAGTAAATGAGATGTTTCAATTTAGGCACGTGTGGCCTGATAAATGACTATTTTAACAAGGTGAATAAAAAGTTCAATTTGGATTACGCGGGTGGCCCTTCCCCCACCCCGCGTCGACAACTCCTGACCATTGCCGTGACTAACGACTCTAATTAAAAAGGTTTGCACTGAGTTATTTCTCTTATTATACCACCTTAGCTTTATTAATTTGCAGACATTATAAAGGAAATTTCAGTTATAATTAGTGTAGCCCGTAGCTGTTGAGGAAATATTAATATCAACAGAGCAGGATATTATGTGTCGCAGGGTTTTAATTTTAATAAACGTCTTTTGTGTAAAAAGGGAAGATGAATAGCGCTATTGACGCTTGAGCCTCGGTTATCAGTGGTAGAGGAGTGGTGTGGAGGGTCAGGGCTGGCTGCTGAATGCGGAAGGTCACAAAGCTTGTGCGTGTCACGAGCGTGATGGATGGCCGCAGCCTCGCGCCCTTTGTCCCGCTCCGAGCACCGGCGTAAATACCGCCCGCCCACTGTCACATAAATATCAAATCAACGTACGAGACCAAATAGCTCCATGCTTTTACGACGAGGGTGTGTAATTTATACAGGTTGACGTGGAAGTGCCACTGCCGCGCAAACTGTTTGTCATTTAGTGAAGACTTTCATTTACTGTCCGTCGTTTTAAATTGCTAGGATGAAGCTCGGAATGCTACGCAAAGCAAAACTCGGCAATCGACTGTAGGGGAGTAGGCGTTCACTGCTTTGATAAAGCTCAGGAAAGTCCAACTCAAGAAAAACAACTTCCGTTTAGAATTGCGACTTTGTTATCGTGTCTGTGCTCCATTAAATTACGCGAAACAACGCCAAGTCTGTTAGGTAAACATTTTTCGAACTCTAATTTCCGCTATTTTGTTTCTGCATATACGTAGAAACACATTTAATGAAACGAGAAGTTTGTCGTGTTTGTTTTTGGTGAGATATTAAAATGGGTTTTCTTTTTTTCAGGTGAAACAAATGATTCATAGGATAATCTACTTTTCATCTTTACCAGAAACATGATTCGGGTGAGTTTTTTCAGTACTTTTTATATACAGTGAAACCTGGTTAAGTGAGACTTCAAGGGTCCTGCAATATCGTTTCACTTATAGACGTATTCCACTTACCCAGTGTCTCAGATATACAGGTATAAATAAATATCTGTCTCATTCACAGAGGGTTCCATTAATAGAGGTGAGAAAACAGGTTATTTCAGTTATACAGGTGCGATAATTAAATAAAATTAATTTAATACATAATTTTTATTAATTAATTAAAATTCAGCACAAATTTCTTCCCGTGTCTTCCCACTTTCATAAACGGATATTAACTTCAGTTTTTCACGTAATGATAACGATTGTAGCTTTCGTTTTGGCATTTTTCAAATTTAAACATCTGCATGATAGTAAAGCGAAACTAAAACTGAAGGTAATTGATTAATAAATTACATTGAACTGAACTGAACTGAAGCTCAAAAATTGTACTTACGTACTTGGAATTGCGTGTGGAATTTGTGGATAAAATAAGAATGAGTATTAAAAAACAATGTTATCTCAGTTACAGAGGTTTATGCATATAAAATTTACTCGCTGTCTCAGTTATAGAGGTAACTATGATGATAAATCAAAAGTACAAATCCCAGTTATAGAGGTTTTCCTCGTCCCACTAACAGAGGTAATTCAGTGCCAAAGTGTTGGGACCTCAGCATGAGTTCCAGCTATGGAGGTTTCTCACTTATCCAGGTCCCACTTAACCAGGTTTCACTGTATAAGACATACCATCTATATCATTACATAGGAGCCGAAGAATATTTATACTGAGTGAAGGCGTAAAATTATATTATGTAAAAAACGTTACATGTATGAAATTTCCTCTGCTTGTACTGAAACATATCGAGCTTTGTACGTTCTTCCAATGACGACGGGGTTTGCATCCAGGAAAATGTCTAATCGATGGCGGCGACGGTGCTAATACCGTCATACTGCCTTAACTCCGCTGCCACTTTAACCTGTGTACCTATCGCGAACTTGTTTTGTCTACCATTTTCAGGTTCAAAATGTATAGAACTTGATACTAATTACTTGGTAAATGTAGTTTCATTTTGACTTCGTTTAGGCTCCCTGCGCACAGCGAGTCACCAAGCGAGTAGCTCAGTAAAACAAACGTTCTAGAATCTTCGCGAACCGCCGCATTGCGCGTTTGGCGCCTAGCTAGTCGTTTAGCGTGTATCAATCAAGATTCTAGAACGTTCGTTTTACTGAGCTACTGGAGACTGGCTAAGTTCTAAGCAAACCTCCGGCCTGTGCGGACGTAGCCTTAATGTTTCCCCCTTGCAGTCCCCCCGAGCGCGCGAGAAACAGGTGAGATGAGCTGGCGGCGCCGGCGGCGGGCGGCTGGCGGCGGCGCGGCGGCGGGCGGCGCGGCGTGATGCGCGCTGCCGGCGCCGCGCTGCTCGCGTGGCTCGCGTGCTGCACCGCGCTCTCTGCACACAAATACAGGTGAGGGGTTAAGTTGGTAGTAGGGTATTGTTTATGTTAGTGAAAGAGCGATTTGAATATATCGCACATGACAATCAGAAAATATTTTGGAAAATCGAGATTATTTAAGTATATTACTTTTGAACTCTACTGATTATTCTCTACAATCTGGTAAAACAGTTATATCTTTAGCTCATTTTTGGGCGAGATTGTACATAAGTAAAATTTTGCTTGATAAGGTGAGATGATCGAGAAGGCTAACATAATCATACAAGTCCTAGAAAGCTGGCTATCAGTCAATCTTATTTTTTATGCCGAACCAGCGCCCATAAGATCTTTTACACATTACACAAGCATCTATTCTATATAAAATTTCTACTAGAGACCCAGTTTCCTATATACTTATATTTATACTTCCGTAGCCATTTCTCATGAAAATTTCACAACTCTGTGTTTTATGTTGTCAGTACCCGCGTGGTGCGCACGAAGTACGGCCCGCTGCGAGGCATCGTGGTGCACGCGCACCCGCCCGTGGAGGCCTACCTCGGCGTGCCCTACGCCACCCCGCCCACCGGCAGCCTCAGGTCAGTACATGTCTTAGGGCCTACAGAAGGTCTATCACGAGTCGCAAGACACTCACGCCAAGCCAGTGACAAAAGTTTTGTAAGTTGTTAAGTTTTTGCATTGCGCTCACTCACATCACGCGGCTAAGAGAGCGAGTGCGATGGTTTTTTTTGTATCTTGCTTCGTTCAGTCTGTGTCTTATGCAAACGTATAAAATGAATGCTTGTGTGGTTCCATAATGTATTATTTACTAAAAAAATATAGAAGGAAATCGTGACTAACTTTGAAATCCAAACCGTCAAGAATTTAAGTTTACCCGATGGATTTGCTTCCTAGAAAAACGTTATCCGAGTATGATTATACTCCAATCAAAAACGCTTCGATGAGAATTACCCGTGCCTGGTCAGGTTTCGAGCCGCGACCTCTCAGTAGCTCCCCTAATTAGCTCGAGTCTCTCCCAAGGCCGAGGTCGTTCTATCCCGACGTGCGCGCGTGGCTCCGCTATGGGGACCGATTGTCGGACCAATTAGGAACGAACGTGTTTCGTTTTGGCTAGTGTTGTGCTTGGGTTGGTATCGATAGGTTATACGAAACCAATTATGACGATAGATAGAGAGGATCGATGGTAATGGGTTCTAGAACACTTGCTTAAGCATGTTACTTCAAAGAATATTTATTAGTGTTTATGACAACGAAGAATTTTTTTCCATACTTGTGTATAGTTATGAGTTCTTAAGTAACTCAATAAAATGTAGGCAGATGAAATACTAACGTATTTCGGTTAAATAAACAAGCCAAACAAGGAAAGGGTACAGACTGTAGGTGTAAATAGTCTCCAAAAATCGTTTAATATTATTGATAACATACCTATAGTTTTAACAAATAAAAAGCATCGACATAAAATAGAACTACCGTATTTTGAGAAACACTAGTTCCGATCAGACGGGGGGCGGTGTAGGTAATAGTCGGAAATAGTCCCAGCGATTTCATCGTCATTTGTATGGTATTGATACGGCGGCGGCGACGCATTTCCCTCTATAATGTTTACTGACACGGCCCGACGTGGACGGACTTTATTAATCTGCCGTCTATTGTCATTATTTACATGTAATTAAGAAGTGTTCAACTATTTCTGTTGCAGTTGTGATAAAAGGTTGCTGGTCTATAGGTTCTACATTTAGAAACCTGAATACCATACGAGTAGTACTTATTATAAGCAGAGTGTTGAGAATGTTTAACAAAATTACAATAAAAGAGTAATTTCTTAACAAACAATCTTTTGAATACATCCCTCTTATTATACAAAATGTGAGGGAATATTTGCATTATTATAATAGTACTATCTTTTCGCGTTCATATAATTTTAAGAAGAGTACATAAGCTCAATATTTGCCGCAATGAAGCATTTGACGGTCTGTGGTCCGGAGGGTTACTTTATAATGACGAAAAATGAACGAACAAGAGCTTTCGTGCAATCGGCACGTTTGATACAAAGAGGTAGAAACGAGGCTCAGTGCTCCGAAACTTAGTTTTTCGAGTGACTCCGCTGGTCCAACCACTGACGTGACTGTTAACCGTTGAACATTCACAAACCTTATAAAACACTAATATATATCTTTCCACCACCAGATACATGCCGCCGGTGACGCCATCGCAGTGGCGCGCGACGCGGCTGGCGGACGCGGCGGGCGCGGCGTGCCCGCAGGCCCCGCCCCCCGCCGCCCCGCGCGACGACGCGCTGCTGCTTCACCCCCGCGCTCGCCTGCGTCAGCTGGAGCGACTGCTGCCGCTGCTGGTCAACCAGAGCGAGGACTGCCTCTATGTGAACCTTTATGTGCCTGTTAGCGGTATGTGACTTAGAGAAGGGGGTACTTATAAATCCGGGAAAACCGGTTTATCGATATTCACTCTTTCTTGCGGTGGCAGTGGCAGTAGTGCTAGAATCGCAGCCACTTTGCGTATTCTATTGTTAAGTCGTTGAGATGTAACTGTCCACAGTCTATCATGTGACATTGTGTCTACCTGGGTGTAAGAATATCAGAAGGAACCATGGCCACCGCTAAGAAGTCCCTATTGTTTGATTTAGTTGTTGTACCTATATATAGAAAACTAGCTTTTACTACTGATCTCATAATATGTTCAATGCCAAAAAGAAAACCGTTCAAACTATACAAAAAGTTTAACCTACCCGAACACACTTCATGAAAAGGTCTAAAAGCTACAAAAACCCGCCTCATCCCTACGAACCCATGTTCGTTTGAGCGTAAAAGGGGCTGCGATTTTTTGCCACGCACAAAGCATTTAATCTTTTAAGCAATCACGCTTTGAAATTATGACCTAAACAAAGAATAAAGAGTTAATTTCATCTTGTTGCTACAGCTACAGACATTCGTAGCGAGATTCGTAGCGCGTAGCGGCGTAGCAGTTACTACGCGCTCTGACCTCGTAGCCTTATTAGTGTAGACAAAGTTTCACTACATCCTGACTAAGAGTATTGTTTCATGCAGATTATGCTGTTGTATACTATTCATATAACTAGTTGATTTCATCATGAACATTATTAACAAGTTCTCAAACAACTGTAATATTGTGGATCTAGCTGTGGCCTGCGAGCTTTGCTTCGTTTGAATAGTTTTTCTCGAGGATTTCCGGACATGAAATAAACTTTTGTTTTACCCAAAATTAACATAAACATTGATTCCCTTATTATGAAGAGCACAAGCAAATAAGTACAAAAAAAAACAATGAATACACCCAAGGAGATTCTTCTGCTGCTTGTCTTCAATTTATGGCCCTAGTAATTTTTTTGTTATAATTATATGTAAAGCTTTATTTTTTGTATAGACCTAGGTTTGTTACATGTACCTACCATAAATTGTTGAATATTGTATTGCTGTTGTCTAAGCTAATAATTTCAAGTCAGTAATGAATGCTGTCAAGTTCCATTAGCCGGTGATTTCACTAAAGGCCTCGGAACTGGCGGCTCCGGGCGGGCTCATACTTTATGCAGTAATTTCACTGCTAATTTTGCGTAAAGTTTTATTGCCGCTGAGTTCACTGCGATAGCTTTAATCACCACATTATTGTTGTGAGGGTAGATGTTACATGTTGGCATAATACACTGTATTTCCTATTTCTCTGAAACACTGTATTTCAATGGATGAATCCTATTGAAATGCAAATAATATTTTATGAAACAAAACCTGCAATTTGTTATTCGTTTTGCTCTAGTTATTATTCATGCTGTGGGAAATATGTTTAATAAAGTCCTTCTATGATGATAAATAAGTAGTCAGACTACGATATGTTTGTTATAAATATGTTTGTTGAAGCACAAGGTGCACGCGAGAATGCATTGCTATAAATTATTATGTACTTATCTCACAATTTCATCATAATTATTTCCAACGTCAAAAGTTCAATCGGTTCTTGTAGTACAAAATTACCTTATTTTAAGTCTTTAGCTATAAAACTTTGAATTTTTGATTAAGTGAAAAAATATTTCCTGGTCATATTTTTAATTGCTCCAATTACGTTTCTATATATTTTTTTAAAAATATACGAAACATTTTATTTTACTGCACTTTTAAATAGGTAGGTAGGCTAACTGGGAGTGTAATCGGGACGTGATGGATTGTGCAGTGAAGTCAGCTCAGCTCAGTGCCTCCTTGACGCTCCACTCTTTATTCTCGTCTTAAGGCTCATTGATACTTTATTTAATTCATTGCACTGTTCATCTACATTTGACTGCACAATAGATGATACTATCCATTATTATATTTAATGTAAAATTATTTAATAAGTTTTGGTACCTAAATTATATTGAAGAATCTGCTATGTCGTCGGTGCTCCAGCCAGACCTGAAAGAAGCCATGGGTGCCGAGACCTCAATTCCGTAGTGCATTGCAGTAAGTAATGACACCTGCAAGCAGTGCGGAAGTGAGGTGGAGGCACGCCGACCCCGCCGACACGTCAAGCTCCTCGCGACACGTCGACACACGTCGTGACCACGTCGAGAGACGCCTCCACACACCAGGACGAAGCACCCAGCAAAAGCATCTTACGCATACCAGCCGGATGCACTGGCATGCGAACTAGCCCTACTACCTACATGTTTCCGAGAGCATTATTACGATGTTGGAATGCAATAAATATTGATTTAAACGCCATTCTAAGAACCGGTAGGATTTGTTGATTTGTAATGGAATTTTCAACTGAAGCGTGAGATGTTATGAAATATCATAAAGTGTATTGAAGAGCATTTTGTTTGCTTAGACTGTTTGCATACCTATATTTTCTGTTTGTTATTGACTATTGATAATCTTTCTCCAAGTAAAAAATCGCGACGCTATTTAAAGACCTAACACTGAAATAATATTGACATGTTTCTTATTTCAAAAGGCAATTGAGCCAACTTATTTTTGCCCTTTACTTTGCTCGGAATACACAGAGAGGAGGCAAGAACGTTGTATTAGATAGACGCCGCAGTCCCGCAGGGCTAAAACCTAGCAATAAATATTAAGAATTGAGCGGGTTGCGAATAAATGTACCTGTTGTTAAAGTTATTTTCCTTTTGCTTTTGCTAATTAGACTTGATTTAGTGTTTTACTGCAGTGAAAATTGACTAACTAGGTGCCTACTTTGGCATTGTGTAATTTTGTTTCCATTAAAACCTGTTGGTGGGTTCTGTCGGAAGCGGGTCGTGAGGTCGCCCAGTGGCCGCCATCTTCCGACGAGCTCGATTGTTTCTCCAAGGTTCACTTTGATATTCTATTTCTTGCCTCTGTTTCCTCTCGCTTATTATTATTTGAAGCGAGTCAGACGGCGACGGCGCCGCGGAGATAAACGCTCCGTGTTTATCTGTGATTGATAAACACCTGAACGTTTGCGACGAGCCGTGTTGAGTTTCATGGATCCGTAATTGTCAACTGATATTTTTGCTTTTATCTCCGAACAAGATTGTATTTTTTGCAGACGATAATATTTTTTTGTTGTTGCTAAAAATATACATTTTAAATGTATACGTATAAACTTCCATATATGTCATATTATATTTTTAATAATTGTATGATGATGATGATGATGTCTTCCAAGCCGATACGGCTACGGTGACTGCTAATGGAGATTGAGGCTTCGTTGGTGTGCCCGGATGTGGCTTATGTAGCCAATCTTGGCGGTAAATGTTCGACCGCACATTTCACATTTCAGTGTACCATTTTCGTAATTGTATGAAGTACCTAATTTAAAAAAAACATTATGAAAAATAACTTTTTATGTAAAGAAACTGTAATTTAAAGACAGTGCAAACCTCACCACTATCCCACTAACCACACAGAATTTCCATGTGTCGTGTTTTTTAAAACATGACCGTTTTAACATAAAAAAACTTGTCAAGCTGTAACTAAATCTCACCTCTACCCCACTAACATCAAGCACGTATCTCCAGGTGGCGAGGGCGCGGTGGACAACGGCGGGCTGCCGTGCGTGGTGTTCGTGCACGGGGAGTCGTACGAGTGGAGCGCCGGCACCGCGTACGACGGCACGGCGCTCGCCGCGCACGGCAACGTCATCGTCGTCACCATCAACTTTAGATTAGGCGTTTTAGGTACGTATGATACACCTGCCGTTGTAATGTGATTCAGTATATATTCCTTACGAGAGGAGCGCCGGCACGGAATGACTTTTACAATTAAATGTTTATCGTTTTGACCTTAAGTAAGCTACTCTACGAATTATTTTCAATGCTATACTCGTATTCTATCGTCATTAATTCAGTCATTATTTTTCAATAAAGAAATATTGACTTCATCATATACTACTGTCAAATGTCCCAACGTAAAATATATGGTCGATGCGGTTTTCATACATTTTGGCATGCGCTTCTATTAAAATCGGTTTTCACTTATCGATAGGCCTCCGCTATATGGTATAGGTATGTAAGTACTCTAATCAAAGTCATATTATACAGGTAAAAGGGTTGAAATGACCCTCAGAAAGCCATTCGATCACTCATACAAACGATTTAGGATTTTTAAATTCGCATTTGCATAGAATCTACAATGCCTACTGAAAGTAAAATAAAGCTTTGACCATTGCATGGCTCCATGAGTTTGAATAGCCGTCTGTACCGGGTACATAGCCCCCGGCCTATTTACCGTGTGTTTGCCTTTTTGTATGAGTCTTTATGTCCGGGTATGTTTTTAACTTTGTCAGGGCTGATTTTTACCGACACTTCATATTTTATTTTATTCGAATGAAACATTCTCATGAAAGTAAATAAAGTAAAAAGCGAAAATTCTGTTACAGAAAATCTTCACGGGTAAGGACTATTCAGAGTTAGATCCTAACTTATTAGCTAACCGGGACTTTAAGACATCTTTTGAGCGACCAAAGGATCCAGATCTCTCTATGTAGGTCAAGGCGTAGCAGATGCGCTCACATTTTACCGTAACTACTTCTTGGCTGGCTCCGGTTTAATAGTATTTCGATAAACTGCAAGAGTGTAGCCGAGACTATCCTCTTTTACGAGATATTCTGAGAACATAATAAACATGTAAAGGCTTAGTGCTTCGAGTAGGTAGCTCGTATTGCTAAGGAGGGGTATTCGTGTGTAGCAATGGTAATGAATGTAATAACATTTGTTCGTAGAAAACTTAAGACAAATCACTTCATTATTCAAATGAGGGATGCTTACGAATTTATTTATGTGTCGCCTCAAGAACATGAGACTTTTATGTGTCTGTCTGGCGGCTCCGGCTCAGCCAAAAGTAGTAACTAAAGCAGCTTAATGTTATCGTTACACATGAACAGTTTTATACATTGAAAGTTTTGGAACTAAATCACCGAGATTTTCTTTTAAATGTACTTTAAGTTATGGCAAAGAGGGGATAAAGAATAAAAATCTTAAGATCTTTCCCACTAGAGTCGAGTGCGGTGGCTGTCAGCATGTTTCATGCTCGTGAAAAGTGCTTTTAGTGCGTTCAGAGTCGATTCACACTTGTCTAATTTCCAAGTTTATGTGACAAGTTGGGAGTGCAATAATTCAATATATTGAGCTTTAATATCGTGGGGGTAAGAGCGTTCACGGTCGATTTACCAGCGCCGTCGGGTGTCTCGACGAGCTCAATAACTTGCCATATTTCATGATACAAAATAAGTCACAGCTGTTTAGTAGATACTGAAAATAGTAATAAAAGTTCACGTTACTTTTATTGAAAAATAAAAGTTTGAACAAAAATCTATGATGTTAATTTAACGGCATTTTGTTTAGGACCATCGCAGACTCGAGACAAGACATACATATTTTAGACAATCTGGTTTTAAATTTAAAACTTACTTATCTAAAATTTAATAAAAACGGTTTGGTCTACGACGCGGGTCATACCAAATTGAAACAGATTTTTTACTGTGTGTATGTATGCATAATTATGGCTATATAGTTAGGTATTGCAGATGCGGATACTTCTATTTTATACCTTTTCAATAAATAGCATAATATCCCCGGTATAATATTAATATTTCCTGTATATTAATCCAGAAAATATGGAATGAAAGGCGATGAGCAATGTAATTAAATCTTTCGGAATAAGATCCAACAAAGTTTTATGTAAGGGATGTTCATTCCGTAGCTTAAGCAATCTTGTGAGCGAAAAACCCAAGAGGGCACCCCTGGTAAAACAATGGAATTACACGTTTTGAAATAAAACTAATTTTAAGAATACAACGGAAATTATCCTGTTTGTTTCTTCTTTTCCCCCTTAAAATGTTCCAAGGTTATCTTCAAAGTTGTTATTTTTATTCCCTTTTATCTATATTGTACCCAATTATCCTTAAAACGAAAGTGGGCTTTGTGGAGAACCGTGGAACATTCTCATCGGTTTTAATAAAAAGGTTATCTGAGAGATGTTTATCCACTGTGAAGCAATAAGGAGTGGACTAAAATTGAATGTGTTTTTGGCAGGTTTTTTAAAGACTGGTGCTAAGGGCTCGGCGCAGGGGAACTTCGGGCTGATGGACCTGGTGGCGGGGCTGCACTGGCTGCGGGAGAACCTGCCGGCCTTCGGCGGCGACCCGCAGCGCGTCACGCTCATGGGCCACGGCACCGGCGCCGCGCTCGCCAACTTCCTCTCCGTGTCACCTGTTGCTAGAGGTACCTACAGTCCTACACCTCACCTAACATTTTGCAACCAGATATTTCAGACGCGACGTGACGACCGCCGGCGGCTTTTTATTTGCTCAAATACTAGTGCTCTCTTAAAAATGTGAAAATTTTTGAAGCTAAAATTCTCGCATCCAAAATTGGCTTTTACTCGACAAACTACTGAGCGTGAACTTCTATGTAACTACGTAGGGTATACCTAAAGCGGTGATCCACGTCACGTGTACATTAAATGTAACAAATAAACTTATTATTTTTGTTTGAGAGTTTTCAAATCCAAATAGGCATATGGCTAAAAGCTTGCTGAGCATGACTTGAACTATGGCTTTTCATAGAGCCATTGGAAATAGGAGGACTATTCTTTAAAGTATCTCCACGTAAAAGGCATCTTACTAAAGCGAAGTTGTTGTCTGTAACAAGTTGCAATTCAAATAACCTTTGCAATCAGACTCGGGGCGTACTTCCCAATGAGGAATTGGTTTTTGAATGTACACAATATTCTATTTACGGGATCCTTTAAGACACGAAGCCTTTCAAAATGTAATTTGAGCGCTGTCGAGAACGACGATAAATGTCTTAGTTTGTACAGCGCTGCTTGCTCGACGAGGGTGTACTGTAGAATACATGTTTAGTGAACGGTAAGCTTAATTTTAAGCCTCTTAAGCCAATAATGAGTTTGTACAACTTGGTTTTAATGCCTATTCATGAATATTCCTTACAAATCAGCAGTATAATCCGCCGTGTACTCCGAAAAGGTGCCGGCGTGAATACCCGCCAGCTCTTATTTACACGAGCCCACAGGGCGGGGACTAAAAGATAAAGTGGGCTTTGAATGCAAATATGTACATTACAACGCAACGCAATTACACTGAACGTCCAGATTTGTTATTATTTCACTTTTTCAACGACGCAAACGAAATGTTTTCACTTTTCCTCCGTCATGAACGTAATTAGTCCGGTCCGGTCGCCGGCAGTTTTATTATTTGACGACAGCGGATTGCGCGGCCCGCTGCAGGCCCTTGTCACTTTATGCGATTAAAAAGGTTACGCGAAGCAAACACGAGTCAGGGGGCTCTAAACGACATTTAAAAAATCTAGGTCGTTTTTTCCGCACGAACAATGAAGGATATTTTTTTTGGCTCATAAAGGAATTTGATGGAAATACGATCGGCGAGTGAAGTGAGCGACTAACACTCCACCCATTTCAGTGAGGGGCTCGAGTGTTATAGTTTACTCACCGATTCTGGGCGTTTTTGTGCAGATATTGATTGGTGCCGATAAAGGACCACTTTTACGTTTATAAATTTTCAATAATCTTTACAATAATACCTCGTTATTTATTCTTCAAAATTTGTTCAGAAATGCAAACTGTAGAAATTTAAAAGAAAGTCTATATCAAATAATGAAACTGAACACAAAGGCTTAAAAGCTATTCTCGGAAAAGCCTACGCTATTGTAAGAAGCCTAATTAATATTCTTATTATTAAATATTTAATTAACCCATCAGGTTATAACTAATTGTTCCTGTACTTAAAGGTGCTCTCTCAGTAGTATTACAATAATAATTATAGTTAAGTGTATCGATATTGAGCTGTTATATTACAGGTGAATGCTTGCGATGCGAGAACATACTTAGGCTTCGTTCATACTAGGATAACCGTAGTTTTCCATCGAATATCTTGTTTTATTTGATAAGAACGCTCATTATGTTTTATTCCTTAGTTCGCCACAAATTTACAGCGCACTATTGTATTACGGCATTTTTATATTATAACTTTTCTTTGGCAAAAAAACAACATCTTGTTAATGTGGCATATAGGTAATAATGCCTTACAACGAGTAGAACGCGAGCTCGTGAACGCCTGGTTGACAGAAGAAATAACGGTGATACGTTTACGTTACGCTTATATGTGCTGAGACCCTAAGGGTGGGTTGCATCAACATCCCGGTTATCGTAATAGTTAAGGTTAAACTTAGCAATGACAGAGTCGTTACAGTTATCATTTTACTGCAACGTGTTGCACCATCATATCGTCGGTCATTGTTAATGTTATTAGGGTTGCTAATCGTTTGAGACATAATTTTCCCCAAAGTTATTGTGGGAAACGTTTTTATGTAAGGCAATACCAAATCTAGCTGTCGGACTGAAGCCGTCACAGAGTACATTGTAGCCGTCATTCTCTGTCAAAGCACTCAAAGTCAACATGTCATAGGACCTAAGTCTGTTGTTTCTCCAAATATTGACCAAAAGATTATCATCAATAAAACCCGCGACAAAGTAGACTCTAATAAGCCTTTATTATTAATTATCTCGGTATGTTCGGGAAACTTCGTCACATATTCTCCTCGGCTATTCCTCAGAGCCTGAAGACAAAAGTCTTCAACCAGTGCGTCCTGCCAGTGATGACGTATGGTGCAGAGACGTGGACACTGACGGTAGGACTGGTCCACCGATTTAAAGTCGCTCAGCGTGCTATGGAGAGAGCTATGCTTGGGGTTTCTCTGATGGATCGTATCAGAAATGAGGTTATCCGTCAGGGGACTAAGGTTACCGACATAGCTGTCAAAATATGCAAGCTGAAGTGGCAGTGGGCTGGTCATATCTGCCGAAGAACCGATAACCGTTGGGGTAGACAAGTTCTCGAGTGGAGACCACGAACAGGCAGTGGTTGGATGAGGAAGGCCGAGGACCGAGTGTTGTGGCGCTCCTTGGGAGAGGCCTATGTCCAGCAGTGGATGATTATTGGCTGATGATGATGATCTTATTAATTAATTCTTAACAAGTTGAAATTAAAACTAACGATGTAATCTATTAAAATAATTATTTATTGACATCCTTCGATTATGCTCATCATTCCTGTTAACTGCATAGACAGGTTCCTCTTCATCAGATGATGAATCATCATAAAAAACCTAGCTGGTGGTACAGCACAGGGTCACTAATTTTTTACATAATATATTAATATACAGCTATGCCGTAGCCACTATAATGGGCTGCACTCTTCTTAGTTCTGTCCTTATTTTCATTGATATATTTCAGTATTTGAGTGATTGCAAAATTTCTGAAAACAAGGTTATTCAATTAAAGAGTTACGTAGGTTACTTTGATATTAGATTGCTGCGCTGGACCGGCAACCGGCAGGTAGCCGGTAGTGGCTGGATAAGGAAGGCCGAGGGCACAGTGTTGTTTCGCTCCTTGGGAGAGCCCATGGCTAGAAGTGGACGCTTATTTGGTGGTGAAGATGATCATTAAGTACACCTACAATATAATAATAGGTGCATTGGGACTTACTTCGTCGTTGGAGGCAGTAAGAAAGGTTCTAGTTTTAAAGCCAACACACGAGCCATATTTTTGAATCCTGGAACCTGCGAATCTATCAGTTCTCTGAAAGTACACCTTTCTCTTCATATTTCGTAAGTTTCGTACTTACTCCACCTTAATCTCAATTTCTGAGGAACTTGTTTCAAGCGCTATTTCACGTTGAAGCGACATGATAAGAATTATTTAATATTAATATTTGTACGTAATACTGTTACTTTGAGGTTATACAACGCGTTTGACAGCTACCTGACTTTAACAAAAGCAGTAACCGGCCAACATGGGGTGGTTATGGTTATCGTTAAAGTTATGACGTCATTTTAACCATAGTTGAATGGTGCAACCAATTTTTCGCTTAACCGATGCTTTGACAGACGATGTGACGTTTGTAATAGTTAAAGTTAAATGGTGCAACGCACCCTAAATGTTATATTCCGTTGCAGAGTTGCTGCGGCGCGTGATCCTGCTGAGCGGCTCCGGGCTCAGCTCCTGGGCGCTGCAGCGGGAGCCACTCACCATTAAACGAAAGGTATTTACCTACATGGAATTATGTGAAATAACAACTCTTTATAATTATCGCAACAGAAAAAAATTGTGACTACGTGATTTATGCTCATATTTTAGGGCACAATTCCATTGTATTCAACATAACAATCCGTCAAGTTTAGGAAGAACAATGAAAAGTATTGATCTAGTTAAGAATTCCTGCCCTCGGCAGCCGCTGGGGTTATCGTTTATTTTATAATCTATCGACCGCGCGACCACAGGGGCAGCGGCGGTCACAAGTTATGAAACTTGAAGCAACTTTCAAACTCAGTTTTACGATGTTTGGTTAACTTAAAAAGAATACGCACTTAATGCGCTATTTATTGGGGTATATAACTTTTGAATTTTATAGTTATTTTTGTATTTATATTTCGGAATGGCCGTTTTTATGGGCTTGTCATAAGAAAATTTTGATGGTTTTCAGTGTTTTCAAAACCAATCATTATAAAAGAGCTAAAAAAGTAGGACAAAGAGTTTTAGTACTTCATAGAATAAAGTCTTTTTTCAGCAGTAGATTGTTCACTAAACATAACATTGATAATGGTCTTTTAGCTAACGAGTTCTGAAGTTGTTTTATTGCATTGCTATTGGTCCTAAGCTATAACACTGACCCATATTCCTCTGCCACTATCGGAAATGTGCGAGAGACGTACTCGTTTGTTCAAATAAGACTATATTCTAAAAACCACTTCCCCGGTCCATAAAAAAAAATGTCTATATTCTAAAGATCCCCTTCTGGTGCAGGTGGCAGAACAAACGGGGTGCCACGGCGACCTGCTGGAGGACGACCTGGCGCCGTGCCTGCGCAACAAGCCGCTGGCGGAGCTGCTGGCCGTCCGCCTCGACCCGCCGCGCTTCCTGCCCGGCTTCGCGCCCTTCGTGGACGGCACCGTCATCGTCAACCCCTCCTCGGTGAGTCTCAGTAACCACGTGACCAAGTATTTTGTCACTCTTGTTAATGTAAGTAGCGCTTCCCGCCTGGCTTCGCGCCGTTTGTGGACGGCACCGTCATCGTCAACCCCTCCTCGGTATGTGTACATAAGTCGCTAAAACATTTTGGCCTATGGTTTTTATTATTTTCACATGTAACATAAATGTGTTATATTGTTTGTTGCCGCAAGATAAATGTCACTAGTTTTATATGAACTATCACTATCGATCTTTATGTCGGGTCGCTTTGCGCCACATTACATTATAATTACAAGAGACAACCGACCCGACCGCGTTTTTCTGCGTACCGTGTAACTTTTGCGCTGGGGCCCGTCATAATGTGCTCTATGCTTCTTACTTTAGAAATGCTATACATGACATGTTTGTTTGTTTGAAAAACGTTTATTCATCAAATAATACAATAAAAACATACATTATACCCCAAACAGCAGTACTGTTTCTCGGGGAAGATACACTCTAGAAAAAAATATATTTATACATAGGTAACTAGCTATTATTCCAAAGCCTACAAATAACATCTAACATCTAAGTTAAAACTTAGTAAATTGTGCGAATACAATATAAGTTAAAATAAACGTATATATAAAGTAGCATAATAATATGCTGCGTATAGCTACAGTACGGGCCTGTCTAGGGTCCAGCCCTGTAGAGATTACTGAGGAAGTTAGATAGGTGATTTTTATTCCGTTTAAATGATTAGATAAACATTACCTTGATCAGTTAATGTCGAGTCGTACCGTGCTATTCCTATACAAAATTTGATCATGTCATCAACCTAGACAAAGCTGCCAACTTTACGTGACCTGAAACAATACTTGGCACTAGTGCTGGGGAATCGAATTGTTATTGGCCATTAAGTCTGTAATTTTACTTCAACGTAGAAATTTAAAGTAGCATGGCCCGTTTTAGCTATGTTTCGGCACAAATGTGAAGCTAAAAATTATAATATCACTCCGTATATTTTTAGAGGATTGTCAGAATATTTTTTCGTAGGAAACATTCCTATCTTATGAATGGGTAGCTAGGTAGGTGGTAGTCGGGTCAAAGATACAAAGACGTTTATGGAAATTTGATGTCGTTACGTGCCGTGGTTTGGGTCATTCCATGTATCGTAAAGGATGAATTTTAAGTTACCTAGCCAACCAAAACAATATTTGTTCGCAATTTATTCATAAATCAGTGCTGAGGCCGCAAGTACCCACATCCTTCACCCCTTGATGAGGGTCTTCTGTAGCGAGTCCCGGTACGACTGCTTCATCAAAGCAAATGTACGCATACCACGCACGCCGCACAATCACATGAATGCATTTGAAAGAGTACCTATTATAAATATAAAAGCTAGTAATTTTACAGGCACGCTGTGTGCAGAAATAAATAACTAAAATAAAGCATAAAATCTAAAACCATAATAAAAGTAAAAACAATTTATTTTTACAATATCGTTCTAGATTTGAAAACAAAGGTAAATAAAAGCCACACACTATTTTGAACGGTTCGCAGCGTTCACATACCGACAAATTAGGTAGTGCCGGCACGGTCGATAAACCGGCTAAATTATGGTCTAACCGAACACAGAATTCCATTCGACTTTTTAGTTAAAATACGATAACTGAAAACTATTGCTATTCATGGAACTTCGAACTCGCGCCGCCAACGTTCAGGCGAATGGCTTTACGTGAAATACGAGTTCCTTTAGCCATTTAAATATTTCACATAAGAAGTAATTATATTAATATATCAATCTAATTTATGTTTCCCTATATTTATTGCCATAAAAATACTGTTTTTAATCATTCGGCCTGAACTTGTAAGACTCTTTCGACGTAGACTGATCTACGACTTACAATTACCCAACTTAGACAATAATAATTACGTTCAAGTTAAATTAGAAAAGTTTGTCAGTATCAAGTTGGTACTTCAGAAATGTTCGGTATCGAGAAAAACATCTGTTGTTGACCCCTTTACATCCGAGCTTGTTGAAAAGCTAAATTAGTCAAAAAGTTTATCGTTACTAATTACAGTTACCTGCCTATGGCGATATAACCAAAAATATCGTAAGTATTTCTCTGACTCAAAGCTCTTTGGTAAAAGGGTAGAGAGTTAGAGACCTTTTAAGACGAATCTCTTCAAAATCAACATTACCTTCTTTATGACATCGTCGTCGGTATAAAAACACATGCGCTCCGTTAATAAAAATTAACGTCCTGTTTTCTGACCGTTAGAAATGACACACTTAAACTTCACAGCCGCAAAGTTGCTTGCAAAACGCTCTAAAAAGCTAAGTGTTTCTTTTTATAGGTACTTTTAAAAAATGCGTTGCTTTGAGAAAGTTATCTTAGGGTTTTTTATAGATGTCCGTATATTTTTAAAAGATCAGTTGTACCTGGCGTACGCTGGCCTATTGTAGTTCTGTGGGTTCTTATTCATTATTTTGGTGTATTGATTATACTTAATACTCAAGTTGATAGGTAAGATAATCACAAGCAATGAAAAAGTTTCACTCCATTTTAACACAATTTTTCTTTTTAGTTTAAGTACTTATAATATGCTGATGCATTGTTAAATGTAATTCAATGTTGCCGAACGCGTCATTAAGCTAGCTTTTCAGTTTAGGAGAAACTTTGTTACTGGAACTTTTTCATTGTTCGTGCGTGTATAAGCACGTCAAGCCTCTATCTGCGCCCAGCATGTCAGTGCAAACGCGCCCTAAGAATGCAGCCGAGCGGCCGCCGCGCCGGCCCGAGTGATCTATGAGTAGAGTGTGTCGAGAATTAACTTGCAGGATTCCACGCATGCCTTTTCTAACCAACCGAATACGCAACCAACTTACAGCTTCGCTTTATTAATTGAAACCCCAAGTTAAATAATTATGTCAATCTGGTAAACTGCGCTTTATAGAGTGCTCTAATTACAATAGCCAAGTGAGTTAAACGGAAAAAAACTTTTTGATAAAATGGAAAACCGAGTGCGTGCCAAGTTTTATAGCAAGTTGCTTAATTTAACAATTCATTTTCTTATAATTTTTTGTAGTATTTAGTCTTGAAAACTTGAAAAATTACGTAATAAGAAAAATTACGTAGGTATTAAGTAATTTTTGCTGCACTAATATTTTTTATTTAACTATAGGGAATTATGGCCTAATTTACTTAAAAAAAACACGTTTCACAAAAACCTATCGTCACATTTATTTTTAATAATTTAACCTCACACAGAAAATCACACAAATTAGAACAAAGCACTAATCTACAACTAAAACTAAGCAATTTGGAAGCAACAATCACAAAATAGCAAGCTAACCTAAATCCTAACCTACAAAGCAATACGACAGTGACACGTCCGATCCCTAGTCGCCCTGAGCCAAAGTAAGAGGGCCGCCAAGGCGCGCGCTGCCTTTTATAAGCTCGATGACGCCACACGCTGCCTGGAGCGTCAGCCGGTGTGGCTATCTTCTACACGGCCGCTCCTGACTGGAGAACGTCCTCGTGCTCCCTTGAAGTTGAGGGTCCCGCCAGCTGCACATCTTCTGGTGCTGCAGGACCCGACATAACATCAGGCCCGTCCACATCAGCATCTGTTTGAAAAATTGCTGACATTAGTTCTCATTTAACAAAATCATGAGGAAATACTGAGGTCTGCTCAGAACTGGGGTCTGCCCAGTTAAAATATGGCTCGTGAGGTCTGCTCACGTCGGGGTCTGCCCGAAAAACATAAAAACAAACATGTGAGGTCTGCTCACGTCGGGGTCTGCCCGAAAAACATAAAAACAATCATGTGAGGTCTGCTCACGTCGGGGTCTGCCCGAAAAACATAAAAACAATCATGTGAGGTCTGCTCACGTCGGGGTCTGCCCGAAAAACATAAAAACAAACATGTGAGGTCTGCTCACGTCGGGGTCTGCCCGAAAAACATAAAAACAAACAATGTGAGGTCTGCTCACGTACCTTCGAAATAGGCTGCACATATTTCCGGCGTCCACTCGCCCTTCCATGGAACCATGAACTCAGCGGCTGCTTGAGTTGATTTTCCATATGAGCCTGACACCAATTGAAGCTCATATCTTCCATTAGGCAAGACCTTTACTACTTTGTAAGGCCCGCGCATACAGGAGTCCAATTTACCAGTGGTTTGAGCCTTTTTGATCACAAATGCCATGGAGCCAACTTCAAAAGCTCGTGGTGTTCTCCGGCCGCTATTTACATAAGCGTCCTGTTGAGCCTGATTTTGTCTCAACCGTTCAGAAGCACGCTGGCGACTCATTTCGCGAAGTGCTTCACGATTAGCATGGGAACCCTCAAAGGCAACATCCCGGACTAAGTTTCTGATCACTGGAGTTGCAGCATCTATGCCAACCAGCAGATTGAGAGGAGATTGTTGGGTGGTTCGATGCTTAGTTATGTTCAAAATCAGCTGCAGTCTCCACATAACATCAGACCATTTTTCCTGACG
Organism: Plutella xylostella; assembly: GCF_932276165.1. Lineage (NCBI taxonomy): Eukaryota > Metazoa > Arthropoda > Insecta > Lepidoptera > Plutellidae > Plutella > Plutella xylostella. Next base: position 7,350,091 of record NC_063984.1, on the reverse strand, counting down.
GTGATTAACCTCAATCCTAATCATATTGAGCAGGGTTCGGCAATATCTTTCAACCTGCCCATTAGATTGATGCATCTCTGGAGTAATTAGATGCGTGTCACAGCCTAAGTCAGTTGTCCAATTAAGAAACTCTGCGCTTTGAAACATTCGACCCCTATCGGCGACAATCAGTTTTGGCGTACCAAACAATGATACAGTGTTAGTAATATGCCGTTTTAACTCTACAGCGTCTTGTTTGTACATAGGGTAAAGGAGACAGTACTTAGAGTACGCATCTACAACTATTAACACATACCGATAGCCGTTGGATTCTGGCAACGGTCCCAATGCATCAGCATGAATGGTCTCAAAAGGTATCTCCGGTTTTTGCCACGAGTGAATAGGCTGAAGGGGCGCTCGTGGAACTTTCTTGTGTGACAAGCAGATTAAGCAGTGGCCAACATATTTTTGAACAAAAGCCCTAAGACTTGGAAACCAGAAGTGCTTAAGTATTAACTCTACAGTTTTGTCTATTCCAGGATGGTCGTGCTCATCATGAAATATACGCAACAGACTTAGCCTATGTCCTTTCGGTATAAAGCAAAGTAAGCGTGGTTGCTCGCCAGCACATGAATACTTGTAGTATAGAAGATCGTTCTTTTTGACATAACGGTTTGCATCTAGTCGTCCGTCAGTAAGTTTTTCTAACAAGTCAAGGGTCTCTGCATCAGCAGCCTGTGCTGCTTGAGCCCAGTTCTGTGGCTTCTGTACGCTACAAACATTGACAGGATTACGACTTAAGTAGTCGGCGTGAGACATGCATGTACCCTTACGGTATTCAAGGGAAAAGTCAAAGTCTTGTAGGTATATCCACCACCTGGCTATCCTAGGCAACAGATCCTTTTTTCGCTGCGTAAGTTTAAGAGCATTACAATCCGTAACTACCAAAAATTTATTGCCGATTAGGTAATGGCGAAAATTTTGCAAAGCCTTTACTACTGCCAATGTCTCTAATTCGTAAGAGTGGTACTTGGCTTCTGCGCCTTGGGTTAGTCTACTAAAGTAAGCTATGACACGTTTGTGACCTGACTCATCAATTTGCAACAGCACAGCACCATACCCAACGGAACTGGCGTCGGTGTGGACTTCGATGGGTAATTTCGGATCGTAAATAGCAAGTACTGGCTCCTGAGTGAGACAAGCTATCACCTCTTGACGTGCAGTTTCCTGATCATTTCCCCAGTGAAAATCTACTCCCTTCTTGGTCAATTTCGCGATGCATGCTACTTTACTAGCGAAGCCTGCTATATAGCGGCGGAAATAACTTGCCAAACCGAGAAATTGGCGTACCTGTTTGACAGTTTTAGGGGTTGGAGATTCAACAAGGGCCTTAACCTTACTAGCGCTCGGTCGCACCTGACCTCGACTAATGGTTCGTCCTAAATATTCAATCTCGGTGGACAGGAAGGTACATTTTTTGAGATTTATTGAAAATCCAGCTTTTGTTAACACCTCTAAGGCCTTACGCAAACGTACAAAGCCCTCTTCGATGCTGTCACTTAGAATAAGGACGTCATCAATGTAGACCAGAGTCCAACCGGGTTCAATCAGTTCCTGAAGCGTTTTTGATATGATTCGCTGATAAACAACGGGAGCGTTCGCCAGACCATAAGGCATTTTGAGATATTCATAATGCCCTTCCGGCGTGACGAAGGCTGTCTTGTGAATTGACTCGTCATCCATTGGTATCTGATGGAACCCAGTGGCCATGTCCAGTGAGGTGAAGTAGGTATTTTGACCTAACCTATCAATGTGCGAATCTATCAGGGGCAAGGGAAACCTATCTTTCACAGTCAATTCGTTAAGTTTCCGAAAGTCAACACACATGCGGTCCGCACCGTCTTTCTTTTTAACTAGCAGTATTGGACTCGCGTACTCGGACTCTGACTCCCTGATGACACACTTATCCAATAGATCTTTAACAATCTCACGAACACGCAAAGTCTCGGAATGTGATAGTCGATACGGCCTATACTTAACCGGAGTGTCACTGTTGAGCCTGATGCACATTGATCCAGTATTTACGGTTGTATTCGCGGTTCCGGTTATAAAATAATCGGAAAATTCATTAATCAGGACCTTTAACCTTTCAAAATCATCGTCTAGTAATGTCGTTTTAACGGGCACCTGTGCATCAGCCTCAATTACAAAAACTTTGGCAGGGCTCCTATCCTCATGTCTAATGTACTGACGTTCGCTAGTACGCACATATGTAACACCTTTACGATTCAATACATCAGTACCAATTATAACTGGCGTGTTCATATACTCAGCCGCAACGACAAACAAATCAGCTTCCATTGTAATCTCGTCAAACTCTATGGGCAAAGTAACATAGTAGGTGGATTCTATTTGCTGTCCGCCAATACCACGCAACACTCGAAAAGCCGGTCGCCGAACGCAGTCAAAATGCTTAAGTAACGACGTAGATATCAGCGAAATAGTGGAACCACTATCAATTAAAATATCAGTGGGTACACCTTGTATCACAGCTACGACAACGTCATTATTACCCTTTATGATATTCTCACGACAAAAGTTCACATTATTTTTATTACGAGCCTCTGATTTAAGTTTAGCAAAGCAGGATTCAACTCGATGTCCCGGTTTCTTACAGAAAGAACAAGGGTCTGATTTATGCAATGGTAAAGTTGATGTATTTGATTGACCCGAATTGGAATTTGAGGGTAGTTGTTCATTACGTTCAATCCTAGTTCGCTTATGGCACCTGTCCTGCCTATGACCGGCTAAACCACAATTAAAACACTTTCCTTCTTCAAAACGACGCTTTCTCGTGTTATCGAAACGTTTGGGTTTAGCATCCGCACTACCAGTTTTAACCCGCGGTTCTTTAACACTTGGTTTCACATAAATGGAGAAAAAATCCACAAGGTCACAAGGCATAAGCTTGGCGTTGGTTGCCGCTGCACGAATCTGGGGGTCCATTATGCCCCTTATTATAATAGCCGCAATCAATTCCTCACTTAATCCTTTCACTATTCGTAACCGGAGTAATGAGCGCCGCGCATAATCAGCATAGGTAGAATAGTTATCAGAATTAGTACTCATCACACTAAACAATATATCGGCAACATCGAGATTTTTAGGGCACAGTGGTTTGAATTCCCGCTTGAAATTACTCCAGCTACGATCAGTTGTTGACCACTCATTTAACCACAACCTAGCATTTCCTTTTAGACAGTTACCTATTCTAGAAAGGCACTCGTTGTCAGACCAACCATTAATAACCTTGGCCTGATCAACCTCGTTACACCACACTTCAATATCATGCAAAGACGGATCAAAGTTTGAAATATAAAAATGTTGGTTAGATCTCACCGAATTGCAAATCGTAGATTGGATCGCAGTAGCGATCCTATCCGCCACACTCAGCTCCAAGTCCACGGTAGTTGGCACGGCCGTCACCTCGCTCGCGGGCGGCGCCTCAGCTCCTCTGATGGTCTCGCTGAACCGTGACACGGAGGGTGTACGTGAAGTGGTTGGCGCCGGCGTGCTAGCGTCCGGCCGTGTCAACTGTCGTGGTTGATTTTCTAACGCATTGATACGCTCAAGCAACAATGTCATCTGTTGCCTGAGTTCGTTATCCGGCGTTCTATTACGATGTCTACTGCGCTTTTTACTACTTCTATCGCGACTACGATGCCTTTCTTGCCTATCAGACATGTTGAAACTATTTACAATGAAAACTTTGAGGTTAATTTACAAAAACAAAACTAAATTATTCAAATTACGTAAAAAGATCAAAATTCCGTAACACAGCAGTACAGATAGGACAATGGTATCCTATCCCACTTCTGATATAGGGAATTATGGCCTAATTTACTTAAAAAAAACACGTTTCACAAAAACCTATCGTCACATTTATTTTTAATAATTTAACCTCACACAGAAAATCACACAAATTAGAACAAAGCACTAATCTACAACTAAAACTAAGCAATTTGGAAGCAACAATCACAAAATAGCAAGCTAACCTAAATCCTAACCTACAAAGCAATACGACAGTGACACGTCCGATCCCTAGTCGCCCTGAGCCAAAGTAAGAGGGCCGCCAAGGCGCGCGCTGCCTTTTATAAGGCCTTGGTCTCCTATTTTCGCCGTAGGTCGCGTCCAGCGTCACGCCGTAGGCCGCGTCACGATGCTCACTATAGAAATGTACTGATGCGGTCTCCCTCACACGCCGACGTTGGCGCGTAGACGCCGTAGGTAGGCCATAGGACGTTGATCAAAACGTTTACGTCAAAGTCGGACGCCGCATATAGCATAAAATAGGAGACCCAGGCCTAAGCTCGATGACGCCACACGCTGCCTGGAGCGTCAGCCGGTGTGGCTATCTTCTACATAACTTTATATTACATTCATTAATATACGTTTCAATTTGTACAATCTTATAAATAAGGAGTGTCACGTCGGCCTGAGCTGTGTGAACTGGGTTATTACTAGTTTTATTGTTAGGTCAAAACAATTACATTGATTACTAGCTATTGTCTTTATGTTATGGTACAGTAATAAAAAAATACGAGTGTCGAAGCCATTGGTTTATGCAATATTTGGATTGCCTCAATCCATATTAATTGTGCTAGAAGCACATTACATAATTGTTATGGATATAGCGCTAAAGAATCAATTAAGTGTTCAGAATTTAAAGAACATGCAATATAGATTGAATTTGAATTTGAACATTGGTTTATACTCAAGTATTTCCAGCCGGTGTTTTAATCAATGCGAGAGACAATTCAGTAACTGACCGTATAAATTTACGGATATGCTAAGCTTCTCTTCAATCTTCACCTTAAAACCAAGTTTTCCAACTATAGTTTGCAATCAAAGCTCGTTTGTAAAAATAATAGAGTATGTATAATGTTTGTCCCCTGCGCAGGCGCCGCCCCCATCTGACAGCTCGCGGCTGGGCGCGGGCGCGGCTGCGGTGGCCACGGCGGCGGGCCACGAGCTCGCAGACTTCCCGCACCGGGAGCTGCTGTTCGGACTCACCACCACGGGTAAGACTCTCTCTCTTTCACTTGTTACACCTACCGACTAGAGTGGAGAGACAGTATCCTCGGCCGATCCTCGACCAATGAATGGCTAGGAATTGACCGAGCGCTCGGCCGAGGACGCTGTCTCGGCCAAAAGTTGTTCGTAAAAAAGCTACGTCCTCAGTATATCATAGTTGAACCGTTTAACCTAGAGCAGCCGTACCATGCTGATAACACTTTCATACTGTATATATGATGTAGGTTGTAAAATATCAGTAGGGATGGAAATAAATACATACCTATGCTGTTTGAGATACGATGGAGCTGAAATGAAGACTTCGTAACATCTAGTTGGTAATAATGATGAAGAGTAGAAAATGCTATGTAGTCTCAATATTTCTTCAAGTCTCGAGAAGACATAGAATGCCAAGTTGCGCCAACGAATGAGGGATCCAAATTAAACTCGGAATTTTTGTAATTTAGTCACGTCGCCCCTGCCCGTAATGTTAGATTCCCTTGTCTTATTATTAGATACATTTTATAAAGTGAACTAAAATGTACTAACAATGTCTTAAAAATATGTATAAACGTGGCTTAAAATATTTATATATTTCACTTATTTTAATGCCTAAAGCTGTAACAATAACAGGCATACCAATTGAAAGCTTCTGTTAACTGGTAAAATTTTATCTAAGTCCGATTTATTTTGGAAATGCTTTGTCCTTTATCCCTTTATGTCTGAATTTACGAGACCATTACTCGATAACTCTATTCATTTGAGTGTTATCGAACAAATACACACGAGACGCATATTTTCTGAGGATTATTAAGTTTAGGGTTAAAGGTTTATACAAAGGCATTGTGGATAAGGATTGTCTTGACTAGGTATGCTTTAAATATAGAATATTTCTCAAATCTATTATTTAGAGATTTTATTCTGCAATAGAAGGATTCTCTTATTGTAACTGAATTTTCAGCGCCTTTACATATTACCAACTCTCAATTTAGAAATAAGCCCTTGGCGTATTAGCTATCATTCAATACCACTCAACGAAAAAAAAAAAACAGGCGGCATTCTTACGGAATGGCTTTCCATTCAAGATATTAACGACCGCTTGGGAAATTACGTCAATGGGGGGGATGCTTTGAAGTAAATAACATGCAAATTAATAATTCCTTTGGCAGAGTCGTACCTGGAATTCAATGCTCAAGATATGGAATTCGGGTTCAACGAGAGCCGGCGGGACCGTATCCTGCGTACGTTCGTGCGCAACGCGTACTACTACCACCTCAACGAGATCTACTCCACGCTGAAGAATGAATACACGGACTGGGACAAGCCCGTGCAGAACCCGCTCAGCGTGCGCGACGCCACACTCGAGGTCAGGACTATAGATACGGCTTCTAAATTTTGTTGCCGGTTAATATGTAGCATGATGTTGAATTTTTGCTTTTATCAGTTCTAGGTATTGCGACTTAAGAAAAAGGTCATTGTATAATATATCCCCTTTTCAAACAAAATATAAATAAATGTCGACATATAATAATATGATATCTACTATGCACGTATGAACTAATCCTGAAACACGCCTTACAGTAGTAAAAAATGCTTAACGACTTAAACAAGTTATAACGGCTTACGTGTTATTTTGCGGTGAAATCTGCCCTCGTTCTGGATAATAAAAACTAGACGTTCGTTGCAGACGCCCGCAAAACTAGCGGAATTTTAAACAAAAGCTTTAAGTCATCATGAAAGACCGAACCAACACTAAGCTGGTTACATTGTGCTTTTGACGCCATTAAATAGTTTTGAAGAGGATTTTGCTTGCAGTCGTGACGGTGCATGTAATTTTTTATTACTTTTTAACGTGTATTAATTATAAAGGCCAATGTTTTCTGAATATTTCAATTACTTTGCACCAACACTGACATTTTGGCCGGACCTCAATCACTTAACTCAATTAAGTCAATAACCCTATTAATTGGGTCGGGTGAAAAGATGTCGTGTTAATTAAAATGTTCCTTCATTTAAAAAGAGTTTCTCGGCTTTTTTCGAAGTTGGAAACTGTCAGCTTAGTTATCGATCACGGTCGAAGGCTCAAAGATGAGGCACTTCCCGAGAGCGCCTTCTTTTGATTATTCACCATATTTTAAGGGCTAAGATTGGCTTCTATCACTAATTTTTAGGGGTATAATTATCCAAATTCAAAAGATACAAAATATATGTAAACTATTACTTGAATTACCACAATACCTACGTGATTGTTAAACAATACCGACATATCTTCGTAAAACGATATTTTAGTTAATACCTAAATAACATTGTACTCACGTGATAGGTCGCTGTCTGTATCGCCGTGAATTTTTCGTTTTATGTGTTATCCTCATATCTACAGCTAAGTGAAAATTATGGTAAACATCCAGTTTTTCAGAAAGTCCATGTCTTGCAGTAGACTATTACAGGCTGTGTGCTTGTTTCCGCGTGATATCCTCAACTGAAGCTCTATGTCGTTTCCGCTGTAATAATTAATTTGCGGAAGTCCATAAGTGCCTTCATCCGGGCCTCCGCCACAATTGGCTTCCTACGAGTGGTTTAAACCTGTTTTACCTGCGGTTAAACACCAACGTATGAGTTTCGCGAATTATTTAAAAATATTAGTATATTATTATTATATTTATTATAGACACTAGACACATACGTAAATATGTATGTTTGATAAGGCCGATTTTATTAACATACTACTACATAGGTACTTAGAACAGATTAGACGGCTTCGAAAACTTTTGGGTTTTAATATCACATGGAGTTTCAATTCTATAAAAAATAAATATTTCTTGAAAGTAATTACAAAACCACGTTACATTTAATTATGCATGTTAATCTGGAACTCATTGTACCTAAATTCCTTCTTGTAAGGTAAGGATAATCCGGATTTTACAAAAAAAAGGAAGGTTATGTAATCATTTTACGTCAACCTGAGGGTAGAGACCGAGGAACCTGTAAACGTAACTCCCTTATTTAAAAAAATGTATTACATAATTACTGTTCGTATGCTTTGTATCAGTTTATAATTTAGAACTTTAAAATGGTCTATAGACTCTCTCTATAGAGGTATTTAATATCTTTCATGGAAATTTTACGTCGAATTCACAACTTCCTTTCCTACATATGAAGTTACGTAACATAGTGTGAAGAAAATTTCCTTTTATCAGTACACATAAGTTATACCGTCGAAGAAGTAATAACAGTAGAACTGCATACCCTGCACCGCGTCTTTACGCTATATCATTCCATCCAGAAAATTTTAGCATATTTCCGTAGTTATAGCCCGTAGCACATAGTTCGTAGCCCGTAGTCAACGCTATCTGCTACGCCGCCGTAGCACTTAAATATTTCCGTCGGAAGAATCAAATAACATCGGAATTGCCACTTTAGATCTGTGCTTGAGAGTGAGCATGAAAGTTAGAAATGGTTATTACGAGCATCACACGGCTCCTTTGCGTCGCACCTCTCATGCTCTCATGCTGTTTGTATCTGTCGCAGGTGCTAAGTGACGGGCGCACGGCGGCTCCGCTCATCCGGCTCGGCTACTTGCACGCGCTGCGAGGGGGCACCACCTTCTTCACACACTTCCACCATCTGTCTTCCGATAAGGATTACCCCCAGGTAACGTACACTTTAATCTTTATTTGCAATCTCGCAGCGTAAATAAAATACTGTGTTAGCCTGGAGATAAGAATTGTCTCTGCAACTTTTATTCACAGCGCTGCTCATAAAATCCTTCTGTTAGCGTAAATAAAATTTGCAAAAAGTTAGTAAAGTAGATTGCACTGTTGTCTGGTCTGCCACAAGAACACAATTGATGTCGTGTGCTCGACCGCGAATGTGCTTCTCTTACGTTACTTTACTTGGACAAAGTAAATGGATATATGTTTATCAATCTGTCCAGTGTTTTGTTGTTCTAAGTGGGGTTTATTATTTTATTTTAGGTGAGGTTTTTACAGACAAATTGTTTTTATGTCTTTTTTATCTAGTTAAAAATAGTAACAACTCTTGAACTCAAAGTAACTGTGTTTTTGAATTTTATTTCTCGGCCAGACTCAACTTCGATCTTCTACAGCCTACAACAAGCCAACTTGTATACTCGATACAATAACACACAAACCTATTCCATTTCAATATTTTGTCATGTGTCCCCTTTAATTTAAGGGTGGGGGGGGGGGGGGGAAGGTGGTAACCGAATATTTTTTGTGTCGGTTCGTATTTCTGCGGCGGGTAGTTGGCGCGGCTCGCGGCACATACGTTGTTTGAGGCTGATGTGGATTTTATCGCTTACACGTCATTTGTCATGACGAACGAGTCGCTCCCACACGATTTTTGGTTTCAGATATTGTGTTTCTGCTGGATCAATCACACAAATTTTGGGAATACCTTCCCCTGATTTTATTTACTAGATACACGCTTGGCAAACAAATAGTTCACTTTGATTTGTTTTCTGTAATAGCTGTGTTAATAGGGTGTTTTTGTTTTCGCGATGTAGGTTTCAATTTCATTCTGAATATTTAATTTTAATCTCGGAGTTTACAAACAAGCAAGTCATACCTAAAAGTTAATTATCGCATACTTTTCCATTTAATTAGCTTTGATAAGTATGAAACATTTCAAGTTATGAAAATTCTTGTGTGGAGATATGTAAAGAGAAATTCTACAGGAAAATTAAAGGGAGTTGAAAAGAATCTTCGCGCTTCTCGATTCTCGCTTTACAACTTTTATCGATTATATACCGACTTTAGAGCATTATTAATAAGTATATTGCTCATGGTAAATATTTTCAGTTTTATTATGGGATGACCCAATAATGGAATTAGGTTACATGTTGTATAAAACGTTAAACATTTTCGTACTCATAAGTATAAGAAAATAAAACTGTTGTAAATTTAATATACTGTCTATGAATTTGAGGGTAAGTTTTTAAGACTTTTGGTCCAGCATATACCAGGCTCGCAGGACTTTAAACGTTATACCACTTCCGTGCAGCGCCCCGGGTCGGTGCACGGCGAGGAGCTGCCCTACTACCTGGGTGCACCGCTGTCGCCGCAGCCGCACTTCCAGCACAACTTCACGCTGCAGGACCAGCGCGTCGCCAAGACCTGCGTGCACTTCCTCGCCAACTTCGTGCGATATGGGTGAGTAGAACTCTTGGTCATTCATAAGCGGCTGGTACTTTACTATCTACGGCGGAGTAGATTTCTATTATGATGTTGTAATTTATATTGAGATTACTGTATAGTGAGAAACTTTAGAATACGTGATGGATCCTCAAAGTCCTACAAAACAACATCATGTAACTACCAACCATACATCCATAACTGCAGTAAAAACTAGCCTTACACAACAAAAAAATAATTATGCAGTCTCTATTTATAGAAACAAAGGGTTATCCTACCCTCAAAGCTTTTCACAGTGTTTCATAAATGTGTTTCTCCCTAGGAACCCGAATGACCCTTCAGCTACGCCCCCACCCAGCCCGCTTCTCGGCGAATCCCCGAGACTGGGTCCAGACGAACTGCCATACTGGGACACTTACGACACCATCAACCAACTGTACATGGAAATCAGTGAGTAACTATCCTGTGTACAGTCACCCACGGATCACGTAGTTTTGCCAATAAGAGGTTTTTAATGTTAGTCAGTTACGTATTGATACATATTCGTGGTTTACTGTACATTTTTTATTTAATTGTTGGAGGATTAAGCTATAATAAATACCTATAGAATATCGAAAGCCTTTAATGTTAAAAAAGAATACGCTGAAAACCCACACTCACTCTAGAAACGTATTTCAGGATAATCCTCATCATGTAGTCGTACACCTACGCTCGGGAACTAAGCCGAGATTTAAAGAGGTTTCGTTTAAAAGTTTAAATTCTAAGCCAGTGAGCTGTGAAGTTTGTTGAGCCGAGCAGTGTCAACGCTCTCGACAAAGCAGACTTATTAGTGCGGTGAATGGAGGGTCGAAGAGCAAGGGGCGGACGGGTCCCGGCCACTCGGGAGGGTTACTCTATTATACTGACGAAAAACTAACAAAAAACAGCTGTCGTGCAATCGGCACGTTTAATACAAAGAGGTAGAGTTCTTCTAGAAAGTTAGTTTTTCCTCATATAAGAGTGACCTCCCTGCACCCGTCCCACCTCTTTGCTCTACCGTATCTAGGATCTTTTATCTCTGCTCGTCTACAACCGATCTATGTTTGAGAGGTGGTTTTTGCAACTTTGCTTGTTCGCGGCGAGAGATATAATGCGATAATGATCGAAGGTTTTCAACACTTTTGCGATAAAATTACGTACCTACCTAGTATTAAAATATTCTTATATTTTTGAATGGACTATAAATATTATCTTATCATTTTAATGTCGTGATACTGCAATTTTTCATCCCCCGCACATTTGTAATATCTTGTATATATTGGTTTTATATAAGTACAAAATGTATATTTTATAGTGGTTAGTGATAGTATAGTTAATTTTCTCATGCTAGGGCTGTAGAGTACAGCTATTGAAATCTAGGTACTAATATGCAGCCGTAAGTCGTATGGGTTCAAACCCGTGCGAGCGTCGAGTCTAATTCTGTCATAAAAGTGTCGGGAGATCAAGCTCCTGGTCTTGTATCACTATAGTTTAAAGTACCTCTCGTTTCTTAAAAAAATATATGTTTTCTTCATAGTTTTGTTTTCAAATAACGGCACCTACTAGGTTTTTAGCGCAGATGATGGAAAGCTTCAACATTACCTTCATCATAAATATTAGCTAAACTTAAATTGCTCTTCGGAAGCATGAAATAGCTGTACATTTGTGTTGTACATAAATTGCTGCGAAAATTGCTCGTTAAAATGTATAAGTTATGTGGTAACACGTAATAAATTACGGACCCTGACGAAAACTTCCACCTGAACATTAAAGTTTCGGGTCGCGGCGGCGGGTCCGTTTCATTTATTTCAATTTGTTGCTGCTCTGGGTCAGGTCAGCAGGTGTAATGTGGTACTGTATGCAGGTAACAAGCCGGAGGTGAGGAGTCACTACCGCGGCCACAAGATGTCGCTGTGGCTGTCGCTGATCCCGCAGCTGCACCGGCCCGGGCCCGAGATGCCCGACGCCGCCATGCGCCATCATCACTTCCAGGACGATAACGCCAATTACTACGAAGGTAACTATCGGTGATAATAGAGTGTTTGTAACATAATAATTGTGTATGCTAGTAAGTTACTTTACAAAAAGGGAATTTATCAGGTGCGGTCCGGCCTCAGTCAACGTCTCGCCTGCACGTGCCTCACGTGGTGAACGCGGAAGGCGGCGGCCAGGGGGCGCGCAGCACGGCGCCGCCCCGCCCCCCCGCGCCGCGCCCGCCCGCCCCCGCGGCGCCCGCGTCCACCGAATGTCCGCCCAACACCACCGCCGCGCCCGCGCACCCCGACGACGCGCTGCTGCGCCGCCTCGCCTCCTCGCACTACCAGTCCTACACCGCCGCCCTCACCGTCACCATCGCGGTCGGCTGTTTCCTTCTCCTCCTGAATGTGTTAATATTCGCCGGCATCTACCACCAGCGGGGCTCGCGGCCGCGGCGGTCGAAGGACGACTCGAACGAGGGCGGCAGCTCGTCCTCCTCCGACAACTACGACGGGAAGCTGGACTACGAGATCCGCACGTTCAGCGGCAAGGGCTTCGGCTTCGAGTGCAAGTCAGCACACGTGCCGCGCGCGCCCGGCTCGAAGTTCGACCTGCGCGCGCTGTCCGACTGCGGCGAGCCCACGTTCGGCGAGTACAGCTGCTACGACGAGAAGCACCGCGCCGCGCGCCGCTCGCTGCCCGACGTGAGCGTGGGCGGCGCGCTGGACGCCGGCAGCGTCGTGTGTATAGACACGCAGAAGCCTGATATTCAGAAGTTGGACGATAAACCGGACCCGGTGGGGCGAACTAGTACGTTTGAACCGCGTGTGGTGGACAGTTCGACGCAAGTGAAGTTCGGTCCCGGCGGGACGGACGTGCCGGCGGGGGCGGCGGCGGAGGGCGCGGAGGGCGCGGGCGGGTCCGGCGCCGCCCGCCCTGGCCCCGCCGCGCCGCCGCCTCCGCCCGGCATCATGAAGAAGCGCGTGCAGATCCAGGAGATCTCCGTATGAGGGTTGATGGACTCCGTGGAGGTAGTTGTCAATAAAAGGACTAAATTGTGATTCTAAGTGCGTGTGAGTGTACATAATTATTTGACGCACATCCTACCTTCCATTACTTAATTAAAGTGCCATCTGAAAGCTTTTATGTCATACATGTGCAAATGTACTTGCTATAAATTAACTTACGAGTATGTGTAGTTGCACTATATCTGTAAATAATAAAATAAGTAATGTCGTGTTTTGTTCAGATTATGAAAATATTTGTAGGTTTAATTGTTTCATATTTTAGTTATGTTCAATTTGATACCTACTCACTTATTACGTAGAAAATAAGATTATGTTCAATGTGAATATAGCTAATTTAGTAAAAACAAGACTTCTTAAATAAACTTCTAACTTCCAGTGTTGTAAATAATTGATGATAACTGAAAAATGTTTATATAGTAGCACAATACCTAGTATAATTTACATATTGTATTAAAAAGGTGTATGTTGTTGTAAAGTTAATTTAAGTGAGTTATATTAACTTTGAGTAGTTTTTGATAAGTAAAGTATGGAAAACTTATGAAAGAAGGTTTTCATCAAGAGGTGGACGTGTACCCAAACTGTCGGTATCTTTAAATAACGGTTACATAGTGCATACTCAACCCATTTCAAATACATAAGTACATACTTACGTAATGGTTTGCTCATGAAATAATTTTCGGATGAATTTAAGGTAATCAGGGTAATGACAGCAGTTTCTTACCTAATAATAAAGGCTCATTCAATTCGTTCTTAAAATCCATCACCTTCATTAAAAAATATGTGATTCCAAATAAAAAAATCTATCTTACGCTTTGCTCAAAAGCTGCGGTTGCGTACACGTCCATAATTTTATCTTTCATGGGAATTGATGATATGATATGAACTAAAAATATAATTATACTGTGAGTGAATATAATTAAATAATTTTGAGCCATTTTGTGACAAAATGTGAAATTTAAACAAAACCTTACATTAGGAATGTAAAATCATTGAAATACGAGTATTACGTCATATTCCTACTTCCTAGTTCAATATAAGTCCACATTAAATGTGTATATTAGATAGATACATTTATTATTCTTGTTGAAATTGAGGCCCAAGTCATGAATCATATCCCAAAACATTATTGCATTATTTACTATGGTTTAATTGAATGATTTGATTTATACCAGCATACCTAATTTATTTATAAAAAAAAGTTTCATAGACATAAAGGAAACGCGAATGGAAATTCGCAGATTTGCACCACAATACGCAACAGTAATCTGAGAGTTTTATAGTATATTCAAAATCTAACCATAGGAAGTCAAATATCAGAGAAAGATACAATATATTCAAATGAGTACATGTGTATTAGTCTAGGCTCCTGATTGGAATATGTTGCTGTGTGATGCCCCGACCCCGGCCACCCGTGCAGATTAAAGCAAATCCCTCTAGTCTTGGAGGAGGCCTATGTCCAGTAGCGGACTCAGTGTTGTACGTGACAAGACCCATATTCACAAAAGGTAATACAATTATGTCATAATTGTATTACCTACTCTGATAAATATATTTGAAAGATCTATGATCTATGAATGAGATATGGTAACTACAAAATACCAGTTTACCAACATATTTATGATAATCTCATGTCAATACAGTGCAGAGACTGCTAGGCTGCTATGATTTTTCGCCATTTGCATATGATAAAATATGAGCCCCAACCTTTTTTGCATAAACTCTCGATAACATATTTTTTTTTGGAATTGCATCTCAGGTACGGCTTACCTAAAATAAAATAAATCATTCTTAAAGTGACTTGCACTAAAATCTTAAAACAATATTGAGTGTTAAATCTCAATTTTAACAAAAAAATAATATGAATTGTCGTTTCTTAAATCGAGATGAGTCACTAAATCTAGATTTAAAATTTTGGTACAAGTCTTCCTAAGACAGATTAGCCCATAGTGCTTGTTCATATAATACCTACTCACGGCGGTGGTAGCGGGCGCGATCATGTAATATGAAACATAATGACGTGATAATGAAAGTGTTCGCCTCGAAACGCAAGTGCGGTCTAGGTACAGTCGAACTATGAGGTCCTGACAATTAAAAGTGCGATTTTACATACATTTTAAAAATAAAACACCGATTGATTATGGTTTTTTTACGGATTTGTCCTTTAATAAATTATAACAGATCGATTAAATACGATCTTTAACAATTAGTTAGGATCCACTTCCGTTTGCAGGACTTTGTAGTTGGACAGTACATGCTGCCGCTCCCGGCGTAGCAAGCTCAATATGAACAAAACAATTCTATTTGATTATGTAATGTATAAACTGTGTATTTTATTATTGAATAACAAAAAGTATGGACTTTCTGTGTTGTCATTATTGTTAATGTTATGTTGTCACTGTATCGCAGTTAATAAATTAAAATTATATTTGGAAAGTTTACCTAAATATGATTTTGTCAAACGTAACATACAAACAAAAAAGATTATTTTAGCAAATTATTGTAACATCTACCAAATGAAAATTTAATTTTCGTCCTTCGCAGTAAATATTAGTTTCTATTATGGAATTGAATTATTTATACTTACCTTTATAATTGTATATATACCTTTGGGATACATTTGTTAGAATTTTATAGATATATAAAGTTTTATCATTTTAGCCATAATGTCTACTCGATTATAGCCGAATCTCCTAGAAAATATCAGCATTTTGTTACAATTCGGTGTGTAAATGGAGTGCATAAAAATGTGGTGTCGAATAATAAAAGAATCGAAAATATTCCTGCTTTTTCTTACAACAACCCAAAAATATATACTTATTGCGCACTGTTTGACCCAAATTTAACCCAAGTGGTAAACATAAATATTAAGTAACAACTACAAATCATATCGGTAAACATCGTATAGATGAAATGTCGGTTTAGTAATTGACAACAAAACTCAACGCCGCGATGCCGTTGCGGTGGAAAAGACAGAAGTTCCATGAATTAAGTAGAAAGATATTACGCTTTAGAGGCTCAGCCAAGCTTGAGGCTGCCGTTTAATGCCATAAATCCGTGAGGATAAACATTAATTAAAATAAAGACAGGAATAAATGATTAATCACCGCTTACCGCCTACCTTAGCATGCTACATAAAGTAGCGTGGATTTTGGGGCTTTTGTTTTATGTTATATTGCATCTCCGCACTTGATCGAACACAAGACTTTACAATACCACAAGTACGGTGGCCTGCGCCTAAAAGTATACAGGCGGAGTTTTTAAAATAGCGATCCCTGATGATGAAGGGACAAGCTACATCTGTTATAAATCCGGGGACATGTTGTGTGTGATGTGCGTAGCAGTGGTGTTTATGTGGATGTGCTTGAGCAGCATGTGAGCTTGAGATCGCTATTTTAAAAACCTCGCCTGTATACTTTTAGGCGCAGGCCACCGTACCTAGTATTATTTAAATTATACATTTTACACTCTAAATTTCTAAAAACAGTATGAGGAAATGTGTTTGTAGTTCTTCCAAATAAATATACGTAGGTAAGTAGTAGTTACTATGTAACACTAATTATAATTAATCTACATAAACCTTTCGAAGCAGAATTAACCACTGTGATGGTCATGTGAGCTACTAGATTTCGACAAAACTGTAATTAATTGACTTCGTTTGTCGAACTCTGTGACAAAGCGCCGCGTACGAATTGCTATGTGCAACCCACATCGGTCGAAATACACGGTCGACTGATTAAATCAAGTGCAGAACTGACTAAATTCAATTCCTAATAGAGGCAGCGTATGGCGGCGGTGGCCACACCAAATTCCACTAAATCAGGATTTCTTGCGTTCAATACATTTTGGATGCAACCGGGAATGGAAACCACCCGCTAAAATTGTTAACGACTTTCTATTAAAAGTATGTACCTACAAGTGAAAAAGGCGCAAATGGGGAGCTAATTTTGCATAAAATTTAGTGCCTACGAAGTAATATCTATCTATGGCGTCACTCTAACTTCAAATCATAAATATAGTAAATTGGCAATCATTTTTTTATCCACAGTGGGAAGGTACTTACAAGTAAAATTACTTCCGTATTGATAGAGCCTGTATTTGTATTGAACTTAATAATTGGTATACGTAATATCTTTATCGAAATGGTTCATTTTATAATCTGTGGGACACAACTGTGCAATTTTAATAAGAAACCTCACAAAATTTGAAATTCTAAACATAGGTAGGCATATTTGGTGAATAAGAGTGCTCAGTGAGTCTAGTATGTTATCGGATTAGTCGTGCAAGAAAGCCTGTTATGTACGTGATATTGGAAAAGTTAGGAAAGAACAGGAGGATTACAAAACTTTGAGACTACAACGACGGCGACGCACTCGCCTGTCTCCGTAAGAGGCTTCATCTTCAATGCGCCATTTAATACTTTCCAACATCCGCTTATATGATTACCGTTTCCTCGAACGAAAGTACGAGCTCGAATGCTGGGGGTTACTCTACGTTTGACAAAGAATGAACGGACTAGAGCAATGCATTTTGTGTACTTAATACAACGAGATAGAGGCGTGGCGGAGCAGTAGCGCGCATCGCGGTGAAACTTCGTTTTTCGTAAGACTTTCCTGCGTCTACATCTACTCACTAGTTTTACATTATAAACGAACAGTTCTACAATCCTTATTTTTATTTTACACAAAAGAAAATGACTAAATACAATTATACTTTATTTATTTTTTTATTTATAAGATAAACCTATATAAATGTTCAACTATCTTTAATATAATCAAGTAATTAACAAATATTTTAAGGAAATCTAAATTTTCAGGTTTAAAAAAAACACACGCACTCATGCCTTGTACTAATGTACTCCCTTGCGGGGTAGGCAGAGGTGCATTGCTGCACCCACTTTTCGCCAGAGTGTTATGTTAGTCCCAATGTAATAGGGGGCGGGCCTATTGCCATTTTACGGGCACATCCAAGACCCGAGAACAAATATCTGTGTTTAAACAAATATCTGCCCCAGCCGGGAATCGAACCCGGGACCATCGGCTCAGTAGTTAGGGTCACTAACCACTACGCCATTCGGTCGTAAAATTTTAAACAGGTAGGTACATTATCAGCGTTTTATTTATTTATTTATTTAACTCTTTATTGTACAAATATTACAAATAAAAGTACAAAGGGTGGACTTAATGCTAAAAGCATTTTACTTGTCTCTATGAAAGTCGGTCAAAACTTCGATCTCCAAAAAATACTTTAGAAAGCGAAGAAGCTCAGAGTATTATTTTGCAATTAAAACTATTGCTATTGCCACGCAACGATGAATAAAACAACAAACATAACAGTGAAATGTTCGCGCTGGAAAACTTTAATTTATTCCCAAAGTACTTCACTGAAAACTTCCGTGACTAGTTATACCAACTTGAGATTCTTCAGATTCTACACTTCAATTCGCCATTTGTTTCAGACTTTTGTACCACTTATGTATCTATAAAAAACGAACTTCAAAGTTATTATTCAAGATAATGAGATTAGCTGTACGGTCAGATGAAATAAAATTCTGACTTATCAGAAACTATCTTATAGGTAATTAAAATGTATACACAGGTAATTAAAATGTCATTATACATTACAACTTAATTGGAAGAATTGCTCTAAGAACATGCACTAAGTCAGTGCCTCCACTCTATAGAAATTCCTCAGGATCAGCAGCTTTTTGATGGCAAAATACTGTTTCCTTGGTCTTACTCATCCAGCAAAGAAGTATTGGCTCTGCTTATTATCTTACGCCGAGTAGGTCAGGAATTACATATCATAAAATATTATGAATACCTCTAGGTATTACGTGTAAAAATGTTTCGGGTAACCAATTCATTTATTTGTACCATGAAAAATATCTGTTAACTCAATCACGCGCCACCCATGAACCAACATAACACGGGAATAAAAAGTGGAAAGTCACGATAAAATAATTGTGTTTCCAGTTGAACGTGCGACCGGAGCGACCGGTCCGGTAACGAACGAGACGGACGATTCAACCGGACCGCGAAACCTTCAAATTGAATTTTAAGCATCCAATTTGTTTGCGCGGTGGCGGTAGCGCGGCTGGTGTATCGGCCGCCCGCCCGCCGCCGCCGCCCGCCCCGCTCCCCGCTCCGCTCTCCGCGCCCTCACTGCGAGTTCCCACACACGTAAACCGATTTTTGCCAGCCACCACTTTGAGTTCCGACCGGATTTTGATGAATTATTTATCTGCATATGCAGTTTGCTAAAGCACCGGGTGTAGAGTATGTTATGTTATATTCTGTTTGAAGCCTTTTTACAGAGTAACAAAATTTAACGTTATGATTTTAATAGCCGCTATGAATGGATTTTTAGCAGCACCTGGCACCACCTGCTTTCAGGTTGGCTTATAAGTTTTCTATTCATTTAATCTATATATATAGTTCTATATAATTTAGTAAGCATAACTTAAAACTTCAAAACTCAATTGTAAAACACGTGCGAAATCAAAGCAAAAATTGACATTACTGAAAAAACGAGAAAGAAATAAGCGTCGTCCGTAAGCCGCATCAATATTTCAATGGAACGCAGTACTGAATTCCGACACTTGCTATTAATATTTCGCTCGCTTATGATAAAGGCCGTCCGATTGAAATTGTAATATCGGTTCGTTCGTACCTGGTGTTGCGTGTTTTATATTCCGGGCCCGCGCGGCGGCGGCATCTCGCCGATATTATCCACGCCGTCTCCAGCCGTCTGGACGTAAACGATATATAACATATTTATTATGAATCGATTTCATATATGGTATTAAAATGTGACAATAAAAGTCATAAGTCATAATTTTTCATACGCATTTTTTACGGATTGCTAAAAGTTTTAAGTTTTTAACCGCCATTAACGTCGTCGTTCGTAAGCGTGAAATTAAAAATGTTTAGATGGCGCTAAAACTTACACGGCGTGTGTGACAAGTCACAACAGGAAATAGCTTTGTTGCATGATTCATTTAATACTTATTTATGTATATGCAGGTCCATCTATTTCATCGCACACACACACGTCGAACTTAAATTGTTCGTCAGGCGTTAGTAAATAATTGACCAGTATAATTTATCAAAATCACAAGCCCGTTAAATGTGCAGTAGTAAATCAACAGTAATTATTATCCTGGAATAAATTTGTATTAAATAATAGAGTTTCATAATGATGAGAATAATTTATATGAGGACGGATTAACGTATTTACAGACTGAAAAGGAGTAAAGCCGAGCTTTAATTTGTATACAACGTGAATATTATAAAATTAAGTAAGAATTGGATTTTAATGAATCATTTTTATATTAAGGAAAATATAATTTGAATATGAAATAATCTACAGTCAGCTTCATCATTAACTGTACACTTAGTCAAACTAAGAGACCCAATTTTTTTAAAAGAACAAATTGTGTTTTACAGCTGGCTAAAGGTCTCTCCGTGAGTCTTCCACCATCATACTATTTATTATTTATTAATCCATTAAAACATTCACGGTGTGGTGACTTGTGAGTTGGAAAAGATACACACGTATATATAGCTACTAAAGAAGCTGACCGTACGATGAAGAAATTGAAATTTAAGATATCGCTTATTAGAGACAAAAAATAAGCCGAAAAAAGTTCCCCGATATCGGGGAGAAGTCGCTCCGTCGCGCCTCGTCCTCGTGTATCTTGTGATTAATGATGAGCGTGACACCATTCCATTTAATTCAGGAAATTCTTATACAATGAGTTAAAGAAATCATTCTGTTTCCTATTTATCAGCGAGACTTGTGTAAAAACAAACGTATCGAATTGGGTGACACCAATGTCTATGTAGCTATTTATCATCAACGCCTACAACCCACGGTTAATAGATGGATTATTGAACTATTTTAGATAGTTAGTTTTTTTTTTCAGTAGTCTTAATTAATTTTAGGATTCAGTGGCTGTGACGTTCGGATAGATAGGCATGACAAAGTTTTTACGGTTTGCTTTTTTACTATACGAACTCACAAGAGGCATTTTTGTTAAGACCGACATTCAACACATAATATTCTCCAAACAATTTGGCACAAAGCTAAAAGCGGTGATTACAGTGTAATATAGTCTGTGTTATTTGGTTAAAAAGTGCACAGCCCCGCTGTAACATTTTACGCGTGTCAATTTGACTGGGACGACGACGCGGGTAATAAACCGCGTCCGCCCGCAAGCCGCCCGCCCACCGCCGCCGCCGCCGCCGCCACCGCCCCAGCGGCCAACGTAACGCTATTCAACTTCATAACTCCACCGTCAAGAGAGCGTTTGCAAACGACCTGTCAAAGTCACATATTTTTACCCTCTGACCTAAAAAAAGAATCTTGTGACCATGCTCAGTTTTTTTTAAAAGGTATTATACCCTTTTTGCAATACCTGTATATTGATTTATATCGGTTTAGTAAGAGTTCTGTGAATGCTGATGGATTATAAGAGTGATCTTTGGCTACGACGATGGACTCACAGACTCGCACAAATAAAAAGTATTTGATTTAAGAAGCGCAAGTACGAGGCAGAATTGTCTCGTCTTATTTTATTGCATGTTTATATAGCGATACGCACGAAATACCCACATTTCAGAGGGACTTGTTTTTGTGAAATCCTTCATAAAATAAAGCAGAAGGGTCTAGTCAACTTTTAGTATACATTCACCTCCCAAATATCACATTATGTAGGTATTGCGCTCCGGGAAAAGGTCGGCCTCTCACAAATGCGGTTGTGTTTAGAGTATCATCGCGGAAAATTGTTTCAGGTCAGAACTGAACTAATCTAAATAAAAAGTAGTCGAAGCGCCGTTCGGATTATAATAAAGGTCGAAGTTATAATACAGACCCGGCCTGACGTCGTCGTCTTTTAGTATCACTTAACTCATTTTTATAACCACCATTTTGGCTTACTCGGAGCCTCACATCCAGCATAAATATAGAGTAGAGCTTCCTGAGCACGATATAGTTGCCCTACTTCGGGTGTTTTCCACTATATCGGTTATTTGGTTGAAACTCAGCATGTGTGATAGTTTCAATCGTCGCGGGCTTCGATGGTGGTTTAGGTTTAAATTGAAGGGTTACAAATAGAGAGTTGATTATTACAGAGTTTGGGGCAACGGGCCGGGTTGAATTATGGAGGCTGTCGGAATCAATAGAGTTTGTAAAGGTTAGAATATCGGAGTCAAAGTCAAAGTCAAAGTCAAAGTCAAAATTTTTTATTCATCGTACAAATATAAAATTTTCTGATGAACGTCAATTTTTACAAATTACTCTCCGTTCGGATAAGGGGGGGCTCTTTCTGTCTAAGGAGAAGAACGGAGGCAAGAAACTCCTGAGCCATCTTTTCAAAAAAAGACTTAAAACTAGTTAGTATACAATACATATAAGCTTAATAATAATTATTATAATAATATGAGCAGAGCTAACTACTTATCACAGCCATGCATTAACGTCCTCTAAGTAATCATCAATTTTATAATAAGCTTTTTTACTGAGTTTCTCTTTAATGTAACACTTAAACTTATTCTCTGGCATTTGAGCAACTTCTGCTGGAAGCTTATTATAAAATCTAATACAGTACCCTAAAAACGATTTATTAACTTTCGCCAGACGCATCGCTGGAAAAGCCAGCTTATGCTTGTTCCTAGTATTAATGTCATGATTACTGCCAATTGTATCAAAAGTTGAAATATTCTTTCGTACATACATTAAATTGGAAAAAATGAACTGACATGGAACTGTAAGGATGTTAATTTCTTTAAATAGTTCTCTCAATGAATCCCTGGAACCAAGTTTGTATATAGAGCGGATGGCTCTTTTCTGTAATACAAATATAGTCTCAATATCAGCGGCCCTACCCCAAAGCAAAATGCCATACGACAATAAGCTGTGGAAATAACTAAAGTAAACTAATCTGGCGGTTTCAACGTCGGTCAGTTGTCTAATTTTCCGTACAGCAAAAGCTGCCGAGCTCAACCTTCCAGCCAATTTGGCAATGTGAGGTCCCCACTGTAACTTTGAATCTATAGTCATACCAAGAAAGACAGTATCATCAACTAGGTCCAATTTATTCCCATCTAGAATAATGTTAGTATCGCATTGTCTAACATTCGGCAGTGTAAATTTAATACATTTCGTTTTCTTAGAATTCAATAAAAGATTATTTACGGTAAACCAATCGTGTATGTCAGATAGAATAGAATTAATTTCATAAAAAATATTTTCACTTCTTTTAACTTTAAAAAGCAAAGAAGAATCGTCAGCAAATAAAACTATATTAGTCAATTTTTCAACCATAAAAGGCAAGTCATTAATATAAATGAGGAATAAAAATGGTCCTAGAATAGATCCTTGAGGGACGCCTATCTTTACATGAGCCCCCTGTGATTTAGTATTATTAATATCGACCCTTTGTTGCCTCTTGTCTAAATATGAAGCTATCAAATCTAAAGCCTTTCCTCCTATTCCATAGTATCTCAGTTTCGAAATTAAAGTCTGATGGTCTACACAATCAAACGCCTTCGACAGATCACAGAAGACTCCAATAGCATCGTGATGGTCTTCCCAGGCGTCAAATATGTGCTTAATTAACGCAGTACCGGCATCGGTTGTTGATTTGCCTTTTGTAAAACCATACTGCTGGCTATGAAACAATCGAGCATCATTGAAATGCAAAAGCATCTGATTGAGTATGATCCTCTCAAATATTTTACTCAAAACTGGAAGAACCGAGACAGGCCTGAAATTTGCAGGGTCCTCCATATCCCCACTCTTGAACAGAGGTATAATTTTACTCAATTTCATAAGATCTGGGAACACACCTTCAGCGATACATTTATTAAAAATGTTAGCCAAAATTGGGGCGATTTTATTAATAATAGAAAGAACAAATTTAACTGACATTCCCCACAAGTCTTCAGTTTTCTTCATATTTAAGGACTTAAATGTTTTTATAATAGTTAATGTATTTATATATCTGAATTTAAATTCCTTATCGGTTGAAGGTGCGTTCTCCTTCATCAGGGTTTCAGCTAATGTAGCTGAAGAATCTAGGTTGCAAGTAGTCTCTAAAGGAATGTTCGTAAAAAACTCTTCAAAGACTCTCGCCACCTCGTCATTTGATGTTATTATGTCATTGCCTACCTTTAAAGATAAATTAGTCTCGCGTGTTCGATTCTTCCCCGTTTCGTTATTAATAATATTCCAAATGGCCTTAGATTTGTTAGCCGAGTCTTTAATCTTGTTATTAATAAAAATTGTCTTCGCACAGTGACAGACACATTTGTAC
This sequence comes from Plutella xylostella, assembly GCF_932276165.1. Lineage (NCBI taxonomy): Eukaryota > Metazoa > Arthropoda > Insecta > Lepidoptera > Plutellidae > Plutella > Plutella xylostella. Next base: position 7,325,549 of record NC_063984.1, on the reverse strand, counting down.
ATTTTGCTATATTTCTTCACATAAGATTGAAAGTCAGGGCGGAGTATGAATGTTTTCATCTCATACAGATCATATAATGTCGCCCTGCTTTTGCGAATACCATCTGTAGCCCAGTCACAAAATTTAATTTTATTGTCTATCAAAACTTCCTTCGTTTCAAAATTACTCTCAAACTCATCAGCTATTATCTTAAATAAGTTAGTATACATCTCATTAGAATTGCAATCTACTTTAACCTTCGGAAGTTTTTCGTCTAGTTTCTTCAAGTAATTGTCAATTTTCTTTGTAGTAATCGGTCTGCATCTCACCTTAGTTTTATTTGTCTTGTCAGTGTTTACTAAGGTAATGGTCTGCCCACTGTGGTCTGACCTCAGACAATTTATCACACTACTGTCTTTAAACTCACAGCTACAGAATATGTTATCTAGACAAGTGGCCGACGTGGATGTAATCCTAGTTGGTTCCAGAAAGACATTAAAAAGATTAAATGATTTAAAAAGTAACAGTAATTGCGACCTATTAGGAGAGTCACCTAATAGGTCAACATTAAAGTCACCACACACTATTACTTCCTTTTTACTATTGGAAGCTAACCTTAGAACATCCTCCATGACAGTCTCAAAGGTAATGAAATCACCAGTAGGTGGCCTGTAGGTACATACTATTATATACTTGTTTAGCTCTGCACATGAAATTTCTATATGGTGTTTAACAGAAAGAGCTACTATGTCCTTTCGTTCTTTACATTTACAATTTTCTTTAAGAAATATAAGTGACCCACCATGCTCGTTGCACTTTCTGTTAAAACAGCTTATAAGTTTGTAATTTTTCAATTGGAACATCATTTTATTCTCGTCTAACCAATGTTCTGTGATACATAAACAATCAATGTTAAATTTTTCCGAAAATAGTTCTATTTCTAACAATTTAGAAGAAATACTCTGAATATTCTGATGTACCACTTTAAATTCATTCTTAAATGTCTTGTCCTTTAATAGTTTTGAGCCGAGAGAGAGGCGATCACGGCGGCGGCGGCGGCGGCGGCGGCGGTGCCACGGGCCTTGTCTTAATTGTCAATAAAAGTGAGTCCCAGCGCGCGTCGGCTGCCCGTCGAATATAATTAACGAACTTGTGCGATTTTCGACTTTGTAAATTACCTGATGGTCTCACCGACCCGCCGCACCGTGCCGCTACACAGACATTAATTCTGAACCCAGAAAATAAATCAGTGATTAAGAATTACCCTTTCGCAGGTTTTGCGCGTTGTGAATTTTGTAGTTGTAGGTAGGTATTACCTACCTTTACAGAAATCCATATTGGGATTTGAAAGTTAAATAAAATAGCCGGAATGATATGGATACTTATGCAAACTTGATAAAAACATCTAATAGAAGAACTTATGCTGAAGCTATTAGTGGTACTGAGAATTAACTGTGGTTGCAGGTGGTGTTGGTAGCAGCAATGTCATTCGATGATAATGTGTCATTTGCAGAGTTGGGCATGATTCGACTTGACTAAAATACCAAGTAAATAACCTAAGACTAATGTAGAATTAATATTTTGGACCATAATCGTATGGATAATCCTTGATTATATTTAAATTTAGTAATTTAACCTTGTTACTTTCTGATTTTAAATTGAACAAGTCCCATCTGACGGGATAGCATAACTTTAACCCTCATAAAAAGTAATATGCAAAAAGAATTTTCTTCTCAGCGCTAAATCTATTCTTTGTACAGTATAATCAAGTTTCTAATAAGAGACCGAGTAATAACTCTCGTGAAACACATCGTGGAAGGTACAAATTGCTCCGTTCGAAGGTCGTTTGCGGGCAAGAATCATCCCTAAAATATGTGCTACGCGTGCCCTCCTGAACCCTATTCGCTTCCCTTTTTGCTTATTTACTTAAGAAATCGCTGGCGAGATTCGGTCAGCTGCATACAAATATTATTTGGTTAATATTTAATTATTTCTATGCGTAAAACTTTTCTGTGTAATCCGTGTTGGAAACTTTTAAGTAGATATTTGAAAAATCTTTTTATCCGTGATAATGATGACCTATGAACCTAGATGACTTTTATAACTTTTTAAATATTATTTACTAGTACATTTTACGAGTAAACGAGTTATTGAGAAAATTATACCTACCTAACTACCTGAAGAAAAGACAGAATCCTTGAAAGATCACTGTGTTGTCTGTTCGTCTGTCCGCCAGTCGGGTAAAGACAACAGCGGACTACATGCATATTCTAATCAACAATTTCATACAATTTATCAAAATTGTGTCGAAAATGTTACCTTCTTAGAAAATGTATCCGCTTGGGAAATTGTGCCACACACTTACCGACCGTCGTCTCGGCCCGACAATGAATTGCTTCTGATACGATATTAATTTCATTATCTCAACACAACAACAGCCAACCAACCCTGAAACGATCTTAACAATGGAGAACAGATTGAGATGGTTTCAGGTACATGTGTTTATTTATATGCCGATACTCGTGTTTCAGGGCCGGGGATTAGACTCGATAAACGATTCAACGGAAATATTTATCCGTCTAGGATTATGAATAGGTCGCGTCGTCAAAGGGGTTTTTCTTGGTAGTAAATTTAATCAATAAGGGTCATGTGCTCCGTTTTGTTCTGATTACGCGCTTGTTCACAGTTTGCTGTCGTCTAAGTATTATTCTAAATAAAGTAAAAAAATCATTTCTCTCCCTTCAAACTTATAGACTACAATACACCTATAACAGAAATAATAGGTATGTGGTATGCATATGAAGAGTCTGATTTGGTAGTGCGCTCCAAAATACGTCAAACTCAAAAAATTCTGCATAAACTCTACAAACCTTTCTCTAGGTACGTTGCTTAAGTACCTACGTAAATACGTAAGAGCTACTAGCTAAATCTCATAGGATGTTTTATATGAAATGGCGTAGGTAATGAATGAAGCGGCCTCCCGGGGCGACTACTTTAATTTATTGTCTTTTTGCTTTGTTCGCGCTGAACTTAGACGCGCCTTTGTCTTACCGAGACTTCCATAGTCTCGAGATTATACTACGAGTATAAGAACTCACTCTTGTGAGCCGTAATTAAATTGAGTGACGCATGTAGCGAGTAAAAGTTGTGCGTTCAGGAAGTTTGAAAAATTTAATTAGGCGTTGTTACAAAGTTTTCTTCTTCAGAGTATTACAAACATCCTGTTAAGTAAAGAAATGTATTATTTTAAGATGATATTATTTTTTGCTCTAAGTACGTACATGGTTATTAATGTAGCCCAAAAAAAAACTTGGATGTGATGTAATGGAAGTGACAAGGGTGCGCGTTGCTGATGGGACAAACCGACGTTTTACGACTCACCCGACATCATATCTCCCCTTTTCAATGCAACGCTCCCTTAATTTTTGAATACAAAAAGAGGCTTCAGAGATTTGATCAAAAACACACATTACCGAGGATTCTTCTCACAGAGAACATCCTAGATAACAGACAAATGTTTTTTTTACAATTAAACCATCGAGCCTAGTCGGAAGTAATTGTTTCGCCTTGTTGTTCACCCGTAAATCCGATGGTCGTAGTCGCGACTACGCCTAAGGGAAGGAATAAATGAGCCCATTGTCCCAGGCTCGAACCCAACCTATTTAAAGAGACAATGCCCATTGTCGTGCAGTCAAATATTCAAAATTTGTTGAGATGTATTTCTCTTTCTGTTCCTTTTGGAAATTTAATATGAAATGAACATCATAGGCCCTTAGCAATTAAAGACACAAAAAAACTCCTTCATTGTGAGGAGGTAAATTTTTACCGACATATTTATCTCCCTTAGAAAAGGAGTTAGGAAAGATATATGAACTGTAAATTGCCAGAGATTGCAGTAACTGTATGGACTGCCTCGTAAAGGCGATTTTATTACAACGCTAAAACTACGCCTCGTAAAGTTGAAAAGATTCGCAAAAACTAGGAATTGTTACGGGAAATGTGGGCTAGGTCGCCACGTGCTCGGTCTTACAGCAGCGAGCTACGGGGAAATCAGACGACAAAGCGGGAACTTGGCGTGTTTTGAATTGTAAATATTTGAAATTAGTTTCAGGGGAGAGAAAAGACGCATCGCATCGGATATCCAGCATCTAGAAAGTTCCGCGTCGCGTCTTTAGGCCGACGGCGCTGCGACGACGTTCTCATTTCTGAAAGTAGGCAGCAGATTGGACGTCAACTTTTCCTCTTTTTCCATCACGACAGACTCTACACAAAGCACTCACATCTTTGGTTGGAGAGAAGTTTTTCATCTACCTGTAGGTTGTATGTATTGGGGTGCATAATAAAAACATATAAAGCCATATGCGTGTTTTTTTAACCGACTTCTAAAAAAGGAGGAGGTTCTCAATTCGTCGCTATATATTTTTTTATGTATGTTCACCGATTACTCCGCCGTTTATGGACCGATTTTAAAAATTCTTTTTTGATGTATTGGGTTGAGCTCAGGGGTGGTCCCATTTTTTTTTATTTTATTCCACCCCCAAGTGTTGGTAAAGGGGTAAAAACAGGGTATGAATTTCCATTTTGGGCACCTATTAACAGATTCTAATGAAATTTAGAACGTAAATATAGTTCTTATAGCAAAAAAAATATGATGGTGACCTCGAGCTAATCTGATGATGGAAACGGAAGGCAGTCAAGGGAACTCCTCAACGGTATTTATCAACTACCTCGTGTTTAGGCTTGAATGATTCGTATTGACTAGTAGGACTGATTGGTATCATTTGCATGTTAATTTTGATTGAAAATTATTGCAAATAAACTAAAAACAATAAAATAAAATAATAATTAAAAAAAAAAAAAACGACTTCAAAAAACCACTAAAAAATGTAAGAAATAATTTAAGGTTTACACCAATTCTATGTGACTATACAAATACCTAACCTAAGCAGGAACTTTTCTTTTTTGAAGTTGGTGCCATATTTCTTCAGATTACTTTGTCACCGCACCAACATTGAATTGTGTGAATACGTACCTCAGTTTTAGAATTAAATTTGTTTTCGCTATGAAACCGCGTAGTGACTTAATTATTCTTCATGCCAGTACGAAATGTAAAACCGCAGTTTAAATATTTGAATTTTGGCGAGTTTGCTTCATATTTAAATCACTCCTAAAATATAAATAGACAGGTATGTTTCAGTACAAAATTAAGTTACCGCTTGAATTATACAATTTTAAATACACACATGGGGAGATTATACAATTTTAAATACACACATGGGGAGGGTTTTCACCTATATTTTGCTCACGACTGTTATCACTTTTTGCCGCCATAGTTCTATATAGTGACGAAAGTCATATAAGCATCTATTTTTTTAGGTAGGATGAACGTTATTAGTTTACTACCGTGTGTAGGCAATTTAATTATGGTGCTGGTGTGTATAACTTAAACATTGCTGAACATTTTCTCATTTTAGTTTAGGTAGACACTTTTATCTAATTGCCTATGGCCTATTTTTGTTCAATGGGAACGTGAGAAATATGTGCAGTGGGGAGACGTTTTGACAATGCATTATGCAGGTGTCGGGGCACCGAGAACAAGAGATAACTCAGTATGTGCTCATCTAACGTCACCGTTCTTAAGACGAGTGAAGAGTTCGAGGATGGGGCTACGAGTAATTTTTTGTTTCACCGGACCCTTATATTTTATTTTTAGTACCACGAATGGTCATTTGGTGAGTACGCCACAAACAAAAAAAGAGCATGAATTTAAATTTATATCATTACATGGCATATTTACAAATACATAATTTTTGTCTGACATATCTCATTATCATTTATGGCAATTTTCTGTGAATTTATATTTAATGGATAATTAAGGATAAGTTTAGAGAGTTTATAGAGACATTTTATAGTTCATGACATGCCCGCTAGAGCTGTGGCCACAACTGCGAGCATGCTACGGCATAAGCTGCACCGCCGCCGCCGCCGCCGCCGCCACTCGACTCCGCACCACTACGTGACTCCGCAGACGACTCAACTAATCTCCACCGCGAGACACCATCGCTGATAAACTCAGTTGTCACAACGCACTCGTTCCATTACAGTTCTCATTCTCATTACATAGAGGTCCAATATCACATGTATGTCAATAAAGGACTGAGATGAGAACACCATGTGTATGTAGATGCGTAGGTATATGCCATAGAAGTCGTGCCAAATATCAGTAACCTAGAAACACATATTATGGGCACAACCCTTCACACGATCTTGGCAAAACGTGAGCGCAAAGCTGAAAATAAATGGTGTCGAAATATCGATGCGTAGTGTTTTCTATTCAAACTTTTGCACTTTATCAAAAACTACTTCCATAACTTGTTATATTAAAGTATTCACGATTATGTTGCTACGATGTATTGCTGATATGGGTATCTCTGCGAGTATTGTTAATCTTTATACCCAAAATGTAATAAAAAAGATATATATTTTTGGTAAATAAAACTTTTATGTCGTCATTGATCGCGGTCCCCGGGTAATACTTGGCAGTTTAGTTCGTATTAGATTAAGGAGAAATGGGAGATGGCCGGATTATCTGTGCAACCACAGACGTCAGCAGAGATATTCATGGCTCTTGAATATTGTTTCGCCTTTGCGCTTAACGATGTTTGGATTGGTAACGAAGTTTCAATTTCGCCCGGGCCAGTTCCGAAAACATCGCAAACTCACTAAGTTAGCTTACTCTTAAACTTAACTAAATCAATCATCTCAAATCACTGAAACCAATATTTTTCATTCGAAATACTTTCAATGCGGACAAAATCAAACTCTAAATAATGGAACTGGAGTAAAATTTCAATTTAAGTTCTACTTTGCAATGCAAAATTCTTTGAGCAATCACCACAAAGGCCCACACACACGTGGAGTTTTAGCTTACAAGAAAAAAATAATATGTTGACCAGGAAATTTAATATTTGCAAAGTGGTGGGCACCTTAGGTTGTATATAGGTATACCTACTATTCATACAGTGAGCACTCGAGGGTATTGTGCCGGCGCTAGTGTGCGTGCGCCGCCGCCGCCGCCGCCGCCGCCGCCGCCGCCCACCGCGACGTCGGGATAAGCAGCACTTCACTTCTTTATGAGTTTTCTGAGGGATAGGGTCGCAAATTTGCGAGTCATATTTACTTTGGCCAGCACATAAAGCCATAAGTAGATAAAATAAACAGCGTTAAAATGTTAATTCTAACATAAACACTGTAAAAAAACGCGGTAATTTCGTTATTCGTCTTCATTTTACTCCCGTTTGATAGCTACAAAATTAAGGAAGTTAAAGCTAACAATTAATTAATTCTTAGAATTTCATACACCGAACACACACAACACACCTTTACTTTCTTCTTTTATAATTCGACTTACGCCCGCCCCAGCTACTCATCGTCTTCCATTTCCCGTGGAATTTCCCCATCCAGTACAAATGTAAAAAAGGTCGGTAAGGTTTCAGTCAAGACCGAAAATTCTGAATGGAAAACGGAACCCTAAGATGTGCAGAATAGATGCCTCTACTATTATTTTAAACTGTGCAATGCATGCCAAATACAAAGTTATATGTATCCGTTTAGTATTAGATCTCAGTCTTAGTGATATACCTAATTATTTTTGTCTTAGTCATAAAACTTACTCTCAACGTGAACCAAAACGAATTATTTACACATTAGCAAGCGTGATAATTCCAACTGACAAGAGCGTTCAGCAGAGCGTATCTCTCATTGCAAAACGGTAAGGTCATTAAGGCGAGTGGTGGTGTGGCCGCCGCCGTATCTTACCTAATTGTACCTCCGCCCTAATTTACATCTTAAGTTTGGCAACACGTGTGTAATATTGGCTCGCTGTGGAAGTACTAAGAAGGGACAAACTTTTCAATTTACAAGACCGACAACATATCGAATCAAAGGAATAAATTCAAAGCAAAGCTCAGTGTTCTGTAAATGAAATAAATGCTTTTAAACTCTTAGTGATACTTATGAAGAAAAGTTGGAGAAAAGTGGTAAAGGGAAATGAATGTGAAAGTAAACTTTGGTGAAATAACAATGAGCAATGAGCTCTCGAGTGGTACGTGGAGCACTCGCTACTGCTCTACTAGTCGTTGTGTTGCTTTCACATAATGTCCCTCTTGAATCGAACCGTTCCGTGTAAGGTACTAAGCTTCCGATACCTGTCCATCGGTTGTGTGAATATAAGTATACAGCTTTTTCAAGCTATTTATAGCTTTCTCAGTGTTTCTTGTGGGATATCTTGATTTTTTTTAAAATAGAGCCTTTATTTTTCAGTTTATTCGAAAAAAACTCACACATCTTTACTTGTAATAAAGCACTTGTTTTCTTCTCAGAAACCGTTAGAGATATCGAAATAAATTTGATCCCTACCCCAGTGTCCTCTACACGTTTGACCCATGTAATAACTGCTCCGAAAGGTGTCTTCGATATGCAATTGCAAATGCATGGCAGAAGTAATTTATGCCAAGTTGGCGAGAATTTGTTCTGTGGCCGGAGCTGCTACGAAAACTAATAACGATTCATGTTGGTAGGTACATGGTATAATGGGCTTTGGTTAAACATTAAATTATTCTTGAGCGAATGCGAACGCACAGCACCGGCTGGAGCTGGCTGCGGATATTTGCATTTATTTGTACAAAATTAAGATTCGCGCTGCGGCGGCGCCCGCCGCGCCCGCCTGCCTCGCGCGCCGCCTCGCCCGCCGCTTCAGCCGCCGCCAACATCACGCAATTTCCATCCGCTACAGATAAGCAACGCAATATTTTACATTATACATGACGCCGCTCCCACAGATAGCTCCGTGCAAACCTTTGTATGCTCTACAAATGCAGCAGCTATGAAGCGCTGCATATTTATTGTCGTCTGCGAGCGCACTATGCTCTCTTTTATGTATTGCTCATTTAGTACAACATGATAACAATTGTGTGTTTCCTGACGCTGAACAGACTGCCAATACGCAGAGCAGTTAAAGGCACAATATGAGGGTGCTTGCATGTTTAGTGGGAGAACCGTCATAAACATTATCGTAGGCCTGAGTTGTCAATTCAGGGTCCCAATTTGCCGATTGCGCAATATTTTAGTTATGGATTTTTAGCTGTAGACCATCCCAACTACATAAGTTACATGCATAAGGAAGTACTGTGAATTAACTGGTACTAAGTGTAACTTTTACTAAAAATTCAAAATAAATAAAATTACATATTTTTTACTTTAGAAACATACAAATCCCATCACTGTAAGTTTACAGAACTTTAGCATCTACTGAAAATAAGGAACATATTTTTGATTCACCTCAAGACCTCAAGTACTATGTCTCCATTGAACAACGACTATTAGGTACATAGTGTAGCCGGGCAAGACCAAGACGGCAGTAGTAGCAGCTAGTAACCTATATATTGTAATTTATGTGTTCTCGAACTGCGGCAACTCATGAATATCTTGAAATTTCCTAGTTAATCTGCGCACGAAGACATATTGCAGACAAATAGCAAAACGAACGTTCTGGAGCTGGGAATGTGAAGATAAAGTAACATCACATCGAAATTCGAATGTAATGTAGGGTTATTGTGTGACTGACAGACACATTGCTATATTAGGTTGACATTATTAAATTTATCGAAAGTAGGCTGGCTGAACAGCTTCTACGAATAATCCAAATAGAATGGTAGACCCTTTACTAAAGATTATCTTAGATTTTTTTTTTATATTAGGTGCTTACGATAATTTGTAGATATTTGTGAGAAATTGGTACTAAATTAATTACGCGAGTCTTTTTAAACATTCCTAAATTTCTGACAAACATTTTCCACCCAACTCTATGTACTTACACTTTAGTCCGACGACACCATATTGCTGTATGCAGGTAACATAATAACTTTTGAAACTACCTGAGATACCTATTGTAATTTCGTAATTAATACAGGATGGGACATGAATGCTAAGAGCGGCCTGTATAAACTGAGCACACATTGTCTCGGCTGAAAGGTAAACCAAGTGTCAACAGAATTTATCAGCTATGTACGTACCCTACTCTTCCGATGCTGCCCAATCTACCTCGTTAACAAGATAAATACGGAACCTGTATTACTATATCACTATATATAGCGCTTTATTGAACTGATTATTAAACAAGAGGAAGCATTGTTCTCTTTTCCAAACAAATTCTGAATCAACTCAGCTTCACTCTACAATACACTGCATTTTGCGACGAGAAAGAATTACCCCATCCAATTTAAAAGAAACCTTTCGATACGGTGAAATTGCAAAGGAATTCACCCGAAGCAAACTAAGCATGCGCAACAGAGATTAATGTGGTGTCAATTACACTCTCGGGAAACGAATGTAGGAAAAAATCGCCTAATGGCTCGAAACAATAAATTTTATACTAATTTACATAAAAATTAAATCTCGCATTTTTTGGCTGTGGCTCAGCGCGCCCAGCGGAATGAGTTTCGAAAAGGCTACTGCAGTTTAATATTGAATTTCCATCTTAATTTAGTTAAACTTTACACATTTGCCTACTTTGCTTTTATTTCGTTAACGATATTGAAGTTCTTTTTGGTCGCTATCAAATGACTGTAAGGTTAATGTGATATGTTTTTTTTTAAGTTATTATGTATAGCATACAAATACAAATAGATAGTGAAGTTATAAGTAAAAAAAAGTATTTCAAGTAAAAACATATTTTTTTTATATAGGTTTGTGTCGTCTTTGTTGAAGAGATTTTAATGGTGCTTCATATTTTCCTTACAAATTATATATTACCTTACTAAAGATCTCAGTACTAGCTAAGAGCTACGTAACAACAATAAATACACTGTGGGGGGACGAAAAACGTGGTAGAGGCGTGATTTTATAAAAGGCTCGGTTCGGTCGTCATCGGGCCGCTCTCTTGTTGATTGATAGAGACGGATGCGCGCGGCGGCCGTCGGCAATCCTGCTGTTCCCCGCTTAATGACTTGTTTCTCTCACCTTCTGGAATTACTACATAAATCTCCGTCGTAAATGGATACTTTGCTTTTCATCATGCTTGTACACGCAATGAATGTCAGCTGGAAAATCATGACATAAAATCTGGTTAAACAAACTCTAACTTTCTTAACAATGTACCACTGTTATGTTGATCAAATATTCAGTTTGAAGTGGAAAGTCAGGTGTATTGACACAGCGCAAGTTTTCCAATAAAGGTAAGTCGACAGGCCGGCACCTATCGAGCTATTCCCGAGGCAAAGCTGACTGTCCGAGAACGGAGGTCATAAATTCCGAGAACTAAACAGTGTTGGCAAGTGCCCGGCTTGGACTTGGACCAAAACGTCCTCTTTTCACAATCATAAAGATCAAATTACGAATGATGGAGCGCACTGCAGGACAGGTTTTGTTTAGGTAGTCTACTCACTACATGGATACCATTGTAAGGAATCTCGCCTTGATTTTAGACTTGGTCTATAAATACTGTTTACAGTGATCCGAGCTGAGCCCTGAGCAGTAAGCCTGGTCCCTCGATACGATGTGAGCGACGGAACAAGCGGGCGCGGGGAGTACGGCAAACCTCTCATAACGGTTTATGTCGACAGTTTACTGAGGTTTAGCTGAAACGTCCCACTCGCATAACAGTTTGTTTGAAGTTGAGCGCTTTGAGCATCGCTGCAGCTTCACCGCCGTAATATCGCGTCCCACTGCCTCGATCGAGTGCCATCCAAATTGGATGATATTAAATTCACATTATTACGTTATCTGATTGAATTTATGGCCTTAATGCTCGAACTGCGCCGTTAATTATATTGAGATATCTTCTGTGAATTAACAAGAAATCCATTGGTATGGTAATTTTGGTAAGTGAAATGTACGTACTTACATTTAATGTAATACATAACTTACTACATAGAAATGTACAAAACATTTGGTACAAAAACGCACCCATAAAAGTCCACATCAAATCTACTCACTAGTTGCAACGTGCAAAACGAAATGTCGAGGATTTTCGTCTTTGGCCAAAAATGCAACGAAAAAGGGGAGAGGACATATATTTCTATTCCGCGAAGTCAATTCAATTTGTGGTGACGGGAGAGTAGCCAGTACGTATTTGTTCAACGTGTCGAGCGGCGGGGCCTCACAATGAAATCAATGTTGCGGGCGAGCGACACGGTGTGATTCAATTTTTAATTTTCGACTTATTGTGTTACGTTTGTATCATTCGGGATCCGCGTCGGAGCTGCGAGCGAATTGCTCTCGAACTGGCGGAGTTGTTGTTGTGATTGATTCACATCCGATTTACGAGCTACAAAATTAGTTTAGAGTTTATGCAGTGACCCGAGCAATGAAAAAGTTCTCTGTCTGCAACATTGAAGTACATTTAACATCAAAACAGAAATCAGAATATTAATGTATGCATTTTAAATACAAACCATTTCAGTTAAAGTAAAGTAATCAGTTAACTTGCACCACGCACACTTGTAGATAAACTTGCACTTGGCCTTGTTTAAATAAAATGAAGTTTCAATGTGTTTTCGTTAAATTACAAGTTGGCAGCAGTCGCTGGCCGCGGTCGGTTCACTAAACAAATGGAAAGTTGTAAGGGCTCGGCTCATGTTAGCTCAGTCGTGTCTATCTTATTAAAAAGTTTCTAGCTCAAAGCTTTGAATAAATTGAAAGTTAGGTAATTTGTTAAGTTAAAAAATATATAAAGGAAACTTTGGTCTTACATACATACAGTAGTGATCCAAAATAAACATAAGTTATAATAAATTAATTTCTGAACGGAACTCGAAAAAGTCTTGTCCGATTCGGCAAGTTTTTTTAAATTAATGACGTATATTTATGAGAGCTGTGAAAATTGTAAATAGTTTGTGGGAAAACCATATTTCAAGTCAGTGAATGTATGAAAGGTAATGTGAGTGTTAACCAAAAAAATGCAATGTAATAAGGAAACTAAGAGTTTTGTAAATTGATGCAAAAGCGTAGGGTAAGTAATACGAGGTATAAAAACGAATGGTATAAAATTCACAAGGTATACGCTCATATGATATAAATTTATTAAGTATAACGATCACTGTGCATAACAAACGAAAGGCATAATTACTAAATACATAATTTCGTAAAGAATAACGTTCAAAAAGTATAATTTCAATTGATATAACGATTAAAATGCATAAAGTTCATAATATAATAATATAACGTTTATAACATATATTCTACAACGGATATAATTATCATAATGTATAATGCACAAAAAGTATAAAAGATTGTCGTATCGTATTTTCATTATTATTGACGTTATGTGGGGTTTTGACAATATATAATTTTTGGCGCTATGTGGGGAGACGCTCCGCTCCGCTTCGCTGCGCTCCGCTTTGGTTTCGACGAACATGTGCACCTAACACGCTCCTCCTCGCTTTGCTCGTCGTCGCACCTATCTTTAGGTTTTGGTACTAGGGGTTTTGACATTATTGTTATTATTGGAGCTATGTGGGGAGACGCTCCGCTCCGCTTCGCTGCGCTCCGCTTTGGTTTCGACAAACATGTGCACCTAACACGCTCCTCCTCGCTTTGCTCGTCGTCGCACCTATCTTTAGGTTTTGGTACTAGGGGTTTTGACATTATTATTATTATTGGAGCTATGTGGGGAGACGCTCCGCTCCGCTTCGCTGCGCTCCTCTTTGGTTTCGGAGAACATGTGCACCTAACACGCTCCTCCTCGCTTTGCTCGTCGTCGCACCTATCTTTAGGTTTTGGTACTAGGAGTTTTGACATTATTATTATTAATGGAGCTATGTGGGGAGACGCTCCGCTTTGGTTTCGACGAACATGTGCACCTAACACGCTCCTCCTCGCTTTGCTCGTCGTCGCACCTATCTTAGGTTTTGGTGCTAGGGGGTTTGACGGTATTGGGTAATTAAACACAGATTAGGTTATTTGTTAGTATGTTTTATGAAATTTATACTAAATTATAGTATATATTTTAAACGATATACATAATGTATGTTATACGAATTGATATTAGTCCTCGTAAGTATTATATTTTTCGATATTATATAAAATGTACGTTATACCAATTGAATCTTATATGAAAATATAGATTTTGTTGTTATACGTAACGTTCATTATATTTTGTGAACGTTATTAATGTGAAATTATACATTTCGTTGTTATACGTCGCAATACGCACCCAAAAGCGTAAGGTCCTGCAAAAGTGATGGGCTGCCCATTACACTGTTATAGTAATAAGAAACATTGGTGGTGATAATGACACGGCTCGCGCGAGTCCTGTCGTTGTCATCTCACGATACTGGCCACTTTTACGACCACATAAAATAAAAACTTTTTCTTTCCCTACTGCCCCACATACAAACATTAATACACCAGTTTTGTTTCATGCGGAGGGTAAGATCTATGTTCTATAATGTGGCCGAACAATATCATTGAGTAGGTAGGTAACTAAATAATGTAGGTACCTATTGATTTAGTATTTTAATCTTATAGTTTCTCATGGCGATTAAATGACTGGCCAGTCTGGGAATTTGTAAACTGCCCTATCATTGTGTAGGTACCAGGCATGTAAATTACAGTACGATATAGGATCTATAATTAGAGCTATAATATGATATAGATTGTATATTATAGGTACTTCACCACGAGGAGCGGTGGTAGCTCAGTCGGGTAAGCGCCCGCTTCTCACGCCAGATATGCGGCTTCGAATCCCGGCACTGACATATACCAATGAGTTCTTTGAATTTAAGTACAATGTATACCATCGCTCTTACGGTTGAGGAAAACATCTTGAGGAAACCTGCATATCTAGATTTAGCACGTCTAGCTAGATGTGTGAACCCGCCAACCCGCAGTGGACCAGCGTGGTGGGAAATGGTCCAAACTTTGGAAGGCAGTTTAGACGTTGGAGATATGCACAAAGGTTCTACTCGAGAGAGCCAGGTGCAGGTACTAGATATAGAGAATACAATATAATAGTAGAATAGAATAGGTAATTCACCTCTCTTTTCGTGCAACTTATTAATCACAGTCTTTACCTCCAAGGTATTGTAATGATTTTTGTTTGATATTCGGTTATTGTAGTTCTCTGTAGAGCATATTGAAAATTACTTTATGTATTTTTATGCAAATTTAATTTAATTAACTGTCTCTTTATCTCGAGAGAAAAAATGCTTGTTATTTATTAAAAAGAGACATAAGTCAAGTCAGCCAGTAAATGCGGTTCCAGTTAATGCTTACATAGTTACTGTGGTATTTGTTAGGACCTAATATTAAATTTTAGTAAAGTTGACGCTCTTTCAAAAGCCTCTGGAGAGTACCTACTGAAATCAATTTAAAAATATTTATCCAGCAACTGGATAATATTCATAGATATAACTTATAACTTTAAGCAGATTCTGGAGAAGCAAAAACTGGTCATGCTGTGATAGCTCTCATGGAAACTATAACAAGGAGACCAAATTAAATATCTAGTAACCTTTTTCTATAATTGAGAAGCCGGTTATGTTACATATTCAAAAAGATAGGACCTGACATTTATTAGGTTATTACCCAGATAAATAGCCAGGGGTTACGCCACAATGGACTTGGCCGATTATATTAGGTTACCAAAAATAGTATGTTACCTATTGTGTCACGTAACAGTTATCGTACTTTTGGTGTAATCAGGAACATACAAGGTAACATTTCTTATTTTATAAGGTGTGACAAAAGATTAAACTTACAAACTATATTTGTTAATAAAACTTTAATAGTTATGTCAATGATCACGTTGTAAAATCCGGGAATGGATGTAGATGGGCTTAAGCAAATAGAAGCTCGACCCAAAAATAAATAAAAGGGACGTCTATACTTAATCAAGATCGTCTCTTAACTGCGTCGCCAATTAATTAACTTTCAAAGTTAAATAAATTGATGAAATCCCCGCTGGAACTCGTATTAGTTTTGTTTGTTGTTTTGAGTTGATAATACGCAGGCTTTCTGGCACAGGCTGGTGTAAGAAGTTATGTATACTTATATAAGTATAGTGGTTGGAGGGCGGAAAGTATATACATTATGTCCCTTTATGAATATGAGAAGTCTCAGTAAGGAAAATGGAAATGTTATCGTAGTTTCAAAAATTAGGTAACGACCTAATTTTATAAATAAAATTACACCTAAACAAATGTGAAAAGGAAATATTAAAAAAATATCTAAAACAGTAAAATATAAAAAATATTCAGGACTAAGTAACTAAGATTGTCTACAATGTATCATAATTATATACTTTTAAAAACGAAGACATACCTACTTATCAAGATTTATTATAAACAACTTTTACAGCAACGCCGAGTTTCATCTAAAAATAGTCAAAACTTCTATCAACCACTTACGCATATTTGTAGCGAAAGGCATCCTGTGAGAGGTTGAACTTGTTAGAGGAGGCGGGCAAACGGATGTGTTGGCAGAGGTCGGTCAATAGTGTTAGATTTACATGCGGCGTCCCGAGGGTATCTGCTGCAGGTGGCGCCCCCTAACTCGATCTCGGCGTTTATCCACCAATAGCGCCAGCGTGTTCTGTGTTCCCTTTTCATGCCAAAACATTTATAAGTATTTTTTTTAATACATAAAAGATTTAGGTTTCAGTGCTTAAAGATTGAGAATAGAGCTGAAGGTTGAGAAGCTAGCCTACATAGGTTAGCATCTAATCTTTATACTAGCATACACAACATAACGTACCAACTGTACTATTTTGTATTTTTTTTGTTGAGTAAGATTCTTACATTCAAAATAGATACGAGAGAAAGTGTGAAGTCACGACCACAATCAATGACCGACTTTTTGTAGGAGGAAAATATAAAGAAGGGGGTAACTCAGGGGGTCTTAAGTTGTTTATATGGACCCCATGAGTCACCCCCCTTTCCGTTGGTGCACTATTTACGGAACACCTGTATACGGTCTAATGACTACAGAACATTGAGCAATGTATTACGCTTCTCTTTCCACTCTATCGTCTCTATCTCTAGGATTTGCTGCCACAAAAATAATTTACAATAAAAATATGCCGTCAAAGCCGCATTCTCTTTCGGCGGAGAACAGACAAAACTAGACGGATTTCGCAAATGTAGGTTGTATTGTACTTGCAGTGGCAACGAACCGCAATATTTGAAAGCTTTCGCTTCGCAAAATGCCCTCAAAAGGCTTTGTTTGAAATCCGTCTTACTTTCGTTAAACATAGGCCTGCTTATTTCCATATTATATAATTCCATACCAAATATATGTACAAACTAGAATATAATTATCATCCACTGCTGGACAAAGGCTTTTCCTGACAAACCACAACACTACTGCGTGCGTCTTCGGTTCGTCAACCACTACCTTCATCTTATATACCTATGTACAATGCCTGTATGTCATTGTATGAATGAATTTGAATTCGTTCACCTGTGCTGATTCCGACATTAATTATATTGATTTATCTGTTTGTAATCGCAGGTACTGAGAGAGCTTGGTAGATTCACCGTAAATTAATTAGCAATAATTTGCAAGCAGCTTTGAAGAGCTTCATAATTTATGTACACCAATAAAGAGAATAGCGGTAGTAGTGGCGTGCAGGTAGCGGTTATACAGGGTGTATAAGGAGTGAAAATTTATCAGCGACCTTTTCGTCGTCAAGTATATTAAGTACCTTCTTGAGATACTGCGGAACTTTAAGTATCAGACCAACTCTGAAATCGCGAAAAAAACAGTTAGTCCATAGTTATTCTTGTATTTCTATTGTTTTTCTCCATTTCACGGTCAGTCTATTTGACCATTCTTTTTTACATATTTTTGCCTTGTTTAAACTTATTTATAAGATGTTTAGTAACTAAGATTATTTAATTAGATGCTTAAGTTCTTCTATGTAAGATGTTTTTAATCTGAAACACAGGAAAAACTCTGTTATTTCCTAGTTCAGAGCAGTATTTCGCCTACCTTTAGCATTAAGATTTGACCTATTTTTAAAATACTACATAGTTTTCTGAATAAATATTATTCTTATTCTTATTCTTAGTCTCATAATAAAAGTTGTTAATTATGTCATGCAATTTTTTTACCGCAGAGGTTCACCATAAAGGTCGCCCTGTGAACTACTCAGTACGGTTTCGTGGTAGAGCTTACGCAAACGGAACAGTTCTCAGTAAGACCGCAGATTTGCAAACTGAGATGCAGCAGATTACACACTCCGGCTGGGAGGCACGCTACCAGCTAACTGCTGGACTCACTGAGCCGTCACGGTTCCGGCTAAATCTTAAATTTACTTACCTACGTAAATATTTACTTAAATATGTATTAAATAAATGCCGCTAGCCTCCACGGAGCACGGCTGCTGCTGCAACTGTAAGTAACAAAAAACGGTTTAGTAATTATGGACTTTTTTTTAAATATTTTAACTGAGTACAATTTTTATTAAGTACTTACGTTATGAAAAAAAATGGGGTATTATACTTATAAAATATTTAGTAATTAAATGCAGTTGCCTTTAAATTCTTATTCACAGTAAATATTATAAATCGACTTATAATACGTAGTCGTGAAGATTTTGTCAAACTTCTGAGTTTCCTTCTACTCGGGAGCTTGTTTATGCATGCGTAAAATTTACTGATCTTCTTAGAACCGTCTAATGTTTGAATAAAGTTGTGGAAGTTTTAAAATCACAAAAGTTTGGAAACAAAACGCTAAAGACCGACGCCGATCGCGGTCTATTCGTTTATTATTTACAGCCCGACTTACATAAAAATTCTTTGGTCTAAAACTTTATATTAAAAGCTCCCTTCTTTAATCTATTCAAAGAAAATTTAGAGAGCCGTTAGTGTCAAAGCGGTGCCTTCACTCTTTCTTGTGATGGAGATGCCGCGGATGTTTTTTGAAATTATGAAAATTGCCGTATTTCAGTCGACATCCTTTCATGGGAGGAATTTTCTTATCGTCTGATATGTTTTATATGGCTTTTTATTAAAGCTAGCATTATTCATCGGCTTTCAGCGTTTGATGTCAAATAGGTACCGTGCCACACGTGTAATTTATTTTATACCACATAATATGATAACATAATGCTAAGTACAGTACCTAGTTATTTAGCTGAATGTTTTTTGTGCTGAAAAGTTATAAAAAGTATTTGATATTGACTTTACCTTTAAAAAAATCTCATTAATTGAATAATTACCAATATGAGATGGAACAAAAATGTATTTCTATTTATGAAGCTTATGAGCCTCTACCAGTGATCTGTGCTACTTAATAAATGAAATAAAATCTCTTTCGATATTTATAATCTCTGAAACCTGATCTATGAAAGCTGGGATGCGAGGGTTGGCCCGGATCCTTGCAAACAATGAAAATCTTGCACCTGACACTCAACCTGACGCTCCGGTTTCTGGTGAAGCTATATTTCTTACATGAAAAATCTATAACTCTATATTTTCATCTGCCTGCCCATTCTATTTAACGAGCAACCAAAAATGAATGGTTTTATATTTTATTGACTCAGGAGCATAATTATGAAACTCCGTGTGTGTTATATGTGGTCAAATTGATACAAATAGGACTATGTCCGATTGAAAAGCGAGACAATTAAATTAAAACATTCCCGTCATATCGGTTGAGCCGTTTAAAAGTTTTTTTATAATCTTATTTATCATCAAGTTCCTTGTGGAGATTTAAACTTTAGTCGGGATATTTACATTCACAACCTTTTCCCTCTTTCGTCCATCCTTTTATCGGCTGCTTTTAAAAACGGCGTCGCGACAGTCACTTTCCAGAGACCTTTTAGCTCAGGGACGCAAGAGCGTTTCTTTTAAACATGTGAGAGTGTTGAGAGTAAATAAGTTGCGGAGGGAGGCTGGATTTAATTAAACTAATAAATGACCGCAAGCTAGAAAGCACTTATCTGTTCGCCGCGCACTACTGTGGAGTGAATCTTCTTAATTGCACAGGGGAGTAATTGGAAAAAACCAGCCAAGCGAGAGACTTGTGCGTCGGGGAGGTCCTGTAACTTCTAATAATAAACAGACCCAAGTAATAAATACACTCAATTTTAATTGTAATTACAAAATAGGAAAGTTCTAAAAATGATAACTGAATCTCCAGTTTAGGCAGGTATAAACACCATATAATATAGTGCCACTGTTGTTATGAACCACTTGGAAAAGCATTATTTTCATAGTTTAAGTAAGTACCTATAAGGACGTTTCCTGGTAAAGGCCAGTCGCCAGAACCAGCAGTTAATGTCTGTTGGCTGATGATAAATATATATATATATATATTTTCTTTTTGTCTTTACACATGGATACAGTTATCTACTATTACAAAGGATCCTCTTTGTACTGAAACAATAAAAAAACACATAACGTAAAATCATTTTAATCAGCTAATAATCAACAATTGCTAGGCATAGATATGCTCCGTGACATGAATTTTATTTCTTGATCCACTTTAAAATACACATTTCTATCAACTAATAAAAGTATAGGTATTATGAAACAAACACTTAATAAAACAGTTATGTGTATATATTGTAAATATGAAAACATACGGAACCCTGCACCGCAGTACGTTTCATTGAGCGCCGAGTCAAAGGAACTACGGTGACTCGTTAATTAAGATTTGAACTTTCGATTAAATTAAAACTTATACCTAGACTTACCTCTCGTATTCCAGAAGGGACTGCGTAATAGTATTCATAACATATTTTTATTTTAAAGCTTATCTATATTGGCTGTCATATTGATTCTGTAGTTCAAACCAAATATGTGTGCATGTACCTAATCAAAGAGTCCTGGTGCAGCTATACATATACGAATCAATATATCAATTCAGTAATTGTTGGCTAAACGTCGACTTCTGCAGCCAATCATCATTGAAATCAGCCAACTGCACCGGAGTGGATTACATGCCCGAGCTTGTGCTCGTGTCTCCATTCCGTCCCTGACATAAACGTATAAGGCGAGCGACTACAGATTTGGTAATATTGTACACATATATATATAAAAGCTTCGACTTAGATCTTTTTTCATATGGGCATAAAACTTAGATGTAGATCGCATCCAGTGGCGTCTTTGCGAGGCCTACGTCCACTGATACACTGATACAGACTGAAGAAGAAGATAAAACCCAGAACACTATGGAGTTATTATTAGATACCATTGCCACGAAGGCAGCATATATACTTGACATAATGTAGTACATAAATGTACATACTTATGTGAAAATGCATACCGAGATAGACCCAGGCTAAGCATAAGTTACAGCTAGCGTGCAGTTTGCTCGCGTAATTTGGATACAATTCCGTTTTCCGGAGCAAGTCCGGAATTTGTGGGACTTGCAGTAAAATGTGTGAGTGCAGGCGGCTAATAGCCAGAAAATATGACGCACACATTAGCCGTAGCAGCAAGTTAAAGTTGCGAGAATGTGCGGGCGGCACTAGATCACGGCCGGGCGCGCAGCCAGCGTCGTGTCTAACATTTTCCACCTGCAGTTACAACACCATTGTCTAAATGAAGTATTTCCGCAGACAAACGAACCGGCGAAATTGGCTTGATTTTAACCGATCGATAAAGCTCAGGAGCTCAGTTTTGTCGGGCGGAATCGGCTTATTGCCGATAAATTTGGCCGCGAGATACCATGCTCGGGCGTGCCATTGTGAGCCACTCGTATACTTACCGCCTTGGATACAGTGTTCAGCACGGATTACTTATATTTTCATTGTCATCCTTCATGCATTCATGATTGAATATTTGCAGTCGATATTTTTTAAAGTGAATATGAAATAACGCATTTCTATTGGATAAGGATAAGGAACAACCAAATTTTTAAAGTCAATTTTAACCTCTTTAGTGATCAGTGAAAATAACTAGCAATAAGTAACTTGTTTGCAATAATCCCTGACCTATATAATAATAGTGCTCAAGAGTTTTACACAATACCTACCATGAATGGCTGGAAAAATATTTCAAAACAAGTAAACGGATGTAAAAATTTACAATTAATAACATAGAAACTCACATTCATTTATACATTTTACATTTGTATTTACATCACACAAATATACAAAAACAGTTAGGGTAGGTTTGCAGCCTCGTAAAATGTATATATGAGTTACTCAGCAAATAATCTCACAAGTTAACATTCCATTAAGAAGCGATTAAAGTCTGTACGAATAAGCTATGAATATAAAATAAAGCAGTAGGCGAAGCACAGCACACAGTATAAATACTCGTAATATGCAGACGTGCACAACACAAATTCCGCTAACTTGAAAACGAATGCAAAACTTGAGCTTCGCCCGGCCGCCCTAGCCCCGGGCGCGAGCCAAGTGCGACCCGGTGGAACGGCACAGTGGGTGAATATAATCATAAGGTATATCTCTAAGTACATGCAGTTTATTGAATCAATAGCTTCTTTGAATAGGTGTATTTGTAAGTAATTGCCAAAAAATATGTCCGTTTGATTGTAGGAATCACTGCCATTTTTCAATAACTTTTTACATATATAAATTAGGCTCATGAATGTGATCCCTGAATGTAGTCAGAGGTAACTCGCAATCGAAACATCCGCTTTTCGCTATATTTGTACCCACGTGATCACGAGGTCACGAGCCGTTTTTCCATTTTATAATTCTATCAAATAGGTTATTACTTTTGTACAATTTAGTCAGATTGCAACTTTTTATGATATTTAGAAGTGTAACCGTACTGTCACAGTTCCACCGGAGTGCAAGGCTGCCGCAAGACATACCCCTCTATAAGGATGGACTTGGGGGACTTGTCCACAGCCAAACAACATTCATTTTACAACAATATTGTTGCGTGAAGTTAGAGAGCGGTTTAGCTGTTCACTTGCGTAATTCCCCACCAATCTTCCCGGCTGTTGATACTTCCAAACTTAACCGAATAAGCTCCGTCGCTACATAACTATGGTAATGGCCACTCAGAGTTCGCGCTGTAAAACTAATGAGCGTAATCCCAAACGCTTAAGCTTCGGATTGCAGAATAATGTTCTAAACATCATGAATAATGCCCGCGACTCCATACACTTTTATTTGAGTCCATTGAGTCGGGACTAAAAGGCTTTTAGTCTGAAATAACCTCAATCTAACCGTTTCCATTGCTGTCGACGAAATGTTTCAAGTATTGTTAAAATTACCACATTTCATACGTTATGAGCCTCGCTCGCACAGTTACTGTCGGGAGATTGCAAAGAAGCCATTTCGCGCCCTTGTTTCTTCACATGACTCTCCATAAATAAATTATAAAAATTATATTGTTAGTGTTATTGCCTTATACGTTTAGATTTAATGTATTTTTTAACACATATTTAGGTACAGTTATCTTTCACCTGAGGAACTTATTGCTGTAGACTACGGTAGTCATCAGACTGGTAATAAAACTAATAAATAATGCTCAGAGCACAAAGTACGATTAACGCAGACTTATTTAATTACCTCCAATTAATACTTAAATAAATACATCAGTAAGGGCTTGTTTCACAATATCTAGAATAGTTAACTGTAAGAATAAATACATGCTGTCACTCTCTGTAATTATGTTTTAGACAATGACAGCATACATTTAATCCCACAGGTAGCCATTATCCAGTCATTGTGAAAAAGGCCCTAAGTATTTTAAACGACACTTCCACTTCTCTGAGAAATGCTCTTTCAATTATATTTATGAAAAATATCATTTTGTTCCTTTTCTGGAACGATGCCGGCATACAGATGGTGTTGGAGACATTATGCGAGCGTCTCAGCGGTGTGACGTCACGACTGCACCCTGCCCCCGCGCCCCTCGCGCCCTCGCCTCACCCCCGCGCTCTCTGCCGTGCTTCGTCATTGTGACCATCCCACTTTTTAATCTGGAGACTTTGAATAAAGCACAATGCCTGTCAGATATGTCTCGCTGCTGCTGTTTGGCTTTTAATCAACGAATGGTAAATAGGCAGGTTAACAACTGATCCATATTTATCCCACTGTTATGACAGGAACTATTAATAATATCACCGTTTCCTGACAGGCAAGTAACTATGTTACATGAGAAGAAAAACAACGTGTCTAATATTTTCTACGCGATATTAATCTAAAGGTCGCACGCTACGTCCAAAACACATCTTCTATGCTAGGTTTGTGCTCCGACTTGCTGATAAATCATTGTGATATTACCAAGTCGGTGTGTGGCGGGGGGCCATATATCAGGGATATAAAGGAGAGGCTCGCGACCGTCAGACGTCGTCACGAGAACTTCACCCTCCGCCGCCGCCGCGGGATCACAGGCTCAGCCGTACTCCATTCGCAGCGAATAGAGACGAATGTTGCAGCATTAACTACTTCTTTCTTCAACTAATCTATCAGACACACAAACAAAACTGAAACATGTGGGAGACGTCTCTCGGCACAGAAGCGCGCAACAAGAAAAACCTGGGTGATGATACAATTTTTATAAAGCACTTGGGATGTGAGCGAACGCTTTGTAATGCAACAAAGCCTCCAAGGGACGTATAACCAAAGCTTTTAGGCGGGCAGTTATCGTGCCAACCACAAACGCGAATTTACGCTTTGCATTTTGCAAAATTAAAAGCGACATTTTCAATGCAATTGCGAGCGTTCTTTCCGCAGTCGGCGCGGGTAATGGCCACTCCAATCCAAAATAGCGAAGTCTTTTTTTGCCGACGCTTTCGTAAACACTCATTTTAAACTGTTTGCAGTGCACTTCAGTTTTTATTAAATCACTAGGGAAGGTTTTAATATGGACATTTAGTTTTACATGTAAAAAGGGAAGGTTCATTTTTATGGGCTCGTAACGCTAAGCCTTTCAATTACATTAAGAACCCATAGCGTTCCAAGCCGCTGGAAACCGTCTTAATTCGAGGTAAAACTTTTTTTACGTGATTTACGAAAATTTCCTACCGTCCATTTATTTAAGAATCTCCAATTCATAACGAGGCCGATTAGTCTCAAAGACGCCTATTTAGTAACCAGATGGTCGATTTGGCCTGGCAAAGTGCGTCAGAAAACTGGATCCACGTAGTTCGGAGAGAAATGGCGGACGTTACGGCCACTAATAATAAAAGTAAATGAGCGAACGACTTGTAACAAATTGCATTATCTGGTAAAATGGCTCTTAAAAAGCATTTCGTGTCGCCGCTCCACAACGTTAACTCTTCCCCGTGCTCTGATCTTCCATAAATTAAGTTTGTGAATTGGCCTCGGTGAATTCTTGAAGCCAGCTTTACAGCCCCAAAGTAAATTGTTAGGCCGTAAAACATGCGGCCTTTTAAATAGACCGGTAATTCATTCGGGTTAAGTGTTAACACTTAAAAAACTTAGATCTATTTTGTCATCATTATTATCATAAATTATGTAATTTCAGGAAAGTTTAATATCAGTCACAACGTCCACCAAGCCAGCTTAAATTTTCTTGGAACTGTCACAAAATTAATGTTATCTTTTTGTCCAACGCTACGGAGCAAATAAAGTGGCTGAACAAAGAAATTGCATAACCCTCTCTCATTAGCATTAGCCCCTGACTCTAGTATGTATACATTATTAATCTGCCTGCAAAGTGCATACTTAACGCCTTTGCAAACTAAATCCTAAACAACGAACGTTGACATTGTCCTATGTCCAGACTTTGAACTCGTAGTTAGGTTAGGTGCTCGCTTATCTTAAATTCATTACTCTTCCTTGCACTGAATATATAATATGACAAAGATTTTGGTTAAATTAAATAATATCATTTTATATATTCTCTCCCTCCATACAACCTACTAAATTGCCTTCACTATAATAATGATGCATTTAGTGACGTATAGGGTATCATTGACCTTTACGTTCGGGAGCGTTTGATCCGACGCCCTGTCATCAAAGGCAGACATGCGGGTCAAGTGTGTCGTAACTTCCCTAGCTCTATATCGGACTTGGAGTATTCATCACATGAATCACAATCGTCTGAATATACAATACCGTATGTATATAGACTGACTCATTATTTTCAATAGAACACACACTCATAAAGACACAGCCGCCGTACTACTACAGGACATGAGGCTAAGGCAAGAGGGTTTTTCCACAATTGCCAAGCTTGGCTTAAGATCCAAGACTTAAATATAAATATTTCGCCCAAACGGGATTGGAATCCGGCCCAAGAAGTGTTACTATTAACAGCTACGCCATCCGGTCCTCTAAGTACCTATTTTGCTCAAATCGAAAAACAATTTAAATAGAACAGGGAAGTCAGAATGAGAGAGTTTTTCCGAGCAACTTGTTAGCAGTGGTTCGAGATCGTTTAGTTATTTTAATTACAGTATTCCGACTGCTAACAAAGTAAATTATTTGTTCCGCTGCTTACAAACACGCTTCTACCGTCGCAATTGCTAACGACGGAAGTGGAAGTGAAAAATAACAAAAAGTTTATTCAAATTCGATATGAGAAACTTTTGTAAGAAACCCGATGTTAGCGGCGTTTATCCTGCGACCACTGCAATGCCACACAATTTTCTAAAGCGACACAGAACTACGGCCAAATGGTCTCTAGATACTCATATTCTGGTATAGCAAAAGATTTCACTTATGCCTCACTTGTTTAGGTAGAACTATGTCATAATATGGATATTTACAGACATATGTACTTATACATATATTTTTTATAGATATAATATGTATGTACTCGTATACTATATATTATTTTAGTTATGAACTCTTCTGTCTATCGCTGTCCAGTCCATTGTGCACAGTCTCTCCCACCATTAAATATATTAGGATATTTGACGTATTTCTATTCCAATTCTGACCATTACACTTACCTCTTCGCACTAATTGCAGTTCAATTGCAATATCATCACATGGTAACAGCAACAACTGTCGTTCCAGAATATTCGAAATGGCAGTTTGAGCGAGAGTTAGCACGAGGGGGGCGGAGCTGCAAAGAATATTTTACCGTAAATTTTTCCTTTCACATGAAACTGTTGTACTATCTGTCTAATGACTATTGCAATGGCCGACTCCACTCGCCATACGTTTAACTTGACAAATATAAACGCTCCCATTAATATACACTCGCTTTGTTGGTCTTTGCAGTCGTGAAAAAACTTTACATTTGAAACATATTTCAGAGCTTTTCTTTACAATGCTTACATGGTGTTTGTAATGATGATGGAAATAAGTCTATGGCGAAAGTTGCGTATCTACCTACAAACTGCAGGTCTCTTGGTTTAAAAGGTTATCAAAGTATTGGTTTCATAAAGGACAGTTAAAAGATAATTTACCCAGCTAAGCAGGAATTTACCAAAATAATCTCAGTGCAAATGCGAACAAGGACTAAGAATTTATACAATATTTCACAATTCAATCATTCACATTACAATTTATTATATATGCCAAAAAAAATAACTCTAAGGCAAGTTCGATGATGTCCTCATTATTAACATAACAATAATATAAATGCATAAAATCCAAAATTGTGAGCTATATTCCTAGTATTCTGATAAGCACTACCAGCAGATGCCTCGGCGAGGCCGGACGGGTGTGAAAGACGACGCGTGTCGACGGCTGCTTCGTCAAATTAAATTCCATACTTGTCGCGCGCGCGGTGACAATGCATGAATTCTCAGAATTACCTACCTCTGCGAACTTGGAACATTTAATTCTGCGAATATTATTTATTATTAAACTTCGCTTCACCTGAAAACATTATCCTGCGGAAATCAGGGATTAAAGAAGCTTATATTCGTATATGTGCCATCTCAAGTATTAAACAAAAATTGCTATGCCTCACTGCCTGACGTAAAAAATAAAGGGTACTTTTTTTTCTGTACGTGTTTATACGTACAAATTATCCGAATGAACCTTAAAACATCATTAAACGAGGCGAGATTAAGTATGAGGCAAGGTAGGCAAGATGAATGACCGAACTTTCAGACGGCAAATTAACAGGCAAAATTCTAAATAAATAAAGTGCAAAGTAACCCCGTAGCAGGTGACCCCCCGTGACCCTCGTCAGTAGTAAATCGGTATAATTATGGCTCCTGGGAGCAATAACTGTTTACCAACTGCGATTACAATATTGGTCCGGAATCGGTTACGTGCGGAACCCTTTGTACACGCCCATTAAACTCCGGTTGCTCGCCTAATGCCGATATGATTGGACTTCGACTGCATTTCTACTCGGATTGTTTCATTAAATGTTAGGGAAATTTCGTTGGGTACATTTAATAAGAACCTAATGAAGTTGCAAATAATGTGCAAGTTTTTTTTTCTTTTAAAAGTAATAGAAACAGTGTTTGAGTTTTGGTTCCGTCTTGTCCTTTTTAGCTTCTTTTTGATAATTTCGGTGCAGAATCTCCAATGTACAAAATATTATACAAATAAAACAAAGGTTTAAGGGTATAATTGTATAAGGCAAGGGTATAGAATAGTACCTACCCCGAAAGAGATATAGTGGGTTTACCTCAATACATTCTATCCAATGTTGTTATGCAGATAATCGAATGGGGACACTAAAAGCTTACGGCGACCCTTGTGAGCGTCCGGGGCAGTAAGGGACCTACTCGCTTGTGTATGTTACGACTACGCAGGGAAGTTTTTTAAACATTTTACTGTCTTAGCGCATTTTCTCGATGAAACTACTTCGGTCCAACTTATGTAATTAATGAATTTATTTTTAGATGTTTTCACTGTTTCAATGAAAATATGTATAGTAATACGTTTTGTTACTCGTTCCGCTTTCCCGTGTTTATATCAATTTTGATACTCAGAGTCTACCAAATCATAATTTATGTATACGTAGGTGAAATAAGGACCAACAATAATATTTATCTGTAAGACGTGTAAAAAGTAAGCTCTCTAAAAAAAGTACTTATCCAAAAAATATTCCCTTTAATTGGTGCTTGCGTGGGTTTCAAGTTGTCTGCGCTCATTTTACACACTCAAACAAATTCCATTATCATACGAAGAGGTATTTCATTCTCGTTTAGGTCCTGTTACTGATTTTCCTGAAATCTACACGTAAAGAGGAATATTTCTAAAAATATCGCTACTTTAGTGAAGTGACTTAAAGTCTCCCCTTTGTGCTCGGGCGAGGCTCGGAATCTTTACAAATTCCCGGGCGGGCGAGTTGCTGGGACACAGCGGCTGTGCGACACATCGCTCGCGACCCGGCGCCCGGACCCACCGGTGAATACGCGAATCATTTTACATAAACAGACGACGACAACTCCGAGCTACTATTCAAACACCGGTCCTAGCGCCGCGTCGTAAAAATACCTCCCAGCTCGTCCATTCGTGCGAATGACAGAACGAAAGAGAATAAATAAGTAGTTCCATTGCAACTACGACTGTATTGTGCAGCTGAAATCCTTCACTTCGATATCGACTCTTTCAATAGAAATTCGCTGAGAGCACGTAGAATTCGTCCTCTGCCAGTAAAATGACATTAAAATTCATCTCAGTAGGCCCATATTCGTCTTTTCGACATTGATTTATGAGCATTGAATCCATACGTGACGGTTCGTAAAAGACTAAAGGCATTGTAAATACATTTTATTAAAATCTGTTGCGATCAAAGTGGTTGCTTTTAATGGGTATGTATTAAGATGTAATTAATGTTGGAACACACGTCGTGTCGAAAGTTACATACGTCGAAACTTCATTAGTACAGTGTAGTCGAAGTTAAGATTGTCGCCTTAGCGAAGTTTAACTAATGTAAATGACAGTCTGTGGGACGCAGGCGAGCAGCAAATTGGTGCTCGTGTGCTTTGCATTTCCTCTGAATGATTAGCGAAGTTGTCGGCTCGAGTGTCGGTCACGTGACATGCGATACGCCCGCGTTGTGTGCACTGGGTATAAACATTTGCTACATAATTATTGTATTCTATGTTCTATTTTATAGTTTAAGGGTAATCAGAACTTCTTCGTGGCGTGATATACAGTGACGAGGGATTTTCAACGTTTCCCAAGGACTAGCTATTGAGATTAGTTATCAGTCGCTGACAGCCCATTGTGCAACAGAAGTATATAATAAATGTACCTACAATAAAATTGACACAAGGAAATTTCTATCGTATACACAAGAAACTACTACTGAAAATATACCATTATACGTATAAATGAGGAATAGAGGATAGGTTTTTGAGTAGATAGTAGCACATAGCATAGTATTCATAGCAATTAGACAGTTTTCCACGCAGAGTGTATAAGGTAATATCAATGCTACAGTCAATGACACAATTGAAAAGGCATTACGAAGCTAATACCTACCGCAAGACCTGTTTTACATTTTCCGATGGAGTTACAAGACCGAAAATGAAGCTTTAGCACATCATATACTTAAGGTTTCTTATTACATTATATCAGGTGAGAAAATTCGTTTTTAAGATAAAATGTCGACACAACTCTCCCAACACGCGTTTAGAAACGTCGAAGTTGAACGTTTTAACGAAATTGTGAAAATTGTCAAACAAGCTACTGAACTTAAATGGCGTAAAGTTTCCTTAGCTGTAAAATTTAATTTCATGCCTAACAAAATTATATTGCTTAGGTTGTGAGATTAGTATGAAATGTACTGAAATAGATGTAGCGAAGTTTAATATAACATTAATCATTTGAGTTTTTGGACTAACAGACTGTGCCTGAACTTTATTTATGAGTGTTCTTTTAAAGGTCATCACAGGCAGTAGGTATTCATATTTTTGTAAAATGAAAAAATGTTTTTATTACTACTTACGTATAAATATCCGATTGGCAGCAAGTCATTACATCATACAATTTTTGGAGTCCGTGCTTCATTTTAATAGTTATGCAGTACCTAAGTGACTTTTGGGCATAAACGTAGGACTCTTTTAGACACTACAAAACATACTTATAATTTTTGCATCTAAATTTAACCAAAAAAAAATATTACTTACACAAAAGTAGGAAATCACACGTTTGCAAACTTAATAGCAAGCGTTACATAAACACAACACAACAAACGAAGTGAACAACAAGCAAAGTATTTCGCCAACTGAAATGCAACTGCATTGTTTGAAACAAACGTTAGTGTAGATCTTCTTCAGTCAAAAGGTAAAGTTTATTCTACACGGTCGACGTGAATTGTATTCATTAGTGTAATCAAATGCTCCTGCTACAGCCACTGCAACTTCATATTGCAGTTTACAGCTGCACCATTAGTTACTTGATATTAACAAGATAATATTTTATACATCAACGAGTTTGAGAGTAAACGGTAAGGGTGATTCGAAATTCGATGGAATTTCTTAGTTATTTTCTGTACTTATGTAGGTACTCATTTATTCTTTAAGTCTCTCCTCCACCCAAAGGTTGCCTGGAAGAGATTTATCGCTTTTAGCGATAAGGCCGCCTATTGCGTTGTATTTACTGTATTATAAATTGTTATTTGTGTCCTGTTTAGTCAATATAGTATAGTATTCTATTATAATATATTTTTTACTACAACTTACGAGTACTCTCTGTCTAACAATGTTTGTATAAAGTATACCTGTGTGTTATTTCCAGATACGCAAAATCATAGGCAGGCACCTACTTTAACTACGTCACTTAAGATGGATATTTTTGAATTAAAATGTGGACGTTTATCTATCAGAAATAGCATCGTGAGCCGAGAATCGATGAATATATTTGCACATAATGACGGGGTTGGTTACACAGCCACAGTTAAAACTGATTATTACAAATCATTGACTTGTTGATACAGGTATTCGCAATTTATTATTGTTTCTCCAATGACAGCTCTAGGGCCAGATTCTGCTAAATACATTGAATTTTATAGTGTTTTGAGGTATGTTACTGCATGCTTTGCATACTTATTGCTTACGTATGTATATACCTACAAAAATTATGTGTAAAACGAAGGATTAGTTCATATGGACCAGTTTATGACTCTACATTCGCTAACTTTACAAACTCTACATTTAAGTCAAAATATGTGCTTATAATAATTTTAGCTATTGAATGATTTCATGTAAAATCCTTCAATGTTTTAGCAGAATATATTTCTGGCTCGATAACCAACCATCCTATTTACATAACCTAATTCGAGGAGGTTGCGTCAAATAGCCGACAGATCTAGCGACCACACTCGCCTAATGGATGGCCCGTCGACCGCGATAAGATGATAACCCGACAGGAATAAATGCGATCGCATAACGATCTTGATTTGACGACAGCCAAATGTGACTTGACGCAAAATATACTTATTGAATAGGAATTGCGTTCTTAATCGCAGTTTTGAAGTTCCACTGTGGAGATAACATCGAGAGAGGGAATTTCTGTGATACTGTCTTGTTGAGTTCAAAAGATAAAATAAAATGTTAAGTCCGGGTCTAATTAATATGTAAAGCTAACGATTTAAACTAAGAATTTTTCTAATTAATTACATGATATGCACAAAACAACTTCCTTAAAACACGTAAGTAATTCATCAAACTTACTTTAAAATTAATATGAACGTCATAAACTCACAAGCATTGCAATCTATCTGAAGTAATTTTACAGCTGAACTCGACAAGTTTCCCTCATGTAGCTAATAGTGACACGGCTTTAGTTTCCTCTGCCAATTCCCATGTATTGGAACTTTGTCATTCCTTTGGTACTGTTAACACAGTTGGGTAAAGCAAAACAACTATCCGCCACGAGCCGACATTGTTCGCTGTTCCACGCAACACCGAACTTTAATTGTTTTCAGTTTTTGAATACTGCGGTTCAATTTGTGTATTTACTTTTCGTTCAAACGACACTTTATTTTTTAAATCATATTCAGCCAGTAACTTTTTTGGCACGCTGGATAATTTGTGAAATGTTTCTTACTTTAGGTATCGATTCATTGATTATTGGTATTATAAGTACGTACATTTTGTGTGTATGTTTTGAAATATTTCATTACCTTTGAACTACTCACTCACTCAGCTCACTTTGCTCTGAACTACTGGTAGTTTTATTTTATAAATACATGCAGCATTTTTTAAGTGATTCATAATTCAAAAATGTTACATTTGAGCTACAAAAAATTGTGTTAACGGACAATTAATGAGTATAATATTATGTGTAATAAAAGTATAAGTACCTATTACACTCACGGGCATTGAAAAAGTTCCACTCACAAAATGGCGACAAAAACAACCCATTTTTTTTCAAATATTTAACTTAAAATTGGAAAAAAGTATGATTGTTTTTAGTTGGTGATATCCTGATGCTCCGTTAAATGCAGAACGCGATTCAATATTGCAGAACGCGTCATTAAGCTAGCTTTTTTCGTTTAGGAGTAAATTGGTGCTTTTCTCAGTGGAACCTTTTCATTGCCCGTGAGTGTAAAAGCGTAAAATCATTAACATGTTTCTTGAGAACAGATCTTCTTTTAAAGTACACGTATTTTCTTAGCAACTGGTTTCTTACTGTTTACACCCTATATAATAAATGTCATATCTGACGGAATACATAATCCACAGTCATGCCATCGTGTACCAATAAATCTGTATTCAGCTAGAAATCGTGGGTGAATTGAGTGCAGCCGGGTACAGACTTGTGAGGAATCTCAGGGAAAAATTAAATTCTTCCGAGACAGCGAGCCGGCACGCGTGCCCCGCGCGCCCCCAACCCGCACCCCTCACCCCGCGCCCTTCCCCTTGCGCCCTCTATAGCCGCAGCCGCCTACAGAACATGCTACGAGTGGGCTACGACGCTACGAACGATCTACGACGCTACGAGCGAGCTACGACGCTACGAGCGGTCTACAAGGCTACGAGCGGCCTACGAGTATGCTTACGTCATAATTTCTGACAAAGTTAGACACTGTGCAGTTCGTGAGTATTGATGAGTATTAAGAATATACTTGACTCTTGATACCATAGATAGAACAACGCGGACTCAGGTGTGTTGATACTTTTGATATATTTTTTTTAAGTTTATTACCGCTATTTATGTACAAAAGCATCATAATCAAGTTAAAAATTCCCTTTATTAATTGATGTGTGCAGA
This sequence comes from Plutella xylostella, assembly GCF_932276165.1. Lineage (NCBI taxonomy): Eukaryota > Metazoa > Arthropoda > Insecta > Lepidoptera > Plutellidae > Plutella > Plutella xylostella. Next base: position 7,291,534 of record NC_063984.1, on the reverse strand, counting down.
AAATTTATTTTGTACATTCAATGTAGTTTATAGTCATAAGCTCAATAAGATAGGTACATTTATTTCAGATAACCATTATTAAGCTCTTATTAATTATAGTAACTGAGCTAATTATATTATCGCATAATTATATACGTATAATTTTATGAACAATTGATTAAACTGTGATTAGTGTATGATCCGGGTATTATCTCCACACATTACAATGTGTGAATATCAATTAATTGAAGGTAAACTACAACCACCAACAAAATCATTTAAATTAACTTTTTATAAAGATTAGCATTTATTAGTAATTTAGAAGCCGGATATTATAGTTATAATGTACTAGATTTTTGCCGCAAACATCGCTTCTCCCTTCGCGAGAATTCCTAGATAAAAAGTACTTTACGCCATATTCTTATTAATCTCTCCTCTACTCAAAAACATAAATGTATGCACAAAGGCGCACTTCATGCTTATAGTATTCTCTACCAGTTATCCATACATTATTTCTAAACAATAGCTTGATCACAGAATCTCGCACGTACAGCGTCACGTCACAAGCAGCGGTGTAATCCGCGCGCTGTGCATACTGCTTCATTTTCTCTTTTCATTTTATCCGGGCGCTGGGGTCACTCTAGCATACATTTTTAGCTTATGGTATGTGTTCTTGGCAGTGCATTGATGGTTTTTTGTAGCATTTTTGAAGCCATCCCGGTAACAGAAAAAGTTCCACTCACAAAATGCCGAATTAATAATATTCATGTTTTTGTATAGTTGGTAATATCCTGATCCGATTGCATTTATGGCGTTATTTTGATAGCCTTTGATTACTCTGATGCTATGTCTCTTGAACTTTAGGTTGCTCGCGAGTGTACATCTAATGGTCACTTGCATTCATCAATAGTGTTGTGGCGGACTCCTAGCCACTAGTTCAGACGAAGATCAACAGATGGCGCTCGGAACGCAATACAGAGAAGATGTATGGGAACTACGCAAATTACTATGAAAATCCTACATCGCGCATTCGAAGTTTCTCACCTACTCTGCAATATATAGAAATCCCCAACGCTAACCGTTGGGCAGCTGCCCGCCAGGCCACACCACCCGGCCTGGTCGGAGGATCCTCCCTTTGCATGGGGATGCCCCAACACCTCCAGCATCTCCATAGTGTAAATGTAGCCTTAGGAAAAAAATCGCAGCGATGCTGCGCTAACCACGAGTTATTCTTTCCATTACCAGTGCAGATTGCACGACAGCTCTCAGTCATTCTTTTTCTGTTAAAAGCTAGAGTATGCCGAAGCGCCTGCAGCTTAGCGCCCAGTGGCAAGGAGCTGAACGAAATTAATGGGCTTCCACAGGAGTCCTTGCGAGGACACGCCCGAGTCTTAAGCATCCTACTATATGTACGGCTTATGTACACACGGCAACGTCAAATGGTTGGCAGGGCACACTAACGTAGTGTATGTATGTGTGTGTCGGCGACGTCGACTTCGACGTTATTATAGTTCTCGGCACCAACACACGGATATTGTAAACATGTAGTTGTGCCAGTGACAATGATTCATTGTTTTTATGATATGAAGCAAAATTTTGCCGGGCATTGTAACAGATTGAATGGCTCAGTTGGTATGATACAAGACTGACTAAAACCGAGACGGTGGTTCAAATCCCGTTGAACCTTAATTATTCCTTTTTTGTTTTTTTTAATAGATTTAATTTATCTTTCATTATGGTTAATAATAGTATTGTAGTATATACGAATAAAAATCAGAAAGTAAATGAAACAAGTTACTAAGCGTTAAAATTTCAATTAAAAAAATATATATATACTTTAAGGATGTTACGTTTTTGTTGTTTTTCGTTATAAAACATAGTTCTAGTTTATATTATTAAGAAAAAAAAATCAATTTGCAGTTTTAAATCATAATAAACATCAGACAGTAAGTAAAATAAAAGAATTAATTAAAATAAAAATACCCAACAGTGGACTCGAACTCACGACCTATGTTTCATAAGTCTAACATTCTACCAATGAGCTACGAAGTGTATAGACACAGGTAGTGAAATTTTGCTTCAGGTCAATTTTATAACTAACTATTTAAATTACACGACCGGTTGATATGTTTATGTCGCACCTCCTGGTGTTCGGGCGTTTGCCTACGCGCAAACTCGTTTGTGCTGTTGTGTGTGTGTGCGGTTTGTTACTGGTGTGTAAACCGCTTTTATGCACACATAGACCACGTTATTGTGCACACATACACTACGTTAGTGTGCCCTGCCAACCATTTGAAGTTGTCGTGTGTACTTATACCAGTCTCAAGGGTGGGAAGTCACAGTTTGCACTGTGACACTGCCGAACCTAGGATTTATCTAAACTCCTATTCGCCGTTTGAGTAGTTTGTGGACTACTTTTTCGATTTCGGATCAAGTTAGAATTTTAACTTATTTGTATACACTCAAGTGAAATTTGAATGGAAGTATAGAGTATTACAAAGTTAGGTATATAACCATAAAATATATAAATAACCACAGAACTGTTTTATTTTCATTCGCATACAAAATATTCACATGATGATAATAATGAAAACTCAATTTCTTCCATTATTTATATGTAAAGTAACATTATAAAAAGGTCAGTTTCATAATTCTTCTATTAATCTAATATCAACTTCCCTTCTTCACGGAAGAAAACAAGCAATATTAGGATTAACAAATAAACAACAGCTTCCACGAAATAAATCAGGAAGGTCGAGACAAAAGTTTTGGGGACAAAGATCGATTGAAACATTAAATTACCGTGTTTCCTAGACCTTTGTTGTGGCCGTGGCGACGACGCGAACCCTCGCTCATGCAATGAATTACTTCAAAACAAATAGGTACCTCATTTAATCGCAAACCTTCTTAATTAGGTTTTTAATATACAGTATAATTTATACGGGTGTGTAAAAACATACAGGGAACGGTGTGTGGCCCATTTTAGGCACACCTCTTTATTTTTTTGAAGAGGTAAACGAGCTCAACGATACCTTATTATGATCACTACTTTTTGTCATCAGTTACACGGTACAATAGATTACTGTCTTCTTCAGTTTGTACGCCTCTTATATCTTAAAAGTAATTTTGCAGTAACGAGGTGATTTATGACTGGTATACCTCCATTACAGCTCTGTACTACAACTCCGACATCATTAATTCAAGATGGCGTGTGTTGCTTGGAACTGTCAAACTAGAGAGCACGTAGATCTGTAAATATTAGTTACAGGTCACGTTTACGATGCGGTGCGGAACAAATCAAGGAAACCGTACGTCTTACTGATACACTGAACGACGAGGGCATTCGAGCACGCGACCTACACGACCTACTGTCACGAATGTACAGTACAGTCGGAATGTAACACAGGTATAGGATGTTGCAAACATTTTAAATTGTAATAAGAAATAAAAGCTGTAATTCAAATATTGTAAAAACACTTTTGATTACATACTTATTCTGAGACACAAATAACTTTATCAAGATAATCATTTTTAAAATTTCGCCAACTTATTCGTACAGCGAAAAAACAGTTACCTATCTAAAATCTCATTTCTCCACGGGTTTTTACGTAAACACCTTTTATTTCAGGGAAATAAGAGGCGGGATTAGAAAGTTTTAATGGAGCCGATGCGTCCGTCGTCCGAGCGCTCGTCGACTTGGAAAAGTGCAACGACTTGCGCCGTGCAGTTCCAACAACTTTCTCAATATGTGCACCGGCCAAGTAGACAAGTGTGGAGATGAATAACATATTGCAAAGCAACAGCTTTAGCCATCCTTGGCCTAGATTAGAAACATAGTAGAGGCTGTCATATTAATATCGGCTATCGGGCAGTCTGTGAAAGTTCAGAACTTAATATCTGTTCTTGGAATCGCATCGATTTAGAACAATGAAATTTGCATTAAATTGAGACTGAGACATCTAGCTTAGGTCTAAGGTTTGAATGAAAGACATTTGCAAGTAATCAAACACATTACTAATGCACAATTGATATCATCAAGAAAAGTAAGACACAATGGTATCCTTGAATGTGTCTATAGGATGAAATTAAATTTCTGTCGTAGCTTTCATCTAATTCCCTATCGTATAGTGTCAATTAGAGGATTCAATTTGAATATCTCAGAAATATTAATCCCAGTTGGCTTTATCCTATCGTAGTAACGAATTAAGTATGTACAGATGTAGCAACCATATTGAAGAATCCATAAATGTTTTTACTAACGTCTGTCATTTTGTGTTAGAATGAGATAAATGGGTAATTGTGTGTGTCATCATCACGACCCATTACGTCCCCACTGCTGGGGCACGGGTCTCCTTTCAATGAAGGAAGGGTTTTAGGCCTAGTCCACCACGCTGGCCTAGTGCGGGTTGGTGGACAAATTGTGTGTGTGTGTGTGTGTGTGTGTGTGTGTGTGTGTGTGTAAAAATATATAATATATATTTATTTATCGTGACAGTATTCGCCCACGGCTGTGCCTTCATCGGAAGTAGCCTTCATGGTCTGTAATTATTTAGTGCAGTTGCAGCTAAAGAGAGCGGTCGGTAAAGTTGGGTCTCGACTAGTTGTTAACTTCACAGTAAGTGCTTTGTCTTCTGGAGAGCCTCACGAGCTACGGAATGTTACCAAGTTTGCTTTAGGCTTTGTATGTACTTACTTGAACAGTTTAAGCTGCATCTTAAAACTGCTAAATAAATAAGCTTTTGGTGAACACATTCATTGTAACATAAATATGTACTATTGTATATTATCATGTTCGATTTAACAGGTGCAGTTCATTAGTAATTACTTCCAACTGTCAATTATACAATACAAGCTGCTCCCGCGAGCATCGCTTCGCCTTTAAAAGTTTTCCCGTGGGAATTCCGGGATAAAAAAATAGCCTATGTTCTTTCCCAGGGTCTAGACTATCTGTATACCAAATTTCATTCAAATTCGTTTAGTAGTTTTGGTGTGAAAGCGTAACAGACAGACAGATACAGTTACATTCGCATTTATAATATTAAGTTAGGATTATATTCAAAATGTCTACAGGGTGTTGCAAAAAGGGTATACTAAGCCGAAACCTACATGTGCAGCATGTCATATCTAAGCCCGAAACTGAAATCAGAATTTGAAAATTCGCGAAATAAAAAATTGCATTTTCCATAGAAACTTTGTTGGTCACGTGACTTTTACTATGGAAAAAAAATTTTTTTTTCGCGAATTTCCAAATTCTGATTTCAGTTTCGGGCTTAGATGCTGCACATGTAGGTTTCGGCTTAGTATACCAATTTTGCAACACCCTGTATACTGAATAACACATTTTTATAAATATACACTTTATGTACATTGTAGCGAAGGCAGGGATGAATTGGTATTTCAATACAATCATTTTTGCGGTCTATTGTTATTACAGGAATTTAACCATAAACCTATCATTGTAATTATTTGTAGGCCAAAAAACCAATTACCGATAATAATACTTTCAGTAATATCCCATAAAATACCTACTCAAAAGTATAACAAGCAGTACACAACGAAAGTAATAAAATCATGGCGGCAAGACCCGAGTGTCAGTCAAACTGTCAGTTTAGAGTGATGGTAGCGGTTGGTGTTTGGGCTCGCGAATTGCCTGTAGTCTCTCTACGACGGGAAATTTAGACAAATTGATATTTTGAGTTACAGTCTGATTTTTACTGTTAGACAGCAAAATGTGCTAATTCAATTCATTTGGAGACCGATTGGTGGAGTGGTAAGTTATTCCGGCTGTTGTGAATTATTAAACCGATTTGGTTAGCAAGAACATTTAGAGCTAATATTGCTTTCTACCTACAGACATGCTGACCTAGGCAGACTGAATAAACCGCAGTGCATCTCAAGAGTACTCGTACGACAATTAAATGGTCATAAATATGTTAGTGTCAGAATGTGCCCCCATGTGCAGTATGCAGGTCCTCGGCACCGTGCCCGCGAGGCGGCATCTGATTTACTACCACCATTATGTTCATACTGCCTATTTCTTTATGAACATTTTTGCTACTACTCGGCAACAACAATAATGTACAGCGAGTGTTTTTAAAGTGTCTTCTGCACTTTTTAACTAACAGTCCAAACTCTACTGCGGAGAAAATTTATGAATTTTTAAAACAGCTCGCGAGGAATTTTATTGTGCTGGGATGGTTTGTTTTACTAGTTTCTTTTTGAAATATCTTAAGCAATTAGTTAAGTATTATGAACTTTGTACTGAACACTTTGTACAGAAATATTGTAATTAGTATTCTTTCAATAGTACGGTACTACGGTACAGTCAAGCGTTAGCACAATACCTTATCGTTACCAATAGATATTTATTAATATCGTTCCAAAATATCCATATAGTATGATAGTAGGTACTATACATACTACACATATTTACTACACATACTTCTCATGAATAAACCCTAAAAAGGTAAAATTTTCATGCCAGCACCATCTTAAGCCCTAGTAAGGAATATAATGTTAAAGCGGCACATTAAAAATACATTAACTACACAGCCAAAATATGCCCCGTGCCGGTTCCGTAGTATACCCACTTCCTCTTGAATATGTTGTTTCCAGGCCCATTAAAACGTCAGCATTTTATAATGGTCTTCAGTAGAGTTGATGTAATTTAGCTTTCCGTACGACTGCTGTGGCGGCGCTTTGCAGAGATGTAATAAATGTACGTCGGGGTCTTTTGACGCACAACTCGCATTGTGTGAACCTCGTTTGCTTAAATTTTATTCAACGTCAAGTTTAGATGCTCCGTTTTGAAGTAATAACGATTTGCGTTTGTTTTCCTAGATACGAGTACCTACGATTAGAAGTTTTCATAATTTAGTATAAAATGTGGGTCTGGGATAACAACAATAAATATTTTTTTCCCTAAGCGGTCCGTGTTTGTAAGATTTAGCAAATAATAAATAATCTGTCTTTGAAATCGATATTTTCACAATGCATTCAATTGAAAAGACATTCGTACAAAAAGAAATACATAAGAGTGAACGAAGGGCTGGCGGCGTGGCGGCACTTCAAAGAGTAAAGTCGGAAGTTGCGACCGAAGCGGAAGCGGCAATAAACGCCGGCTGTCCACATCCGCTTCCGGCATACGTTTTTCACTCACACTCTTAGTGCTCACCTACTGCACCTCAAGTGTAGTTGTGATAGTTTAAGCGTCACTAGTTGTTATTGCCTATAATGAAACAAATGACAGAATATGTATAAAGGAAAGATATTAGAAAAAATCGTAACATCTCAAATTTCTTACTCTGTCCGTAGCCACATCATAGATAGGCAGCACGGATTCATGAAATCACGTAGCGTAGAATCAAATATGGTTACCTTCACTGATTTCCTCTGTAATGCAATGGAAGATAACCTGCAGGATGATGTCGTGTACACCGACTACTCGAAAGCGTTCGACAAAATCAATCATAACTATCTGTTAGATAAACTTTCAATGGCCGGTGTACATGGCAGCCTCCTCAGGTGGATAGATTCGTATGTTCGTAATCGGTCACAGGCTGTTTATATGAAGGGGTACTGCTCAGGCTTCCTGAATGTGCCCTCTGGAATTCCGCAGGGGTCACACTTAGGGCCCCTATTATTTTTGCTGTATATTAATGATTTAGGCGACAGTCTGAGTGACACAAATTTTTTTACTATATGCAGATGACACAAAGATATTCAGAGCTATCAAAAATGTCGAAGACTGCCATCATTTGCAATCAGATCTCACAGTTCTTACAAAATATTGCTCTAGTAATCAGCTATTTTTAAATGCTGAAAAATGCTGCATAATGACTTATACTCGAAAAAGAAATGTTATAAATTTCGAATATAAGATACACAACCTAACGCTGAGACGCGTCAACACTATTAGGGACTTAGGAATAACTATGGACAGTAAACTATCTTTTAACTCTCACATAGACTCAATTATACAACGAGCATTAAACAGTCTAGCATTTATTAACAGAATAAGTAAAGCCTTTCGTAGTACTGACACATTGAAAATTCTTTATTTTGCCTACGTTAGATCATTACTAGATTTTAGCTGTATAATTTGGAGTCCGAATTATGATGTACACATACAACGAATCGAAAAAGTTCAAAAAAAGTTTATTAAAATTCTTAATTATCGTAACAATATAAATAATATATCCTACGAATGCTCACTTAAAAAATACAACCTACTTTCTTTAAAAAACCGCCGTGTACAGTGGCCTGCGCCTAAAAGTATGCAGGCACGGTCCGCACAGTGATGCCATCTAGTAAAAACCTTGTAACTACAACGTATTGGACGTGTGTTTTGATAAGTGCATGTTGTTGTTTTATAAGTAAGAGTGTTTGAGCAGTACGATATTGTTTGTATTCGCTGTTTTTACTACTGTGTATATTAGGTAGTTAATTTCTTACAATTTCGTCATAGTGACTGTGGCGTAGTTGTTAAGGCGTGGCGCGGCGGTGCCGCATGAGTTATTACGAATTTGTTGATACTTACTTCGCATCCTGTTATTGTTTTTTGTGACTTAAAGATTATATGATAGAAGTTTCCTTTACTTTCTTTTTTTAATTTTTTAATTCGATTAAGGGTTTGTTAGTATTTAAAAAACTAAATTAAAATTGATTGTTAATCAATAACACACTTGATGGGATCAATAATCAACAATAGTTAGTAGTAGTCAGGTGCAATGTAGCGGACGACTAACTAAAACTTGCTTCTTTTTATTTATTGAGTTGTTCTCATAAGATTGAGGGTAGAACTATATTATAATATATTAAGTATATGTGATCATGACTCCCAAAGTTCTTTGAGACAATACAATACTTGCGTTCCACTCAACGTTTTATAAATCGCTTTGGCTTCTAAATATTACTTATCGGTGCTTACTACTGATATCAAGAATTTTAAAAGGCATTTAAAAATAAAAACCAATAGTTTTACTATTTAGTGGAGGACTTGAACACAGGGACCTCATGCCGCCGCATCAATTCATGAATGCTTAACCACTCGGGACTATCACCGACCATGATAGCGTTCTCGAAATATGCTATCAGTTATTATTACCGCCACCGCCCCGTAACTTATATTTACAAGCTGGTTACTAGATGGCATTACTGTTTCCAATTCGCCTGATTACTTTTAGGCGCAGGCCACCGTACAATTTGATTTAGCTTATCTATACAAAATACTGAACAATATGATTGATTCCCCAACACTATTATCCAAAGTTACCTTTGTTGCCCGTAGACGAGTGCCCGCCAGGTCCTCTCGTGCCCTGAACCTGTTTGAGCCACCTCGCTTCACCAAAAACTACACTCTTAATCACTTTATACCGAGATCACTAAATACCTACAATACACAATTCTTAGATTTAGACCTCTTCAATGTATCCTTACAAAGCTTCAAGCATAAACTATACATGCTATTATGTAACAAAAATTATACCGTAACCTCTTAAATGTACCTAACTATATAACATTACTTATGTGTTAATTATGTAATAAAAGCTGCATAGGATCCTAATAACTTCCCTACTATGTATTTGTAGTGCCATTTACTTTGTTTATGTACCTTTTATTATTCACTTACTACATAGGTAAATACAAAAATTAAATCCAGTCTATTTAATTAAGTATATCCTGTTTGATGGCTTACCTTACCGATCCCAAGATTAGAACTTAGTAATAATCGTAGGGTCAGACAGGACAACTTACAAAGTACAAAATGTATTTTTTCATTAATACCTGAACACCCTGTTTGATGGTTTACTTATTCTAAAATACCGAACCCAAGACTATAATTATTTATATTGAATCGTAGGGTCAAACAGGGTTACCTTCAATAGGTATTTACTAATTACCTGCCTTCATTCCTCAACAAAAAAGAAAATAACACAAATCTGTTTCAACTGTTAACTGTAACTGTACCTACCTTTTAAAATATATTGTACCTACTTTCATACTTGTAAGGTTGTAAGTAATGATAATTATTATAATCGTGCCCATTCAGACGAAGCAGACACAGAAAAGTTGTAGGTAAAACCATAGTATAAATATATGTACCTATTTGAGTTCATAGAATCCTCATAATTTTTTTGTGTTACCTATTAATAGGTACGTTATGGACATAAAACTTACACTTAAATTACTCTGCATACATATAATAAATTACACCAACCTACAACCTAGTAACTTTAATTCTACCTCATAAAGAACTCATCACATACTGACTAATTTAATCATTATTGTATGTTGCTAAAGGTTAGAATTGCTTGTATCTTTCATCTTATTCTCTTTATGAACTAACTATTGTTTGTCACTTAGCTACCTACTTGCTTTACTATCGTTATTGAGAATAGATAACGTTATGTCTGCCTTTTCAATATGAGTATCTTTCATATACCTACATACCTACTCAAGATTATAATTATCTACTAGTATTCTTATAGCTAGTTGCTAACAAACACTTTAGGTTTGTAATTGCCCAAGTACTTTCAAACTTTACTTTAAAATGGAACTAATAAGATTTATATCACGCATTGTGTGTAAGATTTGTATCGCACGGCTTTAACCGTCATAGTAAAGTTCCTATAACTTTGTGGTAAAATAAATAATAATTATAGACAATACCATGTACTAACTGGCTATACATACATTGTCTTAGTAGGTATGCACGCTCCGGTGTTAGTTGTAACCGGTTACCGGGCCTGATATACTTAGTCGTATTTTTGTATACTACCCTCCTAATATATTAAGCATAATTATGTATAAGAATGTATAACTATGTACACTTGAACATTTTTCTTTTATAGTAAAGCTAATGAACGACATACTGTTTAGCTTAACTGTCTGATAAATTATGTACTTACTTAAGTAACCCTAAATGCTCTAAATGAAAGACTATTTAGTAATTAATATTCGGCTCTTTTTGGTCTGTAATAGTTTATTAGAGATAACTAGCATAGTATATGTCTTGTAATGACTGTTTGTAGCCAAAATTAATAAAATAAAAAAAATATGTAAATACCTATTTATATGCAATCAACTCAGACTTCCGTTTGAGTAAATATTTAGAATTATACTCAGGCTACATAACTGCAATCAATTCAAAATCGAGACTACTAACTAATTTTACTTAGGTACTCGTAGGTAAAAAGCGAAAATTATCGCGTTGTATATAAATAAAACCCTTACTATTATGATAATCGTAAAGTGCTTATTATATGTATAAGAATTTTATAATAATAAATAAGAAACTACCACACTGTAAGGGCTAGCCTCGCGTGCAAATTGATATTGAAATTTTATTTACATTACCTGTCTACAGGCCTGTGGCCTCACTTGTAACGCAATAAAATCTCAAAGCTAAGGCGCAGCGAGGCTGAGAGATTGAAGGAAGTGACGACAGCGGCGGAAGTGCCAATGATTACATATAAAGCTATAGCAAAAACATAGAAAAATAAATAAAGGTATGTATGTATGTACGTTCTTACCCCTATGTAAACGTAAAATATGTGTATACGCTGTTAACTATATACATATATACCTACTATCTATACTATATACGAGTACTACGTACTACAGCTTTACATACCTGTCTATTTTTAACCGACTTCGAAAAAAGAGGAGGAAACTGTGATGAAAATTGTATTATTTAAATAAAAAATATATAAGGAAAGTGTATTCTGTATACAGAATTAAATTAATATCTACTATCTTGAACTAAATTCTGACTAGCGGTGACATTCAGATGAAGAGACACATGTGATAAAACGAAGCAATTTTTTCTTAATTCTCTGAAGCCGTATACTCTAATAAATTCTATACATTTTCCACTAACTCGACATTACATTTTCCACTAGCTAAAGGACGATTCCACTGCATCTCTACAGAATTACCTCCACGAATGGTACATTCTCCAAATCAATAGCATTTCATACGCTCGGACTCTACACAAACATTATTCGAGAATATTTCCCGAGAACTCGTTGATAAATCTGAATATTCCTCAAGACGACATTGCGACGTCTTTACATAGTCGGGGAAATCCCCTCGAACAAATCGACGTCCCGGGCCTTATGCGTCTGTTTCCATATACATAATGTACTTACCCTTTTAAATAGCTTAGTCCTTGCCGAAAACTCACTGTACAAGACAAGTCATCAATCATGACAAGCCAGCTTATTTATTACTTTTGTAGCGTATTCGATATTATAGCTATTTATCGAATTAATAAACCTTCGTTAAGCTTATCAGGAGTGATTGAAGTTTCAGCGTCTTGTCTCTCGACAGATAGGTAATTTATTTTTAATTTAGAAAATTGATTCCATTTTCAATGTACTTACTGATTAATTAAAAACCTTCGATACTGATAAATAATAAAGTATACTTAACTAAAAAAACTGAATGAACATGGCTAAATTCTCTACTTCTTGAATTAACACATTCAATAAAATTATAGGCTTTTTAGAAGTTTGTGGCCATATCTACCAAGAGATATATTACACATTTTAGATATAACACATTATTATTTTGTCGAGTGTAAAATATAACCCAAGCCATATAGCCACTAATGTATTAAATGTAAACTTAATTTACCACAATGTACACTTAATCGATCAACATAACATTGTGGGACTCAACGCGTCGCCTCATAATTAAAGTGTCTATCAAAGTCCTCTTACATTTTCTTGAACAAATATTGCCATTGAAACGACGAGACTGTAAACATAATTCTGTCATAGTGAATAAATCATCCTACCACAAGTACTTACTATTTACAATTCTATGCCTGCGCCTAGCTGGCCGCTCCCTCCCTTTTATCCGCTTTTCAGAATACCTGTGGCTTTTAAAGCGGGTTGGCCACAGCTTGTCTTTCACTGGGTTTACTACCGCGTTTCTTTTCATATCTGCGCTCCAATTTCCCGGTGCAATTTATATGCACTTTGTGGCAGTCACCGTTCAAAAGAGCCTCGGCTGAGCGTTTACTCGCAGAGAGTGCTACTGTTAAACGCCATTTTTTCTGGTGAAGAAGCAACTTGATGACGGCGTTCATAGTTAATGAGCAGCCAGTATCCGGCGGTGTTACGTCGCAAATTGCCCGCTCTTTAGGGCTCCTCGTTTGCCAACTCAAGTGGAGTTGGTCTAGCGTGAAAGAACCTTCCGACCGTGCGTTATTGTTGCCCGCTGGAATGACTTCCTTTCACCAGCTCCACACACCGCGCATGCCGAACTCGACACGAGAAACTATCTCCCGCCTCGCGACGCACGGAAAAATAACATTCACTATTTATTAAGGACCTCTTTTGTTCTTGATACTGACATAAAAGAACTACTTTACTTACGGGTAGTGACAGCCTGAATGGCTTCGGAATTCAAAACGAACCGTGTTGTTGATCGAAATAGATTTCCTATTCATGGTGAAATATAACATTTACCTTTCTTGTAGGTTTTGTTTTGACAAACTCAGTAAATATTTCAGCATAAAATAGGTTATTTTATAAGTCTACTACGAATAATAAGTTTACACTTTTAATGGCAAAATATTGAAAGTGTGCCGATACTGTTTTCTAAACTATAGAATTTAAAACAATATCGACTCTTTCAATCTTGAGCTAGTGCAGTTATTATGTATGATATTTATGTACAGTACATTTATAGGTACATCAAACATGCGTGTGCAGCTGCTGTAGCCGGCCAATCAGGCCACACCGAATCACATTTCCATCTATCTCGGCTATTAAATTTTATTAACCCATTTGACGTGCTGGACGGAGGCCTCCTACAATTAACTCCATAACACACTGGCTTTTCTCATGTAGCCCCTACCGTCTGCCTATATATCTATGGCCGGGGGCCGGACAGCCATCCTATTAGTCCTATACTATGTTTGAACTCGCATTGCCACATTGCAGTTCTCAGATTTTAGGAGCTACGTAACTGTTAGTAACGTTAGATAGGTATCTGGCGAATTAGTTATTTGGTACAGTCTTACTGAAATTGCAAAGATAAAGGTATACTGTGTTAACACAAAGCAGAGCTTTCAAATATTATAATTTAAGTGCATTTCCAATAAACTTTGCGTTAAGTAAATCACATTAAATTGTTCAATGCAGTTGTAATTGTAACAGAGAGTGCTAATACGTGTCGGGTGTGTATCGAAGAGCAATGTTTCATAACGGTAGGGAACATTATTATCAAACTGGTGCAATTGTTTTCGACCACTTCGTTCAATGTTCGGTTATTAATGTGTTTTCAATTAGGCGAGTGGCCGTCGGGCGCGCGCATGTGACTTTATTAATAGAAGAGATCTAAACGGAGCGCGTGCCACAAAGTCTCAACTGGTACAAGAAAGCGTTTCAGTGTCACTTGTGTTGACGACTGTACCAGCTGATGCGTGCGGTTACTGCGACTATTACATGCGAGTTCATGGACTACCCTGGACATTTTGGACGCGAAGGTACCAGTTTAAAAAGTTGTGAGTGATGGCGCGAACTGAAATTAATATCGGTGAGTGGCTGTATTTAGCTGTTTTGATGGGTTTCAGTAAGACTTTTGCTGGGGTATCGTAAATATAAACCCTAGAAATGACATGTAGATAATTAGTATATTTATAAATATGAAGATAATAAAAAAGGTAGCCTATATACAATTATTGTAGCCATTGAAGTGCAGTCTCAATACGTGTAACGTTGTTTCAGAATGTGATTCTAAATTGTCAGCCTACAATTCACTTTTTTAACACCATGTACATTATACTCGCATGCTGAACATAAGAATTTTGTGTCCTTGTTTACAGATGCTGCATTTGAAATTCCCAGAAAGGATGTAGAGCAATTTGACTATTCTCCGCCCAAAACGTGAGTAAGTACCTCATAGTTTCACTCTACAGTGCAACTTGCTTTAAATCAAATACGTATATTACCTAATAACAGTACAAGTTAAAATTTAATTATCATTATGAAGAGTTCTGTTTATCTGCTTACATTTTCAACTTTTAATTTCCGTTTCTGATTCATAAATTATGCCAAATAAAAAAATAGGTTAACAACTCAAAAACCTAATTTACGAAATCTTCTTTGCTAATTAATTATATCAATTTTCGTATAATGTTACAGACCTAAAAATGTTATAGATTATTCCTGTGTCTTTATGCTAAAGTTTATTTATTTCAGTACGCATAGGAAGAAGGAAAGTAAAGAAAGTTGTTTAGTGAAAGTGAAACAGAAGTTGCCAAATGTAGATGAAATTAAGCAGTATACAGCGGCGGTTTTATGTGGTAAGTTTATACAGAATGTTGCTTAGTATGTTTACTAAACCAAAATCGGGTCAACAAGAAAAACTTTGCAATCAGCATACCTAGCATAAGGCGTAAGACGTGCACGACAAAACGTGGAAGAAAAATGAGCATAATGGAAATATTTTGCCCTGTCTTGTCGTACACCCATGAAACTTTCTTATAGAAAGCTATAGGCATTTATAGTGAAATCAGGAAACAAAAGAGGATGCAGTTTTTTTCTTGCTTATTATCACACCTGCTGACAGCAATGAACTATGTATAAAAATTATTGGTCTTCCACATGCGACGTCTGCTGGGTAAATGTACAGTAGCCACTGTTAATGTTACCCAAAATACCAGAGTTATTTGTTTGCATAATCGCTAGCGGCAAAAATCGTAGACGAGAGTGATCGTTTTAACGCGAGCATGAGTTACATTATGAAGTATTGAGTTCTACATAATTATTATTATCATACGCTCTCGTGCTATGTCCTGTAATTATGTAGTTCAAAATTTATATACTTCACTTCCTTCGCAATTCCACCATCACCACATCATCGCCCTTCTTTTTTTACCCGACTGCCGAAGGAAGAGAGTAATGTTTTTTACTTACGTTATAGTGTAACCGCTGAACTAAACTCACGCTCACGTTCTTCATTCGTCATCAGGTTTATTACTATGGGGGTCGAGCTGGTTCCTGTTCAAAGATGCGGTGGCCCCGGGAGGATTTGCTTTCAAAATGGCCGCTGTCACAGTCGTGGGCTACACGTGCGGACATACCCTGGAGCGGTACACAACCATCACTCCAATGGTGGGAATGACCCTGGTGGGAGCCCTATACCGAACTTTTGGTGGAGAAAACTTCTTAGCAAACCCTGCGGCTGACGCGATCGATTTTCACTTAAGGTGAGTAATTGTCGTTATTGAATATTTAAATAAACGTGTAACATGTGACTACACATGTAAATATTGAATAAAGTTTGACGCCGAAATGCCTTGTGACTTTCGTATGGTTGGAAAAGAAAGAGGTGTTCACTAACACCAATTTTAATTTGAGGAACTACTTAAATAATTTTTTTACTAAAACTAATTTTGAACTATTATTTAAACTTTAATGGCCTGTCCCAGAGTATTTTTTTTATAATGGCATAGACTAATAATGGTAACGACGATGTAACAGAATTATTTATCAAGTTAATACTACTTGTTAATTTGCCTATTCTTTTTGGTGTACGAATAAAGAGTACCTAGGTATTCTATCTTCTCTCAACTAAGTTGAACCTTATTTGCGGCCAGTACGTAGGTAGAGTAGCACCTAACGGGAAGCGTGACGTAAAGAAGGATAAACTTTTTCCCAAGTATTTAACATTCAATTTTCTTCATAATACCTACTTGTTTAGAGTAATATTTAGTACCTTAGGCATAGACAGTAAATATTACTCGAACATATTCATTAGTATTGTAAATAAAAATATATATACTTACATAGGTCTGGCTGTGGCATCACAATAAAATTAATTATGTAGGTCCTAAGATTCATTTATTTTCTTGAAATTTATTTTCCTTAAATGGAAAAAAAATATCACCAAATGTGTTCATTGCCATTCAAAACTTATAAGATGTCTTATAAACTGTTTTCCTTAGTCCCAATTTCTCCATAGTCGGTTATCTAACCGATCAGGGATTGGTTCATATATTTACGCGATCTCCATATAAAATTCTTGACAGATGTGTTAAAAGTCAACCACTAATACCTGGTTATGCTCTAACCGACTATGGAGAAATTGGCACTTACACTCACAGTTATTGTTACCCTCAACTCTAATCCGCAGGCGCATATACCCCGTGATCATCCTGACCCGGGGTCCTCTCACCTGGAACTGGGAGTACATCAGGAGCGCCCCGGTCCGCGTGTTCTCACTGGCCACGTTACCCTGGGTGGTGGAGTGCCTCTCCGTGGCTGTATTTGCTCATCTGCTGCTCGGGTTCCAATGGTATTGGGGTAAGAATGCTTTATTTATAACGTGGAATAAATGAACGTCGAAAGCAAAATGGTTTTTTGGTCCACAAGGTGCATATTTATGTGTGCGGCATACATAAGACCCCATTCAGAAAGAAAGCTGGCTAAGCTGGTTACCTGCGCCGATCTTATCAGGGCTGGTTTGGAAATACTATGCAACTGACAAATTGGTATAGAACCTAAGAGTGGCGAAACAATTAGACGGTAGAATAGCGTCAGACGCTAACTGCACATGCACAGGGTGCGCCTGTACTGCAGACACAACCAAACTATCGCACAGGAATTCTTCCCCTAACACTCTCCTACCTTCAGGTATCCACCTCGGGGCTATACTGTCGTCAGTGTCCCCGGCGGTGGTGGTGCCGGCGTGTCAGGCGCTGACGGCTCGGGGGCTCGGCACTAGGAACAAGATCGGCCTGCTGGTGGGCAACGCTGGGGGTCTGGATACTGCCTTCACGGAGGGCATGTTCGGAGTCATCAACACTGCCATTTTTGTTGACGCTCCACTGTATTACAGGATTGTTAAGGTATGCTTTTGTAAATAATTTTTGAGTGATCTTGGATAGGGCCGCGGCTAAGCGGGCTCACTATAAATAATACGTTTTCCCGCGAGCTTCACTTCGTCAAAAGCTGTCCCGTAGGAATTCTGGGATAAAAAGTAACCTATGTTATCCATCTGTCTATTCATACTTACCGTTGCCTATGTATTAATCCAGCCATCTGTCCATTCATACTTACAAACTTTCACGATTATAATAATAATATACCTACCTAAGTTAAAAATGTTTGTACACAGATCTCTTCATTAGATTATCATCTTATCAGAGTTCCATTTGCCTCACGAAAACGAAATAGACCGCCGAGCTTGAAACCTGATTTATTATTTAGAAACAATAATCTTATTGAGTCAGTAACTTATTACTATACTTTAATGAGTCAATTCGTTACCAGCAATGTTTACAACATGAGTCTAACAACGGAAGCCTTGTTTGCGGTGCTCGTTAATCATAACGTCAATATCAAGTTATTCGTTGTTATTTGAAATAATTAAGAGCGGCCATAAACGATAATATTCAAATTATTGTAAATACATCATCAAATTTTAATTTTTCTGTAATACGGTATGGTTAGCGTCATAAACCGTTAATGTTAGAATTACTTAAATTATCTTTTGAATATGAAAGTGTGGCTCATGGCCATTGAGTATGAAGGGTACACCCGAGTCCGCGTTGTTCTATGCCCGTGGCCATGTCTATTTCTGTTTGCAGCACCATGTAGGTTTAGGTTCCTTGTCAATATCATAAAACTCAAACGAGAACACCTGTGGGTATCGGACCAAACCGATTTTCATAAATGTATGCAGAAACGGCGTCGGAACATCTATACAAAGAATACTGACTTCGATGCGTCCGTTGCATACGATGCCAAAAGGTGGACGCTGACCTTAATCCTTACTCCTAACCTTTCTAATGAGTGGTCTCCCACCAGGCAGTGCTGGCGATATTCGTCGGCATCCTCTTGGGCGTGGCGTGGGGTACCCTGTTGGACCTGGTCCCGGCTCACTCGGACCACTACGCGCCTGTCACCCGCAGTCTGCTGATCTTCGCTGGTGGACTCTTGCTGTCATACGCGTGTGCATTCTTGGGCTGGGGAGGCACTTGTAAGTCACCTGCTGTTAAGCCGTAGACGGAAAGACAGATGATAAATTATAAGCGCTTACTCGTATTTTTCCATACTTTAAGTAGGAGTAAAAAACGAGCGAGCGAGTACGAGCGCGGAAAAAAATCCATAGTAAAGTAAGCGTTTAAAAGTTTCCAGCTTTCTTTCTGTATACGGCCTTATGCTACCGGATTATGTACACAACTATTGTATAGGTTTGCTGCATTATTATGGAGGATGTAGCAAAGCTATGCATGCTATAGTTAGATCATATAGGGAAATTGAAATTTGTTAATTAGTTAAACTGTTTTAATAAAATACACAATATAACAGTGTTCATTACCGGCGAATTATTTAAAATTCCTAATTAGGCACAGAATTTAAGTCCGCTGATTAAAAAAAAAAACTTATGTAGATATTTATTTAATTCTTTATTGCACAAATATATAATAAATGCACAAAAGGTGGGCTTAATGCTAAGAGCATTTTCTACCAGCCAACCTACAGGAGGTACAGATAGATCAAATAAGGAAATGTGTGTAGGTCAAGGAAGGAAATACTTTAAAACTTTCGTGAACACGTAAAGATAAAGCCATTTTTGAGTAACAGTTAACAGTTAAAGCCCACATTGGGGGCTGTTGTTGTTCTAACATTTAAACGTTAGAAAAAGCAACAAAGCTTTTTCCAATCTCAACAAAAAATATTCTTGCAAAAGTCGAATTCTCTGTCAAAAGTCATGAATCAACGCATCCAGTCAATGGTGCCTTTGTTTGGCTTGTTGATAAGTAAACAAACGCGCGTATCGCGCCAACCGCCAATGTTTTCTATTGCTTCCGATTCGTTTGACTTTCTGTTTCCTTGACACATACACTCGTTTTCACGAACACATACGTACATATACAACATATTATTACATTTTAGCTAATAAGTAAGAATTACTTACAGTTCACTGAATAGGGGATAATCACTGAATAGTTTTCGTGCGGATACTATGAAAATGTAATATACTATCTCTGTTCTTAATAATATTGGCATGTTCTCCTCTTTGCACTTGAGTAACAAATATTAAATAAATTTAATTTCTCCACATTATTTCCTTCCAAATGTGGTTTCCTTTACTGATCATACTTATCTTAACGAACTCGTATACCGTACAATGTAGGTACGTCCACCACCGGATGGACTCACGTAAAGGCCAAGTAGGTACTTCATCGAATGTCTCTTTTCGCTCAATGAAAAAGCTATAAAGTTGAAGAAAAGGAAATACAGTTTTGTGTTTTTACGGGCCATTACAATTTACAGCACCAAAGATGGCCGATTTGATCATCGTGGGTCCTAAATACCTTTTAAAAAGACCAAAAAAAAGAGAATAAGTTTGTGGCCTTTCGAAATTGTTAAGATAATTTCGAAATCGCTTATGCATATGTGTGCCTCGTACGGCTCGGGACCTATAGCTTTTGACTCAATGTTTTACGCTTTAAACCCCAAAACTCTCATATTTAAATTATTAAACCGATGATATCTACAGAAACACGAGCTTAGTTCATCGTCATCATCATCATGAATTAAAAAATTAGGTCAATATCATTGTGTGCTACAATTACAATTATTGTTAATGTAGTCGGGACTCGGGAGCCGAATGCCGCGAGCAATATCTGCGTCTGTCGTTTAGCCTTCTCACAATTATAACCAATCAACACAACGGTGCTTGTTACCAAAAATACAGGAAAATTAATGAAATATAAAGTTTTTAAAGAACATCAGGTACTGCAGTTTGAATATTTGTATACCCTGTTCAATGCCTACTAAATATGTATAGGTACTTACAGAATAATCTCTAGTAAGTATATTTATATTTTATTTACATTTTTATATAATTTATGCAGCAGGAGTAGCCATTATGGTGTGCGCGGGCACTGCAGCCACGCGCTGGGCGCGGCGCGGCTGGCCCATCAACGACAACCCCGTGTCTGAAGTATTCAAGCTGCTGTGGAGAGTCTTCGAGCCCATGCTGTTCACGCTCAGCGGATACTATCTAGACGTACGATTTTATGTTGTCCTGGTATTTGCGGTTAGGGATGTGAAATCTTTATACAATTATCAAAAATTTAAATGAACGGATCAAATTGGTTTGTTACCTTACAGGAATCCTCTTTTGGTAAGAGGATTATACTATAACATAAACTATATAAGAATCCTCTTACCAAAAAACCTTTAGTTTACTAAAATACTTTAAAAAGTTCAATCACCGAACACTTTCATTGAATACTAACAAGTCGATTCGGCTCATAAACTCCAATACAATATTTTCAATGTTTTCCCTAAAGGTGTCAAGTATGACATTAGCCGACGCCGCGCACATGACGTCCTGCATCCTGTTGGCGCTGCTGCTCCGCTTGCTCGCTGCTTTCCTGGTAGCTCTGGCCAACGAACTCTCCCTCAAGGAGAGTCTCTTCATCGCGGTCACTTGGATGCCGAAGGCCATTGTTGAGGTGAGCTACGTGCATCACACTGTATGCTGTAAAATGTTTATCTCTATTTCATTTTGTACTTAATCAGCGTGGGATTGTAGCTAGTTTACGTTTAAATAAAAGGGAACAAGTTATTATTTCAAAAACCAAACCTCAACTCTTCAGTATTACTATTTAATACCACAATAATTCTTGGCAGAAAATCGAAATAAGCATACAGCGCCCTTTGGCTGTAACTGAAAGCGCTATGCATAATTTAACATACTAAAACTGGAGTATGACGCGCTACATTTTGTATGCAGCTAGAAGAAAATTGATAGAGTAGCTAATATTTGCGTGAGCACTGAGGAGAGGAGTGTCAGCCCCGGGTGATTGATCGACTAGTGTTGTCGACATACTAATATCGCCTATCGATAGTTTAGGTGAAACTGAGTAATAAGTAGGAACCTCTAGATAAGTCTATGATTCTAGTTTCAATACTGCAATACTTTCTGTTGTGTCCAACTGTAATTTCCAGTCACAGCAATATTTAAAAGCAACTACAAAAGGTGCTGTCAGTAAGTAGTGTCGATATGTATCGATATTTTTATATTGAAAATCGTTAACAATTCCGTCGATTGACCAATTCACAAAACGGCTTATAATAATAACAATAAATATAAACTATCGATTATAATCTATCGGACTCTATCGATCGATCGATGGTACCTATCGATAAATTGGAATGCAACTATTTAGTTCGCCTCTGTGGCCGAGACTGGTGACGTCATCGTCAGAGCCTTGGCCTTGTCACGGGTCATCGCGCAATAGGGCCACACTGTCGTTTATCTAAATTTTATACTTATTAAGATTTTTGGGCTATTTCTATGAAATGCTTTTGATGGTTAGTAACATTTTCTACAACCATAAAAGCATAGATTTGTTTTTAAAGATTAGAATTATACAATAGAGGATAATGAATATACATAAATGTACGTTGACTCTTTTTATCCCGGAATTCCCACGGGAACTTTTTAAGGCGAAGTGAAGCTCGCGGGAACAGCTAGTCACCCCCTTTCGGCTTAATATACCACTATTGCAGCTACCTGCATTCGTTATGTTATAAAATAATTTAAATTTTAAATAAGGATGATTGCGGCCGTGTAACTTCTAAACGAAGTGATGTTTTCATTAACGAGAGCCGCTAGTTCAGTTAGGTCTAGTACTAACGACGTCTAGTTCACTTTACTTTGAGGCTACGACGGTTTCCATTTCCACTAAATAATGCTGCATATTCTCTAATATACAATATTTTTAAGAAGTATGAACTATATTCATATTACACAGTATGTATAGTTTTGATTTTTTATAAGCCGATGAAAAAGGTGGAGGTTGGGCTTGGGAGTTTAGGTTACACTAGTATTACCTAAAGTAAATAAATAAAATCAAAAATTGGCACTAAAATACTGCGTAAATTTTCTGGCTTTCTACGCTCACCCAGAAATTGAGCTGTGAGTCAAGTTTAATGACTCGCCTAATATCACAAATTCGTGCGCCATTTCGAGGCAATGTTACTATCTAAGCGGCCATTATTTAGCAGACTGGGGGCCGGGATGGATGCTAGTATCTAAAGAGCATAGTTATCAAAGGTTGCGGAAAAGCAGTGATATTTTGCTGGAAAGTTTGATCAATCAACGGAGCTCCTGTCTTTGCTTTCATTTGTAATTGTATTGGCTGAAAGCCATTTAAATATTTAATTACGCTGCCTGGCTGGTGGATTTAAATATCGGTCCATGTTGTACGGGTCTACAGGACGTTGCAAGTGTTATGTGGTAATTGGAACAAAGAGGGATGATTCAGATCGTCATTTTATTTTGCTCTAAAACTTTAGGAAATTATTGAACAAAATACGACATAGATCACGAGACCAGAAACTTCCTCAAATCTCTCAATCAACTTTGTATTTTCGCGCATTTTGTTAGAAATTATTAATTTTTGATACTATTTTGGTTTTTTTTCAGGCAGTTCTAGTGCGGGTAGCCACTGACTCTCTCTGGACCAATGGGACTACAAGTGAAGACATAAAAGCTGCCAAGTTACATTCCAATATCATCGTTATAGCCATTCTGATAACGTCTACTTTAGGTTCCATTCTTACCACAGTGCTGGGGCCTATATTGTTATCATCAGACTCCAAAGTGTCTCCTGCTCATACATGTAATAGTTAAATCGCATAGGTTCTAGATTTTTTTTTTAAATAATAAATATTGACGATTAGCTAATATACAGGGGAAGCAAATACAAGCCTATACAACATTATATGACGTTGATGATTACGATAAATCCAAATAATTACTTAAAACATTATTTTTATATTGTACCTATAGGTACCTACCGTTCTACCAAATCAAAAAGCTCAAACGTATTCTCCAATGATCTCATAAATTATATAAGTAATTGCATGAACATGTATCTTAAGAATAAGTATGTTGTAACTACTTAGCAAGTAAATAAAGTGAATTATTCAAAATATGTAAATATTTTTTTGTTTGATAGTTGTATGGATAAGTACTCAATATAGACCATCTTCTATCGTCAAAGCCTTAAGCACTACCAATCACTCTTTCAACATAACCAAAGGTTACCTGGTAGAAAATGCTGCTAGCATTAAGTTCGTCTTTGTACCAATTTACTTTGTGCAATAAAGAATTTAATAATATTAAAATAAAGATTGACTCTGATTTATTTTAGCATTATAAAAATTTCCTTTCCTTAAGGTATTTCCTTTTATTTTGTTCTTGTTAGTATAATCCATCCTAAGTATGTAGATAGAATCCTGTTGGTACATTATACAGTCACAATCTTTGTTTTTACTGTTTCATATAAATCCTGGCTAGATTGATTAGACTGCAAAATTCAAGCGTAGGTATTAGACAATTTTTTGTACGTATTTGGTATAAAATAAATTAAAAACATTTGACATTTATATTGATTAACTGCGTGTTCATCATGCCTGTTATCTTTATTTATTCTTGCAAGGTGAGACAAATTCATATTAATGATGGTTGGTTAATAAATACAAGTAGATACGTACTATGAAAGATGCCTGCTTATTTTATCATAGTGATAACAATATAGCTACTTATGGATTTGACTAAAGGCTCCTCATTGTGTCTTTTCCTATGTCAGCCAGCACTTATTATATCTTCTATATCTAGGTATATCTAATCTTTTTCACTTTCACCAATTCTTCGTGCCCTTTCACTCATCAGTTGATCACAATTTTTCGAGAGTAGATATTTGCGCTGGAGGGTTGTTCAATAATACATATATTTACTACTTTTGGTTGACAGTAAACTGATTTTGAAGTTTTTTACGTTTTAATGATGCCTCAACGTAATACCTTATCAATCAAGTATTACCTACAATCGAGGGAAATTCACACACTACAGCTGAGTTTAAAGTAGGTATAATATAAGTGTTATCTTGACTAATTTACGTATCCGCTCTGCGGGAGGATTAAGTTTATCAACAACTACCGACTGTTTAAAGTGCAATGGTATTTTACAACATATGACGTCACAAGTAGGCAGTCGTTTAATTTCTTTTTTATTATAATATAAATCATAACTTGGCATGTTGCGTAGGTGAAGGCTTCATCGCAACACATACTATTTTGAGCAGGTAAGGCAATCACTGCCCTTTTCTCTCAGTATGAAAGCATAACTAAGTGCCAATTTCGCCATAGTGGGTTAGAGCATAACCAGGGATTATTGGTTGACTTTTGACACATCTGTCAAGAATTTAATATGGAGATGACGTATAATTGATGAGCCAATCCCTGGTTATGATCTAACCGACTATGGCGAAATTGGAGCTTACTGTCATATCATAATATCCAAGAATATAGGAAAACACTCAATTACATTCTACTTTCTTACGCTGGATTAGGTTTTATCATAGTCGCCTGTATTTGCGTCAACTGTGCCTTGGGCAGGACTTATATCATTCAGTGAGGCTCTTTTTGTACCGCCCTCAGGTATCTGATGTTATGAGGGAAACTAATTGGTCATCCAAGGAGGCGTATGCCTCGTTAATTGTCAGCAACGTAGTGGAGATCTGCAGTATGTTAAAGACTATGCGGGCTGGTGGTGAAAGGGCATGTGTTTTGGAATTATGTAATTAAAAACCCGTCAGAAATAGTTAACTGACACTCATTAGATATAGAATAAAGATACACAAAAAATATTTTTTCCTCGAACCTATGATAATGACCATTTTTAATATAATAATATGTGGGGACATCTCACACACGGCCATCCGACCCCAAGCTAGGTAGAACCTGTGTTATGGGTGTCGGACAGCTGATATATCTACACAAATACATAGATAGATAGATACTAAATATAAATATCAACACCCAAGACCCGAGAACAAATATCTGTGTTTAAACAAATATCTGCCCCAGCCGGGAATCGAACCCGGGACCTTCGGCTCAGTAGTCAGGTTCACTAACCACTACGCCATTCGGTTGTCTGTCGCCATTCTTCGCGTATATACTTACCAACTGCTATATTGCGCATGTTTTTCCCACGGAACCTTAATACGTCCTCAATCGCCACTCATTGAGAGAGTTAAAAATGCAGTTGTAGAAGGACACAAGTTTGCGTGCAGAATCCAGCGGCATCGGTCAGGAATTATTAATTCATTGGCGCCTTCGCCCCGACGCCGCCTTCATTCAGACGATGTCGACGTCCGGTACTCACCACTCTATCCAAATCTCATCGTTCGAAATTAAAACAATAATCTTTATTTAGCTGTCGAAGTTAAAGACATTTCATTGGCTGGTGATAAAGAAGTTTATTGCAGTAGTCTACGACTTTATGTAGAGTAAATCTTCAGTAGTAATCAGCAGCAAGTGTTTTATAATGTGTGAAGAGTTTGTGGTGTTATAAAATAGCAGATAATGTATGAGAGTAAGTACTTTTGAAGATTTTTTACATCTTTTAAAAAAAAGACAATGTACTTTCTTGTATAAAAAGCATAAATACATTCACGATCCATTAAAAGTTCCACCTGCCATTGACATTCTATAAGTCACTGGAATCTTTTCATTGCTTGTGGTCGAGAGTGTAGTTTATAAGTCTATGACACTCACAAACATCGGGATACAAATATTGGTAACACTTATAATCAATTAAATATTAAATCATAAAAATATACCTATTATACCATACCGTATTAAATTATCAATTTCTAGCAATGATAGCTAAAAGTACCTACCAATTTAATTAACGACAAGTAGTATATTTAAGTTGTTATGTACGGTTTCATTGTTATTCATATTATTTGTAAGTATTATTCTATCATAAATATGAAAAATAACCATAGTGTAATCTTGACATAAGTAGAATTGGTTTCACTGTGTTGAATGGGAAAAATTTAGGCTGCCTTATTAATCTACGTTAAAGTATCTATAGTCGATTGTATTTATAAATTACAGGATGGTTAAAAAAAACCGAGCAAGAATTGTAATTATCTTGAGTTGTATCGATTGCCTTGAACTTGATTCTGGCAGTTTTAGATAGATAGATAGATAGAATACACTTTATTTGTACACCAAAACAGAATAACAAAATGTAACTTAATTAGGGTACAAAAGGCGGTCTTATCACTAAAAGCGATCTCTGCCAGACAACCTTTGGATTTGGTTTTACAGAGGATTACAGAGCCTTGTGGCCTTTGTTGCTATAAAAGATGAAATTAGTTTAAGTGAGTTCAAGAGAGTTCACTGGTAAAATTTCACCCTATTATACAAATACGTCAACTAATGATCTAAGCATGTATGATAGATAATAATATGAATTAAATAATTATGTTATTAGCACTGTTGTACCTTGGAAACTAACTCTACTTAAAGGTAATTCTTTTAAAATAATTAGTGCTTCTAATTTACTACGAGTAGACCTTGTAATGAACAAAATAAGTACAACACAGGGTGTAAAAATGATGCTCCTTAAATATAAAGCACGTATTACCCATTGACAGTGAACGTCTGTACCTAATAAAGATACTATTCTGAAGATATTATTTGGAAATGTAAGAAAAATAACTAAGCGACATTTTTTTTCAACAGTAACTTCAATTCATTGCCGGAATCAGTAATTTATTCCACGTTTCAAAAGTTTTTAGTATTTCTGGCCTTTCGAGCGTCGATATTTTGTCCGATATGTACGGCTCACTTCACCTTCTCCGCCTACACTACCAGTGATGACATGGCTGGGGCTGAGGATGCACTATCGTCATATTTCGTAACAACTGCATACCGCATACCTAACAAACAGGTTGGCAATAAAAAGTTATCTCCATAACTGCTTTATTCAATATTTGGTATAGGCCTCACTTGAGCGATTAAAATATTTATGTATAAAATCTTGTGCAAACTTATTAAAATTTGTAGCAGAAAACTTTTAATACACTAAACTTTTGTTCAGTTTGAATGGCAACCTACAAAATATAAAACTTAGGTTAGGATCATTAGACGTAGTAACTTTAAATAGTAATAGCAAGCCGAAGGGAAATAATGAATTGCAGGGGCCCATTATGATTTTTTAAAATATATGTAGGACTGGTGGCCGAAGTAAATAGTTATTCAGAATTTCTAGTTGTGTGATCTTTTGTTCACAATATTAATTTCAAACACACTACAGGTAAGTATAAGGATGCATCTGCAGTAAATCAGAATTCCGCTGAAATACACTCATATTGACTGTATTGTATTTACTGGTTAATTAACCGCGAGCATCGTCACCAGAAGGTTATACCTACGATTAATTACATCTGGTCTTATCAATGGAAAAAACCTATTTATGTAAGTAGGCACAATCATTATCTCAAAAGTATTATTTTTAGTGACGGGTAATTCATTCCTAAAATAAAAAGTGATAAAAATATAATCAATTATGACTCCAATAACCATTCAAAAGTACCTAAATGTATATTTTATTACCTACACAGTCCTGCTGATATAAGTAGGTAAGTAATAATTATGATTTAAGCATTAATCAGGTATTACTTAGTTATTATTTCTGGTTCATTTTTATTTTGTAACCAATTGGAATGAATTTTATTTTAGCAACTCTTTGATGTCGATTCTGAAGGCAGAAATTCTAAATTTAGAGCTGTCAAAACCTTAATTTCTTTGTTTAAAATTCGACTCTATGATTGTTTCCGTAAATGTCATTTTATGCTAGCAATTTTTTTAGTTTGACAGCGTTAAAATTAGAATTTCTGCCTTCAGAATCGACATCTTTGTCACTCTAAAATGACTACGGTCTACTTTACAAGATTGCAAAGGGGTATGATTAAAAAATACAATAAGTAGTAATAATAATAATAAACTGCTTTACAAAATTCATAAAAAATACCGTAAACAATTTATAGTATCTGATGAACCATTCATCAAAGAATAAGGTCACCGCTGCTGATCTTGCGCTTTGTTGCCTTCAATTACATTATTAAAAGTCAGCAATAGTTGTTTTTTACGATGATATTTTAATGTAAGCAAATAATGGTAAAAGTAGGCGCCACGCGCGGCCGGCAGTCGTGTGCGGTTACACGAAGTATTCGGTGTATTACTTATCTTTGTTTTACAAATATAAATACTTTACGCACTTCATAATAAATTACGATAGGCTCGGTGGATTACGTTGTGGTTCCGTATTTGTATTATTTACATATATATTGAATGTAAAAATGTCTGAATGTCCCTAAAAGACTACAGGTATGTGCCGCGTGCCTCCATAGCACTGAAATTATATGATTGTACCTGCAAGTTCGACAATAATAGGTTCCACGGTAATCCGGCCACTAAGCCGCGGACAATTATTTATTCAGCATGGCCGAGTCATAACTAACTGCGTGCAATTTCAACGGCCATTCTATAAATTAAGGGGGATAATATTGTTGGTAAATCTACATTAGCCAGTAGCGTTTAACATTAATGGATTGATTTTCAAAATTCTTTATTTCATAAATTATTACAATAGCCTTAAGACTAACTTATAAGTAGGCAACTAAAGGCTAAGACACTAAATTATGGAGCATTTTATACAGGCTGCATACACCTTTTTAAAATATTACAGTAGGAAAAATTATATCTATTTAAATCTTTGAAATTATATCTTAATATACTTGAGTTTATTAGATGTACATCTGTTAAGGCAATATACATTTTTGGCAGAATTAAACTTTTAACTAGGAACTACGAGTTTAACATTAATGGTGAATTAATTTATCAATAGAGCGGAACAGCTCTCCCGTAATGGCGAACGAGGATGTGCCGCATAATCAAGGTAATTCAGACACAAAACAATCGTATCTGAAATTTGCGTTTCGCTAAGTAAATCAAAGCTATCTCTAGAAATTTGAAACAAACACAATAAATCAGTGCCACTGTGTACATACACGAGGAGCTACCGTAATTATAGTATGCATCGTTAAATCCTG
The DNA here is from genome assembly GCF_932276165.1 of Plutella xylostella. NCBI lineage: Eukaryota > Metazoa > Arthropoda > Insecta > Lepidoptera > Plutellidae > Plutella > Plutella xylostella. The sequence goes on along the minus strand of NC_063984.1, from coordinate 7,261,599 downwards.
ATATGACGTGAATAAACTTGATTGTGATATGCTCGGTATGCGCGGCGCGCCCCGACCGTGCCCTGTTTACATACATCTTACACGAGAGAAGCGCAGACTTAATTATAATGCCTCATTTGCTCCAGATAAGGTGCTCGACGGAATCAGTGCCATCGATAATGCTGTATACGCAATATCCAGAGACAGGGAAGTGAAAACGTAAGTAAGTACATCGCATTATTCTCGTGCGGTATTCAGGACATGAAACTGCTCCGTGGATATTCCGCAAAGTTCCTCTTCCAATGAGTGAGCACGATAGCTTCATCATGCAAACTGAAAGCGATTTTCGAACCAGCATTTCACGAAATTCGTAAGAATAGATACCTACTTACTTCTTACTATTGGAGTGCTGAATGTCTTTTCTCATACATTCAATAACTTTTTCACAATTGCTACATTTCAGTCTAAGATTCAAAGAGTAAATCATTGATTGATTCAATTAATTTAATTGCTATTTACTCAAGTAAGTGTTTAAGAATTGTTATTATTTTTCAGGACAATAGATATACTCAAATATTTTAAAAATGAAAAACAAATAGAAGATAAACTTGACAAGAAAAAGTCGTCGCGTATCGAAGCTTCGGATGTCAGTCATTATTTCACTTTGGCTATATTAGGTAAGTGCTCAACTTTGTCTCAGTATTCCGCGCCATTTCTTCTCAATTTAGATAAACCCATTGGCATAACGATCTCATTTATATCCATGTGTGAGTGTTTAAATTTGCCTTATAGAAAAGTGAATACTTTTTCCTATTCGAAATAAGAGAATATGAACCTACCTATTGATAAAAAATCTAGTGTTTGCAGATTTCTGTATTAACAAGAATGCAATTTTACTAAGTCAATAGCACACACACTTTTAAAGCCAACGTAACGTAACTCTATTCTATTAATATTATATACCTACCTGCACCTGGCTCTCTTGAATGTAACCTTTGTGCATATCCCCAAGGTCTAAACCGGCTAAGGCAACTCACAAAACTATACAATAAATATACCTTTATTAATTACTAGCTCTTGCCAGCGAGGTTCGTTTTGCCTCAAAAGTTTTTAAGTACTAAAAAGTAGGTAGGTTTAACTTGAAAACTCAAAATCTCCCCGTCCTCCGCAGCCGCATCATCATGGGGTCTCCTCTACTGCGCGTTTGGCTCGGACTGGCGTTGGGACGGGCCGTGGTCGCGCCTGGCGCTGGTGGCGGCGGTGGCGTGGGGCGGCGGCCGCCTGCTGCAGGCCACCACGACGCTGCCGGCGCTGCTCGCCGCCCTCGCCACCGGCATTGTGGCCACCAACCTGGACTTTCTGGATATGCGGGATTATAGTGAGGTTGACACGTTTTTGAGGTGAGCGTTTTTCGCGTCTAGGTTTACAATCATGCTGGTGTTGGTACTACTTATTAGTTCTACCGACTGGAACGAAGAACAAATGGTTCTTGATTGCTCAATATGTAAGGCGGAGAATGTGTTTACATAATAAGTCCTGGTGATTTTATAGATATATCTTGTATGGTAAATACTCCAATTTTCGTTTCGTTTTTTATACCTAAAACCTTTGTAAGCACGGGCCTTGTATCACGGGCTAATCTGGCTAATCCCGTCTGATCTAAAATTATAACAAAACTCTTTTGTATTCAGGAAAATATACCCAGTAGTGATCCTTGGCAAGGCGTCCCTGGGCTGGAATGTAAACTACATGAGGTCAGAATGGAAGCGGGTCCTGTCGCTGGGCTCCCTGCCTTGGGCTGCCGAAGTGGCGGCGGTGACTGTCTCTACACATCTACTCTTTGGGTTCCCGTGGCTGTGGGGTAAGTCAAGAAAATTAAGCTCATAGATTTTATGTATACCAAGTCAATGCATACAAAAGTACTCGGTCGCGTAAAAAATATAAACAATCACTAAATACCACAGCCTACCAATTTCCCGTTGTAACAACACCGGGAAATTGGCCACTCCGATGTGCCACAAATGTAAGTAGAAATAGAAAGAAAGGCATGCGCATTTATGCCCTCATAATAATAAATGGAATTTGTCACGAGCGCGCACAATGGGGCGCGGCGTGTGAGGCGCGGCGCAATACAAAGCAATTCAATAAAAATCTGCTGGAAAACTCGTCTCGTTCCAGATTTGAATGCATTTTCGCAGCTCCAAGTGGTCTATAGAAGCCGATCGTGTGGGCGCGGACGGCGGCTTCTGTTCACAACCGTCCATGCGACTGTACTTTCTATGTATCTACCACCTATGTACAGTATGTGCATATATAGGTATTAGACTACAGAGGTAGAGAGGGTTCATTACATTTTGCAGAATGTGAATAAGTAAATAAAAAACAGTTAATAAATAAAAGGCACTGCAGTTGTTGTGTAATGATCTAATGAAAGTAGGGAATCTAGATCGTGACTCAAGATGCTTGTGCCCACGAAATGCCCTCGGGAAAACCATCTAAAGCGAATCAAAGCTTACAGGCAAAATGCAGTACGAGCAAGCTATCATACTGAAACATTACATTTCGGTCAAATAAACATAATGCCAAATCGAATGGTTAGATTCTAATTAAGTGCGGTAGAGTTTTAGCTGATGAAATTATTCGTATTTTATCAATAGCCATTAATATAGTGCCTGTGAACAATAGCAATGCAATGGCGCACTACTCATAACAACGGTCGCTAAACAGCACTTTACCGTTTGTAACTGACTACTAAATTAAATTACTTACACAAGTTGTGCTGCCATATTTTGAGCTTGGTTATAACAGCTTATACAGCTCGCGACTTATCATGACTGTGTTTAATGTAGAGCGGGTAACTAGTACTAGAATAAGTGTACATACCAAATCACTACTTAGGTACCTATTACGAATCTGAAACATTTAAATGTCCCTTTTCAGGCAGTGGCAAAAATATGACCATGTTATTTTGAACTCTACATTATGTATAATACCATGGAATTAAGTTAAAAATAAAATTTTAAAAAATGACTTTTTTGTCTTATAAACGGCTAAAGCTCCTTCTTCTTATAGTGCCTCTCCACTACTGGAGGTTGGTGGTCAGCTCTGCACAATCCTTTAAGCTCACCCCCTCGGAGATCCCTAATCCTAACCTCTGCACCCACAGGCGTCCTTCTGGGTTCAATCTACGCCTCCGTCTCCTGCGCGGTGGTGATGCCGTCAGTGGCCCGGCAGCAGCGCCCGGGGAGCTCTCGCAACTGGCCCCAGCTCGTGTGCACGGCCGGCGGCGTCGATACGGCCCTCAGCGTGGGGGTCTACGGGCTCGTGTACAGCTACATGTTCGTTGACGCGTCCGATGTTTATAAGTATGTGAAAGTGAGTATGTTTGTGGTAAACAAGATAATTTGGCGCTGGGTACCGTTCTGGTGTAATGTAGATTCTATGCTTCTCTGTGTTCTTCTCGAGGGAGTATAAAGAAGTTAGTTAATTAGCAATTAGAATAATATATATAGTTTTGTCTTGTTTTGGCTGATAAACACAGTGTTTGGCATTGGCAACCTTGAATCCTGTACCGACGGTCCTAGGTACAAATACCGGTCGGACATAATAATTGTTAAATTAAGTTTTTGATTATCAATGTTTCTGTTTTGTTACATCTCCAAACGGGCTAACGAGAGGAAAATATTTAAAAAGCAACTAAGGCATACCTTCTAAATCCATACGAGATAAAAAAAATATTTTTCATTTGGCGTAGCCCCATGTTTTGTGTTTCATAAATCGCTCTATGTAATGAACTTCAATTGTGATCATTAGTGGTAACACTAGACGAGTGAACTGTGCTATTTATACACATATCCAGATGAATAAATTGATAATGATTGGTGTATGGTCAATTCATTTGCTGCATTCAATACTCAAACATGTGAATTATTATTTTTCCTATAAATATACAGGTGTTACAAATTTATTTCTACGACTTTTGGAAGTTTATTTTTTTACCTTTCGGCTTACTATACTTAGGTACCCTTTTCATAATACTAAATATTTTATTGTAAGCAAATTATCATAATACTAATATAATTATAAAAAAACACATACAATACCTACATAACATTAAGGAACACAAACTCTACATGCAATAAGCCAGGTAAAATGTGGTTACAATACGCTTAAACAATTGGCCAGCTCAAATTGAATATCTGCTAACTGTGTTTCGGCCATCGTCTGTCAATTCAAGGAAAGGCTCTTTTGGGCTTTGATGTCAGAAGCGAAATGATATTTGAATTAGATTTCCTCTATTTCCTCGGCATTCATTGTCCTTCGCTAACCATCACTTAAGAACATCCCACAAAGAACCCACGGCTTACCCCAGGGACCGGGGGGTCACTCCGGCTGATAAATACCTACTATTGGTATTGGTATACGCAGTATTACGTATAATTTGACTTTATTTTAACCACGAGCATCACATTGCTATAAAAAGATTTTTCTTGTGAATTCAAAAATTCCAGTATTACTGTCTAGCTACCCAACTATCTCTACTCAAATCATACCATAACGTTAACGTAATAACAACCTAGCTCACTTCATATTTACCTACGTATATCATATTGACTAAGGATCTTTGGCTTAAAAGCTAGAGTGAACCCCCGAAAATACCGAAACCATATTAACAAATATGTGATTAACAAATCCGAGTATAGCAGCCACGGCGCCCCGTAGGTTTTATTTCGTTATAAGCAGGTTTCAGTCATGCTTTTGCAATAAGTCCAGTACATCGTCCAAAAATTAAACTATGTAGTAAAAAGGCAAAGTGACCATCAAAGTTAATATACAGTAGTAGCCATGCACCCTATATAATATTATTTTATAAACCCTAAAACATTGGATTACAGGCAGCCCTAACCCTCTTCGTAGGGGTGGCCCTAGGCGTGGGCTGGGGCAGCCTGGCGCGGGTGGCGCCGCACCGGGACGACCCATACGTCACTGAGTTGAGGATCCTGCTGGTGCTGCTGGGCGGGCTGCTCGGCAACTTCGGCACCATGATGCTGGGCTGGGGCGGCGTCGGTAATAGATGGCTTACAATACAATGCTCTTTACTTGCATACAAAAAACAACTTATAAACTTAAAAATAACAGTACTAAAAGGCGGCAAGCAACAAGCTTGAAGAAATCTCTACCAGACAACATTTGGATGACAGATATAATCTGAACAAATTTAATTTTGGGGTAGTCTATACTACTTTAAAATTTCCGATAACAGTATTATTTGAATTTTTGACAGCTAGCATTGGCTAATCTTTTCACTACCACCACGTGACAAACCCTAGATTAGCTCAAATTTTTCGATACTGTACCTAATAAACGTTTTGAATCGAAATTGATAAAGCTAAGAGCCACTATCACTTTTAGGCATTTCTATTATTATATTTAAATGATAGGGTAAGTACTTAGGTACCATCTTATAAAACTTCTGCTTGAACTCTTGGATTGATTAGTAAATTTTATGCCTGAGTGAAGTTACAAAGAGTTGTAGAATTTCATTATTTAAATTTACAATATCAAACAAAACTTAACTTATCGTTTAAGGTCAGGACTGGTCATGTTGTTAAAGATAGACTTTCGATATTAAATCCCAGGCACTAAGTGTAGCTCAAATTTCTTCAAATTTATTTGACCTCTATGAAAATATGAAGACGTTCAAACAATTTCACAAAGGTCTTGAAGGTTTTGTTTGATACCCGTGTCGGACTTCAGTAAATTTACATAACAATGTACCATCACTCACTTAGTTTATCTGAACTTTATATTAAATTGTTTCACTGAAAATTATTTACTCAGTTAAAACTCTATTATGAAAATTTTCCGATTACTTATGGTATATTTAGTAAAATACTGCATCAGTTTATTGTAGTAGTCGAGTAGTCGCATCAGTTTTTGTTGATTAAAAAAAATACAGATTCCTTACACCTTTTGATTTGATATCTATGTTAAGTACACTCGCGGGCATTGAAATTTACGTTTTTGGTAATATTCTGATGCACAGTTAAATATAGCCATTTCCGTTTAGGATTAATTTGGTTCTATTGTGACTGGAACTTTATCATTGCTCGCAAGTTTATAAAACAACTGTCAACATTTAAAACGATTCCTTCTCACAATCCAGGCGGGGTAGCGGTGCTGGCGTGCAACGCGACGGCGGCGCACCACTGGGCGCGCGCGGGCTGGCCCCTGAACAGGAACCCCGCCGCCACAGCCTACCGCGTGGCGTGGGCCGCGCTCGAACCCATGGTCTTCGCGTATTCGGGGACCTTCTTCAAGGTTCGTGCAAATTTAATACCTACATTCATTGGTCAAAAATAGCAAAACAAAATTCGTATGCAGCTCTGTCCTGCTTGGCCGGTAACTAGACTAATGGTTGTGTAGTTACGGATCAAAAAACTCTACATGGAAGTCTAACTGAGGAACTTTATATGGGTAAAGTGTTTTCGTTTTACAGGGTGGATAAAGTTGGTGACTATTAAGTAAGGAAAGGAACCAACCCAAGTGACTTATCAACTGCAACTTATGCAAGTCTAGCGCACCCAGGGGCAGACTGTGGTTGTGACTGGCTTATCCTATCATAATGGTGGTTATCGCTACACCAGCTCTACGTTTTACTATTACCGACACGCTAAGAAAAATAAGCCGTCTCTAATAAGTAAAACTTAATTTTACTAATTAGAGTAAAGTAGAGGTGCAATACTTTTCCGCAACGCAATTCTCACAGCTATTCAAACTTCACAATACTTTAAACTGTTCTTTAAAGCTTATGTAGTTGAAACTTGAAATCGGTCTTACTTGCTTTTTAAAAGTTCGTATCACGAATGAAGTTGCCTACTTTTGAAGATTTCCTACATAGAATAGGGAAATTAATCCCCAGCATTTCAAGTTTACAAACTTTCACCCTAACTTGCAGGTTTTCCCTAAAGCTCTACGAAACTATTTTGTTCATGAATCTGAACTGATAAAGTTTCAGGTTTATGACGGGCTCGTCTAACGTAACAAGTTCGAACATCTGATTTCATACTAAATAGCCCCGACATATTGCTCAAGTAAACCACAGCAAATTGCTATAATGTCTTATTCTACAGAATTTTGGTAAAGTAAGCCGAAATAGAGAGGATTTAGATGATCATTCTGGACTACATTTTTTTTTAATGTAGAGAACACTGACATATTTTTTAAACCACTTATAGGTATTTATGTAATTCTAATAATACCTAAATGGTTAATGTATATACCTATAGTTACTAGATATACCATAATGTAATCTACATCTACATACTCACACTATATATAGGTAAACACTCTACAATCTCACCCCTCACTTCCAGATCGACGCATCAACGTGGGACACCCTACTTCTAGGGCTGGCCGTGCTGGCAGTGAGCCTGGGCGTGCGGCTCGCGGTGACCTGGGCGGTGTGCGCGGGGCTCAGCACTAGGGAGCGCCTGTACGTCTGCGCCGCCTGGGTGCCTAAGAGCATTGTGCCGGTAAGAGGTTATGGCCAGGGGGGGTAAATTGACGAACGAACGAACGAGAATTGTCGCGCAATCGACACGTATGAAAGTAGTTTTGCTTTTCCGAAGCTTCGGAGCGATGCGCGAACCATGGAATTACGTGAAAATTTATGTTCGTTCGTGCGTTGATTTAGAGAGAGAGTGACCTATCAGAGATGGATGTTATGGGTGGACAAATAAGTTTAGATTTTAAGTACTTAGATAGGCATAAAAAATTATTTCCAATGCGAATGATACTTATATAATAAAATGGAAAATGTAAAAAGGCATATACAACACAAAATTGTGTTATTTACGTAACAGAGGTATTACTCGGCTGGCTGCCTGGCTGCATCTAACGTGACTTAATTAATAACATGTTAATTAATTAAACGTTGTATGTGACTGTACCTTACATACCTATAATATACATACATTATAACAGTTATGCATTTGATGCTTTTACAAATTGTACTCGACTTTGAAAAGGATTTTCAAATGATAATGTAAAAATAATTACATTAAATTTATGCTCAGGACAGCTTATCCCCGGGGCTTTTGCAGCGTAAAATATACTCAAAGTACACTCCCTCACATTTACTTTAAAAATTACGTTTTAATATTAATGTGCATATTATACATACTAGCTTTTCCCGCGAGCTTCGCTTCGCCTTAAAAAGTTTTCCCGTGGGAATTCCGGGTTTAACTGAAGGACCTATTGGTTGAGTTTCTGAAAATCCTTTCTTAGTGCTCACTTACACTACCCAAGGAACCTACGTGCCGAGTTTCCTGATTGTAGCTTGAGCCGTTTGGGCTGTGCGTTGATGCCCAATCGGTCACTTTCTTCTTTTATATATATACAATTAATTAATATTATTTGCAGGCGGTGCTATGCCCGCTGGCCATTGACACGTTGTTGCCGAATGTGGATGACCCTCGCATGGAGTACGCCGAGACGCTGATGCGGCTGCTGGTGCAGCTGATCATCATCACCACGCCGCTCGGCTTCCTGCTCACGGACCGGCTCGGACCCTGGCTGCTTAGAGAAGGTGAATATCATGGAGAGGTTCAAGCCAATTCAGAAGGTCTTGCACGGGGTAAAAACGTGACAAAAGTTTTCTTCGCACTCGTTCTCAAAGCTAAGAGATGTGAGTGAGCACGATGAAAAACTTTTGTCAGGTCTTGGTGTGAGTGTCTTGCGCCCCGTGCTACGCTTCTGGTAAGGATTAATCATCGCATACCAATATTGTTATAATTCTTAGCCCAGTGATATACAAACGCAAAACCAGACTTCTAGTACTATCCATAACAAAGATCCAGAGGGTCAAAAGAGTGTCGAGAAAAGCCGTGCCGCTGTTTTGCTCAACTTGGCAGATGAATCTGCTTAGTCATTATCATCATCATCAACATGACCCATCACGTCCCCAATGCTAGAGCACGGTCTCCTTCCAATGAAGGAAGGATATTAGGCCTAGCTAGTCCACCACGCTGGTCTAGTGCGTTTGTGTGTTGCTAGTTTTAATTTTTACTTTAATTAGAAATGTATTATAATAATAAGAATATTGTTTTTTAATTTTCAGGTAATACGGAACCAAAACGAAATTCAAGTTACGGCGTCGAGAGCGAAGAAACTTGATGCTTATTTAAGTGTCCATTATTTTGGTTAACTTACTTTAATTTTAAACATTGATGTCGTTTATAAGATTGAAATGTACTGTATGTTTAAAAATCGACTCGATTAGTGTTTCCGTAAATCACATTTTAGGCTAGCAAAATTTTTAGTTTGACTTAAAATGAAATTTTCTGCCTTCAGAATCAGTATAATAGGTATAATTATTTTTTATTAGGAATATATATTTTTAAACCAATGATTTAGATGAAGTGCGATGAGAAATTAAAAAATCAAGCGTATCAGGGGATGTTCGGAAATGAAGGAGCTCCCGTTATTGTCCGTTGACATTAATTTAACCCTGTATATTTTCCCTCTTTCATAGTTCTGGCAAATTGTTAATTATGATTCAAAGATAATCGCATTTACAACTAGGTACGCTTTTTTAGGGACCAATTAATTTATAGTTAGCTAGCTAGTTTAAAAATCTTCATTATTGAATATCGCATTAGAAATGAGATGAAAGGTTGTTGTGTACATGTATAAGGCAAGAGATGCGGCCATTTTGGTACAAGCGATATATTAAAGGTCATCTTAAGTTTAGTGATAATTTTTATGACTACATATTGCAATTTAGAACAACTAAATATACCAAAGGTAGGTTAAGATAGCAAAATATTTATAAAATCGAAATTGTATAATAACCAATTTAGAGAGTATAATTAAATCATGTACCATGTAACTGAAAAGCTGGAAAATAAATTACAGAAGCGTTTCCATTTTCGTTTCATTTAAATGACTCTCTGAGCCCAAAGATTGAATGCATTCAATTCAATAAATTGGAGTTAAATTTTCAATAAACGCTGTGAAAAGAACTCGACACGGCGACTGTTCAAGAAAGTTTTTTTAAACTTCTGTGTCCAAATAGTTTCAGGAAATGGCGACGAATTATGTTCATGTTATTATAACGATAATTGCATATTGTCATTTAAAAACGTTGGAATTAAAATAAATATAATATCATCGTCACACTTACATACTACTTATGTAAGAATTAGCTTAGATTATATATATATAATACAATACATAAACCTAATACATACTATACTTAACTAAAATAATAAGGTTTATGTATTGTATATGTATGTAACTTATAGGTAAATATTTATTATACATGTATTATATACAAGTAAGTGTATTCTAGTGTTTGTAGGTATTTTTACAAAATTATCTTTCCTCTCAGTCTTTCGCACTACCTATAACTTTCTCCACAACACCCAAGGTTAGCTGGAAGAGAATGCTGTGAGCATTAAGTTCGCCTATGTACATAATTTTATTATTGTGCAATAAAGTATTTAATAATAATAAGTAGATAGTCAGGTATTTTTATAGTGCTTAAAAGTTTAGAGCTATTAATTTATCTTTCATAGCTATTTGCAACCAGATAAATAGATTCAAAGTACTTACTAATCTAGAATCAATATGTTTCGATCTAATCTTCCCATCAATCTTATCTTGCGGAAGTTTTCCTAACTCTTTAAAGTTTCCCGACACAATCTCTGAAAGAATGATAAAACAAAATCTGCTAAGAGTATGTTAGTAACTATTACCAAAATAAGTAATGTAATCAAGACACAAACCTAAATAAAGCCTCTTAAACTAATCTCAAGTCAGGTCAGGTTAAGGTGGTTTAACTTGTAAAGATAAATCAAAAAGTAAAGGTAAAATATTACAAGACACAGTAATCTCACAGTCTGTCTTTATCTAGACAGTAACGGCAGAAACTCTAGATTACATCACTTTTGCCCTCATCGCCTCAATTATAATAACTAATCAATAAGTACAAGTAATGGAATCATGATACTTGGGTACTAAACTAAAATCTTGTGGATTACAGTAACCAAACGTGTTAAATGCAGCCACCACGCAGATATGTGTCAGTAGTTCGGGACTGCAGAGCAACTTGCCAACCAACTTTGGAGCTGTTTCCGCAAATTGGAACGACTCCCCGTACTAATGCCGTGCCGGAGGGTGATTAACATTATTGCTCTATTCGAGTATCCCACATTCTACTCGCTATCCGTAGGTTATTAACAAAAATAGTTTCGATATTAAGATCGGGAGGCAAAATTAACTTTCAGATGACAATTTGACTGTTAATCATGATTAGTCAATTTGTGAAGTTTCAAAGGGGACACCTGAAAAACGTAAAATAGTCGACAAAAAACAATCTGAAACAAAAATAAAATGTCAGCTACTGACTGCAGGGCTAGCCTAATTAATGGCTAGCCAAACCAGGCCTGTGTCACTCCGCGCGTGGGCGGCGCAGGCGCCAGCCTGGCGCCTGCCCCATCGAGGGGGCGAATCTAGTCGGCTGCCGCAAACGGAAGACGATACACGCGCGCGCTATTTGTTCCTATTTCGTACTAGTTTATTTTATTTATTTATAAATGTCGTATTTAGGTATTTATTAAAATTTATGAATAGAAAAATGGACATAAAAAGAAAAAAAACAGCAAAATACTGTGCCGTATTTAATTGCTTAAATACGGATCGTGATCCAATTTTTTTTTTAGATTACCAAAAGATGCTGACAGGTAAAACTCATCTAAGTATTTTATTGATTTCTTCTACGTTCCTTATTTGAAATGAAATTAATCCGAACTACAAACCCTTTTTTTCTCTATGTTGAACAAAGTCTATTCCAATTTTGTTTTCGTTAAAGTATTAAATTTACAGACACAACTACCTTCAAAATGTATTAATGAATCGATTATAAAATGTGCGCTGAGTGGGATTAGTGCTTAACGAAACTAACACGTTCTGTATCATAACATAAATTATATGCATAATATAAATAATAACGAAAAAAAAACATGTTTTCACAAAATTAAATGTTTTAGGTACTTAGATTCATACATATTTTATGTACTTCAAAATATCTTAACTATGAAATTGTTATTGTTTTTACTGGTTATTTTCAATAGAAAAAAAGTTTGGAATAGCTTTGTATTCTAAATTCAAATTAATTTTGTTTTAAAACATGACATTCTTTTTACAAAGTCAGTCCGTTGCTTAGTAAACGTTGTAGTCTGTGGTGCTGAGGCAACCCTAAGGTGGCTTCTTTTTCAATGCGTATAACCACGTATAACTTATTATGCACCGTAGTCCAGTGAAATAAGGCGCATATTCCCTCAAAAATTAATTGGTAGGTAAGTAAATAAAAACGTGTGCGGCTGGAACGCGATCTAAATTAGATCTTATTGCTTATGGGATGGAGTCATATTTCTTTGCAAGCCATTGCGAAGATGGACTTCTGTACCTGGTACTAGTTATTATTCTGTGGCCAAACTTAGATATTAACGGGAGCGAAACTCAGGTTTCAGCTTGGCGTTTCAGGAAAATGCTGTCAACGCCCTCTAGAGGCAGCGGCTTTAACTAAAATGTTATTTAGCGTTGAAGACACGATGAAAATGGCAAAATGTATGTACGAAATTCATCGCCGGCAATGAAGGCAGTTTTTCCTACCATTTAAAGATGGCATTTGAGTTTGAATACAGTATTGTATTTGATACGAGTAGTATTTTTTAAGATTTCATCGTTCTAAATATCTTTAGATTTTTCACCGAGGATCTGACACTGACAATAAATTATTGAAATATGGATCCAGCTTTAGCAGACAACATTATTAGTTCCCTTGTCATGCAGTTTTAGCTAAATACAGTAAAAAAACTAAATTCATTAGGAACTGTAAAATTTTATGATTATCACCTCAGATTACGATAGTTTATTGTATTATACATCTCAAAGATTAAAACTTTTCAACCTAAGTAGTTATTAAGTATAGCAATAGTAGCTAAGTAAAAAAGAAAATGTAAGTACTGATTGACATAAACTAGATAGTCACGCGTGCCATGAGGACCGCAGACTTGAAGATGCATGGAGCAGAGGAACCCACTAGAGCTCCCATACTTACACTATCGCGTCGCGGTACCTCACATCGCCGCGCGGCTTCGAGATGGAGTGCGACGGAAAACTTTTGTCACGTCTTGCGTCCCGTGCTAAGCCTTCGGGCGTAATTTGAGGTTGGATGGCTATGTGTGTGGCTCGGTGTGTAACCACCTAGTATATGTACACAAATAAATAATAATCCTGCTAAAATTATTAAACAAAATTATTAAAATCGATGCAGTAGGTATTTCAAAAATAAAATCGAAACCCAAGAAAACGTAAAGGACATTTCATATTTTATTAAAATAAATATGTGACTTTATTACATTTATGTACAAAATCACATGATCACATGACCTTTGATACCATTTCGGTGTAAATTCTTTTTTTTATTATCTCACTTGCCTTGTTATAAAAATACGTTCCAGGAAAATGGGTGATGTTCACTGGACATCATTTGACTTGATACTATATGGCTCAGTGCTTATATATAAAGTTTTAATTTTTTATTGATGACTTGAATTCAGCATAGATTCAGAACAGCTACACGCCTATAATCGAACCCCACTATAACTCTAAATATCGCCCGGGTCATAACTTGTGCATAGTTAGCGTGGTGGCGTTTCGTAGCGTCATATCTATAGACACCATAAAAAATATGTCAATAAACATATAGTTCGGTACGCAATGACATTGGATGTGGTCCTAGAACGTGACTCATTGTGTTTATAATAATTACGGTCGGAGTGCGGCGCTCAGTGAAGAGCCGGGGGCAGGCTGCAGCCGCGAGTGCCGCCAACTTGTTTAATTGACAGTGGTCGGGAGCGGGCTCGCGGGCGCACGGCGCTGAGATGCCCCACGCACGTCACAAGTGCTGCTGGACACCCCCCGCGAGCGGACGTCTCCGCGGCCCCCTCACATCGCACCCACGTGCTAACCAACCAGCCCAACCTAAACAACAAACGGCTCAATTGGACACTTTTTATCACAACAGTTTTACCTTCGTCTCCTAATCTCTTATCTGGACTTAACAAATCCTAACACCGAATTCAGATACAGAAAAAAAAACATGGACATTTAACTGTGAGTACCAACTCAATCATAACTGACTTTTGGAAGATAATGTGACTGTGTATCTGTGTTTAAATTTAAAATGAAAACACGGGAGCGGAAAGGGAAGTTGGAAAAAGGGAATCGTGGGGAGGAGCGGAGTGGAGTGCGGGGCGGGAAGGCAGCGGGGGCGGCGGCGGAGGCGGCGGCGGCGCGGGAGCGGGCCAAGCGCTCCGGCCTGCACGCCGTCAAGCTGCACCTCGAGGTCACGGGCGGCACCGGGCGCACCTCGCGCTCCGCCACCGCGGTGAGTCGCAGCACTAGCATCACCCCATCACCACACATACTGTTACCCTGATTACACCTACCGAGTAGAATGGAGGGACAGTATCTTCGGCCGATCCTCGACCAATGAACGCCTAGCAGTTGACCGAGTGCTCGGCCGAGGATACTGTCTTACCAGTCTACTCGGTAGCTGTAACAAGGGTTTTCATGAGTCTTCACCATGACTCTATTAAGCTGTAAGGATTTCGCCCATGATACGCTCTAATCTCAAGTGTCGTGTGTGAATTGATGCGACAGAACGGAACAGACATAATCCAGTGTCTATAAACTGAAATTTACAGGTTGTCCATACTGCAGCATCCGATGACTTCAATTATTCCCTGGCACTGCCGTATATATTATCCTATGTGTTTTACATTACTTGCAATTGATAGGAATAGACATCTCTGGGCGACCTCACATAAATTAAAAGTCAATTAATATGTACAAATACCAAGCAAACAAATCTTACACAAGCGGTGGATCTTTCCATGGAAGACGATACAACTGTGATACTAGGTACTAAGTTGTACTCAGAGTAGTCCTTATTTAGTATGGAGATTGAGTATTATTTAAATATCATTTTCGTACAGACTATGATTATAACTAGCAGCTGCTACTCACCATAACATAACAAGAGCCATCTTTGTTGTATCAGTGACGCAATAGGACATGTGACTGGTTTATCGTTTATCACAGTTATGATAATCGTGACAATACAATATAAAAGATTATCGAGATGTCAGTGGCATCCGAAGACCGTGATTCCAAGGATTACAGTTTCATGATTCAAAACACTTCAGTCGGATAAGCTCCCGACGCAATCCATCAAACTACTGAAAGTTTAACATTATCATTTATTTCGTAAAAGTACCGTCAATATTATTGAAACTATAATTTCCAAGGTTTTATACTTTAAGGGACGGAAGGATTAATGAATAGAAAGCTACTCATAATAATATAACCAGCTTTTCCCGAAGCTTAAAAAAATTTCTCGTGGGAAATCTTGGGATAAAAATTAGGCTATTATGTTAATCCCCTTAACTCTCTGTATACTAAGTTTTTCGCGTGAACAAGTTTCAGTCCATATACTTACCAACTTTCGCGTTATAGATCTCTACATAATTTATACTATAATATACCCTCTGGGCGTTAATCAATCCATACGGTTTCTCACAGTTACACTAGTTATATGTATAACAATTTTCCTGCGGGCCAGGGGGGACACTCGCTCCCGAGTCGCATGTTACGCTAATGCTCAATTGCTGGTGTACGTTTACGATTACTGAGCACTCTACGAGTATCAATCTGGGATGATTGGATGCGGGTAAGGTGTATCTAATTTAAAACTATTCGTATTTTAAACAGTAATGTAACAGAAACTATGTCTTTATGGTACCTATTTTTTTACCATTTAGCTTCTTTTATCCATACTTTGGCTATGATACCCCATTTACACTCTCGCCTCGGCCCTCGCCTCCTCGCTCGCCTCGTCACTCGTGCGGAGGCGCGAATGTAAACACCCACTCGCGTGTGACGCGAGTGGGTGTTTACACTCTCGTGCAGAGTTCAGTTGTCTTTGAGCTAGCAACGATGGAGGACGTCGAAGTTTTAGCCGCAACAATAAAGAATTATGTATGATCACCGATTACTTCGCCGTTTATGGACCGATTTTGAAAATTCTTTTTTTTATGTATTGGGTTGAGATCCCATGTGGTCCCATTTTTTTCAAATTTTGATTCCACCTCCAAGGGTTAAAAACAGGCTATGAATTTCCATTTTGGGTACCTATTAACCGATTGTAGTTAATGAAATTTAGAAAGTACATAGGTACTTACCTATATTTTTAACATAAAAAAAAATATGATGGTGACCTTGAGCTGATCTGATGATGGAAACGGAAGGTAGTCATGGAACTCCTCAACGGTAGGTATATAGCAACTACTTCGTGTTTACTACTGACTAGTAGGACTTATAGGTATCATTTGCTTCTTAATTTTGATTGTCAATTATTGCAAATAAACTAAGTATAAATAAGTATAATAAAATAAAATAAGTAATGATAAAAAAAACGACTTCAAAAAACCACTAAAACGTAAGAAATAATTTAAGGTTTAGACATGGTTTAGACCTATTCTATGTGACAGTACTAATATATCTAAGCAGGTAAGTACTGCTTTTATTTCTTACGTTTTAGTGTTTTTTTATTATTATTATGTTATTGAAATATTAACTTATATGAAATTAAATGTTTCGTCTTGCGACCAATCCATTATACAACTGAGGAAAAAACACAACGTTATAATTATACGACGACGAACACAACCTGCGCGGCACGATGTAGAAGCCAGAATGAAGCGGACGCGAGAGTGTAAACACCCGCTCGCGTGCGACGCGAGCTCGACGCGAGCTCCTTTGACTCGTGCCCCAAAAACCGCTCCGGACGCGAGCGCCGCGAGTGGCGAGGCGAGCGAGGAGGCGAGCCACGAGCGTCTGTTCACACTCGCGCCTCGCCCCTCGCCTTGTCGCTCGCCTCGCCACTCGTGCGAGAGTGTAAATGGGGTATGACACATTAGAGCAAGACTTCTGCTAAACTATTTGACGGTCGAATGGCGTAGTGGTTAGTGGCCCTGACTGCTATGCCGAAGGTCACGGGTTCGATTCCCGGCTGGGGCAGATATTTATTTAAAGACGTGGGTGTTGGGTGTTGATATTTATATTGAATATGTATCTATCTATGTATTTGTGTAGATATATCAGCTGTCCGATACCCATAACACCGGCTAGCTTGGGGTCGGATGGCCGTGTGTGAGATGTGCTCACATATTATTATTTATTTATTTGACAAGGTATTGGGTAGGTACATACAACAATATACCTACCTATTTACCATAATCAAGATCAACTATATCGTAAGTGCTCGAGTCGATGAGATAAAACATTAAAAATATTAAAAGAAGGTTACCGAACAAAGTGCTAGTTTGAGGTAAAACCTTGAATTTTCTCCAAATTAACGTCACGATAATATCACCTACGGAAAAATTCAGTAATGGAACTCAAAAACCAAAAGTACCTAAGTTCTGTTGTAAACATCCATAATTTTGTATTGATGATTTATAATCCGTAAATTTTACTTTGATAAGCAATACAAAGACACACAATATTATTATTTAACTATTTACATGCAATACATAAAAAAAAACAATGTGTACATAATGTAATCAATTCGTGCTTCACTTAATTTAATATCACATTCCATGACACTCGATAAGATTTCTCTCGAGCACGGGCTAACCCGATAATGGCGGGGCATGCAACTAGGAAGCTCGTAAAGGAAAGTCTCGTAAGTAATTATACTTACTTGTAAGGCCGGCGCACATCGTTCCGATTAGGTTCGTTCACATCAACCGGTCGTATAAAAAACTTATTACACAAAGTGTGCATTTACACTCAATCTGTAAGTATCGAAATCTAGCATCGAAATAAATAAATATATCCTACAAGGTTTAAGACCCTCGAACAAAAAAATTTGTGTTAGACGTTGGAAATGTTTTTATGTTTGTATATCTTTAGTGAATTACCAACCCGGATTTATTAACTGAAAACTAATATGTGACATGTAATTTTCATCCAATAACAGATGCCGTATTTTTAGTCAAAAGGGTATGTATATATTGTCCTTATATATCCTCACAACAGTAGTTGAAAATCATAAAGCCGTAAATAAAACTAAAATATCTTTATTTGAAAACATTCCGAGTTTTCTCAACAGTGTAAACGAAGTCATTAAGCGTGGAACGCAGTCAGACCTGCCTAGATGCGGCTAAGACCTAACATTAAGACCTACAGTTAGGACATTTTAACTAAATATGATTTTACGAGTCGCCAGAGGCTTGTATTATCTAACCGGTTGTTTTATTTAGGTCGTCGTATAATTGCACTCGTCTGCAGCAGAATAAGTTATATGGGATGTCACAGAACTGCTTTATAAGATTCCACTACAAATTATTTATTAACAATTTACGCACCCGTGTGTATATTTGATAGGTACGATATTTGTATTGCCTTTTAAAGATACCTGACATTACACAATCGTGTACTTACAGCAATAAAATGAATCAGATTCGTATATTTTTTTGACTCCGCTTTTGGTACACATTTCTTAGGTTTTAGCTTTACATACTGTGGGTGGAGGAATCGTAACATCCTCTTATATCATTTTAGTGTTACTTCGCTTACTTTTATCGATAGAATCTTCTACAGTAATTTTCGGAAATATATTTACTATGTAATTATAGATTTATAGTCATATACAATTGATTAATAAAATAAGCATACATAACGTAAATTTTCAGTCGAAAATTGTATCGTAATAGACAGACAGGGACGATAAAACTCAGCCTTGGCATAAATTTATATGAAAATTCAAACCTCGTTGCCTCGTTGGTGCGTTATTGAGTACTTTGTAAGATATTATGTCAGAAACCGATTTCTATAACAATAATAAATTCTCATAAAAATATTAAAATCTACAAATCGATTGTCAGTCGCAGGAATGGGACCCGGGACATTAGGAAACTTATTCAAGTGATGTACCTGCTTGGAAATAGTAAATTTTAATACACCAGTATATATACCAGTTATTTATGAGAAAAACGTATTTTAGGCTCTTGAAAGAATACCATAATTTCAAGTTCTGATACAGATGCATCTTTTTGCGATTTTATCGTCACTGCGTCAATAGAAATACTATTCAATCTCATAGAAAATGTCTCACGTTCGGAAAAAAACAAAAAATCGCGTATTCTCGTATGGAAACGGCGCCTATTGAGATCTAAGCGATGTTACTATAGCGCGCGGTTGCGATACCTATTGTTGTTGGGGACTTCAATGAGTGCATACAAGTTTTTTATCATCGTAATGTACCTTATTTGCATCTGAATAATAAAATAAGTAGGTGCCATGACTTCTTTATACTGTCTTTAGTCATTCTTTATATTTCATGTTTTAATCGTTATTACTAAGCACTTTAGCTACTTTGTGCAACGTAAAGTAAAGTAATAATTATAATTACTACATTATAAAATGTATAGGTATAATGAACGAGTATTCCATATTCAATATAATTTGTAAAGAAACTCTCCATAAAGGAAATGGAATTTCATATTACGTAAGGGACAAATTCCACTGAAGGGGCAGTATCCGTAGCTTGATATCGGTCAAACAAGTTGACTAGTATAAAACCGTTTCCCTTACACCTTAAGTTCTTATTAACCGTCTACAAAAAAAGGAAATTCGTCAAGATCTTTTTTTTTTCTTATCCGAAAAAAATAATAATACACACACGTGCAAAGAAACAGTTCCACTTTCGAAATTCAGACACCAAGGATATTTGAATATTTACGTTTTTAGTTGGTAATATTCTGATGCACCGTTAAATGTACAAAAATATTGGAAATGGCGCCATTAAGTAGGAGCGGTGGTAGCTCAGTAGGAGCGGTGGTAGCTCAGTCGGGTAAGCGCCCGCTTCTTACGCAAGAGATGCGGGTTCTAATTCCGGCGCTGACATGTACCAATGAGTTCTTTTAATAAAGTACAATGTATACCATCGTGAGCAAACCTGCATATCTAGATTTAGCACATCTAGATATGTGAACCCACCAACCCGCAGTGGACCAGCGTGGTGGGAAATGGTCCAAGCTTAGGAAGGCAGTTTAGACCTTGGGGATATGCACAAAGCTTCCTCTCGAGAGAGCCAGGTGCTTACACCCCCACATAGAATAGAATAGAATAGAATAGGCGCCATTAAGTTAGTTTTTTTCGTTAAAGAGTAGGTTATGTGTTTTTCTCACTGGAACTTTTTCATTGCCCGTGACTGTGTATCCAAAATAATATGATCACGCCAATAATTTTTCTGAGGATCGGAAAATGCCGCAGCACTGTAAGTTTAGCCTTCAAATGAGAACAATAGTGACGGTACTTGTCTGTACATTTACCTACTATTAAAATATCGCTAGCACATAGCATCGCTGCCAGTGAAGCCGGTTCCCGACGGAGGCAGGCGCCGTACCGACCTCATGAGGGCTCATTACACACTGGCCCGCACATTCCAGCCCGATACCGAAATAACTATGATACTAATAACTTATAACTTACCTACCGTAGCTAATAGTCACTTGAGCCAATCACCTATTTTCCCAAAAACAATCTACAAATCGGACACTTCAATATAACCCTATTATCCTGAAAACTACAGCTAATAGAGCGCGTGATTACGTACATACGTAAATGTTTTCTGCATCAAATATTTCCATAACCTGTTCTGTTTCTGTGTGTGTTTGGCATAACCGTCAATTGTTATTGTTAGCATGTGACTTGAAAATAAATGCCAATGATAACCACCTCAACAGCGGCGGCGGTGGCGGCGGAACGTACCGATACTACCGATTCAAAGTATAATGCATTTCGGCACTAGTACGGTAGATGTGACAAAGTGAGTATTAGATCAGGTGACATGGGGTTCAGAGAGCGCTGGTAAAAAACAGCGAGGTTGCGTGAGGACGTGAGGTATTGTGAAGTGCCCTCAGCGGCGGTCACGTCGCGCGGCGCCGTCGCTGCATCCCGCGGACCCTCGTGCCAGCCGCCAGCTTGTATCTCGTATCTAATCAGCTCCGGTGACCGCGCGCCGCGCCCGCCGCCGCCGCCACTAGCCCTCCAACATCCGCCCAGACAATAGCACTAGCATACCGCCTCGCCGGACTTAGTATTATCGGATCTGTGATGTAACTCGAAACCATTCCATTCGTATCGTAGAGGAAAACTATTGGGCAGTGCTGTTTTTCGTTCTGAGTGCTTTTTGCGGACGGTCGAGTCGGTGGTAAGCTGTTTTCAAAATTGTAGATTTTTTACCTGAATTTTAGACATCCGATTCTCTCACCTCTGACCAAAATTCACGTGATTGATAACAAAAAAATATGTACAACAAACGCATGGATATTTTGTTAATGGAATGCTTATTGTGACACATGACAAGTGAAACATTTAATTTACATACCAAGAAACGGAATATCCGAAGAGCAATTTTTATTTCTTTGTACATTGTTGAAATTACCGAAAATGGTCTCAATAATTGCGGTTTATTGTCTATTGTAGAATCCAATGTGCTTTTTAAGTGTCACTTTTGACTATTTGTTGTCGAGATTTACTTTTCATCATTGTTGCAACTTAACTCAGACTGTTACACAGTTGTGTTGTGAGTAAAGTTTAGGAATAATATGTCTAAAATAAAGGTATTTTGTTAAAACTGTGAAGACTAGGATAATACGAGTATATTCTAACAAGGTCAGGTGAGCAGCGTAATTAATATAATTAAATATTTCACTCACAAGGAAGACATTGCCGGGAATTGAGCAGCCATTGCTCATTATTACCATTGATATCCAATTAACACACAATCAAGAAGATTTTTAATCAATTACTGATTAATTAATCATTTTACTTATGGGTGTCGAAATAGTTTCTGCTTGCAATTCTTATCGAAATGAAGTTGTAACTTTATTTAGTGCAAAATATAGGTAATTTATGAAGCAAATCATTGATACAAATAAAATAATGATTAGATAAGTACCAACTAGCGCTCTCATGTAGTATAATATATCTCGAGTGCCACTCAAGAGGTTCTATCTCATACAGATAGCTATCACATGTAAAAAATCTATGAGAAGAGGAAAAAAACTACTGATTATTGTCAAAATGAGAGGCTGCACGCTGATGTAAATCTCTACTCAAACGATTGACTTATACATATATTACTACCGTAAGACCCAATCGCTCAAGAAAAGTGCACCCTCGCGCTGGCCCCAAACTTTCATATATGTGTCATAATTATTTTGTTTAACATAGGGTCAGCGCGCAAAAAAATATAAATAAAAATATATGAACTCCACAATGTTGAGTCCTGGTATTTAGATAATTTGTTCAAATTAACTATTAAATATTTTAATAAATGGGGGCCATTTGAAAGTGTGGAACTGTATCTTTGCTCGTGAGTGTATTTAAGTACCTCTAGTACGATGCATGGTATCTCAGAAAAAGGTGTTGGTAGCCCTGGCGGTAGAAATCATAGTCAGGCTCCACACAGTAACTTCTAAAGGCGGGTACTGACTAACGTTACGAGGTGTAATGTAACATGTTACACAGCGAGCATTCGCGCAGTCAGTACGTTGGTTTCCCCGTAACACTATTTTGTGTATGCAGGATATCAATACACGACATGATAAATTTAAAAATCATATACCAAAAGAACTTTAATTATGCTTATTTAACACGTTCTTATATTTATTTTTAATTTATTACGATAATTGTCGGTAAATGCTGTCAGTATTGACAGTCCGTTGTAATCATTATTAAATAGCACACATGAGCGGAACGTAATCATTATGCACTCAGATTAAATCTGCTATTGACACATGCAACGAGAATCGGAATGAAAATCATTTGAATAAGTATAAAATTAAACAATAATAATCTTATGAAGGAACTCGCGGTTGCTTCGCCTTAAAAGTTTACCCGTGAAGGACTTCCCCATTCATGTGCAAGGTGTACTTCCACAAATATGTACTTATTCTAGAGAGGGACATGTGATATGGCTAGAAGAGAATTAACTTAAAAAAACCTACTACTACTACTATAAAGGTAAGTATAGTTGAGATTACTAAAATCCAATTTTTCACGGTTTGCGTCAGTGCTTAACTGTAACTGTACGAAACTGAATTGTGTATATGAAAATGTATAGAGTGAATGGAAGAGAGGGTTTCACCATTTACCTCCTGTAAATGGTGAAAAATGACTCTATATAAGCCGTGGTACCTATATAGGGGATAGAATCTCGTCCTCTCATCCGATATGTTGTAGGTTAAAATCATAGAATGTATGAAATAATTGGAAATAAAAAAAATCGAGAGAGTCATATGAGTACATTGTGCAGGAACTAATACCCTTCCGGATACAATATAGTAGATTTCAAATAAAGTTAGGCTATGAAGAAGAAGAGCAATCGTAAATTACTATTGGTTTTCGTATTTAACCAAACTTTATTTTCCAAACATTCAAAATGTGATATACAATATTGCAAAATTGGCCATCGCAGTAGCTTATCGAGCCAAGCATAATAAAAAGGAAATTGTAAGGATTATGTGATCAACTTAACAAGCATAATATACATATTATAAATGTCTATAGATAACTCATTATACAATATTGTAAGATACGAAATCCAAAGGATGTAGATAAAACTATATTAAGAATTTTATTCATATTGTTTTAAATATACTTGTTTGTAGTATAAACTAGGTTCCAATTTTTAGGGTTCCGTAGCCAAAATGGCAAAAACGGAACCCTTATAGTTTCGTCATGTCCGTCTGTCCGTCTGTCCGTCTGTCCGTCTGTCACAGCCGATTTACTCGGAAACTATAAGTACTACAGTGATGAAATTTGATGGGAATATGTGTTGTATGAACCGCTACAAAAATATGACACTAAATAGTAAAAAAAAGAATTGGGGGTGGGGCCCCCCATACATGTAACTGAGGGATGAATTTTTTTTTTCGATGTACATACCCGTGTGGGGTATCAATGGAAAGGTCTTTTAAAATGATATAAAGTTTTCTAAAAAACATTTTTCTTAAAGTGAACGGTTTTTGAGATATCAGCTCTCAAAGTCGTAAAAAGTATGTCCCCCCCCCTCTATTTTTATAACTACGGGGTATAAAATTCTAAAAAAAATAGAGGTGATGCATGCTAATTAACTCTTTCAACGATTTTTGGTTTGATCAAAGTATCTCTTATAGTTTTTGAGATAGGTTGATTTAACTGTAAACGGAACCCTTTGTGCGCGAGCCCGACTCGCACTTGGCCGGTTTTTATTTAAAAAAAATGTTCAGCTGGTTACCGTGAAAGAGTATAAAACATCCAATCCATCTATGTTTAAAATCTTCGTATAATTAATTTCAGTGACATTTTGAAAAAATAAAATTAAAAGTTACATAGGTAAGAGTAAGATATGTCTAATTAAAGCCGGGTCCTCATTTGTATATCATTTTCCTTCAATCATAACCTTGAAGCGTATCCAAATTATTGCAAATTTGAGACTTCTTTGAAATTAAACGCACTAAGCGTCTAGGGCGGGTCTAATACAGAGTAATAATAATAAACTAATATAGAGTTTGTCATCCTAGAGAAAGGATTATTAGATTAGAGGACGTATATGTAAAGTAGTAGACGAAGTGAAAAAGATCGGGAAGTCTTGGAGTGAAATCAAACGCGAAGCTCAAGACAGGTTGCGATGGAGAGTCACTGTGGACGCCCTCTGCCCCATCCAGGGGACATAGGATACTAAGTCAAGTAAGTCATATGTAAAGTACATTTATCATTGTATACATACGTGACTTAGAGGGAAAGGGGATCCTTTCGTGCACAGTAATAAACATTACCCAAAGGTACGATAGACTTAACAAGTACCTACCTACTACTAAAAAGAAATAAGTTCGGAAGTTTGTTTGGTATTCTAAATGTATTTCATAACACATTCACCTTGAGCTCGATGTAGTAGCAATCAGATGGGACAGCGCTGCAACGATAGAGGAATACCAATCAACGACTACAGGAAACCCACACCGCTACTGTCCTAGCACACATTTCTATCAATCAAGTTTATCAATCACTTCGCTCAGGAATTGCTTCTAATTATTGCTTAGTTATTATATTCTAAAGTGTTAGGTAGCCAGTGAGATATATGCTAGCCTTACTATTAGCCAGTGAGATATAATAATATACCAGCTTTACCAACCTTATCCTAACAAAATATCAGCGTATAAACCACAGATATGTACAATGTACATACTGGTAAAATTTTGCGTTGGCGGGCCGTGCTAATACATACAGTTGAGCTTCTAAGTGGCCCCCGTCGTTATTTGCTAAAGCACTGCTGAAAAATGTATTGTGTAATTATCATTTCAGTTGTGTTGTATTTATCGTGTGAAGGCTAGTTGTTGTTGATGTGCAAGTGGTCGGCGACATACGGCAGGAAAACGTCGTGTGGGACGCCGACGCCGCAGTTAATCAGACAATTCATTATTTAAATAGTTTTTAAGTGACATCGTCTTACATTTTAGCCACGCTGGGATCTTCTCTGGACACAAAATGGTCAGTTTTTTTTATTCAACTCTTTATTCATTGCTCTACTTTTGATGTAATTATAGAGATAGACTATGTATCATGAAGTCCGACAGACATCTTTGTTTTAGTTTACTAACAAATTGAACAATAATCAATTGCCAATATGTACTTATTGCATTTAGATAATGCTTGCAAAATAGATTAAAAAATGTGTGAGTATACATTATATATAATGTACGGGTGTGAAGTCGTGTCGTCGACGTTAGAGAGTCGATCAGTGTTGCGGCGGCGCTAAACCCAGTGTAAACAGTGCAGTCATGTGCCGAGCTTCCAACCGCCATCTGACACCGATTATCACCATCGTTAGACATTTCATGTCGTGTGCGTCACACACAGTGCAACACATAAGTCACATAACCCACGCCACGCGACAATCACTTTATATTGACACTGAAAATGAGTTGGCATGTCTTAATTAAAACTCTTGTCTTGTCTAATCAAAGGATGAGTTTTTGTCCTACTTTATAATCTCTGTGTATTTACTATCGACTACCTAGGGTACTCGATAATTGGCGAGATTAAGAAATTCTAGTGACACTAACCTATCTAATAGATAAAGACCATTCATCGTATAAAACAATATAAATTGTTTATTATAAAATCTTATTCATTACTGTTATTGTAATAGCAATCATAAATATTAGGATCCTTCCTAATTGTACAAGATCCTCTCTATGTATTATTTTATTTTATTATAAGGTCGACCACTAGTACGGTCACATTTACATGGAGGAAAGTAATGAAAAAACACATGCACCTTCCGCGAGGGAACTTACATCAGCTCAATACGCACACTTTATTATTTTTATGACAAAACTGAATCTTAATAAAATTGTTAGTAATTTTTGATTACTCATCATCATCAGTATAGATTATAATATACATTATTTATCAACCTGTGTAATTAAATATCGCCTATTAGTATATATGAGAAATATTCCCCTCTCACTGCAAGCTAATTACTTTCTGCATACAAGCTTTTGACTGCAAAGTAGCGCTCTAAGATAAACAGGTTTGATTAAATTTTATAATGTATTACGCATATTGCAAATATTTACAGTAGTTTACATCTTTAATATGTGTCAGCAAACACCATCCTAGACTGTGTACAGTACATCTAAACATCGTAATAATGCAGCCTAAGTATTGCTAATTAGTAAATAATACTCGTATAAGCAGTACAGGTTTATTCTTACTAATTCATGCTACAATATTTGCAAGCCGTCTGGCTACTACAATCGCGAGCAATGAAAATGCTCCCTACTACCTGCCATTGCCGTTAAATATGTCACTGGAACGTTTTCGTAATGTCCAGTTAGTAGCACGATAAATTGCGTGAACTGCCTCTGTGGTCTAGTGGTAGAAGCTTCGCTTCATGGCTCAGAGGTCCCGGGTTCGATTCCCGGGTGGGACCATCAATTTGTGTTTCTAAATTGTGGTTCTAAGTTTGGTTAGGACATAGAAGGCTGATCACCTGATGTCCGAAACAGTGAAACGATCCATGCTGTCGGATGGGCATGTAAAGCAGTCGGTCCTGCGCCTAGCTCTCTCCAGTCGTGTCGGTCAATCCGTCCCATTGGGCTATGAGAGTGATGGAACAGAGAGTGCTCCTGTGTACTGCGCACACACTTGGGCACTATAATCTACTCCTGCGTAGATGGCTGATCTCAAATGAGATTGGCCGCCGTAGTCGAAATTCGGCTAGGAGGACATTATAAATTGCGTGAAACTAGGTTAAGGCCTACCTAAAAACATCAAGTACCTATGTTCCGCAAAATCAGTGGTTCCCAAGTAAAACATCTCACAACACTTCACATCACATAATAATATGCTATTTATTTCATACAAACCGAAGAGCAAATACATCGTCTACAGATCTATCAACTGAACTTTGCTCCTACCATTTGGTCGCAAATTACTCGAGATGATAAAGTAATAAACGCATTTTTGTCTCAACAAATCGGTGTCACACGTATTTAATTATCGTGTTTTGAACTTTAGGTCCGAATGATTCACAGCCCGTGTCCCTCGTGATTCGTCATGTGATCTCGATCGCAGCGTCCACTTGAGCTAATCATTGTACTCGTATGCGCGCAACTAAAACAACAGTAGTCAATGTTTTGGCCACTTTAGTTGCCATGCTTTCGTTTTTAAACGGGATCAATGTTTATCTAAATCAAAATAAGCCTCTCTGTTTGATTTGTCAACTGCACTTTATGCCTGGGCTCAGCGACTAACGCTTATCTGACCTGCTAATTGTTTCAACATGGTTTCACAGTTCCATTAAAACGATGTGCATAATTCTTCAAAAGACTCAATGAAGAACTGATTATGCACTTTTTGTTGTTTTACAGTACATAGGTATGCTTGTATGATTTAAAAGTCTGCCTTTATCTGCTGTGCTTATAATAAAATAAACTCAATTGAGAAATAAAAGTATGTACTCAATAAAAAGCTTTAGTAGCCTGCCTCCGGATCAAATATACTCTTTTAGTTTGTAGGCTCCACTGATGATCTCATCTCATATACCAGTTCTGAAGTAGAATAGGTAGAATTTAGCTTACTATGAGTTTTACAGCAGGGCAGTCTTGAAAATCATGAAAACTAATTGAAATCATCAAAGTCATTGCGCTGCAATGTAATCGTAAGCCGAAACATCAGATTGCGCAGTAGGTATCATTATTATGTAGATACAATTTCCACCAAAGACTGTTAAATATGCATATTGCTTACATTTACTTAATTACTATGTTTTTTTTATTTCGTTACTCTTGCTTATGTTGGGGTCCACAAACCCGTACTAGGCCAGGGTAGTGGACTAAGGCCCAAAATCCTTCCTTCATTAGAAGAAGACCCGTGCTCGAGCAGTGGGAACGAGATGGGTTGTTATATATTTTTTAAATAGTATGCTATACAACCATATTAATACGAGTATATACAATTATACATACATACTCATAATGCATTGAGACTCAGATTAACTTTTAATTTAGCAAACATTATGATTCATGTTAATTAATAAACATAAACTCCTATAGTCCGTAACGTTTAAGTAAGTTATCAAGTAACCCGCGAACAGCATCACTTATCAAATCATCATGCAAATACCAGCCAAGTTTATCCCAAACGAGCAATACTTGCGTCACAGTGTTGTGCGATCGAGTTAGGACGTAATCGCCAAGATGGATGAAGGCTTCGCGGCGGCGGAAGCGGCGTTCAGTTTCAGTAGTCCATCACAGCGAACGGTAGGCGGGCGGCGCGCGCGCACACTGAAACTTCAGTCTACAAATACGTACAGAAAAATGTAAGAAAACTTTGTGAATTGATGTGAACGCTAGTTATAGCGTTAGAATGTAGGCGTATTCGTTTTTATTCGTTATTGCTGTTCTATTCGTTGTAAAAAATACTGCTTGTTATCGAGTACAATAGCACAATAATAACGAAGTTATGAAGTGATCAATTAAATAATGATAAGATACGGTTTTAATGAATTTCTAATTGAAATAGATATTTTCCTGTAACTTCTGCATTCGGTAGGCCTGTGTTATCTTTCACTTAGTTGTATATTTTTTTTCATAATGCCTGAAAGTGCCTTCCTATATACTATATTACTCGTATGTATACATGATATCTCCGTGATTCTTATAAACTTATCTGGCAGAGTTAGTGAAAAATGCTCTAAGAAAGTAAGCTGTTAAAGCGTGGAAAATAAAAATAGATGATGGATTATCTTATGCATACACATTAACAATTAATAAATGTTAAAAAGTTAGTTAATAAGTTATTTTTGAATTGAATTTAATAAATTATCTGCCTATCAATAGTAGAATATATTTAGATAATTTTTTAATAAGCCTTTTTTGTAAATAGGGAATTTTAGTTTTGTTTTTAAAATAATTTAAATTAGATGAAGTAGTTGGATCTTATTACAAAAACCTTATTTTATTATTTATATTAAATAAAATATTTTTTATATAAACTCTAATACTTAAGTCTTATAAGTTAAGACTCTCAACGATAACAATAGCAATGCAATTTTTTTCCTTATACACAGTTACAGTTACTGACCTAGACTACTAGTAAATTAAGATTATGTAGACATCTTCAGTGATTATGATCAATTATCTGTTACATAAATCCTTCGATTGCTTATAGGAACTGAAATGGTACTATTAACCACGCGGCCACAGCAATTCGAATACCGTAGGAAATAATTAAAAGAAAATGTAAATGTTTCTTAAAACTAGCCCACATACTGAAACAAAAACTCATTTTCATTGTGCCTTAAAATTGCCGGCTATTGTTCTAGAACTTTCTAAGCAAGGCTTTCGCTTTCAGGTCCGCAAGACAAGCGTCCGAATGGCGGAGATAAAGGAGTACCCGTTCGACCTGAGCGACCTGAAGAGTGGAGAGGGGGGGAAGCCCCCGCCCCCCGCACCCACCCCCGCCGACGCCCCCGTATCGGCGCCCGCGCACAAACCACCCTCGCCGGAGTTCGTCAAGCGAAGAGTGTCCATCATGGCCAATGAAGACAGCAAAGACCGGGAGAACCTACCGTCTGACAGGTTAGTTTCATACTATTTTTGACCCTTGAGAAGTAGGTACGAGTCTTCAAATTAACGTTGAAAGTCAACCTTTTGACGCTCCGCTCCGCTAAAGGTCAATTCAGACGTACCACAACCACACCACAACTCAACTGCAAAAAGCCGTTGGCACACTATTCACACGTAACCACAGCTTGACCACATTATGTCGCTGCGAAGTGGTGTGGTCGTGGTACGTGTGAATTGACGCGCCACACACCGAGGAATCACGGCGGAAGCAAAGTGCAGGCAATGCGAGAACGAATAATGCAAAATTGAAAATGCATCAATAATGCACTACGCCTCGAGAAAGCTCCTTTTGTGGACAAAAGTATCAAAATTAGACTTTTGAAAACGAGAAATTTACATCAGAACCACCTGCAGGTTGACTAGTAAAAATGCTTTTATAGTTAACCTGATTATACATTTTTACTTTAGTAAATGATTCTAATAATTTGCAAATCATCACCGATTTCCGTAATTTTACTTAGGTACCTACTTGCATTGCAAACAATTTAAAATTACAAGTCATGTATTACGTACAAATGTCGTATAGACTACATTACTTGAGCATGTGCATATGCTAATGCAAAACTACATATTATTAAGTATTGCTCGCATCATAGATTTAATTATTACGCCAAGTGTGCAATGAGATGAGTTTGGCATATAAAACTAATACATAATCTTCTCTTCATAGATTTTCCAGTACGAGTGCTTATGACGATTAATTATGTACCTATAGTTGACTAGAATCATATATAGTACTTTAATGACATCATGTTTTTTACTAAAATAACAGGAGTTATAAACAAAGGCGAATCAAAAATGTTCATATTTTATTGAAATTACCTACAAGTAGGTACAACAAAAAAAAACATCAAACGGGCGAATTAAAAATCTCTTAATCTCTTGGTTTCCAAAGTCGGTAATAAAATAGTTGGGAAAACATACTATCTTAAATGAGAGCGCACTTACATCTTTACAAATTGCGATTTTAGATTTTCATTCATATAAATTTATTCAATAACCCAGTTGCCAATCAAAATTAAATACATACATACAAAATTGACATCGGTAATTTATATCAAACCAAACTGCGACATAAAAAAAGAACTTATGCGCGTTGAACTCTTTTGTATGGGTTTTTGAAATGGTACTATTTATTTTGTTGTGTCGATTTATAATGTTTTTTGGCACTAATTATAATACAACACTCATGTTACTTAAAAATGTATAACATACATATTGTTATCATGCTTATAAGCATTCTTCTTAATGATGATTCTGTCCGACCGGCTTCGGTCTCGGCGACTGTTCCGGCTGGGAACTGAAACATGAAAAATACTGAATGAAAGGTTTACTGTGATGTGAATCCCCATCCCCTTATATCTCTTATCCTACTTATCCGTATATAATTAATGCATAATATTTAATGGGTCTCAAATATATAAGGTTTTGGTCACACAGGCTACAGGTTAACTACTGTAGAACTAACTAGGACTGATCATCGTGCTGATCAAGGATTAGTCTGATTATCTATATCAAGCGTCAGACTTCCCAGGGAACAGTGTTTACACGTTCTTTCGTGCACCCCTTTCGTTTGCGTTTTTGTCTTTAAGATTTATTTAAGATAAGCAATTTCTAACAATCGATGGAACCTACTTACATAATTTCATGGTACTTACGTAGAAATAATTTCAAGGTGCCATTTACGATGCCAGTCACGTTTAGTGTTTTGTAGACGTGACTTGCACTACTTTTTTAGGTATTAAATATGGTATGCTCAATGGCTCACGACTCTATAGATGCACGACCCCATTGAAGGTTGGTTGGTAGAAATGCTGCTTTTGGGAAATAAGTCCGCCTTTGTGTACATGCATTGTGTTTTAATGTAATAGCTTTTTCTATGTTTCTGCACATATTTTTTAATAATATAGTGCATTTTTTATAATAATACTTGGAGAAGTAGCTACTCGCTTTCTGTTTGTAAATGCATAATTATGCTGATAAAGATATCAAAGTACGTGCAAAAATATAGATATAATTCTTAATTTCTTTAAGCCTTTATTGTACTATTATAATCAGTAATCTTATAATTTATAACTAGGATATATTATTACATAAAATACTGAAGTACTTACTTATCCTTATCTTTTATTATGTATTTGTATAGGCCATAAGCCACGAGCCATCGAGCGTCATATTTTCAGAGAAAATATTTTCCAGTAAAGTATAAAAGTAAAGTATAAATATATAAAGAAATAAGTAAAGTATATAAAGAAACAAGTGCGAGTTGGAATCGCGTCTGATGAGTTCCGTATCTACCAGTAGGTATCATTATAATGCACTCAATACATATATTTTGTACAAAAAACTGAGAACATAGTAGATGGTGGGCAAAATTATATACGGCACCCATTTTAATTTAAAAAATCCACCTGCCATTCCATATGGTACTGGAACCGTTTTCATTGCTCGTGAGTGTATTTTTACAGTATGGTATAGTACTTGACCAAAAGTAGTTGGGGTTGCCATTCATAACTTACGTCTCGCCTCTGCATCAAGGTGAATCAAATCATTTATTAAATAAAATACAAAATTTATCAAACATTTAACATAAAATCCACCATCGCTTCGTCAAAAATAAAATACAAAAAAATAAAACAAACAAAACACAACTTACTTAGCTAAATAAACCACCCCAGGACGCACCCGACCCAAAAGTCCCCATAACGCTAGCTGCGTTGCCGCGCTGCACGGCGAGGGAGATCCTCTGTGCCAGGTACGCCCCAGAGCGGTAGTCAAAACCGCGGCTCCTCAAGCGAACTAAATGTCATGAGTGCCTGTCGTAGTATCACCTGCAAGGTTTCACGCGCGCACTATGGTCGGTCGGTGCCGTACTTAGTTTGAACAATATTCATACTTTTAAAAACATTGCTTGCGAGAAACTTCAAGGATTGTAAACTCATTCTAAATAAGTAAAAATCTGGAACTAAAAAATCCTCATGGAGTGAGTATTTGAACTGTTGTTAGGTAAGTAGTGTACTTAACTTAATATTACTAAGGTCTGATATTGTGTAGTTACTAAATAAGGGGGGTCGTCACTTATTGCACAGTTTTACGGCAACTTCTGTGGTGGACACAAAAAAAAAATGATAAGATTTAAGAACTATGTTTTTTTTATAAGCGATTTTAAGCATACAATTAATCTTAAGAGGTCAAGTGTTAACAAATCGTCCATTTATGTTCAATAATAGACGAGTTTATTCTAACGTGACGTAAACCATGTAGATGTTAATAAAAAGACAAAAATAAAATAAAAAATTTAAATAATTTCATAGGTTCATTGTTTTAGTAATACAATCTATATAACATAAAAATTACACAGCCAACACGCCTCAACCCTTTTATCCTTAACCAATAGTTAAAGCTTTAATCCCAGCATGATGTAGTCTATACGATATCATGTATCTGTTCATAATCACATGAGCTATGGTATTGGGCGTACAATGGCACACTTTCTGTGCAAGTGGCCTTGGAAGCATCCCGTCTCTTGAAGCCGCAACTTCGAAGCACGTGATGTGTTCAGACGGTCATTTAGAAAGTACCTACGTAAATAAACACGTAGGTAATCAATGCCAATTTCCGCCTAAGCTATGTCTAAATGTCTTTGGTTTCCTGTTTAACAGATCGGATTTCAGTTAATCATGGTCGTTTTGTTAAGGCGACGAATGGAGACAGAGAATAATGAGTCTTATGGTTCTTAGCGATCGCAAAGTATACTTAAGTAAATAAATTTGCTCCATATACGGTAGGTATGTTTGAATACAACAGTTTTCAGTTCTTTGCCTAAAAGTAAATACCTGTAAACAGGTACCTAATTGTTCTAAGTAAGTATTGATTTTGTATCTACTATGAGCAATTTTATTGTCAATTGATAGGCCTTATTAATATGCTTAATTTTAGTATGTTTGTAGAATTAATGACACTGATAATCTCTTTAACTTCATGAAAGACTCATTGTTTATCGCAGCGTCACCTTAAGGTTTAGTTTCGATACCCGTACGATGGTATAATACCAAACCGACCTATCTTTATTTAAACAGCTGGACAGCTTCCTAACATGGAACATGTGTTTTAATTTTAATTATTGTTGAATAAAATTATGTTGGAGTTTTATCACTCTTACGTTGCTCTTGTAAATTTAAAATTACGGCTAACTATATTTATTTAACTATGCATACTCAACAATCCACGTACTTAGGTAGGTACCTCTATTAAAACCAAGCCTGACTGTATGTTTTCTCATTTCTCCAATAGCTTACCACAGCTACCGCTTATTGTTTAAAATGGTACATAACATGAAGGAGCAAAGTCCTTGGTAGTTGTGTGTCGTCAGGCACATTGTGCGCGGGTGCTCGCGGCGCGGAGGGTGCGGGCGCGTCGCGGCATCCGAGCCGACTGTTTTGCCAAATGTATAAACAAGGTGGTCCCTCGCCCGCGCCCGCGCACTCGTCGAGCTGGCAGCAACGCAACCGGTCGCCTCGGGCTATGACTTAACACGCATTTCTATGGCAGAGAACTCACCGCGGCTCCCAAGCGATTTTTTTGCCCGTCGGCCAATGACCGGTCCGTCACCGGCCGGCGAAACTGAGCGAGACGAGGCAGTCACGTGCCCGGGGTGAGGAGCGGCGGGCGGCGCCGAGCCCGGCCGCAGCATGCAGGCTCGGGGCGGCACATGTGTGGCGCGAGCTGAGCGTGAGGCATGCCCCGGCGCACGGCGTCCGACCACCGACGATAACTCTAGTTTTAGTGAACAAGACTCGCTGAGTGCCATGTAGTAGGATGTCGCACAGCAGCCTCAGTTGTCACTACGACAGCTACCTCCCCTCGGACTCCTCGTTGGAGACAGACGCGCTCAATCGGCATTGGTAAGTTTTATTTTTATGCGGGTTGTTTTTTGATCAGGTATTTGATATTTTATTTAGTTATCCCATTAATTAGTTTTATATTGGTTACAAAATTTATATAACACTAAAAATAAGTAAGTAAATATTTACTTATTAAGTAACTAATAAAATATTACCCACTGAGAGAGGGTTACATACTTACTTAAAGCAATTAAGTTGTTTAATGTTTTTGACTGTGTTTTCCTATACTTACCAATTTTTTTACTAGAACAAAGCAAATAATCGGTGACAAAGATAAAATAAACCATGGTCTAACTCTAACTAATTATGATTAAGGCTCAGCGTTCTTATAAATTAAGATTGGGGTACAAAAGTGTGAGGTTTGGGTTGAGCCCCAGATGCCTCTTCGAGGACCCCCACACGCCCCGGGCCCCTCCCGGTTTTGCCCGCAGCATTTTGTCTTCGCTGCGCCGTTGTTCACCGTCAAACTTTATGTAAACAATTAATTAAAGCATAGTTCTTCAGGATTCATGTTGGCCACACTGAACAACTTTGAAGCATAAACAATCCTTATTATCGAACGTACAATAGCTATCATAAAAGAGTAAAACTATAGAAAGTGAAACCGAAATCCAATACACACGCTTTTCCGGTTCACGTGAATAGACCAGTTTCGAAGAAATAATTTCCATTTTATTTGACACAAGAAGTTCAGTGTCAAGCTATTGATGATAAATATTAATACAAGTGTTTCTCGATGTATAAACGTGAGTGACTCTGATATAGCGGCTCGGTCGGCAGAAAAGGGCCTATAAAGGCCACAAACTATAATAACCTTTACAAGTGGCTGGGTATGTCATTACGTATTGGCACTATGGTGCGTGGTATTTGTGTTACATGCAGTCATATGTCCACTGTGACCCACATCGAATCGGCAATCCATCGCGAATGTCAGCCACTGCCTTTAATTAATTATTGGTGACTCAAGATTATGAACGCTTTACTTCACGCTCTGTTGTGCTACAATCACAATAAAACGAAGGTATTTTGCTTCAACAGCAATGCACATTTTAATTAATGGATTATGTATCAAAAAACATCTCTTCACTAAAAACTTTTATCGGCTTACCAAC
The DNA here is from genome assembly GCF_932276165.1 of Plutella xylostella. Classification (NCBI taxonomy): domain Eukaryota; kingdom Metazoa; phylum Arthropoda; class Insecta; order Lepidoptera; family Plutellidae; genus Plutella; species Plutella xylostella. Next base: position 7,225,281 of record NC_063984.1, on the reverse strand, counting down.
TTTTAAAATAGACGTGCACCATCGTTGATATTGTTCATTAATGATGTATTAACAATCATTTACATAAGTACATATTATGTTCATTCATTCTTCTTATATCATATTTTTGTAAAGTTTTCAGCCAATATAAAATTGTTACTTGTCCAGGTGTGGAGGTACAGCGAGGGCCATAATAAATTAAAACATTTGCAGCTGAAATGTAACTCTTACTACACACGAATTACGAATGTTAAATAATGCGCAAAATGACTATATAATTAATTACTGTCTATGTGACTATATGTATTGTTGCGTTGAAAAAATCGTTTCGATAAATCTTTCCAGTGTCAATAGTAGGTATATATAGTTCGATGAAACCACGTGTCGTTTGATACTTGGACTTCGCGGAACCATTGTTTGAGCGTCCATGTTCATGTTCACAGTAAACGCTATTGATGCTATAACGTCCGCTACACGCTGTATGTAACGATTTTGGGGTTCCGTATGTGTGTTTGTTTATTTTATTCATAAAAGAAGCTTATTACTAATTACATTATGCCTCTGTGCCTGAACTAGGCCAAAGACCTGTACTTCAGGCATCAGCGCTCTTTTATCAGAGATGTCATTTAAGGAAAGCTATACATTGCAGAAGTATCACGTTTTATTTAACTGTAATTATCCTGTTTGATCTGTTTGTTACCGTTTTGGTGACTAACACTAGAGCTGGTCACGGGTAAAAGGATTAGCCAGTGAGAATAGCGTCAGACCCTGACTGCCCGGGGTGTGCCGGACGTGTAGAAGGTAAAAGGTCACACAAGGAACAAGGAGGCTCTTTTCGTGCACCACATTCAGATTTTATTACCGTTCGCCTATTTAACTTTAACAAGAATATCTATACAGTGCCCAGCAGAGGGACACTGAAATGGCTACATGAAAAAAAAAACTATACCTACATAGACTTTCAGACTGTTGATATTTTCTGAAATCTTATATTTCTATTGCCGCAATAACAATATTATAAATATATACCTACAACCACCTAAAAACGTATTGTTCCTTGTATTGGATAGACGTATTTCAATTCGTGCGCCGTAAAAAAATATTTTTAGGTAGAAAAGTAAATGTAAGTTTCAACTGCACGTAAGACACGTTTTAGATAACAATAAGTACGTAAAAACATACCTGTTGTTATTATGCATTTTCTATGGCTTTGATATAACTTACTTCTAAAAATTGCTTAAAAATAAACTTGCAAGGTTAATTGGTCGACTTAAGTGGGGCAGTTTCTTATATCGTTCTTGCTTTTTTGCTTAAAATGTAGGCATTCATAAAATTTTAATAGATTAAGAAAAAAACTGCCCTTGATTGAATGACATAAGCAAAGATGGTAAGAGCCTTACCATACGGATTCATGACCAACAGATTTTTGCGCTGTAGCCTTATGAAAGTGTCAAATACCTACTTACCATCAACTTACTGACTGTATGTTATTATGAACGAAGTCCCTATTTTATATTGCAAAATCCAATCCTAAGGCTGTATTTTAACTTCAATAGCAAAATTACCTGAGTATCTACATTGTATTTTTCATTCTATTCTTCACAAACAATAACTGCATATTGCATTTCTTATGTAAATGCATTTCTTATGTATATGGGAAAAAATAATCGATGTTCAATATTTTTATTGCCTATGCAAGATTACTTTAACTTGTGTTTGTCTGTACATTGCTATAATTCAATGGTCGGAAATGGAATGGCGAGTACAGTCAAGCAGAGGTTAGATACAGATACCTATAATTATGTATATATATTTTAAATTACACTAGGTAATTTTGCAAAACAATTTGAAATAGTTCCTTCTATATAAGTTACCTAAATTACATGTACCGAAACTCTGCATTACATATTTATTTTATTATATTAGAAAACTTGTGATATAGACTTTTGTTTGTAGCTGTACAAAGAGAACCCTCCAAGGGAATAATTCCATAGAGGTGTGCACTGATACAGCATCACAATGAATACATCATATTAATAAATTATATTATTTGCATTTGCATAATCAGCTTGGATACGATGAAGGAGGTACTTAGGTACTTGAAAATTTAGGAATCGCGGGCCCATTGTATGTACATATTTGATACTCCCGCTACGAAACTAAATCAAAAGTTTTTACGTTACAAACTTCTATAGGTACTTTTAAATAATTCGGCGTGTAATTGCCACGGTTCACCAGTCCTGTGATTGTTCATGACCATTCCTTTGTATAATTGTTAATACAAATTACTAACTCATTTCCATTTTCAAATCTTATACAAAATAGTCCATTCACACGTCGAGCAAATGTTACATTTGTTATTAAAAATAACATAAGAAAAACCTATCTCACAAGGTGACCGAACTATCGACAGCTGAATTGCTGGTATATGACAAGCAGTCGAGCACATGTCTTTAGTTTACATACATCATTTAAACAAAAAGACGTAGGGGGCTACTCTTGCTTCAAGAAATCAACGAAGTTTCGGAGAGCTGAGACGTGTCGGTAGGTTTACTGCAACGAGGCAAAGTTGTGGTTAGCGTAGCAGCACTCCGAATTTTCATGATGCTAGAGCTGAAGCGTCCCTCTTGCAATATACTTGTACTTAACCAAATATAAACCTCAAGATACATACAATACCGTTTGAGTAACATGATGACGTACCTATACCTATCTGCAAAGAGTAAGTAAAAATATCTTGAGACGTGCTTGGAAAACAACTTTTAGACACAATACCTCTACTTAACATGACACATAATGAATCATTTCCACCTTGAAAATATAATTGATAGTATCTGCACAATAAAAGCGTATTAATGTAATGTAGAACAATGTATAAGGCTAACTAGCTCTAGTTCAGCTAAAGTTTTAAGGACACAAATGGTTCTGAGAAGTGTAGAATGCGTATGTCACGGCTAAATATGGGTGTGAAACTCGTCAAATTAATCAAATACTTACGCTTTTTTGCGGCCATTGCATCGTTTAGCTATGAAGGTAGTATCAATAGCTTCAACGTAAAATTATCCAAAAAAATGGATTATTTAAGAATTTTTCACTTTTTAAACTAATCGTATCCTAGTTTCACCATAGTCTGTTAGATCATTAACACCCATGTTACATTGTAAGTGTCATCTGAAATAAAATGTCCATATTTAATTCTTGACAGATGTGTCAAAAATCAACAACTATTCTTTTGTTAAGATATAACAGGGTGTTAATGATCTAACAGAGTATGGTGAAACTAGAATAGAATACTACTTTATCGACTAAACAGGACCCAAATAACAATTTATAATACAGTGGATACAATGCAATAGGCGGCCTTATCGCTAAAAGCGATCTCTTCCAGGGCTTAGTAACAAGGGCTTAGTCCACAACGTTACAATAGTGCACCATCAAGTTAACAAACTCTGTAGTGGTGTAGTTGTGCTAATTGGGTTTCGTTTTGTTCAGGAATGGAGTCGGGCGCGTCACCACGACGGCGGAGGGCCCGTCGCGGCGCAAGAGCAATCTGCACAACGCCATGGCCGCAGAGATGGACAACTCATGGGGTAAGGATACATCTTCTTCATCAGCCAATACGTATAACAAACCACTGCAGGGTGTTGTAGGCCTCCTCCGTGTCACGCCAAGTTTATATCTAAGAAAAAAATGTTTATTGTGCAATTAGATCATATTGCTGCAAAAATATCTGCAACTTCCTTTCATAAATCATTACAATTGCTACTGTGGAAATCTATCATTTAAAATCTGGTTTAATCTACAGTAGCAATCAAAACTAGTATTTCTTTTTTGAAATTTTGACATTACTGTTAGCTTTTAGTCAATTTGTAAACACAGTTTACCAACTGAGTCGTCAAATGAATAATGTTGTGGTTTAAACGCAGATGGCGCTAGTAGTGAAGTTAAAAATACTACATTTGACAACTCAATGAACTGGTCTCTCTCTATAAAAGGCAGACATTTTGCAGACTTGTTGTCAGTCGTTATCGAGCCTTGGACTCGTAATGTTGTAATACAGTGTCTGGAATGACTGAATGGAAATAAAGTTAAGTTATTTGATTTAAATCAAGACTTTGATTTCCGGAACCTCTCAGTTCAGAATTGGGAATAAAAATCATGAATATTTCTCAATATTCACACGTCCACAAGTGTTGAGTGTAAAGTGCAAGTGAAATTGTGTAGTGTGTGATTGTAATCATGGAGAATATGCCGACAAATGAGACTGGCATCAGTCTGGATCGTGCTAACACCGCTGGTGAGATGCGGTCGCTATCGGCAACGTCTGCCAAGCAGCGTGGTCGCAGCGTGACGAGGCGAGAGCTTCGTAAGCGGCGCCGGAGGAGCCCGTCAAGGGCGAAGTGTCCACGACCATCTCGAGCGCGGTCGCGGTCAACTTCATCCAGCGGCGAGCGCTCGGTACGCGCCGGGAGACTGCGCCGAAGGTCCACTTCGAGACGACGACGACGTGGCGCGTCGACTCGATCACGCAGTGCGTCGACTCGGTCCCGTAGAACGTCGAGACGATCGCGGAGGCCGTCGAAACGACTGCGCAGCTCATCGAAAGGACGGGGTCAGCCTCGAGATGACCGTTCTCGAAAAAGTAAGCGGAGACGACACAAAACTGTAAGTGTTTCATCCTCTACCACTTCAAATGTTTCGCCAGTGCATGCAAGTCAGAATAAGAACAATCAAAATATAGGTAGTTTTTCTTTACAAGATGTAATGGAGCTGATTAAATCATTGCCCGCGGCATCCAATCAGACCCAAAATCATTTTTCTATGAACACAAATGCTGTGCCAGAATTCGACCCTTCAAATAAAGAGCAAAACATTAATTCATGGCTGACCAAAGTTGAAGAATGTTCTTTGTTGTACAATTGGTCAGAAACTCAATTATTACATTACGCATTACCAAAATTAATGGGTGTAGCTAAAATTTGGTACCAGGGCTTACCTTCCTTGAATTTCACATGGGCAGAATGGAAGGATAAACTATCTAAAACCTTTCCAACTGTACAAAACTATGCTCAACTTTTGCACGAAATGCTAGACAGAAAAGTTAGGAATAATGAAACGTTAGAAGAATACTATTACCACAAAACTAACTTGCTAAATCGTTGTGATATAAGCGGAAAGAAGGCCATAGATTGTATTATTTATGGGTTAGATGACAAAGGAATGCGGTTAGGAGCTCAGGCAGCGAACTACTCACAACCTGAAGAACTATTATCGTATTTTAAAACAATAAAGGCTGAGGATACAAGGGATAGGCGAACATCATTCTTTAAGAAACGTATTGATACATCCGGTGATAGTCATAGTCATGCCACAAAATCAACCACAATGAAATGCTTTAATTGTGATGAAATAGGGCACCCAAGTTTCAAATGTACAAAACCGTTACTAACGTGTAGTATATGCAAGCGATTGGGGCATCAGAATATTAATTGTAAGCGTTTAAATAAAAATAATGCGAGTCAAAATTATCAAAAGGAAACTGAAAAATCTACATCCGAAGTAAAATTAGCTGGCCAATTAGATGAAAAATACATACTTCCCTTAATGGTCAATGGCCTACCCAAGACATGCTACGTGGACTTGGGTAGTCAGTGTACGCTTATCAGAGCTACAGATTTTAATGAATTGGGAGTGATTCCAAATACTAACAGTGGAGTACCCGGGTTAAAGGGTTTTGGTAACTCAATCATAGAACCAATAGGGAAGGCGATAGTTGAATTACAGGTGCAGGGGGTAACTGCCTCAGTCGAAGTGCTTATTGTACCTGATGATTTACTTAAACATGCAGTTTTGTTGGGACATACATTTACCGAACAAGCTGGCATTGTTATTATTAAGACTGATGAGCAATTAATAGTGCATAAACAACCGTTACCATTAAATGGACGTAAATTGAACTTGTTGATAAGGACAGACCTAGAAATTAAGTCCATGGAGGCCTTACCAGTAAAGGTTGACAATGACGTTAACTGTAAGGTTTATGTGAAAGAGTCAATGAGAAAGATCGGTTCTAATAAAAAGTATTATGTTCTACCAGGTTTTTATGCGATAAATAACGGACAAGGATGTGTTATGGCTGTTAATTTGGGTTCAGAATCAGTAACGTTCAAGGAAGGCCAGTTATTAACTAGAGCTCATATTTATGAAAGCGAAAATGAAAGTTACGATGTAAATAGATTAGAATGCGTGAGTAGTGAGGTATTCACTGATAGCATAAAAACGGGTAAAGACTTAGATTTAAACAACAAAGTGAGACTAGAAGGTTTGTTAAATAAATATAAAAGTTGTTTTTCCTTCAGCCTAGCCGATCTGGGGCTAACCAACTTGTGCGAAATGACTATTAACCTCAAAGACAATACTCCCGTGGTTTATCGACCATACAGGTTGGCCTACTCAGAAAGGCACAAGGTAAAAGAAATGATTCAAGAAATGTTGGATAGTGGTATTATTACAGAATCATCTTCCTCCTACGCAAGTCCTGTTCTGTTAGTGCAAAAGAAAACTGGGGATCAGCGGTTGTGTATTGATTATAGGGCCCTGAATGCAAAAACCGTGAAAGAACACTATCCTATGCCTAGGATCGAAGATCAAATAGATCAACTTGGGGGTTATAAGTATTTTATTACCCTAGACATGGCGTCTGGATATTATCAGATTGCAATTTCTCCATCTTCTCAAGATAAAACTGCTTTTGTGACCCTAGATGGACAGTACCAATTCACGCGCATGCCATTTGGCTTAGCGAATGCACCATCTGTTTTTCAAAAGACGGTCAATAAAATGTTAAAAGACGCTAAAAATCATGAAGCTTTTGCGTTTATGGATGACATTATTATACCAGCTAATGATATTGATGAAGGTTTAGAACGCTTAGAAACAGTTTTGAAACTTATTAAAGAGGCAGGCCTTACGCTCAAATTATCTAAATGCATTTTTTTCTCTACGGAAATCGATTACCTTGGTTTTGAAATATCTAGGGAAGGAGTAAGACCAGGTCAAAAGAAAACAGAGGCTGTAGAGAGTTTCAAGCGTCCTAGTAACCAACATGAGGTTCGACAATTTATAGGCTTAGCGAGTTTCTTCCGCAGATTCGTCAAGGATTTCGCAATAATAGCCAATCCTTTGACGAAGCTGTTGAAGAAAGATACTAAATGGGTGTGGGGTGAGGAACAGGATAAGGCATTTTCCACGTTAAAAGCCGAATTAGTCAAAAGACCAGTGCTCGCGTTATATGACCCAAAAGCTAAAACCCAAGTCCATACAGATGCGTGTAAAAACGGCATCGCTGGTATTTTATTACAAGAAGATGACTCAGGTAGACAACGAGCCGTTGCTTACTATAGCAGACAAACGACCCCGGAAGAACAGAAATACCATTCATTTGAGTTAGAAACTCTAGCAGTGATCGCGTCACTTAATCGTTTTCGCGTCTATGTTCTAGGAATAAAATTCGTTATTGTCACCGACTGCAATGCAATCAGAACTACTCTATCTAAAAGAGATATCATACCACGTGTTGGCAGATGGTGGTTACAGTTGCAGGAGTATGACTGCACCATCGAGTATCGGCCGGGAAATAGAATGTGTCATGTAGATGCTTTAAGCAGAAACGCTATCCCAATGATTGATGAATCTGAGCCGGTATTCGATGTGTTAGTTGTGGAAACTGAGGATTGGCTGTCTACTATGCAAAGTGTCGATGATGATATCTCGCACATTAAACGTGTCTTGGAGGATCCAGATACCCCAAAAGTGGTAGATATACATCAAAATTATAGAGTCAAAAATGGGAAAGTTTACAGGGTAGTCGATAGTCAACTAAAATGGGTGGTTCCAAAGGGTGTTAGATGGCAGCTGCTAAAAAAAAATCATGATGAACTTGGCCATTTTGGAGTAGAGAAGACGTTAGACAAATTGAAGTCACTCTATTGGTTTGCCGGAATGAACAAGTTTGTCAAGAAATACGTTCAATCATGTCTAGAGTGCGCCTATTACAAAACTCCTGCAGGTAAAAGACAAGGATTACTTCATCCAATCCCAAAAATCGACGAACCATTTCACACGATTCATATCGATCACTTGGGACCATTTGTCAAGAGTAAATCTAAAAATACGTATCTTCTCGTCTTAATTGATGCCTATACTAAATACATAAACCTTTATGCGGTCAAAAACACCAAAACAAAGTCAACGATCAAAGTTTTAAATCAATATATCAGCTTATTTGGAATACCTTCTAGACTGATTAGTGATAGAGGTACTTCTTTTACAAGTAGAAGTTTCAAGGAATTTATACAAAAATTAGGTATACGGCATGTGCTAAATGCAGTTGCGACACCCAGAGCTAATGGCCAAGTGGAGCGATACAATCGAACCATATTGGCCTCTCTAGCGGTCAAGAATCATAATTGCAAAGAAAATGAATGGGACAAACATTTAGAAGAAATTCAACTGGGGTTAAACACAACTCTCAACAAAGGGATAGGTAAAAGCCCAGCAGAGGTACTTTTTGGATTGAGGCTTCGAACAAAAGGAGATGGAATAGTTGCGTCTTTATTAGATAAAAATCAGGACGGTGCTAATCAATCATTAGAAGCGATCAGAAACGAAGTAAGTTCTAAAGTTTGCGAGGAACAGGAAAAACAAAAGCATAGATTTGACAAGAGTAGGAAGGCTGCTAGAGAATTCAAGGTTGGTGACTTAGTACGGATTGAGAGAGATATCTCTAGTAATAATGGAAAATCAAAAAAATTGCTTCCCAAATTACAAGGCCCCTACAGGATTGTAAAAGTACTATTAAATGATAGATATGTCGTCGAGGATACCCCTCTGACACGAAAACAAAACAAGAGGTATGAGGGTATAATTTCAGTAGATAAAATACACCCCTGGCTAGCATTTACTCAAGAATATTTAATGGATTCTGATAAGGATAGCTCAGCGGACAATGATGAAATGGAAAGTAGGGATAACGAGTGTTCTGTAAATAATAATGAAGTGGAAAGTAGAGATGATGATAATGAAATCGAAAGTGTAGATGATGATAATGAATCAGCCGATTAATGATTAAAACAGTTCAGTTTATTTGTATAAATTTATTATGTAAGTTGTGTATATTTTTTTTGAGGAAAATTTAATGTTTTAGTTAGGTGTGTTATTGATGGTGTGTTTATTGATGGTCTTATCACATATTGATTATGTTATGTATGAATTGTTATTATTACTGTAGTGAACTTATGTGTTTTTATTATGATCATGAAGTGAATCTGTATACAATGGAGTCTTATGACAAATGGGAGTATACTAGATTTTACGACATGGTGCGCAAGGAGGCTGGTTAGCCAAGAAATGGAGCGCTTTGTTTGAACTTAACTGTGTATTGTTATTATGATCATGAAGTAAATCAGTATACAATGGAGTCTTACGACAAATGGGAGTATACTAGATTTTACGACATGGTGCGCAAGGAGGCTGGTAAGCCAGGAAATGGAGCGCTTTGTGTGTTAAGACATTGATAATGAAAAATATAGATAAGTATGATTATTTTTTACACTATGGAGTCTTTTGACAAATTGGAAGGTGTAAAAATTAATTGTTGATAGAGGCGATGATGCCAATGATTTGAGAACTGATTTATAAGATACTGAAATTGATGGAACAATTTCATAATTAAGATGGCCGAACGTGGTGAAAAAAGAAAAAGTGTTTAATTGTTATAATTCTTATGTAAATAGTTCATAAGATGGTCAATTAATTTTCAAACCTTTGTTTATAATTAGTTTTAATTAACGAGAGGACTCGTTATTGTAGAATGGCCGACTGTTAGCTTTTAGTCAATTTGTAAACACAGTTTACCAACTGAGTCGTCAAATGAATAATGTTGTGGTTTAAACGCAGATGGCGCTAGTAGTGAAGTTAAAAATACTACATTTGACAACTCAATGAACTGGTCTCTCTCTATAAAAGGCAGACATTTTGCAGACTTGTTGTCAGTCGTTATCGAGCCTTGGACTCGTAATGTTGTAATACAGTGTCTGGAATGACTGAATGGAAATAAAGTTAAGTTATTTGATTTAAATCAAGACTTTGATTTCCGGAACCTCTCATTACACATCTAAAAATAGACACCTAACTGGACATATTTCGATATCTTATTCAAGTTGCTAGGTGGAGGTAAGTACTTCTTCATAAATGTTTTATCACTTTGAACCAGTTTACAAAGCTGATTTCAATCAGTTGGTTCCCGTTATATGCAAATATACCAAATAATAAGTACCTAACTGTTAACAAAAGTTGTCAAGCAACGACTCTCGGATTGTCTCGTGTACTTACCTCGGTACTTATGTACCTACCTACCAACACACATGACAGATATCTATTTTATTATTCTTTAAGTCAGCTGCTAGCTCAGACCCATTGCCATACATCCATCAAAGGTTAACTAACGTAGAATACTAATTGATCTGTATATTTCCACACTATCTCAAGGTGCTAATAATGAGAGATATTACTACTTTTATGTACTTTTTATTACGTAAAGTGATTTTGAGTTTAATACGGCATGATGGTAAAAACTCATTAGTTATTTTAGCTAGTCCCATGATATTTTCGTTAACGAGGCACAACGTATATTGTAATAATAATATGTTATCATTATCATGATTGCAATAACAGTCAGATGGGCACACCTTTGGCTACCCTAGGTATTCAACAAACTTGACGTATAAGTAGCAACGAAGGCATATCAGAAACAATCTTTTTTTCTGCTATATTTGCTTTCCCTGCGAGACCCGAACGTTTCATATGGCAACTGAAAACTAATTACTAAAGTAATTATTAGTTATTTAATTATATTTATTTAGTTAATCCCTGAAAAATTTATTCTTCACGGTGTGTTCGCGAACACTTTACTTTAAACGGTAGAAGTGTGGATGAGCCGGTCCGGAGCGCGCAGGTGCGCCGGAGGTGAACCCTCAGCTGTTAGTTCGCACAACTTCCACACAGAATCGATACCGAAATATAAATAACTTGTAATTTTCACTCGAGCACTCACTTTCCTCAGACCGGCCGTCGCACATCGAGGGAAGGTACAAGAAATACTCGACCACATCATCGATCTACTCTAAGAAGGCCTTATCTCACCAGAGCGAGCACGTTGAGAGGTAAGCCACCGTTGCTGTAACGGCTGTAACAATTGTTTTTTAAATCAAGTAAGTTCGTAACTGATTTAAAATAGGTTATAACAAAACTCTTACCCCCGAATTTCTAGAACGAAATCTCAGTTTTTGCAAGCATCATCGTGTCGTGATACTTGTCTATTGTCTTTCTGTCTAACGCAAAGAGTGAAGTTCGAGTATCACGATGACGCTTGCAAGCCTACTTAATTCGGGGGAAATTATCTACTTACCTCCAAAAGTTTGGATGGAATATTTTTGCCTAAAAATCTTAACTGGTTTACAGATCCTGGTGGTACGCGTGCTGTCAGAAGTGTCATCAAGAAGAATCCGGGATTCCATCGTGGGAACCGACTCATTGGCAGAAAATATGCCCCTATCCACTATGTCCGTCGTACAGACATTTCGCTCAGACTTTATCTATTCTAATTATAGGTAAGTGTTCACAGAGGAAGTCATATTTTATGAAGCCACTTGATAATCTGATTTCACTTTATATGATCCATAAAATGAACATGTTATATCTATATTATTTTATGGAATTCACTCGAATCCAGACTGACGAGACCATGGAAGGAGGCTCCCCTAGTGTCATCACTGTAGATCAACCACATCCGGCGGAGGCACATGGATCTAATCTAACTGGCTTATCCTTTAACCTAACCTAGAGCGTGTTTGTCGCCGATACCCTAAAAACAAGACGGAGGAGTTAGTTATACATTTCGGCGTTGAAACTATAACCTTATATTTATTTTGTGTACAGGCATCCTTGTGTGGATGACAGTATGGGTAATCCTGGGCGACACGGCGGCGCCGGGCGGCCAGCTGTTCACTCTGGCTGCGCTCACCATCGCCGCCTACTTCGGGGGCTGGCTGGTGCTCAAGATCACCACGCTCCCAGGACTCATAGGAATGCTGTTCGTCGGAATCCTGTTGAAAAATGTTGGCTTCGTCAATTTTGACACCAGCTACCAGCATGTTACTTCGTACATCAGGTACAACGCCATACTTTGTTCATAGCCAATTCATTAGGTAATTATTAGGCTGTTATACATAGCTAACATCGTCATTGACAAGACGAAGAAGGAGAAGATGAAGAATTATTTAACCGGTTAGCGCTTCTTTTGCCAAAAAAATACTGTAAGCTGCGTCACAAATCTATTTCCATTACATTTTCAATCATATACTCTTTAAGTACAGTAGGCACATCGGTAAAAGCAATTGTATGTACAGTCACATAACCACCTTAAACTTGCAGAAAAATGGCTCTAACAATAATTCTGACCCGCGCGGGCATGGACCTAGACCCGGTGGCGATGAAGAAGATGTTCTTCACGGTGATCAAGCTGGCGCTGGTGCCGTGGATCTTCGAGTGGGCGCTCTGCACCGTCATGTCGCACTACTTGCTCGCGCTGCCTTGGGATTGGGGTACGTACGAGTCACTACGAGTGACTGTGACTATGTTGGTTTGACACCTTGGCAAGAACCAGGTGTCACGTTCACGAGCTCGGGGGTACCCGACATGAGCTTTGGTTCATTGATCAGACCATGACTTCTCTGTACACATATAACTTAGGCATGTCATTCACTGCCTGAATTTTATACTCCTAAACTTGGATTATTACCACCAACCAAGGTCCACTACGGGATAATGGGTAAACACTGTTTACCATGGTAGTTCTGGATGTGCAGGTTTCCTCGCGATGTTTTCCTTCAGAGTAGGAGCGAGGATATAAGTACATAAAATAGAGATACCTACAACATGGCACATAAATTCCAAAGAACCAATTGGCACAAATCACGGCAGGATTTACACATTTCCCATAGTTCCAATCCGCTATACACCTCTCATCTCAACCATTTCCACCTTCCAGCGTGCCTGCTAGGCTCGATCATAGCGGCGGTGTCGCCGGCGGTGGTGGTCCCATGTCTGTTCCGGCTGCGCGGGAAGGGCTACGGGGTGTCCAAGGGCATCCCCACGCTGGTGCTAGCCGTGTCCGGCATCGATGACGCCGCCAGTGTCGCCGTGTTCGGGATCGTGTCGTCGCTCATGTTCTCGTCGACCTCGCTCACTATGAATATTATTCAGGTTTGTGGGTTTTTTTACAATGGCGCGGTTCTTCGCATTTGATTGGATTTGTTGTAGATGTTGGTAGGAGTTAGTAAGTAGGTATAAGTAGGGTTAGTAGGTAGGTATTAGTTAGATACCTTGCCACAAAAAAACTATTGACGTTTTGTCAATAATTTTGAGATGTATATGGAGTCAACTGTACTTTAAATTGTACTTAATTAATGAAAAAGAGCGGCGATCATTTACATATTCAAAAAGCCTAACCGTAGGTAAGTGCTCTAATATTGAGTTAAAATTCCAAGTAAATTACGGATTTTCACCCTGACCTTAATCTAAAATTCAAATTTTCATGAATCCATGAAATATTTAGTAGATTTTTGAAATTATACGTCTTTGTATAATAGGTGATATTTAAAATGTTATGTAAGCAGCATAACCATCCTTGAACTAAATTAGTCTATCGATTTCATTTTTCACCTGCACTATGAAATCTTCGTTTGTGTGTCATAGCATAACTCATAATTATAAAACCGCTCGAGTATTGCATTTAGCGTAATGATACACATTATCGTGTTTCTTTTATTTCTGAATTCAAATTGAAACCCCTTTCAGTTATGCTTTTGTGTTTTGATACGAGAGTGACTGCTCTTGTGTTGTGTACTGTGGGTTGTGCCCATTAGATATAATCACTGCGCTCTAACTCTGCCACTCAAAGTCATAGTCCTAACGTAAATTTTGCGATTTTTGCGTAGGTACTTACCTATATTCCTTTAGGTATATATTTGTCACGTTGATAGCCCTATGTGGCCACAGATTATTAACCGTATCCACATCATGGATCGTCTTTTGTAAACTTTTTGTGGATATATTGGAGACCTACTCATTCTCTATCTATATATTCTATTATATTCCCTTTGGAGGCGTAAGTACCTACACCTGGCTCTCTCGAATCGAACCGCTTACTTCTGCTGCCACCGCTTAATCAGCTACTAACTTCCCCCTCACTCTTCCAGGGCCCCCTAAGCGTGGTCGGCGGCGTGGCGTTCGGCGTCCTCTGCGGGTACCTGGTGAAGTACATCCCGGAGCGGAACGACGCGTTCCTGGTGCCGCTGCGGGTGCTGCTGCTGCTCACCGGCGGGCTGCTGTCCGTGCTCGGGTCCGAGGAGATGGGCTGGGGGGGCGCTGGTAAGGCTGAACTTCTGACTTAAATACTGGTTGTTTCAAAAAGTGTATACATACAAGCCGAAACCTACGTATGCAGCATGTTATATCTAATCCGGAAAATTAAATCAGAATGTCAAAATTCGCAAAAAAAAAAACACACTGCATAGGTACTCTTGATGATGTATGAAGTATATTCCGGAGCGGAACGACGCGTTCCTGGTGCCGCTGCGGGTGCTGCTGCTGCTCACCGGCGGGCTGCTGTCCGTGCTCGGGTCGGAGGAGATGGGATGGGGGGGCGCTGGTACGTTGAGATAGGGTTTAAAGGCTGAACTGCAGGCTTAAATACAGAATGTTGCAAAAAGGGTATACTAAGCCGAAGCGTGTTTTGAAACTATACAAGGCCAGAACGCACCCATAGTGTACTAGCACTGTATAGTTTCAAGTGAAAAAAAATAATATTTTACTTGAAAATATACAAGGTTTGTGCGTACTAATCGCGTATACTTTCAAGTTGGGATTTACTGAATCGTTCTTGAAAATATACATTGCTATTACGCACATTGCTTGATTGGCGTACTTGTCGCATATAATAATTTATACATAAGTACAGGCTGATTCTGATTTACTTAACTATTTCGGTAAATGTACATGACTATAATTTACTTGTTCTGCCTGTCATACCTATAGAATGTTAATAAATAAAGATGATAAAGCTCTAATTTGATTGATAAATTTATATTTATAACAATCATACTTGCAAGTAAGAATACTTATATCATTTTATTTATATGAATTAAGAGTAATACCTACTACACTCACGAGCAATGAAAAAGTTCCAGTGACGATAGCTCCTGAACGGAAAAGACTAGCTTAATTACGCCGTCGGCAATATTAAAGTAAACAGTCCATCAAAATATTATTATAACCAATTAAAAACGTAAATTTTGATCAAATTATAAATTAAATGTTTAAAAAAATTGGTTTCATTTGGTGTTGACTTTTTGCTACTTGGACTTATTCATTGCTCGTGAATGTAGGTATTACTATAGACTTACGAAAACAATGCCGAGTGCGGAATTATGATGCAATGTTTAGAAAGCATATAGACTTATTACTATTTCGCATGAAAGAAAGGGAGAGCAACAATTCAAAAGGGCTACCTGGTAACTAATCACGTATAGTTTCAAGTGCTTGCATTGCCACTTGGCACTTGAAAATATACACGATTAGTACGCAGTGGTAACTGCTGCAGTATATTTTCAAGCCATAATTTTGGCCGAACTTACTTGAAAATATACGCGATTAGTGCGTAATGGCCTTGTATACTTTCAAGTAAATCATGGCACAATTTTAATTTGAAAATATACGCGAGCAGTCCCAGCCTCTGCGTTCTGGCCTTGTATAGTTTCAAAACACGCTAAGCCGAAACCTACGTGTGCAGCATGTTATAACTAACAACCTGTATACCCTTGATGATGTATGAAGTACATTCCGGAGCGCAACGAAAGAGTTAAAAGGCTGAACTGCTGACCCAGAGACCAAAAATTGCACAACTTTCAGTTTTCGGCGGCTGCAAACTTAACTTTGTCTGAACCCTGTCGTAGGTCTTCACGTTATGTCATCGTATGAGGTCTCTGGGTCTCTAGAGGTTCTTGAAGATGAATAGATGATGTATTATTATAGCATTTTTCATGGTCGGGGGCTAAGGGGTTAAACAATAATGACCTGAGGTCCTTTATCTAGTCCTCATATATGCCGATCTGTACGACTTTTCAGGGTATTCAAAAAAATAAAATTGACGTTTGCAGCGATTTGCATCAACATGACGATTACAATACCCCTATTGCATCTCCCTAACGGTTGTATATCTCATCCCCAGGCCCGCTGGCAGTGATCGCGTTTGCGTTCGTGGCTTGCAAGAACTGGACGGAGCAGGGCTGGGAGCTGGAGGACAACCCCGTGGCCACCGCCTTCGAGATCTTCTGGATGTTCTTCGAGCCCATGCTCTTCGCCGTCACCGGGGCTCAAGTTGTGGTGAGTTTGTACTCCTGAAAAATACTCCTGTTTAGTTATTCCAGTAGAGCTGCTATCTAACGTAACCTCAGTGTTGGTGACTTTCACCGAAGAATTGGTTTACCATAGTGTATCAGACATATCAGTTGATCGAATCGAATCTTAATAAAATTGTACATTGTACTTCCCTAACGGATGTCATTTTTTATACTCTATTAGTACTCCTGTAGATCTCCGAGTTGCCGCCCCATCTAATACTGGTTTGTGATAATCACCTCTGATTTAACCTCTTGCATGTGCATAGATCTCAGTGCTGGAGCCTATAAGTACTCCCGTAGATTTCAGAGTTGACCATTTGTCATGGGCACCTCCGACTTAACCTCTCGTAGTACATAGATCTCGGAGCTGGAGCCTATATTCCTATAAGTACTCCCGTAGATCTCAAAGCTGATGTTTTGTGGTAGGCCTAGGACCTCTGATTTAATCTCTCGCCCGTGCACAGATCTCGGAGCTGGAGCCGCACCTGGTGCTGGTGGGCGGCGGCATCCTGGTGACGTGCATGGTGCTGCGCATGCTGGTCACCAGCGCCAGCGCCGTGCGCTCCAACCTCAACATCAAGGAGAAGTTCTTCGTCGGACTGTCTTGGATGGCCAAGGCCACTGTGCAGGTAAGCATAGTTGAGAACTATAAGCTAATGTCGACCGTATATTATATTGCCGCCTGGCTTTGACAGTATACGGACAGAAAGAGACATTTATAGATTAATGTCAACATTAGCTTAAAAATCGTAGTAATTTGTCAAATAGTCAGACATAGAAGTCAGACACTAGTAGAAGTAAATAAGTAAGGAGAGACAGATCTTTCAATGATTTATAACCTATATACATTTACCTAGATGATGCGATGGTACGCCTGTATGAAATGTAACTTCCTAATTACACTCTTGAGCCAGAGAGATTCAGAGATTCTTACAACAAACCACTTAAATATCCGAGTAATATTCAACCCTCATCATATTTGTTACAAAATTCCAAATCTCTCTATCTCCCATATTTCTCAATTTCCAGGCTGCCCTAGGCCCTGTAGCCCTGGACGAGATCCGCAAGATCTCCGGAGTGGAGGGGCCCACGGCTGAGCTGATCCGGTACGCCGAGACGGTGATGACCATCTGCATCCTGTCGATCGTGATCACGGCGCCCATCGGAGCCATCGTCATCACCATCGCCGGCCCCAGACTGCTCACCAAGACCACCAAGCCGCCTGTGCTAGAAGGTATGGTTTTGTGTTGGGATAGTGGGGTTTTGGTTGGAAGAACCATATTTTTAGCTGAGGTAATGATGACTTGATAAGGAAAACGCGTTTACTTAATTAACTTACTCAAATACAACATTACCTAGGTGTAAGAGGTAGGTACTTAAATTTTAGAGGACTAATGAGTGAGGGAGGAGTGAGAGGAAACAAAAGTTCAGTAATATAAATATTTAATTTTGCAGTTCAGTTTTAATTAAGAAAAATTAATTTACAAACCTAGATAGATAATAATTTTTAAATTATACCTAAAATTGGCTACATTAGAATCAAATCACAGTAAAAATTAAAGCAATGTTGCTACAACCACAGTTTCTTCATTAATAAGAAAACCTGTTTGGAGGAACTTTCCTAGGATCGTAGCTAGCGGCGTGATTCTGTTTAGTGGGATAGTAGAGATTTTGCTGGTCTGGATGTTGTTGTTGATCACTAGGATTATCTATGCGGTTGGGGCCAGAGTTAGGGTCGTATGGATTATAACTTGCAGGTTGAGGTTGAGGATAAGGAGGACGGTTGGTATTCTGATTTGAAGGGACCTGATACGGGTCTGGCCGTTCCAAATGATTTTGGCTATATGAAGGGTATGGATAAGCACCAGGTTGAGGAGTAGTATGTTGGTTATAGCTAGCTGGTTGAGGAGTAGTGTGTTGGTTATAGCTAGTTGGTTGAGGATAGGGTCCCAGGTTACTGCTATGAATGTCCTCTCTGCCTGGTGAGCTTTGAGTGGTTGTGCCCGTTAAGCTGTCATGGTTGGTCTGATAAGGATACTGGCTCGGGCGATCAGAAGGACCTTGATAGCTATTCGGATAGTGGGGATACGGGTCTGTAGTTCTATTCATTGATGGGTTGTAAGGGTAAGGGTTATGGGAGTTAGTTTGATTATTTGCTGTCGGATAATTTGAAGGTCGCTGGTATGAATTGATCTGGCTATAGTCTGGTTGTTGAATCGAGTTTCTGGGCGGCGGGTATGCACTAGCCGAAGGATAGTTGTTTGAAGGTAACGACAAAGGGCTTGCACTAGGTGCTGGACGTGGATAGTGGGCACCACCCTTGGTAGGGTAGTAGGCTGGACGTGAGTAGGGCGCACTGGTGGGAGAGTTACTTGGCATATTATTAGGATTGTACTGACTGTAAGGACGGGGGTCATTAGGAACATGGTATTGGGAGTAAGTCTGAATCTCAGGTCGGTTCTGTGGATAGGTGGACGGATAAGAGCCTGGGTAGGAATTAGGTTGCGTATACGGGTTTACGTAAACATTTGCCGAGTTCGGATAATTTGGTGGAGTGGATCGTTGCGGGTACATGGCGGCGTGGCCCTTAGTCTGCCGGATGACTCGCTTGTGCTCGCGTTCTTCGCTGGCGGCGCTCGACTGCTCCTCGCTCGCGTCCTGCTGGTCCACCTCTGCGTACATCGAGAGAGACTGCGCTCCATGTTTCATATGCTCGTAGTCTTCATAAGACGCAGCGAAAGAACCATCTGGTGCCGACACTTCGAGAGGCACGAAGTAGTCATCAAGTTTTTCAAAGTCACCTCCCAGAGGAATGCTTAATCCAGCTGAACATTTTTGATTCACTATTATCAAGGACAGACCACAAATGAACACTAAAAGTTGTTTCTTCAGTGAATACATAATGGAGACTGCCTATTCAATATGTTTTGATATTAATTCCCTGAAGGTAATCTAGACGAGTTTAATTCACGATAATAAGATAAACTTTAACCCATAGTTTATTCCGAGTAAACAGTTTTGCACATGTGTTTTGTGAATGCTTTGCATGTAAAATCCTATCAGTATGGTCTCTCCTTACCATACCATCCTATTTTAAACCAGTAATTTGTAACCGTCTTTTGTTTATTCTCAGGCTGGCGCCGCTCGCACCGGCCGTCCATCAGGGACATCTCCATCATCGACGAGGAGGAGCTGGCGGAGCGCGACGCGGAGGGGCTCCCCGACACGCCTCCCGAGACGCCGGCGCCGGCCGCCAACAGCACCCCCGCCCCTCACCCCATCACCGTGCAGCCCAACCACCGGACTTGACCGCGACAAACACTCCATCTACTACTCGAGCGAATGGGGAGAAAAACTAAAAGCTAATTACAGATGGCGCCTTAGGCGACTATGCCTAATTCCACAGTTCTAATTGGTTGGTTCAGTCCTAATTTTTTCTCCCCGATAGTGTAATTGGTCATCTTGAAAGGCACACACGATTGTGCTGCCGAAGTATCACTTAGTTTTCTTCCCCATTAACTGTGCGCGAGGTCATATTAACTAGCTTTGGCTTTCTTGCTGGCCAGGTGCACAGTTAATTCGCACGAGTAGTACTATTCAACCAATCGATTCATTTTACTTGTGTCTTGGAGTTAAATGGCTCATTCATTAGCGAGTTAAGTTGTCGGTTGAAAATTGGACGTAGCCTTAACCATGCATGGAAGATGCCGGAAAGCTTATATTCCCTTGGCATAATAATGTTTGTGTAAAAGTGGAACGCCTGATTCTAAATAAAATCACCTAAACTACAAAGATTATGCTTAGAGCGTTTCTTGTAGGTAGTGTTGCCCAAATTCAGTCTTGGTCTTGCAGTCTTGGTCTTGTTCTTGCGTTTTTGCAAGACCAAGACCAAGAACAAGACCGCGTATTTTTAGCAAGACCAAGACCAAGACCTGACCGTGCAAGACTTGAGCAAGAACAAGACATAGCCTGCAAGACTCTTGCGTCTTGCAGCAAGGACTTAGCGCTATTTCACTGAGTAGTTAGGTGTAACAGTTCGGTGTATAGGTAGGTACGCTTAGGAATTCTATGAGACGCAAAAAACTGTATCAAAGAATATGAAAAACTGGACCTATGCACATTACGACTAATACCATAAACATAGCGAATAAAAAATATCTATTAAAATCAAAAAGTAAACTTTAATAAATAGTAATAGACTAATAGGTAATTGCAAGACTTGCAAGACTCTTGCTGCAAGACCAAGACCAAGACCAAGACTGGGAGCGCAAGACCAAGACCAAGACCAAGACCAGGTGTATTTGCGCAAGAACAAGACCAAGACCAAGACCAGGTGTATTGGCGCAAGACCAAGACCAAGACTGGCTAAGTCTCGTCTTGTTCTTGCATTTGGGCAACACTACTTGTAGGTACTTCTACATCACAGGGTTTTATACGTAAAGTGTCCCGATCTATTGGTCTTTAGACTCATTAGTATCATTAATTTGTTGCGTTAAATATACTTATTGTTTCATGTAAACGTAAAATCATGTTTTAATAATTAATTGTATTCATCACATTCCAATAACATAAAAGTATATTTTCGAAAAGTATACTTACTTCAAAGTACATAGTTAATTTAAAAATTATTACTTACCTAATGTACTTACCGACCAGCCTTTATATCGCTTTTATAGTGTGCAAAGTTATGGAGCAGCAAGGGTCAAATTAAATCAAATCGAATATTTTATTTCCATCAAGTGTAGGTACATTAATGATGACCTTCACTCTCAGTGGACTATAATCATTTTATCAAAATATATATTTTTTCTATAACATAAATCAATTAATTGTGCCTTTCCTTTCTGCACCATATTTTTTTCATGTACATACATTTTATGAACTCAATACTAGGTATTTCTATTAGTAACAGGATATGAAAAGGTCAACGAAATTAGCATAAGAGATTGTAGTATTATTAAGGCGTTATGTGATATTAGAGCGAGAGCGCGAGCCTCGCTTACTGTCGCTTGTCCACTTAGGGTTACCATCGACATTAGATTTACTAGTTGATACTTATTTATTAAATATTGTGTGTTTTATTACGAGTTTGTCGTCATAATGATCAGTATTTTGAATATTCGTTTAATATTGTAAAACAATCACCTTCTTGTTAGCTAGTTATTAGTTATCACTGTATTCTGTACCTAGGTAGGTACTTAGATTGTAAATAAGTATATCAAATCATTTATTTGTAAGTCAATATGCCTTTTAATATATTTTTAAGTAAAACTTGAAAATTTTATAAACATTAACTATGAATTCCGATAGAAATTATGTAATTAGATACAGTAGGCCATTTTGTAAATAATATCATTGTTATCGATTCAATGTAAACAAAATATTTATACATACTATATATACATATACAACATCATTATTTTTCCTTCAATTTCCGTCCCATGTTTATAAATAAGAATTAGTCGATGGATTCAAGTTTAGGGACCAATCATGGATGTATGATCGCTATTAAAAAACATCTCAGTAATTCTGAACGATGCAAAATATCGAACAATCATTGAATGTAATTAATTATTTTCAATTTATATTATATGGGATAAAACAACCGACTTTATCATTTTTAACCTTTAATTATCTCCTATAAAAGTAATAAGGCTAATAAGTACTTAATAAACTTACATGTTATCTCCATATTCGAAAATGGCAAATTCAAATTCAAATTCCGCTGACGTCAAGAAAAATCGATGTCCACTTTTGGAATATTTGTATTGTATATAAGAACAAAGGGCATTTTTTTCTACCAATAATCGTCCAAAATTTTTTCTTTAATGCGTCGTCAAAATTTGTTGTTGTTTATCTATTTAGAGGTAAGGTAACGGGTCCATATATCGCGGTATTCAAAATGGCGTCCTTATTTCGAGTTATATTTATTTTCATGATTATTACTCATTTTAATAGGTTTGGATACTCTAAAATTACATTTAATCGTTCATTATCTTTAACTGAAACTACTTGATGTAGTAAATATGTTTAAAATTGCCTAAAATTACTAAAAACTCATGTAATGTGCCGTGAGGGCGACGCCGCCATGTTTTTCATACAAACGCGACCCGGCTTACGTAAGGCCAGCCATATTTAATAATTGTGTTTTTTAATATTTATACGACGTTCAACTTTGTAAATAGTTTATATTTAGTTTATTATATTCTTATACTTACATTAAATTTAAATTTTAACTCTTTTTAAACTAATTTAACCCCTTTAAACTCAAAAACAAAATACCTCGGTATAAGGGCCTGATTTTTATACGTTGTTCCTAACTCCGAGTTACCCTCGGTATAAGGAAAATACTATGTCATGATTTTTTAGCTTATAACTTTACAAATAATAACATTTGAAGTATATGCTTGATTACATAATAATAATGATGAACGTGACAAGCTTATAACCTAATTCGGCGGTACAAAATATCCTCTAGGAATCTTAATATGACACGATAATTGTTGACCCAAAAATCATGGTTACATAGAAAACCTTAACTTAGTATGTATATTTGAAATGATAAAAAACAGTGTTATTTCATCGCTATTAACGTAAGTGATACATAATTTTACCAATATTTTATGTATGATTTGAGTAACAAATCTATGTTGTTTCTAAATCGATAATTTGATAACTCGGAATATGGATTATTAAAATACTTGCTGAACCCCTAATATGGAGTATGACATTTTACATAGGTAGGTACCTCGGAAATCGGAATATGACTACATCACACCTTCGCAGTGTCATCCGATGCCGTCATCAAACCATAAAATCAAGATGAATTAGCGACTTTCTTCCTAAATATAAAAGGGGTGTGGATAGATATGCCTGACTTTACGAAACTACTACTAGATACTACCTACTTATTACTCTTTATAAAAGAAGAAAGAAAGAAAATTGTAGACGTAAAACTTTATTTGGGTGAATAAAATAACACACACGACCGTGGAGTTTTTATAACACTTATATACACAATTGCCTAATTTCATTTCTGTATTTTATTTCCATTATCCTTCTACTTCGAGGTCTGATGGCCGTTGTAATATTGTTATCCCAGAATTCCCAGATAAATGAATGTCCTGTATACTGCATTTCATGTTTGGTTTAGGGGTCTGGTTGATTTTTTCATTTTCTTGTTGTTGTCACTGAAAAATAAAGTAAGTAGGTAAATTGTATGGATAGTTGACAGAATTAAGCTTATCCTTATAAGTTGGTACCCATTTTCACAAAACTTAGTGAGTTTAGAAACGAAAACGCTAGAACAAAAACCTAGGTTAGTAACTAAACTGATGCCAAATTACTGATAAAAACATAAAAATATTTCCATTTTACGTAATTTCCTAAAATAATTCGCACACAAGCTTACCTTATCGATTTTCCAATTGCATATTGCAAATACAAACATAATAATTTAATAAAACATGTTTGTTTTCTAATGTAAAGACTTAACAAAAATACTTTCAAAGAATGGCGGCAAACTTTTCGGCGGAAAATTGAACATGGCGCCGCCGGCGCGCCTCCAGTCCAGCGCGCATGCGCCATAGAGATGTACCTAGTGCAATGTTCCTTGCTTCCGACCTATGCTTGAATGAAAAAATAATCGATGCTGGATCGATTCCTGGGTAGATACTTTTATTATAATCATATTCGTTTATGGTAAATACATTAGGTACTCATCGGAAATTAGTACTGATAAGGTATTTGGCTTTTGTAAGTATTCGATACTTTTCCTCATCCCTTACACATCTACTTTTATTACGTATCATCAACTTTTAAACATTTAAGTAAGAACATAAAATATCGTGGAAAAATTTTAGACCTTACTTAGATAAAAACTATAGTAAAAAATGTTTAAATCATTCGAGTTCAATAATCGATTATATTCGATTACTGTCACTATTTCATCAATTTACCCCATCTCTACTCTATTTTTTTTTTAATCGCTTGGAAAAGTCCATAGAACATCATAGAAGCATTATGAATATTTTTTCTAGCCAATGTTACCAGTTGCAATAATGAATTATGAAAATGTTACATAAATAATAGAAATTATCACGAAAACCAATATAAATGGAGAGTATTTAATTCTTTTCATTATTTTCAACTACTATTTAGAATAATTAAATTTATTTGGAGTACTTTAGGGTTAAAAAAGTATATCGATATTTTAGATTGTAATTTCCTTATGTTCATGGCCACACTCATGGAGCCACTGACAGGACTAACTCGGAATATGGAACAGGCTACCTCGGTATATGGAAGAAACCATAATCCTACCTCGGTATAAGGGCAAATCGACATGTGTAATAAATTATATTTTTTTAAGTATAATTAATGTGTTATCAATGAATCTGTGTTAAGAAATATAAAATTTAACGTATATTCTTACAGAAGACAATATTTCACATCAATATTGATGGTTACAAATGCTTATTTTTCTTACTTACTTTCAAATGTTGTTATTTACCTCGGAATATGGACCCGTTACCTTAAGTACCTAACCTAACCTAACCTAACTCAGTAAACGGAACCACCTTTATTTTACTATGCCCAACAATCTAGGTACGTAGAAATTAATGTTACTGAATTAATTATATGATTTGTATTCATCATTCAAATAAGGTACTATGTTAACAAAATGCTACTTCAAGGCTAGTTGCAAAATTATTCAGAGACTGCTAAAGTATGCAAGATTCGTTGACGGTCCATTATTTTCATGAAAATCACTTGGAGTGGAGAATAATACTGCGATCCCTGATTACTTAACCCTTAATCGGCCATGGATATTCAAATAATCTCAACGGATTTCGCCCTTAACTTGGGGTTAAAGTTCAAACAAGGAATACTTTTGAATATATGTATAATAAAAATAATAATATAGTAATATGTAATAATATATAATAAAAAAACTACAGTTTCATTTAAATTAATTCATATTTCGTAATTTGAATTAATTCATAGAAATAAATATTCTTAAATTTCATTGTTGAAGAGTTTTTAATCCAAATAATTACAATTAAGTTCATAATAATAACATCATACACCTATCTTATAACCTAGTGCACTAAGACCATAATGATATATAGTAACTACAATACATATTATTATTTAGATTTAGCTTTTAAAATGAATCTAATCTCTCTAATATGCATGTATACTTACTTACTTAACTATACATGGAGGTAGGATACGATACATTTAAAGTATTTTAGTACAAAACATATCTAATCCTACAATGGTTCCGATATTCTACTTATTTAAAAAACATAGCTGTTTTTCTTTTAATTCTATGACTAGAATATTATAATTATGTATTTTGTACTTTGATAAAGTACTTTTTTCTATACACGAAGGTATAAAAAGTTACTGTTATGTAGCAGTCTAATTTAAAAAAAACGTCGGCTCTACGATTGGAAACAGTCAACTGTAAATCTAAGTGCCTACCTACTTGTAAGTCTATGTTATTAATTATAACCAAACAGCTGTAAGTTCTAGTAAAAAGCGGTCTGGTCCGAACACAAATACCATCAATAGCATTTTCACGGATATACTCCTGTTTAGATACATTGAAACAATATCCCTCATTTAAAAACATAGACTATGGAACATTTACTCTCCTGTCCCCTGTGCCCTTCCACCTGCACTCGGGAAGACTTGCTCCAGGCCAACCAGAATGTTGATAGCATTCTGGTTGGCCTGGAGTTGCTTCTTTTTGGTCTGGACAATTTTAATAATTCGCATGTTCACTGACACGAAAGAAGATATAGAAACATACACCTACATGAATTTGACTTTCAGGCGGAAATAAATAAGATGTCGATGGGATTTGTGCTCAGACTTCAGGACACCTATCAGTATTATAATGTGTGGAAGCTACATGCGCAATGTATAAACTAGTCTTTATTTTTAGATGCAACAGGTTGAGACACCCTCTGCAGCGCTCGTTCCTCAGTGCTGATGGTTCTGGAGAGGAAGGTTGAGGACGTGCGAGCCGTCGAGGAAGTCCCGTTCTTGTTGGCATCTGGCTTCTCCAACCCTGGGCAAATATTAGTCCAATATTAGTCATTCGTCGAAGCAAAACGATGATTGCGCAAAAACGACCCAAGCTGTGCGCTAAAGCTTTAAGATACGAAATAAGTAAGTATATAGGTACGTATCTAGTATAGCTGTGAAGTTATTTAGCCACAAAGGTTACGGTGTACAACATGTAAATACAAAATATAAATACTACGTCCACTTCTATGTTGAGTTAGCGTGTGACAGTGTGAGTGTTTCTATACATTGTGCAAATACTGGCGGTAATATTAGTTTTTTATGAGTATTAGCAACTAAGTAATGTTATTTACTATATTCAAAACCGAAACAAGTTATAACATCTAATGTAGTTAATGGAAGGCAACTCCTAAAAGTCTTACTACATATTCCTTCAAACGTAGCTTTGCAATAGATACAAAGTGATATAGAGGTAAGTAAAATACATAGAATGGATTACATAGAAAAAGAAAAGGTAAATAATTCAGTATATACTTGTTTCTTTCTGAATCCGAGTGCAACCTGAAAAACAGAGGTTACAATAATATTTGTTTCTTACAACACTAAAACTTCTCATACATTCTTCAATTTATAGCTAAAGAGTAGCCAAATAGATTTCAGTAAGTACACATTTTATCTGATCTACCTATCTTTATTTCACCAGTTTGCACGGATCCATTATTGGCGCAGATAAACATCAGCATATCGCGATTCACCATAAATACAGCGTCGTGTTTATGGACGACAATAACAAACCTGTGCCTCTTGGCCAGAATTCATTCCACGTAAAACCAATCAGTATCTCTCCACAACACTCACCGAGTTTCTTCCTAATAAGGTAGTAGAGCTTCGGCTTCATGACCAGTATGATGAAGATGGAGACGCCCTGCAGCTCGTTGACCAGGTCCACGGCGCCCCACAGCCAGCGCGGCTCCGACAGCATCGTGGACACCGTCTCCCAGACCCAGGTCGCGCCCATCACCACCCACAGCTTTACTGTCAGTGTGTAGCTGAGGAGAAAATTGGCAAGAATATTGTAAGCTGCAGAGTTTTCACGTAAGTCCTTTTAATTGTTCAGTACGTGCTTCACTGTCAATGTGTATCTGAGGTAATATATGCAAGAATTTTGTGAGCTACTTGGGAGCGTGGGAGTTTTCACGTAAGTCCTTCTTATTGTTCAGTGCGTGAATTGGCATGTATCTGGTGGAAATATTTGCATGAATTTGTGTGCTTCTTTCAAACTTGTGTGGGAGTTTTCACGTAAGTCCTCCTAATTGTACAATACGTGAATTGGGGCATGTGTATGTAGCGGGATTTCCCAAACGTAATAGGTTTTTCATCTTGTTCGCGTGTCACCTCTGACTACCCCATTGGGATTTAAAGTCGTGAGAACATGCTTATGAATTCGGATTTTCCAAATTACAGTTCAGGGTCGAAAATTAGGATACTGAAGCGAAATTTCTCACGAATCATAATTAAGTAAATAAACACCTTCACTTCAATATTCACTAACGGAGGTAGTTACTATACTTTGGTATTTAATATTATACAAAAAATTGTATAGTAAACCATTTTGTTACATCCTGTAGAAATTCATAATATTGTCGCATTTATCATATTGCAAGCTCGTGCCGCTCAACAGAGTCAACAAGAGAGTCAAAACACCCTATGCAATGTAACCCTCAAATTCATAGACCGTTCTGTAAAGTTACAATAAGGCTAAAATTTACTTTGAAACATACGAGATTCGACTCTTGACATCAGTCAAAAGGTTGAAATTTGTTTAACACAACGTCAATTTTAAACCTTTTGTAAAGTGTCAAAAACCTCTATGAATTTGGGGGTAAGTCTTTATGTGCTATGTATAATAATATGTATTATGTACCCACCGTGCATGATCAGCCCTGAAGCGGAACTTGGCCCTGTCACCCGCAGAGCCGGCCTGGAAGCGGTGCACCTCGGCCTTCACCCGGTGGCAGTGGCGCGCCGTCAGCACCCACAGCACGAAGTTCACGCACGACACCAGCCCCATGGGGATCACGAAGAAGATGTAGTGCGGCCAGTCGGTGGAGGAGTTTTGTACTGTGAGGAATTGGCTAGTTTTGTTATGCAGTTAGTGTGAGTTACGACTGCCGGATGTTATGGTTGAAAATTGCACTTTTTGCCCTTGCATTTTCACTGACATCAGCAATTGTAACTGGCGACGGTGTAGTACCCTAAGGCCTAGTTTCACCATACTATGTTAGACCATTAACACCACTGTTAGATCATAACAAGGGATTAGTTGTTGAGTTTTGAAACATCTGTTAAGAATTTAAAATGGACATGGCGTATAATTTTATGTTAGAAGACACTTATAATGTTAAAGGGAAAATTAACAGACTATGGTGAAACTAGGACTTAGTGTTATTTTACATGAAATACGTTCTATGTTTATGCACTTAGGTAATTTACTGTACCTATACCCTGCATAACGACTAAATTCAGGTGACTCAGATAGATGAAAAATTAAGCTCCGATAAAAGCTCTAAGCTGTTCTGTCAGATAAAATAAAAGCCTAATTCATATTCCATTATCAACATGAATTTGGTGCATTTATAGACCTAAATAAATTTTAATGAAACCTATGTAGATTGTATGTAGGTATGTGAACCGGATATGCGGGATCAATATACATAAATATATGGCAACATTTCCTCTATGCTACTTCTGAGTCTTATAAATTATGATCATACATCTCAAAGCTCTCGTTATTTTGTTTTTGTCAATCCGCCAATGCCACCGCCACCGCTCCTGGGGACAGGATTGGTAACCCTGTGTTCCTGAGTTCTGACACGCAAGAAGCTGAAGTACAGGTCTAGTAACAGCATGGCGCCGGTGAGGGACACGGAGGCGCCCCACGCGGCCAGCGAGTACCACGCTATCTCGCTGTATGAAGCTCCCATTCTTTTGTTTTTCATCTAGCTACAGTAGCCCTTTTGAAGAAGAAAAATCTACTTACAGGAGCCGAACCAGCAGGAGTTATTCCCAATATTAGCATCCAGCACGTCGGCCACAGGGTACAGGTCGAGCAGCAGCATGGCGCCGGTGAGGGACACGGAGGCGCCCCACGCGGCCAGCGAGTACCACGCGAAGCGCCGCCGCTCCGCCCCCGCGCGCCGCATGGGCTGCACGCTGCGCACGCTCCTGGGGACAGGATAGGAGAGTTGTAGGTTACAGTCAAGTATATTATTTACTCTATGGTTACAATTTAAGTATTGTTTAACCTCCTGAGGAGACCCAGAGATCAAAAATGCCATAACTTTCAGTTTTCGGCGGCTGCAAACTTAACTTTGTCTGAACCCTGTCGTGGGTCTCCACATTACATCCTCGTATGAGGTCTCTGGGTCTGATACACTCACGAGCAATGAAAAAGTGCCAGTGACATGTGATACGTCAATAGCAGATGGAACTTTTTCATTGTTCGTGAGAATCGTGAGCGTCGTTTTAATTTAAAGCCCTTTGGAGCGAGGAACGAAATTCGATTCTGACTACGAAACGGCATTTAATCGAAAAGAAATACGCCACTATCTGAGTGTCTGTCGAATCGTGAAAGATCCACATTCCCGCCTTGCATCAAATACATCACACGGTGTTTTATTTAACCCATATCCATTTCTTGTTAATTGAAATAAATTACTTGAACCTCCACTTAGATATGAGAGGCAGAGAGGGTGCGAGAGTTGTAGAGTGAGAGCTTTGTCCTATCAAAAAATTACCTATTATACTCGTATTAGAACTACAAATAATGTAAGTGCTATAATGTATGTATACATAATAATCGGTATACTGTATAGATCTGAGTGTGCGAAATTTCTTTTTATTGTAGCGGCTTTATGACAAAAGTGTTATTATCCCGGTAGGTCGTGTCGTAAAGTGCGGGCTTAATGGCGCCTCTACCTACTTTGCCACATTTAAGGCGATCAATTGATTTTATGGCAATTTATAGACCTATATGTTTTATAGGTAATATGTTCACTGTATAAACCCCTATTCAACCTGATTTATTTATCCTAGCGTAAAAACATTTACGGTACTTAAATAGTGAAAGCTCATGCTCTAGTACTACACAAGCATCACTTGTGATACGGATAGAGGTACGTATCGTACGCGAATAATCGACAGATAACATGAAAGCCCTTATAATGCCTCTTCGCCAATCAAGCAGATTGCGTCAATACGTTGTACTAATCGCTTAATCATGTCACACTTTCAGCAGTAGATTTATCATAGGCACATAATATACTACAAATTTTGGGGTAATTTGAGTTACGTCCTTTGCCGAATAATTTCTACTTTGATTATTTAAACACTAGTTTTAATAAAAATAAGCGATTTGATGATATCAGTCCATGAACATGTTTTCGTTCCTATTTTGACTTTAAAAAGCCGCTAGTGGCTTAGGAACTAGCCGTATCGCCATTATATTCAGTCACAATCCCAAAAAGAAGTTCACTGTAGTTTTCCTAATTGGACCCCACCCGCGATGGGCCGCTAATTCCCCGAGTAGGTCGGTACATTACGCACAACTAACTACGCCCACTAGGCCGTCGCTTTTCATTACCATCAGCCGAATCAGAGCTTATTTACTTATTATTGTACGTGTTAATTGACTTGTTTAGTTTCACAAAAAGCAGAAATTGCTTTGTAGAGACACACCTAGACTAGACTGAAATAAATTAACGTATTTAGCAATGAATTAAGTAACTGAAAACCTTGTTGGCATTGTGTAAATATTAGATGTAAATTTAATGACTCAACCGAGTGAAGCTTTTCCCTTAGGAACACCTGTCTTTTTAGTTAACTTTGTGACACACTTGCTTTATGCAGTTTGGCAAAACATTCAATGTATTCTATGAAGTTACTGTACTACAGAGTCATTTTGAAACTTTCATATTCCATTTTCGTATAACGTGAGTTTATTTTTGTCCTCCAAGAATAAAATGATTACTAATCTATAAATAGTAATACTCATATCGACAATACGAGGTAACAGTAGCCAGATATTTAAATTTCCAATATGATTATGTTTTAGTTATGTGAGTCAGTGTGATTCTAATTCCTATCTATTCTAATAAAAATATTAGTCATATTTTATATCATATAAGTAGGTACCTACTGTTTGTTTTGATTGAAATGGGTAATAAATTTATTTCATACCCACCATGAAGATAGCAAGCAACTGCCCTATATATTAGATAGTCATATTCAGAGCGCGCCTGCATTTACAATTATAAATTTAATTCTGCGCGCCCTTACCTTACGAGTATTTCCATGAAGCCATTCATATCATACCCTTACTATTCCAAGAAACATTGGTACGACAATAAACTTGTAGATATTAATTTTTCGCGACATATTACAAAATACATTATTGTAACTAACGAGTAACGAAGTTATGTTAACTAGCCGGCGATATTTAAACAAATAGATCAATATTACCAAGGACTAAGGATAATATTATTACTCGATGATAGTAAATGTATGTATAGGTACAAAACGTTGAGTTGCAAAATCTCAGACAACTATCCAACCACTCGCATACAATGTTTACCCATGAACATTACTCACACGACCCACTATACTCTACGTACTCATCATCTTTAAACGGATATACAAATACTTTGCTTTAATCCGCAAATATGTTTTAAACAAGCACAAACTAGCCAGCATTCCTCATTATCGTACACATATTTACAAATCAGGCCGAGTTTAAAATGGTAACTGTACTTACTAGCAAGAGATAAACACTAAACGCACGTGAGTGCGATGCGAACCAAGAAGGAATTATAAACAAGCCGCTATTAATTCCAGATTGATTATGAGATGATCCAAGTGGACGCATTGTGCTGGCGGTGTTTACATTAGGTGAGGGCTTGGCTCTGCTGGGGAGGATATTGACGTAGAGTGGAGTGTACGTTACCCAAATGTCCACCAGATGTCGAGGCACATGACGTTCAGCCACGCGAAGGCGGACACGAAGCCGAAGTACATGCCGTATCCTGCAACCACAGTCATTGGTAAATAGCTATAGCACATAAGTATGTATGGTATATTGTAGCCAATATTGGGCAACATCCTGAACAAACAATTGCGCTAATTGACGAGCGCCACCTTCTCCACGTGGTGCGGATACTTATAGTTTCTTTGTTCTCAAATAACGGATTGAATTATTTTCATGTAAGGAAAATATCGAATCAACACCTTTACTTACTACGTTTAACAATCATTAGTAAGTATAAAATCATCGTGACTATGTTAAATTAAAAAAAAATATTTGTCTCAATGATTACCATGCATTTTATTATAATCCTCCGACAAAAAATATAACTTAAGTATGAAATAACATTAACAAATACGATAGTCTATCGTCAAAGCAAGACACTTATCGTTATTTTTGGCTATTTCTATACACCTCCTAAGGATCGCTGAAATCTAAAAGCTCCCTGAAGCAAGAGTTTACGTACCTCTTCCTCTACCTTCTCATCTCTTTTACCAGACTTTAATTGCACTCACCCAGCATAGTGCAAACGACAGTGTTCTCGATCCGGGCGCGCTGCACGCTGACGAGGCAGCAGTAGGCGAGCAGCATCATGGACACGTGGCAGATGAGCGTGCGGCCGTGCAGGTTGCGCAGCTCCGGCAGCGCCAGGTACACCACCAGCGTGAGCAGGAGGAACACGCAGGATATGCTCAGGGCCTGTGAGGAAAGTACGTATATAGCTAAGAAGAATCTGGAAATCTAAACGAGAGCTCCCGTTCTTTTTTGAGCCGGTCTAAGAACCACATGTCATTGTCAAACTCTAAGCGTGAGGAGAAGGGACACGCACGAGATGCTCAGGGCCTTTAGGGGAAGTACGTATACAGCGAAGAAGAAGTATCTGTTAGACTCGTGTTAGAGATCTTTATACATTAGGTATAACAATTGATAATTTTGCTGAGGTCAGTTTGAATATTACTTATAGGTACGGGAAATCCAAACCGGAAGTCGTATTAACAATAACATAGCATGAGAATCGGTCTTATCTTTATTAAGTATCTAAATATTTCACGGTTTAGATCTATTCTAAGTCTGCCTAAGTATTGGTACCAACCTCCTCGTAACCATTTTAAATTCTTATGAAAAAAGTTACAAAAAACTATCGACACTTTACAAACAATCGATTTGGCAAATCATTCTGTGCGGTCCATCGTGCCGGTCATTGAACATTTCAACAGAACCGCGAAAGAAGGAGACATAGCGATGTATTTTTTACCTAGGTATTTTATTTATAGGAATTTATACACTGGGTGAATAACACGGAGTGCTTATGGGAAGCCCTATTACCCATACCATTAGCATACATTCTATTACCTACGTTTATTACGCCATATCCCAAGCGCTCATAAAAAGGTGTTCTGTTTTTTCCTACCTAATGGGAAATAAACTAAAGTGTTTTCTTCTGTTGTTCCTATATTAATATTAAATTATTGTAATACTTAACGATCTTAAGGAAAAATGTCCTTTCTAACAACTTGCACGGTCTAGCAAATACAACAACCAAAAATACTATCATAAATGGGCTAATGCCGACAAACATTAAACAACCTCTTTCTACTTACAATAGAAGAGGCATTGAAGTCCTTTTTGGTGGAGTCGACGAAACAAATGAGTGGGTCGACGGTGATGCCGTGTCCACAGGGCCGCCGGTCGAAGGTCTCGATGCAGTACTGGTCCAGGGGCCCCCCGAGGGCTGCGGTCGTCAGCAGCTGTCCCGAGGACGCCAGCTGGTACCAGTCGAACGTGCGGTCCAGCATGAACTTGCCTTTAGCGCAGCGGAGGGATGAACGGAACCCCATCGCATCTGAGTAGTATAATGTAGAGAATTACTTACTAGAGTACTTAAGTAGTTGTTTTTATGATTCACTGTATATTTCAAAGAAAGGGTCAAATTGCACTACCTACAGTCACTGACTAACTAGTTGAATATAATATTATGTAATGTGTATTATTTATGTAAGTATATTATAGGTATATATATATAATATATATAGTTATTAGATATTTATTTGTTGTTTTATTTATTTATTTATTTAGTGTATGTACTGTTTAAGTAGTATATATTTTGTGTATATATATACTTGCACCACAGCTACCTCACAATCATATAGACTTACTCTCTTCCATCCAAAGGTTGTCTGGTAGAGATTGCTATAAGCAATAAGGCCGCCTTTTTGTACTGTTTTATTTTTAAGTTTTGTTTTTTGTAATTTTTATTCTTGGTGCAAATAAAGTGTTTTGTATTGTATTGTATTGTATTGTATTGTATCTTTACCTACTACTTTTTTCAGAATTCTTACTTGGGAACAGCTAATGCAAATGGGAAGGTGCTGGTATGTAGAAATAATAGCAAAGTATCAATATGCAAGTTCATATGAATTATCTTTAGGCGGGTATGAGTACAGCTACCCTTTCCCAAGTTTCCTTTGACTTAATTTTTTTGAGATACTTTCAGACATTTTCAGTCCAACCTTATAAAAAGATACCTAGTTCACATTAAGGCATGTTTTCATTAGTGGGTGTGCTGATTGCTATTATTGTGTTTAGTTTTGTGTCGAGCGAGAGCTTTGCGGATGACGTGATAAAAAATCTGATTGACAGATATTGTATATTGCAACGGGTAGGTAGGCTTAGCAGGCTCGCCATACCACTTGTACCGGACTTAATTAACTCGAGCCAAACAGTGATTGGGCAGAATAAACATCCACAATCACGAGTGAAAAATGACCTTGTGTTGACCTCTGATGTGGAATAAATACGCGGAACAAGTGGGAGGAACCCAAATGTTTTCCTGGAGATCATTTCTGCAATGATGTTTGAAAGCAAGAAAGTGCATGTGCATAATGATTAGCTGTTTTGACGAAATATAAGAGAGTAAGTAATCGATGTTATGATGAAATTAACTAAAATGCTTAATTTTAATTTATACCCCCGGTAAAACACATTGTGATTGTGCTTTATTTTTGTTTAAAATATGACTTCAGCTTTAGTAGATCTGGGAAATGCCCACATATGTTTTTAACAAAATGCAAGGTGTAAATTTCTTGTGAGCTCTTAGTTTAATGACGACGAGGACACAAATAAATTACATGAAGCCTAATTAATACGTGCAGCAATAAGGGTGGGTGCGTGAGTCTTTGTCGGTCATAATTCATTTTTTATGCAAACTTACTTTATGTCAGCTCGTTTAAATGTAAACCTACCTTGATGCATCATAATAAGTGCATCATGCATTAAATTAAAACCATTTCGCATTTTTGCCATGCAATTTAAGCAAGAATATGAAACAGGGTTTTTCATGAATTTTAAAAAACACATAGAACAAACGTTGTTCAGATGGACCCCCTCAGTCACCCGTCTTGCCTGGTTGTGACTATTTTGTGTTAGGTTTAGAATTTGTTTGCCTAGTTAGTAGATCATTATGCCTGTTTTAAAAATGATAATATTTAAACATGAGTACCTATATAGTTACTTAAATTTAAACTTTCTTACCCTTATTAAAGCGCGAGTCTCTGGTCAACGGATCCAAATAAGATGACAAATTAAACGGCGTAGTGTCATCCTCATTCGGCACACAGTCGCTGATGTTTGTGGCGCAGTGGCGCGGCAGGTAGTGGTAGCCCACCGGGCAGCACTTCCTCATGCAGAAGGCGTCGTACAGCCGGCAGTCTCTGGTGCACACCCGCGCCAGCAGCCGCCCGCCCCGCGCCTCCCCGCACCACTCCCCGCGCCGCAGCGCCGGCGCCGCGCCCCCGCTGCCCACGTGCAGCGTGCTGCCCTCCACCACCAGCGAGAACCCTCCTTCTTGCACCTCCACCGCGTACTCCTCACTCTTGCAGATCAACCCATGCTCTATCGCGTACACATTTACCCCTCTCGGGTCGAACCGCTGTACCAGCCGCTGCTCGCCGTCCACGTCGCCTGTGTCCCGACACATGTGGTACTCCGTGTCGTACTCCTGCCCATTGGGACAACACTTTCGTATGTGATGGATTGGGTACGCGCCCGAAACGCCCGTCCTCTCTGCACAGGTCAACATCACCACTGGTGGTGAAGTGCCACTGCTTTTGAGGGTTCCATTCATAATATCCAGCGCCAGTCTGTCGTAGCAGTCGCTGTCGCTCTGCAGGATATCACCCGTCACTTCCGTTACCACAAAGTCATCACAATTTTCAGGGAACCCGTACCGAACGGGGATACTTCTCCCTATCACTAAGGGTGGCACCACAACACTATAATTACTTTCAACATGTTCATGTTCAACACACGTATAGCTTTTATTCAGAAACTCATCGGATTCCCGCACTAAACCTTGTCCATCGGGGCAGCATTTGGGAAAAACCGGCGTATTTTTTGTAGCGATGACGCTGGTTGTTTGACCCGCGAGTAGCTGCATCAGCGCGCACGCCAGCAGAGGCCACATGGTGCGTCGGGGAGCCGCGCCGGCCGCTGCGCTAGTGAGCCTCACGGCAGATGTTCCCCGTCGCCGGCGGGCATTGTTTACAGCGGGGCGGGCGCGGGGCGGAGGGCGGGCGGCGGAATGTAGCCGGAGGCTGCTCCGCCCTTGAGTCCGTCGCGGATCCGCGTCTGCTCCCACCACCGCGCACTCATACACTACACTTCCCACAAGCTTTTATTATTACGCCAAACTATTCATCTGTTGGCAGATCTTCGGTGAGTAAAGTATCCTAAAATATGTGCACTTTTACTGTTGGAGTCCGATTTACGTAAATTGTTGAACTCAAACGTGAATTACGCGACTATTTTATTATTTACGTAAAGAACGCTAGGCTCACTCAAATGTTGTGAAATATAAATAAACTTTGAGCGTGATTCTACAATTTCGCGCCGATAAATATTTCTAGATATCTATTTTGCTGATAGTGATATGTCATGAAGACGTTGATACATTCGATAATTGATAACAGTTAAACGAAGTACTTACTCAGAACTAACATGACTAGTAGTGTGTCCTCAAGGCTCAATAAATACATCGCAATATTTATTTTTTCTTATCTCAGTCAAGTTTACAATGATTGATATAAATATAGCATTGTGATTGTTTACATTTGTTCCCCTATAAATTTCACTACTTCACTAGTAGCCTTTACTAGCTAGAGTTACTTCAAGATTACTTTAACAATTCTATGGAAATAGAACCATAGTTCATAGTAGGTTTAGCATTATTAATTTGAATTTCATTTAACTTTCAGTCATTAAACTATAGAAAACGAGTAATTTTATTAACTAACTTAATTTCCAGCGATCCTCCGAGGACGCTGATAAAGACACATCAAACAATAGAAAATATTTAATTTCCCTAGTGTCTCTCTTTTTTACTACTTACCAATATGACTCACAATAACGTTAATAGCCTTAACGTGCATTAACGCTTCCTAATACTCTGCTGGGACAAGAAACAAGCATATAATTTTATGACATCTAAACTCATGTTGATGAAACATTCACTGGAATCACCAGGACCCTTTATATCCCGTCTACCAGTACCAGTACCCGAGTACCAGGTTTCAGAATCAGGATCAAAAAACACTAGGTACTTAGTTGAAAAGTATGTAAAGGTTATCACACTGATGGGTCATTTAATCATACCTTTTTATCCTGGAATGTAAAAACGGAATCGTTACAGGATATATATTACTAGTTTAATCCATGTTTATATAATACGTGTTTAAGTAATGGTAGGTACCTATTTATAATCAAGGTGGCATTTATTTGTAAGTATATTTAAATTCTTACAGAGGATACCAACGTTATGTAACTTTTACTTATGAATATAAATAAAATATACATCATCATTGAGTAGAAATACTTTAGTCTGGCCTGGAATGTCCCCATTACGTGCAAACATGAGAATGTTTGTGCTGTGGCTGATAGCTGAAAATTAAATGTATTTAAAAAATATCTGATAATATTGAAGTGCTCTCTAATCATAATGGGCAATGCTGTTCAATGCAAGTGTGTAGAAATAAAAAAACCGGCCAAGAGCGTGTCATATCAGTATGGGAGAGAAGGAAAAAAATAATTATTTCTCGGTAGGTAATTTTAAAATATTTTTTTGGATTATCAGTAGGTATAGTGGTATAGTATAGCACAGAACCGTGGGACTTCGCATAACATGGATGAGGCCTATACCCTGCTGTGGGTTGACACATGCTGATGATGATGATGATGATGATGATGATAGTATAGTTACATGTCTCTACCAATTTTCGTGGCAATCGGTGCAGAAACGGCGGAGAATGAGCCAGGACAGACAGACAGACATGACGAAGCTAAGGGTTCCTAATAGACTACGGAACCCTAAAAATAATCCTTTTTTTAACAAGAGTTGCTTAAAATTACGCTTGTTATTTTACGCCTCCAAACGGGTATAAGAACGTTAAGTTATCGTACACCCTATAGATGTGAGAAAACTTGTCATGAAAATCAGTTGGGCAAAGAGTTAGCTTAGTTAAGATAATAAAGTAACTTTATCAAGGAGTATAATTAAGTTTCAAAAATATATACATATAAAAACAATAGCTATTCAATAATTTTAGACTTTTTCCCATATAAAAGGTTTAAAACAGTTTAAATTAAACAACATCTTGAGTATTCTTGAAAATTTATTAAAAACTTTGTACAAAATCTTTACTTATCCTAACTTAAACAAATGAGAAATGACTTCAATCAATGTTGGCACAATATTTTTACTTACATCAATAACCTACGTAGACATGGTACATCGAGCTACCTAAATTGGTAAGAGATGGTAAGAGTCTATTGAACGTATACACGGTATACAGACCTATACAGTGTATACTGACTGGGTGACTTTTAAAGCTGAGACGTTTAAAGCTGAGTATCCATTATGCCCGTGCTCCTGTAACCGCCCTGAACGACTGAGCACGGTAGCGCCAAGGTATCCACTATTTGTAGCAGTTGCAGAAGCGTGACGCTTAAGATATCGCCGAACTTAGTGTATACCCAGCTTAACACCACGAACTTACAAAACTTTATGTATTTGTATTTTAACATTGGATGGGTAAAGGTGGCCAATCTACTACATAATAACGTATACTACTAACTACTAATGATATAGACTCGTTTTCATCGAGTTCACAAATACGTTGTAAGGGTTTAATTAACGCCTTAGTGACGAGTGACGATTGTATCTTGTATACATATCTAACCCGATTAGTGACATTTAACACCCTGCAATAAAAGAGTACCACAAACAGAAATATGGATCCTATAAAGAGTGTTACAGAAGTTGCATAGTAAGGGGGGCCTTACTATGACACAGGCCTCAGGGGTTCATCCTGTTTTTATTTTTATTTTATCACTAATTACACCCCTAGTGGTGGTGGTAAGGCAGCTAGTGGCAGCCGCAGCTCTTGACGACCATGTTCTTGTACTTGCGCAGGATGACGTTGGAGTCGTCGGTGTAGTACAGCACGGATATCGGGGACAGCTTGATCGGAGCGCACGACGGCTTGGGCACCTGGGGGGAATGTTTCATGTAGATGTTGATAATGTGATTAGGTAAGTAAGGGGAAAGGGGGAGAATCAAGG
Source organism: Plutella xylostella (assembly GCF_932276165.1). Classification (NCBI taxonomy): domain Eukaryota; kingdom Metazoa; phylum Arthropoda; class Insecta; order Lepidoptera; family Plutellidae; genus Plutella; species Plutella xylostella. Next base: position 7,185,051 of record NC_063984.1, on the reverse strand, counting down.
GCTCATTCTGAATAACTAATGTTCTACGGCTTTGAAAAATTCGTAAACTACACTTACTTAGGTGTTACTACTAACATTTACTATTAACCCTTAATCAAATATAGGGAAATTATTTCCCACTTAGGGCCAGTTTTTTGATCCCTAGTTAACTCAACCATTGGTCAAAAATGGCTACCATTAGTTAAAAACCAACGAAATTCTTATGCAGATGTCATGCTTGACACGTGATTTGACTAATGGTTAAAGTTGACTACGGATCAAAAAACTGGGCCTTAGTCTGATTCGAAAAAAATATTTTTATTTTTTTACCGGTAAGTCTGATCAATACCAACAATAGAAATAAAATAATCTTGATTAAGTTTTAAATTTTATTAATTGCAACACTTTAAAAAAAACCGCAAGCTGTCATCGTACGTCACTGTCAAAATCACGATTTCAATTTTTCTGTGTCAAAAACCGGTTCTCTTGATTTAATTTCAAAATTTTTGGAGAAAAAAATCTGCTAAGTACCTAACCACAATATTATTGTAAATTAAACTTGTTTTATAAATGGATTTTATGGTGATTGGCACGGTAAAACTGGTGTTTCTTGCTTTTTCGTAGGTTCAAATAAGTGGGAAATATTTTCCCAATGTTTGCTCCTACAGTAAAAATATACTAAATTTATCTATACATAAAATAAAAATGTTACTTTATTGAACGAAATAATATGTATGGTTTTTGATAAGTACATAAGCGGTTTATGACTCCTGATTCTTCTTATTTATTTGCAGCATTTTAAAAAAGTGGACAAAAAGAAACGTAAAATATCGCTTACTACGAAGAATTTAGAAGACACTGTCGAAAACATAGCTGACATTTCTGATTTATCAGGCACAGATTCGGAAGACGACTCATGCTATGCGAACAGTATTAATTCTCCTTGACGACTGCATATTTCCTTATTAAAATATTGTTCTGTATCATTTTATAGCTTTTTTTCTAACACAAAAAATTATTTATAAAAAAACAAGCAAAGTAGCGGCAACTAGCTTGTATAGAAACTGTAGTAAATATTAATCAAAATTTGTGATCTGTACCGGTGAGTGGGAAATAGTTTCCCACTTTATATTATTTTGCTTTGCAATTACGAATAGTGGGAAATTATTTCCCATAGCAAAACCCCCCTTTCCCCCCAAAAAAAAATTAAAAAATTTTTTTTCGTAATCTACGCATCCAACTTACCTAAAAACCATACATGGTTTACATTTTTCTCAAAAAAAAATCCATTTGATTAAGGGTTAACGTTTTGATTTTAGGTATTGTAGGTTGGTGCCATAATGGGCTTGAAGTTTACTTTAGGTAGGTAGGTACAGTGCTCCAAAATTGATAATGCGCATAGAAATCTTTGACAGATCGGTTGTTTTCGATTATGAGACACATGATATTGAGTCCTATTTCTTTCGAACGAGGTGCAAAATGCAAGTGTTTTTTAAGGCTCTTACGATTTAATGATTCCGTTGTGAAGATCTGCATGTGCATTAGGTATTAATTTTGGACAAGTGTAAGTAAAATGTTAAACTACCTGTCATTTTTAAGGAGGATTGTGATAATTATAATTTATTTTTAAACTTTTGTAGTCCTTAGGTTTGTCCATAAAAATGTCACGAAGTTTTGTATTTTTTAACACTATGGCTCTAATTAATCAGTCAATAATCTGGTCAATATCGCTATGGTAACAGTATTGGTAGCTACCTGCCTACTGTAAGGATATAAGTTATTTTTAAACCTTATTGGGCACCGCTTGAATAGTTGTTTTCGGTAAACAGCCTCATGTTTACATTGATAGGGTACCTGCTGACCTATGACTGCTTTAAGAATACGAAGAAATTTAGAAACTTCATGTTACTAACATGAAAATCCCGGTAAGTATAAGATAAATCTAGAATATGATGTTCTTATTGTTATTATGCCGCCTACAAATCCCAAAGTTCAATACCCGTATCACCTTATTGATTTATTTTATGACGATAAATAAAATTACCGATACCTATCAGCGTATCCGCTTTGATTTCGTTATACTATCTCGTTATTAACATGGACAATATCAAAACAGAGATAATTATGGCATTGCTATTTTTAGATATAACGTGATATACCTAACTCAGATATACAAGTAGGTATAACAAATTATCTATTTTAGAGCTCTTAATTAAAATTGTAACTTTTCTGGCATAGAGCATGTATGTAAGTACCTTTATATTGCTGTAACCTCTAGTTCACCCTAGTAGGGTAGGTGTGCGAGTGCAATCGATGAATGGAATATTGGCTGAAATAAATAACCTAACTAAATTTTTAACTGACTGACACTGAACTGAACCGATTATCATAAAACATGGCCAAGAACACTCGAGAAAGACCCTACCTACGACCTACGACCCTAAAATAACAAAACGAATATCGGTTCAGCCGTTTCGAAGCACGCTATCACAGACAGATACACATCCACTTGAAACTTATAACACCTTTTTCCGTCAGGGGTTAAAAAGAAGAAATACAATGTATGATACCTGTGAGGGGTTGAGCAGATGCACGAGCGTCTGCACGATGGCGTGGTTGGTGGCGTTCTTGTGCGCGTTCAGCGGGAAGTTGCACTCGCCCGAGCAGTAGAACGCGCCGTAGCCGTCCGGCGCTATTATCCAGTCCTGTGAAGGAGACACGTCGGTTACTGATTTGCATTGGCAGGTGCTCTAGTCCAGTGGTCAGAACTAGCTCCGGTGCAGAGAATCCGTTCGTAATTTCGTGAAATTATTTTTTTTCTTTTTGACATACTGGCTGAATATTTCGATCAAACACATATCTATCGAAGTAAAATCATAAGTTTCATTACCTGCCATTCCAGATCTTTGAAGCTGACATACAGAGTTTGAATTTCACAACTCCTCGTGGTCCAGTGTGCAGTATCTGAAATTGAACAGATAATTTATTTTATACACTTTCAATATTGATACGCTACAACTAAATAAAAGTGAAAGTTTTACAAAAGGTACCTAAGGATATTTGTTATTATTGCATGTAAACTGCTGCTGGACGGCTTTCCATTAAAATAGAAGGAAGGCTGTTAGATTATGCGAAACAAAGCTCGTGTGCAATTTTTGAAATACAAAGTCTTTTTCATTTGATTTCTTTTGTTTCAGACTATTCTCCTGATGAATCTTCGTCATTATTGATGTCATTAAAATTATAAAAAATATGCCTCACCATTAAGTGGATTCCTCAGAAAGTTGTCCGAATACCCCTGGCTGCGCCACCGCCGTGCCTCGCGCTTGCGCCGGGGGCCGGGGTCCGCGGCGCCGAGCCTCGGGCCGCCCTTGAAGAACGCCACCACGAACGGCTGCTTGCCCTCCGCCGCCACGCCGCGACGCTCCTCCAGGCCCACTTCTTCTGGCTTCACGTTGCGTTCTGGAATTTGTGGAAATATTTTGTATATTTTTAGTAAGGTGTCTTCTTTATTGTTGTAGACTCTGATGGAACGCATTGAGATGCTTTATATCGTAGGTAAATACTGTACTGCGTTATGTGAAAGGATGAAAACCATGCTCACCTTACTCAAACTGAATGGTATTTGTTATAGGAACATGCTAATGTTGGACAGACTACCTACTATGTAGTCAAAGCTATTTGGCCAAAGACGCTGCAAAGTGCGTACATCTGCCCTGGGTTCTCCAGCACAAAGTATTAAATGTTATTAACTTTCCTCGGAGCTTCTCCTCAAAAATAGATGGAAAGCATCGTGCATGAGATCAACCATTACCGTTACTGCATCGTTAATCAGATTGATCACGATAAAAGTGACGATATAGTTAAGTACCTTATGTTCTCTCGATCTGCAACTATTATTATCAATGTAATGTCTCACCAGGCTGCGAGTGCGGGTGCACGGTGACGAAGAAGCCGCGGTTGTCGGCGGGCGCGGTGAGCCAGGCGCCCAGCGCGCCCGTCACGTTCAGCTCCAGCCAGCCCTCCGCGCCGGCCGACGTGTTGGTGGCCACCACGCGCTCTAGCTGCAGGCCTCTGGGAAATGGAGATAGAAGGTTATTAAAAAAGGTAGTAAGTAAGTCGGTAAAAAATTTCCTTCAAGCATTAGATGTGAAAGAGGGATAAAAGTCTAATAACCCAATTACTTGTAAGAAAAAAACTAAACGAAAATCGTTGTACCCGTTTGAGAGCTACGTTACACAGACACGATAAACTTATAACACTTCTCTTTTTCCGTCGGAGGTCATAATATGACGATCATGACATCATGACATATTGCATGATCATGATGACGAAGAAATGCTCGGTTATACATTCTACAACATAGAACTGAAAGTCTATCCACCCTACTTGTCCTACTTACCCTTTAGAGTCCACACTAATAACCCGATGCACCACAACCGTGTACAGCTCGCCAGGGTTCTCAGTAGCCGTGGAGGACTGGTGCAGCCGCAGCTCGGCCGTCAGCAGCGCGGAGGCGTCGCCCGGCGCGCCCGCCACCTCGAACCACACGTGCCTCCCGTGCCCGTGCCGTAGCGCGCCCAGGTGGTGCTCTGGAATTGGATATGAGCACTGTTATTGATAGAGTGCACGAAAAGAGTGTATTGAGTTTCGTATCAAATGTTCCTAACTTAACTATAAACGTCCGGCGTATTCTGCCCAGTCAGCGATAGTTCACCAGCCAATCCATTTTCCAAAGTGATATGATAAACCATAAGCTATAGCTTTAGTGGAGATGATGAAGTCTGGTGTGGAGCGGTACAATTAAAGATGCAGGTTCAAATTTCAACGGTGACGTAAATTGCAGTTCTTTGGAAATTACTTATTTATACAGAATGTTGCAAAAGTGGTTACTATAGTAAGCTGAAAAGAGGTCGCGAATTTACAAAAGTCGTAAATTTAATTGTTCAGAATTAGCTCTCGGCTTACTAATTATACCACTTTTCCAACACCCTGTATACAGCTCTTACGTTACGATGAATATTACATTAAGCATTATGATGCTTACATAGGTAGTGGTACCTATATAAATCAAAAGGTAAGTAGATATCAAAATCACAAAATTGTCTAGATATCAAAATCACAAAATTGTTAGGCTCCGCTGATACCTACTGCAATTTAAATTAGCATGAATTACGCAATCAGCAGGTGTGCTATTTCTATAAACATACGAACTCGTATAGTAGATAGTTATGTAGTTATGTATAGGTAGATACATGTCTGAGTAACCCGATACATTAGTAGGTAGTATGGTATAAATGGTCGCTGGTTCAGATAGAATTATGTTGTTCGGATGGACAATCCTGCTTTTCAACTCGGAATTATTAGGAGACAACCCTAACTTAGGCCTTTATCTCAAATACTGCCTAAGAACCTTAAAAGGCGAATCATGTTCTAATTAAAGGTTTAGGTTTAGATCAGGGATATAATAAAGATTGTACCCTAACAGTTAAGTATATTACGTTGCATGCTAGGTAGGCACTTTATTATATTCTTCGGTGGGACAGTCCTTCAGGAGAAAACCTTAACATACACGTTTGTCTCAAAGACGTTCATTCACGTTCTAATTAAATTAAATTTGTTCCTTTAAAATAAACGAACAAATTAAGGAATATGAATAATAACTGATGCTTATAAATAAAAAATAATAATGACATAGTGAATTTATCTACTTAATCCTTTAGAAAAAAAACTTTAAAATATTCTTTTAAAAGTGCTTCTTGGAAGTTGACCACCCACAGTGCCGCTAACAGGGAGGTCCATAAAATGCTTTATTGACCCGGAACAAAAATAAAGCATGTACTTACGAGTACTTAATCAGTTCATTCCTTTTTTCAAAATGTCTGTGTCTTAAGGACTAGGGTATTAAAAATCGGTCAAACTCTACCTTAATAACTTGCCAATGGTGACTTCACGGAACTGGAAAACAATAGTCCTCAACGACATACCACATAAAAAATACACTAAGCGGTAGACTAGACAGAGACAGGAATGAGATAGTTATAATAATGCCATTATCCAAGATTGCCTTCGGCGCCAGGAGGGTAACTTTACCTTACAAAAACCGAGTTTCGGAGCGTTGCTGCTGCGCAAACCACGACTCTATCTCTTTACATTAAACTTAGTTATCTATTGCTTGATAGCTCTCATTCGATTTTTTTTATTTAAGCTAGAGAAACCCTGAAGTACGGTCAGAGGAGCCGGCAGGCCCTTTGTTCCCATCGAGTCACACATCAAACCTGTCACACTGTATACAGTTGGGAATTCTTCATGAAAAGTGTGCCATCTAGTCACAGTGTTACTCGATGGGAGTGTTACTCGTTGGGAATGCTTTATTTCTGAATTCCAAACCAGCCTCTGTAACTGGATGGGAAAATGAATTAGAAAATTCCCAACTGTTCTCCCGTTACTCGTTATTTCGTTTCTCGAAAAAGTATGAAAATATAAATAATTATTCCGAACAATCAAATAAGTTTTATTAAACTAGTTAACAATAAAATTATAAAATCAAAACCGAATTATAAAATCAAAACTTTTTTTTCTTTTTCACATTTCTATGAATGATTGATACTGGGTCGGTGGGTAGTACAGCAGTAGCCATAAAATAATAGAGAAAATGAAAACTTTCATTTCCCAAATTTTGCGTGGAGGTGACATTATGGCAGTTTGATATTATCGACTCATATCTGCTCTGCTCCACCATGAAGAAATAATTAGGTACTTACACCGGGCGCGCCTCGGACATAGACGGAAGATGCAGATGATCTTAAAATAGTGGCAAAAAATTGGGGACCAACACCGATTCGGAAAACTTAAACACTTAATATTACTATTTTGCATAACAGCCATGTAGTAGTTATAAGTTATCGCATATGGTGGAATTCAGATCCATTGGACTCTTGTATTGGCTCAAAAGACTTGAGTTTTCACTATCGCCATCTACCTTAATCTCTTATTCCCTCCATCCAAAGGTTGTCTGGCAGAGATCGCTTTTAGTGATAAGACCGCCTCTAGTACCCTAATTAAGTTCATCATCATTAGCCTATAGCAGTCCACTGCTGGACGTAGGCCTCTCCCAAAGCACGCAACTAGATGCGATATTTAGCTTTTCGCATCCAAATTAAGTTACAACTTGTGTATTTTATTAATCTTTTTGGGTGTACAAATAAAGTGTATTCTATTCTATTCTATAATCGGTTTTGTCTATGGTGGAAAATCCCAACAAGTTACTGTGACTTGTTGGGAATTTTCATTTTTATAATCCCAACTAGTTACAGTGTTACAGTTGTATGTGACACGTTGGGAATGAAGGAAAAAGGTGTTTCAACGAGTAACAGAGTGTGGACTGATGGGAATTTTGAACATAAAATTCCCAACGAGTAACAGTGTGACTGGTTGAGGTGTGACTGGCTGGGAACAAAGGCGGCAGGCGGTCAACACTACATTATTTATTACTGAGTCATCCCTTTAACTTCGACTACCTGTGTACCACCTTGAGTGCTCGTCATCATTGGATAAGGTTAGCGATCCGTAGATTGACAATAACCAACGTTAAAACCCCCGGCATGCTGCACTAAAAGTCGCAGAACGTTTGAACGGCTAAGCCGATTTTGTTTATATATGGCTAAGAACAATCGAGGTATTATCACCTTGACCCTAAAAAAACAAACGAAAATCGGTTCAGCCGTTTGTGAGCTATGCTACCACAGACAGATAGGAACACACATACACACACGTGAAACTTATAAGAACGCTCATTTTCCGTCTAAAATATGATGATGAAGTCGGATATTCATCATCACGTTTCGGGCCAGATCTTACGGCTTTTACCTACACCAGCCACTATAGAATAATCCATGATAAAATTTTAAGATAAGTAACTAGATATTTTTTTATTTATTAATGTTTTTAAGGCCCGATGCGATCTTTATGCCCCCCATTTTATTGCAATGGAGAAGCTCTGTCTCTCATCTCTGGCTTGCACTATAAGGTCCTATCTGTCATATAGTTTAAGCATGTTACTTAATTGGGCAGTAAGATTTCTTCAAGACCTTAAATTGCAAGTCTTGGTATGGATCTAGTCAACCTACTTAAATTGATTTAGCTAATAAAGATGCACGCAGCACATGCCTGTGTGTCTGCCGTGGCTACTACAAAACCTGTTAATTTCATTACCCGCGCGAACGTCAAACAAAACCGGTCATTGCTTAGATAGGAAGGTACGGAATGCTGAGACAGCGCTATACTAACATCATTGTAACAACAACTGCCTACCTATTAAGGAATGTATCTATTGAATTGTTTTCGAACAGATAAATTTTCCTAAGAAATTAGGACCTCTAATAAAGGAAGATCATTGGTATTTAGATTTTCACCACCAAACTAATCATTTGATTTACTTACTTTTACTTTGAAATGTCATAATGAGGTCGCTCTGGTCGATGGCCTGCTGCTCGTCGCCGCTCAGCGCGAGCTCGGAGGAGCGGGTCGGTCGCGCCTGCTCGGGCTCCTCCGCCAGCTGCTTGTACACGTCCAGCAGGAAGCTGGGCGCCGCGGAGCGCGCGGGGGGGGCGCGCGCGCGCCGCGGCCGCGACCCCAGCCCCAGCAGGTCCAGGATCTCGTGCTCCACCACCAGCCGCTCGTGCTTCGTCATCGAGTGGTGGATGATCGTCTGGTCAATACCATTGTCTATGTACAGGCCCGAGAGCGCCGCGCGCGCCGCCGCCGCGAGCGCCAGCACGCACGCGCACCGCCACGCCGCACTGAGCGCACACATCGCGAGACTGGCTGCGACTGCCGGGGCCTGCCCGCTCAAGGTGGGCGAGCCCCGCCGCCCCCGCCTCGGCGCGCGCTTAACACATCGCAGACGCAACTCCGGAGCCGTTCGTTCAATAACATCAACATTTTGCGTCGCAAGCGCACACAACAGCTTCCAAAGCACAATTATTGTTGTAAGCCACTTTGGATCTGGATATAAATAGAATGTTTATGCAACACAGGTTCGCAAGGAATTCCGATTCAATGTTTTATAGAAACTATACATACTGTATGTATAGATTTATTTTGTTAATCTATAAAACTATTATTTTTACATACAATTAAAGTATGTACATTTCGTCTTAAGGACATTAAAACTGCTAAAATATATGAAAAAGGCATTGTTTTTTAACTTAAAAAGGCTGTTAAAATTTATATATTCATCGTTGATAAATGAAGAGTTGTAAAAAGTAAATTAATTAATTAATGAACAAGTTGCGCGCACCGGACGGACGTGAATTAGTGATTAACTTCTCGGAGCTCATGACTGCCGTATTGTGTGGCCTCGTATTTAAATCTCTGGATCCGAGACAAGTGAATAGGAACTCGACAATGTGGCTAAATGAAACAAAAACTTACTTACTTCTAAGAAAAGGTACTTTATTATGAGTTAAAAATATGACAGATTAAAACGAGATACTTAATTATTTAATATATTTTTCCATGAATTTCTTGTGGAACTCTGAACGTAGCGAGTCGTTGATGAATGAGTTGGCCTTCTTGTCCGGCTCTGAACGAGCACAGTTTTTGAACACGACGTCGTCGTCCCATCGACGCTTTACCTGCAAAAACGAAAAAAGAACATTATTACTTATTGTTTTTTTTCTAAACTTACGATGATTCTACCATATCTAAATATTACTGCTTCGTATAGCCAGTTCAAAGTCAGTTAACCTGAGCCCATTAAGTACTTAGTACTCGCGCAGTCCACTGAGCCATAGGACATTCTAGACCCGGATCAGATAGGCGTCCGTCAACGGATTCCCGCAATCTATGACACATCATAAGGTGATTCTCACACTGGTCCGCAGCGTTGCCAGATCGTCCTAAAAGGGACGATTTTCGTCCTATTTGACGCTGAACCGTCCCCTCGACGTCCCTTTGCATCCACCGTCCCTTTTAGGACGCAATAAGTTCGGAGTCTTTTAGTGAACTTTCATTTACTTTATTTTGCCCATTACGATGATCCGCAGATAAAAATTTACGAAAAAAACAGACACAATTAATAAACAAAACCCAAAATAATTATTCAAATGATTGTCAAAAGTGTCAAAATAGGTTAATATTATCTAGAACGGAATGCAAATACAACGAGTTTTGTTTACTGTATGGGTTCCGTTTGTAGTTGACGAAAATCATAAGAGTCGTGAGCACAAGTTTCGAACCTCCGTTAACGTTGCGTCTCGTCAACTGTCACTGTCAAAATGTAAGGCAAAGTTAGTTCCAAAAGTGACATTTGTTTTTTCCATATGTTAAGTGGAATTTCACCAAACGCTAAACGTATTTAGTAGAATGTCATACGTCTGTCAGTTAGTACAAAATGTATTTAAAATTTGATTTAAATACGTTTAGCGTTAGGTAAATGTGACCCTTCGTGTAGATTCGAAAATAGTATCGAATCCTATGCTCGCTGCACAGATTCACAAAATTATTTCTCGAAATTAAGTGCTTCCGCAGCACGTATAGTACTTATACATATCTATCACCAAAAAATCAACAGCTCATAACTCTTTATTATCGGCCTTATAAGATAAAACAGCCTTATTAATTTGATACACTTGCAGATCGTAACTTTTTTTTTAAACCGTCCCTTTTTATAAGAAACCGTCCGTTTTTAGGTAAAATACCGTCCGAAATGGTTCAATGGGACTGGCAACACTGCTGCTCCGCATCACGCTAAATCTTGCGTGAACGCATGATTGAACGTTGCTTGTAAGAACCTCTCTATAGAAAACACGCACAGTCCAACACACCAAATACGCATCGACGTTGACGAACGCATCTTTACGTATACTGCATTCATTCATACTTGGCACAAACGGTAAACAATCTTGGTGTATTTTTAAATGAAAAATTATTAAATTCGCAATGAAACCATTTATTTGTAGTTTATTTGTATACCTTTTATGGCAAGTGTGACTGAATGCAGTATAGATCACGCACAATACATGCGGAAAAACACGCACCTCCGCACGGGGGTGCGTGATTTTGAAAGGGCATGACTTCTATGAAAGCCTCAGTGAATTCACAATACGCGAATACGCGCGCGCGTGAGTGCGTAAAAAACCCGCACGATAATGCATACATGCCCTCCCGTCCCGTTGCGTAAGTGCGTCGTGATGCAAGATGTACCGTGCTGCATCAGTTTGTGAATAGCCTTAGTCCGAATGGGCACCAACCAATAGTATAAAAAGATAAGAATTCTAGAAACAAAATGAGCTGTTTTTCTATTTTCTGAGTGTTTTTTTATAATGTATTTTTATTTACAAGTGTTTATTGTTGTTTTTTGCAAGGTGTTTTAAACTACCCTAACTTGACTGTACTTAATGATAATGAACCACATTTCTCATTCATATAACTGTATGTTTATACATAATATAATATTAGCAGGGTGTCCACTCAGAATGCTTCAAAAAATTCCCTGACTTTTCCCTGACTTTCCATGACCATTTCAGAAAATTTCCCTGACCAGAGATCTAAATAAAAACCCTATTTAAGTAATTTGAAGACAAAAGCTTGATCTTTTCCGTTCTTTTATTGGGCACTTATTGAAATTTCGACTGCGTAAAATATTTAATACGCATATTCATATATATAGGTATATATGTATTATTAACTATGTAGGTTTTATGTATTATTATATGTAGGTATTTACATTTATCGTTTATACTTTATATTAATGTACTTTATAAATATCTCTTATTTTCACACCCTACCCTTTTTCATTATTTCTATTTCCTTTCAATTTGGTTGTCTGGAAGAGATTACTTTTAGTAATAAGGCCGCCGATTGTGCTATTTATTTTCTGTTCATGTTTGTAATACTGTTTCTTTTTGTGTGCAATAAAGAGTATTTTATCTTTATCTTATTTATACTCAGGAAAGGCCATTCTTAACATAAGTTTCGTTTTACGGCTTTTAAAAATTCGCAAAAAAACTTAGCAAACAAACTCACGTTTACTTTGCCACAAACATGCAATTCTTTCTTATATTAGCGATAATGAGTATACAAAATCGCAAATATATAAAACAAATATATAAAAAGTTATTAAAATTTGGAAACCCAAGCGGCATTTACTGGTTTTTATTGCAAAAGAGGTTAATTTGAATTGTTTGAAGCTCAGTTTATGGTAGGTCTAGCAGTAAAAGTTTTAAAAGTACTCCTCCTAGAAACAATGGTTTTATTCAGAAAATATGTGAGGAAGGAAGCAGGCAGATAACATTAACTTTTTCAGGCAGATAACTAATCTAATGATTTGTTTTTCACTACCATCATCAAACAGAACAATGAAAAATAAAGTTTTCAGATGCGCGCGGGCGCTTTCGAATTTCCCGCGCCGAGACAGCGAATCTGCAGGGATGCGGTCGCGCTGTTGTCGCCTTAAAGCGTTGTTTAGAATGGCGAGCTGAACTACCTTAAACCTATATACAGGGTAAAAGGGTATACTAAGCTGAAAGAGGTTGACTCAGGGTCAGGGACTTCTGATCAACTTTTGTTCTACGAGTTTTGAAATTTCCTTATCCATAGAAACTTTGTTGATAACGTGACTTTATACCTAGTTATTACTATCAAGAACGTTTTTTTTAAATTCCAAAATTCATAAGAAAGAAGGAAAGAAATAAAATTTATTTATTTCTAACACACACAGAAACAACAAAAATAAGTACATTTACAAAAGTTTTTTTTTTTAAAAGGAACATGAACTGCATGAATGTTGCTTCTCGGTGCTGAAATGGGTTCTAGCTCAGCTTGATGCTATGGCAGGTATACTACACCACATCATAGCGCTGGTTTTCATAGAACAAAAATTGTTCAGAATGACTCCTGAGTAACCCCCTTTCGGCTTAGTAAATCCTTTTTGCAACACCCTGTATACGAGACATCAGTATACCATGCAAAACCTCTGAACACAGTTCATCTCGTAGCTAATCTTTTAAAATTTCTACCTGTTTTTTTGCACCTTAGTCATATTTTATTAATACTTTATGTAATGGACAATAGATCAGTAAAAACAATATTTGCGAGATTTTATTTTATGCCTTTTGTATTTCACGTCTGAAATCATAACGAAAAGTTATGGATTATTTCAAAATGTGCTAAAATAGTGTTTTTTCCCTGACTTTCCAGGTGGCCCATCAATTTCACTGACTTTCCATGACCACCTAGAGCTTCCCTGACTTTTCCCTGACTTTCCAGATAGTGGACACCCTGATTAGATATCATAGATTTTTGCTCCACTCAGACCAAAAGCCTTCCCCAATTTATTCCGTCACCCTTCAACTTTAGGACTAAATAATGTGCACACAACATAAGCTATATTTTTTTTATTAGGGTAAGATAAAAAATATATACCTTCTATCAAGTGTTAGGTAATGGCTGTTTCCTTGAAGTTTGTCAGAGGTACTGCATATCATCATCTACCTTGAAAATTTTATACAAGTACTTACTTTTAGGTCATCTCTTTGTCCAGCAGATGAATAGTTAAGAAGTGGGTTCCCTGACAGTATATTTTCCATGCGAATCCTTTCTTCTTCTTGCTTTTTTTCAGCCTCCTGAAATCCAAACAATACATGAATATCACATTTTTAATACTATAAGCTATACATGCCATATAAATACTTATTATGGCATGAAATGGTATAAATTATGTCTAAAAAGGGCTATCATCATCATCATCAATACAACCCTCCATTAGACACAGGACTTTTATGCAAAGTATGTGTAATTTATGAAATCGGCCCAGCTTTAATTATTACCATACATACAAAATCAAAATTCAATTCTTTCTTCTTTATAATTTTAGTGTACATTTCATCTGATAGAAACCATCATTTTGGTTGACATACCTTCTTAGCCTGTTCAAGAGCTCTTTCCTTCTTAATTTTGTTTAACTCTGCCAACAGAGCAGCAGTGTCATCGTCAGAATCATCTGAATCAGATGAGTCACCTTCGAGGGGGTCGTCAGCATCTAGACTGGCCGCTGGCACTTGGTCAAGCTTTGGCCTTTTTGCAACTGGTTCTGGCTGCCTCCTACCGCCGGATACCTTTCCTTCCTTCTCCCTCTCGTCAAGCTCCTTACGGAAATCCCTTGATCGGAGCTCTTCAGTGGTTCCCTGCCCTTGTTCCCTGTGAACAAACGTCAAAATTTTAGATATGAAACGAGTAAACATTCCTTGACAGTCCACAAAGAAATACAATCATAATAACGTTTTAGTGTTTACTATGGAGGTTGGTTATTTAATGCAAGGCATACCTGTATTTTAGCTTGGTGTGGCTAGGCAAGTCTCTGCTGGAATACTGGCGGGATAACGCACTCAAGTCCTTTTCCCCACGGCCTGAACCACCTCGAGCTGGATCGAAAGTTGGTCTTGCTGCGGTCGTCATTCTTTAATTCCTTTACACAAACAAAAACAACAATTGTACACAAAGGGTTTGGAATTATTGAATTAAACACTTATGTTTGAAGTTAATAACTAGATACGAGTAAAAATCTCTAATGTTTATCAATATCGACGAAATGAAGCTGATTGATCAAAAACAAAAACGTATGTAGCCATTTTTTTTAAATTGTCTATTCTTTTTTGGACATACGCAGACTACCTGTGCCATCTGTGTGTCAAAAAAAGCGAGAGACCATTATTATTCTGAGATGTGTCACGATCATCACCTTCTTGTTAAGATGCGTACAGACCGGCCAAACGAACGCCAACGAACGGGTTTCAGTATTCTATTCTATTATGTATGATAAATATACATCGTTGGGCGTTCGTAGGCCGTTCGTTGGGCCGGTCTGTACTCAGCTTTAGGGAAGTCCCTACTTTCCTTGATCATGAAATAATGAGGTCAGTCATTACATGAAAATTAGGCTGTTTTTAACAGCATGCGATTTCCATCACACACGCAGTATTGCACGCCATTTTCCGGCGTCTCGCGTAGGTACTTATTCCATGCGTCACAATGAATACATGTATGAACTCGTGCAGGGATATCCGCATGCTTTTAAAAATAGCTTGATATCCCCTCAGAAGAACATGACTTGTCCCATGCTTGTCCTCAGTTACTGAGCATGCAACTTGTGGCATGTGAGCTCAGTACCTACATGCCACAAGGTACATGCTCAGAATAAACAAAATGTGGCAGTTGCCTACAGTGAAACTATAAAGTCCTGAAATTAATGTTTGAGGAACTAAAATTTTCAGGAGCCTGGCACCATTAGTAAATGTTTCGTCTTGCGACCAATCCATTATACAACTGAGGAAAAAACACTACGTTATAATTATACGACGACGAACACAACCTGCGCGGCACGATGTAGAAGCCAGAATGAAGCGGACGCGAGAGTGTAAACACCCGCTCGCGTGCGACGCGAGCTCGACGCGAGCTCCTTTGACTCGTGCCCCAAAAACCGCTCCGGACGCGAGCGCCGCGAGTGGCGAGGCGAGCGAGGAGGCGAGCCACGAGCGTCTGTTCACACTCGCGCCTCGCCCCTCGCCTTGTCGCTCGCCTCGCCACTCGTGCGATACCCCATTTACACTCTCGCCTCTCGCACTCTGTATGGTATTTATATTTTTCAACTGAAAATCTGTGATGTTTTCTAGATACTCTGTGAGTATCTTTATTTTTTTTTATTGTCTATGGATCTTTCTTTCGCAACGCGCACAACGCTTACGTTTTATCGTAATTAATAATTTATTCAACTATAATCTAGTTTTCTAGATACTGATTCTAAAAATCTATTCCTTTCCGGACCATACAATATAGAATATTGATTAGAAAGAATACATTTGCAGAAGATAATCAAAGTAAGTAAAAGATTCGTGGTACGCCATTTTGTAGTAGTCAAGGAAATAGCATCGGAAATCGAATTGACAGCCAGCTAACACTAAAATTTTCAAGTAAATAGCAGTCGATTCTACAGCAAATAAGTGATAATCATTTTGCACTATGTATGTGTTTTGCCATTGAGTACCCTACCTACCATTTCTAATTATTCATTTGGTACAATCATCATTCGTTCGCAGAATGGCTGAAGATTTAGATGTGGAAGCAATGTTGGAAGCGCCTTACAATAAGTCTGTGAGTATATGCCTCTTTCTTATACGCCTAGATTACATTAAAATACAGAATTACTCATTGTAAGAAACTTATTTATCATTTTCTAAAATTTGGCAATACATTTGTGTTCAAGTATATCCCTCAGCTAATTTTGTGCTCAGTTATAGTTATAGCCATGTTATAGCATGTGTTATTAAACCATTATTGAACTCGACTGTACCTGTCATGTATTATTATAATTATCATTATTAAACTTAACTGTACCGAGATATTAATATCTTCTTTGAGTGACCCACCAACATCCCTGCACCAGTTATAGAAATTGACATTGGCGAGGGATCTGTTGTGAAAGCGTTATTATCATTCATTAATTTGTTTTCATCATACGCAACAACAACCACAAAGTAGTACGCAAATGGGTTTACATAATATGAACTCATTATGTGCATAGACGGGGGTATACATAGCAATTAGGTTAACAGAGAATGTGTGTGGGTTAGTATTTATGAAAATAGGACCATCATAATTTTTAGTAGTATTATAACTTGACCAATAAACAAAACCATAATTTAGTTCTTGAAAACTAACATATAAACATAGATGTTCCCATCTATGAATACAATAAGCTAACCATTACTCTTTTTTCCATCAATAGATTGTTCACCAGAGCTTAAAACTGAATTAAATGTAAAAAATGTAATTATATCCGCACACAAGTTATATTTTACTGGCATTTTTTCCACTCTTATGTTATGTATTGTTTAATAAGCCATATGCATTTCTCAATTTTATTATCAACATCTAAATTATATGTGGTCGAAAAACTGATCAAATATGTGGGTTTGCTTAAAAGGATTTACATTTATTTTTGTATTAATTAGATATTTCTCAAAAAAGCCACATGCTTGAACAGTTTTTTATGATTAAAAATGTGAGCAAAACTACATTTGGGAATCATTTCTTGTATTTATAGAACTTTGTGGTAATAGTCCAGCATACTTCACCGACCTGAACAGACATAGAGGTATCCATATACTTAACTTAATTTTATTGCTTTCTTTTCTAAAATCATATGGTTTTGGATTGGAATTTAAACTTAATATTAATTTTTATTTTGTAAAGAATTGAAATACTTTATTCATTAAAACAAATCTAAAAATGAAATATCTCAACCAAATTTTTCAAAGACCATACCGCTGATGGGACGTACATCTTTTGCAGAAGTATCCGTGTGTGATGTTAGCGCTGTGTACATCCTTTGTCAGTGGTTTTGTCAACGGTAAGTCTAGACGAGGACATCGGTAGCAGCAAACCACCACCGACTCACCAGATGGTTCTAAGCCTATGTTGCCAACACATAGGCACAGTAAAACCCTGTACATTTATATAATTTCATCAGCAATATTGGAAATTTATCATAAGTTTAAATGCTGACGGAATTGTATAAATGTTTATCATACAACCTTTATAAGTTAACTAATGAATTTTTCGTTTATTCACTCGGCGTGTGTTGCTGTGGCGCTGCTTCTACCTTGTGCTTTGTGTGACAGGATACTGTGTCCTCATCCAAGCATCGCTCCGACAAGTACTCCGATAAATACAGAGATAAAGAACGAGCCACCAGCAGAAGGTAATTTCACCACTTAACTCTTTTTATCACTTTATTTAGAATACTCAAAATGAAATCCCTGAAACTCTTATCTACAAACCTTTTTTGAATTGTAGGTATCTAATCACTTGGAGATGTAATTGTAAGTGAGGGATAATATTATTACTGCTATAGGCATTATTTATGTTGTTACAGTACCTGTATACTTTCAGAACTTTTAAAATTACCAATGAATTTAATAAAATGAAAAGTTATTGAATTTTCTTTTAATATGGTTGTAAACTTCCAAACAGACGCAGCCGATCTAGGGAAAGAAGAAAATCTCGGGATAAGGACCATATCCGTTCAAAGGATCGAGATGACAAGAGGGATCGCGACCGTGACCGGGACCGCGATCGTGATCGCGAGCGGGACCGGGACCGCGGGCGGGACAAGGACCGGCACAGGGACAAGGGGGACCGCGAGCGTGGCGAGCGGGACCGCGGTGCCGAGCGCGACCGCGACAAGAGGCGCAGCCGCGACCGCGAGCGCAGCAAGGAGCGCGAGCGCAGCCGCGACAAGCACGCCAAGAAGGAACCCAGCAAGGATAAAGAACCAGAAAAGGAGTACCGCTCCAAATCCAGAGGTCTCGAACCCAAACTGGAGGAGCTACCACCTGAGGAAAGAGATCTTAGAACAGTATTCTGTATGCAGTTGTCGCAACGAATTAGAGCTAAGGATTTAGAAGAATTTTTCTCATCTGTTGGCAAAGTACGAGATGTAAGACTTATAACATGCAACAAAACCAGAAGATTTAAGGGAATCGCGTATATTGAATTCCGAGATGCTGAATCTGTTCCACTGGTAATACTATATTTCATTTAACTTGAATAATGTGTAAAATCTATTATTATTTTATAAATTAATTAATGTATAAATTTACTTTTCAGGCACTTGGTTTGACTGGCCAGAAATTACTAGGAATACCAATAATAGTTCAACACACTCAAGCGGAAAAGAATAGAGTGGGTAACACATTGCCTAACCTAGCACCTAAGGCTGCGAATGGCCCGACGAGGCTCTATGTCGGCTCCTTGCACTTCAACATCACAGAAGACATGCTGCGCGGTATTTTCGAACCGTTTGGCAAGATTGATCACATACAGCTTATGACAGATCCAGAAACAGGAAAAAGTAAAGGATACGGATTTTTAACCGTAAGTATTCTTTGGAGATAAATTCATCATCATCAGCCTATAGCAGCCCACTTCTCAAAATACGCTACTGGATAATAGCTTGAACATGATAATCAATGTTATTTTTTTTTTTTAATATGCTTTACTTCATTATATCATATCTCAATAACCATTCTGCTTGCAGTTCCACAACGCGAATGACGCGAAGAAGGCAATGGAGCAACTCAATGGGTTCGAGCTGGCGGGGCGGCCCATGAAGGTATGCATGATGTTTCTATTTTTTGGTTGGTTAAAAAGGCCAAAATCTAAATTACCTAGTTTTCAAAATATTAATTTCTTATCTATCGTACACTGTCTTCACCTAAAAAATAAAAATTACACAAGATCTTCAGGTTTGCAGCAAATAATAGAATAACCTACTCTTTGGGGACCTAACAACGTATAATAAAAATCGTAGATTCAACATGTTCTAGCGAGTATGTGGTGGCCTATAATATTTTGTTCACTCGGAATTAATGAACTTCATTTTAACACCGTGTATAAGTTGTGTATAACAATCATCAACGTTACCAGGTGGGCAACGTGACGGAGCGCACGGACGGCAGCTCGAGCACGCGCTTCGACGCGGACGAGCTGGACCGCGCCGGCGTGGACCTCGGCGCCACTGGCCGCCTGCAGCTCATGTTCAAGCTGGCAGAGGGCACCGGCCTACAGGTTAGACTGGTTAATTATACTCTTTTTAGTACACTACACTTTGTAAATAAAATAGCACAAGCCTTATCATAATCTCAAATCAACACATTATTTGTTATTTTTCAAGACAATCCCAACTTTATTTTTATGTCAAACATCTTAGGGTCCATGCTGTATTTTACAAAGTATAGAAATGATGTACTTTCACTAATCTACGAAAGCGCCTCCTTTCCGCAATAGACGAGGCGAGTGCCATAGCGTCGCCCGCAACTAACTTCAAGGGGACCTAAAAGTGCCATTGTTCAAACATGCCTATGAATGGACAAGCAGAGTTGCAAAGCTAAAGTACTGCAAACTGCAAGGTACTTCTTCAGAGTCAAATCAAAGCCTTCGACTAATAATCAGAACTTCACCCTTGTTCTCACACAATAATGTTATAACGTGTTTCTGTTTGTACAGATCCCCCCGGCGGCGGCGTCGGTGCTGATGGGCTCGGGCTCTGCGCTGGCCGCGCCGCAGCCGCAGGTGGCGCCGCCCATCGCCACGCAGTGCTTCATGCTCAACAACATGTTCGACCCCTCCTCGTAAGTACTTTACTGATGTGTTATAAGTGCATGTTTGGTTTCTCTCATCGTGTGTTTTGTGGGATTTGGGTGGCAGGTGAGCATGATTGCTTTTGTTCCGGAATTTGCATAAGTCAAAAGTAATAAATATTAATTAATGTGTCTATTTATTATTTGGGTGAAAAACACCACATTAAAAACTGCAAAAAACTACAATGGACTCTGCACTTATTTGGATTAAGTACATGTCATTATGTGGATCACCCGAAAACCTTTGGAACTATTGTATTCTAATGATCGAATTTACTAATGTAACCACTCATTAAATAAATTTGTAGGTCGATATTTTACATGTAGTCTATTGCAGAATGTTGAGAAATATTTATATTATTATAATAAAAAATATGCCTGCATACTAAAATAACCCATCATCATTAGCCCTTACTCATACTCATTCACTGCTGGACATAGGCCTACACTATCCTCCTCCGACTACCCACTAACAGCAAACTTCTCCATTACAGAGAATCGAACCCGAACTGGGACATCGAGATCCGCGACGACGTGATCGGCGAGTGCAACAAGCACGGCGGCGTGCTGCACGTGTTCGTGGACAAGGCGTCGCCGCAGGGCAACGTGTACTGCAAGTGCCCCACCATCGCCACGGCCGTCGCGTCCGTCAACTCGCTGCACGGCCGCTGGTTCGCCGGCCGCGTCATCACCGCCGCCTACGTGCCGCTCGTCAACTACCACTCCCTGTTCCCGGACGCCATGACGGCGCTCACCCTACTGCTTCCTACCAAGAACCGATGAGCGGAATAAAAAAAGCATTTAATTTAATTTCTAACCTACAATTAATTTTGACACTATCGATACCTAGTGTAACTAGTGATGTAATTAGTTAATAAACAGTTAACTGTAAATTTATATAAAATAATGTTTTATTTATTTAAAGAACTCGTAGTAGCTTAATACAATATTTAATTGCGAGGTATTGAGTATTCGCAGGATTATACTGCTCTTATCCAGTCGATTTCTAAAGTAGCGGGTCCTTTCTGCTTGACTGGCTGGTACACGCCTCCGTACACCTGCAGGCCGATGCTGCTGATGTGCGCTAGATCGAGGGGCTCGCTGTTGTTCACTTTTTTGCCGCGGTAATAAGCTTTGAATTCCGAGAATGCTAAATTAACAACGCCGAATTCGTCCTTCGGTGCCTGAAAACAAAGGTTGCATAAATTATTGTAAAAAAAGTAATTCGTGTATATATATTCAGAAGTAATTAATGCACGCACACATATTTAGAGTAATCCTTATCTATACCAACCTGAAATTGTTGTTCCCAAGAGTAATTCGGCTCATTATTAAGATCTTTATGTCTCATAACAACTTTGAACCCATTGAACAGTCCCTGACCCCGGCACCGTATCTGTAGTTTAGTGTATCTAGAAAGGTCGTAATGGCCCAATGCCCGAACTCCAGCGAATCCAGCACCGTTCACTTGGGGATTTAATAATGCGAAGAATATCGCTCTTCGGTATTGAATGTTCTGATGAATAACTATGACGGCTTTGGACATGCCCACATCTCGTACTGTATCGGATTGTTCCGTCCAAGCAGCCACATCGTCTGATCTCGTGAAGTCAAATAAATACTTTTCATCAAGAGATTCACTAGAAAGAAGAAAATGTAAAATATTTAAAATGTCTTTATTGATATGCGGTTGCTAGTGTTGCTACCACTACGTACTAATTTTGTAACTACCAGAAAGAAAAATGATTCAACCCATTTTTCTACCTAGGTAGGTAGGTATCTCGGTACACCCAGCGGCCAGCACATGACCATTGCCCAGCAGATATTGTTGGAACAACTAACTAGAATTGTTGAATCAGCATCCAAGGTTGCTTTGCTTGCAATAAGTGGTGAAATCAAATAAGTGATCTACTCTAAAGTAGGTACTTAACTAGGTAGGTACTACAAATTTAAGTCCCTACCTAAAAAATATACTTAACTACACCCACAATATACAAACATTCTTATATTTTATGTATGTTAAGTACTGATTATTAATATTAAATAAAATTTTAGGGAACATCCAGAGGCAAAGGGATAACTGTATCATAGATATTATTACTTAATAATGATTTGAGTATTTTTGTAGAAGGCAGTAAATATACCTAACTATAACAACTCAATTAGATATACTTAGTTAAACTTAAAAAAATAAGTGGACTACATACCTTTTAACACTATTAACCATATTTAAACAACAAAGTATCACTACTATTAAACTCGCCTGACCACAAAACATGTTTATGTTTGGCACAATACTGGCGTTAACTGATCAATATTTAGAAGCTGCTCGTTAAATCAATTTAATTACGATTCCTTCATTCATACATTTAAACGGTGCAATTAACGTTTTTCTTTTAACCGTGATACATAAATTTAAGCTTAGAGAGATGCAGTGAGGAAAGTTTTAATTCTACGATCGTTGTATTGGTCTCAATAAATATTACCGACCGACACAACAGTAAACGGGCCTATCTATGACGATAAATTTATCAGTAGGTAGATAAAAGCTGGTACAATGTTGTTCATTCTTATCTACAGCCAAGTCCCCAATAGCTGGAATTGTTGCAATTAAAGACGATTATTAAAATTAAATTACGTAATTTGAATGTGTATAAACAAAAGTTAAATGACGTTAACTCTAGAACCTTGATTCATGACCTTAACGTTAACTTAAGAACACCTTTAACTTACATTGTTATTTTACTAACTTCACTCTCCATAGTGTCCATTTTATATATACGAATACCTACTCAGTAACTCAGTATTAGTTTATTTTCTCTATGCTTATTATCTTGTTGAATACAACGCAAAATGTATGTGCTAATGGCTTGACACGTTGTTGATAGAGCAGCTGTGCGCCGCGCCGTGCACTCCTCGTATCACAGACGCAAGTCATTGAGAGAGAGAGAGAAAACAGTAAACCTCTCAACTAGTTACGGATCCATATATTTTGTCGACTCGAATCCTCGTCGTTGTATACGGTGTTAATCGATTAGGTACCTATCTTGTTGACCTTATTCCATGTATGTATGCCTAGACCACT
Source organism: Plutella xylostella (assembly GCF_932276165.1). Lineage (NCBI taxonomy): Eukaryota > Metazoa > Arthropoda > Insecta > Lepidoptera > Plutellidae > Plutella > Plutella xylostella. The sequence goes on along the minus strand of NC_063984.1, from coordinate 7,161,786 downwards.
CAATGCCTATTTGAAATGAGGCCTTCTCTTCACAAATTTCACAGTCCGTTGTACGGAACTAGGTGTACAGATGCAGAAGGCGCATGTGTAAAATAAACATAACTATATACCTATTGTACCTACTTCAACTGTGTTAAGTTAAATCTCTTTATGATAAAACTTTTAAAATCTAATAATAAACAAATGAATATGAGGAACTAAAATTATAAATGAAATACCAAATTATATCTATATAATAATCTTTATTTTCCACCACCTGTGTTTACACTATGTTTCAAAAACCCAACATTACGCAAGTATCTTACAATAAACGGTGTTGCTGTCAATGTGGTGGCTATCCTGAATGGTGCAAAGAACTTATGAACAGCATAAGCTAACACAAATGTGCCTGCATTTGATGCTGCAATTTTTGTGAGGGTGCCTTCACCAACATTGAAGAACTTTAAAGCTCCCACCACATCTACACCGCTGAAAAAATAATGAAGAAACATTTGAGTAAAATATACAAAATTTAATGTCTTACAGGAGATTTGGGTGTTGTGTGGGCCATTCATGCAGGGGCTAATATAGAAGGAAAATACTTAAACATAATTAAATTTATGCACTTAACCTGAACAGGTTGAACCAAATGGAGTTGATGGTTTCATCATTTCAGTAGTCTAGTCATGTTATACTGACTTAATGACCAGACAACTCAGATGACAAAGTGTTATGCCATGATAATGCACTTTAGCTCAATCACTTGCAGGAAAACTTAACTTGTTTACAATGCTAATCATGAAATATGTATGTGTTTTATGTAATGTTTTGTATGAAGCATAAGTAAGTATGTAAGCAAGAAAGGTGACACATACCTAGATACCAGAAGATAGCATGCCCCAAGAGACATTAATGATATAGAGACATGAAACACTATCACTGTAGAGCCATACTCTTTCACTGCCTTTTTCAATTTGTCTTTTGAGCTCAGCGGAGCATTTGCCTGAGTTGTGTCAGTACTCATGTTCCTTGATCCACTTTGGACAGCTATGCTTTGGAAAAGTGAAAGAATGGCATTAAGAATAAATAATTATGGGACAGTGAAAGTGTTTTCGGAAAGTAAGTAAATCAGCGTTTATGAATGCCAAGTTTTATATAAAAATTATAATAGGTACACATAAAGTGATATGGGTTGTTGACTTTTCTCATCTTGCTTATTTCCCTATAAAATTGGTAAGTATAAATACTTAAGTAATAAGAGTATAAGACTAATAAGCATAATACTATGATTACATTTTAAAGACTTTAGGACCTAATTAATAACAAAAACCATTACCTTTGGTCTTCCAACGATACTCGTTTTTCAAGGTCAAGTAATGAGCGTTATTCAAATGATCAGACAAATATTTGTACCCTTGTCCCCACTGTGAGCCTGGCATGCCAAGATGGCTGTGATTGCCACTGAATGGACTGGGCACATTGCTCTGCATGCTCGACGACAGATTCACTGCGCCGCGGCAGTCATACTTGTTGACGTGGGGGTCCACTTGCAGGGTAATATCAAACTTGGGGAACTCTTGCTTCAACTTAGCACTGTATGAACTGATGACGGGGCCAGATAAGTCCCGTTCCCGCAGTGGAGAAAACCTTCCGGTCTCAGCTGCGTTGATATCCACAACATTAGTTGGCAACTTCAAACTCGCTGCCACCGGGAATCTCAGATTTGATGTCAAATGCAATGTGTTACCGACGTAATTTGTACCACCTGAAGCAAAGACATACCAAATAGTAACAGAGCTTAATTAAATTGACCTGCAGTTATACCGTTATAGGGTGGTTGGTCATCTTATTATTTTGCAGGATGGAAGAGATTAAAACAAAGAACTTACCGTAAAATGCACACTTTGTAACTTTTTTTCCAAACATACTGCAGTTAATTATAGACATCTTGAAATTCCAATAGATAAGTGTACTCAATTTGTAACAGAAGAGAATTTTCCGACTATCATTGAAGCAAATAATGTTAATTATTTAAGATTTTAGATTCTTGAATATCCTGATTTGATGTCATGACATCAAATCGTGATCAAATCAAAAACAAGTTTTGTTAAATTTGTTGTTTTTTTAACTTTTTTACCAAAGAGTATATAGCTAATCAAAGGCTATATTAATCTGTGGCAACTGGTAACCAAAACTCTTCTTCTGAGCTTTGGACTCTTGGAAAAGTAGCTGGAAGAGTAACTACTTGTACTGAGCGTTTAGCCTTCGTCATTTCATTAGGAAGGCACGGTCCCAGTCGATTTGCATCTTGGTTGGGGTCAAAGAATTACTAATCTCCCCGAACGGCTCAGTAAACGCTACGAGTACTTGGAGAGACCTTCTCGTTAGTAGAGAACTGACTTAGAGAAGTATAATTTTCATGAGACCTCGGAGAATAAAAAACACGTGTATAGCCCTTATATTTATAGGGACACTTATAATAAAACTCAAAACAGTAACATTATAAATAGTTTGTAGTGTTGGTAACAGTAAAATGAACTTTTTATTTTAGTTACTTGGCGGTAAACTTTAAATCGGCAATGAGCGCTATGTGATCTGACGGAAACACTATACTTGGTAACGCAGTGTGCGCTTGCAGCTCCTCTACCGTTGGAAATGGAATCACCTGCAAAAAATACGTAGATATTTAAAATCCGCCAAGCTGAATAAAAATTGCAAATAAATAAATGAAATATTGCTGTGTAACTATGATAAGGCATTCGCTAATATTACTGACCTGATCAACAGTTAGATTTTGATTGTCATAAAAAATATAATCCAGACAATCTGCAAACCCTGCTGTGAAGTTTGTGTACTGAGGAGTTCCACAGGCACTACTTAAACCAATGTCTTGTTGTAAAGTTAAATTGGTAACTGCTTCACTTTCATCTGTAACATACACAAATATTTTATGAAAGAACCTATACATACCAACAAGTTGACAAAGTCCTTGGTTGTGTTATACTCAAATAATAATGAATCTTGGAGAAAATTTTACAGAAAAATTATCAGAATTCAGAATTGTACCTAAGCAGATGAAAGAACCATTACTAACTAACTAAACATTAAGAAGGGCCGATTTTGCCCTGTTTGGGCAAAATATAAATATGTGAGATAAAAATCATACTCTAACTAAAACTCTCTCTCAACAGTCTCTGTCTAAAACAATGTTTCAACATTATTGCAATCTCAGATAATAGTTTTGGTTGATTACAAGATGTTTATTTCTGGTCTTACTTGATTTCCAGTCAGGTAGATCACTTGGAGCTAAACCAGTGGTGTAAAGTTGATAGATTCCACACGAAGGCACACTGTTGAAATCTCCACACAAAATAAGGGAAACCGTTTTATTGGGAAACTGAAAAATATGTTAATTGTATATTGAATAATTTCAACAAAAAGTAAAATTTATATGTACCTACATATATTAAAATTTAAGTAATGTACCTGTTCCTTGGTTTTCTTCACTATGTCTCTTAACCAATAAATAAACATTCCACCTTGTAAAAGTCTTATATGATCTGCATCAGGGTGGAAGTACAAGTGTGTGTTTCCCACAACAAGTATTTGCTCTGGATTATCAGCTGATTGCAATATTGTACAACTGGATGCTGTTGAGCGATCTAATAACCTTTCTAGAAGAGCAGCATTATCTTTAATAGATTCCCAAATTGATTTAAAACAAGGTTCACTTTTAATTACTTCTGATAGAACTATTCGGTGTTCTGAAATCAAACTGAAACATATTTTCAATTAGGTTAAGCAATTATAATTAACATTATTTAAATATCAATAAGGATTTTTTTACTATTAAATAATATCTTACCTAAACCTATCTCTTCTATAGAAACACCCGAGCCCCTCTGCTACTTGTTTGCCTTTTTTGTAAAAACAGCCATCAAATCCCTCAATGGATAGCAGTGGATTTAAACAATTGTTGAATATTTTAGCATCAACTTCTTGAAGGCACATTATGTCAGCATTGTAACCTGTAAAAATAATAATATTAAGCAAGTGTAAGTAGGTATCTTTTTTGTACACAGTTCATAATGTTATTTGAGGTCTCACATATTTTGTATACAATTTTACAGTATTGTTCTTCCTACCTAGTAATTCCTTTATTATAAGCTGTTTTCTGTAGTCTATGTGCAGAGCATAAGGTGGGCAATAGGGGTGGAGAACTGTCCTTGTGAAGTCAGAGTCACAGTATAAGTCAGCCAGTATATTGTATGTCACACAGCGAAACCTGAAAGTAATAAAGATGACTTATAAATTATCGAACTGCACAACATAGAATGTAATGAAGCAGAAGATTATATTAATATTAGTAGTAATCTTGTATAGAATCCAGATAACAATTTCCATATGCCAAGGAACTTTTAAACTTTGAATAAAAAATGTATATTAATTATTCTATAAGCACCTTTCAGACTGTAGCTTTTCACTGGTAAATGCATGTCTGTTTTCAAAAGGACACCTTCCTGGGCCTGCTTCAACTAGGCTTGTAGCCAGCACCTCCACCACTGGACCAGTCATAGAACTGTTGCCTGCAACATTATAATTTGTTGAATATTAATGTTGTGCCATAAACTAAGGGATATAGTTCCTCTATGCTAGATTTAACTAAAATTGTAAATGATAAATGTGAATTTAAAAAAGTATACAAATAAAATGTGTTGTTGAAGAATTTGTTGAAAAATGCCAATATCTTTGAAAATTGCTAATAAGTGAATAATATATTACCTGGTATACACTCAAGTTTTAACTTCATTCCAATATCTGATGTAGAAGGGGTATATGGAAACCCACTCTGTAAGAACTCCCACTTTATGTGAGTTTCACTAATTTTATTTCCTTTTTCATTGACTGACATGCCTTTATACCATTTAAAGGTATTAAAACTGTCTTCAGTATTTTGTGTGGCAAAATGTTCAGGATATATTGGAAACCCAGCCAAAATACTTCTAGGTAAAGATAAACTCAATACCCAAGGAGGATTGAATACTGCTTCATATTCGAAGTCGGTAATTTTTAATGTAACTGGATCTTCAATATCAAATAAGTCTATACAAGACTTGGTATTATCCACAATATTTTCATTCACATAAAAGTTGGCATCAATCACGGTTTTGCCTTCAGTTGGTTGTGCTTTTTTCTTGCTACCTTTTTGAAGAACTTTTTGAATATTAGTCCCGATGCGGGCCAGGATACTTTCAAGTGACTCAGATGGTCGTCTACTTAAATTAAACTGCCTAATGTTATCTTCTTTTACTTTTAATAAGAAAGCTATATCGACTCGGTCTTCATTTTGAACATATCTGAGGTAGCATTTTTTCTGTTCCATTGTCTTAGATTTGCAGAAACTTAGTAATGAGCTTGAATTGTATCGTAGAATCCACTTGTGTAAACGAGTTACCATACTGAAACAAACAATTGAGTATTGACCATATCACAACTAGTATAAAAAATAAAATAATGACTTATGATAATCTTATCAAAATAACAATCAAACTGTTCATAAAACAAAATAGAATTGTGTTATTTCACAAAAACTAATAAGTAAATTAAATTCCTAAAATAACCTCAAACTCAAAGATATCCAGCTGTAAAGCCTGACATCAGTCACTTTAGTATTTCTCTTATCTGTGGTCACTCACTGTCAGGTGACAGGGTCAGTGACTGGCGCTGAAATCGAAACAAGTCAGCGCTGACCATAACGATTGCATTGCAAGATTTGTACAGTACCTAGTGGTGGGAAGTCAGCGCCTCTGCAGCCTCGTCTATTTTTTGAAAAAATAAGGCAATGCAAGGTGGAAGATTTTTTTTTTCTGCCACCTTGAAGTGAATACGATAGAACTTCACAAGCATGCAACTTCGTCTCGCTAGTTTCTTGGGACGAAAATGGCTAAATAATAAAATAAGTACAGTAGGTAGGTCTGTGAATACACAAGAATAAAATATTTTTATATGGCAACTTTGCTGACAACGTGTCAACTTTGTCGAACGCGTAGCAAATGCCAGCGACCGCGAATAGATGAGTTGTGAGTTGAACAGAACTTACATTTCTCTTTCCATTGAATACACACACTCTAGTTGGTTATCTAGTGACAGAAACAAGTAAAAATGGTAAGTACTTTTATTCTAATTCATGTTTGTGTTTTTGTGGTGTCGTATCTTCGGGCTGGTGAATTAAAAGATCTGGGCCATTGTCAATTCCAGCCACCAGCACCAAGTTCGACGTCGGTTGGTTCGGGCAGCCGTTCCCCCAGCAAGGCCACCTCAGCGCCGCGATCGTCCAGCGGCAGCGGCACCGTGAGGCAGAGGAAGACCACCACCACGACCGCGGCCAGGTCCCGGACCAGCGGCGCAGGCTCCGGCGGCATGTGGCGCTTCTACACCGACGACTCCCCCGGCATTAAAGTGTAAGTTTCGCTTTCATTACATATTTATGTATCCTACCAAGTAGAGTTCATATCAGGAAAGTGTCCAATAGACTTTAAGTTATCAGTAGCCATTAAACTCTCACTCAGTGAAGTTACATTTCCTTTCCCTCTGTTGTGGTATACAAACACTTTCTTAAGACATTAAACAATTAGCTTGAGTTTAGGTTTGACTTTACAAAACCTTATGATCCTAATTCTATGAATCATTGTTACAGAGGTCCAGTCCCCGTGCTTGTGATGTCTCTGCTCTTCATTGCCTCAGTGTTTATGCTCCACATTTGGGGAAAATACACTAGAGCTTAAGCCCAATACATTTAAGTTTAAATTATAAAGTTAAGGAGTGAAAGAGAGTGAGATTGTGTTTTATATTTAAGTACTGTTAATGGCTTAGAATGTGGGATTTAATTTAATATTTATCTATGTAAAAGATTTATAATTAAAAACTTGCATCAATATTGACTGGTTATTACCTACTATTCTGGCTGAAGATGATTTATTATGTAGTTTAAAGGAAATAAATTATTTTATTTATACCTTCATAGTCTTCTTTCAGGTCTCAAGGGAATTTTACTTTAAATAAGATCTGTTTTGATAAAAATACCAGTTTATTAATACTGTACTTAAAAAATAAAGTACAAAATATATTTCATTAAAAATTATTGTAAACCTAAAATTAAGTATAAAATAATAACACTGTCTATGCTTTCAATAATATCATAAGCACCACAGGTGGGAGACACCAACAAATTAGTTACAGCTGTGTTAGTTTTAACTTATTGACTGCCTTATTCTAGGACGAAGTATTCATGTCACAATAAAAAATTATTATAGTTACAATTAAAACTTAATTACATTTAAAATATTCATGTCACAAATTAAACTTATTAAAATAAATGAGATAAAGTAAGTACAAGATAAAGTACACTATCAGCCTTATCAAAAATTTCGAAATTTCATTAATTAAATGCGATGGGCAGTGAGTGACACAGTATTTACACATATGCTTCAGTCCTCTTACCTTTTATTTTATCAAAAAATTGACGCCATGAGACTATGGTTTTTCCTGACCAAATCCAAAAGCTTGAGGCAATACCTACTATCATTGTCATCAGGTACTTAATCATAAACACAACAAATTTAGGTTGCTCCATTTCCCTGTGTGTAAATGGACAGGGTATGGAATACCGAGGGTTAGAGCACATATCTCTGTGCCATGTTATCATCCAACTATCAAAATGTGCCTGTTCATAGAAGAGACACCCAATAACAATGAGAGCAGGGACAGTATATAACAGCCCAAATACTCCAATGCGTATCATCAGTTTTTCCAGCTTGTCAGTTTTAGTGCCATCATGTTTCATAACAGTGCGAATTCGGAACAAAGAGACAAATCCTGCAAATAAAAATACAGTTCCCAGGACTAGATACACGCAGAGTGGAGCAAGGACAAAGCCTCTCATTGCTTCAGGGTTCCACAGGCCAACATAACACACTCCAGATAGGACATCACCTGAAACAAAAATTTTAATTAAAGCAACAAGTCATAAATAGTATAAGAGTAATGTATTGGTTTTTATTCTAATTAAAAAGTTGCATAAAAATAGATCAGTTATGTAAAGCAGTAAACAGATAATTCATAATATTAACAATATTAATTTAGTTACCATCAACTTTTCCCATAGCTAAAATAGAGATTGTTTTTATAGCTGGAACAGCCCAGGCCGCTAAGTGGAAGTACTGAGAGTTGGCTTCTATGGCTTCATGACCCCACTTCAGACCCGCTGCCAAGAACCAGGTCAGGGTAAGAATCACCCACCAGATGCTGGAGGCCATACTGAAGAAATATACTATCATGAATAAAATAGTGCATGGTTCATGCTTAGTTCCTTGTGTAATAACTGATATGTTTGGTAATCTTGTCCCTCCTACTGTGGAAGGAAATGGCCCCTGACAACTGATACTGTCTCCAGAACTCCATCCCATCACATATGCTGCAGCCACCATCAAATAACAAAATGATAGAAATATTATTGGTCTCTCTGGATACCGGAAGCGATCAGTATCTATGAGGAAAGTCAACACTATGAACAGGCAACTGCAAGTACACACAGTAGCCCATATTCCTGTCCATAGTCTTGCAAATTTCCTTTCCTTTTCGGTAAAGAACATGCCGCTGCACGGAGCTCCGCAGTCCTGCTCCACCTTGTCCCCAACTTTCAAGGAGTATTCTAAATCCAAACCTTTAGGGACTTTAAATTGTACAGGGCAAACAAACCCATAATCTTTTGCACCATGCAGCTTAGATGGATCTTTCTGATAGTTGTTTTTATAGTCCACCTTAGGAATTCTGCCTTCTGGCCTTCGTGATTGATGGTTGGTTACATTGTTGTTTCCAAAACAGAGTTCACCACCATCTTCATATACAGGAAACTTTGTACATTCTAAATTTTCAGGCCATGTAAATCCATATAGGTACATAATAGATTCACAGTTATGTCTGGCAGACTCACATAGGTTTCTGCAGGGGGGCAGAGGTTTATCTAGAATAGTGCACACAGGTGCATACACAGAGCACAGGAATATCTGTAAATCCGGAGAGCAGTTAAGCTTAATCAATGGAGTAAACTGATGCACTTCTGGCCCTGCATCTTCTTGCTTCGCATGATTAAGTATGTTTGGAAATATTGTCTGGTTGTATTTAATTTGCTGGCAGAACTGAATAGTGATAGGCTCACAGCGCCCATGATGAGGCAATGAATCGCCTTGAAGAACAGTCACACGCGATGTTCTAGTTATAACTAAGGAATAGAATACTAAAACGAATGTAAGCCACATTTTTTCCATTTTAACATCACAAAATGGTTGTTATTATCAGAGACACTTTCATAACATTATTAATCGAAAACTACACTAAATCCATCTTGAAATCACGTCGATTATAGATTATAAACATTGGGCCACCTTTTTTGCTGTGAAAGCCATGGCTGGTTGATTTAAATTTGAGTTACAAAATAAAATTCCAACAAAAATAATAATGCATCAGCTTGGCAAAAGCCTTCATGGCCACAACCATAGACAATAATAGACATGAAAAAAAAAGGTAGAGTAGGGTCCTTGTAGAGCATAGACTAAAAGGCGCCGACACACTAGCGGACGCGGACGTCATAAAGCTGAACGACAAAGACGTCCGAGAGCGATCTGGCACGAACGGTCCCAAAAGACCGAGCACACTACACTATCAATCGCGGGTGACAGTGACAGCCGCGTCCGTAAGCCGCGGCGCCTATAAGAGACCTATGCTCTTTATTCGTAGGTCTGTGTTGTTTTCACGGCATATTCACGGTATTTTACCTATTTATTTTACTTAGGTTCAGCAGTAGCTTTACCTCAAACTGAGTTCTTTCAGAGTCAGAGGCCATGGCTGTGCCAACCACACGTTGACCAGCCATCTACAAAAAGCCATATACAAGAACTTTTGGCCTCGAATATAACAATAAAAAATATTTAAGGATCAGGAAAAGGCCGTATGGGATAATGCTATTAGCCTTTTTCGTAGAAAGAAAAAAAAGTCAAAGATCTGTCAAATAAATTGTCAAAAATCAAAACAAAACAAAGCTCACTCAACGGCTGAGTTTTCTTTTTGTGAATTTTGGGATTTATTTAGCTATTTAAAATCATGGAAGATCCATTAGACTTGGGAAAGCTAACTATTACGAAAAGTAATGTTGAGAATGTTACTCCTCACAAGGTGGCTGTGGTTGCATTTATTAGAGAGTTTGGATTATTGAAAATCGGAGGTAAGTATAAACTTATCAATCTGTACTTTATTTAACTGTATTAATAAAATCTCTATAACACTAGTCTGATTTGAATTATTTCAGGTATCAAATTATACTTATGTATATCATTTCCACCCCATAATTTTGTTTATTGTTTTAGGAAGTGTGTTGTCTCCAAAATATAGAAAGGACTTCTGCATACTAGCACTTAAGCTGATTCAGGTTTGTAGCTTTGTATAATTATTATAAGCACATACAGCAGGACCTTGTTAATCCGATGCATGATTATGAATGTTCCTGATTGTATTAAATTGTATTAATGCAATCACCAAATATGCATGAAACTTAATGAATGAGTTCCTACAATAATTAAAAATTAAATAAGCTTCTGAGACTCAAATAATTAAAATTCCTCTATATTGTCATTTCTCATTATTATATGGATAACTCCACAAGTAATGTCTAGGATCTGTTAATATATTAATTTTAAAAGTATTTTTTTAATTGAAATACAGATTTTAATCCTTACTTTTTTATTCCAGTGCCCAGACATGGAATTCAAAGAATTGGAGCACCTCCTCACTCATGGAAAATATAACCTGATGAGTACTCACCTCCAGAACTTCTGCAGTTGCTTGCAGACGGTGTACAGGAGCGGAGTGAGTGCGCTGATGCACTGTGTCACCTCCACCATAGAGAAACTCATGATCGAGCAGAGTGAGACATGCCCTTGCATGATCACAAGAAGCAGTGTATTAGGTATACATGCAATAAACAGGCTCTGTTCCATTAATTAATGTGTAAATGGGATAGGATTGAGTAAAATATGAAAATACAAATCACATGTGAATAATTCCTCTTTCAGAAAGACAATGTTATAATAAATTTGATTACATAAGAATGCAAGTAAATGCATATTTTTTATATAAATTGTACCCTCTATGTTACAGGACTATATCTAAGGAGAATAATGCTCCAACTGGATAAGCTCACATTTATCCAGCTGGTGTCTCTGTATAAATCATTCTGCTTGTATTACCAGGAAGGCAGACCTGGTCTCATGATCAGGTCCCTTAGTAAAGAGGTAAACATTTTATTAATAAGTATTGTATAATATATAATAACATTCTGAATTTCTTAAGATACTTTGAAAGTACTATGTAAAAGTGTTTTAGTTAAGGCACAGTTCTGTCTATCGGTTTCAAGGTTTCAACTTATGTATAACAATATTTCAGAAACTTGATAATATGGAGGTTCAGTCAGGAATGTCATCTACTTCCCCTACAATGCCCGACGAGTCTAAGCAACACGACCTGTCCATCAAGATGGCAGTCATGCATAGAGATCAGTGAGTATTAAGTATAACACTCTCAGATAAAGATAAAATATGAAAAGCTTCTGTTACCTGTGTGGAAGTAGGAAGGAGTACTGACAGGCATATACACATAACTCTGTATGTCTATTTCATAATAAGTATTGTTTCTTTCCAAGCGCCAATATGCTTGATCAGTATTCACACTAGTTATGTATTAGTATTACTAAAACCTTTTATTTACCATAGCAAAGCATGCCCTACATCACATACAAAAAACATAGAAGGCAGGATTTATAATTATTACCATAATGAATGTTCACATATGAAATGAGAGATAAATAAAATTCTCTAACAAAGTCCTACTTATTTAACCTTCATTGTAAATAATGTATTTTCAGTGCATTTGAAGAACGGCAATGGTCAAGAAAGCAAGCAGAGCTATTTACTGCGCAACAAGCGAATCTGCTTCAAATCAATGAAAAGAAAGCCCTGCCCCCCAAACAACTTCAAAAGACAATTATGGAGATAATGAACGACTTACCAGAGTATTCTGACATTGTAAGGAATTGAGTCACATAATATTATATATATATTATAATTTTTATTTTATTGTTAATTTTCGAATTCTCTAACGACGCATTTTTGAAGCTTGGTCCGGTTTCCTCCAACCCGCCAGCCAAGCATGGCGTTACGGCAGAAACTCCGCAGTTCTATGGACATGGGCCGAGTATTCAGTAAATTATTACAAGCTGTATTCATGCTCTTAAAAACCGCTTTCCACATGCCTATAACACATTTACGGCAACATTCCAGCATTTCCTGAGCTTCCTGAACTGCCTGCGCATGCGGGAGCTGTGCGGCGCGCAGGACTCGTTGTACAACTGCTTCGACCGCTCGCTGGGCAACGTGGCCGGCAACCTGTCCACCAGCGACCGGAATAAACACTTCCGCTACGCCGCGCTCAATAGGGCCGCTATGCACACGCAGTTTGGACACAAGTATGAATTGATTTCAATATTCCAATGTACTTTTGAGTGATTGATAAAGGTTTTTTGGTGACATTGGATACATTTTAATTTACTCACAGAAAAAATGTGATTATGTAGTCGATTTGTTTGCTGTGATAACTGGCCCTTTTAAGTTATTGCTACTCAATATTTCCATGAATTTATTCAATGGTCAAATTATTATTTTATTCATTTAGTATAGTAGAAAACGTATATTTTATAAGTATTATATTAATGTAGACCAAACAGAGCCGAAAATTAAATAGACTTCATAAAAAAGTTCCACTTCGGTTTTCATCATCGAGCAAACAGAAGCAACCTACAACCCATCTCTCCCACAGCGAGGTAGCAATGGAAGGCGTCCGCGAGGCGCTGTCAATGGCGGCGGAGGCGGGCGACGCGGCGTGCACGGCGGCGGCGGCGGCGTGGGCGGCGCGCGCGGGCGGGGCGTGGGGGCGGGCGCTGCTGCCGCGCCTGCCCCGCGCGCCCCGCGCCGCCGCCGCCGCCGCCCTCGCCGCGCATCTGCTGGCTCAGCATAGAGCTGTTAATGGGGTTAAGCCGGCTGAGGTGTTTGCGGTGAGTTTCTGTGAATACTTTTCTCAGTGGCTTATGGACGGTGATATGCTCACTCAAGTTAGTTTCGATAACTGGCCGCCCTTCACCTTAACGATCTTCTTCTTCGAGTGTCGGTGCCAAACACGAAAGCTGGTCATTCTGGTCAAGGATATGACACACGTTTCGAAAGGATTATCAGTCAGATAAGTTCACTAGGCAGGGTGCGCCGGACAGTGACCCATCCTGCACCCACGATGACATAAAGGGTCTGCTATTAATAACTGGTAGCAACCTGATTATAACAAGATAGTGTATCAGTCGTGTTCTTCATTGCCGCGGTGCTTAGCTCTTAAAATAATACAAAATACGAGTATAAGTGCCATGTCAGTGGAACATTTGTCACAAAATGTTTTACGTTAATTACAGATGGTAACGAAGGGTGACTCCATAAACTACCTGCACTCGATGACGGACCTGACGCTCGCCAGCCTGTCCAACACGGCCGCGCTCTGGTCGCTCTACGGGAAGACAGAAATGGCCTCCATTTACTGCCAACTACTGCTGAATCTCAACACAAGTCAGTAAAACTTAATTAAAAAAAAACATAGAGTGATATTAAATGCAATCATCATAGTTTCCAAGTTAATAACCATGTTACCTACCCTTCCAGCACCACTTCTCATTTCAACCCTTCATAGAACTGTCTAATTTTATGATTTGTTATGGTTTATGGCAAACGTGGCTACAATACATTTATTTAGAACCGCGCCACATACCATTGGTTCCGAAAGTACTACGTAGACATCTCGGCCGCTACTACTCTGTCTACTTTACTCCTGTGCTTCCTGTGTACTGTGGGTCCTGGTACAAAATGCTGCCGTAGCATTAAGTCCACTCGTCGTACACTTTTTTATAAGAATAAGAATACATTTATTCAGATAACTATAGGTAATACATATTTTAAAAATACAATATACAATACAAAATTACATATTTTATAATTATACTTGTGCCATAAAGAATTAAATAAAGTGTCCACCACTTGTCAGAGAGCGGCGTGTCGGGCGGCGCGGAGGCGGGCGCGTGGCACTGGACGGCGGCGTGCGCGGCGGCGGCGGCGGGGCTGGCGGCGGCGGCGGCGTGGCGCGGGGACGACTCGCTAGCGACTGCACTCGCGAGTCGGCACCAGGACCCGCAGATCAAGGCGGCTGCTCACGCTGCGGCCGCCACCAGGGCGCTTTATGCATGTATGTGGATTCTTATTGGTCATTTAGGTAGCTGGAACTAACTCCTAGAGACTATCAGGAGGCAAGCGGGCTGGCGGCGGCGGCGGCGTGGCGCGGCGACGACTCGCTAGCGACTGCACTCGCGAGTCGGCACCAGGACCCGCAGATCAAGGCAGCTGCACACGCTGCGGCCGCTACTAGGGCGCTTTATGCATGTATGTGGAATCTTATTGGTCAGTTAGGTAGCTGCTGTAGTTACCTAACTCCTAGAGAGTCATGTATTAGGTGGCAAGCGGGCTGGCGGCGGCGGCGGCGTGGCGCGGCGACGACTCACTAGCGGCGGCACTCGCGTCCCGGCATCAGGACCCGCAGATCAAGGCGGCTGCACACGCCGCGGCCGCTACTAGGGCGCTTTATGTATGTACGTATGTGGATTGTTATTTCGGCGGCTAGTTATAGAGACTGGAGTATTAGGGGCTACACGGGGACACCACAATCGCCTCCCGCCATACAATTTTATTGAGACAATTACATAAAATGAGTATTTGTGACCATGAATATCATGCATATGCATAGATGTTTAACCACCGCACTCTGTCTTCGGTATCTATCCTAAAATTCAAAATTAGCCGAGACTCACAGGATATAATAGTGATTTAGATTAGTTGCTGATTGACCCCTTTCGGGTTACAGAAGTTTACAGTACCCTCTTTGTAACAGCCTATACTTTCAACTTTGTCGCTCAATTCACAAACTACACTACTACCTATAATTTCAATGCACAGGTAAATGGGAAGAAGCGGAACAGAGCATCAACCAGCTAGCGTCCTACGAGCGTTGGGAGAGCCAGCTGCTGAAGGCCGAGATGTATTTCCTGAAGGGAGACGCCACAGAGTCCTTAGAAGCATTACACGACATCCTCGACTACTGCAAAACAGAAGACGACAGTCTGCACTTTGTGTCGCTGAAGCTAAGGGCCATGATACTGCAGTCGCAGGTGGAAGAGACATTCGATGGAGCGCATTCCATGAACAACTCCAACATCATTGTGCTGAATGAGGTATTGTTTTTATTTAATTATTTATGGCACAAAACAAAACACAAACAAGCAGCCTGTTATTAATCCACTTCAGGGCATGGGCGAGCCTCCTTCAAGTCTGTCATATTCCCCAAGCTTGGCAGGCGGGTAGAAATATCACGAAATTTAACACCGCACCGGTTCGAAAACCAATATTAATTTGTCGTTATCTGCCCTAGATCACAGAATAATAACTAGTACCAGGTACAGAAGTCCATCTTCGCAATGGCTTGCAAAGAAATATGACTCCATCCCATAAGCAATAAGATCTAATTTAGATCGCGTTCCAGCCGCACACGTTTTTATTTACTTACCTACCAATTAATTATTGAGGGAATATGCGCCTTATTTCACTGGACTACGGTTCATAATAAGTTATACGTGGTTATACGCATTGAAAAAGAAGCCACCTGAGGGTTGCCTCAGCACCACAGACTACAACATTTACTAAGCAACGGACTGACTTTGTAAAAAGAATGTCATGTTTTAAAACAAAATTAATTTGAATTTAGAATACAAAGCTATTAGAATATAAAGCCAAACTTTTTTCTATTGGAAATAACCAGTAAAAACAATAACAATTTCATAGTTAAGATATTTTGAAGTGTACTTACTAAAATATGTATGAATCTAAGTAAGTACCTAAAACATTTAATTTTGTGAAAACATGTTTTTTTTTCGTTACAATTTATATTATGGATATAATTTATATTATGATACAGAACGTGTTAGTTTCGTTAAGCACTAATTCCACTCAGCGCACATTTTATAATCGATTCATTAATACATTTTGAAGGTAGTTGTGTCTGTAAATTTAATACTTTAACGAAAACAAAATTGGAATAGACTTTGTTCAACATGGAGAAAAAAGGGTTTGTAGTTCGGATTAATTTCATTTCAAATAAGGAACGTAGAAGAAATCAATAAAATACTTAGATTACTTTTACCTGTCACATCTTTTGGTAATCTAAAAAAAAAAAATTTGGATCACGATCCGTATTTAAGCAATTACATACGGCACAGTATTTTTTTGCTGCTTTTTTTCTTTTTATGTCCATTTTTCTATTCATAAATTTTAATAAATACCTAAATACAACATTTATAAACTAGTACGAAGTAGGAACAAATAGCGCGCGCGTGTATCGTCTTCCGCTTGCGGCAGCCGACTAGATTCGCCCCCTCGAGGCGGCAGGCGCCAGGCTGGCGCCTGCGCCGCCCACGCGCGGAGTGACACAGGCCTGCCTAGATGGAACCTGCGACCTTTGGCACTACAGTCAGAGTCACTAACCGCGGTGCCATCCGGTCAGCCATATCGTCATTTATTACTCAAATAATTAACAAAGTATACACTTATAGCAAGAGTCTTATGCCTGGTGAATAAAGTTCACTCTATATTTTACACAGTAGGTATAGGTACAAATACGTAATCCTACAACCATTTCAGGTACTATCAACAGCCACGAAGTACAACCTGCACTACATCGCGGCGACGGCGGAGATGCACATCGCGAACGTGCAGCTGCACATGGGCTGCGTCCGGAGCGCGCTCGACCTCGTGCGGAGAGTGCTGCCTACGATTATGGCACATGGCGGCGCTTATGATATGGCGCGAGGTATGATATTGATGTCGATTCTGAAGGCGGAAATTCTAATTTTAACGCTGTCAAACTAAAAAAATTGCTAGCATAAAATTACATTTACGGAAACAATCATAGAGTCGAATTTTAAACAAAGAAATGAAGGTTTTGACAGCTCTAAATTTAGTATTTCTGCCTTCAGAATCGATATAATTGTTTTTACTGGCTTTTATAGTTTCTCTCGCGAGAATTCCGTGATAAATAGCATTGCACATGGGCTGCGTGAGAAGTGCGCTCGAGCTGGTGCGGAGAGTGCTGCCTACGATTATGGCGCATGGCGGCGCTTATGATATGGCGCGCGGTATGGCATTGTTTTTTTCTCTAAAACGAGGTCAGCTAAGATGATTCGTGTGACGCTAGGGAGATGTTTAGAGTTGAGATTTTAATAATAAATTTCCTTCTTTTAAAGTTGTACTATTGAGATTTCCGGGATAAAAAGCATAGCCTATGTATACAGGGTGTCTACTACGTGCCAACTTTTTAT
This sequence comes from Plutella xylostella, assembly GCF_932276165.1. Lineage (NCBI taxonomy): Eukaryota > Metazoa > Arthropoda > Insecta > Lepidoptera > Plutellidae > Plutella > Plutella xylostella. The sequence continues at coordinate 7,144,244 of NC_063984.1, read as the reverse complement.
AAAACATGGTCCAGCCATGAGTGACAATCATCGGGATTTAGAGCGACGCATGCGACAAGTCTATAAAAGTTCGATTAATCTCCCCCGTAGAGTAAATAATACTAGTGCATGCCGCCACTCCCCTCGCACCGCCCGCTCCGCCCGGAGTCGTCATCGTGAACCAGTGCAGAGCGAGTGAGCGGAAGATTAATTAAAAACTCCGCTCATGCAATTTGTGCTCCGCTCATTGGCTAATTTTTGCCTGTCATACCGCTCCGCACTCGCGGACAGGCTCCTAAAACTTGACACATTTAGCGTACTGTGTTTCGTATGTTGCTATCTGCGAGCTATCAATTTTTAATTGAAACCTTTATATTAATTTAATAATTAAATTATATTATTATTAATTCCCAGGTCTGCTCTTATACACGAAGTGCCGCGTGTCGACGGCGCCGGGCGGCGGCGAGGCGCGCGCGCAGGCGCTGCTGGCGTGCGCCGGCGCGCTGGAGGCGGTCAAGCGGAACTTCCTCAAGGTCAGCGCGCAGGGCCGCCTGCTCGAGACGCTGTACTTTCAGGTGAGGTGGTAATAATGGGTGTATAAAATATAGCATGAGCCCTATGATAGCTGTCAAATCCATATTTTTTTTGTAATTTATTACCAGGCAATAATCAATTAAACGTCATAGGACTCGTGCTATATTTTACGAAGTATAGTACATGAGGTTGATCGGGTAAATTTATATTGGCGTACTTTTTTACCTTCCCTAGACTCCCTCAAATACATAATTTAGCAAAATATATCAAGCCTTTTTTAGTTTTATCTAGACTAACAAACATTGACTAATACACTTAAATATTTGTATTTCAGGCTCAGCTCTACAATGAAATTGGGAACGTTAGTGCCAGGAATCAATGCGCATGGATGTACAGACAACTAGAAACTCAAAATCCAATAGAACATTCAAATTCTATGCTCATGCTGTATTAAAATAGGCTTGTAAATAAATATTTAAATTAAACAATTATAAATTTGTACTTACTCTTATTTATTACAACTTAAACATAGTATCATTGTTATTATCATAACTCAAATACATTACAGTAAATAATCCTATCTAATAGATTTTATCATTCAAGAGCGCTTTCTTAACAATCTCGTTCATAGTTTCCTTTATATCTCTGCAAAGTACTTCGGCTAACAGCACTTTAGTCTGCGGTTGTTGCTCGGAGGGCACGTATGCGTTCTCCCCCGCGATGCCGGCGTCGTTCCAGCAGTGGCCCAGCGCCGCCTGCGATTCACAGATCTTACCCAGCTGCAGAAGCAGTGACGTCACGTCCTCTATGAGCGAGGGGAAAGCTATACATATCCTCACCATGGACGGGAGAACGGGATGGAACAACTCCAGCCGTAAGTCGCTCGGCAATACCGACAGCAGTGTGGATAATGTGTTGACACAAAGCCTGGCTATCGACATTGCTTTAGGTAAAGCGTATTGAATCGACAGGTGGGACACGAGGTCAACTGCGAATATTTGCTTCTCCAGTGACGCCTGGCTCAGGAGCTCGGGGATGAAATCCAAACAGATATGCATAGAGGGAATCCCCTGCACGGTCACGGGGAGCAACTCCATGGGGTAGCCCTGGAAGTGAACCAGTTTCGCTAACGATGGTTCTGAAATAAATATTTGATGCAGGAACGAGCAGATGATGCTTCTGACTTCGCGGAGTGACCACATGAGCTCAGGTTTCGCTTGGTCTTCAGGAGTTTCGAGACACGCTTCTAACAGTATTTGCAGCGCGGCGCTCTCTTGAGCCGCGACCAACGCATTCTTCAACTCTTCTCTTTCCGAGTCGGAAGTCAGCTGGCCGCTTTTTTCCAGTAGTGGTTTATCTTGTAGATGTCTGCTCAACTGGCTCCTGGAGGCGGCTAGGCTGGCCTCGAGGATCCTCAGTATGATCTTGAGGATGGGTCCGCAGCGGAAGACGCGCAGGTCGCAGCGCAGCACCTGCAGCGGGTCCACCAGCACGTTCTCCTGCGTGGCGGCGACGCAGCGCGCGGCGCCGGCGTGCACGTCCAGCAGCGCGTTGATGGTCATGATCCACAGGCAGCGCGGCAGCACGGAGTTGAGGCGCAGCCACGCGGCGCGGTACAGCTCCTGCGTGTGCCGCGGCACGCGCGCGCCCAGCACGCGCCGCACGTGCCGCACGAACGTCTCCGCCAGCGGCCAGATGTCCGTCGGGTTCTTGCTCAGCATCGCCTTCAACACCTTCCCGGTCTTGTACGAGTTGTTCTCGACGTCTTGGAAAGCGTCGACGATGGTCGCCTCGGACAGCGCGATGTCGGCGTGCGGGCGCGAGGCGTCGCCGAACACCTGGTCGTCCATCCAGTCGTCCACCAGCGATAGCTGCGGGAAGTGCGTCGCCAGCAGCCGCAGCAGCGGACTGAACAGCCCGCCGTAGCTCATCTGGTCCTTCTGCGCTTGATGCAGCAAATACTTTATAGGCAACTCCGACAGAAAAGCTACTGAGTAACTTTTGACTTTCCTTCCACTGGCGAGAAGGGTGACTGATTTTGATAGTCGGATATCTTCGTAAAACAGCAGATAGTACAATAGAAGCAACTGGGATGCTAGTGTTGGTTTTTCAATATTGATCTCTATCGGAGCTTCATCATTATCAGTGTCCATGGTAGCGAATGGTTTCCTCTGTGCGTCGAAGTTGGCTCCAAAGATTGAGTTTCTGAAGACCCTCCTGATTTCTTCCTCCGTGATGGGCTTGTTCATGTATTCGTTGACGCCCTTGTTGCTGGTGATGAGGATGGAGTGCACGTAGACCTCGACCAGCGCGGGCAGCACGGGGTGCAGGGGCGCCGTGGCCGCGCATAGCTGGCGGTAGATCCAGTTCTTGATGGGCACCTTGTGCTTGGAGAAGGCGCGCGACTTGAGCAGCTGGTGGATGCAGTGCACGGGCAGGTAGCCCGGCACGTTGCTGTTTAGGTTCACTGTTACGGGAACTTTCACCGCGTGCGCTGTTACCACCTGAGAGAAAAAATATATATTGTAAGAATACGGTTCAAAACCTTATAACATTTGGTGATCACAAAAGCTAAAATGGTATTCAGCAATTAGTAGGTACACAGTAGCCTTAAGCTAAGCGTCCACATATCGGTATCGTATTTATAGTACTAAACAGATTGCCATAAATGTATGGAGAAAGGGCGTCGCGTCGGCAATGCCGATGAAGTGGACGTATGTAGGTAAGTAAATTTCTGTACAGATAATACTAAATGCAAATTCAAAAATATTGGTTTACCTTGCAGCAGAAAATAACCGTCCCAACAATCCCTCAAAACTTAAGGCCTCACGCCACCCACAGCAGTTAACCCCTCACCTGCTCCGTGAAGATCTCCTGCGTGAAGGCCTGCTTGATGCGCGCGAGGCCGTTGGGGCGCACGGGCACGCGCATGCCGAGCGTGGCGCACACCAGCTCGCCCACTGCCGCCAGCTGCCCCGAGTGGAAGTGGATCGCGATCAGGAGCAGCATCTCGCCGAATGACGCCGTTACGCCGGATTGGCTGGAGGCGAGGGGGGATTTATGAAGTTGCGGGTGACAGTTGTGGATTTTAGTACAGAACTGTATAGCAGTATGGGTCTAGTTACGCCGATTGGCTGAAAGGCGAGAGGGGATTTGTGAAGTAGCTTATGATAAGAAGTTGTGGAGTTTAAATAAAGAACTGTAGCAGTATGGGTCTTGTTAGACTTTTACTGTATTGCACAAAGGAACTTAAAGCTAATGTCGGCATTAAATGTATTTCTGCCTCGCTTTGTCTGTATACTGACTGAATGAGACAGACATAGATTTAATGCCAACATTAGCTTAATGTTCCTTTCTGCTACTCAGCATTTGTATGTTCAAGGTAAACTGCAACAGAAAGATGAGGTTATTGTAGGAGTTGTGACTGGTGTGGTGTGTACCAGTTTGGTTCATGGCTGGCTCTGCAAACCATGTGAATTTATTGTCATCCATCATCACCTAATAATTGTGTCTGGACCTAGGCCTCTCCAAAGGACTGCTGTTCTTGGCATACCATCCTCATCAATCATATCATCCCCCACGGCTCGTGGACGTGCTCGCCTTTACTGAGCGAGACCTCCTGCAAGCAGTGCGTAAGCTCAGAGGGCGAACCTCACCTGGCCCTGACGCCATACCCCCCTACATAATTAAAGGCTGCATAGGTGAGCTAAAACATCCGATACTTTATATCTTTAACCTAATATTAAGCTCAGGTGACTACCCGAGTATATGGAAGGAATCGCGAGTAACACCGATCCCAAAAAAAGGATGTAAAACTGAAGTGGAGAACTATAGACCGGTGGTTATATTATGTGCAATGGCAAAAATATTTGAAATGACACTACATGCCAGTCTGTTACCACAGTGTGCAGTTGTGCTTACTCCTTTTGTAATTTAATGTATGTTGTGTGTTTTGTACAATAAAGTTATATTGTATTGTATTGTATTGTATTGTATTGTATTGTATTGTGCACCATATCTGACGCCTCTTCAGCACGCGTTTCTGCCAAAGCGGTCGGTAGTTACAAATCTGGTAACTATGCTAGATTTTATCGCGCAGGAGATTGACACAGCGGCAGGTAACCAAGTGGATGTCATCTACCTGGACTTCCAGAAGGCCTTCGACCGTGTGGACCATGACACGCTTCTGATTAAACTGAGTCAAATGGGATTCGTGCCGAGGTTGTTGAAACTATTCGCCAGCATCTTCAGGGATAGACAACAATTTGTGAAATATGGCCCATATGTCTCGAGACCCTATGGAACTCACTCAGGAATAAGTCAAGGATCAAACTTGGGACCATTCTTGTTTGTCATCTTAATAAACGACCTGCCAGATGTAGTCACCAACTCTAAGGTACTGTTGTTCGCTGACGATGTCAAATTGATGAAGGCAGTTAACTCTCAGGATGATTCTCTAGAGCTACAGCGTGACATAAATGCTTTGCATAAATGGAGTCAAGAGAATAAGTTATACTTCAACCCCAGTAAGTGCGAGATGATGACATTCTCCAGGTCAAAATCACCGTACCAGCACCAGTACACCATGGAGGGTGCTCCTATAGCGAGAGTGTGGCAGGTACGGGACCTAGGCGTTGAATTTGATCCGCAACTAACCTTCCGCCCTCACCTGGAGAAGGTTACGAAAACGGCTTTCCAGCGGCTGGGATTCGTGCTGCGTAACTCAGCCCCTCTCACTTATGCAGCGACGGAAACCATATACAAGTCACTGGTCCGTAGTATCCTGGAAAATGCGGCGGTGGCCTGGAGTCCCCATCAGGACAAATACATTTTAGCGATGGAACAAGTCCAGAAACGATTCTTGAGGTCACTGTACAAGAAAAAGTACACTTACTACCCATTTATGTACCCAACGCGTTTTCTGGAAGGTTACTTAGGGTATGACTCGCTAGAACTAAGAAGAAACATGGCACTGGCAAAGTTAATTCTGAGTATCATAAGGAATAAGGTAGACTGCTTGGACTTGCTCCACAATATCCTAGTGCTTTTTGTACCTAACAATTTTATGAGAGCAAGGAGACACATGCTTTTGGCAGAGGCACCCTCGCGCACCAACTTGTACCGGGAGTCTCCGGTGCCGCGCGACCGGCGCCTGCTAGCCCGGCTGCTCGCCGCTCAGCCCGGTGTCGACTTGTTTGCCGACTCACTCAACACCGTGTTGAGAGCGTGTAAAAGTACTTCAGTTGCTATGTACGCTAATGCGATAGTTGGACGTGTGCTAAGCTCTAAGGCAATTGTTTTTAAATTATTTTTTAAAATTTGTGATTGGACAGTTGGTGTATTTTTTGATTCTCGCTTACACCTGTGGACTTCTTATGGGTTGGCTCCTCCCATTGGGCGGAGTTAAAGTGAGACAGATCTATTTCTCTCGACTTTTATTTTGGCGGTCAATATTCGTGGGAGCTGTGTCAAGATCTTTTGTGATTTTTGTGAAGATTGTGGGACTCGAACCCGCGGCCAGGAAGCGTGGTGAGGGATTGATACCGGGCGTGTTAACCGCTTGGCCAACTGTGCTGTGACGCGCGGTCCGAAATTAATCATCCCGTGTTGCTGAACCGCCGTGAACATAGCAGCAGAAGCAAATTTTTTGTATGAGTGAATTTGTTTTCATGATCATGAAGAAATAAGAAAAAGTAGCAAAATTCTGTTATCACTACATGCTAGGGGATGCTGCAATGAACCTATATACATATTACACATTTAACAGTGTGCTCGAAATTAGTCAAAATTATTAATTATAAGGACACTCAATACGGCCAAATATTATTCATGATTATGAAGAAATAAGAAAAAGTAGCAAAATTCTGTTATCACTACATGCTAGGGGATGCTGCAATTAACTTACTAACTACTATTACACCATTCAGAGTGCTCCGGCAGATTAATTACATTACAAGTTAATGTCACTCATTAAAAAAAAAATTACAACTAAATCTACCCACATGAGTGTGTAAATAACGGATAGACGATGGTAAATACATTATAAATCTATATATGTCATCTTTGTGTTTGCTCAATTGACTTCAAAATAATCAATCAAAGAGAAAGCGCCTGAATACATTGTACAGCAAATTGCGCAAAGAAGCCGTAAATTTATCGTGGTGTAATTAATCTCTCGGAGCACGTTGGTAAATGTGATATATGTCTATAAGTTCATTGAAATATTCTCTAGCATCTAGTGCTAACAGAATTTGGGTAGATTTGCTTGTTCTTCAAAATCATGAACAAAATTGTCGCTCATATTTGCGGTTATGTCGCTATATAATGTAATTGTGACGTAATTAATCTCTCGGAGCACGTTAGTAAATGTGTTGTATGTCTATAAGTTCATTGAAGTATTCTCTAGCATGTAGTGCTAACAGTATCCCGCCACAATGGGTTATTTCTTCATAATCATGAAAAAATAGTCGCCCATATAGGAAAATATTATGTTATGTTAATCAAGTTAAAACTTGATAAGAACTAAATCTACCACTCATCGAGTGTATGTAATGGATAGACGATGGTATATAGATCGTAGCAATAACTACTTTATGTACGTATATGGTCAAGGGACTTCAAAATAATGAAAAGTGTAAGCATCTGAAATATGTATTAAGTAAGTTGTCGGCTAGGGAAGACAGTGAAGGAATTTTTCACTAAAACAATTATCAGCACCTCAGCCCAGTTGGTTACAGCCTCGAACTAGATCCCTGTGGTCTGTGGATCGAATCTAACTAAAGCAACTAAAGATCTTTTTTCTTTTTTTTATTTTAATGATGGTTACTTTTAAAAATACATACAGTAATGAATGTAACCAGTTATATTACAGACTTATTTTGGGTTCTTAATATGTAGGTAAATAAAAGATGCCAAGACAAATTTATTTTATTTTAAGTATACAAATCCACATTAGAAACTACATCAACACAATCATGTTAAATTATTTTATATTGTTATAAGTAGGTATGATTAAAATCACAATGATATTTCTAAATTTATTATTTATCAATCAGAATATGGATACAAGTAACAGTTAAAATCGATAGCTTGAATTATATCATAGCTCTTTTAAGTAAGAGCATACTTTATTAAATAAAACAGAATAAAATGTGATCTACTAATAAACCTAAACTTAAATAGAACCTATAAATATTAAAATATATATAAATAATATAATTGTTACGTTCACTTCACTCTCACTGCACTAACTCATTGTTTCTACTACTCGACAACAGGTGTCGCTATTATTACCGCTACTCGGCAACAGATGGCGCCATGTGTCCAAAGAGTTAAAATAAATACAGCTGTTTTCTCTCTCTCTCGGTTTTATTTTCTAGTAACTGTTAAAATAAAACTTAGAGCTAAAAAGTTTTCTGGTAGAATCACTATTCTAGGATTTTTAAAAAGTTGCCTATCCAGGTTGTCTGTTGATCAAAATCCATTTAGTAGTTTTGTCGTCACATTCGCTGGGTACTTCGACATGTCGATGTTGCATCGTCATCTTCACCCAGGTGATCTGTTGGCAAGAAACGATACATTAGTAAATAGGCGTGCCAAATAAATAACATTGCTACATAACGCCATATCGATGGTGAACTCTGACCTCGATAGGATCTCTGACTGGAGCAAATGTCATGGGCTTACGGTCAACCCCAAAAAGACTCAAGTGATACTGGTTGGCAGCTCGAGACTGAAATCCAAAATTGACTGGCTTCAACTACCCCCGATTACTTTTGACGGTGTTAATATCCCTTTTGCCGATAAAGTGAAGAATCTGGGTATTCTCATCGACACCAACCTAACCTGGGTGCCACAGATCTGTGAAGTCAGTCGGAAGATTTTTGCATCCTCTGCCAGTCTGAGAAGACTGCGTAACTTTCTACCTACCGCTACTAAAATCTCGCTTGCACAAACTCTTTTACTTCCCATTCTCGACTACGCCGACGCCTGCTATTCAGATATCACCCAGGAGCAACTGAATAAACTTGAGCGCCTTCAAAATTTCTGCATACGGTTCATATTTGGTTTACGTAAATATGACCGCATATCCGAATATCGCAATAAACTCAAGTGGCTCCCAATTCGCCTTCGCCGGAATGCTCATATTCTCTCTTTACTCTACTCTGTGCTGTTCAATCCCTCAACTCCAGCGTACCTCAAAGAGCGTTTTATCTTCAAAAACCATCCCGACAACAGACCAATGAGATCATCACAAATGCGTCTATTAGATTTCCCATCACATAGTACTGAATTTTACAGTACCTCATTTACGGTTACAGCTATAAGACTTTGGAATGCATTACCTGTTAATATCCGTTTTGCGAAGACAGATATAGCATTCAAAAAACAGGTAAAAGAACATTATCTTTCCTCCATCTTGCTTTAGTACCTCTATATTATATAATCTTTGTAACTATTTCCTCTATCTTTGAGTATATTATGTATGTATGTATTTAAGTATTTATTATTAAAACTGAATGTTTACTACATCATTTGTACACCTTCCTCATTTATTCTTTTAGTCTCTCCTCCACCCAAAGGTTGCCTGGAAGAGATCGCTTTTAGCGATAAGGCCGCCTATTGCGTTGTATTCACTGTATTATAAATTGTTATTTGTGTTCTGTTTAGTCAATAAAGTAGTATTCTATTCTATTCTATTCTATTGCTGTGGGAACTAAAAACTATAAAAGTTTCAGTTTTCTCGCATACAAAGTGGCGCCTCTAGCGGAAACTATCATGAAACTTTTGACAGATAATCTATGCAGGTGACAGAAGAAAACAAAAAATTTTTCGGTTACGTAAATTGCAAAACCCGTACTAGAGGCCCTGATACAGCTGGTCCACTGCGGGTTGGTAGAGAGGAACAGATCACATATCTAGATGAGCTAAATCTAGATATGCAGGTTTCCTCACGATGTTTTTCTTCACCGTAAGAGCGATGGTATACATTGTACTTAAATTCAAAGAACTCATTGGCACATGTGGGTGTTGACCCCCGTATCTCTGGCGTGAGAAGCGGGCGCTTATCCGACTGAGCTACACTGGTCTATCAGTTTCATTATCATTTAAATGACTTTATTGTTTTAAAATAATGTATTTCTACACTTACCTTCTCATTATAGAGGCATGGCCCGGGGGCAGCGGCGGTATTCCCGAAAAAATAGGAAAGCTGAAATTTAGAAGAAAAAATATATTAAATAAAGATATAAGAAGAGATGTAAGAAGGCAAGCAGACAATGGGATGGTATGTCTGCAAAGCCAATCATAAAGAACCAAATAAACTGCTTATGGGCTTATGGTTACATTAAACCGATTGCATGTATCTATATACTCTAAGCATGTATCATATTTGTTTTCTCAGCCTCACACTTTAACTCATGTAAGTTCTGAGGCACATTTACTGATTCTACACTATGTTTGAATTCAGTTTCATGAAATTGATTATTCAGTAGACTGTGAGGATCTACACCTCTTGACAGACAGTCAGCTGGATTTAATTCAGTAGGAATATAGTTCCCTTTTTCAGGTACCTTCTCACATTCCCAGAACCCATCTATTTTCCTATTTAAAGACTCTGTTGAGACAGCCTCAGATACTGACTTGCAAAAGTTACTTGGTAGTGATGAACATCCCTCGCTGTTCAATGGTGCAGTGCCAGCAACAATGTAGCCGAACTGAGTGTTGTGTAGAAACAGCTGACCTGGTATCACTGGCAGTCTCTCACGCAGTAGGATCTGAAACATGATGTCACACCCAAGTAAAATATCTATATTTCTAGGTTCGCTGAAGCATTGGCAAGCTGAATGTGAGATGGTATGTTGATGTCCTGTACATTGACACGGAAATGAGGCATTGAAGATGTTATGTTGGGGACAATGCATGATAGAACAGTGAGTTTATAATCACTGTTGGCTGACTGGATAGCAAATCGAGCCTTTTGGTTGGTTGTGTTGGAAGCATTGCACACACCAACAATTGTTTTCTTCATCGAAGAACTCAGTATTAATTCGCTTAGCTAGATCCTTTAGGATAAAATTTACAGAGCTCCCTGAATCTAGTAGAGCTCTAGCATAGATATGCTCACCATTTTTAGCTTGAAGCTTGACAGATATTGTAGGCAATAATACCTCACTCTGTATGTTAGACATCAATGAAACATGATTAGTAGCAGCAGCGGCAGCGGGTTGGCTATTATGAAGCAAGGTGTTGTGCTTGCCTTTGTAGATACCACACTTAAAGAAAAATCTGCATTTTTGGTGGTTGTTGAGGCATATAGTGCATAGCTTATTGTTGGCCACATATGAAATCCTTTCATGCACTGCAGCTAGTTTAAACTTTTCACATCTAAATAGTTTGTGATTAGAAGCATGACAGTACTTACATGTGGGTTCTTCAGTGATGGGTTTGATGTTGTTAGCTATGTATGACGGCTTTTTTGGAGTGTCCTTACTCACACTCTGGCCTGTAGACTCGCAGGATGTGATGTTTCCCATTGCTGCAGCTCTTTTTTCTAGAAAAGTCAAAGAAAGTGAAACCCTTGCAATGTATATTGATCTAGTTTCCGCTGAATGATCGCAATTATTATTAAGTCGCATGAGTCAACCGGTATATTTAAGCCTTTCAACGCACTACTATGCTGTCTGACTGTAGCTATGAATTCCCTTATATTCTGTGCTGTACATTTAGTGATCGGTTTCATATCTAATATTGAGTTTATGTGGTGGTTTATAACAATCAATTTATTGTCATAACGCTTGGCTAGTAGTTCCAGAGCAATCACATAGTTAGAACTGTCCAGAGATAGATGTTTTATTAGATCTAACGCCTCCCCATAAACAAGAGAACGCAGATAGTAAAACTTATCACATCGGGATAACCTATCATGTGCCAATTACACTTTGGAACAAGTTCATAAACGCATAGTATTCACTAACTGTGCCACCGAATTTTGGTATCTCAATAGGAGGAAGCCTGTTGTGGTTTGTGTGAGAGTTAGTAGAGTTACGTACCTTTTCAGATGTCTGTACCATCTGTTGTCATTTGGACGCTTGCGCTGTTATCCAAGTAGGTAAAAGTCTTGTTTACTGTAATGGACAACATTTCAAAAAACTAAAGCTGCTATAAATCGAAAACCATTTCGAGATTTAACTCTAAAGACCACAAAAAAAATGTTTTTGTATTTTTTGGATGTATCATTTTGGAGAAAATCATAAAATAGTAAAAAAGTGCTGATGACGTCATGCATCAGGTGCGATGCATTTTGATGATCAAAGCGTATAGATTTAAAAACAAAGTAACTGTCACTTTCATTTTTGATTGACGTTGACGTTTTATCGTGACGTTGTTGTTTATTTGGGTCATTTTCATTAATTCTGTTCTGACATTTTCGTACTATTTTTTTAATTTTTTTATTAAGAGATGACCTCTATATAATATGTCCCAGAGCATGCCACCGCCTACACAGCTGAAAAAATGCTTCTACTTATTTTTTTACATGATAAGTACCTACTTTCCATCATCAGAAATATCAATGTCATTTGAAAATGACCCATTTGTTGGTTGGCATGTAAACAAAGTTTAAATGTCACTTGTCAGTGTCATTTATGTTTTTTTTCGATACTCAGGCAATAGACAAAAATAAAAATTTAGCCTAATATGTGACATCACTTCCGGTTTTAAAATAATTAACTTTAAAGTTGAAAATAACATGCAAAAATTAATGTATATACAAAATAAAAAAATACGGGTCCACTAATTTTCTATAAACTTTCCGAATAGCTAATAAAAATATAGGGTAAAGAAAATGAAATGTTGTCCATTCTTCACTTGCTGTTGTCTGTTTGTTTGGATAACATTTTGTTTACATTGAGATTTGAAATGCCCAAATAGGTTGCTGTCATAGACAATTCACCGATTCATGATGATTTTTGACCGATTTTGACTTTGATTGGTCCAGTTAGGTAGTAAAATAATTTTATTTATTATAGCGTTCGTTTTTTTTCTGTGATGAAAATAGATTTACAAATCTGTTAAAACCAGAAGGAAAAGGTGACACAAAAAGTAAACTCATTTGTGAAATAGGTTTGTTTTACCATAAATCATTAATACAACTTGAAAACATGAGGATTTATATCGATAACAAACAAATTAAATCAGAAAATACAAGAACACGACTCCATAGGTATTCAAATCAACTCCCCCCTTCCTTGACAATGACATTGACAGATTGACATCTCCTTTTTGACGTTTCACGCCATGGCTTATCTGCCGACCACAGAGTACGTCGTCGCGGTGTAAATACGATTGCTTCCTGTTATTATTCTGAGGTTCGGAGTTATATTTGTAACACGGCCTTTCCTGATGGCGTGACGTCCTCGACCGCAACGTCTTCTCAAAGTCATCAACACCACGCTCTAGGCAATCCAAAACTCAGCACTTCAAAATCTGTAAACAATTGATGTGATTAGAAGGGTATTTTTGCATTTTGTTCTAATTGGGCAGAGGCACACGAGTCGGCTTGCCACCCTCACCACTGGCAGAGGCACACGAGTCGGCTTGCCACCCTAACCACTGTATGTAGTTTATTGGCTCAGTGTTTATGAACGTTCTTTTTTCTCTGCGATGAAAATAGATTTATGAACGTTCTGTGATTTCAAAAATATTTTTTTTACTGGCAACACTACTACTATTGTAGTGATGTACACACGGTCTGTCTTGTTCGTCAATCGAGTTAACCTGTAATAATATAATATTGTCCCACTAATGAGCCGTTTTACTTGACAACTGTCAGTTGAGTTTTTGTACAAGCCTTTATTTTGTACAATATTCTTCTTACTTCTATTTAGTAAAATTTACAAGTTCAGAATGTTTATTTTTCAAGCGTCGTTGCTGTAGAGAACGCATGAGGGCAGATATAGAATTTCCTCTCTGGAAATAAGATGTGAGCTGACACAAAATCTGTGTTCTGAGGGTTTGACAGTTCAGTACAACTCAGACACTGTATAACGTTCGAATAGACGACAACTGTCAAAGAGGAGAAAAAGTAAAACATAATAATTGTAATAATACCTGATTCCCCAGTCCCCTATCGTGAAGTCGAAACAAATTCAATACAAGTTCGGTATAAGGGGTCAGTTCTTAAAATAAAATTATGCTTCCAAAATTGTTCCCCAATGATTTATACATTGTAATTTTCGTATTATGTAGACTAACGACTTCAAATATATAGTTTTTTTGAATGAATCGAGTACCTGAATGTGCTATCGAATCGAGTGACAGACAACCAAAGTGATGATCGAACATCCCTACTTTGGAATATTTTTATCCCCCAAAGAGAACGCACGCTAATTGGACAATGGCAGAGTTCTAAGGACGTTTGGTACCCCTATGAAAATGACGGGTTCTGTAATGAAAGTACCATGTTTAGAGAGTCACTGTATAGGTACACAAATAAATAAATAACTAGATTTTTAGAAGCTGGGAGAAAAGAGAAAAACGGAAAAAAATAATCTTTAAAATGTAGTCGCAATGGAACGTAAACATTCATACAGGAAGAATGGAACGTCAAGTGAAGTAATGTTTATGCCAAGTACTCTGTGATTTACGTCATAAATGTCTAGGTTGGATCTCAGTATAATGATAAAAATTTACAAAACCAGAGCAGAAAAATTGAAATGATAAAAAAATGTGTCATGTCAACAACTAAACGTCAACACTTGAACAACATAAGACGAACAACGTGAATAATAATTTGATAATAATATTATTATGTTAGGTATATCAAGTTGTATGTTTACGTTTAAATAAATACGGGACGTGCAACGTACATAATAAATAAAATGATTTTATTAATATTATCGACTAGATCAGGCTACTACTTTCATTATGGAATAATGTTATACTTATCCAACTTCTGAAGTTTTAAATTGCCATTCCGCAACAGGGATCTGCTATGCCATTTCGAAATGCTATATGTAAAGGTTCTACTATATGGGTATGCATTTGGCGAGTAATGTAATGAAATAAAATATACTGTTTAAAAGATCATTGTTTTATTTACATAACATGATTTGCCTGGAATCAACTTTAGGAATTTTATGTTCCTATTACCTACTCTATTCTATTCTCTGTTGGGGTGTAAGTACCTGCACCTGGCTCTCTAGATGTGCTAAATCTAGATAGGTATGCAGGTTTCCTTCACTGTAAGTGTGATGGTATACATTTTAATTAAATTCAAAGAACACATTGGTACATGTCAGCGCCGGGATTCGAACTGCAGAACGCAGTTGCTCTTCTCATATTTGACTTAGGTATTTATCATCCTATGGTTCAAAGAAAATATTGTCAGAATTTTGCGTGTTCTTGTTCTGCTGCTTCTGCAGGTTCCTGATGAAGAAGTGGGACGGGAGCCTGCCGGGGAGGTGGAACAGGAACCGGGTCTGGTTCTCCCCTTTGTCACATTTGTTCTATATCTTCAGCAGTTTCAGCGGTATTCAAAATATTAAATAATTAGGTTAGGTAATGGAAAATGAAATAACAACTACTATGACAAGATTGACAAGCAAGATTCAGTGTTACTAGATTTAAATATTAAAAAAATATCGATGATAGTGAATCGAATAAAGAGAAAAAGAAAATGGTTTACTATGGATAAAAGTCTTCAAGACTTAAATATAATCATATTTTATAAACCAAATGTACTAGTTTTGGCACAAATAGTACCAGAACATGGAATTTATTGATAAATAAAATATCTTTTGTATTTAAGAATGTATCGATATTTCTATTCGATTCGATTACTTTTTTGCTCGGATTTGCTGGTTATATTCCGAGGTCTGGCACCACTATTGTTACGTTCCGTTCTCTATATGTTTGTTTTTACGTTCCATTATCCTTAGATTTAAATATTCTTCATTTATCATTTTTTCTTTTCCCCCGACTTCTAAAAATATTGTAATTACTGAAAATACCTTATCTACACTGTATTAATAAATGGTGAAAACATGGTTCTGAAACGCTCCAAAAAAAGGCGGTACGCCCACTGCCGTTCTCCTTATTGAATTTTAATCAATTTAAATCGCACGCATAAGTGTATTTTTTTCAATAAATATCTGTAATTGTATGTATTGTATTATATTTTGTATATGTTTCACACACGGATAAAAAGGCAGGGGGTGACTCGCACGCACATTAAATGGGCCCCCCAAAACAGTCGCTAGTACATTACAGTGGCGTAGCAACAAGGGGGCAACATGGCATGAGGTGGTAAGGAAGGAGAGGTATTCCACGGCTCTCAGAGCAATCGCGTTATCGGTCAAGACCCCTACAAGCACCTTACTGGGTAATACATCCTACCTCGAGCATTTCTGCTCTAGCGGTACACCACTCAAGCCAGCCAATGAAGGCAAGCAAGAGGTGGGAAATCCTGTTCCTCGTCAGTTTTCTCTCTGGACAACCAATAAAGGCAAGACAGAGATGAGGAACAGGGGTTCTCCCCGGCATCGGGTGGGTGGTATTATTATTTTTTATTATTAAGATACCAGTAACGCCATCTGTTGGTCAGTAGCGTGCAACAACACTCATCGCAATAAAATAAAAATAATTTAATATGCTGATGTAGTTTCTAATGTGGATTTGAACAATATAAATACATTTTGTCTTGGTAACTTTTATTTACATACACTGATAAATAAAATTATTTTAACTAGCTACTGGATCAATATATAATACTTAAATGTAATTATTATTTCAAAGTAAGTTGTCATTCGGTATAGTTGATTTATGATGTTTATTGATACACTTAGTAGTTCATAGCATCATGATGCGTCATCAATTCATAATCAAATACGTAGGTTAGGCCTAATGCTAATTATCATTGCGTCTGCGTCATTTTACACATAATATGTATTAAAGAGTACAAGATAGTTAATTAAAATGTATATAGATGGCGCTTTTATGAGATGTGTCACCTATAAGTTATACTTAATATATAATTATGTTTGTACACACCCAGCTTGCTGATTTTTATTCTTATCAAGGTTTAACTTTATTTACAAAACATAATATTTTCCTATCTGCACCCATTAGCAAAATTAAATTTAATGTTGAGCAGTTTAACATGTCGAACATCCATCAAAAACATTAAACGTTAAATCCCAAAACACTGCACACTATCAAAATAAAATAAAAGAAGAAAAACGCTTTACACTATCAAAATAAATAAAATACAAAAAGAAAAACGCTTCACACTAATAACATAAAACAAAAGAAAGATCCGCGGTGTGTCGCGAACCAACGACTTTTAAGGACAAACGTATAGATCTCTTAACCAACTAGACCACGGTACTGATAAATGATTCAGTGAAAAACTCCTTCACATTCTTTCCTAGCCTGACTATTTTTCAGTTACTTACAATTTAATTCATTATTTTGAAGTCCCTTGACCATGTACGCATGTAAAGTAGTTATTGCTACGATCTATATACCATCGTCTATCCATTACATACACTCGGTGAGTGGTAGATTTAGTTCTTATCAAGTTTTAACTTGATTAACATAAAATTTTCCTATATGGGCGACTATTTTTTCATAATTATTAAGAAAAATACCAATTCTACACGATACGCTTAGCACTACATGATAGAGGACACTGCAATGAACTTATGGACATACAAAACATTTAACAGCGTGCTCCCGGAGATTAATTACATTACAATTACTTCGGCGTTATTAAAATCGCTGCCAGCCAGCAGCAATTTTGGATGACATGACGTCATCGTCACACACCCGCGCCTTAGGACACGCAGCTAGCAGTTTAGCAAAACTGGTAACTGCTGCTAGCTGCACTTTATAAGGCGCACGCCACGCCGTAAAGTAATTGTGACGTAATTAATCTCCCGGAGCACGTTGGTAAATGTGATATATGTCTATAAGTTCATTGATATATTCTCTAGCATGTAGTGCTAACAGAATTCTGCTACAATTGCCTTTTTTTAAAACATATTCGGCCATACAAAAATTGCTGCTAGTTTCTGCTGCTATATTCACAGACCTTGTTGCTGAGACCTACGAAACTTGTAGCAGATCACTAATTCTACGGCGTAGGCTTCGCTACGAGTTGACATATTGTTCGAGAAAAAAAAAAAAAAAAAAAAAAAAAAAAAAATTGGCCACAACTGTTTGGGTTCTATTCTCTATATCCTCGAACGTGCCTTATTATGGATTTTTCCTGCTGCCAGTCTACTGAGAACACCGGTGTCGTGTTAGATTGTACACAGTGCCGGGGAAAGTTCCACGGCCAATGTGTGTTATCAAATTTCGACAACAAATCATTGGATTCGGATGCGCTGGCGGCATGGCTATGCCCTAATTGTGTTAGAAAGGAACCAAAAAGAGATAACACTCCGATTCGTACTGGAAATAATAATAATAACTCTCGTCCGTGCAAACCTGAAGCTGCGAAGGTGAATAAAGGAGTGAAGACTCGGTCTCAGCTTCAAAAACCTGAGGCTTCTGGGACGCAACCTACCGCGACACCTGCTGCCGATCTTAGAGGTATCATACGAGAGGAGCTTACAAAGTTCAGAAGTGAAATGACGTCAATGATTAATACAGCCATAACTTCGGCTCTTGCAACCTTCAAACAGGAAGTGGATGATCTAAAAGCTAGTATAAATATTATATCGGACGACTACGCTAAATTAAAATCCAGTATCCAAAACATGGAATCCAAGGCGAAGGTACACGAAAAAAAGATATCTGTCTTGGACACTCTACAGCATCAGACTGATATATTGATCAAGCAGGACAATGAAAACCAGCAGTGGTCTCGAAGATCTAATATCGAAATATTTGGGATACCAGAGAGGAAAGATGAAAATTTGTTGAGTGTGGTTCAGGACTTGGCTAATCGTGTGGACTTTCCACTTGATATTAATAGAGATGTTGATTTTGTTACTCGTGTAGCTTCTTCCGACAAGGATAATAAAAAACCTAAGCCAATTGTTCTGCGCCTCTTGGCCCGCTACAAAAAGGACGACTTCTTGGCCAAATTAAAGAAGTTAAAGGGACTAAAGGGATCTGACATAGGTTACACAGGTAACAGTGGTCTGATATTCTTTAATGATCACCTGACTAAATCCAATAAGTCCCTTCTCTATATGGCCAAAAAACGCGCGAGAGAGTTGAATTATAAGTACATTTATGTAAAGAACTGCTCCATTCGCGTCCGTTTTTCTGACACGAGTCCTGTTATCGTAATTAATAGTGAAGTTGATTTAAACAAGATCAAGTAGAAGAATTGGCTAAGGTTAATATACTCATTTTCTTTGATTTGATTAGTAATAACCTTTTATATTGGGCACCGGTAATTAAAAATAATCAAATTTACATAAAGTTGAAACATTTTGATCTCTCAGCGGATAATAAGAAAACATTTAAATTATTTTGTAATTCAAAATTAATCGTATTATTATATGTGGACCATTGTCAAATAACTAGTGGATAATACGTTTTTACTATATTACCAGAATGTAAGAGGACTTAGGACTAAGACTAATATTTTTTATAGAAACTTAATTAATACGGATGCACATGCTGTATGTTTAACTGAAACATGGCTTTTGGATGGTATATCAAATAATGAACTGTTTGACTCTAGGTTTAATGTTTATAGGGCCGATCGCAACTACGCAGTACGTGGTGACACTTTGGGTGGGGGTGTTCTTATAGCCGTAAATAGTAATTATACAATAATTTCTTCTACTCGCATAGTGTTTGAGGCTGAAGCGGCTGATGCCATAATAGTCTCAATAGCATTGAACCCTCCTGTTAACACAAGAAAATTACATATTTTTTGTGGATACTTTCCCGAGTGCCCCTTGCAATTTGACTCTCTATGTAATTTTTTTGATAGAGTTTCACAGTTTATTCTTGATAACCCGAACGATTACTTTACTGTCATGGGTGATTTTAATATACCTATGGCAAAATGGTCTGATCCAACTTATGATAGTTCTGTAATTATTGAAAATATTGACAGTAATAAAGTAATAGATGCATTAGGAAGTTTCTTGGCATTTAATGATCTAAAACAATACAATAACATTGATAATGTCAATGGTAGAAGATTGGACTTAATAATTAGTAACATGATGTGTAGTGTATCCCGTTGTTCAATGCCATTAATTAAGGAGGATAAACACCACCCAGCACTTAACATTAGTATGAATTTAAGCATTAATATACTAAAACACGCTCCCCGCATAATAAAATTATTTCAAAATGCTAATTATCAATTAATAAATGAAGCAATCTCAGCAGTTAAGTGGTCCGAGATTCTAACTAGTGATGATATTAATGAAGCTGTAGACTTATTCTATAACGAAATAAACAATATTATTCTATCGCATGTCCCCTCTAAAATGATAAGGACTCAAAATCGATATCCCATTTGGTACAGTAAGTCATTAATTAAAATAATTCATGAAAAACTTAAATTCCATAAGAAATGGAAACGATATGGTAGAATATCCGATTATGATACTTTTAAATTACTTAGAGACAGACAGAAAAAAGCCGAGTTACATTGTTACAATCAATATATTAATCATGCAGAATATAATATTAATTCATGTTGTAAATACTTCTGGAACTTTGTTAAATCTAAAAAAAACAGCAATAGTTTACCTGATTCTATGCATTTTAATAGCCATTCTTCTTGTAATGGACAGGATATAAGCGACATGTTCAACAGTTATTTTCAGTCGGTATTCGAAAATGACTCTGTATTTGATGATACTTGTCGTGTTAATTCATTGAATGCGGTGAATTTGTCCTCCGTTTCACTATCACTACATTGTGTAAGCAAATACTTAAATAACTTAGATATCAATAAAGGTTCGGGTCCAGATGGTATTCCACCGGTTTTTCTAAAAAAATGTTGTAAAACAATTGCGTTGCCGTTATATATTTTATTTAATCTATCCCTGAAATCCGGCCATATGCCTATAAAATGGAAAAAAACATTTGTGGTACCTGTATATAAAAGTGGAGATACTCACAATATAGAAAATTACCGTCCCATAAATAAATTGTGTATAGTTGCTAAACTATTTGAAAAGATGGTATATGACATAATTTTTCCCATTATTCGTCCTTTAATAATTGAACAACAGCATGGCTTTGTTAACAAGAAATCGACTGAAACCAATCTTTGTCATTTTGTTGATGTAGTTTCCAATGCCATGGCTAATGGATATCAAGTGGACGTTGTATACACTGATTATTCAAAAGCCTTTGACAAAATTTCACACGTCTTACTTATACAGAAGCTTTACTCAATTGGTGTTCATGGTGTCTTTCTTAGATGGGTTCGGTCTTATTTAAGTGATAGAAGCCAGGCTGTCACTATTAAAGGTTATTGTTCCTCGTTTGTACCAGTAACTTCTGGCGTCCCACAGGGTTCGCATCTTGGCCCTCTGTTGTTTAATGTGTTTATTAATGACATATTTAAAATTTTCCAACATTCGAACTTTCTGCTATATGCCGATGATAACAAAATATTTAAAATTATTGATAGTGAAATCGATTGCAAAAAATTTCAGGATGATCTTAATGCATTATGTTCCTATTGTAGTAATAATCTTTTGAAATTGAATGCTAAAAAATGTAATATTATATCTTTTACTAGAAAAAAAAAACCTATATTATTCAACTACAAATTGCAAGATGAACCTTTGGTTAGAGTGACGGAGGTCAAAGATCTGGGTGTTTATTTAGATCATAAACTTGTTTTTAATAAACACATTGAGACAGTATCAGGTAAAGCTTATAGAATGCTTGGTTTCATCTTGAGAGTTGGTAGAGACTTTAAACAATCCTCTACTTTGATAAAACTATACAACTCCTTTGTCCGCTCGGTTCTTGAATATGGGTCCACTGTATGGAATCCACAATACGATATTTATATAAACACTTTGGAAAGAATTCAAAATAAATTTTTGAAGCATATTAATTTTAGGTTTAATAATATTAATACAAATAAAATTGATAGCCTGTCCGATAGACGCAATATGAGAGATCAGTTGTTTCTTTATAAATTACTTAATAATGAAATTGATTCATCATATCTTTTAAATAATATATGTTACCGTTGCCCTCGCGTTAATTCTAGAAGTAAACTCTTCTTTAGTTTGCCCGCAGTCAAAACTAATTACGCTGCAAATTCATTTTTATATAGAGCTTGTAAGAATTATAATAATAAGTTTAACCATTTAGATCCACTTCATTTCAGTTTTAATATTTACAAAAAACAAATTATACTAAATTTAAGAAATTAATTTTAGATGTAATTTAGTTTCTGTTTTGGTAAAAAGTACTTGTATTTACAACTTTGTTAATATTTTTTTTTTTTAATAATTAACTTATTGCCTTAGTTTAAGTTCTATCTAATAGTGGAAACTTTACTGGTCTATGTATTAATTAAGAACTTTAATTTATTGTATTATGATACTGTCTGTTTCCCTAATACTAATAAATAAATAAATAAATACTTAAGTAATATAGTTAGGTATAGTAAATGATGTTAAGATATAAGTATAATGATAAGTTTACAATTTGTAGTTTGTGTTTTTAGAAATAACCATATGTAACGCCATAGGTCTCTAGCCTGTAATGTTATGTATGATGTGTAAATAAATAAATAAATCAAGGTAAAAGAGATAAAATAAACATACCTTTCAAAATATGCCTCTTCTTTAACCAACCATTGCACCCACTCTATTGCTTTCTTTTCATGTTCAGGAGCAGCTGAAAAAAATATAATTACATTTAATAAGTATTTATTTATCAGTTTATTACAAAGGATGTTCACTTTTTAGTGTTGATAAAAACATACCCATCAAGGAGGGACACGCAAGTATCATGCAGAGGCTGAGAGAGACAAATCTCACTCCAGCAGGCGTAGGGGGTGGCTTCTGAGTGACCAGCCTAAGAAGACCTGCCACTTCATCATCCTGGAACTTGATCCCAGCAATACCCCTCAATGCACAGTACAGCCTCAGTAAAGCCGAGGCCTCCACACCTGCTGTGGCTTCTTTCAGTCGGTTCAGGAGTTCTTGTCTCAGCTTGGTAAGGGCTGCATGACCGTCCCCTTTAGCTCTCTTGTGTGAGTTCCGTAGAAATGTGGCAAACCACTGTCTGATTGTTTGATCTGAGCCCAGCAGTAAGCCAGACATGTATGAAACCTGAGGATTAGTAATAAAAATCAGATATTTAATATTATAACTTTGTAATGAACTGGTATGATAGTAGCAGGTGCTAAAAATTATTATACATATAAACTAACCATATTAAACTTACCAATTCATCTAAATGGTATGTGAGAGTGAGGTTAATGATGAGAGCTGGCAGTCTGGATGCAGAGGCAGCTTGAGATTTAACTGAAGCTGCAATGTGGGGGCATGCAGCACACAGTGTGGTCAGAGCTCTCCCTCGCAAGCCACACTCTTCCACTCTTTCTGTGTTCATCACCAGAGATTCTGCCACTAGAAAAGATAATGCATATGATATAGATATTAATCTAGCTGGTTCCATCCTAAAGTAAGACATGTAAGTTAGCTGATTATTTACCTTCTTGTAAAGTGTCAGGCATGTTGGCTACCACCCAAGAAATGAGCATTGGCCCCTTGTTGACATGCAGGAGAACTTCCACCACATCACAGATGTTCAGCAGATTCGGAAGTTCGGCCAAACTAATGCATAGAACATACGTAATTTCTTCCAAATACACATCATTGTCAAACAACTCTGAAGGTTTGATTGCACAATCAGTGTTGTTCAAATGCTTGTTCTGATTGTACTCAACAAGCTGAGCTTGCATCTGTAATATTTCAGAGAGCACCAGACGCATGCGACGGGAAGAGTCAGACTGCTCAAAGTCATTTGCAATGCCAGTTACTGCTGTTTGAACCAGAAATGATTCAGTACATTGCGATCCATTCTTCTGTCTGTGAAGGAGGTAAATAAGCTGAGTTATTTATGGCAATGTTGATATTCTACACAAAATTTAACAGAACTGAGTACACACAATGTTATAAACATTCATTATATAATATTATTATTTGTACTTTGTAATTTTTCTTACCTCATTTGCTGCTCTTTTTTTAGGTCTCCCTCTAAGGTGTGGAATTCTATAGATAATAGGGACACTATAAAGTTAACTAGATCTATCCCAGCCAGTAGGGTTAGGATTTCTTTTTTGGCTTCGGAGCAATATTCGGTGATGTCCAATGGAGTGATGAGAGCCATCCGGACAAGACATGGTATTATGGGTCTAATTTCATCCGTAGAACACTTTGTGAGAGCTGCTACGTCTACGTCTTTCAACGCTTTGAAGACATGGGGTAGTACCGGCTTCAGGGCAGTATCCATTTTGAAAGCTTGAGTTCTTGATAAGTCGTAGATACGTGCTAGCTAGTGAAACCACGAATCATTTTAATAACATATGAAAATTATATTTTAATAAATAAACAAGAAAAAGAAGCGTTCAATTCAATGTAGAATTGAGTGTTTTTTTCGTTTTTGTCAATTATGACAAAAAGTCATAGTGACATTATTGACACTGACAGGGTTGTGTTGTGTATTCTGTGTTAGTATTTTATGGCCAAATCTATGATCTATGGAACGATTGGATATTTTTTCAGTGCTCGTATTACTAGCGATAGCGCCATCTATGATTTTTATTTAATGAGAAGTCAGAACATCGCTCATCTCATCGAACGGTACAAATGTGATGAAAAACACAGTAGTTAGATTTCTCGCTATCCATCCTTCGCCAAATCCCGTCTCGTCTTAAATAAGCAAGTTGCACAGCTGGAGAACAGTACTATTTATTAAGGTTACATTAGGGTAATGTCTTTTTTTCAGTTTCCTGGGGGGCTCTATATGACGAAAAACTAAGTTTAGGAGCGATGCTGCGCGAGCCACGACTTTATCGTATTGTATTTAACGGGCCGATTGCACGAAAGCTCTCGTTCGTTCGTTTTTCGTCAGTATAGAGCAGTCCGCAATTCCCCGTTGCACGGGTCCGTTATGCATGTAACATCACTATACAGCGATATGATTACACGAGTTCATCGACGTCGATAACACATCCATGCAAAGGTCCCATTATTTCAAACATAGAACAACGCGGATTCGCGAACTTCGTGATAGCGCCGTGATCTATGGTATAATCTATGTTTACCTAAACAAACATTTTGATACAGCCGGGATTCGAACCCAGGACTTTTTGAGTCTTTGCAACATAAAGTGTTGTTTTATTTATCAACTAAAACCACTGAGCCATCCGGTCGATTTTAGGGTTCCGTACCTTAAAAGGAATAGAGGAACCCTTATACCCCATCCACACGCTCGGCGAACAATGGCAAACAGCAAACAGCAAACAGCAAACACTGACGTGTGGATGGGTGTTTGTCGTTGTTTGCCTGTTTGTGTTTGTGTTCGCCAGTGTTCGGCATCGGTGTCGGTTTTTCTTGCCAGATCAAAGGATGTTCGGCAAACAGTTCGCTACGTATCCACACGTCTGGCAGCGGTCAGTATGCGCGCTGAGCTTGGAGGAGGAGGACGTATTTACTTGCTACACTTTTTCGTCGGCGCGCGCGCAAAGCGTAAAAAATGACTGATTGGTCAGCACCTACGATTTTGTAATTTTTGGAGGCTTATCAAAATAAAAATATAAAACAAATTAAAGCCCAAATAAAGCAGTACATTGAACGATTTCTATGTATTTTTAACCGACTTCAAAAAAAGGAGGAGGTTCTCAATTCGTCGGGTTTTTTTTTATGTATGTTCACCGATTACTCCGCCGTTTATGAACCGATTTAGAAAATTCTTTTTTTGTTGTATTGGGTTGAGATCCCAGGTGGTCCCATTTTTTTCAGAATTTTATCTCACCCCTAAGGGTGGGTAAAGGGGTAAAAACATGGTATGAATTTCGATTTTGGACACATATTAACCGATTCTAATGAAATTAAGAACGTAAATATAGTTCTTATAACAAAAAAATATGATGGTGACCTTGAGCTGATCTGATGATGGAAACGGAAGGCAGTCAAGGGAACTCCTCAACGGTATATAGCAACTACCTCGTGTTTAGGCTTGAATGATTCGTATTGATTAGTAGGACGTTTTGGTATCATTTGCATCTTACTTTTGATTAAAAATTATTGCAAATAAACTAAAAACTATAAAATAATAATTAAAAAGAAGAAGTCGGTTTTTAATTTTTTTTTAATTATTATTATTATCCCACCATCGTCTTTGCTTTCTTCTTATTTTTCTTTTTTCTTTCTCTTGCTTTAATTTATATAATAAAAATATGTCAACCCGAAAGTAATAGCTCGTCGTCCGCCGTGTTTGCCGGTTCGGAATGTTATGAGCGTTCGCCGAGCATGTGGATGGCTGTTTGTGTTCGGTGATTGTGGTTGGTGTTTGTGACTTTGTTTGCTGTTTGCCGTGTTTGTGACAAACAGCAAGCGTATGGATGGGGCTTTATAGGAACACTTTGTTGTTTGTCCGTATCTGTGTATCTTTCTATCTGTCACCACCATTTTTCTCACAAAACGGGTAAAGGATCAAGCTGTTATTAACCGACTTCAAAAAAAGAGGAGGTTCTCAATTCTTCGGGTTTTTTTTTTGCATTGATATATAAATTTAGGGCCCGGTAAAGTAGTAAAATAAAACGATTAAAAAATATATATATTTGAGGTAGGTACTTACCTCCTCCTCCTACCTCCTTAAAGTGGGGATTAAGTAATATTTTTTCCGTTGTTTTGATTGTGTCGGATATCCGTGAGTAGAGCTTTCAAAAAGATTATAGGTATGCTCAAACCATTTATTGGTTCAGTGATTGCATTACGAAATATTAAGCTTCAAAGTGCTAATTTTTGTTAGCCCCAACTGTCAAAAAATATGAAAAAAATCACGGATATAGTTAGCATTACTTACATATAAGTAGGTATGATGAAATTAAAAGTAAAACTATTTCATGTCTACTTAGACATGTACGGAACCCTCAGTGCGGGAGTCCAACTCACACTTAGCCCGATATTTATAATTGAAGGGATTCTTACCTATAACTTGCCATGCATTTTCACCAAATAATATTTCGGATAAAACCACCCTCATTCGCTATATTCACTGACCTACTCCTAGGAGGGAAACGCTAGCCCTAGCCTAGCAAAAAACGAACAAAAGATAACAAGCATGATCGCGCATGCATCGGTACGATTTGGTTACGGTTATGCTGATGACTTATTTATGCCATACGAACAACAAATACCTACAGTAGGTATACTTTTTACGACATGCCCTATAGATGACCGACAGTGCACGCATCAATGGGGCCTGAGCCTAATACCTACATCGAGCTAGGGTCGCGGTTAGCCACGCAACGTTCCGAAACATATTTTTCGCACTATAGAGTGACCCCACAGTCCCTTTACTATGTAATCGGGAGTTACCGCAAAATTAAATTCATCAGTGAACCATAAACGGTGGTCGTTCTGTGGCTGCGGCGCCTGCGGTTTCTCAATCGAGAGCTATCGATAGGTTTGGGATGTGTCCAACTCCAACAAATAATAATTAAGTCCTTAGTAGATATTTAGCAGAAAGTTAGCAGGGCTAATAAATTGTTCTACCTATTATATTACCACATAACATAGTATCTTAATAGGTACCTACTTAGTTGTGGGTAGGCTACATGGTAGAGGTAGATCTAGATATAAGTATTATGTATTTTTCAAGTTTTGTCTTTATATTATATCAGTCTCAGCAGGTAAGGTAGGTACTTTAGTTCTTATAATTTACCTAAAAAGTGATTGAACGGGCAATTTCAACATACCTACAGGTACAAATAGTACAAATGTACACGACTGTAATCCCCGAAGGGGTAGTCACACAGACAGAACACAGAAGTGACTTGTTGCGAGTCACCCGCTTTTCGCTGTACCTACACTTGCACTCGCGTGATAGGTCGTGAGCCGTAATGCCGTTTTATATTTATTAACAGACCAATATTTGCTAGTTAAGTACTGCCTTGCTTACTTAATTATTACCTATACTAAAGGTACTTAATGATTAATGGATATTCTATCCTATGGGCTTCGAAAGTTTTCTACTCATGGGATACCTACTTTCTTTTCTGTCTGCCATTAGGAATCCAATTTGTAAGTTTTTGACAACATAGAATTATTTATACGTACTTAGTTAATTAATCTAGTAAGTAAGTGCAAACTGTAACAATTTTTTGACTTCCGAAGGATCGGGGGTAAGTAATGTTTTTTCTGCAACATACAAATATCAGGCAAACTTTGGTAGATACCGAATGTGATTTTCAAGACCTCAATACAAGTTGTCTATTATTTGCAATACATTGTGCAAAATTCCTCCGCGAAGACCAATAGAAACTTTATATCAATAAACATACATATTGAAATAATCTAAATACCTAATAGGTACAAAGTAGTAAGTAGTCATTGTTTACAGTAGACTCTAGGTAAGCATTTTTTCGGTAAATCTGTCCCACCCAAATAAAATAAATGATCACTTTGGATTTTATTTGCTTTGGCTACGATTAACAAACATGGAAAACGCACCCGATTGACAGCTACAGCGCAGGCTTAAAAATTATGCCGTATTCACGCCCGCTGTGGATTCGAAAACGTGGCGTAGGTTAGTGAGTTAGTGGGTGAAACGGAGCCGTCGTTTGTTTGTTCGGCGCGGATCGGGCGCGCGGTGCAGGCCAGGGCGGCTGGGCGGCGGCGGCGGCGGCCTGGGCGGCGGAGGGCGGGCGGCAGTCGGGCCCGGCCGCGCAACGCGTCGCGCCGCCCGCTCTAGCGAGCCCCGCTTCCGGCCACGCTCAATATTACACATTCTCGCTTTACTTCACACAGTCAGGAATGTACACTTCATCTTTATTAAAATACCATACCGAATAAAGTGAGTTATTAAGTGCCTGTACCATTTATTGGGACGAGTTTTACGAGATTTGTGGGTCAATCGTTAAATCCACTGATGGCTTACATCACTGGTGTAGCACTATTTCGGCGGGAAATACTAGTTTAGCTACCCTAAACTAACAATATTATTTGTATCACTTTTTAAACATAGTTTTATAGGAAAAATACGTATTAATTATCATTATCATAGAATAAATGTGGACTGATTTCTTTAAAAAATATTTTTATCATCAGGAGATGAACAGTACCTTATAAGTTCTTTTTTGCATTTATGTATGTTTCAGTATTTATTTATAGTTATTGTGTCTTTATTAATATTAAATACATAATTTACCAGCATTATTATAAAAATGACCGTCGTCTCCGTATAATACCATTAATTAAATTGGGGTTGCCCTTTAATGAAGTCTCCTTAATCTGGTTTATGATTAATTTGATTTCATTTGTTCCGAAATTTAATGAATAAATCTTCAGAGAATATAAGCGCGAATTTTAATTAGGTAAGCAGGTGCTGCGGATTGACAAATTTAAGATAGGTAGATAGATAATTAGATAGGCACATAAAACCTAACATATTAGTGTTAATCAGAGGCTGCCGGTTAATTTTGATTGGATTATTACTTATAAAAATAAACCTCACTGAAACTCAAAATAATTATGCTTGGTAATCTAAATAACTCACTTAAGAAAAATATTTACAGTACGCTAATCGTTTGTCGGAATAGCGGCAATTAGTTAAAATATGTAAAGTACCTCTAACAGAGATTTGAGCAACTCGGTAACACCACTTACACGAGCGTCCAACAAACATTCACTATTGTCAGTATGAAAATGAGCATGTTGGAACAAAACTAGCCTCTAACATTGTGTGCGAGTTATGTACGACCCAGTTAATGAACGCATATCGGAACAATGTTTCAGCGTGTAATTTATTCATTACCAGCCGTCCTCGATCAACTGTCGTCAGTAACGGAAAGTCTCCGGCTGATGATGCTGTTGACGGCTCGCATCTGCTCCGTAGCGTCGTAGGTACTCGCTCCGATGTACCGACACTGTGTTCATGGACGACGCTGTCCGTGCCCACTGCAGTATCGAGTCTATCGGATATGCGTACACCGTAACATTTGCTATGCGTGTAGTTGCTGCGACTTGGCTTGTCACTGATCATTGTTTAAATGAATATACTAGGTAAGAACAGTAACAATCAAAAGCTCATCTTTAAATAATACTGATTTCATTTTTATTTAGGAAAGCCTAATTGAGGATGTGATACTTACAATGTTACATTAGCCAGTGTGATCGTGCAGTGCTAAGTGTTACTTGTGCTAGTGATGGGCGTGCAGCAGTAGACGCGATGGAGACGCTGCGGACGGTGCGGGACTGGTGGCTGGTGGCGCCGCCGTGGGGCTTCGCGGCGGAGCGGGACGAGCGCCTGTACTCCATGTACACCTCGCGGCAGCGGCAGCGCGCCGTGCCGCGCGTGCTGGCGTGCGGCGTGCTCATGCACGTGTGGGAGCTGCTGGTGCCGGGCACGCGCGACGTGCCGGGCGCGGCCGCCAGCTCGCTGCTGGAGCTGGCGCTGGTGCTGGTGCTGCTGGCGTCGCACGCGGCCGTGGGCATGGGCCGCCGGCTCGTGGCGCACGTGGCCTGGCTGCTGCTGTGGATGCAGGTGCTGTCGGCGGCCGTAGTGCGCGCGGGCGACTCCTACAACGAGATGCTGGGCTGGGCCGTGCTGCTGCAGTACCTCACGCTGGCCGCGCTGCCCTTCCACTTCATGGTGCTCATCTCCTACAGCGTCATCACTTTGATAGGATTCGTCTTGTGCCAGTACTATAATGCGTGCAGAAAAGGAAGATTACCCGAAGATTTTGCTTACCAGGTAAGGATTATTTACCTAAATAAGACGTAATCGTTTGCCCCCAATCCTTTTTGGCAGAGCTTTTTGGGTTCAGAGATAATGTCAGCGATGGGATGGTTATGAACGTTTGATGAATATCTGTCTGGCTAGCCTTTCATAACTTATAAGAGTTTTATAGTTAAGTAATTTTGTCCGTTTATAACATCGTCGTTCAGGTATCTTTTGTTTTTGGAACTTCTTACATATTTAGTGAAATTAAACGCTTTATTTGAGGAGTAGGTACAATGAAGACAAATTAAATCACGAAACACATTAAATATGCATAGTAAACCTTCGTTGGCGGTGGATCAGCCCAGCGAGCCGAGCTCGGGAAATGTCTATAGCTATAGGTATTAGGTAGATACGTATTGCCTGTAAGAGAATGTTATGTGAATCACAGAAATATCGGTAGAAATTACCTTTTCACAGGGCTGGCGCATTTCAGGATAAAACTTTAATTTATATTTTAAATCTATATACCTAATATACTCACGTGCAACGAAACAGTTCCACTTACAAAATACAGACTCCAAATAGCCCCAATTTTTTTTAACTTTTAATAGAAAATTTGAACAAAATGTTTACGTTTTTAGTTGTTTATATTCTGATGCACCGTTAAATGTAGTTAAATACATAATATATGAGGCGTCATTAAGTTAGTTTTTTTCCGTTCAGGAGTTAATTGATGCTTTTCTGAATGGAACTTTTTCTTTGCCCGTGAGTGTATCATTATCATCCTGCAATCGTTCACAGGCAAAGGCATCTCCCAGTTCAGTGCAGTCCCGAGTTCCACAACACTCAGTTCTCGGCCCTTTTCTTCCAACCACTATCGTCTACGTTCATTTGCCAGTACGTGGTTTGTCTAGACCTTGTCTGCTATTCAGCAAATATGTCCGACCCACTGTCACTACAGCTTATAGATTTTAAATATCGGTCGGTTGTCGGATAAGCGATAAATGTCGGTTTTCTGTTTATACATTTTATGAGTTTCTGATGTGATTTTTCAGAGAGACTTCAGGCTTAGCTCTTTCCATAGCAAGTAGACATGACCAGGTACTAAGTAGTTATTATTCTGTGACATGACGTATTTTTCAAACTTCGAGGAATGACCAAATATTTGCCCATATTTAAAGCCAAGCCATGAATATTATATTCCCCATACTACATACCTATGTGAACAATAAAACATGGGGTAAAAAAACGGATAAGTAAACACAAACCCATAACGTGTACGTAGGTAATTAAAGGGGGAATAGTAGTTACACTAGTCACCCAAATATTATTTTAGTTACAAAAAGACACATCAGAATGGTAGAATCGATAAAATACCAGTGTTTACATGTTATTTCAGCATGAAAGCACAAAAGTGTGTGTATTTGTTTGTCGTTCTTTCACGTTGTCGTCCAACGGAGGGTCGCTATATACCACGGTAGCTATACCCTTATTAGTTTATATATAGTTACATACGAATCTGAAAATTGACAAGACTCTTTGATAAAACAAGCTTTTATATCGAAGCTTGTAGGCAGTCGTAGGCAAAAGCTTCGTACCTACCTACTTAGCTACTAGCTAGCTTTGCTAGCTATGCAAGTTACTGTACGTAGAGAGTATGACTTTCAAGTTTCCACTTGAGGCTCAGATTGATGTCAAGTTGCGCTCTATTACAAATATGCATTTCATCGTCCCTTATTAGAAGCATCAGTCAGTATACTTAATTTGATCAAACTGCCCCTTTGGGCTACTGGTAGAAGTTTCATCTATTATTGTGTTAATAAATTGAGTTATCAAGTTTGTTCATAGTTAGGAGTAGTTAGGACATACGAGTAGACGGCTGATCACCTGTCAAACGCAAACTCTGCTTCTCTACCTCAATTTAGAAATACATCAAGATCGTATTTATAGGGGATACGAGTTTTATGTCGACGATTTATACGAGCCTATATTGATACTTAGGTAGCCGCGTATTCGTATAGAATTTTACGTGGAACATGAGAGTGGTGTTTTCCTACAAATATTTTTTGACATATGCCTTTGAAAGCTTTGCCTTTGAGTTTGGGCGCTGGAAGCCCGTTGGAAAACACCATCCCACGTCACTGTATATTGCAAAGGGTTTTTTTCTTCTTTGAGTCTATAACCACGAGCTCTATTTGCTATGCCTTTGAGCGTACCTACGCCGTACGATGGGTGAAAACTGCCTGGATGGCGTAGGTTTTATTCAACTATTTTCAAGGCATTTTCTTTTTAAAAGTGTATAGTGTTGTATCAAAATTCAAAACAACTTTTGGAGGCTCTGTTGGATCGTGCCATTGTTTCACAATTTTCCCGAAGATCCTGGGGCGACTAAGCATTTAATTTAGTTAAGGCGCATCATACCTGCCCAAGCTGAACCACTTTATAAAGTCAACGTTAAATGTTAATCCGGGATAACGTCGGCATCATAGAGATTCTAAACCTTAAGCTCCAATTTACCAGGTTTTGATTTTAGGCGCAAGCTTTCAAAATCTAATGAACGTTATTGTTATTAATTATTAAACATACACGAAAACCCAAACACATTATAAAATATAATTATAGGTGTTTATGGCGAAAAGCCTTGACCTGTAACCTATGTATCTGTACCTTCCTACTTGATAGTCAGCTGATTACTCTTTCACGTAAAAACCACTGAACAGTTTTTGATAAAATTTGTTTTTTTTCACTTAGCCCTAAAATGTAAAGTAGTAGTAATTCTTAGTAAATCTGGGATAATATATTATGTATGTGTGTATAAAATTTACTTATATTTGTTAATCCAGCGTATTAAACCTCTGATATTCCAAGCAACAGATTTTAATATCATTTTCTAAATAAACATTCCCAGTAAGTATCATCGTATTACGCAGACAATTTCAGTGTTTCTTATTGCATCATAAAAATATATTGATTTTGTTTTACGTTTATCTATGAGAACAAATCAAACTCACTGAAAATCATGTGCGTATAATATAATATCAAATAGAGTGATTTATAGTGACACAGTGATGTCGAATCTGAAATCTGAAGGCACCAAATTTAATTTTAGCAAGGAAAAACTATACTTATAGTTTTATGAAAGCACTCAGTATGCGAGCCTCCCCGAGTGAATGTACCTATCTATATACTCTACTTTTATTATACTTTTAGCGCTAGTTCAGCGACTGGCTAATCTTTTCACACCAAGTGGCAAATCTTGGTCTATGCCAAGTGTTAGTCGCTGAAAGTTTACTTGCTCTAGTGAGCTTTACGTTAAAATTACGGTTATGCTAGCTATTTTTGTTTCTTAAAAAAAAACAGATAGAAATTAGTTATTTAGATTCACATAAGAAACTCCATAGAAACTGCATCATTTCTACTTAGGAGGCGGCAAACTTCACCCTTCTCCTGGGGGCGTCACTCCTGGGGGCCACAGCCTACGCGGTGGCGGAGCGCCAGCAGCGCTGCTCGTTCCAGGAGACCAAGCGCAGCCTCGGGGACAAGCTCACCATCGAGCAGCAGAGCAAAGAGCAGGTAGGTAAGCTGTAGATTATAGTCACAAGTTTAATGAGAGTAGGCTGGTGCTTGTAGCGCAGTTGGAGAAAATGCCGCCACCACCGTTTCGTACCAATCAATGAAATCACAAGCACAGAATAAGGCTGGCGCCTGCGCCGCCCACGCGCGGAGTGACACAGGCCTGTCACAAGACTCACAAGTAAGATAAAGTGCCTACACATACAGGAACTGACACATGCGACATTCCCAGTTGCGGTATTGTATCTACTTAGTAAGTGCCTAGTTAGTTATTACGTTCGTAATTATTCAATAAAAAGCCACTTTTCATAACCTATGATTTTTTTTATCTAAATGTGTCATATACACAATATCTACCTATAACCGTCCTATACCAGTGCAGTGAACTTGCAGCTCGAACGCATAGAGCGAGCATAGCAGGCAAATATTGCGGAGCAATAGAATTTCAGCAAAAGTTTAACATTGATGTAGGTCATGCCGGCAAAATGCTGTATATATGAGCTTATGCATACGTTCGCAAACTATTAATAAACTAGACGAACCGCAGCGCGAATCAAAGGTCAAATTTTTTTGAATAAAGAATAGTAGGTAGTTATATAATTTCTCGTAATTACATAAGAGTCTAAATTGTTTTGCATGTGATTATGTTATGTTTTTGTGTGCAGGAGCGGTTGTTACTGTCCGTGCTACCGGAGCATGTCGCAGTCCAGATGCGGAAGGACTTGGGCCTCATCGACACGCAGTTCAAGAAGATCTACATGTCCCGGCATGAGAATGTCAGGTACTGACGCTACTGCCGCTGACATATTTCGCTTCAATAAAATATTCAAAGCAAACATAACTTCTCAATATAGAACAGTTTATTTTAACTAAATCAATAAGTAAACGCCGTGGGCGACAATATCTACTGTACGTACTTAGTTCTTACATTATGTTGGAACAGAAGTGCCCAGACAATGTTAGTGTGTGTTTGTTCACATTCATAAATATTTTTTATTGACGAATGCGTCAGAGACAGCTTTACCTACTTACTTTGATCTATTACCGTATATTTGTACTGGATGACAGGCAGATTTATGTTTCCAGCTCCGTTTATTTTGTTTCCAAAATGATACATAGGTTTGCCCGTAGGTCTTGATAGTTTAATATCCTGAGGTGAATACTGAGGCATTATCATTTGACGCTGTTAGCCTGTTACTAATGGTCTCGGAGAGCTTTCCACTAAGCTATAGGCATTAGATACATACACAGACACTCCTAAGCTGAAACAGCTTAATGCGTCTCTACCATGCGTCCACTTAATAACGGTACCGACTTATTTACTTATCAAAGTCAACCTAATGATCATCTGCTCGACGTCTATTACGTATTCTGTTATAGGCTATCTGACTACTCTTAGCAACTATTTCCATTTTCCGAGCATCAGTATACTTTCACAACAAAATAATAGCCGAATGTACGAAACTTTAACTAAACTATCGTACAGTTTTCCGTGTTCTAAATTCCTGAAACTTTTCCGTATGTGGATAGGTCAGTTCAGCAGGGAAAGTTGTATAATTTCATATACGCGTAGAGTTTTTATTAGTTTTCGCCGAGCTGACACGTTTGTTGGTCGACAGTATTCTGTACGCCGACATCGTCGGGTTCACGGCGATCTCGTCGACGTACTCGGCGCAGGACCTGGTGGCCATCTTGAACGAGCTGTTCGCGCGCTTCGACCGCCTGGCCGAGGTAACTACTAACAACATTCGATACACCGCTAATTAGTGCCAACTTCAAACTTTGTAAGTTTTCCGATGTTCAGATATTGTGCTTCATTATATCTGAGCAACAATGTTCATTCAATATTCAAAACTTTCCATGTAAAGGAAATTTTCCTGTAGAGAAATCTGCTGACGCTATTTGTGTTTTCCTTTGTGTATTGTAGAAATACCAGCAGCTCCGGATAAAGATTCTCGGCGATTGTTACTACTGCATCAGCGGGGCGCCGGTCGAGCGGCCGGATCACGCCGTGCTCTGTGTCCACATGGGCTTGTCCATGGTCAAGGCTATAAAGTACGTATCACTGTCACTTACGTGCACGACTTTGCATTAAATTTCATAATTCCATAGCGTGTGACAAGGTGGATAAGTCTATATTATGCGATGATATGTTTTACTTATAGGGACCGACCGTTTTATTTTGTAGCCAAATTATGTAGGTACAGTCAGCTGCATAGGTAGCTATTATATACTTTTGAACCATGTCAAACTTAATAACTGCCTGTTTCAAACATTGAATTTTTGTTTAGTTGGTAGTTTGACAAGGTACAAAAGTGTATAGCTACTTATACAGCTGACTGTACTATGGCTGAAAAGTAATCCTTAACTCACCGATGAGCCAACGATGAATTCCTTAGACAGTCACCTACCAGGTGTAATACCTCATGGCATTGCGTTTAGTAAATAGATGATTGTCATGCGTATAGATACGTGCAGCAAACAACCAACTCGCCGGTGGACATGCGAGTGGGCATCCACACGGGCGCGGTGCTGGCGGGCGTGCTGGGCCAGCGCCAGTGGCAGTTCGACGTGTACTCGCGCGACGTCGAGCTCGCCAACAAGATGGAGAGCAGTGGGAAGGCCGGGTATGAATGACGACTGTATTATTCGATTGTGAAATCGCGAGAAAAGAGAAATAGTGATAGTGACAATAGCACCAAATTACTCCTAAACTGTAAATAATAGCTTAATGATTCCATCTCGTCTGCCATATTGAAATAAGTATACTTAACAGCGCATCAGAATATTTCCAACTCAAAACGCAAATATTTTCATCAAATTCATAATTCAAGTTTTTAAAATTGAGGTCATTTGGTGACATTTTCTAAGTGGAACTTTTTCATTGCTCGTGATTGTATTAATATGTATTTCATAAGACTGGATTTGTTAGTTTGGTATTTTTTGTAGACGAGTGCACGTCTCGGAAGTGACGCTGGGCTACCTGAACGACGACTTCGAGGTGGAGCCGGCGCACGGCGAGCGGCGCGAGGAGATGCTGCGCCAGGCCGGCATCAAGACGTACTTCATCGTACGCGTGCTCAAACCTGTAAGTTTCAAGGGGGTCACTCTCTAAGACGAAGTAGCCGAACGAACGAGCCACAACTCTATTAAACGTGCCGAGTGCACAACAGATCTCGTTCGTTCGTTTTTCGTCATTATAGAGTTACCCTGCAGTTGTCAACCATTCACGAGAGATACAGCGGGCGCGACATTGCTTTGTTACTTTTGTTTCCAGTTTCAGAGTGGCGAGGAGAGGGGCGCGGTGGAGGCGGCGGCGGGGGCAGGGGCGGGGGGCGCGGGGGGCGAGGGGGACGAGCCCGACACCCTGTCCGACCTCCGCGACGACGACGAGGACTCGGTGAGTGCACTACCGCCGCCCTCCTCACTTCCGCTTCAAATAAATAGGACACTAGACTAGAGCATACTGCCCTAGATCGTTTTACTTTTGTTTGGCACGAACTGTGCCGTTGCTTTTCTGGATGCCATCAGATGAAAGATGAATCATTTATTATTACTCGTATCTCTATAGCATCATTTTATAATTAACCCATTTGATCGCTAGTTTTCACATGAACGCTTCGTATTTACAATATCCTTAGGTTCTATCACCGCAAGAGGAATCGGTGGACGATAGTGAAGAGCTGAAAATACTTGAGATGTTAGAGGAGGAGTTGGTCAACCGCGATGACGACAAGTGAGTCCATGTTTCTGTCATTTATCTGCTTTTGCGCCATCACCTCCATCGACGGAGCTATAATACTATCTTAGAACCCGCTAGCTTCCCCAAAACAAGTTTTAATTCAGGATGACTGGATATCTGTGAAAGGATATAGTTAGGAATATTCCGATCGATTTAACTATATGACGTGAATTTTTCTTATATCTTAATAATACTTAAGTACCTACCTATGTCTCATAAACTTTTGTTTTCACAAAAGCTAAGGCGCTTCGAAACAAAAAATCTTTAAAAACGTGACTACAATTTGAAATGTTCCTGATCTATCTCCTTATAACGGACCGGTCATCAAAAACCAGACACTCAATCTTATAAATGAGGATCTCTTTAAAAAAATTACCTTTAAAACTAGACCCAATCTAAAAACTAGCGAAACTAAGCAGCTTTAGGTGTGTCCCCCTCACCATGCCCCTCCTGACTGGTTGTTGTTGACAGGGAGCTGGCGGATGCGACCACGTTCTGCCTCACGTTCCGCTCCGAGGAGGCCGAGGCGGCCTGGACGCGGCGCCGCGACGCCTGCCCGCAGGTACTGATTGTCAATCTTTAAAGGAATGATCAGGGTGCTTGTTAGTTTGACTAGGTACAAAAGTGCATTAGCTGGCAAATTCAGAACTACCAAGTTGTTTGAATCGAAACTGTACATAATAGTATTTTGATCCGGCAGCCTAATGTTTTTGCCCCTGTTTATAATCTTACGTAAGTAGGCAGGTACTTACAGTTTGAATTGATTTAATTTATTTCTGATTTTTGTTTCCGACCATGATATTTTTTGTTTTAGACCTTACATTATTGAGAGTACTTACTTACACAATAATTTAACTATTTAGCTAGCTAGCTGTTTCATAAAATCTGTCTTCAGTCCTCCCAATGTTACAGTACGCTTATTTATTCAACGTTATTAGGTTTCCAACTTTAGCTCAGGTTACTAAACTTAACCTGTTAGCTGCCGAAGCGCGGACCTGTACAATACAGTACTGTAAATTGAATAATAATAGTGTCTGATTTCTCGGCAAATAAACGTTTTATGGATTCAGAAATAACAACTCTACTTACTACGGGCTCGTCGTAACAATGAAACTGACTTACTTTGCGTGCTTAAATTTTTAGTTAGCGAGATTCCTTCAGTCTTTTTTTCTACTTCCATGATAAAAACTTAACTTTATAAAGCTACGACTGACAACAACTCTCC
Organism: Plutella xylostella; assembly: GCF_932276165.1. Lineage (NCBI taxonomy): Eukaryota > Metazoa > Arthropoda > Insecta > Lepidoptera > Plutellidae > Plutella > Plutella xylostella. The sequence continues at coordinate 7,105,281 of NC_063984.1, read as the reverse complement.
AGTTTTTGTCACCGTCACGCTAACCAGAACATGCCTTAACCTCCCCTGGTTTCCCAGGCGGGTGTGGCGCCGCCGCTGCTGCTGCTGCCGCCCGTGGCGGTGCTGGCGGGGTTCGCCGTGCCGCCCGCGCAGGCGCTGCACGCTCTCTACCTGGCCCTGGTGCTGGAGACCGGCCTCATCAACGTCATCTACTACGTGTGCTACCGATATGCTGCTTATAAGGTCTGTATACTTACTGCCAGTTTCAATAACTCAATCTATCGATAGCGGAGAGTTACTTTAATAATATTTTGACAGATTGTAACTTTTCATATTATGTCAAAATAGTATGAAAGTGACTAAAGTTATCGATAGATAGAGATTTGAAACTGGCAAATAATAAGCAGAGGCACGGTGAAAAAGTGTTGCACCATAGAAATGAGGGCTCAGGTTTATAGATGATCCCTGATTCTCATAATGGTAAGACTGTGACTAAATTGTATCAATTTTGTACATATGAGAATCAGGGCTCTGAGATTGCCCTAATATTCTTCCGACCAGTTTCGATGGAATCGATTATTGATGAAAGCTATTATTTTCAGAAAAAGACAATAAGCCCATACTGGAAATTAACGTGTGGGTTGTTCAATATTGGCATGTTCATCGCGGCTAACATTACTCCTCTGGTAAGAACTAATTACTTTATATTTACGTACACTTCAGATACTATTTTAACTATTATTGATGACTGGTGTCCTGATTTACAATCTATATCACATATCATTTCCACTGACGCACTTTGACTGAATAACTCCTCTGATCCCAATTTCTGGGGTCACAGAAGGTACCCCGCTAAGCCGAGTCAAGTAAAGCCCAACGGGGCACACACCACATACTACTTTTACCGGACCTCTGAAACAAGGCATAATCCTTCATCACTATTGAAGCATTGTCTCTATGTCCAGATAATCTGCGGCAACTACGAAGCGGTGCTGGACGACGGGCTGGCGGAGGGGTCTCTGCCGCACGCCGGCGCGCGCCGCTGTCTGCACCCCTCCTACTACTACCAGGTAACCAGCACCAGCCAGGGGCCAGCAACTTGGAAAAATACTTCCTACTACTACTAGGTAACACATCACCACCAGTGACCAGGCAATGTCTCTATGTGTTGATAATCTGTGCCGCACGCCGGCACGCGCCGCTGTCTGCACCCCTCCTACTACTACCAGGTAACACGGGAACACTTCACCTCCACCAGCCAGGGACCAGACAAATTCGTCAAATACATTTATGAATAAACATCATCGGGTTGATCGCCTACTATAGGGAGAGCCCTTCGCCTGTCCTCGCCTATTTTGAATTTGTATTTATATACATACATACATAAAATTTAATATTTTGTCAAATATGAAGTTGAACACGCGTCGATACCTTCGAACTGCATAATAAAGAGATTTTTGCCCGTGCATGCTTGCTAGGTAATGTAGGGATAGTCACAAGAATACCAATAGGCCACCAAGTAAAGAGTACCATTTCTATCCGCTTTCACCATCACTCAATTAGTTAGAGGAGAAAGATTATCACTTAACAGTGGCGTGTGAAACATTCGAGCAACTGATATTGAAAAGGTGCTAATTGAAGTGAAGTGGCAGTCACTACCGCAGGCGATACTTTATCAAGTTAGAAATGCTCAATAATAGTTTACTATCATCTTCAGCCCTGATTTTCTTAGCATAGGTATCATAATGCACATTTTACGATAAGTATTAACATTATTTACTTACAACTCTTACTTACAGCGAGAGCATAATCAAACTTAACAGCAGCCATATCTTTTCAATTAAAATAAATCGCTCCCAGAAAATAATTTTACCGACTTACTTAAAAAGAAACCAAACTGGTATCATTTTAGGGCCGGTATGAATCTGGCAGTGCGGCAACGTGAGAATATTTTTTTCAGGAGGCCATTTAACCTTAGCACCCCTCCATTCCAGGTGGGCGCCGGCATCGCATGCGGCGCACTATGGGTCTCCCCGCTGGGCGGGCTGGCGCGCGCCGCCCTGCTGCTGGGGCTGGCCGGGGCGCACGCGCTGCCCGCGCTGTTGTACCCCGTGTTGCTGCGCCCGCGCATCGACCTCGACCGCGACCCCTACCTGACCATCAACCAGTCGGCTGTCGACTACGACTTCATCGTGAATGTTGTGTGAGTACTGTGAAGTTTTACGAAGCTAGTTTTTCAAAGCTTCTCCAATATGTTCTTCTGTGCTTCTTCAACATTGTCTACAGTTTCAGCAAAAGTCTGAATAAAGCGTTATAATATGCATATAAGTAAGATATTTTGTAATGCGAAAGTATGTTTAAGTATTTGTGCTTATATCAAGTCGAAATGGAGCAACACCATATTCAAATGTGTGAAGGTAGTTAAAGTGGGTCTGGCGAAAAGTGGGTGCAGCAATGCACCTCTGCCTACCCCGCAAGGGAGTACATTAGTACAAGGCGTAAGTGCGTGTTTTTTTTTGAAGGTAGTTAATTGGCAGGACAAATTAAAATGTGCATCTTCAAAATTCCTGAATCCTAATAAATACCCATTTACCTGAGTAATCTCAAGTTAATGAGCCATAGTATTAAAAAAACTATTGCTTTACAAACCTATAAACTGTTGCTTTCATAGTTTTATACGCCATACCTCTCCTCTGGCTACCTCGCGGAAATTGACTGAAGATTGATGCATCGACAAGCGGATGTCGATGCATCAATTAACGAACTCTGGAGGTACAGTGAGGGCCTGATGCAGTTCAAAATTACACTCTAGCACTTATTTCCGTTGTATAATACGTTTAGAAGCTGTCCTATTGCCATCACTCACGACATTATGTTATGCTATGCGATTTCATTTTCCAACGACTTCCCATGAAATGGTGTAGATAAGTGTATTTTGCAGCGATGTTATCAATAGTACGGAGCTTTAGACTCTAGAAAGAGTATTTGTAAAGTATTATCTCACTGTACTCTACCTACTACTAACGTGTAGACGACCTACACTAACATTACAAATAATGTAGAGCTCAATTCTTAAATTCCAGGGCGCCCATCCATCACAGCCGGCATATATTGATGCTGCTGTTAATAGTGCTTGGTCTGCTGATATTCGACCGATATGTAAGTGTATTTATTTATTAAATGTACACTAATCTTCTCTCTTTCTAGTACTCGTATGATCTAATGAATGATTTCAGCGTTGCTATGGATTTGTATCTTTGAATAGCACAGAAATGTTTACAGATGAAATCTCTGGCATAGGAATGCGAGAGCGCAGTAAATTTATTTTTATTAAATACATACCTACAACTACATACACATTTGTTTGTTTAACAAACGTTATGGCATAGTAAAACTGGAACATAGCTTGGTTGTTGAGGTGTAGTGTTATGCCTGTGTGTGGGTGCACTCGTCTCTTCGCTCACTGGAGCTGACATCCTCGAGAGGGTGTGCGGAGGTGAGAGCCAACACCCTGAACACACCCACGCCCAGGTTTAGCGTGCGTCACTACATTATGAAATCTCTTTTCATTGTGATTAATTACATTGTAAGTCAAGTTTAGTAATTGTGTCATTATTAATTAATTAAGTACTTATAACTAAAAAGCACTTGTGCAACGACCTTCAATTGTTATGTAGGTAATTACAATTATTTTGATTTTATTCTTTGAGACTGTTTTCATAATCAAATTGATATTCATACAAAATACTCTTTAAGTTAAGTACTTACCACTTTTCATGTGAATCTAATGTAGGTAAAGCGAAAAGCTTTTGTAAGTTACTTTTGACTCTCCGATTGTTGGAAATCGAGGACGGATATTATTATATACCATATATGCCACAATTGCCACACCATAGCAACCCTCATAAATCTAACAATTCACTTATTTCGTCCAGAGCTCAGCTCTAGAGCGCGCGCGGCACTCCCGCGGCTCGCGCATGGCGGCGCAGGCGGCGCAGGCGGCGGACCTGCGCCGGCGCAACCAGGCGCTCATCCACAACGTGCTGCCGCCGCACGTGGCCAGCCACTTCATGGGCGCCAAGCACCACCACCGCGACCTCTACAGCCAGAGCTATGCTGAGGTCGGAGTGCTGTTCGCCAGCATGCCTAATTTCTCTGGTGAGATATATACATACGCATATACATGAAATATATAATATAATCAAAATATAATAATATAATATGTGCGGACATCTCGCACACGACCATCTGACCCCAAGGTAGGCAGAGCCCGTAATATTGGTATCGGTCAGCTGATATATCTACACAGATACATAGATAGATACATATCATTATACACATTATATAAACTCATACAAAATGTGTTTAGTAAAGAAAACTACTAAAAAAGTAATCAAGGACAGAGTTACTAGTCAAGCACCACACGCAATGCATAAAAAATAAGCTTCAGCGGCGCTGGTCTAGCCATTGAATAAATATGATTTTCTCCCATCTATGAAACTGCTTTTATCTCTGTTTTATATCAAAGCACAGTTCTATTAATACCACCGCCCACGTTACCACTATGAACTCAATTAACAAGCAACATTTCTAAACATTATTTTAATACGACGGCACATCAAGCGTATCTTCATTGTTTACTTTACGCAATTAAAATTAAACCCACGTTCACATCTGTTGCAGAGTTCTATTCAGAAGAGACCGTCAACAACCAAGGACTCGAGTGTCTGAGGTTCCTCAATGAAGTCATATCCGATTTCGATTTGGTAAGCTTCACGGCTCGTCTCTAGTTTAGTTATGGTTACATTGCTTTCACAACACTTCTCTTAATAACCGATGCTAATTGATTTGCAGCTGTTGGAAGAAGCCAAATTCAAGGATATAATAAAGATCAAGACTATCAGCTCCACCTACATGGCTGCGTCAGGCCTAAACCCGACGAGACAGATGCAGGTGAGTCCACACCTCACAACGCGCCAAACATGAGTGAGTAGGTACTTACCCTGTCTACATTCAGCGGAGAGTTTAAAGTGTGATGTAACTTTGCACTGTTTGTGTTGCTATGTCTATCATCAATCATCGTGATTTGGTGAGAAAAGAGATTCAAGATTTCCTGTCTTTTGGTTTGGTGTTTATTTCTTTTACACGTTACGTCTTCCAAATTACAGACTAAACGAGATGCATGACTCATATTAACTATAGTCATAATTATCGTCAAAAACTAAACTGTACCGTCAGCATGGAAATTAATAGTTTATATAAAGCTTAGCTTAAAACTTAGGTTTGGGTGACCATTTATAATTGATTGCATTTAAGTACTTACAATGTATACCATCGCTCTTACGGTGAAGGAAACCTGCAAATCTAGATTCTAGATGTGTAGCTTAAGTACATTGTACTCATTTAAAACGGTGACTCATGACATACATCACCTCTGACTACCCCTTCGGGCATCACAGTCTTGAACAAATATGTTATAATTGATATCAAATCATTATAAAAGTTAACGTCAAATCTAATATTATGAACCCCTCCCCAGCCATCGGACAGCGTGGTGGTCCGCTGGGCGCACCTGGCGTGCCTGGTCGAGTTCGCGCTGGAGCTGCAGCGCGTGCTGGCCGCCATCAACGAGCAGTCCTTCAACCACTTTGTGCTGCGCATGGGAGTCAACCACGGCCCGATTACCGCCGGCGTCATCGGTGCCAGGAAGCCCCACTATGATATTTGGGGGAACACGGTTAATGTGGCCTCGAGGATGGAGAGCACTGGCAAGGCTGGCTGTATACAGGTGAGAGACTTTCAGATGATTATGAGTAAGGTTTGATGGAGAAGTACGATGCCGACGTAGAAGACCTACCATTTTTCGTATTTTTTTGGTGGAGTTGCCTTCGAAACTTACTAATAAACCACCATATATCATACTAAATTTATATTACAATATGCCAAAATGTTACTGATTAAACACCCAGTTCTTAAATTTTATCTCTCCTGCTGCCACAACACGGGTTGGTTATCAAAGCAGATAATTGTCATTATATCGCGATTCACCAATAAAGACGGAGTAGTGATTGGTTCAACGAACCCGTGTAGTGGCCGCAGGAACTAAACTGAGTAGCAGACCCGTCAAACTCCCAACAAAAGTTAATCACTCACGCTTCCATCCTCTTCAGGTGACAGAGGAGACGTGCGGCATCCTGCAGAGCTTCGGCTACTACTTCGAGCAGCGCGGGCTGGTGGCGGTGAAGGGCAAGGGGCAGCTCATGACGTACTACCTGCAGGGCAAGCGCGACGCCGCCGTCGTCACCACCACGCCCGAGGACGACCCTGGAGCGGTCAGTTGAATAGAATAGACATTTATTCTACACAAAAAAAATACTGTCATTGAGTAGTATCTTCTTGTTATTGTGCCAGCGACAAACACTGTAGAGCTGGTCTAGTCGTGGAGGGATTAGTGCCGATTTCTCCATAGTGGGTTAGAGCATAACCAGGGATTCTTGCTTGACTTTTGAGACATCTGTCAATAATTTAATATGGAGCTGCTTATTAAAGTTAAAAGAAGTGAAAATATTTTTTATGAAATTAATTCTATTCTATCTGACATACACGATTGGTTTACCGTAAATAATCTTTTATTGAATTCTAAGAAAACGAAATGTATTAAATTTACACTGCCGAATGTTAGACAATGCGATACTAACATTATTCTAGATGGGAATAAATTGGACCTAGTTAATGATACTGTCTTTCTTGGTATGACTATAGATTCAAAGTTACAATGGGGACCTCACATTGCCAAATTGGCTGGAAGGTTGAGCTCGGCAGCTTTTGCTGTACGGAAAATTAGACAACTGACCGACGTTGAAACCGCCAGATTAGTTTACTTTAGTTATTTCCACAGCTTATTGTCGTATGGCATTTTGCTTTGGGGTAGAGCCGCTGATATTGAAACTATATTTGTATTACAGAAAAGAGCCATCCGCTCTATATACAAACTAGGTTCCAGGGATTCATTGAGAGAACTATTTAAAGAAATTAACATCCTTACAGTTCCATGTCAGTTCATTTTTTCCAATTTAATGTATGTACGAAAGAATATTTCAACTTTTGATACAATTGGCAGTAATCATGACATTAATACTAGGAACAAGCATAAGCTGGCTTTTCCAGCGATGCGTCTGGCGAAAGTTAATAAATCGTTTTTAGGGTACTGTATTAGATTTTATAATAAGCTTCCAGAATAAGTTTAAGTGTTACATTAAAGAGAAACTCAGTAAAAAAGCTTATTATAGAATTGATGATTACTTAGAGGACGTTAATGCATGGCTGTGATAAGTAGTTAGCTCTGCTCATTTTTTTTTATTTATTTATTAAGGTTTATTCACAGATAGTGTATCAGGTACATTCACACATACTTTTAAATAATAGGGCTAAATACACTACCTACTTAAGAATAAACACAGCATGCCTAATAATAAAGGTGCTTAGTGACTACTACTTAAGTTATTAACAAATGAAGTTAGTTGGTACATATAAAAAGTTTAATTAAAAATACTGTTTCGTATATTAGTTATTGTGGTTGCGAAAATATCTATAGATCCACTATGATGATTAAGTAGCTTGCATAAGTAAGTAATGTTATAATAATAATAATTAAGCTTATATGTATTGTATACCAACTAGTTTTAAGTCTTTTTTTGAAAAGATGGCTCAGGAGTTTCTTGCCTCCGTTCTTCTCCTTAGACAGAAAGAGCCCCCCCTTATCCGAACGGAGAGTAATTTGTAAAAATTGACGTTCATCAGAAAATTTTATATTTGTACGATGAATAAAAAAATTTGACTTTGACTTTGACTTTGACTTTGGAGATGACGTATAATTGATCAACCTTTTCCTGGTTACGATCTAACAGACTATGGAGAAATTGGAGCTTATACAAAAAAAAAATACAGTCACTAGTCATTGAGTAGCGTCCAAGGACTTTATGTAGCGTCTTATTGTTATTGTGCCAGCGACAAACATTATAGAGTGAGAGAGTGAGCTGGTCTAGTGGTGGAAAGATTAGCCAGTTAAATATGTTGGTACTCCATGACGTCTGAGGGCACGCCGGACCTATATTGTGGCTTGTATTTTTGTCGTGAACGAGACTGTAATAGATATTGAGATATAATTTTGAAAATCAATGGTGTCTGAGTATGATCCGTGACGGTCTATCATGACTGTAACAATTTAATGTAGAAGATTCTGTTTAAATGCACGAGCGTAACTATAGACACATAAAATGTAAAAAGGCTATTGGAATCACGCCAACGGTATGAAAACGTAATATATAAACATGAGTGATGTTTCATTTCTTTTTAAAGGAAATAAAAAAGTGAGAGCACATTAAACCGAATCGTTACCATTAATTTGTAGAGGCTTCGGACTTTTATACCACTTTATCATTCTGTTTTGCCATAAAAGTTATTTGAAGTGCCAATAAGAACTGAAAGTCTATTCACGAACACCTTCTTTATATTATATCGTACGATCTTTACACTTTTTATATTTTGTTGCCTTATTCACAAGTACTAAAGGTTGAAGTAAAAGTTAAGTTAGGTTAAAGGTAGTATTTTTAAAAATCTCGAATTTCTTGAAGGATTACTAATAATAGTACATACTTCTAAGTTAGTAATAAATCGTTACTTTTTTGCTTTCAGATGGTAAATACTCACGAAGACGGCTCCAGCGAAGCCCTCCTGGCCAACGGCGGCGCCCCGGCCCCTGCCCCCGCCCCGGACAGTCTACTGGCTTCAGCGGACTAACTCACTTCTATCGACTCTACAGATCACTCTCGAGCAATTTCTGCAAAATAACCTCAAATCTGAGCTTACATTCTTCTAATAAAAAATAATACTTACTTACTCAGTTTTAGGTAACTTTTGCTGTTATTATCAAGATTAAATAGCGCGGAATTAGAGATACTGGAAGTAGTTCCATGGCATCAATCAAATAAATTTAAAAACATGTGAACGCAAAGCATCGATCCGTGCCTTGATAATGATCAACTAGGTATGTTATCTTATAGTTATAACAATTTAACGTTTCTGATGTACCTATGTATGTTGTTACTTACAGTAAAGGCAGTCCAAAACATTAGATACCTACCGTACGCGTAGCGTGTTTGGTATGCTCAGAAGGATATCATTATAACATAAGTATTTATGATGCGCCTATCACTATGTTATTGGGGAAATCATAAAATATTTATTCCGCAATTTACTTTGGTGGCTACGCTGAACAAACGCCTGCATCGTCCGTACACACCTAGATTCCAGATGTGCAAAGTATCTACAGTAAACATTAATAATACGGTCGAGCCAACCATTCACATATAAGAATGTACAAATCTAGTGCAAAAATACCTCTGGTTTATCCCTTCAGGCGGCTACAGGCATTGCAGTGGTTTGCTACTTTGTGTCTTCGTACCTACTAACTCGTGGATAATTTCCCTTTTCTTATAAACATATCCTTCAGATGTAATTTATTGTACGGTGGCCTGCGCCTAAAAGTATACAGGCGGAGTTTTTATAATAGCGATCCCTGTTGATGAAGGGACCAGCTACATCTTTTATAAACCCAGGGACGTGTTGTGTGTGATGTGTGTAGCAGTGGTGTTTATGTGGATGTGCTTGAGCAGCCTGTGAGCTTGTTATCGCTATTTTAAAAACTCCGCCTGTATACTTTTAGGCGCAGGCCACCGTACCTACTATTTTTAAGTATAATTGGTATGTATGTATCTTCATCATAACAACACACTTATAGGTGTCTGTTAGATAGTGAATTTTGCTTCGAGTGGAATCATTTGTTGTAATAATTGTACGCATGCATGCATGCATGTCATGATGAACATCAGTCCCATAATACAACCTATCTACTTAAATTTTATGAGAATTGTACAAGTACTAAGTAAAACTATTTATATTCATTTCAGCGTATGTATTAAGAGTACATAAGCTATGTTGATATAGATATCTATACCATGATGAGTGTCAAAGTTATAGTAACTATTAGCAATTTTTGTTTTCGCAGTATATGTTCAGCGCAAAATATCCGAGTTCTGAAAAATATGATTTGTGTTTACTTAGTTAGTTATAATTTGTAACTGAAACTTTAGTAAGTACTCCTCATGAAAACCCAATAAAGAAATCGGGCTACGTGTAGTTACTATAAGAGCATATTAGATAATTTTAAATGTATGAGATCAACTAGCGTTGATGCAAAATTGTGCTTTCGTGATACTTTGCCTAGAATTAGTGTTTATTCATAAGATACAGTAGAGATAGGGATTATTGTGCTTTCATTAATATTATTAGAACATGATAATATATAGAGCTCAGTCAATAGTTAGATCTGCCAATCGTACATATAAGCAGACTAGGACAATTAGACAGTAAGTAACATAATCTAAAAGGTTTTTATCTTTATCTACCTAACATACATAAGTAATAATGTGTTTTTTTGTGAATTGATTTATTTTGTTGTCATCGGATACTGTCAGTCTTCCTAGATAGGAAGTATTAAGACCGATGGCAAATCCACGGTCTACGGCTATCTCGTAGAACTGCCTCATCCGTATCTAATTAAATAATGAGTTTACTAATTGACTATTAGTGTCAGGTATATGTTTACCGAATGGCTGGCCATAATAATGCCAAATAACCGATGAACGCGGGAGGTAGGCGAGTTCTGGAAGGGAGACCACCAACTTGCAAGCGAGGACTGAACCGTCCTCCGGTTAGACAGTAGTCATTGAAAGGACAGACCTACGTCCAGAGTAGTAGACCATAACGGGCTGATAATGATGTTGATGAAAGACCTAATCTACTTCGACATGGGCATAAAGTGATCCTACTCCGACGGTTGGCCTATATTTTCCTTTCGTTATTTACTGGAGTACGTAGGTATTCCTTTTTATGTGGGCACATCGTTTTCTATAACTTCAGATATCATGAATGACACGACCCTGACCCTCTGATACCACTCTGATTAAATCTGTTCCTCTATTACTTATGAGAATAGTGATTGTAAATTGTTTCATTCATATTAGGCATACCTATATATCTACGACATACCTGTAAAGTAGAAACATACTTCAAATATGAGTCCCGAAAGTTAGGATTAATTAGAGCAACCTACTTTATTTCAATTATTTTCTATTTATGTTATTACTTATTTGTAATTATATTGAATTAATTTCGAAATAAGTTTCCCTAACAGTATTTTTAGGCATGGCATTAGTGATCTGATCTCTTAATGTATCTAGGTGTATAGTAAAGAAATGAAGTGTTGTGGCTTACAGCCAGTGGCGGATTAACCTATAAGCACGACAAGCACGTGCTTGGGGCCCCGGGCCTCCAGGGGCCCCCATTCTCTGCTGCTGTTTAATTTTATACCTAAGTTTTATTCATCCACAATATGTCCGATGTAATGAGTTTGCTCAGATTAAAGGGCCTACCACACGCGTAAGTGTCGCCACAGTTTTGCCTGCGCGGGCCGGCTTAAACACGGAATACCGTGCGTGTGGTTGGTAAAGGGCCTACCACACCACACGCGTAAGTGTCACTACAGTTTTGCCTGCGCAGTGGTGCCACTCTTGAGGGGTATTGCGTCTGTCTTGCGTTCCCAGCATTTGGAGAGTCGTGGCTTCTCGTCGGAGGCGTTTCTCCAAAAAGTGAAAATGCTAATATGATCAGCTAGGTAATGCCTATTTGGAGAACCTAGAAATAATAATATAATGCCTATAATTTACAAGTTAACTTGCAAAAAGGCCAAAAATTGCTTTTTCATCCAAAATCTAAAATAAATTCTACGTTCTAGGTAAGTATTTGCTTCTTACTGCTAGGTTCTAAAAAAGGTTTGATGAAAATTTACCTACGTATTTTTGGTTTTTGTAAAATCGATTTTATAATAATAATAATAATAATTCCTCACAACCTCCGTCATTTCATCACAAAATTAGGCCCTCCTCACTTGGCTTACGCCCGTGAGATAGGGAATAAACCTCCAAAAGGAGTGAAAAACAAAGAAAACATATAATAATAATAATAAAAGTTTATTTCAATAAAAAATAGCAACAACGCGTTACAGGCTTAATCTAGACAAAATAGGTTGAACAAATGCGTTGTGAGTTGAACCATCATAACCCTAAGCTAGGAATTATCCTGTAATATAGGGTTATGATGTTATTTTGGGGAGAGGTTGTGATTTTTTTAATGTTAGGGTCAATTCAGACGTACCACAACCACACCACAGCCACAACCACGCCGTGTGGTCGGGCGTATATTTTGTATTGAAAATGAATAATCCAATTCACACGTGCCACATTTTGCCGTTGTTATCGGCGACCACCTGTGTAATACGACCACATCGCAACCACATCGCGTCGACAACGCCGCCACGCGGCGGCGGCACCGCGGCCACCTCCTCTCCCTATTAACTGCATACGAACACGTGGTTACCACATCGCAACGACAGCGACAACACAACCACATCGACATTTTGTCGCTGCCACAACGCAACTGCAAAAAGCCGCTGTCACACTATTCACACGTAACCACAGCTTGTCCACATTATGTCGCTGCGACGTGGTGTGGTTGTGGTACGTGTGAATTGACGCTTAGGTGCGCGGGACAGCCGCAATACATTGCCTTTCAAGAGAAGGGGGGCAGGCCGACTTAAACACGGAATACCGTGCGTGTGGTTGGTAAAGGGCCTACCACACGCGTAAGTGTCGCCACAGTTTGGCCTGCGCATGCCGGCTTGTACTGTACATGGAATACTGTGAGAATGGGTGGTAAAACTGTATACCGCGCCAAACCCCAAATGCAGCTTGCGCATTTTTCGACATGTTTGAAATTTTAATAATTTTGCCATTCATTAGAGTATTCTCTAAATCCAGTTTAAAAATTTTAACATGTGAATGATTTTTTCAATTTTACAGCAATTTTTTTGTCCACTTCGATCGTGTACGGTTTGATTTTTGGGAATAGCAGGCAACTAGACTTTTTTCTAGTGAAAGAATTCTAATTGTTTGCAAACATTGAAAATATACCAGTGGAAGAAATAGTTCCTCATTGGGAAACATTGTTTCCAGTTTCCACGCCGACGATTTTGACAAAAATGAGGCTTGCGCGTACTTAACTGTGCCGTGTGATAGCTCGGCGTACCTGCGCAGTTGTGACGGTGGTGGTGCTTGCGTGTGTCGTGGGCCTTTAAGACAAGCAATTTTTTTTTTAAATGTTTTACATCCTTTTTTATAGAAAAGTTATAGGACGTTTTACTAATTGAACTGTTTTGTCACTCTTTGTCAAGGAACAAATTGTTCTAAATTAGGGGCCTACACAGGCTTTGAGCTTAGGGCCCCCGATGCTCTTAATCCGCCACTGCTTACAGCGTGAAATGTATGTGGTACCTACTTGATGTGCATATTCCAAGTAGCTCCAGAAAATATTATTTATTAATACAAAACACAACTTATAGTATAGTATACTGTTAGTTAAGTATACATGGTGGAGTTTTATCAGTGTACATACCTACTTCCAGTCAAGTTATACTTATATAGATACATATTTGGTTTTAGGAGATGGAAAATTCTACTAACATTTCCTCTACTACCTTCCTACTACGCATGCATTTCACGCAAATTAGTATAATAGTATAATCTATGTACTACAGTATAGGTAATGTATCGTAACGGATGCCGATGTAGTTGTTTCAGTGTTTATCTTTCAAGTAGCCAATAATAGATCTACTTATTGCTATGATACCTACAGTTACTGAGACAAAACATGTAATGTAGGATTTCAACGGTGATATTATATTTTATCTAATTTTATATTGTACTATGAATATAGAAAAGAATTTTATTTTTCTCTTAGGTAGACTAATATCTTCCTGTGATTTGTGACCATTAATAATTTTATACGTGTCCTATAGCTCAATCAAGGCGAATCTCTCGTGGCTATAATTTTATTAATAAAGCAATATCTATGAAATATAACCAGCCTTATTATTTTTTAACCAAACTAGTGAAATATCTTGAGAAAATTTGCTAGATATAATTACAGAAAGTGATTGGTGAAATTGTAATCATTAGTATTTATGACATAATAAAATTGCAACATAATTTTGATGCATTATTAGGAATTAACTAATGCTAGTACAGGAGTCATAGTGTGGAATGCGGATTTTTATGTTTACGATACTTACTTAATTATAAATTGTCTACCATAAAAATTAACAAACAGTAGGTTACACTAACTCATGAAAATTCATGATCAGTATTTATCATGATGGTAGGTTAAGAAATAAGTAGTAAGTTAGTTATAAGACCTTATTGTACCTACTTACTTAAGTACCTTCTTTATAAGTAGGTACTTAAGTCTAGGCTTTGCATTATCCCAAACTCGAAAGAGTCGTTATATTAGGGGTCCATTCATAAACTTTCGAGTCATTGAACAAATGTTGTCCAGAATGACCCCTTGAAAGAGCGGTGGTAGCTCAGTCGGGTAAGCGCCCGCTTCTCACGCCAGAGATGCGGGTTCGAATCCCGGCGCTGACATGTACCAATGAGTTCTTTTCTGAATTTAAGTACAATGTATACCATCGCTCTTACGGTGAAGGAAAACATCGTGAGGAAACCTGCAATATCTAGATTTAGCACATCTAGATATGTGAACCCACCAACCCGCAGTGGACCAGCGTGGTGGGAAAATGGTCGAAGCTTAGGAAGGCAGTTTAGACCTTGGGGATATGCACAAAGGTTCCATTCGAGAGAGCCAGGTGCAGGTACTGTTACCCCCACAGAGAATAGAATAGAATAGAATAGACCCCTTGAATCATCCCCTTTCAGCTTTCCCTACTTTCGAAAAACCCAGTAGGTATGTAAAAACGATCCACGTCGCATGTGGACTGGTGTTGATCCTGCCTAATTGCATCCGATGGCGAGCCTCACTTTAGAAAACAATTTTGTTCAACGAGATTGCTGCTAATCTTAAACAGACATTACCACCTCCTCAAGGCGACCAGATGGCGCAGTGGTTATATAGTGACTATGACTGCTTAGGGTTCCGGGTGCGATCCCTGGTAGGGGCAGATATTTTGTCTGAAGACAAATATTTGCTCTCGGGTATTGGGTGTTCAGTGTTTGTGACAATGAAGTCCCTAATTAAAACTCATCATGTCTTCTTTTACTTGTCTAACAATCCTCACCTAGACCAGTATTAGCTACTAAATTAAGGTTTTTGAATAAATCAGATATCTATAATCAGACAAATCACTAGCGTTTAAGCGAGATATCGAACGACAGTGAAAATCTCAGTGAGTGTTGATATACTTGCTAAATTTCAGTATGAAAAAAATATGGATTGCGGTGTTCACAAACGAATTACGTAACTACCTAGACTTAATTTCCATGCTAACTGTACCTATGCATGACAATGTAGAAATGGAATAATTATGACATAAAATGCAACATGCAGACTCCGAAATAGACTCATAAATAGAAGCTATTCTTATGTCAGCCGAAGTAAGGAATCTACTATAATGTTAAATTAACCCCCGACGGAAACAGAGAGGTCTTCTTTAAATAAACTTAAAATTTATCATACTTTCTAGTTGTGCTTTTTTTGAATATCGTCGTGGTTTAAAATAAGGAGTTAAGTAATTTTCCCTCGGCTTACTATACCACTTTAGCAACACCTGTAAAATTCATACAATATTTTGATTTAGGTGTTTACTGACTAAATTGAAAAATTAATAATTAGATAAAATTTTGAAATTAATGGAAATCTGAAAGCTACTCTGTGACCCCGTGCCCTTTAGTAGACAAGTTTTATTTGGAAAGCTCTTCGTTTCAACTCTTATTAATCTTTAACTGGTTTTTCCCAATTTATGATCCGCTATCATCAATAACTTTCTGTTAAGTTTTTCTTCCTAAATGTTTTAATGATAACAGCATTTTCACATACAACTAATTCATTGGTTGACCTATTGAATTAATTCATACATTATTATTAAGTCAAACATAAGAAAGAAATAAAAATAAGAATCGTGCTTTTATAAGAATAATTGAATGAATAGCAGCTACATCATTAATCTGTTAATCTGTTAAATAAACAGAACATTTTTATCATCTAACTGAAAAAAATACACTACTTCCTAAGTTCCTACCTATAACAGAAGAAGAAAATGATACAAGAGACAGAACCTCAAAAACTAGATACTAGTAAAATCGACTAACAATGCACATCGACCTTATTATTATAGTACCTTACCCATGCATCTGTCATATATAAGGTCATATGCCGTGACCAACTACAGTGAAACCAATATACCCACTCACGCCTTGTACTAATGTACTCCCTTGCGGGGTAGGCAGAGGTGCATTGCTGCACCCACTTTTCGCCAGAGTGTTAAGTTAGTCCCAATGTAATAGGGGGCGGGCCTATTGCCATTTTACGGGCACATCCAAGACCCGAGAACAAATATCTGTGTTTAAACAAATATCTGCCCCAGCCGGGAATCGAACCCGGGACCATCGGCTCAGTAGTCAGGGTCACTAACCACTACGCCATTCGGTCGTCAGTAGTAGTAGGTACTTAGTGCAAATTTTGATCTTAAAGGAATAACTTTTTGATGTAAAAATATATTACTTATTTATACATTTTGAATTCTTTTGGCGATGTTATGTCGATACATTTATAGTGCCACAAACTTATCTGTTCCGGTGACAGCTCAAATAAATCTCTAATATTTCTTAATTCTATAAGATTTTAAGTTTGCTCGTATTGTTATTTTGCTCTTGCGGTGTTAATAAACCCATCTATGGTTTTAAAATATACAATTCATTAGTAAGTAATGAGATATGGATCAATTTAGTTCCCTGTCCCCGGAACAGATAAGTTTGTGGCACTATATAATATATGTGCTTATTTATATGACACATGATTTATGGCACATGATAATAATTTGTAGACAACTTTTGTATTGTATTTACAGGCACGTACATTTTAACATCGACTTTGCTATAAAATTAAAATACTTTCTTACATATCTCTAGGTACTATTCCCATGAAGCTTTTATTTTTGCTCATCTGACTTAGTTAAGATATGTCACAAAAACTTAGTGTGCTAGGGCAGGATGCAGGTGATTCACAGGTGATGATGCGAGGGCTGGCTAGGGCGGCGACGGCGGCGGCGGGGGCGCGCGGCGCGCGGGCGGGGGGCGCGGATTGAGGCCACTATTTAACCGCGTTGCGGCCGCGCTGCGACCTGTTGTGATCCCAACATGGCGCGCTACGCCCGTGTCGCCACGCTACTTGCGTGTGTCTTGTTCGCCTGCGGTGAGTCCTCAACCTTTATCTTACGCCTGCAGACGTGAGCCGCGCCACAGGATGCGCGGGAACACCTCCAGATGTGCAGTGTGTCGCTCGACAGTGCTCAGTGATGTGCGGCCGCTCCTGCAGTCCAGGATACAGCATGAATGCTCGCATGTGCATCTCGCGGTTGGCAAGTATCGAGCCTGGATACAATTATTAGTAAACATACTTTTAAAAGTGACCTATTTCGTATTCAGTCTAGTAATGAAATCTTTCAGTTCCAAATGAACTCTACAACATTGCGCAAATGTTACATTTTGTGGCTTTCGTTACTTCATCAAGCAAGTGTAATACAATACAGGCACGATACTTACTAACCGCTGCTTACAGTATTTTGTAATTCATTCTGATTTCAAGACATAGTTATTTCGTCCATAAGTTTGAGATATGTAAATTTCAGGACATATGTTATTAAATATAAATAACAGTAACCGCAGCTATTAAGCAGCCTTATTAGCGATTACGATACAGCTTTCGTTGATCAACACGGTCGTATAGAGGCAGTAACACGTTTGCTAGTGTTGCCCCACGGTGCGGTCGGCTGGTAGATGCTCCGCGGCGCCGCGGCGGGTGTCGGAGTGCGGAATACTTTCACATCCACTAGTTGCGCGTGCGCCGGGTCGCGTGACGTCACTCGCTCGCCTCCGCTGCAACTCCTAGATTGATCTAGTAACAACACAACACAGCAGAATCTCTTTGAGCAAGCTTCCATCAATAGAAACGATTCGCCATAATCCTAGGTTTTGAGTTAATATGTTTTAAATTGCATTGATAGTGTTGCATTCCTAATGCATATTAGGCAGAAAGCTATTATCATTACTTAATAACTCGGTGTTTCGCAATAAATATTCCGCATTCAAATGCAGACAATCAGTGATTGAAAATAAATCAGCCAAAATAAGATTTTTTAAATTACACCGACCTGCTAGTGTGAATTCATCGATACTTGCGTAATATTTTATTATTTTCCATAACAATACGCATATACTCCTATACTTATAATATAGGTATAGGTACACTCACGGGCAATGAAAAAGGTCCACTCACAAAGTGTCGACACCAAATAACCAATTTTTTTTCGAACATTGTTTTAATTAGAACAAAGTATTAACGTTTTAAGTTGGTAATATCCTAAGTAATGCTCTGTTAAATGATCTTCAATTTTACACAAGGCGTCATTAAGCTAGCTTTTTTCGTTTAGAAGTAATGTGGTATTTTTCTCAGTGGAACCTTTTCTTTGTCCGTGAGTGTATACAGATGAAAGGAGACTTAGAAAAGTAATGTGTTGCTCTTGAAACTACTCACGTATATGTGCATGATTCTCTTACATAGGTAAATAATATCGAGAACATTACTTGAACCAAGTCTTCTCAAAAAATTACTTCACTACTGACTTACTTCATCACTGATGCTGTGTGTACTTCAGTTAAATATATAAGTTGATTTTTGCTTCATTACTCTACCATAATTTCAGTAGCATCTCATATTTATATTATTTAATAATCAGCCCATAAAAAAGCTAAAGCACTAAAAGTTCACAGCTCTACGCTTTTATAGTTTCATCTGTATTCAATATACCTTACGTTATCACCTCATATCATCATATCATATTATTATAATACAGTATGTAGTACGTATACAGTTTTTCTAATTTAGAGGATGATTATTTACCAAATAAAAAATTTACATTATCTTTTATTTCTATTCTTGTCTTGTAGAATGTCGGTTTCTGGTAGCTACTGCAAGTACATAGATAAACATTTCAAGTTTTTCAAACACAACAAGTTTATCATGTAGAGTGTCAGCACAGTAGATGGAAATAGCTCACGGAGGCTTTAAATAACTCAGCCTGTCTGGCACGGTGTCGTTACACCTAGACTAACAATATGTATAGATATCTATTTAGCTTAGGTCTAGTTATATAATACCTAAGTACCTGTTTCTCTCACTCCAATTATGTTTAAAATGTATCTAGGTTCGACTATAAATATTCAAGTTTGTTCCATAAATCATTAAATTCGAATGAGATTAATAATTTGAGAAATATTAAAGTACAAGTAAATGTCTTACCTATTTCGTTAAACATACATAACTCTATTATTCGTGGTTTTAAATGATAAAGACATGATGCAAAGAACTCAAAGAACTTCTTTTATTGGCTGACGGCGAGTGTGATTGATATATTATGTACCTACGAATGATGTGTATAGATTTCACTTCCGATTGTAAATAGGAAACAGATACTCAGTTCAAGCAAAGAGAAACTAGTTTTTGGAAACATTGAGTACCAGAATAGCAGTTATTACAAATTGACTCGTACTTGTAATGATATTACTTGAAGCTTTCTTTACGATCGTTTAAGCGCATACTTATTAGGCGAGTCAGAAGGTAATTTTCCCGTTATCAAAAATTGACAGTTGGTAAAGGGAAAGACAGTCATAGAAGGAAAGTCACGTCGTGTGGTAAATATTCATAAGGTCGGGTAGGAGTCGAGGCGCGACTGGAATGCCGCGCACGCGCACGGTCGACGCCCTCCGCCGCCGCCGCGCCGCCGCCACCGCCACCGCCGCCGCCGCCGCGAGTGTCGCAACCTACACACCGCAATGCATTATGCGATAAGATACCATCTTAAGAGCGATGATCTTACAAGAGGAAAACTCTTGCGTTGTTTCTCACCTTCCATACATCATACGAGTTTTTATTTTGTTTTTACGCAGATTTTTATGAGGTGACCAATAGCGTCCAAATTAACTACTGAGTCCTAATCAGATTCAATTAGCGGGCTTATAAAGAAGAGCAAGGTATGCGTGAACGCTAATGAAATTAATGATAATGATTAGGCGGGTGTAGTGGATGTGGTTGACATTCAGCGGGAGTCGCCGGGCACAGTTCAAGGCACCGAATGTAAATGTCACACCCATCTGGTGCTCGTGCTCTTCACGATTAATCGTTTATGATGATTCCATCATTATTTATCATCTGAAGATGGTGATTATGTGGTTTTATTTGTAAATGTTGTCATCTACTTAAAATGTATTTTTTGTTTAACTTTGAACTTAAATCGTATGATAATTTAGTAAACAAATCGATGACATTTCAATTTAATTTATATATTAATATGCACAAATAATACATAAAATTTACTAAACTCACACTATTAAAAAAGATAAAATAAAAAAGTTACGTTATCTTTGTAAAAAAATTGCATCGACGTTTGAGTAGTTTCGTAGCGCGGCGTAGCGCGCGCGTCGCCATACAAAAGACATCAACGCGTTCCCACCGCGAAAGCGCCACACGACTCGTAGCAAACATTTTTATTACTTATTAAAAATAATAATATATATAATGAATATATTATATTTTTCATGGAAAATAGGATTTTTTCGTTTTCGTCCTAAACCGATAATAGTCCATTGAGTTCTTTGCATCCAATCTTTGCCACTGTAAAATGTTATAAATTGGGGTCAAAGTAAACAACTACAGTTAAGTATGTTGATATGACATTTGACCTGCATTAACTAATCCGACTATCTAGTAGCAGATCAATAAACACATATGTTAAGTGCTCATAAAGAGGTATTATTAGTAGGTACTTATAGAACGGCAGTAAATTGATATAATTAACTAATGCCCTTACGCACGGGGGGTAAAAATTGCATACCTATATTATTGCATACCAATCTTATCTTATTTTATATTATGTTTGATTTGCGATTAAATATATAATGTTACATAAAATATGATAATGTAACGAACGAGTAAAGATCAGATGTAGGTCGCGCCGCCGCGGGTGGATCGAGTGTCGAGTGTGAACTAGTCGCGCCTCGTCCTGACTGATGTGCGTAAGACACACACACACACACACAAAACACATGACACTTCTAAAAGTGATGTTTCCCAGTGTTATGGTCTGGCACCGCTGCCAGCGCCAGCTTCCCACAACTGCTCCTACTCGTTGCTCAAGGCAATAAAACGTTTAATTAGCAAAAACGCTAATAACCATCCTGTATAACAGTATAGACGTATGTGAGAATGCACTTTTTGGTGGCATAATTCACTTTGTAACGCAATCCAAGTGTTACCGTTGTATAATTTAGTTGCTTGATCAGGTTTCGATACGTGCGTAAGTGCTGAGAACCTAATACACGTACATAATTATTATGTATTTTACATCAGATTAACTAATAAATTATACCTCATCAAAGACGGTCGACATTACTGACATATTTCTATTTGCCGGTAACAATACCTACCGATAGCTGCTATTAGCAATTCTGCAACCTTTATGAGGAATGTGGCATATGATAATAGTTTCATCAGTTCGCGTCTGATACTAAATGGCAAGTGTTATTTGAAATAAGGATGTGTAGTCTCGTAATTTATAACAGAAGAGCGAGAGAGAAAGAGTCGTCCTTGTCGCTCGCTTGCTCAAGCGCTGGCATTTCGACGCCTGTCAAAGGTCACGAGCGCTCACTCCACCTATGACATTATAATTTCAAATGACATTTCCATCTAACGTGATTAAATCACTAAAATGAAATGTCAGTAATCCTAAGTTCATCTTATTAGGCATTCCGTTTGTAAATAGACAGCAGGAAGTGACATTTGCAGTTGTGACCTTCCATCGGGGTTATTGATTTGTAATGTCAGCGTTTATAATCTCCAGGAACTGGCGTGATGATAGATTAGTTTTTTATACATTCTTACAAGGTTTTAAACTATCTTTCTATTTGTGAACAGCGGTGACGGAGGCGCACAGATGGAAGCGGCAGTCGGACGACTCGAAGAAGGACGAGACGCTGGAGCAGGAGCTGTGCAAGGACAAGGACGCGGGCGAGTGGTTCCGCCTGGTGGCCGGCGACGGAGACAACTGCCGCGACGTCATCCAGTGCACGGCCTCCGTGAGTAGTCATAAGTACCCGATCCTCCTCCACATCTCACCCGACAATCATATTATTATGTTACAAATTGATACTCTTTGTTTAGCTGCGTCGGAGAAAACAAATTCACGAGTCGATGTACACTTGAATACGGTTGAGTCGGCTTTATTGATGAAAACTAATCACGTCTAGACGTTGTCTGCGTTACGGTAAAAACAATGGTTTTCACATTATAGCTCAATCAACAATTAATGTACTATTTGTTGCGCGTAATAAATTCATTCTACAGAATAAACAGTTATTGCAAAAACCTAATCGTAAATATCTCGTCTAGATTGTTTACATACTACAACGTTTTATTACGTAAATCCATTAAACTGTCTAACTTGTCAGTTTGTTGTTACATCTTATATCCAATTGCTCTCGTTAGTTTAGTAATTCATAACAATAGTATTTTATGTAACTACAGTGGTTTGATTCGATGTGTTACTGAATATAATTAGCCTAGTTACTTACTTTAAAAGATTACCGTGAGAAATGACAACAGTAATATAGATTTATATAAGTAATTATTATTGACACCGTTAATACATACCGTATTTTATTATACTTTTTTTAATTGTCACCTAGCAGACAGACAACATCTCAAGGTGACCGACTGAAAGGACGAACTCACAACTGTTTCCTACTCTTTTAGTAGTATAATATGCAAATATTACTAGAAATACTAGTATTCCAATTTAGTCTTTCAATAAAATGTTATATAAAAGTTGTAACCTCTTTGTTGCCATATCGAATTTATTTTAAACATTTGCTTTTTTTTGTTGGCATATCTCAATATCATTCGGATTTGCTAATTGTACCTTTCATGTTCCATTTGGGAAGAAAATCCTTCATATACCAGTTTGTTGAGTGTGATCAGGAAACAGTGATCAGTGTTAACAAGAATGCAATGTTCCGATACAGTCACTCGCCTGTCCTTGCGACTCTCCATTCACATCTGTTTATAGATCAACCTTAAGACTTGAATCATATCTTATTTTCTCAGAAAATAATCTTATTACTTAAGATATATACTGAGGAGCATTGATCGAAACTGTTAGCTACAGAAAACAAGTTTCTGCACTGTTGGCGTGTTCTAGTTACTTAACAAACTGGTGTCTAAACGGCATGAATGGAACGCACTTTTTCCAAACTGGTCAGCTAGTTATACGCTTTCATAAACGATCTATTGTGTTATTGTTTGGCGCAGGGCATTCAAGCTATCCGTTGTCCGGCCGGGCTCTACTTCGACATAGAGAAGCAGACGTGTGACTGGAAGAACGCGGTGAAGAACTGCAAGCTGAAGAACAAGGAGAGGAAGGTGAAGCCTCTGCTGTACACGGACGAGCCTCTGTGCCAGGACGGCTACCTGGCCTGCGGGGACACCACGTGCGTGGAGCGCGGCCTGTTCTGCAACGGAGAGAAGGACTGTGTCGACGGCTCCGACGAAAACTCTTGCGGTAAGCGCCACTACTGTATGAGTACTACACCTCTAGGTCCATCCACACAATTCCAGTAAATACCTACGCAAGTGAACTTGAACGAGCTATCAACAGCTGGCTCACCGTGTCGCGCGACTCGCCTGAAATGCCAATCACTTGACCTAAAAAAACATCTCAGAATCGTGCCGTGTCGCAACTCCCCGTAAGCAAATGGGGTGTATTTTATTTGCAAGTCATTGCATATGTTAATATTTTATTTGTACCTCGATATGTTATTAATAAATATTAAGCGCAACATGAATAATGCTAATAGTGACCACTTAGGCAATGGTATCATTGTGAAAGAAACCGACTTGAAACTATGAAATTTCAATCGACCCTGATAATTGAAACCATATTAAGTATATTATGCAAACAATAAGATATAGTGACAGCTTTGGTACATTGTATTTCTTGTCTTGTCCATTGAAGGTAAGTATGCAAGTATGCAGTGATTGTCGCTTACAGCAGAGATGGCCGTGAACTAAACGCAACGGACCAAAAAGTGGACTCGCAAGAGTCGCCAGGTCCTATTGACATGTACGATATGCCCCAAAAATTTGCGAATCACCCATGCAAAGTAGTCTCTAGCTAATTACTTTAAACAGTAATTATGTGAAGAAATGTACATACTTTCTTGTTTCAAAATAAATAAAGAAGCGTATCGTTCGTTCTAATTTTAATAAAGCAACGCCGCTGGATTATTTGACTAGCTTGCGTGGGACTATAATCTGTAAATCATTCGTAGGTATGTTATCTAAATCGAAAAGTGAAACCCGGAGAGTGTCAGCTGTCGGTTTAAGTTAGCGAAAGTACCCATACAGGTTCCAGCCAGCCGCGGGCGGGTGTCGCGCCGCCTTCTCAAACATACTCACTAATTAAATTACTCATTTCAATTCTGTTCCTACACACCATAAAATTTCATTTTCATACCGCATAAGAACATGAAATCTATGAAGAAAGAGAGCTTCTGTAATCATCAACAGCGATAATGTTTAGTGTGTAGTCTGACGAATGTGTGTTGTTACAGACATCGACAACGACCCGAACCGCGCGCCGCCGTGCGACTCCACGCAGTGCGTGCTGCCCGACTGCTTCTGCTCCGAGGACGGCACCGTCATCCCCGGCGACCTGCCCGCCAAGGACGTCCCGCAGATGATCACCATCACCTTCGACGACGCCATCAACAACAACAACATCGAACTCTACAAGGAAATCTTCAATGGAAAGCGTAAAAACCCGAACGGTTGCGACATCAAGGCCACGTACTTCGTGTCGCACAAGTACAGCAACTACTCCGCCATCGCCGAGACGCACCGCAAGGGACACGAGATCGCCGTGCACTCCATCACGTACGTATATTATTAATTATTATCTGCATATCGTTACTGAAATCAATACTTCTATTTTAATTTTAAATTTTATGTATTAGGAGCTAACAAATTATACAATCTACAGGCACAACGATGACGAGCGCTTCTGGAGCAACGCCACCGTGGACGACTGGGGCAAGGAGATGGCCGGCATGAGGGTGATCATCGAGAAGTTCGCCAACATCACAGACAACAGCGTAGTGGGCGTGCGCGCGCCCTACCTGCGCGTGGGCGGCAACAACCAGTTCACCATGATGGAGGAGCAGGCCTTCCTGTACGACAGCACCATCACGGCGCCGCTGTCCAACCCGCCGCTGTGGCCCTACACCATGTACTTCCGCATGCCGCACCGCTGCCACGGCAACCTGCAGTCCTGCCCCACGCGCTCGCACGCCGTGTGGGAGATGGTCATGAACGAGCTGGACCGCCGCGAGGACCCCACCAACGACGAGTACCTGCCCGGCTGCGCCATGGTCGACTCCTGCTCCAACATCCTCAGCGGGGACCAGTTCTACAACTTCCTGAACCACAACTTCGACCGGCACTACGACCAGAACCGCGCGCCGCTCGGCCTGTACTTCCACGCCGCGTGGCTCAAGAACAACCCCGAGTACCTGGACGCCTTCCTGTACTGGATCGACGAGGTGCTGGCCAACCACAACGACGTGTACTTCGTCACCATGACTCAGGTCATCCAGTGGATGCAGAACCCGCGCACCATCAGCGAGGCCAAGAACTTCGAGCCGTGGAGGGAGAAGTGCGCGGTGGAGGGCACGCAGGCCTGCTGGGTGCCGCACTCGTGCAAGCTCACGTCCAA
Source organism: Plutella xylostella (assembly GCF_932276165.1). Taxonomy (NCBI): domain Eukaryota; kingdom Metazoa; phylum Arthropoda; class Insecta; order Lepidoptera; family Plutellidae; genus Plutella; species Plutella xylostella. The sequence goes on along the minus strand of NC_063984.1, from coordinate 7,079,294 downwards.
GGAGGTGCCCGGCGAGACCATCAACCTGCAGACGTGCGTGCGCTGCCCGTCCAACTACCCCTGGCTCAACGACCCCACGGGCGACGGCCACTACTAGCTGCCTAGATCTCGCGCCGAACGCGCACAATATTAGCTTTTTATTGGAAAGGAAGCCAAGAATAACATATTTGAAGTTCATGAAATAACTTTACATATGGAAGAGACTAGGTACAAAACAAATGCTTCTTGTGTTATTCGTGAATTCCTAAATGTACCGGGTCATAATCCCGCTCGTAGTTTAAGTACCTACCTACATAATATGTAATATAGACTCACATAAATATTTAATAGGCCTGTTTTGTACTTTATGTGATTTTGTAATGTAAGTCTGTTTGATAAATTGAAAAATACAAATACAAATTAATATGTGCAGTATTATTAAGCCTTACATAAAACCAACACTGAATACCTTCATACGTACTTAGTCAACTGCAAGGAGTAGAAGATTAAAATACAGTTCATTAATTGCTTGTAGCAGCGTTAATAATCAGTCTTCACATACCTACCGACGTAATTGAAATATAAACTCCGCGATGTTAAGTAATTGAGAGAATTATATAGCGCTGTTGCACAGCAAGCCACCCGACACAATGCAAAAGTATTTAGCTTAAACTAATTAAGTCTAAAACGAGACAAGTTTTCTTCACACGTTGCACACTAGCTATTAGAAAATATCCTTATGCAACAACTCGGCTTGACATTTTCAGACAAAGACGTGACCAAATCACCTAAAATCCTAATAACCAAATGAGTCACAGGTGCAATCTCTGTAAGTGAGACAAACAAAATCGAAGGTCGCGTTAAAAATATGTGCATCTGAATACGTGTCAAGAGTTTTAATAGTAAGGTCAGCAGAAACCAGTATGGCTGTGGACGCCTGTCGACTTGATAGGCAAATTGCCAGTTAATGGTAAATTGGACAGGCGACAATTAGGTACCAGTAATTTTCCCAAAATACTTGCAATATTATTATTTATTGTCAGTATGGTTTATTATGTACTAGCTATCAATATACATACCAGTAATCACCTCCATGCTTATTAAGGTATGCTGCTGGCTGTACTTACAAGTAAACGATCACATCCTATGGCAGTAAGCACTTATTTTTAAACAGACTCACCGGTTCTATAGCATGCTTAGAATATTTACTTACTACTTACACATAAACAATTCCTACAGAAGTACCTACGATTTAACCGCAGTTCAATCGTAAGTACCTACAATAGTCTTCAAATTTTATCGTATTAATGTGGTAAAAATTTAACTTACTTGTAAATAAATTACATAATATAACAAAATCTTTTAAAAAATCATAGCTAGAATACCTAATCAGTAACAGATTGTAATATGTTTTTGTAAAGCTCTATAAGTAAACACACATAAAAAGAACAGCAGTTCCATACAAATGTAAATAAGTTATTCGAAACAAGTTGAAAGATCCTATCGTGCTAGTTTTTCAGCCAGACACTACCTCTGAGAAGCATACCAATTGCTGACTTCTTTGAGTTATCTTCGCCAAGTATTAAGCTGGTATTAGAGGTATTATAACTATGTATGTAGCTGGAAGGTAAAGTCGAAGACCTCTCGCTGGAGTGTCATTAGCCGGCACACGGGCAACTTGACTTTTTGCTTCCATCTGTAAACAAATTTCTCAAACTGAACATTGATTTATGCCGGAAAAAAAACAAACTGCAAACATCATTCCGGGCGGTTATTGACCACACGTTAAACCGATGTGATAAAATAAATATTTAAGTGTTTGTTTAAAGTATCCATCTTAAAATTAATGTATTTGAATGTACAGCTATGAACTTTAAGAACAGATGAAATGGTAATATGATTAAGTTGCGCAAATTATTTTAGTTAGTTACGCAAGACCCCTGATGAAAGCGGCATTGATAGGTTGTAGACAATAGCTGAAGGCGGCTTGATAGCCCGCCCTGGCGGCGGCGGCGGCGGCGGCGGCGGCGGCGCGGGCCCTGGTCGTGGGCGGATCTTACAAATCGTCATAATATAATTCAATTTGTGTGCATACAAAATCAGCAGCAATTGCCCAACTTTCTTTTTTTTGCAGACTGCGAATAAATTGTTAAGAAAACAATTGTCATTGTTATTTTTGTCTGTATAAATAGAGAGTGAGTATCAGCATGCAGTGTCGATGATATGTTGGTATATTTGTCGGTGCTGGCGCGGGATGACAACGTAGTTAGTGGACGGAGCGCCGCCGCCGCGGTCCCGGTGGCGGCAGGCGAGAGTGAAAGCAGTGAAAGTACTCAGCTGTGGTTACTTGTCGAGATTTACTTAGATTCACCGACGACGATGACATCTGCACGCTTCCATCTAAATCCACTTACTTTAAATGCTATTTAGAGATGAACAAATCATTGCTCCCAGCGAGGTCAGATGACAAATGATATGCAGACCGACCTTACGATCGTATGTCGATATTATATTGAAACTGTTCGATTGAAAGGGCAATTGTGCTATAGTAATTGTATTATGAAAGACTCCACAGATCTATATACGAGAAGTGAACATTTATTTTATATCGGAAAGCTCAAAGCTCTTTCCGTGTGCGGATGTAAGAGTGTAATAATTATAGTTGTCCTTATTGAGTGTGTGGTTTAGGTCCAGGATGTAAAATATTAATTCTTATATAGCTACAAGTACATACATTGTAGATGTACATAAGTAAGTAGTATGCTTTGTCGTAAGTGAAAGGAACAAGTAGTAGAGAATCCTTGACTCCGCCGCCGCCGCCGCCGTCGCCGCCGCGCGGTGTCACAGCCCAGCACGCCTCACAATGCACATGCATCATCAAAAATACTCAGAATTACACAAAGGATTATTGGACTTATAAATACAGCGGTTATAGAAAATAATATTACTTACATAGACACTAATAAAAAGTCCAATATACATAAAAAGCTTTTATTTTGCTCGTTCGGAGCTTTTGTTTCTATTACAAATCATTTAAGTGCAGGTAAGTAAATATCCAATTTAATCATATGTAGGTACACTATTTACTTGTACTCCGATTATTGATAAACCTATAGACTTACATATATACATACGAGTAGTTTTTTTTTAAATATCTATTGGTATTAAATGCGTCCTGTCAAATCTTATGAACCTTTTGAATGTCGGTGGCTGCATAATCGGTTCAAAAGAAATAAAAATCATGAGTAATAGTAATAAGTAATAATAGTAATACTCTTAACACAAATTAAAAGCTAATACGTAAAATGGAATTCCAGAACGTAAACATTTTGCACATTAAGTTGTTGATCTTGTTATAAAGCTTCAGTCCAGAAAAACCTGCGTTGCGTAACCATTTCACATCAGATGATGCTGGCAATTTTCCTCCTTTTTTACTAAGAATCAATTGTTAATGAGTGCGAGATGGGACCAGGCAGGGCCGGCGCCGCCACCCGCCCCCGCGCCCCCCGTGCCCCCCGGCGCAGCGACCGGCTGCTTACATAACCTGATGAGGCACCCGGATATCGCACAAGGCCAACCATCCTCACAATCACCCAATATTTTAGTAAACAAATGTTAATCTCACCACCTAGTGATTTAATTAAACACGAATCTTCTGAATGCTCCACTTTATCTTCGATCAAGGTGACGCCAGTGACAGACCCACTTTCGTCTTCGTTAAATAGGCACAAGATATAGGCATTAGGCACCTACTATACTTACTTGGTTCCCATAGTTATATCTACTTAAGTACTCGTAGTATCAAGTTAATTAACGTAACATTCTAGCTTACAGGCAGTTGCTTAAATAATGTATGTCAACTTGATTTTGTGAAGCAAAAATTCATAATCTTAATTTAATATTAACTAATTTCTAAATATTGCTGCACAAACGCTTGGCCAATAGATGATTTTGCATGACACGTTGAAGGTTTTATTTTGCTATTAATCATATTAATACTTAAGATATAAATATTTGTATATATTATCATTTATCAGGATTCATAAATTGAATTAAAAAAAAAGCTTACTGAAATATCTCAACATATTATAATGAGTACATAGATGTATATAAGTAGGTACTTAGGTGTTTTAGTTTTATGATTTTGTAGGTAGGTATTAGTAGCTCTATAATATACATAATTATATCTTCTATCATTTGCTCAATTATATCTACATCATTATAATATTGAATATATTTATACAAATATTTAATATAGTTGGTACTATTTCTAGCTTTTTTACATATATGTGACATACTCAATAAATAAGGGCCACTTGCAGAAACATATTAAATCCAGATTTAGTGTCAAATCGATTTAAAAAACGTCAGTCCATATAAAATTTGACACTAAATCAAGATTTCACACTAAATCTGGATTTAATATGTTGGTGCAAGTGGTCCTAAAACTGGTTTGATCCGTGTTTTATCGAGAGTGAATCTTATAAGAAAAAAAAACTACTTTACATAATTTTGCGTATCAAATACCTACATGTACCTATACCCGTTGCTATTTTGCACAGTGACACATTTTTAAATAACTATTTACCGGTATTATATCTAATACCTATAAGTAGTAGAATTTTATGAGTGCTCAAACTGTAAACTAAACTATCACGCATATTATAATGTCATATGAGATATACATATACAAAATATAAGTAATCAGATTACTACTATTTCTGAATACACTTTTCGCTATATTTTAATTCAATGTTATTAGGGGTCGGTTTTTTCATCGGTAGTTAATCAACCATTGGTGAAAGTCACGTATCATAATGCATGCATGACAGCTGCGATAATGTTTTGACCAATAGTTAACTACGCGTTTAAAACGATCCTTGGGCCAGTTTTTGGATCTCCCATACAAAGTCTGATACTTATTACCGTCCAATTTTCTAAGGGAGATCTAATAAAAGTTCATTTTCTTTTCAATGTTGTTTGTTTTTGTTTGACAGATTCGGCGAATAACCCGATTACAGCTACAATTAAGTCAAATCTTATACAAAAATTGGTCCATAATAATAATATGATCACTGACAGACAGACAGATCCGAAAACTCCTGAAACTATTATACCTACCTATCTTTTTCGTAAAGATAAAAAGGAAATTTAAATTAATTAATTATATGCTCTCTCGAGACTGTTGAACTCACACAGTAGATGAGAAAATAAAGAGAAAATATAGCATTCTATAAGGTGTGAATTAGAACGTTTAAAAAAAAATACGTGGATTATAAATTTATGAAGTATTAAATTGTTGTCTAGATCTTTACATTTTTGGAGAAATGCTAGCAGAGAATGTATGACCATCTGTTTTATTTTTGTTATCCTATCTAAGTAGATTATACCTATATATAATTGAGAAAATGATGAATCCTGGTTTGGATATGTAGAGTCCTATATGTAGAGTATGGAAAGTCCTGAAGGAAGTCATAAGAGAGGATGGCCATGAAAAAAGTTGCTCAATTGCGTTAAAGTTAAAAAGTAAGTTTAAAAACTAAAACCCGACTACTGAAAAATCACGCTCTAAAAAGTATTGATCAAGAAATACTTAAATACTTCATAGTGATATTCAGAGGAAAGCCGTGGTCGTAGGCACACCTACCCCAAAACTTATGATCGTTTACTGTTAGAATGTATAACAATTTAATATACTATGTATTATTTTTCTTTTGTTGCCGAATTCTGTAGGAAAAAACCGTACCATGCCATGCTATTGGGAATTGTAGTCGATGAGGCCGGATGAGAACAAGTACGATACCTATCATATTAATAATTATGTTGTGCATCCTTTCATTGTGGCATGGGAATGATGAAAGCTTGTTTTAACCACATACCTAATTATCCTTTCCTTGCTTATCGAAATATCCAGAATATCAAGAATTCCAAGCTCTAAATCCATTAGGCTTTAGGGTGATTAGTGAATTAACTATGACTCAAAAAATTGTGGAATCATTTGCCTGCTAACTACGTACTAGGTAATTGCATTGCAATTACGAAATCGTTGCAGTTTTACGTAAAATCGATCAAAATATTTAACACAGCTTATAGAATTGTTAATGGGTGCTAAATAATGATGAGTACTGTTTAGATTTTTTGTTGCAATACGCGTAGGTCGTTAGGGTTCGCTCGTGATAACGTTGTGATTAAAAGCTGGCGGCTGTAGTGTGCGGGCGCAGTGGCGGCGCGGAGCAGTACGGGTCGTGCGGAGTCGTGGCAAAGGTTATATAAATAGGTGAAGAGGGGCAGCCGGAGTTGTTGCACTTTCTTGGTGGAGCGCCGAGCACCGTCCAGTCCCAACACAGCCATGGCGCGCGTCGCCTGCTTGTGTGCCGTGCTGTTGATCGCCCACCTCGGTGAGTACCAGCCCGCTACCGATACTTACTACTTCAAAAATAGTAGCATTACCGACAGCGGTTTTTTAATTGCCTAAGTACTAAGTATTTTGTTTTAATAAAAAAAAGCATTCGCCATTTTGATTTACAGCGAAATTAAATATCGTAATAGGGTTGCGGTGATGCAAATATTATGAGATTGAAAGCTCTCAATACCGACTTGACAATATTTATAACCGATCGATGGCTTTTAATATCACTTGTATATTACGCAATAGAATTTTCCATTCGTAATTGAATGTAGTTAGCTAGTTATGCGAGCTTTAAAAAAACTTTTATTTTTAATTGGAAATTTATATTGGCATACAGCGGTAAAGGTATATTGAAAGTGAGATTATAAGAAACGTTTAATAACTGGCTTCCTATACCGTTTCATAAGTTGAATAAGATTCCAACGTGAGCATACTGTGATGGGTATTATGTATGCGAGATGAGATAAAGTTGTAGATGTGGGTGGCGGCGCGGGCCGGCCGCTGCGGCGGCGAGGCTCCGACGTGGCTCTCTTGTGACCTCGATTTCTTTTCACGTTTCGCCTTTCAATGCCGACAACTACTAGCTTTTTACTCCTTGGATATAAATAAACGCAACGCGTGTTTACTACCGATTACAAAGAAGTTTCAAAACTAAAAGCGAGTCCATATCGCGTAACCGAACTAGATTCAACGGCATTGATATACATTGATATACTGTTACTTTTAGACCTATTGCACATAAATTACCGATTAGTTGGTACGTACCTATGTGAAATATTCAAGTCCCAACTCCAAAACGTATCTATTCATGGCAGCCGCGGCCAGCGTGGAACGGTACTGCATTCCTCCGCCGGTGTTGTAACCGCTGCTTACGCTGAGCCAAGTTACCTAACCAACGTGTTAAGACCATAATATACCCGTTGTTATTTCTCGGGCCTATTGCTAATACTGTCGTTGTTGTTTTGTAATGTAGCGCCAGCAGAAGGGGTTTTAAACGAGAGCATTATACAGATTAATGTATGAGGTGGTTGACGTAGCGTGTGTGTTGCAGGGAGCAGCGAGCGAGTGAAGCGGCAGAGCGAGGATGACCCCGCAGATGACGTGAACGCGGAGCAGCTGTGCGACGGCCGCCCCGCCGACGAATACTTCCGGCTCACCGTGGAGGGAGACTGCCGCGACGTCGTCAGGTCCGCTCTCCCATACACCCTCCATACCATCATAATCAATCTTATCAGCTACCATCATCACTATCTTCCCAGCTAAGACTTCCAATGAATGCTCATTGATCACTAAGTGATGGTCTACCTCAAAACTGTAGCCGCCAACGCTCCCCCAGAGATCCTTAATACCATCATCACCATCTATCTTCCCAGCTAAGACTTCCAATGAATGCTCATTGATCACTAAGTGATGGTCTACCTCGAGGCTGTAGCCGCCACCGCTCTCCTAGGCAACCTCCATACCATCATCACCATCTATCTTCCCAGTTAAGACTGCCAATAAAGAATGCTCATTGATTCTTCCTGGGAGTGACGTACCGACGTACCATCTGTTTCCTATTTACGTCAAGCGTAACCTGGGCAGTCCGCCGCACCCGCAACGGCTAACGATAATCTGTCTGGCTAATCCTTACGCCACGGTGACAAACAATAGTCTAGCTCTAGCAAGGCTCTAGTTTTTGCCACCAACACAGTAAGAAAAAGTGAGCACTATCGTGGGACTAGAAAAACAACGACAGTTAACACAGATTGATCGACACCATAAACCTAGTTCTATTTTTCTTGAGAGAAAACAAGCCATTCTCTAAACAAGTTTCCACTTCCTATATGTGTGTGAAGTATACCTGGTGAAAACTTGATTAGGTACTGTTGTTGAGTACTATATATTAGTCGACAACGACTTTGTAAACAAAATATTACTGTTCTACTGTCAACAAATTCCCAGACTCGGTTGGTATCTGCTTTCGTGTGTATGTATGTAGAAAGTTCTTTATGTACCTTTCACAAGTTTTATTCCTATTCTCAGTCGTCTAATCACGTACATACATTAAGTTAACTGTATATACATAAAGATAGTATAAAAGTCATACCCAGCCGCTTGGTATGCAAGGCCTTGATGCCCAGCCTGTGAACGGAACGGAGTCACCAGCGGCGTGCCGTGAATAACAACTATTAGTCATGGAGATGTACTTCGCAAGCTCATAACTATCATACGTAAAGCTGGATTTTTTTGTACATATTATTCTTTTATACTTATATGTTAGCTGTACGAGAAATCAGACCTATTTTGTGTGTAATAAATGGTTGGCCACTCGTGAGGTCCCTGCGGCCGGCACTGGTGCTGGCGGCAGGGGCTGGGGAGTGCTAATGCTAACAGCCGCGCTGTGTGCAGGTGCGACAAGGGCGGAGAGAACGGCGTCACGAGGCTCGCCTCCGTGCGCTGCCCCGGCGGACTCGCCTTCGATATCGACAGACAAACTTGTGACTGGAAAACACAAGTTAAAAATTGTGATAAATTAGAAAGTAAGTTCTGCCACTGGAGGGAGTGGTCGGTCGGAGGGCTAAGCGCGCGCCCTAGATACTCGCCGCCTTCGCTACAGGAAATGCTATAAATTTCCTCGAACGGTCCGGTTAGCCTTCCGAACCTCCACTTCCTGTTATCTTATTTATAATTTTAACGTATCATTTCTTGTCAACGCAGGTGCACTAGGTCAGGTCTTAAACAGATCACTTGCCCGTCCGGACTAGCTTTCGATCTCGAAAAACAAACCTGCGACTGGAAGGGTAAAGTGACCAACTGTGACAAGCTCGAGAGTAAGTGCCCAAGTGCCAGTATTCGCGTAGAGCAGGGCTTGGGTAGAGGGCGGCGGAGGCCCGCGCACGCGCACGCCGCGCGGCCGCACCGGGGAGCACCCGACACTAGCTCGCATCCACATTCTCTATTTCATCTCAAAGACTACTAATATACTACAAGTCTGATTCCTAACTTTCAACTGTAGATAATATTAGAATTGAATAAATGTGGATGCGATCGCTACAACCCCCATGCAACACTTTTAGAAAATAGCGAAGTGGGTGGAACTGTTCGGAGAAATCTGAAAGTTTTCCAGTTCGTTCTAGCAACACAACACAAAGCACTTGCACGCTGAATAGCACTGTATATTTGTAACACCAACACAAAATTAGAACCTACACGATGACACAGTACGTATGCTCAATTTCCTGAAAAAAATATACATTAATCCTCGCTTGGCTTCATTATTACTTACCATCACTCTTTATTTTACCTAACTGCTAAATTTTATACTAACAAACTACCTTCATAATGGGTCAAGGATTATCTTCTTAAAATTGGATTGGTTGGGTTTAAAAAACTTACTATCCTTTCTATGTAAAAAAAACTGTTTTCCGTCTTTTTACGAATTAATGTAAATATGTAATGTAATTGGAACTGGAATAGCCTGTGTAGTAGTTTTTAGTTAAGTATTTTTAAATAAATGAATTAAATACATCGTCAAAATTTTTAAGACCTATATAGTTTTTAGTGTTTTTATATTTATTCGTAAAGAGATTAATTGTACATTCTATCTACTCTTTATTTATGACAAAGGACTGCCCTTTTTCCTGTTAATCAATGCATATACTGAAAATACCCTCCTCCCTTTTCAATAATCTTCTCCCATCAATTTATTTAATACCTACTTCGTTATACATCACTGTTCACTCAACCAGCAGTCATTCCGCAGACGAATTCTTATTATTAATTGTCCATTTTTCATGCTTATGCAGCTGACTCTCTTCTTCATTACCTTCTTCTTGTACCATCCCTTCTCTCTGACACGTTAATACCATATCAGTAAAAAAAAACTTTACACGATCCTAAAACTGTAGGTTGCCTACCAAACTATAGGTACTTTTCTAGACACCATAATGCAATGTAGGTAGGTGTAGGCTAACATAAATTAATCTTTTCCGCTGTTTTCAGAGCCACGTAAAATTCTGCCAATATTGAAAACGGATGAGCCCATCTGCCCAGAGGGAAAACTGGCCTGTGGAAGTGGAGACTGTATAGAAAAGGAATTATTCTGTAACGGAAAGCCCGACTGCAAAGATGAGTCCGATGAAAATGCTTGCAGTAAGTGGATTTATCATTAGCATAATAGGTATTTGTCTCTTCTTATTGCATTGAGTACATACTCATTTTGTTGTTCTTCTACAGCCGTTGACGTGGACCCGAACAGGGCTCCCGACTGCGACCCCAACCAGTGCACGCTGCCCGACTGCTTCTGCTCCGCGGACGGCACGCGCATCCCCGGCGGCATCGAGCCCAACCAGGTGCCGCAGATGATCACCATCACATTCAACGGAGCCGTCAACGTGGACAACATTGACTTGTACGAACAAATCTTCAATGGAAACCGCAACAACCCCAACGGTTGCCAAATTCGTGGAACCTTCTTCGTGTCACACAAGTACACCAACTACGCTGCTGTCCAAGAGCTGCACCGTAAAGGACACGAAATTTCCGTATTCTCAATCACGCACAAGGACGACCCGCAGTACTGGACCAGCGGCAGCTACGACGACTGGCTGGCCGAGATGGCGGGAGCTCGTCTCATCGTCGAACGCTTCGCCAACATCACTGACGCTTCGATCATTGGAGTCCGTGCTCCTTACTTGCGTGTTGGAGGCAACAAGCAATTCGAAATGATGGCTGACCAGTACTTCGTGTACGACGCCTCCATCACCGCTCCCCTCAGCCGTGTGCCAATCTGGCCCTACACTCTCTACTTCAGAATGCCCCACAAGTGCAACGGTAACGCACACAACTGCCCGTCCAGAAGCCACCCCGTCTGGGAGATGGTGATGAACGAGCTCGACAGGCGAGACGACCCGACCTTCGACGAGTCGCTGCCCGGTTGTCACGTGGTGGACTCGTGCTCGAACATCCAGACCGGCGAGCAGTTCGGACGTCTCCTGCGTCACAACTTCAACCGTCACTACAATACCAACCGTGCCCCGCTAGGTCTGCACTTCCACGCCTCGTGGCTCAAGTCTAACAAGGAATTCAGAGATGAGCTCATTAAATTCATTGAAGAGATGTTGGAGCGCAACGACGTGTACTTCACGTCGATGATCCAGGTGATCCAGTGGATGCAGAACCCCACTGAGCTGTCGTCCCTGCGCGACTTCCAGGAGTGGAAGCAGGACAAGTGCGACGTGAAGGGGCAGCCCTTCTGCTCGCTGCCCAACGCGTGCCCGCTGACGACGCGCGAGCTGCCCGGGGAGACGCTGCGCCTCTTCACCTGCATGGAGTGCCCCAACAACTACCCCTGGATCCTCGATCCCACTGGTGAAGGCTTCAATGTCAGAAAGTGATCTCTAATAATTAATTTAAAAGACTGTATAAAATATGTAAATACTTTAATACTCAATAATAATTTTAATGATTACATCGAAATACTTAAAGGCAGGGTAATTTTCAATTGAGTATCTACCAAGGTAGACAATCATCAAATATATTTACCAATTCTCACAACAAGACGTTATTAAAATCAAATAACTGTTGCAACAAACCGACGTCAAATTTTATCAGATCTGCCTAATGACCAGTTGGATAGGTAGTTACCTAAGTTTTGTACTTAGCTATTCGACAATAAAATTAAGTTAAAAACCACAAATTTATAATTATTTGATGACCCAAACTAATCCCACTATAGTGTACTTGAGTAAGATTTTATCAGTGAGATTCAGCATAGAAACATAATTATTATATATTGTTTTATACATTCCCCCGTGTCTCTCACTGATCAATTCTTCTCTTGGTATAAAGTCAGAGACCGCTCCCAAGGAGCGCCACAACACTCTGTCGTAGGCATTCCTTATCTGGGGTACACGAAGCTATCCTCTCCGAGTGTCGAGTGACGCTATTCTGACTAGCTAATCCTGTCACCACGGTGATAAGCCTGATCAGCTCCGTGTTTGTCACCGACACGCCCGAGAAGAAATAACTAAACGGATAAAATTCAAGAAGCGGCAGACTGACTAGTTATATACTTAGGTGTAGTTACATAGTTATATAATAGCTGAACACTCTACGCGTTCTCTAAGGATTCCGTACCAACATACAAGATGTACGTCCCCCTTATCTCACAGGATTCAATCGATTGACTAATAGTTCATGAGCGAAGTTGGTGAATTGCGCCCCTATTTAGGGAAGTGTTCTAGTTATCTAAAGTTTCCAAATAAGGACTACTGTTCAGTGCATATTAAAGGCGTAGCTCATGAAGGCCACCACGCACCAGGCACTCGTCATCGTGTGGTCATGGTGAACCTCGCGCACTCAACGAGTAACTAAACCTCATGTGGTCAACGACATCTCGTGGTCCACACGAGGCAACCATGCCAACAGCGAAACATCATCGAATGAGACGATCTGTTAATGCTACGGAGTTGATGTACGTACTTAACTAGTAAGCGCAGGCTCATCATAATCCACATAATTCTGTCGATAAATCGCAATCGCAGCCTGCCACAGTCGCATCATACCTAAGCCTACATTATAATATAGGATTAGATGGATTAGACCTAAACCGACATAGTCGACGACCGAATGGCGTAGTGGTTAGTGACCCTGACTACTGAGCCGAAGGTCCGGTTCGATTCCCGGCTGGGGCAGATATTTGTTTAAACATAGATATTTGTTCTCGGGTCTTGGATGTGCCCGTAAAATGGCAATAGGCTCGCCCCCTATTACATTGGGACTAACAGAACACTCTGGCGAAAAGTGGGTGCAGCAATGCACCTCTGCCTACCCCGCAAGGGAGTACAAGGCGTGAGTGTGTGTGTGTGCGGTATGCATCATATCGCAAAGTAGGCAACATAATAAGGTCTTACGTGGTGCGAAACGAAGAAGTCGAAACTTTATGATAGATCTGTGGTCGAAACTGGGCCGAAACAAGGCCGAAACTGGTCGAAAGCGAAACGCTTATTTTAAATATCTTAATGCGTTTTAGGCACTCAGCAACCAAAGGATAAATAAGTACAAAAGTGTTTTGATGGGGTGAGACTGATTATATTCAGCTTACAGTCGAACTATAAAGTCCTTCCTGACAATAAAGAGTGCGATTTTGCTAAGACCATGGAAGTAATTCTCCGATAGCTAGTCTGCCGAAGCGGATGGACGTGTTTTTGTTGCTTTACTGTGAATTACAATTATTATTTTGAATTGTGAATTGGAGATTTTGTGTGTTGCATTCGTTTGGATATCGGTGCCTCCTTTTTCTTCTTGGGGAGATTGCCGTAAGACCTGGCGGCCATATTGCGAAGTGTCGGACCTCTTGCTCGGGCATCCGAATCGAATCTCCGAGTCGTGCCGAGGAGCTGACGACGAGCTTGAGCGGTGCGTATTACGTCACATTACACTCATAATTCATCCATTGGAACTGTTCAAAGAGAAAAATAAAGCGCGCGGCCGAGGCTCGAACCGGCGGACTTCACCACTTGAGTCGAACGTGCGCCCGACAGGACCATCTGCCCATTGAGACCGCATAGCGAAATTACGCATCATATAGTAAACAACGAAGGCGGCATTAATCTGGAGTTAACTTTCTACACTACGGAATCCTTTAATTCAACATCATGAGTGATCAACTGAACGAATTTTCAACAAAAATTATAGCGAAGATGCAATGTTTGCTTGAAGAAAACATGCTTCAACTTAAGAACGTTGTTCTAAGCGAGATCAAAGCGATCATTAAGACTTTCACCCAAGACTTGGAAGAGTTAAAACACTCCTTCACTTTTATGTCTCAGGAATACGAAGACCTTAAAAAAGAAGTCAATGCGCAAAAGCTTACTATATCGACGATTACTAAGGAAAATTTGGAGCTCCAGCGGACCTTACTAGAGCACTCTCACAAGATTAATTCATTCGAGCAAAGTCTCAAAAGTTGCAACGTAGAGATCCAAGGGGTACCCGAGAAACGCAACGAAAATCCTCAAACTATTGTTAAAAAATTATGTGAAACCATTTCTGAGCCAATGTCTGATGATGACATAGTCGCCTGCCGAAGAGTTGCTAAATTAAATCCATCGTCACCGAGACCTCGCAGCATCATCCTGACTCTACGCTCGGCTAAGCATAGAGACCGCATCATTTCTTCTGTTCTGCGTTATAATAAAAGTAACCCAAACAACAAGCTACACTCAAAATTACTTGATGTTAATGGCGATCCTGTACCGGTTTTTGTAACTGAGCACCTACCATCGGAAATCAAGTCACTGCAAGCCAAAGCCCGCCAGTTCTCTAAGAAAAATGACTTTAAATATACTTGGGTTAGATATGGGAGAGTGTTCATTAGAAAAACTGACGGCAGCAAACCGATACTTATCAAAAATGAAATCTTTCTGGATACGTTAAATCTTAGCACTGTATAACTTAAAACATATTGCTCTTATTGCCATGAACCAACTTGTCATTAAATAAAATAATAATGTTATCTATATATTATCAAAATGTAAATCGTATTAGATCAAAAACTAACAGTTTCTATTTAAGCTCTCTAACAATTAACTATGATATAGTATGCCTTACAGAAACGAATCTCAATCCTGGCGTTTTCGATAGAGAATTATTCGACGATACATATACTTTATTTCGTAGGGACCGTATTTCCTCTGACAGTCACAAACATGACGGCGGTGGCGTGCTCATAGCTATAAAAAATCACATAACTGCAATCCGTAGATATGAATGGGAGACAGGTGCTGAGGATATTTGGCTTACGATAAATCCTAACTCTAACAACACTTTTCATCTATGTGCAGTCTATTTACCTCCTACAGTTATAAAAGATACTTATGAAAGATTTTTTGAAGTTAACTCTAAAATTGTTGTAGATTCTGAAGATAAGTTTCTCTTGGTTGGTGACTTCAATGTGCCCAATATTGAATGGTGTTTAGAGAGATCCACAAATAACTGTCTGCCCATAGCGAATGCCAATTGGAAGTCCGATATACTTTTAGAGTTTAGATCATTGGGTTCCTTGCGACAGGTAAACTATCTGCGAAATGATAACGATACTACTCTTGATCTCTGCCTTACCAACATGACAAGTATTAAATTAAACCACGAAATTCATTCTTTGACCAAAGTTGATAGACACCATCCGGTATTTAAAATATTTATTGATTTCGACGAAACCCCATCCATAAAGTCAAACACCAAAAATAGAATTCTAAATTTTAGAAAATGTAATATTGATATGTGCAAAAATGACCTACGAAAAGTTAATTGGCTTGAGCTTCTGAATTCAAACGATATAAATACTGATATAACCACATTCTACAACAAATTAGAAAAAATAATATCCGAGCATACGCCCTTAAAACGAAACGACGCTATCAAATACCCTGTATGGTACAACGATGCCCTTATTCATTGTATTAAAGAAAAACTAAAATACCATAAAAAATTTAAACGTTTTGGAAATCCAAGAGACTACAACTCATTCTGTCTACTTCGTGAAAGAAGCAAAATCATGATTAAAAAATGTTACAAGGAGTTCATAGCCAGTACCGAACATTCTCTTTTAAGTGGCACATCAAAAGCATTTTGGTCTTTCATTCATTCTAAACGATCATGTGGGAAAATACCCCAATCAATGTCCTACAATAACATCACAACTTCTGACCCCAATATTATATGTAATTTGTTTAATCAATTCTTTGCCTCTACTTTTGAGAGTCCTTCTAGTTTTGACACCGACGAGATTTCCTGTGAAAATGCCACCAACTGCTTGAGCAATATTTACATAACTAATGATGAAATCTTAACTAAAATAAAACACATGGACGACTCCAAAGGATCAGGACCAGATGGTATTCCCACTACTTTCATAAAATCATGTGCAGCCGAACTTGTTATTCCGTTGGAAATAATTTTTAACAAATCATTGAAATTTGGTATATTTCCCGACAAATGGAAAGAAGCTCATGTCGTTCCTATTCTAAAGTGTGGTGATGCATCTAAATGTGAAAATTATCGACCTATAAGCATATTGGCCATCATTGCCAAACTATTTGAGAGCTTGGTGTATGACTACATTTACGCATCAGTTAAACCCTTAATATCAGAAAAACAACACGGTTTTGTAAAGCAAAAATCCACAGTATCGAATCTTTTAGAATTCACGAACCACATTTATGACGCATTTGATGACAAAAAAGAAATCCACTCGGTTTATACAGATTTTAAAAAGGCCTTCGACAAAGTGAATCATGAAATCTTGAAATTAAAATTACAATCTTTTGGTATTCATGGCTCTTTATACCGATGGATTGATAGTTACTTGACAAATAGGTCTCAGTTGGTAACTCTTAAGGGTTTCAAATCTGTTCCAAGTTTGGTAACATCAGGTGTTCCTCAAGGGTCACACCTCGGACCATTATTTTTCATTTTATTCATAAACGACCTTCGTAAAAAACTAAAATGTAACTCTCTCCTATACGCAGATGACCTTAAGATTTTTAAAAAGATATCATCTGATGCTGACTGTTTGGATATACAAAACGATATATCAACTCTTAATAATTGGTGCATATCAAATAAAATGTGTTTAAATATTTCTAAGTGTTTCGTTGTCAAATTTAGTAATCTAGCCAAATCCCGAGATTATACATACAAAATTAATAACACCGTGTTGAAAACTGAGGAGACAGTAAAAGATTTAGGAGTCATATTAGATAAAAAATTAACATTTAAATTTCACTACGAAAAGCTGATTAGCTCATGCAATCAAACGTTAGGCTTCATTCTTAGAGTTTGCAAGGAGTTTAAAAATCCTTACACATATATTACACTTTTCAATTGTCTTGTTAAATCGAAATTAGAGTATGCCAGTATAATCTGGAACCCGTTTTATATGGTCCACATTAACCTCTTGGAACGCATTCAGAGAAAATTCTTAAGAATATTATCCTTCCGTTTTGGTCTTAAATACAAGTTACGTTCATATGAAAGTAGACTACTTCATTTTGGATTAGATTCGTTAAAGAATAGACGCTGCTCTACAGATATTTTGACTCTACATAAAATAATCCACGGAAATCTTCATACGTCACTTTTGTCTGAAATTTACATAAACTTTGTCACAAAAGCACCAAGAGCAGGTAGAGCCTACAAGACATTTCATATTAAGACACGTAGAACAAACAGAGATTCGAACTCTCCAATTGCTCGCATTTGTAGGCAGTATAACGAATTAACCATTCGTGAACCAAATTTGGACATATTTGTTAGTAATAAAACTACATTGCGATCACTTATTTATTCTTCCTTTCACTAGTTTATATTATATTTTATATCCAAAATTATATGAACCTGAGCTTTATATGGAAACTGTTGGTTAGTAATAAATTTAACTTAACTACTTATGTAAAACTAAAACCAGTAATTTAAACTTTAATTTAAGTATAACTATTTCAACCTTAAATTCTTAACTTTTGTACTTATATAATACTATGTAAGCAACTAACAAGACATGTTGTCAGTATCTATTGTGGGATGTTAATTAGTTAAGTATGTATGTTAGCCATGTTTAATCATTTGTGACATGTATTGTTAACAACCTGTTTGATACTGCTTTAAAATAAAATAAAATAAAAATAAAGTAAGCGTCAATTCACACGTACCACAACCACACCACGTCGCAGCGACAAATTCACACGTAACCACAGCTTGTGGTCAAGCTGTGGTTACGTGTGAATTGTGTGACAGCGGCTTTTTGCAGTTGCGTTGTGGCAGCGACAAAATGTCGATGTGGTTGCGTTGTCGCTGTCATTGCGATGTGGTACCCACGTCGTCGTGTGCAGTTAATACGGAAAACAGGTTGCCGCGGTGCCGCACGCCGGTACGAAGTATATACATATTACTTCCATAGCTAAGACTTTTTATGATTGTCAGTTATTTACTTACCTTTACCAAACTTTTACATACAGTGCCAGAAAGTTATCTGACGAAAACTCCTGCTAAGGGCTCCGGTGACAGCTCACGTAAATGTGTAAGTTTACCAGTAGTGGTAATTCGCTCTTATGGTTTCAATAAACCCATCTTATCTATATCAATATATAAAATTCATTAGTAAGTAATGAGATGTGGATCAATTTAGTTCGCTCTCACCGGAACAGATAAGTTTGTCGCACTGTAAATACATACATCCATCCTGACGTCCCTCAGCATCAGCAGGGACAAAGGGCTTTGAGAAGATTTCTCCATCTGACTCGATCTTGGGAAGCGGCCGCGGCTACGAGATCTTCCCACTCCATCCCCACAACCTTTGCCTCAGTTCAGAAATAAACTTTTACATACATTTAAAAAATAAAATACCAAATTATAATGGTTTTTTTATCGGATTTGTCCTTCAATAAACATATTACATTGATTAAATACGGTCTTTAACAATTAGTTAGGATCCACTTCCGTTTTCAGGACTTTATAGTTGGACTGTAGATATTCGCATGTTCGCCAAACTTATCGCCTACCATATTTGGCAAATATGTAATTATAGCTAAGTGTAGTCGTGTAGTAGCAGCATAAAATATAAACACACAGACAACATTTTTTTTAGATTTGACAGGTGACGTCGACGTCGATCGTAGATTTTCATGTTTTGATTTTCGTTTTTCGTCGTTGGTTGCTTCTGCTTGTATGACTTGTATCAGCAATACCGGCATTAACTTGATTTATAGAATCTCCAAGTATTAACTTACCCTTTCAGAAACTTACTAAATTGCTATCGATTCTGTTAAAAATATAATGTCTCCGAAACTTATAGATAAATTCAAACAGTTCGATGCTTACGCTAAAACTTTAGAAGATTTTAGAGTAAAAACTGCTACTGGAGCAACAGGTAAAGATTTAAGTAGATTTTATGTGTATTGCTTACTATTCCCTAAATCTATTGTTTCTAAATAACTTATCAACCTCCTACTTTTAAAATTTCAGTGACTATAACCGGAGCTATTGTGATGGTGTTGCTGTTTATGTCTGAATTTCACACTTACATGTCTCCAAATATATCCGAAGAACTCTTCGTTGACACATCTAAGGGTGACAAGCTTCGTATTAATCTAGATATCATTGTTCCAACTATATCTTGCAACTGTAAGTACCATGACTATTTATCTCTTATTTTATCTAAAACTTAAACCCAAATTTTACCCACTAAACCCAATTTGGCCTACAGAAAAAAATGCTACCATAGTAAAAGACTCATAAAGTTATTAATTTATCTACATAACTTTTTAAAGATTTGGTGCTAGATGCGATGGATTCTTCTGGTGAACAACATCTTCAAATGGACCATAATATACATAAAAGAAGACTAGACTTAGATGGTAATCCCATAGATGAACCAAAGAGACAAGAGATAATCACCTCTTCTACTGTGAGTCCTTTTTCTCCTGCCTAGCATTATCATATTTTTCTTATTTAGTAGGTATTTATTGGCTTTGTGTGTCATATCACACCATTTTATCATAATATTATTCCATACATCATGGCTCAGTTTCTCATTTAAGCCAATCACGCTAAGCATGAACTTAAGTCCTAGTTTACTCCATCCCTTACTCAAGATTTGTTAAAAAATACAAACAAGTAAATATAGATATCCTAACTAATATTATAAATGCGAAAGTAACTGTGTCTGTCTGTCTGTCTGTCTGTTACTCTTTCACGCCAAAACTACTGAACGGATTTGAATGAAATTTGGTATACATATGGTCTAGACCCTGAGAAAGAACATAGGCTACTTTTTATCCCGGAATTCCCACGGGAAAACTTTTTAAGGCGAAGCGAAGCTCGCGGGAACAGCTAGTACTTAATAATACTTATTTATGTAATATTTTCTAAATATTTAAGAATGTATATTTATTTGTAGGTAAGGACAAACATATCAGAAGTTGCTATTGTGCAATGTGGCAGTTGTTATGGAGCTGCACTAAATGAATCTCAGTAAGTATCCACTATTCAGAATATATTATGTTACATACCTGTGGCAAAGGGCCCATAAAACATGATTCCCAGGGGTTTCCCTTGTGGATTTACTGATTTGATATCTATTTCATATGCAGCTTATGAATGTTAAGTTTTATAAGTAGGTATAATTCTGAAACACTGGCTTCCACTACAAATAGTCAACCCTTTGCCACTGCAACATACTTTGATAGCTTTACTTTAGCTACTCTAAAATTTATGTTTGACACCATTCCTTGTGAATCACAAATATTATTTTTTTCAGATGCTGTAATACTTGCAGTGAAGTTAAGGAAGCCTACCACCAGAGGAGGTGGGCTTTGCCAGACCTCTCTACAATAGAACAGTGTAAGAATGATGAGTCAGCTGACTCGGCTGATTTAGCTCTGAAGGAAGGCTGCCAAATCTATGGACATATGGAAGTTAACAGGGTAACAGACTTTTAGTCACTTTTATTTTTAAATTAAATAGTTAAAGAAATGCATAATAAATCAATAATTCTCTTCCAGGTTGGTGGCAGTTTTCATATAGCACCAGGGAAAAGCTTCACCATCAACCACATACATGTACATGATGTTCAACCATACTCCTCTTCAGTGTTTAACACTACTCATATAATTCGGCATCTTTCATTTGGAAAATCTGTTGAAAGTGCCAACACGGCTCCGCTAGATGGAGTAACTGGGGTGGCCAAAGAAGGTAAAAACATTATAATTTTATTTATTTACAGCAATTTTTCCAATACTCTAATTCCTAGTTCAGATTTCTCAACATGTAGATGTGGTGGAAGGATAGTAAAATTTTGAACACAGTATTTGAGACCATCAATAACATTTTATTGTTGAACACATAACTATAAACTAATCTTAATCAGATATTTACAGAGAATTAATAAATAAATTAACATCGGATGCCAGTTCCAATTGCCATAAAAGTACCAAACGTTCCACCTCCTTGAATCATTACTTTTCCCACAGAGTGGACTAGTTCTCGCCCTCTTGCACCATATCTGTAAATAATATAAGGTTTTATAGTTAAATTGCAAAAATTATGAAATTCTGATAATAAAAAGTAACCATACTAACCTCAAAGCTGTGAATCCTCCAAACAGACCACCACTGGCCATACCTACGCAAAAACCGATCATGAAGCCCATCTTCATTTTATCGAAGCACGAAGGCCCCTGGTTTTGATACATTCCACCAGGAACCGGCATTGTGGATTAGCTTTATTCCAATTTTATAGAAATTTATCGGAAGCAAATCTCGTAAGACGATGTTGATTGTCAAATTTGATTGTTAGAAATTTGAAATGTCAGATGCCAACGACATCAAACTGACAACTCGAAAATCAAACTGGCTCTGTGGCAATCTATAGACACGAGCACTATTATTATTATTCTGATGCATGTGGCGGTTCAGTTCTCGGTAGGCGCTGCGGCCTGCTGCTGCACCAGCCAGGATCGACGAATATCTGACGAATGCCGCACAGGAGTATCCTAGATGCTCCTTTATCATCCCACCACCGACCTCAATTATATACCCATCCTACCAAGCCATCTACCTACTACCATAACCTGTTTGTATACTGATACATGTTACACATTTATTTCAGCAGCCGTAATGTTCCAGTATTACATAAAAATAGTACCCACTATGTATGTAAAATTAGATAAGACAATACTGCACACCAACCAGTTCTCAGTTACACGGCATCAGAAGGCTGTTTCTGGTGTGAATGCCGAATCTGGAATGCCTGGTGCATTTTTCAGTTATGAGTTGTCTCCACTCATGGTCAAATACACAGAAAAAGAAAGGTAAAGTATCACCTAATCATCAAGCACTATAAAAATAATTATAATCAAGTGATTATAAATGATTCCCTCTTTCTAAAAATTTTTAGTTACTTCTATATTTCCATGCTTAATCATTACATTTTCTATTAAAATACTATATACCTATATTTTTGTAATTTTAAAGAGGTTCTCAGTTTGTTCAAACGACAAAGTACTAAAATTGAAACAAAGAAATATACTTAAGTATAATGTTATTTATTTTATTTACAGATCCATTGGACATTTAGCTACTAACATATGTGCAATAGTGGGAGGAGTTTTTACAGTAGCTGGGATTGTGGATGCTCTTTTATATCACTCATTGAATGCATTTCATAACAAAATTGTATTAGGTAAAGCAGGTTAATATGCTCATAAAGTTTTAAGAAATAAATTATAATCACTGACACTACATTTTGCATACTTTTTACAGAAATCTGTATCAGTTCCCTCCGCAAGAGCCATTATTGGTACAAAATTTTCTTTTGTGGGATCATATTGAGCTCTTCCTAATTTTTCCAAGAATGAGTGACGTTGTTTAATTCTAAATTTTCTACACTCCAATATCTGTGGGTATTGAAGTATTGTTTTGTGTGATATTCCCAATTCATTGTGGATAAGATTAAACCGGTGCAATAATGATATTTGATCTGAAAAAAATATATAGTTTAATTTTTCATGAAATTATGGTTAGGTTCTAGGATTTTGCACCCTAGAAAGGTACAAATTCATATTTGCATGTATGTCGTTGAAAGTAAAGTTAACATAAAATACTAATTAGGTACCTAATATTTTTTTACTTACTCATAAGCCAAAGTTTTGGCTTTTTTAAAAGTAATGCTTTGATTTCTTTGTCATCAAATCCCATTTCTTCTCTTATGGCAAAGGAGTTTGTTTTAATATGCTGTAGATTATAGGTAATTATCTTTGGCTGTGTAACAGTAAGTTGTCTGACTTCATCACCAGTCAACTTAAAATGGTCTTGATGAAATCCTAGTCTCCTATCAATTCTCATTGTGCTGAAAAATACCCAAAATTTGTTAATATTATCTTAGACTGATTGGGAGTCAAACCATTTCAAAATGATATTATTATTTATGGATATCATACCTGAAATTTAACCAATATGGATTTTTGGTAACTATTTGATTTATCTGGTTCTTTGAAAATCGCTTAGATACCAAGTAGTTAACCCTTACTTCTAAATCTATGATAGATTCGTTAAAAATCAATGGATTCTTAGTTATAAAGGGTCCTAATAGGTTAGGGTCAGTGATATGGTCCAACAGAAAAATAATATGTTCTTTCATGTCTTTCTCAAAATCCAATTTCAACAGTTTCACCGCAACATAGGGTTTCTTTTCAATTTTACTAAGATCAACATTTAAATCAATGAGTTTCTTCAATGTTTCTGAGCTGTTTACATATGCAGCAATATTGAACGCGTTAGGAAAGTGAGGAGTTACAGAAGACAAATCCTTGTTTCCTGAAGATGGACGTATTCCTGGATCCTCATGACCCGTTGATGGATGTAATCCTGGATCTTCATATTTCACTACACCTGATGTCGCTACACTCATGTTTCTACAGTACTGGTACAGACATTTATATGTTATCCAGGTGTTTCTTGGAAACATTGATTTGGGTAACCCACCGGACATTATTTAAAGCAAGGTGCAAATTAATTTAATAAAATTATAGACATTCAAAGAAAAATGTTTTGGTTAATTTTGGTTGGTTAGGTTTTATATCTAATCTGTGGGTTTGACACATGTTGTTGCTCATGTAATTATTATTCTGAGTATCGACACTGCGTTCGGAACATAGTTCCATGTTCATGGGATTCATTGTCAACGTTTCCGACCTTTTCTTGTTCTGTGAATGTCACGTCACCTCACCTCTCACCAGCTGCTCCTCCCCCCTGCCACCCCCACACCCGCTGACCCGCTGTATAGCTTCGTGTCGTGATAGTGATAAATTTTCACTGCATGTTGCATGGCATGCCTCTATACTTACATCAGCAAAGTTTCTTCTAACATCAGTGAGTTAAGCAAGCAGCCCTGCTATACGCCGTTCTAAGATAAGTGAGGTACGAACATCATAACCTTACCTTTAAAACTTTATTCAACGTAGCCGGCCCAAGATGACCCGGAATTGTCAATAATATGTCCATATGGAACCATAAGATATCCTCCGTATCATAACTGTGTTATTATTTTTATTTTCTTAAGTAATTTTTTACATTATTTACCAATTTTGTCTGCTAGGTACAGTAGGATTTTCTTTGACAATAATTTGAATTAGAAATATTAGAATTCATTCGTGCCACTAACTTGCACTCACTGTCAATTTTCAGAGACGTAAACCTGCACCATGGACACTTCTATGACAGGAAACCAAATCCGGAAGACATTCCTGGATTTCTTTATTGAAAAAAAGGGACACAAATATGTCCATTCTTCATCTACAATACCCCTGGATGATCCAACTCTACTCTTTGCTAATGCAGGAATGAATCAGTTCAAGCCCATTTTCCTGGGCACTGTTGATCCTAATTCTGATATGGCCAACTATGTAAGAGCTGTCAACACACAAAAATGTATTAGAGCTGGAGGGAAGCACAATGACCTTGATGATGTTGGCAAGGATGTGTACCATCATACTTTCTTTGAAATGTTAGGGAACTGGTCCTTCGGGGATTACTTTAAAAAAGAAATCTGCTCTTGGGCTTGGGAACTGTTGACTGAAGTTTACAAACTGCCTGCAAACAGATTGTATGTAACATACTTCGGTGGAGATGCTGCCTCAGGCCTTGAACCAGATCTAGAATGCAAGAATATTTGGCTAAGTTTGGGATTGTCCGAGTCACACATAATTCCAGGAAACATGAAAGACAATTTCTGGGAAATGGGAGAGACTGGGCCATGTGGCCCATGCTCTGAGTTACATTATGATAGAATTGGTGGCCGTGAAGCTGCTCATCTTGTCAATATGGATGACCCAGATGTCTTGGAAATATGGAACTTGGTTTTCATTCAATTCAATAGAGAGTCTGATGGATCATTGAAGTTGTTGCCTAAGAAACACATTGACTGTGGATTGGGCCTGGAAAGACTGGTCTCAGTGATCCAAGATAAAAGAGCTAACTATGATACAGACTTCTTTACACCTTTGTTCCAAGCTATAGAAAAGGGAACTGGTATCCGACCATACTCAGGAAAAGTTGGTGCTGATGATGTTGATGGTATAGACATGGCTTACAGAGTTCTAGCAGACCATGCTAGAACATTAACAATTGCACTATCTGATGGAGGGTATCCTGATAATACAGGAAGAGGATATGTGCTGCGTAGAGTTCTGAGAAGGGCAGTCCGGTATGCCACTGAGAAACTGAATGGAAAACCAGGGCTATTTGGTTCTCTTGTACATACAGTTGTAGAATTGTTAGGTGATGTTTTTCCTGAAATCAGAAAGGATCCTGAAGGTGTCATTCAGATCATCAATGAAGAAGAGATCCAATTTTTGAAAACTCTTACAAGAGGAAGAAACTTACTTAACAGAACAATTGAAAAACTAAATGAGAGTAAAGTTGTGCCTGGGGATGTAGCATGGCGTTTGTATGATACCTATGGATTCCCTATTGATCTGACACAGTTGATGTGTGAAGAAAAGGGTTTAACTATTGACATGGTAGCTTATGAAAAAGCAAAGAAAGAATCTCTACTGGCTTCACAGGGCAAAACTGCTGGACAAGAAGATTTACTAGCACTAGATATTCATGCTCTTAGTGACTTACAACAAAGAGGAATCCCAGTAACAGATGACTCACTGAAGTATAATTACAAGTCATCTACTGCAAAAGATGCAAAATATGAGTTTTCTCCTAGTACTGGAACAGTTGTTGCTTTAAGAAGTAACAAACAGTTTGTGAATGAAGTGTCTTCTGGTATGGAGTGTGGCCTTATTCTAGACAAAACCAGTTTTTATGCTGAACAAGGAGGACAAATTTATGATGAAGGCTACATGGTCAAAGTAGGTGATGACAGTGTAGAATTCACTGTAAAAAATGTGCAAGTCAAAGGTGGATATGTACTTCATACTGGTAAAGTAGAAGGTACTTTGAAAGTAGGTGATACTTTATCCTTACATATTGACACTGAAAGACGACGTCTGATCATGAACAATCATACTGGCACTCATATTCTTAACAATGTGTTAAGGAAAGTTCTTGGCAATGATTCAGACCAACGAGGCTCCTTAGTTATGCCTGATCGCTTGAGATTTGACTTCACAAACAAAGGTCCAATGACAACAAAGCAAATCAAAGATGCTGAAGATGAAATAAGAAAAATCATTGAAAACAATAAAACTGTCTATGCTAAACACACAAGTTTAACACTTGCCAAAAACATTAATGGCCTTAGAGCCATGTTTGACGAGCAGTACCCTGACCCAGTGCGTGTAGTGTGCGTAGGTGTCCCTATTGAAGAACTAGAGAAGAATCCCGAAAAACCAACAGGTTTTGAGACATCTGTCGAATTTTGCGGTGGTTCTCATCTTCATCAAACAGGTCATATTGGTGACTATGTAATTGTTAGTGAAGAAGGTATTGCTAAAGGTATTCGTAGAATTGTGGCTTTGACAGGACCAGAAGCCACTAAAGCTGTAAATCGGCTAAGTGTTCTCGAGAATGAAGTCAACAATATTGCAAATCTTATCAAAGAGAAAGGAGATGCCAACAACAAGGAAATTGTCAAAAGCATTGTTGAACTTACAAACGAAATATCGCAGGCACAGATATCATACTGGAAGAAGGATGAGTTGAGAACAATGCTTAAAAATTTGAAGAAGCAACTTGATGATAAGGAGAGAGCCGCTAAAGCACTTGTTATTAATGAAATTACAGAGAAGGCGAAGCAAATGTGCCTTGAACAAAAAGATGCTGAGATCATTGTTGCTGAGCTGAAAGCATACGGCAACACAAAGGCTTTGGATGGAGCCCTAAAGCAAGTGAAACAACACTGCCCAACTACTGCAGCTATGTTCTTCACTGTTGATGATGAAACAAACAAAATATACTGCTTGGCTGCAGTGCCGAAAAATGCCATTGAAAAAGGTCTACTTGCATCAGAATGGGTTCAAAGTGTCAATGCGATCCTGGGAGGGAAGGGCGGCGGCAAGGCCGAGTCCGCCCAGGCCTCCGGCAGCAACCCTAAAGCCATAGAAGAAGCCATCGCTGCGGCTAAGAAATACGCAGTATCCAAGCTGTCGTAAACCTCAATGCTTCGCAAATATTGATTCTATATGCCTTACAAATTGCATTTTCATTACACTTTCTCATTCAATATTTATACTTACAAGAGTGCTCATTGTATCAATAGTTAGTTTTTTATAATAAAAAGTTTATAAAATATCTTGTTTTTTTTCATAGGTTGTTACAGTGAAAGAAATTAGTTATATTCATGTAATTTATTGAACATTAAAGACCTTAGTTTAAATACAGTTCAAATAATATATTTCTTACACAACTGACATATTTCGCTAGTGATATCTACATAATTAATTATTTATTTATATAATTAAAACAAAATATTCATACAAGTATTTGGTTGGTCTTTTTATAACATGCAACATCGGCAGCACCAATTCCATTGGTGCAATAATTCCCCTCATTTACATAGTGCATCGATCATTACGTATAATTATAATAATTTACATTAAATATAAGTAGTGCTAATTTATCACTTTACTCTTGTCCGAATCCCTCCGTTTCCTCGATGGCGAAGTTGAGTTTCTCGCTGAGCTGCTCGTAGCTCTTGTAGGGCGGCAGGTCCAGGCGGTTGAAGCAGGTGTGCGAGCGCGGCAGCCACGTGTCCTTGCCCACCTGAGGGGGGGTGGAGAGAGGTTACTCTAGCTTTACAATAAAGTAACAAACAATACCTACGTTTGTGCAGCAGCGTTAGCGTGGCAGCGCTACAAAACTTGGTATTTCGTAAGCTATATTGACCCCCCTTATGAAGTCTTCATACACGTAGGGGTAAGTACATTCATTTACAAATATTTGTCAGGGTCCCACTGAGCCTCGCTCGAGATGTATATGTTAGAAATTATCAAATTGTGGTGAACGGAAGTAGCCTCCTCGACGTATGGACTATAAGTGTTATTTTCTCAGTGGTATCAACAACTGTGCTCTTGGTTCGGCGCACCCTGCGAGTTCAGTGAATAACAACTACCTAATCTAATTACCAGTTAGATCTCTTCACCATGGTGACCAATGGCTGCCTATTCTACTTCAAGTATTTGTCACCGATAAGCTAGAAGACTTAGTGCCAATTTCGCCATTCTCAGTTAGAGCATAACCAGGGAGTAGTGGTTAAATTTTGACACATCTGTCATGAATTTTATATGGAGATGACGTTTAATTTATAAATCAATCACTGTCGGTTAAATAACCGAGAATGGGGAAATTGGCACTAAATTGTTACTTACATATAAAAAAAAATATTATATTTATACATCTAAAGATTAATGAGTGTGGATAAACATATTTGCCGACGGTTACACCTGCGCAAGTAATCCAAGCAAGGTGGCTACCTGCATTGTTTACACCAGTGTTTTTCAACCTGTGGGTCGCGACCCCCAGATAGATCAGCGATCATAAGCATTTTACTCCATCCTTGCGAGCATGGAATTTTATAGCAAACTACTACTAAATCTGTCCAAAATCTAGTTTTCCCGAGAAATCTTTTGTTGATACCTACATACAGAAGAAGAATACAATTAGCTCGAGTCTACTCTTACTTCATCTTGCCTCCCACCGTAAATGATTAAATTAGAGAAGGTTTTTGATTGATTCAGGTCATGTTTTTTAAGTTTAAATTTAGACGTAATTTTGAAAACCATTAAAATATAATGGTTTTCAAAATTACGTCTAAATTTACAACTGTTCTCAGATTTTTCAAAGTGAATCCAGAGGCTGTTAATAATAACAGCTTATACAGGTAATATATGTAAAATTGAATTATACTGGTTGTTGCAAAAAGGGTATTTTTTCGCAAGTTTTGAAATTCATACTGATTTCATTTTACGGGCTTAGATATACCATGATGCACATGTAGGTTTCGGCTTAGTATACCCTTTTTGCAACACCCTGTATTTAACATAACTAATAAGTTACTTTGACTATATTTAGGACCTTTTAAGTGGTAGCCAATAAAACAAAACCCATGTTAAAAAAACCGAAGGGTCAAGGGGGTCGCGAATTATTTTTTAATACCAGGGGGGTCGCGACATTAAAAAGGTTGAAAAACACTGGTTTACACAATGCACTACCTACATAGAGAGAGCCACTTGAGAAATATGTTAAAAAGGCAAATCTTGCATCATAAAAATATATCATAACTAGGTTTTAGTTACTATTCACACGGATTTGAAAGCGTCGCTCGCAAAATGTAATAGTAATTAAACGATAATATGCGGTTCACCCCAGCGCAAACACTTGTCGCCAGCGACAAATCCGCGAATTGGTACGCCCGTGAATATGGGCCTTAAGACTTATACGTGGAAAACAGATTAAAATAACATTTTGTTGATGCATAAAAACAACCTCCCTATCACACGTCAGTGGATTTTACCATCTTTTACTGAGTGTCCAAGTTACCTTCTCAATGCAGAACCGCTGCGGCCCGTTGGAGCCCATGAGCTCGGCGAACCCGCCGACCGGCACGCGGCACGTGCCCGTCACGAACTGCAGCAGCCGCGCCCGCTTCTCGTTGTCCATCTGCCGGACGAACTGGAAACAGGGGGGCAGGGTTTACGGGACGTCGGATATGTTATGTTTTATAATTATTATACATACTAGAATCTAACACTGCCTGAATAATTACAATATGTAATTAGTGATTGGCCTTTGCGACACTGAGAGCAGTCTTTCACAGTGCTAATTATTGTCAATCAGCATCTGCACCTGGCTTATTCTGAAGTGATTTTAGCTACTTAGGACCACTTTTTTGATTCGATGTCAACTTTAACCATTAGTCAAGTCCAGAGTAACTTTGTTGGTTTTTAACTAATGGATTTTTGACCACTGGCTGCGAGCACGGATCAAAACACTTAAACGAATTACTCATAGTGTCGATAGATGTACTGACCTGCCAGAACCACAGCACCTGCTTGCTGGAGCGCGTGTAGTGGCGGTAGATGTACTGACCTGCCAGAACCACAGCACCTGCTTGCTGGAGCGCGTGTAGTGGCGGTAGATGGTGCTCCGCTGCCAGTCGTCCACGTCCACCTCCTGCATGCCGCACAGCATCAGCTCCAGCTCGCGCTCGTCGAAGTACTTGAGCCACTCGAGCGGGACCACCTGCGGAGTGCGCTGTTTGTAGCTACGGTTTTGTATGTGTGTTTTGGGTGGTGAAACAAAGTATTTTGTAGGACTGTAGTGAACATATTTAGTTAATTTACTAAATATTTAACATCATAGTTTAGTGCCTATAATAATGATACCGAGTCGAAGACGCAAATCTTAAAGATGTAGGTATTTATGAAAAGTGTGATTAATTTCTCGTAGAATAGTAGTATGATTATACTTACTTCATTGAATCCTTCAAGAAAGGCTGCAGTTTGTTCTTCGATCCCGCGAGTCATGCGCCATTGTGTTACTAATTGTATATATTGCTCTTTGTTAGCCTGAAAATAAAGATAAAAATATATAATATAAACAAACCACTAGCAAATATTATGATCCTGACGCCGATAGCGCTATAAGGTCACGCTCGAGTTTGTTTTATTTCCAGCATTGTGCCATAAACAGGGAGCAAAACCGTCAGCGTCTGATGAAGCCTAAACTGTCTCCTATGTAGGTACCGTCAGCTGCATAAGTAGCTATACAATTTTTTACCTTGTCAAACTACCTACATAACAAACCGTCAATGTTTGAATAGGCAGTTTGTGAGTTTGACAAGGAACAAAAGTGAACAGCTACTGTCATGTCGCTCCACTGACCTCGCACACGCGCTCCTTGTCCCCGGCCGGCTTGAGCTCGTGGTGGATGACCTGCCCCAGCACCTCGAAGTCCACGCTGTACCACATCTCCAGCCCGCACTCGTCTATGTTATTGTCTCTGATCCACACCAGCGAGTTGTAGAACTCGGGGTCTATCGACTCTATGTCCTTCATCGTCAGCTTCTTGTTCAACATCCGTTTGTAAAACGGCATCGTGAAGCCGGAGTAGATAAACCTGCCGTGGTACAGAGCCATGGCTATGAAGCGGCCGATGAACTTGAAGTACAACAAATGGTCCGGGTTCACGTAACTGGCCGGGTTTATTTGTAGGCTGTAGTTGTTTTTGTTGGCGTACTCGAACAGGCAGTACATAGGATTTAGCACTTCATGCGACAGTAAGAAGAACCATTCTCGACTGACGCCCCCGTAGTCGAGGCCCTCTTCGCCTCTGAATATTATATACAGTCGTCTGCGCAACTCGTACGCAGGTAGCCTCATTATCTGGAACAATTATTATTATTATTTAATTCTTTATTACACAAATATACATATAATAAATGCACAAAAGGTGGGCTTAATGCTAAGAGCAATTAATTAGGAAGTGAGGTATTTATCATCAACTATCAAGCATAAAATCCTGCTGATGAATATTATAGTTTACCTGGTGATACGAGTCTTCAAACAGCGTCTGTCTCGACAGCGTGATTTTGATGTGACTCGGCAAAGCGTTGCTTTGGCATAGGTATCTAAATTGACTAAGTTTCCATCGGAATGATCGCTCGTAGGCGCGGGGCACCCCGTAGGCGCCCTGGGGCCCCTTGGGCGCGCCGGGGCGCGGGTCCTGGAATGTGGTGGTGCGCGTGTTGTGGTCCACGAAGTACCGCGTGCCCTCCTCCGTGAAGCGGATCTCCCAGCCCGGCGGCAGCGCCTCCTCCATGCCGCTCACTTCTTGACCCTGTTCACAATACTACAGTTTAATATCATTATTATTATAAACATACATTGTTGCTTAGTAGGCGGTGAGGTCGTTGGTCAGCTAACGTGATCTGCGTCATAATTAGGCGATATTATTGTGAATAATTAGGAAAATAATATTCTATACGCGTGGTGATGGCTTCGGCTTTAGTAACGTTGGTCAATGGTGGTCGATGTGCAATGCCGCTGAATTAAATTTTACAATTTAAAAAAGAGTAACGGAGCATTCTCATGATATACGTCATTCATCTAAAAAAAACGATACGATTGTATTTTTGTGTATACAAAATGGCTGAATCGTCAATATCGTATCCCCTGTGAATGCTCCCTAACTGTGACGAATGTAAAGTGTGTCTACAGATATAATTTTAAAACATCAGGCTTCTCCCAAAGCACGCCACTGGATGCGATCTATAGCTTTTTTCAAGAATTTTAAAACATTACATTTTAAACTCCTCCTTCCCCCATACCTGCGTCCGCGGGTCCTCCCACTGCGTGGTGCGGTTCTTGTGGTTGACGTAGTAGACGCGGCCGTCGGGCTGCACGCGGCGCTCCCAGCCGGCCGGCAGCGCGCCCAGCCCGTCGTCCGCGCCCGCGCTCGACGCCGCGCCCACGCCCGGCGGCGCCGCGCCCGCGCCCACGCTACTGCTGCTTGATGCTGGGGAGATAATAATAATAATATAATATTCATTTATTCTCAGGCAACTAAGGCCCATAGATACAATTACATGTATGCAATTTAAATATAAATAAACTAATACATATTTTAACTTAATCAAAAACTAACTTAAATTAAGCTGAAGCGTCGGAACACTATCCCCGCAGGCCAGAAGTTTTTGGGTGTATTAAATGGAATATTAAGCTGATTTTGCTAGTGCTGCTCGATGCTGAAAGGCAATGTTTTATGCTATACTGGGTGTTTTAAGTGGAATAGTAGTAGTTGCCGCTGCTGCTGCTTGATGCTGGAAGATTATTGCATAATATGCTACATTGGGTGTTTTAAATGGAATAGTTGATTTTGTTGCTGCTGCTACAGCTTCTTCTTCTTAACGTGTCGAGTACAAATCAACAAAGTCGCTAAATAATACATGCCCAGAACTGGGCCACTGATAATGCACCGCTACAGATTATGGAATAATAAGCCGATTTTGTAACTGCTTAATGCTGGAAGACAATATACGAAAAAGGGCGACTCGGAGGGTCATAGTGAACCGCGCTCGACGCCGCGGCCACGCCCGGCGGCGCCGCGCCCACGCTACTGCTGCTGCTTGATGCTGGAAGGCAATGTTGGGTGATACAAATGGAATATTAAACTGATTTTGCTATTGCTGCTTGATGCTGGGAAGATAATATTGAGTGATACAAATGGAATATTAAGCCGAATTTGTTGCTACTGCTTGATTCTGGAACGCAATATTGGGTGATACACATGGAATAAGTATTAAGCACAATTTGTTCCTGCTGCTTGATGCTGGAAGGCAATGTTGGGTGATACAAATGGAATATGAAGCCGATTTTGCTACTGCTGCTAGATGGAGGAATGCTGTATTGGGTGTTTCAAATGGAATTGTAAGCCGATTTTGTTTGTGCTGCTTGATGCTAGAAGGGAATGTTTTATGCTATATTGAGTGTTTCGAATGGAATAGTACCCCGATTTTGTTGCAGCTGCTACTGCTTATGGAATAGGAAGCCGATTTTGTTACTGCTTGATGCTGGAAGACAATATACAGGGTTTTGCAAAAGTGGTATATAAGACAAAAAGGGGCGAGTGAACAACTTTTGAAAATTAACTCTATTAACTAATTACTCTAATAGAAGGTTTTTTTTAAGTTTAGTATTGTGCCAGAGGGTGTCAGTAATCTCAAACCAACAATACTTCGTTAATTCGGTAATATGAGTTTTGCTATGTCATATTTGTTACAATGCAGTATTTAGTTTATTTCGCATATCATTCCCTGCTGAGTACCTATGTATGTATACATATAGACAAAAATGTAAGCATGTATATAATTTTATTAAATTATGCGAATACCTAAGCATCGACGCACAATTCATGACGATAATAATATTATCTAAATTAGCATAAACAGTTGATTTATCTTTTGTTATCTGATATGTACCTGTTAAAGTAATGCAAAGGCAAACAAGCGAGGTGCAACTACGCCGATTCACAGAAAAATGTAAAGCGCTGGTCGGCGAAAAAACATGATTTAGGTAACCCTCAATAAGGCAAAGGGAAAATAGTTCCCACCTTATTTTGAACTCTAGTACCTTGAGTTACGGGCAAAAATCAATGAAAGAAAAAGTATTGCCATGCCTTATTTAAGGCATATGCCTACCTCTTCAGAAAGCGTATTTGGTAAGTTAAGTTACCAAATACGCTTTCTGAAGGGGTAGGCAAAGGTTCAAACATTGGCACACGTCTTTATGACGTGTGCCAATGTTACTCTAATGTCAATAATCATAAGCATGCTGTTTTGTTAAAAGGTACAACAACTACGAATTAGTTTTTTTCAAAAAAGTTATGTTACTGATTTGTACATAAGAATACTTATTTATACTGCTCTACGCAGAAATTCTGAAAATGAGCATTTAGGGAAACTATTCTATGCTCACTGACTAATCCGTTCAGCTGTTCTATGCTGCATAAAAAAAAAATACTCACAACTAAATTTCAAATTTCATAAAAATTGGTCCTGCCGCATTACAGCGAAACATACATCCATCCATACTTAAAAGCTTTCTCGTTTAAAATTTATTCAAGTAGGTTGCACTTACACGGTGCGGGGGCGGCGGTGGCGGCGGGCGGCTGCGCGTCGGGCTCGGGCGCGGGCTGCGGCGGCGCGGGGTACAGGAAGCGCTGGTTGCCCTGCGCCACCACGTGCCGCCGCTCGCCGCGCCAGTGCTGGAACCTGCGGGCATAGACCATACATGTACACTTGATTGCCGTTAGGATTCATGGTTCACAATGAATATGTAGTTAATGTAGACTATAATTCGTTAGGATTAATGGGGCGAATCCACCATAAACTCAAAATGAAGATATGTATGTATTAATAACGATAGTGCACTAGGTTTTATTGCATTTAGTTAAAGCCAGAGTAGTAAGTGCTGGTTCGCTGGCCTGTGTCCCTGGTGGCTTCGGGGATTACAGTCTTGAACATTATGTAGGGGTTTAAGACTATGCAGGTCTAGAAGGTGCTCTTGAAACATTACAACCAATATATACTTTACTACCTTCTTTATTATTGGGGGAAATAGACCACTCAGGGCTAGGTAATCGTGTTACATGACAATCTTTTTGATGTATCTGTCGCAGGCAACTGGTTTAATCTCCTGTTTGATTGAACCACTAGCCCGTT
The DNA here is from genome assembly GCF_932276165.1 of Plutella xylostella. Classification (NCBI taxonomy): domain Eukaryota; kingdom Metazoa; phylum Arthropoda; class Insecta; order Lepidoptera; family Plutellidae; genus Plutella; species Plutella xylostella. The sequence continues at coordinate 7,043,698 of NC_063984.1, read as the reverse complement.
CATTGGATGGCGCTGTTCAACTGTATGACTAGGCCGAACGTTGATTGTACAAGCGTCACAAAACGTCCAACTAGTTAGCTGACTTAAAATCAGTCAGGTGGTGAATAAAACAAATATGGCGTCTAACAGCTAACAGCTGACACAAAAAGCACCTATATGTAAGTTTTTTGCAAATAAATTAGCTTTAAATTGCGTTATTTGTGTTAAAATAGTGTGACAACATGGATTTACCTATTATTACGCCGCGGGCGGATAGTTTCAAAGAAAAAAAGTGGCGAAACTAGATAATTGTGAACAAAAATATGAAGGTACGTTTATTGTTATTGTTTAGTTAATTTGTGAGATAAGAGCTTTGTAACATAGTCTTTTTGTTGACTCTTGTCTGGTGATGTTCACCCTAACCAGACATTACAAAGTTGCTATACTATATCCCATTCAACGACTTCGCTGATTGACGTTCAGTCAAGACGTCGAACGTTACAATCAACGACTTGACGAGTTGTCCTTTAGTCATACAACTAAATAGCGCCATCCAATGAACGGGCTAGTGGTTCAATCAAACAGGAGATTAAACCAGTTGCCTGCGACATATCTATTAATTTGAGCAATACATTGTTGCTATCCCCAAAACTATCAAAAATACCCAATAAGCAATTAACTATTTTATAATCTACAAATAAAACTCGGTGGGATTGGGGAATACCATGGTATATTGATGAATGGTAAAGATTCTTATCTTAAGCACTAAAGTGATAAGTCATAAATTTACTATACAGCTTGCCAAAGGCAATGGAGTGGAAATATCGATTAGTAACAGAAAATACTTCACATACAACATAGTGTGTATGTACACATAATATGCATAATGATTAAATCAATATTAGTTCCATGCTATTAGTAAGCTGCTTTTAACACTCAATTATGTTTCTCAACCAATATAATAACAGTAAATTCAAGGTCTTTACTGGTCTAGGCCACTTGAAGCTCAAATTGCCATGTTCTTCGAGGAATAGAAGCAGGGTTCATGTATACATAAAAATGTATGTATGTGCAACTCCCAGCCCAGCGGTGTGTGTGTGTGTGTGTGTGTGTGTGTGTGTGTGTGTGTGTGTGTGTGTGTGTGTGTGTGTGTGTGTGTGTGTGTGTGTGTGTGTGTGTGTGTGTGTGTGTGTGTGTGTGTGTGTGTGTGTGTGTGTGTGTGTGTGTGTGTGTGTGTGTGTGTTACCTGGCGAGGCGCTCGGTGTCGGGGCGCTGCCAGGTGGTGGTGCGCGTGTTGTGGTCCACATAGTAGACTCGGCCACGGGCGTCGCGCCGCACCTCCCAGCCCGGCGGCAGCGGCTGCGGCCGCTCCCACGACGTCGACCGCGTGTTGTGGTCCACGTAGTATCTGCACACGGAAGCGTTTATGGAATTGGAGGGTTAGAGGCATAGGTTTAATAATCATAGCATAGGGAATCCTATTTTGAGGACCAATGTTTCAACAAATTTATGTGTCTTTGTTTGGTTTTTTCAAATAAACGAATGTTTTAATAATTTAATTAATTCATTACTATTGAACCACAAATCATTTTCATGTATAGGTAACACTTTAGTGAGGACTACTTATGATCACAGATGATCACTGTTATCGTTCGGTTTCACCAAATCATGTATTCAATACAGGCTTCTAGTGAGACAGCTTCAGCTATAAAAGTTTCCTATCTACCTATGTCATTCTCAGGTGTCAATAATCATTCTCCCTAAAGCATTTTTTGTTATTTTTAATAGCTACATTGTACTGTATACTGAGTGGAACATACTCTACTTGCAGTTATTAAGTGACACGAGTAATCTAAGCGGAATCGTCGTAGAATACCTTGTTATATCTATTTAATAATAGAGAATATCCATTGAAGGTCAGCATTTGCCTTCAGGAAAGAAACAAACACCAGCCGTTTCATTTTTATTGTCTAATAGCCATGTGAAAATTGAAGCTTGCTTACTTACCTTCCAATATGAATTTATGAAGCTGTTAAAATTGCTGGATTGCTGAGATACTTATTATGCCTAAGTCCAAGGTCCAATCTATATTTCTATCCTAAAAAATTACTAAATTGGTTTCATACACGGCTTAAAATGCATGAAAGAACGAAACAAAGATTGGCTTTTGTAGTATTCAATATCTTTACAGCCTCTACGTCTACTGTCACTGAGCATGTACTTAAAAAGAACCCGTGGAATTCATGAAATTATGATCACAAATGTACCACATACCTCCGTCCATAAACATCGTATCTCATCTCCCAGCCGGGGGGCAACGGCTCCTCAGACCCAGGCGCGGCGGAGGCGGGCGCGGGCGACCCCGGCACGTCGGGGGCGGGCGGCGCGGGCGGCGGGCCCGGCTGCTCGCGCGCCGGCGGCTCGCTGCTGCCGTGCGACGGGCCCGGCGCCTCGGCTAGTGAGACCACTGCGCCGTTGCTCATAGGCGGCGGGCCGGGTGGCGGCTGCAATGGAGGATGTTGTTGAAAGTGGAGCATAAAGTAATTCCTATTAAGACCATATTCAGGTAACTGGAGTGAAGTTCATCACTGCAATGTAATGGCTGTTGTAAATGAAATTTCGTTCGGATTGGCTGAACCACATTATGCACAAGTCTCCTAAAATTTGCTTATCTTAAGAAGACTGCTAAACTTCCTCAGGCTCTATTGCGATGTGGCTAATCTAATTCTTAAATGGAAACTACAAAACTTCTCAACTATCTTCTTCCCTGAAGACACCAATACACTAACCCTCAACGACACGGGCCGCAGCAGCGGGCGCGGCTGGTCGGGGTTGCGCAGACGGAAGCGCGCGCGCACGCCGTCGCCCGCCAGCGCGCCGCGCAGCGAGCCGTCGTCCAGCGCCTGCCGCGCCGCCGCCAGCACGCCCGGCTCCACGCGCAGCCCGTCCAGCAGCACCATGATCTCGGCTGATTTGGTCTCCGCGGCCGAGTGGTTCTCTTGCGAGGCGGGCCGGATTAAATCTGCAAGTCATTCAATGTGTTAGTTCTGTGTGAATGATTGTTAAAAGTGTTAAGACAATAATAATTTGGATATAACATTACCTATTATAAGTTCTAAGTTTTCACATTTCCCATTGACATGCAGTAGGATCTTTAGGAAGCTAATCCTTTTTTCTCCAATTATATTATCTTTTCTGAAGCTGTGGTGGTCGGCCAGACGAAAGACCAGGTACGATTGTGGTGTAATGAGCACTGTAAAGTCTTCCTTCCATTTTGGATGTAATGTATTTTTTAGGACTTCAGTTTTTCTTGTTATTTTATCATCTATCACCACTTGCAAATAAGGATTTGGTTTGAACAGTCCAGTATTTTTTATATTAGCAGACTCAGCTGAAAACAAAAAAATAATATTAGATTGTCACATTTTTCTTTGATACCTAAGACAGTGGTGTAATCCAAATAAATAAGTTCAAATATAGATAATACAACATTCATATTCCATTCTGTATGCTACTAACCTGTCAAGCTGAGTTGATGATATGCTGCCCAAGGAATGGCGGGTGTATTTTGTATAGGATCAGTCATAGTGTATTATTGCTTCAATTCATATTAAATTTGTAGGCACTACTCACTCACTCAGCCCCAACATAGAGACCTGGAACACAGTTACATGCCTTACATTCAACAAGATCTATTTATATAACTTAGCGACAATAATTTAAAAACTAATAAGTTAGCATCAATAATACTAGTTTTTTTAATCTGCAGGAGATTGTAAATGCTATAGCAGAGTAGATACTATATATATAACATGTATTTTTATAGGTGGTTTGCAAATGTCTGGACTCTTCTTTCTTCCATTATTGTTGCTGTATGTATCAAACAATCCAATACTTCTTCATACCTACTCAATCAACATATTTTTGGGCAGAGACTTCAAATTCAAATCATTTATTTGCTGACTTCTTCATACCTACTCAATCATCATATTTTTGAGCAGAGTTTTGCCTAATAATATATTAACAACAATAACTTGAAAACAGACAGTCCCATATAATAAGTATGTGTATAATATTGTGTTATGTGAACTCATTAATTGCATGGGAACTTATCAAACATTGCCATTTTATTGTGAGACCAATTTATAATTTGAATAATATTAAGGCAGTCACAGGTACAGAAAATGAAGAAATAAAAATAAGAACTAAAGGAGAAACTGTTATTCAACTAAAATCAAACAATGATGTAATGCTTGTAAGAGTCAAAACATCCAAAAGTATTTTAAGTCACATTCTAATGGATTTCCAATATTTCCAATCCAATTATACAAACAAACAACATAGTAATTGTTGCTACAGAGATCACTGTTGGAATTGTAAACGAAAAGTCATAGTCAAGAAAAAAGGAAAATAGCACGTACTCTATGTGTTGGCCGTCATCTCTTACTTCCTGTGTATCACTGTGTATCGATTTATATGAGACTATTAAATCGAGGCTAATCTTGATAAACTAGTGGCTTTTAATAAAAACCCAATAGGTTATGGGCCCAGGACAGCTTGGCGCGTGTCCTACAATAAATATTTTTGGAAAATACTACTACGAAAAATTCTAATTAAAAGGCCGGTTGTCAAACAGTTTTACAAATACAAACAGCAATAATGGCGAGTTCTAGTTCAATTGGTCTCCCTGTAGAGAAACTAAAAGGGATGGAAGACTACAACCAGTGGAAATTTATGCTGAAAATGCTCCTCATGCACGAGGATCTTCATGACTGTATCGAAGGTGAGGACAGTTGTAAGGATGAGAGGAAGAAGCAAAAGGCGATGGCAAAAATATGTCTGTCAGTAGGTCCGTCTGCGTTGCAACATGTACGCAATGCAAAGACGCCTTATGAGGCCTGGAACAACCTCCAGCGTGCATATGAGGACAGGGGGCTGTGTAGAAGACTCGGGCTATTGAGGTCGCTGTTTGGTGTGAAGTTACAGGACAGAGATGGTATGCAGAGCTACCTATCATATATTACGGAGCTCGGGCAGCAGCTGTCGGATATAGGCTCAGCAATAGAGGATGAGTTCCTTGCAATAATCATGCTGAGCGGGCTAACTACGGACTTCGACCCACTAATTATGGCGCTGGAGAACTCGAATACGAGGCTGACAAGCGAGACAGTCAGGAGTAAACTTCTCCAGGAGCAGCATCGGCGCGATGGCAAGGAAGGTGATATGAATGAACTGGCGGTAAAGAGACCTTGGACAGTGAGGTGCTTTCGTTGTAAGAAGCCCGGTCACGTGAAGAAGGACTGCCCCAATGATGAAGTCATGGAGCCTAAGGCGGGAGGAAGACGAAGTAGTGGAAAGGAAAACTCACTACTGACGGCTTTGTCGGTGAAAGTTCAGAACGACGTATGGTACATCGACTCAGGGGCGACTCATCACATGTGCAATAACAAGCAAATTATGCAAGAACTGCAGTGCAGCAAGAAGCTGGAAGTAAATGTTGCCAATGGAGAGAAGTTACTAACTGAGGGTATCGGCAAAGTAAAAGTATTATTAAAGACTGGTTTGAAGACTGTAAGTGAAGTCCACTATATTCCTAAACTATCAGCAAATCTACTTTCTGTTAGTGAGTTAAATAGAAAAGGGTTTAGTGTAGTTTTTGATAAGAATTTATGTAAAATAATTGATGAAGGTGAAGTTATTGTCACTGGTACTGGTGTTAATGGGGTTTATGAGCTTGATGTAGTTAAGTCAGGGATTGCCATGAACTCAGCATGTGAGGGGTTGGCGACTGAACAGTCTAGCGAGGTTCTGGAGATGCCTGCACTAGTTTCTGAGCAGGGCATTGAGAAGGAGTTGGTGACTGGAGAGTCTAGCGAGGTTCCGGAGGTGTCTGCGCTGGTGTCTGCGCAGGGCATTGATCACGAGTTGTGGCATAAGCGACTTGGGCACCTGAATGCCAGGAGTATGAAGCTAATGAAAAATGGGCTGGTCACAGGTATGGATTATCCAAATACTACTTTTAATCCATGTGTAGCTTGTATAGAAGGCAAACAGGCCAGACTTCCATTCCCTAAGAAAAGTCATAGTAGGTCTAATGTCAAACTAGGGTTGGTACATACAGATGTATGTGGACCTATGCAGGTACCATCATTTAGTGGGAAAAGGTACTTTGTTACCTTCATTGATGATTTCTCGAGGAAAACATTTATCTACTTCATGGATAGAAAGAGCGAGGTCTTTGAGAAATTTAAACTATTCAGAGCGCTTGTAGAGAATGAAACAGATAGAAAAATTAAAACCTTGAGAAGTGACAATGGTGGCGAGTACATGTCTAATCAATTTCAGGAGTATCTGGAGAGGAATGGGATAAAACATCAAACTACTGTCCCACATTGTAGTCAACAGAATGGAGTGGCAGAGCGGGCTAATCGCACCATAATGGATAAAGCCCGATGCATGCTCCAGGAGGCTGGGTTGGAGAAACAGTACTGGGCTGAGGCGGCGAACACGGCTGCCGTACTCAAGAACTATACACCAACCAGAGCGGTCATGGGAACAACACCTGAAGAAAAATGGACATCCAAAAAGGTGAATGTAGCACACTTACGTGTATTTGGTTGTGTAGCATATGCCATTGATGAGAAGGCAAGGAAATGGGACCCTAGATGCAAAAGGTATATTTTTGTAGGGTACTGTGAGAATAGTAAAGGGTATAGACTGGTAGATCCTGCTTTTCCAAAGAAATGTATTAAAGCCAGACACGTCAAATTCATAGAAAGTATGTTTTTGGATAAAGTAGTGTCCAATGATGATAACAGTAAAGAGCATGATGATTTGTTAATTATAGATTCATCTGATAACTTAGATAGTACTACACAACCTGATCCAGCACAGTCGTCGACGGAAGCTTCTGAGACATCATTATGTCAGCCAGACGTCGTCGAGATGGATCAGTTGTTACCTGATGACACAGTGAATCCTCGGAGACAAACCATGTTCAGTCTGGATTCATCAGTAGAATCTGTAAATTCTGATAACCACTCTTCGGACCCTACATATATTCCAGGATATTCAAGCATGGATTCGGAGGACTCGCTTGATTTTGAAGATGCTGATACGGATGGGTATGCTGGGTTTACAGCGGTTACAGAAGACGAAGATATACCGAAGACAATAGAAGAGGCTCTGGGTGGCTGCGAGTCTAAACATTGGAAGGAAGCTATACAAGACGAGTATAACTCTTTCATAGTTAATGAATGCTGGACACTGGTTGATCTGCCTTCAGGGCAAAAACCAGTAAAATGTAAATGGATATTTAGCAAAAAGAGAGACCTAAATGGAAAATTGTTAAAGTATAAAGCTCGTCTGGTGGCGAAAGGTTATACACAAAGATACGGAATTGACTACAATGAAACATTTGCACCTGTGGTTCGCTACTCAACAGTTAGAATACTGTTAGCATTAGCTGCTCAATATGATTTAGTTATAGAGCACCTAGATGTAAAAACTGCATTTTTGCACGGGTTACTAACCGAAACTGTATATATGGAGCAACCTGAAGGTTTCATCCAAGGTGGAGGTCAAGATGAAAAGGTCAGGAAAGTATATAAGCTGAACAAAGCAATTTATGGCTTAAAACAGGCGGCGAAAGCATGGTATGAACGCATTAATGATGTTTTCATCAATAAATTGCAATTTAGTAGACTATCTTCTGAGCAATCGGTGTATATTCATAATACTGATGATGAAATAATAATCGTAGCGCTGTATGTGGATGACATCATGATCTTTAGCTCCGAAAATTCTGAGAAAAAGAAAGTTATTAAGGAAGGGCTGATGAAAGAGTTCGTGATGCATGATTTGGGACCGGCTCATCAGGTTCTAGGTATGAAAATTGCTAGATTACCTGATGGAAGCTATACTTTGGATCAGTCCAGCTACATAAAGAAAGTTTTAGATAAACTGCATATGGCAGAATGCAAAGCAGCTAAGACTCCTATGGAAGTTGGAATTCAACTTAAAAAGGAAGAGAATTCGGCATGTAAATATGATTATAGGAGCCTTATTGGGTGTTTAATGTACCTGTCAGTATGTTCCAGGCCGGATATTACTCATAGCATCAGCTATCTAAGCCAGTTCAATAACTGTTTTGGTGAATCTCACTGGAAAGCAGCGAAAAGGGTTCTGAGATATTTAAAAGGAACAATACATTACAGTCTACTATTTCAAAAGGGTGACGATTTGAAAATTACTGGTTTTACAGATGCTGATTGGGGAGGAGATCAGATGGATCGTCGGTCATATACTGGGTATGTTTTTAGTCTTGGTAGTTCAGTTATTTCGTGGGAAAGCCGAAAGCAACGGACTGTAGCGCTTTCTAGTACTGAAGCTGAGTACATGGCGGTCTCTGACTCCTGCAAGGAGGCTCTGTTCTTGCAAACATTTCTTAAAGAATGTACTGGTATTGTGTACAAAATAGATTTGTTTAACGATAATCAATCAGCACAGAAAATCTGTAAGAATGTTGTAACACACTCGCGTACCAAACATATAGATATAAGGCACCATTATGTTAAAGAGTTGATAAGTAAGAAGGTTATTGATTTAAGTTACCTTCCTACTGAGGAAATGTTGGCGGACGTGTTAACGAAGCCATTAACTTCAGAGAAGCATTATAAGTTTGTGTCTAAACTACTTAAAACTGATTAACTTGTTTCCATATATGTTTTTTTGTGATATTGTTTATTTGTACTCCGTTAGTCAGTGTTAAAGTTATGTTTTAGTTTTATATACCTATATAAGTTATGATATTTTGTTTGAGGCCTAGAATTGTGCTAATTTTCTTTTGCCTATTTATATGATTTTTGTTTAAGGCCTAGTGTTGGAATTGTAAACGAAAAGTCATAGTCAAGAAAAAAGGAAAATAGCACGTACTCTATGTGTTGGCCGTCATCTCTTACTTCCTGTGTATCACTGTGTATCGATTTATATGAGACTATTAAATCGAGGCTAATCTTGATAAACTAGTGGCTTTTAATAAAAACCCAATAATCACTTCAGATGAAACTCATGCAATCTTAAGTAAAATGAAGGATTTTAGAATGAACAATACATCTATCTTATCAAGTAATTATAAGATTATTAATTTAAACATGTAGGACAGAGGTACGTACTAATACATGGAAATGAATTAAGCTTAATGTAGCTAATCGTGATACATGAAACCTACCTATAAACTGAAAGGAATTCATTAGATCATTACCTTTACTGTGATGGAGATCATGATAAGCATCAACTTATTAAATGAATGATTGGCGTAATAAGGCGAATATCCGTATAATTATTATCATTGTAGCACAAACCTTATCTTGTTATAAAATGAATGCAGACAAGAAATAGGCAAAATATAACTGAATCATCGATAGTCCTTCATACAATGCAAATCGTGTTATTTATCACAATACTTACCAATTTTACGGAGATCCGTAAATAAGGTTAATGTATTATATCACAAAACAATAAAATAAACACAAATATCCTCTATTTTAGTAAAAAAACAAGCATATTTATATACAAAAATTCATAAAACTCAATTTGTTGGACCATTAACCATAGACAACTTCAATATTTTTTTAAGAGGGACTGTCATTATCTCAGTCTATTCATGATCCAACATTGTTGGATTTTCAGACAACTTCTCTCTAGACGACCAAGGAACATAAGTAACTGCGACTGTCTGTCTCCGGATATCTGAGAGTGTGAAGAGCTCTCATAGTTTCATCATCATAACATCATCATCATCACAACTAGCCAACCGAAATCATCTACATATACGTACCTCAGAATAATAACGGCATCGCTCATTTTGTATTATGTAGTCTGAGCCTATCTGAAACCTAGTTAAACATTGTGAGATATGGCGTTTCGACTTTCTCCGTGTTCGGCATCATAAGGGTCACAGTGACAGTTAAATAAAGTCCATTTTTCTCTCCACCTTTAATTTGCAAGGTGCGGGTGCCTATATAAATAGAGTGAGTCGCCCGCGCGCCTCAGTTGGTTTTTGATTTTTGAAGTGAACACTTCGGCAAAATGGCTCAATGTAGCCACGGTTCTCGTCGGCTTCGCTCCGAACGGGGAAAAATATAATATTGAATTTGCGGAGTCCTCGCTGCCGGGAGCAGCGTGATGCGGACCAGGCGGCGCGGGGCGCGGCCGCCGCGACACGTGGCGTCGGGGAGCGGGACCTGCCGGCTGCTGCGCACGCAGCCATTGCTGAGGATTTCGCAACGAAGGTTTGAGTTGATAAGCCGTGAGTAAAATGCTATTATTTACTGCTTTTAAAAGCTCAGCCACTGGTCATAATGCTCCGGCGCTTGGGGTTTTTATCCCACGCAGTAGGGTCCGATTCAATAGTCGTGGTGATGATTGATCACATATTCCGGTCCTACTAGTGGCGCTTGAGCTAGATACTTACATTAATGACCGCGTTAAGTAAAGCATATGTTAATTTTATACAGGAAAAAATAGTAAAAATATATTTTTCTACCCTCAATTTCTAATATTTTTAGAAAACAGTTGATAAAAACTTTGCTATTACAATAATGCACTTGATTATAGCTTATGTAAGGCTTTACAAACAGGAGCTTTCCAGGACCGTCATAGGATTTTTTACAGGAAGCACGTGGCTCCGAGTTTCAGTATGTTGGGACATTGTGGCATGTGCGGCAAGTAATGTGATCCGCCGGTACCTACCCGCTGAAGGGTAGGCAGGCCGATTCGGTGAAATTGAAGTTTCGTGTAACCTGCACCCGGCCCTGTGCTCCCGCGCTGGCCGCCGTCTCGTGCCACCTGCATCGCAGCGTACACCCGGCCCTGCGCTCCTGCCCTGGCCACCGGTTCGTGCCACCTGCATCGCAGCATACACCCGGCCCTGTGCTCCTGCGCTGGCCGCCGTCTCGTGCCACCTGCATCGCAGCGTACACCCGGTCCTGGCCCTGGCCACCGGTTTGTGGTACCTGCATCGCTGCATAGACCCAGCCATGCACTCCTGCCCTGGCGGCTGTACACCCAGTCCTGGCCCTGGCCACCGTTTTGTGCCACCTGCATCGCAGCGTACACCCGGTCCTGGCCCTGGCCACTGGTTTGTGCTACCTGCATCGCTGCATAGACCCAGCCATGTACTCCTGCCCTGGCGGCTGTGTTGTCCCACCTGCATCGCTGCGCACACCTGGCACTCCTGTTCTGGTTGCCAGATCCAAACGCCCCCTGTCTGGGAAGAGATTTTATGCTCAGCGGAACCGCCTGCACTATTGCTAGCACGGTCATCATCATCATCAGCCATCATTATGAGTGACTTATTTAGAAGGTATCGAGTAACGTGCGCTATTCATCAGCAATTTTGGCATATGCAGACGAACGTTTACTGCCAAGGTTGGTCATGTTAGCCATACAAGGGCACACCAACGAAGCCTGAGTAACCACCTGCAGTCGCCGTAGCCGCATCGGCATGGATGACGACAAATCGGGTAACGTGCACCGCTTCTAAAAGTGTTATAGCACTTCAATTTGATGCCTCCGCTGAGGTAGGGTATTCTATTAAAGCAGCTTTCTTCTGAACTACCCAAAGTGACCTGTAGACTGCTCCTGGGGATAGTTGTGCAATCAATTTTTTATTTCGATGTCTCTGCTGAAGAAACTGTCTAATGCAGCTTTTGTTCTAAACTGCCTAAAGATCATTGGACTGCTCATGGGAATGGTGACGCACGGTAAGTACAGGAGCGTTACTCTATACTGATGAGAAACGAACGAACGAGAGCTGTCGTGCAATCGGCACGTTTAATACATACAAACAGATAGAGCGGCTCGCGCCGCAGTGCACTGAAAGTTCGTTTTTCGTCATATAAAGTGACCCCCCAGACACTATCTTAAGTGTCATGACACATCGGTAGATTCCAGCTTTGAGTCTTTTCTTTTCTCGGCTGTGAGCAAAGTGAATCCCACTGGCGAGTGTTCAACCTAAAAGCACTGCCGGTCCATTTTCTATCTCGGGTGTCATGGATTCGCGATTTCCAACCGTCTAAATCTATGATGGGTTTCTGACCATCTTTTGGCATCGGCTATCTCGGTCATGATCACTAAACGAATAGTGGGTATGAGATTTATCGATACACTAGAGGTTGCAAAATTTTTGTGAAAATATTCTGTGATTTGGTTAGCCGACTAAATGAAAACTTCATTTCACTTCAAACTACGACTACTGCATTTATCAAATCTTTAATTTGCCGCATTATTTGGAAAAATGGCGATACTGGAAGCTATTGTCAAAACAAACTGCAGCGAACCATCCAAGACAGAGTTTCATTTTGGTGTGTTTTGTTTAATAATTACGTGACTCCTGTTTTTTAATTGTTTAATATATCTAAGGTAAGTACATAATTAACGTATTAATATTAAAATTTGAGACTTTGTCATACAAAAAAACGATATATCGGCAATTTTTAAAAAGCCGTGATTGTAATATCGTATTAAAAGCATAAAGATCAATGATTTCTAGTACGATACGCTAGTAATCAAATATATAAGTCGATGATTGAGATCTAATGTACTAACACACTTGGTACTGGGAACTCAGTTATTAAAAGTAGATGGATCACTGAGCCATTAAATAATACTACTCCCAACGGTGAAGCACAACGGTGCTTGTGAGTAATATTTTTGTGCCATATCATGTGCCAAGAAAAAAGATTGAATAGGACACTAATGTTGTATTTTATTTCCAGGATGGCGCCTACAAGAAAGGTCTCAGATAGACAGATGGAGATTTTATTAGAGTTTGTCGAAAAAAACAAAGAGCTTGCTGTTGGCCGGTACCCTCCCGGCCCACTAGGAATACAAGCAGCACGTCGGCTGTGGGACAGTGCAGCCTTACAATTAAATTCAATTGGGTCTGGAGTAACCAAAACTGGTCAAAAATGGCGTAGAGTAAGTTATTTACCATACCTACTATAAATACTTAGAAATTAGTAAGAACATGGCATTAAAAAAATATTTGTTTAACAGTATTGGATTGAACTAAAAAACGCGGTAAAAGGGAAGGCTGCCGACCACCGACGCATGGCCAATGGAACAGGGGGAGGCCCAAATAACTTACAACCCCTCGATATTTATGAAGAGAGGGCCCTTGCCATAATCGGGAGGGTAGCAGTTGAAGGTTTGGAAGGAGTGCGACTGCCTCACCCTACTATGGATGTCTCTCCTTCCGCACCCACTGCACTGCCACATCCAAGCTGTATTGAAGAAGCTGCCCCCACTCCTTCTACGTCTGCTGCAGAAGCTATAGCTGATACCACTGCTTCCACTTCTACTGCAGAATCAATTTCTGAAGCTACATGGAGTGTGAGTTTTCTTTCAGTAAAATTTACTATAGGTACACATTATAATTAGCCATACTACACAACATAAATATTACAAAAAAAACTAATGTATTAATACAGTTAATTAACTGATAAACAGGATTATATATTATATTTTTTAAATTTCAGAATACCTATCAGCATGAGCCAACATTTGCAATTGTTGATCATGATTACCATCATACACCAATAACCGTGGAAGAAACTGATAATGCTGCACCAGTGGAAGAAACGGCTAATGTTGCACCAAATGTGTTAAATTCTGTACAAAATAACAGCACTACAACTCGTGAGTACAAGTTTTTTTTTACTATTTCTCTTTCCTTTCGTGTTAGTGACTAGCCGCGTATACCTGAGCTTCACCAACAGCAATCCAATGCTCGGTGTGCCTAGACATGCGCTCGGGTATACGCGGCTACTAACACTGGAACTAGACTAGGGTTTGTCACCTTGGCCAGTCAGATTAGAAACCCTTTGAAACCAGCTTATCACTTCAAATAATGGTACCCACACGGCTTCCTTCTTGCCCGAGTCAGACTGGCACTTGGCTACTTATTTTATAACCATTATGGGAAATTTTCCATTATCAATATTAAAATACGTGTAATTATTTTTAGGCTCAAGACCACGACACGCTAATGTGCCTGCTTGGGCATACGAGTTGGAGCAGAGCCGGCTTCAGACAGAGCAACAAATGATGGAGACCATAAGAAATGCAGTGTCAGTACTAGAAAACATAACAGCCGTTCTTAGTGCAATGAAAGATGCATTGGTTAAGTTAGCCAATAAGTAGTTTCAAAGTTCTAAAATATGACTGATTTGAGTAAAGCTGCGTACACACCGGGCCAACGAACGCCAACGGTTATTTATTTATTTAATTCTTTATTGCACAAATATAAAATAAATGTACAAAAGGTGGGCTTAATGCTAAGAGCATTTTCTACCAGCCAACCTACAGGTTATCCCAACGATGGATATTTATCATACATAATACAGGGCAGATTGCAGAAACGAAGGCCAACGAAACCCGTTCGTTGGCCTTCGTTGGGCCGGTGTGTACGCAGCTTGAAAAAAATAAGATTGCTAGGCATAAGGTAGAAGTGTAGTTCTAGCTTTATTCTGTACCTTGTCAAAGTCACAGACTACAATTACACATTCAAATATGAGTTGGACAAGGTAAGTACAAAAGTGTTTAGACATACAGTCTCAGCTACTGCACGATGCAGTTGCAGCACGATGACTACGTGGGATCGTGCTGCAACTTAATATCGACCGCTTAAAGGATGATTCACGCTACACCGTGTCTTGACCGGGCCATGCCTGACAGCGGCTCGGCCGTGCCAAACTTCACACATCGTGCCCGGCCGGTCGAGACACGGTTTAGCGTGAATCATCCTTTAAGCGGTCGATATTAAGTTGCAGCACGATCCCACGTAGTCATCGTGCTGCAACTGCATCGTGCAGTAGCTGAGACTGTATGTCTAAACACTTTCGTACCTTTAATAAGACATTTGTTATGTTTTACTTATTTTATCGTTACCTACTATTTTTAAGGCTGATTATTTGATGCCATAGTAGTCTAGGGTCTGTATTCACCGGCCGACACACTACTTATTTTATCATCTAGTTTTAAGGCTGATTATTTGATGCCATAGTAGTCTAGGGTCTGTATTCACCGGCCGACACACTTTACAAATTTTATCATCTAGTTTTAAGGCTGATTATTTGATGCCATAGTAGTCTAGGGTCTGTATTCACCGGCCGACACACTACTTATTTTATCATCTAGTTTTAAGGCTGATTATTTGATGCCATAGTAGTCTAGGGTCTGTATTCACCGGCCGACACACTTTACAAATTTTATCATCTAGTTTTAAGGCTGATTATTTGATGCCATAGTAGTCTAGGGTCTGTATTCACCGGCCGACACACTACTTATTTTATCATCTAGTTTTAAGGCTGATTATTTGATGCCATAGTAGTCTAGGGTCTGTATTCACCGGCTGACACACTTTGCTTATTTTATCATCCAGTTTTAAGGCTGATTATTTGATGCCATAGTAGTCTAGGGACTGTATTGTATGTATACATACCTAAGTACCTAAAAGACTGAGCAGAGATAAAATTCTAACTGAGTTTTTTATCTCTTATTATTGATTCTGTGATAAATATATAGTTATAAGTCGTAGGTATATAAGCATATCTGATAATATTCATTGTGATAAATGTCGTATTTGAATAATGAGTATAGTTGAAGCAAATAATTATTTATAGGTTATGTGATTTAAAATCAAAAATAAAAGCCATTTATATAAAATTTGTTTTTTATTAATAAATTATATTCAGCAAAAAATTTGCCTAATCAGAGTAAGGTTATTTTAATGCAACCGCCAGAGCGGTGGTAGCTCAGTCGGGTAAGCGCCCGCTTCTCACGCAAGAGATGCGGGTTCGAATCCCGGCGCTGACATGTACCAATGAGTTCTTTTAACTTAAGTACAATGTATACCATCGCTCTTACGGTGAAGGAAAACATCGTGAGGAAACCTGCATATCCAGATTTAGCAAGTCTAGATATGTGAACCCACCAACCCGCAGTGGACCAGCATGGTGGGAAATGGTCCAAGCTTAGAAAGGCAGTTTTAGACCTTGGGGATATGCACAAAGATTCCACTCGAGAGAGCCAGGTGCAGGTACTTACACCCCCACAGAGAATAGAATAGAATAATGCAACCGCCTTTTAAGGATTTCTTGAAATCCACAGCCTCTGGACGAGGTTGGCCCTCATGCGCCCTGCATCTGCATCAGCAGCACCATTAGCCACATTACCAATATTATTATGCTGCTGCCGAATGTCACCAGCAGCAGGCAAGTCGTCGGGCACTGGTAAATTGTGTGCATTTGCTATGTTGTGTAGCACACAGCAGGCATTTACAATTTTTGCAGCTTTGGTGGGCTCATAGTGAAGCACACGGTGTGCCAGCAAACATCTCCAGCGTGCTTTAAGGACCCCAATGCACCGCTCCACAGTATTTCTGACATGGCAGTGCATATCCGTGTAGTGTTCTTCTGGGGATCCTACAGCTGCATTGAGGATGGGTGTTAGCATCCATGGGCGTAGAGCATAACCAGAGTCCCCTGAAACAAATTTTAAAACAACAGTTAGCGGTTTTTGGTATTAGAATTCTTCAGTACTCCTTATAACTTTTGACTTATTAAGCTACTTATATGTACCTATACACGATCAAGTATTTCAATACTCGATACTTTGGTTTTTACTTATATAGTATTTAACTTACCCAAAAACCAACATACGCTGCCATTTCTATTGAGGTCCTCCATAAGAGTTTTTATTGGGCTCTGGTTCCACACAAAACTATCATGTGCCGCTCCTCCAAATGCTGCATCAAGGTGCATAATATTTAAATCTGCATCACATATCTGAAAGAAAGTTTGATTTGACTCTCCATATTCTATTGAAAAACCTTATAAGGAGAGGTGAAACTTGAGGTCAACAGCTAGTATAATAATGACACTTATTTCATTACTTACAATGAGCACATTCAAGGAATGATAATTTTTTCTGTTTAAAAATGTTTCCTCATGCTCCTTTGGCCGAATTATCGCAACATGCGTGCCATCAATGCATCCTAAAACTCCTGGAAAATGGAACTTTTCCATAAATCTGAAATGGAAGGCATACATACATATACACATTTAAAATCAGAAGTAGAACCATAGTTTATAAACTTTAAATTTACAACACAATGATAGGTACTTTATTTCATATTTGTGATAGTGAAACGTTAATTTGTAAATAGGCATTATCATATCTATAGTAACTTAAACTTACCGCCTCATTAAAAGTTCCCTTTCGCCTTCTGTTGATGGGAACTTTATAAATTTTTTCAATATATTTATGTTGTTCAGGGCAAGTGTTACCTCATCCAAGCATTTGCTGAATGTCGGCTGCGACATACAATGCCAGTGTGAGGCTCCAGCAGTTTTTTGGTAAGAACCATGAGCGTAAAATGAGAGCGCAGCCAGAAGCTGAAAGAGAAGTTCAATTAGACCAAATACTAACTTTTGTCTTGTTGCTTATTTTATATTACAGAAGACAACACTTACTTTTAATTCGTTACGCACTGCTGTAACTCTCTCTACTGGAGGCAATATTGGCGTAATTTCTGTTAACACCATGGCAAATATATGCTTTGTCAGCCTAAATTGCCCAACAAACTCGTCTTCTGGCAGCTCCATTGGATTGCTCATATCCCGTAGACGACGCCTCAATATATTTAATTCGGCGGCCTGCCGCTCCTCTTCAGCTTCAGCTAATAAAAAAGCTCGTGCCATTTCAGTCTAAAAAATTGTGCACAAATATTAATTAGGTAGGTATTGGCGTTAACAAGGTAGGTTAGGTACCCACTGAAAAAAACCAAATAATTTCCATTTTCTTACTAATTACATAAATAATATACTTACTATTTACTAATTATACCAAAAATTTGCAAGTATGAAAGATCACAAGAATCTTCAGTGTCACAGGCAGCTAGAGTAAAACCACACAATTAAAAAAAAAACGTTATTTTCTACATTCCATGGTGACTCTATGGTTTAAAAGCTACTATTTACTAGTTGCCCAAGACAAGACGGTTGGCCAACCCAAATTAGTACTAATGATTCCAACTATCCGATACAAAATACCAATCTCGGGTTTCGATAAAATATTCGCATACAAAATTTTAACAAGATGGCGGCCGGTGGGTATTGAAGCCCATACCAATTATGACGTCATTATTCCACCCCAACCGAACATACACAATACGAATAGTGTCAAAATTTGCTTTTTGACAGTAAGATCACGGTGAAGAGAGTTATCAACGAGATAGAAAATAACCCCGCAGATACATAATATGTCATTTTTATTTCAGGAAAAATGCGTCTATTATACTCTGCGGCCGTTATAAATGTCAATGTCAAGTGAGACACAGATAATCAATATTGATCAACAAAAAGTTGTAAAATCAATACATTTTGATTCAGAATTTTAGATATTTCTTGGTTTCTTGGATAGCTTGGATTTGTTATTTAATTGAAAATTCTACCTTTATCTTTGTCGACGCTGATTAATTTCTAGCCGTTTATTTTGTAAGTAAAGTAATTCTTTTATTTCCGAATACCTACTTCTTTCTTACTGAGTACTGTTTGCGAATACTTCTCTGTTTTTAGTAATTAACAAAGGGCTAATTATAAAAAAACAACGTATTTATCCAACTTAGGAATCATCTGTTTAACATATATTTGTTTTAATACTTACTAAATCCAAACCTACTCAATTACACACCCACAACTTTATTAGACCTTGATTCACAATAAGATTTTTCATATTATATTCACAATGTACCAACTACTACTAGTTTTCTCATAATGCTACAAATATAGTTAAAAAATTGTATAGTTAATGAGAACTAAAGTTTACTATCTAAACATAAATTGCAATAGTTTCATTTAGTTAAGTTATAGACACTTTACAGATAGTGCTGTAGCGGCTTCCAGCAGTCATGAGTCCGGTGGAGAGCGTCCCCGCGGCTGTGCTACACCGCGTGGACGAATATGTGGAGCTGCTCTATGACGACATTCCAGAGAAAATCAAGGGATCAGCATTGATTCTGCAACTTGCCAGGAACCCAGACAATTTGATAGAACTTGCAAGAAATGGTAACTGATTTAGTGTGTTGTTTCCTATAATTGACATAATTATTATTATATTCTACTTCTTAGCATGTTGGTGACGCAAGCTACAGATAGAAAATTGTATTGTTTTACAAACTTTTGTGACACTAAATTATAATTTCAGAGGCCTTACTAAGTGCTCTGTCCCGAGTGCTAAGAGAAGAGTGGAAGAGGAGCGTAGAGCTGAGCACCAACATTGTGTACACATTCTTCTGCTTCTCCACATACAATGAGTTTCATCCAATCATCATCCAGTACAAGATAGGATCACTCTGCATGGATGTTATTGATTATGAACTAAAGCGCTATGATCAATGGAAAGAAAAAGTTGAAGGAAAGAAAGCTGTTACACCTGATAAGGTATACTTTAATTTTCCTTACTTTCTTAAAGTAGTAATACATTCGTTTCCACTAGCTCATTAATTTACTATAAGTATATCACTAATGTTCTAAATAATATTTTCAGAGTGAAGTTCCCAAAAGCCGAATCCCTGAACCAAAGCGCAGACCAAAATCTGGTACATGGGCAGTAGCCGATGTGAATTTACAGAAGTCCAGGAGCCTGGTCTCTAGTTACCACGAGGATCTGTGCAATGCATCAGACGACGGGCTCTCCAAGAATGATGAGGAACAACTGAAGAGGAAACTGAAGACTCTGTCAAAGAGACAGGAGCAATTGCTGAGAGTTGCATTCTACATGTTGTTGAATATTGCTGATAATGTGAAGGTGGAGGAGAAGATGTACAAGAAGGATGTGGTGGGGCTGCTGATGCGGGCCATGGAGCGCCACTCGAACGTGGACCTGCTCATCCTCATCGTCTCCTTCCTACAGAAACTCTCCATATTCGTAGAGAACAAGAACAGCATGGCGTCCCGGGGAATTGTGGAGAAGCTGGCGGTCCTGCTTGATTCACCAAACGCTGATCTAGTCAATGTCACATTAAAATTACTGTTTAATCTGACCTTTGATACGAAATTACGTAACAAGATGATCAAGCTTGGCCTTCTTCCTAAAATTATTCAATTTACAAGTAAGTATAATAACTAATAAAACTAACTAATAACTGCAATCGTAAGTCATGCATTTCAGAACTTCTTAACCCTTATCTAAAATGATTTTTATTTCAGGTGATGATAAACATATAAACTTGGCCATGAAAATATTGTATCACTTGAGCATGGATGACCGAGTGAAACCGATGTTCACTCAGTCTGATTGTGTCAAATTGGTAAGATTTTAAGTGTTTATAAGTATTATCGAAATTCTGCCCAGACATTTATCCAGGTCAAGGAGAATAAAATTGAGTATGTAATAAAACAATCCAAGCACAGAGTTGTTAAATTACTTTCATGCTCTAATTATCACACAACAAACAACCTAGTTTAAAGTATCTATCGCAAAAAATCTCTGTCTCTGAATCCACTGCTTTTTTCTCAGTACTAAAATTTTAAAAGTCAAACACAATGATAACCTACTAATAAAAAAGAATAAATTCCAAATTCAAACTCCTTAGCTAACGGACATGCTTCTCCTCAACGTGAACGGCGAGACGGGCGGCGAGGGCGGCGGCACGGACGTTCTACTCGCCCTCTGCATCAACCTGGCGTGGTGCCCGCGCGCCGCCGCGCTGATGGCGGGCGAGGGGCGATTACGGGAGCTGCTCGAGCGCGCCTTCCGGCACAACAACGCGATGTTGATGAAGCTGGTCAGGAACCTGTCGCATCATCCGCAGAATCGACCGCTGCTCGTTGTAAGTTGTGTGGCAGGATGATGGATGTGCCTTGTGCGATGTTTTTCATACCAACAGAATGAACCAAACAGAAAGGCAGGCTAACCTAAATATTTTAATTAAAGCTTTTAGGTTAATTTAGGAAGGGATCTTCGTCACATTTGAACCAATATCTAAAAAAAATATACATATGACAGGTGGATCATGCTGGTCAAGAAATGGGCCTAAAGCAGCATCAGTGGGCTGATCATCTGCCAAGTGTTCCAATTCCAAACATCTCGTTTAAATTAAGAGGAGATTTAGACCTGCTAGAAACCGAAAACCTTGACATACTGACTTATACGGCCTGTACCGAAAACTAAGAGATAGAAGGCTAATAATTCTCATAATAATATTAACCATTGTCTGTCAGGAGTTTGTAGGCGACATAGCGGGCGCGGTGACAGGCGGCGGCGCGGAGGCGCTGGTGGCGGAGTGCCTCGGTACACTGAGCAACATCCTGCACCCGGACACGCTGGACGTGTTCGCCGTCGTCGAGCGGTACCACCTCGTGCCGGCCATCATGAAGATATTGGACCCTGGTGAGGGAATGTTGTGCTTGATTCGATAATTAATGGAGCGTAGTGAGGTATAACATTGTGTGGGCAGTCAACAAATGACGCTATTCTGACTGGCTAATCCTTACACCACGGTGACAAACCCTAGATACGCTCTACTGTTTGTGACCGACCAGCTAAGAAGTACTTACTTATTTTGAATGGTAGAGCATTTTATAAAAAAGGGCAAATAGAGTAGCAGTTACATTTTTCTGTAGTTTATGAAGCGTAGGTATTATAGATTCAATTATGGGCCTACTCCCTGGTCTTCCTTGTAATAGAAATAGAAAGCTTATGTTATTTTAAAATTGTAGTAGTAGTAGAATTAAGTAAAATTAAAAAAAATACTTGAATCAAAGTGTCGTGTTCGCCATTCGACGAAATTATACCATCTCTCTTTCCATTTTTAAACACTTATTCACCCTTTTTTTCTTTCCAGAGAGCGGTCTAGGCGGCGAGCTGGCTCTCGAGGGCGCGATCCTGGCGGGCGCGGTGGCGGCGGACGCGCGCGCGGCGGCGGCGCTGGCGGCGGCGGGCGGCGGCGGCGCGCTCATAGCCGCCCTCAGGGCTCGCCAGGCCGATGATGAACATGTGTTGCAGACTGTGTTCGCGTTTAGACAGATGCTGAGCCATCCGCCTAGCGCGGAGCATCTGGTGTCTAAGACTGGTAGGTCACAGGACAGGTGGACAGGGTAGAGTTTTTTCTTCTTAGTTACCTGTTATCGCTTCATCAAACTTTATAGTCATCACGGCCTTCATTGTGCGCCAGGCCGACGACGAACATGTGCTGCAGACTGTCTTCGCGTTTAGACAGATGCTGAGCCATCCGCCCAGTGCGGAGCATCTTGTTTCTAAGACTGGTAAGTCTACAGATATTTTTTTGTTACCTGTTATTGCTACATCGAACTTTATAGTCATCGCGGCCCTCAGGGCGCGCCAGGCCGATGATGAACATGTGCTGCAGATTGTGTTCGCGTTCCGGCAGATGTTGAGCCATCCGCCCAGCGCGGAGCATCTGGTGTCTAAAACTGGTGGGTTTTAAGTTTTTTTTTCCTAGTCGCCTTTTACCCAATGACGAAAGAAAAAAGAGGACTTGACATACCTACGTAAAAAAAAAGTGCATACCTTAACTCAGCGGCCAACTAAAATGGAGGGTGAGGGTCTTTTTTCTTTCGTCATTGGATAAATTGGGACTAGCAAGTCGCTTTGACAACTGACGTGCTTGTTGGTTGGTTGGTTGCAATGACGTTTCTTTCGTTATTGGATGGTTTGCTGCCACTAAACATGGTGACCGGCCGCAATATTGTCATTTTAGGCAAAGACAAAACTATTGTTGTCCTTTTTTACGTACGATATCACTAATAAGTTAAAAAGAGACGATGATATATGTTTAAGTAACGATGTTAATGCCGGGTCCTTTTTTCTTTCGTCATTGCTTTTATCGCTTCATCGCACTTTGTAGTCATAGGGGGCGCTGGCGGCTGCGGGCGGCGCTCAGCGAGCTACAGACCGTGTTCGTGCAGATGCTGAGTCGTCCTCGTAGCACGGGGCATCTTGTGTCGAAAACTACCAGTTTCGACACGAGATGCTCTGTGCTAGGCGGACTTGTGCCACAGCAGTGGGGGCGTGATGGGTCGTGATGTGATGATGATTGTCAGTGTGTTTACATACAAACACGATTATCTGTAAGTATATTTTAAAGCTTCATCAAACGTGTTATATAATATGAATGTTATAATTAAATGGGTCCATATTATGTGAAACTGTATCAGATAGTAATGCGGACTTAGCCTTTGGAGTGCACGAAAGGAACCTCCACGAGTGACGTATCAACTGTATTTTGTATACGTCCGCGTCCGGCCCACCCTGGCAGTCAGCGACTGACGCTGCCTAAATCAGTTCTTGTGTTGACACCGACAAGCTAAGAAAAATTTCCTAATTTTAACACTTTAAGGTATCTTTAGTCTATGCCTTTACGAAGCAAAAAATATTTAGTAGGTAGGTACTTAGGTAATTGATATTTTATTTATAGTAAAATCTTAATTTTATAATTTTCAGAGGCTCCAGCGTACTTGATAGATCTCATGCAAGACAAGAACGTGGAGATTCGTAAAATGTGCGACTCCTGCCTCGACATCATCTCCCAGATGAAGAACGACTGGGCCGCGAGGATCAAGGTAACATTTACTGTACGGTCGTTAAATGAAAGATAAATTAAACATTTTCCTTTCTACTACGCCTACGATAACAGGACAATTAACTTATAAAACTTATAGCTTGTAAAGCTACCTACTTTCCCCACTATTCGTGTTCTTTAAATGTTATTTGGGTAAATGATCCGAAACTGAATCCGACTGATTCAAAGTATATAAATCTATTATCATAAGTCCGCATCATCCAGCCACACTAATAACGTAATAACTAACGCTGAGTTGCTGAAAGGAACATTAATCTAATATCACCATTAAATCTATCTCTCTCTTTCTTTACGGTCGACATTAGCTTAAGCATAAGCCACATTTTTCCCAAAATGTAAATAAACTAACCATCCCCAGGTGGAGCGTTTCCGGTGCCACAACGGGCAGTGGCTGTCGGTGGTGGAGACGCTGGGCGCGCCGGGGGGCGGCGCGGGGGCGGAGGGCGAGGGGGACGACCTGCCGCCCTACCTGTCCGCCGAGTACCTCACCACGCACCCGCTCGCCACCTCGGGTAAATATTCACCCTTTGTATACTTTTTTTTATTTGGGTAAATAAGAATTAAATAAATAGGTATGCCTAGATCTGTTAATAAAAGCGTTACCAGATTTAATTAACAGGGTAAATAATACTATTGCGTGCAGCCGCTTGTATTGGCTTGACGGAGAATTTGTGCGTAAACGACTCAAACCGCCCGCCCCGCCCGCTTGCGTCGTGTACGCGGCCTAAAACAAACAACCCCACTATGGCCTATGTTTTTAACAGAGCATAGTTTCACAAGTTTCTTTGTTTTAAATGAAATCAGTGTGCTGGGTGCAATATTTGTTAATTTAATTTTCGTATGTCAACTGCATACTTTTTTCGTCCATTTTCCATTCGATTGAGGTATCGATCTCTTAACGCCACATCATTTATTATGGTTTGAGATTGATTGATCATGAGTAGCGTTTACACGAATTTCATTCCACTGTGATATAGGCTTATTTATTGTGTGTAAAACCTTTACATGTTACAGATTCCCAGAATTCATTGAACGATGAGTCCGACAGTTTTTCTGGAGATGTTATTGACTTAAATAACAGGTAACCTTATAGTTATTATGTTCTTAAAATACACACATAACTTTTCATTGAATGAAACACTGATTAAATTATATGTATTGCAATGTTTCAGAGATATCCACGACGGGTTCCTGGGCCCCCTGCAGGAGTCAGCGAATTCATTGGATAGCGACACTTTGTTTGCCAACGACCTTAAAGTTTTCGCTTAAATATTATAATGCACTAAAGGTATTCTGTATATAAAATTGACTGTGAATTTTATAGAGAAGTTCATCAAATCCCAGTTATTTAAACTGGTGGATTAGATCACAGTGCTAGAATCAGCAAGCAAAGTATTAACCCTTGAATAATCAATTCTCTATAGAGAGTTCCTACTTTATCCTTTGAGTGTAAGATCTATAATTTACGCAAACGGATATGTTTTCGCATACATACTGTGCTGTGTCATGTTCTGTTTCATGATTGTTACAGATCACCGGCAAACATGATATATGTATAGGCAACATTTAACCTTAATGACTGGGAGAACCGTAGCGTAGCTTCCGACTGACCAATCGCGCTGCACCGAACTCTCCCAATCTCTCCCTCACACCACCTCCCCCGTGTCCCGTGTCGCTACCTCATATACGCCTAAACTTGGCTTCTTTGCAGATGTCAATCTTGGCCACGGTTGTTTGCCGGGACTTCTTTAGAGGCACCGCATTTATATGTAGGTAAACGCGTACTATCGTAGATAACGTTAACTATCAAAGTGAGTTTTGTACCAGCACCATAAATACCTTAAATGTTGTTTTTTTTTTTAATATGGAGTGAGTAGTCACTATGTACCTACTAATATTTATTAACCAATGCATCGCTAAATATAATGATTAATTAAATAAAAGGTGTTTTCATTTTATGATAACGTAGAAAAAATATAACCGGCCGGATCCTTACGATTCGTTCGGGCGCAGCATGCGATAGGCGTAGACAAGCCGCGCAATATTTGAACGTGCCCTAATGCTAATGGTATTATCATATC
Source organism: Plutella xylostella (assembly GCF_932276165.1). Lineage (NCBI taxonomy): Eukaryota > Metazoa > Arthropoda > Insecta > Lepidoptera > Plutellidae > Plutella > Plutella xylostella. The sequence continues at coordinate 7,017,970 of NC_063984.1, read as the reverse complement.
CATTCTGTATAAAATAGGTCCTTGGACGCATGCATTGAGTATGAAATGCACCCGGCCGGGTCCGCGTTCTATGCTATCATGGGAACAGCATCGCAAGTACAAGAAAGTTATTATTCGTAGTAACTAATATGTTGGCTCAGAATAATAACTTACACACACACAGATATTTATTTGAGATGTCAATTTGACACTGACAGATCGACTTCACATAAAATTTGTCTCTTCGATCATCGCAAAAATCAAAATCTTAAAATTACATAAACACTTTGCAAAGGTTTGGACCACATTTTCGTCGAAACAATGAGCCTCTACTCGAGAGCATTGCCATTAGCAAGATCCTTGCCTCAGAGAGGCATAACATCTATTTTCAGCAGAAACTATGCCCAAGGCGAAGATATCGTCACACACACTGGCCAAGTACGAATTTGTGTTCAAAATCAATAATAACATCATTTTAGTCACTGTTAGAATTTCGTGGGTTTATTATATTGTACTTCGATGTTTCAGAAATGGGAAAATGACGACTACAGACTTGCAAGGTTCATGCATGCGCCTAAACAAGTGAACGAACAATGGGCTGCAAAACTGATTGCTGCTGTTCCTCCCAAGGAAGTGGACAAGCGCGTCGTGTGGTGCGATGGAGGCAGCGGGCCCGAGGGGCACCCGCGTGTCTACATCAACTTGGTAATTCATTACAGTGCAGTAGCCTGAAGAATACTGTATCAACAGGACTCATAGATCTGTTACCAGATCATAGACCTATTACTGGAACCATTATAATTTGTTCACTGTACACATACTTACCATTTTCTAACTAGATGCTCTTCTTTCAGGACAAGCCCGGTGATCATTCTTGTGGCTACTGTGGACTTCGCTTCATCAAAAAGGAGCATCATTAGAGATTGAAATAGAGGATTTACATAAAATGTTAGTTTTTAATAATTAATTAAATTAATAAATAACACATTGTTTTCAGAAAGGCAGAAGTTATATTTTTTCATTGGTTACAATAATCATAGTAAACATTGAAACTAAATTTCTCTAAATGAATAGGTAGTACCCAAAAGGCTTTAGGCTATTGCAAGAAACCAAAAACTTAGAATATTTAGATTGTTAAACAATATACAATCTGAATTCATTTAATAATTAATAAGTTTTAAAATGTCTTTTGGGAACTAGCTATTTATAACAGAAAATCAACAAAATATTATATTATAGCTCTTGATTGATTACATTTCAGTATCACAGTGTTCTAGAAGATTTAAACGAAATAAAATATATTATCTAGTTGCTGCTGCTCTGTGTGTCTCCGTCACCGGCACCCTCATTCTTCAGCTCTTCCCTGATGGCTCTGTTGGACTCCAGTAACTCTTTTAGTTTTTTGTGAATATCATCATTCTTCTGTTCCAAAAAGTCAAGGGCAATGTTCAGTTCATCCAATTTAGAATCCAGTGTGACATATTCTGAAAATATATATCAATTAATATGGAATAAGTGAAATCTGTGAGCATAGTAGAGCAGAAAAAGATTCTACTTCTTAACATTGAGGGTTGTACAACATTTTGCTAATTTAAAATATTGTATCACCCTGAATAGAGTACCACCATGTCTACACATAGAAGTGTAAATGATGAAGTGTGGTTTTAAACGCTGTCTACTAAGCCCGGAGCATAGAATAATACACTAGTATATAAGTCCATGCCCGTAGGTTCACATATAAGCTGTACTGGTGACCAAAAATTTCATGGAGACATAAAGATCATGATGCATAACAGATACTTTGTAAAACTTCATAAGAAGCTGTCGGTAACAGTCTCTACTATTAAACATAAACTGCAGAACGAGCTTTTCAAAGTAAGTTTGTTACCTTCGGCAATAGTGCCGTCATTTTCGTCTACCGGATCTGTCTCTTTCTTGGGCACAGTTTCATCATCACTAGTTCTACTATCGTCTTGTCCTGCCATATCTTAACAAGAAGGTAAATCCGAAATATTGTGTATTTTCAATGGGTTAAACCACGGATCAAAACAAAGTACTCAGAAAATAATATTCACCATAGAGAAGACAAATTAATGTCAAGTGATCTAGACTCCTCCATAGACAAGAAAACTGTATTTTCCTAAAGCTGCGTACACACCGCGCCAACGAACGGCCAACGAAGGATATTTATCATTCGCTAGCGTTGGCCTCCGCATGCTCGTTGGTGTTCGTTAATACGTCCAAATATAATTAGTGCTCGAACGAACGTTCGTTGGCACTTGATTCCGGATCTTTTCTCTTTAATTCGCAATTTAATCATGGACGACGACAAACTCATTATAATTGAAAACATATCGTCCTTACTCCATTCTTTGTTTTTCTGCATGATTTAAATGGCAAGAAATATCCAAGTAATTATCAAATTGAACGTCTACACGCTACGCTTTCTTGCCGTTCGTTCGTTGGCCTTCGGCGACCGTCCAAACAGGGTTCGTTCAAATAGCTCAATTTCTTTGATGTTGCCGCCACGCTTCGGATCACCGGCACACGCCAACGAGCGATCGTTGGCATTCGCTAATCCGTCCTATTGCAGCAACGAAGGCCAACGAAACCCGTTCGTTGGCCTTCGTTGGGCCGGTGTGTACGCAGATTAACTCCCATTCATTGTCAAACTTTCAGTGGTATGGTTTAAAATACAAAAAATAAAGGTAAAGTGGATAAAAGTAAATAAAATATATTCTATACGCATTTGTAAATCATCCTTGCTTAAAACTATAAAATATGAAAAGTTAAAAGAACTGAAAAGGAAGTATTTTTTTAATAAACGAAGCCGTAATTATTCTGAGCTTTGATACTACTTTATATCTCTTTCACAGACTATGACAGATGTGTTTTCTGTGTTCCTTCCGTCTGTCATAATTTTTCTCGCTCTCCGCCATTGTTGTTTTGTCGACAAATTCTACTTTGGTGTTACTCAGTGTTTCGTAGAATTTGATGAATTATTTGTGATTCAATTAGCTTTACGATTATCTAATAAATATTACTACCACTTATGAATATTGCCAAAAAATATTGTACTACACAGCAATTTCAAGGCTATTAGAACATAATCAATAGGAACATTCCAGCTATCAACAAAGGGTGTTCACTGTGTATTTAAATTTTACTTGATTGCAGTAATTTGGTACGTATTCATGTTCAATCCGACATTTCCCCCAATAATTAGACACCTAGAAAATTTTTAGATTCATTATTTTAATATGCAGAAACTCAATTACAATAATTTAGCGAATTTACAATACGATGTGTTATATTTTTTACCGTATTACGACGAAGTGTAGAAAAGTTAGGCTTTTAAATACGTAACATTATAACAAATAATATTATATACCATTAGTTAAGAATATCATTATGTTATATCTAATAATTTGTGAAATTGTAGTCATGGTAGTACTTATCTCATTCTTTAACATTACATTTTGATGAAACTATGTGTTTGTATGTAAATTTAAGGTTAGAAAGGCAGCAGGATGACTTCGGGACCCTACAACTACTCCTATATATTTAAATACATCATAATTGGAGATATGGGAGTTGGCAAGTCTTGCCTCTTACATCAGTTTACAGAGAAAAAATGTAAGTTCATTTATTAAGGTTTAGCAACTCACAATACAGAGATGGCCTAAGTGAGGGAGGTTTTGGTTTCTATGGTTGGGCATCCTATGCTATGCTACAGACTACTGTAACTAGTTTGTTTCAATGAAGATTCCACTGCCACCACAAACACTTTAAGTAGAAACTCCTACCATAGGTCTTGCCATTTATTTTTATAAAACCATGTATTTGTGTCCAGATGTATATGCCACCAAACAATCATTTATTGCATGTGTAATTCTTTCCATACATCTACTAAGCCATGCCCAAAATTCCTCCGTAAATGTTGCAGTTTCTGCAATAAGATATAATAAAATAATTTCTGTGTATCCTAATTACATATTTTTTGTTATTTAGTTATGGCTGACTGCCCCCATACCATTGGAGTTGAATTTGGCACAAGGATCATTGAAGTTGCTGGTCAGAAAATTAAGCTTCAAATTTGGGATACTGCTGGACAAGAACGGTTTAGAGCTGTGACTAGGTCTTACTACAGGGGTGCTGCGGGGGCACTCATGGTCTATGACATCACTAGGAGGTATGTAGCTAATAAACTACTTGTATTTATATTTAAAGCTTGTATTTGTTAGAAAATAACTGTGCTTTCTTCCCACTACCTTATCTAGTTAGGCTGACCTTAGCTTCTGAGTTCAAATTAGTTCAAAATTAGACTAAACAATATAAAATCCTTTGTTTACAGATCTACTTACAACCACTTGAGCAGTTGGCTGACTGACACACGAAATTTAACCAACCCCAGTACTGTGATATTTTTAATTGGAAACAAGTCAGATTTGGATGGCCAGAGAGATGTGACATATGAGGAAGCTAAACAGTTTGCTGATGAAAATGGGCTTATGTTTGTAGAAGCTAGTGCTAAAACGTAAGTGTATTCTATGATTATGATTTCTACCAGTAAAAGTTATTCTTGTACACTTGTCTAAAATTTATAATGCACATGCAGATCTTCACAACCAAATCATTAAATCGTAAGAGCCTTAGAAAAAACACTTGCATTTTGCACCTTGTTCAAAAGAAATAGGAGTCAATATCATGTGTCACATAATCGAAAACAACCAATCTGTCAAAGATTTCTATGCGCATTATCAATTTTGGAGCACTGTACTATACTCTACTATACTGCATGTATCAGTAGAATACCTATGTACAAAAAGTAATCAGACTGATGACTCACATGCACACTATAAAGTCTACAGTTTAATGCTAGTCACAGCACATTTCACTAACTGTACAGTACCGTTAATTTAGCAAATGTATTGATACTCATAACAAGCATAGCAGCATATCACTTATTTTATGTTGCACAAAATAAGTCACTGAAATTTTTACACATTATACAAATCTAATACTTAAATATTATTCAAATGTTTCAGAGGACAAAATGTAGAGGAGGCTTTTCTGGAGACAGCCAAGAAAATTTACCAAAGTATTCAAGACGGGCGGCTGGATCTGAACGCGGCGGAGTCGGGCGTGCAGCACAAGCCCGCGGCGCCGGGCCGCCCGCTGGCCGCGCCGCCGCAGGCCAAGGACAACTGCGCCTGCTAACTGAACCCCCACACTTCATTACATACTAATATATTGTACCGTGTAAGATCATTAGACTAATTAATAACATAGTATTCTTATTTGTTATATTGGCGCTGTTAAGTCCCTTCTGATGCTTTTCCGCGTGTGTTAGTTGTCAGTTAACACTGTCTCTACTGAGGGTCTTGTGACCAAGTGTTGGGTTTTAATGTATTTTTTATAATATCAGATAGGTTGAGTCTGATGTGGACTTAACCGTGTCATATGCGATTGAATTATCAGTGTTTTGTGTTGTCACATAATGTCTGTACTCTGTACATTCCACATCCACTCGCCGGAACTGGGTCTAGCCCAAGTAATAGGTATGTCCTGAGCATGTTTTAGCTCAGTATTAAAGCAATTTATTATTGGCGATGGTTTATAAAATTATAGAGTATATATTCAAATAAGCTGTATATCAAAAAGGCTTGGGTAAATTGTGTTAGGCTGGCATGACAAAATATATAATGTATCAATGACTTTTATACACATCATATCATGGATAATAAGTGGTTAAAACATAGTTCTGGTCCGGAACTAATGAAATGGCATCTATAATAAACCCAAAAGAAGTCTGTCTAGGATAAACTGGTCAAAAATATAGATTATAATAATATTTTTATGTGTGACCAGTTTATATCTTTTGCAGGCTTATCCTGGGTTTAGTATATTATATTTGGAAGTGTAATTATAAAAGTGCAAATTTAATCATTGTACTACAAAGACTAAAATTACATGCAAACTGTTACCTACATAATGATAATGCATTTGGGTAGAGCATCTAGAGTTACAAGGTACCTTGAGTTAGAAAGCTTACCCACACTAATGATTTTTGCGATACACAGTAAAGTCGTCTTGTCTATCGAGGATTGTCACTGTAAAAATAAACCCACTAGAAGTATACCTATAAAATCCAAAAAAAAGTTTTACCTATAATATAGTTAATGTAGAGGTGTTATGTTATAAATATTAATATTAATGTACGTATATTTATTTTGTTAAGTCATCATATTATTATTGTTTTATTGTACTGCATCGAAAATATGTGCCGGTGTTTATACTGTAAAATATTAAATTTTGTAAAAAGATTTTATGTTTCACAACCTAAAAGTAGGTACTCACGAACTAGAAGTATTATAATTATTCTTATCCAGCTATACTAACAAAATTATAAAACATGTAAGTACCTATTTATTATTCATATGACTTCGTGTGTGGTGTGCCAGACACGCCCGCACCGGCACATCATTTACGCAGTAGTACTTTTGTATGTTATATTGTAAATTATATTAAGCAAAATTTAATAATATTGGAAACAATAAAAAAACATTTGTGCATACAGTGTTTTTTTTAAATTGCTGTCATTGACTTATAAATATTAGGTAGGTACTATCGTGAGGACAGGCCCAACCACTCTAGAAAATGGAACCCTCGCGTTGGAATTTGTAGAAAATCTCCTCCTCGAGGCGGTGTCCTCCATCCTCGCAGGAGTCGCAGGGGGCACCAAATTTTCATTAGTTTTTCGATATCTCTTACGGTTTTCGAGATAGAGAAGGAAATAAGAGTGTTTTGATTTTAAAAGAAACCGAATATCGTTCAGTCAATTCAGTATTTTTTATACTTATCCTCTTTATAGTGTAGATTTTAATTTCACCGGTTTTACATGGGCCCCACGTGTAGAGAATCCCTCATTGCGGGGGTGTGTCCTTGTAGGGGGTACCGAATTTTCATTAGTTTTTCGATATCTTTTACGGTTTTCGAGATAGAGAGGGAAATAAAAGTGAGTGTTTTGATTTTAAAAGAAACCGAATATCGTTCACTAATTTTTATACTTATCCTCTTTATAGTGTAGTTTCTAACTTGACCGGTTTTACATGGGCCCCACGTGTAGAGAATCCCTCATTGCGGGGGTGTATCCTCGTATGGGGTACCGAATTTTCATTACTTTTTCGATATCTCTTACGGTTTTGGAGATAGAGAAGGAAATAAGAGTGAGTGTTTTGAATTTAAAATAAACCGAATATCGTTTGGTATTTTTTATACTTATCCTCTTTATAGTGTAGATTCTAACTTGACCGGTTTAACATGGGCCCCACGTGTAGAGAATCCCTCATTGCGGGGATGTATCCTCGTAGGGGGCAACAAATTTTCGTTAGTTTTTCGATATCTCTTACGGTTTTCGAGATAGAGAAGGACATAAGAGTGAGTGTTTTGATTTTAAAAGAAACCGAATATCGTTTAGTATTTTTTATACTTATCCTCTTTATAATACAATTTAGATTCTAACTTGACGGTTTTACATGGGCCCCACGTGTAGAGAATCCCTCATGGCGGGGGTGTATCCTCGTAGGGGGCACCAAATTTTCATTAGTTTTTCGATATCTTACGGTTTTACGGTTTTCGAGATAAACATGGAAATAAGTGCTTTATATTTAAAAAGTACAAAATAATAAACAAATGTTTATAAATAAGGGCATATTGATCCAAAAAAGAGTGTCTCAGACATTCCAAAGATTTGTACTATAGGCTACTTATCTAGATATGTTCGTGTATTCATAAATAACCACCGTATTATTACTCTGCCGGATCATTACTTAAATACCTGTGCCCCCTTACTTCAGGCATAAAATAAATGCCATTGGTGCCGGTGGTATTAAAACAACAAGGTATACAAAATACATTTATTATCTTAAAAACGAAACTTTTATACATACTTACAATTAGAATAATTTCAACAGTTCAATTAGATTGGCAGGAAGAGAGCGAAGACTTATTTTATTGCTATTAATACCAGAGTTAAAATACAGTTACAATAGTAACAATAATACATAATTAATAAAACATATTTTCAAAGGTAACTGATAACTAGATCAGAGCACTCTGTAGAATATATACCATTCGCAGTGATCGCTTAAACGCTTTTCAATAATCTAACACTCGCAACAATGCCTATTACAACTGACTGCTCAAGTCTATCAGTACATTAGAATTGACTCCTTCCCGCGCTCCTCAGTCGTATCGTTCGTTTACTTCCTGCAACTACATTTTGGGGGGGCGTGGCTTACAGCAGCATATCAGTACTTTAACATTAACTCCTTCCCGCGCTCTTCACCTCAGTCGTATCTTATTCTTTCTCTACAGTTTGGAGGGCGTGGCTTGCAGCAGCACACCCGCGCTCTTCAGTCGTATCGTTCGTTTGTTTCCCTACAATTTGGAGGGCGTGGCCTTTAGCAGCACATCATGCATGTCCTTGAGTGAGTCTTCTAGAGCAGCGCGGTAGCTCTGGCAGGAGGTGGCGGGGTGCGAGTTGAAGGCCGACGTGGCGAAGTTGACGTCGCGCTCGCGCGGGTTGTAGCACGTCGCGTACCCGTCCGCCACGAGCGGCCCGTAGCACATGAACCCGTCGCACCGACACGCCACCTGGCGGGGGAAATGGAATACTTACATAAAGATATCAGATAATAATAATATGCTCATGGAATAATATGGTCAGTAGAAGAATATGGTCATGGAAATACTAATAACTCTTGGTATAAGTACAATGTTAGTTACCGGCACGTTATGTATTAAAATTAATAAAAAAATAAGATGTCGACTCAGAAAAGTTATGAAACTAGCAGTGGAATGAGAGTAAAATTATTGGCTTTCAAGAAAACTGACTCTGTTTAAGTACAAACTTCTACTAGCCCATAACTGATTAGAGTAAATACCTGACTAGTAGACAATCTCATGTGTGCGCTCTTGACGTATCCGGCGTCGAGGTACAGCTTGGGCAGGTCGATGCCGTTCTCAATGGCGACTAGCTTCAGCCCCAGGAGGTGCCGGTCCACGCCCAGCCCTTGGAGAGCCTGCGGGAAAGAGGAAAATATCAATGAAATCTCAGTACTAAAGATGGTCGTCTAATATTTAGGCTACATAGGCCGGATAGGTTCAAGTTGGTCGATGATGATAACAAAATATCTGTTCAGGCCGGAAATGGAACCTGCAATCTTCGTTGCAAAAGTAGGTATGCAACTTAACGCAACTATGCATGCACCTCGAATACATCCTAAACCTTCAGACCCAGAATGTTATCACGAAAATTTGATGAAGGCTATAATAAGAAAAGCGCAATCAAAGTGAGCTCTAGCATTAGATTCTCTCAACCTGCACAGTATAATGTGTGTTGTAGCTTAGTACGAGTATAATCTCTTTTTCATTCGTGTCAATGATTCTATATATACAATATTATAATTTTGATTTGATTTTTTGATTTATTATCAATGTTTATTCACTCAAATGTCTACTAAGACCAGCACCAACCTGCACAGTATAGTTCTTATGCGCATTAACAGCCCTCTGCATAGCCACCACCTTTTCCTTCGGCGGCGCGGGGCCGAGCATGGCGCGCGCGAACTCCACCGACTCCACGGAGCAGGAGCGGATGGTCTCCGTGCGGCCGCCCGCGAACATGCGTGTGGCTGCCGACTCGTAGTGCGCGCCCGGTGTTTTGTGCAGTCTGCGGGGGTGACGGCTAGATTTAGCATGTTTAGATGTGTGAACCAGCGTGATGGGAAATGGTCCTATGCGCAAGTAAAAGGTTCCATACGAGAGAGCCAGAGGTTCAGGTACAGTAAACTGTCTACTTTAATAATAATAATATAATTGTACATCTACTTTTGTAAATTGTGCAATAAAAGCATAAATAAATAAATAATAAATATGTGGGGACATCTCACACATGGCCATCCGACCCCAAGCTAGGCAGAACCTGTGTTATGGGTGTCGGACAGCTGATATATCTACACAAATACATAGATACATACTAAATATAATTATCAACATCCAAGACCCGAGTACCAATATCTGACTTTAAACAAATATCTGCCCCAGCTGCGAATCGAACCTGGGACCTTCGGCATAGCAGTCAGGGTCACTAACCACTACACCATTCAGCAGTCAACTTTAAAGATTGCTTATGCAGTAGGCAAACTGTTAGCCGCAGACGGAGGAAGAGGCGTATCGGGGCAGTGTGCCGAACTGCCGAGTGTTCACAATTTGCTGATTTTGCGCCCACTTTATACAATTTTCAGCGTTACACACGCGCATAGTATCGGGTGCGCAGTTCGTCTACTGTCTACAATAATTCCAGGAGGACAAAACCTCCTAAACATGTTTATCTTAGAGGCAAAAACAGAAGTAGTCGCAATTCTCTACAACAAATACAATATTTTAGAATAAGTAATTTTCATCTGTAGGCTAAAGAGAGTAAAGAGCTTACCTGTAGAAGGCGTACTGCATGGCCATCTGCAGGTAGCTGTCGGGGCTCATCTTCTGCGACTTGATGAAGCTCTTGCCGTACTTGTCGAACGTGAAGCAGTTCAGCTCCAGGTCCGCCACCAGCCTGAAGTATACAACCAGCACATGAGAAACGTCGATAATGAACCTTGTACCGGCAGCAGACTAATATTTATTAATTTACATGGAAATTATATTGAATCTTTGGATTATAGCGTCCCTACGTAGATTGGCCGTGATTAGGTTATTAGTCCGTCTACAAAATTAGATTAGCTCTTAGCCCAGAATTAGAATTAATTAGCAACCTGAAAGCATAATTTATACCTGTCGAGGTTGTCCTTAGCGGTGTTTATGCTGGCCTTGACGTCGTCGTTGACGTTGAACTTCAACGCCACCGGCTGCAGCGGACTTGATGACGCAGCTTGATCGCTAGATTTGTTCTTGTCGCTGTAAATAACACATAGGTACATTTTATTATAATTAATATGTAGGTATCTGCGGTCATACATTAAGTAAATACCTATAGGTACCTAAGCTTTTTTCTGTTAAGATTTAACATTAATACACGGGGTTACAAAAATGGCATAGTAATCTATCTGAAAGGTCGTGTCACCCTCTTTCGGCTTACTATAAAATAGAATAGAATAGAAGTCTCACTCACATGTAGTCGATGATGAAGTCGGTCATGACGGCGATGGGCTGCCCCTCCGCCGGCGAGTGCTCGTACGTGAGCCCCGTCACGCCGTCCGCGCCCACTATGAACTGAAATTATAACAATTTAGAACATTGAATGTTGTTGAGAGCTGATGACTATGGACTACTATGCTATGCTATGTTTTTATGACCACTTACTTCGGTTACTGAATGGAAAGGCCTTCTCGATACTCCAAGTTCAAGCTCTGTGCAACGCTTATCCAGTTAAATTTGTAGAACAGTTGTATGCATCCATATTCCAATAAAGGAGGCTAATGGAGCATCTCTCCCAGTACCCTATATCAAACCACTACCAGCTACGTGCCTTGAATCGTTCACAACTCTATCCTCTGTCATCCTATGCTATCCTGCCTAGACCTCTCCTGACGGCGCCCAGCTACATAGGTAAGTACACGTCAAGTAGTTACCTGTATAGTCTTGTCGAACCAGCGGTTGCCGCCATTAGCACGCGAGCCGCCACCGTGTATCGTCTGCGCGGCGGCAATGTTCTGCTGGCGGTCCTTGCCCCCCGCGCCCCGCAGCCCCGCCGCCGCGTCCAGGCAGAGTACCGCCAGGCTGCGCTCCACGTCCGCTAGTGAGGACGCGTTCAGGCTGTCTGGAAGGAGGAGTGAAGTGAACGAGTCAGTTATTTTATCATCAATGGCGAGATTATTTTCTTTTTCTTAGCGTGTCGCACTAGACCGTGTCTAGGCTTCGACACCATGGTGAATGGAATAGCCAGTTAAATTTTATGACTGCCCAGGGTGAGCTGGACGTATGGATATTACTCCAATGGGCTCGATTGGCAAGCTAGGTAAGCAAAAAGGTCGCCGGATGTCCAGGGTAATGCAATAGGCTGTGCCTACTTGATGATTAAGGCATTAACGCTTGTCTGAAGCCCATGGTTTGCATTAGTTTAAATTTAATATTTTTAATTATGTATAAGTGTTAACCTTTTTTCATAATTTCGTAAGCTCTTCCCCAGGCGTTTCGGTTCTCAGAAGTTAAGATTCCGACGGGATTCTCAGCTGGAGTTTTAGACGCGTCTTTAACTTTTTTTAGTTGTTCCGCAATTTGTTTTTCATTCAGTCTTTTTCCGTCTTCACCCCACAGATCTACGTGAAATATCTGAAAAAGATAATACAAATAAATGTATTGAAATGATGATTCCTAGGATAATCGTACCACAGAATTTCATTATTTATACCTATACCTACGTAACATGAAAATGCAATAAATAACTTATCAGGTTGGTAGGTATCTTTATAATATATACATAAAATACGTAGATTACTTCTGATAAACCTAGGTAAGAGTAAGTATTAGAAAATCAATTAAGGTAGGTAATTGAGTTTGGTAGAAATGGGTAAGTTTTAAAATTTAAGTAAGTAAATATTAAAATGGGAGTGCCTGACATTTTCTCTAAAAATCCTTCACCTTTTCCAGTATCTCGAGTCGAGACTCGCTTCAAGGTTGGCCAGTTTCAGCAAGCTGTTTTTTATATTTTTGTCTTGATTGCATACAATTGATCGGTAGTCTTATGAATGATACGCTTTATCTTCTATCTTATCATCTAGTTTAGATACATAATATTCTACATATCCGTCGATTCTTAGGGAGATCGGGTATGATTATGTCAGAATTTTTATAAGCATCCCATTCCATTTTAGTCACATAAGGACTTACTAGTCAGGCATCATACAATTCAATCGTTTTTTAAGTACGAACAGAAAAAAGGGTAAATTCTTACATGGTTGTTGTGTAAAACAGTAATGTGCTTGCTATCGTTAAAGGATAATCTGTCTTTCTTTTCTCCTGGTATCCGGCAGGTTCCAAATATTTTCTTATACTGTGACATGTCCAACGGACTTTTGCCCATCATTTCAACGGGAATCGCATTGCTAAAATGTAAGGTAATGTGTAAGTAAGTGCATAAAAAATGACCTACTTATCTAAATTTTAAACACACCACCACCACCCGATACCTAACCTATACCATCGACTAATGAGTAAATTATAATTATTAAGATAGGTAACTATTGCATAAAAAATAAAATCATAAGTAAAAGTACCTACCTAAAACGAAAACCTACGTAACAAAGCAAGTACTTATCAAACATACACTTACTCATCAATCAGTGCCTTATAGTCTAGAGCGGCCATGACAGTTTTAGCCGCGTAGTTGAGCTGGTCCTGCTCTGATTGGAACGTCCGGAAGGGGAACACGAGCCCCGGGCTGGAGTAGACCACCACCGGGTCGCGATACTCGAGGTACGCGCTCGACAGCCACCAGTCGGCCAGCCAGTTCGTGTGCTGCTCGGCACGCTTCTCCAGTAATGACTGGAAATAATAGGCACATTACTAAACTAAGTAGAAACTGTTTATAGTCTGAATAAAGGCTGAAGTATGTTCACGCTAAAGCTAAAAATAGTTATATGTATAGATTATAGATTGGTAGGTACTATAATAGGTACTTACCATAACATAGAGTTATACTTTATCAAGACCGATTACCTACCTTTAGTTAGTACACAAAAAAATACAGCAATAATTCCTGCTGTAAGTAGTTTAACTTCGTTAAAAGTTTAAGGCAAGAGATTTGTAACTTGCCTGTAATTTTTGTCCAATGCCGCCGGCGGCTCCAAAGTCTTTGACCAGAGTGGAAGTGACGGCAAACTCCTCATCATTGAGGTGGGGTCTTACAGACTTCAGATACTTGGTGAGAGTGTCACCGAGTTTAGGCACAGGCAGGTGTGGAAGATTCTGGGCCTGAGGGGCCTTAGCTGAGGAGTAGCAACAGCTAACATGCAAGGAGGAGGCATACGTCTCAAGAGTAAATGCCTTGTTGCCACACTGAAAAAAAACTTCAATTTATACATATACCATTATACATCATGCCTTAGAGAACCTAAGAAAACTATACCAGTAACTCTGTTCTAAAACACACATATAGAGCACTGCTAAGCCCTATAACTTTTATATGCAATTTGAGTTTACAATCAGGTGTTGTTCCTGCCTGCATGAAAAGGGCCAACGTCTGTCCAATTTATAAGGATGGCGACGTATTAATATCAGCCAATTACCGTCCAATCTCCCTATTATCTTCAATATCAAAAATACTTGAAAAAATAGTTAACAAACGTCTGCTCAACTATATACATAAGGAGAACATCCTCTCTGATCGGCAATTTGGTTTTCGCAATAATAGATCTACAGAGGATGCGGTAACCAGTTTAGTTGATCATATAGTGTCAGAACTGGATAACGGCAAAAAATGTGTGGGTATCTTCCTAGATCTCGCGAAAGCCTTCGACACGGTGTCTAGGGTGATCTTGCTGAAAAAACTAGAGATTATTGGTATACGTGGTGTGGCTCTAGACTGGTTTCATTCTTACCTTACTGACCGCCAGCAGAGAGTTATCCTTCAGAACCATACCAGTAAATTCAAAACCATTAAGTTTGGGGTCCCTCAAGGCAGCGTTCTAGGACCAACCTTATTTTTACTATATATCAATAACCTCTGCCTTTTGGACATCCCGCACGCAAACGTATTTGCTTTTGCTGATGACACCGCTCTGGTTTTCTCGGCTAAAACATGGGATGCTGCCTATGCTGCTGCCAGCTATGGTATTAGTTTGGTTGGTGACTGGCTATCCCACAATCTCCTCACACTCAATGCCGATAAGACGAAGGTGGTAAACTTTAGTATTAGTCATCGGTCTGCTCCCTCTGCTGTGATTCCTGTCTATGCTCACACTTGCAAAGTTAGACAAAATTGTGATTGTATCCCTTTCCAGCAGGTAAACTCCATAAAATACCTCGGCGTTCATATAGATAAACACCTAAAATGGGTCAATCATGTAGATGCAGTAAAGAATCGCCTTAGAAAGCTAATATTCGTCTTCAAACGCCTGCGTTCAGTAGCTAATGAATCGATTATTAAGGTTGTTTATTACGCACTGTGTCAAGCTATTGTATCTTACGGCATCGTTTGTTGGGGTGTAGCTTGCAAAAGTCTCCTAATCAAGGCTGAGCGTGCTCAGCGTGCAATATTAAAAGTAGCATACAAAAAGCCGGTACGTTACTCAACTTCTAAGCTGTATAGAGAAACGAAAGTTTTAACAGTACGACAACTTTTTATTCTAGCCACAACTCTGAGATTTCATAAAATTGCCCCTGTAAATCTTGTGGAGAGATCACGCCCCCTAAGACACGAAAAATGGAAAGTTGCAACTACAAAGACTGAGTTTGGCAAAAGACGTTTCGGTTACATGGGTCCCTTCTTATACACTAGGGTTAACCAAACCTTATCCCTCTTAAAAACTACAAGACATATATGTAAACAAAAAGCTACTGCGTGGCTTATGTTACAGGACTACAAAGATAGTGAGCTACTCCTACCGCTAAATACCTAAAGCCACAAATTGTTGTTACTCGGTGGACATGGGTACTAATATTTCTATTTTATTTTATTTTTTTTGTCTGCTACTTTATGTTTGACTAACAATGTTACCTTAACTAAGTGAAGATTAATAGAAAAATTCTCTTGTCGCAAAAATTTATAAATATTGTGTTACTACTAACCTTAATTCTTAACTTATAATTTTTTTATTGTATAGCATAAGACGAAAGAGACTAATCCCTACGACACAGGGAATCCTAGTGTAGGGGTTAGGGATATTATAAGACTGTTTCAATGTTTTGGCTATCAATAAAGATATTTGTATTTGTATTTGTATTCTATAAGTTTCCTTCAATAATTCTCAAAATATATGTAGACACAGTAGGTATAACCATGCTCACGTCTAGACATAAGACAGAGGTACACTAAGTAGGTTCCTTTATGTAGAGCAGTGGTTTTCAACCTGTGGGTCGCGACCCCTTGGGGGGTCGCGAAGCTTCTGTAGGGGGGTCGCCAAAGGGCGAAAAAACTTGGAACTTTAGTAAAAAAACAATAAAGACAATTACATAGTATTAATTTATTAAGAAAGACTCTTACTTTAAAAATACTTTTACTTAAAATTTTCTTAAATGCGAAGGCTGAGCTTGTTTTTTATTAATTAAATTATCTCATCATGGATCTGTTTTAGTACAATAAACCACATCCACACCGTAAGGCAGATTACACAGAAGACCGAAGAGTATAATCAACCTCTGTATCTAGCCTTTGTGAACTATGAGAACGCCTTCAACTCCATCGAGACATGGGCAATTTTGGAAGCGTTGCAGAGATTTAAAATCGACTGGCGCTATATCGAGGAGTTGAGGAGTCCCGATGCCGCTGGACAATGGACATGGCATATGTATAAATGGCGAGTACATGTCACACATCTCTGTTTCGCGGACGAAATCGTTATTATGGCAGAATCTCTGCAGGAACTCAGCTGGATGATGGAAGTGGCCTAAATGCTGCTTCCCAACGTGTAGGCTTCGGGGTATAAACTTGGACAAGACGAAAGTCATGTAAAATGCTCACATCGAACCGGAGCCAGTGATCGTTGGTGAGACAAAAATCGAAGTTGTGCAAGAGTATGTCTACCTCGGGCAGACTATTCGGCTAGGCATAAGCAACTTCGACAAGGAGGCTGCAAAGCACATCCAACTAGGTTGGGTTTCATTCGGAAAACTTCGTCAGCACATATTCTTATTGGCCATCCCTGAAAGCCTGAAGACTAAAGATTTCAACCAGTGCGTCCTGCCAGTGATGACGTATGGTGCAGAGACGTGGGCACTGACGGTAGGACTATAGTCCACCGATTTAAAGTCGATCAGCGTGATATGGAGAGAGCTATGCTTGGGGTTTCTCTGATGGATCGTATCAGAAATGAAGTTATCCGTCAGAGGACTAAGGTTACCGACATCGCTGACAAAATATGCAAGCTGAAGTGGTAATGTGCTGGTCATATCTGCCGAAGAACCGATAACCATTGGGTAAACGAGTTCTCGAGTATAGACCACGAATAGGCAAACGCAGCTTGGGAGGCCTTCCTGCCTGGATCAAAGACGACGACCACAATTATATATTTTTTTGTAAACCCAGGCATTTTGTCTTTTTATTTTCATTTCACCATTGAAAACTATTTTCAAAAAAACTAGTTTCAAAAAAGAAATTCCGGGTCGCAATGGCATTAGTCGTACGTACCTATGTACAATTGTACATGGCCACACGTATCCGATGTGTAATTGTAAAATAATGTGTTTTTAAATCCGATAAGTATGCGTACTACTTCGAATCCTAATCATGGAGACCATAAATACGTCGTATGGAATGAATATTGTGAATACTGTAACATACACATATACATGATATAAAACCGAAAGGGTCAAGGGGGTCGCGAAATATTTTTTTATTCCAGGGGGGTCGCGTCATGAAAAAGGTTGAAAAACACTGATGTAGAGTATAGTCAAACTTATAACAACTCATTGAACTAATGTTACCATTATGGAAGTTTAGGTACGGTCAGGTGCAGAGAAACCTGACCCCCCTCTCATAGTAACAATGCTTCTGAAGGGGGTCAGGTTTCTCTGCCCATTACTGTACCAACCAAAACATTCATTTTCGTCAGTAGTAACTAGTAAGGTACTGTGTTGACTTTTGAGGTATGGTATCACAGCCTCAATAAAATATTGTATGCACTACCTACCTAGTTGCATAGAATAACGAGTACTAGTAGTCACCCTGTAGGTATTTCACACATAATGGCCCACCTTAGAAGCTAAATGCGGAAAATCAGTTCGCTATGATAGATAGAGTATGCTAGTTGGTACCTATTACTGTACAGGTTGGTAGTTTAGATAATAAATTTACTTAGGTACTTACTCACAACTTGTAACTAAATAAATGCCTCATATGTATCTATGTAGGAACTTTAGTTACTTTAGTTTTACCATCCTACCCTACCTACCACAATCACAACTTTTAAAATGATTGACTGACATGCTTGTTTCAATAAAAGTAAACTTACTAAAGTCTGCACTGCACAGCCGGCCTTCCGAATCATTGTTGTTTCTGAAATCAACACAACAAAGTTAAACCTAAAAGTCCTAAAACTTTTCAACATACTGTACAAAGTATGTTCAACAAAAGATATAAGTAACTATCCACCACTACAACATGAAAAATATACTTATAAATTCAAAAGTCATAATACTTATCAATCCCATTATTCTTAAACTGATACCAATCTCTTTTATAGTAGGTAGGTACTTATCAAACTTTTTACCTGTATCTACATAATTAAGTATATTTTTTGTTGACTGTACCCACTAGTTGCTTATAAAATGCCTATCTAAGTATGTATATAGATGTATGATTTTAATGTGGGTAGGTGCCTACACAAACATTCCGTAGTTTTATTATATTTATGTTTATACTTACTTAGAGTTTATTTATTTACTTCGCAGAACTTCTATGGGTTCAAGGAAAGTTGTTATCAAACAAGAAGGTAAACATAAGTAATATTAAAATAATTACAAAGATAACTGCGAATTAAGTAATTGTTACTAAGATTTAACAATATTAATATTCTTACCTTAGAATAAATTGGACTCTGGCCCCAGCTTACTCAGCTGATAGTTGTTTATTGCCGAATAGCGAATACTTCACTCACTTCACCCTTTCACTTCAACGTTGTGACGTGACCGTGACGTAGACAACGTCACTTGTCAACTGTCATTGGATTATTTACCGGTGTTGTCAGATTTTAAAAATAATTTGAATAGACTACACAACGAGCCGCTCTCTGAAATGTACTTTTCACAATGACGAAAGAAGTCATTGACTTTTTATCATGCTTTTGCCCATTTTGCCTATATTGTACCATTCGTAAGAACTCAGAAATGCTCGACAAAATGTTGTAATCTATGCCCACCTTTACCCGAAACTTTATTGCAAAATTACGTTATTTTTTTATAAGGTAACGATAGCGATTAGTGTCCCGATTGCCCTGCCTACTTTTTTACAAGTATCGTGATAGCTTTCTGTTAAGCTGCGTACAGACCGGCCAAACAAACGGGTTTCGTTGACCTTCGTTGCTGCAATCTGCCCTGTATTATGTATGATAAATATCCATCGTTGGGCAGGTCTGTACGCAGCTTTACCGATACAGATGCCAACTTTCAATTTTAACATTATTCTAGCGGGGTAGGTGTACGTACTTTAGCCGTGAAGGTATTTAATTTGCATACTGGTGAAAGTCATTGTGAGAAAATTTGGTATTCCCAGTAAAAAAAACACAAAAGTCAACGTTTCAGCCCGTTTTTGAGTTACAATGTGCTGTTATAGCAATAAACATGATAAAATAACATTCTAAAGTGGCCTACTTTAAAATGATATATTATTTAACGTTTATTGCTATAACACATACACGCACCGCTGCCGGTGTACCGGCAGGCATACCCAACAGACCGGAGTTTGTCAACATAATATACATTTAAGACGAACTAAAATAATAAAAAAACTAAGGCAATGCTGTTAAATTAATACCTAAACGGCCTAAGTACAATAGAAATCTGAGGTCAGTAAACACGAAAAGATTGTTGTGCTATACATGAATATATTTTTAAGGACCTAAAAACAGACATCGTATTTAAACATTGAAAATTCAAACAGCAAGTCCCACATTTATTCATGATTTGTCACATTGATTTTTATTTTACATTTAATCATACATTAGCGCTGATTTTATATTGCATGTAATAAATAGTTTATCACATTCAGTGTTCGACTTAACGCTTAAAAATCTAGTGTAAAAAAACGCCATTACAAGCGAAAATATAACATAGGCAGAATAGCAAAATTTACTTCAAATCAAACTTGATTGCAACGTAAAAGTACAAAAAAGTAAAATATATGACTACAGTTAATACGTCCTGATTTGATGCAAAAATCAATGAGTTAAGATTTATACATAAAAATACTAAAATATGAGTTTTGTTGGCTCGATTTGGAAAAAAAGCCATTTCATTTTAAAAATACTAAATTATTATACATAAGTATTTGATTTTAAAACACTGGATGTAAACTTACATCTTCCATTAAAATAATAGACTACATAAAATAGTATTAAACGACGACCATACATCCACTGAATAGATAAAAAGGCGCTTTTCATACAATTTACTAGAAAATTGTACTAGTTGCTGCTGTTAAAGTATCAGAAATTTTAAATACATACATACCCCTGATCTAAACTGCTTTTATATTAAAATTTATGTTTTTATAAAAGACGACTATCTTTTACATCTGCAAGAGATCAATTAAGTCAAACACGTTTAAATGACAAAATAAACGAATTTGTGGGTTGTTAAATGTAATGTTTGTTTGTAACACGTGCACAGTCTTTTATAAAGTTCATTAATATACATGAATTAAAATAAGTTTATCTTTATACCTAAAATAATAAGATCATTATTTACTACAAATAGCAGTTTTTGCCTGTATTTATATTGCAGACAGTATCAGAAATCTAGTCTCATCAGTAAAGGCGATGCTGTATGATCACCTGTAAGCGTATGCACTGGTTTAGCTGCTGCGCATTATCATAATATTTATTACTTGACCTGTTATATCATAAATATTCTGATGTTCTATTGAAACCGTGGGTTGTCAAGATTTGAATTCAAAAATTACGGTATACAAATACAATAATTTAGATCCACAAATTGAGGTGTTAAAAAGGTTACACATCGAAGTCATGGTATTACAAAGAGATCGCCTATAAATTATATCCCTACAATACTTGTATCTTAGGTTATCCAAGCAGAATCAACATCTATGAAAACTCAAATCATTAAAGACTTGAAATGAAAAGTCCGCGAATCGTAATATTCTGCTCATTGCGGTGCGGTGTCCGTGGACTGCCGGCCCGTGTTGGAGCGCAGCTCGCGCCGCGCGCCGCCGCTGCTGTCCTCCGATGACTTGCGACCCTTCTTCTTACTTCCTCGCCTGTCATCATTGGCATCGTCGTTAGCTGCATTCTCATCCGAAACATCATTTTCATTTTCTACTTGGTTTTTAGGATCTGCTGCTGTGCTTTGATGACCGTCATTACCAGCTAGATTAATGGCATCTTCATGGGGATTTATATTTTTTGACAAATCTTTTTCCGAGTTAGGTGGTGATATCTTACTACTATCATATTCAGAGGGCTTCATTCCTGTCCTAATGACTGTGGATGGTGCTATCAAGTCCTCCAGGTCCATCTCACCCGTATGTGTTGGTGCACTGTCTTTCATTTCTGACTTTGTGCTCAAGTCTGATGCTGTGGACTCTTTTATTTTCTTACTAGCATTCTCATGCTGGATTAAAGTTAGATTTTCAGGTTCATTTGCCATTTCATTGTGACTTCTCTTATGACCCATGGACAAATTCGCCGCCACATCTTCAGCTGCTAAAGCCCTAGCTATATACTCTGATGAATTTTTGCTTAACTTTTCAAATACATCCTTGGGATCTTCTTTTCCTTTCTTTCCCTCAGCAGCACTCACAAGGCTGGCACTGAGGGCTCCTGATGCCATTTGCTCTAAGAGCATTTTGCTGATGTCAATATCTTTTTTGTCTCCTTTTAATAATTTCTCCTGCACTGCGGCAAATTCCGGTGGCATAATATGAGAGCGTAGTGCGTCGTAGTGCGATTTCTTCTTGTCCACCTTAGATAAGTCTGTAGCTTCGTGACCGTCATGGTCTCGCTTGTGTTTTTCCGATTTAAGTAGAGCGTCATAATTCAATCCCGACTGCTTAGAGAGAGATTCTAATAAGTATGTGTCAGGGGGTAGGAAAATTTGCGGCATCTGACCGGACTGTTGAGTGGAAGGTTTGTTATGTTGCCTCGAGTGCGTGGAGCTGGTGACCACGGTGGAAGACTTGGGCGTGGAGGTGGTCTTGCCGGAGCCGCGCGAGGCGTGGCTGGCGTGCATGGTGGCCGTGGCGGACGTGGCGGCCAGGCTGCTGCTCAGCAGGCCCAGCGCGTCGTACGCCGACGACATGCCCGAGTGCATTCCGAACGGATTCAACCCGCCCAGCCCCAGTTGCGGATACAACATGTTCGGATTCGGGAACACAGAGAACGGAAACTGTGAATTACTAGCTTTCGAGCTGGATGAACTGCCTCCTTCTGAAGGTTTTCTTGACTTGCTTTTACTGTCCATGGAAGCACTGGCTCCAGCCAGGCTGCTCATGTCTAACGACGAAAGACCCGGCAGCCCTAATCCGGCCAGGTTAGCGAATAAGTTTCCTCCTAGCAAGTTTGGCATACTGTTGAATGAACTCAATAATGGGTTATTCTTCGGATCGAAACTACTCAAGCTCGATAATAATTTAGGATCGAAAGTATTAAGTAGTTTGGGATCGAAACCGGTTAAATTCGAGAGAGTCGACGCCAAGGTTTTTGGATCAAACGCACTCAAACTAGCCAAAAGTGCAGGATTTAGTCCAGCGAGATTCTGGCTCAGATGGGGATTCGATGATAACACATTCGTTGAGGCCGCATCCAAGGAAGGTGGTCGGCCTTTTTTACGTTCGCCAGTCGAGCTGCTCGACTGCATCGGGGAGTGTCTTTGACTGCGAACATCCTGTGGTAATTTGACATGTTCCTTTATGCCTTCCGTCCACTTGGGATCTATATCATACATGGGATTCTCAGCTATCCATTGCGCCAGGTACTTGAGTTGGGGAGCCTTGTTGCCGACGAGGCGCTTGCCGGTGACGCGGTGCACGACGGGCACGTGCTCGTCGGGCGCCAGGCGCGGCGCGGCCGCCCGCCGCCGGGTCTCGCTGGCCGCCTGCTCCGCCAGCCACTTGTTCACCTTCGCCTCGTGCGACAGCGACTTCACCGGCGCCGCGGAGCTCGCCTTCTGCCCCTTGTGTGCACTCGTTTGCTCGAGCGACTGTTGCAGGAACGATGACAACTCCTTGGGAGTCGATTGAGGTGAAGGAACATTGGTTACCGTTACTGAGAAGGGTTTCTGTGAGGAGTGTTGCGTGGAGGAGGCGCCGGAAGTGGGCACGGGCGTGACGCTCACGTTGGGCAGCACGGGCGAGGGCTTGCTGCGCGCCGGCTCCAGCGAGCTCGACGGGGACGTCTGAGTCTTTGCGGCCGAAAGTCCGAGCACAATTTCATCCAATTTCTTCCTCTTCTTTTCTTTGCCGACTACTTGCTCCGGTGCCGGCTGGAATAATAAGAAATAATTATATATTAAAAAAATTATACAAAAACTTACGCATCTGGATGCTTAATTAATGAGTAATTAATTGAATACATACTACATTCTTTCGCTTCATAAGCCTGGAGAGCGTGTCGTCGAGGCGGCTCTTGGCGGGCGGCGCGGCGGCGGAGGCGGGCGGCGTGTCCGAGGGCGGGCGGCGCACGGAGAAGTCCTGCGCCTCGCTGAGGTCGAGCGGCGCGGCGTCGGCGGGCGGCGGCGGCGCGGGCGAGGGCCGCTGGTGCGCGGGCGGCGGTGCGGGCGTGGAGCGGCGCGAGCTGTCGCTGGACGCGTCGTCTCGCTCCCACTTGGGGTCGCGGTGCGCGGCGCGCGGCGACGACAGCAGCGCGTGCAGCTTGGCGCGCTCCGTCTCCACGTCGATGGCGATGTGTCGCTTGGCGGGCTTGCTGGCGGCGGCGGGCTTGGCGTCGGCGGGCGCGGGCCACTCGCAGTTCTGCACGGCGTGCGCGATGTGGTGCAGGCGCGTCTCGAGCGCGCGCTCCGTGAACCAGTGCGCGGGCGACAGCTGGTCCACGCGCGGGCGGCGCGCCAGGGACTCCAGCTCGGACAGCGCGTCGCCGTCGTCGCCGCCCGCGCCGCGCTGGGAGCGCCGCAGCTTGCGGGGCGAGTAGGACGCGTCCTCGTTGCCGGACTCGGTCTTGGCCTCGTCGTCCTCGTCCGAGGACTTGGCCGGCTCCTCCTTGCGGGACGGCTTGGCCAGCGAGTAATACTTGGTGGCGCAGTCTACAAACGGTAGCTTGGGGTCCAGGAATATCTTGTGGTAGGTGTCGCCGAGACCGTGCCTGCAACATGATGGTATGTTAGCTTAAACAATGCGAGACGATTCACAGTGAACTTAACGGCTCTAATATAGTGACTCGTCACAGAAGCTAGGATTTTAGGCTATAAGGTGAAGTCAAGTAAGGGCCAAGTGGTTTTGTAATCAATAGTATAGTAGTGCGCATGCTCACTTGCAGACGGCGTGCACGAGCGCCATGTCGTGCCGCTGCGGCGCCCACCAGGCGGGCGCGTCGGGCGAGCGCTCGCACAGCGCCAGGCGCGCCTCCAGCGCCGCGTGCGCCGCCACCTCCTCGCGCAGCACGCGCAGCAGGTCGATCCTACAAATAACACAGAATTACATTACTTCATGAAAAAAAAAAAAACAATTGTTTCATCATAGTAAATTACACAACATAAAGTGCCGCATTAGTGCCGCAAAGGCGTAATGGATAAGGCCTCGTCCTTTCAATCGAGGGGCCGTGGGTTCAAATCCTGGCCTGTACCAATGAATTCTTTCAATTGTGTTTTCAATTAAGGAGTTTGAGTACAATAATACCAAGTGATCTTACAGTGATGTAAAAACATCGTGAGGAAACCTACACATCTAGATTCTAGATGTGTATCCTAAGTGCATTGTATTTATTCCAAAAACGGCGATATGGTTCGCAACCTATCACGTGAGTACAAAAATGTGCTGCGAAAAGTGGGTGAGCCGTGAGTGCATATGTATATGTATGTAAAGTGCCGCAAACCTTTCTAGTGTAGCAATGGCCCTTTCCTCTCCAATAGGCTCGGCCTTCAAGTCAGCCCTCGTGGGCAGCTCCGCCTCGCCGACCGACAGGCCGCACTGGCGCTTGCACATGGCCATGAAGGCCTTCAGGTAGTCGGTGAGCGCGTCGTCGCTCTTGCAGTCGAGGCGGGCGAGCGCGCGGAAGCGGCCCCAGCGCAGGCTCTTGGTGGTGGGGTCGAACTCCACGCCGTACGACGCCACGGTTCGGCGGAACGCCTCCTCGTCGGCGCGCGACCACCGCCACTGCGACGCCTCGTCGCGCGCGAACTGGTCTAGCCTCTCACGACGCTCCATCTGAAATATATTTAATTCGATGATTAAACTACTAATGGTGATAAGTAACTGCTTAATAAGCAGATTTCATCGTTAATTCGCAAATAAACGTAGTGTGCGACTTCTGCCAGCCTGCTAAACCAACACTCTTAGATATGTAGGTTAATACGATAGCCGGTACTGGCCCACATTTCCCGTTAACAAGCCAGCATACCTTAGCCTTCTGCTGCATCTTGAGCTCCTCCCGCTTGTAGTTGCGCTGGTAGGCGGTGATGAGGCGGCGCAGCCTCGTGTTGAGGTCCTGCATGGAGGGCCACTGGTGCGAGGCGGCGTCGTCGTCGCGGCGCGGCGAGGCGGCGGGCGAGGCGTGCGGCGACGCGGCGGGCGACGTGGCGCCGGCGCCGCTCGACACCTCGTCCGTGCAGTCCTCGTCGCCGGCGCCGCGCGCGCGCACCAGCCGCTCCTCGCTTCTGTAGAGAGAGTGGGATATAGCGTTACATACTTATAAAAGTAGCTTAGAACCTCTAAATTGTCTGAAATTTAAAGTAAAAAATATTTACAACAGAATAGGTTAACAGGCTAGGCTTTGATAACATTGGTTTGACGCTGTACTAGAGAAGTTATATTAGTACAAAAGTTTACCTACTTTAGATTGAAAAAGACCATAAAATATCCCGCAAAGCCACAAAAACACACAGCTTTAATACGATTAGTACAATTAAAGGAAGCGCCAGTGAAAAACAACAACAACCACTCACTTGATATCGGTGCACTCAGACTCGTCGGGCGGGCCGAGCTTGTCCACGTAGCAGAGGCGCGGGTCGGAGCGCATGGCCAGGTAGTTCTCGTAGCCGTGCACGTAGGTGCCCACCAGCAGCGACACGTCGCACTCCGAGTCCCACCACAGCCGCGGCGGCGCGCTGTCCACTCCGCGCGGCACGCGCATGCCCAGCGCGCTGGCCCACCAAATATTACATCTTATTGCGGGTCGTGGCAAGTCCAAGGCCACGTCCCGGTAGGCTCATAGTCAACCGTTGCCAGTTTCAATGATGTACACCGCGTACTTTTATGTGAAGTTTGACATAGAGATAGCGGCCTAATGCCAAAAACTAGATGCAGATTACTGGGAAAGCCGGCAACCATGAGCCTAATCGTGACGTGTCCTGGATGCAATCATTTTTATGTACTGAGTTAATCATATTTGTGGAAGAAAAAAACATAAAAATGCGCATGTCAAAAACGCATGGGCGTAACTGTGTGAGTAAGTGAGTACACTCGCTGCGCCTGTCTCACTCACTCACCAACTTTTAAAAATAACAAAATGAGTGTTGAGAAGAAGAATGAGCGAGGAAAGGGATCTTTTTAAATCGCACGATTAGGGCGCCTTCAAATTAGCCGCTAATTGCGCTTCCGCGCGACAATTAGCGGCTAATTTGAAGGCGCCCTTACTTATCATATCGAGAGATCGGAAAATGTTACAAGTTGAATAGCACACTAACACCTATCCTAGATGATATACTTCCTTACCAGAGCTGCAGTTGCAATATTAATACTTTTGACATTGTAATCTTAGCGCTTTTTATTTATTTATTTATTTATTTATTTATATTTGGAAAACCAACCAGCAAAATACAAGTTTATGTTACATGGGGGTTATATGACATTTCAAGCGAATAACAGGTTTTCACATTTTTCTAATTTAGGCACTTAATTTTAACTAAGATGAAACAGTGACTTAATGACATTGTAAAACTGAAAATTATACAATTTTATAGTCTGAAGAAAGAAAAAAAAAAAAAACAAGCAAAAAGAAGTAAGTTGAAGACTATCCCCCAAATTCATAGTGATTTTAGATACTATAAAGTAAGTTTAAAATTAACGTTGTGATATACGAGATTTAACTTTTTGACTGACGTAAAGAGTCGAAACTAGTCGACACTAGTACGATTCAAAGTACTTAAATTTAAACCTTGTTGTAAATTTACAATAGTGTCTATGAATTTGAGGGTAAAATATGTAAAATCTTACTTATGTAAAACCATATAACAAGCAGTATTATTTAAATTCTTATACATATTATTATGTGCATACTATGTTTATAGATTATATATATACGCCCAATATAAAATATATAAAAGTAAATGTATTCAATATGACAATACCACCGGACTATTCGGACTTATCACCGATTATTTGCACTACATGGGATCTAAAAGAAAGTTTATTAGTATGAAAAATGTCAGCATCCTGAAACACGTTATTATAAGTACGAAGTAGACGGGTCATAATTGCATTTTGGCCATAATTAGTGGTGTGAGCCCTGGGAGCAAATATTGCTGTATGTCTAGTACGGTATTGTGGTGTGTTAAATGTTATATCTGCTAGTAGCTCAGGACAGTCCACTCTTCCTCGTAATATGTCAAACAGAAATCCCATATCCAGTAGTAAGCGTCGATCATACAGGGTTAACATTTTGAAATCGTGACAATTCCGTGAATAATTACGGGAATTATTGCGTGTTTGGTAATTTAAGTATTTAATGAATTTCATTTGTAACCTTTCTATTTGATCTTGATAAATGGTATATTGTGGTGACCATATTGGGCTAGCAAACTCCAACACACTTCGTACGTAAGCATAATACAGTGCTTTGATGGACTCAGGTTGGGAAAACAATTTTCCTGTGCGTATAACAAATCCAAGGTTTTTATAGGCTTTGCTGGTAATTAAGTCAATGTGATTACGGAATAATAATTTGTTATCCAACAAGACACCCAGATCACGCACCATGGCCACTCTCTCAATCATAACGCCATTAAAATTATAATTAAATAAAAGAGGGTTTTTTTTTCGTGTAAAAGTTATAGTTTGGCATTTTTTAACGTTTACTTTAATTTTGTTACGAGTATAATATTCAAACAGTTTATTAAGTTCTGACTGCAGGGCGATACAATCTTCTTGGGTCTTAATTCTTAGGTAAACTTTTTTGTCATCAGCATAAAGTAAGTGGTTTGATGGGCCGAAACACAAGTGGATATCAAAGATGTAAGCATTGTAAAAGAGAGGTCCAAGATGCGATCCCTGGGGTACGCCGGATGGAATACTAACATAATTAGACCTAAATCCACCCATCACTACCGCCTGTGATCGATTTTTCAAATAACTACGGGTCCATCGTAACAAGTCACCATGTATACCCAAAATATGTAATTTGGCAAGCAGGATGTCGTGGTCCACACGGTCGAATGCCTTTTCGAAATCCGTGTAAACCACGTCAACCTGTCCACCTCCTTCCATATTTTCAAGTACAAAATTGGTAAATACTGCAAGATTTGTGACACAGGAACGCCCTTTTAAGAAACCATGTTGCCTAGTCGAGATATTTTTAATAATAATAGGATAAATGTTATTGTAAACAATTTTTTCCATGATTTTACTAAGTATGTTTAATTTAGATATGGGTCTATATTTGTCAATACAGGATTTAGAACCGCTTTTATGCACCGGCACTATATTTGCTATTTTCCATATACTGGGGAATGTACCTTCCGTAAGTGAACGATTGAATAATATTGTGATGGGAAGAGAAAGGGAAGGAGCACACCGGACGAGGAAGAGAGGTGGGATGGCATCACTACCAGAGCCCTTGTTAACATCTAAGGATTTCAAAAGCTGCATTACCGTTTCTTCCGTAAATGTCAACGTTGCAATGACGTCACCACATAAAGTGTTGTAGTCGTAGTCAACTTTGTCGTGTGTGGAAGGTTGGGCGAACACACTTTCGAAGTAAGAGTTAAAGGCGTTACATATGCTAGGACCATCTGAATAGTTAGACCGACCCAACGTAAACTGACTAGGATAACCGGAATTCCCACGAAGAGATTTAATAAATTTCCATATAAATTTTGGGTTTGTTTTGATTTCCTTCTCCGCAGTGGCTATGTAGTTATTAAAACATAAAGTCTGAATCCTACGTTGCCGGGATCGTAAGAGTGCGAACTCATCGTAGTCACGCGGGTTTTTGTACTTTTTCCATTTAGAGTGAGCCTTACTTTTTTCACGTATAATTTTTATAAGAGCTGCACTATACCATATTGGATAGTGACAACGACTTTTCAATACTTTTGGGACAAACAGATCTATAGCATGATTTAAATGAGAATAAAGACATTGCGCTTGGTCACTATGTTCATAACATTAACTGGCAAGAAAGTGTACCATATGATTGGATATTGAAAATAGCAATTAATCTGCGTATGTTAAAATTGTTATTAGATGGTTATTAATATTGGTCACAAAATCATGTAATGGTGATATTGAATAACGAGCTAAGGTAACATACCTGGCGTGCGTGCCGCTCTCGATCTGCGTGGCGTAGTCGCCGATCACCTCGTGCTTTATGTAGTACATCATGCGCACGCGCAACAATACTCTGAAAACATAATAAAAACTATTTAGTTTAATTGAGGTAAATGAATCATACTTAACATGGAAACAAACGCTTTATTTCATCAGTCGTGCATCGTTAACTCAGCAAAAATCTTAAATTTTCTCGGTATTAGCATGGCAAGTCATCATAGGATCAAGGATTGCATAAGTCTTTTTATGTTTAATATTTTGCTTCGACAGTTCGTAAATACTTACTTGTTGGCATGTCTGAATAAATGCTTCTTGTAACTGCTTTCTAAATAAGCCTCACAGTCATATTTCTCGGCGGAACTCCAATGATTAGGGTCCTCCCATTTCTGAATGTCACTCAGTTTTGGTACATCTTTAGGTCTATTCTTCTTTTTAGCATTCCTTCCTCTGGGAACGGGATTATGAAGTCCGCTATGGTTTCTGGAAATTGTTACTTCTCCATTTTCACAGGGCTCAATTAAATCCCAGATGAAGTTTCTAATTTTCTCGTCCCCTTTGTAATGCCGTAAGCAATACAACACCTGGAAAATTATATTTATGTTGTAGTAATTATGATAGCTATTGTAATCACATATCAGGTTGATAACATGATCAGTTATGCTTTGTTAACTCAGCGAAAATCTTTAATTTTCTCGGTATTAGCATGGCAAGTCATCATGAGTATCTTAAAAATGCAAAAAATTGGTAGATTTTTTTTTATACATACTATTATTCTGGCGCAGTCTTCTATTACAGGCAGAGTCCACCCTTTTCTGAACTGATTTTTGTCAATGGTTTCGTCCCATCGCGCCCACCTGTCAACAAATAAAATTTTAACTATCATCTGTGTATTTCACCAATCAATACAAATATAAATACAAATTTTCTTTCAATAATCATAAAATCATAGCTATATCAATGATGTTGAATGCACAAGTAGCACAACGTTACCCGAAGGTGAGCAGGCCCCGCTCGATCTTGAAGCACTCGGAGCGCGTCCAGGAGCCGTACACCACCTCCTCGTCCAGCGGCACGCCCTCGTGGCGCGGGATGTAGTCGTCGCTCGCGTACTTGCGCCCCTTGCGGCCCAGCTTGTCCTTCTTGCGCTTGCTCCTCAGGCTTATCCCTGCAGGAAAGGAAGCTTTAACATCCATTGTGGGACAACAAATTATAGAATTTAAAGTAGGTATAATAGCAAAAAATATATGTACCTTCTTCATCCTCATCAGAGTCCGGAGTAGCCTCCATGTCAGACATTTCGACGTTCCCGTCGTCGTGCCCATACCTCTTAATACTTGTGCGTTTCCGAGGCTCGGAAACTATTAAGTCTTCCACTTCCTTTTTCTCGGTGGTGTCAATTTCAGCTTTCTTAGCCCATTTGTTCCAGAAGTCTGGATCTCTGATGTCAATGTCAGATCTTTGATCATTTGCTGCAAAGCTAGCCTTTGAGAATGTGGATCCTTTTTCAGACTCCATTTGGATAACTTGCGTTCTCCTGGCTAATATCATCTCAATGTCCTCTTCACAAAACTTGTCACTCGCGTCTTCATCCATTACAGCTCCATATGCTCCTTTTTTTAGAAGATCTTCTATTTCCTTTTTGGATAGTTGTTTCAATCCCTGGCCCTCCTTGCCGCCCTGAGTTGTGTTCATACTTTGTAAAATAGCTTTGTCCAGGCCGAGTTTCAGAGATGCTTTGTCAAACATCTCCCTTTCATAAGTATTACGACAAATAAGTCTGTAGATCTTAACCATTTTCTGTTGGCCGATACGGTGGCAACGAGCCTGTGCTTGCAAATCGTTTTGCGGGTTCCAATCACTGTCGTATATTATAACAGTATCAGCGGCTGTCAAGTTTATGCCCAACCCCCCAGCTTTGGTGCACAGTAAAAATACGAATCTGTCCGAATCAGGTTTCGAGTATCGGTCAATAGCTTCTTGTCTCAGGTTGCCTCTTATACGCCCATCTATTCTTTCAAAGGGATATTTCCTGAAAACAAGGTAATCTTCTAGTATGTCCAGGCAGCGCACCATTTGACTGAATATTAAGACTCGGTGTCCACCAGCTTTCAATTTAGGTAGCAGTTTGTCAACAAGGACCATTTTGCCAGCAGATTGGATGAGCGCTTTGTAGTATGCCTCTTTGTCTTCTCCATACATCTGTTTATAGTCAAATTGTATTTGGTCCTCAGCCCCATTCAGCAGATAGGGATGAATACAACACTTCCTGAGCTCCATCATGGTGTTCATGAGATTTGGAATATTGGCAGCAGAAGCTGTTCCTTTCTGTAAGAAGCTGAAATTTCGTTCCAATATTGCTCTATAATACTTCTTCTGAATATTTGTCAACTCAACTTCTATTATAGTCTCTTCTTTAGGTGCCAAAGTTTTTTCGACATCTTCCTTTAGTCTTCTCAACATCATAGGTTTCAATAATGCTTGAAGCTTTAGAACTTCAGATTCGCATTTCAACTGACCGAATTCATTGAGGAAAGCTTCATTGCTGGCAAATTGCGACGGTTCCAGGAAGTTCAGTAATGAGAACAGTTCATTGACATTGTTCTGCAGCGGAGTGCCTGACAGAAGCACCCGGTGCTCCAGGTGCAGCTGTCTCAGTCCTTCCAGCAGTTTGCAATTCCTATTCTTCAGCCGGTGCGCTTCGTCTATCACACAGATTCTCCAATTAAATAGTTTCAGCTCTTGAAAATCTGTCACAATTATTTCAAATGTTGTGATCAATACATTAAACTTCGTTATATCTTTGATTGGTTCACCCTTTTCATTCTTGAAATAAAATTCATACTCTTGTATCATACTTTTACTTTGTTGTGAACCATGATAAACAATTACGTTCATATCTGTCCACCCTTCGAACTCACGTTGCCAATTAGGAATTGTAGACAAAGGAGCAATAATCAGGAAAGGTCCTCTTATATCGCATTCCCAAACAGAATTGACAAAGGTCAAACTTTGAATAGTTTTTCCTAAACCCATTTCATCGGCCAATATACAGTTGCGATTGTTATGCCACGAGAACAACAACCAGTTCAATCCTTCCAGTTGGTATGGTCTAAGCGTGTTGCCACCTTTATAAAGTGGAGACTCTTTTAGCTGTACCCAATTATCTGCAGATGGGCGCTTCTTATATTTCCATTTATCTTTTGGTGGTATTTCGCTAAATATCTTGAACTGTTGAATTTTCTCTACATCGACATCCTCTTCTAGTTCCCATGTACTGTCTTCATACTGTAAACTTTTCCATTTAACCAAGTAGTGTTTAACAACAGTATTGTTAGCGGAATCTAGGTTTTCGGAGACATCCAATATTCTTTCTACTTCCACATAGTCTGGATTAAATGGTTCATCATCTAACATTTCGAAAATATTCATCTGTTGTGCTTGTTTTTGTTTAAAACGCTTTATTTTTGAAAATATACGTTTATCACCTTTATACAATTCTTCTTCTGTCTTCCATTCACAATGTAAATAAGAAAAGTTGCGGTACTTCACATAAAATTCTTCAACATCAATAATAATAGTTTTTTCATTTTCATCTTTTACTTTACTAGCCTCTGCTGCCTTTTCCTCAACTTTGACTTCAGCAGGAGTATCGGTATTTTCAGTGGGTTCTTCTTTTTCGGATTTTGGTTCGTCTTTAATCTCTGCGCTTGTCTTATCAGCATCAGTAGGTATGTTAGGATCAGTGGGTATTTTAGTATCCGTGGGTATGTCAGGATCAGTTGGTATTTTAGGATCAGTGGGTTGAACACTATCCTTGGTTTCTACAGCAGATTTGTCTCCTTCATTTTCTTCCAGTGGCTTCAGTTCTTTTTCACCATCAGGCTCACCATCCGGGTCAGGTTTGACTGCCACGGGCGGATTTAAGCTTGATTCCTTAACCTCCCGCTTGCCCATTCTACATGCTAAGACATGCTGTACGATCATTTGATCTTCATCAGTTATATTAACATAGACGTAATTTGGTTTCGGGGTCCCGTCAACGTTATCTTTAACTTCCTTACGCATTTCTTCAGGTTTGGAATCCTTGTCTCCACGTCTGGGTGTTGATATTCCAGAATATTCCTCATCTGATAATCGTATCATTACATCATCAGTGTATTTTTTACGCTGAGTATTTCTAGCAGAGCGACGTTTTAAACTATCATCTTCAACGGGTGGTGAAGGTGGGGGTGTTGACATCATGTCATCAGGCTCACCATCTGAATCAGGTACAATACCACCACGCCTTTTTCTTTTACCTATAACAACCTTTTTATTAGCAGCCGCCTTTCTCGCGCTCCCACCTGCAGAACCTCTTTTCTTAGTAGCTTTCTTTTTATATGACTGATTTAAAGAATCAGTATCGTCATCTTCCATTTCCCGTTTAGCTTCAGCTTCTTCTAGTAAATCTTTTATAGCTATTTTAGAAACAGGAATATCATCAAAGTCTGTTACAGTGTTGTCTAGATTTGTATCAGAGTGTGTTTGAGAATTATTAGCAGAATCCATAGTTGTTTCAGTTGGTTTCATTTCAGAAGAGGTATCTTTATCAATATCATAATTAGTAGTGGTATCCGCCTGGAATTCACCATCTTTCTTAGAATTTCTTTTTCGTTTTGGTGCATTGGGATCTTTTGGCTCTCGCTTTTTTCGTTCCTTGACGGGCTTATCACCCAGTTCTTTTGGTACTTTCGGTTCTTTAGGTGTACGCGGTTTTCGTTCTTTCTTAGGTCCTCGTTTTTTACCTTTTTCACTTAAACTTTCATCTAATGAAAGCATACTACTATCTAAATTGGTAAGATCTTCACTAGGGTCTACATCCATTTCAGAATTATTTAGAACGCCCGTACCTGCAGTGACACAGTCTTCTGACACAGGCAACTGATCAAGAGCCGCTATTGCAGGAATTGCCGTAGGTTTTTCTTTTTTAGCTCTTGGTTTTCTTGGTCGAGCGGGACCTTTCCCTCGTCCTCTGCCAGTGGTACTTGTAACCTGTGGACTTTCAACCATTTTAGCTCCATAAGCAGGATTTTGTAACATACAATTTGGACCTCCATTGCATTTATCATTGGTTTCATGTTGCTGTAATAACGCCAATCTTTCCTGAAGACATCTTACTTTTTCCTGATTTTCGGGAGAAGGGGGTAAACAATATATCTCTTGTATTTGCTGCTGTAAGGATGCCCGTTCTTGGTGATGTAGAGGCGAATACATAGGTGGCATTGCACCATGAGGAATATTAGGATTCATCACCATGCCCATATTTGGATTTATATTATGCGGCATATTAGGCATCAGATTCGTTTGATTACCTTGCATGTTAGGTGGCAAATTGGGATGCATATTTGGTACCCCCATTGGCATTCCCATTGGTACATTCTGAGAAGTATTTGGTGGCATGTTAGGAATATTTTGTTGCATTGTAGGCAAGCAAGGAACATTTGGAGAAGGGTTGTGACCCGGGATAGTAGTTTGAATACCAACATGAGGTAAAGACTGTACAGGCGCATTAAGGTTGTTCAGTGCAAGGTTTGGTGGTACAGCTGGCTGCAGTGTAGTCAGACTTTGAGGTGGTACTGGACTTCTGGGGTGAGAGTTCTGAAATTTCGTTTGTAGGGATTGTGATGAAGGCGGCATATTGGGTGGCAGACTGGCCGGCGCACTGGGCGAATTTAGTTGTTGATTCATATTTGGTATAGGATTACTTGGGTATGGTGAATTTCGATTCATTATTTGTGGGCCCCCATCTGCTGGTGCAGGCATCGAAACAGGCATGTTATGTGGACTTGGCACATTTATTGGTTGCGATGCACTTAATTGAGGATTAATATTACTATTATTTGTAGGAGGAACATTAGCTAAAGTAGCTGGTATATTAGTTGGGCTTAATATTTGTTCCTTATTACGCACATCCACTTGATTTTCCGGAGGATATTGATCTGTTCCTGGTTTTTGTTCACTTGCAGTACTTTCACCTGATGTTTCAGTATCATCAATTGTTTTACTATCTAATTTGTTCATGATACTATCTCCGTCAGGTTTGTCATTTTCTCCCACTGTGGATTTGGTGTGAGATTCTAAGTAGTCTATTGTGGAATTTGTGTTCTGATTTGTTGACATTCCTACATCGGCTGGTGTATTAGTTGATTCTTTATTCGAGCCACTGTCAGTTAGTGAGGCGTACTGCCGGGAACTGTCGCCATTGCCCTCCTGGGAGATTGGTGGTGCTGCTGCTGGTGCAGGTCTCTCATTTTCAACTAAATTCTTATCCAAAGTCATATTTTCTGAGACTGTCCCACTTTTAGGTTTAATCAAAGTAGGATCTGGACTCAATGTCGTCAGAATAGGCGACTCACATTTTTTCCCCATAATATCACTGTTATCCAACTGGGCCACATTACTTATTGGCGTCGGAACTTTATTTTGATTCCACTGAGGAACAGCACCCAAGTGACTCATCGCAGGAGACGAAGGATTACGTTGATAGGGGTATTCAGATCCGGCAGGTAGAACCATTTGTTCTAAAGCCTGCAATGTGTTTTGTGATGCAAACGAAGTGTTGGTGGTCGCCGAGGGCGCGGAGGAGGGCGGGTGCGGCGGCGGCGGGCGCGGCGCGTGCGGCGCGTGCGGCGAGGCACTGGGGCCCTTCACCGGGGACATGACGGGGCGCGGCGAGGACTGCGGCGGCGCGGGCTGGCGCGGGGACATCTGCGCGCGCGGCGACACCTGCGGCGAGATCTGGTGGAAGGGCGGCCGGTACTGCGGGCTGCCCGTCTCGTGCCCCGTCGGCTTGGGCGAGGAGTACTGGTTGGCGACGTTGACGTCGAGATGCTGTATCTGGTGCGGCTGGTAGTGCGAGGGCAGCGCGTGGTGCGGCGCGGCGTAGGGCGCGTGCGAGGGCGCGGCGGCGGGCGGCGGGCGCGCGTGGTGGTGCAGGTGCAGCCCGTGCGCCTGCATGCCCGGCGCCAGCGCCGCCTGGTGCCCGCCGAGCGTGCCGTGCTGCTGGTGCTGCCCCATGTTGCTGTGCGACTGCTGGTTGTGCGCCATTCCGTACTGGTGTGAGTTCACGTCCATCTGTTGGTGGTATGATGGGTGCTGATTGATTCTTGAAGTCGCCGGTGGGTGCATTTGTGTGTAGCTGGGATAGTTCTAGAACAAAAATTATTATTAAAATATGTGCTTGATTGAAACAACTTAAAAAGAATAATTTAATATTTATTAGGACAAATACCTGTTGTTGGCCATATACTGGCTGTGTAGGTGGTTGTGGGAAGTGTGGTTGCCTCGGCAAATAGGCACCATTTTGCGATTGTATTCCTCCTATACCAGGACCCTAAAATAAGACAAAAAAAATCAAATCACTTAGTAACTACAACAGAAACAAACAAAAGTATGCTGCTGAATTTTGGAAAGCTTACTTGTTGTGGAGGATATTGGTGCATCTTCTGTTGATGTTCATATGAATGTCTATAGGCCGGCGCCATGGGAGAGTAACGAGTAGGGCCTGGCGCGCCGGCCCACATGTCTCCGATACCTACAACAAAACACAGTTAGTTGAATATAACCCTCTTATAATACCATCCAGGACAACCTGAATGATTAGATAGAAGAATTTCACTGCTTTACAGATACCATATAAGTACTACTGTACTGCAGGCCAATCAACCAACACAGCATAAATGTAGAAACAATGGCTGCTCACCTGGATGCTCCGGCATCCCGTACATAGGGTCGGGTCCCGGGTGGTAGCCGGGGTAGGAGTGCGAGGGGTGCGCGTGGTGCGAGGGGTGCAGCGGCTGCGGCGGGCGCGGGCGCGGCGGGTAGGCGCCGTACTCGTGGTACTCCGCGCCGCCCGCGCCCGCCGCCGCGCTCGCCGCCGCCTGCCCGCCGCCACCGCTGCTGCCGAACGATGGCAGTTTCTGGATTGAACTCTCCTGAGCCACGGTGCCTTGATTGTACTGCTGTCTATACCTGAGAAAGTGTCATACATGTTAAAACATTATCCCACAGGTAGCCATTATCCAGACATTGTGAAACTCTTAGGTTAGCTCTGGAAACTTATACATGTTAAGTACAGAAAATCTGGTATGAAAAAAGTAACTCACCCACTATCTGTAGTGTCTTTATTGTCTCCGCCTACACCTGATGATGAATTTCCGGTAAAACCATCCGCCCCCCCAAGATCAGTGAGTCCTTCCAACATACCGCTTCCATCATCACCAAATAAATTGTATGAGTCCATCACTCTATTAAGAGTGAATTAGAAAAAAGCTGTATTCGAGAATTGGCTGATTGGTTGATACATCCATTTTTATCTGTAACAACAATTTTTTTTACATAAATATTTTTACTATAACAGTTGAAGGCCCTGATGGCTGACAATATTTATACAGGGTGTCTGTGGAAGCATGGACAGTTTGGATCAATCAAAACATGGTGAATGAGGAAATCATTTCCAGGAATTAATTCTTACATGGATAGCAATAGTTGGTACAGCCCTTTAAAACAAATTCCATGTCATGTTAGATATAAATTGGCACATTTATGATTTTCTAATTCTTCAAATAAACATCATGAATAAGTAAAAAAACTGTTAAATGGTTACTAAATTACTTAAAAGGTTACCTTGTTTCACGGGGAAAGACATCTGACAGAACCCTTATACATTCAAATAAGGGTAGTTTTTGTTTATATCAGATGACTTTCCCCGTGAAATGTAATATAATAGTATTTACAAATATTGGTATAATACTAACATTAATAATAATGTTAAAAGTCCAGATAGAAAACCGCCCATGCCAGATTATAGTAGTATCCTAAACCTGATTATTGTCTACAAAAATTTAATTATATAATTATATAATTATAATTATATAATTATATATAATTATAATTATATAATTATATAATATACTTTAAATTTTTAATAAATTCCTTCTTTAGTGATGTAGGTTCAACTATGAGATGAATGTGACATGAGACACAAAAGACATAATAAAAATATGTAAGTGAACTTATGTAACACTTAAATGAGAACTTAGTTTCTTTAGTAGCAAAATAGGTACTATATTTCATATCTAAAGAACATGCTTTGTCCAGATTACAGATACAAGCAGGGCCCTGGATTAGCAAGGCCCTACATTATAACTAGAACATTTACTTGTAACATTTCTATGAGCCAAAGCTCTGTTGTTGCAGATATTTTGCTAAGCATTTTCGGAAACACTGGAGAGTGGCATTCTTCTTAATTCCAGGACAAAATGGATTATAGTACATATCTGGAGAATAGCTAGATTTAAGGTGTGGGAATGATAGCAAAAGAAAGTACTTGTTCTCTTTCTTCTTGTTCTTGTTCTGATGTTTACACAAAATCCACATTATGCTTATAAATAGTGATTTATTTTTATTTTACTCACTGTTTGTAAGTGTGTGTTTATTTGGTTTTGTATTTACTGATTTATGTTTAATGCTATCCTAAGTATATTCTTATAGCGTATCCTCTTTTATAAATATTGTTTCTTTGTAACCTGTGGACATTGTCGTGGGTTGTACATTTATGTAAGTTTTTAAATTTAACACAATGTATTACACTTTAATGTATAACTGTTTATTGTCCCTAATAAAGTAAAATAAAATAAATAAAATAAAAATACAAAGACAACTTAATAACCCATTTTTTTCACTCCACCTGGTTGTTCAAATAGCAGGTGTTCAATCCTCTCACTTCTTCATCTTACCAACACTGATAATACTAAATTAGAGTGCAAGTACAGAATAAAATATCAAATTTAATTTGAACCTATCTTTATGGTAATGCAAAAATTACAAATTAATATTCCCAAAATGCACTATGCAAATTTTTCATAGTACCATGTCACACATCTCCAGAACAATATCTGTTTTTTTTATTTAAGATTATACTCTGTCCATTATATTATTGGTTTATTGACATTCAAAATCCCATACAGTCCAACTATAAAGTCGTGAAAACGGAAATGGATCCTAACTAATTGTTTAAGATCATATTTAATCGATGTAACGGACAAATCCATTAAAAATCCATAATCAATCAGTATTTTATTTTTAAAATGTATATAAAAGTAAGTAAATAACTGATGATCATAAAAAGTCTTAGCAAAATCGCACTCTTTGGTGTCAGGACTTTATAGTTTGACTGTACATATTCAACGACTGCAAAGGAAAACCGACTTTACTTACAAGACATAAGGAAATGTAAAAAATATGATAACATAATGGAAGCTCTATAAATTACAATATTTTTTATAGTTAGTTAATCTAGATAGAACTGATTGTATAGGTTCTGGATAATTTATAGGTTCTTTACAATTTGCAATTGTAACATTACAAATAATTTTCTTATTTGGAGTTTCTCTACGGATATTTTTGACAAAACTGGTATTTCTGAACAGGGTACATTACTATTATATTATATTGTAGGTACATAAAAATACTCATGCTGGACTTAAATTTAACATGAGATTCATAAATACATTGCTGCACCCACTTCTGCATAAAAATTATGTATAACAAAAAGTGTTTTT
This sequence comes from Plutella xylostella, assembly GCF_932276165.1. Taxonomy (NCBI): domain Eukaryota; kingdom Metazoa; phylum Arthropoda; class Insecta; order Lepidoptera; family Plutellidae; genus Plutella; species Plutella xylostella. The sequence goes on along the minus strand of NC_063984.1, from coordinate 6,977,779 downwards.
AATATACCATCATACTTAGTCAATAATATTAATCAAAAATATTTCGCCAACACCAATAATTGAATTAACTAGGTAATAATTCTAAAAACAAAGTACCATGCAGCTTTACAGTGTTTTACAGTGTGCCTAGACAAAACATTGGGAAATGCAGGGTGCAGCAATGCACCTCTGCCTACCCCCCAAGGGAATACAGTAGTACAGGCATGATTAATGTGTGTGGGTGTCAAAATTCATCATCCTATCAGCAACATTTAGGCAACCTGTGTAAAGAATGCAAACTAGAATAACCCCATAGCTACAAATAAAGAAATTTTATGTGGATTTTAGCCAATAAAATTGGAAAGGATTATGTCCTAAATCTTCTTTGATGCCAATATCTCAGGAAGCTCTTAGTCTTCAGTCTTCATGCTGGGATAGCTGTACCACTAAGGGGAAAAGCTATACGCTTATGATAGTGCACATAATACATACAGCGATATAACTTCTCCCTCAGTAATACAGCTGATGTACTTGCGGCTAATCTTGTGATAATCATGTCGATTCTTCATATTCTTACATGAGATGAGTTAAAGAAGTCAGTATTAGAACAGTTTTACAGTATTTAATGTAGATATTAGTTAAATGAGGTAATTTAGAGGACTTACCGATATCGCCACACAATAAGGCCGATCACAAAATGGACACCATAATCAAAGAAAGTAGGTAATGCCGAAAAGAGAAAACTACAATGATATTAACTTTAAACGGTTGACCTATCAATTGGATATGCAAATATTATCCTATTTTGACGAGATTCACCGCACGTAATGGCAAAAATTCTTCTTGCTACTAATAACAATCAAGCAACGCCATCACTCCGTCCATTTTGTTTCTCTTGAATCTGTCTGTCTGTCTTTCTGTCTCCAGTCGCCAGTCGGCTCTTCATTCGCTTGACTTAACTTGAAGCCGGAATTACACTAAGATGTTAAGGGGCGAGTAGAATATCACTGTCCAGTTAATTGGACAGTAGTCAGTACGCATAAAGTTTTATGATTTTTTGAGTTTGGAAAGAAAAATAAATACAATATAAAGTATTCAGAATAATATATAAAGGTCTGCTGGACGTACAAAAAAAGATAATGGAGAAAACTTTAAGAAAAGTCGTACTCTAAAATTCCGCAGGTGTTTCGTTACCGCCTTCGTTACCGCAGTAGTTCCCCAGAGCCTCGCTGCCGCGTAGGAATGCGTCGGTGTACTAAAGGCTATAGTTATAAAAACCTAAATATGAAGTGAAGGAACCACCATCCAACTTGATCCAACAGATTGTGTTGTGTAGGAATGTCTTTAATTATGATTTTTGTACATGGCAATACCTTTACTTAATCTGTGATCTAAACAACCGCGAAACGCGTTCTTTTTCGCTGGTGTAAACGTGTGGATTGCGCGGCCACGATGGGGTCTATTTATTATGCCACGAGTTTGTAGTTATTTTAGATTTAGGTCGAAGCTAAAATGCCTAAATCTGAAATTTGTCAGCATTAAAAAAGGGGGTATAAGATTTTCTTAAACATGGCCGTGCGGTTGTCACAGAGATAACAGCGTGGCTACGCTATTTCCAGACTTTTACTATAATACATCTAGAAGTAATTATTGTATGTCAGCGTTAGATTGATTTGATCGAAAAAGGTAAATAAAAATATCAATCAATCACTATTATTTACGGTGATTTATTGAATTTTATTTTTCTTTTCATCGGTTTCGGTGGTAGCTCAGTCGAGTAAGCGCCCGCTTCCTACGCCAGAATCCAGAGATGCGGGTTCAAATCCGGCACTGACATGTACCAATGAGTTCTTTGGAGTTTAAGTACAATGTATATCATCGCTCTTACGATGAATAAAAACTTCGTGACACAATTTGTTCCTTGACAGAGAAGGACAAAACAGTTGGATAATAGCTAAAAAAATGACCTACTTATAACTTTTCTATGAAAGGGGGTTAGACTCTAGATTTGCAGGTTTCCTCGCGATGTTTTCTTTCACCGTAAGAGCTATGGTATACGTGGTACTTAAATTTAACTGTTCCCTCTCTGTGACAAAACAATTCAATAGCTAAAACTTCCTGTAACTTTTCTATGAATAAGGGGGTATATCTGTACTGTACGATGCGGATATCTTTTAGGGAGTAGATTCTGTAGCCTATAACTTTGAGCATAATTTATAACATGCATGCATATCAACAAAACTGGAGTCAATTTAAAGGCAAAGAGCCAATTCTTTTATCAAAACCAAATTTAAAATAAAAGAAATACTTATTAGTCTCAAAAAATGAAATGACAGTAGAAAACACGGGAAATATTGAGCATATTTTATTTTCTAGTTTTATTTTTCTCGTCATCATTATTATCTATAAATCAATTTTGTTAGTCGATAGTATAATATTCTATAGTAAAAATATTTAATAAGCAGGTTCAGGTTTACCCTTTTTGCTTCGACCTAAATCGTCAGTTTGGTTCGTACAGAGACGCCATGGCTGCGCAATCCACACGTTTACTTTTTCGTGGTGCGCACTGCGCGCATTGAAGTTTTTGCGACAGTGACCACAGATTAGATTATATTCATTCATCCATCATTTCCAAAATTTGGATTAAATTTTTCAACAAAAAGCAATTTTTATTGTATTGCTGCGAGCATTTCTCTAAAATATCAGAAATCAAATGGGTGTAATGATGAAATTAGTTGATCAAGTGGTTCGGAGTTTTAAAGTTGCTAAAGTATTTAGAGAAAACACCGATAAAATAAACAGCATAGATTTCTCACCTAGCGGCGAAACTTTGATATCGTGCAGTGAAGATGATCAAATTGTTATTTATGACTGTGAGAAAGGAACTCAGATGATAACCGTAAACAGCAAGAAATATGGAGTAGATCTTATACATTTTACACACGCTAAAAACACTGCTATTCACAGTTCAACTAAAGTGGATGATACGATTAGATACCTATCTTTACATGACAATAAATACATTCGGTATTTTCCTGGCCATACTAAGAAAGTAGTGACCCTTTGTCTATCACCAGTGGAAGACACATTCCTGTCTGGATCTCTGGATAAAACCCTACGTCTTTGGGATTTACGATCACCAAACTGTCAAGGACTTATGAATCTATCTGGAAGACCTGTTGCAGCGTATGATCCGGAAGGGCTTATATTCGCCGCTGGAGTCAACTCTGAAAGCATAAAGCTTTATGATCTGAGATCCTATGACAAAGGTCCATTTGTTACATTTAAGCTGAATCAAGAAAAAGAATGTGATTGGACTGGACTAAAATTTTCTCGAGATGGTAAAACAATGTTGATAAGCACAAATGGTTCGATAATTCGCCTAGTCGACGCATACCATGGCACACCACTACAGACATTCACAGGGCATCTTAACAACAAGGGTATACCAATAGAAGCATCATTCAGCCCTGACTCACAATACATATTCAGTGGCTCCACAGATGGAAGAGTGCATGTTTGGAATGCGGACACGGGTTACAAAGTATGTGTCTTAAATGGAGACCACCCTGCGCCAATTCAATGTGTTCAGTTCAATCCTAAATTTATGATGCTAGCTTCAGCATGCACAAACATGGCATTCTGGCTACCAACTATAGATGATGTTTAGAGCATAAACTAGCTGTAAGTGTTTCGAGCAAACTGAATGAATGAAATTTGTGTGAGCTGATGGCATTACATTTCCAAGTTGGTCCAGTTCCTCAATGAGCTTCTGCATTTCTTATAAATTGATGATGATTCTTGTATCTCATGCAGTTAAATAAATATTATGGTAATTAAGTCTTATAAGTATTTTAAGTATATGTATAATTTAATGCAACTACATTTTCATAATGTTAAAAAGTGAAAAAATTTCTAAGGAAGATGATTCTGAAGGCACAAATTCAATTTTTGTGCTAAATTCTTTGTTTAAAATTCAACTCTTATGATTTTTATGTTTCTGTAAATCAGATTTTCTGGTGGCAAAATATTAGAACTTTGTTAAAATCAAATTTGTGCCTTCAGAATTGACATCAATATAATAATAATTTTACTTTTCAGTGGGTACAAAAAATATTTAACTAGTTCTGAAAATAAACTGTAATTAGCTATGTAACTTAACAATGTCTAAATAGACAAAAGTATGCATAAAACTTAAACATTGAAGACATTAAAGATTATATAACAAATTTTCAGTATTAAAATTTTACCTATATTTTGATTTCTTCTATCTACTGTAAATCAGACACACATAGTTAACATTAGTACATTATCACTGAGTTGCAGAAAGGATCTTTAAGTTAATGTCGGCATTAAATATATTGTTGCCTTGCTTTGACAGTATACGGACAGAAAGAGACAGACATAGATTTAATGTCGACATTAGCTTAAAGTCCCTTTCTGCAACTCGGCATATACCTTTCATATGAGAGCATTGGTTAAGTAGGTACATAATCTCTGGTAGGACGTTTGTAGGATCATTCCTCTTAATATCCCAGGGAGGACTTATGTTTGTAACAAGTACAAAAATATATTAACATGTTGGTTTAATTAATGTCTTGCAAACTCAAAAACGCTTTTGTAGACCTAAAGGGATCACTGTACTAGACTAGAACTAGACAAAAAAATGCTAACCATTATACCTTATTCGATTTTTGGGAAGTGAATGTGCTGGTGTGTTATGCGACCCCCTTTCGCATTTTTAGAACACCTCTTTATAATTCATAACCTACAAGAAATAAATTTTTACTATGTATCAAGTGTATGATTTTAAATAAGTACTTATAGGTTGGTAAGTAAGGTCAACCGGGGCCAAGTCGCCTACGGGGCTAATGCCTCGAATCCATTTATCTTCCGAACCTCATACTTTATAACTACTGGAGTCATCTGCTATCTATCTTTGGAACTCAAACTTTTACCACTGACCAATAGATGTCGTATCCGAAGCAATTTTCTTAAATAATTTGCCATTTTAATTTTTTCGCCTCTTTTGGCCACCTCCGGTTTCCTGACACGTTTTTTTGAATCGTTCCAAATGTGTGTTTGTTTAAAAGAATCTATGTTTCCTAACTGTAAATACTGTTATTGTTTTGTTGCTTTACATATTGTTTTGATTATTTTATTGAAATAACGTAAGATTCGGACACAATATGCAATTAAAAATGTATAGGTTTAGCTTTTTTTTTGGGGTAAATGCCTCTGGGCTTATGGGGTTATTGCCTCTATTGCGGCGCAATAGCCCCATTTCCAGAGGTTCTAAACATTTTATGTTATGGTAAATGTATTTTATACACTCAGGAGCAATGAAAAAGTTCCAGAGACATTAGCACCAAATTACTCCTAAACGAAAAATACTAGGTTAATGACGCCTTTTGCAATATTGAAGAACATTTAACAGCGTATCAGAATTAACATTCTTAGATTAGTAATCCAACTAAAACGTAAATAATTTGAATATGAATTAAACTAAATGTTTTAAAAAACTCAATGATCCCACTTGTTTTTAAAACTTTAAATAGTTTTGTAATGATTTAAATTCCGTCAGACTCTAAAAATGGTATACTTACTAATTTAAAGTTGTGGTTTGATTGAAAATTATAAAAAATATGCCCTTGTATGCTTTTATACTTTATTTGTATTTGTCATGTAAGTATTTATACTTTTTTAAGTCCAATAAAGTATTCATAAATAAAATGTTGAGCACCCCTGGAATCTTGGATGGGGTAAATGCCACTACAAGAAATTAGGGTGTGTAGGCGCCATAGCCCCGAAAATTTTTGATCAACTAATTCTCCTTAACTAAGCGCAGTATTTAGTTTACAAGCTAATAATTAGCTACGTTAATAGTAAATCTATACATTATATCTACTTAAACTTGTAAAAAGCTCTTCCAAGCACACAAAACTAGTGAAAGAGGCATTAGCCCCACTAGGGGTTATTGCGCCTAAAAATCCCATTTTTTGTAGAAACGTCGTTTACACGTAGAAGATATTTAAAATTCTACAAAATTGCATCAACATATGAAACTAGATAAAATTTCCTAATATGTATCACAAGTTATAGCTTAATACGGCGTATAGTCTGATTGTTATGTTCAAATGAATATGAAAGTCAAAGTATTGTGGCGCAATGGCCCCGGTTGACCTTACCTATTTTGTCCCTGTACTATCGATGTGCTACAATATGTACATTGTTAAACTCGAGTCCCGAGTAGTGGATCCCATGCAGATAGTATCCTGCATGGGGAGTACGAGTTTTTACTCCGTTCAATAAGCGGTACGTAAACGTGAATTTGTATATCGCGGGAGATACGCCACCTAGCGGTAAGTAGCTACACTAGCTCCGCGTCATACAATTTTGGGTTAGGTTTCACTGCTCCATATCGGTAATGAAAATCCTACACTAAGCCCTAAGATCGAGACGGTCACTGCCGAGAAGGTACCCCGCCCCGCTTCCCCATAGTATTACTACTCCGCACTGCCACACGCGATACTCGATCTCTTGTTTTGTAGTGCCACCTAGGGGCGAGTAGCGAGATATTTGTGCGGCGAAGAATATTGTTTGTATGAGAAACAGAAAACAAGTTCCCAAAAGACGACGTTATTTATAAAATGAATTCATCCATCGTCATTTTGTTAGCGGTAGTGTGGCATATGTGATGAAAAATCGGGTAGTGAGCGGCGGACTGAACGCGCGTTTCGTATATTTGTATGAAGGTGTTCTCGAAGACAGCTGTGCGTACGGTGGAGAACAAACCGCTCGGCGTCGTGTAAGCGGGTTTACATTGTGACTTCTCTTGACCTCAAAGCTTAAAATAAGGACTCAAAGGACAAAGAATAGAATTTCATGTGATCACAGAATAGTTTGACACACCGTACATGGAAAGATGATGACGTGTAATATGTCACTGTCAGTCAGCTGGACATGGAATCAATTTCATGTAAAATAATCAAAAACAAAAAGAATAATATTTCTGTTTTCTTGCGTTTTACGGTTATTTAATCCACAAATATATTTGTATTATTTGTAGCATGTGGTGTAAAGTGTCTGCATAATCATTTCTTAAGAGCTCCGCAAATGTAATAGCGAACGCAGCCTTGCCTTTAAATGTGCACTTTGTAGAGGTGCATTATATTTTTACTCAGCACAAAGTACCTATTTACCGGGTCATTAGATTATCTAACACCTATTGCAGATATGGATGCCAGAAATGCTAAGTTAGCTTTAGCTAGGAAAAAGGTTGGTATGTTTAGATGTTATGTATGTTTAGTAGCTAGTTTTAAGACAATATGGGTATTACCTGAAATAAATGACTATTTGTTTATTATAACTTGGTAAAAGAAATATTTCGTTAATTTTACATCTTTTAAAACTCATGGGTTGTGCAGTCCCCTTTCGGTTTACAATGCAATTTTTGTGATATTATGTAGAAAGATGTAATAATATTATGTATTTACGCTGCTAAAACAAAATGCCCTGGAAGATGAAATTCAGTTCTGGTTGCTAACTATTACTACCACTACTTGTAACCACTTTTTAGGAAACAGGCACTCTATGTATTGGTAGTTGTGAGCCCATGATATGTGATGGTATTTCATAAATTCTTTGTATACTAGGGATCTCAACCTTCAATGATTTATATTATCAATGAACTCAACATAGAAAATATTAACACTACATTTTTTTTCAGTTAAAAGAACACCAAGATAAAAAAACTCATGTAACAGAAAATGCTGAGATTCATCAAGTTGATAATGGAAACAGTTATCAAGCTGTAGACAAAGTTGCTTCTTCCGATCCGGGTCTTTCAACAAATAATAATGAGGTTGCAGTTGTTAACTTGCCAGATTTCCTTCATCATAATGAACCTCAAATGATAAAAGAATCTGATTTGAAAACAACTGAGTTACTTATATCCAACAAAATTAAACTTGAGAATGAAATATCTGATCTTCAACAAAAAATGCACACATTACAAAATAACTATGATCAAGCATTGATCTACAACAATAACATCAAGCAACAATACATATTTATAGAATCTGAACTTAATTCTTTAAAAGAAAAGTATTTAAATGCAGTTGACCAACTTCAGTTGAAAGATAAGATTATTGATGAATTAAAAACCTCAATGTCCTCTTTAACTGAGGATAAAAGTAGCCTCACGGAGCGACTAGAATTTTCTAATACTCTTTTGTCTTCAAAAGAATCTGAGAATTCATTCCTCAATAATGAGATAGTGAGTCTCCATCAACAACTGGAGGCTGCTGAGATACGCCTGCAACAGTTATCAAATGGAAGTGTTGCTGAAAATAGTGAAAAAATTACTACTGACAAGAACCAGAAAGAGACTCTTCTATTCAAAATAAAAGAGCTGGAACAGCAACTGAAATCAGTGCAAAAAGAACGCGATCAAATTAATTCCCATTATGAACATTATGTGTCTGGCTTAAATGAAGAGCTAAAATTAGCATTAAAAAAGATTGATGAACTATCAATTGAAACACATGAATTAAAAAACCGAGAATATAATTTAATTGACCAAATTAGCAGCATGGAAATTCAGTTGCAGAGCTTTCGCAATAGTAATAAACCCATACCTAATGAATTAATTAATCATGTTGATGTCACTGAGCTGCAGGATAATTACAATTCTTTATTGGTAAGAACTTGTTTATGATACCCAACCTATCCCATAAACTTAAATAATACTTTATGTGTTTGTTATGAGTTTCTTTTCATTGGAAGCAATTAATTTTCAGGTGAAATATGAGAACATGCAAAAGGACTATAATAATATAATGGAACAATTGAAATTGACAGAAAGTAAAATCCAAGAGATGGAAACCAACAAAATTGAACCAGATCATGAAAAGGATAACATTTGTATTTCTAAATTACAAGCTGATATAACCAATGATAAAATAGCTGCTCAGAGAGCCACAGAGCAAAATAAGAAACTTAAAATGGGCTTACAAGAGCTTGAGGATGCATTTGTGAAAATGGTGAGTTGACTGTTGTTGTGTATTATTGTATGACTATAACAGTAGTGCCCACTGGCCTAAGCTGCTTACATTATCTTGTGAAAAATTATATACTCTTTAACTTGTAAAATTTAATAAAGTCTGAATCTGTCTGAATTACCGATGTATACTATATACTTGGTACTTAGGCTCAAATATTTTTGGTCTAGATTTAATCACAGTACTAAATCCTTTACATGTGTACTACATGAGTATATTTTGTATTTCAGAGTAAAGATAAGCTTGAGCTAACAGAAAAGTTGGATGCAGAAAAGTTTTTAAACAGAGAGTTAACTATAAAATTGGCAGACAATGTTGAAATAGCCAAAGAATTACAGATAAAATTGAAAGCCAAAGATGACGAAATGATTAGACTACAGGCTAACTGTAGGGAAATTGAAAAACAAATTGTTCAGATGAAACATTCAGATTCGGTGTGTGGAGACCATGAACATACTGAATCAGAAACAAACCATGCGGAAACTGTACAAGTAGATGCAGATTTGGTTTCACTAAACGAAACATGCTCATCTCAAGATCACCACCACTGTAACATACCTACCATGGAGCATTTGTCACATACACACAATTCTGAATTAATTCCAAAAGAAGAAGCCATGATGAAACTTCAAGGTCGGTTTCTGAAAATAATGGAAGAAGTTGCTGATTTATCGGACGAGAAGCATCAGCTGGAGCACATCATCCTGCAGCTGCAGAACGAGACGGACACGATCTGCGAGTACGTGGCGCTGTACCAGCAGCAGCGCAGCCTGCTCAAGCTGCGGGACGAGGAGAGAAATGCACAGCTGAAAATATTCCAGTCTGAATGTGAAAAAATGAGGAATCAGTTAAAAGAATTGAATGATATAATAATAAAAGTAATAAACGACAAAGATTTAGCGGTTCACCTCCAGAACGAGTCAAGGCAAACGGACATCGCTAACGCTCTCAATATTTTGGATAACATGAAAACGAACTTCCTTATTACTACTGACAACCATTTTGCTGAAATGCATAACTTTTATCCGTGTGCGTGTTGTTCCGGAAATGTAATCGACCTATGATAATTTTTTAAACTACCTACATTACTTTGTAGCTTACCTAATATATGTTTAAGTACTTTGTATATGTGTGAAATATCGCAAAAATAAATTAAAAAACAAAAGGCTATCTTAAAAAAGTGAAAAAAAGACATGCTGTTTGTTTATTTCCTTTATTTTAATATTTTTTGTTTGTATATTCAATAAAACCTCTATTTATAGTTACCTACTTTTTTGTTCAATCACGGTCACGCATACCTACATAGCCATTTTAGATCAAAAGTGGGGGAGGGAGTTTTAGAATCAAGAAGGTAGACACAAGTACTTGTATCTATTTGCTGAAGCAAAGCAAAGGAGACAAAACTGTAACATTTATAACACAAGTTTTATTCCACTAATTTCATGACACGATAAAGATTCTACATCTAGAAGACATTTGTAATAGTTCTAGCATATAACATGTTAGGTTCCTATAGAAATTGATCAAGATTTATTCAAAAAGAGAAAATCTACTCTATTGCAAGTAGGTTTTATTTGTACCTACCATAGAACAACGATTTGTACAGTCGAATTCAATGACATACACATTATTCGAGTCGATTACAGTCGTTCTCTTTAGATAAACCACGGTCATCGTTCTTTCCCTAGCGCACTGGACTACGTTAAATCGTATTTATGATTGTGTGCAGAAATAGTAATAAACTTGGTTCCATATGATGCCATGTGTGTAACATTGAATTCGAATGTAGTTACATGCCATTGTAGCGTAGGTGGGTAGCTAATAGTATTTTAGATAGTTATGGCGTCCAGAGATGAGGTGAAAGATCCGAGATGAATTTACATGGGTAGGTACATTTTAAAATTCGTCTGGATACATTATTTATGGTAGGACCATTCTCATCATCATACAAATGTCTGCTACCCTTCTATTAACGACATCTCTGGCTCTGCGAACAGTACCTACACTATAAATGACTATGACTATACACATACAAAGGAAGCCGAAAATTTTGTCAAGCAACTATCCAATAAAATTATTGTTTTTTAAAATGTACATTCGCCTCTAGTCTAGTTAAGTTTAAAAGTTTACTAGGTATTATATGGGAAAGTAGCAAAAGCTAAATGAGAATTTTGTATCTCAATTATGTCTAACTACCTATGAAATTATATTAAATAGCCCTATATGATACAAAATTTACTAGTATTATTTGGTATGGTTGAATAAATCACATTCACAATGTTTGTATTCGAAGGTAAAACCTGTAACAACAAAAAATATATGTAAATATATATATTAGCTTAAATGCTTTTATTTACATGCATCACATCGAAAAATAATGTTGGTATGGTGTAATAGACATAGGTAGGCCTTTTGGCTTACGCTACCCACTTTATAATAATATACTCTCTATCTGTTGCCCACGAGCTTTGCTTCGTTTTATAAGATTTTACGGTGGATCAAACTCAAATACTTACATTAACTTTCCCTATTTTAATAAAATTATTGTAGTGGTGACATCCACACTCATACATGTAGGAACAAAATAATCATATGATTTGCAGTTGCACAACATACACCATATCTTAAAATACATAAATTATTATAATTAATGAGTACGTAAATTAACCTGTTTTACCATATTATCTGGAGATGACTGAAGGCTCCACCTGGCAGTACCCACTATGACATGGTACATGGGTACTTCTTGCTTGTCTTGTATATTTAATCTTCTTTTGTAGGAGTATCTGCTTCAGCATTATATTTGCTTGGCTGAAAATTATGAAAGGTGGAATTAGTTAAAATATTTAGTTAACCCATGCAGGGTTTATTTTTGTTTACTAATTAAATTTTGAAATTATCGGGCACAGGACTGTGAGCGTAACATGTAGAAGGCCTATACCGTGCAGTGGGTTAACATAGGCTGAAGATGATGATGAATTCATAATATTAGATAAAATCAATATTATACCTGTAGGTACTTGTCGTACACAACTACGCCATACACGCAACACACAGAGACCAGCATTTGTATGACTAGCCAAATTATGACATTGTACACTTGAGCTTGACCAAACAGTTCTTTTCCGTTTTTGATGCACAGCATCGACTCGGTGACCATGATGGCGCCGTAGACCCAGCACTGGGTGCCCACGCGCTTGCACGTCGGGTCCGTCACGTAGATGTAATATTGTCTGAAAAATTATAAGTCAAGTTAGTCCAGTAGCTTATTCTACTATTTAGAGTGTTGGCTAAGTGAAATGCTAAAAAATACTTCACTGCTAAAAGTGTTGGTTGTTAAGCAGCTGAATAAATTAATTATAAAGTAGAACACTTTTCATAATATTTTTTGTACAAATCATGATCATGATAATACCTGAGTGCATCAAATACTTAGTTACACCTCTGTGTGCAAAAAAAGTATAAAAAATAGATACACAAACAGAAACTAACCTGACTGACGGCGCAACTATTACACCAACTAGTAAAAGCCTAGCGATAACTAATGGATGTGATGGCGGCATTTCAAATATATGCTTCAAGAAGAATGTATTCAGCTCTGATATTTGCCAAAAGACAACAAGCTGGCTCAGAGCAAAGAATCGCATGTAGGTGCATGTTGGGTCGAGCCACCGCACCGGCGTCCACTGCACTGGTGTGAATTGTAGAATAGCCCTTTTAATTTTCCCTGTTGTTGAAGAGATGTCCCTGTAATATGAATGAGAAACATATTTTAATGATAAATTATGTTAATTTTCTTAGTAATTTTAGTATTTTATATGTGTTAAACATCTATATTAGAATTGAAGGCTATTATGTATAAGAATACAGTTTTAATTTTACAATTACTAAGTAATGCAAGGATTAACACAATCTTCTCCCAGCCTGATGGCATACTTGGTGTGATGGCGAGAGAATGCACAGCAGCACAGAGGGAGCATGCTTTGTTCAAGTTTCAAGTGAAACCTTAAATCCTTATAAAACTTTTAAAAATGTCTTGCAGTATTGAAATAAAGGCTATTAGATTGAATACTAGAAAGGATAAATTAACTAAGATATACAAAGTTGTTTAAGAAAATAGGACCATACCTTATGCTGACCCATCTATATTCTCTCATTTCCAAAACTTTACATATTTTGAGTCCACACCAAATACCAAATCCATTGCAAACAAGAACATCCAGGATAAGTGAATCCCACCAGCACTCTAAGAAGTTTGGCAATAAATGAGCAAATGCAATTTCTGTAATCTCCCACATAATGGATATTGCCCACAGCAAACCAGCATGTCGAAATAAAATGGCCTTAAAAGTCCATCCCAAATAATGGCCCCAAGCAAAAACATCAACATGGGACCAAATCTTTGCCACAGATATGTCAGAACAATTCACAGCATACTCCTGGAAATTGAAGTAAAATATGATTTTTTTATTTCATATTAAGTATATTAAAACCTACTAGAAGTATAAATAATATTTTGTGAATTACTATAATGATGAAAATAATATGCTTAAATATCAATTGGTTACTACTGAAAAAGTCAGCATTTTGTGTTATGTTGACACAAAACTAGCATATTACTAAGAAGCCACACAAGGTACAAGTAGTTATTAAATAGGATATGCAAATATGTATGTAAGGTGAAGAGTGGATAAGGGAACCTTTGGATGCATAAATAATAAATTTTAGTGGCTTAATTTAATATTTTAATAATGGTAGTAGTGATCTAACTTACTTTGTCCATATCAATACGGAAATTTCTGAGATTTGGATCAACCCAATACATAATTTCATTAACAGAAGAATTACTTTGAAACAGGAGAAAGAGTAGTGCAAGCAAGTACAGAACTGACATTCCAAAAACTATTCTCCATACAGCAGGATGCGGTCTTGTAAATGGGCCATTTGGAAAAGTTAGAACTGAAATTATCAGGAAGAAAAATATAACACAACATATCCCTGCCCATATATTATCCTGCATGCTTGATTCATCTCTGAAATAGGAAATAATTAGTTAGTCAAGTCATATAATATTCTAAATCTTAACACCCCCTACCACCTGCTAAGTAGAGCGGTGTTTATTTTTATTTATTTGGAAAGCTAACAACTTTAAATACAAAGATATAAACTAACTTAATACAAATGGCAGATATCGGTTAGTTAAGAAGTGTTAATTGGCCTGTGTAGGTTAAAATATTGAAGGAATATTGGCTAGGAATCCAGTAACGGTTCTTATTGCATAAGTAAAGCTTAACTTACCTCACAAATGCGGTGTATATAACAGCCGCTATTGATACAGCTAAAAGAGTTATAGTGTGAGGCTTATAGAAGAATTCCAACGATATATCATCCACTGGTCTTTCGTTAATTGAACTAAAGGCATCCACATTTGTTGAGGTTATAGTATTATCAGAGGGTTTTTTTATATGCTTCATGGTGAAAAAATCTTAAAGATATTAAATATATTTAGTCACTTATTGCACCAATTCAATATATTATAGATTTAATTCAAATTGAAATAAACATCGAAAGCCATCGATTTGAGCAAGTCCGTCAACAGAAAATTTTATCAAAGCAAAGCTGGCTGTCAGTGTCATAAAAACCGAGTAAGCCTGTCTGTCACTGTCAGAGAAGAAAAGGCTCAACTCAGCTCAACTGCAAACCTTGGAGATGGCAGCGTTTGTTGTCTATGGCTACCCTGAGGTGTATGACGTTTATTCGAACGAATTACCGCCATCTAGCGTCGAGTAGCCCAAATAAAATAATTCCGATCAATATTTTCGCTGAATCCAAATTCTGTTATGATCACTCGTTTTAACATCAACCCTACCATATAATAATCACAACCAATTAGTTACTTAGCCACTAATGAATTTATTCTGAACGTTGTAGAAGGCACAAAAAGATATGAAGCTAAATCAAAATCACAATAAGTTTAAGTAGAAAAAATACTTTAATAATAGATTGGGGTTTCCATTACTAATTATACTTATTTACTAATATGAAACTTATTATTATTAATGTTTTTATTCATTATAAAATACAAAGTTTAATTTACAGCACTCTGCCAAACTGCATGCAAGCAGTTTGTTGGCAGATAACACTCTCATTTTACATTAGTATCTTATATTATTATTACATATTATGCTATAAAACACTACTAGGTATAATCTAAATTACCTTAAGTATAATGATTATTGTAATATATTTCGTATGTATACTCAACAATAGGTATTATAAGTAACAGTTGTTACAGTTCTTCATGTTTTGTCTTCTTCTTGTGAGGGTATGACCAGAATTCTGATGGTATACCTCTAGCATCACGTTCCCGTTTCACAAACGCAGAGTAAGATGATACACAGTTGCCAATGAAGTAGTTGGCTTGACCCAGTATAGCCAGGTCTAGGTGGGGATTCGAGGGAGTTAATCTCAATACTTTAACACCTGTGCTTTTCAATTCCGCACTTATTTCATTTATCATGTGGTTTGAATCTGATGCAACGAAAATATACTTTGTGTCTTCAACTTTTCTTAATGCTCTCTTTATCTGCCTGTAAATAACTTAAATTAAGTAAGCTTAAAAGATATAACAGGTTATGCATGAGAAGTTGGGGAGGAATTTACTATTTCAAACTGAGTTATATTAGAAAGTTTAGTTTTTCATTAAATCAATTAATACCGAAAAATAAATAAATAGCGATACATACTTAAATATTACAGACTTTTCTGGAAAGCACATAGACATAGTCAAAGGTCCTCGTTCATTCTTATACCCAACACACTGTGGGGAGGCAAACAGTGTTGGACTGTTGTGAACATGCTGGCAAGCTTTGACCCAGTCTTGACCGTTACGTAAGTGGATACCCAAGAAGCTACCGCCGCTCATGTTCTCTTTAATGAACTGTTTAGCTCTTGTTGTGATGTCATTACTCCATTTTAAATACTTATGAAGTCCTCTATTTTCATTTTGAACTGGAAAGCTGGCAGGTGCACCTGTAAATACAAGAGATTTATGATGTCTATTACACATAATATTATGATTAATTTGTAAGAATATAATTGGTGGTGGAAAAACTGTTGGATTTGAGTGGGCTAAATAGGATAATGATGGTAATTTATTTGATACCTGTACTTACCCGTAAATGCTAGAACTGGCCATTCACTAGCGGCATATTTGGAAGTCCATTTCTTAATCATAGCTGTATCATGTGCATCATAATGAAGAGGGCCATAGAATTCTGAATCCACAAACTCAATACTGAATGTATCCCAAAATGGTCCAAAGGGGTTACCAGATTTAGCATTGCAACTGTTAGTTATTTCTCCATTTCTCTTTGTGTAGCAAAATGATACTCTTTTATTTTGAGGCCATATTTTACTACCAAGTTCTTTCATAAATGATTCCATTGTAATAACCCTATGATACTTTTGCAACACATTAGTTTTAAAATAAGTATCAAAAGGAACTTGTATAGATTTAAGTTCTCCATATCTGTATTCTACCCAGGGCGGTAGGATTAATGTGCGATTAAGACTCTTGCTGAATGCCAATGCACCAAGGAAGTGGTCTGCTTGATTTCCAAATCTGCCTGTAATCAGAAAAACAGCAACATGTTACTAACGAGAACAGATTAACAAAAACAAGACTATTCCTAAAATCTTTTATCAAAATAAAGCTTTATTATGCCTAAGTGCTATGGGCAACTTTTACTCCAAGAATTTCAACGGAAAACCTTGTAAAGGCGATGCTTAGCTCACGTCGCGTTGGAAATAGATCATTTTAGAAATAATGTATCTTACCCATGCAAGGACAGTAAACCAAATAACCAGACGTATCATATTCGGCCGTACGGACCAAGTTTATGAATAGTATAATAAGGCACAGACGTATCATAGTAATTTAGAATTTTGCAGTTGAAATTTGGATGAAATCTCAAAAAGTTTCATTCATATACGACGAATACGTTAAATGAAGACAACGAGGGTTTGTGCTGTAAGGTCACCAAGCTTGATATTCAAACAAACTTGTTGTCAAGTAGAATTAGTAGAATAAGCAAATACAATATAAATATAAAAAATAAGTGCCGGTAAAAAATTTCACCAAAACAAAACAAACATGAGCACAGACAACGGACGACGAGCTGACGAGCAACGGAAAGACACAGACCATAGACAAAATAATACTATGACACAGACTACGTTTATGCTACCACCCCACATGGCTATTTGTATTTGCCAAAAAGGCATTTTATATGCTGGTACCACACTTGGCTATTTGTATTTGCGTATTTTGCCAAAACTGCCATATGTGGTCAGCCAAGCCAAAATGAAGCAAAGTGGGGTGCCACCATCAAATAAAAAATACGAATAGCCGCGTGTGGTAACAGCATAATGTCATATAATGTCCAACCTTAGCTTAATGTGAATGAAGCATAAACTAACAACACAGACAACCTTCTCATTTGACAGATGCCAAAATGTCAATACTGACAGATGACAGGTGTAAATATTTCTTTTTGACACCGAGTTTGTTCTTGTGTGAGCTCGTGAAATTTATTTTTCAAAATGGTACGGCTATTATCTATTATTTTACGAATAATCCCTTGAAATTTTGCTATAAATGATATACTTTCGTCACTGTATATCTTTAATTTACTACATACGCATATTATTTTTGAAATGGTTATCCTGGTTAGCCGAAAGGAAGATGCGACTATTTTGTCAAATTCGTTTACTTACTGGAGTTTCCTTATGGATAATGATCATAAATGATCATTCTAGCTGGTATGTACAAGATTTTACAATGTGTACAGTGTTTTCATTTAAATATTTCAGGGCAAAGTGAAGTGTTCCGAGTTGCGGACTAAAGACAAAAAGGAGCTCTTCAAACAACTAGAAGAGCTCAAGACTGAGCTTACCAATCTGCGTGTAGCCAAAGTTACTGGTGGAGCTGCTTCTAAACTCTCGAAAATGTAAGTAATAAATAACCCTTTATTTGTCAACAACTAAAGTCCATGTAATGTCCATAGCTCTGGAACTGCCTACTATATTGGATCAATCATCAATTGCAGATTGTTTGGGGGTAGTTATTTCATGCATATCAGCAAAAAATAAGTTATAAATTGCTAGTATTTATCTCTATCACATAACTTTTAAGAAAATAATTGCATTCTAAACACACCACTAATGATTTGGTCCAAATCTGATGTAAATGGTTTATTTCACTTGCAATGCTCAGTATCATCTTGTATTATGTTTAACAAGTACATTTATTGTCACATAAATATAGTTTTTTGTGCATTTCACTTCAATGGATAAAGCAACAGTATCAATTACTGTATTGAGTGAATACCCTATTAAATAAAAATTTATCTTTCAGCCGTGTTGTGAGGAAAGCAATTGCACGAGTATACATTGTTTACCACCAGAAGATGAAGGTTAACCTCCGTAACCACTACAAGAACAAGAAGTACAAGCCTTTGGACCTTAGGCCCAAGAAGACCAGAGCCATGCGCAAAGCTCTCAGCAAACATGAGTCCAAAATAAAGACCATCAAGGAAATCAGGAAGAAGTCCCTGTTCCCTCCCCGAGTGTATGCTGTTAAGGCTTAAATAAACATGTAAAACCTAAAATACTGTTATTTGTTTACCCCACCATAATTCTAAAAACTTTGCCCATGTATGATGATTTGATACAAAATTTTACTGGGTAGAATTTTATCAGTGACCTTTCGGTTGTTAAGGTTAAGCCATCTCAAGAAAACAAATGCAATACAATGGTATGTCACCTGAAGGTGAAGTGGTTCTTAAATAATAACTAAAAGAAATTTTACTTAAAAAAACGTAAATGCAATGCCGTAATACAATCCTGTGATACAATCAAATTTTTTTGAAAGTATTTTTTTCTAAAGTAAGTTTGATTCTTGGCCGAGGCTAGCGAGCTTATAATTAGGTATAATATATTAAATTATTATAGGTACTATATTTTTGTATTATTTTTGATTTTTGGAAAAATAAGTAACCAGTCCGTTTTCTACGCTTTTTTGCAAGGCATATACATCACAGAGTATTTCTTTGTACTTTGACAGTACAAGTGTCAATGTCAGTGTTATGATTGTGATCAGTGATCACACAAAAAGTCAACAGGGAAGTGAAAATAGAATAAAAACGAGTAGATATAAAACAGTGGGAAGGAATTAGGAATAAACGAAACATTCTAATTAATTAATATAAATCATAACTTAGAAACCGCTGACTTGTGCCAAGACATGGCTAAGAACACTTCCAGTTCCGCTTTTCGCAAAATTGATATTGATCAATACAACGAAGATAATTTTAAAGATGAAGAAGCAGAGCAATCAGTGCCCACTGGACCGGATGAAGGAGACGTTTGTGCCTACCTCAATCAATATCCTTTTAATACACAGTTAATATAATTGTTTGTTTGCAAGTTTTCTTTGAAATACAACTTTTCTGTTTACATAGTTCACTTCTCAGATCCTGGCATTCAGTGGTTTTGTTTGACCAATTCTGCAAGTTTTACTATATTTTAATTACAGCTATTATGTTTAAATAATCTAGTGATGTGATAACTTTAACTTTTGTAAGCTGTAGCTGTTTGTTATTATTATGTGTGACTTTATCACAAATGACTCATCATAACTATAGCCATGACTAATATTTTAAATTTATACTATAATTCCTTAACTAATACATACAGGTAGATATGTTGATGCTCTGAAGCTTGTTTTGAGCAATGCCCCTCTTGGTTCATCAGACCAACAAGTTAAGGTGAGTTTAGAAATAAGAAATGACAACAATAAACAATATACTTAAATCTCATTACTGTTCTATACACTTGTAAAACTATTTAAAGAAGTAAGTAAACCCATGTTAATAACGAATATTCTATTACAGGATAATGCCTTAGCTCTGACTCTAAAGGTGCTCCTTGCCATCAAGTCAGCACAAATTGAAGAAGCGGTGGCGGCTCTGTCCCAAGAAGATGTTGACATTCTCATGAAGTACATCTACAGAGGGTTTGAGTACCCATCGGAGGGCTCTAGTGGCCACCTGCTGTTGTGGCATGAAAAGGCCTTCAGCATTGGAGGAACTGGCTCCATCGTCCGAGTACTCTCTGATAGAATGAAAGTTTAAATCTAAGTTTTATATTGAAATAAAGTATTACCTATTATTAAACCCATATTAAATGTTTCAATTTAAATGGTTACACCCTATCCCTTGTCTTGCCTTTATTATTGTTTCATTATGCCATAGTGTCACATCATAATATGTAACATTAGTACCTACCTAGGTAAATTATGATGTGTACATACATTATCACAATATCCACTACTGGATATAATCCCCTCAAGTAGAATTGATTTTTTTAAATCTTATAATTGCATGTACTTACAGGTAATTAGCTAAAATTAATAATTTAATAAGTAGTACCAAAGTCTAAAGTATACTTACATATTTATAGAGTTGTTTTCTCAACTGCGTAGTGGAAGTCACTGACTTATGTAATTTAAGTGGTCAGTCAATAATTCAAGCACTGATTTAAAACTTGCTATGGATAATTGAATTACGCCGCAGTATGTGAGAGGCACAGAGGCAGGTAATCTTGGCTGCCTAGCCCACAGATAAGTGTTAAGTGCCTAGCCAATGTGACTTATACATATAGTCACTACCACCAATGAAATAGGACGGTGATATGAACCGGCGAGGGTAGTGTCCTTACCGGCTACGTTAGGCAGCAGGCCTCTCCCAACATGCTCCCAACAATCGTCATGACATGTAGGTACCTTCCGGAGAATCTTTAAATAGTTTTTTTATTTATTTCTTAGGTAGATTTTATGGTACTTAAATGACGAAGTCTCGTTGGGTTTTTTTAAATCATGTTTGTAGGTATATAGGGTCGAAGCTGCGGCAGCGGGCAATGCACCTATACCCGAATCAGTTTATCTAACTTCATTAATTCACGAGTAATCTCCGGCCGAGTCTGTCCGGTGTGTCCTACATAACATAATGAACGGCCAGTCACCGTCCACTGTCTCCGACTACTTGATCGCACGAAACCGCTGAAAGAAAGTCTCTGGCGTAAGGTACCGTCTCCCTTCGCTCACAAACATCATATATAAAGCTCCGATACACATTTCACTCTGTAGTCTTATAACGACACCTCTTCTGCGGAGGTCCACTTTACTACGCTACAATGGAGACAGCGGTCAGTAACTGATATTATGTCACTAACTATTGTTGTAATTTTGAAGTTATATAACGTTGCCCAATTTAAGGAAGTGCATTAGACTTCAGGCAGTAGTACAAAAGAAATTGAGCATGAATTATTGCATTAATATTCGCCAATACTCGTACTGACCCACTCACCATGATTTTTTTCAGAAATTATTAATATTACTATGCTGCACATCATACAGCATCGCGTCCCACTCGCATAACATCCCCGTGGAGGGGTACGAGACCAAGCTGCAGGACCTGGGCCAGCACGTGGAGATCCCGGAGACGCCGGTGAAGATCATCAAGGTGACAAAGACCATCGCCGTGAAGGTGCCCGTGCCGTACCCCGTGCGGGTGGTGCAGAAGGTGCCCTACCCGGTGCACGTGAACCGGCCCTACCCCGTGCCGGTGCCGCACATCATCCGCGTGCCTCACGACACTCCTGTAGGTGCTCACGACGGCGCGGCCGGCGCTCACGCCGCGGCAATAGACCCTCACGCCTCGCTACATGGCGTCGGCTACGGCGTGCAGGAGGACAAGTCCGCCGAGCAGCCCTCTCCGTACGGCCACGGCGCAGCGGCCCCCGCACCCTCGTACTACGACCACAGCTCCGAGTCCAAGAGCTACGACGACGCAGTGGGAGAATACCTCAGGACGCACCAGCTAGGTAGCCACGGAGGTGATCACCAGCACTACTTCCATTGATATAAATATTGCACATACCGATACAACACAACCTTGTAGAGGTCTTGTTATTTTGGTACAATAGGTGAATCGCAGATAAATCCGAAAGAGTTAAATTTAAACTGAGTGAGTGAATGATGGTGCTTGGGGATTTCCACCAAAGTTGTTGCTAGATGTGTAACTAGGTAATAGATACTGTTGTTATTGAAATAAATTATAAAATCTTTTAACTAAAAATAAGTTTATTGTCTAACTCTACCCTTACTATTAGGAGGTAAAATATTGATCTTATATAAAATTAAAGTAAACGTTAACAAATTTTAAATTACTTATAAACTTTAAAATAAAAACTAAATAAAATATCCCCGATCAAAGATTTACTTACATAATGCGATAATTAGTCGGCGAAGGGGGTGCAGCGCGGGCACAAGTCGCTCGCGAGCACCTTTCTCTTTTTGATCAGGTTTCATAAAAGTGTAAATTGTAACAATATATTTTTGTAGAGAAAACATACTAAAGTACTTAATACACAAGTGAACCATTACGCTTTGTGCATTGTAACTGTATGTTGCATCAATAGAGTAGGTAGTTCCAAAGTGTGTGTCTATTTTGAAAACACGGCGAAACTCGGCATTTTTTATTATAATTTAATAGTAATTCATCTTTCAAGAGACAATCTTTGTATGTATCACATTTTCTTAAACATCTACTGAATCGTAAAAATTGTTTAATTTGTAATTTGTATAAAATAACCTTTATGAGTCGCCGTGTTCATATTTATTTAAAACTGAGTTAAATGACGTCATTATAATTAAAATATGGAAAAAAATACTTTTCAATATAACTATTTAAAATTAAAATAAGTGAGAAAACCCTAATAAGGTGTTTTACATTCGTAGGTACATTCATGAATTCCACGCCCGCCTACCGGGAGGGTAGGCAAATGCGGTGACTTCCATGAATATTAACTTAAACATAAATTTACTAAGACTATTTCACCATATCCTACAGAGAACGCTATTCCTGGCAAAACATTATCTGTGACTAACATTATAGATAGGAAGATACATCACGATACACACAACATATACATAGAGTAAACATAGGTATTAGATGTATATATAATAGGTATGTATCAGTGGGTCCCACACTGTAGGCTAGGAGGTGTAAAGATGTCGTATGCATCGTTGGGACTTGCCCCTACCATTCATATTGGTTATGTCACTTTAATTTAAATACAATACAATCTGAATCGGTATAAAAAATGTTGGAAAGTCCTCTCCTCTGACGCGAACTTATTATGGTTGCAGACCACAGTGATGCCATGCTTTAACTACTCTAACTGCAATGCAATAAAGTACAGGTTAGTGTGGTAATGCTCAGATAAGATAGCGATATTTAGGTCGCGGTGGAAGTACCTACATACGTTAACTGAATTACTTAGTAAATTTTAATTGAAGATAATGCACATTGATCTTGCTTTGCATAACTAGATGAAAATCATCAAGTCAGAATCACACCATAGCGTTTCCTTAGACAATGCAACAATACTAAAAGCTTTTAACCTAAATAATATAATTAAATTCGGGATTTACCGTGTATTCCGGGGAAAAAACGATTAGAGATCGTCGACTACATAAATTTACGCACATTAAACTGTACTGTAAATAGCAAATATTAAAATAGGTTTCTTATTTCCCGCCCAGTAACTCTGATAGTTCAAAATAATTGATGCTTACGGAAACAGGAAAATAATAGTTCGTCACAGACATATTTTTTAGTAAATTCAACTGGAAGTCGACAATCCATTTTGTGTATCCTTGTACATTGAGATGACTCAAATATAGCGGACATTATTGTAGATACTTACGGCTACATTTCGAGATATTTTAAGCTTTACAAAAAAAACTTTTTATATTTACCTACTAATACTTGGCAAAGACAAACGGAATATGTTTTTAGAGGAATAAGGCAGCAGCATTAGACGCCTATGGTAAGCAAGCATCACATCTTAAAACAAATAAATGCCTATAAGCAATGACAATTTATCTTAGTCTAATGGTCCTACTACATTCGAGTCATGAAGCATATGCAGGTTACAAGTTAAGTATCGCTAGTTGAATACAACAGATTAGTTAAGTGTGTTTAGAACATAGGGGATAGATGTACGCGCGGCCGTTTCCCGGCGCAGCAGTCACTGTCGGAGCGGGGGGAGGGGGGCGGGCGCGGCTCCAGCGGGGGGGGCATGGCGGCGCGGTCCGAGTCCACGGGCAGCGGCAGCGGCTCGAAGGTCTCCAGGTAGTCGTGGGGTAAGACCGGGGTCAGTAGCCGCGGCATCAGCTCGCAGATCTCGTCCTCGTCTGACACGTACATGCGCGTCAGGTTGGACGCCACGGAGGCCGTGTCGCAGACGCTGTTGGAGTAATAGTGTCGTTAAACGAAGCCCTAACGATATATCGTATAGCACAAGGAATCACGTAACTTTGTCATTGCGCAGAACACACTTATAGGTATTGGTACTACTTATTTGGCACCCCTTAAAGGTGCGGGTGGAATGTGTTTTGACTTTTGAGACATTTCACTCGAGCGACGCTATTGGTGGCTTATCATGCGTCCATAAATGCTACATTTAAGGTCCACCTCTGGGCGGAGCGGCTCCGGCAACACTGCAGCGACAGTACTTTTTTCGACCGAAGGGTCAAGTGAAAAGTTAGTGTCGCTGCGGTCATATAAAAGTCATTGTTGCCGCGCAAGTATCGCTCGACTCGGACATGTACCTTTAATGCCTCGAAGTGAATACTGTAATAATACCTGTCATCGTCGTCGTCCTGTCCGGGCGGCGGCGCCAGCACGGACTCCAGCAGCGCGGCGGGCGGCGGCGGCGCGGCCTCGCTCACGCGCGCGCTCACGTCCGACGGAATATCCGTACATCCGCTGCAACACGACTGATGGTTAGCTATTTGAACTTTGTATGTACTACCAGACGAGTTTACTTGCAGTCTGGGGCAGAGAAACCCACTGACACTGCTACCTGAGAAGGGTAGGGTCAGGTTTCTTTGCCCCACTGTACCTGGCTGACTAACTGACAAGACCAGATGTCATGTAAAGCTCGGGGGTACCCGACCTGACCTCTGGTTGTTGTTGGTGGCATGCCTAGTTAACTCGTCCGGGTTATAAGTACTTAATAGTAAAAACAACAACAAAACAATCTAGCCCAGTTAACAATCCAAAAATATGTGCGTTAATAGTTGCAATGTTAACACGGCGTACCGAGTACCCTATTTCACTGACACACCGGAGATAGAAAACGCGCTTGCATGTAACGGCTAGGTTAATATGCATCAATCATGTTGTCCAAGTGAAATAAGGCCAAACGGCTCATGCATACGACATTTACTAAATGAGCTCCGATTTGAGAACATAATATCCACGATTGCATAAGTGTACCAACAAATATAGGTGCAGCTGCGCTAATACCTAATCCATCGCAAAAGCAGCGACTGCATTGTGCGAATGGCGGATGTAGCGTGATAACAACAACTATACGTTAATTGTCACGAGACCTGATAAACATCATACAACGTCATCCGTAACATCATCCCTGCAAATCCATCACGACACATTTCACAATAATCCATCCAGGTCGGCTGTACCGAGCATCACACAAAGGCACACATTCATATCGACGGCAGTGCTGGAGATAATAAATAAGTTAAAGTAAATCAAGTTGGCGGTAGTTACTTTTTCATGCGAAGTGATATTTTAAGTTGTTGCGACCTCTGCACGATTTCTAACCAACATGTTTTATTCGTTTCGCCGGCGCTGGCTGCCTCGCCCTCGAAGGAAGCGCCAGGCCTGAAGCGACAGCATCACACACAATATTATTTATGTTACACAATCTCTAATCTGTACAGTAAATACAAAATAATTAAAAAATACAATGTATACATAGGAAAATATTAATATAAGGAGTGGCGATGGTACATGGCGTGGTCTATAGGAGTCTGGAAATATTTTACTAATACTTATTGGGTCTAGTATGAAATTTTGAACAGATGAAATATGATGAAGCCTACTGAAGTTATCGTATATCTGTCGCAGGCATCTGGTTTAATCTCCTGTTTGATTGAACCGCTAGCCCGTTCATTGGATGACGCTACCCAGTTGAATGACTAAAGAACAACTCGTCAAGTGGTTGACTGTAACGTCCAACGTCTTGACTGAACGTTATTCAGCGAAGTCGTTAAATGGGATATAGTATAGCAACTTTGTAATGTCTGGTTAGGATGAACATGACCAGACAAGAGTCAACAACAAGACTATGTTACAAAGCTCTCATCTCACAAATTAACTAAACAATAACAATAAACGTACCTTGATATTTTTGTTCATAATTATCCAGTTTCAGGACATTTTTTTCTTTGAAACTATCCGCCGGCGGTGAAATAATAGGTAAATCCATGTTGTAACACTATTTTAACATAAATAACGCACTTTAAAGCTAATTTATTTGCAAAAAATAACAATACAAGTGCTTTTTGTGTCAGCTGTTCGCTGTTAGACGCCATATTTGTTTTATTCACCACCTGACTGATTTTAAGTCCGCTAACTAGTTGAACGTTTTGTGACGCTTGTACAATCAACGTTCGGCCTAGTCATACAACTGAATAGCGTCATCCAATGAACGGGCTAGCGGTTCAATCAAACAGGAGATTAAACCAGATGCCTGCGACATATCCACAAACAAGAAACAAAGGAACAATGGATGTTTAACACCATAATAATAAATTATTATGTACAATGTAGTAGACGACATAATACATAATCAGAAACTAAATATTAATAGTATTTCGGCTACTTACATCGGGGTGTAATTGATCATGGTGGCAAGATGACTATCTTTTTGTATCTGGTAGAAATTCTCGGGCGATCCCATGTAAGTGTAATCTTTCCTGATGTAGTCGGCGGTCAGCGTGAAACTGTTCATGTACGGGGTGTTGGTGGGCACGGGCTCCGCTGATATATCCGTTTTGGAAAATTTCAGCTTGCCTAAAAAATATCAAGAAAGATATTAATAAATATATATTTTCATCGAGTTGGCAACGGCTGCTAATGCGGCGCGGCACTACCATAAATGTTGTAAACTCAACTGCGGCACTATGCGTGTGCATTGCACAATACCCATGGCTGTTGCAATACCGCGCAGCCAATTAGCTGTCCGTCACAGCTTAAAAAAACTAAATCCAATTTCCAGATCCAAAAAATACACCCAATATTCAGATCCAAAAGCTTCACTCACTCGTGTCAATGGGCAGTATCTTGCCGGCCACCTCGTACAAATAGTCGGCGGACCAGAAGTGCGGGATGCGGATGAACAGCTTGCCCGTGTCCACCGGCATGTGGAAGCCGAGCTTGTGCAGCAGCTGCAGGAACTTGAAGTCCTTGCAGATCATCACCTGCTCGTAGTTCCACGCCACCAGCGGCACTGACTTGTCTTGCACTGTCAAATTTAATAATGTTATAGAACTATGATAGAAAATAACTTATATTAGAGTTATAAATTCAATGAGTCAACTTTTTAATTCGCTGTATCAAGTGAGGACGGAAAAAACTCATTTTTAACTAAAAACTGTAAATTTATGGCTCTCACCAAACAAAGCTTTTGCTGAGTAAAACGATAATAAAAAATCGAACTCGACCTGTCAAAAGTTACATAAATGATTGGAACCCCATATAGCTACTGTATCACGACTCTACGAACGTGCGAAAGCATCGTTATTGCATCTCTGCAAAACATGGCCGTGGGCGCTGGTTCTAATGTATCATGAAACTCACAAAGACTGTGGTAAGAAACGGGCGATATCAGCGGCAGGTCGTCGTCCTTCTTCTTGAAGAGCCCGAACTTGTGCACCTTGCGGTCGCCGGGCGCCTGCGCGGCCTCCTCGTACGCCTTCAGAGACTTCTTGTCCAGGTAGATCTTCGCGTAGCACGTCTCCAGCAGCACCTGGGGAGGGTGGCGATTGGAATATTGTTGTTTGTATTGTACAGGGTGTTGCAGAAGTGGTATCAGTGAGCCGAAATAAATCTAAATATGTATTAATTGTATGACTAAAAATTCGTTACTAAAAAGTTTTTGTGAAGATTACACTTTTTTTTTTTTTCATCATCGCAAAGTTTTTTTTTGTTCGCTCGTTTTATAATTCCCCGTTTTGAATCACCTCCTATGGCTTGAAATAACCCTTTTCAATACCCTGTAAACTTGGTATATTTTCAAGTCCAGTCTGTTGTAGGCTTTGGTGCCGGCGTGTTTTGGTTGGTTAAGCTGTTTGCCGAGTTCTGTATAAATTTATAGAGGTAAAAAGTTAACAACAAAAAACAACAACATACCTGCTGCACCCACTGCAGCATCTTCCCGTTCCCGTCCTGGTACAACTGCTCACAAAGCTTCGCAATCTCAGAGTCTCTAGTCTCTTTATTCATCTGGTTGTTCTTAGTCGTTCTCCGGATTTCCACCTTCAGGAAACAGTCGTAGTCGGCCTTAGTGATGATGTTCTGTTTGAGCAGCTCTTGTATGACTGACTCGCGTCGCTTGCAGCTGCCTTCTTCCGCGTATATCTTGACGATGTCGGCTATCAGATCGGAGGACTCACAGCACTGCATGTAGTTCCATCTGAGCGAGCTCAGCTCCGCGTCTGTCCATCTGCAATTGGGTGTTTTGTAAGTAAAATATCCCGTAGCGTATTTATGAATAGTAAAATTTAATAGGTAGGTTAATTGTATATTTCTTATTGAAATATGAGATTAAATGGCAGCAATCCACGTAGATATTCATAAAAAGGTCTCTATAAACAATTAAGATATAATTATTATACCATTGTGTATAAATAAAGAATAGGTATTCTATCTATATATCTTTAGGTAGTTATGACCAATAAATAAGACTAAAATAAATAAAAGGCTAACTTCTCAGCGGCGTCGCCGGGCATGAGCGAGTCGTCGAAGTCCTCCTTCTTCATGTCGTCGAAGTCCACCTTGATGTCGGACGCGACGTGCGGCTTCGTGCTCTCGCTGTCGTCATCGAAATTCTCCGTATCCAGACGGAAGTTGTTCACCGCACGCAGCGACTGGGGCTTCTTTATAAACGTGTTGATGGCGTACTCGATCAAGTCCGACCAGTCCTTTAATTAAAAAGTAGAAAAGCGAGACTTAATTGCAACACTTTGTTGAGTTTCACGGCGAAATGGGAGTGTGACGCACTGTGTTTCGAGAGCATGTGACTCGGATTTGACGTCACGGTGTTTGCAATTGTTGGTGAATAGTTGAGGGAAGTGAAAGGGGATGGTGCGTTGTAGGGCTTCTCGACCATGCGTTGAGGTCATCAGTTTAGCAATAAGTACCGATTTAATTACTTAAGCCCTAGTCTAACACTGTTGTTATCTAGACGAAATTGAGGCTAACCTTTTATAAGTATTTTAAAATACGCCGAACAGTTTACTCTGGAAAGCATAGAACAAAGAGGACTCGGGCGATCATTCATACTCAATGCTGGAAATGGAAACCCTAAAATGCGACCTTAGTTATCCCGTGCGTGACAGACAAACAAACGCAAAAGTTTAGTAAAAAACAAACTCTATTCCCCTTATTCATTGAAAAGTTATAGAACGTTTTAGCTATTGAACTGTTTTGTCCCTCTGTCAAACAAACTGTTCTTTGACAAAGACGGACAAAACAGTCCAATAGCTAAAACGTCCTATAACTTGTCTATGAGTAAGAGGTTACGTCTATTCACTCACGTCACATATCTCGAACTCGGCCTTCCATATGGCGGTGAAGGTGGTGAGGATGCGCGGCTGGCACAGCGCGTACAGACTCTCCAGCTCGCCCGCCACGTGGTGCATCACCGTGAAGATGCAGTCGTTCACGAACTCGCCGTTCTTCGCGAAGTCTTCTAGCAGGATGCCGTACTGGTTCATCATCTCGGGGGTCGCGAATCTATGGAGGTGGTATACGCGTCAGATGTTAGGTCAATAGGGGCCCTAGCTACCGTACCTAGCCTAGGGTCTTGTACTACGTACTACGGGGTGCAATAAGGCGTAAAAATAAGTTTTCAGTAGCCTAATGTGAGAGGGTGTGTATATTTTTTCTGTCTCTATGTGTCTTGATCTAAATTCTGAATGACGTTTTTAGATAAATACATTTCAATACTTACTGCTTGAGATGAGTGACCATGTTGGTAGAGCCGGTGTAGTTGGGTGTTTTCAACACGCTGTCCACGAACATTAGCAAGATGTGGTTCGTCACGATGAGATCCTGGAAAAAATATGATATGATTGCATTGAAGTTAGGACAACTTTAAAATTACAATATAACGGTGTAACCATAAAAATTAAATACCTAAAGACCTGTATAAAAAAAGTCAAATCGGGTTAACCATACTTATTTGTTTACTATGCTTACTCATCCCCTTATTCATAGAAAGTTATAGTACAAAACAGTTCAATAGCTAAAACGTCCTCTAACCTTTCTATGAATAAGGGGGTCAGTAATTATTTATGAATACAATTATCCACTGACCTGCAAGTACTGCTTGGTGTGCAGGCTGGGGTTGTAGTGCCGCAGCAGCAGCACCATGAGCGTCTTGAGCTCGTCCAGCTCGCACACCTTCAGCTGCAGCTGCGCCAGCGTCTCTTCATTCTCGCTCGAGTATACCGACAGCTTCTTGTACACTTCTAGCGCTTGCACGAACTCCCTGATCGCTGTCACCACCTGGGGGGAAGGGTGGGTTAGGATTTTAAACCTTATGGCCTTACCACAAAAACTTAGAAAGTATTTAACAGATGTTTAGCGCTGTCAAACGCCTACAGAATCTGTCAAATTTCGTGTTAAACACTTGTTAAACAGTGTTTAAAGTTTTTTGTGGTAGCACAGTTAGTGGCGTTAGTTATATCTGCTATAATGAGTTTGGGATCTTTATCCTAGAGTGTTCTAGAAGTATTTTTTTCAAGTGCTCTATCACTGGGCCTCTTAATTTTGTAATTTGAATTTGACTAAATAAAATATGGGTCGCTGCCTAACGACCCTGGAAGCATCAATTGCCACAAAGAATGGGTTTACTATTAACGGATCAGAAAATACATAACAGCAAACATTACGTTCAAACGGTATAATGCTCACCAAATGCATTCTCCTGATGCACGGCTTCAGGTCGTTGCCGTCGAGCTTGATGGCGAGCGCGAACTGCTCGCACAAGTTCACTCCCTCAGCTGTCAAGTATGTTATTATATCGAACGACAGCACAGAGCATACATGCTCTAAGTCCAGCTCAATCTGTGACGCAAACTTCAGGAAGTACGTCACCAGCCAGAAGAAGTGTGACGTGTCGATTTCCAGGTCAAGATTGGTAATGATCTGAGTGTAGAGAGTGCGGACGAGAGAGTTGTACCCCTTGAGGAGGAAGTCGACTGTGAACTCTTTGAGGATGTTGGAGATGTCGTCGTCTGTGGGGATCTTGCGCGCGAGGCCTTGCACGTTTATGCTGTAACAATGAGGGCGGACTGTTAGCCTTGCAAACTTGTTTAGGTAGTTAGTTTTCTAGGAAAAGCTAATCATACTTAGAGGTTATAGCAACCTAAAAAGCCTAAAAAGAGTGATTCCGGTCTTTTTTTCTGATGAATAAAGGTTTTTGGAAATTGTTGAATAATATACTTAGTAGGTACCTTTTCCAAAAAAAATGCGAAAAATAATGTTTGTATGTACCTAGAAGTAAATATTTTTTTGCGGAATTTTCAAAGTCGTAGGACAAAAGTTATCCAGAATGACCATCTGACACCCGATCCACCCACTGCTTAAAATACGCTGTTTAACACTGGCCACCAGTAGAAAAAAAACTTACATAGTAGTCCGCGACCTCTTGACGATCTTCTTCCGCCGCTTGTCCTGCAGCGTGGTGCCGCAGCGCACCTTGGTGTTGGGCTTCTGCTTGGGGTTGTGCGGCTTCTGGTGCACCGGCTTCTGCGGCTCGTCCTCGTTGCTGGACGTCGACACCTCCTGTGTCTCCACCTGGTGAAAGTTAAGATGTTCTTTATTAGAATACAAAAACACGGAAAAATTACAAAAAACTTAATCTAACACCTTCATTATGTACAAATTACGGTCTCATAGCTTAATGCGATTTCTAAGGGATAAGATAAACCTGACCCCTCTCAGAAGCATTGTTAGTATGAGAGGGGGGTCAGGTTTCTCTGCACCTGACCGTACATATTCATGTTTACATATTTATTGCTACTATGTAGGTTTTACTTTTATTGCGACTCATAACTACTTATAGATACCTAAAAGGGAAGAAGATAAAGATCAGGAAAAACCTATGTAGATCAACTAAATCTGATCAAGAGCAAGGTTTGTACAAAGACATAAACTACATCGACAATAGAAGGAGAAGTATAGGTGTAACAATGGTTTTAAAGATATGTAGGTACCTTCGTTCATAAGTTCGTATTAATGTTAAATTAAAATATGCATGCGTTTTAATTATAGTTACTTGTGTCTTCCGATGTCCGATGATTACCTACACTTATTTTATTGATAAAGATTTTTTTAACGGCCTACTCAAACCGCAGTGTTATCCGCTATCGCTACCGGCATACCTCTGTTCCGCTACCCACACGGCAGTAGCGGACAACTCTGCGGTTCGAATAGTCCATAAATCAATGAATATGAATAGCCGGGTTTCCACCAAATAATCCATCGCGCCCCGATCACACGGTACAAGGAATTTTGTATGTACAAATACTTGGAACGCGCGATCGGAGCGTGACAGATCGTTCGGTGGAGATCCGGCTAATAATGACCTGCGTGCCGTATCCGCAGTCGGAGGCGGAGACGGACTTCTCCTCCTTGCTGGCGCTGCTCGGCTCGGCCATGCTCCGGTCCGACTGCACGTCCTCGCTCGACGACGACACTTTACTCTGCAAATTGTGCTCAGCTATAGAGACAACAAACTACGCCGGTCAAACGACTGGTTACTAGGTATACCAGTCGTTTGAACGACACTCGTTTACTTACTAAGTAATTTTTGCTTTAACATACACGTACATGTAGCAATTTACGCTGACTCGGCTGATATCAATTTACGTTGTGGTAATTTGAGTCACATAGAAACTGATACTTGGCGCATACGGTGATCATCAGGGCGGCTCTTAAAATCAAACTTGAGCATCTACTCTATAAAGCTGGATGGACAAGTAATGAAACATTAGTGGGTAACTCACATCATCATGTTTCCTCTTGGTGCCGGGGGAAGATTGTACGGTGGTGGTCTTGGCGGGCGGCTCTGACGCAGCCGCGGGGGGCGCGGGCGGCGTCGGCGGCGGCGCGGGGTCCGGCGGGGGCAGCGCGGCGGTGGCGGGCGGGGTCAGCACCGCGGGGTCGGCGGTGGAGACCGACATGGGGTCGTCGTCGGAGTCGGGCAGCGGCACCTCGGCGGGGTCGACCGGGGGCGGCGCGCCGTCGGCCGGCGGGGGCGCCGCGGGGCCCGCCACGCCCGCCTCGCCCGCCGCCGCCGGGTCGCGCCACTTGCCGTCCTCGGCGTTGGCCCCCTGGTTGCTCTTGGGGCCGTTGTCCGAGGAGTCAGACGTCGGGTCTGAAGTCAGCATCGGCGATGAATCTTCGCTACCTTTATTGAACGGGCAATCTGTTCTTTGTAATGAAAATATTTGAAACACTACAAATTATACCGCATGGAGTTCGTTTCGCTGTCGGTGTTGCAACCCATAAACAGATCGATTCGTTAGTTAGTGGTAAATAATACTTACTATGTACTGTTAAATACCTAAGTACCTCTAAACAACGTTACTTATGAGTTTTATAAAATGATGGAAGCTGTAGAAAGAAAGTTAAGCCCAGTGCGTAGGTCGCCGAAGTTTGTTCTTTGTAATTTTTTCAACTTCTCCTGCGTGACTAAAAGTTTGTGCACGAGTTAGCCGGGCACGTGAGCGACGCTGGATTAATAAAAATTAAACGTCCACTGACAATCAAACTTTTAACTCTACTTAGAAGTTCAGACAAGTTACCCTCAATAAAATGTGGAGCAAATATTCAATTCGAAGGTTTACTCAATAAATCATAGAACAACGTGGACTCAATAAATTGATTAAATTCTGTCTTAATTGAGGTTTGTTTTGCGAAAGCCTGGCTAGCAACTAGCAACCCAACGGGATCTCATTATGTTATGAGTATATATGTTAGCCATAGGTTAGCTAGTTAGAGGGCTATATCCAGCAGTGGAAGAATACGAGCTGCTGATGATTTTACCTAAGCATACATAGGTAGGTATTTTGTATTGTTATCTGAGTTGAAGTACATAGGTAATATTGTTTATATTTCCAGCAAAATTTGCAAACCTTGACATGATATTTTGTTTCTATCAATTATATTTTGTTAAGTTCAACTTGTAAAACGTATTGTTAAGCCTAAATGAAATGGAGCTCTAATCGGGCCAGGGGATTATCTATATAGATACAATATTTGGTATCTGGTGTCTCCCATACATAACTGAAAAAGCTTTTAAAGATGTTTTACAGCCTACAATATAAATAAATTAAATTTAGCAACGATGTTGCTCATGTCGAAAGGCCGTTGCCTTTCCCAACTTTCTTTAGCGCGTCATTTACCAACAGGCGACGTCACACAAAAAAATAAACACAAAACGTTTTTATGAAACGTGGCCGATCTTGTGCGTCAATAGTTGCGTAGGAAATACGAGGCTGGGGTAACAGGAGGAACGCTCTAGATTTACTAAAACGATATATGGAGGCTGTGGCTCTATGGACATCACGTTCAATGAAATGTTTACATTGGATTCATAAAAGATAATAAAAAATGCTGACTCAATATTGGCCATATAGTAGCGTATCTTGTGAGACGAATACACTGTATGTTATCGTCGACTCAGCGTTGTAAATAATATGAATAAATCTGCTGCTGGCTGAAAGAAACAAATCTACCTGCCTGCTTAAGTATTTCAGCTGTCTGAAATTTCGCTTACGTAAGTGTGGAAGCACACCATAGCTTAGCGGCGCCGTACCCCAAGCTTTCGCCTTGTAATTTACATAGGCGATGTCGGCAACAGCGTGCTTCCGCACTAGAGTGGCACTCGGCGGTGGGGGCTGACCTCTGTCCGGGGGCGAGGTGTTGCTCTCGTTGTCCTCGGAGGAGTCGGACTGCGACGCCTCCAGCCACACGTTGAGCAGCTTGGTGAGCGTGGTCACGTGCTGCTCCTTGTACAGCAGCGCCACCAGCTGCACCATCGTCACGGACCAGTGCGCCTGCAACAACCAGGCTGCTCACACACCGCGCTACACCACCCGGGTGAAGGCGCTAGCACACCAAAGCCTCGGACCTCATACGGCGACGCAATATCCAGCGCCCGTGAATCTTGATGATTCTTTTCATAATAAAAGTTATCTGATATCATAAAAATAATCATTAGGAATCACGGCTGCTAAGCAGTGTCATCGGGTCGGCGGTTTCGGTGTGTCGTGCAGTGAGCTACACACTTCATCTAACTAAAAACCTCACAACAACTTCCAATTTAGCTTACCGCTTCCGGAATAGTCATCAGTTTAATAAGTACTTTATCTATACTTTGACTAAAAAAGTTCCCGAGTATTCTGTTTTGCACGGTATGGTTGGTGGCGGCGCCCGCGTGCTCCTCGGGGATGTGCAGCACGTTGCGCAGCAGCAGCAGCGCGTTGGCGACGTTGCCGCTCTGCTCCGGCGTCAGCTTCACCGACTGCTCCAAGTCCACATTCTTCTTGAGAAAGTCCACGAGCACTTTGGGCACTCGGTGGTCGGTGAAGGCCGACTTGGTCGCGTCCAGCAGGTTGTTGATCTCGAAGATCGCGTGCCGGCCCACGTCCGTCCGGGATATCGCTTCCACCGAAAACAAACACTCGATCGGAATAGTCAGATTCACTAGGATTTTTATCAACAGTTCCACTGTCTTATCGTCTTTAGTTTCAATTATGAGCGGTATTATGTCTTTTTGAATGTTTTGTCCAAAACTAATACTTCGCCGATAGGTTCGAAGATATTTATCTTCCATCAAAATATTTTTTAAGATGTATTCCAGGGTCTCTGTAATAAAATTACATTTTATTAGTAGGTATACCTACTACTAATAATCCACCACCGTGCACCTGTAGCATTAGGTCGGGGATCTCTGAAGAATTCAAGAACTGTGGTTATCGGTAATACGTGCAATAACATTTAGATAGAATACCTACGATTTATTTGTACACCAAACAGAATAAGAAAATAAATAAGTTGAAACTTAATTAGGGTACAAAAAGCGGTCTCATCACTCACCATTGCAGTTCTCGTTGATGTGGTAGCCGTCGGCGGTGACGTAGCCGAGCTTGGCGAACGTGCTGTGCACCTGCGGGCTGCGCAGGATCCACTCCATCATGGTGCTGGAACAATACAAATGCAGTTAGTTAAATAGGTAATTAGGTACCCTAACTGTTGCAATTATTAAATTTAGCAACACAAAAGTTCATAGTAAACTGTTTCCTTCCGCCCCTCTTCTCAATAAACGTGCGAACGTGTAACAATACAGAATTGTGGTTTCATTCAGTAAATAGCAATTCCCGCAACGATCCAGCCTACAAATACACGCAGACCCAAGTCCGCACATGGTCCTTCGATCCGGCCCTTACTGGCCACCTAAGGGGTATGACACTCAAGACTTAAGACTAAGTACTAATACTAGGGAGTAGATTATATGATTTTCTAAAATGGATCCGACGAAGTAGTACGAGACGATGTACCTCTACTTTATTACATGTTAAAGATATGCCATCCCAACTTCTGGGAATACTAATGAAAAAAAAAAAAAATGAAAAATTTCTTTATTATACAATTGTTACAAATTTTATGATGCACTGCTTCTACATTAGGTTGCCCTGTGTCGTAGAAGACAATGTACATAATATTATTTTCTTTGTCGTCTTATAAATGGGAACGGAATGAACAACTAAAGTGATGATATGAAAAACGTGCAATAGGTATATTCGCCACTCATAATGATGATACTGTAAGGTATAAATATCGTATACGAGTAACTAAACACTTATTAATGATTATCTATTTTGTTGAAAATTACTTTTACAGCTTATACCTAGGTAGGTATATACGAAAACTTTTGATCGCCTCCTGCCTCAAGGTAAACTAGACTGTAGGTTATAGGTATTAGGAGGTAGGTTAGAGTAGGCTATCTGTTAAGACCCTTTATGTCGGAAACGCGTACTGTATATATTTATCGCCCCTTGAGGCAGTGAAAAGTAAACTTAAAAAGAAGATTTATGTCTCAAAAACGCCTATTTTCACCCTTGTATTCTTCTGTGGGGGTGTAAGTACTTACCTGCACCTGGATCTCAACCGTTGTGCATATCCATATCCCCAAGGTATAAAGTGCCTTCCTAAGCTTGGACCATTTCCCACCACGCTGGTCCACTGTTTCCTCACGATGTTTTCCTTCACCGTAAGAGCGATGGTATACATTGTACTTAAATTCAAAGAACTCATTGGTACATGCCAGTACCGGGATTCAAACCCGCATCTCTGGCGAGAGAAGCGGGCGCTTACCCGACTGAGCTACCACCGCTCTGATCTAAATATAAACATTCTATCAACATGAATTACCGAAAAGTAGAACAATGTAGGTAATTTGAAAAGTAGTGCCATCAAATACTATACAGATTGGGGGGAAACTATGAAAACTATATACACTCACGGCCAATGAAAAGGTTCCACTGAAAAAACACCAAATTACTCCTAAACGGAAAAGGCTAGCTTAATGACGGTTTCTGCAACATTGAAGTACATTTAACAGAGCATCAGGATATTAACAACTAAAAACGGTAATATTTTGATCAAATTTTAAATAAATTGTTTGAAAAAATCGGGGTTGTTTGGTATCGACATTTTGTGAGTGGACCTTTTTCATTGCCCGGGAATGTATTTTGCCATTTTATTACCAACCGCAAAATTTCTAACTTTGTTTTTTCATACTAGTACTATAAAAACAAAGTTATGTGCTAGCAGAAAATATTGGAGTAAGTACCTAGAAAGTTAATTTTTAATATGCACGGAACCCGTGTCCGACCTATGCGACTCGCAGGTTTTTTACTAATTTGGCAGAGTTAGTAATTAAACGATAATTAACGAATATTATTTGCAACTTTTTAGACTTTAGCAATAATATTGAAGGGCAGTATACCAAAGGTCCTAAACAAGCTTACGTTTTAAGTAAGTAGTACTTACTTAGCATGTAATTATCTAGACTGAAACTGAACAAGAGCCGTCATTAAAATATCACCCACACATCCCACACGGCAGGCCCCAGCCGAGTTGATTAGGTAAGACCTCTAACCACCTCTACCCTTACAAAACGTGACAAATTTTCCTAGAAACGTCACAGTCAACGACATACGTCGGTTACGTCCGTCGTTCAGAATCACCTACCTACCTAAGTGGAACCTTCCACTGTGGTTCCCATCTCCACTTAATAAATACTAGGGCGAGAAAGAATTATGAATGG
Source organism: Plutella xylostella (assembly GCF_932276165.1). Lineage (NCBI taxonomy): Eukaryota > Metazoa > Arthropoda > Insecta > Lepidoptera > Plutellidae > Plutella > Plutella xylostella. Next base: position 6,939,176 of record NC_063984.1, on the reverse strand, counting down.
ATACCTACTGAATCGTTTATCTCTATTTAATAAGGACCTAATATACAATGTACAATAGCCTGCAGTACAATGCGTATTACATAAAATAAAAAAATTTTTTTTTCATATAATGTAGGTTAATGTTAATAAAAACAATGGAATTAAACCTAAAGACCATAGAAGTAAATTATCTTAACTAAAACAAAAGTAGGTTGAACCTTGTGTTAATCGCTTGCAAAACACTAGTCAAAATACCGACCAAGTGCGAGTTGGACTCGCACATGATTATGAAGGGTTCCTTACTACGAATAACAATATTCGCGGGTTCCAGCTCGCCTGTAGATAGTGCTATTTCAATATTTTTTTGCCAGCAAACATAAATTGTTTTTTTACAGTGATTGAAAAGCAAAGTAAAATTTACGGTACTTAGTTACTAATTTATTACATACTTAGAAAAACTAGGTACTTAGTACTAATAGGTGCATAAATGTAAGTTTGATGGTTTTATTTATAAGTACAGTAAATATAAGTACCTGAAAATCCTCTTTCACTGTTTTATTTTAGGTAACTGAGGAATGAATTCCTTATTCCATAACTGTGGACCATCACTAGCATTTTTAGCACAGAAACTTACTTTATTTATTGTTTTTATTGTTATTTAATGTTGTTATCAAACATACCTAATGAAATTGAAAGTCCAAATGCATTCCGCGCATTCACTAAGTATATAAAATTACTAATAGATCATTCACTTTCCCAAAACATAACGCACTAACAGAACAATCACAAAGGCTAGGTCTCGTAACAGGGCATCAAGTGTCAACAATGGGGGTACCTAGATTGTCATTGCAACGTGCCAGGCGAGGGCCTATACATTAGTCGACGGGGCTACACGTGAGCTTATGGATAACGTTGTCTGTGTACTAGCTATACTGTCGGTGTGTTGAGGTCGCGTGGAGCGGACACGTGCCTTGGGGCGCCGCGGAGTGACGTCACTCCCCCTTCCCCTCCCTCCACTGTTGACGTTACGTATCAACCGTTATTAAAGATTAAAATGTGACGTGACGTAGGCATCTTGAATCTCTTCTCTCTTAATTTTGGGTCTCTACCATCTGTTAATTTTCTGACGAAGTACTGCATTTTCGCACAACGTTCGTGAACGACAGTCTCCGACTCTGCGCGCACCGTGACAAATAGATAGCAATACATCTTAGTCGATCTTCTCGATAGAGAAGTGTTATGTTCTTCGCAATAGATGAACCTTTATTGTATTTGAGATTTTGTTTTATTTCTTTGAGGCAAAATTTTATACTTACAAAAAACCAAAAATTAAAAACTACCCAGCTATTTTATATTTGTTATTCGACTTAATTTAGACACAATTCCTCAATATAGTTTTAATATTTCAACTTTATTGAGGATTTCTTTTTAAAAGGTGCAAAAAAAAAGTTAGAATAAAAAAGAATTTATCTAAAAGAAATGGGCACTACAGCTTAAAATCATAGTCGACTTATAAAGCTTTCAAATAAGATATTTCAATCTCAAATTGATTCAGGTATTACATGTACTAGTTATTATTCTGTGGTATTACCAAGATATGGCTAAAACAACCAGCATAAGCGGACAAAATTTAATACGGGAAATAATAGTAAGGTGCAGGTGGGTTATTCCGAATTTCGGATAATTCCGATTTTTGCCGATTTTTTCCAAACGCAGCCATACTTTGAACCGTGGAACCATTCACCTTGATGGCAATTAATATTATTATTATTTTTGTAGTGTGTTGTTCTATTATTATATATTATAAAACGTAAATTAGTAAAAAAGCTAATTTCCGCATTTTTGAATTTTCGGAATTACCCGAACATCGGTAATTAATAAATCAGTTAAGTTATTTAACTGATTGTTTTTTCATGCAAAAGATTGTCGTTTTTGTTCACTACATTCGAAATTTAAAAACACTAGCTCATTTTTTTATTTTCCGGAATTAGCCGACTAGGGTAATTCCGACTGTTGGAACATTTTATTAAGAAATTCTGTGGATCGGGTAATTCCGAATTATAAATATCATATATAAATGTGTATACTTAAGTACTTCTGGGCAGTTGTAGGCAATATTTCGAAATAAGTTTTTGCGAGGTTATAGCTGATCAAAAAATACATTATGGTCCTTTAGCTTAAATGACCTAAAACTCATTTTAAATCTCATTCGGAATAACCCGCATTTAAAACAACCAGCATAAGCGGACAAAATTTTAAACGGGAAATAATAGTAAGGTGTATGTGGGTTATTCCGAATTTCGGATAATTCCGATTTTTGCCGATTTTTTCCAAACGCAGCCATACTTTGAACCGTGGAACCATTCACCTTGATGGCAATTAATATTATTATTATTTTTGTAGTGTGTTGTTCTATTATTATATATTATAAAACGTAAATTAGTAAAAAAGCTAATTTCCGCATTTATGAATTTTCGGAATTACCTGAACATCGGTAATTAATAAATCAGTTAAGTTATTAATTAACTGATTGTTTTTTCATCCAAAAGATTGTCGTTTTTGTTCACTACATTCGAAATTTAAAAACACTAGCTCATTTTTTTTATTTTCCGGAATTAGCCGACTAGGGTAATTCCGACTGTTGGAACATTTTATTAAGAAATTCTGTGGATCGGGTAATTCCGAATTATAAATATCATATATAAATGTGTATACTTAAGTACTTCTGGGCAGTTGTAGGCAATATTTCGAAATAAGTTTTTGCGAGGTTATAGCTGATCAAAAAATACATTATGGCCCTTTAGCTTAAATGACCTAAAACTCATTTTAAATCTCATTCGGAATAACCCGCATTTAATCGGAATTAACCTCGTGCAAAGAAAAAAATATCAACTTTTGAAACTAAAATATTTACGTATTCCGTGGGTATTTAGAGAAGTTTGTTAAACGGACTTTTAGGTAGTATTTTAGGAATGGTGAAAATAAAAATGCAACATTAAAAAAATATATCATCTAACATTTTTTGGGTACTACAGCTTAAAAATATACTAACTTTTAAGTGTTCTAATAATAAATTTAAATTATAAAAATGATATTTAATTAGGTATGGGTAATTAGCTCTGCCACTGAATTTCCATGCTGCTAATATATTTAATTATTTTCATGTTTTTGTTCAAAGCATCCACATTATGTAATGACAGTGCTCACTAGTGCAATAGGTATTTACAATAGGTGTTTACTTCACCATGTATTTGTGCATTTAATACACCTACACTCAATACCTACATTTATTGATCCACCATGAAATTGATTCTTATTGGTTTATTTGAATTTCCAAAAAACTCACAAAATGTTGGTCAGTCACTACCAGAAACCTCCTTTTGGGGGTCCTCCAGGATACTATATTTTGACTAAAGTAAGACAGAAGAGAAGAATGTTTTTGTTTTCAGATAAGTTGCTTAATTTTTTCTTTCCAAAAAGAGACATCTATTTATCCAAAATGTCTGTGTTAAATATGTTATGTTCAATGTTAAAATATAATGTCTCAATGGTAATTTGTACTCTATAATAAAAGTTATACTATAACTGTCTATAACCAACTCCGTTGGTAATACTAAATTGACCAGGAATTGATAAGGCTACATCTGGCAATCCTAACAGGAGCAGAGTAAATTACTTATTTAACCAAGTCACATCCAGAAAAAAATGGATGGGTCTCTGGGATGTAAGTGGTTAAAAATAATTAGTTAAGGGAGAATAAAGTTTCAATTTATCATTTGGTACTATTGAATATTTCATTGTATTAATTGAGGGTTTGATATTGGGTGCAATACACATCCCAGTGACCCATTGGTAAACCAGACACAATAGATATTTAATTGTCTCTGATTTAGCATGTTATAACATTGTGTAGTTCATAGTACACCTAATGTATACTTTTTGTATCGCAGTAGCTATGTATAATTCGACCTAATCTATCATAGAAGTATGAATTTTGATTTGTGAGTATGGTTACTTACCTTGAGCTGCAAGTCTATATTTTTAAGAATCCAATAAACACATCACCACAATAATTTTGAAATATTTTTTCAGTAATAATTTTAAACACTGAGAAATACTAAAGTTTAACTTTTTTTACGAAAACCTCGATTCATAAGAACGAAAAGTAATCAACACAAAACAATTTTAAGCAACATTACGTTGCAGTGCCAGAATCGAAACTTTTCAATGACCGAAAGTAACTTAAGCACCAATATCACGACTGAACCAACTGAAATGATAATCGAAACGAAACTGAACTCCTGAAACTGAAAATACAGTAATGAAAAGCCTCAAAATATTTTGCTTTACATTCTTCAGTCAGCTGTCAGAGTGTCAGATCAAATTGACATTTGACATTAACAAGAAGATTAAGATCACACAGATTACATTTTTGTCTTCTGTCAGAGTGACATTGGTCTGACAGACGGCAGACAGCGCAAGCCGCGCAAGCACATGGTCCTTGTGATCTGTCAAGCTATGTTATGTTTTCCTTCCTTCACAAGTTCACAATCTAAAGTTTTGATAAGATTTAGCAGATTTTAACAATCTGGTATTTAATTTATTGGTTAATTTCACGTGTTTTAATAAAAATGACTAAACAATTTCGTGATTTCGACAAAGATTCGTCAGATGACAGTGATAGTGATGATTCTATGGAAGAAGATGTAGAACAATCCGGTAATTATTTATACTTACTTGCTGCTTTACCGATCTTAATTTTATGTTACGCGAAGGTAGATTGCAGAAGGTAGAATTGTTCTGGTATAAAAGTACAGTATGAAATTTTACCAAAATCATGAGTACTTTCTATTCAAGGCTATTTCTATGCCATAGTTTCATTCAGTTTGGTTTGTAGTGACCTTTATAAACTTTGCAATTACTTATTATTATTTTCTCTGCTAGGCATAATATACATACCTATATTATGTTTTATCATATCCAAGGCACACCACTTGATGTAAGCAATATGTGGAATATAAGGGAATGGCATAAAATTCTAAATGTCTTTTTTGGTTTTAGAGAGTGAAGATAGTTCTGAATCAGATGTAGATGTTGGTGAGGAGGAAGCACCCAATGCTACGGGAGGGGAGGAAGCCAACAATGATGAAGAGGATGATGATGTAGTGAAAGCTATAAAAGCTGAAAAAAATAAATGCCGTGATCATCCACCAACAATAGTTTCTGAAGATTTTATAGTAGACATTTCATTCCATCCAGCTAGAAACTTGATTGCTCTAGCAAATATCCTTGGAGATGTTATGCTATATGAGTATGGGAATGAAGAAAATAAGCTCGTCAACACATTTGAATTACATCTCAAGCCGTGCAGGGATGTGGAATTTGATACTGAGGGAACAACTTTGTATTCTACATCTAAGGTAAGATTATACTCAGAATTATGTAAGTTTATCATTTTATTATTTAGAAATAATGCTAAATAAATAATTAGGTAATATAATTTTATTTTTGTATGGTCTACCTACTTTGACTTAAAAATATAAATGTATTGTATATGTTCTTAAAAAAAATGTTTTCTTTTTAATACTTACATTGTCTATTTCCAGGACAAATCCATCATGGCATCAGATGTTGAAACTGGAAAACTGAAGAGATGTTTTGAAGATGCTCATAATGAACCAGTTTACTGCTTGAAGAGTCTGGATAATAATAAATTTGTGACAGGTAATGTTAACTAATTCTGGGGTAAATTAAGACAGGTACGAAAAAACGAAGTTTCAGCACACTTTTGCACTAATTACAACTCTATCTTGTTGTATATTTAACATACCAGCTCTTGTTCCATTCATTTATTGGCAAACTACAGTAACCCTCCTCACCTGTAAGCGTAGTGCAAGACATGCGGGACGGTTCTCGGTACCCCACGTCAACAATGTGTATGGGTCTAGAACCAAAAATTATCTTGTGCCTAAATTATTTAACCAATTACCAACAGATGTCTCAAATGTTAAACCTTTCAATAACCATAAGAAAAAAAAGTACTTTCTGAACATTTTTTTGTTCAGTCCTTATAGTTTATTACTTCTCTGAATACCTTTTTATTTTTAAAGTACCTATGTGATTGTTAACATAGCATATGCATACTTACCTGTGTTAAACTACATCTTAGTTAATACATACCTACATAACATAATTTAACTGTTAAAATTACCTAAGGATTACAATAACATTCAAACTTGATATGAGCGTTTGCCCACATAGCGTCAGCGCACACCGAACTGCAAAATGCTCGCGCATGGTCGAGCAAACTTTTGATTGCATGTAGAACGCATACTCGAACATTTACTAGAAAGCTCGAGCATGGTCGAGCATCAAGTTGGGACGTGTATTCAATTTTGAAATGTATGGAATTATCATAAGATTAATTTTTCAATGATTTCACAATATGCTCTGCTCTGCTCTGCTCTTGGTGTGCGCTGACGCTTAAGCTACATTCTAGCTTGGGGCTCATAAGCATGTACCTTAGTCGTAAGCTTCACATGAATAAAATATTTTTGAATTGAATTGAATTGAATCAAGTATTATAATTTTTTATTGTAAGCTGAGACAGTTAGAAAAGGTATTATACGTACTTTTTAATTTTCAGGTGATGATGAAGGAACTGTGAAGCTTTGGGATATGCGAAAACCAGATCCCATATTTAGTTTGAAAATTGGAGAAGAATGTGTTTCTGATATGATCACAAATGAATCGCAAAAATATTTAGTCTGTGCTGGCGGTGATGGTGTACTTACATCTATAGATTTGAAGGGAAGGTTGGTATATTTTATACTAATTAATTGAATTATGTCATATTAGCAGATATACTGTGTAACCTTAGATACACTTGAAGCCTCCCTGCGTGTTTACTACAAACAACACTCTTGCAGCTTGGTCTTTGTATGCTACAAAGGGCTAGGCTGTAGTTATACTTTCATCCTATCATACATAATAGAGTGCTAGTGCTACCTCATGGTATTCATATTGAGTAATGAATATTTAATTAACTTAAGTAACGACATTTAATGTACCGGCACCAAAAAAAACTTTATATGCCACCCCAGCGCAAACACTTTTATTTTATGACAAGCTGTTCTCTTCAAAAAAGCTGTATAAAAGTACCCTCGGTGATAACCATACAAAACGAGCATTGGATCGCGTTCTAGCAACCCTGAGGCATGTCTCGCCGAGGCGTGCGACAGCTACCGAAGATACGCGGCTATAGACAGTGAGATACATGTTTGAATGTTTATAAAATATTATTTTGGGTCATCTATATTAAACTCAGTAGCAGGATCAAACTTTGCGCTGGGGTGGCTAACTGTCTCTTTTGCCATACCTTTGTACATGTGAACCTGCCATGTTTTTTATTATACCTACTTACGGCAGAATCAAAACTCTGCAATTAAAAAAACGCGTATGTGTCTTCAAACATAATAAGCATTATTTTTGTTACAGTAAAATCTACACGACATCAGAAGACTACGACTCGGAGCTGACCTGCCTCGGGCTGTTCCGCTCCGAGACCAAGCTGCTGGCGGGCTCGTCCAAGGGCCGCCTGTACCTGTTCAACTGGAAGCAGTTCGGGCTCCACAGCGACGAGTACGTGGGGCAGAAGCACTCGATCTCGTGCATGGTGCCCATCACGGAGAACATCGTGGTGACCTCGGGCGAGGACGGCCTGCTGCGTGCCGCCCACATGTTCCCACAGCGGCAATTAGGAGTCGTCGGCCAGCATCGATTGCCCGTCGAGCGGCTCGACATCAGCCACGACGGACAGTACATCGCCTCGTGTTCCCACGATAACGATGTCAAGTTCTGGAACATTTCCTACTTTGAAAAGATCGATACGCTCGTCAGCGAGAAGCAGAATAAGAAGAGAGACATGAGCAACAATTTGCCGTCGAGTAATGTTCGGAACGCGTCAGATTTTTTCTCTGGATTAGTTGAATAAATTATTATTGTTTAAAATAGTGTATTTATATTTATGTATTGGAACCTACGCATGTACACTTGTGTGTATAGGTACGTAATTATGTTAGAGCCGAACTCGAAATAAAAGTACTTATCAAGAATATCGATTTTATAAATACCCTTCGGTATAGGCATGCTTCGTAATCATCATCAATCAATCGATCATATTACAGCAGACTTTGAATATAAACATATTATTTTAGAGAGGTTCTTAAGTGATTTAAAATGAAAAAAAAATTGAATGAAGTAGTAAATATAAACATTTATTTTCGTATTGCTAAAGCTTTAAGAAATATAATAATCTTATTCACCAATACACTAAGCTGTTACTTTAACAAGGCACAAGTATTTCACGTTAATATTTATAATAACTTCAGGTGCAGCGGTCGAAACAGTCGGCACACACCATAGAGACCAGACTTTGATCCCGGGCTACTGAGAATTACAGGTAGATTTGATAGGTTGATATTTACTGTATTAGTTTTTATAATCTTTTCAGTAGTAATCTATATTTCGTATTTGAGGTACATTGCTATTAAAATTAGCCTCACAAAAAGTGGGTGCAGCAATAAGGTTGACCGATCCCTTCAGGGACTTAATAGCACGAGTTCATTACGTTGAACACATTGGACGGATTAATGTTATACAAAAAAGGACAGTACCTACCTACGTAGACAAAATCCCTATCAGACCAAATTTGTATTCCTCTGTGATGTGGTCCCTATTCACGTAACGTAAATATTATAACTTACATAAATACTTACTAAGATGTGTATATTGTAATCACTGTCCGTTAAAGCTATAAAACGAGGTTATTTTTTATGTTTCTTTGTGAAAAAAGATAGTTACAATAAATAATTTCATGTTATACGTCCAAAAGTATAGGTACCCTTGTGCAGAGTGCGGGTTCTCGACAGTCTCTTTAGAGTAAACTGCACGCATATCTAGAAATACTCAGCCGGGCAGTCAGGCACTTAACTTACGAATACTTATAATTGTAAACCAAATAGGTAAATCTTAATAGCTATTGAATATCTATCATTTATATTTGAGCTCAACAGATAAAGACATGCAGCAATTATGAATAATTTTACCTTTGTGATTTACAGATATCGGTCATACCTAACAACAATATTTAAAATTAATTTCCCAGCACTTTCCTTAAATATTATGAATCTTTTACGAATACATCGTTAGTGTTAGTCATTACTATATTAAAATCACAATTTTCTTTGGTCTAAATCTATGCTAGCATATTTGCTACCGAATAGGATTAAGCATCCGTATAATCGATAATAGAGATGCAAAAATATAGGTAGGTATTATTAGTAAATTAATTTCTAACACATAATAATTGAATTGAGGTAAAACCAGGCGGTCACCTTCCATCGTACAAGGACTATCACAATCATTTTAAAGCGGCGGCGGCGGCGTGTACATGATATGAGTAAGCTCGGGGCCCTGGCCTGGCCCGCTCGTATGAATGATTCTGCAGATTGGCTGTCGTTGTACACGACCTCGCGGGTCACATTACGACCAGCATCCGACAGTTACGTAGGTACTCAACTCAATACTCAATCCTTGCGTACTCTTATCGTGTAGGTACCTTAACGCCAAATGAAGAAAGAAAGCGAACCTCGCCAATTCTATGTTTTCTTTTGCGCCCACTTCATGTCATCGGCGCGCGGCTTGCAGCCGGTGAGCGCCTCTATGACGGTCTCGAGGGTGGACCAGAAGCGGATGAGCTCCAGCGGCCAGTTGAGCCAGCCGGTGGTGATGCAGAAGTAAGTCTCGTGCGGCGCCACGTGGTGCACGCGGTGGTGGCGGCGCGGCAGCACCACGCGCCACTCTTGCAGCGCCACCACCCAGCCCGGCAGCCCGAAGTACGTGTGCGACCATTTGTGGATCTGTTTTGAATTATTGTATTAGATATGTTAGATACGTGGTTATTCAGTCAAAGAATAGGATATTTCGTAAGAAGGTACATAGTTACTCAGATAATCGGATCTATTGAATAGGTATGGTCTTTTATTATGATACGATAACAGCATCCGAACCACAACATAAATAACATAATGGAATAATTATTTATAACAAACAATACGCTTTTGTTCATAGTTATTATGATTAGATGAAAGACTTTGCTAAATGCTTATGTTGCGTTGTATAACTACCTAACTACAAAGGTTTGTTACTTAATAATTAACTAATGTTTATCGATTATGTAGGTAAGGCATTACAGTAGGTACAGGCAGTGGCATGTAAGGGTTTCTACATGAATAAATAATTGCAAACGAAGGTAATTACTTGGGGTGACTGAGGGGACTGACTGGTAACACGTATTGTTAAACTGAAAAGAAACAAATGGTATCTTTTCTTACCTGATTGGTCATGGCCACAAAAATGCAGCATAGATACCAGTAGGCTATCCAGTGAAAATTGACATGAATGGTTTCATTATCATAGCATGATAGCTGCCATACAATTCGTGCTAATACTGGAATGGTTATAGCAAAATTGTCGCCATTGGTTTCTATAAAATCATGTCGGGTAATTGATGTAGGGTCAATGTGGTGCTCACGGAAAGGTCTAAGAAAATTCTGAAATAAACAAAATAACAAAAGATATATCTAGGAGATATGATCTAGTTCATTAAATCAATGCCAGGTAAGTAAAGCTATAAGTACCTTATAATTATTGAAGTTTCAGTGTAGGATAGGCTAAATAAAATCCCAATGAATGGCATCTCTACATTAGGTATGTGCTTTGTGGAGTTGATGAAGGAAACCCAAACAAACATGTAAGTGTACATACCCAGTACTTAGTTATAAAAATTAGGGTGGTAGGAATTTACTAAACTACCTATTAATTATATTTTATACTATCTATATACATCTCTATACTTCATACTATAGTTATAATTCTTAAAATAGTTATAATATAAATTATGTTATCCATATAATTTGGCATATTTATAAATACATAACTATTCAAATTTAGACACCCTGAACCCTCAGAAGTCTACTGTCCTCTAGAGAACATTGAATAAGAAAACATGATAAAGAGTGATTGATGATGATGGGACCTGATGTGTTGATGATTCATTCATAGTTCACACACACACACACACACACACACACTCACGCCTTGTACTAATGTACTCCCTTGCGGGGTAGGCAGAGATGCATTGCTGCACCCACTTTTCGCCAGAGTGGTATGTTAGTCCCAATGTAATAGGGGGCGGGCCTATTGCCATTTTATGGGCACATCCAAGACCCGGGAACAAATATCTGTGTTTAAACAAATATCTGCCCCAGCCGGGAATCGAACCCGGGACCGTCGGCTCAGTAGTCAGGGTCACTAACCACTACGCCATTCGGTCGTCATTCATAGTTCATACCTACAAAACTTAATAAAGAGAGAATACTTTTTCAGTTTTTTTGGAATAAAGCAATTTCAGGTTGATTTCATCCTGTAAATCCCTGGGAGATCCTTTGAACTGCCCCACTTGTGGTAGTTAATAAAGTGTACATGTGATTGGCCCAGAAAGTGTTTCTCCACCCCACAGGAACAATAAATTGGTGATACAATACATCCATTGTAGCCATATTAAACTAATTTATACATTGTTTCTACAGTAAAGCCATACAAAATGCATTTGTCTGATTTTCTACAAAGCTGATTGTTTAGTGAATAGGTATAGGTACAGAACAGATATAGCATTGATCAGTGAAATCATGCAACCTGGAAATGTTTGTGGAAGGTATAAAGTGAGAGAAATTCTCAAATGAAAGGTAAAATATACAGGTATTAAAAAAGACTCAGATTAACTTTGTACAGTTACAAAAATGAAGAGCCCAATACATAGAAAAATTCTGGTAATCACAAAATGATTATAATATACAATGTACTGTTAGTAAAAAACATCCTACAACCCAAAATATGGCAAAATATTGGTATTTTTATAAATATTTGAATCAATTAAATTACATGCTACAGTGTCTTTTTTAATGCCCTATATAATGAAGATAAAATAATCAGTTCAATTACTTTTCCTATAATAGGTAGATCCACCGAACCCCAAGTGTCAGCAGCCCAGTGTGCCACGCCAGAGGCAAAGTCAGCTGTGAGCACACCAGCTAGCACGGCAAACAGTAAATATGCATCAAAGTAAATATGCCTTGTCATGAGGACTCCAGCATACACACACAAAGTGCAACACACAACCACACAAATTGACTCTTGCAGCCTTTTTCCTGTCAAAAAAACATTAGCCCTGATAAAGTTTTATTTAGTACTAGCTGTTCCCGCGCGCTTCGCTTCGCCTTAAAAAGTTTTCCCGTGGGAATTCCGGGATAAAAAGTAGCCTATGTTCTTTCCCAGGGTCTAGACCGTATGTATACCAAATTTCATTCAAATCCGTTCAGTAGTTTTGGCGTGAAAGAGTAACAGACAGACAGACAGACAGACAGACAGACAGACAGACAGACACAGTTACTTTCGCATTTATAATATTAGTTAGGATGATAGAATATGTTTCACCTCAGGAATCAGGGGGCAAATATTTTTAATATTGTAGAGGTCTTTTGTTTGAACAGTATTCAGCTTCCTCCCTGTAATTCCTAGCTGATAATACTTTAATTCAGGAAGTAAGGTTTACATTGGCTATCTAGCAAAGAATCAGGTTAGCTGTACTGACCTGGACTGTATAGCTCAGCCAACTCCTGTGCTCCTTTGTGCCGAGGCCCCCAACGCAGCTGAGACCCCACCACACTTGGCACTTGGGTGTTTGCATTGGGATCATCCTCTGACATGGAATGCTCCAATATTTCTCTATCAGTTTTTACAGGTGCCATTAATGTTGTAGCCACGCTGCTGGCATATTCAAACTGTTCACAACTAATTCCATTACCTCCATCTCTTTTAGAACAAGGGGCTAAGGGCAGGGGAAAACTCATACTTGCGATGTTATTTAATTTCGAAGTTACGAAAATATTTTGTTTACTTATTAAAACTCACTCCATCAAAATGTTTTGACAGACATGACCTTTTCAAAGGACAGAAGGACTCAATGACTCACTGTGGTCACAGTACAAAGCTTATGCACTTTATTATGTTTTTTTTTTACTTTTAAAACTGAATACAAATGATACTGCTGTTGTATTTATTTAAAATACAACTATATTTCTAAGATCTTCACCTTAATTTGGTAATTATATCACTACGCATCACGTTATGAAATAGTAAACTGCTTCATTTCCAAATTGGAAAAGCTGAAATTAACAAAAATTCAGGAAAAGTAGACGTACCTACTGAAACGCAAACACAACAAAAGTGATAGACTTGACTTCAAATCAAAATAATCAAATCTGCTGTCAGACAAACGTCAGATAAACATCACTGTCACAGTGACATGACTTCGACTTCACATTCGCTTCACGCACACAGAGTGTGAAGCTCAGAAAGCCACTGCAGAAAGCTACGCCAAAAGCTCAGGCAAAAATGTTGCAATCTTCTGGGAAGCTTTGATTTGCTGCATAGAGAAAAAATAAACAATTGTGTAAAGAGTGCCATCTGGAGGAGTTTTTTGTCATCCTCTATACGTCATACTGAGCCTACAACGCCATCTCTTTATATTGCTCAACCTCATTGTACATACATACAGGGTGCCCTGTTGGGACACCCTGTATATATAGATATTGTTATCGCAAATATGTCTTATATCTTTATAGATTGAAGTTAATAGCCGGATCTCCAACAAACGATCCAATGCGATCCGATCGCCCGATCCAAGAAGTTTAGTATGTAAGATTCCTTGGATCGCGCGATCGGATCGCGTTGGATCGTCTGGTGGGGATCCGGCTATTTACTTCAATCTATAAAGATATAAGACATATTTGCGTTGACGTAGTTACACCACACAACAGTTATTACATTTATCAGCTAAATTTAAGTTCAATCTATTTATGTACCTACCTACATGCAACAATGAATAAAAAAACAAATTATTATATAATTCTTTATTACCTCGCATATAACAATGTTTCAGTTCAGTTTTGTTCATGTCACTTGTAAAAAAATATGCGAGTGGGTGTGTGTATTCCTTTCACCATGAAAACCAATTCATGTTTTGCTAGTTTATGTTTCCCAAGAGAAGCAAATCTTGTCACTTGTGGTGATAAAGTCATTTCGTCCAATAGTGCATCATTTATCCTCGCGAGGCAAATCTTTGACGACATTTATCAGTTTGGTACACATAGTATTTTAATCTTCAGCGGATATGAAGATGTCGATCGCTCTTTGCCAGTGCCGCCATTTCAGCTCGGTTCCCGTCGAACCACATGGAACCTGGATCCATATGGAATCTGTCAGGTCACAAGAATTTCATAAAAACACTTTTTGCGGATAAAGATGCTTTTTCTTGACACACCATGTTTATTTTTATTTGTAGGTATATAAAATTTATAAATAACGATATACCGAGAGTATAGGCTTTTATTACAAAAATTTTATTTGCGAGACATTGTAAGACAACTGAACTGACACTGACACGCAATTTCTTCATAAAAGCCATAGATCATGACAATGTTAACATTCAAATACTACTTATCTATATGTCTTGTTATTGTTCTATGGTCTTGTTGATAACGCCATCTTACATCTTTTTTGGTAGTAAGAGTAATATAAAGAGATGGCACTACCTTCTACTTAAAGTTCAGCCATTAAGGCACTGACTCCCCCCGTATTCTCGTATGGGAGTGTGTAGTAGATCTATGTATGGGAGCAAGATCAAAAAATTAAAGTATAAGTAAGGAAAGACAAGAAGGTTATACTTAGACAAGTTTTGATGATGTTGCGCCCGTAGTCGACCTAGCTTCAGTGACCGTAACTTATCACTGAGTTTAAGCAACACATGGCACGGTCAGCCATTGGATGGGTGACCGATTTCAAGTGGTTCTTTTCTTGACGCTTCCGTGCTTCGTACGGCACGTTAAGCCGAGGGTCCCGGCGTCCCGGTTGCTGTTTCGGCAGCATTCGTTAAGCCTAGTCAGAGGCCTTCGGGCAGGTTGAAAATACCTGACAGTCGGGTTGTCCGCTTACCCAACAACAGAACTCTCTCAGCACAACTTGCTTGTTTCGAGGTCCACCAACCCGCACTAGGCTAAAATTTCCTTCATTCTAAGGAGACCCGTGCCTCAGCAGTGGTGACGTGATGGGTCGTGATGATGATGATGATCTTGCTCCCACACCAGAATACCAGCAAGTCAAAGCTTCCAAGAAGGAACATGCGGGGCCTTGGTCTCACCACTATACTCGGTAGGTGTAATCAGGGTACCTAATATTACCGTCGCGGTTTCCTAGCCTGTGGAAACGGCCCCTACGCGACGATCGAAGAGCGCATTCGTCGCGATTCTCTCGCCTATGGAGACGGCTCCGGGGATGAAAACCGTAAAACCCAAAACGTCACAGGAATAGTATTAGCTGAAATGAAGTGTGGCTACTTACGAGTGTTTTGATTAACCTTTCTATAGTTACTTACTTAGTTTTTTTAAAGGTGGTCTCAAACTAAAGTCGTGGAGCAAAAGATGTTCAGTATCAGTGGTAGCGCTGCTCACGGAATATAAGATCTATAAGGGGTGACCCAGGGGGTAATTCTGAACAACTTTAGGATTACTTATATGATTTTTTAAAATGTTTTAGTCACGTGAGTTTTTTACTATTGGGGACTACCTTTTTTTTGCTCCTTTTGAAATCTGTGTATAATTATAAGTAATATAGTTATAAGTACCTAGATAAGAAGGTAGTTACTTATACAGTTATTTTATCAATAAGATACAATACAATATCATATCATAAATATCATAGTTAAGTACATACAAAATATAGTAAACCACCCGCTTGCATAATATCAAGCTCTATGGCCGGCTCTCCCAGAAAAAACAACTGTGACGATAGATCTAAAAATAATTAGAAGCAACGCGAAACACTACTGCGTGTGAAAGCTAGTAGATCGGATAGATGTACGTACAGTTTGCAGTTATTTGTGTAAAATGTGTGTTTCATGAAAATTACTACCGGTAAAGAGGAAAGTAGGTATTATATCCGGGCCGGTAATAGATATCAGCCAACCTACTTATAAAGAAAGTCGTTTACCTACGACACAACTTCTAAATGTGAAATTAACAATTTCCCGGTGTATATTTAGGTAAGTTCACACGATGAGCATTTAGGGGAGTGAATAATAAAAAGTTTAATGTCTAGAACTTAAATAATAATAATATGCGGGTATATCTCACACACGGCCATCCGACCCCAAACTAGGCATAGCATATGGGTATCAGACAGCTGATATATCTGCACAAATACATAGATATATAGATACATATTAAATGTAAATATCAACACCCAAGGCCCGAGTACTTACATATATATCTGTCTTTAAACAAATATCTGCCCCAGCCGGGAATCGAACCCGGGACCTTCAGCATAGCGGTCAGGGTCACTAACCACTACACCATTCGGCCGTCATTAAATCATTCTACGATCGAAAAGGAACCGTTAAAAAGCCGTTATAACTTCCTTCTTCAGATCACCATGCAGAGATTCAAGCAGCCCAAGTCTCTGGAGACGTTGTCTCTGAGCCGGCTGGCGGATTGGGTGGCGCTGCAGGCGGAGCGGCAGATGGCGCCCATCGGGGCCCTGGCGCAGCGCGACGTGGCGGGCGCGCAGACCACGCTTGCGCACCTCGTCGCCACCACGCGCACGCACCTCGAATACAACGTGCCCTGGATGCTCTACGATCCACTAGCCATAGAGTGCATACGAGCGCTAACTGAACTACTAGACAAAATCAAACAGGCGCTCGGATTCCGAGTGGCAATGGGAAAATTTGTCAGCCAAATGAATATCGCAGTTTCAATGATAGAAGTAGTTTTCACACAATCTTTAACCTTTCTATCAATTGATACTATCCCAAAAATAATGCGATCAGTGTTTTATAACAAACTTCATATGCTCACAGGTTTAGAGTTCTTAAATCTGGGGTCTCTATCGGGAGGATGGAAAACGTCCGACATGGAAGTTTCCATCATACAGGCTCTGAAAGAGCTGCATCGTCTCAAGTACTTGTGCATTAATTATGATTGTACTGATAATATACTAAGGTGCATAGTAGCTAACTGTACGAATATTCAAAAGCTGGACGTATCTTCGTCAAAAAGTATAACAGATGATAGCATAGATATAATAGCGAAATTAAAGTCATTGAAAAGTATACAGTTGTATAGAACGTTTGTGACTGTAGGGGGTTTTGCTAAGCTACTGATCCGATGTAAGAAACTGGAGGATATAGGCAGGTGTGATGATATAGGGAGAGTTCTAGAATATATAGACCTGTCTGATTCTGAGGCACCACCATTTTATCTAACAACCTATGTAAGCAGATATGCACCTCAAAATCATTTGCAATTAGCTGTTGACATGTGTCCCTACATTCGATGTATGACGGTCTTCCATAATCGCAATTCCGTTCAAAGTGACCTTATGGTTTTAATAGGATTAAAGGATTTGCGTGATCTGAAACTGTTGTCATGCGATTTTTATGCTGATCAATTAAAGCAAGTTTTACAAGTGAAGGGGTGCAACATCACCCACCTGCACCTCGAGCACGTGGATCAAATAGATTTGAATGCTCTCATGTACATTAGTCAAATGTGTCCTCTTTTGGAGAGTTTTACTTTGTATAATTGCACTTTAATTCAGCATACTTCCCTGTACACGAAAAAGTTGGACTTATTACCGTTTAGAAATTTAAAACGATTTACTTGCGTAGCTACGTGTACACACGAACAATTGATGTTTGTGTTGGCAAATTCTCTGAACGTCGAATTTGTGCACGTCGGCACTGCTGTTGAGTTGACTGATGAATTTATATTAAAGTTATTAGACAAAAACCCATTAATTTATCTTAAGGAGCTACGAATCTTGCAAACCGATTGTTTAACCATTACATCCTTACAGAGCATAATCGAAAGTTGTATGTGCTTAGAAGTATTAGTTGAGTTAGAGAGCTGGTCATTACTAACAGACAGTGATCGCGAATATATTAGGAACTATATAAAAGTAAACAACTTTAATATAGATACAGCACCAATACGCAGGTATGATGTGTAAATTCGATTTTGAGGTATCAAAGTAATTCGGTCCCTAATGTGGAAATAGTGTCAGTACAAATGAATGATGTGTGAATATGGGGTGCGTATTGCGACGTATAAAAACGAAATGTATAATTTCACATTAATAATGTTCACAAACTATAATGAACGTTACGTATAACAACAAAATCTATATTTTCATAAGGTATAAGATTCAATTGGTATAAGGTACATTTTATATAAAATCAAAATATATAATACTTACGAAGACTAATATCAATTCGTATAACATACATTACGTATATCGATTAAAATATATACTATCGTTTAGTATAAAGTTCATAATCTGTGTTTAATTACCCAACACCGTCAAACCCCCTAGCGCCAAAACCTAAAGATAGGTGCGACGACGAGCAAAGCGAGGAGGAGCGTGTTAGGTGCACATGTTCGTCGAAACCAAAGCGGAGCGCAGCGAAGCGGTGCGAAGCGGAGCGGAGCGTCTCCCCACATAGCGCAATAATAATAATAATGTCAAAACCCCTAGTACCAAAACCTAAAGATAGGTGCGACGACGAGCAAAGCGAGGAGGAGCGTGTTAGGTGCACATGTTCGTCGAAACCAAAGCGGAGCGCAGCGAAGCGGAGCGGAGCGTCTCCCCACATAGCGCCAATAATAATAATAATGTCAATACCCCTAGTACCAAAACCTAAAGATAGGTGCGACGACGAGCAAAGCGAGGAGGAGCGTGTTAGGTGCACATGTTCGTCGAAACCAAAGCGGAGCGCAGCGAAGCGGAGCGGAGCGTCTCCCCACATAGCGCCAATAATAATAATAATGTCAAAACCCCTAGTACCAAAACCTAAAGATAGGTGCGACGACGAGCAAAGCGAGGAGGAGCGTGTTAGGTGCACATGCTCGTCGAAACTAAAGCGGAGCGCAGCGGAGCGGAGCGGAGCGTTCCCCCCACATAACGTCAATAATTTTTTGTGCATTATACATTATGATAATTATATCCGTTGTAGAATATATGTTATAAACTTTATGCATTTTAATCGTTATATCAATTGAAATTATACTTTTTGAACGTTATTCTTTACGAAATTATGTATTTAGTAATTATGCCTTTCGTTTGTTATGCACAGTGATCGTTATACTTAATAAATTTATATCATATGGGCGTATACCTTGTGAATGTTATACCATTCGTTTTTATACCTCGTATTACTTACCCGTGAATATGAATACTCAATCAAATATTGAGGTATCCAAAATAATATTGCACCTATACAATAAGGAAGGACTATACAAGGGTGGAAATTTACTAGTTTGTGAGCTTGCAGAAAGGAAGCCATGTATAAAGTATACTTATTCAGATCTGGTTTAAATACATTGATTGATTGTATATTCAAATTTTGATTAGGTGTCATCTTTTAAAAAGATAGCAAATGATTGTTTTTCTATGTGAAACAAATATTTGTTTCCAATTTGCTAAATTGGGCCCAAAACTGATGAGTGAGTGGGTTTGTTTTTGTAGATATTTAGATTGTACAGTAGTAAGCAATTACCCTTGTAAATAATAATTTAATTATGCTTTTAATGTTCTAATTTAACTGAAGACTTAAAAACTAAACTAAGACCATGGCATGTGTTATGATATGATAGGCTACATATCAAGTCATATTTTGTAACAGAACCCACAAGTTTTTAAAATGGCATTTAGGGCACCCTGAGACATTTATAGGTACCATATACTCAGTAGGTACATATTTATATTTATATGCTAGACTCATTCCTCCACCACTTCAGTAATAAAGTTTTACTTCAACATCATTATTATTATTATTTTAAAGACCCTTGGGCTTTCCCTACCCCTTCCAAGATATCTGCTGTGACTATGATATTGATTAGGCACACATTCAAAATGTATAGTGTCACATGGTTAAAATTACACGTGTGCCTAATGATCTTTTTTTATGCATACATTTATGAGGAATAGGTGGAATGTTAAGGATCTTGTTCCAGTTTTGCAAGTGTGTATTATACTAGTCCGGGGTAGGAGAAAATTAATATCTATGTATTGAGAAAAACTAGTCACCTTGCTCAGCTATTTATTGTTTCAATTTTCTGTATTTCTCCATCAGCAGGTATCACTTCCTTCTCCATCGGGACCAGAGCAAACATGTACACTGGGTATATGCCCTCTGGGAAGTTGGTCTGCTTGCATTGCTTAATTCGTTTTAACTTTGCCTTTTTGAAGATTTGTAGGAATTGTTTCAATGGTCTTGTGACTGATGAATCTGTGTCATCTTTCTCAATTCTTCCCGAGGATGCAACATTTTCCTTTATTACAATTATACCATTTTCAGTTAGAGCATTTCTGAAAATAAAAGATAAACACAATAAATACATATTCAGAAAAAGAGCAAAAAGAAGAAGAATATAATGAAGTAAAGTGCAAGTGGGGACAAAACATATATAATATTACACTCTTGCGCCCATTATCAGTTTTAAGAATAGAGAGGTGTTGGTTATTTTACAAGACTTTTTGGCTTTTCTCCAGTGGAAGGGAGAGGAGAAATACAGTTAGGTAGGTAGGATAAGAAACAGTTTATATTGGGAGTCTGAAGACCTTTTCATTGTCTGAATATAGTAAATGAACCAAACTGGTGTAAAAAAGACAGTATAATATATTGTATACTTACTTGCACCTTATTAAATATGAAACAAGGTCACATTCAATCAAATGTCCCAGGACCCATTGATTCCATATGACATCATACTTTTTATCAGGATTAAAATCTTGCAGACAGCACTTGTACACACTGCCAAGTTTGGTTGTAAGATCTCCAACATAAATCTTCAAGTTTTCTATAAACTTCTCGTCAGGTTCCACGACGTCCACCGTGTCAAAGTTGGGAAGTAGTAACAACTTGGATATTCTTCCAATACCGGCTCCACAGTCGAGAGCCGTGCGAGTATCGGGAGGGTTAGATAATGATTGAAGCGCCTTCAGAAACAGTTTTGATCCATCAATATCAATGTCCGAGATATACCCAAATCCCCCTAAAACTCCATCAAGAGTTGCGGGGATGCTGGCCCAATATTCTGAAGCTTTTCGATAGGTTTCACTTTTATTATTCATATTCAAGAGTTAAAAAAAATTTAAGTCAGTTTTAATTGATAGTTTCTGTTGTTGCTGCTTGGCTTCTATATAAATTTATTACTACAATATTTTAGGAAATCAAAAATTTATTTTATTTTTATAACCAACAACAAGCACCGTCTTATCGTTGACATGACACTGACAGTGACAGTTGACAGTGTGAAACTGGCAGTTTTATTTTTGTTTTAAAGGGTTTTACGGCCTTTCTGTGTTTTGAGCCTTTATTAGCTACACTGTGACAAAAAAAATCTCAGGCGCAAGGTGAGCAAAATGATTATACACTGTACGAGACCAAGAGCTCATTTAGAACGGTGCATTATGTCCCACCACACCACGTTTATTAGGTCGAAAACTTGAGACGAGAGCAGAGCGGCGAGGGAGCATGTCAGAAGGCTGACAAACTTGCAAGGCCATTATTATTCTGAAGTCCAAAAAAAGATCACTCCGAATTCACAGACTACTTAATTGGATCATAGACAATTAGGCCAAAGACTATAATATTGACATTGACAGCTGACACAAAAAATATTGTGATTGGGGATTGGGTGTTGTGTCAATAATGTCAATTTGTATTTCGCAACTTTCTCAAACGAAATAGTTAAATTGTTAATTCTACTACAAATAACTTTAATAATCTAGAACAAACAACATCAAACTCGAGCACAATGACAATGG
The DNA here is from genome assembly GCF_932276165.1 of Plutella xylostella. Lineage (NCBI taxonomy): Eukaryota > Metazoa > Arthropoda > Insecta > Lepidoptera > Plutellidae > Plutella > Plutella xylostella. The sequence goes on along the minus strand of NC_063984.1, from coordinate 6,917,192 downwards.
GTGACGAACTCCCTGTAACATCATTAGTTTTGCCAGTCCTCATACGACCAGTCCTAACTCAGGTATGTAAATTAAATCACACATAAGTATTTCCTAGGAATAGTCAAACATTCTTTGGAATACAAATAGTAACTTTATAGTTTAGGTCTGTTATGTTTCTTAATTCAAATCTTTTTAACAAAACTATAACTAATAGCTAATAAACAAATTGTACTATAATTTCAGCTTGAGAAGTATGATTTGGGTGCATCTCAAAGTTTACGAGCAGCTCTCACCAAAGCCGAGGCTGCAGTGCCCGGGCTGAACTACGACCTGGTGGCGGGCATCATCCGCAGGGCTGACATCCCTGTCAACATGAATGAGAGCCTTCTCCGCTTGCAAGGAACACTTACAGAGACCGAGTGTAAGTACCTGTTATGTGTCTAAAACATTACTTTCTAGTTGATTAAACTAGTTGAACATATGGTAACTTGTTAAATTAAACAAAGAAAGAACTGTTGTATTCAAAGCAGTTTCCCAAATGCATTATAATTATGTTACAACATAACTGAATTTGACAAGGTAAATCAAGGAATGAAGTGATCCACAGTTCTTGCTACAATTAGGTATTACTTATGTTTTATCAAATGTGTAGAAATCTACACCATGTTGTGACAGTATAGTAATATCAAGTATTGCAAATAATTTCAGGTGCTGATTTAAGACTGAACCGAAGTGAGGAGGCGTTCCAGGAGTTGAACAAGAAGTCCACTTCTCTTAAGAAAATTTTGAGTCGCATTCCAGATGAAATAACTGATAGGAAGACATTCTTAGAAACCATTAAGTAAGTTAATGATAAGTAAAGAAAAACCTTTCAATTATTACATTTTGAAATTCTACTCTTTACCTACTCTATTATTTACCAAGTATTATATTTTAAATAATATACAATAACAAGGTCCAAAACTATTCCTTCATTGGCAGGAGACCCGTGCCCCAACAGTGGGGATGTAATGGCTTGTGATGATAATGTCCCCACATATTATTATTATCATAATTATTATTAATTTTCAATAAATGAATACATTTCAAACCAATCATTATTTCTTTCGCAGGGAAATAGCATCAGCTATAAAGAAGCTGCTGGATGCTGTGAACGAGGTGTCCACGTACACGCCGGGGCCCGGCAAGCAGGTGCTGGAGCAGAGAAAGAGGGAGTTCGTCAAATACTCCAAGAGGTTCTCCAACACCTTGAAAGAGTACTTCAAAGAGGGACAGTAAGTGTGAAAGAATATTTAACTCGGTTTCTGATGAATTTTAAATTGAAGCAGGTACTGTAAGTCCTGTTTTAAGCTTCCTGTACCAAATATGATCAATATTGCGCCTGCATTTATGGAATGGTTGTGCTACAGTCAGAGTTACATTTGTCCTACTAATATTATAAATACGAAAGTTTAAGAGTATGTGTGTATATTTGTTACTTCTTCATGTCGAAACGGCTGAACCGATTGTAATGAAAGGTATGGAGTTAGCAGACACCCTGGATTAACACATAAGCTACTTTTTATAATGGAATTCCCACGGGAAAACTTTTGGAGGCGAAGTGAAGCTGGCGGGAATAGCTAGTATGTATAATATTAGTATGGGTAAACAGTAAGATTAAAATTTAACTTTCCAGGGCCAACGCAGTGTTTGTGAGCGCACTGTACCTGATCCACCAGACCAACCAGATCCTCTACACCGTGAAGAACAAGTCAGAGTAGAATACACTTTCCTTTATCCATTAGACTAGTGTTATTATTATTACATTATATTAAAATTTCTAATCAAGATATAATAATATATAATGGTGTTAAATACGTTATTATTTCATTTTTTTAGGCTGAGGGTATAAATAATGTTGTGTTTTTGAGTATTCAAAAGTCATTAAGTAATTTAATACTTCATGCATAGTGTAAATTAACGGATTTTTCAGTATTTAGCTGGTATTAGACAAATAAGAAAAGTAACTGAATTATTGAATTAGATTTTTTTCAAATTGCTAAGTTTCAGATAATATTTTGTTAAATCTTATTCTACATGTGCATCTATTTGTAACTTATTATATTGTGAAATCTTACATTAGACATATATTTATAAATTATTAATCAGAGAGCCGATTAGAGTATTATAAAGGCTGCCAAAAAATATACTAAACTCTAATAGATAATCATTTTCACTCCATTAACTTTTTCTCCCATACACAGTATTGAAATATCTACCTATATGTGGAATTATGTACTTATGGGAACTGAAAAAAGTGTTCTAACAAGTAAAAATGGTTTATCAGATATTTTCATTCATACATAGCCCATACTTTGTATTAATTTTATTATATTAATATCATAAACGATCCATTATTCATATTCGTAAGCGTTCTAGCCGTTAATTCGTAATAAATTCATTAGCCTTAGTTACGTAGAATATATTTTTTAAACATAAAAGTATACTAAATCTGAAATGGTTATAGAAATGTTAGGTTTAAATTAATGTTTTCCACTAGAGTTTTTATTAAACTAGATACTGCTACTAATTTACAACCACCGTATCTCTGATTAATTGAATCCTTATCATTCCCAAATAGGTATGGTTGCTTTATCAAAGATTGTAATATAACTTACTGTAAAATTTTATGTAAATCAATAGATAAGCCACTACCTAGTTCTGTATAGTATTAAAATACATATTTTGTCTACAATAACCTATTAGTTTTTTTATTATTATGGCGATCATGACCGAATGACGATACGACCGAATGGTGTAGTGGTTAGTGACCCTAACTGATATGCCGAAGGTGGCGGGTTTGGGCCCGGCCGCGGCCAATATACGAATATTGGCCGCGGCAAGACAGATATGAATTTAAGACAGATACACTCACGGGCAAAGAAAAAGTTCCACACACAAAATGACGACACCGAACGACCCCGATTTTTTCAAAGATCTGTTTTTAGTTGGTACATATACAGATTCTAAGTTTAATTTACTTCAATTTTGCAGAAGGCGTCATTAAGCTAGCCTTTTCCGTTAGGGAGTAATTTGGTAATTTTCTCAGTCAGTGGAACCATTTCATTGCCCGTGAGTGTATTTACACTGGGGTCTTGGGTGTTATTTAATATTTATACAATAATAATGTACCTATCTGTGTAATACAGGGTGTTGCAAAATTGGTATACTAAGCCGAAACCTACATGTGCAGCATGTTATATCTAAGCCCGAAACTGAAATCTGAACTGAACCCTGTATATCAGGTGTCCGATCCCTATATTACATGGCTCTGCCTACCTTGGGGTCAACCAGCCGTTTGGGGATAGCCGTGCCGTGTGTGAGATGTCCCCACATATTACTATGATATATATTTACCATTATGAAAAGAATACCACTACAATGCGGCAAGTTACTTGGCGACCCTCCTTGCGGGGTGAAAGAAGTGGCGGGGGCGAGGTAGCACGACATGCTACACACGTAGAAAAGTGTGCCCGGATTAATCTCGCGATAGCTTGTAACTATTTCTGACGTAAGTAAAATTTTATTCTATGAGTGTTCCCGTAAATGTCATATTTAGCTTAAAATTTATAGTTTGACAGCATTAAAATTTGGATGTTTACCTTCAGAATATCTACCCATTTGAATTTATTTATGTAAAAGTGTTTTATTTGTCACTTTCATGTTCACTCTCTGTTTGAACTTGTTCATCGTCGTCGTCATCCTCATCTTCATCATCGTTTTCATTAACTTCAATTATAAATCTAAGACAAAAACCAATTTATGTTTAATTTACAATAAATTATAAATAAACCTGTCCAATACATCGTCAAATACTCTATCAGATTTATAATATTCGTCTTAATTTTTTATGACATGGTCGTCACAATTTCTCCACTTTTTAGGCGAATAATTAGAGAAAAGCAACTCTAAGTCTTTTATCTCTTTATCTAAGTTAGAGTCAATCGACGTTCTTGCGAGCTCGCCTTTCACGTACCGCCACACAAGTTCAATAGGATTTGATTCCGGGTGGTATGGGGGTAGGCGAAGCACGATATGACCATTTTCTTTCAAAATTTCATCAATTTTGTAATTTTTCTCTGTGTTTTGCTCATTAATTACTTTCATTAAATCACATAAATTTTGGTTGCTTTCCTAGTTACAAGAACTGACAACTGACGCACTGTCATATGGACTCTTCGTCTTTGTTGTTTACTTTTTCGTATCTGACTGCGCAGTACCAACCTTTAGCCGCGTAGCATGACTGATCCGGTACGTTGTTCTACAAGAAGCCCCTATATTGAGACAGGTTCTACCTTTTTTGGCATAAGATTTTTTTGCCTAATCTCGTATTGCATAGTAACGTTTGGTCAAAGTCTCGTTACGCCGAAAATCGTATGGCATAAATCTGGTTCTACCTTTTTTGGCATAAGATTTTTTTGCCTAATCTCGTATTGCATAGTAACGTTTGGTCAAAGTCTCGTTACGCCGAAAATCGTATGGCATAAATCTCGTTTAGTAAAAAGTTATTTCGCATAAAATTGTTTAGCCTAATAATGGTATGGCCAAATCTTGAATAGCCTAATAATGCTATGGCATAGGTTTATACAAAGTAATAATATTCGTTTGGCTTTAACTTTGACGGAGCGTCTCCCTACATAGCGCAAACTGGTGCCTTGTATTGTTTCCGCTGTTTGGAAAACGCTCCGCTCCGCTTCGCTGCGCTCCGCTTTGGTTTTGATGAACATGTGCACCTAACACGCTCCTCCTCGCTTTGCTCGTCGTCGCACCTATTTTTAGGTTTCGATCTCATGGGGTTTGTAATAATTATATTGGTCGTTAACTGTCGATTTTTTGATCATACAATATCGTGATTTTCGGGATGTAGGAGAAAAATACCACAATTTGTACATTTACTACATACTTAATATATTATTTATTAAGATAACATTAGGAGAAACAAGATTATACATAGGTATAGACGAACATAAATTTGAGCAAACGAAACTTAGCTGTTTAAAGATTGTGCCTAAAAAGTTTTAGACGAAACGAGCCTTATGCCACATAAGTCTTGGCAAAGTGATGGTTCGGCCAAAAAAGTTTAGACCATACGAGTTATGCGAAATGAGTTTTGGTCAATAAAGATTATGCCAGATGAGCGGAACCCCATAAATCTCGTTTAGTAAAAAGTTATTTCGCATAACATTGTTTAGCCTAATAATGGTATGGCCAAATCTTGAATAGCCTAATAATGCTATAGCATAGGTTTATACAAAGTAATAATATTCGTTTGGCTTTAACTTTGACGGAGCGTCTTCCCTACATACTAGCGCAAACTGGTGCCTTGTATTGTTTCCGCTGTTTGGAAAACGCTCCGCTCCGCTTCGCTGCGCTCCGCTTTGGTTTTGATGAACATGTGGACCGTGTATTTTTAGGTTTCGATCTCATGGGGTTTGTAATAATTATATTGGTCGTTAACTTTCGATTTTTTGATCATACAATATCGTGATTTTCGGGATGTAGGAGAAAAATACCACAATTTGTACATTTACTGCATACTTAATATATTATTTATTAAGATAACATTAGGAGAAACAAGATTATACATAGGTATAGACGAACATAAATTTGAGCAAACGAAACTTAGGTGTTTAAAGATTGTGCCTAAAGAGTTTTAGACGAAACGAGCCTTATGCCACATAAGTCTTGGCAAAGTGATGGTTCGGCCAAAAAAGTTTAGACCATACGAGTTATGCGAAATGAGTTTTGGTCAATAAAGATTATGCCAGATGAGCGGAACCCATTGAGACATTATACGATTTGTTGTTTTTAACGTTATTTTGTTGACGAATTATAGATACCTAATAATAATATAATGATAATATTAAAAAGGCCTCAACACTCATCCTAAGACTAATGGTCTCAGGATCAATGATCTCATGTGGGTCGCACTCAAATTATGACAGACTATATAAGACATGTGGCCGCCTCGGCTGCGCGGCCGAGACTGCCGTAACAATGACATGCAATGCACGCGTTGCCCTTCCCCGCTACCCTCCCGCTACCCGCTGTCGTCTTGGGTACCTCGTCCCCTCCGCGTCTTTCACCCCGCAAGGAGGGTCGCCAAGCAACTTGCCAATCTATAGTCCATTATTAAGTATACAAAATAATTAAGGTAGCTATTGGTTTCAGTTCCGTAAGTATATTTAATTTCTGTTGTTAGCACAAAACCAGGATTCACATAATTACTTACATAGAACTGAAAATCAAAAGCACAATCAGCGGCCTTATTACTTAAAGTTATCTTACAGACAGCCACGAAGTTGTTTCTCTTTAATTTGTTTTCCCGTGTCAGTTAGGAAATTTGGCCAAAGAACATAAAAAGGGACGGTAGCCAAACCACCAGAAGGACAGACGTCATCGCCAACATTGCGGGAAGGTTTTAGAGCAGCACAGGACTTAGGTTTAAGAAGACCTGTAGGGTTACCTAGCTTGACGAAAAAAGAACGAAGGATTAATTGTAACTTCGTATGCTACAGCACAGAAGAGTGACCCCTCTATACCCAAGAGTAGGAGCCATCCATATGATGATGATTTATTTGGTAGTTACAAATGACTCGATTCGAACACACGATCTATCGAATGTAAAGCATACGCCCTCACGGCCTGCACCTACCCTGTACCCTAAAAATTGATGCGATATTAGAAGTAGTGCGTGGGAATGGGAATAAGGAGTTGTTGATGAACAATGGTGGCTGGTGCGACGGCCGAGTGCGGCCGAGCGTCGTGACACGCCGGGCGGTGATTGGTCGCGGGCGGCGCGGGGGGGGCTCGCACAATGCCGGTCGTGTCCTGACGCCGTGACACTTGACACGGGAACCCCGTCCTCCGACCTCCACATATTTCCGCGTACAACCTTTTTTCTCCAACGCAGTGAGCAGCCCACGATTCAATTTGACCCGTGGAAAAACGACCACTCCAAAATTCTCCGTGTAAAATCGATATTTTATTCAACATTTTGTTTTGTTGCTATAGGGAAGCTCGCCTTATGGTTGTATTGTATTTAAAATAGTTTTTTATTCACCTACATATTTCACGAAATAGACACTCTTTAAGTAAACATTGAACTAGATATTTGATGTAGGCAGGTACCTACCTATCTGGCTATCTTCTCGGATCACCTACCTACCTAGGTAGGTAGTAAAAGAACATTGCTAATTTGTCATGCACTCTAGTCTCGTCTGCAGCTTAGGTTGTTTTAATTTAGCATGGAGTTACTGTATTGCTAAGTATAGTTATTATTAATGCTGCGCTGTCGCGTAGGTCGCTTGGCACTTGGCAGGTAGGACGATACAGACCTACTCTCACTTCAAAATGTTACCACTACAATGGCTGACTTTCTTTCCGGGTTGATTCTAAATGTTATTATGACACCGCATCTTAACAATGAGTCAATCATCAGATCAGTTTAAATATTCATAGCTTTGCAGCGGAGGCGTAATCGATTTTAACTGAGAAGTCGCTAGTCTTCGGCGCCGAAAAGATGAAAGCGTATGATACGTCCGCATACGGCCCATGTGCATTGTGCCTGTAATAGCAAGTACCTAAGTACTCGTGTGAATAGGACCACGACCGATTTAGGTACCTACCTACCTTCGTATTGCATATTAAAATAAAGTTATTGAAAAAAAATCTGTTGTTACTCTTTTTTGTAAGTACTCGTAGGTATCACGTATTAAGTTCACTGGTCATGGTTATTTGATACCATAAAAACAAGACACAATAAGTAAAGCTGTCAATTACCACATAGCGTCATATTTTTGTAGATCATCACGACCCATCACGTCCCCACTGCTGGAACACGGGTCTCCTTCTAAGGAGGGTTTTTAGGCCTAGTCCACCACGCTGGCCAAGTGCGGGTTGGTGGACCCCAACACAAGCAAGCTTGTGCCGAGAGAGTGGTCGGGTAAGTGGACAGCCCGACTGTCAGATGTTTTCAAGCCGCCCCCCAAGGCCAGGCTTAACGACTGCTGCCGAAACAGCAACCGGGACCCACGGATTAACGTGCCGTCCGAAACTCGGAAGTATCCAAAAAAGAACCACTTGAAATTGGTTACCCATCCATGTGTTGCATTTACCTACTGCTATAGGAATAACCTCCGGTAGGTTGATCGGACGATGAAAGACTGTGAGTAGATTATAGTTCATCATCATCATTGAAGGTAGGTATGATTAATGCGATCTAAGCACGACAGATAAATAAAATAATTGTCGCGACTACTCAATGATTCCAGAACATCAATTATACATGATACCTAAAAGGAGGCGATATCAAGACACGTCTCCGCTCCTTTTTTACACAATTTATTTCCAAGCGTTTTTAGCATAGCAGAATTGACAAGAAGCTCTTTGTCAATGCATCACATTTAAATTTATAGTTCGGAGCTCCTCGAGTAATTGCTGCACATCAATCTCAAGTTTCACTTGAGAAAACAGAGCATTTGTTAGCTACACAATAACATGGATCAGATTAGCATGCGTTATTGTGCTAAAAGTTGTTACTTAAGTAACTAGGTAGGTATATTTAGGGATTTTTAAGGTCTACGAACCCAAGTAACATTTCATTCGAGCTTAGGTTGTAAGAAATGCCTTTAGGTTTTATAAGGGTTGTGAAAAGGTTAATGCTTTGCTATCTGGCCATATTGAGTACTTGAGAATGATTAATAAGTCCTAAAACCAATTGTTTATTAATGCAACCTTGGAGCTGCTGATAAGAGTTTAAATTAACGTTATTTTAGCTTGTATTTCAAGAGCATATAGTTCTGGGATCTTATAGTTGTCGTAGACTCCTGATAAAGTTCTAGAAAAGCTAGCATTTATGCTAAAGTGAGAGCTTAAGGTTAAATTTTTAACCTCGATACAACCATAAAGTTATGGAATGTTGAAATCACTAATAAGTAATTTTTAAAACCTATCTCAAACCTTTAGGCTGATGAGAGTTGTCTAGGCAAACAAATTAGGACTACTGGGTGAAAACCAAAAGCATTAAGCACTCGCTATGAGCTGAAGGCATGATTTAAGTCTTTCAAGAATATTTTAAAGCTTTAGAGGCATCCTCAAAATATGTTTAATGCTTTTTAGTAATTTCCTAACGGCCGCCATATTTTTTCACTGAAATAAAAAAAAAAACTTAGCAAAAAGATACATTTTAATTAATTAGGGGAAAATTCAGTAGCGTGTGCTATACTATTCCAAATATATGTTTTTTATATAAACAGTACTATTATTTCTAATATAACTTTACACCAAACATAAAATTTTATCTATTTTTTTTATTAAAACATCTTCAAATCTATTATTTACAAAAGGCCCGTCACGTATACAGAACTATTATCCTAAAGTATCACGGTAAAGTGCTAGTCGCACAAGTTTTTCATATTTCCTGCCTTCAGGCTAACTACTTACTGTATTTTTTATTAATACAACACTTACAAGTTAGCCATTTTGAATCTTGGAAAGTGTCAGGTAATGGCGCCATTTATTATAATTATTATAAAATCTTACACAGAAACATTTTAAAACCCGAGAGTCCTGGAAAGGCATTACAAACATCCATCAAATATGTTTTAAGTTATAGTAGAGTTACATCCAGGACTAATTTAGAACTTAAAAGCTGTCTTCCAAGGTTATGTTAACGTTAAATTAAGGTTGTGAAGGTTATATTTAGGTTCTGTGTAATTAGATCAAAAGGTTCTGGGTTTGAGCTATAGGTTTTGCTGTAGCTCTCAGAAAGGTTCTAAAACGTGGGCCCTTTTTGCACTCAGGAGGTTAATATAAGGTTAATATAACGTTATTGAGCCTTCTTAGACTTACAAGTAGATTTCCATACAAAGGTTCTAGAACCTTTTCAAAACCTTTCTAAAACCAAAAATGTTACTTGGGAATGATACTACCAGGATCGTACATTTTAACATTTTTGGAGAGACCTACTTTACTACTTCAAGATTTTGTGGAAGCTATTCTTCCTATTATTTGTTTTAATACACATTAAGTCTACCCGTAGATACAGTGTGGAATTTAATCAATGAACTCCCCAAAGACATGAAAATGTACCCGACACGACATCTATGTAAAGAACCACTCTTATAATTGAACCAACTCTGAAGTCGGGAATAATACAGATAGATAACTAGGTCCATTTCTAGACATTAACCATAAGTATGATATTCGCTGAAGACGAATATTGACCCACCTTCCGCTTCATTAAGGTGGGTCTCATTCTTCAGATAACCATAATTTATGATTCCTTAGAATTTTAAATTTACTATTGAAACTATTGATGCACCTCTAAAGTACCTACACCTATGTCGGTAATAATAATAATGAATATTTATTTTCAGACCACATAGGTAGTCCATAGTAAGTGTTAGTAATAGGAACTGATTCGACAAATATTTAAATTAACTCTCGCTGTATTCTGCATAAATACTCAGGTACTCTATGCGTCTAGACCGAATAAGCAAACCTATTTGTTACATTTTTACACAATCTCATGTAAATATTTACAGCTGTTGACAAATTTCCATGATCCAGCAGACAGATGTGCGGATGAAATCTTTGATGGAATAGCAACCAGACTTACAAATAGCCCGAATTACATATTCCTCATTAAATATTGATGAAGCATCTGCTGGATAGTACGCGCGTTACTGAATGCTCAAACAATGATTTTTCATCTGAGCGCATTCAGATACTGAAAACTGGGAGACTTTGAAACGCTCTACTTGGGTATATTTTCGCATGTTTTTAAAATTTCAGTGAATACAGTTTATTACCATTTTATTTATTGAGAAATATCGTATAAGTACTAGTCGTAGACAAGGTTCATTAAGTGACTATACAGGGTGTTAACTTGATTGCGTTGGAGCGGGAAATGGTAGATACAGCTGATGATACTGAACACGTTAAGACATTAAAAAACGTATTTTATTTGCTTTAAGCTGACCAACATAAAACAGTTTTATTTAGTACATTTTAAAATTTCATAGTCACCCTATTCATGTTTAGGTACGTTTGACAGAATGACCATGAACTTGAAAGCCAAGGTCAAGGCCAAAAAAATCAAAGCCAAGGTCAATAAAAAAGTATGCGTGCATCAGCACCACACTTGGAGCAACATCGTCAAGGTACCTACCGAGATTTTGGGTACTCAAAGTACCCAATCCATTGTAGACATTTCATTTTACTCCATAAGTATCACTTTATTGATACACAATTATCTTTTATGAATACAGAACAGTTTCATTTTATGCTTCATAACATAGGTCACACGTATTCACAGCACAGCACAACATAAAACGAGATGAGGAACAAGGCTTGGTAATCAAAAGATAGAATTGTAGGTACCTTTTCCCTTTTAGGTAATAATTGTAAAAAATGATTGTAAACAAGTAAACAACAATGACTGACTGACAGACTAGATCCACAGAGAAGGTAATGACTATCATAAATACTCGATGGTCATGATACGCGAGATTGTTATTATTCTACTGGTATTCAAAGTGAGGCCATACTTATTATGAGGATTTTCGTACTATTCGTCATCAAAGACGTCTCAATCGCAAGTACACAACACAAATCGAGATGAGCGAGTGTAAGTAAACCAATTCGTCATTGAAGTAGACCCTGTTATCATCCTGTTATGCATTGTGGTCTTTTATCTTTAGCTGCGTACAGACCGGCCAAACGAACGCCAACGAACGGGTTTTGTTGACCTTCGTTGCTCAATCTGCCCCTGTATTATGTATGATAAATGTCCATCGGTGGGCGTTCGTTGGGCCGGTCTGTACGCATCTTTAGGTAATAAAAGAAAAATAAAACGTGGTGAGTATCAAGGGTGAATACTAAACGCTTACCTTATTCTGAGTAAAAAGGTTTAGTTATTGTTCTGAGCTCCTAGAAAGTCATAAATTATATTCTGTGCGATCTATGAAACTTTATGCACATCAGCTGTTTAATTGTTGATTAGTATGTCATTAATCACCATGAATAATTTCAATTTTATTTAATAATTGATATTATACCTACTGTGTAATTAATTACAATCATAGTTACATCAAATAAATTATGAAAAGTGAAGTTGATAACAAATTTACAGTGTGTGTTCTTTTGCAATCGAATGTCTCATTGGTTATGTGTTTGTGTAGGGTGACCATGTTTTTGATTAAGGTAAAACTTTCCACTTTACTTTAGACTTTAAACATAAATATTCGAGATTCTGATGTTTTTTTTCTTAGAAACGTGCTTGGTTAGACTAATACTAACCCCCATTTCCCGCTCAAACGCATTCTAGTTAACACCCTGTATATTACGTATTTGACTATTGACTATATGGTATACAGTTAAAGTCCTGAAAACAGGAGTCGATGCTAAATAATTGTCAAAGACCGTATTTAATCAATCTATTATATTTATTTAAGGACAAATCCGTTAAAAAGGCATTATCAATCGGAATTTTATTTTTATAATGTATGCAAATAACTGACATTGATAAAAAGCCTTTGCGAAATCGCACTCTTTATTGTCAGGACTTTATACTTGACTGCATTGACATATATATTTTGCTTGACTGCATGTAGCTGGATTTCATTTCACCGTACGTGATTCTTCCATGCACACGAACACGGTTTCAGCGATACGCAGCACGACGCGGGGCGGGGCGGGCGGCGCGGGGGGAACTCCTCTCGTCTTCTATTGTGAGGGTAATTCATGCTAAAGACGTCGCACGCTGAATAATCGGCCTGTTTCGACGGGTCAAGTGTCTGTCTGTTGAATTGTATCCACTTTTTATTGATAACGACGCAGCCAAGACAAAGCACCTAAATTTATTTCGTATTGCTTATTTATGTGAATAAGGGTCTGTTTCACAATGTCTGGTTAGTGGCTACCTGACGGATAAAATACATGCTGTCACTCTCTGTTATTATTTTTTAGACAGTGACAGCATGTATTTTATCCGACAGGTAGCGACTAACCAGACATTGTGAAACAGGGGCTAAGTATATTTACTGACATATTGAAGGTGTAGGTAGAATTACTATTATTTCTGATTGGTAAGCAATAACAACAGTCATGATTAGAAGCTGAAGTTTATATTCCTTTTCAGGCTACAAAGTGGCTACGAGGCTACGAGCTGCTACGAGCGCTACGCCAAATGATAACATATTATTTAAGTAAACTATAATAAAATACGGAAAAGTTTAAACACTCAATAATCATACTTATTACATAAACCATCTCAAACAAAAACAAGCTTTGTTTTCCCATGTTAGCTCATATAAACAAGATTATGATAAATCCTTTAGCACTAGGGACCAGTAAATGATATAGCGGCATCGAAGAGTGCAATTAAATCACTTGTCATCACAAACAATGGCGCGTTGTGCAATGTTGGTGTTCCCAGGGTGCTGGTGGTTCCCACACGCACGGAGGGGACATCCGACACACATTACTGTGATCCTGGATGATTCCGGGTGCGGAGGTGTTGGATCAACTTGGACTGAATATTGGACCCAGTTTTTTTTGCATAATAATAATAAGTTGTATGGTGGTTGGAAATATTATTGTTTGCTTATCATAAATTCAGGGTATTCAGACCATATTGTACTGAAAGTAAGTATGGATCAAACGAAAGGTATCTTACAGAACTACATTTGTTCCACGATTATTGAAATTAGAAAGAAAGAAAAGAAAAGCCCCTAATTTACCCTAATTCGTTTGATTTGCATACGTTTACTTACACACATTGTATGTATATTAGAAGCAAAAAAAAAACAGTATGGGGTTAAACAACCTAGGAAAGATTTTGTTGTTGATAAAGTCGGTCGATCGGTAGATGCGGGACCTGAATAAAAAAATATGTGAACACCTTTAACTGTTGAAAAAGAATGTTGATTTCATACTATGGATATATTTAATTCCGGGTCCAACTTTAGGTCCCTACGCGACTTGCAACACCAGCGAGGGTGGAAGCGAGGCGCCCCCGACCCCGGGCATCTGCTCCCTGTCGTGGGAGTGCAGAGAGCGTCAACAATAACACACAAATCAACCCGCGACCACTCGCCCCAAGTGGAGGCTGTGGGAACCACCACTTAATAACAATAATAGCCATATCGCCCGCGAAATCCCCATCAAATCTAAACAAATGCAGCTCGAGGGGGCGCACAATGGATGCTGCCGCTCGTTGATGCACACTGACCGGAAACTAGGCAGGGTTAGAATAATCGAATTTATTTAGTAAGTTTGTATCGTTTGCACCAGTTGGTAATAATGCACTGTGGGAAATAAAAAATCGATATGACGAAGTTTGAAGGACAATATGGTTGGGTCAGTTTCTGGGAGCCAGTCTAAAGAGATATTATGATAGAGTCGTAAATTAATAATTTTTTCGGTTGTTTCATCCTAACTAATATTATAAATGCGAAAGTAACTGTGTCTGTCTGTGTGTTACTCTTTCACGCCAAATCTACTGAACGGATTTGAATGAAATTTGGACCCTGAGAAAAAATAGGCTACTTTTTGTGCCGGAATTCCCACGAAAAAACTTTTTAAGGCGAAGCGAAGCTCACGGGAACAGCTAGTGTAATTTATAAACATCAACAGGACATGGTACTTTAGCTAATGACCATCAGGCTATCGCGATCTTGTTTTGACAACGATTTTCGTATTCAAATTGTATTGAAATTGAAACTAATTAGTTACTTCGTAAATGTTACTACGTTTTGACTTCGTGATAGGGACTCTGATCAGAGCTCTTACTAAATAAATAAAAAAAGGCATCTTACACTCGCCTGTACGACAGCAAAACAAAACCAAGAAATCTAAGCTATTTAATTCTCCCTATCGTTATGAAATTCCAATTAACTCCCCCACCCCCTTCATTTGTGGTGAGTAGTGGTGACTGAGGTGCGTGGAGGCCACCTGACGCCGCCGCCGCGCCGTCCTGCGTGACGGGTGCTGGGGCGAACCGCCATTATCTAATGTTCTACTAATGAAGATGCGACCATCCAATATTTCACTATTACGCTCTATTGAACGCTACCATTTTTCAATTAGTTCAACGTAGTTGGATTACTCTTTCAGTTACTCTCACATTGTTTAAAATATTTCTTATTGTAATCCCTTGTAGGGTTCGCATAAGTGCATTGCTGCTCCCACTTTTAAACAAGTTAATAGTATTTAAACAAATATCTGCCTTGACCTATAATGGAACCCGAGACCCTCGCCAGAGCAGTCAGAGTTACTAAACACAGCGCCACCCGATCGTAAACGCTGCCACGAACACGGTAAGCAAATATCTGCTCTACATAATAAATTTCACATCAATCTGTTTACCTATGTAGTGCGTAAACATAGTTTGCAATGAAAACTGTTTGGCAGTAAGCAATTAGGTAGTTGGCAAACAGCGTCGACGCGGATGATCCCGCACTGGCAGGCGGCCGACTCGGCCGAGGGGTCACGGACCATAAGTTTTTCGATTACATCACGCGCGTGTCTCGGCCAACTGGCGCAGTCGCGTGCCCGGTTAATAAGCTCTTAATGAAATTAACGACTACCACCAGCCATATTGATGGGGATGACCAACAAAAACATAACAATTACAGTTTCGTCTGCTGCGTACGATACGGTGCGATAGATATCGTGCGTTGTTGTCGAATAGATTACTGTTAATATAACCTGCATGCCGCCCCCCATAAATGAAAACGAATTACCAAATTAAAACAGTCAATTTGAACAGTTCCAGTTCTCTTTAAAGTGGGTATTTTAACGATGATGATACATTCAACATTGTAAGCTTTTAAGAATACCTAGAATAGAATAGAAAACATTTATTCGACACAAAAAACTTTTTTACGTTAACATTATAAGTAAGTAAGTACTTAACATTATTATGGTTAGCTTTTGGGGAATTGGACAATGAAAATGTATCCAAATATTCCACATGGCTGTGGATGTGAATGATTATGAGCCGCGTATACCTACTCGTAGCATGCATATAGCAATAAATCGCTACGTCCACATCAAACATAACCTACTTGCTCATCAAAGTTTCATTGCGAAACTTTTCTACTTGTAGATAATCACAGGGCATAGCTTTGTCCGTTGCACTTGAAGCTATCTGTGTCCACACAGATTACCAGGTGACACGTAGATGTGGGGAGTGAGGCTACAGCTATGAAGCTCTCCTTTGTAAACATTATGAAGGGATTCACACATTCTTGCTTGTTTACTTTTCGCTTGCTTAATGTCGTCACCGCGGACCCCTCGAGCGAACACGTGCGCCTGCGCAAACACATGTGCGAACCAGCTAGAAGTGTTGAGAATCGCCGCCTTTTACTGATTAGATAACGAGACGTGTCACCGCAATTAGAGCTGCTGATTGATGCGTAGGCTTGAGAGAAAATGGATTGCATTACTTACTCAGTACTCTACTCTAAGTTAAGGCTATTTATAAAAATATTTATTGCACACAACAGGATTCACATAGAACAGAAAATAAGTAGTACAATCGGTGGCCTTATTTCTCAAAGAAATCTCATCTGAACAACCACACAGATAGGAAAAATTAAGTAAAAACGCCGTTTAACCGCACGTTTGCAATTGCTGCTATATTGCTTACATTACATGTCATTTGCCTACTTTGTTGTAAGTTGTACGTACTTATATTTCTTTGTCTTCTTATCTCACTGAGTTTAATTACTTAATAATTTCTATGATCTGAGCAAACTATAAATGATAGAGTTAGATTTACATAAGCAATATGGGTAGATAGGCAAGTAAGTACTTACCTATAATAATGAATGGTAAAACTTTTATATCCGACGTCTATTTTCGGAAGGAAACGGAGTCTCCCCTGCAACATGAACATCTTGCAGCACTTGAGGTGAACTCTCCCCGCAGTCGACACGTGCGCGCGCGCATATGTGCCGTACCCGTCAAGGTGCACTCCTGACCGCCCCACACGCCGCCGCCGCCGCCGCCGCCGCCTCATCAAATATCATTGTCGTAAAAATCTTGAAGCTTTTTTCCAAATTTGAATGAATGCTAAAGCGGACACGCGCTTCCTGTCGTCATTGTAGATTTGGAGCAGTTCATTAACCTCAGCATGAAATGATCCCGACCCAAGGTGTGCAAATTGCCTGCTGCTCAGATTACTTGAAAAGCATTGCTGATGAGGTGGTTTCATTAGCCTCTTTTGAAAAATCTTGTAATGCATGCATATGCTGAGGACTGTAGTCTCCGAAGGGCTATCCAGACGTGAATCGACAGTGATCCTACCACTATGTTAAGTAATATTTTGTATCTATTCAAGTGAAATGTCTCGAACTAGTACAATGTACATTAGACATATTTGACACATCCAGTTAGAAAAAACTAATTTTCTTATCAGAAATCATGTTTGCTGTAATTTAGGAACCTCCTGAGCTTTAATATAGATAAAAAACGTTATACTTTAATAGCACACTACTTTACAATAATACCAATACTAATAATGTACAATCACATGGACTTAATGCTAAAAGCATTTTCTGCCAGTCATCCTTCAGGAGGTTCAGAGAGTTAGGGTGTGCGGAAAAAAATGCGGATGAACTCACTCTATCTTCCAATTTGTATGTCTGTCCTCTACTCTTTCCTGCTTTTACTTATGTAACGGCCACCATTTTCATATTATTTCTTTATCTGCGGGTGTATACCCTAGGTACTTAGTTGTCGCCGCATGAGGCGGCGGCAGGTGGATGGAGCTGGGGCGAGGGCTGGTATATTTAGTTAAGACGAGGGTTCACTGATTTGTATGATTCTTTGTATTTGAACTTACCTACTCAAGTGTAAGAGTAGGAACGAAATGTAATTTTAAACGTTTATATTTTTACCTTCCAAGAGATGTTTAACGAATATTCTTACCAATTGGATAAGGATAACACCACGTACTCTTACGGTGAAGGAAAACATTATATGTAAACCTGCAGATCTAGATTCTAGATGTCTACCCTAAGTGCAAGTGTAATCATTCAAAAACGGCGATACGGTTCGCGACCTAAGTATCACGTGAGCACAAATATACAGCGAAAAGCGGCTGACTACTCCTTCGGGGATTACTGTCGTGTGCAGATGTTATGTATGTACCTATATTAGTTGGTACACCGCCTCAATAGGAACTGAAATTTCTTGTAAATTTTTCTGAAACTGACTGTAGCCTGTGAGATTGCTCTTAGCGTTAAGGCCGCTGTTTATAGTACTTATATAGCTTTTCTTTATTCTGTTATTATGGTAACTTATAAAGAAATATTCTATTCTATTATAGGCACACCATAGAATGCAAAAGCTGCTGCATGAACCTCTATACACCAATATTACCTACCTACAACATGCAGTGGCGTGAGAGTTGATGCTTCTTCTTATGAAGCGCTCCTATTTAATTTATTGTGCATTAATTAATGGAGAGAAGGTACTTTTGTGTTAGTAAGCTCAAGTGGCTCTCGTCGTATGTAACCTATTGAGTGGTTCCTGGGAATCGGATAGTTCCCACCTGCCTTCCGATCACCGACTGAGGGGGAGATCAATTCGGAAGACGACCCGATCACTACTTCACAGATACACTATCCGGTTTATAATTAATACAATAATTATATATGCACTAGATCTCTTTGTAATCTGGTTTCGATGGGTAGCCGTTGTTATGATTTATATTACAAAACGTTACTTCCCAAAGAATTCATAATGAGTTTAATCGATTGTTGAACATTTGCATTTGAATTTTTACGATAAGCTCACACAATCATGAATGATATTCTATAATCTTCTGAATTAATTTATCAGTTAACTGAAAACGTTATCTAATTAGAATAATAATGAGAAGATCGGTTGAGTACGGTGCCGGTGATGGTTTGATCTGCATAGCCGGAATAGGCCCTTTCCTGTTATCAGTGGAGCAGCGGCCGGGTCCCTCGCCCGGACGGATGTGAGGACTTCAAATAGGTACAGTATGGAGTTGTCGCACAACACGTGCTCGGTACAGGCCAGGTAAAGGGGCCACACAGCTGTTTCTACAAGCGGAGCCACGCCCGCCGGCCGCCTTGTGCAACGGCGACTCACAATGAAATCTGTTCAGAATCATTACTATTTCCTTAATTAAACATTTTGTTAAGATGAATAAACACCTGGATCATTGTTCTTAAGGGGTAAAAGGGTACAATTGGGATCCTTTTAATAATTCGTTATGACTGGGTTTGGCACATTAGGTCGTATTTTTTAATTAATGAGTTTGCAATTGATGATTTTCAGGAAACAGAACGTGCATTGCTTTCCAGTGAAAATCCATGGAAAATCCACCAAAATCGTATTTGCCGGTATAGAAACTATGAAAACAAAAGGACGGAAGCCAGGGCAGTTGATGAGGATATAGGATGGCTTGGCGCACTCTTGTTAAGGCCCTCTGTACCTCCAAGATACATTGAACTACAACAAATTATGAGGTAGAGTATGAAAGCTTTTTGTCAACCAAGCTTGTAAAATAACGAAAATGTGATATTTGTAGAATGGTAGGTACTGTAAATGTTCCGTAACAAATAAATATAATTACGTTTGTAGTGTCCTAAACTCGTCGTTTTCTTGAAGGCTTGGTTTCAAAGTTTTGTTCCTAAAGCCATAAGCGCAGTTTACCGACCCGCGATTGGAAATGGTCGTAAAGGATTTTTTGTCGGTTCAGACGTTGAACCGTGTCATGGTAAAGCCAGGTGAGCGCAAATTTCTTTGAAAGTGAGACCGTCGCCGTCGCCGCGCATCAACCTGCAGCGCGCATTGTGCGCACAGAATGCGCCAACCCGCAGCTGTGCGCCCGCGCAACGCGCCGCGACGATGCGATGCGATTATCACCATATTGTATTTGTGCAACTGCCTTTTTCATGAGTAAGAAGATTAGATGTGGAAAAAAGTCGTGGCAGATAGATGCATTGTCTCATCACCTGTTAGGACGGAGAGGATGCTAGCCGAAGATAATTGCCAATCATTGTAGGTACGGTTCGTATGTATAATCTGCAATAAACCTGTAAATTCTGATTGATAGCAGCTGATCGGATACAAATAATATGGATACTCATAAAACGATGCCAGTATATAGCCGATTAAGCCTATTTCTAACTATGTATTTTATGTATTTGGCTACAATGATAACCTGTAACTATTAAGTACTTTTTACAAAAAATGCGATAAAACCGAATCTTAGTTCTTGGAAGTTAGTAAAAACTCAGACCACTTGTCACGATTCTATCAAGTCTTACAAAAATGCTTTCGGCAGCTTGTTACGACATACGTCCTTATCGCTCCTACGTGGTTTCAGTGTGCCAGAACGAGTGAGCGATATTCTTTTCACGTCCGATATAGAATAAACTATTTTCATTGAGCTTTACAAAGGGACCGTGAAAGATGAATGAAGCTCGTCATTATTTTATTTTACGACATTTCTGGCTGACGAACGGCAGTTTTATGTTGGAGTTCTTTGTTCGCAATTTCGATCTACCTGTACAGGTGCTGGTACATTTTATAAATTTCATCTTATCCTTATCTAGCTATTTTCAACTTTGTTACTTCAAAAAATAAACAGAACATATTAAAATTGAATGTCCACAATGTAAACCTTAAAATAATATGTTTTATCTGTAAACAGAAATCCTGTTCTAGTTATTTAGTTTTTGTGTTGTAAAGCGTAGTTAGTTGCGCAAGCGCAAACGTCTAGATAGGCGCGGAGATACGGCGCCGGGCCCTGAACCCGCAACCTAATTGACAAGCGCGCGCACCGGCCGCTCACATCATCGATCAACCCGACCACCTTACAATTGAATTACGAAATTCACAGATATCAAATATTGATTCCGTCACAGAATTACTTGTAAATGTGTACCGAGATGAAGGCGCTGCCGGCTGATAGCGGCGAGCGGCGTAAATTGCTGCTATGATTGACAATACTCACGGCTTCAACTCAATACGTTAACAGAGCTGATACTGTTATTGTTACTTCTGTTTCACAATTGAGAACGTCAACTTAGCCGAACTTATATAATACGTGCAGCGCCGTTATTGGCTGGTATGTCATAAGGAAGGAGTGCAGGACTTAAGTTCATGTTTAGCTAGATTTACCCAAATGAGAATCTCGGACTTTTACTGATGTCGTTGATCTACACGTGCACACGACACAATGATGTGCAGCACACCATCGTTTAGGATATACCTATATCCCTATAGGTACCTAATAGGTGTTGCTATAGAAGTTGTGATGCGATGTTGGGATGACAAACTTTGATGTCATTAAAACATTGTCATTTGTTCTATGACGTTTGTTAGTTATGCATGCTAATGAGACTTAAATTATGGGTTTTGTTAAAACGGATAAAACCGCTAACCGCACTAACCGCCATAAAATAATTTGAGATTAAGGTCCGCACTAATGTGGTAAATACGCTTGTAAACCCAAGTAGCCAATCATCTCGCTCTGAATGTCTGTCACGGAATGAATAACCCGCCGTATGTCACATTTATGGCGGAATAGGAATGACAATAATAAATTAAACTGAACGGCAACCTGACCGGTCCGGCAGCGGCGGCGGCGGCGGCGGCGGCGGTGCGTTTCCGCGATCCTGATCCGATACCGAACAATGGAGCAAGTGGCGCGGCGCACGCGCAGGCCGAGGCGCCGCTCATTTATACGTTACTGATTAAAGTTGTGTCTCGTCTGGGCACTCTATGCAGCTGGGTGAGTATAATTGCTGGACTTTTGGAGTTTCAAATGAGGGAAAAAATTGTAACATCGAGAAACCAGATAAGAGCGTTCGTACTGCGCAATCATGCTGAAAATTGTGAAAATCATAGAGCGATGCCCCTGCGCCCTGTTGTATGGATACACGATTAGCATCATAACATAATGTATGACAATTTTTTATATAATTTAATTTGGCTTGGTTAATTCAAAACTGTGAAGTATGCAAATTATTCAGCCAGAGATTACATACAGCTGTAACTGTAAATGAGTTAAACGCTGGGCGATCTGTACTAATAAGAGCTTTAGGTCGTCGTATTCTGGTAATAATGATTTTGTGCCTATAGTAATACATACATATCGCAAAAAAAGTGACCAAATGTATACTTGAGTAGATGAAACAAACAAGTAGTGAGCGGGCGCCGGACGGCGGCGGCGGCGGCGGCGGCGGAACAGGTCTGGCGCGTGTCAATTTTTCATGAAGCTCTGTGAGTAGTGTGAGTACCTACCACTGTGACCACGAGCCGTCATACAGCCTCGCTCCGGGAAATGGACCAGTCGGCTTGTTAAGACAGAAATATGGCACCACTTTGTTACAACTCTCTAAGGTGCGGGTAATGAGGCCTAAGCAGGTAAACAGGAGCTCTATATTTATCACTTCAAGCGTGATTAATTCCTGAAAATTATTTATGTACCAACCACCGTTTCTACTTGTGTTAAAAGAGGTGATTGCACGTCAATAATGAATGACATAAACCTAACATTTGAATTCTGTTTAAAACAAACCAAACCAGGCTGGCAATCGAGAAAATTACACAATACAACCACCACTTATTCTAACAAAGTGCGAAAATTGACTGCAAACAACACTTATTTAGTCGGTGTGGCAATTATGACATAAAATTGAAAGTCTGTATTCAAGGTGGAGCCGGGTGGTGCCGGGGGCGCTATGAGTGCGGCTGGTGGGTGCAGGCGGCGGTGGCGGCGGCGGCGGTGGACGCGCGGACAGTCGCCGCGGCGAGATGCAATCTCGTCCACAATGCCTAGTGCGCCCGCGCCCGCGGCTCCTAGTGCACCGATTATCGAAATAATGATCATCAAGTTTTTTTTCGTTTTACTATGTAGGTATATGTAACCTCTAAAGTAGGGAAGAAGGTTCCTATTATCATGAAAAAAAAAGTTCTGGTGTTATTTTATGTATCTCGATTGTTCATGAAGGTGTTTTTAAGTACCTCTATAATAGCTTACATATTTTCCAAATAGCTTTGGGATTAAGTGAAGAATAATATATAAATATATTTATAACACTTTCCATTTAATCCTAGGTACATTGAATTTAAAAATAAACGTTTCCCTGTTAACTTACTAGAAATTGTTTCTAGCACGCAATACATTCATAAATTACGCACTTAATCTTAGTAGCTTGACGCTGTAAAATTGTTAAGATATTAACTTTTACTGTCCAACCAGTCCAACAAAAGCTTTTAATTTAGTTTATAAATGTCAATGGTAACAGGCAGTTGGGTCCATTGACGACGTATTGAAACAGTAACCTAAATACCCAGTGTCTGAATCACGGGTCATTCGTCGTCGAATCGTAGACGTTTGGTTAATTGAATGACGTCGGAGCGGCGACGGCTATCGACAGATACCGCTGTAAACACGTCGCTGGTATCGCAACTATCTATTTATAATCGCCCGGAGACCACTGTGTGTTAAATGTCTGATATTTACGGGCTCTAGACGCCACTAGTGCTGCCGCTAAGCTAAGAGAATGTGCAATAAATATATCGATGACTAAATATTTCGATCAGTTTTTTAGAAGTGAAACGTTTACTTAAACATGGAATATAATTAAAAAAAATAAAGCGACTCAAAATAGTTATTAAGTTTCTCTTTTGGTATTTTATGCAAATCTTGATGACTTCTAAAATAAAGCTTCAGTGAGCGCGTTGATGTCTTTTGTATGAAAAAAGTTATTCATTGAAGGATTTCGCCAATTTAAATGTATGCTGTAAAACTTTTGTGTTGATTTTAATTAACATATAAAATATACCTACATTTTTTTAACTCTATTATTATGTTTGTTTACTTCTATATAATAATACTATAAACTACTGTTTTGTTTGTTAAATTTAGTTTTGTCGTGCTTTTATAGCTTAATTAGACATGAGCTACTTATGATTGAAATGCAAGAAGTTACCCTATCGGTTCTTCCATGGTATAATAATTGCGGTACTTCTATATTTTTATAAAAAATATGTTAAGTACTTATTTATCAAAATATAACTTTGTATTAGTATCGAATAGCATAGTTTGATCCAGTATCGATCGACGGTCTTGGTCGATCTCTAGCAGAACGATTAGCTGCGCGGGCGCCGGCCACGTGCGCGTGAGTAAGCGCGCACTTGTGTCCACCTCGCCGGGCCTAGCTATACAATAGAACCTACAATCTAGATCATACGACCCGTGGCCTGATTAACCGTTTGGCTGTGTTTAGCTAAAATAATGAAAAGCTGTTCAAGGGAAGTAAGTACAAGGGTAGCCGAGGTAGAGAATGGGAAGGACAGATAAATAATCAAGATTTTTAACAATAAATGATACCTATGTTTCTGAGCCAATACCTCGAACCCTAGAGTCAAATTTACCCCATACAAAGTTATATGATCCTTTTACTAAGGAGAAAAACATAGAAAAGATAATTATTTTAACTAGATTTATTGATCTTAACTAAGTTTTTATTAACCACGGATAAAATAAACTTTCTTTAAAATTTTCAGCTTTTCGAATAATATAAAGTTGTAAAGGTCTAATTGGTACAAGTAACTGAAGTCTACCTAGTTATTCATAGCATTTTGGACCCTATGCGACTCATAATAATGGAAATGTTGTCTTTTCGCATGTCGTTACTATCTCAAGTTCTGATTGGAAGTAAGCATTAAAAATGTAAGTATTAATCTTATAAGGAAATTGTGGAATAATGACATTAAATTATTTGATGAATGAAAGTTGATGTATAAATGTCTTTATAATTTAAAATTATTATTGTTAATATAAATCAATAGTTTTTCAAGAGTTATTAGGTTTACTAAAGAGGAACCCAAAATCCTTACCCATAGGTACACGTTACAGGTGGCTATATGAAGATCTCTCATAAACAAAACAACACACGCAAGAATATAACAATTACTCATGAATTAATTCGTTTCCACTGCTCGCCTCCAGCGTGACTCGATGATCAATGTGCGTTTGATACGCATCCTCCGCCATACTGTTCCATTAACAAACTTAATTACAAAATTCATTGTGAAAAAGTAGAGGCTCATATGGCGATTAGTTGGATTGGTAAATGTGCGTTATACCTGCCGGGTCACTGCAGCTAACGAAAAACTAAGCGCTGCAGTGCTAACTGATTGAATGTGTTAGTGGTTGAACTATGCCGAAGGTCCCGGTATCGATCCGCGGCCGGGGCAAATATTGTTTAAAGACAGCTATTCATTTGTTCTCGAGTTGTCGGTGTTAGGTAATATGTATACTATAGTATGTGTCTATTTATATGTGTAGATGTTATCAGCTGTCCGATACTTACCTATACATATTACAGGCTCTGGGGTTGTATGGCTGTGTGTGCGATGTCCCGACATATTATTATTAACTATGACGTTATTTAGTTGCATTAACCGATGATTGTATCATAGCTCCCGTTTGTTCAATTTCTTCTAGAGCTAGAGCAACCCTCGTGCGCAGGCGCATTCGCCACGCGCGTCACGTCGCCGGCCGCCCACCCCGCGCCAGCACGCGTGAACCCACATACAATTAATTTTCATTAACAGATAAACCATTTATATCGCATAATGAGCTTTAGCTTACGTTTCCATGTAAACTACGGTTCTACCTTTTTTGGCATAAGATTTTTTTGCCTAATCTCGTATTGCATAGTAACGTTTGGTCAAAGTCTCGTTACGCCGAAAATCGTATGGCATAAATCTCGTTTAGTAAAAAGTTATTTCGCATAAAATTGTTTAGCCTGATAATGGTATTGCCAAATCTTGAATAGCCTAATAATGCTATGGCATAGGTTTATTAGGTTTATACAAAGTAATAATATTCGTTTGGCTTTAACTTTGACGGAGCGTCTCCCTACATAGCGCAAACCGGTGCCTTGTATTGTTTCCGCTGTTTGGAAAACGCTCCGCTCCGCTTCGCTGCGCTCCGCTTTGGTTTTGATGAACATGTGCACCTAACACGCTCCTCCTCGCTTTGCTCGTCGTCGCACCTATTTTTAGGTTTCGATCTCTTGGGATTTGTAATAATTATATTGGTCGTTAATTTTCGATTTTTTGATCATACAATATCGTGATTTTCGAGAAAAATACCACAATTTGTACATTTACTACATACTTCATATATTATTTATTAAGATAAGATTAGGAGAAACAAGATTATACATAGGTATAGACGAACATAAATTTGAGCAAACGAAACTTAGGTGTTTAAAGATTGTGCCTAAAGAGTTTTAGACGAAACGAGCCTTATGCCACATAAGTCTTGGCAAAGTGATGGTTCGGCCAAAAAAGTTTAGACCATACGAGTTATGCGAAATGAGTTTTGGTCAATAAAGATTATGCCAGATGAGCGGAACCCGTAAACTACTAATGAAGATATCGTTTTATAATCGTCTTGTGTTTTTTGCAAACCGAAAAGAAACTAAAACATTCGTTATTAATGATATGTTTTTTTATGTCGGCTATAACTGTAACAAAAAAATCTCACGGTGCCGTTTCTCAATAATAGTATAGTGTATAAATAGTCCCCATTATTACAGGATCGTATCAACCGTTAAGTTTGAACGCACCCTTGTTCCACTTGCGCTTAAAGAGTTAGGCAATCGGAGCAAATGGCCGATACAGGAGGTTTACAATACAATGTGTAAATGTAACCCGTTATTAGCTTTGATCCCGTCATTAGGGAACAATCGAACATTTGAATAATAAATAAGTGATATATTTTCTCATGGAGCACTAGTTTCGGTTTCTGATGTTAATTGCTTCATTTCTCCTCACAGGGGAGGCCAGCGACGGGAGTTGTTGAGGCGGTCTCGGTCTCGCTATTCATTGTAATACGCGTTTACTGCCAATTAGATTATTTTCTACGTGAATAATACGAACGTTTACGAACATATAATTATTTGAAATCTGTAAGTACGAAATAATGTGTTAAAGAAATATACAAAGGTGTCGGGAGTCGAGGCAGAAAAAATATTTTAGCAATGTCAAACTCTGTTAAGTTACTGAAATTGAAATAATTCCGGTAAAGCTGCAATTTTAACAATACACAAGCCATGAACAAGTTTCAGTGACATACGTAATTGCAAGTGGAACTTTTTAATTGCTCGTGAGTGTATAATATACACTCTGTTGTTGTTTGGGATCCTTCAAATATGTATTATATTATTTCGGAAATTTTGAGTCATGAAAGTTTAGTCTATCTATAGATCCCATACAAAACTCATACAATACTCATTTGCACGTGCTCTTTGGTCATCAAACTTTTTAATTAACAAACATCTGTTGAGTTCTCTTACTGAACCCATTATCACTAACCAGGCGAGGGAGAGGGCCGAGCCAATTAAGATAATATATCCAGGAACAGCTTTGACAACATTAGCCGGTTTCGCTAGCGCGAGCTCGCAGCAATCTGCTGTCGTGTCGTCAATCGCGATAATCGGGCGCGGGAGTCGCCTCCGTCGATGCTAAATAAAAGATAGAAAGCGCCCGCGCAGCCGGGACCAGAATAGATTCAAAGGCTGTACGATATGCATTCCGCACCGCGCACCTACTTCAGCGCTTTACACGCACTTGTTTAATCGCCTCTACTTTTCTTTGCCGTGCCGCGCCCGTAAATTCATTGCCACTTGCTGTGTTTGTTTAGCTGCCTGGGTTCCTATTTCAGATGGTCAGCTCCAGGTAAATGTAGGTACTTACATACTTAACCACAATTTTCTATAAGTATAAAGCTAAGTGTTTAAGAACGGTATAAAGTGTGTATGTGTACAATTGTATATCTAGGTACCATTTGCTTGGACAGTTTCATATCAATTAGCAGGGAGGCAAGTTTATAGCTGGTGTCAAGTCGGAAGTAGGCGAGAGGCTTATCGTGTTTGATTTGCAGCCGACGACAGCGCGCACACGCGGCGGCGGCGGCTAAGTGAATCTTCAGGCGGCGGCGCGGCGTTGATAAAGCGCGGTTAGCACTAAGTGGCGCCGATAGTCGCTGACGAGTCAATCGCGCCCACGCACGCAGCGCAAACCCTGCTCTTGTTTACACAAATTGAGAAATTAAACAGTGTAATTTCCGTAAAATTGCTTCATTATCTGCTAAGAATATGCTCTCTACATTTAGTTAAGGGTCTTCTTCATCGTTATATTATGACAATAACATAAACATCTATTCGTTATATCACTACTGATTGTCACCGCGATTGTGTATATCTATTCAAACGATTTGCAAACCGGAATGCAGCTAAAGCTTCGTTAGTGTTATTTAAATCAGCAAAGAATACTTTTATACCCGTTTTGTGCACACAAAAGAGAAATGCAAGCGCGATAGCATGTAAAATGCGCTTATGGCGGAGTGAAAGAAGCCGCCCGAGGCGCGTAGGAGCACTAATGCAGTGTTGTTGTACTGCTCGGGTACTTGCGGGTATCTCTCCGCGCCGCCGCCGCCGCCGCCGCCGCTACTCGCGCAGAATTACAATGGATAAGCCTGTTAAGCCTAATTGACGTAGCTTAAAAGGTCTCATTTAAAAGCCTCGCCAATCACCTCCGAGCTTGCACAGAAAATAGGATTATGCTATCTTCCGTGATAATTAAAAGCTCTGGTATTGAGTAAACAATGCTCGTGTTCGTTAAAAGGTGTGTTTAATTAAATTTTATTATGACTCTTGTACAATAGGGAGAATAAAAGACGTCAACGTGGATAAGACAAGCGGCGTTGAAACAGATTGTTTCACAACACAGTGATAGGTGAAGCTTTGTGCTGAAATGAGTACGTAAAGAGTACTCATTAATTGAAAACCGATTGCATGGCGGCGTGTGGCAACCGCGAGGAGGGCCACAATTATCTCGTCATAGGCACCGAGATCAATCAAACCATATCACCTTATGCGAGCCATTAATTATTATAAACAGTAATTACTTTAATTATTCTTAGCAGCTTTTGTGTGATATGTATCGCGGGCGGTCGTGCGCGCGCGAAGGCTGCGGATTCTATTATTGCGGACGAGCGACTGCAGACATCACCCTGTATCACTCGCCACGTCAAGGATTCTACGTATTTCATCATTTAATGTGGTTGCAGCTTTTGTTCTATATGTACTCGACGTGTACTCTAGAAACATTACCTAATGAATTGACCTTTATTTATTCAATTCATTCTTTAGTAGGTAACCTTAAATTTATAAATTTTGTCTGGTATTTTTTATAATGATCTTAGATTATTTATAAGCATACCTACTTTCAAATCTTCAACCCGATGAAAGCTTTGATGTTAAAGTCTTGAAACCATTAATATTAAGGGATGAACACCTTTTTATCGCCAACATAAATTTCACGTCTTAAGTGTAAGGTCGTTATGGGTTTAGTTTTAGCGAGTAAACGCTAAATTGCTACCTTTTAGATAACAACCTTCCGTAAAAAGATTAACAAGGTGTGAGTTTTAGATAATGTGCATACTTATAGGTGATTTATGTTTTTTTTCTCAGCACCTTTAGAAGGTTTCGTTAGCAGCCCAATAGATACTAACACAGCTTTCTCTCATTATTTTCGTATACGTTTTTTTTTGGACTAACAGCTAAAATTTAATATTTATTCAAACTTTAGAAGTAGATATTGTTTTTTTCTAAATTCTCTAAACCATGTACAGTATATTATGTAAAGTTCTAGAGTTAAAGTTACACCAAACGCTTGTTCCAATTACTGATCCGAACCATGAGAGAGCACACAGCAGACATAGCTCGCGGCACATCGCAGATCAGACCACCAAATTGGCGGGCGATGGGGAAAAAACCTACAATAACAATAACTAATAACTATGGTGGGCAATGATAGCACCTCAGGTAGACTCGTCTCCTGTCAGTGCTGGCGCTGTCAAGTCAGGTGAGCCGCATGACTCATGATCATGATATACGCTAACGAAGCGGTGCGGCGCGTGCGCATTGTGCCCATTATCCGTCATTATCTTGCTATGGGTTCGGTATAGTAAGGCGCTGAGATGAGCATTTTGTTTAAATAGGAATAGGTTTAAAATATCTTAAAATTGTTCAGACAGTTTGTATATAATATTGGTCAGGCTGTAGAAATGTATTAGATAGCCATTAAATAGGAGGTTACTGAAAATCAGCGGTTTGCTCCTGGAGTAAACATCCACGCTGAGTTACTTCACCCTTTTGGTCCGCTTCAACACACAACCTGCTAAGTACAAACCTGTCTTTATCATAGCTACTATTTAGTTATAAGTACAACTGTGTATATCTGTCATTGTGATTAGTTGTGTATGTAACATAATATGTAATGTATATATATATATGGCTAGCTACGAAAAAATACATCGTCCGGCATGTAATCATGAGTAGAAATGATAACCGATTAATAACACAAAATCTATGATATTCTGAACCGTATCTTGCCCTGACTGTACCCCAACTAACTTCATGCAATGTGTCGTATGAGGCAATAGCGATCGCATAAAACAATAGGTGAGCTTTTAATCATGCTAATGCTTACAGCAACTCCTTGTGTTGATCAAAATGATTAATTTGCGCAATTGTGGGGACTGTTAAGCTGTTCACAGCAGAGTAGTTAGTAGTCTGTAGTAGAATAAATTAAAGCTTCTCTTGTAAAAGCTCTTGAAGTTTGATGGTCAGTGTGTTAGAATCTAGAGATTTAGGTTATGATGATAGCAATAACTTTACCGACTACTTTACAAGTTCTACCCATTTTGGTAAGAATTTTACTTTCCTACATAAACCACAGGCATTCTATGGTCTGAATACACAAAAATCTACTTACAGCTTATCTCAAAATCAGTTCCCCGAGTGCACCGCGGCTGAATAAGGGCCTAACTAGTCTTTATCATAGCTGGACTGCAGGTGAATATAAATGAGCCGATGATTCAGCCCAAACGCCGTGGGTCCGACGTGAATGCGGCGTGCGATACTATCGCCAGTTATTATGTTTCATTAGCGCCGTAAACGATAGCCGCTGCGATCGATCAAAGGTGCTAAGTAGAATCATTCAGGATTTCGGATAGCGTAGGGCGAGATTGTTTTCGGGCTCTTCCTGAGTGATGCTCGTGAATAATTTTGGTTGGGTAAATGATTTTTGTATGTAAATTTATATAAATTTATATATACTTATACAATTTGGACATAATGTTTGCCTCGTATAGCAAAAAAACTTCTCAGTAGTAGTAAGCAAGTTATTTAACCAATGTTCACGCCAATTCTACATATGCGTGAGACGGAACGCACCACCTCCTCCTGCCCTCTGATGACGTCACGAAGCCTATATAAGCGGGCCCCGCTATGCCCCGCTTCTTTTCCATGTGTCATTGTAAATATTGTTTTTAAAATATAATTATAAAATATTTTCGAGGTTTTAATTAATATCCAAATAAGGAACAGTTACTTTAGGACCTCCATATGTCCCGATCATGTCCCGATCAATATATAGCGTGGATAACCAATATTTTTCCCTATATAGTGTGGACGACGATCGATCAAAGTTGCTAAATCAAATATTCTAACCATTTGCAACTTATAACAACATGTGAGATTAATATTAAGTATATTACATATATCATTAGTTAATGTTGAGTTTTATCCTATGAAAATCACGGTTTACAGATTTGAGCCGCTATACGAAAACGGAACTGCTTAGGAAAGGACCCAAAAATTATAATGTGTATTTATTAGTCTATGGTCTCGGTAACACCTGCCAGCGATACCCAATCATAAGTTATGAGCTGTTGGCGCGGTCGTTGCACAATTGCCACTAACTTACATATACAGGGTGTTAAAATGGCTAAATAATAAACAAAAGACATTAGTTTATATAATGTAAATGCGTATCTGTTATAAGTGCTACTTTATGCCTGGATACTAAATGCTACTTTTCATCCCGGTAATCCCTTGGAAAACCTTTTCAAGGCGATGCAATGCTCGTGCGGAAAAGTTAGTTTTAAATAATCATAACGTATTACGTTTCATGGTCTTCCGAGCGGGTAAGGGTCCGGAGAGGGTTCCTGGGATCTCTCTTGATGGATCACCGGTGCAGCAGGTGCGGAAGTTCAGATACCTGGGCCACCTGTTGACTGAGGATCTCACCGACGACCAGGACATCGAGCGCGAGCGGCGGGCGCTCTCGGTGAGGTGCAACATGCTCGCTAGGAGGTTCCACAGATGCGATAAAGATGTAAAGGTCACTCTTTTTAGGGCTTACTGCCAAAACATGTACACCTGTCATCTGTGGACCAAATTCACACGCAAATCCATGAGTGCCATGAGAGTGCAGTATAACGATGCATACCGCATTCTCATGCGCCAGCCGCGGTATTGCAGCGCGTCGAGCATGTTCGCCGAGGCGAGGGTGCCAAACTTCTTTGCCATCATGAGGTCCCGGATAGCCTCTTTCTGGCACAGACTGCGTAGCACTGGAAATGCAATTTTAACAAATGTTGCAGATGATTATAGGTGCCCAATTCTAAAACATTGGCTCTTTGTACAGTTGACCGCAAATCGAAAATGACCCTACCTGTTTTAGGTAGAAAAATAGTGTTTTAATTATTTTTATATACCACTGTATGTATTATTTTAATTTTAATGTATAACTTTTTATGTAATTTGTGAACTATGGGTAACTGCCTGCAATAAACGTTTTTTATTATTATTATTATATTACGTTCAATCTGGAGTCTTGAAGTGTATCATGAAAACATTAAATGAATACACATAATTACATATAATTATCTATGTAGATCGTACCATTAAACGATCATCCTGTAAATGGGGTCAATCGATTCAATCATTACACTGATGTGATGATGATATATGGACTCGGCCGAAACACGTTTATCTTTGTGTGCTCTTATTATTTTACGTTGCTTTATTTTGATCGACCAATTTAGAGATAATATACGAGCATATTGTTTTCACATTTTAATAGGGGATGTAACTTCTTTATAGGTCTTTTTCTTAGTTTCATTTGTGTATCAATAAATATAGCAGCTAAACTTACAGATATAGACCCTGATAGGAAGTTAACAACCTAGTATCAACTATCAACCCAAAACAAGCTTTCATGCAACAACGCTGCATAAGCCAATCCGTGGTCGGAAAAGTAGCCCGGCCGATCCGACTGATAATGTCAGTTGAATCAATGGTTGGTATTGCACCGAGCGGCATGCGTGACCCGCTCCCGCCGGGACCGCAGACATACAGGTTATTCCACCGCTAATACCAGGCTCAATTGCAACCTACATAGCAGCCGATGGATCCAAAAAAGTGGTCACGATCAGAAGATTAATAACTTATTTATTATGCGATGTCGCCGAGATTATCGAGATTGACTGGACGTCGCATTTCCACAGCGATACGTCAGCATCGACACGAAGCGGGCTAAGTTCGGGCTCACGACGTCGCCGCTCAACTTTCCAGTGCCGTCGCAGCCGCCGCCGCCGCCGACGTAGCCCTTGGCATTTGCCACACATAACTGTACGCTCACAACAAATAGATGGCACACATAGTTAGTGGCTGACTTGTTAAATTGACACATGCTCAAACTGATTAAGCTGTAATGACACCAATTAGTTTGGGCGCGCGTTTTATCTCACTGGCCATTAGGTGCGGTGTTGACTAACCTCGTCGGCAGTTAATTGACTGGAATTACTCTAATAAACGTTCATAAGAATCATAAGCGAGCAGGTACCACAACAATCTCTGAAACGTAACAATGTGGAATTTGCCGTGTCCTTTTATCCAGATGCCTGTTAAATTGCCTTGGAATATAAGTATGTTTTTTGTGGTGGCAACAACCGTAAAACGAGTAGCCTCTTCGTAATAACCTTAACATGAGAACGAGTTAAGAGGCGACCGCACGTGGATAGTGATTGTGGACGGCGGCACATCAAAGCAAACACTCGTTTGAGCCAATTGTGCGTGCCAGCGTGCGCAGCTTAGTCCAACGTGTTATTATACGGTTAGAGGGCGCACCCTGCCGCCCCCGCGCCCCGCGCCCGCCCGCCCTCACTCGGCTCCATCAACCATGGTGCACTCTCATTTGGGAAACAATAAAAAGTAACCATCTGTTGGGCCTCAGTCGGGATAGCGCCCGCTGGGTCAGTAATTGAGCGCCGAAATATTGTAATCGAAATTGAACTTTTTTCATATGAATCCATTTGGGAATGAGTAAACAGAATTATTATATTTTGTAACGTGTTACGGGTTTATTAGGTTTTAGCTTTTGCAGGTTTAAAAAGTAAAACAGTGTTAAGTAAGTATTTAATAAGGGAACACCCGAAATTTCCAATATGTTCATTTGAATTTGTAATGACTAAATTTGTAAATTACGAGTTTTTTTAGATGAGAATATCAAATACATATTTAGGTGGAAGAGTGTTTAACAAAAATATAAATCATCAGGGCGGCAGTCTACCAGGGGAACTCATTGTCACTGCCGAAGCGATCTCGCGGACGACAGCAAATCCTACTAATGTTTTAAACGAGAAAGCATTAGAAGTAATAAGTATGTATTAACGTACCTATGTCACTTCCATGAGCGAAAGTTTGAGAATATGCATGTTAATCTTTCAGAGCAACAGCTGTATCTCTTTTCATGAAATTTAGTAAGAAGGTAGCTGACACCCTGGAGTAACATATAGGCGTGAGTGGGACTTGTTTGCTAATGTACAATTAAACCTATACTATGTATATTATTTATTAGTATGTATATCTATTCAGGACGCTTTTGGCTTTTGCCTATTACAAAAACCTACAGATCTGAGATTATTTATCAGTTTACCATCCATATTTCAAATTTATTGACAAGAAAACTAAACCTTAATTCATAAAATCAATATTTGTGTGCGACTGAACTATAATTTCCGACTGAATCATTCCAAACAATTAATTAATCCTTTTTTGTGAAATCATAGTCATTAAGAGCAGGCGCCCGTTTTTTAAACTGATACGTTTTCTAGCCATGCATGTGCCCGAGTGTGTATTAATTTTATTAATAGTATAATTTAAATCAATTTCCCAGCAACGGTAACCCTTTGGCCGGGGCGTTACAGATATTATAACTATTATAGTGTGTAATCGTGCCCTGCATCTCGACCTCGCTCGCCACCTGTGCTCAAGGTGAGCCTTGTTCCCCGCTAAAGGGTTAAGAACCGTACAAATTATGAAATAGCTTCCTACTCTGATTTAATTTAATGAATATTAAATTTATACCAAAAAAGTTACTACAGAAAAAAAACATGATATAAATATTGGAAAATCAAGTGTCTCTCCTTTTGTTAGTCGGTGCCAAATGTGTCGGGTCGTGTGAACGTCTCCAGGGGCAGGTCCCAGGCGACCGCTTGTCTGTTCTTCCTTGTCACGTTTTGGGAAATGCCTTATAAAGTAATTTAAATCAGGTGGCGAGCACTCGCCAGCACCACGTGCTGCACAGAGCTTGGACACTCGGCACAGTACAGGTTTCCGATAGTATCGATACATACATTTTAAAATGTTTGGAATTCATTGGTCAAAGGTAAACTCCAGGGCACTGCCGAGCTATAATAAAAGGTGTCATGATAATATTTATCGAAGTAACCGCTGGCAGCGCGTGTTAGTTTAGGTATGTTCGAAGCTGAAAAGCAGTGGGCATTGAGTACTGAGCATCATGAATTACTGTTCGTGGCACTGTGACTGTGCCGTGAGAGTATTGTTCCGGCTGGGGCGCGGCGGCGGCGGCGGCGGCGGCTGGCGCGCAGGTGGCGGCTAGTCACAGATCCTTGTTCGACTAAATGAGTGCCGATTGTTTACGTTTTACGGTTATTACTTTAGCGCTTTCACAAAAAAGCATATCTTGTTGTTTGTTTGAATTGTCTCCGGCCACAGATGTGCGCCTCAACACTAAACCTTTCTACAGCTTTCAACACATCATTTCGCTCTTCTTTTGTTCCTATGAGAACTAACGCTAACATAACTACAGAAATAATTACGAAACCGTTTCTCGGGAAATACTTAACGTGATCAATTCTGATTAAAATATTGAGTCTAAAAACAATAATGGGAAGATGACACAGTAACATCGGTCGATCTCTCGTATCCGACTATTCCGTAGATAAGCTATTAATTATGCGTGGACCATCAATCACCGGGAGGTCATGGCTATCGCGGAAACAATCTTGGATTGGTTTTATCTTTTTATGTATTGTATCAGTTGTATGTTGGATACACATTATAGTTATGCGTGGAAATGTATCGCCGCCGGTGGGCGCCGCTCCGGCAGATTATTTCGACTGACTATTTATTAGGAGCAACTCTCGCGCATGGAATCTGCTCCTTTGTCATTGCAGCAACCTGCCCGGCCGGTCGATTTACGATCACAATGTGCCGGCTAACGGGCCACCTGATTAAACCGCCACGCAGCCCGTGAGCTATGCAGATACGCCGCCGCCGCCGTCCACCACTGATCGTATTAATTTCAGATGATAGATTACTTCATGCTATGATACTTATTATTAACAGTAGATAAGGTTAGTGAACCGACGTATATTGTGAACAATTAGGAGTCGCCGTCGATTACTGTGGGAACGCCACATTGGGAGCAACCAGTAGCACACTTGTTTTTTGTGACAAGTTTTTTAGTTTGTTCCTCTGTTTTTGTGTGTGATGTGTGGAGCAGGTGCGGGGTTCGATTCCCACGGAGAAAGCCGACACTTCCAGTTCCGACACTTGTCTGCTGCCGGAGGTAAACACCCATTAGTAACGAGACTGCAACTGGTTGTGGCGTTTATAGTCACAGGATTAACATATTACACACGCGAGGTGCTGTAACTATTACATACATACTTGCCACTTGCATTCGTTGCATTCAAATAAAGTTGTATTTTGTCTGTGTTGTGTCAAGTTTGTTAACTAAGTGGTCGGAAATAAACGCTTTTAGATCTAGAAACATAGCTAACGTACTCGTAGATAGAAATTTGCACTCGGGTAGATATATCAGCTGTTCGATGCCCATATTACAGGCTCTGCCTGGGATCGGATGGCTGTGTGTGAGATGTCCCCACATATTATTATTAACTAGGAAAATAAGTAATTATCATAACATTATATAACTATGGCAGCAACATATCAAATTAACGAAAGAAAAAGCACTTAACCAAGGTTTAATGTCGTAGCAAATATATAATGTAATTTGCTACGAAAATGAGGCGATTCGTAGCAATCAATCAGTTGTAGTATGATTGCGTGTTGGCTTTAAGTATGGGAAAATTACTCAGTGAGCCCGTCAAATTAATATCCAATTCTTTGCTACAGTTTCTTGGTGAACATGTCGAATTTAAAATCGATCAATAGTGAGAAAAAAAGTGGGCACCTTTCGCAACATCCGCTGTCAGTTCTCACGGGGACAGGTACGCTTCCGGCGAATCCTTTATGTGGAGTGTTCTGGGATGATCCCCAGCAGTAACTGTACCAGCCAGGTACTGCCCCGCACCCGGGCACAAGTGACGCGCTACATACTCACAATATTTATAACATTCTCACGCTTTATCTGAACACTACTACTTTTTGTTGTTACATCCTTAGTTTTTTACAGCTTAAACTTTTTTCTACCACATTTTTCGTTTTATGGTAATGAGTCATTTTGATTACCGATGCTGAGAACGCTGGGTAGAATGCATAGTTTTTTCGAAAGGTCGCCGCAAAAAAAGTGTCGAATTTATTTGCATGAATCTTTTTGTGCATCGCTTATGCATACGATGACTTTTTTGGACTCTGCATAAGAAATGTTGTTACATAATGCGAGTCTCTTGAGAGTAAAAAGTGATAATAAAAAGCTGATTTCTTAAGACTCTTTTATGATTTAAATACATTTCAGTTGCATATGCAAAGTGCCCTGAGTCCCGGTGGTGGTGCAATATTTTAGCATGCGCATGCGTAATTGAGGAAGT
Source organism: Plutella xylostella (assembly GCF_932276165.1). Taxonomy (NCBI): domain Eukaryota; kingdom Metazoa; phylum Arthropoda; class Insecta; order Lepidoptera; family Plutellidae; genus Plutella; species Plutella xylostella. The sequence goes on along the minus strand of NC_063984.1, from coordinate 6,879,166 downwards.
GTAGCGGCGCAGGTTCTCATGAGTGCGTGGAACTGGATCGCTGAATGTGGCAAGTTGCGGACGCGGATGATCCGGCCCCTGCCGGCACCCTCTATACTTCGCGGACTTATATTGGCACAACGGAACAATAAATATAAGTAACTACTTGGTATTTTAAGAACCAAATGATCATTACTATTAAAAAGCCTAGTTATACTTATTCATTGATAGGTACTATTTCTTGTTCGTATTCTGTTTATCAAAGCATATAATAATATACATATGTGTCTGTTACCGCTCGACAATCACTGTTAATCTTAATTAGCGGGATTATTTTAAATTATCTGAGGGAAATAATGAAAATGAAAATGGACATGGAAGTTTGATTTACCATGTTGACTTCATTAAACAATCCAGGACAAGATTGTTTTTTAATAAGTACTATTAAAAGAGAGTACTCATATTCCTACTCTACTACATCAACAGGATTGCAATAAACAGTTGTTATTGATGTATAATAGTAGCGTGGAGGCCAATAGTGGCACCGCGTAGTGCAGAGGAGCCGCTAGCACCGGCAGCTCCAACCCCTCGTGATGTATTGTTTGTCGAGAGAAATGAAACGAGAAAAAAACCCAGTTCCCAAACGTATCGTGAGAATTCGTCAAAAGTGGTCCGCATTCATTAACGACGCTCCGACAGAAATCAATAAATATCGTATTACGCTCGGATGCGGCCGCAGGTCCCGGGGTCACCGCACAAAGGACTCACAGCGGTCCAGTTCGCCTCAGATTCATCCCGGCGATTGTACAAAACATCTCAAAGGGTCACACGAACTTTGACATGCATGTGTTGTTTTGATGTTTGGCGATCGCATTGTGAGGGTCCGCCAGGTATGAAGCTGCAGCCTGGGATACGTTAGGGCACATGTAACTATCCATTCACAAACGTCATTCATAACAAAGGAAGCTAAGATGAAGGTGTCGTGCATCCTCGAAGTGAGCCTCGGAATAGCTACAGGTACCTTACATTCCGTGTGAACTTCACTATAAGGTAAGCTGATCCGGTTGATCTTGACCGCCTCTTTCACGTTTCAACTATCCGTGTTCCACGTAGTTCTCAGAAGCGGTTTGAAACTTTAGATAGTGCTTGCACCTTTTGTCAGACGGCTTCCTAATTACCCACTGTAGTGGTATCGCTCAGCTTATGCATGGGCAGTAAATAACGCTGTTTTGTTTACGAGGCCTGATGATAATTCAGCAGTAACAAAGGCTAGACAAGAGTTGGAGTGCATTTGAATTATTTGTCGTGGAGGAGACGGAACGCGGCGGCGGCGGCGGCGGCGGTTGCGCAAGGCGGGGTGTCGCGTCGCCGCGTGTCGCACAAGCCCAGGTCTCAGCAGCGAAAACTAAACGTGTTGTTCCTAATATCAGCTAAAGTTCGAGTGAGATGACAAATGGCTTAGATTCAAACTCGGTAGTGGAAGCACAGAATCGGGGGTCGGCCTCGCGCCGCCGCCGCCGCCGCCGCCGCCGCGCCGCTCGCCGCCTGACTCATGCGCATGGATTCCTGTTTACAATTACTACCACTGTACTACCACCATAACATTATGCGCAAACGATCTGCCAACGCATTGTCTTTGAACTTACTGTTTGGCGATAAATGTTAACGGTGATTTAGCGTCATAATTCCTCGCACGGCTCGCACCGTATCTATTATATAATTATAATATATATTATGTTATGTTGTGAATAGACTGCGAGTTTGAGGGTACAAATTGAATAGATAGGTACTGTACAAAAAAATACATAATTTGTAATTGAAAGTATCGTAAGGTTAAAGTCCACTTAATTCGCTGAAAATTGCAACGATAATGTAGGAAGAAATACAAATACCTAGGTACTTATTGGTTTTTTGGTAAAACCTCGAATAAACATACTTCAGTATGTATTTTCATTTTCTGTCTGGGTACTAGACCACCTTGGACTGGAACCACCCGGCTGTAGGTACCTACATAGCCCATAAATTTTGTTTAGTACAATTTAATATGTAAAGTTGTCAACGGAACGACATCGACATTAAACAGATACATTAGCTCTGCCATATAAGCTTAGGAGGTCTATATGATTGCCTTATTAGAGTTTAGGACATGGAGCTAGAACATAAAAATTATTTATGTGTATCAGAGCAAGTGCCGTAAGTGGCCCGGCGCTGTCCTGCGCGCGGCCCGGGCGGCGGCGGCGGCGGCGGCGGCCGGGTCGGCCCGCACTGATTTTATAGCGATCTTGATTAATATTTATGATTCAATTCTTTGTCCGGCTCGTGAAATACATACGGCTCGTGCGCCCGTCAAGAGATAAATAACTCTTCAGTATTTTAGACCAATTCGCGACGCATCACCGGCAACTTGCACAATCTAGTGTCGTTAAAATCAATATGTAGCCCGTGTTGTTGAAATGAATGGCCAATAAATAAGGCAAAATTTTGTTGGACCGAGAAATAACTATCTTTCAACGATTGCTCGCTTTAATCTACTTAATCCGAGAATTATGACCCAGTAAGAGTTAACTGCTAACTGATGTTGCATAAAATCGCATCAATACCTTGTTTTCCTGTTGAGGTGTCAGTGAGTCCTGCGCAAGTCGCATTGTTTCTAGGTTTGTATACATAGAAGGCAACTTTCTCGTCGGTATAGGAGTAAAGTTTGTGCTGTAATCTGACGGGCACGCGCGACGCTGTCACTCGTCGCGACGGAGCGGAGATGCGAATTATTAAATGTTTATGCTAGTTCTAAACAAGTATTAGAAAGTAGTCATGAAAGGCTTAAAAAGTATATCAAATTGTTTAACTTTGTAGGATGTTACATTTCTAATTAACGATAACTTCATTAACGATGTATGTATAAGTACTTATCTTGTTTCTATCATCGGTGCTGACAGTACCTAGTTCAAATTTGGTGTCAAATTATCGACAAGTGATCATTAGTTGGGTATCGTCTTGGATGTCAGCTAGGCGAAGATCTTCCGATATCCGTAGCGCGGGCGCAGCGGCGGCGGCGGCGGCGGCGGCGCGGCGTGGCAGCGCGGAAGCCCGAGAGTCCAACCGCTCCCGTTTGACAGATAGCATCGCGATGGCGCTGTCAGCGCTCACCTATTGTGACAGTCACCAACTGGACCAGAAGAAAACTAATTACACACAACCGGTCGCCAGTAGCTAGCGGCCTGCTCGCTGCGGTATTAGGGGAAGACAATCACATCGTGACTCTCTCGACCTTAATTTGGGTGATTAATTTAGAAGACAATTTTGCCATTATCAGATTATACATTCGGTTGCGGCATTTTGCCAAGAAGAACTGAGTCTACCGAGAAATTAGAAACATATTCCCCTGGCATGAAAAAGACCAATTTTCATAGGTCATTTATTTTCAGGCAATTCTCACCTACTTTCAGAGCATGAGTAATGAAATGGTACATTGTTACCCAACCCATAGGCTATATGGCAAAAGCCGCTTATTTATTAGTAAATAAAGTACTAAATATTTCATTTCCGGAAAAACTATGAAGGATATCCGGTTTCTATCACTATGGATATGTTAAAGTGTGACCACTTTCGCGCTTTCAACTCTTTTAAACCCCGTCTCGAAATTAAATAAGCATAGTTCACCCCCTGGGTGAGTGTGAAATATTACTCGACGAGTAGGTCACTTGACGATTTCATAATAAAATAATATGTACATACCTAATGTACAGAATTATTATTATCCAGGCAAGGCTCATATTCGACTTACAAACTTTTATTATTGTTAACTATAAGAACGAAGTTGGCATTTGAGTGCTCCAATCTTATCACTATCAAGCATCAGCGATGTATGCAAACATAATATAAAAAGTGACGTGCTATACGTAGATGGAGATATAGATCGGCAATGAATCGCCCGTGCTGGCCGGTCGGCGGTCGCCGGTCGTGCATCGCAGCCGGTGACCGGTGACGAAACCGGCCGGTCGTGATCCGAACTGCTCCCAAATTGATGCCTAAACACAGCCGGCCATCGCTTATTGTTTCAACTGGAATTTTAATTCCGCATAATGCCGTACTGGTGTAACCTAATGTCTACAACCTGTATTCAGTTGTTTTACTTTTTTGTTGCACAATTTTGTCTAGAGTCAGAAGTTGATAGATAGTCAATTAATATTCAATCAATCTTCATCATTTTTATATGGCTTGGACCGGTGAAAAAGTCTGGCTGAATCGAAAACGGGTAAAAATTCTTTCTAACCCCGTAGGTACCCCATAAATGTGACCGTGGCGAATCATCGGCGACCGAAATCGATCTGATACAATGTGTGGCTGCCGGTGCCGCGACGTGTCGACGACACATCCCGGAGCCGGCGCATTCCCGCGGTTCCGCACGTCCAGCATAGCTCCTCGTGCCGCCATTGCACACGTCATGGACACAATCAAAGGGTAAAGGAACATTGTGTGGGGGTTGTTCGCGCACGGTCACCGCATTTACATTCCTCACGAGCGCGGGGTCGCGCCGCCCGTCGGGTCAGACTCACAAATTTCGTGACGAAAAAAGCATTTAAGGAATTCACGATATTTTGGTCCATATACTGAATAAATGAATATTTTTAGGGCCCAACCCGCGTGGTATGCGGAAGTGGTGAAGTAAGGCACGACTGGGTGTTTTGGAGTCATGGAAAGCGTCGGGAGGGTCTGGTGAAATCAGATCTGTGTCGGGTTTAACAAATGGGTGTCAGGTCGCTGCTGGACGCGGCCGGGTCAGGGCGGGACGGCGGCGGCGGCGGCGGCGGCGGCGTGCGGCGCGCTGCAGCTCGCGGCCAAATTAGTGCAACTTCGTGCGGGAGACCACTACAGGAGCTGGGCGAAGCGTGCACTTTACATTTGAATGAACCACTAGTTATGCTGTAATTTGAATTCTTTGTCCTAAGATTCCTATATATTCCTGTAGGTAGAGTAGGTACCTAGATAATTTGGTCATGAATGATACGGAATGTAATTTACATATTTAGATCACATTGGGAACTACAGAAGTGTCTTCGGTAGATAGATACCCATATGTACTAAAATGCAATAAGGAAGGCCATATGTTCCTATACATAAGTACTATAAATAAATCCAACACGGACAGCATCTCACCCCAAACTAGGCAGAGCCTGTAATATAGGTATCGGACAGCTGATATATCTACAAAATACACAGATAGATACATGTTAACACCCAAGACTCGAGTGAAAATATCTGTCTTTAAGGAAATATCCGCCCGCCCGGCCGGGATTCGAACCCGGGACCTTCGGCATAGCAGGCAGTGTCAATAACCACAACACTATTCGTTCGTCTAATTAATAACATGATTTTGAAAATGTTTTAGTGGGATTTCACTTTCTCGTCGTTGTCGTCTAGGTATGTCATTATATGAACAGTTGCCGTTCAGTACCTTTTCAGTTGCCGTTCAATACCTTTTCAGCATAATTATAAAAATATATTTAAAAAAAAATCACGTAACGGAATTACTGAACCCAACTTTATGCAATAGGAAAGGGAAGAGAGCGATTAGTTACATGTAAAATTCGCAGCGTGCTCGTGAAAAAGTTTCCACTCACAAAATTCCGACAACAAACAACCCCAATTTTTTCAAAGGTTTAATTAATAATTGGAATAAAATATTACTGATTTTAGTTGGTAATATCCTGATGCTCTGTTAAATGTACTTCCATGTTGCAGAAGACGGCATTAAGCTAGCCTTTTCCGTTTAGAAGTAATTTGGTGTTTTTCTCAGTGGAACCTTTTCATTGCCCGTGAGTGTACTTACTTACATTATGTACACGATACATGTAGGTAGCTACGTGTTGCCGAAAGTTTGATTCGATACAGATGTATATTTTAACTAAATATAAACTTGAAACAATCGAAGTAACGGAACAAACCACTGTACAACGTACAACAAAATATACTAATAAAATTAGTTGACTTGGATTTACATAAATTAATGGCACATAATATACTGAATAACCCCACAAATGAAGACATTGCTATTTTTTTAATCATGAATGAGTATTATAATAAAAAAAAATTAAGTGCCTATATGAAAAATTATTTAGATTTTTCTAATTAATTCGTTTATTAAAATTGCGGTATAGGAGGGCAATCAAAAGAAAAAACAAAAATATATGCTCCAGGTGAGGCTCGAACTCACAACCCCGGCATTACTCACGAGCACTGTCTTATAAGTACCGTGCGCTAACCAATTGCGCCACTGGAGCGACGAGCGATGAGTCGAAATAGAGGTATGGGTTCCACGGCACCCTCCCGCCCCTCCGCCCGCTGACGCACCTCTCTCGTCTGCTAAACTATACGATGATATCACGGTTTTACGTAATAAAAAGTTAGTGTAGCCGTTTGATAATGATGTTTGGTAGTTTGTTGGCTTTCCGTATGATGATTAGGATGTAATCTTCATTGCCTACTTACATTATTTGCAAAAACTTTAGTTTCTTAGCCTTCTAGCATAGCATAGTGAAATAATAATATAAATATCATTGCATATTTATTTCTTGACATGGGACTTTTAGAAAGAGGTCCTCGCCCTTAGCTACTTGAAGTTTGAAGAATACTATTTACTTAATGTATGTATTGTACGGTGGAGGAAAACATTGTAAGGAAACCTGTATAATATCTAGATTTAGCACATCTAGACATGTGAACCCACCAACACGCAGTGGACTAGGGTGGTGGGAAATGGTCCAAGCTTAGGAAGGCAGTTTAGACCTAGGTAGGGGATATGCACAACGGTTCCATTTGAGAGAGCCAGGTTCAGGTACTTACACCCCCACAGAGAATAGAATAGAATATAATGTATGTAAAGTATGTATTACTAGACCTCACGCAAAACTAACACAGCCAACAACAATATTCGCTTTAGGTTCGTCCTACCCATGAGAATACGTTCATAAGATTTTAGCAGAACCCAACTGTGAGTTGCTAAATTATTTTGGTTTCTCTATCTTTGTAACCCTGTACAAATAAATAATTAAATACCCAATGAACTAATTGGTTCCGAATTCAGATGTACAACCTACATTGTACAGTCTGGAGCAAAGAAACCTGACCTCTCTGACAGTGACAATATACGTATGGGTGATATGGGTCGTTAATTCGTTATCCGTTAATGGCAAGGTCTATAATAGGATAGTTATAGCGTCGATGTGGAAGTGTTTCCAATATTTCACATTGCTAGTAGCGGCGGCTGCCAAGCCGGCTCGCGGGCATTAGATTATTAGCCGGAGCCAAATGATATGTTAATGGCTTATCGAGGACCATAGTTTATAGCCTCAGCCTCAACGCGTGCCGGCACACTGCATCCTATCAATTACATTATGCCTCCCATATTATTAATCCAAACACACACTTTATTTTAAATTGGTTACAACAAACAATTAAATTACTACTTGCCCTCTCAAAGGGGCGTCAGTTCGTTGTTTACTCTAAAACGATTTATACGAACCCATTTCCGACACCATATTGCGCGCCACGGGCTCAAATCGATAACTTTTCATTTCATACTTAATTGTTATGAAACTTGGCGAACCCTTTAAATAACCATAAAGTGACCCTAAAAGTCAATTAAATTACAGATAAGGGGCAGGTAGAGGTCCGAGTGTAGCAGTGAGGGCGGCGGCGGCGAGGTGACTGATCCAGCTGATTGCCGGACAATTGCCCTTAATGAAAGTAATTAACACGACGCGATCTCTCGATATCGATAGCGGCCGCTGCGCATGCGCAACCGATTGCCGACACCACAATGTGCGCCTAAATCAACCTACACACCCGCCTTAATTAGACAATAAATATATCCATTTCATTCCAGGCAATACGGTGTACAGGATCTATAATGATGAACGAACTGAGTAACATTGTGAATTGAGAGTAGGTAGGTAATAGAGCAATTCAATGTGCGTGAGAAAGTTCCCTTACCCTCGGATTCAGGTACGAAATGTCTCAGTCGTTCCATTTCATAAATTAACTACGGCATGAGAAGATATAGTTATATTAAACCTACCTATATAGTAAAGTTTTCTTTATGAATATCAGCTGTTTGCTAAACACCTGAGTCTGAGAAGAAATGCTCACAATTATTACACAACTTTTTGCAGGAAAGAAATCGATCAGCGTCCGGTGTACCTCGAACAAGTACAATAACTATCAGCTGATGCAGGTAGAGAAATGGGTAACAGAGGCATTGACTGCGGCTGCGCTCGGCCGGTCGTGTGAACTAGTGCTGGCTGTGGGAACCGCGCCCGATGCAATCACATAATCCTTGACTCATCACTTGTCAATCCTGTAGACTCACACGTAAATACATAACCTTCAATTTCACTCGAAGCAAACATGGATCAAGGTTATGTTTGCATCCATTTTGATAGATTCAGTAAATACAGAACAGATCGATAAACTTATACAAAGCTAACAGTGCGACTTGCTGGCGTATTTGTGTTAGATAGTATTTCTTCAGATATCTGTCCATCGGTAAATAACAAAAACTGTCTTCCAATGCATCCAAGGTTACATGTATATTTACACCTCTAAAGATAAACTGATAGACAGGTATATTTATGTCTGAAGCTGAATGGTTTAACTGAAGTCCTCATAAATTATAATCATCGTCGTACCCTATTAGGTACCTATTCCACATTTCATTTATCGGCGAGTTCACCTGATAAAAACGAAATCTTTTTATTGTAAATGCTATGTGGCTATGTATAGAGCTATATGGCTATGTATAGAGGTAAAGGAAATAACAGACATGGCCTACCTACACCTACTTGATTCGGTGGATTCAAATAAATTGCAGTCAAATAAAATTAGTCACGACATTGACATATCAAATGCCTTTCAAACCAAGCTAACTAAAAACAACATATAAAAATCATTGGAATGGAATTCCAGACAGCAGGTAGCGATCATTATGCGAACCAATTCATTCAAAAGCGAATTGCATGTCGAAAGAATGACCGTTGTGTATAGAAAACTGGTTTTAGTCGTGAAGCTATCACGGAACGGATAATAGAATTCAGAACAAGTAGATATTGTTTAACCACGACTACTTATTAGAATGTATGTAAGGTATGATTTATTAAGTTAATTTATATACGGCAGCTCTATAACTAATTCGTTCACGGCGCGGTCCGCCATATCGATCAACCGGCCAGTAGCAGGACCTAGGGCCAATAAATAAATAATTTATGGAATACATCGAAAGTAGGCTACATAATTTGACTAGGAGATATACCTACCAATGCTGGTGTAATATGGGTGAAATAACAACAGTTAACTTCACGAAGGCAGTACTTACCCAGCGCATAGTCTATGCCCAACGTAAGAGGAAATCTGAAATAAACAAAAACCAAAAGGTACCTAGTTACAAAATCTGTACAATTTCATCGAAAATATAAGAGAAAATGGTTTTATTCACCATTCCTAAGTTAATCTGCTCATTAGGTACGTCAGCTACATTCACCTTTCTTAGGAAAAAGGTTCTTAGCGAAGTACTAACCTACGCTAAGAAACTTTTTCAAAAAATAAAATTCTACCGTGTATTTATTATTATGTACGTGTATTATTTGAGGTGGTTTAATCATTGGCTATCTTGACAGATTTGCAACTTGGAGGAACATACCTGGTATCGCGGTTGGTGTTGGAGCCCGCCCCTGTTGCCATGGCTCCGGCCGGCCCGGGCACCGTCAGCGCGGCCGCGGCCGGCACGTGAGGCCCCAGCAGCCGCCGCCGCCACCGCCGCCGCTCACGTGCACCGAACTGCACAATCAGGACAACTCGGTGCATGATATAATCGATCGCCCTAAAACCCACTGCGATGTTATAACACTGCACTCGTATAACCTCAAATAACAACATTATTGTCTACTCCGATTTTTTTCACTACACAGATATGTAGGTACCTAAAAGTCTTCTTATTTAGTGCTCACGTGTTTGACTTTACATAGATACTGAAACAGACACACAAATAGGTAATTGACCCTGAACAATGAATCGCTAATGATCGCTTGGAACTCATCAGCATTATAATCATCAAGTTGAGTGTATTTATTGGAACGACTTGAAAAGTTTTATGAGGTCCATTTATCGGAGTAAATAAAAGCATTCCAAGTTGAAGCATGAATGAACTCGAGCATCATTCACAAAGGGCCGGGCCTTGTTTTGTTTATTTAGATCGTTTAAATGAAAACCGCACGGATCGGTCGGGCGCACCTGTCGGCTGCGTCGGCGCCCGGGCCGCCGTGGGACTCTCCAGGTAAACACTGCAAAAACCCAACTATTGTTACCTTTCAATTACGTATTGCCAATAAGTGAAATTCATCGCACTCTACTTCAATGTTTTTTGGAAGGATTGATTCGTTTCGCTGTTTCAGAAACTTGAGAACATCAGCAGGTACAGTCTAGGGCAATGAAACCTGGCCCTCTACAGCAATAGGTTCTCAGTACCTTGGTAGATATGGAAGTGCACATCGTATGGCATAATATTATTATACTTAACATGGAGATGGCTAGAGGTACGGTATGGCATACATGTACAGTATCTTAGGACATTGGTACTGAGATGTGGGGTGAGGTTTCTGCGCAGGCCACTGTACTTTACTTTAACTTACAATTTGAACACAACGTATTTTTTATAGAATCTTAGGTAGACTGCTTGCTAGTCAGGTCATCGGATGAGAAACGTAGCTTGATGCTGAATTTAATTAAACATTCAGTCATACTTATCTCAAATTAAGTTTAAACTAGGTGGGTACATTTGCTTGTTTTCTCTCCGTAAAAGCAATAGCATGAGAATTCAGATCTTGTCAAGATTTTTATTTCATGACCATACAAGGGCGCAGAGTAAAGAATGCACGAAACTGTTTCTGTGTAGGCAGAAGCCCACTCAGATGTGTATTCCGTGTTTCAATTTTAGTCCATATCTGGCTGTGGCGGCGGCGCGTGTAGACAGATGCAGATATGCCGGGAGCGCGCGGCTCGTAGATCGCGGCACATGGGTACTATGGGTAGTGCGAGCGTGAACTCCGGACTCCGGACACAACACCGCACCCTGCACCTACATATCCTACAGCTCCTCGCTCTAGCCAGTACCGCACACTCGCCGCCATACACCAGCACCCGACTGCGCCGCACCGAATTCCATGACCATCTTCAATTCGTACAAAAGAAAATACTTTATCTCCATGTTTTTTTTATTGCACGAAGCGTAAATATTCTCTTTACGCCACAATGGAATAATCGGGTATGTGTGATTTAGTGCGTTGTTGATTTTATCCACATTCCACGCCGTTGTACAATACGCGAGGCGACTGGCGCAATGCGAAATTCCATTAAACTTTTTGAAAGCGAATAAAGGAAGATTTTGGAAAAAAATCCTTCGCCGCTCTCGAACAGGTTATTGTTGAGGCATAAAAGAAGAACAATAGCACTGCTGTGTTTCCAGTTAACCATGACAAAGTGCGGTGTTTACCTGCACGTATGCGCATTGTTATTACAGTGCGTTCGGTGCCGCCTTCAGCTTAGCATATTATGTCAGTGTTGGTACATACGAGTATGTATTTAGTAAAGTATAGTAGTACTGCAATGTTGGGAATAAGTTTTATAAGTATGCATTGTTTGTCAAAAGCCAGCAAATGATAGCATTTTTAACAGTTACTTACCTAGCTGACAAAACGAGGAGAAATATATTTTTCGAGGAGACCACGTAGCGTGGAATGCCCTCTATTAATGATTCCCTCTATGTTTATCGCACTACACCAACGAGATATAGGTAGCAGGTAGTGGTGGGATGAGGAACACCGGGGATGGTTTTGTGGCGCTGGGATAGGCACTCCTTCAACTGTGGACAAATACAGGCAGATGACGATGGTGATGGTGATGCCTCCGATGGGTCCGCTACGAGACATATTCATAATAATAGTAACTTCATTTACCTACAAGTGTGCTGACACTCCATTCGAATAAACCTATTCCACTAACTAAGCACCCAAACCCAAGCCAAATAACCTCAGCCCATCTCGGGAATAAGCAAGATTGATGATAATGTGTTACCATATAAGGTGCCTAAGTCTTCTATATCCCCGTGGGAGGGCAAAGGGCAACTTAGTTCTATTTCGAGCAGTCCCAGGTATCTCTGTTTGGATGCAACAAATATTACCTATATTTGAATCTTTTTACAGTTTTCATCCAAATGTATTTGACCCTCGACTTAGAACTGCAGGTAGTTGAAATCTGGAGTAGACCAATTTTGCGATGACAGTTTAAACGAGATGGATCATTTTCTTGAAGACTTATGAAAATCTGATCAGTTGAGATGATCAAAACTTATAGTACTTATATACTTCGCATTTAAAGAATTTTAACAAAGCCATGCAGACGATTGGAATTTTAAGATAGGTATCCTTTTGACTGGGAAGTTTGTCAATTTACCAGCTGTGTAGTTATCTTAAATTGTGTCACTGTTCTCCAGTTTTCGCAGGTGGCACCTGTCTCCAGTGCTCAGCATCATCAGCCCAGGGAGGTCAGCGACCCGGGGCGGCGGCGGCGGCGGCGCGGTCACGTGGCTGTAACCACGCGCCGCTGAAACCGCGCGGCTGGCGGCAGTGCTGATTCAAACTAGAGTCTGCAAAATAAAGTAAAACACTGACATTGCGTCAACCACACGTTCGAAAACACGTGACGGGTTAGTTTCTTCCCATTGTTAAGAGAAGAAGAGGAAATCCAATCTTCGTGAGCCCATTCTCCAAAAGTCAAAGCCATGAATAATACCGCAGGTAATCTGCCGTTTCTTATACAAAGAAACATGTCTACGCATATTCCTGAAATTTATCTTTGTAACACCAAACTCAATATTAATCTTCCACCGAAGCCACCATCTAATTGAACTTGTCGTGACCGTCATATCACACCGTAACTTCTGGAACTGAATTACGTAGAATCGCAGAGCAACATACGGAGAGAGCATTTTATCACGTGGAGGAGCGATAGCGGCGGCGGATCGTGATCGCGCCGCGATATCGGATGTGTGTTAGCTGGATAGCGCACGTCCGAGCCAGCCCAACCTGCTGCCAGCTATCTGCGTCAAACAACCGCCACATCTAACACATATTATTATGTAAATAAGTATAGGATGGTCCGGAAAAAAAGATGAGAGGGTGTTAGGGCTATCTTAGCTTTTGAGCTATTCAGGCTTGCTGATACTATTTAAAAAGAATATGATGATCTATAGGTATTTATATTTTCAATAAATAAATTAAGCGGAGATAAGCATAATATCATGATATGTATCTAAATGACGTTGTCAGAATTATGTGTAGTAAGCAATGAGGAAAGAAAAATAAGGCACTTCTACCGATCATAAGTCTTACTGCTTTTGCCATTGTATTGCCGAGCTGGACATTATAAAATCATCGTATTCTATTTCCGACTGCTATGTAAATTACCAGATCGTATCTGACAGCGTAGATAGCGATAAAATTACAGATACAAGTACAATTAATAGTTAATTATATACTAGTTCCACATTTAATTGTAATGATCATGTTTTCTCCACAGCAAACAAATGCGGGTGTCGCGTGAAGGCGTCGTTTATTTACAGTGGCTGCCAGCGCGAGTGGCGGATATTGACAGTGACACTAGTGCTCGGCGACCACCGGCTGCTGCCATATATATCTCCTCGCTCCACTCGAGCCTGTGAAAGTTTGTTTACATAAGGTCGGGATTGAGAGATGTACATAAATAAGGCGAAGGTCGCGTGGAGTGCGGTTCCGGCCCCGTGGCCCGCACGCGCGGGGCGGCGGCGGCGGCGGCGCGCACCCTCGCCCGGAGGACTATAGGGACTGTACTTTACTATTCCCATGACTATCAATTCACAAATAAACAGAAGCTATCACTTTAATGTGCTGAAAGTGTTTGCGCGATGGCTGGGAAACGTTTGTTGTGTTTTACATGAGGGCATCGATGTACCCTCTCAATTTAATTGATGAATACAAGCGGCAGTTTCAAATTAATGTTTTGATATTGCTTAGTATTATCAAAAATAATATGAGCCTATAAGCAAAAACCAACAAGTTATTATATTGAAGCTGCAAAAGGTTGGCTCGCTCATTTGTTTTCCTGGCTCCGTGCACTGTGGGTCACGGATGATAAATTAACGAATGCGACAAGATATTCTATTTTGGGTCCGTGAGCGGATAGCCGTAAAACATGACAATTTACAATTGAAAAGCGGTTACGAAAGCGCAACGCAACATAAGAAGAAATAATTCTTTCCCAGTGTGATATACTGCGACACTCATAAAGGCGAGGAAAAAAATTAATTCCTGAGCTTCTTAAGTTATTGGCACAAAAAGGGAAAATTTAAGAGGTGCCAAGTCAGACAATGGCGGGCGGCGTTAATCTCCGCGCGATCAATAAACTCTCTGATTACACATTCACGGAATACTTGGCGCTCGCCTTATCTCGATGAGTTTCCTCTCCGATGTCCTACTGCTGACTGCTTTGGTTGATAACACGTTTCGTTAAATAATATTAAATGCAAAGGTTTCAATTACCTAAAGTGAGCTTAACCTACCTGCGATCGAGCGACATCCGTAGGTAATCGTTTCCCGAGAGGTCCAAGGCCACTGTTATCAGGTTGTCTTATCTAGGGTGTTGTTTGTCCTTCGACCCATGAATAAACAGAATAAGGAAACGCGCTGCGAAAACATCAGTATCACCTCCAATATGTTTGCGTATTTGAACTGTGTCGGGAGACATATGGGTCAGGCGCAGGCGCTTCGGGCAACTGATCCGTGTAAAAAATAGGCCAGCTGACCGGTAGATAAATGGACATTCTGTTTGATAATTGTTCCGGGGAGGCGCGGTGACACGGCCGAGGCGAAACGGTACAGCTGTCGCGGCAACATTTGGCTGTAATGTACAAAGAAATAGAACAAAACGCCACACCATTTTAATTGATTTCTGTGGTAGGTAGGCGGAGGTGTGAATTATGATCAGTTGATCACATTGTGACAAATAAATAATTGCTGTAGTTGCTGTACTGTATACTGAAACTTCAGTATTCTATGTACCTACCTATCTGTCAATGGATTTGCTTATTGGGATAGATAAAGCAGGTATTATACGTAGTTTATCAGGTACTTCCTACAGGAAGTTATGTTTGTAATATTATCTTTAAAACTAAGTATATTTAATAACTAGAAGTAGCATTATGTTTATGAATGTTATGGATACCTTTAATGTGACATACTTACATAATTAACAGAATTGTAACTGTTAAGTACTTATTCAGTTTTAATAAATATGTATAAATGTAAGTACGTAGGTTGAAAACACTCGTGTTGTCATTGTTGAAGAGAGTCACCTAGACTGAAAAGACTGAATATTAAATCAACTCAATTGTTCGTTTAACTATCTATTTCGATCACCAAAAATGGATGTACCTTGATGACGATAAGATATGGAGGTCGAGCGGCATAAAGCCCGCTCATAAACATGTGAATGAAGTTAATAAGCCTTTCATCGCATGCGCGGCCACGCAGCGGGCGGAGGCGGCGGCGGCGGCGGCGGCAGCGGCAGGAGATGACGATCTCACGACCAACAATCAACCTCCGTGCGACCGACGTGTCGCCGCTCCGCTCGGTGACACATCTCAACTCCTCGTCATTCACGCGTGTGACCATATAACTAATCTCTTCAACTATTTTATTATTTCACAAAGACCTGCTAACGCCCATTGAGGCCCGACTCAGGAATGCTTTTAATACAAATATTGTATTCAGTTCTTTAAACTTCGGAGATTGTGATGATGATTGATAAAAATATTAATAAAGTTGTTTATCAATAATATTCAGGTTCTTTGTTATTGGAATCCGGTAGCCTAGATGAAACAGGTACGGGCAAGGTACCTACTGAGTACAGTAAAAAATAACCTTCACATAGAGTCAAAAAACAACAAAGCGTCCCACAAAACAACACCAATATGGCAAACCGATTGAAGATTTCCCAATAGACACCTGCTCGCCTTTCAGAGCTCCAAACAGAGCGAGTACAAAGAGAGCTATTCAAATGCTAAACAAAAATGGAGTTCGATAGACAGCAGCACTATATTGAATTAACCCGACGGCGGAACAATGCTTACCTACATCGATATCGCTCTACCTACTTTCTTTTGGAGAAAGACAACAAAGTTGGTTGTCGGTCGCTGACAGGCGAGTTGCGGCACAAAGAGGGCTCGGGCACAGAGGTCGCGGTGCGTCGCGTCGCGTCGCGGCGGCGGCGGCGGCGGCGGCGGCGGCGGCGGCGGTCGTGCGGGCCTCGCAGCTCCACTATCGCGCGATCTGGGAGCGGAGATGCTCCTCATAATGCGTCGAGATAAACCCGCTTTGTATCGTGCTCTCTATAACAAGAAGAATATGCCATGAAAGGAGCGCGCAACGCAACAGGTACATGCCCCCGCGATTATCTACTAGTGTAGGTGACGTGCGGTCGCGTCTTTTCAATTCCGTGTCTTTACAATTCAGTCGACCATTATGTGAGAGTAGCGCTTTCTAATGATCCTAAGCAGCACAGAAACCTGATACTAATCACTTCATCCTTTTGTCAATCTGCCATGCAAGAACCGTGGGCTATGACTTTTCTAGGGCATTAAAAGTTCTGAAACTTGACACTTCAACTTACTTAATAAAACTATGTACTCACCGTAATACGACGGGGTATAGAAATTTAAATAGGTATGTACTAATGATGTAGACTGTAGAGTAAACATTTGTAATGAACATTATACATATGTAGGTAGTACCTTACTTACTCGTATATGTAATTTCAATTTGTGAAGTATCGAAACTGGACAGTCGTATGAATCAAGCTTGTTGTGACTTGGCGCATGCGCCCGGCTCTATACCTAGTACTCTAAGTACAACTATAGCAATGAATTAAACAATCACGGCTGACTCATAATACCGGTTAGCAATAAAGACAACAGAATTATCTTTGTCTAGTTTGTTTCGCAGACAAAACGCCATGTTACTAAGATAGCATAACTCATAATGGTTTAAGTTCATTGCAAGTCTATGGCGAAAGCTAAAGGAGGTTATTGTTTGTCATCTTATTGCAGATCAGGTTTCAGAGCTCTATCACGAATCAATAACTATTGATGGGATCTCGGACAATTGATCTGCATTACGATCTTACAATCTATCGGTCCCAGGAACACGCAGCTCTGTACTTTATCTACCTTCAATATGGAGCTGGGTCGGCTTTTGACTCGGTAAAGTAATCAAAATTCTTTTAACGTAGTTAAGCCTTACGTGGCTAAGAATACGCGTGATCAGCCATAATCCGCTGAGTAAACAGAATTAGGAAAGCGGAGCAAATTGCACAAAATGAAGAAGGTTCAGTATTGTTGCGGCTAGTACCTGACGCGGCCACCCAGCGCGGCGCAGCCACGCGATCCGCGAACCAACCCTAATATGTTATCCACCTACCCGACCTCATACGGCCACCTAGTAAATGTATGACACGACCACTTTTGATACTGTTTAGTGCGCTCTACCTCACAATAACCGGATTCTCTGCAACTTTGTGCAGGCTTGTGTGCCTACATCCATCGCACGCTCAATTAGGACAAGAGTATGCTGAAATATCAAAATGAGTGGCTATAATCGCTACACGCGGTGCTGTATCTTCTACACGGGAGGAATTTATTTGATAGCTTTACGCTTCGGGAGCCTCGGACATGATGCGGACACTGTAGAGCAGTGTCTCAATTAGCGGACTACGCACCATGTATATTATCTTACAGAATGGGATGTTGTACTTAGAATCTGGGCTCTACAGGCTCTACATTAAACCTAGCTCTTGAAGAAAATACTGATAGGTTCCGACATCATACATTTTCCTTGATCGTGTATGGTCACATTTCTGTTCTAATTACCGCTAATACAGCATATCATGTGCAAGCGCATAGCAGAGAGATCGGAGGTGACACGCCAGCAGGATAGGGTTGCGTACACACTTGTCGCTGCCAGGAGGCGACATGTCGTGCGGTGAGTCGGCGGCGCGCTGCTTGTGTGGTTCAATTAAATCAAAAGAGAAATGGCTCGCCCGCGGCGGCGCAGCTCCCGAGGGCGCGGCTGCTCTACGTTACAACTCAAGCACTACGCGTTTGTAGTCGCTCTCTGTGCTTTATGTAGATGCAGTACAAGAGATGCAGTACCTTGCCTCGAGCAGATCGTATATTATGAACAAGTGTAGCAGCTTCACCTTCATAAATTCAAGACAGGAGAAGTTTTGCATACAATTGTTTCGAAATTGATTTTCTATTCGATCAGTAATTAATGGTTTTTGTATAGAATTAAAGCGAGCAAGTAGTCCAGTGAAGTACCTACCATGGCATCAATTTTTGCGCATCATTGCGAATTCAGTTACGCAACATGCACTCGATCCCGGGGCCGCCGCCGCCGCCGCCGCCGCGAAAATCGACTCAATGATGCAAGTGGAGCGATTAGAAAATGAGCAGATGGCCGAGCGATATTCCAACTCAATTAGATTCCTTGTGTAACCAAATCACTGCCGGATATGATGTCACCGTCTCGCTGTCTTCTTTGTGCAACGAGCTAAATTATGCCTTTACTTAATAATACGGCCTACATACCTACAGTAGTCTCTTGCCTGCTCACCGAGTGCAGAGAGAGAGTTCCTGAAACATTCCCCTTGCCCCAAATGTGTTTAAATAAAGGAAGAGGAAATTACACCTTGAGTTAGAGACGTAGAAAAAATAATAAAGGGAGGTCAGGAACATGTGGTTCCGATATTTTAGAGATTTGTGAAGGGGCTCGGCGCGGCGAGGTCGACGTCCTCGAGACGGAGGGTTGCGCCGGCGCACGGGAGCTGCAGGTGAGCACTCCCATCCCTCACACATGGGGACCCTCCTCGCTTATAATATAAGCAAGGTATGCACCATTGTCTAGCCAAGGCGTCTTGCTATATATAATAATATAATACAATCAGCATTTACTTGGGCGAAATAGTGACATAATCATTAACTACTTAGGTAGATTGGTTTAGGCTTACAATTATACGCAATTTTGCAAAATTTACAAAATATCCAATTTCACGCCTCATTAAATTGTTTAGACTACTGACATAACAGATCTAAATTCATTTAAAAATGTTAAAATCAAAATAGTTAAAAATACTTTGTTGTCTTGGCTGTACTATTTTAATAACTATTGACTTAAGTTTACGATAGTCGATATGAATTTCAGTTTATTGTGACTTGTTATTGATCTTATACATTTTGATGTCCGGCTATCGGCAAGAGGTATGGGCAATAAAATAAACAATAAACAGATAGGTGTGAGCAACCTTGTTCGCGATACTATCAAGAGGCATGATTTCCTCGAATGGCACTTACCGATGATTTTATGAGCTGTAGCCCCGCGCCGGCATAAAGAACAATGAGAAATGATCCAGGTCGGGAGAGAGCGCGGCTTATCATTTGTTGCGAAGATGTTGGCGGAACCGTAGCGGCCACGATCGTACGATTACGAGGTGTCGGCGAGCTACGCTACTCCGCATACTGACGAGATATATTGTTGAGTTGGTACATGGCATATCCCTGATAAGTACCTAAAGGTATAAGGAGTCTGGTTGGTCGGGAAGGTGCACTGAGGAGTGACACAAGTGGCTCCGAGCCATTAGACTCCTCGCTCGGCCGCGGCCGCGCCCGCGCTTGTCTCATGCGAACATAATCTCCGCTCGAATGCTCTTTATAATCGCTGTGTATTGTTTCGCGTCCATTATATTGTCAGATGCTCTTCTGATAAATTTAGTCACCGCGGAGCAATATCTTGTTTGATTGAGCGGAACAGGATACTCGAGTTCCTAGGAGGCGATGCTTGATGTGTTTTCGAGAATGAGGGGACCTACTTACCCGTACCTACGAGTGTTGTCGATAATAGTGCTTTTGAAATAGTGATTAGATCACCAGTATGCCGGTTAGTAACTGTCAGAGTGCTCGCGTTTCAGAAATAGATGGCTGGGCACAGCGTCGCGGGCCCGGCGGTGGCAGGCGGAGGGGCGGGCGGGGCGCGGGCGGGGGAGGGTGGTTGATCAGCTCGCGCTGCCGCGGAGATGGCGAGGGTGACAGTAATTGACAGGTCGGAAGGCGACGGGACACTTGCCGCACGTGCTCGGACCCCCGGCTCCTGCTAAGCAGGATGTCTTTAAATAGACTAAATGCCTTTGTGAAGGCATGCCCTCCGAAGGGTGGCGGCATCCGGCGCGATCGCGTACACGACTCCTTTCTAAAGAGGAAACTTATAAATAACTTGTTCAATTATTCTTAACCATTGAAGTATGAAATCGGATTGGTAGCTACTGCGCCTGCGCCTGAGTCAGCGCCGCTACCGGCCCTTATCATCACTCATCTGGCGACTACTGATTCACGGAATGTTTATTGTTTATCGTTAGTTTGATTTCTATTTGAATGTCTAGTATTGTTTACGTTAGTTGAATTGTTGAATTGAAATTCATATAAACTTAGGGCGTCTATTTTGAATAGTTTTGAATGGTTACAGGAAAAGTGATACTCAGCCAGCAAAAACTCCCTAACTATATTATTTTATGTATCTGCTTAATTCATCAATAAGTACACTACTGGGCTTAGATAACTCTGCCTAGGATTGCTACAAACACTCTATATGCCCTAATTATATTCATAAAGCCGTCAATGCCCTTTGCATGAGCTTGAGGGCGTCCCACGCTATGTTTGCTTGTCGTGGTTGCAACTGTTCTACCCCATCCTTGTGTCATTGAGTCTTCGGAAAATAGACATGGCCTCTACTACAAATAAGAAATCGAAACTGGATTTAAGCTCTCTTAGCTTAGGTATTATATGGCTCATATCAACCTATCGATGCATATTTTCCTAAGTAGGTACATATTTTCATAAACACATCATAATAGACAAAGTATGTAGGTACCTAGAGTACCTACCTATGTATGTATTATATTAAACCAACCTATGTGCATGCCGACCTCAATTCCCTTTGTGTCGTCCTCTCTTCGTACATAAAACTCAAGCAGGCTCACATAAGATGAACGGCGCAATAAAATCCGGATCTTAAAAGAATAATAAGAGTAAGTACAGAGTACATTCTTCTGAGTGCACGTGTGACTTGAATCGGCCCCTCAGAGATACAGGGGCTTACCTGCTCAAACAAGTGTTTCCGGTCCGAGGCTACCGTATCCGGTTTGATTGTACAATCAGACTCGCGATTTGTGCGATGATTCGGTGCATGTCTTACAATGGTGCGTTATGGTAAGCCTAGTATGCGTATCGGCTTATTATGTATTTGCTCACAGATGTATAGTATGTTATACCTTTTTACCTGAATATTGGTCTCATGTGCGATTAGGTCGCATTCAACGAATAAAAAGACAAAGGCTTGTAAAAACACAAAATTATACACTATTATTGAAAAAAGTAAGTATACCGTACAGACTCAACAGACATAGTTAACAGTAAAATTCAGTTTATTTACTTATAAGAAATGAAAAGATTATTATTGGGATTCTGAAGGAAGCAACGGATATATTTATGCTCAAAACTGAAAAAAAAACTCCAACGTATGTGCATGTGTTACCAACTTATGTATTCCACTTCGGTGTTACAGTGTAACTTGAGGTTCAACGGCGCAGTGAGTCACAAGGTCCAAGCTGGGTGTTTGGTTCTGCCTGGTGCTCGCACACTGAACACTTTTACAAATTGAATGGGTGAGCATGTAGCCAGGCCTGGGGCGATATGGGTGACTGTGTAGAGAAGGTGTAGTGGCTCTAATCGTGATTTATACATCGGTGTATGGTGTCCGCATGATGATGAGGAATGTTATAGAAGTATTTACTTCTTAAAAAAATACCTAACTACCTACTTTCTTAAAAGTTTACGTATTTACGTAAACTTTTAAGAAAGTAGGTAGTTAGGTATTTTTTTTCACTTTATATTTGTTTGCAGCATTGCAATCTATAGCAATGGGCTATAATAAGCAATCTCTTTCTCTACTTTGTGTCTCCTTGGGTTGTTGTAGTAGCAGAGTGAGGCCCATTGACCTCCATCCTCCTTTTTTGTTACCATTCATGGGAAGGTTCCACTATAATTTCAGTTCTTTTTGTTAAGCTAAGTAGGTAGATATAATGGGTTTTTTATATATATATAATGTATATAATTTTTTAGATATAGTGATTATTAAAAAGTACGCAGAAGTGAATTAAAATGAAAAAGAAAACTCTAATCCGACTACTGGTAAATTGCAACATATCTACATGTTTAGTAAGTATGCATTAAATTCGCCTAGCCATCTTCTCGGATTATACTTTTTATGTGACATAAATCATTATCAATATATTACAAATATATTTTGAGTAAATAGTAATCTGTAAAAACAAGATATTAAATCAGAGCATTTGTACGGCATCCAAATACTGTACCCGCTCTATAGCTGGCCATTGAAAAGTGTTCACAATGTAACAAGTCCCGCAGGTGGCGGCCGCGGGCGCGTTGATTAGACACCATTCAGCAACAACCTGTTCTTAGGACTGAAAACACTATACATACTTTTCACTTTTATTAAATCTCGATTAAGCCGTTAGCCGCCGCATTGTTTCAACGTCGAGTGGACGAGCGGAAACAGAAGCGGCGCTTTATCTCTAATGAAATGTTACACCGACATATTTTTAATACAGTTTTTAAAAGATAAGCTCATTTTATATTTTTCTTTGAATTTATTGTTGACTAGGTTTTCTTGTTTCCCTAAGCTTGAGCCTGAGTTTCACCTTAAAAAGTCACCCATGAAGGACTTTTACATAATTTATGCTCATCTTTTCAAACCTTACCTGCTAAATAATGCACAATCCATTAGAAACGGAAACTAAGCAGTTAAATACCAAACCAAAATGTATGGATTTTTAGTATTAGATGAAAAAAAGAAAGATAATGCCTGATTATCGATACATTTTTTTAAACATAAATGTACTTAATGAAACGAAATAAAGAAAACATTTTGTTGAGTGTTTCTAATGATTATGAAGCCAATTGTCAAGTACTTCGTGCGACTCATCAGCCGAGTGCGCCTCCATCAGCGAGTCAAGTCGCAGTCAAGTGGAGCCGGGGGGTTACTCCACCTTTACAAAAAAATACAAACAATCGGGTGGTGGTTAGCGCAGAAGATCGCTCCAAAATTCAGTTTTTCGCAAGCTAGAGTGATCCAGGGGCCACTCCCGCGCGTCACGGGATGATTGTCTTGCATGTCATCAAGCCCTTTATATTTGCTTGCTCGAGCATGCCGTTATCGTTTGTTATTATAGCATCGATCAGTGGCTGACATCTTTATAATGATTTTCAATAATCATTGTTTTAAGGTCCCTGAACATGAGGAACAATGGCGGCAATCACAACTGGGAATTATTAATTTCCTTAAATTACGATTAGGAGCCCCAGATTGAGTATTGTGTACAAAATTAACAAATACTTGTTATTGTTACATAATGTTTACGTGTTGTTGACCTTTACATACCTAAGTTTTTTAGGCTACGACGTATTTTTTCATGCAAAACGTGAGCGGAAAACTTTTATTTCATAACATTTCTGTGTTATGCAATCGGCTTCCTACTCCAGAAGGCACTAACTCAACGTAAAATTTGCATGCACAAGTTTGGCATGGATAGATAGTAAACCGATACTTATTGTAGTACCTACTTGGTAATAATAAATACATAATAATATATACTTCTTACTGAATATAGAGTACTAAAGAGGTCAATGTTAAAAGTATTATGCAATAGGTATAAACATCCCATTCATCACTTAACTCGCTATTCAATTATGAAATATAATGCTATACTTACAACAATGGGTAATGAGAATTAGAATAACAAATTTGGTTCTGTTACTAATTTATAATTACTTTCTTAGAGTTTAAAACATGTACTTACATATATGTAAGTAGCATATGTAGTGTAGTACGAACCTACTTAGTGGTTATAGCTATACTTAGCTATTTAATTTAATTTTTATAAGTCTGATCTGGCATATGTACTTATTTTGATTTTGAATTATTTATGGAGGTCGAGGTCGGGTAAGGTTTAAAAGGTTTGTAAATATGAAAACAATGCTGAGCGTCTGAAGTCCATCCCAGGAACACATTTTAAGGCGAAGCAAAGCTCGCGGTTAACTGCTAGTCACCATGAATATAAGTTCAAGACACGTCAGTATGATTTACTTTTCTGTGGCAGTTAAAGTTCGGCGGCCATTAAAACGAACGAGATTTTGTTCATAACGATAGCCCGTAAAAGTTTCGCAAGAGTCGGCCATAACCCATTTCGGGTTTAAGTTGCCGTGACGGGGTCGGGCGGGCCGGGCTCAGAGGCACTGGGAGACGGGCGAGATCACCGAAAATAACAATGAGGTACTGTTACCGTAATGACACTTTACGAGCAAACATCGGGCCTCAGCCGACGCGACCCGGCACGACCCGCGCCGGCGCATTGTTTCCGCATTAAACAGAACATATCGAGGGCGACCGCGACCACCGCCGACTTTGATGCCTTATGGACAAAGGCAATGTGCAACAGTCAACCATTTCGGAGTCGACCTACAGTGACATGCAGTTCACTTCGCGGAACTCTCGATGTGAGCATTTCCT
Organism: Plutella xylostella; assembly: GCF_932276165.1. Lineage (NCBI taxonomy): Eukaryota > Metazoa > Arthropoda > Insecta > Lepidoptera > Plutellidae > Plutella > Plutella xylostella. The sequence continues at coordinate 6,854,411 of NC_063984.1, read as the reverse complement.
GTATCTGTATCAATAAGAGCACGAGCGAGCGATCTGTACGCTGTGGGATGTGGACGACTGCAGAACCGATACACTTTCACCTCAAGAGCATAATTACAGGATTGCCCGACGATAACATGCACTTGAATATCTTTATTAGCTTTATCATAATAAAAATACCGAGAAAGTTTATCGTAAAACCACAAGTACATTTTTTACTGCTGACGTACGTACTGATTTGACTGAATCAGCCGCATTTTTATTATTATGTAAACGCAGATCCTGTACAGTAACCCAGCTCACGTCTGATTTTGATGTTCAGGAAAATGAAGTTGTAAAGAAATAAGTCCATAGCCGCATGATTGGGCGATTTAATGCTCTCCTTAGTCGTGTCAAACGATAATAGCTGTAACTGAAGACATCAACTTTCTTTCGTGCGGTAGCTTTATTTCATGTTAACTTTCTTCGTTAAGATGTTTGCGGTAACGAGTAAGCAGAAGCGTAGTTTGGAGAAACGGTATCATTAAAAGGTTGTAGCGTGGTGTCGTGGATGTTTTGTTTCAGTGGCGATGGCGGAGGTGACGGCAGCGGGCGCGCGGTGGGCGGTCCGGCTGCTCCCGGGTCCCGACTCACATGAGGAGCTCGCACGCGATACCCGGCTCTAAACAAAATGACGTTGTTCAGATTTAGTACATGCAGGCGCAGGCGCTGAGCGCTGGACCTCCGGCGCTCCGGCCCCCGCTCCCGGACTATTGATAGCTGCTACTGATCCTATAAACAATACACACTTGCCTACCTATACAGTGCGTCTACACGAGAGATTAATGGACCCATACAGAGGCAACGAGAGTAACTTATTGTGCCTCTATTGGAAACTTTTATCTATCAGGCTGAATTATTACGATGATCAGCATTATGCGCTTCTCTTGCCTAAATTGGAAATAGTCTTTGGCAAAATGTTATAGAACCGTGTAGGAACCATGGCATGGCATTATGTATACCTATATAAGTAAGCAGGTAGGTATTATAAAATAGATAAAGGTTAAGGTTGCAGGCAAGCGTTAAACTGTGCCATAAATCAAATAATAATAGACATGTGCGTATCGCGATGCGCCGTGGTGTATGGCGCGTGGGCCAGGTGCGCAATCTCGGCAGTTGACGCGCACGCGCACCCTCCCTGCGCTTTTAATAAATTTCAATACACACAAAAAAGGATCTATCAAAAGATGGTGACGTCGAGTAACCGGTGTTCAGAGCGAGCCGCTGCGCCGCCGCCGCCGCGACCGGTGCGACCACATTCTACTAAAACTTTACTTGCGTACATAGAACAAACCGAGTCCGCGACTCGGGTATGCTTATGTAGTACTAAACAATACAAATAAATATCTGAAGAGATATAGTTATGTAAGCTAAAGTACTTATACAAACATTTCACCCTTATTAAAATGATTAACCAAGTATATGAAATTGGAAATGTTTTTTTTAAGTAATTGCTGTTTTAGGAGCAAAATTAACATTTTAGTGAGAATTAATCGATTTTCTTTCTTCTATTAATTTTATTAGCTAGGTTCTTACATAACAGCTTTACAGTTGAATTTACGTAAAATATAGTACAGCAATAGCAAATCGGAGTGACTGCACTGAATGGTCTTCATTGCATTAGTAGAACAGGGCTAGCTGGGGCGTGCAAACAAGTTATATTAAATGAAAAGGTGTCCCGGAACGAAGCCCGCTCTACTCTAAGTATAATTACGCTTTATTTGATAACTGGTAACCGAGCATTCAAATTACTGTATCCAGTGTCACCGACAATAGCAAGTATAGAATATATACCGACATAATGTAGATACTTAGCATAAACTATAGTGGTGTACTTATATATGTATATTTAACTCAAATAGAGGATTACTGAACTATAACAGCCGTGTCTACCTACCTCTAAGAGAGTAGGAAAAAAGTGTCAAGAAGTATCTATTTTACATCATTTAAATTAAAATAGACTACCTATAAGTTAAATATTACCTATATATCAGATAAATAAGATTGTTGGTATGTAATAGTATCTAATTATAGAAAAACCACTATTTGTACCTAATATACGAGTACAGCAGGTATTGTATATTTCTTAAATTTCCGTGACGTCTATTATACGATACCTAGGATTTATGGTAAAAGTTAAGAAAGAATATTTAGATGTTTCAGTTCATTTGAACACATATCTAAGTACAATAGTTATAATCATAAGTATTATCTATGTTAATCACATGTTAATTGTTATTATTGGTCTTTGTCATACGAAATTTCTCGATGAAACTGTAAACAATATGATTAATCTTTTGATAATAAAACTTTACCTAATAGAGTAAATAGGTATATCATATTTCATTCAAGTACATCATAATTATATTTAAGTCAATGTACAGTATAATGCCTGTTCATGTTTAATGTTATAGCTTCCTCATGGAAAATTATGAGAAATTGCATAATTTTACCCTTAGGTGTTGCTTTCAACAACAACAGGTGAACTAAATAGTTTCAGTAAGGTACCAAGTTAGCACTTATGACTGTACAATATGTCTACGTCTCAATAAATTATCATATCCATTAAGGCAATTACAATGTTTTTTATACTTAGTAGATACCAAATGTATTATCTTATTTATTTAAGATTGTCTACTAGGTTTGTGCTCTACTATTATAAATAATTTCATTTCCGATACGATCCAAGTGTTTTCTTTTATTAAAGCTCTTTTATTACTTTCATGTGCAATGAAAAAGTTCCACCGGCAATTAACGTTCCATATGTCACTGGACCTTTTTGATTATAGTATTCGGAACAATGAAATATTCCCATACATATGACTATGTATTGGATAGACAAAATATGGCAGGACCGTTACTGGCGTTGCTAATCCCGGCTGCCTGGCCGACTGCAGGCCGCGGCAGCTGCCTCGCTCACTACTCACTGCACCCCACCATAAACACATCCCAGTACATACAAGAAAAAATACCAAATAACGGTAAGATTCCAGACAAAAATACCGACTGTGGGAAACGAGAAATTTCCGATTCCCTAGTTTTGATGTTATTTAAATCGATTACAGTGTCTTCTTTGATTCTTTGCAATTTTTTTCAAAGAATCAAAGTAAAAATAATTTATATTTTATTTTGTATCAAAATGAAAAAGTAAGACGAAGTGATATTAACAAAGGTGTAACGGTATAGCAACAAGCAAAATAGTAACCCCGATAATAAATTTACGAAGACTTACATTTTTTTTCAGCTAAAAATGTAAGTGTTCATACATTTATTAAAATGTGATCTTTACATTTGTAAGAAAACTTATTATTTTAGAAAATATCTACCTACTTATCTGAAAAATATAAATAAATCAAAAAATAATTACTTTTTATGGTCTCTGAAAAATTCAATTAGGTACCGCTTGTTAAGATTATATGCAGTAAGTACCTACCTACTTACTCAAATAATTTTATTTGCAGTAACATTGGTACACATGTCCAAACAGAACAACGCATATTTTAGATTATAAATGAAGAAATCCGTGATTTTTGTACACATAATATGCATTTTTTCCGGAAATCTCAAGAAAAATAATAATTATTAAGTGACGTTTTTAGTTCTTTCATCTTTCATGTTTATTTATTTTTTTGCACATCTTTGTACCAGTTTTCCTGTACCTCCTGTAGGTTGGCTGGTAGAAAATGCTCTTAGCATTAAGCCCACCTTTTGTACATTTATTTTATATTTGTGCAATAAAGAATTAAATAAATAAAAAACAGATTTTCAGAAGCTAATTTTGCCGTAAAAGCAACCATGAAGAAAGGAAATTTTACGTGGAAACTTGGCTTTGGCCCAGGTGCAGGCTCGGAAACAAAACACTTCACCTCTAGATTAGTTGCACAACAAAATTATTAGTGTTGTTTTTATAATATATATTTTTTAATTTATATTGGACTTATTTTAAAAGTAAATCATCATTGCATCATTCAACCCTTAAAGCTCTTCGCATTAACGGTCTGAAATGTATTTTTCTTCCTTTCACTCTGCACTATACTTAAACTAAAGCAAAAACATTACTCTCCCCAACAACACCTATGCAGGAAAAAATACAGATCTAGAAATAGCAGTAGATAGGTGCAATACCGTCATACATGGGGTGATATTATTTTTAGCAGCGGAGTCGGTTGCAGGCGGCGGCGGCGGCGGCGGCGGCTGCGGAGGGTGAAAGGTGCCACCGGCCGCGTAGCGTGTGCCCAAATCTCAGCTGTTGCTGCCGGACCGTCTACAGGGTGTTCCGTTTCCGATTCATCTTAGAATTTTTGTTGGGTCTTAGGTAGGTATTTTATTTTTATTGGTAGCTCTATCATACACATTCTAAATGGTACTTTAATGGTAACATAAAAAAATGTTTAAAGTTTATTTTAAATTATGATAAATATGATTTTTGCTTATTAGAGATTTATTACTATCTATACCTTAACAAAACTTTTTTACTTATTAATTCATGTCGGTATAGGTAGTACTTATTACGTGCTTATCATAATGCGATATCCCTTCTTAATCTTCTAAATATCTGTTCAACAAAGCTTCAATATGTTGCCACTACAACACCCTGTATCGTTCAAACCGTCGGTATTAAAAGTGTTTATAAAAGCGTTGAATAGGCCTTGTATGCTTTATATAGAAAAATCTACAGCTATGCCATTATTCAAAATCAAACTACTCACCTACCTGCAGTCTTCGAGCCGAGTTTCAAAATGCCACAAGGGGAGCTTTTGCTTTACTTCCAAAGTAATCCTTATGAAATACCAAAAAATCGTAACGAATTGATCAATCCCTACTTTAACGCCGCGTAATACAGTCTACTACATATTTTTCACTGAACAAAATTTAGAGCTAAATCGATGTAGAGCTAACATTGACGAGAAGTTGAGCAAGTACGAAGCTGAACCGTTCATAAGACCTTTTATTTTTGCGGCATATTCAACAATGAATGGGGGAGAAACTAATCGTAGCTCGTGGAAGCAGAACGTCGTATGTGCTACGTCGAGCCTATAGTTACGTTAGGGGTAGTCGGGGACTTGTGTCGTTTTGTCCCTGGGCCGGGTGAGGTGCAGATGTGCGATTCGGGTACAGACATGTGATTCTGGCGCCCAGCTGCTCGCATCGCTCTGCACTGATTCAATGCCGGGTCAGGCGAGCTCGTGGGTGCCCTTTGTACTACACATTTAGGTAAAGCGCAAACAATGATACAAATGTACACATATGATAACAAAGACCCTGTTCAGGTGTGCCATCCAAGATTGATTGTTGGTAATAATAATTTGTTCATACGCTTTGGTTTGGTAAAAAGTAACGTTTCTTTAGTGAGCTTATAGCGCTATATTAATTTTGAAATATGAACTAAAGCTACCTTACATTCATATTTTTTCAGTAGTTATGTTTTAATTGAACGTAGATATCGAATACCCTATTCCTATAATGATCATAATTATATTATGATGTTAAACATCCCATTTTAAATTACTATGTCAGTCTCTACACTATTGAAACGCAAATGCGCGAAAAGCTGCAAGTACCCAGTCATATTAAAAATTCATGAAAACAGTTCAGATTTCGCATTACTTATTTATTAACACCGGAATGTAATGTATGCAAGGAATTAACCGCCAATTGTGTGACATTGAGAGCGGGCTGGCGGGCCGCACCACCTGCCCGGCGCCCCTGTCCATCGCTATTTCCGCCATAGTGCAAGCCGCCCCCCGCGCCCCCCGCCCGCCCCGCGCCCCGCTCGTGCCGCGACCGTTACGCACGCGCCGCCCCGCCCCCCGCGCCCCGCGCGCCGCCACCTGGCCTGCAGCCGCCCCGGGCACATGTGTATGTACTCTACCGATATACGCACATTTGACAATTTTCCTAATCACCTTTCATCGCCCGATTCGAATGACATCGTTCCGGTAAAGGCTGCAACGGGAATTAAGCAAATGCTGCTGCTACTGCAATGACACTAATGATACTTACGTTTATTTTTAGGGTGTTCCTGAATTAAGCTTAATAGGTGCCCACCTAATAGTGCCATATTATGCAGTTCCACAATGAAGTTTCGTTTAACTTCAAGATATTATTATTTCAATCGGTTTTTTTTCAGGACTGCAAAATCACTCAGTAAATTGTTCTACTAAGTGCAACGAGACAGGTACACATATATAATAATAAGACAAAAAAAGTTTAAATTACTCAAACACTAATTATCTTGTTTACAAACTGCCATTTCCGCTGATGTGTTTGTTTACCGATACTAATAAAGGAGTAATTTGTCTATTTGCGGTTCCCAAGTGAACTGGAGATAAATTCATTCATAAATTTAACAAGCAATTAGATAATTATATTTGTGGGTGTGTTGATACGACAAAGTGGACAATAATCGACACAGTCGTTGTGATTATTGCTGACTTTTGATTATTGCGATTGGTCATGGATGTCACGGAGCGCAGTGATCGCAGCATTGATGTCGATATGATGTCTCGGCACCGACTCACTGCGCTGAGTCACGGGCCCGGCGACCTCGTCATCGTGACGGCGGTGACCATTGACCACGCCGCACGATCCTGCACACCACGCACTTCGGAAACCAATCCAAGTCATCGCTTTGTATCATGCACTCTGCATCGCATTGTAGGACTCGAGTTTCCATGTTATCCAAACACAAGATTAATCCTTTCTATGTCGTAATGATTGGCATACTTCATGTCCGTACTATCTGAAGTCATCGGTCTCGTAATAAACCACTTTCTGGTTTAACCAGCATTACGCGGTCTTTTTGGTACTTAACAATCGTCAGTAAAATACAGTATTCCAGTTTTGCACTTCATTGTAGAGCTTTTGCAAACACAACGTTTGTATGGTGGCATGAAGACTGCAAGTGAAGTTGCATGTGAGAAAACCAAAATTACCCACGGAACCAGATCGCGGAGTCCTGGTCACATTAAAAAACGTAACAAAGAGCTTATGGACGTTATATTTCCGCGTGGGGAAGGGGTTGCGAACTTGTCTCGTTTGGCTCCATTTGATACACAAGGAAGTTCCTTTGTCTGCCACAAACTGGTTTCGTGGACCTTTACGGTTAGAAACTTCTCAATAGGCAATTATTATTAGCATATGCAATTCGTTAAAACTCTCACGACTGCTTCAGTTGGTCATGAGAGCAAATTCGGTGACCTGCGAGTCTGGAATCGGTAGACATAATGACGTCGTGGCTAACAAACATTTTAACAATAACATGATGTGTATCAATAAGCATCTCGCGCACGTAAAGTGATCGAGGTGTGTGATAGACACGTCCTCGCGGCGCTGAGCGCGAGGTGTCGAGTTATTGCAGCGCGGGTTTATTAATGACAAGCTACTCAGCTGAGAGCCTTTAGATGGAATCTGGTCATTGCAGTACACCAACAAGTGACTAATAGTTACAACGGCATCGTGATGGATCACCCTTATCGCTCAAACTGCCTGTAATGCATGCGTAACCGAATCAGTTAATTTCTTTGTCTCTGGTTCTAAGTAGGTCTGAAATAAGTGTGTCAAGCCACTTCCTAAAGTAGTATTGTTTTATAATTCCAGTTACATTTGGTGTAGCTCGAACAGTCATACGTTGTAACGTATTAGGAAGACGAGCTGGCAGGAAGGGGGGCAAGGTCATGAGTCGCGCCCGTGGCTCGTGATTATGTGTCATCCACGTTTCATATATCATTCCTTGTGCGACTTCTGTTGGAAGGTATACCAACTCATCATTGTTTTCGAAGGTTTCAATTTCAACTAACAACTGCATACCGTCAGTTGACACACTTTTATTTGGAACGGATTATTATGTATTACTTGTTAATTGGTATTGTTAATGTTTTACATTTCACCCATTCCTAAACTAGTCCTAAAATATTCCTCAAATAAGGTTTTAATTAAAATATTAGATGAAGAAGATTTCGAATAAAAAATATTGTATCTTTGACTTGTAAGTAACGGTACCAAGGCATATATTGGTACTGGGTATACCAGGATAAAATCTTAACGTCCCTTTTATGGCCTAAATCTAGAACACGCTTAACATAATTATTAAACTATCTGAATTATATCTTCAAATTACTTCAGCTGCATGGCGAGTTGGCATAGCAACCATTTAAAGGCACAAAAAGTCTTTGAAAGTTCTGGTTCAAAGGTGTTTAACCTCAAGAGATGTGCAAAAAATGGAGCACGTTTGGTCTGTGATTTAGGCAGACAGAGCCTCAGCGACAAGAGCAAAGCTGAAAGGTAGAGCCGAGCAACGCATATCGCACAGCTCTGCGGCGGCGCAGGTGCCGGCTCCCCGTGCCGCCCCGCGCTGTGTCGCTATTGGCCGCCGCGGCCGCGCCGCTCGCTGATTGGTCGCTGCGCACGTGCGCGGCCTACCCGCTGCCACCTGGCCGGCGCTGCCGGGGAGCGCTTATAAGCGCGCTCCTTCCCTCGCCGCACCATTCCGATCTCCGGACGTTGACGAGTCAACACTCACTCGCGTTACGATACCACCGATACACACACTTGCGATCCGTCGTGCGATGTTTGGACTTTGACAACAATTCAGTGATTTTGTGATAAGTTTTGCGACGATTGTTATCAATCAACAAAGACAATTTATTTTGGACACTTGTGATATTGTGAAGAAGGTGCAAACGAAGATGCTGGTCGAGGACAGTCTGGCCGGGCGCGGGCTGATGTCACAGAAGTACGGGCACTGTCCGCTGAAGAAGCGGCCGGTGCTGGTGCGGCCGGAGCCCGGCACGCCGCCCGCCTCGCCGCCGCCGCCGCACCCCGCGCACACGCACCCCGCCCTCAGATACAACTACAACTCATTTACCTGTAAGTATTTTAATTCAGTTGTGCAGTGGTTTTAGTTCAGTGAAAATTTTAATTTCTACTTGAGTCAAAAGAAACATGATTTTACTAGTTCTCTATTTTAGTAGCTTTACCTAGTTACTAATTAACAATTAAGTGATAAAATATAAGTTGTTACGTATATTTTCATAGTTGTTTTCATGACTGAAAAAAAAAGTTTTAGATTACTAATAGTTTTTTTCCTTTGTCAACAGATGACACAGAAAATGAAGAACCACAAAACTTGAGCACTAAGCCTGAAGACTTATCTAGAACGGGCAACTACCCCAGCAAGGCGTCGTCGCCTGTAGGCGGCGCGGTGAAGGCGGAGCCGTGCGACTGGGCGCCGCTGGAGCTGCGCGCGCCCCCCCGCCCCGCGCCGTCCCCGCCGCGCCCCGCGCCCGCCTACGCCTACCTGCCGCAGCTGTACGCGCCCTACTGCCCGCCGCTGGACGAGCTGTACCCGGCGGCGCCCGCGCTGTCCCCGCTGTACCGCTACTCGCCCGCGTCGCCGCCCGAGTCGCTGTCGCCGCCGCCCGGCCCCGAGGACCTGCGCTCGCCCGGCTCGGTCTCCTCCGACTCCGGCGCGTCCGCCTCCTCGCGCCGCCCGCGCTACCAGTGCCCCGACTGCGCCAAGTCCTACTCCACGTACTCGGGCCTGTCCAAGCACCAGCAGTACCACTGCGCGGCGGCCGAGGGCAGCCTGGCGCGCAAGTCCTTCAGCTGCAAGTACTGCGCCAAGGTGTACACGTCGCTGGGCGCGCTCAAGATGCACATCCGCACGCACACGCTGCCCTGCAAGTGCCACCTGTGCGGCAAGGCGTTCTCGCGGCCGTGGCTGCTGCAGGGCCACATCCGCACGCACACGGGCGAGAAGCCCTTCTCGTGCCACCACTGCCGGCGCGCCTTCGCCGACCGCTCCAACCTGCGCGCGCACCTGCAGACGCACTCCGACGTCAAGAAGTACTCGTGCTCGGGCTGCGGCAAGACCTTCTCGCGCATGTCGCTGCTCAGCAAGCACGTGGAGGGCGGCTGCGGCTGCGCGGCGCCCTACGACTACCGCCCCGAGCTGCTCGCGCCCGCGCCCGTGCACGCCTACTGACCGCCGCCGCCGCCGGCCCGCCGCCCACCAAACACTAGATCTCTTATTTAGCTCTGCGGCTAACTAACACTCACAACGATATAGTATGTACTTACTAACGCTAGATATAAGTTTAAATTATTTTGTATATTTCCCAAAAAATGAGTGCGTTACAATGTTACAAGTAGAATTAAGAAACTCGTGTGTTTTATGATGGACCATGTACATTCTGCCTTGTAGAAGCTAAGTTAGGTTAAGTTAGTTAAGTAGATCAGTCGCGCCGCGGCTTCACTAGTCATGTGGCATTTGCCGAGTGTCATACACTTGTTAATAATATATTTGTATTATAAGCCATGTACAAAGTGCCTTAATTATAAATGATTTAATATATTCTCTGAAAAATATAACTGTATGTCGTTAGACATTATTATTGTAAAAGAGTATGAAATATTTGAGAGGCTCTTGTTTTTATAAGCCAATGTCGAATTGCGTTCCTTTCTGTTACCTCCATAAAAGAAAAATAAAAGATTTTTTACCTGATTTACTGCATTTGATTTCATTAAATTACCATATTACTCCATAAACAAACCCAACCAACAAAGTCTATAAGTTTCATACATATTCAAAATACATAAAAACATATTGTACAGCAAAATTAGGAATAAATCTTGATACAAATTTATAAGAATCACTATAATAACTAGTAAGCACTTAGATGATCCAGGAAAGTGAGATTATTTTCTTTCCTACTAGGTTTTGTTTATAAGTACAAACACATAATTACTTACACTCACGAGCAAATTTAGATAGACATATAAATTACATAAATAGATATATAAATTAATATACCTACCTATTAACACCCAAGACCCGAGTACAAACATCTGTCTTTAAACAAATATCTGCCAGGCCGGGAATCGAACCCAAGACCTTTGGCATAGCAGCCAGGGTCACTAACCACTACACCATTCGGTATTCATAACCATGAGGCCAGGAACATTCAAAACATTTTCAACTTAGCTGCATTATCTATAAGAACTTTAAGTTATCTAGGATCTAGTCCTAGGTTTTTTATAGGACAGGAGTAAGGGGGTATGCATGAAAAACGGAAAGTAGCGAGAATCACAAGTTTTGCTTTATTACGTGCTTCCTTTGAAAACTTAATTCAAACTGGCTGGTAAGCTACGATATGTCTAAATTATCGTCTATTGATCAGAGTCAGATGTTTTTGAAATGTACAATCAGGATAATTATTTCATATCGTAAAATTAATTATACCCTCTAATAACCTCTAATTTCATTAAGATAGTAAATAATGACCCAAGTTAAATATAAACCTATCTAATACCTCTATATTTTACCTAAATCCAATATTTTCCGTAAAATTTCCTCTCTCGGCAACAAAAGCTCTAATTGCTATTAAACAAACTACAGGCAAAACAAACGACGATACGTGGCCCGGTAGCGAGTGCCGCGGCTGTTCAGCTGTGAATTTGTAGCGAGCGGGCCAATTTGCGACTAATCATCGGCGAGCTATCTCGAACAATAGTGGGTCGGGCCGCGACTCGACTATATTGGAGCTCTACGGTGGTCGTGGCTTGCATTTTGTAAGGTCTGTTATCCAAATTGGAATTGCGTCATATTTGATAGTAGAGGTTTTTGGTAATTAAACATCTTGTTAGATTGTTGAAGTTCTAATATGATTTTGGTGGGATAATGAAAGAAATCCAATAAAAAATATAATTATATCCTATGGGACCTACTGGAGAAGTACTTGAGAGTGAGAAAGTTTGTAACATTAGGTACCTACTTAGATCAAAATTCATATTAAACACATAAATAGACACTGCATTTGTGAGAATGAGCATATGAACCGGAACGGTTCTCGTAACAGTTCAAACTTGTAAAGGCTCCCTTTCAGACTCAAGCCCATTATGCAGCCATCTCTAGTTCGGGTATAATATAAAGTGACAACAGTATGGTGTGTCCGCGGCCTGAGCCGGCGGCGGCGGTCACCCGGCCACAGGGTCAACTGTAGCACCCAGTCCTGTCACCAGTCCGCTAACCATACGTCGATATGACGGTGTGCCGCAGCTACACTGGAAGGCAAAGAAGTGTCATCGATGTTGAACATTACCTATAAGTATAGCAATTGCACATTTTTGTGTTGATGACTAATCTTTGTTGTTGTGTTTGTAAAACCCATGGAATTTGTAATTCGCTAATAGCTATTAAGCAGATTTGCATATTGTGTTATAGCTGTAAGTTCTGCAAATATTATAAAATAAATACAATCGGCGTTTTGTATTAGTACATCGCGTACATAAGTACAAGTGATACAAGTACCTACATCGTATTAGATTCGTACTAAAGTAATGCCATACAATAAAGTACTCAGTAGTAAAGTTCATCCATCCATGAGTTTCAGAATAATGTAAACATACCTATGTTTGCTATTGGAAAGTGATCTATTTAGTAGACTATGTCTTTTACAAACTGGAGATACACAATGTGACTGCTTATGAGCTCCTGGCGCTTTACAATCAGCGGCCCGGGTCGGCTGACCTGTCCGCGGGAAACGGCATCCGACACGATTTCAGTAAACTATCTATCTATGTAGGCGACGGTTTTGATCGAGGAATAAAAGCTCGCATAAGCTTTGAATTGGTATGAATTTATTCTACACAGTGGGTGTATGAGAATGTTGGAAAGGATAATATAAATAATATTAAACATTAAGAATATCTTAAACGGTCTAAATATGTTTAGGGATCTCTCAACATCCATTAAAATCCTTTAAAAAAACTATCTGCAAAAACAGACGTCTTCTAAATCGATGTTGTATAACATAGAGTAACAGATAAATTAGTCCGATAGAGCGTTCGATTTCAAATATTTGTTTGGAAAGGCTTCGTCTAGCGGCGGCGGCGGGGCTTGCGCCAGCGCACTTGCCGCGGGTCAGGGGTTAACCGCCGCGATTAACATCTCCTTGGACACGCTTGTAAATGACACGATAATCATATCGCCAGCTGATTAAGATAACTCTTATTAGACACCAGATTTATGAGATTTCAATTCGGAAAGGTTATATTAGTACAACCATAATATTTGCTCCAAGTTGCAGTAGACAGAATGTAATAAGTGTATAATGTGTTCCAGTTGGATTGCTATAAATATGGTGGTTTGGATTTTGACTTTCAAAAATCGTAGTGCAAAAATTGTTTAGAATTACTCCCTGATTCATCCCCTATGTGGCTTAATATAACCTTATAGGTATATTTTATTATGATATTCAAAAATAACGAAAATGTTACAAACTTCACACTAACACTAAAAACTCATACCTTGATTAATACCAATAATGTATTCGGATAGCCGCTACACTATAGTCCAAGATATTGACGATATATCAAACGGGATCGTTGCAATAAAATAACAGAAGTGTGTATTTTAATGGGAGTGCTACCAGAGCAAGTGCGTAATAATTAAATTATATCGTACATTAGGCGCTGGTGACTTTAATGGCTATGTTGATTTTAGCCTGTAGAAACCGCAAGGCGTTTTAATGAATACTTATACAAGTGTTCTAAATGAACAGTAATGATTTAAAATAGTCCTTGTTGCTGGTGGTCGAATGGTTTACAGCTTGTTTTCAATAGTATGGTGCGAATATAAAATATACATTATCTTGTTACCTTATTGTTACCTATTATTGCAAAGAATAACTTCTTGCAAAAGCCTATTTTCGCCATTAAAATAAATACACCATGACACATTGAGTATATATCACATAAAAGCTTTACAAGGTTCCCAAGATTATTTCGTTTATCTCTATCGACGAGTGGAAGAGCTTAAAACTCAAACGCCACAACGTAGACGCGTCGCAAAGAGAAAACATCATCCTACACGATGCCAATTAGTGACAGTACAGCCGCGCACGCGCCGCTGCCGCGCTGTGATTGGTTGAGCCGGCGCGCGAGCGCACTTCCACACACACCAGCCAATCCACTGCAATCTCATTAATTAATTATGTTCCTATTTGCATCGTGATTATCTAATCGGAGATCAACTCGATACCGCGTACCAATTAGAGTTCACACCTAATACTCTAATGGAACTTTGAACTTTTCTATCAGGTATCGATGATCGCCTTACAGATAACGCGGACTAATTTCGACACTAATTTGGCCTCGTTTCTTGAATTGTTATTGTTAAATTTAATTAAAATTAGCCTTTCTTTCTTCATTAAGAACAACATGAGATCTGAAATTGACTTTTTATTAGTATGTTGCTGTTGTATGTAGATAACGATTGCATTCAATCAATGAGATACCTGCTGCTACTTGTTACTCAATAAGTTTTTTAAATTAATGCAGCTGTAATATTTCATAATAGTCTTTAGTTCTAACTTCTGAGGTATATTATCTCACTCAATACCAAATAAAAAATATTTAGGCAGTAAATAATATCCATAGTACTCATTGTAGTTTAATAAAAAACAGTAAATAAAAAACGATGTACCTATCTAAGCTTTTCATTGCCCGTGAGTGTATTTTAGCAGGAGTTTTTAGTATATGTATTTTAAGTGGGGTAAGTAATACGACTAATACGAGCTATAAAAAGGATCCGCAAATACATAGATATATTGTGAACGTCATTAATGTGACATTAGACAGTACGTTTTTATATTTCGCAATACACCCTTTTACGTGTCAGCAATTTCATCCAAAATTAAGAAAAAAAAAATACAATGATGATTATAATTTAACTTTTAAATTTTATAACTATAACTCTTTATGTTAATATTTGCAGACCTATAATCTCGTATAATCATAAATTATGACGCGATGAGATGAACGACTAAAAAGACTTAGATCCGGCCAGATTTAGGTCTGGCGACGGCGTCGGGCCGGCCTGGGTCTAGCGCGCGATAAGCATGATTTGTAACGTCGGCGCGTGCGCACAAATAAACGCGACGCCAATGCGCGCCTCTCGATAAATTACCAATAACCCACTCTTGATATGACAACGATACAATTTATAATCTCCGCACGTTTGTACGTACTCGGCTTATCGTGCTGTCTGGCAGACATGTGTTGTTGTTGTATTAGAAATAGCTTTGCAAAACAAATAGTGAATGTACACAAGACATCGACCATTGAGCATAGCTTATATTTATTCGGGAAATTGATGGAAGCAATTAGGCGGACTTAATTAAAATTTATAACCATTATTCACCGGTTCAAGTACAATTTCCATTAAGCTGCACCAGACACAATCTGTTTTTGCATTGTATTACATGCCAATTTATCAGACAAACCAATGATTTACCGATCAAACAATACACAATGAATGGTAATGTCGCTGATAATGCTAAGTAACGTGTAGAGGAATGCTAATTGGTAGGGAGTGTGCACAACACCCGCGCCTTGTCGGCTAATCACGTGCTAGCTCACACACTCGGAGTGCAGCCTCCGCGGATAACGATCTAGTCCGGCATATGAAGAAATATTGTCACTATTGTCTTTTTGTAATGTACACTTTCATACAAATGTAAATACGTGGTGTAGCAAACGTTGCAACTCTATTAGTGGGATTTACTGTAGTTCTGAATGAAGGTACCAAAGGTACATTTTCGTCGAAAGTTGCATTATAAACAGTGATATTACTGATGCGGATGCCAATATTGCGTACAAAGAGCCATCTGTTTCGCCGTACAAGCCGCATTGTGGCGGCACGGGGCGCGTGGGCGCGGCGCACTTCAACGTGTTGTTGAAAAGTTTATTTACTTCGGAAGCGTAGGCCTCGCAGGCTCGACACTGCTTAGACTGCTGCTGCCTTCGTAATTGAAATGTTATGATAACATTTATTAGCTTTTAAATGGAAATAATATTTAATACTGAACACGATACTAATAATGTACGAAGGTTTCTGTAAATAGTCTAGATATACTCTCTATCAGTTATTATAATTATGTATGCGAGTAAACTTATAGTTGCTTAAAATGAAGAATATATGAAATTAACTTAAGATAAGAAACTCAAAAATTAAGAATATATGAAACAATAGTACCAGAAAACATATAACAACCAACCCATGTGACAAGTAAAATAAAAAAACAAGTATAATAAAAAAAGCTCTAATTTGCAATAAAACGCACTTAGTAATATTTAGAACAAGTTTTAGCGAGTCATATTTAGTGGCCATAAGTCGGCACTAATTAGCACACAAAGCGTCGTAAACACGCGGGTGCCGTCTAGCCTAGCCGCGGCTGGCACTGGCGAGGTGCGAGTGTGCGTATGACGGAAGCACTGTTCGATGTTCGTAGCCCGGCGTAGCGTGCCCAAGCGCGCCTACAAAAGAGTTCAACGGGGGTGCGAACTTACAATTCGTTGCAACTTGCAACTTTAGTTGATACATATTTATATCGGCTTTAGAATCAGAAAGTATGTTTTTGATAGTAATAATCGTATTTTTAATGAGGTAACAATATGGAATTAATAAGATTTTAAAAATACAGTTTTTCAATATTATAGTTAGGATGTTCTGACATAATATTTAAAGTGTTTTAATATCATAAAATGAAATTGGTATTGTTAAAATAGAATGTCTAATCGACAGTATCATTAGAGTTTCGCACCTAATTGACAAATTCTTAAAGATTATTAATTTTAAAAATCAATAATATCTCTTAAAAGTCCCCGATAATAGTAAATTGATCATCTAATCACAGCTAGCGCCACGGGGCGTCAGCTAGTAAGGACAATAAAACACGGCGAGTGTAGAAAGCGGCCGGTGTGAATCACTGGGTGCGCGGGCGCAATCTTGCTCATTAGCATTGTATTAATTACATTCATCTGTCACCGCATTATTCCGCGCGACGACCGCGCCGCCCACGCACCCTCCACTATCCTTACCTATTAATTATGCATATAACAAAACGATTTGTTTCAATGTCAAGTTGAAGACTTTAGTTATTTGTGGATTTGTGGTTATCGATCTTTATTCTCGAATCGGGTTTTCAAGGCTGCTAACATTTCCTGTTTTATATAAGGCTTTCCATATTTAGTAGGCTAGATTAACTTGATAGGTGTATCAAATTAGACAGCGTGTCAAAGACAGAAGCATTATTACCTAATAATATAACTTTATTATTATTGTAACACTCAGTTGACAAGTTTTTTACAGAGACAGCGATCCTCCAGCCGGGGCGCTGATACAATAATCCTGCGGTAAAAATGAACCGCTGCATAACGGGACTGCGCGTAGGCGCTGCGACCTGCGCCCGCGGCACGGGAGACCGCGGGGACCGATTGTAATTTACTAAAGGTCACAGGATTTGGAATGATTTTACTAGCTTTGAGATAGAAAATACGATTTACGAAGTTTTCAGCAAATAAAAGTAGCATTGCTAATTTCCTATCTTGCTAGACATATTGAGGCTTATAATGGCGAATTAAAACAAAAATCACAACATAGGATAAAGCAGTCACTTTTTGCGTCTGTCTATATCATATGTGTTTGCATGATTAGATATTTAACACTACATAACAGATTTTAGCTTCCTTATTTGAGCTTCCTCTTAGATCAGAGTGATTTTAGAGGAAGCTCCAATCAAAGCCCGCTAAAATAATCTAGTTAACAAACAAATATCAGTCGCAGTCCAGTGAACTCCAGTGTAACTTCTGCAATGTGACGCAAACACAACCCGCTGTCAGCCCGCGCGCGTGACCCCTCGCGGCGACGCCCGGTGACCCGTCAACCTTCGATTAAAATGAATTCATACCTCTTAAAGAATGACATGAAATATTTTCAAAGATACCTGCGACACGAAAACATGCTTTGACGAATTAAGAAATCGAGAGACATCCACGATGACTCGTTCAGTTCTCATTCTCAAGCTGTTTTATTTTTGTTTGGTCGATATTTGGGTGGTATATTGTTTTCATTTTACATTATTTGTACATAGTTTTTACGGGTTAACACAATATAAAGTAACTTTCTAAGGTAAGTGCATTATATTATTTCAAACAACTTAGGTACATAACTGTATTTTTATTTAACTCCATTTCCAAGACTAATAAATTTAATATCGCATTAGTTGTTAGGTCGAGACCTACTTCCATAATAATTGACTCAAAAACCCTTTTAAAGCCACCTGTGATTCACTACTAACAGTTAACGAGAAACGAAATCATCCGAAAAATAATTAATTTCAATTAAATCGATACCGTTCAACAAAGATGAGATCGTTGAGTTGCGTGTTTACAAGGAGAAATCAGCACGGAGATATACTCTCGTCATTAAAAGCCATTCGTTAAATCCTACCAACAGTAAAATCTGTAGCAAGCGACGTAATAAACAACGAGTAAAGTGCAATAATAGCAGGTGAAATCGCTCGGCCGCGGCCGGGTCGAGGCGACAAGACGCAATTATAAATATTATCCGCGGCAGAGGTCGCCCCCGCGCAGCGTCCGACGAACCTTTTACGTCGCTCTTACACACTTTTATAGTAAAAAATCCATTACTATAAACTCGTATTATAGCCATTTTTATTATAAGTAACATTATGTTTTTACAAGGCACGTAAATACTGCCATCTCTTCCATCCTTATTAGGAATTCCAATGTTTACAACAGATTTCAAAGATAAGGGACGTCCATTCGTTTTCGACGAGCCACGTACGACACCTCCATGTGGACATTATGCAGGCAATTACTGATCCCCATTTTAATTAGAAATAGTGGTTGTTAACATCCTAATTTCATTGTCTTATCTACGGTCTAAGTCCAACTGTCGTGTGCACATGACGGTTAGTCGGTGTTAGTGTATACAGTAAAAAGTAAGTAATGTGATGGTGATAGGGGTAGAGGGTGCGGCGCGGCGGAGCGTGGCGGCGCGTGCCCGCCGCCGCCGCCTGCGCACGCGCGCAGCACGCGACACACATCACCAGCACTTCATAACGACTGACGTTTTTATCAAACAATAAACCGTTAAGCTCACTCACAACTTGCACAATGAAACTGCATGTATAGATCCATATAATTATATGTTACGTAATCCCTTTCGCATGGACCCCGATAACCTTTGCACAAAAGAAGACGCGTAGGCGATCTAGTTGCCCGGTCACGGGGCGCGGGCCACACGCAGTCACGATGCTTGTGTTTCTATTATTGGATCTTTTAAACCTGTGTTTTATTATCTGATTTATGTTGCGATATCTGTTGCTAAACGAGCGCGATCGTTATAATAAGTGTTTGTATGTTCAACAAACTAACTACCTGTCGTTTCCTCTATCGAATCGATTACGCGTCGCGATATGTGGCGCGGTACAGGTGGAATAAACAGCTTTAGGGTTACCCGCATAGTTTTTGCTGAACATTTTTATTCTATGATCTTTTCCTGGAAATTAGTACCTAGTTTTTTGTTATTCCGTTTTTATACGGTTAGACTTACGTAACCGTCCGCGCGCCATCACCTATTAATTTTTCAAAGTTAGAAAACTAACTTACATCTCATCTAGTCATGAAATTTCACCTTTGATGGCTCTGCGTGCTCTATCCCAGTAGAATGTGTTTCAAGGAGCACATAGCGCAGTACTGCCCCGTGGTGGGCGCGTGTCAGGTGCGCCAGGAGTCGCCATGGTCGAGGGCGCCCGGCACCAGCCTGCCCTCACCTGCACACACACACACACACACACACATGGCCCGTGCCGGAAGTACGGAGGACGTGGACTGGCAAATTATGCAGCAACAGTGGACATTACTGGGTTTAGATGACATGTCTGATAAGATATATTATGTATCGTGTCAGTGGGTTCGAAAGATGTCCAGAACTCGCGTAAAGCCCAAAGGGTTAATATTATATTATACATTGCCAGCTAACTATATAGAGTCCGAGAATGCTATCGTTGCAACGGGTAAAATATGGAGAATCAGCTTATTTATTTAACTGGTAGCCCTAAATTAATGAAGAATAGTAAGACAAACGCATCTCAGTGTCAGAAATTGCAGGGTGTAAACAAACACCATTTACCTATTGTAAGTTTTCGGTCGGTTGGTTTGTTTCAATATCAGCATATGCGATCATTAAGTACAGGAGACACAATCCAGTGACGCCGTCAGGTGCAGGGCAAGTGTCGACACGGTTCACTCAATCTGAACACCTAATGATACTATACCTAATCGTATGCCTTCCTGTCATGGGCAATACTAATAATACTGAAAGCAGCTGGAGACACCTTCGTAGGTTTGAAGTAACTGTGAAGTATGCCCAAAGCTTCATCAGCTAAGTTTTGAAAACACTTAATTAGTACCTACACTGATTATTTATTTGTGCGCTGGTTTGTGTGGTTTGGGCATAAATAATCCCTTCCAAATCCAAACTACACAAAATTTTAGCTTTAGCAAAAGTCATTGTTTTCGTTCATTATTAAACTGGTAAGTGACATCCAAAATCAAAAGGCATTTTTCAATTTGACCGTGCTATACAGCACGTCGAGACAGAGTGAACTTTAGCGACGCGACACATTCCCACACATTATGAGTTGAGAGGTGTGAAACAGCCCTCAGATAACAGAGATCGGTGATAGCTCAAGTGAAAGTCGACTATCAATGTGACAGGGTTACAGGCTTGGTTGACAGGTCACTTTCACAATTATGCAGACAACACTCGTACAAGTATGGCACACCCGGCGAAGGATAGCTCTTATGTGCAGTTATAACTCCATAGGTGCTGTAAAGATAAAAGTTCAAAAATGATGTTCAAAACAAATTACAAGTTCAAAAGCTCACAAATTACAATGCTTCTAACTTAGGATTATATGCGAATTGCGACAAGAGCCAAGCCATAAAATGGGCAAGGGCTTTCCTAATTTAAAGAATAAGTACGCGGATGTATCAATCCTTTTTGAAGAGATTCATCAAGACATTTGTGGTTAAGGAGACACAACTACCTATACACTATACCGTTATCAAGACAAATGAAGCATGCTGAAACGAGTACCTAACAGGTTGTACATGCAACTAGGCATAGACACCCAGTAGTGTCCATCGCAACGCCTCACGGCCTCACTGCGGCGACGGTTGGCGCGGCAGGTGCCAGTCACGCAACGTTACGCGCGCATCCCGCACCCGCCACGTTACGCTACTTGCCTATTCTAATCGCGGACAGCTAATGTCTCTAACTGGCGCTGAAAACTGTGGCCGCTGAAATTGTTATTGGATGTAGGTCGTGTGGTCAGACGCACCGTCGTCGTACAGCGCTACACTGACACTTACTATGCATACGGCACCAACTGAGATAGAGCAGAGTTTTTTAAGACACCATCGATTCACAATATATTTTAATCATTTTATATTTACAAAATGTTCCTGAATATAGATTTTCCACCAGCAATATTTAAATAGGAATACATACATAGATACAGCGTACTGTCTGTACACACATCGTACGATGAATCTTATTTTCACCAGTCGCCGCAATTTATTTATTTATGAAAACTTTATTGTACGCGAACACTGTACAAATACATAAGAAACGAAAACAAAGTAAACATTAAAAGCATATTGCTAGAGAGCAATTTCTTACAGTCAAGGAGGAGGGCGGTCTACCTATAATCGGTACCTACTATTATAAACAAACCATACGTACGCGGGACAATAAATATAAATAGGCATTAACTCGGGTATGGGTGTTTTATCTATAGATTAGCTGTCCGATTCTTATATTACAGACTCTGTATAGTTGAGGTTTTAGAGATTAGACCATAGAACAACGTGGACTCGGGTGTTACTCAATGGATTAGACACACAATATTACCGTCAAAGTATTTACATGATGTATTAACGTTATCATCATTATCACTCTGCCCTTTTCCAGTCACTTTAGATGAAATGCAAATAAATGTGTCTGGCCGTAATTTCATTTCTTGAACTTCAACATGGCTTTTCGCTCTGACAAAGAGGCATTTGCTAAGTAAACCAGATCGATCGTGAACTGTCCATTGCAAGTGCATTTGCTTTCTGAACTAAAGGTTTAGGGTTCAGCAAATAAATGGAAAGCGTCAAGCGAGGACTGCCAGCGAGTATTGATGGCCATAACTCACACTGCACACTGATCCATTATTAGGTACACTCGGACAGGCTCGTGGTACGTGCCCGTGTAGGTAGATGTATCGTTCACAAGAAAATATTGTCTTAAATTATTATGCGCAAATAACAATTCAATAAACAAACTACCGGATTATTTGTATTTTCAATAGATGTGTTTGGGACTGATGGGGCCTAGGGTCCTGACTATGATGATGATAGGATAAGCCCTAAGCTAATAAATGAGTGGACTGTATTTTATGGTATGAATAATTTAATGTCTGGTTTACAATGGTTGTATGACAAATATGTATGTATGAAAAGATCGTGCGTCCGAAAGGTAAGAGGGTAAGAGGGTCCGGACAACCGAAGATGACGCATTTATACGTAGTGCCGCCGCTCCCCGCACTCCTCCTCTTGCACCGATGTTGCCAGCTTCAGTAGCCGCAACAGGGACAATAGCATCGTTTGAAGATTAATAATATAATTATTCTTATTATAATTTTAAGACAGCATTAACAAAAATCCAGAACCCAATTCGTAATTTACGGGACAAGTTTAACAGTTTTTAAATGTTATAATATTGATTGATCGCGGTGTGATGGCGGCGGCGGCGGCGGTCGGGAGCCGCTCGTGCCCCGCCTCACGCACCGGCATTTACGGCTTTATCACCGCCATTACTGATAATAACACCCCAGCGACGCGACGCATTAGCTGCATCGAAATTCGCGAGACCTTCTCTTAATTATGTCGCAACGCTACGTGTCT
The DNA here is from genome assembly GCF_932276165.1 of Plutella xylostella. Classification (NCBI taxonomy): domain Eukaryota; kingdom Metazoa; phylum Arthropoda; class Insecta; order Lepidoptera; family Plutellidae; genus Plutella; species Plutella xylostella. Next base: position 6,831,572 of record NC_063984.1, on the reverse strand, counting down.
CAAATTGAAAACACCCGAAAACAACCCGGCCCTTTGTACCACTATAACTACGCCGCACCGACCGTAATCCAATTTCCCGAAAACAACGATAAATCACATAAAGTCAGTCACAAGATCGTTTCCGCGAAGATATCATCTCGTATGAATTACTGTCCGTCCATCTCCAGATTAAGATCCGTCCTGTTTGCAGAGATTTTAAATTCCTTGGAGTCAAAAAAGCTTTTTAAAACTCATTACATCACCGTTATAGGTCGATAAGAGCGTGAAATTTCGGTAATTGGTAATTTGGTACTGACTGAACAGCATTCTGTCCGTGCAGACAGATAAAACTGCAATCCCATGGGTTTTTTTTCGATCACACAAGATGTCTTACTCGCTGTGCAAGTAAGTTCCCACGTCCATCAAAATTTTTCATTTCCATATCAAAATATTATGGAGGACAATCACTTTTGCTCAGCACTTAATTAGTAGACAAACGTTACATTGGTACTAGTAGACAAAAAATCATCATTCAAAGGTCCCATAGCCATATGCAGGTATACCATACCTCTACATACACATAGACATTATAAGTACATATGAAACATCTCAGGCAGTCGTCAGATGAAGATGCAGCGAGATTGTCTCTGGAACATTTGGGGGCAGCGGCAGTCGGTGTACGTTACCCTGTAATCAATCAAGGGCCGTCCATTTTCAATCTGCGTTGAGGCTGGCCGGTGTTTCGTCGCGGCAGCGGGCTGATCGCGCGATAACATCCAGCCGAGCCTGCCAGTGAGGCGACCGAGGTGCCTTCAATTACGATCACTGATTTTTTACTGCATAATTATAAATACTTACATTATGTGCATACAGGGTTTTCATAAAGTATGGATCAAAGGAATTAAAGCCCCTTTTTCATGGCTTTTTTCTGAACAACTCATGGTCTCCGTTTTTTTTTAATTCAGACTCGCTTGTATATTCGCGCTTGTCGAAAAGTAAGTAACTCAGATCGATATTATATTACTTACATTACATGAAATAAGTACCTAAGTACAGACCTATTATGAGATTGTTTAAAACCGTTGCGAAGGATCCATACAATTTGATTCCCATCGGCTTCCCTTTTGGATTGACTGATTTCATATTTAGTATGCATTCCACGATATTTCTTTATATGTATATAGGTATTTAAGAAATGAACCCTTCTCCACTGCAGTAGGCATATTGAGACAGGAGGAGCCCGGCGTAGCCGCCGGCTAGTGTTGGCAACGTCTTCATCGCACGCCGCACCGCACTAATGGAAACTGCAATAAATATTATCTCATTACTCTTATCACGATACCATTTACCACACCTCTTATTATAATAATATGTGGGCATACAATTATTTTTTCAGCCAACATAAAACTATCGTAGCAATTACGAGCATTACAACTTTTATATTATGGAATTACTGAGATAATTATGTAAACTGCTGCAAAATGTATGTGTTCTTTATAGATTCATTGATTGATAGCTTATTATGATCCTCATACGGATTATTTCCTCGTCGGAATTGGGTGTCAAATGTGCACGTGCAGGGTGTTGCAATTGCAAAAATGGTATAAGTAGTAAGCTGAAAAGCTCCACTAAGATAGTAATATCATTTGATTGGAATGTCCGATTTCGTTTGTGTTCTATATTGTTTTTTGTCTTCCTCAAGCATCTCCTATTTCTTAGGATTCTTTTTAATCCCAACATGACTTCAGTATCGATAAAAAAAGGCAAAATAAAAACAAAGCGGGATATTCTATAACGAGTGTCAAAGAAAACACTATTATTGACTTTGTCATTACGTCTGCGGGCGAGGCGCGAGGTGCTCAAGTGCACTTGCCATACACCGGGCTTTGTGTTATTAAGCTCATTTATACATAGCCTGCTATTATGTATTTAAAAATGGAACCTCCAGATTTAAAAAAACGTAAGCTATAAAATCTTTTCTAACATCAAAGAACCAACAATTGAACTTAATCGACATTCAATATTTAAAAAGCCCCAACGCAACGACCTAAAAGTTCACATTGAAATCTCTACACCAACACAATACATACCTAATGTAATCGTGTGTATCGTTTCTTCCTATGCTTAGCATCACGAGTCTGCACCCTTATACGGCAGCGGGACAACAAAAACCTGTCACAGGTTACAAAATGATATAAATGGACTCCCTGTATAGATGTTTTAATGGATCGGGCGGCGTGATCGCCATTTACGTGTGCATGCGGGCACAGGTGCCGCGCGACCTCCGCGCACCGACTATTTTTACAACACTCCGCCGTCGTAACTTGATGACTTTTTGTCGCAGACTGCAATTTAAATACGCCAATAAAGATTAAGCTCGTTTCTGATTTACTGTAATGTTTACATCTGGGTATTAATGGCCGTGTTACGGATTTATGTAAGTTGATTGCTTTGAAACGGAATGTGGAGAAAAAAACAGCTGAACATATGACATATTATTAGTAGCCCGCAGCTCTTGCTCCCGGCAGGTAGGCCGCGTGCCGTGACCCGCGCCGCCGCCGCCGCCGCCGCCGGTCACCACACAGGCTGCCACTAACATTTATCTGCGATTGCCTTCACAGCTGTCACTGATTAACACTTAGACGCTCCCGCAAAAAACAAGATTATTATCTGTTAGCCCTTCTGCCATTTAACCTTTATCTTTAACTGACACAAAAACAGAACACCCGAAATGAAACGACCTAATTCGAGCAGGTAGCGTAAGAACAAGCTATTGGTCAATCGCTGTTAGTGCAAAGTGTGTTTGGTCTAATGAGAACCTTCGCAGTAGGTATGACACGGCGAAGTGTTGTCCTAAGTCGATTAGTAATGGAAACTATCCATTAATGAGCGACAGTAGACAAGTGCTATCGTCGGCTATAAGTCAGGCGAGCATTAGTGTGCTGGGAAGTAATTGCGGGGGCGGCGCCGGCTCTTGCTGAAGCAATTAATACTCGCAGCGTGATCTCGCCGGCGACGGTTTGTTTTCCTCTTCAGGAGAAATTACCGATCCTTGCAACAATTTAACATTATCATCTCCTAACTCTGCCGCCAGCCAATAATTTATGGGGCCGTCTCAGGCGCATGCTTATGAAATATCAATCATAATTTCTATTTTCACCCTTTCATTAAAATAAATATAGCTATTTACGGCAGTGAACATAAAGTTTACGGCTACCGCGAGTTGTTACCGCTCTAAATCAACGTAAGTGTTAAATAACTTTGGGTGCATTATAAAAACGTCTCTCCGAACACCTTCCTGTAGCGCACCGCGGGAGCCCCCCCCCCCCCTCTCTAATTTATAAAACAGTTTAAAAGATAAAAGAAGGAACAGGAACTAAGGTGATGAGATGACTTGACACATTATTTAAAATTAAAACAGGTTCGTACGTCCGACTTTTTGCCTCGTTTGTTATTTGATTGTTTTGTCCGTTTACAATTCCAGCATGTTTTTGCGCATATAAAAAATTATTGCACCATATGGGGTCTGATCTTATAAAAGAGACTGTTTTAATGAAGAACGCAACGAAAACATATGGCCAATTAATATCTGCGAGCCTACGAGCCAAATGAGCACAGTTGGAACGAATTATCCGATTTTACGAAAGGTGTAATAAAATTCTAGATTGGGAGGGTGCGGACTTTAATTTCGGGAACCTGCAATTTATGAGTTGTCAGTGCGTAATAACTCAATGCGATTGCGTTCAACTTTATTGAAACGAATGTGAATGTATTGCTAATAAATTCGGATTTCAAATCTCCAAATATGTGAATGCAGTGACAACCTTAAAACATATTTCATCTGAAGTAATGTCCTCATATCAATTATGGGTTTCGGTGAGAGCTTTTCCGAAAAGCTCTCTTTGTCAAGCAAAGATAAATGAGATTTATGAAAGCTTTAGCATTACAATCACAGATTAATCAGATTTGTTATTCAATTTCGTCGACATTCAAAAGCGCAAATGAATATGCGTGGTAAGGCACAACCTGCTCGCAGCGAGTTTCTCGCGCGGGCGACCATCTGGTGGGCGAGAACTTTTTTTATTTTCCAAACGTGTCGTCTTGAAATCTTGTTTTTTGCACTGGCTGGCGCTCGCTCCTTTTCCTTTTTGTGTAGCCGAGTTTTGCAGTTAACAGGTGGCTGGCCCTGTGCAGGTGAGACCTGAGATTTTACCTCGCGTCGGGTTCAGCCGGGAGTCACGCATGCGCTGCACGCATCACTTCGAGTAAGCAATTAAAACATCTGCATGTCGAACTGCACACCTCATTATGCACCGGAGATATTTGATACCTCCAATGGCAAATGCAAATCAGCTTTAGTCTGCTTTATGTGTCTGCCTTCTCGGTGTTCGATGCTGGCCAAATTCATAAATAAACCTCTTGCGGTCAGGATTTCTCGCAATCTTCATGTCAACTCAACCCACTCAAAATATGCAAACGTTCACAAAGGATATATATCTATCACTCTGCGCTGACAGAGCGTTCTTATGTGAGCTAGCTGAAAAGATAAAAGGCTTTAAACACTTAAATGGTAGAAAATTTCAGTATGTTGCAACATTACCATATTATACGTCTTTAATACTTTCGTTAACCGGCATCTATTCGAGTGAGATATACACAAAGTTTCGACGTCAGTTACAACAAGCGCTATTAGTTACAGCCTAACAAGTGATTTAATAAACACTCATCGTTTGACATTCATCATTGCGAGTGATTTTTGGCTCAACAGGTATTAGCGGAGCTTATGTGAAAGCTTGAAAAATTGAGTCTATTACTGAGAGCGATGTCAATAGAGGCTGCGTTCCGACCGTTAGCCTGCGCCGGCGGATCACGACGCGACGGATTGCTCGAGACTCGCGGGGCACAAAGCGGCGACGGACACGATCACTCATCGGCCGGCGATGTCGCACGCTAGGATGCGCATGCGCACCGGACGCTGCAGCGGCCCCGGGGATGTCGTCCAGCAATAAACTAGGAGTACTCGAGTTATGATACGATTATGATACACTTGTGAATATGTTTGAATAATCTAGCTACCTATTTGAGGCTAATGTATTCTGTGATATATATCTACTTATAATATCTATGGAAAGAAAACATGATTGATCCAACAGTAAAGTTTTTCCTAACTGTGTCGCCCTATTAAATCAAAAATATGGTAACCCTATGAACTCTGGTAAAGAGAGCACAGTAAGATCACCGAGGCAATCACGATTGGGCGCATTTCATTTCAACGACCGCTGCATCGTATGTTTTGTTCGGCATAACTTTTTTTTAATGATATCATTCTTATGTTATATGTAGGAAATTTTTATGTGTACGTCATCATCATCAGCAGCACGTAGGTATGGACCTCTGGACACAGGCCAATCCCTAAAATTCCAAGAAGCACCACAAAAATCATCTGGGGCATCCCCATCCAGCTATATACTACCGGCAACTTGTCTAAGATCATGTTTACAGCAGGCGGGAGGGCGTCCCCTGCTATGCTTGCCTGATCTTCGTCTCCACACAAGAACTCGTTTGCCACACCGGTCATCGGTTCTTCTGCTGGCTCACTGCCATTTATGTTCGCAGATATTACCCTTAATCCTCGGCCATTCCTGTCTGAATACAGAGGTTATTCAAAGGTTGATCAGTAAGTCCCGCCGATGCTGATGACGCTGTATGGTTCACAAACGTATTCACTGACGGTTGGATGACTGGATGGACTATCACCATGACTATCCTCTTTTTCAGGTTCGTTTACCACGGAGTTCCTGAAAATTTCCGCTATGATAACGATTATGATTAATTTAACTAAGTAAATAAATACGTAAAGTTTTAAGTTAGTTCACCTACGTCATTATAAAAATTACATCAAAATATATAGAGATGGGACCTCAGTAATTAAAAAACAACAGCGTAATATAGCATCATCTTGACCTCATAGTTACCAAGTTAGAAAGCAGGTGAGTATTAGCCGCATCAGTGGCATGCCGTGATCACGAGCACTACGACCAACCTTTGTCAAAGCCAGTTCCGATTTGTTACTGCTATAAGCTCTGCTCTCATTGACAACCATACGTAAATATCTCATCCATACAAATGGTTGTACTGTCAATTCATAAGTTTTATCATAAGCATAACGCTATTCTTTGTATGTACTCTATCTACTTGTTTGATGCGATTCAGATTGCCTAGATTGTTTTCATTTTGTTATCATGAATAAATGAAATGTGTAAATAAAATAGGGGGTATATAGGTACTCAATTGTATTTTCTTTTATAGAGCAGTGTGGTAAATGTTTTGTTTATTTTTACATGAATAAGGAGCAGTTTCAGTGTTAACGGCTGTAAAATTTGGAATTTGGGTCATTCCTTAGTAAAATCAAGAGCATGTTTATTTGTAGTCGTTATTTTTGGTGGTAAAGAAAGTATAGACTATGAGTTGCAATTGTCTGACTTTTATAGTAATCATTTCAGAAACTTTCTAAGAAAGCGCTCGGCGTTCGGCGGGCCGAGGCAGAGGCTGTAAAAATCGTTCAGCCATAAAATGAAATATAGGTTAAGTCGGTTTCTCTCAAAAATTCATTCAAAGTACCGTAATCTCGTCCTTTTATTTCGTAATTTCTTCTTACCACCAATTTTGAGCAGTCGTTTTACATTTTAGGGCTCGTTTTATGATCTTGTGTCTGATGAACATCCTGTTTTATTTCTCGCAGTGACTGCCGGGTGATGTGTATTGTTGAGGAGCGCGCGAGTGGCACTGGCGGGAGAATGCCTAGTGCCGCTCACTCAGACATCGGGAGAGCATGATGCTCGTAGCACTAAAGCAGAGCGGAATAGACTTGTCACGTTTCACCGTCGCGTAATGTAGACTGACGTGGCGTCCTTTAATTTGGACATTAGAATAATGGTTGGGCAGCACAATGGCTTTGTTAGAGCGGCGCGGCGCGGGGCGGCGGCGGCGGCGGCGGCGGCGGCGGCGTATTGTCGGGGCGGGCCGGGAGCCGCGCGCCCACGCGACCCCAGCGCCTTGTCCATGTCAACGGTACAACGTTCAGCCGCTTAAATATCTTACTTTCACAATTGTAATAAGCCTAACGTCAAAAACTCATCATGTCGAATAACAATAAAGCATGAAGCACACACACTAGGCGTTTTACTTTGGTGATTCTTTAATTAGAGGTTTCGTAGAATAGGTGTCATGGCCATAACGTATGGCCAGAACGGTACACAAGCCTCAATTTTAAACTAATATAATTGCCTATTAATATACTCATGCGCAATGGAAAAGTTCCACCTGCCATTGACGTTCCATATGTCACTGAAACTTTTTTTTGCTCGGGAGTGTATAATATTTAGAAGCGGAAGGCTAAGGACAGAATCTTAAGGACAATGTGAGCATGAAACATTTCAGTCAACTTTTATTGTATTATGAGTTATAAGTGATAATGATGCTAAAGAATATTCTAATTTTTCAGTGCGTTGGTTGGCAGTCAGCGACATACAGCTTATCTGCTGGCTGGCTAATCCTAAGGTGACAAACCTTTTACCAGTTGCAGTTTTTGTCACCGTGTGTTAGGTTGAATATACATCAACATATTTAATAGGCATATATATGTATTTTGAGAGAGTTTTAGATTGGATTGCGTAGTTCCTCCCAAACAATGGCGTCGTAGCTTGGCGAGTGAGGCAAGTTAGCAGTAATAGCCGTGAATTTTTATGTTGTGAAAGTTCAAAGTGTAAATATAACGACTAAACTTTCTAAATTAAAATTCCTTTCTTAAAATATATGGGTATGTTCCTAATAAAAAAAAATGTGTGCATATCTCATGAATTTCCGCGGCTAAGCTAGCGAATTATGGTAAAACTAATTGAAAAAAACAAACTATATTTATGCCCATTTGAAATGAGTGTACTGAGATCCAAACAAAGCACAGGTGATTATATTGGACGTGGCGCGGGCGCAGCGCCGCCCGCTTCCTCCGGGGAACAAGTGACTGAGCTAATGAAGCTCATCTAAATATTCATGAAGCGACTGACTCGTGCGTGCTCGCGCCCAAACCTGGAAGCTTTGCAGTCATAGAACACCTACAAAAGGCATACGAGGATATGCATTCATACCAAACAAAGCACTACACGCGTGAGTAGACAGATACAACCGCTTCTTAATTGCCCATCCGGAGTTGAGAGATGCTCGGCTCTCGACAATCGGAGCTGCAGTAATAGCTAGGTATTTCTATTTTGACATTTACACTAATGATTAGAGGATGATGGAGCGTGTGGGCCGGCCGTGTCGCGTCGCGGCGGCGGCGGCGGCGCGGGCGCAGCCTGCCCGACTTGAATGACTCGTAAACATCGTGATTTACCGACACACCTGAGATTTGTGGCGTATTTAATAGTATTTATCCACCGTCACTGACCGGAAGAAACCGCAGAATAGGCAAGGCGAAAGATTTTGAAATCCTCTTCCGTAATGCAGATAACCATCTATTGTTTACAACAAAACCTTTATTTCGGTAATAAACTTAAGATTTTGGAAATTTAAAGCCATTTTTATAATCATTTTTAAATACTGCGCGAAAACAGCTCGCCGTGTCATGGCGTCGTGTGTGACGTCACACTTACGTATTTACAACAGCAAAGTAAACAAACACTGCGTATTTTTTGTGTTAAAAATGAATTCTAAAGTTTATAAGTGGTGTGCAGTGCCTCAGTGCAAAAATACATCAATAACGACACCCAACAAGGTGTTTGTACATGTCCCATACAAGAAAATAATAAGAGATAAATGGTTAAAGCTTGCACGGCGAAGCAAACTTCTACGAAGAAACTTCTTCGGCGAAATAAACTTCTACGAGTTTAAAACGAGTTTGATTGCTACTTAGTCATATTTATATCTAGTGTTAAAGATAACGTAGCAAGTCACGTAGCCCGCAGAGCCGACGACCGCTGGAGTACAAAGGTTCTGGAGTGGAGACCCCGTGTCGGCAAACGGCGTGTCGGTCGCCCCCCAACCCGTTGGTCTGATGATCTGTGGAAGGTAGCGGGAAGCCGCTGGATGCAGATGGCGGGTGACCGTTTGGGGTGCCGATCGTTAGGAGAGGCCTATGTCCAACAGTGGACTACAGAAGGCTGAGAGAGAGAGAGAGAGAGATAGTTAAAGATAAATACCTACTAATAAAATAAACTTACAAAGAGGTTTTCACGTTTCTAAATTCGGAAGAGCAAAATTCTTTATTTGTTGCAAGGAACTCGCCCAACATCAATAAATCGATCCTGGGCAAATTTGCACTGTTTGCCTTAACAAAACCTGGTTCCATTGTTAAAGATAGATTCGTGTTATAAAGTCGATAAATCACAAAAACAAATACCTATATATCAATCGTAACGCGCTATCAGTATGTAAGGTAATCAAAACACAGTGAAGCGTACATAAGTATGACGTCATGCGCTGTGATTGGCGTTTCAGTCAAAATGGCCGATTGCAGTATTTTACTCTTTTATTTTATTGAAAATCTTATTAATCTCAATTTTTTAAATAAAACTAAATCAGTTTTTTAAATCCTTTGAATGTGTATTTTCCTCTAAAGTCATTAAATCTTTGATAATGTAATACTGTCGACACGCCTATTCCTCAATCTCCGTGTTATTACTATTTATGTAGATCATTTTGTACTGAATAGCTTTACATATAACTATTTAAAATAAAATAGTGCACGCAAAACTTTAGTTATCGAGAGACGTTACAATTTATAAAAAACCTACATATAATATACTATATTTTAAGATCAAACCATAAATAATATTTTTAATCTCTTTGTAATAGATACCATTGGTATGGCACGCGAAAGTTATAAAACCACCATTAAAATGTTGAACATGGGTGGCAGCAGTTCGACCAGGAACATAAAAACTCTTATCTTTATTATCTCATTGAAAAACTAATGTATAAAGTACACAAAGAAAATAATATTTATGAGGCTGATTTATGTGAAGTTCACATTATTATAGATATCGGGTTTTCTGTGCTGAGCCTCGTAAACCGCGTAGTTACGTACCTCCAACTTGTACTTCGATCTCACAAATCATTCACCTAAATTACGTAAACTAGAGGTGGTGATATGACAAAAGTATGAAAAGTAATAATATTCATAGACAACTTCAGCAAAAGTACATGAGTACTGGAGCAGTTTAAAACTGATACTATTAAAGGTTCTAGCATTACATATACTGTTAATTATGTAGATAGTTCTATCACTGAACTTCACCACGTCAGAAACCGTGCAACTTTTATTATGGGACCTGAAATCGTGAGAAAGCTTTTTCGTGCGTTTTATTATGGTTCAGCTGTAATTTAAATGAATTTAAAATCTGACTGCCTCTGTGGTCTAATGGTAGAAGCTTCGCTTCATGATCTAGAGGTCCCGGGTTCGATTCCCGGGTAGGACCATCAATTTGTGTTTCTAAATTGTGGTTCTAATTTTCGGTTAGGACATAGAAGGCTGATCACCTGATGTCCGAAACAGTGAAACGATCCATGCTGTCGGATGGGCATGTAAAGCAGTCGGTCCTGCGCCTAGCCCTCTCCAGTCGTGTCGGTCAATCCGTCCCATTGGGTTATGAGAGTGATGGAACAGAGAGTGCTCCTGTGTACTGCGCACACACTTGGGCACTATAATCTACTCCTGCGTAGTTGGCTGATCTCAAATGAGATCGGCCGCCGTGGTCGAAATTCGGCTAGGAGGACATTAAATGAAACAAAACTGCATTCTAAGATATTTTTTAAATAGATACATTATTTAACTGTTTTTTTTAAACCAAATTTTTATATTTATTTAGGTTAAGGTTAGATATATTGATTGTGAAAGAGCAAACATAATAATGATCTAATGTTATTTATTTTTGCATTTTTATGTTTAACTCCCACCCGGACAAAGCAGGTAACTTTAAAATTAAATTATATAAAGGCAGTTATGTTTCTACTTTAAAAAAAAATATTTTTTACTAAAATTTTCTATCTACGTAATAAAATTAACAGTTTAGTCCCCTTCAGGTAGCATCGTGGCATCACAAAATTTCACCCTGTATATAGTATACGAAGGTAAACAGAGTCACCCATAGGTATTGCATAAACACTCATTTAGATCGTAAGTATTTTGAACTGCGTCGCGCCAGACAGGACTGTATACACTTTATTGTGAATTTATAGTACGCTAGCGTGGTAAATCTGTCGGGATAAAATTTAGAAGTGCACTTGTTCAATTAATTATGTGGCGAAGCGGGTAAGGAAAGTGGCCGGGCGAATTGATGGGGTCGTATAAAAATGTTGCAAGGCGCGGTATTGTCAGCACACAGAATACCGCGTACGGTCATCCACTGTACACTCAAACGGGTTTTTAAATGCTTTTCTATGTAATATATACGTAATATACACGTATTTCAACAAGGGCGGGTGGTTTTGATACGTAGAAAAATCTAAGAATTTTGAGTTTTTTAGACAAACTGAAAATGTGTCTACAATAATTAAAATGCACTTACAAATGAGTTAGCAATAGCTCTATATTGGTGCAAAAATGTTAGGTGTTCGATCGTCGAAAAGGTCTCAACTGCGGTGGTCTGTAAATAAAGCCTAACCTAAGTAGTGGTACTCACAGTAGGAGGTCGCCCAAAAACGCGCAGAAACGTCAGAGCAGAATGATTTTCACGAAAGTAATGTCCTGGGGGCCTACTCCGGATTTATGTGATATATGTTCAGGGTCAACAATTTCGGTAAGCTATCAATTTACAAGTACCTGCCTCTGAAAACTATAAAGTGCAAAGTCTCCCTCCAGAGAGAGTAAACTATAAAGGGGGCGTCGTGGTTAAATTATACAGGGTGTTGAAAAAGTCGTACAGTAAATCGAGAGAGAGCGACTAAGCGTAATTCTGACTATCTTTTGATCTACGACTTTGAAAAAATCGTGAATGACCCCCAAAGTCACATGCCAGTAACACGTCCTATACAGGGTCTTACTAATGCAATAAAACCAGAAGAACTATTCAAATATGGCTATTGTTTTAATTTTCGGTTTCTACTCTAAAAATTTTATTTTTAAAATTTACGCAAGAACTTAAAAAAAACTGAGAAATTGTTAAGTTTTGGATAAGGCATTATAAGGTTCAATCAACAACACATTATAAGAATAGATCGACTTAGCATTCACTTAGTATATTATGTACTCAACACTTTACTTACTCTACAGCTTTTAATAGTAAGTACCTGATTTCAAATTTCTATAACAAAATCTCGAATCTAAAACTTTTTTCAGGAGTCGCCGATTTAGGGCCCCGTTGCATTTGACCGACAGCAATACCGATAGCTACATTGTTGTGCGATCGTTGATTTGCGGCAAAGCTTGCTGAAGATTAATGTAAGCTATTATATCAGAATAAACCCGTTTTAGATTTTTTTCCTAAAACAATATATAATAATATAAACACTCACACCTTGTACTAATGTACTCCCTTGCGGGGTAGGCAGAGGTGCATTGCTGCACGCACTTTTCGCCAGTGTTTATGTTAATTTTTTTTTAATAAAAACCCAATGTAATAGGGGGCGGGCCTATTGCCATTTTACGGGCACATCCAAGACCCGAGAACAAATATCTGCCCCAGTCGGGAATCGAACCCGGGACCTTCGGCTCAGTAGTCAGGGTCACTAACCACTACGTCATTCGGCCGTCTAAAACAATATTTGTTTGAATTCTTATTAGAATCTAATAAGTAATACGATAGCAACATTATAATAAAATTATAAGATTTAAATATCATTTGCTGATCCTCGATACATGTGCGTCTTGTTTATAATTAATATTTAGTACTATACATTTTCGTCTGCCTCTATGAGTTGATAGTAGCACGCAAGGATTTGTTTGCGCAACTTGTTTTGGGCGATGCGATGTAACTTCGGGGCAGTTACACAACAGCTTACGTTAAATATCAATGGATGCATCCTTTTATCTCTTCCGAGAAATTGCATTTTTCATGTATCTACATAAATTAATATACATATTTTCTCTTATGACGGACTGTGATCGATCGGTTTGTTTCAAAACAGTGTACTTTGGCGATATATTAAATTATACCCTTTTAAAATACACGGCTCACTCACGAGTGAGTACGTGCAAAATGCGGAGGGAATGCGATAACAATTCAGTTTAGTAACTGACATGTGATTGAAAATACCAACAGTGAAGGTCCGCGGCGTTCGTTAGCTCCGGCGATGGCTTCGTTCGATATTCGAATATTTGTTAGTTATTCAAAAATATTCGCCCTCGATATTGTGGCCCTGGCGTGAGCTATTATTGCGCTGCCAGAGGAATTCCGCCGCGGCCTGCACTGATTCGCATCTATTTGGGTTTTTAGCTTTAGAGGGAAACAAGTCACTATTTTACTGTGTGAATTTCATAGATATGAATATTAAATACGCCTTCTTACAAATAACTACTATGTAATACGTTTGTAATGGGTTTTGGAATAGTGGTTTGTAAAAATATGCATCCTTTTCCATATGTTTTCCCAATACTTACCTACTGTATTTTTTTTTAACAAACTCTTCATTAACGGTAAATATATTTAGTTGAACGAGCTTGCCAGGATGTATTTTCGTAATAATAACTTTACTGTACAACAAACAAATGCTCAGGATGTACACAGACATATACTTTGAGGCAGTTAAGTCAGCGATTTGCATTTTACGAGGCTGGGTTCGCTACCGCTGCTACAATATTCTTCTGTCAGTGTATTGGCTTCGTATATCTGCGGCTGTCGCTCGCCGCCGCCGCGCGATAGCTCGCGTCCGCCGCGGCCGGCCCAATAGATAACATTGTCGCCATTAACATGATACAGGGATGATTTTTATGTCGATCAGCGCGCATTAAGTGTGCGACCGCCATGTTTATCGAGCCGTAGATTCAGATCAGCGGCCATTAGCGCAGGCGCGGGCTGCGACGTCGCCGGTGAGAAATCGTTCACGCACTACCATTACCGACAATAATGTAAAGTCGAGACGATTATCTAAATCCAGAGAAAGATTAATTTGTTAGAGCGCGCTCTCGCTATGGCTGTTTCGATTGTTTAACGGACTGGTTTGTTTGTTTTGGTTTAAGTTCTAAGCATGTTCTAAGAGATTATTATTTTAGGGGTAGAAGATTAGAAATACGAAATGAACAGTGTAACTCTTAGCAACAAAATTTACATAGCTATAATAAAGCATCAAGTAGCAATAGCAGTTATTCCAATGTAAACAATCGGCAATGCCCTGGCACTACCCGTGCGGTGATAAATTTCACGTTATCCCGGAGAAAGCGGCGCAGTTAGCCGCGAACTCTACACGTGTTGCGACTCGCGGCTGCGGGCTAATTAGTGTAGGGTGTCGATCGCCGCAGCAACGGGCCCTGCAGGCTGCGCGCGCTCAGGGAACGTGGCGCGGGGCGGCGGCGCCACTGTCGCTGCTTCTATAACAACCATGTCAAAGCCATATCTGTTACGGAGCAGGATGATCCATAACCATATTGGCGTTCTCCCATCCACCATTCCGACCTATATTACTACCCCAACAGAACAAAATAGTTGTCTTAGGATGTTATCTATAGGTATAGGGAATAATACTACTATAATAGTGTAGAGGGCGGTCGGCGGTCAGTTGGTCGAAGTATAGTGGGTACCTGAAGCGCAGTGCGTTAGTCTCCGGTTACCTGCGGCGGCTCGCGGGCTCCGGAACGAAACGTGACCTCTGTCCGCTACCAGGATCGCTTACACGCCCTTTACAACGGTATTACCCGCAGACAATGCCACACTTTTATCGATCTAGTTCGATTCTCTCACAACCATAATCAATTTTCTTACCAATCATGTTCGGTACCTAAATTGTAATCATTTATTGCAGCAGCAACTACCATTACGCAAATTAAAAACAATTCATTATGCTAATTTGTTGTGATCGATGTTCTGTAATTAATGATCCACAAATGGTTCTCAGCTTATCGACGTAACTTCTTTTGTGCCAAAATAGTATTTGGAGCCGTGTATCGTATTAAGTAAGAGAATTGGCTAAGTCACGTTTAGTTTATCGATACAGCATCGCAAAAATTGCGTAAGAATTCGATCCGTGTATTACTACGGAGGAGATGCCCCGGACCGCCGCTAACTGGGCCTCATTAACTTATTTCCTAATGAAAAATTGTAACAAGTTTTATCTCATTTGCACCGAGACTATTAACAAAAGGTTAACGACTTGATAAATGCTACAAACCCAGCCGTAGATTTTAATCGTATGCTCCGAAAATTATGTGTTTATACTAATCACTATATTATTATCAGAGTGTAGCACAAGTGGTTTAAACAAGGGCTATAAAAGGCTTTTTTGTTATATCGAAATCGTTTTAGAACCATTATTTGGTTACAGTTAGCTGGTGCTCTATTACAAGCACAGACACGCGACTCGATGGAGCTTATTCTTACTCGGCGCTTTTTTATACTTGTTATAATTATCTATTTATGCTGGCAATTTAATATGCAGGTTACCGTCGATTGCGACGTTCCTATTGAGGAACGCAACACTACAAAAATATCATGTAAATGCATTACAAAAAAATAAATAAAAAACTCATAATTTAAAATCTTTCGTTATCTTACCAAGAGCGGTATGTATTATAAACGCGACAGTTTTTGAGTATATTTGTTACTATGTGACAGTATATGACACACAGTTACACCTTAGATTAATGACCTAGGTACTGCTATAGTATTTTATTTTTGTAAAGTTTTTTTTTAACACAGCATTTTTTTTTGTGACCCTTTTAATTAATCTCATTTTGAGTGTATATTGAAATAAATAGAGAAGTAGTCTAATTTGAAAAAAAAATCTTACATGATCTACTCCACTACATTTCCTTTTCGAATTCCCACATAGTCGGAGGTCTGCAGTGGTACCAACTAGAAGAAATCGAAGGTGGATCGGCAGTAAATCGTGGGAAGATCTATATTCAACCGTTGCGTTGCCGTTGGTACACCGGAGAATATCTCACTTAAGGAAACGTTTCAGGCTGAGCTTTCGGCTTATTCATGTTTTTTTATCTACTACAGATTATCCTTAGCTCCATATATATCGATGGTCCAGGGTGCTATTTAGAAAGCTTTGTCTAGACTTGCATTCTCAGAAGCAGCGGCTGTTGAACCCATAACTTTTCCAAAAGAACTTAAAAAGAATTCAGGACGTCTGGGCGGACTAGCGGTTCACGGAAGCTGAACCCGGCGGCAAAAGGACTAAAACAAAAACCAAATATATTGCGGGTGGCTACAGTGACGTAACAAGCCGAAATATCAATCGAACTGCGGTCCTTTTGAACTGGCATTCCTAGAATGTTTACTCGTAAAACAAAACTACTTTATGTGGAACCTGCTTTAATGAACGATTCTTGAAATTATTTGCTATTATATTTTGTTAATTAAATTAATATCAGTCCAGAGCCTCTCCAGCTAATGATATTGGGAAACGCTTCTCTTTGTTTTGTTTCCAAGAACTTGTAAAGTCTATATAAGAGCTTGACAGGTTACGAGTAAACAACGCTACAGTTAACTTAGAAACTTAAGTTGTACATTATGGTCATTATGTTACCTACTACAAATGTTGTTATCGAATAAATGCACTTAATAAAAGGCATAATTTAAAAGTTTGCACTATTTTTGGTACCTTCGGTAATTTGAAAGTCATTTGCATAGACAGAGCCTCTGTATAAATTTAATTAATGATTTGAAGTGTGTAGAGAGCTTTTGAAAGTATTTTTATGAAAGATAAATACACATATGAAGGCATAAAGGTATTTCTTATGTATTTCTTTTACTAAGTTTGTTTTATGTGACTTTTTTGTCATTTTTTTCTTTTGAATGAAACCGGAAAGTTTTGGCATAAAAACAAAAGAAATCAATTAACAAGATCTAGGAATAATGGACACCATAATGAGTATGGAAATAGCAGTTAAAGTGGATTGGATGGAAATGGATCGTGTGTCCGCGGGGCATGATCACCGGCGCTGCGCACGCGCACGACCGCGCCGCCGCCGCCGCCGCCCCGCGCCGCCGGTGCACCACTGCCGCCTAGCCTACACCCGCTCTCTACCTGTACTATGTAAGTACATTATGCCCAATCAGGTGCTCACTCTTTACACTCAATTATCTGGGGCGACAGGCTAACTTAATTAACTACGATAGTTAAAAGCATTCCATTCCTTTTTCCAAACAAGGCAAATGGTTCAGATTTTAATGGCGCATAAACACTCAATTTTCTGTACGGTTCACATAAGTCTTCGACTTTCTTTATAAGTTGGCAATTTGGAAATCATATTTTAGTGGTGAAAGTAGAGACTTTATATAGACAATACTATAAAACGGTGGGTTACACGTATAACCGATATTTTTATTGTTTCAAAACCAAGTAGAGCGATGGCGTATCATAAGATATTTATAGGACTATAATTTATACATTGATATTTGAACTATCTTGATAAGTCGTTAGTTCCTTCATTTGGATAATAAATTATTTATGTGATAACATCTTACTTTAGTTTCTTTGAACTAAACAATTTATTTGTTGATTGGTTTCTTATTAATCTCATCTTGATATGTATTGAATACATGCTGGTATGGTTCCTACCTCTGTATCGTAGACGGCAATAATTTATAATATAACGTACACAATACACACACATGCATAGATATCATACCTCAATATGATATGCTTAACCACTCGTAGTGTGTGCCAAGAAAGATCGTGGCATTACAAAATGTTGTCCGTTTATGTGAAGACACCCAAACGAAGTTTGGCAAAATGTCATTACACAAAAAGTACAAAACATTGTGATGAAATATAATTGCCTATTTCATCTAGCTGTCCATCTAAGGTGTCTGAATGTAATTACCAAAAGTCAAAACGGTCCCGCCCACGAGTGCTCACGCGGGCGCGTGACGTCACCACTCAACCTGCTCACCAAACTAAATTACGGCACTTCACTCGACCGAGCCTTTAGTGAACTGTTATTTCACATTACCATTATTATAGTCTAGTAATGACTCTTTTTGTTGATCTCAACAACAAATACACAGAGCTCAGACGGACAAAACCATCTTTCACTTGTAAGTGCTTATTTGGGCGGACTCGTTTCTCGACGGTCGGCTTCGTGGTGTCTGGATTTGTGGTATCAATTTAGTGTAGTGTATTGACAGTATGCTCGGTTTAGTTCGCTTCCCAGGGTCGAGCACACATAAAGCAGATGTGTCAGGATGGGACACGGCGGCCACGGCGACCACGGCGGGCACGGACCGCACGAGGCACGTAACTTGCCGAGTGACAAGACAATAATTGCACGGGGCCCCCGCGCGATGCCGCCCGTATATCTGCGCAGACAAATTTACGTCTTTGCTGATGAGAGCTAGACAACTGTCGGCGACGTATTTGCTGGCTCAGGTACACCGCCTGCGGATACAATTGACGAGCCTATGTCGTATTGTACCTACCTGGTTAGTAAACAGAATAAATTATATTTTTATAGGCGATGGATTGACTAATTTGGTAGCAAGTACAAAGCAAAGAAGCACCAATATGAGCTTTTAAGCTCGCGTGAAAGTTTCGTGTAAAAGCACTTATTAGACATCATAATCAGTAACCCGAGTCCGCGTTGTTGGGCGTAGTGTAACTCCTGGAGGTATTACTAGTTTTTCCAAATTACTTTTCGCGACGTGAGATAGGGGAATGGTGTTATTATGTAAGTGTCCTGTGTATTCAGGGTTTCCCAGCAACGCTTATGAAAAAAGTGAAAAGCCAGCAATTTAGCATGACTCCATTGGCGGTCAGAAAATGAGCTATTTTCTAAATTAAAATAAAGTCTCATCATCATCATCTTTGGGCTAGTAGAACTAGTTCATATTAGATTAGAAAGGGAAAATGTCCACGCGTTAAGTAACTTTAATTTTACGTTCTTTGTATCTTTAACTTACCATCAATTATGAGTGAGCATTTAATCGGATAATGATGACAGATAACCATCTCGATACCGTTAAATTACTCCGACCACTCTAAATAGTAAATGGATGGTATCACATTAAAATTTTAATATACATACTTTGATATAACTATTAATTACCGTAGCTATAAATACCTACTAACACTAAACTCAGATGTTGATATCTAGTGTAAGTGAGCGAGTATTTACGATTGCAGAGTTGCAGACATTCATGGTCAGTTTAATCACACACACACATACACAATATTAATAATATAAAATAACAAGATTCCTAAGTTCATAAATTTAAGCTAAAATTTATAAACACAAACTTTTTTAGTTAGGATAAGAAACGAGAGGTAAATTGTTGGACTTATTATTTTACGCCCAAATTTGGTTACTCCGTTTCTATCTATTACGACAATTAATTTAAACAATGATACTAATTTATTGTAATAACTTAATTTAGAGTATAGCAAAAAAGTAAATTACTAAGTAGTCTTCTCGAAGGGTACCTACTTCTTTTCCGCCCGCTGGCTCTTTTTCCGCCCGCCCCTGCCCTATCTGAGATCTATCACAATTTGACCACTATGAGAGTATCCAAACTTGAAAAATGAACTACGAGTCACTTTAATAATCCATTTGTGCTTCGAATTCCGTTTCAAGTCATATTCATTCCGATAACAATAACCTTAACACTAAAGGTCGACTAATAGCAACCCAAAAAAACATAACCGTTTACTTTCTAGATCACAGCTTAAAACGTCACGACATTGATGTCTCCGATGAAAAGTAGATCGTATCTTGCGCAGGCGCAGGCGGTGAGCATCGCCTTCGGGAGGGCGTTTCCGCACTGAACATACCTGTTGCTATGGACCTTCTACTACAATTATTATAAACTAACCGGTAACCGCTGGCTAAGTCCTTTAGTGCTTCCGCAAGATTGTAACACAAATATGATGTGTTATACTTATAACTATTTCTAAGTAACTAATAAATAAGTAATTTGATTTTGTAAGATAGTTGTGAGTTTTCCATTTAAAATAAATTAATAAAAAATATTATTTATTACATAGTTTTGTGGTATCCCACACAGTATTCTGCTATTATATATAATGGCTCTAAAATCAGTAGCTTCATAATTAATAATTTCAATAATAATGAAATTAAAAGCGAGTAGCGCAGAGGAGTGGCCTGCACGGAGGCAGTGCCCGAGTGTCGGTGACAAGTGAACCGCAATCACTAATTGAATCAGCAGCTAGTCACCGCGGTGTTTTCCTGTAAGACTCATTGAGCCGGACATATTACGGAAGTTTTAATGAACTGACAAGAAGTAAGAACCTACATATGTTTTAAACTTATTGAATCGCGCATGAATTAAGTTATTTGTCATGTGTGTGTAAGGGTGAGATATTTTTTTTTGTTGTATCGTTATACTGAAAGGACTATGAGCTGGTTTATGAGTGTGTATTGTTTAGTAATTTACAAGTAACTTTCACAAAAATGTTAGACCCCACAAATCTTGAATTGAAAAGGGTATCCTGAAGCCATTATCCACGACCTGCAAATAGGGCCACCACAATAGACAAAATACTCCAAATTGGACAGAGGAGGTATAGATAGATAATACAAGCCTTTGGGAGGTTTTCTTATTCAAAATTTAAAATTATCCCTATTACCACTACTACCTAAACATATACCGATTATACACTATCTGTCCTCTACATTATTTCTTATTCGTAACTTGTTTGCTGTCAGGAACAACCCTTCATCGACACCAGAAGTTAGGCCACATCACTTTCAGTTGACGAAATTATTTGTTCCGCGCGAGCGCTATCGCTCAGTAGATGTGGAGGCATCCTGATGCCGAGATAAACATAGTGCTGTTGCTGAGATTGTAGGTCACTCTATCTTACGAGAAACGATGATTCGGACCGCGGGTGCACTAACCAAGACTCTATCTATTGTTGTAAACGTATCAATTAATAATAATAATAATAATATGTGGGGACATCTCACACACGGCCATCAGACCCTAAGCTAGGCAGAGCCTGTGTTATGGGTATCGGACAGCTGATATATCTACACAAATACATAGATAGATATATACTAAATATAAATATCAACACCCAAGACCCCAGTACAAATATCTGTCTTTAAACAAATATCTGCCCCAGCCGGGAATCGAACGGTCTCGGCTTCAGAATAGCAGTCAGGGCCACTAACCACTACGCCATTGCATGACAGCTAGAGTAGCCCTCCTGAAACTCTCATACTTACAGGTTTATTAATTATCTACTGTACATCTCACTACAGTGGTTATTATACCTACTCATAGGTACTACTCATTATATGTAGGTGGACTAATACTTTTTAACTATAGTACGTGTGTATAATGAATATGAAATTTCCATTTGAAAATAAATAAGAATAAAACAATTTAACATTAAATTTGACGAAGCTGTAACGGATATTTATAGTATTTAGAGTACAATATTTTTTTGTGTCAAATAAAATCTTTAAATGGACCTTTTATATCAATACATTATTCAAATATCATTAATTAGTACAACTGACATCATCTTAAAAGTGCTCTTATACACGTAAGTGAATACTAATTGATCTAACCTTTAATTTTGATCAGACAGATATGAAGTAGAATACGGCCACTCCGAATCTGTCCATCCGACGACAATCTCTTTGTTACAAGTCTCATACATTACAGCCCGCCACAGCAATATGCAGGTACATGGACCCGCCTGTATTCGTTACAAGCCTCTGATAATAATTATTAGCTGACAAATCTTCACTTAATGTTACCGTTAATCGTGTTTTGTTGCAGTGAAAACATTCATTTCGTCATTTGCATACAATGGCCGGGCCGAAATGTTCGAGTGTTAACGCTTCACGAGACGAGAGCCTTTAAGAAAGTTCCATTCTTCATATACTTTTTGTTAAATGTTAAAATGGTATGTCTGTAATAATAATAATAGGTTGCACGGCATATTGTACGTTCATTTAGAAATTGGATTAAGTATCAATCTACTTATTAAAAGTCAGCTAACTGTAACCTGCTAGAAGTGGAGTACAATAACCCGAATGGATTAGACACTATGGCATTAAAATTGAGAGATGGATTTTACTTGTAGGAAGTATTGGACTAGGTATATTTTATAAATAAACGAAATTCACGGTATAATGAGGAGAGGCGTAGAGCTCATATATTCGGAGCTAAACGACAAGATTATAAACAATCAAAGCTGACCCACTCACATTTGGAGCCGTCATTAATTCATACAAAAAGCGAGCCGTAATTAAATCGACCATTGTGGTTGACTACATGTGTATGCAAATGTGGTTTTTATTCCGCCCGAGAACAGTGAGAATGGAAGAGGCTTCTCTCTTATATTTTACTAATACAATAACAAACAAAAAAAAAACGAAAATTTCTGGCAGCTACTAAAACGTAGGTAAGTAAGTATACCGATAAAACTAAATAATACACTCACGGGCAATGAAAAAGTTCCAGTGAAAGAGGTACCAAGTTAATCCTAAGCGGAAAGGCTAGCTTAATGACGCCGCCTGTAATATTGAAGAACTTTTAAAAGCTCGCCAGAATATTACCAACTAAAAACGTAAACATTTTGTTCAAATTTCCTATTAAATGTTTGAAAAAATGTAATGTTGGTTTTTTTTTTTTTTTAATCTTTATTTATTAAAGAGACTTAGGTCACTTACAATATGTTGGAATTTTGAAAGTGGAACTGTTTCTTTGCCCGTAAGTGTAATACAGTTAGACATTCTATAATATTTTTTTTATATGTAAGTATAACAATAAAACGTAATAAGAAAAATACCTACCTATTACCTAGGTATTGCTACAAACTTACCGAACTTACACAGTCAAAAAAACCTCTTCCACTCTAAGTTATCACACAATTGTGAGGACTTTAAAGCGTTCGATCTCGCGATGGCCGATAAACATATTTCGGCATTGCTCTCTCGACGTAGATGGAGTGAGGTAACGGCGCTTTTCCCCATTGTACACGCAATTGTTTTAAACTATTAATTGTAAAGATAGTGCCACCGGCACAATGCACCGGCTGCCTAACAAAACAATGAAACCGGAAAAAATCTTTGCACTGATGTATCGTGACCTCTTAAACATTTTTCCAGTAATAGACGATACACTAAAAGTGCCTATGTAAATTGTAGACGCGTAGCCGAGCGGTACCATTCATTTGCTATGAATATTTTAGCACTTTCTAATTCATTTTATTAATATTAGCATGTCTTATAAACGAGTAGTTGTCGTATCGTAACATTGATCGCGGTGGAACAATAGATAGGATCTGCGTGGCTACGACTCTATCAGTGCGCGTTGATGTCTTTTCCTCTGTCATGTTATGATGGCCGCCCATTGCTTCACCTTTTAGTAAACATATTATTCGTATTTGAATCAGTCAGTTATAATTAATTATATTTATTTATTGTAAATTTTACCATTATAACCTTATAAATTTATCTTTGAGTACAGATCATTATTGTCACGTTACCAAAAGTATACTTTTGCAATATTTAGGAGGACTAACCAATTTACGCAAAACCATCTCAAAAGTAGCGATTTCTCCAACAATAGACGTTTCCCGTCCATAGAGACATAGGTATCTAGCAATAATAGTAGTTGTGTTATTGTGGTAGAGAACGAGGAGCCGCAGGTCACTGCTCGACCCGGCGTGGGCGCGCCCGTTTCCGTCGCGAAACCGAATCGCTGCGCCCGCGCACCTTCGCTAATCGCAAACATTATATTACACCGGCCATCAGACCTGTCGATTCTGGCTTCTTTATTCAGTTTTCAATGTGTTTATTCAATCGAAGATGGGTTTGTTTTGATGTAATTTGTAAGCTACTTTACTATTATTGGATCGTAATAATCAGAAAGATTGCAATATTTATTTACAGTGGCAAAATTTCAACGAATAAATAGATACCTACCTTAGTTATATTTTTTAGCGGTTATGAAATCATGTTTTTGAAATAACTTTATTTTGTATCGGTTTCACCCTGATAAAACGACTATAGAGTAGGCGCTCCGCATGCCCGATCATATTTTGATAATAATTCTGTGTATAAGATACCCACTGCCCATCATATATTTTCAGTTGTAGTGACTGTAGGGTGTTATGTGAATCGGAACTACACTACACAGTGAGTATCGTCACGAGATAGATTAATATAATATTATCATACAAGTATTAATATTTTGATCAATAGCTAAATTTTTCGGGAACATAGTTTTTATTCTGTAAGTATGGATAGAGTTACGACACACCACATATTTTGTATATCGAAATAGATATTCAATAGGTACATAATATGTTGGTCCACCAACCCGCAATTGGCCAGCGGTGGACGGTGGCTGGTGGACTAGGCCTAAAACCCTTCCTTCATTGGAAGGAGACCCGTGCCCCAGCAGTGGGGACGTAATGGGTCGTGATGAGGTACAGTCAGCTGCATAAGTAGCTATACACTTTTGTACCTTGTCAAAATGAAACCGCCTATGCATTCATTGAAATATTGACTGTTCGTCAATTTGACAAGGTACATAAGTGTATAACGACTTACGCAGCTGACCGTAGATATTTTGAATATTTTGGCAAATCAACACGCACACGTTTCATCACTTTGAAAGTGTAAATTTTATGTAATTTTCACGGGAAAACATTTAAAGGCGGTTCGAAGGTCGGGCAAAAGCTTGTAAAATATAATTTCTCAATACAAATAACTACAGGCTTCTCAATAGGTAACACTTGGAACGAAAACAATTAAAGCTGAATTAAATCCGATGCGAGAAACAATGTTAATCCGACAAACCGATTAATGATACGGAACGTTCAAATTAACTTTCGTAATTAGAAACAGCAGTGAGGTCGGACACAGCACAAATTGCACCTGCCACCGCCGCCGCCGCCGCCGCCTCCCGGCTGATTGTATTCACCAGACTCTTCTCACTCCTCATTTAGACACTAACCGTGCTTAAATTTATTTATTACTTCCATCTGTCACCCCGGTAATGACCCGAGGAGCTCTGCCTCGCGTAAAACTATATTTCGTTTCAAATCAATTAGACTGTTTGAGATACTCCCACCTTAATGACCCGCGGAAAAAGGTTTCCCCTGGGTTGTTAGTGTTACGGTTGTAAATTTTGTAAGATAATCTGTTACAACCCGAGATCCGCGTAAAGCATAGCATTACAATCAATATTTTCGTTTAAGCCAACAGTTCTGAGCTTGATTTATGCGTGTGCAGTATTAAGTTGCGGTATTATTAACAAGTTGTAAATCATCGATCAGAATTAAGATCCCGGTGAATCAACTCCGGCGATTTGCTGAGAGATTTAACGTGGCCCGACTGCCCCGGCGGCGGCGGCGGCGGCGGCGGCGCGGGGGCCCGCGTGTGACCGGCTTCGACATTGCAACCATTTCACCTTCTTCCGGGATTCCCAATTTTACATAGGTACTTAGTGTCAATAATTAAATTCGATACCACTGCGAAGCTTTTCGCATTCTAAGTAACTATATCATGTAATATTTTCCAACACAACAGCATTTACATACTGCCAATAGCACCAATAATTTAATTTGATACGGCCTGTATAAATACAGTTTTCCTACATAGAATTTGAGTAAATCTAGGTACCTAGAAGTTAAGTCCCACTCAATGACAATACAGCCAATCACAGCGCTGCATAATATCATACTTAAGTTCTGCTTGATTTGACGGTCTCAGTTGCGAAACTGGTTAGATATGGGAATAAACAAACTTTGCGCTTATTTTAAAATATTATATTGGTACTAATTTTACTGAAATTTTGACAATAAATCTAAAGAGTGTATAACGTAATGTGTCTATCTTGCAAATTGTTATATATTCCAATATTTTATGAGAGTGTTTACAGTTACTGGATAATAAATAGTAGATAATATCTAGGTATGTATTGAAAGGTTTGTCAGGTACCTATAGGTAGTTTTGGTTCTGTATATCCGGATGTTTACCTAAGTATTAAAGGCCTTTTTTGTTAAATATATAGTAATAATTTAATAATAATAATAATTTATTTATTTCCAAAAATATACATTTCTTAAAACTTACCTTATTAGCTAATATTTTATGAACAACATGTGTACAACAATGGCAAGTAAGTAGCATCTGCTGCTAAACTAGGTGTTAACCTGTGTTTCAGCTCACAGCGCCCCAACCCTTTACATTAAATTACTTATATTTTAGTTTGCTAATTATTACAAGGAAAAGGTAGGTAATTAAGAGGAAAATATTTTTTACAGTTCATGCAAAGTAATTTTAAGTAGTCTATGAAACTATGAAAGAGAATTAATTAAAAAGTGGTGATTTTAAGTTGAGTATCTAACTAATTGCTTATAAATACGTAGGTATACTATAACTATTATATATAATATTAGTAATAATGATAAAGTATAATATATATTTGAATGTGTATAATGTATAGGTACATATATACAGTATATACATATATAGAAATAAATATTATATATATACATATATATATAAATAATAAATAAGATAAGTACTCTCTTGACAGTACCAAAGCGATTCATAATAGCTACTGCATTACAGCGAGGAGGTCCTCGGTGTCAACGTAATTAAGGGTCAGTAACCATTTTGTAACTTCTCTTTTGCAAAGCCCTCCATTCAGACAGTATATGAATTTAGTTTTATTGATTCTATTGTAGATAAATGGTCCAAGAAAGCAGAAGAATTTACGTATAAAAACTGTGTTGAAGCGTCTACTCTTGCAGATTGTATGCTTTCTGCGCCTTTTTAGGATGGAAGGATTAAATATCAGCTCACTGTGTTGTCTCTTTATGATGCTTAGCAAGAAGAGTTGCCGGACGGTGAGTACTTCACAGTATTCATATAGTAAAGTAGTAGGGTAGCGGAAAGGCCGGAAGGTGCAGACCTTCAGGATAGCACGTTGGGCAACTTCAGCACTTTTCAAGTTAGTCTTGTGAGCTCCACCCCAAGACGAAATGCAGTAATTAAGTAAAGACTGGCATAGTGCAAAGTATATTTGTTTTAATTTGGATGAGTCAAGAATATGTCTTAATGATTTAAATATGAATATTAATTTTCTTATTCTAGTGGTTAGGAGATCAATGTGAGGTTTGAAGCTGAGATTGTTATCAATTAAGACTCCTAGATATTTTATGCATTTGACACGTTCTAGAGATGGACAGTTACAGTTTCTTGTGCCGGGAGGACATGTATGAGAAAAAATTGTGAAGTCATCTGATGGTTGGCCAGAGCTACGAATGGAGAAAGTCATGTACTTGGTTTTTTCAACGTTTAACGACAGTAAGTTACGTCTGAGCCAGCTCCCAACAGCGTTAAAACCCCTCTGTGCTTCAGTGAAAGCCTCCTCCCAGGAGTCAGCAGAGAAGAGCAGGGCAGTATCATCAGCATAAGATATTAGTTTCATATTCATAGATAATAGGTTATTTATGTAAATCAGGAATAGCGTTGGTCCCAGAATACTGCCCTGTGGGACTCCATAAAGTATGGGAAGTAATGCACTAGTATGCTCTCCTATAGAGACACATTGATGCCTTTCAGATAGGTAGTCTTTAAAAAGTTCCAGCTGGGCACCTCTTATGCCAATCTTCTCTAATTTGTTCATAAGGAGTGGGACGGAGACCGTGTCAAAGGCCTTAGCAAGGTCTATAAATAGAGAAATTCATTTTTTACTGTTATCTAATTTAGTAGCAACAAATTCCGTAAGGGACAAAACAGCATCATCAGTGGATTTATTTTGTAGGAAGCCGAACTGATTTTTTGATAGTACATTGTTTTTCTCAAGGTAGTTGACTAATCTTTTATTAATTATTTTTTCTAGTATTTTTGATAGGGACGGTAATATTGAAATTGGTCTGTAATTGTTGACACGATCTCTGTCCCCGCCCTTATGAATAGGAAGTACTTTGGATACTTTGAGATCTCTTGGGAAAATTCCTAACTGTAAGCATTGATTAAAAATGAAAGTGATCGGAGGTACAAGAAAATCTTTGAAGTCTTTTAGTATTTTATTGGATATTTGGTCAACTCCCATAGCACAGGTAGTCCTTAATCCCATTATTATTTGCTCTACTTCCCTTTCATCTGTGTCCTCTAGAAAAAAAGAGTTATTATTGGAACTTTTGTCATTTATAGTTTCGTTTTCTCCATCATTTGTTTGGGGGATCCGTTCCGCAAGAGATTCACCTACTTTAACGTAGTATTCATTTCAGCTAAATGAATTCTTGAATATCTTCGTACTTCAGTATAGCTGCCAACATATAAAATTTCCAACAATTTTTTTACTATTTAAAAGCCTTTTTTTGCCGTGTTACATACAAACCAGTTCATAATAATGTAATAACAGGGATTTCATCTTCTCATATCAAATGAGATGGTACATCTAATCCCGTATTTCACAGTGCGCCCATAGTGCACCCTACGTAGTTGAAAAGCTTCCGCTCACAAAAGCTAGTTTGGAATATAGAGCTCAGTGAATCGTGTTCATTGAGTGAACATCGAGTGTAAGACTACGTTCGAATGCAATCAGCAATGATTTACTTGTCTCCGGCAGCGGGCGGCGGCGGCGGCGGCGCGATGCATCACGCGCGATAATGAACCGCCTCGTGTGCACGACTCCTCTGCGCTTGCGCACTCACACGTAAACAACCAGCGAGCAAGCCTCGGGTCGTGCCACACACCGATCACCATATAAAACACCCTCCAATGCTTAACTGCTCAAATCCAACCTTGAAAGGAACAATACCTTTCCTATCACCCGACGGGACCACATTGTGATACCTACCCAGCACCGACAATATGGCCAAGCCTAGGCTTCATCGATAACTTTCAAAATGACTATTAGCTCGGGGTTACGTTTCAATGCGAGCCTTAATTGAGTCACTGAATATTGATCGACAAAAACAATTTCTAACCGCAAGAAATGTTCCTGCATTCATGCATGTAAGTGCTCGCATCTACATAATGTGAGATAAAATAAGTTTTTATGTGGGCACATTGTTCAAGCCAGCGACACGGAGAGAACGGATTTAAAATACACCTTACCTCCACGTACCTGTTTATCGTACAGGACAAAGTTGCAGCGAAAATGGACACCATTTGTGAACAAGACAGGATCTCGAGTTTCTTAAACTGGCACCTCCCACGTGGTGTCTTGTGCCCTTAACCTTTAGAACAGCCGTATCGCAGTTTATGCCCCTTATAATGCGCTCTGCTTACCGACGAATACGGCCGCTCCATGTTGCCCCTTTGACTACATTTGGGGAGATAGTTTCCATGTCGTGCAATTAAGGAAAATGCACTGATTTCAGATCTGCTATGACATATTTGGTTATAACGTGAACATGTACTTCAACAAAAAATATTTAAGAATTTTTACTTTACGTAACTTGACTACGAACTCAAATCATAGTACATACATACTTAATGCAAGCCAATACCTATCATGTTTTAGCCATGAATTATCATGTTATCAACAACTATTATCTGCTATTTACCTTTTCAAAGTAGGCAGATTGTTGACAAATTACGTATAATTTAGCAAGCCAACAGCGCAATAAACACCACATCGGCGTAAGTGCACACAATTTGAATGTAGCAAAGCTCTAGCTCCAGCCGCGCACCTGCAGCCGCGCCCGCCGCCGACGCACTTTCAAAAAAGGCTTACGCGACTGTGTAAGGTAATACAATCCATTTTATACATAACCTAAATATTACCTCAACAATATAAGCAGGAAGACATAATCCTAAAGGGGAAATACAAGTGCAAACAACAGCCCAACAAATGAAATTGAACTTGGCCAACGGTGCCAGCTCACAGCATTATTGTCCGAGGCGCAGTGATCAGGAAACCAACGAAGATTGTACCCGTGACAAGTGAGATTAACAATCGCACAGATATGGAATATTTTATTTAGCCGTGGCGAGTCTCCCACGCCATTGGATTCAATTATAGAGGAAAGGCAGATAGGTCGGCGGTCGAGTGGTCGTGACCTGTAAATTGGAACGGCCGGTGGACCGCCCTTGTCGCCCGCGTGTCCGCGACAGTCAGTAACGGCACCGGCACACATCCACACACTCTATACCACTTCTCACGCACTCCCAATTTATAAGCTGCGAGACACAAATGTACTCACTCCTTTTGGAGCCGCTTGAGCTGAGCGGAGCTTTTATGAAAGAAGCTTCTCCAGTTGAATAGGGAATTAATGTGAATCAACGTTTCCTTTGTGAAGCTGCCTGCATAAACATAAATGCGTACCTGAATATAATACGCTTTCATCCTTACCTCTAAAGCAAAGGCTACTGGTAACAAACGCCATACCGGCTTCTGAGCATAACGAAGTGGTCTAGGCGGTACGTTTATTAAACTAAACTAGTGAGTTAATAAAGTGGGTTAAGTTAGTGTAAGCTACCGGGCGCGTTAACAGGTGTGCGAGCCATATCCAGGGCACTACGAGTGTTAGCAGGCCATGAATACGGCACTACGTAGGGACTATAAGTACTCTGTTGACGTCGAACGTCTCCCAGTTTCAATTTACATAAATATTGGGGTATCTAGTTTCTATTCTATAGAAATTTAGGTTAAAATATAACAAATAGATACTTACTAGCTATTGGTTGCGAGCTTCGCTTCGAATTAAAAGGTAAGTACATAGTTTTCTGATTAATCAAAACGTACGTATAATTATTATATGTAACAATATGTATTAACACTGCATAGAATGGAAGTCCATTCAGTAATAACGCGGACGTGAGCGTTGCAAGTAAAAAGTTATTTTGAGTAATAATGTAGGATATTGTATTAATTAATTACCTAATCTAATAATTAATAACCTAACTAAATAATAATTAATTAATTAATAAGAAATTAAAAACCTAGCCTAAGATACAGTTTATACAATATTGTATGCATGAAAGCTTTGTTCTTTACATCCTTTTCTCTGGATTGTGATATGGAGCTATCTTATAATCTTAATGCCTCAGTGTCAATTAGCAGACTAGTCCTAATTTAGTGTCAGCTGATATGATCTCATTCACCTTTACCATGCCCATAACATGAAGACTCGTGGGGTCATTATACAAAAACATAGTTACTTTCAAAGAAAACATCCTGTGTCTTTTAGATAAAGATAATTTCAGTAAATTTGTAATAAATTAACTTACTTATAGTTTCAAAATTCACTACTTGTCATTTGACAAGTTTTTTTTTCTTTTTTTCTTGCGAATGCGCTTTGTATAAAACAGGTAAATACATTAGGTACATAACACACTTATATCACAGAAAACAGGGCAAAACAAACTTCGTATAGCGCAGAAAGTAGCAGGTAAACAAACTTGATTATTATATTAAGGCCCTGTTTCACAATGTCTGGTTAGTGGCTACCTGTGAGATAAAATACATGCTGTCACTGTCAAAAAAATAATAACAGAGAGTGACAGCATGTATTTTACCTCACAGGTAACCACTAACCAGAGATTGTGAAACAGGGCCTAAAAGTCAAAGAACGCATTGGCTACGGAGGCTCTATTTGCGGAAACGCGGTCGTGTGCTAGCATTCGTTTAAAGCATTTAATTAAGTTTTACTTAGTATTCTTGTTGTCATAACGAGTTATGATTACTTTAATGGTAGGTGTTTAGCGCATATTTGAAAGTTCATTTCTCGAGTGCGCCCATTATGCGGCGATTAATAATAATTGCGAAGAACGCGGCAGGTCCTGGGGTGTCCAGGACGACTGGCCACTTTACTTCTCAAGTAAAGGTTTCGTCATTGTCCTAGGACTGTAGTAATTAGTTCATGTTGTCAACAGTAAAAACATTGGTACTTAGTTAAGAAAAAGAGGATAAATGTTTAAAGTTTGTTATAAGAACTATAAATCGGTACAGGTATGTAAATATCTTAGACAGGGTTATAGTGCAATACAAAGGCTTCAGAGCTTTATAAACTTTTACATAGACCATTAATTGTTCATACTTTTTCTTATAAATAAACGAGAGTTTACTGCCTGAGATTTTTGTTCACACTTTAAAGATACCTCGTTAAAGTAATAAAATACAAATAGCCTTATTTGTAACAAGTTAACAAAGTGGCGAGGAGCCGCCGCACATTTCTCTAAAGCTTGCGGCCAATTATTAGATGTACACACTTTTAAGGCTATTCTCGTTTGGTTGTTCAATACAAGTCGCTGAAACTGAAAATAATAAACTGAATTTAATAAAATCTGAACATTTCAGCAATTTAATGCAAGTGCACTTACATCGACAGGTATCTGACCACACCTGACATGAATTAACCAACCTCGATAAACGAATAGATATCGCCTATGTATTTTTTATGTACATCCAACCAACGACATCTTTGCGAATTATAAACCAATTTAGTTTTTTTAAATTGAGTACCTCAGGGTTGGTACTAACTGGATGAGGAAAGAAGAAGTCATGTTTGCGGCGCTCCTTGAGAGTTGTCTAACTGTAGACGTTTTGATGATCAGTAGAGTAGACCTTAATATTTTATTTCCTAATATTCTTACTACATAATTACGTATGATAAATTCTTCTTATTGGTAATAGGTTGAACGATCGGATAAGCAGACACTAGTAGCAAAGCTTTTGAGCTAAACGCGGTCCAAGAGGCAGCGGCGGCGGCGGCGGTGGCGGCGGCGTTGGCGTGCGCCGCAGCCATTACGCGCATGCGCCGCGACCCGCCGCTAACTGCTTCTACGCAAACAAAATTATATTACCCCACCTCAACGATTGAGAACAATACTAATACTGCTCCCTCGACTATCGACTTGCGCGCCTTATATTTTCTAATCCTTTGACGCTAATGTCTTCAGCTCCCTTTTCTATACCGGTTTCAGGCGAGCTTACGAGCAGCTCCGTTTACCAACAGCTCCAACACTTGCGAAATTAAACGAGACAGGTTCTAAACTCACTTCTAAGTATGTTTCTAAACTTACAAAAACTGCTAATTACAATTCTCGTGAAAGAGCGTTAATGCAGCCAAGTATGTAGAATACGCGTGCGGACCATCAAGACGAATATAATTATTAGAAGAAATGGCACTTAGTGGTGGGCTCGGCCCGCGCGGCGCGAGGCAGGGATCACCGCCAGTACAAAAACACATTACATCATTTATAACGTGTCAAGTTAATCTTTTGGGCACGAATTATACTGTGATTCGCGACACTGACACTTTGTTTTAAAGATACCATAAAAAGAAAATATGATTATATAATATGCTCGTGCACTTGCGGAATGGGCCGGGTGCATTAAGTTATGCGTGGATCAATCACTGTTACTGTGATGTAAACCAGTCTTATTATAAGTTAAGAGATATTTATACACACAAGTAGATAGTAGTATAGTAATTTGCTTGTAACAAAGAAAATTAGTTATGCTCACGAGGCTGTTAAAACAGCCCCGTCACCATAGAAAATGCTCGCTAAGCGTTCGCTGCATAATGAGCACAGTCTGTGTCTTAATTATGTTATCATTCAATGACGACGTACCGAATGGGTCGCGTTCATAAATATTCAAATTAGGAACACGTTTATCAGAGCCGTCAAGTTGTTCGCGGAAAGCGACAGGCGTGGCCCGCGCTCGCTCCGCGCGCCATTGTTCCTGGCCGCATCCGCCGGCCGAGCAACGCCGCCGATACACCACTACACCACAAACACAACACCCATTAAACATCATTTCATTTCAGATATTATGTTTTAAACGACATCAATATCCCATCTTCCTTTGAAATGGAGAGTAAATATCAAAATAATTGAAAGTAAGTATTACTCAAAGGCCGATGCTTACCGAGAATATTGTCAAAATAAGGGACCATTATTTATTGAAGTCAAACTGCGAATAATAAATGAATCGACGCAATAAAAAATTATTCACATCGTCAGCTTTCCCTTAATACTCGTGTCATACATATTAAAATATATTGATTTTGCCTTAAGCCCATTACTTTCTGAAACGAAGCCTTTGCATCATTATTATATCACTATGCAGCATGGAGCCATTAATTGAGTGATTAACTGGGTAATTACATGATGTTTTATTGCCAGCGGGTGAATAAATAAGTCATGAACTCCTCTGACCACTCCCAGCTCCAAAGATGTAAGTGCATACTCGCATTACCGTCGTACCTCAAATCATCCGCAAAATGTAAACGAAGTACCACTAGGCTACCTGAATAAGTGAAATGTCTGCCTGCATGCATTCTTCCGGCAAATTTTGCACGAGGCTAGCCAGGTTATGCAAACTGATAGATCCCTATTGATTAATAGCATGCAGAGGCCTGACAAATGTTTTGATTTCATGATGTTAACGTGGCAGTCCAGTAATTGAAAATGGTAACAGTGTGATTTATTCAAATCGATAGTTTGACGTAGAGTTTAAACTGTGAGGCACGTTGCGCCGGCGGCGGCGGCGGCGGCGGCGGGCGCGGCCATTAGGGGAGTCTCGCGAGACACGCGGATGTCCACCACAGACTGATATTATATAAAATATCAAAAGCATTAAGCTAAAGAGCTCAGGTCATTCTAATTCAAATAGTAGACATAATTAGGATATAGTACATAATCAATTAATCAATAATGAATAATAAAGTAGCATATAGGTTCGTGAGCTTTTAAGTGTTAGGTTTTACAAAGCTATATACAGCTTACAAATTCAATGCACGCCCCAAAAGAAATCAGACAAGATGTAATTTAAACAATCTGTAACAATAAAATCAACAGTTAAATCGCGAAGACGCCTGTCAAAACGAAAGTTGATTGTCGATGTCCGTGTCGCAATCAGGCAGACACCGCGTCTGTGCGTCGCGCACCAAACATCATCTACACCGCATGCGGCCACCGAGGACCTGCCACATCGCCTGTACAAACAAACTAGGATAACCCATGATGATAGACTGCCGAAGAGATACACTCCCTCATGAAAGGCAATAACTATACAGTCAGCCGATAGCATCGAATCAATCAAACATCTCGGGCCCGGAATAGTTACCGTGCCGGTAGCGATGCCGGCAGTGCGCTCTCGGCAAGCTTATCATTTATTTACTTACCTGGTTTATCTAGTATGCAATAACTGTGATTACACATATGCATGCCGACTTAGGTAAGTATTATGCAATACGTTTATTTATATCTACTAAATGATATGGGCACCAAAGATGCTAAACAAACTGCCCTTTGTCGCATGAAGACGCATCCCAGCACGCGCCTCGATCGAGAGTTTCGAGAGCTCTCAACGGGTCGATCGACTCAATAAAACCACCTGACAAAGAACAATAACGCGAGCTAACACCTCCAACGTCACATAATCTGGTAACAGTTCCCACTTGAGTTATGAAAACACTCGTGTAATGACGAAGGAAAACAGGTCCATGTATGAGTAACAAAGCCCCTTAGTTTCCAGCGCGTGGACAAAGGTTGAGTGGCGTGGAGAGCGGCGGCGGCGGCGGAGGCAGCTCATTTGACGCCATTGATCGCGCACCCACACTGCACCTCGCTGCACCTCGACGGACCCCCCCTTAGCAAAGCGCTAGAAGCATCTTCAACTAGGAAGGTACTTTATATGGCTGATTAGGAATACAGGGTGTAAAACGTATGCTTCCTAAAACATAACCACCAATACTCATCAAGCTGAACTAGTTTCCCTGAACAACATACCCTCGCTAACTTATTTTTGATGTGCGAAATAAATAAAAAAATACAATTTCACACTGCCTCTTCAATAAATGTAGTGGTAAAATTTTTCACGTGCATGTCATTTAATTAACACAGAATACATATATTATATCGAACGATAATCATGCTCTCACCTACTGAATAATGTCTGAGGAATTCATGTTATTATGGAGAAAAAATACAATAATTGTGAAACGTATAATAAATAAAATAAATAACCTTGGCAACTGATTGAGTGCTACTTTTGCGCGTTGATGTCTTTTCAACGTGTCAAAGTTTCAACTTGGGCCAAAATCTCGTATATTTTATTATTAGCTAGTTCACTGCACAAAAGGCTTTAATTCATAATTTTAAATTGCAAAAGCATTTATAATTAGATTCATATGAGGTTTCTTATTATCATAGCTGATATAGAAAACTCAGCGGTAGACATTATAAATTATAGTAGCCTACATACAATGGTATAATAAAGGTGAACTTTTATAATGATCGACAGGTAGTGTAGCGTAATCACAAATAAATAATCAATCTTGGACACAAAAGATGTCCCTGTCCCAACAATAGGTCACTCGCGTCGCCTCAGCAGAAGCGATGCTTAGAAATGTATTGATGTCTGTGTCGCAAGCTCCCTCACTCACACGTCCCAAGTCTTCAATAAGCCTCATTAGAGGCGTTTACTTACTAAAAGCAAACGCAATGACAGGTTCTAGGCTAAACGTCAATTGAAACCGAGTGCAGTAAAAATATAAACATATTCATCGAATTCCGATGTCTATCGTACGGTTTTAGATACGTGCCCAACTAAAGAACATATATATTATCTTTCCACCATCTTATAAAACTAGACCGATATTCTTTACCATTACGTACTTACCTATGTATATTAGTATACATTATAATGTTAACTACGTATTGTCACAATATTATGTAAGGTACATGTGGGTAATGCCAAATTTCGGGTAATTCCGATTTTTGCCGATTTCTTCCAAATACAGCCATACTTTGACCCATGGAACCATTCACCTTGTTGGCAACTCAATCTTCTACCTCGCTTGGGTTGACTCAGGGCGCTAGGACCGAACGTGCGTGTTAAAACGTAAAATTAGTTAAAAAAAGCAAAAATTTCCGCATTTTTGAATTTTGGGAATTACCCGCACATCGGTAATTAAGAAATCAGTTAAGTTATTTAACTGATTGTTTTTTCATTCAAAAGATTGTCGTTTTTTATCACTACGTTCGGAGTTTAAAAACACTAGCTCTAATTTTTTTGTATTTTCCGGAATGAGCCAACTAGGGTAATTCCGAATTTTGGAACATTTTACTATGAAATTTTGTGGATCGGGTAATTCGGAATGATAAATATCATATAAATGTGTATAAGTACTTCTTGGCAGTTCTATGCAATATTTCGAGTTGAGTTTTAGCTGAAATTACCTAAAACTCATTTTAAATGTCATTTGGAATAACCCGCATTTATTCGGAATTACCCTCGTACAAAGAAAAAAAACTAAAATATACACGAATTCCGTGGGTATACAGAGAAGTCTGTTAAACAGAGTTTTAGGTAGTATATTCAATTATACAAAGCGCCCTTACATAAATCAAAATGACCCAACCAGTCCTCATAAATTGTCAAAATACGAACATGTATCCAACTCACCCAAAAACCTTTCGGAATAACCCACCTGCACCTTATGTATTTATTATTTACTAAAGTATGTAAATGTTTACTACAACACATGTACACCTTTCTCATCTATTCTTCAAGTCATTCCTCCCAAAGGTTGCCTGGAAGAGATTTTAGCCATAAGGCCGCCTATTCAGTAATATCTTATGTGTATAAAACTATTATTTTGTGTTCTGTTATATCAATAAAGTAGTATATTCTATTCTATTCTAAAGAACATTGTCTCTATCTGCCGTTATTTCTTTGACTATAAATCTTGCCTAAACATTACCTTACAGGCGTTTTGAAACATTAATGATACCTGACTCTCGGGCACTAGCAAATTGTTCACTAATTGAGGTAAAAGCTGAGCGTGCGCGACAGGGTGTGCATAGAGTTGACAGTGACACTGCGGCGGCGGCGGCGGCGGCGGGCGGCGTGTCGCATGTCGCGGCGACGACCGGCGACCGCGGCCGCGACCCCCGCACCCCTCACCCCCGCGCGCTCGTCCTCGCTCCGTGTCGCGTTATCGCTTTCACGTCGCGCTTATCGCCCCAATGATAATCTGCATAGTGCGAACCGTTATTGAAAGCCACGGTACTAGTTTGTGCGTGAAGGCTACAATAGCGGCACTTTAATCTGATATTTATTGACCGAGAGATCGAATGAAGCGGTGGTGTTATGAGGTGACCCAAATGTTGAACTGATATTTTAATGCGTTGGTGCTCTATGAATGGACTGACGTCACGTGTAATCTGTTTAGGCAGGTGATTAAAATGAGAATGGAAATGTCACGAGGTTGATGGGTAAAGCCATAAATATACTTGTGAAGAGATGTACCTATGTTTGCTTGGGTGTTATTAAAATAAATTGCCAATTTAGAGTTACAAAGATCGCTAAATTAAAAAAGCGTAGCGTTGCACGGGGCGTGGGCCACGCGGGGCGGCCGCGGTGCGCGCGCGCCAACTATCAATGATCAATTTTGGTTCCGGCGAGATTATCTTTTGATCGGAGCAATTTCTCTTGGCTCTTGTTCATGATAAGATCGGAAGAACATCGGTTTGCATCGTTCTGCATAATTATAAACCTCGGATTTAATCCCAGTATTCCTTGTACGAGCTGAATTCTGAGTATGCACGCGGATTTATGAATTTTCATGCCCCACACTCGGTGCCACGCTACATGCGAGAGCCTCATTTTCTTTCAAAAAAGGTTGCCAACTTTATTGAAAGTGAAATGCTTGCCCAGTGATCCCGCCATATCCCTGCGGTCTGGAGGAAGCAAACACCGACCGATACACTTAAATAATAAAAACGGGATCGTTGATCCGAGAGGCGGTTAGAGAGCGAGGGCAATCAGAAACAATTTTCTATTAGTATTTCTCGTTGGACATATTCCGACAACAAACACGATCGTCCCGCGAGCCGTGGGAATGCCCCAGTGGAGTAACGGACGGACAAATGATGCTGCTCGATCTATGCCTGTAATTGATGACGACCATTGTACGAGTTTT
Organism: Plutella xylostella; assembly: GCF_932276165.1. NCBI lineage: Eukaryota > Metazoa > Arthropoda > Insecta > Lepidoptera > Plutellidae > Plutella > Plutella xylostella. The sequence goes on along the minus strand of NC_063984.1, from coordinate 6,792,554 downwards.
GAAAGAGCCACAATTGTTTGTCTTCGTTCTGTTACCTTCTGTTTGTTCGCTGCCTCAATTGGCGCAGCTATTATACGATTAAACTGCAAGAGATTAATTTCTTGTTTGGTTGACAGCATTCTCAGGTGCCGTGGACGCCGGCCGACGCCACGTAGGTACGTAAACAAGTGGTGCCTCTTGTACTGGTGGATGGAGCGGATTACATTACGTGGGCAAAGTAGGTAGTAGGTACTTGCACTATAATTATATTCTGAAATAAATAGTATATTGTAAGATAATCTAACAATCATGAGCAGGTCTTTACCCAACAGTGGGATACAGTAATAATTACATAAAATAATAAAATAAAAATTTAAAGATATGCCAGCTATAGTAGCAGTGAGCTGGACAAATTCTCGAGTAGATATCACGACCAAGAAAACTGCCTTTCATCCCTCCGGACCGAAACCTTAGACCGAGCGGGTAGTGGTGGGATGAGTATGGCCGAGGACTTCATATTTCAGCGATGGACGACTATTGTCTGCTGTGAGAAAAATATTACAAACGAGATTTAAATAAGTTACAAATTCTTTTCTTAATTTCCTTTTTCACCAACTGTTCGTAAATAAAAGGTAGGTACGATACGCCCAATAGTCTTTAAAAATCAACCATGACGCGCTCCTAGGAGGTCCACGCTGCTCAAAGCAAGCGAAAATCTCAGAAAGCTCCCTTAAAGTGTCGAGCTATAAATATTACAGATAAAAGCAATTGCCTCGACTGATATTGATATTGCCCCTAAGTTATTACACCGCTATCGTCGATTCTACTGTCTCAGCGCGGCAACAAAACAAAAATGTCTAATGATAAACGACGTGTATTGCGCGCTAGGTCCTTTCATTCGGATTATAGATGCCTTTATTGAGGGGTGAACAAGTGAGGCCGGCAGGACGGTAGGCGATAAATATAGAGAGTGGCGGAGGCGCCGGCGCCGGCGATGGCTATCTGCGACATGAATCAGCGTCGCGCGACCACCGGCGCGCAGCCCGCAGGGAGACCTAATGCTATACTATTTGCTGCACATACATATACCTAGCCTCCTAGGTACACACAGCTTTATCAATTTGCCACGACCACTGTTCAGTTTTGCTATCGTAAGATCGGCTAAATTGATTCATTTACATTGCCCGTCCTTAGTTGATGATGGCATGTCAAAGGTTGCATTTAATTTAATATGTAGGTAATATATTCGCATAGAATAAAGAAGTTATAGGCTTCTGCTTGCCCAACCACAACAACTATCACAAACACAGTAGAAAAAACCGGCCAAGTGCGAGTCGGGCTCGCGCACAAAGGGTTCCGTAGCAGCAAATATAATTTACAGTTAAATCAACCTATCTCAAAAACTATAAGAGATACTTTGATCAAACCAAAAATCGTTGAAAGAGTTAATTAGCATGCATCACCTCTATTTTTTTTAGAATTTTATACCCCGTAGTTATAAAAATAGAGGGGGGGGGACATACTTTTTACGACTTTGAGAGCTGATATCTCAAAAACCGTTCACTTTAAGAAAAATGTTTTTAGAAAACTTTATATCATTTTAAAAGACCTTTCCATTGATACCCCACACGGGTATGTACATCGAAAAAAAAAATTTCATCCCTCAGTTACATGTATGGGGGGCCCCACCCCCAATTCTTTTTTTTACTATTTAGTGTCATATTTTTGTAGCGGTTCATACAACACATATTCCCATCAAATTTCATCACTGTAGTACTTATAGTTTCCGAGTAAATCGGCTGTGACAGACGGACAGACGGACAGACGGACAGACGGACATGACGAAACTATAAGGGTTCCGTTTTTGCCATTTTGGCTACGGAACCCTAAAAATAGTAATATACCGTTCCATATGAAGGAAGGACGAAAGAGGAAATACTATGCACTATGCATATTACTGATTACATCATCGTTAGTACCCAATCAATTTGAAACTAGCAAGTACCTAACTATTCCATAATCCTAAGTTTTTTTTGTGAAATGGTAATCATTTAGGTACATATTGGTAAGTTCGATAATACTTAATATTGATCGTGGTCGATTGATTGGTGATATTCGGGTCACTTATACTTAAATGAAATTCTATATTGTGGATCCAAAATATATTTTGGAGAAAACGCGTTTGGGTTGTGTTAGAATATAATAATATAATGTTAGTTAGTAAGTAAATCATTAAAATTTAAATTTGTTTGAGTATTTATTTATTTTATCAGTAGATAGTTACAAAAATATCACATATTTTTTAATCACTGGTCTTATGATATAATAAGTCAAGTAGTAAAAAATAAACATTACACCTTACATTAAATAAATTAGAGAAAATTCACAATAGTGCATTTATTAGTAAGTACTTAATAACTTATTTTTATCATTAACAATTTATAAGCATCATAAAGCGACTTGAATAGCAAGTAAATCTAAACTTAATTCTTAATACTTATTGTTTTAAATGCATTAGCCATATCATTTAAAACAACATGGAATTATTTCAATTAGTTGTTTGAGTTTTATTCCGCGATACGATCTGGTTATGCGCAGGAGTTATCGCGCGCGCCCGCGGCCGCCTGTTGGCCCGTCATTAATTTCCCTCTGTAAATATTGCCTCCATATTATGCGATTTCTTTTACAGTTATCGATCCTCCCCCTCACCTCTTTCTGATTCACATCGCAACGAACAAACAAACATAACGAGTATTTAAATCTTATTCATATAAATGCAATTAATATTTACCGAGATAATTGCTTGACAAATTCGCTGAATTAATTTTCATTGAAGCTTTAACAACTCGCTTGTGTGTAGTAAGTACTTGTTGCGAGATTTTAACATTGATTCCTTATTAAGTTATTATGTAACATTACGATACGATTATACATAAAAATATGTTAATCTTTTTACTTAATCTCTACATAAGTATAAAGTACTGCTCCCTTAGCAAACAAAGTTTCACGATAATGTCAAAATGGACAGCAATAAACAACTTAAAAGTAACGAGGTAAAAGCGAGATTTTACAACAACCTTTACATTACAATGTCAATAATGTAGTTTACGACGAAGCCCGTATTTTCTGATCTCATGAGCAATTTATCCGAAATATCGCGAGGTGTAATTATGAAAACATCGTCCGCTCCGCGATGTTACAATTAAACTAGCGGTGCATTCGCAAAACAATAAATAAAACAGATTAAATCAAGAACGTTCATCGGCATTTTTCGAGAAGCATGGCTGAATAATAGCGAGCCACCGCCGAGCCGCGCCGTAATGGCCGGTCAAATCTCCGGGAATGTTTTGTAATGTGTTGACTGCGTATTTACGATGGCAAAAAACAATAACTAAACGGCTTTTATGTGTGGTAAACAGAGTGCGGGATGTCAGTGCCGCAAAACTGAATACTAATTTATCTTATCCTGCTTTCCGGGTCGGTTTTCGAATAATGTTTTGGCCACTCGTTCAAATTATCCATCTCGGTTAATTGCCTAATTTAAATATGTAAAAAGTATTTTCCAGGTTTACTTACATCGAAAATTACGTGTCTACAACGTGTCTACCGGATAAAATAAGTATACTTAATGAGAAAAAAATGCGATTGCGTCGTTTTTACGAGATTCTCATTTAGATAAATTGACTATTATGTTTTACTGTAGGAGACTGTTTCACAAAGTCTGTAATCAAGACGTGCTAGGAAAGTGCTGTCTGTAACACGATGCAAGCACAAAAGTATAATCTTCATAATATGTCATCTGAAGCAACATCTACCCGGGACTTATCCAGGCGGCATTGTGAAACAGGCACAGTATAGAAAACATAAGAAGACTACCTGGATAGCTGTTTATATGTTCAGAAACGCGAGCACAGATCACAGCTCCTCATGCGCCCGCGCCAGTAGCGACGCCTCCACGTAGCTCTTGAAGTCCTGTCGTTTCCGGACGTGCGTGGCGCACTTGTTCACCAGCCGCAGGAACTCTTTCACATCAAACGAGTAATTGGTGAACTTGGCGTGACCTCCCCCGTCGGGGCCTCGACCCTGCAACACGGGTGTAATAAATGATAAAATAAATTTGGAAAGCTTTTCATTATAAACTGAGTTTTCATTTTAATTTTAAAAAAATATGGTGTTGTCATGTAGTGGAATATTTACCTCATCTTGTTGTACAAATTTTTCTTTGTCTTCCCAGGTAACATACTTCAACCCTCGCAATCTGGCCAGATCAAAGTAACAATTCGGATCTTCACAATTGTACCTGAAAAAACATTTAAGTTTTATCCCCTGCTTTACTTTACTGTGATTATTAGAATCACAAACACATTGAGTCAATAATAAAATAACTTACACTTCAAAAACACAGGCCCAATCTGGTAAAAATAACATATGTGTGAGACCAGCCCCATGCATTCCAATAAAAATATCAGTATTATGTGTGATTTCTAGCTGCTTCGTAAACGGCACTGTTCTATCATAGACAACTCGGTTCACTTCGTAGTTACTGTCTTTCAAAAGTGCTTCTACTATCTCTTTCTCATTCAATATCGTTCTGTACATTGTCCCTCTTGACAGTAGTGTAACACGTACTTTGTCATTTTGTCTGAGTTGCAACTTGATATTTAATGAGTGTAAAATGTGCTTGGAAAAAGCATGAAACAATCCACTTCTTTCACATCCATATATCTGAAAAAATAAGACGCCATTAATATTGTTATGTACAAATTAAATGTGTTCAAATTATTTTATTTGTATTTGCATAGTCATCTTACCAAGGGAGTATTATAGTACAGTCCAAAGATCATTCTTGGTAAAAGGGGAAAAACTACATTTTTGAAACAGACAACTTTGCCCCTAAACTCTTTCAGATCCCAGATTGGTTGGTTTGTGAATGCTTTGAATGCATCTTTGAAAGCTGAATCATAAGTGAATGTCTCCCAAACTAGTATATGATTGTCCTTAGAGAAAGTAGATGGATGAGTAGAGTTGACATGCAGGGATGCATACAAATTGAAAAAATCACAAAAATGATGATACATGTTCACACCTGGAACCAAACATTATAAAATTGATTAAACGATAGTGTCATGCAGTTACTTTTATTAGTTGGTAGTATGTCAACATACATTATTTGTACAGAATCAAGATTGGTCAACTCCATTCAACCTTAGGTCTGATTTTTCAATGGTATAATTCTGATGCTGTTCCATCTGAAGCACAGCACCAATTTTATTCCTCAGATAACATTACTAGATAATTGTTTGTGACATGTCATAATCTTTATAGTAGAATGGAGTTGGCTAATTTTGATACTAGTGCAGTGCAGATTATTATTATTATTTTTTTTGTTTATTGTTCATTTATTTATAATATTTCTTAATAATACATACAGTGCTAGTGAATTTTGTGAGTTGTTCACTTACTAAATTCAATACTTTTAAATGATTTGCAAACATGCATATATGCAAGATTAGTTGAAGCAGAACATACAATTAAATAATCACATATCAATATAACAAATTATACTTGGTCTTGACATAAAACTGAACTTACTGGCATCAAGTTTCATTATATAAGTTGGTTTATCAATAACCACATCGCACATGCCTGCTGACATGGGTCTCTGTGGGGTGTCCACAAACTGGGTGAGTTCAGGGCCCCAGGACTGAAGAGCACTCATGTGTTCCGCCTCTTTCTGCAATCTTTCAGGGTAAAACTTGCAGTACCCACCTGGAGAATATTAATTCTGTTATGCATCTAATCTATGGTAGTAGTAATATTGCAAATTATTCACAGACATTTATTAATCTGTGTTTAATTATAACTAATGTGAGGTGGAAAGGTACAAATATTTACATTATCTGGGTTAACTTAAGATTAACAATTGAATTGAATTTATAGTTTTTGTTGTTTTGATACTTAATGGTGAATAGCATTAGTGAAAGACTCCTTTGGACTTTGAACAAAGCATTTTGTGCCACATGAATTTTATTATTTTGATATTATTTTTACTTTGTCTGTGGCTACATATAAATTAAGCAGAAAATTAATTATGTAGAAATCCAGACAGAGGCATCCAATCAAAACCATAACTTACCTAATTGACCAGGTCCAAGTATATCCATTTTATATCGTAAATTATTTCCTCTACCAACCAGCCCAGTAAAATTTAGCATAAGATTACGGCCTCTACAAAACCTGAAAGTAACCATGAAACAAAACACATTTAATATGTAAACCTTATTTCAACCGTAAAAATGAATTGTATTTGGAGTTGGGCTGTGTAATGTGGGGACATCGGGTGGTAATTCCATAAATGCCGTTATTTAAAATATTCAGCTACTGTCTAGATAGAATACCTTAGATATTTGGAACACTCCAAAGATGTATCATCAGGAAAAGATGCTTCACAAATAACCATCAGCTCCTCAATTTGTTCCTTGACATATCCTGAAAAATATAACAAATATAAAATAACCAGTAAAAACAGTTTTAATTTAATTACTTAAATTGTCTGAGAAGATGCTTTTGTCTCACCAAAATCTGCCTGAGTGAAGAATGCATCGTACTGTGCCTCTTTAGTTTTGACCCAGCCACGGTGGTCCCCGGGACATTGGGGTCTCACATGATATGAGTCCGCAGTTTTACATCCTTTTTCATACCCCCAACATGATTTCTTTCCGATAAATCCTTTGAAGCGGCATTCGGGGTCGTTAGAACAAGCACTTGCATATGTGGGGAAATTGTTGAAAAAGTAAGGAATATGTTCAGGAGGCAAATTTATATCATTTATGATATTGCTTTGAAATGAAATAACTGTTATAAGCGGTAATAAAAATAAATATTTCCACATTGTACTATTGTTTTAAATTATAACACAAAAATCAACAAAAATAAACAAAACTAGACTTCACCACAGAGCAGAGCATTCTAAAATTCTAACCTAACCTAACACCTAATTTGACAGTGACAGTTACAGAGTAGAGGGGTTGCAGTGGTAACTATTCTGTGATCAATCGTACCTGGCCTCAGAATAATGATTAAGTACAGGAGCAATGAACTAATATTATTATATAGTACGCTAGTAATATAAGTTCAATGCCGAGAACGCAACGCAATGAGCGATTGCTCGGTTTGAATCGTCAACCCCGGCGCGGCATCCGTTGGGTACGAAGCTATAGGTTTGTTCGTTACCAAGCTGAGCCAAGTCCGCAATGGATCTACCATGGAATGCCATGGATATATAAAATCTATCTGTACAAACCTACAACAACGAAATAGGCAAATGTTTCTTTCTTCACTTTTGTAGTGTTGTTGATTGCAGATGTCGCTACTTGATTCGCGCCTTTTCCGGAAATAAATCTATGGTACTATACCACGTGAACAAAATCCTCCAATCAACGACCAATCAGCTGGTAATTTGTGGACCCGCCATCTGACTCTTTCCGTTGTTGTAGTTTGTGCTTGCTATCAATGTATTTCTGATTTGAATTACGATTATCTGCTGTGTTTATTTGTATTTAAACAAGTTATCGAATTCGTCATAGTTCGTGTGAAACAATTTCTGAAAAAATCTAGTTCAAATTAACCTCTAAAGTTAGCATCGAAGGAAATATTTTGTGTCGCCATTTTGACCATTACTTTTGTTTGGATTTATTTCACAAATATAACTCTAATTATTTAACGTAAATGGATGTGCCATGCTGTCCTGAGAGATACCAAAAATATGTCTCAGAAAAATAGTACTCTAAATTTGGTTATTCATGACGTGAATGGTACGTATTCAGTTGCTGCTAGAGGCGTCGCTTTGCTAACCCCTTTCTGTGATCCGGCTCTTTTTCCCGTTTTACTTTGATTATGAACAGTTAATATTCGATTCGGGGTAATCTATTATCTGGACAACCAATAAGAGTTTATCACGTTATTCAAATGGCATTTTAGTTGTTTGGGAATCGTTTAGTAAATCCCTCTTAAGAAATCTTGAAATTATCGTATGCATATTGTTGATTATCACAAGGTACGTGTAATAACTTAGTTTATATTTTAGGTCAGCCTCGAATGGTTAAAGTAGTACAAAACTCAAATAATAATCAGTCTGCTGCCCAGGTTAAAATCAAATCTAAAGCATTGAAAATCATAAAACTGCCAGCTACCTCCACAGAAGGGAATAATCAGGTAGATGCATAATTTATTTAAAAAAACTACTCATATTCCAACCATTAACCAATAGTTCATTTGTGTTGATTATAAAAAAGGATAAAATACATTCTGTATATGTAGAATATAGCCCAATGAACAAGTAAATTACAATGATAGAAATCTCAGTAAACAAACATCTATCCTTAAGAATATAAAAATAGGAGCTATGAATAAAAACACTAACCACTTATGCTTTGTCAAATGATTTAAGTATATTATAAAATATACAGGGTTTATAAATTGAACTTTGTTAATTACAGGTTCCTGTGTATAAAACTGTAAAATTGAACAGCATTAAATGCTCTCCAAGTAAGTAAATTTTGTTTACAACCTCCTAGTTTAGTAATGTTTTCACATTACTTTATTCTCTTCTATCAGATTATCTAAAATGCAGGGCAATGGTTCCCTCTATAGGTGCAAACAGAGTTCTTCCTCTCCGCTAACAGGCTTGTTTCACAATTTCTGTGGAATATTTCTGTGTGTGCTTAAAATGGTTAAATTTTGATGCATATTTTTGACATGATTTAGAATTAGGTTTGTTTCATTTGTGCAGTTGGTTCACTTATTGTGAAGATATTAACCTGTTTATAATATGTGAGTTCATTAGATGTAATTTCATTACAGAGTTAGTGCCACTGCCATATAATACATTGGAAAACATCAAGAAGCAAATTGCAATCATACCAAAAATAGATCCTACTGAGACACCCAAAGTTCAGGTAAGTCTTGGGTTATTTTGTGTGTGCAATATTGAAATTCAACTGAAATAAATTTGAACTGTAATTCTAAATTATGGATATAAGGGTGAAATCGCCAAAATTTGTACATTTTTTGTCCATTTCTCTTGGTTGCACTAAAATCTATTAAATGAGAAAAATATAACAACTTCACATAGAAAATTTTGGTAAATCATATTAGTAGAATAAGTAACGTAATAAATTATTTGTATTTTATCATATTTTGTACAGTGGTTATTGAAATTTACATAAATTTAAATCTTAATAAAAATATCATATTTCTTTGTTATGCTCTTTGTAACAGTATTTTTTTGTATAAAATAGTATTAAATCTAAATAATTTAACTGGCATCACCACTAGCAAAAGTTTTCTTAGAAGTGGCGTTAGTGTCGCGTCTCCGCCATTTTGTTTGTAGTCGTTATCGAAGTTATAGTGAACTCGGAAGAAAAAAGACTTTTCAGTGTTCTCCTTTGTAACAACCGACAAATTAAGTTAAAGGAAAGTATTTACAAAGTAATTCCTGCACGTAAAATCATAATTTCTGTCTGTTTACTATACAGTTAGTCAAATTTTCGGAAAACTAAATCCACGTGTGTTAAAAATATTTTTAGCTTATGAACGTAAGAATTTTTGTTCCATTTTGTTACAATTTTCTTTGTAACGTTACAAAAAGGAAAGCTAAGGGCACATTCAGACTGACAAGAATGTGATGACATTTTTTATTTTATTTTATTTTATTTGGCACACACAACAGTATTACAGACATTAACAATATAACATAAGGTAAATTACATAAATTCTAGTCTAGTCGTAACACCAAAACAATGTGTACACAGCATGTTAGTGCAAAGAGCACAACCACTAAATACAATATATTAACTATTATTATATTCTAAGTTATAATAACATTATACATAGTTAACAATGAGTTAATTAGTATGATCAATAAATTTAAATATTTTATTTTTAAAACTTCCCAGTGAGTTGTGATATATGTCCGGTACTTCGCTTCTATTTAGAGCGTATATTTGATTGTACATTTGACACACTCGCATAATATAGTTGTTCGCACTGACGATAGTAAACTGGTTGATATACCACCATTAATAATTTTGTGTAGAAGCACAAGGTCATGCAGCCTACGACGAGCATCCAACCGCTGAATTTTAAAATGTTTACATCGGTCCTCGTAAGATTGCAGCTTCCATCGGAGACCGAAGCGAGCAGACAGTATACGCAAGAACCTAAACTTACTTTTAAACTTATAAATTACAAAAACATATTAGTTGTACAGAAGTTTAATTTCAATTATCCTAACTAGTGATACACTAATACCAAAATAATGAATAATTCAATTAATAAAAAAAAAACCTCATAGATATATATATTTTTTAAATATTTTTGTTCAAAAATTACGAAAGTAGTTCGTGTTTTAATTATTGAATAGGTACCGGTCAAAATCATAACCATCCCTTTCGCTTCACCGTAGTGCTGATTAAATAAAAATAGTTTTATTTATTCATAGTAGTGTGATCGAGTCCGTATAGTTCCTTTTTGTAACATTTTTGTAACGTTTCCCTTTTGTTAAGTTTTTGTTACGTACAAATTTTGGCGATTTCACCCATAAATCTATATATTATTTTCAATTTCTGTTAATTATTGCAGTTGTTCAGTATTGATTACACATGTCTGGAAACATTATTATTATTATTTTATTGCACAATATACAGACATTCATTCTAGCTTGTACTTTAATGGTTGCAGCTGAATGTAGCTTGAGTATTATAGAGTGTAAAGAGAATATAATCTGTATATGCCTCCTCTTTAAAATGTTACTTGGTCTATTTAATAAAAACCCACACAAAGATCTGGCCAATAAAATTTATAGAAATATCACTGACCACCATCAGGATCTGTTATCTTTAAACAGGGGATATATAGCTTAAAATACACTTGTATACAGTCAATAATTTAATCAGTTCTTGACATGTGTAGATGTCCCCTTAATCAAACATAGATTGAAATGATCAAAATATTTAACTTCTGTTTTCAGATAAAGCAAGAGCCACAGGAGCTGACTGAGGCAGTAGCAGACTTTGTGCCAGCCCGCCAGCCCCGGCACACTGCCACCAGCACCAGTGCCGGACCCCGCCCAGACATGTCCTACACGGCACGGAGAAGACAGAACACTGACAATGATCCACCAGCTGAGTAGTGAGTTTTTATTATGCTATTTGTACTTGCGATATGTATTGTTATTCTGGAACAGTTAGGAGTGTTAGGACAGTGGTGTTTATCACCATCAGTTACTTACATAGATTACATATTATACATTCATTTCTTGATTGCCAAGTCAAATTCGCAGTTCATCTGTATGAAATTATTTTGAGGCTGATGTAATTTAGAAAATAATAATAATAAATGTGGATGTCTCAAACATTACCATACATCCCCAAACTAGGAAGATGGTTCTCAGACAAAATTCGTAAACATTCCCTGACCGAAAATGTCAGAAAAAAATAGGTAAGTACATTTATTTATAAGTAAGCAAATATGTAAATATAAATTATGTTCCCGCGCGCTTCGCTTCGCCTTAAAAAGTTTACCCGTGGGAATTCCGGGATAAAAAGTAGCCTATGTTCTTTCCCAGGGTCTAGACCGTATGTATACCAAATTTCATTCAAATCCATTCAGTAGTTTTGGCGTGAAAGAGGAACAGACAGACAGACACAGTTACTTTCGCATTTATAATATTAGTTAGGATTAGGATTTGTAATTTTGAGCATAATCATAATATGAACCATTGGTGAATAACAACTGTGGTGTTGAGGACCATCGGTTTGATTTCTAGGCAGATATTGCTCTCCCATGAGTACCATGACCTATTTATAGTGGTCATGTAAAACTTTCAAATTAAGCTATTTGAATCAGTTCTGTTTTTTAATGAATTTGTATCTTTTTACAGTACTACCAAAAGACGTAAGCATGCTGACAAAGTTGGTAAAGGACTGCGACATTTCTCAATGAAAGTATGTGAAAAAGTGAGGACAAAAGGTTTCACATCTTACAATGAAGTGGCAGATGAGTTGGTTGCAGAATTTGCAGCTGGGATTCATGGCTCTGCTGACAGCCAGGTATTTAATGGATTTATGTATAACTTATGTATAACGGAAGCGTCCGTAGTCGAGCGGGCCTCAGTGATCGTAACTGATCGCTGAGGTTAAGCAACAACTGACACGGTCAGCCATTGGATGGGTGACCAATTTCAAGTGGTGCTTTTCTGGACGCTTCCGTGCTTCGGACGGCACGTTAAGCCGTGGGTCCCGGTTGCTGCTTCGGCAGCAGTCGTTAAGCCTAGTCAGAGGCCTTCGGGCGGCTTGAAAACATCTGACAGTCGGGTTGCCCACTTACCCGACAACTCTCTCAGCACAAGCTTGCTTGTGTTGGGGTTCACCAACCCGCACTTGGCCAGCGTGGTGGACTAGGCCTAAACCCTTCCTTCATTGGAAGGAGACCCGTGCCCCAGCAGTGGGGACGTAATGGGTCGTGATGATGTATAACTAGTTTATCCCGCGAGCTTCGCTTCGCCTTAAAAAGTTTTCCCGTGGGAATTCCGCGATAAAGTGTATATAAACTGTCAGCTACCTTCAAACAAAATTTCATAAAAATCGGTTTAGCCGTTTTGACCGACGTGAAGAAGTAACGAACATACACTCACAAACTTTCGTCTTATATTACGTAGTAGTTTTTTTTCATATTAAGTTTGCCAACATGCAGTCTTCTATAATAATAAGCAGTTGTTTTGGCTGTTAATGATTGGTTTATATAATTATTATAATTTTGTTATCATTCATTAAGTTTTTCTAAGTTATTCTTCAATTATGGCGTGAAGGGTATCAGTAAACATCTTACTAACAATTTTCGTAACTAAATAATAGTAGTAAAACTGCTAATTAATCCTAGCATCATGACAGTATTTAATTACATATATTCGATTGAGGTTGCAGCTTGCTTTAATGTGTAATTTTATCTATTTCAGCAATATGATCAAAAAAACATCCGACGCAGAGTATATGATGCACTGAATGTACTAATGGCGATGAATATAATTTCCAAAGAGAAGAAAGAAATAAGGTGGTTAGGACTACCCACTAACTCCATACAAGAATGTACGACGTTAGAAAAGGAAAAACAAAACAAACTGGAACGAATTCAGAAAAAAACACAACAATTGCAGGAACTTATTTTGCAGGTAAGATTTAGAGCACACGATATGCCACTGGAAAACTTCGAAAACAAACTTAAAAGTATTAGAGCCTGTTTCATGTTTATATACAGGGTGTCCCAAAAGTCAACGTCATCCCTTAAAGGGCTGATAGGTCAGCTCATGAGAGGCCAGAATATCACAATATGACCTTTGTAAAAACTCGATAATTTTCGAGATATTGACACTTTTATAAATTTGCTGAATATCGACACCTTGGATCAGTTTTTTGCGTGCCGCCGGTACAAAAATCTATATTGTTAGAATTTGTTTGGTGTTGCATCACTCTGTATAGCCCTGCTATTGATCGCAGTCAAAAAAAATATCGAGTAATGCTGATGTTTTATAAAAACACGGTTTTCAAAGTCAAAAAATGTAATCGTATTTTTTTTATAAACAACTTTGACTCTACATACTGTAAAAAAAATATACCACGCAAACCTGGCACCTTATTTGAAAAGATTGCTCATTTAATGCAGTTTCCAAAATTGTATGAAACGTTGCTATTGTTTCAATTAACAAAAAAGTTATTGCTATTTTAGTAAAAAACGACCTCGATGTAAAATTGTTTCAAGGAAATTTATCTGACTGAATTTATCAAGGGTAAGTCATGTTGGAAGGAGTAAAAGTAAAATAGGTGGTGTGGCCGGGAGTGGGAAAAGAGACAACGTTGTCACAGTTAATTAAAAAAACGCATTTTGAGTATCTTTCTCGAAAAAAGTGGACTATAGCAACTCCACATTCCCCATAAATGTAGCGCATGGTAACGTACATTCCTGAGTAGTGCTAATGTGTGATATTGTACAAGTAAAACGCTTACACATGTACCTACATTGTACACCCACAGTATCCAAAAAAGGGACAGATCAGTTTGTCATTAACATTACCTCTAGTTACTTGTAAATAAATAATTTTAAAATTATTTTTAAACAAAACCAAACTCTCAAAATTATGATTATGACCATTAATGAGTATTATTTTTTGCTGATTATGTACTTAATATAATAATGTGGTGTTATAATTTTGAGAAATAAAAATAAAAGTCAATAAATGTTTGTTTTTTTAAATAAGGTGTAAAAAACGCAAAATATGTTTTTATAAGAGTTTGGTAAGTTTTATCTTAGCTATTTTTGCGTCATCTATGTTGCCACGGCTGACCCCACCACCTATTTTACTTTTACTCATTCCAACATGACTTACCCTTAATAAATTCATTCAGATAAATTTCCTTCAAACAATTTTACATCGAGGTCGTTTTGTACTAAAATAGCAATAACTTTTTTGTTAATTGAAACAATAGCAACGTTTCATGCCATTTTGGAAACTCCATTAAATGAGCAATCTTTTCAAATAAGGTGCCAGGTTTGCGTGGTTTATTTTTTTTACAGTATGTAGAGTCAAAGTTGTTTATAAAAAAAATACGATTACCTTTTATGACTTTGAAAACCGTGTTTTTTTTAAACATACAGCATAACTCGATATTTTTTTTGACTGCGATCAATAGCAGGGCTATACAGGGTGATGCAACACCAAACAAATTCTAACAATATGGATTTTTGTACCGGCGGCTCCCAAAAAACTGATCCAAGGTGTCGATTTTCAGCAAATTTATAAAAGTGTCAATATCACGAAAATTATCGAGTTTTTACTAAGGTCATATTGTGATATTCTGGCCTCTCATGAGCTGACCTATCAGCCCTTAAAGGGATGACGTTGACTTTTGGGACACCCTGTATACATATGTATTTTTGGTGAAATATTTTGTAAGTCTTTCTAAGGGCCTGTCTGGCTACCTGTTTCATAAAAGACATGCTGTCACTGTCTAAATAATAATTATAGAGCTTCTTCAATATACCACCAGATTTCCTATGAAAAATAACTTTTAAAAGAAAGTGTAGCTTGCGAGAAAAAGCTCAAGAAAGAAGTCATGGTTGACCTTTTATCATTGTTACAGCATATATCATTCAAAAGCTTAATAGAAAGGAACAAGGACGCAGAAAGCAAGGGGCTGAAGCCCTCGCCCTCCTCGGCAATCCATTTACCATTTATTGTTGTGAACACCAGTGACAAGGCCTTGATAGACTGTAGTATATCGAATGACAAGTAAGTACTTATTAAATTCTTTATTTTTTAATAGTATTCTCTTCCAGTTAACCTATAGGTTTATGGGTTTGAATTTAACCAAGATTTTCTTCAGTATACCTATACTATTTATACCCACCGCTGTGTGACTTGCAGCCTTATTCGTATAGTAAAAAAGACCCTAAAGAGCATGTGTGTTGCATCGTAGCAATGAGGAGACCATACCATTCCGGTCTAGCTGCAAGCATGCTCGAGTTACATATGATTATTTCAAGTTGCACAAGTCTACACATACATACGCCCTGTGCAGCCTGGGCAGTCAGCGAGTGATAACTTATCTGACTGGCTAGTATTTTCACTACAGTTACAAAAACTAGTCCAGCTTTAGTCACACACACGCTAATAAGAAGAACCACTCTAGCTTACGAAATACAGAGTTTCAGAGCGCTGCTGCTCTACCCATGGATATAAATATATTCGATGGATATAAATATATAATATACTCCATGCAGTAGGCTGCCGCATTTAACTGCGTTGTCTAAATTTAGAAATTACCTAATGGAGAATTAGAAACTTATAATCGGAGCTCACTTCCTTGGCGATAATTAACAAGTTCTTTTTGTTTCAGGACAGAGTATATGTTTAACTTTAACAAGAAATTTCAAATACATGACGATATTGATATATTGAAAAGAATGGGACTGCTTTTTGGTAAGTGTTTATTCTATAATTAAAAGATTAGACCGAGCATAGTTAATTTCATATTTCTGCGAGCCAACCTGTTATGGCCAAGCTAACTCACCTGAGTATGTATTGTTCTGTGATCACATTTCATCATTCATATAAGCACTGATCCGTACTGATCATATTTTATTTTTTTATTTCAGGTTTGGAAAAGGGTAAATGCTCAACAGAAGAAATCGAAAAAGCGAAAAGTATGGTGCCCAAATCTTTAGAGCATTACGTGGAATGTAAGTTTCCGTATTTTGCTATTTCTATGTTAAAAAAATGTTGCTTTGGAGCATTCCATGGTCAGCAGCTGACTTTTACGATTAGAGGGTTATGTGTGTATTAAATTTGTATTCTTTAAACGCATTAAAGAGTACTGATCACTATTATTAAATTAATTTAAGGATTTTGGAAACACTAAATTCCAATGATTGAATTATTTTTTGTTATAGGTATGGGCAGAGGTATAACTGCAAATATGGCTGACTTGTTAGAAGATGCGGACGAAGACGCCGACGTCGAGAACGACGATGAAGATGAAGATGACGAGGAAGTGGAGGCTGACGGGGAGCCGGAAGCGGAAGGCGAGGCCGACGGCGACGAGCCAGAGGAGCCGGAAGTGGATGCCAGCGACGACGACAGCAATGACGTCTACGTCTAGCACACACACGCCGCGCCTGCCGAGCGCTTCGAAAGAATAATTTTAGATATAAAATTTATGTGCAGCACATTCTTACTAAGCTTGTATTTAGTTAAACCAAGCTCTTTGCCATCCTTGTCAATGAAGTATTGTTAAAACCACCTCAACACCATCCGTAGGCGAGAATCATTGCTGCCAGACTAACTGCGCTGTGCGCCGGCCGCCTCTTTAGATTTCCGCCACATGCATCTTTGCAACAGACCCTTTTTTATTTAATTTACATGAACAGCATTTTATATTTATGGATTTCTGTATATTTTTTTAGATATGTAAATCATGAAAAGGGTAGCATATGGCACCTTTCATAAGCTTAGTAAAGATGTGAATTTAGATGTTGCTGAAGCTATGTTTAATTATTAAGGTGTGAGGTACCGAAATGGTAGCATACAATACATTTTGAAGGTATGTTGAATTTACCTTATTCGGGTACTCTATTTGAACTTATCCTTTTTGTATAATTTGTGAAAAAAATATGATTCAGTACAATAAAAATACCTAAGCGAAATACTGTGGCTGATCTCAAGACTTCATGTATGTATTAGTTTCATAAAGTTAACACACGAGAGTTAGTGGTCCATTTCAAGTTACTGTTGCACTTCCTTGTTTTACTTATTATTTTTGTTATAAAATGTGCACAAGAGCATAATTTTTATTAAGTACTATACATGTATGTGTGTAAAGAAACAAAATTTACTATTATTTTGTCTTGTGTTTAATTATAGTAAATCATTATTTTGCAATTAAGTTTTGAATAAGGAAGAATAATTTGAAACAAATAAATTTGATAAAAATACTTACTTTTATTATTTTTAACTATTAATATTTACAATTAATTTCAATGTATTTTCATTTGAAGTCGTCATCATCAAATAAGTCTTCAAAATCTGTAAAAATAAATAAAGTGGATGCCATTATTGAGAACTACAATTTCAAAGTATCTGGGATTTACTCATAACCTCTTTGATAAACAATATACCTAGTGAAACATACAAACATGTGCATAATTTTTACTGTCAAACCATGATAAACATTTTCGGCCTTACCACAAAAACTTACAAAAACCGTATCTAACAGATGTTTACCGCTGTCAAACGCCTACAAAATCTGTCAAATTTCGTTTTTTTTTTAAATAATAAATAAAAGACTAGTTAAACAGTGTTTAATGTTTTTTGTGGTAGCACAGTTTAACTTCAATCTAATGGGGACTAATGACTTAAGTCACAAATCTTCTAACCTAACTTATTCTCAATAAGAGCTTTCATTATTGGTTGAGACATTTCTTTTGCACTGATACTCCATCTAGTTTATTTTTGTATTGTTTATCAAAGCATAACCTTGATTGAGCCCATATAAAAAATAACAATATAAGATTGGGTAAGCAGCCAGAGCCAGAGATGGCAAGCCTCACCCACTTATATCTAGAACTATTCTATTATCTACTATTCGTCAGCGGTTAAAAAGAAGAAAGCAATAAAATTGAATCATATTTTTTTACCATTGAAGAAGTCTGCATGCACTGCTTTCTCATTGGCTGCAAGGTCCATTAGTAGATTTGAAGGTCCTCCAGCCTGGAATTAAAACATATCCATAAAATAGAGATATAGGTACATCAATAATTATGGTACTGACTGAAACAAATACATAAAAAAACTCATCATGACCATCAACACCAATATTTTCATTACCAACAACTACTTTCTTGGCAGTGCTCATCAGGAAGGTGAGTCTGCCGTCAGTACATTATTGGAATCATACTTGAGCAACAGAACTCAACTAGTTGACATAAATGGAGTGCGTTCGGCTGGCTGTCCTGTCAGTATGGGTGTTCCCCAAGGCTCGATTTTAGGACCATTCTTGTTTCTTGTATATGTTAACGATTTACCGTTTTTGGTAGATAAATTATGTGAGATAGTACTGTTTGCTGATGATACTTCACTTATATTTAAGTTGAAGCGACAAGAAGTCAATTTTGACAATGCAAACAGTACTCTTTCCATAGTTGCTAATTGGTTCACTGTAAATAATTTAGCTCTTAACTCCAAGAAAACGAAATGTATTAAATTCACTTTGCCTAATGTAAGACAAGTAGAGACATATTTGACATTGAATAACGATAAGCTAGAGTTAGTAAATGAAACGGTATTCCTGGGTATTACAATTGACTCAAAGTTGCAATGGGGACCCCATATTGAGAGCATAGCCGGTAGATTGAGTTCTGCAGCTTATGCGGTTAGAACCATTAGACAGTTAACAGATGTAGATACAGCCAGGCTTGTGTATTTTAGTTATTTTCATAGTGTTATGTCTTACGGAATTCTATTGTGGGGACGAGCGGCTGACATTAATCAAATCTTTGTTCTGCAGAAACGAGCAATTCGAGCCATATATGTATTAGGGTCTAGAATTTCATTAAGAGATACGTTTAAGGAAATAGGTATACTAACTGTTCCATGCCAATATATATATGAAAATATTATGTATGTTCGTAAAAACTTAAATTCATTTAGTAAAGTAGGAGCCACTCACGGTATTGAGACCAGAAACAAAAATAAGTTGCTTTTCCCCACACTCAGACTTTCGAAAACAAACACATCATTCATGGGGAACTGTATACGTTTTTATAATAAATTATCAAATGAAGCAATACACCTTACTGAGCAAAAATTTAAGAATTATGTTAAAGCTACATTATGTAGTAAAGCTTACTATAGTATAAATGATTATTTAAACGACAAAAACGCGTGGTCTTGTCCACCTCAGCTAAGGCTATTGAAAAAATGAAATGGATATAGGTACTTAAGTAAAATTGTAGGTACTAGATATAAGTAAAAATTGTAATAGATTATAAGGAAAAAGTTGAAAAGATGCTCGAGGAGTTTCTTTCGCCATTTCTTTCCTTCTCAATGACGGGGCCTTTGTGAAATGGTGGTAGATGACTATCGACAAATAATTGTAAAATTTACGTCGATTAAACCATTTGAATTTTTTTTTTTTTTTGAGTAATCATTTTCTTTGGATACTATTCTATTGTTGCAAGAGATTTCTTCCTTTCCAAACCTTTCTTCACCTTCCGTCGATAATGTAGGTACTCACTTCTTCTAAATCCATGTACGGACCGACACCTTCTGGAAACATTTCATCAGCAGCAACTGTGGGCTTCATTTTCAAGGAAGTTCGCAAGAGAATTTAACGGATTTTAATTATCTAGTTCTGTAGTAAATACAAATTCAGTCAAATTCCAAAAATCCACAAACTTGTGAAAAAATCCAACCAAAACATACAATCTATCATCACAGAGATAATAAAAGTGACACATTCACACAGAATACACAAAATGTGAATCGAACATCGAACATGCATCGAACACTCGAAACGACTGAAAACTCGTGCTTGAAATAAAAGTGACCATAACCACAGAGAAGATTGTCTGTCAGCTGTCATTGTCATGCATGTGTCGATTTGTAGGTTATGTTATTATGTTTTTATTCAAAACTTAGAGTGAAATTTTTAGGTATCTATATTATTATTAAGCTATTTTACCCATAGAAATAATAAAACTAACTTTATAATTTTAACACAGTTAATATATAAATAGAACAGACCGAAAATGGTAATTTACGAGGACAAAATTATTCTTGCTCCTATGGTTCGAATCGGGACTCTGCCAATGCGCTTGCTTGCTTTACGATACGGGGCCGATCTCGTCTATTCAGAAGAATTGATTGACTGGAAGTTTTTAAGATCTAAGAGGACAGTAAATGGTATGTTCATATACCTAATAAAGAATAAGAAATGTACTGTTCCACAATACTCACAATGATTGAATTGTTATTTATTTCTAATTGCTTTCAGACATCCTACGTACAGTTGACTATGTTGATCAAACTGATGGCACCATTGTGTTTAGGACATGTAATGAAGAAAAAGAAAAAGTTATTCTACAGTTAGGAACATGTGATGCGGGGCGGGCTTTAAAAGTTGCTAAACTTGTGTAAGTATTTGCTTCTCTCCAGAAATTATTTCATTCCCTCTAAATCATTTCTCTGTAGTGTATTCATTTATGTATACATAGAGGTTTATGATAGTGGTTCAAAGTAAGAAATATTCAAATTAATAGCTAGCTAGCTAATGACTAGCTGATAGACCATACTGAAATCATAGCATCATAAGTTGTTATAAATGCATTTAGTGAAATTTTCATATAAATATATATTTTATTGATAAATGATTCCTGTGTTGTATATTTCAGTGAGAATGATGTAGCTGCAATTGATATAAACATGGGATGCCCAAAGGAGTTCTCTATTAAAGGTGGAATGGGAGTGGCTCTCTTGGCACAGCCAGACAAAGCATACAACATTCTTAAAACATTAGTTGACAATCTGTCTATACCAGTAACTTGTAAAATAAGGATTCAAGAGACACCTGAGAAGACTCTTGAGCTGGTGGAAAAGTTGGCTAGTTCAGGAATATCAGCTATTGGCATCCACGGCCGCACTCGGGACGAGAGGCCCCAGCATGCAGTACATACTGATTTTATTAAATATGTGTCTCAGAGAATATCTATACCAGTTATTGCTAAGTAAGTAACCTTACATCAATATCTATACTTACTATGTTTTAAAAAGTAAAGTGTAAAAGTAGTAGTCTGTCCTGCACGGCTAGTATGGCCATAATAAGACAACGTGTGAAGTGACTGTTTAAATTGAGTCACTTTTTGATATCAGTCTTAAATGTTAGCATAGGGTGTACATGGGACTCATTTTATTTGCGTGATTGGGCATTAGTCCCAGTGACACTGTAACTTTTCTGCTCTGTGCAAATAGGTTTTTCAAATGTTATTTTTTTTCCGAAAATCTCTCATTTGTGGTTGTTGTTTGTATTGTCTATGGTTTTTTGACAATTAAAATGTCACCAAACGTCAAACTTGAAGAAAATTTTGACTGTTTGGTGCTTTCGAGAGTTTCGAGTGTAATGTTTTGGTAATATTACTTTGCTTTGCGCTACCCCATGGATTCATATTGGCTCATTAAACTACTTTATTGAGTTTCTTGGACATCGTCTCATCAAATGATATACGACCAAGCTTGCTCCCGACCAAGCACGCTCAGATTCCTTGGGAGCTCCTGCTATCGGCAGCCGTCGATGCAACGGATCCCTGAGACGAAGAACAAAACAGCATGCCACCTGACTGATGACCCACCCACTGTCTACACGGACCCAGGAGCTAGAAGGCCTTGAGAAAAAAGCCCGGGCAGGATCCTGACGGGCACAGCAGAATATCATCTTCGATGCATGTCCCACGGCCTGACTGAATAATATTTATATAATCAATGGAAGGAAAAAACAGAAGGTAAGTGCCAGTACCCGTGACATGTTATTATAGTTGGGCATTTTTATTTATTTTTATTAATTTTATTTATATTTGTTATTTAGTATGCACACAAAACAACTCAAAAATCTTTTTTCACATGGCACTACTTGGTTATTGGTTGGCTAGGCCTAAACCCTTCCTTCATTGGAAGGAAACCTGTACCCCAGCAGTGGGTACGTGATGGGTTATGATGAAGATGACAATAGGAGTCATAATCTTAGTTCATAAGTAAGTATAACTAAAATCTAATTAAACATTTTTGATTGTTACAGAACATTGAAATTGGCTTGTAGGCAAGACAGAAGATGGTCAAAACCGGTCAGAAATTGATGGCCTAGACACGGTTGGAGAGCTCTTGTTGGCAGAAACCACCTGAAGACGGTCAGATGACATCAGCAACCTTGTGGTGATACAATGAACCCGTGCGGCACCGAACTGAAAAAGTTGAAGAACTTGGCATACATACTATGAGACCCATTTGATGACAGATATAAGCCAAGTTCAGACTGATTATTGTGATAGTTGATAACTAAGAATACCTAATATGCTTTTATGGTGTGTGAAATAGTATACTTTTTATAATTTATTAATTAAAAGTTTAATAAATGTTTTACTTACCTAAAGAAAATATTATATTTTTATAACCGTTTAATTTAGTTGTACATGCTAGCATACCCACTTATTTTTTTATAGTTAGTGTGTAGTTGATAAATAATAAAGCTTGACTAGGGTTTGTCACTGTAGTGAAAGGATTAGTCGCTGACTGCCCGGTGTGCCGGATGTATTCAATGTACAGTTTATATGATTTACACTTCATGAACTCCACATTTAGCATTCAAACTATTCAATTAGCCACTTCATCTCAGTTAGTGTGTTGTTCACGTGTTGTTGATAAATCATAAAGCCTGACTAGGGTTTGTCGCTGTGGTGAAGGATTAGAATGAGTCGCTGACTGCCCGGTGTGCCGGATGTATTCAATGTACAGTTTATATGATTTACATTTCGTGAACTCTATATTTAGCATTCAAACTATTCAATTAGCCACTTCATTACCTGCATACTTTGACGTGAATAGGCAAACTTAAAGTATAAGTATGGGAGACAACTGAAAATCTGTGGTTTGTTCCTAAGGGCAAACATATGCGCTGAGTTGCTTCCCTTTTGGTCTGCTTCAACACACACATTTCGCCTCTTAATTTAACTGTATAAATGTTTAAGTGGCACAAATTAATGTCTATCTATCTAACTTCTTAGCACATGTGAGCGACAGGATTTGAATCCACATTTCTTCCGTGAGGGGCGGGCGCTTACCCGTCTGAGCTAACACCGCTACATATAAGTAATATACTTAATGTATAATTTTAGTCAAATAAAAAAGAGGATGTGTGTTTTGACAAATGTTGTTTTTAAAGCATTTTCAACGGGTTATTAGAGTCCCGGATCATCCTCCCTATAAGTATTATAGTAATTTTCCTTTCCTGCATCTCTTCTTGTAGAGCAAGGATGAAATTAACAAAAACTAAACAAATAATTATTTGTGTCACATGTTATCACCACCTTCGACCTTGAGTGATATAATGCTACCTAAACAAATGTCAAACTGAGACATGTTTGGATAAATTGGTACACCCATGTTAGGAAATAAGACAAATCTTCCAATCTCGCTGTCAAAATTGTAAACTCACATCTTGTAGTGATTATTTCGTGTTAGCCATGTTAGCGTTTGTGAGGACAACTGGTATCACACAATTTGTTGCAACTAGCTGTCATTTATATCTTGTCACCGCCATACTGTGCTACGCGTGCTGGTGTCACAGTTCTTTGAATACTGTGTACAAAAAAGGAACTCCAGTTTTTTGTATCTTTCCACATCATCAAGACACAAAAGTTTTTATCCTACTGGCAAAAAAGAGCTTTTGTTTTACAATACAATTTACTTTAGACTTTTAAGTTTCTGAAGATAAAAATAATTCTCATCATTATACAATTTTCAGTGGTGGTTCTAAAGAAATAGAAAAATATGGTGATATTTTCAAGTTCAAAGATCTTTGTGGTAGCAGCAGTGTGATGTTGGCTCGAGCTGCAGAATGGAACTGCTCCATATTCAGAAAAGAAGGCCTTCTACCTATGGACACTGTTATCAAAGATTATCTCAAACTGGCTGTGGATTATGACAACTCTCCATCTAACACCAAATACTGCATTCAGAATATACTAAGGGAATTGCAAGACACACCTAGAGGAAGGCAGTTTTTGGATTGCCAAACATTAAAACAAATGTGGTAGGTGTTAAGGTATACAGTATAGGTAGTTTAGGTATACAACTGCTGTTTGAAAGCAGTAAAAATTCCAGTCCCCAGATGTTTTTTGTACCTATGTTAGTTAATATCTCCTATTTATAATTATTTTGTACTCATTAATAATAATAGGCTTGTTTTATATAACATGTTGTATAATTATTTTAGTGCAATATGGGATTTAGAAGATTACTGTTTTAAGAAACAATCAGAGTACCACAATATGGGTATAGCCAGTCGTTGGCAAGTCAATCCTATCAACTTAGAACCACCAAATAAGAAATGCAAAACTGAAGACACTAATACTGATATTATTCAAAGCAAGGTAATTATGATATTATAAAAAAGCTATTTATAATCATTATATTTAGGTTTTCAAGATGTGTTGCCTTTCCAACTATAAAATAAGTTTTTTAAAAAGCCTTATTTGTTGCAGGTATGTTTCATAAGAGCCAACTTTACAGATGTAAGTTTACCAAAAAGTAGGCTTCATGTGTGGGCAGGAAAGAATGACCTAAAATTACCAACTTATGAGACTCAACAAGTGGAAAAGTTATTCCAAACTGTGTTAACATTTGATGGCAAAAAATATTCATCCACTTTTTGGGAAAAGAACAAAAAGTTCGCTGAGCAAGGAGCTGCACTAGTATGTTTAAATGCCCTGGGAATAGTGACAGAAGAGGAGTTGCTAAAAATGGGGAGCATAATAAAGTAGTCCAAGATACTATTTTATGTGTATTTTATTACAAGTTTTACTACATTTCAGGTGTTACTGATTTGTTTCTTCATGTTATGTATACTTTCGTTTAATTTTGCATGCAAGCTGTTGAAGCTTTGATGTAAAGCCTCGTGTTTTCTCATGTCTTGCTCCAGTTGTGTGAAATCCACGTAACAGTTGTAGGCGGTCTGAATCAACTCGTCATCCTGGAAACTTGTTGGTTTGCTCGGTTGAACCACGTCTGAATCAAAGATATCTTCCAGCACTTGTTGACAAGTAGGTAACTTAGGTTTAGGATATTTGTTACTTTCCATTTCGACTTACAGCTTTAGTTAAAACATAAAAGCTTCGATAAACCATGCAATTGCGAGTAAATAGCGAATTAAATTAATCGATAGAATCAAAATGTAAATATTGAAATATTGGGACTGAAACATCAATGTCATATATCAACACGGACCACAGACAAAGAGATAAGGCACAGATTAAAAGCACTAACATTTGACACAGATTAATCTTGTCGCTAGTTATTATTCTGAGACACGACATAAAGCGCCATCTACCGGGGAGTAGCAACATAATTTAACTTCCCCAGTGAGTTATTATTTTGAGAAATAGCTCGAAGCGACATCTAGTGATTAGTAGTAGTACAAGTTTTATATATTATTTTGAACAATAGATGTCGCTACTTATATTCATATTCATTTATTATTGCAACACTTATTCATAGACGCCTAGGGCACATAAAACTTTATATTAATGTAGTTTATAAATATCTCTTATTTTCACACGCTACCCTTTTTCATTATTTCTATGTCCTTTCAATTTGGTTGTCTGGAAGAGATTACATTTTGTAATAAGGCCGCCGATTGTGCTATTTATTTTCTGTTCATGTTTGTAATACTGTTTCTTTTTGTGTGCAATAAAGATTATTTATCTTTATCTTATAAAAAAGAGCGGACTGGTAAGCGGTTCGAATCGCTGACATGTACCAATGAGTTCTTTGGAATTTAAGTACAATGTATACTTACCTCTTACGGTGAAGGAAAGCATCGTGAGGATACGTGCACATCTAGATCTACAGGTTGTTGCAAAAGGGTATATTAAGCCGAAACCTACATGTGCAGCATGTTATATCTAAGCCCGGGAAAGAAGTCAGAATCTCAAAAAACAGTACCGTTAATTTTTGAGTAATTAACGTCCAAAGGTTTACTCGAAAATTGGGTACCAAACTACCAACTACCAACAACCCTAAGAATATGACACCGTGACCTACATGCCAACGACCTTATAAAAGGACGAAGGTACCTATGGTATATCAATGTATAATGTATAGGTACCCTAAGTGCATTGTACTCATTCAAAAACGGCGATACGGCTCGCGAACTATCACGTGAGCACAAATGTACAGCAGGGGTTTTACATTCTCCTGACTTTTAGTAATTGGGCAGTTCTTCTTTTTAACCTACATAATGAATAAAAAATTATCCCAAATTCTAAAAAAGAAACTATAGGTTTTGGGTGAACTCTTATCATTTTTAAGATAGCTACATGTCTATTCTATCGAAAAAGGTGGTTGGCCGCGTAGTTTACCTATTTTTTCAATATTTTTAGGACATAATACGTGGATAAGGCAAAGAAAATTACACCTTCATCACAGAATCTTTTAATTTTTTTTAACGAAATAGTCTTCGTCGATTAAAATGAAACTTTTTTGATACGCTAATAGACAAAATACCATTTTAGAAAACATATGAAGGAATGGATTTTTAGTACAAACAAAATATTTATTAAGCAGTTATTACCACTCTGTCCTCAGAGCCTGAAGACAAAAGTCTTCAACCAGTGCGTCCTGCCAGTGATGACGTATGGTGCAGAGACGTGGACACTGACGGTAGGACTGGTCCACCGATTTAAAGTCTCTCAGCGTGCTATGGAGAGAGCTATGCTTGGGGTTTCTCTGATGGATCGTATCAGAAATGAGGTTATCCGTCAGAGGACTAAGGTTACCGACATAGCTGTCAAAATATGCAAGCTGAAGTGGCAGTGGGCTGGTCATATCTGCCGAAGAACCGATAACCGTTGGGGTAGACGAGTTCTCGAGTGGAGAACAGGCAAACGCAGCGTGGGACGCCCTCCTGCCCGCTGGACTGACGACCTTAGGCGGGTGGCGGGTAGTGGTTGGATGAGGAAGGCCGAGGACCGAGTGTTGTGGCGCTCCTTGGGAGAGGCCTATGTCAAGCAGTGGATGATTATTGGCTGATGATGATACCACTCTGTCACAATTTCAGCTAAAATGAAGCTTGTTTGTGTTATAAATATTTTTTCGCTACAAATTACAGACAAAAATTAACATCATAGACGTTAACATCAATGACTAAATTTAATATGATTTTTCCAAAGTTGCACTATTTATAACATAACATATAAACGACCAAAAATAAGTTGACTACCAGGAGACACCAATCATTACAGACTGGTAAACGATGTGACAGAGTTGTTATTCTATTAAATATTAGGCAGCGTTTTGGATTAAAACAGTTTTATTTAATAAGAATAATTTAGTAACTTACATATAAATCATTCTGGTTACAATTTAGTCAAATAATTAACTGGAGTTATCTTTATAATTAGTATAACTATAACTAATGAAGTCACACTGGAGAGCCTTTAGAGAGTGAAATTACGGTATTTCAGGAACTTAAAGGACAAATTTGTTCCAACTACATAATATAATGTTTATCTGCACAAATACTATTTAAGACAACCTAAAATTTAAGTAACATAATGAAAAATTACGTAATTTGTTAAAGTTTTAATCAGCCATATTTCGAAAATACAGCAGTGGCTCTTAGAACTTGAAAAAAATACTTTTTCCTTTTTTAATTACCTTAGAAGCTGGAAGGACTTTAATGTAATCATCAAACATCCGATAAATCATTCTCCACCATATTAAACAGTCTACCACATCCATCATCTGTTCTTGAGAACAATAACACGAAATCTTTTTCACTAACGAAACTTTTTATTACTGCAGCGCAAGTGTATTGGACGTTCCTTTCACTTCTTACTTTAACCAAAACGTGTAGTTTCTCTTCAATTTTTCTTTGATGAATATCCTCAGGTTGGAGTGTTTGGTAAGAATGTGACTGATTTGTCGTGTGACAGAGGGGTAAAACGTGTTGCAAAGTCGACTAGTATTTAAACAGTAACATAAAGTGAATTATTCATATGTTGATTGCAAAGTAATCGTTATTACCAATGAGTAAATAACAAAATAATAATTTAATCGTATTTAATTTTAACAATTACCTACGTGACGAAGCTGTCGCCGAATAAACACACGCACCTCCTGTCACACTTTTCGGGTGGCCTATACGCGGTGTCTGGATCTCAAAGGGTAAATCTTACCAAGGAGAAAAGGAGACATTAAACTCTGATCGATGGCAATAAGGACGAGTGGCTCAAACAAATATTTTAAATGTCAACCTACGTGACAGAGTGTAACTACTAAAACATAAGGTAGTAAGAGACAAATTTTCAACTATTTTTTTAAATATTTCAGAAATATTTTAAAAATATATATTTTATTTCACTAAATAGGTAATATCTTCTTGAGTTTAAATATTTTTTTATATTTTATGTCGTCATATATATTTTTTGTAACATTATGAAATATACGCAGGATGAAGTGGCGGGAGACAGCCAAGATTCGTATGAAATACACCTCTGTCACGCGGATTTACCACTCTGTAACGTAATTTTAAATACAAAAATATAAATTAATATTTTTGTAAACGTGCACAGCCGTTGTGTTTTTAGTACAATGCACGTAGAAATATAAATAAATAAATATCTATAAAACTCATAATTTTTTCTTCACAACTGATGTAGACATGGTTATGTAGGTTAAAAAGAAGAACTGCCCAATTACCTACGTAATTTATTAAATTCTTCCGCATATTTTATTTTCCTAGTTAGAAATTATCTGCAGCCGTGACTAGTGATGATTGTGATGTGAATGCTTTGACTGAAGGGCTAGAATTTTATTTAAATAAAAACGAATTTAAGCCTAAACACGAGGTAGTTGCTATATACCGTTGAGGAGTTCCCTTGACTGCCTTGCGTTTCCATCATCAGATCAGCTCAAGGTCACCATCACCATCATATTTTTTTGTTATAAGAACTATATTTACGTTCTAAATTTCATTAGAATCGATTAGGTTAGAATAGGTGCTCAAAATGGAAGTTTCATACCCTTAGGGGTGAAATAAAATTCTGAACAAAAATGGGACCACCTGGGAGCAGAAATTGTTTTTTTTCCTTATAATGTGACATTCTTAAATAACAAATGTTACTTAGGTTAAATTAATCATTTTACTCATTTTTAAATCAAAAAGTGCCTCATTTCAGAATCGATATGAATACATTCCTACATACCTTCATAATATGGATATACTTACATACCTTCATATAGGACCAATTAAATTGGAGGAAAGCAAACAATCCACAGTAACATTACCTAGTAACGCAGGAAATCCCTGGAGGAAAATCAATTTTCTTTCCTTTCGTTACATATACTATCAACATGCACGGGTCTGCCTGAGAAAGCTTTAATATCTACAGTCCATTCGAAATAGTAATTATGTATATTAAATAAAATTATAAAATGATCGTGGTAGCTACTGCTATTGAGGCTGATCCATTACAGGAAAGCACGAGTTACTGGATACATTCGTGGTCAGACTGAGTTTAAAAATAAAAAGGCGATGTAATGTTGATGCCTCTGCCTGCAACATTATATTATAGGTATGTAGTTATTTAGGTGGATAGTTTGCGGTTTCCTGTAGATCGAGCGAGCGAGGCCTGCGTCTGCGCAACACCACGCACGCTGCGGCTTTATAGTCGTCGACATATAATAGGCCCGTTTGGACAGCTACACAAATTTGCTATTTACTCTTAATTTACTTGATGAAATACATAAAAAGACACATTATCTGGCTTATTTTTTAACGGCTGAAAGAAAAAAGAACTTTTGAAGCATCAAAAGTTACTTATTGTTTAGATTTTTCATGATTTATATTTGACACTAGCTGTCATCCCATACATTTTCGACTGTCCAAACGGGCCTATTACATTACATTTCGATGACTATAGTACCTATACTACCTATATACGAACGTACACCTACATATTTTATGCATAATATTGTAGGTAAGTGAAGTGCACAGGAATAGATAAGAACAAAATTATTTAAATACTACAAGTTAACACAGACTGATAGTTGGGCCTGATTGTTCATAAAATATAAAAAAATGGTCATCCGTCAGAAAACCAAACATAAACAAGCTATTAAAATGCTATTGCTATCGAAGAATCGACAACCGTTGGTAGTCAATATCTAGAGCGGGGGCCACGAACTGGCAATCGTACTGTTTGTTACTCGTAATTAACAAATGCTTGCACCTCGCAGCACGAAATAAGAATGGTACATACACATCTGAAACACAAATCGGTATTCGGCTCAATCATAATGATGTGTTTATATAAATATCCGCGTTGCTACGTATATCCTCTTAAGGTGAGAGCATGATTATGCCACTCCAGTGAGCAGAGAGCTGGTGGACATGCGTGGTGATCGGCCGCGACGGGGTCGGTCGCAGCGCGCGTGTGGTCCCGCGTCCACTGTCCACACTCCACGTCGCATCTACACACTCCTTACTGCCATTGAACGAATTCCAATCCAGAACCGTTCAGCTGCCGCTACATGGGTTCGTTATTGACGTAGATAAACGTCACTATACTTATCGCGATTCGTCATAAATACGGGTTGCGATTAGTCGTGTGAACGAATCCGTGGAGCCAGGGCAGGCTTGAGTGAGCTGGGTGGACCAAATCCACTTTATAGCATGCTTACTGTTCGAGCTATGTTGGATATTTTGTTTCTTCATGTGTATAATTTCTAGGCTTATATAATACCGCGCGCTTCGCTTCGCCTTAAAAAGTTTTCCCGTGGGAATTCCAGGATAAAAAGTAGCCTATGTTTTTTCCCAGGGTCTAGACCGTATGTACACACGGCAACGTTAAATGGTTGGCAGGGCACACTAACGTAGGTAGTGTATGTGTGTGTCAGCGACGTCGACGTAATTATTTAGTTCTGGGCAACCCACACACGGATATTGTAAGCATGTAGTTGTGCCAGTGACAATGATTCATTGTTTTTATGATATGAAGCAAAATTTTGCAAGGCATTGTAATAGATTGAATGGCTCAGTTGGTATGATACAAGACTTACAATAATCGATATGGTGGTTCAAATCCCACTGAACTTTACAATATTCCTTTTTGTATTTTTTTATAGATTTAATTTATTTTTAAGATGGTTAATAATAGTATTGTAGTATATACGAATAAAAGCAACACAGAAAGTAAATGAAACAAGTTATTAAGTGTTAAAATTACCAAATTTATTCTTGCCGTAACATAAATATTAAGGATGTTACGTTTTAGTTGTTTTTCGTTTTAAAACATAGTTGTAGTTTATATTAATAAGGAACATTTTCAATTAGCAGTTTTAAATCATAATAAACATCAGAAAAGGATGGACTGGCTGTTTTACTAAAGTAAATAGGCAAGTCATTAGTTATATGAATCAACATGTTAATTAGCTAGAAATAAGATAACTTATTCCAACCTCATTAACAATAACATCATTAACACATTGGCTTACCCATAATTGTAAATAATAATAAGTCTTTAACAAAATAACTAAAATCTTATACAAATGGAAAAATAAAAATTACTGAGCTAACCCCAATAATTATAATTTTCACCACTTTTTCGCCATAATGTCTTACGTCCATCCTTGTCTGACTTAAAGGACTTTTCATCACTAAATATCACCACATTGTTGCACCAATCAAAGTTTAAAATAGTCAGTCGCAAAACGCACTCTGTTTCGACATCGTCGGATCTGATCGGTTAGAGCAATTTTCTTCGTCGGCTTCCGACACCGCAACCCAGCAGCACGCAAGTGAACCCGTACGGTTTGTAGGGATAGATTATGTGTTGTGGCCGTAGAACGGGTGCTGCAGAACGGATCAGCGCTATGTGCAGCTACGATATCTCGATGGCGTGGTGATGCATCCGTATAGACGACTACTGTCTACATGTCCCGAATCTGCGTATCGGTGAACCCATAATTGAACAGTTCTCCTCTGCAAACAAAAAAAAACAAATACTTAGCTTATACAAATACAAATATTCTAACAGTCAAATAAAATATTTACAATTCTATGTTACTTACCGTTAAACGTCTTGCGATTTCACTAATTGTAATGTTTTGTTCATATAAATACGATTATCTCCGCCTTTTTGAACATGGTTAAGTGACTTTCCATACTGACTGCGAAGAGTAATTAATTAAATTGACAAATCACAAAGTGAATCACTTTGCAGACGCAGAGGTGAATTGTCACTAAAACTAAAAACAAATTTCGTTTATTCATATTGTATGAGGGTAGAATGGTTTTAATTCTCAAATGAAGAACGAATCATATATTTTTGGCGAAGAGAAATAGTCGACAGCTATGCAGCTTGTATTCATTTGTCAGTTTCAAATATATGAATTTTATACTCAACAGCGTTTAAATGAACGCAAAATTTGAATTAAGTTAAATAAAAATAACCATCCGTGGACTCGAACTCACGACCTATGTTTCATTAGTCTAACATTCTACCAATGAGCTACGAAGTGTATAGACACAGGTAGTGAAATTTTGCTTCACATCAATTTTATAACTATTTCACTAACACTACCGGTTGATATTTTTATGTCACAGCTGGTATGCGGGCGTTTGCCTACGCGCAAACTCGTTTGTGCTGTTGTGTGTGTGTGTGGTTTTTTACTGGTGTGTAAACCGATTTCTGCGTTTATGCACACATAGACAACGTTAGTGTGCACACATACACTACGTTAGTGTGCCCTGCCGACCATTTGATGTTGCCGTGTGTACCTATACCAAATTTCATTCAAATCCGTTCAGTAGTTTTGGCGTGAAAGAGTAACAGACAGACACAGTTACTTTCGCATTTAAGTATAATATTAGTAAGGATTCTCTAATAATCAGGTGATCTTGAGTCAATCTCATAGAAAATAACAAGACAGTTATTTATTTAACCTTTCGTATAGGCAGGCTGTTGCAGTTATACGAGTGTTATACCATTTGACGAGTCAACAGAATTTGTTCGATATCGTCTGTGACTGATTAAGCGACGGCGTAAAATTATTTTATGGTTCTTCGAAGTTATTAGACAGCCGTCACTGAGGGCGTAACTTTAGATTTTTACTGAAGTCATCTCGCTTGATGTGATGACATCCCGTCAGTGGTCGACGAATGGAGAACGGGCTAATGAGTTTTTTGATTTACAACCGCAGCCATGCTTGGAGATAACCGCGTTTCGACTAAAACCGCTAAATTGCAGCGCGACCGCAACATTCCCTGCAGCCCGCATCTGCAACAAAAATAATGTTACTTACATCGCTTTACATTTACAACGGAAAGTATGCTACTTGTTCCATTATGGTAATGACGAATTAATAGAACGGCATAAATACCTAATTATTTACGAAGCCTTCAGCTGTTTTAATTATCGATCATTACTTACCTATGTTTTTTAAATAATACTTATTCATATTTAAAATTCGTATCGAGCAAATATTTACAGTTTTTAAAGTACTCTCTTCTAAACTTTAACTTGTATTTAGAGGGTGATGTATGAATTGTATTGATACCGACAATGGCCTGTCACAAAATGTCACCCCAGTTTGTGTGACATATTTAAATGAATAGCAACGTGACACTCATGACGTGACGAGGACACCGGCATATTCGTGACAATTCAATAAAGGACTCTCCAGATCTCAGTGCAGAGCATCTCATTACCGCTGGGGATGAAATCAAATTATAAAGTTTCCAAGTGCTCGTGTTTACACTTGAAAATATTACTCCCCGCTGGGCTCATAGAGAGCTGAATGGTTCGCGCTGTAGGGTTAACGAATCTCACCCAGCATGCGAGTTGCTATTCAACGTTTCTCTACAGCTATGTTGCAAATACTTCATTTTATTATTATTAATTATAATATTGATGTTCTGCCTAAACCCAACTCGCTGTAAGGTAAACTAACGCAAAAACGTCCAAATATGAATGAAGAATATAGAGTTAAACCCTTAAACGTTCATCCGGGGCGCGTGTCAGGGCATAATCGGAAGATCTCATAAATAAATAGTGAGCTTTGAGTAGAAAAACAAAAGGGGGTTAAGTTATTAGCGAGCGAGCGAGCGCGTGCGGGCGGCGGCGGCGGCGGCGGCACATAGAGGGAAATAAATTGCTTTGAGCACATGTGGATGACTCAATTTTGATGAAATGGGCGTCTCTTATAATATCTTTCATAATAAACCAATATAAAATATTGTTCTATAAGGCAACGTTTTGTCATAAATTTTTTTTTTTTTTATGAGTCGTGAAAATCTGTAAGTGCCTTAGTGAGTGCGACAAATCTTTACTTTTGGAATAGAAATCTACCCCCAAATTTATAGACCTTTTTGACACTTTAAAATATGTATAAAATCGACGTTGTGTTATACAAATTTCAACTTTTTTATTGGCGTTAAGAGTCGAAACTCGTGAGTGTCGAAGTAAATTTTAACCATGTTGTAAATTTAAAATATGTTCAATGAATTTGAGGGCTATTCTCTATGTGCTAGACATGGAATTTGTCTTATAAAGTCATTGGCCAATGCTCACTCACGACTCACGATGATAAACCGTCATATTGTCATAAACATATCCCAAATAGGTTTCAGTTGATCATGTTTCTCGTCATCATTTATTTCAATAGAAAATGAATTATCTTCACATCAAAACAAAACAAGTAAATTATCCCGAGATCACTTAAGACAGTTGAAGAGTAGGTACCAATAAAATTTACGATGAAGCAGACAGGATCGCTTGTTTCATCTCGGAGTTGAAGTCTCGTGATATACGGCGCGCATGCGCACTCCAGTTGTTGGAGGAATTTATGATCGCTCCGAACACGGCTAATACATTTGTTAATAGACACATTAGCAGTTAACTGCGCCGGCGCAGGCTTAATTGCCGACATATTGTCGACGACGCACGCTTGATCTGTCCCACTATTGAATACATTCGACTCTGTTCACAAATTGGTCCGTTTGTATTGCAGTGCCTTTAATTCTCATATAAATTTATCTACACCTTTAGTACAGGCAATTAGGTACGTACTGCCAAACATATAGGAACAAAGTATGACTGTATATAATGTTCATTTATAATAAAAACTTTCTACATACAAATATAAAAATTCAACTCCTTATAGGTTGACAAGGAATTGAATAAAAACAATGTAATTTTAGCTTGGGGATTTACAAACAACATAAGATTTGCATAAAAATGCGTTGATGACTAAGTTTTCGTCTGGCACGGATCATGGAACCGCGACGATGACTCTCTAGCTCGGCGCACTGTGCCCGCTGCCCCGCTAACAATGCACATGTCATCACAGCGAACTCGCCCAGCAGTCTAGATTTATTTGCTTTCACTAACAGCCGCTCCCTACCGGCTCATCGAAAATGAAATGGAGTGAAAAGTAAACGTGCAAATAAAACGACAACAAAGCTCGGCGGTGCAATTAGCATAATGGCAACGTATGTGCAATGTGCGCGAGGTATTGTTTTAGCTCTCGGGCGCGTGCTGCTAACGAGCCACAAGTGGCGCGTGTGCCTTTGTCTCCACCCGCTGTGACGTCACACATCACCCACTACGACACTGCTAATGGCTTGACATCAGCCTCTTTACCTATTATAACATATGAAAGAGAACCAAGCCATTCAGCAGCAGATTACAGTTGAATTAGTGAATACCCTTTCATAAGCCGGACAATGGAGTGGGAGATAGAGGACGAATAGCCAATTACAATCGGCAGCGTCGACGTGTCTGCTTGCGCTGCAGCGGCAGCGGTGCGGTAGAGTGCACTCGATTAAGACTGAGATAACAATGTTGTATGAGTGTCCATTGATCGTGTAACAAAGGCTGGTACATTCAGCGTTTGTCGGAGACGCTCCGGAGCGCCGGAGCTGCGGACCACCGGCGGCGCGGCGGCTCCTGCGCCCGGGCTTGACCAGTACTGGCTGAACATGAATATACAATTATACTCCATAAGATACTGATTTATGCGTGTTGGGTAGTGAAACCAATTCGTAATACGTAGAATCAATAATGACACTAAATTCCTCATACAGTATTTAAGACATCAATCATTATAGCCATACGCTTTCCTTAACCGTTGGCATATTGTTGAATTTTAGGTTACTCAAAGGCTACTTCACTGGATAAAGGTCAGCAAGTCGACATTTAGAATGGCATTAGCCAAATAAATAAACAACATAATAACATTCTATTTGCATACTTCCCCCCAAAAGTTTTGTTATTGTGCAATATTTGACATCCATATTAATAAGTGAATTCGGACAATCGCTCGTTGAAGCGGCAGCGGCAGCGCTGCGCCCGCGCATTGTGCCCGCGCCATTCATCCGGCGCTATTGAGAGCCGATCGATACTCGACTGAGCATCGCTCCTTCACGCATACTTTAACACACTACAAACAGATCCGATCTCTATAGCACCTCGCTCGCTCGACCGACACCAAAATCTACAACCGAATTAACAGTATTACACCCTATTGCATCTTCAAGAAGACTCATATTCAGTATTCCCATGAAGAAGGCGAAGGCGGCATATCATAACAGAAACTAATGTTATTCTTACTTAATCTTTTGTACCAGTTCAAGTTTAAATACAAGGCTTTTATTGAAATGTTTGCTCTATACGAGTAATTCGATAAAAGAATTCAACTTGGTATGCATTTCAACACAATGCATTGCTACCTTTTTCAAGATCAAATCGAGAAATTCTAACAAATGGCTTTATTCGCCTTAATCTCATTTCTTTTGCATTGGTGTTTCACGATCTTAACTTTTGAAGTTAAAATAGTTTTGTTCATTTTGCAGGTAGCATTATTTTATATTTATTTATATGGGTCATATTTTTGTTAGTATCCAGCTAATAATAAAATCCATTAAGTACTTTGAAAAAATTATGGAGCTGCTAGCTTACGCCTCATTTCGGAATCCAATATAAAACGTGACGCAGGGCAGCTGGTAGAGGCCCGATTCAGTGACTCTCATAAAAACAGAAGAATTGTTGATAAAGTCCTATTCTCCATGTTATACAAGTTCTTACAGTCGAGACTGGCGGCGACTCAGAATCAGCTACCGTATTCACGCGAAGTCAGCGTTATCTTAACGACAGTAAGTAAGTAGTACATGATGATCAAACGTCTGAATCGTATGACGAAACTAGTTCACTAGTAACATTGTATTGCGAGCTCAATATAGTTTCGGTAACGCTTAGATGCCATGAATACGGCAGCAGGTATCGAGATCACGTCCGAAACGCAACCCGATAAGCTCCTGCTATTTGCCACCAATATTACCTAAATTACACATCATTGCGCTTCCAATTGAAAATAATTTGAGTAAACTGTATTGTTCGAATTGTTTGTTGTGGAAAGAAATATTTTATTTTCGTACTGATTACGTCTCGATCATAGGAACGAAAACCATACTCCATGAAAATTTCAGTTATGGCGAGCATTGAAAGCAGTGTGTTGGGGTCCACCAACCCGCACTTGGCCAGCGTGGTGGACTAGGCCTAAACCCTTCCTTCATTGGAAGGAGACCCGTGCCCCAGCAGTGGGGACGTAATGGGTCGTGATGAGCATTGAAAAAGTTCTACTTGTCAATCTTGTCATGCAGTTCGTTCCATAGAACAACGCGGACTCGAGATACTCAATGAGTTCGTTCCACAATTATGTCACTGGAACTTATTCATTGCTCGCGAGAGACTCGAGTATATATAGATAATGATGTTGATTCTGAAGGCAGAAATTCTAATTTTAACGCTGTCAAACTAAAAAAATTGCTAGCATAAAATGACATTTACGGAAACAATCATAGAGTCGAATTTTAAACAAAGAAATTAAGGTTTTGACATCGCTAAATTTAAAATTTCTGCCTTCAGAATCGATATCAATAATTAATTAATGTGTCATTTTCTGATATGTTCTTGTTTAAAAAACTTAAAAATCGTTTCTGCAACTGGGTGATACTTTAAGGCGTGGATTCGATGCTTTACATGACATGCTAACAGTTTGGAGGAGCACGCTGCAATTAAAACAAAAGAGAGCGGAAATAGTCATTTTGAGGAACTTAATTAGGACGATGGGCCGACACATGTTTATATCCGACAAAACAGAGCTATTATAGTTCGCTTAACCCGTCCGTGCGCCCCACGCCCACTTGCCGCGCACCGGCTGGACCCACGGACCTCACTATATCATCGCATCGGTCACGCACATTTCCCTCAACAAAACTACACAACATCAAAGAAGGGTTGGATTTTAATTACGGCAGTTTTCTATTATTTCCTACGCTCTGTCTTATTTTCGGCGCAAGGGTCGTGAGATGCAATAAATCCCGCTTTTTACGAGGTCACGGATAACCCTATTGATAACGTTTATCGCCCATCTGCTGGAAATTGGATGGCGATCGTTGTATTTATTTGGATTTAATTATAATTTGCGAGAAAAAATATAGTAAAACAGTACATCGATATGTAACCAATATACCTAGGTATATTAAGTACTATACATAAAAATAAAAACTTTATAAAAAATGATTCAAGTGACAGTGCCCTCAATTTTTCATGCAACTTCAACTCTGATCAGTCTGATCACAAAATGATCTAAAACATGTCACGGATAGAGGTACGTAATTAACTTAGACAGGAACGACAGCGTGACACACGTTAACATCGAGCTATAACAATGGAACAAACTTTATAGTACAGATATACAGTAAAACACCCTCTCCTGCTTGTACAGTAAACTACAGCAAGCGCCAGGCGAAGCAGATCGCACGACATAGAAAGTGGCGCCACCTCTAGAGGAGTGGTGGTGACTAGGCGCGATGTATAAAAACACCCCGCCGAACATTTTCGGACGATTGCCTGCGAGAAGCGTGGTTCAGATATAATTTTATTGATCACCTCATTTGCCCGCCTCTCGGTGTAAAAAAGTGATCTCTGTACAAAGGGTTTAATTGTTGCTATTAACATTAACTCAACCATTTCTTTTATTAATTTTGACATTGCTATTGTTGTGTTTTTCCGGATTCACACGCACGTTGAAATTAAGTTACTAACCTATAAGTACTTATTGAAAAATAAAAAATAATATGGCTACATCAGATTATTACATCGAAAACTTCTACTTCATTTAACCACGTGTGCGTTAAACTGTTTATGAATTAATTAAACATATTTTTTAAAGCTTGTCGTATTAAAATTTCACCGCATTTGCATAACATATCCATTTGTAAAGGGCTGCAATAAGCCGGGGCGGCGCGACAAGTGTTCACACTTTCTGATAAGGATTTACACTTGCGTGATTATGAACAATGTGTTGACGATATGCCCAGAAGTTTGTTGCTGGACAGTTAGAGCTGCATATGTAAGTTTAATTATCTCGGTGGGCAGTTGGCAATAATTGTATATTTGACCCGCGACGACAACTAAGCAAAAATTGGATGTGAAAAAGATAAAATGTCTTAGCTATTAATGTAGGTATACAATTTTTATGTTTTTATGGAAATAAAGAATGTTTATGTTTATACTTCGAAGAGAGTGAATTTTCAGTAGTCGGGTTGTGTTTGTCACAATGAAACCTATTTTTGACTCAGCTCTAGGATTTTCGTTAAATATTTAAAAGTCTGTTGTAAATGCTGATAAAATAGTTTTTATCGATTGTAGCTGTCATATATCACGGGTTAACTTAACACCG
Organism: Plutella xylostella; assembly: GCF_932276165.1. NCBI lineage: Eukaryota > Metazoa > Arthropoda > Insecta > Lepidoptera > Plutellidae > Plutella > Plutella xylostella. The sequence continues at coordinate 6,752,455 of NC_063984.1, read as the reverse complement.
GTGCTAAATCACCGGATAACTACTACATAGGGTAGAGGTCTTTTTATGCAAACAGGCCGATGAATCGAAAGGATTGCGATTCGTATGAATAATTATAATTCTTTACTGCTTCGTGTGCTCAAGCGATTAAAAATATTTGAATACGGCTTTAATACAAATAGGTGTGGAGTGGAGCCGAGCGCAAATACAGATGTACGCGTTCACGCGGGGCGCAACATCGATCGAACCCGGACCCGGACCATTGAATACCCGAATCCGCGATTTTATATGATCCGGACAAAATAAACTCACGAGCAATGAAAAAGTTCCATTGAGAAAACCAACCACCAAATTACTCCTAAACGGAAAAAAGTGCAATATTTAAGTACATTTAACGGCTCATCAGAATATTCCGAACTAAAAACTATATACAATTATATAGTAATATAACTGTATGTATAATGTATAATATAAAACTGTATATAGTATATTTTGTTCAAATTTGCTAATAAATGTAAAAAGGGTCCTTTGGGGTCTGCATTTTTTAGGTGGAACTGTTTCTTTGCGTGAGTGTACTCAAAGGCATTTATGTCTGTTATATATTGTAGCGTAGCTAAATTACATGAAACTTAGATTATTCATCAAGATCGCATGGCGTTTGTCATATTATCAATTTGATGGTGCGATAAAATACTCGTAGTCCAAAAAATACATCTTACAGCAGATTACATCTCTCATTGATTGACGACGCGCGTATCCTATCATCCGCATTGTTCCAGCGATGGATGGCGTCCTCCGGTGATCGATCGCCCAACACGTGCTGAGAACGAGCGTTTTTTACCAAAAAAATACATTTTTAGCAGCAAAAAAATGTTAGGCAAACTACAACAATGGCTTTAATATCGCGATAAAACGTACCTAGTAGATAAACAAACATCGGCGGGGGCGTATCGACGCGTGAAACTCGCGCACAAAGGTATTAAGGATTAGTATAGGCATTAACGTTATTTGATTACTTAAACATATAGACGTTTATGGGAACATTGGGTGGATCCTCTTTCTTCGCAGGAAGCCTGTTGAGTTAAGAGGATTTAATCGCTTTGTAAGGGTAAACAAAATAACTACACTTACGACCATAAAAAACTAAAATGATGCTATTTAATAGTAACGATAGTTCTTTCTTGTAGTTAAAAGCATGGTTAAAGTAGCTTTTCCCGAAAGCTTCGCTTCGTCCTAAAGGGGTTTTCCGTGAGAATTCCGGGATAAAAATAGCATTTATTATATATAAACATCCCTCTCCTAAAATTCGCATCAAAATAAGTTTTGTATTTTTAAAGATCTATAAGCTTACATACATGCAGTTGCCGAAAGAACTTTGATGCAGGCTATAAATTACCTCTTACCTAATTCTTACATTAAAGTTCTTTCCTCTTATAAAGCCTTCGTAGCTATATCGATTGTAGAAAGAAATCGATAATGTTTTAATAATTTCAAATAACACTATCTATAATATACTAATCATATAATAATGCAACTAACTGCAATGGTCTTAGAAAATTTTAGCACAAAAATTCAGCGATATAAAACTGTATATTAAACTGTATTTTATGATTTTTGATACGGTTTAATTTACATATTTATGGGAGCAATATCATTTACATCATTTACTTCATAACATTTTACTAAACGAGATTTATGCCATACGACTTTTGGCGAAACGAGACTTTGACCAAACGTTACTATGCAATACAAGATTAGGCAAATAAATCTTATGCCAAAAAAGGTAGAACCCATTTACACACTATGCAGCTATAATACTATCTATCAATCGTCTATCGATACTATTGATTTTGACTATCGATCGATCTAGCATATAGTTAACTATCAACACTATTACATGCCACTATTATAAAAACAGATTTATCATATCATCGTAATTTATATTTTAGTAAACATATAAAAATAAAAATATTTATTAGGTACACAGATTTTAAATAAAAAAATTTGAAACAGCTTTTTGTTTATAAGGGCCAGTTTTTCAATGCCAGGATAATAGGTCAAATAACTATCAAACGAATAAATTTATTTGGCTGTTTATCGGCTTGGTAGTTGCTAAACCATTTTTCAATTGTGATTTATTCCATAGATAACTATCTTACCGATTTTTCTACTTGAACTCTGGAAAGGTGAAACAAGTATATGTAGACACCTAGTGCTAAAGCAGGACAGACTACTATTTTGATTGTCAGAGTCAACTGTCACTGTCAAGCCACAAGCCTCACTGACTGGTTTGGTTGTTTATTGGGTTGTTTCAATTTTGGTATTTATTTTTTGTTTTTGGATCGCAATGGAATCACAAAAAAGAGAGCGTTGGGCGAATTTTAATATTAATGAAGTTACTGTGTTAGTGAGTGGTAGATAAATTTTATTCAAACATGTCATAGAAAATAAAAAAACCGATGCAGCAACAAATAAAGATAAGGAGACTGCATGGAAGAAAATTGAGTTTCTTTTAACTCCAGTGGTATAACCAGTCCGCTCATTGAAAATCCTTTAATTAAAGTACGAGGGCATCAAAAAAACAATGAAGAAGAAGTCTTCCCTGCAAAGGCAGGAGATGTACAAAACTGGAGCTGGGCCCTCAAATGCTCCTTCATTTAACGATGTAGAAGAAAAGGTGTTAGGCATTTGCTCCAACATTAGCATTCAACGTATCCTTAATTTAAATTTAATGAATAAAAACTGAAAGAAATAACACCTATGTTTTATTATCAAGTACTGGATGGTTTCTCTCTTTTCTCCTCGGCCTATAGCCGTCCACTACTGGACATAGAAGATCATCCCGCCAAGCAGGAGGGATGTCTTAGATACTTGTATATGTAGCATAGGTTACCTACTTATCATAAAATGAAAAACTATAATGTACCTTAATATTTTATTATGAAGGAAGTGCTACTACATTCCTGTTTTTTTTTTAATTAATGCTTGAAAATAAATCAACATAATGTTTGTAGTCTGGCGCCTTTCGGCGATGAAATTCTTTTGCATCCCACATGCTGTAATGATCAGGCCTCGTTTTGACGACTCAGACTTTCCTTTCAACAGGATTAATACATTCGTTCATTACCTACTGCCTCTTTTTCGATCGCCAAATCATCAATATCATCGAAAATATCCATTGAAAAGACGATTATTCTCTGCGCTTGTAAAGTTTAGAATTGGTATACACACAAAAAAGAACTTACTTAATAAGAGTCAAATTATCAATCGAATAAGCACTATCTGGCGGCTCAAGCAGCAGATAGATTTATTCTCCAGGTAAGTGAGTTATTGGACGAATAAGTTCTATCTGACGGTTGAAAAATTCAATATTTCGCTATCTGTCGAATAAACGCTATCTGGTTGTCTATCTGAGCATTGAAAAATCGGCCCTTAATTAACTAAACACAGCTACGAGTATAAAATAAGCACAAAAACACTGAGTGTAATGCCAAAAAGAGATCCACACATGGGTTTTTTATTTCAGTTTTTTATTCTGTGTATTATGACATTTATTACTGTTACGTGCTTTCTCATAGCAGGACTGGCCCGTGCTACGAGAAAGCTCGTAGTGCCGCGTCCTCCGCTACGGGACTACGCCGCGCCGCCGCCGCCGTCGCGCCTGCGTTCTGCCATTCGCTGCAAAATCAATACTTTCTAGAATATTCTTCAACGTAAAAGGCTAAATAGATTTGATATAAGTACGGTGAATGGGAATTGATTAAAGGTAACTTTACGTAAAAACATAATTAGTAGCACTGCTCTGTATGTAATGTAATAGTTTTACAAAGATTTTTTTAATTTCTGGTCAGGCAACATTTGCTTAACTAACACGAAGTAAGCAATTGTCGTAAATATGTCTGAAGTTTGCTACTGTAAAATCGCGGGTTTTCTGAAAATTAATGTGCTAGCGTACTTCGCTTGTTTCTATTTGCAATGCAACTTCAACTTAACTTTATTTTGAATATACATTTTGAATGAAAATAGTATACTAATAAAATATTCATTGATGTTGATAATATGGGAATCATTATGGCCATTAATAAGATAATGACTACAAAGACTTTTTAAACGGAGGGATAAAAGGTCACGTGAAATCGTATTCAATTAACATTCAACGATGTGCTAGATGAATAAATATCTGAAACTCAACGTTATAACAAAAGTTATAAGATCCTAATTATGTATTCGTATTTTGTTCTTCTTAAGATTTCGTTGCGACATTCTGTATACAGATATCAGTTAATGGCGTTGATAATAATCCAATGAATAAAAGTTACCTTTTTAATAAAACCACAAAAAAACACAGGACATTAAAGTATGGATTAAGTTGTAGTCACACGTCATAATGGATAGAATAAAATGGAATGTCGACTAAATCTGTAAAATATGGAGCGATAAGGAACCGGCATTAATCATTGGACGCGCGTGAAATCAAATTACCATTTACTAGCCGAAGCCAAGCGAAAGGGTTGCGCAACCCGCCACCCTCCAGCAGCAATCAGATCCGCTGTCTTCATCCCTTTCCCTCTTACAAAGTTTCCTGTGAGCTAGTAAGGGACAAAAATCATTATGACCATGTATTCAATTCACCGCAAATCAAGAATTGTGCAAATCGAAAATGCAAACAAATCTACTCATGAAATTGGTTTTGTGTAGGCGATAAAATAAGTTTATGTTGTAATGAAAATGTCACAGCCAGGGCTTCTGACCTCCGTTCCCATAATATATAAAACAGCAGTTTGCTGATAATCCTGGGAGGCGTGAGAAATTAAGACATTTTAAACTTTTACTTGGTAGAACTAAAGCGTAGCCTGCATGTCCATGGCATGTTCTTAGATGCAGATTTAAAAACCTATTATTAAATAAAAACTGTATTTGAAATCAATTTAGCATCGAATGGTATTCACCCTTGTCACGAGATAGATTTTTTCCAATCTCGATTGACGGTGTAATAGCAGTCACCGGGTGCACACAATAGTTCTCAACTTCGGAAATGTTGAAATGTGCCGTTTACGTCAATTTTTAATCCCGGGATTGACTTTTGTCCCGGTCCGGGCTTTAATTAGGGCGAGTGGACCGCGCGGGCGGCACAATGGTCGCTGCAGTGATTGACACAAATTACTTCTAATCGAGAGTTCTGCACACACGGCGAGATCTATGAGTTTCACCCCATTGTAGTGCAGGATGCATGCCTTCTGCGCAAACTCTGACATCTGTAGATCGTTCTATCGCCATTAGCACGTAATAAATTGTGCCTATCTAACGTTTAATTTTGCTTAAAAAGGTTTCATCGTCCGTTTTTTTCGCCGTCAATGGTTACTGAGCAGGTAGGTGTTCAATACTGAATTTCCGTTACCAAAGTTCTTACAAAAAGGGTTGGATATTTGGATAGCTTTGTGCTCGACTTAAAATTAAATTTAATTGTATTTTAATCCGAGCGATAAACGTCAATCACGTTTCTGTGTCTGCGACTGTGATACATGTATCAGTGGAGCTCAGCGCCCCCGTGTGTGCGGGACTCGGGAAGGGGTGAAATTAAAATGTCAAAATAGTAGCGCGAGACGCAGGCATTTGTCTCCGGCCGTCAGCCGCCATTGTGCGCCCCCATTCTCTGCAGCTTACACGAAAAACGATACCGTTAAGGCTCTTTATTCATTACAAACTTTGTGCTTTTTAAAACTTCAATACGGGTGTTTGGTAAACATTTTTAAGTCGGCTTAAGGCGTGGGTACAATTTCAGCTACCTACTTAATAGAAATATCATAATATCATACAGGAAGCTACTATGAATGAGTTATTCTTTTCATGAACTGGCGAGGGACTCAAGATATTTTTTAATAAATGTAGAGTGCATTTCATAACGAGAAATAATAGAGGGCATTCCTTGAATTCGCATATTGTTCGTTGCATTTATTTGTTTGGGCGTTGAAAAGAGCCGGAGTGGGCGCCGCGAGGGTTCGGAGGGCAAATAAATAATTACACGCATTCTGCAGATACTTGCCCCGGGGCGGGGGCGGGCGGGGCGCGGGCGGGCGGGCGGCTACCGGCACTCGGGGGACATTGCGCATTGCTACTACTTATACGATGCCTATAACATTGTAACAAAGGCTCAGTATTTTCAGCTTTTTCTTAAATATTTATTCAGCATATTTTACCGTCAATATTTATAGAAATTGAATATTTATAACATCGTAGTAATGTTTTTCCAAATCTTAATACATAATTTATCTCTTCATTAGAGGAGTACTTAGTGTTTTATAGTTTATAAAGTTTCTTTAGCAGAAATGCAACCGCGAAGCCTTATTTATAATATAAAAAATACCAACCGTGATTGAAAATCTTGTAAGTAACATAATTGGGCCGCACAACGTTGTTTTCGTTGGTAGAAGAATAGAAGGCACAGTGAAAAAAATATTCTTCTACCATTACTGAGGAACCCTAAAAACGTGAGGAAACATAACGTTCCCGAAGATCAAAAGTCCCGACCCCTGCGAGCGTCGCTACAGAATAAAACAGTGGAATAATAAACAGTGAAATCGAAGGGCAAATCCATAGTAAGTTGCTTTGGACGTGTCGCGTTTAGTGTTTCAATTAGAGTTATTAGTCGTTGTAACAGCGAGGCACAGCGAGGCACAGCGAGGCACGGCGAGGCACAGAGGCGCGGCGGGGGGCGCCCGGCCCACGTTATTGCATATTCTGACAAATTGACTGTCGTTATTTTAGCAGAAAAAACTGTCGCAGATGTCGATGTTTTGTTTTCGCCAATGTGCCGGTCGGATGAAAAATTAATGGTCTAGTTACGTTGATATTCATAAATCACTTTAACGCAGATCTAAAGCTACCCCGTAGACCTAAACTTGGGTTTGTTTATTTTAAACGTCATAGAACAATAGTTTACAATAGCTTGCACGTAGTTGTAAAGTCTTTGGGTATCTTTTTGTTTCTCACAACAAGGTACATTTGAATGCTCTCAAAAGTGTTGTTAATTGTTGTTACATTACTTCTCTCAATCTTTTGTTGCTAAATAAGTCTGTAATTACTTTTCATCTCGTGAATTTCGGTAGTCGATGTAACAGAATGTGAACACAAAACCTTTTTATAGGCAGCAATCACACGTAGAGGACTGCAATTACGAGTGAGTTCTCAGTGAGCGGCGCGCCACCTGCGGGGCCGGGCTGTAATTACAACCTGGCGACGCCGACAGACCTATTGAAAACGATAACGCGGAAGCTGAAGCTAAAACTTAAAAAACTAAGTAAGTATTGTTACAGTAATGCATTTGCGAGTAAATATTGTGTAGCGACAAAGCGGGAGGCCGGCAGCCCTTGCCGGGCCGCGGGGGGCCATTACGCGACTCAAAGAGTTGGGAGTCGCCGGCCCGCGGGCGACGACGTCAATCTAATTAAAATATCAATATGCTCGCCGACTCCGCGACGAAAATTCGATTTCACGCCTCGCGCCCTCGCGCTGCACTATTCATTCATGGACTTTATATTCAAATATCACCATTGTCTGAGGGCAATGAGACAAACTTGTTACGTTTTTTGTGGCGTTGATCTAATGTTGCATCGTCAATTGAACGAAAAAAATATTAAAGGAAGTTTTATAATATGAGAACTCTGGTGTGAATAGAGCTATTTCTGCGAAAGAGCATCGATTATGCGGCCGTCGCGATATGTTTATAACACAATAAAGTCAACGAGTCGTCCATGAATCTGTCATCCATCCTCGTCGTCGGCGTGAAAGGCGATGTCGGCGCAGGCGCAGGAGTGCCCTTATTTTTTTGCGTATAAAGGTCCAGGTAGCAATACAAACATTTACAAAAAGGTGACGTATCAATCGATTTTTTTCTTGATGTCACAAATTCGCACAAATCAAACATTGAAGTGTTAAAAATAGCGGAGTACAATAAGGTTGGAAGTCTCCGGCAGGGGGCGCATTGTGCGCGTCATTAGTGCAGTCGGCGACGAGCGACAGTAAATCTTACACTATTTCTATCCAAACATCTCGCTGGATCTTTACAAGAAGGCAAACACGTAAACAACTCAACGTGATATACGAGCGCCCTTTAGCGACTAATTCCATGGACTTACTGGAAACATCAACATTGACATTTATATTTATATCTTTTGTATGTGCCTAAATTTTGTAAGATTCTCGGAATATTTTTATCATTGTATAAATTATTTTTAAATAATAAAATGTGTATTATACGAATTCAGAATCAGGTTAGCAAAAACTGAATACATTAGACGAAATATGTTTCATACCGCTATTATTATTAGTTCTCATTATCAAGCAGTAAACGACAAATGTTGCCGAGCACGGCTGGCGCAATATTTCATCGCTCTATTCTAACTAAATCGGAACCCTTTTTATGTTTTCTATTACAATCGTCACCCTTTCTCTTTTATTTCAATTAAATAATGTCTGGTCATTTGTGCGCCAGGGGTGCGGGGTGAGGCAGGGGTCTACTGTGATTTTGCGAATTCAATCTGTTGCATTGCACCTCTCATGCATTGCAATAGAGCAGTTGCGTTGTTAGGGGAGTATCGTTGCAAAGCTTCGTATCCGTGAAGTGGGACTAGCGCCCCCCGGGGTTGTTGTGTTCGCGCCTCCGCCGGCTCGCGAAGTGCGCGTCATCCTACTAACACATTAATCACTCCTATTATTAAACTTGTTATTGTGTTCATTTGAAGATAACGCGTTATAAACGGTGCCGTCCGCGCCCAACAATATAAGCTTCCTGTAATGACGTGTAAGCGACCCGGTTAGAGAGCGTTCTTATAAAAACGTATTGATTTGATTAATGGCATTTCGCAGGACGCGATAACAACAATCCCATTATTCGCAATCGCAAATCTTAACACTCGTTTATAATTTCTGGATTAAAGGTTATGTGGGATGAAAAAATCATAGTAGATAGGTATAATGGCACTCTGAAAATACGGTCGCGGTCGCGGTAAGACCATGACTTTTATCCGATTGATATATTATTTTATTAAGAAATGGTGAAACGGAGGGTCCGTTACATAGGTAAGTGTCTTATACAGACTGCGGAAGATTTATGAAAGCTTATTTAAATACCTACTGTACTACCACAAAATTTGATCAGTTGGGATTTGCTCATTGTCACTATTTGTCATAATAGTAGTAGAAGTCAAATTACATCGCATTATCTGTGTGATCCTAATGTGTCTTTTTAGTTTCATCAGACTTATTTCGTCCTAAGTAGTGCGATATTTGGCTGATGTTAATACGTAATCAAATAAATACATACTATTGCCATTTTTTCCGTAACAAAACCTTCAATTCAACTTCGATGAATAGTCCACTTCGGAAATACCGTGCGTGTTACGAAATGAGTGACGTCACAAGTGCAAGGCTGCACCGCCGACCACGACGCCTATGAACGAGCTGCCAGAGAACTATTCTGCTAAACGATTAACCTAGTTGCAATAAATCTCCAATTGTTACTAAGGTAATAAAAAAGCGCTAATTTATTGAAAAAATAAATGTCTTGCTCATTATCAGGCATCTTGTTCCTTGACATAAGGAGCGACCGAGCATCCGGGTCAGACTTTAGGAGTTACTTACAACTCTAGCTCAAGATTAGGATTAGATTTTCTTCAGGTATTATAAGAATCACTTTGGCATAGCGTCTCGCACAAGAGAAATTCGGACACTACTACTACTACTCGGAAAATTCGTAGATACTGGCTTAATGGGGTGCCTAGGAAGTAGGAAGGTACCAAACATTGCCGTCAGTGAAAAGGAGGACTTTGGACCAAATTCTTACTCTGACTTACACTAATAGGCAACTGGCAGGTATTGTGAGAGTATTTAGTCTCTCGATAAAACATTTCGGTTGGCCTAAAATTTTAATTTCAACAATTTAACAGCTATTAGAATTTACTGACAACATCGGTAATGTTAATCATTACAAAGAGTAGAAAGAATGGTTGTTACAAGCGAGCGCCGACAGTTTTTTCAGTAGAAATTCTCCAAGTGCTTCTCAATTGTTCGAAAATAACTAACCTTACCTAACTGAAAGATTATTTTACCGTTATTTCTGTATACGGCCTAACTTATGAGTAGAGTTGTCAATAGTAGAAGGGCGGTTGGTATTTCCGAGAGGTTGCCTAACGACTAAGCGACCTCTCTAGTTCTGGGAATCTATTCCATGTGTAGGTAACTCAGTAAAATTTTCCTATACATTTTGTCATAAATTGTATCTATGATATTATAATATTATGTTATGAGAAATATGATTTTATGTCGTTTTTAAAATATGGAAAGCTAGAGAATGGCAACTATCTACATCTCATCTACCATCTGTGAAACCACTATTCCTAATAAGCTACACTAAAATTATTAACTTAACAAATGCAGCATCTATGTAGAAGTTTAACAAACGCAAAAATGCCCTTTTCTGGCGGAAATAATTAGACTTCTACATCCTAGGCACTGGTTATTTTGAGATTCAAAATATTTTAATAAGCATGAAGTGTCAGTTTTAAGGGAAACACTGTTAATTTCAAACAAAAGTTGTCGGATTTACCTGCCTATTTGTATGTGTACATCAATCAAACTATAATATTAAGTTCATCATCGTAATTCACCTTAACAAAATAGATTTTAGATTATTAGAATAGGGACCTAATACATTGTTTATTATATCAGATTTCTACTCAAACAAATTAAGGGATCGATATAGGGAGGTACATTTTAAAAAAAAAACGTGTCACATACGTACATACATTACCGAGTAACTTGATAACAAGCAACGTATCCATTAGATAATTCAATAAATTGGTATCATTTCGCATAAAAGTTCAAATTAACAAAAATAAGCTATTTCCGTCCTTTTTTTACGTGCCGCTTTTGTATAATGTTTTTTACTCAAAGCAACATGTCAGAGACTACAAAAGCTATCACTAACATGTCCTACTTTATTTTCGTTTAGAGAATCTTTACCTGATCGGGTAATCTTCGGCGAAGGCCAATTTGAAAGAACCAAAAATGTTAATGTATCTCATCGGCTGACCGGATCCTTAAAGGTTCATCCCTACCGTTTTTTTGGAAACTTTAAAAAAATAATGTCAGGAAATTCGACTGATGTCCACATGGGTGGACTAAAACAGTTCTATGTGTGTATGGACTTCCGCCATAGGCAGGTTCACCGTTAAAGTTTTATTGGATTTGATCATAATATTTATTAGTTTATTTTATCGTGTCATAGCATACATATCCAATCCTCCATCTATGTAGACTTAAAACAATGCGAACTCGGGTGCTATGTAGTAAATGATGATGTCGCCTCTAAAATAAGTTGTTAAAAACTTATTAAATTATAATGCCTAAATGACTAATTAACAGGAGTTCTACCTCTAATAAAGACATCTCTCGGACTAAATGGTAGACAATGATTTCTAATAGAATCACATAGCTTGTACCTACTTAGCTCTGCTTATTCTCATAACCTCATTAGATAGACAGGTATTTCCCAAACGCCACACGAATCATAAGTTATTTCCACACCTGACCTTCATTCTCTATACATACTTAAATAGAAAAGCACAGTAATATCTACGTAAGTAAAACTCTAGATAATAATTATGAAGTTTATTCAGTTTTTTTTTAAGTAGAAGAATAATTATATTTAGGTACTTATTACTGTTAATGATTGGTAATCAAATATTAACCTGTTATAAGCGTAAACACGGATATTCATTATGTGTTGAGAAAATACGGACACGGACCAGGAAGCATTTACATTTTATTATGTCATTGGGAATTGGCTAAACTTACGTAGTAAGTAATGTGTAATCTGTGCCTGAAACTAACATGCACGGACCTCATTTACATCTAACATACGTAGTAAAGAATTATACAGTCATCAATAAATACTCCCACTTACTTAGATACCTTTTCTCTTTGACCCATTTTTACACCAGACACAATAAATTTTTCCCGAGATATGACAATTACATATTTTATCAGTTTTGTTTCGACAAGGTTCCTACAGGATGGTAGATTTGTCCCGATGCAAGGGCCGACACCGGGATAAGATATAGAATGGCAGCAAACTTTGACTACGTGACAGAATACTCGACTTCTTTCACATTACTATGCAGGACATATCCCTACATAATATTATTATCATTGTATGGGGCATAAATGGTAAGAAATATACTTAGACCCATTATTTAAAGGCACACCTTTTCAAGACCCAGCTAAGATAACTTATTATCTTGTCGTTTATTTATAATCTTGTTAATATACTTTAGTTTTTCATAAATGGTTAACTTATTATATAACATTGCAAGTTATTCCTCAGGTAATCTAGAATACTAAAATTAGAATCATTAACTCTTTAATCGAACCGACGGCCCTATTACTAAAATAAATCTCTTCCAGACAACCACAAAGAGAGAAATAAAATAGATTATGGAGGAGTAGACCAAAATTAAGTTTGAATTTTATCAATAAGCCTTTAAAACACGTGTTTATATTTATAACGCTGGTATTTCCGAAGGTAAAAACGAAATGAACGTGATGCGCGCCGCGCGAATGAATGACCTCCACGGTGCAGAGTTGCAGACACAGGAGGGTTACTCTATACTGATGAAATACGAACGAACGAGAGCTGTCGTGACATGCAATCGGCACGTTTGATACATCGAGATAGAGTCGTGCGTGTCTCACGCAGCAGCGCTGCGAAACTTAGTTTTTCCTCATATAGAGTGACCCCCCAGTGATGTGTCGTCACATAACAGTCACTGACGTATTATCGCCGTGACGAAACACATATAGTGCCACAATCTTATCTGTTCCGGTGGCGACTTCGCTGTGATCGAATCCAGTGATGCCATCGATTAATTTTTGCCTATTTCTGGTTTAAACGACAGTGCATTTCTGCTATTACCTATTGTTATAATAAGGTACATTCATAAGTATAGATAAATCAAAATATAGGGTCGATAGTAAATGAAAGAGGATATAATATATCAAACGACATTTGTTGTATGGAAAATTTGTCCACGGCGAACAGAAATAAAATTAGTTCTGATTATGTTCTGATATAGGAGATTAAATCTAGATTACAATGGTATAGGTAATATATGTGGGTCGTGGGAATAACGAGATACGACTTAAAAAAAACTATTAATTATTATTTTTGAACACTTTATTTAACATTTTTAAAGTAAATAGAAACAAGAGCATACAATTAAAAGAAATTCAGACAGTGTGCAAAGGTTAATTCATCATCATCATCATCACGACCCATCACGTCCCCACTGCTGGGGCACGGGTCTCCTTCCAAAGGCTAATTGCCAAAAAGCAATTTCTTTCAGCCAACTCTTGATAGGTTGGGAAAACAATGACATGTCATAAATCATCATTATTTCGTCTAAAATCGCTGCAGGTGCGAGAAATTCTTCTTGGTATACTGCATAAGATTTAAAGTATCATGTCATGTCCTCACACCTGTAATCAAAGAAAAATAAAGATTATATACTTTTCATCACGAGTATCACGACTATTCACGACCCATCCCGTCCCCACTGCTGGGGCACGGGCCTCTCCGCTCTCGGGAAAATATTTAACAAAATTACATGGAGTAAGTATATGGGTAAAATTATTCGTCATATTTGGCAACACTAACCTGTAGCCGCTGCAACTCGTTCTTCCAATTTTTCAAACGGAATTAAAGGCGCCTGAATATGTTATTCTTCCTGCATAAAAGGCAATATATATATAGTAATATATAGTACTACTTTTCTTGCATCACATTACAGCGCTTTTGGCAATATTTCACCCAGAAAATCACAAAACAAATTAAATAACGTAGCGTCAGCCTCTTCGTAGAAATTGACAACTCAAATAACGCACAGAGTATGAAATGACGTTTGACAATGACGTCTCGTTAGTTGCACATTTTGACCACCGGAATAGATAAGATTGTGGCACTATACAACCGGATCTCACTACACCTTCAATTGAAGACAATTAAAAGGTGGTTCACTCGTATGCGGATATTCCATTGCCTAACTCTGACTCATTGCAAGTTCGAACTGATCAAAATAAATATTGATGAAATATTTGCACCTTAGCTGTTAAAAGTATGGTATTGATGTGTATGGGTTTTTTTCATTATTTACCTAATATTGTTTATAGAAAATCACTGGGTTAGTATTAGTTTTGAAATTAGCAGGCGCATAGTTTAGAGCAGTAACGCTCGAAATTCATAAGGACTTCAATAAAAAATACCGTAAAATTTAAATTCGTGAATAAAAGCTTACAAATATACATCTTACATCTATGTAGTTGTAACTAACTAGGTAGAAGATTGTATCTTTACAGAAAGTACATGATAAGCTCACCATCGTTCGGATTCTATAATAAATATATCTTTAATAATAAATAATTTTTATCTTTTATCTTATCTTTATCTTTTTATAATTTACTACCATGGAAGTAATAAGTACCTAACTACTAATAAGTAGTAAACTACACAAAACCAGTGTCAAATTTAAAATGCGGATTGTAGTTTTCAGGAATTACCAATCTACATCCGCCATACGCGTCTAATAACCTCTCAAATAACAACCATTATAAATGAACAGATCATGTGTTGCATATTATATCCAATGACCTCGTGATAGACGATGACTGTAGATGACGCACAGCACACGGCTACTCGAGGTAACTGTGACGGAGACGACGACGTGACGACACTACAACAAGCTCAATCAAACCATCTCTGATATAGCAGGCATCTGACACAGCGTAAGATCCCAGGGGCCGGAACTGCCAACCGGTTTCCTCGTACAGTCGTACACATGTGGTATGGTATGGTACAAAATATACTTGTAGATTGTTTACTTTGCCGATTTACAATGAATGAGTAATTTAGCTATGTAGAATATGTGCTATATGAGTTTATTTTATTTAACAAATATGCACCGTTAGGGAAGAGAAAGTTCAACGGAAAGCAATAGCTGAATGTTTGCAAATATTTATTGTTACTGTTATCGTGCCTTTGTAAAATCCCTTTATCTTCTCCTTTGAACTGCCGTCGTGTTTGTATCCAGGCGCAGGTACGAAGTAGCAGAATGGATTAACGTTGCACCCTCATTATTCAAATTGCTTTATTATGTATTACACGCCCCTAAGACAATAGCAAAGGATACTCCACAATAGACACAATGCGACCCAAGCCGGGCAGCGCGTTGTCCAAACTTAGACATTTACGGGCCGAAATTTTACAAAAGCTAATTTTGTTGCAGTTTATGACTTTGAAATAGGATCAGCAGTCATTAGAGTTTTTTTTTAATACGCCTTTTATGAGGGTGTCATCCGAAGGCCAGGCGGCAAAAGACAAAGCTGCTATGCGTAGGGCTAAAATACGGAACGGAAATACAGGACGTACCACATTATACTTGTTAGATATCGAAGTTTTAAATGAAAAAATTATATATATATATCTTATATCTTCTAGCCATGGCGTGGCATCGAACACATCAAGAAATTAAAACTCCTGCTAATAAGAAATGACCTATCTATCTATACCTACTTAAATCGTAATACTGAGTACTCTATACTTATTTACTTACTGCTATATTTTATGAAGAATCGTAGCATACACGCTCAGTTTTACTTGACAAATGATACTCAGCTTCAGCGCATTATGTTACTATACTCATCTATAGATATTGCTAGTACGCGGCTCTTAGCCTGATGGCGACTGCTGCGGAATGGTTCGTATAAACAACCTTTGGCGGCTTCTTTACTGGTTTACGAGCTCGGCCTTCATCACTGGGCCCATAATGAAGTCAACATCCTACATCGGATGGCTGAAATATCTAATTCAAGCCATATCATCATATCAAACAATCTTTGGCAACAGTATTTATTTATACTTTTATTGCATCATCTACTTTCGAGTACTTAGGTAATAAATGTACAATCAAGTGGACTTAATGCTTAAAGTATTTTCTGCCAGTGAACCTGGAGGAGGTTCAGGAACCAAAATGTAAAAGGTTATGTGCAAAAAATATATATTAGTTAAACTTATAGTTTACCTCTGATATTCCTGCTTCCCATGTTACATTGAAAACTCTGTTCATTATTATAAGGTATGTCGAGTGTTCTATCATTTCACCTACTTAACTGACTTTCAAATAAGGAGGAGTTTATAAAATTTGTATGTTACTTTTACAATGTCTGAATGTTTCCCCATAACGTCTATAACACAAATCATTTTTTTATGGAAAGGGAAGTTGTAAAATAAAAGATTGGAACTATTTGGAACAAATGAGTTGACTGGCCAAGCGCGGCGAACAAAGAACAACATTCAGGAACATGTTTCAACCCTTTCACTGCTCCAGTTTGTATTGTTTCTGTGCGGGGTCAATGTGGGCTTTTTGCATCGCCATTGTAAAAAGGTTTATTAATCAATTAATTAAATGTCTGTACGGTCATTGTCCCTAAGTAAATATGTAAATTAGCCGGCGAGTAACAAAGCTTTGATTTATAGGCCATGTTAAAAAAACTTAACAGAAGGTGAGAATTAGTCGTTGTTGAAACGATGTTATAATACTTTCTTGTAGAAAGGTAACGTTTGATTTATTAATAGGGTTTGTTTTTTTAGATTTACGTATAATAATCATTGGTCATGGACTCATGGTTGTAGATGTTATAAGCCAAACTTAACTAATTTAAATGGGTCTGAGACAGTAATTGATTTGGCTTCACCTACTTTATAATACAATTTAAATATTTATGTTATGTTGGGTCTTGTGCTATTTCTAGTATATTATATCTAATAACATTAGATAATTTATTGTAAAATATAAGTAATTATAACTCAATTGGAACATATCACAAGCAGATAGCAATTGTGTGGGCGTGAGAACTGGGAACTACGGTAGGTACAGTATGAAATTATTATCTATGTGAAAATTCGACACAATGTATTCCCAACCACACGAATACCTAAATAGACACCGACAGTGCATTATCTACAAGGAAAACCATATAAATGATTTATCTACTTACTATAGATAAAATTCCTGATACTGAGAGAATATTTCTCTTATACCTACTTATATTTTATTTTTATTTTTTTGTATACATAGGATCTAAATTATTTAAAACGTTTCACCATGTAAAATACTTTATAATATACAGGGTGTCCCAAAAGTCAACGTCATCCCTTAAAGGGCTGATAGGTCAGCTCATGAGAGGCCAGAATATCACAATATGACCTTAGTAAAAACTCGATAATTTTCGAGATATTGACACTTTTATAAATTTGCTGAAAATCGACACCTTGGATCAGTTTTTTGCGTGCCGCCGGTACAAAAATCCATATTGTTAGAATTTGTGTGGTGTTGCATCACCCTGTATAGCCCTACTATTGATCGCAGTCAAAAAAATATCGAGTAATGCTGTATGTTTAAAAAAAACACGGTTTTCAAAGTCATAAAAGGTAATCGTATTTTTTTATAAACAACTTTGACTCTACATACTGTAAAAAAAATATACCACGCAAACCTGGCACCTTATTTGAAAAGATTGCTCATTTAATGCAGTTTCTAAAATGGTATGAAACGTTGCTATTGTTTCAATTAACAAAAAAGTTATTGCTATTTTAGTACAAAACGACCTCGATGTAAAATTGTTTGAAGGAAATTTATCTGACTGAATTTATTAAGGGTAAGTCATGTTGGAATGAGTAAAAGTAAAATAAGTGGTGTGGCCGGGAGTGGAAAAAGAGACAACGTTGTCACAGTTAACAAAAAAAACGCATTTTGAGTATCTTTCTCGAAAAAAGTGGACTATAGCAACTCCACATTCCCCATAAATGTAGCGCATGGTAACGTACATTCCTGAGTAGTGCTAATGTGTGATATTGTACAAGTAAAACGCTTACACATGTACATTGTACACCCACAGTACTCGTATCCAAAAAAGGGACAGATCAGTATTTCATTAACATTACCTCTAATTACTTGTTATTTATTTTAAAGTTCTTGTTAAACAAAACCAAACTCTCAAAATTATGATTATGACCATTAATGAGTATTATTTTTTGCTGATTATGTACTTAATATAATAATGTGGTGTTATAATTTTGAGAAATAAAAATAAAAGTCAATAAATGTTTGTTTTTTTTAAATAAGGTGTAAAAAACGCAAAAAATGTTTTATAATTCTTAGCTATTTTTGCGTCATCTATGTTGCCACTCCCAGCCACACCACCTATTTTACTTTTACTCATTCCAACATGACTAACCCTCAATAAATTCAGTCAGATAAATTTCCTTCAAACAATTTTACATCGAGGTCGTTTTGTACTAAAATAGCAATAACTTTTTTGTTAATTGAAACAATAGCAACGTTTCATACCATTTTGGAAACTGCACTAAATGAGCAATCTTTTCGAATGAGGTGCCAGGTTTGCGTGGTATATTTTTTTTACAGTATGTAGAGTCAAAGTTGTTTATAAAAAAATACGATTACCTTTTATGACTTTGAAAACCGTGTTTTTTTTAAACATACAGCATTGCTCGATATTTTTTTGACTGCGATCAATAGCAGGGATATACAGGATGATGCAACACCAAACAAATTCTAACAATATGGATTTTTGTACCGGCGGCACGCAAAAAACTGATCCAAGGTGTCGATTTTCAGCAAATTTATAAAAGTGTCAATATCTCGAAAATGATGGAGTTTTTACAAAGGTCATGTTGTGATATTCTGGCCACTCATGAGCTGACCTATCAGCCCTTTAAGGGATGACGTTGACTTTTGGGACACCCTGTATATACTTCGTAAAATATAGCATGAGTCCTAGGACAGCTTAAAATCTATACATTTTATTTGTCATTTATCTGTTTTTATATTTATTCACCAGGCATAACTGCGTGGTTGACGTGTCGTCGCACTGTAAACTTTTCAGTGCAAATGCTTGCTGATACTATTTTCGAATCTACACAAACATATGAAAAAAAAACAAATGTCACCTTTGGAACATTTTGACAGTGACAGATACTGTTCTTTTTGCATATGTTTGTGTAGATTCGAAAATAGTATCAGCGCAGCGATCTTGTGATCGCTGCACTGTAGCTGATTTTTGCCAAGCAGTGTTACCAAATAATGTTGTTGACTTTGACTCCGTCGACAGAATCGTGATATTTTCTAAATGATATTACTTATCAGTGTAAGCCCCTGTTCCACAATGTCTGGTTAGTCGCTACCTGTCGGATAAAATACATGCTGTCACTGTCTAAAAAATAATAACAGAAAGTGACAGCATGTTTTTAAAGAATTACTATTTAGCATGTGATGAGACTAGCTGTGACTGATGTGATAAAATCAATAATATAAGTAGGGTCTTATGGGAAAATGTTAACTATGAGTACTCCATTCGTTTTCCGGTAAGTCTTATATTAATTTAGTATATTACAGCTTTCGACTTACGTTTTTAAAAATATAATATAGTTTTTATGCGTCAAACTAAAAAACTTAAAACAGTGTTTCCTTTTCAAAACTAAAAAGGCAACAATAACAACCCTTGCCTACTGAAGCGTACGAGATAGCATCTCCATCGCAGCCCGACACTCACTCAACAATACTATTTAGGATCCTTATGCCATTATCTTTAGGGCTGTTTTCCATGACCATCCTAGTCGATCTGTATTTTCATGGTGTTGTAACTGATACGGTGTTGAGAAAGAACACTCGAAACTTAAAAGATTTTACCCAATGTTAGAAAAGACACTTTAAGTGGGACGGCATCGTTTGATTACAGGGATAATATGGGCCCGTCTGTACACACTTTCGGCGTTAAGATATTATCTGCCGGATGATCGAGATGTACTGCTTGCAATTATCTGCAACTCGGAATGACAATGCCTAAGTACTTGATATGTTTAGAACTATGACAAAAAGATGTGATGCTTTGATAAGTGTTATTCAAAGTCTGATCATGTTAAAAAGATGGCCAGACCAAACTGGATCAGGATATCTCAAATAAATTGTAGTAGTAAATGATGGGGCCTAGGGTCCTGACTATGATGATGATAGGATAAGCCCTAAGCTAATAAATGAGTGGACTGTATTTTATGGTATGAATAATTTAATGTCTGGTTTACAATGGTTGTATGACAAATATGTATGTATGAAAAGATCGTGCGTCCGAAAGGTAAGAGGGTAAGAGGGTCCGGACAACCGAAGATGACGCATTTATACGTGGTGTCGCTGCTCCCCGCGCTCCTCCTCTTGCACCGATGTTGCCAGCTTCAGTAGCCGCAACAAGCTCCCCGCCGTTGAGGTATTCAACAGTCCAAGGGTAGAGGACAGATATTGTTGTAGGCCCGTTGAATTATGCCTCGTTTGGTGTCTATGTCTGCCACTCTGCTGACTCCGTCTTTGCCGGTATGTAGCTGGACGATCCGTCCCATGAGCCACATCAAGGGGGGTTGCGTCTTGTCCTTGACCAAGACAAGGGATCCGGCTCGAAGGACCAAACTGATGGGGCCTAGGGTCCTGACTATGATGATGATAGGATAAGCCCTAAGCTAATAAATGAGTGGACTGTATTTTATGGTATGAATAATTTAATGTCTGGTTTACAATGGTTGTATGACAAATATGTATGTATGAAAAGATCGTGCGTCCGAAAGGTAAGAGGATAAGAGGGTCCGGACAACCGAAGATGACGCATTTATACGTGGTGTCGCTGCTCCCCGCGCTCCTCCTCTTGCACCGATGTTGCCAGCTTCAGTAGCCGCAACAGTAAAAGTAGGTTTGGGTTATCAATAAACGCGGTGTGTTGCAAAAGCGGTATAATAAGCCGATTGGGAGTTTGGGAGTGACCCAAGGGCTCATCCTAGCCCTGTACTTACAGGACTCTGTTAAGACGTGACAAGAGTTATCTGGACAACTATTGTTCCATGATTTTGGATAATTTGACTACCTACATTGTTACAGAAATTGTATGCGTCATCTCACTTTTTAGTATGGCATAGGTAAAGATTTTTTCATAATTTTCGTACACATTAACGTCGTAGAAGAAAATTTGTTCAGAATGATCAGCTGAGGGTGTTCCACACCTATAAATCTGGTCTTAGACGAAGAATTTTTCAGTCAAATAAATTGGTGAGCTTTTACTAGTGGCACTAGTGCTTTCTAGATGCTATAGATATACGAACCTTAGAGGAACTTTAGATGCGGCCGCCGTCGCAGGCTACATTTGCCTGTTCGTTGAGAGATTATTTACTATACTAATGTATAGTACTACTACTACTACTGTACTACTAATGTATAACATATAATGTAAATGATAAATAATTAAATAGCGACAGCCCGTATCAGTAACACTCACTCCTATGTTGTTGCAAGCATCTAACGTAATTATAGCGCAGCGCAGCTCCCTTTCAAGAGCAAATACAATTACAAGCTTCGAATAAACGGCTAATAAATGCAGCTTTCATGCCTGACAAAAATATCACGTTTCTTTTGACATTTTATCAGATCCTGGGATTTGGCTCCCCCTTTCAAAATGTATATAACATCTACACAATAGGAACAAAAGCTTCGCTACAAATATATAAAACACTTCAAACGTCGACAGCGGATAATGCCCATCATTATACATTCATGTGCTCGTTTCGTTTACAGTATTTATTTTCAAATGTATCGAGGGGGAAAACCCTCTTTTCGCTTGAAAGCTTCCGAAAGCGCGGCTGGGGGCGGTGCGGCGTCGCGGACGAGGCCCGGTCGGTGATTGGTGGACGCCCCCCCGGCAGGCCCCGCCCTGCTGCAGCTGCGGGCGGCGGCGGGGCCTCGCCGGCAGTCGAGCGGAGACGTCGAGGCAGGTGGACGTGTCGTCACTCGTGAGCCAACCTTCCGATTCGTAGTAGCGCGGTTGATTCATAGTCGCGCTGAGTCAGTGTGGTGCGCGTGCGCAAGTGATGGTGTATGAGCCCCGCGACAGTCAGTGACCCCGTGAAGCAGGACTAGTAATGCACGCGATGAGCGACCCGGCGGCGCTGAGCATGCTCCAGTTCGACTCCATCGGCCTGTACGACCCGCCCAAACAGCGGTTCATCTTCAAGATGCCGCGCGTCGTGCCCGACCAGAAGGGCAAGTTCGAGTCGGATGACCTCTTCAAAAGACTGAGCAGGGAAAGTGAGGTGCGTAATGTTGTGCTGTATTTCTTTTTCTACCCTCAAACATCTGATTCAACAATATTAGGTATTATTATAACCTACAGTCGGTTCTCAAAATTATTATGCACAAAATGTGCACTAATTGACTACTATTAGGTACCTATTACCTTGAAAATACCCAACTAATTGGTAGTTAATTAACTACCATTTAGTTGCTGATTTCACTATACACTTTAAATATATTTTTTTTATTTATGAAACGATGAATATTTTTATATTTTTTATATTCTTATTAAAAGACAAACTTTAAAGTTATGAACTTA
The DNA here is from genome assembly GCF_932276165.1 of Plutella xylostella. Taxonomy (NCBI): domain Eukaryota; kingdom Metazoa; phylum Arthropoda; class Insecta; order Lepidoptera; family Plutellidae; genus Plutella; species Plutella xylostella. The sequence continues at coordinate 6,729,925 of NC_063984.1, read as the reverse complement.
AACTAACCATATGAAACATGGCAAATTATCTATGCAGAAGCAAAATAACGATCAAATCTGTCCATCCATTTCTCAGATGGTATTTAACGTGTTTGCTAACTATGTACCTACCTTCAAGGCTGCCACGCAATCCCAACATAATTTTCTAGAAGCCTACCCCCATAGCTTATTTTAAGTAGGTGGTACTATGTCTCTCCAACTCATATACTGATACAACCTATACCTAGGTACAATCATAACTTTTCATACCCAGTCCAATAAAATTGAAAGTCTTTATTCCCAGTCCAGCTCCAATGTTCAGAGGTACAGTTGCATCAACCTCTTCCCCCTAAGATCCTGTAGTCAACAACCTAGCTACCCTACAATATTCCTCAAACCCGGTCTTTCTCCCCCCAGGTCCGCTACACGGGCTACAGAGACCGCCCCCAGGAGGAGCGCATGATGCGCTTCGCCACCGGCTGCCGCGAGGGCCACACGGAGATCGCCTTCACGGCCACCGGCACCAACCTGCAGCTCGTGTTTGACCACTCGCCTTATAACAACCGAGGCTGTGATTTCAATAAGGAGAACGGGAAGGTAAGGGTTGTTGGGTTGATTTGAAATACACTCGCGAGCATTGAAAAAGTTCCAGTGACATGTGGAACGGATATGACGGGTGGAACTTTTTCATTGGTCGTGAGTGTAATATTTTACTTACATATGTTTTAACTGCCTTGAAAAAAGTCATCATTCTTAACACGATGGAAGAACTAAATTAACCTATTCTCCATTCGGATAGCGACCGTATAGGCTACGGAGAAGAACGGTGGCAAGATCGGCTACTCTGCTCGGTCTGCCATGTTGTGTCCTAATATGTAAATTGGCTACTTGGAGGTCTGGTTCATAGGTCGTAGCGTAGCTCACTGCTGGTCGTCTCCCTCGCCCGTCATCTCCGTCTTGGCCTGACTCTCCTACGGTAACCGTTGTGTCGTTGTTCGTCGGCCAAAAGACAAGGCTTCTCCACAAAATAATTATACTTTATATTGTTCTAGAAAGAACTAATATTGTAATCTGTCTAAATTAAAGAACTGCAGGGCTACTTAAAGAGCTACATTTATTTCATTAAAGTATGCTAAAGATTTATGGACGGAGAATAAATTTGGCTAAAGGTATACGTAATGTGATATTACCTATTTTATTTACAAATAATAACAAATTCAACTTAAAACAACAACTCGCGCTCACGTCAATTAAATATTCGATACATTATCCTTGTTTGCTATGCGAAAGGCAATACCTACCGTGACTAACACAATACGCATAAATATGTATAAAATGACTTATTTTAAAATCTGTTAGAATACCAGTAACGGTTTTACTAGATCGGCTAGGGGTAGGAGTAGGTGGATAGATCAGGGATAGATTAGATATGGATCCTTTTCTTTTATGTCGTGCAGTGTTATAAAAACTATATTAACTATATGGTTAACGGGGGTTTAGCACTGTATTTTACAGTATGATTACTATAATTAAACGCTGAAATTAAAATAAACAATACCTACATTCAAAAGAAAGTCTTCATAAGACAATCAACGGAATACGACGCTAATGCGAACCTCGGAACCCGTGCCTAATGACATCATCCGTCACCGGCCGCCCGCTGTGTCATCAGACCGGCACTTCCGGCCTACATCTCGACACTAAATTAAGACGTTAATATTCAAAATAAGAATAAAAAGAGACGAATCAAGAAGGCATTAAGAAAAGAAGGTTCTGTAGCGGAAAATGCACGCGTTGAACTCTTTTGTTTGGTGAAAGTAATTTCGTAGCATTCCTTGTTCGTAGCAGTCCTTGTTCGGTTTCTTTTTGCGATCGTTGCGGTTTTACTTTGTAATGTTTGGTATTATTGTGATAATATTTTTTAAAGTAGGTATATGATTAGGTATATTATATTGAATATTATTTTTGTAAACCTGTTTTCAAGTATTTTCCTACTTAACGTTTTTACTTAATTGAGGTAATAAATTCAAATGCATTTTGTATCAATCATAATATTTTATTTAATGTAATCGTAATAACTGTGACGTACTTCATTAATAATGTTGCACTTAAACCATATTTTTTTCCTAAACGTAGTGAGGTAATACAAATCAAAGATAAATTACTATTCGGTAAGTCAAATTAAGTAGTCGTTCTATCTGTTATTCCATGAAATATAAACAGGCGCGGATACCGTTAATTTTCAAAAATCCTACGGAACCCTTAAAATGAAGGCATAACGCTGCACATAACGTGTTGGTCACGCTCTGTCCCGATCTAATGCTCGTTTGAATGAAACACAACACATGTCTGTACCTGGACAATTACTGGACCAGATTTAATGTGACTCGGATCATGTTGATGCATTAATGACTACATGATATTAATAGTACAGAAGGTACTGCTGTTTGTTATTTGAGTCTTGATAATCAAAGACAAAATATGGTAGGTTTAGGTTATGTTATTACTTTTTACTCATTTTTTAAATTCGACAACGTTCTTCATATAGATAGTATGAGAAAATAAATTTCATTTTAAACATCTGTAGGTATCTGTACATTGATGACTAAATATTGAGTTACAGACTACTACACATCCCTAAAAAGATAAAGTCTTCAGTTGCAACCTACTGTGAAATTTAATAATGAAAGCTACAAATATTCAATGCAGTGCTATATAAAGATACACATATAAACATAACGAAATCCCATTTGGCGTTTCGTTTATTGAATAGCGCCCCCGGCCGCCCGCTGCGCCCCCTCGTAGGGCCGCTAGTATTTATTTACATACGGTTCATTTAACCAGCCACTCGAGCGTGATCGAGCCTTGCTATGAGTGAGTTAATATGATTTTAGGAGCTTTTTTTCATACGTCGAAAGTTTATAGTTAAGTTTGATGCCAGAATAGACATGTATGTTGAAGTAATTTTAAGGAAATATCTATAGTTATTTTTATCTAATAGAAAATATTTTCCTGAAAAAATTGCATTGATATTTGTAGGTTTTTAATCACAAATAAATATCACATACTTAAACGAGAACGACATAAATGTTTCAAATATCGTTAGATATTCAGTAATGGCGTTCATTCACCGTCAAAATGCAATTTCCCGACATCTGCTATTCCGGTAGCGATGCGAGTTTCCCCTGAAATCAATAAAGTCGGAAAATGCTCTTCTCCCATTGGCCGGCGTCGCGACGCCGCGCCCGCCCAACAAAGATGGCTGCCGACGCCGCTCGCCCCCCGGGACCCTCTTCATAAACATTCATTAATTTATCACTTCCACTCGAGTTACATGAGTCTCGTCCATGAGAAAATGAACTAAGATATGGGGGAACACTACGTAAGATATAATGTTGCATTGTTGAAATTGAATTTTTCAAAACTACTTGGTTTTATATGCATTAAAGGCAGATTTTCTTCAGTAGATAAATTATTTGAAGCTTTTAGGGCTTGGTTTTCATTGTTAGTAAGAGCTCATATATTTTATTTACGTATAAATCGTAACTGTTTCGTAACAGGAATCCATTAGTAAAAAAAAACAACCTTGCCCAAAAGGAAGCAATTAACAACAAATTTTGAGTCCCACTTTGTCCAAAATTTCTGTGAAACGTCCTATCAATACAAAACCCTCGCTCACTTCGCAAGTAAAGGATCATTAATCACGGAGCTTTGTTGGTAGGCCTTTTTGTACTGTTGCACAACGCAAGAAGCACGCCTGCAATAAGCAACACAATGAGAGGTGCCATACGGCGAACGGTCTGCTGCGAAAATACAAGCTTTTAGGAACAGGTTGTTATTAGTGAAATTACGTTCGAAGGATATGAAAATAAAAATAATGTGAAACAAAAAGTGTGTCTCGGAGCGGATGCCGGAACAAAGCGGCACGCGATGCGCCGCGAGGCCGCGCCCGCCACCGCCGCCGTCTGCTGCAGTCGCGGAGCTGCTGTCGGCTACACACACTGTCATTCATTTTCGATAATCTTTATTTATATAACTTTATACGTACTCTGTTTAAGTAACAAGTTAAATCTTCCGACTATTATGTGAAGAGGTTAAGAGGCGGAAGTAAAACAACTGACTAATTTGAGTAAACTCGAGTAGATAAGTGGTCTACAGTCCGCGGGCGACGATGAACGCGTGCCGCCTGCCGTCTGCGCGCCATGTGTCTGCGAGCAGTCGTATCTCTTACCTACCACCGAGAAAGCCCTAATTTCGACGTTTTTGCTGCTTTTTTTGTAGCCGAGCCCACTCAAGTAGTTTAGAATGATAAATTGATCGTGAACGTTGTATTGTTGCAGGTGCACATCGTGTCGCGGTTCATCATGAACGGCGTGTGCGTGCGGTGGCGCGGCTGGCTCAACCTGGAGAAGCTGGACGGCGCGGGCTGCCTGGAGCTGGACGAGGAGCGCGCGGCCAGCGAGGACGCGGCGCTGCGCGACCAGATCGAGCGCTACTCGCAGCGCCTGCGCGACTTCGAGGAGAAGCGCATGTACCGCGAGCACGGCGACGACATGCGCGCGCGCTGCCACCCCCCGCGCGCGCCGCACCCCGCGCCCCCGCACCCGCACGCGCACGCGCACGCCGCGCACCCGCTGCACCTCAAGCCGCACTCGCAGGGCGCGCTCATCTCCTAGATCTACACCACCGCCGCCTCGCATGATGATTCCTAGACGTGTACCTGTGTAATGTGGTACGATAACAGCATTTATTACCGCGATTATTTTCGCAAAATTTATTGAGTGATTATGAGGACTGCTCTGTGGTTACAAGTTGACAAGTTCGTAGTTATGAAGGCTCGCAAGAGTAGCCTCGACAGTCGAAATCTTTGAGTAGGTCGACTCGAGAGCTGTTATAGTAGTCGCCTATCTCAATATAAACACTTTCGGGGTAGGAAAGATGTGCGTTGCTGCTCCAATAGAGCACCGATGTTATGTATTCCCATTTTAATAGATGTAGGAGTATCGTACACCGTCTGTATAATTATGTAATTTACCAAATAGTTGCCCTAACCAGGAGGCGTAACCTTTGACATGACAACGTGCATCATTAGCCGTTGCATGAGACCTCTTACCTTATAATTGTCGACTGCTTACGAACAATGTAAAATTTACTGTTTAAGTACCTACTTATCTCCACCAAAAATAGCGAATAAGGTGTCGTAATAATGTACCTATATGTTTGAAAAGTTATAACATTTACTTTAGTCTTATAAAAAATTATAGCTGCAATGATAGATATCATAAGAGAATGTTAAAATGTCTACCAATATAATCAGATAAATGTATACTCCCAAGAAGTTTAGTTCGTGAATACTCGTGAAGACATACAGGACCATCTTAGGAAATATAGAAAAGTATTACTTATAGCAAGATCTCAACTTAAGCATATTATGTGATTCGTAAAATAGCCCTGTATGCCTTTCTGTAGTCTACAGTGATTTAATAAACTATATTATCAAATCAGTCAAGAACAACATCTATCGACCATCTAGATTCTAGAAAATACATTTAAAAGTCTAAAATAGCATCCATCCTAAGTTAATTAATGTTTTCGTTCATTATTTTTCCAAATTCCTAAGTACTCTATTAGTTAAATGTTCTTGTTCTAAACTTGTGTTACGTGTTAATTAATTTTAAGTTGATTTTATATTACGACAGAAATCAAACTATTGTGATAGAAATGTAAATAAATGTTTAAGCTAACTAAATGTTGAAGATTTTTAATTTTATAGCCTAGCCCGTGGTGAGAAGCCATGTCTGTCTGCTCGCAAATAACAGTAAAATCAAACGTGTAGTGAGCTATGATATAGCTACACTATCTAAAATACACATTTACCTAAAAGTTTCATTCTCAGTATAAAACATCAATAACAATACTTCCTTGGTGAGATGGTAAAAAGTAACAACCTATATCTCACAAATTTTATACGCTCAATGTAATGCATAATATATTATTCTAGTCTCTGGAATAAAATAAAATCATAAGAACACTATTTTTATATGCCTAAGGTACCTACTAGTACCTAGTTATACAGGATGTTGTAAAAAGGGTATACTAAGCCGTAACCTACATGTGCAGCATGGTATATCTAACCCTGAAACTGAAATCAGAATTTCAAAATTCGCGAAAAAAATCACTCTCAATTCTCAACAAAGTTTCTATGAAAATGATTTTCGCGAATTTTGAAATTCTGATTTCAGTTTCAGGCTTAGATATACCTAGGGAATGCAATCTCGTCTCGCCGAGATCTCGACCTCGCGAGATCTCGGCCATATTTTACGAGATTGAATCTCGTCAAATTTTGTACGAGATCTCGCGAGATAACGAGATCGAGAAATACAGCGTGACGACGTGTTTTTCATGCAAAATATGTGTTTTTTGTTTGACAAGCCATTTTCAGACAAACTAACTTTCCGTACCTTGATAACTTCATCTTCTACTTTAAACTTATTGTATTTGATTAATACGATCTCACAACATTTATTTCAAACTTGTGAAGTTAAATTTTTGTTTTTATTTATAAACAGTAATGTTGTATTACTCTTAATTATTGAAACTAAAGCAATACTTAATATAGATCATTATTTTGTTACCAATATTGTATGAATTTGAACTTATTGGGTTCCGCTCATCTCGCATAATCTTTATTGACCAAAACTCATTTCGCATAACTCGTATGGTCTAAACTTTTTCGGCCGAACCATCACTTTGCCAAGACTTATGTGGCATAAGGCTCGTTTCGTCTAAAACTCTTTAGGCACAATCTTTAAATCCTAAGTTTCGTTTGCTCAAATTTATGTTCGTCTATACCTATGTATAATCTTGTTTCTCCTAATGTTATCTTAATAAATAATATATTAAGTATGTAGTAAATGTACAAATTGTGGTATTTTCTCCTACATCCCGAAAATCACGATATTGTATGATCAAAAAATCGAAAGTTAAAGACCAATATAATTATTACAAACCCCATGAGATCGAAACCTAAAAATAGGTGCGACGACGAGCAAAGCGGGGAGGAGCGTGTTAGGTGCACATGTTCATCAAAACCAAAGCGGAGCGCAGCGTAGCGGAGCGGAGCGTTTTCCAAACAGCAGAAACAATGCAAGGCACCAGTTTGCGCTATGTAGGGAGACGCTCCGTCAAAGTTAAAGCCAAACGAATATTATTACTTTGTATAAACCTATGCCATAGCATTATTAGGCTATTCAAGATTTGGCAATACCATTATTAGGCTAAACAATGTTATGCGAAATAACTTTTTACTAAAGGAGATTTATGCCATACGATTTTCGGCGTAACGAGACTTTGACCAAACGTTACTATGCAATACGAGATTAGGCAAATAAATCTTATGCCAAAAAAGGTAGAACCATAATAAGTACTCTGCTGTTGATTTTTAAAAGAAACTTACATTATTTTAATAACTAACAACGAAGTTACTATTTAATTACAAATCATGTCAGTTACTAGTTCCTAATACAAGCATTTGCATAATGTTTTTATTGACATTCTCCCAATCTCGCGAGATCTCGCTAGGTGGAAATCTCGTACGAGATTGCATTCCGTAGATATTTAACATGCTGCACATGTAGGTTTCGGCTTAGTATACCCTTTTGCAACACCCTGTATATATATTTATTCTGTTCATCCTTGAAACAAAAACACTCACAGAGAAAATTCAATAGATTATTCAATGTACCACCTAATTGTACATAATTACTTTTGTATATTGTGCAATGAAGAATAAATAAATAAATAAATAAATAAATAAATAAATAAATAAATAAATAAATAAATAAATAAATAAATAAATAAATAAATAAATAAATAAATAAATAAATAAATAAATAAATAAATAAATAAATAAATAAATAAATAAATAAATAAATAAATAAATAAATAAATAAATAAATAAATAAATAAATAAATAAATAAATAAATAAATAAATAAATAAATAAATAAATAAATAAATAAATAAATAAATAAATAAATAAATAAATAAATAAATAAATAAATAAATAAATAAATAAATAAATAAATAAATAAATAAATAAATAAATAAATAAATAAATAAATAAATAAATAAATAAATAAATAAATAAATAAATAAATAAATAAATAAATAAATAAATAAATAAATAAATAAATAAATAAATAAATAAATAAATAAATAAATAAATAAATAAATAAATAAATAAATAAATAAATAAATAAATAAATGTACATACCTATTTCAAATTCAAAATTTAAAAGGAAGCAAGCTTCGGTTATTTAACCGTACCTATCGATGTTTGACCGATCACCGAGGCTACAATACAATCGAAATTAGGGGGCAATTCTGCTCCCCTTAGCAAATTAAATGCAATTAGCGTTGCCGGTTGCAGCGAGGTGCGCGGGAGGCACGCGACACCTGTGAGCGGACCCGGCCCCCGCCCTCGGTCATTACACGCAATTTACACAACTAAGGAAACGAGCATTGAAAATTTAATGAGTGCTGTAAATATTATTAATGCTGTAAAACCAGGGTATAAGCTGACAAGCTTGGCTTTGCCTTGACTTTGAAAATATTTATTAGGATTTTGATGTACATAACATTGCCAAGTATCCTAAAGAACTTAAGTTTCATTCATCTAAGTAGAAAGTGTTTCAAAAGTGGCATGAAAGGCAAAAGGAATTGAACGGTCTTTCGCTTATAAATACCCTTTTTGAACACTCTGTAGATTTGGGAAGCTGTACACAAGGGTGTGGAGAAATTCTAAGCTCACCACCCGAACCAAAGTCCTTGTGTACAATTCATGCGTTCTCAGTACCTTACTGTATGGTTCTGAAACTTGGACAACCTACAGAAAACAGGAGCGCCGTATTAACGCATTTCACATGCGCTGCCTGCGGATAATTATCGGAGTCTCGTGGAGGGACAAGGTTACGAACGAATGCGTCCTCAACACCACACGCACGACCAGCATTACTGCCATCCTGAAGCAGAGACGCCTGCAATGGCTGGGACATGTCCAAAGACAGGACACAGAAAGACTGCCCCGTAGAGTGATGTTGGGACAACTGGCCAATGCTACCAGACCAGTTGGGCGGCCATTACTGAGATTCAAGGACTCATGCAAGCGCGATATGGACGACTTCGAGATAGATAAAGATAACTGGGAGTCCCTGGCATTGGACAGACCAGTATGGAGACAACTGCTGCATCAGGGCAAATCAAAACACGATGGGAAATGGTTGGAAAAGTTAAAAACTAAGAGGCTTAATCAACATCTGGAAGCATCGCCAAACCCGAATTATGCCTGTGTCCGATGTGGCAAGCAGTGTAAGGCCCGTATAGGCCTGTTCAGCCACATGAGAAAATGTGGCTCTCAAAACCCACAGCCGCTGTAACAATCATCTGTCAAGATGCAGTGGCCAATGATGTAGATATAATAAACTTTCCATTAATAAACAACGGAGAACGTTCAGACGCGTCGTCGTCGTTACATGCTGTAGCCATCACAACTCACACCCTGCGTTATTTATCAGTCGATAATTTTGTACATTGACATAGCAAATTTTCTTACAATTTAATATTTATTCATACCTAAGTGTTCATAAAGGCATAGACTAATATTAGTGTATTAGTCTATGATAAAGGTAAGGGAAGAACAGGAAATGTTCAAGGTAAGTACAGTGCCACAAACTTATCTGTTCCGGTAAGAGCTCTAATATTTCTTCATTCTATAACATTTTAAGTTTGCTCGTAGTGGTGATTCGTCCTTACGATTTATATAAACCCATCTAATGTATATCAACAAATAATTCATTAGTAATAGTAATAATTCATTAACGGACGATAACGGGAAGTCGGTCGAAGAATGGGCGGATGCTCTCAATTTACAGCTTATACATGACGCCAAATTACCAGCTTCATTCAACAGCTGTAGGTGGAAGCGCGGCTACAATCCAGACTTGATATTCGCTAGCGCCCAACTCAGTCCACAGTGTGTCAAGTCCGTCTCCAATGCCATTCCACGCTCACAACACAGGCCAATAATGTGTCAGGTCCAGGCAGTTGTTAAGCCAATCAACGTGACATTCAAACGGCGCTTCAATTTCAATAGAGCAAACTGGTGTGAATACGCGGCAAAATTGGATAGCATGATGCTGAAGGTAACGCCCCTCCTACAAAATTACGATCTATTCGTGGAAGCAGTTCACACGGTATCACGTCAGTGCATCCCAAGGGGCTGCCGTACTTCATACATCCCAGGGCTTACACCAGATTCCGCGAAAGTACTCGCAAGATATGAGACCTTGTATAATGAGGATCCGTTTTCAGAGGAAACCATACAATCCGGGGAGGAACTTATATCTCTACTAAGCGAGGCGCGTAGAACCAAGTGGATCCAAAGTTTGGCTAATATTGACATGACACACAACAGCAAGAAGGCGTGGGCATCCATACGAAAACTGACGACCGATCCCCCACCAGCCAGTCAACAAGGTACCATTAACGCCAACCAGGTAGCCCACCAACTGCTGCTGAATGGGAAACCTCCGCGTCGAATACGTAGAACCCGCAAAAAGCCAAATCAAGAGCAAGCTGCCCCTGAATCTCCTGGTGACCCTCTGAGCAAGCCTATCACCTTAAACGAATTGATGAGAGGTATCAAGGGGTTGAAGGTGGGAAAGGCAGCGGGTGTTGACGATATAACGGTCGAACAACTGAAAAATCTGGGCCCTGCGACAATATCGTGGTTACTTCAGCTTTTTAACAACTGTCTCAGTAGCGCCAAAATCCCGAAGCTATGGAGAAAATCTAAAATCGTCGCCCTCCTCAAGCCTGGAAAACTGCCCGTGGAAGCAAAAAACTTTCGACCGATCTCGCTCTTGTGCCACACCTACAAACTCTTGGAAAGGCTTCTCCTCAACCGCCTGTCCAGCCGCATAGATCCGATGCTTATACCCGAGCAGGCTGGATTCAGGCCAGGGAAGTCATGCACCAACCAAACCCTAAAGCTCGCTCAGTACATCGAAGACGGATTCGAGCAAGGATTGGTTACTGGTGTGGTCTTTGTCGATCTATCAGCCGCATACGACACAGTAAACATCGGAAGGCTGCTGGGAAAGGTACAAAGCTTAACGAAGGACAATGACTTTGTTCGCTTTCTGGGTGAGATGCTGCAAAATAGACGATTCCAGGTGTCCCTGTATGCGAAGAAAAGCAGATGGCGCATACAGAAAAACGGCCTCCCCCAAGGCAGTGTCCTGGCGCCAATCCTCTTCAACATATACACGAATGACCAGCCCCAGGACCTGTCAAGTTTTCTATACGCCGACGACCTAGCCTTAGCTACCCAAACAAAATCGTTCGAGGAAGCAGAAGACAACCTCGGTGCTGCTCTGGAAGGCTTGGGGAAATTCTACGAGGACAATGCGCTGAAGCCAAACCCCTCCAAAACGGAGTCCTGCGTGTTCCACCTCCGAAACCGCCAAGCACAACGCACACTCAACATCACATGGCGTGGGACAAAAATTGAGCACAATGACCACCCCAAATACTTAGGCATCACACTGGACCGTGCCCTCACCTTTAAATGGAATTGCGTAAGCCTCAAACGGAAGGTGAGCTCACGCAACAACCTACTCAGGAAGCTTACGTCAACCAAGTGGGGAGCATCACCGGAAGTACTGAGGACCACAGGACTGGCTCTATGCTACTCTGCAGGTGAATTCGCCTGCCCCGTGTGGGCGAGATCTGCGCATTGCAGGGAAGTGGATGTGGCCTTAAACGACACCTGCCGGACAATCACGGGATGCCTTAAGCCGACACCGGTCTGGATGCTGTACTCACTGTGCGGTATCGCCCCCCCCGATGTGCGTAGAGAGGCTGCCTGCTCTCGAGAAAAACACAGACAGGAGACCGACCCGAGGCACCCGCTCTACAACCATGAACCAGCTCCTTACCGACTTAAAAGCCGGAAAAGCTTTCTTAGGTCTACAGTTGCCTCGCACAAGGACCCATCAAAGGAAAGGATAGACCTATGGCAGGCAAAATACCCGATGGCGAACTCCTTCATCCCTCCCAATGAGTCCCTGCCTCCCGGACACGAACTACCTTGGGCGACATGGAAGTCACTCAACCGACTCAGGACAAACATGGGCCGATGCGGAGAAAACATGTGCAGGTGGGGTTACCGCGGCCCTGCCTCCAACATCTGCGCATGTGGTGCGTCTCCACAGACCATGGAGCACCTGATGGTGTGCCCTGGATGTCCCAACACCTGCACCCGGGAAGACCTCCTCAAGGCCAACCAGAGGGGTATCGACGTGGCGGCCCACTGGGCCGCGCAAGTGTGACAGTTGCCATCGACACGACAAGAAGAAGAAGATTCATTAGTAAGTAATGAAATATGGATCAATATAGTTTGCTTTCACCGGAACAGATAAGTTTGTCGCACTCTATGCATTTATTTATTTATGAGCACTTTACTGTGCTTACACAAAAAAAAAGTATGAATACATTACAAATGAAAACAATTACCTACTTATGTAACTAGTTATTATGTAGTCTGAGCCTATCTGAAACCTAGTTAAACATTGTGAGATTTGGCGTTTCGACTTTCTCCGTGTTCGGCATCATAAGGGTCACAGTGACAGTTAAATAAAGTCCATTTTTCTCTCCACCTTTAGTTTGCAAGGTGCGGGTGCCTATATAAATAGAGTGAGTCGCCCGCGCGCCTCAGTTGGTTTTTGATTTTTGAAGTGAACACTTCGGCAAAATGGCTCAATGTAGCCACGGTTCTCGTCGGCTTCGCTCCGAACGGGGAAAAATATAATATTGAATTTGCGGAGTCCTCGCTGCCGGGAGCTGTAGCGTGATGCGGACCAGGCGGCGCGGGGCGCGGCCGCCGCGACACGTGGCGTCGGGGAGCGGGACCTGCCGGCTGCTGACGCAGCCATTACTGAGGATTTCGCAACGAAGGTTTGAGTTGATAAGCCGTGAGTAAAATGCTATTATTTACTGCTTTTAAAAGCTCAGCCACTGGTCATAATGCTCCGGCGCTTGGGGTTTTTATCCCACGCAGTAGGGTCCCATTCAATAGTCGTGGTGATGATTGATCACATATTCCGGTCCTACTAGTGGCGCTTGAGCTAGATACTTACATTAATGACCGCTTTAAGTAAAGCATATGTTAATTTTATACAGGAAAAAATAATAAAAATATATTTTTCTACCCTCAATTTCTAATATTTTTAGAAAACAGTTGATAGAAACTTTGCTATTACAATAATGCACTTGATTATAGCTTATGTAAGGCTTTACAAACAGGAGCTTTCCAGGACCGTCATAGGATTTTTTACAGGAAGCACGTGGCTCCGAGTTTCAGTATGTTGGGACATTGTGGCATGTGCGACAAGTAATGTGATCCGCCGGTACCTACCCGCTGAAGGGTAGGCAGGCCGATTCGGTGAAATTGAAGTTTCGTGTAACCTGCACCCGGCCCTGTGCTCCCGCGCTGGCCGCCGTCTCGTGCCACCTGCATCGCAGCGTACACCCGGCCCTGCGCTCCTGCCCTGGCCACCGGTTCGTGCCACCTGCATCGCAGCATACACCCGGCCCTGTGCTCCTGCGCTGGCCGCCGTCTCGTGCCACCTGCATCGCAGCGTACACCCGGTCCTGGCCCTGGCCACCGGTTTGTGCTACCTGCATCGCTGCATAGACCCAACCATGTACTCCTGTCCTGGCCGCTGTGATGTCCCACCTGCATCGCTGCGCACACCTGGCACTCCTGTTCTGGTTGCCGGATCCAAACGCCCCCTGTCTGGGAAGAGATTTTATGCTCAGCGGAACCGCCTGCACTATTGCTAGCACGGTCATCATCATCATCAGCCATCATTAGGAGTGACTTATTTAGAAGGTATCGAGTAACGTGCGCTATTCATCAGTGATTTTGGCATATGCAGACGAACGTTTACTGCCAAGCATAGCCATACAAGGGCACACCAACGAAGCCTGAGTAACCACCTGCAGTCGCCGTAGCCGCATCGGCATGGATGACGACAAATCGGGTAACGTACGTGCACCGCTTCTAAAAGTGTTATAGCACTTCAATTTGATGCCTCCGCTGAGGTAGGGTATTCTATTAAAGCAGCTTTCTTCTGAACTGCCCAAAGTGACCTGTAGACTGCTCCTGGGGATAGTTGTGCAATCAATTTTTTATTTCGATGTCTCTGCTGAAGAAACTGTCTAATGCAGCTTTTGTTCTAAACTGCCTAAAGATCATTGGACTGCTCATGGGAATGGTGACGCACGGTAAGTACAGGAGCGTTACTTTATACTGATGAGAAACGAACGAACGAGAGCTGTCGTGTAATCGGCACGTTTAATACATACAAACAGATAGCTCGCGCCGCAGTGCACTGAAAGTTCGTTTTTCGTGATATAAAGTGACCCCCCCAGACACTATCTTAAGTGTCATGACACATCCAGACGGCAGATTCCAGCTTTGAGTATTTTCTTTTTTCGTCTGTGAGCAAAGTGAATTCCACCGGCGAGTGTTCAACCTAAAAGCACTGAGCTAATTCCTGATTTCGTGAAAGTCACTGTTGCTATACCATACCGCTTCACAAGTTACCGAATTTATTATGATCCTACTGTCGGGTGATCATGATCGGAGTGTCATCGCGGTTTCTGAGTGGCACCATATTAGCTGTCTTCCTTATGTCCCAGTGGATTGTGAGTGTGTATCCGAGCTCTTTGTTGAAAAATGCGTGAACCTCCTACGCAGCAGCTGTCTACTAGTTGTGTATCGAATAAATCGAGTAACGGTGCTCTTGCACGAGACGACTACCTTTTGGTAAAATTATAACTTCCACTATTCTGGGAACATGCATATACCTACTGTGTACTGTGTATCACATCACGTGTAGCCGCAGCCCTACTCAATGTACGGGGCTAGATAATAAACAATGGCAGTCGTCATTAAATTTCTATGAATTTCGAAGGTCATCATTTGGAGCACAATCCAAAGGGTGAAAGTACCTATTCATGCCTAAACGGCTTCTCTAATGAAAATGTATTTTAATTTGATTCTGGCGCAAACGTTTCATAACTATTTTTCAACACTGTATCTGCTGAAACTACTTAGACTGACTGGTTAAGATGCAGACGTGCCGTTTTCGCAATTCCATTTTAGTAATCCTCAACTGTTTTATGGATCTTTCAGTTAGTTACGTAACTAGTTACCAAGTAAAAAAATTACTTGTGTCATGCTCGTACTCGCATCTCATTTAGGAGCTCCTGGCCTCTAGCTGAAGGCTAGAACTGGTATATATATCTACTAAGCTAGTACAGAGTTATAACCGGGCAGCGGTGACGTGGTAGCTGCTTGATTTATTAGAGTTTGCTGAAAACTTTCTAAATAAGTAATAATTATTAGTCATAATAGTAGCTCTTCGCAGTTCTTTCAGAATGCAATACCAGGTCGCTGAAGTAGGTAACCTTCCTTAGCTGGACAACCACAACAAGCCTTTTTGTTTTAAAGAATGTCACAGTTATTCGCAGTCCCACTGTAATATCGATGTCCAAGGAATTTTTCTTGGGTATAGCTAACTACCTAAGTTTACCTATAGATAGCCGCAAGCTATCTGCTGTTGGCGAACTGTCAGTTCTGATTGATAAGTCAGGCTCGAGGTGGCTCGTCCAACTGTCCATGTTCCCGCCACCATGATTGTTGCTTCCACAGATTAGAGAGTCTATGTTGGCTGTCGTTGCATCAGGTCTGATCAGGTACAACTAACATCTTTACGTACCATCTTTATTTAATCGAGCTATTTTATTTTGTTTTATCTAGGTTGACTTAATGGTTTTAAAATCGAACCTACAACAATGTAAGTAGGTACCTACATACGTATCTTTGAAGTTGCAACAAGGCGAAGCCTTAAGGTTTTGGCCGAGGTGACCTTGTTAATGTTTTTCATATGAAGTACTGAACATTTTACTTATCCTGGTGGCATGACTGATCATTTACTTACCCAGTTAAGACATGTTAGCCGGGTTTCATTTATCAACTATTATAATTGTTATTGTTGTGTTAATCAATCTTTATTAATTGATGTCATCTACCAAGGAATGCTGCCAGAGCTCATAATATTCACACATGATGATACAGAATGATAGTAGCCCACAAAATCGGTGCAAAGGCTTATAAAATAACTTTCCTTCCTAGTAGGACTGCACAGGAACTCGTTAACCGCCGAGTTAGTTAGAATACAAAATTAGACTGTGTGTTACTTGTCAATCTAGAATATGAATATAGTGACCTGCATCATGTTTTGAAAAACTGAATACTTAGTTATCCGCCAGTGTCACAGCCTTCATCTAATCTTTTCCAGTAGCTGATGAGGCTGAGATATTTAGTAAAATTATCTTCCCTTCAAGCACCACTCCTCGTTCCAAGGACTAGATGCCGCGCCAGGTGTTGCAGGCCGTGTCGTCATACAGGGCTGACTGAGCAGGTCCTCGAGGCTCCAGGGTCGGCTGCTGCATTTCTGAGGTCAGTCCAGAATTACATACCCTAGTCAGCATGTGCTGACCTGAGCCCCAGCGGCCTGGATCGATATTCTACATTTTACAACTTTTAAATATTGTTGCAAAGTATTTCACTGGTTCCATCCATTCGGCTAGTGTATGTTAAAAATATTGCCTTGACAATAACAAGATTTTGATCAATAATTACTTATAAGTATTGCTTTCGAAGAGGCACTGTGTGTATCCATATGTATAAATACCTACCTATATGTATAGGTACATACCTTCCATAACTTTCTGACAAGTCAGGAATATTAAGGAAGTACTTAAGTCTTATGTATACTTATACCTTTCTTTTTAGTATATCTATTACCTAGAAATCTATGCATTATAAATTTATAGATTCAAATATTTATCTACTGATACACTCATCAGTAGCTTATGGGTCACAGTTGGTTTTCTCTCCACCATGCGATAATAAACACATCTCACAATGTTTAACTAGGTTTCAGATAGGCTCAGACTACATAATAGACGCATTTTTCCTGAAATAAAAATGACATATTATGTATCTAGCCTATCTGAAACCTAGTCATTTCTGCATGGTGATATTACAACTGAGGCGCGCGGGCGACTCACTCTATTTATATAGGCACCCGCACCTTGCAAACTAAAGGTGGAGAGAAAAATGGACTTTATTTAACTGTCACTGTGACCCTTATGATGCCGAACACGGAGAAAGTCGAAACGCCAAATCTCACAATGTTTAACTAGGTTTCAGATAGGCTAGATACATAATATGTCATTTTTATTTCAGGAAAAATGCGTCTATTAACGATTTGGATATTGATAAAATTCCATTTATCTCTAAATTGATTATCATTGATAACGTTTTGACTAATGATTCCGGTTTTGATATTAATTCGATCATTGTAATCTAGATTTTAATTAAACTAATAGATGCCTATTTTAGATATTAGTTAGGTACGTACCTTCTCAGCCAGCTAATTTAAAAACTATTTATCAGGTCATTAACTAAATTTTAAAAATAAGTAAACACTGTTTTGGCTTCATTTCTTCCATAATAATAAAGCAACCAACAAAAAAATGAATAGTGGACAAAATCCACACGCAGTAAATATTTTTGTATTCCCTAAAAAACTCAGACCGTGTGCATTCATGCTAGTTTCCATATCCATATCTCATCGATCTCCTACTATTACATATTTAAGGCGGAAGAAGGTATAATCTGCGATGGTATCACAGGTTTTATTGTGACCGGCGGCACCTCGCCGAAATTGAGGCAGGTACCTGCAGAGATCACTGATGGCCGCAAAAAACTACTGAGATGTCGAACAACACAAAAATCGGACGCTATCCGATGTGTACAATGAACCTGTGATTTATCAGTTCTTTTTGTGCAAAAAGCGCAGGTCAGTATGGCAGCTCGCAGCAGCGAAGCACCAAAAGGGCATTCGGTGTAATCCGCGGAGCGTGGGAACGCACCGGCTTCGGCCTACAAACGCAATTTTAGTATGTGAACTGCAACCTTACAGCGTAACGATATGTACCTGATATATTAATGCACTAAAAAGCGTTGTAGGTACTTAAATTAAATGTGTTTCATTGTTTTGTAGGTGCTGAGAAAAATTGGGATGTGGTTCGGATCCCGGACCATCAATTTGTGTTTCTAGTGCCAAACACGGATCCTTTTTCCGGGCTACATTTAAGTGTCCGTATTCACAATTTTCGGTGTTCTATAATATCCTTTTTGCAACACCCTGCATAAATTAAAAATGTAAAGCTAGTAAAGCTTTAAAAATACATGTATAATGTTTTGAAAGTCATCAGCAGCAAATTATATTCATTAGTTATTTCTACCCGGTCACCGCGAGTGTTACTCAAAACACGATGCTCTCAAAGACCTTCCAAAAGTGAAGAAAGCAGTTTGAACCCGACACCGCGGCTGTAGGGCTTCCTGCCGCCGGGCGGGTCGTCTCACACGCGACTGCGCTGCGCATGCGGCTTCCCAGCCTGGAACATAGTCGCATGGGTATAACAAGAACAGTATGCAACAGTATGGTAGGCGAACTATTGTAATGGTCGATCATGGAAATCATCAGAACCCATCACGTTTTCTTTCTTTCCACTGCTGGGGCACGGGTCTCCTTCCAATGAAGGAAAGGAAAGGTTTAATCACCGAAATACTGTTTAATAATTAAAAAGCACTATGTAGGATCGCCAGTTTCAATTAATTAGGTAAGTACTTATTTTCCTATCGGCCATGACTGGTAGATTAGGAGCGCTGCTGCGGTAACATCGAATTGTACTTGAACTTAGGTATTAAACGGAAATATTGCATAAAAGCTTTCGTTTGTCAATTTGCTAGTAATCTGACTCTAGACCTATCAAACTTCTTTCACCATTAAGTAACTATAATGTTTCATTATCCCTGTATCTTATGGTTTAAGGCGATGCAAAACTTAACGATTACTTGATACGTGATATCTTTATAGTACCTACTTAATTAATTTATTCGTCCAAAAGACTGTTGTATAGAGTTGTTCCACTGGTGAGGTTTCGGCCACGCACGTCGTTGCTTGCTTGATGGAGGTATGACGAGTATCGAATGTCTTCGGTCAGAGTTGCTCGTACGATGAGCGGCTAGGGTGCTGTTTACTGAATCGGTCAATGTTAATTACAATTGCTTGAGTGATTGAATGTCGTGTAGGTTTATTGGAGTAAATATACACTCACTACTCGTCACGAGTCGTGAACTCGTGACTCACGAGCAATGAAAAAGTTTCAGTGAGAAAAACACCACATTACTCCGAACAGAAAAGTAACGCCGTTTGCAATATTGAATTCCATTAAATTGCGCATCGGAATATAACCAACTAAAAACGTAAATATTCAATTCATTGTTATTAATTGAATGTTTTGAAAAATTTGTTTCATTTGGTGTCGGCATTTTGAAAGTGGAACTTTTTCATTGTTTGCGGTTTTTGTTACAAATCATAGTTATAGAAGCAAATCGATCATCAATGATATAAAAAATCACTGCTGAGGGTTTTTAGTTTATAGAGCCGGTCGAAAATGTCTGACATTAAAAATTGTCATATACCTAGGTATCTACAAGACCGACACCACCGATAGTCGTATCGACATCAACTATGACAGTCAGTTACTCAAAGTAAGACAAGTCAATCAAAGGTTCATTTGTTTATCAGATCCAAATAAATAAATAGTCTGTTTTGATTAGGTTTAGTTTAACGAGTGCAGGGTGCAGCGTGCAGCGGCTACATCATAGCTGCGCGGGCGCACCACGCGGCCATGCGGCGGCGACTCGTTTGAACCAACAAGCGCCATCACTTCCATATGTTTCCTCGAATTAACGTCTGTTTTCTACGAACAAAACGGCCATCGTAAAACTGCGACGGAGATCAGTACGCTCATAAAACAGAATTAACTATTTGTTTACAATAAAAGCGCAGCAGTCAGACGCAGATGAAAGTATCGACGTTTACTGACACCGTTTAGAGATCATAATTTCACGCTACGATCGTCCCGATCTGTGTAAATAAACATCCTCTTAGTGATTACAAAATTGGGATGAGAATCTATTTTGAAAGGCAGTCATAGAAAATGGTTTACTTTCATATCATAGAAACACGGGAGATGTAACTACCCTACCCATACCGCCCATACCCTATAATACCCTTAATTGATAGGTAAGGTAAGTACCTATGGCTAATTTGACTGTAAGTATAACGGATGCTGAGGTCGTACCTAGGCTAGTACTATACCAGATGTGTCCATAACAAGATGAAGGAAATTAGGAAACCCAATTTTCTTATTTGTGAATTATGATATATACATTTCAAGAGACCAAGTGCGACGTTCTAGATCTAGATAGTATCATCTTTAAGTACCTGACACCCACTGCATGAATAACTTAATTAATAATCGCGAAATATAGTTACTTAGGTAAGTACCTAAGAAGATAAGTACTTAATTAACAATATATAAGTAGGTATTTCGCTTGATCACTTGGTAAATTGATAACTTTTTTTTATACTGAGGGAGCCAGTATGCTTGCACAAAGATTATGTCGTGTGGCCCCGTCCTGCCCATGCCGGCTGGGGCAGCGAGGGCCGTGTGCTCAACTACTCAACCCAGTGTGAAACAGCAGCTTCAACAAATGTTATTGTATTTGCACAACACTGCGCATTTATGGGACACGACACTATTCGATTATCCTTATAACAAATGTGTAACTTCTTATGAGTAGGTAAAAGTACTCCTAGGTACTATTGCATTAAAATATGTATGATAAGTACGTTAAGTACTTAATTCCTTTTTGAAAGAAAGTTACTTAAGTACAGAATTTTTGTTTGTACTCCATATACCTACATATATAAGTAATAATATGTCTAAGACTATGTCTAAGAGTGTAAGTACCTACCAATTGAGAAATAGGTTTATTCCAAAATCAAACCCTTCCTTTTCTCTATAGACTACTTGCCAATGATCTATTCCCATAGGAAACAATGCACACTACTCCGACCAGTAAAAATAGTCACACAATTGCCAAATTCAATTAATTTCACTATTCGAACACCGCCGATCCGATATGAGATGAGTCGCTAATAAAATGCAGGTAAGTAGGTACATAATTCAGGGTGAGTATCGGGATTAGTCGCGTGAGCGGCGGCACGTGCGGGATAAGCCCGCAGATCCGGGCTAATTGCGCCGGCTCATCCCGGGATCATCAGGTGCTCAGACCACCCTCGACTATTCTATGAACCGGGAACGCCGATCCATCCAGATTCGATTTTTGAATTGTATAAATTGAATTAGAATTTTCTGTTTGATCTGCAAGTACCTATGTATAGTGAGCGGAAAAATTGGTAGTTAATGGATGGTAGTGAAAAACGTTTTGTAAAACCTACAAAAACACTGATAAAGTTTCATAAATGATCCAAGGCAACCCTGTCGGAACGTACACAAAACGAAAGACAACATGCCTACTCCCACTTCGTACCTACCTAAATTCTAGATTTCGTTGGTAGCTTCAAGATTTAGATGGGCCGGATGTTCTATTTAGCTAGCTAGGTCAAATTAATGAAAGTAAGTACTAAATTATTCAACTCGTAGCATAAATGGAAATAACTACGAAGTGGATGAAAAGCTTCGAATAGTTGGTAGATTTTGATTGACTAGTAAGTATTTATATTCACTAGTACTGTTGTGGAACCCGTCCCTAACATTGCATTACTTATAAGATATAATAAAATACTTCGAGGATTACAGTCTGGAGCGTTTATAAATGCAGGAATGATCAAAGTATTTTCAAATCAATTTAGAGCATCAGTGAATAGTAAAGTAAAGAATAAAGAAAGTTGATAGTTACGCCATCTATATATTTGAAAGAAACCTTGCAGTCAGTTTCACTATTCGACACTAGATGTCCAAAAATTATGATAGTGCTTCTCGAGAATCATTCATTCATTCACTCTGTCGTTCAATTCTGTCAAAGTTGTCAAACATCACAGAGTATAACCGAAGATCGAGCGGAGCGAGTGTTGTTTTATTTATTAATACTTCGATGATTGGATTGTAATTTTAATGTTATTAGGGGGCTTTTAATTTCTTTCGTCAGTAGTTAGTGCATTTGAACATGGAGGAAGAAAGTGACAATAAAGATATACGAGAACTAAATGCAATGTTCCATCAGGAATACATAATTATGGCAGAATAGTAAGCACTCTTACCAAGTTTCACACCCATTTGGTTTGATGTTCTATTTAGATAATTTTAACTAATTAAACGTTAATTGTTCCAGTCGCATGTTGCAAACAGAAAATTTTCCAGGCATATACGTAATACCATCCTACGAAAACTCCTTTAGTAAGTTTTTAACTACTTATTACCATCCATTCCATTTGTCTGTTTACCTAATTACCAAGGTTTTTATTATTATACTATACCTTTTTCCTTTCTATTGCAGCGTGGTTTGGAGTAATATTTGTAAGATCTGGTTTATATGAAGGGGCAGTATTCAGATTTACACTAACTTTACCAGATAAATTCCCAGATACTGAAGAAGTTCCGGTGAGTACCTATTCTTATTTAAAATGGACATTGACTCAGTGCACATTGATAAAATTGTAAGTAATGAAAGACTTAATTTTAAATTTTACAGGTAGTTAAATTCTCTTCACCTGTATATCACCCAGCTATTGATGCCACATCTGGAGTCCTCAATATTAGTGAAGTATTTCCGCAGTGGGATAGAAAGTTCCACCATGTTTGGCAAATACTGAAATATGTGACTTGGATATTCCATCACTTAAATTTTAAAAGTCCTGCAAATGTTGAAGCTTCAGTTTTGTGAGTATACTTACAGTATATTTATATGACTATTTTGTTCCTATTTTTTCATACTTATTGCATACTTATATTTATTTTTCAGGTATAAAACAAATAGGAAACTATTTATGGAGAAGGTGAAAGAATCAGTAATATCCAGTATTGACCACATTTACGACGATCCTCCTACTGATGACAGACATTACATATCATTTCAACCATACGATCCAGAGATCCATGATAATGCTAAAAACATTATGTTAAAACCACTCAAACCTCCAGAAGGAATATCTCAAGGAATCTCCTGGGTTCAACAAGGATCTTTCCAACCATTTTCAAAAGAGGAGACATGATCAATAATATAATACTTACTTAATAACTCATTATAAAATAATATGCCATATTCAGTACCTGTGATAAGAAGACAGGAATTATTATCATGACAAAAAATTGCAGCAAATATTAACAGGTATTGTTACTGCCAGCTATTTCACAAAAAAAATAGAAAATAATAGGTATTTAAAAATCAAAAGTTATAATTATAAGTTATATCTACTTGAAAGTGATTAGTATTACTACTAAATTAACTTTATATTTATACCTGTACAAATTGTTAACAAAATCCATGTTTTTATAAATTGGTACCTACTACATTTAAGTATAGTGTTAGATAAAGCAATGAGGTGTGAACTAAAAGAAGTGTCTTGATTAATTAATAAACAATAAAATTTAATCTTAATATTCGACTATGTTTACAATTTATAAAAAGTTGTATTATTCAATATCTTGTTTAATTTTTAAATTAAATTCATTAATCTTTTCTTGAAACCAGTTTTGATCTAATTCATACTTGTGGTTCTTCCATGTGAAGTGTGTAGGGGGCTTTAATTCACCATTAATAAAATCAAAGCTTTTGCTTATTTCTATGGCTAGTTTAGACCGTATTAAACCAATACCGCCATAGAGGTCATCTGTTGGATGATAAACTCTTCCAGTCTGCGGCATCATGTAGATCTTTTCTGGTGTGAACAATGACTTTAATGCTTCACCAGCATATCCATATGTCAGGAAGTCAGTTTCAACATCCTTTACTGGTTTATTTATTATATGTGTGTACACAATTGGAACATCATCACACCTTATATAATTTCTCTCTCTACCACAAAAAGAAACAAAAGGGAATTCGTCTTGATATCTGCCTGTTTTATTCAGTCGAATTCTCTTAAAGAAGAAATCCAGAAATTTCTTCTCTTTGAAGCAGGATGTAAAGTTTTTCATTTTTGAATCATCCAAGAATAACTGAAAATTTAAGATTGTTAAAATAGTAACTAAGTAGGTATATTACGATATTGAGGATTAAACCTTATGGGAATAAAAATATAGCACTTACTTACCATACCTTGATGATCAATAAAATAAAAATATTCTCTTATTTTCGGTTCAGGAGACTGACCTTGTACATAATTAAGATATCTTTTTAATGTTATGTGTGTTATTTTTTGTTTGAATAAATCTGGTATCATACGTTTAGACACAGAAACAGACATAATTATAGTAAAGAAAGCAAAACTTTTGATCTTTCAACCTTTGAACTTCATGAACTTCTCGTATTGCGGTATCGTTTAGTTTGTTTGTTTAGAAATATATTTTTTTTTGCTAACTTTTTTTAACACTTGGCTTGATTGCTTTCATTCATTCATTCATTTCATTTTTAGTTCCCTAGTCTATGATCAATATTTTTAAACCGTGTGTCTGCGGGCTGCCTTATGTTATAAACATCACAGAGCAGAACTGGATAAAAATGTACGAGCTAAAGTGACAGGTGACAGTGACGGGACAAACAAAATCATACGGATTCCACGAAATTTTTCATCAACATTCAACATTTCTAGTTCTCCACAATACTTACCATAAAAGACAAAAGTATAATTCAATACACTATATATGCAGTAACTTAAAATAGTATACAGAAAGTGATATTATTGTCATAACGAGTCATAATTAAAACCCAGTTAACGCAAGGTTAAATTTCCGTATAAGGCAGAGTATGTATTACTAATCCCACAATGGAAACCGTACGACGATCATGGAAACTACGTAAGTTAAGTTCTAATTAGATGTAATATTTAACTATTTATTCCTACGTTAATGTTGAAGGTATTAAAAAGGTGTCTTTTAATTACAGAGGAGTTTGTTGCCCACAAGGCAAATGTCAACTGTCTGGCCATGGGACATAAGTCAAAACAAGTTCTAGCCACTGGAGGTGATGATAAAAAGGTCAATCTTTGGGCTATTGGTCGCCAGAGCTGCTTAATGGTAAAGTATTGACTACCTATAAGAATAACTCAGATGAGACTACAAAAAAACTACAACATTTTTATGTTTTTAATAATTATTGCAGAGCTTAAGTGGTCACACAACTCCTGTAGAATGTGTGTGCTTTGGACATTCTGAAGACTTGGTTTGTGCAGGCTCACAAACTGGTGCCTTGAAAATCTGGGATCTGGAAGCCGCCAAACTATTGAGAACTTTCACTGGCCATAAAGGTGCCATAAAATGTATGGACTTCCATCCTTATGGAGATTACCTGACCACTGGCTCATGCGACAGTCAGATCAAGCTGTGGGACACAAGGAAGAGAGGCTGCATAGTGACATATGCCAGCCACAGATTGGCTGTCAACAGTTTGCAGTTTAGCCCTGATGGACAATGGATAGCTTCTGCTTGTGATGATGGTGAGTCAAGTAAAACTTGTTAGTAGATTTAATTTTAATTGCTTAATGGTGCATTGAGTTTTTGCAATCCTTATGGCATATTTATATTTGTGCAATAAGGAGTAAAATAAAGATAGTGCTGTGTCAAAGGACAGAATTTTAGTATGTATCTGCATAATTCGGTAGAAAGAAGCTTGATAATTCAGTAGAAGAAAATGTGATAAAATATTTTTAAATGCAGCAATGGTTGAGATACGCTATGTATTTAACCACATAATTTTTCACATTCCAGGTATAGTGAAGGTGTGGGACGTGCGCGTGGGCAAGGTGCTTCAGCAGTTCGAGGAGCACACGGGGGCCGTCACCTGCGTCAAGTTCCACCCACATGAGTTCCTGCTGGCCAGCTGCGGCACCGACCGCACCGTCAACTTCTGGGACATGGAGAAGTTCCAGCTCGTCTCCAAGTTTGAAAAAGAAAACTCCTCTATCAAGTAAGTTTTATTGATATTTATTTAGCTCTTTATTTCATAGCTGAAACTTGTATTCAGGCTGAAAATATCTTTCCAGTAAATAAGATGATATAGATGAAAACAGATATGGAGAGACTGGAAAAAAAAACCTATAATTACATCTATACTAATATCTATCTATGTTGCAGTCTCCATTCTATGAATTTAAAATATAATATCTGCCCTTTGTCAGACTGATGGTGTTCAGCGACGACGGCAGCACGCTGCTGGGCGGCGGCGCGGACGGCCTGCACGTGGTGGGCTGGGAGCCGGCGCGCGAGCTGGACGCCGAGCCCGCCGCCTGGCCCGCGCTGCACGACCTCACCGTCGCACACACGCAGCTCGTATGTACCCCTCTCTCTCACACACTGTACCCCTCTCACACACTGTAACTCTCTCTCTCACACACTGTACCCCTCTCACACACTGTACCCCCCTCTCACACACTGTACCCTTCTCTCTCACGCAGTTTACCCCTCTCAAACACTGTACCCCTCTCTCTGAAGGGGATGACTCGTGGATGTGAAGGAAACCGCGTGTTGGTAATACTGGATACTAGTTTATTGTTGCTTGTACAGCGAGGTCCCGTGGAAAGAGGCCGAGACTCCGCCTGTAGCGGCTTATATGCTACCACCACCCCCGACACTGCGCCATCTAGCAGGATGTATAGGAACTTAATAGTGTAGTAATGCTTAATAATCGATCTATGCAAGTAGCCTGCGAGATAACGCTGTGTTTACATAGGAAACTAAGTAGTTAAACCTTCTAATTTATAGATGGCGCTAATATATTGTTAACACAGTTAACATGCTGCGCCCCAAGATTCTAATTAGAAACTAGTTATTTGGTTTCGAATGGCGCTTATGCCCAAATAATAATTTATTTATCTGTTATTACCTACCTATCTAAGGAAATGAAACTCATGTTATTAGCACGTTTAATTCAATAGTTAGATGGTACTAATATAACAGATTTAATTAAGTAGTTACTTATTTGTATTTTTAATATTTAAATTTCGAATCTAAATCCTAACGACTACGAACTATTTACAATATTGAAGCCTAACCTTTATTTAATGTGTAAGCTAAAATATTCCACAACCTATCATATTATCGGTAACTAATAGACCAAATTTGTTAAAACTGAACTATACGGGTATTAAATGAGATTTAACTAGTTATAAGTTATTTGATTGTTACAATAAAAGGCATTTTAACATGTAATCGGTAATGGACAGATATTGTTGAATGCTCTCTTGATTATTCCACGCGCCGTGCGCATCTCTGCGACCCGCGTGATGCCGTCGCGACCCGGGCAGCAGCCGACGATGCGTCCCAGCCCCCACTGGCAGGGCGGCAGTCGGTCATCTTTGATCAGCACAATGGTACCCACGTCGAGTCCGGCACCCTTGCAGCTTCTCCATTTCGTGCGTTCTTGAAGCAGTCCTATGTAGTCTCTTGACCATCTTCTCCAGAAGTCGCATTGGATCTGCTGCAGCTGTTGGTAGTGAGATAAGCGGTTTGTAGGTACATTTTCATATTCGTAGTCGGGCAATGAGATAAGTGTCCTACCAATCAGGAAATGAGCTGGCGTTAAAACTGATATCTCGTCTGTATCCGAATTTGGTAAAGGGCAGAGCGGACGAGAGTTCAAGATACCTTCCACCTGGGTAAGTATAGTACTAAATTCTTCGTAGGTTAATAGGGCTTGGCCTAGAACTCGTTTAAGATGAAATTTACAGCTTTTAACGGCCGCCTCGTACAAACCCCCCATGTGTGGAGTGTAGACAGGTATAAAGAAGAATGGCGAAACCTGACCCGCTTTGCATAAGTTAGCAGCCACTAACCAAACCTATTTTAAGTTATTGATAAAAATGTCTTTTATCAGGGAAAAATATTTAAAAAAATCTAAACCATGGGGTTCTTGAGATATTAGGGTTCAAAAGTAAATTAATTAAATATATTTTTTTCGTTAAATAAGATTTTGATGAATGGTACACGCACAAATATGTTTTATAATCTAAATCATGGGATTCCCAATACATAGCGCATCACAAAATGTATTACATGATTTTATTTATGCAAATAATATCATAATTATTTTTGCACATTTCACACTCAGAAACCTATTTTTATAAAGAGACCAATTTCAAAAAAATATTTTATTCTATTCAATTCCCGTTATCCCGAAGCAACATAAAATACTTTTTATCCAGGAATTATCACGGGAACACTTTTAAAATCAATTTTTAGCTCGAGGGTTACATCTAGTACAGTAGAAAGATTTGATCTTTCAGCACCTATATCTTCGTTCTCCCATGCCTCATAATAATAAAATTAATACTAGTATATGCTGTAGTCACGGACTACATATAAGTGTATGTTTCATCAATGGCCGCTCTGGGTCATGGCGCCATAGAGAAATGGCCATTCTCCTTTCCAATTTATTCCCTCATTTGCACAAGAAGCTATTATTTCGCTCGAACATTCGTCGATAAATTTATAAATTGCACATAATTCGTTATTGGCCCCATGAAAGGTAGTGGAATTATCACTCACTATTGTTTTTGGTATACCTCGCCTGGACGTAAACCTTCGCAGCGCAGACAGGAAGAGCTGAGTTTCTAGACCTGAAACTAACTCTAAGTGAATTGCCTTTGTCGAAAAACAAATAAAAATTGCTATGTAACATTTGTATGACCTGTAACCACGCCCCCTTTTGTCCCTCACCGCAAAGGGTCCTGCATAATCAATGCCAGTTGTGAGGAAGGGCGGTGCTGGAGTTACTCTTGACCTTGGTAAATTACCCATTATCGGTGAGTAGATCTTCGGACTGTTCCTGAAGCACGTTATACATTCTCGTACAACCTTATTAGCGACGATCTTACCGTGTGTCGGCCAATATCTCTCGCGGACAGATGAAAGTAATAACTGTGGCCCTGCATGCATTAATCTTATGTGTTCTCCACGCATTATAAGAATTGTTAGTGTGTGTGAGTGATGTAGAAGTATTGGGTGTTTTTTATCGTAATTGTATGAGGACTGTTCCAGGCGTCCCCCTACTCGAATAATCCCATTTTCCATAAATGGTTTCAAACACAATATGTTTGATGTTTGTGGTAGTTGTTTACTATTTTTTAGTAACTTGTACTCCATTTGGAACGATTCTGTTTGTGCAAATCTAATTAATTCGAGCAACGCATGTCGCATTTCATCTACTGATAAGACCCCGACTATTCTATTGTTCGGATGTCTAGAGTTGTGAATGAATCTTCGCATGTAAACAAATACTCGATTGAGTTTATTTAAGTTAGAATATTTTTTTATTAAGTTTGTAATTAACTCGCTTGACTTGTTTGTACTTATATTACAATGTGTCTCTTGTTCAGTTTCGAGTAACGTTATTTCCGTTTTGGGTAGTTGAAATGTAGGCCACTTCTCGATGGGCTCGGAAAGCCAGGAGGGCCCCTGCCACCATAATGAACTACTACCTAACCTTTCAGCAGCTAGACCCCTAGATAACAAATCCGCTGAGTTGTTACCAGAAGAGACCCAACGCCAATCATCGATGTTTGTATTTTTTTGTATGTCATTTACTTTATTTTTTACGAATGTGTTTAATTTTTGTAGTGGTGATTTTATCCATGCTAATACTACATTTGAATCTGACCAGAAGTATTGTTTCGTCCATTTAAATTTAAGCGCATTGTTTACGTCGTCAGACAATGCGGCTAACAGCCAGGCAGCTCGCAGCTCTAATCGTGGAATAGTTTCCTCACGCGCAACTCTCGATTTCGCGCGCAATAATCGAACCATAATCCTGCCCTGTTTATCTATAGATCGTATGTATATAACGGCCCCATAAGCGGTCAAGGACGCGTCTGAGAATCCGTGCATTTCTATGGTTATGTAATCATTGATAACGACTCGCCTTGGAATAGATAGTGTGTCTAACGTAAACAAACTGTTATAGAATGTTTCCCATTCATTAATTAATTGAATCGGTAGTTTTTCATCCCAATTAAACTTTAATTTGAAAAGTTTATGTATGAAACATTTCGCAATGATAATTACTGGTCCTAACATACCTAACGGGTCGTATATCGACGAGGCTATAGATAAAACGTAACGTTTTGTTATTGATTTTGACATTGGTTCCCGCTTTAATCTGTAACTTAATCGATCCTCATTATTATCCCATACAATACCCAATACTTTGTGTGTGTTATTATTATCTTGACCTATCGGGGTGGTTATGTATGTGTCATGTGTGGTACTGTGACTTACCTCGTTTAAGATGGTTTTCGAATTGGATTTCCATTTTCTTAATTTGAAATTAGCTGTGCTCAGGATACGGTCGACCTGTACTGAGGTCTCTGCTAGCCTGCGCTCGTCGTCGTCGCCGTGAGCGTAGTCGTCCATCAAAAAATCATGCTGTATCGCGGCGGATGCTAACGGGTACTCACCTTTGTTTTCGTTCGCTAGTTGCGTCAGGCACCGCGTCGCTATATAGGGTGCACATTTCAGACCAAAACTGAGACTCGTTAATTTGTAGGTGAGTAGTGGGTCAGTTTGTGTTTCACGCCATAGAATGCATTGTAGGTGACGTTGGTCTTCTCGAACATATATATTTTTGTACATTTGAGCTACATCTGCGATAACGATGTATTTGTGTTTTCGAAATCTTAACAAAATGTTCGTTATTTTGTCCTGACTGATTGTACCTTTGAATTGAATATCGTTTAATGACATCCCTGAACTAGTTTTATGGGAGGCATCAAATACGACCCTAAGTGGTGTCGTAACCTTTTCGCTATTAATTACCGCGTGTTGCGGTAGGTAATTACATGGTTGAGTGAAATCATCATTTTTTATCATAAGGCCCTTTTCTTGCAAATCCCTCATACAATCGACATATCTTTCTTTAAATTCGGGGTTTTTCTGAAATTTCGACTCTAATGTAATAAATCTTTTATAGACCGCGGGACGAGACTGACCGAGGGAAGAGATAGGCAACCTTAACGGTAAATCTACCACAAAATTACCCTCAGACGTGCGTGTGTGGTCATTGAATATTTTCTCACACTGTATAGTCTGTCAGTCTGTTTTGTTCGGTAATAGATTGTCATCGGTTTGACATAACGTAGTGTTGACTACTTGATTGGTATGCAAATTTATCGACTTTGATTCGTTTGTACCTACGCATCCAGTTGGTTTGGACTCGTAGGTATACAGGGTAGTTGGTTGTGTTTGTGCGCTCGGTTGCGAGTATGTATTTGGCTGAAGTTGTGTGTTTGAATGTGTGTTTGTGTGTGTGTTTGAATGAGTAATGTTGGATGATTGGACATGTAAAAGCGTATGATGCTTACCTTTACATATTTTGCAAGTGGTAGCTCTGCAGGTCGGCAGTGTATGTCTCGTACTCAGGCAATTGTAACATAGCCCTAATTTTTTCACGACTCGAATGCGTGAGACCTCGTTTAGGGCTAGAAATCTTGGGCATTGGTTAATATAATGCCCCTCCTTACAACTTGGACACTGATTATTGCTAGTATAAGGTTTAGGTATTACCCTTGAACTCGTGGGACTTGCGGTGCCGGTGTGGGAAGACGTAGCTACGAAGGCCTTCCTCGCGGGTATAATTTGGGCGTCACTGGGTCCATGAGGCTTGCCAGGGTCCAGCGACTCCAGATGGTCCGCTTGGTCCTTCAGAAAGGTCCGGAAATCCTGTAATGTAGGCAATTCACCAGAGTCAATTCTAGAGGTCCGGTTGGCTACTTTGTCCCATTTACTTTGCAATTTTTTATCGAGTTTTTGGTTTAGAAAAAATATCACTAACATATCCCAGTTATCGGTTGGAATATTCAGTGATCTTATTATTCTAAGATTTTTAGAAATGTTATCGGATAATTTTCTTAAAGCTGCGGCAGTTGTGGGGACATAATCGATGTTAAATAATTCTTTCAAATGATTATTGATTAATGATTTCGGGTTGTTGTACCTTTCGCATAATAACTGCCAACCTATCAAAAAACTTTCTTCGGAATATTCGAGGGAACTAACGACTTCAAGTGCGCTGTCAGTCAAACAACTCTTTAGGTACTTAAATTTTTGAATTGACTTTAAGTTCGATTGGTTAATAAGAGCGTCGAAGCTGTCTCTGAACTCGACCCAATGTGTTTTATCACCGTTAAACGACGGCAATGAAATTCCTGGAAATTTAATCGACTGACTACCCTCGGTTAACGGCGAAGAACTTTCATTGTTGGACGGGTTCAGGATCGTGTTGTTATGGTCGGAACCATTTACATTTTGTATGGATTTACCTAGAGCTACGTTCTTAAAATAACCGTCTTCAAATAATTCCCTTTCTGAGATTTGGTTGTCTACGTCTGTGGCCAATGTTTCTATTCTAGTTTGTACAATCTCGAATTCTTCAAATACTAGTGACATTCTAGTTATCCTAAGATCTAATTCTAATAATTGTTCGGCACTTAATTCTTCTGTAAGACCAGATACATACTTCTTAAAACTGGTTAATTTACCCTTTATGACGCCGCGCTTCTTAATTAAATCCTTTAACTCTAAGTTTTCTAGAACTAATTTATCTGAATTTGCCATTTTAATTTAGAAAATTAACAATCGAAAAAATTATATACGGTAGGTAGGTCTGTAGGTATCTTGAATTCGTAATTAGCGGGAAGAGAATTGCCTAGCTCAAAAACTGATGGTAGGTACTTATCTCTTGTTGTCGCTCGCTGCGTGTGGCCGTCCTCGTGCGGCCTCGGTAGGTGACTTCTTGTGTCTTGATGCTCCTTCCCTCTGGTAGACCTCGTGCCACGTGTCGTCGCGGTGCTCGTTGCCTCCGGTAGACCTCGTGCCACGTGTCGTCGCGGTGTCGGTGCTCCGCGGGTTGGCTCGCAGTTCTTGCAAGCCCCCACGAACCTTTGGTGTGTCTCCGCGTGCTTCTCCGTTGTCCACTGCTCCTCCTTACTTGAAATTTTTGCGCGTTCGCTCGAATCTGCTTGTCGTTGTCGCCGATGCCTCGGGCCGTCGCCTATCGCGCAACGAAACCCCAGCCCTCTAACGACCGACTTCACGGGATTGCACTCCTTTCGACTCAGATTCGAGAACTAGGGGTCACCACATGAAGGGGATGACTCGTGGATGTGAAGGAAACCGCGTGTTGGTAATACTGGATACTAGTTTATTGTTGCTTGTACAGCGAGGTCCCGTGGAAAGAGGCCGAGACTCCGCCTGTAGCGGCTTATATGCTACCACCACCCCCGACACTGCGCCATCTAGCAGGATGTATAGGAACTTAATAGTGTAGTAATGCTTAATAATCGATCTATGCAAGTAGCCTGCGAGATAACGCTGTGTTTACATAGGAAACTAAGTAGTTAAACCTTCTAATTTATAGATGGCGCTAATATATTGTTAACACAGTTAACACACACTGTACCCCTCTCTCTCACACACTATACCCCTCTCTCACACACTGTACCCCTCTCTCTCACACACTGTACCCCTCTCACAAATTGTACCCCTCTCTCACACACTGTACCCCTCTCTCACACACTGTACCCTTCTTACACACTGTAGCCCTCTCTCACACACTGTACCCCTCTCTCACACACTATACCCCTCTCTCTCACACTGTACCCCTCTCTCACACACTGCACCCCTCTCTCTCACACTGTACCCCTCTCTCACACACTGCACCCCTCTCTCACACACAGTACCCCTCTCTCACACACTGTACCTCTCTCTCACACACACTATACCCCTCTCTCAGCATGTGGGCTGGGAGGTGGGTTACATTATAGTGTTATACATATACATATAAACGCTGCAATATCCTCTATGAAACTTATAAATTTACACAAATCGAAATTCTTAAACATTAAACCACATCATAAACAACAGCATTTTATCCTCCACCCCCCTACATTCCAGATAGCGGCGTCATTCCACGCGACATACGTGGTCCTGTCCGTGGTGGACCTCAGCGCCGTGCACCCGTTCGGCGGCCCCCCGCCCCCCGCGCCCGCGCACTCCCCTGAGACCTCCCCCTTCCAGAAGAGCCACTCGGTCCGGAAGAGCTTCTCGAAGGAGAAACCCGCTAAACAGGGTATGTTTAGGTTCATAAAGAGTCGCGGTTATAAATTGCGTTGTCGTGTGCCCAGGCATAGCGGCTCGGATCCGTTAGCGATGCCGGTAAACTCGTTTAATATGCATTCCACCAATCACAGCGCCGTATTTATTGCGAATCGCTTAGTGACGATATCTACGTCGGTAGCGGACCCGTGCAGCAGGGACAGGAAGCTATTCTAGCTTGAAGATGACTTGCGAAAGAGTCGTGTTTAGCGCAGTAGCGCTCTGAAACTTCGTATTTGGTGATGCTAGAGTGAACCTTTAGGTATGGAACCGCATGGGCTTCCTTTTCACGTAACGTAAAATTGGTTGTGTTTTGGAAGACTTTCATTGATCTATAGGAGATTCAAGATATTCTTTCATGCAGTCTTTGCATTGTAGGTACGTTTGTTCTCGTCATTTTATTGATATTTTGCCACTAGCTTCTCTATAACGCCGTTTACGCGTGAAAGAAGGATTAACACAGCCTTCCGCCCTCATAACATTAGAAAGGAAAATCATTTTAGCCAATAAAAGCTTAACTACTTCCTTTTCCCATTAGTTAATATCCACAAAGTAGCAAGGTTACAACCAATACCGTTCACTAACATCCTTGCACTACAATAGCAATTAAACTCATTAGTTAATTTACTCCACAGTCGTGCACAAGTCTTCACTACTGGATGAGAAGACGGTCGAGGAGTCAGCGTCGGGCACGGAGGCGGATGAAGAGACGGAGGCCATCATATCTAATGTGCACGACTATAAGGAGATATTCAAGCCTTCTAGAGCACGTGAGTACTGTTGTTGAGAATAGTGGAATAGAATAAGGAGGAAGAAAAGTGTGCTGAACAAGTGACCATAGCTAGAATAGAAACGTAGCAGATAATTATGTATATTTGTGACAGCCAGCGCCATAAAATAGCCGCTAGCTTTCTAGGAGTACACACGTCCTTATTACACTGACTGTATGTGTATATGTCACACGTACTATGGTATTGGCTCTTAAAACACTACCTATGGGACTGAAATATAATTTAAGGTGTATACCGTAATACTATTCGATAGACAACATGCCCTCACGTTATAAAGGGATTGGTAGTAGTAGTAAGTCACCATATCGTTCTGAAACTATACAATACAAATACTACCTTCTATATCTGAAAGTAAATAAATATCTCATGGAAACTTGCACATACTTTCACATTTCATCGCCCGTGAACGGTGGCTTTCTGCGGTAAATACGGAAATATGGACCTTCATGCACTCGACACAAGGGTCACGAACTTATAGGAGACATTTCACTTTCAGTACCGCGCACCCCTCCGCCCGCCTCTAGCTTGTCTTCTGACGAATACTCACTGCCGCCAGGTAAGGGGACTGTTGCACTACTCGTTTATTATATTCTTGTCTTGCAAGCTATTTTATGAATTCAAAATACTCTACTTGAATTATTTTATCCTGAAAGTTTTAGAAACCACATTGTCTAAAAATTACATAGAATCGCATCAAAGGTTCATCAGTCTGACAAGTAATCGCACTTGGTTTGATGTTTCAAAACTTCTAAGTTCTTCATAATGGTAATGACAACACTTGAACTAGGCCCAGAGCAATACTCTAAACACATTAAAGACACATCCGCACTTGCATCAGGACAAACAAAACAAAACACAATCAACTCCAACAGAGTCCCTCCCAAGTCCGGAGGCCCAATGCCCGCTGGCGTCGTCGCCTTCGCGCGCAATCCGCGACCTCTCATTGGTGGAGGCGGCTCCCCCCGCGCCGGCACGCCCCCCGCCCCTCCCCTCACCCCCGCAGCGGCAGCGCCCGGAGCACTTCTCTAGAATACCCACCTCCACTAAGGAAACCTACGCGGAGAAGAAGACTGAGATTTTCACAAGTAAGCTGTGTGGTTTTTGGTGGCTTTTGTGGTGTGTGGTTGTAATGGGTGGCAGTTGTTTATTTGGTTCTTGACACAGGTGTGGTGCTTTTATCGATAATCCCTTGACAATGATAATAAAAGACGTTTACGTTCAGAATTTTATTAATCTTGTGTTTTTAATCATATTTATTTAGATGCGTAAGTAAGGTACTTATACAATTTAACATCTTGTAATACATAGTACAGTTTAATTAATGTCATGCTTTTGTAATACATAGTTACTAGATGCTGACTAGCCATAAGTAATGTAATTATTGCAGATAGACGAATGTTTTAGCAGTACGCATTAATTCTCTCAGAAAACGACCCGGTCAAATTTATCGCCATAACCTATTGAAAACTCCTCTTTCTTAAACACAAGGACTCGGTAAATCCTTTGTATAAACCCAATTCCACGGCTCACAACCGTCGCAACTGCTGAAACATTCCCCCAATCCGCAGCCATAAAACCATTCACTGCTTGACTAACATAACCCAATAACTCCTACAACCAGAGGTGGAGTCCGCCAAAGCGGAGGGGCGCGCGTCGCCGGCGCTGCGCGACTACTCGGGCTCGCATCAGCAGCTCAACCGACACAACTCGTACAAGGAGACCAAGACTAGCACCTGTGAGTTTTGTTTGAATTTATAGGACGAAATAATATCGACTTCTGATAAGGCTGCCTGTCCACCAGTGCCGAGCATTTTCAATGCTGCGAGCTCATCCAATGAGCGGAGTTTTTATGCAATTTCATTGGTAGATTTTTACCTCGCCTTGAAATTGAACTTTACACTCCAGACAGAAGATAATTACAAAATCGTCTTATAATATTTATACAATTATACATAGTATCTTCGTACCTATATGTAGACAGAGGAGAAGCTCAGGAACACAAAAAATATTGTGTGTAGCAATCTTTGTATCACTAATCACTATGCTAATCTGCTTATTTTTTCTAGCATCAACGAATCTTCGACAAAGTAACAGCGAAGTGAGCTTGGGGCCGCCGTCCCTCGGGCCGCGGTCCTTGTCATTCACAAGAACACCCGGAGAAATGAGGTATGCTCCTGACTATAATTTATGTACATTACGTATTCCTGACGACCGAATGGCGTAGTGGTTAGTGACCCTGACTGCTGAGCCGAAGGTCCCGGGTTCGATTCTCGGCTGGGGCAGATATTTGTTTAAACACAGATATTTGTTCTCCGAAGAGGTTATCCGTCAGAGGACTAGGGTTACCGACATAGCTGTCAAAATGTGCAAGCTGAAGTGGCAGTGGGCTGGTCATATCTGCCGAAGAACCGATAACCGTTGGGGTAGACGAGTTCTCGAGCGGAGACCACGAACAGGCAAACGCAGCGTGGGACGCCCTCCTGCCCGCTGGACTGACGACCTTAGGCGGGTGGCGGGTAGTGGTTGGATGAGGAAGGCCGAGGACCGAGTGTTGTGGCGCTCCTTGGGTGAGGCCTATGTCCAGCAGTGGATGATTATTGGCTGATGATGATTTGTTCTCGGGTCTAGGATGTGCCCGTAAAATGGCAATAGGCCCGCCCCCTATTATATTGGGATTGGGACTAACATAACACTCTGGCGAAAAGTGGGTGCAGTAATGCACCTCTGCCTACCCCGCAAGGGAGTACATTAGTACAAGGCGTGAGCGTGTGTTACCATATCCCTAAGGCCCTCCGTTGTGTTGAGGAGTTTTACTCGGAAGGCTTGCCCTTCGTAGTGTAAACTACCACACCAGTCACACATGCATAATCATAAATACCTGTATCCTCAAGGGACATAACAGCGATTCCTTTCACCACAGTGTCACCCTAGTCTAGCGCTGTGGCAAACACCACCTAGCTTAGGGCATATCGCTGACTGAACAGGACTCACATACCTGCTAAGTAAAATTCACATAGTATTTACTCCGCCTAAATTACTTATTTATTCCCCAGGTCGCGTCGCGTGGAGACGGTGGCCCAGAGCGCGGTGTCGTACTCCGTGTCCCGCGAGCCGCCGCCGCCGCCGGAGCCCGAGTTCGTGCCCTACGCCGCCGACCGGCCCGTCGGACTCGACATGGACGAGTTCTTGCCCGTGAGTAACTGGACAGTTTACTAGATTATAATTATATTTTAAATATTGTCCGTGTGGATATGTATGTCCGTTGACAATGGTGGTCTCGGTCTCGAAGCGGACAGTCAATCCAGAAATTATATGATGAATTAAGAAAGAAATAAATACGCAATAACTCCAATGGCGGTGAAGACATCATCAGTCCGTAATCATTTACTGCTAGACCCAAGGAGTTCTACAATAGACTGCCCGCCGCGTTCCTTTCAACCAGCACCGACTACTATTCTAAGGTCATCGGTCCAGCGAAATGAAGGCTGTCCCACCCACGCTACGTAGCGCTCAAGTAACTGAAACGTGGAGTAGCTCCTAGATTGTTATGCTACCATATCGTGCAGGCTATGGCTCCAATAATAATAATAATCATCATCATCAGCCTTCTATCGTCCACTGTTGGGTATAGGCCTCCTTTTTTGTACGCCAATTCTTCCGGTCCTGTGCCGCTCTAGTCCACTGCAATAATAAATCCCGTCACAGACTTAGCTATAATATATATTAATATAGCTAGGCATATTACTATATATTTTCTATACATTTTCGCAGTGACCGCACACTCAGCAATAATATATATGTCTGTGACGTCACCAAGCGATATCGTAATGTACGGTTATTGTATTTTTAACATTTCTTGCTTAACCCATGTTATTAACCCCCAGCGCGGCGGCGCGGCGGGGTCGCGGGCGCGGGGCGCGCGCGGCGGCGGCGCGGAGCCCAGCGAGCAGGAGGTGCTGGGCGTCATGATGCGCGGCCACGACTCCATGATGTGCGTGCTCACGGCACGGCAGAGAGCTTTGCAGGTAACATACGCTTTTTTTTGTTGATTGGCATTTTGCTTTTTATATTTTGGCCATGTAGTATCATCATCATCGTCCATTTGTGGACTTATGCCTTTCCCAAAAATGGCACAACGCTCTATTCTTGGACTACCTTATCCAGCCAATACCGGCTACCTGTTGCATAAATTAATATTTTTTGTATTAACTATTTGTGGTGACCAATAAAGAAATATTATATTCTATTAATATTTTGTAGCAGGCAGTCAATTGAATGTATTGTGATGTTTCGTTATTTTGCAGATTTTCCACTCCATGAGAATGAATAAGAATCTGAAAGTAGCATTAGAATCTGTGATCGCCTTAGAAGACACATCTGTGATATTAGACATTCTCAATGTGATGGCTCACAAACCGTAAGTATTTACCTTTTTCTTAATCGCAGTCAGCGCGCACGCGATCTACCGAGCGGACGCGATTTGCATAATACGTGTAACGGTAACGACAATGTCGTCAACTGTGTTAAAATGTAATTACTGTAATATTGTTATCGACGAACTACTCGCCTTTATACAAAATAAGGTGGATGTAATGGACGACGAAAGCCTAGTGAGGATTTGCAAATCAGCATTCAAACCGAAGATAATTGAAAATTCAAAAAACCTATTGTTTGATTCTGTGAGTACAACTTCGCCAAAGATTACGCGTAAA
The DNA here is from genome assembly GCF_932276165.1 of Plutella xylostella. Lineage (NCBI taxonomy): Eukaryota > Metazoa > Arthropoda > Insecta > Lepidoptera > Plutellidae > Plutella > Plutella xylostella. Next base: position 6,690,124 of record NC_063984.1, on the reverse strand, counting down.
AGGGATGGGAAGTCTGAACGTGACCTCGAAGACATTATCACATTGATCAGAGAAACGGCCGTTGAGAAGTTACCCATATTTGTTGCCCGCAATCTTCAAAACCTACCCCCGGTATCGTTTGATCACGTCGATGTAACTAAATTGTTAAAGGATATTGTTTTGATGCAGAAAGAGATAAAGTGTTTAAAAGATCGATACGTGACCTCAGAGTCATTTGACCTTGTTAAACGGGACCTCGAAAATTTAAAACATGCCTCAATTGTAAATAATTTTCCATGTACAAGCTACGTTAACAGTAGAAGGGGAGCATTTCTCGATGGCTACAGTTACGATAGCGGACCGATGGGCTTGCAAACAGAAAATCTATGTGCGAATCTAATCTCAGAAAATAGTAATAACAAGATAACAGATTTGCCTACAGAACAACAGCTGTCTCACTCGCACCAGCCGTGCGCTCAACAGCAACCCACCTCACTCGCACAACGACCTGCAGTAACGGAAAAAACGATTGACGTCACAACAGCTGATGGGAACTCGAGTCACTCATACGCTGATGTGTCCGTAAGCCCATGCAAACAGAACCCTATTATAGTTAAGGATAAGGTTGACAATCGAGTGTCACCAACCAGAGAAACAACACCAACGATGGCCGAAGTGCTAAAAACAAGTTTGTTGAAGCCAAATAACACACAAGAACAACTAAATCAAGAGGACTGGACTATTGTGCAACGGAAGCGTAAACTTGCTAACTACCAAAACAGATTTGTTGGGCAAATTGGAAAAGCAAAAATTAGCGGAAACTCTAAATTTAGGGCCGCTCCGGACATCGAAATCCCATTATTCTTGTCGAACGTGAGTAAAGAGGCCACGCTGAAAGACGTAACCACTTTCATACTAGAAAAAACTCAACTAGACTTACGATTAGAGGCAATAGAAATGAAAAGAATCAGAAATTATAATGCCTATAAAGTATATGTGCCAAAGCGGAAACTCGCTCTTTTCTTAAATGATAACCTCTGGCCTGAGAATATTGAATTTAGGAGATTTATTAATTTTCATGACAGAAATGTAATCGAAGGGAACCAAAAAAGAGAGATAATCAATCAATTCAAAAATGAGTGAAAACCAAATATGTAAACTGATTAGTTTTAATTGTAAAAACATTAAGCGATCCGTTGATTGTGTTAGATCACTATGCAGCACGGCGGATATTGTGGCACTACAAGAGACGTGGCTACTGCCGCACGACATTCCGTTTCTGGGGACAGTGGACACCAACTTCAGCTACGTCGGGACCTCGGCGGTGGACACGGCGAGCGGCGTCCTGCGCGGCCGCCCTCACGGTGGGGTGGCTTTATTGTGGCGAAAAAACGTGTTTCAATCAGTCGAGATCTTGAAGTGCAATAATCCACGAATAAGTGCTATAAAAGTGAAAACGAGTGATCGGTCAGCTGTGTTTTTAAGTGTATACATGCCTACTGACTCAGCTGAAAACTTAGTGATTTTTACAGAGTGTCTCGGAGAAATATGTGCTATAGTTGAGAGTGCGGGGGCTCAATCTGTTTATGCCTTGGGCGACTACAATGCTCACCCCCATGAACTATTTGGCAACGAGCTGGTGGACTTTTGCTCAGAACAGGACTTGTTATGCGCCGACTACGAGAAACTAGGTATGGACTCAGATACTTATACGTTTATCAGTGAAGCACACGGCTGTAAGCGGTGGCTAGACCACTGTGTAACTACTGAATCAGCTTGGAAATCAATTGTTAATATCACGGTACATTATGATGTCTACTGGTCAGACCACTTCCCACTCGAGGTAACTTGTAACTTGAGTTTATTAAGAAGTAACAGTGTTAAAATAAATGTAACTTGTCAAAACAAAATCAAATGGGGTCAAAGAAGTTTAGATGAGATTAGTGAGTACTATAGATTATGTAATAATATGCTAAAGGAAGTCGATTTTATAGAAGAATTTTCACAATGTTCAGATAAACACTGTAATTATATAGAACATAAGGTGCTAATAGATAATATGTATAGTAGAATAGTAGGTATTTTGACCAAAGCGGCAATTTCTAGTTTTAAGGGGAAAGAATCAAATAGCAATAGACGTAAGATAATAGGGTGGAATTTTCATGTCAAAGACCTTCATCAAAAAGCTAGGTTCAAGTTTAAAATATGGGAACTAGCTGGAAAACCTAAACAAGGTGAAAAGTTTGATGAAATGTGTCAGAGTAGGAAATTATTCAAGGCTAAAATTAAATGGTGTCAAGCTAATCAAGAAAAAATAAAAATGGATCAAATTGCTACATCTCGAAATAATAAAGATTTCTCAAAATTTTGGAAACAAACAGAACAGCTAAATATTAAGCCAGGGCTCCCAGATTCCATACAGGGACTGAATGACCCAAGGGAAATATGCAATATGTTTAAGGACCACTTAAAAGTGAGCTCTTCACTTGGGCAGTCTGCGGGGCCGCCTTGTGGGACGGTGGGTGCTGACAGCTGTGAAGGTGAGCGATTCATACGTTTCTCATCACAAGAAATTGCAAAATGTATTAAATGTATGAAACGCGGGAAGTCGCCTGGACACGACAGTCTCAGCATCGAGCACCTCCTGCACGGCGGTCCATATCTGCATAGAGTATTGAGTATGTTCTACACACTATGCCTCACCCATTGCCATCTCCCACAGGCCATGTTGAAAACAATAGTAGTACCTATCATAAAAAATAGAACCGGAGACATTGGCGACAAAAACAACTATCGCCCAATATCGCTCGCAACAGTGTTGGCTAAGTTATTAGATAGCTTACTAAATTCTTATCTAGGAAAAAGCCTTGTATTGAATGATGCACAATTCGGCTTCAGATCAGGGTTATCCACAGAGAGTGCAATACTAGCTGTCAAACATGCGGTGCACTACTACACAGAGAGAAAAACACCTGTATATGCATGTTTTTTAGATCTCTCTAAGGCTTTCGACCTAGTGTCTTATGATGTTCTTTGGAGCAAGATGGATAGCCTTGATAAGTTGCCGAAGGAAATTAAGAATTTGTTTAGGTTTTGGTATGCTAACCAAACAAACTATGTTAGTTATGGTGGCGCTGGGTCAGACTTATACGGATTGGAATGTGGGGTGAGACAAGGGGGGCTCACCTCCCCCCACCTTTTTAATCTGTATATGAATGACCTGATCGAGGAGCTCAGCAGCATGCATGCGGGCTGCTATATCCACGGAGTAAGTGTAAATAATATTAGTTACGCCGACGACATGGTGCTGCTGAGCCCCTCGGTCAGTGGCCTAAGCAAAATGTTACAGAAATGTGAACAATATATGCTCAGTCATGGTATGGTATATAACACTAAGAAAAGTGAATTTATGGTGTTTGTGTCAGGTAACAAAAAGCCGAAAACGGTTCCACCGGTTCTTTTAAACGGAGTGGCGCTAAAACGTGTTTCTCACTATAAGTACTTAGGACACATACTGACAGAAAGCCTAAGAGATGACATGGACATCGAGAGGGAGCGCAGGGCGCTGTCGGTGAGGTGCAATATGCTTGCCCGCAGGTTTGCTCGTTCTTCAGAACAGGTGAAGATCACGCTTTTTAAAGCATTTTGCCAATCTTTTTACACGAGCAGCCTGTGGGTAGACTATACGCAGAAATCCTACAGCGCACTGCGCGTCCAGTATAATAATGCCTTCAGGGTGCTGTTGAGACGACCCCGCTTCTGTAGTGCATCGGTCATGTTTACAGAAGCGCGTACCGATGGCTTCCATGCCATCATACGTAAGCGAGCCGCGTCCATGCTACGCAGACTGCGGGACAGTCACAACAGCATCCTGGAGGTCATAGCCGATAGGATAGACTGTAAGTTGCTCAAACACTGGATAAAATTACTTATAAACTAACACTAGTATAAGAACATTGTTTTACTAACACATCTATGAACTATGTTGTTTGATTCAATAAAGATATAATAATAATTATTATATGCTCATTAATCTAAATCGCTATAATTAAACTATTCTACTGATTAACTTGAATCTTATGTTTTCAGATCTTTATGGAATCTGGATATATGCTTGCTCATGCTTCCGAAAATATACGAATTATTACAAAGTAAATATGAAACGTAAGTATCACAACCTATAATACAATATTATTAGAATGTAGACATCCAATTCTTTTATTCAATTAATAAAACTTACTTTTTAATTTAAATTGGCCCTAAATTCACATTGTAAATCCCCACCAGTTACATGCAGTGCGGCTGCAACGCGCTGCGGCTGATCGTGCGCAACTTCTCATCCGTGGTCCGCGCCAACGTGTCGGCCCCCGTACGGACGCTCGGCGTGGACATCCCCCGCGAGGAACGCTTCCAGAAGTGCGCCGCCATCCACCAGCTGCTCCTCGACGTCCGCGCCTTCCTCCTCAAGCGGCAAACCCTCCAGGGCCGCCTCGGAGCAGCCTTCAGAGACCTCCACACCCTCATGCAGCAGGGACTCGACTGATATCAACCCCCACCATTCCACGCGCCGTCGCCGTACGTCTCGTTTTGGACCCTTCCAAATCTGCCCTGAATAGTTATTATATAACTGCTCTGATTGAATAGTTAAGGTAGCGTAAAATATAAACTCCATAGTTTGAATAAGGATTATAAACCCTATAAAACAGCCCCCATCAAAATTGAGTTTAATTATTATTATTATCATGAGATTTTTGTCATCAATTACTCAGTAACTATCAACTTAGAATACTAAATTAGAATATAATTAGTCATTAATCTAATCCTTTTGCTCATAAGTAAGATATAGGAATGTACATTTCTCTAAATAAATATGTACTTGAATAAGAACTTAATAACACTTCAACAAAATATTTTACTTTGTAACTAACATTAGCAGCATTAGCTCATATACTGATTACTGCTTTTAAAGACTTTGCTTTTATAACTCGTTCATTTTTTTATGGCCTGCATTTACATACTGATGTTATTACATTTAATAATCTGATTCAAGTTGAAGGTCTCTTATAAAAATGCAAATTCAATTTATATACTTTATTTAATCTTAACAAATCATGTAAGTACCTAACTTAACTAAATCTGTACATACAAACATATCCTAGATTATGGTTAGCCTGTGTGAAATACTAGAAATTACTGCTGTTAAACATAAATCTAGAGAAGACATTTAAAATGTTTGCCATTGTGTGCCTTTCCTTCCAAAAGTATGTATTTATTTTTCAAACCTAAGTGAATTCAATAGTTTTCCATAAAATCAAAAATTTTAATTACGACTGACTAAAATATTAATTTATTTGAATATGCAAGTAAGTATTGATTCTCAGTCTCCTTGACTGATTTATATTATTATCCAAACAGTAAATACAAATTTTATACAAATTAAATTTTCTTTTTTCATCTAGTAAAACCATTATCAGTACTAAGTAGGTATACATCTCATGAACAGACCCGGCTGGTGTTTGAAGTGACATTTAGTTACTTTTTCCTTTTCACGGAGTACTTGCTCTCTATTGGTGATCTTGATCTCTTGAAGGCGTTCATTTTCTTGGCTAGAATCTCGTCCGACACATCCTTCTCCATCTCCTGCGCAGGCTCCGCCTGCACGGCTTCTAGCACCATGATTCGCTCAATCTCTGGATTCATTCCCTTAAAAGATAACCTACCCTCCATTAAATCGTCGCAAAATATAAAACTGGATTCGGAAATGAAATTACCAGTAGCGTGTCTCATTTCATCAGTTATAATGTTGGAATATAAATCATCATGGCCCTGTGTATTGGCTATTTCTTTCTCGATTCTATCCTTGGTCTTCTTCATGAATTTCATGTCCAATACCGATTTTGGTAATTTGGGTTTATGTTTGTTATGGGTAGACATTTTGAGGTATTGTTATGTATTAAACTATATTCAGTACTAAACGGTGCAAAGCTGAACTACCGAATATTGATTTGATTTACAGAAGTTGAAATTGAAATTTTATTTATGGCAATCTGTCGGGTGTGCCAACAATTTCTGCAAGAAGTTAAAGTAAATAAAAACACGCTGCGGCCACACACAACACACCTCATGAGTCTGAGTGACAGATGAAGATGACAGCCCACAGAAGTGACAGTAGACACAGAACAGAAATGATAGTGAAACGGACATACACAGATATAGTGGAAGGTCCAGTGAAGACACCACAGAGTAGAATTTAAGAATTTGATCACTGAAATGTAATCTGTGAACATAACCTCACTTTTGCCATGTCTTGTTGCTCAACTCAAAGTATTATTATTTGTTTATTTTGAAGAAAAATATGGCAATAGTTATTGAGAAGACGTATTAAGAGAGAGTACACTGTGTTTTATTTAAATATTTCTTAAAAAGATCCTCTCATTTAACACAATGCAGGTATCAGAAATTGATAATGTGAAAATTTATAACCTGAGTGCTGGAAAAGCTCTACCAGATGTAAGTACACCAAACAGCTTTTTTATACTATTAAACTGGCTGGCTTATTAATTAAATAACAAATATATAATAATATGCATAACCTGTTTCTTGCAGTGGTTATCAGAACGTAAAAAACGAGCCCTCTTAAAGAAGAATGGAGATCTACGGAGAAGAATTGAGCTTATACAAGAGTTTGACATGCCTGGTCTCAGTACCAACATTCGCGCCTCCAAAGATGGCCAGTACATAATGGCGACAGGCATTTACAAGCCCAGAGTGAAATGTTTTGATGTGAACAATTTATCAATGAAATTTGAAAGGTGCCTGGACTCAGAAGTTGTTAAGTTTGAAATCTTGAGTGAGGACTACACTAAGGTTTGTAAAATTAATATTACTTAGTAATTTATTAGGTATTTGTATATTAACCCCTCACATACTCATAAATCAGAGACAATAAAAATTCTATTGTCTGGTTTACCAATACTGTAAGCTGTTCATTTCTTCAGAAATTTCAGAGAACGATGTTCATCATGCACATAATACTCAGTCACTATGTTATTAATCATTACAGTAAACATAATATTTTTACTTGCAGATAGTATTCCTGCAATGTGACAGATATGTGGAGTTCCATGTGGGTCACGGGAGGCACTACCGCTTGCGAGTTCCGAGATTTGGACGAGACATTGCTTACCATAAACCTTCATGTGACTTGTTTGTTGTGGGAGCATCCTGTGTAAGTTATTTTTTTATTACTTACATATTTTTTTTATAGTTGATAGATATGGAATAGGACCATTTATGTAAATTATTTTTGCTACCCATATACTATGATTTAACATGCACACGGGTTCCGCTCATCTCGCATAATCTTTATTGACCAAAACTCATTTCGCATAACTCGTATGGTCTAAACTTTTTTGGCCGAACCATTACTTTGCCAAGACTTATGGGGCATAAGGCTCGTTTCGTCTAAAACTCTTTAGGCACAATCTTTAAACACCTAAGTTTCGTTTGCTCAAATTTATGTTCGTCTATACCTATGTATAATCTTGTTTCTCGTAATGTTATGTAAATAAATAAAATATTAAGTACGTAGTAAATGTACAAATTGTGGTATTTTTCTCCTACATCCCGAAAATCACGATATTGTATGATCAAAAAATCGAAAGTTAACGACCAATATCATTATTACAAACCCCATGAGATCGAAACCTAAAAATAGGTGCGACGACGAGCAAAGCGAGGAGGAGCGTGTTAGGTGCACATGTTCATCAAAACCAAAGCGGAGCGTTTTCCAAACAGCGGAAACAATACTAGGCACCAGTTTGCGCTATGTACGGAGACGCTCCGTCAAAGTTAAAGCCTAACGAATATTATTACTTTGTATAAACCTAATAAACCTATGCCATAGCATTATTAGGCTATTCAAGATTTGGCCATACCATTATTAGGCTAATAAATGTTATGCGAAATAACTTTTTACTAAACGACATTTATGCCATACGATTTTCGGCGTAACGAGACTTTGACCAAACGTTACTATGCAATACGAGATTAGGCAAATAAATCTTATGCCAAAAAAGGTAGAACCCATGCACACACTAGTTGGACTGCAACCTATTTTCATAAATAAACACCCATGCCCTTTTGCTTACTATACTCTGTTGTGAGGAAGGCAGACATGCATTCTACTTAAAACCTTACTAACCTATATTATTTGATCCAGGAAGCATACAGACTGAACTTAGAAGCTGGTCAGTTCATGGCACCATTTGTTACAAAAGCTACAGAAATCAACAGCTGTGCAGTGAATGAGGAGCACGGACTGGTTATACTGGGCTCGGAGAGTGGGCTGGTGGAGGCGTGGGACCCGCGGACCAAGTCCCGGCAAGGCATCCTTGATTGTGCCATGCACTGTACTGATTCAGACTATAGGTTGGTATACAAATTATTAGATTTGATTTATTTCACATTCATTCATGAATGCCATACCTAAATTCTACAAAGAGTTCCAATCTAAAATCCTATCGCCTAGCTAAAAGCTCAAAATTTACCGATTTCCTTGAAGTTTGAGTGACACAGATTCTACTGATATTTTGTAATGGATTTTTTTCTCATTTCTTAAATGGTTTTATTTGCAGAAATAATACCCTACCAGCTATTAGTTCATTGAAATTTGATGGAGCCCTAAAAATGGGAGTTGGGACATCCACAGGACATGTGCTACTGTATGACATCCGCTCCAGCAAACCTCTACTTGTGAAGGATCACATGAATGGGCTGCCTATTAAGAATATTGAGTTTCACAAACAAATGGAATATGTTTATTCAATGGATTCTACAGTTGTTAAAATATGGGACAAAAATACTGTAAGTATTGCTGTAACGTCTTTAACCTGCTGGTCTGCAGATATTCTGGCAAAACATATTTAAATATTTTGCAGGTTTTGATAGATTTATGATTTAGTAAGTCAGCAAATGTTTCTTTACACCTTGTACATGTTTATTATACCTTTGTTATGTGGCAGGGTAAACAATACACGAGTATCGAGTCGTCGGCGGACTTCAACGACCTGTGCGTGATCCCCAACACCGGGCTCTGCATGATGGCCGTCGAGGACCAGAAGATGCAGATACACTACATACCTTCCCTAGGTCAGTAGCATTACCACACTCATAAAACAAAATGTAGCACATATTCGTGCCGCGATTAAAAATGAATGTTTTTGGAACTACAATGCGGTGATGATATTTTTGTACAGGTTTCTATTACATAAAGCATCACTCATATAATAAATTTAAGTCCTAAATTAAAGATTCACGCGAAATAAGATGAAAAGTGATACTCAACTCATTTTTCATCATACTATAATTAAAGGTAAAACTCAGTGACACAAATATTCAATTTTATTACTAACCTACTGTTACCTCACCTAACTTCACCTCATGTCTAATATTTCTCAATCCACCAGGGCCGGCGCCGAAGTGGTGCGCGTTCCTTGACAACCTGACGGAGGAGCTGGAGTCGTCGGCGTCGCAGACCGTGTACGACGACTACAAGTTCGTCACCAAGCAGGAGCTCGACGCGCTGGGGCTGGATCACTTGCTGGGCACCAACTTGCTGCGCGCGTATATGCATGGGTAAGGGTGTGCAGTTGTTTATTACTAGCGGAAAATTCCGGACTTTGGCCTCTGTAAGGGTTTTCCGTGGAAATGTAGCATTATAATGGAGAATTTGAATTGAATTCCGCCCTGTAGTTTTTGAGTTTGTTCGTTATAAAAACCATACATACAAACGCATCTTTCTCATATTAAGAAAAAAGTTTACGTCTTCTCCTGTCATCTGCATATGTTATGTGTCAAAAGTTTCATGATATTTTCCGCTCTAGGCGCCACTTTGTATGCGCGAAAACGTAAACTTTAATAGTTTTCGACAAACTATCAAACCTGTACTAGTCCCCCTGAAAGTAAACTATAACTATAAATTTATTTATTTATTTTTTTTATTTATTTGTAAGTTACAAAAACAGATTGTTATTAACACATTCTTATAAATTCATGCTTGTGGATCTTAATGTAAATAACAGTCCAAAACTATGTAACAAAAACATGCTAGAGTAGTTTGCTACACAAACATTTGTTTAGGTTAGTAATTATATTTTAAACTTAATTTTAAATCTATGAGGTAACTAGTTAAACTAAATCATTAATAAGGTAAGTTCTAATTCTAAGCCAGTACATATTGGCTTACAAACAACGTAATTAGGTATGTATATACTATAAGTAGTTTAATTATGTACTTAACAAGTGTTCATTCAATATTATAAAGCAATTTTATTGCATAACGGAACCCAGGTAGTGATGACCCAAATATATCAATATGATTATGACTGCTGATTAAACTATTATATAGTTGACACATTCTGTGTACTGGTGTATTAACTGTGGAGTTTGTTCTGTGACCCGGTATAAAAAAAGGTTTTATATTACGAGGGGTTCGTCTAGGGCAATTAAAGTGTATATTCGGTAAAATATTAGTATCCAACTTCCCATGAATTATCTTATGCAGTACACAAAGATCTAGTATTTGCCGTCGATTATATAACGATGTAAAATTAAAATGTTTGAGTCTCAAATCATAGTTTGTTAATTTATATTTAAGGTCATATCTATAACTCAAAAATCTAAGGAATCGCTGTTGCAAGGCCTCTAAACTATCTATGTGATTTTGGTAAAAGGGTGACCAAATAGTAGATCCATATTCAAGTATAGTTCTAATGAGAGAGTTATACAGGAGAATTAAACTACGGGGATTCTTAAAGTTTTTTGTAATTCTAAAAATAAATCCTATCAGTTTGTTACATCTGTTTATTATGTATTGAAAATGTTCTCTAAAGGAAAGTTCGGTATCAAAGATTATTCCTAGGTCTTTGGCGGACGATTTGGTAACAAGCAAGTTGTCATTAATTTTATAAGAGTGGCTAATTTTATTTTTTTTCTTTGTAAAAGACATGGCAAAACATTTATTTACGTTGAGGGACATTTTATTTTCAGTGCACCATGCACTTAAAGTATCAAGGTCTGCTTGCAGTGTCTGACAGTCATTGTTAGATTTTATACTTTTAAAGATTTTCAAATCATCGGCGTAGAGTAGACTGTTACATTTAAGGATGCTTGCAAGGTCATTAATGAATATTAGGAAGAGTAATGGACCTAGGAGGGAACCCTGTGGAACACCAGAAGTCATGACAGATGCTTTAGATTTAAACCCTTTTATTGTAACTATTTGTGATCTATTATTTATGTATGACGTAACCCATCTTAGGAGATTACCATGCACTCCTACACCAGAAAGCTTTCGAATAAGTATGACATGGTTTACTTTATCGAAAGCCTTCTGGAAGTCTGTATAGATTGCGTGAGTTTCCCCATGGTCATCAAATGTATTTTTGATAAAGGTTATATATTCAACTAAGTTGGTAAGTGTTGATTTGTTATTAACAAATCCATGTTGCTGGTCCGCGAGAAGTGGTTTAAATTGAAAATATAGTGCATCATAAATTAGACTTTCGAATACTTTTGAGAAACAACATAGGATGCTTATTGGACGATAATTTGAGCAGTCGGATTTATTGCCGGATTTTAGTATGGGTATTATGTGAGCGGTTTTCCAGGACGATGGGAATATACCGTGTCTGACAGATAAGTTATACAATGCACAAAGAGGTGCAGTTAGTTCTTTGCTACAAGTCTTTACAAACGACGAGGGGATGCCATCAGGGCCCGGGCCTTTATTGGGATCAAGGGAATTTAGTTTTTTTAGTACCATTTCAGGTGTTATATTAATTGAACTTAAGTTATAATTCGATTTAGAAGGTGAATCGTTTTTTTCCGAATAATTGTTTGAATTATTATTAATTGGTTCAAATACAGAAGCAAAGTACGTTGAAAAAAGATTGCAGATTTCAGGCCCTGTTGATGCATTTACGTTACCTAAAAACACTGATTGAGGGATTTGATTTACGGATTTTTTACTTTTAACGAAATTCCAGAATAATTTGCTGCTATTGGTTAGAGATTCTTCAACGTTATCTATATAATTATTGTAACAAATATTGATTAATTTTTTTGATCTAGCTCTAAGCATTGAAAATGTGTCGTAGTCACGGGGGTTGGAGTGTAATTTAAACAACCTGTGATATTTTCTTTTTTCTAAGATACAACTTATTAAGGCATCACTATACCAAACGGGAAATCCATCCTGCGATCGTCTTTTGTATGGTGTAGTTGACATTATAATCTCATTCAATGCCGAGTAAAATGCGGATATACAATCCTCAACATTCTTGCCTTTGAACAGCGTAGACCAGTCAGTAGATTTCAACTTCGATTTACAAAGATCATAATTACATTTCCTAAAATTAAAAGTTCTATTTTTATTTGATTTCAGATAAATAGGTTGAGCAAGTTTCAATTCAACAGCAAATGCAGGGTGATGTTTATCCATCTTACTTAGGGCGTCTGTTTCGGCTAAATTAACACCGTCCAGGTTCGACAATAAATAAAAATAATCTCTCCATCTGTTTTGTTCTCAAATCCCAATGCTTGTCAACAGATACTTCGTAGACGTACGACTTTACAAGAGAGCGAAATCCATAGCGGATCCATTCGCCTTTGAGGAGTACAAGAAGCGCAAGGTCCGAGAGAAGATCGAGCTGGACCGGCCGTCGCGGCTCAAGGTCGAGGACCACCTGCCTAAGGTCAACCGCGACCTGGCGGCCAGGCTCATGGACACTGAGGGGAAGAAAAAGAAGAAGCCACAGGCTAATCTGCTGCAGGATGATCGATTTAAGGTATGTGACTATTGTAACTGGATATACGAATTAAGAAAAGTTTTGAAAATGGCGGACAGATTCATGCTATCTCGCTCTATTCCATTGTTATTGTAGACATATTGATAATCCTTCCTACTCTTACTTATATATATATATATATATATATATATATATATATTTTCTTATTTAATGGCCACTTGCGATCGGTCCTGAGACCATAAGCAGGTATTTTCTGTGAGCGTCACATGTCGGGTCTGTCATCCATTGATTGTTTCCCCATGTTTTAAACTAGTCCCCTTTTGTCAAGATCCAGGATTTTGTGTCTCTTGAGTCGGGTACTATTCAGTTCGTTAGTGAGCTGGGCGGCGAGTGGGTTCACATGCAGCTGCAGTCGCGTTCTGTATCTAGCTGTTCGAGATCTAACCTCCTCCAACACGGTAGGAACTTTCAAGTATTCATGTATTTCAGATGTTTTGGTGAATAGGGGCGCGTTGCTTATTTTTCTAAGGATTGCATTTTGACACCTTTGTATGACTTGTATGTTTGAAGTGCTTGCAGTGCCCCAAAGTTCTATGCCATAAGTCCACAGTGGCTTGAGAATAGATGTGTATACCAACAATTTATTTTCAAGGCTTAGTCTTGATCTCATCATATCATCATCATATGTATTGTATACCAACTAGTTTTAAGTCTTTTTTTGAAAAGATGGCTCAGAGTTTCTTGCCTCCGTTCTTCTCCTTAGACAGAAAGATCCCCCCCTTATCCGAACGGAGAGTAATTTGTAAAAATTGACGTTCATCAGAAAATTTTATATTTGTACGATGAATAAAAAAATTTGAGTTTGAGTTTCAGGTTGATTGCGTTCCTCTTTTGCTGAATGTGATGTTTCCATGTCTGTTTTCTGTCCAGGTGCATACCCAAGTACTTGACATTATCTACGTGCTTGAGTGCCTCTCCTCCTAGTTTGACTGGTGGGCAGTTACCTTGTCTTAGGGTGAATGTGATGTGCACTGACTTGGATGCACTTGCCTTTATCTTCCATTTTTCCAACCATTTATCCATTTCCCCAAGGTATTCTTGTAGTTGCTTCGAGGCTTGCTCTGGCATCTTGCTGCTAGATAGGGCTGCTGTATCGTCAGCATAGGTGGCTGTGGTGACATTTCTGGACTGAGGTATATCTGCTGTGTAAAGACTGTACAGGGAGGGGCCAAGCACAGAGCCTTGGGGAACACCAGCTTTTATGTCATAAAGTTTTGAGTGGGCTTCCTTGCACTTTACCCGAAATAGTCTCTCACTGAGGTAAGATTCCAGTAGTAAATAGTATGTTATGTATGTGGTAGTACCATTTTTAGCTTGTAGAGTAAGCCTTTGTGCCACACCCTATCAAAGGCCTGCTGAACATCCAGGAAAACTGCCGAGCAGTACTCTTTCTTCTCAAATGACTCTCTGATTTTATTGCATACCCTGTGGAGTTGCTCTATTGTTGAGTGCATTTTTCTGAACCCAAACTGATGGTTAGGTAGGAGGTTTCCCTTAGAAATTATGGGCTGAAGTCTGTTGTTAAATAATCCTTCAAACAGCTTGGACATTACTGGCAAGAGGCTGATTGGTCGGTAAGAGCTAGCTAGGTTTGGAGGTTTACCTTCTTTGTGGATCATAATAATATCTGAGATTTTCCAGATGGAAGGGAAATAGGAAAGTCTGAAGATGCTGTTGATTAAGTATGTTAGGTAGATGACCGCTTTCTGTGGTAACTCTCTGAGTATCTCAGCAGTGATTAAATCAAAGCCAGGAGCCTTTCTCAGTTCTAGTTTTCTTATTTCTTTCTGTAGTTCCTTTGGAGATACAGCTCGTATTGGCATACTCATTTGATAGTCACTCTGAAGGTAATCATCCACTTCTTTTTCCCAAGATTCCTGGTTGTTACCGGAATTCTCTTGAAAAACCGATTTAAGATGTGATGCAAATGCTTCTGCCTTTTCCTCATCTGTTTTTGCCCATTTGTCATTGTACTCAATTGGTGGTTCAGCTAGTTGGGGTTGGCTTAGATGTTGAGTGGCTTTCCACAACGAGTATTTAGAGTGGACACTTAATTGTGGTGACAGGGCTTCAAGATGGCTTAGTACAGTTTCATTTTCTATATTGGCCAAGAATCTTTTCAGTTCAGCTGCAGCTTTGTTTAGTGCTGTTTTATCAGATGCAAGTCGACTGACATGCCATACTCGTCTTAAACGTCTCTTTTCTAGAATTCTCTCTTTTACTTCCAGGGAGAAGTTGTGGTTAGTTTGATAAGAGTGTTTTACTGTAGGTGTGGTTTTCCAAGCTGCCTCCTGTATAAGGTTAGTGAATTTAACAACGGCATCATCAATGTCATCTCGGGTTTTAAGTTTATGTTTTAGATTTATTTCATTCTGTATGATTTTTCTAAAAGCCTCCCAGTCAGTTTTATTACTCGACAATCTTTCGGGTCTTTTTGTTGAATTACTGAGGTGCTAAGTGTGACAATCACAGGGGAGTGGTCACCTGCAACATCATAGCAGCTCTCTGTCTTTGTATATAAATTTGATATGCCACTGGAGATTAGGAAGTCTAGCAGGTCTGGGATTTTACTCCTATCTGTGGGCCAGTAAGTTGGTTCACGTGTAGTGAGTATTCTGTAGTTTTTGTCATCAATGCAGTTCTTTAGTTGTCTTCCTCTTGTGGTTATGAGTCTTGAGCCCCAGACAGTGTGCTTAGCATTCCAGTCACCACCAGCCAGGAATCTTCCTCCTAGTCTGTCAAAGAAATCCTTAAACATGTTCTGTGTTATTTTATGTTTCGGTGGGCAGTATACTGACGCAGCTACCAAATCACCCCCTGTGTCCTCAATCACTACCGCAACACCCTGTAGAAAAGCTTTTTGATATTGAAGTAGCAGATAGTGCTTGATGCTACTCTTAATGAGAATGGCAGCACCTGCATGAGCAGTTCCATCTGGGTGGTTTGCAGTGTAAATTTTAAAGTCAGGCAGTATAAAGTTGCTGGTGTCCGTCAAATGTGATTCAGTTATAAGTATAATGTCCATTTTGTGCAGTTGTATAAATGTTTTCAGTTCTAATTTGTTTGGAGTCAGCCCATTTATGTTCCAAGTTCCTATTCTTAAGTTAGTGTTGAATTTTTCCAACCAACATGGTCACTAGGCTTAATAATGTCCCAAGTTGTGTGATAAGCTGGTCAATTTTTTCAGTCTGCTTTATTATTATAGATTGGAGATAGTTATCTTTCTGTGTTGATGGTTCAGTATCATTTGATGATGGCAATGGCTGTTGCTTTGTAGCTTCAGAGTAGGTGCGGTATGTTGGCTTATTTTGAGTTTTATCTTCAGTATTCAGCTGGGTCTCGCTTTGAGGACTAGAAGTGGTCTCAGTTGGTTTCTGGTGGGGAGTGTTCCTTGTGAATCTATTTTTACTGTTGTGTTTCCGGTCTCTAATTTCCTTGTAAACAGAACAACCTTTATAGTTAGCAGGGTGGTTTTCAAGACATAGCGCACAAGTGGCAGGGGTGTTCTTATCTTTAATACTCTTACTTATATAACGGCTGCAATTTTCATATTGTTGCTTTATCTGCGAACGTTATATGTTTCATGAACACTGAATAACAGAAAAGTCAATCATCATTTGATATAAATGTAGCATATCATTGATTTTATTTTGTTTATTCCAGGCTATGTTTGAGAACCCAGACTTCGAAGTCAACCGAGATGCTGAGGAGTACAGGTTGTTGAACCCGGTACTGTCCCGGCTGGACAAGACTAAGGCCAAACACAACAAACGAGAGGAGGAAGAAATGGAGGTAAGTTGTGTACTTCACTGTCAAATTTAAATGACCGCTGCTTGCGGCAGTATCGGTCGCCCAATTCTAGGGATATATAATTTAGTTACTTTGAAAGTTTGTGTGGTAAGAAGAAGAATTCCAATTAAATCCTAAAGTACTAAACTAATCATAATCTTTTCCAGGTACAATCAGATCATGAAGAAGAGAAAGACTCAGACGAAGAGCTTTACGGTGGTTCCAGCGAGAGCTCTGACGAGGACCGGACGTGGGTGAAGGAAGTAAAGAAACAGCACAAGATGATCCGCCGCAAGAATGAGCACCAAGACAATGAAGAATCACAGCCGAAGGAGAAGGTATACGAACTCAATGAAGCACCCAAGTTCGCGAGCAATATCAAGAACATAACCAGAGTTAGCAAGTCTAGCTTAGGAGATAGATTAGCGAGAGAAGCGTTCTCCACGGTGGTGGCAGGTACTGGTGGCAACAGAGAGATGAAGTTTAGTATGAGGAGAAACAAAACAGACTCGGAGAACCACAAGAAAATGCAGAAACACTACCAGGAGAGGAAGCAAATAGTCAGAAGAACAGGCTTTCTAAGTAAGAAGAAAATGCCCAAAATGTAAATAATGTTCTGTGATTAATTATAGATTTGTTAAATGTATTTGGATTTTTATTCATAGGTACTATTATAAATAAGTATTCTTTTGAGGTGTGACGTCAGAATCGAGTATCTACCATCACAAATTTATAGAAATATTACCAGGCATACAATACTCATATAAACAAAAACAACATAATATTCTTTCTCGGCTTTTTATCTTTGTCCCGGGTTATCACAGTTTATTGATT
Source organism: Plutella xylostella (assembly GCF_932276165.1). NCBI lineage: Eukaryota > Metazoa > Arthropoda > Insecta > Lepidoptera > Plutellidae > Plutella > Plutella xylostella. The sequence goes on along the minus strand of NC_063984.1, from coordinate 6,672,653 downwards.
CATTGCTCTCGCCGCTGTAATGGATGTGTTCTATATTTTTTTCATAATTTATTATGTGTTCTAAAGAATACATTAAATAGCTAGAAAATTAATGTAGCTAATTGGCTATCAGATTAAGCAAAACCACGGCATCTGCTTTATATCTTGAAACAAAGTAATTAAGGAGATGGATGCCATGTTATCTGTCCAGACGTAATAATAATTCAGCAGAATGAATAAAACTGTATGCGCTATCTCTATGTTGGATGCAGTAGGTCCACTGTGTAAACAAAAGTGCAGTATAGGTAACAAACGTTTCTCCAAAACACCTATTATTTTTTAAAGAATAATTTATTAGCTGTGATTAATTTCCGCCTACCCGCACGCGGGCATCGTGCGGCGATGTATTCGCCAATACAGAATAACGACAATGGACTCTCAGACAGCGGTAAGAAATAATCAATGAATATTACCCTCAACTTGAGCATAATTGTTAGTTAGAATTGAGAGAGTGAAGTTTCAATGACCAGTATCAATCTGTCCATTAGTATTTTATTGCTTCTTTCGATGAGCAGAATGGTAATTATTATTTAGATACGGCGAATGAAATGGATAATGTGCACTTTTCAACTGATTACGTAGCGAGTGATCTGCTGGACAGCCATGTCCGCGGCAATAACAAGCTGCCCGAGCCCACGATGGAGAGATCCGCCACCAGCCTCGACGCCAACAGCGTGGACGTGAGTACATGCACCATGCGGATACATGATAGTGAAGTGTTTGTGTCATGTGAAGATTAATATTTTGTGTGCATTCTGTTCAAGATTGGAGAGATTACGGAATCTCCAGACACGGATTATATGAGCACGTCGGCTATATTACACTACTGTAAATCTAAGGTGAGTGTTTTACAGACTTTTGTTTTGGATGTTATGTAAATTTGTTCGTTCTAGAAATACCTACCTAAAACTACAAATAACTGAAATCCAAATCATCACTGTTTACATCCGTGCGCTTATAAAACCATTAGGGCGCTTTTCCACCAGAGATATGCTATGCTAGTATGCTACGTAGATATCCACCAATCATATTCATTGGTCTAGTTACATAGCATAGCACTGGTGGGAACGATAATATCATTCAGACCATCGCACATCTATGGCAGAAAGGCCCTCATATAAGGCAATGCTACTGGTTATTCCAGATTCTAATTCCGTATCTGAAGCTGCTGACGATCATGGGGCTGCGGCCGGTGGTGGAGGCGGCGCACTCGTCGCGCTGCGCCGTCTACTTCTCGCACCTGCACTCGGCGCAGGTCGCCGTCTTCATGGTCCTAGGATATATTCTGCAGTATATGGCATGTTTTAGGTAAGTTACTTGTACACCTACTATCCTAACTAATCCTTACTAATATTATAAATGCGAAAGTAATTGTGTCTGTCTGTTACTCTTTCAAGCCAAAACTACTGAACGGATTTGAATGAAATTTTGTATAGGTAGGTACATATGGTATAGACACTGAGAAAGAACATAGGCTACTTTTTATCCCGGGATTCCCACGGGAAAACTTTTTAAGGTGAAGCGAAGCTCGCGGGAACAGCTAGTTATTTATATGCATGTGTTTTTTTTAATGATTCGCACCTCGGAACGAAACACTAGTCAGTTTATTCTCAGTTTGATAACTTTACAAGGTTTTAACTTGGCTAATACCTACCTACACCAGAGTTTAAATGCCTCAACCATCTCAAACGCAAACCATGCCAAACGCAGCGTGGGACGCCCTCCTGCCCGCTGGACTGACGACCTTAGGCGGGTGGCGGGTAGTGGTTGGATGAGGAAGGCCGAGGACCGAGTGTTGTGGCGCTCCTTGGGAGAGGCCTATGTCCAGCAGTGGATGATTATTGGCTGATGATGATGATGATGATGATGAACCATCTCAACCTCATATAGTTAGGTATCTACTTATTTTACCTATTTACCTACATAAATTAAAAACACAGCTTCACTGTAACCTGTAAGTACTTTTAAGCTTAAACTCTCAAAGCAATAATCATTCTTCCTCTCCTTCCAGACGTGACCGAGGGTTCTGCTACAAGCTGGTCCCACTAGCACTGACGTCATCGCTGGAGTACGAGTCGTACAAGCAGGTGTGCTACGGCAACGTGACGTTCACGTACGTGGGCCCGAGTGTCTTGCACTTTGTGGGCTTTGTATACTCGCTGTATCTGTTCCGGATATCCGATAATGAACAGCTGCAGAATCTGATGGAGAGGGTAAGTGACACGTTCTTTAAAAAGGGCTTCATATCTTTGCACTCCTATGTACCTTGCTCTAGCCTTTTGTAAAACTTTTGTCACGTCTTAAATGCGCCCGTTCTAGCCCTTCAGGTTTAATAGTGTTTTATGCATAGTGAAATTTTCCCAAAGGAACTTAGATAAATTGATCCTGTAATAACACATGTTCAACTCATTAACCTGTCTTTGGGAAGTTCACTGTCTAATAAAATTTCAGCCTAAATGTACCTAGACCAACATAAATCCTTACATCTACAGGTATTCCTCTTATCGTCCTACGCGCCGCAGGGCTCGCCCTCGGCCAACCCCAAGCGGCTGCTGCGCGTGCTGTGGTGCTTCATCGTGCTGAGCGCGCTGTGGATGGGCCTGTCGCTGTGCTCCGTCAACCTCATGATGGCTGAAGGCATGATCATATTCCGGTGGATGGAGGGTTGGTGCGTATCGTATTCATAGTTCATGAGAATTGAAGGTCTTATGGTTTATAATTCGTTGAATGAAACGTCACATTTTCTCTGTAACTATAATAGCTATAGATCGCATCCAGTGGCGTGTTTTGGGAGAGGCCTACGTCCAATAGTGGACTGCTATGGGCTGATGATGATGATAATGAACTATTATTAAAATGAAATTGTAGGTGCTATTTCGAGTAGCTAGGTATTTAAAGTTAACAGATTAATAAATAATTAAAATACCTTATGGCTCTTATAACTTCATTCACATTTTTATGAAAATAAAGCACTCGTAGAACCTCATCAATTTACCAATTACTTTCAACAACTTACCTACTATCAGTATTCGGTTGGTTTCAGCGTAGGTGAAACTAATCAATCTGAGACTTCTGAGAGTATCTATTACCTTACTACTAATATCAACCGGCTGTACCTATTGCTAGTTCCGACGAATGGAAGCTGGTGCTCAAGATCCTCCTCATCGCGTGCACGCTGATCCACGACATGGTGCAGGCCACCGTCACCACCAGCTACTGCCTGCAGGCGCGGCTGCTGCAGGCGCACCTCATGTTCCTCAAGGAGCGGTTGCTGAATAGGACCATCACGCCGCTCAATTGGATGAGGGTGAGTCACAAGCTATGTAATAGGTTAGCAGGGCATTCAAAAAAATTCAAATTTACAGCAGGGCATTTGATGTCGTTAAAAAAACAAGGGGGTTCTCTACACACCCCGCCAACTTTTAGCGATGTGGTGCGGTTTTTATACAGAAGTTTGTGGTGCTGATGAAAGTTATAGGTATAATAAGAAAACTCCAAGTACAGCACAAATCACTTTATTCCTCTTCACAGATTCACTTTACAAATCACTTAAGATCACAATAACAATCCACAAGTAGGTATAAATAATCTATGCTAATGTAACATCGACCATTCTCGTCGACTGACGGAGAGCGACTGAACCGAGCTAATGGCTCTCACTTGCTTTTATACTGGTTTGGCATCACTGCTCACTCTTACATTTAGCCATAGACGGCGGGACTGAGCAGTGTTGCTAAGTGTAAAAAGACGTAGTGAACTCGAATCATGACATTCGGCCATCCTACATCGCGTAGCCTCCCGGCACGCGTAATAAACAGTCAGACAGTCGTCTTAATCATAAAGTTACATGTACATATCAGCCTATCGGTTTAACACAAAACAAAAACTTTCCTAAACAATTTCATCAACTGGAATCATGACATTCGGTAAAGATATAAATAATTTATTATACATAGCAATGATAAATTGCATACTTATCGTTATTCTGGGATACATATAATTTACATTTCTTTTTAATGTAACGTATAAGCTATACAAGTACATAGGTACACATAGGTGTAAAATACTTAGAAGTAGTTTACATAATTTATATTCTACACATGTAATTTTATAACATACTCAATATTAGGTATTACATAAAAATAGTCTAGGTACCAAATCATATAAATAATTACAAAATCTATACTCCTTTAAATTATAAACAATTGAAATACACACATAATAAGATAGCAAGTAGATATTATAGACAGCACTTTGTACATATTACGAACCTAATATTTAATCTGAATCTTCACTGTTATTGGAACTACTGTGGTCACTGTCGTGAATCTCTAATGCTTTTATGTGAATCCAAGGTCTTATCCTGTCTACAGCAATGACAGAGTCATAAGCTTTGCCCCTTTTTGGGAAACCAGGCACTTCAGTTACTCTATAACGATCATTACCGAGTACTTCGGAGATCCTGAAGGGGCCAATAAACTTTGACAGTAGTTTGGTACTTTTACCGTCATTGCCGTAATTGTTTCGCGATATTTTTACTAAATCACCGACCTTGTATGTGACGGCCGGTGCTCTTTTTGAGTTATGTCTACTTTTCTGTTTTTCCTGATCTTTTGCTATATTAGAGCTAATTTCTTCTCGAATAGTTTGTAAGCTGTCATTATCGTTTTCGGTGCCAATTTCTAATTTGTTTGACAGATTGTCTCGCATCCGAACACCAAATAGAGCCTCTGTTGGCGTTTTTTGGGTGGTGGAACTAACAGTATTGTTGATTCCCCATTGGATTTTTCCCAATTGCTTGTCCCAGTCGCGTTCATGGCTGTTACAATTTTGAGTAGCTAACGAGTTCAAAACAATTTGGTTATATCTTTCAGCTTGACCGTTGGCTCTGGGACAAGCAACTGCATTTAGAACATGCTTTATACCATTCTCGCTACAAAAATCCTTGAAAGCCGTTGACGTGAACGACGTTCCACGATCTGATATTATCCTAGCTGGTATTCCAAAATCATAAAAAATGCTTTGAAGCACCTTAATTGTACTTTTGGTTTTCGTATCCTTTACCGCACGAACAAAAACGTATTTTGTGAATCCATCCACAATTGTCAGTATGTGAGTATTTCCGGTCTTGCTTTTAACAAACGGCCCCAAGTGATCAATGTGGATGGTGTGAAACGGTACGCTTATTTTTTCGATGGGAAATAGGTGGCCTGTCTTTTGTCGCGACGCATTGTCTTTGTTATACGCACACTCTATGCACGCGTCCACATACTTTTTCACAAATCGCCTAAGTTTAGGAAACCAATATTCTTTTTGAATTCTTTCTAATGTTTTAGAATAGCCCGGATGGCCCATCTCATCGTGATTTGCTTTGCATATTTGCCACCTGGCGTTTCGCGGAACAACTAACCGTAAGCTGTCCTCTACCTTCCTATACACGGTTCGATTTTTGACATGATAATTCTTTTTAATATCTTTACACTCTTCATCTTCTTCCGGCTTAAGGATTTTAAACACCCGTGCGATATCGGGATCTGCCAGTTGCAATGTAAGAAGCCAATTATCCTGTTCAATGTTATAAATATTAACGCATGGATTGTCATCTGATCCCGCGGTTAGCGTGGCATTCCGGCTTAAGGCATCAACGTGTGTCATCTGAACTCCAGGACGATACTCAATTTCAAAAGAAAATTCAGAGATTTGAAGCCACCACCTTGCTATCCGCGGAACCAAGTCTCGTTTCGTTAATGTAGTTCTAAGGGCAGCGCAATCTGTATATACTTTGAAATGCAAACCAAGTAAATACACCCTAAACTTTTTTAGAGAGCAGACGACAGCCAACGCTTCTAATTCGTAGGAGTGCAAATGTTTCTCTTCGGCTGTCGTTTGCCTACTGAAGTAAGCGACCGGCTTTAATACCCGAGTTTCCTTCTGCCACTGCATCAAAATTCCTCCAACGCCAAGGGAACTGGCGTCGGTGTGCAGTTCAGTTTCGAGCTTGGGATCGTAAAGTGCTAAAACTGGTCTACTTACAAGTTTCTCCTTCAAAACTACAAAGGCTTTATCTTGTTCGTGAGACCATTGCCAGGCAGAATCTTTCTTAAGTAGGTACGTTAGGGGTCGGGCAATTTCCCCATAGCCTTGGATAAACTTACGGTAATACCCGGTCAAACCAAGAAATTGACGAACCTCGTGGATGTTACGGGGTGTAGGGAATTCCTCTACAGCCGCAACCTTTGCCTTACCAGGCTGTATACCTTCAGAGGATACTTCATACCCCAGATACTCAACCTTCGTAGTGAAAAATCGACACTTTGATAACTTTAAGGTCAGCCCAAACTGCCTAAAAAGTTTCAAAACGTCCTCCAATCGCTGAAACATTTCGTCAGCATTTTTAGAGGGTATCAGTACATCGTCTAAGTATGCAAGAGCATATTCGAATCTCTTATTGCCCAAAATCTTATTGATCATCCGCTGAAAGACAGCCGGGGCATTCGCTAGCCCGAAAGGCATGCGTTTAAATTCGTAATGCCCATCGGGCGTTACGAATCCAGTAAGATGTTGACTATCTTTTGCCATAGGGACCTGATAGTACCCGGAGGCCAGGTCTAATGTGGTAAAGTAAGTGTTACCACTGAGGTTCGAGATCTGGTCGTCAATTATTGGGAGAGGAAAACGGTCTTTACACGTCTTGTTGTTGAGGGCTCGAAAATCAACACAAAGTCGCTGTTCACCAGTTTTCTTCTTAACCATTAGAATGGGGCTGGAATAGCTAGAACTTGATTCTTGGATGATGTCATTACGAAGAAGTTCATCAATAGTTTCCCTTACTTTTTCGCGCTCTAAATGTGACAGACGATATGGCCGATATACCACCGGTCTATTATCCAAAAGTTCGATGTGCATCTCCACATCTTTCACACAGCCAATTTCGTTTAGATTAGTGGCAAAACAGTCCCGATAATCTTGCAAAAGAGAGTATAACCTATCTACTATCTCTGTTTCTAAACCTTCACCTATTTTCACATCCTCTCGCTTCAAAGGTTCCAAATCAGCCGCATTGGTAACGATCCTATTCATTTGGCATGAATCTCTTTCTAAGAAAGGTACGGCTCTTGCTATCAAAGTGCCTGTATCAAATTTCACAGCACCGGACGCCAAGTTGGTAATTATCAAATTACCCTTGCCATTTGCAAGGTGGTAAGCACCTTGAAATAAACCGAACTCTCGTCCGGACACAACAGAACAGTATCCCTCAATGTAAACATCACCAGTGTAGGTGGAATCACCAGCCTGTACAGTTACGATGCTTGTTTCCGTGACTTCAGTAGGCTCAGCAATGTATAGCTTAAGTGGAGCTTCATCAGTTTCGGAAGTGAACGGATTGCAAGATGGACTCTTGTAAAAGGTTAACCTATCACTGTTCTTTAAAACCGTAATGAACGGAAGTTCAGTAAAGTTCTGTCCGACAATAATAGATGTTGGCATTATTTCATCAGAAATTACAAGGATCTCAATAGATGCATCAACTTCGTCAATTTTAATCGTTACATGCGATTTATACAAAGGATGAATAGATGAATTGCCAAAACCCCTTACTACAGGTAATCCATCGTAATTCTTGGTCAATTGCAAGGCGTTTGCATCAGTTTGACGAATGAGACTACACTCGCTACCAAAATCAATGTATGCCTCAAAAGTTTTGTTATTTACTGGGATAACCTTAAAAAATTTGTCGTTAGCCTTATTGGACACGTCAATCTTTAAAGTCTTTCTCTCAGATGTGGTATCTTCATGAGCTTGTGATCGCTGCAGCGGTGTAAGCTTACAGTCATCACTGTCATGCCCGATTCTATAGCAACGTTTGCATTTAATTAGTGGCTTCGGACATTTATAATAAGGGTGTCCTTTTGAACGACAGTTAAAGCAATTAACGTTATTATTCCTATTCGATTGGTTGGCATCGTTTCTATTTCGGTTGATGGTTCTTTGATTACCTCTACTATAGTTCCTGTTTTCATTTTGATTCAGTGACTGTGAACGTTGGGAGCAAAGGAAATTTAATAATCCTTCGGGTTCCCTACAATCTAGAGTTTGCGCCCCACTTTTAATTGAACCTTCACTTAAACCATGTACAATACAATCGACTGCTTTCTTGCCACTTATTTCACACCTGTTTAATAAGCTAAGTTTATCATAATAGTACTCCCTAAGGCTTTCATCATTTCGTGAAGTTCGGCTAAGCATTTCTTCAAGAAGACGCCCATAGTTCTCCTCACTAGGAAATGCCTTCTGAAGTTTGATCTGCCATTCACTCCATGAATAAACCACTGATGGTAGAGTTTCAAACCATCTCTTGGCCAATCCGGTTAATTTTTGTAAAGAGAAATGTACAATTTGCTTTTCGTCCCATGCATAAATGGTGGCGCATTCATTCACCTTCTTTAGCCAGCCTTCGATGGTTTGAGCTCTATTGGAAGGATCAAACTCTGGTACCACGTTGTTCAAGTTGTTACTAAAAGATGAACTCTTACTTGATTCACCCTTGAAGTCAGCCAAGAGCTTTAGAACATCCTCTGTAGTTAGCCTGCTCGAATATTTACGCACTTTCCTGGGCGCTCTCTCTTCACTAGAAGACGATGATGAAGATGTTGAGGGGCTTCTTCTCCTCCTCCTCTTCCTTTTTCTTTTCATAGGTGGCGTCGAGGGCGGTGTAGCGCCGTCATCCTTCTCGAGAGGCATAGCTGTAACAATTAATTTCCTCTGACTAGCTATCCATTCATAATAACATTAATTCCTATACAATAAAGTATACTGTTCACATCCGATCTTGTTTTATTTTATTTCCAACTATGTACATGAGCACCTTAAACTTTAATTTTTTCCAGAAATAAAAGCAATCTTTAATTCAGTTAAAAAGTCTTGTCTAGTTTTCCTCTATGCATAATTTGGTATATGTCTTAATTAATCATACTTAATAATAAAAAAATAAACTGTTTCCGTTAACGAAAATAGACATACCTAGTCAACTACTAGTAAACATACATAATTCATTCAAGTAGTAATCCAGTGGACATGGCTAGTCCACTCATACTTCATAAGGACATACCTAGTCCTTTCTAACCAAATAATCCAGTGAACATACATAGTCCACTCAAGTAATAGTCCAGTGGACATACCTAGTCCACTCATACTTCATAAGGACATACCTAGTCCTTTCTAACCAAATAATCCAGTGAACATACATAGTCCACTCAAGTAATAGTCCAGTGGACATACCTAGTCCACTCATACTTCATAAGGACATACCTAGTCCTTTCTAACCAAATAATCCAGTGAACATACATAGTCCACTCAAGTAATAGTCCAGTGGACATACCTAGTCCACTCATACTTCATAAGGACATACCTAGTCCTTTCTAACCAAATAATCCAGTGAACATACATAGTTCACTCAAGTAATAATCCAGTAGACATACCTAGTCCACTCATACTCACTAACGGACATACCTAGTCCTATCTGACCAAAAAATCCAATGAACATACATAGTTCACTCAACTAATAATCCAGTAGACATACCTAGTCCACTAACTCTCATCAGTTTTGAAAAATCTAATAATTGAGATCAACAGAGATCTAATCTAAGTTCTATGTACCTACTCAAATTGTCTGTCTAATAATTATTCATGTCACCTTTGTAACCGGGTACAATTTAGGTAAAATATTTTGTTTCTTCATTTTTATTTGTATATTATCTTTATCTCAGTGAAATTTCAGCATGTAAGCATCATCATATAAATGTAATTGGAGCAAAAACTACAAAAACAAGAGCTAGGCAGTAATTTATTTGCAGCTTTTAAGTACTTTTAATTTAACGAGTCAGTACGATCGAAGAGTAGCCTCGACCACGTACAGTGTAATGTTATGTAATTATGTTTGTCATGCTTTATATTCAATGAGTATGAATTTATTCAAAAAAATAATTAACTGCCAGTCCAATTCTTGTAGCTTCAACTCATTTCAATTCGACATAAAGAAAAAATAAACCATGTGAGCGTACATACCTTGGATTTTATCCCGCTTCTGAAGTAATAAGAAAACTCCAAGTACAGCACAAATCACTTTATTCCTCTTCACAGATTCACTTTACAAATCACTTAAGATCACAATAACAATCCACAAGTAGGTATAAATAATCTATGCTAATGTAACATCGACCATTCTCGTCGACTGACGGAGAGCGACTGAACCGAGCTAATGGCTCTCACTTGCTTTTATACTGGTTTGGCATCACTGCTCACTCTTACATTTAGCCATAGACGGCGGGACTGAGCAGTGTTGCTAAGTGTAAAAAGACGTAGTGAACTCGAATCATGACAGGTAGGTATTTATTTAATTATTTGCTCTTCCGCCAACTGATTCCCCGGCAAATCAGCTTTAACGAACCGAAACTCATTCCAGACTCAATGGGGACTGGCATACTTTCTCAGCCTTTCTCATGTCACTAATATCATAAGATTCATAAGCATTACTTCTAATCTTTACAGGAGATAGCCGAATTCCGCAAGCTGCTGAAATACCTGAACGACGACCTGGCCCCAGCGGTGTGTCTGTTCACGATCGTGAACGTGTCGTGGGCCGTGTCGGGCGCGCTGTGGCTGCTGGACCTGGACCGGGTCGACACGGAGACGGAGCCGATCCGGGGCATCAGCGTGCTGAATGTGCTGCTGTGGCTGTCCGCGTCTGCTGTGCCGTTTATACAGGTACTTGTGATGTACTATGCACACTACATTGTTTATCTTGCCTAGTAGGGCGCACGTACATTCTCTAGTCTATACTATGTGTATAAAATAAAGCACACATGTTTATTACACAACGTTCGCCTTACCACAATAAAGTTTCTCCCTGATATTTAAGGGTGGATTGCACCATTTAACTTTAACTATTACAAACGTCAAATCGTCTGTCAAAGCATCGGTGATCAAAGCATAATTGATGCTTTTACGTTTGTAATAATTAAAGTTTAATGGTGCAAATGCCCTAACAACATACGGGATAACTGGAGTTTTTCAGCTTGAGAATATGTCGGCGCTGTTCAAATGTTGGTGAACAGAGTTATTTTATTTATGACGAAAAACGTTTTTTACCTCCTACTCTAAAGTAGGTAACCAAACGCCTAATTCACGGTCATCCTCGAGAGCATACTAAATTTTGTCACACACATTTCTCTAAAACAATCCCCTTAACAATTCCAGGCAGCGCGCCTCTCCCACGAGGGCCGTCTCACCCAGTCAGTGGGCCACGAGCTGAGCGTGCGCCCCTTCCTGCACCAGGACACGGCTCAAGAAGACATCACCACCGTGCTGATGTTCGCCTCCACCCTCAAGCTACAGGCCAAGCTGTTCCATTACCCCATCGTCAGCCGGTATCTATATCTAGTACTCACGTTAGGAACAATCGTTTTGTTCTCGCTTGGCATGTGCCATTATTTACAGTGATACTGTATGAAATGTTGATTATTGATTTTAAGTAATTAATTGTAAATAGTACATAATTATAATGTTAAATAAAATGGTGATTTTTTTCGGGATTGAAAAGAGGTTTTTGGTTTGTTTAGTACTCGTTTATTTGGCACGGCACGTCTAAAAGTCTAACATGTAATCTTTAACAAATAACATCGAATCTTCAGTTTAGAAGACGGTAACAAAACGTACAGTCTATAAAGTTTATATTTGACACTTAACTGTGCTACGTAGGTGTCCTATACCTTTTTTCACGAGGAAAGACATCTGACAGGACCCTTATTACATTTGAATAAGGGTAGTTATTGTTTGTTTCAGATGTCTTTCCCCGTGAAACAAGGTATAACATTTAAAGGATCAGCACATGTTACTATAGTTATAATTGGGGCATATTTTAGTAATCTGTAAATTCTTCACAACATAGTGTTTCACATAAGATAAAACAGGCTCACTCAGCGTGCGTTCTTACTACTGTCATCATTGGCGTTTTGACAATTTCAGCCTGTAATAATATTTATAAAAAAACAATATAACTACTATCAAATACTTTCCTTAACTAGCAAATATTATCTAAGCTCTGTCTTTGGTGGACAAAACCTTGAATCTAAAACTCAACAAATTTTCTGAGATTTACCGAAAACAGATCTTCATGCCCAGACACAACACCCCTTATTATAAAACATAGACTTATATTTTATATCTGGTTTAGAACGGTCCAGAGATTTTATATAAATCAGTAGTCTAAACTCGGGTTTAAACCAGCTAGCTTTACTGACAGTTTCAATAACTATATCTACCGATGACTGGTAGTTACTTTCATACTATTTTATTTATTTATTTATTTAAACACTTTATTGTATACAATATACATAGGTATAACAGTAAAAAAAAAATGGAGAGAATACATACACATAAGTTACAACCTGTCAAAATCGTATGAAAGTACTACCAGTAATCGGTAGGTAGATATATTGAAACTGGCACTTAGGGCCAGTTTTTTTATTCGGGGTCAACTTTAACCATTAGTCAAGTCACTTGTCAAGCATGACAGCTGCATTTGGGTGGTTTTTAACTAATGGTCGCCATTTTTGACCAATGGTTGAGTAAACTAGGGATCAAAAAACTGGCCCTTAGTCTTCGGTTCATAACAAGTGGGTATATGGACACTCTCTCAGCCGCGGTCCCTCGCCTCCACAACCCTGCATCAGTCTCCGACGGGCGCGGCCGCCAGCTGCGCGCTCCACCACGCGGTCACGTCGCGCACGGCGCAGCGCGGGGGCGCCTCGTCCCGCGCGGGGGAGGGGGACGGCTTGCTCGCTTTTATCACCGCTGTTATGTTATATTACTTATGTTATATTTGCTTTAGAACGGTCCAGAGATTTTATATAAATCAGTAGTCTAAAGTCGGGTTTAAACCAGCTAACTTTATCCATAATTTCGCCATAGTCAGTTAGATCATAACCAGATCATAACCAGGGATTACATCATCAATTATACATCATATCCATATATTATTAAATTCTTGACAGATGTGTCAAAAGTCACCTTAATCCCTGGTTATGACCTACCGACTATGGCGAAACCGGGCCTTAGTCTTCGTTTCATAACAAAGGAGCTACATATATGAACATTCTCTCATCCGCGGTCCCTCGCCTCCACAACCCTGCATCAGTCTCCGACGGGCGCGGCCGCCAGCTGCGCGCTCCACCACGCGGTCACGTCGCGCACGGCGCAGCGCGGGGGCGCCTCGTCCCGCGCGGGGGTCGGTGATGGCTTGCTCGCTTTTATCACCGCTGGGGGTGGGGAAATGAGGAGGATTTTATTGAAGTGAAAATTTGTGTCTACGTGTCTACATTTGTTGTACTTGAGATTGTCGAAATTTACCCCCTTATTCATAGCTATTGAACTGTTTTGTCCCTGTCTGTCAAAGAACAAATTGTTCTTTCATAGACAGGGACAAAACAGTTCAACGGCTAAAACGTTCTATGAATAAGGGGGTTTGTGTGTAGATATATTCAGGGTGTTCTACAGTTCAAAAACGGCGATACGGCTGGCGACGTTAGTACAAATTTACATCTATATCGGGTAGCGAGCGAGTCACCTCTGACTATCCCTTTTGGGATTACAGTCGTGAGAATATTATGTATGTATTTATGTCTAAAGTTGTTAGGATATTATAGTATTATTGATTGTGGAAACTTACTGCTTGTTTTCTTAGTCATGGCGGGATGCGGGTCACTCAATGTCGGCTGAAGGTATTTCTTGATTGGGCTTTCAGGCCTGAAACAGGGTGAGAATAAGTTATGTTGTATGAAATCTGATTATTGCGTTATGTATGTCAGTAACCATTATCCAGTACTAGACAACCAATAATCTTTCCTGGTTGGAAGGTCTAGCTGGTAGGAGATATCTGATGTATAACAGTGTAACCACGTGTAACTTACCTTGGCGCTGTGACAGATGGAACGCCAGGCCGCTTGAAAGGTGGCTTCGTCACTGTGCGTTTGGGTTGGGAATCAAATGATGATGTTAAATCTGGAAAGGTAACGTTATTTTTATCAACTGAAACACTTATATACTTTTTTTAGATATAGTGATGTAAGTATTAATTTCAGTCAGAGCAGATTATCAATTTAATTACATAAAACTTACTTGACATGACAGGTTGGGAAGTCGACTCAGTGATTTCTGTGCGTCCTGCGTTGGCTGAGGTTTGCTGTGAAAAGCAATGGTGATTAAATAGATAACAGTATACCTACGTGTTTCTTACTTTTTAGCGATTTTTGAAGTGTGTTTTTGTCATTATTACACAAAACAGGACGTATAATATGACAATATGGAATATGTTACCTGTGCTTCTGCTTCGGCTTTTTCTTTATCAGCCTTCTCCTGTGTGAGGTTGTCCACGGCCTGCTCGTTCGTCTTGCGCAGGCCCGCGATCAGACTCGTTTGTTGTTTCTGAAAAACAAAGAGACAGTTGTGATTTAATACTTATGTTATGCTCGAGTCAACATTTATGGCCGCGGCACACAAGATTCGTGGTGTGGCGTGTGCACCAACACTATTTATACACTCACGTGCAATGAAAAAGTTCTGCTCTACATTGGTTGGATTCTACTCTTCATTTGTTAGGTTCTACTCTACATTGGCCTAATGCTGCTCTACATTAGTTAGGTATTTCTCTACATTTGTTAAACTCTGCTCTACATTGGCCATATTATGCTCTACATTTGTTGGATTCTGTTATACGTTTGTTGGATTTTGCTCTACATTTGTTGGAATCAGCTCTACAGTGGCTAAATGCTGCTCTACATTGTTTAGGTGCTGCTCTACGTTAGTTAGATTTTGCTCTACATTTGTTGAAATCAGCTCTACATTGGCTAAATGTGGCTCTACATTGGTTAGGTGCTGCTCTAAATTATTTTCAATCTGCTCTACATTAGTTTTAATCTGCTCTACATTGGTTGGATGCTGCTCTATATTTGTTGGATTCTGCTCTACATTTGTTGGAATCAGCTCTACATTGGCTAAATGTTGCTCTACAGTGGCTAAATGCTGATCACCTTACCAATGTAGAGCAGCATTTAGCCACTGTAGAGCTGATTCCAACGAATGTAGAGCAGAATCCAACAAATGTAGAGTAGAATCCAACAAATGTAGAGCAGCATCCAACCAATATAGAACAGAACCTAACAAATGTAGAGCATAATATGGCCAATGTAGAGCAGAGTTTAACAAATGTAGAGAAATACCTAACTAATGTAGAGCAGCATTTAGTCAATGTTAGATGCTGCTCTACATTACTTTTAGTCTGCTTGGCCACCTCCTCCTCGATCAGGAACTCGAACTCCTCTAATAGCATGCTGTAGGGCTGGCAGTGACATGTTATTACTACAACTCACGCTGCTATTGGCGCGGATCTTCTTGAGGCAGCCCTCGAGCCAGGTGCGGATGGTCTGCTTGGCCACCTCCTCCTCGACCAGGAACTCGAACTCCTCTAATAGCATGCTGTAGGGCTGGCAGTGACATGTTATTACTACAACTCACGCTGCTATTGGCGCGGATCTTCTTGAGGCAGCCCTCGAGCCAGGTGCGGATGGTCTGCTTGGCCACCTCCTCCTCGATCAGGAACTCGAACTCCTCTCGCGCGAGCAGCTCCTCCATCTGCAGCGACTTGCGGATGTCCACCGTGCGGTATGATAGCATACTGGAGAAGGACAGGTGGTGTTAATGTTTGAGCTTTATTAATGAAGAACAGCCCATCAATGGAGAGAACATTTCTGAAAATTACTCTACCGCTTAAAAGATCTGCTTATGGCCCAACGAACGATTGCAAGTTAGAACAAACAAGGAAATATTTATTTGAGCTATATTGCTGTGCATCCCCTGAGGTATGCACGCAGTGACATGGGGGGGAAAGTCGGCTGCAGCGCTCTGTTGCGTCTCTATCTCTATCTCCGTCACGCTCATGGCGGCCCCGCTTCCCACCTCGCCGCGAATACCCCTGGGAGTGCACAGCACTATTGGGCACACTATAGAATGACACTATAGATTAGCGGTTGCCCGTAAGTTCCGCTTGGCCCTCAGCTTCCAACATGCCGATGTCTAACTTATGTCGTGGACGGTATAGTCAGTAAAAAAAACTGCCCATTAGGAAAGCAAGAGTGAGAGGGAAAGGTGGCGTCGGATTATGTCCACATTTTAAAGTCATATGTATAAGGTCATCGTCAGTCGTAGTTGGAAAAAAAATTGATTTCGCCTTGGGAGGAAATTATTATTGAGTCAGTACAGTATAGACTCACTTGATGACGTCATGGAAAGTGACGTCCTCGCCGTTGTGCAGGCGCTCCAGCTCGTAGCACATGTACTTGAACAGCAGCCGCTCCTTGTGCGTGTCGCACTCCAGACGACCCTTCAGCAGGCGCAGGATGAACTTCACCTGCATAGGGATAAAGGGATGTTTTGTTATGTTGCAGAGGAACAAAAAAAGTCTGGTCTTTGGTGTAACTGGACGCTTAACCAGTTAATTAGCTACAAAATAAATGTCGAGCAACGTATAAGGGCGCACAGTAAACTTAAAACTAATTCCGTATTTTTCCTATATTTGTACCCCATTTTCTATTATAGGTTCTACAGTCGTCTCTGAGGGCGGATGAGAATAACTAAGACCCTATACAGAAATAAAGCTGGTTATCTGCGCCGATCTCTCTGATACTAGTTCTTGACTAGCGCTAATAAGCGCTTCAAAAATCTCAATTGGCGCTGGCAACAGGTGTTCTTTCTTTATACGGCCTAACACATGGTTTTACCTTTCGGACCGGTATCACGCCTTTTTGGTGCACATCGACGATGTTCCACGTGTTCTGGAAGTTTCTGATGTCCGCGTATGATAGCAGCGCGTCTTCTTCGTTGGAATAGAATAACGAAAAGTTCTCCATGATAATAGCTGCAACAATAGGATTCGTGTTAATGGATTATTATTTTGTATGGTGAACATGTCCCGTACAGTCAATTAATGTAATTTTGAAGTACCTATATGTTGGTTTACGAAAGCTGGCGCGTGGTCGTCAAAATTCATAAGTAGTGCTCTTGAAAGAAAAAAAGAAGCACTAGAAAGTAATGTATACCTGAGGCGCACCCTAAGCAGTAAGAGACTTATACTAATCTGACAGTCCAAGATCTTTTCAGCACCGGCATCGTGACACCCTTTTAATCAAATAGCACGATACTACTTGAACAATCTCGACTCACCCACTAGCAAGTTTTACACAATATATGTAATAATAACGTAGAAGGTGCAGAAGTAGGCCAGCGACGCGGTGAAGTTGCCACAGTCCGTCTCCCAGTAGTTGTCGGCCGGAGTGCAGTACGGGGGCGCCACAATGCAGTGGACTTACTACTTTATATCTACGTAAGTGGCACGGTAGCCAGTTGTAATGAATAAAGAGTGTTACCTACCAGTGTAATAACAGTTTGTAGACGCACTAAATGCGGTGTGGATTTCACATGTCCGCAGAATATGTCCAATTAACAGTGTAAAAAAATCATAATGCACTAACCCACAAGTAGATTCAGCACGATATAAGTAATAATGACATAGAAGGTGCAGAAGTAGGCCAGCGACGCGGTGAAGTTGCCACAGTCCGTCTCCCAGTAGTTGTCGGCCGGAGTGCAGTACGGGGGCGCCACAATGCAGTGGACTTACTACTTTATATCTACGTAAGTGGCACGGTAGCCAGTTGTAATGAATAAAGAGTGTTACCTACCAGTGTAATAACAGTTTGTAGACGCACTAAATGCGGTGTGGATTTCACATGTCCGCAGAATATGTCCAATTAACAGTGTAAAAAAATCATAATGCACTAACCCACAAGTAGATTCAGCACGATATAAGTAATAATGACATAGAAGGTGCAGAAGTAGGCCAGCGACGCGGTGAAGTTGCCACAATCCGTCTCCCAGTAGTTATCGGCCGGGGTGCAGTACGGGGGCGCCACCATACAGTCGTGCATGATCTTGTTCCAGTCCTCGCCTGTTACTATGCGGAATAGCATGGCCACGCTGTGGATGGGCGAGTTGAAGTTTGCGCGCCTGTTGGGGAAATAAGTGTTGTGAAAAGTGTGACGAGGTAATATTTTAATGTTATGAAACAGTCAGTAGACTGTAACAGCAAGCGATAAATAGGAACATACTTATGGTAGGGTTTAAACGGGTGCAGTAGTATATTAGTAAGTGGTGTTTGACTCAGCAGGGTTTCTCATGGTTATTTAGGGATATATTTTAAGTAGCCTAGAGCGCTCACAAAAACGGGGCTATGTAAATATTAAATTTTATCACGCTAATATCATTAAGGCTACAGTTTATGCATAAGTATGTTACTTTTTAAAGATAATAGAGTTTTGTTGAACTATGGTATGTAGGCTTGAATTTTTACCTACGGGAAACCTATTAAAGCCGACGAAAAGCTTTCGCGGAAAGAACTAAACAACCAAAGAGTGTTGCTATGAGTTGTTGAGGCACAATACAAATGATGAAACGAAAAAAAAGAGCCACTAACCTGCCAATCCCCTCCCCGTATTTAACATTCCCGAACACGATAGTCCCGGCGAGCGCATAAAAGAACACGAGCAGGAACATGCCGAAGATGATGAAGAAGCTCTTGCACACGCTGACTCCCACCGTCAGCATCAGCATCTTGAGCGTCGTGTGCTTGCCCGTGATCGTGAAGAAGCGGAGGATGACCACCATGAAGCCCACGAAGTAGGATAGGTCGTTCTGGAATTGTTGATGGTGATTTGTGTGTTGGGAGTGTTTGCGAAGCAAATAAATGTAAGTAAAGTGCTAAATCCCTTAAAGGTCTTATTTTTTAAACTAGGTGTTTTTTTATGACTTTTATGTTCTATTGCAGAAAAATAATCATGGGACAGCTAGCTTTCTTAAATTGAAGCAGTACAATCCGCGTATAGATGCGTTTTCAGAATAGATGCGTCCATAGATATAAGATCGGTAGTAATTTCTAAATGGAGAAGGCAAATGAAATAAGTAGTTATTGTTCTTGTTTTGATTTTGATAGAGCCACTTAAAATCAACACAATTTTTTATTCAAATTCACAACTCAACCAACACTTGCCTTCAATATGAAGTGCATAAAGATCCAAATACACCCGGCGACGGTGACGAGCAAGTCGTATCGGTTGCGGCGACTCTGCCAGTACCCTCGTGGGGTGAACGCCACCGTCTTGAATAATACTTCCACTACGAAGGCCAGAGTTAGCAGCGCAGATGTCAGAGCCAGCTGTTCCGTGTATGGAGATTCGAGAGACCACTGGAAACAAGGATTGCATATAATTTTATATTGAAGATTGGGAATTTTAGGTTGTTGTTTTTGTATATTTTTGTAAACAGATATTTGTTCTCGGGTCTTGGATGTGCCCGTAAAATGGCAATAGGCCCGCCCCCTATTACATTGGGACTTACATAACACTCTGGCGAAAAGTGGGTGCAGCAATGCCTACCCCGCAAGGGAGTACATTATATAAGGGAGTATAGTACGTTTTTTTTTTTTGTAAACAGAACTGTGGATGCACTGCTGCCAAGTATTCTAGTAAAACTCTGAACGGCGTGAGTGCTTTATAGTGACGTTATAATACGGCTAATGGGCTCAAATAAAAGGTTTTTTCTAAGGCACCATAACACTGGAGTAACCATCTGCCATAAATATAGAAAAAAGATGATAAAGCGTCAGACTTCATACAAAAAACCCGTCATGCTTACCGTAACAGCCAAGAGCGCGCTATTGATCAGCACCACAATGGCGATGATCCTCTTGAAGGTGAGGTTCTGCGTGACGTCATAGGCGAAGGCGCGGACCTTGCGCCCGTCCGGCCGCGGCGGCAGGTGCAGCGGCTGCGCTATCTTCAGCCGCTTCTTGAGGTCACACCTGGTGGTAAGATGTGATATTTATTATGTATTCTTTGCTATATTCCAGTAACTCTATTTATGTAACTATCTGTCTTTTTTCATTATTTATTTATTTTTAAGTGTATTTTTTTCTATTCATTTGTGTAAATAATGGAGCGCCTATATTAAGGCGTAGTTGGCGATGACAACGCCCACCAACAGCGTGAGCCCTACATGGCCCAGGAAATGGCATCAACCTGAGCATACGTTGATTTAAAAGCGTGACTTGTAGTTTAAATACCGTTACATACGGAATAAAATCATCACATTACTCTCACCATATGCTCCGGTCTCTGTAGCCCTTAAAACCTTCACATAGGATATCTACACAATTTTCATCCCCGTCATATTCAGGGTTATTGGAGGCTACACTCCAATAACCCTTAATACTGCCAAAAATAGTCCACAAAACTGACCATCTCCTCTGGTCGACAGTGAGCAGCGCGGTGCCCTTGTTCTCGGAGTAGTTAGCGATGACCACGCCCACGAACAGCGTGAGGCCGATCATGCAGCCCAGGAATATGTACACGTGGATGTAGATCGCGTGCACCTGCCGTTGGTATGATTGGTTAGTTTTTGTAGGTCGAAGATAAGTCTTCTTTAACTAACTTTCGCTCGAGTTGCAGAAAGGGTTTTTTGCAAAAGTGGACCTTAAATATATTGCTGCGTTATACCTTGCTGCCTTGAGAGTATAAGGACAGAAATAGACAAGACATAGATTCAATGTCGACATTAGCTTAAAGTTCTTTTATGCAACTCGGCATTTAAATCTTGAAGACACTTCTTTTGCGTTGCTTTTTTTTTTATTTTTGCTAGTCATAAAATGTCAGCGTAATGCAGCCCAAGCCCTAAATTCAGACTGCATTGGATCCGAAAGACGACCTATAGTAATCTATATGATCTAATCAGTGAGGCTAAACTTGACTTACCGGTCCTAAAGCTTTGATAAGAACATCACGCACGTCCAGCCAGCCTTTGAACGAAAGAACTTCAAACAGCGTCAACATGGCATCGCCTATATTGTCGAAATTGAACCGCTTCGGGTTAGCCCTGTAATAAAACAGACGAATTAAAATAAAACCAACCAATGACTTTCGGTTTATGAAAATTTACAGTAAGGTTTGAGTTGAGGGTCTCGCTGAAAATAAGAGGCGCTGATTTATCAGTCCCATATCAAGAATTCTGTCTACAGTGACTCACGGTACGATAACAGCTCCCTGAATATGGGCATATACGGATCTATAGTTAGTATGTGACTCACCAGACCCGGGGCACGAGCATGGAGGGGAAGGTCTCGCTGGGCCCGGGCCGCAGCTTCATCTTTGTGACGAACACGCGGCGCATGAACACGCCCACGCACTCCTCGCGACCAGTGATCAAGGATCCTGTCTACAGTTACTTACGGTACGATAGCAGCTCCCTATATACAGTATACATAATAACCTATAGTTAGTATGTGACTCACCAGACCCGGGGCACGAGCATGGAGGGGAAGGTCTCGCTGGGCCCGGGCCGCAGCTTCATCTTTGTGACGAACACGCGGCGCATGAACACGCCCACGCACTCCTCACGACCACTGATCAAGGATTCTGTCTACAGTTACTTACGGTACAATGGCAGCTCCCTTTACACAGTATATATAATAATGTATAGTTAGTATGTGACTCACCAGACCCGGGGCACGAGCATGGAGGGGAAGGTCTCGCTGGGCCCGGGCCGCAGCTTCATCTTTGTGACGAACACGCGGCGCATGAACACGCCCACGCACTCCTCACGACCACTGATCAAGGATTCTGTCTACAGTTACTTACGGTACAATGGCAGCTCCCTTTACACAGTATATATAATAATGTATAGTTAGTATGTGACTCACCAGACCCGGGGCACGAGCATGGAGGGGAAGGTCTCGCTGGGCCCGGGCCGCAGCTTCATCTTGGTGACGAACACGCGGCGCATGAACACGCCCACGCACTCCTCGCGCCGCGTGATGGTCGGGTCGTTGCAGCGCGCCAGTCTGCCAATAAGTAGATGCATGGTGTAGTGCAATTCACGTGAACACCGAAATGGGAACACAGTCTGCGCATAAACACTCATAAACAAATGATAAGAGAACAACCAGACGGCGACAGCGCGGGATGTTACGTATAGAGGTCACAGCTCATATAAAAGAAAATAAAGGCGATCCGTTTACGTTACGGTTATATGAGCTGTGACCTTTAGAAGCGTCGACCGGTCTTGAAGCAATCAGGCCACGCCTACTTAATGGGACATAAATATGCGTTTAGGGCTACATTTAATTGTGTCAACGATATGTCTAGCACATCCAACATTACATAAGTTTATTACATGTAGCATTATTACAATAAACATTGTTCTTACCTTCCACCGTATAGTTGAACTCCGTAACTCGCAAACACAAACATCAGCAGAATGAGTAACGTTGATACCTGGAAGGACATAAAAATACATCATACAGATTAAACATTCTGGCTACAATAAACAATCTTGAATACACCTTCAATCTAACATCGACTCTATTTATTAAATAACTGCAATAATGCTGTGTTGCAGAAAGGAACTTTAAGCTAATGTCGACCTTAAATATAATGCTGCCTTGCTTTAACAATATACCGACAGAAAGAGACAAACAAGCATATTTTTCACAAAACCCACCAGCAAGATCTCCTTGAAGCCGCGGCACAGCTCGTAGACCACCTTCCTCATGTGCGGCACCAGAGTGAAGATGCGCAGCGGGCGCACGCAGCGCAGGATCATGAGCATCTGCGCGCACGAGCCCGGCGGCACCGAGCGCCCTCCAGCACGGGAACCACTCACTTCTACTCTATTACTTATAAATACTAGCGACCCGCCCCCCGGCATGGGTGAAATGCTGATGGTGAATACACTACAGGAAAACTGTGATGTGATACATAAACCTGCGCCTTCATTCACTCTATCTATTAAAAAAAACTCATAAAAATCCTTTGCGTAGATTTAAGCATATAAAGGGACAGAGAAAGTGACTTCATATTATACTATTCACTGCCAGTTTCAATAACTCTATATATGTTGTTTTAATTTTATTTTATTTATTCACGAATCCAACAGCGTAACTTAAATAACATAATTTCATATCGATAGCTGTCAGTTACTTTCATACGATTGATATGTCAAAGTCGTATGATAGTAACTGTCAGCTATCGATAGATAGAGTATTGAAACTGACAGTTAGTGGTACAAAACCCACCAGCAAGATCTCCTTGAATCCGCGGCACAGCTCGTAGACCACCTTCCTCATGTGCGGCACCAGAGTGAAGATGCGCAGCGGGCGCACGCAGCGCAGGATCATGAGCATCTGCGCGCACGAGCCCGGCGGCACCGAGCGCGGCATCCAGCACAGGAATGTTAGCGACACCTGGCGGAAATAAATTGCTTTACATTAGTTATAAGAACTAACTTTTGTTAAAATAATGAGATTTTGTGTCAGACTACAACAGTTATGGTACAAACGGTGACGACTCACCGCACTTGCGCTTACAGTGATTGTCTAACATGCTGTCATGCTCTTTTACAGCACGACTTTTACTGTTAGTAGTTTTGTTTACGGTATTACTAATACATAGTCATAAATATTCCGAATTCTAAGCTATATGATTTGTTCAGACTTCTTCTGTATATGTAGAATAAAATTTATGTTAATACTCACAATATAAATAAATACGTCTAGAACCGCTGCAGCATCTTTCAGGTACGCCTTGGGAGTGAAAAACAGTCCGTCGGCCAATATCTTGAGCGCCAGCTCCAAACTCATGAAGATTACGAAGCCGTATTCTGCAATCTGTTTTAAATAACTCAATGTAAGTTAAAGTTATAAGTACATCATTTTAGTCTAGATACAATACTAAATAGGTATATATTACATAAAAAACCCGTCAAGGTCTACAATTTGTAAATAATTATACTGAAAGCCTGTTAGAGAGAATAGACTGCAGGACGCATACAATCAGTCTTTGTAAGAAAGAAAGTATAAGATCTAACCTTGTATACTGTGCTAATACTTGGGCACTACCTATAGGTATAATCAACTCTTGTACAGATGGATGGATGGTCGAAAAAAGACAAGGAAATAACTGTATTTGTTACCTGCAAGACGAAGTTCTCCATAACCCTGTAGGTGGGCGTCTCGAACATCATGGAGAGACACGAGAGCGTGGTCGCCATGATCATCACCCAGTCCAGGTACGTCACGAGACCCAGGAAGTTACTGCAACGAAGCATGAAGTGAATTAACTTTTTGTAGGTTATAGATAGGTACCCCTGAGTACAAATGGCGGTATTTTTTAATACCTACAGTTAGATGACGAAGCGGGGATCCTTACGAAACAGAATAAATAGCGTCTGTAGTGAGAACACTGAGTAGGTCAGCATGCTTAGTGTGAGATTTAATTTTATTCAATATTACTGTCGAAAAGTTTGCGCAATAATATGTAGTTACGTGAACAATGCAGGCTGACCAATAGTTAAGAATGGTTCTATAAAACTCACTGGAAGCTCTTGTAGCGCACTTTCCTCTCGTTGCCCGTGACGGGGTCGCGGAGGCGCGCGTCGTACCGCGCGTCCACGATGGCGCGGCAGATCTTCCTGAAGCGGGACTCGCGCGGCACTATCAGCAGCGGCGTGTCGAACAGCGGGTGGTTCTCGCGGAGGTCCTCTTCGCGTTGGTTCCTGAGGGTTTAGAGTGGTGGGTTTGAGTTTTGGGTGCAAAACGTACCTATTACATATTTCATGCAGCATTGTAACAACGTTTTAGCAACTTTTAGCCTACGCTATGTACAGTAAGCTGCATAAATACCTGTGTACACTTTTTTACCTTGTCAAACTTACAAACTGCCTATTCAAATACTGTCAGTTTGCTATGTAGCTAGTTTGACAAGGCACAGTGTATAGCTACTTTGGCAGCTGACCGTACCAATGCTCGAATTTCAAAACAGATCGCTTTCTAATTTCAAATCTTTTAACCTACTAGCAAAACAGAACTATATTCAGTGTGCAATTTGTAGTTATGAACCTCATTACCTTCTCATCTCAGCCTGTTGCCGCTTGGCCTGCAGCAGGCGTATGTCGAGGTAGGGCGGGCGGGCGCGGGACGACGGCACCACTCGGGACGCGGCTCCGATGTCGCCGTTCTCTAACAGATGCTCGTAAGTCTGCTTCAGCTTGATGGAGCCGCTGCGGACTGATCGCCGAATCGAGCGGGAGCCGAAGCGGCTGGGAAGAAAAAATGTATGTTAAAAATGTGTAACATGCAATATGTTTGAATCGTGGGACGGTTCCCAGCTTGATCCAGCTGCCTCTATTTATGTCATCTAAGGATAATAATTAGTAATAAAGACGCATCTGTTCAAAAGCCCCTTTCTGCAACTGGGCTATAGTAAATTACAGTTCAATTCACGCAAGTTGAAGGTAGACGCTATTGGTGCACACTAGGCCGCTTGGTCACTTTTCTCACAAAAACAATATTCCAAATTTTATTACAAAAAGTATTACGAATTACCAATGAATCCGATCGCGAAAACCCAAGAGAGTCTATTTTTTATTTATTTATTTAGTTTTTATTGAAAATCCAACAGCGTTACACTGTAAAAATTAAGTACAAACAAAACAGTAAGGCTAATAATAGGATTCACAGTAAGATTACTATAGTAAATTCTATATCGAGATCGGGACAGATCACAAAAAAGGCTTAAAAAACATAGGTAGGTTATATATAAGTAACATAACTATAATTTTATCAATTAGAAAACTTAAATGTAACTAAATAGGTAGGTCCAACTAACTGCATAATGATGTGAGTATAGTACTTACGTAATTAAAGTTAAAATTAAAATCTTGTTTGTAAGGCAATAAAACCATCATTCATCAAGTAAAATTGATTAGCTTCTCAGAGTAGTGTTTGGGAAGGATAGGGTAACAAATAGGAATTAAGACTAATTATACTAATAAATATAAGTTGTATATATAAATTACTGTTATAAAAATATTAAATAGATAATACATAATTAAAATACATACATAAGTACTTACGATAAGTAAAAATTTACTATCAAATACATACATATAAATATATAGGTATAATGAATACATTAAATTAATTAAATTAGAATTGGTAATGATAGGGGTAGGATAGATATTATCTGTTTGTGAGTATATCTATAATTTGTTTTTTAAAACTAGTAGTCTAACCAACCGTCTCGTCTGAGACAAGGACCGAATTACAAACAACCAGAATCAGCACGCTAAAAATACCTACCTACAATTTTTTTTTTTTACAATATAATTACCTACCCGCATTTATTAAGAAAAAATATTCGATGATTTGAACTGAAAGGTTTGTATACAGCCTGGCAAGAAAGAATAGAAATTAATAGGGGCGCCACTTTCGACATGGCTATAATACATTGCCAGCCCAAAAAATAAAAATAAAATATGTTTTTACACGAACTTGCCGGGCTACAGGCTACAGGTTTGACAACTTATGTGGTATAGTACTTTTTTAAAAGGCTACGAATTTTCCCATTACTAGGCCGAGTCCTCCACTTTTTTCTTAACTTTACAAGTACATTTTTTTTATTTATTTATTAACAAACACATATTGGTACATATAATTAACAATATACAACACCACATAAGCCTTCAAAGGTTTGTGTGTGATGCGATTTTAATCTAAGTTATTTTTAGGTAATGATTAACGTAGTCATACAATATAAGTAGGTATAAGCCATATAAGCAAAAGTATTCTAGCACATATAGGTAGCATAAATAGGTAGTTACTTCTTCTGGTCGACCCGGAGCTGCTTGGCGCTGGAGATGGTGCCCTGCGGCTTGAGCCCCGCCTTGCCGGCCGCCGCCAGCATGGCCGAGTCGCCCAGCACCAGCCGGTGGTTGTTACAGTCACCCTTGAGGCGTCACGTCACTGCACGCGTTCTGGCGGTCAGCGTTCCGAGTTCTGCTGTATTGTGGCAACACCTTCCTCAGGTGGCGCCTCTTTCACTCTGAATTCGGTCGAAGAAAGCCACACGATCCGACCGTTTTAGTATATGTAAGATTCTAAGGCACCACTAAGGTTACAGAGAACGCAGAACATGGACCTCTGGGGTACAGTGTGGCAGACGACGCCTGTAGGTGCGGGTGAATGATGGACATCATTGGTCGCTTTTCTTCTATGGCGGCAGTTGGTCACTCTGACAACTCGTTTGACATCTGAATTTTGCTCAACTTACACCAATGGAACTTAACAAGTACATAAATAGCTAGCGAGTACATAAATAGCTAGTTACTTCTTCTGGTCAACCCGGAGCTGCTTGGCGCTGGAGATGGTGCCCTGCGGCTTGAGCCCCGCCTTGCCGGCCGCCGCCAGCATGGCCGAGTCGCCCAGCACCAGCCGGTGGTTGTTACAGTCACCATTGAGGCGTTAGCCATACTGCACGCGTTCTAGCGGTCAGAGTTCCGAGTTCTGCTGTATAGTAGGAAACACCTTCCTGAGATGGCGCCTCCTTCACGCTGCATTCGGTCGAAGAAATCACACGCGATCTGACCGTTTTAGTATGTGTAAGATTCTAAGGCACCACTAAGGTAAGGTTACAGAGAACGCGGAACGCAAACTCGGACCTCTCACATGCAGTGTGGCCGACGACGCCTGAAGCTGCGGTTTAATGATGAACGCCATTGGTAGCTTTCCTTCTATTGCGGTAGATGCTCACTGCGACGACACGCTTGTCATTTGTATTACAAATGGAACCTAGCGAGTACATAAATAGCTAGTTACTTCTTCTGGTCGACCCTGAGCTGCTTGGCGCTGGAGATGGTGCCCTGCGGCTTGAGCCCCGCCTTGCCGGCCGCCGCCAGCATGGCCGAGTCGCCCAGCACCAGCCGGTGGTTGTGACAGTCACCCTTGAAACGTTAGCGATACTGCACGCGTTCTAGCGGTCAGCGTTCCGAGTTCTGCTGTAGTGTGGCAACACTTTCGTTAGATGGCACCTCCATCACACTGCATCTGGTCGAAGATAGCACACGCGATCCGACCGTTTTAGTATGTGTAAGATTCTAAGGCACCACTAAGGTTACAGAGAACGCGGAACGCAGAACTCGGAACTCTCGCGTGCAGTGTAGCCGACGCTGCCCAAAGGTCCGGGTGAATGATGGGCGCCATTGGTCGCTTTTCCTCTATTGCGGTAGTGGCGCGATCCGACAACTCACTTTTCATTTATATCTTACTCTACTTCCACCAATGGAACAAAGCAAGTACATAAGTAGCTAGTTACTTCTTCTGGTCGACCCGGAGCTGCTTGGCGCTGGAGATGGTGCCCTGCGGCTTGAGCCCCGCCTTGCCGGCCGCCGCCAGCATGGCCGAGTCGCCCAGCACCAGCCGGTGGTTGTTCGAGTCGCTGGAATACAGTTTTATTGTTGTTATTTTGTGAAAGACTTCAGGCGTTGCTTCAATGTATGAAACCCGCAGGAGATTGTTATGTGGTCAGTGGTAAATATCCATAAGAAAAAATTGTAAGTGATAGGTGCAGTAATTTTATGTAGATAAATAAGTGGATAACTAATAAATTGTTTCAAAGTAAAGGTACTTGGTAGACTTTTAACAAAAAAATAAGCATCAAAAAAATTAAACCTGAATAATCTTCAGAGCTGTTTGTTTCAGCCAATTAATCGAAACCTGAAAGAAAATCATAAGTAAAACTAAAATTCATCAAATAATACAAAAATAGATATTTAAAAAAAAACACCAAAGCAATCACAGGACCCGCAAATTATAAATCAAGTAGGTAAAACAAATGTCAACACACACTACATTATCTAATGTAAAATCAACTCTACTAACTTGATAATAGAGGCTACAACGTGTCTTCTGAGCGCGGAGCTGGGTCGCTGCGACGGTGGCGCCACCACTAGCGTCTTCACCAAGGAACGCTTGCGGTATGGGAATGCTATCTTCTCGCCAGTAGAATATTCTAGTGCGCGTCGCTAGAAGAAAAATGACATAGTGGATTAGGGAAGGAGATCTGTATAATGCAGCGATTACAAGATTTTCGAACCTCCGTTAACATTGCGTATCGTTAACTATCACTGTCAAAATATTGTCAAAGGCAAATTTGTTAGTTCTAAAAGTTCCTACGTTCGCTGTTCGTTTGTGTAGTATCGTACAACGCTAGTGTATTGCCACGTTAGCTTGTGATAGGGGCTCTGATGTGATGACTGTATTATTTAGACAACGATTTATTTAAACAGACAAAATTATAGAAAATATTACGTCAGATATGATGACGCGCCCGTCTTGATCTACCTAGGCCTGACATGCGCATAAGACAAGAGGAGATTGTAATATTTTTTCCTTTAAAAGAAGCTATTACTGGTGATATATTTACCTCCCCACCGGGGCGCAGACTAATGGCGGCGCCGGGCCCGCCCTCCTCCTCGCCCTCCGCCTCGCACACGAACTGACGCATGAACGACTCGCGCACCTGACACAAACAACACTGTGTTAGGGCTCGCACACATTTTATAACTGCGAATTTGCATCGCATCGCAAAAACGTCTCCCTCCAACTCGCAGGTGTTCCATAAGAGAGAGCGTGACGTCGCGCGTGTTGCGAGCTCACATCGCGCCAATTCGCAGTTTTGGGTACGGACCCTTATTACTGCGTGTGCTGTTACTGCGAATAACGTGAGTTGACCAAAAATGGCGACACAATACTGTCGATAGCAACTCGTGAGATAAAAATAATTTGAATTCACATTCAATGCCACATTTATTTTATGTACTTTTTCTGAAATATACAAAACGATTGGGAGTACATAATTATGCTGACTAACATGCCGAGGGAAATTATTATAGTATAGAAAATATAAGTTGAAGAAGTTCCTTATTTCCACACTAACATAAACCGTCTTACGAAGAAAGTAAACATGTCTAAAATAGGTCCTCTGATGTCATTGATACCTTTGGCAGATTGAAGTCGCCAGGAACTTTGTGCAGCTTCGTCATCTGCGGGCTGTCGGGAAACTTCTCGAATATCCTCAGTCGGAAGGGCAGCGTCTCCTTGATCTCGGCGCTCTGCTGTCGGTAGCGGAGCTGTTTCAGCTTCTTTATGTCTTCGTCTAACTCGAGGTTGTCCAGAATTACTGCGACGAAGAGCGACAGCACTATCTGCAATCATATTTTATTTAGGTGAGGTAATGGATTTAATTTGTAGGTAAGTAAATAGGAATAGTTTTTTAATATATTTTGTAAATTAGTGAAGAATATGGTGGATTGTTAGTCAAGAGACCTATGTATATAACTCTCGTAACTTTTACATTTTAAGTTAAATATGTAGTGTACGTACGTGTAACGCACGAAGGCAGTTCAGCCAGTAGTGCTGATGGATGAGGAAGGCCAAGGACAGTGTTGTCGCGCTCATTAGATGAGATCAATATGCAACAGTGTATACGTACACTATAGGCTGATGGTTAGGTAGTGTTAGAAGGAATTATTCACAACAGCTTTGTGGCCGCACTCTTATCTTGAAGAATAACACAGAATAGAAGAAAGTTGTCTATGACATGTCTTGTCTATGGACGGAGCGTTTTCTGACGTTTCCGGCACCTTGTTCGCGAGCATGATTTACGTATGGTTCATTAAAACTAATCCTATTGAATACAATAAATCAAAGTAATGTGAGTTAATATTTCTATCTTTATTAGTAGGTACATACCAGCGTGACGAACAGGTGGTAGAGTATGAAGTAGATGGCGACGAGCGGCGTGAGCGTCTGGCTCGTGCGCACCATGGTCTCGTCCATCACCTCCACCCACGCCTCTTGCGTCAGGATTTGGAACATAGACATGAACGCCTGGAAGAAAATAATGATGTTAGCTGATGAGATGGAATAAATATTGTGCTAATATATACACGATCAGATTATGCATTTGTTAGTAACTAAGACTCTTGTACTGAGGGTTCAGTAAGGGTTCAAGCCTCAGCTACAGGGATCAGTTTAAATTTTAGTATCTCGGTTCCAGTTCTTCTGAGTTGTGTCCGAAAAGTGGCAAAAGCCTAATCTCATTGGGCCTCGTTGTTGTTTGTTTTTATAAAAACTAACTTACTTCTGGAAACGTCTCGAACTTGGTGAACTCGCACAGGAAGCAAAACATCTGCATGGAAATGGACGAGCTGATGATGAGCAGGCACATGGTGAAGATGATGAGGCTGCCCAGCTTCTTGCCGGGCCCGAAGATCTTGTACACGAACCCTTCTAGCAGAGGAGACGCCTTGATCAGACGCACTATACGGAGAACCTGCAAGGATAGAGATTCACGATTTACTATAGGTATTGAACAGTTAGTCAATGAAAAAAACAAAAAATTCTAAGCACAAAATTGTTAATTGAATGTTCAACTAATAGTGTTTTTTAAACATCTATGTGGCCAAATTAGGTTACTCATTAGTGAAAAATGGTAAATAAATTTATGTATGCAATGTAATTTACTTGTAGTTTGACAAAAGTGAACGGTTGGGAAAGAAATATCACTCAGCTCAACCCAAGGAAACTTTCTGACACTATCCAGAAGTACCTACACTTTATGATTTTTTTTAAATAATTTATTATAGTGGCTAATTAGGCTTACTTATCTAAGTTTATTACCTGGAAGTAGGTAAAGGCGGACATGTAGAGTTGCGGAATGATGTGTATGGAGGTCCCGATCGCCAGGAGAAGCTCGAATTTGTGGACGGAGTGCTTGAAGTACCCCTTCCAGCCCAAACACCATATCTTTATCAACGCCTCCAAGTCCAGAAATACCGTAAATGCGATCTGAAATAAATACATATATAGATTTTACTTTTAACTCGCAGATAAAGAATAAATTTTAAAATTGCGATTGTTCGATTAGTGAAAGTGGGAAGGGGAAGGACTGGCATATAAATATCATAATGGCAGGACAAGAAGGCAAGAAGCATAAGTGGGTCTGCCTTATTATAAGTGGCAATGTCAAGTGTATTATGTGTAAACTTGATTACGGAAGTTTTACCTCAATGTAGTAATATTTCTCGTAAAAGAACTCCCTTGGGTTGCCATCGTGCTTGAAGTTCATCGTAGCAGTTATAATACCATTAGCTAACACCACACCCATGACTAAGAGACGAAAATACGCCGATCGCAACATCCTGTGGAATATTTCTGGTGCCGAACCTAAAAATTACGTGTAGTTATTATTACAATATTTTTACAATTTACAAACTACTTTACAACTGGTGATCAATGCTACAATGTGTTAAGCACAATGAAGGAGGACACAAGTTTATATTGCGATTGTGCCAAGTGAGTGAGGAAGACTGTCTGTACATATAGCTGTATGTTGTAGATTTTTTTCTTATTGACACCACTATACAAAAGAAAGTAATGAAACACACATAAACATTGAGTCAAGTCAACATGGCCATCCTGTAACAATCATACCTGAGTGCTTATTTTCATCAATAGTGACAAGCTTCCACCCATTATCATCTCCTGTGAAGAACTGCGTGGTGGACCCCTTAGTGATGGGATTCCTCACGCCCCACATTTGTTGGAACTGCACTCGGATCTCGTTGAATGTTTCAGTGATGACGGCTATGAACACATTCTTCACCAGCCAAGCAAGGAAGAATATCATAGTGCTGAAATTATTATAATTAAAAATTAGTGTTCCATTTATTAATTGAAACCAAATAATTCAGGAAAATCAATCTTGTTAATTTTTGTTGACGTAAGTATTAAAGATAAAGGTTCTAACCTGAAATAAAGTGCCGAACGCCAAGTAGGTAGTGAGTCAATCGCCCGATACATGATGAATACCCATCCTTCTTGTGAGGAAGCCTGATACACGGTGAAGAGGCTGGTAGCTGAAACATGAAATAGATATATTATTATAGGTACAAATTATACTGCAAAGCCATCTTCATTATTATTATCATCAGGGAATACACGTTTAGTTACATTTAGATTATTCATTAAGACAAGATTCAGGCAATACCAACTGCTGCTCTTAGCTTAGATAACTCTATTTTATTGTTTAATCATGGCATAGCCAGGTACTTACTAAATTCTTCAAAGCCATTGAAGCCCATAATGTATTTGGAGAGGTTCAGCTTCATGCACTTCATTCCCGCTGGACACTGGTAGCCGGAGCCCGGCTCGGGGGAACAGAATGTGTCAGGTATTGCCAGAGAATTGATGGTCACTTCACTGAAACATTATTTAATCATAATTTGTATTGTAGGCTTGTAGAGTGGTATAGAATATTAATTGTAATAATTATCTTGTCCAGCAGTAGGAAAATAATTAAAATAAAGTAACAAAAAAAACACACATCATGCTGTCTTTCTTTCATAATGTGTTCTGAATCATACTTGGGCTTGGTAGTGTTCCTGACACAATGATGAGTTAGCTCCCCAAAGAACTGGACTCCCAATAAACTGTACAGTGACATGAAGAAAAGGAAGAACAAAGTGACATTGTAAATCTGTTGGCTGGAACGTCTGTAAGACAAAATAAAACATTGCAATTTCACTATAGCAAACATTACATAAATATTATGAAAAAACAGCTAAGGCACTGAAAATATTACAAATCTTTACTTACTTGAAAATTTGATTAATACGAGATTTTGGCATGGAGAATTTCAGGAAGACTCTGAGAAATCTTATCATAATGAGTGGTCTTGGTGCCCGCAGAATGCTCAGGTAGCTGTAGCGGGGCACAATGCCCGTCAACTCAAACATCTGCAGCAGCACCGACACCCACAGGAAGAATACCATGGACGCATCAAACTGACACCAGTGATCTTTCAAATATGCAACATCACCCTGAAATAAATAATAAAACTGAATTAACATAAGGTTTTTTTAATTGTTTTTTTTTGTCTTAGGGACACTAAAAACCCTAATTAGCTCCTGCAGTTGCCTTACTATTAGTACAAACCTTCAATATTCCCCGAATGTGCATCTTGGCTATCATTTCAGCAGTGAACAGCAGGGTGACGCAGCAATCAACACCAAAAGTTATATTCTGCAGGTTTGGATGTTTCTCAAATGTTTTTGGTGTATTTAGAGACACTGACATCAAGCTTAAGAGTGCACAGAACCGTAAGATTCTGCGCACCCATAGCTGTAACAAGAAAAGGATATAATGAAACTCATGCAACATTTATGAGAGATAACAACAATAATTAAGACATTGAATTTTAAAGCTAAATCAAAGCAAACATCACAAGTGTTTACACCAATTATGAGCAATTCTATCTAATATATTCTATTAGAATAGGATACGATAGGAACCTCATACATGGGAAGTGTGTAAAACAATTTCTTACCTTGTTCACCCATTCGATATCAGCGCTCTCATTGAGAGATTCTTCGGGGCCATAATCTGCCAACACCTGCTCCCCCTTTAAGCTCTGCTTTCGGCCTAACATTTCGAAGAATTTCACATATTTGCTGATTTAAATTCAACTCATCACAAGTTCAACATGAAAATTCAAAACAAACTCCACACAAAAATCAATGATTATGACATTTGCCAATTTTGACATAGCAACTTTAATTTTTGATCTGTGATTCATACCGACCTACACAGGCGAAGTTAATAATGAAGTGAGTTCATAGCTACAGTGAAACTATAAAGTCCTGAAAAATGAGGGCACTGCTATCTTTCATGTAACAACCCTATATAGCGAAACATAACTGACTTTGATACTTGAAATTTTGCCTGTGAACTTCCTACCTATTTATGTATTTTAAAAACAACTTACCACCCACAAAAAAGCTCTTATACAAGCTTGAAGGTGTTAATATGAATTAATATGAAGGCTAATAGTGAAACCAATAAATATTTATTTAGATAACGTTATTACAACTGTATAAAAAAAAACTGAATCTGTTGACGAAGGGCACACATAGTAAAGACATCATATTTCTTTTTGGACGGCCAGTTGAGACAAACGCAAAACTAACATGATTGCGTTAGAAAGAGCGCAAAGATCAATTTTAAAAGTAATGCTTAAGAAACCTTTTCGATACCCTACCACAGCCCTTTACAAAGAAATCAATGTCCTAACTATCAGAAAACTATTTATCTTCCAAGTATCACTTTCCCAACACCAACAAATTATGAACTTGCCAACCTACAGCCAGATGACAAGCCAAAGAGTATTTAGATTAGTTCCTATCACCGCTAGAACAGTCTTCGCTCAAAGATTCGCACCTTTCCTACATCCCTATATATACAACAAAATATACAAACAGTGCAACCTGAAAGACCTCAATAAGAAAGAAGCAAAAATAACTATTTTTAACTGGCTACTTACTCTAGATTACGAAGAAACAGAAAACATTCTATGCATCCCTAAATAGTTACCTTCATCACGACCCATTACGTCCCCACTGCTGGGGCACGGGTCTCCTTCCAATGAAGGAAGGGATTTAGGCCTAGTCCACCTCGCTGGCCAAGTGCGGGTTGGTGAATAGTTACCTACATAAGAATATATTATTGTATTTGTACATTTTCAACTTATTTATTAATATTATATGTATATACTGATATTTATGTATATTTTCATTTTTCTACTTAGTATCTATTTCAACACTACACTATTTTACAAAGAACTTTATATTCTACCTATTTCATAGGATCTACATACGTATAGGTATATTATACTATTATATAAAATTACATTGTTTTTGTTAACCATTGACGGATTTTATGTTATGTTTAAATTTTATTTTACTTAGTTATTTAAGTTATTTTAGTTTGTTTTTTACTTACTATTCATTTTCTACCGTATGATTTGTATCTTAAATGCTAACCAAATATACTAATTTCACCCTAATCTTACTCAAAATGTTGACAACAAGCCACCTGTTCTCAAATGTTACAGTCTGCCTACTGGTTACTCACGGCACAGGCTTAGCCTAGTGTGAGAACCCTAGCTACCATAGTTTTTAGGGTTCCGTAGCCAAAATGGCAAAAACGGAACCCTTATAGTTTCGTCATGTCCGTCTGTCCGTCTGTCCGTCTGTCCGTCTGTCACAGCCGATTTACTCGGAAACTATAAGTACTACAGTGATGAAATTTGATGGGAATATGTGTTGTATGAACCGCTACAAAAATATGACACTAAATAGTAAAAAAAAGAATTGGGGGTGGGGCCCCCCATACATGTAACTGAGGGATGAAATTTTTTTTTTCGATGTACATACCCGTGTGGGGTATCAATGGAAAGGTCTTTTAAAAAATGATATAAAGTTTTCTAAAAAACATTTTTCTTAAAGTGAACGGTTTTTGAGATATCAGCTCTCAAAGTCGTAAAAAGTATGTCCCCCCCCTCTATTTTTATAACTACGGGGTATAAAATTCTAAAAAAAATAGAGGTGATGCATGCTAATTAACTCTTTCAACGATTTTTGGTTTGATCAAAGTATCTCTTATAGTTTTTGAGATAGGTTGATTTAACTGTAATTTTGGTTAAGTTATTGTGCTTACTACGGAACCCTTTGTGCGCGAGCCCGACTCGCACTTGGCCGGTTTTTTAATCTGGTCCAAATAATTTATAACTGTTTTATATTCATAATATTTATTAAGATAACCAGTGTAAATTTTTTGGTTAAATAAACAATTTTTCATTTTCATTTTTCTTTTTTTTTTTTCAGTTCTGTTTCTTCCAGTAGTTAGAAATATTACATATTTTGCCCTCTTTGGCACGCTGGTCCGATACAACTATAAAATAAAATTAAAAAATCTTTTTGAGTTACACAATGCCCCCCAAATTCACACAATGTGAATTTAGTAAGTAAACAAAAAATATATCTTCAAGTATCAAAATGTTAAGGTTTGACTCAACTGAAACCAGATGAAACCTACAATCAGTAGTATGTAAACAATGTTTGACTTGGGCTCTAAACCTAGGTTTATCAATAAATGAAGCGTTGGTACTAATAAAAAATGAGTTATTACAATTTGTACAATGTTACACATGGGCTTTTCAGCTAATACAAAATGTCACTCTTATTTTTCAAGCTCTAATTTTTTGTTTGTGGGCACATCTATAGATGGCGCTGTAATGAGAAGTATAATAATGATAATTGAGTCCAAATAATATCTGGCAACATTATTTTACTATTATTTATTTTTAATACTGGTAATTATTAAAACTCCGGCAATGGTACGTTTCTTTACAGTCAAAATATTACGTCAAATTCAACTGCTATAATAGTTATTAAATATTTTAGTATCTAGTCATTCACGAAAATTTAATAAAATAAAACATTACATATTTATTTATATTACTAATACTGACATCAATATGTTTTAAAAATATAGAATTTACATACTACAAAATATTTCAGTGTGTATATGTCATTCGCGCAATGTGTGCATAATACGGAACGTTATTTGTTATTACGGCCGCCATAATACAAATAACTTTTTCGGATTTTTGTGATTTTATCGACAACTCTAGCTTTTTCGTGGACTCTGATTTGCATCCTCACCTTCTGACCTTTGCGAGTACTATAATTGACCTTGATTTGCCTTTTGATTTGGATTTTGTACTATGGCGTCGAAACATAAGTGTTTTATTCCTGGTTGTGACCAGAATGAAAAACGTAAGTACCTATATTCACTAATTAATGTTCCGACTTTGGACGAGTGTTGTGTCTACCGTCGTAAAATTAAGTTTGATGTAATCTAGCTGAAGGATTGGTGCTTAGTGGCGGCTTATCAAGCTATGTACAACTCGGTTGCCAAAAGAATGGACCTGATACCGTATTCATAGCAACTCGGCGATACCGTAATGGATCGCGTTCGTAGTTTATCGACGCTCAAGCGAAACCAAGAGTAGAAACCAGTATCCCGCGTGGCATTAAACTATGAACTCCATATCATTGGTACAGGCCAGGATTTGAACCCACAGCCTCTCGATTGAGAGGACGAGGCCGTATCCATTACGCCACCACGGCTCTCCGTCATGCTGGTTAAATATAAATGTTTTTATTGCAGGTGAAACCACCAGTACCTTACATAGGTTCCCCAATCCTGATAAGGATGCTGGAAGATTCAGAAAATGGACCAATGCTATTGGTGGAATGTTATGTGTGGAGTATTATAAAAAAAGAAATAAATGTCGAAAACCTTATCCTGATGTATTAATTTATCCCCGTTATTTTATTCACGTAGGTATTTAATAGATACAAATAGCTAGAAATAAATCAAAATACCTATGTATTACCATTAGTGCTATATATACATATATGAAATTTAGTTCCTGGGCACATCTACAGCTGGCGCTGATATCATCGTGTGACTGATAGCTCTATTCTCAGAATAATTAATGTACTCTGTGATGTTACATACCCGTCATAGACGCTTTACGAGCGTAAACATCCTCCAAATTCGACAAAATGTGTCCAGCTTGATGTTCCGCTAAACATTGTATAAAAACTCGATAAATAATTTCCCTAGTTTGACTACGAATATTTTTCTTCATTTTCCTAATTGCAATCATGCGTAAATGGTTGCTTTTATCTAGATTATCCTTATAATTAATAAGAAAATTCAAATAACAGCCCTAATGGTGCCAGGCTCCTGAAAATTTTAGTTCGTCAAACATTAATTTCATGAATTAATAGTTTCACTGTAAATAAGAAACCTAAATAAACAGGTCATCATCACGACCCATTACGTCCCCACTGCTGGGGCACGGGTCTTCTTCCAATGAAGGAGGAAGGGTTTAGGCCCCTGGTACTCAACCTTTTTTTTTTTTCGCGGGCCACAAAAACGTTTAAGTCATGGTTTCGCTGGCCACAAGCAATATTTTTTTGTTTTTTTTTTTAACTATTATAAAGCGATGTAAACTATCGAATATAATATTTAAAAAAAACACGCATATTCCCTATTATCTCTCATGGCACGCGGGCCACTGATAAAGGCCTGGCGGGCCGCATGCGGCCCGCGGGCCGCAGGATGAGTATAGCTGGTTTAGGCCTAGTCCACCACGCTGGCCAAGTGCGGGTTGGTGGACAAATAAATAAACAGGTAATAATAATTAATAATTACAGACTTATAACTATAACTAAATAATAAACACTAAACTAGAAAATAAATGCTGGCCAGCTCGCCGCCGCTGTCGGGTAGGGTCATTGACATATATATTACTAGCGTATCCTTTTGAAATCATTGGGTAGGGTACCCAAGACGCTGGCCGCGTTATTTCGCTGTATGGCGATGCTTATCCTTTGAGCGAGGTACGAGCCAGCCCTAGGGTCCCTTGTGACTTCTTTCAGCCTGCTGCCAATTTCTTTTAGCAGCCGACGCGCCTCCGGTCCCCACGGCCCTAGGGTTTCGACTCCGAAAGGCACAAACATGTACCCCTCTCCTAGGGATGCATATTTGCGGCCTTTCATCGTTTCCGCCTGCCCGGCCGCAGCGCCGGCCTCTGCGGAGGTAGATGGAAGATGGGACGGTGCTAGTGTGTCCACGCATGTTGCGTCCCACACCAGCAGCCGGCCCCTCTTCCATGGCACTAGACTCATGCCGTCGGGTCTCTTGCCATCGTAATTGTAAACAGGTAATATAGAAATATTTATCAAAGGTGCCAGCTCCTCTTGCTCGTAAAGCTGCGTACACACCGGGCCAACGAAGGCCAACGAACGGTTTACGATGGCCTTCGTGGCTGCAATCTGCCCTGTATTATGATAAATATCCATCGCTGGGATAACCGTTGGCGTTCGTTGGGCGTTCGTTGGCCCGGTGTGTACGCAGCTTAAGTGAAATTTACATAGGTGTTATGCTCAGAATAAAAACGGCATATGTTGTAGTTCAGAAGTAAGACAGTAAATGGGTCAGCAGTGTGTCACAGAATGATAATTTGATTGTCATTTGTCAAAAGTTGTGTTTGTTTGTTGTGGTTTGTTTGGATGTTGGTGATAAAATTTAATTTATTAAATAAATTTGCACTAAATCAAACCTAGTCCTTTAAAGGTATCCAGTATTAATTAGAAACAAATACTTAAGTCATCATGTTTATTTATATGAGTAAGAAGGTAAGACAACTTTGTTATTTTAAATACATAAACGAGATTCAAACTTACCAATTCGTGTATTCAAAGTTATAAATTTTTCGTTTAATTTATTTTCAGATTGCTATACCGAAACAGTCAAATGTGAACTGCCTAGCGTGGAACCATTCTTCAGGATACATAGCTGTTGGGGGAGAGGATGGGATGCTTAAAGTCTTGAAGCTAGAATCTGGTTTGTAGAAAATTTGTATGGCTATGTTTATTAAATGTTTATTACATTTAATCAAATAGAATTTGATTTAATTTGATTAATCTTATATTTTTTTTTCACTTTAAACTTATTCTATTCTACCTATAATTGAATTTATTTTTGAAGTAACAATAGCACATAAATATATTTTAATGTTATGTTCATAGGTGGTGCAGGAAATCTCTCAATGAACTTGAGCTTAGAAGGGCACTCGGGCCAGCTCCGCATGGCTGTTTGGAACGAGGTCTATCAGAAGCTGACTACTAGCGATGAACATGGAGTCATCATAGTTTGGATGCTCTACAAGGTATTCTAGTGTTGAAACTTCAAGCCCTTTGCTAAGCTTCTAAGTGACAAACACTATAGCTGGACTTTGTCCCTGTGGTGGAACTGTTGAAAGTAATACCTAGTCCATTATTATTATTTAGTCCATTATTATTATTTAGTCCATTATTCTATTATCAGCAGTGAACATCCTATGGCTGAGATGATGATGAGTCCATTATTATATTATTTATTATTATAATAAATTGTACATAATATCAATATTTTTAACAGGGATCTTGGTATGAAGAAATGATAAATAACAGAAATAAATCAACTGTTACTGGCATGGCTTGGGGCTCTGATGGACAGAAGATATGCATAGCATATGAAGATGGTAAGTCTTTAAACAATTCTTAAGAAAGAGTAAGATTTCTTTTGAAATTAGCCAGTTACATATTGTTTTAATTATATCAAAATAGTTAATTCTGATTGCAGATAATTAAATAATACTTTTTGTAACAATATTTCATGTATTGTATATTAATTTAGTCATGTCACCCCAATTCTAAAAATAAATAAATAGGCTTATTAAAAAAATATACATGAAGCACAAAATATTTTTCTTACATTCCAGGTGCGGTGATAGTGGGGTCAGTGGACGGGCTGCGCGTGTGGGGCAAGGACATCAAGGGCCCCGGGCTGTCCGCCGTGCAGTGGTCGCCAGACAACACACAGCTGCTGTTTGCGCTCTCGAGTGGCGAGCTGCAGCTGTACGATGATCAGGGGAACTTTACTGTGAGTTTTAATTGTGTACTATGAATTAGATAACACCCCTAAGAAGGAAAGATTGTCCGGAGGTCAAACTTGGGAATGAGCCTTTACCACATAAAGATTCAGTCAAGTACCTAGGATTTCACCTTGACCGGAGGCAAACTTGGAAAAAGCACATCCAGAAAAAACGTGATGAGCTGAACTACCGTTTTAGATCACTCCAATGGCTGCTCGGCCCGCAGTCAAGACTGTCACTGAACAATAAACTGCTTATTTACAAGTCTATTTTAAAACCCGTCTGGTTTATGGTATACAGTTGTGGGGTACGGCAAAAAACAGCAACATTGAAATACTGCAAAGATTCCAAAATAATGCACTGAGGACCATAGCAAGAGCTCCCTGGTTTACAAAAACTGATGAAGTACATGCTTACCTAGAAATTCCTACTGAGAAATAGGAAGTTAAGCATCTCACAAAAGCCTACAGAGACAGGGTAACAAATCATGAAAATGAACTGGCGTGATGTCTAACACAGACAGAAATGACCCGTCGCCTGAAACGAAGCCACATCTGGGACAATTATTCAGTTGATTAACACTGAATAAATCTAATGAAGGACAGCCTATCAATGGAGAGGCCAGTTCTGCGAGTCACTCTACCGCTCAAAAGAACTGCTTATGGTCCAACGACTGATCGCATGTTAGAAAAATCAAGGAACAAAAAATAATAATTACACAATATGTTTATATTCAGATTGTAATTATCTCAGGAAATTTTCCAGTAAAGAAATCTCTCTTACCCATCCATACCATCTATTATCATGCCTTGTGTATCCTAATTCATGCAAGCTGGAGGATTTGACCAATGCAAATGCAACTGAGATTTGAGACAGCAGGTGGAGTGGCAGAGTTCTGGTTGGGGAAAATTTTAAAGTTACTAATTTTACCTAAACGAAAACATGTTATTTCCTATTAGCGACATTTTATTTCCTATTGGCGTCTACAGATGGCAGTGACAAGCCACGCGGCGTCGGCGGGCGAGGTGGTGGCGCTGCGCTGGTTCCCGGGCCGCGCACCCCCCGCGCGCCCGGTGCTCGCCGTGTGTCATCGCACTGGACTGCTGCAGCTCATGAAGAACTGCATTGATGACGGTAGGGGAGCTTTTGTATAAAGTAATGGTGCTATTCGATGCGATACAGCTTACAACTACATATAAAATCGCTGTGTGATACTGATGCCACAGCATTTTGATCGACTACAGTCTTCGGTCACTACGACAGTCGTAAGCCATACATAAATTTATAGTGGGATTAGGAAAACTCCCAAAAATCTGCAGAATTCGATGAAAAGAAAATACAATTAATTTTAGCCATTTATATCTCCCACTATCACGTAAAACACACAACTATGTTTCTTCTATTAATGTCTTGCAATTCTTTAAAAACCTAGTTGTGTTTCTTACGGTAAAATCGGAACGACCTCTTATAGATTAACTTTTATTTCAGATGTGGTAGTGGTGGACACCCACATGACGGCGCTGGACTGCCACTGGAACCACAACGGCGCCATCCTGGCGGTGGCCGGCACCACCGCCGACAACAACAATGTTATACAGTTCTTCAGTGCTTATGGAGAGGTAATATGTCATACAAACACAATATGTGTAACCTGTGTCTTTCTTATTTCTAGTGTGAGCTTAGACAAAAAAAGTTTTGTCTATTGTACCTATTAGTTACTTACTGTGCACAGTATCTTTCTCTGGAGTCGTCTTTTGTTGTGAATTATTTACTACTTCACGCTATCTTGCATTCCTGAGGGATTCTGAACGCGTCTTTTCCGCAATAGACTAACATACAATCCAGCCACGCCTCACCCCGAACCTCCAAGGGGACCTAACATTATGTGTTCACCGCATTGATAAAGTTAAGTGTTTCTTAATAACAAAATACTCATGTAACAAAACTTTCAGCACATAAGAACACTACGCGTGCCTGGCGGGAACATGAGGGCGATATCATGGGAGGGCCGCTCGCTCCGCATTGCTATAGCCATAGAGTCGTTCATCTACTTCGCGAACGTGAAGCCCGACCATAAATACGCGTTCTACGGCAACACGCTCGCCTTCTGCTCCGGGCCGGAGACCGTCACGTTCTGGGACACCACCACTCATCAGGTAATCATAATAATATGTAATGCTTTAAACACACGGCTGAAAAGGGGTGTTATAAGTTTTACGTGTCTATGTATATGCGTGTCAAAGTTAATGTTGCCCCATGTGTTAAGCTGCGTACAGACAGGCCCAACGAACGCCAACGAACGGGTTTCGTTGACCTTCGTTGCTGCAATCTGCCCTGTATTATGTATGATAAATATCCATCGTTGGGATAACCGTTGGCGTTCGTTGGCCCGGTCTGTACTCAGCTTTAGCCATATTTTGTCACAATCGGCTCAAGCTGAAACGAAACCCGATCGTTGGCGTTCGTTGGGCCCTTGATTCCGGTTCTTTTCTCTTTCATTCGCAATGTGTTCGCAATTTAATCATGGACGGCGACAACATCATTATAATTGAAAACATATCGTCATTACTCCATTCTTTGCTTTTCTCCATGATCTAAATGGCGGGAAATATCCAAGTAATTATCAAATCGGACGTCAACACGCTACACTCTCTTGCTTCAACTGAGCGTTCGTTTTTTGGCCTTCGGCGACCGTCCAAACAGAGTTCGTTCAAATAGCCCGATTTCTTTGATGTCGCCGGCACACGCCAACGAGCGATCGTTGGCATTCACTAAGCCGTCCAGATTGCAGCAACGAAGGCCAACGAAACCCGTTCATTGGCGTTCGTTTGGCCGGTCTGTACGCATATTTAGCCGTTCAAAATTTATGCCAAGGGTCGCGCCGAAGTGTTGAAATTTCGGGTGTTTTATTTATTGCCTTAGTCAAAACTCAAAAGATTGTCCTAATTATTTACATCGCTTTTGGTGCATGTACGGTTTAATAAATATATTCTAATGCCAGCTTTTCCACATGATTTACAAAATGATTATATCTTGTTTCCAGTCATGGATAAACACCATACCTGAGGTTGTGGACATGAGTGGAGTGGACGAGTACTGCGTCATCGCCACCTTAAACTCTTTAATCATCTCCAACCAACAAGGAATACAATGCGACGGTAAGTTTAATACTAAAATGGAAGAAGCACGGGTCCAAGACGCTCACAAGATTACGAAATTTTACGTCGCATTCGCTCTCGAAGCCGCGCGATGCAAAACTTTTTGCCACTCTTGTCGAATTCGGCAATACGGCATTACATCAATGTAGTTCCGTTTATAAGACTTACTAACTCGACTTTTTATTTACCTTTTCAGCGAAAACTGTGACTATGCCGATATCATACACAGCCATCAACAGCAAGTACACCGTCGTGGCGGCCTCTAAAGATGCGTTTCTAGTCTGGAAGTTCTCTACTCCATCGCGAACGCGTAAGTATTTAAAAAAACTTGA
This sequence comes from Plutella xylostella, assembly GCF_932276165.1. Classification (NCBI taxonomy): domain Eukaryota; kingdom Metazoa; phylum Arthropoda; class Insecta; order Lepidoptera; family Plutellidae; genus Plutella; species Plutella xylostella. The sequence goes on along the minus strand of NC_063984.1, from coordinate 6,627,740 downwards.
GCGTTTCTATGTAAGTACCTATTATGTGGCCCATACAGACATCCTTTTATTTATTTTCATTACTTAGTTGAAAGGCAAATACATAATATAACCTAATATTCAGCCTAAAGTTTTAAAAAAGTTCAAAAGACCATGTAAGAAAAAACCGGCCAAGTGCGAGTCGGGCTCGCGCACAAAGGGTTCCGTAGCAGCAAATATAACAATAACTTAACCAAAATTACAGTTAAATCAACCTATCTCAAAAACTATAAGAGATACTTTGATCAAACCAAAAATCGTTGAAAGAGTTAATTAGCATGCATCACCTCTATTTTTTTTAGAATTTTATACCCCGTAGTTATAAAAATAGAGGGGGGGGGGGACATACTTTTTACGACTTTGAGAGCTGATATCTCAAAAACCGTTCACTTTAAGAAAAATGTTTTTTAGAAAACTTTATATCATTTTAAAAGACCTTTCCATTGATACCCCACACGGGTATGTACATCGAAAAAAAAAATTTCATCCCTCAGTTACATGTATGGGGGGCCCCACCCACAATTCTTTTTTTTACTATTTAGTGTCATATTTTTGTAGCGGTTCATACAACACATATTCCCATCAAATTTCATCACTGTAGTACTTATAGTTTCCGAGTAAATCGGCTGTGACAGACGGACAGACGGACATGACGAAACTATAAGGGTTCCGTTTTTGCCATTTTGGCTACGGAACCCTAAAAAGGATTAAATTAGTTTCAACCCCTATGTCCTATTCAGTCCAAATCCAGGTACAACCAGGCATCACAGATCAGCTATTTCACGCAGACGGGTCCCTGCTACATCCAACACTGGCAATCAGGACGACTGTTTTACCTATCTAGGTCAAAGAAAAGGCCACAGCGACCTTTACGAAAGCGTTAAAATAATTTCAACCGCTATTCCATGTCCAATTAAATCCAAATCCATCCACCACCAGGCAGCACAGAGCAGCTATTCCACGCGGACGGGTCCCCGGCGACATCCGACGCCGGCATCCGCGACGACGGCATAGCCTGCATCGCCAGCTCCGACAGCCACCTGCTGGTGGGAAGAGACTCCGGGACCATACTGCTGTTCTCTCTGGTCAATATGAGGAAGATTACCTCGATTAATCTGAATGCCAAGCCGTATAAGCTGGGGTTGAACTGTAATTCAAGGTTAGTGGTGGTTTGGTAGTTACGGGATTTTTTATGTAAGTACCATTTATATATATATTATATATTATTTATTCAATGTTTCAGCAAACTGCTTTCGTGGTTCTTGGCTCCCAAGTAGGATGTTGCAAAAATCTTCATAAACCATGTTCGTGTTGTTAGCGAAACCGCACCTATCACCTATTTCCTGGTCACTACCTATACTGAAGGAGTCAGATTCGACTCTCGGTTGGGGCGCATATACTCATATCTTTATTTACCTCCACAATACTCGGCGACAATCTCACCAAACTTTCCCCGCAGCAAATTCTTCGTGATCGACCAGGCCGGCTCGCTCTACATCCTCGACACAGACATGGCGAACAACATCAGCGTCGGTCAGGCTCTGCGCAAGGACGTGTGGGGCGCGCGCTGGGCGGGCGACGACCCGCGCGCGCTGGCGGCGGCGGAGAAGGCGCGGCTCTACGTGCTGCGCGGCGCCGAGCCCGAGGAGCCGCTGCCCGTGCAGGGGTATCTGTGTAGGTTTCAGGTGAGTAGCTAGCAGAATGAGTAGGTATATTGTTCGCCGCGTATAAGTACGGTCGTATCAGGGTACGCGCTTATACACGCGCTTCAAAAAACCGGATTCTGGTTTTTCTCGAGAGTATTTAGGCGCGGAGCAGTCGCTTAGCTTCTCGACAGCATGGATATCATCACGAAGATTCGAAAATCTAGGATCGGCCCTAGAAAACCCATATTCGCAATTAAGACAGCTTGGATATCGTCACCATTGTTAAAAAATCTAGGGATCTACCTTAAAAACCCATATTGGCAACATAAATCGACACAGGTAGGTATAATACACAACATCAGCGTGGGGCAGGCGCTGCGCAAGGACGTGTGGGGCGCGCGCTGGGCGGGCGACGACCCGCGCGAGCTGGCGGCGGCGGAGAAGGCGCGGCTCTACGTGCTGCGCGGCGCCGAGCCCGAGGAGCCGCTGCCCGTGCAGGTTCTGTGTAGGTTCCAGGTGAGTAGGTGGCGGAAGAAGGATATTTTGTGACGCATCCGTATCATCATCATCATCAGCCAATAGTCATCCACTGCTGGACATAGGCCTCTCCCAAGGAGCGCCACAACACTCGGTCCTCGGCCTTCCTCATCCAACCACTACCCGCCACCCGCCTAAGGTCGTCAGTCCAGCGGGCAGGAGGGCGTCCCACGCTGCGTTTGCCTGTTCGTGGTCTCCACTCGAGAACTCGTCTACCCCAACGGTTATCGGTTCTTCGGCAGATATGACCAGCCCACTGCCACTTCAGCTTGCATATTTTGACAGCTATGTCGGTAACCTTAGTCCTCTGACGGATAACCTCATTTCTGATACGATCCATCAGAGAAACCCCAAGCATAGCTCTCTCCATAGCACGCTGAGCGACTTTAAATCGGTGGACCAGTCCTACCGTCAGTGTCCACGTCTCTGCACCATACGTCATCACTGGCAGGACGCACTGGTTGAAGACTTTTGTCTTCAGGCTCTGAGGAATGGCCGAGGAGAATATGTGACGAAGTTTCCCGAATGCAGCCCAACCCAGTTGGATGCGCCTTGCAGCCTCCTTGTCGAAGTTGCTTCTGCCTAGCCGAATAGTCTGCCCGAGGTAGACATATTCTTGCACAACTTCGAGTGTTGCCTCACCGACGGCGACCGGCTCCGGTTTGATGTGAGCATTGTACATGACTTTCGTCTTGTCCAAGTTCATTCCGAGGCCTACACGTCGGGAAGCAGCATTTAGGCCACTTAGCATCCAGCTGAGTTCCTGCAGAGATTCTGCCATAATAACGATGTCGTCCGCGAAGCGGAGGTGTGACATGTACTCGCCATTTATACATATGCCATGTCTTTTCCAGTCCAACGTCTTAAAGACATCTTCCAATGCATTGGTGAACAGTTTCGGAGATATTACATCCCCCTGTCTCACTCCACGTTGCAGTTGGATAGGTCTTGTCTTGTGGTCCTGTACTTGAACAGTCATAGTAGCGGCATTGTACAGACATCTCAACACCTCGATATAGCGCCAATCGATTTGGCATCTCTGCAAGGATTCCAAAACTGCCCAGGTCTCGATGGAGTCGAAGGCTTTTTCATAGTCCACAAAGGCTAGACACAGAGGCTGATTATACTCTTCGGTCTTCTGTATAATCTGCCTTACTGTGTGGATGTGGTCTATTGTACTAAAGCCTTTTCGAAACCCAGCCTGCTCTGGGGGCTGAAACTCGTCTAACTTTTGGGCAAGACGGTTCGTGATAACCCTTGAGAACAGCTTGTATACATGGCTTAAAAGCGAGATCGGTCTATAGTTCTTCAGAAGGGTTTTGTCACCCTTCTTAAAGAACAATACCACGACGCTCTCAGACCATGCCTCCGGTGTAATGCCATTGTGAAGAACCGAATTGAAGAGCCTCTGGAGCTGTTCGAGGATTGCAATACCTCCAGCTTTCAGAAGCTCTGTAGTAATTCCGTCTTCACCCGGAGCCTTGTTGTTTTTAAGCTGCTCAAGGGCTATCCTAATCTCACCTATGTCGACGTCAGGGATGTCGTCAGTGTAGTGGCGTATTAGTGGCGCTCTGGAATCGGTGAGCTGCGCCACACACTTCTGCGCGTGTGAAGCATAAAGTTGTCCGTAAAAACCTTCGATTTCGGCAAGAACCTCCGGCTTAGAGGCAACGATATTACCATCTGCAGACCTCAACTTCGTCAAGTGGCTTCTCCCAAGTTGCTGAACGAAGACTTTTGACCCCCGATTTTGCTCAATTGCTGCTTCTATGGCGCGTGTGTTGGAGCGACGGAGATCTCTTCGTATCAGCTTCTTTATACGCTTGTTGAGTACCCGTAGTTCTGACGAAGTGTCACCTGCCGACGGAAATTCGCGTCTCTGCCTCATAAGCTCGAGTGTCTCGCTTGAAAGTTTAGACTCCTTGCTTTTGCTTCTCACGCTTAAATGTCTGTGGCCCACCTCACGAAGAGCCTTCACTATTTGGATTGTATCCGCGTCAATATCCGTAGTGGTTTCCAGCGATTCGAATCGGCTCTGTAGTTCTCTCTGGAAGCTGGTGTTGCCAGCTCTAATTTGGTGCAGTGTGGGACGAAGGGTCGACTTCACCAGACGTCTCCTCTCCAGCTTGAAGTTAATATTTAGAGTACCTCGGAGAAGTCGGTGATCACTCCCAGTTTTAAACCTATTGATCACTGAGACATCTCTGAATATGTGGCGCTTGTCAGTCATAATGAAGTCGATTTCGTTTTTCGTCCTACCATCGGGGCTTGCCCATGTCCACTTCCTCTGGGGCTGTTTCTCAAAGAAAGAATTCATCAAGTACAGCCCCTCCCTTTCGAGGAAGTCAACAAGCATTTGCCCTCTCTGGTTTCTGCTACCAAAGCCATGAGGTCCTACCCGCATCCGTATACGCGCTATAATTAGCGCTTCAAAAAACCGGACGCTGGTGCGAATCGAGAGTGTTAAGACGCAAGAGCAGAAGAAGAATAGTTTTTGGCGCGTATACGGACAAATCAGCATACGCGCTTATACACGCGCTTCATAAAACCGGACGCTGGTTCTACTAGAGTGTTTCGGCGCAGGAGCAGTCGCTTAGATTGCCGACAGCATGGTTATCATCACCACTGTTCGAAAATCTAGGTATGTGTCTCAGAAAACCCATATTCGCAACCTAAATGGTCATAGGTAGGTATAATATACAACATCAGCGTCAGGCAGGCGCTGATGTTGTAAAGCATAGTTTTTGGAAAGTATACGGTAGTATCAGTGTACGCGCTTGTGCACGTGCTACATTTTGCGGATGAAAATACCGGATCCTGGTTAAACTCGAAACTGATTAGACTGCTTGGATGTCATCATGTCATTGGCTGTCCATCCACCAATCTTATGTGTTCATAGGTGCACAAATGAATTTGTCCGCTCCTACAAAAACTTACCCTCCAAAATTCTAAACAACCGCTCTCTCTCACAGGACCTGGAAATCACCATGGCTCTCCTAGACAACATCACGGACAAGTGCACCCCGCAACACGTGGCCCGCGTGGACGTGAAGTCCCTCCGCGACACGCGCCAGCTGCTGGAGCAGGTGGGGCTGCGCGAGGCCGAGGCGTTCATCAAGGACAACCCGCACCCGCGCCTGTGGTGAGTGAGACCACTCACCCACTAGTGCACCCCGCAACACAGTTAGCGTCAACGTAATGTGTGCGATTTTAAATACTGTTTGCTACATGATGTAATAGTAAATACATGATGGAATTGAATTACATAGTGTACAGTAAAGGGCAGATAAACCTGACCTGCCTCAAAAGCATTGTTAGTATGAGAGGGGGGTCAGGTTTCTTTGCACCTGACCGTACCTAGTTCCCTTTGGCAAGGCAATGAATCCAACATCGCAAAAAAATGCTGTTCTACCTATACATTTTTCATGAGTTGGCAGTTGAGGATGCAAAAAAATCTCCCATTCTTCGTATGGTATTGGTATGCCTTGAGAACTTGTGTAAATTACATTGTACCTACCTACTTGTAGCTTGTTATGGAATATGATCGATCTGTTTATGAAGGTTAAACCCACAAAGCTACAAGTTAATTAAATATTCAACAACAGCAATTAGTCTAACCACCCCTTTTAGGTTAGTAATTAATTAATTATAGATGTTGAACGCCATCGATTGCAAGGACCAAATACAACTTCTTACCGACTATAATTTAAAATCAATATCGGAAAACTGCCACCTGATGAGTTTCTAACGTTAACCTATAGTTAACAACAATGTCCTTGTTTCGTTTAAAATAATAAAATAATGTTAGCGCACAATCCATACTTTGGGTGCATGGTTCATTGATTAATCATTCACAATATTTTTCATATGATGTTTAGGTATTGTTCATGAATTAACTACGAATTTCAGTATGCGATCATAGGAACTCACACATATTCTTCATTTAACGTTACTATAGAGCCTGGCAAGAAAGAGTAGAAATTAATATGGGCGCCACAATGAATCTGTCAAATTTCGTTTCAAACACTTGTTAAACATTGTTTAAAAAAAATGTGTTTTTATTGAACAAACGAGTACCGAATCATTTCTTACTGCTTTAACTGCTACCTACCTACTGCTGCTACATAAAGCGTTGAACAAAAGCTTTGCCCCCTTAGCAATGACCCATCTCACTCTGTCAATATCTGGAATGTGCGATACCTACATACTCAGTACACTTTTTTTTACTATAAGTATCTACCTATAACTCCTCATACAATCCCCAGGTTATTACTAGCGGAGGCAGCCCTCAAGAATTTCGAGACGGAGGGCGCTCTAGAGACGGCTGAGGCGGCCTTCGTCCGGCGCACCGACTACGCGGGCATCAAGTTTGTGGGCCGGCTGAATGCGCTGCACTCCAACGCGTTGAAGAAAGCAGAAATCATGGCCTATTTCAAAGATTTTGATGCCGCCGAGAAGATTTATCATGATGAGGATAGACGGTATGTTGATGGAAATTGTAGGTAGAACATGTCCCTGATAGCATTATCTATTTTAAGTTGGTATAACTCCAGATTGTCAAGATGCCTTTCTAATATTTTCGGACGCGACGGTAGACAGTTTCTTGACAAAAGCTCTCGACCATGCAAATGCAGCGTAGGATGCAGTTGACCTATTGATGAAAGTGGAAACTCAAGAAAAGAGATTTGCGGCGGTCCTTGGAGAGACCTATAATCACAAAAGGCGGATTTTTCACTGAGGGTCTAGTACAAACGACAGTATTATAGTCTGCAAATTTTCGTTTTCTTGCAAACAAAGCAGCGCCTCTAGCGGAAAATATGATGAAACTTATAAAATCAAGCTAAACTACCCCGTATTCGCAGGGATCTGGCCATAGCGCTGCGCAAGCGGCTCGGGCACTGGTTCCGCGTGGTGGAGCTGCTGAAGACCTCCGCCACCACCACCGACAAGCAGGTCAAGGAGGCCTACAGCAACATCGGAGACTATTACATCGATCGACAGAATTGGTATGACACTCTTTTACAGTTCTTGGTCACAACACTTGAGCGTATGCAGATATGCAACCTAGAAGAAATAATTTTGAAATAAGTACACTATTCATATCTCATATGGTATATTCAATTGTGCATAGTGAGTGGAATTGCGTTCCCGCTCTAGTACCTATATGCCTTGCACTCCCTGTACTTTACTCAGCAACCACATAGCCATCCTATTAACTATGCGTATGCGAGCATCGCTTCACCTTAAAATATATTCTCGTAGAATTCCAGGAAGAATTCTAAAAGAAAGAAAGATATTCGTAGAAAGTAGAGTATGTACCCTATAATATTAAAGTCTATTCATCCTATCTACGCCAACTTGGCTTCAGCCGAAAGTCAGACACCCACATTTCACACACATGTTAATTCAGTCCATTTCCCCCCAGGTCAGGTGCAATAGAGTACTACACGATGTGCGACAACGTGGAGGGGCTGCGCAAGTGCTACATGGCGCTGGAGGACAACGAGGCGCTGGCCAAGCTCGCCGGCTCGCCCCGGCACAACAAGGTATTATACAGATACAGATATGCAGCTATACAGTAATAATAATAAAAGCTATTTTCTCCAAGGGTTTGTTAGGTATAGAATCAAATCAAGTGGTATCTTACGAACTTGCTATAGATATACAGGATATTGCAAAAAGGGTATACTAACCCGAAACCTGCTACGTGCGCAACTGTGCACCTTGTATAATATTAATAATATCTCAATGATTATGGGTGCCTTGCACCAAACATTTAAAATAATTAAATCTATTGCTCTCTTGCTTTGACAGTATACTAACTGAGCAGGACCGCAATAGATTTTATTTCGTTTAAATATTAGGTGCAAGCAAGTCACCCTACGACAATAATCCGTTGTTAAATCTCAATGTAAATTTTAGGAGAGTTTTGCCAAATCCAATCCCGCGGTGGATGAAATAATCGACGTGGACCAGACGCCGTCTGTGCAGCTCCTCATGCAGCTGAAGGAGAGCGGCAGGATGCTCCAAACTGCTGCCATGGCGTACCAGGTAAACCGACACATTATTTTATTACCTACATAAGTATTGTGGAAACGACATCAAGAAAATTACAACTACAACAGATGTGGTTCGATCGATATAGGACAGCATGGTGGTCCGATTATTAGAACCACCAGGAAAAAAACACGTGGTCAGATCGGTAGGACAATGGCTAATCTGACCATACAACCAATAAGGAACACTTCGACAGATGAAGAATTCATAACTTCACATTTTACATTTGTGTTAATAATATCGTAGTTTGGTAGGTCTCTTTCGTTAAACGCAAGAGTTTTTTCAGTGACTTCAATTTTTTATTAACTTTCATTGTTCATTAGGTACATAACTACTTGCTAATTATGCCTAATGTACTAGTTCTTCGTTATCGAACCGATCTACCTTATCCACTATTATACTTTTAGCTGGCGACAATGGAGGCGTCACAGAAAGCTTCGCCTATCAGAATAAAGAAGCTCTACATACTGGCAGCTCATATCTATAACCAAAGCTCCGTCGGTAATAACTCCACCGTCAATACCCCACTACACTTTTTACGCCTCTAAATGCACTGCTTTCAGCACAAACAATCACTTTAATTACTAAAATTAGATTATACTGCGGTTTCATAGTTTGCGGTGGTTAGTGGTGAAGGATGCATCTTAATATTATAAGTGACTACCTATACCTAGTTAGACCTAGTAGGTCATAATATACCTTCCTAAAAACGAAATTGCTTTGTAAATAGAAGTGGGTAACACAGACTGTTAAGTTAAGATAACGATACTGATAACGGTATGTGGGAATTTAACAAGATAAACAGAACTGCATCCGAATATAACTTATCAGCTTGATAGTTGGTTGGCTATGATTACAAATAGATATAGGTAGAAATTACGCCTAAAAGTATTACTCATAGTATAATTAGTACCATTCTATTAGCATTAATTGTAGGTAGGTTGAAACAAGGTCGCGATGAAACAAGTGCATATCTTGTGCCATATAATTCGCATAAGAGAAAATATTTATTCTCACTACCTATAAATAGTTATTGTTGCCAAAATAAACTGAGCTACTGTGCTTTGAAATAATGTTATCTCTCCACCATTACCATTAGATTTAAATATAAGTATTAAAATTTAATTTATACTGAGTATTGCTTTAGGTATTAGTTGAGTCATTTTATTGATAGTCACAGTATTAAGGTCATTGGCTCCTATTCACCTTGTTTCGCATAATTAATCACTCACAAATAGTCCCATATACCCAACCTACATCTACCAAATGAACCTAATCGTTTCATACCCTGAGCAGATGGTGCAAAGAACCGCGAGGCGGCTCGCTGCTACCGGCTGGGGGCCGCGCAGCACTGGCTAGCTCTGGCCATGGCGAGGGCCTACGCGCAGCCCTTCCGAGCCGAGGCCGCCTTGCGGGCAGCCGCGCGGCTCATGACCGTCATAGATGACCTGCACTCCGCGCAGCATGAACAGGTATACCTACTGCTTTAGTAGGGCTACAGGGTGTTGGCAAAATTGATTTGAAAGTCGAACAATAAGTACAAATTCGGCCCAAGATAAATGGAAATCATGTGATGTGTAATAAGGTCACGTATTTTCCCAGCCCTCGTTCTCACAGCCCGTAGGACTCATAGATACGTGTGTTTGGTATTCCTTTACTTTGTTATCACGTTATCGAAGACTGCATAATCGATAGGTAAGCTGTGGACCTGTCCTGTCCAAGTCTATTTATTATTTATCTATTGCAGGTGTGGTGTACAGTAGCATTGATTGCTATAGAGGCAAGGGCATTCAGTTTATGCTCCAAAGCTTTTATCAAGTTGGAAGCGTTAGATGTGAGTATGAATTAGTTAAACGCTGTTTGTATTAGTAATTAAATATCCTACCTATAGTATAAGTACCTCCCTATAGGAAAAAAATCCAATGACGACAGCAGTTACCTTACAAAGTAGAAATACAACCTAATTACAATAATTAATTTAGTACCTAATTTAATAAAAAACATTACCTATGTTTGTTTTTAATGTTTCCCAGGTGGATAACCAGTACGAAAATTTAGCTGTAGAAGTATTTACGAGGTACAAGCCGCGAGACCCGAAGGGAACTAAAGTGAATTGCCCTAATTGTGAAACTGGGATACCCGACTGGTACGTGTCCTACTTAGTTAGTAGTGTTACTTATGTATTGTGCTTGTGCCTATTTCATAACGGAAGCCCAATAACTGACTACCTATAATACGATACACAACACAATATTATATTACTAATAATACTGTGAACTTTTATGATATCACCATTATGTTCACAACCTACTCATACTCAATAAGTAAATATAATGAACATTCCCCACACAACACAAGATCTTCTATTAATTACGTTATAGATAAGAGCTTCTTACTTTTCACTCAAGGACCCTTCATAATTTAAATTCTTATTACAACAATAGTTATTTTATTTTAAGTAGTAGTAGTGCACAATGACTTGCCATAGAAATAGCAGACTGATTAGGTATCTAATGTGAGTTATGTTAATCAGAAGGGCTAGCACGAGGCGCATTTAGGACGTGACAAAAGTTTTGCATCGCGCTCACTCATATCGCGCAGCCTCAAGCGCGATGGAGATCTTTTTTCACGTCTTAATTGCGCCCCGTGCTAGCCCTTCAGATGCTGAAGTAACTAAAGCAACACCTCCTAACAGGGCGACCTCGTGCGACAGTTGCGGCTCTGTGTTCCCGGGGTGCGCGGTGACGGCGCGGCCGCTGGGCGAGGCGGTGGCGTGGCGCTGCGGGCAGTGCCGCCACCACGCCGCGCGACACGACCTGGTGCTGCGACACTCCTGCCCCATGTGCCATGCTGCCCTCGCCTGAAGTGTAGCAGCTGGATAATCCATGCTGTTCCGAATTTAAACCCATCATATAGCGTGCGCAACTAATGTGCCATGCCGCGCTCGCCTGAAGATGAACTATTTATAAGTGTAGCAGCAGTTCTGACTTTAAAGCAATCATATCGCGTGCGCAACTACTCCTACCATCATTTGTTATACGTAGGTCTCCAGCCGAATTCCCGATAGTACATAATAATTAATAATACAAGCAGTGGCAAGACTTTTTTGCGTGCGTGCTAGGGCCTAGAATCATATCTGTTAGAAGTGTATGTTTGTTTTAAGTAGAAGATTAAGCTGTATCTAATGCTATTTGTATTTAAATCCGTCCATACTCATAGAATAGATATACAATATAGTTTTAGAATTGTAATGACAATGAATGGATACAAATTATTTAAATTATCTAAATCTTTATTTCAATAAGTTTTTCCAGTACAGTGAGTCTAGGATCAACAATAGTAATCTGTTTGATCATCTGACTAGATAAACAAAATCTACACATATAAAGGGATAAGCTGACTTTCAAACTATTTGTAGGTAATATATCATTTAAGAACTTGTTAACTACTGTATATATTAAAAGCATTATAGGCACTAACTTATTAAGGTCACAAATTGTATGTATACATATTTACAACAAATTGATAAAGTACAAACAACAATAAAGTGATAAAATGCATAATACTTGTTTGAATACCAGCCTATCTCCCTAGATATTATTTGACATAATTTTGTACATAAGAATACAAACCACCAAATGTTCAAACCCAGGACTTTTCACTTACAAACACACACCCTTGTTCAATTATTGCAACTGATACAACCATTAACAATTTACTGCACAAAATTATTGGATGGCATGTCCATCTTTGAGAACCGCAGAGTGTTGTCAATGATTTGGAACAGCTCCGGGGGCTGAGGGATCCTCCCCGTCTCCAGCTTCGACCACAGTGGAATGTTGTTCAGGGAGATTTCAAATGCGCCAGATGAGACCATTTGTCCTTCAATCATGTTGGCCAAGAAGAATATCATCATACACGCGTACAGCTTGTTCTCCAGGCACCAGCTCCACCAGGACGGCTGTGGCTTGTTCAGCCATGCAAAGATGTTCACACCACTCAAGATGCACATAATCAGAATCATCTTACCAAAACCCTGAAAGAAAAATACACAAATTAGCTCTCGAAATTATAACATTGAATCAACTTCTTTAAATTGTATTCATATAATAATAATTACTCACAATCATTCTAGAAAGGTACATGTTCAATCCAGGAGGGTCATAATTAGCTCCAATCACTGAGATTTCTGGGTACTTTTGCTGTATAATTCCGGCATAGTCCTCAAAAACCTTCCTGTACCCGCAGGAATAACTGAAATAAAGAAAAAACGGTCATTACCTTAAAAATAAATAAACGTCAATAGGAAAAGATGACCCAGCAACCCAAAAACTAACCTAGCCCAGCCGACTAAACTCTAATTATTATTGTGATATAATCTTACCAATAATAAATATTCATGATATGTCCTACACCTTGTCCGATTTTAGAAATGCTTTCGCCTTCATTTTCGTTTGCATCAACGTAATTATTAGCAGACAATAGGCAAGTCAGAATAACAACCAGTGATACACAAAAATTTGTGGACATGGTGAAAGCAGTGTTACAGTTTTTCTAATAGATTTTTGGTTAAGATTTAATAAAAATCACGAATAATTGTTGAAGAACTCCGAGAATACAATAAGTTGAATAAAATCTCTAATAAAATATTTTCGTTGACACCGAACCATTGAACAAATTGAACGAATGAAATTAAAAATTGAATGACTGAAAGAATTTATTTATATCATTCATTCATGCTTCACAGATTAGAAAAATAATAAATTCTTGCAAGCTCATAAAGGCGCCGACACATTAGCGGACGTGGCTTACGGACACGGGTGTCAGTCAGCGTGCACGGTCTTTTGGGGTGCACACTATCAGTCGCGTCTGTATCAGTGGTTCCAGCTGAGCACTGGAGAATGGGGACTACCGTTTTTTTGCTCACCAGTTGGCGCCACTGTCGCTGAGGTCAAGAGGTACCATAGCTGTCAAACTTATCAAAAGAGACTGTATCAAATTGGCGCGAAATAAAGTTTTAAAATTTTGAATCTTATAAGCTTATTAATTATAAAATAACTACTTATCATCACATCGAGTTACTATGCCGCAATGTAGTGTAGATCCGTTATGTTTGGAAAGAAAAGGAGGACTTATGTTAACAAGTGATAAAACTGTTCTAAAACAGTGGCATGTGAAATAATTATTATCCGACAATCTCTTGTTTGTGAAAATCATTATAACCAATTTCAGAAAGAACATAATGTAAATAAGGATTAGGCATTTAATAAATACAATAAAAATAAAAGAATTACACACTGATTTAACTTTTATTTATCCTTTCCGTTTAAACACACTGCTATACAAAAAATATAACACATTAGTAATCCACACAATGAATGCTGGTTGAGTTGTTAGTTGAAACTAAATAATGGTAGTATAGTATACTAAGTATTATATTATTTGTGGGGGTGTCAGTACACTGAATCATTTTGTTGTATGATGCTGTCCTCTACGTTTCCAACCAAGTTACTGTTACGGTCATAGTCTTGGTATCTGTAAAAAGAAAAAACATAGCTGTTACCTAAGCAAACAAGCATAAGTACACTTCGTAAAAAATACTTAAGTTTGTAAACAGTAAACAAACTAACCTCGAAATTAGCTGCTCTTTGAGACTGCTTATTTTTGCGCCTCTTTTCCTTAATTATTCAGCTTTCAACGACAAATAATCCATATTTGCGATAATTTCGCAAAAAGAGATCACTTTTCAACAGGGAAATGAACGAAAATATAATTTATCACGAAGCCCGCCAAACAAATTATATGAAAAGTAAAATGTCACTTGACCTCAGTGCACACCAGCGCCCCTAGCGGCAAATTCACACGCGTTAGCCCCCATTGTTCCGTGCGGTGGCCTCCAAGACGACATGGCACTAGAAAAAGAAGAAGAAGCTCAAAATATTGACGGCCTCGAAATTTATTTGGTTCCTACAAGTTTGTAGCAAGGACAAGGAACATAAATACAGTGAAACTATAAAGTCCTGAAATTAAATGAGGGCGCAGCTATCTATCAAGTAGCAACCCTATATAGCGAAACAAAACTGACTTTGATACTTGAAATTTTGCCTGTGACTACCTACCTTATTTCTGTATTTAAAAACAACTTACCATCCACAAAAAAGCTCATTATTCAAGCTAGAAGGTATTAATATGAAGGCTAATAGTGAAACCAATAAATATTTATTAAGATAACGTTATTACAACTGTATAAAATATACGGATTTGTTGACAAAGGGCACACATAGTAAAAATATCAATTTCTCTTTTTAGACGGCCTGTTCTGTTTCTTCCAGGAGTTACAAATATTCCATTATAGAGCCCACTTTTGCAATATGCCAGGCGGTACTGTCCGATACTCCTATAAAATAAAATAAAAAATGCTTATTTGAAACTACCCTTAAGTTAAGAAAAACAGAGTTACAGAATGAGAATTTAGTAAGTAAACAACAAATATAACTTCAAGTATCAAACTGTTATGGATTGACTCAACTTAAACCAGCTCAAACCTACAACCAGCGGTATGTAAACAATGTTCGACTTGGGCTCTAAACCTAGGTTTATTGATAAATGAAGCGTTGGTACTAATAAAATATGAATTATTACAATTAATACAATGTTACATACCCGTCATAGACGCTGTACGAGCGTAAACATCCTCCGAATTCGACAAAATGTGTCCAGCTTCATGTTCCGCTAAACATTGTATATAAACTCGATGAATGACTTCCCTAGCTTGGCTACGAATATTTTTCTTCTTCTTCCTAATTGCAAACAAGCGTAAATAGTTGTTTTTATCTAGATTATGCTAATAATTAATAAGAAAATTGAAAAAACAACCAACCGCCAACTGCCATAAACAATTGTTATGACTTTTATGTTTCTTTTCTAATGGTGCCAGGCTCCTGAAAATTTTAGTTCCTCAAACATTAATTTCATGAATTAATAGTTTCACTGTATTTCCCTAACGAAAAGGCATTTTGCACGTTGCACGAGAAGTTACTATGATCCTTGAGCCAACTTCACACTCTTGCTAGGTATCTATCCTTTTTTGTTTCTGTGATAAGAACATTGGAATAAAGCTGCGTACAGACCGGCCTAACGAAGGCCAACGAACGGGAAGCCGCGTATAGACCGGCCCAACGAACGCCAACGAACGGGTTTCGTGGGCCTTCGTTGCTGCAATCTGCCCTGCCCCCGTATTATGTAACTCCGAGTGGGGTTGGTTGGTATAAAATGGCTGTCAACTTAGAGCATTATTAATTTATAACTTTTTACTGACTTATCTGATTTCACAAACGTTTATGTTGAATGTAAGGATATATTGGTAGGCTTCTTGCATATTTCTTTCACTAAGATTTTTGGTGTTTTCGGTTAATAAGTCTCTAAGTTGATACCAATTATCACCGGTTGATAACTCTCAAAAAGTTACAAAATACGGGGGCGTATTATGTATGATAAATAATTTAGAGTTGCCACGAATAGTGATTTGGCCGAATATTCGGTCGGCGCGCTCTGCCGAATACCGAATATTCGGCGGGTGATGCAGTATAATTCAAATGAGTTGTAGTTTATCGTCTTAATCGTACGGCAGATCCACACAGCTGATGGCCAACCAACTCGAAACAGTAGCAAAATACCTCTGAGAGAGTCTGTTCTCAGAAGCAGGTATTGTATCTGCTTCTTTTATTAAGAAAAGCGGAATCGTCTCTTACGAACAAATGCTGTTTTCGGATTGGTCTTAATTCAACACAATTTGCCTTTAATTAATTTTAAAAATGTAAAATACTGGTGTTTTATTCTTGTTTTCGCAATTAATGATTGTTCTATAATGAAATGTTTCGATTAAATTGCTTTTTTGTTCCCTTTCATAAGATATTTGCTACTTTTTAAAGTATTCGGTATTCGGCCGAATACTACTTACTATTCGGACGAATATCGAATACTGAAAAAACTGGCCGAATAGGCCGAATACCGAATAGTTGCCGAATATTCGTGGCATCCCTAATAAATATCCATCGTTGGGATAACCGTTGGCGTTCGTTGGCCCGGTGTGTACGCCGCTTAAGATTGGAATCATGTTGGAATTTCCGGTGACAGCAGTCCTGTCAAATCTGACAGATGACATGACATGACAATACACAATTTCACGAAGTTCAAGTCAAGTTCACAAAAATCACAAAATCTAATAAACTCTGGTGTTTCGCATGGTTTTTGTTGCACAAAGTAGTAACCATTTATTAAAATGCCCCATAGTCATTGCCACGATGAACATGACCACGACCATGACCATTCTTCGGAAGAAACGGGGTTTCAATACAATCTTTATGAGAAAATTGATAAGGAGAATCTCCAGTGCCTCAATGAAACTGTAGATGGATCAGGAAAAACAGTTTTTAAGCCCTGGGATAAACGATTAGACCGTGAAAATGTAAGTAACAACTTACATATGTAGATTGTTAATACTCACAACTGTGAATCATTATATTTAGATTAAGGGCTTAGTTATTAAGTATTAAGTAAGACAAAATGTCTCACTAACCAAGTTATATGTTATTTTGTTTTAATTAATATGTTACTTTTCTAAGTTTTATAACAACTATATTTTGTAAAATTTCAGTTTGTTGAAAGTGATGCAGATGAAGAGCTATTATTTAATATTCCTTTTACTGGAAATGTAAAACTGAAGGGAATTAAAATTGCTTCAGACAACACTGATAGCCACCCAGCTGTACTGAGATTGTGAGTTATAATACTTATAATTATTGACTAAGTACCTACCTATATTATAATTAGAAAATTTGTGCTCTTATCTTCCCTTCAAGTACTACCAACAGAATAGTATTTTTTGTGTCACAATTTTATACATGAATAAACATAAATTATTATGAAATTTAAAAAATCATTACCTGGATATGCAGGAGATCAGAGTTTATTTTACATAAATAATTTTATCATATGAATTTTATGTATTTATATATTTATTGTGAATATTTAATTGTACAATAAAGCAATGATTTTTATATTTCAGATATAAAAATAGACCAAATATGACTTTTGATGATATTTCTGCAGAACCAGACCAAGTCTTTGAACTCCAGAGGGACACAGAGGGACGTCTGGAGTATACTCCTAGGTAAGAAAATATATATTAGAATATGTATTACTTATTTTATAAAAAAGTATTCAAAAGTTTATTAATTACAAATTAAGATTTCACATTTATGTATTACAAAATATCTTCTCTTGTTACAGGATTGTAGCATTCTCATCTGTTACACACTTAACTATGCATTTTCCAAGTAATTTTGGTGCAGAAAACACGAGAATCTTCTACATTGGTCTCAAAGGAGAATGGACGGAGGGGCACAGGCATGGCGTTACTATTTGCACATATGAAGCACGCCCCAATGTGGATGACCACAAACTAAAACACTTGGATTCGGTATCCAGGACCATAGATTAAGTTTGTAATCTTAAGAAGAGGCCAGAATAAACATTTATATACTGCATACTGAAGAAGTTTACTTAAGAGTCCCATGATAGAGCCATTATACATTTAAAGAGGAATGGAGGATGACACAGGGAAGTAAATAATATGCAGGTAAGTGAATAAATGTATTCTACATTATGGTATTTATTTATTTCTATAACAGTTAGTATAGTATATTTACATATTCATTATAATATATTACATAAACCAGGCTTCACAAGCAATATCATAATAAGTATCTGATGGACTAGTTATGAAATGCTTAAATATTAGAATATTGAAACTGATGCCATTTTAAATATACTTACAAAGAAGATGTTTCATTCAAATTCTACATACTGTGTATTTCAATATGGCAAAAAATGGCAGTGTGAGTGTGTGTGGCAATTATTCCTAATACACCTTATAAATATTAATTATGACATGGTATTATTTTAAATACTATTTCCACTTAATTGAAACGTAAATAAGTTTTTCAATGATACTTGTACCTACTTAACTTTAATAAACAGAAAAGGCTGCAATGTTAAGATTAGAGTTGACTGCAGTTAATTAAATCCTAAATTAAAAATAATTTCCTATCTATATCACTTCACAAATTATTGCTTGTTTATAGTAATAAGTAGAAGTCACTATAATTTAAATGTAAGCTTCGGTGAGAGCACCAGTAGGTAAATAAATCCATACTGACTTCAGCCTTGTTGTTGCCCACCGAAACTCTACTTCTTTCTTGTATGATCATAGGATATTCTTGTCAGATTTTATTACCTATCTATCAATAATATGACATTAAAAACCAAGCCATGTAGACAGGATATCGAAACCGGCCATTCGTACTCACATAACTACTATTATCCACACGACCTTACAAAACAGCTCAACAGCTAAAGAGTCCAGCAACTTATGATTACGGATTTTGTTCAGTGAGTGTATCTTATGAGTTGTTGACTTGGCGACGCCGGCCTATGCGGCCGAGGCGTCCGCCGGCGCGGCGCGCGTACGGGAAGCGCGCGTAGGGTCGCCGGCCGTCCGGGGGCCGCCGCACCGCCTTGGGCACCGAGCTCACGTCCGGCTGCACCACCGTGCCGGTCGGCCGGCGGCGCATGCACACCGAACATCTGGGGAATAATAAATGCGTGAACATTTTTCGATAAAAGGCCCATCAAACCATGCAACATAATAGGCTGACCGGAAGGTAGTAGCGGCATATTGCCAAGAGGTTCTTCTCCTGTTTCCTGGCCTTAACATCACATACTTATCAGATGACGATTGCTTTCGTACCTGCTGACTTTAGAGACGAGATCAGACTTCAAGGTCTGTTGCCGCGGCTTCTGGAACATCTCGTTGTCGTCGATGGTGGAGAGCCAGAAGGAGATGGCGGTGGCGAAGTAGTTGCAGCGGCCGAGCCCGTTGCACTCGATGAAGGGCCGCGTCCTGAAGTCGCGCAGACAGGACCCGGGCGAGATCAGCGACTGTCCCGCCGCGTCCGCACCGGCCGTGCTCTGCGGGCATTATTATTATGATTAGAGACATGGAACCAGCATGGTACAGGTCCTGCGAGCTGTTACAAAACAGCTCACCTAGTAGGTAGGTAGTATTTGTAGGTATTCAAACGAAATTTAATACGAGTTAGAATCCACCAAGAAAGTTGAGATCATCAGAAGTTGTGTACGCTCACGAAGTTAAATGGATTAAGTTAGTACATTAAACCCTTGGGAAATATAGGTCGATATAAGTACATACCATCAAGAATGAGTATCCAGTCCACATCTCCTCCCAGCCGTTCGGACACACAGGAATGTCGTTGCTTTGGCTGTGAATAGCTATCGTTCGTGTAGGGGATTCGCAAACTTGGCACCTATAAAGATAAAGTTATACTTAGTTATAAAAACCGCCAATGATATTTTTAAAGTTATAACACCAAACTAGCTAATAAACACCTCTGTTAGTAAACGATTTTTTTTTTGCTTAATTAATTCTTACCTAGATATGTAATTGCCGACGTTTTCTGCTTGAATAGGAGTCATAGCCATAGGCATGGGCTCAGGAGTAGACAGCCAGAAGCTGTAATCTTCTCGTTGAGCGAAATCACAGACATCGTTCAAGTTGCAGAACATGTAAGGCATCGTTGAAAATCTTCGTAGACAACTTCCGGGTGCACCTATAAATAAATGACACCATTATCATAAATAAAATAGATACTTAAATCAATGTTTATATAAAACGTAAAATACCTGCAAATAAATAAAAAATCTTTTCTTACCTAAGTCTTGTCCATGTGCCTTTGCATTGGCAACAATGTGCATCAGTGAGAATCCATCCCAAAGAGGTAGTGTTCCTGAGGGACATTGCGGTATCATGCTACTTTGTGAATGCACGGTGAAGTAAAATCCTCTAGATTTAGGCGGTGGTGGGGGCGGGGCCGGTAATCCGGGGAATCCCGCTGGACCTCTTCTTCCCTCGTACCCCTCAAGACCAACTTCTCCTTTGATTCCTTGCTGCCCATACGGTCCTGGAGGGCCTGGGTAGCCTGGTAGGCCCATGTCTCCCATTTCTCCCTTAACTCCGGGAATGCCGTTACGTCCAAAGGCACCTGGGATGCCGTCCGCACCAGGCATGCCGGGCTCACCTTCGTAGCCAAGGTCGCCTCGCTCTCCGGGCAAAATATCGTTGGGATAGATAGCTTCTCCTCGGTCTCCTTTGTATCCTTTTATACCTGGATAACCCGGTGGACCTGGTTCTCCTTCGTCACCTTGGAAACCTTTGATTCCAGGCGGCCCTGGGCGACCGGCATAACCATCACGTCCGTGGTCGCCAGCCTCTCCTTTGAGTCCCGGGAAACCAGCCATGCCCTCATAACCTACGTCTCCGCGTTCGCCCTTGATGCTTATAGCAATGCCAGGCTCTCCAGGTTCTCCTTTAACGCCTTGGAATCCAGGGATTCCTTCCATTCCGTTGACACCGGGTATTCCAGGATTACCACGTCTTCCTGTAATCCCGTTCATACCGGGCATTCCCTTTGGTCCTTGGAAACTTAAACCAGGTATACCGGGTGGGCCCGGCTCACCGTCTGTACCGTATTCTCCTGGCGCGCCCTTGGGTCCCATGGGTCCTGGCCATCCCGGTAGACCATCGCGGCCAGGTATACCATGTTCGCCTTGTTCTGCATAAATGCCGTCCATACCAGGTATGCCAGGCGGACCCACATCTCCCACGAATCCTTTACGTCCAGGAATACCAGCATCACCGTAAACTCCAGCATAACCTTTATCGCCTCGCTGTCCCTTAAAACCAGTAGAACCAATGAAGCCAGTTTCTCCTTGTTCACCTTTTTCACCAGGTAGTCCCTCCATACCAACATCACCCATATCACCCTTGGTACCGATCATGTGAGAAGTAGGTCCCGGTGCACCTCTTTCTCCCTTTATTCCCATATCACCTTGTGGACCAAATGGACCCTGGAATCCTTCATCTCCAGGTAGGCCTATCTTTCCTATGTATCCTGGTTCTCCTGACATACCTTGATCTCCCTTTTCACCTGGGCCACCCGGATATCCATTGTCGCCGCGTTCACCCTTGAATCCATTGACACCATTAAAACCAGGACGTCCCGGAAGTCCAGTAAATCCTTGATCTCCGAAATCTCCCACTTCGCCAGAGATTCCAAAGTCGCCCATAAAACCTTTCCTTCCTTTAAGTCCTGGTCGTCCGGACATACCCTGGTTTCCTTGAATTCCTTTGATACCTATGTTTCCTTCCAGACTCAAACCTGGGATACCTTGCTCTCCTTTGAGTCCCTTTAATCCCGGATATCCTGGTAATCCAGGGGCTCCTTCTTCTCCTGGTTCCCCACCATCTCCTTTCATACCACTAAACGAGTCATCGCCTCGCATTCCCTGTGGGCCCATAAATCCTTCATCACCCTTAATTCCTTTGACACCGTTAAAACCGAAAACGCCAGGTCTTCCCGTAACCCCCTTATCTCCGCGTTCACCTTTTAGGCCAAATGGTCCGCGAGCACCCAACCGTCCAGGCATTCCAGGATATCCAGCGGCTCCAATCTCTCCTTGGTCGCCGGGCTGGCCTGGCAAACCAGGTCTTCCCATCAATCCAGGGAATCCGGTAAATCCTATAGGACCAGTGTCACCTATCCGACCTCGCCGCCCGAAACGTCCGTTTTCGCCTTTAGTTCCTTTGGGACCGATCATTCCTTCGTCCCCGTGGTATCCTTGTAAACCGGGTTCTCCAATAGGTCCGACAGTACCTTGCAATCCTGGGTGTCCAGGCATTCCCGGAGCGCCCTGGATAGCTATTCCTTGTATTCCTTTACGACCCTGCAAAATAAATGTTAGTGTCTCTGTTAATTTGTTCTTGTGCAAATTATACAAAGGTATTTATGGTATGCAAAGGAAAATACTAAAATAAACTTGTAATTACCGGAGGTCCTTGTACTCCATCTGGACCAACATCTCCAGGGAACCCGGGCTGTCCCTTCGGTCCGAAATTCCCGGGCCGTCCTGGAATACCGGGGTAGCCGCGCTCACCTACGTCTCCTCGGGGTCCGGTAAAACCATCAACACCCTTTTCTCCAAATATGCGAGAGTATCCAAATTCACCACGTGATCCTTTCTTGCCTTTGCTCGCTGAGAATCCTGGAGGACCCTGGGGGCCGGTGCGACCTGGCTCTCCGTATGGACCGAGATCTCCCTTTTCACCCAGGAATCCCTTAAATCCTGGCTGACCTTGAGTACCTCTGAATCCTACTAGACCTAGATCACCCTTGATACCAGGGAATCCATCGTAACCCATGTTACCCTTCTCTCCCTTACGTCCAGGAAAACCTTAAATATAAATACAATGTCAATCACAAGAAAATTATTTAGGAATTGATTTATTACAGTAAAATTAAGAAGTAAACATGATGATACCTTTACGTCCATAAGTGCCAGGGTAGCCTTTGTTACCCTTAGCGTTAATGTTGAATCCTCCAAGGGCCTCTCCTGTTTCTCCTGGGAGACCGGGTTCACCGGGCTCTCCAACCTCACCCCTGAAAAAATAAATATATTATTTACTTGAAAATCGTTTACCATTAATTGATGCTCTTGTAAATAATAGTAGGTACTTATATTTATTACTTAGGACAAATTGCCATTAATTAATGCTCATGTAAATAATAGTAAGTATATTTCTTACTTAGGACCAGTGTCTCCTTTCGGGCCTAATAGGAATTGTATCGGAACATCAGCTGGTTCACCGGGAAATCCGGGCGCGCCGTCTCTACCTCGTGTGCCGTTGCGTCCAGGGAAACCTTGGAGGCCAAAGTCACCCATAAGGCCCCTGACTCCTTGGGGACCATAGTCGCCGGGGAAACCCGGCCAGCCTGGGTCACCCTGAATGCCAATCTCACCAGGGAAACCTAGAAAATAGATTTTAATTACAGTAAATACTGTAATCTGAGACACACGGTATTAAAATTTACATTTATTGAAGTTACTCGTATTTGTAACATTCTTACCCATATCTCCAGGGTCTCCCTTTTCAGCTCGAATCAACGACTCGGCAGGCAGTTTAAGTATTCCCGGGGCTCCACGTCTGCCGGGTGGTCCGGATCCTCCCGATTGGCCCTTTTCTCCCTTAAACCCAGGCACTCCAGGGTTGCCATTGTGCCCATGTTCTCCCTTTCGACCACGGAATCCTTGTTGTCCTGGAAATCCTGGGCTTCCTCTAAATCCGTGAAAACCGGAATCACCTTTTTGACCCTTAAGCCCTGGTGCACCTAGAATCGAAAAAAAACAGTTAAACAATTTCATTTTGTAGTGACGAATTATTATCTAAGTAATAATTGTATTTATTGAGCGTTTTTTTTTACCTGAAGGACAGAAGGGACAGTCGTCACCGCGATCTCCCTTTCTTCCGTGAACGCCAGGTCGACCAGGGAATCCTGGGTCACCAGCCCATCCAGGCCGCCCTCTCTGACCCTCTTCTCCCGGCGGCCCGGCTCCTGTCACTCCTCTACCAGGGAACCCTGCTGGTCCCGGTGCTCCTTCAGCTCCTCGGTCACCGGTGGGTCCGTTGAAACCATCTGTTCCAGGTTCACCATCTTCACCAGGCGGACCAATGACTGTATTACCCTTAAAGCCTTTTAACCCTACTTCACCATCTACGCCTCTGAAACCAGTGAGTCCTCGCGGACCGGTTTCGCCTTTGTAACCGCGGTCACCGGGCTCTCCTTTGGGTGATCGTCCAGGTGGACCAGATAGACCAGGAAATCCTTTTCTTCCAGGTGCCCCAGGGGGTCCCATAACTCCAGGAAGACCGTCTTCGCCGCGTAGTCCTGGGGCTCCATCTGCTCCCACCGGCCCGATTGGACCTTGAGGTCCCATGGAACCAGGTCTAGGAGGGACATTTAATCGTTCATCGTATATTCCTGGGTCTCCTACCGGTCCTTGAGGCCCAGGGTTTCCTGCTCTGCCATCTTCTCCTCTATCACCCGGAAGTCCGTCTTTACCATCGGGGCCTGCGTAACCTGGGCTTCCTTTATCTCCCTTTTGACCAGCACTACCGTCTCCTCCCCGTCTGCCAGGCTTTCCTCTTGGACCTAGGTCTCCTTGGTCACCCTTATAACCTTGTGATCCAGGTAAACCGTAGACCCCCTGTATCAAATAACCAACGGTATTATTAAACGTTTCTTCAAATAGTAAAAATAGATAAATTTTATAGCAAGTAAATTTTCAATGTATCGAGCAGAAGAAGACTTTAGTAGACAACGTAATAGTATAGTAGTTAATTAATAACATAAATACATACCCGAGCACCCGTGGAGCCGGTTGGTCCTTTGCTTCCTTTAACACCTTGTTCGCCTTTGTATCCTTTTTCTCCTTTGGTACCCTTTGTGATGGTGGAATAATTAAGACGAACGTTGTCGGTGACGATGGTGACGCGGCCCGGCTCTCCGATCTCTCCTTGATGACCTTTCTGACCAGTCGGCCCCACCACATCCTCACCGGGGTCTCCTCTATATCCCGGTTCTCCTCTTACACCTATAGGACCCTGTAAATTAGTTAATGGTTATCATAATATCCATTACTAAAAAAATTCAATGTTTTTATTTGTATTTTAATATATTCTGACCTCCTCCCCAGTTTCCCCTTGTAGACCATCATCGCCGGCCCATCCCTGAGGGCCAGGCATCCCATGTTGTCCGGGGATCCCCGGCACCCCCTGGTCTCCCTTAGCGCCCCTGGAGTTGGAGCCGCCGTCACCCGCCTGTCCCTGGTCTCCCCTCTCCCCGTCCCGGCCTGGCTGTCCTCTGTTCCCGGGCGGTCCCATTAGACCGGGAGGCCCCATTGTGCCGTCCCCGCCGCTGCATCCGTCCAAACCGGGCTGACCACGGATACCATCCAAACCTTGCGGCCCCTGCAAATAAAATCTACTTGTAGGTGATTTATATCAGATTATGGTAAATTCGACAAGGCATTCCAAGTAATTACGAATTCTTACCTGCTGGCCAGTTGGTCCTCGGGGTCCATAAGGTCCTTCGACACCCTGAAAAATAGAAAATAGCAGCAAATCAGCATACCTGTTTGTAGTCGTAGTTCAAATATTTTAATCTAAAATATAGGTATTAAAAGATAGGTTCTTCCAAACCAATGTCTTCAATACTCAAATAATACTCGTATACAATAAATATGTAATTGATTTAAATTAGACGATAATATAAAACTCACCCGTTCTCCCTTGTCGCCGAAATCTCCCGCCTCGCCAATGTATCCGGATTCACCGGGCGGCCCCTCGCGCCCGTCCGGGCCATCCGTGCCGTACTCCCCCATCATACCCGGGTACCCGGGCGGACCCGGGTCGCCCCGGTCGCCCTTCAGCCCGGAACAATCGCATGTTGAATTGCACACCACCTGGAGACAATATAAACAGATAAATAACCGGAACCAGTGGGATATGGGACTTTTCACCTCCGAAACTAAAGGATTATTGTGACAATCTCTATGGCGATTTGGAAATATCATACAACATAAACATTTTACACCACCCGGCCAGGATTTGTACTCGGGACCTTCGGCGTAAGGGACAGTGTATGAGTGTACTACCTATTAACCGCTGCACCATCCAGTTATCCTGACTAAGGCATACATTACCGACATGTAAATTTCAGGACCATATTATTGTTACCACCTTGTAAGTAGTTAGGTAAGTATTTATTGTGAGCATGTGGAACTGTCTACTAGTTACCTACCTACTTTTTAGAGGAAATAATTATGTTTCTAACTTCAATAGATTTCCTTGTCTAGTGTTATCCTAAAACGGGGTCACTTGTACCAATTTGTTCAATTCATCCAATCTTACTGATAACCCTGGTTTGGCAGTTTTTTTTAATTGCCTCTTTTGACCTCTTATATCAAGCTTTGTCATGTACTTAGACCACCAAAAAACGTATTGCGACCACAATATAATATTGAGAATTTAGTTATAGTTATACATGCTTATTATTATACCTAAAATATATTTAATAGGTATATACGTCATTACCTATTTTTTTAAGATATTGTTCCTAAGCTATTGCATGCGGGTAGGTGTTGGAGGGTAGAAAACACAATATTATCTTATCTACCTGCTAGCTGTGACCTAAGAAGGACATATAAAAAGTTTATCATGAAAGCTCCGTCTGGATCGGGGCATTAAATGGTAATAACTGGAGTTGTTCGTGCTTTATCACGGAGATCGCTGACACACATTGCAACAAGTGCAGCAAACATTGTACTTCCTACTTCTTATAGAGCGTGCAAATCAATTTCACTGTAGGAAATAACGTATAGTTAATAAACTATTTAAAAAAATCTCTATTAAAAACTGAAACTAGTATATAGGATAAACTACTATAGAAACGAATGGATATTTAGCATATTGTAGGTAGGTACGTGAATTAAAAAAAATAGTAATTTGATTGAATTGTAGTCTTCAGGCACAGTCTAGCTTGCACTAGGCAGCTAGCCCTATCACGCACTTGCCTATTTTCCTACTACTTACTATCATCAGAATATCATAACCCAATCATTATTTATCAGTAGCAATAGTTTAAAACATATAACTAAACGACCTTATATGGTATGAATTTAAATGAAGGGGTCAATGAGGGCAACGGGAATGAGTTTTGCAGTTTTCTATGTGCCGTGATGATGTCAGGCAACAATATGTGATGACTTACATCATGCTTTATCTTAGCAGTGGACCGCGACTGTGATGGGCATTAACGGCTATTATTTATTTACTTTTGCATCTGTTTCTTCCATTTATTAGCTCACCAACTATATGCTATATATATACTTGAATATAATAATCATCAAGACTTGTTACCTACCTACTCAAATATATGAACATTATACAATACAATACAAAATAAGTGACACGCTGTTGGACATCAGCATACTCAACCGTAAACGATTATGGTAGAAGTTTGAATTCATGTAGAGTGGTTCAGACATAATTATGATCGGTTCCTGAATTCAAAAGCTATGAGTAAACAAGGACGATGTATGTTTTTCATAATAAGTAATTGATTGTCGTATCCAGCAATGCAACTCATGAGTTAGAGATCCCCCGGTAACGGTGCCGGTCTGCAGAGTGATCATAACATCCCAGCTGTTACCATAACACGTTTCCGTATAAGAGCATAGTCGCTGCTTCCACCATAAATTACGTTATTTCTACCTGCCTATAAGTTTTTAAACAAGATCGCCGTTAGTCCATAAGCACAATGATAAGGTTGTGGTCTTTTCTGTTCCTATAAATTCCGAAACGTCCTCGTCCAATGTATACGCAAGACCAATATAACGAATCTGCAACATACAGACAAAATTTCCAGGCTCTGACAAAATTTGCATACTTATCGTATTCATTATGTCATTTGCCACAAGTTTGATATATTTGAATCACTAGGGAGCTAACTGATACGTTGTAAAAATAAACAATCCATATTAGATAACTGGTACCTAGAAACCTAACTGCGGCGGAGTCCATCTCGGCTTATTATGGCGCTATTTGAAACAATATCAATTTACAGTTTCATGGCATGACAGCATAACTAAAATTGCAACACGACGCGATGCAATAACTGCATCGTTCAATGCTCTTATTTTAATTTATGATCTTGTCAATTGTTCTAAATCTAAACATGACAACAGGAGCATTAAAAGCTATTAAAGCTTTGCAAATTTTGGCCACACATAATATAGTAACTAGTGTCTGCACGTTACTTCTGTTCGTATGTTTTAGTCCTGGCAATTCATCCCCAAATGTTACGTAGTTAACTAACAGATTTGTGTAACGATCATTTAAGAATTAACTGAATGAGTTTCTAGTTAGGTAGTTAATTCTCTTTACTAAAAATGGAAAATGGTTGTTCTTTTAACTTATTTTTTATGTCATAAATCCGAGAACCAGATGACTGAAACATCTGTTTCAGATTATAGTCCAGTCAGGAGCCGCTGCGCTGGTGACCCGACTGACCCAAATAATGACTTATTTGAAAAGAAAAGATTCGGTTGGTTGGTCCGTGTTGATTGTACATTGTACAAGTATATTCATGTCCTCATGAGCAAGGTATGTGACATGGATCTACCTTTCTGATTTGATTCCTCTATCAACTAAGAATTAGGCTTGTGTGGAAGCCACTGAAAGATATTTTTCTTTAACTGACACCTGTGGTACAGCTTATACTTTCCACAAGACAATGAAGACTTAAGTGCCAATTTCTCCATTGTCGGTTATCTAGCCGACAGGGATTGATTTATAAATTAAACGTCATCTCCATATAAAATTCATGACAGATGTGTCAAAAGTTAACCACTACTCCCTGGTTATGCTCTAACCGAGAATGAAGAAATTGGCACTAACCCTGTAAGACGATGTCTGAACTTTAATCAGTGTGGAATGGACATGTGCGGGGTGCGGTTGAGTAACTGTCATGGCGGCAGTTCCGGGCGCAGCTTCCGGGCGTGGGCGCGCGCGTCCGGCGCCCACCGCCCATCTTACTTTGTACTGCTCATCACAGTTACACACTTACAGGTTACATTTGTGTTGAGGTTGAGTATCTTAGCATACTCGGTGACATAGGTGAAATACACGGATTGCTTTAACAGCCCCTATTATAGAGACACGCTTTTCGATTGGTGTGCGGATCCCATGGAAGATAAGGAACTAGGTTTTGTTTAGTAATTAAACATCTATTTATCTTTAAAATAAAACACCCTGACGGTTTTGTAGTCCTCAGCCGAGATTTACTCTCGGTCAGTGTTGTTAAATACCAAGGTCCTCGCTCGATAAGTAAATAATTATGGTCCCAATTAAAATACTTAGAAGTTTAAAATGCTTCAAATTTAATAATATTGTTGGGTTATCTTTATTATGACCTATAAACACTTTTACTTACTAGGATACTAGGGAAAGCACCTATGCATATATGTATACTCGTACCTGTGAGTTCGATAACTTTCAGGATCTATCTCAGATACCAGCTCTGCTTAATCTGTGGATTTATTTATACAAGTCTATATTAATTTAGTAGTTAAAGTCACGTGGCCCGGCACATGTCTCATCAGCCATCACAGATTCGGCTCGTGGCCCAGTATCACGTTACCAAATGTAAACAACGCACACCAAAGAAACGACTAAAAGAAATATATAAGTATAATATGAATAACTTCAGAGGACGCTGATAAAGAACCATCGTTATCTCTCATTTAGGTACAAATAAGATGAATCTTCAATGTAATTCGCCAAAGTTTCAGACTTCATATTATGCCGAATGTTTGTTGTTATAAATTACAATCGATCCATGAACGCTACGATGCGATCATTATAGAATGCATGAGTCATTAGTTGCAATTCAAGGAACAAGCTGGATAAACAATCATTGCTGTGTCCCAGGCGATAACGGCCATTCGCACATCCCGCCCCCCGCGCGCCGCCGCCCCCGCCCCGCGCCCGCCCGCCTACTGACCGCATACATCAAACACGACACGTGCACTCACTGTATATGATAAAATTATAATTAATATCACTTAATATTTTCACGAAACAAGATATAGTTTAAGGACCTTTAGTCACTTCAATAATGACCTGTTGAATAACCATGATTTTCTACGCCCAAAAAAATATACTTGGTACTTAGCTTTCAGTTTCACCCAGGGATGTGTTGTCTAAGCTCAACGCTCAATCTATACATATTCATGAAATTTAATATACTTACATCTAAATAATATCTTATTATATGTATGTATATCTACATGAATACCGACTCACGAGGTTTATTTAAAAGCTGAAAGCTCGATATGGAAACAACTGAAACGATAACAATGTACCTATCTATACCAATGCAAATGTAGAGACTTGGAAGTTGCACTTTCAGCAAAGCATCATCAGGTAGGTTACCTTGTGTAAATATTTGATTGGGATGAATAAGTGATGGGAGGATATCGATGAATGATCTTATACTAATCTTTTCTATCTATAAGATTACTACTACGCCTTTCCTATTTTTTTTTATTTTTTACATTTAACCAATGACGGTGGCTTTTCTCACGTCGGCGTCGTTAATATAATGTAGGTATATATAGGTACCTACCTACATTATATCTTTACGACTTTGTACATAGATAATGAATTTGTAATATTAATGATGTGCGTATGTCATCCCTATTAATAGCTGAACTGTTTCTGTGTCAAAATACAAAAAATGGAGCAGTTCCGTGGAGATTTACGATTCCCGCGGACCCGTGACCCCTCGTAAACGCGCCGATACTGCTGCAGACGTATTAAACTTATTATTGCTGGTACACTGTACATTTCAGCAATATCAGTGACCAACGTTCATCATAATCAATTCAATAGTAATAGGCTTCTCATGTACATTTAGGTACAAAGATCTTACAGCCGTCTGCAAGCAGGACTTTTTCAGCGGTACAAATGATTCCTTCCGTAGAATTTGCGGTCACTGTGTATCTGATGTATCGTACCCAAATGCAGGTGAATATGAGTGCAACACTAACACTGCGTGGCGGAAGCAACCATCAGTTGCATGGGCTTGCGTGGTGCAGTCGGCTGGTGAACCGAACGAAATATAGCCGCAGTATACATTCGACTGGCTTTTGTTACCGCACTGAAACTATTGACCTATTTCACTTTACTGGAAGTAAGCAATAACTTTCAGCGCAACGCTAGCGGCCATAAACCCGCCTCGGTTCACCCGCGCGCGCTATTGGCGGCGGCGGCACATAACGCTAAAGAGCTTTTATGATCTAGCAAATCGGATGTGGTGCATTGCATTGCAACCAGTTCCAGATTACAGGGTGTCCCACGTGAACATCCGAATGATTTGACTGAATTCGTTATTCTAAACATTTTTTGTTTTACAACTTTTGGAAATTCGTGAAAAAAAGTTCTACTCATATATTTCCTATGAAGAAGTTAAAATACTTTAATTTAAACGTTAGACATATTATAACATGATTATAATTACCTACTAACTAAATAATTAAAACTAAACTAAAGAAAATGTTGGCCAGATCGCCACCGCCGCTGTCGGGTAGGGTACCCAAGACGCTGGCCGCGTTACCCCGCTGTATGGCGAATGGCGATGCTTAGCCTTTGTGCGAGGTAAGAGCCAGCCCTAGGGTCCCTTGAGACTTCTATGAGCCTGCTGCTAATGTAGTAGTAAAAATGAAATTTACATTTAATAAAAAAGTATTAGATTTTAATTAGGTACTTACTTATGAAAATCTGAACTAAATATTTAACAGTAAGTAGTTGTTCTTACTTAGCTATTTATCAAAGTAAGTTATCAGCGGTTGTTTTTTCCTGGTGTATCAATCTTTCGTTATTTATTACGGACATCGGCGCTGTCTCATGTTCCAGTTTTCTTGTATCTAAGACGATTGTGGTCTTGTTGTTGAATTTGTTTATGAATATAATCTAATTATAAAATATATGTAACACCAAGCTATAGTCGTTAAGTTCTTAGTATTAAAAGGTACCTTACATTAATTCGGGAATAACTGAGTTTTTGTATGAATTATTATGGTTTCGCATGAGTACCACATGAAACAAGGGGCCCTATGTCTTTATATCAAAGTTAATAACAACGTACTTATCTGTTTGATAAGTAATTGAGTGAGTAATTATAATTATTTCGGCAACAATTGCAAAAATTGCGTTAATTTAACGACAAGTTGATAATGGCTTCCTGTGTCAGAGATAATGGTGGCCTGGATCCAGCTGATTCCAGCTTCATCAATGGAAGTTCTTCCGGTTTTGACCTAGATTTTACATAATAAAATAATTGTCTACTTTGTATTTAAGTTCATGAGCCATTTACTTGTCTAAGGCCATTTCGCTCTAATTCCTTGTAACTTTAGATCCACCGACTGATTTGCATGGTGTTACAGTCAAAACGGTCTTATTCATAAAAAAACCTTAAAGTAGGTTTACTGAGCTCAATAGTTACGGAACACATTAAGCCTATTTGAGGTTTCGTAAAAATCTCTATTCATAATAGTTCCGTAAACCTCCAGTAACTATAGTGATGCTAATAGATTTCACAGACCAAACATTTTGACATTTACCCTATTAAATTGCCGGTCCGACGAAACCATAAACAAAAATAGCGAAAACTTTCATTCATTTATCAATCTCTTTTATCTATGTTAGCCACGGCGCGGCACTTAAAAAAGTTTACGTTGGCTTAAAGGCGCAGTTGGCCAAGCCAAAACCCACAAAAAAAATAATTAAATTTTTACGTTACCATGGCAACTTATTTTCAGCAAACATTAACTCACAACAAATGTCAAATCGTCAATAAAGCAGAACAGCTGTTGACCGGCCGCCATGTTTTTGTACAAGAGGAGGCTTACGGAAGGTGTATAGTAGGGTCCAGCCAACTTTAGCATATCAAGGTTTTACGAATCAGTTGGAGAGTTCTTTAGCGCTATTGATCGTTTATGAATAAAGTTTTTTTGACATTTGCTTATAGCAGGCCTATAGGTCTCCCGTAACTTTTTATGAATAAGACCAAAAAATAAAGACCGTCTTTAATTTAAATAAAATATATTTTGTTTCTTTCATAAAACTCATGTTTGTGAGTTGGGTGTGCTGAAAATCAGCTCTTGTCAGCCTATTGACCACAGTGGATGCTGAGTTGGGTTGATTTTGACGATCATACCTACTCTTTTTATTTATTTTAGATTCCCACCCCACCTGAGCAGTAGCCATAGAGCTTTAAGATTTTGTTTGCTTTTCGTATATTTTAAAAACCTTCTTTTATTATTTATTAAGTTTTTTTTACATTTTAGTTAAAGTACAGTACTAGTGCTTACTTAAATAGCAGAGATATAATACTCATGCCGCTCAGCATATCCCGATAGCTGTAAAATTTTATCACACGGATGTCAGCCTTCCGGTCTAATTATTCAAATTTTATATACTTTGTGACCTATATCATACATAGATGTCAATTAATTATAAACATAGGTATTGCTAAGGCTAGTAGCACTTATTGGTATCAATGTGAAATGTAAGAAATTTCATTTCTTACTTTTTTGGAAAAAAAAATTTGTAAGCAATATTTGTAAGTATTGTTTTTTATTTAAAAAGTATTATTTTGGTAAATGTCAGAGTGTGCTTTTCCAAGACTCCGCGTTGAATTCTTTTTTATGGAACAACCGCTTCGTCGTCGTCACTTGGTATCTCTAGGTAGAGTTTAAGTTAGGTATTTTAAGAGTATATTAATAATTTTATATTTTGTGTAGGAATTTATTATTATTTATAATTGTTGCCTGATAATAAACAATTATAATTAAATTAGTCCTAGATCACATTTTATTCTGTTTTATCCCATTAAAACAGACAATTCAACGGAATTCCAAATAATGTAATTTATAGCTTATAGACACTTTATTGCATACTTTAAAAAAAACATACACAAACAAAATACAAATTAAGAAGAAGTTAGTACACAAAGGCCAAAGAAATTTCTTCTAGCCAACCCTTGGTTGGTGGAGAATTATTAAGGTAAATTTACGAAACGCGTATTCCTATAAACCTTTAAAGTGTGTGTGAATTCCTATATCCTATAAAGTAAACAAAACAGGCAAATTGAAAGCATAGTGTAAATTGCATTCCTTTGATCTACCTACTGCATGGTCAAACTGAACAATCTTCCCCAATAGGAGGTACTGAAAAGGTATTGCGATCTGATGATTGGCACGGTACTTACTGCTAGCTATACATATATCGGTTTAACGTGTATCTAGTTTTTCGGTAAATACTCTACGTAACTGATGAATTAATAAGTTAAGTACTATGTATTGGTAGGATGGTTACTCTTTTTGGGTCATGAGGCTATGAGATGATAAGGATGTTGTTGCCAGTTGATATGTACGAAATAAAAACTTTGTCGATAACAGAGCAAAGGTTAACGTAACACTTGATTATTTGAATAACGTTTTTTATTTATATAAGCACTAGTTATTGCGTAGGTACGTCCTGAAATGACCATGGGACCCTTCGTTCGTGATAGCAGAGCTTTTGCCTACGCGTAGCAGCTTTAGCATTATAATAATTTATAATAATTTACGATTTCGTAAAATCCTTAACTTGCAGTGTGGCAATTATTATTTAAGTAGGTATTTAGATGAGGTATTTATCAGATAATAGGTGGTTATAGCACATAACAACTGATTATTTAACAAATTAGATAAGTACCGGTGCCCAGATAAAATATACACATGTCAAAACTTTTACTGAGTTATTTGATGATATCATCGAAACTACGTGTAAGTAGCTTGTTCTATATTGGAACTTGAGCTACGCAGCTTATATTGTGTTGTATCACATTATTGCGAAGTAGTAGGAATAGACACCTGTGAACCTTGAAGCAGTGCGCTTTTCTTCGAAATGAAATTGACATTAGTTAAGATTTTCCTACGAAATTATAATAGTAACCTTCCTACTAAGAAAACTATCATTTATATTCAGATAGTTTTCATAGTTGAAAAAAATCCCAGACGCACCGCAGGACAATACTACTCCTGCATTTATGGATTTTGTGAAATCAATTTGGCTTCGTTCATTATCATCATCAGCCTGTAAACGCCAATATTATATAGGTATTATTATATATTTATACGATTCTCCTTTTTGTCCTCATGCAACCACTTCGGATACTTCTCTAAGGTCGTCGTTCTAGTTCTAGTGGTGTCCCTTGCCTGTTCGTGTACTCGAGAACATAATTTTATTATCTGCACTAACAGGCATCAGCTCTTCAGCAGAAATGACTAGCCCAATTCAGATTGAAGATTTTAAATAAAAGAGAGAATTATTATTATTAACTAACAAATTTTTTATCAATCATAGTAACAAATTAAATTCTTAATAACTCATCATCATCAGTCCTCAAGAGCTTATATCATAGTGACTACATTCCTCACTACTGGTAATACCTACTAATAACATACCAAAATATATGGTGAGAAGCAATTGCTTAACTTGTTTGTATCGATTTTGACAGGAATATTAACATCGTCCACCCATACAGTACATCCAACTACTGGGAGGGGTTGTAACCTAGAGAGTTGAAACTTGAAAACTGACAATTTGTTTCTATAAAGACAAAAATTCCTGACAACTGAAATCCTAACGATGAAGGATTTTGGTACTGGACCACCATCACAAAACTATGTGGCTATACGTTCTATGAATAATTATTATAATACAAAGTGATCCAGTCATGGCCTGTCCATTAATCTTCAATCTTGATGACGTTGAGAATAGGAAAAGCGAGAAGCTTCATTGAAAGCTTAGGTACCTATAAGTATGTTTATTCACTGTGTACCTGTTAACCAAAATAATAATGAGGTTTCAAATAGTTTCATTTTGTATAGTTATAATTTCAAGTCGATCGGATGGAGCAGCGGTTTGCAACGCTGACTCTTGTGCTCAGGTCCCGGGTTCGATTCCCGGCTGGGGCAGATATTTGTTTAAACACAGATATTAGTTCTCGGGTCTTGGATGTGCCCGTAAGATGGCAATAGGCCCGCCCCCTATTACATTGGGACTAACATAAACACTGGCGAAAAGTGGGTGCAGCAATGCACCTCTGCCTACCCCGCAAGGGAGTACATTAGTACACGGTGTGAGTGTTTATATTAATATTTATTATATTTATATATATTTTCAAGTTGCAAACAATTTGGTAAAAGCTCTCAGTGAAAACTGAATATGAAGTTCTACTGTTCATCTAAATAATAAGGAGAGCCTTGTAGTTCCATCCTAAGTCATAACTAATTAAATAAATTCATAAAATATAGTACTAATGTATAATGTTTCACGCCAGGACTTCACATACATTGACACACTCACTGATTTAATAATAATCGTTGATGTGTTTTAGCCGGGTAACCAGAGAAAACTTTAACTACCGGCTGCCTAGTCTGGTGCACGTTGAAACTATTCAGAACCGCATTATTATTAGGAATATTATCTACTTTGATCTAAGTTACCGCTAAGTTATCGATCACTTATCGATCGAGAGTTAGAAAGAAACAATAAAAACAATGCAAAATAAAAAGCTCCTCTAAGTATTCAGGCGGGAAGCGCGTTAAATTCGTCTTATCTCTATCAGTTCAGTAGAGTTGACATAAGAACCTAGTTTGATGGCAGCAGGTGGGCTGTTGCCGAGGAGTGTGATGAGGAGGAGTACTCACCGCGTCGCTGGAGCGGGCGTGCAGCAGCAGCAGCGCCAGGGGCAGGATCACAGACGCGCGCGCACGCGCCGGGCCCGACATGGCTGCGCGGCACTACTGGCGCGAGCGGCCGCCATCCCCCCGGGCGGCCGCGCTCCCGCCGCCACCGCCGCCGCCGCCGCCGCCTCCACCAGCCTCTCCGAGCTCCTTAGTATCCCGAAACAAACGGCGCGTGCGCACGGGACCACAGCGCACGTAGCGCGCTCGGGGCCATGGCGGTCCACGTTTTATGGTAAGTTTAAATACATCGAAACAAAAAATATGTACTTACATACATACAAAATTTAAACTTCCTTATTCAGTAAATATTCTTAATTTACTGGGTTTTTTACAGTGCTTTTCAGTGCGAATTTAATTAATTTAAACATATTAAGAAAAACTTTACAAAGTTTTCTCAATTGAATTAAAATATCCGAACTTTCCCTGTGTAGGTTGGTGGTTGCTGTGGCGCCGTTACTTGGAGTTAACAGTGTAAGTACTTAATTTATTTTATAACTAACTGTTACTTTTTTAAATTGTGTGTCCTGCTAACAAAATCCTTTCGGTGATTAAAAATGTATTAGACAAAAACCGGGCATCTGGAATACGGCCCGCGCCAACCCGCTCGGCCACTTGCACTCTTTCTTTTGCAAAAGCTCACTCACCAAACTTTTTAGTCAACTGTATAATTTCTAAATATCTTGCTGACATAGGTAGTCAGGCTACGATCTTTTAGCCATCAATTTACGATCGATAATTTTAAAAAGTTTTAGATATAATTTAAACAAACGATTGCTGATATAATTATATCTAACCACACATTATAGAAGTTGTCCTCCCGACAAAGTTTATCTCTCGGTTCGGATGTAATGCGTCAGGGACTCGCGTTGCGCAAACCGACAACGTTCTACTATATTTATTCTCTTGGCTACATCCTGTATAATGTAAAACCTATTATTTTATGAATATTTGCTAATAAATTATATGTAGGTATTCGAAAGATATATTTTGCATTTACCTACTAGTATATATAATTATTTTTACAAGTACCTAGGCATTATCTTGGTTTGCCTTGTACAAAAGCAAGCCCTTTTTCTAGGTAAATTTAAATCATCTAGTTATACAGTAGGTATATACATGAAAATAAAGGTAGATATTACTTCCGGCTAAAATCGCAACTTCAGTTGCTGAAAAGCTTTTTACCGCGGTTGTAAAGTGTATCGTCGCGTTTGTAAGTGTATAATATTTTTTTCTCGTTGTGCTATTGCAGCCCACTGCTGGACGTAGGCCTCTTCCAAAGCATTTAACTAACTATCTAACAGAAAACTGTCGGAGCTTTTTAATTTTTTTAACTACTACTTACATAGAGTGGGTTTAAGAATATAATTTCATATTTTCATTGTTATAGATAATCTAATAATAATAAGTATCAGTACCTAATCCTTAGTTAGATTTCGGTACCTAGGTATTCACACAAAAAATGTATTTACAGTAATTTTAAAGACAGCAAAATGTCGAAGTGGTTTGTAACTAATACATAGTTGAAGCTGAAAGTGCGACCGCCGCGCCGCTGCCATTTGCATTGCCACAGGGATCACTTTCAGTTGGCTAAAAAAAAGCTCTCATAAGCAAAGACAAATATTATTCAAGATATTGCTCACAAGTAGAATACTCTGAAAAGTGGATTCACACATAACTATACATAATGAGTATTAAACATCTACGTTGGCTTTATACTGAATATGGGAACATTATTTAGTACTTAAAATACTCAAAACTTGCAGCTTAACCCCCTTATTCATAGAAAAGTTACAAAACGTTTTAACTAATAAACTGTTATGTCCCTCTCTGTCAAAGAAGAAATTGTTCTTTGTTGGAGAGGGACAAAACAGTTTATTAGTTAAAACGTTTTGTAACTTCTCTATGAATAAGGGGGTAAATCTTTTCAGGAAAAAAAATACTTTTAAAAGTTATACTTAAGTAATTTAGCCATCTAATACCTAATTGTGTCACATAAATGATTTCTCATAGTAAGTCGAACATTCTGGACTTCGTATACAGTATATCGCATTTTCTTATCTAAGTTAGGTAGGTATTTAACTCATTTTTATTATTAAGTGCTTTCTTATCATTAATAATTTAACTAAAATATTAGCAACTAAAAGATAAAGGTATCTGAACTAAGTACAAATTTTCGACTAGCCCTCGTTACAGCAATCAACCAACGTGATTACAACTTTACAAAAAAGGATATTTAAAAAAACTTCACAGCCTATCCTGAAACAGCAATATTTTTGTTATGACTCTAGCATTCCAAATTTTTACATGTCAAGAAAGGACGAAAATATTTTTAGCTTTGAAGCGTTCGGCATCACTTTATAATAGGATTCTTGGATAGAGGCTTGGTAAATGATATGACTCGTTTTACTATTATTGTATTGAATTATAACTTTATAAGTATTACAAAAACATTACGCAGCAAAAGGTCACATGTCAAGTCACAGCCACGGTACAGTTACGAAAGTAGCGCATCTCAGCACTTGATATTACAGAAACAAGATAACAAACGAAGGAGAAGCTTTTTTAAATAAACTTTTTATATTTTATATCACTATCTACCTACTACATTCATAGGTACACATAAATGCTCACGACTCAATTCCTGAAGGGGTAGTGAGAAATGACTTGCCTTTCGCTGCAGGTATATTTGTACCTACTCACATTTTCGGTCTTCAGCCATGTATCTCACTTTTTAAATGAGCACAGTGCACTTAGGTTACACTGTGCACATCTAGAAACTAGACTTGCAGGTTTCAGCGTTTATAAAATTACAAAAGCATTAGCAAGATGATGTTGCTACTTAGGCACTTATAGGCACTGACTCGGTTGTTTATAATATAGGTAGGTACCGATCAGTTCCCAAAACTAAATAGAATATATTTTTATTTTACAGCAAGAAAATGAATACAGTGTCAACAATGTTGACCCGAACCAATGGAACTCGGATCGGAGATCAGATTGGCTGACAGCGGCGGGGCGCAGTCCCCGGCCGGCGTACTCGGCGGGCCGCGGGCCGTCGCAGCAGCCGCCCACGCAGACCTACCCGTACTCGCAGTACCCGCCCGGGGCCGGCGAGTACTCCTCGCAGAGGTACCCGCAAGGGTATCCGTATCCGTCAGAATCTAGATCAGAGTATGACTCGCGAGACGGCGCCCGCAGCGGGGCGGAGTACGACGCACAGGCTGGTGGTCGTGGAGGAGCCGAGTACGACGCACAGGCTAGCGATCGGGACGGATCTGAGTACAATTCAGTAAGCGGCGGACAAGGCGGATCTGAGTACGGTGCTCGGGGTGATGCAGATTACCCTCCGCAAGATGGCGACGATCTGGACGAGTCAGAGTACGAATCACAGGGTGGTGCCCAGGGCGGGTCCGGGTACGCGTCTGAGGGCGGCGCCCGGGGTGGCGCAGGCTACGGCTCACAGTATGGTTCCCAAGATAACTCCGGATACTCTTCACAGGGTGGCGGCCGGGGAAGTTACGGGTATCCCTCACAGGGTGGTGCCCAAAACAATTCTGAGTACTCCCCAGATGGCAGTGCGGCGGCATACCCAGAGTCCGCATCGCAAGGTGGCTCCCAGGGAACTGCTGGCTACGGATCACAAGGCGGAGCTCAAGGAGGCTCAGGATACGGTGCGCAAGGTGGAGCGGGGAACAATTCACAAGGCTTGCCCGGGCAATACGACGCGCAGGGTAACGCTGGCTACTCTTCACAGGGAGGTTCAGGGTACCCACAGGGTAGTTCAGGATACTCCTCGCAGGATGAATCTGGCTATCCAAGGAGTGGTTCAGGATATCCTCAGGATAATTCTGTTTCCGGTTCCGAAAGCACTGGTTACTCTTCACAGGGTGGATCTAGTTATCCTTCCCAGGGAGGTACCAGCTATTCATCACAGAGTGGATCTGGATATTCTTCTCAGGGCGGATCGGGTTCCTCGCAAGGTGGTTCGGGATACCCACAGGGAGGTTCAGGATACCCACAGGGAGGTTCAGGATACCCGCAGGGTGGTTCTGGATACCCACAGTCCGGATCGGGATATCCGCAGGGTGGTTCTGGATATCCTTCTCAAGGTGGATCGGGTTCCTCGACGGGCGGTGCCGGATATTCTTCACAAGGTGGATCAGACTCCTCCTCGCAGGCTGGTTCTGGATACCCACAGGGTAGTTCGGGATATGGTCAGGGTGGATCTGGATATGCTCAAGGTGGATCGGGATACCCACAGGGTGGATCTGGATACTCTTCTCAAGGAGGATCAGGTGGAGCGGGAGGCGCTGGCGGCGCTGGATACTCATCCCAGGGCGGCCCTGGCTCCTCTGCACAAGGAGGATCTGAGGGTCAAGCATGGGGAGCGCAGAGGGGAGGAAACTATGCTATCTATGATCCGATCACTAAACAACGCTCGCCAGTCGGGGAGAGAAACTGCACAGCCCCTGGATGTTGTCAACCTAAATGTTTCGCGGAGAAAGGTTATCGCGTAAGTGTATTTTTATATAAATCTTATTATGTAACTTTATCCACTTATCTTATTAATTATTTTTATTTACAATATCAAAGAGTGGATTGCCCATTCATTAAATTTATCATAATTATGACTATAATGTTCCATTCCATGACACGTACATATTTTCTATATTTTGTATTGAACGCTACCGCCAAGTGAATAAATATATTCATTTTCAGGGCTTCCCTGGTGTTGCTGGAGCGCCTGGACCGAGAGGTTTCCCTGGACATGCCGGAGCTGAAGGGC
Organism: Plutella xylostella; assembly: GCF_932276165.1. NCBI lineage: Eukaryota > Metazoa > Arthropoda > Insecta > Lepidoptera > Plutellidae > Plutella > Plutella xylostella. Next base: position 6,586,361 of record NC_063984.1, on the reverse strand, counting down.
CGCAAGGTCCTAAAGGTCAGAAGGGACAGATGGGCCCACAGGGTCCCAGAGGTCCGAAGGGTGACAGAGGCAAGCCTGGTAACCCGGGTTTCGCTGGTTTGACTGGTCCGCCTGGTATTCAGGGAGAGATGGGTCCCAGAGGATATGCTGGACGAGATGGATGCAATGGAACTGACGTAAGTGTATTGGTTATTTTCGATGATAACATTGAGTCACGCTAGGTAGGTACAAACATTTTATTTACACGATAAACAACTTGTTGTCTAACACCATGAAATATTTTCAGGGAGAACCCGGTCTGCCCGGTCCTCAGGGTTTCCCGGGACCACGTGGTCTCCCGGGTATTAAAGGAGAAAAGGGATACAAGGGAGAAGCAGCGCACATTGGTTACTACCCCAAGGGTCAAAAAGGAGAGCCAGGACTAAACGGTCGTCCGGGTCCACCCGGCCCCATCGGACCTACTGGCGTGGCCGGTCAGCCCGGAGCTAGAGGAAACAGAGGTCCCATGGTAAGTTTCATACTTACATAATTAGATTCGCAGTCAGAACGTTATAAAAATCATAAATCCGTGCTACTAAATTTGTCGTTAATTATTATAGGGTCCTGCCGGATTGAAAGGAGACAAGGGTCCTAAAGGTTCTAAAGGTCAAGGATTGCTCGGTGACAAAGGAGACCGTGGAGATAAAGGAGAGAAGGGTATAAGTTGTGAAAGAACTCTTCCAGTCGTCGACGAACTCAGCCATGCCATTAAAGGTGTCCAGGGAGACATGGGTGCTAGAGGTGACAAGGGTGAGCCTGGAAGGATCGGAGACAAGGGTGACACGGGACTACAAGGTGAACCGGGACCAGCTGGTCTTATGGGAATCAAGGGAGAAAAGGGATTGCGTGGTGATGCTGGTATGCAGGTAAACATTTTCTATTAATTTTTGTCTAACAAAATATATGGAGGCATAAAAAAACTGTCAGATGTTTTAATAAAAACTTATTTCTTTAAAGGGTCGTGATGGAATGTACGGTATGCCTGGTCCTATGGGACAAAAGGGTGACCGAGGCAACGATGGACTAGCTGGCCTTGACGGACGACCGGGTAGAAAAGGAGAGCCAGGCAGAGATGGGCCTCCTGGACCGCTTGGACTGAAGGGTATTCAAGGAGCTCCCGGAGGTAGAACTGGGACACAGGGACCCTCGGGACCCCCTGGACCTAGAGGTTACCCTGGACCACCCGGTGCTAAAGGAACTGATGGTGAACCCGGGCTGGGTGGACCAGCTGGGCCGAGGGGACCCCCCGGAGGCCAAGGCGAGCCAGGAAACCCTGGTATTGAAGGTCCTCCAGGACAGAAGGGTGACAAGGGAGAAGCAGGTCTTGATGGTGAGAAAGGAAATGCTGGTCCTCGTGGATACGATGGTGCTGCTGGCTCGCCTGGTCCCAGGGGACCTAAGGGTGACGATGGATACTCTATACCGGTAATTTATTATTATCCTATCAATTATTGGTTACATGATATAAAATTACATTTCTTTGGCCTGATCAAGAGTTTCATAGCATCAATATAATAATATTAACTTTCAGGGAGAACGTGGTTTTGGAGGACAACCAGGTACACCAGGAAGCAAAGGTCAAAAGGGAGAAAAGGGTTACCAAGGCTTAAGAGGAACTCCCGGAAACTCTACCCTCGGAACTCCGGGTAGCCCCGGTGAGATGGGTGCCCCTGGAGAGAAGGGAGAACGAGGAAGGCCCGGATTCGACGGCATTCCCGGAAATCCTGGACCTAAAGGAGACATTGGTGGTCGCTGCAACGAGTGTTACCCGGGGACTCCCGGGGCTAAGGGAGACCGGGGCATGGACGGCACGCCCGGGGAGCGCGGAGAGAGGGGACCACAGGTAAACAAAATATATTATGTACATATTTACTAAGGAGATTATTTTGTTAACGATAAATGTAAATGGAACAAAAAATAATCAGACAGACATCTTACACTATTTTCGCCTACATAATCTTTTTAACTTGCAGGGTGTGACGGGTTTGCCAGGTGAAAGAGGAGGTGACGGACTCAATGGACAACCGGGAGCGCCTGGACCACCGGTGAGTTAAAATTTTATACAATAGCTAAGTCACTATGAATCGGCATCATATTTTTACTTACACTTATATGGTCAATATCAGTATCAATCATATCAGTATATGTATATCAATATCAGCATAATGTTTTCATGATATCAGAAAAATCTTTGCAAAATTGCTAAGATCGTACTTTTTTATTATTTACACATACAGCTCTTGTCTTCGTTATTTATCTGTAAAATTTCTTTAGCTCTAGACCCAAAAAAATAGGTCGGTAAAACGATTTTTGAACATACTTGTAATATAATATGATTATACAGGGAGACCGCGGAGACGACGGTCCCAGCGGCCCGCCCGGACAGCCCGGCCCGCCGGCCATCGTGCCCGGCAACCTCGTTAAGGGACCCAAGGGACAGAAGGGAGACGGAGGCCCCAGGGGCTTCCGCGGACCCAAGGGAGATCGTGGCAATAACGGACCTAAAGGCAACCCTGGACAAATCGGCATGCCGGGGCAAAAGGGTGACCAAGGACCAATGGGTCCACCCGGAGTAGACGGCATCATCGGCGTCGACGGTCTGCCCGGCCCCAGGGGAGAAAAGGGTACCTCGGTTAGAGGAGAGAAAGGTTTCACTGGAGATCGTGGCGCCAAAGGAGACAAAGGACTTGCGGGCTGGCCCGGACTTAAGGGAGAGCCTGGACAGTGTCCCGCCAACTTGGCGGAACTGACTAAGGGAGACCGCGGTGAGCCCGGCGCGCCTGGGCCGCAGGGGCCTGCTGGAGAGCCGGGACTCAAAGGAGACCAGGGTGACGCTGGGCGTCCGGGGCAGAAGGGAGACGCCGGCCTGCAGGGCCGCCCCGGCCTCACGGGGCCGCGCGGTGTGCCGGGACAGCGTGGAGACAAGGGAGACATGGGACCCGCAGGCTTCCCTGGAACACCAGGAAATGTTGGACCGATAGGATTGCCTGGATTAAATGGACCGAAAGGTGACAAGGGTGAAATCGGAGCTTCTATGCCTGGTCCTCCGGGACCTCCTGGTTTGGAGGGTAGAAAGGGAGACCAAGGGCCACGCGGAGAATCAGGAACTCCGGGAACTGACGGACCACCTGGTCCCGTTGGTCTACCGGGCGAGAAAGGTGATCTAGGTTTCCAGGGAAGGCCAGGTCTGCTAGGGCCTCCAGGACTCAAGGGAGAGCCGGGACCAGTCGGGCCACCAGGAGTGCCGGGAACACCAGGATACCCAGGAAGAGATGGAGCTAAGGGTCAGCAAGGATTCCAAGGAATTCCCGGTAAACCAGGTAATATTGGTCTACCTGGACAAAAGGGAGACACTGGCGTTCCTGGGCCTGAAGGCCCGAAAGGATTCTCGGGACGACGTGGAGCGCCTGGACCACAAGGTTTAGCGGGAGTCGAGGGCACCCCAGGAGAGAAAGGTGACAAAGGAGATCTCGGATTGCCAGGTGCCCCCGGTGGACCCGGTTTTGACGGTGCCCCAGGACCTATGGGACCTCAGGGACTTAAAGGAGATCAAGGATTCGAAGGCGCTGCTGGCGTTCCTGGTCGACCAGGGTTCGATGGCGAGAAGGGAGACCGAGGTGACCTAGGACCGATCGGACCTAAAGGAGAACCAGGATTAACGTCAGACAAGGGACAAAAGGGAGAACCTGGAATTCCTGGACTGAGAGGACTCAACGGAAAGCCTGGACTGAACGGAGAACGTGGAGACAAGGGTGATGGAGGTTTCCCTGGTATCGGGCAGCCGGGACCGCAGGGTAGCAAGGGAGACGTTGGGTTGCCAGGTATCGACGGCTACCCCGGCCAGCAGGGAGACAAGGGAGATGTCGGCTTCACGGGGGCTAAGGGAGCGAAGGGTGACCGAGGACTCAATGGACTGCCTGGACAACCTGGAGCACGAGGACTAGATGGCACTCCTGGGGAGAAGGGAGATATTGGTCTTCCTGGATACACTGGACCCAAGGGAGCCAAGGGAGACTTTGGACTGCCAGGGCGTGATGGGTACGATGGAGCCAAGGGAGAGAGAGGGCCGATAGGTCCACCCGGCCCGGTAGGACCCGTCGGACTTCAAGGATTCAAGGGAGACAGAGGATTCCCTGGACTAGCGATGGATGTTAAAGGAGACAAGGGAGACGTGGGTCCCGCTGGCTTCACCGGCCCGATGGGCCAGAAGGGTGACAGAGGGTTACAGGGACTGCAAGGACGTGAAGGTCAGAAAGGCGATCGTGGTTTCCCCGGTGACAAGGGACAAATGGGTCAGCCAGGATTCACTGGAGAGAAGGGTAAGAAATTTAATTTTAAAATGCTTATTTATATAAACACCTAAAAACTGGAGTTGAGGAGGAGTGGACTGGCTCTAAAATAAAAAAAAATACTTGTTTATAATAAGGTTATTTAATTTGAAACGTTACATAAAGTAATTTGTTATAGCTGATATTATGGAAAAGGTTATATAGGCTACAATTAAATTGTCTCTCTTATTCAAAACGCTGACAAGAATCATCCTTGCATATTGCCTATAATAATTGTAAATTTACAGGTGACCAAGGACCTGCTGGACCGGCTGGTCTAGGAGGATTGACCATCAAGGGAGAAAAGGGTCTGCCTGGCATTCCCGGCAAACATGGCCGCCCGGGCAACCCTGGAGCACCAGGAGAAAAGGGAGACTTAGGATTAACAGGTTTGCCAGGAACTATCGGACGACCCGGTCTACCAGGCCTGCCCGGACCACAGGGAGAGAAGGGAGACCAGGGCCGGGAGGGAATCGCCGGACCGCCCGGATACGACGGCAGACCCGGCACACCCGGACCACCCGGCCGACCAGGACCAGCGGGAGAGAAGGGAGACAGGGGACCTACCGGATACGGCTTACCGGGTGAAAAGGGAGACCAGGGACCACCTGGCCCGACCGGGCTGCCGGGACTCAGGGGGGAGAAGGGAGACCGAGGACTCGACGGCATCGACGGAGCAGCAGGATACCAAGGACAACAAGGTGAAAAGGGTGACAGAGGATTCCAGGGCAGAATAGGACTTACCGGAACACTCGGAATGAAGGGTGACAAGGGAGAGCCGGCGACTGTCGTGTACGGACCCAAAGGCGAACCCGGCCCGCGCGGGCCTCCGGGCCGACCGGGCCTGCCGGGCAAGGACGGACAGCCGGGCAACCCCGGTATCGACGGACTCCCGGGACAGAAGGGTGACATGGGCAGGCCGGGGCCGATGGGACCGCCGGGAGCGCCGGGCCCCATGGGGCTGCAGGGGCTGCAGGGAGACCGCGGGCTCACGGGCGTCGCGGGCGTGGCCGGGCCGCCGGGCGCGCCGGGCGCCCCCTGCGCCACCACTGACTACCTCACGGGCATGCTGCTGGTGCGCCACAGCCAGACCGACACCGTGCCCGAGTGCAAGGCGGGACACACCAAGCTGTGGGACGGCTACTCGCTGCTCTACATCGACGGCAACGAGAAGGCGCACAACCAGGACCTGGGCTACGCCGGCTCCTGCATCAGGAAGTTCAGCACCATGCCCTTCCTGTTCTGTGATCTCAACGAAGTCTGCAACTACGCGAGCCGCAACGACCGGAGCTATTGGCTGTCGACCAACTCCGAGATCCCGATGATGCCCGTCGAAGGGTTCGAGATCATGCGCTACATATCGAGATGTGTGGTCTGCGAGGTGCCGGCCAACGTGATCGCAGTGCACAGCCAGACCCTGGACGTGCCGAGCTGCCCGGTGGGCTGGACCGACTTGTGGCTAGGATACAGTTTTGTCATGGTAAGTGCTTCGATAACTAACTATATCTTTATTTATCGATTATTATTGTTCATTTTGGAATAAAAATATCTAATACGATTTTGTGTGTTTGCAGCACACTGGCGCGGGCGGGCAGGGCGGCGGGCAGGCGCTGGAGAGCCCCGGCTCGTGTCTGGAGGACTTCCGCTCGTCGCCGTTCATCGAGTGCAACGGCGAGGGCGGCACGTGCCACCACTTCGCCAACAAGCTCAGCTTCTGGCTCACCACCATCGAGGACTCCAAGCAGTTCTCCAGCCCGCAGCGGCAGACGCTGAAGGCGGGCCGCCAGCTCGAGCGCGTCAGTCGCTGCGCCGTCTGCATCAAGAACACCTAGCCGCGCCGCAACACTGGATACGGCTGGAATGTTATACCTCGAAGGCAGACAAAGATTTAGATTATTGTGACTAACATAGTAGTATCCAAACATTAATAGTGAGCCTAAATCAACACCAAAGCAATAAGTACATAAGTTTTTCTAAATGTAAGTAGGTAATTAGTTTATCGTTATTAAATATGTTTAGGTTTTACTATAGTACCTATTTATATAAAAAACTGAAAGGCTAATGCGCAATGGAATAGACTTGACCCTAAGAAGTGTGTGTAGGTCAAAATATGTAGGTTATCTTATTATTTGAAGCGTATTTTTAAAACTTCCAAATATTGCAGCAGTTGTCAGCGTTAGTTTTACTTCTTTAAACTAGTCACTAAACAATCTGCAATTTTCTAAACCGGAACTTTATTTACATTACTATCTTATAATTATTAATTTTATTTGAGCTTGTGATAATTATAATTTAGATTACGGATCTGTATATATTTACTTAATATATTTTTATATACCGATTTTCTCGCAGGAATAAAATGTTACTTAATGAATTAGGTATTTTACACATCATGTAATCGTGCGAGCACTGCCATGCCATTGTAGATAGTTTGATTGCAGTTAATTAGAACCCTTGTAACTATATATTTTAAGTGTCTTTTTAATAAACATACATACTTTAACCTTGTTCTTTCATTCGACTATTTTAGTAGAAGATGATGCTAAGAAAATGAGTATACTTACTGCGTAATAGCTGCTCTTGCTCAGCAACGTCTATAGTTTTCCCGAAGGAATTCCAGGATAAAAAGTATCCTATATTACTTCAGGATACCGAAGCTTTCCGGAGCTGGTACTTAGTTAGGTAGGTACTACTTGTGATATTGCCGGTAGTGATGTCCTCTTTTCACCCAGTTTCGTTTAGACTGTGGCGGACACCTCGCCACACAATCAAAAGATGGCGCTCGGAACTACCTACAACCTACATCGCGGTATCGAAATTTCTCAACTACCCTGCAATAAATACAAAGCCCCAACGCTAACCGTTAGGGAACTGCCCGCCATACCACTCGGCCTGGTCGGAGGATCCTCCTTTCGCCATCGGGATCGCCACACCCTCCAGCATCTCCATAGTGGTGACCCTAGGCAGAACATCAGCCTCCTGAAGACCCGCAGACCGGCTTCCACGTCATCTACCATCATCTTCCTCTCCCTACCGCAGCAGCCGCGCAGTCACTTTCATTAGCGTATTGAATAGAGGTTCAGAATTATTTTTTGTATTTCTATGAATAGAGGTGGAAGAAAAAGATGTCGCTCTATAAAATTCTCAGATAAAATTGTAAGTATTAACTAGATTCTGTTTTTTTTTCTCGCTCTGACAAGAAAAAAATAGGTGTGCGTTTGAAGTACTTACTAGAGAAGCTTGAAACAAAAAATCCGGTAAATTATTGTCAACGTTATAATAAGCATAAAATTTTCATAACCAAGCATAAAATTTTGGCAAAAAAAAAAACTTAAATAACTCAGAAATGGTTAAGTTTCGGATAATGCATTATAGGGTTCAATCGACTGGAAATGCCTTCCTCTAATCACCTCCTGAAAGGATCAGGTCTACTTGCAAATAACCCTGTATATTACTAGGGGTCATAACATTCCTAACTCTATATTTAATAGGTCTATTATTAAATCCGATAATGGTATCAATCTTTATTTTTTTATGTATGTAAATGTAGGATCCACTTCCGTTTTCAAGACTTTATAGTTCGACTGAGGAACTTTTCTAAAGCTGCGTACAGACCAGCCCAACTAACGCCAACGAACGGGTTTCGTTGACCTTCGTTGCTGCAATCTGCCCTGTATTGTGTATGATAAATATCCATCGTTGAGATAACCGTTAGCGTTCTTTGAGCGTTCGTTGGCCCGGTCTGTACGCAGCTAAACGAGAAGCTTTGAATCTACACAGCGAAACAATTATTATTCTGAGGCTCATACATTTGAAATGTTCACCACAGACTCAAAAATAAACTGAGATGACAGCAACACAACAGAACAGCATGACTGACAGACTGACATTTATAGTGACACTGACATATTTTAGGCAGGAGGAAGCAAAATTAAGTTTTCGAGAGATTTTCTAAAAAGTCTAAATTCTTTATTATTCAACAGTTTTTTCCGAATGTGTACTAAAATTTGAGATTGAATATTAACATACATCATACTACATAGAAGACTTTCAACATTTAACATAAGTTTAATGGTGTAAAGTGTGATCAAATACCAAACTGTGTTAATATCACATGCACACTACCCAAGGATTCCTGAAGTAGACTGAAGAATAAGCCACATTCGTATAAAATAATAAATTTCAATATGAGTGATATAAGTGATGAGTATTCTTCACATGAACTAGTTCCTGACCACATCTTTGAAAGCATATTTTCATATTTGAGCCTTAAAGACATAAGAAGTTGTTCTCTCGTTTGCAAAACATGGTATAGAATTTTAAATGATGAAAATAATGATGTATGGAGATTGCACTGTATGAAGAGACTAGCTGAAGAAGTGTTGAAATCAGATTTACTTTCCACCCTTCCAACATATAAATCTAAACTTAGAGCTTTTTGTCACTCCTGGAACCCATATGATTGTTCACGGAACATTTATGTAAAGCCTAATGGATTCACTTTACACAGGTTTGTTTCTGCACTTTTCTAAATAATTTTCTACTTAGTTTATTTATTTTCTACTTAGATATTACACACATACACTTCATACCCTCTTTCATTTCGAAAAGTTAAGATACATTAGGAAATATATTTTTTCAGAAATCCTGTGGCACAGAGCACTGATGCATGTAGAGGCAAGGTGGGGTTCCACCACGGCAGGCATGCATGGGAAGTGATATGGGAGGGCCCCCTGGGCACCGTGGCGGTGGTGGGCATCTCCACCAAGGAGGCCCCCCTGCAGTGCCAGGGCTACGTGGGCTTGTTGGGCTCCGACGAGCAGAGCTGGGGCTGGAACCTGGTGGACAACCACCTGCTGCACAACGGAGATGCGCAGGGGAACTACCCTGTGCTTAACAATTGTCCTAAATACCAGGTGAGATAACATTAATTGCATCTTTTTCCAAATTTCTGAATAAATTATTTTAAATGAGTATGTAATAATAATTTCATTCTTTACAGGTTGGTGAAAGAATTAGAGTTATATTAGACTGTGAAGATAACACACTTTCCTTTGAGAGAAATTATGAATTTCTTGGTGTTGCATTTAGAGGTAAGTTGTTATTTAAACAAAATTAAGTAAAAATCAAATATTTGAAAATTTGCAGTTGAAATGTCAATTTAAAATAAATAATTATATTTTGTTTATGTTACAGGTCTTCCCAGTAGAAAGAGGCTCTACCCTACAGTTTCAGCAGTGTATGGTAACACAGAGGTATCAATGGTGTATCTAGGCCATCCCCTGGATGGCTGATATTTGATAATGGTTATCAAATTAGTCAATTTTTATAACATAATCTGTAACTGTAAGTCTAGTCATCATCATAGTTATGTGATATAAGCATAAGTATACACACTTTGCATTTTTTTACTGGTATCAGTTAAGCTTATTTAATGGGTAGCAATAAAACGAGTGACTGTAAATTACAGTTCTAAGTGTCAAAATTAATTAATTTGGGTTATAGAATTACTAAGTGAGCGACTGACTGCGAGTGACGAGAAATCAACAGAACAGCAACTTACAAACATTAATTTGAGTTACTTAAAATACAAAATGAGCAGCTTCATAATATTTGAGCGACCACATTTGTTTGAGTGTCAACGTTACGTCCTGCATTTTTTTCAATTTTGGCAAATGTATTTTTTATACTGAGCGGCATTTTATCTTAAATGAAGTGTTTCGAATACAAAAACCACTTTGAAAAATACACTAATGAGCAGATGATACTCTGCGTATAATGAGCTCACATTTAAAAAATAAAAATAATATGAAATAACTATTTGAAGAAACACTATTCTATTAGTTGAGAAATTTTATTATTGAAATATAAGGGTAATTAAATAAAACAATGTACTCCGTAAAATTAAAGTAATATGCATGCATTTATTTCAATCAAATGAACAAAAAATAAAATAAGACGCTTCAGTCAACTAAAAAAAACTTCTTATTAATAGTAAGAAACATTGATAGGTATGAGGAGCCCTACTACAACTCACCTGACTGCAACGATTTGTCGCCCGCCCCCATTCGAATCCGCGCGCATTTAAAAATCTGTAGTTTTCATTAAAAAAAAGTATCAAAATAAAAAACATAATCCCTCAAATAGAATATCAGTAACCAATAATCATTAATAAAGCAGCATACAAAACTTTGCTCAAAGTGAACTTTTTAGTAGTTCGATAAGTATAACCTCACTTAGAAAAATCGAATCTATCTTAATATTGAAGTTGCCCTCTCTGTATTTCCAGTCGCTCACTTAGTAATTCCAGTCGCTCACTTAGTAATTAAGTCGTTCGGATAAAATTTTAATATCTGAAATGGATATATCACAATCCACTTTTTGTAAGCTCGTTCTGGATTTTATTATAAATCAATATTCGTCGTCAGTTTAGTTAATTTTTCGCTTACTCAAATTCATACTGCTCAAGTTATTAAAACAATATGTCATCATCAGTCGCAAAGTTTTTTTTTGTTCGCTCGTTTTATAATTCCCCTTATTTAATTTACTTAATCAGAATTAAATGGAACACTAGTTATATTACTCAAACATAGCCAATAGTTTTTAATGTGCCTTGAAGCTATAAGCGCAAGGTTTCAGCCAAGCCCTCTAACAAACTAGTAATATGTGTAACATTTTACATTTTTGTATTTAACTAGAAACTTACAGTGAATATTAAATTTTTGTATTTAATTAGAAGCGTTCGCTGTTTCGACGTACTTTACAAAAATGTATATTCTGGACAGGTAAGTACATTATACTAGGCAATGCTCAAGAAAACGACTTGTTTGTACACATCTTGTCATAAATCTAAAATTTGCATTGTGTAAGACATCTTAAATTCTTTATGGTTTTCTGAAAAATTTGCCCATAATTTTTGCCCTTTCATGACTTGTTTGTGCCTTATTGTATCATTCAACCGATATTCTATATCATTTATACACAGCACACAGTTACAAAAAGTAGCATAGCATTTGTTTTGTATATTAAGCTTCCTGAGATTTTTATGTACAAAAAAGTTTGTATAGTAGATGTAAATATTGTAAATAAAATGTTATATCTACCTATGTATGTGTGTGTTTGTAAGTGCGAAGTCATGTTTATAGCGATAATTTCACCAACATGTATTCATAGATTTTAAACAGCTAGCTAGCCTATGCATTAAACATTCCTTGCAAATAAAACATAACTAGGAGAACAAGGTCGAATCTGGTTGCCGGATTCATCCTTCAATTCATGTAGTATTTCATTCACTACTGAAAAGATTTGTTTTGCTTCTGAGTAGTGTGACGAAACGAATACGTGAAGTAAGATAATTAGGGCAATGTTAATTCAGTTATTTTTATTGTGTATTGATTAATTGCGAAGTGAACATTCTTTGTTTAATTTAAGTACCTACCTCCTGAATAAAAATGTTTAACATACCTACCTATGTATTTTTACTTTTGTACTTATCGTGTACAGTCGACTCCAGTCCACTTATGTAATTATGAACATTTCCTGAATTTCCAAGACTAGAACCTACTTAGAATAGAATAGAATAGAATACTACTTTATTGACTTAAAAACAATTTACACAAATAACAATTTACTTACCTAACATTATTATAGAACCTGGTCTCCTTTTTTAAGTAAAAAAAAAACACATTGTTATTATTTATAGTGATTTTATATTCAACAAAATTATGTGTGTTGTTAACTCATTTTTGAAGTTCAAGCTGTCGAAAAATAACATTTTAGGTACTCTCGCGAATATTATTGCATTTTTGTGTAGGTAGCCAAGAACGGTAGATAAACGAATCTTAACTAGTTTTACAAACAAATAACAAAAGTAGCGATTCTGAAGGCACCAACTTAAAAATTATCAAAGTCACGATGATTTTTATACTTCTTGATTCATCTTTGTGATAGGCTGCGTTAATCTTTTTTTCCATATGCAAAAATTGGTGCCTTTGGAATCGTTACCAATACCTACTTACCTAGTACATACTTAAAAGTATAAATCTTATAGATAGCAACTCCTATTGTCTAAAGCTTTGGTTTCACTAGAGTAACGTGTCAAGAGAGTAAGGCATATAACATGTAATTATCTTGTGAATATTATAAAATATGAGTCTATAAGACGAAGGTGCTAGCGGGATAAGTATAGATAGGTAGGCCTAATTACAATTTAAAAGCTAGGAAATGTTATATTATCTGTGATAGGTACTTCGTAGTACCTAGATACAATACAATAATGTATACAACTAAACACGGTTGAATGCTGCATGACTGTCTTCTTGTAGTTAGCTAGTAACTTATGATATTAGTTAGATTAGATAGTGCACCTACTTTATGTAAGTAACACAATAATAAAGTTAAACAAATTAAAACTTAATTCTGGCACACAAGACGGTCTCTTTCAGGCAACCATTAGTTTCAGTTTTTTTTTGTATATACAGGGTGTTGCAAAATTGGTATACTAAGCCGAAACCTACATGTGCAGCATGGTATATCTAAGCCCGAATCTGAAATCAGAATTTGGAAATTCACGAAAAAAATATTTATTTTCCCATAGTAAAAAGTCACGTGACCAACAAAGTTTCTATGGAAAATGAAATTTTTTTTTCGCGAATTTTCAAATTCTGATTTCAGTTTCAGGCTTAGATATACCATGCTGCACATGTAGGTTTCGGCTTAGTATACCCTTTTTGCAACACCCTGTAGAAACATCTTATAACCCAAAGCATAGGCTAAGGTAGGTACCTGAAGTATGTGTAATTATTATGTAGATTTATTTATATTTATACAAATAAAATGTGACTTAGACAAAATATTCCTAAAATTCTGACTGTCCGAATTAGGTAGACTTATTATTTTACCTAATCATATCAAGTTTTAAAAAGTCACTGCTATTCATACATATGTTTTTGCTATGTATAAGGTGTAGGTAGGTATACCTTACCTACACACAACATAAGTGAAATTCTCGTTGGCATGATGGCAGGTGAATGTCATACCAAATACTTTATCGGAAAAACAAGATTAAATACGGTTATGCTAACAGCTTCTTACTTCTTCACTGACAATAAAATATTAGCTAATAACCATATTCCTTCACTCGGTATGTATGTACGTACGTCATGTCATGGGAAATGTGACTTTACATAGGTCGAGGTAATGCTATACGGCGCTAGTGGCGGTAGGTACCTATGCGCGCTGCACCAGCAATATCATGAATTCATGAATCAGAATGCAATAGGGATTTTAACATATTCGGAAATATTCACACAATACAAGACACACTACCTATCTATAGTTCAAACCAAGCTAGTTAGTTAAAGTTCAATTCACGTAAGTTGACAAATTTTCTAAATTGTTTTCTATTTTATTAAGCTTTTCACAATTGTTTTTTTTTGCCAACAATAGATACAGTTTTGTTACATTAGCGCGTACTTGTCTGCTCATGTGCAGCTATTGATATATACTTAATAATATTGTGTAGCCATGTGTGGTCATCTTTCGTGAATTGAAAAATCCTCATAATTATTCAACAAGTATAACACTTTTATCTAAATGTCGTAGGTATTAATATTATTATCTATCACAAGTATTAAAATAACTGTTTAAATTATTAATTACTAAATAATAATACTTCGGTGAGGTGATCTTAGATCGCTTATTTTAACGTACAAATTAGATACTTCCGCAACGTAAAATGCGCATAAGCATAGGTACGTACACAAAATCACATGTAGGTACCTACAGATGTAGTTACCTAAAGTTAAATATGTATGGGTGTAATGTAATTATGTTTCTTGGGTAGGTACCAGTACAGTTGTTCAGTATCTATGACCAGATCAGTGATTAGATCATACGGATCTATAAGAGGTTGCCACTTGCCAGTTACTGTCTAAGCTTATTGTAGATAGAAAATCATGCTTTTCTTACAGGTGGCGCCGCTGCCTTTTAAATTAAAGTACCTGATACGTTACACGTCCATACTGGATTACTGGGGTTAACTCTAGCTTATGAAAAATCTATGTTTCTGAACGCTGCTGCGCTACCCACGATTCTATGTCGATTACATGACAGTTCTCGTTCGTATATATTTTGTAAAGCTAGAGTAACCCTCCTACTGAGGCTCTCGGGAACTTAACTATTACCTAACAGTCTTCGCCGACGCAAACTGGGCCTTCACTAAATAATTGAACTATCATTGTAATTGTTCCAGATGCTATCACAGACATGAGTCTGGACTCGGTGAAAACCTTGTTACTAGCTAAACTAGATTTATGTATAAAGGGCTGAATATAATTATTTTTCCAATAACCTAGTGTGTATTTATATTAAAAGGTCTTTAATTTGTTTAATGAGAAAGGCCTATAATTATTAACAGATCAGCTAAGCCATTAACAAAAGAATAGCTTATAGTAATAAATATTATACCTTGTTATAAAATTATTTATTTATCATCCATAATCACATCACATGGACCAAATAACTATTAAATGCTGTAAGAATGAACAGCTTCATAGGTTCATCTACGCTTAAGCCTTAAGGCAAATTCAACCAGCAGTTATCTGCTACCACGGACTACTGTGGTCCCACTATTGTCATGAGTAGGTACGTGATACCGCAACCCACGCCACGGCGGCGGCAGCGGATAACTCTGAGATTTGAATATGGCAGAGCCAGAAGTTGGTTAGGCCAAGACCTGTAGCTTTTTCGGTCATTTCCTATTTTCCAAATCAACCGTTCGTCACAAAAGTCTGAGTAAATAATATACTTATTTTAAATAAGGTAGTCTACTAGTTACTTACATTTTCATAAATCAAATAACTACATGGGAAGTTCGAGTATTTTGAATTTGTATTGCGTGGGAGGGTCGCCGCCTAGCGGTATACGCGCTGCACTAGTTCCGCGCCATACAAATTCAAGTCGATTTTCACTGCTCGGTCGGTTAAGAAAAACCTACACCTAGCCCTCTGTAGGTACATTTAAATGCCATTGTCACAGTTACGATAGGATATGATATCTCCTTAGTTGTTGTACATCTGTATTTCTATCTTTGGTGAGATCTCAGATGCGGCCAATACATAAAATATGTGGATAATTTTAAGAATTGACGTTCTTTATCAAATGAATAGCAGATACAATATTATTTTTACCTAGATGAGAATTCATCTGAACTATCAACCCGGTAGGATATCCTTAAATACCGTACTATACATAAATACCTTTACCTATATCGATGTAAATTATCAGGTAGCATCCTATCCTCATACTTAGAAAGACTACTCACGCAAAATATTAGCAGTTTAATTTAAACTGAAGACTATATGTGTCGGCCTCTATGCTGGTGCATTACACACAAGCTAGGCTTAGCAATCATTCATACTCTACACTCTGTGACTCTATGGTTTTCTACTTTTAGGATGTTTGAGATACATATTTTATAGGCAGTTCTTACGATTCATAATTTTCTTAAACGTATTTTATAATCACTTGAACAAATGGACGCTAATAATTAATATTGTTCATTATCATAATACCTATGTGTACTTATAATTTTATCAAGCTATTATACTTTAATTTGATTGTAAAGTAAGCCTTATTTTCTGTGTTTTTTAGTTTTATAGATTAGAGAAGAATGTTTCCACTTTACTGGAGTGATTGCGGATTATTATAATATTTAATGTGAGAGAAGCTATCGCGTGAAAGGGAAATTTACAATCGGACTGTGATTAGAGATCGGTACGTAGGTACTTTTATACATTTATTTCCGCAAGGAGAGATATTGAATTGACATTAAATATTCTTTGCCGAAATATACATACACATTAAAATCATTACCATAACATTATTAATATAATATTTTTCCTACAGCGATTAACATCGTTTGCAAAATCAAACGTGTAGTTAATCTTTGTGTTCGTTCGCAAATAGTTTTTCTTTGAGAGCTACAATCTTGTCTGTCAAATTGTCTTTCATTTGTAGTTTGACTTTGGTCGGGGGAAACCTGGTGAGGCAGTAGTCTGCGATGATGCAGTAGAGCTTGCACAGCAGCGGACAGAGCAGCGCCTGGTGCAGCACGGCGGCCACGCGGTACCACGGACCCTCGAACGGGTCCAGGATCGCCGGACACAGCATGTGGTTTAAATTCACTTGAGCAGGCTGAAACATAAAATATTTAAATACATTATTATGTGTTTGACTTTTTAAATAATAAAAAATAAATAATAAATAACTTTTATTTCGTTTAAAGCTTAGCCTAGATTACATACAAGGTTGGGACCGCCTAGTAAGTAAACAATACCTGTGACAGACGGCCCCGCTCTTTTAATAACATACGGTTAAAAATATTGAAAGCAACATAAGCTTAACTGTGTAAGATTTTAAGTTAAGGATAGTTAAAGATAACAATATAACAAGTTATGTGAATCTGACACATGAGTGTGTGTGTGTGTGTGTGTGTGTGTGTGTGTGTGAGTGTGTGTGTGTGTGCTTATATTAGATTGTTGCATTTTAGACAAGTGCATATAAGTAGGTAGGTAATACATAATATAAAGTAGGTATATCACCTATAATATGGGCAAGATTAGTATAAGTATAGGTATAACGCGGTTTTTTTTGAACCTACGTTTATAGGTAGGTATGTAGTAAGTATTAGTCTTAGGATCATCAAATATAGGATAGGCATGTCATCAAACATCAAACAGGGTGTATACGTAGTAGTTTGTCAGGTTTGACCCTACGAAAAAAGAAGAAATAATAATCTTGGGATCGGTAAATATCAAACCATCAAACAGGGTGTGTAGTTAGTACATTGCCCTGTTTGACCCTACGAATAAATTCTTGGGATCGGTAGATATTAAGCCATCAAACCTGGAAGTACCTATATATTATTTTTATTATTGTTTTTTTTTTTTAGCATTTGTATTGCAGCAAATCTTCTGTTTCATCGTAATTAAGTTTATCTAAGTGTGACATCATATTTTTTTTACATTCCCGTAAGGACACAGGATATATATTTAATATTTTTTGTAACTGTTTATAAATATGAGCAGATTGCGTCTCATATTGGCGACTAGCAAAAACAGTATTTTTGAATACTGCAGGTATAATAAGATCTTTTCTTCTTTTATTTAGATACTCAGGATTAAAGTGAAGCGTTTTGGGAAATCTTAAAATGATGTTGATAACATAGAGCTTCCTGACTGTAAGTAGATGTGAGTTGGAATATAACAATTCAGTTGAGTACCTGTAGGGTTTGAAAAACATGACCTTGATTAATGATCGTTGGGCTCGCTCCAATTCAATAAATTTTGTCTTAAATGTACCTCCCCATATTGAGATACAATACATTGTAACTGATTGTGCCAGAGAGATGTAAACATCTGTTAGTAATTTTTGAGTGGCAACATGCCTTAACTTCTTAAAAATCCAGATCATCTTCCGTAATATTACAGTTACCGCCTCTATTTGAGAATACCAGGATAAACGTTGGTCTATAACGACACCAAGATATTTTACTGAGTGTACCTTGTTGATATAAAGGCAATCACAAGTGTTACAACAGATTTTTCCGCATCTGTGTATTTTCAAGTTAAAATTATTATCCGGTTGCGAGTTATTGTATATTGAGAAGCACAAGTAATTCGTTTTTTTAATATTTAGTGTAAGGAGGTTAGATCTAAGTATTTCAGAGACAAGAGCCAGTCCGATCTCACTCACTCTCTTGACTTCATCCCAGGAATGTGCATAAAACACTAAAGCTGTATCGTCAGCATACGAAAAGACCTGTCCATTATTTAATATTAAGTTACAGATTTCGTTTATATAGATTAGGAACAAAGTAGGGCCTAGCACACTACCCTGCGGCACGCCATATTCAACATCAGTAGTATTGCTTACATATTGTCCTATCTTAACGGATTGTTTTCTATCTGTAAGATAGCTTGTTAATAGGTTCAATGGTACTCCTCTAATGCCAATCTGTTCCAGTTTTTTTAAAAGGATGGGTATAGACACGGTGTCGAACGCTTTCTTTAAGTCTAGAAAGACCGTGAGGCACTTCAGTCCGTTGTCAAGTTTGTTTACTATCAAAGAACTCAACGCTGCAACTGCATCCTCTGTTGATTTCCCCTGTCTGAATCCGTATTGCGATTTTGAAATTATATTAAATTTATCCAAGTAGTTAATTAGTCTTTTATTAATTATTTTTTCTAATATTTTTGATATTGTAGGTAAAACTGAAATGGGTCTGTAATCATTTACGTCCGCTTTATCCCCTCCCTTGAAAACAGGTGTTATTATAGATTGTTTTAAGTTAGTTGGAAAAATTCCCTTTGTAAGACAAACATTAATTAAATGACAAATAACCGGGATTTATTACCTCATCCTTAGAAAACTTTAGAAACTGTGTAGAAACATTGTCCCAGCCTGGGGCACAGTCATTTTTCAAGTTCATGAGTATATTATAGACCTCAGTAACAGAGGTATCAAGAAGGACAAATTAAGAAAGAGAGTTAGGAGATACAGAAGGGTTATCATAGCACGGAGCACCTATGTTCATGTCTTCTGCCAAGCTCTTACCTATACTAGAGAAAAAATCGTTAACGTAGTTTATAGATTCAATGGGGGTTTGTTTAATTTTTAGAAGATGTTCATTATTGTTTTTATCCTTTGTTAGATGTGTTATATTTTTTATGTTTTTCCAGAGAGCTTTGGAACACTTACTTGATGCCGCTAGTTTATCCCTATCATATTTACGTTTAATTTTCTTAATAAGGTTGTTACAAAAGTTGCGGTATCTTTTATATGTTATATCTAAAATTTCATTATTTTTATCTTTTTTTAAGTTTTTTTGCATTCTATTTCTATTTTTTATACATCTTAGGATACCGGGAGACATCCATGGTTTTAGGGTGCGCTTTGATTTAGGTATATTTATCAATTTAGTATTGTCATTAACAGAAATATTTATTTTATTTATAAGTTGTTCTACAATAACTAGGTGCATACATAATGATATTAATGATTAAAACTAATTTTAATAAAATACTTACAATAGCAATGACTTGCAATATAATGAAATGGTACAGTAGGTTGAGACAGTAGCTGAAAATGGCCCAGTTGAAGTCTTTCAATGGTTCCACATTGTAAACACCTGGAATAGAATGGATGATTATTTCAGTGAGTTTTGATCAATTATGTAGTTCAAACAATAGCTTTAGGTTCATTCACATTGAATATCCAGCCCTAAATAAATAAATTAGAGACAATGACGAAGTATGATATGATAATGTGGGTCATATACACAAATTTGCATCAAATGTTATTCATGTGTATGAAACATGAATAAAAGTATTATTATGTAAAAATATCCCATTTACCTCCAATTCTTAGAAGATAGTATGGTATTATACACATCATCCCATGCTGTATCCAGTATAAAGCAGCTTCTGCAAAAATCTGTGAACAAATTTTAAATGAATGAAAATTATTCATGTTCATACCATACAGAACTGTTGATATGTTTGATGGTATAGTAAGTTTCTGCTTACCTTCCGTGAAGCTGTTTCAGGAAACATAAATGCCAGAAGAGGTCCATTGAGCAAGTTCAAGTGTATGCGGAACAGAGCAGTTACTGTTTTGCTTGGAGGTGCAGACAACAGGTAAATCTAAGAAAAAAATAAAAATTAGCATGTACCTAAATTATACTTAAATGCATCAAATTTGGATGATAGTGGATAATGTGTTAATTTAATTTATATGTTTTTATTAATTGTTGTAATACAAGTTTTGTACAAAATCAAAAGGGATTGCTTATTAATTTCTGCTATAAGTATATTTTAACTAAGTAACTTACTTGGATTAATGTGGTCACATGGCAGGGGTTCAGAAGATATATAACAGTTCTGGAGGCAAACTTAAAGCCAATTTCCATTCCCCATAATAATGTCAGAAGAATGAGAAGCAGCCTCTTGCCCCCGCGGTCACTCCTTGCCAAGTTACAATCATCTGGTAATGTCAATTTTGGGTAAAATTTTATCTAGAAAAAAAAGTATGGTAAGAATATATTTTTAAGCTATTATGATAAGTTTATAACTGACATATAAGTATAAATAAGAAATATCGGCTAAATGTTCAACCTCATCACTGGCATCATTCATCTACTGCTGGACATAGTTTCTTCCATGTCCTGAACAAACTTATTAGTAACTTTTCATAGGTATCATACAGGTATTCAAGAGAAGATATCAGTAATTAAATTAAGGGCACCATAAATTAAATTAGCGTTTTATAAATTTAAACAGACTTGTTTTAACTAGAAAACGATTTCCTTGTAGTTACTTACGATAATATAAATGCAAATTGAAACTACTATAATGGATTCGATGATTTGTCTCGGTATTGATAAATAATAGGCACACTCAGGTCCAACATTTCTAGGCACAGCTCTGTTAGCACCACTATAAGCCCACTCGAACATTTTCACAATAAAAATCAATATCTCATTACTGCATGAACTTGACAGCAACAATCGATTTTTCGGATTTAATGGTAAATAATTAAAAACATTTTTAGTTCCTGCGACATCAGAGATTTAATACGGTCGTATTGACTGACTGGTTCTTTCTTTCTGAAATTCTGAAGTTTCACAAATTTTCAGCCCCTCAGTTCAGTCTGTCACATTTGACATTGACATTAGTGTCAGAAGTGTGTGACACTGTGACACTGACATATCATCCAACATCACCACAGACAACACGAATCGGTTAGGAACTTACGCTGCTATCTACCCTACGAATAAAAATGCTGCTCTACCCCACATGGCGTGGCTATTCGTATTTGCGTATTATATATAGGCGTTTCATAGGCAAATACGGCAAGAAGTTTGGCGAAAATAATGACAACACATCAAAGCTTTGGCAAATAAATAGCCAAGTGGGGTATCAGCATCAGAATAATTATAACTAATCAATGCTTTGCGCATCACAGATTAAATAAAACAAATGTCACAGCAAGACAAAATATGTCGAAGAATTTGATGCTCTTTGAAATTATTTATTTTTGGATTTGGATTTGTCAGATTAGTGAATAATTTGGTTTTTTTCTGGTATTTCGTAGAAATAAGCGTGTAATGATTAAATAACTGTGGAAATGGAAGCAAGGCTATTTTTATAACCAGTTGTTGTGCATTTATAAGGTATTGTACTTTATTGTATTTGTAAAATACCACCTTCGCGATCGTCAAGAAGTTGGTACACCGTTCATTTCCTGTGTTTGTTGGATAATTTTAACGCAGTCACAGATATTGCAATAGAAACTTCTTGAGCTTTTCTGCATGACCCTAATTAAAAACTGTTTGTAAAGAATCGGTGCCTATTGACTACAAAATTATGAATACATTCCCATTTTAACCTTGATTTAAATATTGTACCTATCTATGCTTTGATGTAGAACTTTGATACAATTTCCCTAAGGCCATGTCGATATTTTATTGTTGTTACGCCTATAAGCAGTATATTAAGCTCTGTAATATTTTATTTTTCAGTATAATCTAATATGGTGCTATTATAACAACAATGACAACTGAAAGTGTCCTTGTGAAAGCTATTTACTCCTTCAAGGGAAAGAATAATGATGAACTATGTTTCAAGAAAGGGGACATTATCACAGTCACACAGAAAGAAGAAGGAGGCTGGTGGGAGGGAACCCTGGGTGAGACCACCGGGTGGTTCCCAAGCAATTATGTTACAGAATTTAAAGGTAAACAAAATCAAAAATGTGTATACATATCAGTATATGTAGCTAGTTGTTTCATGATAAATAGATATTTGACATGATACTTCTACTACAATAGTTCATCTGATAGCAAATATGGATTCATTATTTAATTTTTACAGATACATCAGGCTCCCTCACAACATCACCAATAAGAGCAGTGTCAGAGATACAAGCTTTTAGAAATGTTGTCCTTAAAGATATCATTGATTCTGAAAAGGCCCATGTGGCTGAAATGCAAGGACTTGTTGCCAACTTCCTACAACCCTTGGAGAAGAGTGATATGTATGTATTTTCCTCTTTATATGTATACTTCTGTATTCATGTTAATTGAAGATAAACATATAAATAATTATGCTGTGTTATAATAGTTGTGCTGTGATAGTTTTGTCATATAAACTTAATAATATAATTTGCTAAATAAAAGAGTTATATATTTCAGGCTTACAAGAGATGAATTTAAGCAGTTGACAGGAAACATATCAGAGGTGCTACAAATACACGAGCAGTTTCTTAGTCTCCTTGAAGAGTGTGCAACAAAGACTGGACCGGACCAGCGTGTCGGAGGTCTCTTCCT
This sequence comes from Plutella xylostella, assembly GCF_932276165.1. NCBI lineage: Eukaryota > Metazoa > Arthropoda > Insecta > Lepidoptera > Plutellidae > Plutella > Plutella xylostella. The sequence goes on along the minus strand of NC_063984.1, from coordinate 6,563,606 downwards.
GCAATGGGCTCCTCAGATCAAGGCAGTGCATCAGACATACTGCGCTGGGCACCCAAAAGCTGTTTGTGTCCTTGACAAATACAAGTGAGAACCAATTCAATAGTTCTAGTATCAAATCCAAATACTATTAGCATTTAATTATGTGGAATTGAGTGGCACAATACCATAATGACTTATCACTGTGGCTTAACGACCAAATGGTGTAGTGGTTAGTGACCCTGACTACTGAGCCGATGGTCCCGGGTTCGATTCCCGGCTGGGGCAGATATTTGTTTTAACACAGATATTTGTTCTCGGGTCTTGGATGTGCCCGTAAAATGGCAATAGGCCCGCCCCCTATTACATTGGGACTAACATAACACTCTGGAGAAAAGTGGGTGCAGCAATGCACCTCTGCCTACCCCGCAAGGGAGTACATTAGTACAAGGCGTGAGTGCGTGTTTTGAGTGCGTGTGTAGAATATTTTTCTACATAGACAATCTAACAGACAATCTAAAGAGTGACAACTATGACAGTAATTTCCATTCCATATAGCAACATACAGTACCTAACTCCTCAGGGGGTCCGGTCAATCCACATGTAAACGATAAGAACAATCCTACAGTACACTGACTATGCCCCTATTCCCTCAGAGAGGACCTTAACTCGTGGATGGAGAGTGCAGGGGCAGTGTGCCCGGGGGTGCTGGTGCTCACGGCGGGGCTGTCGCGGCCGTTCCGCCGCCTCGGCAAGTACCCGGCCATGCTGCAGGAGCTGGCAAGGCATGTGCACGAAGCTCACCCTGATAGAGGAGATACGCATCGCGCTTCCGTGGTGTACAAGGATATCGCGGTAAGTAAAGCCATGCTGCGATCATGTGGAAGAAATCCGCTCTCACCAATGTTTTGCTATATATTATAACAAATATGATTCGTGGATATCAAAAGAATCCATAAAACGAAATTCTGGATACACACTTTAAACTAGCAAACAGCATATTCAAAATTCAAATGACTATTGACTGAGGGTGTGTGAGGTAAAAAAAGTGTTTAGCTACAAATGATGCTGACTACCTGAGTCCTTCACAAAGTTGTGCATTTAAATTATTTCCAAAATGTGTGTTGGTATTTAGACTAATGTAGCTTTTTAGCCGCGCCGCTCAATTCGTGACCGCAGCTAAAATATTATGCATAATTAAAATTATACTAAGTGGCAATAAAACGATTAAAATTTTAGCTCATATTAATGGGAGAATTTAATTGTGATCGATTCCAGACCAAACGTCCAGCCACTCACTCATATTTCGTCATGTCTGCGACCTTGGTTTGAATCTATTTCTATTTCGGGAACAGTTTCCCATTAACTTTTTATACACAATGTTGCTATTTACGTACCTATTGCAACCTGCAAAAACACAACTTTATAAACATACAATGTTTGTTGTGTAAGCTCCACAGTCACTTGTGTATGTTAAATTAAATGATGTGTGCTATTGTAATTGCTAATAATTATGAATGCCAGTGTGTTTTAATACCAATGTAATGAGCTAATTGCTATTTAGCGAAAATAATAGCCGATCACTCCTAAATACAAACTTTTCTGGTCAGGAATTTCACTTTCAATAACTTTTGTTATCAGGACGTATAGCCACCTTTTATGCCGTATTTCCCTATAAAACACTGTCACCTAGTCTAGCCTAGAATGTAGATAAACCCACAACCTCCACCCCTAGAGTGCGTGAAGAGCCCCAAAACAGAAGGAGCTAGAACTGCAAATATACTGACCCAATCTATACAATTCCTCAAAAAACTGTCTCCTATGCCCCATGCACATAATCTAGAATACCAGTAACAGCAATAAACCCACAACCTCCTCCCCTAGAGCGCGTGCGCAGCGCTGCGGCGCCAGAAGGAGCTAGAGCTGCAAGTGGTGACGGGCGAGGTGCGCGGCTGGCACGGCGGCGAGATGGCCGCGCTGGGCGACGTGCTGCACATGGGCAGTGTGGCTGTGGGGGCGGCACATACTGACAGATACCTCGTGCTGTTCCCTAGTACCCTGCTGCTGCTGTCTGTGAGCAAGCGCGTGTCGGCGTTCGTGTACGAGGTGCGTGGCGATTGTTTGTATCATGAGTTATAGTAGAGTAGATAGGTACAAGGTAGCGTGGCTGTAGGGGCGGTCCATACTGACAGATACCTCGTGCTGTTCCCGAGCACGCTGCTGCTGCTGTCTGTTAGTAAGAGGGTGTCGGCGTTCGTGTACGAGGTGCGTGGTCATTGTTTGTAGCATGAGTTATACTAGTAGTGTAGATAGTTAGACACATGGGCAGCGTGGCTGTAGGCGCCGCGCATACTGACAGATACCTCGTGCTGTTCCCTAGTACCCTGCTGCTGCTGTCCGTTAGCAAGCGCGTGTCGGCGTTCGTGTACGAGGTGCGTGGCGATTGTTTGTTGCATTAGTTATAGTAGTGTAGATACATGTTAGCGTGGGTGTGGGAGCGGCCCATACTGACAGATACCTCGTGCTGTTCCCGAGTACCCTGCTGCTGCTGTCCGTCAGCAAGCGCGTGTCGGCGTTCGTGTACGAGGTGCGTGGCGATTGTTTGTTGCATTAGTTATAGTAGTGTAGATACATGTTAGCGTGGGTGTGGGGGCGGCCCATACTGACAGATACCTCGTGCTGTTCCCGAGTACCCTGCTGCTGCTGTCCGTCAGCAAGCGCGTGTCGGCGTTCGTGTACGAGATGCGTGGCGATTGTTTATAACATGAGTAATACCTAGTTATAGTTGTTTAGGTACAAGGTAGCGTGGCTGTAGGGGCGGCCCATACTGACAGATACCTCGTGCTGTTCCCTAGTACCCTGCTGCTGCTGTCCGTCAGCAAGCGCGTGTCGGCGTTCGTGTACGAGATGCGTGGCGATTGTTTATTACATGAGTAATACCTAGTTATAGTTGTTTAGGTACAAGGTAGCGTGGCTGTAGGGGCGGCCCATACTGACAGATACCTCGTGCTGTTCCCTAGTACCCTGCTGCTGCTGTCCGTCAGCAAGCGCGTGTCGGCGTTCGTGTACGAGGTGCGTGGCGATTGTTTGCAACATGAGTTATACTATATATTAGTGTAGGTAGTTAGATAATAGGAAACGTGGCCGTGGGCGCTACCCGTAGCTCCTAATATAAGTTAGGTACATTGTAGCTTCATGACGAAGGGTCTATAGTTGTGTCGGTGATTCGTCGGTATGAGTTTGATAGGAATAATTGGGCACTTGACAAATTCCTCATGATTTTATCTTTATTTGTATGTATGTAAGTATATTATTGTTCATCGATATCCATTAGGAGACCATCAAGGTATACCAATTAATGTAAAGTTTATACAAGACGTGTCTCATTATTACATTACTTAATAAGTCACACTAAACTAATCTCCCCACACGCAGGGCTCGCTCCCGCTAACCGGCATATCGGTCTGCAAGCTCGAAGACACGGAGACCAGAAAGAACGCGTTCGAGATCAGCGGGCCGATGATCGACACCATCGTGGCGGTGTGCCAGACGCGCGCCGAGGCCGACAACTGGGTGGGGCTGCTGCAGAAACACTCTCAGGGAAGTCCGGCGCATGAGCCCGGGCAGCCCATGTCGCTGCCTCAGGTAAGGAGTACAACTTAGACGGAACCCAGCTCCCGCGCCATGGTATCTATATTGACGAAGATATGTATGGATATGTATGGAATGGACTGCCGACCAATCACGTAGCTATGTTTTACTCGAATTATGATAGAGTGCCGTTATCTACGTCGATGATGATGCCATGCCGCAGGATCTACAAATTGCTAATGCGTCGTGGATACTTTTTAAAATTAAATTGTAACGAATAGTCATATCGACTTCATGTTGACTTAATGTATGCATTATTTGACAAGTTTCCAGTGCGTTATCAATTTGAAGGGCCTATCATCCTATAATTTAGATACACAGAAACAATTTTATTAAAACATGGAATACAGATAGAAAATATTTATGGTGCCAAAATTAATAGGTTCTAGAATGCTGGTGTCCTGCCCCGGATTGTGAAACCAACATATTATATTAGTATCTTACCTTGATCTGACCCGGTAACAGTTGACTGTAAACCTAAAATGCCTATACAGATACATATTTGTAAATTATTGTTGTAAAATAAAAAAAAATATATTTCTTAAAGTATGGTGTTTCAGCGACAGGATAAACGTGTCCAAGGTGTTATTGTGTTTTTTTTTTCGAAAATATAAGTGAATTTTTCAGCCTCATCCCACAGTAAACTATTTTTTCTATTGTATGTATATGTTAAACTGATATTACTAGTACTCGTTGCGTTGAGCGGATATCCGGAGCGGATACCCGCTGCGGTTTCTTCACTTAACACAAATGTTCTCTCGTCGACCAAAACAGCAGAAGTCCAACCACTCTGCGACGGCAGATGTCCGCTCATCGCAGCGGAGGCCCTTACAGAAACGTATAATGTTTACTACCTACTATATTTTTGTAAATCTGGTAGGTGTTGTGTTTGTAGTATCTAAGTAAAGGGATCCATAATGAATGTATTTTATGGTTTTGCATAGCTGGCGCGGTCCCCCTCTGAGGGCGCCCTGTCCAGCATCAGCTCTGGCCGCCGCAGCCTGTACCACGTGACGCTACCGCCGTCCAACTACCCGTCCGCATCGCCGTACTACTCCCTCACTAAATACTTCGCGAGACTAGTCAAGAAAAAGGTCATAACGAGGCAAATGCTGCGCAAACTGCTACACGAGCGGCCGTGGGCCAAGGCCTTCGAACTGACGGGCCTGCCGGTGATGCGGCGCCACAAGAACCGGATCCGGCTCAAGATAGGAGAAGACGGGACCATCGGGACCGAGACGGATACGGACAGCGAGCGTGACTCGGAGTCTGACAGCGAGCGCGAGACCGACACCACGGGGAGCTGCAGCTCGGGCGCGGTGCGGGGCGCGGGGCGGGGCGTGCCGCGGCAGGACGCGCTGGACCGCGCCGCCTCCGCCGCCAGCAGCTACAGCTACGTGCGCTACCACGACCACCGCCTCGACCTGGACGTGCCGCCCGGCTTCGAGCCCTACATGGCCGTCCGCGGCGACTGCACCCGGCAGATATTCGAGGAAACACCGTCCCCCTCCCTCCTCTCTTGCGTCGTCAGCCCACCCCCTTCTAAACTTGACCTCAGTAAACTGAGCCCTTATTTCAATCAAAACGAAAGCACAGACGATTCCGGATTCGATGTCGGGGGTAACAAAGTGTACATGGCATGTGAAAACCTAGCAGACATCGACCATTCAGTCCCGATCGAAAGTCTCGGCGACGAAGATGGAGATTTCTTACCGACGAGGCGGAGCTTTCCCCACTACAGCGCGAAGAGCGATGTGCCCCCGAAACCGTGGAAGTCTACGGAGGAAAGCTGTCCCCACGATGACACAAACACAGACATCCAGACCGTACCTAGCAATGTGGTTGAGATACTAGACCCGCCGTCTCCGCCAGGCTCGCCTTCTGTGTGCGATGTCGCTAATACAGATTCAATCATCATTGATCCGCCTCCCATGTTCAGGAACACCGAAGAGGATCTGAAAGTGATCAACGTGAACCTTAACACAAACATACCATTTAGGAAGCACTCACTGAACTCGGACAAGAGAATAAGGCGATCAGTGTCGAAGTCGATGGTAGAAGTGGACGGGTGTCGCGGCGAGGAGCCCGCGCGGCTGAGCTCGCAGTCGGAGCGGCGCGGGGGCGGCGCGGGGGGCGCGGGGTGCGCGTGCTGCGAGCGCTGGGCCTCGCACTCGCCGCGCTCGTCGGACTCGGGCGTGGTGGGCAGCTGCACGCTGGCGTCGCCGGAGCTGCCTGACGGACAACACAAGGGCTCGCTCGGCGACCTGTCGCAGGCCGACCGCCGCAAGCTGACGCTGTCGGAGCTGGAGGCGGCGCGCTACGAGGAGCAGTGCCGCTGCACGTCGCCCTTCGGCTCCACGGCGCGCTCGCCCAGCGTGGCCAGCGCGGCCTCCGACCCCCCCCCGCGCCTACAGCGCACCTCCATCCACCGCCGCGTCGACCAGTACGTGCCGCTCAAGCCGCTCGTCACGCCGAAGCCGGACCCGCCGCCGCGCATCTACCGCCACCCGAGCACGCACATCGAGAACCCCAAGAACGTCCGCAAGCCCGTCCCGATGCAGTGGAGCACGCTGAACATCACGGAGCGGTCCAAGCCCAGCCTGCACTACCACATGCGGATATACCGCGAGCAGGAGCCGCGGCCCGCCCGCGCCCCGCGCCGCGCCCCCGCCGACGCCCGCCGCGTGCGCTCGCGCAGCGCCGACCTCGCCAAGCTCCAGCCGTGCCTGTCCGAGCCCGGCGGCGGCTTCGTCGTGTATCGATCTGATTTGTATGCGCACTGGTGGATGAAAGCCAAGTTACCTATTACCGTGGTCACCGACTCAGGCAAGGATCATTGTTTTGTAAAGAGATACTGTGTGTGTATCACCGGTTTGAATATAATATTGCCTTGATTTGATAACCACACGATTAATACTATCATTAGAAGAGTTACCCCAGAATTTCAGTGCTTTACTTGATCATCCTTGCCTGTGTTTATTCATTATACTAACAACATGTCTTTTCATCTCCAGTAGATACTTCATTGACTAACAACTAAGAAAGTTTAGTGCATGGAAAGGCTTGAAATGTTTCCCGATTTCTTCCCAACCAAATGCACAAACGTAGCGCCGACAATACGGATTTTCAGATAATAAAAATATACTTCATCAATACAGAAACAATACTCTATTGGATTATTTATGACAAAAGAATAAACAACAGTCGAGTTGGGGACGGGCAGTGTTTCCGCCATTGTTTACCTTTGAATCGGTTTAAAAACATTTTTATTATACTATTACTTAGCCGCCCGTACAAAAATTTATTGCACATGTGAACTGGATTGGATATTAATTGACACAGACAAGCTGTGACGTCGCTCCGTTGAGCAGTTAACTCTGATACGTGTGTACTTAAGATTTATTGGTGTGTGCTTTTGTTGGCAAAGTGAAACTAGACTACCTAGCGTTAGCGTATGTTAGTTAATATTACTGTGCTTCGATCGATTACAGCGAGTTTCTCTTTCAACAGATGGCCATGAGCGACAGCAATAACTCCGACTTGTCATCGGGCCTTTCGAATCACAAACGATCACATTCCTTCAACAATCATCAAAGCTACACGCAGCACACACAACAAACGCAGAAAAACAAACAAACGAATGCGTCCGCGCGCTGGCTGCTCAACTCCTGCGACTCTCTGGACCAGTCCTCTGCCAAAACAAATAAAACGCCTATCGGGAAGAAGTTTTCATCAGTCGATTTTATCGACATCGGCGGGTCGGGCTACAGCAGTAAAGGTAAGCTATCTATAATTTTAGAATTTCAGATTCTTAGAAAATTGAGGCATTTCTACGGCCATTCATATTGGATATGACTTGTGTGAAGAAGAAGTGGAGGTGTAAAATAGCAACAGCTAAAGATCAAAGGGCACTGAAATGTTACCACAAGACAAGAGTGTTTTACTAGAAGTACAAAAGAAAGTGCACTTCGAGAGTTAAAACATATTTGATGTGTTATGCTTCGCGCACAAGTTTTATCGTCCCACGTAAAGTGTCTTCTCAATTTACGATGGCAGCACGTGAATCTTTTGATATTTCTTACTAGGCACTTATTCTGTTACGCTGTGGTTTTAGTATGATTCAAATATCATGTACTGGCAGTACAATATTACTTTGAATATTATCATTAAAAATAAAATTATATTTTATAAGATACCACAAACCTTACAGGGTAGTCTTTTCCATACTTGACCGGGCAGAATTTTAGCAGACATTCGATGGTATATGCTTTTCTAGTGCATTTCACTATCTTAGCTAAGTTTATTCATAGTACTCAATTTCGGTGATAGTCCTCTGATACGGTGGGCCAAACTTCGATATTATGCTGTTGCCCGATATTTATTGTAGGTAAAACCCAGCGCTTCTTCCACTTAGTCGCGTTGACTGCAACTAAATGATAGTGGCGCGCATAGCAGTTATTCGATTAAGTTTGATCATGTTATAACCATTCGTCAGTTACTTGGTCGTTGGTCTATCCGTCCAGGAGGGTTACTCTATACTGTCGAAAAACGAACGAACGAGAGTTGTCGTGCCATCGGTTTCATCATCATCATCATCAGCCTATAGCCTATAGCAGTCCACTGCTGGACGTAGGCCTCTCCCAAAGCACGCCACTGGATGCGATCTTTAGCTTTAGTCGGTACGTTTAATACAACGAAAGAGTCGTGCCTCGTGCCTGCAGCAGGCCTCCGAAACTTAGTTTTTCGTCATAAAGACTGACCCCCAGGATATAACTAGCCCGTGCCTCACCCAGGCTGGAGCGTGACGTGCCTGCGGCCGGCGCCGCCGCTGCGCCCGCAGTCCTTCGGCGCCGGCTCCGACGAGAACATCGGGCCCACGCACCCCTACGCGCCGCACCAGAGGAAGTCCAACTCGTACGAGGAAGATGCCCTCATCCTCAAGGTCATCGAGGCCTACTGCACCTCGGCACGCTGCCGCAACGCTGTCAGCTCGGGTGAGTAGAGACTCTACACACTATACAAATATATGTTATGTATTATATCATGTCCCTTTACTTATGTGTAGCCGACCAGATCTATAATACTCATTTTGTATACCATTCAATCATCTATCCCCTAACTACTTAAGACAGATTAATCCAAATCAAAAATAATGCCGTGTCCCAATCTTAATTATGCCAATTGACGTATCCGAGCCCGAAATGGATAGGATAATTAGTTTAATGTGTTTATGCGATTTTTAATGCCCGACCACGGCATATTAATGGGCGGCAGTAAATTTGCGTCACGTTGGAGCTAAATCCTTCATGCCCTCGTTTACGGCGCTGTACAAAGTGTTACCCTGTTTTATTATAGATGAATTAACAACACCAAGTGTTCATACTTAACGGTTTGGCTGGACTAACATAGAATATTTATTATGCAGTACCCAATATTCCACTGGAGATTTTCGAGTCGACAAGGAGAAGACACGCAAAGTCAAGAAATCGAATAATCAGTTGGTTTTTAGAATAGTCCAAAGAAAAGCATCTACTACCTATCCTATCTATATACTCGAAACCAAATAACACTAGTCATTATAGAACGCTTGTTAATTATAAACTTTCAAGGTGGTGGTTGGTGACGACATCCTTAAAATATACAATATGATTTATGATAATCATGGCAGCTACTATATAGATATTAGTCAAATGGACACTATAATTTCTGTGAATTTCAGCTATTGCGTTATGGTCTCTAACTATGCCTATCTGTTTTTTTTTTCAAACTTAGAAGCGTAAATTATCTTATTATTTTACAACTTCTGGGTTTTATATAAATGTGCCGCTTATTAAAAAATTTAATTCTCCGTTGCCATTTGTCATATTTTGATGGTGTCGTCACATGTAAAGCACTTGTATTGTATGTAATCAATCAATCACTAGTTATGTGTACTTTGAACACTGTTATGCAATATTTGCTTCAGCGGGAATTGTGTATGTCGCACACTGTTACTTGGTACATACTAGTATAACTACGTATACTTAAGTGCATGGTAATACCGCATGCTTTGACATAGTCATTACTCATTAGACGGCCCTAGTTTACGAGGCTGCTCCTAGACACTAACGTTTATTACTGCGGATATCGGACGCGTTTTGTAGTACAAAGTGATATTTATTAAAACAAGAGTATTATGTTAGCTTTTGCTAATTAGTTTTACATACGACAGATCTGATAAATTTAGTCTGAGACACATTTTATTGTTGTTTCTTTGTTAGGAAGCTGGAGGTAGGCGAGTGATTAATCTTGCTTGATTAATGACTTATGCTTCTTATGGAGCCAGTTTGTGTAGCTCAGTGTTACTTCTATATTCTATAGGTAACTAAAGTCGTTACGGCATCTACCCAAAATGCTCTTCGATGTTGTGGCTATATACTGTTATGCTTTTAACTTGTAGGTAACGTATTGTTAACAATTATATGACTAATGTTATTAATTAACCACAAGGATACTAGCTACAAGCATCAGCGTTGTCCTTAATGATCTGCATTCGCATCTCTTCTCCACCCAACCCAGCGGTCCGTTTGAATGTTTCTATTTTGTTACATGCGGCCGCCTCTTATGTCGCACCAGCAGTGGACTACGCCCACTTAGCGCCCGGTAAAGTACACAGCCTCGCACCCGTTGCCACTAACAGATACTTTAACTGTGCTAAACCCGACGGGCGGCGCGCGGACGACGCGGCGGCGGCGGCGCGGCTCGCGCGCGTCAAGCGCAACAAGAGCTCGTCCGCGGCCGACGTGGCGTGGGGCGGCGCGGGGGGTGGCGCGGGGGGCGCGGGGCAGGGGCGGCTGCTGGCCCAGCGCCGCCTGCAGCTCAACCGCTCCAACCCCACGCTGTGGGAGTGCGGGACCGGCGGCGGCGGCGCCGGCGGCGCGGTGCGCTGGGGCTCGCAGCCCAGCCTGGCGCCGCCGCGCGCGCCCCCCGCGCCCCCCGCCGCGCCGCCCCGCTCCGCGCGCTCCTCCACCTGGTGCTGCGCCAGCTTCATCAAGCAGCTCAACAAGCACCACTTCGACTGACGCTCGCCCCCGCGTGACGTCACGCCGCGCCCGCGCCAGGTGCACCCCGCCGCGCCCGACCCCCACACGCGTCTCGTCTAACTCGCTAACACCCCATAGCGTTTGTTTTGCTATAACGACATCTCACTAGTACATATTTCAACCATTCTCCGACACCGGCTTATTTTCAAGTCTTTAGTGCATACTTTTTCGACGATAGTTGTTGATCTAGTTGGAGTTATTCTTGGAGTTTTTTATTAATGAAGATGAAAATATCTTCATAATCACATTCACTGCGGGTGACCGTGCACACCGATTAACCTTTTCATTGTCATGTCATGGATGCGCCGTAGTGCGGCAAGTTTTATATTTACACTTCATATTAACTGTGCATGTAAACCGAACGAGTATTATTAACTTACTTGATTGTAAACTTATGTTAACCAATCCATACCAAATATATCTATGTATAAAATAGATCACGTCACTTGCATGGGTTTGTTGGTGTTCTTTGAAAGTATAAATAGACAAGTATTTGGTATAAGGAAGCATGAATTGAGGTAGAGGGATGGTCTATAATGATGTGATATGAATATAGGCTAGGGATTGCATCATTATCGGGGCCGAAGTATCGCGGCGACTGAGAGTCGGGCTTCAGTATTAATGACTCCACGATGAAGATGCTACTGTTCAAATAAGCTATTTAACTTGCTTCTTTCAATATTCGCTCTTGGAAGTATTCCTTTGTACATTGTTTACGATTCTTCAGTCTAATATATCTACTATAAGCATATTTATTGTAGTTAGTACATAGAATATTTAAGAATATACTAATGGTGCTTGAAATATTAATATGTATAATAATGATTTGATATTATGTAGAAACGCTTCTAGATTGCGGCTCTATTATTAATGTTGCAAATGTATAACGATATATTTATAAAGTTACATATTATACCTATTTGACGAGAGGTGCAGTATTTTCTCCTTTGTAATTCAATACGTTACTGGTAAACGTGTACCTCCGATGGGACTGTAGGCGGTAGTAAATTTTGGCGTGCGCCTACGTACATAATGCATTATAGAGTTTATTTATGTTAGTTTTGGAGGGAGTTAACAGATAGTGCAGCGAGTAATCACGGCCGCGGCGCGCGCTCATTAAATATTGAGCCGCTCGGTGCTGCAGAGTGTACACACGTGGACACTACGTTAAACCCGTGCCAACAAAAATGATGCTTTCCCGCCACATCTCTTTATAAACTGAATGCCGGTCGCGGTATCATTTGGCTTGATTTAACTTTCATTGTTACATTATCGTTCGATTATTATCCTATCATTTAACCGCTCAATCGTATTGTATTAAAGCAGCGATAACTTTCACAGTCATTATTTTCTGTCCGCGACACAAACAGTGTAGATATATCGCAGTTGGAGTGGATGGTTTTGTTCGCAGCCACAAGTTATAAGTTATGCTCTTTCGCTGAACTTTAACTCCCTCTGAGCGCCGGATGCGGTTTAGCTAAGACATAGCTTCTCGTATTTGTAATTTGTTGTGTATATTAAGTCTTCCTATTATTTATTTATACTTCTCATTCTCTTCTTTATGTAAACTTAAGTATGAATAAACTATTATACCTATACAGCCTGCATTTCTTCACTATACATATTATACACTGTTAATTTATGTTTAGGTGATATCTATGTATGTATTTGTCTAAATACGACCTTTATATTATTTTCATATTATGTATTTAATAATAACCTAGATCTGAAACACTTATGAATATCGGATCTCGCTCGATGCGAGCTCGCTACTGCAAAATCTGTAAATTGAAATAATATTTCTCCGTTATACATATTTAACAACTTAACAACGTAAAATTATTTTATCGCATCATAAACTGATCGTTAATGTTGTTTTATATTATGTTTGTCTCATCCTTTATAGCTTTAATTAAATTTCGTACATAAAATGTATAATTATTCCTCATTTTACCTTCATTAATCTCGACCTGAATGAATCAAATAATCTGTTTGTAATTTTCATCTGGAAATGACAGCAAACCGTTGAAATGGAATTATATTTCACCAAAAAATATACTACGCTTTCTATTGTTCTTATCTTGAAGCCAATGAAATGAAATAATATACCAACCCGGGAAAGTTTAATTTATTGATCAAAGGCACTGAATTTCAGACACGCTTTGTATTTCCCGGCGACATATTTTATATCATGCGCTGAGAGCGAATGTCCCACTGAGTTCAAGTTTGCTGCTATTTCTACGTGACCCACAAATACTAAATCGATGACGAATAATGCAGTTAAATATATCTAGTGAACCTTTGTATATAAATATGTTTTCTCAGAATATATAATGTGTGTTAAACGGTAAAGCAAAATTATATTTTTTATCGAATTTTATTGTAGTTACACTGAATAAAGCATTGTAAATCATTTAAAATTTTTGTATCAATTCTTCGTAGACCTTCAACACAGACCGACGAACCTGCTTTTAAACACAAGACAATGCACTACTCTAATCACAAGAAAGTAACATGAACATCACATAGCACCACCTAAACACTTACACCATATAAAACACCGCTCACGTATAGAATAACACGGAGTGTCCGCCAGCCCCATAGATACTTCTCGACTAAGGTGGGTACTACAAACTGCCCTGAAGAGTTGCTATGAGGTGGAGCTCAGTATTGAAGTGGGTGTAACGTTACAGAATGCGACGACGACAGCCCGGTGTCGGCGGAGGCGCTGGTGCGCTCGCCCTCGCTCCCCGCGCACCCCGCGCCCGCCGGCCCCTGGACCCTCGTCTACAAGCTACAGAACGAACTCAAGACACTCAAACTGGACGTGAAGAAGCTGCAGCAGCAACTGAATGAAGAGAAGCAGGAACGCGCCGCCGCCGTGGCCGCCATCCACGCCACGCTGTTGAAGGACGCCAAGGAGACCAAATGCTGACTTGCCAAATGCAACTAATAGTATTAACCAATTAGGTAATCGTAACGTGTTGTGTGAGTATAACCGACTGAATTTATTTACTTATTTTATTTACCTACTAATACCGAACTACTTAATAAAAGTATTTTTGTACATTTATCATAAAGTTTTCTTTTTATTCCATCGGCTGAAACCCATTTGTACAGTTGACATATGCAGGCCAAACTGAAATAGATTTTGGCGAGATAATTCGCGGCGATCGCTGGTGCGATATAGAGTGGATACGAATATCTGGTATTGTCCCGAATCTGTCTGAAACTCATTTCAGTTCGGTTTGACCTATTTGCGTTTTTTCTCTAACTCAAAGGGATCACAAACAAGATTAGTAATGAAATCCCGTTGATTGCGGCGACCTCAAACGAGCATCACGTAGGGAAGCGCGTAAAGTTGGAGCTCTCACAACTTTTATAGTGCTCGGTGAGGTAGGTAAGTAACAAGTACCTAACTCGTACAAGTAGTTAGTGTTCTTTCATTAATTTTAATACGAACTGAACAGGCAAGTTGGTCGGTATGAGGAGGTTTAATTCCAAGTTTATTGAGAGCTACATCCGGCCCGTGCTCGTACACGATTCAACTTTATTGTTGAAAGGAGCAATCTGGGAACAACGGCACAAGTACATGCAGTAGGTAGAAGTAAAACTATTGAAGTTGGGTCGCGAGGCACGGTCCAGCGAGTACCCAGTCGACCGCCACACGTGTCGCTCACCCGACCTCACGCCGCTCACAGACCCAACCTCACACATACACAACTATATTCTACATATTATTATACAAACTAATTATAATTAGGTACGTTACAGCTTAATATTACTACACCATGAGCTTAACTCTCCATTAAACATATTGACTCCAACAACTTTACACACAATCAAACTGCTGCCCCACATTTAAAAGCAATAAATCCGCATAAATTGTTGATCGATTGCACATAAATTCAATCAGTTGCTTTGGGCGGCAATCTCAATTCGTCTTGTTTTTCATGTCGGTTTCAGTATGAATGTAACGATCATTTTGTTTCATGAAAAAGAAATATCGCCCAAAGTTAATTTCATTTTCAATTTGCCGAAGACGCGGGCGGCAGACGCGCATTCGGACCGAATAAATTACATGGCGCCTCTTTCCGGATGATAATCTGTTTTGTATACTTATTAATTTGTCAAATTACCTCGTGAATCCCGATACACTGTTTTATCAGGTAGGACTAATTCAATAACCTGTTGCGTTGCGTATCATCGTTCAATTTAGGACGGTTTTGTGGGATGATTAATTAATTATTACAGTCAATATATTTACGGTTTTATTACAATATTACATAAAATAGTGCTTTGGTAAAATTATGGCGAGTAAAATATACACATAGTTAAATTAATGCGACACGGATCTAGATAAAGTTAAACTTGCGTCTCTGTTCCGACAGCACGACGTTAATTCACTTTGGTAGACCCACTTGAGTTGTCCAGAGTTAGACAACCCTAGCTCGTGTAAGGATTTCAGAATCTCCAGTGGACACAAATATAAAATAACGAGCAATGAAATAGTTCCACTTATTACAGGCCGACAGCAAAAATTACCCCATTTTTTTAAAAACAGCACTTAATTTACGGTTTTGCTTGGTTGTCCGCCAATCCGCACTAGGCCAGCGTGGTGGAGTAGGCCCTAAACCCTTCTTTCATTGCAAGGACAGCCGTGCCGACTAGATGATGATGATCATCATCATCATCATCAGCTAGTTTTTTTCGCTTAGAAGTAATTTGTTGCTATTGTCACTGAATCCAAAATCCGGCCAAAGCTGTCCAACTCCGCACAACGCCCTATCCTCATCGCAGTGTCCACTCATTCAGGCGTGCAGTGGAACCGGTGCGCGTCCCGCCAGCGCTGCACCTGATTGCGGATTCGCGTGACGTCAGCCGCGTAGGTCCGGCAGCAGCCGCCCACGTAGCGCACGCCCAGCGCCAGCCACTCCTGGATGAACACCTCCACCGGCTCGCACTTGTCGCGGTCGATCCAGCTGCGGGGGTAGAGAGGGTGTGTTATACAGGATGTTGTATTTAAATTATTATAATAGGTAATAAAACACGAAAATATGTTTCTGGAATCTTGGGTGTTTAGAATTATACGCATTTACGAATAGTGTAAAACGTTGAAACAATAGAAGTTGCAGAATAAGCACTGAAAAGTTCTCTTGTTCGTGAGTAAATAAAATACGAAAGTGAGGAAAGGAAGAAATGATAAGGTATTGAAAGGGCTGCTAATTAGCAACATAAAAAAGGGACCCACAATAAAGGAAAACGCTTGCTCCATTTTTGCAACATTTACTACCTTGTGTTAATTGTGTATAAATTCCAGAAGTTTTCGCATAAATACTTTCGCAATTTACTGCGAAACAGCGTAATAAATCTCCTACAGTGTAATGCGGCCTTAGTAATATACTGATTTTAAAACGTAATCTATCGCGAAAAGCTTATTTTCTTGAAATGAATGATCTATCAAAAGTTAGTTCACGAGACTCGTTGCAGATAAGTCGACCATCCTTTACAAATGCAAATCAATAGATTGTGTCGGATGAGTGGAGCGGTGATCGAACCGGGCCGTGTCGGGCGACCCTTTGTCGCACCTGTACCTCCACCACCACACAATTATACACAGGTACCTATCTAGGTGTACGCCATTACCCGCCCGCCAAACAAAATTAACGTCTGTCGGTAATTTGTCAGACATCACTTCGCAGACAGCGTCGATATTTCAAACGTAACTTACAAATGTTTTGCACCGCCACAGTTACACCAGCTGTAGTTAGGTCGTTAGAAATCTTATCTCCCCGTAAGCACCCAATTACTTGGTTGTAAAAGCGCCACGATAATGTAAATACGACAACTGATTAGATGTACTGCAGTAAGTGCTTACATTGTTATTTTGTGGGGAATGGTCATATCGAAATTGACTACTTAACTTCGGTGAAAAGTAGAACTTATTTAAACTGTTTCTTCGATATTTAGCATAAGAATTTAAAGCAATTATTTTCTTGTATGGAGTATATGACCTGCATAAGAGCTCCTAACTATACTATCTAAGTGGAAGCAGTAAAATATAAATCTCAGTCTAGTTTTATGATTATTATGGGTCAAACATAGCTGGTCACACTCACCCGATCTGTGGGTTATATTTCTCCCCCGAGTTGGGGTAGACGATGAGCGGGATGGGCGCGTGCGGGCGCTCGGCGTTGATGCCAGAGACCAGGGTGCGCACGAAGCTGGGCGCGCAGCAGTTCACGCCCACCGCCACCAGCTGCTCCGGGTTCGAGTCCCAGCACTTCTGCGCCACCTTCTGGAAACTCTCCCCGTGCGCTATACTCTGATTGTCCTGCAAAAACACAACAAAATTTATGATCGGTAAAACCTTCAGTAAAACACAACGAACGGCGTGTAAAACTTTTCACTGAACAGCAGTAGTTTTATACCACCATAAAAAGTGTTTACTTACTAAAGAACGCAAACACGAGTAACGTCTGCCCAAGTTTGATTATATAAAGAGCGATTTGCGAGTCGCGCCGAGTCGATGACTCCCGTCTCGACCCGAGTCGCAGAGCGGAGCGGGTTTATTATTATTACCTCGACGTGAGCGTTAAGATTTGTGGAAATTGGAAAATTCTTTACTGACCTTACAGCTAAACGCCAGCCAGGCTTTGACGGTGGGGAACTCGCGGAGCAGGTCCACGAGCATCTCGGCCTCCTCCTGGCAGGGGATGGTCTCCAGCGCCAGCAGGTCCACGCCCGCCTCCACCAGCGCCTGCATGCGCGGCCGGTGCCACTCCCGCATCGTCTGCACACGCAACCAATGAGTATTTACAACCACTACCACCGTCACTCCGGGCAACAAGGGCAGTTCACATGAATCATTAATGAGGTTCCAGCGTGAACCGCTTGCAAATTGTGGCAAAACAAACGAACAATGTGCTACATGAGTTGTAGCCGCCGAGCGCTAGATGAACCGCTAACTACAATGTGAATACCTGATACTGACAAATGGCTGAGGCCGCCCCGTTGCATACGAATGAGTTTTTCTGACTACTGTTATTTCGTTTCTTGTTTTTAGTGCCTTTTTTCTCGCTTGAAACTGTATTTAAAATATCTGCACGTAGTTTTTATGTGTAGCTAGTAGCTGGTAGGTAGGTATATCTAAGTAAAGGTGTGAGGTAGATATTCTAGAGGTATTAACTAGTTACTATTTACTCAATTACCCACGTTATGAGTTCATGACTTAAGTACCAACTTGTGTACCGATTATAACAGGTTAGGCCAAAGATCTATCTAAAGGTACCTACTAATATAATTATTTAAAATACAAGTTTTTTCGGAAGTCTAGCTAAACTAAAGGTAAGTATTTTATACCATAAAAACGGAGAGTCAGACAATATTCCATGTTGGCGCGTGCCGTGTTCATTTGTTCTAGGTTTTGTTAATTAACTGTCCGTCCCACTCAAATGCCTTTTCAGAAAAAAAGCGAGGAGAGATGGGTGGAGTTTCATTTTGCCGATGTAAATTTTAATTTCCAGTCAAGTTTACGGCGCTGTTTACGATTGAGCTCGCGCTCAACCTTTATTGGGCTATGCATTCATGGCTGTTAGGGTCCTGTGTTAAAATGCTTCATTATTTGTTATTGCTGCCACGGTTTATAGTTGTTATATCTGCTTACTTGCAGTTTTTTATACAAACCTCTAAATAATAAATGTAGGCACTTTTATACCTTGTGTAGTGTTAAGTGAGTCTCGTACTTAGATGTTTAATAAAGCTAAGTGAACTTTACGCTGGCATAAATCTCAAAAAGTAAAATGGTACTTAACTACGTAGCACTTTATTTGATGCGAAGCGAATGGATTGATCAGTTTATGATTTATCTCATCAAAATAAAATATTTAAGTACTACTTTACTTCAACACTTCCATAAATCTTTACTATATTTTTCTAAGTGTTGATAATAATACCCACTGTTCTTATTCCATATTAACACTGTCGATCGACACTAACTATTGTCAGACAAATAAGTACGTCTATCCATAGATTCATGGGTTGTTTTATAGGGAAAGTTGATGTCTTAGGAAAACTTTTATTTAGTAAGCTAAAGTATACTGATGTTGACTTATGAGGATAATATCCAATACCTCTCAAGCACTTATTAACGATTACGAACCCCTTCAATCAACAGAACCTTGCAGGTTTTATTATGCTTAATGTTCCTAACAATAAAAATACTAATTCTCAATCCGACAACTTTCAGCCAGCTCTCCCGGCCCGGCACTTAATATTTAATCGAATCGACCGAAACAAATAAGCGCAGCCACTTCCGGAGCCCAGTGACGCTCACAACAGGAATAGACAGCGAGTGGGTAATTAGGGGCGAGATTCATGTTATATTAACCAGTGGCCTAGTTCTGGGACGGAAATATTGGCTATAATTTAACCTGAACGTCGGTGGTGTCGGCGTAGCTGCCGTCGTACTCCGAGCCGTCGTGCAGGTGCGCGCCGTACGGGCCCACCGACCCCACCACCAGCGGCTGCTGCTCTGAAACCACATTCATTACGTCATTACTACACTACCCTTATTTACTACACACTATGTCATGGCCGAAACCTATTAGATCCAATTATTCCAAATGATTTGTGTCCTTTGTAGAGCGGACATTATTTACGGCATAGTAAAGGAAGTTGGCAGACGGGCGCGCCCCCGGCGACTTATTAACAACTCGACACAAATACTTAAACCCCTACAAAGTGTAATTAATGCGTGCTTGCACCGTCCTTTTAGGTGCGAACCCCGGCGAGCATTGTTATGGCTGGAATGTAAACATTCTTGACATTTTATTACAAAGTTTTTGTTGTGCAGCACATAATGATGTGATGTATTACAGCGTTCCTGAAAATATTTACCTTTGGAAAATTTTATTCAAGACTTGCAGGTACGAATATTCGAGATCCTTATTGAGAGAAAACTTACATGAAAATCTAATTTTGTTTAGGTACAAGTATCAAGATTGTCGTTTAGGCCCCATTACGTACTACCCGTGTAACTAAATGAGCATATAAGAACGATGTAGTACCTACCTATACCTACTGCCAATCTAGTAGGTAAACTTACGCAAGCTTCAGACACCAGCTCAAAACTTTAACTCTAATCGATAGTGCTACTTCCCTGTCTAAATATAGTGATGTGCTTACATGTTAGAGCAAGGCCTAAATCTAAATAACATAAATAAACGTGTGAGCTCGATCGGAAACGTTGAGAGAATACGTATCGACAGCACCTCCAGAGTAAACACATCTTCGCACTTAATATCCGCTGTGTAAGATGTCACTTTAGGCCATGTCAGGTAAATATTTAAGTCAAACCTGCTTAGACTCTTAAGGCGAATACCGGAGCCTTGGTTCAACTACCGCCGAACTTTCAATACGGACCGCGTTTGCTTAAAAATACAGCACGTCTCATGTCGAATTTACTAAGCCAACGTTCGCCATGTTATTGAAAGAGCTCGTTGGTTGGGCTTCGGTAAAGTTAGACGTTTAATATTAGAACGTACCTATACAGATAATTTTACATAGTTTGTTATCATAATCATAAAAAAACATATCATTTTTCAAAATAAGAATACTTATCACTTTTATAATTCGATTAAAAGTTATTAGGTAATGTATAAAAATGTACATGCCATCGACATAATTTTCATGTTTATTTATCATACAATATTTATATTATCATTACTTATAACGTAATTCCTACAACACCTTAAGCTTCATATCCCTTGAGTTATGACATAATACATAATAGTACTCCTTTATCAGTGCTTCATAAGAACAGGTTTTCTTACTACCCTCAATTCCGCAAGGGATTATCTGTCTTCGCCTTAAGGGCTTAAGGGCACTAAAGGCTGGCTAAGCCCCGGCCCTACACTGTCACACCCCCTTATCGTCTCCTGTTTGCAAGCTGCGACTAGTGTAGGATACCGTACGTATAGCCTTTCAGTGATATATGCGGGTATAATCTAAATTAAATAAGCGGGAGAACTAAAGTGAGCTTGAAATGGCGTGGGTGGGCGGTGAGACAGTTTTCATTATGAGATGATTTTTAATAGATAAGATAAATGAATAATTAAGTACTTATTATCTTGGCTTACGCTCATTAGTCCCAAAGGGGTAGGGGGAGGCCGCTTTTCGGTGCACATTCGCAATTATAATACGTGAGTACATATATGAGGTTATAGATGCCATACCTACAGGTTTCCGATAAGGTTACCCTACCTTCTATAAAGTATAATATAATAGAGAGATATATCTATGAGCAAGGTAGAGGAAGACAATGAACAGCCTGAAAATTGAATTTAACCTGTTTTATCATCCAACAAGTGTTTAATCTCGCACGCACGGCACGGCACGTATAGTCGGATGGAATAACCTTAGAGTGAGGAATAACATAGAGTTTTAGCTAAAATCGATTATGTACCACACACAGCAACATTGGTCTTCCTTTGAAAAGGGACTGTTCTTGCATTTGACAGATTAAATAACTTTATGAGGACCCGAGGACGTTATTGTGTATGTTTGAAACCTTTGAAAGTATAACTATGTTAGAACATTTTGTATTTGTAATTGAATCTATAATAATCTTCAATAAGGCCAATTTGTATGCACCTAAACATAAAAATTAGGTGCAAAAACATTACAGGTAATTCGCAAATTAATTATTTACGAGTAAGTTCTACATGTTTTCATTAGCAAAAGTTTAATAAAAAAAGCTTATAGGTACTATACATATAATCTCATACGACTAATAACGATCTTCGAAGGTCGAAATCTTATTGTTTGTATCATTCGTGAGAAAATAAGTTATTAGCCCACTGGTACGACCCGCTACGACACCGCTCCGTAGCGGCGTAGCGGCGGCGTAGCTATACCGAGCAGGCTGAAGCGGCGCGGCGGTGAGCTGGCTGATCGTGAGCAGCCTGCTAATTTGTGTTGACAAAATGTAACGCAGGTAGGTATATTTTAAGACATTTTTGTCCATATTTTAATTACTTACTTATATATATTTTTCGTCGTCAACTAACATCAGTATCCTAGAGAACTGTCACTCAACAAAAACCTTGCATCTAGTTTTATAAAACTATTCCAAAATAAATCTTACCGATTTGTAGGTACCCCTCTGCCTCCTCCAGGTACATCTCCCGGGCGCGCTTGGCGAGCTCCACGGCGCGCAACATGAGCTCGTAGGCCTCCGCCGCCGTGACCCCGAGGTGCTCCACGAACCCATCTATCGACGCCTGGTAAGTGTTCGTGATTATCAGGTCAGCGCCCGCTGTGGACAAGACACGGCAGAATTTGTATTGGTGTTAAGCTGACTAAAGGTTTGAATTTTAACGTAAAAAATTACTACCACTTAATTCATAGATCGACAAAAAAACAAAAAGTAGGATAGGTTCAGTGAACAAGAAAGTTCATTACATTAAATTGCAGCCGACGCCAGAAAACTTAATAATATCACCTGACCCTAAATTAACCACCACCTATGCGAGCGCCTCGTTTAACTTTTCGTTCTAGCACTTTATTAGGTTACGGTCAAAATAGCATAAACTTTTCGAACCGAATATCGATGGAGATACAAATAGAGAAACCAAAGTGTGTCCATTTGGGGCAAGAATAAAACTGAATATCAATTCACAATACAGTGAACTTGGTCGCCATTTCGCTAGTCGCGGCGACGGCGGCGGCGGTGGCGGCGCGGTCCTGAAAGCAAACAGCCGGACGACTTTTTTTTGTTTTTGTTTGTGTTCTGCTCTCCGCAGGCAGCCAGGTTCATAAAGATCTAGTTTTTGTCCCTTTTATTATACTGGGAACTTATTTGATTTGTTGCAAAGCAAATGAGGTCAATGTTTGTTTGTTACAATTACTAACCAGGCCGTTAGTTTGACCCATCTCAAAGTAACGTTTTCACAGTGAGATAATAACCGCTTTACCCATTTTCATGTAATTATAAATTTAATTTGTGGTGAGTTCTATTCAGTACCTTCGATTAGGTCTACAATGAATTTATGATTTCAATAGCCTACCTAAGTTATTCCTATGGAAAGTTATAATTAGAAACTTAAGCCGGTACACATTAGGCATAGGCAGGCGGCATGGTTCTAAAGTTCGGCGAACACTAATATTACTCTGCTGAAAGCATTGCAACACTTTAGTAGCATAAACAATCAACAATACGTACAAACTTACACCTCTGCACTAACAATAATTAACAACCAAACACTATAGCGAATTGTATCTGAACTCAGAGGCTCGAAAAGCACTAGACAATTTATTAACCTGATAGAATTGTCACGCGGAGCGTAAGATTACCATTCTCCCATACACCTAACAAGAGCGAATATTTATAAAAGCAAGCCGAGAAAGTCGGTCTGGCTATAGTACTACTTGTATGCAAATGGGGGTAGTAACGGGGTAGCTATAGCGGTAATAGTTGCAAGACTTGGCAACGGCATGCGGCGTCAATTATAATAATCACGGCGAAACAGCTGGATCTTAAATAGCAAATTATTCTCAAGCGAAATTGTATATTTTTTGCGCTTTTATAGAAAGGCCAGGAATCGGAGTATGGAGCAATTTTTCTTCCTTAACTGCACATTTGCATTTGCAATCTCAGGAACTCGAGCGAAGTGTGCTTTTAACTTTTGAAAATACACTCGCTGCGGTTTTTGCATTTACTCTCCACCCACGTTAAATAGCTACGTTTTAACTGCTGAAGTGTAGGTGCAAAATAATATTGCCAAAATATTGCAACACCCTTTCTGTGGCAATTATTATGCAATGGGGCTCCATTTTGTATGTTTTCATATCGCTATAGTTGGCGGTGAGTCGGCGAGGCAGTGGGCTACCCCCCGGGGGAGTTATTTGCTTGCAGACACTTTTCAGCTTTTCCTTATGAAAAGAAACCGTCCGTTTTGTGGCGAAGAAAAGCGCTTTCAGAGGACGATGACACGAGACGAGGTCGCACTCTCGCTGCTTCATGCAAGAAATGACGAGCGAAAAGCGACGTTACGTGTAACGAGCAATTCGTCAAAACACGCATACGCGCCTACGAGGAGTTATGTGAGCACTCCAACTACATGTTCCCACTGCATGCACGCATTATATTCGTTCTGCATCGTTTGCGACAAGATCAAAGAATTTCTTTATATCACTGTGAACCTTTTTCTCGAGTTCCGACAGATCCGTAACAGAATTTTTACTGCTAATTAACTTTTCGCCACAAGATTTTCTTCCCCTCCTATCCGTAGCGCTCACCTGTAATCGAGGAGCCACTGATTTTTGTTTATTACTCAATCGACTTAGATGTCTACAGAAACAGCTTTTTAGATTGCTTCTTTTAAAATGTTTGTGTTGTCCGGAAAACCGAAGCGCTACGGAGCAAGTTTTACGTTAGCAATACATTTTGTTATAATCCGACGAACACATAAACAAAAAGTGCATGAAGATTAATAGGAGTAGATATCTCGCACCAGCATACGTCGTAAAAACTCGCAATGAAAAACAGCGTTAGGCTGTGGTTCTTCTTACGATGACCCAAAGCTTTAGGGGGTTCTGTTTCCTACACAATAATTATAAATAATGATAGAAAAACAAAAATAGAACCTGTCATCGCAGCACGGGTTCGTTATAGACTAAGTGAAACGTCATTTTATCGCGAATTGCAGTAATGAAACGAGTATATTTACATCGTTAACGGACCCGTGCCGCATGATCTGGTGGTACAGCTTCAGCTCCTACCTCGCAAGAAGTCGAGGTGCGTGTTGACCACATCCTCGGGGTGCGTGTGCAGGAAGCGCGCACTCCACAGCGGGTCACCGTCCACCACGTGGCCCACGTGGCACGACAGTTGCGACGAGAAGCCGCCGTCCAGCACCACCACGCGCGACGCGTCCACGCACGGAGTCGGCGTCATGGGGAAGCTGGGAGTGGGAGAAGGGGAAATTAGACTTCGATTCAAAATATAAGTTGTGATGTGATGTTTATGTTTTTCCCTTTAGAAAAGTGTAGAATTATAGATACTCGTAACAGTTTAATGATTTCATACATAAATGGATACATTATTATAAATATATTTTATGCATAACATACCAATTTTAATAACGTGGCTTCCCATTTCGTGCTATTATCGATACAACTATTACATTTTTGGAACATCTACCTCTACATCCGTAAATAATGATTGGGATAACTTCTGCATTTATTGTTCCGATTCCGTGAATCTGCTATATCACGTGACTACAAATGCACCCATCTACTGAAAAAAGTAGGTAAAGTGGGTAAAGCTTATTCGAGTCACCTCAGATTACCCCTTCGGGGAAAGCCTTGAGCATTATGCATGCAGTTGATTCGCTCCCGGTGCGTGGCTTTAGCTGTTCTCCTGTGATTTCGTGCTTATCCCTCGCTTCAAACTGACCTAGTGCTCACTGAGTTGTCCCGCGGGTGCCCGCCAGACCCTAATTAAACATGTTGCTCAGGGCCGCACTGAACTATCTCTAAACTTCATATTAACTATGACGGGAAGGTTGTTTGTGTGAAACGAAGCACCAACATGTACGTATAGGCTTCATACCTTGGTCTCGAGGGAAATGGCGTTCAATACATAACAGTAAAGCTAAGTGGCTATAGATGACGAGTGTTGAACGCGCGCCAACCCCGTCGTGTGTCCTATAGGTTTCACAAACGTAGGTCATACCAACTGCGACAACGATAAGCGATTGCTTGTAGTGAAATACGAGAACCTCTTGTTATTGTTTGCATAGGTATTTGATGTGAAAAAATCTAGTGTATTAAATAGCAACGCAATGTTTTGTCGCGTAAATGTTAATCTGTATAAGATTCTTACACTTATACAGTTGATGAGATTGATCTGAAAGTTCATAAAGATATTTTTAGAAGCAACATAATAGGTTTTTTTCGTATCAAATCTAGCTGAGACTACTGAAATGTCAGGAGCTACCTACAACAAAAAACTGAAATGTAAGTTAGAAAGTTAGAGAAGACTTCTTAGATTACATGTCGCCGAGTCTACGTGAAGAAAAACTGTCTGTTGAACTCTACCCTCGCTCGGTTCCCCTCGTCACATTATCTTATTATCACAGCTGAAAGAAATTCATTTCATAAAAGACGGATTACCACCACATACATATCGTGTCTTGTTTTGTTTTACATGCATCTAAATAAACATCCCCGAAAATTTCATGATTTTAACAAAAGAAGTAATTAATTATAGTTTATTAATTATTTTTGTGCAAATCATACTATCAATACTTTTTGTTTGTATTCTTTCATATAAAAATTCCACTACGATAACAAAATTAAAAACGTTATCAATTCATAACATAATAACATTGAATATAGCTTCATGTGGTAAGGGAATTAGGTTCGGGGATTATGAAAAATGTGCTATTAGGTATCCCGCGATGATTTATACGTAGCCTGGGTGAAGCACGCCATAATTTATCTATCGGGTAAAACGGCAATTAGGTAGGAAATATGAAATGTTACCAGCTTTCAAAACACAATGCCAGTAATATCATTAGGGTCTGTGAAATAGAATGGGATTCAGCGAGCAAGACCCGCACTAATAAATAAGAAAACTATTCGTTCTGGAAGGCCGATGATATGGGTGTTACCGGCGGAGGCGTAAGCCAGAGGGATATAATGAAATGATTGCTAGACCAAATACTTTCTATCTCCCGTGTAATATCTACCTACGGATTTTTCACGTTATTTTACATTTCAATCTTGCTATTTGTTAGATCTTGACAACAAAGAACCAATAAATGCAATAGTGTTTTTTAATTTTCTTTCAAGTTGCAATGTAACAGATGCAGGTAGGTAGTAATGAGTGTTTACTAGTGTTAGCTATCCGGGAATACCCATGGGAGGAGACTTAATATGGCTAAGTGATGCTGGAAGGCAAAAGCTAGTTAGTCGTGTAATTTATTAGTAGGTATTCATCCACTTACATAGTTCAAGTCATGCTGCTAATTAATTGTATCCACCCAGAATAGATCTTAATGTATTCCAGCATTAGATAATTGTTTATAAACATGTTGATAGTGTAAGTAAACAGAGCGATAGTGCGAGTCCACCTCGCCGCCGTCACCTATCGACGTGACATCCATCAGAAAGAAAGGTCATAGTCTTTTGTCTGATATTAGACTCTTATCGTTGGAGTTAAATTTCTTGACAAGATATTGAACTAAACTACAAAATAAGGCCTTATTATAATACGTAGGTATATGAGTAAGTAGGTAATTTAAATACTCAATTAACCTTGCGAAATATGCAAACCGAAACTTCAAACATCTTTAATGTTGTGGTTGACCTTAAGGTACCTAGTGTGATGTAACATAAACAAATTATATTATTTGGTCGTATTATTAGATAAACAAGTTTGTAATGAGAAATTGCCGGTTTAGTATAATTTTAAGATGTCAATGACCTACAAACTCTTTCAATGCAAAAGTTTTATATTTATACAGAGGAGATGGACTTAACGATATTAGAAAAATATTCGAAAAGACGAACCTTCTCGTAATTTTTCAAGTCACAAAAGTTGCCCTGAGGTCTCAAGAAGTTCTTAAATCACTTTTAAATTGTGCCAAAATTTTTTAAGGGCACTGTAATTAAACATAAATCAGTCGCGACCGACCGCGGGACTTTCACCGCATTTTTGCAGCTGAAGAAAGTATCACTTTCACCGAAAACAATATTTTAACGCCGACGAGCACCTGAGCTCGGCTTCGTGGAAGACAAGTCGTTAGCCGTAAAAAATACGATTTAACTCCATAACATACAATAAATAGCAGGCGCTCTGTTATAAATATACGTGTGAATATTCATTATTTATTCGAATGGATTATTTTCAACGATTGTTGTTATGACGAGTGATAGACTGATAGTGGATAATTTGACAATAAATAATATCTGAGTGGATACTTACGTAGTGCTTGATATTATGAGAGACGTATTTAAATAACGTGATTAGATCGAGGAAACCATGGAACAGTGAGCGTGGAGCGTGCGTCGATGCGCGAACAGACACTGATGGAGCGAGCCGCGCCGCACCGTGCGACACACTACCACTCCACGCACTCAAATATACACTCTCCTATCAGAAGCACTGTGTAAACTGTGCACACACGCATTACACTCACTCAGTGATTTGTTACAAATATTCCCTTAAACTAAACTCACTCTAAAATGATCAACAAATTAACACGATTGTTAACATTAAATGCCATTGTTTGCAAGGTAATTAGTGGGACTAGATAACACTGAATAGCTCGAAATTAATGTAGTCATTATTACTTAATTGAGTATCTATTGTATTTGTAGAAATATATTTTCAAATGTTTTGGTAAATAATAGCCGAGATCGGCATGATAAATAATTTATTTTATACTAACAATTTGGTCTACAGACGGGCGTTGTTGGTATCACTGTGCGGCCTCTCAACGGGTGTTGTTGACTGTTCAACTTGGCGCTTCGAGATTCGAAATAGACGCGTTCGATCGGCCGACACGTGTTTTATCAGTTGGGCTGAGTGCGCGGTCGCCGGCGACACGCCGCGCGCCGCTGCCTGCTGCGAGCGACACATAAACAATTTACTAAGATAATAATAATGGCATCGCTCCCGCCGCGGCCACTGCCTCGCTCGTGGTCACGGACACATACCTACCTACAGTACAGATACACAACGCAATTGACGAATAAAGGACGAGGAAGTCTATTAGTATAGTAGCGATCTCCTGTTGTTTAATCAGCAGCTTATCTCTACATTATTACAAAATTGAGCAAACATAGAGTCGATCATATTGGTGGTCGATAATAACCCATCGAGATTAAAATGCTACGAGATACTAAACTAATTTGGTTGGTAAATAATAATTATTTAACTGCTGTGATCGGTCTCATAGTTATAGTCCTATAGATTACCTAGGTAAGTAAATTGTTCGACTTTTCAGTTAGGATGATTTTCCTAACTCATGCGCCCCGTAATTAAAGTAAGACTCAAGAGCATAAAAGATTCGTTGAATTTGGGGTGTCGTCCATTGTGCAATAAATATTAAATATACCTACTTTAGGATATGAAATTTTACAATTTTTAGACTTGATCTAGCTTTAAATTAAATTTCAAAATGCAATAAGTATAAATTCAGTTTGTAAAACGCAGTGTAGAGCAAAATTGGCAATAAATAATAATTTTATAGAGATTAGTCTAGCAAATTTTCATACAGTCATGTTCTACATTTATTGGGATTCATTGCTATTTTAAAAACGAGCCGGTAAATTGAAAATGTCGTATGAAAAAGCCGTTAAAGAAATTCATCGTGGGCCCATCGTTGAGCTTTGTCAATATTATATGAAAAACCATGAAAAACTAATGTTTTGCCCTTGACGTTTGACGATGAGCCTACCATGTTTTTTTACAGAATCACATAGCTGAACTTCATTGCTAACGCTGCCTAATATGTCACGGTGTATTTGTGCTGCAAAGCAAAGCAATCAAGTGTATGAGATTGGATACATTACAGGATATTCGCTGCTCAAACATATCACAATATAACCGATTGGCTCGGGGGGTGAGGCCGAGCCGTGACCCGCCGAGTGACACGACTCCATCATGGCTCGCTGCAAGGCCTCTTCGGTCTGTGTAAATATACCGGTATGAAGTAAGGGTTAAATGCTACGATTAAGTTAAGTAAAGCCTGTATGTATCAGACTTAGGTACCGTATCATCGTATCAAAGTTATAGCAAAAACTAATGTCTCATATAATAAATACGAGCATTTTAATCTTTTTCTAAAATGTCTCGACAAATAGATAAAGTACATTATCTGCCTAGTTTCCTAATGTTGTTATCAAGTTTAGTGAAATCTTATCAGGTGTTATCTGGTGTCTGCCCGACGACAGCGGCGGCCGCTGCGTCTGCCGGGCGGCGGCGGCGGCGCCCTGGCTCGCTCCTCCGCACTCGACCGAGCTCGGAGTGTTGTCATGTCATGTCACCACGCGCCGGCCGAGTGCCGAACCGCCACTTGTCAATGTCACGGTTACATTACACACTCGTTATCGGTCATTCGCTTCACTACTCCGGTGGGTGGCATCGCTATTTGAAAAATCACACTGAATACATAGAGTCGTGCCCAATAATAATATCAGCTGAGTTGGCACGCGCTCAACGCTATAGCGGCATACCTACCTCGCATCGAACACAATATGGAGAAAGAAAATTGACCTGAATCTGGTTTACTTTTGCAATGCTTGACTTTCCCACTAGACAAGGGGAGGTCTAACAGTCCATCTCCAATAGATCTAGTTTGCATGGAAGCCTTGATTAGCGTGCTATAGAATATAGAATTGTTAGTGCACAGGTTTGAGCTATAATGAAGTTAAGTTTGGGTGGATCCGGCAGAAATCACAATGTCTGTCTCATGCAAGTCAATTATGTCTATCCTCCGCCTGGTTTGTTATCTAAGCTACTGACTGATACAATATGAGCGTGGTGCGAGTGGAGCGAAGTGTCTGACCTGACCTAGCAAATATGATTATTCCTCGCTGTAATTTCATTGTCTCATCCCAATTAGAGTTTAGACAGCTCAGCCGACAGAGGGAAATTACTCAATCGTGTTAAAACTGTACAATTCTCCTTTAGCCTTTTTGAGGTCTTTACCTACTGCTTAATAGTTAAGTACTTATACGTTTTATTTGTGTCAGGATGATAAAATTACTATAATACGTACTCGTAGTACGTATTGCTAAAAAGTAATGGCAGATTAAACTATGTATTCCCAAATTTTAATAAAAGATAATGAGAACTAGGTAAGAATGTTTTCATACAAACTATGAGCAAATCTGAAAGTCGATATCGGACACCAAATAGCCCGCGGTCTTGACAATAACCTAAACTACTCCGAACCAAGTTGGCCAACAGCCTAATTTTAATTTTGTTTTTCGATTCCGGTAAATATCTCTCCACAGTTAAGATAAACTGTGTTACGTCCACAAAGAAAACAAACGTAAATAATTAAAATGACTTCTTTGTTTTCTTAATAAACTATCTCGCACAAAGTTCATTTACTGATGGTCGGTACAAAATAAGTCAATATCAGTTATAGCTGCACAGCACAACGTACCCACTACGCAGATATAAACACGAGATTTAAATGATGTTTTGTTTTATAAAAAATACATAGTTTTCTATTATAATCGCAATGTAACTGGACCGTCTAAAATAGTTTTACCTACATTCATCCACGTGTTCATGGAGCGAATGATGTAATTAACAAGTTACTTTGCTTCACACGAAACAATAGATAAGCTGAGTGGATTTAATTCTAACAGATAATAAACATGCTACTCTAGCACAATCATAGATGCAAGTTCCTTCTCTTGATAAAATACAGATGTTTATTTATTACATAATACTCAGGTACTTACCTAGGTAGGTTATGTTGGCAGTCTGAGATAGACAAAGGTTGATTGAAAAATGTTGAATGCCAATCCACTCCGAGATTTCACCATTCTGACTTTCCAATTTCTTTGTTTAAACATCGAAATTGAGTATTGAAAGGGGAACTCTGCAAAATGTATACTGCCAAAGGAAAAAAGTGCTAGATTGCGTGATTTTATGTATACTCACCACGGGCAACTTCAGAATGCCTTGCGAGACGGAAATCTTAACTGAAACAGGATTAAAACTTTACTATTAAAATGCTGCACATAAATGAATTTGGAAAATTGTTGCGCCTAGATTTCCTTGGAAACCAAGCCAGCAGAATACTAACTACATTATTTATTTAAGATTAGTGTACGTTATGTAATCCCCGAACACTGCGCACGTTGCAGGCGAACACATGCAGCGGCCACGTCGGCCGGGCGACCTATTGAACTAGCACTATCCGGCTATTGCTTCCACTAACCTATTCCGATATTTCAATTAGTAGCTCCACACCGTTGTACATTAGTGACTGTGAAAAATGCCGCGCTAAGCCTTCAACCATGAAAGCTGCGAGCTTTACATGCATTAGGTTCAAATTGGCTAGGATATAGGTGTGTGAGTGTGTCAAATGTACTGTCACAAACGGATATGAAGACGGTGGCTCAGGGGCCGTAAGCCGCCGGCTCCGGCTGCTTTACGAGCTGCAGGTGCAGGCTCCGGCGGACGCCTCCTGCCCCAGTGATAAATATATTGACTCAGCACCGAGCGAGGATATCCTATTCTCCCGCGGCGAGGAACACTCAATTTATATCTTTCTTAGAACTTATAGGACAATATAAGATATACGATCATGGCATTTCAGGTTTCTGCATGCACCTTTGTGATTTTCCTGGATTTTCTACGACATAAAAGTCAAAGTAAATAAACACTTTACTTGTAGCTATAATAATATGTTGCGCTACAAATGTATATAAATCACATGTCAGTTTACCACCTGTCTATGTCTCTCCCGGAGAATTTAATCTCCGGTGCGGATAAAGATACCTACAGACATGTAGGTAACACATTCATGTAAGTGTAAGTAAGGAAGGAGTTATTTATATAAAACTACGAATCATACCTAGTTGATTTAATATTTTCCTCCGGAGTCGGAAATAAAAGTTTGGAATGTCCACCACAGAATGGCTGTTGTGCTTTATTTCTGTGCACCACTTTAATTTATAAGGTCATTTAAATTTAGGGGCTTGCATACTGAAAACAAAGAGAATAAAAATTATTTAGGTACAACATTAATTCACTAAGCTTGTACAGTAGCCACAGACGATTTTGTAGAGCAAATTTAAAGCAGTTGTAGAAAATTTTAAATTTAATTTACTTTTGAATATACGTTTTGAGTTGCTTACTATATTTTTTCTCATTGTCAGCTATAAAAGGTAATAAATCATTGGCCTCGTATAATATCTGAAGATCTAAAGCTATCTAAAGGGACATCAATAAACCCGTGAAAGAGGTGTCAAAATGGCGCCACGACATCCCGATCCGACCGTCGCTCCCGCGGGACCGCCGCACCAACACCGCCGTAATACTATTACTTATTTATTACCTCTTTACAATCCAAAGTAGCTTTTATTACATCGCTCGACGAGCTATAACTCTTAAAACTCTTGAAGAAACTTTCTGATTTCAGTATAACTTGCAGTTCACAAAGTATATAGGTATCTCGACTGTTTGCTTTCCCCTGAAAGTATTTAACTAGTGTCCAAGCTAGGGCGGACTTGCTGCGATGTATTATTTCAAGGAGTATAAATGTTTAAGTGTCAAGCGTAATAACGGTTCTTCAGTAAGTCGTAAAGTAATAAAAAGTAAGCAGGGCGGGGGGGACAGGACTTCTTTTGTATTCTCTGGTTGTTCTTTCTTCATGGAAGACACAATAATATCGAGTGCGTAGAGTGATTTCTTAAAGCCAATGGCCTTTTTACAACGTCTGTACAGATAGGTATATGTGTCAGGTTAGCTATCGCACTGGTAAGTATTCAATAAATACATTATAATAAATTGTTTTGCATCATCAAGAAAATACGTTTGTTTACTACCTATGTGTTTTTCTCTCATTTCTCAACGTAGTGACACCAAGCCACACCAAGCTAAGTTTTATTTTTGTGAACAAGGCTGGGAGTATAATAAATTGTACGGTGTACCATAGTACAGCATTTTTTTGGAATTCCTAGGTCGCAAAATGTAGCTGTTTGTAGTAAGTAATGTCATTTCGAGAGATTTTATTTTTATTTTCTTTATTCATATTATGCTGTATTATAAAGTACTAAAGTTCAAACTGAAAAGATGTAGAGTTGTAGAGATACATAATCGCAAATTTTAATAAGTAGACAATCCTAGACAAATGTGTTTGATAAAATAATCCGTTCACAAGCCACCTGAGCTGTTGTATAGTAAATCGGAAGCAATAAATTTGGCACACGCGGAATCCAGGGATTATCTGTGCGAATACCGAGTCCGTGCGTCCCGCGGCGCCGAATGAGCTTGTTCTCTGCGCAAACAAACAACGCAAATTAAACGACGAATGACACGAGCCGCTCGCGTGTGTATTTCAGTTATTTTGTTTGGCAGAATAGTCCTTTGAATACGAATAAGGCCTCCCAACTGCCTACCTGTTCGGTTGTCCTCTCGCAAACGCGTAGATTCTAGCCACAATTTCGATTCCATTACAGTTGTAGAGAGATTCGTACAGGCGATCCCGAATTCCGGTCACTATACCGCAGTGCATCCAATTAAATTCTCATCAGCAACTGGAATGAGTTGCTTACATGCAACATTATTAGCCATTCTGGGACCCATCTGTTTTTCTGTATACTATCTAATATTTTGTAAATTAACAGATTTGCCTGTTCATTAGCAGGGTAGTTCACTAGTGGTGGTTCTCTATTCGTTGATTAACAATAGTTCATATTATTTTAAGTAAGTATATTTATTATTTACCTATAAATTCAATTATCATAGGCATAACAATGTTCAATGATATCGCACGTAAATTGCACCAATATATCATGGTAAAGGAAACCCTATATTGTCGCGGGGGCATTCACTGTGGCTGTCTGTCACAGCTACGGCTCAGCCATGGCTGAATGGCTGTATGCAAATCGCGCACCTACGTACGATCATGTAGCTGAAATGATTGCCGTGGGTCGAAGCCCACTGCGCTCCGGGAATGTTCGCCATGATTTTGGCTACCTGGGTTCCGCTCATCTCGCATAATCTTTATTGACCAAAACTCATTTCGCATAACTCGTATGGTCTAAACTTTTTTGGCCGAACCATCACTTTGCCAAGACTTATGTGGCATAAGGCTCGTTTCGTCTAAAACTCTTTAGGCACAATCTTTAAACACCTAAGTTTCGTTTGCTCAAATTTATGTTCGTCTATACCTATGTATAATCTTGTTTCTCCTAATGTTATCTTAATAAATAATATATAAAGTATGTAGTAAATGTACAAATTATGGTATTTTTCTCCTACATCCCGAAAATCACGATATTGTATGATCAAAAAATCGAAAGTTAAAGATCAATATAATTATTACAAACCCCATGAGATCGAAACCTAAAAATAGGTGCGACGACGAGCAAAGCGAGGAGGAGCATGTTAGGTGCACATGTTCATCAAAACCAAAGCGGAGCGCAGCGAAGCGGAGCGGAGCGTTTTCCAAACAGCGGAAACAATACAAGGCACCAGTTTGCGCTATGTAGGGAGACGCTCCGTCAAAGTTAAAGCCAAACGAATATTATTACTTTGTATAAACCTATGCCATAGCATTATTAGGCTATTCAAGATTTGGCAATACCATTATTAGGCTAAACAATGTTATGCGAAATAACTTTTTACTAAACGAGATTTATGCCATACGATTTTCGGCGTAACGAGACTTTGACCAAACGTTACTATGCAATACGAGATTAGGCAAATAAATCTTATGCCAAAAAAGGTAGAACCATAGATATACCTCCATGTTTTACGGCGGCTGCTTCATTTAAGGACCTTCTGTATCGTCTATTATGATTATTTTCTTTGTAACTTTAACAATATGAAAACTTTGTACTTATGCCTTTCTCTAATTTCCTAAGAGGATTCAACTCAATAATATAGCAGACACTGCATGTGCATGTTCGCTACATACTTATACGTCTCTAGTGTTGTGGCCGGTCAATTGGACTGTTGCTCTTACTGGGGCCGAATCTCAGCGGCTCTCAGCCTTCCACTAAGTGGGGCAAAGCAATAAAGGTGGGACAATATTACACCTGCCGGCGGCGGGAAACTTGCTCCTCCGCTTGCCTCCCCCCCCCCCACTTCCCGCTCGACTTCGCTCATAATTCAAGAGTATTTTTTTTCCTTTTTTCAGTCCACCTTGTATATGCTAATGACAGTGCTGATAGTGAAGTCAATTTGTTTTTATTTTGTTGAGATGAGAACGGCGACCCTACTTTTCGTAAAATGTAGATACTTTAGGTACTTGATGTTACATTATTGTGCTTTTTGGAGACCCACTGGGTGACTCACAATGACTCTTGGGAATTGGAATATTAGAGGTAAGTATGAGTTGATTTTTCTCACAAACTGAAGTGAGTACTTATTTCATATTACTTACTACTTTCCCAATTTCAGAAATCTAGGTTTACGGGATACACCATGAATTTAGTTGAACATAAGGCGTAAATAGGTCTTATTTGCAACTAAGCTGTAAGTATATTTTTTCACGTAAAAGATAGATTTTTCCACGGCTTGAAGGGACGTTGTAAATATGCGATTAGTCCGTGTGAAAACTTTATAATCTTATTAAGTTTCTCTGTAGGTCATGCAACTCATGCATGATGTCTTTATGTGCATAGGTAAAAGTTTCTGCAATGAAACAGTGCTTGTTAGCAGATGTGACGGAAACATTGACTATTAGGTCATACCATAATTTTATGTGATTTTCTTACTGAAATTTCGAGCTTTATCTCTCCCTGAAGAAGTTTTATGTTATGATTCGTAAGTAATGCGTGCGAACGAGATATATTTATGTCAGAAATCGCAATCCCTTTTTGCTAGTAAATATGCCAGGAAGCTCTACCTTTATGTCACTATAGTCCAATTTTATGGCTCGGTATATCAAATAAACTTATATCAACATTTTGTCTGAGGTAAAAGAGATTTCACATATCCTAGTCCACGTAAAAGGCATTGTGAATTTCATTAAGAAGGAATTCAGTGCTATTATAATTTTCCCAGGTAAAGCGACGACAAATACCTACCTACTGCAGTATTATAAATTTCGTTCACAGTTATATCATTTTGGAGCTGGCTAAGTAGTTTTGATCACATTAAGCATCTCAGATACACACAGGTGATATACATATAGGTACAGTCGCTGATCGAACCCCGGACCCTCGTACAGGTACTGCGTTTTTATTCCCCTTTTTACCTATTATTAATTAAATACCGAAGAAATAGTAGAAATAGGAGATCCACAAAAAACTTATTACTTGGGGTTAAGTTATTTAATTTGACAAGTGGATCACGTGGTTTCACTTGGTATGTAAATTAATCCCTATTAAGTACATAAAAAATATGCAACTTGTTTTTTTATGTAGGTAACGAGTCACTGGTCAATAGATTAAAAATATACTTTAGGCGCCCATACTTTTATATACATGAAACATAAAATCATTATGCAAATGAAATTTCTATTCCGAGAAGCTTTACGAGAAAAGAGTAGATATTATTCAATTTGCTTACTCAACTCTTTTATTCTGTGTTATATTTCAAAAAGAATAACTTATCCCTAAAGAATATTATTTTTATATTTAACTTCAACAGTCATTCGATTTTCTGTGGAATAAGAAGTCTTCCTCGTCATTAATGAGTTTTTTTTGTGTCCGTAATTTTTTAGTAAGTAGTAATGGTATATCATTATGTATAAATACTATGAATGTAAAAATAGAGCTAGAGGGTCTCGCTAGATTCACGAAAATGATTACGAACTGCTATCCTGTAATGATGACAATCACGAGTTTTTTTTTACTTTTTTAGACTTACTTTTTTCTTTTATGGAGAAAAAAGATATGGACTAGACCGAGTCGGATCATTTAACAATTTTTTGTTTTGTTTGTAGAGAAGATAAGTTAGATACAAAGACGTGTACAGGGTGTAAATGACATGCTCCCGAAAACTGAAACCACGTCATCTACTGTTCAAACTGAACAACTTTCCCCAACAAACATACCCTGGGAAATAAACTTTTTTTTCCATTTACCATACAAAGTTTCAGTTTTTGGGAGCATGTAATTTACAACCTGTATATGTAAGATAGTACATATATGTAAGATAGTGCATGTAATTTACAACCTGTATAGTAAGATAGGTACATCATATTATTTACCAACGCACAAATTCTTTCCAAGTCCAAATGTTACATTATTTCGGAGATGTTGTGTAGCTGGTATTTCTTTCATTTTCATTCAATTGAAGATATTTTATAAGTACAATGATATGAAAATTTGCCTTCGTCACATTGTACCAGTTACAATGTTCCGAAAGAATTCCTATTAGTGGAGGTTGCCCGACTGACGGAACCATAAAAAAGTTTCTGCTAAACGAATGTTTCTTTCTCTAACGTCAATGGAAACCTGCCTGGAAAAAGGAATGTTGTAGAAAATAATTACTAAGTGCCAAGTCGACGTCTGAATTACTTTTCAGTTGCACAGCTACTACTTTCAGTAGAAAATTCAAATATAAGTTCACCTTAATAACAAATTACACAGTCGCAGATCCAAGTTGAAATGTTTTTGTTTATTTAACAACATCAACAATTAGTTTTCTCGAACTCATATGTATACATGTATACCTAGAACTTAGACGTCTAGAAGATTTCTTCTTGTAGATAATAATATGTGAATTAATCCGACCCTCCCATAAATATTTTTAAAACTTGCGTTCATTGATAAAACTTTCTTCGGAAAATGCCGCTGGGCTCAAATCGACTCTTGAATTTTATTCCCAATGCGATTGATCGTGCTTGAAATTGGTTTATTTCATCAAGGCTTTGAAATCGTAGGTAGGTATCATTGAGAAGGATTTAATATTTTATTACGATAAAATTCTTTATAAGAAATACTTACGCATATACAACCCTCCATTCATACGTACGTAACGGACATTTGCCTTTAGCACAGCAAACATCAAGAGAGAATGTTATAATAGGAAAAGTAACAGTGGCGCGTTAAATCTTTGCCTTCACTGAAAAGGGTTTGAAGCCTTCATAATATATTATGTAGACGTCAGTAGTCGCGACCCAAACATCTTTTACTTTCTCCCGAGAGCTGAAGCTTCCCTCATCCACTTTGCTCCTTACCTTTTACCCTTTCATATAATCTATTCCCATGCTCCGGGTGGAAATGGAAGAATGGTGATGGGGCCGTGAAATGTTATCCGAGCTGCCTGCGTTTGATTGTTACTACTGAACCCTACTAAAATGAAGTGCTTTTTATTGCACATAAACTCTACGACTCCTAGATGTGTTTCAAATTCATTGAATTGTGTTCTACAAGTTTATGTGAAGTGGCTAAGAGTGGCGTCTATCTCATGCCTATTCGGTTATGGGTCTAGCTCACTGGTTTTTCTCTGCCCGATAACTAATAGCACAAATTAATAATAGATTACTCAAACTTAACGAATATGTAGCTAAGGTGTTTATTAAAGTGTAAAGAATTATTAAAGTGTTTAGTACCTTTGTTTTGCAACCTTGCTTATGTTACATTACTAGTTGTCTAGTAGTAGTAGCAGCTATTGGAAAAGGACTACAAAAATGAAAAAAATAATTAAAATTATGTTTAAATTAACGAAATTGTTAAATTATAATCTTGTAATTTGATAAAAAGTGTTAAGTTTTAATTTCGTGGTATTTACACAATTTCAGTGCATTTGTATTAAATAATGTGTAGCAGCGGTCGCCGCTTACTGTGTATTGTTTGACCGCATGTGACCGATACCAAATAATACTCACCAAACGAAATACTTTTGTGCACAAAGTAAAATCAATACTGCACTTATGCGGCCTGACATCCCTTTCACATATATACGATACGGTGTATGTATATGTAGGAGTATGAGATTCGAGCTCACAGTAAAACTTTCCTGTGCATCTGCAAGAAGTTGAAGGATTCATTTCTCTTATCATTTTAAACTTACGTGTGATTTATTGAAAGTCCAGTAGAAACATTGCAAGGGTATACATACAGTATACACGTAGCTATGTAGCACCTAACGGGAGTGTTTTGTACGAAATACGGATGGATATGTGAGTCACAATGGGCGCCGGGAGCCGCGCTGTGGACGCCGCGCCGGGCGTTATATGGCGCTGGATGTGAAATGGTCATTTGAATATACACAATAAACAAATGACACTCCATGGAGTGCCCACCTCTGGACCAGGAACGGATTAAAACTGAATTAGGGTCACCAGTCCATTGCTATTCGTATCACATTTTACTTAAGTATTTTTATATGTAATTTTGACTATTGTACCGACCGTGCACATACATATATTTAGGTTCGAGTCTGCGGAGTTAAATATCTATGGTTGTATATTTTATCTCCAACCCCCCTGTCAAAAGTGAAGATTAGGGTAAAAACCCTCCAGTCTAGGAGGACGTCCTTATCCGGCAGTGGCTATTATCGAATGTGTGTTTCGGTTTAATTAAGATTTTTTGCTTGATTTTACATCTACTACTTCGTACCAGGAAAATATTGTAAGAGTTCACACCACTTTACCTTACGGACCCTTAATCCTATTATAAAACTCGTGATATTTTGTATTGAACTAGGCACTTTAATATTATGTAATGTAATGACGATGTATTCCAAAGAGCCATTTGGCGACCCTTTTTCCGGAAAAGTGAGTCGTGTGTATGCTACTCTACGTGTAGAAGCTACTTATATACAGGTCACGGAGCCTTTATTTATTACTGTTGCATTTATTAGGAAACATTGTTCGACCTTCAGTCTTTGATTCGGCGAAATCAAAGCGACAAAGCAATTTAATTACGGGGAACGCGAACACCGAAGAGCGATTTCCATTAAAAGAATAAACCTGCCGTGCCGAAGCTCTTTATTCTTTTTTACTTGGCGTCCTACAGGAACATTTCTATAGAAAACCCAGTTACGAATACACAAAAATATAAAGCCAAAAGTTAAACACGTGCGAAAAATAACGCGTTTTTATTAAGCCATTCAATGTGAAGTACTTGGACTGTTATTTTTTATGGTTTGCTAAATGACGAAACCGTAGTAGGTAGAGGTGGGTCCTGAATGTTTTCACAATAATTTGTTACAGAAACAACAGAAATAAAGCAACAAACGAATTTTCTTTTTCGTCTTAAATCCCCGCCATTGCAATATTCCAGCAGCCCAAGCGCTCATTAATCATAGCCATTACTAACCAAGTGGTACGCAAACCGAAAGTGCTACCAGTTGGTGACAGTTACGCAAAACAGATTCGCATAAGGCTTTGTTTTTGTCATCCCTGTTGCTAGCAGCCTCCGTTGTAGCACCTGTATTACATAACTATAGAGAATAATAAATATTGTTTCAGTTCCCATAAACAAACAGGGTTTGTGATCCGAACTTCAACTCTAACGCTGGCCGCCCCAGCGAGAAAGTTTGGGTGAGACAAATGGTATTTGTTTTAGAAAACTTTAGTTTCTATCTGTGACGATATATCTATTTATTATTGATGGTATTTGTACAGCAATCTAATGGATCTCTGTAAAAGTGTCAATTGGACCGAGATGATGACGAACGATGCACGTATTCTAAAATGGTGTGACATATTTGAAATTGTGTCAACACGGAGAGGGTTGCCGCCGGGGCAGGCGCGCGGCGGCGGCGGGCGCAGCGGAGGCGCAGTCGAGGCCGGACCGCGCGGCCGCCCGCAGCCCGCGCCAGCTACCTCCGTATGGATTATTCACCGGCAGCGAGCGCGAGCCAGTACGAGCCTCGCCGTCCCCGCGGCCGCTCCGTAGCGCTCCGCGTAGCGCGCTCCGCGTCCGTAGCAATGCGCTACGACACTACGGCGTAGCTCGCGTAGCCCGGACAAGACATGTTTGTATGACAGCCGCGCAACAAATCATCCCATGCTCAGTTTCGGCACTTGTGAACAAGTTCTTTGTATACTTATGTGATATTTGACTCTTCTATAACAGGTGTTTTTGTGTAAGTAATTTCTACAAAACTTTCTTACGCTCCAAAAGTTTTCTTTATGTTTTTCAACGTTACGTGTGAACACTGTGCTATTATAATGAATTGTTAGGCTATTAAATCGAGTGAGACCGAAAATGATATATGATCGTTCAAAGTTGAACCGCAAAGTACTTAATATAAAATTTCTATGAGAAATGTTTGGTAGAGCACCCAGCTTGAGCAGAGGATTAATCAGCACTACGTTTAATTAAATTTATATTAATTGAACATTATTTGAATTTTGATTTTAATAACGTGCAGGAATAACATTTTGTTTAAAATTCTTCTGGTTTAATATTTATTTGGGTAAGATTTAGTAAAGTTTAAACTTTAATTTCAGTAACGGAAACTAAGTTGGAACCGCATTTCACAGTTTGTAGTTATATAGATGGATATATAATGTTTGTTATTGATTATAATGTTACCTGCTGCACATAATTAACTCGTCTTGTTTATTTTGTATATTAGTAGCTAT
This sequence comes from Plutella xylostella, assembly GCF_932276165.1. Lineage (NCBI taxonomy): Eukaryota > Metazoa > Arthropoda > Insecta > Lepidoptera > Plutellidae > Plutella > Plutella xylostella. The sequence continues at coordinate 6,521,644 of NC_063984.1, read as the reverse complement.
TAAATTATTGGGAACGTTAGGACCTAAATAATCTCGATAGTTTCAGTTTCAGTAAATTATCTGTAGGACCTGCTGGAGAGGTATAGCCAGTTGTGGCTGAGCACTGAGCAGGCCAATAAAATATTTCTTTTTATATTATAATACTCTTGGATGTAATAGACGATCGGAAGGCGCAGTGGTTAGTAACTGCTGACTGTTTCACCGAAAGTCCCGGGCTCGATGTCCGGAGCGGTACATTTCACTGCCTATCGCGCAAGGGAGTTTATATTAAACATGGCCGCAGTTTGAGTAGTTATGTTATTACATCATTTTAGCTTAAAAAACAAATATTAGTGCCGCACCTAGCACATAAATTTTTAAACATTATATAGGTATATATGAAAACTTACGTGTTAAGGCGTGAACGTCTCGTCCCACCATCGTACTTATTTAAAAACCTTAGTAGAAGATAGGTTGGAGTTGGAAATTGCTTTTCATCTGCATTTCATTAATTACAATTTGTTATTAGTAGTTATAATTATAATTTATGCATGGTTCCATTTTACTTTATTTCCAACGAAGGCTTTTTATTTCTTCTTCGTAAAGAAATTTATTAGAATTATTGTCGACCAATGTTACGGCTTTGCTGACAATAAAAATTCTCTTTGTCATTTTTAATTAGATCTTGAGTACCTTCGTACGATAACGATGGTAATGTTTAATATTTTACCGACTATTCCCGTGAAGTAGGGACCTTCTTCTTTATGCCCGCACCTACTCCAGGCCTATATGTCCAGGTATGAGCTGGAAGTATGAACCTGGTCCATCTTTCCAGTCGCCTTGCACCTTTTTTGGGATATGTTTATCAGGTCTCCGTAGTGTGTAGTACTGGCCCACACTAAACCAAAAAAAAACTAGGCTTGTCTATGGGCAGTTCAGTGACTACATAAATATGTTTTCACTCTTCTTCACTGAAATAATATTAAAAAAAAAACTGAATACGCCATTAATCCATTTAATGCATGAAAGAAAGCTCCTAGCGCACCTTTGATAATAAAACGATGTATTTATATATTATTTCCCCTTTGAATGCGAATGTTGTACACATACTGAATGATTGATATTGATCTATGAATGTAGCTTTTTGGGTCGTGATCACAACCATATTAACCATATTAACAGTCTGACTATACTGACACGAAGGTATTGGAGACTAGAATCAAGTCTACCTATGTAGAGTACATAGCGCGCGATTTAATGCATCCGGACCCTGAATCAATGAAATATTTGATTTGAAACCACATTTGCCCCACTGACTCGCCGAACTCTGCTGAGCGAATTGATAGGCTATGTTTAGTATATGTTTAACAAATATAATTTATCATGTTTGGGTTGTAATATGGGAGCAACACGGTAGTATATTTAATGGAACCTCGTGATGACCTTGGTTCCCTGGCATCGTAACGCGCCCCTTAACAGACTTTAGGGAGGTGTTCACTTCATTACGGTAGCTATGATGGTTAATTTTGGATCAACTTCGGAAATATACTGCTTAATTTGGTATACCAAATTTATTTTACAGAAATTATAATGACGATATCGTGTTATGGCAAAAAAGCTTGAAGCATTTAACATGATAAAGGCCTCTTTCCAGGAAGTGCCTAATTGAATTACAAAACGGTGGCGTATAGGAACCTTCCTAAATCGAATGATGAAATAAATAATTTTGCTCCAGCAATTATATGCAGGCAGCTTTTGACCGGTATTGCCCGTAGGCACCACTAACAATTAATCATGCAGGAACTATTCAAATTTGATTATCAAAATTCGTGAATGTACGAATGGATTAAAACATAACAATTGAATTGGTATGAAATATTTGGACGGAAAATATTCTGAATCATTCTGTAGCAAAATTAGTTACAGTTTTGTTTCTTTTAAAAATAAAGAAATGGTTCCTTTCATCAAAATAATACAATAAAAGTAAAGCACCTCTCATATCATAAATTTTTTCCACCATGCGTATACTAATAATCCACACTATATAGTATTTTTGTAGGGTATACTGTAGGTATGTATTATAATTATATTAGATACGAATTCCAGTAATCACTGCTTATTACTTACACTTACAACTCTACAGCCTGTTAACTATTTACGAAAACTCTCAACATTTTCGGTAATGTTTCGTCTATTAGATCCCTGTCATTGAACAGAACAAATCGCCCTATTTACGTTACCCTCAATAATTCCAAACTTGTTTTGTGGCCATGAAATAGACAACAGCAAGCAGCGTGTGTTTCAGAATACCTCACGAGAAAAATGTTTTCGGTTCACATTCTGTTTACATACACATGTAAATCCCGGGCAACCTCATATTCAAGTAAAGTAAAAATGAGAAAGATCTACACTGGAATTTTCTTAGAAATATGCAGTGGTATTCATGTAGAACGTGAGACTGGCCGTGTAATGCTTCGAGCAGCGCGTAGGGCAGGCGAGCCCTGGCCTGGGCGGCCCTGGCCCGAGCCCGCGAACCACTCGCCACCATCGAGATTATTTTTTCTGGGCGAGTAAGCATTTTTCTCGGCCGCTTACAAATGACCACTTCGGTAGAAATCTTTTCTCGGCAATTTATTTCCTTCGCTGTAGTTCTATATTCTTTTAACGGGGGTGTTATGTGCTCTAACAATGTAAGCCTATCTGACAGAGGCTGGCATTTATATAAAGGCACACGAAGGTACTAGAGAGGTCTGCTCTGCGAAGATAAATCTTTTCTTTGCATTCCTCGTGGGTTTAATGTTAATACACGTAGCAAACATTTCCCTAATGGAAGCTGACTCTAGCCTTAAGTATTATTTTAATGGGCATTTTCATACTTGGAGAATGAAATTAATTAATTACTTACTGTCTTCTTGTTTCTAAACGTATTATGCAACCTTTGAGTCATGAGTCTCATGAGTAGGTATTATTATACTTTTTCAATGTACCTATTACATTCTGTTAAGTTAACGTACTACTAAATCATACGTACTTTTCCAACTTTATTATGCATGTAAGTTTTGACAATAGATATTATTTCTTCTTTCGTCTTTCTTCCATTAGTTAAAATTATTCTACATATAATAATGCCAGCATAGTTAAAAAAATATCTTTAAATAAGAAACTGCGACAGAAGTAATTTAACGTGATCGAACCTACCCGTACTTTGCACTGTACATGGGTCATAAACCAAATTCGGACACACCGTATAAATTCGTCCAGTCACGAAAATCCCCCTTTAATTAAAACGGGGTCGATCGAGCGTCTTCAAGACCTCCATCTCCAGCGGCCGTTCCCGAGTTTTACCGACAGCTAATATCGCTAAACAGTCCCTGAGTCGTCATGTATTCGAGGGACTTGGGGATTATTGCACCCATCACGACTTGCTCCCTTCATTTAGCAAATGATTTGTGAACAATGGCATCCTTAGATTGCAACTAAAGATTATTAAGAAATACCTCGGCATCCCCGCGCACTTTGAGCATATCGTCTAGTCAATAATCGTATAGATGAGCATAAGCAGGATTTACCAATTTTCTTTCATAGCCCATTATCTTAAAAGGTAGAAAGCTAGATTGTGCATCTTCTTACATTTTGTATTTGCTCGATTCCGTTTAGAGATGTAAAGGTATATTGATGGCTCCACGTTATCGTTATCGCTACTTTTCATATCGGCAAACCCCCGGAATAGCTTTTCTCAAGTATACGTACCGCCTTCGAGTAAATGTCAATTCAATTTACTTCTGAACCGATGGATTGCCTGAGAAAACTGATTGCCGAACTGTTAGGAGCCTGATTTCGGTTATACTTATACAGGGTGTTGCAAAATTGGTATACTAAGCCGAAACCTACATGTGCAGCATGGTATATCTAAGCCCGAAACTGAAATCAGAATTTGGAAATTCGGGAAAAAAAAAACTTTTTCCATAGAAACTTTGTTGGTCACGTGACTTTTTACTATGGAAAATGACATATTTTTTTTCGCGAATTTCCAAATTCTGATTTCAGTTTCGGGCTTAGATATAACACGCTGCACATGTAGGTTTCGGCTTAGTATACCCTTTTTGCAACATCCTGTATATGGCACGCTTTAGTTAGATTACCTACTGGAAAAAAATACTAGACATATTTATTCAAAATAGCTAAATACTGTAAAGTTAAAGGTACGGATACTAAGCGATTATAAATACAGGGTGTTCGGCTCATAGACCTATATTTTCAGTAATAGAGAACTATGTTTTTATCTTTAGGACCATAATGCTATTATTATACTTCTTTTTCTATGCGTCACAATAATTTAGACGGTGTTCATCGCTATTCCCTATAAACTCACGAACATGTTTATTTAAGCATAATCCGGGCCTAACATTTTAATGAATTCATAAAAATAAGCCATGTTTTTGTAACGTAACCTTGCCAAAATTCTGGTAGCTGCTTGTTGTTTAATAAATATAAACAAGAAAACTTTTTGAATCTATTAATGTTTACTCAAAACCCCGAAACTTTCTACATACGAATTTAGTAAATGGAAGATAACATGACTAAAACCCAGCTTAGACAGTTCAGCACTAGCCATGTTGTATTTTTTAAGGATATATTGTAGTAAGTCCGATTGACTTGTTAGGAGGTCAGCGGGACACCTACACGACGCAATCATGTTTGTTTATCTCGGCCGCCGCCGCCGCCGCGGGAACATTCTTGTACTAACCAACCCACTTCTTATCTTACTCTGTCGTTTTATTCTCGTTCCCTACTAAAGTAATTCTTTGTTTCCAGTAAAACAAAAGTTCTTCTTCCAAAGCGACTTGTAAAAAGATTTTGAATCAAAGTTGTTCACGATACATTACCTCAGAAAACTACTTTTAGTTTTCAGAAACGTTTAAATTTTATTCACTGTACGAGAACTGAAAGTATCCACTAAATAAGGATTTAATGTGACACATGATAATATAATATGATTGTAAAGGTAGCGTAGTCTGCTTGAGAGTCCCGACAAAGGAAACTTAATTTAAGCAGAGATGAGACGCGTGCGCCGCGCTCTTCGGCGAGGGCGGGCGGCGAGGGCGGGCGGTGCAGGCGGGCGCGGGCCCGAGCGCCGCCCAGACATCACGGTGCTAATCCGCTACGTGCACAAAATGAACATTTTAAATTTATAACACGCCAAATATATAAGACCAGATTATTATTAAAAGTTAATTAAATTTCACAGGAAAATACACACAGGTGCCAGGAAAATGTCGTTATTAAAAACGTTATATTGAACCTTTAATATTAATGAAGTAACGTGAGCTTAACACTGATAAACATTATCTTACCGTTAACCCTTTTAATTAAGGTTGTTCGTGGCTTAGTCGCTCGTTTGTAGTGAACTTTGCAGAAAGAAACGACTCCCGCATCATTAAGCGGAATGTTATACCCTGAATCCTGTTTTCAATATGAAAAGAAGGCCTCATCATTGTTTCTTTCTGCGGTAATCCAGGGTCTGCATTATGAGGCGGCATCCGGCCCTCGCCTGCCCCGGCCCGCCTAAAATATAACCCAATGAAAATAAAGGGAAAACCTATTGAAGTTTCCTCATGATATACGTATGACGCAAATATTACCAGACAAAAATTATGTTTTTTGTGATTTTTTATAAATTTAACTACCTACATACTTATATTTTCTCCCTTTACTAACTTAACCATACCTTTTAAATTAAGGCAAATGAACTGTCTAATATTAAGCACAGCGTTTCAGTAGAACCTTATTTTTATGTGGCATATAGGTACTCATAGGTAACTGTGGTGCTACGGTAGCGGTACTCTGTTGCACCTGACTCATAAAAAATACAAATATAGTCGCACCCCTGTGACTATCAAGGAAGGCAAGTGTTTGTGCCTTACCCTTATTGAGATTCATGGCGCAATCGCAACTATAACACTCGCCTTACCCTTTGTGCGTATTTAATAAGGAACTAGGGACAACAGAAGCCTGCTATTAAGTACGTACATGTAGCCACATATGTTCTTTTAGCAGTGTTTGAAAAGGGGATAGAGGGTCCGAATTAATAACGCTTTATTAACTCTTGTTCTACTTCCTTTGTCTAGCCCCTTTACCGACCTGACTCACTCGCTGTCGAAGTGGATCCCATCCAGTAAAGAGCAGTTGACAAAATGATTAATTCGGAACTAAATTCGGAAATGATAATACATTTATATTCTTACTATTCTCTTTATTGCTTTATTTAACAAACATATGATATAATATTATAAATATTTATAGATAATATTATTTTCTACCATATTACTTGTACCTACAAAAACTCGTAACTTTTCAAATATTCTACAAGCCCTGTTGGATTGCAAAAGGAGAACCTTCATACTTTTTGAAGTTATCCCGGTTAGATTTTAACTAGGCTCCTCTAATAAGGCTATCAAGTTTGTCAAAAGTGAGTACCTGCATTTATTTCATAAAGTTTTCCTTAATTCCTATGTACTTTACTCCCTTGCGGGGTAGGCAGAAGTGAATTGCTGCACGTTTTTCGTCCTTTGGATCGGGCACAATCAAGTCACGAAAATATATAGTTTAAATAAATAACATGTGGCCGGGAATAGAACTCGGGACGTTCAACTCAACAGTAGATGATACACTCTTTTCATAAAGAAATTATTTTTCTGCTTCCATATTTTTTACTCGTTGCAATTGCAACGGATCCAAGACACGATTTGAGAAGTGCAGGATCAGAGTCGTGAGCACAAGTTTCGATCCTCCGTTAACGTTGCGTATCGTCAACTGTCACTGTCAAAATGTAAGGCAAAGTTAGTTCCAAAAGTGACATTTGTTTTTTCCATATGTTAGGTGAAATTTCACCAATCGCTAAACGTATTTAGTAGCCTGTCATACGTCTGTCAGTTAGTACAAAATGTATTTAAAATTTGATTTAAATACGTTTAGCGTTTGGTAAAAGAGAACCTTCGTGTAGATTCGAAAATAGTATCGAATCCTATGCTCGCGACACAGTAGAGCGATCCGGAAAAAACGAAGCACATTCTATTCGATAGTCTATTCGAAAGTGCTGTCAACCTGTCAACAACAAAATGGCGGTGTATAGATTTCATTGACAAAAGAATAAAGAGAGGACATGCCATATTAACGAAAAAAATGCGCTTACCTAAACTTTGGTGTCAATTAAAATGGCGGCTTTTTTCTTGAAAAATGTAAACAAACAAATTGTTTGACAGCTGAAGTACCTTGTGTTTGGATGTCAATCTTGGTCAATCAACATGGCGACCGATCGCAATGTTGTAATTTTAGGCAAAGACAAAACAACTGTTGTCCTTTTTTACGTACGATAACACCAATAAGTTAAAAACCAAAAGAGACGACGATATATTTTTAAGTACAGATTTTTATGCCAAGTCCTCTTTATTCTTTTGTCAATGATAGATTTGCGAAAGTTTGACAGCTATCATTCCATAGGTCATTGTCAGAATAATATTATGTACTCTGTGGTCATTCTTTTCGAAACTCATTCGAAAGGTAAAAAGTGTTTGAAAGTGCTGTCAAGTTGACAATAGTCGCACTCGCATTCGATTCTATTCGTTAGCTCGAATTTTCGTGATACGGGTACAGGATCACGTAACCGACAAACGAAACTTAATTACACACAACTTTAGAAGATAAATCAAAGCTTTTTATGTAAAGATAGTATGAATGTACAATGATACACACATGTTCAGATGGAGCGACGAGCGCGGCTGTGAACATGGTCCGGTGAGCGCGGCGGCATGCTGCAGGTGGAGAGCCTGAAGCGGGCGTCGCCGAGCCCGTCGCGCGCGTCCGTGCGCAGCGAGGGCCGCGGCGGCCGCCCGCGCGTCATCACCGTCAACCGCGACGCCGCCACCATGGTGGACGCGCGCGCCTGCGAGCCCTGCGCCGCGCCGCCGCCGCCGCACTTCCGCTCGCGCACCTTCAGCGACGGCTTCATCCGCAACACCAGCCTCGAGCTGCTGCTGGGCGTGGACTGCGACGCGTGCCTCGCGCTGCAGCACCAGCAGCGCCGCGACCTAGACCTGGTCTGCAGCTGCGACGTCACGCACAACGACTTCGTGAACTACGGGCGGGCGCCGCGCGACCCCGAGCAGCGCCCGCGCTCGCTCGACATCTACCAGCTCGATCGGTTCAAGCGCGAGCCGCCGCGCCCCCGCCTCGCCATCGGTGAACACCGCAGTCTCGACAGAAAACACACCAAGAGCAAAGGGGTCTCCAATTATCTTTCGAAACAGATCATATCGTACGATCCGACTAATACCCTAGTACAGAAGATTAAACGGAAGCTATCCAATTTAAAAAAGATTAGCGGAGATACGATATCGAAGAAACATCAGAACGCGCTGCAGCTGGCGGACATCGCGTCGGGCTCCACCGGCTCGCTCAAGAAGCTCTCTATGCTGTCGCTGGTCGACAAGTCGAGCCGCCGCGTCAACAGCCAGAGTTGTATATTCTCCTCGTCGTCGCAGTATCAACTAAAAGACGATATGAAAACGAACGCGCCTACTTATGCCAATTTTTCCGGTAACTTGGACCAACAATGTTTAGAGAGATTGCGAGACTGTAATGCCGAGACGAGTAGGAGGACTCCGCAAAAGTTAATTAAAATGCGAAGTTTTGATAACAACGAAGATTTAGTAACTAGGAACTCTGTCGGTATCGAGAAAACAAAGTTCTCGACTCTAGATAACCGCAGTCGGTGTCGAAGCATGCGTCGCCAGATGTCGTACAACGAGTTCCCTCTGTGCCGCGAGCGCTCGCTGGTGTGGGAGGGTGAGGAGTGCGGGGGCCGCGGGGGGGACGAGCCCATGGACGAGGACCCCGCCTTCCTGGACCCCGAGCTCATGATGCACTGCACCTGCGAGAGTGACCACGACAAGCGGATACCTTCAATATTCTACGACACTCACGTAAGTTTGACAACCTTATTCTTGCCATGCTTGTAAATGGGTGATGTGTTTGAGTGTGTGTTGTCGTGCGCAGGGCAAGAAGCGTCCGTCGCCGGCGCCGGACGTGACGGAGCGCGGGGCGTGCCGCGCCTGCAAGCCGCACTGGCCGCCCGCCTCCTCCACCAGCCACAGCTCCACCACCACCGCTAACTCTACCAGTAAGATATTCAAGTATACCGTACAATCAACATAGTTATGAGATAAATGAGGTAGCACAAAAGGAATCTCCTCGAGCGTCATATTACGTTACGTTACGAGTACTATATTATAGAAAGAAAGAAAGAAAGAAAATTTATTTATTTCTTACACACACAGAAACAACACATACATTATAGTTATTTATAATAGTTTCATCTGGCTGACACCTAATCTGACAGGCTAATCTTTTCACAATGGTGGCAAACCTTCCTTCCAGCTCTAGTGTATGACACCAACACGCTAAGAGGAACAGAAGAAGCTTTCAACAGAACAAATACTTTTTTTACTGTAAATGTTATCAATAATTACGACCAAAGAAATTAAATACGTAAACAGTATTCTTCTTCTTCTGATTCTATGCTTTCGACGTTTTTCCGGTTATAAATAAGGCAGATAATTTTATGTCTTTTGTTATGCCATAAACAATAATTATTAACATAGAACAACGCCGAATACCTAATAGAAAGGAGTACCTACCTACTTATGAAAATCACGGTAATAAGATAGGAGTCACCATTTTAACGCTAGAAATAAACATCAAATTAAATGAACAAACCACAAACTCGATACAGGATCTGCGCTGAACCTAGCTGTAGTCAAGTATAGATGTTACATATCAATTAGTGAGTGGTATTGCGGAAACAAGCCGGGCTATCCAACTACCGGGGAGGGATCCCATTCCCATCGTCGACCGATCTATCCGCTTTTTGAGTCCGTTTCCTTATCTTATCGGTGGACAGACGAAATTATTCCATGTTCTATATTCATTTTAACTCTCTACGCACAAGAGGGTTTAAACTTGGAATGCTTTTGATAAGGCTATTCTTGCTAATCATCAACGTCGATTCCGGAGAAAAGTTTTAACTCTAAAGTCATGTCTTAACTAGCCACTTCTTATAATTTGTCTATATTAACCAAGCCCCAAAAATGCTGTTATGACGTAGTGTAACGTTATTTACACCAATAATATACCAGATTGTTATAATCGATCTTTTTGATCCATAAATAAATTATCTATACATGCTAAATTAGGTCTGTAGGTACCAATTAAGGTACCTACTGTTATACATTTTCATATCCGTAAATACTAATGTGCAAAACAATTCTTAGATATGTTATGCGCCAGTAACTGACGTAGAGATTTCTAGAGCAAAGTTATACAAGAAATTACTTTTTCCCTTCAAGATGCACACTAATGTACAGCAGATTTCTTGTTCCTTTTACGGTAACCGGAAAGCGAGTGATTAATATGTGTCGGATACAAAAAAGCCATTAGTATACCTACGCGCCGGGTATTGAACCGTACGGACATTACTCCCCATTAAAAGTTTGTTACATTCCAAATATAAGAGATAAAGCCACAGAGTTAAAATTTAACCTAATGGATCATAAAATACTGTTCCTAATTTGATTCACAACAAGCTCTGTCGGACGTATAATCTATTCACTCATACATATAATTAAATTCCGCTCATTATTGCTAGCAAACGTTATATAGTAGTTAATACTGAATAATTTCACGGTAAATTATACATGGAATATGTACAGACATGTTTATTGTATTTATAAGTTCTTAAACCTACCTACCTAGCATACATTAATAGAACATAGCTATGTAATATTATCAATTCTAAGCAGATTTCACCCCGCTCCCTATTTAAGATGTAGCAACATGATCCATTTGTTCTGAAATGAACTTAGTTGTGCTACAAGTTGTAGGTACCTTTAACAACCTGATCTCTTTGTTTCCCAATATTAAATTCACTTCGTTAGTCACAAGCCAAAAGGCACACAAAACAATTTGGGAGCTCGTAGTTTGATTCTACTATTTCAATTTCCAACAACATCAATATTCGTGCCCCGCATTGATGCCGTGGCCGCCGCTGCACGCAATATTTAATCTCCTGTTAGATCGTGATTCCATGTCGACTGGCCCGTCACTAAATGCTTAATCCAGAGGTTTCATGTCAGAAACCTGTCAATGCAGATTAGAATCGGAATAAAATATGTATTTTCAGATTATCAAAGCTTTCAACGGGGATCTGAAAGGACAATTATTTCCTAAACGATTTATAAAAAGTTGCAAAGCTATCCCTTTGCGAATAAAAAGTTCTTGCTCCGTCATCGTCATTTTCTGCCCGAGAAACTCCTTTACCAGCTCATCGATTCAAGAAGATCCATAGATACTGCGGGCTAGTATTAAAAGGGTTTTTAAAAGACGTAATCGGACTGGGCGAATAAATACCTAAATGATTTAGTTTGAGTATAAAATTATCATATTATATTAATCCTTCGAAGTATAATAGGTAATAATAAATACCTTTATAAATCTTGTATCGTGAACAATCAGTCTGCAAACTTTAGCTGATAGAAGTTTGAAACTTTATTATAAGAGAAGTTTTTATTCGGCAAGCCGTAGCCGGCAGCCAATATCGAACTCTCGAAATTGATACAGCACTGATAGTGGTGATTACTTGGCGAGACCGCCTAGGTACAGGTAGTCCATGATAGAGGATGACCTACTGACCGATGCTTATTGGACTTTGTCTCGGAATATTGGGTGCATTGAATAGTAAAGCTTTAGAGGTGTTTTGTTCACGAGCAATCGCCTTTTCAGTTCATATTTTTCCTTTGAACCTTATATAGAAGGAGAAGTGTTTGTTAGTGTATATATTCTATGATGTACGTGTGCGTGTGTGTGTAGGGATGTCGGTGTGGCACCGGCGCTGGTGCTGCGTGGCGGTGCTGGTGCTGGTGGCGGGCTCGGCGTGCGTGGCGGGCCCGCTGGCGCTGCGCGCGCCGCCCGGGGCGCCGCTGCACGAGCGCCTGCGCCTGGCCGACCGCCTGCTGCACGACACGCCGCTCGTCGACGGACACAACGACCTGCCCTGGAACATACGCAAGTTCCTGCACAACAAAATCAAGGACTTCAGGTACTTGTTTACCTCATCAAAATTCAGCCCTTTGTCTCCTTCCCCGAAACTTTTACCTCGCTTTAATTTTATTTTGCGGAGCGCCCGGCGCATTGTTTAAGTTTCAAAGTTATTCCGAGGCGAGCGTTTATTGTGTTTGGCGCAGGTTCGACGAGGACCTGCGCACCATCTCGCCGTGGGCCACCAGCTCGTGGAGCCACACCGACCTGCCGCGGCTCAAGCAGGGCCGCGTCGCCGCGCAGGTACACATCACTCATTTCGACCCTATTGTTTTAGGCCAACCATGACAAACAAGTCTATTCAGTATTCATCTAGACGATGTTGTTTTTGTGCAAAAATATTTTCTTGGGTTCCCCAATCTGTTACAATAACGGGCTTTTAAATTGTGCCATTCAACTGTCTACAGCACAGATATAAAATTATGTTCGATCGAAAAATAGTTACAGATGCGACACTCATTTATATTCCGATAGCGTGCCGAAGTTGTAAGTAAGTCGTGCTTGATATTTTAATCTGTTTGTTTGTGAGTTCCGCTGACGTGTGTGTGTGTGTGTCAGTTCTGGGCGGCGTACGTGCCGTGCGACGCGCAGCACCGCGACGCCGTGCAGCTCACCTTCGAGCAGATCGACCTCATCCAGCGCCTCACGGAGCAGTACCAGCCGCAGCTCAAGCTCTGTACCACCGCCGACGGTAACCACCCACCCCACCGTTACCTAGCAACCACGCTGTAATATGTGCCCGTAGACCTTTCCAGCTATTGTCTCATCACATGACAACACCACAACTATGCGCTGACTACGCGCTCCTCACACCGAGCCGGAAATTAACGAAACATATCTCTCCGTCCGCCCGGGCACCCGCCGCCGCCGCCGCCGCCGCCGGCAAATGCTTATTGAACTTTTAGAAGTGCTATGCATTTTTATAAAACTTCAGTGTGCATTTGAATAAATAACACTTTCATAACTGCCTCAACGATTTTATAACAATAGCCACAATCTAGAGCGAAAGGAAAATAGGCACTGAATATGGCTCTGCTTTTAAATATAACGCTGTGTTACGTCGGGGCTGGATTTGCATGAAAAAACGATTGTCTTGACTGTTTTGTACTGAATTAAAAAAATCATAGCGCATCCCTAAGTGGATAAAATTCATTTACTTGGGAGTCTTCCTTTTTCCTTCCTGCTTGGTTTTGTAATTTAAATGAGTCCTATGAAAATGTGAGATCTTTATAGCGCACTAAACGATCGTAAAGTCGTTTTACGAGGTTTATCAGAAAATGGAAACCACCTTTTAGTGTTGAAGTTAGTTGGAAACTAATGTTGTAGGTAAGTTCCGAATTTCGTTTGCGAGACCCTCCAACAACGGGCGACGGGGCCGCACGATTTTACATTACTGAGATGACGAGCCGCGGTGGCCGCGGGGGATTGCAAGAATTATGTGTATTCGTTTCGCAGTAGACAGTATTAAAAATTATTCTCATGTCCTCATTAACAAGATTAAGTTTTATATTAATTATTGTTTTAGTCCAAATATTAACATTGGTGGAAGTTGGACTACATGTCGAGAGTACTATGTCCGTGGACTTCACCAACAACTACTCAACAAACAAATCAAATTGATACGACCGTTTAGAATAGACATATAATACTGTAATTAGAAAATTTTAGTATTACTTTATGATATTCAGCTAGGTTAGACTCATATCAAGTTATAGGTTTAGTCATAAAATTTTTGTGATGATAGGATGTGTTTAAATTTTCATAGTGAATATAAAAATACTCTATCAAGTACTTATTTATGATTGGATACTTACACATGTATACTTCAAAATAAGTTTTAATTTTTGTAAATTGTTTTACTTATTAAATTGGTAGTATCGAATGTAAGATTTAATAATAACAATAATCATTTATTGATACCATTTAACAGAGGTTATAGCTATACACCCGACCCCGCGTTCTTCTATGATAATAGCTATATAATACCCTATTTCCACATCTTAACTCTCTAATAACAAGAATAAATCAAAGCTCCTCCATATTTCCCTACTAACGAATACATTTCTATCATGTACTTACTCGAAGAACATGTTTCTATTAAATAAATCCCACTTACCGCACAAGGAACTCCCTAAGCGTTCACCGCTCTCCCTAATCCGCGACATTCACTCGTGACGAGCAAAGCCTCTCCCCGCAGACATAATAGCGGCTCACGCGAACCACCGCATCTGCTCGCTGGTGGGCGTGGAGGGGGGCCACGCCATCGGCGGCTCGCTGGGCGTGCTGCGGACGCTGTTCCAGGTGGGCGTGCGGTACCTCACGCTCACGTCCACGTGCGACACGCCCTGGGCCGAGTGCGCGCAGTCCCCCGACAAGGACAGGACCGCTGGACTCACGCCCTTTGGCAAGGTACGTATTGAGGAGTCGGCGTAAGCCGTGGTAAAAGTTTGCAGAGTTCGGCAGGGAAATTCGAGCGCGATACAACAATACAATTCGTAGCCGCGTAGCGTCGTAGCTGCTACAGCGCTACGAAGCTACGTGCTACGGATTGTCGTAGGCGTAAAATATTATAGGAACTTCAGCCACATGTACGATTTTTTAGCTTTTACGAAATATGCTAAATAATTTTATTGTGATATTTACAAAACCTAGGTATTTTTTCTGATACTAGAAGTCTAGAATATTAAGTTAATTGCTAGATTATTAAAGTCAAGCAAAGTTGTATGTAAGAAAACATTTATTATTACAATTGATCGTATGTAGAGATTAAATACAAGCACTGTATTCGCACACGTACTTAGCTGTTTATGTTCCAATCTTATATTGACGTTGAGCGGCGAATGTGTGTTCAGCTAACACACGCGAATTGCTGCAAATTAGTTTGCAAGCTTGTAACCCATTAACATCAGCGTAGCTCACGCAGAAACTACAGCTTGATAGAAAATCAATTCACCCTTCGAGCTCACACGGCCGCGGCCGGTAATTATACGTATAGGAGTAGGCGGCGGCAATGTGCCGGATGAAAGAGAACTCACCTTATACAGTTTTTGCGCCACGTTAACTAGGGAGCGGAATAAGGTCGTATCGTTTAAGTGTCACGTCACATGGCCGCGCCGCCTTCATCTTTCACGACACTGGCATCTGCCGGCCCGCTCGCTGCTATTACTATAACGGGATTACCGGGTAACTTAATTGCTAATAAATCATTAAATACAAAGTATACTGTCAATATACTTAAACCGTACGAAGGCCCTCTTTTATCCCTCATTTAGTTAATGCCCCATCTCTCCTTATTCTATCCAGTTTAAGACTTTCCTTAAGTCTTATAAGATTAACAGAAGTTGTTATCTCTTTAAGGAACTGATTCTATAAAGGGGCCTCGTTAGGAGTGGATTTATGGTCGCTCTAACTGTCCGCCCGATCTTTTTATTTGAATCTCTTTTAAATAAATAAACATCGATCGTCCCTTGCAATTTAGTTGCGGGTCCGCGCGGCGCTGCCGTGACTGGGGGCCGTAAACCAGCGAGCGCGGCGGGACCGGCTCTCGGCGTGGACTATACAGGGTGGCGGACAGATTGAGACGTCTGGCGGGAGAGTGTGCCATAATCATAAACATCCTGTGGCTCTGCAATATTTCGCTTTGTATGAGCTCGCCGGATGCTCGCGAAGGAGTTTCTTTGTTTCGCGAGCAGCGATACTTTTCAAAATATTTTCTTTTGTTACGACCACTCACTGCGTGTAACGTAACGCAAAAGCACAGCGAGCGTGCTTGCAAATCGGAGGCTGTTTTTTCAAGACGTGCATATACATTATACAGCTATTAAGATTGTACGTGCAACGTGCACTGTATGCAGTGTGTGTGGGTACATGGAGGCATATTAATGCGAGGCTCCGCTCCGCCGCAGTGGGAGAGTGCGGCTCGCTGCGGCCTTCTTCAACACCCGCACGATACCTTCATTACGTGTACCTACCTGCCCCACTAATGATTATATCGGTTTTTAGTAGCAATATAAATAGGTTGGACTGCATAATACTTAACTATATTTTGATTTTGTGGTAATAAATTACCTACTTACTATTTTAAAATAGACTGTACAAATTATATTACCTAGAGGTACGTATTCATCTTGACAGTCTTATTTATGTGTGTATAAGAAACTCGTATTTTATGTCGAGATTTATTGATTTCAATTTGGAACCCGCCACAAAAATAAAGCAGGTAATTCGTGAAAGCGAAGGTAAAGCACTCAATTAATTCAAACAAACGCGAACTTAGCAGCGAGAACAATAGAGAATGGCTTGAATAAATATTTCAATACTGGCTGCATTCGCGGCGGGACTCAATGAGCCGCTGGAGTTTCGGTACCACATATTAATGCGTAGGTCTACTTATATTAGCCATAGCTCCCGCGAGATTGGACGAGCGACGGCCTGGCGTGTAATGTGTTATTTAATCAGCCTTTGTTCTCGGAGCCGAGGGCCCTTCAGCCCGCCACTGTTTGACGTTGAGGATTCCATGAATTCCGTTGTAGCGCGTCATGACTCATGTATCATCGTTGAAGAGGGCTTAACAGATGTAGGACATCGCATTTCGGTAAAATTTAATAACAATAAACTATCTCGTTTGTAGTACTGTTCCTATGTGTCCAGCGATCGGGTGAATGTGTAAAAAATTGGTGCCTCTATTTTAGGTGGTGATAAAGGAGATGAACCGGCTGGGCATGCTGGTGGACCTGTCGCACGTGTCGGAGCGCACGATGCGCGACGCGCTCGCCGTGTCGCGCGCGCCCGTGCTGTTCTCGCACTCGTCGGCGCGCGCGCTGTGCAACGTCACGCGCAACGTGCCCGACCCCGTGCTGCGCCTGCTGGCCGCCAACAAGGGGCTCGTCATGGTCAACTTCTACACGTCTTTTCTAACGTGCAAGGACACCGCCACCGTCAGGGATGCTATAGGTCAGGGTACAACAGTGCACATCGCTTTGAGCGGTCACTATATAAATCGACGAACGAACGAGGATTGACACGCAATCAGTACGATTAATACAGCGAGCGTGTACCTACAGCTCGTTCGTTCCTACAATTACTGTAGTGACCCCCCTGTAACTCATTTACCTTATCTTATTTATTATTAATCATTTCTTTAGAAACGTAAAGTGAATGAATGAATGAATGAATACTTTATTGACAGAAAAAATATGTAAAGTATACATAAGTTGAACAATTAAATAAAGAATTTACATTGTTACCTAAACTAGGCTCATCACCTGTGCTTTAGATAACAAGCTCTTCCTTTATAACTTAATAGTAGGCACTACAAAGAGTATTACAGTGTATAATGAGTTTATAATATTATATACATTCATTAGAGAAAGTAATTAAAAACAAAAGTACTAATAATACAAGGACTTACAGTAAAAACGTCCACATAAATTAAATTAATAAAGACTTACATTACTAAATAATATTTATCTGTTTATCTAATTTTCCAAATCGAAAAATCAAAACAATTTCAACACACCCAAACCATACCAAAAGTGACAAGATCAACCGCGGAGGGGGGAAGATAACAATTTTTCCGTTTCGTCATAATCGAGAGAAAATAACCATTTAATCAAAACAAATTTCGCCTCAAAGGAATTACATTTGTAGATGAAGTGTAGCCTATTTGCTAGGTTGTACAGGAAGCCAGCTAAGTAACATTGGAATCTGTGCACAAAAAATTTTTTATAACTACAAGTGGAAAATATATTAGATGAGCGACGTGATGAACAAGGTTTATTGAGGGACAGTGGATTTAAGAAAACGCGTTTATGAGTTCTAAGAATAGTGTGTATCTGTTTAAAATTGTATAAAATAAATGAATTCTTAGGCTCAGTAAAACATTTCCTTTTCAGCGCACATAAACCACATTCGTGACGTGGCCGGCGTGGACTGCGTGGGCCTCGGGGCCGGTTACGACGGGATTAATTAGTAAGTTTATTCCTTTATGCCGTATAACATTCCCGGTTTATTACCAGGCAAGCCTACACTAACACCTATAGTCCGTCACAATTAAGTCACAATACGGGCTCAATCAAATATTCATGGAGTAATTACTCTCGCTCATAATTCATGATCTATAGGGTGTTGCAAACGAGGTATAGTAATCCGTAAGAGGGTGACTCTGCTCGTTAATGTCATAACGAACATATTTTGGAAGCTCGTGGAATACAGATAATTATGTGATCGCCATAGTAAAAGGCAAGTGACCAACAAAGTTATTAGTCTATAAGCAAATTTTTTTTCGCAAGTCTGGAATAAAAGTTCTTAAGAATGACTTAAAACCCTTCCTTCATTGGAAGGAGACCCATGACCCATGCAGCAGTGTACTTGTGCGTAATGGGTCGTGATGAAGAATGACTCCTTGTCACCCCTTTTCCGCTTTTTCTAACCTCTTGTATAGCTTTTGACCCTTGTGATCCCTCCTCCAGCACGCCGCAAGGGCTGGAGGACGTGTCGTCGTACCCGCTGCTGTTCGCGGAGCTGATGGAGGAGGGCTGGAGCATGGAGGAGCTGCGCAAGCTGGCCGGCCTGAACCTACTGCGCGTGCTGGGCGCGGCCGAGCGGGTCGCCAAGGAACTCACCGCCTCGCAGGTACGGTGTACGATGGGAAATTTTTGGATGATAGTGTTTTTTAAGTTTGTAAAAATTGCTTTTGTTAGACGAATTTTATCGGAAAACTTTATATAGTTCTGAGAAGAGTATAAGTGAGCATTTATATCGCACTTTGAGTACAAATAAATTCCTTAAAAATGTTGTGCCAGACGTATTACATACGTACATAGGTACTTAGTCCACTATTGTTTTTTGCGATTTCTCATGAACGCATTTTTTTAGTTAGGTCGTTACTGTACTAAATGTGTGACTTGCCATGTATAGTCTTATGTTTAGACGGAATGCGGGGGAGAGTTTCAACTACGATAACACTCCAGTGTTGTTATGATATAATATGTAAAGACTTTTCAGCGGGTCTCTGATTGTTTAATGATGACAGGTGACGCCGTACGAGGATGCGCTGCCCCGGACGCCCGACGCACACAACTGCTCCAGTCAGGACCTATAAGTACCACGCTGGTGAAATTGTTAGTTAAGTTGGTAATGGTTGTATAGATACATGATAACAGTGTGCAGAATTGTTCTTTCAAGAGACAAACATAACTTTTCAATTGTATTTTTTATGTTGATTAATACACTTCTCACGTATAAAATAGTAGGTAGCGATTGTCCGCTTACAGTTGAAATGAACTGAAATATCGACCCTTTTTAACAAGCTCCTGGTGGGCTATTACCGGTGAAATGCTTTTGTTACTCGTACTTTTGCTTCACGGCAACCATTGCGTAGAATTTACTTAAAAGCCGTTATTTATGATCTCGATATTTGTGACCCGTCGCTTCAATCATTTAGTGGTATAAGGAACTATGGTTAGTGTGTCTTGTACTATCCCAAAGCTAAGCTAGTTAAAGTTCAGTATCGATTGATACTATCAATCATAGCTTTATCCAAAGACCAACTTAGTGAATTATTATTAGCGTAGGAGAATTAGTGAAAATTTTGATAAATTTTAATACATAAAACTTACATTATATTATGTATCTATTATACATAGATATACTATTGCAATATTAGACCCTATGATGGAAATAATAGACGGATCTTAAGACTGAAATGTTTTGAAAGTAATTTAGTGTACGTTATGAATTATAAGAATATTGGTAGAGACATTCTCTTATTCTATCTTAAGATGTGTTTATTATTCCTTTATTTCAAATTAAGGAGTTAGTAAAATTTTCTAAAACCCCTGTAGTACCTGCGAAACTTTAATTCTTCTTCAGAGTGTATTCTTCGAGACATATCCAAATAGGTACTTACGTAATAATAATATTAATATTTGTCTATCATTAAAATTCAATTTCAATGTTAATAGGATTTGTATTTAAGTAGAGATTGAAATTAAATGTTGTTACGTTATTTTGTGAAACAGTTTAAGTATGTAATTCAATTAGAATTTGTCTCAATAATTAATTATCGAGAGGTTTACTATATTTGTTGGTATTTACATGTTTTAATCGATATATCAATTATCAAAATGTACTTAGCTTTAATTTGGTAAGTAGGTAAGGTAACAGAAAATATTATGGTAGGTGGTTTGTTTCACATTTACGTACAAAAATAAGTTAGGTTTAAATAATAGCTCTATTATGATTACACTCAACGCCGTCGCTTTTTTCTTAAAGACTTAAGTTTTTTTTTTAATTATCTCTTAACTAAGTTATAGAGCTTGCTTCTAAAATCCACTGATAATTCGTTATACGCTTTTTATACTAAATTCCTATAACTACTTACCTATATACCCAAGAAAAAGCACTTATTTACATAAGTACCGCCGAATATAAAAAATTCTAAAGAACGGCCACGTATCCTATGGAAACGTTTGTTTTTCATTTATAACACTAGGCACGTATTTAATTCGGCCATGAATTATACGTAACTTGAGTAAAATTCACCCGTTTACGAAACCGGCAACAGTCGTTCAATCCTATCCTACTTCCTAAGGGTCCTTAAATTAAATTGGAAAAGACGAGAGATCTTGCGTTCTTGTCTAGTGGTCGGTGGCTGCCTGTTTGCTACAATTGTGCCAAAGAAATCGAGAGATTTTTATAATAATGCTTTGTTCTTAAAACTTAGTTGTACTAGGTATACAAGTAATTGTTAAGTTTACCTTCCGTTAATGTTATTAACTAGTTAAGTATTAATTTTATGAACTCTAGGTACTTCTATAGTTACCTACCAATTTGCAAATAGCTAGGAAAAGAATACCCACTGATAAGACAGCAATATATTTAGTGTAGGTGGGTCCAATACCTATACCTACTCTGCTCGTACACATAGGCACGATATGTCTGGGTTATTGTCACAATAGCTAACTCGTGAATAGAGCGTGTTCTACATAGAGGAATATCCACCTACCAATTTTGAGTTTGTGCCAAAATTGTATGTTGATCGAGACAATTAACTGGGTTTGTACCTATTGTGTAACTTATACGTTAAATGTCGATATTTAGTAGTAAGCGCAATAGGTACTATTGCCTTAAAAATCTTAATAATAATACAGATTTTAGGGAAATTTGGTAGATTTTTTAATGTATTTATTCTATGCTTGTGAGACATTTGTATTTTAAGACCCCGAAATGCAAAAATAAACCAAAAATTTCCTACAGCATATTTGTTTTATTTCTTTCGCTAAGAGGTTAGATTCGTTCTTCTGAAATTTGTTATATCACTTTACTTACTTACTACGAAATCCTTGATTATACCTACCTAAGAAGCTCTGAAGGAGGGGGACTCCCGTAAAATAGGTAGGTATAGGTATTTTTTTTATCTCAAGGTAAGTAAGTTTTCGTGTAACTATACTAAGTGTAAGTATACTAGTAAGGCTATCACCGTCCCTCTCTACTAGTCTTTACCCTTGCACTCTGAATCTACAATAAGTATGTATGTAGTTGTAATAAGTTATTTTATGAAATTCTCAACAAGTTAGCGTAGTAGGTTAGGAACTTAGATACTTAGATAATCCAAATCCTAACTTATATTATAAATGCGAAAGTAACTGTGTCTGTCTGTCTGTTACGCTTTCACGCCAAAACTACTGATCGGATTAGAATGAAATTTGGTATACAGATGGTCTAGACACTGGGAAAGAACATAGGCTACTGTTTATGCCGGAATTCCCACGGGAAAACTTTCAAAGGCAAAGCAAAGCTCGCGGGAATAGCTAGTCGTAAATAATACATACAAGTACTTAATAATTAATCATAGTATCTAGGATGTCTAGGATAAGTCATACTAACCATTATTTAGAACACAGTCAAGCTTATTAACTTACTCTAAATTTAGAGTAGGTACCTACAATAAGCTTGACTTGACTTATTTGGTTTATATCGTTAAGGATATAAACCTAAAGTAGGTAAGTATATCCCTTCCAGTATCCACGAGTCCAAACCTTAAATTATTAGATTTATTTGTTATTATTGAAAAAGTATAATATGTAGCTAGCTACATAGGTATATAACTGGCATAATATTCATAAATCAGCAGGTAAAAAACCTTTCGCAATAAATTTCATGAAAGTGAGTTACGACTTTATTCGATTAAGTACTTTTATACCTACTTTAGTCGCCTGAAAGTTTTCTTTCTTCTGCTTCTGTGCAAACCTTCGTCCATCGTCAGGCATTGGATTAATTAAACTTTGAATTTCCATAGTCCAATAAGGTAGGTTCTCACAATGAAAACAGTCAAAATCGGGTAGCTAGCTTGCGTGTCACCTTTGACTACCCCGTATGTATGTATATTGTAGGTAGGTATGTATGTATGTATAAGTAAAAACTAAAATTTATATTAAAAAGTCTTTGCAAGAATCGCACTCTTTATTTTCATGAATATAGAGGGGCTGTAGGTAATAAAGATAAGTATACTAGAATTAGGTATACAAGTTATTTTAAAAATATCACTAACAACACTGGGTGTTGCAAAAAGGGTTTGGATAAGGACAATGAATAATACACTCACGGGCAATGAAAAAGTTCCATTCACAAAATGCCGACATAAAATGACCTAAATTTTATCAATCATTTAATTTTATTTTTGGGCTTAGATATAACATGCTGCACACGTAGGCTTCGGCTTAGTATACCCATATACCCTTTTTGCAACACCTGTAGGTATAGGTAAGTACAAGTATTTGACTACCCACATAAGTACAAAAAAACTTTATAAGTAAAAAAAATATAGGTACCTACCTACAAAATAAGGTATTTTTAAATCTTGAGAAAGGTGTTTACTAAGCATAGTAAAGTTTACTTATTTATTAGTACTTAGGAGTTTGTGAAGTTCTTTCCATTCAATGATTAAAAATAAGTCACTGGTTCTATTAATGTTAATCAGTCTTATTTTTTCCTTGTATTTTCTAGGTTTATATGACTTGCGAAAGGTGGCTGATTATTATTGTATGCGGAAAGCTATAGATTGCATCCAGTGTCGTGCTTTGGAAGAGCCCTAGGTCCAGCAGTGGACTGCTACAGGCTGATGATGATGATGATTTTTTGGTAAGTTAGTAACTAACGTAGCGAATAAGTACTTCTTAGTTTTCCCTACACATCAAAATGAATCTACCCTAGAGCAAAACTATTAAGTCCTGAAAACGGAAGTGGATTCTAACTAATTGTTACAGACCGTATATTATCGATGAATTAGTATTATATTTACTAAAGGACAAATCCGTTAAAAAGCCATAAACGAATGGTATTTTATTTTTAAAATGTAAGTAAATAACTGATACTGATAAAAAGTCTTTGCAAAATCGCACTCTTTAATGTCAGGACTTTATAGTTGGACTGTACGTGCTAGTTTTTTGTTTCTAGACCCATGGTAGACCCCCGGTTTAGTCTGTGCGTTAATTCTAGTTCAGCCATTCAGGACAAAGGTACATAATGTACATATTAGTGATATACCTGGGTGAATCATGAATATAAGAAGAATTCGGGGTTACGCTATGAACCGCGCGCCTGCAGCAGAGCAGATTTTCCAGCAAAACAGCAAAAGGATATCTTTATCTTCGATCGATAACTTCAATTCAATCTTCTTAATTTTAAATATTAGCGCGCTTTGCGCAATTTCAAGTCTATGGTTGGAATAATAAATAACTCGTGCTAAATGTAAATCTTAATCAATTCTTTTGTCTCTATCCTGTGCTCCTAGCATAATGTTAATCTGTGGTGTAGTACACAGATTAATTATTTGAAAGTTCTGACTTTGACAATCAATAATCACAGAATAGGCACAGCATTATTTACGTTTAGGGTTCGAAGTATCGGCGTCCGGTATCGATACCGAGTACTCATGTGGTATCGAGACGAGGGTATCGATACCGAAAAAGTATCGGTCCAAAAGTATCGATACTACTCAGTATCGAGTACTTGCGAAATAGTTAATTTTTGTACCTTCACCAGCATAAAAATCTTCTTTTCCATTGCATTTTGAAAAAAAGTTTTGGTGATAATAGCAAATAAACACAAAAAAAATGCAAGACTCTGAGGTTTTAACGGATTGATTTTGTTTTAAGATCTTTTATGAAGGCCTATCATATTATAATGTGACGACAATGTACTCGATACCAGCGATTTGTGTATCGAGACGAGGGTATCGATACCGAAAAAGTATCGGCCCAAAAGTATCGAGTACTCAGTATCGGGTATCGCGAACGAAAGTATCGATACTTACTCGGTATCGAAAGTATCGTTCGAACCCTATTTACGTTTGTTTGCATTTTCTATAATAGTTTTTTTTGTTGAATAATTGAATTGTATTTGTTTAGGATTCTTTTAAAGCGAGGAATAATTCAGTAAAATGGGGGAGAAATCCACCCCCCTCCTTGCAGTTTTGCAACTTCTTCGAAAATACAACTTGAAGGTAAGATAAAGCGGCTAGCAAAAAGTAGGTAACGTGTCCTGAGATTTGGAGCTCATTTTATTCACTGTACTGATATATTTCCAGGGCACAGAAGAGATTCTACGTAAAGAGGCCAGTTTAAGTGACACAGAGATTGGAAACTTAGATCTGCCAGAAGTCGAATTAGCCAGCATCCTAACATCCCATCATACCGAAAGTGATCCATACAGTTACGAGTTTGCTTATGATAGCCTCAAGAAATTTATAGACAATTCTTTGGATGTTTATAAGGTATGATTCAGTTTTTTATTTCATTTCCATTCCATATCAATCTATTTTATCTTTTGGGTCTACTCTATTTCAAATTCAAAAACTAGCTAAGCAAGTTAACCAACATTGTCAAATTGCCTATTTGTACTAGGTATTTGTCATAACTTTCTGCTTATATTCATGATAAGGGTGCTACTGCCAAGAGGTTATTTAGTGTGGGCTGAAATATACACTGTAATAATAACACACTCTAAAGACTGTGATTATAATTCAATTGGCGGAACAATCAATTGTTGATGAATGCTTCAGAATCTGTCAATTTAGTATCTGAGTTTAAAAATAGACTTTAGTTTACATAAGCACATCTTAACATTTCAGCATGAGTTGTCTACACTTCTGTATCCAGTTTTTGTGCATATGTATTTGAGCCTTATATTATATGACCACAATGAACATGCAGCAAAGTTCTTGGACAAGTTTGGCAAAGAACAGGAAGACTATTATCTGGACGACCTTGCCAAGTTGGCTATTGTCAAGAGTAAAGATCAAATCAAAGGCAATGAACTGGCTGAAATTTATACGTAAGTTGCTAACTTTTCATAAGATTATTCAAGTTCTCTTAACAGAAAAATAAGAAAACCTAAATAATGTTAGAAAAAAAAGTGTATTATGGACTTGGTCTGACGTAAAATTCTATTATATTCTACTCTAAATCATCAGGAAATTAAGAAAGTTTCAAAATTTATGTTAATATTATTTATTTTTGAAATTTCAGTGCAAACAAGTTTGTGGTTCAGTTTTCAAGAGATGCCTCCTCGCAGTTGAAGCGGTTTCTGCATGAGCAGAAGAACTCCACCGTTATAATCAATATCATCAACAATCACATCCAGATAGAGGTCCACGACGGTCCCGGGAGGAGCCTGGCGCAGGTGCGGGCCAACACTGGAGGTGTCCTGGGAGAAGCTACTAGAAATGGTGACTATTTCAATTATACAAGGACAAAATATGCATTAATTCATAATTATGTTGGGTTTTTCCAATTTGTAAATAAAGGAACCTATTTAGAGTAATAATGTTCTAGTTTGAGTTGTTTCATATCCCGATTAGAATTCCCTTATTCAGTATTTTTCAACTATAATTGAGTTAGTTGAGTTTTTTATTTTTATAGCTTTTAAATTGATAAAATTTATGAGCAGAATTCACATTATTATGTTCATGTAAGTGTTCTTGTCCCTTTAAAAAAGATAAATAAATATACTAGTTAAGTAGTAGTTATTATGATTTAAAACATAAAATTAATGTCTATCTAGAAATAGTGAATTAAACTACAAACATTATTATTTTTAGAAAACCGTGCCAAGGTATACTACGGACTGCTGAAGGAGCCGGACATCCAGGTGCTGCCGCCCACCGTAGAGGATGAGGAGGAAGTTGAGGAGACTCCGGACAAACCCAAGAAGAAGAAAGCTAAAAAAGACAACATCTTTATGAAAAAACCAAAGTCTGATCCAAATGCTCCTCCTAATGATAGGATTCCATTGCCTGAACTGTAAGTCATTCATATTAAAATCTTGGATAAACTCAAGTAATAGACCAGAAAATTATCCTGCTATGATAAAGTGTGTAAAGTTTCTACATAAATGTAGTGTTTTCAAGTGATATTCTAATACCTATATCTGTACTCCAATTAATCAAAATACTCTCTGAAATATTCCAGGAAGGAGAACGACAAAATAGAAAAGGGCAAAGCCATTAGAGAAGCAACAAAGAGGGTGCAGCTCGGGCCGGAGAGCCTGCCGTCCATCTGCTTCTACACGCTGCTGAACAGCGGGCACACCGCCATATGTTCAGACATTTGTGACGACTCCTCGCTACTGGCGGTGGGCTTTAACAACTCCACTATTAAGGTATGGTCTTAATTTGAATATAGGTACAAGTCATAATAGTTTGAATAGTATAATAATTCTGGCCTGGTTTGAATGAAGGATGCCTTGAACTGATGATTTATGCTTGTGTTGTTTCAGGTGTGGACTCTAACACCGGTCAAATTGCGCGGCATGAAATCAGCAGAAAAGTTACAAGACATTGATAAAGAAGCAGGTAATCATTTTATTTTTTCTATTGATTACGATCAAGTTCTTGATAGTGTTAGCAGTTACCTCTATTGTACAATAATACTATTTTTAGACCAGCCTATCCAAGGTATTTACTGAATTTTTCTAATGCAAACAGCAAGCATATAATAAAAGTGTTTCGTCAAAGTTTAACCTAAACTCCTTCTCACCCAGGCGACGTGCTGGTGCGCATGATGGAGGAGAAGGACCGCGACACGGCGCGCACGCTGTTCGGCCACGCGGGGCCCGTGTACCGCGTGGCCTTCGACCCCTTCCGCAACCTGCTGCTGTCCTGCTCCGAGGACGCTACCAGTGAGTCACCATTATGTGTTATACTATATATTTCAAACGAGCTGTTCCCGCGAGCTTTACTTCGCCTTAAAAAGTTTGGCCGTGGGAATTCCGCGATCCAATGTAGCTAGTGGTAGTCGTAGGATTGTAAAGCTAGGCCAAAGCTTACAAATGTACATGCACATGTCGAGTTTCATGAAGTAACTGTTATACTTATTGAATAATCGCTGATGAGCACCACTTCACGTTTACTTGTTATAGCATAACTTCTAGTAGTATCAAAATCTAATACAACTGCATCTGTGGCTGTATCACAAAAATTCACCTAATTTATGGGCAGTTCTCCAAGGTTAGGATTTACCAACAGAATCACTTATCAAGATCTCTTACATACCTACAATTCCAGTGAACATCATGACGATAAAATTTGCGGCCTTTATTCACATCGGCATTAACGCTTCCACATTCCTCCGCAGTCCGCCTGTGGTCTCTACAATGCTGGACGTGCCTAGTCGTGTACCGCGGGCACGTGTGGCCCGTGTGGGACGTGCGCTGGTCCCCGCACGGCCACTACTTCGCGTCGGGCGGCCACGACCGCACGGCGCGCCTGTGGGCCACCGACCAGCACCAGCCGCTACGGATCTTCGCTGGGCACCTGTCTGATGTTGATGTGAGTACTTACTAAAGTATCGGATCATAATAGAAGGACAGCATATCTAAAGAAAAATGCCTCCTGAATTAATTAATCCAATACCTACTTTATATAAATTATACTCTTCCTATTCTTTGTGAAGTGGTTACTTTCCTTTATCATCTGAATAGAACCTGTATGACAATGACCTGTTGAACCTTGATCTACACTCAAAATAAAAAAAATGCAAGAACAAGATTGTGTGTGTGTGATTGGATAGTAATGGTATGTGAAGGTTTCATCTATGGTTTCCTTAACCGATAATATTCCTAATAATCCATTTCATTTATCTGTAAGTAGATAGATAGAATACAGTTTATTTGTACACCAACAAAGAATAATTAGATTAACAAATTGCAACTTAATTAGGGTACAACAGTAGGTCTTATCACTAAAAGCGATCTCTGCTAGACAACCTTTGGATGGAGGGAATAAGAGATAAAGATTATATTAAGTACATATTAATTTTTTGGAATAAATTATGTTTTTCTCGCCCCCAGTGTGTGCAGTTCCACCCGAACTCGAACTACGTGGCGACGGGGTCGAGCGACCGCACGGTGCGCCTGTGGGACTGCGTCACCGGCGGCCAGGTGCGCATCATGACGGGGCACAAGGTACGTACCTACTGCATTCATACGGAGTTAGGCTGTTTTTAACAGCATGCGGATTTGATCATGCTCGCGTTTATACGAGTATTCATTGTAACGCGTGGAATATGCACGCTAAACACGGGAACATGGCGTGCCATCCCGCGTGCGTGATGAAATCCGCATGCTTGCTAGCCATTACTCATTCGTCAATTGGCTTTTTACTTCTGAAAATTCGGAAATAAAAATTTACTGTAAAAACCCGAGTCACTGGTAACGAGTAATTACTAAAATTTAATGCTTCATACAAAGAAATCTGTCCTTTTTCCTTTTTTACCTAGTTTGGCCTTTCAACCACAAAACCAGTTAACCATCTAAATCTAACTCATCAATTTCCAGCTATCAATCTTCGCGCTAGCATTCTCCGTGTGCGGGCGCTACTTAGCATCCTCGGGCGGCGGCGGCGGCGGCGGCGGGGGCGCGGGGGGCGGTGAGGTGCGCGTGTGGGACCTGGCCAGCGGCGCGCCCGCCGTGGTCCTGCCGCCCGCGCACGCCGCGCCTGCGCATGCGCTGGCGTTTAGTCGCGACGGGACTGTGCTTGCTTCAGGTATTCGATTACTAATTTTATTTAGATATAAGTAAAACCATAAAACATTTGTTTTTGTCTTGCAACGAATCTTGTAGGCTAGTAGGTATATAATATATCTCGTTATGAGAACTCAACAAACCTAATGTCTTGATATCAGTAATAAAATACACAATATAAGTTTGTATGATAGCTGTATTTGAATTTATTTCTCGCTTCTCTGTTGTATTCATTGCCTATCTTCGTCGATTCAGTTTAATACAGTCCTTCTCTTTCCCAGGATCACTGGATAACACAATCAAGCTGTGGGACTTCGCACTAGCTACCGATGAGACGACGGCCGAGGAGCCAGTCGGAGCCCCCACGACGGCGCAGAAGGAAGAGAAACTACTCCTGAGATCATTCGCCACCAAAAACTCTCCCGTCACCAGCCTGCATTTCACTAGACGTAATCTGCTCTTAGCAGTCGGCACGTATGAAGGAAGTTCGTAGTTATTTAAGATACAATATCTTCTTCTAAGAAGAAGAAGATACAATATTATGTGTAAGTTTATTTTAAAATTTAAATACATGAATAATTACAAATAAAAGCTTTTGTTGTTAAGATTTAGATTTGTTTAACCACCTATTATACCAATGATGAATTTCGTCATTGTATTATACGCAGAACTAAAAATCCGTTCGTTCTGTTTGAAAGCGTTTTTCCAAAAACTGCTAAAAATTGAAATTAGCATGACGCGATGACGCGGGGATGGCCTTGGCAGTTTTTGGAAAAACGCTTTCAAACGGAAGTTATGATTTTTTTATTCACTGGTGGCGCTAGTTCTGCGTATAATAGCGCCTTATTGGGTGGGTAGTTAAATCGTTAAATACAAATGTACCCTCAAATACATGGACCGTATTGTAAATTTTCAAAAAGGTTAAAAAATATTTCTACGCAACCTGTAAGTACATTTTTCATCTATTAAGGGGATCCCTAAAGCTAAAATGCTAAAGTCGGCTTGATATACTTGATTAGATTGGAAAAACGGTGGCTTCTATCACATTGATAAAAATATATTTTGTAGCAGAGGGTATACTGAACATGTTAGTTGCTTATAAATTGGTGCAGGATTATAATAAGTATGTTAAAAAAAATTGCAAACACACCATGTCTTTTGCCATTTTTTGACTTATTATGAAAAAACCCTCGAAATCAGAGGGCCCATTTTCATGGAATCTTATATGTATGTGTAGGTAATTAAATTCTTAACAAAGTTACCTTAAAGAGTTGGATTTAATGGACCAGAAGTCAACTTTTTTTGCAAAAAACTAATAAATTCCGGTTTAAAAATGATGACACCGTGACAGATTTCAGATTTCTTCAGTCGTCGCCCTGGTGGCGGCCTGTTAGGAGCGATACCCACGCCATTTTATTTTTTATCAAATATTTCACAAAAACTGATTAAATCAACAAATTATGACTACAAGTATTATAATACATATGCATTTGCTATGGAAAGTTAATTTTCTAATCATTTTAGATGCAGAAAAGCCGAAAATTCTTAGAAAACATTTCGCCTTTTCGATTTGTTTACATTTTTTACTATAGAGTTACAGATGCATAGATAAAGGTAAACATTGCACATAATGACACTTATTAGATTCTCCGAATAAGAACTATACGGTCAATGCAGTATGCCAAAGCGCGAGCCTGTTTATATTCTGAGGGGTAATTTATTTTATTTTAACGGTTGTGTATGGTAGGTAAGCTACACAATATACAGGGTGTTGAAAAGTAAGTTCATAATTTGTTTTATTTGAAACCAAAAACCGTAGTTAATTAAAAATATATATATTTTAAGATGTGGTAGTCTGTACACTACAGGTTGTTAAAAATAAGTAAGTATTTTTAAAAATTGAAGATCTAAAATTTACATAATTTTTTAAATCTATTTAACAAGCTTTGCAAAAAAGCGGTTAAGTGCGACTGTATCTCGCCATGAAAAAAATGAAATGTTTACTGTAGCTATGAATTTTATGCGTTACAAGTGGAATAAAATACCGCATAATATTATGTACAACTATGTAAGAGCCTAGTTTTAAAAAAAAAACTCATAAGAAAATATTAAATACACAGGTTTTTTAACCCCTGAAGGAAATAGAGGGGTGTTATAAGTTTAAAGTAAGGGCTGAATTTTTTTTTTAAATTAGGGTGATAGGTAATGTATATTTTTAATGATTTTTTCAAATAGATAAATGTTATACCATTTTTAAATTGCCATAAAATTACCTATAGTTATAGTTATAGAAAAGGGCAGGGCTACCAGTGCCCATTCGCCACTGCAACCTAAAAGATCTATAAATTATGACTCCCCATGCCGAGTCTCACTCTACAGGCCCAGGTCTTTTATAAACCTGATATTACCTATACAGGATGTTGCAAAAAGGGTATACTGTGCCGAAAGGGTTTGACTCAGGGGTTATTCTGAACAACTTTTGTTCTCCAAGTTTTGGAAATTCCCGAAAAATAAATTCGGTCTCTATAGTAAAAAGTCACGTGATCGAATAAGTTTCTATGTAAAAGGTTTTGTTACGTGAATTTTCAAAATTGTAGAAGAAAAGTGGATCAGAATGGCACCTAAATCCACTTTTGGCTAAGCTTTATACCCTTTTTTCAATACCTTGTATAAAATATCGTCAGCGTCACCTTAGATCGTAATCATCGTAACTCCTCGTGACCAAATTTTAGAGGAGACAAAAATACTGTTTTATTTGTAGTTCTAGTTGGCATACTACCCACCTAAAGTTTTTTTTAACTAGCCTAAAAATGATTTGTTTAGACAGTCTATCTTCCTGTTCAACCGCAGCCTGAGTGCCAGTGACTCAATGACTGAAAGGAGGCCATTAGTGCTCCTAAATAAATAAAGCAGGCCTGTAGATTATCTTTCAGTGTACCGACACATCTGATTGCTGTAAGAGCCTGATAAGCTCTTCGAACGAGTCATACCTCTGTGGTGGTACGGTTTCGACCTTTCGGACAGTCAGTTTGGCATCCGAAATGCGGATTCGAATAGTGGGTACAATACTTTGCGTTCGTTCACTGTCGGAGCAGGATAAGAACCACGGGCGAGTTGTTGCGCTGGCTGTTTGCTTAAAAATAGTAACCGCGTTCAACTCTATCCCCTAGAGGGCGAACCTTCCATCTATACCATCACTTGTCTTCTTATCTGCAGAAAATTGACAGAGGTCATACGTGTCTAACAAGTCATTAAGGATGCGAAAAGAGAGGGTTTGTTTTTACTGAAGAAGTTCAGTTGCGGAGTTCCACAGCGGTAGGTCTTGGACCCCTCTGCTGTGGAACTTGGCATACAACGCGGTCCTGCAAATCAAGCTCGCAAACGGCGTTAGCACAGTGCATTTTTCTAATGTCACACAGGTCGTGAGGTAGGCTGAGAGCCTCCTTCGGGGATGACATCCCAATGATTCATTACGAAAAAATTGCTGCAGCTGTGCTCGCCATGCAGTGCATGGGCTACTTCCGAATCTGGGGGGCTGTTGCAAAGGAGTCCGTTGCCTCTATACGGTACGGGTTCCGTGCGATCTATGATCCTTCCGGGAGCACCTGTCTTGTCAAGTCGAAGAGAATGGCTCGTATTCGACGCAACCTGCAGTACTGGTGGGATTGGTTGGAGGACAGGACAGCAGGAAGCTGCAGCAGCCGTCATGCTGTGATTCGACGCATAGATGCAAAAAAAAGTTGAAAGTAACTTCATGTTAATAAAATATTAGATCTTAATTTAACAACATAACATTGCAAAAGAAAAATTAACATTGTTGAGTATGTTATTGTAATTTACTAAAGTAGTAATAAAAACAAAGGCTTATTGCATAGTTTTCGTTCACGTTCGCCTACATCGCACGTTGTATATGAGAATAAAGGGTATAATTACTAAGTTTTCTTGTTTAAAAATCACGGTTTGGGGTTTAGAGGAAAACAAATGGTAAAATGCGGAATACAGTTTTTTTTTTAGAATAAAGAGGAAAACATGTGAATTCAAAAAACGTTTCTATTGACACCAAAGAGTACTTTTCGCCGAGAAAAGTGGAGTTACAATGTTTGCGATCTAAAGTGATGATAGAACTAGAACTTATTTTTTCAGTTCACCTGCTGTTGAGTGAAATCGTAATTAGGTAAATGACTCCTTGACATGAAAATAACTTTTTTTTAATAATCGTTATAACAAAACCGTTTTTTTTAATACAGCAATATTTGTAGGTGTACTTACAGTGAGCAAAAGAGCGCAGCAAGGTGTAAATTTTTTGGTTTTTAAGAAACAAAAATATTATTTCTATCATATCCCAAATACACATAAGTACTTAAAAAAAAAATACACACTCTCGCCTTGTACTAATGTACCCCCTTGCGTGGCCGTGGTGACCTCCCCATATCCCTTTGCCAGCTACGTAACCTTTTGTGAAACCCTGTATATGCAGAGTTCTGCAAACTACTGTTCTGCTTTTGAAACACCAAAAAAAAACAGGTCGTCTAACTAAAAGGTCACGTGACCAAAAAAAAATTATATGAAGAAGCGTTTTTTTCATGAATATAAAAAATTACGTAGGATAAAAGTTTTTCAGAGTGACGCCTGAGTAACGCCCTTTCGGCTAACTATACTTTTTTTATTACACGGGGGCAGAGTTTAATACAACACCCTGAACTATTAAACTCTGATAATATTTTCGCGATTTTTTTACATTCTGATTTCATTTCCTGGCTTAGAAATAACATCAATAACATGCTGCACACGTAGGTTTCGGCATAGTATTAAACCCTTTTTGCAACAACCTGTATAAATATCGGCACGGGTACGACTTTATATATAATTAATTATTAAATATTAAAAATACTTTCAAATAAAAATAAATATTTTCGTATCACAAAACAATATTACTTACTTAGTATATTTTTAACAAAGTGGCATGTCTTCACTTTTATGTTTTCGAGTACTATGTTAAAATTTCATGTCATTGTCCGTAGA
Source organism: Plutella xylostella (assembly GCF_932276165.1). NCBI lineage: Eukaryota > Metazoa > Arthropoda > Insecta > Lepidoptera > Plutellidae > Plutella > Plutella xylostella. Next base: position 6,487,471 of record NC_063984.1, on the reverse strand, counting down.
ACGCCCCGCATACCTCAACCCCCCCTCACTAGATTTGACAGATTCTGATTTTCTTCCAGCTTTAGTGACAGCCTTAATTTGATTTTCCTTAATTGTATTCCACTGCCGGGCAAAGGTCTCACCGTGGAACTTACACTTATCTCTGTAAGCAAAAAGGCGTGTATAAAGGCGGGTGGGTTCGATGCTTGTGACGTCCAATGAGCTGCTGCTGTCGGCAAACCATCAATGCGGCGGCTCCCTGAGAAGCAGACAACCAACATGACGCCAACTGACTGAACAGGCAGACCCAGGCGCTGGCCCTGGAAAGGCAGGCATCCTCAAAGGCCTCAAGCCTTCGCCCTGACGGACGCAGAACGCAGAAGGCAATCAAGGAGTTGTACCTATGTAATTAGACGCTGACGTCGTTTCGGGTTGGGCTGGCTATGTGCGCATTGTTGAGTGGAAAATTATAGTCTAGGTACAGAGGAATCGTAGAAGTAGAAACGATAGATATTTTTTATAATTTATTAACTTATGGCACTTGTCAGCGACAGTGACTTTAACTTAACTTATGTACAATGTGAAGAATTAGATTTGCAAAAGATATGCTCTTTCAGCTGAAATGAACTGTACAAGGATGTTGAGTATTGATTCATTATTTCTTGATACTTGTGCTTTTATAGCTTGCTTGAAGTCCTCTTTCACCCCTTTATCTGCCCCTCGAGTGCCAATCCTTCTCTGCCCCATGTGTTGTTGGGAGTTGGGTATTATGTCTAATGCAACATTGTTCCCTTGTTCATTCCACATGAAACTGAACTCTTCAAGTATATCAATGTGGATGATGTAAGACGAAAACAAATGATACGTGAATACTCCTTTCTTCTTTATACTATCAAGAATCTGCAGAAATATAGCTTCCTCTTGTGGCCACCCTAGCTGCATCAACACCAGGATGTGACCGTAGGTCAGGTCTGTGCCGCCTCCTGCATTCAGCAAGATTCTTATTAGCAAAGTACAGATGTAGTGCATAATGGAGACCTTAGTCAGAGGAAGGAAGTGTAAATGTCTATGTGTGCCACCAACAATTAATTCAGTCTCCAGAGCTCCTTCAACTGACGGGAGTAAATTTATTGCTGCTAAGAAGTTTTCTACACAGTTGGTGTATTTATTTTGAACAAAGTTAACAGATGCCCTCACTAGGCTGGCTGTCAGGGTGGTGACTGTAGCAGGTGGGAGTGTTTCATCATATCTTCCTCGGTACAGGGCTAGTTCCTCCGTGAAGCCCTCGGCCCATGGCTTTGCCTGCAGCTGTACGGCTAACTTCATGAATGCTCTGGAAATGACTTCATTACTGTGCAGTAGTTCCCAGCACTGAGCTGCAGCTTGGAACTGCTGTGCTGATGGCCCAGTCACTTCTACATCCCCTTTGCGCCTTTTAGAGGGAGCCAGTTCTGGGTCGGATAATGCTTCTATAAGAACATGGTTTCCTTTCAGTGCCCTTTGTTCATGGAGGGATTTTAAAAGAAAGGTAGTGCCACAGTACAAGAGTTGTCTACTATCTTCACAGTTTCTCAGGGTATTTAGTTTCTGAAGGTATGCTTCTTTGTTAAGGCTATTGTTGTAATTGACAAAATACATATCCCACCCAAGCTGCCTTCCGAGTAATTCTAACACACCATAGAGCCTTTGCCATGGATCAGTTATGTCATGTTCAGCCTCATCATACACATAGGAGTTGTAAAAGTCAATAGCTTTGACAACCAAGCGCTGCAGCAGTCGAGGAGATTCCAAAGAGTTCAGCAGAGGCAATGTTTCTACCACAAGCAAACAGGCATATCGATTATCGTAGAAGAACTTTTCAGCATTAATTAATGTCTTTACAAGACTATCAACACCTAGTTGAGGAAATTTCTTTAGTAATAGTACCAGTAATCTGCAGTGCTCCATGGTGTCATCACTGTGTTCAACACTCGTTTTTAGAATGGTTAGCTGAATATCAGGACAAATCTTATCAAACATCTGGCTTAGAAAACTAGCCTCAGAAGATTTCAATGCATTGGCTATAGCAGATATTTCTGGGAGCAAATCTGAGAGATTCTGACGCGAAATTACTAATGAGCTAAAAGACTCAGCAGCTTCTTGTACGTTCCCAGATTGTTTCTCCATAAGATAAGCTTCAAATTGTATTTTGAAGTCTGTAGGAAATAGTGTTTTTGCAGTCAGCATCCATGCTTTGGCACTGTTGATGTTGTTTTTCTGGGCCTCCTTAGCCCGCATGATAATATAGTCTTCATCACTGAGATATGGTTCAACTCCAGGCATTTTATGATTTCCCTGATTTAGATTTCTGGAATATTTGTTCAAATAGTTTTCGAGATAAACACAAAGAAAAGATTTTGGTTTATGGATAGTTTACACGGTATTCAGGGGGGGGTCACTGCCTTAATGGCTGAACTTTTAGTAGAAGGTAGCGGCATCTCTTTATATTACTCTTATTACCAAAAAAGATGTAAGATGGCGTTATGAACAAGACCATAGAACAATAACAAGACACATAGATAAGTAGTATTTGAATGTCAACATTGTCATGATCTATGGCTATTATGAAGAAATTGCGTGTCAGTGTCAGTTCAGTTGTCTTACAATGTCTCGCAAATAACATTTTTGTAATAAAAGCCTGTAGTGGCACAACCCGCTGTACTGTGATTCCGCTCCGCGGTACTAATATTGGGGAATCACACGAAGTCGTCGCAGGAAGAAACACGAACTTCCGGCGGGCGCTCGAACTTCCGGCGGGCGCTCGGGAACTGGCTCCTTGAACGTAGCCATAGACACTCGCCCGCCTCTTTTTTTTCCCGCTTAGATTTTTCTTCTCAATTGTAAAATTGTTAATTTTATAAATACTTGTAATTTGTTTCGGTCCACAATATAACAAAGTAAATTAATTATCAGTCCTTCATTTCATACGCTCCGCATTTCAGACTGACAAACCCACATTGGTGACCCACGACCTGGACAAGAAATCAACCTTCAAGAAACAACAAAATGGCCATGCAAAACGACGGCGAAATACTCGGATCTCCAAGCGGCAATGGCGGCGGACTCGGCAGTGGTCCAAGTGAAAATTCCATAACAAACGCAAACGCAAGTAACGTGCTCGCTGGTTCAAGTGAAGTTTGTCGTGTGAGTGTACGCATTCCTCCATTTTGGCCCGATGATCCTGAGGCATGGTTTGCACAAGTTGAGAGTCAGTTCATATTGTCTGGAATTACTCAAGATTCAACTAAATTCCACTTCGTGTCGTGTCAACTGGAACAGGAGTATGCCCGGATCGTCAAGGATGTGATTGCCAAGCCGCCACCCACAGGCAGGTACGATAAGCTTAAATTAAAATTAATAAGGCGCATATCAGCATCACGGGAGAAAAAGACGCTTCAGTTAATGCAACACGAAGAGCTCGGCGATAGAAAGCCGACTGAATTCTTGCGTCATCTCCGGCACCTAGCAGGCCCCAACATGCCGGATGATTTTATCAGAACCGTATGGTCTAGTCGCTTGCCCCCACACGTGCAGCCTATCGTAGCATCACAGCGTAGAGTAGACCTGGATGAGGTGGCGGAACTCGCAGACCAGATATGTGACGTGGTGCAACCCTCACACGTCGTCGCTAGCACTTCAGTCAGCGTTCCAGCCGCCAGCGTTGCTCCGTGGGAAGCGAGAATCGAAGAACTGTCTCGTCAAGTGGAAGCGCTAGTAAAGGTACAGTCCCAGAATCGTCCTTTCCAAAGAAACTTCAACAGGCGTAACCGATCCAGATCAAACTCACAACCCCGACACCGTCAGCGATCACGATCCAGAGAGTACCCTGAAGGACACTCATACTGCTGGTACCATTTCCAATTTGGGCCAAAGGCAAAGAAATGCTCAGACCCGTGCACTTATAACTCGGGAAACGAGACGGGCAGCCACTAGAGGCGGCAAGCATCTGCCCTATCACTACAGGCCGCCTGTTCATAACCGACCGGAAGTCCAAGATACGCTATCTTATAGACACGGGTTCAGACTTGTGCGTTTTCCCTCGGTCAGCTGTTCGGGTGCCTCATCGCAAGAAAGCCAAGTACGAGCTATTCGCCGCTAACGGTACAGTAATACCCACATATGGATACATTAATATCAACCTAGACCTAGGCCTACGGCGCGCCTTCCAGTGGCGCTTCACAATCGCGGACGTCTCGAAGCCAATAATAGGAGTCGACTTTTTAGGTTTCTACAACCTACTCGTCGACTGCCGCAAGCAATGTCTCATCGATGGACTCACATCACTTACAGTGGCAGTCCCACGTCAATCAGGTACAGAAAGTATCGCATCAGTCCGCACATTCATAGACAGCACACCGTACCACCATATCCTGAGAGAGTATCCTGAAATTACCCGTCCAGCCGGTAAACCTGATTTTCCCAAGCACAATACAGTACACCACATAAGAACAACACCCGGCCCACCAGTATCCAGCCGCCCAAGACGCTTAGACCCAGAGCGATTACGAATAGCCAAGAAGGAGTTTGACGACATGCTCGCTAGCGGTACAGCTCGAACCTCAGACAGCCCATGGTCTTCACCTCTCCACCTCGTCCGCAAGAAGGATGACGGTTGGCGTCCATGCGGAGATTACAGATCGCTAAACGCTCGCACCATACCAGACCGATATCCGGTACGTCACATTCATGACTTCGCGTATCAGCTGTCAGGCAAGACAATCTTCAGCACGGTAGACTTGGTCAAGGCGTACAACCAAATACCAGTCTTTGAAGACGACATACCCAAAACAGCGATCACCACACCGTTCGGGATGTTTGAGTTTCCATACATGACCTTCGGACTTCGAAACGCAGCTCAAACATTCCAACGATTCATCGATGAAGTCCTACGAGACCTAGACTTCTGCTACGGATATATCGACGATATCCTGGTCTCTTCAGCTACAGAAGAAGAGCACAAGCAGCATCTCCACCTACTCTTCCAGAAGTTGAAGGAGTATGGGATGTTGATCAACACATCAAAATGCGTCTTCGGCCAATCAGAAGTGAAATTCTTAGGATACACTGTATCTGCGGCCGGCATCAAACCACTTGATCTCAAGGTCCAAGCAATAAAGGATTACCCATCACCCAGGAACATCAAGGAGCTTCGTCGATTCTTGGGTATGATGAACTTTTATCGACGTTTCATCAAAGAAGCAGCAGCCATACAGGGTCCACTCAATTCACTCCTAGCAGGGCCCAACACAAAAGGATCACAGCCCATCACCATGACACCTGAGCTGCAAACGGCATTTGACGAATGCAAGGTGAGCCTATCCCAAGCTGCACTTCTAGCTCACCCGGACATGAAAGCCGAGCTGGCCATACAGACCGACGCCTCCGACGTGGCGATAGGAGCGGTCCTCCAACAACGCAACGAGAGCGGGTGGCAACCACTCGCTTTCTTCTCACGAAAGCTGAGCCCGGCACAGAAGAAGTACAGCCCGTATGACCGCGAGCTGCTGGCAATCTACGAGGCTATCCGATACTTCAGGTACATGGTAGAAGCCAGAACCTTCACAATATATACAGATCACAAACCGCTCACATTTGCGTTCAGCACACGCCGTGACAAGTGCTCGCCACGCCAATTCAGATACCTGGATTTCATCGGCCAGTTCAGCACGGACATCAAATACATAGCTGGTAAAGAAAACGTAGTAGCCGACTCACTCTCTCGTATAGAGGAACTATCATCAACTGCCATAGATTACCAGTCCTTGGCTCAAAGCCAAGAAGGCGACGCTGAGCTACAAGACCTGCTGCAGAAAGGTTCGGCCCTAAAACTAGTCAAAGTTACAACTCCACACGCAGATCTACCTGTCTACTGCGACACTTCAACGGATGATCATCACCAGCGGCCGTACCTCACGCCATCTTTCCGGCGCATCGCTTTTGACACCCTCCACAACCTCAGTCATCCTGGTGTCAAAGCAACTGTCAAGCTGGTCACACAACGATTCGTATGGCCAGGCATAAGAAAAGACTGCCGACAGTGGACCAAAGAATGTCAGCAATGCCAGCGTAGCAAAATTCAAAGACATACTTCAGCACCTCTGTCTCAATTCAAACTGCCTTCTGCACGATTCCAACATATCCACATGGATATTGTTGGCCCCTTAACTCTTTCGAATGGTTACAGGTACTGCCTCACGATAGTCGACCGCTTTACTCGTTGGCCTGAGGCGTACCCCCTCGCTAACATCACTGCAGACACCTGCGCAGCTGCCTTCGTCTCTGGGTGGATCGCGCGCTTTGGTGTTCCTGAGCGCATCACCACCGACAGAGGGCGCCAGTTCGAGTCCCGGCTCTTCAAGGAAATCGCATCCTTGGTGGGCGCTACCCATCTCACCACCACAGCATACCATCCTGCAGCCAACGGCCTCGTCGAGAGGCTACACCGCCAGATGAAAGCTGCAATCGTCTGCCACGACAACCCAAGCTGGACAGAAGTTCTTCCTCTTGTTCTCCTCGGCATCCGCAGCGCATGGAAGGAGGACGTCCAGTCTTCAGCAGCCGAGCTGGTCTACGGGGAACCACTCCGACTACCCGGCCAGTTCTTCTCCACATCAGACGACGCGCCCTGTGACGTCCCGGACTTCGCATGCAGACTCCGCAGACATATGAACAAGCTCGCACCTCAACCTACAGCCTGGCACTCCAACAAAATACCCTTCTACATCCCGAAGGATCTCAGCACAGCATCCCATGTGTTCCTGCGTCAGGGTCCAGAGCGACGACCACTTGAAGCTGCATACCAGGGACCATACCGAGTACTGAAGAGGAGTCCCAAACAATACACGCTCGACGTGAAAGGAAGAGAGCTCACCGTCAGCATAGACCGTCTGAAGCCAGCATACATCATGAAAGAAGATGTCAAGACGTCTCAGACCACACTCCATCAGAGCAAACCTCCACTCCAACCAACGCAACCTCCACTCCAACCAACGAAGCCTCCACTCCAACCAACGAAGTCTCCACTCCAACCAACGAAGTCTCCACTCCAACCAACGAAGCCTCCACTCCAACCAACGAAGCCTGCAATCCAGCCAACCAAGCCTGCAATCCAGCCAACCAAGCCGGCACTCAAGCCAGCCACAGCAACGATGCCAGAGAAGAGGACCAGGAGTGGACGAGTAGTACGATTCCCGTCGCGGCTACACACCATCGACCGTAGTCACGGTCTCGGTGGGGGAGTATATGTAGTGGCACAACCCGCTGTACTGTGATTCCGCTCCGCGGTACTAATATTGGGGAATCACACGAAGTCGTCGCAGGAAGAAACACGAACTTCCGGCGGGCGCTCGAACTTCCGGCGGGCGCTCGGGAACTGGCTCCTTGAACGTAGCCATAGACACTCGCCCGCCTCTTTTTTTTCCCGCTTAGATTTTTCTTCTCAATTGTAAAATTGTTAATTTTATAAATACTTGTAATTTGTTTCGGTCCACAATATAACAAAGTAAATTAATTATCAGTCCTTCATTTCATACGCTCCGCATTTCAGACTGACAAACCCACAAGCCTATACTCTCGGTATACTTATCGTTATTTATAAATTTTATATACCTACAAATACATGGTGTCTTAAGAAAAAGCATCTTTATCCGCAAAAAGTGTTTTTATGAAATTCTTGTGACCTGACAGATTCCATATGGATCCAGGTTCCATGTGGTTCCACGGCACTGGCAAAGAGCGATCGACATCTTCATATCCGCTGAAGATTAAAATACTATGTGTACCAAACTGATAAATGTCGTCAAAGATTTGCCTCGCGAGGATAAATGATGCACTATTGGACGAAATGACTTTATCACCACAAGTGACAAGATTTGCTTCTCTTGGGAAACATAAACTAGCAAAACATGAAGTGGTTTTCATGGTGAAAGGAATAAAAAAGGAATACACACACCCACTCGCATATTATTTTACAAGTGACATGAACAAAACTGAACTGAAACATTGTTATATGCGAGGTAATAAAGAATTATATAATAATTTGTTTTTTATTTATTGTTGCATGTAGGTGGGTACATAAATAGATTGAACTTACATTTAGCTAATAAATGTAATAACTGTTGTGTGTAACTACGTTAAGGCAAATATGTCTTATATCTTTATAGATTGAAGTTAATAGCCGGATCCCCACCAGACGATCCAACGCGATCCGATCGCGCGATCCAAGAATTCTTACATACTAAACTTCTTGGATCGGGCGATCGGATCGCATTGGATCGTTTGGTGGAGATCCGGCTATTAACTTGTGATAACAACATAGACTTACCCCCTTATTCATAGAGAAGTTACAAAACGTTTTAACTAATAAACTGTTTTGTCCCTCTCTGTCAAAGAACAAATTGTTCTTTGTTGGAGAGGGACAAAACAGTTTATTAGTTAAAACGTTTTGTAACTTCTCTGTCAAAGAACAAATTGTTCTTTGTTGGAGAGGGACAAAACAGTTTATTAGTTAAAACGTTTTGTAACTTCTCTATGAATAAGGGGGTTAGTATATACTAGCGTATAGATACGAACAAAGCGAGCGAGGGAGAAGAAAATCCCTTACGGAAATTTGGCAAGATAGAAAAGGATAGCGAATCCAATGATACTGTGACTGGTTTTGAATGACAATGCGTCACAATTCGGCACGCGGAAAATCAACACCTTAGTATTTTGGATTTTTTGCGTACATCGTGGTTTATTTTCAGTAAATCTAATTGTATTAAACAATGGTAACATCTTCTGCGAGTGATTGTGGCGTTAATCATAGAAATAATCCTGAAAATTGCACATTTCACAGGTAAATACCAAAATCGTCATCATTGCCACGACGCGTTTATTTTTGGTTAAAATTTGTCTTTTATCCTGTATTAAATATAAAATAATGCCAATGCTGTTGTTTACTTTCATATTTTGTGTATGTGGAAGTCCATTTGTTAATAATTTTCAAGATTTTAGTGGATATATTTTTCATCAATTTATTTTACATGTACGCTAGGGATTGACTCAAATTAATCGATATCATTATCGATATTTTATCTTGAATGTTAACTATGAAAATAAATGCTAGCTTGCGTTTACCGTCTCGTATCTGAACCATTTTGTCAGGGCAAGGAACATCTTTTAATAAATACATAAACTAATTATTTTCTATAATTTGTCCAACAGATTCCCTCTAAAGATATTATAATAAGAGGAAAGTGGTTGAAATTAGTTGGACGCGTTGGTTGGAATCCAAAGAAGAACTCTACCATTTGCAGCAATTCGTCTTAAGAATGAATGTAAACTTAATAATTTAGGAAACGAAACTGTAATGAACCAGTTAAATAAATAAATATGTGGGAACATCTCAGACACGGCCATCCGAGGCAGAGCCTGTAATATGGGTCAGACAGATGATATATCTAAGATTGTTCTGTTTTAAAGTCAATAAAATAAGGAGCGATGAAAAAAGTGTTTTTATTTTTATTTATGCATTTTTTACACTATGTCAAAATTATAATCTGGACAACAACAGTCTATGGAACAACTCTCTCTAAGGGTCGAACATCGAACTTCATTAACTTATCGATGGTCCTCCAAAGTAAAGAAAGGTACATCACTAGCTAATGCACACACTGAAAAATCAAAATTGGTCACGTTTTATCGAGCTGTCAGTTCGTCTATACGCTAGTATATACTAAGTCTATGGATAACAATATCTATGTATATACAGGGTGTCCCAACAGGGCACCCTGTATGTATGTACAATGAGGCTGAGAAATATAAAGAGATGGCGTGGCGCTGTTCAGTATGACGTATAGAGTATGACAAAAAACTCCTCGAGATGCCACTCTTTTCAGAATTGTTTATTTTTTCTCTATGACGGTATTACGGTTACCGTAATGACAATCACATGTCAATGTCTTTTTTTTTTTTATATTAGGTTTAACGGCCCTGGATACGTGTCCTTTTGAGCCAACACTTGTTAGTTCACTTCACTTCACAGTTTGTTTATTGTATTTATGATGTATTTATATAGCGGTGCATAAAACTTCTGGTCAGCCAAAAGATCTTGGAGGCGTGTAGGTACTTCATCATCATCACAGACACTTTGTAGTTCAGTCACGAGTATCAGTCTGTGAACACCAAAACTTTGACAGTTAAATACGATGTGATTTAAATCAGCGTTATCTTCTTCACAAAAAGTGCATTTCGAATCTTGAACTAAGTTTAATCTCTTCAGGTGAGTCCGGGTCTGGCAATGGCCAAATCTCATTCTATTTATGGTGGTAATGAATTTCCGACAATCAGCTGTTTTATTGCGGTGGTACCAAGGTTGGGCGGGCGGGCTTCCTTGGATATCAGCATACCATCTTCCCTTTTCTTTGCTCGTCTCCTTCCAATAATCATGCCACAGTAATTTCATTTTGTGCTTCAGTTGAGAGTGGTAGTCAGTAAAAGGAATCTTTAGGTCTGTGGAGTGATCTTCATTGTGTTCATTTCTGGTTGCTTGGTCAACTATCTCATTTCCAGTGAATCCTCTATGAGATGGTACCCATACAAACTCAATAGTTTTACCAGTGTTGTACAAATCGTTAATTACATTCTTAATATTAATTACTAAATAATTTACAGAATATTTAGAACAATTATTTTTTAATGCAGTTAAAACACTTAAGGAATCTGAGAAAATAATAAAGTTTTTAAATACAATATTTTTAACATACAAAAGAGCTTGATAAATGGCATAGCTTTCAGCTGTAAAAATGCTACATTTACTGTCCAACTTAAAACATTTGGTAGATTTATTTTGAGGATCATAAAATGCTGATGTTACTCTATCTGCTGACTTAGACCCATCAGTATACAGAGAATACAAGTTATTAGTATCTAAAAATTGCAGTAGCTCAGCCTGACTATTAAAATTTTGTTTATTTACAATAATACTATTAAAATGAATATTATAGCCATGTCTGTAAAATGGCCATAAAGAGTCTTTGTACATATTTACAGTAATAGACTTTAAGTGAATTATGGTACGAAGTAATTCTGGGATATTACCCAATAATAATTGAGATCTATTTAAATATGGGCCCAAGCTATTAAATGAAATATTATGTTGAGTTGGAAGAATTCTATTTAAGACACAACTATTATCTGATGCTATTATCTTAAGGCAAAAGCGTTCAGCTATTTGAAATCTTCTGAAATGCAGAGGGGGAATGCAGGTTTCACATTGCATAGCATTAATGGGGGTGGAGCACATAGCACCAGAAATTATTCTTAATGCTTTATTTTGTATGATATCCAATTTCTTTAAGGTAGTAATATTTGCATTCATATAAGCTAATGAGCTGTAGTCAAAGTGACTACGAACTATGCTTTTGTATAACATTGATAATATCTTTGGGTCAGATCCCCAATGAACTCCAGCAAGAGATTTCAATATATTCAGTCCTTTACAAGCATTTTTAATTATATAATTAATATGAGGTTGAAATGTTAGTCTTTGATCCAACCATATCCCTAAAAATTTCTTATCTTCTAACCATGGTAATGGACAATTATTATAAATAACTCTAGAGTTACATATGGTATGTTTTTTACTAAATAGCATGACTCCACTTTTATTAGGACTTATGTTCAACTTGAGTTTTCCAAAATAGAAAGAATGGACCTGTTCAAGGGCATCATTTAAGTTATTTACAGCTATATTAACATTTCTATTTACAGTGTATATTAACAAATCATCGGCAAACTGCAAAAAATTTACATTTGTTAGGGTTAAGTATTTATTGATTTGTGAGGTATATATGTTATACAAGAGAGGGGAAATTGTGGCCCCTTGCATTGTCCCTTTGTACACATGTCCTGGTCCATGTATATTATTATTAAATTTGACATACATTGTCCTGTTATATAAAAAATTAAATATCCATTTACAGATATGACCTGGAATGCCTATTTCGGACAGGATTTGTATTAGTACAGATGGATTAACATTATCGAAGGCACCTTGGACATCAAGAAATGCACAAACAGTTGCTGAGTGACCATGAAAGGAATTCTTAATGTCTTCTACAAGAGAAGTGAAACTTTCTGCAGCACTACGCCCCTTTCGAAATCCAAATTGTTGTTCAGGTAATATTTTATTTGTTTCTACAAAATGATCTAATCTTGTTTTAAGCATAAATTCAAATAGTTTACCTACGCATGAAGAAAGTGCGATTGGTCTGTAGGAATTAAAATCGTTTTCTGGTTTATCTTGCTTTAAAATTGGTATTACACATTGTGTTTTCCATGTGTCAGGGATAGAATTAGATATCCAAAGCAAATTAAAAATGTTTAATAAAGTTTTCTGTGCAGTTATGTGCATGTGGCGAATAAGTTTGTATGGAATATCATCTAGGCCAGGAGAAGTATCTATCCGTGTTTTTATTGCTGCTAAGAACTCATTGAAGGAGAATGGCTGAGAGAGAAAATCATTACTATCATAATTATTTCTATAAAAGTATTTATTTAACGAAGCTTCATCTATTTGTTTCTCAGGAGGAGATTGAGGTGCATATTTATCCAGAAAAGAGGGGATCCACTCATCATTTTTGGGTGTTTTGGGTAAGGCTACACGTTTAAATCTTCTTATATAATTCCAAATTGTACTGACTGGTGTATATCTATTGAATGACTCACATAACTTACTCCATCCATTTTTCTTTTTTTCTGCTAGTAATTTCTTTTTTAATGCGTCTAGTTTTTTATATTGAATGTAAGAATCTATTGAAGAGTTTGATCTGTACAAATTTAAGGCCTCTTTACTTTTTTGGACGGCCTCACTACATTCAGTATCCCACCAGGGAACAGGCTTTTTTAATATAAATTGTGTAGTTTTCTTAAATTTAGGTATACAAATTTCTTTGATTTCGTTTAATTTATTGCAAAATTCATTGTAACTTTCAAGAGGACAAGAATGATTTATTACTAAGTCTCCCAATTTATGTTCTGTTTCAGATAAGAACTTCAGCCAGTCAGCTTTGCTGTACACAAAACGATCAATGGGACTACCTATTTCATATTTATGTACTGAAGTCTGTATATCAATAATAGTGGGAAAGTGATAGCTGCCCATGGAGTCATCATGAACTCTCCAGTGGCAGAGTGAAGCTAAGGATGGACTTATGCAGGATATATCTATTGCTGAGGGATTTTTATTAGGGCTACCTACTGTGGTTGGAGTTCCAGTATTTAGAATACATAAGTCGTATTCATCTATAATATTGTATATCTCACTACCTCTGGAGTTAGTGGAAAGGCAACCAAAGGCAACATGATGTGCATTAAGGTCGCCTGATAGCATAATAGGTTTAGGTAAATCATTTAAAATTTGCTTTAATCTTCTTCCTTGAAACCTACGTTGGTTGTTATTAGTAGGTGGACTGTATGCGCATAATAATGTCAGATTACCAGCATTAGTTGATAAGATTATAGCCGTGGTTTGCAAGAATTCATAAAAGGGTGTGGGAGAAACTGTATATTTTAAATGGTTTTTTACTAATATACCTACACCACATCGTCCGTCCTTACCGTTTTGGTAGACGAAGTTGTAGCTGGGTATATTAAAAGTATTTTTATCTCTAAGCCAGGTCTCATTTAATAGACAAATATCAATGTCGTTGTCATATAAATATTTTAGAAACAATGGTTTTTTGTTCATAGCGCCCTCTATATTATATTGTGATATTCTAATAAAATCTTTATTCATTTTTTAGTGTTTTTGTTAAAATTTCTTTTATTACTGTTGTTGTTATCGTCCTACCACCATTGCCAATGGCCACCAACGCGGCAATCATGCCCTTCAGTACAATTTCATTTGATAAAATTTCATTTATTAAATTTTCGTTGCTTAAAATTGTTTTTTTTTTATTCTCAATAGTCTCCCTTTCGTGTACCTTAGACTTTTCCGTTATATTTTCATTAGTTTTAAGTATTGTTTTAGCTGTTGGTGTTGCAGCTGCTGGTGCTTTCATGGAAGAGGCATAGTTATGATTTCTGGCACGTGGTGCTGGAAAGTCCTTCTCATAATTTTTAAAAATGTTGTCATTTTTGTTATTTTTCATCGCCGAAGCGTATGTTTTATTTTTTAATTCATTAATTTTAGTTTGTTTTATGGGGCAGTCCCTTGAAATGGCCAGGTGCTCTCCGCTACAGTTGATACATTTGACAGCTTCATTCTTACATTCTAAATAATGATGGTCCCCGGCACATATGGAGCACCGTTGAGCCGACTTACATATTTTAGCTCCGTGATTGAATTTGAAGCACTTGAAGCACTGCAACAACGGTGCTACATACTCATGTACCTGGAACCTGAAGATGTCCAGGTAGACAGCTTCGGGCAACGAATTTGCCAAAAATGTCACACTCACAGAATTAAATGGCTTAACTTCACCATTTACCTTGCGCGTAAAGCGCCGTACTGCCACTATTTCTAATGACGACTGTAATTTCCTAAAAAGTTCCTCATTGCTTATGTTTGTGGGTACAAATCTTAAAACGCCGATTTTCTCCACAGACCTGGCTGGAATGAACGCCTTCATTTCATATTTCTGAAGGAAACTCTCGTTTTTCAGAAAATTGTTAGCAGTGTTTGTCTGAGAGAAGGTCACTCCTATTTTGCTTGCGTTGATTCGCTTTATGTTTGTGACTCCTTTAATTTCATTCCGAAATAATGTGGCCAACATCAGGGGATTCTTGTTCCCGAGCCGCTCGCCCGCCTTCGTGCTTTCTACAAATACGAGGTACTCACCGCTGCCGCTGCCGGTACTCACGTCTGGAAACACTCTCTTGTAGTTAGGTTTTGTATAGGGTATGTACATGTCGGAATAGTCCCTTTTGGATTGCAGAGACTCTTCGTCATCATTGTCCCGGCCCCTCTTCAGATAGGGCGGGGAAGCTCGATCTCCACCCCCAGGGGACCCAGCCCCCGGAGGCTCCTCCATTTTATACACCAAGTATATACAAGTTAATTACAATATATTACAGTATTAATTTACAGTGTTTAACTAAGTTTTAATAATTTTCGAAAAACTTTTGTAAAATCGCGCCTACTCTTTTCAAAAGCCCGCCAAAAAGTCTCCATGTCAATGTCAATTAATTTCCACAGACCAGTTTTCCATTTGCGTCACTATATTTGGACCGACAGATGGTTATTATTCTGAGGTTTGCATGTTTTATCACAAATCCATATTTCACGTGATTCGATTACTGTATTATTCAGATTTGATCAACTAGGAGATGAAAGTATTTGAGGGAGATTGAACTATAAATTCCCACTATATTACAGCCGCTTCTACAGTACCTTATGTTATAAATAACAAGGGATAGTCCGAATTATAGTTTTAGTGCCATCTAGCGTCGAATAGCAGAAGCTGAAATAATTCCACAGACCATGCCTTTTGACAATGACACTGTCAGTTGGTTACTATGGCAACCGTTCATGTAAACAAAAATATCGATTTAATTTGGATGTACAAAACAATATTTTTATGTTTTTGGTACATAACTAATGGCAGAATTACACATACTTGGCAATATTCACGGGGCCAGCAATTTTAAATATCAATCACTGTTTTGTAGATATTCATTTCAAGCAGGTGAGTACGAAAAATTTACTTGGTATAATGGTGGATGGTTATGAACCGGTCTGAACCTTTTTACGTCTGTAGCAAAAGGCAATGCGAGAGAGTTTAACCTTTTAAGCTGTTAATATTGTTACAGGACCGAATTGGACAGTAGTCTCTGGCTTACCAGAAGGACAGACTGTGTCAGGACAACTAGGCTCAAGCCAATCTGCTGTTTGGAGCCACCCACTTGATATTCATTATATCACTAAAGGATTACAAGGTAAATTCTTATCAACGCAAACTTTAGCTTTATACTTTGGCTATTCTCACTCTTGGTAAAGGCATACAATGTACTTATTTTATTACAGGTTGGCCCAAGTTATTACTGCATGTAAGTTGCCTGGACTCAATAGGCCAGACCTGGACTGTTGGCTACAGTTGCTGCAGCCTGCCGGCAGTCCCCGGCTACCATGAGATAGAGCTTCCATGCTGGGCCCCCTCCGCAGCCACTCTCACAGACAGAATCAGACAATACTTCCTTGGAGGGTCACACCAACTACTGCAAACTGATATTATCAATATTGGCTTAGATAGGTTTGTTATTAGTTCAATAAGATCAATAACTTTGTTGTATCTTAGTGCTAGGTAAATTTTAACTAACCATCTCACTTTTTTTCAGATTGAAATTAAAAACTGAATCAAGAGGCACTGTAAAACTGCATGTTGATATAGTATTAAGGAACTTCAGCCAGTTTGGGGTAGAATATAAGTAAAAATGATTAAGGTTCTGTCATATCTTGCCTTTACTATGCTCTCCCTTCTGATCCAGTTTGGTGTGATGGATTACATTCAGGCTAAAATTGATAAAAATGCGCCACACAAAGATCTCAATTTAACTAGTCCAAACCATAGATTCAGTGATATTTTAAAAGCATACAGTAACAAAAGCCACGCACTTTATTACCAAACAAATCTTGCAAAATTTACTGATGCAAAGGTTAAGATAAAGTCGTCTTCCCCTGTTTATATGAATGTGACATTGGCATCTCCTGCTGATGGCGATGTTTTAACCACTACTGGAGCATATGACATTCTACTGTTTGATGATAACACAACTGCCACTGAGGTCTCGTCCACATCAGAGTCTTCATTTTACACAACAACTGATTTTGAAAACATCACTGAACTATCCATATTTAATAATAAAAATAATGAAACAGCAAAGCCTATTGAAGCTCCTAAAAAGAGGTTGAGGGAAGAAGATTGCTATTGCGACTTACTGGTAAGATTAACTTTAACAAGCATAACAAAAAATGCGGTATTGATTTATAAATTTTATTGTGAAATATATTTTATGTTACAGTACCAAGTATGTGACATCAACTGTTGCTGTGATGGAGATTGTTTGGAAACAGATCACAAAATGTTTGATTGCATGGAAAAGGGAAAAAATCTTTCACATGATGTAAATTTCTGCCCATTTCAGGGGCATTCAATATTTTATACAGATAATTTATTTTGTGTAGCCCACGCAAATCTCCCAGAAAAACGAAAAATCACCTACGAAGAGGTAAGCATTTATTCTATACAAACTTAAAAATAATCTTAACATAAAAAGTACCTATACAGTTATTATTAATTTCAGAATAATGTGGATCTTGCCAAAATGACGGAGGATGCTTTAAAGTGGCATTCCACTGCTGGGACAGACCCACCTACTCCAACCTTTAGCATGAGTCAATATTCGTATGGTGACCCAATATGGATTTTAAGAAACGGATCTGTGACCGCCATGGGTAAATGAATCCTCTGCAATATGTAATTTGGATAAAAGTACCTTGTGCTGATAACTAATGTGGAAACCGAATATTTTCAGATTTACCAATATCTACAGTAAATAATTATTGCGACAAGAGAACACCATTACAGTTTTTGAAAGAAAAAACTATAGTCTGCAATGTTGTGATTAAGGATTTAGAAATGTTTCATATCTTGAAAAATGTAGAGGAGTCCAGTATCATCAGTGTAACAAATACATCTGCTAACAGCTCTATATTGGTGAGTATCTCATCGGCTAACTCATAAAAATACATGTAGCTGATACTTTGATATTACACATAGCTGTTGTTTTTCTTTCAGAATTGTACAAGTGTACACTGCACTAACTGGACCGTATTGTTCTGCGACTCGGCCGCGTGCGCTCCTTACAACAAGACAGTCCACGAGCCCGCGTGCACCGACAACATCGTATGCACGAATTTGGCACGAAAAGTAGAATACGTCTTCTATTATTACGAGTCGAAAATCATAAACGCTACTGTTAATTTATACACAGAAAAAGTCTCTCCTATGGTGCCCTTCTTAGTACAAGACATTAGAGTAAGGTTTTTTATACTATCTAGTAATAATACGGAAGAGAAAATAGTGCGGTTGAGTGGAAACCCCGGCTACCTCAGCGGCTTGCCGGTGATCGCTTCATACGAGAGTAGCAACTACACTCAACTATTTTTTAGTAATGAGTCACAATGTAACAATAATTTAATCTATCCAGAAAATAAGAATGGCATTTGTACACTATCCAACACCACAAGCAAAGTTTTAAAATTCGGTTCTAACTTAAAAAGCAAATGTCGCTATATACACAAGCAAATATCAGTCGAGAATGGAACTTCTCTCTGTGAAAGTATTCAGAACAACATAAAAGAGTTATTGGGCTTAACAAAGAATACAGTAATATCTCCTCTGGGTAACCCTTACGAATTAAAGGACGAACACTGGATAAAATTTGATTACGATATGTCACATCTAATGCCGACTTACGGTCACAACGAGAGTTCTGTAATTAATTGCTACAATATAATAACGAAATTGTCACTTCTTTTTGGATATGCTGATGTTAGCGATGTGGACACTATAGGGAAGATCAAGATCTTAATAGCTAGAGGTGTCGTGTCATCGCGCAACGTGACCGTGTCTGCGGAGGAGCCCGCGGTGGTGATCACCGTCGAGTCCACGTTCGTCGACGTCACTCGGCCCCCGGCCTATGAATACGCTGGAAGTCCACAATTAAACATTCATTTACCTAAAGATTTCTTCTTCCCTTTTCCATCTAACAAGTGTAACAGTAACTATGTATTTAACTTAGCGTCGCTACTATTGATTTGTATTGTTATAATATTTATTCCAAAATAAAAAAGCGTGTGGTAATAACTAATAATTTTTATTTTGAAATAATTTAAATACTTCTGTTACTTCTATCCACTGCTAACTTGGCATCCACGCTTGGATCTTGAGTCTGTGTGATAACCTGCAAATAAAACCTAACGTGAGCTGGGGCAAAAACCTAATACCAAGTGTAAGGGGTAACACGCTTATAAAGTGTGCGCGCTGTGTAAGTCATTGAATTAAAATCTCTGGCCGACTGCCGACTGCGGGCGAATGTGAACGGGCTATGCTTGTTTACCGTTAACCTCTATAACGTCAGACAATTCACATATTAACCCCTATAACGTCGCGTTCATACTGACCTATGCGACGTAAGTGTAGACCTTGCGGTCGTCGGGCGTGCGCGCCAGGTACTCGCGCTCGATGAGCCCCTCGATGCGCTTCTTGATCACCACCGGCGACGGCAGGAAGCGCGCGCGCAGCTGCTCCGTCACCTCCGCCACTAGCAGCGTGTGCTGGAAGAGATAGTAGTAGGTGAGTGAATGCTTCAATGAATTCAAAACAATTTGAAGCGAAAATTGTAGGATGGTAGTAAGTTAGTGAATGCTTCAACGAATTTTAAAATAATTGGAAGCGAAAATTGTAGTCAAAACAAGTTGTAAGTATATTCTCTACATTAGTTAGTGTCTGCTCTACATTCGATATGTTCTGCTCTACATTTGTTAGTGTCTGCTCTACATTCGTTATGTTCTGCTCTACATTCGTTATTTTCTGCTCTACGGTTATTAATGTATGCTCTACATATTTGTTTGTGTTTGCTGTACATTCGTTATGTTCTGCTCTACATTTGTTATTTTCTGCTCTACATTAATTTGTTAGTGTCTGCTCTACATTTGTTAGTGTCTGCTCTACATTCGTTATTTTCTGCTTCTGCTTTACATTCGTTATTTACTGCTCTACATTTGTTAGTATCAGCTCTAAAATTCGTAATTTACTGCTCTACATTTGTTAGTGTCTGCTTCTGCTTTACATTCGTTATTTACTGCTCTACATTTGTTAGTATCAGCTCTGAAATTCGTAATTTACTGCTCTACATTTGTTAGTATCAGCTCTACATTCGTTATTTACTGCTCTACATTTGTTAGTATCAGCTCTGCATTCGTTATTTACTGCTCTACATTTGCAGCTCTACATTCGTTTTAGTATCAGCTCTACATTCGTTATTTTCTGCTCTACATTTGTTAGTGTCTGCTCTCCATTCGTAATTTTCTGCTCTACATTTGTTATTTTCTGCTCTACATTTGTTAGTGTCTGCTCTCCATTCGTAATTTTCTGCTCTACATTTGTTATTTTCTGCTCTACATTTGTTAGTGTCTGCTCTACATTCGTAATTTTCTGCTCTACATTTGTTAGTGTTCATTCACACGTACCACAACCACACCACGTCGCAGCGACATAATGTGGTCAAGCTGTGGTTACGTGTGAATAGTGTCGCAGTGGGGTTTTGCAGTACATTCGTTATTTTCGGCTCTACATACAGAGCATTGGGTGTTCGCCAATGCAGTGATAAACTGATAGCAACCGAGCAGCTCACCGCGCACGCACCATTGCTCTCGCTTTAACCGAGTTTCCCCTCGCTCCTCAAGTCGCACCTAAAAAGTGTGTCTTGCACATTAGTCAACTGTGAGTACTCACGGCCATCTTCTTGCGCGCCTTCATGATGCGCACGATGGCGGCCTCGATCTCGTGCTTGCGGTCCTCGTCCACCTTGTTGCGGGTCTCGCGCCGCTCCGGCTCCGACTCGCCCTTCGCCGCTACTGTCTGGATCTTTACTCTGTACACGAGAATAGAGATGTTATGATAATTATGATGATTGGACGCCTCGCGTGTTCAAGTGTTTGAAGGCGTCTGTATCAGGAGAGTTACTATACTACTTTACCAAAAACGAACAAACGAGAGCTGTCGCGGAATCGGCACGTTTAATACAACGAGATAGAGTCGTGGCTCGCGCAGCAGCGGTCCGAAACTTAGTTTTTCGCCATATAGAGTGACTCCCCAGGGAGGTCATTCTCTAAATCGACCAACGAACAAACAAGAATTGTCACGCAATCGGCACGCTTAATTGAACGAGATAGAGCCGTGGTTCCGAAACTTCGGTACAACAAATATGCAGTACCCGTATCACGAAAATTCGAGCTAACGAATAGAATCGAATGCGAGTGCGACTATTGTCAACTTGACAGCACTTTCGAACACTTTTTACCTTTCGAATGAGTTTCGAAAAGAATGACCACAGAGTACATAATATTATTCTGACAATGACCTATGGAATGATAGCTGTCAAACTTTCGCAAATCTATACACCGCCATTTTGTTGTTGACAGGTTGACAGCACTTTCGAATAGACTATCGAATAGAATGTGCTGCGTTTTTTCCGGATCGCTCTACAGCTATACTCACGACTCTATCTCGTTGTATTAGGCTTACCGATTGCATGACAGCTCTTGTTCGTTCGTTCGTTCGATTTTGGTTTTTCTCTACAGGCGCGGAGTGCTTATTTTTACACGTAGTCTTCATACTAGCACCTTATCATATTACTTCTTACTAAGTCCACTTCCTCACCTATGCAGCTTGGACGTGAAGGCGTCATTCACATAGAACTGGTGCGCGGGCTCGATGTCCTTGGTCTTGGGGTGCTTGATGAGCACGCGCTGCGTGGGCTTGCCCATCGCCAGTGACTGCAGCGCGCGCACCAGGTCCTTCTCGGGCACGTCCGTCTCGTTCAGGATTTCCTGTGGAGGATGAGGTTAGATTGCGAGGGAAGGTTGTTGAGCTTCAGAAATGTTCAATCATCTTAGCCTTAGCAAGTAGGTGACAAACATTAACTACAGAGTAGGTAGAAAAGGGGCCTCCCCGAGTGACTGATCAACTGTACTTTATTAAGATGCGTCTAGCGCACCTATTACGATACGCTATTCTGACCGGCTTATCCTTTCACCACAGTGACAAAACGCGCTCTAATGTTTATCACCGAGACACGCTAACAAGATCATCAATCTGTAGATTGAATTAATAGATAAAAATTGGCTGAATTTTTGGCTGATAACGATTCTTTGCACTGCCACTTTGCAAATTATTAAAGCCAAGTATAAAAAGTAATCTAATTAGTACAGATCCACAAAGCCTTACCTCATACGTCAGCTTCGGACGCTTATTGAACAGCAGCAGCACACACATCTGGAAGGTGGACACCTGTATGATGTGCCGGCGCGGCGGCGCGGGCGAGTGCGGGGGCGAGCCCGACGGCGCCGACAGGAACATGGCCGTCAGGTCCGCGCTGCCGAGTTGAGGCTGCAGGGAGAGTTGCCGCCCGGAGTGCTTGGCTAGGTAGAAACTGTGGAGAGGTTGGTTGGATTGAATGGTTCGTTTAGCGTTGTAAGTATAGTAGCAATGTCGGTAACCTATGGGCTAGCTTAATCAGATATAGATGTATGGAAAGTTATAAAAGACATGCTAGTTTTACAGTTCTAATATTCTGAACTGCATAGTGCATAGCTATAAAATACAGTCATGGTACAGTGGCACATTTATAGGTGGCATACGTACAGCATTGTATTTACATACATAACCACGCCATATACTAATTTACTTCTCATTGATTTTACTTTAGTCCCGGTGTGATAGGGGGCTATATTTCGGCCACCCTTACTATTGTATTTATTTATTTATTAAATTCTTTATTGCACAAGTATATAATAAATGCACAAAAGATGGGGTTAATGCTAAGAGCTATTAATGCTATTGACAACATTTTAAAATTTTATAGTAGTTGAAATTCGAAAACCATTTAGAGATATGGCTCTAATATTCCCAAAAAAATTGTTCCGATTTTGTATATGCTTTACTTTCCAAAGACATCGAAATCTTGAGCCACGTAGTTGTAACATTTACCTTCTAAAGACGTCGAAGGCGTTCCTGGGCGCGGTGGGGATATTGCACTTGGGCGTGGCGCTCTGCGTGGGCCAGAAGCCCGTCGTCAGCACGCGCACCGACAGGTCCACGCCGTGGAGGTTCGTCTGCCAGGAGAAATTACAGGTTACAGGTGGAAAAACGTCAATGGTTACAATGTTACAAGTGGCAAAATTGCAAAGTTATAAGCCGCATAACAGAAGCTATCAAATAATGTGTACTCTTGTTGACAAATAAATGTT
Organism: Plutella xylostella; assembly: GCF_932276165.1. NCBI lineage: Eukaryota > Metazoa > Arthropoda > Insecta > Lepidoptera > Plutellidae > Plutella > Plutella xylostella. The sequence goes on along the minus strand of NC_063984.1, from coordinate 6,464,439 downwards.
TCTTTATCTAAATGTTATAATGTATTTTGATGTTTAAGATGAGAAAGGCTTCTTTACTTAGGCGAGAATAATGTACAATTATGCATGGACCCAGCTTTTAATAAAAATAAGAAAAGGTGAGTCACACAGAAAGTTTGTAGAATGTTGATGGTATAAATGAAGCCGCATAACAATGGTAGGTAATAAGAGTCAATTCACTCACCCCAGAGGACAGCACGTGTTCCTTGAACTCCTCCATGATGGTGTTGGAGACCGTCATGTCCTTGAACATGCCCTCCAGCTTCGACGTGAACTGACATCCACATTCAGTCTGCAAACATAACAACAACACGTTAGACTATTATTGTATGAAGTGTTTAATGTTGTAATTTATATTTTATAATAACTAACCAAATATGATATGAACTCTACAATAGTAGACTTGGTTTTAAAGAAAAGACAAATCACTTATTAAATCTAGCATTACAGATTACAGCTACGTACTACAGTTATAATCCGGCTTAAAGTCTTAAGATTCTCTGCAAAATTCTTTACTTTTACCATAAAAAAGGCGAAACGACAATGGGACCAAGCAAAGAATAAAGAAAATCCAAGACTTTAAGAAAGATTTTCTCTAAAATACTATGAAAGTTACACAGAATCTCTGAGATGCCATTGGATTCACTTTAGCTAAACTTTACCGAATCAGTACCCAAAAGAGATCGCAAAATCCATTTCTATTGGTTCCCGATTCGGCAACTAAGCCGCATTAGCCAATGAGAGCTCAGAGTCTGTACAAATGAGCATCACAAGACACTTACAAACAAAATGTCTGTTGCCTTCGTGTAAAGAATTTTGCAGGAATGTAACGGACAGGACAGGACGGGACGGACGGGGCGGCGTGACGTCACTACGTACTGACTGTGTGCTCAAAGTGCGACACGTCTCCGATCAAACAGTGGAACTCTCGCGGATCCACATCCTTCAACATACTTTCTTTCTGGGAATGGTGGGAACGGTTTGAAGCTAGTGTGCTGCAGTTTTGATAAAGTTAAGGGTGAGGCCTCATAGGTGTGTTGCGTCGCGTCATCGCAAAGTAACGCTCTAAAAAAAATATAGGTGCGAGCTGCGACGACGCGACGCTCCAATGTGGCCGGGCCCTAAGAGTAATCTAAAATACCTACTGTAAAACTTCATATGGTTTTAATTGGATTTTGAGTGTTTCTTAGCCTCCCACTTTTTTTTCGCTCCTCCTAATAGGATTATATCGACCCTACCCTTCTACATACAGTCATTAGCTTCTGACTAATGAACACTGACCTTGAGTTTCGAGATCATATTCTTCTCGCTGTCGTCAGACACAGACTTGTTGAGCAGCAGCCGCTTCGCGAGGTGCTGCTTGTAGTAGCGCTCGAACACGTCCTTCTCCTGCAGGAAGCGGAACAGCACCATCGTCTTGTCGAGCACAGCCTCGATTTCTTGCTCGCTCATCTGGGGAGGGAAAGAGATGGAGTGAGTTGAATGGTGCGTTTATTGAGCAAGCGAGGAATCGGAGAGGAGGAATCTTTGCTGTAAAAGACGAATAGAGGATGAGCGCGGACCAATGAGGTCGCGCGGTTTTGACATAGGTATTTCACCAACATCTCTCCTCCAATATTTACAGTGTGGTTTCCTGCCAGAGTAAATTGATGCTCGATATTTCTGGACATCCGTATAGGCCAGCTGCGTTTTCCATTGTGTGATCGACATAATAAGACCTCAAATACTCCACCTATTCACTAACCACTAGCTTTAAGATAAAATAAGGTATTCAAACACTTACGCCCTTCTCCCCCTTCTTGAGTTTCCCGTCGATGAAGAGCGAGAGGAACTCGGGCGACTTGTTGTTGAGGTTGAGGAAGTACTCGAAGTCGGACGCGATCATGTGCTTGAAGATCTTGTCGTTGTTGAACGAGTTGTGCAGGAAGTGGTCGAACCGGTCCTTCAGGTCCAGGAGATTCTGAGAAAGACGGCAGTTATATTATGAGTTTATAAATTGGGATAATTTATAGTCAAATTAGCGATAAGACCGCCTGTACCCTAGTTAAGTGTCTATGTAAAATTTCTTAATTATTGTTAATTATTTCTTGGTGTACAAATAAAGAGTACTCTAGCTATCTATTTATCTACATTTGGTTTTAAACTTGTTAGTTTAAGTTTATAGGAAAGGAAGCAAGGCGCGCGACCTAAGTATTGTCACAGTTGTGACTCGCTCACATAAAACCTTGATGCAGCATTGTCGTTCGCGCCTTGCTACGGACGGCACACTACCTATAGTCATTAAGTACATTAGGTACATTCGGTCCGGCACTTGCGACGCAGTGTGTACACAACACCAGTCACCCACCTGCACGAAGGCGATGGCGTTGGTGTTGTGGTGCGTGTCCGTGACGAGCGCGCGGCCCTGCTCGCGCAGGTGCGCCGACACGGCGTCCGCCACCGTGCGCAGCCCGTCCGGCACGCGCGACAGCAGCTTGTACACGCACGCCAGCTCCGCCGTGCGCGTGTGCAGCAGCATGTGCACCACGCCTGGGAACATTTAAGATGTAAATTAATGAAATCGCTGAAAGTGGGGTAATTTGGTTGCACTGACAGGCGGGATGAGGGGCGCCCGTACGCGTGCAGATCGCGCGTTAGGGTGCTTACATAGAGAATCGGGTTCCCTGCACCCACCCGCACCGGTAACCGGTAACCCGATTATGTAAAAGCGCTCACTCACGGAGCATTTCCCGGATCTTTAAATGTCATGAGCGCTTTCGCATAATCAGGCTATCGGCACAGGTACGCACCGGTAACCCAACTCTCTATGTAAGCACCCTTATGCGGCTCGGAAACTTTTAGTGTTTTGCGGCACTGATCGTTCACTGCTTCGTCCATAAGTAATCTGCACAAGCGGCTATCATTTAATTTTGAGGGGAACATGAGGGGTATAGGGTGAATTTGGTGGTGGCAAAACCCAACTGGTATAATAACCGAAATAATTTTATATATTTAGAGATCACAAACCCGAGTTCTCCATCTCCACAATGGTCTTCATGTGGCGCTCGATGAGCTCGTGCTCCAGCACGGCCACGACGCGCGGCTCCGTGCTCTCGTCCAGGTAGTGGCGCGCGCGCTCCGCCTCCTCCTGTATGCGCGCCTCCACGCGAGCTATGTACACTGCCGCGCTGTTCTCAGCGAGGAACTTTTGCGATTCCATCTGCGGGGGTAATGGGTGATGGTGAGATTTACTATCGGAAACAGGCCAAGAGAACAGAAATTTCTGATTTTGATGACAATAGATTGATGATAAGACATTATTTTCCTCCACAGTTAATTGATTGGTTATGTTTTACTCTGGAATCTGTCTCTCATGGATAAACGCAAAAGAGAGCTTAATTTTATCGGCTTACAGGGGTTTATCAACATAAAAGCTGGGCGAATTAACTTTGCCCCAGGCCGTCAAAAACCAGATGCCGTATTAACCTTTCAGATACACCCAATTACTCATCAATAGCCTTATACATCCACTCACCCTATAAAACTCGGCCGACTGATGCAGGAAAGGCTTCTCGAAGTCCTCCTCGTACACGGCTCTGGAGTTGATGCCGAGCACCATGAGCATCTGGCAGGCGTTGCGGATGGCGAGCCGGTCCACCACCTCGCCGCGCCGCTCGCGAGCTACTAGCTCCAGCAGCGTCTGCCGGAGGTGGTCGCGGATGCAGCCGTAGCGGACCACCTGCGAGGTAAAAAGGGAGGGTTGAAACATGGGAGACATGGATGGTGGTAATGGTTGCTGGTAGTAGCAGGGGCTAAGTGCCTCTGCCTACTTCATGCCAACTGTTTACTTCAATAAAATAAAAAAGTTTAAGTTTACATTAAGACTTAAATCTGAGACATGGCAAAGTATTAAAATGCGCGATTGATAATGTTAGGTTTGAAACTATGTACTGATAACTATACCTAGGCTAGACTTGCTACAGTGCTAAAGACTGTTAACCTCTCTCTCCTTTTCTATACCCCTGTCTATCAGCGACTACGTATGTATGTACCACCAACTGAGAGGTCTAATAATATTTATCATGGAAGGTACATCATGGAAGTCAGTGTCTTGTCTTATAGTTTTAACATAAGAGTTTTATTTAAGTAATGCAAAGGGATAGTACCTGATCTCTAAATATAATGAGTCCAAGATTGTACACGTTGTCCACTTCATTCTGCTGTACGTAAACCCGGTCCATGTACATGAGTATGTCCCGGATCATCACCATGCTGGTCTGGTGGTCCGTCCACGCGTTGTTCAGCGTCTGGAGGAAGCCGTTGTGCAGCGAGTGGAGCACATCCTCTCGGACCTGAAAGTTGACAACTTGTTTATTAAAACGGTAGTATCATTGTCCAAATAATGCCAGTCATGATTTTACATTATAATATCTAATTAATCTATGTACAAAAGTAAATATCCTGAGCGTTTTTTGTCATTCTATCAACCACATTCCATATGATCTATTCCTATTCTATTTTCTGTGGGGGTGTAAGTTCCTGCACCTGGCTCTCTTGAATGGAACCTTTGTGCATATCCCCAAGGTCAAAAATGCCTTCCTTGGACCTTAGCTTGGACCATTTCCAACCACGCTGGTGCACTGTCGCCCTGTGGGTTGGTGTGTTCAAATATCTAGATGTGCTAAATCTAGATATGCAGGTTTCATAATAATATGATCCTACTGTATAGATTTTTTTAAAAATGTCAAGTGTTTATCCTGTTTATCAGTAACTTTATTTAGGATATATAATTATTGTTGGTGTTGTGACTTACAGGCATTTTGCCATGTTATATATGCAGAAATTAACAATTATAATGAAATACTTCGGACACATGACTCTCTAACCTGCCTCACATGACTCTCTAACCTGCCTGCCAAGCATGGATTGTTGTTGCCAAGCTCACTCAGTCTGGAGATGGCTAATGTCCAACAATAGATGCTTAATCAAGTCAGCTATTTCATTATAGTATTATAGAATTTATATAAGCAACAACATGGGAAAACAAAAGTTCATGTTCTCTTACATGAACAGTTAATCACTCAAAAAGTTAATTACATGCAATATGAGGATGCAAGACAGGGAAAAGACTTATTAGGCATATAACATACTTGAATTTTACCACTGACCTTGGTTTCCAGATGATGAGTGACCACTTCCTTGAGTCCAGTGTATAGTCGTTCCCCGTGCTTGTGAAGGACCATAGTGTATGCATTGCGGTACAGTTCTTCAAATGATAAGCCTGAATTGTTTTTCTTCTGTATTTCCTGTATGGCATTCTTGAGCAAACTCCATATGCTCTCAACATACTTCTCATCCATAGTCATCTGCAGTTAAAATAAACCAAGTTATCAATGTTACTGATTTACAAATGAGGTAAGAGCATTGTGCTGGAAATGGTGAAAATCTGTAGTCAATAAAATAGTAACAAATCAATATGAAAGAATGACCCAAAATGACATCTAAACAAATTTTGATCCAAACAAATAAATACTGTATAGGTCATGTAAATAAGACCATTTAAAAAAGGACTCTTGGTACAATAAGTGTGTCAAAAGTGCTCTGCTGTACTAATAAGCTAGTATCTTAGTAGGAAATAAACATCCTCAGTAATGCTTATGCCTGCATAGTATAAGCTGAGTAACAAACCCATGTGTCCGGGTACAATTGGTAGTGAGCATCAGAATAGTTCCACACTTGAAATTTTCTGGTCATCTTAAACTTTGGGATGCACTTGATTTTTAGACAAACATTTATAACAAATACAAAAAGGTAGTAGCAAATTATTTAATAACATCCGATAAGAAAGAGATTTGTTGTGCGTTTCATTAGTTAATTATTGTCAAAAATTATGTTATGACATGTTTGTATTATAAAAAAATTGTTCAAAGCAGATGATGTCAGTTTCCATATTTGAAATGTCTATGAATTTGACAGTAAATATACAAGTTCACCAAGGAGATCCAGGACAATAGCTTTTTAATTACACGGTATTAAGCTGATATGGTATTGAGCCTGTACTGTCAACTATTTCTTTCTGAATAATTTTCCCAGTGGGAAACTGAATGTTACAGAAACAGATGGACAGTAATGGTAAGCCTATTTTCTATGGGCTTAGCTGAGTCTATCTGTCCATTTTATAATAATTACACCCTTGCACAAGTCAACTTCTACGATTCTACTGCTACACTCAAGCCGGCTTAACAATTGACCTATTTAAATCAACAAAGCAAATTAAAGTAATTTGAAACAAATGTAACATTCATGTTATTCAAGAATCATTAAGAAGGTCATGAAGGGTGTATGTTTATACTCACAGGAAATGCTCTGATCCGCATCTTGCCCGGTTTGTCTTTTGGTAATGTACTCTTCATCATGTTGACTACACTATTTAACTTCACTCAAACACTAGTATTAATATTTTTGTCACTTAATGTTCATTTACATTCACAGGAATGCCTCATTGTTACTGTCATTAGCATCTGTAATAAAATGAGGAAAAAATTAGCTCAGTGTGCCATAATTTACACAAGGTCTTTACACTTTTAGGTCTCAATGAGCTGTTTGATGATAGGATATTTATAATATTACAATAATATAGATCTAAAGTTATTATTTAATGAAATTAGACAACAAATGAAGTCTCACAACAAAAATGAGAAAATTGTATCTGTCAAGACAACAAAAAGCTTGAGACTTCTCTTTCGCTCTCATGTCAAAGTTCGTATACATCAGCGCCACCTTACTTTGTGACACAGCTATTCTCTTTTCAATACATATCCCAGTTATTTTTATCGCTATGTAGTTTCAGCATAAAGACTCACGTATCAAGGGTTTTCCTTTCCGCTCCAGTTAACAATAATGGACTCCTTCAACTTAATTATTATGAATTTTTCACTTTTTACCATACATACCTACACCTACTTTTACAATTCATTTGTTTTTTTACTGAAAAAAATAAAAGTTAGGGTTGTACTTCATCCGAGTTCCGAGCTTTACCGGTTTATCGGTTCGACTCGATTCTACTTGTTCGTTTATCGATAGTTAGGCCATAGACTATTAAAAAATTATTATTTTGAGGAATTTCCATATTAGTACCGCTACTCACCGCTAGATTCCTCTACTGGCGCTACTGACATTATTGGCGGTCTACTCCGAATTATAAATAAGTTATCTCGTTAGGTTTGAAAATTTTGAAAGACAACAGATTATATACTATGGAAAATGCATAAAAATCCGGTATCTCGGCCTCCCATACCTACATCCAGGTAAAAAAATCTATGAATAATAAGGTATGGTGTAGTACTTACGTACTTAGGTTTTACTTCGTATACGTACGTATTACGTACGTATTATTACCCTCTTCTTAATGTTTCAGGTAATTTATTAAGCTTCTATAACCATATTTGTTATTACTTAATAAATCATAAAATTAAATTGATATCGGCTTCTTCGTTTTGGTTGGCTTTGGCAAGGCTTATAACGTTGGTTTGGGTAGGTAGGTGTGTTGGTAAGACGAGTTCACAAACATTGTGCATACCTATAATAACTACTGTAAGTAGTTACCAATTAGAAAAAAAAACACGGTTTTCTTATTGGCTCCATTGTTTTTAGGTAGGTAGGTACTTAGGTAAATGTTTAAGTTGCAAAGAGATTAAGGTATTTAAGGTAGTTAACAGGTACAAAATAATTTGAAACAGCTTTATTTAAAATACAATAAATAAGTATTTATTTAGTAATCAAAGTAAAGATTTAAAAAATATATGTACCTATATGTATTAAACAAGAAATCTAATACAAAATGTTGTAGGTACTTATAGGAAAAGAGGGAAGACTTTTTGTTATTTATACTTTGATATTAAGCTCAAATTTCACCATAGTTGGTTAAATCGTAATCAGGGATTGGTGATCAATTATACATTGATGAACCAATCCCTGGATGGTTAGATAACCGACTATGGAGAAATTGGGGCTAATACTTTTAAATATTTAACGGTTGATTAAATTAATAGTAAGGGTAGGTATTTATTCTATTTTTGTAATTAAGTACAATTGTAGTACCTTTTAGATTGTGATGTAAAATGTGTACTTCAGCATAACGTTTCATTTAAGTAAATTAAATAAAAGCTAAGGGTTGCACCAAACATTTAATCAAAATTAAATCTACTTAGGTATTAGGTACTTTTTTGCTTAAATGAAGGTAACAGAAATAAACACAGTAATAAACTAAGTTATCGAGTAATAATACCTATGTAAGTAGATATTTAACAGTTCTAATAAAGCATTTTGTGACAATACCAAAAGGCTAGGTACAATATAAAATTATAAGGTAGCCTACATGTATAATGTAGCCAATACTACTCCGGCAGAATTCCATACATTTATTTAAAATAATTAGGTACATAAAACATACTTAGGTATAAAGGTTGGTACTTATTTATAAATAACTTAAATTAAATAACATTGTACTGTGTATTCCATTTGGTAAATACTGCACTGACGGGTTCCGGCGCAGGACCGGCAGTTTAGTAAGTACTTGGTAACAGTGCTGCCTCTAGCACCGTCGAACCCGGGTTCGACTCCCTGGCGGGGCTCATATTTGTTTTGGTTTACATAAGTATTTGATATTCAATATGTCGCACATGACAATCCGAACCGTCATATCTTGAAAAATCGCAATTTTTTTTATTACATTTTTGCATTCTACAGATCATTCTCTACAATCTGGTAAAACAGTCATATCTGTAGCTCCTTTCTGGGCCGAGATATGGACCTATACGACTGTCTTGCCTGTTGTGAGGCACACGCATTGTCGATGGACAAACAGTCATATTTTAGTTTAATACGCTGACCATGTCTGAAGCGCGGGCTCCGGTCGTTTTATCTTAAGTTAAGACAAGTGTAGTTACGAAATACGCAAAATGTGATGAATCAAAACGTATTATAATGTAAATAATACTATTTTGCTTGTTTCGCACGTAGAATTTTTATTGTATTATTTCTAGATAATACTATCTTGCCTGTTTTATTTTTGAATTTTTACTAAATTTGATTGTTGTATGTTTTTATGTGACGGTTTAGCTATGGGATTCGTCAAGATAATACTGTTTGTCCAGTTAAATCAATAATTTTTCTATGTCATAAGATAAATAATACGGTTTGTACGGTTTTTAATGTAATTATTCATGGAATATTTGAGTTGTATTAACATCATGAAGCTACATAAACGTGCTGCTAAACTAGTTTTGATGGCAATTCCTCCAAACAAAAGGCTTGGAACCTGAAGGATATTGCAGCTAAGGAACCTTAGACACCAGACAAAGACTTTGACGATGATTTGGTTACGTATAAACCCGTCGAAGAAATAGTGACTCTGTCCATGTTCTCCGAATCTTCCAGAGCAACGACAGCAACATTGCGAGCACGCCCATAGCAGCTCTGAAGTCTGATGTTTGCTTTAAATGTTTGGCCCACTGGCATTTCAGCTTGAGGTAGATTTTAAAAGCTTGGAGATTTCTTACGAATTACCATATTTCTGATGTAGTTCTTCAGAGAAACGCCGAGCATAGCTGTTATTGCTCGATAAGCGACTTTAATCCGTTGGAGGAGTCCAACAGTCACAGCCGTTTCTGAACCAGACGTCATCACTGCCACGGTGCACTGATTGAAGACCTTTGAGTTCAGACTTTAGAAATGGCCTCAAGGTGAATGTGTGACGAAGTTTACCGTATGCAGGTCAACTTATAGTATGCTTGTCTTCTGCCTAGTTTAATAGTCTGCCCAAGTTAGACAAATTCCTGAGCAACTTTGATCTTTGGCTTCCCATGCAACTACCACCGGATTTGGTTTACTGTAAGCATTCAATTAAATAAGATTTATTTCTACAAATGCAAGGTAGTGCACTTCTGTTCAGTTTTGGCGATATTAAATCCCTCTGTTGAACTACTCTTTGCAATTCAGTCTTGATTTGTGGTCCTAGATAAGCACACAGTCGATGCTATGCCAGTAGCGGCGTTTTACAGATACCCCAACACATCGATATAGCGACATTCAATTTGACATCTCTGAAAGGTTTCCAGAAGTGTCCACGTCTCGATGAAATATCCAAAGCTTTTGGTCAACCAAGGCCCCAAGGTTAATTGTAATCTTTGGTCTTCTGTATAATCTGCCTGAGTTTGGAAATAGTGCTTGACCGACGGTACGTCCTGACCGTATCATAATCGCGTCGGTTTCAAAATGCATTCAGAGCTTCGCTGACGGCAAGCTGCGATACGTGTTGAATCCATGCGGTCGGTCACGCGGTCGGTCGCTCCTTCACTGAAGCACTGAACGCTTCCCTACAAGCTCATAGCTCGTCGGTTGACTAACGTACGCTGACCGACGAGCCCGACCGACGGCTGCACCGATGTCTCACACGAAATCACGCGCGTACTCGTACCGTCAGCGTAGCTGCACTCATAGACTTGTATAGATATAGCTACGTCAAGCGACGACGGTCAGCGCTGACTATCGGTCGAGCACTATTTCTAGCCTTACTGTTTGATGATCTATGGTGATTAAGAATTTTAGAAATCTAGCCTGTTCTGGGGGCTGGAACTCAGCAAACTAATTAGTGAAACGGTTCTAAATGATCTTTGAGAACGTACATAAATCTCACTTATATAGCCTCGGTCTATAGTTCCTTAGAACCGTTTTTATTTAAAGTTCCTTAGAACGGTTACCATTGTTGAAAAAATACCACGACACTCTCGTACGATGCCTCCGGTGTTATACCAGTACAAGCAACCGACTTGCACTACTTCTTGAGCTGTCCGAGGCTTCGAGACTAGCAATACCTCCAGGTTTCAGAAACTATGAGGTAATAACTGTCTGCACCAGGATTATTTTTGATTTATAGCTGCTCAAGGGCTATTCAAATCTTGTTCTCAGTTTTCAACTTCGTCTGGTGGTTCTCCCATGCTTCTTCTTCTTCTTCAATCCCGCTACTCCTCCGAGAAGTCTGGGGCTGACACCAGGCGCTTCCATCCTTCTCTGTCGTGGGCCAGCAAGTTGAGCTCTGGCCACGACTTCCCTTTCTCTTGGGCCTCGCTGAATATGGACCGCTTCCAGGTATGAGCTGGTCGACCGGGTCGCCTTGAACCGCCCTGGGGTTTCCATTGTAGGCCACTTTCGGGATATGATCATCAGGTCTTCGCAGTGTGTGGCCCAGCCATCGCCATTTTCGCTCTTGGACGTCTATGTCTATAGGCTTTTGGTTTGTAACCTTCCATAGCTCGATATTGGTGATGGTGTTCGGCCAGTGTCTTCGTATGATACTTCGTAGACAGTTGTTGACGATCTCCCATGCTGCTGAACGAATACTTTCACCCGCGATTTAGCTCTATAGCTGCTTCTATAACTAGTGTATTGTAGCATCGAAGGTCTTTTCGTATCAGCTTCTTTATACACTTGGTGAGGGCCTGTTATTCTGACGAAATTTTACTCACAATTTGCTCTCATAGTTTGTAATTATCTATTATGAAAAGCAATAAAAAATAAAATTGTTTTTGTATCATTCTTCGCTACGGCTTAAGAAACTATGCACTCTACTAAGTTCCTAATAATTTAATTGAAAGAGTACATAGTATTTAGATAATCAAAGGTTTAAATGATGTTTTTTTTTGTAATTAAGTCTAAAAATATCAAATATTGTTCTAAAAAATAGATTTCTCGTTTTTAAAATTCGTGTTTAATCGATAAAAGGACCGATTTTCCACAGAAAAAAATATATCAAACGCTTTGTATTATTTAATTTTCCCTAAAAGAAGATAAACCGTATGTATTATCTCGACATATTACAAATTACCAGCAAGTATGTAAGCAAAAAAACGGGCTATACAGTCATAAATATGAAAATCGAAAATTTTGACAGGCAAGACCGTATTATCTTCGGACCGCCTCAGAAAAACACTTATAGATATAAAATGAAATGACTTAGGCTCAATCGAACTACATGTTTTTATTGGCAAAGAGATGATCTACCAATCACAAAAGAAATATATTTATTTTATTTATTATTCTTTGAATTATGAGACACCAAACTTTCAAAACGCGATATCTCGAAACTACGTTTTTCAAGATATGACGGTTCGGATTGTCATGTGCGATGTGTTTTGTCTCTGTCGATATTCCTCACTAAATAAACTCAATTATCTTTATTTGTCTGTATATTAAAAGCTGATGAATTATAGGAAGAAACTTGCCAGACTATAATACCTAGGTTATTGCCTTCCCAAATGAGATACACTATAATTTATAATACTTCCTTAGCTTAAACAGAAAAATACTAGCTGCAGTAAAACTTAACCTAAATACCAGTAAGTATAAAAATACACGGTAAGAATAGCGTCTTCAGTAATAGGAGGGGTGAGCGTGGATGACCCAGCGCAGCAGCAGCAGCGTGAGGCAGATGATCACGAACACGGAGATCATGACGCGCAGGGTTCGCTCCGAGCGTTGGTCGCGCTCGCTCGCGCGCAGACGCTCGATCAGCCCGTTCTGAAACGTGTGAAACCTTCAGTTATTGAGGGTTACTCTAGCGTGGCATGAAACGAAGGGCTGCTATGCAATCTGTACGTTAAGTAGTCAGCCGCTCTCAATCAACCGGTCTGAAACGTATCAAACCTTCAGTACTGGAGGGTCACTCTACCGTGGCAAAAAACGAAGGGCTGTACGTTTAGTCGTGGTTTGTGGAGCAGCGCTCCGAAACTTCGTTTTATTATGTTATAGATTGACCCCCAGTCATAAAGTAGCCTTCAAAGAAGCACGAGAAAGCTATTATTATGAAATATCTATGTATAGAAACGGTAGGCGGTAATGAAAATGGAAATTGTATCTTGATTCTTATTGTCGGAAAGAATACCTAGTAGGCAAAGGGACTTCTCAGACAGGAGTCTGCCGTCCAACCTCATAGTCCTTGACTGAGCTAGTGCTGTTGGGTGTCAGAATGCTGATGTAAGTACCTAGAAAGCCAATTAATTTATAACATACAGGGTGCAATGATAAGACAGGGCCTAAATAAAAAATATCTTAAATCTAAAAAAAATTTACAATACTGTTTTTTTTTTAAATAAAATTATGTTTGCTAACTTGACGATTTAAGGACCAAATTCCAGGACCTAATCTTCCCACTCTTTATATTATCTATAAAATGAAATGCCTCTAGCGGTATAAATTACAAACTTATTTTATTTTGTATCTAATGAAACTGAAGTTGTTTTTTCTCTGATACTGTTTCAGAATATATATCTACGGTCTACTGACCACGAAAAGTTCTTGTACATTTAAAATCTCAGCTTCTGATTAGTTTGTAGATAATTTGTAATCGAGAGCCTCAAACCCAACGTAGTATATGTATACCTGACTACTAATTAGATTACTGAAACTCAATTTAATAGATCCGTCAGCTAATTTCGGTTGGAAACTAAAAACCTAATTAAATCTTGGTGTGTAACTAATTTCTAATACCACTATGTACTTAATAAGTTACATAGTATATTACGAATTCGTTATCGTTTTGGAATCGTTTATTTTACCTGAATATGAATGTGTAAATGTGTGACTTCATGCCTCATTAGGAACCAATTTCACGCTTGCTTTATGACTTGGTCACTGGTGATGGTGATGGTAATATTGTTTACTCTTAAGGCATGGAAGTGTATCTGCATATTTCACAGGGAAATGCATAGTTGCGATGTAGCCGGTGGCTGTCTGACCGCTGTGATAAATGGCTAGGATAAAGTCTTTGTTGAATTTAAATAAATCGTTGCGTTGTTTCGGAGACTTGGCTGCTGTAGGTACCGGCGTCTAGCTGCGTTCCGCTTGAGTATTATAGTTATTTGCTTCGGAAACTTATGAATCACTGTGCGGAAACCAACCCTTCTTGAAAAATAGTGAAGTTCACGACATAGCTATGTCATTCCATAATGCTCCCTGTTTGACCTTTTGCTATTCGACAAGATAATTTAGTTCAGGACTAACAGGATAAACTAAGGGTTATAACTTATAGCTTATATAAGAGGAGGGTTCAGTTATCTGAGCTGGGAAATCAGTTTTTTTTAGAAGGGAATCAACAGGTAAAAGAAATCGATTCTGGTGAACCCTCTGTTGGTCCCGCCTGCGATACTTTCCATTAACATTGGGGCTTGTTATCATCTTTTTAGCGTGTAGTCGGGTTTTTTGTTTGTAAATAATTATATTTTTTAATGTGACAAAACTCTGTTTGGGCGTTTGCTACTAATCCAACGTTAGTGTGAAGGCTAGTACCCATCCGCCGTGCGCGGCGACCCAGCCGCCGGGCTCCTCGTGCAGCAGGTCGGCCAGCGCGGCCGCCGGCGCCGCCACCAGCTCGGTGGAGGGCTCCCCGCCGGCGGCCTCGGCGGCCTCCCGCGCCAGCGCGCCGCACACGCAGAATACTGCCGCCATCTGAGGACATGTTAAAATGTCGTAATAATAGGGGCATTAACCTGTCAAACTGTCACACATCCCGCTAAATCAGAGAAAATTAAAAATATAATCAATGTAACTGGTTTACTAATGTTTCACCGGGACGTGAGTGGTTAAAAGGCTGGAGCATTAAAGCACTATTTGGATTTGTCTGTCATTGGCCTTGTAGCACTGAAGGACAGCTTTAAAAATGTAATCTTACTTCTCCAGGTCTCATATAGATACTTAAACGTGTCCGAGTCTCGTCTAAGATACTTACTTAAATGTCTCCGAACTTACTTTAGACCAGGTGATGTTGTCGTTGGTGATCCGGCGTGCGAGCGCCAGCGCCAGCTCGGCCAGCGCGGTGTCGGAGCGCAGCATGGCGGCGGGCGCGCGCGTGGCCTGGCGCGCCACGTGGCGGAACGCGTCCGGCCGCTTGCGCTCCAGCGCACAGCACAGCATGCGCAGCGCCGCCAGCGCGCCCGACTCCACGTTGCTCACCGCGTCCTCGCCGCACTCCGTCTCGATCATGCGCTGCAGACGCTTCATTACCAGCTGAAAACCTCTCATTTAAGTTTATTAAGTTTCTAGGCATCTCATTTATCATAGCCGCCAAGTTTTCGAGACGGTCTTGAGAAAACGGTTTGGCTTAATTTATCTTGTTCATCGCAAATTAAAGATAGCGCTCCCATTTTGATACTAATCAATTTTAAAAGTTGCCACAAAGGAAGGATCAACAAGGCAATTATTAACGAGACAAAGGTGGCGAAGCCTTTCAATTTTATCTAGGGAAGTGCTAGCTACGAGTACCTACACAATTTATTCCATTTGATTTTATTTTCAGCTACTCCTTACTTTCTTAGTAGTAATGGTGGAGCGTCGTATCTGCGACTTGATGTACTGGAGGCAGAGCGCGCGGCCCTGCCTCACGATGTGCGGCTTGACCTGCGTGGGCGAGGCGAGGCACCAGCCGATGGTGGCGGAGAGGCGGCGCGACACGGCGGCGGCGGCGGCCGACGACACCATCGTGCTGAAGCGCCGCGTCGTGCGATCCAGCGCCGACAGAGAGCGCCCCGCCGAGCGGCGCACGTCTGCAACAGGGGATGAGTTATCGACGTTGACGAAAATCTGAATAGAGCAGTTGGAGCGTGCCGATATCGCTATACATGAATAGAGAGGAGAGAAAGAGGCATGGCATCATACGCTCCTAGAATCCATGCAGACCTAAAATGCTTTGCGAGCATCTGGCGTGTGAAACCATAAGGATGGACATTATAACCATAACTACTTTACCCGATTGATTGATAGCAATGTTTTTGGCTTGCTATTTGCATGAGTTTATGATGAAGCGTGTCCATAACTCACTGTTGATGGCGAGCAGGTTGTCGGCGGGCAGCGCGCTCAGCGGGGAGCTCAGCTTCCTGCGCAGGCGCACCCGCGGCGCCTCCTGCGCCGGCGCAGAGAACTCGTCATCTTCTTCTCCATCGGGTGGAATGACGTGTATGGCGATGTTGTTGCACCCGTCCACCTTTGAATACTCCATTTGGCATATCTTTGGCTCCTGTGTTAACCCTATCTGCAACAAGAAAGTTTTCTTATTAAATCGGTACGTATTCGTACGTACGAACGTTCAATTACGTCGCATGACATCCGCCCGGCGCGGCCGCGCCGCTTTGGTTGGCGAAGTTTTTCAGTTGAAACTTGTTACGAGTATTCCGGGGGGATAGGTTTAAAATTAGTTTTCAGTTACGTACTGAATAAAATATTAATGGTCTCTGTAACATTTCGTTTCATTTTGAGGGTGTGCGACTGGGTTACAATTTGAAGTTTTACCTAAATTGGCTAAAGTTAACACACAAAGGTACGTTTGAAACTGAAACTATCAGCTGATTGCTTTGCCTCCGCCCCGTGCGCCGCCAAAGTACATACGAGTAGGTACATGAACGTGGAACCAACGACGTGCTCACTCGCATTGGTTCCACTTATTGAACGAGTCACGCAATTTATATTTATAACAAAAAACAATACAAACTGATCATGTTAATCAGGTAATAACTCACCATCAATGGCGGCTTTGTTTAATTAACATGCCAAATTGTTAGCAATACAAAATAATATAATTATTTTTATGCTTATTATATTTTTCTTGCTTCGTCAAAGGGAAAACCGAGACAAATCGTGCATTCTTTAGTAATAGGAGTGATCAATAGTACAGCGCTGACTATGTTGAGGAAAGGTCGCGGTTTTTATCTTCCAGTTTGTTACCGCGTTAGCGACATACATAATGCATGCTCTCAGTACCGTACACTCTTTGTCTTAAACAAAGGGTCAAAGGCACGTACATGTTCACGATTTCCTTTCATGTTGCCTCTAACATCCATTATTGTGGACGTGACCTGACCACCACGTCACTTCAAATAGTGACGGCCGTTTAAAAGTATAACATATTTTATTATAATTTATAACTATTACGTACTTACATGGAACACATTTTTTAGAAATATTATAATTAGGTAAGTATATAAATACATATTTTTGCCAAGTATTTGACTAGAATTCTGTAAAATATTTGCAATCGTATGTAAAATATTTGAGTTAGTAGGGAGGGACATAACATAACAAATACGCCCTAAAATGTCCGCCCTTGCGGTGCAGGCAGTGACGTCGGGTGTCGCCGCAGTCCCAAATATTTACATATACGGCATTCAACCCTTCTAGGTCGCAGCATTCAGCTAAAATATGTATGTAAGCAACTATGTACGTATGGAGATACGAGCACCGCTTCGGTTACATCCCGGTACAAGGGCGTACCCAGCTAGGAGCAGGGGGGGGGCAGCTGAAGAATTAGAATTTACTTTAATAAGTAAATATATTAATTACTTACTAAAACTGCACTACATTACAGATTAAATCAATATTATATACTTACCCATATTTACTGTAAAATCAATAAAACAAATTTGGCGTCGGGCCAATACCAATATCTATGTGATTAATCTCCATATCAATAAAACACAGAAGCCCTTAAAACAATAGAGACCCGAGACAACAATAGATTATAAACAGAGGTCAAAACATAACCCTTTAGAATGTATTTGATAAGGAAGTACAGATGATGTGATAAAGGTGGCCCCCGTCCCCGCCTATAGCCTATTACTTAGATAGTTTGTACTAGGATTTCAGCAAAGCTGACCCAGTAATTTTACTAATTTCAAATGACGCTTTGAGCTCTACTGCACCTTGAGCGCGACCAAATACCTAATTTCACCTTTGCTGAAATTTCAAGCTGCAATTCTCTCACAAGACGAAGTAACAAGATTCGTGGCAATTACAGCATTCCTTGTACGAGTTGCTTGAATTAGAGTCGGCACGGAATGTCACGATGCGGTTCTTTAGTCCCGAGTGTATACCTACGAAATAAGTGATCATGTTTTATTTTCGCAGATCATTAAATATTCAGTATTATGTTATGGTTTCGCAGAGTAAAATATATATTTTTTGCGAAATTAGAATAGTTGGAATGCTGATGAAGTGTATATTAAGAATATTATGATTAATTTCCTTAAAATCACACTGTCTAATAGGTACATAGGTAATGACGTTGGCCAGCGTGGTATGACCAACATACAGTCTACAGGTTTTACTCTACAGTTTTCAGGAAAATCTTCTAAATTGCTGGAGACATCTTCGCTCTAGATTTAGAGAGGTAAAAGTAAAACTGTGAAAACTGGAGTAACAAGGAAGAGCGACCGCGACACGTGGCATAGCACGGCACGGCACGAGCTGGGCTGGACACACGGTGGACCGGTGTCAGGCTCGTCTCTCATGCTGGAACGAAGTCCACATTCCGTTAACAAGACTCGGAACAAAATTGGATTTCGACCCGACAAAATCTGCACGATACGATTTCCGAGACTTCCGTTTGAATTTTCTCGCCAATTTCAATAGCCTCCAGCAACATTTTATTTTAAAGATATTTCAATGCTGTGATTTTCCTTTCATTATCTACATTTTTAATAATTTTATCGAAAATGTATACAAGTGAAAAGAATATTTTGTTATCGTTGAAAGAAATACTTATTTAACGGTGCTATTGTTAAAAAGCTTTAATAAAAGTTTGAAAAAAGTTTGATTTGATTAAAATACTTTGACGAAGACGTTAATATGTCTATTTTAATACCCCCCTATTTGATGAGCGGTACGGTCTGACAAGTCGTTTCTGAGATAAAAAATTATAATTTATAATAGAAAAATATAAAAATTAAGATATCCTTCTTTATTTATTTTATCATATGACTTACAAACGTATAACTATTTATAATCCATCACTTTCCAATGAAGATGGACTTCAAATAATGGAAATATTCCTAAAATAAATGTCAATAACCTGTTCTACTAAGTGACTACTATCTCTATTTGTAACTATGTGATAGGTTTAAGTGCATTCCAGAGTTTTTCGTTTGAGCCATACAATATTGGCTGTGATAAAAAACGCATTAGGAATATTAGGATACACTTATTGAAGCTTGTGTTTTACCAAGTTACAATCGGGAATATCGAAAAGTCCACTCGAAACTGGATAAAAAGGAATAATTTGATTATCTATACCCATAGTATTATTATTAAATAACGCAAATTTACTTAAGCAATATAAATTTGTTCAAAGTAAGTATCACGGGTAATCAAATGTTTAAGCCATGTTTAAACATCTCTCTTTAGTCCCTTTATTAAAATCTTGTGTAGGCATACACATTATCACACATAGTACATTGCAATATTAAAAACAGTGCAATTCATCGTGAATATATTAAAATTAAAAATTAAAACATTGGAAAATTTCACTAGGAAATATTCAAAATCATTATCCTTGACTTATAAACACAGTTTAATTAACTTCCTCCGGAACATTACCGTGTATTGTATATACAATATAATAAGTACCCAGAAGTACCTACCTACCTACTCTTAATCTATTAATATCGGAAAAATGTTGTCCTAATTGAGAGTAAGGTCGAGGAAGCTAAACAAAGTAGATCTATTTAAAGGTTCCTATTTAAATTACTTTATCAACGGCGATAATAAAATTATAATAGGTAAATATTACTAATTTTTTTAATTACTTTGTAGGTAGGTAATCAATATTTTTTATAACGCACAGTAGGTAATTGGTATAATTTTGTGACTCTGTGAATGGAGGGTTACTCTAAACTGACGAAAAACGAACGAACATGAGCTGTCGTGTAATCGGCACGTTTAATACAACGAGGTAGAGTCGTGGCTCGAGCAGCAGCTCTCCGAAAGTTCGTTTTTCGTCATATAGAGTGACCCCCTGGTAACAGTGGTACCTTACTAACCGGATACACGAATCAGGGCTATCTAGATACCTAACATTAAAACAACATGATATTAAAATACTGTAAGTACTTATATTGGTTTTCTTTGGGAAAAGTACCTACCCTAAACTTGATTTAATGCCACGACCAGTAGGACTTACACATACATCTATATATTTTATTTTATTTTATTTTATTTGTTAGGGATAACAAACAGTTATACATTAAAACTTAGATATATGATCTTAAATATGTTACATGACAAAATGTATAACCCACAGCGTTATCCACGTATTACTATGTTAAATATTAATTAAATAACAAAAACAACAGTCAGAACAGATGGTGTGTGTAAATTATGAAGTAAGTAAAGTATGTATGCAAATATAATGTAAGTAAGTATTTTGTGTATTACCCCAAATAATATTAATATTAATAATATTATGTATTATTGAAATATATAAACATCCGTGAATGCAACATTTTTATCAAGTAATATAGCTATTAATGTATATATATATTTATGTGTATATTATATTATTACAATGTATTGTATAGTAGGTTTATTTATTCATTAGTATTGTTAAGAATGCGCAAGACCTCTTGTTTGTACTTAGAATGTGAGCTCGAGAATATATCAATGCCTAGGAAGAATGTGTTATAGTCATCTACCATTCGGCGCAACGGCGCACGCAAGCCCGCGTTAGTGTTGCTGCCGGGAGCAGCGAACAGCCTGCGCCGGCGCACCGCGCGCAGCTGCGCCTTACGGGGCACTTCGTATGACAAGAGGCGAGTCAACTCAGTACAATTATACCTACCGTGACAGATGTTGTACAGCGTCATGGCGGACAGAAGTGTTCTTCTAGACTCAAGACTGGGTAGATTATATAGTTGCATTAATTCGGAGTAAGGTAGTCGTGAACCAGCGCAGCGATAGTGAACAGCTCGTAGAAATTTACGTTGTACTTTTTCAATAATATCTTTATATTTAGCGTAATAAGGATTCCATATTGCAACAGCGTATTCTAGTTGGGACCTAATCAAAGTCTTATAAAGGTAAATATATGTGGAGGGATGTACGAAGTCTATACTTGATCTCATGACAAACCCGTACATTTTATAGGCCTTGTTTACAATTTTATTAATGTGTTCATCAAGATGTAGTTTACAATCAAGTTGCACTCCGAGATCACGAAGAGAATCAACTTTAGTGAGTAACTGGCTACTAAGTAGGTATGGATAGTTGAATACATTCTTGTTTTTGGTGAAGTTGACAATATTACATTTTTTTATGTTTAGTTGTAGTTTATTACGCAGGCAGTAGTCTGAGAAACGAATTAGATCTTCCTGAAAGAGAAGGCAGTCTGAGGCAGTACGTATAATTCGATAAGTCTTGAGATCATCAGCGTAAAGTAAGAATTTTGAATATTTGAAGCAGGTTTTAATATCGTTTATAAATAAAATGAAGAGGAGTGGGCCCAAAATAGATCCCTGCGGGACCCCAGATGTAACGTGTATGGTATTAGAGTGGAATCCATTTATGACAACTCTTTGGCTCCGATTAGTAACATAAGATGAGAACCATCTCAATAGGTTTCCTCTTATTCCATTGAATGCAATTTTGTTTAAGAGCAGCTCATGATCGACCTTGTCAAAGGCTTTCCGGAAGTCTGTGTAAACAGCGTCAGTTTGTAGTCTATTGTCCATGTTTTGAAAAAGGTTGTTTGTAAATATAAGTAAATTAGTTGTTGTAGATCTACCCTGCACAAATCCATGTTGTTCATCGATTATAATATTATGTAAAACAGGATAGATTTCATTATAGACAAGCCTTTCGAAAAGCTTTGACAAGGTCGATAGAATAGATATAGGACGATACTCTTCCACATGTTGCCTACTGCCACTCTTATGAACTGGTGAGATATTGGCTTGTTTCCAAATAGACGGGAAGACACCTTCTAGAATACACTTGTTCATTATTATACATAAGGGTTTACTTAGAGATTTGGCGGTATTTTTTAGAAAAAATGGTGATATGCCGTCTGGACCAGGACCCTTAGACGTGTCGAGAGCTAATAAAGAGAATGTAGAAGTTTACAGACGGTTTTACGATTACAGTGTACAGTTCTAGGCTGGCTCTAGGTAAATATCGGGCTCGAAGGTCGATGCAATGAAAATTCATGAGCATTTGTATGAGCTGGCGTGTCGTTCGAAAGTGCCTTCTTAATGCTAACACTGTGACGCTGCTCGTCCCCACAGCGCTCTCAACGAGCTCATATAAAATTCAATTTGTATTCACTTATGGTCAGTTATCTTTCAAAGTTATTATGCTTTTGTAATGAAACCTTTTTCAGTCACGCAGCACAAAAGGCACTGATGCATGAAAAAGGCTGGTGCATTGTACTCAGTAAATATTATTTATGAAAGTAAAATATTATGCTATTATTACTATGTGTTCTCGTACACTCAACTGAGTTATGTACAATTTAATCCTTTAGAAAAATATCGAATGGACTGCTGCCTGTCGATGCAGTGTGATTTTGAATAGCAATTAATATAATGATAAAATCTTTTAATAACAACAACAAAAAAAAGTTAATGCACTTTAAAACAGTGATTGGTTTGTAAAACTAATTTTACACAAAATAAACACAGTCAGTATAACCACAAAAAGTTAAAACAAGTACTTAAGTATTGACAGGTCTGGTGTAGATACATATTGATTGGGTATTTTACAGCGCTAACCATGTCTTCAATGTTATAAGTCTGCACCTGGCTCTCCCCAATGGAACCGTTGTGCTTATCTCTTAAAGCTTGGACCATTAAAACCACGCTGGTCTACTGCGGGTGGGTGGGTTCACACAGTATCTAGATGTGCTGGTTTCCTCAAGATGTTTTCCTTTGCCGTAAGAGCACGCAGTATAAAATCAATGTAATTAAATTCCTTATTAAGTGGTAGGTACATGGCAGGATTTGAACCCAACGGACTATCGGTTGAAAATGAGATGTTATGCGTTACACAAGCTGATAAACTATTATTCGACTGATTATTCTTTTGGAAGTGAGGGTTATTCAGCCAAGAAAATCTAATTTGTGTAAGATCGTCGAGACGTCGTCAACGTGTCTATCAAGTTACGCTTATGTAATGTAATGGGCAATACAGTTAATTAAGTAATTTCCCTTAGTGTAAGGATCTTTCATGTTCTAATTTATTTATGTTCCTTGTGTACTCAGGCGAGTGTGTATGTGTAATGTATGTAACTACGCGGGTATCTGCAAGTCAGTAATAAACTACCGTTCGTTACGCACACTCGTGTTTCATTCACGTACCATCTCAGCCAAACCAGATCACCAACGTTAAATTTTCTACTACAACTGGTTATACTAGTAGACACATTGTTTCTGGTGTTATCGGTATTTTTAGCTGGTACAACTAAATCTAATCTACAGCGCAGATCTCGTCCATACATCAACTTTGCCGGGGTCAAGCCGGTGGCGCAATGTACGGTGTTTCGGTATTGGAACAAGTACCCGAGCAAGTCCTCATCGACACATCTAGAAGGTTTACTTAATATACATTTGAGCATTTTCTTACAGGTACGAACAGAATTTTCCGCTTGGCCGTTGCTGGCTGGGTGATATATGGGCGATGTCACGTGTTCAATACCATTAACATCACAAAATTTTCTAAATTCTACTGTTTTAATTTTTGCATCATTATCTGAACATATAACTTTTACCAAACCAAATCTGGAGAATAGGTACTTTAATTTTGAAATAAGAGCCTGTGTGGACGTTCCGCTGCTCATATGGAAGCACTCTAGCCATTTACTGAACGCGTCTACAACAATTAAGTATACCCTTTGCCCAATAGTCATGTAATCGATGTGTATGCGCCACCACGGGCCGGGGGGCCGCGGCCAGGGCGCGGGGGCGGCGCTCGGCGGCGCGGGGCGCAGTGCGGTGCACGTGCTACAGTTACCTATACACTGCTCAATGTCCTTATCAATATAAGGCCACCACATCCTACTTCGAGCTGAACTTTTCGTCTTTACAATGCCAAAATGTCCTTTATGTAACTCGTACATAAGACGTTCCCGTAACAAACTCGGTATGACAACCCTGTGGCCACGCAGTAAGCAACCGTCTTCTACTTCTAAGTCGGATTTGCAACGGAAGTACGGCTGTATAGCGGCGCAAGTTACCTTGCGAGGCCACCCTTTTAACATGTATTTAATGACTGTCTGAAGCGTTCGATCAGCCGCTGTGGCCGTCCTGACGTCATCAACTGATACGGGTAACGTTGACTCATCGAGAAAGTGCAGAGGAGCCGCCGCGGCGTCCTCCGCGTCCTCCAGCTCCGTGTGTCGCACCGGCAGTGGTGCTCGAGAAAAATAATCTGCAACTATATTTTTCTCCGACGGTAAGTACTGTATTACATAATTATATGCGGATAGATATATCGCATACCTTTGTAATCTAGAAGCCGCCATCACTGAAACTCCGTTTTTTTTACCAAAGATAGCGATAAGTGGCTTATGGTCAGTCTTAAGTACAAACGGAATATCACGCCCATACAAATATTGGTGGAAGTACTTAACACCATAAATTATAGCCGTCGCTTCCTTTTGGATTTGACTATAATTTTTCTCACTCGCTGAGAGTGTCCTCGAGGCAAATGCCAACGGTCGTTCCTGTCCGTCGGGGCCCTGCGCCAGGCACGCCCCCAGCCCCGCCGGGCCCGCGTCCACGGTCAGCACCAGGCGAGCTGCCGGGTCAAAATGAGTCAGCACGCGGTCGGACGTGAGCTCTCGTCTGATCTGATCGAACGCGGCCTGTTGCCTATGGCCCCACTCCCACGTTACGTCATCACAAACCAACTCATTCAACGGACTTAGGATCGTCGATGCGTTCGGAATAAACTTCCTATAATAATTTATCATACCTAGGAACCGTTTTATTTCCCGTACATTTGTCGGCGGCGGGCATTTTGTTATAGCCTCAACCTTTTTAGGACATGTTCTCAAGCCATTTTTGTCGATGACAAAACCTAGATAAGTCACACTTTCACGGAAAAATTCGCACTTCTGCTGCTGCAGTCGAAGGCCTGCTTCTTGTAACCGTTTTAATACAGCTTCTAAGCGTTCCATATGTATTTCTTTCGTTGGACCTGTAATACAAATATCGTCCAACCATACTACTACTCCTTCTATCCCTATTAAAAGTGTTTCAATCGCCCGTTGAAAGATCGCCGGTGCATTGGCCAGGCCGAACACTAAACGAGTGTATTTAAACAAGCCTTTACTTGTGCTAATTGTTGTTAGATCTTGCGATCCATCATCGCTACAAAGTTCTAACTGATTATACGCCATTTTTAAATCTATTTTTGAATAATGTTCCCCGCCCCTGAGTTTGGTAAACACTTCTTCGATACGGGGCATTGGAAAACGTTCTACCTCAATGTCATTGTTTAAAGTCAATGCGTAATCCCCACATATTCTTATCTTTCCATCAGATCTTAACACGGGCACAATCGGTGTACCGTATTTGGAATATGAGACAGGTACTAATATGCCTAACTTTACTAAACGGTCTAACTCGGTCTCAACTTTATCCTTAAGGGCAAAGGGCACGGGCCTTGGTTTATAAAATTTGGGTTTTGCTCCTTCTTTCAATTTTAAGTGTACAACAAATTTATTGAATTGCCCTAATTCGTCCTTCCATAAGTCAGCGTAACCTCGCAATAACTCACTTATCTCCTTATTATTCGTCATGTAATTTACAGATGAAAAACATATGTTAAACGCGGACATAAAATCTCTTCCTATCAAAGGGGGCCCCCCATTTTGAATAACAATAATATTCAATTGTGCAACCTTGTCTTGATATTTAACTGAAGCTTGGAAATAGCCCAAAGGTTTGATTTTATGTCCCGTGTAAAAACAAATTTTTAGCTTACATTCTTCTAATTTATTTTTAGAAAACATTTGAGACCATATTCGTTCTGAAATAACTGTTATTCCTGAACCTGAGTCAATTTCCATAGTTAATGGGCAATCGTTAATTGTAACATCAATAGTGAATGGTTCAATATTAGCATACCTCATGTTGAACATTTTGCATTCGTCGCAATCGCTGCCTGAGCTATCCTCAGCAGCCTCGACCTGAGTAATGTTATTTAACCGTGAACGGCACTTTCTTTCACTGCACACCTTCTTGAGGTGGCCTTTTTTACCACAACACTGACACTTATAGTTCTTGTACCGACAAGAACCTGCACTGTGACTTTTCATGCCACACACTTCACAGCTGTTAGGATAATCAGCGCCATCGCGCCTCGCCTCGCGTCCTGCCGGCGGGCCCGGGGCGCGCGCACGGCCGCTCCTGCTGCCGCTCGCGCCCAGGCGGAACACCGGCTCCTCCTTCACGCGGGGCCCGTCGCCTCCTACAGCTGTCCTCGCCATCCTGACGCATGCCTGTTGCTGAGCCACCTCTAGCGCTTTCGCAACCGTCAGGGTCTTCGCGTCCTGCTCGAACAATCTGTTCCTTTCCGGTCCATCTGGCAATCCCAGAATAAACCGGTCGCGAAGTAGCGTGTCTAATGCCGCTCCAAAATCACAAAATACAGCTAATCCTCGCAAACGAATTAGCCACTCTTCCATAGTCTCGCTACTTTCTTTTGTAGCCATATAGAAGGTAGCCCGATCAGCAAATGTGGATCTCTTCGGAGTGAAGTGGGTATCCAAGGCATTCACGAGGTCGTCGAAGGTCAAAGTTTCAATGTCCTTTGGGTGCACGAGGTTCTTCGCCAAACGGTAAGAATCGTCCGATAAATAAGTAAGAAGGTAGTTACTTTTATTATCGGTTATTTTGTTCACGATAAAAAAGTTATTCAAACGATTTTTAAAAATGTCCCAAGCGTGCACTTTATAATCAAAACTTGTTATTTCGCCGAGATATGAAGGCATTGTCACTTTATCACCAGACTCGTAGCCAATGAAGTATATGATAATTAGGTACTTAGGTGGCAATGAAACACGAGTGTGCGTAACGAACGGTAGTTTATTACTGACTTGCAGATACCCGCGTAGTTACATACATTACAGTATGACTGGAGCACACTACTTCTCATCCATACGCCATTGTTGGTCGGGAAAAGAAATGTTGGAAATAAGCACTATTGAAATACCTAATTGTATAATACAGCAATACAGGGTGCGCCAAAGTAGCTATAGGTTCCACTGAAGCAGGAAGGGAGTCACTCCGCTCGACATTATAATCTTTTTTTCCACTCTCTATACTATAGAGTATACCTATAGGAAATTCCTGAAAAAATATTTATGTAAGTAAGTACCTACTTAATCCACATCTTAGTAGAAATCAATTTTTTACATATTTATTTTGTTTTTTTTTGCTTGTGCATGTACCTACCTAGTTGGTACCACATGCATACAAATGGCAGTGGTAGTCAGGCGTCCTCGCCCCGCATCACGCCCTCACTTCCCGGCGGCGCACGCGCATCACATACTCGATGTTATCATACCAGTAGTATACGAATAAGTACATACACCTTCGGAAAGATAATACTGTGGGGTGGGTCTTGAACATACACTTATCTACTTAGGCATGGCTAACTCATCAGTGGCTATTATTGAGTCTTCATCTGATCTAAAATATGCGTGGCATGCGTAGGTAACTAGGTACATACTAGGGCATGCAATATCGCAATACCGGGATCCCGTAATACCGGTATTCGGACTAAATGTACTTACGCTTTTTTCAATACCGGTATTGAAAGTTAATACCGGTATTGAAGTAATACCGGAATCGGACTTTTTTAGGCTATATATATAAAGCGATTAAGATAAAGTTAGCCTTGTGTTCCTATAAAGTATGAAAGCCCACTTGTTTCCAACCGTTTAATGCAGTTTTCGGACGTTGGAAATGTACTGTTGTACATGCGTAAACAAACACCGAATGCAAAAAAATATTATTCTAAAGTTTAAACTCTAATCCTCAATTCTCGTAAAAATCTATAACAAAATATAGAATTTTATTGCCTTTTCTTGTTTAATTTGGTCTTATACGACCTTTAAACACAATATATGCCATTTCTTACAAGGAACTCTAATACCGGTATTAATACCAGAATCCCGGTATTGAGTTGTAATACCGGAACTCAATACCGGTATTGAAAATTAATCCCGTATTGCACGCCCTAGTACATACCTAATGCAATAATATGATATTTTGTTTTGGAAATTATTTCCTTCTTTACGTGTCGGTAGCGAGTTAAATTGGAATCTAGTAACTCTCGCGCGGATATGCACAATGAATGCACTATCGCTTGGGATCGCTAACTTGTCGTCAATAGGTCCCGTAGAACTGCAGGCTGCATGGCCAATGGCCAGTTTTACATGAATCCCATTTGACCGCGGTGGCTCGCTATTCGTGCAAAGTGCCGCGGGTTACATCCACCGAGTGCACTCGCCCACCGAGTTTCATTCACTTGGGATTTCCCGGCCTTTGACTGAGCAGAGAATAATTTAAATATCATGTTCATGCATTGAGCACCTAAAAATACAATTCGATGCATGTTCTATACCTAAAGATACAGAGGTTACGTACTTACTTCTTTCGACATTCAGCAAACCTATTACGTTCATGAAGTTTCAGCAAATAACCCAAATCCAGTATCCAAACTTTTAAAAATTCCTATTATAAGTTTTTATTTAGGTAAGGTATCTTGTTGTAAGTTGAGCTAAAACCTATTTCATCATTCGGGAAGTTTGAATTTCGCTTAGGTTTTATCAAACTTCGACAGACATTGAATAGGTACTTACTCTTAACTTCGTATTACATACCTTAGTTAGAAACTCGGATATTTGGCTGAATATATTGTTAAATACCTACTTACTCTAAGTTTAATTCTGTCAGACCGAAATTCATTTCATTTTCGGAGTTCATTAGCTTTTACCGAACACATTTGTTGAAGTTCGTTGTTGGTACCTATTCATTCGTGTAGTCTCGATAGTACCCTGCTACTAGTGAAACAGCGACATTTATGATGTTGGACAAGTTTTGGAATTCCCCCAACCTGTGGGGCTATTTATAGGATAAAAGTTTGTTTTTTTCAGCATCGATACGATGTAGCAAAGATATTGCGATAGGTACTTATAGGTAACTATTAATAATATTGTAAGTATTAGAAAAGTATTTCTTTTATGCACGCATCGTTTAACAATTGCGCACATACCAATTCGCTATAAAGAAGTTCGATCACACTTTATGCGCTGGGATGAAGCATTCAACTGCCACATCTGTGTGCGATTGATGAGACAATTTAGCTTCAACAAATACCGATTTGTGTATTCATCTTGTACTGATAAGAAGTAGCATGTGCTCCGAAATAAATAACATATACCTAACCAGTCTTTTTACAGGATCTTTGCTTCGTGATATTACTTCGGTTGTATGTATTTCGATTCATGTTATACATATGTACTTAGGTACATTTTGCATTTCTTATAGTGAACTGGTGGTCAGATTTTAGATGCGGTATTTAATGAAAATCTAAATAACAAGTT
The DNA here is from genome assembly GCF_932276165.1 of Plutella xylostella. NCBI lineage: Eukaryota > Metazoa > Arthropoda > Insecta > Lepidoptera > Plutellidae > Plutella > Plutella xylostella. The sequence continues at coordinate 6,435,017 of NC_063984.1, read as the reverse complement.
GTAATTTGTAACGACCGGAAATAAAATTTTCCTGGCAATCTTTATCTCAACTCGACATTCTGAACATTTTGGTACTTACTTCGGAAAATATTAAACGAAATAAACACGGATAATTTTGTATTTTAGGAAGAAGCCAACCAATAGAACCGATTGCCTAGCATCAACTGGTTCACATGCCCAGCCGACGCAATGAATCATTCGCTTTCCCACATCATCAGGGTGCCTCCTATGTATGTATACTTACCAAACTTATAACTCTAATTGATGGATCCCACTCGGAGAGCTATCGAAACCCTGACTTCTAGTGTTGAAGTAGAGTTCTACCACGAGACCAAAGTGTCGGTGACCAAAGCTAATATATTACTAAGAAATATATTATTTATGATAGGAAGGTAAGGAGGACATATTTTTCACTTCAACTCAATCGTTGTTGCTTCATATTGCTCCATAAATATTATTCATTATGCCCAATATTGTCATTAAGGACCCAATTGAATCTGTAAAAGGTAAATTGGATATCCTGAGCCTACAATTTAAGGGATATTCACATAAATTGGAGTACCTCTTCTCTAACAAGCCACGCATCTTTTAGGGTTCCGTAGGTTGAAAAACTTCTGTGAGGTATTTTTTATATTTGTATGAAATTATAAATGTACTCTACAGGTATGACTGTTGACTTTCATAATAAATGCTTCTATACCGCATATTTTTTTAAATAAAATTTCTGTCCATCGAAGCGGGGCTTTCAGAAATTAACATTTTGGGTGAGACTTTTAATTACTGAAAGAGAAAATATTGGAAGGCTTCTTGGTATTAAGAAGGTACCTAGTGGTCGCTGGAGAGTTTGCAGAATTTTGATAAAGTTATAAGTTAGTCACTTTAATATTCGTTATGAGCATTAATAAAGCTTAAAGTCCTGGTAGTGATTAAGAACTTAAACTAGGTATTAAATAATTATAATTTTATAGCGGTTCCGTTCAAGCTTCGCTTCACCTTAAATGTTTTTCCGTGAAGGACTCCCGGCCCGCATTATTTTATATATTTACCCACCTTTTAAAACTTCCGTGGACTTCCACGAATGTTCTCCTCCCCTCCCATCTCCTCCCCTCACATCCCTTGTCTCACGTCGAGTCCAGCCCTCGATAGCTATCAGCGCTGCCATAGACTAATGTTTATTAGTCTATGGCGCTGCTCATCACTGTGTAATCCGGTATTGATTAACCATGAGGAAATTATGCCTACTTACTTAAATATCTTAAAAAAACAAAAATAAGTCCGCAACATCACTGAAGTCTATCAGCCGCGGTGCTGATCTCAACATTGGATTATTTATGCTATGGCTGCACTCATAGAACTAAAGCAGTTTGACAGATAGGCAAGGTTATTTCCCGATTTTGGCTGAAGATAACAATGTTCTATGAAAGAACTAGAGACTGCGTCACATCTTGGCCATAATCTGGAAAAATATAGATTTGTCAAGCTTCGCTTCATAAATGGATTAAAGGGGTACCTACCCCTTTTCTTCCTATTAAGTATACACGCATAATAGTTGCACTCTCCATAGTGATGTTATGGTTAAACTACAGTGACATACCTGGAACTGTTTAGAGGAGGACATTGAGTGTCACCGCGCACCGTCAGTAATGCTAATTCAGAACTTCAATGTTACAGATAACTGAGCGTGTTACAGGAATACCTAATCAGCCAACGCTAGGTATGAGGAAACATGCCGTGGGCTACACTTAGATTTGGTTAGTAGATAAGCGTACCAACCCATCCAATAGCTAGATATTGCTGCTTGTGCCAGGAAGTAAATGTATACCCATTGTATGCGTGAAAACCGAAATTTACTGATATTATATTTCTTCAAAAAATATGTAATTGATGAAATTTGATATATTTAACTTGATTTTGATATTTTTCGGGTCTATGGGTAAACTAGAATGGCTTGGCTACGAAACTCGCGAGCAGTGAAAAAGATGATGATATATATGTATGTGGGGATAAATAAAAAGTAGTATTTTAATGATGTATCACGTCGTTTTATTTATACCAAACTTAATCGTCTTTACGTCTTTTCACACTCTGCTTTCACTCTATGCTCCTCTGTTATTCGTCGTCATGGATACTTCACCTTGCGTTCTGTTCCACTCCCACACTCGGCCATCCTGACATTAAGGCTGCCCTCAGCCTTATTCATTACAATAACTGTAAAGTACAAGGTTACACACAATATAAAACATAGCATTATCAAACGTTAAAGATAATCTTCTTATTAAAACAAAGAAAACTAAAAACTTAGCAACTCAAGTTAACAACAATTTAGATTAGTTAGATTTCAACTTAGGGTCTAGACAGAAAAACATAAACAACTATTCTATGCAAACAACATCTTGAAATACCTAAGTGTTTAAACAAAACACACCTTTTGTAAAGAATATGAGCCTTAAGCCTTCAAGACTTAACCTTAAAATCATTACAAAACCTATCTAGATTGACTTTATTTACTGCTCACACATAACTTATTTATTACCATCACTGACTTCTTCATTCATCATCACTATCATACCGACACCAATAGAATATTATACAATAACAAAACAAAATAAGAACTTACTTACTCTTTATGGTCTGGCCACGGTTTCATGTGGTCTGCAGAGCTAGAAGTACGACCTGGACCTTCGCTGCTGGGATCTAATTTCTCTACATCATACCTGTCATTCCGCTTCACCTTCTTCACTACGTAGGGACCTAGGTACTTAGGTTTCAATTTAAGACACACACCAAATTGAGTCCTCTTAATTGCCACCAAGTCTCCCTCCTTGTATTTGTGACTCTCCTTCCTACCTCTGTTGTAATTCCTCACGTTCTCCTCCTGAATCTTCAATATAGACTCTTTAGCAGCTAACCGTAAATCATCTCTCTCCTGCAAAAAACATGCTCTGGTCTCTTCTGAAATTAAATTACATAACTCTAAATCATCTTTGTTTTTCATCCTCGCTCCTATTAATAGCTCAAACGGCGTGGTGGCGATGCTGCGTTGATAAGTCGAATTGAGCGCCCTCTGCACTCGGCTGACATGTTTGTACCAAGCTGCCGGTTCTGAAATACATAACTTCGTTAATACTTCAATCATAATCCTATGAATTCTCTCCACCTGTCCGTTTCCCCGTGGAATACCAGTAGTGATGGTGACATGCTGTATACTCTCACGCTCACAGTAATCTTTGAAGTCTCCGCTAGTAAACGCTGTACCTCTGTCTGTCACATATCTCGTCGGATTTCCGAATGTCTGCTGTAGTATTAGCAACTTATCAATCGTCTCTCTGCTCGTCGTGCTCTTACATGGGAACAGCCATACAAATTTAGTGAAAGCATCCACTACAGTGAGAATGTAATTATATTGCTTCTTTGTCTGTGATAAAGGTCCTATGTGGTCACAATGTAGGGTATGTAAAGGTACCCCCTCTTTCTCGATACAGTTCAGCCATCCTTCTTGCTTTCCTGTTTTTCTAGTTGCCATCAAGCATGGTACACAACTAACAATGAACTCTTCTATCTTCTTATCTAAACCTCTTATGTAATAATCCTTGCTAATCAAGTCGATCATCTTCCTCTTTGAAAAGTGCCCTTTTTCATGAACTGTCTTCAGTATTTCTTGTTCCATGCTCCTCGGTACCACTAGCAATTTCTCTACACCTTTGTAAAGTAGATCGTTGTCCAAATAGTAGTCTTCATATGGCTTTTCCTTCAGAATCGTTATTATGGCCTGCAATCCGTCATCATTTGCCTGAGCTCGTCTTAATTGATCATGAAGGCTATTCACCACAGCTACTGTGCACGGGTTTCGGCTGAGCGCGTCCGCATGCTTCATCTTACTGCCAGCTCGGTGTTCCACCTCATAGTCATACTCATCCAGCAGCAATACCCATCTTGCTACCCGTGTAGTCAGATCCTTTTTCTTCAAAGTCATCTCGAAGGCTTGGCAATCTGTAATTATTTTAAAATGGATCCCATATAAGTAATGTTTGAATTTTTTCACACCTTGAACTATAGCCAGCGCTTCTAATTCATAGCTACTATATTTCTGTTCGGCTTCCGTCGTTCTTTTACTCATATAATACACCGGGTGGAGTCCATCATCATGCCATTGCATCAAAATTGCAGAATAAGCTACGCCTGATGCATCAGTATGCAGTTCCGTTGGTAACCTGGGGTCAAAGATCTTCAGAACGGGGTTACTTACTAACTTATGCTTCAATGTCTCAAATGATTGTCTCTGTTCATCATCAAAAACAAACACTGCATCCTTCTTCAACTGATCCGTGAGGGGCTTTGCAATAACTGCATAGTTTTCGATATACTTTCGAAAATAAGAGGTAAGTCCTATAAAGCTGTGTAGCTGCTTTACATTGATAGGTTCAGGGTATCTTACCACGGCATCCGTCTTCTCTGGGGATGGTCTCACCTCACCATGCTTGATAAGATGGCCCAAATATTCAACTTCTCGGCTTAGCAGTCGGGCTTTCTTCCAGTTGAACTTCAACCCGTATTGTGAGGCTAAGTGTAGCACCTCTTCTAACCTTTCCAGGGCCTCATCTCCATCTTGTGCTGGAATAAGAATGTCGTCGACGAATATTACAACCTTCCCTTGTGATATCAGCTCCCTTGTTGGCAACACCAACACAGTGTATATTTTTAATATTGTTATTTTGTCGTCTGGCAATACTCTCTCTCTCTCTCTCTACCCACCTACCTACGTGTGTGCATTGTTAATCATCTAATAATCAATAAAAGTGCAGTAAAATACATAATCAGCGTATAATTCAAGCGTATACAGTCCCGCTTCGCAACATGGTCCTTCGGCTATAAAGGATCCAACGGGGGATACACAAATCACGAGCTGTTGGCAGAACAAATACGGCGCGACGCGCTCACCAACAGGTTCCCGCCACTATTTCTACGGGTCTTCGGTTCGGCGAGTGCGCGATTTCGTGTCGGTCCAGCAAGCCAGTGCATAAAAAACTAGACAGTGCAGTGCGTTAGTGCCGTTACGATCATACAAAGACATCAAATCTGGCAGATTTGACGACGCGACGACTTCGCGCTCATCATCAGGTTCCCGCCATTACGACGGTGAATCGGCGCGAACGCGCTATTTCGTGTCGGCTAGTGGTGTCGGCCAAGTTACGAGGTTCATAGTCTGTGAACGCGACACGTCAAGCAAGCAGGGTGAATATTCTGAGCGCTAGGGACAGCAAGTTCGACAACTAGCGCCAGCGGCGAGCCTTGGAACTACGCGTGGCGGCCAAGCGGCGAACATCGGCGGCCATTCTGACGGTTTACTTTTTTCACTTGTCAAAAATTTTCTCGTTGGATTCAACAACTTTGCGTCGAAGTTAATTTATTAGTTTTTGCGATTTAAATCATTGAAAAAGTAACTTATATTGTGTAAATTTGTTCAGAACTTAAGTATTTGTGTTATAACCAAAGATTTAACTGTGTTCTGTTGTTTGTAAATAAGTAAAAATGGAGAAGTTACAAGAGCTTGTGTCAAGAAGGCGTTACACAAAAGGTAACATAACTAGGCTTTATAACTTTGTTAGCAGTGACGAAGATGTGGCAAACTCCACAACCGAAGCTCTGCTCGTCAAAAAGAATCGTGCTTTGGAATCGTTTTCGAGCTATGAAAAGTGCAATGTCGATATTTTACAACTTGACGAGAAGGACGATGAAGACGTTTCTGTCGTGGAGGAAAGGTTTTTCCACATCTTAGCCACACTTGATGCAGAATGTAACAAACGCAATAGCCAGGAACCAAAGCCTTCAGCTCCATCTGCTCCAATTTCCAAATTAAAACTACCACCTATCAATGTACCTACATTTAGTGGTAAGTTTACTGAGTACATACCATTCATCAACTTGTTCAACTCTGTGATAAATGACAATGAGTCAATAGACTATGTACAAAAATTGTATTATTTGCGTGCATATCTCAGGGATGAGCCCCTGCAACTAATCAAAAACTTACCTTTGACGCACGAAAGTTATAAAAAAGCACTAGAATTGTTAGATGATAGATATAACAATAGATTTAGGATAATTAATGAGCACATTAGCACATTGTTGGATCTGAGGCCTCTAACAAAGTCGACAGAGACAGGTCTCAGGCAGTTTAGTTCCAATGTTAGGCAAGAGATTGCAGCTCTAACAAATTTAGATCCTAACGTGAAATATTGGGATGCTATAATTTTGTGTATACTTTGCCGCAAATTAGATCTCCTAACATCGAGAGCCTACCAAATGGAGAGAGACCACACCATGGACCCTACTGTGGAGGAGCTGCTCAAGTTTATTGACAAGCAAGCACTGGCATTGGAGAATGTGGGGCCGGCCTGTGGCCAGTCGCAACCACCACGACACACCAGTCAGCAGCAGCACAAGGAGCAGCGTCCAGCATCCACGGGCAAACCGGTAGCGTACACTGCAGCGCAGGAGGCATCATGCTTACTATGTAAGTCAAACCATAAGTTATATCTATGTAAGAGCTTCCAGTTAATGCCTGCCACTAAAAGGGTACAGTTTGCAGAGGAAAAGGGAATATGCAATGTATGTTTAGGTACGCATTCAGGAAAATGCAGGTTCCACTTTAGGTGTGCAGAGTGCAAACAGAAACATCACACTCTGGTACACTGCGATAATGATAAAGTGGAGGGACCGCAGGCCGCTGCGTCACCCGCCTCATTGGCGGCAAATAAAAAAATGACCACTAATAGTGTACTTTTGCCCACAGCACAAGTAAAGCTTCTCGCTCGAGATGGCACAGAGATGATTTTCAAAGCCCTACTAGACAGTGGCTCGCAGCTCTCTTTCATTTCTGAAAGAGCCGTTCAGCTGCTAGATTTAAAGCCCCTGCAGAGTAATATTAATATAGTAGGGATTGTCAACACTCAGGCCAGCGTGAAGCGCTGTGTGCCAGTCGATATACACTCTTTAGTCAATCCATTTAAATTATCGACTACTTGTCATGTAGTCGAAAGGATCACATGTGAGCTGCCACAGAGAAAATTTGATATCTCAGACTTTGTGATACCACCATATGTGAGGCTGGCAGATAAAGACTTTAACATCCCCAGTCAAATCGATTTACTCATGGGAGCGGACTGTTTTTTCCAGGCTATGCTGCCACCGGAGTCGACGATCTACGAGTCTGCAGCGCCGCCTAGCGGAGCGCAGCCCTCGGCGCCAGGTGCCCGGCATCCACAGCTCATCAACACGCAGTTCGGCTATGTAATCGGGGGAAGCCTGCCTACACAAGTCTGCAATAAGGTAGCAGTTTTTAAATGCACATGTGAGTCAGATATTAATGAAAATTTAACGAATTTTTGGAAGAGTGAGTCCGTTCCAGAAATTTATAATGAAAAGTCTTCAGAGCAAGAGCTCTGCGAGTATGTATTTCAAAAGACTGTTCAGTTGAAGGATGATTGTTTTGAGGTTGCTTTGCCCTTGAAACTGCCATTAGAAGATGTAAACGATGCTCTCGGAGATTCATTTCATTTCGCGTTAAAAAGGTTTTTAAACCTCGAAAAGAAATTGCACAAAGATCCCAACCTTTTCATAGAGTATCAGAAGTTTATACACGATTACGTAAACTTAAATCACGGGCACTTCGTAGACATTGAGAGCTACCAGCTTAGTAAGGACGCAGTGTACTTTCTGCCGCATCATGCGGTACTCAAGCCTGCCAGTAAGACCACTAAGTTGCGTACTGTTTTCGACGCCTCAATGAAAACAAATAAGAAGGTATCGCTTAACGATTTACTGCTAAACGGACCGACCGTACAGAGAGATCTTTTCGACATACTGCTCTTGTTCCGTTTCGGTAACTATACGTTCACTACGGACATAAAACAAATGTTCCGCAACATCCGCGTAATACCTGAGCATACTTCCTTACAGAACATTCTATGGAGAGACAGCCCCGACGAGACCATCAAGTGCATTAGGCTGGATCGAGTAAGCTACGGGCTGAAGAGCTCTAGTTATCTAGCCACGCGGTGTTTGAAAGAGCTTGCTATGCATAATGAGCGCGAACTGCCCTTGGCTTCGTTCATTTTAAACAACTGCACGTATGTAGATGATGTACTGTTCTCAAATAGTGATTTAGACTTGATAGTAGAAGCAAAATCACAGCTTCAGCAGTTACTGAAAAAAGGCAGTTTCAAGTTACATAAATGGTCAGCAAATGACAGTAGAATATTAGAAGATATTCCCTCAACTGAACGGCATTTTGACGAGTTAGAATTTCAAAATGACAACTGTAGTATAAAAACCTTAGGTTTACAGTTGATTGTGCATCAGGACAAGTTTAAGATAGTAAGTCCAGAATCATGCGATGCAGATAATATTACGAAACGCGAAATATTGGCGTACATAGGAAAATTCTATGACCCGATGGGTTTTGTAGGACCTATAGTTGTACAGGCTAAGTCTATCATGCAGAAGTTATGGTCCAGCAAATCAGACTGGGATTCCACGCCTGACGATAACATTAAATCAGAGTGGACAGAATTCTTATCTAGTCTTGCTAAAATGGATCCGATTTATATAAATAGAAATGTACAGTTCTCTGATTCAGATACAGTTGAACTCATAGGCTTCTCTGATGCATCCAGTTCGACTGCATACGGCTGCTGTGTGTATCTGCGAGTCACCGACAATGAAGGTAAAGTACATATGCATTTACTCTGCTCGAAATCCCGCATAAATCCTCTCCAGAATAAAAACCTAACCGTGCCACGCTTAGAATTAAACGCTGCGCTACTCTTGTCTGTGTTGATTGCTAAGGTTACAAACACGCTTAAATTGAAACTAAAGATAAGTAGAATTTACTTGTTTACTGATTCCCAAATCGTGTTGGCTTGGTTACGGACTGAAGTGATGAAGTTGACGGCTTATGTGGCGAACAGAGTGAAAGCTATAACTAACAATACTGCTGACTGTCAATGGCTGTATGTCAACACCAAGGAGAACCCCGCCGATTATATAAGCAGGGGCGTCAGTCCACACGAGCTTAGTGGCTGCGATATGTGGTGGCATGGGCCTCGATTTATGCATGACAGTAAGTACAAGTTTGATGAAAATATAGAGTTGCCTGCAGAATTTCCTGAGAGCAGAGCCAGCGCAGCGATCTCCTCCAAAGTAGGGTCTGCGGCTCGTCCAGTGACCGACATATTGCAAGGTATACACAAATATTCTAGCATCCAAAAAATGGTACGTGTCTTAGCCTATGTGTTAAGATTTATTAATAATTTAAAAGGCAGTAGGGTCTCGCATAACTTTTTGTCGAGTACAGAATTAAACTCTGCGCTAATGTTGCTCATTAAGTATGAACAAGAGTTATATTTTAAGGATGAAATTGAAAGTTTAAACAAAAATGAATGCGTCAAAGGCTCGTTATTAAATTTGCATCCGTTTCTAGACAACCTAGGTATTTTGCGTGTAGGCGGCAGGTTACACCACGCTAGTATACCGTACGCACAAAAACATCAGGCTATATTACCTAGAGAATCGTACGTCACAGAGTGTTTGGTAAGATCAGAACACGAACGCTTACTACACGCCGGACCTAGGCTGTTATTGTCCAATATAAACCAGAAATACTGGATTACTAACGGCTTATTGTATGTTAAGAAAATTACAAATAAATGTATAAAATGTTTCAGGCAGAAGGCCACAGCTTCCAAGCAGCTGATGGGTTCCTTGCCGGCCGGCAGGGTGACTGCTTTGAGCCGTCCCTTCGAGAAAGTTGGAGTAGATTTCGCAGGACCTATAAATGTAAAGCTCTCGCGCGTGAGACGATCAGTCATAGGTAAAGGCTACATTTGTGTGTTTGTTTGTTTTGCCACTAAGGCAATACATCTAGAGCTAGCCTCAGATCTCACAACCGATACCTATCTCGCGTGCCTACGTAGACTAATATCAAGAAGAGGCCTGCCGAAAGAAATCTACTCTGACAATGCTAGCACCTTCAAGGGGGCAAGGAACCAGTTGGTTGAACTTTATAAGTTGTTCTCTTCCAAAGACCACCAAAGTAAAGTTATGCAATTTACAGCTGAAAAAGGGATTGACTTTCATTTTATTCCCAGTCGCTCACCGACGTTCGGAGGCCTTTGGGAGGGTGCTGTAAAAAGTACTAAATACCATTTGCGAAGAGTAGTACAGAGTCACCAACTAACCTATGAACAGTTGAATACTGTGTTAGTAGAGATAGAATGCGTACTTAATTCTAGACCTTTGCTACCAATGTCTTCAAGTGATGTAAATGACTATAGTTATTTGACCCCAGGTCATTTTTTTGATAGGAAATGCCCTCACAATGTACCCAGAAAATGATGTAACAAATGTTCCACAAAACAGGTTAAAATTTTGGCAGTTATGTACGCAAATAAAGCAATCATTCTGGAAAATGTGGCACAAACAATATCTCAATGTGTTACAAAATAGACCTAAGTGGTTAAATGTTGCTCCTAATATTAAGATAGGTACATTGGTAATTTTAAAGGAGGATAATGTTCCCTCCATGTTCTGGCCAATGGCTAGAGTGGTAAACACATACCCTGGTCACGACGGCCACGTTAGGGCCGTTGAAGTAAAAACTAATGGGAAAACCCATACTCGATCAATATTAAAAGTGTGTGCTCTTCCTTTAGATGTATAATTGTTATTTTTACTATGTACTTAATGTGTGTTTTCCTTATGTGTAATAATTTAATGTGTTTAGGGTCTTATGTATAGACCGCACATACCAATAAGTCAATGTCTCTATTGTAACTTAAGTGTAACCTAACTGTTAGTAGTAGGTACAGATTTTAAAAATTGATTTTTTGTTAACTATTTGTTAGTAAATTATTGTAGGCGGCAGCATGTTGGCAACACCAACACAGTGTATATTTTTAATATTGTTATTTTGTCGTCTGGCAATACTCTCTCTCTCTCTCTCTACCCACCTACCTACGTGTGTGCATTGTTAATCATCTAATAATCAATAAAAGTGCAGTAAAATACTTAATCAGCGTATAATTCAAGCGTATACAGTCCCGCTTCGCAACACCCTAAATATCATTGAGATCAATCTGGTGAAATATTTAGGACTATTCATTAATCCAAATGGTGCCCGCAAAAATTCGTATTGCCCATGATGTGTTACAAAGGCAGTATAGTGCACAGACTCGGGGGATACTTTTAAATGAAAAAATCCTTGTTTGAGGTCCAGTACACTGTACACTCGAGCATCCTGTAACTTATCTATAATATCTTCAATGATGGGTAAGGGATGCTCATCTTTCACCATTTTCCTATTTAACAATCTATAATCTACACAGACTCTGGTGTCCCCGTCTTTCTTCTTAACTAAAACTAAAGGGCTAGCATACTCTGAATAACTCACCTGAATAATGTTGTCGTCCAGCCACTCTCTTACTTGGTTTTCTACTACCTTTTGCTCTGCTAGTGAAATACGTCTCGGCCGCTGAGCCACCGGGATATCATCCTTCAGCACGATCTTCATCTGTATGGGAGCCTCCTTGACCTGTAGGGGCTGGTAGTTCTCTACCATCTCCGTCAGCTGCTCCTTGTACTGGATATCACCAATGTAATCTACAACCACAGAATCACACGTATAACACCCTACTTGTTTCATCCATTCGTCATCTTTCATACGTAAACTCACGCGTCCGTCTTCCATAATCAATACCACTCTTCTCAAAAAATCTTGACCAATTATCATATCGTAAGGCAAACAACTTCTATTCACAACATGAAACAATACGTTATTATAATGTTCTTTATCTATCTTCACACTTAAAGTGACTTTCCCTAGGGGTTTCACTTCCAATTGTCCGAGTCCCACCAAAGCACTCACATGTCCCTCGTCAAACTTAGGAGAACCTATCAGTTTGTAGTATTCGTCGGTTAACGAGTTAACTTCACTGCCCGTATCTATTAAAGCAGTCATTTTACAGTCTGAAATTTCAATAGTCTTCATCGGCTTTCGTCTTTCCGTCTGTTTGTTTACATTTGCATTCGCATCTGTCATCTTGACGTTGACGTCCATACAGTTTGAACTGTCACTGGCTGTCACGTTCTCACGTCGTTGGTTGCTCCGACTCGCTGCTGAATTTTCGTTGTTTGACTCCGTAGGCATGGTGAACATTGAACGCCTCGGCCCACGCTGAGGTTGCTGCAGACCAGGTCGTCCTCGTCCAAACGCGTCGTTGCTCTGCCAGTTGCCGCTTCCGCCTGGCTGTTGACACTGCGTAGCAATATGTCCAAAGTCGTTGCAGCGGAAACATTTAATACCTCTCTGTCTGTACGGGCAATCTGCTGACATGTGTTGACTCTCTCCACAGTTGTAGCACAGTCGCACGGCCGTCGTCCTGTTGCCTGGCGCGAATGCAGCTGCTGCGGGGCCTGCGGGTGTAGTTGCAGTAGGTAGACGATTGAAGACCGGTGCCCGTCTTCCGCTCGACTTCTGCCTGATGGTCTCGTACACTTTCAACTTATCTTTCAGATCCCCATAAGTCGTCACGCCATACAGCATCACCTTATGTAACTCGTCGTCTAGTATTCCGTCCACGATATATTTTATAGCGACGTAGTCGGGCATCTTGCCTCGCTTGCCGAGCTCTTTCATTGACAGCATGTAGTCTAGGCACGTCTCATTTGCTTTCTTCTTCCGGCTGCTCATTAACTCATGGATCGTCTTGGAATCTACGGTGTCTGGGAACTCCTTGGTGACCGCCGTCTTCAGAGCCTCCCACGTCTTGAAGGGTTTCTCTGAACGCAGCCAGAGTGCCGCCGTACCGGTCAGTGACCTGCGCCCCACGATCAGCCGCTGCAGCTCCGTCCACCCGAAGATCTCGGCGTTGTCATCGACCTCCTGCGCCCACCGTGTTGCGGAATCGGTCTGGTCGCACCCACTGAACTTAGCTACCAGCTCCTCCGTGTACGTGAGCGGTCCTGATGTTTCCCCGTCATCTCCCGTCGTCGTCCGTGGCATCTTCTTGTCGTCGTCGTTACGTCTTAAAAATGGTATATGTTCAGACCTGAAGGCGTTGTGATGCGAAGAAAAATTTTCTTGTAAAATTTGCAACTGTCAGTCTTGTTCTTTTCATAAAAATCCGTCTTCATCCGCCGTAATCTCCGAGATTTTTTAAATTTTATTTATCCCGGACGAGCCCCCAATTTGTGGGGATAAATAAAAAGTAGTATTTTAATGATGTATCACGTCGTTTTATTTATACCAAACTTAATCGTCTTTACGTCTTTTCACACTCTGCTTTCACTCTATGCTCCTCTGTTATTCGTCGTCATGGATACTTCACCTTGCGTTCTGTTCCACTCCCACATGTATATTATTTGTGTTATTGTCTGAAAATTTTTAAAAGACTTGCGGTTCAAATACACTCACGGGCAATGAAATAGTTCCAATCAAAAAATGACGACACCAAACGATCCCAATTTTTTTTAACATTTACTTTAAAATTTTAATAAAATACTACCGCTTTTAGTTGGTAATAACCTGATGCTCTGTTTAATGTACTTCAATGTTGCAGAAGGCGTCATTAAGCTAGCCTTTTCCGGATAGGAGTAATTTAGTGCTTTTCCTAGTGGAACCTTTTCATTGCCCGTGAGTTTATCTTTCACAACTTTTTGAGGGCTGACACTAATTATATTTTAATGCTGAAACGATATTAATTAATGAAATCTTATTCCGTGCCTCCTTTTTTCCATGGGAGATACTTTATGGTTTGGATATACCATATATATTTTATGAGAACTAAATACATAACATACCTCTGTAAGATTTATAAGGTCAACGCGATCGTTAGTGTCAAGAGTTCAATTTACCGGTCAGATGCGTCGTGCGTGGGCTGTGACTGCATGTCCACCGTCGCTGAACACAAACTACCAATAGCGATATCTAATAGGGATTGTGGGTATGTATCGCTTAGGATATCCTAAGCAGTGCTTTGATTCATGACCGCCAACCAAAAGCCGGATCCAAGCCAGACGATCCGATCGCAGCAACAAGCGTTTACGTACAAAAGCCAATAGCGCACGCACGATCCGATTAGATCGCTTGGATCGTCTGGTGTAAATCCGAAAATGACCAAATATCACTAAATAGACCTGCTGGACTCTGTAACAATTTACAGAACAAAGGAAAGTTAACCTGCATCTTAATATTCTGTAAAGAAATGAAAATTCCGTAGTAAATAATATTTTACAAGTCGACAAAGAAAGAAAAAGTCGTTTTTAAATTTAAAATAGAAAAAATCTTCAAACCCTTTGAGAAATATTAAGTGCGCCTGAAGTAAAAAGGGTAGATTTTTATAAAGGAAAGTATCGTGAACTTAAAATATATTAAGTACACGCTAATAATAACAACGCTGCAATCCATCTGAAATCGTTTACGTGATAGCGATAGACGGAATATTCGATATTCCGATATATTTGATGTTTGACCTACTGTTTCATAATGGCTGAAAGATGGATTTGATTTTTCCATATCCATTTATCATAGTAAACCTAAAATTATTAATTCCTACTTCAATAAGTTATACAAGTGAGAGCTTGAAGTCACGGAAAACAATTACGCACAGGAGTAGGTACAACTGTAATACTTCCTATCATAACCTGGAGGAAATCCGTTTCCAGGAACATGTATAAAATAATGATTATTATCAAAGTTAGGAAGACAATAAATAACGGGATTAATATAATCTCCTCCTGGAATTTGTACTTAAGTACTTACATCTGAACCGAAGTAATATCCTTACAATTTGTAACTTGACCTAAAATTACTTGATTAGAGTTTACTCGCGCCACAGATAACGTATAATTTATTGTTTTCTTTTATTATGTTTGTAGGTAAACACCCTGATACTTTTAAAAATATTGATATGTAGGTACCTACGTATGAAAGTAATAGGTTTGGCCATAAGTTCTTTGAAGATAACTCAATCAAATATTTTCAGCGTCCACTAACAGCTAAGCTAAGGCTAAATAGCTCAGGACTTTCTTTTATGTACAAAATATCAAGCCGCCTCTTTTCGCTGTCTCCCAGTGGGATTGGTTGTTATTAACGTTATTCATGAATATCTTTTTACCGTCTGATGTAATTAAAATTGAAGCGTCCGTAGTTAAGCTGGCTTCAGTGATTGTAACTGATCACTGAGGTTAACCAACAACTAGCTCGGTCAGCCATTGGATGGGTAACCGATTTCAAGTGGTTCTTTTCTGGACGCTTCCACGATTTCTTCAGTTGTTTTCTGTGGAACAACGGAACCACTTGACGTTTCGGCCATCGCACTTGACGAATTTTGAGACAAATACTTTGTTTGAACCTTAGTTTGAATTTTTCCGTATCTTTGTTTTAATTTTCTTTTTTAATTTCCATGACTTGTAATCCATTTTATCACGTAATAAAAAAATGAATGTGCAATGGAATTATTTATTTGCTTGTCACATTAAAATACTATAAACTGTATAAACGTAACCAAAATGCTGTTACTGAATTATTTATCGAATTAATGTGCCATAAGAGCATTTCAAATAGAATGTGAGCTATTACAGTTATTTGAAAGCTTTTATTCGAAATGTCGATTAATGAAGCTATAAGAGTTACAATGATGCAGTATAGTAAAATAAAATCTTTTATTCAGCAAATTAGATCCAAATAATACAATGATGAGTAATAGTTCTATAATAGCAACCTGAACAATCAATAAGCGAATTAATAACTCTTAAAGCTCTCTTTCAGCACTAATGTGTGCGTTAAATAAAATAAAGCAGCTTTTATAGAAATGTCGAATAAACGGGCTATATAGGTCGAATATAGGTCGAGTAGATGTGTATTCGACATTGTTACAGCGCAAATTAGATAAAAATGCTTATTAATAGCTGTACCACTTTTATGGCACAATCTAGTAAAATGTCAGCCATTAATCAATACTTATTCGATTTTAAGTGCTATAAATGGGCCCTTATTCGACCATTTTGCTTGTTGGGTTTTGTGTTATTGTCTGAAAATTTTTAAAAGACTTGCGGTTCAAATACACTCACGGGCAATGAAATAGTTCCAATCAAAAAATGACGACACCAAACGATCCCAATTTTTTTTAACATTTACTTTAAAATTTTAATAAAATACTACCGCTTTTAGTTGGTAATAACCTGATGCTCTGTTTAATGTACTTCAATGTTGCAGAAGGCGTCATTAAGCTAGCCTTTTCCGGATAGGAGTAATTTAGTGCTTTTCCTAGTGGAACCTTTTCATTGCCCGTGAGTTTATCTTTCACAACTTTTTGAGGGCTGACACTAATTATATTTTAATGCTGAAACGATATTAATTAATGAAATCTTATTCCGTGCCTCCTTTTTTCCATGGGAGATACTTTATGGTTTGGATATACCATATATATTTTATGAGAACTAAATACATAACATACCTCTGTAAGATTTATAAGGTCAACGCGATCGTTAGTGTCAAGAGTTCAATTTACCGGTCAGATGCGTCGTGCGTGGGCTGTGACTGCATGTCCACCGTCGCTGAACACAAACTACCAATAGCGATATCTAATAGGGATTGTGGGTATGTATCGCTTAGGATATCCTAAGCAGTGCTTTGATTCATGACCGCCAACCAAAAGCCGGATCCAAGCCAGACGATCCGATCGCAGCAACAAGCGTTTACGTACAAAAGCCAATAGCGCACGCACGATCCGATTAGATCGCTTGGATCGTCTGGTGTAAATCCGAAAATGACCAAATATCACTAAATAGACCTGCTGGACTCTGTAACAATTTACAGAACAAAGGAAAGTTAACCTGCATCTTAATATTCTGTAAAGAAATGAAAATTCCGTAGTAAATAATATTTTACAAGTCGACAAAGAAAGAAAAAGTCGTTTTTAAATTTAAAATAGAAAAAATCTTCAAACCCTTTGAGAAATATTAAGTGCGCCTGAAGTAAAAAGGGTAGATTTTTATAAAGGAAAGTATCGTGAACTTAAAATATATTAAGTACACGCTAATAATAACAACGCTGCAATCCATCTGAAATCGTTTACGTGATAGCGATAGACGGAATATTCGATATTCCGATATATTTGATGTTTGACCTACTGTTTCATAATGGCTGAAAGATGGATTTGATTTTTCCATATCCATTTATCATAGTAAACCTAAAATTATTAATTCCTACTTCAATAAGTTATACAAGTGAGAGCTTGAAGTCACGGAAAACAATTACGCACAGGAGTAGGTACAACTGTAATACTTCCTATCATAACCTGGAGGAAATCCGTTTCCAGGAACATGTATAAAATAATGATTATTATCAAAGTTAGGAAGACAATAAATAACGGGATTAATATAATCTCCTCCTGGAATTTGTACTTAAGTACTTACATCTGAACCGAAGTAATATCCTTACAATTTGTAACTTGACCTAAAATTACTTGATTAGAGTTTACTCGCGCCACAGATAACGTATAATTTATTGTTTTCTTTTATTATGTTTGTAGGTAAACACCCTGATACTTTTAAAAATATTGATATGTAGGTACCTACGTATGAAAGTAATAGGTTTGGCCATAAGTTCTTTGAAGATAACTCAATCAAATATTTTCAGCGTCCACTAACAGCTAAGCTAAGGCTAAATAGCTCAGGACTTTCTTTTATGTACAAAATATCAAGCCGCCTCTTTTCGCTGTCTCCCAGTGGGATTGGTTGTTATTAACGTTATTCATGAATATCTTTTTACCGTCTGATGTAATTAAAATTGAAGCGTCCGTAGTTAAGCTGGCTTCAGTGATTGTAACTGATCACTGAGGTTAACCAACAACTAGCTCGGTCAGCCATTGGATGGGTAACCGATTTCAAGTGGTTCTTTTCTGGACGCTTCCGTGCTTCAAACTTCACGTTAAGCCGTGGGTCCCGGTTGCTGCTTCGGCAGCAGTCGTTAAGCCTAGTCAGAGGCCTTAATTAGGTATCACCGATCTCCAACAATGGAGAGGCAGTTTTAGGTATAAATGTAGCATTTAAATGAAAACTAGCTGAGAGTGAGCTCCAGTTAGTTACAACCTAGGTACTAATTTAGTCTGTGCTAATCGCGAATGCTAATAATTATGATCTGCGTCGGCGTCGTCGTCATTATTCGTGTTACATGTGTTAATCTGTGCAAATGCTACATACTTAGCAGTTCCTTAAACCTCCAATGTATGTACCTCTCATGTACCTACTTATTATCCGAACCAGACCATCTTATGATAGGCATAGACTAATATATTTTATATAAAATAATAATATAAAAAATATTAAAAACCGACTTCAAAAAACCACTAAAATGTAAAAAATAATTTAAGGTTTACACAAATTATATGTGACAGTACAAAAATACCTAAGCAGGAACTGTTATTTTTTGATGTTGGTGCAGTGACAAAGTAATCTGAAGAAATATGGCACCAACTTCAAAAAAGAACAGTTCCTGCTTAGGTATATTTGTACTGTCACATATAATTTGTGTAAACCTTAAATTATTTCTTACATTTTAGTGGTTTTTTGAAGTCGGTTTTTTTTTTAATTATTATTTTATTTTATAGTTTTTAGTTTATTTGCAATAATTTTTAATCAAAAGTAAGATGCAAATGATACCAAAAAGTCCTACTAATCAATACGAATCATTCAAGCCTAAACACGAGGTAGTTGCTATATACCGTTGAGGAGTTCCCTTGACTGCCTTCCGTTTCCATCATCAGATCAGCTCAAGGTCACCATCATATTTTTTTGTTATAAGAACTATATTTACGTTCTTAATTTCATTAGAATCGGTTAACATGTGTCCAAAATGGAAATTCATACCCTTTTTTACCCCTTTACCCACCCTTAGGGGTGAGATAAAATTCTGAAAAAAAAATGGGACCACCTGGGAGCTCTACCCAATACAACAAAAAAAGAATTTTCATAATCGGTTCATAAAGGGCGGAGTAATCGGTGAACATACATTAAAAAAAAATATCCCGACGAATTGAGAACCTCCTCCTTTTTTGAAGTCGGTTCAAATTCAAATTCAAAATTCAAATTCAAATGGTTTAATCGACGTAAAATTTTACAATTATTTGTCGATAGTCATCTACCACCATTTCACAAAGGCCCCGTCATTGAGAAGGAAAGAAATGGCGAAAGAAACTCCTCGAGCATCTTTTCAACTTTTTCCTTATTATCTATTACAATTTTTTACTTATATCTAGTACCTACAATTTTACATTTCATTTTTTCAATAGCCTTAGCTGAGGTGGACAAGACCACGCGTTTTTGTCGTTTAAATAATCATTTATACTATAGTAAGCTTTACTACATAATGTAGCTTTAACATAATTCTTAAATTTTTGCTCAGTAAGGTTTATTGCTTCATTTGATAATTTATTATAAAAACGTATACAGTTCCCCATGAATGATGTGTTTGTTTTCGAAAGTCTGAGTGTGGGGAAAAGCAACTTATTTTTGTTTCTGGTCTCAATACCGTGAGTGGCTCCTACTTTACTAAATGAATTTAAGTTTTTACGAACATACATAATATTTTCATAGATATATTGGCATGGAACAGTTAGTATACCTATTTCCTTAAACGTATCTCTTAATGAAATTCTAGACTTTAATACATATATGGCTCGAATTGCTCGTTTTTGCAGAACAATGATTTGATTAATGTCAGCCGCTCGTCCCCACAATAGAATTCCGTAAGACATAACACTATGAAAATAACTAAAATACACAAGCCTGGCTGTATCTACATCTGTTAACTGTCTAATGGTTCTAACCGCATAAGCTGCAGAACTCAATCTACCGGCTATCCTCTCAATATGGGGTCACCATTGCAACTTTGAGTCAATTGTAATACCCAGGAATACAGTTTCATTTACTAACTCTAGCTTATCGTTATTCAATGTCAAATATGTCTCTACTTGTCTTACATTAGGCAAAGTGAATTTAATACATTTTGTTTTCTTGGAGTTAAGAGCTAAATTATTTACAGTGAACCAATTAGCAACTATGGAAAGAGTACTGTTTGCATTGTCAAAATTGACTTCTTGTCGCTTCAACTTAAATATAAGTGAAGTATCATCAGCAAACAGTACTATCTCACATAATTTATCTACCAAAAACGGTAAATCGTTAACATATACAAGAAACAAGAATGGTCCTAAAATCGAGCCTTGGGGAACACCCATACTGACAGGACAGCCAGCCGAACGCACTCCATTTATGTCAACTAGTTGAGTTCTGTTGCTCAAGTATGATTCCAATAATGTAAGAGCTTTGCCAGTTAGCCCATAATATTTAAGTTTCATAAGTAGAGTGGCATGATCCACACAATCAAATGCTTTCGATAGATCGCAAAATACACCCACAGCATCAAGACGTTCCTCCCAAGCACTAAATATGTGTTTGACCAACGCGACACCAGCGTCAGTTGTAGATCGACCTTTGGTGAAACCGAACTGTTGGTTATGGAGAAGGCCGTGAATACTAAAGTGCGAAAGCATTTGATGCAGCATAATTTTTTCAAATATTTTACTCAGTACTGGCAAAACTGATACAGGCCTAAAATTATTGGGATCATTTTTCTCACCAGATTTAAAAAGCGGTATTAGTTTACTAAGTTAGGATATCAATAACATGACTTATAACTAATAACTTATAACATGACTAATAACTTTAACGGACATTAATTAATATACTTAGGTACCTATACATATAATGTACTAAATACTTATGTGTATAAGTATAAACGATTCCACATTATGTTTTCCTAAGTATATTATATCTTCGAGAGAGGGATTTATTGTGATGAGAGTTTTTTATTATCAATTTTTGAAAGAACATTAATGTAAAAGCTGCTTTTACATTAGGGGGCCCTGTGTTGTGTAAGGTTCTTGTCCTGTGTAGAAGAATACGTTAACTCAATCGAATTTAGGTTCTACATATATGTTCCAATGATTATCATCGTCCATAGAAAAACGCGGACTCGGGTATGTCATCGTCATATCCTGTCCCAAGAGCGCTATTTTCCTGCCCTCGATCTTCGTCATTCAATATGGGTATACGAATGTACGAAAAAAATAAATACATATGTTATTCATAAATTCAAATTCACTATATTCGTGTTAAAATGAGTTGTTCAAATAAATCAAGTCTGACTTGCGCGCCTAGAAATTGGAAAATAGTTGGTCTCATCCCCCCTACCCCCATCCCAACACTACACTCTCGCAGTTATTTGATTTGTATGTCACAACCGCTATATTTATGTAGCGACAATAATGGAAACCGCGCCAGGTGCTCTCGTGACAAAAGAAATGCAATAACATGAGAAGTGAATTCAGACAAATTGTCTAGTTTCGAGAGTTCAAAGCTGGAATAATCCGCGTAGAGTTGGCTTTCCGCGGCTCGTTCACACACACACACACACACACACACACACACACACACATACATCGATAACCTGGAGCTGGAACCTATTGTTTTCAACTTGCAGCGCCGTCGTATCGACAGATTTCAGCCGAGTCAATACGGCAAATTGGAATTTTCAACATAGAAAATAGGTACAGTACGTACTTATTTAAAACGAGCTGCTTTCCGCGAGCTCGGTATCGCTTTAATAACCCTACTTATTTTGTTTTTGTTGAAGAAAAGCACCTACTGATAATGAATACTGCGATACTGAAACTTCCTCCATACATAGCTCTAGCTACACATCGTATCCTAACTACTTATGAATTTAGTTAAGTAAGTATTAGATTTTCTTGAATGAGTCAGATAAAACTTAACCTAGCTTTCCTTACAGAAACAGACACTAAACTTTAATATTATCACTCTCATCTATTTCTCTCTACGAAACCGTTATTTATGTCGATCTCATCCATTCTAGCGATTTCATTTCATTTAGATTGCGTCTACTATATTGGAGAGCACTAAAGCTTTCCGGGATAGACGATATTAAAATAGAGTGTCGTATAATGATCGGAACAGTTAGAAACAAGTTTGTTTGGTATTCGGCGCGTTGGCTAATGGGTCGAAGGGCCTTGCACCTGCAGCGGCCGCTTGTTGTCGCTAGGGGCCGACGACCGATAACATCCACGGCACTGGGCAGTGACGTCATCGCTTCCATAGTTGCATTTCTCAATTATACGGTTAATCATCTACGAGTGTGGGTATTTATTGAAGTTAACACTTCATATGCTTTAACTAAGCTTGTTTAACTTATTTTATAGTTATTAAAGTTGAATGTTGTTAATTTTAATAAAGAAGGTACATAGGTTCTTACGTATGAAGTTGCTTACTTACAACTTTAATAACTATAAAATAAGTTAAACAAGCTTCTCTATTCAAGCTTTTATCCACACTGAAATTTGACTAATTTTATTAATATTATGTCATGGCGATGTTTAATGTTTCCAAGTAAAGTTTGAAGCAATGAGTAAGTAGGTAGTTTCGACAGCGTCTCAGCGCACGAAGACGGTGCCACTACGCCACTTAATATTCCCATCTAAGTTTTAAATATAGTTATTTTAAGAGTTCATGTTTCGCATGCAAACGTATAATATTTTACTTATTTAGGTACCTAAATTAGTATACTTAAAGCGAAAGTGTATCTACTAATATCCTTATTAGTAAGTCTAGCCCGATTGCTCCAATAACCTTATAAAAATAACAGCATTAAGCGGAAAAAAATAAACGTCACTTCTCATATTTTAAAAGTTTTATCGTTAAATACTTAAGTTTTGTCATAAATTTCAGGACCATAATTAAAAACATTTGTCAAGCTTTTTGTATCTTGGTTACAAAAAGCTGGACAAAATCTATATCACGCTAAAAATAAGATTTAGAAAAAAAGCACACGCAAGCAATCGGACCACGCCGCCGAAGGCTAATGCGGCTTTTTAAATAGCTGTTTCGCTCTGACTTTGACTTGCTCCGCATAAATTGTAATAGACCGAGAGGCTCGGAACTTGCAAAGAAAATGAGTGCAAACATTTCCGCAGCTGCGATGTAGCTATCTCCTTTAATGTTGTGTAGGGCATGCAATACCGCAATACCGGTATTGCGTAATACCGGGATCCCGGACAAAATCCACGCTTTTTTCAATACCGGTATTGAAAGTTAATACCGATTTTGAAGTAATACCGGAATCGGACATTTTTTAGGCTATAAATCAAGCGATTAAGATATAGTTAGCCTTGTGCTCCTATATACTATAAAAGTGCACTTGTTTTCAGCCGTTACATGCGGTTTTTGGCCTTTGGAAACCTACTTGTTGTCCATGCGTTCTAAAATTTTAACTCTAATACTCAATTCTCGTAAAAAATATTACATAATACAGAATTTGATGGCTTTTTCTTGTTGTATTTTGCCCTATACGACCTTTAAACAAAATATATACCATTTATAACAAGGAAGTCTAATACCGGTATTAGTACCGGGATCGCGGTATTGAGTTCTAATACCGGAACTCAATACCGGTATTGACAATATTACCGGTATTGCATGCCCTAATGTTGTGTGAAATGCGACTTTGAAAACATTTGGTTAAATGCGACAATTGCAACGAGATGAGCGTTAATAGCATTCGACACAAAATGCGGGAATGTATGACGAAAAGGAAATGAACTCTGCATAAGCGGGTCTCGATCTAGCGCTTATCTGTAGAATTTGCAAAGAACATCTAGCCAGTTAATAATGGAACTATAGTTTTTTTGGTTGCACCGTGACGTGGAGTGATATTAGTCGAAGGATCGTCAAAATTTAGTTCGTATGTCATAATATTTTAACGATTTATAATATGAAAGTCGCCATGCTAATCTATAATGTATGTGTACGGTGTCACTGCTGGTCGCACATGTGCGGAGTTTAGTAATCATGGTCTGTTTACGTTGGTGCACTACAATAGACACACGGCATTCGCTCATCTGCATAACAAAGCAGAAGGTGCTACAAATATCTAGTTTCCTGCTACTGGCATGTGTGTAACAAACGTAATCGCAACATCTATTTCTTGTGAGCAAACGGGGTCAGAGGTGAATTGAGGTGATGGAAAATGACCTATTGCGAACAATGGAAAACTGTCGCTTCAGCACCGGTTAATCACATCGACATTATACTTACATACTTCATCGATGTGCCTTTATAGTTGTAATAATCAGGCCTAACTTCATCATATAAGTAAAAGTACCTATCGTATTAGAATATTAGTATTAAATCCATGGGTCATAGCATAACAGGTCTTATAAATTCAGACACCGTTTTTTACTTAACAAAAGTATACCTAATTGGTACAACTTTTGCATATTTTTTATGCAACTGGCGGTGACTGTACATTGTACCTGTTTATAATAATAAATAAATGGGACAAAAAAACTGGTAAATAGACATTAATTACGATACAGTTAACACGTCTAACCCGCAAAGATCATCGGGGAATAAATCCTGAATAACTAGACCGTTGGAATAAATTACAATTTATAAGTGTGCCAATTAGTGAGAGTTTCCCGATGGGTAACTTCAGACGCTCTCGGAGTTAAACGAATTTACAGATATCATTTATCTTTCCAAATAAAAATGAAAACAGACTCAATTAATGGAGGTACAAAACGCTTACACAAAGGTAACTTTCAAAAATCTTAGTTTGTAGGTAAAAGGGTTGTTTTATTTTAATAACCCTCGTCCTAGACCTTTTAGTGCTCCGTAAATATTTTTGCCAGTAAACTTGTGGGGTAGGTGTTAAATTGCTGTTTTCACAGTTCAGATTGTGTTAGCAAAGGAAATTTCGGAACTGAGTTCGAAATAAGACGCCGTTATGGTTGAGTTTTATTTCTGAAATATTCATGTTCAACATTATTACTTAGGTAGGTAGATATAATTATTTAATATTTGCCTGCAACGTGTGGCAACATAATAAATATACATACGCAGTTATCATTACCATCATCAACCTGCCACCTCCTCAACAACAATGAGGAGCGAACCTTTTTTTTTAAGAATAGAAAGACGAAACGTAAGCTTCAGAGACACCCTTACGAATATCCGTGATGTGCTACAACATTCGATTGTGCATTAGATAATATGTACGGTCATGTGATGATGATGATGTCCTCTTCGTCGTATCCGACAACAGCGACTCTTGCTACACTCTGTTATGTGCTCTTATGTGGCTGGCAAGTCCGAACTTCGTCTTGAACACTCTGTCACACTGAGCACAGTAGAGCTGTCCCATCCTGTTGTATGTATAGTTGTAGGAGGGCTTAGGGCGTGTCTTCCGAGAGTGGCGTTTCACGTCAAGGACTTGAAGTCGAGACTTTTCAAAATTTTCTAAGCCTTTGTGGACAGAGTTACGCCACTCTGGCCTCATCTCAGCTAGTTCCTCCCAACTGTCCGGTGATATGCCACAAGCAACGAGGTGACGCTTGAGCACGTCTTCACCTGCGCTACGGTCATGTGCAGAGAGATTTTGAGGTCTTTTGAGGGCAGTTTAGAGTACTTACAAAAAACATCACACATCATAGCTATCTGATATTGTAATATCAATATTAATTTCACAATTTGTTTACATTAAGTATGTACTATGTACTTTAGAATAATCGAGGAAATGCTCGAGACAATGATCTTGCTACTTTATACTCACGTAACTCACGTAACATTCAACTTGTCATCTACTAGGTACTGATTGCAATGACGACGTCAATTTATTCTAAATGCATAATGTAGTGTTGATTGTCGGTACTTGTTGATGTTTGATATTCAAATGATCATCATTAAGTTTCAGAGTTTCGCATAAATAAAATAAGTATTTGACGGTATTACTTTTAAACGACTTACTATACCAAAAGGATGTAACAATATATCACGTACTAAGCAGAAAGGGTGACTCAGGGAGTCATTCCGAACAACTATTGTTTTTCAATTGATGAAAAAAACCTCCCTGTGTCACCCTCTTTCGGCTTACTATACCCTTTTTGAAACATCCTGTATAATAATAATATGAAAACTAGTAAATAACTTGCAGTCAACATTCAACATCTTAGAGTTCATACAATTATTTACAGTGAATGAACAGATGTGGATGCAAATATCTACTTACATTACAATGTGATGCATGACTTATGGTATGATTACCTGAGGTTATGGTCTACAATCTTATGGTTACTTAGATTAAGTAGATATATATACCTATATGTGCAGTTCCTACATGGTATTACTAATATATCTGTATGCCTTTCCTATGTAGGTACCTAGGTACCTAGTATGCCTTTACTATCTAGGTACCTAGGTACCTAGACAGAATATAGCTATGCTGTTATTTATTTCAGGTGAAGTTAAAATACAGTTGAATTTGTTACTAATGTAGATTATAAGTATAGTGATGTTAGCCGGCTAAACACGAAGTCTCAATACACGCAGTACATGGAGTAATCTAACTTTCTGTCAGTTTCACAGTTGAGAACGTCAAGATAAGTAGAGCTTGAATATGGAATGCTGTGATTGGTTGAATATGAGTTGAGTATATAGGTTCTAAGTCATGCTTAGGTAGATTTACTCAAGTGTGAAATATGATCTTATGTCCTACTGGGGTACCGTGCACCTCAAGTGACGTATAACCTGTGCCTTGTACACTGGGAAATCAGCGTCTGACAACTAATCTGACTGGGTAATTCTTTCACTACAGTAACAAAACCTTGTCCAGCTAGCTCTAGTGTCGTTACCGATACGCTAAGAAGAAGATGACAAAAAAATTGAGGTGGAGTAACATCAGTACTACTGTAACGATCGAAGCAAAAATAATTATAATACACACATTATCTATTTTTAAATAAAGCCTTAATCGCATCAAGGGACTAATAAATAATTATTTCTAATTAATAAGTATATTACTATTGTATTTTTCACCTTAAATAACATGCCACCGCTACATAGGTATTAAAATTTTAATTCAGTATATCAATAAAAAAAGCTATTGATCTTGTGAAAGTCCTTATTGTAAAATAAAGGAAGATCATTAGATCTTTATGTAGATTTCTACAGCCCTTGCTATTTGCAATACTTTTGAGATAGGAGACGAGAGTTAATATCGGGTTCAAAATGTCTACGGTACGCTTGAAAATGCTTCTAGATGAAACTCTAAAAATAGGTTTGAGTCGCGAGGAGAAACGGAGGACATGTAGATGAAAATATTGTCCTGTAAATAATTTACATAGGTTCTTATCCTACTGATATTATTAATGCGAAAGTTTGTGAGTGTGTATGTTTGTTACTTCTTCACGTCAAAACAGCTGAACTGATTTTAATGAAATTTTGTATAGAGGTAGCTGACAATCTTTATCGCAGAATTCCCACGGGATAACATTTTAAGGCGAAGCGAAGCTCGCGGGAACAGCTACTGTAAGATAAATATAGAAGATTTTTTGTTGAGAACTTACTAACAAGCCATATTATACGTAAGGGGTGGACTCATTATGTGGTCATTCAGGAAAACTTTGGAAGTAGGTACTAGTACTTTGGTTCACGCTTTTTCAATCACCATGTATAGTTATTGTGACCTATGTATGGCTGCAATCTGAGAGTCGGTTGTAAGAGCTATATATGTCGCAGGCATCTGGTTTAATCTCCTTTTTGAATTGAACCACTAGCCCGTTCATTGGATGGCGCTACTCAATTGTATGACTAGGCCGAACTTTGAGTGTACAAGCGTCACAAAACGTCCAACTAGTTAGCTGACTTAAAATCAGCCAGGTGGTGAACAAAACAAATATGGCGTCTTACCGCTAACAGCTGACACAAAAAGCACCTATATTGTTAGTTTTTTGCAAATAAATTAGCTTTAAAGTGCGTTATTTGTGTTAAAATAGTGTGACAACCAGTGGCGGCTGCACCTCAAGTGCGCTCGTGCGACGCACTACCATTTAAAAACCTTCTAAATATGTACCTTCCTTCTTCCTATACCATACTAGGTACGTCTGCAAAAAAAATTAAAAAAAATACCAATGTAACAACCGTAATACCTACCCTAAACATAAATTACATATATCTGATTATCGTTACAAGTTAAATTAAATCGAGCTGGCCCATTTTGATTTCTACTGCAAAAGAATTAGATCTTATTTTAGCTTGAACAAAAACGGCCTCGTGCGCTCGGATTGTCGCACGGTTCGAACTCCTACATGTAGTATGAAACAGGATGGAAATCGCCCGGCGCGTGAGACGGAAGATGCTCAGTACAAACTGTATGCAGTTCTAGGATAAATTCGTGCGCCGCACGCGACCGGAAATTGCCGAAATGATACGAATGACGCCACGGGAGGCGCGGGCGAAGGCCTTGACCGGTGGCGTGACCTACGAACGATGCACTTATCATGTCATTCTCACAGTTCAATTTCACCTTTCGCGCGCGAATACGTAATTAATTTGTTACTTATTAACTAAGAAAGTAGTACGTAGTACAGATTTCGTGAGTGTGTATGTCAGTGTGTGAGTGAAAATGAGTGCAAAATACAATATTGACTTCATAAAAAGCAATACTTAGGACATTTCAAAATAGACTGGACATTAAATCTGCTGGGCCGCCTCGGCCTTTTCTCATCTTAAAACAGGAGTGCGAAACGAATTATCTAAAGTGAAATGTACCTACAATAAAAAGAAATGGTTATGTGGATGTGAGAGACTAAATGCTTTATTTTGCTTTCCGTGTGTTGTTTTCGTTTCGGCGGAGAAGCAATTTCGCGTCAAAAAAGGAATAAGGTATAATATACTTATATTTTTTTTTACTTCTAATTGTAATAATCTATTTTTCTTCCAAAATTTACTAAATCCATAAAGTGCACCACCGGGTATCTGAGGCACCAGCCGCCACTGGTGACAACATGGATTTACCTATTATTACGCAGCGGGAGGATAGTTTAAAAAAAAATTGTGGCGAAACTGGATAATTATGAACAACAATATGAAGGTACGTTTATTGTTGTTGTTTAGTTAATTTGTGAGATAAGAGCTTTGTAACATAGTCTTTTTGTTGACTCTTGTCTGGTCATGTTCACCCTAACCAGACATTACAAAGTTGCTATACTATATCCCATTCAACGACTTCGCTGAATGACGTTCAGTCAAGACGTCGAACGTTACAATCAACGACTTGACGAGTTGTCCTTTAGTCATACAACTGAATTGCGCCATCCAATGAACGGGCTAGTGGTTCAATCAAACAGGAGATTAAACCAGATGCCTGTGACATATATAGAGTTTATCGAAGGATGTACAGAATAGAATTAAGGACTGGAGTATGGGAAATGTAATTTCCCTTAACCCTAAGAATACCTAAATACATATTAACCAGGTATGGTAATTTTCCTTGTTTACTAACACCGCTGCTGTTGTAGTGCGTAGCTATTTACATATAATTCTGTTTGTAGATTTGGTATGTTATGCGTTAACTGTTATGCATAAATGCAACAGTTTGCATGACTCTACTTGACCTAGACGCGTAAGTGTTAATTCTTAATATTTTAAAAGGTTACTTAATAATGGACAACATTTCAAAAAACTAAAGCTGCTATAAATCGAAAACCATTTCGAGATTTAGCTCTAAAGACCACAAAAAAAATGTTTTTGTATTTTTTGGATACGTATCATTTTAGAGAAATTCATGAAATAGTAAAAAAGTGCTGATGACGTCATGCATCCGGTGCGATGCATTTTGATGATCAAAGCCTATAGATTTAAAAACAAAGTAACTGTCACTTTCATTTTTGATTGACGTTGACGTTTTATCGTGACGTTGTTGTTTATTTGGGTCATTTTCATAAATTCTGTTCTGACACTTTCTGACTATTTTTTTTATTTATCATATAAAATGGTTAGTACGTATTAAAAGATGACCTCTATATAATATGTCCCAGAGCATGCCACCGCCTACACAGCTGAAAAAATGCTTCTGCTTATTTTTTTACATGATAAAGTACTTGGTATCATCAAAAATATCAATGTCCTTTGAAAATGACCCATTTGTTGGTTGGCATGTAAACAAAGTTACTCACTCACTTGTCACCTTGTCAGTGTCATTTATGTTTTTTTTCGAGACTATGGCAAAAGACAAAAATAAAAATTGAGCCTAATATGTGACGTCACTTCCGGTTTTTAAATAATTAACTTTAAAGTTAAAAATAACATGAAAAAATTGATGTATATACAAAATAAAAAAATACGGGTCCTCTAATTTTTAATAACCTTTCCGAATAGATAATAAAAATATAGGGTAAAGAAAATGAAATGTTGTTCATTTTTTTGCCATTAATCTGTACCTACGTATCTAAACCGTAATAAAACAGTTACTAACTAAGAGTCGGTGAAAGATTGATGAACTGTAGCATATTAGGTCAATAGGCATACAGCATAAATAAACCATTGATTGTGATTGTCTTTTTCTTTAGAATCATTGCCCGTCTAATAAGTTGCTCTAATACTTTTAAATATTTTCTAAAGATTTAATAGAAAATTGGTACTTAAATATATAATAATATAATATGTGGGGACAGGACATCTCACACACGGCCATCCGACCCCAAGCTAGGCAGAACCTGTGTTATGGGTATCGGACAGCTGATATATCTACACAAATACATAGATAGATACATACTAACCCCCTTATTCATAGAAAAGTTACAATACGTTTTAACTAATAAACTGTTTTGTCCCTCTCTGTCAAGGAACAAATTGTACTTTGTCGGAGAGAGACAAAACAGTTTATTAGTTAAAACATATTGTAACTTCTCTATGAATAAGGGGGTAAGGATCAATATCAAACCCAAGACCCGAGTACAAATATCTGTCTTAAAACAAATATCTGCCCCAGCAGGGAATCGAACCCGGGACCTTCGGCTCAGTAGTCAGGGTCACTAACCACTACGCGATTCGGTCGTCTTATATTTAATCTACCTATATATTATTATGTACTTTGTATGCTACTGTAGATATTATTGTAATAATTAACATCAAAATGGGTCATGTAAATGGAGCGAATTATTATTATTACAAAAGTTTATTTGCAACTTTGTTTATAGTAATGAGGCCGAAACATGTACCTACGTCTATAACTAATTACATTTAATGTGAAAAAATTGGCATCAACATCTGGGTATGCAGTGCAACTATAAGGTAATTAAAAAAACTAACAGGCAAACAACAATGAACTGTTAGATCTCGATTGGCCTACGGGTTATTTGGACTGCTGAAGATATATTTAAAATTTCTTTGCCATGCGGACTTCATTTCTGGAACTATAAATTGATAATGTACTTACTGATTTTAAAGGTAATTATTTAGTGATAGTAACCATACATCGAAGTCTCAGTGGACTCGAAGCGGCGTCAATGACACGACACGACAATTTGCTACAGATTTTATTGCGACTTTAATTTAAACATACAGTCGAAGACGACGTCCCGACGACACTAATCCGAATGACAAGTCAGTGATTTGTCTCTTTTTAATCTTAAACTTAAACCAACTTTCGTAGACTCCATGGAAATATCTCTGCATCTAGATATCTAATAAACTTACAAAAACTAGAAAACACGAGTACCTACCTTTTTTGTGCGAATTCGGGACATAATTATATTTTCTGCGGGGTATGAAGGAATAAAGTAAGGTTAACTAAGGTCCAGTTTTTTTATCCGTAGTCAACTATACCCACTAGTCAAGTAATTGTGTCAAGCGTCAAGCATATCAGCTTCATGATAATATGTCCGGTTTTATAGGTTAGCATGGGGTTAATGTAAAGTAAAGGCAATGCAATATGCATAATACACGAAATCGTAGAAAAAAACGCATATATAGATAATTATGGAGTTTTAAAGTTGGTTGTTAAAATAACTAATAAGTCTAATACCCGAGATGGACCATTCCATCGCGATCGGCAGATATCGGCCTTTCCTAATTTAGGTCATTTTTGTCACTTGGCGAGTAGCCGATGCGTGATCACGTTCCTCAAATACATCCTAGCTAAGCAATAAAAGAAAATATAATTTCATGAATAAATGTATATTTTATAATATGTAAATTAGGCTTGGGCTAGGCTTCTGCGAATTTAGTAAACAGTGAAAAGGAATAAGAAATACGAGTCCAAGCGCTCAGAGTTAGCTGCGGGTCAAAGAATACTAATCAATTCTGAAAGGGGACCACTAAAGCCAAGTGCCGCTGTGTATTGAATTTATGTATAACTTTCATCAATTTTATGCTGGTGCTCATCAGTTCAACAATGGACTTTTGACTATATTAATAGTTTATATCATCAAAATCGGACGAAAAAAAAGTAAGTATTTAAACTTAATCATAAAAAAGATTTTTTCCTTCCGGAAATTCTACGGAAACCCCTTATTAAAGCAGAATGAAAAAGCAGAATGGTTTGACAATTATAAATAGGTATACCTAGGATGAATGATCAAAATGTGGACACAATACTATTTCTTAATAGTCGTATTGGACACAGTTATAAATTTATGTCGTTTTTACAAATATGATTGATTATTGTACTTTTGAGTATAATTTAAAACAAAAGTCTATTTTCGGATTTTCGAATCAAAATAATTTTCCAGTGTAGTATCCACCCACACAAACCACTAAAATCGCTGTAATTGTTTTTCTCGTAGGTACTAGGTAGGAACAGTCAGGCAAAGATATACCTATGTGTGCTAGCCCAGCGCAAACAGTGTGATTGTGAGTATCATGGGTGGAAAAACAAATCACATAAAATTTTTATGACACATACATTCAAAAAATCTCTCCACCTCCAAAAATCCACTACAAGTATTACAAGTACATATTACAAAGTACATATTACAAGTACATGTAGGTATCGTCGCTTGTCAGTGGATCATAAAATTAAAGTGTTTGCGCGGGGGTGGCCAACGTAGCTCTTTCGCTGACTGTACATAGGTAGTCAGATAAACTATTCCGATATCTCGATATTAAAGTGCTTATCTAGAAGCTCAATTATTAGTATTATTACTAACCTATTGAGCATTCATATTGAAATAAGTTGGGGTATTATTGTAATTGTATTAAATCAAAGCGGTTCTCAATGCCAGTTATTTCAGCTGAATATTTTCGAAAACAATATTGATTGAGCAAATTGGCTTAATCTACGATTGATGGAACTCTCAAAATTAAATTCCACCCAGTTATCTCCCAAGAGGTCCTCACTCATTACTCCGAGCTCAAAGATGACTTTCAAGCGTGAGTTTCATTTATAAGAAAGTAAGTAAAAGGTCGATCCAATAGAATCCTTTCAACGAGTAATTGTTTGACACCAATAATACATTACTACCATGCTAATTTATCAATGACCATGCGCTCTAACTAAAAAGTATATTGTTATATTTTGTAGGCGATAATTTCACAAAACACAATTAGGTTACAATTTACAATATCTTTAGTACTAAATTCGTTAGTTTCAATTAGCAGCAACGGCCTAGCTGGGAACCTAACAATAAATTCATTCACATTGTTCATTGACTGTGGCCGATTCAAGGGCTCTTGTGGGCCTACGCTAAATTAAAACAAGACCAAAAGCTTACCAATAATAGCCAGTCAGTTGAAAAGATAATATACCTAAGTACCTACTTATAGAAAATCCAGAAAAACAGATCCAAATGCGAAAAAGTTTATTAAATTCTCACTTTACGTCTTGACTTACTTTCTGGGCTGTATGCTGAAGAATATTACTATTTTGTATCAAATTATCACGCATAAATAATTTTCATCCTAACTATATATATATATATATATATATATATATATATATATATATATATATCCTAACTAATATTATAAATGCGAAATAACTGTGTCTGTCTGTCTGTCTGTCTGTTACTCTATATATATATATCTATCCTATATATATATATATATCCTAACTAATATTATAAATGCGAAAGTAACTGTGTCTGTCTGTCTGTCTGTCTGTTACTCTTTCACGCCAAAACTACTGAACGGATTTGAATGAAATTTGGTATACATATGGTATAGATCCTGGGAAAGAACATAGGGTACTTTTTATCCCGGAATTCCCACGGGAAAACTTTTTAAGGCGAAGCGAAGCGCGCGGGAACAGTTAGTAATTTATAAAAATGAGAATTCATAGTGAGTTTAGTCTTTAATAATAGGTAAACCATTGGTAAAACCTAAACTAACTAACTTATTTGTTGCTTCATTAACTATTTTTTTGACTAAATTTACATTTATGTAACTATGAAAGTAAAAACTACGCATGGTTTCAAACATTCAATGGTGTTTATGCTGGTCATTTATTATTACGAACACGATCTTGTATAAAATATAAGAAAAAGTCTGTGAACTGTAGGTTTTTTAACCTACCTGTTAATATTCAGCAATCTTTGTAGACGGCACTGACTGACACTTAAAAGAACATTAAAAACGACAAACAGAGTGTCGTTGAACAATGAGACAAAAACTTTAACTCCAAACTTGGAGACAACGGTTAAAAACCTTATTTGGTGAGAACGAATTAACTAACCACCATTTATTATTAGAAAGAAAATAAAGTACCTAGTAATATTATTTTTTATCTAGAAAGTTAATTTTTTTTAATTAAAGTCCGGATCGTAATTATAGGTTTTTGATTTTCCCAAGTTTTTCTATGGAATGTGAATCTCAGGATATACTTAGTATAAGTTGGAAATCTCCTATTCGCATATCAATCAAACTATACTAAGTTATTAAATTATTTTCTTTACAACGTTTTAAAAATCCCTTTTTATGCATTTATCATTTTGCTAAGTACCTACAGCATATTAAGTTTATTATCTGGTATTGATTGTCGCCATACCCAATTCAAATAAATCAATCAAATCCACGCACACAAATAAGTAGGCACCTCCTGTTCACTTACAGGATTGGATGGTCCAATCAATTTGCAAATAAAGACACCGTCACAGAGTGGAAGAATGGTCTTTCATTCTATTCATGTGAACGAAGCTGAAAGGAATAAAGCATTAATTCCGCAACCTTCACAGTCGGGCCCACCAGCCAGTTGGCTGAGCGCCAAAAATAACAACAAAACGTTGACAACTACTACTCCAGATGATGCCGATACGCTATGCTAATACCGAAAGCCAGACATCACGGGTACATCGCTTCTTGTTGTGAATTATTGAGTCGAGGAGGAGTATACTTCATTATGTTTTTTTTTATTAGGTTGTAGGTATGTATAGATATATCAGTCCCGCAACGTCCAAGACTTTATAAATACGATGATAGGATAGGATGACATACATAAAATGATCTTTGAAAAAAAAACGGACTCATAAAACAATTTCACAATCTATAAATTTTTTCATAAAACTATTATATTTTTCAAACCACATTGCAGTGTCGGCGTTTTAGAGGCATACCAACCTAATAGGTATAGTAACCCTAAATGGGTATAAACCCTTATAATATGTCATAAGGAAAATAAACAACTTTGACGTAGGTAGTTTGTTATAAGGTAATCTTTCTATACTGCTGAAAGCGTGAATTTCATAATATGGAAATCAAAGTTTTTTTTTACAGAATGCGAAGTTTCATAAAACAGAGACGAGTTAGCTCGCCCCTTTTCTGCTTTACATATTGTAACAACCACTAAAGTTTAGGAAAAAAATAGAAAATAACGTTGTAGTACAATGAACAATTTTTACAGCCCAGTGTGAGTGTAGGTAGGTAGGTAAGTATTAGTGGAATTCAGAAAATTTGTTAAGAAAAATCCTACCTACATAGATAAGTTTGCCATTACTAATGGGGAGGTTGACTGAAATTGCATTGATGCAAATTATAACTAAGGAATATTTGCGATTAACGATTTGCATACCTAGCTACTACCTTATTTATGCTTATGTAAGATATCAAAAATAAAAAACCGGTTTTAAAGTAAAAAAATATTGCCATAATCAAGTTGAAACAATCTTTGCAAAAACCTTGATTGCAGGACAAAAACTAAGTCCACTTGAGCTGCATTACGCACGGGCCGGGTATGCGCATGATAAATGAGTTTCTTGCCGAGATTCGATTCTTCGTCTCGAAACAACGAGTTGACAAAGTCAGAAGGTTAATTACTGACAGATCGTTGACTTCAGCACTGAATCAGTGATTCCGTATCACTACCACCACTACTACACTAGTAAGTAGTTAGTAGGTACTATAAAAATACATATATTTATCATACATACATACTAGTTTTAAATTAACTGAAACTGTAAAAAGCAACAGCAAAATTATTGACTCCTATTAAAACCATTTGACAACTATTTACCTACCTTGAATCAATGGCTGCTCATCAAGATGCGTGACTTTTCTCCGCAATTTTCCTCACTTTGTATCGGTCTGGGAAATTCACTGATCCACTGCGTGTGTGTTCTTAATTTTTTACACTGTTTGTAGATGGTAATGTTGTGTTTCGTTATGATGTAGTATTGTTTACTGTGGACACTGATAAGAGGCTTGCGCGTGCGCCGGTGCCTCGCGTTATGGTGGTATAGCGTCCGTGGCGGCGAGTGGTTATCGACTGAGCGCGCGCCGCGAGTCCCCGTAGTGCCGTCACTAATGGCCACTATCGCTAGAAACACCATCAGCTTCCATGTCTCCGATAATGTGTCGCCACAGTTCACGCCATAATCAGCTATGCAGAGTTAATTAAATTTTTGTAAGAAGTGCCGGAGCGTATGTTATGTGATGTGCTTGGCTATGTTTGAGCATAAATGGTATATAATAAATTATAGATGATAATTAATTATCATTGTATAATTTTTTTCTTTTTCTTTTTTTGGCACCAAAGTTATAAATATAGTTACAATAAACTAACATTAATTTCTATAGTATATTCTATCATATATTCATTAATTACTATAGGTATAAGTTTATAAGATTTATAATTAATACTTATATAAAATGTACATAAAAATTGTAAAAAACTTAACGTGCTTATCTATAATAACAATAATGGTTCAATAATATTGTTGAAAGCCGTCGTTTGCTGGCGTCAGACATAATCGTTATATTGACTATTGATACGGGTCGAGATAATCAGCATATTGTATTATACTAACGAAACTCACTTAAGGGTACCTACCTTTACATAAGTAGGTGATAAATTTATTAATACACTTACTGGATAAAATGTAAAAGCTTATTAAAAAATATTACCACATTAATTTAGGGAAACAAGAGGTATTCAGTTGCTATATACCATTGAGGAGTTCCTTTTGCGGCTGCCTTTCGATTCCATCATCAGGTCTACTCCAGGTCAAAATCAGTTTTATTCATTTATTTATTTTGCTATAGGATCTTAGGCCCGGGTCTCCTATTTACGCCTTAGGTCGCGTCCAGCGTCACGCCGTAGGCCGCGTCACGATGGTCACTATAGAAATGTACTGATGCGGTCTCCCTCACACGCCGACGTTGGCGCGTAGACGTAGTGAGCATCGTGACGCGGCCTACGGCGTGACGCTGGACGCGACCTAAGGCGTAAATAGGAGACCAGGGGCCTTAGGTGCCCAAAATGGAAATGAAAGCTATGGGGTGGAATTTATTTTTATAATTAAAAAGGGAAAAAGACTTGGAAGACAAGGAAATTGATCGTAGGATCGAAAACGCCTGGAAGAGTTTTTGGTCCATGAAGTCGCTAATGAAGGGCAACCTACCTTTGTCCCTGAAGCGTAAACTCATTGACATGTGTATCCTGCCTGTCCTAACCTACGGTGCTCAAACATGGTCACTGACTGAGTCTCAAAAGTGCAAACTCAAGGTTTGCCAGAGAGCGATGGAGCGCAGTCGCAACACGAACCTGCGCTCCAAAACTCAAATAGCTGACGTGGGTGCCTAGACTGCCAAACTGAAGTGGGACTGGGCGGGGCATGTCTGCCGTATGCAGCCGGAGAGGTGGGCAAAAAAGGCCACCCAATGGATACCCAACAACGGCCGCCGGTGCAGAGGCAGACCAAGAAGGAGATGGCGGGACGACCTGGACAATTTTAGCACGGAATGGTGTAAGCAGGCCCAAGAAAGGGATAAGAGGAAAGTTCAAGTGGTTCAAGGAGAGACCTTTGCCCAGCAGTGGGACACTAGAGTTTAAGGAAAAAAAATAATTAAAAAGGGACCACTCCTGAGATCAATACCAACCCCAATACATAAAAAATTATGATGAAAATCGTTGCACAACTGATGTAGATATCGGTGGCCATACATTTTTACTATGCTACGAGTACATTGTGTGTCATTTGATAGATTTTTACCCCTTTTTTACCCAACTGCCGAAGGAGGAGGGTAATGTTTTTCGATTGTATGTTTCTTTGTATGTATGTAAGTCTGTTTCTTTGTTCCCTCCTGTAGCCTAAACGGCTTGATAGATTTTGATGTATGAGGTATCGTTAAAAGAGTATTGATTGCGCGATGGTTATAGGCTATGTGACGTTACATTAAAATGTATACAGCGCCCTCTAGAGGACTTAAGTGATGATAGAAAAAAAAATATTTTTCCAACTATGCCGTGTGGGGTATCAAATGAAAGGACTTGATTAGCACATTACAAAAATATGCATATTATAGGTATTTAAGTCACAAAACCAAAATTGTTGAAATAAAAAATGTTCATAAACTGAAGCCAGACTACTAACATAAAATTTCATAAAATAAAAACAACTAAAAAGTTACAAGTAAAAAAATATAATTATAAACAAACAAAAAACCCGACTGCACGCTAAAAAGATGAAAACAAGTCCCAATGTTAATGGAAAGTATCGCAGGCGGGGACCATCTTGACCGCCACACAAGGTATCTACCTAACTATCTAAGTAACATTCAGCTAAATGGTGAACCCTCTGCTGGTCCCCGCCTGCGATACTTTCCATTAACATTGGGACTTGTTTTCATCTTTTTAGCGTGCAGTCGGGTTTTTTACGGGTTCTTCTACAATATGATATAACTACTCATTGAATTTAAATTCAGTGGACAGCTGTTTTCCTGTGATACAGGTGGCCTTCGGACGATTCGGAAAATTTCAGCCTGTTTTTTTTAATTAAAATTTTATATTTCACATCGGAAGCGTAACAAAAACAATCATGCATTTGTGATAAGATTTTGTTTGATTGAGAGTAGGTACCTTTTTAGGATGGAAAAATATAGGTACATTCGTATAGTCTATCTGCGGCTAACTCAGGGTCGACCCTACGAAGGCCTGAACAAATAACAGTGTTTAGTTGTTTACTGAAAAACGCCGTCCGCTATAAAACAACCAAATGTTAACCTAAAAAAATATAAATTAAAATGATTAAATTATTTGAAGCTTTGGCCATTTAGTGTTTATGGAAGGTATTAAAAAGAAACTCCATTTCATAATAAATTAAGTATTTTTTTGTTTTAATAATTTACATACTTTTTTTACCACCCTGTTGTGCTGAACGTAAAATACAGTGGGCTCAAGAATAACTACTAAGTATAAACTACACTGACGTGCAATTAAAGTTCCAGTGACTTATGGAACGTCAATATCAGGTGGAACTTTTTTATTGCACGTGAGTGTATATTGGTAGTAGTAGTATATACAGACTTATATTATACTGTAAGTTCGTTTTATTCATGGATAGCAAAGTTTCAAAACCGAAAGTTGGTTGGTTTACCCCCTTTCAGTTTACTTTGCCCTATTTGTAACAACCTATACATATATGACTGACTGACTTTTTTTGCACATACAATATACTTGCCTATACCTACTACACGTTCACCATGAAGTTCCTGAAGGCCTTTCATGCTATAAGTATGTTCATAGAATAAACATGTACTTATATTTCTTCAAACGATTAAACAGATTAGTAGCAGGATAAGCTGAAATTAAAAAGGTTTTCAATTCTGTTTCCTGCACCCTTAGTGAAGATTATCCCTTGCATATTTAACGAAGTGCCTTCAGTATGATTAAATAATGGAAAGCGAATTAGCAACCTGTTTCCACCAAAAAGCGTACCTAATCTCTAATCTAATTTGTAGGTATGTAGGTACCATAATTTATAATATGTAGGTTTAAATTGTATAATTTTATGGGGAAAATTCGCCAAGCTTCGAAGTTGTAGAAAAGCTTTCATTGAACTTGCATAAATTCTTATAAACTATGCTTACTTATACTAAAAAAAATGCTGAGGCATACTCCAGATACTCGCTTACATACAGGTCAAACTGAAAACCTCCTTTTTTGAAGCCGGCTAAAAACCATCGTACAAAAATTGCTCCAATTCACGGAGCCGCTAGTGACTTAACTTTCCATATTTTTATTCACAACCACAACAGCCAACTCGCGCTTGGAAAATTAATTTGATTACAAAACTGGGCGTTACGCTCTTCAGGCGGAGGCAATTTCACAAGCCGCGGTGAAATTTTGCAGAGCAGCATCTAAACTTGTAATTCTGGTACATACTTGTGTCCGCACACAGCGCGGCACCATCTCAAATGAAAAAAGTTGGAGAGACTGCGCTGGGCGAGTGTTTGCAAATAAGCTGCGGCCGCGAGTGTGTGCACTGCGGCCGAGCGCAGTCACAGTGGAGACGCTCCACTATTTTACATAACTTTACTAGGGCACAAAATACTTAGGCACGTATTGTTATCATTCATCCACATTCGGGAGGCTCTTCCGCAGAGCGGTCAACACTTCTGTCCTTGCCTCGTAATAGTCTACATCTAACCACCTGATACGTGTGTACCTAACAACCTTAGTTTTACCAAGTTTCAATACAGTTAATAGGTATTAGGGCATGCAATACCGGTAATATTTTCAATACCGGTATTGAGTTCTAATACCGGAACTCAATACCGGGATCCCGGTATTAGACTTCCTTGTTATAAATGGCATATATTTTGTTTAAAGGTCGTATAGGGCAAAATACAACAAGAAAAAGCAATAAAATTCTGTATTATGTAATATTTTTTACGAGAATTGAGTATTAGAGTTAAAATTTTAGAACGCATGGACAACAAGTAGGTTTCCAAAGGCCAAAAACCGCATGTAACTTTTGAAAACAAGTGCACTTTCATAGTATGTAGGAGCACAGGGCTAACTATATCTTAATCCCTTGAATTATAGCCTAAAAAATTACCGATTCCGGTATTACTTTAATACCGGTATTAACTTTCAATACCGGTATTGAAAAAAGCGTGGATTTTGTCCGGGACCCCGGTATTGCATGATCTAATAGGTATGTGTGCCAGACTTTCTGAAAAATATGGTAACTCCGTAATGGGTGCAACGACGCCACCAGCAGTCACCACGATTCTCTCTAGTATACCATCATCATTACACAATTTCTTTGTATTTTACTTTTCTTCTTTCTACCGTAAAAAAAACACACTCACGCCTTGTACTAATGTACTCCCTTGCGGGGTAGGCAGAGGTGCATTGCTGCACCCACTTTTCGCCAGAGTGTTATGTTAGTCCTAATGTAATAGGGGGCGGGCCTATTGCCATTTTACAGGCACTTTTTTTTTTTTATCCAAGACCCGAGAACA
Organism: Plutella xylostella; assembly: GCF_932276165.1. Classification (NCBI taxonomy): domain Eukaryota; kingdom Metazoa; phylum Arthropoda; class Insecta; order Lepidoptera; family Plutellidae; genus Plutella; species Plutella xylostella. The sequence continues at coordinate 6,393,368 of NC_063984.1, read as the reverse complement.
AATAAGTATCTGTGTTTAAACAAATATCTGCCCCAGCCGGGAATCGAACCCGGGACCTTCGGCTCAGTAGTCAGGGTCACTAACCACTACGCCATTCGGGCGTCGGTGACAATCAATAGAATACAATAAGGTTTGTCACCGACAGTCGTTGACTGCACAGGATGCGTTGGACGTACCTTTATTGGGAAAGGTGATCATAAATCAAGCAGGCTCCTTTTCTTGTGTGTTTTACTTTGTAAAGCGCGATTTGCAGTAGATTAGGTTTTACTTTTGAACTTATTTTATATTGTCAAGTAGTACTTCCGATATAACTGCTCTGTGCCGAAGCGCTTAGGGCTCGAGAGCCTACATCCTTCGGAGTTGAGTCAAGTCATCTCAATGGCTTTTGTCTGAATTCCAATAGTAAAGACTTAAAAGCTCTTTGTCAACAAATTGAATTAAAATCGATTTCTTTCATGAAAGCCCAATAATACCTTCAAAGTGTGGCGTGTTTATCCAAGCTCTCCACAGAGCTTTTTGTTAAAGTTGAAATGTTTTGGCAAATATTCTGTGAAGGGCGTCGCAGTGTAGACGCTCGGAGTGTTCTGCATGGGAGTCGAGAAGAGTTTGTTTTACTTTATTGCACTAACACACATCTAGGAAAGGGTAAATATTTAATTTAAATTCACGTGAAATTAGTACCGTAACTATATGTATGGATACATATGGATGTAGTTAGTATATGATGTACCTACCTACCTTCTGGATGACTATGTGTCCAACAATGTGTCCACCAGTCCACACCCTCAGTACTTGACTGTACTGTAATGCGAAATAACTACTCTCGGATGACCAACATGCTATAAGAAGAATCATGATATCTGCTGCTTCAGGTACTCACTCTCCGAATTTAAATACTACCTACCATGTACAAAATGAGTTTTTTTGATATGGTTCTGGTTCCTGACGGTGGTAAATTGAATTCTATTTAATATAAATAAGTAGGTCACTGCTGTCTAGGACGACAATAAACTACGAAAATAATATTATCCTTGAGGATCAGTCAGATGTCATATCATCTGTTCAGGAAGCGAAGACATTTTTTTTCCATCAACCGCAATTAATTCCTCTGTTATTTCTGCCACAAGGATTTCACCTCCACAACAAACATCTCGATTCCAGGAATCTCTTTGAGTGGTAGTAGGTATACTGGTAAATACGGTATGGCTCCGCATAATGTTCACACCAGTAAAGGGTTATTATAATAGTGTCAATTTTACATATAGGTATTTTATAAAATTTTAAAGACACTTTTATTAATATTTTTCTGGCTAGCTTTACATAAAAGTATGTAAAAACTAAATAGCTACTAAATAGTTTTCTAAATAAAAAGGATCTTTCCCGTTATTATCTTATTCAACGATATTTTTTGTTAGTAGATGTAGTACTTACTTACTAAAATAATCATGATGTACCTATAATAGTATCTAGTAGTAGTATAATAATATAGTTGTATATATACAAAACATATAGCGGGCACATCACCCGACTGAGCCACCATGCACCCGCTCCAAATTATTGTGATGACATTCTGCATAATACTTTTTACCTTAAAATTGGAACAAAATCTTGTTTGTTTCCCTACTGAGATTTGCCCGCCTATGCGGTTGTTTTGGCTATATCTTGGTCATACCTTAATCGATTTTAGATTGGAATATGTAATTTTAAATCTTATAAATTGATTTTGTTTTTAAGCTATAGTGCCTGAAAAATTGTCAGATAAAATTCTTTTTTAAATTAGCTTTTTTGTTTTCATCTTCCGTAAAATTTTCTTAATGTTTCATCTATTTTGAAGCACTGTGTCTAAATTAAGTTAAATATTACGCAATTAATGATTATGATTAGTTGATTAAGGTGTCTCCAATGCAAAACAATCAAAAAAGTATTTTAAAAATCGTTGGTTTTTGAAATATTTTGCTTTTAAACATAAATTTTGGCAAAATTCTTAGAAAAACTTAAACTTAAATTACTCAGAAATGGTTGACTTTCGGATAATGCATTATGGGGTTCAATCGACTGGAAATGCCTTCGACTACAACCTATTTAAAGGAATACATCGACTTACCAATCACCCTGTATAACTAATGGTAACTTAACGTAACTTGGACAAAGAGATAATATACCTAATACATAGTGTTGTTGTCGTCTTATGTCCAGCAGGGGACAATAAGGGGCTGATGCTGATGATAATTGCTTCCACAATGAGGAATTACTCGTTGAAATGCCTGTTTTTATTAGGAATGGAGTAATTCTTTAAATTTTGGAGTAACAGCATAACAAATATTTTCCCCATACAATCTTTGTACCAGTTATGGATCCAACCAAATCAAAAATTTGTTCCGGCTGCGCGTTTATCGGCGTTTATTTATAACAGTCAGCCATTCAGGACAAAAAGATATATGAAGAAAATTGGTAAGTTAAATAATACTATAATTGTATACAAATTTTTCGTACAAATGTAATGTAGGCACAAGTTTACACGTGGGGATTTATTTGTCATTGGTAAAATTGAGACAATCATTAAAGGGTAAATGGAAATTGGAGACGGTTGTTCTGCCTGAATCAAAGATCTTTTGTCACTGTCTGATGACAAATTACAAACGACCCTAAGGTAGGTACCTACTTAGGTAAAATGTGAATTTCTTGAATATCAAAAACTACATCCAAGAACACTGAAGAACTATACAGATGTTGCATAAAGAATAAAACTCATTGAAAAAAAGTTGTTCAGAATTACCCTCTGAGTATGCTCTTTTTGCAACACCTGTATAGTAGTTTAACAAATTTTTCCAATAAATTTCCAGGTCATTATATTCGCACCCTCTTTATCCAATTATAAATCCTTAACTCACCAACTAACACGCCTGTTATTCATGTATAGGCAAGGTTTCTCCGCTGTAGTTCTTCTCCAAGCGCGTCAACTTTAAGGTTCGAAACGTCGTCCGTTGTTTTGCAAGAGCAAGCCAAGAGACACTATAGCGTGTGCCCCCAGGTAAAAGCATACCTAATTATTTAAATCTGGATAGGTAGGCAAGTAACATTTCATGGATTTTTATGTAATCATCCTGCAGCCATGGGTAGGTAATAATGAGAAAATTTTTTTGCAACTGGATTAACTTCGTTAAAAGTTGGAGCTGGGGCCAGGTGACTGGTGCACGTGAAGTTCAGTGAAACTAGGCATACCTAGATACCCTACCAGTAACTACCATGCAGATAGAACATTATCAGCCTATATATATGTGCTAGTATAAGAAACTCGGCGTCAACACCCAGAGGGCCCGGGCTCGATACCCAGGTGTGACCATCCATTTTATGTTTCTAAATGGTTGTAATACCTGAAAGAGTAAAAATAATTAGAAATGATGGTCGTGTGTGGTTCAACTCACGGTCTCCTTTCCCTCTCAATAGTCTCAATCCTAAAGCGTACGAACTGCCACTTAGGTATTCATCACTATTGATAAAATTGCAAATAGTTCGGTGTTTACCAAGTGAATAAATTACCAAAACTTCACTTTCAGTTAAAAGCGAGAATGATGAGTCAATTATTGCTGTTTCTATTTGTCAGACAAACATTTTCATTATGATGTCTATGTTTGAATTATTAATACACTTTAATGTTAGCTCTTGTTTCCCTTAAAGTTTAATTTAAATTGTTTTATTCATATTGTGAGCTTACCACGTCGGACGATGTTGATAGAGGACTTGTTCTGTGTACTTGGAAATTAAGAGGATTATAATACAGGCTTGAGGGTGATCTATTCAGCTCAGTCAGCGATTCTAAAGTGGTAGTGAATTCGTAGACATTCCACTGCTGCACAGGATGGTTATTATTCAGATTACGATCGCTGAAGAAAAGGTGGGAGTGGGCCGGCCATATATGCCGAGAACCCAATAACCGATGGGGTAAAAGAGTTCTCGAGTAGATGCCAAGAACTGGCAAACGTAGTATATTTATTATTACAACGCCCAACGACTCGCTGTACCGACGGCCTTGGAGAAGTAGGCGGTAGTGGCTGGATGAGGAGAGGCTAGGACAGAGTGTTGCAGAAGATGATTATGACGATGATCAACCAATTGCACTGTAAATTAAAATTGCAACACTTTAAATTACGTTGCTATGCCTTTGAATATTTCATTATTTTTTTATATTCAGTATCGCTTAGAAAGCGCTCTAAGTTGAGATGTATAGGGTGTATTATACCCGCATTGCCTTGGCGCGTGCTAGCAGCAGAGGGTACGGAAATGTGTAGTTAAAATCCATTAGTATTTTTGACTGAATCGACTAATCGCGTGACTAGCATTAACTATATTATAGGACAATACAAATATGTGGAAGTAAAGTATTTTTTATTGAATATTTTTGATAACATAAATAATCTATACAAAACAACATTTCATGAAACAGTTGTTTATTAGAGTTACTTAAATAATAACATGTTATAATTTGTTACATCCTTATAAATCCATATTATAAGTACTTAGGTACTTTTTAAAAAGTTTAGTTTATTATGAACAAGTTCTTTTTACTATGTGTACCTACTTATAGCAGTGGCTAGAGCCACTTTTCTTTTATGGTCACATTGGTTCTGTCCAATATCCGAACCCTAATATCAAATCACTATTTTAAATAAAAAATATTGAATTCACTTAATTAGAATATTTTCAAAGATTTATTGAGACAACTACATTTTTAAATTATAAATAAGTACTTATGTTTTACTTACACATAACTTAAATGCCTAAGTACTTAACTAATTTAACATATTTTTTGGCCTCTTGAAAGTCTCATCCACAACCGTTAATACTTACGTACGTAGAGAATGCGTAAGTTTGACTTGTTAATCTTTCATAAAAAAAACTACTAAATGAAATTTTCATAAAATTTTGTAGGTAGGTAGTACTTACATAGGAAGCTGACAATCAGAATTACCAAAGCAGCTACTTTATAGCATGGACTTAGAATGGAAATTTTATTAGGTAATTTATAGCATGCTAGTTTTACACCACAAAAACATGCTAGCCAATGCAATAGAACCTTGTTACCGTGTAATTCAAATAAGTAATATTTTAACTGACATTCAACTGAAAATGGTCGTCTATCAGTAAGCTGTCCTGCATTTTCCGTTAATCTTCTCTAATTTTAAATCCAAACACGTACGCGGTACGCTTGGGGGTACTTAAATATTTATAACATGGAAGTATGTAGTATGGGAAAACGACCCATGGCTTACCCGAAGCTTAGAGCCACCCAAACCCACTGCCCGCGCGGTCACTAGAGAGCGTTTCACCAAACAAAACATGTGAAAGTTGCGAAACAAACAACATTACAACCTTATTCAAATGTAATTCGGGTTTTCACAGGAGCACATTCCATCTATAAAGTCACGAAAACGGAAAGGGATCCTAATAAATTGTTTAAGCCGGTATTTAATCGATTTAACAACAAATATTCTGTTAAAATGAGATTATCAGTCTGCAGAAATGGGGTGCGTGATTATCCCCGACGGTACGTACACCAGGTTACATGTAAAAACTACACACACACTCACGCCTTGTACTAATGTACTCCCTTTCGGGGTAGGCAGAGGTGCATTGCTGCACCCACTTTTCACCAGTGTTATATTTAGGGTGCTTTTCCACCAGAGATGTGCTATGCAGCTATGCTGCGAAGATGTGATATCTACGCTACGAAAATATGTGACCGTTTCCACCAATACTACGCTAGGTAGCTGTGCGAGGAAGATGCGCTACGAAGATGCGCCGCCGCAAAGTAGCTGTGCGAGAAAGATGCGCATCTCGAGCTATGCTATGTATCGATAGTAGGGAAACGACGGGGGCGGCGGCGCTCTGCACATACATAGCTACACCACTCGCGATGGTCCACAGCACATATCCATAGCACGCATCCATAGCACACATCCATAGCACGCATCATTCCATACAAAAAACATATCTTAGTTGAATCCGTTTCCACCAGTGCTAAGCTATGTGCACCAATAATAATGATTGGTGGATATCAAACGCATTCATAGCATCGTAGCATAGCACATCTCTGGTGGAAAAGCACCCTTAGTCCCAATGTAATAGGGGGCGAGCCTATTGCCATTTTACGGGCACATCCAAGACCCGAGAACAAATATCTGTGTTTAAACAAATATCTGCCCCAGCCGGGAATCGAACCCGGGACCTTCGGCTCCGTAGTCAGGGTCACTAACCACCTCGCCATTCGGTCGACTATGCAAAAACTAGAGCATGACAAAAAAGAATAGTATCTAAGAACATGGCTGTAACTTGTAGAATATAATATACTTAATATTTTAATAACATAATTATACAGGTGTAATAATCTCTGAACTTCGATAAGTATCTAAATATTTAAAAATTTACAATATTATAATACATAGGTACCTACTTCATTAATTATATCTAATAAACTAATATACGTTATTTCTTATACTATGTAACACATGAGAGGTATACCAAGAGACTTCATGTAAGATATGCTGTTAACAATTTACAAAAATATTTATTGTTTTATACAAATAATTACTTACATTTATTTTTTTATGACACGAAATATTACAATTATATTTACATGTATGTATTTACAAGTTTTAAGATATGTTCATAACCATAACATACCACCAATTTAATGTAAAGTTTCACAATATTTCACATGTACACTTTTCAGTTAACCAATTGTTTTTTAAATATGCACTTTATAATAGTCTGAATCACAACGATTATCAAGCTCTTCATATTGTCTGGTGGTGGCAGTGAGCACGGGTCGCGGCGGGACGCTCAGTCGTACATGTCCCGGCGGGAGATGGTGTACAGGCCGCTGCTGTCCGTCGCCTCGTCCGTGCTCTCCGTCCATCAGGACACGTCCACGCTCTCCACCTTGTACAGGAAGCGGCGCCGGCGCAGCTCTCATAAGTCCCCGTTGGGCGCCACCGTGACCGTGCTGCAGTTGGCGCGCGTGGAGCGAGTCGAGCTCCGCCGCAGCGCGCCGCCCACCGGGTTCATCACGATCAGCTTGTCCGACTTGCGGCGCCCGTGGCACGCGCAGAACAGAAGCTCCCTCATGCCCTTGCGGAAGTTCTTGGACAGGAACGCGTACAACAGCGGGTTGATGCCCGAGTTGAAGTACGTGATGAGGAAGGTGAGCGGCGTGAGCAGCGCGCTGAAGTCGCTGGTGCCCTGGTAGCCGCTGGACCAGTACTGCCACATCTTGCGCGCGTGGAAGGGCAGGTTGCACACGGCGAAGGTGAGCACGACGACGATGAGCATGCGCACGACGCCGCGGCGCGCGCGCAGCACGGAGCGCGACAGGTGGCCGAGCTGCGCGCAGGGCCGCCGCGCCGCCGCCGCCGCCGCCGCGCAGTGCGCCTGCGAGCACGAGCGGCACAGCTTCTTGCCGTCCGACGACCCGTTGCTGCTGGCTGCCTTCTGTGCAACAACATACACATACATTTAGAGCGCAGTCTCATAAAATATTGTGCTCGTTATAGTATTATACGATAATGATGAATAATCACACACGTAACTACCTAGTAGGTATCTACAATTCTACATACAATGTGTGTACTATTTAGATGTAAGGTTAACCCGAGATTAGAAGTTTAACATTCTTGAATGTTCCTAGACTTTGAGAAACCCGCACTCAGATCTTAGTGTTGGAAACAATGGAAATAAATTGTTCAAACTTTCTGCAAATAGCCTTCTAACTTGTATTGGTCGAGGAGGGCTTACTTCGCAAATGACTAAACTCAGGCAGACGCTCAGACGGAGGGCTTTAGGACAAGTTAAACAGATTATATTTACAAAACTTAAGGCATGATTAATAAGTGTTATGTTATTAGTCTTCCAAAAGGAGGTTATAGACAAGGAAAGGAATGAGCCTCCTCGTATGATGAATTCCAAGACAATCATCTAGCTGTAATGTAATGGGAGGGTACACCCGAGTCCACATTGTTCTATGTGTAATGGCATTAAACATCGTAAGTTTGGCAACCTGGAGATGTAGAACGCGATAATTAATACCATGTACAATACCATACCTTAGCTTCGGTGGTGCCAATGAATGTTCTCTGTGGTTCGAAGGGTGCGTTTTTATCAGTGAGCTTGTCGACGCGCGGGCGCCCGCAGCACTGCGGCCGGCCCATGTGCTGCAGCCCCCGGGAACTCTGCCACAGGCCAATCGCTATGCGGGTGTACAGGACCTGCCAGCAATAAAATATATAGTTAGACATCGATGTATGAAATATACGTAATATTACGTAATAATGTAATTATCGATATATTTAAACATATAAATAATGAAACAGGTAGGTAGGTATATTTACTACCGTATATGTACTGTACGTTGTGATGTGAAAGCAGAAAGTTAGTCATTACAGTCGAGTGGAGTGCAAACGGAAGCCTGCGAGATTACACCAACCTGCGCTACACCCACAGTTATCAGAAATGATAGATAACTATAATACATTATATGATGTATTTTCGTAGCATGCCTAATGAGAATCAATTTAATGAAAATTAACAAACAGAGAGTTTAAGGTTTCTCAAAGAAAACAATGTGAAAGTTTTCAAAGCAAATGATTTCATGCGTAGGTACCTAAAATACATAATGACATAAATGAAATACCCTGGACTCTACCTATTTTTGCCCTTGTGCCTACAAAACGTGGTGCTGCATAGCATAGGCACCTATACTACACTGGGTACGAGCTTTTAGAAATAGCATGAAGTGGTCAATTTAGCGTTTCAGGTACCACGTAGATAGGGGAATGATTTTCCAGGAGAGATTTCTCGTCATATAAATCGTTCGCTACCGACGAAGTTTTAAAAAAATATAATAGGTATGTCGATTTAAAAAAGGTGTTTCATTGGTTTTAAGACCAAGCTAGAGAGAGTGTGCTAGAGTCTTCACGTACTTGAGACTCAATAGGTAGGAGAAACTAGGTCCAAAAAATGTACTTAGGTACTAAACTAACTCTTTTTTAATTGCAAAAAAAATGTTCTAGGTACCTCTATTGTAAAATACTTTTATATTTTATTTTTGTTGAAATTTATTCTAGTCACGAGTAGGGTCCAATTTTGACTTGCGAGTGCGGACTCCGGACTCAGGAAGCTGCTTTATGATTAAGGATTAATATTATATTAGCGTTTTCTTCCATCTCTTGTTGAATTTGCAAATGCGGAAATTACGATGTTTGCAAATGTCGGTTCGGTGACATCCCACGAAATGGAGATAAGTAGGTGCCAAATTAATATAAAACGATTCATTGAGATTTCTTAAACTTTGCAAATATACTTACTAGTGTGGTAAGTAATAAATAAACTAGCATGAGAAGTTGTTTTTATTTTATTATGAGAGCTTTGCTTTCGCAGTTTGAACGGACCAAACACTGCTAAGTATTATATGAAATGCTATTTTCCGACACGATTTCGAGTAATAATATGTCATGATAGTGTCCGCGGCACACTGCAAGACAATACATACTTTGTTCCATATTTTGTGTGAAGTGGCGAGGCGTGGAGCGTCTAGCTAGAAGGAGCACAAGAACTGTTTGAAGAGAGGAGCCGTTGTTGGTCTTAAAGAAATAGAAATAGAGACGTTTAAATGTAGTTATTTAAAACTGAACAATGGTAATTTAATGTGTGGTACAATGTACAACTAAAAATAAGTTCGATTTTTTTCTAGAATCATATATTCCATTTGAGCATTTAATTAATATAATCTTTGTGACTAAAATAGAATTGGTGTCGCGTATCTTGTGAAGATTTGTGAGCCGTTCGTCTCGAGCAAAGACGAGAGACTCTCAAAGAGTCGCGTCCTTATTGTTTCCGGTTCCGCCTGACCGACTGTAGTGACGGAAACATAGTAATGAGCACGTCACTCACACACAAGCACTAAATGAGGGATTTAGGGCGTCTTGCACAAACCCATAAATAGAGCTTAGATCTATTGCTGTCATTTTCTTAGTGAGGGAAATATTTGAATTCGATTTAAAGGATGGTGCCGCTGCCGCCATAACTCATAATTCGGTACAAAAGGGTTAGACAGGAGCACAGTGTAGTAGGTAACTAAACCATTTTTTTTCCCTTTTTAAAATTTAATAATTTTTTGGCATTGGCATTCTATAAAATTTACATGAATACTTTAAGTTAACGTACCTAAAGAAGCCGTTTAAAACTAACTTTGAAGCATTAATTTCAGCTAATTTTAAAACTAACTTTACCGACAACATTTTATTTGTAGTGAGAATATCAAAAATTAATTAATTAATTTGAAAACAAAACGGTTTATTAGTCGCACAATCTGCTCAAAAACCAATAAGTAATAAATGAAAACAGGCAACAAAGAGAGTTCATCTAGTAGGTATGGATTCAGCACTTTTAATTTAAACGATCATCAAGTAATATATTATTTACTACGGAGACATTTAATATTTATAATTACTCGTACAATATAATTATCCTAATGTAGGTAAGTACCTACTTCTACAAAAAAAACATAGGACTATCAATTGATAAATAATGCTATGCACGGTTTTCATGAAGCACGTAATGTAAATAATAGAGTCCATTGTGAACCAAATACCGCGGTAAAACATAATAGAAGAACCAAAATTCTACACGACTTTATTCCCCGAAAACTCGTCTGAGGCTTTTCATTATAATAGATACGTAGGGTATTATGTACAAATACTTTTCTGCCCTTCCGCATATAAGGTACTTTTACCATATTTCATTTTATAGAAACCTAAAAATGTATACCTATAGTGGTACTAGTTATTATTCTGTGCTATCGTTATCCTATAAAAATCAGAGATCATAACAAAGAGCGAATAAATGTGGAGCTGATGTGCTTTTGATTGGTCAGTTAGGTACATACTGTATGTTATATAAATCTAATCAGAACGCAGAGGAACGTTTCACAAAGAACCTTAAATCTTTTGATCTCTTGTTTTTTTTATTCTATGTTCTAGACACCTTAAATACATGTTCTTTCCACAACTTTGTGAAATAACAAATTCAAATATGTACTTAAATATAACAACATCAATTCTTGTTTTGATATTTCAAAATTCTCAACCAAAGATTTTAACGCAACGAACAAAAGCATAGAGATACATATTTCAAAAGCTTTTTGCTGAATCCCTTACAAAAGGCTTGTCTCGGAAATAAATACAATCTTGTACATCGTAAGGGTATTCGTGTTGTAATAGCATTGCCGTAAAGACTCTATTGTAAGTCGATTATGTATGATTGACGATCTACATAAATAGGTTCTCTTCTGAATTTAATACGGAGCCGTTTAAGGGCTTGATAATGGGTTCGAGCGGGTCACCCTTTAAACATGAATCCTAGTCCTAGGCCAATATCTAAGTTGACCTTAAAATTTCCATAATTCTATGATATTACCATATTATTACTTATGTATATTATTCATTACAAAGTTTCTAGAGAATAATTATATTTAAACTATCAATAGAATTTAGGCAAACCTATTTTTAGATATTTATTCGCTTTCACTAATTTATTCATTTATTCGTAGCCCAAAGAACATTAAATTTCTCGAATAGCTTTTTATCTGCAGACATCGGTAGGTCTGCAATCTGAGCTAAGTTGGAACGCTTGCCAACATTGATTGTAGGAGCAATCTCGGGTTAATGGGTATTTATCAAGAGTGCAGGTTGATTTAAAATCGCTTTGCGTCAGCAATCTTTAAAATAAAATAGAGGGTTTTTCTCCTACACATGGCTAAATGTATATTTTGAGTGAGATTTGAAATGGAAAATGAGATTTTATTTACATAAATAAGAACGGTCTGAATAGTTTCGCACAACTTTGATGTTTAGTTTAAAAACTCTGTTCCATCTTCGTTTTAGTAGGATTTGTCAGGTAGTGGGCTCTTGGTCTAACTGTCAATGCATATTTTTAGTGACCAGTAGTTTTAAATATTAAATAAACAAGTAGGTACAGTCAACAAAAAATATCTACTCACATACACCCCCAGAACAAACAGTTCAATCCTAAGACTCTTGGGTGGAATCGGTTGAATATATTATGTAGATGAATCAAATAATATTATACTTATGTAACAAACAAGCTCTAATTAATAAGGAAGTATTTTTCATGTCACTTGTAATTTGGGATGGTGGTATACAACATACATAATTTGTCTATTAAGCTGACTGTACTAGATAAAATTTAAACATTAATTATAATTATTTTGTTTTAGGTTTTAGCACACATGTGGGGCTGTGGTTAGTGCTTATGAAAGTTGCGAGCATAAAAATATTTGGGGTCGCGGGTGATAATTCCAGGTTGCCATGTCGCGCCGCGCTCGCTCCATCATGGCAGCTTCCACCCACGAGCCGTGGGCTGTGAGCAATGGCGGCACACGCCACTAAATAATATTACATAATAAATGTGTTTTGTTCAGCTGGCTACCCTGAAATTCACGTTGCTGATGCATCGCACATTTTGTATGAATGTTATGTGGCACAGGTATTCAGCACGAGGTACCAAATACACAGCATAGTATAACTTTGACAGCGACTGAAGGTTAGGTTACTCTTGCTATCCATATCATTAGGTTTATCATTATCTATCGATATCTGACATTCAGTTCACTGTAGCCGACATATTGAGCGACTTTTACATACTTAATATAAAATATACTTTTAGACCAACTCCGAAATCGTGAAAAGGGATCAGATCAGAAGCAACGGTAACGCCACTGAGAAAAATAGACCCTATAGGTATGTATACATATAGATAGAGGTACCCTCGTAAAATGTGAAGAGATAGCGAAGTTTGGGTAAACAACCGTTGGGCTTATATTAGGTAACCTCATAATTAAGTTTTGACGGACTTTGAATACTAATTGTAACTTCTGATTTTATTATTATTAGCTCGACTCGAAATTAATTATTTTGGTTAGAGTAAAAAAGCATGTTTAGCAAACGAAACTTAAAAGTTTTATGCCAAGTGAGTGTTGATGGCAACACAAGTTTATTTTTAATTAATGTTTATGGTCACTTCCGTATCCTATTCTGTTACAATAAAACTGCTGCACGGTGCTCTTGTTGTTGTGATAAAATAAAATACTGTCTCACTGAGAAACTTTGGTTTTAATGAAGATGGCCAGCCAGCCAAACCTACAGTCCACGCAATACACATTGGTCCATTACGATCCGACGGAGTTTCCTGTGCGAAAGGAAAGCGAGAAGAAATTGCACACGCGAGCCGCATGGTATGCTACGAATTTTTATGGCGAAGTGATTATTTAATCACTGTTTTATAGATGCGAAATGAGTCGTACGCCACGTACATTCTTATTAGGCGAAGTGATTATTTAACTATAACAGTTTACGCGATACATAGTTAGTTAAAATGAATTTAGTAAACGTTAGGTACCTACACAAATATCAATAAAAATGAATTTAACTGGAAAAAATTACAAGTTACCTACGTGAAGTAAATCGAATTCAAGAGTAGCTGATGATATTTTAATATGTAATATTGGGTAGGGTTAAAAAGGACAATGTTAGTTTAGCCATACCATTCTGATTATGTTTTCCACCGCACATGGGATGCAAAATAAACCACCCCTTGCGGTATAATATCGAGAGCTTCATGAATTCCACGATCCGGATAGGGAATAAATTGAGGTTGGTTTTGCTTCCATTTCCAATGGAGCCCGGAAAATGTATCATTTGGTAGGAAGGTACTGTTGAAGACAGCTCAAACATATTCAGTAAACATTTTACTCAGAGGATGTTCGTATTAAGGTTAACAAGTCCTTCACTGTACCTAGTGGTGATTGAAATACGGGAGAGAATAGATTTATGAGACGTGCTAGCGCAGATATCTGGGAATATGGTGCTCAAAGTGAAATTTGCACTCTGCGACCGAAGACGACACACAGCGCCATCCGCCGTTGCAAATCGATTGGATTACGACCTCACTATTTTTGGATAAGTCCCTTACTACACTCACGTGCAAAGAAACAGTTCCGCTTACAAAATTACGATTCTAAAAGGCCTCATTTTATTTTGACATTACATAGAAAATTTAAACAAAATGTTAACGTTTTTAGTTGGCAATATTCTTTTAAATGTACTTCAATATTGCAGACGGTGTCATTAAGCTAGACTTTTGCGCTAAGGAATAACTTGGTGCTTTTCTGAATGGAAGTTTTTCATGCCCGTGAGCAAGTAATATATATGTCAATGCCCGTGAGTGGATTTATCATTGTTACGTCAAAATTAAAAAGGAGTAAGGAGTAATAGTTTTTTACAAATTAAGTAGGTAAGTATACCTATATCATCTGCCCGTATTCATCCACTGATGGAAATAGGATATAGGCTTCTTCCACTGAGCGCCCCGACAACTGTCCTCGGCCTTCCTGATCCAACCCCCACCAGCATGTACTGTTGAAGACCAGCAAACTGTATAAAGTCGTTGGTCTAGCGGCCCCTCGACTACCTATGCTATAGTAAGAGAAATAAAATTTGCATATAGAAGGTACCAAGTTAGGAATTTAGGTAGGTACTACCTCTACATTACATACTTAAAAGTCGATTATCGGCCACAGACGGTGAGAGACCTTGAAAGTATTACCTAAGTATTGATAAAAAATCAATGTTATGTCTAGCCAGCTAGCAATCAAATTTAATACAATAAAACTGTAGCTGAAGTTGTTTTAACTGAAACCTGTAAGTCTCGCAGTCGTAAGGATTTACCTACCTACATAACGTACCCATGTAGCTTTTATTGTTGTTTTTTCTTTTAATTCATGGAACCCGCACGTTATTACACTCTGTCGTCATCGTGTCGTAACGATTCTATGTATAAAAATACACAGTAAAACATAAATAACGTTAGCTGCAAACTCAACTAAACTACGAAATATGAATAATAATATGTCCAATAAGAATCATTGCCATATATCTAGGTAGGTACGTAACGTAGGGGTCTAAATAAACAATAGTTTTGCTGTGAAGCTGCACAATTGTGGTTCTCTCAAATTTTGCCGACTCGAGCCGAGTACTGCCGAGATTTTTCACGTATGCAATATTGCCCGCCGAATTGGTTTGGCGAGCCTGCAAAACCCCACCACAATATATTTTCCAGATTTACGAAATTATTACATCATTTTGCATGCCAGCTGGCGCGACAGTTCCAAAGTTACTCCAAAATGGTTCTTTTGAACAAGAGTACAAGGTTTGTTTTCAAACTGGTGTCCAGTAGAGCTAAGTTTCTGGCAGAAAGAATAGATAAAGTAGGTACTTAGGGTAAAGTAGGAAGAATGTTTATTTAAGTATTTTGCACGATACTCACTCGCTTTCAATGTTTAAGAGAGCGAGCACTTGTGGGATTAGAACATATACAAATAAATACAGGGTGTTGCAAATTGGTATACTAAGCCGAATCCTACATGTGCAGCATTTTCATATTCTGATTTCAGTTTCGGGCTAAGATATAACATGCTGCACATGTAGGTTTCGGCTTAGTATACCCTTTTTGCAACACCCTGTATAAAGATGTACGCTTAAGTACCTAAGTAAGTAAGTGCTGCAATTAACTAAAAATGCTTCATGACGTCGAGTCTTCTTCTTCTCTATGAGAAAGCCCCATCCAGATGAGGGTTTATTTTTGAAAATGACATTATAGTTAACTTTTTTTTTACCTGTGCGGGAGTGAGATACTTAATAAAGTAATAAACACGACAAAATATGACATTATTAATTAAAAAATACATTATTATAATTAACGATATTACGTTAATAATATTTCGTGTAATATCAGGGTAGGAACCCAGTTTTAATGTGGCTCGTGGCAGCAGCGCCGGGTCGCAGAGCAGCTCGCAGGCATTGCGGGTTGCGGGTTGATCACGTAGATAGTTAATACTGCTATTACCCCAACAAAATGCCGCTCTATCGTTCTTTAACCTACATTATTACTATAGTTTTATTATATTGCTGTAGACCCGTATTAGAAAGATAAGTAGTAAATTAGAGTACTGTTTATTTGAACATCTATAAAATTACAAAGATTTTCTTAATTAGAGAGGTTATATCGGGCACAAGATTAGACAAACTAACAATAGAAATAAATGTGTGAGTGTGAAATTCAAAAGTTTCTGTAGAAGTCGACACCAATATCTTTGCTCGTTCTTTCGCGATACACTTTCAGGACAGATGAGCTGTTAAATGCTGTGAACTGGCGACCATGTGTGTGTATCAGAGGCAGACATAAGGTATAAGTACTAGCATTCGTAATTCTATAGTTGTATCTCAGCCTATGTATCCTATCTTCTCTATCAAATGGAAAACAAACGCTCTAACGGGCCGGGCGGCGGCGTAGGGGTTAAGTAGAAGTGATTATTATGTTGTGTTAATTGAAATACGTTTGAATATATTTAAGCGCTTCTGTACCTACCTACTCAAGCTACTAATTAGCAAGTTGTGTGGATTGAAGACAGAAACTGTATAAGATTATATAAACATTGCTTGTAAGTCTCATTTTGTTATGTAAACATCACACGGGTATCAAATTATTTACATCGTTTACGAACGTAACCAAAAAGAGAAGATTAGATTTATTTATTCATCGGAAAAGTAAAATGAGATAATAAGTTAATAAAATTACAGCTGTACGGTATTGTGCGAATGGAGCCCGCAGATAAAGAAAAATATTAAAATGCCGGCCGCTTCATAAGTGGATGTAGAAAGGAGTTCTGACAGATCTGGTAATAGATAGGCAGAGCTTCGTATAGTTTCTTTATTTGAGTTTCTCATAATGTATATTCGACGGTGAAAAAACACGCCCGCTTCTCACAAAAATAACACAATTTGAATCGTTTATTCAAAGCACAGTTTCGCAAGTTCCTTTTCGTTTGTTCAAAACTTCGTTTAACTTTATGATTGTCAAAATATTAAAAAAACCGGCAAAGCTTGACTGGAACGCAGCACGAAGGGTTCTGTTTTTGTAGCACTTTTTTGTAATCCACAGACCTACCTATTTCACTTAGGTATTGACACACTTTGTCAGCAGTCTATTATATTAATTTTAAGCCTTAGTAAAATAAAAGTATAACGAGTTAGAAACCCAGTATCAGGTTGTTGCCGACCCGCGTCAAGGTGAGTGGCAATAAGGGCGACATACGTTTACAAAGCCTACAAAACTTTACGACTGAAAAACTAATTTCATGAAACGGGGGCATAAAAGAAAGTCTTCGTAGATAGTTACTCCAAGTCTACGTGAGTGACTATGTGGATTTCATGAAGTACGACTTCTGGGATAGATTACTGCGACTAGCTGGTAGAGTATTACATTACAACACATACACTACTTATACTATATAATACCTATATTATTATATTATATTTACTTCCCTAAATTATTTCATTAGTATTCTCGCAGTGCCTATTCAAAGATAACATCAGTTTGTACTTACATGTATACCTCTATAATTTTGGATCCCTAAAAGAGCATCGACTGCTAACATCGAAAAAGGGTCTTATTTTTTTAAATGACTTATTTTGTTGATGTTGCATTTAAAAAAATCTGCAAATGGTTGCTAAAAATACTGGATCTCTCAGGGACCTCAGTTTTTTCATTAGTCAAAAAGAAAAGCCTGGTATAATATTGCGTCTACGAGTAGCAATCTATCAACGATGAGTTAATTACCGATTTGCCTGTCGAAGGCAGGGATTTATTATATCCGTTTGAGCTCCGGGGATTTGGTATTATACTAGAATGAAAGATTGATATTATATACGGATAAGAACCAAGCCAATTACCAACACAGCTTGGAGATTGACATACAGATCTGACTTGGCGTATTAATTTATTTAATAGGATTTATATTCAAAGCCACAAGAATGCTGATGAATTCATGGGCCTATTTTTTGGGAACCTGTTAATTTTGGTAAGGCATCTTAAAATCATCATTTAGAACCATGGACAAAATTAAGGTAACAAATGAATTAGCGATATCGTAAACCAGTGTTTTTCAACCTTTTTCATGGTGCGACCCCCCTGGTATAAAAAAATATTTCGCGACCCCCCCTTGACCCTCGCAAATTGATGCAAAAATGTGTCCTTCTTTATTGAAATCTGTGATATCAAAGACAATTATTTCCAACTTAAGTAAATTATGAGTAAACTGGCTATTCCCGCGAGCTTCGCTCCGCCTTAAAAAGGTTTCCCGTAGGGATACCGCGATAGAAAGTAGCCTATGTTAATCCAAGGTGTCAGCTTACTCCATAGCAAATTTCGTTAAAATCGGTTCGGCCGTTTTGACGTGAAGAAGAAACATACATACATACATACATACTCACAAACTTTCGCTTACTAGGATTAGGCGACACCAAAAATGTACCAATAAGTCATAGATAAAAATCAACATTTCAATAAATTTCATTTGGGTGTGTCCGGAAAAATCTTAAAAATACTGAAAAAAGGCAACTTTGTTTTATTTTGTTTTTATATAAAAAAGTAAACGATGAAACGACGTTTTCAACAGAAAACCACCTAAATTGAAAAAAAACTACCCCGAAATACCCAAGAAACATCTTGAAGAGCGGCGCTGCTATACGCTGGGACTTACAGGAACTGAAACCTTAAAATGACCAATCAGAAAACTCCTTGAAAACTGTTAGAACAACCTGTGGTTAAGTTTCAGCCAATTCCATCAAAATTACCCGATTTGACTGCACAAGTTCTCAGCTACAACTAAAAATATCTATATACTTAGCATTGTTTCATCGGTAACCACGGGTAAATTTGCTCATGATTTAGCCCACAAATGGAGACTCATTTCGAATGCCAGATAGCTGATTCGAGTTATTTCGACGAAATATTTCCCTGGAAAACTACAAGATTTTGACCCGATTTAGTAGTAGTCTGCTGTAAAAATCCATCTAACTTGCAATGATGGAGCAAAATGGTATAGGTATTTATTTAATCTATTTATTAAATAAATATTAATTGTCTTTATTGGATTTTTTTACTAAAGTACCCTGTTTTTTCGACTTCTGGTGACCCCCCTACCGAAGCTTCGCGACCCCCCAGGGGGTCGCGACCCACAGGTTGAAAAACACTGTCGTAAACTATCAAAAATTAAGTACATTATATGTATCTTTGCGTTTCATCATGGTTCTATCACAGAAAACAGAATAGTTTATTCCATCTCGAGATAAGTATAGTTTTCATAACTAAACGATACCGAATAGCAACCCGTTTAGAAACTACGTGATATATTTACAGTGACCAACGAGTCACACGACCGAAAAGTTTAAATTCAATTCGAGATAGAGATTTTGCCCTTTTTGTCGGGTGGTGTGTCAGCAAACACTATATTATATACTCGTAGAACAATAGGCGCTGAGCAAGAAAAAGTAGCGGCTTGAGATTTACGCCCATATAGCCTAATAATAAAAAGTTTGCTATCAATCACACAATGATGCAATGTGAGCACAGTTTCGCTGTGGATTCGCCGTGGATGACCTCATCATCATCATCATCATCATCATCACTGTAATGTATGTTGTACTGAAACAATGAGTGGCTCTGCGAACATTATGTTTAATACCTGCACTGCCGATCCCTTTTACCGCACTGAAATTACGTAAAGCTGTTGTGCAATTTCAGCTAAACGAACATTCTTTTTGCCTCTTAGATTGTGCTCTTCGCATTATTACTCCCTGCCCACTCGGCAATCTGCCGGCGGCATTTAAACAACTTCCTCTTTGAAAATCACACCGTTAACCATTTCTCATTTACAATTAAAACTTCAGCTTCAGAAATATTACAGATTTAAATGATTAATCTATAATAATTAAAAACTTAATGCGTTTCAAAGATTAACGCGGCCATTTGAATAAAAGCCTAAATGTTGCGCCTACAAACGATCTAAGTCAATACGGTCTGTACAGATCTAGATGAGTGATCTAACTTCTGACAAAATTATAATACTTAAATACCTGTTGTGTAATTTGTATAAGTATAGCTGGTCTACATGTCTCATGCTATAATTATCCTCCTGACACCTGGCGTGCTATGAGAAGGACATTGAAAAAAAATATAATATATAGTTTAAAAATACATATATTAAAAGTTTTATGGAGTATCCCTGTTATTCCTTTAAAGTTTTATAAAGTACCTATGCCTTAAACAATTTGTTCTTTGACAAAGTGACAAAACAGTTCAGTAGTTAATTTTTTTTATTTTTTATTTAATAACCATGTATATGTTACTGTAAAAGCCCGAACAACGGTAAATCCTAGGATTTACCAGTAAATCTTAGGATTTACCAACATGAGTTGGTAAATGTAAGGTTTTGTGAAAATGGGTAATTTTTTTCGGGCTTTTACCATTAGAATTTGGTAAATGCTAGGTTTTACCACTGACACCTAGTAAAAGTTGGTTTTGGGAATAAAACAAAGATTAATTATTACCTATTCATTTATTTCAATCAAAAACTTAAATTAATTAGTAATGCACCGGATTATGGTATTTATGTGTATAGTAATAGATGCGAATTATCATTGAATGCTGGATTATTGGAAAATAACTTTATTTTCACTCATTCACTGAACGATAATTTAAACAGGGAAACCGGAAGTAAAATAATTTTCACGTATTATTATTGTTGACGTCGATTAAAGTAGATTGCAATAATAAATATTTCTTAAGTTCGGTTAGTTATAAGTTATCATCATCATCACGACTCATTACGTCCCCACTGCTGGGGCACGGGTCTCCTTCCAATGAAGGAAGGGTTTCGATCTAGTCCACCACGCTGGCCTAGTGCGGGTTGGTGGACCCCAACACAAGCAAGCTTGTGCTGAGCGAGTTGTCGGGTAAGTGGGCAACCCAACTGTCAGACGTTTTCAAGCCGCCCGAAGGCCTCTGACTAGGCTTAACGACTGCTGCCGAAGCAGCAACCGGGACCCACGGCTTAACGTGCCGTCCGAAGCACGAAAGCATCCAGAAAAGAACCACTTGAAATCGGTGACCCATCCAATGGCTGACCATGCTGGTTGTTGCTAAACCTCAGTGATCAGTTACGATCACTGAAGCCCGCTCGACTACGGACGCTTTGTTCGACTACGGAGGTTATAAGTTATAACCTGGCTTTTTCAACATTTACCGTGCCTTAATGTAAATCCTAAGATTTACCAAGTGAATAGTGGTAAAAGTGCGAATCGCAAAATCTTTCGGGCTTTTACCATTAAGAGTTGGTAAATCTTAGGTTTTACGCGTAAATCTTAGGATTTACCGTTGTTCGGGCTTTTACAGTAACATATACATTTATACCTCTCGGGGTCAGGAGGATAAGTATGGTGGTCGTGTCGTAAAAGTTCGTACAAGTACGCTTTATTATACATACTTCTTCTTCTTCTTCTTCTTCCTTTATTATACATACTATTAGGTACTAATCCTAGATCCAGAATGTAGACAACCTATGTATTTTTTACTCATTTTCACGTGACAGTGATGTCTCACTGTGGCTATATACATAAGTTTGCCTTTACTTAAGTGCCTCTCCACTACAGGATTCTTAGCCTGACTTTACTGAATTACTTTGCTGGGTCAGCTATAAGATATTTACAAAACCCCAACTATTAAGTTTCTTAAAATGAATGAAGTAGTAGAAGCAACTGTTCCTTACTTCCTCGTCTCCGACTACTCTCCGCCGTCAAAGCTTTTCCTTCCTAATTAAAAACCGGCGAACAATCTACTAGGTGCACGAAACGCGCGACAATCTCGCATGTATTTTTAACCCTCTATCCAAAAATAAGGAGTAATATTATTAGAACTTTTGCATCTAGGCCTATCTTGATATATCAACATATTTATCTTCGAAATATCAGATTCAGCAGGTAGGTAGGTACCTACTATACAACAGGTACCCACGCCACGTTCAACTACATAGGTTAGGTACTATTCCACAAAACTTAGTTTAATGTTTATGGTTAAATTTTTAAGGCATTAAAATCCATTTGCCAATTCTCATTCATCTGAATATTGCTTCCACCTTTGTCAATACAAATAAAATTTCTAAGAAATATTTGAGGATACCGACATCAAAGAATTCTCGCTTGATTATTGGAATAGCAAAAATACCGACGCGTTATATGATACGAGATTACAAGAATGAGTATTAAAACAATATACACAGCATTCTTTCTATACCTGCCTAAGTACTAGACTGCTGAGATGAGTAAAACACTTAGAAGATGAATGAATCTAATTTTAATCATAATACACTCACGAGCAATCAAAAATTTCCGATCACAAAATTCCGACACCAAATTACCTACCAATTTTTTTTCAAGCATTAAATAAAATATTTAACTTTTTAGGTGGTAAATACATGATGCACTGTTCACTTCAATATTGCAGACGGCAGTAATTTGTTGTTTTATCACTGGAACTTTTTCATTGCTCGCGAGTGTATTTCGAGTTCGCGAATCCACCGGCCTTCGGCATAGGTATTTTAAATGGATAAACATAGTACGTTATGTCAACGTCACTCTACGCCCCGCCGACGTTGTGGTTGCGGCAATGCACAACAAAGTCAACAACATAATTGTGTAGTTTGTGTACACTCTCCTCAGAAGTCAGCTTCCGACTGCTGAACAGAATGTACACAAAACTGAACAATTAAGTTCCAATACGTATACGTATACAGTACGGAGTGCCATACTGCGATAGGAAAAATTGTCGTCGAGCTGTACGTAAGCTGTACTTAGGTAGTATTTTTCTCAAACTGGTATTACTTTCACTGCGTTGACAAACCATACTCCAACTCTAGTGTTTTTCATCGGTTCGCAAAGACGAAAAACCAAGACGTCTATCGCGAACTCATTTTCACCCACAGACGAACCAACCAATGACGAAGTTGATACCAATCAATTCGTTCGTTCGTTCGACAAAATGAGTTCTGGGTGTCACTCTACATGACGAAAAACTAAGTTTCGGAGCCACAACCGTGTATTAAACGTGCCGATTGCACGACGGCTCTCCTTTAGTTTTTCGCCAATAATATACAATTCCAGGCACTGACCGTCATGACACAGAGCGGCGCGACGTACAGCAGGCCGAAGTTGACCATGTCGAAGATCTCGGAGTTGTACTTCATGCGGTGCTGGATGCAGATGGTCTCCACGCGGCCGCCGCCCAGGTTGTTGGTGATGGTCTCCACCCAGATGAACTTGGGCGCGCTGTACGCCGCGCTCGTGATCCACACGCCCACGATCACCAGCTGCAAGGAGGGCCGAGTTATTTCAAGATATGAGAAGGGAAGAGGGGTGCGTGTAAAAGGATGAATGATTCAATGATTTTTTTATTTTTTTAGGTAAGTATATCTACGTATGGCCTACTTAGAAAAGTAGCCATGCTGTAGCAATATTAAAATATATTAGGGAGACACAAAGAAAAATTTAACATGCGTTTTTCCGTAATTTAGAGTAGGTAAATATTCTCGAAGTTTAAAATCATAACTTAAATAATGTTACCGATCATATAATATTATTTAGGGCCTGAAAATACGCAAGTGTGGTGAAGCCTTTCTAAAACATGATTACTTATACAGGGTGTCCCAAAAGTCAACGTCATCCCTTAAAGGGCTGATGGGTCAGCTCATGAGAGGCCAGAATATCACAATATGACCTTAGTAAAATCTCGATAATTTTCGAGATACTGACACTTTAATAAATTTGCTGAAAATCGACACCTTGGATCAGTTTTTTGGGTGCCGCCGGTACAAAAATCCATATTGTTAGAATTTGTTTGGTGTTGCATCACCCTGTATAGCCCTGCAATTGATCGCAGTCAAAAAAAATATTGAGTAATGCTTTATGTTTTAAAAAAACACGGTTTTCAAAGTCATAAAAGGTAATCGTATTTTTTTATAAACAACTTTGACTCTACATACTGTAAAAAAAATATACCACGCAAACCTGGCACCTTATTTGAAAAGATTGCTCATTTAATGCAGTTTCCAAAATGGTATGAAACGTTGCTATTGTTTCAATTAACAAAAAGTTATTGCTATTTTAGTACAAAACGACCTCCATGTAAAATTGTTTGAAGGAAATTTATCTGACTGAATTTATTAAGGGTAAGTCATGTTGGAATGAGTAAAAGTAAAATAGGTGGTGTGGCCGGGAGTGGGAAAAGAGACAACGTTGTCACAGTTAATAAAAAAACGCATTTTGAGTAGGTATCTTTCTCGAAAAAAGTGGACTATAGCAACTCCACATTCCCCATAAATGTAGCGCATGGTAACGTACATTCCTGAGTAGTGCTAATGTGTGATATTGTACAAGTAAAACGCTTATACTTGTACATTGTACACCCACAGTATGCAAAAAAGGGACAGGATCAGTTTGTCATTAACATTACCTCTAATTACATGTTATTTATTTTAAAGTTATTGTTAAACAAAACCAAACTCTCAAAATTATGATTATGACCATTAATGAGTATTATTTTTTGCTGATTATGTACTTAATATAATAATGTGGTGTTATAATTTTGAGAAATAAAAATAAAAGTCAATAAATGTTTGTTTTTTTTAAATAAGGTGTAAAAAACGCAAAATATGTTTTATAAGAGTTTGGTAATTTTTTTATTAGCTATTTTTGCGTCATCTATGTTGGCACGGCTGACCCCACCACCTATTTTACTTTTACTCATTCCAACATGACTTACCCTTAATAAATTCAGTCAGATAAATTTCCTTCAAGCAATTTTACATCGAGGTTGTTTTGTACTAAAATAGCAATAACTTTTTTGTTAATTGAAACAATAGCAACGTTTCATACCATTTTGGAAACTGCATTAAATGAGCAATCTTTTCAAATAAGGTGCCAGGTTTGCGTGGTATATTTTTTTTACAGTATGTAGAGTCAAAGGTGTTTATAAAAAAATACGATTACCTTTTAT
The DNA here is from genome assembly GCF_932276165.1 of Plutella xylostella. Lineage (NCBI taxonomy): Eukaryota > Metazoa > Arthropoda > Insecta > Lepidoptera > Plutellidae > Plutella > Plutella xylostella. The sequence continues at coordinate 6,368,351 of NC_063984.1, read as the reverse complement.
GACTTTGAAAACCGTGTTTTTTTTAAACATACAGCATTACTCGATATTTTTTTTGACTGCGATCAATAGCATGGCTATACAGGGTGATGCAACACCAAACAAATTCTAACTATATGGATTTTTGTACCGGTGGCACGCAAAAAACTGATCCAAGATGTCGATTTTCAGCAAATTTATAAAAGTGTCAATATCTCGAAAATTATCGAGTTTTTACTAAAGTCATATTGTGATATTCTGGCCTCTCATGAGCTGACCTATCAGCCCTTTAAGGGATGACGTTGACTTTTGGGACACCCTGTATATCATAATATTCAAGATACAATAACTGATTCATTTATAAAACATCCACCCTACTCTCTTGTATATTGATCCGGCATCGGATTGACGACAGGATGTTGTACAGAGTTACTTTGTTACGAGTACCATGTCCCTCTCAAGCCCTTGTCACTATACCTATACAGGATATATAATATACCTATTTAGATATTTGCAAACGGACACAGACAGATATACTGGCATATAATTCAACTGGCCAATGACGTTCCCAAAGCGATAGTGCTAATATCAGCACCACTTTGCTTGAGATACCTAGTGTTTTCTGATAACATTTTGTACTAGAATCGCTGCGTCTAACGTTGCGTTGTTTGACGTTGCGACACGTTGTTACCTCATGTAGTCTGCCTGCGGTCACAACGAATAAATAATCATTCGTTACTCAAATTCTACTCTACATCGAACCATGGCGATGGACAAATGGCAAACAGTGAAAATGGCTTGTAGCAGTATGTGTTATAGTCAGCCCACACTCAGCCTAGCTCTCCAGAAGTCTCAAACAGCTCTCAATTTTATTTCCGTCTCTCTCAGATCCAGCAGGAAGGACTCTCTCACCCACGCCCACAGTACATTGCTGAGAGCAAATACAAAATCACTCTAATAGAATGTATCAGAGAGGGAGTGTAAAGACGCGGTGATATAAATTGTGCAAGATGTTTGTATTGTAAACAAGAACCATGGCGCTCTGTTGTCGTCAAGACGCCGCGAAATTATCGCAACAGTTTGGATTTCTCGACATTTCCTTCAGTTTATCATTTAATTTTACAAATTATTCTTGATTTTGATGTTACTTTAAAAATTGATAAGGACAAAATTTGAGGAGAATAATAAAAAGGTAAATGTCCTCCAATTTATTATTTGATTGCCAGCTAAATAAAATATTGTAAAAGCTATTTATACTTAGATGCTGTTTTTAAAATAGAACCAAAAGAATTGATGTTTTCAGCTATACCTACCTTTCCAGCTAAAACTCGAATTTAACTAAAACTTTGTAGGACCTGTGCCTGAAATAAAATGATTTACTTATTATTTATGTATAATTATCATTGGCCACAGCCTCAGTTAAACTATGTATTGTTGCAGCATTAGTGAATTGATGGGTTTCTATTCTATTATCTGTGAGGATGTAGGTACCTGCACCTGGCTCTCTCGAGTGGAACCGTTATGCATATCCTCATTGTCTAAACTGCCGTCCTAAGCTTGGACCATTTCCCACCACGCTGGTCCACTGCGGGTAGGCGGGTGGGCCATATAATGATGCGGCTCATCCTGGGCAGTCAGCTAATCTAACCAGCTTTCACCACGGTGACAAACAATAATCTATCTCATGTGTTGTGTGTTGGTCATCAACCACTCACCAACACTATAAAAATAATAAGTTAATGGCCGTATTTCACATTTATATTGCGACATTATATTTCATTCCGCACGAGAGTCCATCGAGGGTCAAGACGAAATCTTTTCTACTTGAGATCCTCTAGACATAACTCGTCGTGTGCCGCCTTTTATGTCATGATGCCACATTGTCACACAATGTATCACATTTTCCCAGCCTAAAACTTTCTTAGGTACTTACATATACTTCTATGTTTTCTGACAAGCACATCATCCGTTTATCATATTACTCGTAATTAAATTATCTTTACGATCACATTTTCAGGAGGAATGAAGCACAACTTAAACCTCTGTCTTTTATAAAATCTAGATAAAAACGTAAAAAAATACATCTTATTTTGTGCCCTTTGCCACAGAATAACAACTCGCAACTATTTTACTAAGCTACCTTTTGGTTTTTCTTGACTAATGCATTCTACGATTATAATATTATGAATATGAAACTTTAAAGTTAAAGCGACAGTGATTTGCATCTCATGTTTACTGAATCAGCCTAGTCCGTATAATTTTGAATCGCATAAACTACGTAGTTTACATTGAATACTACGTAACACTGCAGTTACAAATACCTACCTTAATCTACTTGCAGGTAGTTAAGTTGTTTTTACAAAAAAACAAATAATTAGGATAAAGTTTTCGATGCGACATAACGTTAACCCTACCTTGCACCTAGTCCGCAAATAAATCGACTCATGAAGACTATGCAATAATAAAATTATAATTTTAATAATAATTAAATTCATTTATTCAAGTAACAAGACTACGATATTGTTAGTAGACATTTTGAGGTGGTTCTGCGAAAATTTTCTGTGCGTGTTATTTATACAAGCAAACACACTTATATATGTATAAGCAGATTTCGCATACGGATTCACGCAATATACATGTTGCCCGGCAGTGTGGTAACCGCCTGAGGACTTTTATTTCCCTCAACCACATATTAAACGACCTAATCAAATCTGGCGGCTGGAGGGCTCAATAGGCGTCTAATGAAGACAACTAAATTTTGTCGGCAAAATCTCACATATTTACTGCCTTCGCAGAAATTCTAAATTAAGTATTGTATAAAAGTCCATGATTATGGCAAGTTGTTCGTTTAATTAGCGCAGAATTTCGTTTTTGTTATTTGATTTAAGGTTGTAACTACTGCAGAGCCTCGCTAATGTGGACAAGCAAAAACCGACCCTCGGCGGAATATAAATTTGAATGTGTCCGGATGTCATCAGTTTTTTTTTAATAATATTAAATTTCAAAGGTTTTCGATAAGCAGGCGATGGCGCCATTTTCTGAAAAGTGTGGGTAATACACTCGCAAGCAATGAAAACGTTCCACCCTAACAATGCTATAAATGATAAAGATATATTATGATAATACATGTATCTTCGTATTTATGGTCGGTAGCTTGATGAATAGCAGACTAGTAGGTATAATGAGCGGACAGGCTGGTTCGCCTCAGATAAATCTACCAACGCCCGCATTTCTCTTTCGGAATACTAACAATAACGATCACCGAATAAACAAGGGTCCGGATTAGCAAGACTCTACTGTATTATTAAGTTTATTACACATTATTATTAATACTTAAATAATTATTATAGCTAACTAGCAAACATATCCACTGTATATGAACGAGTTTCCAATTAGTTTAGTATTTAACATCTCCACAATTAATTAATGCTGTATACGGTAATTGGCTTCAGTGTAAAATCTGCATGTTTGTTACCTACAAATTTCCACTGTTATTGGCTAGCTAGTTAATTACCTCAATTAAGTATTAGCCGACCCAGCGCTCTATTACATTAGCTACCTTAATAAAGCGCCATTTTTGACGTATTACCTAAAATATTGCTAAGTACTGCTACTTATTAAAAAATCATGAAAGTACAAATTTTCTTCGAATCACCGGCAGCTAGTTCATTTATATTAGCGTTCAATATTTTGTTTTAGGTACGTGACTGTTTTCAGAGACGATTTAATAACTATTACTAAAATTTAATACAGGCTCAGTTTGAAACGTGCCTTCAATTTTAAATGAAGCTTTAATATTGATTCAGTATTTTAAAAATACCTATAAGGGAAATTAAAACTTTGTTAGAAATAAATATACAATCCACTGGGCGTAACTTGGTAGTTGAAATGGTAAATAAATATGTATAGACTGCAAATCTTGAAATGTCCCTCATTATTTAGTTTTTATTTTGTCCCGGGTCAAGTCTGTTGCGATCCCTCCCACACATATTCATTGAGAGTAACCTTTCCCTCTTTAGTTAGACCTTATTATTTCTAATAGATACAAGTTCATGCCACTTACCCGAAGCCGCGTGGAAGTAAGTATCTGTTTGCACGTGATCGGATGTATGATCGCGAAGTACCGTTCCGAACAGATCACTACGAGGATGAAGATGGAAGCGGTGTAGCTCAGCGAGTGTACGAACTGATACATCTTGCACAGGAAGTCGCCGAACACCCAGCTGAAACATAGGCGAATGATGAGTCAATGTAACACAGCTTGAAGAAAGAAGGTGACATAAGCTAGGGGTCTGGCGTAAACGGCCATTTAGACATTCACCGAAGTAGACCTTTTGTCAAGATCTTTAGCAATCTAGTCATTCAGTCTTCAGTCCCTATTTCTTGTACGTTCTTTATTTTAACGTTCCGCGTCAGACGCTAAACAACGAGCTTTCAAAGCTCGCAAGAAAAAATAATATATTATTACTATGTTGAGGTACTTGTTATCCATTCAAGCGTCGTAACAAGATTATTACAAACGAGTTAACGTATATGTAGAAGCGGCATCAATAATCGTAATGAGTATGTATTTATTAAAAAGCTTACTTAATTTATGAGCTTTATAAAGTAATATACGTAGGTAAGTATACTGTATACAGAGAAATGATATTGTGCGCAGATTGAAATCGTATAAAAAGAAATTAAAACAGTAAAATAGCTCTAGATGTAGGCGTAGATACTAGAAATATTTAGAACCAAATCATTATGATTTATTTACAAATGGCATATGAAGAGGAAGTGGCGTATGAGACAGGTATACATATTCCTCTGTGTATTTTATATAATTATGCGTCGTAGGATGATTTGATAAATCATTTTTCGTGAAAGGTAGGTAAATCGGTAAATATTCATTGAAGACAAATCTACCTTCTTCCTACGTAATTGGAAATCATAATTGCTCATAAAAACGTAAACTGAAAGAGGCTGCCAATACGAAAACCGATCGCGTTTAGTCATGCGGCGTGACTGCCTACCTATCTACCGGTAGGTTCAAAGCTTTTTGTGAATCGGAAAATAATAGATATTACAAAAATAACCTTGGAAAAGCTTGTTGTGCGTGAAATTAACGATATTGAGGTTATCTGCGACCAGAGATCGTCATTAGCGATAAGTCAAACAAACGCACAATAACAAACAATTGATTGCTTTGACGCGGGAAGTCTGAAATAGAAGTTACAGCGCAGGCCACACTGCTAACTAGCGCGCGTGCGAGCTAGAGCGAGAAATTCACACAAGTGCGCCCACTTCATCGGCATAATCAATGCCGTTTCTCCATACATTTTTGCCAATTGATGCTGACTCTTAGAAGGTAAGAGTCCACCTATCAGTATCGTACGTATCGGTCCAAACGTATTGGCATAAATGTCTGGAGGAACGGCGTCGGCAATGCCGATGAAGTGGACGCACTTGTGTTATTTTCTATAGAATGAATACCTACTGAATGTGATGGGTCCGTTGCGTAGGATGCCGATAGGTGGGCGCTTACCTTTAATCGGTAGCTTGCGATGTGAACTGAATGTAACTAAGTAGTATGTAAAGAGGTGAAACGATGTCCGCCTGCCTAGCTCGCTCGCTTCACTCGCTAGCGGTGTGACCTCTGCTCTAACCGGTACCGCGAAAATATTTGGAAAGATGTTGGAGATGGAATTCAATTATGATGATGAAGCGGGAGAAGGGATCGATTTTCAGAATACCTAACGGTTTCAACTATAGCTCCACTTTTTTTAGGTGGATGATTATTATTTGTTAAATAATAAATTATACCTAAATGTTAGGAGGTCAGTTGTTTATGGTATACTCTGTAAAAAATGAAGACCATTTTTTTAATTCATAAAGTAGGTATATAGACACGAAACTTTTTTAAAATTAAAATCTTCAATCCGCCCAATCCGCTGTTGAATAACAAACAATATAACTTTGTTCCAAACAGATTTTAATACCATTTGCGGAATTTGGTCTTACCATAAGTGGGCGTAATATGTGTCCGTAGATTCATACGAATCAAATCATTCGGGTCACTTCCAGCATCTGCTCCAAGTGTTACTATAATTGAAATCTGGCTGTTCTGGCTTTCAGTGTAATGGGAATTTATGCAGCGTTCAAGGTACCTACTGAAATGTTGTAAACATATAAATTAAGCAAACACGGATGTTGGTAAAAAAATATATTTACATTCCACCAAAGGGCTTGTGTGATGGTTGCCGGTAATGTTCAAAGCGATGTAAAAGCTTATTTATTATTTATGTCTCCTGAGCTGTAAATGAACCCCCGGAGAGACCTATTTATCTTTGTTTACACTTTTGCTTTTAATAATTATGTATGACAACAAAAACACCACGGGCAAAATAATGATTTACTTACCTTGTAGTCAGTAATTATTAAAAAATCTATTTTTAAACTCAGAAAATTATTTTAACCGTGTTAAGGGTCGGCAATAGGCAATCGAGGGTTGGCATTGTCCTAGAATTATGTAGTAAATGATGCTCTACAGCCTTGAAAAAAATCACACAGGTAGCCGAAGAGTCTAGCTATGTGCTGAATTATTCGAATTTAAGTAAATGCTTATGGATAACTGTAAATTAATTACGAAAAACCAGTAAATCACACTCCCGTATTGTAACAACTGTGACGTAAGTATCATGAATTTTCATATGATTCTTATCAAATTATAAAGATAAATGCTTGGACTAGGCGCTAAATACCTTGTTTTTTAATAAACACACACTTATTTTGTGTAAATTAATCCCAAACTTGAGCAATTTTTTTCCCTCAAATCTTCATACAAATATCTATGGCGGCTTTCTGTGTTATAAAATCATAAATACAAGCGACGTTTGACTCAGTCGGCCGGTGGCCTCCAAAGAAGGGTCACGTCGGTTTAGGCGGCACTGACAGCTCGCGATCTAATTGTGTACAGACACAAAATCACTGCACATTGGTTGTCATTGCACATTTTCAACTTTTATGACACCAACATAATTTGATTTGAAATTGAGGAAGCATAATTCTTATACTATATTCAATAAATTAAATGATAATGTTTTTTATTAGTTAAGTCCATGGTACTTCTTGATTAAATTATAATTATTAATGCCTAACTAAAACTAACTAATATAAAATTAAAATTAAACTAAAAAGAATATGCTGGCCAGATCGCTGCCACTGTCGGGTAGGGTACCCAAGACGCTGGCCGCGTTACCCCGCTATATAGCGATGCTTAGCCTTTGTGATAGGTAAATGCCAGACCTAGGGTCCCTTGAGACTTCTATTAGTCTGCTGCTGATGTCTTTAAAAAGCTGACGTGCCTCCGGTCCCCACGGCCCTGGGATGAGGAGCAGGAATATAGTGAATAGATCTAAGTGATGACAATACGTAGGAAGATTAGGTTAGGATTCAAAAACACAGTCTCATGGTGCTGGTTGAGGCATGGTCTCGTGAGGATCTGATGAGGGCAGTAACACGGAGGTGACTGAATTTTATTTCAAAGATTTAATAGCTAAAAGCATCGAGTTTGGGCGCGGTGGTAGCTCAGTCGGGTAAGCGCCCGCTTCTCACGCAAGAGATACGGGTTCGAATCACGGCGCTGACATGTACCAATGAGTTCTTTTAACTTAAGTACAATGTATACCATCGCTCTAACGGTGAAGGAAAACATCGTGAGGAAACCTGCATATCTAGATTTAGCACATCTAGATATGTGAACCCACCAACCCGCAGTGGACCAGCGTGGTGGGAAATGGTTCAAGCTTAGGAAGGCAGTTTAGACCTTGGGGATATGCACAAAGGTTCCACTCGAGAGAGCCAGGTGCAGGTACTTACACCCCCACAGAGAATAGAATAGAATCGAGTTTGGGCTATTAAGTATGTTTTTCAAAGAGAGAGAGAAAGATATTTTAGGTTTCCTCTGGATTAGTTAGGTTTACTGGGTTTACTAAATTCATTCCTAACGTAAAATTGTCAATGACGGAATTTCTTCTATAGACAGTAGCCACTAATAAAAACAACGATATATGGCGTGATTTGCAAAAGTACCTATCTAGTCAACCTGCCACGGGGTGACTTCGGTGGGTAACTCAGAATAATACTAATTATATGTTATTGCATCAATAATGAAAAAATCAAGAAAATATTCAAAGTTTCCATCCTCACTTTTCACGCACACAAATCACAAACTCATGCCTTGTTCTAGGAGCAGGGTCTACCCTGGTGCATTTCCACGACCACTTTTCATTAGCGTCCCACCGGTTTCGATGCTCAGCGGAATAGCACCATTAACCATTATTATTCTGAGATATCATCACTTCTTATTCTGAGTTACCCAACATAAAATCACGCCATCTATTGAAATCATTTTTTAAATTAGGATTTGTCTATGGTGTGGTCCCCAAATTTAAGGGTAAAAGCCAAATAATTATATTTTAACCTTTTTTTATACCTATTATATTAAAAGACCTATTCAACGATACCCTACCTACACCATCAAAATAACCGGACAAAATATCAGCCCCAATTTACTTGCATGGGAGAGGGAGTACCCCAATTTTTTTTGGGTACTCCTCATATCTATGCGAAATATCAGCTTGATATCTTTACCCGTTTCTGAGAAAAGGGGCAGTGACAGACAGTCAGTCAGACAGACGGACAACAAAGAGATCTTATAACGGTTGCTTTTTTTCCTTTTGAGGTACGAAACTCTAAAAATATGAAAAAATATTATTCTGCCGCCAAAAAATATACTTACAAACATACATACATACAATCAAAAAACATTACTCTCCTCCTTCGGCAGTCGGGTTAAAACAAGTGAGACTGATTCTGAACTTTTGTTCTACGAGTTATAAAAATTAAACAAAAAAAACCTTTATCATAGAAACTTTGTTGACACGTGACTTTTTACCATGGAAAACTAATTTTTTTTTTCGCTTTTTTGCAAAACTCGTAGAACTAAAGTTTTTCAGAATGACCCCTTGAGTCATCCCCTTTCGGCTTAGTATACCCTTAGTATAACTTATTATCAACACTTTAATACCTGTAGTTACCTTTCTACAAGTAAATACCACATTTGTTTAGAAATCTAATCGGGTTCCGAGTATGGAGAAAAGTGGCACCCCTATTAATTTCTACTCTTTCCTGGTGCTTACCAGTGTAATTAAAAATTAAACTTACCCTCAAATCACTACTTGAAAATAATTGTCAATAAAGTTGGCGAGCAAACTTACATGTGTGCGTGTCACTGCGTGTGCTGTGTGAAGAGCATTGAAAACCCAAAATTGGCGCGGCACGTCACCCTGTACGGGCCCTTAAACACGTTTTTTTTTTAAGTCTGGTATGGTATTCATCTGTTGGCAGCCCATTTATCCGTTGTCCAGGCTTACGAAATAGATTAATCGGAAATCACTCATCTTTATTCGTCGAAAAGTCTGGCTAATGGAATATGAACCTGACCGAGCGCGGCAAATTTTAATTTTCCGCTGGTGTTCACTGTGTTATGTTATTTATATATTGCTTACGAAGCAAATAAATTTTACCATATCTATCACACAACCTACGCCGCCAACGACGTCAGTGCGCGTGGGTTAATACTGTTTTATTTTTAGTTTATCTTATAAACCAGACTGTATGGGCACTCACCTGGGTATGAGGTAGATGGTGAGGTTCTGGAAGACGCAGAAGACGCCGACGCAGAGGTCGGCGACCGCCAGGTTGGCCAGGAAGAAGTTGGTGATGGAGCGGAGCCGCCGGGACAGCGTCACCACCAGGATCACCAGCAGGTTGCCTACAAATGCAGTTATAGTGAAATCAGTACAAAGTGAATTTATACTTCTATTTATATATATTCAATAAAAGTAAATTACGCGCCCGTGACGCGATTCACGCACCAATGTTATTTGTAAAAACCCTGTTTACCATGAAAAATGAGGGTAATTTTTGGTATTTTTTACGAACTAAGTCGGTGTGCCTATTGCGTCTTGGCTTAGTTGTGCTATTCTTACAATAAGTATTACAATATGTATTCAAATAATTCCGAAGTAAATCAACATGCCATAAAATAAGCTATGTTGGTATATTAGAGTAAAAGAGATTAACAAAGATTAAGTGAGCTATAAATCACGAATAAGCATATCTCAAGACAATCTAAGTTTCACAAAAACTCTACTAAATCATGTAGACTCGTCTTACTGAATTGAGAAGCGTAATGATCGTTAGTGTTTAAATGCCCCATTCTGATTGGATAACGGCCACATGTTCGCTAAATACTGTATTTTTCTATTTGGCTTGGCACAAGCCGAACGAGCTTTCCAAAGAGCTTTCCGAGCCAAGTTTTCAAACCCCCAAATGAAAGCACGTAGAGAGCATTAAACTTCTGTTAGTTACACATATGTACATAGTAATTACACATCGTATTTTCACAGACTTTCTGCAGATGTCAGTGCCTTGTTCGAGAGAAATAAGAGCATAAATATTCGAGTCTAGATAAAAGCCTTAAGCAATCGCAAGATTTTTTCATTTGTATTAAATCTTTCAAAGTAAAATCTCTACAAATATCTATGAATACAATCAACAGATCTTTTAAATTAAACGATCAAAGAAGATCTAAGCAATAATTGGACAGATTTGAATAGCATTCAGTCTTCACTTAGAATCTTCAGATATAAACTGGAAGTAAAATTGTCTTATTCGTTTCCCTAATGAAGTTTGGAGTGCAAATCAGTCGTGTAAATTGGTTGGAAATCAATCCCGAGAAGCCAATGGAAATTTGATAACGATTACAAAAGTTTTGAGACGATTCAATCAGTATCAGTCTGACCTTTTTATTAGGTACCTATAGCATCTAAATAAAACCTTGAAAACAGTTTTATTTGACCAACTATACACATTTAACGTATAGTCTTATTTTTACCCCTTACCTATACCCCGCCTGAAATATGAATGGTTAAGTCTAAAGTGTTTATTCATATTCATCACATACTAGGACATCGCTTAGAATAAAATTAACATCGTGTTAGAAATACTGACCGTAAATTGCTATCATTATCTACACTTCGCCTATCTATTCATGTAAGATATCCTAAGCAATAAGTTCATAATTTATAAGATCTAAATGCACGCTGCACGCGATGAAGGTTGAAAGGTTGATACATAATACATGTGTAAATGAGTGCGATAGAAACGAGGTGTCTATTACGAAGGTTATTGTAGTGCGGCCAAAGGCATAATGAAGAAGCTGACGAGTTGCTACCTGTGAGCGGGACAAAAGAAAGACTCCACGTGATCACAAGCTAACTATCTATCAGTTTCACACTTCAGAACGACAAGTTATGAAGAACTTGAGTATGCAATGTTAATCTGTGATTGGCTGAAATCCATTTACTTGACTCAAGTGAGAAACTGGGCATGTGCCACTTTAGTTATGTAAATTGTGAGCTCATTCAGCGGAGATACTCTTGTTGTAGACAGGAGTACTTTGTTATTAGAAATAGTTATATTGGATGATACGGTATATTCTACTCCTTAACGTCCAAAAATATATCTACTTACTTCTTATTAAGACTAGCGAGTCTCAAAAATATCGTTATGTACTCTTATAAAGAACACTTACACTTAATTAGAACTGAAACTTAAAAAAAATAGTTCTCATGGCCCAACTACCGCATGATAATTTATGGCTACGTCTACCATAGTAGGTATTTACCTACCATAAAATGACATAGGTATTTTTTATTAAGTCTGAAATGTGATTTAAATATTCTTTCAGAACTAGGTGTTAGCCTATTTACTTCAGACGAGAAGTTAAGTTGTGTTTAATATTCTCATCCATACCCTTTGAGCTTTTAACTTTAAAGTGTAAACTGAAAACTACGCGCAAGTTGTGCAATGTCGGTCAGTGGAATTTTCAAACAGGATGGGGAACGAGGGTCATTTTTTTCTTGACATTTATAAATAACTGCTGATATTGGTAAGAAAGACCGAGAATTAATGATGTGATTAAATCATGCTACCTTTTTATGCTGCGTTACGAACAAAGAAAAAAACGGCCCATAACGCGGTACTACATAGGTACTTGCTCTACGTGAATGAGGTAATCAGAAATACCATAAAAAGTTACCTAAATATTAGGTAAACGGCAGATTAAATTAATAGTTTACAGTAAACAGATTATAAAGCGTTATGCTATGCTAAAGTCAACGAAGACCATACTCGCTACTAAATCCTCCACATACTTGTCTTATGTATACTCCTACAAATAATATCACCATCATGAACTCACCAAAGAAACAGCAGCAGAAGACCAGAGTATACAGCGTGATGAACACGGCCCTCACATCCGTCCGGTCGAAGATGTAGTCGTCGTCCCCGAACAACATCTGCTCCCTGGTCCGGTTCAGGTCGCCGGTCCGGTTGGCCCAGGGGGCGCTGTCGGTGAGGTTGCCCCCCGCGCCCCCCGCGCCCCCCGCCTGCGCCCCCGTGGTCACCAGCCACCGCACCCGGAGCATCGCTGCGGTCTCGGCTATCGACGTGATAAATGAGCTTGGTTGGCGGCCAGTGGCATCTTTCTGGTGGGGCCTGGAACAAAGTTTATGTATTTAGCCATCAGCTCAATGACAATAAAATTACAGGGTGTCAGAATATATCTACAAGTACTTTATCGATAAAACAAAATATTTATTTTTTATACTTTAAATACTACGGTGGCTTTATCGTTATAAGCGAATTCTAAATCTCTTCTAGTCAACCTTTGGGTTATTACACGTTATAACTAGTTATAATTAATCTTAAAACCTACGTATACAAAGAAGAACATAATATTAAAAGTTCCAATACCAATGAGAAGTATTTTTTTATAAATTCATGTTTTAGTCATAAAATTGACTTCTGAAGTTTCGCCTCGTGAATTGCGATAAGTAAGTTTTATTGTAAGTAATTGACTCTTTGTCAAAATTCATTCTTCGAACTTTTTGTGCTTATAAATTGGCTGCAAATATTTTATTTTATGAAATATTTGCAGCCAATTTATAAGCACAAAAAGCTATCTTTAGCATATTAAAGTTTATTAAACTTAAGTATGAGTTCGTTTCGACTTAAAATATAACTTAACCAAAAATAAAATGGTCTGATAGATATTAAACTACTTATGCGTATAGTATAACACTGAAAATCTCATTTGAGGAAACGATACAAAAGTGACAGACGTGCATCGAAACCGGTATATGCATCGTTTTAATTTGACGGTAACATAATAATGAATTTATCGCTGCCTTAGAAATAGACTATCCTTCTACCGCATTGTTTTATTTTCACCACAATAAATACATTACGTATAAGTACATATATAATCATATTATATGCATATATAACTTAGTTATACATGTTACTATACAGTAACTAACTACTCCTGTCTCGATCGTTTTTTGGTAAGTCATCCGAAATGTGGATGTGACGTTAAAGTAGAATCTAAAATTTGTCATTATAAGTGTGAAACGTTTCGCCCTACCGCCGGCCTACTTAACTCCTACCTAATGGATTTACTAGAAGATATTTGAAAGCACCTAACTAAAATACCATGAAGACTTAGTGAAATAAAAGTGAAACAAATACTGATTTAGATTGGCCATGAAACATCCAGTGAACCCCTACGTTGTGTAGTAACCCAATAAACGAAAGATAGTGAATTAAATAAAACTATGACCTAGAACTGATTACATACATCCTACCTGTCTATATTTTTTGACCTATATACTACAACTTTAACGTATTACTTTTATTTGTATGATAACTACATATTAACAGGTACCTAAGTACATAAAGATAATAGTATAGATAATAATGTTTTTTGGTGTTGGTTAATAAGGGAAGCCCCTCCATACGCTTTGTAGGCCTTGATCACTACACCCGATTGAATCAATATATAAGACTCTAAAATACATAAATAATAGCAAATATTCAATCGGAGCCCTCGTGGAACACAACCATTGACTTGGACATTCCTCCGACCAACTTATTAATCACTTCCCTTGCTCCTAACCTTATATATTTACATGTTTTATATTTATTTCATGTAAATAAATCAACATGAATACATGTTGCCAAAGCTAAAGGGGACAATTTTATTTATAATCATAAATTAACTGAAACTAGAATAGTTCAATAATTTACAGTATAGTAACTTTATTAAATCATGAATTTCATAATAGATAAGTATTTGAAAATATAATAATATGACTCTAATTTTATAGCCAAGTGGGAAGTGATTTAGGTATTATTTTAAAAGATTAAATATATAATATGAAATAGTGAATATTCTTTGATCTTATTGGAATATAAGATAATTGTTATGAAATAGTGAATATTATATAATCTTATTCAAATATATTATAAATAGTTGTAATAAATATATCCTAGCTAACTTTATTCCTACTATATCCGTGCTATCTTTATTTACATTAGAATTTATTGATTTAACAAGGAAACAAACACTTCTATGGGTAAGAATTTACATAACTTTCTGAAAATATGCAAATTGGACAGGAATCTGATCTACCTTCAAGACATTTGTATTTATTGAGCAATATAGGACCAGAAATGATTTAGTTTAAGTATCTAGGACCCTTATTTGTGATATCTTGACACTTATTAGAGTAAATTTCTCCGTCAATCAATTCTTTCCCTGCGCTGTTACTTGTTTTTAAACTCAAAGTCAAATAATCTTCTCTGCCATATAGATACTACAATAAATCATCTTTGAAAAGTTTATTTAAGTATGTATCTACTTTATTCTTTGAATAATTACTATAATAGCATAGATTCTATAGAAGTATTTATTTACCTAATGAAAAATCAATAATTTGAACAAAGAACCATAGAACAAATTTGAAGGTAGGTGTATATTTTTTATTTGATAAGAATTTATTATTTTTGAAGTGAGATCTATTGTCAGGTTTTAGTTATTTGATAATCATCATCATCATCATCACCAGCCCGCTTCTGCCTATTTGTATCTATCCAGAAGTCCCTATTCTAAACTAAAATAAGTTGAACCAAAGCTAAAATAAGGGAATGTGTAATGTGTAGGTTTTTCTCTAGCTAGCTAAATACTGAATGAGCGAGGTAGAAGACCTTTAGTGTACCTATCTAATCCCTATACCAGTGTGATGGAAATTGCAGCCGTGGGTTAGCGTCCATCGAGAAATAAAGTGTATAACTTATCGATCATATACGAGAGATAAAAAGTAACTAAATAGAAAGGCCACTTAGCTTCGCACTCGGTGTTCCGCCTCGGCTCCACGCGCCTGGTCCTCACGCTTCCACGGCAATCTGACCGCCTGCTCACCACAGCTGCTCACACAAAAAGTGAAAAGTGCCCACGCGCTGCTCGCTTACGTGGATATTATCCTCTACCCTCAACTCGCCGATATCAATATTAAGGCTCACCTACACTCAGAATAATTATCTTGATTATTCTGTGATCCGAAATCGGTACAACGAAGCTTGGCACGAAGTTAGCCGACACCCTGAATGATTTAATAGACAACTTTTCCAAAAATCCCACGGGAAAACCCTTCCAAAGCGCAACAAATCCCTCGGAACATCCAGTCGTAGTTTAAATTCATTATTTGCGAAATAGTTAATGTTTCGGCATCGATGGAACATTACATTCAACCCCTTATATTTTTGTAGTATCGCAAGTATATTATATAATTGAGATATGGAAAAAATATACACAATAATATACACCACCCTTTATTTTCGCAAATATCAAATTCATTGAATTTAAACGATGAAAAATTTGTAAAAGGAAATTCCGATCATCACCTCAATATGTCTGTGTGTATGAGTGTAAAATGACTCAGATGATTAGCCAACAAGATCCCCAGAAATTATCAAAAATCATCGACCATCCCTATTATTATTTATTATTTACATAACTATTGATCGAATACTTAGTAGATTATTCATGCTCCAATAAACCGGGAACAAGGGGATACCCTGTCGATCAGAAGGATCCAATGCTAAATGAGAAACCACAGAACCTTAAATTTATTTTTAAGAATTTTGTAGCATCTTTAACACGCCCTCTTAGAGCACGAACTCTCCCACGCCCTATATTTTCGACGATGCATCATCAATAGAAATTAATAAAGTTCAAGTCTCATTCTAACAATCCCCAGGAACAATGTCCACCAATCTCCGAGCTTGATGTAGAGTGTAGAATTATCAAGTATCATTTTACCAAAACTAGAAAGAGAATTATTATTGTGAACCATTATTGCATTCATGTTTACAACTGATTCACAACTTTTCAGTCCCTCTCCAATTCAGCAAAATGACAAAATTTGTGTTGAAAATATTTTTTTTCTTTAAGTAAGTAATTACATGTTGAGTATAGAATATTATGAAGATACTGTACATACAACAGTATAATTTGACTATGCTGTCCTAACCTAACACCAAAATCTTCATAAATATTCTCTTTTGTATAGTGTCGTGTCATTAAGGTGAAATCGGAATCTTTCCTTCAGTGCAGGAGAACAGCCATGATATTTTACTAAAGCCACTTTCACATTACTATATGTTTGTAACAGGTATTATTTTTTTCAGTACATAGGTTCTTAGATATTCAATTCACCACAACTCTCATCCTCTTTCTCTGATTCACGCCACTCTAATAAACATCAAGGCCTTCTTCCTCCCCACTGATTAAATCAATAAAATATCATGTATCTAATTATTAATTTTCTTTTCTATCATTTACCTACCTAAATTGAAAAGAAAATACATCTAGTTTATCTACACTTCGATCAGAATGTGTTTTTGGTGTAAAGTGTATTTGTTTTCCGTCATGATCAACTTTTGTTATGTAGATATTTTTCTAAGCAAATTGTTTCAAAGTAATTGTTTTTTTTTGTGTAAAGTGTAGTGTGTCGTGTGGAGTCTGTAAAAGGTACTTTGTAAAAACATCTATAGCCTGTATAGACGTCTCATGTGTTAATGCGTGCATAGCTAACTTCAATAATAAATCGACTAAAGCGTTTGTACCACGTTTGTGCCCGAGTAGAACCGCCTTTCTTTGCCAATTTACTACAAAAGCAAGACTAAGAGTGTATGGTGTGTAAATTACTTGAACCAATTTGCACACTACTAACTGACGGTCCGATACCCATATCGCAGGCTCTGCCTAATTTAGGGTCGGATGGTCGTGTGTGAGATATCCCCACATATTATTAAGTTAGTAGTTTAAAAAAAAAATTAACTATTTATTTATAAAAATCTTTTTTTTCTTTTAAGATTTTACTCAATATTATTATTTTTAAATTTTTATTAAAATACTTATTACATAAGTAGCAATAATTCTTGTATCTACATTAGTTGATCATTTGGAAAATATTTGTGAAATAAAGGTAACTTTTGGATAAATTTCTTTTTTAGCTAAATAAGTACCTATATAATAGGTAACTACTCAATCAAGTTTTACAGAAACAATATACCAAAGTTTCCCTTATAAATGTGTGTGTGTGTGTGTGTGTGTCTGAACAAAGTATCAATAAACCCTTCATTTCCCAGTTGTATTCGTCATGATTATAAATCGCACTCAATATTAAATAAGTAAAACTTCATTCTTCATCATCCTTTAATCAATTATGTAAGACCTGGCCAGGTACCTTTAACATTCTTATCATTCAGACTTTAAAATGACGTTTAAAGTAGTTTTCTTCCTTCCACATTCTTTGCCCTTTCAATTTTTCGAAACATTATAATCACGACATAATCCCCGGGAAATGGCTATGTAAATACCCTACCCTTTTGTTTTCTCTATAAAAGAAAATTATATCAGATAAATTTTACCAAAATTGAAAGTTCCTACTCTTATGTAACAGACAAATCCACCCCAATATTCCATCGATACCAAAACATCAAAATACCGCCATCTAGTTTTTTTTCTACAACCTAATACATTATTTATTTAATCAAAAATGTCTAACTACTACTTCTACTTCAACTATTTTCCTACCCTCAGTAACTACCTAAGTCGAAAATAATGTTACTAGGTAACTAAAAATATTTCTGAGATATTACAACTCTCCTTCACAACCCCTATTTGAGTGGATGAATATCAAACTGCCATATATCCACCTACCCGAAAAATTGACTTTTTGATTTGGTCGTGTTCTCCGTTAAAATGTCAGTTTGCCTATGCCCTTCAAGTTCCAATAAGTGCAAGGCATCCATGAGAAAAAAGCCGTTAAAAAAGTAAGTTTTTTTCAAATCCTTTTAAGTCTAACCGTTTCGCATTACAAATTTTCACAAGTCCATTCCGGCCAATCACGGAGCGTAATTTTTTCAACATGGCGTCAGTCTTGGTGAGAATTTCGAGGCTGTGGTGTGTGCTCCCAGTGTTTTATAACGAATATGAACGAAAATGTTGAGGAAATTGTGATTGTGGACCCTGATAAAGCTCGGAAAAGGAACAGATTGAAGAGTATAGCAAAAAAACGACAGAAAACTATGGCGAAGTAAGTTTAAAACCCCTTTTTTTCCAACCCACGTGTCAATCACAAAGCATTTTCGTAGTAAACACAGGGCCGTATCGGGTAGAATATAATACGGTAGGTAGGTACTTTTCTACCGATAAATTTTGGTTGATTAACTTCATTGTATTTAATAGAAGTGCATAAATCATGTAGGTACTACAAATAGTAAATAAATATTATGAAAATTTTATTAAGGTATTAAATAATATTTTTTTGTTAATTTTGAAATAATAAATTAATTTTATAATTCTCATAAAAACATCACCTTCTAACCGTCATGCTCGCTTGCGCCCCTTCGCGAATTATTAGTAAATAAACAAAATACAAGACAAGTTTTGACAAGTTCCTACCTGAGTGGTCTGAAGTGGCGGAGGATCGCGATCGTTGGACCTTATAATTATAAGGAGGCCTTTGCCCAGCAGTGGGACACAAATCAGGCTATTAAAAAAAAATACTACCTCTACTGCTATTTACGCGTCTGTTGAACCTGAAATACAGTGATCATTGTGTATTCCCTGAGTTTGTGTGTTTTATACCTACCAATCTACCATAGGACCCTCTCACACCTTTCACAGTTACTTATATTATTTCTCTTAACTTATATTTTTTTAACATTTTTTATTTTTTATTTATTAAGTTTTTTTTATTGTTTAAGGTATTCCGCCCCAGGATTACCAAAAAAACCAACTTGCCGTCACAATAAAAAATCGCTTAAATGTCTGGGATTGAAGGGTAACGAAATATTTATATTTCATAAAAACTTTTATAAATGTAAAGATAAAATTGCCCAAGACAATTATATCTTACAACACATACACACTGTGGCTGTCAAACGGCGACGTCCAAGAACAAGCGAGAAGAGCCGAGAATTAACAATAAATTATTTTATTCCGGACAAAAATAACACTGATGTGCCTGTTTGTAGCAAAACTTTTGCAGAAGTTTTAAGGATAAAACCCTCTCGAATCCAAGGTGTTGCAAAAAGGGCCTTTCACTCAGGTTCAGTAGCCAAAGAAAATAGAGGAGGTGATAGAAAGAGATTTGCTTTTGCTTCTCGGAAAGAAGCAGTACAGAAGTTCATCCAGAACTTTGTACCTCTGGAATCTCATTATTCACGAGGTTGTACCAGACATCGTGTATATTTATCACCAGATTTGAACATATCGAAAATGTTCAAGATGTACAATGATGAAGCTTTGCCGGATTTTGAAGTAAAAGAAGGATTTTTCCGCAAAGTATTTAACACCTCGTTCAATATAGGATTTGGGTCCCCCCGCACTGATGTATGTTCTACATGTCTCGAACTGGTTGAACGTCTAAAATACACCACTGACGACGAGCAGAAACAAAATATTCGAATTCAATATCGAATCCACAGACTAAGAGCAAAATCATTCTTCACTTTCTTAAAAGATGACGACCCACAAATTGCGATCCTATCTTTTGATTGCCAGAAAAACTTGCCCCTACCCAAGATCCCGGATCAGTCAGCCTATTATTCACGGCAACTATACATTTATAACTTCACAGTGGTGGTTGGCACTTCAAACGATCCACTTACCCCCAAAAACGTACACGCATATGTATGGACTGAGGATCAATCCAGTAAGGGCTCAAACGAAATATGCTCGGCTGTTTTCCACTGCCTAAACAGCTTGAATCTGGATGGCAAGACAGTTATCCGAATGGTGGCCGATGGATGCGGCGGCCAAAATAAAAATTCCATGATCGTAGCAATGGCGATGAAATGGTTACAACAAGCGCCTCCATTGATAACCGAAGTGCAATTAATTTTCCCCGTGACAGGCCACTCATTTATCCCGCCAGACCGCGTCTTTGCGTTGACTGAGAAAAAGATACGGGAGAAAGAATGTATCGCTCAACCAGAGGAATATTGTGAAATTATATCGAAACATGCGACGGTTCACTATCTTGTCAAAGAAGTACCTGTACTTGATTGGAGATCGGCCACCAAAGAAAACCTTAAGGGTACTCAGACTTGGCACTTTCAGATGAGCAAGTGCAAGCGGATCATTCTAAAACGTCGTCCCGGCAAAATTACCGTACGAGGAGAGTTATCATATAGATCCGACACCGGTACTGATAAATGTGTGATGAAAAAAAACAAACGGATTTCATTGGTACAACCAGAAATAGTGACAGCTAGAGTTCAAGTAAAGCGAGAGAAACTGAAAGACGTGGATAGCTTACTTAACAAACATTATGGTGAAAAGTGGAGAGATTTGGAGTATTTGGAATTTTACAAAAAAGTTCTATCAGATCAAGAAAATGTGGTAAACAGTGGCGAAGTTCAAGACACTGAAAATGAAATTTTAATTAATAACACAGAAGAATACTGTATGGGTGAGGTTTTAGATTTTGTATAGGCCAGTTGATTTTGTACCAGTTGATTTTGTACTTAAAGTTTTGTTGTTTTTGTTGAACATTAAAAATATAATTTTATTTTGGTAGAACTTTAAAAAATATTTTGTATAATTATTTTCGTAGGGCCAGTTGATTTTGTAAGTAAAGTTTTGTTGTTTTTGTTGAACTATAAAATATATAATTATGTTGAACTTTAAAAAATACATCTTTGTATAATTTTTGTATGGCCAGTTGATTTTGTTCGTAAAGTTTTGTTGTTTTTGTTGAACATCTAAATATAATTTTTTTTGCACTTTTAAAAATACATCTTTGTATAATTTTCGTATGGCCAGTTGATTTTGTACGTGAAGATTTGTTTCAAATAAAAAGTAGAAAAAATATGTATAATTTTATAATTTGTATAATTTTCGTATGGCCAGTTGATTTTGTACGTAAAGTTTTGTTTTAAATAAAAAGTAGAAAAAATATGTATAATTTTATAATTTGTATAATTTTCGTAGAGTCAGTTGATTTAGTAAAATAAAAAGTAGAAAAAATATAATGATTCTTTATTTTTGTCCTAATTCAATTTAAAAACAAGCTAAAAAGCCTACTATATTAGTCTTACTGAGTCCGGCCCATGATATTAGTGTTTTTCAAACAACTATAAGTCCTTATGACTCATATCAAAACAGCATAAGTCTTGTATGGGCATATCGAACTGCTATAAGTCCAAACTGTTTATTAACTTTTACGCCTTTCTATGAGTGTTATAATGGATTTGTTTATTAAAATACATTCTTAAGGTCACAAGTCAACTGATTAAATCACGGGGCAAGTTCTATGACCATTAAATAATAGAGAAAACAAAAACCTCCATTTCCCAAATTTTGCGTGGACGTGACATATGGCAGTTTGATATTCATCCACTCATTTGAAAAACACGGTCTCCATTATCCTTATTCTAGGCTGTTTGTGTAAATGTGCCTTACCTGTCTAACTGTCAAATTTATTAAAACTAAACTGTCAATGTCAACCTGACATAACCTTAACCTGTTTGGCTGTTTTTTTTTTCCGCACTAATCAAAACAAAAGCATGCGTCGTTGTGTTCAACAACATCGATCGCACGAAGAAATCTAATGTTTACCCGATTAAACTTACGAAACTCTAAAATAATGAGTGAATCTTACAGGTAAGTGTCATTATTCTTTCAAATACCCTGTATGCATGCTACTAAACTAAGTCCTCATGCCCAAATTATCGTGATTCAAAATAAACAACTTCTGAATTGTTAGTTATTTATACATACAATAGCTCTGTTTTACGGATCTTGTGTTTATAATAGACCTATTGTTATAAAAATCTAACTCAATTAAATATCTCCCATACAGTTTTTAATTGATACTGACAAGACTAACCAACATATTTTAACTTATTGTCAACCCCTCACCTTTTAAATAAGTACCTATCCTAATCATTTGGTCTCCAACTCCTATATTTACATATTTTTATTTGAATTATACCTATATCATTATTTGTTTTATTTCAGGACCAAACATAACAATGCAAACCCAACTACACTCTTTGTTGAACTAAAACCCATGATAAACCACTGATCAAACCATCCACTGTGACAAAAAATTCACAATCCCTCACTAATTATATACCAAAGTTACTATTCTACAATAAGTAAGTACCTATTTCTTTTCTACATATGTTGTAATCCAATTTTAATTATACTACCCTGTACTTAGATTTTGTTAGATTGCTATGAAAATCATACCCCTGTAGATCCAATATTGATTACCATTCATAAAGCCATTCCCTAAATGTATTATCCTATTAGTCTACTTAAGTTATATTGAACTAAATAGTCATTTCCTGAATTTTTATAATTATGTAAATCATCACAATACTTAGCTTTTCTAATTAAATTCTATTCTTCTTTTCAGGATATGACATACTTTGTGAATGCTGATGATGATGATGTTCTATATTTGACAACCAAACTCTGAGACTATATACTATGAAGTAAACATCCTGACTCAGGTGAAGAAGTGTATTGCAACCGCGCTCAAAATAGGAACAACTAAACTACCCGCATAATTCTTAACTTACAAAGAATATATTGACACTAAATGAGGTCCTAGCCTACTTTATATGGTCTAACACTTTATCAACAACAGTTTACTTGATCTACATTAATTGTTTTCTAAATTTATTGTTATGTCTGACCGCTACCCTTTCATCACAAAATATTTTTTTATTATTTTTTCTTTCAAATGAGATTAATGTTATATTTTCTTTTCTTTATTAACTGTAACTCATTGTATTTGTTTAGAGAAATGTCTGATAACATATTCTGCTACTAATTGGCTCTCTGGAATTTCATAATTAGACATTTGGGCTTTTCCGGTTACTCTAAGTTAGAATGATAGCATAGGTGGTGTTACAGTTCTATCCCAACTCCTATGATCAATGTTGTATAATATATCTACTCTTTCAGACATTCAAGTATAATAATTTAAGAGCCTAGTTTTTAAGCACCTAGTCGATGACAAGCAAAGATCCGATCCAGAAGCACAATCAACCACATCAACAAACCAAAGAACCCGCACAACAAAACTCATACAATCAATACCAAACTGAACCAACCCAGCCAAAAGGATAATTAATAATTATAGACTAGTTGCTATAAGTACCGATTCCCCCGCAACCAGGCCAGTCCAGCCCAGCACCAATCATACAAGCCCCGCCACGCAAACTCCTCGATCCACCAATACAGCCGACCGCACCCCCAGACCAAAATCCCCACCCCTCATCTACCTGAGCCAGAATGTCTATATCTATTCTAATAATTTCAGGTTGTTCATAAGGACTAAAATGCGCCGTCTTTTCGTTACATCTGTTTTTTTTTTTAAATATAATTTTTGATTTTAATAAATGTTTTACTGCTTTTACCTAAAATAAAACCATATCATTATTTTACCTACAACCCCTATTCACTAATAATTCCCTAATCAGCTACATAATCAGAGAGACCGTTCATAATGATTCAGAGCAACACTAATATGACCTACCTACAGATAAATCAGTCTTTATACAACTATGTTTTATGTTATTATCTTTAAAGGTAAGAACCTACCTATTAAATTTTATAGATAATGTCCTGAATAAAAATCCATTATATTATACAACTTCGGATGATTATATCCTCTAACTCCACGAGAAACATAGTCTTATACACAAACAACCCCTGATGATGATAATGATTATTTCCCCTTACTCCACGAGGAGCATATCTTAAATACATATACAACCCCTGCTGATGATGATTATTATTTCCTCTCCATGAGGAGCATAGCCACATACAACCCCTAATCTTTTGTAATTTTTTAATGAGCTACATAACATTACTACAACCCCTACTTATTAAGTACATTTTAATAAATGGATTATTTCCATTTCCTCATCCTAACTTTATCAACTACCTACCTATCTTCACAAATGCTTCCTTATTACGTTCCATTCCAATACAAAACCTAGTCTCTTGCGCTTCCTATTAAATTTCTTTCGTTTATAAGTTCGATCACTCCACGGCAACAAATTGTGATTATATCAAGGATATAATCACTTTCCTACCCCTAGTATGTAACAAATCATTACGAACAAAACGCAAGAGACTTATTATAACGTAAACATATTGCAGTGATTTTGTGCAGTCATGAGTGTGCATTACACTGCCAAATAGTATACTACTCTGTGACGCAATAAAAGTTACTCTGTTAAAAAAAAAAACCTTTTGTCTGTTTATTTAGGGATGTCGAAAGTGCAAAAAAATATCGATATTTCGACATATCGATATTTTCTTTTATATCGTTACTGAAATCGATATATCGAAAAAAAAATATCGATACATCGACACATCGGTAGCTTTATAGAAATACATTCTTGTGAAATCAAATAATATAGAATTATTAAAAACACTATTTTTTTACTGTCACTTTGTGCCATTGTCGTGTATTTACACTCTCGCTCGGTACACGGTTGCGAGCTAGTATCGCCGCATTGCGTTGTGACGCCAACAAAAGGGTATTGTTAATGAAAAAAATATCGATTTTGATATTTTTTCGATACTTGATTATTTATATCGATGTATCGATATATCGGTTTACAATATATCGTCGGAAAATATCGATATATTTATAAAAATATATCGATATATCGATACATCGATATTATTTCGCCATCCCTATGTTTATTGTTTGTGGTGCAATGCTGCATAAAGTTTTTCCAACTAAAACAAACTTTTGAAACTTTCTTCAAGTTTCTTCTAACCATAACATTAAAAGAAATGCCTTTATGTGAAAACCGCCATATTGAGTAAATATTTACTTACTAATCGCAAAGGCAAACAACAAAACTTAATGTTTTTTCGAGACAAACGTAAGTTACCTCTTTTCATAGTTTAGTTTATACTATGAAAAGAGTGTTCAATATTGTGATTTGTTTGCAAATAAGTACTATCCTAATCAATTTACTTGTAAAATTTCAGATAAAAGAACAGAAAACTAGCTGCCTGACACCTAAAAGGAAGAGATGAAGCAAATTCCCTAATATCCTGGTCTTTCGGTACCAAATTGAAACGTTTCGCCCTACCGCCGGCCTACTTAACTCCTACCTAATGGATTTACTAGAAGATATTTGAAAGCACCTAACTAAAATACCATGAAGACTTAGTGAAATAAAAGTGAAACAAATACTGATTTAGATTGGCCATGAAACATCCAGTGAACCCCTACGTTGTGTAGTAACCCAATAAACGAAAGATAGTGAATTAAATAAAACTATGACCTAGAACTGATTACATACATCCTACCTGTCTATATTTTTTGACCTATATACTACAACTTTAACGTATTACTTTTATTTGTATGATAACTACATATTAACAGGTACCTAAGTACATAAAGATAATAGTATAGATAATAATGTTTTTTGGTGTTGGTTAATAAGGGAAGCCCCTCCATACGCTTTGTAGGCCTTGATCACTACACCCGATTGAATCAATATATAAGACTCTAAAATACATAAATAATAGCAAATATTCAATCGGAGCCCTCGTGGAACACAACCATTGACTTGGACATTCCTCCGACCAACTTATTAATCACTTCCCTTGCTCCTAACCTTATATATTTACATGTTTTATATTTATTTCATGTAAATAAATCAACATGAATACATGTTGCCAAAGCTAAAGGGGACAATTTTATTTATAATCATAAATTAACTGAAACTAGAATAGTTCAATAATTTACAGTATAGTAACTTTATTAAATCATGAATTTCATAATAGATAAGTATTTGAAAATATAATAATATGACTCTAATTTTATAGCCAAGTGGGAAGTGATTTAGGTATTATTTTAAAAGATTAAATATATAATATGAAATAGTGAATATTCTTTGATCTTATTGGAATATAAGATAATTGTTATGAAATAGTGAATATTATATAATCTTATTCAAATATATTATAAATAGTTGTAATAAATATATCCTAGCTAACTTTATTCCTACTATATCCGTGCTATCTTTATTTACATTAGAATTTATTGATTTAACAAGGAAACAAACACTTCTATGGGTAAGAATTTACATAACTTTCTGAAAATATGCAAATTGGACAGGAATCTGATCTACCTTCAAGACATTTGTATTTATTGAGCAATATAGGACCAGAAATGATTTAGTTTAAGTATCTAGGACCCTTATTTGTGATATCTTGACACTTATTAGAGTAAATTTCTCCGTCAATCAATTCTTTCCCTGCGCTGTTACTTGTTTTTAAACTCAAAGTCAAATAATCTTCTCTGCCATATAGATACTACAATAAATCATCTTTGAAAAGTTTATTTAAGTATGTATCTACTTTATTCTTTGAATAATTACTATAATAGCATAGATTCTATAGAAGTATTTATTTACCTAATGAAAAATCAATAATTTGAACAAAGAACCATAGAACAAATTTGAAGGTAGGTGTATATTTTTTATTTGATAAGAATTTATTATTTTTGAAGTGAGATCTATTGTCAGGTTTTAGTTATTTGATAATCATCATCATCATCATCACCAGCCCGCTTCTGCCTATTTGTATCTATCCAGAAGTCCCTATTCTAAACTAAAATAAGTTGAACCAAAGCTAAAATAAGGGAATGTGTAATGTGTAGGTTTTTCTCTAGCTAGCTAAATACTGAATGAGCGAGGTAGAAGACCTTTAGTGTACCTATCTAATCCCTATACCAGTGTGATGGAAATTGCAGCCGTGGGTTAGCGTCCATCGAGAAATAAAGTGTATAACTTATCGATCATATACGAGAGATAAAAAGTAACTAAATAGAAAGGCCACTTAGCTTCGCACTCGGTGTTCCGCCTCGGCTCCACGCGCCTGGTCCTCACGCTTCCACGGCAATCTGACCGCCTGCTCACCACAGCTGCTCACACAAAAAGTGAAAAGTGCCCACGCGCTGCTCGCTTACGTGGATATTATCCTCTACCCTCAACTCGCCGATATCAATATTAAGGCTCACCTACACTCAGAATAATTATCTTGATTATTCTGTGATCCGAAATCGGTACAACGAAGCTTGGCACGAAGTTAGCCGACACCCTGAATGATTTAATAGACAACTTTTCCAAAAATCCCACGGGAAAACCCTTCCAAAGCGCAACAAATCCCTCGGAACATCCAGTCGTAGTTTAAATTCATTATTTGCGAAATAGTTAATGTTTCGGCATCGATGGAACATTACAAGTGTCTCTACATAGGGGCGACTGGGGCGAGTCATCCTTTTCCGGGTCACTGAGCTTTTCAGCTAAAAGCTTGAATGATGAATAAAACTTTTTTTTCCTTGAATCTTACTTATACTTTATGACCTTACCTTCACATTCATCCAAAATAATCCCTTAAACCTCTTAATAAAAAGGCGGAGTGAGCCGGAGTGATTAATTGGTTTCATGTATAGGTTACTCGTAAGTATGTCTAAGACCTTTCCACTATCTTGCATTTCCACTACGTCATGCTCAACGCTAAACAATTTGCAATTCTGTATCAACATCAACCAACCAGCTACCTGTATTCCTTGCCAGTTAACGAATGCCATCGCCATACCACGTTTAATGAACTGTTTTGTTAAGTGGTAGAGACCCAAAAGAAACAGGTGGCTGTTAACCAGATCGGTGCATGCGTTCAATTAAATAAGAAAAGGCACAGTGTGAATATACGTATAGAAAGCTTAAATAAAGCTAACTGGGAAAGTGACCGAAAGATCTATTGATTAATAAACTTAAGTTTCACCAAATAAGTTTATGTCTCCAAAGTTATATTATAATAAGTAAACTCATATATCTATCTGTCATATTAAAATGAGGTTTCAACTACACCTACATATACGTTTTCCTTCATTTCAGGCTGATAGCTTTCGTCTTTGGAGCTTATGGGTAAATAAAAAACTATGCTATTTCTGATTTAAAGAACCTTTAATAATCGATATAAGTACAAGTGTCCCTATTCCGTGTTATTTACGCAATGCGACTGCGCTTCCATTCACCGATAGTTCAAGGAATTGTAAATAAACACGGTACGTGATAGCTTTTACTACTGAATAAAAGCATGGGCTGCCACTATCACAGCCCAAGGAGGGCACTTTACCTTAATGACTACCTTTTTGTATACCTAAGTACCTCTCCTATATTCCAATTCATAAAGTTTACTGAGGTATTTATTTTACAAGACGTATTTTTGTGACTTAATAAAATGGTTCCTCTCTTTGCAATAACATTTACATAACTAAGTACATAATATCGCGTTTCTATAGGCTGTTATAAAGGTATTTTCTTAATTTAGTCAGATTCCAAGAGTTATCGATATCAAGCCCGTATGCTTCATTTTAATTGGAAATTCAAGTACCAACATATTTAGGTACATAGTTAGAGAATTAATAACCCGGGGGATTTCGTTATTGACATACCATATGTCTCAGTCACTGGGTCTATTTTAGTATGGCAGGCGGCACATGAAGGATTTAAATTGCTCTAGATAATAAATAATATTATGACGATAAGTAAAATTCATAATACCCATGCCTGGTTATTAAAATAGTTAAGTATGTCAATGGAGTAAGAGCGACCACGAGGCAAAGCTTTTTTGTGTGCATTTCATGTTGTTTAAGATACATTAACGTACTCTTATCTACGTTTATTTTCACAATAAAATAGGTAGGATTCTGGGCAACTAATTTCTTGCTTCCGGGCGGTATAATGTGTAGGTATTTTTTGCGAGGCAGCTAAAATATATATTCCTGGAGCGAAGTAAAATACAACGTCTGTTAATGACTGATCGTAAAATCCCAGTTTACATACAAACGGCTTCATTCCGTTTTTTTACAAATCCTGTTCTTCGCTAGTTTATGACTATGAAATGGCTAAAAATACATGTGGACTTGTGCACAATTTCAGAGTCATTATAAAAGCTCGTAATTTTCAACTGTTTGAAATGAGTTTTTTTTTCTTTACTTTAGTATAAAAGCTTCTTTGCTTTCGCATTTCCAAAATTTTTGTCGGCTTTGTAATTGAATAAATCCTGTGTGATGAAATGAAATGGATTAAAACAACGTCTAACAATCTCCAACATCTTAACTAAATGTACACAAATACATAAACAAAATATATGTAATTCCGTAAATTTCGCCGACTTGTCGCCAGAAGTTCAAGTCCGCAAGTTCCGCCGCCCCGTAACAAACTAAGAAACAAGAAGTTCAATAGAAAAGTTGACAGCGTCCGTGCTCTCCATCCATCTACCTACAACCTAAAACCTATATGTACCAAATCGATTAACTAGTACCTATCTATGTAAGTATCATATTTGTCTTACAGGTCCTGCCTGTACTGCCTACCTAGTTTCACACAATTTTTTTACTGCTTTTACCCGAAAAATATAAATAAGTTATGGGCACTTGGGTTCCGCTCATCTGGCATAATCTTTATTGACCAAAACTCATCTCGCATAACTCGTATGGTCTAAACTTTTTTGGCCGAACCATCACTTTGCCAAGACTTATGTGGCATAAGGCTCGTTTCGTCTAAAACTCTTTAGGCACAATCTTTAAACACCTAAGTTTCGTTTGCTCAAATTTATGTTCGTCTATACCTATGTATAATCTTGTTTCTCATAATTTTATCTTAATAAATAATATATTAAGTATGTAGTAAATGTATAAATTGTGGTATTTTTCTCCTACATCCCGAAAATCACGATATTGTATGATCAAAAAATCGAAAGTTAACGACCAATATAATTATTACAAACCCCATGAAACCTAAAAATAGGTGCGACGACGAGCAAAGCGAGGAGGAGCGTGTTAGGTGCACATTTTCATCAAAACCAAAGCGGAGCGTTTTCCAAACAGCGGAAACAATACAAGGCACCAGTTTGCGTTATGTAGGGAGACGCTCCGTCAAAGTTAAAGCCAAACGAATATTATTACTTTGTATAAACCTATGCCATAGCATTATTAGGCTATTCAAGATTTGGCCATACCATTATTAGGCTAAACAATGTTATGCGAAATAACTTTTTACTAAACGAGATTTATGCCATACGATTTTCGGCGTAACGAGACTTTGACCAATCGTTACTATGCAATACGAGATTAGGCAAAAAAATCTTATGCCAAAAAATGTAGAACCATTGTACGTTTGTTTTACAAATATTTTGTGCCAAAATCAAATCACCAGCAGTTTACTTTTGATATAAATTTTATTAATAATCTAACAATGTAAAATCTTCACGCAATTAAGTACCAAAATTTTCCCAGAATTCCAAAAATAATAATATTACTTGAACGCGTTGTTCAACCACCACTTTGAATGGCTCGTGTTTACCTGAAGAATAAGTGGAAAAAAACTTCAATCTTAATTCACCAAATCATTTTCTGACAGCGAATTTCATAAAAGTTACTACTAATACTTACCCACTACTTAAGTAAATCTCTCGTAAAGAACATTTATTAGAGAAAACACTTTCGCCCTCGGCGAGTGGTCGATAGAAAAACAAGTTGATCCGCCAGATCCACGAAACTCGGGGCCTTAGCGAAAATGTAATTTCGGTACTCTTAATAAAGGAGATAGGGATGTTTTAATCATTAGATAAAATATGAATATAATAATAATAATGAATTATTATGAAGTTGTGTCGAATTGTAGCTCAAATGTTACTGTGTATCTAGAATTTAATACAAACATTCCACTTTCACGATGTATTTCAATACACTTTGCATAAGTGACTTTAGATATTTATGTTTTAGAATTTATTTTATCTCGTATGAATAAAATGTTGGGTCTTTTACTTGTATTGCACCTACAATATTCGCACCAGAATAAAAAAACAAAATTATAATGAACGACATGACATAAAAGGATGCGTCAAAAACGAAACTTTTATTTCAACCTAGTAATTGACACGCTTCTCTTTATGCCGAGCTTTATCCTTCTGACTTGCTCCACTAATGACTGTTACATAAAAAACATAAGAACATCGTGTGTTTTCTAAAAGTATTTTTTTAAACATTTTAATTAAACTACTATTTAATTTAAGATCCGTTGAAAATTCTTCATTCCTTGAAAATGAGCCCAAGTTCCAATAGGTACCTACTATGAGAAGCGGTTAGGGTTTGTCTGCTGTTAATTATGGGTCATTGCGATACTAGTACGGAAAGTGAGTACCTAGGTATTACATTATTATGAGCAATCGAGTGCTAGTGTTTACACAACATGTAGTGGAGTTGGGCTGCAAACCTAAGGCTATGAGCTACGACTGTAAAGTGCTAAATATTATTGATTTCCGTATAGTCTAGTCTTTTTTTAAACGTGCACCGATTTTTTTACTGCGTTGCTATTAGTCAAAACAATGACCCATCTTACTATGACAATATCGGAAATGTGCGAGAGACATACTATACTCGCTTGTTATAAAAAATAATAGACTGTAATAATATTATAGTTAGTGTCACACGACGATTTTCAACACACCTTGCGAGAAAACATCAAATAACACCCAAAACATACAAAACCCGATCACGATATTTGGATACCAAAACTTTTGTAAGTGTGACTGCGAATAATTTTCAAGTGCAAAACACTTTTTAAAACTTGTTTAAAACGACCCAAAAGAAGATGGGCGAATTTTTCTCAAGCATGTATTAAGTATACCTACCTAAGTAGCCCCTGATTTAAAAAGCTATTTGCGTTGGCGTGGGAGGCTAGTTTATATTTCCCAGTATTACGGGAATATTTTGGCTCCACCTCTAAGCTTCAATTCGTGAGGATAAATATCGTGCAAATAACCTGCATTTTGAGAAGCGCCTTTTAACAGTTTATTTATTAAGCAACTGCTTAAAATACAGGATGGAACTTAATGAGAGAACAACCCAAAGCATTATGTTGAACCAAGTAAATATTTTAGGTGTATTAGCAAAAAAAAATATTAAGCTATTCATGTAGAAAGTATTTTCTTTAAGTATTCTACGTAATTTCGTTATTGTAATCAAGTATATGCTTTGGTAAGTATATTATTTACCAATAAGTTACTCGTGCGTAAAAGGCTTGAAAAGACCTCAAAATTACATATAAACGTGTTCATATAATTACTACATATTTAGATACCATTACAAACACAGGCCGAGTTATTGGATTCAAATGAGGAAGCTATACTACATTTTTATGTGGTAAAAAACAATTCAACCATCAAAACTTTTTGCATGGATATTTTTTTTACCCAGCATAGGTACTTACCTTATTTTCAACACCCTCTAGTTTTAAATTTGTCCCGAGACTTATAGACTGTTTGTAGGCGATTGTGATGAAAAGCTTAATGGTGAAGTTAGACTGTTCTCAACGGGGATAAGTCATTAATACCGTGATTTAATTAATCGAACTAAAATGCGAAGCTAACAAGACTTTAGGTACTCGGTATTATACAATATTGTAATCTATTGAAAATATAAATTAGGAAGAATGTTTAGCGTATAATATTTTGCAAAACTAAAACATATTATTTGCACATGCATTACACTAACCTATGACCTGATCTATTTTTATTCTCAGCATATTTTAGTTTTTACTTTTTTTCCTGCCCCGAGATAAATTTCCAAAATACCTTCAATATTGCTGGAATGGCATGCTCCGCATGCTGGCCTTTCCTCTTACAGAATATTGAAGTAAAGGGATGACATTTTTATAAATGTATAAGTACTTAAACAAGACACCAATCTTCAGTTTTTACCATGCCATCCAGAATTTACAGTAAAGATTTATCCCACCAAAAACATTAAATGTAAAAAAAAAATGCCAAGTCTCTCGATGCAGTATTTCCATCGTAAAAAGTTATGAGATCTCATAGAAGCCAAGTCCTATTCAAATTATTTAGTAGTTATAAATCAACATTTAGTAATTTTTTCAATAGTTTTATTTATATTATAATTGCAGTTACTTGGCAATTAATTAGCTTCAATTGGCATGTAATTTCGAAATTAAGCTCGCTATAATGCCTACTATTATTCACCGAAAACCTAAACTCCTAGCTTTGTTCACATCGAAGATATAGAAAAGATGGTACGGCCGTGCCCGTTTTGCTCGAGACTTGGCTGGGGCACTACCGTGCCCCCAGATTTTTCAAGCGGGCATCGTATAGAACCGGTACTTATACTTATTTTTTTTAAATAGTCAATTGGAACCAGTAACCTTGCAGTACGTAAAAGAATATATTGAGACACGATGTCATAAAAATGAATAACATATAAATATTTAATAATTACTTAGGTGCTTAAACTAACGTCATCTCATTTATACTGTGTAAAATCTTTTAGGCGTTGTTATAAGCTCGATACCTACAGAATATGGCACGGCATATACCAACGGCCACACCTTGAGGGGCCGGGCGGAAAATACGACGCAAGCAAATAGGTTATATTTATCAGCCCTAACCAGTAAACAAACCACTCAGGCAGACACTAAACGGATCCGTGTGGTCACAAACATCGTTCCTAGAACTCACTAAAATAAGTCTAAAGAAAGGAGAGATTCAGAACAGACCCTAAAGTTTCCTTTAACATTCCATTTCACACGTGGAAGTTGGCATACTTTGTACCGGCTTAATGCCTGGTTCGGGCGCCCCGTAGAGGATTTGTGCGACCGCGGTAATTGCACAGAGCTGTGTGCCGCTGCCGGCGCGATATCGAACTCCCAAAATAGTGGAGGTCTGTGGGAGCCGCCGCAGACACCCGAGCCGATAAATTAGCTCGTAATTGGGCTTGGGAATGCTCCACGTTGCATTTATATTTGTTATTTGTTACGTAAGATGGCAAAAGGAAAATAAAAAAACGAATGATCACGATAACAGAGGTAATCTACTGCTAGATCCCGGCGTTTGTAAAAATTATACTTAATGGTCATTCATCTAATCGTAAGCCATTGGGTACATTATGTATTATTGTTATTATCTATTTATTGAATTATAGGTAATAATTAATACATAAAAAACAAGCTGTATGTTTGTTTCGATGTATTTTTATGTGATTTAATTGGCAGTGATAGCGACTCTTTCATTATAAATAGGTACATAGAAACCAGTATGTAGGCGTCTTATGTCGTCCACCTTCTGTATCCACTATGATGCTTCTCCTTTATAATTTCGTATGATTTTAACAATACAGTAAATTACTGTTCATAGACTGAGCTGGTATTATCAGCAATATAACTAAACATATTTTATATTAAAAAGTATACGGTACTGAGGACTCAATAAAGTAAGATCAAGTCCGATAAATGGAAAGCTCATTCTCATTTATTACCGGAACAAAATACTGTTCAGTGAATTAGTAAATTTTCCGCGAATGTTGTAGAAACTCTTGTTATTTCGTTGATTGTAAAATCGTTTACTTGTTGGTATTCAGTCAAGCATATTTATCAAGTAAAATGCTGACGCGCTGTATTGTAATTCCTATTTCATTACTACGAGGTTAGCAGTATAACAAGCGAATATTTAGAGTTCCGCGGCTTAAATGGAAAAAAAACATATATTAAATCCACCATGTCTGTCAATTCAAATATTATTTGTTTGATGACTAATTTGTCATTTGTTTGATTTCATTATAAACTAGACTCCGACACAGTAACTTTGCCATCAGCAACAAACGCCAACACCAAAAAAGTTAATTAATGTCAAGATTACTCTTTGTTGTTTACCGACGGATACGACTACCTACCTACATATAAAAAAATAGATAGAAACATTCAATTGTGATGGTTCCCCGAAATGAAATGAGGTTCAAACATATATTTTTCATAATAGACATAAAAATTGTGGTTATTTCAATTACTTGCCTATCTTAAACGACGTGATTTTGGAAAGAAGGTTCTCAGACTTGTATACTTCATTAAGAGTATTAATTAATTACGATGTATCAACAAATATCACCAAGTTGCTTCCAAGAACTTCTTTGAACTCAAACCAGAAACCCTATAAGTAAGACCAGAAATAAACCAAGATACAGTGATGATGACGGAAGAAAGACATAATTATAACATTCATGAAATAAAAGAACTACTAATGCAATACATAATAACTAATAACTCAATAGATTTTTCCGGGAATACAATAATATTAGTAGCTATTCTCCTAATAGGCATTTATATTTTTTATGATTCACTGCCGACGTTTGACCCCAAAATTCTGAATACAGCATAAAGATCACATACACAAAAAAAGTTCTTCCCCATACACATTTTCTATCAGTAAGTAATAAAATCAAATTATTTACTGTACCGTAATAGACTAATTACAAGCATGCCTCACATTAACCATAAGCATTATGGAGGTTAACCAACATAGATTTTCTTGTAATTTTCCACAAGCCACCACATTTCTTTGAAGTGCACACACGGGCGGCGGCGGCGGCGCGGAATACATCTTCATAATAAGCCAATGATGTAGCTAATGCCGCTGGGCTTTATGCATTGCTTTTGTAATTATGCTGTGCATAATCTGCATAATTGCGTATATTTTTGTAACAAACTCGTATGTCAGGACAGGACACTAGGAAAATAATAATATATGTATTTTCAAACAACTGTAGGATGTAATTTTTTTAGGACTAAAGTTGTTTAGTGTGGCAAGCTCAGGCATTCCCTATCGGCTTTCAAATATCACTTCTGCTACACGCTGTCATGGATGTAGTACCTACAAAGTTTTGTAAAAAATTGTATATCATTATCTAGTGAAGACCAGTGTAGTCAGCGAGTAGACCTGTGACTCTAAGGACACACATGATGCTCCAAGTATATTCACAACTCCACAAGTGAAAATATTCTATAGATATTTAGCACAGCTTGGTGAGAGCAGTTGGGTAAGTAGTATTTTCGTGATTCATTGTTCAGGAAGATTAAACATTCATATTACAGTGTCACAAACGTCTGTTATATTCGAAACTTGATTGCGAAAGTAGCCTGAGTGAGTATGAGTACATCTAAATCTAACACTTAACTACCTAGTAATGGGACACAAGTGTTATTTAATAGTCAAGAATACCAGTTTTTTGTAACCTAGATCGACCCCCAGGGACCAAATACGTAGGTATAACTATCGATGTATTAGCAGCGTGACACGCCACGCCATGAATTATTAGATATCATTATCGTACTCACTGAATATCGCAATGGAACATTACGGTTATTGGGATTAATGGACACTAAACTTAGATTATATTGAATAGCGTAAATTTAGTGTTCTTACATTAAGCAGTAAGCAAATTATATTACTCCGTTACATCCACGTATCTTTATTGGGCACCGGCACTCAACAGAAGCAGTATTTTGGAAGTACCTAGTTATAATGAACCTTACATTTTCATTCGACTTTACAATTCCAACTTTAGTATTCATATAAAATATGCCATAACGTTATTTAACTCAGTTTGCACCTCAAAGTACCTTAATAAAAACGTTAACGTTTAATTAACTGACTCTGTGGTCTAGTGATAGAAGCTCTACTTCAATAAGCAGAGGTTTGGGGTTCGATCCCCATGTGGGACCGTCAATTTTACTCCCGGGGAGTTAAATGATCCATGCTGTAGGATGGTCATGTGAAACAGTCGGTCCCTGCGTCTAGGTAATATCTCTATCCAGTCGTGTCGGTCATCCGTTTCATTGATAAACCGATGAGAGTGATCAACCAGAGAGGGCCCTGTGTACTGTTACAGGCACTGAAATCTACTCCTAAAGCCGTAATAGACTAACAGAATAGGATCTCGACTTTTTTTTTTTTTTTAAACATGCCGTTTCTTATATTTTATTTTATCCAATAGACGAATATTTCGTAACTCTAGGTAACATTATGTAACTTTACATCCCGACGTCAGCGTGTCAACAGTAAACAAAGTGTGGTCCCTATTCCCATTATTCGTTAACCCTCTTCAAAGAAACCTCAATAATAAATTTAATGTCGTTCGTGCTTCTCTGGAAGATAATATAATTTTTAAACTAAATATTGTGCGTTACACAGAGTACACTAAGGTTACACAGAGTAAACTAAGTTAATAAAAGAGTCTGAAAATAGACTATACAGAATGTTCCGAAAAGGCATTTCCATTTAACATTTGTAGGTAATTATTTAAAAGTTTAATTTTTCTGATAGATTCCCAAATGCATATACAAAATTTTATCATTGAGTTATAATTATTACGGTCTACATTAGAATTTAATTTGTATCACATAGGTACAATTACCTTTTATTTTCAGATAAAATGATGATGATGATATAAATTTGAAAGTAGGTGAAATATTGTTAACAAAACTTGTTGGAACTAAGTTAGCTAAGCTTTAAACTTTAAAGTAACAAGATTTACTTAATGTGGTGTCATAAATTTATGCTGTAGATTTATAATAATACCATAGTTTGTAGATAAGCAGCTAAAACAGCTTATTCTAACAAACAAACCTTGCATCTTTGGTTCCAACGGGACTCGGTGAGAAATGATACCGTTTCAGATATAGTGCGTTCAATATTACATGGCTCCCCGACGCTATGGACCATCGGACTACGATACTAGCCCCAGTAAACTTGTGATAAGGTCTCTATTTGCCCGGCGATTAGAGTCCCCAACCATCTTTAGGAGACATAAAATCCTGAACTCACAGTACGTGCTCTGTAGGAAAATTTATCTCTAGCCCGGCCTGCCTCCCGGTGCCAGTGCACTGAGGATGCCATTCAGAGCATAAACTTTGTAATTACGGTTAACATTAACCCTAACTTTAAAACGTATTAGTGTTTCCTCGCGAGCTTCTCATCGCCTAAATATAGACTCCTTGAGAGCATAGGTATTTGTGTAGTTACAAATAGCCTTAAGCAGGGATAAAGTAAGTAGGTATGTAAGGAAGTTATAAAATCGGAACAGTAGTTTAAATGTAATATGATGCCGACCCTATACCCCAAGGATTACAAAAAGGTGACTCGTAAGCGGGACGCTAACATGCACAATTTTTTTCGTATACATCCCCTACTGCATTATATTTATATGATGTAGGTGCTTACCTAAAGTAAATAAATAAGAATTTCCCTTGTCTTCATTTCCATCAGTGGCAAACATAAATTCAATTGCCACTCCATTGTTTGATACGCCTTTAAGGCGCGCGCCATAGTCGAGGAGATAAATTTGAAAGTACCCGCTCATTTTGCAGGCTATAAATTTTAAGCTCCACGTCCGTCAGTTGGCGGCCCGAAAGCTTCCCATTTTCGCGCTAAACTGACAAGTGACACACAGAGCGTTGCAGCTAAAAGTGCTTTTAATCTGTTGTCATACTCATAATGATACACTGGATTTTTGCACTCAGTAAGCGAGAAGATTATGCCTAAATCTCTCCAGTTCTGGGGTGGGATGTGTCGGTTTAAATAAAATGCTGGTACACCGTTTGCTGGCGTTCCGAAGAGTACCAACAACTGACATTCACTGCGCACTGGCGTGGTTTCTCTCCACTACCCACCTTAAAAAAATGATTCATCCCATTTTATACAGAGTGTTTGGCACATGAACCGACAAAAAAATCGATGATAATCATGGGAAGTATTTTCTTCTTTGAGACCTATGTCCAAAACCGACCTTATAGTTTTTTTTCTAGCTGTATAAAATACTTAAATACTTATTTGGTTTCGATAATAAATTTTAATTTTTTAAATTCCACAACGAATTTTTATTTTAAGGACAGCTGGTTTCCGTACATTTTTCTACGAAATATTCTGTTTTCAGCAAAACGAGCGACGGGCTTTTTCAGCGTTAACACTAACAAGTCAATGTAGGACTAATAGGCGATATACGTGCGCTGATTCGAAAATATGTCCGCCATGCTACGAATATTTAAAGATCCGTTAAATCCTATCTACCAAGAGATATAGGATTAAGAGATGGATAGTAGGTATAACAACTATGAAATTTCCCGACAATCCCGGAAGTGTTTATCGTATAAAGTATTCAGAGTTCGCTGCAATCTACTTTGGTCACTTTTGCTTAACTTAAGTAATTCATTTTTAAACAGCTAAACTATCTTTAGTAAAGAAAAACTTCGTTAACCTGACAGTTGATGGACAGAAAAGAATCATTTATATAGGAAAGTCTAAAATAGTTTCATAAAGTATTTACAGTACCTACATAAAGGTAAGAATTGTTTTTCTCAGCAGGGGTATATTCCTGCCAACTAATTAAAAAAAAACCGATTGACGACACTCAAAAGAATTTGTATACTATCGATAAATCTATTATTCAATTCGTCAAGTTAAAGTAAATTTAATACGTACCTATTAATTTATATAAGTTAAATTTAATTTAATGTGTAACAAAACTTACAGTGCTTAATGCGTGTGGTCTCATAATTCAGCTGCTACGTGGCCTGCCGGGGTCTCGCGGGTACACATGCACAGCACAACACTATCGCATTTCACCCGGAATCGCCGCCACACTCGTAAAATTGTGCACTTACTCTCACTGCAGTCTCCGTTCTGTGCTGTTGAGATAATGCAATACTACCGCAAAGATACACCTCGTACTGAGAAAATACATTAATTCATGCTATGTTTAGCACAAAACCGAGGTTTACGCTTATATCGCCTATATAAATAGGCTTTATTTATTGCAAATTTATAGAAAAACCTGACCTTGCCCCACTAATCTTAATAAAATTATGCCAATGTGGTAAAGCAATAAAAAGTCATCAGCACAAGATCGAAAAACCATAAGCTCAGCATAAAAAATATGAGGCATTAGAGATAAGAAATAGGAGTTTCATTAATCTTCCTCCGTGTAACTTCTGCAAAGAACTGAGCTTGCGTTTTTCAAATGAAACACACTGTTTAAATCGACATCGTGACTATCGTGAGTAACAGTTAGGCACTTTAATGACAACGCGTAGTTTCGCCCTGACTAAGCACAGCAGTTTAGTTGTTAGCTTAGGGTGAATAGATGGCACGAATAATTCCCAATGTGCAATTTGTCTACCTATGCTGTCTATGTAGGTATTAAAAAATGTAATGGAGTTCTATTAAGAGGAGAGTATAGCACTTGCTCGTCCATACAAAAAGAGAAAACGTTTTACTACCTCTAAATATTATCCAATCTCCATGAGTTTTTTGTATGTTATTGACACAAGGAATAACTAGGTTTATAGCTTTTTCTTTTTTCGGAATTTTAAACCTATTCCTTATTAACATGCAATATTGTATATTAGTATGTAGAGACATTTTATTCGTTTTACTATTTCTAAATACAGCAAATCATAGTTTATTTTATTTTATTTTTGCCTACAATGAAGACAGTTCCAAAAGAATGTTTATTAAGTAGGTACCTACTCGTAATGTCCAATGGTATTTTTTATTTATTTAGGATTCGAAATGTTGATTGATTATGTGTATTCTACCGAATGAACGCCATTCCCAAATGAATTGAATAAACATAATAAATAAATCAGTTGTTTTTACGTACATATGTACTTAGTTTTTAATATTGTATAATCATGCTGACATGATGAATCGATAACTATGAAACTACAGTACATAAATATTAACAATATATAAACACATAGCTTATATTTTTATATGAATAATGTGTGAAATGTGTGTGAATGAAGTAAATGAAGTAACCGACCTAATTCTAAATGACGTCTTGGAAAATGAGGAGTTATTTGTCGAGCGAGATGTTTCTTCTGCACAGACACTCTCCGTTAATTGTATCAAAATATTGGCACAACAAAACCGAAGTTTTTTAGAAGTTACAAATTCTGTTCATCCATTATTTCCATTCCTATTCCATCCTCTCTAAACTGTGCCTACGGACTTTTCAACTTGAATGGTATTTAATTTGATTTCAGTGAGAGATTTCGTCAGCAAAACACAAAGGAATACTTTAGCAGGATGACAAGTTTGATGAGATATATGAGTTAAGGTTTAAGGTTTAAGGTACTTTATTTCTCATAAGAACATTATAAAAAACATTCACTCAAAATGAGAACTTAAAATTCTAAATACTTATTATTACTTACAGTCCAACTACA
Source organism: Plutella xylostella (assembly GCF_932276165.1). Lineage (NCBI taxonomy): Eukaryota > Metazoa > Arthropoda > Insecta > Lepidoptera > Plutellidae > Plutella > Plutella xylostella. Next base: position 6,326,786 of record NC_063984.1, on the reverse strand, counting down.
AAGTCGTGAAAACGGAAGTGGATCCTAACTAATCGTTTAAGATCGTATTTAATCGATCTGTTATAGGTATTTATTAAAGGACTATCTGTTAAAATCCATAATCAATCCATATTTTATTTTTAAAATGTATGTAAAAGTAAGTAAATAACTGATGATCCTAAAAAGTCTTAGCAAAATCGCACTCTTTGATATCAGGACTTTATAGTTTGACTGTAGTAAATTATACTTATTACTAAAAAACGCGACCAATGGATTCCCCACAGGCTGACGGAATCATGCCGATATACAATGCAACTTCAGATAATTAAAACATCGTAATAATCTATTCAAAGTAATGAAACCACAAATTTTGGTAAGTAGGTAGGTACTATCTACTATTTATAGTTAAGCTAAAACTAGTAGTATATAAGTACTTATATACATTTGTTAGTATACAATAATATAAAAAGGTAGAATTTTAAAAGTTGTTATAATAGGCCAATGGTTGTGGGTAGTTTGTTTTAAAACTACTTATTTTGCTCGTTAAATACTTCGTCTTAAGGGCTATTATTAAGTAAGCAAAGATCCGACTGCTGGCTAAGTTCGTGAAGTATATTTGTGATCTGCTCCGTGTAGTTATTTTTTAAGGCACATTTTAGGATAGTATATGTTGGGATACGAGATAATTTTTATTTGGCTGATTATGATGATGAAGATGATTAAAAATACGTATTGTTCATGTTTTTTTTTTTTTTTTAAATTATTATTTATGTTGTTTTTGTTATTATTATTTACTCACATGAGTAGTATTATTTTCCTTGTTTGTTCCTTGTAAATTAAGTAGGTAGGTATATCGTATTAATATGTTATTACTATTTTTTCTATTACTATTTAATTATTGTTTTAATTTGTGTTATAATATGTTGTTTCAATAGCTTCTTGAAAATAGGTAAAGACTTGGATTCTTTAATTATTTTGGGTAGTTTATTGTACATCTGCGCTCCCTGAAAGACCAGACTTTTTGTCCCGTAGTTTGTTCGGGTTTTGATTAGGGTTAACAAGTTTGCACTTCTTGTGTTATACTTATGTTGTCGTTTTTTTAAGGTTAAGTTTGAATGAATACTTTTGTTTAAGATTTTATATATTAATACACATGTTTTAAATGTAAATATTTGATTAATGTGCATAAGCTTAGTTTCCTTGTAGATTTTTGAGGTTGATTCTAAATAATCGTAGTGAAATAGGACTTTTATGATTTTATTTTGTGCTATTTGTATTTGTTTCAGGTATGTTTTGCATGCTGAGCCCCATATTTCTATCAAATATTCAAGGTGCGGTTTGACTAGGGAATTGTAAATTGTGTACCTTACTTGTTTAGGCAGACATCCGACTATTCCACGCATAGCACCCATGAGTGAAATAAGTTTTTTCCTAATCTTATCGATGTGTGTTTTCCATGTTAATTTGGAGTCGAGTATTAAGCCAAGGTATTTTTCCTCATTGGATTTTTGAATAATTTCACCATTAATTTTTAAATCGTCATGTTCCTGAATTTTTTTGTTTTTAGCTGAAAAGATTATGTAACAGGTTTTTGAGGCGTTAATAGTAAGCAGGTTGTATTGAAACCACATATTAAGTTTGTCTAAGTCTTCCTGAGCCTGCGTTATTAATTGTTGGATGCTGTGGCCAAAGTAGAATAAGCATGTGTCGTCTGCGTATAGGGCGATCTTACCATGTAATCCTATTGTGTTTATATTATTTACGTATATCAGGAATAACAAGGGTCCCAGTATGGATCCCTGTGGCACACCGAAATCAACCGGCTGGGAAGCACTCTCAACAGAACCAAATTTAACTAATTGTTGCCGATTATTTAGGTATGATTCGAATATTTTATGGGCGTTGCCAACTATGCCAATACTGTTTAGTTTTTGTAGTAAAATTGAGTGGCTTACAGTATCGAATGCCTTTTTTAGATCGATAAAAACACCCAGTGCAATTTTTTTATTATCTATATTAAGTTTTATTTCCGTGACGAGGTCTACTGTAGCAGAAAGGGTATTAGATTTTGGTCTGAAACCGTATTGTTTGTTAGACAGGAAGTTAATTTTAATAAGATGTGATTCCAGACGATTATATAAAACCCTTTCTAAGATTTTAGATGGCATGGGTAAAACTGACACTGGACGGTAATCACCGGGTGTTGACTTATTTCCAGATTTGAAAATAGGAACTACTTTTGCTAGTTTCATGCATTCAGGAAAGCGACTTTCCTCAAGGCAGTTGTTTAAACACCTAGTTAGTTTAACTAGTACCAATTTTTTAATACATTTTATGCTTTTAGCGCTTATGCCATCAATTCCAGTACTTGTGTTAGGGTCTAGTTTGTCTATAATTTTGTTAATTTCCGATGTTGTACATGATTCAATTTTGCTTAGTTTAGTGGTGTTAGTCGACCCATTAGTTATAATATTTATGTTGTTATTATGAAATTTAGGTGGGATTTGATTAGCTAGGGTAGAACCAATCGTAGAAAAGTAATTATTAAAGCAGTCACATATTTCTTTTTCGTTTGTTATCTCTTTACCATCCACGATGATCTTTGCCGGTATGCTATTCCGTTTTTGTTTATTTTTTGTTAACTCGTTTATTAAACTCCACATCTTTTTTGGTTTATTAATACATTTGTTGAAGGCTTTTTTGTAAAATAGGTGTTTAGTTTTTTTAATAGTTTTACTTAACCAATTTCTTTTATTTATAAAATCTGTGTGAAGATTAGTATTCTTTGGGTATTGTTTTAGTTTTCGCCATAGCTCGTTTCTTTCACGAATGCCATTCATAATTGTTTTGTCTATCCAGTCGTCTTGCGGTTGATTTAAATATTTAATTTTGTCGACTTTATTTTCACATATTTTATCCTTTATGTAATTGTTCAGGTCTTCATAATTTTCTGATTCTAATGTATTTATTGATGACTCCACGCTTTTAAACAATTTACTGTAGTCAATAGCACTGTATTGAAGTTTTTGTCTTTTTTCATTTACGAACTTTTTAAGTTCCAAATAGATTTGTTTGTGATCTGCTAATGGGGAATCTATAATAGAAAATAAGAACTTTTCATTTTTAAGGTTAGAACATGAGTGATCAAGGATTGTTTTACATGATGTCGAATCTCGTGTACAGTATAGCTTATCGATTTTATTTAGTATTTTAAATCCGGCCCCTTTTAATGTTTCTTTATATTTTATTGTAGTTTTGTCTGGTTTTAGCAAATCAAAGTTAAAGTCTCCAAAGATAAGTGCCCTTTTTGTCTTCTGTAATTGATTTTCGTATACTTCTAAAAATTCGTTGGGCTTGGTATCCCCCGGTTTATATACTACCCCTATATCTATACAGTATTTTTGAAGGTGAATCCACAAATAGTTATTGCCTCCTACGTAATGATCTTCTATTAGGTTGTGATTCAAACTATTGTGTACATATATTGATACACCGCCACCTATACGATCATTTCTGAAATTATAATAATGATGATAGTTTTCTATTTCTGATGATATTACGTCAGCCTGTGATTTAATCCAAGTTTCAGTAAGCAATATTATATGAACAGTACTTGGAATGGACTTTAGAATACATTTTAACTCGTCTAATTTACCAGGTTTTACTATACTACGAACATTAGCATAAAACAGTCTTAAGGACGAAGAACAAGTTGTGACGCTTTGATAGTCGTCGAATATTTTATAGGTAATAGTGGCATCTTCTTCGGTGGTACCTGATGTAACGTTGCTGCTTGCATTCAGTTGGAGTTTTTTGGAACTTCTTTAGTGACTGTGGGTATTCCTTTTATGTACTTTATTATAAGATGCTCTTCTCCGCCTGCTTGACGTACTTTCAGTTCATCCTTTACTTCATTAAAATAACGTCGCTGTCCAGGTGTTTGGTCCGAAAAAATTTTGTTTTTTGGTCCCAGCTTGTTTTTTTGGCGTAGTATGTTCTTAGCAGTAGTATTTGAATCAAAGTGAACTTTTAGTGGTCGAATTTTATCAGCAGAATATTTACCAATACGGTGAACCAATGTAGGCTCTGGGCAGTCGGCAAATATAGTTCTAATGAGTGCCATGACTTCGATTTTGTCTCTTGATCGCCTGCTAGCAGAGTCCTCGTTCTTCGGTTCGTTAATTCCCGTAACCAATATATTTTTTTCCCTCTGTAGTCTGTCCTGACATTCACTTACTAGTCCTTCGTAGTTTTTTTGATTTATGGATGGTAATGAAGATAGAACTGGTTTCTTAAGTAGTTGTAAATCAGTTTCTAGGGATAAAATCTTAGTTTCGTTTAACTCCGACTGTTTTTTTAGATCCGTGATTTCAGCTTTAATGTTGTTCTGTTCTTGAGACAACGTTTCGTTTGCTATTTTAATCTCGGTGATTTCGTTCCGTATGATGGCCACATTATCACAAAGTTTACTTAAGCTGTCATTTTGAGATTTAAAAAACTCCTTGAAAGAATCCATCATTTCTGTTCGAAACAGAGATAAGGATTGACCAACATCACAGCATTCCGGTTGTTTTCTTTTCCTCACTGTTATTAGTTGTGAACTTTTAACATATTCATCTGCTAGTTCAGGGTGCTCTGTATGCGCAAGATTGGGCTGCGATTGAGCGTGCTGTAGGCATGGTTCATATGGCGGAGTACGGCTCATCATATTGATTTGTTGATTATGTCTTATTGCTTAGAAAATAAGGTGCTTACGATTTGCCGCTCCGAGCTCCGGTACGCCGTGTATGAGGGAGATCAAAAATAGCAACTGCCTCTTTCACCCGAGGGGGTGAAGAGCAGCCCGCTGACCGCTGCCGCCCGCTGAGATGTTTAGAGCTTGTTTCGCTGATTGACACGGGAAAATTAATTGTTTGCCCCGGTAATTGTGGTCACTTAGATATTAATGATTTTGGCGCTTATGATAATTTTAAGATAATCAGCACAAAACACGTCCGCCCGCAACGAAATTCATCGGACGACGGAGTTAGTTCCGAGAACTATGTACCCGCGGCCCACGTGGCCAACGAAAATCACTTCGAATGTGACTTGCGATGAGGAATCTCATTTACCCTCATCAACGTCCTGAGCTAATACTCCCGTTTCCAAGTCTTAGGTTCAAGGCTGCGCTAACTACAACTCTATTGAGTTATGTATGTCATCATTATCATTTATTGGCATAATGAAAAAAAAAAGTTGAAAGAATGAAATTCTTCCTAGGGACGCAAGTGTGAGTAGTGATACTAGCTATAAACTAGCGTGATATTTATGTATTTTTACCTGACTACCGAAGGAGGAGGGTAATGTTTTTCGATTGTATGTTTGTATGTTTCTTTGTTACCTCCTGTAGCCTAAACGGCTAGATAGATTTTGATGTATGAGTATGAGGTACTTATTTTATTTATGGATAAGCAGTAACGGAATAGGAATTGAAATACTTCCACATTATGAAGAAAAGGAGTCCTCATCAACCCTATCCTGTACACCAGCGGCTCCCGAATACTTTTCACTACGAAACTATTTTGTTTACCTTTTTTTGTGGAACCCTAAGAAGTTTTGAAAATCTAGCTCGAAGGTAGATGGACCAGCCCATAACAAGCCCATTCAGATAATACAGACTAATAAAGACTACTGAATACCTTAATAACTATTAAAACCCAAAACCATTGACATACCTTCAAGTAAATAACACAGACTGCAAAAAACCGAGAGACTTCCAAAACCTTTTTTAATTTGAAAGTAATAATAAAACACATCCGTGTCACCCGCTCGATAGCCATTTCGTCCGAATGAGAGTAAACACGGATGATGAACATTTTAATTTTTGCCACAACAAAAAAACATATTTAAAATTATTACTTTATTGAAAATGGACCTTCTCTCCTCCTGGTCCATGGCATTACTGGAATAACTACCGATTTGTATATTGCAAAACGAAATGGTCAGTCAAGATAATAATTTTCGTCAAGGATTTAAAATCTTTTTTTGTCTTTGTAAAGTAACTATAGGTAGGTACTAAATAACCACAGACAGATTATTTGGACTGCGTTGTGAACACGATGTTCTATTCTCCTTTCTTCACGGTTTGCGTGGCGAACACAAGTAATGTCTCATACAGTAGGTATTAACTTACCTTTTATATTGGCTATAATTAGTTTATTATCAATGGACGAATAATAATATAGGTAACATTCTAGGCAAGGTTATTATTTTCTCTCGCTTTGTTTTGTATATCACGCTGGCTCCTTGTCTGTATTACCGTGATAAAACAAATAAGTATTATGATGTTCCTACCTACACTACACAAATTTGGTAGAGGTATGTGGACTTCTGGGAAATTTTAGCATTCCACGTGGAATGTCACACGTCCGTTTTGAGGGACAGTCATCAAAGTCTACTGGTGACCTCACTCTACTTACTGTATATGTTGCATAGAATTGTGTTAGTGTATGATGTGGTGTTTTCTTTTGTACTATGTACCTACTTACTTAACATGTACTTATCTTGATTTTTTTTACGGTTACCATTACGATGCATTGTGCGGCCTGCAATAAAGTTTTATTTTTGCACTTGTTTAATTCATGAATCAATGAATTGTTAATGCCAATGTATCAAATTAATTAAGTAGTACTTACCTAGTAAAGTATTAATAGTTTCAGAAAATGGCAAAAGCCCTCAAGTAAAGCTCATTACATTATTTTCATTACTTAGTCTTAACTTAATCTGATTAGATATGGAACGATCAAACTAGTCATAGACAGACAGCCGGTGAACGGTGAACAACCGGGAACGTAAAGTTACCGCGGTGTGATTGTTTCGGCTGGTTTCACGATTAGAATAGAATATCATTTATTCAACGTAAAATTGTACAATTCTTTGTTGATTGTCAAGATGATTAGTCTACCAGGAGGAGAAGAAATGGCGAAAGAAACGTAAAAGTACTTAAATATTTATTAATCATACAAGAAACTGGTCATGATAGGTATTAATTATTTATTTATTGCCGCAATTACTTACCTATTGGTAAAATTGCTTACTACAACCTACTTCTAAATTGTTGGGACAATTATTTGCGAATTTCTGGCTAAACTTTGGTCGACATAATTAAATCTTAAGACCTAGAGCTGTTTAACTTAATCCGAAGAACCTTTTCCAAGAAGAAGGCTTTACAAGTACCTAGACCCACTTCGAAAATCTTCAACTAGGTTCAGACATTGACGGGCAATGTGTTAAAAGCTATATTTATTATGAAATAGCGTGACGGAACACTGTTGAAACCCACGTGAATTACATTTTGATTACATAATACGTTCAAAATTTTTAGGAATATTGGTTTTAATTGTATTTTTGTCAAAAAAAGACCATCCAATTAAGTATTCCCTTATGTAACCTACCTAAATTTTTATCACTGTTTATGTGATTTTTAATTTGTATGTACCTTACTTAAAGAATATTTATCTGTGTATTCTCTACTTACATAACATGAATTTGTCGGTTTCCCGGCCTTGTTTTTTCCGACTGATAAATTGACCCAAACCAGTAGTCCTATTGCTGCGAAGTGCGAACACAATCGTAAATTACACCTTTTCTGAACGTAAATGTCCCAGTATAAGTAAGATTTTCCATATTTATTAAACGTCAACGTGCCAAATTAAAAATGTTTTACAAAAGTTTGTAAGTTCTATTATCTTTTTATAGTTTCAGTTCAGAAAATAGAACTTGATTTTACGATCGGTACCTACTAAGTTTTAACTTTTTAACCATGTTTAGAACTAATAACTTCTTTCAGCTGAACCATAAATTGGGCATAATCAAATAATGCCCCGTGAACGAATAATTTTATGAAATGATAATTTAATATGGAACCACCCAGTAGCCACCTAGCAACTCTGTCTTCTGTCACTCAACACAGGATGAAATTTTGGAGAACGCACGACTCTCACACAATCAGACAGACAGGAGGACGAACGAATAAGCACATTAACAAAAAAGTTACTATAAGGTTTATAGTTTTACACTTTAGGTACAGAAACTTTAAAATAATACAGAGCTGTTGTGCACAAAAATTATAGAATTTATTGTTTTTCTTGCTAGCATTACTTTACAAAGTAATAAGTAATTTTATTTTGTTTTACATAAAACAAATTTCTTTTTTTACTTTGTACGTATGTTTTTGGTGAAATAAATAAATCTTTAAATAAAAATAAATCTTTAAATAAAAATAAATCTTTAAATTCAAAAAAGTACACAAATCACGTAAACAAATCTGCAAAATTCCGTAAGCATTTTTACAAAGTTAAAGAATAGGGTGCACAGAATTAAAAGGGTAATTTAGCCTGTAAATGATGTTGTGAACAAGGGAGATAGGAACTTATTGACTATTTATGGGCTAAGATACCTATATTTAATAGATTGACTATAAGTCAGTACTCAAACTAATATGTCTGTAACAAACATATGAAGATTAGGTATTATTTAACATACCTACTGTAGAAGATTTACAAGCATAATATAAAAGGTCTAAGTAACTGCCAGTTTCAATAACTGATCTTTACTTTCATTATAATTTCGACATATCAAGTCAAGAGTATCATCGTATTCAAAACCTTTCTTTGATGCTTACGTAAATAGAATATCTATATGTACGCGAATTCTGTAGTACGAGTAGCTCGACGTTACCAATTTGCCGCAGAAATTACCATCACTTGCGAAACCGTAAAATTCTCGGAGTACCGGAATGGAGCTTTTAATCTCCATTCTATTTTTTAAACCCACTACCTTTCTTAAATTTATTTAAGGCGAAGCTTGGTATTCGGTGCAGCTGCGGCTATCGGCACTTTAAACAGTCGGACGCTAAAAGAACGGAAGATAAGCGTAAAGAGAGAGGTGTCTTCCTGGTTCGTGACTGAACTACCCAAATCCGAAAAACCTTTCGTCCGGCAAGATTTATTTATCGAGCGCCAGGTTAGACCGCGCTTACCCTATTTATTGGTGCAATGGACCAGTAGAAGTACATTAACACTGTAATTTCCACTGTCTAAATTGTTTTATATTTTGTTTTTGGTATCAATAAAATAAAGTAATATTCTATTCTGTTTTATATTTTTTGTACGTATGATGGCTTTGAAAATGCTAAAACAAACCCATCAATATACACTCACAAGCAATGAAATATTATAGTTCTACTAATAAACTAAAATAAAAAACAACGTTTTGTAAGGATTAACTACATAACAGTTGTGTTATTAAACTACGTTGTGTTCTTAAAAGATAACTTTAAAGTTAGCCCTGTAAAATGCTTGATTTTATATTTGGAACCGCAGCAACTTTGGCTCGTTTCGTACAACTTGCGCGTTCTCGTTAAGAATTTAGTCTTCTTTGCTATAAATGGCAGTTCAAAACTACAGATATTTGTTATGCGCCTAACTTATGACGTATTTTGAACTCCGGAACATTTACGTTCCCGATAAGCTTCGCGTGAATTTAATTTTTATTGATAGTAAACTTTATACCTATCACTTAGTATAGATCACAATGTGAAAGTGTTTAGGGTTTTAAATCTTATCTTTGTTGTTAACCGTACTTACTTACTTAGTTCTAGTTGAATGTTAGAAGTGCTTCGTCAAGGTAAAGGCAAGTTTAATTAGTGTTATGTTATTGGTCTTCCTTGGGGAGGTATTGACAAGGAATGCTTTACGAGTTCTGTTATGGCAAGCACTGTTAATACACAGGTTAGGCATCTGTTTGCGAAACCCAATACAAAGTTATTACACACAATATTGTATAGTAGTTACACTCTGTGCTGCCAGTGATGATGACTGTTGACAACTATTGACGGTTTGATTGAACTTGTACATTTAAATTTATAACTCGATTATGGTAATGAGTTGAATGCTTAATTGAACAAATTAAAGTGTATTTAATTTTTAAATACAGCGGAATCGTAACTCAGTTCCTTTTTTTTAAATAAGTAAGTAAGCTATAAACGATATTTCTGAAAACTGTTAGTGCCTTAAGATTCTATAACATTCAGCGAGTAGGTAATAGGTATATACTTCGTTCAATAATTAAAAACAACACACATTTTATAAATCCGAATTTCTGAAGATTATTTTGTACTTTGGTAATATTCATTTTCAATTTTCGAAACAATTAATTTTCCTTAAAACTTCGCTCAGCTAGATGCGAAAAACAAAATCTTCCATTATAAGTACCTTATAACGGAACTTTAATGTTGAATATCACTTGGTTTTAGAAGTGCTTCAAGTTCCAATCTTCTAAATTTAATTTTACTTTAGTATATTTTATGCGGTAATTCTTGAGATAAGGGTACAGCCACATACAAACATTTAATATTTGGTAAGTAGTTCAATGGGTAACGTACCCGCATAATCTTAAACCTTTAATAGGACATCCCTTGGAATTTAAATATCAGCGCTTCTCTTGTTTGAAATTCACTCCTGCTAGTTGATGCTGTAAAAAAAACATGGTAGGCCTCTTCCTTTGACCAAATGGATGAAAATTAATAACTTCGGCCTCATAGGCGCATCGATGAATGTCAAACATGACGTTTTCATGTCTTTTAACATTGACATTCGTGAATACCGTGAAACATAATCCTATACTAAGTGCCAATTTCTCCATTGTCGGTTATCTAACCGACCAGGGACCGTTCATCAATTATACGTCATCTCCATATAAAATTCTTGACAGATGCGTCAAAAGTCAACCACTACTACCTGGTTATGCTCTAACCGACTATGGAGAAATTGGCACTAAGCCGTTTTAACCCGTCTACAGTGATTCGAGTGTAGTTCATCGTATTGTCCGATTCGTCTCCCTATCTGATGCAGACTGGGGATCAACATCATTGATTACTAAAACATTGACCTTTGTTTAAAGAGCTCTTAGAAGGGAACAACGCCTAAATTACCCATTTATTGGAAACATTAAGAAACTAACAAATAACTTCGGCGAGGCCATGCCTACGTGTGAAGAAGTATGTATACTTAATCAAAATCGGCTTGGCTGTTCAAAAGCTATACGAATTGTATAGTGTTCAATGTCGTGTTGGGCGTCGGGGCCTTTAAACGTTGTTTAGGTTATTTCAGCAGTGGCAGACCTCTTGACCTTAGACTGCGGCATCCATCAGCCACGCCTGTTTCCAAAATAATCAGAGGCTGAAGTTACCAAAATAATTGTAATCTGTGATTTATGGGTGTGTCATGTCATGCGACAGGACTCAGGTTAATCCACCATTTGCGTTTGGACCACTCATTAACCAGACAAACCGCAACCTGATCCCCCCAACACGTGTAATAAACATTGTGTAAATTCATATTCACGGACTTTGATCATATCTTCGACCGCAGGCTGTCTATGTAGCTGACATACAAAATAATCAAATAAAAGTATATTTAAGGTATATATCATATAATAAGTAATTTTTATACCTACTTAGATTAATTTTAAATATAGGATGTACCACGGTGGTGCCAAATGAACGAGATGTACCTATATACTTACACTAGCGAGCGCTGATTTTTTTTTATTATTAGATTATTTTTCTTATCGTATCATTTTGTCTACGGAAGCTGTATCCTACAGGTTTTTACAGGTAAGTATATGTTATATTTTATTTTCAGTAAGGATATATATATAAAATTTAATGTTATATATAAGTTTTGACCGTTTCATTTACGTACGTAAGGATGAAGTCAACGATCCATTTTATATGGTAGGTTTGAAGTATCAACACAATAACCCTACCAAAATAACGAGGAAAATGAAAAACAAAATTACCTACTCGTTAAAAGTTTTTCATATGACATAGGGACTTACCTACTTATAGGTTACCAGAGTATTTTTTTACGTGCTGATGTTATGTAACTTTATGAATTATATTGTTTATGAAAATGAACATTCATACATAAAGTACCAAAACAAGTGAGGTTTTAACAGTGAAACTTTTCAGCAGTATGATGAATTTTTCTAATGAACTTTTAGGTATATATTTTATCAAAGCGGGGCAGTGTTCTCACACTATATATACCTTAACTTAAACCTAACTGAGCACGTACCATAAATTTTCATCGTGAACGTGAAGTAAAATTACTCGATGCATTTTGTAGGAAAAATTTAGTTCTACTACCAACCGCCAGGGGCGCTGTTCATATTATCCTAATCCTAACTAATATCATAAATGCGAAAGTAACTGTGTCTGTCTGTCTTTCTGTCTGCCTGTCTGTCTGTCTGTCTGTCTGTTACTCTTTCACGCCAAAACTACTGAACGGATTTGAATGAAATTTGGTATACATACGATCTAGACCCTGGGAAAGAACATAGGCAACCTTTTATCCCGGAATTGCCACGGGAAAACTTTTTAAGGCGAAGCGAAGCGCGCGGGAACAGCTAGTAATATATAAAGCTGGAATAATTTATATAATTTAATGCTGGATTAATATTAATTTAATTTAACTTCACGTTCACGATGAAAATATATCCTAAGGGCTCTGGCGTTCTTACGATTGTGTCGAACTAACGACTACTGTCTGGTCACTACTGCAATCTAATTTATTACTTTAAATAATGCCATTGAATGTTGTTGTTTCCATAATATGTTATGTTTTAGCTGGCTATATTATACAATACGACTACATAATAAAATACCTGCAAACATCATGATGGCTTTATTCATAATCCATAGTAAGTAAGTATTTAGAATTTAATGATCTCATTAATTTAAACTTTAAATATGATAGCATAGTACATTATTTTGTTATTATTTTAGTACGATGTGTTGACTAGTTATACTTATATTTAATTGTATTTGAATGTTTTCATAATTAACAGCTCTACATCTTGTGAAACTTGGTAATTACATTACACTTAGTTACCTATAAGGTAGGTACAGAATAAAATAAAATTTTATAATATTTTATTTTTTAATTAAAACACAGAATAAAATTTTGTAAAATAGGACCCGTAAGAATCGTATTACTTGGTAAGTAACGCTAGTGTAAATAAAATAAAAATATCTTGTTTTCCATTTACCTGAATATGAATATTAATTTGAATGTAAAATATTCTTTTCTAAAGAAAAGTTTAATTTTCAACACAAAATCCTATCAGATTTAATATAAAGAAATGAAAAGATTTTTTTATTGGAACTACAAAGACAAACTCTTTTGATGCCTCTTTGTAATGAACCAAAAAAATATTTGAAAGGATTTTGTAAGCAAAATTTCTTTTTGTTACCGATTTCATTACACCAGGACTATTAGTACGAATCAACTTGATTGTTTTACCTAAAGTGGAGAACTGTGAACTGTTTTTAAATTGTGCTTTTGTAAATATTCCGAATTTACGTATTTTACAAAATTTATGAAATTTATTAATATTTGGTATGGAAATTTATGAATTTAAACTTTACTTAAGTACTTAGGTACACAATAAATATGCACTTCAATATTTTTAACAGCAATCATAATTTTGTTGTTCATGAAGGTGTTTTTTTGAAGTACAAACTTAAACTGGAAAATGCGGTTGGTTACATGGCAGTTAATGTTTCAACCTTAAGGCTGTTACTAAAGCTAGAAGAAAATCAGAATCTGTCAAATCTAGTGAGGGGGGTTGAGCGTTGATTGAGCGTTCGTTCTCCGGACAATGACATGAAATTTTAACATAGTACTCGAAAACATTAAAGTGAAGACATGCCACTTTGTTAAACATATACTAAGTAAGTAATATTGTTTTGTAAGTGATACGAAAATATTTATTTTTATTTGAAAGTATTTTTAATATTTAATCATTAATTATAAAAAGTCGTGCCCGTGCCGATATTTATACAGGTTGTTGCAAAAAGGGTATACTAAACTAAGCCGAAACCTACGTGTGCAGCATGTTATTGATGTTATGTCTAAAACCCTGGAAATGAAATCAGAATGTAAAAATTCGCGTTTTTTTTTTCGCGAATTAAGTATAGCCTCACTTGGGGGGCAGATTTTAATATAAGAGGGACTACAGGGTGTTGTATTAAAAAAAGTATAGTTAGCCGAAAGGGCGTTACTCTGAATAACTTTTATCCTACGTATTTTTTTATATTCGTGAAAAAAAAAACGCTTCTCCATATATTTTTTTTTGGTCACGTGACCTTTTAGTTAGACGACCTGTTTTATTTTGGTGTTTTAAAAGCAGAACAGTAGTTTTCAGAACTCTGCATATACAGGGTGTCCCAAAAGGTTACGTAGCTGGCAAAGGTGGTGATATGGGGTGGTCTGGGTGCGGTTTTGTAATAACGATTATAAAAAAAGTTATTTTCAAGTCAAGGAGTCAGTACCTAATTACAATTTCAGTCAACACCAGGTGAACTGAAAAAAAATAGATAGTTCTAATTATTCTACAATCACTTTAGATCGCAAACATTGTAACTCCACTTTTCTCGGCGAAAAGTCAATTAGTGTCAGTTGGTGTCAATTAGGGCATGCAATACCGGAATAATTTTCAATACCGGTATTGAGTTTCGGTATTACTACTTCGGGATTCCGGTACTAATACCGGTATTAGACTTTCTTGTTGTTATAAATGGCAAATATTGTGTTTAAAGGACTATAGGCCAAAATTAAACAAGAAAAGGCAATCAAATTCTGTAATTATAGATAAAGATTTCTACGACAATTGAGTATTAGAGTTAAAATGATAGATTTGAAAAAAAAAATTTGGTGTCGGTTTACGCATGGGCAACAGTAGATTTCCAACGGCCAAAAACTACATTAAACTATTGGAAACAAGTGCGCTTTCATAGTATATAAGAACACAAGGCTAACTATACCTTAATCGCTTTATTTATAGCCTAAAAAGTCCGATTCCGGTATTACTTCAATACCGGTATTAACTTTCAATACTGGTATTGAAAAATACTTAATTTTTTTCCGGGTTCCCGGTATTGCTGTATTGTATGCCCTAGTGTCAATAGAAACGTTTTTTGAATTTACATGTTTTGTTTTACTCTTTATTAGAAAAAAAAACTGTATTCCGCATTTTACAATTTGTTTTCCTCTAAACCAGAAACCGTGATTTTTAAACAAGAAAATTTAGTAATTTCCTTTATTCTCAAATAAAACGTGCGATGTAGGCGAGCGTGAACGAAAACTATGCAATAAGCCTTTGTTTTTATTACTACTTTACTAAAATAAAATAACATACTCAACAATGTTAATATTTTTTTTTTGCAATATTGTAAAATTAAAATCTAATTATTAACATGAATTTCAACTTTTTTTTGCATCTATGCGTCGAATGACGGCATGACGGCTGCTGCAGCTACGTGCTGTCCAGACCTCCAACCAATCCCACCAGTACTGCAGGTTGCGTCGAATACGAGCCATTATCTTCGACTCGACAAAACAGGTGCTCCTGGAAGGGCCATAAATCGCACGGCACCCGTACCGTATAGAGGCAACGGACTCCTTTGCAACAGCCTCCCAGATTCCTAAGTAGCCCATGCACTGCATGGCGAGCACAGCTCCAGCAATGGACAACATTTCAAAAAACTAAAGCTGCTATAAATCGGAAACCATTTCGAGATTTAGCTATAAAGGCCACGAAAAAAATATTTTTGGATGTATCATTTTGGAGAAATTCATAAAATAGTCAGAAAGTGCTGAAGACGTCATGCATTAGGTGCGATGAATTTTGTTGCTCAAAGCCTATCGATGAAAAAAAAAGTAACTGTCACTGTCATTTTTGATTGACGTTGACGTTTTATCGTGACGTTTTGTTGTTTATTTGGGTCATTTTCATAAATTCTGTTCCGACACTTTTTGACTTTTTTTTTATTGATCGTATATAAAATGGTTAGTACGCATTAATAGATGACCCGCTATATAATATGTCCCAGAGCATGCCACCGCCTACATAGCTAAAAAAATTGGGGTAAGTACATTATATTTATTTTAAAATAGTAATATATTATGCATTCATGTGTTTCAATTATGCTTGACTGGAATGCTTAGTAAAATTATTTTTTCATGATAAGTATTTTGTATCATCAGAATTATCAATGTCACACTTTTTTTGTCATTTGAAAATGACCCATTTGCTGGTTGGCACGTAAACAAAGTTTATGTCACCTGTCAGTTGTCAGTGTCATTTATGTTTTTTTTTTCGAGACTAAGGCAAAGGACTTAAATCAAAATTGAGCCTAATATGTGACGTCACTTCCGGTTTTAAAATAATAAACTTTAAAGTTAAAAATAACATGGAAAAAGAAATGTACATGAAAAATAAAAAAATACGGGTCTTCTAATTTTTAATAAACTTTCCGAATAGCTAATAAAAATGTAGGGTAAAAAAAATGAAATGTTGTCCATTTTTTCGTAATGAATCCTTGGGATGTCAGCCCTCTAGGAACGCGGTTACTATTTTTAAGCTAAGAGCTAGTTCTCATCCTGCTCCGACAGTGAACGAACGCAAAGTATTGTACCCACTATCGATCACGCATTTCGGATGCCAAACTGACTGTCCGAAAGGTCGAGACCGTACCACCACGTACTACAGAGGTATGACTCGTTCGAAGAGCTTGTCAGGCTCTTACAGCAGTTAGATGTGTCGGTCAACGGAAAGATAATCTACAGGCCTGCTTTATTTATTTAGGAGCACTAATGTGGCCTCCTTTCAGTCATTGAGTCACTGGCACTCAGGCTGCGGTTGAACAGGAAGATAGACTGTCTAAACAAATCCTTTTTAGGCTAGTTAAAAAAAAACTTTAGGTAGGTAGTATGTCAACTAGAACTACAAATAAAACAGTATATGTGTCTCCTCTTAAAGTTGGTCACGAGGAGTTACGATGATTACGATCTGAGGTGACGCTGACGATATACAAGGTGTTGCAAAATGGGTATAAAGCTAAGCCAAAAGTGGATTTAGGGGTCATTCTGATCCACTTTTCTTCAACAATTTTGAAAATTCACAAAATAAAACCTTTTACAAAGAAACTTATTCGATCACGTGACTTTTTACTATAAAGACCGAATTTATTTTTCGAGAATTTCCAAAACTAGTAGAACAAAAGTTGTTCAGAATAACTCCCTGAGTCACCCCCTGTTGGCATAGTATAATCTTTTTGCAACATCCTATATAGGTAATATCAGGTTTACCTGGGCCTGTAGAGTGAGATTTGACCTGGCAAGGGGAGTCACAATAGATCTATTAGGTTGCAGTGGCGAATGGGCACTGGTTTCCCTGCCCTTTTCTATAACTATAACTATATGTAATTTTATGGCAATTCAATAATGGTATGACATTTACATATTTGAAAAAATAATAAAAATATAGGTACATTACCTATAACCCTAATAAAAAAAAACTGGTTCAGCCCTTCCTTTAAACTTATAACACCCCTCTATTTCCTTCAGGAGTTCAAAAGCTGTGTTAAATACATATTTTTTATGAGTTTTTTTTAATACTAGACGACCGTATGGCGTAGTAGTTATTGACCCTGACTACTGAGCCGAAGTTCCCGGATTCGATTCCCGGTTGGACCAGATCTTTGTTTAAACACAGATATTTGTTCTCGGGTCTTGGATGTGCCCGTAAAATGGCAATAGGCCCGCCCCCTATTACATTGGGATTTAAACAACACTGGCGAAAAGTGGGTGCAGCAATGCACCTCTGCCTACCCCGCAAGGGAGTACATTAGTACAAGGCGTGAGAGTGTATGTATGTGTGTATATATGTAGATAAAGTCGCACTTAACCGCTTTTTTTGCAAAGCTTGTTAAATACCTTCATAGATTTAAAAAAATATGTACATTTTAGTTCTTCAATTTTTAAAAGTACTTATTCTTTTGAACACCCTTTAGTGTACAGACTACCACATCTTAAAATATATATTATAAAAAATTACGGTTTTTGGTTTCAAATAATACAAATTGAGAACTTAATTTTCAACACCCTGTATATTGTGTAGCTTACCTAGCATACACAACCGTTAAAATAAAATAGTTAAATTATTACCCCTCAGAATATAAACAGGCTCGCGCTTTGGCATACTGCATTGACCGTATAGTTCTTATTCGGAGAATCTAATAAGTGTCATTATGTGTAATGTTTACCTTTATCTATGCATCTGTAACTCTATAGTAAAAAATGTAAACAAATCGAAAAGGCGAAATGTTTTCTAAGAATTTTAGGCTTTTCTCCATCTAAAATGTTTAGAAAATTAACTTTTCATAGCAAATGCATATGTATTATAATATTTGCAGTCATCATTTGTTGATTTAATCAGTTTTTGTGAAATATTTGATTAAAAATAAAATGGCGTGGGTATCGCTCCTAACAGGCCGCCACCAATTCGCGCCAGCGCTCTCGGTGTGCGGACGTGTGCTTATATGCTGCTTTATATCGCTTACCGGCTATCGCTGCCTACTGTTACGGATTGCTTTGGCTTTGCTTTGCCTACGCAGTTAGCTAAAAGTCAACATGGTTCAGTGTAAAAAGTGTAAGCTCTTTGTTTCAATATCAAAAGACGACATTATAAAGTGCAAGGGTTCTTGTGATGCAGTGTATCATAAAAAATGTGTGAAAAATATAAAGCAATTTACACAGAAGGAGATTTGTGAGGACTGCCTCAGGGCGGAGAACAGCCCAAAACCGCAGTCAGCGGCACCAAGGATTGATGTAGATCCCAATAAAGTTACGGTCGAAAATCTATTGGATCAGGTCAATAAGAAGCTGGAAATCATTTTTAAAATGGAGAAGCGTTTGGAGGAATTGGCCGCTACGGTAGATTTTTATGCTGAACAATATCAGGAGATGGTAGAATTTAAAAAGGGAGCCGAAAAGAGGCTAACTGCTCTGGAGCAAAAGAATATTTACTTTGAAAAATGTAATAAAGCCCTGGAGGAGAAAATTACTGCCTTAGAACAAAAAGACACGGAGAAAAATGTTGAGATAGTGGGATTGGAGAAGTATGAAGGCGAGAACTTAGTGAATATAGTCACTAACATTGCAAAAAAACTTGAATTAAAACCAGAGGACGTCGAAGATGTAAAGAGGGTAGGATACCAAAAACCCGAGGATAAACGCCCGCGACCAGTTCTGGTAACACTACGCTCTAAAGCGGCCCGTGACCAATGGGTTCAAAAACGTAAAGTAAGGCTTAGTAATGGATTAATATATGGCAACGATAATCAACAACCAATTTTCATTAATGAGGATATGACCAAAGCCATGCGCCAGCTGTTCTGGAATACTAAAAACATGCTAAAACCAACTTTTAAGTATATCTGGATTCAAAACTCGAATATCTTAGTTAAAAAGAGTGACAGCGAGAAAAAAATATACAATATTCGCTCAGAAAATGACCTAAAAAAGCTTAATGAGGGCAATAAATAATAAATACCTGTGTGTTCACACTACATGATTATTAATAACATCCACATTCAACGATATAAGTCACATAAACACCGATATATTGTATAATAAATACAACAATACGTTACACTGGAGTAAATATATACAAGAAAATGATAAAATGATAAATATTGTACACTTAAATATTCGATCGCTAAGAAAAAACTTCAATGAATTGTTAGTACTATTACAGCAGTGTCAATACAATGTTGATATAATAATACTTTCGGAAATTAATATAAAATCAGAAGAATTACCTTTATACAGTATAAAAGGATATCATTTACATGCTACTACGAGAAAAAACAAAAAAGGTGGAGGTATAGCTATATATACAAAGGAAAAAATTAACTTCTCAGCAGAGCCTATTGAAAACACTGCCTCGGAACTTATGTATGGAAAACTTAAAACTGGAAAAGAATTGGTGCATATTTTTGCAATTTATAGACCACCTAAAACAAATAGGATACGGTTTCTTAAGGAGCTAAACATAATCTTAAAGCGCATTCCTCCGTCGGAAGATATCTTAATAATTGGGGACACCAATCTGAACATGCTGGGAGACAATCACAATTCAACTATCACAAAGTACAAAAACATGATGTGTGAACGCGGCCTGCAGTGCGGAATTCCAACAACAGAGATAACGCGCGAAGCTGTGGTCGACGGCCGGCTGGAGACTTCGTGCATCGACCATGTGTGGGTGCGCGCGCGTCACGCGCAGCGCATCGACACACACATGCTCACGTGCAAAATGTCCGACCACCATATGATCGGAACTAGTTTCACAGAAGTGCCAAGTGAATATAGCTCATGCTATGGTGTAAATAAAGTGAAAAGTGTCCTAAATAATCAATTAGTGAAAGATAAGTTAGATGAAGTGAATTGGTCAGAATTATTGTCGATTAAGTGCCCATTAGTGCTGTATGAAAAATTGTCAGGGATTTTTGGAAATATTTATGAGGAATGCAAACAGGACATAACTGTAAGTAGTAAAAGATTATCTCAGCCATGGGTTAGTAAGGAGTTAGGCATTATGTTAGAAAGAAGGGATGAATTATTTAGGATATGGAAATCGACGCCAACAAATATGAATAAGAGATTAGTATATACAAGATATAGAAATAAGGTAAATAAATGTATTGATAAGGAAAAGAATAAGTACAGACAGGGTGAAATTATTAAATGTAATGGGGACTTTAGAAAAATCTGGGCTAATATTAATTTATGGTTAGGAAGAACAAAAGGAAATATAGATAATGTTATATTGAAATATTTGGGGAAAACTGATAGTACTTATAATATTTGTAGTAAGTTTTCTAATGTTTTTACAGAAGAAATAAGCAAAATTAAACACAAGTGTAATAGTAAATTTTTGAATCGTGACTCATACACCAGTCAGAGTAATGTATCTTTTAGGTTTAGAAAGGTTAGTGCATGTAAGGTAGAAAAACTAATCGATGATTTACAATGTAACAAAGCTCCGGGCATCGACCAAAGTAGGGTGCAGGATATAAAATATGTAAAATGTCAAATCAGCCAGATATTAGCTAACTTCATAAATATGTGTGCCGTAAAAGGTGTTTACCCTGATACACTCAAAAAGTCACTTATTAGACCTATTTATAAACAGGGTAGCCATCTCGATTACTCGAATTACAGACCGATCGCTATACTGTCCGTAGTAAACAAAATTATGGAGAAAGTGATGATGCAGCAAATAAGTGAATTTCTAGAGCATAATAAAATAATATCTGATACGCAACATGGCTTTAGGAAGGGTCGAAGCACATCCACAGCGCTGGCACAGTTTGCGGATGATGTGAATGAAAGCCTTAACAGTGGTATGCAGGTCATAGCCTTATTTATTGACTTCAAAAAGGCATTCGATACCCTTGACCATGACCTGCTGCTACGTGCGATGGATGAGTGTGGAATTAGAGGGCCAGTTAACCAGTGGTTTCGAAGTTACCTGTCAAACAGAACTATTTCCACAGTCATCGATGGTACTAGGGGTTCGGAGGCTGAGGTCGAGCTAGGTGTACCAACTGGTTCCGTATACGGCCCAGTTGGATACATCATGCACGTCAACAGTGTCAGCAATGTTGTAGAAAACTGCAAAACATATATGTACGCGGATGATACTTGCTTACTATATTCCTCAAAAAATTTGCAAACTGTCATAGACAAGATACAATCAGACTTTGAAAACATTACTAAATGGGCCCATGACAATGGCATAATAATAAACCTGAGCAAGACCAAATGTGTGCATATATATTCTCCATATAACAAAATAGCCAGAAATATTGATAAATCGGATATAAACATTCTAGGTCATACTTATGAATGCTTGCATAACGGTAAACTCACCTGTAAATGCAATAAAATTGATTTTGTAGACAAGTATAAGTACCTAGGTGTATATATCGATAGCCACATGAGCTGGAAATCACATGTTAACGATGTTTGTAACAGGCTCCGAACAATATTGGGTAAATTTTATCACTTAAGTAAAATATTAAATAGAAGCACCTTATATAGTGTTTATTACGCTCTTGCTGACTCATTGCTGAACTATGGATTAAGTACATACGGCCGAACATTTAAAACCTATCTCGATCAAATTAAAGAACTACAAATTAGACTGTTAAAATACTTAGTAGACAAAAGAACTAAAAATAATTGTAATAATGAATATGAAAAACTCTTTCTTCTTTGTAAAATATTACCAGTACATAGCAAAGTAAATTACTGTATAGCTATTGAACAATATTATTGTAATGATTATAAAACACTTGTTGTACAAAATTATTTTTCCCGACAAAAAGGTAAACTTTATCAACCAAAACATAAGAACTACTATGGTCAAAGAATTCGAAAATACTTAGTGCCTAAAATATTTAACAGTATACCATTGTTAAAAGAAACCAAAAAGTTAAGTAAATTTGTCATAAAGCAAAAATTAAAAACTATTATGTTGGATTTGTTTAAGAAAGAACTGAATGATGTAGGTATATTATGAATTCGAACTGTTTAGATATAATGTAGTCATTAATATGTTGCATAGCTTAACTAAATTAAAGTAACTATATATTATATGTAGTGTCGCGAATTTATCACCATAAAGTCGAGTCACTAACATGGGTAGATATAGCAGGTAATGTAGATATTTAATGTTTATGTTTAAGAGAGCTCTCTCCGCCAACAAACTATGTGTCTATAGTTTGGCGGATTTATATTGTGTAATTTATGTATGTATTTGAAAATAAATAAATAAGTAATAATAACCAGGGCGACGACTGAAGAAATCTGAAATCTGTCACGGCGTCATCATTTTTAAACCGGAATTTATTAGTTTTTTGCAAAAAAAGTTGACTTCTGGTCCATTAAATCCAACTCTTTAAGGTAACTTTGTTAAGAATTTAATTACCTACACATACATATAAGATTCCATGAAAATGGGCCCTCTGATTTCGAGGGTTTTTTCATAATAAGTCGAAAAATGGCAAAAGACATGGTCTGTTTGCAATTTCTTTTAACATACTTATTATAATCCTGCACCAATTTCTAAGCAAATATCATGTTGAGTATACCCTCTGCTACAATATATATTTTTCTCAAAGTGATAGAAGCAACCGTTTTTCCAATCTAATCAAGTATATCAAACCGACTTTAGCATTTTAGGTTTCGTAATCCCCTTAAAAAGTATTTGATAGTCTTTCCAAAGGAAAGGTCAAATTTCTATGGCGCCATGACCTAGAGCAGCCGTTGATGAAGCATACCTATAGAAAACATAGAAAACCTATGAATTTCAATATGTATAAGTAGTATAATATGTTTAGGACATGAGTTACCTTAGGATTAATAAGAGTAGACTTTTGTAGTGACTGCCATGTATTAATGCTTAATATAAATTATGTTATCTACCTACAATAGGTACAAAAGTACGTAGCAGTCAGTGGAATGAATAAAGTGGGAGATAACACTATCTGCCACTTTAACGACACAGTTTACATATTTTTTACTACACCATAACTTCCTCCATACCTGCCCCCCTACTCTTGAAAGGCAATGTATTGGGTCTGTCTTGCGTTCTCAACATTAAAAAACTTTTTGGAGAAACGCCTCTGAAGAAAAGTTATGATTTTTGTTGTTGGGATCGCAAGACAGACGCAATACATTGCCTTTCAAGAGTAGGGGGGCTGGTAGATACATTTACAACACTGGTAGCAGAATACGAACTGCCCAGTTACAGTTGTGATAAAACGTAGACGTAAAAAAAAATATATTCAAAAACCGACTTCAAAAAACCACTAAAAAGTAAGAAATAATTTAAGATTTCACTACCACCAATTCCATGTGACAGTACAAATATACCTAAGCAGGAACTGTTCTTGGTTTTTTGAAGTCGGTTTTTGAATTTTTTTAAATTATTTATTTTATTTAATGGTTTTCAGTTTATTTGCAATATTTGTCAATCAAAATTAAGATGCAAATGATACCAATAAAACCTACTAGTCAATACGAATCATTCAAGCCTAAACACGAGGTAGTTGCTATATACCGTTGAGGAGTTCCCTTGACTGCCTTCCGTTTCCATCATCAGATCAGTTCAAGGTCACCATCATATATTTTTTTAAATTTCATTAGAAGTACCCAAAATGGAAATTCATACCCTTTTTTACCCCTTTACCCACCCTTGGGGGTGGAATAAAATTCTGAAAAAAAAATGGGACCACCCCTAATCGGTGAACATATATAAAAAAAATACATGCAGACAAATTGAGAACCTCCTCCTTTTTTCGAAGTCGGTTAAAAAGTTTAAATTCAACCAAAAAAGCAGTTGATTTTCTTTTGTGCAGCGCCATAATCACAATTTGCATAAATGTTTGAGCTTTACGAATAGGTTGGCTGCTTATCGGTTTGGCACTAACAACTTTATCAGGACCGTTTATTTTTACGTTTATTGTGTTGTATGTTTATACTTCTTTACAAATGTTGTCAAAAACAAACAATTTTAAGTTGCAAAAAATACTACGGGTAAAAAGGGTAAAAAGAGAACATTAACTATTTTACTTTTTCTCGGTCCGCTTTCTGGTAACATCTGCAGTCTGCACGCTAATACATCACTGTCACGATATTATATTATAAACCACACTCTACCGTCTGTCCGTCGGGTTCCTAAAGGAAGTATGTCTGACTGACTTTTGGTGCAGAGACGGTAGAATCTAGAACCAAGGAGGGGCCAGGGGAGCCCTCTAGCTTACGAAAAAGGAACTGCACCTAGGCCGACCACGAATCTATCCTAATCCCAATTTGGAGTTTAATTTTATTACTCATAAACGCGATGTCCATCCGATCCGTGGACCACCTGTCGATAACGGGTGGACGACGTGCGACGAGGCAGTGCGGGGTAGGTGCCGGGTGGCTCTAATGAGCTATGACCTAAAGTCATCAATTTACTAATTCTCGGATAAGCTTTATATATTCTTCAGTGGTGAAACCGTTACAAAAATACTCCAAGTTACTACTATTACGCATTATAACATTAATATTGAGAAAAATTTGTTACTTACGTACCTACATAATTTGAATTTACTTTTAATTAAAAAATGTGAGCCACTGGTTTTCGACATTACACGTCAATATTTAGATATAAATATAGATAAGTACATGCTTTCAATAAAAAAATATATATTTACGGTCGTTAAAGTTCACCAGGGATATTATCCTAAGGAGCTTATCATCAGATTAAGATGGATTACGCTTTTAGCGATGCGAGCTATAAATAGGTAGGTGAGAGGCTTTTCTCATCTCAATCCCTGGCTGAGAGAATAGAGGCCTTCGAACAAAGCCAATTTTTACAAAATTAAGTTTTTGATGTGATGACGGAAAGTTTTTTTTTACAATTGGTTGCCTAATTATTTAGGTAAGATCTCAATTGGTTATTTATGATTGTTGTTTGGTAAATAATGTACGACTTCTTACTACTAGTCCCTTATAGGATCACTTGTTGTAAACCCTTACTATTTATTAGAGAATTCGATAGTTCTACACAAAAATGTTATGAACCGTGGTTTGTAATTTATTTCTTTAAACATTGTGTAAACAAATCTAACTAAAGTAAACTCGTAAACACCTTATACATAATTATGTAAACACCTTTAATGAATTTCCTTAAGAAAAGCACACAAAAGCTCATTTGGAGCGGAAAATAAATTGTTTCACTAAATCAAATCACGGAACAACAAGCATTTGAAAAGTTTCATACACTGTTTCAGCTTACCTTAGTTAAGGAACTTCGGAACGACTTTTCTTCCGACCAACTTTCTTAGGCAACTTGTCAAAGCACCTCCGTCTGAGTTAACTGACACACACTTCAATTCACTGTTTGTTTTCACGAGAGAGGAAGTGAGGTTCGGTTGAACTCGCGAGAAGTTTCGTAGCGAGTGAACGCGCGGTGACGCGTGCGCGAGCCACGACTGCGTCGCGACCGGCCTGAACGATTACTGAACGACTCCGGCTGAAACTGTGGGGTCACTCTAGCTTATGAGAAATTACGAACGAGAGCTGTCATGCAATCGGTATGCTTGATCCAACGAGATAGGGTTGTGGAAGGTGCAGCACCGCGAAGCTTAGGGAAAACTAAGCTTAGTAAAGAATCACAACTGGATCTTATTGCATTTAACGCACAGATTGTGTGACTGCTTTCGTTAGTTCTTTTTTCGTAAGCAAGAGTGACCCCCTGAAGCGGACCAAGCGTTCCCTAATCTTCACCAAGGATTTCGGACCTACGCAGCAGAATGGCTCAGTTACAACATACTAGCTACTTGTTGGGGTGAATTCAACCCATCAACATTTAGCACATCGTAAAAATGTACGTAATGGTTTTTTTTGTTGGTACACCTGCTACATCTTGAGATCCATAACTGCAATAAAAAACAACAAGAAAGATTTATGTAGGTAAAAAAACTAATATTGTAAAAGTATTTTTCTGGGATATATTATTCCCTCCGGCATATAACAAGTTTTAGTGATGATATCTATTTTAAATAAAATATTATACTCAAGTAATAAATTATGCTTTTGGTTGGTTTTGAGCCCAAGTTACCCCCTTGGGCACCCCCTTTGTTGGGGCCATATTATTTAGAATCTGTGAACTCTGTGGACAGTTTACGTGGCTATTTCTAGGGCCATAAAATGTAAAAACTAACCCTTATGGATAGGATAATTTTGTGGATCGTTTATATATCTGTCAAACAAGCTGACCCTTTATGTAGGGAATGCGTGGATTTTTACTTCCGAAAAAAGGAAGAGGTTCTCAATTCATCGGTATGCATGTTTTTTTTTTTAAATTAAAATCTATGGCACCTTGAACCTATATTAAAATCTTATAGGTAGCCATCTATTAGTCCTATCATATCACATATACATACATTGTGATATTTCCTCCATAGCTAGAATATATTATTATGCTGATCCATTTTGTCGGCGGAAACCTAGCCAATTGTAATTTAAATGTCTGATATCTAGGACCCAGTAGGTCTAGACTCTAGACTATAGCTGCAATTTACAAATCATAAGGTTATTCGTCCACAAGGTTAACATTTTTATATCAAAAAATGACTCCTTCTGGGAGAACAATCATGACAGTGAGTCAATCAGTGGTAATCCAGCTGTATATTATTATGTATAGTTGTATACCTAACATTCTGCTATAAATTAATTAATTACGCTGAACGTACTAATTGGTTTTTTTTTAAATATCAGTCGTATATCAATTTTCAATTTTCAATTTTCATTTATTCATATACGAATTAAAACTTAAAACTAATACACAAACATGCAATTATTACGGTAACATTGTACATCGAGAAAAAATATATATAAAATAAATGACAAATACGAGCAAGTTACAAAGAGGGTAGATTTAAATAAGTTCACATAGTTTACCGATGATCCCACACTAGGCGAACCTGTGTCGTGGCGATCGAGAATTATTCCTATTTGATTGCTATGAACGACAATGTTGGTCACAAGCGGAAGCGATTTTGCATTATTTCATGTGATAAAAAATAAAATAAAAATGTAGTGTGTAATAATATTATGATAGTGACAGTGTGTTAAATAAATATTGTTATAACATTGATTTACATATATATCCTTATGAATACATACATAAATACATAAAGCATGCAAAATACATAGTACACGATAGTTTTAACGCTACGTTTGTATTGTTATGATGGACTCGGTTTGATCATAATTTAGGCTTAGTAACCATCGCTTTACCTTAAGTTTCACTTCGTGTACAGATAATTGTTTTAGAGAACATTCTTTGGCGACATTATTGTAAATGTGTGGATATAGGAAATAGCTGTGTCTTCTCGCAAAAGACGTACTAACAGATGAAGTAGGTATTTTATAAACACGTTTTTTTATTATTTCTGGGTAGTCCGGGCTTGTTCGTAGAGTTTTGTGAACTCGTATAGTGACTAAGTGAATATAAAGTCGACGAACACTGAGAAGTTGCCATTCATCGAATAGTTTATTAGTGGAATAGCGAAATGGTTTACCTAACATTACTTTTAAAACTGAGCGTTGTGCGCGTTCAATTTCCATCATGTGTGTTTTGGCCGACCCACCCCAGATCCGCAAGCAATATCCTATGATTGACTGGCATAGTGCTAAGTAAATATATTTCAGAAGGTCCTTGTTAGCACAGTGCCTTAAGAGTTTCATTATATTGATAAGTTTTCTGACTTTCCCCGATAGAGTGTGTATGTGTGCTTTGAAAGATAAGGTGTTATCAATCTTAATACCAAGATACTTGATGGTGTTTGTACTTTGAATCTCCGGGCACAGGCAATTGTTTTGTAAGTTGCACCTATGTACTTTAATACCATTTGTATCTGGTGGACACGAAGCAAGAGTCTTGTAAAACGTAACGTATTTTGTCTTGTCTGTATTTAAGGTTAGAAGGTTTCTATTAAGGTATTTGCCCAGACTCGTTAAGCCAGCTTCAGCCTTCTGAAATGCGCCATCCCAAGTAGCATCGCTAAAGATCACAGCAGTGTCATCTGCGTAACAGAAGTGTTGTGCGTCTGCTGGGACAAAGTCCGAGATGTCGTTTATGTAAACCAGAAACATGGTAGGTCCTAAGATACTGCCCTGGGGAATACCAAATTGTATCCTACTTTCCGTGCTCATGCTTTCACCAATCCTCACAACTTGTTTCCTATTACTCAGATACGATTGAAACCACTGAAGTGGTAATCCTCTTATACCGATATATTCTAACTTTCTTAACAATATTGGTATTGATACTGTGTCAAAGGCTTTTGCCAAGTCCAGGAAGACACCAATGCAAGCATTACCACTGTCTAACAAGTTGCATATAAGGCTGACTAGGTCATCGACGGTGTCCTCCGTGGACTTTCCTCTCCTGAAACCGTATTGTCTATTGCTAAGCAAATTGTTTGTCTCTAGGTATGATATGAGGCGTTGGTTTATCAGCTTTTCGAGAACTTTTGATAGGCAACTGAGTAATGAGATGGGTCTATAATTAGATGGCGTATCCTTGGGACCACTTTTGTATACTGGACAAACTGCAGCTTTTTTCCATGGCTCTGGAAACTCACCATATGATATACCTACTTAGGTTGCATATATGTGTCAAAGGTGTAATAATGTGGTTTTTTATTTGTTTTATTAAATTGTTATTGATGCAGTCCAGGCCAGAGGCGCCACTCGTTTTGAGGTTTCGTATGATTGAGTCTACTTCAAATTCGTCAGTTGGGTGCATATAAAAACTGTGAGTTTTACCATTTGCGATAGAAATATCATCAGCTAGTAACTGTTCGGTAATACCTTGGTTGTTTAGGATTTCGTTTGCTAACTTACCTCCCACCGTGGAAAAGTAATCATTACAGTAGTCTAGTGATTCTGTGGAGTTATTTTTTGACTTCAATAGTTCCGTCGCAGGTGCATTTTGCTTACGAGTATGACATATGTCCTTCACTATTTGCCATAGTTTTTTAGGATTATTCTTGTTTTCGTCTAGTTGTTTTTGTTCATACTGGTGCTTAAGTTTATGCAAAAGGTCACAGCAGAAATTTCTGCAACGTTTATACGTCAGTTGAATAATAGCGTCTTTTGGCCTCTTCCGTGCTTTCAGGTGTAGGGCGTCACGGTGTCTCATGCATTTAATTAATCCCGGCGTTATCCACGTTTTAAGGCTGTACTTAGAACGGCTTACCTTGTGTGTGACTCTTTGTTTTTCTATTATACCTATAAGAGTTTCGTTAAAAGCCACAGTTGCGTCAGAGGGCGTTTTTGAGTCTAAAACATGTGACCAGTTTACCTCTTTCAAATCATCCTCTATGGCTGCGAGATTTAGTTTGCTGACTAACCGAGACCGACTTCCCCCCTTCATCTGCAATTGGGGTATACCAATCATGACCAAGTCGTGATCGGTCATAGCCGACCTACATACAACGCCTAAAGGTTTAAGTCGGGATCTTGTGAGGATGTGATCAATACAAGTAGAATACCTGGTTGGTTTGTCAATTGCCGGTACAAGATCATACTGCGCTGTTAAGCATAGGTATTCAGAGCGACTTTCCGTAATAGTGTCTGGCATTATATCAATATTCATATCTCCTGCGAGTATGAGACATTGCTTATCTTTTAGTGTGTTCAAAACCATATCTAGTGATTCTGTGAAAATACTGGTATTTTTAAAGGATGGTGACCGGTATATACCCAGAACCGTAAATTTATTCGGGACATCAACAATAATTCCATTAGCTTCTTTAAGTAAAGAAGTCTCAGACATTGATGCTTCCCAATCAGTTTTTACATAAACAACCACCCCACATGCCTTGTTTATGTAGTGGTTTGTGCGAAAATGAGAATAACCTTCAATTACACCCACAATAGTTCTATCATTCAGCCAGCACTCGGTTAAAATAATAACGTCAAATTTAATATTAGTACGTTTTAATGCAACCAAAAACTGATCAAAATTCTTTTCTATACTTCGAATATTAAATGTAAGGATTTTTAAATTTGATTGATTACTAATTATGCTCTCACATTCTTCCATTGTATTTACTACATGACAGTTTGCCGTAAATATTACGTCTAGATCTTCTGATATTTCAGGTAAATTCATTGATATAATTTTTATAATCTGATCTTGATACAGGTTTCAGGTTGTTGCCATGAGAGCAGAGATTGTTGAATATTGACGATTTTATGGCTTCAATACGTTTTATGAGTGTTTTAGGATGTTGTTTTTGATATATGTTTAGTATTTGTTTAATGGGCATAAAAGTACTGTCGACGAAGAGGAAATATACAGTTTTGTTTGGATAGCTTTTATAAGTTTTCGTGTGTGTATTGCTGAAAAGTGAAATATCAGTAAGTAAGTACCTACCTAAGTATTTAACATAAAATAAAAATATTATACATATATATGTAGTTGAGTACTTAATTATAAACGGTTGGCCGGACTCAAAAAAATCTTAATAAGCTTTATATGTAATTCCAAAGCTCGAACTCCAGTTTACAGAATCAAATACGAAGGCTTTGGGAACACCCAAATATTCCGAAAAACTTTTTTCCGAATTTGAAAACACCGAATATGTAATTTACGAAATATTGCAATACCGATTTTTTAAAATGCCGAATTCTAAAAATCACGTAAATTATAATTTCGAATATTATAATCACGAAGATTTGTTATTACGATTGTCAAATACACGAACGTTAATAAATCCGATTACTTAAGCTTACGAAAAATAAAATACCGATTTATTATAACCACGAAAAATTCAAATCCCGATCGAAAATGTGATAATTCGTGATTTTGACAAAAAAACCATAAACGTCTTAAAAACCTTAGACCCAAAACCTAAAGATAGGTGCGACGACGAGCAAAGCGAGGAGGAGCGTGTTAGGTGCACATAGATATCGAAAAACAAAGCGGAGCGCAGCGAAGCGGAGCGGAGCGTTTCAAATATAGAGCAAAACAATTGCTCGGAGTTTTATGGTGTATAACCTTAAAAACCTTAGGACCTAAACCTAAAGATAGGTGCGACGACGAGCAAAGCGAGGAGGAGCGTGTTAGGTGCACATAGATATTGAAAAACAAAGCGGAGCGCAGCGAAGCGGAGCGGAGCGTTTCAAATATAGAGTAAAAAAATTGTAAATAGAAAAGTGTTTGTAATATTTGTTGTTAAGTAACACAACAAAGCAATAAAATTGCTCAGATTTTTAGGGTGTTTAACCTTAAAAACCTTAGGACCTAAATCTAAAGATAGGTGCGACGACGAGCAAAGCGAGGAGGAGCGTGTTAGGTGCACATAGATATCGAAAACAAAGCGGAGCGCAGCGAAGCGGAGCGGAGCGTCTCAAATAATATAGCTTAAAAAATATTGTTAAATTGTATACGGATTATGCTGTTAATAAACACACTATTCTTAATAACTATTTCTTGTTAACTAAGATACATTCGGAAATTTGTATTTTCGGAATATTAAAACTTCGGGATTCGTAATTTTAACAATTCGATATAATAAAAAGTCGTACTTTTAAAACATCGAAATAATAATATTCGGAAAATTGACTTTCGTCATTTTAATAAATATGTTGTTTGAAATTTCGTTTATTAACTATTCGTGATTTTAGTTATTCGGAAACTTAAAATTCGGGATTGTGAATTATTCGGAATTATGAAATTCGTAATTTAAAAAATCGTTATTTTCATATTCGTAAAAAAGTAATTCGGATTTATGTAGTGTACCCGAAGGCTTTGCATACCAAGGGTTCTATACCATTACACTGGGTGATATTTTATCAGTGATCCTGTTAACAGGCAAATATACAATAATGCTAAGTAACTTTCGATAAAGAAGCAACTGAAAAAATACCAATATTTTAGTTGAAAATTTATTTAACTTTAATACTGACTACCTATTAGGCAATCATCTCGCATACATACGATACTTAATATGATTTAAATATCTTACATGAATGATCTTTTGATCACATTATTCTTCATCGTATTGGGCTTCCCAATTTTTCTGGTGCCATTTGTTAGAGTTGATAACTGTGAGACAAACAGAGAGAGCTAAATTAATATCTCTCATCGAGGCATTCAGAGTTCCACAATCGCACATTCACTTAGCTTAAAGTTGGTATTGTGCGTTTCAGGATATTCAATAAATTTATATCGTTAAGAGTATTGGGTGCTTTATCTTATTCCAGAATTAATATACAAAACTTCTGCTAGAGTTATTATAATATAATAATCTTTTATTTCAAAAAACATATTCGTTCATTAAAGAGAGAATAGTGTATATTTTAATAGACTAGAATAGGTGTACACAAGATCGTAATAATTTACTGTCTGCATGACTGTTTTTTTTCAACCAATTTGGTAGATAAGTACAAAATTATTTGTTTGTGAATCATTTTTTCAAAAACAACAGCACTCGAGAATCATTTTGTCGACACAATAAAAGATTTTCCTTTATTTGTTAAGGTTCTATACCTCAAAAGGAAAACCCAAAGACGATATTAGATACTACCTACTATTCATTGAGGTACCTACTTAGGTCTACTGTCTCTTTTGAATCTGTGAAAACACTTAAAAAAACTGAAACTTGTGCTCATTGCTTTCTAATTCATACAAACACCAGCCTCATCATGACATCAAATAAACTTTTGTACTTAATTTAAAATAAAAACATGTTGATAAATGTACAGAGCCCTCAAATTCTGAATCGCACCGATTTGTCAATTCTTGTTTGTGTTAAATTTCTAGGAAAAGATCATAATAATATACAATATGATGTGATATTTTCTGATTTTATTTCAAAGTAACAATAAAAAAAATATATAAGTCTCTTGCTTTGTTTTTAGAGTGCTGTGAAAAGTGATTCTAGGTATTATGACTGTCTTGAAATCTTCTAAATAATTATGTGCTAAATAAGCAATAAGTAAATATCATTAAATGCTACGGATAAATTTAAATTGAAAATGAAAACACCTTGAAGAATTTTCCATCATAAATTATGTATATTATACACATTAAAATAAATATAAGTGTTGAAAATCTAATTAGTACTTAGGTACAGACAAATATCAATGCCTAATACTAATCCTTTACTAAACATACGAAAAATACACGCATAAAATAGGCATCTACCTATAGGGAGGTTCCTAGGTTCTAAACATTAGAATCAGCATGAAGAGGGCTTAAAACGTGGCAGTGTTTGTAAAAACTCTTTCAAACAGAAGTTAAGATTTTTTTCAGTTAACGGCGCTGGTTAGCTTTGCTATTGTAGCCCTCAGATTATTATGTCAAATGTTAAATGATGTCGAAGGAGCGTTAGGTAATTCCCGACCAGCGCCTCGAGTGCGAGTTTTTTCACCTATCGAGAAATAAAATCGAAACGCAAATTTGTATGGCGCGGGAGCGGTAAGTAGCTGTACTAGCTCCGCACCATACAAATCTGCGTTTCCGATTTCACTTTTCGATAGGTGAAGAAACTCGCACTCGAGGCCCAGTGTCAGACGGAAAGTGAAATCAAAACAATTCACGCGATTTACACTAACCAAATTATAAGTCAGGTCAATAGTTCCGGAAGGCATTTCCTATCCAAGCCCGCGCCGTATATTCGAATACACTACATACCTATACGCAATAACATTTAATAAATTTCAATTCGACAGTAGCTAGGAAGATAGGTAAGTATTCGCAATAGCGCATTGTATGCAGAAAGTAACACAGTCCGCGCTACCCAGCCGGGGCCATGTGTCACTCAGACTTATTTATTTCACACAGCGGTCGAACTTTCCACTCAGCGGAAAAATGCTGCATTCTTCTCAAAATGTTGAATATTTTACTCTAAAGTTTTTGGTGAATAGAAGAGTAAACTTGACATCAAATTCGAGATAAAAAGAATTGAAATAACACATCTTAATTCTCTTCTAGATTGTCGGAAACTGACACACAGAGCTAATAATTCTTATAAAAAATTAAGAAAAAGTCTATCAGTCATGTCGTGTGCCCTCCAGTTTCTTATAATCCCGCCACGACTGCAAAAATATAAATCAAATGGATTGAACGCATCATTAACTCGGCAGCTGAATCTTGTTAGGAATTACAATATTGGTCATGATTTGTCGGCTTTGGTTTTTGCAATAATAAATAACTTTTCTGAATTATTATGCCCACATGCTGGAGCTTATCAAATCCTTCCTTCTTTTCAGAAGTTTTTATCTTTCGATAAAAACAATTTCGATACAAACAGGCTGTTGTAGATAATCGTATCTGCGACTGTGTATGTTGGCAGACACTTTATACGGGCCCTGTGTAGATAAATAAATGTTTATAAATAAAATTACAAAGCGAGGAAGTGTTGAGTTTAGACTCTCCCTAAATAGGTAATAGTGGAGATGTTAACTGATCAGCAAAAAATATTATGACTTTAAATTAGGTACATTACATCATCATCATCATCAGCCAATAATCCCTCATCATCTCCCAAGGAGCGCCACAACACTCGGTCCTCGGCCTTCCTCATCCAACCACTACCCGCCACCCGCAATTACATTATGTATATTATACACATTATTTAGGTGCTTTGTATTTTTGTATTGTATATTAGTTAATACATAAAATACGCCAGTTACAGTACGCCTCCTTCACTTATTCCATACCTATTTACACAAAGGTATATAATAATTATTATGACCATTATCGTAGTCCATAATTGCTGCGTATTTATAGTCACATTATTATTCGGTTCAAGTTAATTAATTAAATTTAACCGAACACCATATTTACGTTCCGATAACAATCTGATGAATGAAATCAAACATCCGTGTTAAAAATCTCTTAGGGATTTGCCCGTACAATATTTACTTTATGCTCATGAAATCAGCAACATTCGGCGGATTTTCAGCTGAAAGGTAAACAGTGGAGCAACAGCAGTAATCGCATTTGATTCCGTTTCATTGTTCATTTAAATTAGCATGGTAATTAATTCTTTTATATTGCTAATGTGTACTTTTATTACAAAGTAAAACTATGTGTACTTATTTGTTATAATATTATATTATTTTATAAGTACATATTATTTTTCTAAGCAAAGCTTTTGTATCAAGGTTCAATGATCGAACTTCACACTTTTTATGGCTAAGCGGTCGTAGCAAATTCGTAGCACCGTAGCACTATGGCGTAGTACGAATAACTGTTGAACTATTGCTAATGAAAAATTCAGCAAATGCTGTATACACGGTAGATTAATATAGATCGGCAGGACAATGTACGAACTTTCACTATGTGACCAACTCAGAAGACGCAAAAAAGCAGTTACTCTATACATTCTTGAAAGACTAGATTTTTCACTTTACTGTGATTATTATTTGATCCTTTTTACGATTTCCCGACTACCGCACAGCCGCCCAGTATGTGCTTACACATGTTGATTTTAAATAAACACTGCGGCTACCAAAAATATACGCAATTGAAATTCAATTACCGACAGCGAAGTCTATAAATCTTTCATTTATGTCGGCTACACACAAAACGTTTTTGTTTATACAAACGTAGGTAAGTATATCAGGTGTTTCTTTAACTCGCGTATTCGCCAAAGAGAAGAAGCTTTGTGTTCTGCACGGTATACAAGGAAGAAAGATTTACGTTGGGCTCGTTTCGCCACTGATCTTTGATGCCAATGCCAAGTCTAAATGCGTAATTAATAGTTAGGTTTACTACCTATCTAGAATTTAAATTGTTTTAATACCGGGCGGGTTGTATGAGGAATGATATTGATATTATTGATCTAAAACACCCAGACAAACCTAACAAATGAAATCGTAATTAAGCTCTAAACTTTTCAATGTTTGCTACGACCTTTATGAATTATATCATCTATTTCTCCCGCGGCCGCAGATGTAGAAAGAAAATGGCAACCGTGCAAAGTGCGAGTACAAAGGGAATGTGGGCATTGATCATACTTAGATAATGAATAGGACGAGATTTTCATAATAATTGTTTCTTTACATGGAAACTAGAATAGAACAGTATCTGCAGACTTTAAAATTCCAATGACTAACTATTTTGGTCTGAACTGTGACGAGGCAATACTTAATAGTTTCATTAAATTTCAAGAGCGGAATTTTAATGCAATAATTTACGACGGTCGAATGGTGTAGTGGTTAGTAACCCTGACTGCTATGCCGAAGGTACCGGGTTCGATTCCCGGCTGGGGCAGATATTTGTTTGAAGACAGATATTTGTACTCGGGTTGTTTGGTGTTGATATTTATATTTAATATGAATCTATCTATGTATTTTACTCGTTATATCAGCTGTCCGATACCCATATAACAGGCTCTGCCTAGTTTGGGGTCGGATGGCCGTGTGTAAGATGTCCCCACATATTATTAACGCAATTTCATTGGTAGATTTTTACCTACATATCACCTAGACCGCTTCACGCTGGTAAACAGACAGACTAAAACTCCTTTTAAAAATCTTTCCTTTCAGCTACTAAATTACTGTTATAAATTTGACGGTAGCAGTGGTATGAAATAGTCTTATCAACTCATTTATAAGGTTTATACCCTCATCTCAGGGCGACATTCGATTGAAATACTTAATTAAAATATTCTTCGTTGTAAAATGGCGTAATTCTTAACGAAAGTCAAAATAGTACCTAGTTACCTACTACCCATTCAGAAAAGGCTTATATCTTATACTCATAGCTTTTTATGCGATTTTCGATCTCCTCTTTTACTGTTGTCACTTACAGGTACTTACGGATTTCTTCATTTTTGGTAAACCAGGGCTAATAGAAAAAAATCTATAAAGGCCGCCTAGAAAGGCACATAAAACCACTGGCAATAGAACTTTTAAATACAGAAAAAGATGTTGTACGCTTGAAGCATCCTATCCTAACTTGCTCAACATAAAGTGATACTCGCATATTTAAAGTGAAGGTGTTGTCATTGGACAGTTCTTCCCCATCGACATGAAGTCATCACATCTGATAAAGGCTTCACAAGCTGATAGCAGATAAGCATTAAGAAAAAAAACTTACTCATAGACATCGAACGCGAAGCAATTCGACGAAATTTTGTTCCTAAATACTAAATGGCCACTTAGCTGCAAACTATTCACAAACTATGGCTAGAGTCCGCCAGACTTTGTTAAGTGTTAAATATGAGGGATATTATGTTTTTCTTTAACTGTTAGCCCTAAATGACTGAAGAATACTGCGTACCTACCTAATTAGTAGGTACTACGTAAGAATATAAGAATACTTAGGGTGGTTTTTCCGAACGCTAAACGTTAGTTAATTTTATAGGACTCTACCGATAAATTCCAAATTATAATCTACTGATCTAATATAAATTACTGTCAAATCAGAGTATTTTTTGTTGTAAAGGCGTCTAAAATGTC
The DNA here is from genome assembly GCF_932276165.1 of Plutella xylostella. Classification (NCBI taxonomy): domain Eukaryota; kingdom Metazoa; phylum Arthropoda; class Insecta; order Lepidoptera; family Plutellidae; genus Plutella; species Plutella xylostella. The sequence goes on along the minus strand of NC_063984.1, from coordinate 6,288,873 downwards.
TGCTATAATCATGGAATTAATAAGCACTTACGAACAAAAGTACTTCCATGGCTATAACTCAGCTCACAGATAGTTATTATAACTTAATACTTCAGACGGAAACTATGCAATAAGATTACGCAGTAGTTCTTAATTTTACCTTATGGGAGACATAAGTTCCTATACTTCCTACCTTAAAAGACTGTATAGGGGCGAGCACTAACCGGGCAGCTCTCCTACAACATAAAGTTGAAGGTTTTTAACACTTTCAAAGGAAACCACAATATTGTACGGAATGCGAGGGTCAAAACAGGTAGGTAAACTTGCTTTAGTTGATGCCACCGGCTTAGAAGATTTTTAGAAATATACGGTTCTTCTAATAATAATATACGTTGTAGGTATATAATAATATGTATACCTACCTACTATCATAAATAGAGCCAGAGATATGTCTACCATGATTTGCTCACGACGCCGACATTTGTAGGTATAATTTGTGAAAAGCTGTTTCCCATAGATAGGCAATAGGCAATAATAGGCATACCTACTATAAATAAAGAAACAATGTGAAAAAGCCAGTCCAACTCATGCTATGAATCCTTATTCGTTAATGGCGTTAATGCCAATAAATACATATTCACATTTTTACGTATTCCCGTGAAAAGGTTCCATATTTCCATGTTTTATATTTCCCGATCGCGTGTCTTTTATTCATTACGACGCCATCTAGTGCCGAGTAGTATAACTAAATTTTTACGGAAAAATTTACATCACTACCATTAAAACAACAACTGTCAGATTGTGTCGATTCGATTCAATTAACGATTAATTTAATCGATATAATTTAAATCTAATGTTTATCTTTATCTTGTCTATTGTGTTGTGATAGAAAAACTTAATATTTTAAATTTTTTATATTCATATTTAATTAATTGTACAAACGAGATACGATACGATTCCATATCACTAAAATAACATTTTACTGTAATCAATGCCATATATTCTTATCCGGGGTAATCTCGCATCATATGGGCACAAAAACCCTTGGCGTGTTTTGGTATCCGGCCTAAAAGGTACTAATATATTTTAACACTCGCAATAAAACGAACTTCTTTTCTTCTACGTAATCACTTACTGAGTTTAACGCACATGTACTAAATCGATTGCTCTAATTGCTTTAGCGGGTGATATAGAACAGCTGAAGAGGTTTGCATGTGGCGGGTATTGCGACGAATCGACTATTGTTTACCTGCAACATCCTTGTGTTATCTTGAGCGCATTGGAGGTACGTTACTAATCGCATGTAATCTTATTTGGTCTTGTTTACATTGTTATTTTGAAACCATACTTTCATGTTATCTAACTGTGCTTATTATATTTACATAAAGTTCATATACTGTTTTTATTTATTGACTTTAATTTTGTATGAATCATCTTCAAGTATTGCCTACTTAACAAAATGTTTTGTTAATTATTGTTGTTCAGGTTCTTGGCTACAAAGTGGTTGCGTCCAGCTCTACAGCAGTGAAGCAGGACTATAATGAGTACATGTGGACTATGAGGAAGGACTTCTCTGAACCCGAGCCATCCATTATTGTGGAACAAGACAACATCACCAACTTTAGCAAGGAGGCTATGCACTTGGGGAACTTCCACCATCCCGCTAAAGACGACGAAGTTTAAACAAACTTGAAATTTATTTCACATACAATCAGCAATTTAATTTTTATTATGGAAACAAAAAGCACCTTGCCTTCTTCAAACAATTTGGCTTGCCTTCCAATACTGGAAGATGGCATGGTCTATGTGGCAATAAAAGGATCCTTGCACGCAAATGATTGCTCTGTTTTTGGTTTGGGACAGGAAGAGATAAGAGCTCTGACAAAAAAGTTTCCTGGTTCTGGATCTGGAGTTGTGAATGGAATTACTATCAAAAGTAATGTGCTGAATGCTATAAACTCCCTCGCACAACTTGGCTACAAAGTGATATCCAGCACTGGAGAGACAGAGATCACCTGGACCCTGCAGCGTGAAGTTTAAATGTTAAATAAGATTCTGTTGCTTTAGTTGCTTTGACTATAATTTTAAACATGTCTGATAAGTGTTGTGATCACTCGAACTGCATGGCGGCACCAGCAAATCCATCTGTGTGTCAGACCTTATCTGAAATGGATTGGGAGCGAGGAATATGGTATGCAGGTATGCACATCCTCCAAAATTGAAATTTGAGTTACAAGTACCATTCCCAGCAGACCAAATTGACATTCACATTTTTTCAGCATTAACTGGGGACATAGATCGAGTGGAATCCATAATAAGTAAGGCAAGCGATTCAAGGACAGCTGTGAATGCACCTGACAACTCTGGTTACACAGCACTGCACTATGCAGCCCGCAATGGACACACAGACATATGCCGGCTATTGCTGCAAAATGGAGCCAACATTGACGCACTAACCAAGTGTGGCAAGGCCAGCCCACTACACAAAGCTGCAGTTGGAGGTATAAATCTTACTAACTTCCATACTATTAAGTATAATATTCATATTATGTGTTTGTAATCAATATTTTAATTTAATTCCAGGTAAACTAGCCACTGCAAAAGTTCTATTGCAGTATGGAGCTTGCATTGACCTGAAAGATGCAGATGGACACACAGCATTGAAGAAAGCAACAGATAATAAGCATGTAGCGGTTGCAGATTTATTATTGCAAAGCCAGAAGCCTGGAACTATTGCTGAATGAATTCGTCCATTGTCAACGGAAAATTTGCTCCCTAGAATGTAAAAATCAGTGCTTGATTAAGCTTTTAATATTGGTTTCCCTTTATGTTTGCCTATCTTATACTATTATATTGTTATTAATTCTATGTAAAAGAACAGAACAGGCAAATATGTAATCACTTGTATCTTCATACATATTCATAATCTCGCAAGTGTCACAATTTTGCTAAACACTAATTTGCTTTATACTTGCTACTGTGTGTATTGTTATGTGGTCGTAGGGTTTGCAAGCACTATTATTTTGCAGTGCATTTGTCACTTTATAGACCATTCCGCTCGGTGTATTTATAAAAACTAGATAAGTAATAGGTACATGTATTATTTGACAAGTCATATCATATATTTTTATTTAATAAGTTACCCTTTGTATTCTTTCATTCCTAAAAGTATTTTACACTAATAATATTATGATTTGTAAATAGATAGCTTTTATTTTGTTAAATCACTAACAAACATGGAGTAAAAATAACTGTGCGTTGTACAGAAATATTGTTATAAAATTGTTTAACCTTATTAAATTAAATAGTTTATGAACTATTGTTATCATCACAAGAATAAACAGAAAAAATGTAGTTAGTAAGAAAATCCATACATATACCTTTGTACATTTTGAAAACTTTATCATCTAACAATTTTTGATGCAATATTGTTCGTTATTTTATGTGCAATACCTACATAATACTGTTTCTATTAGAACTAACTTGTAGCGTGTCTGTTATCACTAGAAGTAGGGTTAATACCAATAAATGTTTTATATATTTTTGTCACTAACATACACTTTGTATTTTGAATTTATCTTTATTAAATAAAGGAACTCTTAACAATATTTATCTTTTACAATTCCAATAATTTCACAATATATTAAAATCCACAATTCCTGTAGACCCATGATTACATTTAAACTAGATACCTACTTTCTTCCAAAATCAATTCAACCCTTCATCTTTCATCATCAAAAACCTGTGTAAGCTCTTCGGCAACGGCAACAACGTAATGTAATCGAAAAGTTGTTTTCTATCGGTCATATTTCTTATTTTGATTCTGCATATGTCGGCGAGCGCTAGCGGTTGCCTGCAGGCGTGGTAGAGCCAGTGCGCGGCGCTGCCGGGGCGCGGGGGCGGCGCGTGCGGGTCGGGGGGCGGGGCGGCGTGTCCCGCCTTCAGCAGCATGTCGGCCAGCGCGGGCGACCGGCGCCGCACGATCGTGAGGTTGTCCAGCCCGCACGCGAGTAGGTCGCACGCGTTCACGTCAGCCCCGTATTGAATTAGGAGTCGAGCCGCGTGGTCCCTGAAAAAACATATTTTAAATAATGTTCTTCAATTATGACGAGTTCTCGGGTCGGGAGTCCTGGAACAAACATAGCGAGGTACGTCTTGCAGCCCTCTACCGTATACAGATAAACTTACTTGGGTGGCTGTGTGTGTACACACGTGAGTTACTGGACTCAGTAGAACCGTTTCAAGGCGTTGATGATAAAGTCAAAATGTGCTGCAGAAAAACAAACATAAAATAAATCTAACTTCTGAATCAACAAGGCCCTATTGAGGGCCGTGTCGCCGGTGAGCGCGGTGGAGTTGATGTCGATGTCGTGCCGCACGAAGGTAACCAGCAGGTCCTCGAACTCGGCCGCGTCGCTCACGTGCTCCACGGCCGTGTGCAGAGCGTTGGCGCCTGTTATACTGTTGCGGGAGTTTACGTTTGCACCTGGAAATGAACACAATAATAATGATTACCTATGGATAGGATATCCTGTTTCTAAGTAAGAAAAGCACGTTAAATTCACCGCCAAGGTTTAACCCCTTTTTTATTTATAAATATCGAGCCGTTGACGTGTCTGTCTGAAAGATAGTGGTACTTATTTAGGTACATTTTGATCGTCATTTTTTTATGGGTAGCAATAAAACGAGTGACTGTAAATTACAGTTCTAAGTGTCAAAATTAATTAATTTGGGTTATAGAATTACTAAGTGAGCGACTGACTGCGAGTGACGAGAAATCAACAGAACAACAACTTACAAACATTAATTTGAGTTACTTAAAATACAAAATGAGCAGCTTCATAATATTTGAGCGACCTAATATTTGTTTGAGTGTCAACGTTACGTCCTGCATTTTTTTTCAATATTTGGCAAATGTATTTTTTATACTGAGCGGCATTTTATCTTAAATGAAGTGTTTCGAATACAAAAACCACTTTGAAAAATACACTAATGAGCAGATGATACTCTGCGTATAATGAGCTCACATTTAAAAAATAAAAATAATATGAAATAACTATTTGAAGAAACACTATTCTATTAGTTGAGAAATTTTATTATTGATATATAAGGGTAATTAAATAAAACAATGTACTCCGTAAAATTAAAGTAATATGCATGCATTTATTTCAATCAAATAAACAAAAAATAAAATAAGACGCTTCAGTCAACTAAAAAAAACTTCTTATTAATAGTAAGAAACATTGATAGGTATAAGTAGCCCTACTACAACTCACCTGGCTGCAACGATTCGTCACCCGCCCCCATTCGAATCCGCGCGCATTTAAAAATCTGTAGTTTTAATTAAAAAAGCGTATCAAAATAAAAAACATAAGCCCTCAAATAGAATATCAGTAACCAATAATCATTAATAAAGCAGCATAAAAAACTTTGCTCAAAGTGAACTTTTTAGTAGTTCGATAGTATAACCTCACTTAGAAAAATCGAATCTATCTTAATATTGAAGTTGCCCTCTCTGTATTTCCAGTCGCTCACTTAGTAATTCCAGTCGCTCACTTAGTAATTAAGTCGCTCGGATAAAATTTTAATATCTGAAATGGATATATCACAATCCACTTTTTGTAAGCTCGTTCTGGATTTTATTATAAATCAATATTCGTCGTCAGTTTAGTTAATTTTTCGCTTACTCAAATTCATACCGCTCAAGTTATTAAAACAATATGTCATCATCAGTCGCAAAGTTTTTTTTTGTTCGCTCGTTTTATAATTCCCCTTTTTTTATTCATGATCCTTTACCGTACCGGTACTCCTCCCAAGATAATTTTACATGCGTACCTTTTTCAAGTAAAATGCGTGCAGTGTCTGGCTGCCCCAATCTAGCGGCGAATAATAGAGGCGTGTCGCCGTTGTCATTGTGCAAGTTGATGCCGCCGCCCACTGACAACATCTTAACTATATCATCCTGAAAATACACAAAATATTATTACAATTTCTATATGGGCGGAAAGTACGCAATCATGCAGAAAATTCGATCAGACAAGTAGGTAGTTATATCACAAAAATATCTTGAAAAAATACATTAAACAGAAAAACTTACGTGATTTTGTAAAATAGCATTGTAAAGCAGGTTTTGTGAATGTATGATCCTGGCGCCGGCGGCTAGCAGGGTCTCCACCACGGCCGTGTGTCCCTGCCACACCGCCACACACAACGGGGTGCTACCTACAAAGTAAAAGGATGATTAGTTATAACGATAATCTAGGTAAAAGCTGAAGAGTTCTCCCCAATAATAAGAGTTTGTAAATCTACAAAATTAAATGATGATCATTATTTAACCTTATCTTCACATCTTATTTAGAGTTATCCTCACTAATAAGGGTCTATACAAATCATCGCGAAAAACACGAAGGAATTTCGAATCTTTTTTCAGTCGAAAAGTCATCTCATTAGTTTCATGAGGACTTCTTTTGAAATTCTATAAATACAATAGATAAAGGAATTTACTTACCTTCCGCATCTTCGCTATTGACATTGGCGCCGGCGTCGATGAGACACCTCACCACGTCGGCGTGTCCGCGCCGCGCCGCCTGGTACAGTGGGGTCCACTCGCTGCCGTCCCGCGCCTCTAGGTAGGCTCCGTTAGCGGCTAGGAGTTTCACCTGAGGGGGAATAGAATTTTTGCTAATCACCCTTATTCTTCTTAGTAAGTCGGTGACTAGAGCTCCACCCAGAGATTCACCCATATTTATTTAAATTACAAATAATACTCAAAAAATGGTAATCTATGGAATAATAAGTTAAGTATCCAGTGGGATTGTGTTCATTTTATTGTGGTGTGAATGATCAATTAGGCCAAGTATTTTTGCACAAATATCTATTTGGTCATCAATGCATGGCTGAATGGCTTTACAACGTAAATAATCAACTTACTACATCTAAATATCCTCTTTTAGCGGCAAAGTGTATGGGTGTCATTCTATCATAGCTCTTATAATTTACAAATGCTCCAGCTTCCACCAGCAGTTTGGTGATTTCTTTGTGATTCCTGAAGGCAGCGATGTGCAGCGGGGTGAAGCCATCTCCCCCTTGCACGTCCAATCTGCAGCCTGAAAAAGGTAAAAAATATATAATAATATCACTCTAAGTATACTTAAACATAAATTTACTTGAAATAACACTCCTTTTTTATCACATACCAGCATCTATAAGGAGTTTGGCGGCCTCTGTATGCCCTTGATCTGCAGCATAATGTAGTGCTGTCCTCATGAAGGCATCTTGCTGGTTGATGCCACCGGGAATAAGTGATGCTGAAGCTAATGCTGAACCAGTGTTCTCCAGGATTGCAGCATACCACCTGCAAGGATGTAGAAAATAAGAAATATAAATTATAAAAAAAAGAAGATTTTATACAGAAAAATGGTTATTAAAATATATCATACATGTACATAGAAGACCAGGTCTCGTCTTCACGGGTGGTGGGAGCAATGCTTCCAGTATTGATGTCCTCGTCCCACTCTAGGTCCCCCTGAGGGGTAGGGGTTGCGGGACTCAGCGGGGACTTCAAGGCAGGTACTCTGCTGTCATCACTACTTGAACCCTCACTATGAATAAACACAAAGTATCCCTGATTTTTATCAGATGTCGCAAGTTCCTCCCTTGATACACTGCTATCATCTAGACTAAGACCTTCTTTAGCTCTCCTGTCACCAAAGTTTTTCAATTTGACTGCAGTTTCACTGTTCTTGCCATCATTTCTTAGTTTTCTTTTTTGAGATTTTCCATGGCGCTTCTTAGAGGTTTTCTTTATTACTGGTATGCCATCAGTGGATAAATCGATTAATAATTTAAGAATCCTAATATTGCCTGTGAAGGCGGCTTGTCCAAGACATGTTTTGCCATGAACTGTTGCTTTGTTAGGGTCAGCACCTGAAATAGTTTTGAAAATTGATTGTAAGTATACAAAAAAGTGGTAAATAGGTGCAGAGGATCAAAGAAACACTTGACTACCCAGCCTACATAAAATAAAAGTAATAATTAAAAATGTAATTTCAATAATTTTGATCATGATACATACCCTGCAATAATAATTGATTGACTTCATCATATGCTTGATCAGATATAGCTTGATACATGCTATTCTCCAATGCATTATCAGAGTCCATGACTGAGTTTTAGGACTGTATATCTCGCTGAAAATACTCGGTCATCATTGACTACCCGATAAGGTAAATTAATTTTATTAATTCATGTGTTGGTAGTAAATTCATTTTCACTTATTGTGTTTCTAAAGTAAACCTATATTTAGGAATTTTATTAAAAATTACATTATTGATCGATTCGATTCAAAATCGCAAATATTTTGTAAACAAAACAAGGATGAATGAAGATGAAGGGAGGAAATGGATGACATAAATTACAGATTAAATTATTAATGTTCACAGAGTAATTTGCCAGGCACCTACTCCTACTTGCCGACCATTAAATTTGCCGACATTACATGAGTGAATGAATGAATGAAAATAAAGGACTACTTATAATCTGTGCCGTGTTGGTGACACTAGCGACAGTGACATTTGCTGTACAGATTAAAGATTTGGAGGTTATGTTTTTTTGTTTACGATACGAACAAGAAAAACTGTAATCAAATCATATAAGAATTACTTAAATAGTTTATGTAATTATTAGTTGATCTTTCATGATACTCAGAGGACAGTGGGGTATATCAACTTCACGATGGAAGAACAGTTAGAAAATTTAGAAACAAGACATAGAAAGGAGAAGAAAGAATTGCAAGCTCATATTCAAGCCTTAAAAAAGGCCGCTAAGAACGATAAAAGCAAGAAGAAAGAACTTACTGCTGAAATTGCAAGATTAGAATCTGAAATAGATATTCGGCACAAGAAGGAATTAGATGAGTTTCAGGAGACACAGCCTGAAGCAGTTGGCGAGGCGGAGCCGGAGCCGGAACCAGAAACTAAAATAAAAGTATCTAAAGCGCAAAAAAGACGTGAGAAGAAATCGCAACAAGAGAAAGAACGAGCTGAACAAATTAAATTACAAGAGAAAGAAAACATAAATGGCCCTAGGAATATGGAAATTCAAGCTATAAATGCCAAACTAAAGGAACTAAAGTTCAAGCTGTATCCCATACCATCTGATGGGGATTGCTTGTACAAAGCAGTTTCTCATCAATTAGAAACAGTAAGAAACACTACTCTATCTGTAGATGCTCTTCGTAAGAATGTGGCAACATACATAAGACAAAACAAGGAAGATTTTTTACCCTTCATGTGTAATCCAGAAACATTTGAAATGCTAAATGATGAAGAATTTGATGAATATTGTGACAAGATATCCAATACAAAAGTGTGGGGAGGGCAGTTAGAAATCAGAGCTCTATCCAATTCCTTGAAATGCCCAATTAAAGTAATTCAGGCCACAGGTCCAGAATCTATTGACCAGGGTATGGAGTTTGAAGGCACTCCTATTGTTCTAACATATCACAGACATATGTATAGTTTGGGAGAGCATTATAATTCAACTGAGCCAGTTGTGGATGAAGACAGCTAAACTTAGAAGCTTTGCCCAATTAAATTTCATACAGCATCAACCTAAACAGAACAAGACTACTACTATGTCTAGTAGTAAAGTCTGGACTACAGTGGTTCAAGCATTTAATGTTCTATACTATTCTTATGCTAATAAAACTTCAAATAAATTATTTAAGGGGCTTTTATTATTTCAAAACTAGACAAGCATATAATTATGAGCTCTGAATTTACACATTTTAAATGAAACTGTAAGTAGGTATTAAGTGAAGCTTAAAGAGAACACAATAAACAACGTTATACATAATAGTAAAATAAATATTTCTAGATTGTCTAGGCTCCATTTTGTACAGCTTTTTCAGTTGTAGGTTCCTCTGCATTATGCTTGTTTGGGTCGTCAGGCTTCATGGCAGGGAACAGCAGCACCTCCTGTTAGGTCAAAATATTGCAATAAGTTCATGTTGAATGGGACTATTTGAAATATACCTACTCAGTTTCAATTTAAACATTTTAAACAAGAATTATGGCTCTCAGCAAAAAGAACAGATTTCACTTAACGTAAGTTTATCACAAATTATATTACCTTGATATTGTTGGAGTCAGTGAGGAACATGGTGAAGCGGTCAACACCGAGGCCCCAGCCCGCTGTGGGCGGCAGACCATACTCCAGCGCTGTGCAGAATGCCTCGTCGGTCGGAGGAGCTTCATCATCACCAGCTGCTCGGTCCTTGGCCTGCTGCTCAAACCGCTCCCTCTGGGTCGCTGGGTCATTCAATTCTGTGTATGCATTGCACACTTCTTTCTTCATGACAAACAGCTCAAACCTGAATGAAACACATGGGTTAGTGATTTAGGATTAGTAGTTGATACACTGACTCATTTACTTAATAACAAATCATTACTGAAGTTCATAATAAAAGACCTAAGATTAAATCTTACTAATCTTAGCAGTAATAAAATTGAATACTTTATATAAATAATGAATGCTTTACAAAGGGAGATAACAAAACATTAAGATAATAATGCACATGCATTATTTAATACGCCTTATTCAATGAATGATGCAATTCACCTTTCAGTTAACCCTGGTATTTCCCGGTGGTACTTAGAGAGAGGACTCATAATTTGAGGGTGATCCAGAATAAATGTAGGATTGATGCACTTCTCCTCCAGAAATTCTCCAACCAGCTTGTCTAATAGCCTGGCTGTAGTTCTAGGTGCAGGACACTCAACCTGGAAAAATATAAGACAAATTATTATTTAAGAGCATAATTTACTTATGTACTTTACTTTAGTCAGCAATATTTTCATCAAAGTTCATTCTTACCTCATGTTTTTCACAGATTTGGCTCAGTAATGCATTGGCTTCAGGAGTGTCCAGTTTGTCAGCTGGAGGTAGTTTGACATTTAGAACTTTCTCCAAAGTAGCAATCATGGGGACTCGCGCAAATGGAGGAGTGAAATCTATTTCCACCTCCTCACCATCAGGCCCATCAGGGTGGTATTTCACCTGAAACATAAAAGAAATATAAAATGTTTGAAAAAATCCTATTTAAATGGGCCAGGGAAACTTTGTTAACTATTGTATGTTAGAAATCTTACCTTGTAAGTACCATGGATGCTCTTGACCATTCCTGACAGCATGGTCTCCGTAATGGTGATCAGATCATTGTAATCAGCATAGGCCATATAGAACTCACAGGTAGTGAACTCAGGGTTGTGAGTGAGGTCAATGCCCTCATTCCTGAACTGCCTTCCAATTTCATAGACCCGGTCGAGCCCGCCAACCACCAACATCTTGTGATATAACTCTGGGGCTATTCTCATGTACAAGTCCATGTTGAGGTCATTGTGATGTGTGATGAACGGCTTGGCAGTGGCTCCTCCAGGGATCATGTTCATCATTGGGGTTTCAATCTCTAAGAAACCAAGGTTATCCAGAAACCTTCTTATGTATCCTATGATTTTTGCTCTCACATAGAATATTTGTCTGACCTGAAACATAATTCACTGCACTTTAGCACTTAGTATATTTAAGGAAAACATATATTAATAATAGGAGTAGAAATCTGATTACCTTATCATTCAAAATGAGGTCCAAATATCTCTTCCTGAATCTGGTTTCCTTGTCTTTGAGCCCAAAGTGCAGATGTGGCAGCATGTGCAGGCACGGGGACAGCAGAGTGATGGTTTGTGGAACAATGGACAGCTCTCCCTTCTTTGTTTTGCCGGGGTGACCCACACAGCCAATGATGTCTCCTCTTCTTAACTTGTCAGTGTCTGTGGCAAACTTTTCTTCAGATTCATACAGCTTGGCATTAGCCATTACCTATGAATTTTAACAGTCAGTTTAATAGTGAAGAAGAATTATGATTAAAGTAAATTTTAAAACATATTCATAGCACATTGTTTTACCTGAATCTTAACACCTTCAGCTCTAAGGTCATAGAATATAAGCTTAGCACCAGACTCTCTAATCGAGTGCACTCTGCCAGCCACTGACACAGTCACAGTCTCCAGCACATCCCCACTGTTCAGGTTGTTGTACTTCTCAATGAAGTCTGATAGGGAGGTGGTGACATTGAACTTGTGAGGGTAGGGATGGTCAGATTTAGCTCCAGTTTTGAGAGCTGCAACAGCTGCTGTTCGCAATTTGTAATACTCATTAGGACTGATCTCCTCCTCTGCAACCTTAGAAGCCTTTTTCTCTGACGAGACAGGCGCCGGTTGTTGTGCAACCTTTTCAGCTTTCTCCTTAAGTTTTTGCTCGGCTTTCAGGCGCCGTTTCAGCTCACTAAAACGAAAATTAAAGTAAATTTTTAAACAACTTATTAAATTATACCTACAAAAGGAATACCACCAACCGTTTGCTAACATCAGTAGAAAGATTCACGAATCGGCTCATGCAAAGGTTACTTCTTCTAGACCAAACCCCAGCGAAAGCCGTAAACGTCTTCGAGGTAAACATGATTCTAGTATCACTGTAATCAATTGAGTACTCACTTCTTAGATAATTTCTCACTAGACGCCTCTGCCATTGTTTGAAATATATACGGGAAAGGTCTTACTTAATTATAAATCACTTTTATTTAATATAATTGTACATCAACCCGCCACATGTGCCAGAGAGAGAAGAATGGAGAAGACTGTGTTCAAAAATTTATTTTCATTATGTCACTACTGTCATCGTATTAAGTGGCAAGATAGTTTTTAATCTGTGAAAAACTCCCGATTTTTCCGATGACCCCTCCCTTCTTCTGAGAAAACCGGTGAATGAGTCATTGAGAAATGTAAATATTTTTTTTATCTGGCAATTCGTTCATGAGTTGAATTGACATCACAGCTGTTCGTTTTGCCTGTGTCTTGATACTATAGAAAATTTTAATAATTATTTGGAAAGTGAGTTATATTGCATGTTATAATACTGATTAGGTCATTTTAATGAGAACCCAACGATACGCAGCAATTTCATACCATCCTGAAACCTGTAAGGTTCGATAACGTTTACAAATTTGTCACATCTCATTTTGTTTCCCTTGCATTCTCGTGGATATCAAGTGCAAGTTCATAGAAAATTATCTACCTTAGTTCTGTTGTTGATTTTCATTGGAATATGAAGGTTTGGATCCATCTCACATGTTATGTGTTTGTTACAGATATAATCTTATGTAGACAGGTTTCTTTACATTATCTGTCGAAATCATCACAATTACTATGCCTCTTTTTGGTAAATCTCAAAAGAGCCCAGCTGAGCTCGTGAGATCACTAAAAGATGCAGTTACTGCTCTAGAAAGGGGCGATAAAAAGGCAGAAAAAGCTCAAGAAGATGTCAGCAAAAATCTGGTAAGTTTATGACAAGTAAAGTGTATTTACATAGTTGTGTACAAGCAGTTCCATTAATTTATAATGTTTGTTTTAGTTACTGATAAAAAATATGCTTTATGGAACATCTGATGCAGAGCCTCAGACTGACATCATTGTGGCTCAGCTGGCTCAGGAGCTCTACAACACAAACCTCTTGCTGCTACTAATTCAGGTTAGTTTTTACAATAAAGTATATTTTATACTATTTAACCCTTGCAAAGATACTGACAAAACTGAAAATGAATTATTTACCTCAACTTCTCATTGTTTTCTGCACACTAAGACAAAATCTTTATTATCTTGTTGTACCAATGACCCAATAAATTTATGATGTCTATATTGTATATTTTGTTCACTACAGTTAAAATTAGTTGCTTGAGGATAACTCCTATTTACTACAATAAGTATAAGAAAAGCTTTGAAACTCAATTATCATGTTAGTTTACCATACTCACCGAGCCCAAACTGCCACCAACCAGTACAAATATACACTCACGGGCAATAAAAAAGTTCCAGGAGAAAAGCACCAAATTATTCATGGCTAGCTTAGTGACGCTTTCTGCAACATTGAAGTACATTTAACAGAGCATCGGGATATTACCAACTAAAACAGTAATATTTTGTTAAAATTTTAAATTAAATGATTGAAAAAATTGGGGTCATTTGGAGTCAGCATTTTGTGAGTGGAACTTTTTCATTTCCCATGAGTGTACTTTTGATCCAAAGCTAAAAACCCTGTGTCAATTTTTTTTTCTTTTTCAATTTACAGAATTTAAATCGAATCGATTTTGAGGGAAAGAAAGATGTAGCACAAGTGTTCAACAATGTTCTGCGACGCCAAATCGGTACTCGATCACCTACGGTTGAGTACATCTGCACGAAACCAGAGATCCTCTTCACCTTGATGTCTGGGTAATGATTTTTGCTAATTTATACATATTATGGCTAACACTATTATTATTTTCATATTTTCATTCTACTGTCTCCTCAGTATTGTATCACTTTTGTATTGACACCAAAAACTGCTCAATATATCCCATGTTTTCCTGCAACACATTGAGGATGAATACACAAGTTGATTGCATATTTTAAAATAAAATACGTCCAGGATGTTTTTTTTTGTTTTGTTTTGTACAGTAATCCACACTCCTATTAATTAAACATCCTTTACAAATTTAGATTAGATAACACGTCATACATAACATACATTCCTGCATAATTAATTCAGATTTTTATTACAAAAAATAGTAGCAGAATTTGTGAGTAAGTAATAAATGAATAAAAACATTTTATATTCAATAATAATTTTTGGTTTTGCTTCCAGGTATGAGCACCAAGAGATAGCATCCAACTGTGGTACGATGCTGCGGGAGTGCGCGAGATACGAAGCTCTGGCTAAAATAATGTTGTATTCAGACGATTTTTACAATTTCTTCCGTTATGTAGAAGTTTCTACTTTTGATATCGCCTCAGATGCCTTTTCTACTTTTAAGGTAAGCCTATTTGATCACCTTGTTAGTCTTTATTTTACTTGAGTAAGTAGCACAGACCAAGTATGGATGTCACGGCCAGATTCCAGTTGGATGGAAGTTAAGTCTGTACGTACTTCTCAGATAGGTTACTGGGGTTCCCCGTAAGTCTGGCCTCACTAATTGATGCTCCCTATGTGCTTGATTAAAAATCCTTTCATGATACAAAAGTTTATGTTGCGTACCATAGGTAGATACTTGACAAGACTAGCTAGGTAGCTAGGCACTACTACCGCCACACGTTCCCCTTTAAAACACCGAATGAAAAAGACGGGTGTTATTGTTTTGTTACATGTTTTGTGTATTCCTTTGGCCTTGAAGCGCTGAAACACCTGCACATTGGTATGCGGTTTAGGTTTTTGGGAGAAAATCGCTTAGTTCGAAAAAAATGCGCTTATTTCCCAACACAATGATATTACATCAATTAACATCCCACTCACGGCGACTGATCATTTATACAGCAGTGCAGCGATCACAGGATTCGATACCATTTACGAATCTACACAAATATATAGAAAAAGAACAGTACAGATACAGCAGATTTTCGTTTGCATCTCATTTCCCGGTTTGCGACATGCTACATTTATTTATCCACTAACCCTCTGCCCACCTTCCAGGAATTGCTAACCCGACACAAGATCCTGTGCGCGGAGTTTCTAGAAGCGAACTACGACAAGGTGTTCGGCCATTACCAGCGTCTGCTAAACTCTGAGAACTACGTGACGCGGCGGCAGAGCCTCAAGCTGCTGGGGGAGCTGCTGCTGGACCGGCACAACTTCTCCATCATGACGAGATACATCACCAACCCGGATAACCTGAAGCTCATGATGAACATGCTGAAAGAGAAGTCCAGGAACATACAGTTTGAGGCGTTCCATGTTTTTAAGGTACGTTGCTGACCTTTATATTATTGTTGTATGTGTAAATGTGTATTTGCTGTAGGTAAAGGACAGTAGCTTCAAAAGGGATACCTAAAATTATTGGAAATAGTTATGTATTGATGTTCAGTGGGTGCATACGGTTAGGTAGGTACCTAACTTATAGGTGGAAAGGTTCCCGTAATTTTATGAGTAATGATTTCATTTTATGAGTAATTAACCACAAACCTACCTACATTTGTTTATGTTTTACTGGGTGATACAAATGATAGTTATTACTAACATTTGAGTATACCTTCTCATGGTTAGTCTCCTTGTTTACCATATCGAAATACACCATGATATTAACCTCCACATCACGTATCTTGCAGGTATTCGTAGCGAACCCCAACAAGCCGAAGCCGATCCTGGACATCCTGCTGCGGAACCAGGACAAGCTGGTGGACTTCCTCACCAAGTTCCACACGGACCGCTGCGAGGACGAGCAGTTCAACGACGAGAAGGCTTACCTCATAAAGCAAATCAAAGAGCTCAAACCCTCTGAACACTAACGGCAGCTGCATTTCATTCTACCGCCACTCGATACAGAACTTAGTTATAGATGCTATTATATTTAATTGCTTCTAAGTCACCCCCGGGTGTGCGCGCGATCTATAGTAACATTGGTATTCTGGTAAGGAATTTACATTTGGTCTGTGATGTCAGGAAGAGTGTGTATGCTACGAGCAAATTAACATTTTATAATAAACATTTGTAGGAGTTAGTTATTTTTTAATGGTTTGACTTATATGTTTTGTAAGTTGTTTAAACCATTTTTTAGTTTTTATGACGTGTTTAGCGACGACCCTAGAAATCGAAGTATAAATTTTGTCACAGTAGCCCACGAGTTTGCTTAAGTTTTAGCCTTTGGAAATGACAAATAATGCAGGAACCTAAGATCTATATAGTAGAGCGAGACTTGTATATATGACACTCTAATATTTTTATTAAAATGTTTGTAAGTTTCTTTTGTACTCTAGATCAATATCAGAAATATAAATTGTTACACAAGAAGTATATTTATATATTTTCAGTATTGGTTTCAATGTATCACCTTTTATCTACTTAGTTAAAGTGTCGTAATTATTTTATTTATTGCATAAATGCTTAATTGTAATCAGAGTTCAGGTTTAATTAGTAGGTACCTAGTTAATGAAATTTCTGGTAATGTTTATGGTTAGTTTTATTTTGTCTAAATTTTCTGAGTAATTTAAATGTATCACTTTGTTTTCCAGCGTCATTAATGCAATTACATCTATTGAAAATGAATAAATATTATTTAAATCAGACGCTGTAACTCTTTTATTTAATTCAACTGAAGTGAATTAGGAGGATTTACATAGAGAGTGGTATAGTAAGGTAGGTAAATATCTAGTAATAAGAATACCGCCATTTTGCATTAGTGATTTATTCCAAACAATCAGTACCAACGCACAGTCGTGGAAATGGTGTGTATATTATGTATCATACCATAAATTTTAACTTAATTATCACAAATAAACTATACTCTTAACATCAAACAAAGTTTATGTACATAAGTAGTATAAGCATTTAGATAAACCAAGGTGTCTACCATATTATACAATATGGCTGAAATCATACGTTATACTTCGTCAACTGTTGGTTTTCTTAATAATTCATTATCTCTTATATTTTGATGTTATTAAAAAGTACCTATATGCCATTTAAGGCGTCATATAACATAATATAGTTAAATATAATAGATAAATAACCGAATAAAGGGGACAAATTAAAATCAGTCTTGCTTTGGCGACATCCGACACAGACAGCAAAGCAGTGGTTTACGTTTTCATGTAAAACTCAAATACCTTAGAATCAAGCTAATGTGAAGTTAAAGTATTAGCTAGTTAGATACTAAATACCTTTTTTAAACAAAAAAAAAACATATTGCGAATTACCCTAAAATTGTCATTGATTATACCAATAAAAAGATCCTTACGTAATATAGTATAATTATTATCTATTTTATGCTATACCTAGTATATCTAGTATCATTTTCCTGGCAAAACAATATACAATAAATAAATGGAAGAACAAAATAATTCATGGACCAATATAAGCTTTGTGAGATGTACTTATAATATTCTGAAAACATAAAATACCTATTCTTAAATATATTCACTTAGTATGATACTTTTAAAATATTGTGAAATAGTACGACATACTATGGTTTACGTTAAACTTCTAAGATATAATTTAAAAGGCGCATGATTAGGAGCGGTGCATATAACACTACAGTCAGATCAAAATACCGAACAAATAAGTAAATATTCATTAAAACTACCTACATACATGCTCCTTATCTATCATTTCTTAACTTTTATTGTAGAATGCAGGCTGCCCTAGTATAATATCCTTAGAATATTATTTCAGCTTTCATGTCTTAAGTCAATCTGCCTGCGGAATAAATAAAGGTTTAGGTTCATACTTGTAGGATAAATTGGACAACTTCGCGCCTGCATTCTAACACTTTATTTAATAGATTAGGGGGTTATTTTAAGTTATTTTTATTTAAGTTTAAATAAGAATCTTAAATGTAACAGTACATGAAAGGGATGTTTGTTATATAGTACAGCTACAAATTGTATGTTTTCGTTAAACCAGTTCGATCGATTTGAGAAAAAAATCTTGAATATTTTGAAATTCAAGTTACTCAAATGAGCTTTCATCAAAACGCGCTCATTTTTTTCGAGAATGAGCTCTAATGGACATCGTGTGGTTGGTTCGTGGATTTCATCGAGGCAGTCAAACGAAATGATGAAGTTTAACAAACATAAATTATAGGTAAAGGCCTATACTATAATGACACATTTAACGAAAATAACAGTAGGTAGTATTATATGGCAGTGTCGCTGCTTCATTGCACTGATTTGCTTCAAATACATTTTTATTACAGATCACATTTTCCTTTGATCTAGATGGATCTAGCTATAATTAACTCCTGAACTTAAAAAAACTTTACACACCAAAATCAATATCATAAAGTCAGTTTTGCTTTATAATATTCTACTGTAGAACCAGAGTTCATATCCTATTATCTGTGTCTATGTTTTATATTTATATTATATTCTGACTTTATATTTTTATGGATTTTTTATAGGCAAAGAACGCCAATCACAAATTACAGTTGAGTAAACCATTAAGTCTTTCAGCAAAATCCCATTTGAAATAACTATATCTTAAATATTAACAGTAAAATTGTAATCAGTCTACGGATAAACGCGTCAAATATTGGCATATATCTGCAGATTGCAAGAATTTTATATCTGAAAATCTTTAACATTAACTACATAGTGAACACGCCCATGTTCTTATGTCGCTCTAGGTATAAAAATTGTGTTCATCAGAGTTCAGATATTTAATCTGAAAGTTAACTGGGCACTTGGGTTGCTGTAGTACAGCTGAACACAAAAGAGTAGAGATTAATGTTTTTGGAACTAAACAGATTTAAACCTGGCAATAAAAAAAAACTTGTGATTTGTGGTCTGTTTCTATGGTTTGAATGTCAAACTCGCCCTGTTCCTGTATAAACAAATCGAATTTTGCTTAATTTTGGAGTTTTGTGGATTGTTGAGTTTGTTCACGAAGTGAAAATGAATAAAACCATTCGCAGCGAAGCTAGACAGATGATTTACAGCGTTTACCTACGATGTTTGGCGGAGAATGAGGCTGGAGAAGTATTAGTCAATATATACGATGTTTATGAAAGAGCAGCGTTTTATACTGGTGAGTAGGTACTTAATTTCTAACCATTAACATACATTGCTTATATTTCTTGTAAAAAAGTACTATTTTGATGTAATAGAATGCCTTTCAATGTGTATTTGTTATTCTTATAGAGGTTAGAAAATACTAGTGTCAAACGTTACATGACATCAGGGTCTGGATGCTAATGTTGTCAAAACATCAGGTCTAGATACTTTTTTACTAACCCCCGACTCAAAAAGGGTATCGATAAGTTTTACAGCTGTAGGTGTCTATGTGTGTCGGTCTCTCCGTGTAGAGTACCTATTGTAAAAATATGTGTAATAATATGTAATGCCGAGTTGCAGCAAGGGACTTTAAGCTAATGTGGACATTAAATCTATGTCTGTCTCTTTCTGTCCGTATACTGTCAAAGCAAGGCAACAATACATTTAATGCCGACATTAACTTAAAGATCCTTTCTGCAACTCAGTGTAAGAGTCGGTATAAATTCTCCAGACATAATAATTTGCAAGTCACTGCTTTTCTGACCAATTAAATAATTTGTTGCAGGAAAATCGGTAAACACAGTTTTAGAAGAATTGCCGGGGCACATTTGAACTTTTTCCTGAGCAAGAAAAAACTGTAATAAAATATCGATGTGTGATACTATCACTTTTCTCCTATAGTAATTACATAATGGGATAACCAACACATGTTTCAGTGCAAAAAAACATTATGAAATACACAATGAAATAAAAGTTACAGTTGATTTGATTTAATGAAATTCATTCAAGACTGCCCCCCTCTCCCCTACTAATTTCTTCTCTTAACATAAACCTCCCCAAAAAGTCGCATTTTATAATTAGTAAATATTTGAAACATTTCTCGTTTTGATTTTTTCTGCTAAAGTATCGTGATACTTTTGTCCGTTTTCTATACTATAATAGTGTGGCCACTTTCTTAGATTGCAACGCCCTCAATTATTCTCTACTCTTTTATGTTCCATTGTACTGACATAGAATCTTATCAATGGATAAACGTCAATCTGTGACTTCGATTTAATTTTGGTATACCTTTGCGCATTCCAATATTTTCTAAACTATTTCACCAATCTCGATAGCATTAAAATTTATGACATACCTATCATACAAAAAACATCAAGAATACTATATATCTTGGCTATTGAATAAATTACTCCGTTGATACTAAATCCGAGTTTACTGCAAGTCGCATTCGTGCTAAGACTTTTAGTTTAGAAAACAAAATAAAAAATCGCTTGAAAAAACCTTGTAACGTTGAAACATTTGAGATCAAGTTGAAATATACAATGACATAGTCACTGCAGGCGAACTTAGCCACTTTAGGCACTAAAATTCAGAGAGCATTTCACGTAAAAATGCTTGACACAAGACAACATTGTTCCTCGCGCTAAGTGACACGGCGTCTAACCATTGTCACTGTATAGCTCAATATAAACAGTCATAATATATAAACACATATAAATGTACAGCTTAGCTCATGATGATGAGTTGTCCGGTGTTGTTGGCATAGACGAGCCCCTGCCCCGGCTGCGGCGCCCAGCGCAGGCAGTTGAGGCTCGTGAACCCCTGCTCCCAGTTCTGTTCCAACTCCTTGATAGGGGAAAGACCCGTGCGGCTTGAACTCTCTGTGGACAGATGGATTGATATTTAGACATGAGAGAAGATCAAAATGGCGCCATTTGCATGTTGCATTTTTTAAACAAATGACAGCTCGTCTTTTCCTAAAGACCAATGGTGTCACGCTTTTTCGACACTATCCACCCACACCCCTATGGCGACCTATTAAGTTTTCAGTCTTCTGCGCATTGGTTCAGTTGAGTGGATCCTAGTGCCTATTTAAATGTATAGTATTTTCAGGACTACAATTATTTATACAAAAATGACAATTCTAGACATTGAGTGCACTCACCTAGAGGCGACAGTCGGTAGAGCAGTGCGAACACGTTATTGCGTGCGTGAGGCAGCGTGGTGAATCTTCTGGAGCCGAGTCCCACGGCGAGATGCCGGGCCGTGGGCGACAGGGCCACTGACACTGCGCTCTGTTCTAGCACGGCCGTGTGGAGGCACTGGCCTAGACGGCCCCATTCGAGGGAGTACACACCTGCGGGCAAAAGGGTAGTAAGTGAATCGTCAATTATTGCATTAAAAAATAGGACATAAAAGGAGTTCTGCGTCCAAAACTACTAGGTATATGTAATGGGGCATCTAGAAAGTAATACAAACATTATCTATTATGGATTTATGATGTTTCGTGGCCCATATAATGACTGGTCGCCATTTCAATAGTGACAACTCATCCAATAAGGATGTTAATTTATAGACTTAGAAAGTGGACATGGACACTCACCTAGCCAATGATTGGTATGCCTCAGTCTTGGAACAGGGAGTAGGGCGACTAGCAGTCGGCCATCTTTGGAAATGTCTATGCTTGCGTCATTGTGAATTCTGCACCTTTGGACCACTACATTTTTCGTGCCTGAAACATAAGACTTACTGGTAAAAGAAAAAAAAAGAAAATCGTAAAGACCTTTTCATTAGTACCTTGACAGTGGGTCACCCCACAAATGTAAGGGGCCTTGAAGAAACAGATGTTTTATGAATATTTCCATACGTAATATTATGAATAAATGAAATACCAGCACTGTTTCTCCAGGAAATTCATATCAATATTTCATAATCACATCATCATAATGAGAGTACTGTAATAACTAATAACCATAATAAAATATTGGAGATTTTAAAAAGCGCCTAACTGGCTTAGGGCTGCGATTCTACGACCAACATATGAGTGGATGAATATCAAACTGCCATATGTCCACCTACCCGAAAAATTGACTTTTTGATTTGGTCGTGTTCTCCGTTAAAATGTCAGTTTGCCTATGCCCTTCAAGTTCCAATAAGTGCAAGGCATCCATGAGAAAAAAGCCGTTAAAAAAGTAAGTTTTTTTCAAATCCTTTTAAGTCTAACCGTTTCGCATTACAAATTTTCACAAGTCCATTCCGGCCAATCACAGAGCGTAATTTTTTCAACATGGCGTCAGTCTTGGTGAGAATTTCGAGGCTGTGGTGTGTGCTCCCAGTGTTTTATAACGAATATGAATGAAAATGTTGAGGAAATTATGATTGTGGACCCTGATAAAGCTCGGAAAAGGAACAGATTGAAGAGTGTAGCAAAAAAACGACAGAAAACTATGGCGAAGTAAATTTAAAACCCCTTTTTTCCAACCCACGTGTCAATCACAAAGCATTTTCGTAGTAAACACAGGGCCGTATCGGGTAGAATATAATACGGTAGGTAGGTACTTTTCTACCGATAAATTTTGGTTGATTAACTTCATTGTATTTAATAGAATATAGACTATATTAGTCTTACTGAGTCCGACCCATATTATATTAGTATTTTTCAAACAACTATAAGTCCTTATGACTCATATCAAAACAGCATAAGTCTTGTATGGGCATATCAAACTGCTATAAGTCCAAACTGTTTATTAACTTTTACGCCTTTCTATGAGTGTTATAATGGATTTGTTTATAAAAATACATTCTTAAGGTCACAAGTCAACTGATTAAATCACGGGGCAAGTTCTATGACCATTAAATAATAGAGAAAACAATAACCTCCATTTCCCAAATTTTGCGTGGACGTGACATATGGCAGTTTGATATTCATCCACTCATATGTTAAAATATCAGTTGCTGAATATAGTTACTTACTATCAGCAATATCGGGCGTGTCCCCCGTGGTGAAGTCCCAGGCCTGCACGCGGTAGGTAGGCGCGGGCACGGCCTCCGACACCAGCCCCGCGTCCAGGAAGCCGCCCAGCCCGCCGCCGCCGCCCTCCTCCACTACTAGCGCGTTCTGGGACGAGAAAACGTGGGTTTGGTGACTTTGGGTTGATATATTATGTTAAAATTGTCTCTTCCATCCAAAGGTTGTCTGGTAGAAATTGCTTTAAGCAATAAGACCGCCTTTTTAGGGTTTCGTAGCCAAAATGGCAAAAACGGAACCCTTATAGTTTCGTCATGTCCGTCTGTCCGTCTGTCCGTCTGTCACAGCCGATTTACTCGGAAACTATAAGTACTACAGTGATGAAATTTGATGGGAATATGTGTTGTATGAACCGCTACAAAAATATGACACTAAATAGTAAAAAAAAGAATTGGGGGTGGGGCCCCCCATACATGTAACTGAGGGATGAATTTTTTTTTTTCGATGTACATACCCGTGTGGGGTACCAATGGAAAGGTCTTTTAAAATGATATAAAGTTTTCTAAAAAACATTTTTCTTAAAGTGAACGGTTTTTGAGATATCAGCTCTCAAAGTCGTAAAAAGTATGTCCCCCCCCCTCTATTTTTATAACTACGGGGTATAAAATTCTAAAAAAAATAGAGGTGATGCATGCTAATTAACTCTTTCAACGATTTTTGGTTTGATCAAAGTATCTCTTATAGTTTTTGAGATAGGTTGATTTAACTGTAATTTTGCTGCTACGGAACCCTTTGTGCGCGAGCCCGACTCGCACTTGGCCGGTTTTTTGTACTATTTTATACATAAGGTGTGATATTGTAATGTTTTCTTTAATGGTGCAAAATAAAGTCTATTCTATTCTATATTCGATTTGAAAGTGGCGAAAGGAGAATGTGTATAACACTAACATACTAAATACATTGATATGGTTTCATAATTAATCCAATACAGATAAGGTTCTTACCTGCGCCAGTATAATAGGTTGCAAGTAGTCGTGCACCCTCGGCATGGGCATCCGCTGCGGGCGCGCGCCGGCCTCGCCCCCCGCTCCCCCCTCGCCCACCGGCAGGTCGTTGACCTGCACCAGCGGCACGGCCACGTTGTTGAGGATCTGGTCGAACTGGCGCGGCTCGCGGTTGCCCGTGGTGTCCAGGCGGCCGCTGATGATGTGCGGGCGGTAGGCGGCGAAGGGGCGGCGGCCGGGCTCCCCCGCCCCGCCCCCCGGCCCCCCCGCCGCGCTGTCCGCGTTGTTGGACTGGATGGCGAACATCTCCCGCACGGACGACGGCGGGTAGAGCCGGATCGTCTGCAGCCGCCGCAGCCGCGAGCGAGCCGCCGTGCGCAGCCTCACAGCCTGCATGTGCGCTATTCTAAACAAGTTTATTCTGCTATCGAACTCGTTCGAGTCTCCCCTCCCGTGTTGGCGGGAGGGCTCCTCGCGGGACGGGCCGGGCTGGCTGCCGGATGGGCCGGCCACCGGCTCCCCGTGCTCGTCCGTGCTCGGCGGGGGCTTCACCGGTTTTCTTTTAGTGGGCAGTCGCCGCACTGCCGGTATTCTGTAGGAAGTCGCCGGTGGGAACACTTTTCTCTTGGCTATCGGATGGACGTTAGGGTTGGTTCTGTGGAGAGCCTTCAGGCGGCGGCTCTCGAGGTAGAGGTCGCGGCGGCTGCGCGCGGTGGCCGACGTGTTGCGGTTGGCGGCGGAGATCTGCACGGCGAGGCGGTTGGACCAGCGCTGCAGGTGCGGGGGCACGCGGGGCGCGGCGCGGGGCGCGGGGGCGCGGGGCGGCGGCCGCGAGCTCGACGTCGCGCCCGAGGTAGACGCCGCCGCCGATTCGCTCTTCTTAGCATTGTTTTTAATTTCTTTCTTTTTCTTTTCATCATCGTCTGAATCACTAGTAGGCCACGAGGATGTGGAATTAGAATCGTTATTCCCGTCGCCATTCTCTTCAGTCGTCGTGTTCATTTCAGGGGTCGTGTTGTTCTCTACGGGTTGAGCGTCGTCACTGGCCGCAGCGTCGCGGGGCGAGGGTGCCTCCGCCGGCGCGGGCGGCTGGTCCTGGATGGCGGCGGGGGGGTCCTCCCCGCGCGGGGCGGGGGAGGGGGCGTCCTGGCCCTCATTGTCCCTCCGGTTCAGTCTGTTCGTCATCAGCATCAGGCACGTGAGCGCCAGCGCCTTCTTGAGCGTCCGCAGCATGTGTATGATGAGCTGGCTGAGGCCGCGCTCCTCGAGGCAGCTCATCATCATGTTGAACATGATGGAGAGCACCTGCATGGCGCGCATGCGGATCTCGTTCCTGGTGCAGTGCAGCTCGAAGGAGCGCGGGGCGGGGCGGGGCGCGGCGCGGGGCGCGGGGCGGGCGTGGCGCGGGGGTCGCGCGGGGCGGCGGCGCGGCTCGGGCCCGGCGCGGCGGCGCGGGGACAGGGCGCTGCGCAGGCGGTGCAGCGCGCGCAGCTGGTCGGCGCGGCGCGGGGCGCGGCGCGCGCTGGGCCCCTGCTCGGGCTCCGTGGGCACGGAGCTGCTGGTGCTGTCGGTGGACAGCGTTGTGTGCTGGCTGTCGTCGTCCAGGTCGGGCGGCGCGGGCGCGGCCGACAGCTCGGACAGGTAGCGGCAGCGCTCCAGCAGCGGGCGCGTGTAGTACTGCGGGGCGCCGCGCCGCGCGCGTTGCAGCGCCAGCACGCGGCGCCGCAGCTCCTCCCACAGGCGGCGCAGCTCGCGCGGGCCGCCCCCCCGCCCGCCGCGCAGCCACATGTCCGTGAGCTGCGCCGTGTGCGCGTGCAGGGCGTTGACCCCGGCGCGCACCTTGCGGAAGGCGTCGGCGGCGGAGAGCGGCGCGCGGGCGGGCGCGGGGGGGGCGCGGCTGGTGGAGGCGCGCGGGGAGTCCCGCCGCCCGCGCCGCGCCTCCCGCTCCGGGTTCTCGTCGGTGCTGTGGCTCCGCACGCGGAACCTGTTGTTAGAGACGGTTATGTTGAACCTGTGCCGCGAGTCGCTGTCCGGTGACGTGCCGTTCTGCACGACATCGTCGTCGTTAACGTTTAGTTCGACCACCATCCGGTTAGTGGGATGATGGTGGCTGTCCGTGGAGTGTCTGTTGTCGGGGGTGTCCTGGATGGAGTGCCTCGCGCGGATCAGGTTCACTTCGAGCGCCTGGTCGCTGTCGGAGTCGGTCTCGGAGGAGAGGAACTCGTGTCGCAGGCTGGAGCTGAAGAGGCGCACGCGGGGCCGCTGGCTGCGGGGGCGGGCGCCGCGGGGCGCGCCCTCGCTGTCGTCGGACTGGGCGCCCCCGCGGCGCGGCATGCCCCGCTCCACGCTGGCGAGCGTGTTGAGCGACATGTTGGTGATGAGGTTGAGCAGGCGGGTGCCGGAGTCGCGCAGGATGTCGCGGATGAGGTCGAGGCTCTCGTTGATGGTCTGCGCGGCGACGGGGCTGATCTGCGTGGAGGAGTTGGCGGTGGGGCGGCGGCGGTCGGCGGGGCGGGCGGGGCGCGCGGGGGGCGGGGAGGTGCTGGTGGCGGTGTGCTGCTGCGCGAGGTGGCGGCGCCGCTGCAGGAAGAACCGCGCGGAGGGCGAGTCCAGGCGGTGCGACGTGAACACGCTGGTACGGGACGTGCCCGAGTCGCCGCTGCTGAAGGTAACCGTGTGGTGTCTCCCGCTGGGGCCGCTCGTGGCGGAGAAGGGGTTGGGCAGCCAGCGCGTGGCGCGCTCGCTGGACCGCGCGCGGGACGAGCCGTCGTTCAGCCGCTGGAAGGCGGACGAGCTTGAACCGAACAGTGATCTCTCTTGATTCGGCGAGTTGCTTTGGTTTGAATCTTCAGTTCTAGAAAAGGAAATTTAACATTAAAATGCCGCCATTTGTTCTTCATACTCACAATTTTGATTTGTTTTTTCTTGTAAATACCTTGAGGGATTACTGTTAATGGACAGCACGTCGAGGTTCAGTAGGCGGCTGCTGCTGCCCTCGCCGTCGCCGCTGTCGCCGCCATCTTGGGGACGCACTGGCGTTGTGTCTGTACATTTTTAATGTAAATAAATAAGGTATGATGGCTGCTGCATATTGTAATATCCCCCCCCTGTAGAGACTTTCTTCGGACTCTAACCTACCTATTTGAGACGTATTTTTTCGCCCTAACTAAACTGGAACGGAACTGAAGAGAAGTCTTGTAACGGTATACGTGTTTTGCATTATTCGTTTGGCCAATACGTGATCGTCTAGTCTAGCGGTTAGGACTCTACATTGCCGAAGTAACTCAAGTTCTTTTAGGAGGTTGAGAGAATCCCTACCCTAGCACTAATCCCTAGAACCCTAGTTCATAATCCCTAATTTATCTATTTGTTAGGACCACAGAACAAAGCTCATGCAATAGTTATTTCTTAAAACATACATGATTTAATTAACCAAAAGTAATTTAAATATATACAAAATTATCTATAAAAAAAAAGGTTTTTAATTTGAATAGAAGGTGCGCCCCGCCTCGCACACCCTATGAAGGACGACCAGATCCGTCCACCAGACCCATCTACCTTCTCTAGCCCACTGGCTCTATTCAAACTGTTTTTTTTTTGTCAGTCAGTCCCTAGGAAAGGATCTATTGATTGGGATCCAGATGATGTTAATAATATTTTATTCAGCTTCACAATTCGGCACGGATATCTCCTGAGCCTACTTAAGCATTTATTCGACACGGATATTTCCTGAGTCTACTTATGCATTTATTCGACACGGACACTTCCTGAGTCTACTTAATGTATCAATAATGTGTAATAGTTATTCGGCACGGATAGTTCCTGAGCCTACTTCTGTATCCATAATATGCAATAATTATTCGGCACGGGTATTTCCTGAGCCTGCTCTTGTATTTTCGACACGGATATTCCCTGAGTCTACTTATACATTTATTCGACACGGATATTTCCTGAGTCTACTTAATAATGTGTAATAGTTATTTGGCACGGATATCTTATGTAACCATAATGTGTAATAGTTATTCGGCACGGATATTTCCTGAGCCTACTCTTGTATTTTCGACACGGATATTCCCTGAGTCTACTTATACATTTATTCGACACGGATATTTCCTGAGTCTACTCATGTGTATCGTCACAGTACAATGTCTTCCAATAATGGACATAATTAGAATATAATTACTATCTCCCATTTCAGCTTGTGTCAAGAGCAATCACTCAAATGTATCTCTATATCGTAGATCTCAGAGTTATGTGACAATTAATATTTTATCGATGCTGGCTTGTGTCTACCATGGTACCTACAAGTTGTTCGAGGTGGTTTCCCTGCCTCTAATTAACTTCATCACAGTCAAGCTCAACATTACTTATTAATAACTAACTGTCATCATCTCCTCCTGTATATAGTATGTATATTGGTCAGTTTGTAAGAAGAATCCAATTCAGCAACTGCTTTCCTTTACCCAAGCTGATAAGAAGTCATTTCAATGTATTTATCGGTAGTAAGTAACTCATGTACTATGAAAATATTTTCCTATCTTATTCAAAACTTAGTAAATTTTATTTAGAATAGAATACAGTTGAAACTCTTATGGTCGCCAATCGCCTCAATGACCCTAATTATAAATTTTGTTTAATATTATCAACATCTTATCCAAACCCAAATCAATAATTATTTATATTAGCAGAATTAAAGGAAAATAATAAGTATAATAAATTATTACTAATCACTTAATATGTAAAAGTTGTCATGGTCACAGTCAATAACATATAGCCAATGATATCCATTTATCCTTCAAAAGTAAAATTGCATGAATATTCACTATGGAAATATTTATTTTATCTTTTCCAAATATTTCAGTTAGCTTAAAATAGTGTTAGTGCTCCTATGGCCGTCATCCAACACATTGACCCTACGGGTATAAGTATCTAATTGAAGGTATTTATTTTATTTAATCAGACAAGTAGATAACTTTAGTAAAAGTAAAGTTGGTGCTCAACTAGGTCGGAAACTGACTCATTGACCCTATTATTTATTAATTTTGTTTAATATTCTTCATCTTTTCCAAAGCAAAATCAATCTTTATTTATATTAATAAAAGGGTATAATGCAGGTTTTTAAGTATTATAAATTATCATTAACTTGCTGAATATATAAGAATTGTCTTAGTCACAGTCAGTCAGGTACAAGTTATGACCAATATAACCATTGAATAAAAGGAATACTTACTAAATTACATGAATTCTATTCTGTTTTCTGATACATAACTAGTAATTGAGGTACTGAAGTAAATACCTATTGAATTCCAATAAAGCAAACTTTACATACTTAGGTGGGTAAGCAAATACCAAAATCATATCTATCACATCAATGAGTAAGAGGCCTAGATCCACTAACTATACATCAATAACATTCACCACACATGAGATACAAAAGTATAGCATGTTTTCCAATTCAATAAACTACTCTCCCACAGTCTAAACCTACCTGCTTAGCATCTAACTGGTTTGAAGATGAAATGCATTTTATACAAACCCACATTTTAAACAATGTACCTAGTATCAAATACCTAGTAAGTAAGTATAAATTTAGAATCTGGGTTTCTTAGTTCTGAACTAATGTTTTGAAAGTAGATTTGTTTTGCAAACAATACCAAACAACAAACAATGTCCCTTAAATGTTTGTTGGTTTTGTTGCTGCCTAATTGTTAAGTATGTTTTTTTTCTTTTATGATAAACAATACTTCAAATACCTGAATTTACCAAGTGTAGCTAAACCCATAATAAAACCATAAAGAATCATTAAACTATTGAATCACACAAGTACACACAATAATTATTCAAGTAGAAACATAGTATTTTATGAAAATATGGTCCGGCCAATTTTCATCCCGGTGGAAAAATGTTTAAAATCATTTCAAATATTAAGAATACAAGTAATAAGTAATGTTTATAATAACCACTCTTAGAGAATCAAAGTAGGTTGAGGTAGCTGTAGATTTTAAATTACTTAAGTACTAAATAGAAATGCTGATTCAAATAAGAATATAATTTTGCTAAATAGATTCATAGCTTAATATGAATAACCTGAAGCATATTCTTCATTCTGGTTTCAAGACTGAATAGATAAGTAAGTACATGCTTACATGAGAACTAGATGGAGTTGGTAGAAATAAGTTTATATTGTGTATCTCAGGAGATAAGTAAATAAGTACCGACTACCTAGGAATATGAATCTTCTTGTAACCTAAACAATTTCAGAATTATCTAATATGTTACCTAATAGATTTACTTAAATTGCAAGCACTTATCACTGAATAGGATTCCACATAATTATGTTATACTTATATCTGATGAATCATCCATTATTATTACTTAGGTACTTATTCAGATTGTTGTGCAAGCCTAGTAAGTTTGTAAACCAAATATGTTGGAACATAGGTTATGATCCACCACAATGAAACATAGGTACACCTAATGGTCTGTATTATGCTAATTACTGTTCTTTACTGGGTATGCAAAGACTGCTGGGTGAAACAATTTCAGGTAGATAGATTGCTGTGAGTAAAAGTAACATACTTAAATACTTGACTCATTAGCCATCATCTCAATAGAACATACTATTCAATATCTGTACTATATTGATATAAGTAACTAAGTTTATTCCTTCCAGGTAAACAAACATAGCTTGATGAAACAAGTGGGGTAATTTTCCCATAGTCGAATGTACTTATGCTTGTAAATTGATTGTTTTATGTGATAGAATCTTTAAGGCTGATTGATGAAGTAAAAGGTGGTTTCCTTGGGTCTCTCCTAATAAGCCTAGGTACCCTAGCAGTCTTCAATTTCAAAATGGCCAAGAAGCTTAACAATAAATAATGGGGAACAATTGGATTTTTAGGTTATGAAAAATATTCTAATTTTGAAACCAGAACAAAGTAAGTAGATAGATATTCTAATATAAAGAATGGGGTGAAGTATAGATATGCTGTGATACCTCTAAATAGTGGTTATGACAAAATATTATCGACACTTAGCTGAGGATCCTGAGGCGCCGCCGCCGGCCGGCCGAAGCTGCAAAACCACCCCGCCATAAAACATAAAATACACTTCCACTATCCCTCCCATATGCAAACGCTCCATCCTATCACCCGAAACTCCACGAGAAGCCCAAGGGCGAGTTTTCTTCCCGAAATCTATTTATAGCCTCTCCTGACCATCGACTCCCTTTTTTCTTTTTCTTTTTTCCCCCGGTTCCTCCATCGAACTTTTCGATTCCACTCCATCCCTAAGATCCTAGACTACAGGTGGCGCCACTGAGCTAGACAATAACACAACTATTAAATATTTTTAAGGTAATAAACCGATGAACTATTGTTCTATAATTATTGATAATTAATATTATTATTATTTAACTAGTATTTACTAATTTTAAGTCCTGATTCGATTAATTAGAACTAAAAGATACTCAGTTGAGCGTCAAGGAGGCGTAGTACGTAAAGTGTCGCGTAAATTAGTGTTGTGCAAATCTGATCCTCATAATAATAACTTATCACTATGGCGTCATTCATTTCAATAATCAAACAATAATTAACAGAGCCTTATAAACGGTTGAAACATAATATAACCGAATCTAGTATGATATCTCTTTAAACTCTAAGCGTCAACAATAAGACTTGTACTTATTCTAGGTATCTGTCGATTCGAACGACACAACAGCCCCCGAACATTACCATATAAGGAAATGCATCATCGAGTCTAACCCATTAGATGGCACTAGTGTGGCATTTCTACATCGCGGTATGGTTGTGTTTTCCAACCAGCGTATAGTCTTATTTTGCTTATAATAAAAATTTCGCCAATCTATACATAATGTATAAGTCTGCTACGGACGGACTATGTTCCGTTACAACCACCCCCTAAATTTTTAGGAAATGCAATTGGATAAAAATTTACCTATCTAAGACTTATACATTATACATGAATAACGGTACATGAAAATAACAAACTAATATCAGAACCTTACAATACAAATAAGTTTCGTTACAACCACCCCCTAAATTTTTAGGAAATGCAATTGGATAAAAATTTACCTACTTAACTTGATAGACAATGATAACTCTATATTTAATCTTAGTGAAGGTGATAAACCCCAATACTCTCATATTAAATTTACTTAATTCATAGTATTGTAACCAGTGTTTTATTGTTACTTAGTAATATTAAAAACAGAATATTCGAGGTAACAGTCGCTGTACCCTTCGCTATCTCGAATATGCAACGAGTTCGAGGCCCCCTACTGCAGATAGATGCCACCCACTCGACCAGCGCACCCAATGAGGACAACAAAGGTGTCATTACCCGACAGGCGTGCACATAATCAATCCTATCAGGTAACTCATTTGATAACTCTCTTATAAGAATTCATCAAACGCCCTATATGTTTCTCAGTGATTTCTCCATACGATCGATGCATTGGGTGAATTGCTTACTGTTTTCTTCCCAATGTCTTTGCAATTAAGAAAAGAAACTAAGTAACAAAGTTAACCTAAATACTTGAGTTGAGACCCATATCCCCTCTCAAATATGTGATCGATTAGAGCCCTCACTGTAGATCCTCACCGAATGTCCAGTCAAGCAGACACCATCTACGACACAGGTATCATTATCCAATAGGCTTACACTATCAGTAGTCCTGTTGAACAACTCATTCGATAGCCCCCTTATAGAAGCTCACCAAATGCCCTATGTGCCTATCAGTGGTTTACCCGAATCGTTTTACTTTTCTACTTGAATTAACTCCACTTCAACACCTTCACAACACTTTTATCAACAGAATTTTGTAAGGTAAATTTAAGAATCCCTGGGTCTTATCACCTTCAGCATTTACTAAACCTACCTAGCTTTATGTAAACCTGTAAGCTATAGTGACAACAGGATAAAAGTTTATAAGAAAAACAAATAACTGAACGAAACTTTTAACGAAAACAAATGCATCTCTGGAAGTACTTCTTAATTATAGCTTAGTTACGTAAATATTAATTAATAAATTACGGCACACTAAAATTGTAACCAGTGGTAAGCGTAAACAAAGTATTCGAGATAACAGTCGTTGTGCCCTTCGCTACCTCGAACACGGAACAACTTCGAATCCCCCACTGCAGATTAATATCGCCCCACCAAACCAGCACTCCCGCGAAGGCGACAAAAGTATCATTATTCAAGAGGCTTGTATTTTTAGCCTAATGAATAACTCATCTGATAGCCCCCTTATAGAAGCTCACCAGACGCTCTATATGTCTCACAGTACTTTCTTAGAACGATCGGCGCATTGAGTGACATTTAAATTAGTTCCTCCTCAATGTCTTTGTGATTTATGCAAATCAATAATAACTCATTAATGAAAAATATTTGAGTTGAGATCCAAAGTCACACTATTCCCTTCTCAAATATGAGATCGTTGAAAGCCCGCACTGTAGACCATCGCAGAAAGTCTTAGTCGGTCGAGACAATAAAAACGACAAAGATATCATTATCCAATAAGCAATGCTACTAGATAACTCATTTGATAGCCCCCTTATAGAAGCTCGGCAAATGTCTTATATGCCTATCAGTAGTTTATCCGAATTGTTCAGCAGTAGGTATGAATTTAAAACCATCACTTATCACCTTCACACAAAAAAAAATATATATTATAAAATGTAATCTATCACGGTAAAGTTAATAAGTATAGGAAGAAGTACTCCAAAACTACATTCCATTTCATTACCATACCAAAGTATAGTCACCGACATTAGCGCGCCCAAAAGTATAAAATTTACAGGGCCAATGAATAAATGACACGGTTACACGGTGTGACCATCATCACTGTACCTTCAGATAACCTGTACCTAAACTTAAATCCAAGTAGAAACTTGTGTAAGTACACAACACACCCCCTTGATTTAAGAATTTATCCACTCTCCTAATCACTAATCATAATAACAATAATCCTATTCCAATCCATAACTTTTAGTTTAACCCAAAATCCTTTACAAAATCAATTAGTTATTTAAAGGAGTGCAATGAGAATTTAAATCAGCTATACTCAACCTGCGGCCCGCGTACCATGACTTAAACGTGTTTGTGGCCCTTACATAAAAAGGTTGAGTACCAATGATTTAAATGGTGTATCACCCCCAAAATTAAACAACTCTAAAATATTTATCTATGTTGATGAAATACTTAGGTAAGTTAGGCACATTCGTTCACTCCAAGACAGTCAAATTTAAAATGCATTCAAATTGTCAAATAACCTAAGCTCTTATCTATTTCTGTAGATGAATACTCTCACCCCCACGTGTGTAACAACAGAACAATACTTAACCCACATTCACATCACAACCGTCTTTCCTATTTTATAGTATTGATCGACTCAATTCAATCACCTCACTACACTCTCATTCATAAACATTCCTACATTTTTAAACCATATTTACTAATTTTAAGACACACCCCCACTCTCATATGTCACCTATTCCTAAACACACCCTACTGATGATGATGATGATTATTATTATTATTATAAAATTGGAGCAGTCCATATTTACTCACTTTAAGAGACACCCCCACTCTCTTATGTCACATATTACTAAACACCCCCTATTGATGATGATGATGATGATGATTATAAAATTGGAGCAGCCCATATTTACTCACTTTAAGAGACACCCCCACTCTCTTATGTCACCTATTCGTAAACACCCCCTATTGATGATGATGATGATGATTATAAAATTGGAGCAGCCCATATTTACTCACTTTAAGAGACACCCCCACTCTCTTATGTCACCTATTCGTAAACACCCCCTACTGATGATGATGATGATGATTATAAAATCGGAGCAGCCCTAAGGATACCTATTCTGTGACATTTACCTAATATTATGTTGAACCGCCCGATGATTATGAATCTTGGCCATCATAATCTAACACATCATTATAATCTAATACACATATTATAGTTTATAAAATATAGCATGAGCCCTTTAAAATATACCACGTTTGATTGACAGATCTTCCTGGTAGATGACTATCGACAAATAATTGTAAAATTTTACGTCGACTAAACCATTTGATTACCGACATAGCTGTCAAAATTTGCAAGCTGAAGTGGCAGTGGGCTGGTCATATCTGCCGAAGAACCGATAACCGTTGGGGTAGACGAGTTCTCAAGTGGAGACCACGAACAGGCAAACGCAGCGTGGGACGCCCTCCTGCCCGCCGGACCGACGAACCTAGGCGGGTGGCGGGTAGTGGTTGGATGAGGAAGGCCGAGGACCGAGTGTTGTGGCGCTCCTTGGGAGAGGCCTATGTCCAACAGTGGACGATTATTGGCTGATGATGAAACCATTTGACTTTGACTTTGACTTATGCCTGCTAAATAAAGTTGGGTTTCCCTTGAAAGCGAAGAAGTGACAAATAAAATGTATGGATTTGACAGCTGTCATTCTAATCAAGCTATTTTTAAAGAACTGAAACATACATTCACTAGGCTCACCCCCACTATCTTATGCCTTCCAGCTTCCTCTCCTGGGAACAGTCCTAAACACCCCCTATATGTGATGACGACATTGAAGTAACCGTGTGAATACCTATTTGTGTGTAACTTTTAATCTAATGATGTTACGGCCGATGATGATGATGAACCCAAGCCACCCTAATTTAACACATTGATAAAATCAGATATAAGTAAGTATGTAAATACGAACATAGTTTCCTTCACTAGCTCATTTTATTTACACCGTAATCTTATCATTCCTCTATCTCATAATATCCCTAATGTCGTGCACATTATTCACAATATCAATCCATACTCAATCGCACCTACACGCAATTAGCAATCCAGTACCTCTACTATATGTAGCTAGCACGCACTCACGCGCAGCCTGTATTTAGGTATAGGGTAACGTAACGTACCTTGGGACGCTTGTACCTCGGGACATTGATTGTATTTTAAAAACCGGCTAAATAAACACATTAAAATTCTACCCTAGGCATAGTATTTTACTCGCTTGGCAAAACTAGTGAGTTTCGTGATCATACCAGCATCGAGTGTGTGGTGAAGACAATATGAAGTTTTTTGGAGTCAAAAGTAGCTTTTTTATAGTTTTTTGTGTTGCTTTATCTCATTGAGGCATGCTCAAAATAAAGACGTGGATGTCACGTATAACTTTTCAGTTATTTAATTTTATGACATGGCAATTATCTGAAAGATTCCTATTAATTAAAAATAAAGATATTTAAATTTTGGTTAAATATTGCTTTTTTGTACCTTGGGACACGATTAAATTTGTACCTTGGGTCAAAACAAGCATTTTTACTTTTATCTTAATTTAATAAAATCTGGCCACACTAAAGCTTTAGCACAAATACTAGTGATAATAGATTATATATCCTACCGAATAAAGAAAATTTCAAATTAATATCTTAGTTGTACGCTGCGATAGCTTCATTCAAAGTTGGGGTAGTCGAAAATGTCCCTAGGTACGTTACGTTACCCTACACTGCAGGACACGAACCTCCTCCAATTCCCCAACAACAGAGAGCCACCTCCACAATCTTCATGCACATAAATTTAACCCCACAACACACATTGAACACCAAAAACCCGAGGATCGAACTCGAGACAGTAGTCAAGGTCACTATCCACCACAACATTCGGTAGTGTAGCAAGCTAAGTATTTACATACATGTAGAAACATAAGATCATAATATCATAACCTCTCTTTCTCCACATGCTAGGTATCGATTTCCCCCTCCTAGTTCCAATTATATACCTAATTACCTATACCTGCGTATTAGCAAAACGCATACCTACTACATACATGCCATTGAAGTAGGTACAACGAAAGGAGTGACATATCCACTGTACCCAACACACGAACAGTGCCTCCGGCATCGGCAAACAGCCACCGACAACTGATCCCACTACATAATCTTTTAACCACGGTGACAAACACCTTAGTGACAATCACTGGAGCTGGACAGCTGGTTGTCACTGACATTATAATAAGAAGTAACATTACCTATCATTGCCTAAATAAATAGGTACATACATGAAGGTCATTGAACCTGTACAAAACAGTCTTTAATTTTGTCGACACGAATGCGGTAACTATATACATATTCAGTTAACCCCACGAAAGCTGAATATACTATTACTAAAATCCACAAAACTCATAACAATAATATTCGCTAAACTTATAACAGCCCTTTCCTTTGTCCGTAAGGTACCTACACGTCAGGTACCTAGAACTCACCTACATCCATACCAAATTCATGACACCAATCCCCTTCTATCGTGGGTAAAAGTCACCTTGACATAAGACCCAACACTAATCCTATCTTTTCTATGCTGGCAAAATTTATTTGTCATACATAACTAATTCTCATTACACCCCTTTCTCTAGCGTTGAAAGTATAAATATATCAGCATATAAACATACACCAAATCTATAACAACACTCTTCCTTTATGGTTTAATTAAACCCACATAACGGACTACCTAAATAAATGAGTAAGAAAATTATACAATGCAAAATATTTTAATATGTATACCAGCGCCACCTGTGTTAAAACTCTTGAACTGCAATTAATCATTGATATCTACAGGTAATCAGGTTCGAACATCAAATACAGCTAGCTAACTTCTTCCTGTTGTATCCTTATTTTCCTTTTATTTAAAGGTAAGTAGAAGTATAAAATAACAGTAGACAGACAGTACACTTGGAATTAAACCTAAAATCGGATGCACACAATCAAAATAAATTTGCCATGAGTAGATATATCTCATCCGCCGCTGTGAAACTGACACTTATTAAAATGTGTCTACTATCTACCTATAATATGTGTATATGTATGTATAAATAACAAAAAATCTATTCCCTAGACAATCGTAGTCGTAGAAAAAATTAAATAGGTAAACAAGTACTTAGGTACTTACTAAAGTTTGCATTCACCAAAACATCTGTTAGTTATAGCTACCTACCACGCTAACTTCGAACGGTCTTTGACCTTACTAGTTTATTCTCGTTTACTTAGTAGGTACCTACTTTATTTTACTATAGGTACCCCTTTTCCTTTATTAATTTAATGAAATAATTACAGAAAATGACGCAACATCCATGCGCCAAACCTACCAGTTTCAAGTGCACCATGGTAAGATCGGTATAAATGAACCATGTAAAGTGTGCGCAGCTTCTAAATCACAATGTCGTCTTTACCAAAATAATAATGACAGGACGCTACCTATAACCTATTTGATTGTTTTACTAATGCATTTGTAGGCAACCTACACGTATTTTAAGTACACTAAGTTTGAATGCAACAAATTTGTATACAATAGGGTAAAAGTACCACATATCGGCACTTCAAATGTTTCAAGCAAAATGTATACAAGTATACAAATATTATGCTAAGTTTTTTTTTTTTTGTTATTTTTTTTATTTTATGTAAAGGGTAAAGTTACCAGTTATTGACCTTTTAAATGGTTCAAACAAAATGTATTACCTAAGTGTACACATTATATTATATATTTTTTTTTATTTGTTTTTTTTTCCAAATGCCTATTTTATTGTACGCCTACACATATGATTTTTCTATTAACGTTTTCTCTCAATCTCCTTCCGTTTCACGGCAACAATTGTAGGCTAAAAGCCTTTTAAGTTTTTGAATAATGCAAAACACAAATAAAATAACGTTCCTAATAACCCGATCCTGTTTCTAATAATTCTGATCACCCTATCCTGGTCTACGGCATATCAATTGTAATATCCCCCCCCTGTAGAGACTTTCTTCGGACTCTAACCTACCTATTTGAGACGTATTTTTTCGCCCTAACTAAACTGGAACGGAACTGAAGAGAAGTCTTGTAACGGTATACGTGTTTTGCATTATTCGTTTGGCCAATACGTGATCGTCTAGTCTAGCGGTTAGGACTCTACATTGCCGAAGTAACTCAAGTTCTTTTAGGAGGTTGAGAGAATCCCTACCCTAGCACTAATCCCTAGAACCCTAGTTCATAATCCCTAATTTATCTATTTGTTAGGACCACAGAACAAAGCTCATGCAATAGTTATTTCTTAAAACATACATGATTTAATTAACCAAAAGTAATTTAAATATATACAAAATTATCTATAAAAAAAAAGGTTTTTAATTTGAATAGAAGGTGCGCCCCGCCTCGCACACCCTATGAAGGACGACCAGATCCGTCCACCAGACCCATCTACCTTCTCTAGCCCACTGGCTCTATTCAAACTGTTTTTTTTTTGTCAGTCAGTCCCTAGGAAAGGATCTATTGATTGGGATCCAGATGATGTTAATAATATTTTATTCAGCTTCACAATTCGGCACGGATATCTCCTGAGCCTACTTAAGCATTTATTCGACACGGATATTTCCTGAGTCTACTTATGCATTTATTCGACACGGACACTTCCTGAGTCTACTTAATGTATCAATAATGTGTAATAGTTATTCGGCACGGATAGTTCCTGAGCCTACTTCTGTATCCATAATATGCAATAATTATTCGGCACGGGTATTTCCTGAGCCTGCTCTTGTATTTTCGACACGGATATTCCCTGAGTCTACTTATACATTTATTCGACACGGATATTTCCTGAGTCTACTTAATAATGTGTAATAGTTATTTGGCACGGATATCTTATGTAACCATAATGTGTAATAGTTATTCGGCACGGATATTTCCTGAGCCTACTCTTGTATTTTCGACACGGATATTCCCTGAGTCTACTTATACATTTATTCGACACGGATATTTCCTGAGTCTACTCATGTGTATCGTCACAGTACAATGTCTTCCAATAATGGACATAATTAGAATATAATTACTATCTCCCATTTCAGCTTGTGTCAAGAGCAATCACTCAAATGTATCTCTATATCGTAGATCTCAGAGTTATGTGACAATTAATATTTTATCGATGCTGGCTTGTGTCTACCATGGTACCTACAAGTTGTTCGAGGTGGTTTCCCTGCCTCTAATTAACTTCATCACAGTCAAGCTCAACATTACTTATTAATAACTAACTGT
Organism: Plutella xylostella; assembly: GCF_932276165.1. Lineage (NCBI taxonomy): Eukaryota > Metazoa > Arthropoda > Insecta > Lepidoptera > Plutellidae > Plutella > Plutella xylostella. The sequence continues at coordinate 6,248,472 of NC_063984.1, read as the reverse complement.
CATCATCTCCTCCTGTATATAGTATGTATATTGGTCAGTTTGTAAGAAGAATCCAATTCAGCAACTGCTTTCCTTTACCCAAGCTGATAAGAAGTCATTTCAATGTATTTATCGGTAGTAAGTAACTCATGTACTATGAAAATATTTTCCTATCTTATTCAAAACTTAGTAAATTTTATTTAGAATAGAATACAGTTGAAACTCTTATGGTCGCCAATCGCCTCAATGACCCTAATTATAAATTTTGTTTAATATTATCAACATCTTATCCAAACCCAAATCAATAATTATTTATATTAGCAGAATTAAAGGAAAATAATAAGTATAATAAATTATTACTAATCACTTAATATGTAAAAGTTGTCATGGTCACAGTCAATAACATATAGCCAATGATATCCATTTATCCTTCAAAAGTAAAATTGCATGAATATTCACTATGGAAATATTTATTTTATCTTTTCCAAATATTTCAGTTAGCTTAAAATAGTGTTAGTGCTCCTATGGCCGTCATCCAACACATTGACCCTACGGGTATAAGTATCTAATTGAAGGTATTTATTTTATTTAATCAGACAAGTAGATAACTTTAGTAAAAGTAAAGTTGGTGCTCAACTAGGTCGGAAACTGACTCATTGACCCTATTATTTATTAATTTTGTTTAATATTCTTCATCTTTTCCAAAGCAAAATCAATCTTTATTTATATTAATAAAAGGGTATAATGCAGGTTTTTAAGTATTATAAATTATCATTAACTTGCTGAATATATAAGAATTGTCTTAGTCACAGTCAGTCAGGTACAAGTTATGACCAATATAACCATTGAATAAAAGGAATACTTACTAAATTACATGAATTCTATTCTGTTTTCTGATACATAACTAGTAATTGAGGTACTGAAGTAAATACCTATTGAATTCCAATAAAGCAAACTTTACATACTTAGGTGGGTAAGCAAATACCAAAATCATATCTATCACATCAATGAGTAAGAGGCCTAGATCCACTAACTATACATCAATAACATTCACCACACATGAGATACAAAAGTATAGCATGTTTTCCAATTCAATAAACTACTCTCCCACAGTCTAAACCTACCTGCTTAGCATCTAACTGGTTTGAAGATGAAATGCATTTTATACAAACCCACATTTTAAACAATGTACCTAGTATCAAATACCTAGTAAGTAAGTATAAATTTAGAATCTGGGTTTCTTAGTTCTGAACTAATGTTTTGAAAGTAGATTTGTTTTGCAAACAATACCAAACAACAAACAATGTCCCTTAAATGTTTGTTGGTTTTGTTGCTGCCTAATTGTTAAGTATGTTTTTTTTCTTTTATGATAAACAATACTTCAAATACCTGAATTTACCAAGTGTAGCTAAACCCATAATAAAACCATAAAGAATCATTAAACTATTGAATCACACAAGTACACACAATAATTATTCAAGTAGAAACATAGTATTTTATGAAAATATGGTCCGGCCAATTTTCATCCCGGTGGAAAAATGTTTAAAATCATTTCAAATATTAAGAATACAAGTAATAAGTAATGTTTATAATAACCACTCTTAGAGAATCAAAGTAGGTTGAGGTAGCTGTAGATTTTAAATTACTTAAGTACTAAATAGAAATGCTGATTCAAATAAGAATATAATTTTGCTAAATAGATTCATAGCTTAATATGAATAACCTGAAGCATATTCTTCATTCTGGTTTCAAGACTGAATAGATAAGTAAGTACATGCTTACATGAGAACTAGATGGAGTTGGTAGAAATAAGTTTATATTGTGTATCTCAGGAGATAAGTAAATAAGTACCGACTACCTAGGAATATGAATCTTCTTGTAACCTAAACAATTTCAGAATTATCTAATATGTTACCTAATAGATTTACTTAAATTGCAAGCACTTATCACTGAATAGGATTCCACATAATTATGTTATACTTATATCTGATGAATCATCCATTATTATTACTTAGGTACTTATTCAGATTGTTGTGCAAGCCTAGTAAGTTTGTAAACCAAATATGTTGGAACATAGGTTATGATCCACCACAATGAAACATAGGTACACCTAATGGTCTGTATTATGCTAATTACTGTTCTTTACTGGGTATGCAAAGACTGCTGGGTGAAACAATTTCAGGTAGATAGATTGCTGTGAGTAAAAGTAACATACTTAAATACTTGACTCATTAGCCATCATCTCAATAGAACATACTATTCAATATCTGTACTATATTGATATAAGTAACTAAGTTTATTCCTTCCAGGTAAACAAACATAGCTTGATGAAACAAGTGGGGTAATTTTCCCATAGTCGAATGTACTTATGCTTGTAAATTGATTGTTTTATGTGATAGAATCTTTAAGGCTGATTGATGAAGTAAAAGGTGGTTTCCTTGGGTCTCTCCTAATAAGCCTAGGTACCCTAGCAGTCTTCAATTTCAAAATGGCCAAGAAGCTTAACAATAAATAATGGGGAACAATTGGATTTTTAGGTTATGAAAAATATTCTAATTTTGAAACCAGAACAAAGTAAGTAGATAGATATTCTAATATAAAGAATGGGGTGAAGTATAGATATGCTGTGATACCTCTAAATAGTGGTTATGACAAAATATTATCGACACTTAGCTGAGGATCCTGAGGCGCCGCCGCCGGCCGGCCGAAGCTGCAAAACCACCCCGCCATAAAACATAAAATACACTTCCACTATCCCTCCCATATGCAAACGCTCCATCCTATCACCCGAAACTCCACGAGAAGCCCAAGGGCGAGTTTTCTTCCCGAAATCTATTTATAGCCTCTCCTGACCATCGACTCCCTTTTTTCTTTTTCTTTTTTCCCCCGGTTCCTCCATCGAACTTTTCGATTCCACTCCATCCCTAAGATCCTAGACTACAGGTGGCGCCACTGAGCTAGACAATAACACAACTATTAAATATTTTTAAGGTAATAAACCGATGAACTATTGTTCTATAATTATTGATAATTAATATTATTATTATTTAACTAGTATTTACTAATTTTAAGTCCTGATTCGATTAATTAGAACTAAAAGATACTCAGTTGAGCGTCAAGGAGGCGTAGTACGTAAAGTGTCGCGTAAATTAGTGTTGTGCAAATCTGATCCTCATAATAATAACTTATCACTATGGCGTCATTCATTTCAATAATCAAACAATAATTAACAGAGCCTTATAAACGGTTGAAACATAATATAACCGAATCTAGTATGATATCTCTTTAAACTCTAAGCGTCAACAATAAGACTTGTACTTATTCTAGGTATCTGTCGATTCGAACGACACAACAGCCCCCGAACATTACCATATAAGGAAATGCATCATCGAGTCTAACCCATTAGATGGCACTAGTGTGGCATTTCTACATCGCGGTATGGTTGTGTTTTCCAACCAGCGTATAGTCTTATTTTGCTTATAATAAAAATTTCGCCAATCTATACATAATGTATAAGTCTGCTACGGACGGACTATGTTCCGTTACAATATCCGATATAACGAAGGGGGGAAAATGAGGTAAATATAAATAGGAATACACTTTAGATAAAAATAACACACACACACACACACACGCCTTGTACTAATGTACTCCCTTGCGGGGTAAGCAGAGGTGCATTGCTGCACCCACTTTTCGCCAGAGTGTTATGTTAGTCCCAATGTAATAGGGGGCGGGCCTATTGCCATTATACGGGCACATCCAAGACCCGAGAACAAATATCTGTGTTTAAACAAATATCTGCCCCAGCCGGGTATCGAACCCGGGACCTTCAGCTCAGTAGTCAGGGTCACTAACCACTACGCCATTCGGTCGTCAACCGTCGTCTTTAGATAAAAATAAGCGTACTATTAAAGAACATACCATTTTCCGAGGTGTCTCTAGACTCGGAGGCCCTCAGAGATCCGTAGGACCAGGTGGAGGAGGACGACGGGGCGCCGACCACCGCCGGGTCGCTGTCCATGGGGTCCGTGCCGCGGTCCTGCTCCATGGGGTCCGTACCGCGATCCGTCTGATAAGGAAACAGCAAAGGTTAGATTTTTTATGACTATGATTACTAGAAAATGAAGACAATATTTTAAAACTATAATATTTCTAAATACATAGGTACTTTACAACAGTAGGTATCGTAGTATTTAAGTAATGCTAATTCTAAACTTTTCAAGATATAGCTTTCGAATTGTACATAACCCTGTCTGTATGGCTCTATTAAAGCTGTCTCACGTCAACTGTATTCAAACTACGCCTGAACTGCAATTTGCAGTTGGATTGCAGTTTTAAGTGGAGCTGCTATCTGTCTGTCTAGCTAGAGCCTAACGTTTTTTTGTACATAAAATCATATATAGCACTTTTTTCAGATAATACCATATCCATTACAACTCAAAACTACCAACACTTACAGTATTCGCAGGAGGCGTACTCGTCAGTTGATGCCGCGCCATAAACAGCCGCTGATAGTTCCTCACGAGGCTGTCATATCTCTGCACTAGGTTCTGATAGGAGTTGACGATCATCTCCTGGGCAGTGCCAGAGGTCTCTCTAGGCCGGTCGCCGGGGGCGTCCCGCCGCGAGGCGCTGTGGGGCGTCGGCGCGTGCGAGTGAGAGTTCTGCAGGATCGACGTGGCAGAACCAGCGGTGGAAGACACCGATATGCCGGTGATCAGCTTGTAGCCCAGCGAGTCGAACGCTACGTATCTGTAAGAAGATGAGTTTAGGTTTTTAGGGTTCTGTAAGGTAAAAACGGACACTTATACGATAACTTTTTTTTAAGTTAGTGTTATTTATTTACAGTGTTTATGGTGTTTGCCATGATATTCCGTGAGGATAATGCAATATGTTGAATATGTTGCACAGTTCTTGGAATACATTTGATGTAAACTATAGATTTATTCTAAATCATGTATTTGTGTCTTGTGTGTTATTCTATCTTCAACGGATCTGGAGCAAGTCATAATATTATAATGTATATTATGTTACGTAATGACTGATAGTTTGGAGGGGACTGAATGAGTTTTTAGGCGCAGCATCAAAACATTTATGATAAACTTACCTCACTTTTTCATTAATATTGTTTGTTGATACTTTAGTGAATGGTGCGGGCTGGCTCCAGTCCCAGAAGTATAACTCGTTGAAGGTGGCTATCACCAGCAGCTGGTCCCGTGGGTGGAAGGCGATGGAGGATATCACTGTCTCATTGCCAACTGTCCACACCTCACTACCACCCTGTAGAAGAAGTAAAAACATTTTAGGTGATTGGTGTATGGTCTGTGTTAACTTGAGTTTATATTGTTTTCTTAGCATGTTAGAGACAAACACTAGAGGTAGACTTGCATTAGATTAGCATGTTAAATTAGTTTTTAATTGCTTACTGCACACTGCACTGCAACATAATAACACATCTTTTTTTTGTGTGGAGCCTTACAAAATAGTTTGTGTACCCATTACTCACACTCAAGTCCCAAACTCGAACTTGGCCACCAAGGCAGCCTGACCCTATGAGTTGTGGATGTGACGGGTGGAAGGCGATGCACCACGGTGTGCGGGGGTGCCCCTTCAATATCCTCACATGCTTGCCGCTAGCAAGTTCCGATACATACACATTGTGATTGCCATGAGTTGAGGCCACTTTGGTCCTGTAACAATATAATGGAAATAAGTATACTAGCTCCATTTTCAGCACAGTAGCCAATCAATGAGGAGGAGAGGTGACTGATTATAGTGTTCATGTTTTTACAACAGCTTTATAAAATCACTTACGCATCTGGACTGAAGACCATTAAAAAGGTGGACCGAGGATAGCCTGGCAAGTCACAGCACTGAAAATAAACAGATGGTATAGTAGATAAATGTTAAGTTAAGCAAAGTACAAATTAAAATTATTTTTTTAGTTAAAATAATCCATACCTTTGTTTTAAGTGGTTTCTGCACTAGTATATCCTCAGCTATGTTTTCAAGGACTGTCTTATTGGAGGGGCCCTGGGGCGGGTTGATGCCCATGCCCCTCCACTGCCAGCTCCGGGCAATGTTGCCGACATGCTGCGACTCATCTACTGGCTCGCTTTTACACCCGAGCCAATCACTGTCTATTATTGGATCCATACTATGTTCTAAAATAAATGATTTGCAATTACTTTTCTGTGGTTGGGCAGGCAGCTTTGCTTATTATGTCAGTAAACTTCAGTTATGAATTTACATTTTGAGAATAAGTAGGAGCAATCCTTATAATTTTCAAAATAATTATATTATTTAATGGCACATTATGACTCATAATATTATTAAGAAAACTAACACACATGTCCCCAACATGACCTATGCACCATAGTTACACTACGCAAGATACAAGTCACTAGTAGCACACTAATCAAATAGGTATAAATCATTAGAGGTTACAATGCAGTGGCTGCTGCATGCTACTAGAAATGTGTTTACAGGTCATAGGGTGTATACAGGGTTATGTAACTGGCGCAGAGAAACTGTAACATTCTAGTAGCCGGCTGTAACCCAGTCAGATGAAACACGGCCGACCATTAAAAGCTATTTAGAGGATGACCAGTTTCATTACATTACAATTACAGTAAGCCATATTGGAATATGTCAACAGGTTATTTTTACACAAAACAATGATTTTCCAAATGTTGGCAGTAAAGCAATAGCTGAAAGTAATGTTAATCGTTATCTAATTATCGGTACTATTTCGTAAACAATCTGTTTTCCTCTTGTTATGCAGTCGGGAGAACAATGTTACCTAGTCCATTTTGTAAGAATCCATTGAAGAAGCTGGAACTGCTGAGTTACAAATGTGATTGGTAACCACTTAAATGCTCTACGATGTTAGAATATTTACACTAAATAGTATTTCTATTTAATTTAGAAATCCAAAGAAACACAAATTCACACAGCTGCGAACTGTCAAACAAAAAAATATTGTTTGTTTTTCTAAAGCACACATGCAATGGAACTAAATAAACAGCCAGACTACGTGCGATCCAGTATAAAGATAAAACCAACTTATGTTAATCTTTAGAATAATAACTATGTTATGCATTTGCTTGAAGTAAAACATTTTATAATTTTATATCTTGTTGTAGTGTTGGACTTCGAAGGAACTACCAAGGACTTTTTGGAAGTGGGTAGTAACAAATCGAAGAGATTACGTTTTTTTCTGATGGCAGTGTGGCCAGTGGTGGCTGACCGTCGTCATCATCATCATCATCACGACCCATCACGTCACTTCCAATGAAGGAAGGGTTTTAGGCCTAGTCCACCACGCTCGCTGGCCTAGTGCGGGTTGGTGGACCCTAACACAAGCAAGCTTGTGCTGAAACAGATTGATGTCGGGAAGTGGGCAACTCGACTGTCAGATGTTTTCAAGCTGCCTGAAGGCGTTCGACTAGGCTTAACGACTGACCGTGAGTATATAAATTGCGTTGTGGGATGGTTGTGGGGGACATGAGGCCCGTGAGTGGGGCTTCTTGCTACCTAGCTAAGTATCTAAGCTAGTATCTAGGGAGGTAGGTAAGTATATATATATATATATATATATAGAGTTGCAATTGACGTGATGATGGTTGATGGTGATCATCAGCCTCGCACATACAGTCCACTAACTATAAAGTCGTGAAAACGGAAGTGCATCCTAACTAATTGTTTAAGATCGTATTTAATCGATCTGTTTTATTTATTAAAGGACAAGTCCGTTAAAAATCTAACATTAATCGGTATTTTATTTTTAAAATGTATGTACGTACTTCTTAGCAAAATCGCACTCTTTGATGTCAGGACTTTATAGTTTGACTGTAAGTACCACAACCACACCATGGCCAAAACCCAACCGGTAGGCAATGATTTCAAGTAATATATATGTCAATGCCGGTAGGTATTTTTTGTATTTATAATTTATAATGAATAATTCCTACCCTTCCACATTCTGCTGTTGTTATCGGCGTGTGTTACCGTCCATATCGATAGGGATAATTCCTGATATCGCGACCACAACGCAACCGCCAGCGACACTGCAAACTAGTTAGGCAACTAGCAATGGCAACTAGGTAGTAGGTAGGTACTCTCTGTTTCTGATCTCTGTTTTGTCGGTACCACAACGCAACTCCAAAAAGCTGTATCGATAAATAAGTAGGTAGTGTACTCTACGTGTAACCATAACCACTGCTTGAAAGCATGATGGGTGTCAAAAGTCCGAAAAGAAACTTACCTAAAAAAGTACCTACCCAAACTTACCGTGAAAATTAAGCGATAGTAAATTCCGATTGCCAGATACAACAAAAAACTGCGGTTAGTTACATACAAGTCTATATTTTTTAACAAACGAGTACTGAAATTATTGCTTCGTTGCTATTGGTCCTAACTGGTCCTAACAATGACCCATCTTACTCTGTCAATATCGGATATGAGAGAGAAACATACCCAGCTCTTTTAAAAAAAAATATAGACTATAGCACGCGCATGGCAGATGTAACTTTGATTTACCTAATTTATTCCACTATCATGTTGGTAACGCTTTGTGGTCTAGAATATGGTGAATAAATGGTGGTCTCGAAGTTAAAATTGAGTTTGAAGGTCGGAGTCTGTAGCTAACGAAGCCTGCTGCCACGCCCGCCGCCGCCGCCCTCAGTTACCGAGAGGGAAATAATATTCTTTCCTCTTTATTTTTACTCCTCTAATCAATTCCCAAGCCCACTCACATCAGAAGAATCAGAGAATAAATGCATTCCCCCTTCCCGCCAAATGAATAACAAAATCTTTGAAGCATTAGGAATATGATACCTACAACTGCCTATCACCACTAGTATGCTTTATGATGATGAGATTGATGAATTTCTATTCATTATACCCACTTACCAAGCGCTGGGTTTCCACGTTTGTGTTTTATTTCACCCTCAGTGTCTTCCTTGATAATATTAACTATTACTATTATTTACGCTTGAATGAACTTTGAATTATTGGTATTTCCTGAACAGTTTCTCATGAAATACGAACTCGTTGATAGGTACCTAACATTAACTTAGTAACATAGGTACAGGAAGATGACCTGAATGTAAAAACTAGCTCTCACTGCGAAATGTTAATTGGTTTCCGTAGGGGGCTGTTGATTAAAATTGAATAATTTGATCGTACGTGGAACGCAAATTGAATTCCTCAGCGCTCGCCAGCGAGCGCTGCGGGACCTTGATAGCCCGTCACCTGGAAGAGGTCACGTTGAACGCTGATTGATAACGAGCGCTGCAGCAGCTGACTAATTCAGTTACCATGCTACGAAACGAGCATATATTTATACTTGCCTATTATATAGCACATATATGTCTACTGGCTGAACCATTTCACTAGTAACTATGTGATGTGATTTAGGCGGCCGTCATACTATCAGCCAGTACCTAAGCAATAAGCATAATACTCTCTCTCTCTCTCTCTCTCTCTCTCTCTCTCTCAGCCTTCCGTAGTCCACTGTTGGACATAGGCCTCTCCTAACGATCGCCACCCCAAACGGTCACCCGCCATCTGCATCCAGCGGCTTCCCGCTACCTTCCGCAGATCATCAGACCAACGGGTTGGGGGGCGACCGACACGCCGTTTGCCGACACGGGGTCTCCACTCCAGAACCTTTCTACTCCAGCGGTCGTCGGCTCTGCGGGCTACGTGGCCAGCCCATTGCCATTTCAGCGTGCTAATCCTTTTGGCTATGTCGGTAACTTTAGTTCTCCTGCGGATTTCTTCATTACGAATCCTATCTCGCAGGGACACGCCTAACATAGCCCTTTCCATAGCACGCTGAGCAACTCTGAGCTTGTGGATAAGCCCTTTGGTGAAGCACCACGTCTCGGCTCCGTAAGTCATCACTGGCAACACGCACTGATTGAAAACTTTTGTTTTCAGACACTGAGGTATGTTTTCAGTGAAGATGTGTCGTAATTTCCATACCATAATACACATACCAACATTACCAACATATTACAGTGGTCAGAGACACTGGCTGCGATGCCGAAGGTTCCGGGATCAATCCCCGGTTGGGCCAGATAATATTTGCTCTCGGATCTTTGTTGAATGTTCAGTGTGACTATGAATAGTGTTCTTCACGTAGTTAAAATCTTCTTCTTCACTTTAAAAAAACAGACACATTTTCCTCTTTCTTACTTTCATATAAAAAAATATTGTCATCGTATATTTTTACAAAACAGACCTTGTGATTCATTCATACTATTGTAAAAAAACCTCGAGAAAGTTTAAATACTACGTCGTAGGCCGTAGCACAGTCGTAGCAAATTCGTAGCGATCGTAGCATGAAAGCTTGCAATGCAAAAAAGGTTTGGAATCTCATTAAAATATAGAAAAATAGTGTTGTTGGTTTGAATGAGATGATTATGTTAGCTAATGGTTAAAACCAATATGACAGAGTGATAGGTGATAGCCTAGTAGTACCTAATAGGTAAAGCTACACTTAGAATTAGAATACAACACTATGTAAACATATCCTTTGACCACATAAAGATAACATCCAGTATTACCATACCTTGCTAACTAGAAATTTATACGTAATGATGTTTGAATGAAGCCCATATGACTGTAATTTCCACGGCAGATGCGTGTGTATCTCATCTACATACATTATTTAGGCGACCGCGAACGTGTAATGAGATTTTTCACAAAATTCAATTCGCGGCAATTTTGCTTCGAGATTGAACCATTTTTGCGAGCTCTCACACGCTGCCTCCACGTCTGTATAATTTCATATTTTATAAATACTTTTGAAATGAAATATGCACGAGAAGTAAATATTTAACATGAGAGTTGAGAGCATTTACATAAAAATAATTAAAATATCGATGTAATTTTTTAAGTAGGTGTAGAGGTATATTATTTTTCATTCCTTTTATAATCAACAAAATTGGTTATACAATAGTCAATACATACCTAAGTACTTACATTTTACATGACACGAGTAGCATTTCATAACATCTGAATCTGGTTTCCTGAAAATGGATGTGTATGATAGCGGGCGATCCTCCGTGAAATGGTTTCTGTAATCCCGTTCCGACACACACACACACACACACACACACACACACACACACACATACTTAGCACCTTCTGCTCCGCCACTGTGGGATTTTCAGTATTTTCACATTTCAGCATTGTATCTAACGGCTTGTCTTGTTAAAAATTTCAGTTGTTCATTTTTCACGCGATGCTGTTTGTTTTATAAAGGTTTTTTTCGTACTGAATAACTAATATTATATTTTTTCTGGTTGGGTCCGGATTCAGCATAATCATCCGTAACTATATTTGTGCAAGTGAAACTACTAAATCATCTCTAGGCTATTGTTGGGAATTAGGATACAGAATAAAAGCAGACTAATAAATATCTTAAAGTTCCTAGTCGCAACAGAAACGTTGGAACACTAACATTGTTGCTGTCCAATTACAGAACAGCCTTCCTTCTGAGATGGGGATATTTTTAGACCAGGCTCTATCTAGGTCCTTTAGAGGGGATTGGGATGCAACCTATATCTGAGTAAGATCATACTGAATTATTCAGAACACTTAAGAATTCTGTACAGATACATGATATTGTAAGTTATTTTTGAGAAATGTTGTTATTGCTGGTGTACTTATCCTCATACAAATTATGATTAAGAACTTTTAAAATGCTTTTTGCTTGTAAATGTAATGCTTTACTTAATTTGTAAATATAATACTATTTCTTAAATAATCCTTTAATAACATTATTTTTAACTGGTTTAACTTAGAATTTAAGTAGGTAGTCGGTAGGCATTCGTTATCGATGTACCTACTTACCTAAAAACATTATTTTGTACAGTAAAAAGACACAGTAATTAAAAAACTTGACAACAATAGTCATTGTTCCAAATCAAACATTTTGTCCTTTGTGTTTGTATTAAAAAGGACAACAGACGGACTTCAATTTGTGTTTATATTTTCCTGTCGCGGGAATTAATTAAGGCTCAGTTTTTTGTTTGCTTAATTTCAGTCCAAGTAAACCGTGGCAGTTTTTTTATTGTTATTTACTTTGTGATTGGTACAAAAAGAAAGAGTTGAACAAATAATGCACATGCTCATTAAATTCTGTATTGTTTTCTGTGTTTATTTTTTAAAAATACTTATGTAGATGGTCTAGATAATTATCTACACACCTTAACAAAATAAAGTTGAACGGTAGGTACAACAAGTTGAATGTGATCATTAGAAATGGGTCCGACGTACGTTTAGTCTCAGTGGAGGCGAGTGTCGTCTGAGAGCCGCGCAGAGCACTAATTGTCAGCTCTCAAGGCTCTCAAGTGTGCAAAAAAGAAACAAAACGCGCGAAAGTCAAGGAAGCATTATTATTGTGACATATAAGTCCATGGAAGAAGCACACACGCATATAAAATTTTACAAACATGGAAGTAATAAGTACTACCTAAGTAACCTAAGTAGTAACAAAACTTCCTGATTTAGAAACCGGAGTTCTTCCTAATAAACTTTTTTTTATGTTGTCACTTGTTTCTGTTGCAAAACTAGCTGTCGGACTCTAGTTTATTGCAGATAGACCATATAAAATTTAAACGTAACATACTTCATGAACTTCTCTGAAATCCCCACAAATGATGCGACATCAGCTCCATATACTTCAGTTGTATGCGTCGGAGACATGGTGTCTATACAAAGCTGATATTAAGCGTCTGGACACCTTTCACTTAAGATGTCTTCGCGCCATATTACGGGTCAAATGGCAAGATCGCGTCCCGAACTCCGAGGTGCTGCGCCGTGCCCATATAGCCGGGATGGAATGTCTCCTGATGAAGGGTCAGTTAAGATGGTGTGGACACCTTGTACGCATGGAAGACTCACGAATGCCTAAATCCGTCTTCTACTCGGAGCTATCTTGTGGAAAACGTAAGCCTGGTGGGCAATACCTGAGATACAAGGACGTCCTAAAACGACATCTAACGTCTTGTGGAATGTCCTGTGATACATGGGAGAGTGATGCATTGTGCGATCGGAGTGGAGAAAGGCAGTTAAAACAGGAACGGCCAGGTTCGAAGATGCCCGACTCAAGGAACTCGAAGCTAAACGCCACGCTCGGAAAACTCGTCCCAAGGTGTCCTACAACTACACCTACAACACGAGCGGACAGATACAGTGCAACATCTGTAGCCGCACGTTTAAGACCAAGTTCGGCTTCGCAAGCCACGTACGGGCACATGCCAGGAACTGAAAAGGTGTCGCCGTCGACGGACACGTCGTGGAGGACATCATCATCATAATACTTCAGTACTACTAAACCGATATTGATGAAACATTGACTAAGAACACCCTCGATAGTCATTCACCTCTCAACAAATGAAAACCGCATGGGAAATTGAGCCATACGTTGCGGACTTACATGGTGACTTATAACACCTGTTTTTCGACCGTGGTTAACAAAAGGAAGCACGTAGTGACTTGTTTCTATATAGTGGCAGATAGACAGGCGGATGGGCATTTGGGACCAAAAGTTTGTGTTTCTCCTCGATCTCGTTACTAACATTTTATAAAGAACATTTATCAACAAGTTTATCACATAGATCTAGCAGCAATCTTGGTTGTTTATTGAATTACAAGCTAGTTTAATTGGATACTAGGTAGGTACATATTTATATTAAATTTGATTATCCTATTAAGTAACATTATTTACTAGCTTCTTTCTATGTACATTAGTAGGTACTTAATACTCATTTTACAAAAGCTCTTTTATCTATAAGATCTTATTGTTTGTTTGTATTAAATTAGCTTCTAAAATAGCTTTCACTCTTTTAAAGCTACAATGAATCCCTGAGTGATTGAAGCTACTGTAAGAACTTATTATCCCGGAATTTCCACGGGAAATGGGCAATGCAAGACTCGTGCGGAAAAGCTAGTCTTTCTTAAATCTTCAAGAATTTCAAGATTATTTGGGTAAACGAATAAAGTAAAGGCTCCTCATTATTTCTAGATCTTTACTTGGATTATAGATTTCCTTTCGATTGGAATAACAAGCAGCCGCGGTGGTTCGTTAAGGCGCCTCCACAAATTTTCCGTTTACATGTCGGCGGCGGCGGTAGGCGGAAGGGAACTTTATTTTCAGGCGGGAAATTTCCCGTAATTTAATTCTGTTGTCCGTCCCCTAGCTGCGCTGGGCTCATGTCAGCTAATGCTTTTCCACGAAACTCTACTGTATTTGGTGAAACTTTCACGGAACAAAGCCGCAATATGCAACACTTCTGTGTTTTCTGATGAAATAGTTTTTATGCTTGGTCTATGTGTACGGGTCTATGTGTGTATGGATAACACTTACAACAAAATATTATACTTATGTACCTAATTATCTTAAATATTATGTATCTACTTATTACCAAATACCAGAAAAATACTTTTAATTATTTATTTTAATTATGTACAATACAAAGTAGGGACATATCCTAATCCTAATTCTAATTCTAACTTTCTAACTAATATTATAAATGCGAAAGTAACTGTGTCTGTCTGTCTGTCTGTCTGTCTGTCTGTTACTCTTTCACGCCAAAACTACTGAACGGATTTGAATGAAATTTGGTATACATATGGTCTAGACCCTGGGAAAGAACATAGGCTACTTTTGATCCCGGAATTCCTACGGGAAAACTTTTTAATGCGAAGCCAAAAGTGGGTGACTCAGCAGGTAATTTTAGGTTTCACTAAAAAGTAGCCTCGTCAAATAGGTAGTCAACCGAGATCCACAGAAGTGAGATTTTTTGGATCACTTAGTGACGTCCCGTGTAATGTTCCATTTGGAATGTCGTATATTTTAGGAAGGCCCTAAGAGGGCGGTATTGAACAACGGGGCAGTAGGAGATATTGTATGAAGCAAAGCAAGCTAGTGTGTAATTGTGTATCATGTTCTACTAAAAACTCAGGTTTAAGAAGAGACAAAGAAAAGGGCTTCATTAGATATTTTACATAAAATTAAGTAATAATAAAATAGAAAAAAAAAACTACGTGTAATGACGTAGTTTAAAATGTGCAATTTCAAGAACCTAAGAAGGTATGTGACTAGACTTCGACTTCGATAGAACGTATGCGACAGCCAACTGCAAGTTTGACTGTAGATTTCGTGCTAAGCCGGTTTTACTCCATCTGAACGGGTTGAAGGGATAATGCGTTGTCACCATCCGACAGAGCGGCCGGGCGGCGCGGGCCCAATCACTCGACCCGCTCACGTCATCAGAGCCTTTTATGAGAACCCCCTACAAAAATAGACTCCAGACTAACAAAAAATAGACCTACTTACATATGCAATTTCCATTAAATTTGGGATTGCCCCTTTTTCCATGTCCACATTTTTTGGTTTTTTATTAGTGTTTTTTAGAAGTAACTACCCGAAGTTAGAACCTGTAAATTGCGTTTGATAGATGTGGTGTGGCTTTTACTTTTCACTTTTATTTTCACTCCGATAAGAGAGAGAAGTATTTTTTTTGTTAATAACAGATATATTATATGAAATATTAGGTAAGTATGTATTATATAATATGTTAGTTTTTGTTAGCGAATGCATCTCAGCAGTAGTCACTACGTCACTACCGGATGTACATTTAATATTAGTAGGGATTTGAATTATTGTTTAGGTATATGTTGATCAAATTATTGTTAAGGTTTATATAATATGATTTATATCTGAAATTATTAATATACAGTTATAAATAGCTTTATAATATTACATTATTTTGGCACTAGCGACAGTGGCGCCATTATACTACCGGAACAGTTAAATTAAGTACCAAGTTTTGTTATTTAATTAAAATATCCATTTTAAAAATATTATTAATATGTAGTAATTATAATCTAAATAATTAATGATTTTACGAGTTGTTTTGGATTATATAATTTTAATATTTAGAATATCCAGATACTGTAAGCGTTTCCATTTCCGCTTAGATTACGATACTTTTCAAATTGTTGGGAGTTCTTATAAAACTAGATGTAAGGGCCGAGAGAGCCTCACTCTTTACTGCACCGTCACCTAGACACCTAGTTAAGGGGAACCTCTGCCCGAAAATAAAATAAAGTGAAAGTGCCAGCCATCTTTATTTTTCGCCAACCTTCGCCACCTGTTATACCTCAGAAGTGGGATCAGCCCAAGATGTCCGGCCCATATGCTGCTGGTTTGGGCATGAAGAAGAGGACAATCAGCCACGTGTCCACCACCGACGACGAAGAAAACGAAGAAATTTTTTTTTCTTCCAACGACGCCATGCCTGCTCCGACGAAAAGACGGCGAGTCACACATGCCGACGCTGAAGTAGTCCCAAAATTTCGACCAGAAGACAGCAACAGCAGCGTCAGTAGCTGGCTACACAAGATCGACCAGCTGGGAGACGTCTACGGATGGGACGCGACCGAGAAGCAGTTCGTGATGCAACTCCGTCTGCGAGGTTCGGCTCGACGTTGGTATGACGAGCTAGAAAACTACAATCTACGCTGGGAAGATTGGAAAAGTGCACTACGAACTGCATTTCCACGATCAACTGACTACGTGGATCGTCTTGAGGCCATGTTGTCCAGAACAAAAAAGGACACGGAAACCATGACAAACTATTTCCACGACAAAGTTTCACTCCTCAAAAAGTGTGAAATAGAAGGTGAAAGTGCAATCTCATGCATTATTCGTGGTCTGCCTGTGGAACTGCGCGCTAATGCTAAAGCGTATCAATGCGAAACACCTGAGCTTCTCTATTACGGCTACCTGTCGTCACTAGAAAACTACCGAAAAGTCGAAGCGGCTGCATCAACCAAGCGGTCAACATGGAGAAGAGGCGCGACTGACGTATATGTCGCAACATCACAGCCGTCTGGAGTGAAGCGGTGCTACGCGTGCCGACGAGTGGGACATGACGCACGGGACTGCCGGACTCAACAACGCTGCGACACCTGCCAGCGGGCCGGCCACACCTCTACCACCTGCTGGTTTGCATCCGCCCCAAGTTCATCTCGGGCACCGGTGCAGCAGGCGCCATCACGGGTGAGTCGTATTATGTTTACAACTATCAGTACCTGTCAGGACATCTATAAACGACTAGTTTACATTGGTGCGATTGTCCTATTAGCATTCATTGATACTGGCAGTAAATTGAATATACTTACATCAAAGCGGGCCAAAATGCTAGATCTTAATGTCGTTCCATCGGATATAGTAATGAGAGGATTTGGGGGTGCTCATATAAAATCGTTAGGCAGAACGCGCATAGATGTATCAATAGATGATATTTGCTTAAGTGGAGAAGTTGAAATTACTGATTACGATTTATCAGATATAGATCTAATCATAGGACAGTCTATGATCAATCAACCTGGTATTAGTCTAGTCACTACCACAAACACTGTAGAGTTCGTACAAACTAAGGAGGTAGAAAACTGTCTTATGAATTGTAAACTAGAGGACAATGATTTCAACTCAAAGTATTGTGTGTATCTCAAGTGTGATGTTAAAATACCAGCTCAAAGCGCCTGTTACATTAACGTATTTGTAGATATTGAAAGTAATGACAATAGTTGTTGTTTTCTGACTAATTCGATATATGTTCATAACGGTCAGATGTGCTATGCTATACCCGGGCGAGTTATCTGCATCGAGGGATATTTGAAATTCATTAACTTAAGTGATGAGGTCATATCTTTACCAGCCCATAAATTAGTGGCCCGAGCCGAGCTTGTTTCGCTGGTTCCTGATAGTTTTCGCGACGTCATGGCTGTTGAATTACATACAAAGTCCACACGTAACGTGCCATTATTAGATCCTAACGAAATTGACATAGGTGAACTTTCAGGAGAAGATAATGATAAATTATTGACCTTGCTTAGTAAATATAGTCATATGTTTGCCAAAGATACGAAAGACTTAGGCTGCACAGATCTAATTAAGATGCAAATTCAGACAACGACTGACAAACCAGTTCATTTTAAGCCATACCGATTGTCACATAAAGAAAACGAAATAGTTAATGAAAAGGTGCAGGATTTAATCGATTCGGAAATTGTTCGTGAGTCGATGTCTGAATATGCAAGTCCCGTTATACTTGTAAAAAAGAAAGATGGAGATTACCGGCTCTGCATTGATTATAGAGCACTAAATTCACAAACTATTAAAGATCGCTATCCGTTACCAAATATTGATGACCAAGTTTCGAAATTAGCGGGAAAATGCTACTTTTCGACCTTGGACCTCGCCCAAGGTTATTACCAGGTCAAAATATCAGAGGAGTCAGTACCTAAAACTGCGTTTGTTACACCGTCGGGACAGTACGAATTCCTCAAAATGCCGTTTGGTCTAGCTAATGCTCCCGCAGTTTTCTCTAGATTAATAAGTCTAGCTCTACATGACGTCAGAAATGACGTAGCAACGTATCTTGATGACGTCATGCTACCAACCGTTACTGTAAAGTCAGGACTAGAATTATTAGAACGTGTCTTGAAACTTCTCGAAAGAGCCAATTTAAAATTGAACCTAAAAAAGTGTTCGGTTTTAAAAACTAGTGTCAACTATTTAGGTCACGAAATTACTGAAGGTACTATACGACCAGGTCAAAACAAAATTAATTGTGTTTCCGAGTATCGTCAACCTCGAAATGTCCACGAGATCAGACAATTTATTGGATTAACCTCGTACTTTCGCAAATTTATCCGCGGATTCGCTGAAATTGCTCTACCCTTAACGCGTTTGACAAAAAGAGACGTAGAGTGGCAGTGGGGTCCAGAACAGGAAAACGCATTTCAAACTCTAAAACAACGGCTGATAGAAAGACCGGTACTAGGTATCTACGATAGTAAATCCGAGACCCAACTGCATACCGATGCCAGCAAACTAGGATTAGGTGGTATACTTATGCAGGTACAGCCTGATGGATCCTTAAAACCAATTGCGTATTTTAGCAGGGTTACTACTAGAGAGGAGCAGTTCTACCATAGCTATGAGTTAGAAACTTTAGCGGTTGTAGAGTCGTTAAAACGTTTTCGAATTTATTTAACGGGAATACCAGTAAAAGTTGTTACCGACTGCGCAGCTTTACGTTCTACACTGGTTAAAAAGGACTTAATACCACGCATTGCCCGTTGGTGGCTTACTATACAGGATTTTGACTTGCAAATAGAGTACCGTCCGGGGGAACGAATGAAACACGTAGACGCGCTTAGTAGGAACCCTGTCACTGAAAACGTGTACCAAATAGATGAGTCTGATTGGCTTGTGACCCTTCAGTTACAGGATGATAATTTACAAAATATTATTACCCAATTACGAGAAAATACAACCAACCCAGATATAACCAACAATTATATTCTGAAAGAAAATCTTTTGTACCGAAAAACATTGCACGGAGACCGCTTTGTAATACCAAAATTAGCAAAATATGGCCTTTTACAGAAGTACCATGATCAAATAGGACATCCGGGGTTTGATAGGTGCGAGAAAACTATTAAGGAACAATTTTGGTTTCCGGGTATGACACGGTTTATCAGAAAATACTTGAATTCCTGTCTACAGTGCGCATATGGCAAGTCAGAGTATGGTAGAGCGCAGGGTGAGCTATACCCAATCGAAAAACAACCGATCCCCATGCATACTTTGCATGCAGATCACTTAGGCCCCTTTACAAAAACTCGAAAAGGAAATACATACATCTTGGTGGTAATAGACTCTTTCACAAAGTTCGTGTTTGCAAGACCTGTCAGAAACTGCAGCTCTATAGAAACAGTAAAACACATGAAAGAAATTATTACAATGTTTGGAAATCCAAATAGAGTCATTACAGATCGAGGAAAGGCCTTCACGAGTCGTTATTTTAAGCAGTTCGCGGAAGAAACCCAATTTAAACACATTCTCAATGCTATAGCTAGTCCGAGGTCGAATGGCCAAGTTGAGCGTGTCAACCGCACTATCATAGATGGTCTCAATACAATGTCTGAGAGCGAGAGTACTTGGGACGATAAACTTGCTGATATTGTGTGGGGAATCAACAATACGCCTAATGCTACTACCTCATTCCCCCCATTCAAACTTATGTTCGGACACGAAAACTCCCGTTTGCCGGCCTACCCTACTAATAGGCCTACTTCTCAAGAGGAAGCTTTAAAAGATAGGAGAGAGAACGCAAAGTTACGTATTGATAGGAATATGACACTAATGAAAAGTCGATTCGATCGTTCCCGTAAGAAGTGCAAAAAATACACAGTAGGTCAATTAGTTTTGTGGAAAGGCGGCGCTAGTAGAGTAACGACAGCAAAAGTTTCACAAAAACTGAAAAGTCCGTACAGCGGGCCGTACAGGGTATGCAAGGCAGAACCAAACATAGATCGTTATACAATATGTAGTGTAAAAGGGATGAAAGGATATAAGAAATTCAGTGCAGTTGTTCGGGGTGAAGTATTAAGACCATATAAATCATGTGTTTCCGATGCAGATAGCTGTTCATCTAGTGATAAAGATGTGGATAGAGATGATTTAATAGACTTGCTAGAGAGTTAATGATGTATAAAATAAGTAGAAGTTAATCCTGTAAATAGACTGTTCATAATCAAAATGGAGCTTTGCAAAATAATGTCGAATAATTATGATGTTATAGGCTTGATTCACTAACTATTAACTTATATCTTGTGTACGAGTATGAAATTAAAAGCAGGCCAAACAGTATGTTTAATAGAAATAATGATTTACAGAGTCTTGGTATTTTGAATATATGGTAAACAGTACAAACAATATTATGGATGTAAGTAGGTACATTATCTGGCTGAATACTTGCAACTCCACGAAGATCTTCTTATGCGGTAAACTCGGTAAACTGCAATTAAAAACATATACGAGTATAGCATTATTGATAACCGTTATCTAACCTAAGTCTATGTGGCAAAACTAGTCTGTGTGACGTCATGGCACCTTGCGAATTTTAAACATACTTAGCTCTTAAGGTCTATGTGACACGTAGAAGCAAGCACATGGTGTGTGATGATGTGTATAACATTTAGCTCTTAAGGTCTATGTGACACGTAGAAGCAAGCATATGGTGTGTGATGATGTGTATAACATTTAGCTCTTAAGGTCTATGTGACACGTAGAAGCAAGCACATGGTGTGTGATGATGTGTATAACATTTAGCTCTTAAGGTCTATGTGACACGTAGAAGCAAGCACATGGTGTGTGATGATGTGTATAACATTTAGCTCTTAAGGTCTATGTGACACGTAGAAGCAAGCACATGGTGTGTGATGATGTGTATTACATAATAATGGGTCTATGTGACAATTCTAGGTGCAACAAAGTCTGTGTGACAATGCTAGGAGTTATTTAAAGTCTGTGTGACAGCCAATAAGTCCATGAGATCAAAAATGTCTGTGTGACATGTTTTAAAAATGAGGGGTACTTACTAATAAAAAATAAGTCTGTGTGACTTGAACAAAATGTAGACATTAAAGCAATAGAATATACATATTATACTTTACTAAACTTACCATTCGCTTGAGGAACGAGATGTTGCTTCACTTTCAATAATATAAGTATACTTCATCACTCCACTTTATATTTTATTCGACGACCAATTTTCTGCCTGAATTTATTATTTTTTCAGATACAAAATGGAGGCAGCGGCAGCGGTGGAGACTCCAGGGTGCAGCCCGAGCGACGTGGGACACGCGCTTTCCAGGATGGCCGAGTGTTAGCGAATGCATCCCAGCAGTAGTCACTACGTCACTACCGGATGTACATTTAATATTAGTAGGGATTTGAATTATTGTTTATATGTTGATCAAATTATTGTTAAGGTTTATATAATATGATTTATATCTGAAATTATTAATATACAGTTATAAATAGCTTTATAATATTACATTATTTTGGCACTAGCGACAGTGGCGCTATTATACTACCGGAACAGTTAAATTAAGTACCAAGTTTTGTTATTTAATTAAAATATCCATTTTAAAAATATTATTAATATGTAGTAATTATAATCTAAATAATTAATGATTTTACGAGTTGTTTTGGATTATATAATTTTAATATTTAGAATATCCAGATACTGTAAGCGTTTCCATTTCCGCTTAGATTACGATACTTTTCAAATTGTTGGGAGTTCTTATAAAACTAGATGTAAGGGCCGAGAGAGCCTCACTCTTTACTGCACCGTCACCTAGACACCTAGTTAAGGGGAACCTCTGCCCGAAAATAAAATAAAGTGAAAGTGCCAGCCATCTTTATTTTTCGCCAACCTTCGCCACCTGTTATATTTTATTAGTATTAAAATAAACCATTTATATTATATGCATTATGTATCTGTATAAGACATAGATAAGGCATCAATATCTCCTACTTTTACGACAAAAAGGCACGAACAATGAAATTGCCTCTCATATCTTTATCATATTTTTATTTACGATGGCCATATTTGTATCAGCAAACAAGTGCAAATACGGAATCGAAGACGGACAAAGCTTTTCTCTATTACATTTATTTTATTGAGAATTTTATTCTTTCTACACTAGATCGACTGACTTGCATTGAGGTTATTGATTCTATTAAGTAGACTAGATTCGCTTCTGAGTTTCACTTCAAGATGCATGAGATGTTCATAATTCCAGGATATAAAAAAGTTATACGGCAAGTTATGTGAGAGTATTATTATTAGAGAAAAAAAACCACATCTGCGATGGTACCATCAATTGTGATAAAAAAAATATGCTTATACGTAGGTATTTATGTATCATTATAACATGTAATTTACACTACATGGTACAATATACCTTTAGGGAAATAGGTACCTGATTGACACAAAAACCGGCACGCCATAAATATCTTTTATAGCCGTTATTTAAACGTTATTCAGCAAAACGGTCGCCGGCGTTTTTTCATTAATTCTGCCGAGGGATGTTCCGTGATAGGGGGATTTTTGCTGAAGTCCCTGAAATGTCGAGTTGCAGCAATCTGCTCGACAAACTGGACGCAGACAATCTTGCTAATTTAATGAACACTTTCCTAATCGAGTGACGCGATGAAATCTCTCGCGCGAGAAACGATGTTACACAAGCTGTTAGTAGTCGACGCTTTTTTATAGTAGAGCGGTCATCATTTTTCACTGTTTACAAAGTGCTATAGAAGTGTCACCCTAATTTCCTAAATATAAAAAGACACTCATTGAAATTTATTACCGCATTAAACCGTGAGTGCGCCACCGCAACATTTTATTAGTTGTTAGCGCTTCGTCTCGTAAAGTTTGAGTTTGGTGAGTACGTTCTGAAGGATAATATTTGCAGCTAATTATAGAGGAGCGCAGTTGGAGATAGTGGCAGGTCGCTAGTCGCTGGTGGCGGTGGAATCTGTCGTCGCGAGATAAGCCGTCTCTCGAGCGCTGTATTGTCTCGGTTGCCTTTTGTAGCACGTTCGTATGTCACCTTGTTAGCGGAGCAACTACGGGGAGCTATTTGCCTTTAATATCTTTAATCTTATTTTTAACGAGATTCTGTAGTTTTTTCTGCTTTTGGAAGTAAAACGTTTCATTCTTTAGCGTCTTGTCACAGGTGACTAATAAATGTCTCGTAGGGATTTAAACCAAGGAAATGAATAGATAGGTGCATGCATACCTACTGTATATTTTATTTTATGGAAATAGCTGTAGTAAATACTCTACACACTGCTGAATTTGCAGGATTCGAATAATAATACTTCGGGTGGATTCGTCCAAACATCACGTTACACGAGAATAACTATACCGAGTGCTTATTGCTAGAATAACTTCTAATAAAATGATATTAGACAGAGATATTTTTTGTTTTCATAATATTTTCAAAATGTTGAAAACAAGAATTTCAAAAGAAATTATTGTTTCATACGTTTAGCAATTAGTTATTTGATCAATAGTCATGCTGCAAATTAGGTTTAGTTACCCAAATTGACGAATTTATGAAAGACTGGTAAATAGTCTATATAGACTATAATATAGACTTTTTCCGCGAGGTTTTATTTTACTTAAAATTCTCTCGCTTGCCTCTACATAAAAATATTTTCTGCATATTTTTAGTTTCAGCATATATTTATACACGGAATACTGTGAAAACAGTCGATAACATTGGCAGACAAAATGCTCTCCATGTTTACATGAAACTTATTATTCAGAAGTATAATCACCATCTATCCTATCATATGATAGCATATGTCTACAAGATGCTGATGTCTACAGGATGACGGGGTATAGAAAGAGAAGATTATGAGAAGTATTTTCTTCTTGTATTGATGTAGTATTGAGTTCTCAAGAGGAGACCACGAACATGCAAACGCAGCGTGGGACGCCCTCCTGCCCGCTGGACTGACGACCTTAGGCGGGTAGCCGGTAGTGGTTGGATGAGGAAGGCCGAGGACCGAGAGTTGTGGCGCTCCTTGGGAGAGGCCTGCCTATGTCCAGCAGTGGATGATTATTGGCTGATGATGATTTTCTTCTTTGAGACCTATGTCCAAAACCAGTCTAGCATTTTTTTACAGTGAGTCTCCTCTTGGTAATTTGAGCTCCATTTAGCCCATTCTAGCCCTTTTTAGATTCTTAAACTGCCTGTACCTACTTTACTAAAACTAAGGTGGCAACACTGACAATAATAGAAGCGGCTTTCTGCAAAACATATCCAGTAATAACCACTTCATACAAATTTATGATAACTACAGCCAAACTTTATAGCAACGAGTTTGCGGATATCATTATTATTTAAGTAACTTGTTATGGTGAACCCGTATTCACTTGTAATGTTGTTGTGTAGACAAAATAATACTTTTTAACTATTGCATCAGTGTGGAACTTCGTTAGGTCTTAGGTATTTAGGGTGAAATATAAATGAAATAGTTGAATTATCCTAACGTGCTACATAATATGGTAAGTCATACTTTCACAGTCATACTTTGACTGGCAGACAACGAATTTGTAAGTAATAAATGCAAAGACATAACATTAAACATGATATGTAAACGTTTGTGTATGCTTGTTACTAAGCCAGGAAGTTGGCAATGAATTTGTTACTATACCAGAACTTACCGGATGCCAAGTGTCTCTAGTTCTGCTAATGACGTAATAATTTCAGAGTTTCTTACTAGGAATAGCTACTGCGATACTGATCACGATGAATACGTAAAGTATAACCCCCTTATTCATAGAGAAGTTACAGAACGTTTTAACTAATAAACTGTTTTGTCCCTCTCCGACAAAGAACAATTTGTTCTTTGACAGAGAGGGACAAAACAGTTTATTAGTTAAAACGTCTTGTAACTTTTCTATGAATAAGGGGGTAAGTGTATATTATAACTAAAAACTGTTTGGAGTAGCTGTAATGATAGGTTTTAAGTTATTAAATAAATAAATAAAAGTATTTAGTATCTATAAGTAAATGATCTCAAAGTAGCATTATTTTGTACACATGTTGTTGCCCCGGCGCGGTACGTTATCGAATATAATGCTCTTAAATCTCGACGGTGTAGTTTTGTAGTACAAAATAATATTGAGGTATCACTGTAGTCGAAAATAATATTGAGGTGAGGTATCATTATATATTAAGTTTAATAAACTTGGAGTCCAAGTGCCTATTGGTATACAATGTAGATGTAGCGGCTGATAGTGTTTATGATCGATCGCAGTTAGTTGATCCTGCCATCTTCATGACTAATTACTTACAGCAAACTGACCTAAACTTCAACTAAGTTAGTGTTTATCGAACTTAGTAACTAATATGATTGATGAAAGATCCGTATTATGAGAATAGGAAATTATATAGGTATGTACAGTACTGTAATATACATATTTATAGCAAACCAAATATTTCAATCACTATTGTTTTTATTCTTGCAACTGAAGGCGCTCATATATTTTTCATTCGACATATTAAATACGAACAGAAAAACAATATTTTTTCGCTTTTCCACACATGTGCGATAAAAGTATCGTCCGCAGATTTATTGCCGATACTTATGGGGATGATCGTGGCGGCTGCCAGTAAAGGCAGTAAATTATCAGCGGTTGGTGCCAGCCCTTTTGACACCCACGTACCTACCTTACTTATAAATACATAATACTTAACTTACGGCTTTCGTATGAATATTCAATTTGTTAAGGGGTGCATGAGATATTGATACCATTTAGAAGGTGGTCACAGTTAGTATAAATAACGCCGCGGCTCCGTGTTATGCCGCGTTGGATACCTTGTCTATATGGTTTGTATACCTTCTCCCCAGAGCGTCGGTGTAACACGTTCCCATACCTTAGCCCAGCTCGTTAATTTAATAATTTCTTCTCTGGGCGCCATCTGGGGTTGTTCCATCATGTTTCATCAGGTAAGAAAGAAAGAAAGAAAAACTTTATTTGGCTTAGACAGCAATATTAATTTACAAAGAAAGATGCCATGAAATATAGATATAGGTACTTAATCTAATCAATCTAAATATATATAAGTATATAAATCTAATAATGAGAAAAAAAAATTATATATATAAGTATTGGTGATAAGCAATAAATAATATGCTGTCGTCGTCAAAACGGTGTCCACTCAGCTACTGCAGCGCCTTTGGTTGGTTTAAAGGACACTGCGCTGGTTTTCAGTGGAAGCCTTATTCAAGTAATATATAATTATAAATACCTCCTTACGTTTTCGTTTGATTTTTTTATTTTTATTAACTACCTACGCGTAGTGCGTCACTACGCACAGGCAGGAGGTATTTATATATTACTTGAATAGGTACCCAAGTATGTACGTAAAAAGTACAAAAGCTACCTATTGTGCTGGATCTGGGATAAAGTTGGCTCGTGTGCCTGAGTTCCGGAGGCCCAGTGATGGATCGCGCGGCCCTTGAATTCAGACTCCATTTACGTCGACGTCGCTCGCTGTAGTCGCTGACTCGTGATGGATCGACAATACATTCATGCTACGTTTATTTTAACTTTTTTATGTCGCCGATATCTAAAAACCTTTTGTTTCAGTCGTGTACCACATATATTAAGTTTCATTCAGTACATCAACTAAAATCGTTACTGAATTGTATGAAATTAGAATTTCAGCTAACAAGCGTACCTATGTACCACGTCTTTCCTTATTATCGTACTTACAGGCCGTTATCTCCAGAAAATTAGCCCCATATTATGGGGCCCGGTGCAATATTAATATCGGCTACTCCCAGGTGTGTACCTAAGCCAGAACCTACCTACATAAAAATGGTAGCAGACGAGTCGGGCTATTACGATAAAGACAAACAGCGTAAGGCATGTAAGGGACTGTAATGTAAGGAAGTAAACTTAGTTCGTATGTTTTTCCTTGTAGGTATCCCTTATTAATACTTATTATTACTGCACTCATTTAATTATAGCTACGAAATAAGAATGTTATTCAGCGATTATTACATATTATTAGTGTACAGCAATACTCTGTATCGATTGATCTATCGAATGATGATGATGTGATGACATACTAGATAGAAACTTACTACTCTAATTAAAAGTCGCATTAAGAGTTATGTTTAGGGTTTCTCTGAAAACTTTTGAATTGCCCCGCAATCGCACAATATGCTTCGCAATAATTACGGCCTAACATGACCACTATGGCGGTGTAAAGTCAAAATTAATTTAGCAAGATGCATGTACCAACGCGAACGTGTGGTTTTTTAAAGTGACTGGCGTAGCGCGAAAGGCGGTTTTCGCCTTTCAGTTCTGAATTCTGAATTCAACTTTCTGGCATTGATGCAGCGAATGACTGTCGCTTTGAAGCTGCTTCGTTGCCCTGAATAGGGCGCAGCCTGCTATATATCGTAATGAGGTTAACAAGGTGGCTTCTTACCTAGTTTTCTTTTTATTCACTCGTACACACAGAAATGCTCATAAAGTTAAAATTATGAGCACGTAATGCAGGAGATAAAAGCTGGGGTTCCGGATTTAATGGACTTTTTCTTCCTATTTATATCAGGACGTAAGCAGGTGTAATGTGTGTCATATTTTGCTCCTATTTGCGATACCGATACGATATCGGTAGTTAACTAATTAAATTTTATAGATATCGCAACTTGTCAACGGAAACTCTCAAAGAACTAATCGAATAACTGACTTCTAGGCTAGAGTTGATAGTTATAAATAGAGCCGACTCGGATAGCAGATAAATTCAACGGAAAACTTGAGCCAAGTTGGTCCGCACGCCGGACAAAAGTTTTATGAGTCGAACGAGATAGATTGGGCTCAGAATGCATCATTGGCTATCGGACATCGGCCGGACTTAGTTTGCCATATTTACTTAGTGGGTCCGATTAGTTTTTCTTTTTGCGTTAACTTTCAGACAGATTGAGTTCAATGATGACCTTATTTTCATTTCCTTATTAAGTACTTACTTAAGGGTTATTAAAGGAAGACAACGTGATTTATGAAATATTTGATATTGATTATTATGATTATTAAAATAACGAAAAGCATTGTGTTTTGATTGACGTATAAAGTACTAAGGTGAAACATAATTTTTAATACCAACTTCAATATCTTACTGTAATTCAGAAACGACCTCATCATGGAGAATAATGTAAAAAAAAACTATTTCTTTTCTTTAAAATACAACTCTACATTACGTTGGTAGTTAGTATCCATAAACTGACGATCAGGAAAATATATTCAAATAATCTTTGTCTTTCTTCCTGTAAGCCCAAAGAGAGCACATTCGCAGCTAGCACGCCTGATACGATCGCCTCCTCCAATGGGAAAACTTATTGAAATCATCACTTAATCCTTGCAGCTCTGTTTACATTCAAACTGCGAGATTGGAAATTATTAAGATAGGAGTGAAGTTATCGGGAGATTGGATCGGCCTTCCATTCAGATGCAGATCCAGGTCAGCGTCTACTTGACGGCGGCACAATGTAATTAACAGCGACAGAAGTGTCGCTGTTATTTTATTTCTGTGTGTACGAGTGAATAAAAATAAAACTAGGTAAGAACCCACCTTGTTAACCTCATTACGATATATAGCAGGCTGCGCCCTATATTCAGGGCAACGAAGCAGCTTCAAAGCGACAGTCATTCGCTGCATCAATGCCAGAAAGTTGAATTCAGAACTGAAAGGCGAAAAACACCTTTCGCGCTACGCCAGTCACTTTAAAAAACCGCACGTTGGTACATTCATCTTGCTAAATTCATTTTGACTTTACACAGGTATAGTGGTCATATTAGGCCGTAATGATTGCGAAGCATATTGTGCGATTGCGAGGCAATTCAAAAGCTTTCAGAGAAACCTCAAACATAACTCTTAATGAGACTTTGAATTAGTGTAGTAAATATCTATCTAGTATGTCATCACATCATCATCATTCGATAGATTTAAGAGTAGTATGCTGTACACTAATAATATATTATGTAATAATCGCTGAATAACATTCTTATTTCGTAGCTATAATTAAATGAGTGCAGTAATAATAAGTATTAATAAGGGATACCTACAAGGAAAAACATACGAACTAAGTTTACTTCCTTACATTACAGTCCCTTACATGCCTTACGCTGTTTGTCTTTATCGTAATCGTAATAGCCCGACTCGTCTGCTACCATTTTTATGTAGGTAGGTTCTGGCTTAGGTACACACCTGGGAGTAGCCGATATTAATATTGCACCGGTCACCATAATATGGGGCTAATTTTCTGGAGATAACGGCCTGTAAATACGATAATAAGGAAAGACGTGGTACGCTTGTTAACTGAAATTCTAATTTCATACAATTCAGTAACGATTTTAGTTGATGTACTGAATGAAACTTAATATATGTGGTACACGACTGAAACAAAAGATTTGTAGGTATCGGCGACATAAAAAAGTTAAAATAAACGTAGCATGAATGTATTGTCGATCCATCACGAGTCAGCGACTACAGCGAGCGACGTCGACGTAAATGGAGTCTGAATTCAAGGGCCGCGCGATCCATCACTGGGCCTCCCGGAACTCAGGCACACGAGCCAACTTCATCCCAGATCCAGTACAATAGGTAGCTTTTATACTTTTTACGTACTTACTTGGTACCTATTCAAGTAATATACATACAATATAAATACCTCCTTACCTGATGGAACAACCCCAGATGGCGCCCCGAGAAGAAATTATTAAATTAAGGAGCTGGGCCAAGGTATGGGAACGTGTTACACCGACGCTCTGGGGAGAAGGTATACAAACCATGAACAGGGTATCCAACGCGGCATAACACGGAGCCGCGTCATTATTTATACTAAATGAGACCACCCTCTAAATGGTACTTATCAATATCTCATGCGCCCCTTAACAAATTGAATATTGATACGAAAGCTGTAAGTTAAGTATTATGTATTTATAAGTAAGGTTGGTACGTGGGTGTCAAAAGGGCTGGCACCAACCGCTGATAATTTACTGCCTTTACTGGCAGCCGCCACGATCATCCCCATAAGTATCGGCAATAAATCTGCGGACGATACTTTTATCGCACATGTGTGGAAAAGCGAAAAAATATTGTTTTTCTGTTCGTATTTAATATGTCGAATGAAAAATATATGACCGCGCCTTCAGTTGCAAGAATAAAAACAATAGTGATTGAAATATTTGGTTTGCTATAATACCTATACAATGGCCTATTCTCATAATACGGATCTTTCATCAATCATATTACTAAGTTCGATAAACACTAACTTAGTTGAAGTTTAGGTCAGTTTGCTGTAAGTAATTAGTCATGAAGATGGCAGGATCAACTAACTGCGATCGATCATAAACACTATCAGCCGCTACATCTACATTGTATACCAATAGGCACTTGGACTCCAAGTTTATTAAACTTAATATATAATGATACCTCACCTCAATATTATTTTCGACTACAGTGAAAAAAAAACAAAAAAAAAAAAACACGCACTCACGCCTTGTACTAATGTACTCCCTTGCGGGGTAGGCAGAGGTGCATTGCTGCACCCACTTTTCGCCAGAGTGTTATGTTAGTCCCAATGTAATAGGGGGCGTGCCTATTGCCATTTTACGGGCACATCCAAGACCCGAGAACAAATATCTGTGTTTAAACAAATATCTGCCCCAGCCGGGAATCGAACCCGGGACCATCGGCTCAGTAGTCAGGGTCACTAACCACTACGCCATTCGGTCGACTACAGTGATACCTCAATATTATTTTGTACTACAAAACTACACCGTCGAGATTTTAGAGCATTATATTCGATAACGTACCGCGCCGGGGCGACAACATGTGTACAAAATAATGCTACTTTGAGATCATTTACCTATAGATACTAAATACTTTTATTTATTTATTTAATAACTTAAAACTCAGTATCGCAGTAGCTATTCCTAGTAAGAAACTCTGAAATTATTACGTCATTAGCAGAACTAGAGACACTTGGCATCCGGTAAGTTCTGGTATAGTAACAAATTCATTGCCAACTTCCTGGCTTAGTAACAAGCATACACAAACGTTTACATAATCATGTTTAATGTTATGTCTTTGCATTTATTTATTTAAATAAATAATCTTTTATTGAATTCTAAGAAAACGAAATGTATTAAATTTACACTGCCGAATGTTAGACAATGCGATACTAACATTATTCTAGATGGGAATAAATTGGACCTAGTTAATGATACTGTCTTTCTTGGTATGACTATAGATTCAAAGTTACAGTGGGGACCTCACATTGCCAAATTGGCTGGAAGGTTGAGCTCGGCAGCTTTTGCTGTACGGAAAACTCAAACTT
Source organism: Plutella xylostella (assembly GCF_932276165.1). Taxonomy (NCBI): domain Eukaryota; kingdom Metazoa; phylum Arthropoda; class Insecta; order Lepidoptera; family Plutellidae; genus Plutella; species Plutella xylostella. The sequence goes on along the minus strand of NC_063984.1, from coordinate 6,216,677 downwards.
TACGAGACGAAGCGCTAACAACTAATAAAATGTTGCGGTGGCGCACTCACAGTTTAATGCGGTAATAAATTTCAATGAGTGTCTTTTTATATTTAGGAAATTAGGGCGACACTTCTATAGCACTTTGTAAACAGTGAAAAATGACGACCGCTCTACTATAAAAAAGCGTCGACTACTAACAGCTTGTGTAACATCGTTTCTCGCGCGAGAGATTTCATCGCGTCACTCGATTAGGGAAGTGTTCATTAAATTAGCAAGATTGTCTGCGTCCAGTTTGTCGAGCAGATTGCCAAGTCTGTGCGCCGTAGGTTAGGACAGTATGCCATATACCGGGGGCTTAAAATATAATATTATGAATATGGCCCAAATATTAACTACGGACAGTTAATGCCAGAAGTGGAAGACAGTAGACATTTATTGCTTTGCAAAAGCGTGGATTGGAAGCCTAATAATCCGCCTCTCAGAGCGCGATCGGAATTCTATTAAGCTGACAAATCCGGCATTTCCATACCGAGCTAATATTAGAAGCTGGGAATTATCATATGGAATGAACACGGTTTCACGCTACTCACTGACATGCATGTAACGTGCTCGCCTGAAACCGTTCTGTACAATATACCTACGAGTTTCAGTAAGAGTGCAAGGATTCGTCATAGCGTTCATGTTAGTTCGGTATCCTTAGTATTTTATACTCAATGTTTTGTTTTACACAAACGTAGTTTTGATTAAGGGCCACTTTTTGATCCGTAGTCTACTTTAACTATAAAATTACAGGTTTAACTAATGGTTGCGATTTTTGTCAAATGGTTGAGTTAACTACACCCGAGTCCGCGTTGATTTAAAATTTGGCTTTAAGAAATCTTCTTAGCTAAGAAGCTACTTATACAATATTTTTTCATCTCGTTATACATAGATAGGTATACCTACTAACGTTAAAGGAATGGCCGAAAACGTTTCTAAAAAGAAAACCTACTGAATAAAATTTCATTAAAACGTTCATGGGGCGTGAAACAATCAAAGTTGTTTCAGTGTGGGTATTTTATGGGTTGTTATTATTAATGATTGTCTCACATTTTGCTGTAAGTAGTCGTTTTGAATAATAGATGGCGTTGGTATGTAAGAAGTCTCCCGGGACAGATTTATGGTCGAGTCTGTGATCGAAACAACCCCTTTATTTCCGGGCGTCCTTTAAAAATAAAACATCTCTTCATTCCATTTTCTGTAACTGCTCTATGCTGTTTATTTCGAACAACTTGAATTGTTTTGTTTGTATCTACTTAGTTAACTTCCGTGATAAAACAAGATTCGTGATTTATAAGGACCCTTTGACCGTCCTTCCGTATTAAATGTAGAGTTGGATAAGTAAATCTGTAGGTAACAAACCCCCTAAATGTATGGTAGGTAGGTGCTCGATTTTTCTTACGGTGTGGGTACCTGTAGGCGCGGAGATCTGGCGAGGGTAGATAGATCGCGGGGCCCGAGGTCGTCGACCCCCACTATTCTGAAGGCCCGTCCCGCCCCATGTCTCGCCCCACATTTTTCTTTTCGGACATTGCAACGCGCTAAGCTCAGCAGTACGCTAACCATGACTTTATTTCGAAAAATTCTTGATACGTGCTTATAGGATTGTTGTAGTAGCACCGTGATGGTACAATTTTTTTCATGACTGTTGTGATTTGAGATTTCCTGTTAACATGGCTTAAATTAAACGTCAATGTTTTTTTTTACTAACATATTATATTCACGAAGTCAACTCTAGATTGTGTCGTTAGTTCGGGATTAATACTTTAGGAGTGACCAAGACCTATCAGGTATGAAACCTTCTACCCTAGCGGAAACTGAACTTAATGGAAGAAGAAGTACATTGCATTTGATACTTGAAATCATTATAAAATTAAAATTACAACTGTAAATAAGAGCAGGCAGTGTCCCCACGGCTAGTGTCGCGTCGCGTGGCGCTGTTGAATATGCACATTGTTCCGCTCCTGAAATCCTCGCGTTATAAATACAGCGCAGGATGCGTCCTGAAAAGAAAGCCAGCGAAAAGAATGAGATTACATCTTGTTGTTTGCGCTTTTAATTAAACTTAATGGAGAACTCTACCCGTGTAGTGATAAACGTAGCAGACTGTGTGATAATAAATAACGAGGTAATGTTAATATGGGGCCACTTGCGTCGGCAGATAGCAATAAATTTGGGTCGTGCGTCTGGCACTGTGGCGACCCCTGCTGTGGGAGCTCTGCCTTATCTGTTCTGTCTATGAGCCGGAAATGTATCCTGTCTAAACTGCTATTGAACTAGGTACTCACACAGAACCTAATACAAAATATTTAGAATTTATGGGGCCACAAAAACTTAGACAGTATTTAACTAGTGTTTAGCGCTGTCAAACGCTTACAAAATCTGTCAAATTTCGTTTTAAACTCTTGCTAAACAGTGTTTAAAGTTTTTTGTGGCAGCACAGATGAAGTTTAAAGCAACGTAATAAGAAGATGTGATTTACTTGCGGTTTGCTCCTGGGAGTAAACACCCACGCTGAGTTACTTCACCCTTTTGGTCCGCTTCAACACACAACTTATAGCCTGGTACTATACCTAGTAAAAAGTAATACTTATGTGTAATTTATCTACTTTACTAGTGATTTGTTATGTATGTAAGTGAACCAAATAAACGCTTTATCTATCTCTTCACGCTACTTACGTGATATCTTAGCAAATCATTTATTTTTTTATATTTATGATGGATTTAATGTTGGAATGGAATTGCTATTCGTGTTTGGTCATTCAATTATTAAAACCACTTTATGTGATAAATAATTCAATTTTATTCTGAAGATTGCTCAGTGATGTCGCTCACCTGAGTCTGAGGCAGCGTCATTTTTTACTCGTCGTGGCTGACACGATAGGGCACGATCGACCATCCCTTTGAATTCAGAATAAACCTGAATTTCACAAAATAAAGAAAACAAACGGACTTATAAAATAAAATGTATTGGTTTTTTCTATTAAAGTTGTTCAGATCTCAATTATAAATCGTGTAAACTAGGTGGCGTAGTACGTATATTATTTGTTAAAAATTATAAAGGGTGATACCAATCACAAACGTGAATGATAATAAGCCCTATGTAATAAACCCTGTATCTATATATGGTATACTTACCATTTTCTCACTTGTAATAATTTAGAATCGTAATTTCTGTCACTTTATTGCAAAATAAAGAGCTTTCGCTGTCCCGCCAGCTGCGGCGTGGTCGGAATGATGAAACATTAATAAATTAAAAGACCCAAAGAAAAAGGACTCTCCTTACACTAAGATGCGGAATATTACTTAAAAATTCTCTGATTAAATTTTCAGTAAGGTATACTTCCAAGACCCTTTTTGAAAGTCGCCATGCTACGCACTGTCTTAGACCTTTCTGATGGGGTCGGCCCTGCCTGAATGGTCAGACCGTGAATATGAAATATGTTTTGTCAGGTAGCTACTCAGAGTAAATAATGTTATGGATATGTTTATACTATATTATGATGATTTATTTAGAATTTAAGTACAATGTATAACTAGGTCTAGCTGTTTATGGGTCTATCGTCTATCGATGAACCGTTTTCGACTCCAGAAAACGACCTTTCCAGATTTTATAAAACCCAAGTACTTTTCAGAAAATTTACAGCACATAGTTGATTGCAGGACTGGAGGTATACTCCGAATTAACGAACACGATACTCCAGAGAATTGCCGTGCCATTTACTATCTGTTATGTAATGGTGATAGAGTATGTATAATTCTGTTATACTCAGAACAGGACAATAATGGCCTTGTGCTTTGTGTGTTTCATGTTCTCAAATATAGCACCACAGTGACAATAGGTAGGTATGATACTCGATAGGCGGCTGATACTAATCTGACTGCCGGCTATCATTCACTCCTCGCGGTGGCTCTAGTATTTGTCATCGCCGAAAAGCTGAACAAATTAATACGTTATGTATGTCAAAGTAGCAGTAAACCCCTCGGTGGTCAGACGGCAGGGAGCGGTGGAAGAAGCGGGCTCAATTACGTGGTATTCACCAGATAACGAGCAGCGAGCGCGGCATTCACACTGGGCGGTTCGGTGCTGTGGCCGCCATTATACTCACTTACCTTACCTCTTTGAGCTGTAACTTATATCCATCCTCATCTAGTCATTACTTATGCTAGCTCTGAAATTTAGCACTGAATGTGCAAGAAAATCTTGAGTAAACTAAGTTCATGAAGGTACTGATGGTAGATGTCTGAATTTGAGATTGAAACATCATAACATGTCCTCGTAAGTACTTAATTAATTTGTACTCATTCCAACGGCAATACTGGCTCGCGACGGATCCTACGTGACCACAAATATACTGCAAAAAAATTGGTGGCTCGCTTTCGTGTCATCCCTTCGGGAAATACAGTCGTGTGCATAAATGCAAAATAATAATTTACAAGACGCGTAATAGAGCATCTGCCCTTGAACAAAACTACATGTTTGTGTTTGACAAACATATTTTGAAAAGATTACACAGCCACAGTATGCCAAAAGAAGATAAATTGTAAAGACTGATATTATACGTACCTACTTGGTTTGATGTCTCTTTCATAAGGTTTCTTTTTGCAAATGATAAGTATGAGAAAACCGTCTAATGAAGGCAGAATGAAAAGCAAGAATATGAATAAGCAGGACATTATACCCGTATGAGTTTTGTGCGTCATTATTCCTCATTTCTTATTTCCTTCAAGTAGGGTCATTGGAGGACAATCGTAGCCTTCTGTGTGCCATTCCGCTTTATTTTTGATATTGGTTTCCTTTTTAATCAAAAACTGAAAATAGGATTGTTATCAGTAAGTACGTAGGTATGTGTTTGTGTCGCAGTCTTCTATGTACCTATGTGATTCGACACTTTTTAATGTATGGTGTCAATTATTATTTTATTTTTGTACTTAGGTGTTTTTTAACTCAGATTATAGTTCATGTGATTCCACTGGCTTCCCTTCTTTCGGCCACATCGGATTCAGAAACACGTTCAACAATTTCTTCGCTTGAGTGTATTCGTTTCAGTTGTTTGGTTTGGTCACAGAAGGGTTACTCAAGCTTGACAAAAAACGAAAGAGCGAAACCTGAAAAGCAATGTTTACTTTTAATACAACGATCTATATAGTCGTGGTTAGCGCAGCACCACTCCGAAAGTTTTTGTATACTGGAGTAACCCTCTAGGAGTAGTTTGTAGCCAGTAGAGCGTCAAGAGCACCGGAGCGGCGGCGGTGGCGGCAGCAGGGCGCATTACACAAACTCAGATTTTCATTTTATATCCACAACCACCCAACACAAACCAGGTATTTCCATGATTTATAGCTCCAAACACAAGCTGCTGACGGCATTCCCCAACAAAGTTGTGCTTTGATGGATGATCTTCTTGTCAGACTTAAAGTAGGTAGGTACCTTGATAAGCATAAAGAAAAATGCATATAACTATTTATTTATTTATTTATATATAAGGCACATCAACAGTACATGTTACAAAACACTTATAAAAGAAAGGTTAGAGAGGTACTTATCAATAACATGTACCAATTACAGATATGCTCTGCTCAACACTTGTTAGGCACATAACAAAACATACAAATAATCACAATAAAAAATACAGTTTAGTATTACAGGAAAAAGAAAACTTTAAACATGCTTCAAACTTTAACTCACATTCTTTAAATTTCTGACATGAAAACAGATATATATAAACTTATTTAAACTATAAAAACAAAACAACTTCTTAACGCTAATATGTAAAACATTATTAGTTTAACTATGTACCTACCTACCACACATGCAAGCCTCGTAACGATTGAAGGAAAGCTTCAGGAATGTAATACCGTAGGTACGCATGTTTTTGAGTGGTCTACATAATATTTATCATATAGATATCTAATAGGCGATTAATGTTAGTTAACTCGAAATTTCCATGAGAGCTTTTAAAGCTTACGATAAGAATCTACCTATTATGTATTTGATTCATAAGGTTATTTATTTTATTGTAAAAGTATCAGGGTTGTTTTAGAGTTTAAAAAAATCCATAAATGAATAATTAATCCAATACGGAAAATGGAAAAGCTTTTTACCCTTGTCGTATCCTGTCATTAAACAGACAGGAGGTGAGTATTTTTGTAATATATTTTTGTAATAGGTAGGTACTTATTGTATGGAAATAAAATAAAAAAGCTTTATGTAAAAAACAAGTTTTTTCCATGACAACGAAAATTATTATTAACAAAGTATAAATCTTCCTTACTTACTACTTATATTTCTGTTCAAGATTTAAGTTTTAAAGTTAGCAATTTAGCCAAGTTTCTAAGAAGCTTGGTAAGAAAATATGATGTCTTTGTTTCGCCAAGTTTAAAGAGTAAAAGTTCAGGAGCAGGTGGACGACTCATGCTGCTACTGAGACAAACTTATAAGATAATGCTACTTACACACTACGAGTAGTATAAGTTCTTACTTTAATTTTTGCACTGTCTCTGCAGCACGGCGCACGGGTCCGTTATCCACGTAGATAAACGTCACACAATATCGCGACTCGCGGTAAATACGGCGATAGGATTGGTGGAACGCGCATTAAACAAGTTTATCGATAAATAACTGAGAAAAAAAAACGTGTAGGCCTACCATTTTACCCCTAAAAAAGACTCTATATATCGCTGAGACGGAAATCGTTTTGATGCTGGTACTTGAATGTTTGACGACTTCGGCCCCTCTGCCTAGATGAAGGGGAGGTGGGCAGGAGTGAAACGTCGTGATTGACCACGACGGCCGATGGAATAGCTGATAAGTTTTTATGACAGCTTGTTACGACGAACCAATACTTTACGTTGATTTCTTTTTCTATTTATCACCGTATAAATCGTATAAGATACTTTTAACACATCATCACACAAACAGAAAGTGCACTAAATAAAATGACTATGAAACTTGCTCTACAAAGGTAATTAAGTAGTGTATGGGCACCTTCATCAGATGTCATGCCTTTGCTATGGTGATAGTCTGTGGCTGCCGAGGGGCACACGAGTTAATCAAAGCTGTGCAGCCTACAGTGCCTTGAGGTTTCCATTGAAAGGAAAACAGCTTAAAAGATTCGTAGCTAGGGGTTTGCATATTGCTTCCTCATTATGATTCATAATTGTTGGCTTGAGGTATGAAGCAGTTTTCATGCAGTAAATATATTTCAGGTTGCGAGTAGTTAATGCAGCCATTGCTATCAAACCAAGATGTAAATATTTGCTTATTTAGTAAGGTAACGGCTTATTTTATTTAGTTTGGTACTAGACTGGACCATGTCAATTCATATGGTTTAGTTTTTCGGGGACTACACCACGAGTACATCCTGAAAGAAGGCATCTTTCTAAACGAAAGCAATAATCTACACAACTATACACATAATCAAAGCAAGTTTAGTGGGCACCTGAATGAAAGCACAGCATCTGTCTCTGTACCTCCGTACACGCAGCGAAGCAGCAACCAATGCAAATGAAGGTTTTTATGTTGTGACGGCGTTGCATTCGTCTCGCCCGAATTAAACTGAGCTTCTGAAAAGATTTAAGATGAATGAGAGCTGTGCGCCCTGTACGCTCACAATGCAACAACAGTTTAGAAACAGCTTATTTCAGTAGCGCTAACGTAAACACAGTAAACAGTCTGCATTTTGTTACAGAATGTTTGCATGTTTAAACGAAAACATTTTGGGGGAAATAATTGTATTAGTGTTTGTGCTATGAATAGGTTTTGGTGTGTTTGTTCGTTAGTGATTCAGGCGACGTGTCTAGGCTGAGTGTGAAGCGGAAATGGTCTGTTGATGAGGTGCGCGGCGGCGGCGGCAGCGGCGGCGGCGAATGGATTGCATCGAGACGTTGAGGCCGGGGACGTCAAATTGTGCCTACATACATATTAACTAAGTTAGGTAGATACACGACGCTGGTAGAGTTAATCCTTACAGAATCATATAATTACATTAGTTGGTACCTATCTATAATATTTTTGTGGCAATTATATTACATTAATGGAATACATAGAAGAAAATACAAAATTCAAGGAATTTTATAAAAAAAACAACATGTTCGAAATTATTGAACAAGTTATAAAATTTGTACTAAGATGTCAAGCAGAGGTCATTCTCGACAAACCCAGGTAGCGATGCATCGGACGTAATGTGGGAACTTCACATGCCTCGCTCCTTCTTCCTCGTTGACTCCACGATGTTGCTAGTTGCTATGCCGCGGGAGCGCGCATCGTAACTGTTATGTAATCCGGACGTGTTTATGACCAATTATACATCGTAATATGTGCGGCGCATGCAATCAGAATACCAATTATACGTAGCCACTAACAATTTTAATTTAACTTTCATCGATAATAGGCCGTCCTCTTCAATAAACACGAGATGCTCTAGGTAAATTGGGTGGGACAAGAAATCAATCAAAACCATCAAAACGTTTCTGAATGAAATGAAACTCCTACAATGGCCTTTGAAGCACAGTGTGGATTACGTTCAGTGGCCATTCTGCTTTCTCATTTGAACTGATTAAGCAATAACGATCCAGAAATCGATACCATAATATACCTATTTAAATATGTCACTATGATAGATTTATATGTTATATTAAATTTATATGTATTTTTTCCAAAATGTATCGCCCAGAAGGTAGACATCTGTCAGTGTAGCTGTAAAGACGAGTTCTTACTCTACTGACTTCTTTGTGGCAACCGCACAGTGACTCTAGAAGGTACATTACGCTGTGCCTGCGTCAGACGACTCAATTTATTTTCCTACTCCCGTATCAGTTCCAGCCAGAATAAAATGCTGACCGAAAAATATTGCGCTTATTTCAGCAAACGCTATTGTAAACTTTGAACGATTTTTATTCCCCTGAATAGCAGTGTTATCTCGTATCTTTTTGTATGAATCGTTCTGGAAAGAAGAATCAAAACTACAATGAATAAAGTACTGTATATAAGTATATACAGTTATATTATTTTGAGTTCCACATTGCAACTACAATAACTAACGACAATGCCCGACGGGCCACGCAATATGATCAATTCAGATTAGAAACCTGTTTAAATTTAGAGAAAAACCAAAGAACAGTATTGATACTATAAGGAATATATTTTATGTGTAGTAGCCGGACCTTGGTATTTCAGAATAAACATATCTACGACATATAAAATTACATGGGAGGAAAACAATACGAAACCAACAAGGGCAGCCGGGAAGTAACTGAATACACGAATTAGTGTAACTCTAGCTAGAGCTGAAGGGCACTAAGTATACACTACACACATATAAATAAGTAATTTTCTTATATCAACTTAATATATTATGTAGTTTTTGTATGTACCGATTCACAAAACAAGGAACTATCCAAATAAAAGTTATTGGTATTTCACCGCATGACGAAAATAGTTATGCTAGAGAGCTAACTTTACGATAATCCACTTAGTATAAAGTATTCACTGCCTGCAGCCGTGGCTGGAGACGGTTATAACCGGAGCAGGAGGGTCACTCTATACTGACGAAAAACTCACGAACGATAGCTGTCGTGCAATACAATCGTTTAAAAACTCACTCTCTTCCATAAAAATTGTCTGGTACTTCTTTGTACCTACTTGTTTTATTTTTAAGTTTTTGTAATTTTTGTTCTTGGTGCTAATAAAGTGTATTATATTGTATTGTGTACAACAAGATAGGGTCGTGGTTCGCGCAGCAGCGCTCTGAAACTTGGTTTATCTTCATATAGAGTGACCCCCAGGCCGAGGAAACTTTACGTGAGTAACAGCTCTAGTACAAATCTCGAGCATGCTGCAGGTTATTTTCTCCACGCTGATCGAGTTAAAGCTGGCCGCAGTAGCCGCCACCATCGCCCAGGCGCAAAAACGTGGCCGTGGCCCGTCCAAGCGGATCATGTCTAGTACTAATAACTATATCTTTTGCTACTATAGCTTTTACGTAAATAAAAAAGCTGTAACTTTATTATAGCTTTCTCAATTATTTCTCCGTAAACTCTAACTGGTAAACTACTGCTAAAAACCGCCAGTTAAATCTGTCGTACTTATATGGCTATATATTGTGAAACCATTTCGAAAAGTCATATTATTGTAAATATACATAGATAACTTCATCAAAGTCTCAAAGCTGTTCACAGTGTCGGCGACTTGGGCACTTGAGTTTGCGGACGAGAGGGTCATCGAATGCGCCCGGGGCTATTTCTCGGAAGAGTCGAGTTCGGTTCAACACGTTGTATTAAAGCCAGCCAGCACCTCAGTCAGCTCAACTCACGCAACGAAACTCCGACTAGCCGCTACCTGGCGCGAGCCGCGACCCTTTCTACCTGCCATTAACTAATAACTTATTGACTCTTTCGAAGACAAAACTTCATTGACTCTCCCATCCTTGGCACGATATTGAAACTCGACACCTTGAAAATATTCTCGTTCTCTTCATTTGGTTTTTCCAGAGGCTTTATTTCAGTGATGAAAATAAACCAATATTAATTGATAAATTACCTATATTCACATGCTCACATACCAAAATATAAATAATGGCAAGAGAATACCTTCCTATATAGGAAAGGTAACTCTTGTGTACCGATCGATCTCTTCACCATTATTCAAATAGGGTTTATGAATTTTATTACCGCCACTTTCCAAACCCTTGGGAGTAGTTGGGAGCTCTGATAAATGACGGTGAGTGTCGGTGACAGGCGACGGCCTGCAACGTTGCACCCTCCGCTCCCCCGAAGACAGACGATGAGACGGCTCAATCACCTGCCCCTGACAGGATCAAGTGACTGCCGCAATCCCTCCCCGCATCTTCACTGGCTACTGCAATAGCTACGTATTCTGTATCAAATTTGCGTACCACAAAAGGTGTTTTCATTCCACGTCTATTATAGAGGAAGAGTGTGCGGCACTGATAAGGAGATTACTTTCCACTGTTGGTTTTGAAATTTTCTCGGTAAACAAGATAGGTGTTGCTGGGAATCAGACCGAAACCCAATAAAGCCACTGTTATCAAGTTTTTAATTCCTATCAAGTTTTTTCGGCGTCTTGAAAATTTCATCAGTATTTAATGTAAGTAAGTACATAGGTAAATCAGACAGTCATTAAATTATTCTTGATTTTTATTCACTTGTAAAAGTGGTCTATAATACTGTAACAGTTAGGTTCCATTCAATGTTTTAGAAGGTGTGTGTTGTGGAGTGGAGGTCCTTGCGAAGGCGCGCGCAAGGCGGCGTGGCGGCGGCGGCGGCGGCGCGGCGGGGCGCGGGGGGCGCGGCGCTCGGTGCTCCGCCAGTGCCAGTCAGTCGCCGGCCGCGGGGGACTGCGCTGCACTCTCCCCTCGACCACTCGAACGTGATCGTTAGCCGCTAACGCGCATACAAACATGATGTGACAACTTATCAATGTAACAGACGCTCAAAAACAATAATCTAGCCCCCAGTGAGGCAAGATCTTCGATCTTCCTCGTCCAGAGCCGTTGTGAACTTGACCTGTGATTGTTTGTTCGAACTGTCAGTGCTGTAGAGTTGTTTAGCTTTTCGTATCGACAACATAACCTGTATTCCTTCAGTGCTTCAAGGGCATTGATGAACAATACGAGTTGCGCCTTGGATATTGCGTGGGCGCATTCAGACTCCTTGAGAGCCTTCCTCGTGCAATAGCAACGTAAGTGGGCGTCGTATTTGAAAGTTTGAAAATCGATCGAATGACGTGCGTACGTGGGATTGTGTTTACGTAATATTTGTTTACCTTGGGAATATTCACACTACTCTGGAGCATGCTGACCCCCTTCAGCCGTGAGTCGTGGTCCTTCAAATAGAACGTTCACCGACGCCTGAGGTATGAAGAACAAACATATTATTGTGAATTGCTTCAACGCATGTTCGGTTTTGCTTTCAATGCATGTTGAGCTTTTTACACTAAAGCTTACCTATAATTAGGTAAAAAATCAGGTTAGCTATGTAGATACCAACTATGAAATCAGTATTAGATTAGACTTGATGTCAATTTTCAGAAACTACACGAAATGTACCTAAATATTAATAGATGGTCAACAATGTACGTACATATTTTTTATTACACCTTCCTTTAAAAAGTATCAAGCTAAAGGCAATCCCAATAACACATAATCGGATAAAGAAGCTGTTGTATAGAGTTTGGAACAAGAAATTTGAATATTTACATGATGAAATAGAAACTGATAAACTTCTTCCGAAGTAACGTTTTGTTCCCACTAGGATTGAAGGTTATCTTCGCCACCTACTCAAAACAGACAGTTAAGAAAGCCAAGTTCTGGTGACGGGCGTGTCACAATGCTTGAGCGATGCCGCCCCCGCTGGCCCTCGGGAAAGCAAACAAGAACGAAACTAAAGAAAACATCTAGCCTCCGAGTGGATTCTTGACAAACAATATTGAACGTCTACATATTTATATAAGGGATGGTTGGCTACATACATATCTAATGTAAAACTTCGAACATACTCATATCGAAATGAGCGAACTTATCTTACAAGAAAGCAATCCATTAGGGCGTTCAAGACTTAATTCTTAAACTATTACATTCATAGAAATCTGTAGCTGTTATTTGTTCCCACTTCGAAGACCCAAAAAGTTCGAAGGGATTTATTCATGTGATTCAGAATCTTTGAATAGGTATCCCTTTAGTTTGTGATGCTTTGATATGTTAATACAGGATAGAAAATCTAAGATCCTCAGAGCTTTGACTTCAATTATAAGACCCCTGCCTGAAAAATTAAAATAATTGTACAAAAATAAATAATTTAAGAATTATAATGACTTTTAACTACGAAGTTCTCATACACTTAACAATTATAATTCATGAAAAGTAAAAGAAACAAAATTGAGACTCGTAGTGTATGCTCGAGTACGGTTGTATGGTCAATAATGGACCGGTCTTACCTTCAAAGGCAGATCAAAGGGTGACTGGACAATGCGGACAGGTTTTACAAGAAAGGGTATGAATAGTTTGTTTTTACTACAGCGTTTAGTAATGGTGTGATGACATAAAATAATATTTTATTTGTATCATTATCACCAAGGGTGTAAATTGTGGAATAGTATATAGGTATCACAAAGGCCACTTGGGTCTGGCTCGCGACTGCCACAGGACTCAGGACGCTAACATACACAATCTAGACGTTCTTTCAGTGTTTGAGGTATTCATATTTCATGAGCGTCGTCGACGGCCTACAATAGTGACGCGATGAGGTCGTCGCTCGCAGACATATCAACTTTCTTCGTAAGATAAGTCATACATGACACAGCTGTAACTGTAACTGTATTACCTAACATCGTAACCGGTTCCGTAGACTTCAATTAATATCGATCATATTGAAATGTTATAGAAAGAGGAAATTATCAATTTAGTACGGCAATTCTGATATCTCACTCTCTCGATGAATTTACGTATCTCGTTAATCAATCATCATGCCAATAATCTGAAATATGAAACAAAATATGTACAAATCTTTCTGAAGAACACATTATAGGTAATTTTAAAATTCGTTTAGGTATGCTTAGATTAAAAGCCCGGGTCAGGGTGTCATGTTGCTGATGTCACACTTTTCGAGACTTCCTGTTTGCAACAACATTTATTTTTATGAATGTTACGTGTTTATGTTTTATTTCTCAACTTTTTGCAATTTCGTATTACTTTAGCTTCTAAAGCAAACCATATTGTATTAAAAAAAGTATTGTTTTCTGACCCTTGTAACTATTGTTGTTTTCCCTTATTTATTACTGTATGGTTTAAATTCTTTCACATTGTAACAGCCTAATTAAGTTAATTAAATAAGTATAGTAGAATAGGTAGCTACTAGCTAGCCAGCTAGCTCTATTGATTTCTCCGATCAGTCTTTATCTGTTGATCTAATCACGATTTCTCAGTCGCCAGCTAGGCGTTCACAATACGACTTGGGCACGCAAACTTAAATTTTCTTTGGCTTCAGTACAGTGTTGTCATTAGCTATCTTATTGTCTGGAGCTAAAACAGCGTACAGTACCAGCGCATCATTAGTCTCCAGGGAAATTACAATGAATCGTAGGCCTATTAATCTTCGAAGTTAACGCTATATACGCCAGACAGATGATTTTTGTTCCATCTTTATATTCTGGTTCGTAGGAATATAGAGTTCTTAAAATAGTGTTGTCGCGGAAGTGGGAGTAGCGTCCATGTATGTAAACAAACGCCCGCCCGCGGCACCATTCGGCGTAGTTAAAAGAGTTACGAGGACATGAGTCACAGATGATGCCATCAGCACGTGTCCCCATCATCATACCGGCTTTACGATATACATCGAACCGTTAAAAAGGAACACGAGACATCATTAAAATTAAACGTATAGGTAACTACATAAAATTAGGTTATTTCAGTTTTATTACTTGCTAAATTACATAATTAGTATTCATAGCTACATCATAGAAATAGCCTTGGTTCTCACTATTTAATGCAATCCTACAGGGATATGATCGTTCCGGCTAATGTGCGTTGAATTCAAAGTCTAGAATGTAAGCCTCCCTAAGGAGTCTCGGTCGGTACTCCAGCTACTTATACACTTGTATAATGCACGCTAAATATGGCAAATACAGGGAACAGTGTGTAACTTTAAGGTCTGGAAAATTGGATTACTTATATTCTTCATAATTTACGCCTTAGACAGTAAATTATTATTGTTCTTTTGTATTTGTACCTTCATAGAAGTATTACGAATCTCTAACGTTCATACCTTCGTGCATTTCATGTCACATTAGTCCTCATGGCAAATTAGTGCCTTTTTGGCTTATTTGACCCTTGATGTGTTCGAATAATTTAACCCTCTGATGCATGAGCCTTGATGGGGGATTTCGCAAATCAATTACAAGTTATTGAGGCTGAACATGACCACCCTAACTAATATCGCTGCTGTTGACGCTCGTTGGGGTGTGGCCACCTATAACCATTAATGCTCTGGTTTTTTGTCGTATATTAAGTTATACACATTTATCAGCTCAAACACAGCAGCAATAAAATCAAAACAACTGTGTAAAGAACTCGATTCCGACCAACGAAAATAAGTTTTAACGATAGTAAAATTAGGTCACACACGAAGTTATTATTGAGCTGGTGTAGTGGCTATTTATATATGGTATATGGCTATATGCATCTTTACTATTTCATCTGAGAATGTAAAAAGATCAGTAGAGAAAGCTGACTGCTCCAGATTGAAGGCCATAAGTTACTGGATAAAAGGATGACCGCATCCAATCCCATTATTTATGGCCTTAAAAGATCCCTTTTCTTTATCGTTCGTAAACGCTCTTTACTCTTTCACCTTTTCAGGTATTGAATGATACTTTTAAGCTGGTTCTTTATAAAATATACCTATTAATATAAGTATATCTATAATAATATAAAATGGACATATTTTGTGCGGTTTGCCATGCATGGAACACTAGAAGCTGTTGTATCGATGTCATGTAGAGTAGATTCAAGGACATTTTAATGTCGTCTGTTTATCACATTGATTAGTGCGGTCAGGTCAATAGATTAATTGGCTTACGCGGGGCTCCTCGTCATGTTCCTCTCAATAGCTGTCAAGATGAGAAAACGGCTAATGACACTGATTCTGTCAGACTTGACTGTTTAGTTTAATTTAATAATGATTAGCCCCCATGTTTGATGTACAAGTTCATCACACCAATTTCGAATCAACGGCGATTTACAAATCTATTAGATTCTCTTTGTAAGTTCTACTTATACAATACAGGGCTAAGATATGTAAGCTCAGAAGTGGCACAAATATAAACGAATTCAAATCTAAATGAAGACATTATAACTACAGACTTAATACTCGTAGACTTTAATACGCACTCGTATTCCGAGCCTGCCCTGCTAATAGCTGACGCAGATGCGTTGTATTGGTAATTTGGTATGGTAATGATTGCGATAATGCAAATTATAACTGTTTAAGTAATCGTTAGTACACATCTTGATCAATATCTGGAGCGAGACAGACCGGAACCGTCGCACGAAGCGAAGCGTGCACTCAAGGTCGTCTCATTTATTTATTAATGAAAACTTAAGTACAGCAAAAGACATAAAAGTGCTTGCATAGTTGAAAGCCAAAAACAACGGAATATTACAACAATGAATCCTAGGTTTGTATATGTGGCCACGCCTGTTGTTGATATATTATATCATTAATTAAATTCAAAATATAAATTTCTTCAATCTCATCTAGAAAAAGTAGCCGCTAAGGCTACGTTCAATGAGCTATCACAAGTTTAGTGATTATCACAGCATGCATTTATCAATATGCAATCACGAATATATTAATTGAAATAATTCGCACATCAGCATCACCAATTAATGACCAATTTAAAATGAAATTGGTAAGAGATTTATTATTATAACCGTTTGGCAAGTTTCCCGAGCGTAACGGCTATGACGAGTAACTGTGGTTCGTCGGCCTCAGATCTCCTCCACTACCTATTTATTATGGAAAATAGCCGGTGGTCACGGCTCATCGGATACACTTACTAAGTAGGTATGTAGTGGCACTGGTCAATAACAACATGTTTAACTGCTCTACAATTTAAGAGATGTGTAAATTGCTTAATGAGCTTACAGAAACTGGGCTTTACGAACCTTTTAATTTCTGCCAGCTACAAATTTTAACGAAAAAAACAGTGCCCGCTGCACGGGTCTGTTATTGAGGGAGATAAAAGTCAATAATAATGCATATTATATCGTGATTCGCCACAAATACAGCGCTGTGATTGGTGCAACGTGCGTTAAACGAGTTTATCAACGTCCATAACGGACATTACCCGAAATTAGACTTAGTTACTCCTACACCAATGCAACCTTTTAATCTCTCTCACTTTCCACTTTTCCATACACCTACATGATACGAAATAAGTGTTCACTTGTCATTGGTGTATGTACATAACTATTAAATCGCATGACTTATGGTTTTAAATCAATACCTATTCGTTCAAGTATATTTTTAAAGTATCTACTTATGTATGATTGATTTTTTTATTGGGGTTTATAATCAACAGTTAGCTATAATTTAAACTTTTGCTATATTTCTGTTTATTCTTCTACTCACCTCCCCTTTATTGTAGCCGGGTTCCTATTTGGTTCTTTTATCGTGTTACAGCAACTACTAGAGAACATTGAAGGGTGGGATGAAGATAAATACCGGATTAGTATCCCTAACACCTCGCACTTAGGGGATTTATATATCGTAAATAGGATGAAGTAAAGTATATCAAGAGAAACTGCAAAAGGGTACTATAAACTAGACAGCTTTTGAAATAGTTCAGTTCTCTCTAGTTTTACAATTAAGTACTGTCAACATTGGAGGATTCCTGAATGTAGAGTTAGTGAGTATGTTTATTGCGTACTTACTTACTGTTGTAAATCATGTTCGGAAATGTATAGATCTTTCCACGGTCCACGAAGTGGCTTAATGCTGGCAATGACTCATCGAGATGCACGATCTCAACAAAGGCTGCCATGTATAGAGGTCGATAAATCGATCTGTGAATGTTGCAAACAAGATCACGATATCGAACGGATTACAGGTTTGTTATAAATAAGTATTTGAGAACCACCAAAACTTAGACAAATGCTGACGGATGTCAAATTTCGAAATAAACCCCCATTGAACGATGTTGCTTTCATGATATACGTTATGTGTTCAGTTATTTTACCGTCGGTTTTATTATTATCTAATCGGGGATGGTGTTCGTGATTGTGCTGATTAGACGAGATCGATACATTATTGAATTCTAACCAGTATATGAGTAAGAGCTGTTATTATGAGATTGTAGTTAGAGACGTAGTACAGAAGCTTGCAACACTAAAGTGGTACCAGATGTTGAATGAGTCAGTCATGGTACTGTGTGATGTGTGGGCAGGTTAGAGCGTAGACCTACCTAATAAATAATTAATTTTATTTACTTATTTGAGTCAACCACTACGACTGTAATTTTATTCACTAGCAAATTTCATGACGCGTAACTTTTCGGAGTAACGTAATGTCAAATAGGTGTAAGTACTTACCAACTTGCTATTAAAATTTACATAAGTTTTATATAAGTTTCTCGCTGAATAATTTAGGGTGCCTACTGCCTAATTATGCATTTGTGTATGCATTCACGCGGACGTATAGCTTTATTAGACACAGTAATTTGAAAGATAATTCACCGAGCACGGGGTTTAACGTAAAGACCGTGAGAAAGGTTTCACGCAGATTAACTTTCCGTTTTTGTAGGTAGTCACGCAACAAAATATAAAATGCCTTACTAGCTATGGCCTAATAGTGCATTAAAAACGTTTCTGTTTACACCGAGGTCAGTAACCTGTGAAGTAAGTTAATTGTCTGTTGAAGTGAATACGGTTGTCGATAGTATACGTAATCGAATAATCGTAACACGTAATCTGTGCTGTCAGGCCTCATTAAAAAAACAGCACGCGCCGCTTACTTGTTACCGCTAATAGAGATGGGACAGAATTCAGAATCGAATATCTAATTTCAGAATTCAATCACATCACGTTGCTTCGCATGCAATTGCAGCCTCAAAAACGCAACTCACGATAAAATGTCGCGAATTCTTCGAACAGCAAAATTTTCGCTTTCGTAGGCCAGTGGCACCAACAATATCGACAGTGGGAGACAATCGTCTCTTGTGGCTGTATTACGATGGGAATAATAGAGCCATTGTTTTGTCGCTTTTAATTAAAATCGATCTATTCCTTCCGTCTGTGCCATCTGCTGTGCGCGGTACTGTTGTTCAGACTTTGTAACTGCGATCATTTGGGTAAATATTTACTGTCATTTTTTTTTAAATCTAAACGTAAGGTGCTACTTAAGTTCTAAATTAAATTAGGAAGATGTTTTGAGCGTCTGTCACAAGACTCGCACGTCACACATACTAAATTAACAAAGGTGTGTCATAGAAAACAGCGACAAGGTTATATAAAATGATATCATGCTGGCTGCTGACATCAACCCGACTCAATGAAGCGGAGTCTATGATTGTGTTAGGATTTTGATATTCGCAACATTACCTAGATTCCTAATACTTACATACGCCTCACTAAAACTTTCTTCGTAGTTAGTCAATGATTCGATCTAGATATTCCTAGCCCAGCCGTGTCATTTTAGGGGGAGATTAACTAGGTCTTACCACATGTCTCGATTTTATTTAAATATGCATGTATGACATATAATTATTTATAAAAAATATATTAAGTAGGTAATATTTATTATGAAAATATTTATAGACATTGTTTTACGTGTAAACAAAAGTAAGAGATTCTATCAAAGTTTTTTATTGGATACCCCAACCGTGTCAAGGCTTTATCAGCATACCTACATACATATTAAGTACATGTACAACTTTGCAAAGATTTATTACTCTTGTTATCTTTACTTCGTAGCGTATACCTTATCAGTGCCTTTCTTAAACTCTTAGTAAAAAAGTCTTAGTACCTACGTAAATACAAAATTTCAAATGAGTGTACCTGAACTTTAATTTGTAATTACCCAAGTAACTTACATGCATACATCTACAGACAGACAGGCATCTACAGACAAATATTGTAAATTAGTTAAATTAGTAATCATAGTATTTTTTGAAACAAAACCAAAATTTACAAAGTGAACAAACCATTTATTCAGTTGTCTAATAGCTTATCAATAATCTGTGCGTCTACCAGCGATCCAGGCTACTGAGGCTACGAGCCTTTTCATGGTCCTTCGAGCCGGATACCCGGATGGTAGTACTTCTAGATGTTTTATCACATTTACAAAATTGCCAGATCTGGCCATTCTCCGTTCTTATAAATGATTTTTAATAGGTGAACCTTTGGATATTTTATACGGTGTATCGTATATTTATTTTTAGACACTGTTTAATTACAATGAAATAACTTTAAAAGAAGATACCTATTGTATGTATCTGCTTCTTGTTGAATTATTTTGACGCTAACAAACAATGTGTGAGAATAAAATCTTACAAATTACAATAGATTTCACGACAGTTAAATCTACCGAAAACTGTTGCTATGCGTAGAGACGAGATATTCGTGGGAATTTTGTAGACAATTGAGGTATTTTACTTCGTTTTATTATAATGAAATCCATACAAAGACACCTTCCATCTATTTAAACTTATTCAAACACAAATCCATACAAAGACACCTTCCATCTATTTAAACTTATTCAAACACAAATTAAACAACCACCACCACAAGATTTGAATTTCAGCTTAGAATCAAAAGCTACAACCCTCGCACAGTATGTACTCAGCGACGGTAATGCCTTATCGAATATTGATGTGTGTAAAAGGTTATGGCTGCGGCTTCAGCTTTATTGAACACGTTAGTAAAGGGCATTCACGTCGAGAGTGACAAATTATCGCGCGCGCGCCAGCCGCGTATCGCGCCCCGACTCACCGAGCCCCAGGTGTAACAATGATTGACCCGTGATCGACCCCCGACGTAGCTAACCTGGGTTGCCGACATCACACACCTATTTATCTTTTTAACCACCCGAAGTCATGTCTTGTTCCAACTCACCCTGTAGGGCAGGTTACTGTAAGACGATTCCTTTGCTGTGTATAAGTTCAGCTGTTTATACTTAGGTAAATTATGATTTTGTGCGAGCGAAGTCTGAAAGAAAGATCAACATAAGATCTAAAATGAAAATTTTCGTAATTTGTCAGTGTGTTGAGCCCAATCAAATCTTCGATTCTCCACCAATCATTAAATTAGTCTAACATTACTCAGGTACTTTATAACTTACACGTGTATTTATCACCGTATCTCCGACACTCTCGACTCTATCGGTCTCATTTCATCATCGTTTGTTACGCTAATGTAATGTTATGACAATTTGTTTATGTTTTTGTGCTTTATGAGTGTGTGGCGTGCCTGGCTGTAATTTCAACTCATTACCGTGTAATTACCCTGTTACATTTGATTGGCACTTATGTTACACTGTCCGTCACGAATCAACCTATTCAGATATTTATAATATTATGTGCCTACCTTGTTATTAGGTGAACCAGTTAAATAACAAATGATTTCTTTATGTACTGATAATCTGTAGATAATTATGCACCACATTCAATCAAAGCAATTATTACACAGCGTCTTCAATTTACAGTTAACTGTATACAAAAATACGATACGGAATAAAATTGCGAGCGTATACTATACGGATAAGAGAGCCCTGTTCTGAATAATAATGAAGGGTGCCGTTGTTCACACGCGGCGGAGGTCACGTCCAGGCGCTGGTTCGATGCCCGGCCGCGCCGCCGCCGCCGCCGCCGCCGCCGCCGTCCTGCAACTGCGGATATGCAATCTCCATACCGACTACACTTCCCTCAACACCCAAGTAAAACCTACTAAATCAAACGTGAAAGTGATACATTGCCAATGCATTGTATGAAGTTCCATGTCATGAATATTGAAAGGGAAAGCACCCCGGCGATTTCTAGCTATTCCCACTAATCAAATGTCAACTGCATTGATAAACAACGGACGTGAGCGGCTAACCTCCGTGAAAGCATTTCTCGGTCAGGTGTTGCCAAGTTTTAGTTCCCATAGGGTTTTATTTTCTTTTTTGCCGGCGCTATGCTCCGTCTTCGTTCACGACTGGACGAGGCACAAAAAGATAAAAATGATTCGTCGGTAATTATCTTGCTGCAGTGCTGAGGGGTATGAGCCCACCGATTGTCTTATTGCTTTCCGCCGGATGTTTCTATTCGGTTCTGTTTGTATTTCTTGTTTCAATTTTAAACGCTGACGTCTCTTATTAAAACGTATTGCATGGTGGCTAGTATAGGTACTCGTATTCTGTTATGATGAAATATCCGATTTATTACATTGTTTTGACGTAGATTCAAGATATTATATTCTATTTTCTCGATAACTTCCAACTCTCATACATTTATGTAATTATAATATAGCAAACATAGAGAAACTCCAACCAACAAATTCTAGGTATCCACTTACAGCCTGTAGTGTGTTGACAACTTAGCACAGTGCAACTTTACACGTTAGAAAGCAGTTAGGTACTTATCAATTTATTAAGATTTATTACTTAAAAGTATCGAATGAGCAGTGACTGAGGGAGTGTTTAGTTTTGACGACGCGTATTTTGAAACTATACAAGGCCAGAACGCAGAGGTTGGGACTGCTCGCGTATATTTTCAAATTAAAATGGTGCCATGATTTACTTGAAAGTATACAAGGCCATTACGCACTAATCGCGTATATTTCCAAGTAAGTTGGGCCAAAATTATGGCTTGAAAATATACTGCAGCAGTTACCACTGCGTACTAATCGTGTATATTTTCAAGCGCCAAGCGGCAATGCGAGCACTTGAAACTATACGTGATTAGTTACCAGGTAGCCCTTTTGAATTGTTGCTCTCTCTTTCTTTCAAGCGAAATAGTAATAAGTCTATTGCTTTCTAAACATTGCATCATCATTCCGCACTTGGTATTAATTTCTTAACGTGTTTTTTGTTTACACCGTAAGTTAAAAAGTAAATTGATATTAAACTGTAGAACTGTTGTTAATAGTAAAAATTATCTCATAAGAGGGTGTAGAACAATTCATAAAAGACAATTACGGTGAATTCAACACTTGATGAAAAATATGTCTATAATAGGTCTATAGAGTAATACCTACTACACTCACGAGCAATTAATATAAGTCCAAGTAGCAAAAAGTCAACACCAAATGACCCTAATTTTTTTAAACCATTAAATTAAAAATTTGATCAAAATATACTATTTTATTTGGTTATAATAATATTTTGATGCGCTGTTAAATGCACTTTAATATTGCCGACGGCGTCATTAAGCTAGTCTTATCCGTTCAGGAGTGTAGTAGGTATTACTCTTAATTCATTTAAATAATAAGATATTAGTAGGTATGCTTACTTGCAAGTATGATTGCTATAAATATCAATTTATCAATCAAATTAGAGCTTGTTCATCTTCATTTATTATCATTTTATAGGTATGACAGGCAGAACAAGTCAATTGTAGTCATTTACATTTACCGAAATAGTTAAGTAAATTAGAATCAGCATGTAGGTATAAATTATATGCGACAAGTACGCCAATCAAGCCATATGCGTAATAGCAATGTATATTTTCAAGTACGATTCAGTAAATCCCAACTTGAAAGTATACGCGATTAGTACGCACAAATCGTGTATATTTTCAAGTAAAATATTTATTTTTTTCACTTGAAACTATACAGTGCTAGTACACTATGGGTGCGTTCTGGCCTTGTATAGTTTCAAAACACGCTTTGACGACAGTTTACAGTTTTATTTAAGGTTGCATGTAAGAGTCAGCTCTTAGCGATAAGGCGGTCTATTGTTATATACATAAGTGTTTTTTATATGTGTTGCTATGTATATTGCCGAACAATACAGACATTAAATACATATTTTATTCGTCATGGTGAGCTTCCAGGCGGTCGAGTGGCGCCGCGCCGCCCGTGCCCGCGCATTCATATCCATCCGCTAATACAACTCGCAACTTCTGAATCTTCTGAGTGCACTCCAGTCTCACTCAATAGTTTGCGGGATTAGTGAAGGAGGGATTTGCAAACGATTCCCTAGCGGTTTTCTCTGAGCGGCTTCATAATTCATCGCAATAACTATCGATCGAGTGGAGTATTAGTGTCGGTGCGATCAGCACGTCCTGCCCGTCACGACGCGCACACTTTCTCCAGCACGACCGCCCTATATTGAAGGAGACAAAACGGCGACCAACTTAACTTTCATCTCAATGTTTAATTCACAGCGTTGGTGTCCACTACCTTATTTATTAATCCAATCTCTCATTTGCATCGTGAGCTAGTTCACGTCATCCTACATAATAATTTGCATATTTAAATAGAGGTTGCGTCAATATCCATTTTTAAACCGGTCTCATAGTCTGATGGCATAAAAATGTGTTGCTTACGGAAATTCGCAAATATTTGTCGACGGAACTAGCTTATGGGAACACCTTCCATGTGTGTTAGCTGAGTCTTTCCCAGACATATTTTGCTTGTTTATCCTCAGTCGACGACGTCGACTCAGTCAGTGACGACCGAATGGCGTAGTGGTTAGTGACCCTGACTGACGACCGA
The DNA here is from genome assembly GCF_932276165.1 of Plutella xylostella. Classification (NCBI taxonomy): domain Eukaryota; kingdom Metazoa; phylum Arthropoda; class Insecta; order Lepidoptera; family Plutellidae; genus Plutella; species Plutella xylostella. The sequence continues at coordinate 6,192,447 of NC_063984.1, read as the reverse complement.
ATGGCGTAGTGGTTAGTGACCCTGACTACTAAGCCGATGGTCCCGGGTTCGATTCCCGGCTGGGGCAGATATTTGTTTAAACGCAGATATTTGTTCTCGGGTCTTGGATGTGCCCGTAAAATGGCAATAGGCCCGCCCCCTATTACATTGGGACTAACATAACACTCTGGCGAAAAGTGGGTGCAGCAATGCACCTCTGCCTACCCCGCAAGGGAGTACATTAGTACAAGGCGTGAGTGCGTGTGTGTGTGTGTTTATCCTCAGTGTTTGTAAACATTGTAACTGGCGTAATCCTGGTAGAGATAGTGAATGGCTGCGTCTGTTGGCACGTTGGCAGCCGCTCACCGCGGTGGACACTTTTATCTAATGATAACTGAAACCGACCGCAGAGTGCGTTCACCTCGGCCCAGAATAGTTTACCCAAATTGGGAAAGACATGTTTTATTGGATCTCAAATAAACTGGACAATAAAATTCCGTTATGAAATAACAACCGCAGCAGATTGTGTGTGGAATTGAAATCTGCTATTACAGTATCTATGTACGTAGTAGAGGTTGTGGGTACAATACAATTGAAGGATGTAGCAAAACTATGGTTTGTGGCGGTTTCATAATAAAATACCTACCTAGTTTCATTCTGTTAATTCAATAAATTCTAGTGAATTTATATTTTAATCCGAATTTGCTTATCCATAAAACAAATCAAAAACAAACAGTTGTTCCCACAGTGCACTGTCAGGCACTGGCCTGCACTCGCAGCGCGACGCGCTCGAGCGACGCATTCCGGTAATCATATCATTACACTACGCATATTATTTATTGCCTTATCATTATCTAATAAGTGAACTTTTTGCCGCGCTCTTCGCATGGGAACATTTCGTACTTTCGCCGGCGAATAAATTACAAATGTTATTCAACATCTGTGTAAAAATACTCGTAATTCACGCTGCAGCCGCTGAGTTTCCGGTGCAATGTGCTGCTAGTAGGTTCCAAGTCGCAATTCACGTTTTTGACATTTCGAGACTAGCACAGCTTGCGTCATTTGCCGTTCAAATGCTACACTTTTGTTACAAAGTCTTGATTCATTGGTCTTCGTATTTACTAAAGTCAGATTACTAACATGAAAATGAAGAACGTTATGGTTAAAGTTTGCTTGAAGTTAGCACGATACATAAACCTACTTACGTATTATATTTTTACAAGTGATATACCATATATATGTCGTAGGCAACTGGTTTAATCTACTGTTTGATTGAACCACTAGCCCGTTCATTGGATGGCGCTATTCAGTTGTATGACTAAAGGACAACTCGTCAAGTCGTTGATTGTAACGTTCGACGTCTTGACTGAACGTCATTCAGCGAAGTCGTTGAATGGGATATAGTATAGCAACTTTGTAATGTCTGGTTAGGGTGAACATCACCAGACAAGAGTCAATAAAAAGACTATGTTACAAAGCTCTTATCTCACAAACTAACTAAATAATAACAATAAACGTACCTTCATATTGTTGTTCATAATTATCCAGTTTCGCCACATTTTTTTCTTTGAAAATATCCGCCCGCGGCGTAATAATAGGTAAATCCATGTTGTCACACTATTTTAACACAAATAACGCACTTTAAAGCTGATTTATTTGCAAAAAACTAACAATATAGATGCTTTTTGTGTCAGCTGTTAGCTGTTAGACGCCATATTTGTTTTATTCACCACCTGACTGATTTTAAGTCAGCTAACTAGTTGGACGTTTTGTGACGCTTGTACAATCAACGTTCGGCCTAGTCATACAACTGAACAGCGCCATCCAATGAACGGGCTAGTGGTTCAATCAAACAGGAGATTAAACCAGTTGCCTGCGACATATATATGTCGCAGGCATCTATATGGTTTGCCTGCGACATATATATGGTTTAATCTCCTGTTTGATTGAACCACTAGCCCGTTCATTGGATGGCGCTATTCAGTTGTATGACTAAAGGACAACTCGTCAAGTCGTTGATTGTAACGTTCGACGTCTTGACTGAACGTCATTTAGCGGAGTCGTTGAATGGGATATAGTTTAGCAACTTTGTAATGTCTGGTTAGGGTGAACATGACCAGACAAGAGTCAACAAAAAGACTATGTTACAAAGCTCTTATCTCACAATTTAACTAAACTATAACAATAAACGTACCTTCATATTGTTGTTTATAATTATCCAGTTACGCCACAATTTTTTCTTTGAAACTATCCGCCCGCGGCGTAATACCTAATAGGTAAATCCATGTTGTCACACTATTTTAACACAAATAACGCACTTTAAAGCTAATTTATTTGCAAAAAACTAACAATATAGGTGCTTTTTGTGTCAGCTGTTAGCTGTTAGACGCCATATTTGTTTTATTCACCACCTGACGGATTTTAAGTCAGCTAACTAGTTGGACGTTTTGTGACGCTTGTACAATCAACGTTCGGCCTAGTCATACAACTAAGCAGCGTCATCCAATGAACGGGCTAGCGGTTCAATCAAACAGGAGATTAAACCATATATATGTCGCAGGCAAACCATATAGATGCCTGCGACATATATATGTCGCAGGCATCTGGTTTAATCTCCTGTTTGATTGAACCGCTAGCCCGTTCATTGGATGACGCTACTCAGTTGAATGACTAAAGAACAACTCGTCAAGTGGTTGACTGTAACGTCCATCGTCTTGACTGAACGTTATTCAGCGAAGTCGTTAAATGGGATATAGTATACTTAGCAACTTTGTAATGTCTGGTTAGGATGAACATGACCAGACAAGAGTCAACAAAAAGACTATGTTACAAAGCTCTCATCTCACAAATTAACTAAACAATAACAATAAACGTACCTTGATATTGTTGTTCATAATTATCCAGTTTCAGCACATTTTTTTCTTTGAAACTATCCGCCGGCGGTGTAATAATAGGTAAATCCATGTTGTCACACTATTTTAACATAAATAACGCACTTTACAGCTAATTTATTTGCAAAAAATAACAATACAAGTGCTTTTTGTGTCAGCTGTTCGCTGTTAGACGCCATATTTGTTTTATTCACCACCTGACTGATTTTAAGTCCGCTAACTAGTTGGACGTTTTATGACGCTTGTACAATCAACGTTCGGCCTAGTCATACAACTGAATAGCGTCATCCAATGAACGGGCTAGCGGTTCAATCAAACAGGAGATTAAACCAGATGCCTGCGACATATATATGCTGGCAGGCTGATGTATAAATATATATATATATATTTATACATCAGCCATCTGTGATTTCACTTCACACAACACACCCCACACTATCAACAATTCCGTTTTTCCCGATAGGAAGGAAAGTGTGTAGTTTATGTTCGCAGTGATTGGCCTAGTGGTGTTTTTTCGTCGGCGGCAAGTCGCGTGTCACCACGTGAGTACAATAATCGTAAAAGCCGGTCCCCTTGTCGACGAGTGCGCGAACTGTCTACGCGACGATAAAGGGAAATGCATTACTTCCCTTCCAAGGGCTCGAATAGGGAATTTTCGTTAAAGCAGCCCTCCAAAATGGCGGCGCCGGTCATTAATGTTCGGCCCAGGAGCAGCCAGAATTTAAAAGCCCACTTCCAACTTTGTTATTACAGGGCAATAGTAACACCGAGATAAGATGAGAAATTCGTGACAAGTTTTCTTATTTGCGCAGAAGGGCCTTTATGAAGAACGTTCCAACAATGCTAATATACTTTTGAGAGTAATTCATAAATTAACTCCAAATTTTGCCGTTCCCTGCCCTTTTTATCTTTTATTTCCTCGAAGTAGTCTCGGAAGTGGCAAAGAGAAAGAAGGAGCGATACTTACAGGCCCAGAATTGCGTCTCTGTGCCCATTATTATGTATCGAATTAAGGTACCGGTGCGTGCACAAGTAGGCGCTGTTTTCTTAGTAACCTGAAATAAACAAATCGAAAAGCGGCACATCGTCGTCTCGGCCGGGCGCGGCGGCAATCAAGTTATAGCAGTTGGAGGTAAATTGGCAGCGAGCGGCGGCGGCGGCGGCGGCGGCGGCGGCGGCGGCGGACCGGCTTATGCGATTTATCGCACGCGAGTTCGCGCACGACACCGCCTCGGTACGAGAACCTGCTACAGTTTATTTCGCATTGTTACGTTAGCAAAAAAGAAAATATTTTTCATTAAATAATGTAGTAATTGAGAGTATATTACGCCACGTACAGTACGTACCTACACGTCTTGTAGGTACTTGTAGTAAAGTTAGCTTTAACCAAAGTTTTTATCTCGTTTTCATTCATTTTTTTATATGTCAGTAATCATAACAACAGATCAATAACAAAAAACATGTATGGAGGAAATGAAACATTGTGATAACAAATAACTCGTAGCGGCGGCAAAAACAGAACAGAAACTAAATATCCGGCGCCAATTTCGGTACAAGTTTCGTTATTGTTCCGGAGATAGGTTAACAAAACAAAAATAACTGTTGATATTTAGGCACAGCAAAACAATAAATTGGTTGGACGCGATCCGTACCGGCTGTTACGTAAACTTGGCGCCCATATATACTGTGGGGCGGGCATACATTCAGTTTCAGGTTCAGGATACCCCTCCCCGCCCCTCCCGTGCCCGCGGCTTGAACTGACATCGCTACATGGCATCGGCATACGGAATCGCGGCCTCTATGTTTATCAGTGATCGTTAGTTGTTGTGACTAAATTCAGTCGATTAAATACAAGATTTTTCTGAAGTTATGAACTTAAATTAATAATTTAGATTTGTAATATTATTACCTAATAAATCATGAATTCTGCTACAATTGCGAACTTATACGCTCATGAGCGCTTCACGCTGGCATTAGGCACGGCTGTCAGTCTCGTAGCAGCGTGCAGTTACGGTCGCCTACTTATACAGGTGTTGGGCCAGACGTCGGGTGTCTCACCCTAGCACTCGGCAGGGGGCTCCGGGGGCCGCGGGGAGAGGGGCGCGTGACGCGTTTTATGATGAAGACAATCAGGGCTTGTAGACGTGCTGCTTTTACTGACCTTAGTGAGAGGTCTTTATTTCAGCTTTTTGTTTCGTCCATAGCTAGGAAAAAGTTAGGACATAGGTAAATGTTGCTGGTTTTTGAGACAATGGCGCGTGAACCTTTCGATTGACACTTTTATAATAGAAGCTTTTTATATGAGGATAATCTGATTTGAGTATAAATAATTTTCACATTTTCAAAATTGACGGGAGATATAGAGCTACTTGTACTTTCGTATTATACGAAAAATTATAATGATCCTCTCCTGCGATTCATAGAATATGCACAAAGGACAAGCGAAAAGAGGAACCATGGGGCTGAAAAAATCCTCGAACCAAGTAGGTAATGTGGATACAATTTCCACCCACTCGCTAAATAATGCAAAAAGTTTTAACGAATGGGGCGTTTAGTAAGCCATCTATAGTAATAGCTACGTATTTATAATCTTTCCGGCTCTCCCTTCGTCGGGAGAAAATTTCCTCAACAAATTATGCTTTTAGCCACAAGTAGGTAATCCTACCTTGCCGCTCTCCGAGCGAACCTATTGTTCTTTTATTTGAATATCAAATATCTTTGCATTTTTACCTCATTTCATTAACATTTTAACGGTTCACTCGCAAATGGATGATAAAATTATAATATTTTATCTTCTTAAGACTATTCAAATTCACTTGATACAGCATATTTATCACCTACTCTAATTAGTAATAAAGTTAAGTAATAACCATACCTCACATGAAATATTGCGATAACATTTCTATTTTCATTCATAAAATGGTTTCGTAATCAAAGCGTGGGCCATGTGGTACAAGCCGACATCAATCAAAAAATTATTAGTGGCTTACCGCCGCCGCCCCGGCCTCAACCGACCTATAAATCTGATACCTACATTACTAATGACTTTTTTTGCAATAAAACCTCTATACAAAACCTATTTCAATGAAAACGCCGTCCTCCTGGCTGCACATAGGAATTTCCAATCATTGGTTCCTGGGAGCCAAGCGACCTATAAAAGTTTCGTCATACATTTAGGTCATTGTCCCTATTCTATTCAAAAAAGTAAATATCAGTTAGATACCTGCACAGCTTCTGACCTGAATTGGCTAATATACTACAGTAACTATTACAAAAACATACCAATGAATATTTTCCTGAAAACATAAAATACCATGCGGTAGTGTTTCACACATGTTGATGCCATTTTACCAACCTTGCCGTTGCCTTGAACTGTAACCAAGTTTCCAAGGTGCCAACAATCTCGCCCCGTACATGCATTATGATGTATAATAAACACCACATAAAACTGACACATAGCTCCCGTAACTACCAAACTTTTATAGTCCTCACATAAATTACTTTGTTTAGTGCTCACCAAAGACACCGACATTCCTGTTGTAACGCGAAGCTCCTGTCGAGCTCAAGCGAATTAGGTCATCGCATCCGAGCGATCCTCGGAGATCGAAGATCGAATCAGTATCTTGTGACCATTCATAATAATTTGGCTACTCGCCGCCCGATGACAGGTATTGATGGCATCCGCGCCTCCCTCCCAGGCCTCGGCATGTGAGGCCGACTCATTCATACGTTCATACGGCCGTCGTCCTCTACTTACTAATGGAAAGGGAGTTTTATTTATGTGGCAGCTTCATAAAGCGACGTCGAAGCCGATCTCTGATAATATGAACTAAATTAATGGCCTCCTCGATAACTAACTTCCCCGTCTTTCCGTAACTGAATTAGGGCAATAAAGATACATTAATACACTGAAGACTGTATTAAGTGGTCTGATTTGAGTGTTATGATCAAGGCTGATAGTTTGTTGCTGAGTTGTTGTGATCAAAACATGGGTTATGTTTCGGGTTTGCGACGTAAAGATCGTATAACAATGAAACATTTGGGAGGTCGGGTAGAACGGCCGCACGGGCCGCGCGGGACCTGTCGAGAGCCCACGCTATTGTACTAAATTTTATTATTCACGGCACTCGAACCGAGGTAAAAAGAGAAGGCGGCCAGAGGACGTTTTGTTAGTGGAGTGCGCACTAAACGGCTGTAAAGGAAATCTCAGCGTGTGCTCGCCACCGCTAATTCCCGTGGGCCCGGCTTCTGGGGGGGTCACTCTCTATGACGAAAAACGAAGTATCATAACGTTGCTGCGCGAGCGACGTCTATCTCGTTGCCGACAACTCTCGTTCGTTCGTTTCGTCAGTATAGAGCAGTGTTTTTCAACCTGTGGGTCGCGACCCCCTGGGGGGTCGCGAAGCTTCTGTAGGGGGGTCGTCAGAGGTCGAAAAAACTGGGTACTTTAGTGAAAAAAAAACCATAAAGATAATTAATATTTTTTTATTAGATAGATCAGCGATCATAAGCATTTATTCCATCCTTGTCAGCATGGATTTTTTTAGCAAATTACTACTAAATCTGGCCAAAATCTGTAGTTTTCCCGAGAAATCTTTTGTTGAGACCTTATATGTAGGTATCAACAAAAGATTTCTAGTAGGTATCAAGAGAAGAATACAATTAGCTCGAGTCTACTCTTACTTCTTATTAAAATTATTAAATTAGAGAAGGTTTTTTGATAGATTCAGGTCTTGTTTGCTTATGAGTGCAGAAAATAACATTAACTTTATTAAAATATAATGGTTTTCCAAAATGACTCTAACTAAACTGAACTGGATTCACTTTGAAAAATCTGAAAAGAGTTAGTCTTTTCAGATTTTTCAAAGTGAATCCAGAGGCTGTTAATAATCACAGAATTGAATTATACAAGGTGTTGCAAAAAGGGTTTCTTTTCGCGAGTTTTGTTTTTTTTTTTTAAATATAAACACTCACATGTTGTACTAATGTACTCCCTTGCGGGGTAGGCAGAGGTGCATTGCTGCACCCACTTTTCGCCAGTGTTATGTTAGTCCCAATGTACACATACTTTGAATTTCAATTCTGAACAAAACTTTATAGTAAATGCATAATAATACTATTGTGACGTATTATTTGTAATCCGTTTTGTGTTTTACTAAATAAATAAATAAATGTACCTAATAAGGGGCGGGCCTATTGCCATTTTACGGGCACATCCAAGACCCGAGAACAAATATCTGTGTTTTAAACAAAATATCTGCCCCAGCCGGGAATCGAACCCGGGACCTTCGGCTCAGTAGTCAGGGTCACTAACCACTACGCCATTCGGTCGTCAGTTTTGAAATTCTGATTTTATTTTCGGGGTTAGATATACCATGATGCACATGGAGGTTTCGGCTTAGTATACCCTTTTTGCAACACCCTGTATTGAACAGAATAACTAATAAGAAACTTTAACTATATTTAGGACTTTTTAAATGGTAGATAATAAAACAAAACTCAAATATTTTTTTGGCCCCTTCACCTACATGGTAAAAAACCGAAGGGTCAAGGGGGTCGCGAAATATTTTTTAATACCAGGGGGGTCGCGTCATGAAAAAGGTTGAAAAACACTGGTATAGAGTAACCCTCCTGCACACACCCACTGCGCATCGCTTCCACAATAGACGACCTATAGACAATAATGCTAATTAATTTATGCCTCTTAATTGTATTCTATTTCCTCCACTTGCGGTTTTGAATTGCTAATGCCATAGTTTTTAGTTTGTAGCCGCATTTAATCAAGTGGAAAAGTGTATACAGATTTTTAATAGAGAGAATTTTAAGCCGATACATGTAGCAGAAGGAAGCGTGTGACAATTATTACATCCGCCCGCTTTATAAATATCCTGTGAAATTAATTTCTTGTTTTATAAATAGCAGCTCTTATTATTATAAACATGTGTTATGTTATGGAAAATAATTTTAATAGGATTGTCTTTTTGTTTCAGGACGTATCCCGGGCGAATAAACCAAGCTGAAAGTTAGTATCTTTTCTATTTATTAGAGTACTTATTGTGTGTGATAGCATACAAAATCGTTGATAAACGGCAATTGCACCTAAACGGCTTTGCTATTTTTCTACGGGGAAAATAAGATTGTGGCACTATGTTATGCACACGTTACAAATAGGAGACGTGCGAGTTAAATAAAATGAAAAGTACAGCAGGTAAATTTAAAACGGAACGGTTTTCTATGGCTGCTGGAAGTGGAATGAAAATTGTAAACACATTTTATTAGCAAGTGGAAAAACGAGCATCGTGACGTCACTTGGAGGCTGTCGCCCGCGGGAGACGATATCAGCGTTTCCATTCTGCGCCACTGAAGCCGCCGTAGGTTTTTCGCGAATTCGCTTCATTTGTAAATTTACAACTCGTTGGCAATTTAGCCCCTGAACACTCACTCACCGCACCAGAACTGGGTTAGAGTGAGATAATGGCCGTCCGCTTCGCTTGCTTTGCTCTATTGTTGTTTGCACCCTCCGCCGCGTCCGCTTCCAGCTGTTTATTGAAAAAACTTCTCTCAGCAGTTAATAGGTGATGAAAGTTTGGGCTCTCCCCGTCATCTTCATAATTTCTATGTAACTAGTTGACCCATTCCAAGTTAAATACTTTGTATGCATGTAAACGGTGCAGAAATTAGGCTTAAGAGAGATATAGAGGTACACCTATTAATAGCTACTTTCTATCTATATAAAATCAGTCGAATAAAATCGCAGCCGTAATTTTGTATCTTAATTAAAAGCATCGACCAGAGACGGCTTAATTTGTTTGCCTTTACTAAGTCAGTACACGCAAAGATGAGTTATGGCGGTCTCGGAGATCGGCCTCCGCGGAGGAAGTCGGGAGGCCGGCGCCTCCTCGCTGCGTGGACCTCCTCCGGCGACATCCAACTTGGTCGTGTAGCACGTGTTTGTCGCTCGCTCGACTCACAGGGACGCCCGCGCCGCACCTGATTTAGGGGAAAACTTTGCCGGTTTGCATTTTAGCCCAACGAAGGGAAAATCACCCCCGAGATCTAAATATTTCAGAGTTTGAGTAACTTTGCTGAGCTGTCGTTTATGTGTTGAGACCTGCTATTTGAATTAGCAAGTTTTGGAGCTCAGATGTGTCTTTTACTTTACTGTAATAGATACCTTGAAAGTGGAGTGAAATTTAATCTTCTTATGAGAATAGCATAAAAAAACTGCAACAAGCACTGAAAACGCTCTCGTCGTTGTTTTCCTATTTTGTGGAAGTGAGTTTCCATTTATCTTCTTTGTACATTCCATATGTAGACCGCTACAATATCAGTTCAAACGAATGGAGCTTTTGTCTTTGCGTTTGCCTGGCAGCAGGTTAGACAAACAGCGCGGCGCACCGCAGCCCGCGCCGAGCCCGGCAGACGGACAGAGCCGTCGCAAACTATTTCTAATTAATTTTTCAATTAACCCCGTCCTTTGTTGTGCCATTGGCTGGTAACCTACTGGTCACTATAGACCAGGGGTCGGCAAGTAGTTTTAGGTAGAGTCCGGATATTGATCGAAAAATGTTTAAAGGTCCAGAAAAAAAACTGATATAATAAGTAAGTAACTACAGCTTTTTATTACTAAAATTAGTGAGAAAAATTGTATCGGCGGTCTTGAGCCAGGTTTTTATATTTTGGTTCTCGTGAAGAACAGCTAATTCGAAGAGTGTCTTCTAAGTGAGCTTCTGTGTTAATATCAAACAATATTTGTTTTTCAAAAAATTCTGAAAATTTTAAAAAGGTGTTTCGCATAATATGTATGTCGAACCAAAAATAGTCGCCAAATTGATGGCAAGTTTTTTGCCATTTTGATATTCTTCTGGGACATGTTTGACCCAAAATTCTTCAGTTGACACATTTTTATATATTTGCAAAGAGACATCTTCTTGCAGATCGATTATTTCCATTTTGAAGTGACGCCTTTGGTAGATTAAATAACTTGGCAGCAAGGACTTTTGCTTGGCAGTCACATCTGTCCATTCGGTGGCTGCATCAACTTCAAAGGGTCACTTAAGAAACAGAGATAGCTTGCCTATTTGTGCAAAGTCTTGGAACCTTGTGGCGAACTCGTTGCTAAGATCGGCCAAAAATACACGGCCTCTCGATTGAGAGGACGAAGCCTTATCCATTACACCACCACTGCTCGATATTCAAATATGCCAAAAATGTTGTACTTTTTATAATTATTTTGGTCGTCGGAGAAGCTATACCTATGGTACTAGCGCGGCGACTCGATGGCGCGGGCGGCGCGGCGGCGATTATGTAGGTACTAAGTTAGATTCGTTCAAAATATTACAATAATATTCAAAGTATTTGTTTATACTTGACATGCCTACATTACAATATTTGGCGGTCCGAGGTTCAACCTTTCGCGGTCCGCAAACGGACCGCGGTCCGCCTGTTGCCGACCGTTGCTATAGACTATCTTTAGCTCGTCTCTTTCAATCTTAGTAGTCAACAATACTATAATTGATCGATTGAGAAGAATCTGTAAATAAAAAACATTTTGCACTCAATTTACTGTAGCCCACAGCTGCGGGCGGGTATCGCTTTTGCTCGCAACGATTTTCTGTTTGCGCCATAATCAATCAACCCTATCAACCGCAGAAAATATGTATTGCTTTCGTATCTCCGCTCAATAATGTGTGGAACAAATAGTTTACGTCGATGTTTCCTCGTGCCGTCCTTCTTATTTGTACAATAATGCATTTTCATGTCGTTATTACGAATTATACTTAGTCGGAATAGCTAATGTGTAGACCCATAGGCATGTAAAGTACCTAATTATGTAAGTTTGTATTGACAATTGTAACAAACAGTGGTAGCACGAATTCGGTGAAGATTTGGCCATTCGTTTCCTTCTTCAATAATTGGGTCACTGAAACCCCTTCAAGTTTCGTATTGCGGCAATTTATTTATAACTTAGTCATGTATAGTTTGTATACTTGCATAATAAAATCAGTCACGAGCTACTTGGGTGCGCTCTATATTTTCTTACTACTATACAAATTTAAAGGCAGCAATAACTGTTTTGGATATCATGAACAATGTAGGTTATCATATGAAAATATCATATCACACTGTAGCATTATTTAAATACGTATACGCTATGCGTTTTAGTAGGTAGGCATCAAATGCACGAAGGTATGTAGAGGTATGTTTGCTCAATGACGCGGACGTGGAAATCTCTACAAAAATAAAGTAAAGCTAATATTGACGAGCTCCGTGTACCAGGTTTTTCCATCCGCGTGTTTTACTGAAAAATCACAGATATCCGTTACAAGCTTTTTGTGTCTAGTCTCATTTGTATCTGCCATTTTTTTTGCTTTAATGTCTAGCTAGGAGAAATATAAAGAATATTTAAACGAAAGGAATGTTGCTAAATTGAAAATACCATTGTTCGCAAAGTTCAAACCTGTTATATACCTACTTACTTTAATAATAATATCACTGCGAATGTTGCAAACTAGATAGACACGAAACTCCATCTTGGCTTGTAACCAGATAATCTGCGTCAGCCTCGGGACAGATGAATTTGTATTGAATTATGCGAGGTGGCTGCAGGTCGGCGGGCGCGGCGCTCCGACCCTCGGTCGTACCGACTGCGCCACTCCGCGGCTAATGGAGACCTAATACCGACACCTCGGATCTAATGCCGATAGCTACCATCCGGCTGGTATAGACGGCGCGAGGATCTAATACTAGGCTAGTAGGTAGCCAGTTCGTGTCGATCACCAGGTCCAGGGGCTTTGCGTTGCCGTGCAAAAAATAAACTCGATCAAAAATCCGATAGCATAGTTAAAACTCAGTAAATAAAAACTGCTTTAAAAAAAACTCTAGTAAAATCAGGTCACATCAGTTTTTTTAAAAAACGTAGTTTTTTAAAAAATAATTCGTCCTAAATAGAAACAAAACATCGTAAGCGAATGGGCCGCGGCCGCAGCCGCAGGCTGGCTCCAGTAATCCAGTTAAGGCAGACCGCACGCCCGCGCCGCTGCCCTGATCGGAACGTAATTGGGTGTGATCACCTGGCGCGGCATCACGCCATAGACACTCGCTATTTGAACACCCCGTTAGCCTAAAGACGGCTTGTGGTGGGCTGCCCTTAAATACCGTGTAATCGGAAATGCGTGAGGAAGGCCCTATATGTGTGCCGCAAATACCTACGTTTGGCCAGAATCAAATAATTACATTTCAATACATGATTATGTTTGCTTTTTTTTCTGTTAAATACAGGGTGGAATTTTGCAATGCCACCTGACGGGGAAGTCAACCACCTTAATAATGTAGATATATTTTATCCAAATAAAATATTAATTTTTTAAAAGAAAACCTCACTGCATTGGGAGTAGGTATTGGGACTCTGTACATCGTAACAAATTTATGCTTATAGTGCTTATACAATTATACATAATTATAGTCAGTACTTTGGGTACATAACGTTTATTTGTAGAGAACCACTTATTAACTGTTAACCTAACATAAACCACTTTTTTATAGGTACTAACCTTACTTGTGTAGATTAGAATCCGCATTTGTTTCGAAATAGCATCAAGATAATCCAGCGAAACTCCCAAAATTTCACCACAAATGTGACAACGTCGTCGCTTAAAACAAGATAAATGTTGTAATTAGTCCTGCAAAATGTAAACCATGAGTAAGCATTTTGCGTAATTTAATAGCGAAACCGTAACAGGGTTAGTTTGATATCATTGCGGAGTCCAGAGCAAAATATTTTTTTTATAAAATATATTTTAAGTACAAAATTTTAGGGGTCTTCATTAGCGTTACAGTCCGGTCCGAATGTAGGTACATAAATAATTGAATTTGGTAAAGGGTTAATTTATTTAACAACTTCATAGCAATTTCAGACAACAGCTACTAGGAACAGCCGGGTCTTTGTCGGTTATAGCTGTCACAGGCAAGGGCCGGGGCAATCAAAACTTGCTCCGTTTTACATGCAGTTGTAGTCAGAAGCCAGCAGTTTAGCCTCGTGCTGTGGAGTCGGCTTCATGTGAACTGTTCTGTGTGACCAATCCAACCATGTAGAGCACTACAAATCCATTCAAATCTTTTTATTGCTGTTAATTGAGAAAAAGTTTGCAAACACGCAAATGCACAATATTAATGCAATGTTTAACGTTTACAAGTCATTTCACACAGCGTGTGAGTGTCTCAAGTTTGTCAATCTCTTCATAAGTCGTTGGAGAAACCGCCCAACAAACATTTTACCCTCAGTTACAGCTATTTTTATAACTTTAACCTGTATAACTGTGTTATAATTATCTCAGTTCTAACATAAAGCTATAAAGATGAGTTAAAAAATGAAATTAGTGTTAACATCAGGTTTAAGTGTTAAAATGGTATTAGTCAAAGCAATTATAATTAAGATGTTATAGGTTTAAACTGTTTCTAGAACCTAAAGCTATACAAGAGTGCTCACTGACACCTGTTAACACTTATGGTTGTTAAGTGGTTTCCTTTAATACTCATATAAAGCTTTAGGTGTCATATTGAATTTAGGCTGCAGGAATTGGTTATAAAAGAGATTTTGTCAAGAGTGCAGTAAGACAAGATTCTTACAGTGTTGGAAAACTCAACAATGCAGTTTTAATCTTTTAGGTTAACTTAACTTACGCTTATTGCGTTAGGCAAGTAGACTGTAAAAGTAACGGTGTTAAGCAAGACTGTGCGGATCGACGAAGACCGCATAATACCCTTGGCTAAGGGTGTTTTATTTCAAAAAGTGTAATAGATGACTTAGGTGAGTCTATATGTCTTAAATGTAAGTTCGCCATTTGCATTGGCGACCTAACCTATAAATTACTAGGATAAACAATATTTTGCTTTAAAATACTTACCTATTTATGTGAATTTTGTCATTCCAGTCATGCCAATCGATTTATGAAACTAATGGACATACAGCAAGGATACAAAAAAAAACAAAATTGAGTCGTCTATTTTATATTTACTTATGTTTCATTTGAAATCCTTAATAAATTCGGAGCGCATTAAAATTGAGGTGGGAAATATGGTATACATTACAGTAAAATTACAATGGCATATTATTTTCAATTCACAAAACATGTTAAGTCAAGTTTATATATTATATTTACTGTTATTTAGTATTAATCAATACTGTCACTTTAATACTGTCGCGTATGATTGCTGTTGACACTATTATTTTCAAACACATACAACTTGTATGGTAAAAGTGTATTCGAAAAACGGTAACATACTCACTTAACCCTTTTTTACCAAACAAATAAGAGTCAGGGTGTCAAATAACCATTCTACAACTACAACTATACCGGTAAAAGTTCTAGCTGAGAGTGATTAAACGCTCTTCTATAGTAACTTTAGCACTTCAATGACACCGTACTACAGGCTTTCTATAACTTAAACACTTCAATGACACCGTTTTACAGACTTTCTAAAGCCTTTACTCTCAAAATCGTGGGCCTCTTTCGTGGTTATAAGTGAGTTAGAGCACTCTCCTACACTCTTATACAGCTATGTCTTAACACTTTAATTTTCGAATGGAACCATTATACAAGTTATATGAGAGTTTTTTTAACGCTACGATGTTAGTTGGGCGGGTTAATCTCTAGTTTAGTTTCCGCTTCATGCAAGCGTTATTGTTTTGGCAACTTTGCCTTGAATCCGCACACGCTACAAAAAAGTTTGTTCATATAGTTCCAGGTCTCAATATTCTAGAGCTTTCAGGCAAATTATATCAGCATTTAATTAATGAAGTTACCAGACGCATCCAGAGATTAAATCAAACCATGTCATTACGGAAAATACGCAGCCCCCCTGCCCCTCCCCCCGCTGGCATCACAAGATTCACAAGTGCTGCCCTCGGAAATATGGATTACGTCTTCGTCTTTCATTTGAAATTCAGAAGAGTCTCCATCGCTTTCTCATTCGTTATGAAGTTTCACTTAATATAAAATTTCCTTCATATTAAAATTAATCCCAAGTCGCTTTAGGGATTATTTAGAAAGGGACACAATTTTATTTAACCGTTGCGGTCTGTGTTTATGAACTCTTCGAGATTTTAATTAAATTCGTGCAAATGCAGCTTTAAGTAATAATTTGTATCATATTTCATGAATTTCATAAAGTATGACCGCATGACAATTTAAATATGAATTCGCGTACTTTAACTGTATTTAAGGCCTTGGCCTCTACGTATCCCGTTTCCCGGACAATAATGCTGTCATTTCTATTCTGCCAGCGGTGAGTGTGCACAATGGACGTCCCGCTGCTTGTCATTCGATTCCGGGACATTACTCGAGCGCTCGGGCTCGTGCGCCGGAGACCTTGCCCGACTTCCAGCCACGGGGAACCAAGCGAACAGTCAAGAGGAAAGGTCCTCAAAAGGTTACTTGTTGCTTGGACACAACACGTGTGCTCTAGAAGTGAATCTTCAGCTAAAAGCTCTAACAAATACAGACATGTTGACATTGTGAAACAGGTATTTAGGGTTCGCTATCTTTGAGATTGCGCAATCAATGTTTAAAGTAATATGGTTTATATGGCTAAACAAAATGGACTCTACTCTAAACAACCGCGTGCGGAGTGGGAGCTACCGCCTGATGGATCCCTTTGTTTTCTGGCCATTAGTACTGAAGCAATGCTCCAGTTCGAATGAGGCATGGCTGTTAGCGCGTGTAACCTTTCACCTTATACGTACTCCTACAGCTTTCACCACGATCGAAATGCTCCAGTTTATACGAGCCTGCTGTCTGGGGAGCGATCGACGAGGCCTAAATGGACTGCGGAATTATGGTATAATGTTACTGTCGGATCGTTCGCCACTTGTAAATAGGTGGGTGGATACTTATTTGAATATTACAATGAATGACTTTCGTAACAGCTTACAGCTAGACCTCCGCTAATTGGACTGTGTTTGCTCAGTTTATGTGAAGGTTATCGCCATTTAAAATATGGAATTTTATACACTTGGGTATTTTTAATTTGTTAGCAATATGAAAAATAAGATTTCGCTAAAATCGCCGGGTAGTGTACACTTCAGATAAAATAACCTCAGCACTAACTTGTGATTCGTACCGACGAATTAAAACCAACGGAAGTAGACTACTTGTATGCACATAAAGTAATTCTTATCTGCGCGACAAACACTACCTTCTTTTGCCATTACTCGGTCGATACGTTATCCAGAATTTGTTATGTTATGCCCTAATTCCTGCGAACTAAAGTGTCAGGTTGCTTGTTACGACCTAACCGCAGAGTGGACGTTTTAAAAGCGGCTCCTCCCACGGTCACAACTTAAACGTTTAACATAACTCTGGCCATTAGCCGCTCTATTATTCTTCAGCGCCCACTGCTCTGTCGGTTGATCAAGTGAAAGTAAAATGGTTTGTTTGCGAATTTTCGCGGGTCCGGAGCATCGTTCTCTCACAACAATGACTGTCGTTTATTCGCGGTCGACTAGCTACATAATTAAAGGATAGACGCGGCGTAAAACAGGGTGCTTTTGTTTCCGATCCCGTGAAAGACGAGCAATTTACATAAACGCCGTGTTAGATTTTAATGTAGGTACGCGTTAAAACGGGTGCTGTGCTGTTTCCACGTATTTACACCTGCTTCTAACCATGATGGGAACGGGTTTCAGGAACGTATGTACTTACAGTAGCATGCGTTATATTGGGATAAGACGCACGTGTCGTTTCATTACTTCCCGACTAAAAACACAAAACCATAATTTGTAAGTTCTGTATACTTACATATATTGTGTGATGCGTATCAAACTGAAGGCTAGCGGTATAATAGCAATCTCGTGGGTACGGCGGCAGCGAGCTGGTGAAAGGTTGCAGCACGCGATGACCCGCGATGGCCGCCGCCGCCGCCGCCACCGCCGCCGCCACTTAGCAGCACTCTCTCCGCGCCCGATGAATGCTAACATCTCACAAATTACTAACGAGTTGCGTAAACGCATTGTCCGCACAATCTAGATTGCTTTGTTACACACTACGCTGCAATTTTTCCAGCCATTTGCGCGGAGAAAATTGAAATTTAGAATAGGTACGTTTAATCGCTGCCTGTATTGTGAGGAACTTGCACGGTGCACATTAATTCATGCATTTCTCTGAATATAATGCAAGCAACTACTAAAAGCATTTCGCCATTAGGTTCAACGTGCCGGATTGAATAATGAAGTGTCGGGAACAGTTTCCTAAAAGTATTTCTCTCAAATTTACATTTAGCCAGCCGACGTAAAAGTGAAATTCATTTATTCCTCTCACTGTATTTAAAACTTTAACTTCAAAATGTTGTGTAAAACAACAATGTGGCGGTGTTTTTGTTCGAAACTGAAAAGTTTCATTGCCGCTGCGGTCCGTGATCTCTGAAAATATTTAGTAATGAAAGTTCACAAAAATGAAAATAGTGGTCGCATAGAGACAGGTGTTTATTGAATTTTAAAATCTTTTCATAGAGTCGGCTAGTGCCTGTGTGCCGGGTCACGGGTGCGAGTGTGCGAGTGCGAGTGTGCGAGTGCGAGTGTGCGAGTGCGAGTGTGAGTGCGGCGTACAAAGGCTCAATTCGATTCAGTTGAAAGCCCGTGCGGCCTCCGTGTGCTGTGCATTTGCACAACCAGCCGCGATAACCTGAACAATGGATACCTAATCCTAATACCCATGATGAAATGCAGAAAAGTAAATACTACTTACTTAGGTACTTATCTATAAAGTAAACAAATTATCTTAATCATAATAAGTAAGTATATTTATCTTATAACGAAATTTGGGTTGAGTTAAATTTATGAAACCTTTTGTTCTATATTTTGTATTCCTAGTACTTACCTAGTAGTAGGGTATCTGGTATAGATTCATCGTCTGCATAGATATAGGTAATCTTTTACTTATTAAACGTAATTTTGGTTAGAGCATAACCAGGGAGTAGTTGTTAACTTATGACACATCTGTCATGAATTTTATATGGAGATGACGTTTAATTTATAAATCAATCCCTGTCGGTTAGATGACCGACAATGGAGAAATTGGCACTAACAATTCAAGAATACTATTCCGCTAATCATTTAATTTGCCCGTAAGCGAATGACACTTGGGGTCTATTCAGGAAATTTAAAGCAGAGCGGAGGTAGATTAGAAGGCGGCTCACGAGTCAGCGACCCGCCCGGGCCGCGTGCGTGCGGGGACTACAGACCCCAGCCCGGCCCGGGCGGCCGGCTACAGGAATAGGACCCCTCATCCACATCACAGAGATAGTTATCACATGGAGTTGTCTAACGACGTATACCTATCATGGATCACTGGATAGGTATAGGATGGTACTTAAAACAAATAGAAATAAACTTGCAGTTGATAGAGAATCAAACGCTGATTTCCAAATCTGATTAAGTATTTAACTGCCCTTTATTTACAAAGTGACTGAACATTAAAGTTGCGACAAAATCGCACTGAGATTGGTCAGTAAGACATTAAAGATTTATGAACTTTCAGCAGAAGGGGGAGATACTGAAAGGGGCGACTTTCTTAATAATGATGATGGTACTACCCGTAAATTAGATTTAAGCAGGAAATCAAACTCCGCTGAATATGCTGTAAAGATCCCGCCGCCCCGTCACATAATTTACGACGTCCGATGGAGATCCGGCGCTGCCTCGTCTAGACACGATAAACGCACTACACCGATCCTGCAACTACTCGCCGGATAACTGGTTACAGTTGCAGGTAGGTCGACTGGTCGCGCGACAGGTCGGTGTACAGAGTGTATGAAGGTGGGTAGAGGTACAAGCGGAAGCGGTGGCTCGTTGCCGCCACTCGCAGCAGGAGTGAACCTCTATTGAACCATCGACAATAAATGTGATCGGTTTCAAAACCCGACGTGCAGTCGACTGTCATTAATATTATACTCGATAGATATTCACAGTTACTCCATAATAAATCTCTTGGTTGGAGACTAGAGTAGACAGAAGAACCGTGTCTATTACCTCTACATAATAATGATAATACATAATAATAATAATGATATACTAATATGAGTATGACGTAATCTTAACACATAAATAATAATATAAACACATGATTTCTACTAAAAAATGGAAAGGAAATAAAAGAATAATAAAATATAGCAAATCAGATATCAAATTGTTACAGATGAAACATTTGTATCGTTCTTTAACAAACAAACACAGTACCATTGTTTTCCAAAGAGGCTGAACGGCTCCAGAAATTGATTCAAACAAAACAAGTGAATCCATTATACAGAAATACTTCCTTTCACTTGAGTCTTCAAATACAAGTAGCAATTTAAATAATCTCCTTGACTTACCGCAAACAAAAACGATACGTGGAGCAAAATTAATAATATCTACTCTGTATGTATGTATTTTATATGTGTACACATTAGACATAATAATATTATGTAGCTACTTGGTCACGTTTCCAATAGGTACACAATTAGCACTACTGGTTAGAGACTCAGAAGTCACACAAATAATTGTCCAACTAGTTAAGACATTGAATTATGCGCAGTTGTTTAGTTTTTGTATTTTTCTTTAAATCTGGTATTCTGTGAAAATGGTGATTTATTATTCTTTCATTTCATACATTCACAGTTGTTACAGTCCGCACGACATCGCTGAATAATAGTTCAATTTCGTAAACCTAATTATATTGATTTGATTTTTTGTGCTAACAACCTCTAGTCAACGGTAACCATACAGTATGGTAACATCTTACATTGGATATATAAATAATTAAATGTAGAAGATTCAATCTCTCTCTTTCGTTTTCCTACAAATAATTGCAGTGGGTGAGATTTTTTCTACCCAATATGCATTTCAAAGACTGCCAAGTATCTTTTGAAAGTGCCAGTAGAAAACCACAGGCTCTCGTCGGCATTTGAGCGACTGCAACGTGGCTCGCTGCAGTCCCACTCAAGACAAGGTTATAAATATAACCATCCAGTTCCCACTTGTTTAACAAAGCGGCTACGATTGGCCTCATCTTATTACGGTATTGTTTGATTGGATTGCCGTATCGCTGCTTGAAATGCGCAGTGAATTCTCTTGGGCGATGCTAAATTCCAACATTCCTTGCTCAAACTCTGTCCTATGAAACAAAACAGACAAAAATCGTGATTTTCAGACCGGATTTCCCCGCGGAATGAAACAATCGTCATGATTCTGAGCCGGATCCAATCTCGCTCACCTTCACACTGTCACGTACGTCGTTAAAATAGTTGAAAGCTTTCACGGACTGTTCATTGTATGCTCAATATTTAAATTTCAATGATACACATACGAAATAGTAGTGTAGTAAAATTGAAAGTCGTATCTTTAATAATCGATTTTAAGGTTAAGATTACCGATCAAATGGCTATGTGTGCTTAATCATACATCCTACTAATGTTATTAAGACGAAAGATGTCTAAGTAGGTAATTACCTATTATAAATATGTTTGTCGCCAAGAAAACTCAAAAACAGATAAAAAAAAACACATTCACCATTATAAAGACTATCCATAAGTGCCACAGGGTACTTTTTTCCGAAATTACTACGGGAAACGCTTTAAATACGAATCTCGTGGGCTGAAGCTACTTTCAAAAAAGTAAAAAAAAACAATAACATCAGGCATCAAGATGTTAATTGGCAGTGGCAGTGAATGTAGCAGTCGCAGTGAGAGTGGAGCTTCGCCCTCCCAGCCCCGCGCCGCCGCCGCCGCCGCCGCTTCGCTTGATTGACGTCATCGATAAACCACGAATCGCAATCGAATTGCCACTTCAAGGCTGAAAAAATATTACTCTTTTCTTCAAAATTTGCATGAACCTTACATAGCTTTGTCTCTGTGTAACAAACTTTCCTCCTTTATTGGTTTCGTCACGCATGCACAGAAAGCAAACGATAAACTTTTCTTGTCGTACAATTCGATTTGCACATTCGTGTCCGATATCCAATTTTGTTTAAAAGAAACTTTTACTGGCTGAATTTTATATTCATATGTAGGTATTGGCTTTAAGTCGCACGATCCGCATTTAAGTGAAAGGATTCGTGATATAGTTTTGTGATTTGTCATGCAAACTAAAAGGTGCATTGCATATTACCTACTAGAAGATGTCTAGTTAATGTTTACTTACTAGTAGAAAGCCATGATGAGTTATTTATTACATGATTAGTAGTTATTGCCACGTTAGTTATTGACATAAGTTACGCGTGAACGTTGCAGGCTTGTTCGACAGTGTCAATACCCCGGCAGCGAGTGTGAATAGCGTGATCGCGCCCGCGGGATTCTTACCCGGTTCGAAGTCGCTAGACAGGGTTTGGTGAAGTTTGTTAAGTTCGAATAACAAATATTAGCTACGAACTCGTGGCTGTATTTGCCTTCACTATGTCGAGTTACATTTCAGGATCTGTGACCCTCATAATGCGATGCGGTTAAAAGCTCGGCGCGCGTAGTTACTAACGACTATTGTATGTGTTTTCCCCCTCGATATGTGCCGGCTCCAGACCGTTCTCACAGACTGCTAGACCGCGTGCAATAGGGAATGTGTAACAGACCATAAATGTATGTAATTAGGTCCGTACCTAATTAAAAACGTCAGGGTTAAATTGCGCACTTGAGAGCTATGCGAACTTTATGTTTGAGTTTATTAAATGACAAATATTATTATTATTGTGTAGGCCTCATATGAAATACGTAATTTATGTTGTAATGTTACATTCAATGATTATTTAGGTTAATAGTTTTTGTTCTACACTTTATTAATTAGCTCTCTATGTGATAATGTATATTGTGCAATGAAGAATAAATAAATAAATAAAATAATGATAAACTTTCAAGTAAGGTGATAAGGTTTTGAAAATATTACATGTACCTATTGATAATAATTATAAAATAGCATAGCAAAAGTCACTGTCACTGAAATTAATGTTATGTCCGAGGTAAAATAACTGTGAACAAAGTGTACGTACCTACATAAGTACCTATACCATTTCCCACGCGATCGTAATAGGAAACATAAATAATACCGTCTTCTTTTCTTTACATTTATAGGACTTCCTCGCGCGTGACTGAATTTGGAAATGTCTGGAATATCAGATCATTTTATCTAGTCCAATGTCCAATATAATAATATGCTGCCCAAGCAGATGAAATGTATTTACGAACATGATGAAGCTTTTATCATAAAATATATAATTAAGTAGGTACTTAGTTATATTTAAGTTCCGCCAATAATATTATTTTGCAAAAAATAGTTATATAATAACATTCCTATTTAAAAGTTAGCAAGCAACTCAAATGCACGAGTATTAACACTAATGTAACAGAAGCGACGGTTCCGCCTCGGTGGCATTCGGAATACAGCCGTAATTACCACAAGTTATCTTCAGTCTTGACACTTCCTAAGTGTGGCTTTTCTTAGAGAATGCTCTGGGGCGCTCCGGCGGCGCGATATTGATATTTCCAGCGTCGAGGGTCCTTCAGGGTTGTCGCGGAGCCTCAAGACCTCTTCACGACGCCACCCTCCTCCGAAACACTGCATTGGGAACTGCTTTGTCAGTACTCAATCGGAAGATAGACCATGAGAGGCAGATTCGCTATCTACAAATCTTATATACGTAATAAAATCTGGAGTAGTCATAGCATTTTCCGATATTTTTCCGCCGAATTACGGAGAATTTCTTGCCGTATAATCACGTAACTAACAACGTTATTGTGCTCCTCCTTTTAAATCCAGACTGTTCATAAAACTGTATACAACATCGTGTTCTAAAACGTTTTATATTCTGTGTAGCAGTATGTGACCGCTAAAGGAGCTTGGCGCAGCGCCAGTCGCAGGCAATCCTGGCTCCGTATCAGCCAGGACACTTCGGGCCTGAGTGCTTTATGTTGGTGCCCGTTCTATAACTTACCCGTGACGATAGATTTAGGATAGGGCTTATTTGAAGAGTTGTCGCCTTCGCAATCTCTCCGACATGCAAACAAGATTTAAACATAATCCCACGATAAAAGTTTTTTATTGCATTTCTTACATCTTCGTGTCTGTCAATTGGGTAGATTACATACGCTGTTGGGTACGTTTTTGCAACAATAAGGAACAGAAACGTAGAGTAGGGCAGGTGTAATGGATCGTTTGAGTGACGTCGCGCTCGCTCCCCGCTCGCCGCCGCCGCCGGTAGAGACGAAACATTTCTGAAATCCCAAGGTGAGATACTCCAGCTTTTATCCTAATGCGTCAGGTGGATAACACCAGCTTAGATATCTTTTATATCCTAAATTTATATTTGTGAAATTCATGAATTATGAAATGATACTGTGGGTGTTGTTTTCTTTCTTCTAGTTAATGATAATAATACAAAAAAATAAAAGTTGTTTCATAATTCTTCTTAAAATCGCTACTAACCTTACCAGCGTGATAGTGTAGATCGTCAGACGTTAAAGTTTCGATTACAAATTAAAAGTTGACATGCTTAACCTACTTGAGAGTTGAGTTAGAAACCTATGATTGCGTTCCGAGGTTCAGCGTCTTTTAATTGAAAAGTTGCTTTTATCTCATTAGGCACGGTTCTTACGAACAAATCTCTGTGTAAGTGACGTCCATGATTGGGTATTAAGGGAAGCCGCGCGGCTGAGCCTCCTAACGGTCAGTCTTGTGTAAGGCCTTGGTCTCCTATTTACGCCGTAGTTCGCGTCCAGCGTCACGCCGTAGGCCGCGTCACAATGCTCACTATAGAAATGTACTGATGCGGTCTCCCTCACACGCCGACGTTGGCGCGTAGATGTTATGAGTATCGTGACGCGGCCTACGGCGGTGACACTTGACGCGACCTACGGAGTAAATAGGAGACCAAGGCCTAAAGGAGCCTTAAGCCCGCAGATCCTGCGCTAGATTTGGCGGAAGAGGCTATCATTGACATCTCGACTGGCGAGATGTTCCGCCATACTGTCCACTATAGCCTTTATACAGCTTATTACTCGTATAACAAACACATTGTTCTGCTCTTTTCCTCTATTCGGGGATTTGCAAGGCGCCAACTCGATTCCTTAGACAAACAAAACTGATAATCTTAATGAAGATCACGCCTTTGTCAACGTTATTCGATTGCTACAAAGCGGCAGATGCTTTCTACTATAATTCGAGTTCAGCTTTTACTTTACTAGACCAACAGAAACTCTACTTTACACCGGTTTTATTTGTTTAGGAGGCCTAAAACCACCACCAAAAACTGATTAATAGTACAAGCTGGTACTAGTTATTATTCTGTGGTACAAGTTACTGCCGCGGCTGTGCAGAGTCACTAAAATAAGGAGTCAAATGGATATTAATCATAGAAGTTAATTGTAATATCAAATTTGAAAATAAACGAGTGCTTTGGTATTTTTATTTTATAACAACAAAGATTAGGATGCCCTCATCATACTTTGAGTCGATTGCAGAAACAGTTCAGAAATAACGGTTAGGGGAACAGTGCCCTAATCCACTTGACAGCGCAACGCTTAAATGAACGACCATTACTTTTTATGGAGCCAGAGTTGGCGGGCGCCCCGACGCGACAGCATAGACAAGATAGACGAACTCCACTTTCTATCTATTTAACGATCGAAACAAAACTTCAAAGAGCACCCGTCTCGACGAGTCAATAGCTTATTGCTGCAATAGTTTCAAAGCGATACTTGTCACGTTTTATTAAGCTCGCGATGGATAGGCGCCACCTAATAGTGGAGTTAAGCTATAGCCTCTGAAGAATCAATAACCGCTAGATGCTTGACAGTCTCGAGTGTAGACCACAGACAGAAAAAAAAATGTGGGGCATACCATACCGCACGATCCGCTTAAATGATGATCTCAGGTAGCAGCCAGTAGTATGATGACAGAGGATTGGTACCAGAGCTCTATAATGTTGGCCATTATAAATGTATTTGATGAAACGTATTAAGGCAATCAAATTTATTCAGCTAATGCAAATAACAAAATCTTCACCTCAGTGCGAGATAACAGTCATCTCAAACGTACGTACCTAACGTTCTCTCCATACGTTCCACTCAACACACTCCACTACTCCGCGTCTTAATCAATTCAGTGCGGGAGTATATACTACATACCACCTGCCTGATTGCCAAATTAAGACTCGACTACGCTACCTGCTCATCTACTTGCTATCTACGTAGAAGCTGTTTAATCGCCATGTTCCTACGTAATTAAGTAGACGAACACCCCCGGCTGTGCCATTTTGTCACTCGATGTCTCTCTGATATGCTAATTTGTTTTGGCGCTTTCAATATAGCCATGTCCTCGTTCCACCACTCGATAGACCTTTTTAGTGCCAGAAGTGCTTCAATCGGCTGTTTATTTACGTATGTTGATTTTCTTTTAAACCCTTTAGTGCTGGGAAAACTAGCGACAGAGCTCAATGAGGAATATAAGCGGTTTGTTTGTTCAGACGCTGCGGAAAAGACGGACTCAGACTCAAAGCTCAAAGGCACGCCACCGGTCGCTCGTATGAAAATAAAGAATGATATAGGTACATACTATATCTATACGTATATTATTTTCAGATTCGTAACCGATCTGAAGGAAGAGCGGGTGGATGAGTTTCAGATCATCATCATCAGCCTATAATTATCCACTGCTGGACTTAAAGGCATCTCCGAGGGAGTGCCACAAGTTTGACACAATAAAATAGTTGATGCTATTAAATTTCATCTAGGTGTTCACTTATTGTATATTGGGAAGCTTCGCATATAGGGTATTCTAAAGCATTGTATACCAAAGAGGTGTAAAGATGTGTCAGTCAACACAACACGCGCACGACATGGTTTTATGCCGTTATGACGTAAGCACTTGCAATAAAATCAACGCAAAACACTCATAAAGTTAATTCAACGCTTTTTACAGCTTTTGTTTTATGGTGATAAATGTTGCCCTTCTCTGTACCAGTTCCATTTTATCCTCAAAAACATTTTAATTACAAACTTTTTGCCGTAAAATGTTTTTTTAAGCACTCGGACCCTTGGAACTCCTACTACTCATTTTTTCGATGATTTTGTGTTGATTACATATTCCAATCCAAACTCATCAAAGCTATACAAGTATCCCCCCTATTTCATCATGTCCTCCATAAAATTCCATTTAAAAACAATTAAAGTTTAAGGCTTAGTTTATGGCAGGTTAATTACATCCTTACCTAGATGATTACGACTTCATCACAACCGTATACATCCATTAAGTGTGATATAAATGAAAGTGAATAACGTTAAACCTTTTTAAACTAGATTGTCATAAAAATTATAGATTAATACAACACCGGCTACCAGCAGTTTATCAAACCTATGCAGCTACGAGTATGCCCAGTTGCACGAAGTAAATTTCAACTAACGTCTACTTATATCTATTATAATTTCAGTAGATATAGGGACATAAAGTGACAGACACAGATTTAGGATTAATCTCAGTTTAAAATTTAGTTCCGTCGGGAACTAAACTCGGCGTTAATTAGGAATAATTAGCTGAAACTTATATCTACTTATATAAAAAATAATACCGAATTACAAGGAATTAATAAACATTTTAATATGTTCAACATCAATCTTACTCCTGTTTTTTATTATTAAAATCAATAGGCTGCTGTTTGGATGAAAGCGAATTATAAGCTTTGCTGCGGCTTACTCCACCCACCTCATCAGTCGACGAACAGCTTTCAATGAAAAATTAAAATAATCCTGTCTGAAATTCTGAAAATATACCTTTGATATTTTATTGTTTAACTAAATTAATATGCGAGTTCTATTAAGTAGATATAATTTTATCTATGTCGATTGATTGATGATATTCTTGACGTCGCTCTCAGCTATCTTAAGCCTCGTATTCACTAGGCGACAAATTGTCGCAGAACCTGTCTAGGCACATGTCGTCTACGTGTCGCCGCGACGTCGCGCTCTGTTCTGCGACGTCGCACGCGACTATACAGCGACATCTACGTGTCGCAGAACAGGTTCCGTGTTTTGGCTCGCGAGACAGAACTTCCTGCGACATCAGTCTAGCGCATAGAGTATATTTTTTTTACTAGGTCTAGCGACCGCTGTTGCAGAGTGTGGACGCGTGCGCGACTTCTGTATCACGACATGTTACCAAAATGTTCTGAGAACAAGCACCGTAGATGTTATGTAACAGTCTCAGAACTTGTGCCCTAGTGAATTCGAGGCTTTATGAAATCTGGAGCTTCCATTTCCGACATCGACACAAATAACATTGTCATTTTATCCTTTTACGACTACGAAAAAGTGCGTTTAGAAAATTTAAATAGGACCTATATGTACAGCTCAGTATTGTCTCTTCCATCCAAAGGTTGTCTGGTAGAGATTGCTTTAAGCAATAAGACCGCCTTTTTGTACTGTTTTATATATAAGTTGTGATATTGTAATGTTTTCTTTAATGGTGCAAAATAAAGAGTACTTTTTCTATTCTATTCTATTCTATCCATGAAGTTTAAATGCCAATTTGCACCTTAACAGATTGCGGCGGTTTGCACTTGTTGCGCAATATGAGGTTATTTTTCATGTTTGTTTCTGAGGCGATCCTCAAATGGTTGTGTTTTATTGGATTAGAACGTGGGAGGAGCGTTTTAGGATGAAAGTAAATCGCCATCATTATGGCCTTCACATGAGAGCCACAAACAAGGTGAACAATACAGACATTGTTTCGTTTAAGAGCGATTTATTTGAAGAACTTTCGCTAGCTGTGAAAGAACTTTCTTTTATTGCGGAAGATCAAAATATTGTTTTAGTTTGAAATTTGAATCTTGACTACGATCATTTGCAATCAACCATTATTTGAAATAAATGAAATCTATTATGCCAAAGCACAGTTGCAAAATATGTTAAGCTACATTTATGTAAGTAACTCTTAATTAGTTCTATCAGTTCCATTCCATCACCAATTTGTACGAGTAAATTTTAGCAAAATTACGTTAAATTAACATGAAACCGACACTCTCGTCTCGGCGTAGAGTTACAAGCTTCAGTGGTAGTCTGCAATGTCTAGCTTTCGTAGACAATTATAATATTAATTTATGATAACTATGTAATTGTATTGAAATGTGTATGTTATAGATCTTGTCATAACTGTTGTGTCTTTCCCGTAGGTACTTATTGGACCCATATTATTAGAAAATCTTGTTAAGGCAGGTACGGGGAGGTACCACAATAAATAAGCTTTTATGCATACCTTTTTATACGTGTCGATCATAATATAAGTATTTTTCTTAAAAGGTTCTTTAAGAAAGTTTATTTAAGACATAATGGTATAATGTTTGTAAAACAAAACAGTGATTTACATTTGGGCGTCAGGGCCGGAGGGCCTTGTGTGTGTAATGTCAACTAGCAGACGCGCACCCCCTCGCGCCCCCCACCCCCCGGCACTCTCAGGAGTACTCGTTTTCTCATACTCGGCTTTGATAGACACCTTTTGATCTCATCTTTGAACACAGCACAATGTGGCTGTTTTTCGGCCGTGTAAACAACATCTATAAACATGTTTCGCCAACACTACCTAACTTTGTCGGTAACGACATCCATTACCGGGCGGCGCAGCTGTATGGCTGCCGACGGTGACACAGGCTGGGGCTTAACTCCAAAGCAGTGGGTTTTAAATACATAAGTTATCATTGAGGCTGAAGAAAGCATAAAGGCTCGCTCAGTTTACGAGCGGGCGGCACGGCCACGCGGGCCGGCGGCGGCGGCGGCGGCGGCGGCGGCGGCGCGGCCTGGCCTCGCTGTGATCGACCTATAAAAACTTTACTAGCTCATTTAACGCGTCCACTTTCAAATAACTGCTATGTTTATAGCCAGGTTCGAGAAACTCCACTAAACAAAACAGGTAATCTGCACGAACCGTCATCCTTCTGCGATAAACGTATTTATTGTCTCAACAACTTTTCTCTATCTGCTGAAAGCTGTTGAAAAAGTTAAAAATTTATCTTGAATTCGTTATTTTTATCGCAAGTTGGAAATTAATTTCCTCTCTGAAGTTATTGGAATAGGTCCCGGCGGTGGTAGAATAAGCAAATTTCTTTGAAAGCAAAGTAAATAAGTTTTCGTAGTCAGCTGCCCGCCGCCGCCGCCGCGCCGTCTCGCGGACATCTGATAACGGCCGCATCGAGACACTCGCTATTTTCCACCAGAGTTTCGAAATAGCATATTTTAAATACAAGGTAAGTACATCATTTTGATATCATAGAAGGCGTTATATATTTTAGTTACTTACTGGAGGTCAAAAGACGTTACTCGACAGTCTACACAGTAATGGCTACCCATCTCTCTATTAGATGTCAGTTTGTCACATAATCTCAAGCTAATGTGCTGGAAGTGCAGCTCAATTATTTAGTGAGCAGCAGAGCTGGTGCCGTCCGCAAATCTGATTGTGGCGGCGGCGGCGGCGGCGGAGCCTGCAGCGCGGCACGATCCGCACGATAGCGCCTCCGTCTCACAAAGCCGGCCCTGACCCCAATATTATTTCACTCAAATTTCAAATTAAGTATTTCACTTACAATAAGGAAACAATAACTAGAAACATTTCCTTCTGTTTCAGACTTCAAAATTGCTCTGATCGTAGCTACTTCCATTGTGTTGACTGCGTAGACAGTCAAATTTTAAAATTAATTACCAAGGGAGAGCTTTGGAAGACAAGGCATTGTTGCGCTTTGATTTGAATCTTCGTTTGAAATAATATTAAGTACAAAAAAAATATAAATACGGAGCATCATCAATAAGTAAGTATAATACTTACCTAGTGCTTTGAGGAAGACTATAAATAAAACATTATGTTACGGTCGAGTCAGAATAGCGCTTAATTTTGCAACAACCTATAATATGTGCATTTGCAGGAAACGCTCACCCAGTTCATACAGTGAACTGGGACATAGGAACATAAAACTGTAGTGTGGCTCATTGGCCTCGGCTGGCGTCGTCGCTCGTCGCCACCGGGAGCGGGCGGCGGCGGCGGCGGCGGCGGCGGACATAGGCCCGCGTATTCCGGCCACGTACTTACACCGCCTCGGTGCCGCTGGATTCTGCGCTTTTATTTTGTTTCTCCCTTTCTATGTAGTTTAACTGGCAACAACTAAACTGGATTGCACACATCGTCGAACCTAATAGCTGTTTCCATTGTGCGCTAACTGGGGCAAAAGACAGCAGGATATATGTGCGGACGTATTCTCCAATGGGATTTGTAGATATATTGCACACATGACGGCTTTATTGACGTCACTCGCTATCCCCGATTCAATATTCAGGAAATCAATGTTAATTTTGATATATTCGCAATATATGGGTCAGCAATATTGGTCATACCGCAAATATTAACATTGTGCATACTCACACGTGTGTGAATAGGAACTGTAGTGTAATTCACTGGAATGTAATTTATGAATGTGCGTTATAAATATTTAATTTTGTGAACAATATAGGAGTAAGTTGCCTAATATTTGGCCACAATATATTATTCCCTAAGAATATATTTATTAATAAAACATAAGTAGGTAGATGGATCAACGCCCACAATTTCTACTTCCAAAACTCTATCGTTATATGGTGGAGGCGTGTCGGCACTAAAAGACAATGCGACGCATTTTGAAAATAAACGAGCATTTACCAACTGTTACCGCGTCTGAATAAAGGCAGCCCTACGTATCCGCATATAAAGTTGTGCAGCCACGTAAGCTGTAACGTTTCATTACTATTACTAAAAGTAGTTTATTACTAGCGCAGGTGTGACGCACAAAGCCACAATACTATGGGATGGGGTCGTAAATGCTCCTTCATGAGCAGCTTCTGAAGTTGGCCTCTGACGAAGTTCTAAGTTTTATTAGCAGACGTGTCGAGAATACATGAAATAGACTTTTTGTAAATTTACTCCATAAAACTTTGTATAGAGACTGAAATAACATGTCCTGAAATTTATCTTGGAGAAAGTTATGGACTAGTTATATAAACCAAGGGTGGGTTGCATCCAACATTGAATCGAAATGAAATCTATCTGATAAGCCACCCAGTGCGATCATTTTTATTTACATTACACAGATCGCACTAGCAATCTGTCGAGCGACCTGTTGGGAGATGAGTCTGAGCGGTCTTCATATTATAGGTCATCGGAATTGATGTTAGCGGGACACCAGCTCATCCTCAATATCGGTTCAGCCGGGGGCTGTTCAAATACATCGTTTCCACTTCGCAGCACATCACATGAATCACGCCGCCGGCCTTCAAACCGCTAATGTATTTTGTATTTTAAAATTCGACAGAGTAATAAATATAGTAAAACCACCAAACGTACACGATATAGGTTTATTTCCATGACTTTCAGCATTATTCATAGTTTTAGCAAATATTTACATTTTTATAATTCACACCTCGAACCACCATTTTTCCTCCCAAAAACCCAATTGCCTCCTTTTTCTGACATCTCGCCTGACATCTATTCCCTTCTGTCAATCAAATGTCAGTCTCCCTCAAGAGCAGTGTTGCCACTATTCCTCGTAACATAATAGAATCAATTAAAATATGAATTAATGTTGTGAAATAATACCCAATTTAGGATACTTTCACAGTGAACCTTACACTCGTCCATCCTGACCTCGTGTATGTCCTCATACACGGGTCAAAGTAGATACAAAGGCACCTTACACTCGGCAAGTGAGACTGACTATCGATAGTATTAATTATACCTAATATCATTAAGGTCTACACTAATATAATGAAATTATTAACTTTAACATCAGACAAAATATTTGTAAAAAACAATGACTTAACAATCAATCAACAGTTATCAGTGCAAATTGTAAACGTTAATTACTACTCCTTGTACATTGTAATAACAATTTCATAAAGAAATGGCCATAATAAGACGTTATTTTTATATAAGTAAACGAAGAGATAACAATCTGATAATCCATCCATTTCTAGTAGAGAATCGTGTATCCAGTACTTGCTAACCCATCCATTCTAGCAATACTGGATACTTAACAAATCAAAATCTGCTAACCCATCCATTCTAGCAGACTTCAATTATTCCTATCTTGCAGGGAATCCAGTACCAGCTAACCCATCAATTCTAGCTGTACTGATAGAAAACTCATTAGTCCTGCAAACCCATTCTTGCAATACTGCAAACCAATTCTTGCAGGACTAAGATATTACTAAGTTACATCTTCTTAGAGCTTGAACTTAATCCATCATAATTCAACATCGATTCATTAAATGACCTTGGTCCTTAAAATTCATCCATTAAGTATTTTTACAATAACAATCGTCTGGATCCTTGGTCCATATCTTAATACCATGATTAACTTTAAATAACATTAACTTTACTTTGATAACTGTTGTTCTTCAAATTATCCATTTAAAATCCATCAATCCATATACATATCTATCAATATTATTAAATAATTAAGTATATAATGTTAATATTAATTCCATAAAATTCATCCATTAAGTATTTTTACAATAACAACCTTCTGGATCTTTGTTTTGTTCCATGATTAACTTTTACATAACATACTTTGATACAGACCAACTATAAAGTCCTGACAATAAAGAGTGCGATTTTGCTAAGACTTTTTATCATTGTCAATTATTTGCTTACAGTTAGGTACATTTATTTTAAAAATAACATGCCGATTGATAATAGCTTTTTAACGGATATGTTCTTAGATAAAAATAATAAATCGATTTAAATACAGTCTTTAACAATTAGTTAGGTTCCATTTCCGTTTCCATGACTTTATAGTTTTGCTGTAATTGTTATTCTTCAAATCATCCATAAAAATTGCATCAATCCATATCTATTATTATATCCATCAAAACATATATTACTTACTCCTTACAGATTAAACTACAATGTCACGCATTAATATGAAACTCTGAAAGTGATTCACTCCATAACTGGTATTAAGTACTTATAAGAATCCTTAAATAATGTTTAAACAATGCAATATATCAGAGGAGCAATCGTAAGTAAAAACCTAGGTACCAATTAACCTGAGATGTCAGAAAAAGAACTTACATTATTATATTTTTTTTGTGGATTTTGATGTCTATCCAAAGTCAAAGTCATTTTTTTTTTTATCGTGTACATTTTTTTTAAAAAATTACTCTCCGTTCGGATAAGGGGGCTCTTTCTGTCTAAGGAGAAGAACGGAGGCAAGAAACTCCTGAGCCATCTTTTCAAAAAAAGACTTAAAACTAGTTGGTACTTATACAATACTTATAAGCTTAATAATAATTAAGTATTATAATATGAGCAGAGCCAAGTACTTATCACAGCCATGCATTAACGTCCTCTAAGTAATCATCAATTTTATAATAAGCTTTTTTCAAATTAATTATTACCTATTATCATGAACATAAAATATATCAGATGCAATCTGCTATTAACTGAAAAGATACCATTAAATCCCAAAACTATTATAATTACATATAAGTAGGTAATTGCAAATTGCCGAAGATGGAACTAGGTAAGTACCTATACAATACAATGTAATCCCTGAAATCCCTTGCTGAATGAAGTTATCATTTCACGAGCATTTGAGAGCGCAGAGAGAATTAAGCTTAGGTACTTATCCAAATCTATTAAAGGAAAGTAACAAGTTGCCCTATATTTTTATTCAAACAAAAGTTGCTCCAGATTTATCCAAAACTTTTGATTTAACATAACTGTTAACCAATGTAAATCCCATTTAAAATAAATATTAAATAACTAGGTACCCTAGTCCTTCAGATACCTTGTTTTGACTTTTCGATACCGCTCCAACTTTATCCATAACTTTTAATTTTAACATAAGTACTTAACTGCTAATCAATGTAAATCCCATTTAAGTTGAATATTTATAATCACAAAATTTTAATACTACAAGCTTCCATATCTAGATAACCCATCCCCTCGAGCTGCCATCCATGTATGACGATATTCAGCATATTAGTCCATCAATCCATTCATCCTTGTATGATCATGACAAAATAATCTAGTCTCATTTGTCCTTATAGGTCAACTTTGTTCAAACAAATAGATAAAAACGACAATTTAAGACAAATTCGACTGATTGTACTATTCCATAGAATGATCATGTTCTAGAGAATATTTAGTAGGTATACAATAATAATAATCACAGCAGAAACCAACGGGCAAAACCTATCTGACATATTATTATATATCCAAGTCATAAAATTTAATAAGTAGGTAATTAATCATGTTTTTAATTCGAAGCCGGTCTAACTTCCCTGGATAAAGAGTACTTTAATAAGTTGAAAACTCCACTCTCCTACGCAACAGTTCGAATATACATTAACTACAACATGTAGTAAATAGATACATCCATCTTTTCCTCAACTCCATCTCCGTGTAAAATTCCAGACGCTCACACTCACAAATGTTCACATACCTCATGATATTCATATCCACATTAAGCGCATCCAGCAATATCCGCAGGTCAGAATATTGAACTGTGGAAACTTCGAAAAACACACGAGTCCTGTTGTAGCAACCGCCATTCGCCAATGGCCACATGGCAATATAAGTTCGAAATTCCCTAGGCAACAGAAACTAATCCATCTCTCAATATCCGGTCGTCACTTCAATGTAAGCCACCTTTAACCACCTATAACAGCAATACTAGATAGGTACCGTCTAAGTCACTATATGCCAAGTCTACAACAATTGAATATTACGTAACTTCTTATAAGTAGAACTTTGCAAACCCTCATAGACTGCCACAAGTTGTAGTGGCCCCCAACTAACTATCTTTGGAAAATCATAACATTAGTCCATAAGATTTTACCTACTAGATAAACTATAGGTATGGGTGAAATAGATCCGATAATTAATTATGCAATGCTATTAGCGCACAGTCATGATCCATACTTTACCCATTAGAAAAAGTAGAGTCATCATCATCATTTCATCTACTATACCTACCATACTAAATTATATACCTATTACCTATAAGTACCTTAATTTGGCTGGAATCCTTTATATATTATTAATAAAATAAAATTATTAGATCCAACTATAACACTTGAAATGCAACATATAAGTATTTATGACACACAGTCCCAGAATCGCAAGGCAATGACAAAAGGCATACAGTATTCCGTATTGTAGCTTCATTTGAAATCATTGCGAACAGACTGAATAATGGCTTAGGAATTTTAACTCAAGTAAATATATGTAGGTACCTACTGAATACTTGTTAGGACATAGCGTCATTCAAGTCTGTCGACAACAGCTGACTGATAGGTACCTACTACACAGATGCTGGATACAAGATTCGCTTCCACCTACCCCATCTTCATGGAATCAACAGGCCCACTCAACAATAACCTCTATGTGAGTGGGTAGGGGTAGACATACTAAAGGTCTACAGAAGGTACACGAACCCTTCAACGTGGTCGAGAACGGATGGAAAACCAAAGAGTCTCGCCCTGCCGGACATCAGTCCCTGCCAGGTCACTTTATTTCCTTCTTTACCACCTTATTCCCCACCAATACTGAAAACAACAAAAATGTTCCTTTCAAGTAAATGTCATTAGCTGAAGTAGGTAGGTATATCAAATATTTTAGATAATGAATCAAAATCAAATGATGCCCTTGTAAAACTGAGTACATTTATGAAACAAAGAATCATTCAATCACAAAATGAATTATAGCACCCATGACACCATATCACATGACATATTTTAAGAGGAGGACTCTAAGAATATAATTATCGTTTCGGTTTAATATAGGTACACCACAAAAGAGAACAAAGCACTTAGGTACTTTTATACCTATTGTGACTTTACTCCAATTCCATATCAAAATTAGTTACGCAATTATTATGCGCAAGATTCCCTTTTTACATTAGAATAATTAATATTTAATTGGAATAAACAAAGCCCGACCAACAAATTAATTACTCCTCCAGTGCAACCCTTCTGTGACTCACAGCCAATGCAATCAAAACCATCAAGACTTCCTCAAATGAACATTCCATCATCAAACTTGAAGCAACTGTAAAACCTCCAAAATCACTATATCAAAAAGCAATTAAGTATAAATAAAACATTGCAAGATAACTGTGCAACCACCATTCAAAATTAAGTAACAATACCATTGCAATGGAATTCATCCAGGTTTCAAATTAATTTTCCCTTTCCTTATAACCATAACATAGGTACCTCATACCTTTATTAACCTACATTACGAGTAACTTTATGCACCTGATCAAAACTAACTAAATAATATGTAAATAACACCCAGTTCGGTGCTCCTTATAATAATCATGGTGATCATGCAACTGTAGATGTAGCTCCAGTCCTGTTGATGACAGCGTCGCCACTGCAGCCCGTCGGCCATTGAGCATGCGAACCGAAGTTCAGACTCCCGCCTCAGTCTGGTATGGTATGGTCTGGTATGGTATGGTCTGGTGTCTTCGGTCTGGGTACTGACACCACTGATAGCCATCTCCTCCACTGTTCCTCCAGCCTTGGTCCGGTTGATATTGATGTTGACAGCCCTGACAGCCGCTGTCACCACGGCTCAAACTCCAGGCCTGCACCCGGAGATGTAGACGCTGGCAACCCCAGCCGCACGACCGCAGCCGCAGGCACAGCCCCAGCCGCACCCCAGGCACAGCCGTACCGCAGCCTCATCTTTGTCCATCTTCAACTGCATCTGCTGCATCCCATATATCTTGGGTGGTCCAGTTTTCTCGTCTTGTCTCCAACTCAAACAAAAAGGAATAAATTTATATTAGTAGGTATACTTATTATAATTTTATACACAGATATTATTATGTATAACCTTCAGGGTACATTAATTATAATATACATGATGACAGATAAGGTGGATATTAAATAGATAATCCTAATTTAGCAGTCTTCAATACTTAATATATTTGGTATCTTTGGCAACTAAAATAAAATGATTATATAGGTAATGACCCATAGTAATTTTCGGTAGTAAGTTTAATGAGCCCAACGGTATTATCATACCCTTGTTACACCTAATGTTAACATAGAACATTTTCATAAATAATCATCATTTATGAGAATTTAATTTAAGACTTATAGTCAATAACAATGACTCACGTTTATCATATTAGGCTATCTAGTATTTATAAATAATATCTACCACACGATAGGTAGTAAGCGTAACATCGGGAAATCTTTGCAGAAACTAATAATTCGTAAAACCCAATAGTACTTTACTCAGAATAATAATGCTAATATTTTAAAGTAATCAAGGCATCGTTTTTGAACGCTCCCTGTAATGTCAACACTGTCAGATGATCAAACTGTCAGTGTCAATGTCAGATGTCATTTGAATCTGGATAGTTTCCTATATTTATTTTATAGATGTCGCTAGCATATCGCAATAAAAATCTTACGAAAATGATAAATATGAGTAATATGACTATTCCGAACATTTCCTTAGTATTACACGACATAATAACATAACATTACTACTATACGCGTGTCATCTACTGATGAAAAACACAATATTTTGATATTATCATTCATCTCGGCCAAATGCCGACAACAAGAATCACAACAAAATTTATGGGAGAAGGTTACTCATCCCACTTCTGATCTATAGTAAAACCACCAAACGTACACGATATAGGTTTATTTCCATGACTTTCAGCATTATTCATAGTTTTAGCAAATATTTACATTTTTATAATTCACACCTCGAACCACCATTTTTCCTCCCAAAAACCCAATTGCCTCCTTTTTCTGACATCTCGCCTGACATCTATTCCCTTCTGTCAATCAAATGTCAGTCTCCCTCAAGAGCAGTGTTGCCACTATTCCTCGTAACATAATAGAATCAATTAAAATATGAATTAATGTTGTGAAATAATACCCAATTTAGGATACTTTCACAGTGAACCTTACATAAATTATTCGCAAACGTTTAATGCGGAAACACTGCACAGTAAATACGTAGTGAGCGAACAGTGTTCATCGAGATGTCAAAAAAAACAGTTTCACTTTTCACGTAATAATTCAATAGCTATATTGGTTTACTCGTAATTATGTTTACCGGAGACGGTCAGTTTAATATATTTTTTTTCTTTTTCAGGTATCTGGAATAAGCCAACCACAAATTCAGCATTACAGACCACCAGACCGAATGTCAGGGTAAGGTTTTAATTTTTGGTTCTACTTTAAGATTACCACGGTACAACGTTAAATCGTGAATTACCTGTAACAGAAACTTCACTTTCCCACCCCAGATTTCTGATCGTTACAAGACATTATGAATCACATGCTGGCTTCAATTGCTAAACTGGGTATATTTTTAAAATTAGTAGCTAGGTCTAATTATAATAGAATTCACAACAAAATTCAAACTGAAATAAATATTCGTACTATATTTAAATGAAGTTTAAATCTAAATTAGGAATTACTCGATTGACTCGATTTTCATTTTACTATGAATATCTATTTCCATTTGTACTAAATCGGAATGAATATTTATTAGAGAAACGTAATGTTCCATTGACATAACGAATATAGTAGGATAAAGTAGGATTATTAATTACATGGTAATTCAGATTGATTTTCACGAGACTTGAATTATTTACTAGCCAAATTCCATAATTATGACTTTACAAAATTTATATTATTGTAATGAGATATTATCTGTCATGGCGTATTGTTCAAAAGTTGACATTCTATGAGGCGTTTGTTAAAAAAAAAAAAAAGTTCCTTTTGGAGAAATAGATGGCGTTGTCTGGGGTTGTACCAACTTTCAAACCCTCAGAACACACTCAGATCACAATATGTTATTCTGTGAGGCTATCTAAATGTGAAAGTGACGTAGGTAGGTAGAATTGTAGTATTATTTTCTCTATGATGTCGATGTCACTGTTGCTTCAGCGTTCAGTTATATGATAAATATAGGTAGGTACAGGTACTGACTGAGCAAGCAACCTAGTGCATATAAAATGTGAAAAGCTATAAGTACCTACATGCAGCTCAAATCCTTTTTAATGAATTTAATCCCTGACTTGGTGGGTCATGTTGGGCAACTCTACCTACCTGTTTGAGTGCTTATGTTAGATAGGTAGGTACCTACATAATATATCATGTTATGTAACAATGGTTAATTTACATTACCGCGAATGATTTAACTTACTTACGTGAATGAAAATCACTTGGTATGAAATGATCCGAACACAACCATGAATGTTTTCGCAGTTTCCAATCAATTTTTCGCACATTTATCCGAGTCGCCTTAATCCATTGTTGCGCCTGGCTTTCGTCATTTGGAAATTTATGATGTCCTTTATTTTTACAAGTTGCGACGGCACACATTCTCATCTTGTCTTGTAAGTATTTCTTTGGGATCTTATTTAGGATCATACAATAAATAAAAATAGAAAATCAGTTCTCGCACGCAGCACCCGTTCAAACGGCGCGCATAGAGAAAAGAACACTACGTGACGGCGCGGGTAGAACTATTCACAGAATACTTAGCACTATCCCAAGCCACATGCAGTCTGAGCCTCGGAAGGATGGCTCGCGCTACCACCCGACATTTAATCACAACTAGT
Organism: Plutella xylostella; assembly: GCF_932276165.1. NCBI lineage: Eukaryota > Metazoa > Arthropoda > Insecta > Lepidoptera > Plutellidae > Plutella > Plutella xylostella. Next base: position 6,151,946 of record NC_063984.1, on the reverse strand, counting down.
GAGTTCTTATTCTGAGTTTAGTACTCTTTGCTCTCTATGTAATTTTTGACAGTTGGTACACTGCGTTTTCACGCCATCTATCGGCTTACCCAAAAGCTCAACTGACAGCTGTCAAGGAAAACGGCTCATTATTATGGAATTCATCATTCAGTATATTGTAGATACATGAGGAAGACCGTGTACAGAGTGTCCTGGCGATGCCTGAGAAGGGACTTTGTTCAACTGTGGACAATTAGGGATGATATTTGTTAGAAATATTTTTGCAGCGTGTGCATTAAGTCCGTAATGGTGACATTGCATGGCGGTGCAACGTTAGCTCACCACGGAGGAACAAGTACCAAAACAACTACCACTGCGGGCATATTATCACGGAATAAAATATTGTATAGAAAGGCGGATTAATTAAAGGCAGCGAAATTGCTAAGATAAAATAAAAGCCTTTTTACCACCTCTAGGTGCTTCGATGGCGCTGTCCCTCCTATTCTTGATATTCACACTGGGCCTGTAATTTATGACGGCGTAAAACAAATGCTGCGTCATTTCTTTTATCTGTGACTTTCAACGGTTTCGCAATCCCGCCTCTAAGAAGAGTGATCGTTTTTAAAACGAATCACATAAATTTTAACTCATCTCATCGTCTTACCTATTGTCCCAGATGTCGCAATTTAGACGCAGCCACCCCTCTGTAATAAATTAAATGCCACAATTTACAATTTAATATAGCAACGATTAAGGTGATTTAGTTTGTTTAAGGCAATTTAAAAAGCAGCAGAGAGTTGATTTAGCATGTACTTATTCAATATATTTTCACGCTTGTTGACTTTTATAGTTTTTATATAAAAATATGTGAGTCAACATTTTATAAATAAAAAATTATGACAGAAAATAGCACTGTTATTAATAAATCGCAGGCAACGTGTTCCGGACCAACAACGCGCCGGATCTCAGCCGAAAAATCTCATTTAAATAATTTCCTGAACCGCTGTGACCTCTTCCGAACGGATTTCACATCACAATTAATTCCGTTTTCCTTGTCAAAATAAAGGGATAGCTTCTTAAATTATTCAATTGACGAGTCTGCTTGTATATTTTCTTGATGGTACAATTGTACGACCACCGCGTAAATTTTTTACATTCACGCAATCCATTACGCGAATATTACAATAATAAAACGTCCATCACGCTGCTGAATAAGTGATTCGTCTTGTAGATATAGGAAGGAACCCAAAGGAATATTTTTTGCCGTGAAAGCCTTTACCCGTAATTCGAAGTGAGGGCCGGAGGTCTCCCAGGCATCTTGTACTTAATTGATGGTTTGTTTTCCCCCGCGCAGGTCGCGGCAGTAACATGGCGCGCGCGGGCATGCTGCAGAGAGGAGGGAAAAATGGAGCAGAGTGAGTAATCGATTGTTTTTTTTCTAGACAGAATACTAACACATCTATTGGCAATTAAACCGGGCTCGGGGCTGGTTTGCGCACAGCTTCTGACCTCCATTATCAAAGCCGGCGTCGGATCGGGCGGTCAGATGTTGATTGCTTCTAATAGGCTGCACAATGCACATCCGTGAACTACTACCCCAGTTTCAGGTTTCCTGACGCTGGTGTTTTGTTTTTATTGGTTACTCAATCAAGCTATTGTTCGTATCTACTACATTTTCAGGGCGTATTGAAAACTCGTACTCAATCAACGTCTCTATTATGTTCTGAAAGTGCAATAAAATAAATGCAGAAACCACATGGGAACAATTTGAAACTACAAAGACAATGATTTCTAATTGAGCACATAGGATACGTATAATAAACTGTGATGCAGTGTATACACTTACTTACGTGTGTTTCCGATTTTCATACGACTTAATGATGGACGCGTTTTGGCTCCTATAATGTTGAGGACATGTTAAAGACGTACTTCACAAAATTGCGCCGGCCCTCAGACGCCGTCCTTACATGATTTAGCACTTAACGTAATTGACACATATTCCTTTATCTCCATACATAGCTTTTTACTCTTCGCCCTTAGAAAAGAAATGTATATTTTTATATAAGTAATTTTTCCTTTTGTCTCTTTGCCTCGTCGTCTTTGCAGTCAGTAGTATTCAATTAATTATTAAATGGATAGAACAGATAGTTCTAATATATTGTACAATGTACACAAACCACAGATAAAACATTACTTTATTACGTAATTAAACCAATAACTTAAGTACATACCTCCTCACCTACTGAATCCTACTCAATAAATTTCAGTGAGTTGTTAAAAATTTTACTCACACAATAAAAACACAGTACCGAAGTATTCGGACTCTGAAAAGTGAGCTCTACACATCACTCTCAGCAGTTCAGGCGCTGTGTATTGCTTGTTCATCAATACACTTCGCAATTATGCTACTGTAAGTAAGTGAGCAGCTCAATCGCCAGCCCCAGGTGTGCAGGGCTCTGTTCCTGCACTATCTATTGTTCCGTCGCGGTTACCAACTTTGCAGACTACACCCGCCGGTGAACGCGCCACGGGTTAAACACTCCAGAGATTTGTGGCTCCGCTTAACTGTGCACAAATAGTTAGTTACTCGCCTGGTTTCGGTATCCTATTAATATTATACACAAGTAGTCTGTATTGATCTTGTTGAATTTATAATTGATTAAGACTAATGTAACAGTAACCTGGGTAATATTAAATACATAAACGGAGACAGTCCTGAAACATTTGGAACCTGAAGTCACGAATTACAACTTATTTCCTCCATGATAGCGGTATTGAGTTAAAAGCAATGAGCTGAAACAGCTAGTCAGTCATATAATGCAGAATGCTAGTGAGGAGATAAGTGTAACTTGGCAGGAATTATGGTAGCAGCAGTTAGTTAGCAGTGGTGCGGTTACCGAATACCGAGGAAGTTTATCAGCGGGTTCCGGGCGCAGGGTCCCGCAGGGCTCGCGGGGCGCGGCGCGGGGCGGGGGGGCGGCTGGCTACATTATCTCACCTCGTCTCACCTGCCCTTACCTCTCACTTGGACAAACTTTAAATTGTTGCCCACAACTTCGCTCGTGCCCCTCGAGTGAACTTTATTTGTTCTTTGCGTTTTCAGCTCCTGCTGACAGTTTTCTGGAATAACTTTAAACTTTTGAGCATATTGTTACGATTCTTCGCGTTATGCGAGTTGCATTTTCATTTCATAGTCCATTGTTTTTACCTGCTTCAAAAGTTTTCCTTTTTCTATTTTACCTCAATGCTTCCCATCTTAAGTTGGGAGTTTTACGCAACGTAAGCTCATGAAAGGCTAAACAGGGAAGGTATGTGCACTGTGTAGTGAAACGTCGAATATCATGGCGTAAATTGTCAAGGGATTTGGTGGGGAAATATTTTAATATAGGATGAGGCGTCGGCTTCAAATGAGGCCGAGGCGGGGGCTGATGCGAGGCGTCCGCCGGGAGCCGGGAGTGACGCCATTTGATCTCATTTCTGAAAATCCTTCACTAAATTATATCTATTCATGGAATCCCTAAGCATAAATATATTTTACTGTTGAAGAAGAATACCTATGCTATCTATCACAATACCACTTGGTAGTGAAATGCAAACCACAGGGAGAACATAACGTTACACGATCACAAATCTAAACAATATTCATAAATCGTGCATGAATCGCGGCGGGCATTGTAAGGTGTTATTAAGTGCGGGATCGACCGTCGTAAATCAGCACGTACCCTCACGTGGTGAGGAAATCGCTCATAACTTTGATTGGCCTCGCGCGAGGTCTCACCTCCGCGCGGTTGTGGGTCAATGTGTATCGCCGTATTCGCCATTCGCATAGCACTCTACCGGTTATATTAACCTTCATAAAAAATAAGTGACCCAATTTTCACAACATTTTATTTACAAATAACTGAGTTTTAACAAAGGGGTTACATTATAAATAACAAGAAGCCACGCTGAAATACCAAATTCTAATCAATAGCAGATTCTTACTGCGGGAGCCCAAGTTTGCCTTCGTACGTAATCCCAGAACCATTATTTCTTTAGAAATAGAATTCCGTTTCTCCCCTACACGTTTTTACCTTATTATCTGCTTAGGGATGCCCGTTGAAGCACTGGTTATATATTTGCTTTAGGTTGAGATTGGTATAACCATAATGAACGTAGGTAAATGCGCCGAGGGTGACCGAGAGACTTCTTCAAAGACATTATACAAATATACATGTACCTACCAAAAATTGCAGGGCAGGGTATATTAAAACACTGACTATCCATAGGCGAGATTGCGGGAATGAATAGCCCTTTCATATTTTCGGGGGTCCGGCTCGTGATTATTCTAAGAAAGGTCGGATTAGACGTTTTCTTTCATAAGCTGTTTAGAAGTGGATCAGTGTAGCGTAAAGGTTGGCTCGCATGCATGGGACCCTATTACGCCACTCGATCAAAGAGCCGGCGCCCGCAGTGACCAGCCGGCGCAGACCAGGCTCCTAAAGGCTCTCGAGTACTCTTGAAAAGTCACGCTTGTCTTTAGTAGCTGTACTTGGCGAGTGGTACCCTGTAAATGTTATTTTTATTAGTATAAAGTTACTTATTTCGCGCATTTTAATGATTTAGGAAAAAAAATATAATATTTTTAAACAGCAGTTTTGGCGAAACATAGTCATGAATATGGATCAAGTTATCTGAAATAAATGAATTTAATAGTAAACGCAAAACAGTGTCAGTGTATTTTGATGGGCTCAGCTCGGCTGCGACATCGACACGCCGCCGGTCTGCTGCATATTTAATCATTATAACCGCGTTTGCTCGCCATTAGCATCGCAGCCTGTGCCTCAAACACAAGTCTAGAGACTTACCACCTAAAACGAGCCCTATACTACCAACTTTATAGCACACAGTTTATAGTCACTTCCGTTTTATGCTGTTAAGCAGCATTTAAAGCAAGAAAGTAAGGGTTAAAAGATTTTCTTTTACGGTTCGTCTGTAAAATAAAGAATTTAAATGCAAGTAGCAATTGTGTAGCAGTTTCCGCAGGTCTCGGCGGAGGTCGAGCGACAATAAATTTCCCGGAGCTTCGCGTTTATACTTATTAACTTTTTGCTGGTCTGTATCAGTTTATAATATCTGTATTTGACAGTAAACCCTAGTAAGCCTATAAGTTCGAAGTGAGGGAATAAGGAGGGAATCCATTGAAGATTGTGCTTCCCGTACATATTCGGGTGTATTTACGAGCGGGCCGACATGAGATGCAAATTCCGCGCGCGGAGGGGGAAGCTATTACAAAATCCTATGCGGCTCTATGTTGCTTTCTACCTCACTTCACAGATCTTTTTAGATAATTTTTCCTTTTGTCCCGTTTTTTCAGCTCCGTTCTTTTATGGGCGTGGAAATATACGTAGGGTATTGAGATTGCGAGAGCTTTAGGGAGTAGAAAAACGATCGACCAATATTTTTATTTCAGTTATGTACGTAGTTATATATGTACTATTAATACATATCGTTTAACTATATACCAATATAATGTCACAAATACATACAGTACGAGAACAAAACAACCTTGTGATATTTACAACCTATATTTTACAATCGTTTTTTCACCATTTCGTTTCTCATATTTGTATACGAATACTTTAAAAAATACCGACAGCGACATAACATTCTCCAATGTCGTCTTAGGACTGGCCGGATTATAAAAGAGTTTACAATGTTCTATTCAGCAGGACAGAATACATGTGAAAGGTTGGCTTTCCTGGTGATTTGTTTAGGCCCCGTACCCTAACCCTTTCGAGTGGTTCTAGTACTTATACCTACGTTAACCATGGTACAAAAAGTTCAGTAATTAGTTTTCTTATTTGGAAGCTGTCGGCCGATGTTTGACCTTCCGGCGCGTAATTAATAGTGTTGGGCTTTTTGCACCTTTATATTTTTATTGCGGGTAATATCTTCGTTACTACAGTGATGCTGGCGTTTCATGACAAAACTTCCAAAGTATGATTTCATAGGTTTTTATTGAGCCAAAGGTTGTAGAATTCTAGGGAGTTCCTATGAGTTGTCGTCCGATTGAACATCTCAGTTATTCAATAAAATTTCAGGTATTCGTCATTTCCGACTGTTCTCACACAGGAAAACGCGATTTCCTCCGTTTGATTGGAATTTTCAGATTTTTACTTAAGCTTTACTGAACTATACTTTGCATAACTAATTCTTATTTCTGAATTCAGAGAAATAAACAAGATACCTACATATATACTAAATAAATACCTAGGAGCATACGAGTAGTTGTGCCAGTCTACATCAGAGACTGATAACAAGGTAGTGAAAGCCATAGAAGAGCATACAAGGTGTTGCAAAAGTGGAACACTAAGCCGAAATGGGTTGGCTCAGGAGATCAATCTGATCAACTTTTGTTCAAATAGATGTGTAAAAAATATTTCGCTTCTCGATAACTAGTAACTTTATTGGTCACGTGACTTTTTACTATGGCGAAGCAAATACTTTTTCTCATCTCTCCATAAGGCATAATACTCCTTTAGGCTCTGTATACTGACCAATTTTGCAACACCCTGTAAACATACACATACCCATTAGGATATTGTGATTTTAGCTTAACTTAAATGCCGCGCAATTTGGTGGTTTACTGTAATAATGTGCAATTTAATAAGACCGCGCCGCACCTTGCGCATTAGGGGGGCGTGCTGTGAGCTACTAGGCGTTTCCTTAATCAACGAAAGTGTTGTTATGCACGGATTACCAAATTGCCCCGAAACCCCTTTTACTTTGACCATAATCATGAAAATTATCTTGCTAACAAACATAATAGCTTAAAATAAAATTCTAACTTTATAGGTATTTTTAAAAAGGTCAGGTTTATTAGAAACTGACAGACAAGGCACGGTCTACAGAATTTTGATAAGAGCAATACCTACTTGAAATTTATTTGAATTCGAATTCGAAATTTTCGTCAGTTCGTCATATTTTTAGATAGCCACGTAACGAATAAAAGTAGTATGCGATGCGTAGTGCGAGTTTTTACATTTGTGGCTGTGCAACCCAACAAGCAAAATGGTCGAATAAGGGCCCATTTATAGCACTTAAAATCGAATAAGTATTGATTAATGGCTGACATTTTACTAGATTGTGCCATAAAAGTGGTACAGCTATTAATAAGCATTTTTATCTAATTTGCGCTGTAACAATGTCGAATACACATCTACTCGACCTATATTCGACCTATATAGCCCGTTTATTCGACATTTCTATAAAAGCTGCTTTATTTTATTTAACGCACACATTAGTGCTGAAAGAGAGCTTTAAGAGTTATTAATTCGCTTATTGATTGTTCAGGTTGCTATTATAGAACTATTACTCATCATTGTATTATTTGGATCTAATTTGCTGAATAAAAGATTTTATTTTACTATACTGCATCATTGTAACTCTTATAGCTTCATTAATCGACATTTCGAATAAAAGCTCTCAAATAACTGTAATAGCTCAATATTCTATTTGAAATGCTATTGTGGCACATTAATTCGATAAATAATTCAGTAACAGCATTTTGGTTACGTTTATACAGTTTATAGTATTTTAATGTGACAAGCAAATAAATAATTCCATTGCACATTCATTTTTTTATTACGTGATAAAATGGATTACAAGTCATGGAAATTAAAAAAGAAAATTAAAACAAAGATACGGAAAAATTCAAACTAAGGTTCAAACAAAGTATTTGTCTCAAAATTCGTCAAGTGCGATGGCCGAAACGTCAAGTGGTTCCGTTGTTCCACAGAAAACAACTGAAGAAATCGTGGGCCTGGTGTCTCGGTCCATAAAACATATCCTCCCTTCTCAATTGTCTGCACAATCTTGAAAACCATTCTGGAAAAAAAGCGTGATTAGTATCTTTTCTGCTTTATTCAAGTTGTATACTTGCTTGCTTTGCAATCAATCAATCACTTTTAAATGTTTGCTATATTCTATTCTGAAAATCAATGTAATAAATTTTTCATCGTGTGAAGAAAATGAAGTTTTTTTTATAATTATATAGTTGCTAATTTATCATTAAGTATGAAATGAAGCAAATATGAACCAATCGTTAATTAATTACATTTAATAAAATACATCAAATGACATTCACCCCAACTCGGGTTAGTCAAGCTAAGGATTTTGCATTGAGGAACCCTAAATTTATTTAATGATGGCTGCTTGTTTTGCTATAAGTGCAACATAGTAACTATTATTGCATCAAAAATCGATGAATAGTGCTGTAATAGCGATATACGAACAAACATGGCTATTATTTTATTTTTATAATTTATTTAATTAATTTTGACCATATTTACTATTTTTTAAGAAAGATTTAACGTAGCCCTTAAACATATGTTAAAGAATTCCTATTACTTTATCGATAAAGTTAAATGCGCCTAAGATTTTTCGTATACGAATGTGTAAAATGCAACAATAGAAATTGCACTAGTAATAACTCATTTAGTTATTAATGGAGACTTACTTACCTTTATGCTTTTGTAATCAGTCATTACGATAGATCAGTCACAATAATCCACAGATTTTCTTCCATATATTTTTCTGCAACAGTGTGACTAAAATTCCGCTAAATAGTGGGGAAAAAGTAATTTTGTTGCATTTATCCCACAAAAATGAAGAGTTGTAGCAACTCGACAGCTATTATTCTACTTATTAGTCGATTAATGAGCACCACATCGCTGTTACTGCACCCTTAGTGTAGAAGCTGCAACAAAATTGCTATGACAACCCTAAATTGGGTACAGTTTACTTTTACTCGACTTTTAACCTACTATATAAGCTTCTTGGTTACAATCACTCGACTTTCATAGCACTGAATTGCTGTATAATTTGTGCCCTTTTCGCGTCGAGACAGCGCTGCCGTGACCATTATTCGACTAATTACGGGACTTTTACAGCACATATTAGCAAAACAGGAACGTGGCCGTTACCTTTATTGCACATATTTTTGCTACTTGGGAATGTACGAAACGCAAAATTATATGGCGCAGGAGAATCGTCACCTAGCATTTATAAAACATTTGATAGTTTTCACTGTTCGAAGGGTATGAAAAGACTTACACTAGAACCTCTGAAGATCATTTACATCGGATTATAACAATGTCTTCAAACTTTGCACCATATTTTCAGTCTATGTACGTACCAACGTCATGCAAGTTATTCATAAAATTTCCATGAAAGCTAATACTGCAACAACCTGCCAATTTTCATAATGGAAGTTGATTCAGGGGGGGTTCCGCCGGCCGTCTGTTGTTATACGATGCTGTGCACATCGTGCAACCCTTTGTAAGCTGCGTGCATACGATAATCCTATTGAAAATGTAATAGCGCTATTGTTTTGAGGGTTGTCGGAGCATGAAAAGCTCACCGGACGAAGCACGCCAGCCTGTAGCGGTCAAATGATTAATTGACTTCCCCAGGTATACTTGTCGTAAGCCGCTTGCTCGTATTTGGTAGGTAAGTAGTATCCGCTTGATAGCTATGAAAAGCAGTCTGTTCGGTCTAGACTACATAAATCTAAATCGGATTAGAAGAATTTTGAATACGATTTAACCGTTATTAAAAGTCTACGGATTTAATTGTTCAAGTTCAAAAATATGAAATGAATAGGTATAACCCGTAGATAATGTTGTAAATTAAGTAGAACAATAACATAATACCAATGGTTAGGATAATATTAATTATGTAAATACCTATCTCCACTGTGAATACCCTTGTTTAGGATTTTCCGAACAATATTTCACATATTATTTATCACGTATCTCTTCTCTAACTTCAGTTTATGATAAAAGTTCGTGATTTTAATAAAGTAAATCGATAGAGAAAGTTAGACAAGCTCCCCAGCTGAGCCCGGGGGTGAGGAGGGGAGGGGGGGGGGGGGGCGGATGAAAGTGAACGTCCGAATTGTCCAAACCAACCCTTTAGTGTGCGTACACACCTGACACGACTTTATAGCACAGATGGATGGATATTATAAATGCACTTATGTTCCTAAAAACATTTTCAGCGATAAGACCGCATTTTTTTACCTATGTGTTAGTACATAACTTTCTGTCATAACCTTCTGTGTGTCAAATAAATAATAATTTTTATCGATCAACCTAATACCCCACCTTTCAAAGGTGCATTGTTGTACGTACATTTTGACAGTTGTTGTAGTCCGAGTGCAATGGGCGGTGAGCGTGACAGGGCTATCTTAAAACTGTAACTGACAAACTGCGAATGTCACCATCATCGCTTACGAAATAACCCTCAAAATATGCTATGCATCCGCAAAGCACCCGACAGCCTTTATTGACTTAGCCAGTGTGTCCACAGCCCTCGCGCAGACTTCACACAAACAAAAGCCTCAAAAGCCTGTGAAACGGTAATAGGCTTCCTTTTATAGTGAACTCGCGCTAATATTTGCAGAGTCGAAGTGCGTACGAACACTCCTCCGAGTAGACAACATACGCTACGTGGATTTCTTTCAAACTTTTAACAATGATCATAGATTGTGACAGTTGCGAGTTATGAGGACTCCGGCTGCTCTCTCTATACATTTGTGATGTTTCCATTAAAAGTTTTGAAGCCAAGTAAGTAAATAGTACAGTTTGAAGCGAGGTTACTTAGGGTGGAACATTCGCTTGAATATTGTGCGGTAATTTAACTTCTCCAACTAACGAGCACGCACTCTCAAGTTGAGACTCTTTACAAATAGTAGTTTGTTCCCGCAGACATACGTCACACGTGCGCATGTGTGTGTGTGTGTGTGTGTGTGTGTGTGTGTGTGTGTGTCGCACATTGTCTCTGCGGCTCGGCTGCTGCATGTCGCAGACACCGCTGGCAGCGGAACTGAAACGCTTCTGTACACAACTACAGCCCCGACAAGAGATTTGTCTCATCATTTACGCTTTATCCTTACAGTGAAATTCTGCGAAATACATACAGCTTCTAGAGCCAGACTGTACGTACCTATGGTAACTTCACTTATTAATATGAAACGGAATATCATACTACCTACTTACTATTAAAAATACATTGATAATTGTATGAAAATATGCAAATTTGAAAGCAAAGTAGCTGGATAAGATCGCTATCTAAATTAAAACATTATGCAAAGTCTTCAGACACGCTTGAACGAAGTCATAAACAGTGACATGACATGATGAGAGCAAACATCAGGCGCCCCGCGCCGAGCCGCCCGCCCGCGCCGCCTGCGCCCGCCCGCCCTAGCCGCGGGCGGCGGCCGACGACGTCGAAGCTAATTAGCGGGACGCGCCGCCCGCCCCACTGCACCCACTAGCAACACCACTCAGCAAAAATCACACCAGCAAACCAAAATCACCACCGACTTAAATTCTATTTACATTACCTTACAGCAGGGGCACTCCAACTCTATTTGACGACAGCGCCGGGGATTGAACGTGTCAACACTTTAAACGCTCGGAGGTCGTAAAGTGAGATTCCATTAGAACCTGCGACCTGTGATTAATCCAATTTATCCGTTTAAAGACGGTAATTACACTCTCTCGAGTGAAGGGCTGACTACACTTTCAGCCCCCGCTGCACTGAAACTTTCTCCTTTTCACACCACTCTCTTTCACGTCGCGCACCGCTACTACCTACTCAGGCCTCGGTCTCCTATTTACGCAGTAGGTCGCGTCCAGCGTCACGACGTAGGCCGCGTCACAATGCTCACTATAGAAATGTACTAATGCGGTCTCCCTCACACGCCGACGTTGGCGCGTACATGTAATGAGCATCGTGACGCGGCCTACGGCGTGACGCTGGTCGCGACCTACGGCGGTAAATAGGAGACCCGGGCCTCACTACATACACACATCGTGGGCGCTTTGACCGTTTTATTTATTTGAAACTCTTATTCACTCGCTTTGCTATTTCCGATAAAGTAGCTACCTAGTTTCTTTGATGAGAGAACCGACACGATATTTTCTCAAACAGACTTAGGTATACTAAACACTTTGCAAAGCAGCCTTCTGTGTCTGTGTTCAATAATAATGACACAGGAAAAGCTTTACCCACGTACAAGGCAGCCGAAGTAGACGGCAGTAATGGAATTATTCGTCGAATGAATCCTCCTAACGTATGGGACCGTGCGATCACGTCCCGGAGCACCACTCGGTAATTACGGCTTCGATCAACCAACCAAAACATACATAGAGATAGAGAAGCTGAGTACCGCTTAGTAAATCCGCTCTGCAGCGTAATTACCGATCAAATGTAAAATATCGATTTACATTTATTTCGTTTAGCTTTTAATTAAAACTAATTACGGGGGCCCGCCATCGACAGCATTGCTCGGCCGTGGCTGGAGGGAGAGGGCACTCGCGAGTCCCCCGCGCCCCCCGCTACCCCCCGGCTCCCTGCGCACGTAGATAATTAACTGCAGATATGTTGCCACCGCGGGGGTCGGTAAGGACCCAAATTTTATCCACCGCTTTTTAAGAGCGGTGTGTTGGCGCCCTGAGTGCTGGGCGACACTGATAGGGTTGCAACGACGCGTGGGGTGGAAGGTAAACGACCGAGATTATATCGATTTTTAATGCGACATCTTCATAAAGCAACCCTTTTTAAACTTTTTAGTCTCTGATAAATTGTAGCTAGACAGCCCCGAGAGAGGAAAGAGGTACAGTAAAGTAGCATTACATACCGAATTTATCCTTGTGAAATATTGTTAGTCACGGCAAGGCTTCCCTTAATCTGGTATTCCTGTATAATAAAACTCTGGCTTTGCAGTTGCATCTGTATTATTTATTATGCGAAGACCGAGTCTAGACTCGAGCTAGACTAACCTATCAAAGAACATGTGCGATGTGCGATTCTCGTTTGAAATTCGCAATGTGCATCGCATCCCTTTTGATATGTTGTGCTATTTAATTTGCATACTTATACGGTTTGGTGATACATTTTGGAAACAATGCATAGAGGGGAGCCATGATGAAAGAAAAGGTTACAGTTTTGCGAGAACGGGGCGGCGAGCCCGGGCGGAACATCCCTTGTTTATTGTTTTTGGTATTAGCGCGCCTCGAGGGCTTATTCTGTAGGGCTGAGCGATTCTGTAACAGCTTTGTGTTTTAATTTATTATTTATTATAATGCTTACTGCTGCATGCGATAGCTCCAGCACCGCGGCGCGCCTGGACCGCCAGACGTATAAATCAGCCGCGCCGCGGCATCCGCCGGTCTCGCCTCATTGTCGAGGGCGCAACATTTGCTTATCCAGCACCGCTCGCCGGCTATTGTCGCGCTGCCCCCCTCGCCAAAGTCTCTCTTTATCTTTAACTAAAGCAAACTGCATTGTGCTTCAACAATTTCATGTCTTTGTCTTCGTTGCCCAATGGCAAACGCATAAATTAGCAACAAATGTCAATGTAGCCGATATCGTATGATTAAACGGATCCTAAATGTAGCGTATCCAAAGCTGTTGTGGTTATTTGAATGTACACGTTTCAGAGTGTTTAAATTACAAAGTAGAGAGAAGTGTAGGTATTAATTAAGCTGGCAGTAAGCCGGCAGCGGCGGGCGGGCGCACGGTGCACCTTTGCGAAGGGTCTGATATTAGGATACACCTCTCTGGTGTTATTTTTGTTTTCAATTTACCCCTGCAAAGTTTAACGATATCTTGCCGGGTTGATTATTCGCAATTTACATTTAATTAATGTTTAACTGCGACCGACCATCTCACAGGTATACGTAAATAAATAACTAGCTACTAAGGTAGTGCACACGCGAATTCTTGAGTTTAATCGTACCAATCTCGTATATTTTTCAGTATCCAGGTATTTAGACTTCCGAGACAAGTAAAAGATTAACTCCATGTACATACTCGAAAAACTTGTGGGACCGGAGCAAGTTGGTGGAAAAGTTTAGAGAACTTGAGAACAAAAAGCGTGTAGTTTTTCATCGGCGCGTCGCGTGGCGTCTCGCCGCGGCGGGTCGATAGCCGCCGACCCGCACCAGACGATCCTTCCGCTCTTTTTGGCAATTAATCGCTTTACCAAACTTGCATCCTTTTTTCATCCTCAAAATCTATCCAATAACAAAGCCAGTCGACTATGCCAACCTCGGCATATTGCCTGCACGCCGCGCCGCCTATTATTTATATTATTAATCATACTAACGACCAATAACAGTCACAGAGAGCTGTTGCGTCTGAACCCAGATGAATAGGATGTAGTGTGTGACAGACACAAAACACAATGATTGCGTCTGCCTCCAGTCCCGTGGTCCCGTAGGCGGCTCACGTAACTCTGCATTCATGTAGCCGCAAAATTTCAGTGACACCGCTAAATGATTTAGGGCGAAAATTAAACTCTCCCCTGATGCCAATGACCGCGGCTATTAAACCCCAAAATCACATTAAAGCTCCGATAAAATATTACGGAAAAGCTGACTTTGTTTATGTAGTAAACAAACGCAGAAGCTTGCGGTATATTCGAGTAAAGGTGGAAGGGAAGTATAATAACAGTAAAAACTTTGTCTAAAAAACGTAGATGTTTCAGCGACGGCGACACAAACTGTTAATGGTGCAATGCTAATGAGCTGCACGTAAAGACGCCTGCCGGGTGCCCTCGTGGCCTGCAATTAGTCCTGCACTGCACCACTCCGCGCCACTCGCCGGCACAATGCTCCCGGTCCTTGAACGCTCCTTGGGGAACGCCGCCACTGATCCACTGCCTGAACTACCGTGTTCACATACCACATAATATGTGGAGACGTGTCAACTCATCGCCAAGTGCATAATGTGATTAATCTTCAATTTGATACGTACAAATTACGCCACCGTGCGTCGCTCGAAGATCGTTCACTACATAATTAGGTATACCTATAGTTTGTTAGTAATATGATATTAATAATAATAATTAGACATAGCGTTATGTTACCGATACTTATTCTAATTACAATCTAAACGTGGTCGATTATATAATTTACTTCAATATTACCTTACATAACATTATAATAACTTTTGTATATTCTAAAGTGTTGCTTGAATATACCGAAGGAAGTTTTCAATCAAGTGTCCAGTGTAGAGCCTGTTCACTGGAAATTGCTTCTCGACGTCTTGTTTACTCGAAGAGCCTTTTATGTTTACCTTCACCGGGGCCGGTGGACTAGGGGATACGAGGAGAGCTCCGGTTCTAGACATTTTCAATAATATTTACTAAACCATAATGTCAACCTTACCATAATTTTAAGATAATTATACTCCATATTTCTTTTACGCTTTCTTGGTCGCATTTCCATTGTTTCACCCAAAACTGTGCTAGGTACTATTATGATAGATAGTATTTTGATTTACGGAATTTTCAATAAAGCCCACAACATTCTTCAAGAAATATATTTTCCGATAGTGCATACTTATGCGTGAACCTCTACCTTCAATAACCTGTCCCAATATAAGCCATCTCCCGTAGCGCGGGCCGGCAGGTAGCAGGTACAGTGCTGTACAGGAAACACTTTCCAAGGATTATGAGAAAAGATGCCTGCTTACATTTTAGTCACGTCTCCTATCATTTCCTAATAGGAAAATTCATGTTTAATATGAATTTTGCTAGGGAAAATTGGCTTCTTTATTTTGTTGAGTTTGTGTTTTTGTCCAATATTTATTAGGTAATAATAATAATAATAAATGCTGGAGATAAAATTTTAACAAAAAAGCACTCATGTGATTCCAACGCTAGCGGAAATCTTGAAACCAACATCGTGGAACACCTAACTCCCAACATCGACTAATTGCCCAAGTTTCGTGCACTTTAAAAACTAACTGGAATCCAACCAAATACTCGCTCAACTATTCGAAACTTTGCCCGTTGTTGTAGTAGAAGGTAGAATGCAGCTATATTTTAAAGAAAGTTCCAAGTCGATCTATATATAGGCTGCTCGTGTGGCTCCGCCCTACGTACGCGAACGCTATTAGTGATTGATATTCCGCTTTTTCTGCAGGGCTGGTATTGTTGTTGAGAGGTTGTTGGCATTCAACTCTTACTCTCTACGAGGCGTCGAGGCGCGCGGGGTCGTCGGCCCGACGCGCCCCCGCCCGGCCCTGAGCCATTCTGCATTTCCGCCTCGCTACACTCATTTCCGCATAATACTACCCCGCGAGTCCCGCGCCTACACCTGACTACAACTCCTAAGCCTACGCAAATCACAGCAAAACGTCCCTTCTATAAATACGTTTTACAATCATTTGCTTTTACACAGAATAGAAACTATGTTGCAGATAATAATAGTTTGGCAGTTTAAACTTACTGAGTTGGATGAGTGTAACTTTCTATACCCGCAAAGAACCTAATTACATGTTCCACTTGAAAGCTTCGAATGTAGCGATATGGAGGGAACAAAACAAAGGCCGCGTCCGCTACAGCACTCTTGCTGAGTGCTCTGCTTTGTCGCCGTCGACGATACGATTACAATGCCTGCGCCTCTCGTGCCGCCCCCGCGAGCCCCGTGCGTGTGTGCACGCGCCCCCGCCGCCGCCGCCCGCCCCAGCACTGCTGAGCACTAGAGTACGACCGGCTGCAGACCCATATAGGTGTGGGAAATATTGCAAGTTCATGAGTACTTTGAAAACTTCTAAACTCATTTTATAAGCTGCGACTTCAAAGCAGAATAAAGCGCCTTTTGTTGCCGATATTCTTTAAACGGGCTTCGAATCGTTAACTACCAAATCACAGCTGCGTTACAAATCGCATTCCGAAAATATTTCTTATCGAAAATGAGTACAATTAGCAAAACCCCCGCAATGTTCGATTCTTGCCTCAGACTCGGGTTTAAACTGATTGTATTAATTTTAAAAGAAATGCGAAGCGATTGGTCGTGTCTCCTCGAAAAATACGGTGATCATTAGTGAGGTGAACATTAAAGGACCCTCGATGGAGATCAGCTGCGAGGCGGCGACAGCGAGATCACGATAGCGCAGACCGCTCAACCTTTTTAATGAAGTTTTCACGCTAATTTAGTTTGCCTTCGGGTGTTCGAGTGCCACGAACTAGCGTTCTAGCTTCCTTATCGCGCGAATAAACTTTCTGTAAATTGGAAGCTACTAGATTGTTACTAAACTTATCGGTGTAAGTTTTGTAAGCAAAGCTAGTCTGTAAATTAACCATTTCAGCACAAAGCAGTTAAATTATGCCTATCCAAAGTTGAGTGCAAACTTGTAACTTTGCATTTCTGTAGGTTTACGGAACATACGGGCTAATAAAGTCGGCATCACAATGGAAAGCATCTCCTACTTGTGAAGCAAATATAGTGAACAACACGCCTCGCTTCTCGAGAGCATATCGAGAGAAGCGCCCCTATAAAAGGCTTGCTTTCAGCCGCCGCCGCCGCCGCCTCTTCGAGACACCGAGTAGGACGCTCTCTGTGAAATAATAATGAATTCTGAAAGTGGACGGACGAGCTCGCAGGTGGATGCCTGTCACTGGAGGACATGTTAATGGACCTGTAAGTAATATTCAGGCAAAGATGCTGCTGCTGTATTCAGGTCAGCAACGATAGTGGCTCATTTATAATGGTCAGTGAGGTGAAATGTTATCATGATATAGGTACCTATTAAGTATATAAAATGTCCCCTAACATTTAACATCAATCGATCGTACCTTCATTGTTTAGTATCATGAGTAATCATGACCTTTAAATAAGTTACCGTTTCTTAGGTATGTAGGTAGCTAGCTACTGGAAATAACAACGTATTGGCTCCCACTCGGTGGTACACACGTAAATGTCACACATTAAGTATTTAGATGTTAGAAAACTTGGTAGTATGTTAGTAGTTACGAGTACTAAGTGGTTATCTGAGTAAATAAATAATCACGGCGAGGTAAACTTAGTTTCTTCGAAATAAAAAATAAATCTTCACAATAAACAAAATATCCTTTAAACTTTAAGCCATCCTTAATTGGATCAACTTCGTAATCTTCCATCAATTTAGTAGACTGTTAAAAAACAAATTTATCCTGTCTACCTGTTGTTTGTCTCAATAACATCGGACTAATGGAATCAGTGGAGGTACAAATTGACGTAACTGTATCGTTATCTTCTTACTTAGTGGTGGCTAATGGCGCAGTTAAGGAAGCCCTGACCAGACCAGGAATCCTCGTAAAGGAAATGGCTTCAATTTGCCATTATCTCGGTGAATTGGCTCTGCAGCCCACTCGCGTCTCCTGGCTGACTTATTTGCACTGCGACCGCCCGACTGCGGAACTTACTTAGCCGTGCTTCATTACATTAGTCTGGTTTGTTGGTGAACTATTTAAACTAATACCGACTACTTACTCCATGCATTTCTATTTCCGCCGGCCTGAAGGATGAAAATAGGTCCTTTAAAATACTACACTGGTAAAAAGCGGGTGCAGCAATGCACCTTTACCTCTACTCAAGGGAGTACAGCGGTACAGCAAGGAATAAATTTGGGTGTTTATCCGGTCGTTCCTGGTATACGCGGTTTACCTGCTGTACTAACCTAATAGAAATAAATACTGACCCGTTTCGGTAAAAAGGGGTTGATTGAATATCGGCACGTAATACTTGACAAGTTCCGGGAACCCAAACGGGCTTTGGTGCAATATTTACGACTAAGGTCACCTAAATAAAAAAGGCTGAAAATATATACTTGTACTTTATTTCAATTGAAGCAACTTATACCTACATACCTACTAAATAAGCGTCCATTCATGGCTGTGCAAGTTACTATTAAGTACTTACTAGTAAGTACTTCACTTCATCATAATATTATAAGCTTCGACGATGCAGAAACGTGAGGCACAAGGAATTTCTAGGAAGGGAGAAATGCAGATGTACCGGCTGGCTCCACGATCACGCCAAACTGAGCTTTTACGCTCTCCAGAAAATTTATTTCTAATTAGAGTGCATTATGGGTATCATGTGCTGTATCATGATATTATTCTCTTTCCTAAACTAAATACTTATATGACGTGAGCTTGTATTGACCCTCCCTTAAAAACTGAGCGCTCCCTGGTGAGCACAGCGTGATTCTCAAAAACTTCTTGCCCGCGCGGTGGCAACATTCATTCTTCAATAAACCATATATTTTAAATCTCCATCTCTCTCGTTCTAGGGGCTGCGACGACGTGCAGCGTTCCCTGGAGCTGCTGGACCAGGTGCTGAGCGAGTACGACGAGGGCGAGCCGCGGTCGCTGGAGGCGCGCTCCGAGGCCGCCGCCACGCCCGCCACGCCCGCCACGCCCGCCACGGACGACGACTCGCCGCTCGCGGGACACACGTCCGAGGATGACGGATATATGAGCATGAACGGACGGAGGTCAGTGTTTTGAAGATATGTTACGTGAAACTCGGGTCTGTTTTCGAAAGTACCTACCAAAGGGTATGCACTCCAGCTACGCCAGCCACGGATGGACGGCCTCTCCCCTCTGACAGACCGGGCGTAAGTCGGTTATCAGAAAGGAAACTAAAAATACTTACTACGAGAGAGACATTGACTATTTTTATCGTGCTATGCAAAACAATGAAAGCATTTTGATATTCAAATAAGAGATAAATTAGTAGATAAAATCATAAACAAACTGTGCATCTTCTGCAAATAATAAATTTTATCTTGCGCTTATGTATGCAATGTAAATATGTACGCTCATAACAAATCCAACAAACGAATGTACTTACAGCCACAACATGGATACCTAATCTCTACAGTAATTTAAAAGGCACTCGTACGATTTAGGCCTTCAGACCCTGTAATCTCCGAGACAGGTAAATGATGGGACAATTAACGAAGTTAATAGCATAACTTAGCGTAATCCACGGACGGCCGGGAATGCCAGCCAATCAACGTGGAGCGAAGTGTCTGCCGCCTAAATATAGAAAATCATAATGCTTTTCACATTCATCATACCGTGAAATTCATTAGCAAGAATTAAGTCCATTATAATAGGTAGGAAATTTTCCGATAAATAATAATATTATTTTGTGCAGGTAGAATATCCCTATACAAGTATAGATATTAATAACTACCATAAATATCCGTTTATTTCAGTCTACACGTGGTCTCATTAGTTTTATTACTTCTATGAGTGGTCTATTACGTACTTTAGCAAAAAATATTGAGAAGGTAAAAACGCACTTCACACAAGGGTCTCAAGTTGGTCAGCACAAGTTGTTTTTTGGAACACTGGAAAAGTGTCTTAGGACTTGTGGCGACACCTATACTCGCCGGGTGGAATTACCACGCAAGCAGCAGTGTAATATAATTTTAGATTTGACCAGATGGCAGCATAACTCAGCTGGCCTACCTGGCTTGCTGATATACCTGGCTTTCTCTACATTCTCTACATTTCATACATTCTCTACAAACCTATCTAAGAACCATAGCGGGCCGCTTTTTAGCATCTATATGGTGAGCTTAGGGGGATCCAAGGGTTCCTATACCTAAATATGAATACCTATGCTCTCATCATCAGCGTACCACCTAGACTGAGTTCTTATCTAATTTCCTGATCACATAGTAAAGTGGCCGAGACAGTATCTTCGGCCGAGCAGTCGTTCCATTGCTAGTCGTTGATTGGTCGAGGATCTGCCGAGGATGATTTCTCGCCACTCTACATACTCGGTAGGTGTAACAAGGGTTTATAAATTAAATATATGTATTCTGTGTTTCCAGGGCGAAGTTCGCGCTGGGTTTCCGTCCGACCGAGGAGCGGGAGGAGCCGGCGGCGCCCCCTTCCCCCCACTCGCCTGCCTCACCCCCCTCGCCGCCCTCCCCGCCCTCGCCCCCGTCGCCCCCCTCGCCGCCCCCGCCCGAGGAGGCCCAGCGCATCATAGCCACGCTGCTGCCCAAGTAAGTGATGGTCACTGTGTTTCTTCTAAGCCTTTTCTTCACAAAAGACTCCTCTTTGATTTTTTCCTTATACAGCAGTTGTTGCTGACATGTATGTCTGTAGATGTACGAGTAGAACCAACGTTGTATGACTGGATGAAACATACGTACCTACATCGGTTTCTAAGTTGTATCTGAGTATAAACATATATTTTTATAAATTTGCAGGGTGTCACCAGCTAATTCAGGAAAACGCCCGGGGAAAATAGATTACAGTGAAGCAGAAGAGAAACTTGACTCCATCATCAGCATCAACGGAATCACAACTGCTACACAGACGCAAACCACATTTGTAAGTATAGATAGTGTATAAATAATCACGATATTAACGTAACTTATTCACAGAAAATGCAACACTGCACACAAAGTGGTGCAATCTGAGGGCAACTGAACTATTTGAGCTATAAATAACGTTTTATTTTTCATTCCAGCCAAAAACAAGACACCAAAGGCCTTACGGTTGGGAAAAGGAGGGAGACAGCAACGGCTTCCACCTGCAGCCGCCGCCGGCGCCGCCCTGCCGCTTCGCGTCGCTGCAGCACGGCGCGAGGCCCGACGCCGCCTGGCTCCCACCCCGCCAGGCTGCCATCACCAAGTCCCCAAGCCTAGAGAACCCACCCGTCTTCCCCTTCATGGGCTTCTCCACCGAATTCAACGACAAACCCTACAATGAACACCCCGTCACCATATACCCCGGACCCAACAAACAGTTCGCCAGCAAACAATCTATTTCCCCAACGTACATAATACCGAAACACTCGCCGTCAAACACCAAAAACTCGGACAGCCGCAAGAACAGCGCTAAACGAGACAGCAGGGCCGACGGGGAGGCGTTGTCGCCTAAAGGTAAAATACCTCCGCGTACTCTCGCCGGTTCTATGGAGAGGCATAGAGAAGTGTGTAGAGGATCCTCGGAGGACGTGAGCTTGAAGAGAGGCTCGAGGGGCACCGACGAAGAGCACTTCTCGGACGACTCGCTGGAGGAGTCGCCGCCGCCGCCGCCGCCGCCGCCCGCCCTCACCACGCCTTCGAAACGCAATTCCATTGCTTGGGAAGTGTCTCTCGATGGTGATGATCCTCTACTGACGCCTGGAAGCACTAAGGTAAGCTTAATGTTTATGCCAGACGCAATCTCTTGTGTACGAATTTAATTATTACGTAAGTACAAAATACTAACAGTTATGTAATTTTTAGGTAATTGGCAGACGAAGAAGAAAATCTGGAGATTTGTCGCATTCCAGCACAAGTTCTATTCCGCAACAAGACGAAGAATGGGGTGAGGAGTTCTGGCCGCCGCCGCCGCCGCCCGCGCAGTGCGAGCCGCTGGCCTCGCCGCTCTCCGACGCCGACTCCGAGGGCCGCCGCGCCCTCGACCTCACCACCGGCACCTATGTCATTAGGAAGGGCAAAAACAGGAAACAGCTACCCAGTTTCAACAAAACCACACCTAGCAAACCGAGCAATACGAATAATCTTCTACAGAGTCATAGTTTAAATAGAAGCTTAGAAACGGATAAATCCATGAACGGGTCGAGTACCTCCATCAGCGGGTCGGGCTCGGTGGGGTCGTACGCGTCGCGGCGCAGCTCCGACCTCAGCCTGCCGCAGTCGCGCTACAGCGCCGACCTCAACTCCCGGCTCAGCCGTGAGCTCAACACGCCCAACTCTAGATATAGCATAGATCTCTGCACCCCGACTTCTAGATTAAGTAAGGAGCTGACGTCGCCAAAGTCTAGACTGAGTTTAGATCTGAACAATGGACCCGACCGCTACGCGGCTACGGAATATTTCGGACACAGTCCAAAGAGTAGAAAGACTCCGGCGAGCGACAAAAGCGTCCATTCTTCTAAAAGTAGCGTGCTGCAGAATAAATTATCACCGCAGAACAGATTTACAGATTTCAAAAAGTATTCTTCTACGTTTGATAACATACAATCGTTAATGAAAGAAGGGAAAGTGGAGGAGTCCCCGGCGGCGGAGTGCAGCGAGAGCGTGCCGGAGCTGGCGGGGGCGGGCGCGGCGCGCGGGGGCTCGCGGTCCCCCCCGCCCGCGCCCGCGCCCCGCGCCGCCTCCCCGCCTCCGCCCCGCGCCGCGCGCATCACCACCGTGCAGGAGGAGGACGACCCGGACGCCGCCGACCCCGCCTCCAGCGGAGAAACCTCGCCGCTCAGGAAAATCGAAAATAATATTAGCGCTATTCTTAATCAAGGACGGGACCAAAAAGTTTTTACCCCCTACATACCGAAAGACTGGAATATACATAAGGACGAATATTGTGATGATGTGTCGAAAAATATATTAGAAAACAATTACCGTTATAGTTCTAGGGAGAGACAGAAGAGGCACGACATTCA
This sequence comes from Plutella xylostella, assembly GCF_932276165.1. NCBI lineage: Eukaryota > Metazoa > Arthropoda > Insecta > Lepidoptera > Plutellidae > Plutella > Plutella xylostella. The sequence goes on along the minus strand of NC_063984.1, from coordinate 6,128,727 downwards.
GAAGTCATCGAGTCACAATGAGATACAGACGCAGCGGTCGATGGACCGTCGGGACCGTTCGTCGGGGAGGCGTACTAATAGTATGCACAAGTCGACGAGTGCGAAGGACGTGCCGGTGATGATGCGCGCGCCGTCGTCGTCGGACTCGGCGGTGTCGAGCGGGGACTTCCCTCTGCACGTGCAGGTGGTGGAGCACTACCCCCCGTCCCCCGCCCCCCGCGACCGCGGCCCGCTGCCGCTCTCGCCGGACTCGCCCAAGTTCCCACCGCTGCCGCCCTCGCCCGTGCAGGAGGTGGACGATGAGTACACTGAGATTATGCAACACCCCATGGACAGAAGGCAACCGAAGAAATGTGATACTCTGCCGACTCCGACCATGGAATTAAGAAGAAGGTTAGTTAGTAGCTAATGTCGTTATTAGAAGCTTTTATTTTTATTTCAAGTAGCTAGCTTTTGTTTTAATTTTAATAAAATACGAAATTATTCGATCCGCGACCGATCAACAAATGATTTCTGCCAAGGCAAACCCGATAGGCATAATGTGCGGTTGTGACCATCCCATGCATGGCTCAGAATATTACTTAATTTAGCTATCATCGTCAGACCTACACCCATAAATGTTTGTTCACAGCAACAATCTTGCTATTTTACTTCCCAGGCCTTCAGAGCCGCCAGCAGTGCCTCCGCATCGGGAAGTGCCGTCCACCAACAGCCTCAAGACCAGGTCCATGGAGGGCGGCTACAGCAAGAACCGCAGGAGCAGCAACTTCAAGAGCGGCTCCACCGACAGAAGAACACTACCTACAGGTATGCCCAATCCCAATCTTAGTCCATTACTTTTTAACAGTTGCTCATGAAAGAAGCAGAAAATAGCGACCAACTGCTATACAGGGTGGCCCAAAGAGTGACGTCCAAAGGAAAATGTTTGATTTCTTAGGTCAAGGGGTAGCCAAATCACCCCCATGTATGTTCAGCAATTTTTAGTAGTTTAGGAGTTATGATTTTTTTTCCAAATTTTCTACGAAAATCGACCTCAGTGGATTAATTTTGTTTTATTATTTTTTGGATAACTTTTTAAAAGCATTTTTTATTTTTGTGTCATCCTCTTAAGTTGTTCTTATAACCATAAAAGTTTCAGCTTCCTAGCTGTAATGTAAGTTAGTAATTTTTTTATCGAAAGTTCGAATTATATCATCGAGCTAGACTGCTCTGAATTTTCTTGAAATTAAAAATTGAAAAAGATATTCTCATGGTCCCTTATTAATTTTAAAAACTCCGCAAGGTTCCAAAATTACATAAAAATAAAAATAAACTATTGCTTAATAGGGTATTATTTGCAGAAAAAAGCCTTCAAAGGTACGGTGGCCTGCGCCTAAAAGTAATCAGGCGAATTGGAAACAGTAATGCCATCTAGTATCCAGCTTGTAAATATAAGTTACGGGGCGGTGGCGGTAATAATAAGTGATAGCATATTTCGAGAACGCTATCATGGTCGGTGATAGTCTGATTGGTTAAGCATTCATGAATTGATGCGGCGGCATGAGGTCCCTGTGTTCAAGTCCTCCACTAAATAGTAAAACTATTGGTTTTTATTTTTAAATGCCTTTTAACATTCTTGATATCAGTAGTAAGCACCGATAAGTAATATTTAGAAGCCAAAGCGATTTATAAAACGTTGAGTGGAACGCAAGTGTTGTATTGTCTCAAAGAACTTTGGGAGTCATGATCACATATACTTAATATATTATATAGTTCTACCCTCAATCTTATGAGAACAACTCAATAAATAAAAAGAAGCAAGTTTTAGTTAGTCGTCCGCTACATTGCACCTGACTACTACTAACTATTGTTGATTATTGATCCCATCAAGTGTGTTATTGATTACCAATCAATTTTAATTTAGTTTTTTAAATACTAACAAACCCTTAATCGAATTAAAAAATTAACAAAAGACAGTAAAGGAAACTTCTATCATATGATCTTTAAGTCACAAAAAACAATAACAGGATGCGAAGTAAGTATCAACAAATTCGTAATAACTCATGCGGCACCGCCGCGCCACGCCTTAACAACTACGCCACAGTCACTATGACGAAATTGTAAGACATTAACTACCTAATATACACAGTAGTAAAAACAGCGAATACAAACAATATCGTACTGCTCAAACACTCTTACTTATAGAACAACAACATGCACTTATCAAAACACACGTCCAATACGTTGTAGTTACAAGGTTTTTACTAGATGGCATCACTGTGCGGACCGTGCCTGCATACTTTTAGGCGCAGGCCACTGTACCTGGGTGGAAATTACCTAATTAGTAAATTGTTTCAGAAAGTTGAAATATTCCTGTTATGTCATTACTAAGGACTAATTAAGTTAGAAAATGTATCAAATTAAAAGGAAAATTAAATTATTTACTTTTTTTTTAAATTTAAGTTACATTTTTGAATGTAAATTCTTAGAAAAATGTTTTAGTCTGAGTAGTAAGATTTATGTCGCTAAGTCGCCTATACGCTTCTCTGTTTCATTCAGATGTAACTTTTTGACAGATGTCACATTTTTGAGAAAAGGTACTTTTTTTACATGTTTAACCTTTTGACAAATGTCATATTTTTTTACATTTGTCACTTTTTTGACTTAAAGAAAATTTCTTGCGTAGATGTAGGTTGTGTATTGCTATGGGAGGTCGCCATTTTGAAAATTTATTGTGAGTAAATGTGTAAAATAATTATGAGAGTTTATTTACTTATTATTAATAAAAAAATTATTTCATAAATCTTACAACTCAGACTAAAACATTTTTCTAAGAATTCACATTCAAAAATGTAACGTAAATTAAAAAAAAAAAGTAAATTATTTAATTTTCCCTTTAATTTGACACATTTTCTAACTTAATAAGTCCTTAGTAATGACATAACAGGAATATTTCAACTTTCTGAAACAATTTACTAATTAGGTAATTTCCACCCAGGTACCTTTGAAGGCTTTTTTCTGCAAATAATACCCTATTAAGCAATAGTTTATTTTTATTTTTATGTAATTTTGGAACCTTGCGGAGTTTTTAAAATTAATAAGGGACCATGAGAATATCTTTTTCAATTTTTATTTTCAAGTAGAAAATTCAGAGCAGTCTAGCTCGATGATATAATTCGAACTTTCGATAAAAAAATAACTAACTTACATTACAGCTAGGAAGCTGAAACTTTTATGGTTAAAAGAACAACTTAAGAGGATGACACAAAAATAAAAAATGCTTTAAAAAAATTATCCAAAAAATAATAAAACATAATTAATCCACTGAGGTCGATTTTCGTAGAAAATTTGGAAAAAAAATCATAACTCCTAAACTACTAAAAATTGCTGAACATACATGGGGGTGATTTGGCTACCCCTTGACCTCAGGAATCAAACATTTTCCTTTGGACGTCACTCTTTGGGCCACCCTGTATATATGTATCTATCTATGATAGTTGCCGTAACAAAAGGCGACCAAGCTCGTCGACGCATCCTGCATTTTTGACACATTCCATCCGCCCTCGCATCACTCCGCATATACACCTCATACATAGAGTCTCTTATCAGGTCAAAGTTACATGAATCCTATATAGATAGTATCGCCGCTGGTGTTGGATATAGCCGGAAGGTATTGGCAGCCACAACTTATAGACAGACCATGATGGAGGCCATTCTCATATTTTTTTGCCTATTTACCTCTATTATTTAAATCTCATATCTTACCTTCCACAGACATGGGAGCGAGCGGCGCGCGGCGGCGCACCCTCCAGCGGCAGAATCGCGAGGCGATGGCCGCGGCAGGCGTGCGCGGCCCGCTACAGACCTCGGCAAGCCTGCCCGAGACACCCGTGTTCGCGCGAGGCTGCGACGTGCCTCGCACCCCGCCGCGCAACTCCACCGGCCCGCCGAGGAATAATACCATGAGCTCGATACAGTCTATAGGTACGAATGACTTTTATGCTTTAGTTTGAACCTCTTTATGCGAAAGAAAGCTCACAAATATTTCACAAATAAAAAATCACATTCAAATTCACGTCTAGGAGAGGAAATATGCACACAGATTTAGCAATGTATTATTCCCAAGCTCCCAACAAACCTCTAAACTCTAAATATAGAACCTGTAACAGACGATTTCTGACAAATACCTAGTGAGTAAGGGGAGATTTTTGTCCAGCAGTAGATCAAGAAAATATATTAAAATTTGCACCTTTTCTATTAATTTAAATTAAGTAGGTACCTATTTGTTTGGTTACTACTAAAATCTCGTGTCCATGTACTATTGCAGGAAGCAGTGTGACGCTGGGCGGCTACGGGCGCGGCGGGTCGCTGCTGGGCCCGGGCGGCGTGGCCACGGGCGCGGACCTGCTGAGGATGGGCGGGCCCGCGCGCGGCTGGTACCCTAGACAACGACACCGGTTAGTATGCCTGCCTTTTTATACCACTCTTAGTGTCAATTTCTCCATTCTCAGTTAGAGCATAACCAGGGAGTAGTGGTTAACTTTTGACACATCTGTCATGAATTTTATATGGAGATGACGTTTAATTTATTAATCAATCCCTGTCGGTTAGATAACCGACAATGGAGAAATTGGCACTAAAGCTTGTCTTATTTGAACATGGTTGTTTTATTCTGGTTACGGTATAAGACATTTTGAATCCATCGTGAAATCGGTATTACTCTTTGGTTGCGAGAGTGACGAAAGGGCTGACGAAAAAATTGCTAGTGTACGTCAATAAATGTCGGATTTCTTTATCCGTAGTTAACTCAACCATTGGTTAAAAAATTGCAACCATTGAGATCAGCCCTATGAGCTTTCTAGACGAAGACAATACGAAACTACGACGACTACGACTTTGGTGGAGTGATACCAAAAGTTAGCTAAAATAGGCGGAAGTGGAGACGTTAGTGGTGACCCTCTGTACCTCTGGGATGCCATATGATTACAAAATACACATAGTGTAATTTTGCAACACATTTAGTGGTAGGTACCAAATCAGAAGCCAACTCTAACGCCCTGGCATTCAATACTCAACTATTCACCATACTAAACCCAATCAAAATTAATCTTTCTAATGATGAACCTGTCACATTCCATGATACCCCATTTCACTATATGAATCTGTCACATTCCCTGATACCCCATTCGACTAAACACTTATATCACTTGGCACCAGGCCGGCTTCCATCGAGCACCTGGACCGACTAACAGCGTCGGCGAAGGGCGCGGAGGGCTGGGACGGCGCGGCGGCGCGCAAGCCGCTCACGCTGCCGCCCAACATCACGCCCAAGTTCTTCCAGAAGTCGCCGCGAGAGGCGCTGCGGAGAGTCACCAGCTTACTAATACGGAAGGGTGAGTAATTGAGCATTCACATTCATTTGGCTTCTGTTTATGCATGCGCTTATTGTTTGGATCTACAAAATTACACGTTAGGTATTCCGGAAATAGGAAGTTGGATAGCACGGCACACGTCCCAATATACCTACCTAATGCTGTATTTGTAACGTCCCGTGTTTGTACTTTTAAATATAACACATCATTTATTATTTTCATAATAACTTTAGATACTCAACTACTTATCCCTGTTTCATTCATCGCGCATCGGCCGTATTATTTTTCGAGAAGCTTTTTGTATACCTATTGGTTACATAATGAACTGTTTATAGATTTAGTTACTCAATCGAGAAAATATTTAGAGGATTTTATGCTAAGATTAAACAGATATTGAAGATTTGCCAAAAATGTTGTACAAGTAGGTAAACAAACCGTTTTAATAGGTTTATAGATATTTGGTACACATAGCAACATTAGAAACAGACTGCAAAGTAAATAATAAATAATAATGTGCATAAATACGTACTTAGATATTATTAAAAATTCTTTACACTGGAATGAACTTTAGGTACACTAGGTATGTAGGATGGGTTACTCTTTCTACAACGAAGGAAGAATTATTGCTATCAGTGATATCGGTGAATTAATGATCATCGTAAAGTGCTTGACTGCTTGTGGCAAACCGCGCTATCGGACAAGCATTCTTTAGGTGAAGCAACGGAACTGTGCTTCCAGAAGGAAGCCTGGGGAACCGTGCTATCGGAGATAATTTAGCACACAGCACAGTTGGAGCGTATGTGACCACTGTAACACATTTGCAATTCTATTCTATTCTATATATTCTGAGAGGGGGCGAAGTTCCTGTACGTGGTTCTCTCGAGTGGAAGCCAGAGAGCCAGCCTAGCCTAGCCATTTGCAATCAATAAACATTTTTCAAATTCCTAGCGTTACGTTACGTTAACGTTTGTACTTATATCTCATCACGACTCATCACGTCCCTACTGCTGGGACACGGGTCTCCTTCCAAGGAAGGGTTTTAGGCCTAGTGCGGATTGGTAGGCCCCTAGAGCAAGCTTGTGCTGAGAGAGTTGGCGGGTGCAACCCGACTGTCAGATGTTTTTCAAGCTGCCCGAAGGCCTCTGTCCAAAACAGCAATCGTGGGACCCACCTATGACATACTTTTTTTATCGTTTTCAAAATAAATATCTGATTTCAATGTTTTGCAAATCAAATATGTATATGAGTATTGTATAGAAATAGAACGCATGCATAGTGAAGAAATAACCTATATTTGATGTTTTCGCACGGAAATAACGATGCTTCACTGTGTACCATCTGATACCACTGATTCACTGTAGCCACTACGACCCTACATAATATCAGCGAAGTAATCACTGGTGTTATATTAGACTCTCCCAGCTCAGAGGTACCTAGAAATAGTAAATACCCATTACTTTATAAAGCAATTTTATAATTTACGCATACGCGTAGAAGGTTTTTGGCTCGGACTATCATTGTGGCAACCAGTGCACTATACGTTACAATGATAGTCCAAAAATTTAAAGTTTTAAATAGTTTAAATTTTAAACTTTAACGCTTCAGGAAATTTGAGTGGAAGACGGAAGATTAAGTAAATAAATGTTGCTATGCTCTACAGGGAGCTATGTTAAGGATACTTATATAGATTTAAGAACAACCCGAATTTTTGCAAACATTTAATTTTAATTTAAAATTTTAACAAAATATTACCGTTCTTAGCTGGTAATATCCTGATGCTCTGTTAAATGTACTTCAATGTTGCAGAAGGCTTCATTAAGATAGCCTTTTCTGTTTAGGAGTAATTTGGTGCTTTTCTCAGTGGAAACTTTTCATTTCCCGTGAGTGTAGTTGCAATGAATAAATGAATATGCATAAATCGGGCTATCTTCATTTCCCCGATGGTGTAGGTATGTAGGTAGGTACGCCCTCTGTCACCTTCTAGAAATTATTGCAAGGCATATTACTACCTAATTTCTGTTTTAGTTATCTCAGATACATAAATTTACAGATTCTGAACGGCCAATATTGTAGAACGATACCTCACTTGGCTCACTTAATCGCGGGACAATCGACTGTTGATTAACCATTCAGAATCTATCAATTTAGTAATTTTATCTGATATTAAAAAACAGACCTTACTTACCTATTTACCTATTCAAAATCGTTCTTTCCAAAACTGCTATAGGTACCTACCTACTTACTTACAACTGAAACTGTTCAGAACATGCATATTCCAATTTTTACATCCTTCCTCACAATACATAATATTATGTAAGTAATTAGGTATCTATGCTTGTACTAGTTAGAAGTTAATTTCATTTCAGCTAACAAAGACCATTTTTGCGTTATTAATATTAACTTATATATACCAGGAATATTCTAATTATTAGTATTCCCAGTATTCGCTATGGCGATGGCATTTTAATTTAACTAGTTGGTGATATCAACATTTTCGTGACTCACCTCTTTTATCCGTTAAACATGACGTCATTCGCACTTTAGTTCCAATGGCTTGAACTAGATGGCGCTACCAGTATTACAAAGCCTGAATTTCATAATCGGTGATGTACATGTACAACTAGACATTGCCTTTGTTTCATTTGGCTATGTATAGCATGTGTATACACAATGTTTTGCTCTACTCGAATAAGTATAAGTTACAGGAAAGGTATTAAGTAACTATAAACTCATTAATATTAAATTTTAATATTTGTGCAATCACCCCGGTTCACGATTAATTAATATCACAAATAACGTCATAAACTAACCGATAACCTTGTATCGAACTTGTTATTGTTTATCTATGAAGTCAATGCCTTTAGTTGACATTCAACTGTAAAATAGGTATAATAAGAACCGACTATTAGGAAACATTTCATGGTTACATCCACGTTACATCAGTTTGCGATAGCACGGCACTGCAGCTGGAGCCATTCCAGTATAACAATAAGCGTTCAACAATCGCTAAGGGGCCTAAAATCGTCTGCACAATGGCAAATAGCATACAATAGAAAGGTATTTTGTTACCTGCGACATCATCACTATGTGCATAATCTTATGGTTCAAACTTGTGAATCACCCGCAGCCAGCAGTCGTGTGCAATGTGACTCACTCCCTGACAAATACAGAGCAAGGTTCGATGCTCATTGGACCTAAATGAAAATGTTATGCGGAATTTTAATAACTGACATAATTAGTCTGGCTGGGCCCTTTCCAACTTACGCTCACAATGAAGATTGAACCCGTATGTACCTACCCCCTACATTGTACCCTTAACATGAGTACTTCTTGCTTACACGATGATGTATCGACACCTTACATCCATTCATTTTTATCGACACCTGACATCCATTAATTTAATTACACATCTAACTTACTGTAGATTTTCGAACATAACAAATTTTTATTTGTAGGTGTTTGTCCCCTAGATTATTTCCATTTCTATAAAATATTGCCAGGATAAAACCATACAATGGAATCTGTCATACGCAAGAACTCATGAAGCCCCATGTGCACTAAGCTTTGAATATTAACTTTCACCGTCATCAAATGTAGCTTATTAGTCATCAACTTAAATTACACATTATGGAAAAACATTTAATTGCGGGTTCAAACAGAAGTCCAAGTGTAAACACGTGCGAGACAAGGGTGGGTGGTGAACGGTGATCCACCCATATATCTGTGATTAATAGACGAGACGCGAAAGTAAAGAGATGGATGCTCTTGTTCATTCAATGAGTCAACCATTATTTATTGTTATTAGTATTATTACAGAGGATATAATTATTAATAAATAAATACGTCTGGCTTTGAGTGGAGTGGACTACTTCTAGGTTTCTCTGAGTATAAACTTTGGCGTTGTTTGGCGCGTTCGACACACTTGAAAATGATTTTGATTAATAAATTCACCTGACTGGTAAGATACATAAGACAGCCTATAAATTATACTAGCGAAAGCATGGTATATGACTGGTTCATAAAACCTTTTAGTATTAGGAACGATCTAACCGGAAGCTGAGATTGACTGATTTATGCATTTTTTCTAGGGGTTACTGCACCTGGCTTACTCAATTGGAAAATTATAATTACATACAAGTACAACTCCGTTTCTTAAACCTTGTCCCTTTTCCACCACCCTATAATGTCTTAATCATCAATCAATTAACTGTACCTAAGAGAAAAAAAATACCATCCTGGAGATGGAGTAAAAAGGTAAAATCATGTAAGTATTTTAAATGTAAGTATTATAGATTTACTGTGAAATATGCTACCTATCAGTATAAGTATAATAGAAATTACGGTATCACTGCTCTGATGAACGTATTTGCTCGTCAGATTTCACATTTACTTAAAAGATTTAAAGCTCATTTAGATATTTTTATGGCATTAGAGAGTAGGTGAGTGAAGTGTCGACCGACTGGTGTCTCGTCGAAACCGGTTCATCCAAAGATGGCGACCGAGTGGTTAGTTTGAGGCCACGGCCATAACCGGCGCAGATAAATGTCGCTCTACTAACTCCTTACAAATGTCTTTCATCTTCTTCAGGCTAGGTTTCAAATCGTCAGTAGTATTATACCTACAGTCATGTACGTAAGTAAGACGCGTATATTTTTCAGATAAATAGATAAGTAGGTACCTACAGCTGAGTAGTGGGCCCTTCTTACTTTCTGAACCTATGTTTGTATTATATTATGTTCTTTCTGATAAAGACATACCTATTACGATTATAAATACGAGATGAGATATTTTGAACACAAAAGAAAATTCTTTGGAATATCGCCAGTTTTATATTTTACACTCAATAACTAAGCAGTGACGGGCGAAGAGAATGGTGCTAAAGGTTCATTGTGCAGCTGTTAAAATAACTTTTCATAATAATAAAATGTACCGAAAATACTTAAACCATAAAAGAAATGGAAATGCAAACTAAAATGGTTTTGGCAATTTCCCATTATAAACTTGCACAGTAAAATTTCACTGATAAAACTGCTTATCAAACGGACGGATGAGATAAGTCTCTCTAATCGACATAAAGCCCTTATCTTATCGAAATAAACACCAGTTTTACAAAAACTGCACTTTTTATCTAACATGGTGCTTAGTTAATGTCAGACCTGTCTTTAAAAAATAAAATAAGTGCCTATAGTACAGAGTACAGACAGATGATGATATGATGCTACGTAGATGCTACACAGGTTTATTTGTCAGTAACTTAAAAAAAAAAAAAAAAATATTGTGTGGCACAACACAAGCGCTCGCCCGCTGCATGCAAATGTGGGCACATCCGTTCCCGAACAAATCTATCTATACGGCATATCCGGCGGTGCCAGCGCCCAAACGTTATCGCGCTTATGTTGACGGACGCCAATATTCAAAGCGGCATCGGAATTTCAACCAGAAATATTCGCAACAACATTTAAGTACCAGAAACCATGATTCAGTCTGTAATTCCCGTGACAGAATCATAAACTTCATCTAAACCGATAATAATGTATAGGTACTTATTATGTTAATATTATTTATGATTTTTTATAACCGTCAGCGTCTAATAGAATGATACAATGAATATCTTATTTCAAACAGATAAACAGCTGTAACAATAGACATCCATCAGTATCTGGCGAGCGTCATCGTAGGCTTCGCATAAACGATATACAATACCAAGTAAAGTAGGTGTCTTAAACGCTTGCTCTATCTATTAAACTAGAGCCTCCATGTTTGTAAATCCAACATTGTGCGTAACGAATAATTACAACGCTTATTTAGGAATTGGTGGTAGAGGTAACCTATCAGCCAACACATTAATAGAAAACCTACCTACTTATCTCTTCGCTTACAAAGTAGTGACGGGTAAAAGATACATCTTGTAAAAAGCTTGTCAATCCAGAATACACACATCACAAGTAATCTAGAAAGAAACGATCTAAATACTTCTTAACCCTTTTATGGTCGCGGTCACGACAGAGCCGTTGTAGCCAGACATCGGCACCATATGGTGAGAAGGATATCGACAAGTACATAACATCTACTACTCACTTGTGTATAGGGTTTCTGATTTCTCGACCTGTTTTCGTTCTCGAGCTTCGAGAATTCTCGAGCCCAAATTCTCGAGTCTTCTCGAGTCTCGAGCCTTTGTAAGAAGACTTTTAGAAAAAAGCATTAATTTAAATAAAAAAACACAAAATTCCCTTTTTTTACTTTGCCAACTTAATCACAAAGAAAATACTCTACTAATACTCATTATTGGCTGTCAAGCTACTTATTACTAGTACAAGGTGGGCCAAAAGTAATCACCCTGTTGGAAGTTGCTCTCATTAAATTTGTGCAAATGGCCGCCAATTTCAAATCAGTTTTGATATTGGTGGACTAGACAAATGCAGAATGCAAGTTCAGAAGCCGGGGAGTGATATACTCCCCAATAACTCGGAAGAATCTTTATTCAGTTTTCGGGTCGTTTTTTTTTCGTTTTATCTGTAATTTTTTCCTGCAATATCGCCCGATTTAAACGTTCAGACAGTTTTTCTAAGGTTTTTTTAAGTCCCGTGTTTATGTGAATAAGCTCGTGTCTCTGGAAGCCCTTAAGGACAACATTCGACACGAGTGCGGGAATCTCTCGCCCGAAGTTTTCGCTGAAGTGATGAGAAATGCCATAAAACGAGCCTGTTTGGCAATCAATTATGACGGTGCATTTGGTTCATATCATCTTCTCGACTTTACCAATAAAATTGTAAAGGTTCAAATAAACATAATCAAAAAATAGAATGAAGTTTTTCATTTAGAAAAAAAAATGAGAGCCAAACAACATCGGATGACTTCTTTTGGTCCACCTGAACTAAGAAACAGTACGTAATTATTACCTAGTAGTTATCTTTTAATATTTTATTGGTATTATCAGTACAGCACTAGCTTAAATGGAGATGAAACATAATAAATCATAATACACGCGCATGGTATGCGTGTGTTTTGTTAAACGGCGCAGGAAAATTCAATTCTAAATTTTTATCTCAAGGCTCGAGAAATTCTCGAGTCTTCAGATTTTTTTCTCGTCTCGAACCAAGCTGAATTTCTCGAATCTTCTCGAGCTCGAGAATTCTCGACCAGAAACCCTACTTGTGTACTGTCGCCAACAAATCCGATTAGTGAATTTATTATTTAATAGTAAATTTTGCTTTGAAAATAACTGCTATGGTTGTTTTATAAATAACTGCAGTAACCATCAATACGATATAAGGGTGTAGTAGTCACTGTACGAGTGTCACACTCGTAAATTACGGACGACACAAAGTGTACAAAGTATAAAGCTAGGGAATTAAATGTCTTTATTTTAAGTACATAAATGCAACCCTAAACTTTGTTTAATAGCCACGCAATCCTCCTGCGCAAAAATCATTCGATGATAGGCGTTAACATTGTCACTGTACCTGCTAAGATATTATTGCACTCGACAATACCAAGCTCAGCCTCATCATGTATCCTTTCATATCACACGATCGGCCTCGTGGTAATCCGATATGGTGGGCGCCACACTTGGATTATGGCGGGATTACTCTTGTGTAACATTCTCTATCTGCTCAACATCTGTGCTACCACCACTGGTGGCTAATTACTGTTAGCGATGACTGATGTGACGATGACGCATGTATTTTAAACTTTAGTCCGTACATCACTGTACTTAATTACCAGATAACCAGCTACCTACTTAAAATTTAAATCTTCCGCGATGAACCATGCGTCAATGTTGGTAATGTCAGCAAGTAAGCTGATACACGCAATTGAATTATACCATGTATTGTTGTTAGCTACTTGTGAAAACGATTAGCATCACAAACTGTGTAGTTTTACAATCATATACGAGCTAACAGGTCGTTAGAAGGGGCAAAAAGGGTAATACAATCTGCGCAGTGGCAATGTCGAGCTATATATAGTTGACCACCTGTCTGCTGTCTGTCCAGCCGCGACTCACGGCTGACCCTCACCCACATGCACAAGTATTTAGTTGCAATTTATAATAAATGAACCTACTTACTTACTTATACCTAAGTATAATGCACGCACATATGTGTTATGTTAATATCAGTGTTATATGCGATCCAGCCTATTAAATTGACTGTTAGTTCAATTAAATAGCACTCTAATATTCAATTCAACCTAGACAACTTTATAAAAACAATTAAAAAAAAATAGGATTTACTTAATAAGAATTTGATAAAGAAAATTTAGGAAAACAAATAGTTCTTTAATATCTTAACTGTTCGTTATTCCTATTTTAAAATGTGATAACATATTTTTGCAGCCTAGTGTAATTTATCAATATGTTTATGCTTCAGTATTTCCTAGAAATCATATTTCATATAACATTTCTCGTTTGTGGTGTAACAATAAAATGTAGTAAGTATGGGCATAAATTTAGTATCAACGTTCATTTATGTCAATTTAATATACGTTGCATATACTTCGATAAACCCAAGTACATTATTTTGTAAGTAGGTACTTACCTACTTTAACATATCGGTTTTCCTGCTTGACTGAACAATCCTGTCTGAGTGACTGCTTCGTATGTGTGTATGTGTGTATGTCTGGCATATCATAATATATTTGTTATATTTTATGTACATTGTACAAAACGATGGTAGGTGGCTGAATTTGAGAAATATTCTGTACCCTCATAAAATATGACAATGTAATAATTAATAATAATTAGTAATATATTATTACCTATGAAATAGAACAAACCTCAATACCTATTACCTACATAGTTAACCATAATCATTGTCAGGACACCCGAGTCCGCGTTGTTCTATTTTGTCAGGTTTGATAAGTTAGTGTGTGTAGGTACTCGTATATTTTTTGTGATAAGACGATATTTTATTTATGTAGAAATAACTATCCGTTTTCTTATTTGAGAATCATCCGTAGCAAATATTTTGTTTATGGCCGGACAGATAAGTTACTGTTGCCATAATAATACCTCGTACCTACCTACTCAGTTAAAGGTATATGTGTCCCCGGGACGGGTGCACGGGTCCGTTTAAGACTTAGATAAACGCTTCTACAATCTTGTACATATATCGCGATCGGCGATAAATTCGGTTTTATCGTGGAACGCACATTTATCGACGTCGATAACGGACCAGTGCCGCGGGGCCTGGAGGTTCACTCTATTTGACAAACATCGAGCCACGACGGTCTATCTCGTTGTACCGATTGCACGACAGCTCTCGTTCGTTCGTTTTTCGTCAGTATATAGGGTAAACCCTGGTAAGTCAAACGTAGATACCGAGGATGGTCGTCGCGGCGCGTCGCGTCGGTCGGTGGCTATTTGAGGTCGGAGTCATCGACACCGCCAAGGCCGCGGCCGTCGCCTCACATCCATCCACTTCGATTAGACCACGGGGCTTATTGAATTGGGCTAATATATCACTCTTATTATATTTTAAGTACTTATATCATTTGAAATTGGTTAGAGGCTGTAATTTTATGGTTTTAAGGCAACTATAATTAAACCAAATGTTTTAACTATTACTTATATACTTACATTAAGAACTTATTACCTACTTAGATAAAATGTATCCAGCTTCTGAAAAGAAAAACCTGGGCTCATCTTTTACTTTAGATTTTTTTCTTTTTACATAATACGAGTAATAAAATTTACTTACGTATAAAGAGCGTATAACATTTAATTTTGTTGTGACACTTGTTATACATTTTTAAAACCCACTCTTATGCTAATAATTTTTTCATACGGATACTTACTATGATACGGGTTATTCGGGCATCGATCGGTAGGGGTAGCAACTTATAATTTTGGTTCTCGCAATCTACAATTTAACCAGAGGCAGTGATGTCCAGCGGTACCGTACCGGAATTTAATTAATACACACACATAGACGGACTGTCCACTGCTGAACATGTAATACTCCCGCTTATCAATCGAATATGAAATACATGAATATGGATATAGTGGAAATAAATTGAATAAAGCGTTAAAGTATGTGATGTAGTACCTACGCAGGGATTGATATAAACATGGTGTTTTGCGCAATCAGCGAGTCGTGTCATTAGGGAAAATAGAGTAGCTCTGTAACTGAATTAAGTCCTAATTAAAGTTATATTCGATTGTGGTCAACGCAGAATTATTATTTGGTTACTTATTTAAAATTAAAAGCTCTGCCTATTTAACTAAACAATGTAAGTACTTGTTCTACTATTGGATTGACTTCCCGTTCCCATATTTGCGTAACTAAACTATTCTGATTTTGGAAATTGGTCTACAGACAGACGGCAAACAATGGCAAACCACTCGCTCCTGCCACAATTTCACAGAGCATTACCCTTAAACGGCCAAATTCACACCATTCCGCGATGTTTACGCTACACTGTGAATCTGCAAGAGCACATTATAATAAGATGAAGAGGGTTTTTAATGTGGTCCGGGTGAATGATCCCGGCGACACGAGAGGGCCTCGGAACCGGTCGGACCGCTCGGGTCGGCTATAGCACTGATATAGCACTCCTATACCTATAGCAGTGATGTAGCTGCAGCCGAACTCATCGTGGCAAAAATGAACCCGGAGAGAATCTGAGATTCTGGTGACGGTTCGGTTGTATAATCTTTTAACACTAGGTGTAGGTAGATCATAGGGTATTCGAGAATGCTGAGCAACTGATTTAAAGATGTATCGTTTTGTGATAAACTCATCTCACTAAAGCATAGGGTAGGCAATAATGCATTTAATTAAACCCTAAATAGTATTTGTTTTTAGTATTCAAAAATTATCTCAATAAGGTCTGCTGGGTCTAATTGGTCGTATCTACAGGGAAATTCCTCATCCAACAAACGTCAGGTTTTCCTGCAGAAAATACAACATCGAATTTGTATTCAGTTTGTATATCGCACGTTCTTTGTTTCAGGTAATAACGGCAAGGAGAAGGAAAATGCGCGGAGTAAGGAAGCCACGTCGCCGGCTGCTCGCTCCGCTAACGGTTAGTGCCTTTGTGATGTCTATTACAGAGCTTTTATCAGCATCCCCCAGCCCGTGCAGCCAATCTATACGCTTATAATTCAATGATGGTCGATCGCAGCGTTGCCATGGCAATGATAGCGTGAAGAGCTTGAATGAGTGCTTATTAATAGCGCTGTCTATGGTGGAGGCGCGCCCTAGACGCCGGTCCCCGGGGGCCCCCGGGCGCATGCGCGACAGCCCCGCGACCCCGCCCCGCCCCGCGCGCCCCGCACACCCCGCTCTGCAGGGGCACCACGAGACGCGCAGCTCCCTACCCCACGCATTTTTGCGGAAATTAAAAAACCCTCCAGAGATAATCGACCGGACGAAATACAGAAATGAAATTCTTGAACTAAACTTAACTACGAGCACGTAATTGATAATTGACTTTATAGCAGAAATTAATGTCTAAACAGTGTTGGTAGACATTGAATCTTGAGTAGGTATAGGTAAGTACACCAGTTTACGATCGATAGACGGCCGAGTGTAACTCGTTCCCAGCGCTTGTTTTTGTTATGCGAAGCGGATGACGACGGCGATATGCGAGTGTTTATTATTAAATTCGCTGTTCATATTGGACAAATTCAAGCGTTAGCTACCGCTACCCATCATCATTTATATACATAAATAAAATTATACTGGGTTATTGTTACATACAATAAATTACAATACTTACATAGATAGTATACGATGTAGAGATAGTAGAGTCAGATTTATAGTTAGTACAGTAGGCAATATCCCGCATAAAATGGATACTGCTGCAACTGCAACCATTTATAATTATACCGACAGTCTTTATATTTTGTAAGTAAATATTAGATGTTTTGATATTTATAACGTGGCCAATCAAAGTTAAATAAAAGTCTCATCTAAAAATAGATCTAAATTATGTAACTGATTACATCATCTTATCACACTTCTGACAACTGACATCACACACCAGTCAGCTAATGATCGAGTTTACTTAATTTATCAAAGATTAGGCTTACAAGTTACAACGCACCATCATATATGTACTTTACATCAACTAACTACAAATTCATTATTCCTACAATAGTCGAGAACCTTCCAAGAGCATTACATGCGTTTCGTAAATTTACATATCGAAAACTTTTCGTAACTCTACCTACCTGCCTGCAACACGTTCCTAAGTATAGTACCTAACTAATGTTCGGATAACTGGTACAGGTAGGTCCTTCAATAATGAGTTTGAGTGTCCATAGTCATTATGGTCGTGCGTTATCACGAGGACGCGGGGTGAGCAAGTGTCGTGGTATTCAGACCATGTCGGCGTCGTCGCCCGGCTCTTTATCTCCGCCACTTCGGTACTTAACGCACATTAACACATGTCTTTGAGCCCCTAAATACCCTCATTTTTCATAAATAAAGAGCATTCCCAGTTTATGGCTTTACGTCTGCTCTATAAGAGGTTCAAGAAGAACTCTACAATCGATCTCCAGTTCACTCCTCTGGACCAGTTCTTTCGTAACTTTCACTCTGTAAATCATTTTATTAGTTCCTGTTTCTACCGTAGCTTTCGAAATTTTACTTCATTGGTCTTAAAAAATATGTATGCGTGAGTAATTAGTATATACCCAACATATTATGTATCATTGTGACAAATTTATTTCGGTTATTGGTAGTTGGGGTGGCGTCACCCAGTTCCATGGTTATTCCTGTCTGGAGCGTCAACAAGTCGTTCCCTTCGCAACACTTGGACATGTTCCAGTGCCGCCACAGAGCACAGCTGAATAAGATCTTTTCTGCTGATTTCTTCATTGACTCACTGCTTCCCGATATAACATTGCAACGCAATAAATAAGCTTACGTGTCTGTTTGCAACTACACTACATAGTAGATGATCGTTTTGAGAGCATTGACCATTAAAATTCTTTTGGTTCGGAAGTATGAGCAGCCCGATAGATAACTGAACTCTCTACTTTCTATATAATCGCAGCATTACTAATAGAAATAAATATGCAAGCTCTGAAGTTTCTCGAGGCTCGAGAATTCTCAAGTCGATGATAGAATTTGACTAGTAAGATTTATATCACGTTGTTCATAAATCGGAGAGATTTGCGCCGCGCTCAGCCTGCTTAGCGATAACGAGTTTGCTTGGCTATAAGCAAGTAATAATATCAATTTAATAGGAACGCTCATTTTGATGCTCGCGCGAGTTCGTTGAACTACACCGTTTGTCTAAAAAAAAACAAACCATAACTTGGTATCTTGGTTGCATGGTTGCTGATTAATAAAACGTGGCAATTATCAATCATATTAATAATTAAAAGATATCTACTTAATTAATTCCGTACTCTTTTCCGAACTTTTAGATGTACTTATGTAGATTGAAAATGGCGTCACTTTCTACTAAAATATTTTGATGCCAAAATTGCCAAACTACTAAACTTACTTCGACCATCTTTAACCGTCCTTCCCATTAACACAACAGTAAAGCTAAAGCAAACTCGTGTTCTGGTTACCTGTGCGTACTGTTTGCTTCCTTAGTAATAGTAAGTAATAAGTATCATGAAATCATCAGCCCATTACTTTGTGGTCAAACAAAGCTAATTCTTGGTAATCGAATGGCTGGGCAGCGTGGGCGTGGTCTCCACACCATGGGCAGTGTGAGCTCCTGATTAAAGCGTCCATTAGCCGCGACGAGCGACGTCGAAAGTGACTCATTGTCTATCATTAAACGCTGGGCTGACTACACTTATTAGTTATTCACGCTCGCTTAGCGGTCACTCTTCCTTGTGCTTCCTCGTTCACCTTCGAAGGTCTTCCTGTCACTTGCGTAAATGATGACGCGACACGTGCTGGGGATCTGATGGATCGCCGAGTATCTTGGTGGGTGCTCAGTGCTCCATTGCATCGGATAGAGCGGATAAGCTCACTTAGCTGTTATCGAAGCCAATCATTGATCCTCGAGATTATCTTATTATCTCTTTCAATGACGCAGTCACGTAATGCTAGGGTAAAGTGCGAAGTATTCCAGCATTAAATCGGCAAGTGCACGTTACTTTGGTAATATCTGGTGGTGGCTGGTCGTGTGTAGACGTGCTGTGTTGAAGTGGGTCGTCGCGGCGTCGGCGGCGGATCAGCGGGTTTGACGAGTCTGCGGCAGATCCGTTACCTCGAGAAAGTTACAGCTCGCAATCCTACCGACGGACTGCCTAGTGGCTGGTTATTCGTTTTTTTTCTAGCAGTTATTTTCCTAAAAATCAGAAACTATACTTTGTTGATGTATGCGCTTCAAAATATGGCTACGCATAATAAACTTTAGCGAATCATCAGCAGTTTATCTCGTACCTCACAGTTGGTGTTATTGGCACTTTATAAAGCTGTTATTATAAACATTATTAACTGGAATTAAATACATAAACAGCAATATTTTGCATTTGAGATAAGTTACTTCGAATTATAAATTAAATCCAATGTAGAGATGCAGTATAAATGGGAAAACAAATAAATCATAACATGAACCATTGGGTTTAGATAAGGAGGTCAGAAGACCTGACAACAAGGTGAGGGGAATGGACTTGTGATTCATTTTATGAAGACAAAACACGTCGTTTAGATAAGAGTGAGTAGATTGAAAAAGAAAATACCAACTGCATACATACAATCGTATCGGGCAATCGGATTTTACCCTTACAGGCTTAAGTATGTTGAGAATCTTGTGGTGATGTAGTTTAGGTAGGGGTTCGCGAACTTTCGCTACACTTGACGTGGGTATGCTAGTTAGTAGATATGGATCAAATCTATAAGTATCGCCAAAAACAGATCTCAAAATCAATCCGTTGCTAATTCAATAGGTATTTTCACGCTTACTTTCCTTTTAAAAAAATGTAGGCCGGTATAACATCAGTGCAATTAGCGAATACCTGTAGTAGTAGCTCTTCCGCAGCCTAGATTCACTGTAGCACATCATGAAATTTTGACACAACTTTTCCAATAATTTTATAGTTAATTAAAAGGTTTTGGAAATATTTCCAGGCATCTATTGGGACAGTACTGTTCATTTTATTTGTAGTGATTGGTGTGGCCGTGATGCATGTAAATGTAAAGTAAATTAGTGCGAAGTGCGTTCGTTGAGCAGGCGCAGTATTATCGGGCGACGAGTGTGACGAGTTGACGACCTGGCTAGGTACTTGCGTTGCGATATACGATACGACACAGCAGTCGCTTGAACTGGTTCTCGGTGTTACAATTCAATACAATACACATTATTTGCATCAATTAATAGTACCTAAGTATTTTTAATAATTATGAAGCAGCTTCTCTACATCGGTATTTCTGTTAGTCATAAATTGTAGTCCATAGGACTTAGGTATAGGTAGCTTCTAGCTACTACACTTGTACTTAAGTTTACTTACACTAAGTACATCATAAGTAAACCGATAAAAATTCAATAACATTGTAAGTGCCATAAATAAAATAGGTTATACTGTTATACAGGTAGGTACATTTTATCGCAGTTTTACCATCACGCACGATCGTAGACCGTAATTTACGCTGTCCGTAACTCCGCAACGACTTTGCCGTCCCTAAACCGCCGGGCTGGGCCGGAAAATTCGAGAACATCGGGATCCGTGTGTCTGCGGAGAGGCGGAGGCTGCGATCAATACGGCGAGCCGGCGTCGCGCGCCGATGAAAGCGAACGCACCTCGTGGCGACCGACCCGCGCCCTTCACTCCGCCGAGTCGACGACCCCCGCCCCGCGCCGCCCCCCCGCCGCCCGGACAGCCCCCGCTCCGTGACCTGGTTCGGGACATCGTCACCCGACGTTCCGAATCACCGCCAGGATCAACGATCAATTATTATACGTCGTGTGTCCGTGATTTCTTGTAGCTATTTCTGGCCTCTATCTATTCTGCCTCTGTCGATATGCTTTGCTGCCAGGGGTTAAGCTTTACGGTCCTCACATTAGGTATTACAAGTGATCTTTAATGCGTTCCTTATAAATCTCAGAGTCATAAAATTCAAAATTATTTCGGATCCATAATTAAGTTCTTACTCCGATACATTCCGTACACTTACAAAGTACAATCAGTAAAATCTCTTCAAACGACCTATTGTCATACTTACCATGTATTTTCATGAGTAACGAACGATCTACCCGAATACACTCGACTCTTTTTATGTGGTTGATGGCGGGCTCATGGCCAGGGCCAGAATTCGCGTGACTCATGCATGGGAGCCACACCACGTCACACTCACAACAGTTGAGTAAACAAATGCCCATGGATCGAACAAGCAACGAACGAACGCCTACACAGTACACATGGATCGATATAATGCACCCGACATTAGTTATGTAGGGTCCGACAATGGGGTCCGGAACACACTTTGGGCTTTGTGATGGTATAGGTACATTTTAGTAGAGAGTACACTATCACGTGAAATTCTAGGGTCACAGCGCGCTGTAGGCAGTATTATCATTATGGCGGTGTTATTTAGGCAGAACTCAACTGACTACTGATAAGAAATGAGTAGTTAGTAGAGTACCTTAACACAAATAACATGACTGATAGTTACAAATCGCATTTCCCTTCAAACGCAGCGGCATCTGCGTTAAAAATAAAGGTCATTGAAAATAATTAATTAAGTACCCTTGTTATTTTTAATCTACCTTTTTTCTCGTTCGAGATATGAGAAGTATATTAACGGGACTTCAGCTGTTGAATTGAACTTGAACGTCGCGGCCTCCACTACACTGCGCTGGGTAAAAATAGATGAGAGCAACGATATAAGTAGTGGAGTAGAATTGAAGAACAATATAAACTTGTTAACTCAGCCAATGTATTCTATAAAAATAATATTATTAAATGGCCAATCTCAGCTATTATTGTTGGCTTAAATGCTGCAAATAAAGACATTTATTAACGTTTCAATCTCTTATGCACCTGACCCAGAATTAATTTTTTCCCTTATTTTTCTTTTTGCAATTCAGGCACTTACCCTCCCCTGTTTCTTATTTCAATTCAGGATTTTCTCTCCCCTGGTGGCGTCAAATATCAGTTGCGCTTGCGCAGCAAATCCAGCAACTATTTTTGGCAGCGAGCATGTGTGCCGCTGGAAAATACCTCCGCGCCGCGCTATATTGGGTTGCCCTAAAAACTGTTCGTTCTCTTATTACATAGTTTTTTTCAATATAAAGATGATCTTAACCGAAAGTTGCAGATGTTCTGACTCTTTACAAATCATTAATGCGATAAAGAAAGGACTGCAACTGCAATTATAATTCACCACATGGCTAAATAAGAAACGGGTATAACATACTGAATTCAAACCTATTATCCACGGTCTCATGCGCTTAAAATTAATTCGTATCTCTTATAACAACAGCTAAGTAAAAAGTGCAGCTAATTAAGTTTGAGCACTGACTGTGTAGGAAGGAGGAGTTATGCTCTTAGCTCATGCTAACTGTAAAGCTGTCTAACTCATGCTTCCGACACGACAAGGTGTCTGTACTGTTCGATCAGACAAGAAGTTGTCACGTAAAGCATTTTTTGAAGTACCCACTTATGATTTTTACATTTTTTTATAAAATGCTATGGTATGGGCCGTATGGGTAACTATGTTTAGTATGGGCACAGTATGAGTAACGTAGTTAAAATAACTACTCGTATAAAGAAGAGGAGTGGCGACCTCCGATGTCGACAGCTCCGCTCACAGCCCATCCGGTGATTGATAGCCT
Organism: Plutella xylostella; assembly: GCF_932276165.1. NCBI lineage: Eukaryota > Metazoa > Arthropoda > Insecta > Lepidoptera > Plutellidae > Plutella > Plutella xylostella. The sequence continues at coordinate 6,105,628 of NC_063984.1, read as the reverse complement.
CGTGTCCCTTGTCTCATCTCATCATTAAACATGGCATCTTCCGCGTAACGAGGGTTACAAGGACTGTCATATTCAGTGAGTGTTCATCATTCATTTTACCCAAGTCACGTTTCTTACATGTAAACAGGTTTCAATCAGATTGGAACCACGTCAAGTGGCGCATACGCAACGCTAACGTTTTTTGGCGTTCGTGTTTACTGCTGATCAGACTACAATTTCTTCCTTTGTGGCTGTCGTGGATCAGCATGTAGGTAACTACTTTTCCATACCTAATAGTAGTAGTGGCGGCGACTGGTTTTGGATAAGACACATGCCCAATCTTAGAAAAGAGAAAGAAGGTTTTCCAACCCTATAGGAAACCGTTGGAATTGTTTGTCTGGGTGGGTTGTCCTTGTCCTGCCCCCGGTATCGACCGGCGCGGCCGCGGCTGCACTGCGCCGCCCGCCCCCACCCCGGCCGCCCGGCCACGCGCTCACGTACACTTGACATTCGCACTCCCTGTGCCGCCCGCCGGTTCATGACCCCACCTATCCAATAGAATAGATGCATTGCACGAAAACTGACTAATTCTTTGAAAAGCGGTCTTTATACCTACTACTGAGGCGATGTAACTCCGCGCCGGAAACCATTGCTATAAACATGTGTGGGCGACGGGCACGTACTTTGTACATTATATCGACGGAAAACGTATCTACATACAATAAGTTTTAAATGTTTAGTGAGTACCTAAGTACATACTAATATATTATTTTCTTTGCCAACAGGAGAGGATCACCCGGGCCAGAAACAAAGAAAAGGATTCTTCAGGAGTTTGTGGAAGAAATCTCGTCATTACTCGCTGGAACACCCTTGAAACAATTACGTCCCGCAGCGTTTGAGCCCCTTCCATTCAACTATGAGTGTTACTAAACTATTGCATCGTACCTACCAATGTAAACGACTCTTTGATAAACATTTTTACCATTAACTCAGTTATGTAACGATTATTCTATATTTTTTAGGATTGTATATAATAATGTATTGTTATTTCCTTTTGTAAGAACTCGAGACATCAATAATGATTGTAGTAACGTGCCCATTGCAAACCTTAGGTACCTATATCGCTATCACAATGAAATATTACGCATACCTACATACATACCTACAAAAAATTCACCAGCAATACCATTTAATATTATATCTACAACAACAAAAGAAACTTATAATGTGGAGAATAGCCTACTCAATTTATTTCCAAGATTTGTAAACAAACACGTCATGGGTAATAAAATATCTTGTAATTATGATGACATAGATAACGTTTCTAGTGAAATGTTATTGTATCGTGCATTAATTTAGAAAACGCATAATAAAAATGAACTTATAAAAAACTTGAATATAAGTATGAATAAAAATTATAAATGAATTACTTACCCCCAAGTTATACGGTATGACATTGAGCTATATAGATTACGAGTATAGGAACACCTACTTCTATACCTTCTTACACGAAAACTTGTTTTTTACACATAATAATGCGTAAGTAAACCTGTATTAAAATGTAGAAATGTAGATAACCATGTAGAAGATAGGTTATAATATCCTAATATACCTACTTGTTTATTACCTTTCATATGCAAAATAAAGCAACATTGTTATGCATCAATATTTAATTTGTCTGCTTATGTTCTTGCGAACGTGTTTTATAATGAAGAGAATTGTTACTAATTTGAGAATACCTTTACTTTGTAAAGATTTAGACATAAGTAACGTGCCCTTCCTAGTGTGTTTAAAAGAACCAAGATCCTTAATAGGCTATTGCTACGAGTTAAAAGTTTTATACCAATCCTTGTATTCGAGTGTACTTAATTCTTATAACTGTAGATTTTGTCTAAAGAAATAAATTATGTTAATTAGCTTTCTAAGTTTTTTTCAAACCCTAACGTAAATTAAGGAGGGAATATTAGAAAAACAATTCCATATAATACAAATCATTTTATTATTAGATAGACACAGTTCCCATCGCTTATCAGAAACAATGTACAAAGCTATAGTAGTAATATCAAATATTAAACAATATGCACCCTTTCGCTTACTGCAAGCTTTATTTAAGGATACAGGGTCATTGAGCGCTTCTAAGTTCCGGCAGCTAAGAGATAGAACAAAATGCGAAATCTTGATTTATTTATTTACTACACAAGACATGTAAATGCAGCATAATAAAAAGGAAGCATAGCAAAATATTAGAAGGTGGCGACCCGAATCACCATATATGCGACTTCTGTTTCGTTCAGAAAGGATTAAGAGATAAAATGCAGAGAAACATAGTTCCGTGCAAAGTAATTTAGACATAATTTAGAGAAAAAAAAGTGGTCCAATAATTGAGTCAGTCAACACAAGGTGGCTCGCGAGCGTCACCGGGGTGGCGCCGCTGCCCGCTCGTGAGGGTTACACATACGATGGTTCCAGTGGGACTAGAGATTTTCATTTAAAATCATAATACTTTCCTTGGGTTACAGTGTCTTTCAATTCGTAACAAGCCCTTACACGAATGCATAATTATATATATTTTGTATATTGTTACAGTAATTTCATTACGTGGTATAAATAATTTCTCGTCAAGCATCAGTACTAAACAATACAAGGTTTGCGTGAACTCACGATCCAGCTCGACTAGTATCTAGAGAGATACGCACACAGTAAACAGTGGCCACGCACCGGGCGAGCTTGGGTTCCGCTGTATGTAGTACGCGGATGCTTGACAAGAAACTTAAAAAGGATTCTCTATACACAATGCTTTGAGACCTGCTTGCAAAGCCGAGTATGCCTCACTATTACCGGTCAACGAAAGCTAATTTAAAAAATACAATTTAAGACCATTCTGCAGAGACAATTACGCCGCGGAAGCGGTGAGCGTATAAAAAGGGGTCCAATATCCAAAGAGTAATTGTATCTGCATACAGTTGCTAAACGCATCAAACAATGATGTCGCCATAATTTATCAAATATCAAAACAAATGAACGGTCCTTATCACTTTATAGAATATACAAAATGCAATTACTTATTTCCATGTGGAAAAAATATTATCTTAGTATTCTTAGATCACGGCGTTCTTCGATCTGTGAACAAGAAATATAACATGGAGTATACCGATTTCCAAACATGCCTACATTCACCTAAAACGCATTACAGACGGAGAACATACTATAATATTTTACGGTTCATAGGATGAGCGATACTCTGTAATATGCTAATATAAAAATGTTTATGTGCCCGACTCTTATAAAAAAAAGAGTATTATCGTGACAATCTGTGATGCGCTTAAGTAAGGTGAAATTATGTTTATTGCTATTACAAATTATCTTTATGTGCAGACTTACCTCTTAGTAACCACAGTTAACTAAATAGTCTCCTAACTTCTCCACTACCGATGCGGCTTGCTGGGGTTGGATGGGTTCTTCGTACAGAGAAATTACGACCGCTGCAACAAAAAATAAGATAAGTATCGTACCTCAAATAATTAGCGTTACCTTGAACAAAAACTGAACAGGAAAACTATCAAAAATTACTTGCTTACATGAATATACATAACTCTTTAGAAGTACGGAAAACACTATTCACAATAAGTTGGGAATCAGTATAGTAAAGTGAGATTGATTACTGAAGTTGCCACTTTTAAATTTAAAGCTATGCACAATTTTACATATGTGAATTGCATTAAAAAATATATATCGCGGTGTAATTATACGAATAGCGCGACTTAAAAATCGTATAGAACAGAATGGAAAAAGTCGAGTGACAGCTCTAAATATTTATTATTATAATTCATAATACTGTTTTAAAAAATTGAAATATCTCTATCAGCATAACTATCTACTAATTACTGGTTAGCCTTTTTTGTATTGGTTATTTCCTACTTACTAATTATCGGTAGAGAGTGATACTAGATCCACTCGCTTGTAGCTCATGCTTACCTTGTTGTGTTTTCATGCAGTGGACGCCGACTTTGCCGAGCTTGGCACGGATGATGCTATTTGTGCCGCTGAGGTAGATGTATCGGGATCCCGCTATCGTCACTCCCCCACTCGTTAGGAGCGATTCATTCTCGAAACCTGCCACTATTTTCGCCACCTCATCTTTTGATATCTGTTGGCAATGAAACGAGCTGTGAGTAGTCTAGCTCAGACAAGGAAACAAAACCAAACCCTAGTAACTTTATTACACTTTTGTCAATGGGGATTAGCAGTTTCGTTTTACGTACGTGAACGCTTCAATAAAGCCAAAAATAAGTATATTTGCAATTGAATAGTTTTGTGGATATACTCATAGGATTTTAAATTGCAGGTTAATCGGCTGCAGGACCCGCAGTAAATAAAATGCCATCAAAAACAGAAAAGTTGTGATATCCTATCCACCAAGTCGGTTTATGTATTAACTCTCTACTTAAGGGTCTATTATCCAAATTTATAACGTTATTCTATAACCTAACACAATCTTGTAGTGACCATATAAATATAAAACAAAAATGATTTTTTTAAATAAATAGATTGACTTGACAATCGCATGAAATACCTACATATAAATAACACCATTGCCTTATCGCCTTGCCGTATATTTACTCTACATTATGCCGAAAATTTGGTTTGATTCATTGTCCACAGGTATAAGCCAGACGCATCATGAATAAAATTAAGAAATCAACAAAAAGAAACGAAGAACTTAAAATAAATGAGATTCTATCTGGTTTCAAGGTCTTCTAATTAGTCCATTAATACTGACCTTGCTCTTGACACATGCATACGGCCTTCAAACATATCGATTGTTCCCATTCAACAACCACGGAAACTCAATAGCCAATAGGAAAGCTGTTACTGGCCAGTTTTTCTTATGGGTGCGAAGAAAGCTAATATTAATATTTGAAAATCATTATTACTCTTAAGATACAAACGGTCCCAAAGGTCGAATCAAAATAAGAGGTCACTTCGAAAGTAAGGGGTTAGGTATTTGTCTGGACGTTTTTTTTTTGGCACTAAAATAGTGTAATTAAATACCTTAAATATGTTCCAAATACCGTATCAAACTTTTTGTGATAAATAGTAGTGATAATTTTATTTAAAATGTTTCATTATGCTGCGAAAAGTGAGTGACTTGCTTGCACGTCACCTCACTCACCTCTGACTACTTCGGAGATAACAGTCGTGATGAGTCGTGAGCATATTGCATTTTGTTTTATTTTGAACTATGTAAACAAAATATTTGTGATGAAACAGATATTATGAATTCAATTAACTTGATTCAATTTAATTCAATCTTCTATGCCAGGGGTCGGCAAGTAGTTTTAGGTAGAGTCCGGATATTGGTCGAAAATTTTTTAAAGGTCCAGAAAAAAAAACTGATAATAATTGAGTAAGTACAGCTATTTATTACTAAAATTAGTGAGAAAAATTGTATCGGCGGTCTTGAGCCAGGTTTTTATAGTTTGGTTCTCGTGAAGAACAGCTAATTCGAAGAGTGTCTTCTAAGTGAGTGTCTGTTAAACAAAAACAATGTTTATTTAAAAAAAAAAAAACAAAATTTTAAAAAGATCTTTCGCATATATTACCTATATCGAACCAAAAATAGTAACCAACTTGATGGCAAGTTTTATGCAATTTTGATATTTTCTGGAACATGTTTGACCCAAAATTCTTCAGTTATCACCTTTTTATATGTTTGCAAAGACACATCTTGCAGATCGATTATTTCCATTTGAAGTGACGCCTTTGGCAGATTAAATAACTTGGAAGCAAGGACTTGTGCTTGGCAGCCACATCTGTCCATTCGGCGGCTGCATCAACTTCAAAGGGTGACTTAAGAAACAGAGATAGCTTCCCATCTCTGCAAAGTCTTGGAACCTTGTGGCGAAATCATTGCTAAGAAAAAAAAATGTAAACATTGCAATGTCTTCTTCAGAGTTCTCCTCATTATAATTATTATGGTCATCGGAGAAGCTATAAGTACCTATGAAGCGCGCGCGGCGACTCGACGGCGCGGGCGGCGCGGCGGCGGCGCGATGTTTTTGATCGATATCGATGTTGTAAAACAAATTAATTAAAACAAAAAAAAACACACACTCACGCCTTGTACTAATGTACTCCCTTGCGGGGTAGGCAGAGGTGCATTGCTGCACCCACTTTTCGCCAGAGCGTTATGTTAATCCCAATGTAATAGGGGGCGAGCCTATTGCCATTTTTCGGACACATCCATGACCCGAGAACAAATATCTGTGTTTAAACAAATATCTGCCCCAGCCGGGAATCGAACCCGGGACCATCGGCTCAGTAGTCAGGGTCACTAACCCCTACGCCATTCGGTCGTCAGATTAATTATTGGTTCAAAATATTACAATCATATTCAAAGTAAATAAATATGTATACTTGACATGCCTACATTACAATATTTGGCGGTCCGAGGTTCAACCTTTCGCGGTCCGCAAACGGACCGCGGTCCGCCTGTTGCTGACCGTTGTATAAAGCGTTAAAAGAAACATTCCAATACCTATCACCTAGAATCACATGGTATCCGGTCTAGCCATACACACATGAAATCATCCAAAGCTTACTCCAATTACACAGTGATTCAGCAGAATAATCGAAAAGCTCATATAAATTAACGAAAGCTAGATAAAATGTAGTGGCTAGACTGTCTGCTATCCGTGATAAAGTGGTAAAATCACTGATCTAGATTGAGTCCGAGTTCCGTAAAAATTATCTCAATATGTATTTTAACATATACCTAGGGATAAATAAATGTTATGGTGCCCATTTTGTCCACGGTTTTAACGACGAACCGGCCGACAGACACGTAAAATTAACAGTATTATTAACATATTTTTAAATAAATAAATATGTGGGGACATCTCACACACGGCCATCCGACCCCAAGCTAGGCAGAACCTGTGTTATGGGTGTCGGACAGCTGATATATCTACACAAATACATAGATAGATAGATAATAAATATAAATATCAACACCCAAGACCCGAGAACAAATATCAGTGTTTAAACAAATATCTGCCCCAGCCGGGAATCGAACCCGGGACCTTCGGCTCAGTAGTCAGGGTCACTAACCACTACGCCATTCGGTCGTCAAAATTGGTTTTACCAGTGTCTGATACATTTATACACTAGGCGTTATACATAAGTGTATGTTTTTCGTTTTCGCCATTTAAAAGTATAAAATAATAAAAAAAGTCTTCTACAAAAATCATATACTTATGAATGCCAATAAACAGTTTAAATATGTATAGGTATGTACGAGATACATACGTTTTCTTATTATGTATAGCTGTTCCCGCGCGCTTCGCTTCGCCTTAAAAAGTTTTCCCGTGGGAATTCCGGGATAAAAAGTAGCCTATGTTCTTTCCCAGGGTCTAGACCGTATGTATACCAAATTTCATTCAAATCCGTTCAGTAGTTTTGGCGTGAAAAAGTTACAGGCAGACAGACAGACACAGTTACTTTCGCATTTATAATATTAGCTAGGATTCTGAATCTAAAGTCCTTATCAGAGGCCTCTGATATGCGTAAGTAGTTAGGTATTTATTTTTTATTGTACAGTACAGGTGGTGTCCCACCAGACCTTCACCTCCCGCTGGGGCGGGCGGGTGTGCTTGGGGTAATGTGGGTCATTGCCCCTTCAATAAGATTTCACTAATGGACATACAACTCGCAATAAGCTTAGTTTCCCAATTTTATCCGTGGACAATATTCATGCAGAACGCATTAAACACTCAAAATAATTATTTGATTACCTACGAACTTATTTGTCATATACTCAAGACTGAAGATCCCCAAAAGAATATGTTGTTAATCACTTAATAGTTTACGGCCTTGTCGTTTAGGATCATCACATTGTTCGCTGTCTGTCTATTGCCATACCAACACATTTACTTACACTAGATAGTTAGATACACATTTTTGTAAAATCTCATGAGAGAACAAGACAAGACAATTGGAGGAAGGGGTTTGCAAAATCTCGGCACCAAGAGGGGCATGTGCAGGGGTCAGAAAATTACAAAAAACGACTCACGTAATATCGCGCCTTACACGCGCTTATAAATTACAGGTATGATGATATTGATAATATTATTTGCTACTGAAGTAGAACGGATTAGCTGTTTTAAGGTGAGTATAGACTACAACATTAATTTGTAACCTTAGACAAGCTTGTAACAGAACGAGCCGCCCTCTGATAATGCTCTAGCTAGTGTATCATCCTTTTACGAACTTTTTGTCATGCTTTTGCCTGTATAGTACTATTCGTTAGAACGTTAAATTACACAGAAATGCTCGACAAAATGATGTAGTCTACACTCATATTAAGAAGCTAACTACAAAGGTATTATCCCATGTACGTAAACTAGCTACCTATATTTACTACGGCAAAGTTAAATAGTAAAGAAAACCATATAACAAGCTTTCCGACATTGTCTCATAAACGAAAACTGATCCGCGGTGCTCGACTGGACTAATTAAAATCTAACTAGATAATAGATGACCCACTATCACTAACCATTAATCAAAATAATTCAGTGCATACAAGATATCTTTTTGTATATATTATTATGTTAATAAGAATAACCTCTGCTTACATTAAACTATAATGCACCAATTATGACTGCACTAGAAAATAATTTCTACCTATTTGCACTAATTCCTTTGTATAATTTGACTGAAATGACTCATTGTGGTCAAATATTTTAATCTATAAGTAGGTAAGTCCTACCTATCTAATATAGCTGAAACTATGTAAAGCAGGAAGGTAGGTTATCTTATAAGAAATACCAATACTTTTTTGCAAGGGTTCATCATCATCATCAGAGAGCAATTGTTTACTCTGGCATGGCTCTGCCAAGATTTGATTTTCTCTGCTGACCATCAAATAAACAGCTGGAGGATAGAGGAGAGGAGTGGTGGAGGATAATATATTTTGCAAATGAATGAATGCATGGAACTCTGCCTATTATAAACGTCGCTTGATCAGCAAGTTGCATGTATCATCAAATATTGAAACTAGGTAGATAGGTACCTACTACCTACAAACCGGCCGGCGCCGCCGGTTACAATGGCCTATCATGGAAAGATACTGTAACTTACAATCAGGTGATAAACAATGAAAATTCATGTTCTTATAGTAGATTTAGAGAAGTAAGTAGGGCCGTATAATATGGCTTGCTGGTTAAACTTGAAATGAGATAAATTTCCGATACGAATCGGCTGATGCTGCTACCGCATGTCGCCATCTTGTGCAGTTACCGGCGGATAAGAATTCGTCATCCGTCGTGTATTTGATAGAACAAGCACTTTCACCACAAACGATTATTATTTTACACAAACCGCAATCCACAGTCTTTTATATTGTTCTCAGAGCACTGTACACGTAGAAACTTACTTCGAAGCCTTCCGACTTTGCCCAGACATTTCCATCGTGACCGGCTATAGCAGCTTTTGTTACACATCTGGATGCCATTAACTGTTTGTCGACGTAATCCTGCCAGCTCATTTTGAAAGAGTTCGTTTAATTTAACTACACTTGACTATTGTAACAATTTTCTTCTCGCAACGAGCAAACGCTCCACACGAACAAAAAGCACTGCGGTTTCAAAATGGCAGCGTGGTCATAGACTACCGGAAGTTCACCCACTGCTGCCAACGTGACGTTTATCGGAAACCAGAGACAAAAACGGGTTTTACCGAATAAAATTACCGATTCAAAACAGCACCATCAGTAATAACATTACTATTATACGAGGTAACATAAAATTTCACTATTGTTATTTTTCAAATGATTATAACTATTGATATTTTTAAAGTTGAAACAATAGAATTTTAAGTGGGTGGTTATGTGGCCTAAGCAAAAGTGTTATTATTCCGAGGTTAATAGATCATCAAAACTAACTCATAATAATAACAAGGCCAAGGGAATACGTTGTAAAGCTGCGTACAGGATCGGGCCAACGAACGGCCAACGAAGGATATTTATCGTTCGCTAGCGTTGGCCTCCGCATGCTCGTTGGTGTTCGTTAATACGTCCAAATACAATTAGTGCTCGAACGAACGTTCGTTGGCCCATGATTCCGGCTCTTTTCTCTTTCATTCGCAATTTAATCATGGACGACGACAACATCATTATAATTGAAAACATATCGTTGTTACTCTATTCTTTGTTTTTCTGCATGATCTAAATGGCGGGAAATATCCAAGTAATTATCAAATTGGACGTCTACACGCTACGCTCTTTTGCTTCAACTGAGCGTTCGTTCGTTGGCCTTCGGCGACCGTCCAAACAGGGTTCGTTCAAATAGCTCGATTTCTTTGATGTTGCCGCCACGCTTTGGATCGCCGGCACACGCCAACGAGCGATCGTTGGCATTCGCTAATCCGTCCAGATTGCAGCAACGAAGGTCAACGAAACCCGTTCGTTGGCCTTCGTTGGGCCGGTGTGTACGCAGCTTAAAAATAATGAGCCGTTTGTTAAAAAAAAAAGTTTTCATTTTTGGAGAAACAGATGGCGTTGTCTGAGTTGTACTAACTGTCAAACCCTCAGAACACAAATTTTGAGTCAGCTCTCATCTTATTTCCACGGAGGAAATTCTATATCTGCCCTCAGGCGTTCTCTACAGCAACGACGCTTGAAAAATACCCATTCTGAACTTGTAAATTAGACTAAATAGAAGTACTATTAAAAGTAGTGAGTTCTTATTCTGAGTTTAATACTTCAACCTCTTTGCTCTCTGTGTGCAATATTTGACGTTTGGTACAACTCAGATGCACTCATGGAAGTAATAATACAACAGGAATGCGCACTGCACCAAAAAAACGAGCCGACAGAGATAGTCAGCACGGAGCCCTCCATGTCTTTCTATTTTTGGTGACCATAATTTTAGGTAATTCATGAGACATCACTTCTAATCTATCATGTCGCGAATAGGTGTCGATGGTCTCAAAGTCACCTATTATTCGAATAATTCGATTGCAATGTAGTACGAATGTATTTTGGTGATATGACAATTGAGTAAACAAATAGGGTGAAGGTAAAATTTGTATAGATGAGTTGTTGCAGCGCAAACTGCAATGTATTACATTGCATATCTAATTGATATGTTATTTTTCCATATCAATTAGATATTCCCAAGGTTTGAACTAGCAAGTACAAGGCGTGAGTGCGTGTTTTTTTTTTAACTAGCAACAACAATCTGTCTTTTTACCAAATTCTACTAAAATGGATTGGTTTTAATTAAAGAGTTAGGGTTGACGTAAATAATAAGATGAGCGAAATCAAACAACACACATTTTTATAATAAGTATAATACAATGTATTTATTGGATTGTATTTCATTGGAAGGAAAGCTGAAATTTGGGAAAATATAATTTTAAGTAAATAAAATTAAGTTGGGTGTAGTGTTGACAAGAAAGTGTCAAAACAGGTTAACATTAAATGCAACTATGTAAGTACCTAAATTCAAATTCAAATTCAAATGGTTTAATCGACGTAAAATTTTACAATTATTTGTCGATAGTCATCTACCACCATTTCACAAAGGCCCCGTCATTGAGAAGGAAAGAAATGGCGAAAGAAACTCCTCGAGCATCTTTTCAACTTTTTCCTTATAATCTATTACAATTTTTACTTATATCTAGTACCTACAATTTTACTTAAGTACCTATATCCATTTCATTTTTTCAATAGCCTTAGCTGAGGTGGACAAGACCACGCGTTTTTGTCGTTTAAATAATCATTTATACTATAGTAAGCTTTACTACATACAGTGAAACTATAAAGTCCTGAAATTAAATGAGGGCACTGCTATCTTTCATGTAGCAACCCTATATAGCGAAACATAACTGACTTTGATACTTGAAATTTTGCCTGTTAACTTTCTACCTATTTATGTATTTTAAAAACAACTTACCATCCACAAAAAAGCTCTTATAAAAGCTAGAAGGTGTTAATATGAAGGCTAATAGTGAAACCAATAAATAATTATTTAGATAACGTTATTACAACTGTATAAAAAAACTGGATCTGTTGACGAAGGGCACACATAGTAAAGACATCAATTTCTCTTTTTGGACGGCCAGTTCTGTTTCTTCCAGGAGTTAGAAATATTCCATATTTTGCCCTCTTTGGCACGCTGGTCCGATATAACTATAAAATAAAATAAAAAAATCTTTTTGAGTTACACAATGCCCCCCAAATTCACACAATGTGAATTTAGTAAGTAAACAAAAAAAATATCTTCAAGTATCAAAATGTTAAGGTTTGACTCAACTGAAACCAGATGAAACCTACAATCAGTGGTATGTAAACAATGTTCGACTTGGGCTCTAAACCTAGGTTTATCGATAAATGAAGCATTGGTACTAATAAAAAATGAGTTATTACAATTTGTACAATGCTACATACCCGTCATAGACGCTGTAAGAGCGTAAACATCGAACAAACTCCAAATTCGACAAAATGTGTCCAGCTTGATGTTCCGCTAAACATTGTATTAAAACTCGATAAATAACTTCACTAGCTTGACTACGAATATTTTTCTTCATCTTCCTAATTGCAACCAAGCGTAAATTGTTGCTTTTATCTAGATTATCCTTATAATTAATAAGAAAATTCAAAAAAACTGCCAACCGCCTATTGACATAAACAATTGTTATGACTTTTATGTTTCTTTTCTAATGGTGCCAGGCTCCTGAAAATTTTAGTTCCTCAAACATTAATTTCAGGACTTTATAGTTTCACTGTAATGTAGCTTTAACATAATTCTTAAATTTTTGCTCAGTAAGGTTTATTGCTTCATTTGATAATTTATTATAAAAGCGTATACAGTTCCCCATGAATGATGTGTTTGTTTTCGAAAGTCTGAGTGTGGGGAAAAGCAACTTATTTTTGTTTCTGGTCTCAATACCGTGAGTGGCTCCTACTTTACTAAATGAATTTAAGTTTTTACGAACATACATAATATTTTCATAGATATATTGGCATGGAACAGTTAGTATAGCTATTTCCTTAAACGTATCTCTTAACGTGTATCTAAACGTATCTAAAAACGTGTTTACTCTGTGGCCTGTGGGTGTTCCGTTTACATAGTCTAGTTGAAGAAAATCATAAGATTTCAAAAAAAATATCTCAACCTAAGTGCTTCCGCCGGTTTTAAGCTTGATAAATTATCTTATAATACTCATATCTATCACCAAAAAAATCTACAGCGCATAACGCCTTATAAGATAACAGTCACAATAATACCTAATGATACTTAGGTATAAAATAAAACAAAAAGTTGAATGAAACAGGTCCTAAATTAATTAATGGAAAGTGATTCAAAAGTACGAATGAATGGTCACCCTAACCATAACGTCTTTCACAACAGTATAAACGTCATCCGTCATCTTGACAACTTCGGTCTTGTCGTAAAGTATTTAGAAAAATTACCAATATTTTTTATGAAATTATTATTCATACAAATACCAAATATTTCATTAAAATTACATGTTTATAATGATTTATTATAAATTTGTTTTTGAATATGATATGATATACAGTAGTCTATGAGTTAATTTAATTTTTTTTTTGCATAGCTCTCTTTGTACAAAATCTACTAAAGTTTACACAACTAAATCCTGGCAATTGTTAGAAAGAGAGAAAGGGCTCTGTGGTAACCCTCTCTATCGGCTCGCGGCCTCTTTCACTTCAAATATAAATCTTAAGGTGAATTCGTTAGGTCTATTTTTGTTTGCATCATTTTGGTGAGTGCGCATTCCTGTTGTATTATTACTTCCATGGATGCACTATGTTCTCACGACATCTATCGGCTTGAACAAAAACTCAACTGACAGCTGTCAAGGTAAACGGCTCAAAGGCTTCACACATAGAACTTGGGTTTAGCCTTTTAGTGAAATAATTAGTATAAGGTGCCGACACACTAGCGGACGCGGCTTCCTGACGCGACCGATGAGTATGCACGGTCTTTTGAGACATTTCGTGCCAGATCTCTCTCAGACTTCTGAAAGCTGAAGGTTAGCCCAAGGTTACGTCCGCGACTTACGTCGACGTAAGTCGCGACGTAATACTCATCGGTCGCGTCAGTAAGCCGCGTCAGCTAGTGTGTCGCAGGACTAGCGCTTCCGTTATTCATATTCTGCAAAAAAATACCTTTTCAACGACGTATCACTCATTTCTATTGCTGCTGGTCTCAGCTTCCATATGGGCCACTAACCACTACTTTCACAAGCTTACAGCAAATTTGAAATAAACTTGACATAGAAAACTTACTTTCACAAGCATACAGCAAATTTGAAATAAACTTGATATAGACAATTTGACGTTGCAACTACATATCACCCAAATAACAAACTTGCAGCAAGCTTACATGTTATCTGGGATAGATTTGTGCCCATCATCATTTATTTCATTGTCAATAAAATACGATCAGTCTATTATAACCATATAGTCTTGTCGTTAATGGTCGGTGGGTAGTGGGTACATGGTGGTTACATTCCGTCGTTTCATAGTTTCACTTCACATTGCATTTTTATACCTTCTCCGATCCGAATCAACATCATTGTCTGGCCGAATCTCTGAAGAAGGACTTACATTTTATTAATGTTGCCAGTTGAATTAATAACAATAAACAAACGATTTTAACCGGTTTTTAAACTATTCGATTGTCAGAGTCGTACTTCCGGTCCGTGATTTCCCAATATTTTATTTAAATCGATTTTGAAGTGAAACGGCGTAGTTAAAAATATATAGACATTTATAAAATCATAATTTGAATTATTAAATTTATGTGTATTAAAAATAAAAAAAATTAAGTGCATTTTCTATAATACATAAAAAAGGCTCACTTCAAGCTCAACTTGACCTTGCTAGTTCTTTTCCGTTCAGCAACCGCGATTGGAACATGTCTTATTCACCTGAAAGAAGGTAAGTTCTGTTTCTCTGCTAATTCGCACTAAAACGACTGTATTTTTTATGTAAGATTTTCTATGTTTACTCAGATATTAAGTTATTGCATGTTCATTGAGTCAGTCTCTTGCTGTGAGGCGTAATTTTTATTCTCTTTCATGGTCGCCGATTGCCAACATGGCGCTGGAATAAAGAACATCATAATTCAGCTTGACGCACGTGTTTTATCGGTTTCTCTGAAAAGTAGCATAAATGTATCTATACACGCCTTCAGGAGTTGTAGAGAATTTTCGCCTCGTCAACTTTATTACATAGATATTTTAATCTCATGATATGCCAATTTTGACAGGAGCACTCCTTGTGCAGATTTTAATTGATTTTTCTCGTAGACTTCAGTATAACCTATTCGATGTCTTCTTTTGTATGATTAGTTTGTTGAAATATACCGTAGGTTTTTTTGTTATCCTTTGTTATGATGCGGCTTTCTACTTTCACAGGACAGAAGATTGGCCGGAGGATTCCAAGAATGGGCCTTCTAAGGATCAAGGAAACTACGATGGACCTCCGGGAATGCAACCTGAAGGTGCATTGGACACTAACTGGCATCAGGTCGTGGAAAGCTTTGATGACATGAACTTGAAAGAAGAATTGTTGAGAGGAATCTATGCCTATGGTTTTGAGAAGCCCTCTGCTATTCAGCAGCGTGCTATCATGCCCTGCATCCAAGGGCGCGATGTTATAGCCCAAGCCCAGTCTGGTACTGGCAAGACGGCTACATTCTCTATTTCAATTCTTCAACAAATTGACACTAGTATTCGTGAGTGCCAAGCTCTTATCCTGGCCCCTACCAGGGAGTTGGCCCAACAGATTCAGAAGGTAATAATTTGATTATGTCAGTGGTTTTCTTTTATTGAATAACTATACATTAACTAATTCACTGTGTGGCTATGCTTGTTATCTAAAATGACACTGTGATTGTGTTGTAGGTGGTGATAGCTCTTGGTGATCACTTGAATGCTAAATGCCATGCTTGTATTGGTGGTACTAATGTCCGTGAGGACATGCGTCAGCTGGAAAGCGGAGTACATGTGGTTGTGGGCACCCCCGGGCGAGTGTACGACATGATTACCCGTCGTGCCCTGCGTGCTAACACTATCAAGCTGTTTGTTTTGGATGAAGCTGACGAGATGTTGTCCAGAGGGTGAGTTTCTATTTGCTTTTATGTTATGCTTCCATATTCTTTTACAAATGCTGCCAAATTAAGCTGATTTTATACTTATTTTTTGTAACTGAAGATATTTAGTTATTTTCCACTCTAATAATCAGATCATGTTCATATGACTCATCTTCAATTATGAAGGTTCTGATATTTCGGTGCTGTAGCATTTTTTACATGATGGTATAAACCATCTTATTACAATGTCATGCTTCAATTATCATCTTAAATCTAAAATTTTGTATTTCTACATTTAATTGAATATTATTTGGGCTTTATGTTTTCTTAATCTTTATGTTTTGCTATCCAAGTAATATAAACTATCCAAGTAATATTTTACTTTATATCTTATTAAATGCTATTAAAATTCCAGTTTCAAGGACCAGATCCACGATGTCTTCAAGATGTTGTCTGCGGATGTTCAAGTGATCCTGCTGTCGGCTACCATGCCTGATGATGTGCTGGAAGTGTCCCGCTGCTTCATGAGAGAGCCCATCCGCATCCTTGTGCAAAAGGAAGAGGTAAGGTTTCTCTTTATTTTATTCCCAAAAAAATTATTAACATATTTTTGGTATGAGGCTAGGAGATTAAATCAAAGTATCATATGCATAGAAGCGTCCGTAGTCGAGCGGGCCTCAGTGATCGTAACTGATCGCTGAGGTTAAGCAACAACTGACACGGTCAGCCATTGGATGGGTGACCAATTTCAAGTGGTGCTTTTCTGGACGCTTCCGTGCTTCGGACGGCACGTTAAGCCGTGGGTCCCGGTTGCTGCTTCGGCAGCAGTCGTTAAGCCTAGTCAGAGGCCTTCGGGCGGCTTGAAAAACATCTGACTGTCGGGTTGCCCACTTACCCGACAACTCTCTCAGCACAAGCTTGCTTGTGTTGGGGTCCACCAACCCGCACTTGGCCAGCGTGGTGGACTAGGCCTAAACCCTTCATTCATTGGAAGGAGACCCGTGCCCCAGCAGTGGGGACGTAATGGGTCGTGATGATGAATGATCATATGCAGATGCAGACACTCTGTACTGAGATATTTCTAAGTACGAGTTACAGCAATAGTGTGTGGCTGGTGTTCATTATTATTTTTAACTCAAAAATTCATCACCATCAGCTAACAATCTCCTTGTACTGGACATCAGCCTCTTCAATGAAGCATCACAAACTTTTTCAGATTATTCATGAATACCTAATTGTTTTATTTCAGCTCACTCTGGAAGGTATCAAACAATTCTTCATCTCAATTGAACAAGAGGAATGGAAACTGGAGACTCTGTGTGACTTGTACGACACTCTCTCCATTGCCCAGGCTGTCATTTTCTGCAATACTCGCCGCAAGGTAATTAATGTTTACATAATTTATTATGAAGTTATTTTTAATTTATTATGCTGTTTATTGTGAGGTGAGGTAACATCATCTTCTTGAATGAAATATGGACCTGACATATTGACGATTTTGTACCTACCAGTTTACCTGATCGCATGTGAAGATTAGCCATTATTTATTTTAAAAGTACATACTTTAAAATTTTAACTAGTGAGATTTGTAATTTTGCCTTGACCAACTGACCTATTAAAATTTGTGATTACGATTTTACTGAAGTACCTAATTATCATTTCTGATTACATAATATTTTTAACCAGAAATGGGTAATGGGCTAAAGAATACATCACATCAAATGCAAATAAAACGTCATTGACTGGAGTGACACACCTATGAGTCACCTTTATATTTAGGTCATCTTCAGTGTGTGCATTAAGTGTGTATAACACACTATGTATTTTAGTCAGAAGCACTGGCTTTCCATAGCAATCCAATTATAAAATACCTCACATGTTTGACAAACTAGTATTTATTATTATAATATAAGGAGTATACATTTTCTCTTTTGTATTTATTATATTTGTATGACTTCAACCTAAGGTTGCCTGAAAGAGATCACTTTTAGCTATATGGCTGCCTATTGTTTTATATTCTAAATCTAAGAGAAATTTTTTGTCTTAAAATATAGCTATACTACTTCTATTACATAAACAAAGAAACCTGAGTTTACTAGACCGATAAAAACTTTGGTATTCTTAGTCTTTGTTACCCTAGCAGATATTTCCAACCAATGCCAAATCTTACGAGCTGAATTGGAGACGACATAATAACAAACATGTAACTATTATCCGCAGGTGGACTGGCTGACTGAGTCGATGCACGAGCGTGACTTCACGGTGTCGGCCATGCACGGCGACATGGACCAGCGCGAGCGCGAGGTGATCATGCGGCAGTTCCGCACGGGCTCCTCTCGTGTGCTCATCACCACCGACCTGCTGGCCCGCGGGATCGACGTGCAGCAAGTCTCCTGCGTCATCAACTACGATCTGCCCACTAACCGCGAGAACTACATCCATAGGTAAGGAATATGTTCATTATGTAGTGTAGATGGAGTGACATACGTAGGTAACTAGGAAACGTCAAAAATTATTTGCCTAAACTTTTGTTTTTGTTCACAGAATTGGTCGAGGTGGTCGTTTCGGCCGTAAAGGAATTGCTATCAACTTCGTGACTGAAGCTGACAAGAGAGCACTGAAGGACATCGAGGACTTCTACCACACAACTATCACGGAAATGCCCAATGACGTGGCCAACCTCATCTAAGGGGTCTGCGCCATCTGTTCATTCTTTGTGTCCTGCGTTCTATTGCGATATTTATACGGTGTGAGTATTAGGAGACGCCTCCTAAGTACCGCTGTGCCCATTTTATTGGAACTTGTTTTATTTGGACCGATATTTTCGTTTTAGTTTAATTAATGAATACATTATACTATAATAGACGTATCAATATAAGTTAAATATTAACGTAGGAATAAGCCCGGCCCGGCCGGATGGCCCCCGTTCCGCGCAGCCCCCTCTGCCGTCTGCGGAGGGGTCTCATCGGGTACTGGAGAGGCTATTTCAATCACAAAACTGCTAGAAGGAAACATTGTATTGTATCTCTTTCCAGTTGTACATAATGGTAACTGTTTTTGTAATACGGTGAATAAATAAATGAAATATCATAATTGTATTGTTATTGATATAATAAAACTGTAGCACTCCATTCCCGATCGGAACCTCTTTATGCGAATATTGTAATGAAATAGAATAATTTTGTTTACAGAAGATCTGCCTACAGAGCCTGTTGAACGCACTTTGGACACAACTATGTGGAAATAATAAATCAAAATTTCCTTAATAATGTTCATTACTTTCCTTTATAACAAGGTCCTTCTTGTTTTCCTGTACTATCCCATTTACTTTTGCATTTCGATTTTGAAATTATGTTTTCTACATGGTTTATAATTATGTTCATTTCGAATTATTTATATTTTTGGAATAAATTTTATTCAAAGTATTAGTGACTTTTGAGGATATTTTATGTTTAATAATGGTATCGACAAGAAGGCATACCAGAGTTCTAATAGATAAATGAAAGTCAGTGATTTTTTTTTATTAATATCAGGATTCAAGATTTACCTACCAAGCCAAGAGATAACATAATATATTTAACTTTTTCCTCAATACCATTAGTTGATAGGGAGGTAGGTATACGGGGGACGACGATACCGGTTACACTACCAGACTGATGTCTGGTGATGATCGCAACTCTCACGAGTGATAGAAAACCCCGTCGACGTGTCGGCAGTTCAATGTCGTCCCACAGTATCGATCGACCGGGTACATTGACCTGCCAGTGCCGACGGGAAAGCATTGTGACTATCGGATTCCTTATGAGGTTGGCGAGGACACACAGATAGTGAGCGAGCTTCCTCGTTTGCATGGACTCGGCTGGGAAACCTATCTAGGTACTACATCCATCAAATACCGCTATAAGGTCTTCGCACAGTATAACAACTCAGCGAACGGCGACTCGACTCTATGCTAGACATTGATATTTAAGCCCTGTGTCATATGTTCAAGGTTTAATTTCAAAGGTAGGTACTATCGTTCTACGGTGAAGAAAAACATCTAGATGTGTGACCAACCAACCCAGTGTACCAGCGGCAGCGTGGTGGGAAATGGTCCAATCTTAGGAAGGCAGTTTAGACCTTGGTGATATGCACAAAGGTGTAGTTATACTTACACCCCCGCGGATAATAGCATAGGGATAGATTAGCAATAGCTTATAGGATAAAATTTTGAGACCCAATAGGGAAGTATGCCTTAAAGAAACCAATATATGCCTACTTACAAACTTTAATTCACATTTCTTAAAACTACATTATTATTTCATATTATTAGTTACTTGTCTACAACATTTATACAATAAAATATACTTACTCTAACACAGGTACTTAAAATAGATGTACAAGAAAGTCTTCTCATAAACTATAGATAGTCAAAAACAGTATACCTACTAAATAACATGAGATTATTTAAGTATTAAATTAATATCACACTTCTCATAAAGCTTCTTTTTATAACAATGTAATATAAACAAACCTTGATTAAATATCATAAAAATGCAAATAGTAGAATCATCATGAGAACAGCAATAGGAAAGAAGACATAAACATTAACTCTCGGATGGCAGACTGAAGTGAGAATGGATGAATCATTCTCTGCACTTCTGATCCCATCCTTTGTTGGCACTTCTACTATCACCAGCTCATCACTAAAAAATGCTACATCAAATTCACACTCTGTTTGATTGACACAGACCTTGGACTCAGACATGTTTGTATATTGGAATGTTGGTTTATAAATATCAAAAATGGCATGAATATCATTTTGTACTATATCATTGTCACTATAAAAAATATAATAATAGTACCCATCTTGTAAAACGTCATGGGTTACTTTCAGTGTAGTAGTTTTTTCCAAATAATTTGAACCATTGCATTTTGTTGAGTAGGGAAAGTATTCATTTATGAGCATATTGCCACTGTAACATTCTAGCAGACTTAATTCAAAACTGGATACTGATGAGTCGGTGGTGGTGCTATTGAATGCATTTCCTCCATGATACACACCAGCATCTAGCACAGTATTTGGATTGTGAAGTGGTGGAGACTTAATATCTCTTTTAACTTTGTTTTTATTTACAGTACTCTGAATATTTCTTAAAGATCCATCATGATGTTTGTTCTCACCAGGGTGATTAAATTTGGAATGTTTGTTAATGTCATGTTGTATAATATTCCTTGTAGCTAATAGAGCTTCATCTTCTTCATCATCAAGTGTATTAAAAACTTCTTCAGCTTCTTCTTGTTTCCTCTGGGGGTTTTCTAATGTCACTGAAACATGCTCAGGTTTCTCAATGAGGTGTCTGTCTGCTTTGTTTGTAGAGTCTTCTAAAATTCCACAGGTATTTAAAATATTGTCACCTTTAACAACCAGTATTTTTGAACCTTCATACCTTGAACAAGCCTTCAGTTCAACTTTGGCACCTTTGAAGAGATAAAAACCCCAATACTCCAGTGTATCATCCGGTAGGGTCATTGATTTTTTGAGGCGAATATGTTTTCTTTTTTCAGACAGAATAGGCCTCCCTTTCATTTGAAAAGCATTGAATGGGCCATTCATTCTCAGAGAATGCTTTTCACAAAATATGGATGATTGTCCTTTGTGAATTTGGATAACCTCTGAATCTGATATTTTATACATTACATCTGCATATCTGGTGTTTCTCAAATATAGTGGTAGGATGATAAGAATTGTCGGCAGGAGTGTGGTAAGTATACAAAACGTAATTACGCGTCGGATACCATGCATTTTGGGGCCATCTGTAAAAATCAAAGGGAGTCAGCAAATATATTAAGGCATATTCAATTTGTAGTGGTTTTCATCTTAACTTAATAAGTAAGGATATGGAGATTTAAGTACAAGACCATTGAATCAGTTTAAATGCTATTTTATTATGATGAAGAGAAAACCAATAGAAGTGTGTGGCAGTGCATTAGAAGGCAATATAATTGAATTATAATTAAAAGTATGTCTTCTAAAGTATTTGAATTAATACATACTCAATTTAGATTATTTTATTATTGAAAAACTTTAAATTTTATCGGGTCGGGTCGAACAACAAAACATGAAAACAAACAAGTGTCAAAATGAAAGATGACAGTCAGCTGATGATGCTTTTAGGCTCATATTACATTCTTGTCGTGTAGTGCGACTATGGGCCGTTACATTTTAAAGATATTGATCACTTTTAGTATTTTTTATTGTATCGAATGAAAATATACGAAATATCTAATTGTTTCGTTATATAAAATTTGTTACCTATTTACTGTGATTTTTTATACACATAAAATTATCCTTTACCTTTAAAAAAAAAACATTTATAACTTTAAGGGCCTGTTTCACAATGCCTGGTTAATGGCTACCTGTAGGATAAAATACATGCTGACAGCATGTAGGTATTTTATCAGACAGGTTTAAATTTAAAATAACTTAAAATAACGATTTATATTGGCTTTTTAACGCGATTGTGCATAAATAAATATAATAGACCTTCCGTTTTCAGGACTTAACAGTTGGACTGTACAAAGTACATGTTAGAAAGGAAGAAAATTGAAGAGCGCTTTTATAAACCATTGATCCACTGTTGGTAAACCAACACACACTGAGACACTGGATTGAGTTCTAGTTCTACACTTCTACACCAACGCATTTTTTTGTCAATACAAAATAAAAACGATCATTTATTTTTTATTTCTCAAACGGCTCTATTTCTGTCCAAACTCCATAGTCAAAGGAAAACTTACCGCTATCCTTATTTTGTATGAATGTATATTCATAATTAGTATTATAGTATGTTGCAGTTGGTCTCTCAACATTATTAGGCATCGTAGTTAAACGAATTAATAGTTGAAGGTATCCAATTTGAATAGTTAATCCGTTTCCACCTCTGCTATCCACTTTTTCTTAGACAAATCAGTTAAGCAGGAATCAATTATGAAAGTCACTTCATGATAGGTAAGTACAAGTTTTAGTTTTCATGCATTTAAGTAGGTATGCAGTCGAACTAAATATACGTTAACGCTCACAGTGTATCACACTTCGGCTTAAACTGGAGTAAAAGATAAGTTATCATATAATTATCAGCTTTTATTTACTTATGTCAGTAAATTCTGTACCTACTGTTGATATAGGTAGTTAGGTACCTACATAGAGTAGTGTTTATAGTGTTGATTAGCACCTATACATTGGTACATCCATAAAAATATTAAGTATAGGGGAGACCGGGGACAAAAGTAACAGCGGGTAGAAAGTAACAAAGACTCTGTGGACTTCCCCAATGGTCTTAACGTCCCAAGCGACAGCTGGTAGTCAGCATGCGATGCCCCCCACGCATGATATCATTTTCCGCGCCCGTGCCGCAGTGCAAGGTTGTTTTAGTGAGCATTTCGTGATTTTACACACCCAAAGTAAGATTTTTGGTGTTTATTCATTTAGTGTTTACGTAGGATTAAGGTTCCAAGAACCATATGACTATTTGTTCATTGATTCATTATAAGATTGTCTGTACCATGTCATAAATTGTTTTCGAATAACACGTGCTGTTTTAAAGTTATGTCGCCTGATATTTCAAAAATGGGGATGGGTACAAAAGTAACAGCTCGCGGCAGGACAAAAGTAACGAATTACTTACGTAAGTTTGCCATGTCAAATTTTTTTTTTTATTTTTTGTTGTTTTGATTAGATATTTGTGTCATAGCATTGTATATTATGGCACAAATAAAACAACTTCTTATCAGTTAGTCAGTTTAAATGATGGATCTCATTTACAGTTTATATTAAGAAGTTTTTTTTTGTTTTGTCAATAAGTCATAAGTTTTTTTTAGTTTCGATAGTTTTTTAAGAAGATTTCTTAACTAAATAATTTGATTGTTTTTTTTGTTCTTTATTTTGAATCGTATTTATAACATTGGGCAGAATTTATGGGTTGTTACTTTCGACCCATGCCTTGTTACTTTCGTCCTGACCATGGGGTCGAAAGTAACGAATTCCCTTTTTTTTTTGAAGCTTTAGAAATTCTAAAATTTGAGATGCATTAAGTAAAATTATAATGGATATTTGTAGACTATATACGAAAGTTTTATGTGACTATATTTATTTTATCGTAAATGTTATTAATAACGAGAAATCAGACAGAATCTACAAACTGTTACTTTTGTCCCCGGTCTCCCCTACTTACAGGGAGGGGAGATAGAAGAGGTCGATTTCAATAAGGGATGTAAGTATGTACTATCCGAAAGTGAACCATTTCTGAGATATTAACTAATAATTTTAGAATACATATGTGCACTCACGACTATAATTCCCGAAGGGGTAGTCAGAGGTGGCTCACAAGCGAGCCACCCACTTTTCGCAGCACATTTGTACTCACGATGCGAACCATATCGCCGTTTAGGAATAAGTACAATGCACTTAGGATACACATATCGCGGGCTTCATGCCAGAGGGGCGTAAGCGCAAAAAATCGATTTTGCGTTTTTCATGCCAATCAATTCCCATACTAGTAATACACGTTCTGTAATTTTTTTGAAATTTTCAGTTAAGTAGATTTTGAGATATTAATAAATAATATAAAGGCGTATACGATGTATCAATAATTTTGTGTCGTGTCAAAAAGGCGTATAGACGGCGTATAAACATCAGTAGGACGCATTTAAATAATTTCGCCATGTCAGAGAGGCGTATAGACGGCGTATAAGCATCAGTGGGGCGCATTCAAATAATTATCGCCATGTCATATAGACGTATGTGCATATTGTTAACAAAATAAAATGAAAATATGCTTTCACTGTTGCTATTGATGCCTAGTCCTTTCCAGTCCAGAGTTTTAATACATCTTCCAATGCATCACGGAACAGTATCAGAGAAATTACGCCCCTTTTGCCTATGGATAGATCTAGTGGCTGGTTCTATACTTGGACAGTAATCGTTTCAGCGTCATTAGGCACTTCAGTGCCTCGATGTATCGTCAATCTATTGGACATATCTGCAAGTATGCCAGAACAGCCCGAATCTCGACGGAGTCCAAATTTTCGTAGTCTACGAAAGCTAGACACAGAGGCCGATTATATTCTTCCTTCTTCTGTATAATCTGCCGAACTGTGTGTATGTGGTCTACGGTGCTATAACCCTCACGAAATTCGGCATGCTCCAGCGGCTGAAATTCATCAAATCAAGTCTCGTGATGACTGTTATAAATGTACATAGACATCTTATTCACGTGGTCAAGAGTGTGATCAGTCTATAGGTTTTTAAGAGCAATTTGTCTCCTTTCTTGAAAAACAATAGACCTACACATCTGGGGTTCTGGCTGTTGCGCATGTGAAGCGTACAATCGGGCATAGAAGTCCTTGATCGCTGCGAGTATCTCCAGCTTAGAATCGTCGATTTTGCTACGGCTGGTTGACAATTTTGTCATTAGGGTCCCTTCAAGTTGCTTAGCAAAGACATTCGATCCCCAGTTTTGTTTAATAGCTTCTTCAATCCGCAGTGTGTTAAACCACCATCATTTTGTTGAGAGCCTCTAGTTCTGACGGAATGGTCCAGCACAAGCCGTTAGGTCTCCGTAAGTCAAAGAGTCTCGCCGGAAAGCTTAGACTTCATTACAGTGTGTTACATTGAACAGAACCTAGTGCCATCTTTATGTATTGCATTGATCACGTCGTTGCAGGATTCTTCAATGTCTGTAGTAGTTTCCAATACGTCAAATAAATGTTTAAGCTCCAGCTGAAACCATTCGGACCCGGCAATGGTCTGGGGGAGAGTTGGTCAGAGGGTGGACTTCATCAGTCGCCGTTCAGACTTTCAGAGTTCCTCTGAGTATACGGTGATTAAACCGATTGATCTCTGATATATCTCTAAATATATGCCTCTTTATCAGTCATGATGATGAAATCGATTTCATTTTTCGTGACAGAGTTCGGCTTGCACGAGGTCCACCTTTTTTGGGGCTTCTTTTTGAAGAAAGAGTTCATCAAAGAAAGCCCCTGCATTCTGCGAGGTTCCAACCTCAGCCCTCTGTCATTTCTATAAGGAGTTTTTAGGGTTCCGTAGCCAAAATGGCAAAAACGGAACCCTTATAGTTTCGTCATGTCCGTCTGTCCGTCTGTCCGTCTGTCACAGCCGATTTACTCGGAAACTATAAGTACTACAGTGATGAAATTTGATGGGAATATGTGTTGTATGAACCGCTACAAAAATATGACACTAAATAGTAAAAAAAAGAATCGGGGGTGGGGCCCCCCATACATGTAACTGAGGGA
Organism: Plutella xylostella; assembly: GCF_932276165.1. Lineage (NCBI taxonomy): Eukaryota > Metazoa > Arthropoda > Insecta > Lepidoptera > Plutellidae > Plutella > Plutella xylostella. The sequence goes on along the minus strand of NC_063984.1, from coordinate 6,079,229 downwards.
TGAAATTTTTTTTTTCGATGTACATACCCGTGTGGGGTATCAATGGAAAGGTCTTTTAAAATGATATAAAGTTTTCTAAAAAACATTTTTCTTAAAGTGAACGGTTTTTGAGATATCAGCTCTCAAAGTCGTAAAAAGTATGTCCCCCCCCCTCTATTTTTATAACTACGGGGTATAAAATTCTAAAAAAAATAGAGGTGATGCATGCTAATTAACTCTTTCAACGATTTTTGGTTTGATCAAAGTATCTCTTATAGTTTTTGAGATAGGTTGATTTAACTGTAATTTTGCTGCTACGGAACCCTTTGTGCGCGAGCCCGACTCGCACTTGGCCGGTTTTTTGTGTTTATGTTCACTTAATTTAGAGTAAATTTTGTTTTAACAGTCATTCTTGTTTTATTTTGTACTCTTATTGTTTTTAATAAATTATTCTGTGTTTTCTACAGCTTTACCATGTATTTAATAGTTCCTTATAGTGACGTCGGTGTAATCGAATCCAGTGTTGCTTTCGATTAAATTTTGCCTATTTCTGGTTTAAACGACAATGCATTTCTGCTATTAGGTACCTATTGTTATAATTAGGTACATTCATAAGTATAGATAAATCAAAATATAGGGTCGATAGTAAATTAAAGAGGATATAATATATCAAACGACATTTGTTGTATGGAAAATTTGTCCACGGCGAACAGAAATAAAATTAGTTCTGATTATGTTCTGATATAGGAGATTAAATCTAGATTACAATGGTAAAGGTAATATTTATTTTTATTTATTTATTTATTTAATATATGTGGGTCGTGGGAATAACGAGATACGACTTAAAAAAACTATTAATTATTATTTTTGAACACTTTATTTTAAATTTTCTAAAGTAACAAGAAACAAGAGCATACAATTAAAAGAAATTCAGACAGTGTGCAAAGGCTAATTCATCATCATCATCACGACCCATCACGTCCCCACTGCTGGGGCACGGGTCTCCTTCCAAAGGCTAATTGCCAAAAAGCAATTTCTTTCAGCCAACTCTTGATAGGTTGGGAAAACAATGACATCATCATTATTTCGTTTAAAATCGCAGGTGCACGAAATTCTTCTTGGTATACTGCCTAAGATTTAAAGTATCATGTCATGTCCTCACACCTGTAATTAAAGAAAAATAAAGATTAATTTTCATCACGAGTATCACGACCCATCCCGTCCCCACTGGCACGGGCCTCTCGGGAAAATATTTAATAAAATTACATGGAGTATATGGGTAAAATTATTCGTCATATTTGGCAACACTAACCTGTAGCCGCTGCAACTCGTTCTTCCAATTTTTCAAACGGAATTAAAGGCGCCTGAATATGTTATTCTTCCTGCATAAAAGCCAATATATATAGTACTACTTTTCTTGCATCACATTACAGCGCTTTTGGCATTATTTCACCCAGAAAATCACAAAACAAATTAAATAACGTAGAGGCTGCTCTTCACAGAAATTGACATCTCAAATAACGCACAGAGTATGAAATGACGTTTGACAATGACGTCTCGTTAGTTGCACATTTTGACCACCGGAACAGATAAGATTGTGGCACTATAAATAGATTGTTATTTATTTTAAAGGCGTATCATCTCTCTTAAATTGAGAACATCCGTTAAATTACGCCATGGCAAAAGGGCGTATAAAATTCGAAAAAATAGAAGCAGTTAGATTTTCGGTTATATTTTGCTATCAGTATATTAAATGATTTGAGTTTAAACCAAATAAAATATAAATAATGTAATTTGGTAACAAATAAAAAAGTTTGTTTATACGCCCATTATTTCTATACACAATATGATAAAAAACGGATAGCAATACAATAATTTCCGTCAAGGCAGATAGACGTATACGCCATAAAATGTACTTAAAGCACAGATATTATAAAAATTTAACTAAATAAACTAAGGTATATGCAAAATTATAGCAAGCTAGATTACTTATTAACAAAGTTATGATGTTTTTTTGCTCTCCTGAAAAGTAGGGTCGATGCAGATACGCCCCTCTGGCATGAAGCCCGCGATATTATAATCTAGATGTGCAGGTTTCCTCACGATGTTTTCCATCACCGTAGGAGCACGTGGTATTATTATAATTAAACTCCTTAATTGAAAGAATTTATTGGTACAGACCAGGATTTGAACCCACGGCCTCTCGATTGATTTTCTTCACCGTAAGAGCAATTTTGTACATTGTATTTAAATTCAATGTCAGCGCCGGGATTCGAACCCGCATCTCTGGCGTGACAAGCGAGCGCTTACCCGACTGAGCTACCACCGATTATTTTACTACCTTAGTTGTTTTTTTGTTACATTCTTTTTACCCGACTGCCGAAGGAGGAGGGTAATGTTTTTCGATTGTATGTTTGTATACATACATACATACAAACGAAAAACATTACCCTCCTCCTTCGGCAGTCAACAACAGCATGTATGTTTGTCTGTTTCTTTGTTCCCTCCTGTAGCCTAAACGGCTTGATAGATTTTGATGTATGAGGTATCGTTAGAAGCGTATTGATTGCGCGATGGTTATAGGCTATGTGACGTTACATTAAAATGTACATAGCGCCCTCTAGAGGACATAAAGTGATGATTGAAAAATAATATTTTTCCAACTATGCCATGTGGGGTATCAAATGAAAGGGCTTGATTAGCACATTACAAAAATATGCATATTGTAGGTAAGTATTTAAATCACAACACCAAAAAATGTTCATAAACTAAAACTACTGACATAAAATTTCATAAAATAAAAACAACTAAAAAGTTATAAGTAAATAAAAAAATATCATTATACCTAAACAAACAAAAAACCCGACTGCACGCTAAAAAGATGAAAACAAGCCCAATCTTAATGGAAAGTATCGCAGGCGGGGACCAACTTGACTGCCACACAATGTATGTAGGTACCTATATCTAAGTAACATTCAGCTAAATGGTGAACCCTCTGTTGGTCCCCGCCTGCGATACTTTCCATTAACATTGGGGCTTGTTTTCATCTTTTTAGCGTGCAGTCGGGTTTTTTGTTTGTTTATAATGATATTTTTTTATTTATTGCTATTTTAGGTGTTCTGCACGTGCACCCGGAGGCTGGAACCTTTGTGCATAAATATCCCACGATAGAAAGTTCAAGTGATCAAATTGCCCTAAACCTAATTACAATACAATTTTCGTTTTCGCTTGAAAAATATTCGCGGTGCGGACACGGCCTAAAGCTGCGTACACACCGGGCCAACGAAGGCCAACGAACGTTTTTCGTTGGCCTTCGTTTCTGCAATCTGCCCTGTAATATGTATGTTAATATCCATCGTTGGGATAACCGTTGGCGTTCGTTGGCCCGGTGTGTACGCAGCTTTTCGGCAAAGATGTAGTACCTTTTAAGCCTCGTACAGACCAACCCAACGAACGCCAACGAACGGGTTTCGTTGACCTTCGTTGCTGCAATCTGCCCTGTATTATGTATGATAAATATCCATCGTTGGGATAACCGTTGGTGTTCGTTGGGCGTTCGTTGGCCCGGTCTGTACGCAGCTTTTAGAAAATTCTGCCAATGTCTGTGTAATTATGTATTTCTGTGTAAATTGACAGATGTCAGTTGTCAGTCAGTCAATGGCTGGAACATGCTAAAATGATAAAAACAAATATTGGAAAAAATGCATGAATATTACTGTGTTCGAAAAATAAATTAGAAGGAATAATATGGCAGATATCTTGAGACCTGAATTAATGTGGATAGAAGGCCGATGTTACAGAATCAACGATTCGACGGCTGAAAACACGTTATCTCTTCAAGAACACGAAGTTTACGAGCAGGGTAAATAATAATTATTATATTATGCTCCTTTACAGATTTCAAGCAAAGGTATTAAATTTTTACTTTTCACATAGTAAGCTTAAGTGGCAGTGGGCTGGTCACATCTCTCGAAGAACTGATGACCGATGGGGTAAACGTGTTTTGGAGTGGAGGCCGCAACTAGGCAAACGTAGTGAAGTGTAGTGTGGGACGCCCTCCGGCTAGATGGGGTGACGACTTGCGAAAGGTGGCTGGTTATGATTGGATGCGGAAAGCTAAAGATCGCATCCAGTGGCGTGCTTTGGGAGAGGCCTACGTCCAGCAGTGGACTGCTATAGGAGGATGATGATGATGGTGACATACAGTACTACATCAATACGTAATACTGAAAAGAAACATCTTTTTTCTTTGACATGTATGGTTAGCTAACAGGTATTTTAAAGTTTCATCTTATTCTATTTATTATATCACATAAGAATAGAAAAATTTCTTGTTATCTTCTTATTCTAGAAAACTTTTATTTCACAATATTCTACATAATATCCCAGAGTGCCCACATGAATTTACTATTTCTAACTTTTTATTTTATTCTTGTACAACAGAAATGTACGATATTGATGATACGGAGGATGGTGACACCGGCAACGAGGATTATGAAATAGAATCATTTGGTGACTCCCGTCATCGTACAAGTTTACATGTGCCCCAGTATGTTTCTTCATAAGTATTATGATTATATGAAGATAATGCCATTCTACTAGATAATTTCCTGTATGTTAATAGTGCAATCGACACAACAAGAATAAGTAGAAGCTCAGCGAATAATTCTACATAGAATTTTGGAAACTCAATAAAGTTTTGTCACTCTTATTATTGTATTCTGTAAGAATGCATGACTAAATTATAAAACTTATAATTTTTAATGCATAAAGTATAAAAATATATGGCCCTGGTTATTGATAATTTCTCTTATTCTACATATTTTAGGCATTATATGGGTTATCTCATTGGAAAAAAAGGTGCTACCCGAAGCAGAATTGAAAGAGACACTCGCACTGAGATAAAGATTCCCCGACAAGGCCAATCCGGAGATGTGCTTATAGTGGGTTCTAGCATAGGAGTAAGTATATAAATACTTTTTATTTATTCTTCTAATATCATTCTAATTTCTCCAGCATCTTAAAATAGTAATTTCTTTTCCATGCCTTTTATTTTAAATACCATAAATATTAATAAATACCTATACAGAATGTGAAAGCTGCCAGGAGAAGAATCAATATGATAGTGATGTCCAGCAGAATGAAGCAACGACCCACCCACTTCCTGTCAATCCCAATGACTAGTCCAGAGATCATTGAAAACTATAACAAGTTTAAGGTAAGATAAATATCTGATTATGTTTCACCAAAAACCAAGTTGTTAACGATTTCTGTGTTAGTAAATATTGTTTTGCCACCTTATAAAAATAGTGTTAATAAAAATATTATTTTACTTACCTACATATTTCAGGAAGATATTCTACATGAGCTCTCTGACCGTGGCATAGAGGAATCAGTGTTTGTAAAACCTCATAAACTTCACATGACCATATCAGTGATGTGTCTCATGGACAATGAAGAGAGGCTACAAGCATCCAAACTCCTCACTGAAGCAAGGGATACCATTATCATGTAAGATAAGTTTAAAAATAACAAATTATTAATATAAAAAATGGAAGTTGCCATAGCCGTATCATCTACATCTACAATAATCATCACAATCCCGTCCCCACTGCAGGGGTACGGGTCTCCTTCCAGGAATAATATATATAATAATAATCATTTTATTTCAAACAACAAGGTCCATAATTAATTACAAAAAATCATTAAAACACATGCAATAAAATCATAAATAATAACATTACATTTACATTAAATTAAAATTAAAATAAAATTTCATTAAAAATATCATAATTAAAAATACCAAAATCAAACATTATAAAATTAAAAATAAATTAAGTTAAATATCACAATCACGTCAGAGCATCATTCAATTCTTAACATTGGAGCGTGCAGGCTGGAACAGTGTCGCATGTACAGGAAGTCCAGCCTACTCGCGATCATGCTCAGGACGGTGTTGGTGCTGCCGCGCACTCGGCACAACAACGAGGAGGCTCTCTTGCGCATGGTGGCGTGGAAACAGTCTACCCGCGCCTCCGCGAACATGCCGGACGCGCTGCACCAGCGGGGCCGCCCCAGCAGCGCTCGCAGCGCGTCGTTGTACTGCACCCGCAGCGCGCTGTACCGGCGCTGCGTGTAGCTCGCCCACAGCGCGCACGTGTACAGGGACGTGCAGTACGCCCTGAACAGCGTGATCTTCACCTGGCGGGTGCAGCGCGCCGCGCGATCATGTTGGCTCGGACTGCCAGCGCACGCCGCTCCCTTTCAATATCGGCATCGTCCCCCAGGCCAGATGTGATTATGTGACCGAGGTATTTAAACTGATGGACTCGTTTCAAGACGGAACCATTCAGTTTAAAAGGTGGTATATTATTCGCATAGCCACAACCAGCCCCGAAGACCATGCATTCGCTCTTCGTCGTATTATATAACAGCCCATGGGAAGCTGCGTATTTCTCGCAGATACCCAGGAGATGTGCGAGGCCGCCCGGCGAGGCACTCAGCAGAGCCATGTCGTCCGCGTAACTAATATTGTTGACGCAAACCCCGTCGATGTGACAACCGACACGACACCCACTGAGCTCCTCAATAAGGGCGTTTATGTAAAGGTTAAACAAGGAGGGCGAACTGAGCCCCCCTTGCCTCACCCCGCACTCCATCCTGTACGGTCTCGAAAAAGTGTTCATCCACTTCACCACATTTGACTGCTTTCCGTACCAATATTGGAAGACAGAAATTAGTGCGGTAGGTACTTTCTCTTTACGCAGCTTTTCCCATAGGATATCATAACTGACTAAATCAAACGCTTTTGATAAATCCAGGAAGCACGCGTACACGGCAGTCTTTCTTTCAGTGTAGTAGCTAACAGTCTGCTTCAAACACAATATAGCACTTTCCGTGGATAATCCCGGCCTGAAACCAAATTGATTATCATGGATTTTCACGTACTTGTTAAGTTGTGTATTTAGCAGACTGTCAAACACTTTAGCTGTTATTGTAGCCAACGATATCGGGCGGTAGTTATTCGTGTCGGACACAAGACCAGTTTTATTTTTAACGATAGGGACTACCACCGTTTTCATAAGGTCCACTGGCAGATAAGAGTGGCCAAGGCAGAGCGTGTACAACATGGCCAGCACCCTGGGCAGGTGGGAACCCGCGTATAGGAAGTGCTCAATACTGAGCCCGTCGTGACCCGGGGATTTCCCTCTTTTCATGCCCTTTATGACATCTCTAATGTCTTTTGCACGAAAAATAATATCTAATTCCGAGTCACACCGGCCTTCAGCATCAGAGGAGGGCTGCGACGGGCCCAGCGGCGACACCACCGTGAATTGTTTTTTAAACAGCTCAGCAATACCCTGGTGGTCACTGACCCCGTCCACACAAGCAGGTGGCCCCGGCCTCGCCGTCATCCTGTTGGTTGATTTCCAGAAACTGCGAAAATCTCCACGAGCATGCTGAGTAGCGATGATATCCATCCGTATCTGCTCTTCATGTTGCTGGCACCACCTCAAACGTGACTTAAAAACCCTCCTACTGTTACACATGTTTTCATATACAGTACCGGAAGTAGGTTTACCGCACCATAGCCACTCCCTAAACAAAAGCCTATAGTGCCACAATCTTATCTGTTCCGGTGACGGCGTCGCATCCAGTGATGCCATCGATTAAATTTTGCCGTGGTTTAAACAACAATGCATTTCTGCTATTACCTATTGTTTTAATTAGGTACATTCATAAGTATAGATAAATAAAAATATAGGGTCGATAGTAAATGAAAGAGGATATTTATGTAATATATCAAACGACATTTGTTGTAAGTATAAAAAAATTGTCCACGGCGAACAGAAATAAAATTAGTTCTGATATAAGACATTAAATCTAGATTTTACAATGATATAGGTAGGTAATATCTGTGGGTCGTGGGAATAACGAGATAGACGGACTTAAAAAAACTGTTAAGTACTTAATTATTATTTATTTATGAACACTTTATTTTACATTTTCTAAAGTAACAAGAAACAAGAGCATAAAATTAAAAGAAATTCAGACAATGTACAAAGGATAAATGCCAACAATCCATTTCTTCCAGCCAACCCTTGATACTTGTAGGGGAAGAAGAAGATGTCATTAATCATCATTATTTCGTCTAAAATCACTGCAGGTGCGAGAAATTCTGCTTGGTATACTGCCTAAGGTATAGGTACGCAGCGTCACTCACACCTGTAATCAAAGAAAAATAAAGATTATTTACTTTCATCACGACCCATCCCGTCCCCACTGCTGGGGTACGGGTCTCTCGGGAAAATATTCATAAAATTACATGTGAATATATGGGTAAAATTATTCGTCATATTTGGCAACACTAACCTGTAGCCGCTGCAACTCGTTCTTCCAATTTTTCAAACGGAATTAAAGGCGCCGAAATACGTTATTCTTCCTGCATAAAAGCCAATATATCTAGTATTACTTTTCTTGCATCACTTTTCAGCGCTTTTGGCATTATTTCCCCCCGCAAATCACAAAACAAATTAAATAACGTAGCGTCAGCCTCTTCGCAGAAATTGACAACTCAAATAACGCACAGAGTATGAAATGTCGTTTGACAATGACGTCTCTTTAGTTCACATTTTGACCACCGGAACAGATAAGATTGTGGCACTATAGCCGTCCTGTGTGCGTCACCGACGTGTCTGTTCCAGCCTGTCACATATCTTTTCTTATTGCCGTTTCTATTATTATTAATATAGCTCTGACGCGCGGCATCCAGCAAAATTTCAATGATATCATTATATAATTTATCAATAGCCAACCTGTGTTCTAAACAATTACAAAAACGAGAAGCACAACACATAAATTCAGAAGGAAAGTCAATTTGCTTTAGCCTATCATTACATAATAAATTGTATTTTTCAATTTGCTCTTGTGATCTATTTCCCCAAATTACTTTATTCTTACAGTCAAAGTTTAAAATATTATTATTATTACACGCTTTAGGAACTATTACATCTAATTTACACTCCACAATCAAAGGATAGTGATCCGACCAAAACACATCGTATTTTACAGAAACATGATTAATAGACAAGGAGGCAATAGGAATGGTTATAGACCTTAGTCCACCATGCGAGCCTAGTATGGGTTGGTTTAGTAATAAAAACTAAAAAGCTCTAAAAATTAAATTATTTTACAGACCAACTTTACGAGAGCATAAACCGTTGAAGTTACGTCTGAAGGGAGTGTCGTACATGAACGACGACCCCACGTCGGTGCACGTGCTGTACGGACAGGTCCAGGAAGACAACGCGCCGGCTGGCCTGCTGCAGAAGCTCTGCAATGACCTGCAGAACCATTTTTACAAAGGAGGTTAGTGTCACGTGTTAGAGTTAGTGCCTTTCAGTCTTTCACTTCTTCAATGGGAGCAGAGTCGGATCGGTAATCGCTCTGTTTAAAACGCACTGCCTAGGTTGTTTAACTTTAACTGATAATGATTTAGCTATGAGTTGTCTGCACTAGCTACGCTCTCTATGCCGCTTCAGCAATATTTCAATTACTTAAATAGTATTACTTATAGTGATAGACGCTTACTAGTAATCAACCTATATCCACATCATATATATCTTAACAGGTTTCGCCGAAAAAGAAAAAGGTGGAGATAACGTGAAAATCCACGTAACCCTAATGAACTCAAGACACCGAGGCCGCACGAATGAGTCGGACAACCGCAACTCGGGACCTCGTGAGAGCTTCGACGCGACCCGCATACTAGAAAAGTATGCACACTACGACTTTGGAGTCGCGGAAGTCACGGATGTCCACCTGTCGCAGATGCACACGTCTACGGAACAGAATGCCTACTACGAGTCTACTTGCGTTGTACACTGTTTTAGCTCGTGAAATTTGCTGTTGATTTAAATTATGAAATTGTTTGTAAGTATTTGTATAGGGTAGCTATACCTATCATGTATAATATCAAAATCCAGCCCTCAATATAACCATGTCCGTGATAAAATTCAAACAGAATTTTGTTTGCCTTTATTCATCGAGTCTTGAATACAGCAGGGTCAAATGTCAAAATTGTATTGTGCACTGTGTATAACGACGAATTCGTAACTGAAAAGTACTGGTACCTGGTACACATTTTTTCACTGTCTGATTTTAAAGAGGTACTAAACTGAATGAAATTATTGAATAAAATATTTTTATCAAAAATTTAATAAAGTAATGTAATATATATTGCATTTTTTTTAATTAAAACCTTTTTTTTTTTTATAATCTTTATTATTTATAGGGACTTTTGTACACTATGTAGTGACGATGACAGTCCCATCGTGACTATTATACTAACATTTACAAATAATTAATAATTCAATTTACATTAATAAAGAATATAACATTCTAGCTGCTCCCGAAGTGGGTTCAGCCAGAATATTATGAAACACACCAACATCAGTAACGTTCAGCTGCAAAGTTTGAATAATCATATTTCTTTTGGGTGCGTAACGGACACATTCCAGTAATAAGTGGTATAAATCTTCTTCTTTGCCACATACCTCACAATTGGGAGAGTTAACCTTTCTCATTAAAAAAGCAAATTTGTTAGATGGTATATGGCCAGAACGCATCCTATGAGCTACAATTATTTGTTTTCTACCCAATCTAGCACACAAGAACCATGGGATACGAGGAGGCTCGCTCTGAATGCTTTTATACCAAATGCCTTTCGTTGTAGATCTTTCATCAAAGTATTCGCGCCATTTAACAAATTTTTTTAACTTGTATTTAACGTTTAATTAAAACCTTAGCGTTACTTTCAAAACCCTTATCCAGGCATAGAGATGGTGTTTAGTATGCTTATTAGAAATACTTATAATTTAAGTACAAAATTTTCCATAGTTTCAGTACAGTATACAGTACGTCTAGTATAGGTTGTTGATAGTTGACACAACGTTTATAGTTTCAGTTTTCTTCCATACATTTACAAGCAGCGCCTCTAGCGGAAACTATCATAAACTAAAATTGGTAGTATGAGTTGTTTCAAATCGTAGTTTTAAAAAACGAAATAAGTTTACGTGTAAATTATAGCTTTTTGGTAGTACGAGTTACATGTTTGACAGATCTTAGGTAGTCAGCTTCAACGAATTCGAAAACTTTCATAGTTGTTGCTCTCACTGAAAATTTGTAGGTGAGAAGCGTTTTTGTTGTTGGTTAGGATCTAGTTAGAATTTAATTTGTGACTATCAGCGATCATATTTTGCGTGGCGAATGGCTGCAGAGGCCGAGGAAACCCTATTAACCACTAGGAACTAACACAAACTTAAGAATGCGGAGTAATGATGGCAGGAATAGTGCTTGTTATTAGAGATAGTTTATATTGGTTCAGTGACTGGACCCAGTAGAGTACTATGTTGGTACTGATCCCGCTTGGACGCTATTTTCAACCAAGTCCAATGCGACTGTGTCGTGAAATCTGCCTTACTGCGTCCAGGCACTGAACCAATGTATATCACCATTAGGGTGCTTACATAGAGATACTGGTTACCTGTATCTACCCGTACCGGTAACCTGCTGTTTATCTTTCAGCGAGTGCGCTAGAGCATTTCACGGTTTTAAATTTCTCAGTGAGCGATACCTAATCAAGTTACCGGTACGGGTAGATACAGGGAACCCGATTCTTTACGTAAGCACCCTTAGAAATGAAAAATAAATGTTTAAAAATAATCATTTATTACTTATATAGTTATCCATTACATAAATGGCATGTCATATAAGTACACTCTGTATGTACATGTATGTACAGGATACACTCTGTATGTACAGGTGTTGTAAAAAGCGTATACTTACTAAGCCGAAACCTACATGTGCAGCATGTTAGTTATATCTAAGCCCGAAAATGAAATAAGAATTTCAAAACGTAGGTTTATAACACGCTCTTATACACAACACGGTATTACGTAAAATCAATTTAAAATATAAACCCACTGAAATATAAGTAGGAACTGATTCAATGCAATGTTCTAAAACGCACAATGCGGAAAATGAGGTAGGGACTTGGGAATTGTTTAAAGTGCCTCCGCCGCAATGCCCCCTCCATCGCCCCTACTGAAGGCTTTAATCCTGCATCGAGCCTTTCCAGCTTATTCCTGTTTCCGGCCGAATGCCTCTTATCGGACTGTTTTCGAGGCACGACTGTAGGGAGGACATTGAAGTACGAAACGTACTATGCACTGGGATATGGCATTCAGCTTTTGTCTGCTAGCTGCAAATGTTTTCTCTTGTAATTAATTAGTTAGTTTCTATACCATATTTTTTTCCATATTTTGTAGGATAAGAGTGATCATTAGCGAATCCGCATTACCTAAATACCAACCTAGTTACCTACCTATTTGAATATCCTAATCCTAACTAATATTATAAATGTGAAAGTAACTGTGTCTGTCTGTCTGTTACTCTTTCACTACAAAACTACTGAACGGATTTAAATTAAATTTGGTATACATATGGTCTAGACCCTAAGAAAGAACATAGGTTACTTTTTATCCCGGAATTCCCACGGGAAAACTTTTTAAGGCGAAGCGAAGCTCGCGGGAACAGCTAGTATTTGATAATTCAAACTATAGTACCTGACCATATACTCGTACATTATGCATTATGCAAAATTTTGCTGCAACGACTTGCTACTTGCTATACGTGAAATTAAATCATTTTCAGTCTTAGATAAGTTTTCAGTGCAATATAATTTATTTATTTATTTATTAAGGAACACCAACAGCATACATATAGAACAATACAAAGGTATTTCTTATTATAAAATACTGATATGTATGCCTCATTATAGGTATCCACATCATTCTTAAACGATACTACAACACGATAAGTTAAGTACTTAATCTAAACTAAAGACTAACCTAAACTAAAGATTAACCTAAAAATGTGAAAGGTAACAAGGTATAATCATCTTATATGTCTGGCCTTACAGGAAAACTTTTTATACAGCGAATATTTTCACCCCCATTTTTCGCAACTGAAGGTAACCTTCGTTAGGATAGGAGGGGGCGTGGGGCAGGGGCGCAGCCATACAGGGAACAGTACAGACAGTACCGGGCACGGCAGTGCCAAGCAGACCGTCGTACGACCCGGTCGCGTGTCCCGGTCAGTCACTGCCGAGTCGGACACACGTGCGCGCTCAATGTATTCATTCTATTAGTTGTGGATTTATGAAGGTTCATTTGCTGTACGTGAAACTTGTGTAAGTATCTTTGTGATTATTTTTTGTTGTTCGGTGGCGACTTGCTGCATGATGTAAATACATCGGTGGTTGAAATAATAGTGGAGGTAAAACCTTTATTAAATTATGAAAATACTTCATAGTCGTACCTACTACCTATGCTTAATTTGTGGCCAACTTACATATATACATACTTACATCCATCTTGTGGCCAACTTAATCCACTTACATTTAACGAAATTTACAGGAAATGCAGTTTCCATAAAAGAAAATGGGTACAAAAAAGCTGTAGAGTACTCGGTGTAAAACACTAAAATAAATCAAGTCCTTCATAAAAAGGAGGGAGAATTGAGCATTTTATCCTCGCTTACTTTTTGGCTTGTTCGCCGTAGAATGTACGACCTTCATCTAAAACACATTTCTTTCGAGTCATCGCTTTGATTTAAAACGGTGTGAGACCGAGAATTTTAATGAGTTGTAGGAAAAGTTCGTTTTCATTCGTAGTAATAATAATAATTAAATTCATTTATTCAAGTATAAAGACTCAAAGATTGTTAGTTGATACCTACGGTTTAATAATAAATAATGTAATAACATACTTACTGAACTAATGAAAAAATATGTAAGTACTTATATAATACTCGCGAGCATTGAAAATGTTCCACCTGCCATTAACATATTCCATATGTGACTGAAACTTTTTCATTGCTCGTGAGAGTTGTGAGTGTATAAAAGAAGTATGAAATGTTAATGAAGTCAGTAGTTGACCAGAGAATGTGTGTAATAATAATAACTTGGTTTCGCTACGATAATGGTAATGGCTACGAAAGCCTACGCGGCTATGTGGCTACAGTGCATTACCGGAATGATAGTTATAACTTACATGGCATCTTTACAGTTGTTTAATACAGTTGTAATAAGTGAACTACTAGTGGTGTTCACTAAACCGAGACATAAATGGCCGATTGACGACGGTCTCAATCATTTGAACTTGTCATTGAGTGGATATTAGAAAACACATAAAATATATAGTGATTCAACTCGTCATTCTGAGTTTACCATGAATGTCTACTCATGCCATGACCATATACAAATCAAGGCATACTTTACATTGCCTGTACCTCTAGTACTATACACAATGACACACAGTCGTAGGTACCTTCTTAACTAAGTCTTCACTTGGTTTTAGGCAAACCGCACACGTTCGCGGCCATGTAAAAATAAATCAGCCTACATGTTTTATTTAAATAGCCTTGTCTAGGCTAACGATAGATATTTCAGCAGTAGGTACCTAGCCGTTTCACATTTGTATTCGACAAGCGCAGAGCTAACAGTTTGGCGAGGGCCAAGTTACAGGAGGGTTACTCTATACTAACGAAAAACGAATGAACGAGAGCTGTAGTGCAATCAGTACGTTAAATACACGAGAGAGAGTCGTGGCTCGCGCGTCAGCGCTCCGAAACTTCGTTTTTCGTCATATAGAGTGACCACTCAGGAACATCTCCAGGCTGCTCAGATTGTTTCAGCTGATTTGTTCGTCGCTTCCTCTGGAAGTTGCTCCTCGGAGAATCTGATGAGACAGCGCTGCCGTAATTGAGAGTTTCTAGAACAAGGTCCAAAAATAAGGTCGGGAGTCAGACTGAAAATAGATCTCGGAGTTTGGACTTGTTCAGTCTTCTTTTTAAGTCCTCAATTTGTTTAACTACCTACTTACCACTTAGATATATGTATGGATATGGATAGATTTATTTATATTGATAGTTTAACTTGACAGCGGCCGTAAGGTAGATTTTTTTACTAATTAACTTATTTGGGATTGCTTGCATATTTTTACCCCTATTTTATAGTCATTTATGTTATTACATCTTTGCTTAGAAAGCTTATACGTGTAGTGGCCTTAAAGAATAATTAAAGGAGTCCCAGACTCCACACACACATTATGTGTCCCAGTTAAAACAAGTTTCTGTTATAGTTATGAGCTTAGTTGAGTAACAAAATTAAACCAAGTTGTGTTTTCGGCTGTGATCTCTGCCTGTAAAATTAGCCGTGCGGTATTGAGACCTTGTAGTTGTACCCATTGTGGCCACGGTTTAGGTAGGGTTTCAAGTAATGAATGAATTAAAAACTTAATCAAATATATAGGTACCTACTATCATAGGTATAAACATGAACTTATTAACGCGGCAAGTCTTTTTTGTGCAACCATGGATTCACTAAGTAGAAATATAAAATAATACTTGGCTAACAACAGGCGAAACCAGCAATAATAAGCGTAGGATCTCATTAATGTTATCTCGATTGGGAAGGCAACTGTCTATTTCAATTAGTTAGCAGTTAGGTAGTTCGTAAACCTGAATTACGCGACTTGACAAGTAATTAGGATTCCATTATGGCCGGATAATAAAGCTATTAGGTGGCTCGATGCGATGGCGTCTTTGAACATTCTAGATGAAAGCTCTTTGAATTCTCTGAGACTCCCTCATAGACATGATTATTACCTTAGATACTTACCTACTAAACAATACATAATATACCTAAGTATAACAAAACAGAGAACTTGAAGCCTTTTTGTTTTTGTATTTTCATGGTTTCATATACGAGTAGTTAGCTGGTACAGCTACACATGTTCGGCTTATAATCTCATTTCTCTCATACCTCCTATAACTACCTATTTAAGTCCGGGCACTAAACTAGTTAGGTAAAGGTTTCCTGTCAACCCCGTGTGCGGATAGTGTTACAAATTAATGGGGGCGGTACAAGTACGGTCAGCTACTAGGAGATGTTACTCGATTATATTCTTTAACTAAGGGTCTTCAAAATTGTAGCGATGCGGTATGAGCTTTTTACTTGGAGGGATCGCGTTGTAATCCATTATGAGGTCTATAGTGTTACAGTTACAGCTTGGCAAATCAGATTAGAAAATAATGAAATAGAGACTGCTCTTGTATATTGTGCAGTGTAAGTATAAAATTGGTTAGAAGTTCTTACGCCATTACTCATACTTTACCTAAAAGTAACATGAAAGACTCTCTAGCTGACTGTACGGTAAGATGAATGGTATTCCGACACCCCCACATCGCAGACCTTAGTCATCAATCATATAACTTTTTCTGAACTAATCTATACATAGCCAATACATTATTTCGCCTCTTCGGTTGTCGTTTGAAGTCGTGTTGCTCATAATTATAAAAAATACAGTTCTCTGCAAACTATCCTTCGATTATATCTATCAAACCCTTAGGTATCAGACCTAAGAACCTAAATCTTCTGTTTGACACCCATATTACAGGCTCTCTGCCTTGTTTGGAGTTGAAAACACATATTATTTAAGTCCTATTTTTTATTATATTATGTATAGTGCCACAAACTTATCTGTTCCGGTGAGAGCTCACGTAAATGTCTAATATTTCTTGATTCTATAAGATTTTAAGTTAGCCTGTAGTGGTAATTCACCCTTTCGGTTTTAATAAATCCATCTAATCTATATCAATATATAATTCATAGGTAAGTTATGAGATATGGATCAATTTAGTTCGCTCTCACCGGAACAGATAAGTTTGTGGCACTGTACTTATAGGTAGTTGCCGTCATATTCACAGAGTGTCTGCCACATACGTGTGTAAGCAAATCCTACATGTATGGAAACATAGCCCCGTTATTGGAGTAATGCATGAAGCTCGTTCGCGTCATATCCAGGCCGTGATGGATGGCGCTGCCTCCCGCCCACAATAAACTTGCAGAGCCAATTTCACTCACGCAGCTTCCGCTCTTCAATATGGAAATCGTGGAAAGTGAAACGAATTGGGAGATTCGCTTACGTAGCCAGTAAAATGAGAATATGATAAAAAGTAAGAATCATCGTACTACAGAGAAATGTTTTAAGTTATTTTTTCAAAAACTTCGTAATTGCATATTGTTCACAATGGTGGTCCAATCAGCGTCAAAAATTGGAAAACTTACCTCCTTAGTTAGTACCTACGAGTTAAATACTTCTTCCACCTAATTGTGTTCAGTAATTCGACAAGGTTCCACGTGGAGTGTGTCGGCGTTTCATTTCCGAGTGAATGAAGGCACTAACCTGAAATGACCCTAGAGAATACTTATACAACATATTCACAGTCAGCGAATATACCTGCAGCGGTATTACAAGCGATTATGATTCTAATTTACAGAACAAGAGCGTGTGAAATAGGTTGTTTGTAGTCGATTGCGTTTGGCCGGGGCCTGCGCCCGCCACGCGATCTCACCGGCTGGCCCGGGGCGGGCGGCGCCCATTAACTTACTCGATGATAAGGACCTAGCGTAGTCTCTATGTATTATTATCACCTGTAAGTTGCTGTAGCTTTTAGTTTTAGTGATACCACAGAATTGTAACTATGATACCTAATACTTAACTTTATTCTAGTTTCTGTCTGTAGTATTTAGTACAAAGGTACTTGATGTTTAAGCTGACCACGCTCAGGTTGCATCATACATCAGAATTTCGTGGAGCCAAGCACCGAAATACGCAGTTATTCGAATTCCTACTACCTGCACCTTTTCTAGCACTCCAGATATTTGCAGATGAACTGAAACATTTGTAAACCACGTAGAAAATATAAAAAAAAACATTGTATAAACATGACAGCTTCCTCCTTCCATATTCCCGCCTACACTTGGCCTACCCAGCACACGTTGTATCTATTGTTCCCCGCTAGTAGAGCAGCAGGCTATTGTCATCATTGTGTTTCCGCCGCTATTATGAGCATGAACGCTGTGGAGCTGCGACCTAATTATGAACCGCATGCATGACACTAACTTGACTCGTGTTTTGAGGTTAGACCGAAAACTTTGCTGTGGTGTTTCAGATTGAGTTCAAACATGTATAATTTAGTACGTGATTTGTGAAAATTAAGCCAAATAGATAAGTTCAGTTATAGTAAGGCGCTAAATACGTACCTAGTTCAGGATTATATATCCAGTAAGAAACGTTCGTAAATTTTATGGCGAATATAAAATAAAAACTAGTCAATTTTGAGAATATATTGTAAAAAAAAACTTGTTCGTGTATCTACTTGTAAGGAATCTCGGGGTCCTATATTACTATACCAATAGTTTGAAGGTGCTCGGTCAGGTTATTCCAATCGCAGTGTCTTATTTACCTTCATACCCCTAAAAAGGTTTAGTTTTACTGATTTCGCTATTTTTAACCAAAATCTCGAGAGGTTTTCGAAGATAGGATGCTTACCTTCGCACATTGTGATGATTTTGTTTGAGGACGTGTTAAGAAAAAAAGATCCCTAATTTTGGGAATGAAATTGGAAACTATTTCCGAAATATCTTATTTCTTTGATACTGGGTGTTATTTTAAGCAACGGTCTGTATGAAAGTAAGCAACATTTTTGCACTGACTGTAGAATTATGATAAGACATTGTGACGAGTCGACACACAGTTCGAAGGTTAGTATCCAATGCCATCGACTTCACCGGTGGAAATTCTAGTAAAATATCATACTAAATATAATTAATACCATAAAAATGCGTAGAGCCGGAAAAACTTCCTTCACGAGAAAACCACGAAGCTCACTTGAGAGAGCAAGTTATTAACATTATTATGAGAAGAAGGTTTGACCAAAAACTATATAAGGTAGAGAGTCCATATTTCGCGGTATTCAAAATGGCGTCCTTATTTCGAGTTATATTTATTTTCATGATTATTACTCATTTTAATAGGTTTGGATACTCTAAAATTACATTTAATCGTTCATTATCTTTAACTGAAACTACTTGATGTAGTAAATATGTTTAAAATTGCCTAAAATTACTAAAAACTCATGTTATGTGCCGTGAGGGCGACGCCGCCATGTTTTTCATACAAACGCGACCCGGCTTACGTAAGGTCAGCCATATTTAATAATTGTGTTTTTTAATATTTATACGACGTTCAACTTTGTAAATAGTTTATATATAGTTTATTATATGCTTATACTTACATTAAATTTAAATTTTAACTCTTTTTAAACTAATTTAACCCCTTTAAACTCAAAAACAAAATACCTCGGTATAATGGCCTGATTTTTATACGTTGTTCCTAACTCCGAGGTACCCTCGGTATAAGGAAAAATACTATGTCATGATTTTTAGCTTATAACTTTACAAATAATAACATTTGAAGTATATGCTTGATTACATAATAATAATGATGAACGTGACAAGCTTATAACCTAATTCGGCGGTACAAAATATCCTCTAGGAATCTTAATATGACACGATAATTGTTGACGCAAAAATCATGGTTACCTAGAAAACCTTAACTTAGTACCTATGTATATTTGAAATGATAAAAAACAGTGTTATTTTATCGCTATTAACGTAAGTGATACATATTTTTACCAATATTTTATGCATGATTTGAGTAACATATCTATGTTGTTTCTAAAATCGATAATTTGATAACTCGAAATATGGATTATTAAAATACTTGCTGAACCCCTAATATGGAGAATGACATTTTACATAGGTAGGTCGAGGTACCTCGGAAATCGGAATATGACTCTACATCACACCTTCGCAGTGTCATCCGATGCCGTCATCAAACCATAAATTCAAGATGAATAAGCGACTTTCTTCGTAAATTTAAAAGGGGTCTGGATAGATATGCCTGACTTTACGAAACTACTACTAGATACTACTTATTACTCTTTATAAAAGAAGAAAGAAAGAAATTTGTAGACGTAAAACTTTATTTGGGTGAATAAAATAACACACACGACGGTTGAGTTTTTATAACACTTATATACACAATTGCCTAATTTCATCTCTGTATTTTATTTCCATTATCCTTCTACTTTGTGGTCTGATGGCCGTTGTAATATTGTTATCGAAGAATTCCCAGATAAATGAATGTCCTGTATACTGCATTTCATGTTTGGTTTAGGGGTCTGGTTGATTTTTTCATTTTCTTGTTGTTGTCACTGAAAAATAAAGTAAGTAGGTAAATTGTATGGATAGTTGACAGAATTAAGCTTATCCTTCTAAGTAGGTACCCATTTTCACAAATCTTAGTGAGTTTAGAAACGAAAACGCTAGAACAAAAACCTAGGTAAGCAACTAAACTGATGCCAAATTACTGATAAAAACATAAAAATATTTCCATTTTACGTAATTTCCTAAAATAATTCGCACACAAGCTTACCTTATCGATTTTCCAATTGCATATTGCAAATACAAACATAATAATTTAATAAAAGATGTTTGTTTTCTAATGTAAAGACTTAACAAAAATACTTTCAAAGAATAGCGGCAAACTTTTCGGCGGAAAATTGAACATGGCGCCGGGCCGGCGCGCCTCCAGTCCAGCGCGCATGCGCCATAGAGATGTACCTAGTGCAATGTTCCTTGCTTCCGACCTATGCTTGAATGAAAAAATAATCGATGCTGGATCGATTAATGGGTAGATACTTTTATTATAATCATATTCGTTTATGGTAAATACATTAGGTACTCATCGGAAATTAGTACTGATAAGGTATTTGTGCTTTTGTAAGTATTCGATACTTTTCCTCATCCCTTACACATCTACTTTAATACGTATCATCAACTATTAAACATTTAAGTAAGAACATAAAATATCGTGGAAAAAATTTAGACCTTACTTTAGATAAAAACTATAGTAAAAATGTTTAAATCATTCGAGTTCAATAATCGATTATATTCGATTACTGTCACTATTTCATCAATTTACCCCATCTCTATTCTATTTTTTTTTTAATCGCTTGGTAAAGTCCATAGAACATCACAGAAGCATTATGAATATTTTTTCTAGCCAATGTTACCAGTTGCAATAATGAATTATGAAAATGCTACATTAATAATAGAAATTATCACGAAAACCAATATAAATGGAGAGTATTTAATTCTTTTCATTATTTTCAACTACTATTTGGAATAATTAAATTTATTTGGAGTACTTTAAGGTTAAAAAAGTATATCGATATTTTCGATTGTAATTTCCTTACGTTCATGGCCACACTCATGGAGCCACTGACAGGACTAACTCGGAATATGGAACAGGCTACCTCGGTATATGGAAGAAACCATAATCCTACCTCGGTATTAGGGTAAATCGACATGGGTAATAAATTATACTTTTTTAAGTATAATAAATGTGTTATCAATGAATCTGTGTTAAGAAATATAAAATTTAACGTATATTCTTACAGAAGACAATATTTCACATCAATATTGATGGTTACAAATGCTTATTTTTCTTACTTACTTTCAAATGTTGTGATTTACCTCGGAATAGGGACGCGATACCTTAATCATGTTAGAAAACTTATATACATGTATATTTCCGTAATCGTCGCTCTGTTTAGGAATGCGGTATAAATATACCTATATCTAATCTAATCAAAAGTGGAGTCATTTGTAACAGTAAGGGCGGATTCGACCAACGAAGAGTAACTTTTTACTCACGAGTAAACTACCAGTTACTCGCGAGTAAGCAGATTTTGCATTCTACCAAACCTGAAACCAAGATAAGTAGCTTATCCCAAGAATAAAATGTTATACCGCCAAAATTGACTGTGTAACGAGCTTATCCGAGAGTAATTTTGTAATGGCGGCAGCACATCAGCTGATTAGAAAACCGTCATAATGACATATAAACACATCTGTCAAAACATAAACAAAAGTACGTTAAAAGGCAAATTCTCAGAATAATAACAGCGAATAAAATATTAAAACATAAACAATTTTATACTATTATAATCCATTCAAACTAAGTTGGCATGTCATTTCTATTGCATGCTTTGAAACGCAGCTATTTTTATTTTAGTTGCATTACAGTTTCGTTCCTCGTTCATTCAATTAATCATGGTATAACTTGGTAGAATGCAAATCTACTTATCCCAGATATTTACTCGCGTATAAATTTTATTCCGGTATAGTTATTCTCGTGTAACGTGATGTTTGGACGAATCCACCCTAAGTAAGACATCATAAATTCCTTCGTCTCAAGACTCTGCATAAAACATGTACGAATACGATGCATAATTTGGTAGTTTTTCCCGTACCGTGTCTTGGGTAGGGAGTTTTGATTGAATTAAGCGCACGTAAGGGATCGTCGTCTATAACTAACCCCCCGGAGTAATCCCGTCCGTGAACATACAAACGTGGTATCACTGGGCTGTAGCAGAGTGGACTGTATTAAACATACAAGTGTTAGCGACTAGCCCTTTTCGTGATATAAATATGCGATACAAATAGCAGGTTCGATGATAAAGTAATTTCGTTTCATTATCTTTTTCATAAAGTTAACTTCTAGCAGTGGGACACTCTACAAAGGCTACATTTAAAGAAATCCAAAAGAATGTAATTGAATGTAAGCTTATTGAAAAATTAACACTCCATCATTTAGTAATCATTATACAAACATAGTTCGGATCTAAAAAATATATAGTAAGCCAAGAACTATAACATTTTTATAAGGGTTAACGTTAAGTACATGTTTACAGCCCTAATATCGATATCTTTAGTGAAATATCTAGAGTAAGCACTAAACCTCGTTTATGTTAGGAGTGCAATATGATATCGGACCCGAACCAAACAAAATAACATCGATACGATCATTCAATACTTTTTATAACTTTCTGCGTGCGTAGCGCTACGACGAGTCGTAGCAGCCGTAGCTCGTAGCGTAGTGCTACGAGCAAAGAGCTACGCGGCTGCGTAGCAACACAAAAAAAGTTTAATTTAGTAATGAATAACAAAAAAAAAACCGACTTCAAAAAAACAAAAAGATGAACACTAAAAAGCGAAAAATAAAGACTAAATATTTCTTGTCGTAACCTGTTAGGTACCTATTAATTTAAGTAAAATAGAATATTTCCACTATCGACTTATCTGCTTGATGTCGGTGCCAAGCCGAATACCTAGATAGGTAGAATAAATATACACACGCCAATGCACTATAATAATATGGAAGTATCCACAATCATCTTCTTCCCGCGCACGAGACATACTTACATAAGTACCTACCTAACGCTTGCGCCGGTGTGGGGCTGGTTCTGAGCAACGCAACCCAAACGGGCAGACACGTGCGGGCAGACGCTGTCAACGGACGTCCCGAATTATGAAAAAATCGATGCTTACGTTACGTTGTTGATAAATTTCTATGCTAAGTTGAATGTTAGTCTTTGATAGTTTACAAAATTAGTAGTAGATATTTCATTAGATTTATATTCCACTTTTAATTTTATTTTGCTGTAGGTATACATGTATCGCTTAGTACCTATTAAGTAGGTGTTATATTTCGAGCTTGGCACCGACTTCGAACAGATAAGTCGATAGTGGAAATATTCTATTTTACTTAAATTAATAGGTACCTAACAGGTTACGACAAGAAATATTTAGTCTTTATTTTTCGCTTTTTAGTGTTCATCTTTTTGTTTTTTTGAAGTCGGTTTTTTTTTTGTTAAAAAGTTTGTTTATTTTTTGCTTTTTAGTGCTAGTAATTAAGTTTAGAATTAATAGATTAGTTTAGTCATAAGTAAAGTATAGGTACTTGTAAGTATATTAATAAAGTTTAAAAAGTTTGTTCTGTTTGCTGTTTTGTGATAGTCATTAAGTTTATAATGAATAGTTTTTTGTTAGATAAGCGTAGTTATAAGTAAAGTTAGTATAGGTACGTGCATAATAAATATTTTTTTAAAGTTTGTTTGTTGAAGGTTTTTTTAACAAAGTTTTGTTTGTATCATAAGTAGAAATTATGGGGAGACCAACCAAAAATGCAGCCCGCATGAAAGCAAGCAGAAAAATGGAGGATAAAGTTAAAAAGAAGGAACGCTTATCCAAAAATTTAAAGCGAAATGCTGCATCGCGTTCTCAAGAATCGCAACATACTCGTGAGGCAAGATTGTCTCAGATGAGAAATTATATGCGCTCTCGATTATCACAAGAGATGACTGAACAGCGTGAACATCGATTGAGCGTTATTTGTGACCGTTTGAGTAACGAAACTCCGGAGCAACGTGAACATCGACTCGATGTTATCAATGAACGTTTGAGTAACGAAACTCCGGAGCAACGCGAGCATCGACTCAATGTTATCAATCAACGTTTGAGTAACGAAACTCCGGAGGAACGTGAACATCGACTCAATGTTATCCATCAACGTTTGAGTAACGAAACTCCGGAGCAACGCGAACATCGACTCGGCATTATTCACGAACGGTTGAGTAACGAAACTCCCGAACAACGCACTGAAAGGCTAACTTCAATGAGACAGCGTAATCTTGAGAACAGTCGAATTGAAACGGAAGAGCAAAGAAGAGAACGCTTGGAGAATATGCGTGAAACTTCCCGCAGAAATAGATTCCTGGGGGAAAATAATTTTCTATCTGCCATCAACGAATTTGCTGATGTTCCATGTGGTATATGTAGAAAATTATTATATCCTAAGCAGAGATGCTATCTTGACACATCATGCAGACAAGATTTACTGCCTAGTGAATTAGTAGAAATGAATAATATTGTGACATGTTCGCGATGCTCTACCAGCGTGAGGAAACGTAAAGTGCCTTCCAAAGCATATTGGAACAAAATGGACGTTACACCAATACCACCAGAAATAGCTAGTTTGTCAGATGTAGAACAACGCTTACTAACAAGAATAATTCCGTTTCTAAAAATTATTAAGGTACAAAATAGGTTCAGTCAAAATTGGTGTAAAGGACAAGTGGTTTTATTTGCACAAGACGTTGTAGAAATTGCTGAGCAATTACCACTTCCTCTCTGCAATGCAGGATTGGTTGTTGTAGTAGAAACTCGGGAGAACTTGCAACAACACAGAGAGTTTAATTTAAACATTGAAAGAGTAAAGACTGCGTTACAATGGCTACTATTACATAACAACCTATATCAAGACGTCATACCAAACTTTGCTAGTATATTAGACAACGATATTTCACAGATATTTCAGGTTGCTGAATTTCATGATGATGATAGCAATGGCAACCAAGTGCAGACTGATAGGGCTCAGCAAATCACTGTACAGCAGATACAATCAAATCAACCCAGCAGGCTTGTACACATAAATAATGATGTATCTATTTTACGTGGTTCTTTTCACCAAGGTAATGACAGATTTAGCATAGACTCTCGTGGAAGGCAGTGTACTGGTATCGCAGCAACTGCTTCTGTCGCCTTTTCATTATCAGATGCAAATACATGGACGGTGAGTGATGTCGACTATATATTGATAGTTGGAGATACATACTATCATGAATGCATTTTAGCACGACAAAATCCCAATGCTGGAGAACAAAACGTTGAATATTTAGCGTTGAGAGAACTCCTGCCACGGTTGTTGTTTAATGGGCATTGGGTGAATGTTAATGTTCAGAATAATGTCTCGATTGATGGGCATATTGATAAAGATCAGAGCGAGGAAGGATTCCCAAATTTAAAAAATGCCTTGGCTTGTTTTTTTAGGGATCACCAATGTGGAATTCTTACAAGCAATTCAGTTTCTGTGGCTATTGCTTGCCAAAGCATATCGGGCAATACATATTATTGGTTATTTGATTCTCATGCTCGGGGGCCAAAGGGTTACAAAGCGTCATCCAGAGGGACTGCGTGTTGCATGCGCTTTGTCAACATAGATGAATTATTCGCAATCCTACGTCGCAATTTAAAGGTAAATAAAGGTGATGATCGTTTTTTCAACACATACTGCATTACACCGATTTCAATTTGCATCGACGAGAATCAAGCAGAGCAAGTAGTTGCTTCTCAAGCATCACACCACGAATCATTACATGATCCACCCTGTAATAATTTGGACGCACCTTCTGTGGTGGAATACGTCGTAACGCAAGAGTCATTTATTTTCGGATGCTCCCCTCAAGGCCCTGTCAATATATCCCCTGTAGATACGTTCCAAGATACACCTATATCTATTGGCACCGACAAGAGAGAAGCAGTGCAAGAGGTTGCTTCTCATTCATCACCCGTAGTGGAACACGATGTCATTCAAGAGTCACTTGTTTATACCTGTTCCTTTCAAGGTCCTATCCCTGTATCATCTGATGATACTACAACTACACATGAAAACCAGGTTATTCAACAATGCCCAGACACTTCCCAAGATATTGTGTTGCCTCCATATCCTATTCCGAGTGTGTCGAATAATTCCACAACCCCGATAACGCATCTACGATTACATACAACTAATTTAGAAAAACGAGTAATTTGTTCGACAAGTTTACTTTATTCTATTGACGAAGACGTACCGACTTTGGATACCATTGTTAACGCTAATAATGGACATAATTTAGATGATCCACTCCGAGTTGTTGATGTCCAAAGAAAAACTGCACCACCGCTTAACATTGAACGAGAAAAAAGGATGGAAGAACTTTGTTGGTATTTTCTTTACCCCGATGGTAGAAACGGTTTTGGTGAAGATAGAGATATCAGTATAACTGCTCTTGATTATTTCCAAGCTCGAATTATGAGCAACGATCCTCGATTCCAAAGAAACGACTATTTATTCTTTGCTCTGTCTGTGGTTGAATATTTTAGAGCTAAGGCAAGTGTTTCCGTTTCATGTAGAATGAAACAAGGTGAACATACACCTCAAGGTCTCGTCGATAATATGCACCTAACGATGAGAAATATCAGAGGCTCGGCTGCATACTGGAAAAGATGTTGCTCTGAGTTAATTGCTATGGTGCGGAGTCTTGGCCCTCCAACTTGGTTTGTAACATTTTCATGTAACGATCTGAACTGGCCAGACATGATCAAAGCATTACTCATAGCAGATGGACGCCCTGATGCAATGCCTGACGCTGTCGAAGACATTCCCTTTGATGAACGACTCGAACTTGTACAAAAATACCCAGTTGTTGTAGCGAGACAGTTCACACTTAGGGTAAACGCATTAATGAGATTTTTAAAAATGAATGCCGACTGTTTAGGAGGATCTATTACAGATTTTTGGCACAGAATAGAATTCCAGAACAGAGGGAGCCCCCATTTACATATGCTTTTGTGGTGTAATACTGTACCAGATTTTGATAGTCCTGAAGGGCTTAGAATAATCGATCAGGTCGTGTCATGCTCACTTAACGGTGATAATACTGAGCTGGTTAAAAGGTTGCAAATTCACAAACATTCCACAACATGCTATAAAGATAGAAATACTGGTGTGTGTCGTTTTGGATTTCCGAGGCCTACAAGTGATACAACGACCTGCTTAGAACCTGATGACGCCCTTCGTAATAATGGGCGTTTTTGTATACTGCAGAGAAATGCAGACGAAGTTATGGTTAACAACTATAACACAGTTCTTCTAAAAATTTGGGGAGCAAACATGGATATACAACCTTGTGGAAATGTAACAGCTGTTGCATATTATATTGCCAAATATGCAAGCAAATGTGAACCCAGTGATTGTGGCGATGTTGTGAGGGAAGCGGTTCAGAAAGCAAAACGGCAAAGTAATGATGTATGGAAGCAATTGTTTTCGGTTTCTATGGCGATCCTTGGACAACGCTTAGTTAGTGCACCAGAAGCGGCTTATCGTCTCTGCCACTTGCCTCTAAAGATGTGTTCTCGAAAAACAGTCTTCGTCAATAGCTGTCGTCCGGAACAACGTTACAGACTATTACGATTTGGTGAAGATGAAACATCGATTTTCAACAACATATTCGATCGCTACCAGCAACGACCAAACGAATTAGAAGAGGTAAGTTTGGCTGAATTTTCGGTTCGTTACGAAACTGTTTCGAGTACAGTGTGGACCGATGATGACGGTGACATTGAGCTAAGAGATCAGGAGAACGAACACCCACGTTACATAAAACTACTGGATCAGACCAGAATGAGAATCAGGAATCAGGCCGCAGTTTTGCGCACTCGGTACTATACCCTGAATAGTGACCGAGAAGGGTTTTTTTACAATCTGGTTGTGTGTCACATCCCTTTTCGCAATGAAAGTGAACTCATGGAAGAAGGCGAAACAGCTGAAGCTTGTTTCTTACGCCGACAATCAGAGTTAAGGCCTCTTTTACATAATTTATCCGTGGAGCAGTTTGCCCATGCTGAGCAAATTATACAACAAGCTCTTGTTCAAGCTGTAGCACTAAACACTGTGAACGATGACAGAAGCACCAACGACCCTAGAGAACATAATATAAACATATACGCCGAGGACCAGATCAATGTATATGCAGATCAAGATGATTTTATCGACAATAATGATTCCACTGCTATGCCCGATGAAGTTTTTGTAAATGGAATCAGAAGCCTCAATGTTCAACAAAAAGATTTATTGAAACAGGTGTCAGATTCCATTGATAAAGATATCAGGTTAGATGAAAATCAGCAGCCTTTGTTATTATTTATCACGGGTGGAGCTGGTAGCGGGAAATCATTTATATTAAAATTAATTGTTGAGCATATTAAACGCTGCTATGCTCCCACGGTGGACGTGCTGTTGAAACCAAATTTTGTTGAAGTGGCGTCTTTGACGGGTGTTGCAGCGCGCCAAATTTCTGGTCGAACGCTTCACTCGGTATTTTCACTTCCTATTGAAAAGACCACTACGATGACTTATCGTAAAATGAGTGGACAGCCATTGGAACGGGAAAGACGGAAGTGGCGTTACATAAAATGGTTAGTGATTGACGAAATATCGATGGTGTCGTATGAAAATTTGCGTATAATCCATTTACGCCTGCAGGAGTTCAAAAACAATCATTTATTGTTTGGAGGTGTAAATGTATTGTTATTTGGCGACATAATGCAGTTACCGCCAGTTAAAGGGCATTGGTGCTTCGATCAACCTTTGTGGTCAAACGCAGAAATACATTTATGGCAACAGTTCTCCTTCTGCGAACTCACCATCAACATGCGTCAAAGTAGCGACGAGGAATTCGTGGATTTATTAAATAATTTGCGATTCGGTGAGCTCACAATCTCACAATTGCAACTTTTGTGTGAAAGACGGCGAGTTGAACAGGTTGGTGATTTCGCGGATGGCGCTGCAGTTAGAATTTTTCCTACCATCAGATTGGTAGATGAATATAACTGTAAAATGACGGATCAATTATTACAGTCCAGTCGCGTTTACACCATGCACGCTGCCGATGAGTCTCGAGAGGCTGCAACGTACGGAAAACGGCCACCATGTAACGTAATTCCTGCTGACGTTAATAACTGTGGTGGTTTGTTGCACGTACTAAAACTGGGAAAAGGATCCAGGGTAATGTTAAGGCGCAACATATCAGTTACTGAGGGTCTCGTGAACGGTGCGATGGGAATCATTTGCAAGTTTAAGTGGCCGGCCCTTCGTCGCGATCAGTTAGAAGCAGGTGAGTTGCCTGATGCAGTTTACGTTAAATTTGACGATGAGACCATTGGCATCAAAGTGAAAGACAGTGAAGGCTTAGTGGCAATAGCTCCTTCAACAGCAACATTCCAAGCTAACAAGGGCTACGGGGATGTAGAAAGAAGAATGCTACCGTTAATCTTGAGTTGGGCTGTAACTGTTCATAAGCTTCAAGGTACCACCTTAAATAAAGCTGTAATTGACTTGGGAAAGAAAAACTTTGCCAAAGGCCAAGTGTATGTTGCCCTTAGCCGGGTGAAGACATTAGAAGGTATTGCACTTTGTGATTTAGAACCAAGAAAATTACTTACTAGACCACATGACGAAAAAGCACTACGAGAAATGGAAAGATTAAGACGATTAAAAGAAGTAATTTAAGGCCCGAGTTCACAATACCCTACCCTACCCTTCTTACCTTTTAAACCTTCCCTGGATTCCACGAACATTTCAATACCAAAATTAGCCAAATCGGTTCCACCGTTCTCGAGTTTTAAGCAGACTAACGATCATCAATTCATTTTTATTTAGGTATATATAATATAACACGATTAAAGCTTTCAAAGCCGTTAATGCCGTATATATAACACATAATTATAGGTAATTCGACAGGCACCTAACCTAACCTAAGTAAATTGTCTTCAAATTTATAGTAGGTACTTAGGTAATAATTTTTTTCTATAAAATTAATCGTAAAGTAAAAGATAAGTCAAATCGTGTATCAACACATAATAATATTATGTTATAATTGATGCGAATGATATCAATAAGTCCTACTCCTAGTGTAGTGGTTAGTGACCCTGACTGCTATGCCTAATGTCCCGGGTTCGATCCCCGGCCGGGTATATATTTGTTTAAAGACAGATGTTTGATATTTGTACTCGGGTCTTCTTCTGCGATGAAAAATCAGCTCTCCGTTACCCATATTATAATTATCTGTCTAGTTTGGGGTCAGATGGCCGTGTGTGAGATGTCCCCACATATTATTATTATTGCTTTCAATCAGTAAAGTCCAAACAAAGTTGCTGCTTATCGTTGAGGGGTTCCCCCTGAATGCCTTTTGTTTCCATTATTAAATCAAATTGTTATGATAAAATATAATAACTATATTTAGGTTCTGTGCTCCCTCCCTAGATGGCACTGCGAGCGTTAATTCTACATCGCGGTATGGTTGTATTTCTGGATTGGCTCTTATTTCACAATACTGTTATAAACCGTGGTACGCGTCGCGGCATTAGGTTTTATTCAGCACATTACATTACATACCCAAATTAGTGTATGTTATTCCTGCTAGGCTAAGTAGGCTAGACCACTTAATATTAAATTTAAGTCTTACTACTAGGTATTCTATACGACATCTTTACGTCCGAACACGTTAACAAATTCTTCATCGCGGTATTAAGATTTTTTCTGCACTATATATAGGCAAATTAGTATTTGCTACCAGTTTCGTCAATTCATACTAGAAATTATTAAAGTTATGACTGTTGTTACTTCCGTAATTTTAATACCTGGTATATTTTTGAAGTTAATAGAATTGGTTTCAAGCTGCAATAAGTCCTACTAGCTAGTCTATACGAGTCATTTACGTCCAAACATGGTGTAGTTGCTGCTTACCGTTGAGGAGTTCTCTTGACTGGCTTCCGTTTCCATCATCAGATCAGCTCCAGGTCACCATCATATTTTTTTGTTATACGAACTATATTTAAGTTCTAAATTTCATTAGAATCGGTTAATTGGTGCTCAAATTGGAAATTCATACCCTGTTTTTACCCTTTTTCCCACCCTTAGGGTTGGAATAAAATTCTGAAAAAAAAATGGGACCACCCCTGAGATAAGCCCAGAATATCAAAAAAAGAATTATCAAAATCGGTCCGTAAACGACGAAGTAATCGTTGAACATACATAAAAAAAAAAAAAAAAAATACATACAGTCGAATTGAGAACCTCCTCCTTTTTTCGAAGTCGGTTAAAAAAGGATATAGGTATATTATTATTTTTTTGAATAAGTTTATTCATCATCAGCCAATAATCATCCACTGCTGGACATAGGCCTCTCCCAAGGAGCGCCACAACACTCGGTCCACGGCCTTCCTCATCCAACCACTACCCGCCACCCGCCTAAGGTCGTCAGTCCAGCGGGCAGGAGGGCGTCCCACGCTGCGTTTGCCTGTTCGTGGTCTCCACTCGAGAACTCGTCTACCCCAACGGTTTATTGAAAAGTAAATAATTATATAAAATAATTATAATATTTTTAAGCTTACATATCAAGTAAGTAATGGAATGAAATAATTCCAGTCAAGAAGAGTTCCAAGTATTTTATTAGGTAAATATAAACAGTCAGACGTCGGAGAGAGTCACCGGGGTAGGGGGTTTGTAACAGGAGGCAGGGGGGGGGGGAGGCTTGTGGCATTAGTGCCGTCGCGACGACCGCCCGGCGTCTACAGGGCCATACAGGGTGTTCGGGTAATGATCGATTCTAATCTCGTTAGTCGTCAGCGTCTACTAGAATTATGTTTGGAAATATGTTTCGTAGACGTATTGGAAGTAGGTAAGCAAGTGGCTCTTTAAAAAAGTCAGGGATTTATTATTATCCTACTACATACACTATTAGTAGGTACACTGTCAAAGCAAGAGAGCAATAGATTTAGATTCGTTTAAATATTTGGAGCAAGTCACCCTAAAAGTGTATTAATTACCATACATTATTATGATGATGAAAAATGTATTAAGTAATCTTATGTCGACTGTAAAGTATTATTTACGAATTAAGTACCATTTTTATCATACGTACATTACTATGATGATGTTAAAAATAAAGTAATCTGATGTCGAGTGGCAGTTAAATATCTCTATTAAATTTTTTATTCCCACCCTGTGGAACTTTAGCAAATCTTATTACATTCAAATGTAAGTGCAAATATGCCAGAGCAATAAGCCTACAATACATTCGTAAATATTGTGAAAAAATCATTTATGTGTATCGACGAATACAGTACGGAGAAAAAATACAGTACGACAGCACACTAAAACTGAAAAAAATACACCCAAATTACAAAATTTAACTCTCACAAAATAGAATAAATTGAACTGAAATTAAATTGGCTCAGTCAGTCCCAAGTCCCCACATAACTATACCTTTTCTTCTGAAAACGTTTGACTGGAGTGCTATAGTACGTACGTGAGAGAGCAATGCCGTATTAAGATGATCTCTCAAAAGTTTATGCAGTAAAATCCACTTGCAATTCTCTTTGAAACCTCTTGGGTCGTGGATAGTCTTCTGAATATTACATAGCAGGTACTTAAGGAAAGTTTTATTTAACCCACAGCTGAAATGAAGGGGATGAAAACCAGCAGCTGTTCAAGTGATTGAACAATATAATGATATTAATTTTAATGATGTAAAACTTAAAATTCACTTCGCATCGCAAAAAATATATATTTCCTCTTTAGAGAAAATATTTCAAAGAATTGAATCGCTAACATTGTTTAGCAACCAAAAAAGTTTTCACAAAAAGGTCGTCACAATAACAACAAAAGATAATCCTTGAGAATGAAGTAATTTAGCGAGACGCTAGACGCTACGGCCCGAGTTTATAATTTTATACGAGGGGCGGCGGCGGGCGTTGCAGTAACCGTAAATATAAGCGACACACCCTCCAGATTATTACACGCAACACTCGGGTTTATTTCTAAATCCACGGAACCTTTGTTTTGGTTTGTTTTGCCAAATGTGAATGAGAAAATATTAATTATCGCATCCGTAGTAACATAGGAGCCTAAGCATATCTAAGAATCTGAGGTTCGAAGTTTTTTTAATCTATAATTTTTAAATTTTTTTAATTTGGTAAGTAAGTAATAAGTAAACTGGTAAAAATAGGTTCAGGCACAGACCTGTATTCTGTGGGTTCAGGTCTTTCAGGCACAATGCACAATGCATAGAACAATGCAGAGCCTAGTGTACTACTACTCCCCCCCCCCTCCCCATTCTTCACACAGCACGGTAGCGCCATCTATGAGGAGGTTAGCGAACACAAGACTGGCTGGAAAGTTTCAGAAATATTGTATAACCTCCGTACGTTAGACCTCCCTTTTGTAGCCTCTTTGATAGGGAGCTTTGTCTTTTTGTAAAATAGCGCTAGAGGGCGACATTAGCAACATATTATTATTCTGAGTCTGGTTGCCACCGAGTGAGTAGTATAATGTATATACTGATACAACTACCGATTCGATAAAATATTTTGTAGACACCGTAAGCACAAAGCTTTCCATTTACTTACTATCATGAATTCATAATGATTAAGCTTAAATAATATAAAAGAAATAATATGTGGAGACATTACATACACAGCCAACCGACACCAAACTAGGCAGAGCCTATATAAAAGGTATCGGACAGCTATATGTATAAGTTTTATATATTTTTTGAAGCTACTGGTTAATAATTTAAATAAGACAAAGGTACGCATAAGTAGCTATATACTGTACGCACGCGGTCCCATTGAAGATTTTCAGTTCAAGGCCGTGTCTGTAATAAGACTGAAACCAACCGAAAGCCAGCCGCATAATAAATACAGCCTCGTGTGGAACCGCTAACTTAGTTGTACGCAAGTTGCAGGTAGATTAGAGAAGTCGGACAATCTAGATAGGTATATACTATTCAATATACCTGTCATTAAAAAGTTAATGAATTAGTTGGTTGGTGTTAACTAGGTGTAAAATAAAGAATTTCTCACAAAGAAACCGTATGAATAAAATACAAACAAAGCATCCCTAACTAGACTAAGAATGTCTTAACTTTGTTGTGGAAACTTGAACCCGGTGGTTGGAGCTTTCCGCTGAAATACAGGAAGCGCTGTAACATGTTGAAGCCGCTGTGGAGCGGTGGACTAATTAGCTTTGCGGATAACGGCTGTTTTGTTATGAAAACTGTTATACTAATTTAAAACAAGCCAAGCTTAGCGTTGGTAGACTTGGTGACAGGAGCGTCAATGTAAATCGGAAAACAAAACGGGATTGTTTGTCACGCAATCGTTTATTTATACAACGGGATAGAGTCGTGCTCGTTCGTTTGATTCTAATACGCAATAAAAGAGTACGTGTCTATTATTAAATCTATATTTTACTACTACTTACAACATAAAAAAGTATAATACATATGCATATTAGAAGAAGCTCAAAAACTACTCAACCCATTTCAAAGACTCTTCTACTATTCTAATACTACATTATTATATTGAGACTACATTAAATCCCAGAAAAGTTAGAATAAAGCTCTCAATCTTTATTCACTAGAACTCATTTTAATGTAACCGCAAGCTATTTAAAATAATCATAGTTCATGTGCACTTAGAACAATGCAGCGAATGAGCAAGATTTCTTTTGAAGTAGAGTGAACAAAGGTTCTCGGTTCACAATAATACAGCCCCATATCTGTATGTATACGAGTCTAGACTTGCGCGTTGCGGCCTAGGCTGTAGTGCTGTGAAACATCTCTTTATTTAGGAAGTATACCTCTCTCACTCCTATAAAGCTTAACTATGTGATTAAGGAAATTTAATTATTTGGAAACGACCTCTTCCAAAAGCTTAATGGTTGGTATAATTAAGAAAAACAAACCCCTTATTGTTTTACATCTGAATTTATACTAAGTAACCCAGCATCTGTTAAAATGGTTGCTACATAAATATTCCTTCCTTTTCCATTAATGGATAACTCCAACTGTAAGGCCATTAAAAGAAATGTAATTTGTAATAGAAAAGAACATCTATACAATAATTCGTGTACATATTGAGAGCTGCAATTTAAAAGTCAATATTAAATACTGAATGTCATTAATGGTTTCAGTCCTATTGTTTTTTTGTCGATTTAATGTGGAGCGCTGTATAAAGCCGCCCTAGCGTGGTGGGCGGCGGGGCGGGCGGGCGGCGGCGGCGGCACGCGATCACTTCCCAGTGAGCCGGCAGGGGGAGCGCGCGTCCTTCTCCTCACTACTGTCTCCTTACTTACTGTTTCTATTGCTATAGTATCGGCAGGCTGAGTGACGTAAACGTTTATAATACCATCGGTGTCCGTGTGGTGTGCGTGTGGGGGCGTGGGAAGTGACTGCGTCGCAGGAACGACGGCGGCGTGCAGCGCGGCACGAGTGGAGCCAACACAAGATAACCTTGCTCTTGCTGCATTTATTATTCAGCGAGTGCGCCCGGCTGTAGCAAGGATGGCGCCCTTTACAGGTACTTACAGTTGTACTTACTTAACATTATTGCAGAAAAAAAACTGATAAGGCTGATATCATAAAATCTATCGGCATCTGGACTTCAATGTTATTTATTCGTCGCAGGCGTACCTACTACAAAACGTAAATCTATGTAAATGTACCGACGTCACAACGTGTCGTGCCCTGAATGTTGCAGTTACATAGGAAGGAATATATAAATCTGTATAGGTATTACATACTTACCTCTACATACCTAATACATATATGTATCACAGACCGGCCGGTGACAATGTTGAATGAGATAGATAGTTCAGGAAATAAGCGTATAATTTCAGAGTAAAGACTGAAATATTTACTTACTAAACTTAGCACAATTAACTAATAAATTATGCTAGTACTCATACCATATAAGCATGTAGGTATAGTTCAATAAGGCATTGATTTTCTACATATATACCTACGAGTAATCTATTTAGCTAGTATTGTACATCAGCTAAGCATTATTATTTCAAATAATTTAATTTTAACTACTTTTCTAAGTAATGCTAGAAAAATCCACATAAGGTTAAAAAACATAAGTTAACCGTAAAAATAGTGGTTAATTACGATTGATAATAAAATGAACCCGAATTTATAAAATATCAACACCAATCGGTCAATCTTAAAACTTCTTTTACCATCTGTGGTTATAAGCCTGTAAATAATAAGAATTTCCACTAGTTTTCCACGGCAATTTCCCAAAGCCATAACCGATTGATGGTAATGTTCTCATTACGGGCACGCGAACAATGGGCGCTGACCTAGAAGGAGTTCGAGCCCTCCGCGGCGAAGGAACGGCTCATTAAATGCCGATCACCTTACCAACTACGAAACTATTTTGTTCCAATTCCCTTAAAGGGTTCACACGACTACTTACTAAGAACAACACCGCGGTGGCAAACGCTAGTGTACTTTTGTCACCGACACACAAAACATGCAAATGGATATTATTGCTGCTACTCTATTGGTACCTTGTTGCTACGCTATCCAAAATTAACTTTAAAATTATGACTCGCCTGGTCTGATACGCTATTTGTAAAATCCAACGAGACAAAATTTTCAGGAGAGCCAAAAAATGTTTTTGACCCTTCATTTTAATGCCCTGGTAAAACTATGATACATATCTCAACGAATGTAACCTTAAAAGAAGCGGCAGAACCAAGGCTTTACATACAATACTATTTTATTTAAATATGACTAATATTGTTGCTGTAATGCACAAAAGAAAACACTAACTAGGTTTTAAATGGTTTTCTCACCCTAAAACCGCCCTCACTGACCATTTCATAACCTAGTAAGAGCCATTAGTGATAATCATAAGTTAAAGTATATAAAAAAAACATAATAGGTATACTTATTCATACGTCGTATTACTTAAGTAATGTACGAGTCTTATGTGTGTGAGGATTGTTTTTTTGAGGGTTTGGTTTAGATTGGTGATTAACAATTATTTTTAAAATACAACATATTTTTTTATGTTTACACAGACTAAATAGCAGCTAGAGAGATTTTGTAGAGTACTCTAAGCTTAATTGGCATCCGAGGTGCTGTCAGCCCGGGATGTAACTCTTAAAAAATAACAAGTCACTTGTGGAGCCTAAAGAACCTCTTTTACTAACGAACTGTACATACTAACTTACTAACATAAATAGGTACACGAGTAGGTAATTATGAAATTCTGATTCAATGCATAAATAACTTATTCAAATCTAGAATTATTTTCTTTGTTCAAGCCATCAGCCCATGTACAAATTTATACGCTGCCGCTGCACAGTGGATAGGCATACTCAAACTGGATTGGATAAATGGAATATCCCGTTTTTTCAGGATCTTTGAGTCACTAACTATCAAGTGCACTGTGCGGATGCAGTTACACAAAATACTTAAATGAAACATGAACAGAAGTCGATTACAACCTCGACACTCTGGTCAGATTAATTCGTCGGTCACCACCTCTCGTTCAAATTTGTTACACTAATTTATTAGTTTAAAATTTAAAAAACAAGTGCGTTTATTTTTTAGATGAGATGAGATGATTAGATGTCACCTGGTGACCGCTTCCACTGAAACGCTCAATACTCGAGACGTTCTTTCCATATAGGTTTAGGTACCTATATTGATTCGACGGGCACATTACTTTAATTTTCTGCTTTACCAAACGTAACTTTACCAAATATGTTTTAGAATAGATGTACCTATTTGAGTGCATTCTCTGCACAGACGAGACGCGGCTGGGTCACGATCAATACCAAGCAGAATGTCAAAGGGCTGCTGTGGAATTCTAATTTAGATGGGAGGTCTACGAAAAATGTCTAATCCTACCTATAAGAAAAAAAGTCACGAACAATTTCGATTCGATACTAAGTAGTATTTGAAGATTACAGTGATGCCTACACGGTTTCTAAATTTCTCCCACATGATTGGGTAAAGAGTTTATTGTAAGAACGAGTATTTAAGTAAACATACGAAAATAAAAAAAGCTCGCCAATAGCATACAATAGCTCAGCGCGTATTAGGACTAGGACACATTATAATAATTTTATGGATAAGAAGTTGAGACGAAAATAACCCGCCAGTTTACTTTAGAATTACTTAGTTAACATTAATTCAGTTTACTTAGCTCGCTTGCTCGAGGCCGACCACAACTTTAGTAAACTTTATTGTCCACCCTCGAAAAATTTCTTAATTATACCTAACCAAAGTTAACAAAAACATGAAACGTCATTGCTTCCAAGTTAGTTTACGAAGCGAGTCATTAGAGAAATGGCTCAGTTAAGATTATGATCTATGGCACAGTAAATTTCGTGCGTTACGTTCTAGTTCTAAATTATGTATGAAGTAGGTAATCATAAAATTCATAACCGAAAATAAACTAAGCGAAGAATAACGTTGCCATATTTAAATGTAAGAAGGTAGGTAACCTATACTGTATAATTATGCCCAAGTAAATAATTATTACAGTACTATAATATTAATCCTAAATACCTTATACTATACCTACCTTACTACTTACCTAATTATTATTTCGGTTTTTTAAAGATCTGAACACTTGAACACTATAAGTAGGTACTATAGGTACTTCTACTTAGGGAAAGACAACTGATACAAACAAAAACTATCCTTATTCGAATGTAATAAGGGTTCTGTCAGATGTCTTTCCCCGTGGAATGGGATATAAGTGGTCTTTCTGTTCCGTTTGTTTGTAAAATATAAATACAGTCATATAATAATTCATTTACTATGCTGCTAACTGCCCTATAAATATGAGGATGCCCTATAGAGGTAGGTAAGTATATCAACTCATACATTAGTTTTCAATACACTGAACATCAATCATAGCTGCCGACATTATAAATCGTAGTAAGTGCCTAGCTAAACATAGACCGACGATGGACTGAGGTTTAGTTGGCCGGCTAGTTTGTTATTAATATATATTAACCCTCTATTTCGTTTAGGAATACTTAATTGCTCTACAAAATATAGGTCATAGGTAGTTACTATGTAGGTATTTGGTACCATAATCTAAGTAGCCTATATTTTTACAAAATTACGGTCCTACTTACATTATGGACGTGAAAGTGTGTAAGTAACGGGGGTGTGTTAATTTTTCAAGAGAAAAAAAGCTGTATTTTTTATGGCCATGTAATAAACTGACACCCTGAATGTATATTGGCCATGTAAAAAACACAGGACATTTTACCCGTAATTCCCACAAACGAAGCTCGCGGGAATAGCTAGTTCTTAGAGTTACTTACGTAAACGTTATCCAGCTAAATTATAAAAGTATGCTTTCCATGGTATAATAAACTTTAAAGCGGCCTAATTTTTTTTAGTTAAATACGAAACGGGAATAATCTGTATTTACGTCCATCCAGTGTTATAAATACGTGGTGTTGACTGACGGATCGCCCTGTATACTTACTTAGATACAGTTTATGTACTGTATGATAATCATATTGAGCCAAATAGCTATTTTTGATTTGATTTGATATCGAGTTGGCTCCATAACGGGCACCACCACGGGAGCATACGCTCGGTCCACCGGCCTGGCGGGAGGATGTGTAAATACATGTCTCTGTAAATATTTGATGCCGGCCCGCGCCTACATTGAACCACCCCGTCTACGACTCTACTTGTTACTCTATATATACTCATATTGGATCTTACGATACCCGGACTATAAATACAGAGTATCGCTCCAAAGGTTCTCCTGTAATCAATATTGGGCAAAAGTCTAAATAATAAAGCTTCTTAGAAAGTATATGAATAGGAGTCATTCGTAGTATCAACCTGGCAACAACATGAGCATAATAGCAGATATTTGTGTTATCGGAAAAATGAGTAGTAATTTCCTCAGAAAAGGGCTGGCAGTATACTTAGAATAAAACGGAATGTTTGGTTCGTTCACTACTCTACTGAAGCTAGGCCATCGAACGACACGATCGATAGTTAACCGCACATGCTGCGTTTATGTGAGTGCTATCTTTATTATTTACTACTTATGTATATTATAGGAATAGAATATCTGCTTCCATGATCATTTTTTTCTAAAGAAGCCTGGTTATAAAAGCATAAATAATTAATTTTCATGTGTATACATATCTATCTCTAAAAATTGCCTACGAAGTGATTACTTAGTACAGAAACTACTGTTCAATCTTAGGGTCATACTAAGTATATTTTTAAATAAAAAAAAACAAATAACACGCACTCACGCCTTGTACTAATGTACTCCCTTGCGGGGTAGGCAGAGGTGAAGCTGCACCCACTTTTCGCCAGAGTGTTATGTTAGTCCCAATGTAATAGGGGGCGGGCATATTGCCATTTTACGGGCACATCCAAGACCCGAGAACAAATATCTGTGTTTAAACAAATATCTGCCCCAGCCGGGAATCGAACCCGGGACCATCGGCTCAGTAGTCAGGGTCACTAACCACTACGCCATTCGGTTTTTAAATATAGAAATGATTTCCCTTTCCTTCTCATAAACATTTATGTACTTATAAATATTTATATTCTTGCAAAGCTAATATTGTTCTACCTTGAGAGAAATAAATCCACCTGTTTACGTAGGTAAGTAAGAAAAGTTTTTCTTACTAAATTCTCCTTTGGGAGTGATATGCCGTTATAAATATGGAGCAGCCGAGTCGAGCTCGTTCAATAATAAAGGTTACAGCACGCACTTTGTTTCTCCTCACGCGGGGAATGAAACCATCCAATCCATAATGTGACTATTTACTTATACTTAGGTAGGTACAAATAATAAAAAGTGGTACTTATATAATTATTACTTAAACAGGTGCAGCTTTTAAAGTAGCGCCTTGGTGTATGTTTACCAGATACCAAACGACACCACACCGGGCCTTGATAGACAAGGTTTACGAGACCCTCAAGTATGGGGTGCAATGTGCAACTCTATCTACCCCGAGCAGTATACTAAGGTTTTGATTCTTAACAACTGTTGGTGGTCACAAAAATAACGATGTCTTACTTACCAAATGTACTCAGACATACATTCCAAAACTTCCATAGGGACCTATACCTACAGGTTTTCAAGTCATCAATCAATGAACAAAGAAGGTCGAGACCTAAACAAATTTGCCTCTGAATGACGTGTTAGCTACTTTATAGATGGTATAAAATAAGTTTGTTTACGTACTAGAAGGTTTATGTGGGTCATGGGGCGACCGCCGCCACTCTCACTAACCCTACTTTATTACTCGACACTCTATTAAGCCGCTCCCTCGTCGTGTGCATTCGCCTGTAGTTTAAAACAATTCAGTACCTACCATTTTAAATAAACACACACGTACAGCGTACAGGTTATTTTACTCTGGTATATACAGGGTGCTACGGACATGGACAGGTAAGAGGTATTTCTATGTAAGTAATGATAAACTAACAAGAATTGTTCCTATTTTTAATTGTAGGTCGATAGAGTCGAGACTATTCAACATATAGGTACCCTTTAAAACAAGCTGTTTGTGATTTCGTTTGCTCACTGTACCTACATACAGTTTACGTAGAATGTCGTGAAAGGTCACGTGACTATAAATAAAAGGTTTTCATCTACAATGTGTTGATTTTCGAACCCGACAAACTTTAAAGGTAGATTCTACGAGTAATTTCATCGAGAAAAAGCCCCCATGTGGGGTCAAATCTCAATATTCTAGAAATGTTTAAAGTTTTAGATAATTCGTTTTTTCTCCGAGTCACCCGCTTTTCGCTGTACATTTGTACTCACGTGATAGGTTGCGAGCCGTATCGCCGTTTTTGAATGAGTACAATGCACTGAAGTTGTTGGGTAAGTGGGCAACCCGACTGTCAGATGTTTTCAAGCTTCCCGAAGGCCTCCGACTAGGCTTAACGACTGCTGCTTAACGTGTCGTTAAGAACGGAAGCGTCCAGAAAAGAACCACTTGAAATCGGTCACCCATCCAATGGCTGACCGTGCCAGCCAGCTGGACTGCGGACGCTTTTTAAACGATATATTCAAAAATACTTTTTGAATGTATACACTTTATAAAATGTCAAATATTATGAATTTTCGTCAGCATTTTAGGTTTTTAACGGCGGGTCCGGTAATTTGGAGAATATTTATAGTTCAATTTAGGTCCTAAATAAACCATTTAATTATATTAATACAACGTTGTTTGCGATGCGACACTCTTGTGAAGGTCTTTACTGAGTGTTTGTTCGAGCGGCCTGAGTCTTTCAGGCTGGCTTTTGTTTTAGGAATAATCAGCAATGAAATCCAATATCCAATACAAAGGGTAGGTTTATTAATAATCCCTTAGTTGAAAACAGATATGTAGGTAGACGTAAACTAAATATAGACAGTATATTATACCTAGTCTCCATCATCATTTTTGGGTGCCTTTTCTGTTGTGATTGTAACATACGTACCTTTATGTGAATTCAACATTGCCTTGATGATATCGGTCTATTGCTCTACGTCCGTTTTTGACATTATTCTGTCATGGTGAAGACATATTAAATTTCTTATCTCTAAAGATATCATTTTGAAGATATCATATCAGTTGACTACACGCTGAGGGACGAACAGAGTGGATTCAGAGCGGGGCGATCTTGCACCGACCAGATCAACGTACTGCGAGTGATTCTGGAGCAGTGCAATGAAATGCGGAAAGAACTCTATACTCTGTTCGTAGACTTCGAAAAAGCTTTCGATCTGGTGAAATGGTCTAGCATTTGGCGAATCCTTAGGCGAAGAGGTATACCGGCCAAGGTTATACAAATAATCAAATGCCTTTATGAGGGTTCCTCTTGCCGAGTGATGCACAAAGGCCAACTAACAGAACCGATAACAGTCACTGCCGGAGTCAAACAGGGCTGTTTGCTGTCCCCGCTTCTCTTTCTTGTAGTCTTGGATGACGTGATGCGCAGAGTGAGTAGTAAAGAAGAGAGGGGACTACAATGGTTTCAGGATAAGACCCTCGAAGACATAGACTTCGCCGACGATCTCTGCTTACTCGCGACATCTCGTGACGATCTTCAGTCCAAGACCGATGACCTCGCAAACGTTGCTGCTGAGGAAGGCCTGCGCATCAACTGTAGCAAGACCAAAGATATGCGCCTAAATACCTCCGATTCAGCCCCCGTATATGTGAACGGCGACGTTGTCGAACAAGTGCAGCGTTTTACCTACCTGGGGAGCGTCGTGGACCCACTGGGCGGAGCGGAGGCGGATGTAGAAGCACGCATCAACAAAGCCCGAGCTGCATATGCGCAACTGAAGCCTGTTTGGACGTCTCGCATCATCACTCGGCGTACCAAGATCAGAGTTTTTAACTCCAATGTCAAGTCAGTCCTCCTGTATGGGTGCGAGACATGGCTCGTTAAGAATGAAGTAACCAGTAGACTTCAGGTGTTCGTGAACAAATGTCTGAGGCGCATACTGGGGATCTACTGGCCACGAACCATATCTAACGCAAGACTGTGGGAGATGACTGACCAGACACCCATTGACAAGGAGATCCTACTCAGGAAATGGCGCTGGATTGGGCATGTGCTGCGGAGACCAGACAATCACCTGTCCAAACAAGGGTTGAAATGGCAAGCGAAGGGGAAGAGAAGGCCGGGTCGCCTCCGTACCACCTGGAGGCGGTCAGTTGAAAAGGAGGCTGCATCAACTGGTCTCGGCTGGGACGACCTGGAAGCGGCCGCGCAGGATCGGGAGAAGTGGAAATCCTTTCTTCGAGCCCTATGTCCCTGATGAGGGATAAGAGGATTTCATCATCATCATCATCAAAGATATCATTTTAAATACATCCTATTGACAAATTTGTTGAAGCCTGTAAGAAGAATAGAGCTATTGTACAAAATATCTTACTTTTAGTACTCACAGCTTTGTAATTGTAATACTCGCAGGAACCTAGATAAAAAAGTAGATTACCAGCAAAGGATTAACAAAAATGGTGCTTCGTATTCGTTTTAAAAACACAGTGTTTACGTTAACAAGATTAGTTCCGAGGAAAAAATCAATTTGCTGGCAGCGAGCCACGTGCCGACACGGCACTACGTCCGCCGTGCCTTGCCTCCACCCTCCACAACACTCTCTACTCTCATATCATGTAGGCACCTACTTATGTGTCTACTGGTACACAGTACACATGTTTAATCTGTGCTACAGCCCTACATGGAAGCCCAGCATAGAGAAAAAATAAACAATTGTGGAAAGAGTGCCATCTGGAGGAGTTTTTTGTCATACTCTATACGTCATACTGAGCCTACAACGCCATCTCTTTATATTGCTCAACCTCATTGTACATACATACAGGGTGCCCTGTTGGGACACCCTGTATATATAGATATTGTTATCACAAGTTAATAGCCGGATCTCCACCAAACGATCCAATGCGATCCGATCGCCCGATCCAAGAAGTTTAGTAACTATGTAAGATTCCTTGGATCGCGCGATCGGATCGCGTTAGATCGTCTGGTGGGGATCCGGCTATTAACTTCAATCTATAAAGATATAAGACATATTTGCGTTGACGTAGTTACACCACACAACAGTTATTACATTTATCAGCTAAATTTAAGTTCAATCTATTTATGTACCTACCTACATGCAACAATAAAT
The DNA here is from genome assembly GCF_932276165.1 of Plutella xylostella. NCBI lineage: Eukaryota > Metazoa > Arthropoda > Insecta > Lepidoptera > Plutellidae > Plutella > Plutella xylostella. The sequence continues at coordinate 6,034,285 of NC_063984.1, read as the reverse complement.
AAAAAAACAAATTATTATATAATTCTTTATTACCTCGCATATAACAATGTTTCAGTTCAGTTTTGTTCATGTCACTTGTAAAATAATATGCGAGTGGGTGTGTGTATTCCTTTCACCATGAAAACCAATTCATGTTTTGCTAGTTTATGTTTCCCAAGAGAAGCAAATCTTGTCACTTGTGGTGATAAAGTCATTTCGTCCAATAGTGCATCATTTATCCTCGCGAGGCAAATCTTTGACGACATTTATCAGTTTGGTACACATAGTATTTTAATCTTCAGCGGATATGAAGATGTCGATCGCTCTTTGCCTGGATCTGGATCCATATGGAATCTGTCAGGTCACAAGAATTTCATAAAAACACTTTTTGCGGATAAAGATGCTTTTTCTTGACACACCATGTTTATTTTTATTTGTAGGTATATAAAATTTATAAATAACGATATACCGAGAGTATAGGCTTTTATTACAAAAATGTTATTTGCGAGACATTGTAAGACAACTGAACTGACACTGACACGCAATTTCTTCATAAAAGCCATAGATCATGACAATGTTAACATTCAAATACTACTTATCTATGTGTCTTGTTATTGTTCTATGGTCTTGTTGATAACGCCATCTTACATCTTTTTTGGTAGTAAGAGTAATATAAAGAGATGGCACTACCTTCTACTAAAAGTTCAGCCATTAAGGCACTGACTCCCCCCTGAAGCCCAGTTGGATGATCACACTTGCATAAAGTTGATTTCGAAAATCTTTACACGCGTGAAAGTGAATTCGTTCTCTCTCTTTAGTAGGTATGTAATACGAGTACATATAATTATTGTGTATCAGCAATGAAGGGTCTACACATGCTTTTGAAGATAATATCAACAAAGTGTCGGTACTCAAATTCAGCAGCACCAGAAAATAAATAAAAAAATGACATGAGGAATTAGTAGGTACCTATATTGGTCATTATTTAGTTTACCATAAATCCAGTCCGTGATATAGGTTGCTTATTTGTATAATTAAATTAAAACGTCAAGCACGCCAAATACACTGGCTCCATTTGCATACATACAGAAGTTCCAAATAAGGAAATAGGAAAGGAGAGCGGCAAGGAGAGCACGTCTCCAGAAAACAAGGCGAAGTTACGTCTGGAAACATATTGCGTTGCTTCTGAAATTACGATTTTCTTTAGATATTTCTACAAATTAATTTCTCGGCTTATCTTCGGCTTTCATTCGACAAACTTTGTCTCCTCGTGCAGAAACTTAGGCAATTCCAATAGAAACTTAGCTTAATAATTTTATCGAACGTTGCTATTTACGTTTTAATATTAGAAAGTTTTACAAAAGTCGCTTAAGCTCAATATACCCACGCTATAATTGTATCGCTGCGGCCAAGGTTCTTCGATTGGATTGCTTTAACAATAGTTTACTTGGCGACCATCTCCTATAACTTTTACTTAGCATGTGAATAGATTTTCATTCTTCCTTTAAAACGGTGTTATTTCCTGCGTTACAGGAGTTCCCTTTTTCGTAGTAGAGGTTTTTTTTTTGCATTTATATCTTTATAACAAATAAAATAACTTGTTAGTTATTATATTCACAGGGTGTTTTCTTTTTGCTTGTAACATTTAGGGCAGTTATAACAATGATTTTATGATAACTTTAAAGATGAACTCATCGTTACTGTAGCGTGTACAAGAGGGGCGGAGGGGCGGCTGAAGCCCCGCGCCGCCGCCGTCGGCTGTGTATAATCGGATCGGGTTCCGCAGCTGGAGGCGGAGGCTCGCAATATCCGGTTGATCCCAAATACCGTCTCGTATCAATATAATGCGAAAAACATGCTCATAATGTGCGTAATAAAATGAAATTGTCGCGATGGTGAAGGTACGCGCATCTAGGTACATATATGTAATATCTACTGAGTATAACGATGATATTAAGGTATACGCAAGCTATTCCTATAAGTATTATTTTTCCTCCTTCAACAAAAAAGAATAAACTTTTTTTTGTACTGTATAAAATTTACCGGCTGTTAAGATTTTATTTAACAAATTGTCGTTGAAAGTGGTTACTGCTATCAAAACTAGACTCTCCAGCTTCGATAAATCTGTTAAGAACATAAATTTAAATACCTAGCACAGGTTCAATGCCCATTGCCCAATCCCGGCAAAGAAGTGATTAATTAATTATGCAAGACACGTGTAGGCGGACTAGGCGGCACGTCGATGTCGGCGAGACGGTGATTCAAATGTCCGCAGCGGACAACACTTGTTCATTACTGAAACTGCTTTGAAAGTACTTTGAAAGGTTGGAAATTCGGGTATAATACTAGGGGCAGAGCAATCAATATGTAGTAGGTACATAGGTTACAAAATAGGTATATAACTATACCTAAAATCTGCAATTTCTTTCAGGTTTCGTGTGGAAGCCGGGTTAAAACGAAAAATATTTTTAACTTCGGGAGTGCTTGCGTAACTTTCCTGAGGCACTAGACATGACAAAAGTACCAAGAAGCTTGGTGACCTCTTTTGTGGATCTAAATATTCGGGTCATCGACACTGTTGCCAGATTTTTGTGTTCTGGAAAATGGTTCGATACCTACCAGCCTTGCATTTGCTAACTGGAGATTCAAATGAACACCTGCTTCACTTACTGTCGGAGGGCTTCTTCAGTGAAGAAATATATGTATATACTATACTAATGCTACATATCTATTAATTTACCACAATTATATAATATATATGTGATATTTCAGAACAAACCGTTTAAACAGTACTATGAGAATTCCTACATTCAGCCAATCAAGTTCCAGCTTAACTAAGTTATAAACCCCTCGAGTAAACGCTATTCAGCGCCGACTGTTTACTCAGGCGATCGCCGCCAGTTCGCTGCTGCTTTTGTATAAACTCACTCAATAAAACTCACCGCTCCATCTCCAGAGAAAATGTAAATTGAGTCTAATGAATTATGTATTCTCTTGTTCGCAGGTAGTCAACATGAAGCTGAAACAACTGATTGACAATGGAAACATAGAGACATTGAACCGGATCAACTCATCAGATATAAATAGACGACCTCAAAATAGGAATTGGTCTGATATAGGCAGTTTAGAATCTAGAGATCACTACGATAATCTCAACACATTAGAAACTTTGCAGTATTTTGAGTCGAATCACTTCCGAAACACAAATTATCGGAGCGGATCGGAGCTATTGACGAATAGTGTGGGAACAAATGCAGCTGATAGCCTGCGAACAGAAGCAAGTGTGCTGAGTGGACTAGTATGCAACCAGCAGTACAGACTCGACAAGGACGACGACCATAACTTTGAGGATTTGCGCAATAAAACAGAATTCGCAACCCTGGAGGGTGCCACAGAAAGTTTTCTCACTTCATGTGAAAGTTTTATTGGTAAGTCCTATTGAAGTTTCCTTAGTATTCTCAAGAAATAATAAATTGAAGTCATAGGCGTACCGTACCAACGCTGTATAGAAAAAGGGTATTTTTTTCAGGAACTTTCCGATTCGTAAGTAGTTCATAATGTCTCTATCGGCATGACGACAATGATAATCATTGTCATCAGCCTGTTATTGACTACTCCTCGATATAGGCCTCATGTAAGGACTCTACAGTAGGTCAAAACACTCTGTCGTTATACAACTTTCCTCGTGCAGCTTTAAGATGACCAATAAGATAGTAACTAACCCTTAAACCAACGATTTCAGCAAACAGTAATGTTTCAACATTGTCAACGCCGATCGACGACGAGGAAAGGGCATTTGAACATTCTGATACCGAAGAAACGTCTGACAAAGGCTCTCTGCAAGGCCCCCGCGGCATTGTGAACCCCAACTACCCGGGGTTCCAACACCTAGCACATACCTTACAGGTGAACACTAAAACAATAAATATATGGGGACTTCTCACACACTGCCATCCGACCCCAAACTAGGCCGGACAATACAGGATGTTGCAAAAAGGGTATACTAAGCCGAAACCTACATGTGCAGCATGGTATATCTAAGCCCGAAACTGAAATCAGAATTTCAAAATTCGCGAAAAAAAAATTCATTTTCCATAGAAACTTTAACCATTTGTTGGTCACATGACTTTTTTACTATGGAGAATGTTTTTTTTTCACGAATTTTGACATTCTGATTTCAGTTTCGGGCTTAGACATGTAGGTTTCGGCTTAGTATACTCTTTTTGCAACACCCTTTATATTGCAACCGAGCATGCATATTGGCATCTGTGAGTAGCCACGACTCTGTTTACCTACTCTCGAACTCGAGGGGCATTTACCTACTTCTCTAAAGAGAAGATGGGTGTCTGTCTGTGGCACTGAATTTTTACACGCTGTTTCTTAACGTGATATTTCATGACCAACTTTATGTTATCAGCCTACTAGTTTACTCAGTGTAAGAGTGAATTAATTTTTAAAATGTATTCCTAAACAAGTTTTGTTTATATTTTCAGGATTACTCATCAAACATAGAGAATTATTATCAATCTGAAAATGATATGACTGATGACGATATAGATGTAGAAATAACTGATGCTACCTATGAAAGTGATATTAAACAAAATGAAATGAGTATTGAGTTATCCAATGTGAATAACAACAACAATACCATTATTACTGATTCGCTATTAAATAATCAAAATGATGGAATAACTGAAATTCTAGAAGAGCAAAACAATCAAATTCATAACGATATACCTGATTTATTAAAAACGTTATCACATAACAATAATTCTGATACATTATGCTTTGATTACAATTGCTCAGCTACAGATATAGAGAATAATTTTAACACAAAAGACATCATCGGAGATTTCAATAAAGAAATTGAGGATGAAATAAAGCATGTTTTAAATTATAATATAAACATCCAAGACGAAATAGAAGAATTGAAAAAAGATATTCAAGATAATGTTACTAAACCTATAGAAAATACAATAAACAACATAAGCGACGTAGTAAATCACGTTATAAAAAAATTGGTTGCGACCCAGTGTGATATTAACGAGTATGAAGTGAACAGTCGCCACAAATCAGATTACGTTGATGATAAATCGATAGCGGAAATTAGTGTTAAGGAAAATGAATCAAATGCCTTAAAAGAGATGAATCAGAGCAGACCTACATTTTTGTTAATAGAGAGTAATGTCAACCATAAGATTGCTGATGCTCTCTTGTCAGATGGAAAGGAGGAAATTAATATAAGCGAACAAGATTATGACACAGACAAACTTAGTAACAATGTCGAGAACACAATAAAACAGCTTAGCACAGAACTGAGAAAAATCATTCCAAAATTAGACGAACTCCGAGATCGTGAGAAATTATTCGCACCAAATAGAAGTGGTTTAAATTCCGTGACAATAACTGATGGAAACTGTAATCAAATAGCGAATGCCTCGAAAAATACGAAGCCATATACGAAGCGAGTTGAAAAGTCACCAAAAGATTCAATAAGCAGAAGTACAAAGGAGAATAATGCTCCGACAAGAAAACAAGAATTCAGAAGTAGAAAGTAAGTCAAATTAAGTTATTATCTTCTTCTTCTTCTTATCGTGTCGTCGGCAAACTAACCTTTGTTTGTCCCTAAATAATACATGCCCAGAACTGGGCCACTAATACTAAGTTATAATGAATTTAAATATAATAACTATTGAGGTACTTACAGGATATAACAGAGAATAAATTTTATGTTAAGTATAAAATCCACGTATCAACCGACGGACGTAGGTTTAAAGATCATTCACACACCATCATTTTCTATTTTTAACAGATTTGACTCATCATAAGCGTACCCGTCTAAATTGAAATGGTAAATGATGCAATGGGCCTCATACAATCCAGTACTTTCATGATAATTCGTGTAGGCGAGTCGTATAGTAGATGTTCAGCCCCAACCGAGTCTGCTTCATTCAGTAAAGTCGAACATAAAACAATCCGGGCGTGGTGTTAAAATTACAATTCCTGCTAATGTGATGTGCCTATGCCTAATAATGTAGGTACTAGGTAAAAAATATAATAAAAAATGATATCTTCTTCCAGTAACCCCAGGATATCTAAAGACCGGCAGTGCGATCTTCCTTCAAGTAGCTGTTATGCTCACAACACATCCGTCCAAAACAGTGAAGATTGTGATTTAGGTGAGTAGTGAGAGAACGTTACTTTACTGTGTGTTTGTACCTCAATTAAAGTATACCTAGTTACTTATATTTAAAAAAAAGTAAAAAAAAATGCTGCGTTCCCAGTACGTATACTAATTGTTTGCTCTATTCTATTCTATTCTCAGTGGGGGTGTAAGTTTTTGCATATTCCCAAGGTCTAAACTGCTTTCCTAAGCTTGGACCATTTCCCACCACGCTGGTCCACTGCGGGTTGGTGGGTTCACATATCTAGATGTGCTAAATCTAGATATGCAGGTTTCCTTACGATGTTTTCCTTCACCGTAAGAGCGATAGTGTACATTGTACTTAAGTTAAAAGAACTCATTGGTACCTACATGTAGCGCCGGGATTCGAACCCGCATCTCTTGCGTGAGAAGCGGGCGCTTACCCGACTAAGCTACCACCGCAATTGTTTGCTCATTCTCATTACTAATTTAAGTGACAATTACCAAATGTTATAGACTGAACACTCAGCATATTCCTAAATAGTTAAAACCGATACACCGCTAACTCAGTTTGTCTACTGGGAACGTAGCCTGAGTTATAGTATGCTAATGCAGAAATTAAATTTAACCTAATGTCGACATTCAATCTATGTCTCTCGTTCTGTCCGTATGGTACTGTCAAAACAAGGTAAAGCAATTAAAATAAACTTAATAACTATGTACTTACCGATATTGTGTATAATAATATGTCAAGCTTTGATTATAATGCCAAGCTACTGGGTCATCATACCCACCTGAGGCATCAATCCTGCATTAATCTCCATTATTCGTGTAACTACTTATACGTCACTGTTTCAAGCTGAACATTTTTTACAGGAAGTTTTGACGTGTACAATATAGAAACAGCATTGCCGACATTAGACATAGATACAATCGAAAGCCATTTGAGAGCAGCAAAGGAAGCAGAAAGAAGAGTGAGTAGAGTTCTAACGTTCTAAGTCTAGTTAAGTAAACTTGCGAAAAACAGCCAAAACGTTAGTTTTTTGCTACATCTTTTTTATTCCACACGAGTTTATCAGTGGGCTAACTACGCAAGCACAAAGAACTATTTAAATCCACGCGCCAGTCAATGTAACGGTAACGGTACATTCACATCCACATCACATCGGCCTGCAACCATGTGTAACTGTTTGATAATTATCAATACAAACCCACGTAGTAGAGCCAGCTTTCTACGGTGACTCAACCTCAGCAGCCAGACAGACAGTCTCCGAGTTGTATTGTGCTACACCAACGTGGATTGTGTTAAGGTTTAATTTAACGGTGTAAGATAAGTGTTTGTGTTTTACTTATACCCAGTCAAAGTTATACAAAACCAAGTGCCGCGATGACTTCCATGCCGTATTTCAATCCCGAACAAAGACATTACAAAAAGGACACTCGATTCCTACTGGATTTATACACAATAACATACGATAACCATGAATCATTGGACAATGTTTGTTGCCTTGTAAGTATAAAATAAAGTTTTTATTACCCTTTTATTTGATTTTCTGGATAATATTTTTATAGAGTTGATAAAAAATGGAACGCACCCTCTTACCTTGGCCTAAATGTCAAAGTGACAGGAGTAGTGACAGGACATGCTTAGATTTTTTGTTTACGAAGTTTTGTGATACAAAAAAATCAAACGTGCCATATTTTTAGCCAAATAACGAAAAGACTGAGTAGTTTTATAATGTTTGAGAATTTAGTGAGCAATATAAAGAGGAGGTTGAGTAAAACTTCTGAAAACATAAGTGACGATAAACAAATAAATGAGAAAACTGGGATCAAAAGAAGCTGGCACCTGCTGCGATCAAAGATGCTTATGAAAGCAGAGAGCAAGCAGCCAACGAAGGAGTGCGACTATACAGCTCTGAGCCCTAGAGCCGTAGGGGTCGCCGAGTGTGCAGAGACCGAGATTGAGTGGCCATTGATCACTGACAATAATCCAAATATTTTAGATAAATTCACACGCATTGTTAGCATTTCCTATGATACGCCATCATACAATGAAGTATGCAATTGAGTTTATTTCCCCCAAGGTTATCATTGTTTATTGTTTGTTTGGGTCTTAACAAATCAACTTGTTAATTGCAGAAACGCAATGACCGTGAGGAGATCAGGAAGAGGTTGGCCATGGGGGCGGACACGGAGGACTACTACAGTCTGGGACACACGGACCGACCACTCAAGAAGCCCAGTCTACAGTCTCGGTTACAGAGTGGTCAGTATCTTCAATGTAATATGTTGTGTACATTTTACAGATTAAAATATTTGTTTCATGTGGTAATGGGTGCCTAACTAATTGTCTTTTCTATTTACCTTTCACACTGCTATGTTTGCAGTAAAATTTCATTTCATTACATTACTATGTAAAGTACCAAATTTAGTAATTTCCCTTAATTTAAATAAGTACTTAATAAAGTAATATTGTAATAATATGATTTTTTTAAATAGTACTTTACATGGAAATATAATAAGAGGTGGACCATATTGTATCATTATATTGTGTTCAGCTAGTAAACCATTTTGTGATGTGGCTACACAGGAAAGAATCTCCAAATATGTTTCATGAATGAAACAGCATCAGACAATGAATCCCAGACCTCTGATGCAGAAAGAAATCTCATCTATAATAATAAAAACCTGTCTAAATCAAGCATCTTCAGCAAGTCTAACTATAGTCTGAACAATCATCCATATCAGACTAGGCCTCTGTCTGTGAATATCTCCAAAAATGACAGGATCAGTACTGTGCAGAGTGGTGAGTGCCCTTGTGTTGTGCTAAACTGTACAAAATAGTGTTGTTTGCTTATATTTCATGGTGTTTGGCTCATATAATATATACTTATCTGATTCTTTGCTTAGGGTATCTTCGTCTTTCACCAACCCTCAAAACAATTTTAAAATCTAATGCGGCAGATTTTAACATAATTTAAAGATTGGTGAAAAATTTAATTGAAGGTTGGTGCAAGACATCCTTAGTTTAAGGGTAATTTTTAAGTAATTTAACCATTTGTTTAAAAATAATAAAATAAACTATATTAGTTTTTTGTTATTTAAATCATAGAGCTTACTCAGTTTGTCTAGCCCAGGAAAGAGACACCATCAAAGCTATAAATAAAATATCTCTATACATATATCAATGTTTGCTTATAAGATAATTTAAATCTGTTTTAATGTTAATCTAATACATTTTCAGGAGCAAAACTCCGCCCATCATCATTGTCACTGTCAAAGAAGTCGAGATCAACACAGTCCTTGGGGCATGTTGAGGTGAGAGAGTCTGACTTCCTCGCGCTACAAGCAACTCTTCAAACAGAAGCCAGGATGGCGCTTGCCCAGGCTAAAGAACTGGCTCGAATTGAGATGGAGGTAAGGAATTAAATGATTATGTTCTATGTCTAGTTATGTAAACAGTATGCTGAAAAGATGTTAAACAAATTTACACTGCCATTTTGTCCCATACATCTTCAACTGATATCTTTCCTTGTATCTCCAACACAAGTGGCGTAGCCTCTCAGTTCCACCATACCTCAAGTATTCCCTTTCCTTATGTCTCCAACCCTACTGACATTGCCGCTCAGTTCTACAATACCACAGTCCATACCTCAAGTTTCTCCCTCTCCTTGTATTTCCAACCCTAGTGACGTTGCCGCTCAGTCCCACCATACCTCAAGTTTCTCCCTCTCCTTATGTTTCCAGTGCGAGCGACGTTGCCGCTCAGTTCCACCATACCACAGACCATACCTCAGGTTTCTTCCTCTCCTTGTGTTTCCAGCGCGAGTGACGTTGCCACTCCGTGCCATCATCCCTCAAGTCTCAAGTAATCCCTCTCCTTGTGTTTCCAGCGCGAGCGACGTTGCCGCTCCGTGCCATCATCCCTCAAGTCTCAAGTATTTCCTTTCCTTGTGTTTCCAGCGCGAGCGACGTTGCCGCTCCGTGTCGCCGGTGACGGAGATGCTGCGGCGCAGCATGGAGGCGGCGGGCGCTCCGCTGGCGGCCGACCGGCGCCGCGTGTCGAGGCACCTGCTCACCGACATGAACATTGCGCAGCTACAGGTGAACTATAGTTCTGAAATTATGAAAAAGACTAGCAAGTGGTTTTCGTGAGCGTCGCCTTAATAAGATTTTACGTGGGAATTCCGGGATAAAAAGTATCCTATATGTTAATTCAGGGTGTCAGCTTCCTTCATGCCAAATTTCATCAAAATTGCCTCAACCGTTGTCCTGTGAAATAGTAAGAAACATCCATATATCCATACTTACAAACTTTTGCGTTTATAATATTAGTAGGAAGTACCTACTAAGGTACTCACTTCCGGGCTGCAGTTACTATACGCCATTGTGTTAGTCTAGCCATCCTTGGCACACATCCAAGACCGGTGCCATTAAAAAAATCTGGAATGACAATATGGGAGTCTTGAGATTTGATTATATCGTTCCTTTCGTCAGTTAATTTACCATGACTGTGCAGCAAAACACATAGATTCAGAAGTTCATAAATATTAGCTAATGCAGATTGAAGTTTCTTTAATTTACAGCTATACTTTTATTATCATAGATATTAGTAAGATTGTAACTCCCTCACACACAACCCGTAACATTCCACTGCTGGACATGGGCTGAATATAAAACCATTCATATTATATTATGTCCCAAGTACTAATATTATACTATTATATTATACCTACAGTCCACTGCTGGACATGGAAAATATAATCAATTCACATGTATGAGAAGGTATATTTTCGTCGTGGACCGTTTACGACAGAAATTAGCCTCGGTCGTTCTTGGCCCGATTCCATCGTTATCAACTCAAACACGCGCGCACGCTATGTCTTTCTTTGAACGAAGTGCCAGCCTACTGTTTCATAAATTAGTGTTAAAAGGTTGCAGTGTGTAGAAACGTAATATTTTTTTTAGATTAATATTATTATATTCCTATATAAGAATAAATATTCTAGACTAGACGCAATCTATATTTTCCCCAAAATTAAGTAAAGGTATCTATGGGTCGAGTAGCTAGCATGAAAACAGTCTGACAACAGTTAAACTATAGTTGAATAAAGAGCTACTTAAGTTATTTGAAAAATCTATATCACTATTTTTATAACGCCAGACAATTGAAATGCTTATTGGGTACAAGGCACTTGACCCGTAGAAAAACATTATGATGGCGCCTTTACAAGCAATACCTAAATGCTTTCCTAAAACAATATATAAAATCTCAACAAGTTTGCATGTTGTATGATGAATGAGTGCCTTTATATTTCACGATAATGGCTGACCTTGTCGGCTCGCGAGTTCGCTGGCTGACTCACGGTCTAAGTACTTGGTAATATTACAATGGATTTGTTTGGCTAAACACAAAACAACAATAATACCTAACCTACCTTCCACGGTATGCTTGACCTCACTTTGTCATTTCATTAAGGTTACTTGGCCCGTACTAATTGTGTCTTAACCACAATGATTTATTTATTTTTGCATCGAAAGGGACATCCTCATATGGATCAAGCATAAAGAGGCATACGTGGTACAGAGTAGGCAAACGGTTCGACTTCGACTGAGGACGCCCTTAATGGACAACATTTCATTTTCTTTACCCTATATTTTTATTAGCTATTCGGAAAGATTATAGAAAATTAGTGGACCCGTATTTTTTTATTTTGTATATACATTAATTTTAGCATGTTATTTTTAACTTTAAAGTTTATTATTTTAAAACCGGAAGTGAAGTCACATATTAGGCTCAATTTTTATTTTTGTCTATTGCCTGAGTCTCGAAAAAAAACATAAATGACACTGACAAGTGACATTTAAACTTTGTTTACATGCCAACCAACAAATGGGTCATTTTCAAATGACATTGATATTTCTGATGATGGAAAGTAGGTACTTATCATGTAAAAAAATAAGCAGAAGCATTGTTTCAGCTGTGTAGGCGGTGGCATGCTCTGGGACATATTATATAGAGGTCATCTGTTAATAATAAATAAAAAAATAGTCAGAAAGTGTCAGAACAGAATTAATGAAAATGACCCAAATAAACAACAACGTCACGATGAAACGTCAAATTCAATCAAAAATGAAAGTGACAGTTACTTTGTTTTTAAATCTATAGGCTTTGATCATCAAAATGCATCGCACCTGATGCATGACGTCATCAGCACTTTTTTACTATTTTATGATTTTCTCAAAAATGATACATCCAAAAAATACAAAAACATTTTTTTTGTGTCCTTTAGAGCTAAATCTCGAAATGGTTTTCGATTTATAGCAGCTTTAGTTTTTTGAAATGTTGTCCATTAAGCACAGTGTGGCCTCTATGGTATGTTCCAAACACTGTGATTCCATTTATGCATTTCTTTACGATAAGCCGCGGTATCGATAGCAAAACGTTGTAATAACCAGTGCCAGTTCCACGGTTCGTAGACTGTACCTACCGTCAACAAAATGCGTTTTGATTCCCATAGTCAGATGTAACCTAGATGACTTGATGTATATTTAATCGATACACACAATATCTATGACATACGGGACTGAAACGTGGATACTTATAGTGGGGCTGGTCCATTAACTGAATGACATTCAGTGAGCTATGGAAAGAAGACGCAACGAAGTGATACGACAGAGAACTAAAGTCACCGACTCTCACTCACTGAGTTAGTAAGCTTAAGTAGCAGTGGGCTGGTCACATCTGTCGAAGCCGATAACCGATGGGGTAAACATGTTGTAGAGTGGAGACCGTGACTAGGTAAACGTAGTGTAGGACGCCCTCCGGCTAGATGGGGTGACGACTGACGAAATGTGGCTGGTAATGATTGGATGCGGAAAGTTATAGATCGCATTCAGTGGCGCGCTTTGGGAGAGCCCTACGTCCAGAAACAGAAGACACACAAGATCTAATTAGCTAATACTCAACAGTAAAGTATTTTATCTCAGATACCAAATTGACAAGTGCAAAAGTCAAGTAGTGAAATATTAATACCAGATCAGATTTGGTATCTGAGAAAAATTTATAGACTTTATATTAGATTTTAGCCTGAAAGTATAAATTCCGCATGTGGTGTCTACCTAGCTATGTCTTTTGCTGACGTCACTTAAAGATAAAGCAATTAACCCATTGTCCGTCCCCACAGGTGATAGTGAACGCGCTGCACGGCGAGATCTCGGCGCTGAACGGCGAGCTGGTGCAGCGGCTGCTGGCGCGCGACGAGCTGCACATGGGGCAGGACGCCATGCTCGTGGACATCGAGGACCTCACCCGATACCTGTGAGTGATATATAGATAGATAAGCGTTTATTTGATCCACTTTCTTACATACACAACAGCACACAATCCGCCGCACTGTGTGCAGTCGTTGGCTGAAACATCGAGAACCATTCTAGAGATTATTTTTTTCTAATGATGGCGCAATTCAGGTCTAGTAATACCCTTAAAGCACTATGAATAAGTAATAATCAAGTATAAGATTGGTTGAGTGACAGTATGATGCTGCCAAAGTTAATCTACCAGCAATTTTCAGCCAACATCATTGTAATATACTACAAACTGTACTGATCCTATACTTCTCACTATGTATGTAGTTCTTTGTTTATTCAATAAATAACTGGCACTACTAACACACAACTTTTTGTTTCAGAGGCGTGAAGGAACAAACGAAGAAGACCAAGGGCACAACTAAATCAGCGGTTCGGAGGCTAACGTCTTTCGTAAACAAGTAAATACCAGCAATATTTAAATTGCAACTGCAGTTCTCTCTATGGGAACTATTGATGTAGGGTAAACCCAAAAATGCTGAATTAGATATTACATTGTTCAAAGTTTCTAAATTACTTTAAGGTATCCGCTATATTGTAGACTAATTGGGATGTTTCAAAGGAAAATGTATGAGTATCGTTGTGGTGCAGAGAGGTTTGTTTTTTGTATATTCTGTATTCTGATGGTAAATTTTCACTCTGCATATTTACCATTATAATTGTACCTATTCTGTTTTGGAGAACAGTAAATGCTTATTATCCAAACTCCAGTTTTACTAGGCACTGCGTCGGCTATCGCTTTGGTACTGGTATATTTTCCTTGTAAACGGAACATTTTTACTATCTTCATTCATGAATTATGTAAACAGGTTACTTATGCATAGTGAAATAACTCGGTCTTATCATAGATCATTCTAATCCGTCGTATTTCCTGTCTTTAAATAAACTACCTACTTATATTGAAAATGTATATTCACATACATATTACGTCTGCTTTTGTATACTTAGATAAAATTTATCTTATACCCACCTAGAGGAGTTGAACTATGTATTTTGTGATTGATTCGCAGTTAGAAGAGAATATTTTTTCATACTAGTGCTCATTGTTAGTGTAATTACGTCGCCATTAGATCTGAGACTACATATTCGGTAATTTCAAAATTATGTCTTTCTATAAATCTCTTTGTGATTCATAATTACCACGGCATAGCCATGGTAACATTACTCATACCATATCATAGCAGTAAAATTTCAGTTTATACCTAGTCTCAACTTTTGGCGGCTCCTTGTATAATGTAGTTCACCGTGTATGGATACAACTACCCAGTTCACTAATTATATGTATGTACTAGGTTCCTGTATCCATATATGTGAGTCGTACTTTATATGAACTTAATCCGAGGCTTGATATTAGTATAATTTACTGTTTAAGATATTTGGGGTGCAGAAAAATATGTATTTTTGTGTTGGATTAAAGTTTTGTATTAGCCTGATGGCAGCTAAATATATTTTCTGCCTTTACTTGCCAAAACTTTAATCTGACTGGTTTAATGTATCTACAGTTTTGACGGAACGACCAAGTGATAACCGATGTGTGTCGATAATAGTGGGTAGTGCATCTCTAGAGACAATGTACTATATAGCACTATCTCTATAACACTACCAGGCTTTATCTTCCGTAAGACATTGGCTGAAGTTAACAACAGCATGGTAATATTCTTGGACTTGGTCGATGTGAACTGGTTGTTTGACTTGTTAGCGTATTATATTCACAAGAAGTCTTAAAATTATTTGAGTTGAGATCGATTATAACTTGGACGAACTGGTCAAAAAGTAGATACAATACAAAGTACATATTTATCACGATATCTACGTAATCAATATATTCTTACGTAAAGTATGATGTATAATACATTCTATGTATTTTATGATATTACTTGGGATCTCAGAGCAATCCTCCCTTTGACTCTACCTTAAGATATATAATTTTATATACATAAACTCATTCTTAGTTCCTTTTTAAACTTTTGTTATTTTAGTTTGGCTAGGTTTCCTTTATAGTTACCATTAAATTTGGGCTGTTATATTATCTTTAGATTAATCAATTCCTTTTTAATATGGAACCTGGGTTGTGCTCGCAAGTAATAAAATGCTTAAACATAAACATCCTTGTAGTTATCAGACTTTACGATCAGCGTTTAATAACGATATATAAAATCGTTGAAACCGGTTACAGAATCCAACTTAATCAATGAAAACGTTGAGAATCTGCTCGGGAATGTTACGAGCCGCTACTCGGTACCAACTTTACGAGTTTCGTCGCGTATTTTGCTATTTTCACTTATGTTTAATTTATTTTGTGTTGGTTTTATTACTTGTAACCACGATGCAATGTCGGGACTTACACGAGCTTGATGACGTGTTTAAAGATTCAATAAAAATATTTTAATAATTATTTTGTTAATTTGAAATATATGGCATATGTCATTATTCTTTAACGTATTCATCCATTGATTTAATTTAAATTCACCTTGGTACGGAAATATATACAAAATAAGGTCTACCTAATTACCCATCTGGCTGAAAAAAATATGTCAGTCATGTACATAAGACAATGCAAGTACAGTTCCCCAAAATTGATAATGCACATAGAAATCTTCGTCATTGTTCGGCAACGGTCGTATTCCCGAGCGTTAGAAAACTATTATGTATTTAGAGTGGTTAAGTGCATTTTCTTCATGAAATTTTAGTAGAATTATGTAATTGGTGCTAAAAGAGATAATTGATTTATCAGTAACGAAATTTGATTCGATAATTCATAATATTCCATAATATTAAAATTTACTTCGAAAATGTTACAGTAGGTACTTTTCAAGTGTCTTACTGAAGCTGATGTAAAGATGGATGAAAGAAGGTTTAAATAACACAAGGTTTATATTATAAGGAGAAATGGATTTCAAACACAGGTTTATACAGGGTGTCCCAAAAGTCAACGTCATCCCTTAAAGGGCTGATAGGTCAGCTCATGAGAGGCCAGAATATCACAATATGACCTTAGTAAAAACTCGATAATTTTCGAGATATTGACACTTTTATAAATTTGCTGAAAATCGACACCTTGGATCAGTTTTTTGCGTGCCGCCGGTACAAAAATCCATATTGTTAAAATTTGTTTGGTGTTGCATCACCCTGTATAGCCCTGCTATTGATCGCAGTCAAAAAAAATATCGAGTAATGCTGTATGTTTAAAAATAACACGATTTTCAAAGTCATAAAAGGTAATCGTATTTTTTTATAAACAACTTTGACTCTACATACTGTAAAAAAAATATACCACGCAAACCTGGCACCTTATTTGAAAAGATTGCTCATTTAATGCAGTTTCCAAAATGGTATGAAACCTTGCTATTGTTTCAATTAACAAAAAAGTTATTGCTATTTTAGTAAAAAAACGACCTCGATGTAAAGTTGTTTGAAGGAAATTTATCTGACTGAATTTATTAAGGGTAAGTCATGTTGGAATGAGTATAAGTAAAATAGGTGATGGGGTCAGCCGTGGCAACATAGATGACGGAAAAATTGCTAAGAAAAAACTTACCAAACTGTTATAAAACATATTTTGCGTTTTTTACACCTTATTTAAAAAAAACAAACATTTATTGACTTTTATTTTTATTTCTCAAAATTATAACACCACATTATTATATTAAGTACATAATCAGCAAAAAATACAACTCATTAATTGTCATAATCATATTTTTGAGAGTTTGGTTTTGTTTAACAATAACTTTAAAATAAATAACAAGTAATTAGAGGTAATGTTAATGACAAACTGATCTGTCCCTTTTTTGGATAATATGGGTGTACAATGTACATGTGTAAGCGTTTTACTTCATTATATCACACATTAGCACTACTCAGGAATGTACGTTACCATGCGCTACATTTATGGGGAATGTGGAGTTGCTATAGTCCACTTTTTTCGAGAAACATACTCAAAATGCGTTTTTTTTAGTAACTGTGACAACGTTGTCTCTTTTCCCACTCCCGGCCACACCACCTATTTTACTTTTACTCATTCCAACATGACTTACCCTTAATAAATTCAGTCAGATAAATTTCCTTCAAACAATTTTACATCGAGGTCGTTTTGTACTAAAATAGCAATAACTTTTTTGTTAATTGAAACAATAGCAACGTTTCATACCATTTTGGAAACTGCATTAAATGAGCAATCTTTTCAAATAAGTTGCCAGGTTTGCGTGGTATATTTTTTTACAGTATGTAGAGTCAAAGTTGTTTATAAAAAATACGATTACCTTTTATGACTTTGAAAACCGTGTTTTTTTTAAACATACAGCATTACTCGATATTTTTTTTGACTGCGATCAATAGCAGTGCTATACAGGGTGATGCAACACCAAACAAATTCTAACAATATGGATTTTTGTACCGGCGGCACGCAAAAAACTGATCCAAGGTGTCGATTTTCAGGAAATTTATAAAAGTGTCAATATCTCGAAAATTATAGAGTTTTTACTAAGGTCATATTGTGATATTCTGGCCTCTCATGAGCTGACCTATCAGCCCTTTAAGGGATGACGTTGACTTTTGGGACACCCTGTATAAAAAAAATTAAATCTCAGTTCAAAAGTATTTACAGCACTGATTATTTCACATTAATAAAAATGTTTACATTAAAATCTCAGTTCAAAAGTATTTACAGCGCTGATCATTCACAATAATATTACAATTACAAACTTGGTCTTTTGGGTGTGGCTTTATTGGCAAAGTGAAGTCTATCAATGTGACGCATATTTTATTCTTAAATGTACCTCATACTATGGCATCGTCAAAAATATTTAAAGTTGAAATTAAATTCACATTTGAAAAAAATAACAAGAACGATGTGTAATTGCAGCTCTTTATAATTCCACAAAAGTAATATTGATCTTGACCTTGAGACCCTTGACTGATCGGTGACAGCCACCGACAGCCCAAATTGTTTTCGATTATGTGTCACATGATATTGACTACTATTTCTTTCGAACAAGGATCAAAATGCAAGCGCTTTGTTTAAAATTCAAATTCAAATTCATACCATTTATTCACACTAATTCACAAACATACACAATACAATACAAAACATAAACATTAAATTTGTACTGGACTAACTACCTACATACATGACATGAACACAGTTAATAAATTGGAACATTATTAAAATAGAAATACACATCATTATTTTTCACAATTGTGTGGGTAGTTGTATAATAAGTTACTGAATTACTGTTACAGGCGGTTTACAGTAGTTGTGGTTAGTGTGAATGGGCCGGGCGACTCAGCGTTGTTGTCACGGAACAGAACTGCCCCGTGACGCTGTTATTCTGTCGCTAGCCCGAACCGGAAAACTTATGTACATTTACATTGTGTATGTGCTATTACTATTCTCACCCATATATTAAACATGTACTAATAAAGTTGTTGAAATAGTGTAGCAGTAATGCGAACAAAAGTGCTAAAGTGGGAACACAGAAAAGAACTTACATAACAAGGTAACATGTTTAAGGCACTGATTCGGGTGTTTCCGGGAATACGACAGTTTGCGAAGACTTGCATGCGCATTATTAATATGGGAGAACTGTACTCTGCAGGCACCAACACGGGTGTTATTTGATTTATTTCATTGCTATAGACATACATTTATTTGTAAGTCCTGAACATCCAGTTTTCCAGTTCTCGGTACATATTTTTTTTGTTATTATTAAGGGTTTCTTACTATTTAAACTAGGTACCTATATTAAGTTTCGCCAGTCGGCTCCGAATTGTTAAAATACAAATCATTCATGCAGGGTAGTGGCCATTTTGCGTTTATTAAAAAACTTCCTCCTATTTCGATTTCATATTAATTTCATCATAGATAATCTTCATATCTCTAAAAAAATATTTACGTGGTCAAGACTCCTTCGAATCTATCTGTATTTACCTAAGACATACATATACAAAAATATGTTATATTTAATGTCTATATTTTTGAAACCATCAACTGGTGAATATTGATATTGATACATTGATCTCCGTTGGTATTATAAAGAAATATCAAATACCTATATGTAAAGATTTATTTCAGATGATACGAGTATTTACCTAATTACATATATACCTAGTGCAAAATAAGTATCACCTGACCGGTCATAAAAAGTTACAATATTTTTTCTTAGACAGAATGAAACTGAAAGCCAAAATACAATGTTAAAGTCTCATCATCATTTATCTATTTTAAGGTATGTTGTAAATGCAAGTATTGAATACATATTTTATATGATTACCATGCCTGAAGTGGGCTGTAACGGGCCCTTTTTAATGACACAAATATGAATTTTTAAGATTTGAAACATTGTAATCACACAGTTTGTAGGTAGCAACTGTAACTACTATCAAAATGTATGTATTTATAATGTGCAGCACTGTTTGTGACCGAGTCTAGTAGACAACATGTTGTACCGACGCGAAGAGGCAGCTGCAATTCGTTCCGTCGAGAATTCGAGATACTTGTTCTTTTATTTGCAACAAACACTATGAAACATGTATTCCTACCTACTTACTGAGCTGTTGTCTCGTTATGATGAAATAATCGATCTTATCATTTGTTCAATATATTTAATTAACTCTCATTACGTTTGTAATGAACGGTGGAGCGAGCAGCAGCGACACAGCTTGTAAACCTTTAATTGCTGTAGTGTATTTTAACTGATAGCTCGTCTAAACCTCATGCTGGGTATTATTTGCAAGTTACAACGTATGTGTGTATATTGTATCTACCTAAAATCTGTAACACCCTTCCAGCTTAACTATACCTACTATGATCAGCTGTTACGACGTTATTTATGCTTGGTCCAGTGCCACGATGCCATCTGATAGAGGATAAAAACTTAAATAAGTGAAATGAAAATGTTGCTATGTCAGATGAATTGTTTTTATCGTCGAGCAAGTATCGAAACCATTTAAACCACGTCGTGTTTGCAAATGGAAAGAAATCCTTCTGAAATCTGACTAGCTGTTTCCTTCAGGTTGCATCGTTGCACTGCACTGTACAGTAATACAGTTAAAATATTATAGAGCTTAGGGTTACAGAGTGTAGTTTGCGTGTCTATACTGTACCTTGTGTCCGGAATTTGAGGCGCGGGGGTGGCGAGCTTGCCTGCTTACACTCTCAACTACACGTGATAAACATTGATATCGGAAATAAAGGAAGTAAATATTATGAGAATTGTTTTCTTTTAATCCTCGTTAGTACCTACTAGGTATGTACCTTTCGCTTTTATAAATATATAAGAATAAGATATATTCGCTTTTATTAAATATGTAGATAGATACATACATATAGATAATCATGCTGTGCATTTATGTATTATACACTTTTGTACCAAAATTTTCGAAATAAATACATATTTATTTAATAAGCGATTACGTAATTGTCAGTTTTTAATTAATACTACTACTTGGTACAGAAGTAGGTATAGGTACTTGTATTTATAGCAATGACTGTACCACTCACTACCATAGATTTAATACTCGAGATTACATGTTGGTAACTTACCGAATTAACAGGGGACCTATTACTTAGCTATAAAGCAGAGAACAACAGTCGTAAACATAAGCTCACAGCGCCATTATCATAAAGAAACTCAATTTGTTTGGTTCTCACATGATTGCTGTTATCAGGGACTCAATTAACGGCAATGTTCTAAAACGATTAACACCATGGTCGGTGAGGGTTGTTCCCACCGAGTGCCCGGCCGGCGTCGAACCCGCGACCCCTCACCTGCGCCCCAGGTGCACGACGCATCTAATAACTACGCAATAAAACAATATAGATTACATATTTGTTTTAGCCCCAAGCAATAGTAACACAAAATTGATCACTTCCTTTCTTGCGAAATATTTTATCGAGACTGTCACATATTGAATCTATTTCTCAAATAATCGTAATAGAAAAAGTGGATTGTGATTAGGTTTTAGTTTTATGGGGTGCATTAATTTCGTAAATGGGCAGTGGTCAGGGAAGGCACTTAAATGTTATCTTTTTTTTCATTGTTTGGGTACAGCTTAATTAGTTTCCTGTGGGAAAGTGGACATCCATTGCAGAAAGTGAAAATGTAAGTTATTTTATACCATCTACAGTAGATCTACAGGCAAAATAATACATGTAGAGATTATGCTGCTCTGGGCGAATGTGTTTATTAAAGCAGCGATTACACTATAGACTACATGCAGTCAGTCTAATCGCTTTTTAAGGTTAGCTCTTCTGTGGACAACTATACCTATGCACATAAGAGTGCCTAAACCTACTTACACGTGTTAGACGCAATCGCGGGTGTAATCTACATCGCGCGGGGCATGCGAATCAGCGCCGGCATGCGGGCGGCGCGGCGGGCCACGACCGCTGCCGCTGCTGGCGAGGGGAGGTCCGGCCTGGTAGGAGACACCATTACAACAGTCCTCTTTGTGATGAAATGAAATACACTCACGAGCAATGAAAACGTTCCGCTTACACAATATCGACACTAAATAGCCCATTTTTTTTTAATTTGAATGAAATATTTACTTACGTTTTGTGTTGGTTATATTTTAATGCAATTTAGGAGTAATTTGTTGCTTTTGTCACTGGAACTTTTTGATTGCTCGTGAGTATGATGATAAGTGAATAGGATGATATTTAAAGTCATGATTTGTTTGGTAGTACGGGAGGTCTAGTTGCGGCCGGTTGGAGCTGGAAGCAAGTAGGTACCTGCCTTCCCAGAAATTAAAGTAGGTACTAGGGCATGCAATACCGGAACAATTTTCAATACCGGTATTGAGTTCCGGTATTACAACTCAATACCGGGATCCCGGTATTAATACCGGTATTAGACTTCCTTGTAATAAATAGCATATACTGTGTTTAAAGGTCGTATACGTCAAAATAAAACAAGAAAATGCTATCATATTCTGTATTTTGTTGTAGATTTTTACGTGAATTAAATTTACAGTTTAAATTTTAGAATAATTTATTTTTTTACATCCGGTGTCGGTTTGCGCATGGTCAACAGTAGATTTCTAGCAGCCGAAAACTGCATTAAACGGTTGGGAACAAGTGCGCTTTCACAGTATATAGGAACACAAGGCTAACTAAATCTTAATCGCTTTATTTATAGCCTAAAAAAGTCCAATTCCGGTATTACTTCAATACCGGTATTAACTTTCAATACCGGTTTTGAAAAAAGCGAGAATTTTGTCCGGGATCCCGGTATTACGGATACCGGTATTGCGGTATTGCATGCCCTAGTAGGTACATTGTATGCAGGGTGTCCTAAAAGATTACGTAGCTGAGAAGTGGGGTGATAAAGGTGGTACAAGAGTGATATCAGTTTCAATGCAGATCTGTTTATTTGGGAGACATCGTTAGGTAGGTAATGCTTGGATGGAAGGCACACTTATAGATAGCCCAAGCTGTAGCTGTATGACAAAGCAAAGTTTTCCCCACTATCCTCAGGTGAAGTGACAACTCAAGAGTTCAATGTCAATGGTGGGTTAGTTTAGTGATAGGGGCTATCTCCACTTTACTGACACATTTATAACTCCTTTACTACGCTGTTAAAATACGACCACTTGTGGTTTTGAGGACTAAAACATAATTTTGTAAGACGTCGGAGAGTGGGTAGTAGGTATGTACCTAGATTACATGCAGTAGCAAAATAACAGAGCTCAGTCATACACAAATGAGACCACATGTTGTCCACACGTTATAAATCATCCGCTTATTTGGTGTGTCTCTAAGCAAACGCGGCATGCAATTTGAAAAATTCTGCACGGCTCCAATAGGCTGTGTTATTATAATCCATGGAGGGGCACAATGAACCCCGTCGACCGAAAAATGATTAACAGCCGATTACGCTGACGGATGGGCGGCGCGCGCGCACTGGCTTCCCTGCCAACGATATACGAAAGTCGTGGATATGCTGATTAATCTAAATAAATACCTATGCATTCGATTATTCTAATAATTTAATTATATCAAAATGTAATGTAAAACCACCGTGGTAAAATGATACATTAGCATTTTTTTTTTTAATTTTAATTTCATTTATATGAATCTTACTCTGATCAAAGACGAGAGCTTTTTATTTTACGGAAAACCTTACAAAAAGCTTTAACAACAGACTACAATATAGTCAGGAGAGTGATCATGCGGCTATGCATTTATTAAGAAACACAATATCAACTATTAAATCGAATCTAAGTGAGCTCTGCACCACAAAATTACATCATACATCTATGTCCGAAACCTCCAAACTTAATGCATTCAGTGTATACAGTTCATCCCTGAGTGAGCAGAAGCTCTGCCACGTGCCGCGACATATGGCGCGCGCGCCATACTGTTGCTCGCCAATCATAACGGACATTATTCATCAGATAACGGCCCGACTGCTGCCTCAATCTAAAACAAAGTCAAACAATTAAAATGTCGTCACGTGGTGAGAGGTGATGGGGAATTTGGCATTAGTCAAGGCATGCTGTTGACGGTCTATTAATTATCGGTTTCATCAGGCGAGTGTGAATATGTAATGTATAGAAGTGGAAAATACCACTGTAAAATGTGTTGTCAAAAGATACAGCTAGGTATAAGTATATTTTTACGGTCTGGAAAATTACATGCTAAGAAAATTTATAGACATCACATTTAAATGACCTAAATGCATTTGTAAACGTCAAACAATAAATTGTTGCCATACTGCGAAAAGCAATTAAACCACAAAAAGTCATTTTCCACGTTTTTTACAGATCATGAAAACTGAAATAGTCCATAAAACACAATTCCTATCGGCTTTCCGTATAGATTTTAACTCGGCTTTAAATTTACACAAGTATGAAAATTTGAAAAAAAATATTTACATACAGGCTAAAAATCCACCAGTATTATTTTTATATTTTTCGCTACTGATAGGTACTTACTTACTGTAATATTTCTTATTTTGTTTTAATATACCTGTCTCTTAACATAACTTACGATCACCTAGAGATATATTTTTTTTCGTAATTTTTTTTTTCCAGTTGAATAGATTTTTTATACTAATGAAATTGTTTCAGTGTCTTGGTTCTATCGTGATGTAAATCGCTGAAGTAGGTACTTTACCGTCTTTGTCTTCTTAACATTCTTTATCTCTCTCTAGCATTACCTATTTGATATTTATAAACTATTGATTCTTACATTGGATACCAAAAGGATTTATAAAATGTGAACCAGTCGGTAAATAAACAAGAAATTAAACAAAGCATTTAATTTAACGGTTAGCGGCCGAAGCACCTGCGCATCCAGATATGTATAGGTATGTACTGTGAATGTAGTTGGTAACTACCAGTATTATATACATGTACTCACTGAAAATATATCTGTGCTTTACATATTTATACGAGTACTTTATTGATTAAACAATACAGAACGTATAGTTAGTGATGGTTTTAAATAACTAATACCAATAATTGATTCAAATATCTAAATATTCATTTAAGTCTTTGAAGGAATCGTGGTTGATTTTCTTATTACATATCGCCATATTTTAAATGTCCCTCATTCTGGTAAAGTATTCTAGGGTCAGTGGTATATTAGATTTTCCGTTTATATGTGCAGGTAGCTTTTTTGATGCATCAACCATAATAAAACACATTCGTACAAATAACTTTCATCGCGGCAAGGTGTCACAGGAGTCGCTGGTCTAACACCGGGTTGTCAGCAATTTGAACCCGGGGGTTAGGGTGCCGTTTTAATTCAATGAGGCCAAATAACCTGCAATTTGGCCGAGTTCAGCACGCGCGGAGTGCGGGGGGAGGGGTGATGAGACAAGGGGAGGGGAGGGGAGCACGGGAGCATGTGGATGGCCATATGGCCCTGCGCGTCGCTGTCCCGTGCCAAGCTAAGAAGCTAAGCAACCGTGTCTCCCAAACCAACTTTTTATTCTTACCCTAACGCTTTTTTGAATATCAAAAAACTTTTATTTCATATTTTTTATCACATCAAATGGCTTGACATAAAAACTTGATGTGGTTTTGTTTTACATATGGCTCAAACGCGAGGTGAAAGCTGTTTTTTGTTGAGCGCGGCTCAAAGTAAGTGCGGAGCTGCGTTGATGTCTTTTGTATGGGAGTCGCGTGGCGCGCCAAGTGCTACGAATCCGACTGTTACAAACATTGTGGTAGTTTGTTTTTTATTATGATATCTAATTATTTTTTGATATTGAAAACATTTTTAAAGTATAGTTGGTTAAATTTTGTATTTATTAGTTCTTATACAATCAATATTTCTGAATATTTTGAGGTTTTAAAGATAATTAATAATATTTGACTTTCGAGAATCCCATAAATTTTATAAAGTAAGTAGAGTGGTTTTAAAAGCCTTTTCACGTGGGAAAACACTTCAAATAACGTATTGTTGCACGTGCGGACGCCGCTACGCCGTTAGCCCGGATCCTTCGTAACGTCTTTAAGGTGCATGTGGGAAAACTATTAATTGTATTTTAATGAATAAAAACTATTCAGTACGTATATGCTACCGTTTTGTCAATTGTATATTTAATAAAAAAAACTCTCGCATTGACCTTATCCACTACTATAACTTACAAACATACTAAAAGGCATCTCGTTAGGAATATTGACTTAAAAATGACCCACTGGCGTAAACCCCTTATTAATCCACACTCAACAGCCATGCTCGTGCGTTCTGTGATTAGCGTCATTTCCTGTGGCGAAGATTACAGTAAGACATCAGTGGACAATGGGTCAGCGCAGACCGGTCGCGGCGGAAGCTGCGCCCGCGCACCCCCGCACCCCTCGCCCCTCGCACCCCGCCCCCCCCCGCCGCCGCCGC
Organism: Plutella xylostella; assembly: GCF_932276165.1. NCBI lineage: Eukaryota > Metazoa > Arthropoda > Insecta > Lepidoptera > Plutellidae > Plutella > Plutella xylostella. The sequence goes on along the minus strand of NC_063984.1, from coordinate 6,007,946 downwards.
GCAACCGCCAATTAACGCCATCAGGGCCTTCCCGTACCGCTGCACTTTCAGTTTCATTGCTGCTCTGGTCCGTCTGGATTCTTGTGGACTTGTGGTTCATGTAAAAACAAAGTTATTTAACTAATAACTTAAGTTTGAATGAATTTATCGGATATTTGGAAACGATTGAAAAGGTGAGGGCTATATACTCATGGCCCTTTGCCATTCCGACCTAAAAGATATATTGTGACTAAAATCTCATTATACGAAGGTTTTTTAAAAAAATGGGAATATTCTAGTTACCTGTCATCTGTTTCAGTACTATTTCGTATTTAACCCATAGGTATAGAACGATAACAATTCAAATAAAGATGAGCACAGGTACCAGGAGAGCATTAAACAGGCAGAGTCCTCGCAGAACTAGCCGTCACCTATCTGCAATTACACGAGCGGCTATCAGGTACCGTCTCCACTTACCGGCTAACCCATTTATACGCCGCTCGAACAGGACTAAATGAATTAATGCAAATTTATACTATAAAAATTGTCGCAGGTGCAACAGGACGAGTTCCAGCGCCTGCGGTCGACTGCACTTTGCACTCTGGATAGCGTCCCAAGAAAAGTTGAATTTGCTCTATCGCTTTTCCCGGTTTTGTAGTAGTATTTTCATTGCAATAATTTACTATGTAATATGTACATACTATGTAAGTAGTATCATAATTTTGTGATAGTACGGATGAAGATGAACGTTATGATTAAAACCATTCGGAAGTGTATGCTAGGTGTACAGTACGGTAGCTACGTATTATGTCTTTGCGGAGATCACTAAACTGCTTTATTAAAAGTAGCTAGGTACTACAAAGTGTACGTTTCTAACTATTTAATTAATTTACTTACATAGTAGCAAAGAGTAAATTATTTATTGCGTAGTAGATATAATTCCCTGGTAACAAGTGGTCGCGCGCGGAGGCCGGCGTTTGGCTCGTTGGCTCGTCGGCTTCGATTTAACGCGCCTGTGAAAGGTTATTTATAGCCGCAAATGCATCAAAGTGATTGCGCCTGCAAAAGCTTGCAATTTCGTGAAAAATACATACAACCACTCCTCCACCACCCTGCGCCGCGTCCACAATTATACAACGTTACACAATGAAATGAATGATAGTACGAAAAACGTACAATTTATTTCACAGCCGCTCATTAAAAATATGTTTATTTTTTGTCAGACTTGTCGTACCGTAATACTACTATTTATTGGTGGCAAATTTATTGTTTTTAACTTAGTTGTATTAATTGAGTGTACTCACGAGAAAGAGAAAAGTTCTAGCGACAATAAATTACTCCTAAACAGTTTGAATATGGTAACAAATGGATAAGTAAACATATTCAAAGCCTACCTAGATGAAATCAAGTTTTTAGCCTTGTGTGAAATGTAAGGCTTTAATGTGTACAATTTAATTACCAGCCGACATAAAAACTGCTTCTACAGAATATCAGCAATAAAAAGTAAACCCATAACGGCATATCGGAATACGATTCTCAATAAACATGCAAATTAAATCGTGAAAACTTTAGAATCCTTTGATATCTTACTTAGTTGCTTTTATAATCTCTGTATAATATTTTTATGAGTATCTCTATCCTGTACAGTAATAAAAAGGAGGGCTTTAGGCGCTGGCAGATGTCACCGAGTCGCGATAATGTGTGCTTTAACCTATATTTAGCTGTAAGTGCGAATGGGTATTCCATGTGTGACTCCAGTTGTAAGGCTGCCACGGTGCGCGAGTGTCGCCTGCGATGTATGGTATAAGACAACAGATGAAAGCGTCACATGTCGTTGTATATACGGCAATCATTACGATTCAGCTTTTATTGAAATGTAGCTGTATTAATTTATGCCCCGCCGCCGCTTAATTATAAAAAAATATATTATTATGTATTATAATAGGCATAGGTAGGTACAACAATATTTTTTTTCTGTATTGTCAAAATATAGTAAAAACTAGGTTTACGGGTGGTAGCAACAATAAGAGGTATTTGAAAAATTCATACAGGGTTTTTGAAAGCTCTAAACATCTGTTTAACATTGTGTCTAGACTAGACATATGATGCCTAGTTATCATAGTCTAGATAAAGTGATAAATAAAATTGAATATAGATCATGAAATACACCTCATTATAAATTCCATGTAGTTGAATTAGTTAACGACACGGTGACATTATCAACCAACAACATTTATAATTAGTACTTTACATTTTCATTAGAGCCAGTCGTTTCATGCGATGTGCCGAGGCCATGTCGTTTATCTGCAAATAAAGTTATTATTTTTGTTGACTAAGTGTAAGCTACTTATAAATTGGCATTTTAGTTCCAAATCATGAATATCATGTATAAACAGTAAGTAGTAGCCTTAAGTAACACCTATCTTAATGGTATCAAGTCAAAATTATAAACTTAATAAATAAAATTATAAACTTATTTAAATAAGTAGAGAAATATCCATTCTATTTACTTATCAAAACATATTTCACAAATCCCAGGTCCTTTATACTGTACATAAGAAAGGAAGAAACTAATTTGCCTTGCCCACCGCAAACCATTATAGAGGCTAAGGTTCGTTATAATTGATTTATAATTAATTTTTCATTGCGAAAAAAAGGGTTTTCAGTAGCACAAACTAAAATAAAAAAAGGTTCTGTCTGAATGATAATTTATATTCGTTTGCTGCGAAGAGAGCCCGAGGCCAAGGGAGGGGGGGGGGAGGGGAGGGCACAGACTGACAGCGAAGCGCGCGCATGTGGGCCCTTCCTGCATGTTCTTACTATATTTTCTACTATTTTCTCTTTATTATCGACTACTAATTTTATCGCAGTGTTCAATCAGAGTTTAAGTTCTGATTAGGTACAATAATGAAGAGTTATTACAGTTTTCCCAAACTGTGTGTTTCTTTGAATTAAAGCTCCAAGTTACTTTTACAAACTTCCATATCATCATTACATCCAGCCTGTAATCGTCTATTGCTAGACGTTATCCATATCCATTTTATTCATACCCTATTAAGAGCAACATCTACTCTGTCCTTGGCTTATAAACGCGACAAAATCCTTACCCTAATTGATGTACGAAAAGTACGAAATCATCCGCGTTAAAAAGGAAAGTGTGTCTGACAGGAAGTGCGCGCGCAATGTGCGCGTGCGACCTTTGCGCGCAATTACAGGCGCGTGCGTCGTGCGCCGGCTCGCTCACTGATATGGCAAATGCTACTTGATTATCTACATTACGGATTCCGTTAAAAACACCATTTGTTATGCTAATCATAGACGACCATAACTGATGTTTAGGCAGTTGCGCTAGTGGCTTTATCTCGCGCGGTTAGATTCACCTGCTTGTTTTCTATGAAACTATAATCAGACGTCTAAAGCATCGTTTAATTCATACATTAAGTAGGCATGCTCGTGCCAAGTGAACAATAACAATTTTGTTATTAAGTACCGCGATATTTAGCATCTGCTTACATCTTACCCGAGTACTAAATAAAAAGCAATCTTTCATGCATACAGCCGAGCATCGATACTATAAATAAGATATCGCAATTTAATTCCCAACAAGAGATTTGATGTCGACTGAGAACCGCGGCCGCCGCCCGGGGCACGACGCGCGGCCAGGCCAGAGATTAATACGACAATTTTCAACCGCTTTAATAATACTATTAAAGTAAACTTCACAATAAAACCGGCGGAGCCTGCTGAACAGCCACCGTGCGGAGGAAATGACCGTGTCTGCGGATTAATGTTGCCAATTAAATCTTCGACCACGTATCGTCGGTACTGCAAAAAAAGTTTGTGTAAAACTTTACAATTATCCTACATTGCATTTTGGTTTTATTTAAGTACCTACTGAAACTTTTGTATTATATTTCTTTTAATTAAAATCTAAGGTCTAATCTTAGGTTTAATCAGAGAACAACGCGGCCTCGTGTGAGCAACGGATTACGCTACATTATTTTTTCAATTAACTCCTCTGTCATCATTAAAAGTGTCAAACATTCATTAAACTTAAACATAATCATTTACTTAATGACTGTGCAGGTACGAGCGGTTGTCAACAGCGTTTATGAAATTCATTAAGTCGACGTATCGCCGAGAGGTCTTCATTTACGAAATCATCGATGGAAAATATTCCAGAAATGCTGTTCGAATGCAAATTATTTGCATTATAAAGAAAAGACAATTTATAACGGGTTTCCTAAAAACAGGAACGGGACAATGCGGTTAGGTTCCCGTTGGCGTAATTGCGGTCGGGCGAGAGTGGTGTCCTCAAAGGGTGAATTATCGAGGTTTTGGGCCTCAGATTGGAATCAATTAGCTGCGAGGCGCTCCCGGCCCGTCCTTCGCGCCACCTGCCGCCCCCCGCGCCGCCCCCGCGCTTCACCCCCGCGGCCCGCTGCGCACTGACTACGCCACTCACCGCGACCTAAATCAATTCACTATACAAATCTCAGCCTGGATTCCACTGGTAAAAAGAAACAAGACAAACAGGATTTTTAGACAGTTTAGCCAAAGTAATTAGAATGTTCAGGGCGTGTTCTTTTTTATAATAATATTATTGAGTATGTAAACCATTAACTGTTTTAAGTAAGTGGTTACCAAAGCTATTCAAAGATATGTTATCCTTAGATTCCTCGTATATTAAGCATAAGTACTAGGAGTTTCTGATTTATGCTGTGCAAGTACGTAAAGGTAAAAATAAAAATATCGTTAAAGACATTTAAATATGTAATTATTTAAAATCCAGTGGACATAAACGGAACCGCGGCAGTTAAAACCAGTTTTAACACTAAAACAATGCCTCTTCAGCAAGCCGCCATCAGCCCTCCTTGTCAACGTCGGTGTATTTACACACAATACCACTTAAATTAGAAACGGTTTACAGCAGCAAACTCTATGTACTGTCTACCTACGTAAGTTACTATTTATTTTTGTACGTGCCAGAGTTTTGTTAAATATAAAAATTTAGATTATGTTACCATACATATGTACATACAAATTACATGTAAAGTCACGCAAGTACGTACAATTTCTATGTTAGATTTTCCGTAAATCAATATAATGATAGTAACCACATTTGATTTGATTAGATTGTACATCAAGCAAGCTATAAGTATCTTTTAACTCTTCATGCTAGCATTTGACACCACATTCCTTGTAATGTAATACGATGCAAACTAATAAGATTTGTCTGAAAGCTCCGCTTGCACAAGTTTAATAAACAAACGCTACACTAACATATTTTATCCCCTACCTAGAGACCTACCTACGACTGCTAATAAAAAGTACCTAATAACTAAGTAGATACATAGTTAGTTATTCGTAGGTAATTTAACGCCTCATTAGTACGTAGCACCGATACGAACTGAGCTACGACCCAGAGTCAGTACTTACAAGTTATGTAGATCTATAATCAATGTCAGGTGTGGGGTGTCAAAGGAGAAAATAATCACAAGACTGTTGAAATTTATTGTAGCTCCAGCTTTAGCTGGCCGGGCCGGTGGTGGCCACGCGCTTCGTTAAACATGGAGATTTCGACGTGAATACGTTAATGCCAAAGTTACGCGATCTGATAAGAATTAGCGTGAGGGTGAACGGCGTTGCCGTGGGCGTAGGCTAAAATCACTATCACTTAAGTACCTACTGCTTGAATATTAACGGAATATCGCATTACAACCTCAAAATTCATCCAATTCTGATTTAATCTTCGGCCGTAAAAAAACCAAAGCATTGCGACTTTAATACCTACCGCATTTTATAATAACGATTTTTTTATTAAAAGGAAATCGGTTCATGTGTTCATTAAACCGCAGCTGAGAGCATTAACTGCGTCCTAACTGGTCATAAGAGCGAATAAAGGCATGATTTACAAACAGTAGTTAAAATACTCATTACAGTGGACAAGCGGCGCGACCGCAGCCGCGGGCGCGTGTCCGCCGGCAAGCGGCTCCTCACTGCGCCTGCGCATATAGCCCCGCAATGAGGTATCTCCACTGTATAATACAAAAAGACACGCTTTAGTTGCACCATAAAAATAACAATAAGTAGACACAAAACAATTATAATCTATAAATAATGTGAAAGCTCTGAGAGCTTTGAGAAGCTTCCACTGATATGATGATATCTACCTACAAACAACTACTGAATTCTTTAAAATATATATGTATAGTGTACTTACTTTTCCCGCAAGCTTCGCTTCGACCTGAAAGTTTTTCAGACGCGATAAGCAATATTGTTTTATACCTTAACTATGTGGTGATTGTGATACTGCTTTAGCTATGACCGAGCTGCTATGTCAGTTCAGTAGGTTCCAAGACTCAGAGTGGGTATCTAGTAAGTACAAGGAACCATAAAATATTTTAACAAATCAGGTTTGTCCATTTAAAGAAGTCTCGTTACTGTATGACAGTGATTTCGTATCGCCATAATAAATGAACATGTACCTATAAACATACGCTACCACGCAGTGGTTTATGACGACACGGGGATAATGATATCACCCCCTATATGCACTCGCATCGCTGACAGTTCATTAAGATATTCGAGTCTTGATTGTCTTGTACTCGTAACAACCTTTATAAATTCAGAGAACTGAACATACTCTTAAAATCTGCAAATTACAGGATTTACTTGGTGATATGTTCATATCTGAAATCAGGGAAGACCAATGAGGATCTTTAATTTAGGGTAAATAATATGGTTTGTATTTGTACTACATTAAAGCTGAAAATACTTTCTTAAGAAACAACAATCTTGGTCTGTTTGTAACCTATAGCTATCGCACATGCCTCTACAAATGTAAACCAAACCCTTCGCTTTGAGGACAAAGAGCGCCCTATAAGGTAAACACTGGTAAAAACGCAAGTGAAACACTTAATAGTGCACCTTTCCAATCAATTACCAGATAAATAGCGTACAGAGTGAAGCCCCGGCTCGGCTAGGAGCGACGCGACGAATTCCGCGCCCGAAGCGTGCGCCTACTTTTTGCAACAGCAGGTGTACTCGCATATGCTATTAAATTGTCAAAGAGTACACGTACGCATACCTATGTGAGCCCCTGATAGCCTCCAATAATCAAAAGTCAAGCATATGCGTTTAAATGTTGAAAAGTCCACGCACACATTGAAGCCACGAAATCGCAAGGGCATACCGCAAACCATGTTAAATGCTGCACGTTTTAATATAGATTATTTTACTGCAAGCTCATTGTGATGCGCGCAATGAGAGTGAAATGAATGGTATGAAAGATTTTTTCATGTATGGTGGTATTACGAAGGCAGTAATCGCAAACCGCAAAGCGAACAGCAGTCTGCGGCCTCCGAGTGGAGAGTCGGGCCATGTGCCCATTGTGCGGGCTGCAGCGGCGGCAATTACTGCGCGGCGCGAGTAATGAGCGGCACCGCCCGCCCCGCCGCCGCCCCGCCGCCCCGCATTGTGCGCTGGAGATGACGGTGGAGACACAGACGTGGTTTCCGCGCAGCTTTTACGGTTTCTGCCCGCGACTGCGCGCGCGCCGCACGCCATATGCCTGTGTTGTGAGGTAACTGTTGCCTCGCAGACAATGCACCAAAATATTATTTGCGGGTACCATTTCTTCACCTTCAAGTTAATTGAAGATAAACACTTACAATCTAGCTATCATGTACCTAAAAGTACAAGGTGCAATTGAATGTTTTCACTGAAATCAGATTTATTTTATTTATGGTATTACTTAGTAGCAGTATGTATGGTTATGCTATCTCAACACGCAAGCATAATCATATTTTAATCGTGACACTTGAACCCTTAGGCATTTTTGTTAACACTAATTTATGGCTACCCATCTTTTTGTTGAACATAACTCTTTCGGCTGAGTTTAAATGAAATATATCTCGAAGCGTCCGTAGTCGAGCGGGCCTCAGTAATCGTAACTGATCGCTGAGGTTAAGCAACAACTGACACGGTCAGCCATTGGATGGGTGACCAATTTCAAGTGGTGCTTTTCTGGACGCTTCCGTGCTTCGGACGGCACGTTAAGCCGTGGGTCCCGGTTGCTGCTTCGGCAGCAGTCGTTAAGCCTAGTCAGAGGCCTTCGGGCGGCTTGAAAACATCTGACAGTCGGGTTGCCCACTTACCCGACAACTCTCTCAGCACAAGCTTGCTTGTGTTGGGGTCCACCAACCCGCACTTGGCCAGCGTGGTGGACTAGGCCTAAACCCTTCCTTCATTGGAAGGAGACCCGTGCCCCAGCAGTGGGGACGTAATGGGTCGTGATGATGATGATATCTCTGATGCTATGGAACATGTTAAAGAATAAATTTTATAATAATGCCATAAGGATGTGATCGTATAAATCAAGAATGTTGTCTGTATGCGGTTTCCCTGCAGTCTGCGAGCCACTCGGGCCCAGCGCCGATCGTACACCTACTTACTACCAGTCTGTATGTTATCCCTGACCTCACCTATCAAGTGCAAATTCGAATTTTCAAAATGAAATTTGGCTAATTTATCACTCAAATGACTTATAGTGCATAAAACATACCGCAATTTCACGATCAATGAAAAAGCTCCTTTTCCGTTTAGGAGAAATCTGGTGCTTGTCACAGGAACTTTCAAAAATACTTACAGTTTGTTAATAATATTATTAAGCTTAAAATTCTTTAATTTCAACAACTCCTAAATAATATTTTAAACCAGTTAACCCAGTAGAAAACTCCAAACTCCTTTCTAATACCCCCTCACCCAGAAAGCTCTCAAAGACGTTCAAAAAACGAACACCGTTCAATGAACTGATGAGTTTTTTTCTTAATTTAGCATAGAGGTTAGGTGTCCGCACTGCAAGGAGGTTTGAATAAATCCGTTAAGGGCGCACATGCCGCGGCGGGTGCTCCCTCAATCTTGAGGGTGCCGTAGGGTTGCCCCGGGATGGCTTGTCGATATTCTACCGATATCGATGTTTGTAGGTGATGGAATCGAGGACATATTATTGTTCTGCGAAATATAAATCTGCGAAATTTATTGCATTTTATTTGTAATATATAAAAATATAAGTTAAAACAAAATAAGTGTATAAAATTGTCCATCATTAAGACATCAGCGGAGTCATGGAGACATTTTTTTTCCTTCGTTAGATTAGATAGTTTTATCCGTGCGAGGTTCGTAGCGTCTATCGCGGGCGCCGTAGCTCACTGGGCTCCGCTCTCCGTCGTAGCACCTGCCGCTCACAACCCCATGCTATATTTTATTCCACTTAATCGTCCTTTCCGTTATATTACCTGTTTTTTATCCCGTATTTAAAGCAAATATTCCTGTTTTTAAACGCCACTATGTCCATCCGTCCGTCCTATTAACTATAATAGACACTTTTAATTGAGAATCTATAAAAGGTTTCGCGAACTGCGGGCCTTATAAGGCAGAAACATTCATCACAGGCGCGCGGCTCTCATCTGCCCAATTAATAAAAGTTGACTTTAAGAAACAGCAAGCGGCGGCGGCGGCCGGTTCTGCAGCTGAAGCCTCCCTCCAAACATTCTATTTTGATTCTGCTATTAACTACAAGTTTTGCTTTATTTCTCAGTAGATACAGGCTTTGATTATGTATGATGCGCAGTTGTTGCTTTTGTTTTCATTAAAGTAGTGGTATGCGAAATGCCTTAAGCTTAACTGAATAGATGAGGGACCAGCGGAATAAATTACACTGTAGTGATACAGGCGGCACAACTGCTCCGCACCCCCATAATGCGTTCGGCTGCGACCGTTACATTCACCAGGACGGGCTGTCCCAAGATGTTTTTTTTCCTGATAGCGGCATCGCTATAAAAAAATACACCTTCGTGAATCACAAATACAATCGCGATATCTCCAATCCGGCCTCATTAATTCCCTCGAAAAAGAGGCTTCGAATCAAAATTCGAACAAAGGGAGAAAACAAAAACAGTAACAGAAAAAGGTGAATAAAAAGTGGATGAGCGCGTGCCGGGGCGACATGTGCACGCGCCGCGCATCCTCGCTAACGGGCCGTGACGCGCCCCCCCGCCCCCGCCCCGCCGCCCTGCCCCGCGCCGCCCCCGCCCCGCGTCCCGCCCGCGCGCCCGCCGGCACGCGCTTGCCGTTATGTATATTTTCTCCCCGAGTGCACTCCTGCCCGCTCCCCCCTCGCTTCAACCCCCGGAGCCCTCCGCTGAAGCACTATCCTGAAACCGTACAACCTCCCCAAACGTAACCAGAGCAGATTAAACCGCTAAACTTCCCGAGATTCTAATGCAGCCATCGACGTGTTAAATCCTAATTACAATGCGATTATGTGTCAAATCACTTAGCTACTAATAACGTCGTATCGCTGAGCTAAATCGCGCTATATATGAAATTTCGATTAATCGAATTAAAATATCCTTTCAGTCATGTCGTTCTTCGAATGTTGTATTTGATTGTTCGTAACTTCGATCAGGTTCGTAATTGTTATCTTATACCAACCTACTCAAAATAAAATTTACAAAAGACGAAACCTTATTTAAAAGCAATTTAAACGCAAAATCCATGTTAATCAAGTTGAATAATTTGAATATCACCCACTCTTATCAATGGCATGCCAAATAATGCTAAACACTTAAGACTAATTAGAATAAGCAATCTTTCGGAGTGTGTTGACATGACAATGTTTTCGACGTAGTATTTTGGTATCATGAATTAAATAGTGTTGGCCGAGAAAAGCCTTCTAAGTGTTTTCTAATCAGGCCCCGCCCCGCCGCCCGTGGACCAATGGCGCGCCGGGGGCGGGGCCTCGCGTCTAACGCCGCCGCCGCCGCCGCTCTAATCTCAACGCGGGGATTCACAGATTATCCAACTTTCAGCTACTGAAAGTAAACAAACGATTACTAACGCTCGGACAAGTTAAATCTAAGCTTATTTTGTCGAGGCGCCTACTTGATTTTAACATTTTAACGACCGATAGCATGAATAATATTAATTGAAATAGTAGCTTATGTACTTAGAAGCAAAATATTTCACACTAAAAAAAGTTTTGCACTTGGCAAAACAGAAATCTCCAAAAGTACAAAATAGCATTAGCTATAGGAACTATATATACTTGTAAGTAACATATATATTTTTATAGACAATCTTGTTATTAATAATGACTACCCACTTCAACAAGATTCCATGAAGCCAGGTAATGAAACTTTACAAAATGAAACTATTAATTTAAAGATGGCACGGTCTAGTAATTAGAATGCATATAACATTATCACATGATATTATGCAGTTTCCAAACAGCACCGCTATTACGCGGAGTTCATAAGCCGCAAGCTGTTACGATCCATAATAGGATAGTTTAAATGTCACCCGGCCGGCAACCGCTTATTTCAGGGCATTAATACTAAAAAGCAATTTTTCTGAGCCTCAGTGTAATGCAACTGACAATTAGCTGGTCCTAGTCCCGCGGGCTCCCGTGATGCGCCTGCGCAGGGCGCGCTGCCGAGCGCGTCATTACTGCGCCGATTAGAGTGCGCAGATTAAAGCGTTAAGCGCAAAATGAGCTGTAAGCTTCACCGAGCTCGAGACACACAATTACAATCACGTGGCGGTGATGAGCCGAGCCCCGGGCGCCCGCCACTTATTTCAGGCATCTCGTCTCTCAACTAACTGCATTCATGTTATTTCAGGTGTGCCATGACTAATTGTCGCAGCCTGAAATTTTTCAGCTTTTGTCCGGTAAACACCGTGAAATCCGTATATAAAACTGTGCGTGTTCGGTTTTAAGCATTGTGATAGGTCCATGAAAGGCGTAAAACGTTTCGTAAACGGTTTCAGCATTCACTTTTTGTTGCGAAGCTCTTCAGAGCTACAGGTTCAACACATGATCGTGTGGAAGCCAGGGCGCGTCGCGAGCCACCTGTCAAGTGGCTGTTTCATCAAATCATTTCTTTATTGCGCAGCCTCCAGCGGGCGCAGTTTTTGTGCCGTTTTGAAAAAGGAACGTGGCTGTGGGAGCTCGGTCGGGTAGGTCGGGGCTCGCCGCGCTGCCTTCAGTCAGGTGGCAGGCGCCGCGCGCGACACACCGCTCCGACCGTCCCCGACACTCTTCACTGTCGCACCACACACGGAAATATTATAAAACATTCAAGTCAATAATAATAAAATGAAAATTAATTGTGCCGGCCGCAAGTTCTAAATAAACATTGAAAACTACTGAGTGCCTGAAAGTGACTTGCTATAAGGAAGTTTCAGTTCCCGCCGCCCACGGTAAGTCCCGCCCGCCCAACTTTTTACTGCACTTTTCCATGTTTTGACAAAACTGCATTTTTAAACAATTATTATTAAGTTAGCTGCCTAAAATTAATATAATTGATTGAATGTTCCTAATTAATACTAACCCTTACTATGCTTTTTTAATCTAAATACGGTATGTCTAATACGATAATTAATATTAAGTATTACTAAGTATCAAATCTAGGAATTACCTATTATTGCTTATTTGCATGTCAATATTGAAAATTGTTTCTGCTAATTTTTTATCTACTATAATTAAATGCCTTTCTACTCGTCACTTGCACTAATCAATTGTGTAAAAGGAGCTTAAATCAGTCCTCAAATCAGTCGTACTTTATTCCGACCCACTTAAATCAGATAAAAAACAATAGAAGCTGTAAAAAATATGAAGCAACACTCGCGAAGGTTTCTACTGCCAACTGTCCACATAAAGCTGTGCAATTTACATAAATAATACAATATGTATATATACTATTATGTGCTTAGTATATACTTCCTCAATACACTTCAGCTATTATTCATACTTAGTATTAATAATAATTTTCAGGATTTCAGCGAAATATCGAAATTATTTTAAAACAGAATTAGAACAATATTGGTTTGGCACCGTCGCACTTAGGATTTGGTTTATTTTTCTTTCTTATAACTTATATAACTTTTTACATCAAAATCTTTTCAGCCATTTAGTAGTTCAGAGTATCTCATTAACTTAATGAAAAATAAAACTTAATGAAAGCACTCAGATGAAAAACAAAACAAGCGGGCTTCGCATGCTATTCAGTTTATCCTACAGACTCCTAGGAGTCCTACGTAAAGCTAGGGCACTGTACAATATTCTAGGTATGCTAGTGGACCTAGTGTCCACATTCCTGGCTGACAGGTACAGTAAGCGCGCATGCATCTGGGCGCATCTAGGGAAGTAGGTTTTATCCCGTGTAGCATGCGTGTATGTAGGTACTATCGGGGAATGTGAATTATATTATGAAGCCATTAACACTTATATTATGTACAACGAGTTGCACGCTTGTTTTAAAATCGTGCCAGCATGGATTTACCCGTTAGTAACATTACCTAAGTTTTTCAATCTTATCGTTCTAACGTTCTTTACGAAGCTCATAAAATTCTAATATGTAAAGTTAACAATATAGTTATTTTATAAAAGAATAAATAAATGTTCCCGTACTACAAATGTATATTTAATAATTGCAATTTATAGAACACACACCATATTTCATATGAACACCTTCGGTATGATTCATACTGAAATTTGCAAATTATGAACACTTTTGATTTCGTGAACTGAAATAGCTACCAGTACTTTTGATCTTAATTGGTACGCATTGAGGCCTAATTTTGAACTGCGAGTATTTTATTTAAATAGCCTATAAATAATAATACTATTGGTACTACACCCGTGAAAACTGAAAACATCTGTAACCTACAAGTCAGTGCAATGTGACTTTGTTGCGAAGATCGTTCCCGCCACGCCACGTGTGACTGTGAACACAAACCAAATTCGGTATACGTAGTTTGATAAACGTACTTTTTCATTTATAATAAATTATATTAATTATATTTGAAAATGAGCATCATATCTTCATTTCAAGTACTGAAGTAATCAATAATTGTTTACTTTAATTAAAATATTTTTAACATTTCACGTTGAACATAATAGCTATACCTACAGTATCTATCACCAATCAACTTAGATAAGCAGTTAACATCATCCGAAGTTTTCATTTCAGTGGATACTTAACTTGTACTTATAAGCTTCCCGCTACTCAACTCTGAAGTTTAGTCCAAACAGTTACTGAGTGCCCCACTGAAGCTAACTAAAAGGAGTACTTAGGTCCTTCCCTAGTTTCATAGATACATAAGCAATTAATATAATTAGAGCAAAGATTGATTTTTTCACCATTTGCTATAGTTCCCAGCACGTGCAAAGATACTGTCATTGTATGTAATTGCCCCTTTGATAATGCAACTGCTTATTAAAAATTGCCGCAGTTACATTTTTATTAAAAAAAAAACGTTAACTCTTAGCATATGCATTTAAAAATCCGAGGCTTCAATTTATAATACCAATAAGGGCTGGTTTTCTATCAAGAAGTAAAAAAAACAATTGATAATAAACACTAGGTAAAATGAGGAAAAATCTGATAAGGGCCTTACTCGTCTTATCATCTTAATTAATGTAAAACAGGGATGGGTAAAGGTTTCACCAATCGTAATGACAACATTATACGCGATAACAATTAACAATTTCGCCAAATCATCCCTCAAATTATGGCATCATTAATTTAGATTTTGTTACATAAGCAATTACGTTAATCCACCCATAGTAAATATTCCAAATACAGGATGTTAAATTTAAAAAAAAAACCTTTTTTATAGAACCTTTGTTGGTCACCTGACTTTTTACAATGGGAACTTATTTCTTTTTTCACGATTTTACATAAGTCGTTCAGAATCACTCCTAGAGTCACCCTGTTTCAGCTTAGTAAACCGGGTTCCGCTCATCTGGCATAATCTTTATTGACCAAAACTCATTTAGCATAACTCGTATGGTCTAAACTTTTTTGGCCGAACCATCACTTTGCCAAGACTTATGTGGCATAAGGCTCGTTTCGTCTAAAACTCTTTAGGCACAATCTTTAAACACCTAAGTTTCGTTTGCTCAAATTTATGTTCGTCTATACCTATGTATAATCTTGTTTCTCCTAATGTTATCTTAATAAATAATATATTAAGTATGTAGTAAATGTACAAATTGTGGTATTTTTCTCCTACATCCCGAAAATCATGATATTGTATGATCAAAAAATCGAAAGTTAACGGCCAATATAACTATTACAAACCCCATGTGATCGAAACCTAAAAATAGGTGCGACGACGAGCAAAGCGAGGAGGAGCGTGTTAGGTGCACATGTTCATCAAAACCAAAGCGGAGCGCAGCGAAGCGGAGCGGAGCGTTTTCCAAACAGCGGAAACAATACAAGGCACCAGTTTGCACTATGTAGGGAGACGCTCCGTCAAAGTTAAAGCCAAACGAATATTATTACTTTGTATAAACCTATGCCATAGCATTATTAGGCTATTCAAGATTTGGCCATACCATTATTAGGCTAAACAATGTTATGCTAAATAACTTTTTACTAAACGAGATTTATGCCATACGATTTTCGGCGTAACGAGACTTTGACCAAACGTTACTATGCAATACGAGATTAGGCAAAAAAATCTTATGCCAAAAAAGGTAGAACCTAGTAAACCACTTCTGCGACACCCTGTATAGGCCCGCGAAGGTTAATGCGTATTACCGTAATGAAGATTGTGTGGACGTTTGCATTATTAATGCGCGTACGCAGCGGTGGCCACTTCCATTATTGTGATTCTTCATTTAGTTGATTGAGCTTTTAATACTGTCGACGCGGCCCTTAGTGAATCGAGTAATCAGAGTGTGCGGACAAATAGCGCCGGTCGCCGGTACTGGGGTAATGGCGGCCGGCACGGATAGGCAGCGATCATATCACAACTTTCGCCTTCACTATGAATTAGCTGTGACATCTTGATACAGATCTACTTCCCAATATTGAATTGATTAGTTCTTAGGGCAGGCACGCGAGTATTGGTTGCTTTTTATTTGATTTGTATTTGAATGTCATTGATTTTTTATTCAGGGTACAATGAGGTACTTACCTATACTTAGATACGTAGTAGGATTATGTTTATTTACACATTATGTAATTGTAGATTGTGATATAATTTTATACTTAGTACATTATTACTTAACTCCTGAAGGAGATAATGGTATGAATACCCATTATAAAGGGTATTAAAAAAAGAGTTCAGCATGAGTCCCCTTTTCGGCTTACTATAGCTTTCAGCTTCACGAAGCTGTCACTTTCAGAACATTCTGTAGACCTTCGCTTTGTAAAGAAACTGCCAATTATCCTGTCAAAGACCTTCTGCATTCCCTTTCTTCTCCCAGCAATAACATTAGTGTTCCCTTTTCAGATGTCTCGTCACATGCTGCTGCCGCGGCTGGCGGAGTTCCCCCCCGCACCACCCCCCGCGTACCGCTACCCCTCCCCCGCGCGCAGCGAGTCACCCCCCGCCTCGCCGCGCTCACCCCCGCGCTCGCCCGCTGACCTCCTACACCTGGGAGATCTGGAGATCGCTGGGCGCGCACTCAAGCAGTATGCCAGAGCTACTGGTAAGGAAATAGGAGCTATTCTATTCTTAGATGGGGCAAGTTCCTGAACGTAGTTCTCTCAAATGGAACCTTTGTACATATCCCCTTAATTTCAGCTCAGCCAGCCTAGCTCCCGAGTCAACTGGAGCAGCAGGCCTGGGTGGTGCAATCTGAGATATAGAATATATACTGTGTTTGGATGAGTAATGGGTTGATTGTATTGCAGGTGTCATGAATAATGGAGTGTGACAAATGTAATTATTGCGTGAAATGAGAACAAATGGAAATCTCGTAACTGGGAGTGTGTTGTTAAAATTTATCAAATCTGGTTTTCAATCTATTAATTGATAGGTTAATTTCGTATTTTTTATGGTAGTTATACAAATAACTGAAGTATGTCAGGTTTCAGGTTAGTATTTGGAATATTGGTCCTGGAATTGTAAATTTAGAAAAATCTATAATAAAGTTTACAGAAAATTCACGTTTTATATTTATACTGAATCCAGTGCTGCAGACTGCACAAGTCTAGAATATAACAAGTAGGTTGCATTTATAGGTACTTATTACAGCAGAAAGATCCACTTGTTCAAATTCAGTCTCAACAAATGCAGTTCCATTTAACATTTAAAAATGTAAGGCTTGTTCGATATTTGAATTTAAATTTTTGTATTGTCTCTTGCGAGAGGTCGCGTCCTCTGCTTGTTGGTACCTACTCGTATGTACCTAACTTGCGTCAGGCTGCAGACAACTGAAAATCTGTGCAAACACACTGCAGACGAAACTCATTGCATAGGTATTGTGAAATATTGTTCAAGGATTTCTAGTCAAAATTATTTCCATTTGTTCGTCTTTTTTGTTATTTAGTTTCAAGAATAATTTTCTGTTCTCATGAATCTCAACCGCTTTACAAAACGATAACTTTTCTTTTTTATATTTGAAACTCGCGTTAAATTAAAGTCATATTATAATCATGTGTAAACTCTAGTACCTACCTACCTAGACAAAAAAAAAAGCTTCGTTATAGTAGGTACGCTTGAGTTACCGCTTTTCTATCAGGTAAAGTAGCGGTCAAAGAGTAGCATGTTAGCATTACCTCTTAAGAATACTAACTACTGAACATATATTATTCTAACAGCACCACTTCCTCCACAGAGCTGGGCGCACTCATGTACTGCAGCGGGCTGGGCGCGCTGTACGGCGGCGGCGTGTGGCCGCTGCTGCTGCGCCGCCCGCCCTCGCCGCCCGCCCTCGTGCACGACGCCCGCCACACACCGCCCAGAGACGGTACGTGCTTACTGTGTTTATAGCTCTGCTGCTGAGATAATCGTCTAGTATGAATATTTTTCTTAAGTAGATACGTACGTATTATTGGAAGATCAATCTGTAAAGAATGATATATTTTTACGAGCCTAGTAAATTAAGCATACCTTTCTACCTGCTTAACTTAGGGATCCATATCAAGCCTTAAAGCCGTACGCTGTACGCAAAGCAATCGCGCACCGTTGCTCACCTCGTCCTCCTTAAGCGATATGCTCATCCTAATTAGAATAGCTATCAGTGTAAGTGGGGTGCCGAATAATAACTCTGCGAAACGCGCGCCGTAAGTGGTAGTTACGAGCGCGGCACTCGTTTTTGAGTCGTTTACCTCCGAGGTGTATTTCAGCTTTCCGAGTCGTCATCATATACTACGAGACGTCTTCGGGAAATTTGAACCCTGAGACGGAAGGAATAAGGACTTCGTCGATGTTAGATTGGCTTTAAATACTCTAGTAATACCTACGTTGAATTGTTTATTCAAATTAGGCGTTATCCGTCGGCGGCGCGGCTACGGTCGTTGCTCGATGATAAGCGATAAGAGGAACGAGTTTGTAAAATTGTCATACATAGCATGTGAATTTTTTTTGGTCGACAGATATTGTAACGACTTGTAAGTAGCTATTTACATAAAGCTAGTCTGACCCAGATGGTGGTATAATAGGTGGTAGATACTTTATCACCAGCGGCAGTGGAAAATCAATATTTACATTTTTTTTCATAGAAAACAATCATAATATCTTTACATACATTGCACCTAGGTATGTAGGTTTAAAGTTGTGTAACGAATGTGTAATAAATAAATAATTATTATACATATATATACTTACATACATCCGCGTGGTAGGTATTCTATTCTAACTCAAACATTGACGCAACTGTCGGAGACAGCTGTGACTATGTGATCAAAGATTTTCACGCTTGAATATATTGTAGTATGTAATACGCAGACCTATGATTACATATAATTTTACTGTAAGAATTGTTTGAATTAATTTAAGGTGCAGAGTTGCAGACGTCCCATTCGTCTCTTATGACTTTGGAGAGTCAAACGGTTATCCAGAGTACATAGATAATTAATAATTCAAGCTGCATAATATTTCGTGCGTCAGCAAACAAAAGAGAAAAATACTTTTTGTTATCGTTTAAATATGTTCAAATATTGCTTTTTCAAACAAAGCTACAAGGAAAAATATTGTCTGCAGATGATGAAGAAGAGTTACCACTGAACCTGTCGACGAAGAACCGTCAAATCTGGTCCCCGGGCAGCGCGTGCGAGCGCGAGGGCCGCGCGGGGGGCGGGGGCGGCGGGGGCGAGTCCCCGCCCGGCTCGTGGGACGCCGACGACGACTCCGCGCCGCTGGAGCTGGTGAAGCGCTGCCACAGCAGCCCCGAGCAGCGCGCGCGCAGCGCCGAGCCGCGCCGCTGCCCCTCTGCGCCCGCGCCGCTGCCGCACCCCCCCGCGCGCGCCGCACCCACCGACATCAGCTTCTCACTCCTCGCCAAGAACGAAAACAAAAGTGAAAAAACATTCCAGGTATGTAAACAGTTTAACAAGCACACGCACGGACATAAGCAGATGCAAGGACGCTACTAACCCACAAACCTGTTGGCAAATCTTAATAAACACACATATCCTACGGCTCGCAGATAACTGTGCAGTTTCCGTTCGAAACGTTTTAAAATAACCAACCAGTTTCCGTTTTAGTTGTCGATAAATCAAATAGCAAAAACTGGGCATGCCTATAATGAGTGGGCCGCGCGAGTGGACGCGCGTCGCCGCGCACTTTACTCTTCTTGCTCTTCTTCTTTCTGACCATTTTTGTCTTTTTAATTTTTTCTCTGGGAGCCGCAGCCGTTATAAAAATCCGCATCGGTTTTAATCAAAATTCCGACTTTTAATATCACGGCGCGGCAACTTATAATTGGACGAATAATTACCTTGTGTCATACTGCGATAAAAACGTTGCAACGGCAGACGACGTTTTCCACACTTTATCATTAAATTAAGTGGTAGCATTCATTCGGCGATGCCGATGCGGCGTTGATAGGCATAAACGAATCCGGTTCGGAGGTGCCGCCTTCCTATAAAACTGTTATTGAGTTGAGGTTTACCGGCTCAAGTGCGCCAGTGACAAACTAATTTATTGCGGCTGTAACAATTACTGCGGCGGGTGTAATGTGGCCGAGCTGCCGGCCTCATTCCTGCCATGTAGCGGGAGCGCCACGCGCCCGCCACGCGACCCTACCCTACCCTCTCTCTGCACTTATCTAAAAACTAACAATTTCTTATACCTAGTACCTACTTAGAAAAAAAAAACTTCCGTTTATTGAAATATTGAATGAAAAGCTATCTAAGTATAACTGTGTCTATCAAAGACTGTAACAGATTGTTTCTACTTTTAAATTCTTAAGTACAAAAAAAACTGACAGCTAGAATCCTTAAAAAATGCCTCCCCACAAATAACAATAAAGCGATAACCATATTGTGGGCAATCACCCCCAGCACCTGTGTTGTTTATGCTGAAGCGAGTGCATCGAGGACGTAAAAAAGCCGCTTAAAAAAGTATCAGTTTTTGTATTTGGGAGCACGCGGCAGCTGCCGCCAACTGTCACCGGCCCGCGCAGGCTAGCTCGCCACATACCGTGAACCTTCACTATAACCTGTACACACACGGTCGTAGGGATACAAATTATCAGTACTTACTTAACTAAAAATCTAAATTGTCTCAAAGGAATACTTTATTCACGAAAAAAAGTTCCGAATGTAAAAACCTGGCGCCAAACCTACATCACGTGTATGATGAGGCTCCATACATTCCAGCAGAAACAACTGATCAAATAAATCAACACCGGCACTGTAGGGCTCCTTTGTCTTATTCAATAGCAATGTGTGAACAAGACGGAATCCTCTTTGTTATTGTAATTATGTCTAATCTGTGCGTGCTTGTGGCGTGCAACTGGGTTAGTTGCTACGAGAACTGATCAAATATCTGGTAGACCTCTGTTCCTATAAGTATAAAATTTAACTAAATTTCTTCCGTATTTTCCCACCTTCTAATATTATGTAGGTTACGTAGGGTAGCTTATACGTACTCACAGTGGTACCTACGTACTAAGTATGTATATAAAGTAAAAAAAAAAAAAAAAAAGAATAACAAAGGGAACATTTATAACATTTTAAATTCAAAATTCAAACTACGGCAAAGAAAAATCCTTTATCGTACAATTATCTACCGAGGTACGTGTAAAATAATAACCCGTTGATTGAAACTAATTACTGGGCTGTAAAAAATACGTAAAGCATGTGTATAATATGAAAGAAGGAAATCAAAGAAATAGTAAAATTAAAGGTTGAGACGCCTATTATTAGCAGAGTGAGTGGTCGTGAGTGATGGCGAATGTCGCTGTCAACTGTTGCCATAAACCCGATTGCGCTATTTAAGCTCTACGTAGAGGCTCTGTAAAATACATTTTTTGTAAGAAACTACCTTAAAAACAACGATATGTCTCTAGAAAGTGTTCTACTATTTAGAAATTCAATTGGATATCATTTAATTATCGGAACGTAGTAATTACACGGGTCTTACATATTTTATTTAAACTCTTTTTTTATCACGCTCGTTCCCCTTGGCATCTATAATTTAAACGAAGATTGTGTGGAACGAAAGAAACGTAACAATACTTTTTCATTGGTTTTTTTCCCAGCTGAATCGATACACTGTAGTTAGAACATACCCCTTATTAAGTATCTATTAAATACAATGTAAGTAACATTAATAAGTATTGTTAATTAAAATGATGTAATGTTGTTCGCAGTGCAAGCAGTGCGGCAAGTGCTTCAAGCGGTCGAGCACGCTGTCCACGCACCTGCTCATCCACTCGGACACGCGGCCCTACCCCTGCCAGTACTGCGGCAAGCGATTCCACCAGAAGTCGGACATGAAGAAGCACACCTACATACACACAGGTTAGTAATCTCGATGAATGCTGCTCAGTGGATCTATTGGGCGAAGGAGCCACCTCGAGTGATGTTACGATAAGTATATCCTTTTACGATAATACGTTAGCAGCACTCTGACTGGCCAAACCGATTACGGTGATGAGAGTTGTTGATTCTTCATTTTGTGTCGGTGGTGGTAAGGTATAGCTGTTGACCAACATATATATGCTGTAAATTTCAAGTTAAATCCTGTATGCTGAGTTACAGCAGCTTAAACAGCTCAGATACCTACTTGTTAACAGAATAGAAAAATCTAACAGAGGATAAATTGGTCAAGTTACGTACCAAGTAACTCTATGTATAATGGATATGTTGTATTGAGGCTCTTTTCGTGCAGGCCAGTCATCGATCCGACAATCACAGTCAGAAACTACTAGCCTATAATTTAACAACTTATCTGAGACAAGTGAAATTACCTAGTTACCTATGATGACATGTTGTTGTGTCACCGCGGCCGCCCATTATTCCACCCTGTCCGAAGTTTGTCTCGGCGGTGTGAAAAACACCACCTTTATGAAGAACGCGTGCAGTAGGCTAGTGGGATTGCATTTATAATTCATAGTATTATGTCCTTAGAGCTTTTGTTAAGTCAAAAGCTCTATCACACGTTTAGGCATAGTTGTTCGTTATACATACATAGTTTAAACCAAGATTATAATGTATCTAACTACTTAGATCCTTTCCATACCAATAAAATGAATGAATGATCAAGTCAATAGTCATAAATATTGAAATGAATGCCTAATAAATCGTGTAAAATGCAGTTAATCCGCGGGCTAGCCTGCAGTCGCGGAGTGAGACAAGTTCATTAAATCGGAGGCGTATACATCCAATAAAAGCAATCGACGTGGGCCGTCGTCGTGGCGATGTCGCGGGAATTAAACATTAAAATGCTGTGCAATTACCTTTTCGACGTCAAATCGCAGCCGGTTCACGAAGCGCTAATGAATTTGCAATGAGCAAAAAATCCGCTCGCAGTGGACGACAGCCGCCGTCGTCAATGAGCCAGCCTTGCCGAGGTCGCCGTCACCCGACCATCCTCTTTTTATCGATCATACCCGTTCCCAGGCTCCGCTCTTATCTTTAATAATAATAAATCTCATTGATTTCAACTTATTAAAATCGAGCCACTGAGCTTTTAACAACTTTTTATTTTGAACCGGCCGAATACGTAAGCATCAAGCCTCGCTGCCATATCTTTGTATAGCGAACGTGCAGATTGATGCCGCCGTGCGGTAAACAAGCTCCGCTTTAAAAAATCAAGTGGCGACATATTTGTCGTCGGTGGCTCGTCTCGTCTGTCGGAGTCGGGCTTCGAATGATTTACAGCCACCATACAAGGAGGCTGTCCTCCCGATAAATACCTCATCATCAATATTCGAAAATGCAGCTCGCCGCAATTAGCCTCGCAGCCTTCACGAGCCTTCACGTGCCGCGGACGAGCGCGTAGCAAAAAACCAAACGTAGTCCTGCCTTAAACAACTAACTTTACTTTTGTTCTTCTAAAATTATTATCAACTTGTCAGTAGCCCTAAAGGTTAGTTGATGTTGATATGGACGTGGTTTTCATTCACTTTCAGATAAGTAATTTAAATTAGCAAAGATTGACACTACCTATAGAAGCTGTAGCTAACAAATGCATTTCGTTGGTTGCAGGGGAGAAGCCGCACAAGTGCGTGGTGTGCTCGAAGGCGTTCAGCCAGAGCTCGAACCTGATCACGCACATGCGCAAGCACACGGGCTACAAGCCCTTCTCCTGCGGGCTCTGCGACAAGGCCTTCCAGAGGAAGGTGGACCTGCGCCGCCACCGCGACTCGCAGCACGGCGAGGCCGCCCCCGCGCCGCTCGCGCCCCGCCCGCCCTACCGCTACTTCAGCGACGCGCTCGCCAACTGAAACAGAAAATACACCAGTGACAGCACATGTCAGTTTAATAATCAAGAGTGGATTTGCCATGCCATGTACAAATTAAAATTGTCTCTGTACCAATGAGCAGTAGCATAAGAGGCTGTACGCAGATTTGTGTAAATATACCTAGTTAACTTGTTACCTTATCACGCCCAAGTGCCTTAGTGATGCCTGTAAAGATGTGTGAGATGGTGTGAGAGTATGAATGAATGGGGGAGCTATTTACAATTATTTATTACCAGCATCCGTCCGGTTTGCGTGATAGTAGATGTTTACCTATTAGTACTGATTGTGAGTTGACCACACAAGTCATGTTTTACTAGCTATAAGTTTGTAAAGTCTTTAAAACCAAAGTAAAGTGTCTGATTAGTCGAGTGTGAAACGCTTTATTTATAAATCTACGTGTTTAAGTCTAATAACTAAGTTAACTTAGGTTGGTAAAGATTTATGGGCATACCTATAAGTTGTCTATGTAAATATTTTGCCTAATTAGGTATAATTTTCTATTGTAATTAATTTAAGAAATTGAGACCTAGAATTTATTTTATAAATATCTACCGAGAATTATCATTCCTTTATCGTACTTGGGTAAAGTAGGTATGATTTTGTGTTACCTACAGGTCATTATATGAGCCAGACATAAGTCTGGATAACTAGTTACTTAACTACTTACCTATTTGTTTGTGCTTTCAACCAAGTTTGTTACCAGTTGCATTTTATAACTTTTACATGAATACCTACCTAATTAGATTTTTTTCAGTAAATAACTACCAACTACGAATGAAAATTCATACCTCTATTATGTTGATACCAGTTTACTTTGAAACTTAGTTATACTTTTAGCCTTAATAATTTGATGAAGCAACTGGGTACATTTCAACTACCTAAGTACCTATTATGTACTAATAGTTGTAGACATTATTTTTCATTGTGACTGAAATTTTAGACTACTTATTTAATTTAGTCAGATAGGTAGTAATAACAGAATTTAAGATAAGTAGTTTAGTCAAGGCAAAATTCTAAATATTACCTAAAAATGCGCATTGATGATGTCGTATATTAAAATTATGTGGATTATTACCTAATAATGTAATTGCACTTTATGTTTTTTTTGTGACGTCTTTGTGATATTGAGATGAGATGTGAGAAATTCGGCATAGCCTTTTATAGGGTTAGACGTAAGGATTAATTAAAAGAATGAAAGAATTTCGGGTGATTTTAAAGCACGTGATGCAATAACGGCTAGAACACCAAAGAGTTGTCTTTATGTTAGCTTACCATCGTCATCGTCTACGACCGACTAATGTTCGAATTCACCTCGAGAAGCTCATGATTATACCTATAGCTACTACTACTGACGACCGAATGGCGTAGTGGTTAGTGACCCTGACTACTGAGCCGAAGGTCCCGGGTTCGATTCCCGGCTGGGGCAGATATTTGTTTAAACACAGATATTTGTTCTCGGGTCTTGGGTGTTGATATTTATTTATATTTAGTAGGTATCTATCTATGTATTTGTGTAGATATATCAGCTGTCCGATACCCATAACACAGGTTCTGCCTAGCTTGGGGTCGGATGGCCGTGTGTGAGATGTCCCCACATATTATATTATTATATTATTATTACTACTGCTTTTCATTCAAGATTAAGGCCAATTTATAATAAATGTTTAAGAAGTTTCAGTAAACAGTTATTTGATTTAAAACACATGCAATCCCCCTGATGTCATGTCCCGAATATCTAGAGAACTTAGTTAAAATTTTTCAACCTATTAAGTACTCGTAATAAATGATATCAACCTACCTGGATCTTTCATCTCAACAAGACCATGTTTAGTATAACTAAGATAAAGTTCTGCATTTTATAGGTTTACGTGTAGGTATACTTATAGCCTATGGAACTTTTACCGACATTACGATTTATGAAACAGGCCTTACTATCAAAATCTAAATTTAAAACGATACCTAGGTACTAAGTGAAAACAAATGTGTTAAATATTAAATAAAAATACTATTGTAATAACTAATAATCTTAAATGTAAGTTATTTATGAATAAGGTCAGTTTTAAATAAAATAAAAGATTAGACCCAGCCGATAAAACTTTTATTTGATTTCCCTCCATAAATTAGATTTATATGAAATTGAAAAATAAAAATACTGAATTCTACATGATTTGAGAACCCCTGATTTTTACGGAACATACTTTATTTTGTTTTGGTATATGACCTAGGCCATCACTCCACGCAGTTTGTCGGGCACCATACGATCATCCATGAGTTTTCCGTGGAAAATGGGAAATTCCTAAGTAAAACAAAAGATGTAAGTTTGATAAGTATTGAAATATTAGACTTACGGTCAGCTAACTATGTAATAAAGGTACTTAATATTATAATTATATATATAGGTACGCCTAAGTACTCAATTTTATTTTTATAGTCCATTCTGTTACTCTGTAGTCTCTGTACCAAATTAGAAGTCGGTATTAAGACTTATTTGTTGCCCAAGACAAGTCACATCATCATGCCAGCTAGGAGACCTACTTAGTATATATCGGCGCTACAAATGCCGGTACAGTATGAAGGTTCTTTACTAGTTCATTTATCTTTATAAAAAGAGCAGCCTTTCCTACGAAGTGATCACGCACTCATCTTCATACAATAGGTAAGTACCTCCTTATATAAGTAGGTCATGTGTAATTGTGTATCATTAACAATCATAAAACAAATAACTACACGCCTTGCGATCAGATTTAGCTCCCTCTATCTGTTCTTCCCTCCACCTGCAATCAAAGTCCATAAAGGTAACTTATTCAACAGACCCGTCCGTGCGTCCCCTAAGCAATAATTACAACCGATTGTATACTACGGCAGACCATCAAAAGATAAAATATCAACATTACGTAGGTACCTGCCTAGTAGACATCGCCATATAAACAATCAGCCCCGAGTGATATTAAAGAACTGCCCTGGAGGGTTAACTAGGTACTCTAGCTCAACAAAAAACTAACGAATGAGAGTTGTCATGCAATCGGTACTTTTAATACATCAAAATAGATTCGTAGTTAGCGTTGCAAAGCTCTGAAGTTAGTTTTTCGTATGCTAGAGCCGCCCCGCGCCACCATATTCACTTAGGATTAATGGTGTTTGTCATAGCATTTTCATTTGATTCCTTCAAAGAGTAATTGCTGTACTTACTACGTTATGAAATCAAAATATGGACGATATTCTGTGTGATTGATACCTATTGTTTGTTTGTATGTATTTGAATGTACGTACCTGCCTAACGATGTCCCTGTTGATTAAAACCAAAAAACGCTTTAGCGGTTTGGCCGTGTACCTACGTTATGTAAGTAAGTAAGTAAGTACCTAGGTTACGTTAAAACCATAAACCATTTGAGACATACTTAGGTATTTTTAAACAACATTTATTAAGTAAGTACTTAGGTACTTACTTGCTAAAAATTATTAAGTACTTAAAAGTCTATCATTTCTTTGCAGTTTCACTGCATAAAATTCATCTCCGTCAAGCACTACAAGAATTGTACGTACCTACCTAACTAATTATGTACTTAAATATGTAAGGTATTGATACTTACCTAACATACCTAGGTACATAATTTAATAAGTAGGGGCATTCAACAAAGTTCTCAGATAATCCTTACTGACCCGATTTAACCCTTTAGCACTAATGCATTGCATCTATTTATTGTGCGCTGCCTACACAGCCATAATCCGGCTTCAGTTGAAGCTCTACGAAGTACCTACCCAGCTACCCACCTATTTTTACATACGTACTTAACCCTTCTCTATATGAATGTAAACTGAATCCTTAGAAAACTCAACTACTCTGAGTGGGTTTATCTTTCCGAGTAACGTTACTGGTTGGATGCATGGGAAACCTATAAGTTGGGCGTGGCCAGATTAAATCGTTAACCTATTCATCTAATTTACTTACCTTATCGTAGTTGGCCAGTTTAATTTTTATACTTACCGTTATCTAAATGGTTCCTAACCAGAATAAGAAGTGTTCCTATAAGAAGTGTTGGGATGACCTCGTGTTTTCGATGTGAGTAAGTAAATATATTTTTTCATAACTACCTTATGAAGTTTTCAAATTTAATGTTGCATTATTTCTCATAATTGCTGTATTTGTATAATTGTCCTATTCAGAATACCTGATAACGGTCCAGTTCTTCATCATCGGCCTGTCATCGTCCACAACCACAACTGGAAGCGCCACAGGACACTGTCCTCGGCCTCAGCCGTGGTACAGACACCACCGGATACCTGTGCCTGTGTGAGGTCGTGGGTGCAGCGGCACAGGGCCGGAGGGCGTTCCACGCTACGCTCGCCAGTAGGTACGTGGTCTCGTTTCGATCTTGTAGCGTCCTAGTCCTTATCTGCCCGAGCTCGAGGGGATTCCTGTGCCTACAAGTTTGATTTTTGCAACTGTCGAACATGACTTCCGTCATCTTGAAGTTCGTACTAAACCCTACTGGAAAAGGGCATTATGATTAGCTATTCAGTAATCTATTGATAAAGGCTCAATTAAGGCCACTTATAATAATATATTAACACATGTTGTTTGACAGATTTTATAACTAATTTCTTGAGTATTCCTAATATTCTAATGATGGAATGCAACTCTGATAGCCCATTTACATTCGCGTACGAGTCGCGAGGCGAGCGACGAGATGCGAGTGTGAACAGACGCTCGCGGCTCGCCTTGTCCCTCGTCTGTACATAATAATAAGTTTTTTTTAGATAAATGAAGTACCTACTTAAATATTTGTTTTTATCTATTTTGTAAATATTATGAAATGGAAACTGTCAAATGGGGGTAGAGAATATAATTTTGTATAAATATTTAGTCAAAAAAAAAGGTAATAAGGAATGAAAAGAAGTAAGTGATTGCAGAAAAAGATAAAATATATTATGAATGATTTAGAGTGTATAACACTTTTATCACTGTCTCAACATAGTAGTTTCAGTAACATGCTTTTGGGGTTGTTTCAGTCGTCCCAGTTGACTTGATGGCAGTCGTGCCACATAAATGTTCCCTTGAGAGTCTGTGGGGCGTCCATGGCCAGGTACAGGGGGGCGTGGGCACCTCGCTCCGGAGTGAAGTCCCCCATGCCTTTAGTCATATCCGTTTTAACAAAACCTGGGTGAACACAGTTTATTGATATATCTTTTCCTTCTCTTAAAAACTGTCTCTGTTGCACAAATGTTAAAGCTGACATTGCCACTTTTGATACTTTGTAGTCACCATAATGCCCAGCATAGGAAATAAATGGAATCTTCCCATTTTTTGCTGCCTGCAGGAAGTCATTCACAAACTGCAGAATTTCATCTACTGTTAGATCCTCTTTGACTAATGTATCGAGCCAAATTTGTTTTTTAATGTTAGATAACAAACCCCAATCACTGCTGATGTTAATAACACGGGCATCGTTTTTTAAAAGTGGATATAGTATTTTCGACACTGTGAGTAAGCTCATAAAATTTGTATCTATGAGTCTTTTACTGTCTTCATAATTTGAAACTGATTTATCGAAGTCCAATATGCCAGCGTTATTCACCAATACATCGATGCCAGAGTGATTTCTTGTGATGTGTTCGGCAAACTGTTGTAAGCTCTCTTCACTGGTGACATCTAGGAGGTGGAAGGCGGGATGGAGTCCAGATTCTTCACACTGTTTCACAGCTTGTCTTCCTCTTTCTTCATTTCTAGCTGTGAGGTACACAACACCATCGAATTTACGGCATAAACCTTTTACAATCTCAAATCCAATACCACGATTACTTCCTGTGACGACTGCTACTTTGGTATCCATTATATCCTTATGTACAAGAAATATTACAAGAAAATAAAATATCTACAAACGATTAACTTAAATTTATTTATCAGACAACAAATGACATTCCTCTCGCCCGGTCATTTTTGACGTTTTGAAATCAATAGACAAGACAAACCAAACTCTATACCTAACCTATGTCAATAACTCAGCTGTTGATATTTTTTTCAACATTCCGTATCTTAACTCAATAGTTTTGAATTCGGGAATCAGTAATGGATAAGTTGGCTCAACCCTAATTTTGGGCAGCATAATCCAAGCTCGAACCTATATTATTATTCTGAACACTTTGGCCGCGTCCTCGGATCAGCGGGCGATGCATGCCAGCGATAGTCAGAGGGCTCCGGGCAGCTTCAAAACATCTGATAGTCGGGTAGGTATCACTTACCCGTTAACTCTCAAGCAAGCTTGTGCTGAGGTCCACCAATGCGCACTGAGCACGTGTGGTGGACTATACCTAATCCCTTAGTCCTTCATTGCAAGGTGATCTGTGCCCCAGCAGTAAGGACGTGATGGATTGTGATGATGAGTGGAATACTATACTATCCATGACAATGAATTGTAATGATCACCAAGGATATGTGAGGGTAGTAAATAAAGTCTACACATAATATACGTTTATAAAACCAATTTTTAATCAATAGGATATAACTATACAAATGCCTATTGCGCGCGATAAAGGAAGAGTACGTGCATTTCTTACATAATTATTATCAATCGTCATGATTCTTAAATATCCACTTTACCATCTTTAGGATAAAATTTTAACTCAATCACACATTTTAATATTATTTACAATATTTCATGCTCAAAAACATACTTACAGGTACAGACCAACACTATACCTAAATACTTAAATAAATTTATAGTAGGTAGTTTAGAAAGCATTCACTTATAATTTTAATTCATTGGAATATTTTTCTATAGTTATGTATCATACTAGTTTCTAATCAATTTTTACAGCAGCATATATTTTTCGGATGAATGTGTATGCAGCGAAAAATCCTATTGTTCCCGTTAGGAGCCAGAACGTCAACACCATCAAACCTGAAAAATTTCACAAAAACTCGTTAAACTTATAACAACTCTCTTTTTGCGTCAAGTTTAAAATAAAATAGTACAAAAATACGGAGTTATTTCTTCTTGTTAATTTATGGAATTTTAGTCTGAAATAAATTATTTGAATTGAATAGCAATCTCTACCAGACAATCTTTTATTTAGCTTAGCACGAAGTATGATTAGACAGAGGCAGTATTACAGCACATACACACTGAGTTTTAAAAGTAATTAGTATAAGATATAAAAAAATACCTGTGTAGCCCATGTACAACAAAGTAGGTATAAATTCTGTTATTTCTAACTTCGTGAAGAAATAAAATATTGAATATATCAATATGTACACGGACGAGCCCCCAGAAACAATGAAGCTTTTCCACCACCAGTGGTAATCCTGAAAATGGAAACGCAATTTTAAAGACTTCAAACATATTTACAATACAATATACAATGTATTATCAATGTTTCATTCATTATTATAAGGCTTATAAAAAAACAAAATAGAGAATTTCGATGAATTTTTACTTGTAATTAAAGTTGATAAATTAAAGGAGGAGAGTATAACAATTTACCTCTCCACATAGCTGGAAGTACACCATCACGACGGATATTTGCGACACCGACACCACAAGTATCCAGAATACGAGGAACAGGAATCCAAATAGATAGTAAAATTGGTTCTCCCAAAGAGCATTTAATATAAAGAATAATTCAATAAATACTGCTCCAAACGGGAGAATCCCGGCCATTATTATGCTGAAACAATAAACAAAAATAATTGAATAGTTGTTGCTAAGTGCAATGATAAATAAATGAAGTATAGAGAAGATTCAATTTCGTACTAACTTTTAGTACCTACACCATAGATTTACTACACAAGGCCTTGCCTTGTATAGGTATCAAATTTGGAATGCGCGGGATTCGAACCCGCAGAACCAGGCTACATTATCAAGTTACTGCTGCCTATTCCCTAAGTCGTCTAGTTATAATTTCATCAATGCCATACTCACCAAACATAAATATTCATGTACCACACTTGTTCCGGGACCTTTCTAGGTATGAAGTTGGTTCTCACTGGATGTTGGAAAGGTTGTTTGCGACATCCAAAGTAGTATCCTAAATATACTAATGGCAGTGATATGCAAAACCAGAGGCAGAGAAGTGCCATCATTGTGGAGAATGGAACTGCCCCACTGGAATGTTTGCCGAGTATGAAGAAATTGAGGAAGAAGCAGGTGCCAAAGACAACGGCTGGATAGATGGTGGCAGTGAGGAAGGCCGCCTGCCGCCACTGCTTGCCCTTCAGGGTGGTGTATAGTCGCGCGGAGTAGTAGCCCGCGATCAATCCCATGAACACATATAGGAGGATGGCAGCAGTCATCAGAGCCCCACGGCTGGCCGGTGACAGCATCCCAAGCATTGCAACAACTGAAAACAATCATATGTAATGAATAGCGGAAACTATGTTATACACTAGCAACTAGCAACATTGGTTGTACAATGTACAACTAGTTTTGCACCTGTTTCAAGGTCTAATTTTATTGTTGCATTTCTCAATCATAATTTAGTAAATAGCGTTATATCTTACAGATGGTTATGAGTGACATCAGAAAAACTTGTATGCCACTCCCAATAACAGCAGCGAACAGCATTCTCTGAGGCGGAGGACGGAACACATCCCCATGCACCAGCTTCCAACCCGTCTCCTCCACCATGTCATCCAAAATGTCATCCGAGTTGTATTTGGCAATATCCTTTCTTAGTGTCCTCACCATGATCATAGTGAGTATACCTGATAACCAAATTGTCAAATTATTAATAGAACAGAATATTATAAGAGCAAAGAAATTAGCTAACTAAATCATTCTCACCTGATAAAAAGAATAGCACTACTAAAGAGTTGATGATAGAAAACCAATGAATTTGTACATCTTTCATTCCCATTCCCAGGTAGATGTCCCACCGAGAAGCCCAGCTGATGTCCGACTCTCCCCATTCCACGGAATATGTGAAAAACAGTCTAGTTCCAGATTCTTCATTGACTAGTTGTGGCTTGGCATCAACACCATATATTTGCCGTTCAGATGGCAATAGGCAGGAGTCATCTATGAATACCATCTCATCTTTATCTACTGATAAAGCTTCAACTTCAAAGCCAACAACCCGATAAGAATCACTGAAAATATATTTAGTAATTTAACTTAAAAACATTACATTACAATATGTTATGTCTACAAGTGTATAAGTTTAACCTGTAATTAATATACCTACTTTAAGCATTTATAAAAATACCTAGCTAATTAGAGTGTACTACCCCGAGAAACAATTGTATTGTTTGGGGTGTAATGCATAAATGTATGTCTTGTTTGAAAATGAATAAACGTTTTTTTTTTTTTATGTTTTATGGTGTGTAGTGTACACAAACATTACCTACACATTATAATTATTTATTGTTATAACTTACTGGTTATATTTGTGGTATTTCAGTAAGAATTTTAGATGGTTATTGATGTAAGCTTTTCCCTTTGCCATGAATCCAAGTCGGTATCCTTGTTCAATGGATGTATCTGAGGTTTCAGGATTTATATATCTGGTGGCAACTGGCAAATTATCTATCAACCTGGAATATAATAATATTTTATTAATGGGATCAGACAATAAAATATTAAAAGTGTTATCAGTCTTATACTTAACTAAACACATAGGTAACTGAAAAAAACTTACAAATGCACATAATATTTGTGTTCAATACGACTAGCTACTTTTTCAGATTCTTCCACACTCCAGTTAATAGGTTCATCTTTCTTATGGCAGAGTAGTCGGCACTTAATGTTCTCTGCCATGTGAACTTCATAGGGAGTGTTTACTATTCGGTCCCCACGCAATACTTCACCCAGGTTTTCAGATTTATACACAATTGTACCATTTTTCGGCAAACAAAATCTCAGTGAATAGTATTCATACGGAAGTTGAGTGTGGGTGCTAGTCATCTTAACAGCTTTAACTTCAATTTTTTGGCCCTTTTTGAACGCCACTGGAGCCACTCCGGGTATATAAAATCCATTAACGTAAAGAAATCCATTTATAAACACCAAAAACCAATGCAACTGGGACTGAAATAAAAGAAAATTAGTAAACAAACATCTTTAACACAATAAACATTATGTAAAAAAGGGCTATTACTTACTAATAACATCTTCGCTATATAGGTATTTTAATTAACCTAACGCTTAGATATTTGTTCATTCCATTTGTTTCAACAATTAATAAATCCCCTTTAAAAGAAACTTTAATATGTATCTAAAAATTAAAACTAGGTACAAAAAATTTCAGCGATTGCGATGCGGTGACAGCGCCTGACAGCTTTGTGGTAGGTAGATCTGTCTGTGGGTGACAGCTGACATGACAGTAAATAACCGACATACTACCGAAGGTGTCGGGGCACCGACACACTAGCGGACGCGGCTGATATTGTGCACGGTCTTTTGGGACAGTTCGGTTCGTGCCAGATCGCTCTCGGACGTCTGAAAGCTGAACGACGAAGACGTCCGAGAGCGATCTGGCACGAACTGTCCCAAAAGACCGTGCACACTATCAGTCGCGGCTGACAGCCCCGTCTGTAAAGCTGCGTACACACCGGGTACACATTATCATACATAATAGAGGGCATATTGCAGCAACGAAGGCCAACGAAACCCGTTCGTTGGCCTTCGTTGGGCCGGTCTGTACGCAGTTTAAGCCGCGTCCGCTAGAGTGTCGGTTCCTTTATTCTGGCTGGGGCTCTACAACATAGACTAATATTGTACTGCTCCCTGCTCTACAATGTTAATCTGTGACTTTACGAACGGCGTCGTTTTGGTTTTATTTTGTTGAGTATTGGATTTAGTTTTTTCAGAAAAGAATCCGATAAAACTAGGTATTGATTGAATTTCATAAATTGTGCGACAGCTACAGTTGATCTACATGATTTAAAATTATTGAACACTTTATTATTTAGTTTTTGTGAGGTTAACTAAGCACGCAGGCAGCACGCACATCAACATGGTCCAGGTAATAACTCTTCAATAAATTCCGTGTTGTTCAGAGGTTCAAGGTTCATTTTGTGACTTGTGGAATCAGCTAGAACCATAAAAAAACTATTGGAACTGCTTTTCATTCATAATTTTAACTTTTCGGAAAGAAGTGTCATGTGGGAGTTTTAGGGAAATTGTAAAAATAATGACCTTACTTGAACATAATCATACTTCAACCACGTTTGAGATGCGCTGTATGTTGAAAGTCCCATGGTTTGACGATTATACTTATTTGTGTGTGTAAAAATCATCAAAATGTAATTTTAACTTTAAACTGGGTATTTCCTGAGGCTCTGCTACATTCTAGTAAATCGGTGTATATCAGTAATACATGCTTTGTTTCTAATTTACAGGCAACTGATGAAATGGAGCAACCAGACATAGATCAAGCAATGAATCTCCTGAAAGAGATGAACGGTAATGTACACCAAGTCATTCAACTTGTTGATAATATGATAGTACGTGTAAAAAATGGTGAACTGTCTACTGACAAAGGCCTTGGATTCTTAGAAATGAAATATCAGATGTTAGTTAGCTATTTAATAAATTTAACATTTATTGTACTAAGAAAATGCTCAGGAGAAAGAATAGAGTCAGATCCAACTATTGACCGACTAATTGAAATACGCACAGTACTTGAAAAAATTCGTCCTATTGACTCCAAATTGAAGTACCAAATCGATAAGCTTGTCAAATCAGCTGTGGTTGGGGCATCCACTGAAAATGACCCACAGGCTTACCGGGCAAATCCTCAAAATCTTATGAGCAAAGTAGACAACAGTGAGGATGACTCCAGTGATGCTGCAGATGCTGAAGAAATTAAGGAGAAATCTGCAAAATCGAATTTATATGTTCCTCCAAAACTAGCAGCCGTTCACTTTGATGATGAAACATCTAAATCTAACTCTGAGCGAAACAAAGAGAGATCTAAAAAGCAGTTCTTAAACTCCAGTGTGATGCGTGAACTCCGTGAGGAATACTCAGATGCCCCAATGGAAGTAACAACAGGGAATCATGTTAAACATTCAATATCTAAGCAGGAGCAAGAAAGAACTGAGTATGAAGAAAATTACTTGACTAGGCTTCCTGTAACTAAGGCAGAGAAGAATCGGAGACGGAAGCTGACTACTGTAGGTATGTTGGCAGATGAAATAACTGGCAGCAGAGGCAAAAATAGTCAATCAAACAAAAGGAAAACTAAAACAAAGAAGGGCAAGGGATTCAAAAGAAGGCGTACTAATTGATTTACATATATTATATTGCACTCCATTAGAACTGATTATCTTATGGTGACCTGTGTAGTGATACATATTTTTTTTGTTAATCAATATCCTTTGTTCTCTAAACATGGACAATATTTTTGAACTGAAAGTTTCAATTTAATCATTTTAAACAATACTACTTTTGTATATTATTTTGAAATGCTAATATTATTTCATATAATGTAAGAGTTTAGGGAACAGGGTAACTATACTAATAAATTCAATGACTGAGTGCAGTCTTTAAATGAATTTTGTAACCCATACCAAGTACCTCATTTAATTGAGTTTCATCAGAAAACAGTTACCTAATCATAATCAGTAATCATCAAAAAAACGTTTCTCAAGCAAATAGATTTTATTATATAATATAATGTTAAAAATATATAAATCTTATTAAAGTTGTATAACTCGCAAATCTGGCATACCTCAATTCACTTTCTAATTTGTACAAAATAGAATTAACAAGAAACAAGTGTAGTTATAGATTCTAGTATGAATATGGATGCAGTTCAAAAATCCTACAGGAACTGCTATATAAATACAAATAGCATTGGTTAGTGTAAGTACTACTATTGATATTATTTAAAAGGTTTATGAGTGTTTCATAAATTTACTTTTTTATGGTGTAAAGTGGGCTGCAAAGAAACCTGACAGTAGACTCTCAGTAGCAATGTCACTCAAGAGGGGTCATATTTCTGTGCAGGCCATTGTACCTGTATTATTTTAGAAGAGGCATTATGTTTTAATTTAATATGCCATGGAGGCCGCCTGGACAACTGAGTTTAGCAAGAAATCTTTTCTAGAATCGTGTTAATGCTACAAGATTCAAACATTAATCCAACTGTTGGCGAAACTCGGTTATCGTAATATCTCGAATGGCGGCAGGGTATAAGCCTCGGTATAAGTTATTGGCAGTCTATGTTTTTTCTTTTTATGTGTGAGTTCAGTAAGTTGCAAAAATTTATGAATATCTTCCAATGTGGTGATAAGTTTAACACAACCTTGTATGTTCAATTACTGTTGTATTTTAAGTTTATCTGTTTGTTTACTAAATATTATAGTTTTTAGACTAATGTCGGCATTTCAGTAATTTATAAAAGTTTCTCAAATTTAAACATAGTGTGAAGGAAACAAATATAATTTTAGTCATTTATTACATGGCACTTAATGTGATACCTTGTATTAAACATCGAAAGAGCTACGTCTACGTTAATTTTCTATTAATTATTCATAAAATATCAGTTAAAATTAGTTTTTCTAAGATTTTCGTTATTCATACTTAATTTAGAAATTATTTTAGTTTCTTTGTTTTTCATCGTTCTAATTTTGTTGTGTTTTGTATACATAGCTTTTTGATTTGACATTGATAAATAAAATATTGATAAAACCATTACTTCCGTGTTTATCATTCTCTGGGGTTTGGACAGGGGAAGTCTTGTAGACCGGAGGCGGGGTTGAAGGAGAGGTGTCGGGGCATCCTCATGCGGCGGATGTGGTCCAGGGGCGCGTCGTCGCCGTCGTCCAGAAACTTGTGGTCCCCGGCGTCTGGCACCGACTCCTGCTTCAGAGTCAGTCCAGATCGGACCACACGGTTAAGCATCCAAGGTGGCGACGACATTGTCAGCTGCGATGCATAACAAAGAATCTCAGTAAGCAGCAAATATTGGAGCTACGTCTACAAAATCTACTGTTTTATTTTAGTTCCTACCGGTTTAAGGTTATAAACATCTTGATTATCTGACATCTAGAACCAGGAAGCTGATTTATATTTTTAAAAAAATCAGAAACTCCGCAGACTATGAAACTTTAAGAATAGTCTACACAGCGCTCTGTGAATCTATTTTAACGTATTGCATCCCGGCCTGGGGAGGTTCTTGTAAGACAACCTTTATTAATTTAGAACGATCACAGAGAGCAGTGCTTAAAGTAATGTTCCGAAAGCCTTACAGGTATCCCACAAAACTTTTATATAGTGAACTTTCTTTCCTAACCGTAAGAAAACTATATTTATTACGATCTACACTTCGCAGACATACTTCAATTCCTGCTCAAGTTGATACGATTTCCCGTAGAAGACCAAAACCTCTCTTTCCTGACATAGCTACGCATACTAGATTTGCTGAAAGACAATTTTATTGCCAAAGTGCCAGGATCTATAATTTTATAAACAATTCCCTAAACCTCATATCCTGTACTTTGCATGAATGTAAAAATAAAATTAAATCATGGCTCCTTCCTATGAACTATGATGAGATTGAATCCATACTTTCTTAAAGTATAATTTCTTGTACATATATATTACAATTTCCCCAACCCGCAGACACATCCACATTCACATACACACACCCACCCACACACCCACACACACACACACACACACACACACACACACACACACACACACACACACACACACACACACACACACACACTTACTCATATATTACTTGTACCCTACAGCTATTGTACCTACTCTTAATTATTGCTTAACCTTGTTTGTAATAACTTTCTTGCATATATTTTGATATACCTACTTTTAGGTTGTATCTTTGTTAGCACGGTGAGTGACCGCTGATCCTCATCGTACAGGTTTCTACCTAGTTTGGGAATCAGGGGACACGATTTAAGCATATTCTGTACAGCCTATACTTATTTTATGAACCTTTGTAAGATTGTTCCTTTTCTTATGTTTTTGGCTTTGAAATAAATAAATTTATTTATTTTTTATTTTTTTTAAGGTTTAGGTTGTTAGTTTTAGTACTTACCGGTTTCATAACACATGGGTAAGGGTTCCTAAAGTCATCTTGGTGTGTTGAAATATAATCCATAACGCCGTAGTCGGGAGGTAGTTGAGCCAAATTAGCATTCTTCATTAATTTGTTTCTACCAGGCGTACTGCAATGAGTCAATGAGGTAAGATCTATTTAATACCTACCTATATTTGTTCTATAGCACAAAATAATGATGGCCATAGTTGCATATACCTACATACTTGGTAAATATGCATTATCGGGCCTCGTGGCTGGTAAGCCGTTTTGTCTTAACTTTGAAATAATAGGTACAGGTCAGTTAGGTATCGTTGTCATTGTAGCATTTTCAAAGTCGGGTAACTAGGTACCCACAAGACTAGCGCGTAGGTAGAAATATAAATCTATTTTTGTAGGTAGGTACCGAGGCCTATTTTCATATTTACTATTTATAGGCTAACTTGTTGCATATTATTATATACTTACTCAGTACACGGATAAGATGTAAAGTTCACGAGTGGCTTGAAGGTGTACACAGGGTCAGTTTTAGTGTGAATCTGTGCGAGCATTTCCCTAGTTTCAGTAGTAAACGGCTGGTCTTGAGTACCTAGCCGACAGTATGTGCTCACTTGATTGCTTAGACGGTCGCGATATACATAGTTGTCTTTAACTTCAGCAAAACGACTGTAGTCCCAATTTTCCACTTTCACTCCAGGACTATACGTGTTTTTGGTGAATATTATTTGCGGGGGCTTTTTCGCGGTCGGATGTGTTGATCTCATTGTATTTTCGTTAAAGATTTCCTAGTAAATTGCGGAATATAACTAGTTATATAGGTAAGTTTTATCAAATTTCTTACTGGTACTTTCCTTTGTTTACCTTTACCTTATAATCTGTGCTTATAATATTCTAGTCTATGCCTTTACCTAGCATAAACAACGTACAATAATGACCATATAATGACACAAACCGTAAATACACGAGCTGTAATCGACGTGGTTATTATTCTGAAACTATAAAGGCTAATACTGTTTTTTCACCCTACTTAGGTAACCCTACCTATACGCAGTTAACTATAATCATACTATAATATTCTAGTCCTATACCACTTTTGCAACACTCTGTATAATACACCCTATTTTCTGTACGTATTAGTTAGGTACGGTCAGCTGCATAAGTTGTTATCTTGTTGTTATACACTTCTGTACCTTGTCAAACTGACGAGCCGTCAATGCTTCAATGAATGGATAGGCGGTTTGTTAGATTGACAAGGTTCAAATTTGTATAGCTACCAGCTGACTGTACATTGGTCTCCTCTCGAGAACTCGTCTGTGACTGTACATCAACAGTTAGGTATCGGCTTAAGGTGAGTATAGATATAGACTAGTGTTGCCACGAATAGTGAATTGGCCGAATACCGAATACCGAATATTCGGCGACGCTGCCGGCCGAAGCGCCGAATATTCGGCCGCCGAATATTCGGCGCTACAACCTGTTTTTTTGTTCCTGCAACTGCTTTGAAGAAGTCGCTACAGATTATATGAGAAATGCTAATTATTAGGAGGCAGAATGCTGTAGCAAACGAGTTGAATTTTTATTTGATAATATATAGTTCGCCTACATCGGATGGCCGATCCTTACAAGTGGTGGTCAGCAAACAAAAAACAATACCCGAACCTTTTGAAATTTGCAAAAACTTATCTTTCTTCACCTGGAAGTAGCGTTTATAGTAAGAGATTATTTTCTGAGGATGGTTACAATGAAAAGCGCAATAGTGGGCTACCAAAAATGCTGAAATGCTCGTTTTTATCGAGCACAACTTACTACTGATTAATTGTAAGTACTAAAATGTTGTGATTTGGAAATAAATACACAATTTTGATTAAAATAACATGTCATTTTTACATGATTTACTATTCGGTATTCGGCCCGAATAGTACGCACTATTCGGCCGAATACCGAATACTGAAAAAACTGGCCGAATAGGCCGAATACCGAATAGTTGCCGAATATTCGTGGCATCTCTAATATAGACTATAATGTAAGTACCTAATACTGTATCCGACCCCAAACCCGACTACAACATTTACTTGTAACAGAACAACGTGCCGCTCTCTGATATGTTCTAGTGTATTTATTTATTTATTGGCATCACACAACAGGTACATTACACAACATGCAATAAAAATATATAAGTATCATCCTTTTACGAATGTTTTTTATCATGCTTTTGCCTGCATTCGTACGAACGTTACACATGCTCGACAAAATGTTGTAGTCTATACTTACTTACCTTTAGGTACCTATATGCGAGTTAGTTAGTTTATATGCGAGTCCAAAGAACATAAGTAAGTATAGGTAAAGTACCAACTTCTCTAGCTAGTCCGAGACCGAGCACACCACTTCAGAATCTTACATTGTTATCAATAATGATTTGAAATATAGGTAAAAAAAGTAACTACCGAGGTAGATATAAAAACAAGGCAATTTATGTTAGGTACTTATATTCAAACACTGAGTAGAAAAAGACAGTATTAACTAATTAAGTGTTTATGTAGAGATAGAGATCCTTTATTTTCCTTTGACAGAACCCGCCTTACTTTTGGAAAACTTCTCTCTCCATTCTAGTTCTTCGTCTTTAACCCTGATACTCTCCTCAGCGCAAGCTATAAACCCTTCGAAAAATTCCAAAAACGTAAGATCCGTGTCGATGCACATGATGTGACCATTTTCCAACATTTGGGGAAATATTTCAGCAAAAATGTTTATCATACTTTTAGTAGTCAAATTTCCAAAATTGAATAATTTTAAGTCCATTGAGCTCGGAGTGCTGAATTGTTCAGGATCAATATCGTTATATAGTTTATCTGAAAATTAGAATGAGGTAAGTACAGTGCAGCAAACGTATCTTTTGATGAGAGCTCACGTATTACTTAACTATGAACTTTGTGTACCTACCTGTACCTACCCACTTTAAAATACTTACACTCACGTGCAAGGAAACAGTTCCACTAACATAATATACCACCACCAAATGGCCCTATTTTTTTAAACGTTTTATAAGAAATAGCTGTTCCCGCGAGCTTCGCTTCGCCTTAAAAAGTTTTCCCGTGGGAATTCCGGGATAAAAAGTAGCCTATGTTCTTTCTCAGGGTCTAAACCATATGTATACCAAATTTCATTCAAATCCGTTCAGTAGTTTTGGCGTGAAAGAGTAACAGACAGACAGACAGACACAGTTACTTTCGCATTTATAATATTAGTAAGGATTTGTAAGTACCAAATATTTACGTTTTTAGTTGGTAACTAATATTCTGGTGCACCGTAAAATGTAGGTACCTACTAAAATTTTGCAGAAGGTGGCATTAAGTTAGTTTTATCCGTTAACGGCCGAATGGCGTAGTGGTTAGTGACTCTGACTACTGAGCCGAAGGTCCCGGGTTCGATTCCCGGCTTGGGCAGATATTTGTTTAAACACAGATATTTGTTCTCGGGTCTTGGATGTGCCTGTAAAATGGCAATCGGCCCGCCCCCTATTACATTGGGACTTACATAACACTGGCGAAAAGTGGGTGCAGCAATGCACCTCTGCCTACCCCGAAAGGGAATACATTCGTACAAGGTGTGAGTGTTTGTATTGTATTGTATCCGTTAAGAAGGTTTTTTTAAATTTGGTGATTTTCTCAATGGAACTTTTTCTTTGCCCGTAAGTGTATTGTTGTAGAATTCAGATGTCAAAAGTTACGGGTAAGCTACTAACTCGGGACAAAGTGCAGTTCGTCGCCGACACGATACGCGTTGGTTCCCTCGACAAGTGGCGCATCAGCTGGCACATCCACCAGGCCCGGCTGCGGGCTCCACGCCGCCTGGTGCCGCGGGCGCCGCACTGCGCGGAGGAAGGCGCGTACCGAGTGGGGCTCGCCGAGGCTCCGGTACAGCCGGTATACGGGCTTCAGCGGGATCGACCGCCCGTAGCCGTTCACTAGCTTTCCTGGAATTGGAAGAAGCGTCATGTCTATCTGATGATATAAGTAGGTAAGTATATGTACTTACCGCCTTCCTTAATAATTTGTACCTAGGATACTGTATGTATTGATGGTGGTTTCCTTTACCTTTACACTTTCCAGCACTAGGTATCAAGTCATTTTCCATGAATTTTCTGAAGGCAGCTGCCACGATTGTATCTGGCTTCGCAGAAGGTAGTTTCGTGTCACAATACAATTTACAAGCGACAGCCACCAGATTGTGTAAGTACTGCCAGTAGTAAACTTTTTCAAATGGGTGGTGCAAACTTCTCGCCATCCATTTGGGATTGCGGTGAAACATTCTATCCATAGTTACAAGAGTCAGTCCCTTATCATGAATGTCACAATCGTAGAATAATTGCCATAAATACAATCGGATTAAAATAGGGGTAAAACCAATTTCTTCAGTATTACAAATAGTTGCGTACTGGTTATAAATACGTTGAAGTTCTTCTTGGTAGCATTGCAAAGCATTCTGTAAGGATCTGACTTCAAACTGCACGAAGTCTTCAAGATTTAAGGGGATGTCCGTTTGTCTACGAACGTAGCTCGGTTCGAGCTTGCAATCACCCATATTGTTTTCTATGTATTCATTAATAATATCAGCTCTAATGTTTTCGTCCTTAGCAATATTTGTAAGAGCTTCATTTATATGGTAAGTTAATCCCACTGTACCGTCACACATATTGAGTACAATTGGTGTTCTTTCGTTTTTGGAGTAGCTAATATAGTCGGATTCCTTCTCCGAAGCAAACGACGCCATAGTATCGTTATTGAACAAATGTCTGTCTTGTATGATGAAACCGTTGTTGGTGATGAATTTTCCTACTCCATGCTTTTTATTGTCTTTAAATTCTCCTTTGTACTGGGATCCCAGAGAGAATCCCAAGTC
This sequence comes from Plutella xylostella, assembly GCF_932276165.1. Taxonomy (NCBI): domain Eukaryota; kingdom Metazoa; phylum Arthropoda; class Insecta; order Lepidoptera; family Plutellidae; genus Plutella; species Plutella xylostella. The sequence goes on along the minus strand of NC_063984.1, from coordinate 5,964,343 downwards.
GAGTATTCCGTATCCGTTCCTCATACCGCGTTCCCAGTCGCCGCGGTACACGCTCAGTGTGGGATGCGCCATGGACATGTTCTTGTAGGCATCCCACGTATACACACCGTAGCCCCACATCTTCCCGATTTTCCAGTCACCTCTGTAAAACTGAAATAGTGTGTTATGAAAAATGCTGTAAAAATGAAAAGATACCTATGGTTACCTAACTAAACGAGGGTAAGTGCAGTAACTTACGTCGTGGTTCGGCCATATCATTAACCCTTTACCCTCCATGACATTGTTTTTCCATTCCCCTTTGTATCCACTTGATAAGCAGTATTCGCGGGTCCCGAATCCACTGCGGGTGTTCTGCCAACACAATATTAACAAGGGCTAAGCATGTTACGTCTAGATTACATATACCTACTAAAATAATTCTACGTAAGTTAGTTAAGTAATACATCGAAGCTTTGGCAAATATGAAGACTAAACATTTTGTCACAGTCATAGCCATGGCAAGCACGCACAAAGGTAAACCTAATTAAGTATTCGATAATCGATATTATAACATAAGTTACTCAAACAATTCTCACATTATCCCAGTCTCCGTCGTAGAAATTGTCTCTCCCGTAGTGTATGACGCCGCGGCCGTGCTTGGCGCCGAGGCTCCAGGCGCCGCTGTAGGAGCGCTGCTGCCGCGAATCCACGAACAGACCGGCCCCGTGCCTGATGTTGTCGGCCCACTCACCCTCATACCATGTCTCGTCTTTGAACTGAATTTTTCCGAGGCCCGTTATAACGTTGTTTTCGAAATTTCCCTGTCAGAATAAGATATAGGTTGGAGTGCAATGCTTTGCCCAAATGAGTTTCACTATTGTTTCACTATTATTGAAGCTATCTAATTATCTTACCATGTAAATAGTACCATCAGCCCATTGGAAACGTCCATTGCCGTGCATGCGTTTCATGTAAACGGGGCCTTCGTAGCTGTTTCCGTTCCGGAAACGGATGACCACGCGCTCGCTGGGAATGGTCGACAAACTCGGCTCACTCGGCGACTGAAGGGGTAGTTTACTTAAATTGTTAAAATTACATAAGTACCTACATACATTGGTCAATTTAGTATCTAATTAATGTTAGGTACTTAACTATATTCACCATTTGAATTGATTCAGATTTTACTTGGCTTTTCTTTTGTTTTGACGCTGTTGTAAAAAGGAAACATAATGAAACATAACGGTAGTTTGTTATCAAGAGATCTTTTTGGCATTAACTACGTAGGTTTTTCATTCTCACCCCTTTTCTTCGTCATTTTCTCAACCTTCTCGGGCTTTTCAGTAGTGGCAATTGGCAACGTCGGAATGTTAATTTCGGAAACTAAACCCAATGGCTCCTCAAGTGGTTTGATCACCTCCCATGACTCAATAATGTGTGGCAGCATGGCCTCGAACATTTTATTAATAATTTCCGTTCGTACATCGATCCTCGGTTGGAAAGATATTGAGGAAATGGATTCGCTTTGTAAGCGCGGAGTGGATTCCACTCTAGCGGATGGCTGAGGCTGAGCTTCAGATTCCCTCTTCTCCTGGATCCTTTCCACGACCAGCGAGCTACTACGCCGGGTCAGGGTTTTCTGTTCATCCACATAATACATTTTAATTAAATTCCAGTTCACAGCTCATGTAGTTCGAATTTAATATGTTTACAAAATGCAATTTTCATTTAATTAGGTTTGTTGTCAATCAATCAAATGTCAATCAATAAGTTTTTTTTTATGGCTATCAAATGTGTGACTTCGGTATAGCATTGGCTGATGATGATGTTGTAGGTATAGGCAAAATGCGCGCAGATAAAGAAACAATATGAAAATGTCGGACAGACCTAACTCGCCCTTTTTCAAGGCCTGCGGTCAGCGGTGAGGCGCTCGTGGGGAATCGCTCTAAGGCCTTCCACATAAATAATATGTACCTTCCTAACTTAGGTAGGTACCCCCGCCACTAGAATTATATATGTATAATATGATGGCTACTACCGCTACCTAACTTCATAGCAGGTAAACAGCAAATATTACAGTAGGTAGGTATATAAGTAAGCACAAAACGAAATAAAACTAAAATGATTATCTATCTGCTGACTCATAGCGATTTATTTTGAAAACTATTTTAAACTTATTCTTCTTAGGTTTCCGACGTCCCATAGCACCACTCTTCGCCATATCAGAAGAGTGTGATAACTGATTTTCAAACATACGACCTAGTAACAAAACAAAAAAATACCATCAGAAACAGTACTAAAGTAAACTACTTATAGAAATTAAGTATATTAACAAAAAGTGCTTGGCAAACTTATGATTAAGCCTAGACAAAATTATGGATTATGATTTAACCCCATTTCCAGTTCTTCCAGGGCTTCCACCAGCGCCAGAAGGAGGAGTCGTTGTCGAGGTCGGGCTCGGCGGCCGTCTCAAGTGCATCCAGCAGCAGGTCTCGCGGGGACTCGGTCTCCGCGGCCGGCGCCACCTCCACGGCCCACGCCGCGCCTACTACCGCCAGGACCACTAGGACCACCATCACCTACAAGTAAAACACACTTCACTATATGGAACGTTCTAGAATTCTATCACCTTTCTTTTGTTTTACATTTAACTCTCACTATCACTGTTATCTCTTTCACTTTCGCGTGCATACGGATACTTACTCGAAACCTCATTGTACCAAGTTATTGAGAACCGGCCGGTTCGATTTATAGGAAAGTAGTAGCCGCGCTCCACACCGCCCTGCGTATTTAAACGCGTGATTGAAGTTTCGACTGAATTACGTTTATTTGTATGTTTGGCAATCAGGAGCGGATATTTGAAATTTCAAATATGTATGTAGCATACCTGCCTCATGCATAGCCAACATCACCGCTGCAACACCAGTGGCCCGGAACCGACAACTCACTGCTTTAGCAATCTCTAGTATTATGAGCAAAGTAATTAATTATTGCTAGATAATTAAATGAAACCGAGTAATTAGTGTTCAAAGGCTTTATTGTTAAATATAAAACATTAACGTAACATTACAGTTAATAAGCGATAAATTTATTTGGCTTCATGTCACACTTTTTTCGTACTTTTATTTCCTACACACATGTTTCAATATCGAGTATCAGGTACTAGTCGGTGCAACATTACACAAATTAAAATTTGTTAAAATGGTTTTCAACGTTTAACGTATCGGTTACCAACTTATCACCATTGCACTGAAACTAAATGAGTAGAATTTTTTACATAAACTTGGAAACTACCGACAGGTTATGTATTATATTTAAAACAAAAATAGCTAGAATTACGGCTTATTTTGAATTAACCACATCATAGTATCTATAACCTACTTAATCAAACCACTAACGTATTCAATGAAGTATTCAACATTACTATACCTATACATTTTACTTGTATCTGCAAAATAAATATACATTTTAATATTCATTTCATCTAATTTCACACCATGGTTATCACAGTTTGGTATCTTTTTTATTTAATAATTAACTTGATTTCGGTAAGTATAATAAATTAATAAATAGGTACAACAATAAAATAGGTACGTACTAAAATTACCAGTTGAAATGCTTTAAATAAATATTGGTAAATAATACTTACTAACAAATCCTCATCGTTGTATCATAAATCCATTGATCAGTAAATTAAAGATACATTTAATATTTTTTTTACTAGTACTTACTGTTGAAATGTTTGGGGGTCGTAACCATTATAATTAATTTGGTAAATGATTTCGATTTAGATTTAGGCTACGATATAGTCATTATAATAATAAAAATAATAATATGTAATAATCAGTATAATCTTTGTAGGGAATCGAGAACTCATAGACAATAGTTAATATACTACGATGCCTACTAACTTCGGAACGCCTATGTTTAGATAATAATTATTTGTGCATTTTTTACAATAAAATACCTATAATAACGAATCTACCAATACTATATAAGTGCCTTTATAAGTACGACCATGGGGCTTCAACGCATACCTAATTAATCAAATATAACATCCAATCTTATTTCTAAAAGAATATTGGCAACATTTTGAACAACATTACTCACCCTTACCTTAAGTAGTACCTGCCCCTACCCTTGAAACGCAATGTATTGCGTCTGTCTTGCGTTCTCAACATTAAAAAAATCAACTTCAGAAGCGTTTTTCCAAAAAGAAAAAATACTAATATCATCAGCTAGATAATGCCTATTTGAGAACCTGAATATAATGCATACAATTTAGAAGTTACTTTACAAAAAAGCCTTTTTCGGAAAAAATGTAAAATAAATTCTTCATTTGGGTACTTGGTTCTTAGTGCTAAGTTCTCAAAAAGGCATTACCTAGCTGATCATGATAGTATTTTTACTCTTTGTAAAAACGCTTTTGAAGAGAAGTTAAGTTTTTTTAAATGTTGAGAACGCAAGACAGACGCATTACATTGCCTTTCAAGAGTAGGGGTACTGGATTAAATAAATTCAATGAATAAACTTTCACAAGAAACAAAAACAAGTTTATCAAATGAATGAGTATGTTTGCGGATCCGTAACTTCAATAAAATTATAGACCAAGGGTTAGCCAAATAATTCAACTAGTATGTAAGGCTAAGTTACAGTTTAAGAATAAATACACTGTAATTAATTATTTATGAATTCCTGTTAAAAATGGCTGGTTGGGTCAACCTACGCCGAATAAATTCCTAGCTTATTTACATTAATAATTATCGCACTAATTCAATAAATAATTTAATTTACTTACTCTAAAAGCCTCTGCACAATTTAAATTCCATACAATCACTTTCATCGGCTGCGGTGGTCTAATTCAATAATAGGCAAGGGAACGGTCGACATAAAACTTTATAAATATTGGCTAACAAACCGTAAATACACTCACGACCAATTAAAAGTTCCAGTGAAAATAGAATAAATTACTCCTAAACGGAAAAGACTAGCTTGATGACGCCGCCTCCGGCTTCAATATTCTACATTTAACAGCGCGTCTGAATATTACCAACTCAAAATTAAAATATTTTGATCAAATTCTTAATTAAATGTTTAAAAAAAATGGGATCATTTGGCATTTGGTAAGTGTAACTATTTTATTGCTCCTGAGTGTATTGGCGATTTAAGAGTTAAACAAGGTGACCATATTACCTACTCTAGCTAATCCTCCCTAATCACGCCTCTAACGGCTCTACCTACCACAAACAAGGACACTACATACGCGGACAGCCTCACATCCACGCGCCGGCGCGCCAGTTGTCCACGATGCTGGAGCGCCTCCTATGCGCGACACGCACGCACGGCTCCAGCGACACGCGGCGCCAGGGTCACGAGTCGTGCAGCAGCCGCTGGTAGTGCGGGAACACCTCGTAAGGAGGCACGTGCAGCCCGAACTCGAGAGCCACAAGGACGGCGAACTCGAAGCGGATCAGGTCTTTGCGGTTGAGTCGAAATGTGGTCTCGATGCGCTGCGGAAAGAGAGCGTTGTTAAAAGATGTCCGAAATACATAAAACGATTGGGATGCTAGGGGGGACTGTCTCAATAAGATAAGCCGGTTTCTAGTAGGTAACGATGGTGTAAAACGAATTTTTAATTCAGTATGGGCAAAATCATTTCGACTTTACGATTGGTTGCGTAAATCTCATGTTCGATATTCCAAATTTAACTTATGATAGTCCTTAACAAAAATTTGTGGCCTCAGAATCGGCTCCATCCCATAACTTATTTATTATTTTATTAAATACAACACTAGTTCTTGGAAAATAAGTGTCATTAAAGATACCTCTAACAGCGCCTTCATAGCTTCTCCCTTCACGTCATTCAGTTTAGCGGACAGCAGCAGACACGCGCCGGCGCAGAGCTTCCTGTTGTCCTTGTTGATGAGATTGGCCAGAATGAGCTTCTCGAAGTACACGTAGGCCTGCGCGACGGACAGCAGGTCGATGCCTCCGCAGTCGTGCTTAGCGATTTTACGCATCTCCTTCTTTATGCTGTAAAGAAATGGAGTGTTGAAGCTTATGGAAGAATAGTAGAGTCTACGTTCAGGATATTTGCACATAAAGTATTCAGCCAACATAATAAGTAATGCTAAGGAATGGTAAAGGTATGTACAAGAATAGATACCTACCACAGACGAATAGAGAACCTCCTCCTTTTTTCTAAGTCGGTGAAAGATATACTAATGTGGATGTGGTCACATTCAATAAGTCATGTTTTTGAACGAGACAGATGTGAAATTCGTAGATTTACTCTAATGGACAACATTTCAAAAAACTTAAGCTGCTATAAATCGAAAACCATTTCGAGATTTAACTCTAAAGGCCACAAAAAAAATGATTTTGTATTTTTTGGATGTATCATTTTCGAGAAAATCATAAAATAGTAAAAAAGTGCTGATGACGTCATGCATCAGGTGCGATGCATTTTGATGATCAAAGCCCATAGATTTAAAAACAAAGTAACTGTCACTTTCATTTTTGATTGACGTTGACGTTTTATCGTGACGTTGTTGTTTATTTGGGTCATTTTCATTAATTCTGTTCTGACACTTTCGTACTATTTTTTTTATTTTTTATTAAGAGATGACCTCTATATAATATGTCCCAGAGCATGCCACCGCCTACACAGCTGAAAAAATGCTTCTGCTTATTTTTTTAACATGATAAGTACCTACATTCCATCATCAGAAATATCAATGTCATTTTAATATGACCCATTTGTTGGTTGGCATGTAAACAAAGTTTAAATGTCACTTGTCAGTGTCATTTATATTTTTTTTCGAAACTCAGGCAATAGACAAAAATAAAAATTGAGCCTAATATGTGACGTCACTTCCGGTTTTAAAATAATTAACTTTAAAGTTAAAAATAACATGCAAAAATTAATGTATATACAAAATAAAAAAATACGGGTCCACTAATTTTCTATAAACTTTCCGAATAGCTAATAAAAATATAGGGTAAAGAAAATGAAATGTTGTCCATTTTAAATGTAGGTAATATACTGACTGGTGACTGTACTGTAGCTACTATTAAGTTACACTCGAGCGCAATACCTAAAGGTAGGCAATACCTAAGGGGTAGATGGTTGGGATGTAATAACTAATCTACCTCCTAAGCTTGCTCAGAGTCAGCTTGACGTGCGGGAACTTCTCCCGGAACTTGTCGTTGAGCTCCTTCTTGAGGTCCTGCGGGCGCACGTAGTCGATGACCGACGTCATGTACGAGGTGAAGGTCAGCAGCGTGCGGTGCTTGCCCGCGATCAGCTCCGGGTCGTCGAGCACGTTGGGGCAGTACTGCACCTGGTGAGAGGGAAATGTTGTGTAAGTTGATCAATGGGAGAAGGCGTTTTCAAGACTGCGGAAGTGTCAGAACAGCTATTGGTGCGCGCTATGACACTCGATAGCTATTCGACTATTGCAGCTAACCTGTGCAAAGACTCCTCTCTCTTATCATTCGACCATATAAGAAGAACAAAGTAGCTGCAATTACGTATTTTTTTATGATAAAAAATGTAAGCGCAATATTTTTTATCTAGGCCTCTCCACGGGATAAGCCTCTGAAGAATCTACTTAGTCTTGGATACTATAGGTAGATTCTTACGTATTTCTGTGGGATGACGGGAGCGTCGTCCCAGTCGAATGCTTTGTTGTCAATAGTGGTGTGCGGCGGCGACGCGGCCGTCGTGGCGCGCTGAGACGACTCGTATGAGATACACCTGAGAATTACACATGTGTTAGTTGTGTGCGGAATTACTCATGCAATTGCAGTAGACATGTTTTATTTTCAATTATTACTTTGACACATTATAAGTCTATGGGTACTCCAGATTTAGCTTCTTCACAGTATTATGTTCCTAGATTTCTACATTTAAAATGAGAGGATGGATGATATCAGATAAATCAAAGCACAACAAATGGGGAAAGTAATTTTCAATTCAGTTTTGCGAAATGAAGCCTAGCATACATGCAATGTTAGCTCCTCTGCCAATCATAATTATACATAGCATCATGTAATTTACATAAATACAATACTTGCAAACTGTGGTAATTAGATAATATACATTACACCTGGCCCGATATGCTAATACATGTAAGTAAAATAACAAGATAAATCAAACTATTACCCCCCGAAATAATATTACTCAAAATAATAATAATATACAGACTTATAGATAGGATAATACTGTAGGTATTGGTCAACTGCATTAATAAACAAAATTTTCATGAAAATCCAGTGAATTAAAGATGGTGATTGTATTTACCCGAGTGCAAAAGGCAAATAAAATAATCAGAAAATTCAAATCCCATCATTAATTAACTGGATAATATATTTTTTTTATTGTCAACTATTATATGTATTATTAATATTATCTACTAGCAAAAAGTTTATACGTGTATTCTATCTACCACCTTTAATACTGTAATGCACTCCTACATAACTAATCATAAATTCTGTTTACATACAATATCATAATATGATTAATTTAATAACTTTTATAAGCGAGCATTATCAGTAACCTTTTAACCATATTGATGCATTTCTAAACATAGCTTTTTATTACCATTTCTTATCCTTGTGCCTCGTCAATAACTTAGTCCTGAAATTGAAATATGTGATGGGTGTTATGAATATGATGATTTTATTGCAGAGGAAATGAAACAAAAAAGTCGTAGGACACCACTGATAGTTGGGATGACTGAGATTATATCACCTGTCTCGTCTTTATGAGTCATTGATGTTCGTACTTGTGGAACACATATCATTACATTTAGTATAAACATAGATGAAATGCACATTAAAGGCATGTAGTCACAACAACCAGAACAATGATCACCTTACAACATAGATTATCAGAAGACATGCTAAAAGACAACAAATGAATATTCAGAATGGAAAGTAATCACAAAATAAATTAAAAAATGCAAAATATTACCTGGCAATGACATGTGGATGACGATTGAACATTTTCCAGGTAGCTTTATCATTGAAGTCCCCTTCAAACATTTTCTTATACTGCTCTCTGGAGCAATAGCGAGATGGAATAAGTAACTTAGAGTAGGAGATATCTTGTCCATTTTCTTCCCTCTCAAGACCCAACAGATCAAAAGGATCCATGCCATTGTCTGTGATAGCTGACAGCGGTCGAGGACCTGATGTGTTGCGCCTTCGTACACCATCCTTCCTGTGATCAACTCTGAAAGATAATAAGGATAACAAATATTAATGAGTTCTCTATTTATTGGATAGATAGATAATTTAGTTATCTATACAATAAGACTAGATGTCCCTGATTTGAAACAATTAAAAATATTGATCATCATAGGTAGAGGACAATCCTGTATGTGCCTAAGTTGTACATAGGATATTGTTATTATAGAGAGTGTTTAATTACTTTCTTGTTATTTCCTCATGACTTTTGTTATTATAAGTTGAATGTAAACATGTTTGTTACCTTGATGAGCGCACTGTCCTTGAATATGGTATAGTACTGAATATGACACATGGCAGCCCCTGTGCTGTTGCGAATGCGAGTCTTTCATCCCTGAATGAAACACCCTTTGATGGCTGCACAACTCTGATCTTTTTAGACTGATTTTCAGATACACATGTGCTGTTTGTGCGGAAACGACCTAAAATATGAGAGAAGTATGTAAGTAAGTAAGGATTTAGTAATAGGTTTGATAAAAAGTCATTTTAATGTAATTATGGATGTTTTTTACTTACCAAATGTTAAGCTCTCATTACTGCTTTTATCATCAGTGTTAATGCCAGTTAATGATGACATGTGAGCTTTTCTGCCCTTTGTGCTAGCATGTTTCTCTTTATGATATTCTGTATTTGCATTACCAGACCTAAAATGTTAATATTAATATGAGTTAATGACTGATATAATAAATTATTAGTAAGTTAAATTTAATCCTCCCAACAACAACTGGAACAGACACATATTTTGTATGGATTAGACAATTTTTCAGCTCTTCAAAATTGAAGCAAGTCTGACTCTAAATGATACTGTAACCCCCTAAGGAACTGATGTGGTTGCAAGCATGTTGCTTTGCTTACATCACTGTAACAAGATAAGTTATAGGATGAGACTGACCTCTCCTTGTGTGTTTGCTGTGATGCAGCAGGTGATGTAAATTCAGTGTCCGACTGCAGAGAGCGATGGTCGATGCCATTCCTGTGCACTGGACTCAGTGGCGGGGCTTTGTTGCGGCCCCTGCCACCGTCCACCACTTCATCACTGTGAACGCCAACTGCGGCAACTTCGGGCTCATTCTTTTTCAAACTCTTTGAAGATAAACATAATTCGGTGTCTCTAAATGTCCCATCCAATGATATATTTGATAAAAACGTTACTGCCGCCAATCTTCGTCTTGCTTTCTCATACTTGTTTTGTCGAGAATTCATTATGACCAGAAGTAACCTGATGGTGTGGATTTTACATAATAGTAATAACCTTGATTTAAAATAAGATTAATTATGTTTTTATTAACATTTTCTTGTGAGAATGAGAACACAAAATAACGAAACTTGGATGGAAATCGGGAAACGTCAATGTCACAGATGTCAATAAATATTGTAGTCTGTGATCTATTGAGACAGTATAAGAGTGTTTAGAATTTGACAGACTCCAGAATAGAAAGGAGGCAAAAGGTCATTGTACTTGTCAAAATTTGACAATCAAACTGTCAAAAAAGTTGCTGCCTCTGCCTCTCCCTCTTGGAGTTTGTTGTTGTTATTTTTAATTTTAATGCGATTATTTTCTAAGAAGAGGCACTAGATCGCTTGTAAAATGGAGTCGAATGTGCCTGCATCTTCTAATCCCTCAAGAGCGACCAGATTTATGATGGAAGGAGTAGGTGCCAGAGTAATTCGTGGTCCAGACTGGAAGTGGGGCAAACAGGTAAAGATTTAACTTTCGTTTTAAATTTATTTTATGTTTTGTGTAAACTTAAATTGCTCTCATGGACTGCTTGACTTATTTTTCAGGATGGAGGTGAGGGCCACGTTGGAACTGTTCGTAATTTTGAATCTCCAGAGGAAGTAGTCGTGGTCTGGGACAATGGGACCGCTGCTAACTACAGATGTTCTGGAGCATACGATCTGCGGATCCTCGATAGTGCTCCTACTGGGGTCAAACATGAAGGCACCATGTGTGACACATGCCGTCAACAACCTATTTTTGGTAAGATTTTAAACTGTATATTTAGGTACAAAGTATGTAAAGTAACCAGGTTAATTTGATAAAAACTTGCAGGAAGTGAACTTAACTAAATCACTTAATAGTGGAACAGTTATTATAATACCTAAACAAGTAGGAAACAACTTTTCAAATGGAAATATTCCCCATTATTTTAAATGTTCCTTATTTATTAACAAAAATAATATATATCTTCAGGTATTCGTTGGAAATGTGCAGAATGTAGTAACTACGACCTGTGTTCAGTTTGCTACCACGGAGACAAGCACCAGCTGAGGCATAGGTTCTACAGGATCAGTGCTCCCGGTGCCCAGCGGTGTCTGGTGGAGCCGAGACGGAAGAGCAAAAAACAGGCTGTTCGCGGTATTTTCCCTGGAGCTAGAGTTGTTAGAGGGGTAAGTTTTATATAAATATCAAGTAAATCAATTGAAAATGGATCTGTATAAGGAGAAACAGAAGGTTTATCACCATCCTCCTTCTCAGTAAGTACATTTTCTCTGCAAAAGGACACTTTAATAGAAACATTTACATTAAAATATATATTATGAGGAAGTTTTTTAACTCAAACTCACATTCAATAATTGCACTATGAATTCTAGGTTGACTGGCAGTGGGAAGACCAGGACGGAGGCAATGGGAGGCGCGGCAAAGTAAATGAAGTGCAGGATTGGTCAGCAGCCAGCCCACGATCAGCTGCTTACATTGTCTGGGATAATGGTGCCAAGAACTTGTACAGGGTTGGCTTTGAAGGCATGGCTGATTTGAAGGTAAATATTTTTCATTATTCTGTAGTTTGGAATTTATTTAACAACCTTCTTCATTTATTTCAAAGTTCTTACTATTTATAATTGAAACAATTATTGTCTAGTATATTCTAAGCAGTACTACATGATTAATAAATTAAGTAATGAAGAATACAAATGACTGCTTTGGTTACAGGTTGTCAATGATGTTAAAGGACAAAATGTTTACAAGGAGCATTTGCCTCTGCTTGGGGAACTGGGCCCTGGACGCTCTGGTCCTCATGGCTTGCAAATTGGTGACCAAGTAAGTACATTTTATATAGAAGATAAGTAATGGTTCATATCTTTCTGATAGGTAAGCACTCAAAAGTAACAATAGATTTTAATGAAGATTAGGTAAATACACAGACCTACCCATTTTAATCTAAAGTTTAATGGATTTACCAGTAATTTTGAAGTTATGTTAGTCAGATATAGTGCAAAATAATTATGACAATTATAATAATAATTATATATTAATATATAATAAAATACATGGTATGTAGTTTATTATATATTAATATATATTTTAATATATTATATATTATGATGCTAGGTATATAAATTATGTATGTAAATATATAGTAGGTAGTATGTTTTGGTATATTAAATATTTATGGTATATTCTTTATTCCTGCTACACTTTACCCTTTACATCTAAATATCCTTCCACCCAAAGGTTGTCTGGAAGAAATCGCTTTTAGCGATAAGACCGCCATTTGTACATATGTGTTAGATTAAGTTTTGTATTGTTGTCCATATTTTTGTGTGCAAATAAAGAATATCTTATCTTATCTTATCTTATCTTATGACTTATATAATAAACTTGTTTATGTATTCTAATGTATTCTCTTTTTCCCATATTCCAGGTGAATGTAGACCTAGAGCTCGAGATAGTGCAGTCGCTACAGCACGGGCACGGCGGCTGGACGGACGGCATGTTCGAGTGCCTCGGCGCCACCGGCACCGTCGTCGGCATCGACGAGGACCACGACATCGTGGTCTCCTACCCGAGCGCCAATAGGTGGACCTTCAACCCCGCTGTGTTGACTAAGGTAGGCATTCTTGTTATTGACCCGTGTTCCAGAGGTGAATCTGCTGAAATGGCCTGCTCTAAAAGACAACGTGACTCTAGGTAAAGTAACTATCTCCTGTCACGGTTGCATGGTAGCTTTATCGACATAGACAAACGTCACTCTATCGCAAATCGCGTTAATCTCTACAAAGTCATTGATAGGACGTGCATTAAATTAGTTTATCTATGTAGATAAAGATGCCATGCAACGTCTCTCGGGGTAAAGTTACTATCTACTGACAAGGTCGCACGGTAGCTTTATCGTCATAGACAAATATCACTATATCGCGTTTCGCTTTAAACTTGACAAAGTGATCAGTAAGGATTAAATTTATTTATCTACATCGATAAAGATGCCATACAACCCAGTCTAGCCTACGTAGAGCTGGAGTTAGAGATAGTGCAGTCGCTGCAGCACGGGCGCGGCGGCTGGACGGACGGCATGTTCGAGTGCCTCGGCGCCACCGGCACCGTCGTCGGCATCGACGAGGACCACGACATCGTGGTCTCCTACCCGAGCGCCAATAGGTGGACCTTCAACCCCGCTGTCTTGACCAAGGTAGGCACTCTTGTATTTGACCCATGTTACGCAACTCAGAGTAAACTACCTTCTGACCCGGTTACACAGCCGCTTTATCGACGTAGACAAAAGTCACTCTATCGTGAAAAGCGTTATACTCTACAAAATGATTGATGGGTGGGACGTGCATTAAACGAGATAATCTACGTAGATAAAAATGCCATGCAATGTCACTCAGGGTAAAGTTAATGTCTCTTTACCCGGTTGCACGGTAGCTTTATCATCATAGACAAATGTAACTATATCGCGAATCGCTTTAAACTTGACAAAGTGATCAGTAAGGATTAAATGAGTTTATCTACATCGATAAAGATGCCACACAATCGGTTTAGTCTACGTAGAGCTGGAGCTAGAGACAGTGCAGTCGCAGTATTTGACCCATGTTCAAGGTGTATCTACTGAAATGACCTAAAAGTCACTCGGGGTAAAGTTACTATCTCCTGACCCAGTTGCATGGTAGTTTTATCGTCATAGACAACTGTCACTATAACGCGATTCGCTTTAAACTTGACAAAGTGATCCTGACCCGGTTGCATGGTAGGTTTATCGTCATAGAAAAATTACACTTTATCGCGATTAGCTTTATACTTGACAAGATGATCAATAAGTATTAAATGAGTTTATCTACATCGATAAAGATGCCATGCAACCCAGTCTAGTCTACGTAGAGCTGGAGCTAGAGCTAGTGCAGTCGCTGCAGCACGGGCGCGGCGGCTGGACGGACGGCATGTTCGAGTGCCTCGGCGCCACCGGCACCGTCGTCGGCATCGACGAGGACCACGACATCGTGGTCTCCTACCCGAGCGCCAATAGGTGGACCTTCAACCCCGCTGTCTTGACTAAGGTAAGCGTTATTGTATTTAACCGAAGTTCTAGAAGAATCTACTGAAATTTCCTCATCTAAAAAGTAGAAAACGTCACTCGGGTAAAGTAACTCCCGGTTGCACAGCACCTTTATCGACGTGACAAACGTCACTTAGTTTAAGCTCGACGAAGTAATCATTGGTAATAGCAATAAATGAGTTTATCTACATCGATAAGGATGCCATGCAACGTCACTCGGGCTAAAGTTACTATCTCCTGACAAGGTCGCACGGTAGCTTTATCGTCATTGACAAATGTCACTATATCGCAATTCGCTATAAACTTCACAAAGTGATCAGTAAGGATTAAATAAGTTTATTGCATTGATAAAGATGCCATGCAACCCGGTCTAGTCTACATAGAGCTGGAGCTAGAGCTAGTGCAGTCGCTGCAGCACGGGCGCGGCGGCTGGACGGACGGCATGTTCGAGTGCCTCGGCGCCACCGGCACCGTCGTCGGCATCGACGAGGACCACGACATCGTGGTCTCCTACCCGAGCGCCAATAGGTGGACCTTCAACCCCGCTGTCTTGACTAAGGTAGGCATTCTTGTATCTGACCCATGTTCTAGAAGAATCTACTGAAGAAATATCCTGCTCTAAAATCCACGTGACTCTAGGTAAAGTACTTAACTATCAACTGTCACGGTTGCATGGTAGCTTTATCGACATAGACAAACGTCACTCTATCGTGAATCGCGTTAATCTCTACAAAGTCATTGATGGGATGAGCATTAAACGAATTTATCTACGAAGATAAAGATGCCATGCAACGTCACTCGGGGTAAAGTTACTACATATCTCCTGACCCGGTTGCACGGTATCTTTATCGTCATAGATAAAAGCTTTATCGTCATAGATAAATGTCAATATATCGTGATTCGCTTTAAACTATATAAATCGATCATTAAGGATTAAATGACTTTATCTACATAGATAAAGATGCCATGTAACCCAGTCTAGTCTACGTAGAGCTGGAGCTAGAGCTAGTGCAGTCGCTGCAGCACGGGCGCGGCGGCTGGACGGACGGCATGTTCGAGTGCCTCGGCGCCACCGGCACCGTCGTCGGCATCGACGAGGACCACGACATCGTGGTCTCCTACCCGAGCGCCAATAGGTGGACCTTTAACCCAGCTGTCTTGACTAAGGTAGGCATTCTTGTATTGAACCCGTCTTCCAGGCGAATCTACTGAAATTTTATGCTTTAAAAGACAATGTTACTCTAGGTAAAGTAACTATATCATGTCCGGGTTGCATGGTAGCTTTATCGACGATGACAAACGCCACTCTATCGCGAATCGCGTTAATCTCTACAAAGTCATTCATGGAACGTGCATTAAACAAGTTTATCTATGTAGACAAAGATGCCATGCAACGTCACTCAGGGTAAAGTAACTATCTCCTGTCCCGGTTGCATGGAAGCTTTATCGACGTAGACAAATATCATTATAGTGATCAGTAAAAATTCAATGAGTTTATCTACATCGATAAAGATGCCATGCAACCCAGTCTAGTCTACGTAGAGCTGGAGCTAGAGATAGTGCAGTCGCTGCAGCACGGGCGCGGCGGCTGGACGGACGGCATGTTCGAGTGCCTCGGCGCCACCGGCACCGTCGTCGGCATCGACGAGGACCACGACATCGTGGTCTCCTACCCGAGCGCCAATAGGTGGACCTTCAACCCTGCTGTCTTGACTAAGGTAGGGAGTCCGGATTTGACCCAGGTTCCAGGAGAATGTATCGCGAATCTACTGAAATATCCTGCACTAAAAGAAAACGTGGATCGGGGTAAAGTGACCATCGCCTGATCTGGCTGAACGTAGCGTTAAGGACGTAGACAAACGTTACTATATCGCGATTCGCTTTAAACTCTACGAAGTGATCAGTGGGGCTAGCGTTTATTGCTAGCCAGAAATAAATGTGTTTATCTACATCGATAAAGATGCCACACAACCCGGTGTAGTCTACGTAGACCTGGAGCTGGAGATAGTGCAGTCACTGCAGCACAGGGTCTATGTAGACCTAGAAGTAGCGCAGCCGCTTCAACACTGGCACTATTTATGCTTTGCTTACAGGTATAGGGTTGGTCATAGCAAGACATAGGGTGACAATCAATTAAATTAATATACATATACATACTCTTAGCATTAAGCCCACCTTTTGTACATTTATTTTATACTAGGTGTTCCCGCGAGCTTCGCTTCGCCTTAAAAAGTTTTCCCGTGGGAATTCCGGGATAAAAAGTAGCCTATGTTCTTTCCCAGGGTCCATACCATATGTATACCAAATTTCATTCAAATCCGTTCAGTAGTTTTGGCGTGAAAGAGTAATAGACAGACAGACAGACAGACAGACAGACAGAAAGACAGACAGACACAGTTACTTTCGCATTTATAATATTAGTTAGGATTAGGATTTGTGCAATAAAGAATTAAATAAATAAATAAATAAAATAAACATTTTGCAACAGGTATGCAGTGGCAACCTAAGCGCCTCTACCTCGACCGGCGGCGGCGGCGGCGGGTTCGCGGTGGGCGACCTCGTGCAGGTGTGCTCCGACCAGGAGCGGGTCAAGGTGCTGCAGCGCGGCCACGGCGAGTGGGCCGAGGCGATGGCTCCGGTGAGTTTATACTACCCTGGTACTTAGAACTGGTCTCAGATTACCCAGCCTTCGGCACAAGATTCTACAAAGTATAGGAGATTGTGCTGAGTGGGCCGAGGCGATGGCTCCTGTGAGTTTATACTACCCTGGTATAATCACGTAACTTGATCAAAAATGAATTTATTCATGTATCAGATATTGGCTGAAAGAATCATGCCTATTGCAACTTCTGTAAAAAAAGCCACAGGAGAATTAACGAATCGAACTTTATAGTTTATCAGATAAGACCAAGCTGTATTAGATGGCGACAACAAGAAGTTTTCTTCTAGCTACATACTTATTTGGTACTTTACTTGCTAGCCAGTCAAATGCAACCTCTAAATTCTATACGGCCAGATGCGATGGCGAAAGCGTAGCTATTTAGTTTCTAGAATATCATTGATACTTATTCTTTTTAAATGTTGTTGCAGACCCTCGGCAAGATAGGTCGCGTGCAGCAGATCTACCACGACAACGACCTCAAGGTGGAGGTGTGCAACATGTCGTGGACCTACAACCCCAACGCCGTCACCAAAGTCGCTTCTTCCGACGGCAGCATGCCTGGGAACTCTTCAGGTAAGATATGAGAAGAAAACTTGGTTTGTTGACATTGAAGCTTTCCTTATCCTACCTTGCTTAGCTATATCTGTCTATTTGTACCAAGTATTTTTTTCTTCATCATTGTCATCAGCTAATGTTTAATCGTCCACTGCTAGACTGCCTCTTCTTTTAGGAGCGTGACAACACTCTGTAGTCGTCTTTCCCCGTGTAACCACTACTTGTCTAAGACCGTCGGCCAATCGGAATCAAGTAGCTTTCCACGCGACAATAGCATGTTCGTGGCCCACATTCGTAGACTTTTCTTCATGTTTATCTATTTTCAATAATTTATATCTCTCTTGTTAACCAGGAGAGCGTCTATCAGCGTTACTCAAGAAGCTATTCGACTCGCACGTGTCAGGCGACACTAACGAGGAACTAGTGAAGGCGGCGACCAACGGCGACGCGGCGCGCTGCGCGGAGATCCTGTCGCGGGCTGACGGCGCGCGCGCAGACGTCAATGGCGTGTTCGGCGGACATACTGCTTTACAGGTATGTAAATTGCACCAACTAGACTCCACTTTGAGAAGAACATGAAGAATAGAATGTATAGATGAAACATCAATAAGTACTTAAGTATAGGTAAACTAACAGAGGTAGGCAGATACTTAGGCACAAAAACAATACTATAATGACCTACCTACATAGACAAATGCACGCTATTGGTGTCGAAAAGGCACATAAAATCATTCAGCATTCTGTGGCGTCAGCTGAAATTACCTCAATTTTTTTAAAGATAGCACCATAACCCAGCTTTGTCTAGAATCTACAACAAAATACAAAAACATACCTAACACCATTCCTCTCCACAGGCGGCCGCCCAAAACGGGCACGTGGAAGTGATCAGAGTGCTAGTAGCGGCCGGGGCAGACGCCGACGCTGAAGACAGGGACGACGGCGACCGCGCCGCGCACCACGCCGCCTTCGGAGATGAACCCGCCGCTCTGAAGGCATTGGCTGCGGCTGGAGCTGACCTTAATGCAAGGAATAGGAGGCGACAGACGCCGCTGCATATGGCGGTCAATAAGGGGCATCTGGGGGTGGTCAGGACGCTGCTGCAGCTTGGAGTGCATCCCAGTTTGCAGGTTAGTGATTGGTAAAGATTGAAAAACAAAACAAGGCACTGTGCAGCCTTAAGCTTCAGACCCGCAGCTCTGAGGGTGTTTTAATATCGTGCGACTTTTATCAAGCATGCGTGATTTCCCTGCACGGGTTACGACCGCAAGTGTTCTTTTCATATAAGCATTTATTATTATGCGTGGAATATGCACGCGGGACGCGGGAAAATGGCGCGCAACTCGCATGCGTGATCAAATCCGCACGATATTATAGAGCCTATAGATACCTATGCCAAGATTCAAGTAACTGACTCTTCCGTTTCTATTTTGCCAAGATTCAAGTAACTGACTCTTCCGTTTCTATTTTGCCACTGCATACTCCTTACGTCATTTATTTCATACTGTTACAACAGGTGGCGCTGCATTGTATTATTTAAAACGGTAACTAAGGGTAGGGTAGGGTTTCCACAAACTTGCTAAACTGTATTGTGTTTTACACAGAGTAGCAGAGAGAGATGCGGACCTACAAGTTCTGAAGCTTTTTCATAGATGGCACTTGCAAAAATATAAAAAAATATTATTTTATTTTCCACGAACATTTATTTATTCATACAATTTAAACAAGTGAGACCTAATGCAAAAGTTATGTTATAGCATCATTCGCATTAATCTCAACTAGACAAGCTACCGCAATATCAGAAAAAGAAACCCATTTAGAGCTTTTACCTTTATGGTCGGACATATCATTTTATGAGAACTGTTATTACAATGAAAGAGTCTGATTATTTTCCATTACTTCAGTTGTGCACCTCTACTTACTGTGGTCGTTCTAGTAAAAGCTAGATATCTCGGAAGCTAGATAGTCATGAAGCTAGACAATTTGAATGTGAAATGTCTAACTTGGACTTAAATTCCTCGTCTGAACTTCTCTGGTTACTTGCATCGTACATTCGGTCCCATATCAGTCCGCGGTAGGCCTCCGAGCACACTCGCACGACCAGAACCCACGTCTCGACTTTTAATCTAGACGAGTCGAGTTTCAGTAATGAGTGTTGCGACGCTCTCAGACATGCGGTCGCCATAATTGCCAAACTTTGGCATCCATTTGCCGCTCCCCCTCCCCGCGCGGCTACCCCGCACCCCCCCTCGCCTCGACACTTGACTCACGCATTGTTCTCCCACCGACATATGTATGTGTGTGTGCTGTCATACGACTTTTTGGCCGCATGCAACGATAAAACTCACTAATTGACGAAGTTTCAAGATTGGGACCGGAAAGAGTTTGTAGCCGATGTATCGGCAAAAATCGATCGGTGAAACCCTCGCATAAAGGCCTCGGGACTCGTGGCGACGACATTTTCGTATATGCAGGTTCTGATTCTGCAAATCAGCAAAATGAAAATTAAAACTTGTCGATTAAATTCTTGATCCGATGGAAATTCGGAAAATTCTCGTTGAAGTTCGATGCATTCACCGGAAAGAGCGGGGTGAGAAGTAAATTTTAATGAAATAACTACCTCAAAGAGGCATATTGAAGGGCAATTGGGTGTAAAGCTATTTAAATCTGAATGGAGCATTGTGAAGGCGTCACCTTGATTCAGCCCGCTGCGTCGGCGGCGCCTCGGCTTAATGAAGTTAGCGTCGTCAGCCGCCGCCGCCCCGGGCGCCGGCCGCCGGCCGCAGCCACCCAATAGCACCCTTAACCTGCTAAATAGCCTCCTTAGACTCTATTTACATACAATAACTTTCAATTTAGGTGCAAGAATGCCTATTCCTTAGCTACCAGGAAAACAAGTCAAAGAGCTTCATTTTGCCTTCCAATATTATTATGTGTTTTGTTATCTTTTAATCTGCAACATTCCCTCTTTAAATACTAGTTATATTTTACACAAAATAGGTACTTACAAAAGCTGGAAGTAGGTAATCAGTATCACGATGCTTGCTTCCCCATTAGGTAGGGAGCGCTTGAAAGTTCACATCAGAAGTTTGCCGGTAATTTATTAGTTTATCCTACTTTAACTGCGGAGCGGTAGTTATTCATCTCGTTACTAAGCAAAGTTTTATCGTGTGTTCTCTAATCGCTAATAGCAAGTATCAAATAAAGTTGCAAAGCCTTGCAGGATCACCAAAACTCCCAACTCTGTCGCTGAGTGTCAAAGTTTACAGATAGGATTACTCTTCGTTCATGAGTGTCTTCCAGTTCAAAATGTTAAACTCTTTCTTCTAATAAACACCAATATAACCTATATGTATTTAAGTTATGTTCTCGTTTTTTTTTCAAATCAAGAATATTTTATCTATTTATCTGTCTATAACCATCGTGTACATCTTTTATATTTGTTCTCAATATCAACACGTTTATAAAGATTCTTCTACTTCAATTTGGTAAGAGTTAAAATGAGAGAATTTAGAGAGAGATAGGTCCCAGTGAATCCGGCCCCGGTGCCTGTCTCAAGTCCCGACGAGCTGCGACGACGGTCAATATTGCAGACGTTCTTATTGAAATCTAATTTGCGTTAAACTCAAAGCGAGACTTTGAAAGTGCTGAAGCTTTTCTTCTCCATCAGCCAGCGCTACCTAACTTTGCTTGTTTCTTTCAAATGAACGCTTTATCCGTGCAATTCCTTTCGAAATAGGAGCATAGTTTGCGAGAAATAGTCTTACAAGAGTTCCGGATCTATCTCCGTGAGACTACTCGTTTAATAATATAATAGATTTGCTAATAAGAAATAAACAGCTATTTGTATTTTCGTCATTCTCTTAAAAGAAAACACCCTCGCGTGTCGCCGACCGCGAGACGGAAATTCACAGCCCTTCCATTTTAGGTTATGTGCCGATTTATATTCTGCGCCCACTCGCCGCCTGAGAAATCTCATGTCGGAGGTGCTCTTTCAATTTGAATCGGAACACTCGGATCGTCGAATAATGTATTTCGCTATCGACCCCGCCCGCGCGGATCCTCCCTGTTTATCGCGGCGCTCATCTATTCGGGCGTCGTCGCAGCCTTTATTTTTTTCAACACAACTCTGAGTCGCAATGTTTATCCGCGGCGCGATACTATTAGCAGGGTCTTTGTTTTGAGACGTCGAGATTGCGCCGCTCTGACTAAAGGATAATTGAATTGTCACATAACACACTACTCCACTCGTCCTTCCACTATTTGTGTTTAGAGGGCCTTTTTCTGTTTATCTGGAAGAAAATATAATAGAGCAAATTGGGGACACGAAATGTATGTGTAAATCAAATTGTATCCCAATTCATAAAGAGGTCTTGAGAATTTATGTGTCTAGGAATTTAGATATGAAAATGTATCTATCGCCTTCAGCAAATATCCCAGACTGGTCGATGCAAGAGTATACCCAAGTATTGACGTGTACAATACAGGTAAAAGGCCACTTTGCGAAAGTCGACTGTTACAAAGCGGCTCGAGGTCCAAGTTTCTGTATGCGATCGTATAAGCGGCAGGAAGAACTACATTTCCTGCTAGTCGCCTTTGTTGAACAATCGAACGATGCTCAGGGCGATGTGCAGTTGTGTACTTAGCCCAAATAGATACCTACGTACAACGCGCACAGCTATAAGTAACTAAGCACACATAGGAAAGTCCTCCTTGAAAGTTGGTCGGGAGAGTGCTTACGCCACTACTCTTTGTTTTTAATGTAAAAACAAGCCCTCAATAACACCTTGACGCCTCCGCTGGCTCTAATAATAAAAGTGGGGTGTGCGCGGGCGGGAGGAGCTGAATGTGTACTTTTTGTTGAAGGGTTGGCACTCACTCATCTGGCATTCGAGTCGCGGGTCGGACATCCCACGAGCCTTTAACCCAAGCCCTATTTCCTATTTTCCGGGTCCTATTTAGGTCGTTTTGTTTTATAATCTGGTATCGTTGTGTGGCGCTACACTGTACCCGTGTAAAAATTATGCGCACTATCCATTGCGGACGTGATGGGCTTGCGAATATGCAATGAATAAATAATATCTACAAAAGATTGCCTGTCCATACTAGTTATTGAGGTATGACGCTTTTCCTATACGATATCGAAAATTTGAAAAATGGGTTTTTGTTTGAACAAAGCCAGCTCTGAATAAAATATAGTGCTATTGTTATCATAAAGAATTATCTTTATCCTGCAAATAAAGGCCTCAATGTGACTCGGCCACACGATTCATGAAGCCATTTCATTTCCGTTTATATGCCTATTTGTATTCTTTCGTCCGCTGTGGCTAGAAAAATCTCTATCTGAAGATGTTCTTTCAATTTGAATTGAAACGGCTGAATTGGGGTGTAATCAGGGGCGTATTTACCCTAGGGCTAAAAGGGCTACAGCCCGGGGCGGCAGGCGGCCAAGGGCGGCCGGCGGGCCGCCCTTGTGCTTTGGGTTGGAGGATTAAAAAAGTACAGAACAATATTTTAGGACGTAAGCCTAGAACGGCCCTGAGCCACCTTTCCATATGTCTGAAGAAATTTGATTTAAAGTATCAAAGCCGCCCTTTGTTCTTTTCTGAACCGGTGGAATAGTCTAATTTATTTCCGCCTTGGTTTTCTTTTGAAGGAAATCTAAAGAAACAAAAAAATTGTCTCACTCAGTCGCCCTGCGCAAGTTTATTTCTAAACGATCTAAAATGTACTCGTCTATACAGAAAAAAATATTTTTTTTGTTCGGAAGATATAATTATTTATGCAAATCTATCACAACAATGTTCTTATACACAATATTATGTAGGAACATACGAATTTTCTAATTCATAAGTCTTCCCCAGTGCAGGTGGAAGGGCACAGGGGACAGGAGATTAAATGCTCCATAGTCTGGGGGGCGGTACCACAGTCGCATAGGTTGGTATCAACGGTCTATACCTTGTGTCTATCCCCACTTGCAAATATTGTCCTTGCAGCAGCCTACCTTTGCTCGCAACCGATTTAGAGTCTTCCAAATGTGCCAGGGGAGACTGTTACTGGGAGCAAGTTTTTCCTCAAGAGGTAGGAAAGGATCCTGGGGCTTCTTTAACTTCTTTTCCTCCCAGAGCTTTAGCCTTGCGTTTTGTGGGTTTTCATCCGTTAAGGACACCTCACTATTTAGAAACGCTTTGCGGCTTTTAAAGCAGGAAGGTGCGGCAGTGTGTGAGTAAAGAACATGCCACTTTTCGCCGTATGCTAGGGGGTGCTATCCCAGCCAGAGAGTAGACTTTGTAGATCGGTATCGGTTTGAGGCATCCCGTTACTATACGAACTGTGTCGTAAGAGCAACATCTACCTACTTCTCCAGCATGCGCGGACCTTGCCCATATGGGGCAGGCAAATTCGGCAGCTGAGAAGCAGAGTGCTAGGCTACTTGTTCGTAGAACTTGCGGAGAGGGGCCTCAGCTGGTAGACGTAAGCCGTTGCAGAAGGTTGTTTCGGGAGAAGTTTCATTTATGGACCGATTTTGAAAATTATTTTTTTGATGTATTGGATTGAGCTCAGGGGTGGTCCCAATTTTTTTCAGAATTTTATTCTACCCTCAAGGGTGGGTAAAGGGGTAAAAACAGGGTATGAATTTCCATTTTGGGTACGTATTAACCGATTCTAAAGAAATTTAAAACGTAAATATAGTTCTTATAACAAAAAATATGATGGTGACCTTGAGTTGATCTGAAAATGGAAACGGAAGGCAGTCAAGGGAGAGTTCCTCAACGATATATAGCAACTACCTCGTGTTTAGGCTTGAATAATTCGTATCAAATTGACTAGTAGGACTTATTGTTACGAGTATCATTTGCATCTTAATTTTGATTTACAAATATTGCAAATAAAATAAAAACAATAAAATAAAATAATAATTTAAAAAAATAACCTTAAATTATTTCTTACTTTTTCGTGGTTTTTATGAAGTCGGTTTTTTTTTAAAATATACTGAGTAAAACGCTTTGAAATTAATTAAATCAAGGTTTTATTACCGCGCACACACATGGCTATTAACAGTTCAAATAGAAAGAGACAGACATAGGGGTGCGTTCCAATATCAGTACACGATACGAGGAGTGCGTTGCAATATCAGTATACCACACTCTCCCGCACCAATTCTATCCCACAACACCAGAAATTAACTTAGGTAGTTATAAATGGATTACATTTAATGCTTAGGGCATCTACATTTGTAACAAGTTTTAAATGTAACAGGTAGGTTATATTGTACAATCTTAAGTGTATTTTTATGCTTAATCTAGTTTGTACTTAACAAATTTAAATGTAACAGGTAGGTTATATTATACAATCTTAAATGTATTTTTATGCTTAATCTAGTTTGTACTTAACAAATTTAAAAGTAACAGGTAGGTTAAATAGTACATTCTTAAATTTATTCTAATAAATTATCCGCACAACATAACATTTGGTTTACATGCCTTTTCCACTGACAACCTCCTACATCCACCAGATATGTTACACCAGGTATAGATTCGTCCACTATTACACCTTGAACCCATGGCCTACTTCCTTGCCTATAATCCTTAACCATGACCTTTTGGCCTATTTCAAAATTTACATTTCTATGTCCTTGCTCCCTATTCTGTACTTTTCTCTCTACTTCCTCCCTTAATGGTGGTGGACGCATCAAATTGAATCTATTCCTAAGTTCTCTACCTAACATTAACCGAGCTGGGGTGATACCAGTTGTCCTTTGAGGTGTGTTCCTATAGTCCATCAGAAATAAATTTATAGCATATGACATACTGTGACCACTTTCTACAATTTTTGTTATAGTCGATTTAAATGTTTGAACAAAGCGTTCAGCTGCCCCGTTAGTGGCTGGGTGGTAAGGTGGTGAGAATGTATGTTTAATTTGTGCTGATTTACAGAATTCCTGAAACTCTATGCTAGTAAACGATCGCCCATTATCTGTTACTAAATGTACTGGTATACCAAATATTGTAAATAACCTTTTCAATATCTCAATAGTTCTTGTAGATGTTATATTATTCATTTCAAATACTTCTGGCCATTTTGTATAGCTATCTACAATGACCAGATACATTTTATTATAGAACGGCCCTAAAAAGTCTGCATGTATCCTATACCATGCTGAAGGTGGCACGGGCCATGGTTTTTGAATTTTACCAGGGCTTTTACTATTCTCTAAACAAACAATACAGTTCTTAACTATATTTTCTATATTTGCATCTAATTTTGGCCACCAAAAGTAAGACCGAGCTATTTCCTTCATTCCAAAATGGCTCTTGTGTAGCTCCTTTAGTAAAGTTTCTCGGATTGAGGTAGGTACTATTATACGGTATCCCCAGAACAAGCATCCTCTATCGACCGTTAACTCTTGTTTTCTGGAATAGAATGGTAAAAGATCTTCGGATACATATTTTTTTTCTGGCCAACCATCAGCTAAACATCTAATAATTTTTGTTAATGTTACATCTTTTTTTGTTTCAGCCTGAATAAGTTTCCAATCTAATATTTCCATTTCAGAGGTATTGATATGCAAGAAACTACATGAGTCACTATCAGTTAATAATGAATGTACATTTTTATCCTCACAAACCGACTCATTTACAGTTCTCGATAGATAATCTGCGGGATTAACCGAAGATTTAATGTGCCTCACCTTATATTTGAAAGCTGACAAAAATATGGCATAATGCTGCAGTCTTTTGGCAGCCATTTTTGGTATGCTTTTGGTGGGACCGAAAATCCTAACCAAGGCTGCGTTATCTGTCTCTAGCTCAAATGACCTTCCATATATATAATTATAAAATTTGGTAATACCAAAAATAACTGCCATAGCTTCTTTATCTATAGTGGAATATCTTTGTTCTGCCTCACTTAATTTTTTACTGGCATATGCAATTGGTTTTACAGTACCATTCTCATCTCTATTAGATAATACAGCACCTAACCCTGTGTCGGAGGCATCACAGGTCAGGATCAGCGGCAAATCTGGGTTATAATGTCTCAAATTTTCCGCCGATGCCAACCTCTTTTTTATTAGCTGAAAAGCCTCTTCACACTCAGTTGTCCAATTAAATCTATTTTTTTTAGTACATTCATACAATGGTGTTATTATTTTCGCCATATCTTTTAAGAAACGGTTATAATAATTTATCTTGCCTAAAAAGGACTTCAGCAAAGTTAAGTTAGTAGGAGTTTTGGTATTTAAGAGTGGTTCAATATTTGATGGAATAATACTAACACCATTTTTATCAACACAGTATCCAAAAACTTCTAAGCTTGTTACAAATAATTTACATTTTTCTGGCTTTAATTTAAATTCACATTCTCTTAATTTTTTTAGCACTTTGCATAATGTTTCTCGAGTGTCTTGTAAATTATCGCCTTTTATATAAATATTATCTATAAATACAACAGTATTTGGTATGTCTTTTAGTTTTTTAAACATTAACCGCTGGAAAGCTCCAGGCCCAGAACTCACACCATACGGAAGATAGTTATATTTATATGTCCCTACTTCTGTGATAATAGTTGTACAATCCTGACTTTCAGGACTAAGCGGTGCTTGTAAGTATGCCTCTTTTAAATCTAGTTCGCAGTAGTATTCACCCTTTTGTAATGTATTTAGAATATCCTCCACATGCGGTAGGGGAAAGTGATCCACTTCTAAACAATTATTTACTGTTAATTTATAATCACCACAAAGCCTCACTGAACCATCTGGTTTTAGGATTGGTACCACAGGGGTTCCCCATTCACTCTGCTCAACTACTGATATTCTGCCATTTTTTAATAATCTTTGTACTTCATTATTTACCTTGTCTCGCAGCGCGAATGGGACCCGTCGTACAGGTAGACACTTCGGTTTTGCGTCTGGTTTTAATTTGAGTGCTATTTGGTCTCCTTTAAAATTACCCCACCCTGGGGTGAATACATCTGCGAACTGGTTTTTTATTTCTTGTCGGGCATCTGAAACAGTTTGCAATTGATTAGTTGCTACATTGACATTATTTTGGGAGTATGGGGGCCATAAATTTAATGCCTTAAGCCAGTCCCTACCTATGACACGAGGAGAATCATTATTTACTACAAAGACATTCAAGTTTTTTGAAACATCATTATGTTTTACAGTAACATTTGATATCACCCCTAAAGGATGAGTTAAAGTTTGGTCAAAGTTTCTAAACACTACATTACAATTTTCCAATTGAAATGAATGCAAGTATGTTTGTTTGTCTTTTAGCGATATTACAGTCACTTCTGACCCTGTGTCTAACTGAAATGGTACATCATGATTGTTCATGTTTATTGACATATAGTGAGGTGGTATCCTACTTACACTTCTGAATGAATAAGTTTCATATTCATTATAAGGATTTGGTTCCAACTCCACATCATTTCTCTGATCTTCAACAGTTTCGGTTTCAACTACATTAGTTTGTCTCTGCCTTCTTGGACACATTCTGAATATATGGCCTTGTTGTCCGCATTCGGAGCAGTACTTCTTCCTTAAAGTACATTCATGTTTTAAATGGTTTGATTTCCCGCAGCAAAAGCATTGGCTACCATTCTGCTTATTGTTATTATTAATTGAAGGTTTATTTGTAGGTTTCTTATTTTTCCAAGCTTTCCTGTTATCCTGATTGTAAAAGATGTCTGTGACTGGCTGTGTCTCCACACTTCCACATTGTACTAATGCAGCCTCCACCGCCTGTGCCACCTGAATACAGGTTTCTAATTTCAGCTCTCCTGTTTTCATAAGCTCGAATTTGATCATCTTCGAAGATACTCCGTGAACTTTTCCATTATTTGATCATCAACGTCTTTGAACTGGCATTTTCCAGCTAACTTTTTAAGTTCCAAAATATAATCCTCTACTGATTCATTTTGCTGTTGATTTCTTTGTCGAAACTTTGCTCTTTCCAGAACAGTTGATGTTGTTTTCACATATTTGTTTTCTAATTTGTCACACAGCTCTTGATAAGATAGGGTATTAGGTTTCACCGGAGCACACAAATGCGTAAGTGTTTCAAATGTCCGTGGTGATAACTTTGTTATTAACAGGGATACTTTTTTGTCTTCTTTAATGTCATTCAAATTTATAAATGAATCGAGTTGTTGATGGAAAACCTCGAACTTCTCCCCATCAAATGGCTTTAATTCGCCGTAGTTAGTCATGATACGGATTTCCTGACCTTTTGCACACACTTGCTTTTTCTTATAATGCTCGCTTAGGATGCCGCGCAGCCCATCGACATTGAGACCCGAGAAATCCAATTTCTCCTCTTTGCAAATCTGTTCTAATTCTTGTTTAGAACATTTGTAAATAAAACTGCGTTTGCCTGCTTTCACTTGTTCAATCCTTGAGTCTTTACTCTCTTCTTCAGTTTCAAATTTCTCCGATTCCGATTCAATTTTTGACTTTGACATTGAATTGTTTTGTTTTCGTCATAACATGAGTGAAGTTATCCACAATTGTTTTGTTTTTTTTTTTGTTGATCCACAGACTACTGATTAAATTGACAGTTGACGTGCGGCCCCTCGCGGCAATTCTCGGCAGCAATGCGAAAATGATTCGTACTAACTTCACACCGAAGCTATGCCGGCAAATTTTATTACACTTTTTCTAGGAATTTAACTTGTTTTCCACTGAAATTTATTGCTCACTTTGCACACTGGATTTTGCTCAATCGTCGCCAATAAAATATACTGAGTAAAACGCTTTGAAATTAATTAAATCAAGGTTTTATTACCGCGCACACACATGGCTATTAACAGTTCAAATAGAAAGAGACAGACATAGGGGTGCGTTCCAATATCAGTACACGATACGAGGAGTGCGTTGCAATATCAGTATACCACAGTTATTTTATCTAAAATGTACTCGTCTGTCCAGAAAAATCTTTTTTTTTTGTTCGGAAGTTATCCTT
Organism: Plutella xylostella; assembly: GCF_932276165.1. NCBI lineage: Eukaryota > Metazoa > Arthropoda > Insecta > Lepidoptera > Plutellidae > Plutella > Plutella xylostella. The sequence continues at coordinate 5,934,659 of NC_063984.1, read as the reverse complement.
ATGTATGCAAATCTATCACCACAATGTTCTTATATACATATGTAGGTCGGTAGGTACTCTACACTAACTGCTCTTTTTGTTTTCTTTCATTCCTTGATAGGGCGGAAAACTACAGGAGCCCAGGGCGCGCAATCTTTAAATACGCCCCTGGGTGTAATTTATTTCGAATGCGACCTTTTTATCCAAATGGTTAACGTCTTGTAGGCAGTTTTTGTTTATTTATATTCTTACGCAGTTTATCCAGCTTATGTAAAGGTCGTATCGTAGAGAAGAAAATTTATGCACAGGGCTGCGAAGGGTACATTAGCCACGGCCTAGACTGGGTCTGCTATCTTTTTGGTATTTGTACCTATTATACTTGGAAATTCATAGTTACAGATTCTTTTAGCGTTGTCAATTATTTGTCGAGCATGTAGTGGTCGGGCAGCGCGGAGGGTCCCCGCCGCCGCCGCCGCCGCCGCCGCCGCGCGTGCTGAGTCGGCTGCACTTCACCAGTCCCGGCGCCTCAACTAAGCGTCTTATCGAAATCAAATTTTCGCTAATCCTCGGTACGAGCCCGACTGGCAAGCGAAGCTATTGCCTTTAATATTATTGTTGTTGTCTGCCGTAATACTTTCCATTCCTTTAGTGCTTTGTAGAGTTCTTTGGAATTTCTCATTTTCTACTTAGTTTCCAGCTTTGGAAAGTTCGAAACTTTTATATCTTTCTCGCGGAGATGATAATTCAGGTAAGAGTACCTCCTGCAATCTTTTTTTAAAACTGAAGCTATAAAAAACCTTGTTAAAGTTTATACGGTGGTTCAACAGTTTTCTGTCGGACCTGAACTTGTACTGTAACAAAGGTTTCAGATAATCGTAGCGTCTTGATCTTTAAAGGAGGTATCTAGTTTGGTGTTTATAACACGTGTGTACATATATCTGAGGGACTATAATGAGTAGCATACCTGGAGCGAGCGATGACTCGGGGGACGTGTATTCACGTTGCCGCATTAGTAATTACTTGGAGGTTGTAGAGCTGTTCGGGCGCTGACACACGGCGCGTATATCGCCGGCGTCGGCCGCGGCTTGCGGCGGCGGCGGCGGCGGCGGCGGCGGCGGCGGCGCGACGCACACTCTGATTTATGTTATTTGCACGTTAAGCGGAATTAATGGCTTTATTACTCTTCTCTGTTTGCTGATCTCCGCCGCCGTTCCCGTTCGGCCTCAGCGCCTTGAGCTAAACCGTTTCAAAGCTGTTGTGGCAACGGAGTTGGATTTAAGAATTATTAATATCGTTTACATATTTGTTTACATGAATAAGTAAATAATAAGCTATTCTGAGTATTATGCGTTTGGGTTAATGAAATCGTCTGAATGCAAAACATGCCAACATTAATCTTTGCATGTCCACTTTCAAATTCGGACACATGTCGTCTACCAACAACTCACGACGAACATACTTAAATTTGAATAAGTGCTTATTTTATATTCTTAAAGCATCTCTTAAAAGCTGCCGGTCCGGAAACGCTTCCAGGTTAAAGTTTCATTATAAAAGTCATATTTCGCCGGCGAGTAATATCTCGTGCGGCACACACATATTTAAGTCTGCGGCGGCGCTGCGCAGGTGAAAAATTCGAGCTCCGCCGCGCTGTGCCGCGAGCTTAGTGTTTTATCTCGGCTTAGCGTTACGAGGATTTGTGGCTCGCTAAGTAAGGTTTTATGTCCTTAGAACGCTTCCAAGTTTGCTGTGCCTGATAAAAAAATCCTTCAATATGTCCGGCTAACACATAAATTTTCCCATACACATTTACATGAAATATCTTTTAGGGTTTCACTTTTAGAAGCAATAAATTATGAATGTTCGATGACTAAGAAACCCTGGTGCGGAGTTTGAGTGGCCCACAAAGGAATCGATAGATGGCTCGGCGCGGGTGTCGGCGACAGCTCGCTGGTAATGGCTGGCCGGGCCGCGCGCCGCCGCCGCCGGAACCTGCACTCGTAAATAACGCGCGCTGCTCCGACTTCCTGTCTTCTGCTTTAGGGAGCGCACTCCTGCCTTACCTTACGTAGGATTTGTTCGCTGCGACACAATTCATTGTCAAACTTTCTGTCAGGTTCATACATTGCGAGCGACTGTGTGCGCCCCAATTTTATTTTCGCGTATCTCCTCTTTGAAATTCTTGCTTTGTGACGTGTAGTTGCTGTGCGCTGTATCGAATTTTTGTTTCATATTTTGCGTGGATCGGGCATCGCCGAAATTCCCAACGTTCGACGCGTACAAAATGAATCCATAGTAAATTGACGCAACCAAGTTTCACAATGGCATGCATCAATGGCGTTCACGCTGTTGCAGTTGCCTATCGAATTCCCCTTTTTGCGAAGAGAAAATGAATATCAAAACCCAATATACTTTAGCAACTTTTCATGACTTTCAGCCCAAAATAATAATGTGGGTAAATGCATAAGGCGGGTAATTTTACATTTGAGATAATGGTCACATAGGTATTATTGCTTAAAGCTATCTTTACTTATTTGGACATCGTAAATAAATGGATGTAAGTAGTTGTTTTAAGAAAATGTTTTTTTTTAGATAAACGGTTAACTGCAACACCTTATATATTATTAAGTACCTATATGTATATAAGAAGTCAGGACCGTAAACGTAGAATGTTGTTTCCACGCACAGTGAGGGGACAGTAATTGTTGTATGTAATCGCTCCATTCTGCCCATCTCCCGGCTCGCGGCTCCCGCCGTTGTCATTGCGAATACCGGCCCGAATTAAATCAAACTTTTCCTTTTTTTCATTTCACGCTGTATGGGCATGGTTAACAAAGTAAACAAAAAGCTAGGTAGAACAGAACTGAGGTACACACGGGCTCGAGTGGCCTGGAGCCGGCATGCCGCAACTCCGGGCCACATTGTATCGGTCAGCGCTGCAGTCGCAGGCGAATGCTCGGAATGCGGAATAGGTACCGCTGTGGCACCTCGCACCGCCCGGGTAATTCATGCACAGCCGAGCAAATAGTTACAATTCGGTGCCCGCACTACCTTAAACGAATGATGCTTTGTCCCAGTTCGCTATCCTTCGAGTGTATGTATGTATACTCGTAGTTCCAGAGACAGTGGTACAATTGCGCGTCCGAATAGAGCCCGCCGACAAAGCTCGCTCACGGGGGAGCTCTTTGAGCTCAAATTGGAGTTGTCATTCAAAACAATCAAGATCTCGTGACGTATCGAGCGCTAGAACTGATGTTTCCGCTCCCAGCTCCCTGAAGTATTGGGATCCATAGATCACATGTGTTCGCTTGTTTTTGCAGAGCTCCATTTCTCTGTGGATTCTTATCTTTTGAAATTCTATTTTACTGAAACCAACAATCGAGTAGGTACAAAAACATTCGTATCGCTTTATGTTATGTGAAAATATTGACTAGTACCTAATAACAAAAGCATTTGGCAATATATCACCTTGTATGGATATAGAACTGATAACGTGCAACGTTTCATTCGGTTAAATTGTTGCATTGTTGTTACGGCCATAGATGTTGAGCTCGCTTTGTTTAAATTTCATGTGTAGAGGAAACATTGGAACACAACAATCGAGATTCATCAGCTCTTTGTCTTGGGATTGCTCAGCCGCCTCCTCGTTGTGCCGAGACTCGCTCGCCCCGGCTGTTTACTTCGTTAGCTGATTTTCACCCGCTGACCCTCCCTGCTGATTCCTTGTCTTTGTTTGATCGCTCCTTTTGCTTCAATTTTATATGATTGGCTTTTACAAATACAACCTTATATTATTTTCGATTGCGTCTCTAATACACAAAATATATGTATGTACATGAACAAATGAACATTCATACATATGTAGTGGGATTATTGAACTTCGAGCACAAGAAAATACAATACAATAATAATATGATGTATCTAACATGTGCTACATGTATTAAGTTTATAATGATGCAGTCGTATTAGCAGGCCGGCTCCGGCGGCGGGCGCCACCTGTGCTCCCGTGCGCTGAACAGCTTCGCATCTCGCCTGCAAATTTATGAACGCTTTCAGCGCTTTCAACGACTGCCACCTGACCCGCCGGAACGACATTCTACCGGACAAATGTTCACCTGTCTTTGTTTAGACTAGATACTTATTTCAACGTTGTTACCGGCTTCGCGAACAGATTACTATCTCCGGTGAAATATACTGATGTTATTTTTAACGAGCTTAAGTATTGTGTTAGCCGTGTAGACCTCGAGCGCCGTACGTATACGTATTACAGCTTCGTGTTTCATTGAGGCGGAGATAATGAAGTGTTTTTGCTCGCGTTACTCGGGAGCCACTTGTGATTCGACGCCGGCGCTACGTGGCTTTGCCGTTCACTCTTCGCCTCTGTAGTTTCTAACTTAATTGCAATGGAAGTCTCAGTCCGCACGCCGGACTTTCGGATCTTATAGAAAACTTTTTTAATATCAGAAGTGTCCTTCTACTGAATATACCTACCGACAGCAGTAAAAACAAAAGACTTTTGTATGAGAGATTCGCCAGTAGATCGTGTTCCAAGACGGGCGGCTGGTGAAATTTATAGCGAAATGTAATGTCGTCCTCAGGGACATTCCTCCGTGGGCCCCACCGCCGCGCTTCGTTACCTCCCGAACACGATTCTACATCTGCCCTGCCGATTATGTTATACCTACAAATAATCGTGCTACCCATAAACATTATTAATTTCCACACCTACAACTTGAAAAGGTCTAGACACTTCTTAATAAAACGCAAATGAACCTATAATTAATTCGCATTAAATATTAGCATTTCGCCGAAGCCAAATCCAAAGTAAGTAATAAAATATTCTCTAGGTTAAAATAACAAAAAAGAATAATCTCTTGAAGTATTTTATATCTCGCCCAAGTTAAAATGGAACGCACCTTGAGGGCCTTAAATTAGTTGGCGCAAACACATTACTAAGTATACTACGCCACGTCTCGCAGAAAAGTTTAGACAAGAGGAAGGAGTTTTAAAAGCGCTCGAGTAAATAAGGATTCCTTAAATTGTGCCAAGGGGAGGCGCCATCTATCTATAGGTGGTGGCGGGAGCAGGAGTTAGGTGAAACAAGAGCCGCTAGGAAAGCGATTGTAGCGCTATCGTGCCAGACCAGATTTAGTTTCAAGAGATACACTGCACTTTAATGTCGGACCTCTTGAATGTATGTATCCAGCGCCGGAGCCGTCGCGCGCTTGTTTATTACAATATCAGCGCAACACATGTTTTAGACGCTTTTACTAATAACACTGGCGAACACGGCTTCATAAAGTGCGATACTTAGGAGCTGCGAGCCCGTGTGTGCTCAGCTATAACATGTACTTATTTTCATTTTAGTCTGTGTATATTTGCCTAATAACAATTTTACTAATGTAATAGGTGCAATATGAATGTAGCAGAAATTATATTTATTGCCCTACATGAATGGCTTCATTTGTTCGCCAGTTTCAGCTGCAAACGAGTAATTGAATAACGGTAATTCGGAATCCGGTATAACGTTAATTAAACAATATCCCGCAGATAGCGGGCGGCGGCGTCGAGTCGGCACAATAAAGTATTAGAAACGATAAGTTTCCTCTCCATTAAATTTTCGTAGTTAATTAACGCGGTGTGGACAAGCGCACCGACCCGCCATAGTTCCGTGCTCACTAAAATGGCGATATTAATATATACTTATCTAGTTAAGTCCTGAAACTTTCCTCAAACTATCACTTGCCCGGCCAGAGTGTGGGGGTAAATATTCCCCTTTGTACAGGGTAAACTACCTGTGTTTTGATAGTCCCTTTGTGTTCTATTTAGTGTAAAAGGTTTTAGGATAGAGGTCAAGTATGCGTTTATTGCTTTTGCCTGGCTATTCTCTGGTAGGTAGGTAAGTAAAGTTTTTTTATTGCGCGAGTAGTCATTTTATTTGACAAAAATCATAAATCACCGTAGATAGGGGTTATAAGTTTAGAAAGCGCGAAGTAATTTCAAGTATTGTGAGTCCTGGAGACTGCCGAGAGTGGCCGCTGGGTCGGCGCCAGCCGCTGAGATGCCACAAAAACTTCGCCCCCGCTGTATTATTACAACGATGCTAATTAAAATAGCTACGAATAGATTATGGGCAGCTTCTGGCGGAGCGCTTAATGCGCTGCCTTTACGACGTTACGCTTTATGCCCACTCATTAGCGCCGTCTACCAACTCACTCCTCTATGTTTTTATGAACACTCATTATTTTCAGGCGTGCCTTAATTTTTGCGGATAATTTCTATTAGCAGGTGCCGAAGCATCTTAGTTGTAAAATTATTAATTATGCAGAAAGTTGCAATGAAAAAGTTTATATGCTACGTTTTCCACAAGGTTAGAATTTTATTGAGCTTAATGCTGAAAGCTAACAAAAACTATTAAATAAACACCGTTTCACAAACAAACGAATCGGAAACGAAATTATTTTCATATAATAATTGGATTGGGTCGTATACACACTGGTTTGTTAATAATAATATAATAATCCAATTTCATTGGTCGGTGATAATGGCGCGAGCCGCTCGTTAGCCACGAGAGAATTACCTATTGTTAATGTTTTAATTTGTATCCCGCCCCCACGCCGGCCGCCCCGGTCGTCCCCACTGAGGTCCGGCCATCGTTTTATACCGAGACCGTACGCCACAAAGCCTTTGTACTTTCATACCCTCTTGTAAAAGATGTCACTCTTTTCGACTGTGCATGGTTCACTGGAACCGTAATCTGTTTCAAAAGCTAATAAATAAGTAAAGGAAAGCTCATGCGAAAATCTACAAAAAAGGATCAATCATTTTCATTTCAAGTGGTAGAGACTCAAGTGAGAGATTATTCGTTAATTTATTTTGCTTCATTTGTAGTACGTAATATAATGTTGGTAACGATCGCTGTTGGCAGAGCACCCTGTTTGAACAAACTAACACGGTGTTGTGTTCGGTAGTTTTTCAACTCTCGTAACTTTGCCTCGCTGTAACTGTAACAACCGAACTAAAGCTGCGGCGTCGACACCGCCGCGCCCGCGCGCCCTCTCTCTGCTAACACCCTCCTACTTCAGCCCAATTTGACCCTTTACAAAAACTACTGCTTGCTTACTTCCGAACACCTGCCTCCCTCCATTTTTTCCCTTTTATACTGCGTGCACTAATTACAATGTCCGTAAACTACTGCGTAATCCTTTTCGACTGAAAAAGTTTTCCTTTTTCTCTCCAACTCTCCGCCGTCGTCGGTGAGTTATGGCGTGAGAATACATTTTCCAAGATCCCAGCCTTTTGTGTTTACTATCGGTTTATTTATTTCAGACGCCTGCCTCGTAAACATACCCAGCGCGATATACAAAATTGAGCAAACTTTTTCACGTATTTTTTTCTAGCTGAACTTAGTCTTAGCGTCCACCTTGCAGCTAAATGGGGATTTTACGTAAAGTTTTAAAACTTGTCGTTGAAAAAGTGTCGGTTCCTGTAGAGCTCGGGAGGATTGTGTTAATGTGCAGGTGGTCGAGGCTCGCAGCTCCTCGGCGGAGGTTCTTGTCGTGTTTAATTTACTGCCGCGGTAACGCCACCACCACGCTCCATATCCAGCGCGTTATTGCCAACTTGAAAGCAAGAATGGCGTGCCCATTTCCTTCATATTTCTTAAAAAGTGCCCGTTATTATGTTATTTTTTTACGATAGCTACACAAAGTTCACAGATAAAATTCTGTATATTGCACCGCAGTTATAAAACTACAGTGAAGTATGCAGTATGTAGGTTTAGCTGAAGCCGACAAAATATATTTTATATTAAAATTTTCTAGGTGTGAAGCGCATTACTATTCCTTCTGTGTCGCGTTTGCATTCACATCGAGGCTGCATGCTTGCTACCTTTGCTTTACTTGCAAAAATTTTCATAAATACAAAATCTGTTACTGTGTTGTCTGCCAACATGGTATATTTTATACTGAATAAAAATGATAATTTAATGTGCTTCATTATTTCCATTTCAGGCAAAATATTGAGTACTTATAGGGTCAACTATAGTAGCAAACATGGTAATAAAACTGAGGTCTGCTTGGGTGATGTGACACATGAGTGAAGCAGAAATCTCGTATTCGCCGCAGTAGTGTGTACAATAGTGTGAAGTGCCGGTGCTCGCTGCCTCGACACTTTTATTAGGGCGCAGCTGCCGGCCCCGTCCGCTCCACGAGTGAGCGTTTTGTCACCTCTTCGAGAGGCTTACGTCGCCCGTAAAAAGAAAAGAGGGTACTTTTCATGACTTTTCCACCCGGATGCATTTCAACGCTTTAGTTCAATGGGTTGTGGTAGTAGTAACCTTTGTAGATCCATCAAAGGACACTCACTTGCTCTACTTACATTCGCCTCGTGAGTTCACGTGTTCAAGATTCATATCAAATGGTGGCGAATACCTGTATGTCTATTTATATCTGTTTCACAACATCTCTACGCAATACTCGTACATGGCTCCTTATACATAGTTTGGAGCGCTCACTAAAACTTACCGACGTACTTAGTAAACAAAAGTTTGTTATAATATCGCATCCGTCTTCTGTTTCTCTTCCTCAAAGGAGCTTTGCACGCATAATTAATGGAACATTTTCTACCCTGCGGTCTGATAAAGTGTCACAGTTCATATCCGAGAGTTCGCATCGGTCTTTTACTTTCATACTTCCTCTTTAGTCTACAGAAGTATTGGAATGTGCGGTCTCGACTTTCAGACTTAATTACTAGAAGATATAACTTGTTAATATAAGCAATTAGAAACTTATTTGAGGCTGGTGGTCCGCCGCCGCCGCGGGCACCCGGCCGGCAGTCGGCGGGATGAGCCATTACGTGCTTTCGCTTAACTTTTCCTTTTAAAAGTCCTTCCTTCTTACTGTTAGAACTTGTTATATTGGATAATTCTCCTGAAAATATGAATATGATAGCCGCAACTTTGGTAATTTTAGTCCAACCACGGAAAAATTGCGTCGATTATGCCGTGAATAATGGTCTCCCCTTGGCGTTCAGGTCAGATTAAGTCTCAAAGAATCAGCTTTAAGGGCCCGAAAAGTTGCAAAGCGATGCTCGCATAGAATTCATAATTCAGGATTCATGTCGAGGTTCCTTACCTGGCTGTATACATATAAACCTACTTACAGGCAGTATCATATCGAATGGATTAAAGTTTGTCAAATGTACGGAATTGCCTTTACATTTACGTACTACAGTGGTGCAGGGTCTATTATATAGACGATTCCCATCGGCCTTCCTTCTGCATTTACGCTCTGGATCTCACTTTAAATAAAATTACCCTTGATAACACGATATTATATATTTTCCGATGTCAATCTAAATATGACTGTGTAAGAAGTATAAAGTTAGTCCCTAGTCTTAGTTTTAGGTATATAGATAACCACTTTTTTGTCGTCTATCCGTATATCTTCCAGTTCTCCTTGTACTACGCTTGAAAGATACTGCAGCTAAACGATGCTTCTGTCGAACTTACGGGTGTATCGATTGCTTTTCAAATTCCGATCGGAGAAGATCCGTAGTCACTCCTTTAAAGAGAAAAATCCGACTTCAAGTGTTAGACTGCAGTTGCAAATGTTCAGTAATTTATCGGGGAGTTTTCTTATCTATTCAAATAGAAGTTGCAGAAGATGAGCGGGGCGTATCGAGCGGCGCACGCACAGTCATCCGCTGTACTTGTATTAGCAATTATGCAAAGCATGGCCCCGGTACTGCGGCGCTGGAGGCGCGCGGCGGCGCTCTCTTTCCTCAGTCATCGCGGAATAACGACCTCAATTTGCATAACAATGCTCGTCACCCCTTATTCCCTGCTGTGACTTTCGCAGGCGACATAGCCGCGTCCCACTGGACCTGAAACCTTTTTACCAAATCCGACCTAAACAGTATTGTCGAATCAACATTGAACGTTAAATAAAACCTCCTGTATAATCCTTTTGATTTTGTTTTGGAATTCCTTTGTTTTGGTAGGCTATTGTCGTGGAATGAAATGAGAATAACGTGTGAATGGTCGCGGTGTCCGGGTGGAGCGGTTATGACGTCCGGTGCTGAGGCTTAACTTTTGATTTAGAGGCGCGCGCGGGAGCCCCGCCACGCCACGCCACGCCACGCCACGCCACGCCACGCCACGCCACGCGCGCCGCTAACTTCTTCGACCAAGTTTCCGTTTTAATTGAATCAAAGTTTTCGGCTTTTTGTGGCGAGCTCACGCTTCTCCAACTCTATAACTTTCTTTATTAAATTATTGGAAGTTCAGAAACGCTCGTCTTTGAACGCAAATTCTGTAACAAGAGTTCGGAATTACAGAATTGTGGCATTTATTATTCGTTGCGGCTACAACATCCGTTTGGCCTTTCAGAATTATTGTGAGGTACCTATTCAATCAGGAGTTTAGGAATTTGAATGACATTTAATAAATGCATATAGGTCATGGTTATTTATTAAATACACAATAGGTTAACCAGCACTAGGTGAAAATATTAGTGAATCTGTAGCATTTGTTTCTTTGTAGCTATACAAGTGGTTAGTTAATTCCCCGAATGGCGCTCACGGGTCGTAAGAGCGGAAATGTTCCAGTGCAGTGCTACAGTACAGCTTTGAATGCTCATATTTAGTTTAAGTGGTCTATCTCGAGGAAAACCTGACGTTGTTTCAGAATTGAGAGTAGGTACGTAAAGTAAACAGTTCATAAAGATGTACGATCCAGTTTGCTAACGACTTGAGGCATTCGTCTGGAGCATTGTTTTGCGGCGTAGCTTTATCTGGCGCGGAGCGAATGTCGTTTCAGTAATTTATAGATCTTTCCCCGCCCCGGGCTCGCCGAATAACGACTCGCCTCGACCAGCCGCCGACTGGTGCCGAGCCCCAATTCCGTAAAATATTGTCTTTAATGCACTACTGCTGACAACGACCACGATGCCTCAATTAGTCTTAGGAACGCATTTTTTACATTTCGTGTTTAATTCATTCTTAAGAAGTTTCCCTGCGGCCTGCCAACAGCCTATCTGAACGTTATTAACAGACACGTAATAGAAATGCCAAGTTTGCACGTTCCGGATTCAAAGAGTAAATATGTCGCCGGCGTCGACCCCGCTATTGTATTGTACTGTATTTATATTCGCCGTGGGTATTTTGATTTTGTATGCGGGGTCGCCTTGTTATCTCGTATTGTTTGTTTGGGTTACAGCGGTCAATTTAGATTCAAGATCCGGTCGTAAAAATCTATTCAGCGTTTGTAATAATGCCACGATGTTTATCGCGGAGTCCTGAAAATAACGGCCTCGTGTCGTGACATTTTCATAAGAAACCTCGGAAGCCGTTCATATCGGATATTGGAGATTTACCTCGGCGTATGGGAGGATCCGGAGAGCTTGCGGACGGCACTTTTGTTGAGAAATGGTTAATCAATGTCGGTGTTATCATATTTTATGGGATATGGGTAATAGTCGTGTGTTGGTTGGAGGGTGTGAGTGAACAGCAGCAGGCAGCAGGACGCGGCGACAGCGCGATGGGTCCCGGGGGCGCGCCGCTGCGATCCTCGTAAATTGCGAATATTAGATTATAAGTGCAGTCTGCGGCGGCCGCCCCGCCATCATCGGAATATCGAGCTCGTTTCACTGCTTAGCATAGCGCTATCAGTGGGATTCGCTATTCAATTCCCTCCCCGTATCCAAACATGAACAATTTTCTTTTTCAATCACTGAGTTACGGTTTGTTATTGCAAATAGGTCTTCCATTTCACAGTTTAATGTATCTGCAGAAAGCTGATATATTTTAAATTAACATTTCAAAAAACCTCTAAATATTACAGCATGGTACAAAGTAATAAGATCTTCCTGATATTAAAGTATGAAACAAACTGCCGAGGTTGCCGGCTTCATTGCACACTGATAACGTTTTATGTTTAGTGCTGGAAATGGATTGCAGTTATACTGTGGCTAAATGGGTCACTATAATAATACAGAAGGTACCTTGGATCTGGTTATTGTTGGAGAAACATCAATAACCAGATCTGAAACTAGTTTGCCTATGCAAATTATATTTCGTGGTTTCATTATCGATATAAATAACTGTGTAGTACTTTGACCTGTTGGGCAACAATCGCACGTTTTAAATTCACTCGATTCTAATTCGATAACTACTTTTTTCCCATCACTACTACTCCCTACGCCCTGACCGCCCAGCTTGCTGTCCTCATTCTTTTTCCGTGCGGGCAACAGTCAACAAGTTAAAAATGTCTAAAAGAACCTACGAAGAAAGGATTGACTATTACAACAATAAAATTAAAAAGTACATGGATAAAGATCGACGGAAACGACGACGTTTGCGGTTGAGTTCATCTTCGGATGATTTCCCAGAAAATGACTACAGTAAGTACCCATATACAATATTATTAAGTGTTCCGAAGTGCTTGTGATACCAATTACTGAAACCTAGCCGACAATGATCTGTTTAGTTACAAACGTTCATGCCGGTTTTATATTGCCATAGATTCAAAATTGAACACGGCAAATAAAATTTCAAAACTACCCGCCATAGATTCATTTTATGAACACGGCGTTTTCAAATCAAATCTGATTTACCCTTTCTTCTCCTTCAGGGAGCGAGACCCTGGTGCTCGACCGAGACCAGGAGGCTATCATCGAGACCATGGACCCTCCTCCAGATCTCCGAGATGATTTAAGGGCTGGCTCCGCGGAGCCGCGCTCAGAAGACGCAGTGGACTTGATCATCGAGCCAACAGCGTCGGCCACGGAGCCTCCACCGGCCACAGACCCAGCGGTCGCCGACCAGCCCACGGGCGCCGAACCCACCACTTCAACGAAGGACGTAGACCCCGATATTTTACAAGCTCTCGGGGAAGCTATGGACGTGGGACCTACGTTTGGCGAGGAAATACACCAAACTTTATGCCAATTATGGCAGCCCTTACTTAAAAAAGGTATGTCCAAAGAAGTGAAGGACAAAATTTTAAAACAGTAGGTACTTGGTTCCAAGCAACTGCACACTGCTGCAGGCGCCGAAACTTAACATTGAAGTCCGACAGCCAACGAGATGGTCAAGTCACGTGATAAAAAAAGTGGAGTCTGCCCAGCAACAACTTGGCGCGGGCATCACGGCCATCAGCAGAGCACTGACGACGCTGATGACGACAAATAATAAAGTGGAGGCCGTTAGAGTATTAAGTGATGGCTGTCGGTTGCTATGCGATTTGCATTTTATGGAGACACAAGGCCGAATCAAAATGCTCGCATCTGGGCTTACTAAGCCATTCCTGAACGTCATTCAAGACAGTGTACGGGACGAAACTTTGTTTGGTAATAATTTGTCTGAGAAGATTAAAGCATCAAATACTATAGAAAAACAAGGAATGCAAATAAGGAAGACACCACAACCTCCGAAAGCCACCACGTCCAGCCACTCAGGACCCAGACCTTCCCAGTTCCAGGGAAATTGGACGGGCCCTCCTCGGTACCCATACCCACCGAGCCGGGGGGGGCGCGGGGGACAGCGGAGGCCGCCACCCAGTGCGCGCCGCCCGGCGCCGGCGCCCGCGACCAGCAGGCCGCCGCCGCCGCAGGGCAGGTCGCGTGTCCCAACTCGTCCCTGATGCAGGTACATTCTGGTTGTATTGCCTTTTATCATAATTGCTGGCTTAATATCACCAACAACAATACCGTGTTAAATTGGGTTAAAACAGGTGTTACTATTCCATTCGTCACACAACCTTATCAAACAATGAAGCCTAATAACCATCAGTCTCTTACAGAACAAATGGAAATGTCATTGGCTATTGATAATCTTTTAGAATTAGGTGCTATATCTCACGTTGAACCAATACCTGATCAGTATATTTCTAAAACTTTCTTAGCACTTAAGGCTAGCGGCAGCAAAAGATTTATTCTTAATTTAAAATCTTTAAACAAGTTTATACCTAAAAATCATTTTAAAATGGAAGATTTTAGAACTGCTTGCAAATTGCTTCAACCAAACTGGTACATGGCGAATATCGATCTCAAGGAATCATACCTACTTGTTCCTATATCTGTCGAAGATCGAAAATACTTGCGTTTTGAGTACATACCACCCGGCTCCGCCGAACCGTATACCTATGAGTTCAACGCTATGCCCTACGGGCTGGCCATAGCACCTAGGTGCTTCACTAAGATAACAAAGGAAGTAGTTACCCATCTACGATCAAAAGGATATAAATCTGTCCATTATTTAGACGATTTTCTGTGTCTAGGTCGCAATTATAATGAGTGCATTGCTAATGTTCGAGAAACCATATTATTATTAGAATGCCTTGGCTTTGTAATAAATTATGACAAAAGCTCCCTGCAACCTCAACAAAGCTGTAAGTTTCTGGGCTTCATATATAACACCACAGACATGACATTGTCCTTACCTATAGATAAACGACAAAAAATTCTGCAACTCGTGCAAAAATTTCTAAGCCTGCCCACTGTTACAATACGCGAATTCTCCAAACTAATTGGTACTCTTGTGTCAGCGTGCCCAGCTATGCGATACGGCTGGTTGTATACCAAAATAAATTAGAAAGAGAAAATTATTTATTGCTGCAAAAGTATAAGTCGTATGATCAGAAAGTAGATCTCCCGCCTACAATTTTGCAGGATCTTTATTGGTGGAACAATAATGTGCTCATAGTAAATAACCCTATCAAACAACCTAGCTTTGATTTAACTATATACACCGATGCCTCACGCACAGGCTGGGGGGCATATTCTAATGACACACGTGTGAATGGGGGCTGGAAAGATGAAGAATTAGGCTACCACATAAATTACCTTGAATTACTATCAGTTTTCTTTGCTTTAAAATGCTTTGCTAAAAACCGATTCGGCTGTTCTATCTTGCTTCGAGTAGATAACACTACGGCAATTAGCTACATTAATCGAATGGGTGGCATTCAATTCCCACATTTGAATGCACTTGCACGTGACATATGGCAGTGGTGCGAAAAGCGAAATATTTGGTTACACGCCTCCTACATTAACACAAAGGAAAATGTCGAAGCCGACGAAGAATCGAGAAAGATAAATTCCGATGTAGAATGGGAGTTATCAAATTCCGCATTCGAGTATATCGTACAACAGCTCGGCAGACCCGAGTTAGACTTGTTCGCTTCTCGCACTAACGCCAAATGTCGCGATTATGTGTCGTGGTATCAAGATCCCGATGCGGTAGCCGTAGATGCATTTACAATCTCATGGCAGCCTAAGCTATTTTATGCGTTCCCCCCTTTCTGCTTAATTTTGAACTGTATCCAGAAAATTATTCACGACGAAGCTACGGGAATTCTCGTATTTCCTATGTGGCCAGGACAACCGTGATATCCCAAATTAATGGACATTTTAGTGTCTGAAATAGTAATTTTGCATCCAAACCCAAGTCTGCTATCATCCCGTTTCAGACGGCGCCACCCACTGCACCAGACGCTTACCCTGGGGGCGGCGCTGCTCTCCGGCTCGCGTTCTCTCGCCGCGGATGCCCACCGGAGGCCATCGACCTAATGATAGCTTCTTTGTCAAAAAGCACATTAAAACAATATAGCGTTTGTTTTAATCAATGGTGGCAATACTGTTACACAAATAATCATGAAAAATTTGATTCTTCGACATCAATTATAATTAAATTTCTCACTGATCAATATAACAACGGTGCATCCTATGGCACTATCAACTCTTTTCGGTCAGCATTGTCTCTGTTACTAGGAAATGATATTTCCCAAGATAAATCTATAAAAAGACTGATTAAAGGTGTATTTAGGTCTAGACCTTCCTTACCAAAATATGCGAACACTTGGGATCCGCAAATAGTCTTGAGTCACATATCCAAGTGGACTCCACATACAGAACTTTCGTTAGAGAAGTTAACTAAGAAATTAGTAAGCTTATTAGCTCTTTGTACGGCTCACAGGGTACAAACATTTTCGTTGATTAAGTTGAGTAACATTATAATCAGTGATAGCGGTGTTAAAATTAATATTGTTGATTTAATTAAAACATCAGGACCAGGACGCGACCAACCAGTGCTGTACCTTCCATATTTTAATGATAATCTTGATATCTGTCCAGCGACGACACTTGTTGATTACATATCCTTCACAAAGGAACTGAGATCAACAAGTTCAGACCACCTCTTAATAACTGTGAAGCGCCCTCATAGGAACGCCACAGCACAGTCAATAAGCAGGTGGATCAAGCAAGTGTTGCAGGAGAGCGGGGTGGACGCGGCGGTGTTCAGCGCGCACAGCGCGCGCCACGCCGCCACGTCCGCCGCGCACTCCGCTGGCCTCTCTCTCGATCTCATCAGGAAAACAGCTGGCTGGACTGCGTCCTCGTCCACCTTTGCAAAATATTATAAACGACCACTGCTTCAACAAAGCAACTTTGCTAAAGCTGTTTGTATTCCCAATAATAGTTCCAGTTAATCACGATTGATATCTGTTTCAATTTGCACTAATATAATATAAATATATTATGTACCTAGTAACTAAAACTAAAATTTTAGTAATTAAGAACTTACTATTACCTACCTCAGGGTGTAATGTAAATATTTGATTTATGTACCTATGTGCCTACCTCCGATGATAATTATGTGATTTATAAAAATAAATACATTGTGATTATGAATTAGAATCTCGTGTTTCATTAGCAATAAACTAGCAGTTATTAACAAATGACCTGAATCAAAACTTTGGCTCTGAACATCTACACAGTTATTTATATCGATAATGAAACCACGAAATATAATATATGATTAAACGAACTTACCTAAGTGAAGTTCGATCAATATTATATGAGTGGTTTCATTTGAAGATATAAATACCCTCCCACCCAAAACCCATTCAAAGTTTTGAATCAGACACGCGATTTCAGGTTATATACTTACTTTAAAAGAATGAGGACAGCAAGCTGGGCGGTCAGGGCGTAGGGAGTAGTAGTGATGGGAAAAAAGTAGTTATCGAATTAGAATCGAGTGAATTTAAAACGTGCGATTGTTGCCCAACAGGTCAAAGTACTACACAGTTATTTATATCTTCAAATGAAACCACTCATATAATATTGATCGAACTTCACTTAGGTAAGTTCGTTTAATCATATATTATTGTGCCAAATTGTTTAAGTAAATACTTATGAAAAAATTGATCATGATTTCCTGTAAAATATAAAAGTAACTATTAAAACGAAGGAGAAATTAAGAATTTGAAAATGTAGAGTTTATATCCCACATTGGGCAAAGATTTAATCAAATGTTAGGGTAAAAACAATCTGTTTAAATACATTTAAATTCCAATGCTGAAACTTTTGTATGAAACGTCGACGGGGCCTTTCTCGCTTAAGTAAATGTATCGCAAAATGCTTCTAATTTATATAGGATCTAAACCTAAATAGGAAGAGAAAGCTCTTAGTGAAGCCATAATTGGTCTTCCGAAAACGTACCTGGTAGGAGATACTTACAGAGTTGAATTGAAGCAGTCTAGAGCGTTGCTCGTAAAATCCCGAAGCCGTGTACATCGACGGCACATTACCGTAGTGAGTGCGGCTGCTACCCCGCCCCGCCCCGCGCCGCCCCCGCGCTCGCCCTCTGTGAGCAATGCCGTGTAATTACTCGGGGACTATGGGAAATACCTCAGCCGGCGCCAAAATACTCTATTATAACGTTAAATTATTGCAAATAAAACTAACAAAATTCCACTCCATCGCCAAATTTGAAGCCCAACTTCACGCAACTGGAAGCGACAGATTAATATCTTCGAATCAGAGAAAGTTTTTCCGGACTTTTCCCCGTCGCTGAGACTTGGTGGTACGTACGCCGGCAGTTTTTCCAGAACAAATTGTAGGTGGTGAATAAAGTTAGACGACACGTGTGGTTATGAAAAGTGTGGCGGCCGCTCGCAGGTGGCGACACTTCCCCTCCGCCTGCACTAAGCGTTCGCTCGTTCTCGTTATCTCTTCTCCCTCGTGTAAATTAAGAGCTTTGAATCTCCACGTTTATATTCGTGTACATCTTAATGAACACCTACGTGCTCTACAGTGGTCAAATTGAGATTAAATATCGTCGTAGAGTATTTTTATTGTAAAAATACATAACCGCAGCCTTTGCCAAAAGTGAAACGTTGTGTTGTCGAAGAGGTAGCATAAAAAGTTTCGCACAAAAAGGTGAACCTTTCCCAAAAGTATCAATACACGTCCGTTTCGAAGTTGGAAACGTTGTTTGTAAAGTTACTATGTGAGGGATCTTTTAAAATTCCTTTTACATGCGACAACCTGGGAAAAGTTCCATTAAGTTTCGCAGCGGATACCTAAGTAGTGCAGAACTGTGCGAGTGGTTGGAGAGTCCAGAGCTTTTAAGACGTTTCCATAATAAATGTGGGCTGCAACCATTTCTCTGCATCTCGCAATGCAATATTCGAACTGGGAATCGCCGCGGCATTATTCGCGGAACGCATCGATCAATTTTGACTTTATTATTAAGAGCTCATGAGTTTTGATATTTTTAGTTTCGATCTTCCAATACTTACCCATAGAGATAGCTATAAAGGTATTTTAAATCTGTATAAAGAAGAATAGAGGCTACTGATATAGAATGCAACTGTCACAAACATAAAGCTAGTAGCGAAGGCAGCAGATAGTGCATTGTTACCCGAGGGGTTCACCCGAAGTAAATACTGTTATTTTTATTATGAATACTAGGAAAGTACTATACATAAACATGTAAATATTAAATGTATTCTTCTGTATAATATGTAGGTATTATGTGTGTATAAACAATCGCTCACATTAATTACAAGGTGAATATCGCTTTAAATAATGTTGCATCCTATAAAACAATGTTAGTAAGAAAAAAACACAAGATGAAAAGAATCTTTTTTCATCCCTCCTTTCAGGCAATTCCTACCCACTTCCGAAGATGTGTGATGAAAATACCTTTGTAGTGAGCCGATTGAAAGATAACGATATGAAGAAGTGCTTTATGAAGGCAGCATGGTGTGGAGTATGTAAGCGTACGTGTTTAAGTAATGACCGCGCGCCGCCGCCGCCGCCCCGTCATCACTTCCCATTGTGAGTCGACTTAACGACCCCTTTGTCTGCTTCACATTTCACACTTTACTAGGTGATAACTTGAATATTAGTACGTAATTGCTCAACCCTTCTTCTGCGAGATTGTTTAACTTTAACACTCGTTTTAAGGCCCGCTGAAAGGTCACTTTTTATTGGAGTTCGTAAAGGTGTGTGTAATGAATGCGTGCAACTATGTCGCCCGCGTCCCTTATTGTCCAACACTAGCCGACCTCGTTAAAGCTGTAAAGTAAACAGTCAAAGTGAAATATTAGTTTACTCCTACTTGTAGTTTGGCGAAAAATATTCCGGTTTTGGGACCTCAATTAGCTAATTTCCCAGAAAGTTTTTAATTTAGTTGTTACTTTATAATTTTTCCTTCTTTCGTTTTTATGAAACACTGTTATAATACTAATTAATGATTAAAATTACTAAGAAGGATGTCATGTTTTTCACCAATAATTAAATGTATATTACCTATTTTATTTTTAGTCTAGCATCTTTGCAGGCGTAATCTTGAAATTAGTATATTTGGTATGTATGATTAAATCTTTACGGCTCTCTAAGCAAACATTAATTAACTTGAAGTCTTGTAGTGGAATGTAAATACACTGTAGCCCAAAGAGAGGAAGCTTAATTCTGTAATAGCGGATATGACTTACCCTTTGTCGAATCTTCATCAAAACTGCGTGAATTCTTATGAAACAAGACTCCCCCGGCGGGCGCGGCGAGGGGTGGCCCCGCGCCCCCGCCCCCGCCCCCGCCCCCGCCCGCGCCCGCCCGCAACCCGTGCGCCTGCACGAAAGCCAACTTGGTGAGCGTGGAGATAAACCGTATGTTCGTTTTATTTTCACATTTGTCAGCGTTCGTTTTGTGCCCACTAACATAAATTGGACGTGGAGGGAAACCTTGCAGGTGAATGTAAAACAGCCGGGTTTTCCCAAGATAATACCGCTGAAATTTTACGACACCATTAAGGGATTTATTGGGCTAGTCACATACAGAGTGATATTTCCCAAAACATTTCTCTGACAATATGATTATTGCTGAAAGATACGTATGGCATCCGATTTCATGACAGGAAACCCCGAAAAGCCAGAAATTCAATAAATGTTTGGTACTTTGTCTGGGTTATTGCTATTTTGGTATTTCGCACTCGTACAGAAATTCAATCTTCTCACTGCTGTAATGTTTTGTTGCCGAGTGTGTTGTATCCACAAAGCTGTTGTAAAATGTTACTTACAACAGAATTCGATTTGTTGGTGAAACTGTCTGAACTCGTGCCATGTGCTACGAAGGTGGCGGTCATTGCTACGCCAGTGGGCCGTAGCGCTACGGCACGGCGTAGCGACCTCTGTGCCCGTACGGCCTTCCACTGCCAATAACTGTTGTCCGCTGCACTAATGGTCGAAACAGGCGTTCAATTAAACGTGCCAATTCGGTTAGAGATGGCTCTGTTAAACTGTAATCGCGCGCTAGTCGCTTGTCGCACTGCCTTGTTCGTTGCATCAGTTATCGGTACAGCTTTAAATGGGTTATTGTGCCCGGATTAAGCACTGATTGTTTAAAAAGAATTTATCGTCCCGGATTTAACAATGAATTTATTGAATGTATTTGAATACAGAATCATAAAATGCTGCTTATTTTAATACACCATTCTGTAGTCAATGTTTGTAAAGATACAATTTATTTATTTTTGATACTATCTACTGTCCTACCACCACACAGTGGTTACTGTTTGTTTGACATGTTTTATTTTAGTGAAAGCAAACATGATTCACTTAGATAAGTTAAGGTCGACCCAAACGTGAGAGAGCTATTGAGTGTGGGCCTCGGTGGGCCCGGCAATAATTAGCTAATGGGAATCGCGTCGACTCACTACTTCATAAATATTTTCCTTATAGCCTGTTGCCACGACTTGTCGATAAGTTTATTGTCCAGTGTGGTCTCCCCAGTCGCGCCGTAATCTCGGCAAATACATTCGCATCCGAGCAATATTCAGGTAATAAATACTTTCCTTCACGAACAATCACTATGTGAGAGCCGGAACTTCGCAAACTGTTATTGAAATTGCCGACCCAAATATTTTGCACAAATACAACCACGCTCTGTTTTTATAGAGGAGGTGTAAGTTTCCTTGTAATCCCCTATTGTCAGGGTTTCCTCCAAACAGTTTTACATTGAGCTCCTTTTGTACTAAAATGGCAATATCTTTCTTCTCAAGTAAAACGTAGCAAGCTTATATTATTTTAAAAACTGTACTAAATGAGTAATTGTGTGGTATGTTTTTAACAAGCAGCAAATAAATTAAACCCCTCTTAACTCATTACCTACTGATTAAATTGATTAATTTCCCCAAGACACATCCCATGAGAAAAATTATACCTTTTGTGGAATTTCGCATTCTATTTGTGCTATATACACAAATTGTATCTTATTAGTAGTCCGCTCCTTGTACAATAATCTGGATCTTAAGATTTTCGTTAGAAATGAAATGGAAGAAAGTGGCAATTTTAGCTTCACAGCTTGCTCTCATTTTCTAATTCTAAGGAAAACGTTTTATAAGTTAATTAGAAAGCTACTTTGTAGAAGCTCCTCGTGAATTATTGCAAATATTTCATTAGAAATTCTGAATCAAGACTTAAGCACCGTTGTTCATTAATTGAACACTGTAATTGTATTGCCAGTGCAGTGCTACATGTGTGATTCATCACGACCCATTACGTCCCCACTGCTGGGGCACGGGTCTCCTTCCAATGAAGGAAGGGTTTAGGCCTAGTCCACCACGCTGGCCAAGTGCGGGTTGGTGGACCCCAACACAAGCAAGCTTGTGCTGAGAGAGTTGTCGGGTAAGTGGGCAACCCGACTGTCAGATGTTTTCAAGCCGCCCGAAGGCCTCTGACCAGGCTTAACGACTGCTGCCGAAGCAGCAACCGGGACCCACGGCTTAACGTGCCGTCCGAAGCACGGAAGCGTCCAGAAAAGCACCACTTGAAATTGGTCACCCATCCAATGGCTGACCGTGTCAGTTGTTGCTTAACCTCAGCGATCAGTTACGATCACTGAGGCCTGAGGAGGTTAGTTTGCGAATGCACATATATGGAGGTCCAGATTGATATTGGCGTCCGTGGGGTCCGCGCGGCGTGCGCCGACAGGGCCGGCTGGAAACAGAAGGCTAATTTCCGTCGCTTTTTGCGAACTCGCATCAATGTTTGCAATAACACGGGCTCGCTTCAATTGAATTCTGATACAACGAGCACTCGTAACCGCCTCGATGATGAATTCAATTAATGCGACAAACAAAAGTAAATAAGTTTATTAATTGTTAAACACAGAAGGATATTGTTGTTAATCCAGTTAGTTTCTGTAGGGAAAACATTTTAAATTCTATAACAAATACAGTGTTTGTTTAGGTAAAAATTAAATAATGAGCCATTTGCTAAAAAAAAGTTTTCATTTTTGGAGAAACAGATGGCGTTGTCTGTGTTGTACTAACTGTCAAACCCTCAGAACACAGATTTAGTGTCAGATCACATCTTATTTCCACAGAGGAAATTCTATATCTGCCCTCAGGCGTTCTCTATAGCAACGACGCTTGAAAAATACACATTCTTAGCTTGTAAATTAGACTAAATAGAAGTACTATTAAAAAGTGAGTTCTTATTCTGTGTTTAATACTTCAACCTCTTTGCTTTCTGTGTGCAATATTTGACGTTCGGTACACTATGTTGTTACGACATCTATCGGCTTGAACAAAAACTCAACTGACAGCTGTCAAGGAAAACGGCTCATTGGTCGGCTCCTGTTTAATATTGCATTTATGCAGTCTGCAAACGGAATTCCTAATCATTGTAAAGGAATTAGAAAACGCAGTTACAGCTGCTGTTGTTGAATTGCATGCCTCAAGTTTCTGCGATAAATTTCAGTGGGAGGGTGAGAGTGGGGACAGTTGTCAAGTAACAAACATTTGCAAACTCGGGCCGATACTGGCGCCGCCGCCGGGTCCACTGCGCTAAAGGTTGTGTGTTGTTTGCCGACATCTTACGAAATAGTTGTCCCCTGCTACTGTTGCTCAGCCAAAGTGTGTAGATACTTATGTTATTTAAATATATCTTCAAACTAGTTTCGAATATTATTTCGGCCCAGTTTTGATAGAGGGTGGGTCGGTCGGCGCCTAAGCTATTTCGGTGTTCACGCTTTATTTGTACCTACATTCAGTTTTCAATTATATATTGCAACTGCCCAACCGAATATACTTGTACCATTTAAGTATTCCCATATGACATCTGGTTTATATGTAAGTATTTATCGGTAGACTACCTACATGCGACTGCAAATGGTGGGCTAAAAATCCAAATATTTGCGTACAAATCTGTTCAGTGTGAAGAGGAATAAAGTGCGCTTACTTAGGAATGGTCCAGGCGCGCCGGCGGCGGCTGAGCCGGGCGGAGCGGGCTCGCTCAGCGCTCAGCACTAAATCTCTCAGAGTACATTAAACGTTTTCCGATATCGAAAGCACACGCTGCCGCATTCCGATGCGGTCCGACTGAATAATAAAGCACTGCGTGGTTACGCTATTGAAACATTCTAAAAGAATGAGGTTTTGATTTCCACTCGGAAATAGCTCCACAGTTGATTAGAGTATTAGTAGGTATATAGCTACTTGTAATATATGTACGTCTAGTGAAGCGCTGTACATCACCGGTCGACTTGTACTTAACGCCGCACTATCAATCAGGCTCCTGATGAGGGTTCGCTGCACTAGTTCAGATTCCGCTCGTCGGGTTTCACTGTTTCGTGGCAATTTGTAATTAATAACCGGACGAGTAGCAAATTTGATTAAAATATTAACTAAATATTGCGCATTAAATTTAACATTCAACAAACAGTTTTATCTTGTGTCGAATAATTTCCATAAATTTAAAAGCGGCCGGACGCGGTGCGTTGGCAAATTTCCACGCTATGACAGCGGCTGCCGTCGGACATGCAATTCGATTTAACTCTTGTTTTCAATTTCCATCCCCAAAATTATGGCGTTAGCAAAGCATTTTGTAAATTAGTCTGAAAAATCCGGCCATTAAATCGCCTCCCTATATTGAATATTGCCATTCCGAGCGTGTGCACGAGAATGGCTCTAAACTACTTTTATTGCGTTGTTTTTATGGAGTACAAATTCGGTGTTTATTGAGTTAGAATTTGGAAATATTTTCTCAAGTGTAGACCCCTCAAACTGCGTAGTCATAAATAGCGATGGCATCCATCGGGGTATTCCTCTCGGTTGCGCGTAATGTATCGCATTGTAACGAGAGTTGGATGTAAATGGCGGGTGCGGCGCCGCCGTAAGTCAGCATCAGTATCACTTACACCGACGTGTCGGGCCGCAACTGGAGCCGCCGCCGAGCCGTGTGTTCACAACCCACTATACTGTTATGTACCTACCTATGTATGTATTTACAATGTACACTATACCTGTAAGTACAGTGAAACCTGGATGGCAGTGATATCTGAGTAATATTTATTTCAAAGTTTGGTTTGTAAAGTATTATTTACGAGGTATACGAGTATTGTATTGTTATGAAATCAAAATCAGGCTCAAAATATAAATAATATCTCCAGAATCGTGAAATAAAAGGACACAACGTAGCGTCGTAGGTCGTAGGTGTGTAGGGCCTCCCTGGCGGCGGCGGCGGCGGCGGCGGCGCGCTCCGATGCCGCGCTATATGGCCCGTGAATAATCCTTTCGTAATACCAGACTTAATGGCTTGGAATTTAACAATTAGTTGTTTTCTTTCTGCCTCGTCAATAATGAAGGCTCGGGCGGCCGCGATTTGGCGTAAGCGCTGCTTTGTAGCGGTATTGCAATTTCCGCTCCCAGCCATAGGCAAATTAATTCGCCAACATTTCACATTTAGATTTTCCTTACGGCACAGAATTAGTTTGTTTCCAGTTTTAATGGGTTTCCTTCAAGATAGTTGAGATCTTATCTAGTTTGCTGGAAGTGACACGAGGTACTCCAAGTTTGTGCGCACGTAACGGTCCAGTTTACTGTTTTACTTTATTATAAAACGTCTCCGTTTGTGTTTGCTTTATATAAAAACTAGGAAGCTACAATTATAAACTTATACACAATAAATAATTAAAAAGGAAAATGGTACCGATTCTGAAGGGCGCACTTCCTAATTTTAAAATGAGCTAAAATCTCTAAATTTAACTGACAGCGCTAATTTTTGCTATTCTGAAGGCAACGATTTTAACGGTCAACTAAATTTAGAAGGCTCATTTGACGTCTTTAAAATGAGTGTGGCCATGTACTTAAGGATATTACAATCGAAAATAACGATTAACTTTTTTAACCTTAAAGGACTCCAAATAAATTTAATTATTCTAAATAGTAGGTGAAAATAATGAAAAGAATTAAATACCCTGCATTTATATTGGTTTTCGTGATAATTTCAAATATTTATATAACATATTCATAATTCATTATTTCAACTGGTAACTCTGGCTAGAAAATGCTTCTATGGTGGTCTATGGACATTTCCGAGTGATTTAAAAAAATATAATAGAGTAGAGATGGGGTAAGTTGATAAAATTGTGAGAATAATCGAATATAATCGATTATTGCACTAGAATATTTTAAACAATAGTTTTTCAGTAAAGTATGTAGGTACTAAGTTCTACATCTATGTGTTATCACGTTATCCACGATATTTAATATAAGTACTTACTTACTTAAATGTTTAATAGTTGGTGATGATGTTACGTTATAAGTAGGTATACTTAAGTAGATGACTGTGTAAGGGATGATATTCATATAAGAATATGAAAAGTATCGAATACTTACACAAGCACAAATACCTATACTATATACTATACCTAAATTTATATTTACCAAAAACGCATATGATTATAATAAAAGTACCTACCCAGGAATCGATCCAGCATCGATTATTTTTTCATTCAAGCATAGATCGGAAGCAAGTAACATTGGACTAGGTACATCTCTATGGCGCATGCGCGGTGCGCGCTGGACTCGCCCCCGGCGCGGCGCCATCAGTGGCCATCACATCACCGCCATATTGAATTTTCCGCCGAAAAGTATGCCGCTATTTTTTAAAAGTAGGTATTTTTGTTAAGTCTTTACAATACAAAACAAACATTTATTATAAATTAATATGTTTGTGTTAGCAATATTCAATTGTGAAATCGATAAGGTGCTTGTGTGCAAGTTTACGAATTATTTTAGGAAGTAACCTACGTAAAATCTAAGTAACCTTACTAACTATCTGGTTACTTATGTTTGTGTTCTAGTGTTTTCGTTTCTAATATTTAAAGTTTTGTGTAAATAGGTACCTACCTATAAGGATAAGCTTATTCTGTCAACTATCCATACAACTTACCTATACTTACTTTATTTTTTCAGTGACAACAACAAAGAAAATGAAAAATCAACCACACCCATAAACTAAACATGAAACGCTGGATACAAGATATTAATTCCTCTCTGGGACAACAATACTAAAACTACCATCGGTCCACCTAGTTACCTACGTACTAACTGGAAGGATAATGGAAATAAGATACAGAAATGAAATCAAGCAATTGTGTATATTGGTGTCAGAAAAATTACTCAACCAGTTTGTATTGTGTGTGTTATTTACCCAAATAAAGTTTTACGTCCATACAATTTCTTTCTTCTTTCATAAAAAGTATATATAGTAGTGAGTATATAGTTTCTTAAAGTCAGGCATATTTTTCAGATAAAAGGTAACCTAGGTATAACTTGTTTTTTCCTGTAACAAAATAGGTAGTTAAATATTTGAGCTATGCAGAGAACACTTTAAGTAAAATATTCTTACAAGTTGAAAGGGGTAAGTAGAGAGTTAGATAGGTACACAGGTAGGTGAGTTAAGGTGTTCCTCATGTATGTTGTTGAGCCGGTCCGTTTGGAAGAGGAAAGCCGAGGTGTTAGGGCTAGTGTAATTCCTGAAGTAGATCGGTAGGTGTGTTGATTAATTTATTAGATCTAGAACAATAACTTAAGTTCTTTTTAAGCAACCCGGTTCATGTCTACCTTGTCAGTAACACGTTTTTCATTCATTCAGTCCAAAGATCAGAAATAATAATATGACGAAACAGAGTCACTTTCACATCGTAGTTTCACCAAAAATAATAAGTAAGCGTCGTTGCAATTAGCTTTACATGCTTAAACAACACATCAGCTCTAAGTTAAATCCATATTTATGAACCTACAACAACAATTTCCCATATATTTCACGATTTTACTTTTAGAAATTTTAGTATAATTTTAGCAGGCACCTGTTTAGACCCCTTTTAAATTTAGGAAGAAAGTTGCTAATTTTAAGTTGACAGCGCTAAAAATGGCACCTTTAGAATACCCGCTCAGACCATCTATCCTAAATTGAATAGTTTTAACGCTGTCAGATTCAAAATTTAAAGTGACGTCTCTAATTTTGGACCTAAACGGTGCCTTCAGAATGCCAAATAAATTTAGAGAGAATGTAAGCGTTTTTTGACAGCGTTAAAATTAGAATGTGCCCTTCAGAATCGATACCAATATATACCTAATAATTATGTTAAGAATTATTGTATGATACCTGCTTCTGAATTAATCTGTAAAAGTTACTCAGTTTGTAACAAAATGCCGTAGAATAGCGAATAAATAGATTGTTATCATTTAATTAAACCTGCAATAGGAGTTGATCATAAATCAGCAGACTTCAACGTCTAAAATCAAACAGGAGTGTTCACGTTAATGAATAAACAGGGATTTGCATCTCATTGACATTGTTCATTATCGAGCCGCCCGCGCCCGCTCGCCGCTTCCGTATGTTTCCACTACGCACTCATTGGATGGAATTATTGTAATTATTATGTTTTATCGTATGCTTAACTGAATATATTTGTATCTTATCATGAATATTTGGCTGGCTGGTAGAAAGTGCTTTGAGCATTAAGTCCACCCTTTGTAAATAATAAATATCTTGAAAATATACCTACCGTTAAAAATATTACTTTTTTAGGATTCATGTAAAATGGAACACTTCTGTTCTAATTTTGAAGAGACGTATTTTAAGTGCTTACATTAATTCTCGTGATAAACCTGTCGTCCTTTGTTCATCCATAATAATGGTACGCGTTGGCATTTTAATCAAGGTTAACGAATTTTTTACGGGCGGCGTAGCGGAGGCGGCGCGGGGCGGCGGCGGCGGCGCGTATCTGCCGCGGCATCGAGGCCCGTAGCGGCTCCTCCCAAAGAGGGTTACTTTTGTTCGTGTCCCGCGCGCTCTTCTTATCTTTGAGTAATTACCTACCTTGTTGTTTTGTTTTGTTCATTGTCAGCCCCGTGAGGATGTTTTTGTTTTATTACACACTTTGTTGTAACCCATATTGTCTGTAACTTCTTTATACCGTTGATTCGCTCACAGCCGGCTCTACTCGAACAAAGGCACACTTGTGATATCATAAAACCTGAAATAAATATGGGTTGATTTCGGTTTCGGTGTGCCCGGTTAGCTTCCTACATAAATTTCTGGCTCGGCGTTTTATATTCCAAAATATACACGAGTGTTTCCGCTGTTGGGCATTCCATTATTATACGAAAACAGTTGTGCTGTTTCATTTCATATGGATATTTTAGTGGCTCGTAAAAAGTTGATTGAGGTTCTCACGTGTTGTGGATTTAAATTAGAATTTCTTGGCGAACGTGTTACGACGCGCTTCGCTGACACCACCTCGCCAGGTTTAAAATATACGGGATCTGGTGCTGCCCGCGCCCCGCACCCCCCGCCCCTCCTCGTTGCATCCCGGATATTATAGCGTAAATCATATTTATTATTTCACCTCGCATTTCATCGATCATATATTCTCCAACTGATCTTCCACCTACTGTAACGTTAAATTTTACGTACGTATAATTTATAGTCGGTAAAATTCAACAGCTTTTCGCATATTTAACTAATATTAACTTTGGTCAAAAACTATTCAAACAAAATTATCACTATCGGTTTTAATGTGAATCTGTGTACAATTTTTGACACAATAGTCCATTTGCATTGTGGTGAGAATGTGTGTAGGGTAACATATTTCAAAATCAAGAGTGAATTAGCAGCGTCATGTATTGTTTACTGGAGGCTCGCGGCCGCGGCGGCAGCGTGAATCACCGCCTGTAATCACTACCTATATGCCAATGCGATTAATATTTAATGCTGCTATTCTGCGTGGAATTACTGCGAGCCTGCGGTTGAGTTTGCACTAAATTACTGTTCGCTGAATGGTGTCTGCTATGTCTATGACAACGTTTCATTGACATGCATGCTCGTGTTGAGCCTAATCTGTGTTAATGCTATATGTTGCGGCTACTGACTTGGATCCTAGGCTAGCTATCAGCGGGCAGGGAACTCTTCAATGAATTTTGGTATTTGTTTAATTTTGAATTTAAATTTATTATAATTTTTCAAAAATACAGAGGTACAAGGTAATTGGCAATGTGTGAAGTCGAGGTAGATGAGAGAGTGACGGTGCTGGTAGGAGGGTGGCGGCCGCCGGCCCTCGCGCATCCCTTCCATGGTCATCGTTAGTTCTCGCGGCTGCCAACAGATGGCGTTAGGTGCGTCGACATGCCCCCGGCCTTGGAAGCACCCGGTTGGTTCCAAAGAGGTGTATGGGTCATCAGTGGGTCATCTTCTTGAGGAAACAACGGGCATATCTTGGAGAATGACCGCTGTATGATGCCTGTGGCCGTCTTGATGCTGGCCACGCGTGAGATGCCGTCGCCCCCGGCGAAGGTCTGCAGCACTCGTCCCAGGCGCCATTGAAGTGGCGGTACGTTGTCCTCCTTGATTAGGACGAGGGTATCAGGAATCAGGGTGTGTTTGTGTGTCTGCCATTTCGTTCTCTTCTGTAGTTCAGAAACGTATTCCTTCGACCATCTCGTCCAGAAGTTCTGCCGCATCTGCTCCACGCGATCATAGCGTGATAGGCGCAGCGTTGGAGTAGCCGTCAGGTCTTCGCCAGCTGGAGCGGTGAGCGGTCGGCCAATGAGGAAGTGAGCTGGTGTGAGTGGGAGTAGATCATTGGGGTCTGTGGACAGAGGATACATGGGTCGGGAGTTGAGGACAGCTTCAACTTGTGCCAATACTGTGCTCATCTCCTCGTACGTTAAGTTAGCATTCCCTACGACTCGCCGTAAGTGAAACTTGCAAGACTTGACCCCCCCCTCCCACAATCCACCAAAATGCGGTGAGTATGGTGGTATAAATGTGAATTTAATGTGATTATTTACTCCATAATTAATTATGTCACCTTGACTTGAGTCTAAAAATTTTGAAAATTCTTTTAAAGCGCCTACAAACGTTTTTCCGTTATCGGAATTGATTTCTAGGGGTTTCCCACGCCTAGAAATGAACCTTTTAATTGCCAATATATATGCTTCAGTAGTAAGGCTGGTTACTAATTCTAAATGTAAGGCTCGAGTCGCAAAACATACAAATAGGCAAATATAACATTTTTCTAATTTAGCTCCTCTTCCTTTGCGATTTAATATGAACAATGGCCCAGCATAATCAACGCCACAGCGCATAAAAGGAAACCCAGGTTCTAATCTTTCAGTAGGTAAATTACCCATTTGAATCTGTAAAGTATTTGCCTTCAAACGCATGCACTTAACACATTTGTGAACTGTTTGTCTAGCTAAGTCGCGTCCCCTAAGCGGCCACCAACTGTCCCTTATAGCGGCTAGTAACAGCTGAGGCCCTGCATGAAGCAAATCTAAATGTTTATGTATAAATAGCAGCCGAGTAAAGTTGTGTTTTGAGCATAACAAAACTGGAAATTTTTTGTTATATGAAAAAGATTCGGAGTTACCTAATCTGCCTCCGACCCTAATGAGGTTATGTTGATCTAGAAATATATTTAAACTAGAAATATTTCTAGGAAATTTTACGTTGCGTTTGTTAGTTAGATCAGTTGCAATGCCTGGAAATGATTGTTGTTGAGACAATCGAGCTAAACACCTAGTGGAGTTATCTAACTCGTCTACCGTTAGTTCACCGACTATATGATTTGATTTTATTTTCGACCGACAGTTGTGTGCAAAACGCAAAATGTATGCAGTTATGCGTTGCATTCGAACGAAAGATGAGTAACGGTGAAAAGGAAACTCTTCAGGCTGAGTGTGACTCACCAATACTGTTTTTTCTAACTTTAATTCCGGTAATTCGATGTTATCAGTATTTATTGTGACGTTCTCCTGTGACGGGTTAAAGTTGTTATCACGTAAGTACTCGGGGCCGCTCCACCACATGCCCGCCGCCTGCAGCTCGTCCAGCGCGAGCCCGCGGGACAGCATGTCAGCCGGGTTCTGTTTACCGGCCACGTGAAACCATTGCGAATCGCCAGTTAATTCATTGATTTCCACTACTCTGTTCTGCACAAATGTCTTAAGTAAACTTGGTGACATTCGAAGCCACCCAAGCACAATAGTCGAATCAGTCCAGAAATGCACTTTATTAAAACTTAATCTGAGTGACTCAGTGATTTTTGCGTATAATCGTGCACCTAGTAACGCCCCGCATAGTTCTAAACGAGGAATGCTAACCGGTTTTACGGGTGCTACTTTGCTTTTCGCACACAACAATCGCACTGTTACAGGTAAGTTATCTGTGTAGGTACGCACATAAGCACACGCCGCATAAGCAGCCTGTGACGCGTCAGAGAAAATATGTAAATCTGTGTGTAAACAATTATCGCCTTTAATGTGACGAGGTATACGAATTGTTTCTAAATATTTTAGTTTATCAACAAAATTATGCCATTTTATTAAAGTGTTCGTAGGTAACGGGTCGTCCCAGCCGACCTTCAAAAGCCATAAAGATTGCATTAAAATCTTAGCTATAATGACAGTAGGGCCCAGCAAACCTAGCGGGTCAAAAATTTGTGAAATTGTAGACAAAATTGTGCGTTTAGTAACAGGAGTTATGTCTTTAACGTGTCTTGTCGAGTAATTTAATTCATCGGAATTGTTAAACCACCCCATACCTAAAGTTTTCGTTTGACAATTATCACCGAGCGATAGATCTTTAGACGAAAATATACTTTGAGAATTTTGAATGTCTGAATTGAAAATCCATTTTCTTAAATGAAAGCAGCCCGATTTTAATACATTTGAAACCCCGTTACATATTTGTAACAGCTGTTCCTTATCATCATGTCCTGTTACTAAGTCGTCGACAAAAAAATCGTCATTGATGACTCGTGAGATGACGTCATCCGTGCATTCCGCCGCGAGCTGTTTAAGACAACGCATACTAAGCCATGGGGCTGAGCCCGTGCCATACGAAACTGTGTTCAAACGATATACACATAAAGGCTGAAATGGATTTTCTCTCCAAAGAATTAATTGCAAATCTCGTTGGTCTTGTTGTATTAAAATCTGTCGATACATTTTTTCCACATCGGCAGATGCGACATATTTGTATTGTCGAAACCGCAATAAAATTGAGAAAATATCGTTTTGTAAAGCAGGCCCTATTAATTGAATATCGTTTAACGATTTTCCTGATGACGATTTTGCACTTGCGTCGAAAACGCACCTCAGACGGGTAGTGCTACTGCTTTCTTTGAAGACACCGTGATGTGGTAGAAAGTAGCATGGCTTAGCATACTCATCAATTAGACTCATGTGACCTAGGTTTAAATATTCGCTCATAAAGTCAACATACAATTGTTTATATTCGGGCGCGCATCGGTTTAATTTACGTTCAAGGGCATAAAACCTATTTTGTGCTAAACTAAATGTATCTCCTAATACATCAGCTGATTCGCATAACGGTATGCGCACTGAAAAACGACCCGTATCGTCGCGTAAAGTCGTTTCTTTAAATAATTTTTCGCATGCCGCTTCATCTTTTGTGAGTTTATTGCATGAAGTAATTTCTTCTAACTCCCAAAATTGCTTAAGTTGTGCGTCTAAGGTCTGGGTAAAGTTACAATGCACTCGATTAATGCGCGAGTGCTTACTATTGATTGAACCGGAAATTATCCAACCTAACTTTGTATTTTGCAAAAACGGACCTTTAGCTAATCTAATTAAACCGTCATTTAATAGATCCCAGAACTTATCGGCTCCTATCAATAAATCTATTTGACCAGGGGAGTGGAATTCTGGGTCTGCTAGTGGAATGTCTTCTGGAATTTGCAAGTTATGATTGATGCCTATCGATGGCAACTGCGCGGTAATACGGGATAAAACTAGGCAATTAAAGCGTGTGAGATATGAACTAGTTTTAGATCGTACTTGAACCTCGCATGATAGTGTGGACTGGGTGACGGAGTTACCTACACCTGTGACGTGAACAGTGGACTGTATCAATGGAATGCCGAGTTGTTTACATACAGCTTCTGAGATAAAGCATTGTTGACTGCCGTTATCTAAAAGAGCTCTAATTGTGTGATATTTATTATTACAATCCGCGATTTCTATTAATGCCGTCGACAATAACACTTGATCTGTGTTATTATTGACGTTATATAACGTGTGCGTTGTGTGAGATGCGGATTGCAATGGCTGTGAGCCTGCCGTAGCCGCCTCGGGCTGCGGTTGCACTTGCGAAGTGAGAACTGCTGAAGATATTAATGCACCAGAGTCTACACATTCGTTATGAATTAATGAGTTGTGTTTTTTATTACATTGTTTGCACGGCCCGAACCAGCAGTCGACTACCGCGTGACCGGCGCGCAGACAATTGCGACAAATGTTTTTATCTTCTATGTATTTTACCCTATCTGCTATCGATAAATTAAGAAACGATTCGCAAGAGTAAAGCGGGTGATTTGCGTTGCACATAATGCATGAATAACGTTTAGAGCGAGATGAATTTAATGGCTGTTTAGTATTATTTTTTTGTGTGACAACATAACTGTGTGATTTTTGTACATTGGGCGTAACTTTTTTAGAGTTATTGTCATTTTGTGTGCTTTTATTTTGTTGAGACAAGTTAATCGTTTCCAGTACATCGGCCCGGTCTTTAAGAAATTTAATTAAATCAGCAAGCGACAATTTAATATCGGAATCACCTTCAGAGTTAATTATAGTGCCTTTATAAAGTTCCCACTCCCGTTCAGTTGCAGAATCTAGTTTTGAGACAATTATATATATTATGAGGGTACTCCACGAGTCCGTAGGTTCGCCTAAAGTTTTTAGAGCGCGCATATTTCTCAAAACGTTATCTATTAATTTGCGTATATGGGGTGCGGATTCTTTATGCAATGATTGCGTTGAAAACAAAGCCTTTACGTGATTGTGGACTAGCAAACGATTATTATTGTATCTATTTTGCAATAACTCCCAAGCTGTTACGTAATTATCAGAAGAGAATTCGAGCGATTTTATTACTTGAAGCGCGTTACCTGTTAATGATGAACGTAGGTAATGAAATTTTTGCACGTTATCAATATCAATACTATTGTGAATTAACGACAAATAGGTGTCACGGAACTCAAGCCATTGATCATACGATCCGTCAAAGGAAGGCAATGAGATAGTAGGTAATTTTATCATGCTTCTAGAAGTATTGTTCTGACCATGTGGTTTCAAGGATTCTTTTAAAATACACTTGCACTTAGCTACTATAGCATAGTATTGGTTCTCAAAGGTTCCCCGTTCAATTAATTCCTTTTCTAACTGAATTTCTGACACTAACAATTCTAATTCATCTTGAATAGCATTAAATTGATCAAGTAACGGATGTGACTTATTTAACCGCTCTTGTAATTCTGCTTTTTGTAACTCTGATAATGTTTCCCCATCTACAGATTGCACGTGTTTTGAAAATAATGTGAATTTACCCTTAACAACCCCTCTTTTTTTGATTAAATCCCTAATAATATCTTCCGCATTATCACTCCCTACTGATTCATCACTATTTTTAGGCATTTTGGTGGATTGCGAAAGAAAGAAGGCAAGTACTCACAGTTGTTCTAGAAGGTTCGACACGTGGCGCGCGGTCTGCGCTCGGACAGCCGTAGCGGTCGCGCGTATGTAGGTAATCACTGGAATTTGCACATAAACACTGTATTAGCACAAATCGAAGAATGGTTGAGGAGGGAAGGAAGGGTTTACTGGCCTGACCGTGATGCTGAGCTGGTTCTGCGATGAATCCGGCTCGAAGGACCAATATGTTGCGGCTACTGACTTGGATCCTAGGCTAGCTATCAGCGGGCAGGGAACTCTTCAATGAATTTTGGTATTTGTTTAATTTTGAATTTAAATTTATTATAATTTTTCAAAAATACAGAGGTACAAGGTAATTGGCAATGTGTGAAGTCGAGGTAGATGAGAGAGTGACGGTGCTGGTAGGAGGGTGGCGGCCGCCGGCCCTCGCGCATCCCTTCCATGGTCATCGTTAGTTCTCGCGGCTGCCAACAGATGGCGTTAGGTGCGTCGACACTATACTTTGTATGGATTTCCCATTTCGGCACCATCATCTTCCACGCCCAAATATACGGGCCAAGATTGCTTGATAACTTGATATAAATAGGTAAAGTATTCTTTAGTTGTGCATCAAAAAAAAATATAAACATTTTACATGACAAATTAATTACGTTTCATAACGCGGTCTTTTCGCTTATAGCGATTTCTGCCAGACAATCGTTGGACCTACAGTATACTTAATTTAATATCTACAAACTAAAATATAAGCATAAGAATATACATGCATGAGAATACAAGTAAATATCGGTACCTATATAGTATCGAGTTGTATAATTCTTCTTACATAAAGTTTTAAAACTTTGGCACATGCTCCATTGAATTTTGATCTATAAGCCGGAAATGTTCGTCAGCTCTGAATTCACTAAAAGCGCTCTCATTCATTTGTTATTATTTGAGAATGAAAATCACTCCTCGAGACGGTCTCTTACAAATTAATTGCGGAATGACAGAGCACAATGCTGAGCTCTCTTAATGCACGCGCACAAAGCGAGACGGCTTGGGCGGCGCGGCGGCGGCGGTGATTATCATAATGATGCTGTGGTCGCGCTTTTTGTGCCGCTCCCGTCCGCCCTACATTGCGGAACTCGACACCGTTTCTGATTTCGCCCGAACCTCCGCTGCCGCACCAGGCGTTGGCAGCCTCGCCGTTAGCATAGCCTTTACTACTCAGAGAGTCTCATAAAATATGCAAGTTGCCATAATCCACGCCCTAAACGCCTTCTCCGACGCCTCAATTATTCATTGGGGCGGTTTGATGTTTTAGAAAATTGTCGCAATACTCGAGATGGGCGACGCTTTATAATTCAGGAGTCGGGTGTCGTTTTCGCAGCTGCCACAGATTCCGGGCTTAAACAGTCGTGAAGATGAGTGGCTCTTTTGTCCCTGGAGGTGTATACTGGGTGGTTAGTGACGGTGCGTGTGTGTTGCAGGACTCGGAGGGCGACACGCCGCTGCACGACGCCATCTCCAAGAAGCGCGACGACATGGTGGCGCTGCTGCTGGAGCACGGCGGTGACGTCACGCTCACCAACAGCGACGGGTTCAACGCGCTGCACCAGGCCGCACTGCGGGGAAATGCCAGGTAAGACGAATAAATAAATAAAATAAATAAGCATTGAATCCAATTTAACACTGTGTATGTATTTTTATTATATTTATATATTGTATGTATGTTATATAATATATATGTATTATTATGTAATATAGTATGTACCTACCTCTGTTTAAGTATATTTGTAATATTTTGTGTAGTATATTAAATAATCTACATTCCTTTTTAACATGTACACTGCACCCAATCTTAATCTCTGTTTCCCTCCATCCAAAGGTTGTCTGGCAGAGATCGCTTTTAGTGATAAGACCGCCTTTTGTACCCTAATTAAGTTACATTTTGTTAATTTTATTATTCTGTTCTGGTGTACAAATAAAGTGTATTCTAAGCACTCCACCTCATTGTTGCATGTAATATAACCTACACAGCTATCTCAGCCGAAGGGAATATTTTTGCATTTCTCCTTAAAATTTAATCTCCCGACCACGCTCTAAGCTTAGACAATGCTGCCGCTGGTCCTCGGTCTGCGGGTGGGCAGGTCCACACACATAGATTTCACAGAAACAGTACTCACTAATTGCAGTTCACTTAAGGAGAGTAAATCGTGTCTAGCCACCGTGCGGGAGGAAGTCCTGCTAAGTAATCACGGCAGTTTCCTTTCCTTATTATTCCGTATAATAATTACGGCACTCCGACGCTATTGTTGTGGACACCCGTATTGTTCGGTTATAGTTATCTGAGTGAAACATTTATACGGTAGAGTTGTCCTGAAATAAACATTAGGTCGGAGGCGGCGGGCGGGAGAATGGCCAGTTATGATCGAGATCTGCGACACAATACGGCGGCGCTGGCGACCGACCGCGGCGCCGGACCCGCACTTTATTGCTCTCATACATAAAACCTACGGATCATGTCAATTCAAAACGTTACATATTTATGTTCGCATCATTCTGCAACTGCTCCAACTTCATGCTTCCACATCGAACCAGCCATTTCAATACCAATACAATATGTTAATATATTCAAGTACTTACGGAATAAATTAGAACGCTTTTCCTCGGCAAATAAAACTAATCGGTACGGATAAACATAAATAATGGAATGACAGAAGATGCCGCCGCCGCTGCCGGGAAAATCAATAGCAACTTACGATGAAATCGTTGATTTCAGTAAACACGTTTCCTTTAACAGTACTTGAGCGAAAGCTAAATGTTTTATCAGATTAATTACCGATGAAAGAATATATTTCTTTTCTCGGGAATTTTTCCTACAATGTGTAGGTATATTTGTGTTACTTTGATTGGTTATTTATTACCTAAGTGAAATAATTTAGGTATTATTTGATTACTTTAAAAATATTAAAGTACCTATTAAATTATTTTTTTAACTGAAATGTTAGGATACATGGAGTTGATCATAGAGGACCGCGTGCAAAGAAATGTCGTTACAGTAAAGGAAATTGGCGATGTAACTTGTATCAGGGAAGGAATAATCCGCCTAACTCGTTTAATATCACGCGGCACCGGGCGGGCGGCTGCCGCTCGTTTCATAACTTTTTGTCGAATCTCGTAAAACCGACCCGAATATATCTTAGAAATGGCTGCTCAAACGCTAAGCCGAAATCTGGTTGAGTCGTACGGTACGTGTTTAAAACGACTTTTCACATAAAAGAGAAAAGTTATGAAAAGTTTATATTAATCCTAAAATATACAAAACTTTAAAATTATTTTTAAAAGTTCTATACAGCAAAATTTAAAATACATATAGTTATTTTTAATTTGGTTAACATCTTCCATCAATAACTAAAGACATAAACTCGTAGCATCGTTGCTACGAAGTGCTACGCCTTTCGTAGCCCGTTGTGTCGTAGCCGTAGCACTTTCCTGACAATCGGAGGAGGAATAGGACATCGGATGGTACGTTTTCATAATTTATTTTTACATTACTACTTTTTAAAGTATGGGATGTAATGTAAAAGTATTGTTTTATACGGAGGTAAAGTGAACTTCTAATTATTTATGTTTTCAGTGTACATTAAATATACCAGTTAAATCACAAAAATGGGCAAGCTTCTAGCTATGCTTCTTTTATTTGCAAAGTTTCGAACGACCTACTAATATAAGCAATAAAACTCAGCTATAAACATAAATTGGTTTTAAATACTGTCTATAAAGAAAGTTTCAATTTTATTACTTTTATCTTATTCACTGGCACAAAAAATACCTTTAATACCAGAGGCGTCTAAACAAAACGAAGTTATAAAGCGGCATATTTTCAAATAGATTGGAATAGAATTTATTGATCAAAGAGAGCGGTCCATTTTATTATAAGGATTGGCGAGGCGGGCCGCGTTAGAATAATGAATCTCCGCTGTTGAGTGATGCGTGAAGCGGTTTATTTGCGGAGGGTCCGGCGCGGCCCGGGGCTCGCTCGGCTCCGCATTTATTCCAGTCACGCGACGCGTCCCACGGAAATAATAGGAAATGTGGCTACGTGACCGGTTCATTATGCGGCGAGGCGCAGCCAGCGAGCCAGCGCCGCGAGCAGCTCCTCGACCTGGCCACCACGCGCCACCGCCAGCCACGCTCCAGCTCATCTTACACTGGCCTCTGCAGCCGGCGACTGCATCATTACCATGAGAAGCTTCTTAAATCTCTCTTTGCAGATTCATGTGAGCGATTGATGCTGATGCTCCGTTTGCGTGTCGATGTCGCCTGGTTTCAGGGCAGTGCAGTGTGAGGCAGTGAATACCACGCCATTTTGTGATCATCTTTTTTAAAGTAGATCAGTGCCGTTTAGTCAAGGATGGGTTTTTCCATGGTAGGCAGGTAATAGTCAGAAAAATGCTCATAACTCATAGGTACTTAGGCAATTTTACAACTTCACGCCTCAGCAAAACCTGAAAATGCAAAAACACCTGATGAGTAAACTTTTGTTAAAAGTCGTTGAAATTTCAAATTGTTGTTTAACTGTAATCGAATAGAAAATGCTCGTAAAACGTTCTCGATTTTATCGCGGAATGAGGAGTCTCGCGACTTTTCCCATTTGACAAAAACGCCTTTTCCCCCTGAAGATGTAAAATCGTTTTATTTTACTACTTCCCTCGACAGTGCGTAGTATATCGAGCAATCTTGAGGACCCAATCCGCATTGCTTCTGGGAACTTCCAAAAAGTAACCAGTTCTTTGAATTGATGAAATCTATGTATTCCATAGTCGAATATTCACGTTGTGGTGATTAACAATCCTTTTTTTCTAGTCCGATGCCTGTTCTAGTAAAAATCTCTTTAATTCATGTTTTTTTTAAAGAAAACTTTGCATAATAATGAATAATTAACCATGTGAATAGATGAGCTCTGAGCTTACGTGCTTGTATAATATTCATATTTTCACAAAGAAATTGCAATTATGTAACCCTCGACCGCTTGCTTACCTGTGACATGCAGGTTATTCTGCAAGGATGGGAGATAGGTGTGTTATCTAGCTAATGAAATTAGAGACGCGCGGTGCGGTGGTGTGGAGCAGCCTCCCTGCCGCGGGGCGCGGGTGGCGCGGGGCGGGGCAGGCGACGCCGCGTCATTACGTCTGATTAGAAACAGTTATCTCTCGCGGTTATCGTTACAGCACCCCTAACGAGCCCTTGTAAAACTTCTATGGCACTTTCACGATACATTACCGGGACGCGATAAGCTTCCGACTAATCATTCTCGTATATAAATTACTCGCGATCGTTGCCGAACCGCTTCCTCAAGTTTTATCACATTCCGCACACCCACACCGATCCACTCGTGTCTTTATTTGACTTCACTTCACACTAAAAGCAAATTCTGCGAATTTAGATGCCATAATTCAATGAGATACGTTCGAGCCGAGCGTTAGTGATCGGTGTTTGAGTATGTAAATGCATTCCAACTCGTGCAGTTGAATCAACCCCGCTTCGTAATGCGGCGCGATGCACACATATCTGAAAATATACATTGCTTGAACAGACAACATTCATAACACACTTACTTTATATTACAAAATAAGCTTTATCTATAGGGACCAATAAGGGATTGCATGTTAAATGGATCATTATTTGTTTTTGTCAATATAAATTCTTGAAATATCTGATTATCGGAGGCAGGTGCGGCGGCGCTCCCTGCCTGTATCAGGTCGCGTTGGCTGATGTCAACATTAATCGAAAGCTTAAATATTTTAACGCGTCGTAACATTGATTTATTCGCGGCCATATCTCAACTCGCGGCTTGTTTGTTCTTCGACTCGAGACGTATAGGTGAGATTAAGCAAAGCGCCTTCGACCGGCGCTGTGCCCAGCCATTACTCTGCTCCTGCTAACATCGAGCCTTGTATTTATTAATTGGTTTCATTTTATCCTGCTTCTGAAAAATTACATGCCATTTGTACTCCGCTTATGTAATTGGCTAGAAACTGCACCGGATTCAGTCTAGGTAACTCAGGATATAGGAGGAACATTGTATTCACAGGAGATTTATATGGTCATTGTGCAGCGTTAATTGCAGCGATAGAGCGAACGCGCGATGGTATCGTCTACCGTCCGAACGAGAAATGGTATGCCCTCGTCGACTGCTTCGTGTAGATATAAAGATAGCTTTATGTCTGTTTCTACATTACACTGAGCTACAAAATAAACCTTTTATTTCGATATAAATGCTTTTATAACGTAAGCCTAATCGTAAATAAGCTCAATAACAGGACGAGGGTCCCTTTAACATGAAATTAATGACCGGTAATAAAAAAGCGGATGGATGCGTGCGGAAGCGAGTCCAAGATCACAGATCAGTTGTCGAAGGTGCGGCGCGGGGGTCAGCGGCCCGAGGACCTATTGGCACAGATATGATGCGGCTCCGGGCGCCCGCGCTCTCCGCCACCGAGCACATTTCACTGTGGCAGATTTATGAGTAGCGGCCGCTGGTTATTGGGCCGAGGCCCGCGGGGCGGGCGCGGGGAGGGGGAGGGTAGGCTCCTGTTATTGTACGACGTTTGATTTACGCACGCACCGCTATCACCCTTTTGTTAGGCCGGATACCGACTGCTGTGCCCGTTCCGCCGGCCTGAATGCAGCCTTCTCATTCTCCCACTCATTGCCCCCACACGCATCGGCTCACTATTTCATGACGTTATTGCTCCCATATCCATATACAGCTCCAATGTTTTGGTAGCGCTTTATATGCATGATATGTTGACAGCTCGCTATGTCATCAAATCACATCATATCAACTCCATTTCCCTTCTGTAATATATTTCCTTCATAACATTTCTTTTAGCTTCAGCAAATTATGTATGTTGTTTGCATTTCAACTTTTTCTTGTTTCCGATGTTCATATTT
The DNA here is from genome assembly GCF_932276165.1 of Plutella xylostella. Taxonomy (NCBI): domain Eukaryota; kingdom Metazoa; phylum Arthropoda; class Insecta; order Lepidoptera; family Plutellidae; genus Plutella; species Plutella xylostella. The sequence continues at coordinate 5,892,650 of NC_063984.1, read as the reverse complement.
AAATTCACAACGATGTCAGTTTTTGCTACTATTATTATGCTAGAGTAAAATCTGAAAGGTAGGTAGGTATTTGTACTAATGAAGATTTGATCAGCTAGCTTTGCTCACCGTGGCGAAGCTACCCTATAAGCCGGATGTAAGCCGTTTAATGGTTATTACATGGTATTATACTACGTGTATGTTGAGAAGATTATCGTTATGACGGTAGTTGATTAGTGATTTGTAGAGAGTCACACTATATAGTGTACATTCAGCGTGCTTGGGTAAAAGTGCCGCTAGTACATACTCCGCGTGGGTGTGGGTCTGGTGACGCGCGGCGCGGGGCGGCGGCGGCGGCGGCGGCGGGGCTCAATTAGCGGCTGCACACATGCGGGTAATCCGCCGCGCATCTCCGCCCGCACGCCATTGCACTCGCATTCACCGAATAAATTCATTTGTACGCAAATTGTATCGGCGCTTGCAATTAAAACTTTCCTCCCGCTCGAGCCAAGATAAATAACACTAATACATTCTGCTTATTGTGGCAAACTTGTAGGATACAGAGGATATATTAATGTTGTTCCTAATTTGTTTCGGCGGATTTATGTACGTTGTTGCCTTCTCAACTTTAAATTTATCCGTTTGTTTGCTGTAATTAGCATTTAGGTCAGTGTACACAATTAGCCCGAATTTACGCACGCAGAATTCGTTACGATTTCCGTATTATTTGTTATTCAAATGTTAATTTGAGGAAATTCGCAACAAGATTTAAACATAAAATATTTTCTTTCTTTTAATTTTCTATAAGCTTACGAGAAAAATCAACGGAAACTTTAAAACTTTCACATTAGCCGGGAAATAAGAAGATTCTTCTTCATATAACTAAGGGAGGAGATTTATGCGAAGGTACTTAACAACTTAGTGCCTACTTTAGAGAAGAAACACATAACCAGACTTTAAAATTCACTTAGAACGCTCGAGACAAACAGTTGCAGCTGCAGGCTGGTGTGTGTGGGAGTTGTTCATTTTGCAGGGACTTGGCGCGAGTGTAGGGACTTGGCGCGAGTCGTGCTCGCGTGCTACGTTGGGCGGCGTGCTACGCGGGGCGGCGTGCTACGATGGGCGGCGTGCTACGCGGGCGATGTGCTACGCGGGCGGCGTGCTAGGCGGCGCGTCATTAGCGCACGCGTGCGACACAGCACACAACTCCACTCGGCGGATCGGGAACTCTCTTTGTGCGCCGCCATTGTTCCCCTCGCTAATGTTGTTAGTGCACTTTTTCAGCGACTACGCTAATTTAAATACCTCTCCTTCCTTTTGTAAAGGAGACTCGTCTTCCGTTTTCCGCGAGTGCCGCGTTCCCTTTGCGTTCGAGACGACGGGACTACTGCATTTAAATGAGACACTTAATCACCCGAGTTGGCCTAGCGCTTCTAAAAACCGTTTGTTCTCTTTTAACGATTCATTAGATGGCGTGGACTGTAGACTTAAAAATGCACCTATTAATTTCAAGTAAAGTAGAAGGTAAGACTCCGAGTGGCAACTCGTCGTCCTCGTCGTGAATACGTGTAGTTTTAAGTTTGAGACGTTTCCTGTGAGCTCATACGTAGTCTGGGTCTAACACCCACTCGAATTGTGCAAATATGAGTAGGGTAATAAAGTCGGGATGAGCGGTGAGCGCGGCTCGCTGCCGGAGTTGCAGCACGTGCGCCCCCCGGGCGGCGGCGGCGGCGGCGAAACTTTCCGCTCAGATACTGTTCGTTACCCCAAGGAGGCGTTTGTTAACTTACACATATGACACACTATTTACTTACACTTCTACAGCTTCTATTTGAGATTACACTCCACCAAACTAGGAGATGCAACGTGCTATACACACATTTCCTCCCGGCTTTAGAAAAATAGTATTCTGCACAAACATATCACTGTAATACAAGGATGGAAATCCTTTGGGTATTGAGGCCACATACAAGGTTTTTTATTTCGAGATATTGAATTACTTTTCAGGGAAAATCATAAGCGGCTTACAATTTCTACTCACAAGTAACGGAAAAACCCTTATTGTATTGTTCATTCACAATATAGAATTATTAATAAGTTGTCATAAATATTATGCTATTTTCCAAGTAACTTCATCATAAGTTTATTCGTTTAATATAATAGGTAGTCATTTCGTTGTAGCGTTTCCAAAAGAAGGAAAGGTGCGCCGAACGTATAATTATAATGTACAGTTGATACGTCACTTGAGGAAACTCCTTTCATGCACTCCATTAAACATAAAGTATGCATACAGTAACTCAGTGGTTTACACACGTTTTCAGTAAATCATTTTGAACTGGACAAAGTAGAATATATGTATGTTTAAATATATAATGTAAGTAGCCAACATTTATTTATTCACCCATTTATTTATTTCATAAGTACTTTATAGCGCGAATGTAGATATAAAGGTCAAATCATTTTGACCTACAGGAGGTACAGGAATATTAGTAAAACGGTGCAATTATAATAATATGTACTTTATGACACAGAGTTTACATTGGAAATTAAGCTTCAAAGTTCCAGTCACGCCGTTCTGAGGGATTTTAAACGCAGAAGCAGTTTTTTATGGTTTAGACTTGTCCACTAGTAGTAGTAAACATAGACATTAATTAGCGGAGTAAGCCCGGTAGCCTGTAGGCACGGTTCGGCTTTGCCGAGTGCGGCTAATGAAATATTCGCAGCGGCAGCGGCGGCGTGATCCCGACACCGCATCCATCACGGCCGACACTCGCCGACTGCGATCAACCGGTCACTCTTTTGTATGACTACCATTTACTACTCGATCAACTAACGTTACATTTTCCGACAAGCTTTTTGTCCCGATATTTTGTGTTTGCTTCTCTTATCTTACAGTTCCCGTGCAATGTAATATCACGTCGGGGTCACCAAGTTTGGGCATGCAAAAGTGTTTGTACACTTTCATGTTAAAGTGACCAAGTTGGGTGGTGTGGCTACGTGTTCATATTTACGTACATTGTATATTATCAGCTACTCGTTTTTAAGTCGATGTCGAAGTCATTAACTCATAATTCTCTAAACTATATCATATAGGCATATACAGTATAGTTTATAGGCATTAGCTGAATATGCGTCTTGTTTGCGTATGCATAGATTGTACTCGATAACACTTTTATCGTCATGGTTATTCGTTTTTTTTATTGTTGACTAACAGATGTAACTAGCACTATTTTTGTTAGTAACTATTACCAATATCCAAATCACGTAGCTTTTCGCAGTGATTTCCGACTGTAGCTGTCTGAAAGTTTAGGCCCCCGTTTGAGCAGTAAGCCCCGTGTCGGAGTGGAGTGGCTAATGAAATATTCGGAGCGGGCCGTGTCGCCGCCGCCATCCATCACACGCGACACAAGGGCTACTAGCGATCAACTACTCACTTTTTGTTTGATTATCGTTTACTATGTCGTCGGTTATAAATAGTATGTGTTTTCATTTCAATCTTAAATCAGATAATATTCCACCACAGTTTGAGTCACGTGCACAACGTGGTTGTCGGCTTCCAATTAATTAGTTGATTGATTCTTATCTATTGTTGGTGTGATGAAATTAGCAACAGTCCGGCGAGGAGGCAGTAAACGGGTCACGTAAGTAACATAACTTTGTTGCTAACGTTATTACGTCAGACGTGAAAACAGTAACTGTGCGACGTGACTGCAATAGCAACAATCAATTTTTTCTTGTTTACTACTCGCCTTGCAGTTTCCACTAGGGCACGGATTTCTTCAATAAGACATTTTGTTAATGTTATATCTTTTGACTGAGTCAAGCCTCAGCGAGTTAAGCGCAAAAATCTAATGCGTTTTTTCCCGATCTCCAATGCTGGATCGCTTCCAAAATAAGAGCTTTAAAATTAACAATCCCATATGAGTATCAGCAAAAAGAAGGCGCAAAGGCGTTGAGCAAAATAATTTCAGGCACGTCGATTCTCACTCGATCGCTTCGACACATACGAATGGGCACTTTCAGGTGGAAAAGTTAAATGCACGTTTAAATAAAGCTTAGCTTCAGTGAACTAAAACGATTTATACCTGAATTGAAATTCTTTCTGCACATAAATAGGATTTCTGTATGAATTATAGACGAAACACAAAAGATAGGCGACACGATCCCTACACCAGTATTAAAAGGTCACCTAATTTCCTAACATGATGTGTCCGCTTCATTGTTCGAAGCACTATGATGTTGTCACTCAAGCTCCTAGATTCAGCTTACCTCACTTACCTTTGCTCGGCACGCCTTTATGTAATCTATCTAATAAGGGTCAGGGTACAAAGAGTGCTCAATGGCTCTTGGCATGCAGAGCTCGGCGTGACGCGGCCTTTATTCAGCCATCAGTCAACATGACATTGATATTTTTGAGGCCGGAGCTGGACTCCCGGGCGCCATCGTTTCTCATTACCAGTCTTAGGGAGCTCTTCTTTATTTACGTTTCTACAAAGCTACTATCTTTTCTTCTCAATGTATTTTGCCGGCAAGATCTTTTAGATGATAACGAAGTAAAAAATCTTGATAATAATTTCCCGTGTCCCTAACTGGATTTTTTTACTTTGTACACTCGTATCGATAGAGTTTTGTAATGGGAAAACAGTCTGCTTTTTGTTTTTATTTGGCTGTGTGCTATTGGATTGTCGTACATTGTATCAGTGGGGGTGCGGGGAGGGCGGCGGGCTGAGCGTGGCGTCAGCATTACGTGCGGCTGTACAGCGCGCACTCGACCCGCTCCAGCCAGGCGCTTCACGTTTATTATCGAGTGATTGCTCGCCTGCGTGATGCGACTCACCAACTATCTGTTTGAAGCGTTGCCTCCGACCGGGAGCGCAAGCTCAAGAATACCCATTTTATTTTACTGCCTGAAGAACAATTGTCGTTACTCCGAGAATTACTTATTAAAGCTGGAAATGTTTTACACAGTCAATATGGGTTGCTTTTTTACGAATTCAGCAATACACTTCAGTTAGTGTAGCGCTCCAAGTGTTTATTGCATGTGCTGTGTACGTACGTAAGCGAAGCACAGAGCGAGAGCTTGTCGACACTTTGACAGTTAGTAGGGGCAAGTCTGAAATATCGGCGTGCGCGGCTTAATCGTTCAGCGTGCGATATTGGCGTTACATCATGTTGTCAGCGGAGAGAAAAATTGCCGCCCCCTGCACCCCCGCCGCCCCCGCACCCCCCCGCGCCGCGACTCGCTCGCCGATGTCGACAGCGCGTTTATATTACTTCGGGATTTATTGTAGTTTTACGAACGCACATTTATCTATATTCTTTACTTAGATAATATATCATAGCGTTAGTGCTGATGGACTCTGGATGGATGGATTAAAAAAGATTTACGCGAGAAGAGAATGCGACTAATAAGGAAAGCAATTAGTATATTATGAATATAATATTTTCTTTTTAACATAATTCTCTCATAAGACCCAACTAATTTCAAGTAAGAAAGTCCCTTTGAAGCCGTTTTTACTCGTGAGGCGCACTGTACCAAGTTATAGCTACGTAGCAAAGGGTCACGCAAATGTGTTTGAAAAGTTCTCAAAGTAAGAAATTGTAAGCGAAGTCGTCGCACTGCGCGTTTGCGTGGAGTCGCCGGCTCCACTCCGTAATGTAATTACACAGTTCGTTACTTTTCGAAAGAAAGAAAATGAGAGGAAAATACTAGCGACGGTGACCGCAGGGCGTAACCCACGACTTCTTCGAATTACAAAACGCAAGTAGCTTCCTGCTCTTGCTACAGTTTTACGAGGTATCCTTTTTAAATAATTGATTACAACCCTCGCATTTGAGGAAAGTCGTACAAGAAAGCAAAAAAGTTAAATACACTAAAGAAAGCGAACATTTTGTAATGAGCATTAAAAACAATTCGAGCTATACAAATTAGCATTAGATATTCTGAAAGGGAATATAATATCTGGTTCGTGTAAATGTAATCCCGGCGGCGGAGGTTGGCTGGTTCTTGACGCGGTATGATTCATGGTGATCGGGCGGTGATTAATGCGGTGTCGCAATGCCGCTCCATTCAATACAGCCGCACCTGCCGCTGATTTGCGCCTCTCATTGTTTTTCTTACCCTGGAAATGACAATTCAAAACGTAAGTTTTCCAGACAAAGTAACATCCGACACAATACAGAGTATAAATGTATACAGCGGTGATATATAGTGGTGTTCTACCTATCTATTATATATTTCTATTACATATGTATTAGGACAAATATTTTTAGATTGAGTCCTATAAATTACCTAACACATCAGAGTCTGTTCTTTTTTTTCTGATTTGTAATACAGGACATTTAACTAAACACCACCACAAAAGTAGGTATAGTTTTAAAATGTATCTTTTAACACCCCTATTTTTTGCGAACGGTCAAAAAGAAATGAATAAAATCCGCTGCGCTAATGTCCGTATCGAAGAGCACACATAATCAGAAGCAGTATCGTATTCCACTCGAGTCGAGCCGCGGTGGCTTTCATTTGAGGTGTATTTGATCGTGTAGTTGGGCAGTGCTCGTGTGGCGGCGGCGGCGGCGGCGGCGGCGGCGCGCACGGTCCGCGTGGCACAAGATTGCGGAGGCGGTGTTTGCTCTTTGGCGAGGCTTCCAGCCCGCTGAGCCGTGCTCCCCGCCGGCCGCGGCCGCCCAACTCCAAATTGAAATATCCCCGGACCCGTGACTTCGTACTGGGCAGTGCTGGCCGGTCAACGGGCTTCATATTGAATGACCCTATGACAATGCTCACTTATTTCTGGGTACTGCGGTTTTTTAAATATACCTCTTATGTTGTAGTGGTAAAATATTTCTGCTTAAACAAAGATTACCTATGTAGACTATGATGCTTGAAATAATTATTGCAATTCAGATAGTAGAAGTCACAAAAGCTAAGTACATATCCAAAATCTCCGTATGCAGTCAACCTCACGATATTTTCTCTACCATAAGAGCACAGGTTTTTATTAAAATAGTACCTACCATTCATGAAAGGTCGTCGGTGGTTTGTTGCTAAAAATTATATATTGGCGGGGGTCTCAAACGATTCAATTTCCGTGCGCAGACAGCGTCGGAATTTACGTGCACGGATTTACACGCCAACGAAATTATTTGAAAACGGCTCCTATTCCAGCGATTCATCTATATTTTATGGCACTTGTCGAGCGCAAGAGATTCCTTTCTTCAAATTTATTGTTGCATATTTTTACCTAAACGAAAACTGGTTTTCATTTTCGGTAAGTGAGGTGCACCCCAGATTCAGTAATGTTCAGTAATAGATTGCTACAATAGATGTGACTATCGAAAGCTCGGCGGTAGTATGCTTAAATCGATAACGTGTGTAGAGGTGGTTTACCTACGGGGGCGGAGGGCATGTAATCCTGCCCACTCGGAGTTATTGCCGCTAAGGGTAGGAAAGATTACCTCGGCGAGAGATAAGGAGGTCGACGGGCTTGAGTGCGATTGTCCCCGAGCAGGCGTCGAATTGTGTCAAGTGAACCGGCAAATTGAACGGCCGAGCCTTCTGCGCCGACCTTGCTAATGCGAGCACCGACTACACGCCGCCCGCCGCCGCCTAATTACCAGAAACATAGCTTTTTCCAAACATGTATTCTTCAACATCTTTGATATACTTATTATAAATAAAATTGTTCTTAACGTAATCTAAGATATTTTCAATTAAAATGAATGAAATCGTTATGAAAGCGAATAAAAAGCTCAGGGGACATTTTTCAATCTCATAATTTACTTTGCAAATCTTACACGGAGCTTGGGTTAGGAAATATTTATATTGAAAATAGGATTTTAAAGTTTAATAAAACATGAGCTAATTTTAATAAGCATCGTTAAGTTTAAAAAGTTATATAAAATTGTAAACATGGATTAAATTAATTTCGGTGTCGTTTACTCTTTGTGACTACGTCGTCGTAGCGCAAGCGAGCTACGCCGTAGCGCGTAGCGCGTAGCTGCTACGCTGTAGCACGTAGGCTTTTTAAATTGCCCATTCAAAATCGAATAAAGTGTTAAAGCCCGGTGAGATAGATTTTTTACGACAACGATGTTACGTGTATACTGCATTATTTAAACAAAATTGATGGATTCCAATCAAGGGAACGTATTTTTTCAAAATATACAACTGATTTTAAAAAGATTAGTGTGTGACATCAGTTTGTGAGTGACGCTAATGATCGCGCGCTCAGCACTCGGCTCCCAATTACGGCGCTCTGCCGGCCGACCGACAGAGCACTCGTCTGTTTGCGCTTCCCACTGCGATTTCAACTCTAATATAGACAATTACCATTTTCACTGTATTCGCCAAAGTTATAAATTGCTGTTATTGTGTATAATACCAACTACATAGTGTTCTACGTGTATCAGTTCCGAATATTTCAGTCTCGGGCATTTCAGTTTTCAATTTTCAATAACCACGTCTTTTTAAAAAACATGGCTGGTTAGAATATAAAATATATTTTAGTTTATGTGCTATGGTAATTGTAATAATAGGTATTAAAATAAATTCACTTGTATTTTCATCAAAGTAATTGAATAATATAAAAATAAATAAGCATCAGCAGAATATTCAGAATTGCTCGTCGAGAGTACCCGAGTCGAGACGTTGGCTAGTTACCCACAGCCTGGAGAGTATTTCTCCAATTTGCTACAAGCTAAAATATTTTACGTTCATAAAAGTACTCTCTCAAGTATCTTAAATCGTACGGATACATAATCCATGTAGCATTTACATTAAATAATGCTAACAGGATACTGAAATGTATACGATTGTCGATTGCGGCGCATAAATTAAAATGACAAGTAAGAACTTGGTATCCAGCGAGAAAATTAGGAATTCCAACAAAACACTCGACGTGGAAGTCTGTGATAAGGTGGAACTTTCCCTGCTCGCAAATTACGCCCCGAATTCGGGTGATAGAGAAAGTTTGTTCAAATGAGATCACTTCAACGGTCTTCACAGCATTACCCTATTTCACTTTCTGTACAGTCACGGCGGCGGCGGTGGTGCGAGTATTTCTTCTTGAAATAAATTACAAAATCGATTGAAATTAAATGGGAAACTTTTTTATTAGCTGGCTGTTGGGCATTTAAACTGAGACGTGGTGTGCCTGCAGCGCGGGCGCGGCGCGCTGCTCGCGCCGCCGCCGCCGCCGCTCCATTATGATATTGCCCTCTGAGTGAATTCGTTTTCATAAAAGTAGGAGTTTTTCCAACGCGCTTTACGGAGCGTGAACTAATGAAAGCAGTACATGCATACTCAATGGCTTCCTGTATACCTCTACAGGTGCTTGTATTCAGTTTCTATTTCAACGTTTTAGATGATAAAGGTTTCATTTAATTTGCACTCACCTGTTTTGCACGGAAACTTAATATGATTATTATGCTAAGGATGAACCATTACAAAATACATCCCTTTATAATATGGAATGAATTCTGCAAATACGGATACACATACGAATTTCAGCTAATTAAATTTCCCCTTTCATTTCGTTCCGTACCGTAAAAATTCCTTGCGTTATTACTGTTTTTTTTTATCAAGTGATTCTTTTTACTCCGTAAACCCATCAGTAGTGACATGTTCCTAGTAGACACGGATACGGCTTGCGGATAGCACGAAGTGTGTCAATATTAACACCAAGTAATCTTGGGTCGTGCGGAGTGACGCCTTGTACGTTTGCACCGCTAAATACGTATTAACACGTTACGTAGATTGATTTAGTGATATATTTCATGACACCTGTTACAATGGTTAGCAACAGCTGGCTGATAATTATTGTCAATGAATGCGTCGATGCGTTTGTATTATACTGGCATGAATGATTTTTAATTATTATTTTCACACATATTATGTAAGTAACAGTATAATTCTAATTAGAAAATGACACATTCGACAGGCCAGTGATAAAAATCATACTCAGTGCAAATAAAAAATCCTATTTTTAGGGCGTCTTGCATAACAAAGTTAATCAAAATTAAATCTATGACCTCTTGCTCTGACATTATACTGTCAGAGCAAGAGACAAACTATTTAATTTTATTTAACTTTGTTATGCAAGTCACCCTTAGTATCTCGTTAGTGGTTAATAATTTAGCTTTATCCGATGGGAGTTTTGAAAACTTTCTATAAACAACTGATTATAACTGAAATTTCAGTTAATCAGTTGTTTGAGCTGTGTATGTATATCGAGAGAAGCTTTCTTTAATATCTTATTGGTCTTCTGCAATATTTATAGAGATGAGATGTAGTATTACGGAGATCTGTTCCTTTGGATGCAGTAAGTGGGCGGCGCTGAGCCGCTGACGAGCGCGCGCGTGCCGATCCGCGACACTCCAACATACTATCGACGCCATCTTGCCGAGCCATTATCTATTCATTGCAGCTGATTGATACACGGTGCAAATACCTCGCTAGCATTTGCTACAATTTCCAACGCTTTTTTACATTTATGTTATCTCATGTTAAATAATATTATATAATATTTACTGCCCTTCACAATTTCAAAACTTAAACCAACATGAACTAAATTTCAAGCTGACTTGTTGGCTGTTGTTTAGACTATTTATTAGTGACCCAAATTTAGCTCCAGCGTCCCAACGATGTGAGTTAAAATTATTCAAATTACAAAAGTTGACAACAAAACAACGGTATGACCGCCCTTTTGCGTCATAATTTAGGCGCGAGTCCATGAAGTCACGACGCCGTGCAACAATTATTTTCATATAATATAATCCCAGCGATGCGTCGCGCATCCCGCGGGACTCGTGGCCCCGCGGCCCGGCCGCCGCCGCCGCCGCCCGGGCCGGCCGTAACCTCATCAGACCCAGCTCCTGGAAACTCGTAATAATGTAAATTGGAGTAATCTGCCCCTTGCTCGCCCCGACGTGCCGACGACCCGCCGACGACTTCACTTTTTGTATTTTTAAACCATGAATGCTAAAAGCATTTTTATTATTGTTCCTAAAATAATTAACTAATGCAAAAATATACCATCCTGCGTATTAACACTTTTTATTTTTATTTTCAGGTAAGGTCCAGTGAGCACGAACGTGTAAATAAGTCTGAATGTTGTATAATTGGCTCGTGGAGCAGACCGACACTGCGACGGAGGTACGTTGTTAACTCTGTACGCAATCTATGGCAGACACGCCGCTCCAATCAGGTTCGGCTCTGAGCAGTCAGGAGGAGATTGGCTGTAAGACGTGCGGGACACTCAATTTAATGCCTCAGCTGGCGTCAATCAAGGAGTCTCTGAGGAAACAATCAGGATCACGCAGGGTTTTATATTCATACGCATGAGAACACGGAAAGAACACAATATAATAAAACACGCTGTCTGCCTCCGGTAGATATTTGTCAAACGTGGCAAGCGGCATCGTTAGAAACTTGGAAGAAGCTGGAACATTTGATTTTAAGCGTAGTCGACTATAAGTGTTATTTCTTCGAGAGAAGTATTATTCTACGGGAGCAACGCCGCACCAACGTCTCGAATGCTCCATTTAGTTCCAAAGTTTTTCTCGTTTATCACCGTTGGGCTCTCAGAGGCGGAGATTTTTCCTTTAGATTTGTTGTCACGCCAGACCTTTTTAATGTACCTTTGTTATCGCGTCGTGATTAAGACTGCACTTACTTCTATTTACTGAAGAGCACTTTGAGTATTTATTACTTGAGACCATGCAATGTGTTGCGATTCTCACTAGCACCGCACGAGGTGCAGGATAATTGTAATAGTGGGAAAGACGGCTGTAACACTTGGTGCTGATAGCTATATCAGTGGAATACTCGCAACAGCTGCACTTGTTGTAGGGTAACATTACCGGGTTAAAATACTCACATGTATAAAGACATTAAACCCGATCTTTTTAAAAGTCGAACGCCTAAGCTGGGGCAATAAAAGGTGGCAGGTTTAGTGTGGGTCCGGGCAAGTGTGGCGCGGCAGGTACGGTAAGGAGGCGCAGCTTGCCGCCTGCTGCGCTTAGATAAAAGGATTAGCACTAACACTTCTTCCGTCCTTCCTTTATAACCCGAGCTTAGATCCGACGTAATTCCCCCGCCCTATTTATTATTATTGTACGTACTACCCAGTGTCTTGTTTTAACCGCTGCAAAGATCAACGAACCTACACTACACTGATATATGACCGCAAACAAATGTAAAAGTTATGTTCATGTTTGAAGCAATAAAACCAGGTTATATAATACCTCTACGTCTTAGCTATTTGTATATGTATAAAGTACCTATATATTTATAAAAGGAAAGAACATTAGTTTCACTTTAGGAATGTTTCTTGTTCAATTTATTAAGATATATTTCTTCAGCAGGTAAATTCTAATTTATTTAGTATCTACTGTTTATTTACATTGAAATCGATGTTGGTACGCATCCTTTGTTTGCCTTTAATTTATGTTGTTTGAATTGGGCGCCCTAATTAGTTTTCCGTTTACTTTACCGGTTTCTTGATCCGATGCGCTTTGATATCGTTTAGGAAAAGATTTGTTTATATTCCTAGGCGGACCGAGCGCCGGTGAAAAAAAAGTTAAAGATTTGTGGTAATGTGCTCCCGCGTCCGACTGTCGAGGTCCAGCCGAGCTCTGCCGAGAAAATGTAGCTCCTAACTTTACCACTTAAAGATAAAACTTAACATGTAAACTTCACTAACGCCTCCCAGGTTTTATTGTTCGTTTTAGCGTTTTTATTCAAAAGCTTTAAACTGAGAATTTTAGTTTAGCCACGTGAACTCCGGCCAAGTTATTCACCATTTTATTGGTAACAAAGTTGGTTTCAAGAATGAAATTGCACAATAATAGCTTTATAGGAAAGTTTAAACTGAAATCGCCATTTTATTATAGATATGAATGTTGAAATTGTTACTATATAGTCTATAAAATAGGCGATTTTCAGTAAGTGGCGTTGTAAAAATGTTAGCGGGTCGGTGGGGCGCGGGGCGCGGGGTGCGGGGGCGGGCGGCGCGGTAGCGGGGGCGGCTTGCGTAAACACCACACTAAATCACGAGGAATGCGCGGCGCGACTCCACTTGGACAATATTTGTGCCAATAAAAACCTCCCTAACAAAGCTGTTGTTGTCAACGGAGCATTGACCTGTTTTTCAGTTCATCACGGAACTTCGGCCGTCGATCCTTTGCGAAATGATTATGGGCGTCTCCTCGACTCCGGCCTCTATCTGAAATATCCAATAACAACAAACTTACTGGAATGTCTCAACCATTTCAGTGTTTACTACGAACCGACCCTTCGTAAAACAACCTATTAATTACTTAACCCAAGACATTTCATTATAAGATTTCTGAAATCTGCCGGTCTGCCGACATTAATGTAGCGCAATGTCTTATCCCAGTCTACTGTGCAATACGATAAATGCTAGTACAGTAAGTTGGAGAGAAGAGAATCATTGTTAAATTAGTGAAGCTTGTATCTAGTCGGGAGCGATGGGAGTCCCCCCCGGGCGGGCGTGCAGGCGTACCGCAGCTGCATTTGCATATATGTTAATAACTCCTTATTACTTCCCTTGTTTTACACCTTGCTCTAATTCAAATATCGATCAGTACCGACTTGCCCTCTAGCACATAAATATTCGTGTACTATGAGAGACACAGATAGAAGATATCACTTATATGAAGTTTTCTCAAAGGTAGTATCGCAATAAGGCCTGGCATGTTTATCCTACTTACTCGGTACGTCTTCTTGGCTTCTCAATAACTTGAAAAAGTATCAGCGGCGCTCTCGCGGGTGGATAACTAATAAAGTAAGTTTGAGGGGAAAAGTAAACTAATATCGGCGCGTGGGCGCTGGCGACGCGACGCTGCCTGATTCCACTTCAACTCAGCCCTAGATTTATTACTTTTAATATGTGCACTGCACTTGCCACCTATGAATATTATACTTTACTATTAGTTGAGTGTTAGGCTCCTGGTGCTATGCTTCTGGGAATTCCTAACTTCTTCAATGAAACTCAGATAGAATTTAGACAAAACTGTATTAATTAAAATAGGCACTGATTGTGCAAAAGGCCGAGAAATTTATGTTGCGCGGTCGCGGAGGGCTGAGCGAGTGTGTGTGCCGCGCCGCGATGTCTCGGAGCTCGCATCGCGCGAGTGGTGGAGGCACGAAGATTGCCGAGGATCCCCGAGGCGATGTAGGCAGATTGTAGGTGTAGGCGTTCCGGTCGGAACATACTCCCCGGGTTGAAGAGCTGTGTCTTCAAGAAGTTGAAACAGGAAGGGGGCATATGTTGTTGTATGCCCTTGTGATGGTCCCCTTCTTTGTCAGGATCTCCGCGACTCGGCTGCGGCCATCAGGACCCGGCTTGACGTCGGTCACTCTTCCCAGTAGCCAGAGTAGCGGGGGTTGGTTCACGTCCTTGATCAAGACCATGGTGCCGGTCTTCAAGTCTTGTCCATCTGTCTGCCATTTTGTGCGTTGCTGGAGAAGAGATACATATTCGTTAGCGTAACGCTGCCAAAAATGGTGACGCAACTTCTCAATCCTCTCGTGACGCTCAAGTTGCTGAAGGTTGACGTCGGCGACCTGAGGACCAGGGACTGAGGTGAGTGGCCGTCCAATTAGGAAATGGGCAGGGGACAAGTAAGAAAGATCAGAAGGATCGGAGGATAGAGGCGTCAAGGGTCTGGAATTTAAAATAGCCTCTATCTGAATCAGACATGTGGAGAGCTCTTCATATGTTAAATGAGTGAGATTAAGTACTCTACGAAGCAAATGTTTGGTGGATTTTACGGCTGATTCCCATAAACCCCCGAAGTGGGGTGAGTAGGCAGGAATGAATTTGAAATCGATGCCATGATTGGCAATGTCTGCCTCTATATCTTTGGAGGAACTTTCAAGAAGACGTGTGAGCTCGTTGAACGCTCCGACGAAGTTGGTGCCGTTGTCGCAGTAGACGCGCTGAGATTTGCCACGACGAGCCGTGAAACGGGAAAAGGCTGCGAGGAATCCCTCCTTAGTGAGGTCGGACACCAGCTCCAGGTGGACGGCTCTGACTGCAAAGCAGACAAACACACATATATAAGACTTGTGCAATCTGCACCCTCTACCTTTGCGGTCTGCTATCAGCACTGGCCCGGCATAATCTACTCCTACATTTAAGAATGGGAACTCAAGATGTGTTCTGTCAGTAGGTAGATTCCCCATTTTGATTTGGATAGGTTGTGACTTGAAGCGTACACAACGTACACACTGGCGGACAATCTTCTTAGAAAGGTTTTTACCATTTAATGGCCAGTAACTAAGTCGTATGTTGGCTAATAATATTTGAGGTCCAGCATGAAACAAGGCTTTGTGCATGGCTTCGAATATGATTTTGGTTAAATGATGGTTACTGCCAAGTAGTATGGGGTGCTTAACATCATAAGTGTAGTGTGAGTTATCTAAGCGACCACCCACACGGATTATGTCCTGCGAATCAATAAATGGGGAAAGGTTGATTAATTTGTTTTTCTTATGCAAGCTTTGATTATTTTTAAGGATTTTGTATTCATCAGGAAACATTTCCTGTTGGGCAGATCTGATGATAAGGGTCTTTGCTGACTGAAGGTCTGAAGATGTTAAAGAGCCTGAGCTTTTAGGGTTAGATTTACAATTTTGAATGAATCTGAGTACGTAAGCAATAACTCGGATTAACTTTGTTATTGATGAAGATTTATGAATGAGGGCAGAAATTAAATTATTAGAGCTGCAGTCATTGGTTTCATCTGCAACATCCGCGTGCATCACAACTTCAGGCAGTACATGATTTTGTAAGAGGGGAGATGGGGGAAAATCGATTTCTTTATGTTTGAGGAAATCGGGACCTGACCACCAAAGAGTTGAAGAGCCAATGGAATCAGCTTTCATCCCCCGTGAGTTTAAATCAGCCGGGTTGCTTTTAGACGGCACGTAGCTCCACGTCTGGTTGATCGTAGCTTCTTGAATTTCGCTCACTCTGTTGCGGACGAAACTATTGAGTCTACTCGGTGACGCAGACAGCCATCCCAGCACAATGGTAGAGTCGCACCAGAAGTAGCAGTGGCTCAAAGGAAGGGTAAGTGACTGGCGTACCTTGAGGTAGAGACGTGTGCCTAACAACGCGCCACACAACTCTAGGCGAGGGATCGTGGATGCTTTGATGGGTGAAACCTTGTTTTTTGATGCTAGCAGGCGAACACTGACGGAGCCGTCGACTGCTACTGCTCTTAAATAGACACACGCCCCGTATGCCTTTTCAGAAGCGTCTGTAAAGGTGTGGTATTCAATTAAAACTGAAGAGTCACATAAGACCCAGCGAGGAATGCGGATGGAATTAAGAGCTGGAAGTGACTGAATAAAATCATTGAATTTAAGTTTTATGTCTGTGGGAACGCTAGAGTCCCAATCACATTTTTGAATCCACAGATGTTGTAAGAGCATTTTAGCCAGTACCACACATGGTCCTACTAGGCCCATGGGGTCAAAGACCTGGCTAACAATTGATAGTATGGTACGTTTTGTAATTTTGTTTGGGACAGTCAATTCAATTGTAAAAAACAAGTTATCTAAATTAGAATCCCAATACAGGCCGAGAGTTTTACTGGGGGAAGCATCATTTAAGTTGAGGGTTTTTTCTATGTTGTGTTTGTCAAAATTTGAAATTGATTCTAATATTGATTTACTGTTTGACTGCCACTTTCTAAGATTAAATTTTGCTGATCCGAGCGTCCGAACAACCCCATTGCATAGCTCGACAACTGAGTCTACTGTGTCTCCTCCGCTTAAGAAATCGTCTACGTAAAAATCGTGCTTGATAGAGTCTCTTACTGCTGGTTCTGTAGACTGGTCTGCGAGTGACGTTAAACATTTGGTTGCGAGATATGCGGCTGCAGCTGTTCCATAAGTCAAAGTTTTAAGAGTGTAGGATTTTAAGGGCTCGGATCTGTCAAATCTGAATAATATTTGTTGTAACGAGCGCTGATGAGGCTCTACTAAAACTGCACGGTACATTTTTTCGACGTCGCCCGTTACAACAAATTTATGTTGCCTAAATCGCAATAAGATTGATAGCAAGTCGTCCTGAACTGTTGGCCCTACCATCTGGATATCGTTGAAAGACTTGCCTGAGCTGGTACGGGCTGAGCAGTCGTACACGACTCTCAATTTTGTGGTGGTGCTGGACTCTCGAACCACCCCATGATGTGGCATGTAGTATTTTTTATCAGAAGAATGATGCAATGTATTTTCTGACATGTGATCAAGAGCGATGTATTCATGCATGAATTTTAAATATCTGTCCTTTAAAAGAGAATCGCGCTCCAGCTTGCGCTCTAAGGCGTAGAATCTACGCTGAGCCATTGTATAAGAGTCACCTAGGCTTTCAGGCGAGTCTTTCAACGGTATCGTTACCACAAATTGACCATTATCGTCGCGACGTGTGGTTTTCTGAAAGAGTTCCTCACAGGCTTGTTCCTCATTGGAGAAACACTTTCCGGCAGGTACCGAGTCCAACTCCCAAAAACGAGTAAGTTGGTCTGACTCTTCAGTCGAAAGAAAGTGACATGCTGGGGGTTGATGACGATTCATTGATGTATGTACACACCCTGATATAAGCCAACCGAATTGTGATGATTGCAAGTTAGGTTGTTTATGACCTAGCTTAATTGAGTTGGAACCTAAGACGTCCCAAAATACTTCAGCGCCAACTAAGATGTCAACAACTGAAGGTATGTTGAAGGTAGGATCTGCTAGCTGAAGACCTGGCGGTATGGGAATCAACTGTGTGTCTATGTAAGAGCCAGGGAGAGCAGTTGTGATTTTAGGTAGAATGTAACAACCTACGTTTGTCCTATAGTCACCCACGCAAGAATAAATAGTTACGTCACACATTTCAGAGGAGCTAGAAACTTGATCATTTATACCTGAGACGGTGGAGCTGGTGCTGCGTCTTACCAAGCCCAGCTTGCAACAGAGGTCTTGGGTGATGAAGTTGGAGGTGCTCCCGTTGTCTAGGAGAAGTCTAGCAGAGTGCAGGTTCCCATCGACGTCGGCAACTCTCGCCATAGCTGTGGAAAGCAGGACAATACCTCTGTTACATGCGGATGTTGGAGAAGAAATAATGTTGGTGGACAATGCTACATTGTCACCGTTGTCATTCTCTTGAAAAATTTCCCTGTGAAGCAGGGTGTTGTGCCTATATTTGCAATATTTGCAATGAGACAACGTGCATGATTTTGCAGAATGACCTGGCCTGAGGCAATTCATACAAACATTGCTCTCAGAAGCTTTCTTTATTCTTGCCTCAATGTCGAGTTTTCTAAAAGATTCACAAGTGAATAGAAAATGAGCATCTGAGCACATAGGGCATTTGTTTTTATGTTGAAATGGTTTATGTTTTGTTGTTGAATGAAAGTTTTTTATTTGTTTATTGGAATCCTGATGGGAACTAATAGTTGTGGCTGATGATGATGATGACGACTTGTTTTTATTTACGAACTTGCTGTTGTCGTTTAAAGTTTCGATTAGATCTGCCCTATTCGACAAAAATGACGTGAATTGTTTTAAAGATGGTGAAGAGTTTATTGAATTTTTGAACTCTTCCCATTGCCTGTTGGTCGAGGGGTCTAATTTTTTGGTCATGATGAAGATAATTAAGGTGTCCCAATTATCCACTGGTTCACCGAGTGAAGACAGTGCACGCAGATTTTTGTTGGTGACATCAATGACATTTCTAAGGGCTTGGCTTGATTCCCGTTGGATAGGTTCAACATTGAACAGAGCCTGGACGTGATTGTTGACGAGAAGGCGAGTGTTGTCGTACCGTTCGCTGAGTAACTGCCAAGCAATGTCGTAGTTCGCCTCCGTCAAGTCCAAACTTTGCACAATAATTGATGCACTACCTTTCAATGCTGCGCGAAGATAATGGAATTTGTTAATGTTTGATATGGAACTATTATTATGTATGAGAGAAATATACGTATCTCGGAATTGGAGCCAGTGCTGATAGTCGCCGTCAAAGTGAGGTAAGTCTATCTTGGGAAGTCTCACGAAGTCGTGCTTGCAACCAGAGCCGCTGGAGCGGGCGCCGTCCAGGCTGGGCGCGGGGGCGGCGGGGGCGGGCGCGGCGGCCAGCAGCTCGCGCGCGCGGGACAGCTGCGCGTAGTACTGCGTCTCGAACTGCTCGCGCTCGCTGTACCGCTCGTCCACGTCCTCCGACAACAGCTCCAGCTCCGTCTGTAACGCGTCGAATTCACTATACAGCACTTCCAATCTACTGACACGCATTTCTAATTCTAATACCTGGGATGGAGTAAGAGAATGACCACTATCAGGCATTAGTTTTAAAAAGGTCATGAACTGAGTCATTTTTGCTTTGTAGCTTCCACGCTTCTTAACAAGCTCCCCCAATTTAGCGACAGACATAATGAAGATTTAAGGCAAAAGAAAGATGTCTAAGCTATAAGAAAGGCGGGATTAAGCAGTTAAAAGTTAAGCAAATAAGTTAAGTTACTCACATACAAAGAAGTACCTAAGATGAGTAACACTGTAAGTGTACGATAAAGAGCGTGAAAAAAAATAAGCCACAAATATGAATAAACCTACTATAGTTATGGTAAGACAGCTGTTATTAATGTATTACTAAGAGAAATGCACAAATAAATGTGTAAAGGAATTTACGTATAACGTAACAAGCCACGTTATACGATTCAAGACAAGTATAAAATAACAAAGTATTTCGCAATTCTACACTAAAAAAGATGTTTTAATAAGCAAGTTACGTGAATAATAGATACAATAAATGTATTTGTGTGTATCTATAACTGGAGAATGTTATTCAATGCAAGCCATAAAACACGCTTAACCTTGACATTGACGACGGCTAGCTGATAAGCGAACAAAAGGTGCTGATGGGTTTTTAAGTGCGTTGAATTTTATTGCTATTATGAATGAACAGCTGATGTGTAAATGATTATGCTATATTTACTTATAATAATAAGCTTATGAAAGAGATCAATGACATGCCTGATCCGTATAGCAATATTTTAAATTCCTGGAAAAATGGATGGGGAAAAAATGACAGGAATATAAGGATATGGAACGGACTCACTCAGTGTACCAAAGTCCCTCAGGGTAGACCGTCCTTCAGGTGTTCTCCAAGCTCCAAGTTGTCTCGGCGAACGTGGCACGGTCCAAGGTCCACAAGCGACGACGAACGCAGTCGAATCTTCTCGGTCCTTTCGCGTAGGTATTACGAAGGACCACTAGTTGAGTGTTAGGCTCCTGGTGCTATGCTTCTGGGAATTCCTAACTTCTTCAATGAAACTCAGATAGAATTTAGACAAAACTGTATTAATTAAAATAGGCGCTGATTGTGCAAAAGGCCGAGAAATTTATGTTGCGCGGTCGCGGAGGGCTGAGCGAGTGTGTGTGCCGCGCCGCGATGTCTCGGAGCTCGCATCGCGCGAGTGGTGGAGGCACGAAGATTGCCGAGGATCCCCGAGGCGATGTAGGCAGATTGTAGGTGTAGGCGTTCCGGTCGGAACACTATGTTTTGATTTATTCTACAACTTTAGTCTCTACTTCTCTACTCCTTTTCATTAAACTCTGCAAAAAAATACAGTGCGCCTCGCTCCGCTGTTTTGCTTTAGTAAATTAGGTAAAACTTGGGCGCGGCTACAGAAAGTGTAAAAAGTTTTCCGGGTCGGAGTTCCCTGTAGACGCGGAATATTGTAAAATGCCAGATTTCAGCGGAGGGGTCGTAATTTTCGTTAGAACAAACGAAGCAGTAATCATTAGCACCTCTCCCATCTTTCTCATTTGAAATGTCATTTAGAAACATTTCTTTAAATCCACGAAAAAGTTTCGGTACAAATTAAGAGCGAATTTTACTCCGTCCGTTTAGCCATTAGTAATCTCAAAGTTTTAATGAATTTTCTTCTCTGACATTGAAAAATGAATTTCGACCCTTACGTCGTGGACCGGTGGGACCTTTCGGCAGAGAATGGAATCGATGGCGGTTAGCGGAGCGGGGCGAGCGACTCAACCACCCGATTTGCATATTTTGCTTACTAATCAGAATTCCGATCACTGCTAGAAATAATAATTCACACCCCCGGACCCGCGTAATGAAAACTTCCAGGACCACCGAGTCGCTAATTACTCACAATCTTGTCTTGTTGATGAGAAATATTTTATCAGTGTTGAGGAAAATTATTCGCTGAAAAGAAATAGGCAAGTTTATGCGAAGGTTTTGTTAGAAATAGGTAGTCTCGTCTGGGGCGGGCGTCCCCATGCCTCTCATTACGGCACGCCGGCCCATTAGGCGCGCGGCCCGAGTGCCCGGACCGTAGTTAATCCACGTCCTCATTCACTGTTATTTCGAAGGCCTGATCTAATCTAAACTGGGCTCAAGCTCTACAGCGCCGGTACTTCAGCCGGTGCTCGTCCCTTTTATGTATTTATTGACTATTTCGATACTCACTGCGTCGGTTCACGGTTGCCTTCGCTATTAACGGAAATAACACTTCCGGAACTTCCGATGTAACGTCGTGCGAAAGCCTTTGTATGAAAATTAATTTGGTTTTAGGGGATTACGCCGAGCGAACGACAATGGCAAGATGGCGGCGGTACAAGTTTCGGTCGAGGACGTGTTTGCTCGCTGCGCAATATCCCAGTTATGTCTCGTGCGGTTGCTATATTACGATAATGCTGACGCGGGCGAGGCCAAAGTGGAGGGTCAATTTAGAAGCTATTATACGGCGGCGGCTAGAGGCCTACTTCCGGCGGCTGCACTAAGCTAGCACTACCAATTCACTCGCTCAATTTCGCCCTTTCTGCTCCGCTATTCAACATTCGCACGTTTAGTGTAACTACGTTTCCGCCGTAAAGCCATTTTACTATCCTCACCTTGCTCTGGGAGAACTCTTTATTTTGTCCGGACTATAGCACCGAGCATTAAGCCCACAAGTGTGAACGTAGTGGCGCCCCATTTAAGCACAATCAACTGCTACTGAAATGGTCTCATTAGAACTTTCAATGACTATTATTTTAATTTAATGTATACATTTTATAATTATGTACATAGGTGGACGGATACATTATTTTTGGTTTTACGTTCCGCAGGTTGTGGGGAGAAAATGTTTAAAAATACCTCTGGCATAAGCCGATTGCGGATTACCCTTCTTTTTTATGACTCGAGGAGAAAATTTTAGAATTGAGTATTTATGGATTCCATATCCGATATTCATTTACGGCGAGGTCGACCCGCCCCCCCGAGACTCGAGAGATGCTCCCAAATTAATCCTTCAACTGTAAAACATCTGACTGTTTCAAATTGTGAGTGAGACCTTGTTGTGCGAATATTCATGTTGAATTAGATACCAATATAATATAATAATCATGTTGTTATGGGATACAGAAAAAATAAAATTAGCAAAACACAGCATTGGTCCTCGGTGTACCTACTCCTACCACCTACTACTAATAGCCATAAACCATAATATTGAATATGTATATATATATATATATATATATATATATATATATATATATATATATATAACTATAATTACTATACTATTTGTAACTATTATTTAAGTTTATATATATATAGGTACTTACATCAAAATGAATATAATATAAAAGACAATTAAAGCGAGAGATGTTTAACTAAAATTAACTTTTAACTAAACTTAAATAAAAGTTACAAAAGTATTGATAGTTTTTTAAGGAAAATAATGTTTGTTCGCTTCGGCGTGTCGGTGCCACGTGCGTCACGCCGCCTCCACCCGCTCCGCCCCGCTCCGGCCGCTAGTGGAAAGCGCTGTACTACATAGTATCGTACAAACGAGGAGTTATGACGCCGGCGGAGGATTACGTGAGTGGATGTCGTAATAAAGCTTGCGATGAAGCCGTTTACCCGGAGATAAACGTAAATATTTCCGGCCGTAGCAGTCCCCCGCGCCCCCCGCCCCCGCCCGCCTGCCCTCTGCCCCATGTTTTCCTTTCACTCCTCCCGGCTCCGTTTATCCTGCCTTTTCTTATTAATAATCCCGATAACATCTTCATTCTGTGGGCCTATCAATTAAATCGGTTGATATACGACCACTATTACGGATCGTTTTTGTTTAGATATCAGAGGATTTACGAGCTTATTTATGCACCTAAGTAGCGGACTCAAAGCACAAAGGTTCTATTGTTTTTACTTATCTCTAAAAACTACGCGACGTTATACAGAAATCGTATACCGGTCGTGACATTGTCCTTTGTGTTCAGTGACGTATGTGTATTCTGTCGCCCGCTCTTATCTCCTAAATTAATTACATAAATCTTGTTTGCATACGTCTTAAGCATATGACACGCCGCCATAATTCAACCGGCGCGCGGCGTACGTTTACACTGCTAATGAACGACGACTACAATACGTACACGGGCGGGCTGCATTACACTAGGATTTGATTATAAGTACGCATCGACACCTTGCTGGCTCTGAACTCAAACGGAATTGAAATACGGTGTATCTCCGAGTCTATGTTATATACTTGTACAGACGGATAAGTATGTAATGAAGTAGAGATAAGGGTGTCAGGTCTGATCATTTGTAGTAGCAGAGCTCGCAGCTCGCAGCAGTGATGATTTCCCAGGGCGTGCCGCGGAGTGGCGCGGAGTGGCGCGGGCTGCAGCGCACTCGCCCGCTGCTTGCTTATTGCAATCACGTCACCTCACCTCCTTGATGGATGTTCCCGCCTTCGCACCTGCCTCTTTCTCTACGTATCGCATTCGACACGCTCCACGCTGTTTTGCATAAACCTCTCTCGCAAGACCTGACAGGCAACATTTCTAGCGAACCTGCGTTTTTTTTCATAAGACTCATGCCTGAATTGAAATGCTCACTAGAAGATAGTTAAACGTGCACCTTAAGCTGAGCGGTGCGGCGCGGCGGCGCCTACTCGCGCGGCTGTAATCAGCTTTTGTGCGCGGTAATTGGGTGTCTGAGCTGCCAACCGGAGCATTTATTCTCGATAAATTGAAAACTGCTTTGTGCTCGGAATCAGTAGAATCTGCGGGTAGCGTTTTTCTAACTTTATAGACGAGAGACGTGATTAGACTCAACACATGTGCGCCGCGAGCGCCGTGCCCGTGTGGGCGCAACACAAATATAGCTACGAATGAGACTCGATCGAAACCATAGAGAAGTATTGATTAAAAATAAATTGATTTATTTTAATTACATAGAATATATAGCTGCTTACGTAATCTAATAAATAAAAAGGAACTCTGGCTTTTCCGCAATCACCTTAGGGCGTCGTAAAATAGCGTCATTTACATATTTTAATAAAATAATATTGCAACTGAATTGTAACTGAGAACCTGATTTAAGTTCTTACCGCGATGAATGTAAATTCACCGCCGCCGCGCCGCAATTTCAGATTTCAATTCTGGAATTAATGGCAGCCGTCGTCATGGGTTCGTCCTGCGGCTCCGTCTAATATTTGCGTTACTTCGAACACTTCTCTTTGGAATGGTATAAATTAGTGGCAATAGATGAGTCTCGTTTCACTGCGTCTATACATTATAATGATATAGCCCTTTGTTCCACGTAGACATGCCGGGGCTCGTGCTCGGTTTCAAATCGCTCCCTTTATGGCACCTCGGAAGATTTGGGAAGATTATTGAGTAGGCGGTGCTTGTCCCTGGTAAGCGTGCATTAATATTGTCAATAGTTGGAGTTAGTGGAAGTGTGGTACGTGTTTCGCCTGCCGCTATCTGCGGCGCGCTCGCGCGGTGAATGCGAATGGCCCCCGCCCGCGCCCCCCGCGGCCCCCGCGGCCCCGGTAACCTCCTCATCTCTGCCTCCCACGTAACGCCCCATAAACTCGCGTCTTAATTTTAACTTTATTTCTTACCGCTACCGTGTTCCAAGAAAATTAAGTGTGAACGAACCACCGGAGGATTCAACACTGTTTTCATGAGCGCTTCTCTTTCCATTTAAATGCATATTACGCTGGGATTCAACTCACTTTCAAATCATCGCTCTCTTCAACCGTTGGCAGTAGACACTTAACGCCTGTTTTAATTTTATTGGCAGATTTAAATGTTTGAAATATTAAACATATCTAACTGCAGAATAAAATGGTAGTAAGTAAGTATATATTATATCAAAAAATATAGTATTCGTAAGGTAATGGGTGGCTGCACCTTGTTTTTAACTGTGACAGCAGAAATAACTGTTGGGAAACACCTGTAACCTGTTACGGTTCGAAAATAAAAACATTATTTTGAAGACAACGAACAGTCAAAAGGTCAAATTTATTACATTTAAAATGAGAATCTCTACCGTCCGCGCTTTATTTTAGTAGAGCAAAGTTTAACTTAATTGTCTTTAACTAAGAACTCTTTGAATTATGTTGGAAACATTTTGTGCTAATTTAATGAAAATCGTCAACGTTCAACTTTGCCTAAGTTGCCCTGAAAGTGCAAAACCCTTATTATTTCAGCAAACTCAGCACTGAGACCAGAACAGATTTTTTTAATCGGTAAACTACCAATCTGTCCTTTTTGGTATTAGGTAAAGCTTTATACTAAATATACGTGGTTTTCATTGGGCATCGTACCGAGATTCTTATATAATGCAGTTACCTCGTTCCGCAAAGCTGGCGGTGCCGCGCCGTACTCAGCAACAATAATGTAGAAATCGATTGGCAATTCCGGCGGTTACGTATCTGGTTATTGCGAGTTTACGCTGAGAGCACGCTGGAGCGTTTGGAATTTTCTCAAAGGTAGAAGTTTTCTCGGGCGCATGCAATTTGGAAGTTGTGCTCGGCCGCTCGCCGCCCCGCTCCCGCCGCCGCCGCCGCGTTCCGCGCCACAATGGCGGTTATTGGGGCAATCGAAAGCGCCTCGGGCCACGCCTAAGCTAAGACGAGCCCCACGATGCAAATAAAATTCAGAGAAGGCCACGACCGGACAATGCTGCCCCTCGTTATTATTCAGCTCTCGCCGAATTGCTTTTATGTCCTTAATGGAAAAGTAAGATATTTATTTCGGGTTTGTGAGAGGCCCGTTTGGAAGGCCTTTTGAGTTTTACTCGTAATAACCTATGTTAATTTAAGCCGCGGCTTATCCCGTTGTGAGGATGTTTGTCTTAAAACTGATCGTTTTGAGTAGCTCCCGCTGCTTAATATGCTGAACTTTCACTGCAAGTAGGTAATAAAAGTTCCGTTTTATATGAAACGTTAGATGAAGTAGTAATAAAATAAGGCCGCTATGTAACTTTTCTTGTCCTTGACACACAAACTTACTCCTTATCTCGTCAAGCACAAGAATTAACGAGATTCAACGTAAAGTCGAAATTTTCTCTACGCCTACCTAAATTACTTATCTTTTAGTACGACTTACGCCTCATTGCATATCTTAAAGTGCGATGTTATTGCAGGAGTGTTCTTGTAATTAATGCAAAGTTGATTTTTGTGAAGCGGTTGGTGGCAGTCGGCTTCGACCGCAGTAAGAGGATTAGAGCGGCGCGGGGTGCGGGGCGGGAGGTGCGGGGCGCGGGGCGGGGGCTGGGCGCCACGTCGCCGTCGTGCCACAAGTTGCAGCGCCACCACCGCCGCCACGGCCACGACACAATCCTGCATGAGGAGATGTGACATTTAACTGATATGACGCTTCACTCTTTTCAACTTCCGTAGTCTTATATTTTAATTAAATTCATCATAATTCTCGCAATAACAATCGTAATGTGAAGAAACATGTGTTATTATTTCCGTACAAAATTTTCCCCCGGCTAATTAGCCGACCCGAGTCCACATCGTCTGTTGTTAATTCGTGATCTTTTTAATCCTTCCGAAAGTATTCTGTGCAAAGTGCCATAATTCGTTTGCTTTCCCCACACGAACGTAAATAAAAACATTAAAACATACCTAACAGTAGTGCTAGAAATAATGTTGGTATTATTACTTATAGGCTGTATTACAAGCTCTTCCGTCAAACTTATGAAAAGAAATAGGAGCAGTAACGACTACAAGACAAACTAGTTTTATTTCGCCGAGTGACTGTAAATAACGTCCTAGCTAGTTCCGCCAGTTGTTGGGAACTGCCCGTTTAATTATGAAAATGTATGCGAAGCACATGAAAGTTTGTGCAATTATGCCATCGCCGTGCAGTGGGCAGCGCCGGCTGCGCGCTGCGGTATTCAATTACATCGTTATAAGAGAAAATTTCAAGACACTCTCGTTACCGTCTCGCATTAAAAACAATTCTGCTTAAACAACGCTGAGACAGTCTTTTGTTATCGTTATTGTTATAGTTTAGTATCTCCGTTCACTGCAGCTACTTTCGGAGTTCAGTTTGCTTTAATGATTTTGATTCCACTTAGAGACTTTCTCTTTAAACCGCAACTGCTCGCATTAGTGTTAAACTGTTTCAAAATACACGCCCAGCTTACGAAGCTAATTTAAAATAACATGAAGCTAAATGGGAGTCCGTGCATCAAGTCCTTGAGTCGCTCTATAAATAGCGTAGCCGGATTACATAACAGTCAATTATGCTGCAATAAAGTTTTTAGTGTTGCGCAAATTGTCAATTTGGACGCGCTGACGAATGGGCGCGATGCTGGCGCCGGCAAATGAGCACACGATAAAATTATCGTTAGCAGTAACGACATGAATAAATGCAGGAGGGAGGCGATCGCTGCGCCGCCGAGACCGCGGCTGCAGCGCTGCCCGCCACACCTATACCTACACCCTACAGCCTCCATCTATTTATTGATGCGCCAGCTTTATTATTTACAGAAATTTAACTGTAGCATAACAAACGCTATTAATATTGAACGTTGCCGTATGCAAATACGCGACTTTGACAGATAAATATGAAAAATATTTGTTCAAACTCTCCATTTTAATAAAATATGTTATATAAAAAAAGTTTTAACCATGGAAGTAATAATACAACAGGAATGCGCACTGCACCAAAAAAACGAGCTGACAGAGATAGTCAGCACGGAGCCCTCCATCTCTTTCTATTTTTGGTGACCATCATTTTAGGTAATTCATGAGACATCACTTCTAATCTATCGATGTGTCGATGGTCTCAAAGTCACCTATGATTCGAATAATTTTATTGCAATGTAGGTACGAATGTATTTTGCTGATATGACAATTAAGTAAACAAATGGGGTGAAGGTAAAATTTGTATAGATTGTCAAAACAGGTTAACATTAAACGCAACTATGTACCTAAAACGTGTTTACTCTGTGGGTGTTCCGTTTACATAGTCTAGTAAAGTGTAGTTGATGAAAATCATAAGATTTCAAAAAAAATATCTCAACCTAAGTGCTTCCGCCGGTTTTAAGCTTGATAAATTATCTTATAATACTCATATCTATCACCAAAAAAATCAACAGCTCATAACTCTTTACCAGCCTTATAAGATAACAGTAACATTAATACCTAATGATACTTAGGTATAAAATAAAACAAAAAGTTGAATGAAACAGGTCCTAATTAATGGAAAGTGATTCAAAAGTACGAATGAATGGTCACCCTACCCATAACGTCTCTCACAACAGTATAAACGTCATCCGTCATCTTGACAACTTCGGTCTTGTCGTAAAGTATTTAGAAAAACTACCAATATTTTTTATGAAATTATTATTCATACAAATACCCAATATTTCATTAAAATTACATGTTTATAATGATTTATTATAAATTTGTTTTTGAAAATGATATGATATACAGTAGTCTATGAGTTAATTTAATATTTTTTTTGCATAGCTCTCTTCGTACAAAATCTACAGTTAAGTTAATAGTAAAGTTTACACAACTAAATCCTGGCAATTGATAGAAAGAGAGGAAGGGCTCTGTGGTAACCCTCTCTATCGGCTCGCGGCCTCTTTCACTTCAAATATAAGTCTTAAGTTGAATATGTTTGGTCTATTTTTGTTTGCATCATTTTGGTGAGTGCGCATTCCTGTTGTATTATTACTTCCATGGTTTTAACTCACCAGCCAGCGGGTTAGTAGACATAATGGAGGCAATGCATTTCTACAAAACAACACATACGAATCGGCCCACCCATTCCAAAGCTACATAAAACTGAAGATTATTTTTCTAAAAAATCTAAAAACTAATTTTAAAAAACCAACCGATTAATTCAATGTGACAGTGCAAAAATATCCAATCAGGTAGGTAGGTACTATAATTTTATTTTATTATAGCTTTTATACTACTGTTTAGGAATACTACTTCAAAATAAGGAATTTCAAAATCAGCCCATTATTGGCGAAGATATCAATGAACATATATAAAAAAACATACATACAGTGCTCCAAAATTGATAATGCGCATAGAAATCTTTGACAGATCGGTTGTTTTCGATTATGTGACACATGATATTGACTCCTATTTCTTTCGAAAAAGGTGCAAAATGCAAGTGTTATTTTAAGGCTCTTACGATTTAATGATACGGGTGTGAAGATCTGCATGTGCATTATTAATTTTGGACAAGTGTACGAATTGAGACCTCTCTTTTCCAATGACTGTTAAAAATTAAAATCTCACTTCTTAGTATCTGCGACAGCCATTAGAACTGAAATCTGTGAAACGGTGTAAGGATTTGCCACTCAGATATGTGTATATTTGTCTGCCCAGGGCACGCTCTGGTAGCACCTCTAAAAATTCCACTTATTATAAAACTGAAATTATTCTCCAGATGATCATGTTCAGGCAGTTATCCTGAACATACATACCGGTTAAACATATAACCATAAGTTTTCCTCCCCCAAATAAGTGTAAGTTGAAATTGGCTATTGTGTTATACAATATACCTAGTTAAAAATATATGGTTAAAGAACCATAGTGACCAAAAGTAGTTACGGAAACATGTTAACATGCTGTACCTATACACTCGTATTTTGATAAAGTATTCCAATTAATAAAAACCAACGGAAAATGTTATGATAACCGCGCCATAAAATATCAGCTAACCGCGACCTGAAATTATGTTACACATGAGAATAATGGTGAAAAATGTATCCTGAAAAGGATTTCGCTGCCACATACTCGCACATTCCTCGCTTGTTATGAGGCTTTCATGCGGAGCTAAATACTTTATTTAAATAGGAAAGGAATGTCAAAAAATGTAATGGTTATTCACGGTGTCCAAGTAACTGAAGGAGCTCGCGGGCTGAACTAGTAGTAGGTGTGATTTATGCAGGTTGGCAGGGCGGGCGGCGGCGGGCGGCGGGCGGTCGGTAATTTTAAACGTCACGCATTCATGATAAATACTCGCAATTTTCTCGCGGGAACACGGCCCGATATCGGCACAATGAGCTCATATTGTAGAGATGTTGGAGAGAATTCAAAAATCTTTTATAACTACCCTGTAAAACTTCAAACAACACTGAACTCGGCGATATAGATTTGTACTTGCGAAAGCTGTTTACAGTCTGCTAGTGCCGCCACCTCGATTTGTCAGCTATATGACGTGTTGTTAGTGTGGTTGTCGTGAAGCCGTGGCTTGAGCTGTCGCGAGCAGCGCGGGTCGCGGCGGCGGGGGCGCGGGGGGCGCGGGGCGGCTGCTAATCGCGTCGTCATCGCGAGGAGGCTGCGCTCGTGTCGCCCCGCTCCACTGCTGCCATAAATCAGTCGACACCGAGTGATGGATGATGCGCTCCCGACAAAAAACAGTGTCAGCCGCCGACTTTATTTCGCATTATCCCTTCTTAGAATCCTTGATCCGTGTCTCTACTAGTTTTGGCTTCTTACATTATTTGACAAAGATGACAGGATAATATCAAGTACGTTGTTTTCCATTTACATTACCCCGAGGAACTATCCGGGAGTAATTGAATTTTTCAAAGTAATAAGACGAGACAAAACTTGCGACCAATGTATGAAAGAGTGGAGTAAATTTAAAAACAAAAGCGAAATAAACATTCCCCGGGGAGGGTAGTAAACAGGCGCTCGACTCCGCCGACCCCGCGCCTCGTGGCGCCCAGCGCTAACTTTTCTTATTTTTGTAGCGCCGCACTGTTTTTATTATCGCGAATAGCCTTGCCTGCTCCATCCACTTAGAAGCTTATACCTAGTGGAAATTATACGCAGCGTATAGTGCACAAACAGATAAGCGAATCCATTCTCTTAAAAGATAATCAAGCTCGGGCTGAGGCCTCCAATACTGCCAGCAAATATTGATTGGTGAATCAGGCAGTTTATGCCATTGGGTCCGATTGTGGTTTTACGGAAAATGTGGAGGCGCTCGTTAGGCGCTCGCGACTGTGGCGGCTGCGGTCCGGCGCGTGACGCCGCCCGCCCTCATTACCATACATTATATACGCCATTATACGTACGCTGAGCTTCGCTTGTGGCTTTTTGCTGTGTTTTTGATAGTACACCGACGGGTATGCAATGTAAACATGAGATGTATCTGGGCGTAAATTGAATATTTGTTGTTTTGATTATGAACCCTCGGTGCAGTGGCAGTACGTGTTTGTGAGGCCAGGTGTGGCGTGTGCGGTGCGGCGGCGGCGGCGGCGGCGGCGGCACACACGCCGCGCGCACGGCTCCCCGCCGCGCTCACACCTCCTGCCTCCATCTACTCACTCCGTGCTATCTCATATTTTCCTGAATTCGACAGAACCTATTATATTTATATTCAAATTTGTAAATTTTCAGCCATTCTAAACATTTCCATGATAGGTAGCTAACGAAGGTACCTACCTCTATTATATTAAGTTATGTACGTTCCAGTGCACATGCTGCGCTTAATTTTTAATAAGCTATCGTAATTGCATAACGGAGCGATGCGACACCCGTAAATCATTGGGCCTGCCGGTCAGCGGATGATGCAAATATTTGCATATCGCGATTGATTCTGACCAATCAATACTGCAAATAATGAAAGTATCGCATGTAATCTACAAACAGAATAGCAGATGACGCTCATCACCGCTAAACTAGTGAATGGCTGGAGCGCCGCCGCCGCCGCCCCCTCCTCGTATCACAATACGTCAATTTACTGCTGTGTATTTTGACTCCTAGCCAGCGATACTATAGGTACATTTATTTTATTTCATATAGCTTTTCCGCTCGAGCTTCGCATCCTTTCAGTAGTTCCAGAGCCTTTTCAATACACATGAACAATAAAATCATTCCTATTTATAAAATAAGTGCACATATCAATACCAATCTAGAAATCTAGATGTGCAGGCTTCCTCACGATATTTTACTAAATCGTAAGAGCACGTTGTATAATTGTACTTAAAGTCTTAAATTCATTATTTCTTAAGTATTCATTGATACACATATTTATGAATCTAAATGCAGCTAAAATAGAATCAAACCTACCCCAGATGCGAATCAGTTGATTCAGTACACGGCCGGCTCTAATGATCCTATCTCAGTCCCAATGAGGCGACACTCGTAACTCAGCAGCAGCTCATCTCTTGTGTGGATTTTAATTTCCGGCGAAGGGATACTGCGTAGCACTAAACCTATAACTCCCATTGAAACAAGCCACTTTGACCTCGTTCAACTTGCCCGACCTCGTTGTATAAATCGCTTTTGTGCTTTCACTGCAAGCATATTTGAGTGGAAAAATATTAAGGTTAAAATATATCCCGTATTAGAAACAGGTTGTTCTCGGCGGATCGGAGAAGAGGTTATTAAGGCGGCGTGAGAGACACTCGATTCTCACCGGAGTCGTAAATATATTTTATAAGCGCACAAGAAACGGGCGCACAAAGCGGCGCTATCAAAACACATCGGCGGCGCTCGGCCAAATTGCTGTGTCAGAGTGTTCTCCGCCTGATTGCTCTATTCTGCTTCCTGCGCGCAGCGGCTTCACTTCATTTCCTTTATGTTTCGTTATTACGTACTTTATTTATCTATACAAAATCGTGGGCCCTAAGGAGCCCAAATTGAAACAAGATGAGCTGAGCCATCAAGATAATCTGTCGGTTATGTACCGAGCTACTTACGGCGGCTTACATATATGTACGAGTAATAGCACACAATCTCGTTGAATTAGTAAGGAATTATGCGTAATGTGCGGTTTGGTTATATGCGAGAATATAGATTAACTGAATGGAGGTCTGGAGGCGCTGGCGGCGGCGGCGCGGCGCTCGCTCGCAAGTCAGCAGTGAATCACAAAGTTCGCTCCGCCGCCAGCCTCTCGCCATAACTCATGCACCGCACTTCGCTCGATTTTGCCGTTTGCATTCCAACAATTAAGCACCAACATATTTTTGTCCCCGTAAAAAGTTTCTGCTTACGAGATAGCAAAAATTTCTACATTTTCAGTTGTTGTTGGACAAGTAACATGGTACATGTTAATTAAGTTTGCATTTACATTAATTTAGATCATTGTGTAAAGTATGATGTATAGTTATGTATAGTTTACTAATATTAGTAGGTACCGCGCCCTTTAATTTCTTTAGTTTTTTTTTGTAACTGACGGTTGCCTATAAGAAATCGCGTTTAGTGATAAGGCTGCCTATTGTTCATTGTTTCTAGTGTATACAGAGTGTTGCAAAAAGGGTATACTAAGCCGAAACCTACATGTGCAGCATGGTATATCTAAGCCCGAAACTGAAATCAGAATTTGGAAATTCGCTAAAAAAAATTAATTTTCCATAGTAAAAAGTCCAACAAAGTTTCTATGGAAAATGAATTTTTTTTTCGCGAATTACAACAAAACACCCTGTATATATATAATTAAGTATTTTTTCTCTCTTCTGTTATTTACGTAACCCTTAAAGATATATTCTCTTCTATTACATTCTAAACTATTTCAGGTTTACATTCACATTTCGTACACCAAGCCATTAAGATAAAGAAAAAGTGAAACTATAACATGAGATTTGCAAGCGTCCCACGAATGTTTTATTTGTTAATTAAGAATATGCAAGTGGCGCTGTGTAATGTAAATATTCTGGTTCAGCGGAGCGTGGGGCGGCGCGGCGCGCATACTGAGCGTCGCCGAGCCAACACCGAGGCAGCGCGGCGCGGCTACACTGACTAATCCGATTCCCGCCACTCCTCCGACAACTTGCTCAACTAAAACGACTGCGTAACTAACTACACGAATCACGATGCCGAATTTACTTTATTACAAGTCGCGCTAAGTGAGCAATTAATCCGAATCCGCAGTGGATAGAACTAGCGCCGTATAAGCTTTCAGGCTGCGACCAACTTCCTGTCCTAATCAATTTACTAAATTAATGCAGTTGACGAAACCGCCGCCACCGTCGGCTCTAGATAAAGAGCGATACTAAATAAATGTCGACATGCTTGCAGCTAACCATTTCTCTTGCAGTTCAGACGGATTAAATCAATCTCCACCGATTAATATATATGTATCAGTATCGACGGCATTTATCCACTGAATAACCGTACGGTGTACTCTACTCTACCGACCGTTTTATATTACGCTTTCGGTTTTAAATTATAGTGATTCTGGATTATTTTTTTTTTTATTTATTTTTTATTATTTTCTTTATTTTGGCTACAAACAGTCATTACAAGACATATACTATGCTAGTTATCTCTAATAAACTAATACAGACCAAAAAGAGCCGAATATTAATTACTAAATAGTCTTTCATTTAGAGCATTTAGGGTTACTTAAGTAAGTACATAATTTATTAGACAGTTAGCTAAACAGTATGTCGTTCATTAGCTTTACTATAAAAGAAAAATGTTCAAGTGTACATAGTTATACATTCTTATACATAATTATGCTTAATATATTAGGAGGGTAGTATACAAAAATACGACTAAGTATATCAGGCCCGGTAACCGGTTACAACTAACACCGGAGCGTGCTAAACTAAGACAATGTATGTATAGCCAGTTAGTACATGGTATTGTCTATAATTATTATTTATTTTACCACAAAGTAATAGGAACTTTACTATGACGGTTAAAGCCGTGTGATACAAATCTTACACACAATGCGTGATATAAATCTTATTAGTTCCAT
The DNA here is from genome assembly GCF_932276165.1 of Plutella xylostella. Classification (NCBI taxonomy): domain Eukaryota; kingdom Metazoa; phylum Arthropoda; class Insecta; order Lepidoptera; family Plutellidae; genus Plutella; species Plutella xylostella. Next base: position 5,857,663 of record NC_063984.1, on the reverse strand, counting down.
TTTAAAGTAAAGTTTGAAAGTACTTGGGCAATTACAAACCTAAAGTGTTTGTTAGCAACTAGCTATAAGAATACTAGTAGATAATTATAATCTTGAGTAGGTATGTAGGTATATGAAAGATACTCATATTGAAAAGGCAGACATAACGTTATCTATTCTCGATAGTAAAGCAAGTAGGTAGCTAAGTGACAAACAATAGTTAGTTCATAAAGAGAATAAGATGAAAGATACAAGCAATTCTAACCTTTAGCAACATACAATAATGATTAAATTAGTCAGTATGTGATGAGTTATTTATGAGGTAGAATTAAAGTTACTAGGTTGTAGGTTGGTGTAATTTATTATATGTATGCAGAGTAATTTAAGTGTAAGTTTTATGTCCATAACGTATTAATAGGTAACACAAAAAATTATGAGGATTCTATGAACTCAAATAGGTACATAAATTTATACTATGGTTTTACCTACAACTTTTCTGTGTCTGCTTTGTCTGAATGGGCACGATTATAATAATTATCATTACTTACAACCTTACAAGTATGAAAGTAGGTACAATATATTTTAACAGGTAGGTACAGTTACAGTTAACAGTTGAAACAGATTTGTGTTATTTTCTTTTTTGTTGAGGAATGAAGGCAGGTAATTAGTAAATACCTATTGAAGGCAACCCTGTTTGACCCTACGATTCAATATAAATAATTATAGTCTTGGGTTCGGTATTTAAGAATAAGTAAACCATCAAGCAGGGTGTTCAGGTATTAATGAAAAATTACATTTTGTACTTTGTAAGTTGTCCTGTCTGACCCTACGATTATTACTAAGTTCTAATCTTGGGATCGGTAAGGTAAGCCATCAAACAGGATATACTTAATTAAATAGACTGGATTTAATTTTTGTATTTACCTATGTAGTAAGTGAATAATAAAAGGTACATAAACAAAGTAAATGGCACTACAAATACATAGTAGGGAAGTTATTAGGATCCTATGCAGCTTTTATTACACAATTAACACATAAGTAATGTTATATAGTTAGGTACATTTAAGAGGTTACGGTATAATTTTTGTTACATAATAGCATGTATAGTTTATGCTTGAAGCTTTGTAAGGATACATTGAAGAGGTCTAAATCTAAGAATTGTTTATTGTAGGTATTTAGTGATCTCGGTATAAAGTGATTAAGAGTGTAGTTTTTGGTGAAGCGAGGTGGCTCAAACAGGTTCAGGGCACGAGAGGACCTGGCGGGCACTCGTCTACGGGCAACAAAGGTAACTTTGGATAATAGTGTTGGGGAATCAATCATATTGTTCAGTATTTTGTATAGATAAGCTAAATCAAATTGTACACGGCGGTTTTTTAAAGAAAGTAGGTTGTATTTTTTAAGTGAGCATTCGTAGGATATATTATTTATATTGTTACGATAATTAAGAATTTTAATAAACTTTTTTTGAACTTTTTCGATTCGTTGTATGTGTACATCATAATTCGGACTCCAAATTATACAGCTAAAATCTAGTAATGATCTAACGTAGGCAAAATAAAGAATTTTCAATGTGTCAGTACTACGAAAGGCTTTACTTATTCTGTTAATAAATGCTAGACTGTTTAATGCTCGTTGTATAATTGAGTCTATGTGAGAGTTAAAAGATAGTTTACTGTCCATAGTTATTCCTAAGTCCCTAATAGTGTTGACGCGTCTCAGCGTTAGGTTGTGTATCTTATATTCGAAATTTATAACATTTCTTTTTCGAGTATAAGTCATTATGCAGCATTTTTCAGCATTTAAAAATAGCTGATTACTAGAGCAATATTTTGTAAGAACTGTGAGATCTGATTGCAAATGATGGCAGTCTTCGACATTTTTGATAGCTCTGAATATCTTTGTGTCATCTGCATATAGTAAAAAATTTGTGTCACTCAGACTGTCGCCTAAATCATTAATATACAGCAAAAATAATAGGGGCCCTAAGTGTGACCCCTGCGGAATTCCAGAGGGCACATTCAGGAAGCCTGAGCAGTACCCCTTCATATAAACAGCCTGTGACCGATTACGAACATACGAATCTATCCACCTGAGGAGGCTGCCATGTACACCGGCCATTGAAAGTTTATCTAACAGATAGTTATGATTGATTTTGTCGAACGCTTTCGAGTAGTCGGTGTACACGACATCAACCTGCAGGTTATCTTCCATTGCATTACAGAGGAAATCAGTGAAGGTAACCATATTTGATTCTACGCTACGTGATTTCATGAATCCGTGCTGCCTATCTGTGATGTGGCTACGGACAGAGTAAGAAATTTGAGATGTTACGATTTTTTCTAATATCTTTCCAAATATACTCAATTTAGAAATGGGTCGGTATTCGGTTACAACACTTCTATTTTTATTTCTCGGGATGGGAGTTATCAACGCTACTTTCCATCGGCTAGGGAAAACACCACTAGCGGTAGAAGCTGTGTATATTAAAGTAATTGGTGTAAGAAGCTCCTTGGCACATTTAGATATAAGAATGGGAGGGATTTCGTCAAAACCTGCACCCTTGTGTATGTTTACAGATTGTAGTTCTTTGAGTATTACTTTACTTTTTTACTTTTTTACTTTTTTACTTGCATGCCTTTTGTAATTATTAGTTTATATATGTTTAGGTGTAGGTATTTAGTTAGTTTCTAATATTTTTATGTATTTTTTTTTTTTTTAATTACTATTATTATTTTTTGTAAAGTGTGTGTTTTTATATGGATCTTGATATCCGAAATAAAGAATTATTATTATTATATTATTATATTATTATTAACTTCGAGTCCAACTCGACCGAGCTTAGGTTCACAACGGAAACGCCAGGGTTCGCTTGCTCTGCCGAGCTCGATGAGTTAGGGGTTGAGATAAATACACTGTGAAAATAAGTATTAAAGGCTTCACATATTTCATCACCGCTGCTTAAATATTTGCCTTGATAAATCATTCTATCCGGAATTGAATCATTGGCTTTTTTTGCATGGACGTATATGTCCAAAAGTATTTTGGGTTAATTTTAATATTTTCTTCTACAAAGTCAATGTAATTTATATGGCATTCGCGTTCCATTTTATGAAACCTAGATCTAAGAGTTGAATATTTTTGATAATCAGTGTGGTTACCATAAGTTTTCCATTTTTTATGCAGTTTACGTTTTTCGTTTGATAATTTAATTAGTGGTACTGTGTACCAGGGGGGATGTTTAGTTTTGCTGGAGATGGAACGAGTAGGAACATATTTATTTATAATGTTATTAAGGGCATTATAGAAAAAATCTGTCATCTGATCTACATCTTTTATGTGAGAAAAAATACTAATCCAATTTATAGAATCGAGTTCATTTTTTATGGCTTCAAAGTTAGCTTTGTAGTAGATTTTCTTAGTATAAGTTTTATTTTTTAGTGGACTGGGTAGCGAGAGTTTTAGGTGTATTTCAACAGCTTTGTGATGGGGATCCTCCGGAACTATAGGATTAGAGCAAGATGAAACAGTACATTCCCGATTACTAAAAATTAAATCAAGTAGGCGGTTATTAGCGTTAAATTCGGAATTAAATTGGGAAAGCAACGAGTAGTTCATAAAGTCCGCTGTTAATATAGCACACATATCATTTTGAGTTTTAATATTCATACTACAAATCTCCTCGTCATAATACCAGATAGCTTTTGAAACATTAAAATCACCCAGAATTATAAAGATATCGTTTGGATTTGCGTTGAGTAAATCAGACACTCTGTCATAGAAATTGGAGAGTAGGTGATGATGATTTAAGCCATGTGGAATATAGGTGCAAGCTATGTGTAAAAAAGCGGAAGAGCTATGAGTAGGAGAAGCGTTGCCGGCGGCGGAGGAGGCGGCAGGGGAGGCGGTGGAGGCGCGCGATATTTTGGATATTTTTGTAAATTAAAAGTTGTTTCACTTTGTTCTTTAGACTTTTCACTGGGAACTGTTTGATTGGACCCTCGGTCCTCTCAACTCGTATGTAACAATGAGTTTAATCCAGTTACAGCGGACGCACACATGCACACATTGTGCCCGAATTGTATCGCGGTGGCTTTGGTCTGTCGCCGGTCTCATTGCTGCGTTGAATCTAGTAACCGGAATTAGACTTTAAATAGAATTTAACATGGTTTAATTTCGTTGGTAAGACCGTAGTGAAAAAGGTTCGCCTATTCGAAATACAACCATGCGGGGAGGAAATAAAATAGCAAGGGAAACGATGCGGGCGTCGGACGAAGCGATTATGCAGTCGAAAATAATGGCCGCCGCCGGTCCACATGCACGTTTTTGTTTGTGGTCTGTGACGCGATTTATACGCGAATTTCTACCATTGCTGAAGTGAGCACTATTCACTATAATTGCTTTGAACACAATTTCCTCTCTAAACTTTCCCGGACGTATAATTTTATGTTACACGAATTTAAATTAATGTGCATTTGCATATTATCCTCTATGTTTCATATATCTGATTATTTACTAAATGGAAATAATTTCGTAGAGTTGATAGGCAGTTTAGTTTACCCTTTTATTTTTATAATCGTAATTTTACTATCGCATACAAAATAGAATGTTATCTATTCAATATCTATCCAGGCCAGTATGGTTCTGTCGGGTGCAGCGGCGTCGTTGTAATCTCTGTAGCTCGGTGGCTTGTTTCCAAGAGCAGCCCGATTTCTTTAATATCGGCCGGCCGTATCTGTACAATTCAGCCGTTGACCTGCGAGCGTAACTTTTAATAGCCTTATCAGTACTCGGGCAGACCGCGGCCTGATCTCCCCTCCCCCGCGCCGCACCCCCTCTACCTTTATTAACAGTCGCAAAGATAGAAAGAAGCTTCAACTTTACCGCATCTCCTTTAATCTAAGTTTCATTAAATGGAACACAAATTACCTTAGTCGGCTTGACAATATTTTTTATGAATCTTACAAATTTATTAAATTGTATTTTTTAGTGCGATTGCCCATTCAATATATTTATTTCAGCTATTCAAGATTTTATTTTATAGGTATTTATATGGTAACTTAAGATAAATAATCCTGAATATTTGAACGAGATGGCCATGTTATTTATGCAGTAAGTGTATCTTGAAAACTCCACTGAAATTGAAAAACTGTTCGCTTTTCCGTTGATCGTTGATACACTATTTATGTCAAATTTGAGGCTTCTATGTCTGCTAGAAGTGCCTTAAACTTATGGTGACCGCAGTGAGCAAGTGAGTGAATAATATTAAAAAGTGGATGAAGTGGTTGAATTATTGGAGTATGTTTATGTGTGCATATATGTTTACACCGTTAACGTGTGCAAGTGCATGATATTACAGAGGAATTTGTCTGACCTCTGTTGCTGAAATACTTTACAACATTGGTAAAAAGAGTTCAGAGCCGTTAAATCCGCCGTAAACCATAAAATTTGCATTTATTGGCCGTCCACAGTGTCATAAATTCGCCGGATGTGAACTGCCAACGACATTTTGAGTGAATCTGTGATGCGCTGTTGTCGCTGCCTGACGTCGGCCGACGGCGGCGGCGGCGGCGGCTGGTAGTCGCGGAGTCGGCGATGTGCATTAATTGAAATCGCCGGTCAATTAAAAGAGATATGACGGAGGCCACCCGTGCCGCGCGCGCGTTCTTGTTTGCAGGCCAATTATCATCATTTGCTCGCTCACTCTGAAACAGGCATCGCACTGCCTGTCATATCACCAACTAAATGTTCGTACTGTATACATTTCATTTCCTATCGTGCCGCACCACTTAACAATTCTGCATAACCAATATCCGCGCGCAACCTCGTAGCGCAAACAGAGCCACTCGAACTCGAATACTTAATGTCTTTATATACGAGCGTAAGTAACCACACCGGAGTAATCCCATGCAAACAAGAAACTAAACTTTACACTCACGTCGCCTCGTAAGTGGGTGCGTAAGTCCAATAATTCAAGGGGTGCGGGTGCTCGTAATGTTAGAAATTTCCAGACGCCTTGAGAAGTTGGGCCTCGCCCCGGACCGCGCAGGTCGCCGCCTCGCAACACCTCATGTCCGATGCCATCAACTGCACTTGATCAGCTATTCATTTTGCTCTATTCTTAGATTCGAATATGTATAAATATGCTGGTGATATTCATGTAACTCCAGTTAAAGTTGCATAACATCTCTTCAGTGCTCAATTTATTTTTCATAGAGGTTATACAAGTTGTACTAATAAAAAAATATTTTATCAGATTTTGTTTATTTTGTGCTTGAACATATTTACAACTGTCTTATTTGCTGTCGGTCCCACACCTGTTTTTCGTTGTTTCACAAAAGGAAAACTTGTAACAACAAGCACGAATTCCAGCTGAAACTTTGCCCTCAGTACAATTTCATATTTATATTGTTCTTATTGAGGAGGCATCTGTTTATTATCTTTGTGATTCTATACACAATTGATAATGACCTGACAGTATAGAATACAACAAATCGAGCAATTCAATAAATATTATCAAAAAATATATGTATTTATGTGTCGCAATCGCGATGCATAAATGTGCATCTAAATCGGCAGACTTTTGAAACATTTCGTTCGTGTTTTCATAGTTTTGTCACTTAATCAAGTTAAACTGCGTGTGAAGTGCCGTAAATGTACTGAAAACTTTTAACATTCAGAATGATTTAGCATCTCCAGCTACTGGTCTTTTTGTATCCAACTTGAGACACTTCGGGAAACTTGAGAATAGAAACGAATATAATGTATTTGATAGAGAGTAATTAAGTAGTTTTATTACTACCGTACACATAATAAAAACAATAATTCGCTCACACCAATCAAGCTGAATACGTGATTCATATCGCGATTAATTTTAATTGAACAAAGCTCGCACAGCTATAAATTTATTGGAATATTACTATTTGTGTGTGCGTGACGTTCAGTATGATTTACGCAAGGTAATGCGTTTCAATGAGAGGTGGTTGAGATCGATGGATCGGGATGCGGTGGTGTCGGGCGGATGACAAGTCGGAAGTGAGAATTATTGGATAAGAGCGGTGTGAGTTTGTTTAGCGGAGCAGTGGCGGCGGCGGCGGCGGCGCACAATGGCTGCCACGGCGCGAGACGGAACCGGATAGGAGCTATTGCCGGCTGCAGCCGATAAGCGCCGAACTCAACCCGCGCCCGGGACCACGAGCCTGCCCTGATTTATGTACGACGTGTCTCCTTTTTAATGAGTCCGTAAGAAGATATCTCCCGAACCCTACAATAAATTTACTAGCAGTGACTTGCCAAAATGCTTCTACGTCGATATCTGCAAACAAACCCTGTCCCGTTCCGTTAATCTGCTGAAGCGAAGGATATATCGCGCATATAAGTCGTGAGTTATATCGTGTAATGGCCGTCTATCTCGTTGATCTGCCAGTTTTATTTATGGCCATGTTTTCCTTTACGCGCTCTCTCCAATTTGTGGAGAGTGAAAGGGATTGTTATAAGGCTCTGCCATGTTTCATAGCAATAAACATGTGTATCCAAAGTAACGACATTAACCGGTTTTCCTCGAGCTTTCTTTTTGTTTCACATTACTATCTTCTCCATTTGCTGCTTCTCGTTATATTTTTTAGACATTTAAATGGGAAATTAGCTTTATGTGAACAGAAATGTATCTGTATTTTTTCACAAAATTCTCTTATGAAATCCAAAAGGTAATGATAGGTTGAGTATCGTCCACGTAGCGAGGGCGTGCCCGGGCGGCGGCGGCGGCGGCGGCGGCTGCGATGGGCTGTAAGTAGTGCGTTCATCCTGTTGAATTTATAGTCGCTTTTATATGAGTCGTTACCGAGAGGTCCCTTCTCGTCGGCTCGGGGCGCGGAGCCCGGCTTAGTGAAGTCGCAATTACGCTTTACCGGCTTTGAGTCCAAACGGACACCGACTTTTGCCGTCCATCGAATCGTAACGGAATTAGCGTTCCTGTGCTCTTTTAATTTGTTCTCTATCCTTGTCGACCCTCAAACGAATCTATTCTGAATCGTTTGCTCTCTTAGCCTTAATTTCTTTGAATCAGTGGGGAAATACGTTCATTTGTTTTTTAGTCATTTACGTGCTCTACGTGAAGTAAGGATTCGTAATGGAAATACTCTTGCTGTAAATCTCGGAACATTGGTATACTGCACTATAATATATGTATGTATATAAAATAACGAAAATACTCACATATAACTTTTTATCCAATATCCTTTGCGAGTAAAAGTACACACTTTGTAGCTCGTAGATGTGCTACGCCGCTCGTAGCACTCGTAGCGCCCGCTACGCGCGGCCCGTAGCACTTGTTTTTAAATCGAGTACGTGAGTTCTGCTTCTTGTGCTTTGCTTATTTATAATACAGAGCGATAACTTTATTTTACCGAAAGAATCGCTTAGAGCATAATATTAATAAAAATAACATGGCTGGTTTTGCTGTTATTTATACATAAAGTTAGGTATAAACTTTACGTGATACTAAAAAACTATGTTTTACGGCGGAGTCTCCTAGATTCGCGAGGAAAATTGCAGTAGGTAGGTGCATTAAAAATAAGTTAGACGACACCTGTACAGCGGCGCGAGGCGGGCGCGGCGCGGCGCTCATCCAACATGCATGCGCCGGCGCCCGCCACGCCGCGTTTCATCACCGCGTGACAACTTGCTCCACTCAACCCACTTTTATCTCATCATGACACATTTTATGCTTCTCGAATACTTCTATTCATAAAATTATTCCCGTAGGGTAAGAGCATGTCGTGAAAGTACCAACATTATGGGCGTTCCCATTTATTTAGGCTCCTTGATGAAAGCCATACGACGCGTAAAAAACCTGTTAAGTTTATGTGAATAATTTACGAGCCCGCTATCGGTGGATGCATGAATATAATATATTCGCCATATTATGTACGTCGAACATTTTTCATTTCAAGCTCGAAGTCAAGACTGATGCTGAGGCAGCGAGGATGGTTATTACTCTTGAAAGTTGAGCGACGATATATTGTTGCCAAAAATTTAATATTGACGTGTGCATTGTTAGAGGGTAGCGGGCTCGAACGCTGTGAACAAGGAAATTTTATAGGATTATTGAAAGGCAGTGCAGCCCGCACGCGCCTAAGTGATGAGGCCGCCCTGCCCCGACCGTTACGCCTGTAATACCATTTTACGACCAGCTTAGGACGTAACTTATGCAATATTTTGAATAACTTCGCTGCTTAGATATGAAATACTATAGCCGGGTCCCGCTGAGATAACTGTGTACTGTATTAGAACCTTTATATTGATGTACAAATTTACATATAGTAGGTATTTCTCATTAATATTAACATTTCCTATTATGACCTACCTACCTCATTTTTTATATTACTTAATGAGATGCTAATATGCGCTGTTAGCAAGTAAGAGAGCGGTATCGCCTTTCACTAATTAAATGTTTACGAGCGGTCCCAAGGCAGGAAGTTGTATGAACACCTAATAACGCGGACCAGTAATTTATTACATAGCGTGCTCCTTCGATCCCGGCAGCGTGTGTGATAACGTACAACTGTTACAATTTCAGTTTGCTTTTTGTGTCAGAAAATAAAGGTAGTCAGCGCTTCCCGGCGGGCGTTGGTCCAATCAAACGTAAAGGAGCCTCGTGGCAACCCTAAAACGATTTGATTAAAGTCATAAAATTTGAGGGAAACTTTGAGTAGATACGGCGAGTTTCGGGGTCCAGGTATCAGGGCGCGGTTGTTAAAGAGTGCAAGTTTAGCCCTTCCCCACCCCTCTCCCCGCGCCGCCCGCCCGCCCCGAGCGGCTCCCATTACCTTCCAATAACACACTCCACTGCCTCCGCGCACTTATACGATTAAGACAACTTTACTGCAAATAACGAAAGAAACTTTAAATTGCTTTTATTAACATACTACTCCCGTTTAGTCATCTACATTTACCATAAATCCTACAAATTCTACTTTGAAATTAACGTAGTCAGAAAAAGTGGTGGAAAAATAAAGTTTCCAACTTCAGAACAATTAACTGCTTGCTACAACGTTTCTGCATGCAACCACGCTTTGTTGGCATTTATTGCTCCAAACTTTTGATAATGAACTGTTATTCTTGCCTCTCTGTTTCATTTGCAATACGAGAAATCCGACGTAATATTTCGGGATGCCATCATACTTTTAGGTAAATATGGGTTTTATAAGTTATGACTTTGTCTTTGGAATTTGCGATGAGCAAACAATGTTGAAGAGTGTGGGCTAGTTGCGTGCTTTGTTTCTTTATTGGATCATGTTCCCGAGTCGCAGATCCTCGGCTTACGGTGGAGGCGCGTGCAAGTCGAACTTCGCTAACCATCCTTAAGAAACTTGCTAAAGTTAGCTGAATTCAAGGGATATGTTGGGTGGATGTGCCGCCGCCGCCGCTCCTGACCTCGAGTGAACCGTAATCCTCACAGATGATGCCCGGCTTTGCCAACTTCACTCCACCCACCAAAAGTTGTAAGGAACAACTAACAAAGCAACTTAGCTTGTTTGAAATTACATACCTAAGCCGTGCTTGAAACTGACTATTTGCTATGTCTCCAAGAAACCAATACTTGTAACTCACGTCTATTACTCGGATGATTAAATATACGCGGTAAAACTATGTATATGAATAGCCCGACTACTTTAAAAATAAAAAAACCAACAATATTACGTATAGATCTATCATATTCTATAGATCTATCTATAAATTGAGCTACTGAGGGTTCACTGATAAAAAATACGTATTTATTAGACCCTTCTTGGTTCTCTTACAGTTACTTCAAGGTGTTGCAAAATAATAAGCCAAAACTTGGTCAAGTAAATTTTTACCATCGGAAACATAATAATAAAAAGAACGCGATTTTAAAAGTTTATACATCATACATGCATTGTTATATAAATTATTGACAAACGGGTAAATTAAGAGCAAGCCCGCAGCATTATCCGGCGGCGGCGGCAGCGGCGGCGGCGGCGGGTCGCGCTGCCGCGCCGCGTCGCGTCGCATTATCAACCGTCACTCCGCTCGACAGGTGTCTCCTTCAGCCAACTCGAGAGTAAATTACCACCCGCGCTCATCGCTGAATCAGCCCCCGCCAAGAATCGATTTTCAAACCTCCTTACCGACTCCAGAAACAGATCAGTATTAACGACTACGGTTCAGCTCCAACTTTATTTCTGCAAACTCATTTAATTAGCTCCTTTACTAAGACAAATAATATCGCAAATTAAATACGAAAACCACGGTTACAAGGCAGAGTTCACATTTATGAATTGTCTGTGTTCAAATAGATTGCTGACTTGGTAAAATCTTGCACGTAGAGAGCTCGTTGTCGGTATTTAAATAGGGAAATGGGAAACAGAGGCGGTAAGACGAAGCACTGGTGGCGTACTATTGTTTTAATTAAAGTAATTGGAGAAGCGGCGAGCACCGCTCCCCGCTCCCGCGCCGCTCGGCCCCCGGCGCACACGAGACGAGCGTCCATCATGTCTTCTAGTGAATCATACTCTATCAATACATATATATTATGATCTGACAATCATTCCATGTAAATCGTTTAAATTGAAAAGACGAACTATATACCTTCAGCTTCTAATAGAACCATTAATTTAACTTCTGAAGCTATTACACGACAAGTGTCTTGCCACTATTCCCTCCTCTATTAAACGTCTCAGACTGGATCTTATGTGCTTAGGTACGTATGTACTTTATTTCGTCTTGTTCGAGATCCCAGGCAATGCCTTATTCCTGATACCACTTACGTGTTACAAATTAAGTTGTTAAACTAGCGTTGTGTTCCCCACACACCGACCCGGTCCTAAACGTGCCTTAGATGTAACAGTAATGTATTAATAAGACGACGCTAAAGAGCTTCGTTTTCTTGTCTATTTTCTCGTGAGTAGAAAAGTAGAGACGTCCTTTGTGAGCGTGTACAATGGGACACAAAGTTGTGAGATGTCCGATATCCAGTAGTCTAGTTGGCGAGTGCGGCGGGCGCCTCCAATGCGCCAAGTGCAGCGACGGAATATGAGAAAAGAAACGAACTGAGCTGACTCAACCAAAAAACGAGCAAAGATAAACGGAAACGGCCCGCTCGCTGAGAAAGAAGCGCCGCCCGCAGGAAGCGCCGTGCACACCCGCACATCTTCCGCCCTATTTCTCATATTTCTCACTGCGACATTCATTACTATTCAGAACCTTTATTTCTTTTAGATAAAAAAAGTCGCTATGTAAGTCGTTTGATCTATCTTTCTACCTACTTAGTAACTCAGACTTTATCAGATAGGTAGATGATAAAGCAGATACAACCCCTTTTAAGAAAGTACACGACTCCTGTCTTTAATCAAGCAAATGTTCTATTTTCGTAGCAAAGCTCGGATTAACCCTTTCACAGAACGCGTTTGTAAGTTTCCGTAAAGTAATTAAAGGTTCAAACAATTTAAACTCAAATGAAATTTCATAATCTGTTTATCAGGAGTATCTGTGTAACAATTTCACCCACCAAATTATGGGTAGGTACTGTGTCATTTATATACTCGTAGTCGTACACTTTATTTATTTCTTGGAAAACAGACAGCATACTATTTACTTATACTATTATTGTTGCATGCTCTTATAATAAAGCGGTTTTCGCTATAGTTTTGTTTACACACATAGCCGTGGATCAAGTGGTACAGAGATAACTGAAAAATATTAGTCATATTAAGAATCAAAATTAGGAAAGAGTTTTATCTTGTCTTTTGATATATGTGTTGAGATCGTGGGGAGTAAAAAGTAACTTTTCATTATTTGAATATGAGTAAAATGTGTAAAGATAACGCTGTAACAGCGTTCATATGGCCTGCGGCGTGGAGCGGCAGGCGTTCCGCTAAAAACAGTGAATAATGCAAAGGCTTACTACGGAACAGATCATATTTTTTCAGCGGAAATGTGAAATCGCGAAGTGGCAAAACAGAATTTAATATTCGTAAAAGGGTTAACTTGGAGCGGACAGCGTGGCGGTTGACGCGTGCCTCGGCTCCGAGTTTTTTTGGCCTCTTTCCAAAATCAATATCTTGGCATACAGTGACCGTCGCGCTTATGCACTAATCGTGCCGTGTTTGTGAGAGCCGGCCTCTCCGCGTTGATACATCAAATAACCCGATACACATACATTGTGGACTGAACATTATGAACTCTAAGGTATATTTATTTATATTAGATATATTTTTTGGAAATGGAATTAATTTTAATTTAATGCACAATATAGTATTATTGAAATAATGAAAAGAGCTAGGGCAGGATTCCTCTTATTTGAGACATAAAATGTGCGATAAAGAGATAAATAAATGCGTCGTGAATCTATTGGTTAAAGAAGTATATTTATTTAGCTTAAAAGGATCTTCTTTAACGAGATCTTATGGCAAATATCATTATCGTGCCGCCAAAATATCAAATTGAAACGAGGACACGCGAGGATGAACGAATGAATAATGCATGAAAAATAAATCTTTTCTCGGTCGTTTCTTTCGCAGTAATTCCGTAGGTAAATATTATTTAGCCCACATCAACGCAAGCAATAGGAATTGTGTCGCATAGAAACACTAATGGAATGTATTTTGTGCCGCGACCGCTCAGGCCCGCTTTATGCATGGCTGGATGTCGGGGTTCGGACAAGAGGAACTAATGTACACCGAGTTATGCTCCAACTTTAATACTCGTAAAATTTAATGTTGGATGTGACCATTTTATCTAATAGAACTTGTAATTACACAAAATGGGCTCAACGTCGAATAAACTACGCCGTAGCAGACTGAAACTGAAATTTATTTTAAAGGGGAAGACTACTACATTTTATGTTAAAGTACAAGCTACGAGAAGTTAAATTCAAGTAGTGTCTTTGAAATATCAGATAGCTACATGTAGATCGATAAATCCGCGATAGCTTTCAAATTATCAGCAAAATTCATGGACAATGGAGCGGAGGCGGGGCGTGATGTGCGCCGTGCTCGAGAGCTCGATTCATTTAAAGGCACTTGTCTGTAATTGCAGCGCCTGCCCGCTTCTCTAAGACTTAGCCGCGCCGAGTGGCCCCCGTTACTGAACAAAAAGAACTTTTAATGGTATGCCTTTGACGATCCAAGCCGGCTACGAGCGCGTTCACACGAGCGACCCGCCTCGATATTGCCGATGAGATGTTGTCGGGAGTGCCTACTGTGAGCGTTATATGTATCAGTAGGTTGGCCCTCTGTAATACTGTGTACTTAAATTACTTCTTGGTGATATTTTTCTTCTGTTATTTTCCATGGTCATATATTTGACGTTACTGTACTTAAAATTTTACTAACAAGTTCATACCCTAAAGTTTTTATTAATTCTGTAAAGGGTCTAAAATAATTCGTTTCCACATGCTCGTTCGCCTCTAATGCTGAGTACACACGCAAAAGAACCGGATTCGTTGGTCCTGGCTGAATGGTTTGGCGAACGGTTAAGATTGTTCTTTCATCCTAATTATAAAATAAATAAATAAATAATAATAAATAAATATGTGGGGACATCTCACACACGGCCATCCGACCCCAGGCTAGGCAGAACCTGTGTTATGGGTGTCGGACAGCTGATATATCTACACAAATACATAGATAGATAGATACTAAATATAAATATCAACACCCAAGACCCGAGTACAAATACCAGTCTTTAAACAAATATCTGCCCCAGCCGGGAATCGAACCCGGGACCTTCGGCATAGCAGTCAGGGCCACTAACCACTACGCCATTCGACCGTCAATTATTTGGTTGTTAGCGAATTGCTCCAGGTTAACGTCAAAATCCAACGAACGTTTTCTCGTTGATAAGTTCTTTGTCGCTAATGTAGACTCGGACTATAACACCGAAAGTTGCTCATCACTACAAGGATATGAACCTTAATAAAGGTATTTATATAATTAAATGCATTTTATATATATATGAAATTCGTTTATTAATTCAGTATTAGGCATATTCCCAGTTTCCACTACATACACAGTTACACCCTTTCCACTTGCAATGTTCGATAAAATACCTCCAACCGGAAACGGAATTAGCTTTTGGCAATTACGGCTGATTGCAATGCTTGCAAAGATGTTTGCGATGTTTCGTGAGTAAAGGTTGTACCTGAAAAATAGCGTATAGCGGTTGCACTTCCGCTGTAACGCAATAAATAGCCGGCGCGGCGGCGCTTGACCCACTTCCTGCAACATGCCGAAACGCCCGCGATTTAATCGCGCCCAGCCCCACTCCCTCCTTCCGCCGTGACCTCACACGCCTTGCTACTTTGCCCCATAATTATTAAATCCATTCCAGCTAAGAAAGCTGCACGCCCAGACATAGTGAAGAAAAGTTATCGCGTTGCAAAACTCTCAGGTACCAAATACCGCTCTACCTTTCAGGGCTAGTCCATTTGCTACGTGTATTTAGAGGAAAATCCTACGTATTCCATTAGAAAAAGTAATGCAACATTGTATATTTTGCACTCTGGAGGTGGGTAGAGGGCGGCGGGCGGCGCATCTGATAGCCGGGCGGAAATTGCGCGGCCGTCGCGTGCGCTGCGGCGCGCGCGTGCTGCTGACGTGCACTCCGCCGCTATTTTATTTTGTCCTCCGCCGCGCCGCCGCCGAGCAAATCTTTCCGAACGCTGTCCGCTGCGACCAGCTCCCTGCATCTATTCACTGAGCCCGCCTCGCTTCCATACTTCCTTTTGCAATTTACCTGTATGTACTCCTTCCTATACAATGTTTATTTTACAAGTTTCCGGGCCAAATCCTATGCGGGTCTCCGGCCAAAGCCTTACAAGTGTAAATTTACGTTTTCATGGCCTTATAAGTAAGGCAGGTAAATTATTATATAAGCTTTATTTTTATCATCGTATTTCTTAAATCGAGTTTGTGCTATACTTATGGTGCTCTTGTTTTCACTTGAAATAGTGGGCGTTGTGTATTTACATGCAGAATACATCAAGTGAAAGCAAGAAAAAACCTCACTGTCATCTACATAGCTTCATGTTATTGTATCTTTGTCTCAGCAACTGTCTCATATAATGTTACACTCGTGTGCGTTCGCACGACGACACTCATAAACAAAGCGGACGCGAGTGTGCGCAGAAATATTTTTGTGAAACTTTCATGAATATATTAGCCATAAATGTGCCTAAAGGAATCTATTCCCTGTGGCAAGCAACCGCCGCCGCCCCCCTCACTCATGAATACCTACAACACAAACACTCCACGTTACGTTAACCCTACTGCGTACATCTAAACCAAATATATCTCTAATTAAGCTCTTGCTATCTTGTTACGAATTCTAATACGATGCTGGTTCAGCGTTTCACATTATGCTGTTAAAGAGAGTGCGAAATTACTGAGAAAGATAAGTAAAAGCTACAAACTTTAAAACTTTAGTGGGTATAATGAGAATGTGAGATGGGTGCCGCGTCGCCGCGTGATGGGCCTCGGCGGCGCGACTACTGGCTCTTGTTTCCGCACAAAAGTCATAAATAAAAGTTATAACATTATATTTTTACGACAGCAACAACTGTCAAGTTTGGAAGAAGAGAAGAAGAAGCGAACTGGCTGGGAGTTGTTTGTTATCACATCTCGAGGCCGGCGACCAAACACCCTTAGTGATTTTTCACGACAGTACCAATACAATATAGGCGTAGGCGGTAGGGCGGAGTAGCTCGCCGGTTGAAAGTTATGGCGCGGCCGCGGCGGCGTCGATAAACTTTTGTTTTCTGACTCAACACAGCTGCGGACAGGGACAACTTTGCAACTGCTTAGAAATATTAATAAAATGTTTTAAATAGGGCTTCCCTTTAACACTTGTTTGCTAAAGCACCACAGAATACATACATATAAGTGATATAACCAACGAGTACGATAGAAACTTAAGCTTTAGAGGTATATTCAAAGTAGTGTGATAGTGAGAAATTGAAATGACAATTTAGAGCTAGCTTTAAAAATGCAATTTGGAAGTAATCGATTAGAGTATACGGCGGGATTGGGCCGGTCGCGTGTAGGGTGGCCGGGCGCGCCGCTGCCTTCCGGAAAAATGCTCAGAATGTTGCCGATAGATTAACTTCTGATCTCTTTCCCGATATAATAGCACTACGCTTATGTAAGGAATTCTAAGCGCTCCAATCTCGTTTAACCCTAAGAATGACTTTCCTTGAAATCTTTTGTAATCTTCATTTGTTCCCGTTTTCGGGTGACAGCGTTCGGATATAATATATATTTGATTACTGTAGTGTTATTTTATTTTTATTAACAAAGCAAGAAAAAATACTATGTATGATACTTAACTATGGGTAAATTACAACAAAGAACAACCTGCACCGCTTTCCACATATAGCATTATGTATTATAGAGCTGCAAATACATTATGAGATAGTCTTTAGGTCTGCTACCTGGTACCCTCTGATATTTTTCACGCCAAACCTTATAAAATCTTATTTTCATGCATAGCTGTCACCGCTACCATATCATACAATTTATTTTTTAACTCAGGCTTGGTGCATATTTAATACGACTGTACTATTTTACTACAGGTAAAATACACTACACCGCTCTTTGCATAATAACTTTTGTGAAATAAATTTGTTGTTAGTATGCATAGAGTATAAACCAAAGCAGCAGATGTTCGTAAGTACATAATGTGTAGGATGTTATAATATGTTGCTTCGCTCCGCGATGCCCGTCACGGCGACATCGGCCCGCGCCGCCCCCATACTCCGGCATGTTCATGTTTCGTTTGAGCTGCTTTGTGGCATTAAGTACTTACGGAAAACACACAAGGTTACAGTTTACAGTAGTGCTCTGGGCGTAAGGAGGTTTGGAGTTATGTGAAAGAGGTCTAGTTTAAAAGTTGCTCTCACAGACTGAGACTGTCTGTTAAAGATTTATAGACGTACTTACCACAATTCTAATTTAACATGCAGTACATAATATAGCCATATATATATGTTTGTTTAATATTGAACTACCCATAATCGATTTTATTTTGATGATGATCATAACTGTTAGTACCTAACGTAACCACAATCGAAAAATATATTTCCTTGTAATCAAATAGAATTGGTATGGTTTCATGTTCGTCCAGCTCATAAATACTCGCTGCCGGTCTGTATCTTTACTAAGCTTTTGATGTGTGTAATTGATATAGAGCTTTGATTCTCTACCTACAACATTTATTGAGATAGCTTTTGTTGCCGGGGCTATAGCGTTGGCAAAGCCATTCGTTATTGTGTTTCGATTCATACACCTATTTCTCCTTATGGGTAGAATCTAGGTTGATGCTAGATAGAGTTTATGCTTCATATGATTATACTTAGTGCTGATCCAGTTGGTATGTATTATTTTTGGGGTCCATTGCAGAATTCAGCTTATAAATAAAACTTGTCAATAATTCTAAAAAAACCTTAAATTAGAAAAAATCTTTATTGGTTGTATAGAGACCCATAGCTAGGCAGACATGTTGGTAAGTATATAACGTATTTGTTTTTGAGATAATGTATCACATGATTGTGTTATTACTTATTATTTGCGAAACTACGATAAAGGCAAAAAGGTGGGAATTCAGTAAGCTGCATGTATATGTTGGTTTCATATATATTTTTTTTTTTAGTGCAGTGCCGTGCAGCGTCCATTACTTTTTAAGATTTTAACATGAACACGTGCTCTCATCACAATCTCCGTTAGCGGTAAGTGGGCGATCCACTCATATCGCCGCGAATTAATTTATAAGTAGATGGCGTCGGGCCCTTGGGCTCGAGATCGGAGGTGCGTTCCCGGCTCCAGCCGCGCCGCTTGTTTACATACATGCGAATTCCATTAAACTCCTTGCTCTGTACCGTAGCCCCCCCCCCCCCCCCTGCCCGCACCCTCCCCCCGACGCCAAAACGATCCGGTGTTGGTTGATTTGCAAGTGCAATTTACATTTATCTACTGGGCTTCTGCATATGCATGTTAAATTTGGCATTAATGTGATGTGTAGGTAAGTAATTTAAGCATAATGTTAAATACATAAGGCTTTGAAACCCGTAGAACCTCGCAAAGTCATGTCGAAACGCCGGGAAATCTGATGTAGAGGTACAAACATGAAAACTTTTGTAGGTAGGTACTACTTAAACTGGGTATTTCATAGCATGTTGGTGTCATTTTCGTTAGTTTTCGTTTTAGCTTTGGTCTCAAATCTATATAATATTTTAACTGAGTTCGTGTATTTAATATTGCTACCCATAAGGGTCCAAAACTAACTGTAGCATTTTTACCTCTCGCACTGATCTCTTCAGCCTTTTCATTATTTTTTTTCTTTTTCATTTATTAAGTTACGCGACACATTAATTAATTTCATGCAATACAAACCTCCGTAGCAATGGATAAGCTATCTCCGTAGCGGCGTAGCCACGTAGCAACTCGTAGCCTGCTACGAAGTGGATCGTAGCACGGCGTAGCACTCAGCTATGTGTTGACCAAACCGCACGTGGAAGTGGCATTGGCGCGCGTGTAAACGCGTCGTACTGTGGCCGGCTTTACAATATTTAAGTATTTCATTTACATTCGACTATGATTATTGGTTTTAATGTACTCATTCATAAAAATATTTAGTTTTAATATCATATTCATGGTAAGGGAAAGTACAAAAAATAAGCATAGATTTCTACTCGGGAAATTAAAATCGCTATCATGAAGTCTAAATTACAATCAACGTCTGCATAAAATGCGAGGTGCAAACGCAGCGCATTCTTCACCGCAGCGTCACTTACGACATTGAGAGCGCGGCGACGCTGAGTGTCATTTAGCGCGAGCGCTGCGAATGTGATTCAGCGCAGCATTAAAAAGTCTCAACAGCCGGAGCAGTAATTACATCCTCGCCGGCGCTGCGGCGCTGTGTCGACACGCACCGCACCTGCAATATTTAATTCAAACGCCTCATTGTGCTTTAATCCCGGACTAATGAAATTTTATGACAGTTTCCACTGCGCCAACTTTGAAAATGAATTAAATTCACATAGCGCTGACTTGGTCGGCGAATGTATGAAAGTCGTTGGTGTGTTTGCTACAGATGCAATCTAAACTTGTTCACGAGGTAACTGCAGCTCAATTATCACCGTTTGTGCTGCGCTTTGAAGTAGTATAAACTTATTAAGGTGTAAATACAATCTTGGGATTTTGTGTCATATGTTGAAGTTGTCTAAGGGCCAAATTTACGGGTTGCATAGAAATCTAACTTATATTAAACTACGATTTCATTAATCACGATTGCTGATTTCGTCTAACTGCGTTTAGAGTAACCTGAAATTCATCGTTGCTATTTTAATCTCGTTTACGTCACCGGTGTTTCAGCTACAGACGAGCCCGCAACACTGAAATGCGTTTAGTTATTGCGTCGCGCCGTACATACTTTTTGCGTATTTTGATTTCGAGCAATGGAGTAACAAAACGTTTTGACACATTATAAAACAAAAAAATAATATATGTCGTTGACAAAGCGTTGTTATTTGCTCAGTGGTTTGTTTATGACGTTTGACAATGACAGCTTTCTATAACTGCGTTTAGCAACGCTAACTGGCCAATTTATAGCAGTTACAGCTGTAACTGCGTTTTGCTCTAATCTTGGTTAATATTGGTCGGTGAAAATCGAAATGAGCGTATAAGCTCGTTTAGAGCATAAACTGCGTTTTCGATCCTTCTAACGACGTTTAATTACTTCGGTGAATTTGGCCCTTAATCACACAACACTTTCAAATGTTTAAATTGATAAATAAATACCATCGCAAACCTGAAGTATTATAATTTTGCAAAATATTAACATATTTCTCTTCTTTGTTTTCAGGTATGCTTAGTTAAACACTATTCTACATTGTATAAGTAAGTCCCTCAACATATCATGTTTCTTTGTTGTCTAATAAGACAGTTCCTGTTATAGGAAAATCTTCATAAGTAACATACAAGTAACACAATTCATCAAAGCTTATTACATCTTAACAAAGACATGGAGGAAAATAAGATGCGGGTATATTGTACAGCTATACGTGACTGTGGGATGCGAGTATAAATCGAGAAACTAGTGGCACGTAGAGCCTTTGTACGTAACACATAGAGAAATTTGTCCTGGGAGTTGTATGTGCACGCTATTTGAATACGAGGCGAGCGGGGCGGGCGGGGCGAGACATCGGTATTCTCCGAGTGTGCTCGCTGCCAGTTGTCCGGCGCGCGCCGAGATGCGCCCGCGAATATTTTATCAGCGGCAGCTCCAATAAGATATACTTTTAAATATTCAGCAGTACGACGCTCTCTAAACTTTCGAAATGGATCACCCCGGCCACTCGCCGCCGCTGCGTCTCAAACTACGTAAAATACATTTGCATTTTAAATTCACCTTTCACGTGTGATTTTTAGATTTTAAAATTGATAGCTCTCGAAGCTTATCTGTATTCAAGAGCTTCAAAGTACACTGCCGTCTTATTGATGAGGTTCGATGCGAGGCTATTTTAAATTTTACTTTTAATGGCTGTTTTCACTATAGTGAAACTAATGATAGGTGGTATACCTAACTTAATACGTAAAAGTGTTAGAAAAAAAGTACTTGACTTCATAAAAGTAAATTTAATCAAATTTAAAATATACCTTTTTACCTTAGTTACTTTGGATTTTCTAAAGCATCAGGCCGCCGCCGCCGCCATTATTTCGAGTAGCGAAAGGCAATGATTGGCGCGGTTTGCCGGAACCGCCTTATTTCCATCTTATTACAGCGGCGCGATATTAAAGCCAGCGGCTGAAACGCCGCGCTGTCTTTGCTCGTGAATTAGGTTAATGGCCTGCCAGGTGATTTCCTTCTAAGCTCTGTTTCGACCTGAATGCCGCCGCTCAACACGCCACCGATTCTGAAACACTAACAAATACTTTATATTCTCCGCCTGCGCGAGTTACTTACTTAACCGCGCGACTTATTAATCTCGTATCTTAATTTATACTATTTTTGTGACTTATAAATGTTACAGTTAATCTTGGTAACGATGACCGACTAGCTAGTGATGACCATTTTAGTTAGATATCTTGGTATCATAACTTAAAAATAAAAGTAGCTTTAGTTATACATACCTAGGTACCTATATAAAACTATAATATTAAATTAATTATTATAATAAAAAATTAACTATTCAGTTAACATTTAAATCATTCCAGTTGGATTCAAACTTTAGCAATTTTATCTAGAAAAGCCAAGTAATATAATTTTATATGACCTATAAACTGTCGAAATTAAATGAACTTTTCGCAAAGCCTTATACTGGGCACGAACTGGTATAATCAAATGGACCCGCGCACCCGCTTTTAAATATTCATCAGACTGAATTTAAATATTATCTCCGTTAAAATTATGGTTTTGTATGTACATAGTTTTTTATCCTGGATCTCCCTGCAGCCGTTTGATTTATGATCCGCGTCGGGCCCCCGCGGCGCCGGCTGCTCGGCCGCCACTTGCCACTTGCACGAGCCACCAACCTAACAAAAACTAAGCGTATTTCAAATAGCTCCGCAATATATATTCTGAATGTCGCTCCGAACCACAACATTTGTCGCAAACATAACGTAAAAGCACATTTTGTACACACAATGAAAACGTTTGGAATTTTTATCTCGCCTCTCAAACACACTTTCACAAACACAATACACTTTACAGCATACACATTTTCTTTCTTAGTTGTTTCCTTACCGCCCACTACCTTAAAGAAAATTTTTATGCAGCAATAACATTGCAAATAGGGGCTCTACTGGTGTCTGTAGGAAGCAAGTTTCAGAGTTGTGCAGTCTCCACGGTGAAAGGTTATAAAACTTTATCTTCATCCAAGAATATTCTTACTAAACTTTCCTACAATATAGCCCATTTCTACCCTCACTTTCTCCTGGGATTTCTTGAAATATTATTTCGCGAGCTAGCTTATTTTAAAAGCGATGATACCTAGCTATTGTAGAGGTAGTCGCATTATCGGACTCGTGAGTTGGGGCATGTTGGCGGAACGTGCCGGGCGGGCGCGGCGGTGCGGCGGCGGCGGCGGCGCGGCGCGGCGTCGCGATACAGGTTCTAATCTTGTTATAATATCAAAGTACGCCGTGCGTTATGATCCGTCCCTCGCGTGCAGACTTGAGAAACCTTCACCGGCTCAATCGATACGTTTAAAGCACCGACGCAAACGACTTTACCAACGGGTTACTGAAAGCTCCTTTTCGCTAAGGCCCATAAGCCGAGGAGACTTACTGAAAAAATATCTACTAAAACTATCGAACCCTACAGCACGGCATACGAGCGCCCAACGAGACGTGGAATTATGTTCATTACAAGGTTTTACTGTGAGCCTATCGTAATCTAACAATATACTACGTTATCGGAGCCTGTATATTTTACGATGATACGATGATATAATGCATATTAGAAAACTAAACTTTTTACTTATGCGTTAATCAGATAAACGAAAACTTCGATGCAAAATCATTGAATTTTTTAAACTATAATAATCATCATCATCAGCCAATAATTATCCACTGCTGGACATATGCCTCCCCCAAGCAGCTCCACAACACTCGGTCCTCGGCCTTTCCCATCCCGCCATAAACTATAATAACCATATTTACTAAGATTACCATTATTATTAATTGATTAACCACGGTTTTTTTTATGTGATGCGCTGATTTTACTTATAGTTTGAGTTTGGTCTGTTTGACGTTAAAGTTGACTTATATTACCATTTATCTTGATGCCGATGTGGTAAATAATCAGACTGTGAGAATAATCAACTGCCTCTGTGGTCTAGTGGTAGAAGCTTCGCTTCATGACCCAGAGGTCCCGGGTTCGATTCCCGGGTGGGACCATCAATTTGTGTTTCTAAATTGTGGTTCTAAGTTTGGTTAGGACACAGAAGGCTGATCACCTGATGTCCGAAACAGTGAAACGATCCATGCTGTCGGATGGGCATGTAAATCAGTCGGCCCTGCGCGTAGCTCTCTCCAGTCGTGTCGGTCAATCCGTCCCATTGGGCTATGAGAGTAATGGAACAGAGAGTGCTCCTGTGTACTGCGCGCACACTTGGGCACTATAATCTACTCCTGCGTAGATGGCTGATCTCAAATGAGAAGGAGGACATTATTAAATAATCAGAAATAACTCTTAACCTCAAAGCTTTTTGCTGGACTTATGCATACTTTTATATGGGGTTCGTTTTCCCGTTCGAGTTACCAACCTAAAACTGTAATACCTATACCAATCATACTCTTCGCAATGTATAATTTATAAAAATAGTTTGAAGTTTGAGTAGTACCAATTTTGCAAAGATGCCTCGGCAGCAAATCGTTTTAAAAAGTTTCTGCAGAGATGATGTAGAACACGATCATAAAAAGAAAATAAAAGTGCATATATCAAAGGCAATTTATCTTTACTGTAAGTTTCAGTTTTATGTACTAGAATAAGAAATCAGTTTTTGCTAACTTTACAACATGCTTATTAATCAATGATTCAATATTTACTAAGAGTAGCAGTTTATCAAATTCCCACAGGGTCCCTGGTCAAACCAAGCATCAGTACTCGTACATGCGATAGGTTAAGATTACGAGTAAATGCTCGAGGAGTTTCCTTCGCCATTTCTTTTCCTCAGTGACCGCCGAGCCTGTGTGAATTGGCGGTACACTAATAATCTAGACAATCAACAAATTGCTGTAAAAAATAATTTACGTTGAATAAGTGATGAATCTGAATGTAGGTACTTATGATATAATTGCCTGCTATAAATAATTTGGTTTTTCATAATGTTTATATTATTAAACTTACTACAACTCCTTCAACCTAATTTGATTTCATATACATAGGTAGGTATAATTTAAATTTTATTTAGAGATAGAGTTAAACACATTGCACCACTTTGGAAGTGTCTGTTACTCGTAAAGAATGTCTTTGTAAAAATGAGATTTTTAGGCACCCTAATAAGAAAAAATATGACATCGCACGTCTAAGCTTATTTTTTTATTTTGTATGCAGGCATGTCCATATTCAGGATGTTGCAAAAAGGGTGTACTAAGCCGAAACCTACATGTGCAGCATGGTATATGTAAGCCCGAAACTAAAATCAGAATTTCAAATAATAATTCATTTTCCATAGAAACTTTGTTGGTCACTGACTTTTTACTATAGAGAATGTTTTTTTACTGTTTTACCCTTTTTTTTACCCTTTAATTTTGTACTGTTTTCATTATATATGAAAATTGAAAAGCTGTATAAATGTAGTCCTAAGTGTAGTACTTTTGGAATAAATCCACTGTGAATAGCGCTCACACATTTCGATACTGAATTAGGGTTCCATTTTAGGCATTCAGTTACTAAACCTTACTATAACTAAACCTTCTATCTCCTATTGAAATTCTGAAAACATAATTAACTAATTATTTTGTTGTCTAACTTGGTAGATTTAAAAATAATAATTGAATCAATTGGTAGCGATAGTTGGACCAAACATAAGGATGCCTTTGCCCAACAGTGGGACATAAGGTAGGTAGTTTAAAAAAAATATAATCAATCTCGATGTTTATCCGCGACTGCGAGTAACGTCGAAGCAAGGACAACGTGGCTATGATGGGGAATTTCAGATGCACAGAATGTGAGTTGCTTGTGTACCTCCACAACTGATGTTCCATCTCACATCATGCCCTGCGAGCCCTGTGTGCCCTTAAGAGACCCCTAGTGGTGGTGCATATCAGTTGCCCTGTTAGTTTCTATTCGTAATTCAGTTT
The DNA here is from genome assembly GCF_932276165.1 of Plutella xylostella. Lineage (NCBI taxonomy): Eukaryota > Metazoa > Arthropoda > Insecta > Lepidoptera > Plutellidae > Plutella > Plutella xylostella. Next base: position 5,831,864 of record NC_063984.1, on the reverse strand, counting down.
ATGACTGAGGCCAGGCAATGACGAGTTCATTTAATTTCTTTCAGCCTTATAACACTCCGTTAATAAGTAATACGAGATTATAATAATCTATCGTTTGTAACTTTCTCCCCTCTGAAAAACCCTTTTCGGCTATTCAACTTTTGCATTACCTGCTTATAATCGACGACCCTGGAAGTCATTTTAAATTGAGGACGTTAGGCTCTCACGTCTTTTTAATATTAATAATATTTAAAATTAATAATATTATTATTTTTAAATAAATCTCACACACGACCACCACTCTCTGTACCCAATGTAACTAACATAAAGCACGAAATAATCAGTTTGGCTTTCATTGTACAGTCCATTAACATTTGGGAGAGTCTTAATTTACTTTTAGTAGACCAGTAATAATATGCCACTTATGCGACCAAAAAAACAATGTCTTATATTATTTGTAGACTGCTAGGGAGATGGACATGTTCAGCATTAAACAAATACCTATTGCAAGACATAAAATTGCAACTTTACATTGAAGACCTGGAAATAAATGGTAAATAATATATTTCAAATATAAGAACAGTAAAATGATCGTTGCAGGTTTCTTCTTGATCTTCCATCAATATAGAAAGCGAAGCAGATGTCAACTACAGCTGGTTGAAGGGGACCAAATGATATAAAGACAATTTGACCCGAAGTCAACCAGCTAAAGCGAACAACGCCTTACACTTTCAGTCGCCAAGCTTTGTCTTCCGGTGACGCCGACTCCTCCGCGCTCGCAGTGTCTTTCCGCTCCCGAGGCCGTCCCACCGCGTCGGACACTCTAAATCAATGCAGTTTGCTAAACATCATGTGATCATTTTAAATGTAAATTATTTTCTTCGCTAACACATTCTCATATATCATTCAAGCACGTATCATCGTGGCATTCCTGTTATTTTGGTAGTTGTACATTCTGTGTAGATATTTGTGTGGAGGAAGAGCGTAGTCCCAAAATAGCGTGGTGTGGCGCGTGCGACGCGGAGCGGCGGGGCGCGGCGGCGGCGGTCGCGGCGCCCGACACATATAGGGCTCGGGCAGCGCGCTCTGCAATCAGACGCAGTGTTAGCTTACCCGCCAGCGCCGCTCGCAGCCGCTCCGCCGGCGTCTCCGCATGTAACCGTACACGCCGCCTCGCTATTTCCGTCCCGTCCACTGCACTAATTCGGGCAGGGTTAACGCGGCGGCCTCCGAGCGCGCGCCGCTCGCTTCCCTCTCGGCTTCCGCACGGCGACACTCAATCTCTCTCTTATCATCGACGCGTTCCCGAAATAAATCCACATACACTTGGTAAAGACCGTTTCATAATTATTTAAAGCTGATTGTTCAAAGGGAACATTTTGAAGAGATAGGTTAATCGCGACGTCATCGACCTGACGTAGGTGACCGTCGAAAGGTTCGTTGACACCTGACGTGACCTTGCATCTCGCTTTATTTGACCCATTGACGGTTTAAAATCTTTGGAAATGTAGATTTTTGGAAATCAGAATTTTTGGAAACGGTCTATCTTGAAAGGCGTTTGGTTTTATTTTTCACCTTTACTTGTTAAAGTTAAAAGTGTTCGCAGAGCAGGTGAGAAACGCGACGGAACCTCAGGTCACTGCTTAACGTTCGCGAATGCATTCCGACCGACGGCGACGCGACCTAGCGAACCTACTAACCCCGCGACGCGAGGGGCCCTGCGCCCCGCGACCCCAGCCCGGCGCCCGCCCCCGCACCCCGCGCCCCTGCTACCCGGTCCAGCCGAAAGCTTCCAAAATACTTAACGACTAGCGGTAGGCGCTAGCATGAGAATCCCCGAGACCAAGATAGATATTTTAGGAGTGCATTGCCCTTTTATAAAAGTGGTAGTGCATCTCGTTGATATGATGTAGCATCTCCCGGCGGGGGCGGCAGGCCGGGCGGGCGGCAGCGCGGCGCCCGGGCGGCCGGGGCGGGCGGGCCTCGCGTCTCGACTGAGAGGCGCACAGCATCGCGCCGCCGCCCCGCGCCCCGCCCCGCCCGCCGCCGCCGCCGCCCAGCCGCTCTGTCTGCTGCGTCTGCAGGCGCCGCGCACACCCGCGCACCCTCGCCATACACATTCATTACAACTGAATGGACACACTCACCGTAAACCCATAAAACCCACGCAATTAGTATAAGGCACAGCTTCAATACTCGCAACGTTTCTATTCAGCATCCGGAGCAGCCCAATTCGTCTAGAGCTCGTGTGATTTCAACTTGGTTTATGCCTTAACTTAGTACCTAAATAAACCACTCATTGACAATATGATTATGATAATTACATAATATATTATAATTATTATGTCCCACTGTAAAGGATGATTTAAAATGGATTAATTTAAAAGGAGGTTTCAATCTCAATGCCTTTTAACACAAATTGATTTTGAATTGGAATTTTCCCCTATAAAAATTATAGATCAAGTGACTTATTAGTTCTTTGAAAATATAAGTGTAAGTATTATAATTTTAACAAAAAATTCACTAAGTAGGTATATTAGGATGATTTTTGTAAAAAAACAATAATATAATATAACATTTTATGTAATACTTTGTATATTAGTCCCTTTAAGTGCCTCAAAATGAGGTTAGTACTTAGAATACCTAAATGATTATGATTTCTACATAAATAACTTCTAAAACTTTTAACATATACAAAACATGGGGTGGGATTCTGTCAAATATTTCGTAATCAATCTGAAGCACGTCGTAAATAAATTCGGGATGGGGCTACAAGAACGTATATTAAGTTTATACACGGAGTAGTACCTACATATCTATGAAATATTTTCATGATGTCGAAAAACTGATAAAAACAAAAACATTTGCCCCACCAGACGTGTCCCGAATCTCTTGTTTTATGACATCTCATCAGGATTCATGGTATCAGTGCCTGAATTCTGCTTACACAAGCATAACTAATGTTTTGACATAGACATGAAATTACAAATACACTGATCTATCGCAACATCTACAGGGAGTTTTGGTAAAGGGGTATTTTGAGTCAAAAGGAGGAGACTCACTAAACAACATTTAATTTCTTGATTTACAAATTCGCCCTACAACCTTTTCAATCACATATCATAATTTAAACAATCAACTGTATAATAGTCACAACATGTATTATTTTAGTACTACTTTTATTTATGACTAATTACCTCCCCACTATATTCTACTACTAGTACTAGTATAAAATAACCTTGAATAAAGAAACCGGAAAACTATATTAAAGACACATCATCCAGGCGCCATGGTCTCCTGATCATGTACTTTCCTAGTACCTACTGGTCCACCTGGTCCAGGAAATAGATGAATACCAGGTAGGCATGCAAGTGCAGCCTACAGGAGCCTAGTCATCACCAGAAATCCACAGGAGGTGGCAAATGAATTACACGTTTCGGTACACCGCCAGAATTTGATAAAAATATTAAGAGCAAAATATCCAAGCTTGTAACTTATTATCTTTAGACTATCGACCGGAAAGAGAAAAAAGCTGCTACTTCATTTTATTCATGAATTAGTTCCTGAACGTGATATTTTCAGATTTTATTAATAGAATATATAAGTTTATAACTATTTTATCGCGGTCGTAAAAGACGAGTGTTATAATAATGGCATGTTAATTTGAATCCGCTGAAGTGAAAAGAAATGCTGCAACCATTTTTTTTACTTTGTGTTGGACATGTGTTATGTATATGTAAATGCATGGACATTTAACCTTATTACCACAAAGTTTAAACAGCGTTTGAAACGTGTGATCAAACTTGGTTATGGTCTTATTTATGAGGATATTCCAGAAAATCAAAGATAGTACCATATCATTTTATTTTGAATCAAGTTACATAGTTCATTCCAATTTAACTTGGAAATGATTGTATTGATGACGTGGAGGAGACGGCGGGAGAGCCGGTGCCGCGACGTTGTCACTACTCCCGTGATTATTTCCCGCGAACACAATTAGAGAGGAGTGGTTGGTTACGGGCCTCCTGTTTGTTTTAATTACGTCGAAATACCCGCTCCCGCCCACGCTCCGCCCGCCCGTCCCATCCACTTTCATTGCAAATTGCAAACTCCGTTAACGATAAAAAATAAACCTATCTACCTACGATCGAAATTCCAAATTACAAACCGCGTGTGTAGCCACTGTCGGCAATAATCGTAAGTATTGATCAATTAACTACACAAAACCACGATAGTCGATTACAATTGGATACTATCTGCTCTGTGGTTTTATGCGGTGTGGCAAATGTGCAATGTTAGACTGAATTTGGTTGGTGAAATTTTGTTTTGCGCCGATGCGAACACGTTGTGCGAGGGAATAAATCATCGCTCTATGAGCTACTAACATGGAATGTTTGAATAGCTGGGAATACAATAAGTTGTATTTTAGTAATAATAATGTTAAAACCCATTTAATTTAATGCCCAGTACCGATGTCGATATTGAAATAGTTTCGGTAATGAAACGTTTCAAAAAGCTGTATTGCGAAAAGCTCTGAGGCAGCCTTAATTTTGCCAATCATTCGAAACGAAACGTTTTGCAATGGATTTAGAGCAGCTACATAAATTCCGATATTTCGATCCAGTTGGGCTACAGGCTTTTTTTAGCATTTTTTTATTAATCAATTAGGACACAGTTTTTCAGTGGAATAGTTTGTTGCCATTTCTATTTACTATACACACACTCTGCTTATTTCGTACAAAATGTTGAAAAAAGGTATGGTAAACAGTTTTTTTTACCGATGTTCAATACCCTTTTTATTCAAAAAGTAATTCTGGATTTAGAAAATGTGCGTTTTATTTTTGTTTTGGTATAGAAACTAAGGTCACGTGATTTTCTAATTTATTAAATTTAAATTTACTTAATTATAAAGTATAGAAATAGTAAATTGAAAAAAGAATGTTCAAATAGATAATCGCATCACTTGTAAAATCCCGCAAATATTCTCACGACCTTTTAATATTGGTTTTAAAACAGGTCCAAATCTGTTTTAGGTTGGAAGTTTATATGTGGACATTTCTGACATTGTTACTATCAAATGTTGAAAAAAAAACCCGAACTGTCTCATATGCATATCCACCAGCAAAAGTACGATATCTTTCTACATAAATATGTCCACTGTTCTTGAACTTGTGTGTGTTTTAAAAGATTGATTAAACAAATTATGTAACAACACTTGTCTATGGTGATGTGTTACCTCCAAATGTTCTCTCTCTTTCAAATTATGTGCGTCGCATATTTTTATACTAACCTATGTAATAAGGTCAGTGCAGCGATTATAAAATTTACGAACCTCCGTTTACTTTGCGTATTATCAACTGTCACTGTCAAAATGTAAGGCGAAGGAGAATGGCCAAATCTCTATGGCGCCATGACCCGCCAGAGCAGCCATTGATGAAACATATACTAATGTGTAGCCCAGCACTACAGTATATCCTGGTGTAAACTTTATTATTATGAGGCATGGGAGAACGAAGATATATGTGCTGAAAGATCAAGTCTTTGCACTTTACTAAATATTTCCCTCGAGCTAAGTAATCGTTTTTAAAAGTGGTTTAGATTTTTTAATATATTTTTCCCTCATATAGGACACCTTTATCACTGAATAAAAATTGGTTTGGTTAGTGGCTGCAATTCTAAAAGACCGAAACTACGTTGGCACTGTTCTTTTTCCCTATGTTTGTGTAGTATCGAAAATAGTATCGAATTGCCACGTAAGCCCGTGATAGGCCCTCAGTGCCTGAACTTATACAATAGCAAATTCTTCTGAATGGAAATAAATGGATTACAAGTAGGTACATTTATTGGTTCTATCGTGAGTTTCCGAACAATGCTATAATGAATATTTTAGTGGTATTTTTGTCTCCCTCTACTGGGTAAATACATCCTTATGATTACTCCATCCCATAGGTTATCTTTTAAGCCTAGGCTACAAGTAAATGTGGAAAATCAGCTCTCGTTGATCGGTAGTTAGATGATTACTCCATATATTGCTGCCAAGTACACCATATATGTCCGTCTGATTTTAATGGGTTAATAGGTATACGTTGAGTAGGTGATCGGTATAGTGATGTGACCCACGGTATCGTTGTGTAGTTTTATATCTAAATAATAATTTTAAAAAACTACTATAGTGAATTAAGTTACTTAGATCCATACAATCAATCACTATTATAACTCATAATACCTTTTATCCTTCAATGCAATATTACCCGTTAGCAAACATTTCACTCGTCACACATTCTCGCAGAGAAGCGCTGTAATCATGACGCTGCACTATTTCCGCAACGACTCCAGGTATTACTTTTATTTCATTTTCCACATCGGAATCTGAAAGAAGTCGCTTCCGCCGTAGCTGTGCGGGCGGTGCTGAAAAATAACATGTTTCGTTCGGCGCGCGGCTGCCGAGGCGTATCAATTGAAATTTCCTCCATCGATCAGCGCTGGTAGCTGCAGGGATCGCTCAGTAATAGTCGCTAAATCGCAGACGGCTGCCCCGGCCCCGCCGCACGCAACCATCAGCTGATGTTACCGTATAACGTTAGGTGGAAACTTAGGGAAACTTTCGGGGCTGCTTATTACAAATTGCTGCTTATGTTGGATTGCGGGCATATTTTCAACTGACATCATAAATAGAAGATATATGTTAAACTAGGTAATTAAAAGTAGAATCACAAACCGTAATTAGCCATGTAATTGCCATTAAGTTTTATGATCCGCCTACGAGCACGGCCACCATCTATTTCACTTTCGAAATTCGGCAGCTTTTGATAATTTCGTATTCGCCCGAACTTCGCCAGTAATTGGGCAGAAATTGCCCCCGTGCTTCCGTATGTTCAAAGTCTTTTACTCACTGAGAACGGCACAAAGTCGGGATGTACTAAAATTTCGTTTAAATTCGGATGTTGGGCTGGTTTTACCGATCTCCATTTATTTGGTCTATATTCGTATCTGACAACTACTGCAAAAGTTCATATTCGGTATTTCTATTCCAAATGAAGGCCATCTCTCGTAAGATGTAATATCAATAGATACAAAATATATAGGTAATATCACATTAATAACGTTCACAACAGAATATAATGAACGTAACGTATAACAACAACATGTATATTTTCATAACGTATACTATCTTATGACATAATATGTGTTGAATTTCCCATCGCCGTCAAAACCCCTAGCTCCAAAGCCTAAAGATAGGTGCGATGGGTGTGTAGAGTGTATACCTCGTCTATGTAATATGGTTCGTTTTTACACCTCGTATTACATACCCCCAAAAAATTGCCTAAAAAGTACATACATACCGCATGAACGGGTTACTCGTGAGTTTTTGTGAATTGTAAAAGCTAGGAATACCTCGAGAGAATAAATAACGAGCCGGTAAACAAAAGCAATGTCATATGAGTTATGCCTCTCCGCCCGCCGCCGCCGCCGCCGCCACCCGGCTCTGGCGGCCAAGACTCGTGCAAACACATTTCCTGCTCCATTGTTTCCTAATTTTTCTAAGTTTTCTCTCGTCCGTGCTCGCCCTTTTGTTCCGAATTTACGTCCCGCGCTCCCCCCGTTTCATTGTCTTGTTTTATTGCCCTTTTCGGTATAAGTTTTGTTTGCGTAACTTTTTAATGCTGAGAGACAATCAAGAGGTGCCCAGTAGAAGTGGAGCGTTTCATCAGTTAAACTCCTTTCCAGTTTATGTTTAACTTTCTGTCGGGTCACGCCCGGGCCTGTGATGAATTACAGGTCCGCCAGTTTAGTGGTGCTGGTTTTCTACTTTTTGTTTCACCCATGTTATTGATAGATTTCTTTGTGTTGTGCATTCCAGCTCTACTGTCGTAACAGTTCAATTCGTAGTAACGAGTACATAGTGGAAATACTACATAGCCATCCTAAACGTCGAGATAAGCCAGGTCTGAACAACAACCGTAGCCACGAAGCAAAAAGAGAACTATGTCTATATAGTTGAGCTTCAGCTTCTCCATTTGCTTTTTTTAATGAAGCTATCGACTGTGCACTTACCTCAAGCGACATAGAGTCTGAATGGCGAACCAGTTGCTTTAGAATTTCTAGAGTGGCTTGGAATTTGCAGAGCTAGAGTTTGCTTGGTCCGTTGTGTCCTGTCCATGGAATGAAACACTAAGCGCTGCGACTGCCGGATTCAAGATTGAAGAGCGCAGCACCCGAGTGGCGTGACTGCTCCGTAACAGACTTTATTTATAGAATGGAATCTTAAGGAAGGAAAAGACGAGCTATTTTCAGTTTCTATTCGTGTTATTGTTAAATATTTAAGAGCGCACGTTAGGGTTCAATTATGGTAGCCTATTTAAATAGCTTTATAGAAATAAAATAACTGATTAAATTGCACCCTGTATAGTAAGTATCTACTATGAATGTAAATATTATGGCTGATGGAAAGCTAAGACTTGTGGCAACCATGCACATGCATTGTCCGAACTAATCGATATATGAGTAAATGCTCGTTTTTTAAGAAAATCTTATCTAGGTAAATATGTACACAAAAAGGTACCTACCTATTTAAGTTCATAAGTACCTTACCTACTTACTTATTTTATTTACTCAAAAAAGAGACACCGTCTGTTAAAACTTAAAACTAGACACACTCTACGAAGACACGGACCAGACTCTACATTAAGAAAGTTTAAAAGAATTAAGTTTTTTCCTTCACAAAGTTTACAGTACAGGTTCTCAACTTTATGTGCAGAACAATGAGATGTACTTAACTATATCTAAACTATAAGCACGTACCCTTCAGTGCATACATCACGCAGTGCAAATCAGCTGGCGCAAGTGCGAGTATCAACCCTGCAGGGCAGCGCTAACGGGCTAATTATCAAACGGCTAATGAAGTTTGTATTCAGCGGGCGCGGGGCGGCGCGGGGCGGCGGCGCGGGCGGCGACGTGCCCGGACTGGCAACGCTCCCACCTGATCACTCCCCCCATCCACACTAAAATTGCAGAGAAAAAGTTTCATCGCAGGGGAACGTGAATGAAATGAAAAATTGTGTCGGTCGCTTTCGGGATTATTCCTATCGTACGGTTTCTTGGGATACATTTTTGTTTCAATTCATCAAGACGCCTTTTTTGCGAAGAAATGAGAGTCGTTTCCATCTCAGTGGCTTATTGCATTACTTCTCAGATTGTTCAAGTATTATTGTTGAAACAACGGCACCTTTAGCTCGTTTTTTTTGTGTGCTTCGATCTCGGATTGCTGAAATTCTTGAACGCTTCAGGAGGCACACGGTACAACGGCTGCCTTCCACTTTCCAAGTTGATCGTATTGACTTAGGATCTCTTTCACCCACCTCTAAGTAATTTGTTGGGTAAAAGTTATACGGTAACTCTTTGGCAAATAAAATTGTTTTCAGCTACGATAAAGTAAAAGCCTGTGCCAAGGTCTGTCTTGCTAGTTTTATTTCGAGTTTTGACGACCAAATGGTAGTGGTTAGTGAAAATCACTGCTATGCCGAAGCTCCCGGGTTCGATCCCCGGCCAGGGCAGATATTTGTTTAAAGATTGTATTGTCCGATACCCATATTACAGTTTCTGCTTAGCTTATGCGGATGGCCGTGTGTGATGTGTCACCACATAATATTATTATTTATTATTTAAGGGAACATCAATTCAATCTGCAGTACGTGCCTATGCTACATTGGTATAATTTCATTAGAGTGATTCTTTGAAAGCCTGCAGAGAGTTTGAGCTCCCAGTATCAATGTAGACATTACTCACGAGCACTAAATCAATGTAACTCTCGGGAGAGGCGAGCGCTCGCAGTCGCGACGCAATCATCTCGACGGACATAAATACAAATAAAATGTAAGGTATGCTTGTCTAAAAAGAATTAGAATTAATGAGGCAGCGAATCATGAAACGCCAGCGAATTTGTTGCTGTCTATGACAAAAGTAAATTGTTCTCTCTTATTTCATTTCACATCATTATCTCGACTCCAGTTTTCAGGATCTCGCGCACGTCTCTGTGCAAATAAATTAGGTCACCTTGATTACTGGAGCCATTCAAGTATGGCGGCGCGGGGAATGTCTTGCTTCATTTAACTTTTTTCTTCAAAATGTATTCAGTATTTTACAAAGACTTGTAATATTTTACACCAGCGATATATGCCAATCTATACTAAGTACAATATAAATATAATATGAATATGATATGAAAAAAAACAGGATACTTACATAAGCGTGCGAATATAATTTTCAGTAAAAATAAGTTCATTCTTTCTGCTCTACGAAAACTTCCATTACAGAAACAAATATGATGTGTTTAGATAAGTCGGTATTGTTGCGAAGTGCAGCTGCCCCGTAAATCCTCTCTCAACAAAAGCTTATTCAGTATTTATAGGAGATCTCGAAAAACAATAAAAGTGGAGAATAGAACGGTCAGATATGGGCTAAATCTAGACGTGACTAAGCTCCAAATAAAGTACAGCTTTGCCGAGATAGATAAGAATGTAATTAAACTCTTCCATGGCTCGATGTCAGCGGTAGTGTTGTATTGTTCGAGTCTGAGGTTGTACTTGTCTAGGATAGTTGTATTCTCTTGACAAAATAAGTTTGCAGTAACGTCAGGGGAATTACGAGTACCTATATCCCCGAGAATTACATTAGGTAAATTATCTTATGTCGGGTACATTGTATCAGCTCCGCTTCACAGACGATAAGTATAGTTATCAAGCGAAATCGAATCTCTAATGAATAAATAATACTTGTGATTAGTAGCCTAACTAGTTGTATGAACTTGACTATACATCACAAAGGTGATTAAAATCGTGATTGGTCAACAAGCATTGCTGATGCACCGATGCAAAAGTTGAGCTGGAATATGACTTTCTCAGACTGAGCATCGAAAAAACAGAAGCGTCTTCGCCATGAGCAACCCACCTGGGCTGGGCTACATATGAAAAGCTTCGTCAAGAATGTCATGATCTTTATCGGCCGATGAATGATTTTGGCGGCGCTTTTTCAGAGAGGCCTATATCTATCTATGAAAAGTATGGAACATAACGGGCTGATGATGATACGTATAACGTACTGGTTCAACGTTAGCATAACTATATACTTAATCCGTTTTTTGTGTCTCTTTTACGGATTATGATACCTACAATCGGCTGGTTTACTTACCTATTATTTTAGACGTTTTTATGATATTATTGTAGCTATATTTCCATACACGTGTACGTGGTATAACATAATATACTTATGCAAATAAATGCGAGCATTATACCCCGTTTTCCAGTCACATGACCCTAATAGACGTTGTTGGGTCTATTCGCCTTTACCCAACAATATATCTGCGGTTATTATTTAGAAAAGATAATTCCGGGAAGCGGTTTATGAGCGGCGCGGGGCAGCAGCCGGCGCGTTACTGATGGCCGGGGCGAGCGGCGGCGGCGGCGCGGGGTCCGGGCCGCAGTCACACATGCTCCTAATTACTCATTTAAGACTCAACCGCTCTAAATATTTCACTACTCTCTCTCTCCTCCCGGCGCCACAGCTGTGCGCTTCCATTTACTTACAACCAACAAACCGCTTAATTCGCTCGCTCCTGATGTTCTGATACCTACACTTACGTCAGCTGATTCATGCATGAACTCCAAACATTTAACTACCGGGGCAGAGGGCATGCATATTTATTTTATGTCGGTGAATCCGCCTGTTTCTTTTTTTATGTTTCCTACGTCCAAATATCAGTTCAATTCGAATCTACATTTTAATACTCGATTGCCTCACTCGTATTCCTGCCTGGCTACTTCCATATATTCATAAGATATTGTGATACATATTCTTATACTGTACCTCTACACAGTCATTAGCATACGTATCGACATATTCACGATCACATCAGACACTGCTTGGGGCGGTATTGAATATTCTCTATTGCTATTTTCACTGCCGTCTCTCCACTCCACTGCCCGAACACACATAATTTAGTTTATGGTCGGGTATGGCAATGTAATAGCGAAACTACACATATCTTATACATACGTATGCATATAAATCTTAACAAAAACTTTAGTTGTTCCTTACTTGTAGCTACAAATTACTCGAAACCATGTTAGGAGCTTCCAACAATTTTCAGATTTATTTGCACGGCGTCCTAAAGCACGTCAGTAGCGCGGCGGCGGCGGCGGCGGCTTGGAGGCGCGCCAGATCCTCGGCTGGCTGCTATTTTCGCGCATCACCCACGAAATCCAACATGCCCCATATACTTATGACATTTTTATGATAATAACTCGTTTCGATTGAAGTGAGATGCTCTCACAGACTAGTTGGCCATCTATGCCGACACAACGGAGCTGGGCCGGTCAACTATTATTACACATGCAAATTCATTCATGCGTCATCGAAATAATAAAAAAAACCAACCGAGTTCCACACTACAAGTAATTCTACTATGAAACGGCTTTTGTCTAGTATTCATTACAACCCTGTCATAGTTTAAAATTCTTTTGTTGGGAATACACGTTGCATGCAATGCAATGCAGGAATAAATTATAATCGGTCTTCACATAAAGCAGTTTCTAAGAGTTAACCTTCCGAACAAACTGGTAGGTCGAGATCCCTTTCTCATAGAAGTCCTTTGTGTGATAGTAAAAGGCGTGCACTATTGAAGGGCGCTGGGTGGAAGTGTGGGGTCGGATGTGGTGACGCGGCCGCGGCACTCCTCCGCCGCGCCTGGCTGCCCGCGCCGCCGCCGCCGCCGCCGCCGCCGCCGGGATGGTCTGTGATCACTGATCACAGTGCGTGCGCGCTGTCATTGCCCCAGTCTCGCCGTGTGGACACTGCCCCTGCCCCCTCCTGCAAGAAACAATAGAAGGGACCCCGCCGCGCTCTTACCCTTTAACATCTCAAACGGTTTACCTACTCAAACTCTTGAGCAATTAGATTTCTGATTCCGACATTCTTTTTGATACAACAATGAGCACAGCTCTATTCATTCACATGGCAGGATATTAAACGTGATCTCTATTGTTATTTTATAAATATTCGTAATGATTATTTGTTGATCCGATTTCATTAGAAAAAATACATAATAAGTAAGTATAACAATTCAATGTGCATAATATAACTACACTAAATGCAGGTTCACAAAGTAAAACACTACACAAATTGTTACAGAGTGACGACATACTTCACCCTCTTTTCACTAAGGTAGACTACCCCTCGTTCGAACACCCAGTACACATCTAAAATCCTTTAAGTACATTCCATTGAATATTGGTAAAAATCCTAAGACTCTATAAAACATAAGTATGTGCATCGAATCCTTGCCCTTATAAATTAAAGACATTGTGATCGGTCACGTCATGCTCCCCCCCCCCCCCCCTTCCCCCTGCCCCGCGCCTCCCCCCGCGGCGCCCGCGGTCCATTCAGCCGCGACCGAGCTTCGACCTCATTCCCAATAGCTCCAAAACCCGATCCTAACCTAACCTAGATCTTTACAATTCTTAGATCAAGGCTAGATGAAAAGAAATGCGGACGTCATACTTTGGTTTAATCTCTTCTTCAATTCAAGGGGCAGTGAATGCTTCTATGTTTAGATTGAAGTTACCTAAAAAAAAACAGTTTGTTTCCCTCTACTGTTTTATTGGATAATTGATCTCTGCAAGGATTCACTGTTGTGTTGCAATAATAAACATAACAAAACATTTTAAAAGATACTCGAAAAGCTTGTTGTACTTATCCAGTATCACATTGTGCTTATGTTTATTAATAAAAGGGCTTTGATTATAGATATATTATTATATTATTGTGTTCAGTGCGAGAGCTTTTTGCTTGTGTAATTAGAAATAGTGAAAAATTGCCTTAGTACCTTAGCCGTGATGCGATGATAGTTGTTAATTTTCGCATCACTGTTTACGGTATCTCAAACGGTATACAAATCTGATATTTTTAAAATTTATAATTAGAACCACAGTCCAAAACATAAAACTAACAAAATTCAAAGTCATAATTACTGCGTTCATAATACCAAAACTTCAATAAAAGAAATGGAGCAGAGTTGTAGAGTTTACTGGAACAATAGGCGCTGGGTGTAGCGGGAACCGGCCGCGCCGCATAATGAGATGCAGTGTGTCTCCAGATGTGGCGCAGGCGCAGCCAGACCCCGCTTTTTGTTTCTTTCCACTTTTTTGCTATCCGTCCTTTTCATCATTACCTACACAATGTACACGTACCTACTTTTATTGGCTAAATCATGGGAATCTGTATTGTCCTATTATTCTGGTTGTAATAAAGACGTTTAGCTTAATTGGTTTGTTAGTGCAGGGATGTGTTAGTATTTCCCATGCACGGGAAGATCGGTTTTGGTTCATGTTGGTTATTATAACTATTATAAGAACTACATTGTAAGTTATGATTTTAGTAGGGTCATTTTATTTCAGAAACCTAGCTTGTACTAGATATTTCAAGATGTACCTACATGAAAAAAAATATATTGAAAATAAATTAATCAAAGAAGTAAAATTTAAGGCGACGTTAGATATCTAACGCAATCATTATCCTAACTTTATTAATCAATTTAAATTAACGGCGTTAATTTATAAAAACAATGCAAAAGAATTCAATAAAACATAACATAACTCGGCACAAGAAAATCCTAGCTGCATCGTCTCGCCGCGTTTGTAAAAATTGCCATTTTCTCCATACAATTGAGATTTAATACCCTGTCACTGCTGGAAGGAAAAGAACAAAAATAAGAACATGGCATTCGCTTGCAAAAGCAAATCCCGGGTATTAGAGTTTTGCTCCTGTTGTGTGTCGCCTGATCCCGCCCCCACATGTAGCGCAATCATTAAACCATATACCTAGCGCCCGGACCCACCTAAACTTGTAGGGTGTCTAATATGGATTATGGAACTTTGCACATTCTGTGTGCATATTTGTGTTCTTTTCCTTAGGCTAAGAATTAATTATAAAAAAGGATGAAATGCGTGTTGCATCTGTACACGCCTGTAAGAGCTGTAAGTTAGATGTAGGTAGGTACATTAGCAGCCTAGATCGGATGTTTTTAGTGCGGGCCGCTGCTAGCTTTAGCTAGAAGTCTAAATATACTCGCAGCCCTCCCGCCGCGGTGTCGACTTCAGCGCGTTTATTTATGTTGCCTCCGTCAGAACTGTTACCTACGCCAGATGTTACTTTACGACAACTTGCTCGCTACCGAAAAATATACTTAACCATATTCCACACCGACTGGCCCCAAATTATTCCGCCATTCACTACCCTGATCTACATTCCGCCGATTCTGCCACTAATATCTGAGACACTCTTTTTGTGATTTATGGCTTCCATACATTACGTGCAGTGGACAGTTTGCGTACGAATTATTTGATGGAAGTATTTCATCCTGGGTTTTTTTCACTATTTCAAGAAGTCCGACAACACACAAAAATCAAAATATATAAATTCAGTTCAACGAAACACTTTCGAGACATTAAACACGTTTGAATATCTTTATAAGAGGTGTCTTCCATCACAATCCTTGAGCAGCAGTCCACGCATGGGGTCACGCCCGCGCAGCTCCATACTTCTTTACATTCCATACGATCGATAAGCACTATGGGAAGTAAGGAAGCACGGAACTAGCGCTAGGCTTCTTGATGTGCGTGGTGTCGTAGTGCTGGCACGTGGGCGGCGGCGATGGGCGGCGGGCGCCGGCGGGCGGCGGCGACCGGCCTGCTGGCAGTCCGCGGAGCACTGGCGACCGCTCGCTCGTTGCGCACGCGCAGATCAGCTCTAAAAATGGACTCGACCGGCGAGGTTCGTCGAGGAACGCGAGTACCATCCATTCCAAATTTGTATTTTCCCAAAATAGAACGGACGATCTGCGACCATCGGATCGGTTACTCAAATGCGCGCGGGCTGCAGCTTCGCGGCTGCAGCGGCGCCGCGGACTCGCAGACGCTTATGTAAGGAGCACCGTGAACCGTACCGCATGACGACCGCTTTCAAAATAAACTGAAGTGTAAACGCCGGGGCTGCGGGCCGAGCGGCGCGCGCGCACATGTGCCCCGCGCCCGCTGGAGGGGAGCCTATTATTAGGACCAACACCATCCACCACTGTCACCTCCCGCAGGGTACTGGGGCTATACATAGTTCTCCACTCGTGGACTGGCAATGCCTAGCGTTCACTGACCCTCCGACATACCACGAATCAACTTTACTTCCAGAAAGTTAAAATAGTCAAATTAATGGTAATATTTGTAATTATTTCACAAAACAAAGATACAACCGAACTAAAAATAAGTAGATAACATTGTATTGTAGAGCAGCGGAGCGGCGAGTCCGCCGTACCTCTGTGAATGTAGCGGACGTTCACTCACTCAATAAAAGAATTTTTGGCAAAGTTTTGCAGACAAACAAGTGGGACCACAGCCAACTCATCTTTTGTCTGTCTGAAAGCAACATCCCTTGACTCTGTACAATGTTTGAAATAGCCACATTGATAGAGGTACACTCGTATTCACGTAGCATGCAGCATTTTTTTATATACTAGCTTATGTAATAGGAACTTGTACAGGTTCTTCTAATAGGAAATCTTTAAAAAATAAACGTCAGGAACAGATATCGGTGGATGCGATGGCTCGAAGCTTGAATCAGGCTGAGTCATTAAAAAGCGTTCATGCGCTACAATGTCGTCGCGCGGGTAAAAGGTTTTTCAGTGCCAGTGAATAAAGGTATTTGTTCAATTTACGTAAAAAGACAAAGGAATTTCAATTATTTTCAAAATAACTCAAGAGGCTTTCAGAAATGAGCATTTTATTAATATTTAAATTAAAAGAATTCATTCTGTATCTCAAGTACACCGCCTTTTGCCGGCACGATCTGCGCCCAGCGGCTAAGTAAGCACGTGGACGTTCATTACGTTTCCCCGAGCAATGAAGACGCTCCAGAACTCCAGATATTGAGTGAAGAATTGTGGCGATGCTGGCTGATCGCGAGCGTGCGCGTCCAAAGAGCGCCTGTTGAATATTAATGCGACATTGTTATTGGCCACTAGTGCCCGCTGTTGCCCCAATCGCACATTTCCATAACTTACTATTCGGGATCCGCGGGGACCCAGCTCGCGGTACGAATATCATCACTTGGACCGCTTATTCCCCGACCCACTTTATAAACTGTGTCTCCTCAAGACTTCGTTATTTATTCATTACCCTCCTCAGTAATCACTAATACCTACAAGCGGCTTCCGCTTTCTGGAATACTCGCAGATGATTTTTTTTTGGTAGATTCGTACCTTTTAGTTGCTTATAAAATTGTATGATTCTTAGAGATTTTCTTATGGACCACTAGCAAGGGTTACATACTTAATATTAACATATGTACTTAACGTAAACTACATAGATATTCACAGCATGAATTGCAAAATATTTATGATAGAATTAAGTAGATTTGACTATTTCAATACTTCTGAAAATTTACGATATTTGAAAACTATCTTCACGGAAAACACGAAGTCTCATTATTATTTACTAGACCCTGTTTCCAGTGATATTTTATGTTACTATGTCAATGCCTATTTTATAAGTTCCTCAATTTCAAACTACATAATCAGAAATCAACCGTGTAGATGGACTCCTGGACTTCAGGCCTCTTCAAAAGATTACCATAACACTCTGTCCTCAGTATTCTTTTTTCTAGAATCAATGTACAAACATAGCAAACCGACATTTAATTAATACGATGATATACTTTTGATAGCAATACCAACCACGTTATAGGCCAGAAAAGTAAATAAATGTATTTGGTAATAATACATTTTAGAATAAAGTATGTTAAAACTTGAAAAGAAAATTCGTATACAACTTAGTAAAATCCTATCAAAGAGCCTTCCGTTTGCCTCTCTTCATAAAGCTTCTTTATGTTTTAACGTGATATAAAAATATAAAGCTGTTTATGGAACCAAAAAGATACTGTTTTTTATTATACAAATACAATAAAAAAATAATAAATATCTACATCAATAAAATTGTTACTACAACCCGCGCAAAGTTTCTAGACACCTGGCCCAAAAATCTACCCCACGCCTTCTTCCCCGCGCGAGGCCCCGCTCTCGTCCTTTTGTAGCGTTAGCATTAAGAATTATCAGACGATTAACAATAAATATTTTATATCGCATACTTTTTTGTTACTACTTTAAAAAGTAGGTAACAACTTGAATACTTGAAATGTAAAAATATGATAATTTGAAGCGTCCGTAGTCGAGCGGGCCTCAGTGATCGTAACTGATCGCTGAGGTTAAGCAACAACTGACACGGTCAGCCATTGGATGGGTGACCAATTTCAAGTAGTGCTTTTCTGGACGCTTCCGTGCTTCGGACGGCACGTTAAGCCGTGGGTCCCGGTTGCTGCTTCGGCAGCAGTCGTTAAGCCTAGTCAGAGGCCTTCGGGCGGTTTGAAAACATCTGACAGTCGGGTTGCCCACTTACCCGACAACTCTCTCAGCACAAGCTTGCTTGTGTTGGGGTCCACCAAACCGCACTTGGACAGCGTGGTGGACTAGGCCTAAACCCTTCCTTCATTGGAAGGAGACCCGTGCCCCAGCAGTGGGGTCGTGATGAAAAATATGAAAAATAGTTATTTAAACTAAAGATTATGAAAGTTACAAAAAGTTGCAGTGTTTGGTAAAAATTAAAAGGTGGTGATATAAACAGGGCTACCACACTAGGCTAGGCCTGCGTCGTGGACAGTCAGAACTTATACAGGGTATTGCAAAAAGGGTATACTAAGCCGAAACCTACAAAAACTTTGTTGGTCACGTGACATTTTTACTATGGAGAATGATTTTTTGAAATTCCGATTTCAGTTACGGGCTTAGATATACCATGCTGCACATGTAGGTTTCGGCTTAATATACCCTTTTTGCAACACCCTGTATAAACAAATATTTATACATTTTATTACAATATAACAAAAGTCAGGTAAGTATGTTTTTCGCATGCGGGATTTTTGATAACCCGCATTTCATTCCCAAATTTCAAATATCGGGGCGCTACATGTATATTATGTTTTCGTTCTCGCAACAATTTTCTTTATAAAATTATTTTTAAATTATTCATTAAAACTGCGCAGTATGGGGAGGTTTCTTATTTTTCCGAGCTTAATTATAAAAATACTAATAGCAAAGAGGAAGAAAATAAATATTTTTTTAAATATCGATATTACTTTTTTTGCAGTCAGTACTAAAGACAAATGTCATTTAACCCAGGTGTCTAGTTATCTCGCCCGCCTTGTATGGTTCGTACAAAAACACAACAACGAAAACATGTGATCAACACATTCTTTATGCCAACATCTTGGGGTGCGGACGGGACGGTATCGGTACAAGAACCAAGAACCGTATTCAAATAATGAGGAATGCCTTCAAAGATAAATAAAGGCTCTGATTAATATCTCCCTTGTCTCAGCAAGGGTTAGGAATGCCCCGGCGTTGGGACCCGGCCGAGACTCGCATTGTGCGCATAGTGGCGCGGCCGAGCCACTCCCCACTACATCCATGCTGCTCTGATTCTTCTATAAACACTCATGGCATGCCTGTAGCATATACATTGTATGTAATATGCCACATACTAAATAACTATCAGTATCATGCCATAAAATGTGTTATGACTCTCATGCGGTCGTTGGCTGATCAATCGCAATGTGTACCTAACGTAACTATAATAACCACGGTACGTCCATAGTACAGTTGGTTACACTACCTACGTACAGAGGTTATATAATGTACCTATGCCTTCACACTACATACAATTTACCACAGCACATTAGTGTAATGAATGGGCCTGCATTGATTGCTACTGTGCTAATTATGATGCTTTCATTGGTAGAAAGGAAAGCAAATACAATATTGACTCTCAATGTGCTCACAAAGTGATCTTCGTCCTCATATGCAAATTAAAGCAAACAAAAAATATGGTCGTGGGTCGGCTATAGAGCAAAAATCGACTTTAAAGACTGTCGTTACTAAGGTAGGTTATAGGTATGTGAAAACTTAAATGAAGGGCTTTTTCGTGCGTATCTTTTCTGTTATTTCTGTATAAATGTATGTGGTAGTTTGCAATTATAATTTGCTAGAGTGACGGCGACCGCCAGGCGGCAGCCGCTCGTGTCAATATCATTTTCGTATAATTTCCACTTCAGCAGACGACAGCGTAGACATACAATACAACCGCCATACAAAAATACATATTTTATATTCCTCAAAATGTTGATAGCATTAAATTGTTGAATATTAGTCCCTAGATCTCTTCTTACTTCTTATATGTATTCTTTTAAACAGACGAGACGTTCACTGTTTTGTTTTTAATTATGTTTGGGTTATTTTACACTCACTACATTTTCAGTACGGAAAATCATGTAAAACAAAATCTTGATTGAAGTATGTATTCACAAATATTCACTTATTTTAAATCAATCCCAGTTTCAGTTGGTTTAGTTATAGTGACAGTACTGTACAGAGGAAGTATAGCAAGCCGCGCCAGCAGCCGGCGGGCGGCGCGCGCACACTGCGCCCGCGCACCCGGAGCTGCCGCAACCGTTGACCTTATTTAATTACTACCAACGTTTTACTCACCCGTTCCGTACTTACATTCCATATTAAAATGAGTATCGCCTAATTTATTACTCAATCTACTCAATTAAGCATGTCGAACTTTGAATACGTTGTTGAGTCGAACCCGCGCGCCTCCGCACGCTCCGTATAATCAGCTTGCAGCGCTAATGCATCTTGATTAGGTGATGTTAACGCGAACCTCTTATGCTATTTGTGTGTAGAGTTGAACACCCTCGCTAGCCGCTCTGGATACATGTGGTTTATGTCGACCAGGGGACGTGACGAGTAATCAAACCAGAATTAGACTAGCATCACGCACCTAAATAAAATGTGCGTTTCCTTCAAGTTACTACTTGGCCTATCTTATAAAATGTGGCCGCTAACTCTAATAATAGACGGTGGCAGGGGGTTTGTGGAGTTACTTTTTATGGACCCAGTGGGTGATATCGCCCATGAAGAAATAACAGCGTACCTACACATGTTCGTGAGATTGCTACTGTTGCTAGTCAGCCGCGTGGTGAGTCATGCCACATGCCTGCGACATGAACTGTTCGCATACATCATTTACCACCGCAATATTCGCCCAAATCCCTAAAGAATATCATGAATTTCGCTTCTGAATCGCGGACACAGTGAAACACTTTATTTTACGACTTTACACAGAGCGTCCCGAACCAAACTAGTTTATACTTTGCTCGTGCAGTAACGAGTAATAAATTGGGAACTATAAATGTTTTCACAGTCGTAAAAATAACTATCACAGCTTTGAGTAGAACTTTCACTTTATGTGGCTGCCGAGGGTCTTTCTATCGACTTATCTACCCACAGCCTCGGTTAGATTGGTCCCTGATTTAGGTCTAGGTTAATTAGGAACAAATGCTGTCTGACCTCCGTCAGAATATAGATTTATAAGACCACCGCGACCGTGCTTGTTAGAGATGATTTAACGAAGCGGTTGAAAGTTTAATGATGTCTTTAACTAAAACTAAGATAAAACATGGCATCGTTGATTTTTATAATTACCCAAATCTTTAACTAAAACTAATATAAAACATGGCATCGTTGATTTTATAACACAAAATACTGATTGTATTCCGCAGCGCAATGAAGATAATCCTGGGCAAGCTGCCGCGGCCGTGGATAGTGGACGATGCGAAGGACGACGGCTACACGGCGCTGCACCTGGCCGCGCTCAACAACCACGTGGAGGTGGCCGAGCTGCTGCTGCGCGGCGGCGCGCGCCCCGACCTGCAGAACGCCAGCCAGCAGACCAGCCTGCACCTGGCCGTGGAGCGCCAGCACACGCAGATCGTGCGCCTGCTGGTCGCGCACGGCGCCAGCCTCAACATCTGCGATAAGGTAGGTGGAAGGAGATCTGAGGAAGAAGGGCCTAGAGCCGCAATAACAACTATTGTAATTAAGGCTCCAGTACACAGTGGCCTGTGATGGGCCACGTTTTGCAACGCTCATCTGTAGGTCACATCCACAATCACTTGGTGTTCAAACAATGGCGCATGGCTCATTGCTGCCTGGAAAACCTCTTACGACGGACGTTTATTTATGTATTTAGGACCCCTTGCACCAACAAATTAAATCTAGATTTAGTGTGAAACGTCGATTTAAGAAACGTCAGTCCATATAAAATTTGACACTAAATCGAGATTTAACACTAAATCTAGATTTAATATGTTGGTGCAAGGGGCCCTTACTGTGTTTATTGTGCCCTAAAACCGACAACTCCCCGATTGCGCATCACGATTAACAATTGTCTACCATCATATACCATTAGCCCCTGTACACAATGGCGATGGCCTGTAGTGGAGCAGCATGGGCCATTTTTTCCAGTACACCTTAACTTTTTTTCTATTCTTATAGCAGCGAAGAACATTGCTGTTCTCTCTCAATCTCCGTCGAATTAGTCCCTTCATAAATTCTGTATTATCAGGACGGCGACACGCCGCTGCACGAGGCTCTCCGCCACCACACGCTGCAGCAGCTGCGGCGGCTGCAGGACCCGCCGGACGCGCCGCTGCTGCCCTCGCTGCACCACCACGACAAGAAGTCCTCCGCCTCCATCGCCTGCTTCCTCGCCGCGCACGGGTCTGATCTCACGCTTAAGAACAAGAAAGGTGAGGAAGCTACTAGCCATTGCAACAATGTAAAATGCATGGAAGCTCACACATACGAATATGAGAGATATGCGTCCTTGTTACTTTAACTTTATTGGACGGGTATGGGTGGAGAACGACGTGGTCTCCTGCCCTTTTGGGTAATATTACGACATCCAGCTACTACCGACTGCCTGTCAAAGGTCGCAGGCTCGCAGGTTAGCGGGCTGAAGCGTCCTTCGCTAAGTTTCCCGAATACATTCCTTTATAAATCGTCAACCACAACTGTTATGAAGTTCTTGACATGATAATACCTATAAGGTCGGCCCATTGCCACTTCAGTTACTTAGCAGTTTTTAAGAACTATATTAGTAACTGCATCTTAGGTCTCTCATTTTTACTTTTATCTATAAAATAAGTTCTTCAAACAAAACGAAGCATAGACTCTCCACAAAACGCAAATAATATTCACAAGGGTACTTTATTACGCCGGCGTCTACGTTAATAATACGGATATTGTGGCGGTAGTATATATTTAGCGCAGAAGTACCCTCTAATTACTGTTTAGCATAATTAGGTACCAATTAATTACCCTAGATACCGCGCTCTGTATTCCGAACCTATTCTCTCTCGTAATAAACTGAACCCGAATGGAAAGTTTTCGGCACACTATCTTTTGTGTCTACATAATAACAAAACATTACACATGGGACGTAGGCACTTAATGAATTCCATAAATTTTGTATACAATGTGGAACGGGGAGACGGTTGGTAGGTATAGTAATTTGAAATGAGGTTAACCTTCTGATAAAAATTAATACGTACGTATAGGCTACGTAGGTATTTGTAGGAACAAAATAAAGTGAGTTACAGCATTCTATCAGTCATATCTAAAAATAAACATAACAATAACTTTAATTCCAGGCCAAACACCGCTAGACTTGTGCCCCGACTCGAACCTGTACAAGACCATTACAACGTGCCGCAAAGAGGGCGCCACTGGGCTGCCGACCGAGGCGTCAGTTGAGGAGAGCTTAGCCAGTGTTCCCAGTTGTAGCACCAGCGTGGCCGGGCCCAGCGGAGTGGTCCCTGTCGCCAGCACGTCAGCCGCGGGCGACGCGCCGGCTGTCGTGGACATAGGGCCCGTGGCCGACCCCACGACGGACGAATGCCTCGTGTGTTCCGATGCCAAGAGAGACACGCTGTTCCGCCCGTGCGGACATATCTGTTGCTGTAGCGCTTGCGCTGCGCGGGTAAGCGTCGTTTTACAGTTTACTTATCAGTACCTAAAGCATAGTAATATTATTATTCTGATGTCAGCCGTAGTGGAAACCCAGATGGCTTTTACCTAGTTCTCAAATACTCAGAATCTGTTGCGCTGCAGGAAGGCTAAGGGCCACAAGTTCAGTCACTACGGCCAAGAAAGGTGTAAAATTACCCACAACACCTACCTAGTTCTCAACTGCTCAGAATCTATTGCGCTGCAGGAAGGCTGAGGGCCACAAGTTCAGTTACTACGGCCAAGAAATGTGGAATTACCTTCAATAAACACGTGTCTGTTATATTGGCACTTATTCCACGGAGCCATAGAGCATACGCGTACTTCCGCCCTATGCTTAAGTTTACTACATATAAGACCCCATAATATCTCGTCTCCAGGTGAAGAAGTGCCTGATCTGCCGCGGCGGCGTGCGGTCGCGCGCGCGCGTGGGCTCGTGCGTGGTGTGCGGCGAGGCGCCGGCCGCGCCCGTGTGCGCGCCGTGCGGCGACGTCTGCGCCTGCGCCGGCTGCGCGCCGCTCGTGCGCAAGTGCGTCACGTGCCGCGCGCCGCTGCAGCCTGTAGCCAGTGGCAGTGGGCAGAGGGATGGTGAGTGATACGGTGTATTCAGAGTCTTCTTAAGCTGCGTACAGACCGGGCCAACGAACACCCAACGAACGCCAACGGTTATTCCAACGATGGATATTTAGCAACGAAGGTCAACGAAAAACGTTCGTTGGGCCTGTCTGTACGCGGCTTTAAGTTGCGTACGGATAGTGCGTACATTGATATCGATTCTGAAGGCAGAAATTCTAATTTTAACGCTGTCAAACTAAAAAAATTGCTAGCATAAAATGACATTTACGGAAACAATCATAGAGTCGAATTTTAAACAAAGAAATTAACGTTTTGACAGCTCTAAATTTAGAATTTCTGCCTTCAGAATCGACATCATTGGCATATGAAACGACTGATAGCGGTTCCACCTGAATGTACGCGTAGCTTCTAGTACCTACGGACATGGTGTTCCAGGACACGCGTAACCGACTACGCGTACCAATGTACGGACAGTCCGTACGCAGCTTTATAGTGCTGATGACAAATACCGATGTACCCATGGAGCTAAGGAGTAGTATGTTGTTATTCACTGTCTGGCTGGGGTGCGCCAGCCGTAAATGAGGATAGGCAATACGACCCAACAAACAGGAGGATCTAATTAGATCACTGGAGGAGGCTGCTTGCGTAAATCCATGTGGTAATTCATACAACCGCGCAAGTTGCGTCTGTAATGCTTGCTTGAGGAAGGTCTACCATCTACCATCTACCAGTGAACATTTGTTGGAATTCTTGCCTTGTGGAAGGGGTGTGTTGCATATTATACGCCTTATGTTATGTTACTCATCAAAAACCTATCTTATCCCTAGTTCCAGTTCCAGTGGAAAAAGAAGGCAGCAGCAACCTAGCCCAGCTGACGGTGAACAAGGGTCAGCCGGCGCCCGCGCAGGCCGCACCGCACCTCATGAACAACGGCTCGCGCTCGGGCCCCCCGCCCCCCGCGCCCCCGGCCGCCCCCGCCGCCGCACCCGCGCCCCCCGGCCCGCCCGCCGCGCCGCCCGCGCCCGACGTGCAGAAGCTGCAGCAGCAGTTGCAGGATATTAAGGAACAGGTACGTTGTTGTACACAAGCAATGGTAGGATATATTTTGTAGATGCCCCATTGCCTAATCATAATCCATGTAGAGTCTGTAGTCTCATAATAGTACCATAACCAAACTCTTATAATTTTGCAACTAAGAAAAAGCTTAGGTAAGCCTTGCTAACCTTGTATAACCCCAGGATCTCAATTAACCACCCCCACTTCAACGTATCAAATACTGACATATTTCTTTCAAATTGCAGACAATGTGTCCGATCTGCCTGGACCGGCTGAAGAACATGATCTTCCTGTGCGGGCACGGCATGTGCCAGATGTGCGGCGACCAGATCACCGTGTGCCCCATCTGCAGGAAGCAGGTCGAGAAGCGGATCCTGCTGTATTGAGCACAGGAGGTGATGTGAGATAAGTTGAGGTGGTAGAGAGATGCTAGCGGTAGGTGTGTGTGGCAGAGTAGACGGCCTTCCACATCATGAAAAGGAATAGTTAACTTTTTCTATAGACATGACTGTTCTTTCCCCACGGATTTGGGAGATCTCAAAAAAGGTTTCTGAGCGAATGGAAACGTTGTGCATGTGGTAGAAAATATATAAAGGGAAGTCAGTTTATCTCCTAAGTTGCCTTGCTATAGGTTTTTTTAGGGTTCCGTAGCCAAAATGGCAAAAACGGAACCCTTATAGTTTCGTCATGTCCGTCTGTCCGTCTGTCCGTCTGTCCGTC
Organism: Plutella xylostella; assembly: GCF_932276165.1. Lineage (NCBI taxonomy): Eukaryota > Metazoa > Arthropoda > Insecta > Lepidoptera > Plutellidae > Plutella > Plutella xylostella. The sequence goes on along the minus strand of NC_063984.1, from coordinate 5,805,529 downwards.
TGTCACAGCCGATTTACTCGGAAACTATAAGTACTACAGTGATGAAATTTGATGGGAATATGTGTTGTATGAACCGCTACAAAAATATGACACTAAATAGTAAAAAAAAGAATTGGGGGTGGGGCCCCCCATACATGTAACTGAGGGATGAAATTTTTTTTTTCGATGTACATACCCGTGTGGGGTATCAATGGAAAGGTCTTTTAAAATGATATAAAGTTTTCTAAAAAACATTTTTCTTAAAGTGAACGGTTTTTGAGATATCAGCTCTCAAAGTCGTAAAAAGTATGTCCCCCCCCCTCTATTTTTATAACTACGGGGTATAAAATTCTAAAAAAAATAGAGGTGATGCATGCTAATTAACTCTTTCAACGATTTTTGGTTTGATCAAAGTATCTCTTATAGTTTTTGAGATAGGTTGATTTAACTGTAATTGCTGCTACGGAACCCTTTGTGCGCGAGCCCGACTCGCACTTGGCCGGTTTCTTATTTTATTAATTGATTTGATTCATTTCGAAAAGAATCTCAAAAGCTGCCTGAATCAACTACACTGACCGACAGGAAAGCTCGTTACGGCTTAAACCGCTGAATAAGTAAGCAGCGTGAAATTTTCTTGGTATCGCCCATTATGTGCTTTGGCAAGATGCCCTGTCGGCCAGTGTTAGCTTAGCTAAGGCTTAAGCAATCAGTATTGTGTCCAACTTTTTATCAAATTCGAGAAGCGACCCTTAAAATTATAACAACCTATGAAAACTATTATATGTATCTATAAACTGTGTTAGGTTTACTAGCTTTTCAGTATGTTATGATTTTATTATTGTATTTCATCAGTAATTTTACATGGATATTCACGTTTAAATATTATTCGTTATGATTTAAGAATGACAAAAGTTGAGTCAGTTGTATTTCGCTTAGACTGATTTGTACTTAGCCGTATTGAGTACAAACTTGCATTTATCTTGTGAATTATTGTCTGTTTTGTTACTGTAATGTAATATTAAAGAAGTAGAATTATTCAATGAGTCTTGATTAATACGTATAACTACTTATTTTACTGTTAAAATAACAATAATTTATTAAGTGCCTATAGACTTGTTACTTTTTCTCGTTGGCTATGTTAGTATAAATTTTTCTACATTATTATTTTTCGAGCAGTTGGTATAATATAAAGTTACGTTGAATATGAATTCCACTATAGAGGTACCTAACTAAATATTTTATTGATTTATAATATTTTATGAATAAATGCCAAAATATTAAATTTTTCAAACTTAAATAAGATTGATTAGAACTATTTAAAATACTTACCTGTATTATCAATTAAGTTATAATTATATTCTTACCTATTAAAATTATTGTTAATTTAATTAAAATTATACACCTATTTATGGACTTTATTATTTATTATATTAAGATTAACTATCCATTGCTTCGGGTCATAAACATTATGGGGTGGGATTTTATTATTAACATAAAACACTACCCAATGAAAAACAAAAATCAACCTGTATAATACAGCATATTATAAAATATACTAAGATAAATGTAACCTAGCACCACCATCTTATGCAGCGAAACAAAATTTTACGCTCTTACACGTACATCTAAACGTAGCAAAATATTCAAACTCATAACAATCAGAAACCACTCCGTAATTAAGACACAGCAGCCAGTCCCTCGTCCTCTTGCTTGTCTCTGACCTCTGCTGTCTCTGGTCTGACAGCGTTGTCTATGGCCTGCCCCACGCGGTCGCTCAGCATGCTGCGACACAGGTCTATGACGCGGAAGGCGAGCTGCGAGTCCTGTGCGAGGTCACTCTCGGTGCGGCGGGCGCAGTCCTTGTAATATAGCGTTGACTTTCCGGCGAGCGCGTCCGATGTCGCGCAGTAGACTGGCGTGGCCGCGGCTTGCGGCTGTCAAATGGTTAGAGGTTTTTTGAGGTAGTAAAGTTCAGTATTGCGATTATTCAGCTCGTGATATTTAGATACGTGATACAAGATGATATCTGCAGGGTAGCGGGGAAGCAGTAAACAAGAGTTGCACATGACCGAAAAGGTTGGCGTACAAATAAAGGGCCTATGCCCAACAGTGGACGATAGAATGGATGATGAAGAAAAATATTAATTAGTTAAAAAATAACTTACTATAGTCTTAGCGAAGGGCTTCATGCAGGTATACAAAGCCTCATACACCCACCAGTGTCTACACAACTGAGTCTTCACAAATGTTCCGGGGTGAGCGCAGAACACGCCCCGGCCGGAGCCGCGCCAGCGGTGCGCCAGGTACTGCATGGCGAGGAAGGAACACAGCTTGGAAATGTTGTACGCTTTTATAGACGTGTATTCGTGTTCGGGTAGCGATAGCATGTCTTCTCTTGGGCAGATCTGGTCACGGGGTGACCAGTTCACTCGCCTGCAAAATGTTTAAAAATTTCAGTTAGATAAAATGAATATATTTTTACTGTACAAGATTGAATGCTCAATGTCGACAAGAGTTAATCTTCAAGAAGTATACCTAAGTATATTGTTGCATCTTACCTACATTAAATTCTGGGACACAAAATTTTGTTTCCAAATTCTAAGACCCAAATATTTAACCTTCTACCATAATTACTTATTCAACTAACAACAGCATACAACTCCCCAAAGCTTCTGAAAAATCATAACCTGTGTGACTCAGAAGTGACGAACACGACCCTGGCGGCGGGCGCGAGCAGCCGCTCCACGCTGAGCAGCAGCTGGAGCTGGCCCAGGAAGTTCACCTGGAAGATGGTCTCCACCCCGTCCTCGGTCCGCGCCCACGGCACGCCGAACACGCCCGCGTTCAGCAACACCATGTCCAATTGACTGGGGGAGGGGTGAGGTTACTTTTGTATTTAGTCGGGTAATATGGTGACGTGTGTTTGGTGCTGATGGTTATGATCGTATATTAGCTCTTTGTGTCGAAGAACCGATAACCTTTGGGGTAGACGATCATGAAAAGATGAATGTGGTTCTTGGTCATGAACTGTACAGGCAAATATATTGTATTATTTAAAGCCCCCTAGCCCACTGGACTGCTGAGCTGGAGCTCCTACAATGTCCAGCTCTGAACGCTTATATAAGTATTATGGATTGATGATGGTGACTCATGTACCGTTTCCACCCGCTGACGTAGGTACCTTGGAGCATGTGTAGCGATATAAAGAATCTCTACAACAACCAAATAGGTACGTAGATACTAACTTCCCATTCCGAATCAATTCCTCCGAAAAATTATTCACAGATTTCAACGACGCAAGGTTCAGCTCCATGACCTGTATCAGGTCTCCGCTGCCGAGGTCCCTGGTGGCGTTGAGGCCCTTGTACGTGTTGCGCGAGGCGGCGAGCACGCGACAGCCGCTCGCGGCGAGGCACCGCGCGGCCTCCAGCCCGAGCCCGCTCGACGCGCCCGTGATCAGGCACGTCTTGCCGTCTAACTGCTTGTTCTCTAGAACCTGAATAGGTATTGTGGGTTATGAGATTGCTGACTGTCCAATCTTGGACAGATTGGATGCATGGTACGCAGGATGTTTAGATGCGTAGGTAATCATACAGTCAAATATTTGTATGATTTTGCTGTTACGTCATTTAGAAAAGCTTATTTCCATGCACCATGCATTATTTTATATCTAAGTATGTAGGTTATGTATGTACATTCATTATAAAAAGCTAATCGTTTATCATTAATAGAATGATTTCTATTTAGTTTGGTAAGTTTCTACAGCTAAGCTAAGTACGCAGGATGGTCGTAGAACTACCGTCAAAGAAAGTTCAGTAAGTATACCTGTTCCGCCGTAGGACTAAACATATTTAAATTTGTGGTCTCATAAATGATTTTATAGTATTCATTCAAATGTTGTTTCATGCCTAGGGACCGTTTAGGTATAGCAGGGTAAATTTTCCTCATTCTGTAATTTAAATAAACGAGTTAGCCTATCCTCATAAATTAGTCCTTTAAATAGTGAGTACGTGAGTAGGTACTACAGCTGCTACGTGCGTACCGTCTACAGTTCCTACAGTCCTACATACGTCACATCTGCGTTTTGCCACGCATCCAGTCTTCAGTGTCTCCAGACAGGTGGTAGCAGATAGAGGCTATGGATGAGGAAGGCCGCGGACAGAGTGTTGTTAGTTAACACATATTTTATAGTTTTTATTACGTTGCCGCGCCACTACCAAGTAAGCTTCAGCAGTAGACGAAAGTATATTGGTAATCGGTAAGTATTTACTATCTCTATGCGGAAATAAAGAGCAAGCTGGAAATAAAATATATTAAGGTAAAATAATTTACCTTCTCAGAGAAATTAGACAGTGCATTTTTCAATAATAAATTAATAATCAAATCAAATAATGAGCAAAGAAGGCAAATAATAAATAAATACATGTGTATTTTGACGTTTAGCGCTCTTTACAAAATCATAGATATCTCATTCTCATAAGATCTCGATGGCATGGATTGCAGTCATATTGCAGTTTAATCCCGATCTACACTCGCGCCGCGAACGCGCGTGTTACGCGAGTGTAGATGTTGTAAAGCAACTTCCGAATCTGTAACGTCCATTCTTGCCAGAGTCGACAACAGACTCTGGCAAACTGATCCGCGCGGACAGGCCTCACCGCCTCCACCCTCCGTGTGTGAACCGCTTAAGTCGCCTTCGCTGGCGATCAGTGGCTCTGGTCGATGGTCCATTTGCGCCAAGTTTAATGAACATAATCCCAAGCCAAGCCCTTACCATGCCCTTACTGTGTGGCTTGCAAATAAGTTTTTTTGCTAATGATTATTCTACGATTTTTGACTGTACAGATTATTGCAAGGGCATGACAAAAATGTCAATGTCAGTTCTAGTTGCTCTGTGAATAAAAAAACTGCATCAAGCTTCCAAAACACGAAAATATTTACGAAACGAATCTAATTTAATTGTTCTTATTTTAGAGTAAATAGACATTTCAATTATGGATAAATCAAGCAAGAGAAGATATTCATCGTCTGACTCTGATAGTGCTGAAGAAGGTAGAAAGAAGGATCTCCAAGAACGAGATGAATTCGCTAAAAGATTACGAAAACGAGACGAAGAGAAGGTTAAGAAACTGGCCGATGCATCAAAACGGTCGTACGAAGAAGCCGCTAAGCGTATGAAGCTTGAAGCAGAAGACAGGGAAAAAATATTACCTAAACTTCGTGTTCAATCTCGCCGCAAATATTTAGAGAAAAGAAAGGATGATAAAGTCATAGAATTGGAAGCTGATATCGCGGACGACGAGTACCTCTTCGATGAGAGCATGTAAGATACTATCTAGTAGAACACTTATAATTATAACACAATATAATTCCTCACAAAAATGTTAACTAAATACTTTTTCAGTTATTTTTAAAGAAAAAAATTGTTCATTTTATGTAGTATACAATCAATTTGCTATGTAAATGATGAGAAAATGATATGTATCTTATGATTCGGCATTCAAAAATATGTTACTTAAATGTAAAAATTATGTTACAGACTTACTGCTCGTGAGAGGAAGGAAAGAGAGCACAAGAAAAATCTTCTTCAATTAGCTAAAGAACATGAAAAGGCAAGAGAGTTGGAAAATGTCCACAGGTATCATATGCCTCAAGACCTGGGAAAAGGACAGAAAGGTAAAATATTGTTTTAAAGGGTATAATTTAGTAATTATGAAGATTTTTTTATTTATTGTCACCGAGTCTACTACTTTACTACTATCTACTTTACTTTTTATAAGAGGAAGAATATTCATTAACATATCAAATTACTTTTCAGGAGAATACATTGAAGTGGATGACAATGAGAAGATGCCGAACTCTGAACAGCGGAAATGGGAGCAGGAACAGATCAAGTCAGCATTCTTTAAATTTGGAGCAAAAGATGCAAAAGCCCAAGATGAATATGAATTACTATTGGATGAACAGATTGATTTTATTCAGGCTCTTCAACTTGAAGGCAACAAAGAAAAAGTAAAAGAAGAAGATAAAGAAAAATCTGAGTATCAGAAGCTCCGGATGACCATAGAGGAAACCAAGAAGTCCCTTCCTGTTTTTCCCTTCAGAGATTCCTTGATAGAAGCCATTAAAAATTATCAAATCTTGATAGTTGAAGGAGAGACTGGGTCAGGTAAAACTACTCAAATACCACAGTATCTACATGAAGCTGGATTTACAGATGATGGTAAAAAAATTGGATGCACCCAACCAAGGAGAGTTGCTGCAATGTCTGTAGCTGCCAGAGTCGCTCAGGAAATGAATGTGAAGCTTGGGAATGAAGTGGGATACAGTATCCGCTTTGAAGACTGCACTTCTGACCGAACTGTCATAAAGTACATGACAGATGGTACTCTACACAGAGAGTTCTTGTCGGAGCCTGATCTAGCTTCCTACAGTGTCATGATCATTGATGAAGCTCATGAGAGGACCCTGCACACTGACATATTATTTGGTCTAGTAAAAGACATCACTAGATTCAGACCTGACTTAAAGCTCTTAATTTCCAGTGCTACTCTAGATGCTGAAAAATTTTCTACCTTTTTTGATGAAGCACCAATATTTAGAATACCTGGAAGAAGGTTTCCAGTTGACATTTATTACACAAAGGCTCCAGAGGCAGACTATGTGGATGCTTGTGTAGTGTCAGTGCTACAGATACATGCCACTCAGCCACTCGGGGACATTCTTGTGTTCCTTACTGGTCAGGAAGAGATTGAGACTTGCGTAGAGATGTTGCAGGAGAGGACTAAAAGATTGGGAAAGAAGGTAAAGGAACTAATGATCCTACCTGTCTATGCTAATCTACCCAGTGATATGCAAGCTAAAATATTTGAGCCAACTCCTGAAGGAGCCAGAAAAGTTGTATTAGCCACCAATATTGCTGAAACATCCTTGACTATTGACAATATAATTTATGTAATTGATCCTGGTTTTGCCAAGCAAAACAACTTTAATTCCAAAACAGGCATGGAGAGTTTGATGGTTGTCCCCATATCAAAAGCCTCAGCTAATCAAAGGGCTGGCAGAGCTGGCAGAGTAGCCCCTGGGAAGTGCTTCCGGCTTTACACAGCATGGGCTTACAAGTATGAGCTTGAAGACAATACAGTGCCTGAGATACAGAGAATAAACTTGGGCAATGCTGTACTCACACTGAAGGCGCTGGGGATCAATGACCTTATACACTTTGACTTTTTAGACCCTCCTCCTCACGAGACGTTAGTCTTAGCTCTAGAGCAGCTGTATGCCCTGGGGGCCCTCAACCACCATGGTGAGTTGACAAAGGCTGGAAGAAGAATGGCTGAATTTCCCACTGACCCTATGTTAGCTAAAATGTTATTAGCTAGTGAAAAGTAAGTACCTACATAAAATATGTTACACTCATCACTCTCAATCCTGAAATTTATGTCTATTTGAATTTAACTGCCTAAAATTTACCTTCCAGTACTTACATATATTATGTGTATAACTATTTCTTTGATTGAACTGTGTTCATGGCTCATTCATTAACTTTTTTTATTTACAGGTACAAGTGCTCTGAAGAAGTGGTGACCATTGCTGCAATGCTTTCAGTAAACAGTTCAGTTTTCTACAGACCGAAAGACAAAATAATTCATGCCGACACAGCAAGGAAGAATTTCTTCCATCCCACTGGTGATCATTTGACCTTGATGAATGTTTATAATCAATGGGTCGATTCAGATTTTTCCATACAATGGTGTTATGAAAATTTCATACAGCACAGATCAATGAAGAGAGCCAGAGATGTGCGAGAACAATTGGTCAGCCTCATGGATCGAGTTGAAATAGAAATGGTGTCTGGTATTGCAGATGACTCCAGCATACGAAAAGCAATCACAGCGGGATATTTCTACCACATTGCTAAGTTTTCTAAAGGTGGTCATTACAAAACAGTCAAACACAACCAAGTAAGTGCATATCTTTTTTAAATGATATTTAGCAATTTCGCACTGATCAAACTGAAGAACTTTCCTCAAGAAGCATAATAAACATAAACATTTATTCTATATCCTATATAAATTTCCACTGTAGATAATTAGGCGATATTTATCATTAAGTTAGTATATTTATATTAATTCTATAGCTGGATCAAGAAATCTAAAAAATTGTTCAAAAGAAAGTGTTTCAGTTTGATGCAGTGATGTAACAATGTGATGAGTTATAATATGTTTGTGAGCTTGTAATAATATAAACACCCTGTTTTTTTCAGACTGTTATGATTCATCCAAACAGTGCATTGTTTGAAGAATTGCCAAGGTGGGTCATTTACCATGAGCTGGTTTTCACATCTAAGGAATTCATGAGACAGGTTACAGAAATTGAAAGTAAGTGGCTTCTTGAAGTGGCTCCACATTATTACAAATCCAAAGAATTAGAAGATTCTACTAATAAAAAGATGCCTAAAACAATTGGTAAATCAACAGGAAGTAAATAAAATAATGTATCATATGAATATATCACATTGTTTAATTTTCTTCAACATTTAAATAAGTCAATACTATTTTAGTTCCTAACATATATATTTTTTTTCTGGCTGAATATGCATTAAAATTTAATTAGATATTTAAATAAAGCAAAGCTATCAAATAAATTACACTACAAAAATACACACTAAAACTTTTTTTTTTTTTTTTTTTTTCATATTTTGTTTGCCAACTTGCAATCGGTTTAATATAACCATAAGCAGTTTATTTCATTGTTTATTTGGCTTTGCACTAAAACTTAAAATATTTTTAGGACTAATGTTCATAAATTATTTACTATACAAAATAACATGATAAAGTATTTCGGTGCTAATTAGAAATCTGAAACTCTGCCCTTCCTCTCCCAGTCCCCGTACCTAGTGGGCTCCGGGCCGCGCGGGCCGCCCACCTCGCCCGTGTGCGGGTTGGTGTTCTCCGGCCACGGCGGCAGCGCATCTTCCTTTGGCGCTGCTTCACTTTGCTCTCCAAGATCAGTGATAGAAGTGGTTTCCCTCAGTTTCTTTCTAAATTCAGCTAATCTTTTGGACTCTGTTTTAGCGTCTCCCTTCGCAGTCTCCGGATTAGTTCCATGAGATCTTGTTAAAAACAGCGCCGCTTGTTTGGATTCTGAAAAAACCAAACAAACAGGATTTATTTTACATTTTTACGACTCGGAAAGACGCAATACTAAATCGGGATATCTACCTGCCCCTTTAACTGCCCAATTCGTATATCTTCCTCGCACAGTACATTTCAAAAGATTTCGGATCATTTTGATTTTACTGTGAAAGTAGTAAACTTTTATTTTATTTTCGTATTGATTGGGCAATCGCTATGATTTGAAGACTTTGATTGAGGTTATGTTTTTGTTTTACGTCATACTCTGTGGTATTAAGTAGTTTTGACGTTAAGTCCAAACAGATTCTTAGAATAAGGATAGAATAAAAAGCATTCGAAGTTTGCACCAAATATTTTTGTATAAGGCGTGCAAGCGAGGTATCGGGGAAACAACACACAAAATCATCAAAATTTTATTCATTTTACGGTTAACCACAATGTTTTATAGATAGTTTAGAAAAACGTCAAGTGTAGCCCCGCCCTTATAAAAACTATGACAACATTTTGTCTATGGTCTAATCATATGATCAATGAATGATCGACTGATCTCTGTTTCTGTCTGTTTCCTCTACGTTGGGAGCTGGGTTTCCGTAAAAATAATAAAAACGGACAGGAATCCATCATAAAAATGAAGGGGTGTCTTTTTAACATCGACGGTGGCTACTTGGAAGGTTTGTGCCGCGGTTTCAAATGTGGCATCCTGAGGCAGTCGGACTACTTGAACTTGGTTCAGTGCGAAACATTGGAAGGTAAAATCATCTTATATTTTCTTTTTCTGTAATCTACAGTGACTTCAATCAACGGACACGTCTTATGGTACAACAGGATCTAACAATCGTATAATTTTATAATTTGCAGATCTAAAACTTCACCTTCAAGGCACAGACTATGGAACATTCTTGGCAAACGAGCCCAGCCCCCTGTCCGTATCTACTATTGATGATAAGCTGCGTGAAAAGCTCGTGATCGAGTTTCAGCACCTCAGGAACCACTCTGTAGAGCCCATGTCTACTTTCCTGGACTTCATTACATACAGCTACATGATTGACAACATTATTTTGTTGATCACTGGTACTTTGCATCAAAGGCCAATTTCGGAACTGATCCCGAAATGTCACCCTTTGGGATCATTTGAGCAGATGGAAGCTATTCATGTTGCTGCAACTCCTGCTGAGCTGTACAATGCTGTGTTGGTGGACACTCCACTGGCTCCGTTCTTCGTGGACTGCATCAGTGAGCAGGATCTCGACGAGATGAACATTGAGATCATCCGTAACACCCTGTACAAGGCATACTTGGAGGCCTTCTACGATCTTTGCAAGACAATTGGAGGGTCTACTGCTGATGTGATGTGTGAAATTTTGGCTGTAAATATTAATTTATTAGTATTGTTATACATATTGTGATATGAGATAGGCAGAATTCTAATTTATGTATTTGTTTACATTTTAGTTTGAAGCTGATCGCCGTGCCATTATTATTACCATCAATTCATTTGGCACTGAATTGTCCAAGGATGATCGTCAGAAGTTGTACCCTCGTTGTGGCAAGCTGTACCCTGATGGTCTGGCTGCACTGGCCCGTGCTGATGACTATGAGCAAGTGAAGGCTGTTGCCGAGTACTACGCTGAATATTCTGCATTGTTTGAAGGAGCAGGGTCCAATGCTGGGGACAAAACTTTGGAAGACAAGTTCTTTGAACATGAGGTAATTTTTTTTTAATATTTCTGCCTGTGATGGGGACCATGTACATAATTTTGGTGTTTAAAGTTTTTAAATTCAAAATAATCTGAGTACAAAATTTCACATCTAGACACTTCTCCAATGTTTTCATGTGCTTGTTACAGGTAAACTTGAATGTGCATGCTTTCCTGCAACAATTCCACTTTGGAGTGTTCTACTCATACCTCAAGCTGAAGGAGCAGGAGTGCCGCAACATCGTGTGGATCAGCGAGTGTGTTTCTCAGAAGCACCGCGCCAAAATTGACAACTACATTCCCATATTCTAAGATCCTTAATATGAATACTATGCATGTCAGTTTCAAGAAACATTCAAGAGATATCAGAATGAGGTGTAAATTATAATTTAAATTCATCTAGATGAGCAACTATGAATGTTAACCATGGTTGTTTCCTGTATCAATATTATATTAAATATGTGTACAATCTATATGAAAAGTATAAAATTTACAAAATAAGCTTTAGTCCATATTTTTATTTTGCTGACTAAATAAAGTAGAATCAAGTAACTATTTGTGATTGTACATACAGATTGATATAGTTTCCGTAATATTTTATCTATCTTGTGCACAAACATACCTTTTATGGATTTCAGTATTATTTCGAAATTAACGTTGCTATAAATGTATTGTTGTCCAAGTTACATTACTCACTCTAGTATTGTATTGTGGTGCACATGTACCTAGATGTTGACATACATTGAATGAAATTTCAGGTATGTAAAACTATTCTATCATTTTAATAATTGTTATCTTTATTACATATTATAAACATTCTATCTACTGTGTAAATTGTATTAGAAAAATAAAATATCGTGTTGAATTATTCTTATGTTTTACTTTTATTATTTACATTAACTTTCTTGGTTTATTGCTTGTTTTATAAATATATGACTGTTAGCTTCTTTTTTCTTGTTTCTGCCTGCTAATTGTTCTTGAACCATATCTGTTGTGGGAGCTTCCACTAACACAAGTGGCTTGGACTTATCTAACAACAAAGTAGAATTATTTTTCCAAAACTTATCCTTTAGCATATCATCATGTACATCTGTAATGATGCTGGCAGTTTCTTGAGAATCCATTTGCAACACCTTTCTAAGCAACAAAGTCCCTCGCCTGAATATTTCTGGTTCATTGTTATAGTTGATTTTGAACTCACTGTACAAGATTTCATTCTTGTCTGCTGAGACTGTTCCACATAATCGTTTTTCAGCCTGCAAAATTAAATAATTGTGACAAGCAGATATAATGTAGAAGCATGGAGTATTATTCTTATATGTATGTAGTAATCTGATTTTCTACTTAAAAATATAAAAAGATACCTCTATAATTTTCAGGTTGGTGAGAAAATCAAGAGCCACAATAGGGTCTGTCGCCTGTCAGGATGGGTCAGTCAGATTAGTGTCAAACATTTAATGCCCAGTGTGCACCAAATGTGTGATAGGAACAGGTGAAGCACCTGAAGAGGCTCCTTTTGTGCACAGCATACTAACCTCCATAGGACTTAAGTTTCCTTTTAGCACCAGGTTCCAGAAAGTGGTGTTGTATAGGTTGTTTATGTGAACATCTGCCTGCCTCCATTTCATGTAGTCAATTAGATTCTGATCAGAAGGATACATTATAACTCGTCCGTCAAATGTTGGTGGATACTGTAGCTTTTCATCAGTGAAGTACTTATTCCAATAATATACATATGAGGCAGAAAATTTACTATTCAACGTCGTTAGTAATTTTGATGCTCTACGTTTGTATAGATTTGTGTTTTTTTTAAACACAAAAGAATATTCATCACTTTGACCAAAAGCCATCAAAACATCATTTATGTCCTTCATCACCGAATAAGCAGCAAAATTCATTAATTTTAATCCACGTAAGTCATTCGGTTTCGCAAAACTGTGGTCATCTGAAAATTTATGAAAACACTTGCCATCTAACCTAACAACAATCCATGTATTTGGGATTAATTTATCGTCCAACTCAAAATTCTTCACATACTCAAATGAACTTTTTGCCATGATGCTATTTAACACAGGAGACCTTATAGATTTCAATAAATGTACTACTTTATTTGATAACATTGATTTAAATAAAAAAGAAATTCAAAATCAACATTGCGTATACAAAACTTTCCTTGCCTTATGCCTTGTCATTTTGACAGCTGTCATTGATGCTTGGGCCGTTCCGTTGGGCACTCTTTGGTTGGGCCCATGGTATAATAAATTTTATTAATAATATAGTTGGACCTTTGCGGCATGATCACGATTCAACCGCACGACCTTGCTCGCCTTGCCTATCCTATGCCCTATGCGTAGACTGTACTTGTTATTCTATGCTTGTAGGTACCGATTTCGTGTGCCGCATGTATGACAACAACTCTTGTTTCGCTTTTTTTTTTCAAGCTCAAGTTTACCCGATCCGATCACCGCGTAACGTCGACACGTATCATGATCGCATAATGTGGACGGTTAATGATACGCGATCTCGATACGCCGCGCCGTTATGATATGATACGGTCAGTCATGTCTGGACACGTAGTTGGTCTGTGGACTACCACTACCACCCCACTTGGTTATTCGTATTTGCCAAAATAGTCAAGTGTGGTGCCAGAAGGATTACCTATTTGTAAATTAAACAAAAATGTTTTGATGATTATACATTTATTTTATTAATACAGTAATAATGATAATTATAATATAATTAAACTTTACCGGACTATCTATCTAGTTAGTATATAGGCACAGTCAACAAAAAAGGTAATGACTCAGCCCCGAAGCAAGCAGTTCCATAGCTAGGTGTAATACCTATAGACGTAGACGAATCCAATTAGAGTAGATATATGTAGAATATCTATCAATATTATACTAGTATTTTACATGCTTGACATTTAGATACTTAGCTCACTAAGTGCCAATTTCTCCATTGTCGGTTATCTAACTGACAGGGATTGATATACATATAAATTAAACGTCATCTCCGTATAAAATTCATTAAAGATGTGTGAAAAGTTAACCACTACTCACTTATGCTCTAACCGAGAATGGAGAAATTGGCACTTAGGGTGGGTTGCACCATTTAACTTTAACTATTACAAATGTCAAATCGTCCGTCTAAGAATCGGTGATGAAAGCATAATTAATGCTTTGACGGACGATTTGACGTGTGTAATTGTTAAATGGTGCAACCCACCCTTAGCTGGTAATACATATTTGCTGACTGTACCTGTCCTATTTAATTTCTACTTTTGTATCAGTAAATTCTTAACCTCTTCAGGAGTGCGTCTCACAATCAATTGAGGTTCATTGTAGCCGTTTGCTGAATTTTGAACTGCTGTGTATAGTTGTTCATAAATTGCAAGTATAACTTCAAAAGATCTCTTCGTAATAAATGATTGATGTTTGTGACTTAACAGCAGATTTAGTTGCTGTAAGGTGTATAAGTCTGGAGAGACCAAGAACATGTCAAACTTATTTAAGAACACCTTTAAAGTATTACTATCCATGCCAGGAATAGCTGAGAGGGGTCCATTCACTTTTTCTTGTAAAATGGTGTAGATAGGCCCAAGATTTAAATTGGCCACTAGATAGCTGGCTTGTTCAGACGTCAAAGTATCAATTTGTGCTTCAGACTGTGCTTGTAGCCTCTCATTGTATTCATCCATTATTGTGTACAGAGATAAAGTGCATTGAATGTGATAGATACAATTTAACATGTAAACTGACATATCAGTAGAGCTCAGATGGCAGGCAGTTTCGTTGATGGCTTGCAAGAGTGGGTCCAACATGTGGGTGATGATAATTTTCTTATCAGCTGTATTTATGTTGTTAGAAACATTCATAACTGCCAACAAATCTCTTAGGAAACTTACCAAATCAGTCACTACACTTGATGGACTTAAGTCTGATGGAGGAGCTTTGACACCTTGGCTTAATTCTTTTTCAATTTTACTATCTAATGCAACAATAAACACATCTTCACTTTTTTTAACAAGGTCTTCTAAAGTTTCATCTAAATGACCTTTAGGAACAGTTGCTTTTATAGTATCTTTATAATAGATAAACAAATTGGTGATGGACCACAGCACCAGTGGATCTTTATCTGGTTTAAGGATGAGTTCAGCTCTCACCTTCAGCAGAGGGCAGATGGCTTCCATGATGTTTGTGAGCACTTCTATTATTTGTTGATTTTTATTTTGCATTTCACAGTGTTTAAAAAGAATAGAAAGATTTTCTTTCTCAACTGGAATGATCTGATAAACCCAGGTCAGTATATCTCCTATGTAGCGTTTTGGGTCATTTGCATAGAATTCAATAGGTTTTGAGCCTCCATCTTTTCCTTTAGTGAGAGCATCAATAAACAATTGCACAATCATTGTCTTTCTTGCTGTGGCAAATTCATCCACAATGTTTGAAAACAGCACTTGGCGATTTTGAAACTTTGCTATTGCTTTTGGTACTAAAGCATTATTTGGGGAGTCAATGCCTCGACATGCACCAATGGTCCAATGATATAGTTTTTCCATGGCAACTTCTTGTTGCAGCCCAATAATTTCCATGATATCAAATGCTGAAGTCTGATACCAATATTTAACAAGCATTTTACTCTTGTCATACAAACCTTCAATATGAGAAAGCGTCACTAGGAAGTCAGATGTTAGAGGTGTTTTGATGGACACATTATAAAGATATTCAGCTTGTTCAGGGGACAACTGGAAATTATTTACAAATGTATTCACCCAAAATATTTTCTTTTCTGTTTTCTTGCTATCATCTTTAAGCCGCGTAGTTTGAGAGATGAGGTGGTGAGTTTTTGTTTTAGAATCATTCAATCTGCTAGACATATCTTTAACAGATTCATCAAGAGAAGATATGGTATTCAATAGTATATTCAGTTTTTCTTTTACTTTATTGTATTCTGTAAGAACGGCTTTATTTACAAGCATATCCCTTTTTTCAATTTCATTTATTAATACTCTTTTGGTATTATTGGATTTTTTCAAACAAAGTCCAGACAAGGTATTGAGAGCTTCGCTATTGTCTGTAATGATATGACTATCAAATATTTTGTTAATCTTCTTCCGTATAGGATTGGTAGTATAAACAGACTCCATAGTACACACTGAAGATGGAATTATAGGAAATTTAAAGGAATCACGATTAAAAATCACAATAAAAGTAGAAGAATATTTGGTTGGCTGACTGACAATGACAAGTGACAACTTGTTGTTATTGATTTATTGACAGGTGACAGCTACTGTGAACGTGACACACACAAGAAAGGTGTTCTGTGTCTGTTGTCTGTGTGGATGGCTTGGAATAAGAATTTTACCCCTTTATTAATGATCCAATGCCTCCTATTCCTAGCATGGCCTTGCCTCAAACTTGCGACACCAACTCCATGCAACTCTCATTCTACATATTTTTAGGTATATTATTTTCAAAGTAAAAGTGCCATTTAATTTTTTGTAGTTAGTATTTCTTAATTCTTATTCTGTTGATCACCGAGCTCCGAGCTGTCAAATGTAATCGAAATATTGGTCTATGGATTAAAACTAAATTCTAACCTAAAATATCAAAATATTACAAATGCCTGTAAAATAAAATAATTTGTAGATATACAAAACAGTGTATTTTTAATGTTTTGGGGCCATTAGGTTACTACGATTTGAAAATGGGTTCTCGACAAATAGTTGAAAAATCTTTGGGTATGCTTAGATCTTTACCCAGAATTTCACTGGCCAACATTCGTGATAACCCAGGTTCTAAGCGAACTGTAAGTACCTGTAGAGTTATAAATTCATGCAATGTTTATGCATAGAGGCGTCATCACTCCCTTGAAATACTTACCACAATGCTAGAGATTGTAATTAGATATGTGCTTAGTTCTCACATTAACTTTATACCATACCCATCATAAGTCAACCGATACTCAAATTTTTTCAAATATTTATGTGCATTTTTCATAAACACATGAAATTGTTTTCAGCAAAAACGTGGGCGTGCACAACACGGCGGTGACAAACATGGTTGCGGAAACAAGGGCTCAGGCCAGAGACAAAACTATATGAGGCTGGGCTATGAGACTGGAAACAATCCATTTTACCTCAGAGTTCCACAAGAACATTACTACAGAGGCCACCAGTAAGTATTACTATTACTATTCTTTTTTTGTATGGCACTTGTACTGTGCGAAGTATTTCATAAATAAGGTATCCAATACTACCTACCATCATGCAATCACAATGATTTCAAAAGGAAAAATGTGCTAGTCAGAACATTTTGCGTAAGAAAAGTTCACCTGCCCTGGCCCTAATTTAAACCAATTATGACAGATATATGAGATTTCAGGGCCAGCAGAGGGTGCCACTTTCTTTCTGTCCTTATGCTAGTAATGTACATAAAATATATAAGTCAATGCTCATCAATAAGTATTAAATTTCATTTTAAAATCTTTTTCAGTCTCAAAAGGCAATATCCACCTTTATCCCTGAGTGAACTGCAGAAATTTATAGATACAGATCGTATTGACATCTCAAAACCTGTGGATGTGGCCACTTTGATGAGGTCTGGGTTGTACAATATCTTCCCTGACCAAAAACATTTTGGTGTCAACCTAACTGATGAAGGAGTTGACAATTTCAAATCAAAAATAAACATTGAAGTTCAGTGGGCGAGTGAACAAGTTATAGCTGCAATTGAGAAGAATGGTGGAGTGATAACTACAGCTTACTATGACCCACATAGTTTATTACTCTTGAAAAACCCTAAGAAGTTTTTTGAAACTGGCCAAGCTATTCCTCGACGAATGATACCACCTCCAGATGCTATTGAATACTACTCAAGTGCAGCCACCAGAGGGTATTTGGCCAATCCTGAGGAAATTTCACTTGAAAGGTTGAAGTTGGCTCAAAAGTATGGCTATGAACTACCTAAAATCGAAAATGACCCCATGTACACTGTCCTGAGTGAGAGAAAAGATCCAAGGCAAATATTTTATGGGTTAGAACCTGGATGGGTTATCAATTTAAAGGATCAATGCATTCTAAAACCTAAAGATGAAGAATTATTGAAATATTATGCATCTTAAACAATTTCTAGCATGTACTAATTAGTAATAATGATATTAGTTAACATAAAATAAATACTGTTTGGTATGTATTCCAAAAATATTTTATTCAATCTCACACATCAAATATTCAGTTTAGCTGAGAAACTCGAAGTAAATTGATATTGATAGTAATGGTAAGTACAAGAGTAAAGCCAATAACGGCCTACTTATACCAAAAAAGATTTTGTATACCTTACATTGGTTAAGTGTAATTTCTGCTTAAAATATATGACTGTCTTAGTATCTGTAATGGGCTGGTTTGTAGGGTCCCTCCTGAGGAACTCCGATGTATTTGGCTTGTTTCTCGGTCAGTTTTGTAAGTTTCACTCCAAGGTGGTCCAAATGTAGAGCTGCAACTTCCTCATCTAACTTTTTCGGTAAAGTGTGAACTCCAACAGGGTAGGTTTCAGCTTTGGTCCACAGTTCAATCTGGGCTAAGACTTGGTTGGTGAATGAGTTAGACATCACAAAGGATGAATGGCCAGTGGCACATCCTAAGTTGACAAGGCGACCAGCTGCAAGAACAATAATGTGGTTGCCATTCTCCAGTTCATATCTGTCAACTTGAGGCTTGATGTTCACTTTCTTAGCATTGTTTTCTAGCCAAGCTACATCAACTTCACAATCAAAGTGACCAATATTGCATACAATGACGTCATCTCTCATCCTCAAGAAATGGTCCTTAGTGATGATATCCAAGTTTCCGGTGGTGGTAACAAAGATCTGTCCGACATCAGCAGCCTCTTCCATTGTTGTAACCTGGAATCCCTCCATGGCTGCTTGCAGGGCATTGATAGGGTCGATTTCAGTAACAATAACTCTTCCTCCAAATCCCTTGAATGCTTGAGCACAGCCCTTGCCAACATCTCCGTATCCAGCTACAACACAAACTTTCCCAGCTACCATAATGTCAGTGGCCCTTTTGATTCCATCTAACAGGGACTCCCTGCAACCATACAAATTGTCGAACTTGCTCTTTGTCACTGAGTCATTGACATTGATTGCAGGTACTTTCAGAGTACCCTCACGGAACATTTTGTATAAATTGTGGACACCAGTGGTGGTTTCTTCAGAGATTCCTTTGATGCCTTCCAAGTATTGAGGGTATTTCTTGTGAACCAAGTTTGTAAGATCACCTCCATCATCCAAGATCATGTTCAATGGCTGAAAATTGAAATTTCAAAGTGAATGTAATTTTCAAAATTATAAGTATATTTATTTGCCTAATTTTATTGATCATAAAACAAAAGGATATAATTGCAAGATATACCTTTCCATCGGGGAAGACGATAGTCTGTTCGATGCACCAGGTGTACTCGTCTTCAGTCTCCCCCTTCCAGGCGTAGATGGGGATGCCGACGGCCACGAGCGCGGCGGCCGCCTCGTCCTGCGTGCTGTAGATGTTGCTGCTGGACCATTGCACCTGGAACAGGATATTTCAAGTGTTACTACTTATAAGTATACATTCAATTTAATAATTACTATTTTAGTAACTATAATACCAAGTCAAAGCATTAACATGAATGTAGTCTATTTTGCGCGAGCTTCGTATTGCCCCGTCACGGCGGCGGCGTCCTACAGGAATTCTATGATAAATAGTAACTGATAACAAAAGGATGTAGAACCATTCTACACCACACCACACACACATTCACACTCAAAGTAAATTCACGAAATAAAATTAAATTCACATTCGAATTTCAGGGACTGGTAGGCATTTCCTCTTAGTATTAGTGTAGTGTATAGATGTAATATTTAAATAGTTGGATTCTATGTAACTAAATACTAACCACCTAAGTTCAACTTAATGATTATGAACAGATGATTATGGTTTATATTTATCAAAGGTTAGAGTTAGAAAGCCTTGTCATCCTTTATTAGCACAAATGAGCAACTCTCTAGTATACCTACATATTGTAACTAGTTATCTAGATTACACAATAGATAACAGATGTTCGTCAGTGTGAGCTAAACAGAGAAAAATATTAACATAAGAATGAGTAATGTTCAATGTATCTGTACCAAACATTTTATCATACCAAAGGGAGATCAAAGGTGAACTCATTATAAAATCATAGTGGTGCAATCAATACTAAAATAATAAATTGTTTGTCATCATATCCATTATATAACAAAAACATGTTATTAAGAATAATAAAAATGATTAAGAGTAGTAGGTATTGCATCATATCACAACAAACCAAATTAAACAGTATCAGGACTTTTAAACTATTTAAAACCCCTAGAGTTAATTTGAGACTGTCTAGTATGTATTATCTCTGATATAGATGTAATTAACCTGCTGATGAAGATAACTTATTGTAGGAATACATGTTGTATATTATTATGAATTCCAATTCCTTTAACATTTATATTCATACCCAAAGAGTTACTATAATTTGGGTTATATTTTTTTTACTATTACATAATCATATAACTTGAAATTGAGGTGGTTAACTGTCCAAAAAGGTGCTAAGTATGGCAGTATACTTACTTCAGCTCCCAGCTCAATAAGAGTTTCAATGAGGACTGCAGTTTGCACGGTCATGTGCAGACTTCCAGCTATTCTGGCTCCCTTGAGGATCTTGCTGGGGGCATACTTCAGGCGGCAGGCCATCAGACCGGGCATCTCCTTCTCTGCCAGCATGATCTCCTTGCGACCAAGCTCGGCTAACTTCTCATTGGCTGAAATAAATTTTGTGGGTCTTCAGGTATTTTGGCTCAATGATTTAAAAGGATTATTATGTTTGCTGTTTACTTGTTATTTTCTTAACCTTGTAATTCCTATTAAGAATTTGGTGGCTGTTAGCTGTTGGTTAATATGGTAAGAGAATGCTACTGATATTTTTGTGATCATAGGATGAAGCTTTCACAAACTAATTGGTACATAGCTTAACTGTATTACCAGAAAAGCATATTCGGTATGGTATTTGTTAATGATTTATGTTTTAAAATTAAAACTTTGTTTTAAAACAAATATGACAAAACCTCATGATCTTACTCTCTCAAACACACAAACACTTTTTATACAGTCTATATGGAGGTAGGTACATAGACTTCAGACAATGTCCTACATAACCAAGTAAACCCAGAAGTATGCTCTTCTGAATCTATCAATATTCTCTTAGTCTGGAATTCTCTACAATTTTGTATTGAAAATAAATTCAATGTATTATGGTGCAATACTTTGTTTATAGCTTTAGCAGCCTTTTTTTATCTAGACTCTTAGGAAGAAGGACGGGGATCTATGATAGTACTGATGAATAGCTCTTTTTACTAGCGATCTAGACTAGGAAGTTTAAGTATTTATAAATAGTTCATCATATTGAAATTGGATCTAAGTAAGGTACATCTTTGTAATCATGATAAAAGATGGTCTTATCAATTTCACGACAGCTATAATACGACATAAATAATAATATAGTAAAGGATTGATTGACATCCACGAGTTTAAGATAAGAGTCATCTTGGAAGTCCTGAAATAAACTGATAGATGCTGTGAACGCATGGTAATTATAACCTATTCCTAATCAACAAATACAGCACTTAGCAGGACAAATTTTCCACTCATACAAAAGTAAATATATGTACAGCAAGAAATAAAGAAGAAACATAAATTAGACGACATTATAAAAGAGCATTACTTAAAAAATAAGGCAATAACACGAAATTCCGAATATCTTGATTACAACAGTAGTAAATAAATAACTTACCGATTTTGTAAGAGGGCTTCATTTTGGATATTGTTTTACTGGTATTGCAGTAATATAAACAGATTTATTGGCTTAATTTATTATTATTATTTTAGCCCACACTTGAAACCCGGTTGCCGCCCGCCACTGAATTTTACAGTTACAGAATGAGACACAGAATAAGAATCGGCTAGTTTTATTAACATTCTGTCAAATTTGACATAATGAACTTAATCTATGTGGTCGACAGCCATTATACACAGAAAATCATTTCCACAAAAGAATGTTAAAGGCGCCGACACACTAGCGGACGCGGCTGTCCGGGGGGGACTCTACACGTGTGACCCATGTAAAAACGGTCAAGCCAGAATCTACACTCCAGAAAACATAGTTTTAAGAAATCTTTGAATAGAATTGCAGTCTTTTTTCGAATCAAATGATTTTTCATTATTTTCTCGTTTATCTCGAAAACCGAAAAGAGATACCGAAAAACTAATGAAAATTTGGTACCCCCTACGAGGAAACACCCCCGCAATAGGGGATTCTCTACACGTGTGACCCATGTAAAAACGGTCAAGTCAGAATCTACACTCCAGAAAAGATGATGATGAAAAATGATTATGAGATTGATGTAGAGCAGAACCTTACTAATAAAGAACTAATGTAGAGCCTTCTAATGTAGAACCTTACTAATAAAGAAGTAATGTAGAGCAGAATCTACCTAACTAATAATTAGCCAATGTAGAGCAGTATCTAACTAATGTAGAGCAGAACCTAAACAATGTAGAGCGTTATCTAACTAATAAAGAACTAATGTAGAGTAGAATCGTACAAATACGCGATTCTGCGAAATAACTTTTTACTAATCGAGATTTTTGCCACACGATTTTCGGCGAAACGAGACTTTGACCAAACGTTACTATGCAATACGAGATTAGGCAAATAAATCTTAGGCCAAAAAAGGTAGAACCGTGTAAGATACATTAATTAGGTTCTGCTCTACATTAGTTAGATTCTACTCTACATTAGTTCTTTATTAGTTAGATAACGCTCTACATTGTTTAGGTTCTGCTCTACATTAGTTAGATACTGCTCTACATTGGCTAATTATTAGTTAGGTAGATTCTGCTCTACATTACTTCTTTATTAGTAAGGTTCTACATTAGAAGGCTCTACATTAGTTCTTTATTAGTAAGGTTCTGCTCTACATCAATCTCATAATCATTTTTCATCATCATCTTTTCTGGAGTGTAGATTCTGACTTGACCGTTTTTACATGGGTCACACGTGTAGAGAATCCCCTATTGCGGGGGTGTTTCCTCGTAGGGGGTACCAAATTTTCATTAGTTTTTCGGTATCTCTTTTCGGTTTTCGAGATAAACGAGAAAATAATGAAAAATCATTTGATTCGAAAAAAGACTGCAATTCTATTCAAAGATTTCTTAAAACTATGTTTTCTGGAGTGTAGATTCTGGCTTGACCGTTTTTACATGGGTCACACGTGTAGAGTCCCCCCCGGACAGCCGCGTCCGCTAGTGTGTCGGCGCCTTTAACATTCTTTTGTGGAAATGATTTTCTGTGTATAATGGCTGTCGACCACATAGATTAAGTTCATTATGTCAAATTTGACAGAATGTTAATAAAACTAGCCGATTCTTATTCTGTGTCTCATTCTGTAACTGTAAAATTCAGTGGCGGGCGGCAACCGGGTTTCAAGTGTGGGCTAAAATAATAATAATAAATTAAGCCAATAAATCTGTTTATATTACTGCAATACCAGTAAAACAATATCCAAAATGAAGCCCTCTTACAAAATCGGTAAGTTATTTATTTACTACTGTTGTAATCAAGATATTCGGAATTTCGTGTTATTGCCTTATTTTTTAAGTAATGCTCTTTTATAATGTCGTCTAATTTATGTTTCTTCTTTATTTCTTGCTGTACATATATTTACTTTTGTATGAGTGGAAAATTTGTCCTGCTAAGTGCTGTATTTGTTGATTAGGAATAGGTTATAATTACCATGCGTTCACAGCATCTATCAGTTTATTTCAGGACTTCCAAGATGACTCTTATCTTAAACTCGTGGATGTCAATCAATCCTTTACTATATTATTATTTATGTCGTATTATAGCTGTCGTGAAATTGATAAGACCATCTTTTATCATGATTACAAAGATGTACCTTACTTAGATCCAATTTCAATATGATGAACTATTTATAAATACTTAAACTTCCTAGTCTAGATCGCTAGTAAAAAGAGCTATTCATCAGTACTATCATAGATCCCCGTCCTTCTTCCTAAGAGTCTAGATAAAAAAAGGCTGCTAAAGCTATAAACAAAGTATTGCACCATAATACATTGAATTTATTTTCAATACAAAATTGTAGAGAATTCCAGACTAAGAGAATATTGATAGATTCAGAAGAGCATACTTCTGGGTTTACTTGGTTATGTAGGACATTGTCTGAAGTCTATGTACCTACCTCCATATAGACTGTATAAAAAGTGTTTGTGTGTTTGAGAGAGTAAGATCATGAGGTTTTGTCATATTTGTTTTAAAACAAAGTTTTAATTTTAAAACATAAATCATTAACAAATACCATACCGAATATGCTTTTCTGGTAATACAGTTAAGCTATGTACCAATTAGTTTGTGAAAGCTTCATCCTATGATCACAAAAATATCAGTAGCATTCTCTTACCATATTAACCAACAGCTAACAGCCACCAAATTCTTAATAGGAATTACAAGGTTAAGAAAATAACAAGTAAACAGCAAACATAATAATCCTTTTAAATCATTGAGCCAAAATACCTGAAGACCCACAAAATTTATTTCAGCCAATGAGAAGTTAGCCGAGCTTGGTCGCAAGGAGATCATGCTGGCAGAGAAGGAGATGCCCGGTCTGATGGCCTGCCGCCTGAAGTATGCCCCCAGCAAGATCCTCAAGGGAGCCAGAATAGCTGGAAGTCTGCACATGACCGTGCAAACTGCAGTCCTCATTGAAAGCGTGGACGAGCTGAAGACAGCTTTATTAGAGGAGTGGGACGGCATTCCTCAGGAAACTGTCAAAAAGTTGATAAGGTCTATGAGAAACAGGCTGCAGGCTGTAATTAGGGCAAGAGGGGGCAATACAAAGTATTGATTTAAATAAATAAATTTTTATCTTAACATTTTTTGTTTAATTTGTATAATACGATACCCATACCCTTTTTTCCTAAATTCCCGTTTTTCCTACAATTGCGTTCAGACATCATTTATTTCAAAAATGATGAATGGATTTCAATAATAATGATATCAAATTAAAGCTGACATCTTAAGCTTTTAAATGACATATCATTTTTATTATTTCTATTCATAATTTTACTTGTATTAATGTATGTTTGCGCCGTCAAGGCTTGAGTCGATTTGGTTGCTCGCGAGTGTAGAAAGCTGAATATCTAATGACTAATGGTCTGTTCTACATTAGATTCTGCTAATAGAATTCTGCTGTAGGTAATAAAGAACTAATGTAGAGCATAATCTAACTAATGTAGAGCAGAACCTAATTAATGTATCTTACACGGTTCTACCTTTTTTGGCCTAAGATTTATTTGCCTAATCTCGTATTGCATAGTAACGTTTGGTCAAAGTCTCGTTTCGCCGAAAATCGTGTGGCAAAAATCTCGATTAGTAAAAAGTTATTTCGCATTATCTTGTTTAGCCTAATAATGGTATGGCCAAATCTTGAATAGCCTAATAATAGGTTTATAAAAAGAAATAATATTTGATTGGCTTTAACTTTGACGGAGCGTCTCACTATAGCGCAAACTGGTGCCTTGTATTGTTTCCGCTGTTTGGAAAACGCTCCGCTTTGGTTTTGATGAACATGTGCACCTAACACGCTCCTCCCCGCTTTGCTCATCGTCGCACCTATCTTAAGGTTTCGATCTCATGGGGTTTGTAATAATTATATTGCTCGTTAACTTTCGATTTTTTAATCATTCAATATCGTGATTTTCGGGATATAGGAGAAAAATACCACAATTTGTACATTTACTACATACCTACTTAATATATTATTTATTAAGATAACAGGAGAAACAAGATTATACATAGGTATAGACGAACATAAATTTGAGCAAACGAAATTTAGGTGTTTAAAGATTGTGCCTAAAGAGTTTTAGACGAAACGAGCCTTATGCCACATAAGTCTTGGCAAAGTGATGGTTCGGCCAAAAAAGTTTAGACCATACGAGTTATGCGAAATGAGTTTTGGTCAATAAAGATTATGCGAGATGAGGGGAACCCGTCTATAGAAAGCTGAATAACTAATGTAGAGATGAATCTAACAAAATTTAGAACACAATAGTGAATTTTATAGATTGTCTGTTATACAAGGCAATCTAATTATATTATACGGGTTTCTAATAAAAGATCTATGAAGTCACTAAATGTTTTATTATTATGGAACAGTTACAGAAGTGGTTACAGTTTAAAACATAACGAAAAATTTGACAAAAATATTTTAGATATTGCAGGAAAAGTGGGTGGTATTCATTGACTCAATGCCTCTACGATTCTAATTTGAGAACCTTTCACGGCATGGCACTAGTCCTCACACATTCTCCTATCATACATTATAACAATAGTTCTGAGCAAAGTAAGCATGTTGGATATGTAGTATTAATCTTCTTGTCTTGCACAATCCTTGCATACATCATCCCCTGTCAGTGCTGCGAGCAGACTAGCAAACACTCAATTATCCTTAAGTAATAGATACATTAGCGCTACGATACTCTTATTAATTGCATTTATTCATCTTCAAGTGTTCAAAGGTATTGGTTTAATTTAACTATCGAAACATAAGGTTTGTTTGCAAATCATTATTAACTTTAGAACTAGGTACATTCGAAAAATTATTGTCCAGCAATAAATTTTCAGAGTATTACATTGGCTTGAAATTTAATGTACAACTTCATGTTTTGTTTAATTCAAGTTTAGAATCTTCATATTTCAAGACACTAATGGCAGGTTACATTATTACAAAACGTTTGTGTAATTGGAGATTCAAGCGCTTTTACATGTATAAAAACAAAAACAACAAAACGATAACAAACATTCCTCAGACTTTCAAGATTTCAAATTTAATTGTTAAGGACGCTTTGTCACGAAGACGTAAAAGAAAGTCTTTTAATTACATATGTACAAATAATGTAAATATTTTTTCGAGCACTGAAGGCATCCTTTTTAACCATCACAACTGTAGATAGCTGATTGAGAAGTTAGTAAAGTGTTCTGTACTATTTTAATGGGGTACTTTACAAAATATATTATTTACAGTAGGTATGTTTTATAGGCGACCACAGCTGGCTACAGAATGTGATGTCCAAAAAGCGTTGCACCAATATGGCGTCCTCCAGCCTCCATCAACGTCGGCGCGACTCGCGCGCCATCTCGCGACTGACACAATAAGTCTAAGTTTACAAAATACCACTGATCACATTCAGCCACGCAGACTCACGTACACTCCTCCTCATTCATACTACCTTTCAGGCAACTTACAAAACATAATTAATATTTATAAAATTCAAAAATCACCTTGCAAATGTGCATGCCTATTATAACATTCGATCCCTGTCATTCAGGCTCACTTTCAGACTAACTATCACCTTATCTCATGTAAAGATACCACAGCCACTGTCTGTATTTATAATACCAAATAGGAAAATGCTTCAGCTGCTTTTTACGATATATATGGAAAGATTATGGTCAGGCATACGCATACTTAAATTATTCAAGAATGCTATGTGATAGGTGCATCAGTTTTGGCCACATCTCAATGTAGAAATCACTCTGTGATCCGATTTTTAATCCAGTTTAATAAAGTCTAGTTACAATAAGTAGCTAGATGAAAAGATAA
Organism: Plutella xylostella; assembly: GCF_932276165.1. Classification (NCBI taxonomy): domain Eukaryota; kingdom Metazoa; phylum Arthropoda; class Insecta; order Lepidoptera; family Plutellidae; genus Plutella; species Plutella xylostella. Next base: position 5,777,970 of record NC_063984.1, on the reverse strand, counting down.
TTTAAACAGAATATGCAAATAATAATAATTAACTATACTACATTACATATAAAAATAACAAAGTAAAATAAAAATGGTGTGTAAACTAATGCACCTAACAACTGATACATAATGTGAGAGGTGCCGCCGCCGCTACCAGCCGCAGGCGGCGCCGGCCGGGACGCTGTCGCCGCGCAGCGACACAAATCTGCAACCACACAACAAACATCATTAATTTATACATACATACCTAAATACATACAGAACATATGGTTTAGATAGGATAATCAAAGATTAAAGAATAAATTAGATTTTAATTTTGTTTTGAATTAGAAATCCATCTAGATAACGTTACGGTATGGTATATTTGATGTTTAAAATCTCATGTTTAACTCACTGTAAACATGTACACGTGGATATCTATCTATGGCAGTGCAGTATGCATCTGATATACACCATCCGTATACCGCCTTTATACAACAACACACACTCACCAGCTGGCGAGCGGCGCCTGCTGCTTGAGCTTGCGGATCTCCTTGGTGGCCCAGTTGGCCAGCACCTTCGTGCGCGGCGTGCGCGAGCGCCGCGCCGCCTGCAGCAGGTCCAGGAGGGGGCGGGTCTCGATCAGCGGCAGCACGCGGGTGCCGAACACCTGCGGGGTTAAGATAGATACATTCAAAAACCGAATCAATATACATAGGTTTAGCTGAGCGCGAGATAATCGCGAATAACATTACAGGTTACATTACATAGCATTACAGGTTGAGAACCTCTTTTTTTGAAGCCGGTTGAATACTTTTTATTGGACGTAAGAGTACAATGGTTTATAAAGAGCACGTAAGGCGTGGCGTAAGCTACTTATGGATATAAAAATTGTTATGTAAAAGTGTCCCTGTTTCTTAGTATCCTAAGCGCTGCTAGGGAATCCACTATCGTTATTATTACTTTGTGTGTATTGTGAGTATTCTAAATAAATAATACGTAGCTGTGTTATTATGTAGTATCGGGTCACAATTTGTTTATAATATTATTATTACAGTAAAACAAAGTTGCTTCCTTCTAAAAAAATACACGTGGTGATAAGCTACTGATTTGATTAGGTACCTACTTATTATTTACTACGTCGAGATAACGAGATAAGGGCTACCAACTTTATTATTAATTAATACAAGTATGACTAGCAAAAATAATGTACACAGTTTTCCGAGGATATCATCTCAACAAGATACTAGTCACTTCAACATAAAATGCTAGAACTTGTCGATAAGAGAGCGAGAAAAGTTACACGGTGATTGCAGTGTGTTTTTATTGATGCATCATCATTAGTATGACTGTGGTAGGTACTAAACCTTTGTATTGCCGAAGATGTTGAAATATCCCAGAGATCTGCCAGTATTGCCTACATACACCACACGTCTCTTCTCACATCATATGCACGTTTTACGATGGACAAAGTGGTGGAATGGGCGCCCCCAGGCCCCAAATTATTTTCCGAATAAAGTGGTAATGTTTTTTCAGTTACTTTTTTAATAAATATTTTTGGAATGGAATCAAGTATACATAATTTTATTATTTAACACACATAAATATAATCGGAAACGAGATTTATCTGCAATAAAATTTTAGCCTTAACTCCGAGCTATTTTGGCCGAAAGACGTTAATGATTTCGCTGAAATCCAGTTCCCGGAGTTGATCACTTTCAATACCTACTCAGGAGAGAAAGCTTTGATAGACGTATTTTTCCCATTGTGGTTCGAGAAACAGAGACAATAAAAAAACAGCCGTGTCTGGTTTACCAATGGGGTCACTGGGACATAAGCTGTTAACACTAAACACGTACCGTGCACAGGTCCCCGGTGAGGCCGGCGATGACGGACATGTGTCCGTCGGTGCGCTCCGGCTCGCACGCCACCTGGATCATGAAGTTCACGATGGCCGGCACGTGCGGCTCCACCAGCGCCACGTCCGCTCGCACCTGAATTTAAACGTATGTGTTTTAGAATGGAAAGGGAAAAATGCAAGCATATGATGAAGGGCTGCAGCGCATGAATCGCTCCATGTATAATATTATTATACAGGGTGCAAAAAGGGTATACTAAGCCGAAACCAGCATGCAGCGTGCAGCATGTTATATCTAAAGGCGCGATTAAACGACGCGGGCTAGCCCGAGCCGAGCCTGGCTCCGCTCGTGGTTCGCCGCGCCACGCGCTGTGTAAACAACTGCGCTCGACGCAGCTCGCCAAAGTTCGCACGGCCCGGCTTTTTGAAACACCCTATATGAACTCAACTCTTACAGGGAAGGAAAACACCGTGAGGATGCAACAATCTGCACATCTATATCCTAGATGTGTACTCGAAGTACACAACTTTATAACACAGCAGAAATAGCCTCTAGTCATTAACTAACAGCACCATCCCACTGACCTCTCCCGTGGAGCCCTTGAGTCCCTGTATGATGCCGGTGTAGGCCTCGAGCACGCTCTCGCGCAGCTCGCCCAGGTACTCCACCATGTCGTAGTCGTTGCGGTCCACTTGCGCGTTGCTCGCCTGCAATGGGTCGGGGAATTTATTGTTAATAACAATAATTATAATAAATAATCAACAATAATCTTTATTTGCACACCAATCTAACTTAAACAACAGAGATGCACAAATGGCGATCTTATCGCTAATTAAGCGATCTCTTCCAGACAACCGTTGTATAACAAGAATAAAACATAAGAAAGCGTTTAGGGTGGTAATCAGATTGGTGGCAGTGTCGGGTTTAGAGATGGTTTGTTTGTTGTGGAGTCTAAATTGTGATGATTATCTTGAGTGGGAAACAAATGAAGCAACAGAGATGCATTATATTGTTTAATAAGAGCGTTGTGCGTACGTAACGCCCGTATGGTATCGCTGTAACTTATTAAAGATAAGATTAATTAACATCAATGTGTATAATTTTTGGATTAATAAAGGTTCATACCTGCAGTAACATTTGCATCACAACGTCGAAATACTTGGCGAAGTCGGGTCCAATACTGAGTGCAATATCTCCAAATACTGACAAGATCTGAGGCTTAACTGAACGATGAATGGATGGGTCTCCCAGGTTTTCCAATAATAAAACGATAATTTCATCACAATACGGTAGCACCTGTAAAATAACGAAGGAAGTTAATCCATATCTATGAATACAGCATAAATATTTAATGTGAGAGTTATTTGCGTTCACTGATTAATTCATAAACATTACAGGTGTAAATATCGTAATCATGCACTTGAAATGTAATATAACATTACCTTGCTTTTCAGCGCCCGGCAGATATCCCCGGTGAGCCCGACAGCGGCGATGCAGACCTGGTACTCCTGGTGGTTCTTGAGCCCCACGTACAGGTAGCGCTTGAAGGCGTCCATGTACTTGAGGAAGTTCTCTCCGAGCACCTCGACCAGCGTGGACACGGCCATGAGCGCGTCCTCCTGCACGCCGCCCGCCTTGCCCGCGTTGCCGGCGAACATGGTGAGCAGCGCCGTCATGATGGCGTCCGAGATCTGCGGCGCGTCCTCGGCCGTGACCTTGCGCAGCACGGACTGCAGCGTGGCGCACAGCAGGCTCTGCAGGTCGTTGAACTGCGAGCGGTCCGCCTGGTTCGAGATGTGGTTCTCCATCTGCAACACTTGCTGCAGCCGCTCCAGGATCACCATCGTGGTCTTCTGCACCGTGACGTAGCAGTCGGCCGGCGAGTTCTTCACCATCTCCATGAGCGCCTCGTAGGCGGCCGAGCGCAGGTTGTGCTGCGCCGCGTCCTGCCGGTCCGTGGTCTCGAGCAGGCGCTGGATGATGAAGTCGAAGTAGTTGGACATGCAGTAGGTGGCGGGCTGGCCGGACTCGCCGCTGTCGGCCGCCTCGTACGCCGCCTCCGCCAGCCCCGTGAACGCCCAGCACACGTTGGCCGCCACGCGCGGCTCCGCCTTCAGCCCGTTCACCAGACTTTCCAGAAGTGGCTTCAGATAAGTCTCGTTGATGGCAGCCTCAGGGACTATTTCACAAATTCTGCCAAAGGTCCAGGCGGCTGTATCTCTCACGGCTACGCTTGAGTCGTACATGGCTTCGATTAATGTGGGCATTGCCTTTTCTACTAATGGTTTCAGAGTATTTGCTTCAAGACCTCCTAAGATTGAGCCAAATGCCATCAGAGCAGCTTCCCTATAGCGCCAGTTTTCGTTTTTGATGTTTGAGTTGATGAAGGGCAAAACATGTGGTACAATGTCATCTTCACAGCAGTTAGATAGGAGCATCAGGCAAACAGATGCTGCTTTAGAAGGATTCCATTCTAGTTCATCATCACTATCATCTTGTTTAGTTAGTTTCTGCATGAGCACTGGCGCCAGGTATTGTAGGGCTCCTCTTGCATAGTACCTGGATGTTCTAACTGGTGGCCGACCTAAAATGTTTAAACATGTTAGTTAATTATTGAAGCATTAACATGATCTGGTTATGATATGTTTATATACAGTTTATACTGTGCATAATAATATGTAAGGTACATTGTGCATACCTGCTTCTCCAGCCTCAGCCTCTTCAATAGCTAAATCAATTTCTTCATCGCTGACGTTTGACCAGAACTCAATACCTTGTAGAGATATTTCATCAATATCAGACTTCATAGCTTCTAATGTTATAGGGAAAAGGGCTTGACCCATATAAGGCTCCATGTATTGATAGTACAGTGACAGTATTTTGACCTAGAATGAAAAAAATAAGTGCTCTTTTATAACTGTGGGTATGTATCAGTGCTCTTTTATATCAGTGTCCAATCAGACCTGCTTTTGTACACTTGTGTAAATATAGTCATGACAATAATTCTAAAGCTAAAGCTGATGTATGTAAAGCTGTAGTACTTACTAAGCATTGAAGAGCTGCTACACTGATCCTCATGTCGGTGGACTGAGTGGCTTCACAGACTACTTCCATTATGAAATTCCTTTCGTTTTCCTTGTCAAAGTTTGCTTTGGTGAACTCTAGAGAGTTGTGCAGAGCTTGTGTGGCAGCTAAACGGACATAGTTGCTGGGTTCTGTTGATCTCATTCCGTGGATGATGGCCGTGAGGATTGGATTGCTCTGCTCTGTTAGAACTTCAGCATCTATCTCCTGGCAAATGTAGCCTGAAATATGGTGAAGTTTTTTTTTAAGTTATGAGAGAAAATAATAAGATTCAAATCAGAAAATCCCAGTGGTTATGTTGGAATAGACTGCTATTGGACTTTTCCTTATTAAGACAATGTGGATCTACGTACATAATGAAAATGTTCATCCAATTTCATTTGAATTAGTTCAATTTATTTTATGAAGACCTAATGCTAATGGGCTCCCAAATACAAATCAATTACTTATAATTCTGCATTATGGCTAGAAAAGAACATACAATGTTACATACCAATAGCTTCAAGAGTAGCTTCTTTTTTAAGTTCAGTTGACTGTCCATTGACAACATTTTCTACAAGCATTGGGATGAGATCATTCCACTGGCCCACTGGTAGCTCTGCCACGGCCACATAGGCGACACACTGCGCCGCAGAACTCGGCCGGCTGTTCTCTGTGCCAATAGCTGACAGAATCTAAAAAGTATAGTGTTAAATGTATAAATTTGTTTCTTAAACATTAAATAACAATTATCCATGTTATAACAGTGACAAAAACATACATTTTTCTTAATATAAAGTCTTATGTCTTCAGGTAATGCTAGCCATCTTTGTTGGTATTGCTGTTTTAGTGTGATGTCCTTAGATGTTAGATGATTTTTAAGCTGTAACCCAGCAGCCATCCTGGCCACCTGGCTGTTGCCGCCCTGCACCAGCACATCAGATAGCATCTTGATGAAGGTGGTGAAGTCTGTAGCTGCTGCATGGTTGAGGTATTTTTCAGCAGCTTCCAATTCATTTCTATCTGTAAATAACCCATGTGCAAAATATTATTAGTAGGTAGAGTATGCTTGTCTATAATAAGAAGGCAACCTCAGAAACATCATAATTGAGATTATTTTTTGTATGAATCTATGTTATTTATTGGTGTCAATCTACACTAAACTAAACTTCCGAATACAAAGCCGTTATAATGACATTGTTGAAAACTCCACTTCTAAAATGAGTTTGCAGTGGTAATACGTGTTACGGCGGCTACCTGTGGTTCCTTGATCAGTAGCTACTGTTCTGCTACACACAACAAGCTTCTATTCTACATTATTAGCTCGCATTACAAAGAACGTTTGGCGATAACAGCTTTGACATTACACGAACAAGCGCCATGCTCGACACATGAAGGATTTAGTTACTTACCAGGCGATATAGTCTTTTCAAGTATTTGTATAAGTGTTAATGTAGTTTCAGCGTGCATTTTGGTGTATTGTTTAGTGTTAAAACTCAAGAAAAAACCAATAAAATACAAAAATTGAGAGCTAAATAACTGACGAAACCGGCACACGGTTGAAAGGAATCTTCGTGTTTAATGTTGCCATAAAACAAATTTAATTAAACTACACCATAGACACATAGACCTGCTCACGCACTGCGTCCACCGATTCAAAACGAGTAGAAATTATTTCCGTGAGAGGCATTTGCACCTCCAATATTTCCGATGCAAGTGGTCGAAGGCGTAGGTGGTTGGATGTGATCAGCAAAAAAATGTTACTTATGTTCCTTGGGTCAGCTCATCAGTGGCGAGGTGGAGGTGCAGCGGATCTCGATCTGTCAAGCGGGAGGAGCGAGCGCGGGCGGTGCAATCCGTTAGCGTGATTTACCAATAAATTATTCGTCGCCTGTCATCGAAATCAGTAAAACTATTTTATAAATTATAAACTTTATCAAGATGCGCGTGCCATTGACCGCCCGCCCACCCCGTCAAGGACGCAATGCGGCCGTAATCGCAGATGTGCGGCTAACCTTATGATTTTTTACATGTGGCAGCATAGTATTTTTTTACTGTTACCTACTCTGTGATTGATGAATAGTTTGACATTGACATTTGGTAGTTCACAGACTAGAATATTTTAGTCCTTTTCTTTTGAAGTTTTAGTGCCGAAGTTGTATTGTTGTGCATTTTGTTGATAAAAATCTTCAAAATGGTAAGAAATCCTATATATTTCCTTAAATATTATGCTATTGATTAAGTTGCGTGACCTATATGTTATCGCTGTGTATCATATTTATAATTTTTACTCACAATTTCTCTGTATACTTGCACTTGGATAACCTAACTATGTCTTCTGTTTTAGTCGCTCGTAATACCGGACAAATTTCAACACATTCTTCGTATCATGAATACGAACATCGATGGCAAACGCAAGGTTATGTTCGCCATGACTGCCATCAAGGGAGTTGGTCGCAGGTACTCCAACATTGTCCTGAAGAAAGCCGACATCGATCTTGACAAACGTGCGGGAGAATGCACTGAGGAAGAGGTAAGATATAATAAATTTCATTCAGTGTACACTAAAGTATAACGCCACGTTATTTCATGAAGTTCCGCTTCTCAACTTGTCCAATAAAAAACGTAAACAAACCTTTATAAGCACTAGTTAAAACTTCAGTGATTTATGATAATAGATAGTTAACCTCCTATCTAGTGGTTCCGGCTGCCTAAGAAAACCAAATTTCAGAGTGCATTGTTGGAATAATGTCTTCAATCATCATCACCAACTTGAGTTCAAAGTTTGTCTTGAAAGTGTAACTAACTACCTGCCTTCTTTCATAAAATACTTATTGTTCATGCAATCTAGAGTCTACAAACCAGATGTGCATCTGCTTGGCATCCATACTGTTGATCTGAGGTCTAAAAGAAGAGATCAGCCAATCTACCTATTTGGTTGTTTGGAATGAGTGACAAATTAAACAAAAACACAAAAATATGCTGAAAAAAATATTAAAAACTATTGTATGTTGTGATTCAAAACAAATGTTTTGATATTACAACAATGCATAATGCTCTAAGTTAACAACCATTTGATAATAAGCAATCCCACTTTGAGATAGCAAAGAGAGCAGCAGGTGGGCAGCTAGTTGGCATTATCCACTATTATAATAATTACCATAAAATTATTTTGTTACAGGTCGAAAAGATCATTACGATCATGTCAAACCCCAGGCAATACAAAATCCCCGACTGGTTCTTGAACAGACAAAAGGACATTGTCGACGGTAAATACAGCCAGCTGACCTCCTCCAACTTGGACTCTAAACTTCGTGAGGACTTGGAGAGGCTGAAGAAGATCCGCGCCCACCGAGGCATGCGTCACTACTGGGGCCTGCGCGTGCGCGGTCAGCACACCAAGACCACCGGCAGGAGAGGCAGGACTGTTGGTGTGTCCAAGAAGAAGTAAACAATAAAATAAAAAACTTTCTGAAAATTTATATTTCTTTATTTTTATACAATACTCTCCTATACTCCTATTGAAAGCTACTACATTTTGATTTGTTCCATCACAAAGATAGCCAGAATTTATTGCTCACAGATAGTAACTAGTTAACTTAGTTCTACATATTAAAATATAGTCACTATTAATCACCTTGCACTTATATCATAAAACACTATAAAGACAAATGGAAAGAATGGAACATTTAAAATTAATGTTTATGTACAAGTGATAAAAAGTTATAGGAATGATAATACCTACATGGAGGATGTGTCATTAAATAGTTTACACTGAGCTAATCAACAGCAGGTGTTACAATTTTTTTTTACAAAAATAGCATTCTACAAACTTTATTCTCAAGTAGAACATTAAAAGAACCCATTAGCTGACTACAATGGATCCAGTTTCTAAATGATTTATAATGACAATTTAACTATGTCCAAGTAATAGGAAAGGTATTGACAAATTATAAAACTATAATTTTATAATATTTGTGATGTAATTTTTATTTTTTGATTCAATTAATGGCCAAACTTATTAGCTACTACTAAAAATGCAACAGAAAATATTTACCTAATCACTCATATTGTGCTATTAAAACCATCATATAAACACCTACTAATAAAGCAAATATTTCTTTAACTGACTGTGATAACTTATTAGACCCTTCTAATAATTCTGGAATGACTGAAACAGTTGCAATGTAAATGAAACCGCCAGCAGTGAATGGCAGCACCAGTCTGGAGACCAGACCCTCCCCGGAGCCTTGCAGATAAATTGAAATAAATGTCCCAGAGAAAGCTCCAAAGGCAGTGACTAGCTGAAGCATCATTGCTTTTCCACGAGAGCAGCCAGACTTCACTAGAATGGCAAAATCTCCAATTTCATGAGGTATCTCATGCAACAAAATAGTTACTGTGGTGATATATCCAATATTTTGTCCAGCAATAAATGATGCCCCGATAGCAAGACCATCTGTGAAGTTGTGTGTGAAATCAGCTGCCAAGTTCAAGTATCCAGCTATTTGAATCTCTTGTTTTTTGTCTTTGCCTTTCTTCTTCAATTTGTCGTCAGACTTCTTCTTGTCTCCGCTGTGGGAATGGCCGTGTCCACCATCAAATAGTCGTACAGTTTTCTCGACGACGAGGAAGGCGATGATGCCGCCGAGCACGCCGAGCCCCACCGTGACGTCGTGCGGCTCATGAGCCTCCTCCCCAGCTCCATGTGAGTGAGAGTGGCTGTGACTGTGCCCATGCTCTCCGGAACTTGACATCAGCGCATGGGGTATTAAATGGAGGAAAGCATCTCCTAGTAGACCTCCTGATGCGAACGACAATAGAATTTTGAGCAGAGGCTGCTTTTCGACGCTTCCATCAATAGGAATGAAAAATAGTATGAAGAAGGGAAGTATGCTTATGAAAAGGGTTGAACTCAAGGCTTTCACGTACAAGTCGTACTGGTCCACTGGAGGCTTCGTCTGCTCTGCTTTTATCTTCTCATTTGCAGTTTTAGAATATTTGAAAGCAGGGGATTCATCATGTGAATGTGAGTGGCTATGTCCCAACACGGTTATCAACAAAACACTAAGTAGCACTGTGCACGATAGTATGTTTCGCCTCGACAGGGCCATTGTAATTCAGGCAATCGAGTTGCTGCACATAGATTTATGCAATACGTGTTGTATTCTTGATAGAGATATGCACAAATAAAAACACAAAGCACTGCCGGTACGGAAGAAATCTACGTCACACGTCACCACAAAGATAACAGAGTATAAAAATATTTCACAGAGTATAACAAAATTAAGCTGCATTCACACACATCACATTGTGGTGCTTTCAGAATAATAACAGCTTCACGCAAAAAAATCAGTAACCACTTTTCAGTGTGCTTACTGATATTATTTTGAGCCCTGAGGGATGATTAGAAGATTAATTTCCAAACTATGAGAAAACTCCTGAATGCACATTTGGTTCCGAGCAAGGACTTTGTTCCGAGTGAATAGCCGCCTTTTATGAAGCGTAATTTTATAGGTTTCGGCTGGAAATCGAACCCGGGACGAGGTATGGTACTTTGAGTGTTGAAGCTGATTCATTTTAATATAATATCTAAGGAAAATTTCAAAGAAAGCTCTAACTAAGTATACTGAACTATACTGTTTAATCTCTTCGGTATCGACTGTACGTAGATAGGTAACTAGGTAGGTACTTATAAATATTTCAAACTTTAAAACCAATAAGTCATTTTAATATTTCCGTCGAAGTCGCGTTGGGTTTCTACTATGCTGGACTGGCGCACCAGCTTCCTCATGGAGCTTCGTCTGATGCTGGGGATCTCCGACACCCGGTCAGTGACTGGGGCCTGGTTCAACTCCAGCTGATCCAGGTTTTCATACGAGTCCGACGTTGGAGCTTGCCTGTGGAATGAAATATTTTATATTGATGACTACGGAGCAACTACGACAACCGTATGATTCGGTGTTACAAAGGACAAGGCAATGAAAAGTGTTGGATATTGTTATGAGCATATATTGCTTTTCCTGGTTGTCAGCTTCTTAGGTACCAACCAAATTTAATCAAAAATGCTCCAGCTGTTTTCTTGTGAAAGACTAACAAACATTCATCCATCCATACTTCTTCTAGTGCCGTCTCCTAGCGAAGGTAGGCAATCATCCATGGAATCCTTAGTAACAAACTTTCACGTTTATACGTATAGGATACCTAAGTAGCTTCCTAATTCGTATGCCTATCTGTTTTTTCCCGTGCCTAAAAAGTCCTCAAAGTCCCAGCCCAAAAAAAAACCCACCTTTGATCACCACACACACAGCAGTCCTTATAAGTCCAGTCTTTCCCAAACAGCTCCCCCTCTTCGGCAGTTTGAGGCAGGGGACAGTGCAGGGTCTCGGGCAGCCTCAGCGCCGTCAGGCCGCCCACCACCGACACCGCGCCCATCACCACCAACGGCAGGACCAGGTTACTCGAACCCTGTAGTGATCATATTATTATATTATATTATTAATGTTAGTTGCTAACGTCAGCCCTAGTGGCAGTAGATGTAAATCCTAAAACATAATATAATATCCACCTATATTCTACATTTAAAAGTAATTATTAAAGCGTGTAAAACATTTTGTAAGAAGTCCCCTTTGCTTAAAATAAGTAAAATAATCAGTGGATAGTTTCTGTGATGCTAGTCTAGAATGATCCGCTGAGTCATCCCCTTTAAGCTTACTATACCACTTTTGCAAAATCCTGTATATGTGATGTTTTTTTACTATAGCTATATTAATGAATGATATTGCAATCTTACGATGATACCTACCTCAATTTCTTATTTCACGATACGGTGCATTGATGTGTGGTAGATATGTGCAGAAACGGTCTAAAAATGAGAGTTATCATAATCATGAGCATACGATGAGCTACTTAGCATTTTCAATTTGTCGAATGTTTATTCATATCGAAAAAAAACAGTCTCACCAAGTAATTCACAAAGGGGATTATTGTTAATCCCAAACCACCGATATAAGCAGATGTCCCGATTCCCACCCCTCTCAGCTCAGTCGGGTATAACTCTCCCGCGTACGGATAAATTATTAAAAATGATGCGGAAATAAAACACTTCGAAATTAAATACAATATGAGAGTCTCCGTCTGCGCATCTGAAACATGAAAGTTACACATTACCATGATCATCGCAAGTACATTTTTCTATTGGGTATTTCAATGATGCATCAGTGACCTCACCTTCAGGCAACATAACAGTAGCGATACAAAATATACCGCTGATGACCATAGACAAGCAGAGCGGCCAGCGGCGGCCGACGCGGTCCATGAGCAGCCAGCACACCACGTAGCTGGGGATCTCCACGGCCGAGGACAGGAAGAAGCTCATGTACTGGTTGCTGCCGATGGCCGGCCCGTAGTAACTCAGCCCGACGTACACCATCTCGGACGCGCACCAGTTGAGTGTTATGAGGCAAGTTTTGAGCCGCATGTTGGGCGTGCGGCACAGCGCGAACACGCTCGGCGACTGATCCTCCACGAAGCCACGCTCCTTCTGCTCCATCACCTTCTTCTGCAGCCTCGCCGTGTACTCTTCTGGCATTTCTTTCCCGTTCACTCGGGCTATAGACTTCAATATCGTGTTCGCTTCCTCCAGCCGCTCCTTCATCAGCAGCCACCTCGGGGACTCCGGCAGCACGAACCAGTAGAAGTAGTACAGGACAAATGGAGCCGATGTGGCCCAGGCCAGTTTCCGCCAGTCTCTAAGAAGGTATGTCACGATCGACAGCAAGATTAGGCCCAGAGTGTAAAATACGCATGTCATTACGGTGACGAATGATCGGTAATTTGGCCCCGCGAGCTCCAGCGCTGTAAGAATTGATTACTAATTTATGTATATTTTATGATAGGTACTACTACAATACAAATATTAATATTTTCAAACTACCTAGCTTCTACAATAAATAACAATGATCCATCACAAAAAATAAAAGCTGCGACATTGCTACGGGCTACGCATCGTAGCGCGTAGTACCCTGCTACGAGATGCTACGAGCTACGAGTCGTAGCCAGTTCGTAGCCTACGAGTCGTAGGCCTTGTTTGCCACAGATATTTTGATCATTTTAAATATTATTTAAAGGAAACTTACATATTATAAACGGTATCTGATACACGGCTGGTATAGTGAGACCCACTATAGATCTGGCTAACACCCAGAACCAATACTCATGTGCTAAGGCAGTCATGAAGCTGCCTATCAGTAGAGTGGTGAGACACGCAAAGAATGACTTCTTCCGTCCGATGCGGTCGTTCAATAAGCCGAATGTGTATACTCCGATGGGCCCACCGACGTTTAGCGCCACTAGGCCCAGCGTGGGGTACACATCAAAGTCGCAAACTAGGTCAAACTGAAATAATAATATTGCATTAATTTATCATAATACCATTGCTTAGTCTTAGCTCTACTACTGTTAAACTGTTTGCGGTGACCAAATGAATCGATTTAAGTAGTTGCTGAATGCTAAGTTTCTCAAATACTTATTTATGAACTTTTAAGAATAATTTGTAAACCTCTATATTCTGAGCTCACTAATCTAAATCATTTTTCATTATTCCTTTTTTCAAGAATTTAGAATGGACGTGTATAGTCATGAGCTTATTTATTTTCCTTACATCAATAACGATAGACGAGGACACCAGCGTGGTGTTGTAGACATAACCGTCCCGGCAGTGCTCCACGGGCCAGCCGGGGCCTATGTCCTCCATACCGGGGCCTATGTCCTTCATCCCGGGGCCTATGTCCGGCCCACCGTCCTCCAACACCTGGCTCCAGTTCACCGCATACCGCAGACATCTTTCAAATGTACTGTTGCTCTGTTGCAAGTGAGAAAAACAGGGTTGATTTTTAGATAAGGTTTTTTAGGCTCGCTTGTTTTTTTGCTAATATTTTCAGCGATACTTCAACTTTTGTCATTGTTGTGTCGAGTTGAGGATGTGAAGCTTTAACATTTCGGTGGAAATCACTTCGTACACCTACATTAGGTAGGTTTACACCATTAATTTCTTTCAATGTTAGAGCGAACAAGGTGAACTCAATAAATAGGTCATTCCGATTCTTGCTCGCAATTTGCCTACGTCACATTCAAGTACAAGTGCAAATAATTGAGTAGTTCAAAGCGCGAGGGAAAAGGGTTCAAAATGCATTGAAAGTTTACCGGTATTTTTTGTTTTTATTAAACGAAGTTGTTTTAGATGAGGAGTTTAAATTTACCAGTTTTACCTACCTAAATATATTTCAATTCTACTCACCTACATGTACTTTAGTACCCAAGCAGTTAAACTAAGTAATTGGGTTCTTAAGTAATAATTGTTTTGTGTATCTCTTTCGGTTTACAAAAGGATGTTTTAAGAACATAATCTGAGAATAAATGACGCAAGTCTTTTATATGATCGTTACCATTTTTCACTTTTATAACTATCATCATGCTCACACCTACAACCACAATGACCTATTAATTTGTACAAAAACATAGTATTCAAGACCACCACCCAAACCTTTTTAGGTATAGCCATCATCTTAATCTCCTCCTCCGTAAAGTTATACTGATGCAGTGCGGGCACGTTGCACCAGTGGTCGGGCACGTCCGTCATGAAGAGCTGGTTGAAAGCGCAGAAGCCACACGGGAGACATGCGGGCAGACACACCAGCCATAGAAGCAGCTTCTGGTAGAGGCCAAACTCCCCGATCTTGGGCAGCAGGTCGTCCAGGTCAATGGCATCCTCCTTGGCTTCGGTTGCCTGGATCGAGTGATGGGGTTTTAGGTGGGATGTGAATTAAATAGGTACAGTTCCGTTGAATATATTATAATTTTAGAAGTATGTATGTAAGTAATGATTGAAAACGTTTCATACTACTTTTATATAAACTTCAGAATGCTATGAATAAAATGAGATTTTGCTTCATTTATTGGAGGTATTTTTTTTTGTAACGAGTACTGCCTACTATAGTCAATCACTGCAACTTATAACCAAAATAAAAAAGCCTACAAAAACCATAAAATATAATATGGAAACAAACGGATAAAGTATTAGTAAATATAATTTGAGATACAAACCGAAAAATTGCCTTGTACGTTGTCACTTTGCACCCTTTTGCGAGTCTTCGACATTATTCTTGTTTTGTCACTAACTCACTAGTAATATCAGACATTTCCTATGCACACGTCCATTCACGACAAACAGTATTCAATGACTTTGTAGGCGGGAGAAGCCTTACAATGTATAATCTTATTGATCAAGTTTATAGACGCGTAACCTACCCGCCAAACTTAACTATGCGAACAAATTAATATTGCCTATGTCACTATTTTAGTAGGTCAATAATTAGATTATGTTTGGTACTTGTAGATATAGTATTCACTTTAAAGATTATGGTCAGCTGCGTGTAACGTTACATGTAACAGTTGACGTAATATTTGTAGGTGTAACAGAATTATAGATATCGTGTACCTGCGGGCCCTTAGGATGAAAATGTGATATATCTTAAGTTTTTAGCTTAGTGATTCTACTGATTTTAACATTTTGAAATTTAAAGAATTAAGTTAAGATTATATTCGTTAGTTTTAGTTAGGCATTAATAATTATAATTTAATCAAGAAGTACTATGTAACTAATAAAACTTAATCTTAGATAAAAAAGTTAAGAATTAATTTAATGAAAATGATCATGGGAATCCTAATTGGATTATGAAGTAATGATAAACAAAGAACGAGTTTTGTTAAAATATTTTAATTGTGAAACGTAGAAGATAAAATTGATACAAGTAATTAAAATTCTTACATTTAAAACTTATGTGTTTAAACATATAATATTTAATGAAAGTGTGAAAACTGTCTTACCAACTGTATCTCCGTTCACTTAATGCATTATACAAGTAAATACCAAATTAAGCACACTCTCTTTCACTCGCGCTTCCCAGATTATTTACTCAATAAGATAAGTATATATATAATAAAGTTTTCATCTATCAAAAACTGGTTATAGAATTGACTTCATGAAAAAACGTTTTTCGTAAAAATTGTGGGACTTTCAATAATAAATATTAATAATTATAAGTACACAGATATTACAATTCCGTATGAAAAGCTTTCATGGATCCCACTAATATTAGCATCTAACTATACTCATATAACAGGGTTAATAATTTATTTACATTCTTGTTATTTGTGCTTCCATAATCACTTAAGTTACTTATACTTGTACATGATATAGCACCCAAGACATTTTAAATGAAGAAAATTGGGGCTCTTAGTTTAAAATTTCAATAGAATTTCACAATAAAACAAAACAATAACATTTCTTTATAAAAAGCAACTATCTTTCTTGTTTTGGAAAGCTGCTTTACATAACTTTCCAGCTTTTTAATGGTATAAATAAATTATATTAATTTACATTGGGTATTAATTCTGCATAGTATTCGCTAAACGACGTCAGCTATCTGCGTGTGTGCTCATAGCACTGCTCCATTTTTCGTTGTAGGTATGTACATGTTTCATTTATACCAATAGCCAGTACCTAATTCATATACACATGTAAGAATATAACAGTCACAATTTCACGTCGAAGGCATATTATCAGAGATAAATATTATACATAGCTTATAGCTGTACAGCTACGAGTACGGTTTATATACTCCTACGAAACGATCAATCAATTCATCTCCTGTTCATAAGTAAACACTTCTCGAGCTATCTACGTACCTATACCATCTGTAGGTACCGCCATAAGTACTACAGTTCCGGAAATGTCGGTGCAACTCTGTTTACATCATTATACATAAATAACTAGCCAGTGGCAATAGTTTATTAAAATTGATGATTGGATAACTTTTCTAATGTAGAGTTGTATTCTGTATATAATATGGAAATGCGGTGTTCACTTCCATATGTTAAGGCTATTAATGATAAATAGAATCTATGAAGTGGCACAAAATATTGTACATTGTGATGAATGTATCACTCTTCAGCGTAGTCCGTGCAGCCCGCGGCGGCGGTGTACTGCTCCACAATATTACACGACATCATAAATAAGATACACTAGCAAACCGAAGTCCTTATCGACTACTAAATGGTAAAAATCTTTTATTTAGATATTTAAAATGTAACTCGTATCAAAAGAAGGATCAAGTAATATTTTTTTAAACATTTGCATATCGAAACATGTTTGGCTATTTGCAAAGTTATAACGATTCAAAATATGTACAGTAGCGTGTTGCGTAGGACAGACGGCGCGCGCGCGCCCCCCGCCGCTACGTCAGCAGCTTGAAGAACATGATGCCGAGCGAGATGTTGATGAACAGCACCAGGATCACCAGCTGCTGGCGGGAGAACCAGTCCTGAAAACATACACGAGTTAATTATAGTGGCGCCACGGTTAAAGGTCGTCTGGGACGGATTCAGATTGAGATTGAACGCCAAAGTGAGTCACACGTTTAGCGGCACTTGCGAAACGTTACGTGCTTATTAAACGGAAAAGAATATGAAAGAAAAGAAGAAGAAAAAAACATTTATTTGATAGACAAACATATAAAAAAGAAACTTAAAAGAATTTAAACAGAAGAAAAGCAGAGAAAGAGTATTGCGGCATTGTAGCGAAGCGGAAGGTTCACCTTGACTTGCGGACTGACGAGGTAGAGCAGCGGGTTGGCGCGCAGCTTCTCCGACTCGTCCTGCATGCGGCGCACCTCCTCGCGGCGCGCGGAGCCCAGCATGGACACCTCCTCGCGCGACATGACGCCCGCGCCCGCCGCGTCGCGCACCTCCGGCAGCGACTTCTTGCGCTGCAGCGGCTGCGGCGCGCTCAGCATCTGCGACAAACACACGCGTCAGTGACCAGCCTGGCGCCCGCGGTGCGGCTAGGGCACGCGGCTAGCGGCTACCTCCACGGGCGGCACGTTGATCCAGCTCTCGGACGCGCGCCGCGCCAGGATCGCCGGCGAGCACAGCAGGTCCTCGTCCTCCTCCTCCTCCGCGCCCATGTACCACATGGCTGCGTCCGTGCAATACGTATCCTTCTAAATACACATCCAATTTATAACACTATCCTATGGAACACCGACGGACATTCACTATCTGTCCGCCATATTGGTCATTGGTATCACTTATTCTCGTAGCCGTGACCGATTTTAATTGAAAATTTTCGTGAAAGTGATAGAATGTTTTCGGTTAATTTTAGCGGAGAGGTAGAACGGCGCGCGGCGGCGAGCGACTGTCTCGATATAGAAATAGCCCGCGGGCGGCGGTGGGGGCGGCGCGCGGGGGGCGGGCGGCGCCCACGCAGTGGCGCATTGTCCCTCTCTATTGTATCTATGTACTACTATTATATAAGGCTCAATTTGCTATCACCTATCACCGAAACGTTCCCCTACATTTAAAAGCAAGATGAGTGCTGAAGCTGAAAATACTGAATATTTCCTAGATGGCCGATGTCGTGGCAGATTCAAGCGATTTCGATATTTCTGTCGAGTGATTTAGTCAAAACACCGTTGGCTAAACTTCCATAAAACTTCCCAGTTTATGACGCGTTCACCAGATGTGCATAATATGTTCAGAAGTATGAGCTCATAGGCTTCCGTTTAAATTGCCTTGGGGCATAGAATAAAGAATTTATGGTATACATCAACGGAGATATAGATAGATATACAGACTATAAGGTTAAGCGCTTATACGAAATGTAGGTAACTAGGAGTTCAATAAAAACTGCATAGAGAATCTGTATAATTTTTCGTTAATCTTAATTTACAAAATTATAATAATGAAACACAAGGGTAAAACATCCAACACATGTACAAATTCTATTAATTTTTTCTCCATTCTACGGTAAATTATTGCAATTTTATAAATTTAAAAAACACATCTAAACTGCTGCAACACATCTGTAAGCTTGACGACTGTCTCGATAGTGGGTGGGCACTTTCAGAAGTGAAATCGTCTTGTAACATAAAACATGTGATAAAAAATAGATTGAAGTATAATTAATATAATAACCGTTACTGGGTTAAGGCTTTTTCATTTATGATTTGAATAGATAACTTAATAATTATTGTCTTTTTGACACGAATTCCCACTAATTAATATTCATGAATAGCTCCGCAACTTTATATCAACTTTATAAAGTCAGGTGACCAACAAAGTTTTTATGAAAAATGAATAAATTTTTTTCTTGAATTTTGAAATTCTGATTTAATTTTTGGCCTTAGATATACTGCATACTGCACATGTAGGTTTCAGTTTAGTATCATAGCCTTTATGCAACAACCTGTATATGTATATATATATACTTACAAGTCTTACAACTTACAAGTAATTTATTAAAATATTTAAATATAAAAAAGTTGCCAAAGCGTCACATCCCGAAGGCTAAATACTGTTATAATTACCACCGTATTTCCGTATGCTAAAATGCGTGCAGTTATATATATTATTTACATCATAATTTATTAAGTTCAAACAAATGAAGCACTTATATTATAAGCACTGCACTTAAATGCTACGATGCTACGAAATGTCGTAGCATATGCTACGATGCTGCGCGCTACGCAGACCTTGCGTAGCATGAGTTCGTAGGCTTGTTGATTCAAAGTTTATTTTTAGTAAAAGACAGACTCACAATGTGTTGCTTTAAACTTAATAAGAAGATATTAGTGGCATGTACTAAATCTGTATATTAGTATACAGATTGCTGTCATAGTAATACGAGTAAATTCATTGGGACAACACAAGCGTAGTGTAGGAATAATTGGAAAGATGAAGTATTTGTATCCGAAATTAGCCGCGATCATAGATTTATAATTGTATCAAATTAATGGAACCAGAACCTAAAGGGTGTACTTAAGGACATGTAATGTATTTGTATTTCTTACCTTCCGTCCGCCCCCTCCGCCGCCGCCGAGCACGGGCGCGGGCGCGGGCGCGGGGCTCTGCGCCACGTACAGGCTCTCTGTACGCTTCGGCTGGTACAGGGATGGGGAGATGTCCTGGCCCAGGTTCCTCTTCCGCATCAGCGACTCCTCGAAGGCGGGTTCGCGTGAGGTGGCCCGCGATATGGAGCCGCGCCCGGAGGCCAGGTGGCCGTTCCCGGCGGCGGGCGTGGCGGCGCGCGAGCCCAGCAGCGGCGCGGGCGCGGGCGCGGGCTGCGGCGCCTGGGACCCCGCCCGCGACGCCGCGCCCCCCGCGCCCGCCCCCGCCGGCGCCGGCGTCGCCTCCACCGACGCCTGCCGCGAGCGCCGCCCGTACCGGTCCACGCTGCCGTCCCGGCTCGGCGGCCTCTTGTAGTGATCGAAGTAGTCTATCGACGGCCGCGACGTATTCTGTCGGAGGTTTTGCGTGCCGTTCGCAATATCTTGGTCGAGTGACGTCGGTTGTCGATAAGTTTGGGGCTCCGATGGCATCTGTCGATACGATTGGGGCTGCGATGGCGTTTGTTGATACATCTGTGAGTCAGTGTCTTGTCGATAGCCTTGTTGGTCGAAGTTGGGTCGGTAGCCCTGGCCGGCGCCCTGGTCCTGGTTCTGGCGGTACGGGTCGGCGGGCTGCTCGGAGTACACGGCGCCGGTGCGCAGCTCGGTGCGTCCGTAGCTGGCGGCCACGGCGTCCGGGTAGGGGTTCCCCTGCGCGTCCAGCGTCGGCTGTGCTAATACACTTTGTCTTCTTACAGTTCCTTGAGTAGGATTCCATTCCTGTTGAGCGATTCTGGAATTCAAAGTGGGTCTCATGGCGGCCGATTGTCGTCTTGATTGTTGCATAAAAGGTGGATTGGCTTGATCTATGCTCTGTTGTGGTTGTATCCCATCTGTCCTACGGTATGGAGGCTGCTGCTGCTGCGAGTCAGGTTGTGTTGTTCCATATGGCTGCTGTTCATTCAGTGGCATCTTATTGTCCATTGCCGAGGGCTGAGCTGCGCCGGGTGCCCATGTGTCTTGATTAGAATTGTATCCCGAGCCGTAGGGAGGTCCTAATGCTCGGTTGTCAGTGTTATAGTTGTTAGGACTGTTAGCAAGTCGTGGGTCTATCGATTGTGGCGGTCTCGGATATTGATTTGAAGGCCTTCTAGAACCAACAGCGTTAGACATTTGTTTATTCATTTGGGGCACCTGTGCATGCATCGGAGGGATATGATTTGGAATGCTCTTTCCATCTAACATCGTTTCTGATTCTTGTGGCGCGGGCATCGTCACCTGAGGGTCGAAAGTTTTCTGTCTATATTTATCTCTTAAGCCTATTCGATCAAAGCCAGGGTGCTTAAAATCTGGAGCAAACTGCTTCGCAGTCACTTGTGCTATATCACAGTCTTCTTTTGCTTGGTCTGCCGCTTCGTCGGCTTGTTCCGATTTACCCCGGGCCACCGCCATTCTACAAAAGAAGAAAAAATAATGTTTTAATTCATTACTACCAAATTGAAACCATTGAAACTATGGCCATACAAAAAGAATATTATATTTACCTTGAGACGGCGATATCTGCCTTCTGCAGCGCGAGCTTGGAGGCGCGCTGCGCGGCGTTGACGGCGGAGTCCACGCGCTCGCGGAACTTGGCCGAGCGCATCAGGAACATGTGCTTGCGCTTCTGGCTCGTGATGAGCACGTTGTTCTTGTACTTGCCCTCCTCTCGCGTGCCGTCGCGGAACGTGGTCACTCCGTAGCCGTACTTCCTGTTGTTGAACCACTCGCCCTCGTAGCGAAGTCCGTCGCTGCGCTCGCTCACCCCGAACCCCGTGCGCTTGTCGTTCTTCCATTCCCCCAAGTATGTCTCTGTTACGCTTGCATCCAGATGTTCATCCTGGAAAAATTAAGTCATTATACAAACGTTTTTAGATCTACTAAAAATGTTCGTGTATTTATTAAATAGTTAGCTAACATCGAAGATGTGGCAAATCCACAAGTGCTGTAACACGGGATGTTTAACAGAATATTTAGACAGGGAGGATGAGATGAGGTACCAAAAGGGCCAAAGAATATGCTCGTTACGGGCCCCTTCAAAATCTCGTTAGCCATGCGTCGGAACACCGTACCTCGACCATAAAACTGGCATTAGAGTCTGTGTGCAGCGAGCCGTGCGTCATGGCGGAGTGCGTGGAGTCGACGGAGGACACCCAGCTGGAGCCCGAGCCGCCGGAGCCGCCGGAGCGCACCGAGCTGGTGCCGCGCTTGTCCAGCTCGCCCGCGCTGCGCTGCTTGCGGAGCTTCTGGAAACAGAAGGAACGTTACAGGGGGGACCTCAGGGGAGTCACTGTAGCTTCGAAAAAACAGAACTTTTAAGCTCGTCTGCGCTAATTACGATCGATTGCATGGCATCTATCGCTTGTCTGTTTTTCGTAAGCTAGAGTGACCCTGGTGGATTGACCAAATACGGTGTTTCCGAGAGCTGTTGTGGTAACCACTCTATTTGATTCCGTTAGACATACAACTTTTCGAAACTTCGTATTTCGTCAAGAAAACGTAGTTCCCAGGCATTTATATAAGTGCTGCTTCCGTAAGTGTATTTTAATATATTCATTTTGTCTTGTGTTTTTTACTGGGATTGTATAAACTATAGTACATAACTGGCTGCATGTTTCATATAATTTAATTGTATTTATACCTACTTTAAGCGTTATAAAAATAGCTAGCTAATTAGAGTGTACTACCCCGAGAAACAATTGTATTGTTTGGGGTGTTATGCATAAATGTATATGTCTTGTTTGAAAATGAATAAACGATTTAATTTTTTTTTTGTCATAGATTTGGAGTGAACACAATCTATAGGGTGCACAGATTTAAAAAAACTACAGAGGAAGGCCTAACTTAGTCCGCCTTAGCTGAAATACTGAAATCTTATAAAATAGCATCGCGGTGTGGTCACGTCCCATGTGAAGTTCACCGGCAAACCACTTTTAACTTTCACACTGATCACTGTTTCACTGGCTGTGGCTACCAAAGGCACTCACAGAGAAAAGTCCTTTCTTAGTTTTTTCGACGAGCGACCCCCTGCGGCCGGCGGGCTCGTCGGAAGAAGCCTTGAGCACGAAGCCGCCCCTTGCGTCGTCCATGCGGGTGGTCCTCCGCTCTGCCGGGTCGGGGGTGCCCGCCTCGGCCAGCGACGACATGGAGCCGCGGGCGTCCCGCGCCGCGCCCGCCGCCGCGCCCCGGTAGTGGGACGCCAACCCGAACGGGGCGGACGTCCGGGAGCCGTAGCCGTGCCGCATGCCGCGCGACCATTGGCCCTGGTATGTGCCTGGAAGTAAAAGACAAATTGGTGGATTTAATGTTTATTATTGCCTGTATTTTATATTTATTGTAAAGATAGAAACGAAAATGGGCAAGAACGAGACGGATATAGAGCCGTCTGTAAATGCAAACCACCGACAGATATACGAGACGGATGGATATCTAGGTCATTTTACCATTAAAAGGGCTCCTTCTCCTATCATTATATTTTTAATTTAACTGCGTACTTGTTTACAAGGAACCGTACCTTCTTGTCTAACAAGGAATCAAGTACGAAGTATAATTACAGAATAGGGGCAAGGATAGCAATTAGCATAAGTAGTTAGTAAACTATGTGTGAGAAATAGGTGGGGTAGAGTAATTTTACCCTAATTACCTACATAAAACAATGTTTGTCAAGGAAATACAAGTTGTTCGTGAACGAACTAAGTATACTTTTGTATGTATAGGTTTGAACCTATAGGTTCAAACCATACAATTACACAACCTAAGTTTAAACTTTATACTAATTATTAATATAATTAAAACTAAATAATTAGTATAATTTATAATCATTTAAATAATAATATGCTTTAGTTTTTCTTTAATAAATTTAACACACAACTAACGGTAGGTATACAGGGTGTTGCGAAAAGGGTATACTAAGCCGAAACCTACATGTGCAGCATGGTATATCTAAGCCCTAAACTGAAATCAGAATTTCAAAATTCGCGAAAAAAAAACATTCTCCATATTAAAAAAGTCACGTGACCAACAAAGTTTCTATGGAAAATGAATTTTAGTTTGACTTGCATGAAAGGAGTCTCTTTCAGTGACCTAGTATGTTAGGTAAATTGTTATCGTGATCTTGATCAGGTGATATTGTAGAGCCAAGCTCTTCAAAATCTTCAAAACCGAGAGTATAGCGAAGTTAATCTGATAATTTATCAAGCACCAGTTAACGCGTGTCTTATCACAAAATACATTGTTCAGATCTTTTAAATTTTTATACATTCACAAGGCGCAGTTTTGGCTATTTGTTTGTCAAATAATACTTTGGCTAAGGTTTGGGCATTTGAAGTTTTGAACATTAATAATATTGATATGTAATTATAGTTAAGTATCACCGCGCACCGCAATAGTTAATTCGTAGGAGAGGAATCGTAGATTTTAATAACCACTGAATCAATGTAGCGCGAATATATTCATAAGGGAAAACCATCAAAAATTCCTTATGGCTAATTCACAGTCATAAACATACACGCACGCCAGTTCAATGGAATGCGTACGCATACTTGTATGAATGGAAAACTTCAGGGATTCTGCCATTTGTTATAACGTGGATGATGACATAGCTTATTTTTAGACTATAATATATTGTAAGTAAGTATAGCGAAACAGACTGCGTGCTACTGCTATCGAGCTTGAAAAGCTTGCTATAACATACTGATATTTTTATTCGTATGGTAAGTTCGACTCTTTTCGGAATACAAGTTATGAGAGAATGATCGGTGGCTGAGTAGCCAGTGGCGGGCGCGCGTGCGCTATATTCGTCAGCGAGGGCCGCGCGCCGCTGCAGCCGTCTCCGACCATTCACCAATTAAATCTGTGAAAAATGCTTACTGCATCCGTATCTGGAACGGGATCTGCCGGTCCGATATTATACACTCCTTTGACCGACTTATGTAGAGCTGTATTTAAACTGTACCAACTTACACAAGACTTGTTTAACATTTGCACTGGTTTAAGATGTTGATTTATTATAATCGTCAATGAACCGGCGTTTAAAGTTTAGAACAAACACGATATCTTCGATCATGTAAAGTAAACTTTTAATTAGTAAAAAATCAGGCGAATGTAGAAGTATTGCTGAAATATATAAGATGACGTAGCGAGTTGTAAAGTGTATTTCTATTTCTACATTATTTTCAGTTTTCTTAAGGCAGTTTGTGATGACGTATCGTCTTCGTAATAATTATTTTCTAGTACTACCTAGGTATGTATGCTTCTTTAGGACAAATATAAAATAACAATTCATTTATAGTGAGTCATGATCGCATTTCTCCGCGGCGGGCCGGTGACTACATTGTTGCGTGAGTTCAACAAGTCTCGAAATAAGATTTTGTTTCAAGACTTTCAAGGTGGCGCAGAAATAATGACGCCTCACTAATTCTCGGTCTCAATTCTGGCTTCTTACTCATTAGTGCCTTACTATTTTACGTAGAAAACGGACCAATTCTTGGTAACGAATGTCGATGTGCCATTAGCAAATTGATATTGCAAACAACGAACGAAATTCTAAATGGTTTTTACTTCAATCTCTTGGCAGACATACTTTGCGACTAAATTTAACAGTTGAAGCCACTGCCTACTAATATACATCTGCTTGCCTAAAGAAACAAAGAAGGTATTTTAGTCTATTTAGATGTCTATGGAACAGCAATCGATTTATCATGATCATCATCATCACTATCAGCCCGTAATAACCCACACTGAACGAAATTTGCTAATATTTAATTAAACTGTCTAATTTTAAGAGCAACGATAATTTTGGTGTTGATATTTTTTTTTTTAGATTTTGACTGTTTTTGTAAAAACATAATGTGAAACTGCAGTATTTCGTTTGCCGTTTCACATGCAAAAACTAACTGTATATACGTAACGCTCACTCAATTAAAGGTGCAGAAGAGTATTTCAAACGAATTTAATAAAGTCTCAAAACAAAAGTTGTTTAAATGATTCAGCAAAGATTCAGCTCACGTAAAAATTAGGTATTTATGACCTAATTTTTACACCATCCTAACTAATATTATAAATGCGAAAGTAACTGTGTCTGTCTGTCTGTCTGTCTGTCTGTTACTCTTTCACGCCGAAACTACTGAACGGATTTGCATGAAATTTGGTATACATACGGTGTAGACCCTGGGAAAGAACATAGGCTACTTTTTATCCCGGAATTCCCACGGGAAAACTTTTTAAGGCGAAGCGAAGCGCGCGGGAACAGCTAGTGAGTAAATAAAGGATTTTGAAAATTCTCTTCATTCGTAATTTTTAGACATAGACTTTAGACAAGTAAACGATATAGATCAACGCGAACTCGTATATGTTTTTAAATCTAGAAGCGTGGAACTTTGTTTTCAGGTTAACTAGCATCCATGTGAAATAGTAAGTTTATATAAAATTCACGAATAAAAAGAGACCACTCGACTCCACTATAGGTTAGTGCGGTCATAGCTATTAATTACTACGATTGATTAGGTTACGGTTACGACCAACAATCCCATTATCCCAGGTTTCATTTTGGATTCTGAAACCATGCTGAGAAAACTCTATTGTTCGGGTCTGTCAGACTATTATATATGTTAGGAAACTTGACTTTTTCATAATTAGGTACTTATGCCTTTTATTACTTAGCAGCCCTCTTTACTGCACTCATGGTGTTGTTAATAATAAATTCGGAATGTAAGCAACTTGCACGCCAGTGCTTCCGCCATGCCATGTGTGCAGGTCATTAGGTAGGTAAGTGTTTAATTATTGTAGGTCATGCGCCAACTTACTGCGTACTACACTCTATTTCATACGTAAGTATACTACAAGGGATGAGTCAACAGTTTTCCAAGATACCTACTGAGTCAGTTTCGACTAAATTAGACTCTGAACTTTCATACTGCGTGAAAATCGTGATAAGACACCGTTCCCCCCGAAATTTGTGACCAATTTGCTTTATAAACTGTCACGACCTTTGTAAATAACACAGGTAGGTAAATAATTGCTTTCGAAGTATCGGTGTTTCAATTTATCAAGCGTAGGCGTCCTTCAATCAAGGAGTCATAGGAACTTTTCATTTTAAATATTACCACTAATCTCGTATACGCATACGTGTACAGCCTGGCAAGAAAGACAGAAATGAATAGGGGCGCCACTTTTCTTAATACATGGCCTCATAGTTACATGGACCCAAACAGTTTTCTCAAAGGCGTGAGTAGGCCAGCCAGCCCAGAAAACAAAACATCTCTATACTAACTTGCCAGGCTTTTCATAACAAATGTGACTTACCGCCATCCGCGTAAGTCTCAGAGCCATATCCATCCTGCAGCCCGTTGGCCCAGGTGCCCTCGAACTTGGCGTTGCTGGTGGTGCTCTGGCGGACCCCGTAGCGGCCCTTGTAGCCCTGCGACCACTCCCCGCGGTACAGCCAGCGCCCGCGCGTCTCCACGCCGAGCCCGTGCCGCTTGCCGTTCTGCCATTGGCCCTCGAATGAGCTGCCACTGGAAGGAAAAAAAAACTACGTTAGACCTACTACCACTGGAAGGGAAATAGATGTGCGTCATTCATGAATGGAAAAGTATAGTGAGGATTTGTAAAGTGAGACTGAGATGTTTGGATACATCACGAACTACTAAACACATAGGTACATAGCTATATAGGTAAGTGGTTGAATGGCTGAAAAACTGTATTTTTAAGCAACTTTTTAATAAGGTTGAATTGGAATTAATAAGGCTTACGAATGAATGAAAGCATAAATTTAATAACTAAGTAAGTAATTATATTCAATTGAACATCACATATTGATTGACGAGTGTATGTATTCAGGATATACTTATTATATGAAAATTAAATTGACCCAGTTAAAGAGTACCTATAGTATAGTTAGAAGAGAAAACATATAGGCGACGCCGACGCGACGAAAAATAACTATTGGCACCAAGAAAAGCGTTATACGTTAACTCACAAAGGTCAAAACAACAGTATCCCTTCTAAATAAGACGTTATGGTACATTCATGTTTCACAAGTGTATTCAATATTCATTAAAATCGGATCGGTAAATTGTTTGTTTGAACAATCTATTAAGTTAAATTTAAATTATATATATATATATAATTTAAATTTAACTTCTGAACTTGTACCTACTTATATATATATATAAGTAGGTACAAGTTCAGACAATTTTCTGTACCTTTCAGTATTACCTAATTATATATAAGTATATAATTTTACAATTTAGGGCCAGGAGCTGCGTTTATTCTAGTTCTACACTTAAAATTGTATCGTTACCTCATATTTTTTTAATATCTTTAACATCAAAAATAATATCTGTAAGTAGTTTGGTTTGATCTAACTACTTATATTTTTAAATACATATTTTAATGAAAGAAATTAATTACTTAACTGTCCGAAAACTACAAAGTTCAGTGATGAAAGAATTCAATCTTTATTCCAATAATTTGAAAGTAAAAGCAGTTCAGAAGCTGAAGATGAAATCTAGTCATTATTTTTGGCTTCAACACACGTTCGCAGCTGAGCTAAAATAAAACTCACTAAAGCTTAGCGTGTCAACGTCATTTTAATTTACTATTAGTTCCCTATTGACGAGGCTACTGCTCCGAACGCGCTGATAAGAGAAATTTTACAATTAGAATAAGTAACTATGAAGGTACACGTACATACGTAGTTACGTACATACTTTGTTTCAGTGATTAAGTTTATCGCAGTTACTAAACGTGCTAATCGAACGTATAGCTTGATGTACAGCAGACATACCAGGAAACGGTGGTTTATAGCCGTACCAAAGCATACCATAGACATTACACATCTGAGATTCATTTCGCTTTATTCCCCGCGGCAAGATAATGGGTCGGCCGAGAGCGAGGCACGCACGGGCCGCGTGAGGTTATTTTTGTACCGCACAGTTACACACTTGCGCCGCTCTAACTGAATAATGCAAGTTAAATCAACCGACACATAATGGGAACCGACCTTGTCCGGAATCAGGCCGACTCATTTGGCTAAGCACCTGTTATTGATTATGTTTCCTTTCCTCTATGCTGTGGTATTTCATATTAATGAGTGTATACCTAGCTAGGTATTTCAAACTGGCAATATGGGTAGGTCTGTATAGTTATGAAGAATGATCGTGAATATTTCAGTGCTGGTTTGATTAGATAGACGTGTAGATTTCAAATCAACAGCGGCCGCGTTACGGGTCATTTAATGCGCGTTCCTCCAATCTCAGCGGTGTATTTATCGCGAATCGCGATATAGTGACATTTATCTACGTAAATAACGAACCCGTGAAGCGGCAACTGAGGAGGGTATACTACTATACATACTATACATTTATAGGTAAATTGAAAATTTAAAATAAACGAACATCTGCAGTTTGCATCATAATCATCAAGTTATCATCATTATGTTTCTTAACAGCATTGACTATTAAAATCGAGTTTTATTTTACAGTAGTTCCTACCTGAATATTTCAGATTGGCATAAACACGTTGTGATTACGAACATCCTGAAAGTTTAGTGACTCACCAATTCCCGCAACTACCTACGAGTACATACCTTGAAGGTTATACAAAAGCCGTATAAAGTCCAAGCGCATTTTAATATCATTAAGCATGGGTATGACTCAGAGAATATCGTCACAAAAGTAGCTAAACATGTTATATCATAATAAATGAGGACAAAAACAAACATGCATTATAATACGGGGTATATTTTGTCAACCACTGCACTGGGTTTATTATTTCAGTTGTCAGAGTGGTTCATGCAGATATGCAGATGATACGTAATGAGCTTTTACTTTATGATTGTTACTAAACGAAGATAAACTTCAATAGTAGCTTATAGGCCAAGCAATCACTAGGTTAAACGAAAAATAATTTGTAAACTTTGCAATGAAATAAATAAATAAATAATATAAGTACTATTAGATCAGAGTAAGCACTATTTTGGCGTTTTCAATTTTGTCAGAGCAGCTGGGGGAAGGAACTAGATCAGTCCAGAAGTTGAAAGACTTGAAAGCGTGTACTGAAGAAAGCACGGAAAATAAAAATAAAAAACTATGTGGTATCACTGTCTATTGAAGGTAGGTGTAGTATAAAGTATTGTATTAAGCTTATAGATCTTTATAACTATACAACGTACTTAAATGCGGTATTATTAATTATGGAGAACTAGGAAGATTTTGTGATCCCTTAATTCCCATTGTATTTTTTTATCGGGAAATTAAGCTCGTGCGGTTATACACATACGGTCTTATTCATAAAAAGTTACGGGAGACCTATAGGCCTGCTATAAGCAAATGTCAAAAAAACTTTATTCATAAACGATCAATAGCGCTAAAGAACTCTCCAACTGATTCGTAAAACCTTGATATGCTAAAGTAGGCTGGACCCTACTATACACCTTCCGTAAAACCTCCTATTGTACAAAAACATGGCGGCCGGTCAACAGCTGTTCTGCTTTATTGACGATTTGACATTTGTTGTGAGTTAATATTTGCTGAAAATAAGTTGCCATGGTAACGTAAAAATTTAATTATGTTTTTTGTGGGTTTTGGCTTGGCCACTGCGCCTTTAAGCCAACGTAAACTTTTTTAAGTGCCGCGCCGTGGCTAACATAGATAATAGAGATTGATAAATGAATGAAAGTTTTCGCTATTTTTGTTTATGGTTTCGTCAGACCGGCAACTTAACCGGCAAATCAAAATGTTTGGTCTGTGAAATCTATTAGCATCACTTTAGTTATTGAAGGTTTACGGAACGATTATGAATAGAGATTTTTAAGAAACGTCAAATAGGCTTAAAGTGTTCCGTAGTTATTGAGCTCAGTAAACGTACTTTAAGGTTTTTTTATGAATAAGACCGATAATATGCAAACTCATTTAGTGCAAATGTCGGGACCGAAGTCTGAATGCAATAATAAGAGTACTTAAATCCATGCTATGTATCACTTCATAAAAAAGCTATGTAAATTATTTACAGTTTTTTCCACCCTACATGTATATATTTAAAAAAAAAAATGCTATATGTTAATTATTTTCAGTTTTTTCTACCCTACATGTATATGTAGACTTCCCGTCTTTCAGACGAACTTTAGCCTGCTGTGTGACCGTGTACGTTTCTAGGTGCTAAATCGATCTCGTCCACTCCTGACTTCGGCATTTATTCCGAAAAGTGGCGTTTATATACACGACTTTCCTCTACATAGAGGAAAGTCGTGTATATAAACGCCATGTAGGGTAGAAAAAACTGAAAATAATTAACATATAGCATTTTTTTTTTAAAGTTCATGTTCATTTTCCGACTTTGATTAGAAATTGGCCACCAAGAATACTTGATGTGAGGTGCCGTTATTATAATGGCTGGCGCCTGCGTTATATTTTTGAAGTACAAGAGTGGGTGGGAGCGGCATGTCATGGCATGTGACGGAAGGAAAGTAGTAGAGTAGCTTGCTTGTGGTGCTAACCACTCTAACTCCAATCTCCTTCCAATTCATGACTATGGTGATACGTAGGTCACCGACTCTAGAACTTTATGGGTAAGGAAAAAAATCCCTTGGTAAAGCTGATAGAATGAGAAATATATTACCTACCTACTTAAGTACTACATGGGAAATAGTATACAAGGTGATTGGTAAGTCGATGTATTCCTTTAAATAGTTGGTAGAGGAAGGTATTTGCAGTCGATTGAAGTATAATGTATTATCCGAAAATCAACCATTTCTGAGATATTTGAGTGTTTTTTTTGTTTTTGAAATAATTTTATGTTTAAAAGCGAAAATTTAAAAGACTACTTAGCAATTTTTTTATTGTTTTGCATGAATTAGTAACACCTCAAACAATCAATTAATAATAATTAAATACAACTTAAGTTAAGTTATACTTATTCAACTTAAGTTAAGACTTAGTGCCTCAAAATAGTTGAAACGCTTTTTTATAATGCTTACCTACAAGGTTATATGATAGGAGGAATTAAAGGAATACCTACGACGGCTTACCAATCATCCTGTATATAAAAACAAATGTAGATGCTTGTTTCATGCTTGAAAGGGTCATGGTCATCCATGTGATAATCATTAATTGACATTAAAAGCTCAGACCAATCATACACTTAGCTATAGCTACGTATAAGTATACACCTCTAATAGGCACAGAAGTTCAATGCTATAAACTACCCTTGTTTAAAAAGTTATGTAGGCAATCGATTTTCACTGTTGTATGATGTAAGCTGATAGGCAACAAGCATGCACAGTCAACAAGTCGTAACCTTGTTGTAGAAGCACGTGGCTAAATCAGGGTTTTTATTTATTAAAAAAATATGTTGATTAAATATTTTTAGTAACCGTTATTTACTTTCCTATTTTCGTAAGTATTCAAGAATATGGGGCGCAGAATATTCTATTCTATTCTATTCTCTGTGGGGGTGTAAGTACCTGCACCTGGCTCTCTCGAGTGGAACCTTTGTGCATATCCCCAAGGTCTAAACTGCCTTCCTAAGTTTGGACCATTTCCCACCACGCTGGTCCAATGCGGGTTGGTGGGTTCACATATTTAGATTGATGTGCTAAATCTAGATATGCAGGTTTCCTAACGATGTTTTTCCTTCACCGTAAGAGCGATGGTATACATTGTACATAAATTCAAAGAACTCATTGGTACATGTCAGCGCCGGGATTCGAACCAGCATCTCTTGATTGAGAAGCTGGCGCTCACCCGACTGAGCTACCACCGCTCTGCGCACCGGGCGCAGAATAAGAATGAGGGAGAAATGTTAATCTATATTAATTTATGGATCCTCTGAAATATTAAATCTGAAAATATTTTATTAAAATAAGTTACAGTTTCAAGATAAGCTCCTACATACATAGGTACTTCGTTTAGTTTCATAACGCTCCGAATAGTAAAAAAAATCGATACGGAATATATCCAAGCGAAGTTATAGCATAAAATGTGATAACTAGCGGTGTATAAAGCATTCAGTTCGCACTGTATACAGTAACCTGACCTAGCCGGAGTCTAGGTTACCTAGAATATCTAGCTACCTGCCGGGCATCGATTCTGTGCACCTATAGACGGGTCACGCTTGATCGTCCAATGTCTAGGACTCGGCTAGAGTTACTGAGGTATAAAATTACCTACGTATTATACATTTTCGATTTTAACTAGTAAGTTCACATCATGGGATGGATGAAACCCTAAAAACCTCAGTCTACGAACTTGAGTCGGTTTTTTGAAGAAACAAAGGCCCCTGCAACACAATACATATTTCAGTAAAACACAGTTTGTGAAAGTTTATGCGGCTTTTCCTTGGTTTTTTAGTTCACGTGCGCTAAAAAAGTCACGTGAACACAGAGAAAAAAAAAACATCATGAAATTCAACTTCAACCCGATTTTCGTTTTGTTTTTTAGGGTACCTACAATGTTACCCCGAAAGTTCATAGTTATATTTAATGAAAATCGGTTCAGCCGTTTCAAGATTATCACGCTCTT
Organism: Plutella xylostella; assembly: GCF_932276165.1. Classification (NCBI taxonomy): domain Eukaryota; kingdom Metazoa; phylum Arthropoda; class Insecta; order Lepidoptera; family Plutellidae; genus Plutella; species Plutella xylostella. The sequence continues at coordinate 5,744,583 of NC_063984.1, read as the reverse complement.
TTCTAGTGCATGAGGAGATCTGATAAACTTTCTTATGATCGACTTAAAATTTCGTACCGACCTACTTCAAGGATATTGAAACTATATGGTAAGTAATGGTGACCTGTTCAGCCGTTTGAACATTGTCAGCTCTTTAATAGGCTGATGAGGGAATCTAACTTTATAATTTCCATTAGTCTTATCGATTCGAAATTTGATGCTGTCTTACTTTAACCTTCCTTATAACGTCTGTTGCCTAGTTTAAAAAGGATAAATAAGTAAAAAAGTAGTTTAAAAAAACATTAAACAAAGTGCATTAGTGTACAAGCAGCAACTACGTCTGTCCTCAAGTGTCCCATGATCCTTGGAAAAGTCCCCTGCCCCTTGGAAAATAAAATATTTGAACTAACATAATGCGACAATAGTACTTATATTATTTTTTCGAGTTTAAAGTTCTAACATACCATACCACAGATTCTTAGAGAAATACCTCATAATTATATTCCTGACTGTAAGCTTTGATGAAAAACATACCATAAGTGTTGTTAAAGTACATAATTGTCATCATTAACATCCCCTAACTTTGAAAAGAAAATGTCTAAGATTATAGAAGGTACCGATAATTTTTGTGCTACTAGGTATTTGGAGTTGGTGTGGTAGGTTCTACACCTGGCTCACTTGTGTGGAACCTTTGCAAATACCCTGATTTTTTTCTCAGTCAATTTAGTTACAGTTAAAATATTGTCAATATAATTATATCACGTGGATTGGTTATTGGTTTAGGTATGAATAGCAAATCTCTGTTTTCTTTAATAGATTGCGGTGGATGTAACTACAAGAAATCCTTAAATCTTGAAGATGAGGTATTATTAAAAAAATAGCTCAGACAGTACTATAAGTACCCCTACCTTTCCTAACAATACAGTATACAGACCACAGGGGTCCAGCCAGACTCGTCCCATTCCACACTCGACCCGGCCACACTCGACCCGAATTTCATAATTTCGATAAGGTTCATTTTTGTTTGTATTTGTTTTCTTATCGCAAAGTACAGCCGACAGAAAATGTTTATGGATTTCTTAATTGATTGTATATAAAGTGATTATCACTTAAATTTAAGAAGTATGTTGACTAAACTAGCCTAAGTTTGACCTCAGTAACATAAAGAGGTAGTTTACCCTTCTCATTGTTTTAGCCTGAAATAAACGGGTTATCGATAACAATGGTCAAGATTTGGATGGCCTGCATCCATCTCTTTCGCGCACTTAATTGTATTGTAATTTATACATTTGATAAGCAAGAGCTACTGCGAAGTAATTATAATTTTATAAACAGCAAACGGATTTTATAAAAAGCATTTTATACATATTTCATTGTAAACATATTTTGTGTAACTGTGATTTTAGCACACATAATTATTAATAGTTACTTATTTTGTTAATATTTATTATTACTTATTACGTTTATAATTCAAAACATGTGTTACTTACTAATAATGTTTATAGAAAATGATAAATAAATGATTAAAAGTACAAATTATTACTTTTGTTTGAATTAATCAGCACATAAAACACCTAACTATAATTTCAGTAAAAAAAACTCTTGTGGCTGACAGTACATTTCATACATTTCAACAAAAGTACCTAGACCTTATCGTATTTTAGAAATTCGGGTCGAGTGTGGCCGGGTCGAGTGTGGAATGGGACGAGTCTGGCTGGACCCGTATACAGGGTCCAGCCAGACTCGTCCCATTCCACACTCGACCCGGCCACACTCGACCCGAATTTCATAATTTCGATAAGGTTCATTTTTGTTTGTATTTGTTTTCTTATCGCAAAGTACAGCCGACAGAAAATGTTTATGGATTTCTTAATTGATTGTATATAAAGTGATTATCACTTAAATTTAAGAAGTATGTTGACTAAACTAGCCTAAGTTTGACCTCAGTAACATAAAGAGGTAGTTTACCCTTCTCATTGTTTTAGCCTGAAATAAACGGGTTATCGATAACAATGGTCAAGATTTGGATGGCCTGCATCCATCTCTTTCGCGCACTTAATTGTATTGTAATTTATACATTTGATAAGCAAGAGCTACTGCGAAGTAATTATAATTTTATAAACAGCAAACGGATTTTATAAAAAGCATTTTATACATATTTCATTGTAAACATATTTTGTGTAACTGTGATTTTAGCACACATAATTATTAATAGTTACTTATTTTGTTAATATTTATTATTACTTATTACGTTTATAATTCAAAACATGTGTTACTTACTAATAATGTTTATAGAAAATGATAAATAAATGATTAAAAGTACAAATTATTACTTTTGTTTGAATTAATCAGCACATAAAACACCTAACTATAATTTCAGTAAAAAAAACTCTTGTGGCTGACAGTACATTTCATACATTTCAACAAAAGTACCTAGACCTTATCGTATTTTAGAAATTCGGGTCGAGTGTGGCCGGGTCGAGTGTGGAATGGGACGAGTCTGGCTGGACCCGTATACAGGCCAAAGGGTGTAAAAAAACAGAGCTGTTTGAGATGGATTAATCGTCACTTATGTATAGTAATATAAGGACGAAGATTGAATGTTTCCTAAAACATACATTTGTAAATCTTGTTGGTGTGCAATAAGTAAACTAGAGGAAGTTAGAGGCTATCTGTCTGGTTTTAGATTCTTAGCAATTTGGACCTATAAGGATTTGTTCACGAAGCATGAATAATAACACACATATTTTTTTACCCTATATAAGTTTATCGGAAAGTTGCAGGATCTGTTCTGTCAATACAAAAATATGTCAAAATTGTGGAAGTTCCGAAATTACAACTTGTTACTTTAGTATCAGGCTAATGATATGAATTTTCCTGGTCTAGATAAAGCCATAATAAGGTGCTAGGAAATACTGCTAAATACTTTTCTAGCACTTTATTATTGGCTTATCTAGACCAGGAAAAAATCATATCATTAGGTTGTTTGTATATGAAAAGTTATCTTTCACAACAAAAACATGAAAAGGAATATCATGCTCGCGGGATGCAATAGTAGAGCACTCAGGTAAGTACAGATCGATATTGAGGGCGGAGTATGCAATCTGAAAAACACGTGTAAGCAATAAAAGGCTCTAGACTAGTAAATATCATTAGAGAGAGATGAGGCGTCTTCGAATGGAGGTCAGGCGTCTGAGCCCGCCACGGCTCTAGATCCGATGGAGCGATGACCCGATGAAAGTGCTTGGCATTAACTGGACGATTTAAACGAAAGCTCTGGCAACAGATACTAGATACTGCTAAATGTTGTAGGATATGCGTAGATATCTATCTCACAATCGTCAGATCGTGGCTCGGTAGGGCCAATGTTTTTGTTTGATAAAGCAGTTACTGTACCTACTATCTGCTTTACATTTTTTGTGAAATAAAAGCTCTGAGAAGTCAGAAATTTTCAGGAAAACTATATGTACATTAGTATTACCATGTATTTGACTGTTTACTGTAAGTTTAAACTGTTTCTGGGTAAATACATAAATTATTAATAAGCCTCAAGTATCAGATACATTGTGACTACAACTAATAAAATAATATTTTATTTCAGGCTTGATGAAACTATTATCCTTAAGTATGGTTAGGTATACATAGAAGCAAATTAATGTTATGGTTATAACTTATGGATTTCCTCTGGTTTTGGAAAGCAGGTGCACCTAGTAACGGCTGGTGTAGCTCGGAAATGGCAACAATGATAGAGCCGTCGGGGAGTGCGTGATATTGTTATCATGTGTCGCTATCACAGATCGATATGAACAGTCCCGCTCGCAGGCCATGCGGCACTTTCACCGCCGTTACACGCGTTTTCTAGCGAAACACCGAACTCAATTATTAATAGCAGCCTATTTTTGGAGCGGCTTCGGACGCGGTTTTGCGCTCGAGCATGTGCGAGGCCCGGGCTCAGGCACCACCTCACCTGGGCCAGGTGTAGACTCCGGAGACTTCAAATCCAAAGTGCCATGATCCAGCGTAGGCACCCTGCCCCTTGGGCCCGGTGCAGACCCCGTGACCGTGGGCCTTGCCATCCTCCCAGCCACCACAGTATGTGCCACCGTCGTCAAAGTCGAAGCGGCCACCGTTGATGCCGCGCTGCGGGTTGTTGCCGCTACCGGCGTGCGCGGCGTCGGCTCGCTCGCTCGTCTGCATCACGCTACGCGGTGGTGCCGCGGAGGGGAGGGCCTCCCGCGCGCGCCCTCCGCCGAGCTCGCGGTATAAATAAACATCAGCTGGGCATGTCGCGCCGCGGCGCGCCGCCGAGTGAACGCCGCTCCGGTGACCGCTGCGCGAGGAGCACTGCGCGCCGCCGCCGCCCGACCCCGCGCCCGCCCGCCCCGCGCCGCCCGAGCGCCCCCCGCCCGCCCTGGCCGCAATGCGCGGGACGCCGCGGAACTCGTCATTCGATGACATCAGCTGCATGATCCGCTGACAAATTATGTTTCGATGACCCCACACCCTATATACTACATCTACTTTAATAATACTTAAGTACCATCATATTTTCGGCATGTGGAGGTCACATTGCCATACAACAGTACCTGCCATAATAAGAATAAATACTTACCTTATTAAATCATTTTTTTATTAGATAATACCAAATACGATATTATATTTATTAAGTACTTACTTACTTAACTAAGTAAATTTACCGACATACATCACATACCACATGAACTGTATAATATGTATACTTAAGTAGATTTTTTATTTATTGGAACCAAGGTTTTTTGCTTAAAACCTAAGGTAAAAGTACTCTCTACACAAACATTCCGAAAAAAGTGTTTCTCGCTAAACCGTCTCAAACCGTAGTCTTCTATTAGGTAAGGCAGGATGGGTAAAACACCTGCTGGGTAGGCGATGAAGGACTCTATTCGCTACACCTACTTTTGACCCAGGTGTTATATGCACCTGCTCCTGTACCGAGTGTGACTGTACCGAGAAGAAATATGTGTTAACTATTTCAACATATCATCGAAAATTAGCTTATCATCATAGGTTCACACTAAATAATATTTTGTTACTTACCTGCAGAAGTATAAAGTGGCTCAAATTGCTGTGGAATAAGATAAAAAGATAAAAGATAAAATGCTACATTACTATGACCCTGTTCGTCTCAAACACATAAGGAGTATCCCCAAGGAACAGCCTTATAAATCTTACATCAGATTCTATGCAATTAGCCACTGACATCTTAGTACAGCTTTAGTGTTAAGTAATGCTGCTAAGTAGGTACGTAACGCAGCGTATCTCTTAAAATCTGAAAGCTGGCTGCAACAGACTTAAGAAGTTTGTAAGGTCTCATAGTTATGAAGCTCATTTAAATTACAAAAATCCGGATGTCCTAGAAGCAACTTTAAAGTTACGTACGGCATAAGAAGGACCACTAGGAATAAAGTAACTTGATCAATGCGCAGAAGAATTTTTTTGGTTATCTTGGCAGTGCATGGTGTGGCACTGGTAAAACGCCTTACTACCACCATTAATACCATTTATACCAGTCTGGCCGCTATTCGTTTATTGCGGAAAGGATGCATCCTTTCTTACCATTCGTTATTTAATCCAACGCAAGGAACATAAGTACCTACTTCTCTGACGAGAAGCTCCGAAACTCTCGGTAGAGAGTATTATGTTCCTTGCTTCGAAATCTCTATAATCCTATAATCAAAGTCTCTATTATAACTAAACTAATCTAACTTTTGTATGGGTATTATTATTCTGATCTCGACACTCTATTTGTGAGTCCGTTCATTTCGTAGCGAATAACTTTTTAAAGGCGCACCGATTGACAATCTGTCCCCACAGAACAGTTTTTTGACAGTTGACACAGTATATCGGCGACAAACAAAAAAACCTTTTGACTTTTGATGGGTTTACGATTTGGCTTTGTTTTGTGATTATTTTGTAAAATTGTTGTGCCTGTTTGCATTTCCTCTTGCAGATAATTTGAATACGGGATGCCACATTAAAAACCAATAGATCGTTTGGGATTTCTGCGTTTCGGAATCACTGTATCATCTCCATCAAATGTATAAAAAATAAGCTGGGTACGTCGAAATTTATATTAAATAGCTGATAAGATACGTAGGCGTATTCATAATGAAGGAGCTATGATGTTATTGTTATCGAATTACATGTAATATGAAGCTCTCCCTTTTGCGATAGTCAGGGAGGGCCCTGTTATTGATTCAATTGGTGTTCTTTGTAATGGTGATAGTTAAATGTTTTTTCTTTGTTACAGAAATTGCTATGACTTGATGTTGTTTTAATTCAAATATTTATATTAGTTGTGTAAATATGGACAATCCTGAATCAGGCAGCAGCAGGAGCCCGCAGGTGGCACCAACATCATGGTGCCATCCAGCCAACAAAGTTCACCGTTTCATAGCCCTGATGTTAATGTGCTTTCTATGTTTTGGTAAGTTCTTAAATTAGTTTCGCCTACTGTACGGTTTATCACGTACAATCGTACACTAGATTAGTTAGTAATAACATTAGATAGTAATAATGATGCTGATGCACGTAATGCACATATTTAAATACCGTAATAAGATAGAAATAAAGCAGTGATTGTATAGACTTGTAACAGGCGTCTTTCACTCAATCTCCATCACGACCCGACCTAAATACTGTAGGGGGAACCTCTGTCTCCCCTACACCTACTATTGTGGAATCTTGGTTTACTGCTATATTTTAAATCATTTTTAACAATATTCAAAGTAATGCTGTGCGCCTAATAATGCCATGAATTGTTTTGAGGATCCATGATATTCACAGCCACATTCTGAAGCTTCTGAAACTTGTCATATGATTTTGTCACCTATTTACTGACTTAACCCTAGCTTATGTTTATGCACATATTATACAAATAACAAGAAATGCATGTTTTCAATTTCCAGGTTCCTATTTCTGTTATGATTCACCAGCTGCTTTAGCGGATAACTTCAAGAATGACTCACATTTAAACACATCTCAGTTTGCTTTGTTGTACTCAATATACTCCTGGCCAAATGTTATATTATGTTTCATTGGGGGTTATCTAATTGACAGGTCTGTATAATGTTATAGTAACAGTATATATATATATATATATATATATAATAACAGTAGGTTACATTATAAGTAAATGAGTGTTGCTATGAACATCTGTATGATTTATACATCTAATTTTATTATGTATTGACACAAATTGATAAGGATAAATTAGTGTAGGAATCAAATGCATGTGCTCAATCTTCTACTGCACTAAGTGATTAAACACATACTTTAAATTCTTATTGATATACAGTTAGACTATTATTTATGTATTATGAATGTTAATGCTTTGATTACAATAATTTAATCATTTACACCTCTTTTATATCACTGGATTAAATTAAACTTAATAGTAATAATTAAACTTAATAAAAATGCACCATTGTTGGAAATAGTTTAAAAGTATTTATTTATGTTATTTTTAAATTTACAGATATTTTGGTGTTAGGCTGGGAACAATCATTTACATGACCTTTGTATTTATTGGAGCAGTGGTGTTTGCAACAGGAGTATATGTAAATGCATACTGGCTTATGATTTTAGGCAGATTTATTTTTGGGTAAGCCAATTTTATTTTATGAAACATAAACTCTTTCCTGCATCTTTATATTTTAAAGTAAGAACATAAAATTTCAGTGTATTCTACTTTAGTAATTCCGCATTTAATAAGCTTTACAAACCACAATCACATTTTCAGAATTGGTGGAGAATCTCTGCAAGTGGCCGTGAACAATTATGTGGTGCTCTGGTTCAAGGGCAAGGAGCTCAACATGGTGTTTGGGCTGCAGCTGTCCTTCTCCAGGTTCGGCAGCACCGTCAACTTCTGGATCATGGAACCCATCTACAACTGGGTAGGAGCCTATTACTCTGGCTACGAACACCTGGGCGTGGTTCTGTTTTTGGGTAAGTAAATTGATGTGCAAATCCTGTATGTAAATCTAAATGAGTAAGGAAAATTATAACTATCAAACCATACAAAAATATTCAGGAATATCTTTATTATACCTTTCCAAATGGTATAAACAGACACCTAAAGAGATAATCTGAACATAGGTATCACATAACAGCTGTATCCTGCAAAATTTAATAAGATAACAATATAATCAGTTAATTCGCGTATTTTTTTATCTATACTTTAATATAACCTACACCCAACCACTTCCCAAAACAACTGTGGGGTGTAAGGGTCAATTCAGACGTACCACAACCACACCACAGCCACAACCACACCACAACCACGCCGTGTGGTCGGGCGTATATTTTGTATTGAAAATGAATAATCCAATTCACACGTGCCACATTTTGCCGTTGTCATCGACCACCTGTGTAATACGATCACATCGCAACCACATCGCGTCGGCAACGCCGCCACGCGGTATGTGGGTTAAAATCCTCACAATGAATTATTTACAAATAAATTTTAACTTATATAACATCAAATAAAGACATCTAGAGGATACCTGCACCGCTAGTCATCTCTACACTAGATGTGTGATCCCACCAACCCACAGTGGACCAGCATGATGAGAAAAATGGTCCAAGCTTTTCTAGACTGTTTTAGACCTCAAGGGAATGTGCACAAACGTTACCACGATAATACAACAGAACCACTTCCCATTCCAGCCTCCCTGACGTGCCTGCTGTCCCTGGCGTGCGGGCTGCTGCTGGGCTGGATGGACCTGCGAGCCGAGCGCATCCTGGGCCGCGCGGACGGGCAGGCGGCCGACGAGCCCTTCCACCTCATGGACGTGAGGCACTTCAAGTCGGTGTTCTGGCTCGTGTCGGTTATATGCGTCGCGTACTATCTGGCCATATTCCCGTTCATCGCTTTGGGGAAGTGAGTGAATTTATAGTAATTATGAGGCTTAGTTTATTTGCGAATTTCCAAAAGTCCAATTTAATAAATAGATAAAGATTTAATAAAGATAAATTCTAAGTTAATGAATCCACGTGGGCATATATTGCACGGCCTAAAAATAACAGCGATATCTAAAATAACCAGATTTCTGATTGCTCCTTGACCAATGTAGTTCAATTGATATGAATAAAACAGCATAATTTTACATATTATTTAGGTGTTTAGCATTTTATAATAAATGGCCTATATTGAAAATAGTCACTTCGAATTGAATTAAATCGAGTACCGCAGTCAATGTTATGCATAACTCATGCTGTCCATAACTATGTCTTAGAAGGACCCTTTTGCTTAACCTCACTGGATTCTAAGATACGCACAAGGCGCAAAAAGACCTGAAATGCAATTTCAGATTAACACAATGCTTTAGGTCACTCCGACATACGTTAACGTTCAGGGTTAATATATTTACACATGCAATAAAGTTTTGAATAAATAAATAATCGATATCACCTGCCGTTTACGACAAGAAATCCTTTTTCGCAGATTGTTTTTCGAGCGTAAGTTCGCTTTTCTGCCGCAAGACGCCAACACGGCCAACTCGATGGTGTACTTCATATCTGCGGCGCTGAGCCCCTTCTTCGGCATCCTGATCGACAAGACGGGCCGCAACGTCATGTGGGTCATCCTGAGCATCATCAGCACCATCGGCGCGCATTTCATGTTGGCATTTACTTTCTTCAATCCGTATATTGGCGTTGTGAGTAACACTTATGTGCCCCCCTTTTATAAAATATTTTTTGTAATGTTTTGATTTTTTTTACATAAATGAATACGGTAATGGATAAGAGATTTAGCTTACATTTCTTTCAGCTAAGTGTTGGAATAAAATTTAATACCTGTAGGTACTTTACTTGATTGTGTTTAGGTAGTTGCATATTATAATTATCTGAAATAATAAATAACAATATTGTTTCCAGAGTGTATTGGGAGTGTCATATTCGCTACTTGCGAGTGGATTATGGCCGCTGGTAGCTTTGATTGTTCCTGAAAGTCAATTGGGAACGGCATACGGAATGTAAGTTGCAACAAGACTTTATCTTTAAAAGTCTTTGATAATTTAATAATATATTACGACTTTTAAGTGCAGCGAGCCTTCTGAATTAATTGAAATTCCTGATATTTAATTATTTGTTACAGATGTCAAGCTGTCCAGAACTTAGGACTGGCCACAGTCATCATATTGGCTGGAGTGATTGTGGACCACTACGGATATTTGATGCTTGAAATGTTCTTCCTCGGATGTCTCTTCAGTAAGCAAAACAAACATAGTTTTTTTTTAAATGATTGATTTTGAAAACCTACTAGAGCTCGGTCTATTGTTTTAGAATTACTAATCATAATACGACGCATTTCCAGTATTTATGTTAATCCATTAACGTGTGCGTGCGACGTTTTGTACCGCGATTTAAAAATCTATTTTAATAAAATTTATTTTTGTTTCAGTATCCCTAATTGCTGCGGTACTTATTTACATAGTAGACTCGGCCGGTGATGGTGTTCTCAACATGTCTCCAAGCAAAAGAGATTGCATCAAAGAGTAAGTAACGATGGAATTCTTTCTTTACAGTTGACACAAACCCATAAACCTGATGTAAACCTCTTTTGAAGTTACTGTATTTTCTTACTGTGTTGAGCTGACAAAATGTTTCAACTCTTTTTATAGATTCAAAGAGGGTGATGAGACCGCAAACCTACTGCACAACGAAGAGCAATCAGAGCCAGACGGACCCGCTGACAACGACGACTCAGACGCGGAGCACTCCGGTGTTTCAAGAGACGCGGCGCTCGCGCAGTCAGAGCGAATACGCACCAGGTACTTAGCACAAATACTACCCACGGACCGACAGTAACTGACATGACGAAATATTTAGATCATTAGAAAATTTCCTTGTAAATAGAATATATTTTATATACTTACAATACTAAATGAATAATCTGACATAATTCCAATGATATAATTAAGTGTTAGTTGTTATATATGAAATCTCCTATATGATCAAATGAATAAATGTATAAACTATTTTTATGTATAATTCAGTTCTGTTCGAAGGTTTAGTTTAGTAAGTATTTTTAATAAATCATTTTATGACTTGTACATGTTGTTTGTATTAAAACAGATAATTATATTTTTAAATATTTATTAAGTACAACATTATGCTTATGTAGGTATAACTTAAATTAAAATTTGTACTTGAAAATAATACACAGAAAAGCTGATTGCTTACAACAGTCTTAAAACTCACTATAAGGCACATCTGAGGTCTAATGTTTTATGAGTTATAATTATTTTGGAATTATTCCTGCTTATCTACCACTTCCCAATCAATACCATTACCAGGGAGAGGACTGCTAATGAAGGGACATATCCAAGTCAAGTACCATCTGGAACCTAACACATCAATTACATTATATTTCCAACCTTTATCATGATTGGTTTTGTGTTTGGCCTCAGGAGTTGTTCTTCCTTTCAAAATGTTGTCACTATGAAAGAGAAATAAATATCCTGTGAAAAGTGCCACTATAAAGTTAATATCTATGAGAAACACATAAAGACTGTTCAGACCAAAATCGATCATGAAGCATAACAAAGGAAATATAAACTTAATAATTAGTAAACCACTGTCCCAGGGCATAAATGAGGCCACATATCTTGTATTGTAATAGAATGCATACACCATAGCTACAAAGATGTGCAAGACAAAATTAATGAAGTATCTCTGATTGAAATACCCAACACAACAAGCAAAAAATGTACAGTGATGATCTCTTTTCAAGATGCATATGTCACATGTCTCACAGTGCCATGATCGAGGCGGCCTCAGACATTCACATGCAGCACAAAATGACCAGTTAGTCTTATCAGAACCTAATAGTTTCCCTTTTATACTAGTGTCGACCAGCATGCCAAACAACATGTTGCCTACAATATTCACTAACAAAAATGCTATACATATCAAATGTATAAAGTATGCCACTGACCATTGTTCTGCCACTGTAGGCAACACAACAAGAATTTCAAAAAACAAGAAAGTTGGTATGAAAACCAATAATATTAATATGTAAACACTGTGCTCTAAAATACGTTTTAAAGACTTATTCCTTATTGATTCTACTTTTAAAAGCATTTTTAAGTAGTGAGGTTATTCACTATCAAACTAATAAGTTATGAAGTGTAGTTCTTATAATGGAAATGCTGTTACGTGCTTCCAAATGACTTCACGCCATTGGTAATTAATATTCCTTGTGTGTATCATGCCATGGTAATATTTGGGTTTAGGGTTTCCTGAAAACAAATTGGTATTTTATATTTTCATTGTAACACAGTTTAAGTACATAAAATATTGATTTAGGCTGTAGAACGTAACAAACTAGAGTCACCTGTAGTATAATATCAAGAAATAATGAACGCATTAGTTAATAAATTTTACATAAAATTCATATTATTGATTTTCAGGTAAATCTCTTGAATGAAAACGTAAACAAATAGCTGTCATGTGACAGGGCATGACGTTTGGGCCGTCAGTTCAGTTAATCTGTGTCGAATCATTTTTTTTATAGTGTGGGTCTGGACACTCAATCTTTTGAGCCTACTGTTTATATTTTTCTAGGAGTAAAAATGTAAGTGAAACGTAGGACAGACTGGATTTTACTATCCCAAGGTCTACCCAGTGAAGAAAAAGCTGCTCAATACTCTGAATTTATTCCCCCTATAACGATATCCATTCATTAATTCTTCCGTGCTTACCTGCCCAAGGCCAGCTAGCGCTACAGGTCCAGCTCAAGGTAGATTCTACCTCAACAGAACCTGTATTCAGTGCAAGATTAGGGTGCACTGCTCACTAATCTCGCAACGTGTCGCACGTAAACCAACAGCTGCATAAATCCATAATCCCCTAATAATAGTATAAGTATTAAATAGCTTGCCCTTATTCGAGGCTTAGCCAATTGAGATAGACTATACATATTTCCCGCTCTAAACCACGTGATTCCCACGTGATACCCAAGTGTTGCTGTCTCGCTCGCACACCTCCCACCCGTGTTTCCCTCCACCTGGCAGGAGCGCGGAGCGCCGTCCGCCATTGGCATCGTATTTCCCGCAAGCGCCGGTTCAGTCTAGCAACCGCTTTACAAATTTGAAATTTATATTTCATTTAAAGTGTAATAATAGATACATCATCAAGAAATTTATTGAAGTGCACTGATACTGTATTTCTAAAAGGCTGTGGAAGTGAGTTCTTCAGTTTCCGTGAGTAGAAACAAATTATTTTATTACGAATGCTGGCATTCCTTTTTCAAATTCTAAAGATTTGCTAAAATTAAATTCTATATTCGAAAGTCGCCACAGCGGTGACCTAATTCCACTTTTATACATTTTTGAAATTGGAACACGTTGAAAATTTTCAAATAATTATTTTTTCTATGCTACCCACTATTTTTATTATCGCGATTGCGAATTGAAAACTTTATTTGGAGGAATGTTTTACATTTTCCTGTAGAAATACAGTCGGTAATGGAAACCTGAAGCAAATTTCTTTCTTGTAAGTATGTATTAACTAACGGTTTTACCGTTCGATAAAATAATTGTGTTTTAATGCAAACATTTATTATTTATGTTACGCCCAAGTGAAGCATAGGTTACGAGTGAATATATTGTGTTATAATTTTGTATTTTAAACTAGGATATGGATTCAAATCCTACCGATGATACTCAAAACCTACAACCAGAGGCTATGGCTTCTGGGTCAGTGCGTGAGAAGCGGCGCAAGCGGACGCGCTCCAGCTCGTCCAGCAGCAGCGCCAGCTCCAGCTCCAGCTCTACGACCTCCTCATAGAGCTCATCCGATTCCTCGCGCAAGGGCAAGAAGTCACGACGCCGCCGTCGCCGTCGCCGCCGTACCAAGCGCCATGGTGAACGAAGAGTTAACGAACTAGTTAAGGAGGTAAGTGAGCTCCGGAAATACTTGTCCAATATGCACCCTATGTCGAATTCCGGTGTAAATATGGAGGAAGATATTGTGTCGGTGGATCCAAATGTAAGCGGCGAGTTGTATGCGGAGAGCGACAACCACGAGACCAACCCAACTGTTGAGGAGTCGCTCCAGTTGGAAGCTACCACCAAGATAAAGGAACCCGCAGTTCCTAAAGCGCCGGAGCAGCATCTGAAGCTTTTAGATACGCTGCAGCGTTTTAACACAGCTGAATGGTGTGAAGTTCGTTATGCCGATACCCAAAATAACTATAATTTCTCACCTGGTTTCGTTGAATTAGATATTAACGAAGAAGTTAAAGCTTATGATTCACTTCGCAATTTAGCCTATTCTGATAAAACCTTTGCTGCCCTAACGTTCTGTGCGCTTCAGCAACGCGAAGTATTGCAAACTAGTTTACGTAGTCTGTTGTCATGGTATCGTAACAATGAAAATACCAGCTTTGATACATTTAGTGAAAAATTAAATGAGTTGTTCTTAAATGGAGAATTTCCAAAAGTTTCTGCAGACCTTTTACAATTAATTTGTGGCCACAGGGCCGAAATTATTCAGATGAGGAGGGACGGCATAACGAACTCGGTCCGTGATCCACTTGTGAAGGCTGCCATTCGAAAGATTCCACCATCCAATCAACATGTTTTTAATGCCGAGAAATTCACAAACACAGTAGAAAAGGCTGGAGGCGTAAGAAAAGCTTTTTGGCCGACTAAATCAAGCAGCAAAAACCCTGCTCCGCAAGCAGGAACAAACAAGACTGCCAAGAATCAAAACCTTCCGCAAAGGTTTACGCCGTCTGCCATGCCCTCGCAGGGTTCTAGGCATACAGGCTATACGTCTGGTTTCCAGCGTTACAATGCTCCCTCGCAGGGTGCTAACCACTATGGGTCATACAATCGTCCTTCGCAAGGACGTTATAATAATGACAGCCGCGGAGGTTCATCGAACAATGTTTCTCGTTCACGGGCTCCTCAACAATTAACTACAAATGGCCGCAACAAGACTGTCCGCAAACGAGGAGCATCTCCCTTTCCGGACAACCGCGGAGGAAAGAGGAGGAGATTTTGACTCGACTCCGTTCAAGGCGGGTCAGCTAGTTCACCATTACCAACGGTGGGTGGACCTAGGTGCACCATCGCATCTACTACAGATTATAAAAGGGTATCGCATACCTTTCATGCAAAAACCACCTTTAATAATGCCAAACCTCAATCAAACCAATCTCGCTACACCAGTATCAGTCGAAATGACAAAGGCAATAAAAAAAGCTGGTAACTCAGGATGTGCTCGAACCAGTAAGCCTTTCACCAAGCTTCATCTCAAGAATGTTTCTGGTGCCAAAGAGCGACGGCTCTGCTCGTCCAATCTTCAATTTAAGGGCTCTGAACGATTATGTTCTAACCACACCGTTCAAATTGCTGAACATGTACCAAGTGCCGGATTTCCTACAACCGCAAGACTGGCTGTGCAAGGTGGACTTATCCCAGGCCTATTTCCACCAGCTTATTTCCAAGAGTCATCGGAGATATCTAAGGCTCATTTACAAGGGTCAACTCATGGAAATGACTTGCCTACCGTTCGGGCTCAGAACAGCACCAAAAACATTTGCTTGCTTAACGAATTGGATCGCCCAATCACTAAGAGACCAAGGAGTTCGAATAATAGTATACTTAGACGACTATCTTCTGGCGCACCAGGACAAGGACACGCTGGTCAAGCATGTAAACCTGCTGACAAATCGCCTAAATCACTTAGGTTTTCTAGTGAACGTGCAGAAGTCACAATTAATCCCCCAAAAGAACCTGTCGTTTTTAGGCGTCCACTGGGACCCGTGGAAAAATCAAAAGTATTTACCTCAAGACAAAGTCAGCGCCCTAAGGGGAAGGATTTCAGAAATACTAAAGACGAATCGAATAGACTCGCGGGCCCTACGCAGTCTGATCGGAGTCGTAAACTTTGCGAGTTTTGCTGTTCCAAGAGGTCGCTTAAATTACAGAGATCTATTAGTGTTCCTGAATTCCCTACCGGAGGAACCGTCCACAAAACTATACTATCTCCCAGGAGAAGTAAGAGTCAATCTAATATGGTGGTATCAGAATTGCCACCGTGTGTCTCAGATTCATGTTCCGCCCCCAACTCATTTCTTGACAACGGACGCATCCGATCAAGCGTGGGCAGGTCAATTAGACCACATTCCAATATCGGGACCTTGGACCTTGACCGAAGCATATCTACATTGCAATTGCAAGGAGATGTTAGCTGTTCTCAAAGTTTTACAGGAGCATGGTCCTCGCCTGCAGCACAGCTCAGTTCTTCTGCAATGCGACAGCAAGACTGTTGTATCATATATTCGGAACGAGGGGGGAACTCGATCTTTACCCCTATTAAGTTACACGAATCAAATTTTTCAAATACTAGACTTCAATCAGATAAATTTGACCGCTTATCATCTACCAGGCAAGTACAATGCACATGCAGACCATCTGTCGAGACATCGACGTCCTCCCGAATGGCACCTACTACCACAATGTACAGAGATGCTTTTCAAGAAACTGGGGATGCCTCTAGTAGATCTGTTTGCTTCAGAAACGGCCCATGTCTTAGAGAACTATGTTTCACTAGACCTGAACGATCACAGAGCGTTGTTCCACAATGCATTTTCTCGGACATGGCACTTCTCCCGGGCGTGGATATTTCCACCATCATTTCTGATCCCCAGGGTACTAGCTCACCTGAACCAAGCCACTGGCGTGTATCTGATAGTTTGTCCTCGCTGGGAACGCGTCTTTTGGAGAGCGGACTTGAAGGCCAGAGCATTAGCGGCACCGTTCACAATACACAATCTACACCGCCATCTAGTGGACACGTCCACAGGAGTAGCGCCTCGGGAAGTCCACAATATGACGCTGGAAGTATGGACATGTGGGGGTGGTCTAAAAGCCTTGTAGGGTGGAATGATCAGCAGCTAAATTTATTAAAATCTTCTTGGCGTTCATCGACGTTAAAGACATATAAAATTGCATGGGCACGATGGTCTAAGTGGTCACAAAAGCATAAGGTTAATGCATTAGATCCTTCTGCCTCACAAGTTGCCCAATTTTTGTCTGATTTGTACTTAGTAGAAAATTTGTCGTACAACACTATTTTGCTCCATAAATCAGTTGTTTCTACCCTAACCGATCCAAAAATTTCAAATTAATTAAGTTCTGATCCGATTATACAACATGTGTTGAAGGCTATTTCCCTAAAAAGGCCAACTCCACACAAATTACCAGTTTGGAACATTGATACAGTCGTTGAATATCTTCGGAATCCGAAAGATGATCCCAATATAACGAATTTCATAGCATCTAGTCGAACAGCTATGCTACTATTACTTTGTTCAGGGAGACGTGTTCATGACTTGACCCTCTTACGTGTGGATTCAGACCATTACAAAGTAGACGATACTGGAATTACGCTATGGCCTGCTTTTGGGTCTAAGACGGATTGCTCTAAAGTAAGGCAATCAGGATGGAGATTACTTCAGAGTGAAAATAAAAATTTAGATCCGGTTTTCTGGATAAAACAGACTGTGCTCATGCTTAAGGAGAGACGTGATGCGGCTGGATGTTCTAATTTATTTATTTCCACTAGAGGTAAACCTAAAGCCGCCAGCCGAGCTATAATTGCAGGTTGGATAAAAACTTTGCTGACGGAAGCCGGTTTAACGCAACACCGGGTAGTGTACGCTCCGCCGTTGCCTCCAGGAATTGGCTTGACAATTATCCACTTGACGATATTTTAGCCAGAGGAAATTGGCGGTCTGGTAACACCTTTGCCAAGTTCTATAGACGAGAAGTGTTACCTGCTAATTCAGTATGCAGTATCACAAACTTGTTTCGTCCTGATAATTAGATTAGTTAGATGGATCATACGGTATTAAATACCTACATTTTGTCAAAAATGTGCAAGATCGTAACCTAACACTATCTGTGAATTAAGCAGATATTAACTGTAATCTTTTTAAAGTACCTAGTTACTTCTGATTTTCTAAAAATAATTATCTTATTTAAGAGTGTTGCTTAAGCGTACCTTGCTCTGAGAATTATTGTTAAATTCATTATTCTCACTACATCTATGTTATATACAGTTGCTACACTTACCTACTTCATGGGTCTCATACAAATTTTATTCTATATCATATTGCTACGCATAATTGATTGTATCATCAACCCATAGTATACTATAAAAACTTACCTTGGCCTGGCTCTAAACCTATTTTTGTTATGACTTGCCCATGCTGCTATTGTTCTTGTTATAAAATTATTATTTAATACTAATTAGAGCTTGCTTTGCTTTGGCCTTATTTCACGCTAGAATGCTTGATTAAATTAGCTACTTTCTTGTTGTCTTATGAAGTTCCTATTAGGCTGATATACCTTTTCTCATTGTCACTGTCATTAACTTACTGGAATAATTGATTATACACCTATAGTAATACACATCGACCTAGTTTTATTGTACACCCTGTTATTAGGTTATAGGAAATCGAATAATACCTACTTACATATTTTATTAGGTATTTAATCACATTGGCATCTCCCTCCACCAGGCGATAACAAACACGTCTCAATTGGCTAAGCCTCGAATAAGGGCAAGCTATTTAATAGCAGCGTTTTACCTTACCAATAAAACGCATATTAAATACTTACCTTATTCGAGGCTTAGCATTAATTTCTGCCTGGTTATTATAATAGAGACGCAATGGCGGACGGCGCTCCGCGCTCCTGCCAGGTGGAGGGAAACACGGGTGGGAGGTGTGCGAGCGAGACAGCAACACTTGGGTATCACGTGGGAATCACGTGGTTTAGAGCGGGAAATATGTATAGTCTATCTCAATTGGCTAAGCCTCGAATAAGGTAAGTATTTAATATGCGTTTTATTGGTAAGGTAAAACGCTGCTATTATAGTTGCTTCCCTAGGTGATTCAAATAACATAGATCAAGTAAAATAAATAGTTTTATTTTCACATTTAAACCTTAATTACAGATTCATTCGCAGCAACAATAATAACACAAGACAATAGTCGAAATAAATGAAGCTTGATTAATATTTCGATTGTCATGATTTCGGATGAGATATCAGTTTTCATTTATGACTTCTAAAATTAAATGAAAGTGATATGATAACAATACAGTAAAATAGACTATAAAATATTAAAATTTGTTTTTCTAAAAATCTCATACACTCTTACCATCACAAAATCTCAACTACACACTGAAAGGGAAGGCACTGATATTTAATTGTTGTGGAATTTGGTGTTGTTTTTGGCCATGTCGATGAGGGTCTGGGCAGGCTTGAAGGGAGCTCCGTACAGTTCCTGGAACTCTTCCATTTTCTTCACCAGTTTGTCAGCACCGAATTGGTCCACCCATCTGAAATAAAGATAGCTAAATGAAATCGGCCCTAGAGGAATATAAAAACATTCAATTCAGTCTCAGACCAACTACCAAAAATCTTATGTTTTAAAAAGTACTTTAATTTTATGTACAATTAATAATTTTAATAATAATAAAAACAAAATAGTAGCAATCATATACATTTATAGTCTTTCATTGTTTAAAATACTACCAGGAAAGCAAAGCAAAGCCTGTGACACCCTTTATCTACTATGAAAAAATCACATCAACGTGTTTGAAGCAGATCGCACACAGTAAAAAAAAAGATGCCACACCGCGGTGGCAGATATTACACACAATAACCCTCACCTGAATGGTCCCCCGGAGAAGGGCGGGAAGCCGAGCCCGAACACGGCGCCGACGTCGCCCTCCAGCGGGTTGTGCAGGATCTTCTCCTCCAACGATAATACTGCTTCGTTCACGAATCTGAAATATAAGGTAGTACTTTGTAGGTTTGTAGCTCGTAATGGTTAGTGCTTTGTAGTCATCATTAGGTATATTGTAGCCCGTGTCATGTTGTTTTCGATTTAATAGAAGGAAGGCATATGGCTTCTTTACAGACCACATTTTGCACCTTATTATTGTATTTTTTCCTAAATTGTTGTTTTAATTATTTTGAATCAAAAAGTCAAGTGGTGGGCAAGGGAAGGGCGTCACTCTACGATCCAAAAGACCGCCACGCCGACCTGTAGCTCCAAAAATAAGTGTTACTCAGGAGGACTGTTGAACTCGACGTAATATTCAGGTCTATACCCTTTAATCGATTGACATACGCTGAAAAAGAAGAAGAAACAACGAACCTCGACACCATCCTAAGCTGCTGGTCCTCCACCGTATTAGCTCCCTTGGGCTCCAGCGAGTACTTGCTCTTCAGCAGCTGGATGACGTCCTGGTTGACGTCGCGGTTCTTGGTTCCCTTCTCGTACACGTAGAAGCCCTTGCCCGACTTGCGGCCCATGAAGCCTGCCTTCACCAGGTCTTGCATGATGCCGAGGTCGCCCCCAGCGATGCGGTCGCCGAATGCCTGAGGAACGGATTATATTTGGTACAATTTCCATAGCTCTATTTTACTCTTAGTGGGAAAGTTGATGGGTCTAGAGTAGAGTTCATGAGACCTAAAAGTAATCCCAGTTATCTATATTCAGCATAGACATGAATACAGTGAATCTTTCCAAAATGTCTTACTGCTCTTTATTATTATAGTACGAGTACCCATGTTATGAATACATTTGATGTGACGTCTGATATTTATGGCTCATAAAGGAATGGACTGGGTTACTGAGTTCAACCAAAGAATATTGGTCTGACGCCAAAAATATGGTTCTATAAATAATGGATAGCATTATTATGCAACCGCAATATAATATTTATTTCCAATATGAATATGACAATAAAGGGTTTTACGGTAGCTGCCACATCAATGATTTTTTTAATGAGGACAAAAATTACGGACCTATAAAATGCCTTTGACTAGGGCTCAGACCAACACTGCGTTGAAGTGGGATCGCAAAAACCTGCGACAGTATTTTTCCAGAATTTGCCCTGAAAAACAGTCGTACATTTTGTGCGATGCTAGAGACGTCGCAACGCGTTGTTGTATTCTGGCCCTAAAGGTCCGAAACCAATAGAATATTCTCATTTCCTCCGCCTTAATCGTTAAAGCGGGTTGAGGAAACCAACCTTGGAGAGGTCAGCGGCGATGTGCGAGCCGACGTCGATGCCGACCTCGTCCGCGAGCGTGGCCGCGCCCACCGGGAACCCGAACTGCGTCGTCATCTTGTCCAGCTCCTTGGGGTCCACGCCTTCTTGCAGCAGTCTGAAGGGAGAGGGGTCAGGTTAGAGCGGTCAATTGAAGTTTGGAGGTAAAAAGAGGGCTTGAGATAACTGATAACATCAGGTAAGGTGATTACAGCAACGAGCTGGTCTTGTTCATCTTATCAGTAATTTTAAGACGGCGTTCCTAAATGACTTAGCATTCGTAAAAAAAAGGCTTTTGAGTCATGTCCGACCGAAGGTTCGGTTTCGACCAAAAATCAAGAAACAGCCTGGCGAATCTTGATTTTGGACGTGACGGTACTTACTTTGTTTTTAAATTATTATATAACATATTCAATATTTTACATAATACTATGAAATTAAAATTGGTTATGCATTCCAAGGCTGCATAAGTATTTAACTAAAAATAAATGTGTGTTAAAAGGCATAGAAGTTAATGCCAAGACTAACTATGCCGGCACTGGGTCTGAATTTAAGACAAACCTATTACCATAATTATGTATCTGTAACAAATTCTGGTACACGTGTAAGTTTAAGAAACTGTTTTTTACTAGATATTATTTGTTTGTATTTACTCAACAGATGGCCTAACATTTCCTCCGATATGCTAAATTTTCCGCATGGATCACCCTCAAATCGCGTATGCTTATACCTGACAGCCTCGCTCAGCATACCAGCGTACCATCGAATTATTAAAATGTTGTCAAACCAGCTTACTATAAACAAGTTTCAGAGTGCTGCAGCCAAGCACATTCTATTTCGAGCTCTGTTCATTAGTTTTTTGTCAAGCTAGAGTATAATCGCGTATGTCACACCTGACAGCCTCACTCAGCATAGTGGACAGTATCCTCGTGGTATAGAACCCGGGTCCATCACCGACAGTAATGACGACCTTGCCCTGCTTGAGCCCGATGGCGACGGCGGCGGCGGCCGTGTCGTCGCTGGTGCCGGGGTGCCGGATGATCTCCAGCAGCTGCATCTTGTCCACGGGGGAGAAGTAGTGCATGCCTGCGGGACGGGTGTAGGTTAGAGTCGGCTTTAGGGTATTTGAAGTTTCTTGTCTTGTCTTCTTTAGATAAAAAAGAAGCATAACGAAATGGTGATAAACTAACTTTATGTCTTAATTGCATGTAACTTTAGTACATTGGCTCTATAATAGGTTACTCCGAAACGAATGGACCTCCTATTAAGCTGCGTACAGACCGGCCCAACGAACGCCCAACGATGGATATTTATCATACATAATACAGGGCAGATTGCAGCAACGAAGCTCAACGAAACCCGTTCGTTGGCGTTCCTTTGGCCGGTCTGTACGAGGCTTTAGAATGCGTTTTTTATTGCCATGTAATAGGATTGTGAAGAGTTCTTAGCGATGCATTAAAATCGATTTTGGGGCCACAAATTGGGACCCATGGTTTATTACTCCACTTACCGATAACCTTTTCAGGGCGGCTACTACCAGCGGCAATCTTAGTAATCGGGATGGCACTGGTGTTGGTCGCGATGATGCAGTGTTTAGGGACTACTGCTTCCATCTCCTTGATGACTTTGTGCTTGATGTTGATGTCTTCGAATACGGCCTCGATGACGCAGTCGGCGGTGCTGAACTTAGCGTAGTCGAGGGTAGGGACGAGCTTGCCAATGAACATGTCCTTTTGTAGGCTGAAATAGTTGTAGGTGTTAATAAATAATTATGTTTTTTAAGTATTAGGTATATAAGTTACAAATCTCGTATATCTCGAAAGGAAACGTAGCGTCCGTAAGCGAAGTCCAGTGACCCACATTTTTAAATGGAAAGAGATGGTACTAATGATCCTTAATTGGACATAATGAATATGTAACCCGTTGAGGCGACAATTCTGTTTTGTTTTTTTTTTTTAATATCTGGTCGAGCCCCCACCAAGTCGAGCTTCTTAGATATTCGTAAGCTGTTTCCGCGAGCTTTACTTCCCCTATATGTTATATAGCTTACTGCATACCAAATTTCAACAGACCCAGTCGTTTTCCCGTGAAATAGTTACAAACATCCATCACAAACATCTGCTTTTACACTATTAGTAACTAGCATTTAAACTCACGAAGAGATCCTCTTCCTCTTCACAGCATTCACAAGTCCGTTCTGTATCTGCCCCACGCCGCGGTAGAGACCCGCGTTGGTGGCGTCCTTCAGCACCACGTGGTAGCCCTTGTCGATGGACACCTGCACGATGCCCGCGCCCATCAGGCCCGCGCCTAGCACGCCGATCTGGGAATAAATAGTGGATTTACTACTATGCTTTCAGGCTTGCTGCTATTAAGAGGATATGTATAAAGGTTCCACTCGATAGAGCGTTATGATAGGCTGCCTGAGCTGATATTAAGGGGATATGTATAAAGGTTTCTCTCTGGCTCGAGAGAGCCACACTCAGGAACTTTGGCTTCTCTCAGATTATACAATAGAATACTGTGCTCATAAAAAACCCTAATTATACAAAAATATATATTCTTGTTTTCCAAAAAAAAACGTTATTGGAATCATAGGTAAAAACTCTTCTGCACAAAAAAATGGGAGGTATAAAATCAAAATTCATAATTACCGTTTTCACATCAACCTGTGCCTTGCCGAACCTGTTCTTCTTGCACTCTGTCTGCCCGCGGAAGAGGCCGATGAGTCCCTTGCTCTGCGGCGTCATGGCCAGCTCGCCGAACGCCTGCGCCTCCGCCTCGTAGCCCGCCGCCGCGCCCTTGTCCACCCCTGTGCGGACCACTTCTAGGATCTATAATAGAGAGTAACCCCCTTATTCATAGAAAAGTTGTTTTGGCTATTGAACTGTTTTCTCCCTCTCTGTCAAGGAACAAACATTCTAAACTCACCCTTATTAATAGAAAAGTTTTAGGTTATTTTAGCTATTGAACTGTTTTGTCCCTCTCTGTCAAGGAACAAATTGTTCTTAAGCTGCGTACAGACCGGCCAAACGAACGGGTTTCGTTGACCTTCGTTGCTGCAATTTGCCCTGTATTATGTATGATAAATATCCATCGTTGGGCGTTCGTTGGGCCGGTCTGTACGCAGCTTTAGAAACTCCCCATAGCACACATCAAGCCCTTGTTTTAGGTTAGGTTACCTTACAAGTTCATAGGCCGCCGTTTGTACTTCAATTACGTTGAAATTCGTTCGAAATTGGGTTTTGAATTTTAAATTCTTATTTTATTGTAAGAGTTTTCTTTCTACACTCAACACAGTGTAATATGTAGGTAATACTGAGTACAATGTGCTTAGAAAGGGTAAGAAAAGGGCAGGAACTATTACACTCAGTGGATAAAATTGTAGTAAGTACAGTTCACACTATCACGGGTGTTCCATTTTAAATAAATAATTTATGAAGTATTTCAGTAAGTGTGCTCCCTCAATGTAGAATGCTAGTTGCCTAATGACATTATTTAAAAATAATGCTCACTTTCAATGGTGCAGGGTAGAGTCCGCGGGAAGCCTTCATGACCTGTTCCTTGGCCTTCTTGAAGATGATGTCCTTGATGAAGTCAAAGCCCATAACAGTCTCTGTGATTTTGTTAACAAGGCCTTTCTTTGAGCGGTCAATCTTAATTCTGCCAGCAGTTATTTCTTTGGCGACCATAACAGCAACATGTTCCAGGTATCTGGCTGTGTTTTCAGCTGGGGTTCCGTTGCCTACAAACAGAATACTTTATACTGATGCTTTTTAGAGTGAAAATAAGTACATTCTGTTAAATTGCAATAAATAATAATGGCTTGCATTGAAGGTTAGGATATATAAAATTCGTGTATTTTAGTTTAAAATTTGTAAATAAATTTGATAAATAACGAGATATCAAGATTATGACAATTATGATAAGTTAGGTCATGGTATAATAATGAGTTCAGTCTAAAATTAGCCTATATTAAAATTATGAAATTTCTAGCATGTGTATATGCATAACAGTAGTCAGTAGTATAGTAGTAGAAAAGAATAATGAACTCACCAGGCCCTAGAGGAGAGACTATCAGATCTACAATTCCCAATTTTTTCGCTTTATCAGCTTTAACTGTTTTGCCGGTCAGTGCTAGGTCCAAAGTGGTCGGTATAGAAGTGAGTTTGGGCATTCTGGATAAATAAAAAAACAAAAACAAACATAAAATGTATAAAAGGATGTTTGGGAAATATTTTATTCTAATTGAAAAGTATCATTGTGGATTGGGACAGTGCTTATATTTTTTTTTGTTACAATTCCCTTTTTTTTGTTTACTTGAACAAATAAAATGTTGACCTTTTAAATTTTTCAATATTCATCAAAGCAGTTTAAAGAAACTTCATAGGTAGTAGTTTCAGATCATTTATATAGTACCAAGTAACAAAATTTCAAGTCATACCTTTGTGTGCCACCACCGCCAGGGAGAAGGCCGAGCATGACTTCAGGTAGACCGAAGCCAGTCTTGCTGTCCTTCACAGCAATCCTGTAATGGCATGCCAGGGCCGTCTCCAGACCACCTCCCAGGCAGGAGCCTTGGACAGCGGCAATGTAGGGCTTGCGTGAGGTTTCTATCTTGCGGAAGATTTCATGACCTGTAATAGAATTATTATTGTAAGGTGTGTATTTATGTCTATAAAATTAAATAGAATAGCCCTATGTAATTAGAAGGTTTCATTCTAAATTGTCATTTTATAGTAATAATTACATAATTATTATACAAACAATTTGTTCTGTAATTTTTTTTTTAATCTTTCACATGAATTTTCATAAAATTTTTGCTATCAGTTTTCTTATACATAGTTTCTGATCTTCTCTTCTATTTATACAGAGTTAAGTAAAAAATATTATTATGTTGTTGATTTAAATGTATAGGTACTTACCACTTTTTGATAATGTAACAACTTCTTCCTTTGTTTTGCAGCTTTCAATCATGCCAATATCAGCTCCGGCTATGAAGACCCCGGGTTTACCAGAAATCAGAACCACAGCTTCAATGGCGGGATTTGACTCAACTTCATTTACAATATTTCTCACTTCATCCATAACCGCAGTGTTCAATGAATTAACCTGAAATTTTGTGTAAAGTTTGATTATTAAGGCCTTGACCTTATTATTCCTATATGTATAAGTAGCCTGCAGGAACATTGTAGTGCCATCAGAGAAATGCATGCTGGCCCTAATTCAAAACCATGTCACTTGCGCAATTCATTGAAACAACAGATGGGAAGGCTTCAAATGGTTCTAAGGTATAAGGCAGGCCTCCAGCCAATTACTTGATATGTGGTTCATTAACTTAAAAACCCTTTGGATTTCTGAAGAGCCTACCTAATAATATAAGTAATAATATTATGTACTACTAAAAGTATTTATGTTCCATTAATCTGAGATTTATCTTTTGATTTTGCTAATAGGTAGGTATTTGGCATTTGTTATTCCTTTTTCAAATTTACCTACCTTAACATTGGGAGAGTCTAAAGTGACAACGTATACGCCATTGACATTCTTGCACCTTGTATGAACTTGGCTGGCACCAGCAGCGTATGATCGCGTCTGCAGACCTAAAATAGAAAAACATGTAACATGCTAGACGTAACTCATTAAGCATTAAGGCCTAAAAACCTCCGTAGACAGCAACAAACTACTTTGAAAGTAGCTGATCAAACCACACTTACCATTTACAAACTTTAAGCTTTCTCGTTTCTTCAAGAATTTTAGTGCACCTAGTAACTTGTGGTTCGCCATGATTATACTTTTAATAAGATTTTTAAGCTAAATAACAGTACTATCTAGGAATAATGTAATAATTTTCTACTCAGACTTTGAACCCGCGACCGACCGACCGACACACACACACACACACTTCAGTATTTAAAAAAAAACACACAGATTCACAGATTATGTCTAAATTGACGTTGCGTTAATGCTGGGGCAACGAAGCAACGAATGGGCTTCGTCTTCGTTTTGGTACGGTTTGCTTTGACATTATACCGAGTTTCCGACACGGGCCATACATTCATTACCGGTGTTTATGTCGTTTACGCACAAAGTAACCCCTAGTTTTGCTCAGTCAAAAAAGGAATAGCTGCTTTTCTACTGAACGATTTCAAAACTAACTACATAGGTATAACTGATCATCTGAACCATATAAGTAATAAAACGTGCAAGCCAACCTAAAAGTATTTGAAACTTGTCGAAAAAAATACTAAAATCATTTTCACAATGGCAAAAATCTGTACTGTTTATCACACCTCAAAACAAAACTTTGATTTGAAACACGCTCACCGAAACGGGAAGTCGAATGTCGGTACCAACAACAAAAAAAAATTGCGCGGGAAATTACTTTGTCGGGAAAAAAGTTCCTCGTGTCATCTTCATCTTTCTTATTATATTAAGCACGCCGCACAGTTTGACGCACAGATTAGAGAGCTTATGTGCCTTATGTTATGTACTGTTTGACGTTATATGGAGCTTACAGCCGCACCGCGAGGAATTAATTTTTATGTAGAAAGGTACATAATGGTAGTGCATAGTTAATAGTTAGGTACCTAGTTTTAGTAGCTTTTTAGTAGGCTAAGGAAACTTCACGCTACATTCCAGGGTTGGAGTCGTTTGGTTCAGAAACCTATGTATTGGCTGTGTATTGGTATTGATGTTAGTAGGTATCTGCACCACAGTCACCTTACTTCTTCACAGTTAGACCACTTGCAGACCACGGACACACGCGTACAGGATGCCTACTGGTAAAGCTCAGATAAAATGGGTTGGTCTTGACAAGCTAGACCGGAGCGAACTACTCTAGATACATGGCGAATACCAGCAACGGAAAAAGGAATCAAATTTCTTGCAAGCTTGCAAGCATATTAGGTGCACAATTTAACAAATAAAAGCAGATTCTTGTCTTTGCTATTTTGGTAAAAGTCAAAACATCAACTCAACCTCAAACAGAAGAAAATTCTGTCATCAATCATCATTTTAGTAATTTATTCATAAGAATATTCAGTAAATTTTATTGTATTTATTTATAAATTTAATAAATCAAATTTGGGGTTGAAAACAACTACAACCATGATGAAAGACGATACTTAGTAGAACGAATGATTAAATTGACTTTATAAAATGGCTTTCGGTTTAGGTTTTTTGAGGAGGGGGTTGGGATATTTAGGCAAAAAGCCTAGTGTAATATTCAGACGAGATATGAGCAATTCAGTGCGTGAGCAGTGCATCAGAGACTCCTGCTACCTCGACCCGTGCCACAGGGAGCCACGCATCATCATCATCGGTGCGGGAATGGCTGGCCTTTCTGCAGCACACCGGCTGACTCAATGCGGAATAAGAAACTTTGTCGTTCTAGAAGCTAAAGAAAGGTTCTTATTTTAAATTCGTAATATGTATTTATAACTTACTAGCATAGGTAGGTACATGTTTATATGGGTGTATAAAGTAACTACCTACTTAGGTTAGGTAGGTACTGGTTACTAGTAGGTATTTTGCTATTACGGTGTAGTTACCATTATTAATAGTAACTACCTACTTATTAAGTATACTTAGCAACATAATGCCAAAATTCTTGGTGCAGCTTTGTATCTTGAAAGTTTCGTGATTGCATACCAGTTGAACCTCCTCTACACCCTTTGTAATGATGGAGCGACGGGTGGTGTACTTACCTACTTATGTAAAGATTGTGTTTTACAGGCCAGGAGGAAGAATACATTCTTGTTGGCTCGGAGACGCTGTGATTGAAATGGGAGCAGAATGGATTCATGGTGCTTGCTTGCCAAATACTGTATATACCTTGGCATCTTCAGATAAGCTCTTGCAAACACCATTGACACGTTTAGACGCTTCCCGTGGGTTGTTTTGTACAAGCGAAGGCCGTGCTATAGACTTGCCGGTGACTATAACATCTTACCATACGTTTCGGCAAATAGAACAACAAGCCGCCAATTTATTTCGACTCGGAGGAGAAAGATCTCACGGTACACTTTTAAATTTCATCGGTTTAAGAATTCAACAAGAACTTCACAACTTTCCTGAAGATCAACGTTATGATGCTGCTAGAGTGATGTTTGGATTATCCAACATTTTAAGGAATAGATGCGGAGAAGACCTGTCTCTCATCAGTGCAGATCAGTACGGGAGCTACATAGAGCTGCCGGGGGGAAGCGTCCGTGTACCTGTGGGCTATGTGGCTGTCATGGCGCCTTTGTTACGAGGTCTACCTGATAATAGCATTAGATACACTAAAGCAGTAAACGTTGTACGATGGGGAAATGGGCAAACTGGAGCCGGCCGAGTACTTATAAAATGCTGTGATGGCGAAGAAATGACGGCAGATTACGTGATTCTCACAATGTCACTAGGGTGCTTAAAATGCCAAGCAGACAAGTTGTTCGCTCCCCCTCTTCCAGTATGCAAAATGGACGCCATCTCCAATTTGGGATATGGATTAACTAATAAAATTTTCCTTGAATACGTAGAACCATTCTGGGTTTCTCAGGAAGGGAGTCTAAAAATGGCCTGGTCTGCAGAAGAGCTGTGCAACAGATCGGACTGGACTCGTGGTGTTTGTTCGGTTGATGAAATGTCTGGCAGCAAGCATGTACTATGCGCGACGGTTTCTGGCCAAGAAGCTGCGATGATGGAGTCAATGGCCGACGGTGATGTAGCAGAAGGAATAACCAATTTATTGAGACGATTTACTGGTAACCCATGTCTACCATACCCTCAGATGATGCTAAGATCTCGTTGGGCGTCTGACCCGCATTTTTGTGGAGCATACTCATACATGGGCTGTTGTTCTACAGTAAGTCATCAGTGTGAACTCGGCACTCCAGTGCCGGGTCCCTGCGACCCTCAGGCACCGAAACTATTGTTTGCCGGCGAGGCCACTGTACCTGGATACTTCGCAACAGTGCACGGAGCTAGACTCAGCGGAATCCGTGAGGCTGAACGAATCATATTATTGACAAAAAAGTTTGAAGGTCCGCCACTAGATAAATAGTGCATCAGTTTTATTGTGATATTCTGTTTGTTATACTATTGCAGTTTTGAATACTATTTGTCGTATTTTTTTCTTTGTTAATAACAAAACATTAATCAAACATCCAACAAAACTATTATTTCAAATACTTACGCCTATATTATACCTTGTTTCACGGGGAAAGACATCAGATACAAACAAAAACTGCCCTTATTCGAATGTAATAAGGGTCCTGTCAGATGTCTTTCCCCGTGAAACAAGTTTATCGTTAAACATAAATTAGGTATAAGAATTATAATTATATTTACCTATATAATTTCCATGACATAGAAGGTTCCTATAGAAACAGGCACAGTGCGAACGTAACTTGGGTCATATGGGGATTCCGTATTGTAGGATGTACTTACTCGTTTATATGAGTATATTATTATTATGGTATGGATGGTATGGCTACATCGGCTGGCTACCATTAGTAAATAAACTAAAATATTTGGGTTTTAATATTGTGTGAATTAATTTATTATGTTTTAAATTAAATAAGTACAGTAATATAGTAAGTTTAAATGATATTTCTAACAATATAATATTGATGAGCCCTTAAATATTCTATGTATAAACCATCAAGAAAATGGGAGATTCTACAAAGATACCATAATTTTACATGAGTCAATTTTTTTACAAGGAAAATTTCAAACTTTCTAAGAAGCTTCCATCAGATACAGTATCTTCAAAGTGGAACTTAACTTTTTGATGCACAACAACATCTCTTTGGACCACAATGTATCTGTTGGAGTAGCACCCACCACTAGGCCAAGAAAAGTTTACTACATACCACTTGTCCTTTTGTAAGACACAAGGTTCAGAAAATTCTATAAAAACATTTGAATCATATTCAACTGTGTTCATGAAATTAGTAGATTTAATAATACAGTTATCAGTTTCACAAGTTACAGTCACAGAAAATTGTTCTGAATACAACATGGCATTATCACTGTGGAAATTAATTTGTGGAGACATTCTTGTAGGAACACAGAGTGAATTGATAAAGATGGTTTTGTCAACTTGCATCTTCACATGGATTGTATTATTTTGGCCATCAACAATCAGAGGTGCAGAGGACCTGAGGAAGCGGCGGTGACAGATATGCTCCCTTACTTTAAGAGCATTTCTTGTCATCTTAATGCAACTAGAATCATTCAAATTACAAATATTCATCTTAGTGATTTCTGCAAGTTCAATAGCCTCTTTTGCGTTGGTATCCTCATTGAGAATAATCTCCAAGTCTTTATCAGATAGAATTGAAAATCTTAATAACTTAAATAGATGATTATCTACTAAACACTTTCTTCTATTCTCAAATGTATCAGCAACTCCATTTGAACAGCAGGTAACTTTAGCCCACTGAAATGCAAATACAATGAGATCCCTCTCAGATATGTTGATGTCATTGCTTTCAAGAATTATTTTTAAACTTGAGCTTGTGATGTTCTCCAAACTCTCATTGAATAAATATTTAGCATGTTCACAAAATAGTTTAAGGGAATCTGTAATCAGTGGATCTTCTTGAATATATTCAGAGAAGTTTAATACAGATATCACATTATCAACACTGAGATTTGCTTTAATGTAGTCAATACATTTTTCCCTTAGATCTTCCAACAGATATTTCTTTGCAGCATAAAGTAATTCAAAGGCATGCTCAATACATGATATTTCCACTTTGTCTGTGTAAATATAAACAATTAGCAGTTGAAATATGTCTGGCTCAATATCTGCTATGATGATATCATCACTGGTAGACAATGGTCCGTAGAACATAGCCTTGAATACAGGACTGCTAATGCCCATGATTAGTCTATGGGCTTTGAAATTCCTTCCACTGACTGAAAAACTGCAGTCACTCCATTCATAGGATTCTAATAGCTTACTGACTCTTCCATACAAACTTGTCTGCATCATATTATTTCTTTCTGTGAAAACCATCTGTAGGCAAAGATGAAAACCAATGAGTTATTTAATTGAAAATTTACTACTCTTTGATGAATTACAATGTGTATAATATTAATATATGCAACTGGTCAAACCTGTTCTCAGTGGTAGCGTGTGGTTCGTGCTGATGACGATGAACTCTGGGCTAACAGTAACCTTGATCTTGAAAATGCTTGATACCTACGTATCGACTGTGCGCAATGTACAAAGCTTCTTGATAGGGCACTTGAAAATATTTGTAACAAAGCCGCTCAATACACCAAAAACGTATTTATAACTAGCTATATTTTTATTATTTACTCGTCAATTTGTTAAAGATTGAAATCTTAAAATAAAAACAAACAATAACAACAATACTTTCAGTGACATTGACAGGTGACAGTTTCACCAGAGCGAGGCCGTTATTATTCTGAGTCTATGACACAACGAAAATGAAAAATATTCTGAGGACCAACATTTTGTTGGACCGCACGCACTCCCACCTACGGATAGTGGCGCACGAACCAGCGCATCACCTTGCATCTTGCCTCTACATTTATATCAACTCCTCAAGGTGCTGACACACCATCGGACGCGGCTGTCACCCGCGACTGATAAGTTTTTTGGGACAGTTCGTGCCAGATCACTCTCGGACGTCTGAAATCTGAAGGTCAGCCCAAAAGAGAGCAACCTCTCGCGTGGACCGCGTCCTCAATCTCTATTTAGTCTGTGCGCGTCCATCTGACGCAGGACGCGCCCCGTACCCGTGCACACCGTACGCGGACGTTTTCGCCAGATCGCTCTCAGACGTCTGACCGCTCAAGGTCAGCTCAAGGTTACGTCCGCGACTTGCGATCTGGCACGAACTGTCCCAAAAGACCGTGCACACTATCAGTCGCTCGCGGCTGTCAGCCGCGTCCGTAAGCCACGTCCGCTAATGTGTCGGCACCTTGAGACTCGCCAGGATTTTTTATCTGTGGAGCGATAAGTTTATCTGTGAATTGTTCACAGAACAAGATTTTGTATTGATTTCTGTCTGCTGTCATGTCATGTCAGTGCGTGTGGTTGTTTCTGTTGCCGGCGTTATTTTTCGCTCTAAAACGATAAAATAGTCTAAATAATGCAGTGAATAATGTTATTAAAAGGATTTATTGCTTGTATTTTAGTATATTAATAATGGCGTCTTCGTTTGGTGATGTTGTTTTAGACTTTGACTTGGATTTTTTACATCAAACTAATAATGCCTCAGTGGTGAGTATAGGTTATATGATTTTCACAATATTTGTTTTTAAATCGTTTTTAGTAGTTTATGGGAGTGATATTATTGATAATAACAATAACACGTTAATTATTTATCAATTATGTTCAGTGGGTTACTTGGGATGTTGTTATTGAACAAAACAAAAACACATGTTGGTAGGTTTTGGTTATCAATACAAGTATTGATTTAACATTATCATTGTATATTGATTGATTAATATAAATGTATTAGACTTGTTCTACGTATATTTCCATAAATAAATAAAAATTACATATGTTTTATGATAGTGATTGCAATAGTCATGACTGTACATCTCACTAACATTTTATGTTATTTAAGTACTGTTTTTTTTTTGTATTTATAGCTCCCTCCGAAGTTGGATAAACTGAAAAAACAAGTATACATTGCTAAGAAAAGAACAATTGCAGTTGAGTAAGTAATTTAATATTATTGGTCACCGTAATCATGTAAAAGTATTAAATAAAATACATCTAACTAAACATACATAATAAGTACAACCACCACCATGAACTTTAGATAGGTGCAGGTTATATCCTTACCCAGGCAGAAGATGTTTTGATTATGAGTGTTGCGGTAAAATGTGGGAGAGGCCTATATGTCTAGATTAGATATAGTTACACATAGAATAGTTGTTAGAAGGATCAGCAAAACTGCATGCCTTATTTATTTTGTCTAGTTTTATTCTCTTGATTTAATATAAGAGACTCACGAGGACAAGACCGCAGAGGCTTTTCCTATAGTATGTGAATTGTTTGAATCAATTTATTTTACACAGGCTGTTAAAACTACTATGTTTGTGAATGTGATTTTTATGATTGCAATGTTTCAGTTCACTCATTCGCAAATATTATGAGAAAAAGGAAGAGAATGATCAATTGGAGAAACAGCTTCTGGAATCAAGGGAAGAGTGCAAGCAGGCTTGCATCAATTATGACAACGCTATACACAGACTTGCACAACTGGAGGAGGTAAGTTTGTTTTAGTAAATAATAACCAATACCTATATGTAATGTTTGAATGCTGTTGTTGCAAGATAAAACCAATGTGTAATTTTTATCAGAATGTGTTGCTGTATACATTCAGAATACTTTATATGTATATAGTTTTTTTTTTAATTGTGTGATCTTTTATTGCTAAATCTTTCATGTGCATTCTCTGTTGCACTAGTCTGTTATCAACATACACAAATGTAATTATATAGCAATGCGAAATAACTAAGTAGCTGTGATTAGAAAAATTATGTGCAAAAATTTTACCTCTTCACATTTTGTAAGAAACAAAACAAATATAGTAAAAAAAATATGTTTCCGTTTTGCAGAAAGATAACAAATTGGTCCGAGAAAACAAGGAATATCAAGAAAAGTATTTACTATCAGAGAGCAGATGCCAGGGGATACAAAGTCATGCTAACCAATTACAGGTAAGAAACCAATTGAAACCTAGATCAAAATGAACATAAAGGATGCCTTTTTAACATGCCTTCCACTATTTTTGTTATATTTGTGTGATTTAATACAATTCATTATCTTTTCAGTCACTTATAAAAGAGCAAGAGACTAAAATTGAATCTCTGGAAATTGAAAACCAACTGCAAAAATGTAGTAAGAAGAATTCTGAAAAGAAAATATGTTCTCTTGAAAACAGTTTAAAAAATTTAGAAGGGCAAGTATCAACATTAAAAAAAGAAAAATCTGATCTAGAAAAGGATGTTTCTTTATTTAAAGAAATTGCACTAGGAAAAAGTAAGTAATCCTTACATGTTTACTATATTATGTTTTACATACATAATTCTCATGCATTATTATAAAATTTATGTAATAAATTATTGACTTTGCTATATTTGCAGAAAAAATAGATGAGGAGGTGAAGGTTTTAATGAAGAAATATAATGGTATAGAAGATAATGGAGGAAAGGAGCTCTCAGAAGCTGAAGGAGATGACTTTATTGAGGAAGAAGAAGACGAAGAAGAAGAAACAGCAAACCCACACTATAACATGGAAGAAGCCTCTTGGCAAGGAATTGATGATGATAATCATCCTCCAGTCCAGGTAAATATTTTAGTCATGTAATGATAATTTGATTCATTTAGCTGCTTTTAACCCCATACTATATTTGGTAGTAAATAAAATGATCGTCATAATAGATAATGTTTTAATCTTTTATCTCCAGGATGAGTTGCTAGAATGCAAATCAGTAATTATCTTTGAAATGGTGCCAAACTCACCCGAAGAAGAAGAATCAACTATAAAAACATGCCCGTCATCTCCCACTCCAACTCCACTTACTGAGCATCAAGAAGGTATGTAATGTTTGTTTTAACCATACAGCACAATGAGTAGAGGGTACACTCATGTCCTCGTTGTTCTATGATAAGTACAGCAATACAAAAAAAAATACATAGGCTACTATGCATTCAGGCTCCTTTCAGGCGATTTATAGTTTATCAACCAACACCTTTACAATATGTTACTTTCTCATGCAACTTTTTTGTTTTGTAATCTTAGCTCTGAATTTATAAAGTTATTATAAGTGACTTTTGTCCTTTGTTCTAGAAAAAAGACCAGAGGTTGCTGTATTAAATGACATCATGGATCATAATTCCGAAAACAGTAATGAAGTTATTGGAAGTGAAGACACAGGGCGGGGATCGTCCCTACACTTCTCAGATGACAATGATAAGTGCTTCAACAGTCCTGAATACGACAGTAACCATAGTCCTATCAATACTGATATTATAATCACTAACAAGCAAGTAACAAGTGGGGAAGCAAACCTTACGACTACTGAAGGAATTATAAATAACAAACAAATCTCAAAGATTGAAAATCTCCAAGATGAATATGAAGATACAAGCCTTATTATGCCGAATGATATTTTCGAAGTTCCCGAAGTGAAACAAGGTACAGATACATTGAGAGGGCGAGATTCTCCTTTTGAATATTATGACGACAATAATGATTGCTATGATAGTCCAGACGATGGTAGGTCTGTTAGTCCAATGGATACCGAAGTAACGATAAATGATATGCAAATTTTAAGAGAGGAACACATTCTTAACATCATACTTGATGATGACTGTAAATCCACACTACAAATTACGTCAAATGAAACTTTCAATATTCCGTTAGAGAAACAAGTGGTTATAGGGCCGGATTCCCCTATTCAGATTTCAGATGACACTCATAAATCTCATGACCATTGCAGGACTGGCAATCTCATTAATACAGATAAGCTGATAGATAGCAATCATATTTCAACATCGCAGGAAAACCTTGGTATTGTTCGTGAGGTTGCAAATGAAGCTAGCCCTGTTGTATCAAATGATGAAGTCTTCAAAATCCCAGAAGTGAAACAAACAGCAGATAAATTTATGCAACTGAAACGCGTCCACTTTAATGATGGAACTACAAGTCCAGTTGATAAAGACCTGATTGAGATAAATAATAAGAATGAATTAATGACATCCCCCAAATGTAAGACACAAGGTGCTAGTGTAGAGGTTGAAACAAGTCCAGTGAAAAGTAATAAAAAACCGGTAACAATATTAAGCAATTGCAAAGTAGAGTTTAGCCAATTGGCATCTAAAAGCTGTGAAAAAGTTAATGAGGAGGCACACTGTGTAACATTGAACAGTAACGATACATTATGTGACGAAAACAGTATAGATGATGCTGAAGTATCCAATATACTGAATAAAATGAGCCTGCGATATAATATAATTACTCCTTTACCATTGAGCCCTAGATTACCAGTGATGCCGCCACAAAGAGAGTCCTGTGAAAGCCCGGAAATACCTAATGTTAATAAACATGACAAAATATTACAGAGTATATCAGATCTTACAAAAATGTTAGTGAATTTCCAAGCATCTCTCCCAGATATTGTAAAGCCCATAGTTTATTCTGCTATGAATGAAAAAATGAAGCTTGATGGGGTTAGTTCTCACAGCAAAAATGAAATTGTTTTACCAACAAATGATCATGAAAATGCAAATGATTTTGGCACTATTTATAATCAGACTGTATCAAAAATACAAAACACTTTTGATGCAACATACAATTCTTTACCTGATATAACCTATACACAGCCCGATCCAGATAATGTAGAGCCAGAAAATAGTGATCAAATCCAAGAAATGCATGAAGAAGAATTAGTGATTCCTTGTGAAGATCATTTGTCTGAGGAAGAAACTGATCTCATTATAATTTGTGGTGATGTAAATCAAACACCAGAACCTGTAAGCAATCCCAGTGATAGACGGCCACCCAGACTCGTTGACGGATTTCAGTTCGATGAACCTTGCAGTGATGGCCCAAACAGTTCTGACCAAGACAATGTGAACAGTACAAATAACACATTGGAACCTGTGGATTCATCGCTTCAAACAAACTGTGATACTAATCTAGATGAATCCAACAACAATAATATAGAAAACAATCATAAAGTTAAAAAACAGAAACAAAGTAAGTTGCAAAAATTAAGGAAGAGATTAGTGCCGAGAAATAAAATAAAGCTTGATGATTTGCCAGTTAAAAAGGCAAAATCAAAGTTACAAGCACTGCCCCAGAGAAGTAGTAAACTTGCTCCTTTAGAAATACTTAGTAATAAAGCATATTACCAAAAAGCTGCGTCTGTCGTGGCCGAATTTAGAGAAAAACAAAAGATGTTGGAACACAATAAAATTATTAAGAAAGGTAATAGTAAATCTAAGAATGTAGAAATTGATAAGACCGATTTAAAACAAAAACAGAATAACAAAGACCACACACAAGAAAATACTAAATCTAAGGATGCCGAATTACCCCATGCTAGAATAAAAAGTCCAGTTCCTATATCAGGATCCATGAAGGAAGAAAGTGCAATACCAACGACATCAACATGCCTGCAAGGTTCACCTGAAAAAACGAAAGTTGGAGAATCTACAATCAATTCGCCTACGGGTTCAGTGACTACCCGAAGCAGAAGTAAAGTAGAAAGTGCTATAAAAAGATTATTTGGAAATGATTGTGATGACGAACCAACCATGGATTGTGATAAATTTGGATCAGTAGTTGCTTGTAAGCAAGCCGTCAAAGAAACCATTCCCGACAAATCACAAACTAGAAGAAGGTCATTAACCGACAGAAAAGTAAATGCTGCGACTAGTGATAAATTAATATCGTCAGCTACTTGTAAACAAGCTGTGCAAGAAACATTGAATAAACCGCAGACTAGACGACAATCATTAACTGATAAAAACAAAATTGCTGATGGTGTTGATAAATTGGAATCTGTAGGAAATTCTAAACAAGTAGCCAAAGATTTACCAATGTATAAATCACAAACTCCACTAAGGTGTTATACCAACAAAAAAACTGTTACTAGAAAAAACACTGATACATTGGAACCAGTAGTTGGTTGTAAACAAGCCGCTCGAGAAAAAGTTTCAGATCATCCTCAAACTAGACGAAGATCGTTTGACAAAAAACCGATTACTGATAGCGGTGATAAATTAAACTTGGTAGGTTCTTGTGAAACAGTCATTGAAGAAATGACATTGAATAAACCTCAGACAAGACGACACTCATCAACTGACAAAAAATCTAGTGCTGATGGGGATAAATTGAGAATGGCAGAGAAAACACCGCCGAATACACCACGTACTAGACGGCAATCCTTAATTGATAAAAAGTCTATAGCTGGTACTGATGACAAATCGAAGCCCGTTGAAGAAACGCCATGGAATAAACCACAAACAAGACGGCAATTATTGTTAAATGAAAAAAAATCTATTACTAGTAGTGATTGTAAAGTAGAAGAAGTATGTTTTTCTGATGATGCTGCTAGAAGAACAGCACCAAACACACCGCAAAGTAGGCGAAGCTCATTAAAACGTCACAGTACAGATACGCTGGACTTCACACCAAAGCGGGTATTGCGAAGTTCTAATGTAATTGTTTCCGATGAAGGAAGAAAGGATAAAGAAAACAAAACCAATAATACAGATCATTCACCAGTATTAAAAGAAGTGCAGATCTTAGTGCCGAAAGCTAATTTAGAAGTTATTAAAAAAAGACTGAAGTCAACTTCTGAAACCGAAGATCACCAGCATTCGTCTGACGTTCAGCCTAAAGATAGTATCTTGTGTAAAATGATTGATAAATATGGTTCCAACAATTCATGCTGGAAAAATATGAAGAAAGTACCAGGTTAGTTGTTTTAAAATAATTATGTTTCTCACTTACGCCCAAGCCCAACATAGTCCAATATTGATAGCCGTCTCCATTGCTATCACTTCTCTGACTTTTTCATCCCCTTTTTTTGTAGATTTCACAAAATAGCTTTTTTATGTATATCTCTACATATTAAAGACTTACATATATAATAATTATCTAATTAAACATAATAATATTACTTTACAGAACACATAACCAACAGTATTTGCAATAACATAGAGGATAGTATTAAGAAAATTATAGAGACAGAGGGAGATTGCAAAGAGGCCATGGACAAACTGGTCGACAGCATACAATGTTTGAACTATAAACATTTCCTGATTGGCCTCATGCAGTACTTGAGAAACCCGGAAAGGAAAACTGAACTGTTTTCCAAAACATGTGCCCCGCCTTCTCCCCCCATGACCAAGAGTGAACAAGTACTACTCTACGTCATTGGTAAGCTCAGAAAGCTATGGCCTTCCATTAACATCACAGAGGAAATAATGAAGAACATTGAATACAATATATTCCGGTTAAACCACACGCCTGAGTTTAACACTATCGATAGTTTGTCTCACTTCTACGCAGTGTTGTGTCGGTACTTGAGGACTAAGAACAGACTGAGAGTGTTTGTATTGGATGCCATGTACTGCATTTCATTCAAGGCTATACCACTAATAAAACAGTGTCTGGATGTCTGGGGCCATATCGTTCCAACCGCCTATGTAAAACTAGGTAAGTTTCATGTTTTCATATAATAAGCTAAAATGTTCACATTGTGCCAAGTAGACTTGATGATAGTGTAGGTATTTAGTAATAAATTTTAATATGTATGTTCTATTGCAGCTAAGACCCCTCTAGTCATGTGTATGGTCTACCTGCTACATTTCTACAAGTGCGACGATATGTTCAACCGGGTGCAAGAGATCAGATACCTCCTGAGCAAACGCTACTCGTATGATATGGCTGAGTGGAATGAGACTAGAATATTGGAATGTCTCAAAACAGCGATATTGCAGTTACGTGGTAAGTAACTACATAATTCATTTCAGTCTGATAAAATCTTGGCCTGATTGTTCTCTATTTATGACGCACTGAAACGAATGCTGTTTTTTTGATTAACCCATTGTTCTTATTACTTTCTTTCAGACATACCAATCGAGAGAAAAATGCTGAGGCTGTCTCTGATCATCCTCGGGAAGCGGAACGGGGCCAAGTGGTGTCAGAAATTCCTCGTGAAGAGTATGTTGATGCCC
Organism: Plutella xylostella; assembly: GCF_932276165.1. Lineage (NCBI taxonomy): Eukaryota > Metazoa > Arthropoda > Insecta > Lepidoptera > Plutellidae > Plutella > Plutella xylostella. Next base: position 5,703,753 of record NC_063984.1, on the reverse strand, counting down.
TTGATCGAGGACCGGGCCACGCCGGCCAGAGTGCGCAACTTCTGTGTCTCCACGCTGGGGCCGCTGATGAAGCCCTTCCCCGCCGACATGAAGGTCTACTGCGAAATCGTCATGAACCAATTGTTCGACATGTTGGAACATACTAGTGAGTATTCTATTTGGTATCTACGTGTATCCTCGCCCTTAGCTCTTTTTATGTCGGCAAAATCTTACGTTGCTACTAGGTATATAATGCAGATTGCTAACTATTTCTGGATGCTTATAAGCTGTATGATTCCGAAATTGGCTTATGCCCAGCATTGCGTGATTATGAAAGGTGGTGCTTCCCTGAGTGACGTACCTATAAACTGTACCTTAAACTTCCGGAGAACCCTGATCCTGATCGCTGAGGGTAGTCAGCGAGTTTCCTAAGGGTCAATTTATACTAGTACAGAGTCGAAGCGCATCGAAGCGTATATTCAATACTGAACATTACAAATACAACATTAACTCCACAGCATAACGCACACGCTACTGAGATTTTAAAAAGTCGCGCGCATTCTTCGCGATTCGCGCGTCTACGCGTGACCAACGCAACTAACCATTCGTGCGGCTTTGCTTTAGTTGTGAAGAATTTGACGCTTCGCTGCGCTTCGACTCTGCCCCAGTATAAATTGACCCTAAGTTCAATCCTTTTGTAACATGTTTTATAGGCGTACAAGACAATACCCATATTATTATCGTGTTCAATATGTAGCCTTTCCAAATGATATTTACGATTTATTATACACTTCCAGATTCGCAAGAAACGAAAGAATCAATCTTCGTGGCGTTGCTGTACATGAACAAGCACAACTCGCAGCGCGTGACCAAGGCGCTGCTCTCGTGGCGGCCGCCGCGGCCGATATCGTACGAGCTCGAGCAGCGGTTCGCCGACTTCGTGCGAGAGAAGCCAATCAAAGTGTGGACGCGAACGCTCTCCAAGATCACGTAAAGTGGGGAAATTGCACCACTGTGCGTTTTACGAATATTGACGACTTTAGTCGATAGGCAGGCACTGGATTTAGTATGCGTTTTGTTAGTATCTGACTTTACCGACAGCGGCGCTGATCAAGGTATCATATTGTTATCGAATAACGCTATCGACTTGAGTCGAGAATATTCGTGTAAGTAGTCTGTAAGGACCAGTGTAAAGATAAGCTTTAAAATCTAGATGCTTTTAAGTTATTGTAAATAGTTACTGTTAGTTTAAGCCTTATATTTTAAGTATGTGTTAATGTGGAAGCACACTGAAACTGCTACTAATTACTTGAATGTGATTTTAAATTCTTCAAACGAAGAAAAACAATATAAAAAGTAATAAAACAATCTGAGTTGTTTTTATTTACTCTGCCGTAAAAGTAGTAATTTGTAATACAATGCCTACGGCCTAGGACATACAATATTTTATTTTGTAAAGAGGGCATAAACTTTAAAACGCTAGTAGTAAGCATTGCAAAATTTATTGATTATTTGATACTCACTTATCACGACGTAAAACATAATATACATACAACATACATAACAACATAAATTAATAGTTCGTTTTATATTTCTTTATCTCTACCATAATGACGTGAATGTTGACTAATTGCGCTCTAGCATTTGGAGTTAATAACTTCACAAACTTGTGATAATACTGAACAAAGTTGGTGAGCGCCATCTGCAGGAGTCCAGACCCGGTGACTAAGTTAGGGAAAGAGACAAGGACTTCTCTGTGTATTTCCTCAAGGCTCTGCTTCCACCCGGCGGTGAAGGAAGCCACTAGAGAAAGAGACTTCTTCTCGAGATTGGCCAGCGCAGCCTTGTTGTCACTCTCTACCAAGTGCTCTCCCTCTTTCACAAACTGCATGATCCCTCCGAAGTGCGGACTCAGTATCTCCTCTACATACTCCGCGCTGCGAGCCTGCAGTTGCTCTCTGAAACTCTCAGCTTCCTTTGTATTGTCTCTGGTTCTCTCCATCAAAATGCTCAGTACCATGTCGTAGTTGTTGATCAAGAATATGAGTTGCTGGATCCTTTGATGAAACTCCGCCGCCATTTTTAGTAAGAAACATTGGACTTCCTCTTGTAGCGTTAGTAAGAGGTTGCTCAGCTCCTCTGAGGGGAACTGTTCACTGAGGCTCAGCACTGCCGCCGAAAACTCTGCGTATCTGCGAGTTATCTGAAATAAGAATGATAATAAAAGTTTTATCGTGAAGCCAAGAAAAGTGGATAAAAGAAAGAGTGGCATGGTATTCCTTTCTTCAACACCTTTACTTTTGGCGCTGTTTAACTTCAATAGGCAATGAAAATAACTTACATAATGGGGGCCTAATTCTTTGTTCGACAGTTTGGCAGGATCACAATCCCTTACACTCTGGGTGTTCATTTTCAATACATGCTCTAGTCTCGGCCATATAATACTATGCAGGGAGTCCCAATAACTGAAACAAATGATGAATAAGTATTTATTTATAGAATTTAATTATAATAAAAATGAGCAAAAACTTGGTAATGAGGAGGAGAAATCAAAAGCAAGATTATAAATCTCATAATTTAAAGTAATCGACCTATCGAGTACTACCTATCGAGAGCTGCTACTGCACGTTTATGACACATCCACCTGTATCTGTTGATTAGTTGTATGCACAGGAACAGTGCTAGACAATCGTAGCACTCCAAAACATAGTTCTCTACATTTTTCTGGAACAAGAAACATATTAATAGGTATTTCGAATATTATTAATTGAAAATTTGTCTGGTATCTAATCGTCATTAAATGGAAAATGCTGTATTACTCTACTCTATGAGGAAGGCTGAGCACAGAGTGTTGTGTTGCTTTTTGGAAAGGCTTTAGGAGAGCAATGGACTTTTGTTTGATGGTGGTGATAAATCTTAAAATACAGCTGTTGCATTTTTTATTTATTTTAATTTAGGACTTCAAAAAGTAAAATAGAATACATACCACCATTAGTGATAGAGTTTTTCCAAGTATTCTATCAAACAGTTCCTGGGCATGATTTCCTTTCACATGGAAGAACTCAGTGGTGAAGAGATACTCTCTGCAGCTGTTGTCCACCAGCGCATACTGCAGGCTGCGGAACAGTGCTTCATACGAATACTGGAAAAATTACATGGAATTTTATTAATTGGTTAAATGTAATCCGAAGACCTTAAGAAGCCAAATAGAGGATAGCAATGGACCCCATAGTGCTGCATTGAAAACATTGAAAGACTACTAAATTGTTGCAGTATTTAGTACTTATAAAATATTTTTTTCAACAATAAATGTGTTACAGTATCCAAGATTTCAATACCTTTGTTTTTTGCTGTGCATGAGGAACAATGATAGGTGCTTCCAGCTGCTGTGCCAAGATGTCTCCTCGGTTGCCGATAGTGAATATTGTACTCTTGTTCTTCAGATTAGACTTCTGAAAGAAGCCCCCCTTAGAGCCATCCTCTACTCCCATCAGGTCGTCACGGGACGGCATCTCTTCATATTTCAGTTTATCTAATCTAGAGGAGTAAGACTTGAAGTAGGAATAGTACACTTTGCTCAACGTGTCTATGTACTCATTGCATATTTCCTGGGCTATGTTCCTTTCATTAGTCAGTATGAATTCAAAGAAAAACTTGTATTTTAACATGGCATTCTGCGGCATTTGATAGTTGGCCATGGGCTTCCGGAACTTGTAGATTTGTTCCAGAATATATGTTCTTATCTTTGAAACAGCTTTAATTCTTAACTTTTCCAGTACGTCTTTCACATCGTGACAAGACTTGGTCTCTTTGAAGTCTTGCTCCTTCATAAAGGTTAGTTTTTGATTCAGGATGGCCAGCTGCACCATGAACTCCTTGTCAGTAACAGGAACACTGTTGATACTTCTACAAAAAAAAACGACAATGATCAGTTACCTACTACCACTACTACAATATATGCATTAAATTTATGTTTGGTTCAATAACATTAAATGTGTCACAATATTTAGGTACTTACAGTATTAATGTTTCTGAAACAGCTATATCTTCAATGAATGACGAAAGAGGGCCTTTCAGAACCTGTCTGTTGGATAGTTGGACGGACATACTAACAGAGCGTTTTTGCAAGCTTATGATTTCATTGCTGATACTTCCTAGGTCATTCTAAAACAGAAATACTAATTATTATTTACTTGTGTACTCTTAACGCATATTATGGATTAAGTTGTTCGCCAGATACTCCTTAAGACTATGTATACTTGCCTGAAAAACCATAAGCATGCTTTCCATTTTAGCCAGGATATCGTCACAGTCTTCTATCTGATGGTGAAGTAAACCAATATTTTCACTTTCCTTTAAATAATCTGCAACAGAATTTTTCTCAGCTTCCTTGATACCTTTGTCCACTTGCAGTGCATACTCCCTAAGATCTGTTCCATTTCGTAAGACTTCTTGAACTTCGTCATCTTCTAGATTTTTGTCTAAAACTTCTTTTATGTCGTGCGGTGAATCAGTCATGTTCGAATTATTTATAAATTTATCTTGAATGATAATGTTGACCAAGGAATTACACCATTTTATTATTAATTTAATTAGGTTTTTAAGTTAAATTAAAATAAATCTTCAAAACACCAACACACCCAACAATAACACAAGTGTAAACGTCACCGCTGTCACCAGCTGTCAATGTCAGTTTAGTCCACAGAGTAGCTTAGTCGGTAGTCGAGGTGATAGTAGGTCGATAGTGTGAGGACGTTATTATTCTGAACAATTGGAAACATACAGGGTTGGGAGACTCACTAGCTCTCGGTAGAGAGTATACTATACTCCACCACGCTGGCCTAGGAACACTATACTGAGTATAGTGGTGGACTAGGCCTTACATCTGCATTGGAAGGAGACCCGTGCCCCAGCAGAGGGGACGTAATGGGTCGTGACTTCGTGAGGATGATTTCTCTAACAAGCATTTTGAGACCTACCTTCCCCACTCCAGAAATTCCTGACTAGTTAGTAATGGCATTACATCATTTTACCATGGCCATTTTACAATGGACTTTTTACAGTCGGGAGTGCCAGGACTATGGACGGAATGAGAAAAAAATTCTAGTTTGCACTGTTCTACTATGTGCTGTACCTTATAAATATGGGCCACTCTACATTATTAGGATCTCTTGAAACCACATAGATATCCGCTGCCGCAGTGGATGGGTAGCATTCGTGAGCGGTTGCGGATAACTCTGGGTTTGGATGTGTATATGTATTATAATTTATACTTACCTACCTACATAATACTAGGTAGGTATTTTGATCACGTAGAACCTAGTCAAGTTTCATCCAGATTTACTCCTAGTAGGTACCTAATGTAGTTAGGTACTTACTTATCCTATATCGACCTTCCGCTGTTTAATGAATATAATAATTGGTAAGTACTTCTCACGGGATTTTTAGGTAATGAGAAATAATTCCCTGCGCCTTAAGGGGATCCCTAAAGCTAAAATGCTAAAGTCGGCTTGATATACTTGATTAGATTGGAAAAACGGTGGCTTCTATCACATTGATAAAAATATATTTTGTAGCAGAGGGTATACTGAACATGTTAGTTGCTTATAAATTGGTGCAGGATTATAATAAGTATGTTAAAAAAAATTGCAAACACACCATGTCTTTTGCCATTTTTTGACTTATTATGAAAAAACCCTCGAAATCAGAGGGCCCATTTTCATGGAATCTTATATGTATGTGTAGGTAATTAAATTCTTAACAAAGTTACCTTAAAGAGTTGGATTTAATGGACCAGAAGTCAACTTTTTTTGCAAAAAACTAATAAATTCCGGTTTAAAAATGATGACACCGTGACAGATTTCAGATTTCTTCAGTCGTCGCCCTGGTGGCGGCCTGTTAGGAGCGATACCCACGCCATTTTATTTTTTATCAAATATTTCACAAAAACTGATTAAATCAACAAATTATGACTACAAGTATTATAATACATATGCATTTGCTATGGAAAGTTAATTTTCTAATCATTTTAGATGCAGAAAAGCCGAAAATTCTTAGAAAACATTTCGCCTTTTCGATTTGTTTACATTTTTTACTATAGAGTTACAGATGCATAGATAAAGGTAAACATTGCACATAGTGACACTTATTAGATTCTCCGAATAAGAACTATACGGTCAATGCAGTATGCCAAAGCGCGAGCCTGTTTATATTCTGAGGGGTAATTTATTTTATTTTAACGGTTGTGTATGGTAGGTAAGCTACACAATATACAGGGTGTTGAAAAGTAAGTTCATAATTTGTTTTATTTGAAACCAAAAACCGTAGTTAATTAAAAATATATATATATTTTAAGATGTGGCAGTCTGTACACTACAGGTTGTTAAAAATAAGTAAGTATTTTTAAAAATTGACAACATTTCAAAATTTTATACAGTTGAAATTCGAAAACCATTTAGAGATATGGCTCTAATATTCACAAGAAAAAATGTTTCCGATTTTTATATTGATTTATTTCAGAGAAAAACATAAAAATCTAAATTATCAATCGTGACATCACGATGTGGCATAATAATTAAACGCGCTTTTACTTCTAAAACATGAACAAAAAAAAACATGTTATGTCACTTTGACAATGACAATGACAAACATCACTCAAATGTCTGTCACTTTTATGTGTCCTTGTCAATAACGGAAGTTCGTGATTGGTCCTTGCCACAAAATAAAGTTGAAGTTGAAGTTGATTGGTCCTTGTTCATGTCAAGTTAATGTCATCCAACTTTTTTTTTTAGTTTAGGCAGGCAACGAAAATATTTTTGTCCAAAGCCTCGACGTGACGTCACTCATACTATAAATATTTTGAACTTTGAAATTAAAAAAATATATTAAAACATAGAAATATGAAGAAATAAAAAAATACGTGTCATCTAAATTTATGATATCTCGTCGAAAATAAAATAAAATCAGTGAGCATTTTATTTGAAATGTTGTCAATTGAAGATCTAAAATTTACATAATTTTTTAAATCTATTTAACAAGCTTTGCAAAAAAGCGGTTAAGTGCGACTGTATCTCGCCATGAAAAAAATGAAATGTTTACTGTAGCTATGAATTTTATGCGTTACAAGTGGAATAAAATACCGCATAATATTATGTACAACTATGTAAGAGCCTAGTTTTTAAAAAAAAACTCATAAGAAAATATTAAATACACAGGTTTTTTAACCCCTGAAGGAAATAGAGGGGTGTTATAAGTTTAAAGTAAGGGCTGAATTTTTTTTTTAAATTAGGGTGATAGGTAATGTATATTTTTAATGATTTTTTCAAATAGATAAATGTTATACCATTTTTAAATTGCCATAAAATTACCTATAGTTATAGTTATAGAAAAGGGCAGGGCTACCAGTGCCCATTCGCCACTGCAACCTAAAAGATCTATAAATTATGACTCCCCATGCCGAGTCTCACTCTACAGGCCCAGGTCTTTTATAAACCTGATATTACCTATACAGGATGTTGCAAAAAGGGTATACTGTGCCGAAAGGGTTTGACTCAGGGGTTATTCTGAACAACTTTTGTTCTCCAAGTTTTGGAAATTCTCGAAAAATAAATTCGGTCTCTATAGTAAAAAGTCACGTGATCGAATAAGTTTCTATGTAAAAGGTTTTGTTACGTGAATTTTCAAAATTGTAGAAGAAAAGTGGATCAGAATGGCACCTAAATCCACTTTTGGCTAAGCTTTATACCCTTTTTTCAATACCTTGTATAAAATATGGTCAGCGTCACCTTAGATCGTAATCATCGTAACTCCTCGTGACCAAATTTTAGAGGAGACAAAAATACTGTTTTATTTGTAGTTCTAGTTGGCATACTACCCACCTAAAGTTTTTTTTAACTAGCCTAAAAATGATTTGTTTCTATTAGACAGTCTATCTTCCTGTTCAACCGCAGCCTGAGTGCCAGTGACTCAATGACTGAAAGGAGGCCATTAGTGCTCCTAAATAAATAAAGCAGGCCTGTAGATTATCTTTCAGTGTACCGACACATCTGATTGCTGTAAGAGCCTGATAAGCTCTTCGAACGAGTCATACCTCTGTGGTGGTACGGTTTCGACCTTTCGGACAGTCAGTTTGGCATCCGAAATGCGGATTCGAATAGTGGGTACAATACTTTGCGTTCGTTCACTGTCGGAGCAGGATAAGAACCACGGGCGAGTTGTTGCGCTGGCTGTTTGCTTAAAAATAGTAACCGCGTTCAACTCTATCCCCTAGAGGGCGAACCTTTAGGGCGGCTCTTGTATACCATCACTTGTCTTCTTATCTGCAGAAAATTGACAGAGGTCATACGTGTCTAACAAGTACATTAAGGATGCGAAAAGAGAGGGTTTGTTTTCACTGAAGAAGTTCAGTTGCGGAGTTCCACAGTAGGTCTTGGACCCCTCTGCTGTGGAACTTGGCATACAACGCGGTCCTGCAAATCAAGCTCGCAAACGGCGTTAGCACAGTGCATTTTTCTAATGTCACACAGGTCGTGAGGTAGGCTGAGAGCCTCCTTCGGGGATGACATCCCAATGATTCATTACGAAAAAATTGCTGCAGCTGTGCTCGCCATGCAGTGCATGGGCTACTTCCGAATCTGGGGGGCTGTTGCAAAGGAGTCCGTTGCCTCTATACGGTACGAGTTCCGTGCGATCTATGATCCTTCCGGGAGCACCTGTCTTGTCAAGTCGAAGAGAATGGCTCGTATTCGACGCAACCTGCAGTACTGGTGGGATTGGTTGGAGGACAGGACAGCAGGAAGCTGCAGCAGCCGTCATGCTGTGATTCGACGCATAGATGCAAAAAAAAGTTGAAAGTAACTTCATGTTAATAAAATATTAGATCTTAATTTAACAACATAACATTGCAAAAAAAAATTAACATTGTTGAGTATGTTATTGTAATTTACTAAAGTAGTAATAAAAACAAAGGCTTATTGCATAGTTTTCGTTCACGTTCGCCTACATCGCACGTTGTATATGAGAATAAAGGGTATAATTACTAAGTTTTCTTGTTTAAAAATCACGGTTTGGGGTTTAGAGGAAAACAAATGGTAAAATGCGGAATACAGTTTTTTTTTTTCGAATAAAGAGGAAAACATGTGAATTCAAAAAACGTTTCTATTGACACCAAAGAGTACTTTTCGCCGAGAAAAGTGGAGTTACAATGTTTGCGATCTAAAGTGATGATATAACTAGAACTTATTTTTTCAGTTCACCTGCTGTTGAGTGAAATCGTAATTAGGTAAATGACTCCTTGACATGAAAATAACTTTTTTTTAATAATCGTTATAACAAAACCGTTTTTTTTAATACAGCAATATTTGTAGGTGTACTTACAGTGAGCAAAAGAGCGCAGCAAGGTGTAAATTTTTTGGTTTTTAAGAAACAAAAATATTATTTCTATCATATCCCAAATACACATAAGTACTTAAAAAAAAAATACACACTCTCGCCTTGTACTAATGTACTCCCTTGCGGGGGTACTTACATGTTATTATTTTTCTGGTGACCTCCCCATATCCCTTTGCCAGCTACGTAACCTTTTGTGACACCCTGTATATGCAGAGTTCTGCAAACTACTGTTCTGCTTTTGAAACACCAAAAAAAAACAGGTCGTCTAACGAAAAGGTCACGTGACCAAAAAAAAAATTATATGAAGAAGCGTTTTTTTCATGAATATAAAAAATTACGTAGGATAAAAGTTTTTCAGAGTGACGCCTGAGTAACGCCCTTTCGGCTAACTATACTTTTTTTATTACACGGGGGCAGAGTTTAATACAACACCCTGAACTATTAAACTCTGATAATATTTTCGCGATTTTTTTACATTCTGATTTCATTTCCTGGCTTAGAAATAACATCAATAACATGCTGCACACGTAGGTTTCGGCATAGTATTAAACCCTTTTTGCAACAACCTGTATAAATATCGGCACGGGTACGACTTTATATATAATTAATTATTAAATATTAAAAATACTTTCAAATAAAAATAAATATTTTCGTATCACAAAACAATATTACTTACTTAGTATATTTTTAACAAAGTGGCATGTCTTCACTTTTATGTTTTCGAGTACTATGTTAAAATTTCATGTCATTGTCCGTAGAACGCCCCGCATACCTCAACCCCCCCTCACTAGATTTGACAGATTCTGATTTTCTTCCAGCTTTAGTGACAGCCTTAAAGCAGTGGGCCATATGAAGCGTTTTGAATTTTGGTGTTGTTTTCTAATTTTCACTAGATGATAAACCAAAATGATGGCAGATAATAAAAATACAATCTTTTTATTGGCGCATATGCGTCCGTATATTTCTGTTGAATTATTTACACAGTAAAATAACTTTGTAAAATAACAAAAGCACATCGAATTATCCTTGTAAAAACAAATGCATTGATCAAAATATTAAAGTACTTATAACGTTAATTATTTCATTTTGTCACTAATTACGGATTCTGATGGGTAAAATGGGCAAAATGGGCGAGCTTACAACAGTTGCGACACCAAGCTCATGATGATTCCCATTTTGAAGATTTATAAATATCTAAATTACTAACAGTAAAAAGGTGCATTACCTATTATTTATAGACGGAGACACAGTGCTACTGAAAGTTTCAGGGCAGGTACGGGGCGTGCTTATACAAGACAAAATGTATTTCATTACACTGGACCTTGGTTTTGCGTATCATTACTGACAAAGTACAGTTAATTATTGTAACTACTACCTTACATTAAAGTAACCTGCTTATAATAGTTCTGGGTAACAATAGGTGAAGCACAACCGAGATTTATTAGGTACATACAAAGGAAAATTAAATGTAGCCACTCAAGGGTCATCCATCATAGTCATTCATACATGTAACAAGAAATATGATATGCTCTTTTGGACACTTACAAAGATATTAAAATAACTTAAAGTTCGAGAGGAGCTCAGGATTGAGTAAAAAGTCCAGCATTTATAAAACCCTAAGTTTTATCCGAAAGGAAAGATTTATATAATTAACGACGTAGTATTACTTATTCTTTAGACATCCAAACTTTATTTGTCCCTGGTAAGACTTATCTTATTTATAATTTATTCAAAAAATACTCTCCAGACAGAGCCTAGGTTTCATATTATAAAGTACGAAAAGTATGAAAGCAATAACAATACTCCAACATCTAAGTACAAAATATATGGGATCATAATAGGTGCCTACTTACTTACTTTTTCATTAACAGTCACAGATTAATCCAATCTCTCAGCCTCTAGAGAAAAGTGCTTTCATTAATTTAACAGTCATCATCACGTTTACACGTTCACTCTATAGTCTGTCGTTTTTAACCTACGATACGATCGTTTCTGGTCCAGTAAAGTTAAACTCTTTCATGTACATTAGTACCTAAATATATTTATTATTCTTTCACAAAAATACTGCCCTCTTATATATTAATATTGAAATATAATATGTAGCGTTTAGGTTTAACTCAAATATCACTTTAAGTTAACTTTATTCGTTTGTTTTAATGGAGGTACATGTGCGAACTGTCCATACATACATGCACGCTTCTCCTAGCTACTATGGTGCTGATACAATTCAACTACGTCAGTGGTCTTTTTCATTACAAATATTCTTTTATAAAATGGCAAGTTCACCAACATACAGGAAAATCTACGCTATCTAAAAAGGTACTCTTTAAGACACGTTGTTAGGAATTTATAGGAGTTACAAGAACATTAATGATGCTGAACTTTTTCTCTGGTTTTAATTACAGTAACAAATTACATTAATGTCCTAGCTTCTAAAGTTACAATATAAATAATTTAAACCTAAAAGGTAACTTCCAACAACTATTTGACCAGACACGCGCGGCGGCGGCGGGCCGAGGCGGGCCCGGGGGTGCTTGGCACCTGCAGCCGCGCTACTGATCAACATGTCCGATACAAATAAACCTTAAAATCTACATAAAATTAACTATAAAAAAGCTCGGTGTTCACGAGCCAATAATGTAACGTTTCTAAGTCTTTTGACTAGATTTTTTATCTACGTAAGTAATGCATAACGTAAGTAAATAACATAGGAATATTTGTACGACGAGATGCCATCGATCACGAGCGGTAACTCAAATGCAAAGACTTCAAAATACGTAAGTATAAAACAGAATCACACCCAAATAGACTAACAATTACAATAAATTAAACTTACAACATTAATTTGTTAAGAGTATTCTTAATCGCCTATCATTGTCTTCTTCTTATACATATAAAATGATGATTCTTACGATAGCACATACCGATTCCGGAGGAGATCGAACTCTACGAAGCGTCCACCTACATTCTAGAAAAATATGTTACTCTAAGCACTTATAAAAATAACGGAGTCGGCGCTAAGACAGTAGAGAAGTGTGAAGGCGGCGTGGTCCTCGGGGGTGGAGGGGTGTGGAGGGGGGGGGGTCTAGAAGGGCAGGCTGGCGCGGAACATGTTCTCGATGAGCGGCGGCGCGGGCACCAGGTCCTCCAGCTTCAGGTAGAAGATGCGCTGCAGCCCCTGCACGGACAGCGAGCGCAGCTCCGGCAGCGCGCCCAGCACGCGGCTGAAGTGCGGCGCGCCCCCGGCCCCCGCGGCCCCCGCGCCCCCCGCCGCCGGCATGTGCGCGCGCAGGCAGCCGATGATCTTCATCTGCAGCTGCTCCACGCGATGTGGCTCCTTCAGCCCGTGGCGCTCTGCAAACAAATTAACTGTTAGTAATGACCAGTATGGATGCTAATATTAATAAAAGGATTTATTTATATATACTTAGGTACTGTTAGAAAAAAAGCAATGATCCTTACCTGTTACAAGAGTGAGAGCGCAGAGGCAGGCGAAGGTGGATATGTCGATGTCCATGGAGTGCAGCGAGGTGCTGAAGTCGAGCACGGCGTGCAGCCAGTCGCCGAAGGAGCGCTGGCACTGCCGCTTGTCCAGCACCCAGCCGTTGCAGAAGGTGAGCTTGGTGTCGTCGGGGCGCGTGCGGAACGCCAGCCGCAGCACGAACAGCTCGAGCCGCGCGGACGCGAACAGCTGCTCGCGGTCCTCGGCGCACAGCTCGCCGTAGCCCGGCACCTTCTCCGCGAAGGCGCGGATCACGTCGATGGAGCTCGTGAGCAGCGTGTAGAACTCCTGGATGACCTCCGCCTCGCACACCGCCGGCTCCATCGGGTTCGGCTCCCGGTAGTGCGAGTAGTCCAGGTTGGTGAAGTCGGGCGACGTGTCCACGTGCGACCGCACCAGCGCCGTGATCAGCGAGATGGGCGGGCTCGGCGGCGACTCCTGCGGACACTTCGGCTTCGACGGCAGCCGCCCTCGGCGACCTTTCAGCGAGTCCGTCCGTACTACTTCCTTAACCATTCCGACCGTTAAACATTTTTGGAACCGACAAAACTGACACCGGTTTCGCCGCCGCTTATCGACGGGACACGATTTTTCAGCTAAACAAACGTACTTAGATCCCTTTTGAACAGTCCGTTTGAAAAATCCCTTGCACCCCTCGCAGGTCCGGACGCCGTAGTGCTGGCAGGCGGCGGTGTCGCCGCACACGGCGCACAGCTGGCTGGGCGAGGGCGGCGCGGGCGCGGGCAGCCCGCCGGGCGAGCTGGCGGCCGAGCTGGGCGTGGAGGACTGCATGCAGTGCATGCGCGCGCCGTGCAGCTTGGGGCTGTCCGTGGAGCTGCTGGACTCGGAGCGCTGCACGGGCAGCGAGGCGCGGCGCTGGCGGCTCTGCTCCGTGGACACGTGCAGCTCGATGGCGCTGGGGAAGGGCGGCAGCGAGTACGAGTCGGCGGCGGGCGCACCGCCCGTGTCGAACGTGGGGCTGCAGGGCTGCGCCGCCGCGTAGTACGTGGCCGGCACGTAGGGCAGGCTCGGCTGGTGGTACTGGTACAGCAGCTGCGTCGACGCGTGCCCGGGGTGCGAGTACGCGTTGTAGCAGTCTTCGTCCATCTTTAGTCCGAATTCAGCCATTTCTTGTTTTGGGTATCGAACAGAGTAGGTTTCCTCGAAGCTGGGCAGGGCCGGGGCGAGGGTGGGCGAGGAGCTCTCGCTCACGGGGGTGGTGCGGTGAGACTTGACTTCAGGGGGGATCGGAGCGTGAAACTCCACGTCCGGGAATGGATCGAGATTTTCTTCTAAGATTTCCGTAGAATCCTCGTGGTACTGAGGCGACAGTAGATCACTGAAAGACGAACCGTAGTTGCTCTGTAACAGAAAGGACAATCGATAAGCGTGAGTTCGAGTGGGCCGGAGGCGGCCCGCGCCCGCCAATGGCGGCACCCGCGGCGCCGCCCCCCGGTAGCCGCGCCTACTGCTGCCACTATTAGGGGCCCTCCGACCGTAATCAATCTCTCATTAAAATAACTAGTTCAATCATAATGTGTCCCGCTTGTGAAACATGGGTATTAAATATGTAAACATATTCTCATTTACGCTTCGTAAGTAGAATGAAAACGAGATCTATGGGGTATTACGATGAGACAAAATATTATTAACGATATTATTAGTTTATGGTTACATGAAATAAATGATTATTATTATTTGTTACACATATACACATAGGGACAATTACCTGTGTCTGCAGCAGTAGCATACTGGAGGAGTTAGACGAGTAGGCACTTGGCGAGCGCGGCTCAGAGGCGCTCGGCCCTGCAACAACAGAAATTTACTTCAGTAAACGTTACACTAGGAACTACTTACACCAATACTATAAGTACACCAATTATACACACATATAGCGAAGAAGTTGTGTAGGAACAATGATCGTAATGACAAGGCGGCTCGACCGGGCCCGCTACTATGCCGACGCCGCCGCCGCCTTCGTACGTACTTTGAACTATCACGCTATGCTAGCCATGCATCATTTATATTTACCCTCGCCGAACATACTTGGGTCTTCCTACACCACGGACACCACTGATCGATAACTCGATATCAAGCACCTCGAGCTACGGACTCTATCGCTATCAGACTCACAGTGACGAAGTTTCCTAAAGGTCCCTTAATTTATAGTGCAGTTTCGCCAACGAATATTTAGCGCCTTGAATACATCGCGTCACGGTGCTTGATTCACCACGCCCAGAAAATTGAAATCTATCTACACACCCTGTATATATTTTTCGCTTAAATTAGCAAAACACAAACTCCCTTTAAACGATTCTCGACTCTACTTTCACACAATACAGGGGGAATTCGTAAGCTTCGGAATATTAATTTTTTGGGGCAATGCTGCTATGTGTCCCTTGGGAGGTTATGAAATCAGTGGCATTTGCAACTTCTATTATGTTAGGATCCATTAATTTTAGTCTTATTAGGCGATAAACAAAACACTGAAGCTTTTGTTGGGGAAGTGTTTATAGTACCTACCGCGGTGGGTATATATGTAGGTGGGTCGGATCGTATGTTGCCGTTGGTAGTTAGAGCTTATACTTTGGTAGGCAGGTACAGCCCAACATATATAGGAATTACCTACTTAATAGGAATGTATGTAGTAGAAATTGTATTTATACATAGTTTAAACTTTCTTATATACTGCTGGAAGCTACTTACTGAGTATAAGGTAGGCAATAAAGCTAAAATGTGACAGAAAGGTTAAAATTGTTGATAAGGAAACTATAAAACTACAGACTTACACTGAGTTGCAGAAAGGATCTTTAAGTTAATGTCGGCATTAAATGTATTGTTGCCTTGCTTTGACAGTATACGGACAGAAAGAGACAGACATAGATTTAATGTCCACATTAGCTTAAAGTCCCTTTCTGCAACTCGGCATGAGTATAATAATTATTATAAGTTGGCAGTACACAGCAGCCTGAAATAAATTTCACTCTTTTGCAAATACAAAACACGTAAAAAATAATACGATCGCGATTAATGAAAAACTGCCGTTACCAAAATAGCAAAGGAGTGAAAGGAGTCAAAACATTTAATTTAAAATTTTAAGACAATACTTTCGATTTTAGTTGGTAGGTAATATTCGGATGCGCTGTTAAATTTTCAAAAGGCTTCATTTAATTTTGCCATATCCATTTAGTATTTAATTTGGTGCTATTGTCACTGGAACTTTTACGTTGTTCACGATTCATGATCACCTTCCACTGTGAGTGGGGCGAAATCCTAGAAATGCATTTTAATTATTATAAATATTATATTACGATTCCCGAGCAAGTTACACATAATACGAATGAACCCACCACATAAGAGCTGGCTAGCATGAATAAATTATGGTCCTCTCTGTGACCCAAGAGCACTATATTTTACTACACATACAATACAACCAAGTAGAAAGTGGTGCTTAAATGATTAAATTAATTATAAATAAGTATAAACATAAAGGAAGCGACACTTTTAAATCAATAAATAAATGTTCATGTGTTCTCATTCTCACTAATGCTAAACCACGTTGGTCATAATGTATCTTTTTAAGGCAGCAAACTTTTGAATTATGATTATGAAAAGAAATACAAATTATACTGTTTACGTAAAAAAGCTTCTCGTCGTAGCGCTACGCCGCGGTTACGAGCTACGCCGTATTGGCTACGAAAAAATGCTACAAGTTTTTTGTCGTAACGTACAACGTACATATTGGTACACTAGTATTCGTGTGCGCTAGATAATGATAATAAAATATAATGTTAAACATAACTAAAATATTATTCAGTATTAGGGATCCGTACTCAAATGGTAGCTTCTTAGCGTGTCGGTGACAAACACGATACACTAGGACATCTAGGGTTTATCATAATGGATGAGGCCACCAGAATAGCATCAGTCGCTGACTGCCCTGGATGCGCAGGATGTGAATAAAGTACAATTGATACGTCAATCGGGGAAGCTCCTTTCCTTTTGTGCACGTTCACGAAAATGGTAATAACGGTAAGTACCCTATTTACCAAGACTGCCGACTGTAACAAACATGACGGTTTTGCAATTTTTAAGATAATGATAGGGGACCAGGGCGACTGTACGATTCTCATTTGGTGAGTTAGATAAGACCACGGGCTCTAAAGGGGTAAAACATGAAGCTATCAAGATCATGACAATTTACGAGTACTGAAATATATTAATTTTGTACACTTTACAAGAAGTATGGATCAAAATGTCAAGTCAGTCATCACCAGTAAAGTCCGTATTTTTTGGAAAACCCCTAGGAAACTCCTGAAGCAGTAGGCACTCAGTAGACATCACATATTAGCAGTTTACATATAAAAAAATGTATAACTTATGTGTTTATCTTTATATATATCACACAAGGAAAAGGGAAAAAACTTGGCCCACGACATCTGTGCACGGCAGGCCACTTTACTTGTACACCAGCCATGCACCAGCCTGTCTGGCAAGCACCGGGCCGTTCGACGACAGTTTAATGAACTTTCATTTCTCTTCTTCGTTCAGAGCTTTTTCAATAGATGGCGTTGATAGACCGCCTACGGAGGTGGATATTGATTAGCATCACTTCCACGCGCGTTTTCCCTCATGACGTCACAGCTATGCTTCAGTGGCAGAAGTAGTACAAATTAACACTGACGTAGACGTTTAGCGTCATCGCGTCGCGCTGTGGGGGATACTTGAGGTAATTAACGATAGCGTTTGTGATGTCAATACACTGAATAGGTAACTAATTTAATCATGTATCACGTTGTTTCATTGACTTTTTACAGTACTTATGTTAAGTTGTGTTTTTTGAAGATTGGTCAGCAATTTTTCCCTCATTATTCCGCAAGTGACATTAGTTTCAAGGCGCGTTTATTGTGAATAGATTCGAGCAAATCTTCCCGGGTGCAGTGGAAGGCCACAGGGGAATAACCTCAAATGAATAGGTCAGTTTCGTATCACAACTGCTTGAATTTTATGTCATCATTTCATCATGCTTGCTTGACACATGATTACCATAAGTACTTGAAAAAAATATCAATTTAATGATACTCATAAATAAGCTCGTTCAATACGGAGGTTGGTAGCATAAAATCTCATTATAAAGTTTTAAAAATACCGGACTACTGTATACTGCATACTGTATTAAAATGTATAAAAAAACATTTAAGTAAGTAGGTACGTGGTATCAAAATAAGCAATTTTTCTTTTTTGGCTTCAAAGAAAACATATTTTGGATCCTTTAGACGTCAAGTTCATTGATATAAATAACAACAACAGAAGCTAGGGTATTTTAAACGAAATATACACAAGTGGATTGATCAGCTGTCTGGGCGCGGCGGGGCGGGCGGGCGGCGGGGGCTGCGGCGAGACGTCACGCAGGCTGACGTCAGCGTCCGCCGGGGGAGGCTACACAAGTGAAACATACCCTCGCCCACTTTCTCCTCAGCTCCTCACCGTCCCCCACCAGAAATAGTTCCACCCTCTTCGCATCACGTGTTTTGCCGATTTAGACAAACATATTCCTACCTACCTATACGCAAAACCTGTATTCGCTAATCACCCACTCAAAAAGCTGTTTTTATAGCTTCTATATCCTTTACTAGTTTAGAACGATATTTTAATTTTATGACGAGCTATAAAATTATCTGGCGAGTTTTGATATCGCTGGTTGTGTTAATTGAAACAGATTTTTTGGAAGCGTTTACCTAGTTATTAAAGTTAATTCATATAACATATTGCTGTGTTTACAAGCCAAAGTTTACGATCACATTATGAACATTTTGAAATAACATTGGTTCGTTGGTTGGGAGTTAAAGCCATTTAAAATTATTTAGCTTAGACCTTGCATTAAGTGACTACATGTAAGGAGTGAAATACAAATAGTATAATATTAATTATGTAGGTATGTACAATGACTAAATATTATAAAATAATGTAATTATGGTTTCATGAGTTGTCTCGAATTCGAAGGAATATAATTATACGTTTAGGATAGTAGGTTTTTGGAGTGAAAGAAATACAGTGAAAATTCTATATTGAATACAAGTAAGTATAGTTTTATGTAACTAACTACATGTAAATATGAGGTCAATAAACATGTAACAGTAATATAATAGCCGTCATAATATGTATTTTAATTGTGTACATAAATATATTTGTCGCCAAATATACCTTGTTGTAGATAATCAGGTTCAATAGTACTAATTTCATTAAGTAATGTGGATAATATTAATGAGTTTCATGATCTTCCAGAACTGGGAAATAGCTAGCTGTTAATAGGGAAAATCCTGAAATACCGTTTTCCATGAGAATAATAAGTGTATTGCCCTTGAAACAGTTCACGGGTGCGATCGATGCGTGACGTAACTGGCGCGTGACGTCACGAGGGGCTCCTCCGCGCCTCCCCTCCCCTCCTCCGGGGGCTCACCACCCCCTTAAGGTCCGCTACGGCCTTATTTTTAGACGCGCTGACGTAAAACTTCCCTTCTACAGAAACTGATATAGAACCAAGAAAATGAATCACTAAAAATATCTTGCTGCGGTGCCTCTGCTAAATCTAACTTTATACAGTCATGTCCGCCCCGGCCGCGGCCGGCCCGATTGCAACTTCGCTAATATTTCTGTAATGGACGAGTGGAGTGGAGGTTTATTGTTAGAGCATTTATAGCACCTATGCGATAATGAATTGGCATGGCGTACACAAAATTGCGAATAGCAGGCGGGCCGCATTAGCACTATCGTTACGATGAATTGATGTTGTGTATTTTATTTCAAACACTAAATAAATGTGTTGAGCATAAAATAATGCAACAAATAAACCGACAGCTTCAACCCTTTATCACGCAATGAGCATTATGCTCAATCTTGGACGATAAGTCGTTAGGGTGCCACAAACGTCAAAGATCGGAAACGATAAGCCGTCGCTAAAAGCGTGAAGGACGTACGTTAACAGAAAGTTTGGGCAACCCCGGGCGGGGGGTAGACAGGGCGCGGGCGGCGTGACGTCACTACAGCTGCCGACATAATGCGATACTCTCGCTATCTCCGCAAATTGACTACGTATAACATCATTTGCAAGCATTCCAAGTTAATAGCGGCAAATATGTACACTCAACGTCATCACATTAATTTTACTACTCCTATACAATATTTTTTACGCACATCGTAACAAGTTATCGTGCCATAAACACTTAATAGAACGACTTTTATTTTCGATCAAAAGCTCATCTTAAGCAATCAAATTTAAGGTGATCGAAAGTGAAAGTAGCATCTTCGGTTCTGAGTCATTCTAAAACAGGATTAAATATTAGCATTGTGGTCGTTGTTTAGTCTGGTGCTCGATGTTTGCTCGAGGAGTGTGCGGATCTCGCAATGTGGCGGAGCTGGCTGCTGGGCAGGTGCAGCGTCTTCTTGCGACAAGCGGTTGGGCAACTGGTCTGAGGCCGACGACTTTACCGATAAACATCCCACATTATTACTGTTACCTAACACGCACCAAGTGAAACAAATTCTAAGACGATTTGACACAGTGCGATAACAATTTTTGTATAAGTTGGCGAGTTGTCTGCCGATTTGTGTGTATTGGTTGTAATTTATGCGGCGACCGCCCGGTCTTCTGGACCGGTCTCGGTGTTGAAATCATGTCCACGCTCGTCTCCTTACCTATATAGCGATCAACCAGTTAGTCTGCCGGAATATTATATTTGTATCTCATTTGAATACGCGGTGTCGAATTGCGACGTTTTTCGACATATCGTTACGCTCGGTATGGAAATATTGAAATTAATATCTTATTATCTTGTTCTAAGTCGAACATTGTTTTCGTTAATCGAGTTCAAATTTGCACATTTTTGAAGATTTCGAAATAGATTTCCACTGCAATAGGTTTTATGGAGTTTTAAATAATTATCGGAGCTCTAAGAATACTTATTAATGTATTTGACACTATTTATTACTATCTATATACCAGACAATAATTAGCTACAGCTTCACATACGTCTATCCCAAGGAACTCATTATCGATGTGTGTATGATTTTTTGGGGAATCGGCTGGTGGCCCAGCGTAAAGCTTAGGACCGCTCGGTGCCCGCGTGTTTACTACAATAACAAAAGCTCGCACGACGACTTGCGCTGATAATTATGATTTCCAAATTACAGCAAGGATTTTCCCGACTGTACATAACACATACACTAAGTTTATCACAAAACACTTTTTTTTTATTTCATCACTTTTATACGAAAGATAATTTCTCACTAAATCTCAATAAGTACCTACAAAAACTACAAACTTTTTTTCATAAATTTTTCTAACTTAACCTCAACTTAAAACACGTATCTACATGAAAAAAAGCACATGCAGGTGAGACTAAGCCAAGGCGCCTGCTAGGCTGCACCGCACATCTCCGGGAGGGAAGGAATTAAAATATAACTCAAACATAAACCTAAGAAAAGTGAAGCTTCTCTGACTACTACAAGGCTAATGTTAAGTATAAATAATTATTATCAGCGTTAATTTTATAACGCTATGATAATATTTTATGTTATTTTAAAATCACAAAGCTCTTAAAAGCTTGCTTATTAAATTTAGGAATGTTTAAGTCCAAGTACTAAGTATATTACCTGGTTCTGGTTAAAAAGAAAAATAACCATTAGCATGTGAAAACTATCATAAAGTAGCAGAATTAATTGAATAACATCCATATTATATTTAATTAATCTGTGTAAGAGTTTCAGTTATTGTCTCATTTTAGATAAAACGTCGCTGTTGTCTTATGTATAAACATTTTTCTTATCTTATTTTATCTATTAAAATTATAATTTTGTTAATATTTCAAATATATATTTTTTGCGGAGCTTTCGAAAGCTCGCAATATTTTTTTCACTGTTTTGATAGCACTCGTATTAAATAATAAATTATACAAATAAAAAGGACTTAAAATAACTTAAATAAAGTAAATAACAAAACAATAAAGAAATAATAAGGGGAATACATACGTGGATGATGGAAATGTGTAAGGGCGCAGTGTTTGGAGGGCGCCAGCAACGCACCTCGCATTCTAGCCGAGGGCCATCGTCACAACAGTTCCACACAAAGTTCTCACAGCCAGGCTCTACGGCTCTACACAACGAAAGCGAAAATAAACACAGAAGTGGAGACGGTGGTGGTCTGCGGGCGCTGACCTGGCGCAGGCTTGTCGTCCAGCGAGGGGGCGTCCAGGGTCAGGCCGAGGCACGCGCCGGACAGGCCCAGCTCACTCAGCAGGATCCTCATGCGGCTAGCACATCACAGCCGGCACTCACTGCGCGCACTCACTCACTGCTGCTCGGATGTCGCGCGCGGAGGCGATGTGCGCTGCTCGGCGGTCGGTGCGTTACTGAGGCCGGCGGCGGCGACGCCGGTGCCTATATCGCGCCGCCTGACGTCACACCCGTGACGTCGCCGCCGTGACGTCATTAACGGTACCTCCCACGGCCCGCCCGCCCCCGCCCCGCGAGCCTGCGCTAACGGCACCGCTAGTGGAGCTTTCATCCGCCCGCCGCCGCCGCCCGCCGCACACCTGCTTTTCACGCTTTTCACTGAACATTGCGGTTGTTAGCTTTCAGTTAATAGCTCATTGAGGTGGATTCTTAGGTGTTCACTCTTCTATATGTGAATGGATAAACATTGAACCTTATATTGTAGGTGAACATGTCATGTCTCTTTACGATTTGCGTCAAAAGCTCTGTGGTTTTAGCTTTCGTTGAGATTCTGCGAAAGTGTTGCTGAACTTTAGGATCACCTGAAAAACTTTTCGTGTTAAATTGGTTTGCGCTGCTTTTAATTCAAATTATTTAACAATTTTTGTTGTTTCTTTTGAGTTAATGAATACCACGTATCAGCGTTGTAACAAATATTTTTGCCCAATAGCCTGAAATTTACGGTCTTATAAAATACTAATTTGAGAAATCTTTTCTTTCCCGACGGCATTTATGTAAAAAATATTAGCACAAAATCACGAAGAAAGCCGTATCTAATTAGTCCCTAAGTGTGAGCATAAACCGTACTGTCTAGGTATGTGTTGGTTACGTAAGGCGGCGCATTGACCGGCGTTTGCGCAGCCGCGGCGGTCGGCGGCGGCGGGGACACATTGAGTCGTCGTTTGTTTCGTTTTGCACTTGTCACGTCGCTCCGACCCACTGTTTGACAACTGCGACTACAGCATCACTTTATTTATTGCACGGATTTATGGCTTTCTATAGTTGTTGCGAATGCATGTTGCATATTTTAGTTGTTTAAAAAGAAGTAATAAAGTAAGTATTTTCGTTCTGGCACAAGTTAGGCTGTTACAATACAGCTTTTAGATTCGATGGTTCTGTAACAAAACTGAAAGATTAAATGTTCAACGAAATTTTGTTAAATAGCTGTAAAAACTTCATGAAAGTATTTATGAGTTTAACGTGCATATTATTTTGCAAAATAGGTTCTTATTTGCTGGATTACTGTAAATTTTAAGTTAATACCTACCCTACCCTTAGACGAGATAATTAATTTGATAATTTACTTTTATTTATTTAAATAAGGAACACTAACAGACATCATGGTTTAATTATATTCCATATTGTTTAATTTATGAGCTGTAACAGTAACCCTAACATACGAAGGGAAAAATCGATAAATAATGAAGATATTTATATGTATCTGTCCCCCCGCCCCCCTGCCCCTCCCTCATTCCCCCCTGAGTCCACCTACACGCATCTGGAGGCTTCTCTAAGCGGTACAAATCTAATCTCTACCGTTTACTAGATCGTTCTCGCTTTACCATTTATTCTTTTTATTGTGTTCTGCGTGGGCTGGAACCGACTAATCTTGGTGCACACGTGTTGGTTTCAGTAAGCAAAGTGGATTAGGGGTTTCAGGGTACTGCAGTCAGTGAAAATAATACATTTTATAGGGAAGCAATGCCACAAACATTTATATCAAGCGTGTTTTTTATTAATATAATGTTACTTATTAGTAGTTTGCTAGTAGTACCTTACATAATTTCGTTAGCTGTCTGTGAATATATCTGTTAAGTACATCATGATTAAATTAACTTTATAATTTATTGACAACTGTAATTATTGAATAAATACTTGTATAATGAATTAATTATTTTATAAAATTAAACCTTCACATCTCATCTGACTCAACCATCTCAGATTCTTCCAGATATCTGATGCACTGTGACATCCCATGTTAAGAGCTTTCTTCTTAATTAAGCTTCTTCGTCATTATTATACCTACATGAATTTTATAAATTACTTCAATTTACTATGAATATGAATTAATGCCACATGATTATATTAGTGAAATCTTTTGCTATAATATTACATACCTAATTAACAAAAGAGTGAGGACTATACTAGGTACATTTTTTAATTGGTTCTGGTAAAAAAAGGTATGTATCATGAAACTCAAACTGAACATTTTGTGGCTACATCATAAGAATAAAAGGGAATAAAATTCCTTACCCATTAAAGTAAATAATACAGAAGTAACATGACCTAGTCAAGATAAATATAGGTAAGCCCTTACCACCCGCCTTGGCCAAATAGAAGCTTCGAAAACCCAAAGACAATCAACTCATCTGAAACATCATGGACACACTCTGTGCATCGGCTAGCCTAAATATCGGGGTGCGTAGTGACAAATGCGGCGGAGACCGGCGCAGGCGCATCCCGCGCTCCCATTCGCCGCCGCCGCTTCCGCATTCACCGCGCCGCGTCACTCGCGGACACCTATGGCGCTGCTATGAAACTTTCAGTTCAATTTGTGTATTTAATTTATTTATTTATCAATTTGACAACTATCTCAGCACAAGTTTGCTTGTGTTGGGGTCCACCAACCCGCACTAGGCCAGCGTGGTGGACTGGGCCTAAACCCTTCCTTCATTGGAAGGAGACCCGTGCCCCAGCAGTGGGGACGTGATGGGTTGTGATGAATATGGGGTACTAAACAGCAGTTAAACGAAACATTGGTACACTGTTTTAAAATTTCTAAATGCAATCTAAGATCAATTAATTATTGATTTTGATGATGTAATTACAGATTTTAGATTTAATAAAGTTTATGATGGACCTATTAAGAACTTGCGTTAAGATGTGTCCAAAAACTTGCATTAATTGTAAAGTGATTGTCTCGAAGGGGTAAGTAGTCAGAGTTGACTTAAAGCAATTGGTAAGCGTGAAAACCTGAAACTTAAGATATTAAATAATAAAATAACGGCTATTATTTATTTATTAGTAGTAGTTGAAAGTTAGTATGAATAACCACACTATTTTGTGACATGTCGCACGATACCGACCGAGGGCGATGGTTGTTTAATTTTATGGTAGAAAGTGTATAAAATGTGTTTTATGGTTTCACTGAGGTGTTGCATCTTACGTATAACCATATAAAACAATACTTGTATTTTACAGTTTACATGACTGTATAAAGCTTTTCTAAGTTATAAGTTTATTATTCTCAGTTTATTGCCAAAAATCAACGATATTATTACTTAGGACATAAAAAAGGTTTCGCAAGCTTTGCTCAGCACTGACCTAGGCTAGGGGCTGCTAATAATCAGTTTTTATTTATACCACTTTACACTACTTTTTTTAGATTTACCAAAGATCCTGGCCCCGATCGGTACAGTGCCTTCATGAAGAAATTCGGGGAAAGAGTACTGTGGAACTCCCTAAATAATGCCCAGAAGTAGAAGTTTATTGACCGATGACATCATAGCATTTTGTCAGCTTTAGGTAAAGTTTAAGATTATTCGTTGTGATGATGAGGGAGGCAATGGCAGCCCTCAGTAAGTGCAGCGAGTGCGTATTTGCGTCTGTTACGATTGGTCGCATGCCCCAGTACTATTTGTTGCGGCGGGCGCGGGCAAACGTCCAGTTTAGTCTAATTTTACTTATAATCGATACTGTCGCATCGTCGTCGACAAACGTTTCGAGATACACTTACAACACGGTTTGCACTGCAGTTTTATCAAAATGGTTGAGTTAAAACTGAATCTGTTTAATAAATAAATTAATAAACTACTCAGTACTTACTTACCTTTGTTTTTATTAATGTCGTTGATGTAAAGAATATGATGTTGCTTCAGAAATGCTTTTTAATCTGTACAAAAGAACCAAAATTATGTCTATGTACGAAGACGAAGATAAAGGAAAGCTTTGAATTTTCTGAAGCCAATTAACTTCAAGGTCATAAGGATTCATTTTAAATATTAACATGCTGACTAGTATAATAATTTAAAAGCCTGGGTTTTTGTGGCTAGTAAATTTACTCCTAGTCCTAGTAATACACTCACGGGCAATGAAAAGGTTCCACTGAGAAAAGCACCAAAATACATTTAAACGAAAAATGCTAGCTTAATGACATCTTCTGTAAGATTGAAGTACATTTATCAGAGCATCAGGATTTTACCATCTAAAAACAGTAATTTTATGGTACAATTTTTAATTAAATCTTTGAAAAATATGGGACGTTTGGTGTTATGTAAATTGAACTTTTTCATTGCTCGGGAGTGTAATAATAATAAGACGTGCTTATTTAAAAAGCACACATGTTATATTGATATGCAGTGTTATTAAGTACATTTACCCGTTTTCACGTGAAATTTCCTCGATAATGAGTATTTAGGTCCTTTCTAAGGCCCAGTTAGCAGTTTTACGTGCGAGCTTTGCATTCTCAAAGCTTTCCTGTAGCATCGATTCTATCCCATATATAAGTATAACAAACTCCTTGTTTTTTATATATTTAAGTATTGAAACAGTACCCAGTTGCGTCTGCACCGTAGCCTTAATTGAATTTGGTCCATTA
Source organism: Plutella xylostella (assembly GCF_932276165.1). Taxonomy (NCBI): domain Eukaryota; kingdom Metazoa; phylum Arthropoda; class Insecta; order Lepidoptera; family Plutellidae; genus Plutella; species Plutella xylostella. The sequence continues at coordinate 5,677,015 of NC_063984.1, read as the reverse complement.
CTTAACTTTTACGATTTTTTTTCCTGGTTAGGAGTAAATACCTCTCAAAGTATTATGAAGGTTAAAATCACCTTTAGTGAAGGCTTCAGTAACTTTTTACAGGAACGTCCAGGTAAGCAGCTTTTTCATATTTATAGAAAAGATGAAAAGAAAATCCTTGTCATATAATTATTTTTATAAATATTGTTTCTAATAGTAATCCGAATTTAACTTGGTTTAGGTGGACGCAGGTGAGAGTATATAGAATAATATAAAATAGTGGATACTATATACTAATATCAAACTAAAAACTGATAATTTTGTCGTCCTAAATAATAAAATACATTTTGTTTTGTAATTTTCAAGTTAGGGCTCGCACGATGTACCTACCTAAATAATTATGTTTTCAGGATCCGTTCGTCTTCTTGGCGTGTCAATGACAAGACTATGTAGAGTTAAATTTGCGTCTGTTACAATAGTAAAAGTCAGCTAAGTTGTAATTTTGTGACTGCCCAGGTTAGGCTGAACATACCTTATGAACTACCCATATACAGAAGGAGAACTTCCAAAGCTCTTCCCAGTTACCAAAATACTGAAATTTAATTATCTCTTAGGGTGAATTCGTCCAAACATCACGTTACACGAGAATAACTATACCGGAATTAAAATTATACGCGAGTAAATATCTAGGATAAGTACATTTGCATTCTACCAAGTTATACCATGATTAAATTGAATGAACGAGGAACGAAACTGTAATGCAACTAAAATAAAAATAGCTGCGTTTCAAAGCATGCAATAGAAATGACATGCCAACTTAGTTTGAATGGATTATAAAAGTATGAAATTGTTTATGTTTTAATATTTTATTCGCTGTTGTTATTCTGAGACTTTGCCTTTTAACGTACTTTTGTTTATGTTTTGACAGATGTGTTTATATGTCATTATGACGGTTTTCTAATCAGCTGATGTGCTGCCGCCATTACAAAATTACTCTCGGATAAGCTCGTTACACGGTCAATTTTGGCGGTATAACATTTTATTCTTGGGATAAGCTAGTTATCTTGGTTTCAGGTTTGGTAGAATGCAAAATCTGCTTACTCGCGAGTAACTGGTACTTTACTCGTGAGTAAAAAGTTACTCGACGTTGGTCGAATCCGCCCTTAATCAGGCATGCCTAGAATGGCTACTTGTAATTTATTTATTTAGTTCGTAATTCAATGTACTAACTAAACTAAAGTTCATAATAACGTGGTTATTATGGTTATAATACACTGCCGTGCAATGAAAAAGTTCCACTCACAAAATGCCGACAACAAACGACCCCAATATTTCAAAGATTGAATTTAAAATTGGAACAAAATATTACCGATTTTAGTTGGCAATATCCTGAGGCTCTGTTAAATGTATTTAAATGTTGCAGAAGACGGCATTAAGCTAGCTTTTTTACGTTTAGTGGTAGTAATTTGGTGCTCTTCTCAGTGGAACCTTTTCATTGCCCGTGAGTGTAATAATAAATTATATAAATGACAGTCGCCATCGACACGACAAGAAGAAGAATTCTTTATTTCAAGATAATTCCCATATGATAATACACTGCAATGAGTCAAAGAGGCCAACTCTGAAATCGCGAAAAATTGCTGTTTCATTCATCCCCAGCCTAACTTATATTCTATTAGCATTATAAAGACAACATGAAACATTTATACGGAATACGTTTATTTACTTATACATATGTACATATACGAATCACTGAATCGCCTAATTATTTTGGACCGATTAGTTAGTAACCCTATCTCGTATTTCATTCTACTGATAAGCCCTTCGTTTATATGAAGTGTTATCAGCAGCTATCATTCTATGTGTGGTGTAGCTCGCGTGTGTGGTACATGTGTGTGTGTGTGTGTGTGTGCGGCGGTCGCGTGCGCGTGTGGGCGCGCGCGCGCGTGTGTGCGTGACCGGCGCGGGCGCATCACCTCGCCCGAGCATTCCATCAAAACGAGAACGCGGCTTGCCCCGAGCTCGGAGCCGCCATCGCCAGCGCGTCCACACCCAACAAACAATATTGTGCGCTTCTAAATTGTTCTAATTGGGCATGGCGGTCTCTAAACACGAAACGGTGACTTCAATTACTGCGTTATACAACTCGCGCGCTGCTGCTCTGTGAAGTGCTGCGACGCAGGCCGCCGTGTCGCCGTGTAGCTCCAAAACTATTTATTGTTTAGTTCGCTAGCTACTGTATCACCAGTGTGAGTGTGTGTGTGAGTTAAGTGCTTCACAAATAGTCTGCAGAGGGGGTTTAACGCAATGAAAGCTATTGTAAGTATATTGGTTGTTATTGTTGTTATTCTTGCACTTTATAAGCGTAATGTCGCGAGTTTTGAGGTTATGTTTAGGAATGCCACCGAGGAAAATATTTATAGACACAATCTGGACGCTCAGTTTGCTTGTTTGTTAATCACATGGCCCTTTACGAAGATGCCCGTAGAAATATTTGGCTCGGTACCAATGAAATGATCCGTGTAGACTTGAGTTTTATTGTATGCTGTTATGGAAAATAACTTACGCACTCATCGTCAAGGTAAGTACCTAGTAACCGAGCGCGAGCACTCCGGCTGACGGAATGTTAGTTTCATTTGTTTCACTCAGCTCTTCGGTTCCGGAGGGACCTTGCCTTGCGATTTCACCTACTTCAGGTACCTACTTATATATCTATTATTTCAGACCTACACATATACCTAACAGTACTTACATACTTATATTAGAGTTAGTTTACTAAGTAATTTATAATTCTTAAAAGTACTTTTACACCTATTTAATATTAAAAAGTAGCCAGTAACTACTATGCTACTAATAACATAGTTACTAGTAGCATAGGTAACTATCTAATTAATACAAACAAGTACTTAATTTTTATTATGTAAGTAGTGTCAATTCAATGCGCAGTAAAAAATGTTTGTTTACTTCACGTATATTTCTGTTATTAGGAGGTAAGAACTTACTATTTATGATTATGCTATGATATAATGTACTTACTTAGGTAATATAGAAGTACCTACAGTACTTACCCATAATTTAGTTTTAAGAATTGTTTCCATTTGGTATATTTTTGTATTGTAAACATACATACACAGCTAGATTTGTGAATGTAAAGTGACACCAACTGAATTCCTAAGACAACATTTTATCTGCTTATATTAATTATACTATGCCCTTGGTAGAATATGTTGTTGTAATAATAACAATATTAACAGCATTAGGTACAGTAAAATAGGTATGTACCTAAAATGTATACATATATGTCTTGTAGAATAGCTTATATTTTTCTGCTGTTGATGCCAATATCACCCATTACTATGCAAATTAAATCACCAAAATTTTCATTCATAAACATTGAGTTAACGTCAATATTGCCGTTAGGTTTTCCTACGGCTAGAGTTAGTCAATTTTCTCTCTCTATGCCACGCTGCCTCTTAAAGGTTCTATTACCAATTCTTATTCTCATGTCATAAAATTAATACAGTCTATCAATATCCTATATCCTTTTAAACGACATGACTTCGACAAAAGGGCCAGGTTTTCGATTCGTATACTGTATGCATGTGTTTTTTTAAACCCGACTTCTTTTTTTTCAATTGTGACACCATTTAAATTTATAATATTTGACTTTTTAGTTATTTTTAAAAGTCGATTGTTTAATTTTATTAAATGCGAAATTAATTTTGTTTTGCAGAATATATTATTATATTTGTCCACAATTTAATAATAAACAAAATTAATAAAATCACTATAAGTTCTAGCTACGTGCTTATGCTTATCTATATTGAGTATACTTTAAAAACAAATTAAAACTATTTTAACCATAGAAAAGTTCTGCATTAGGTACCTATAATCTACATATATTATCAGAATTTCAGAGTAACGACATTTATTATTATTTAAAACGAATATAGTGACTGGACCTGAAGTGTGCATCGACTCTGAAACTTATCTGTATATTTCAAGTTTGGGATTATCCGTGATTTAAGATAAGGTTATCTGCAATAATCCGTAAGCAAGCACGAAAATTGCAGTGGGCCACTTTAAAAAATTGAGATAACATTAATTCATTTTATTGTTTAAAAGTAGCCATCATGAAATAAATAAATTAAAACATCAAATGATCTCTTATATAGTGTTAACTGTTAACCTCTAGATAGAATCAGCTGAAATTTCAGTTTGCAGAACGTGGTCCTTTCGGCTCACTTTGTAGATTGTAAATTGTACTCGGTACTTTCTACAAAAATAAATTATCAAATAACACATTTACCTGTCTGTATTGTAAGATTATTACTCAGCGTCTTCTTAATAAAAATTAACTTGTTATGAAACGAACATAAAAGCTAAGTAAATGATAACATAAAAAATCTCATTCCAGCATTAACTTAATGAACCTAAAAGTATTTATTACATTATATACCGAACAAATTATCTAATCGATATAATGTATTTATATCTCGTAGACATTCAGGGAGGAAATTCAAACTGCTGTGCGCAAAACATTGTTATGAAGATAGCAAAATTATATATTTATCAGATAAGATTGGTTCACCTACCTACACAAAAAGTATGCTAAAACTTCGCGACCTCGATGACTCGCCTAGATATAGAGACATGTTACATTGTTGCACATTGCTTAGGACAGGATATAGGCCTGTTACATAAAGGCAGGCGATAGGCATCTACGGAATAACACCTCAATAGTTACCATATTTTTCCAGTAATGTTCCTACAGAAATGAAAATTATTTATGAGTCATATTATTTAACACTTATTCCAACAATAACATTTAAAACAAATAATCATGCAGTAATCGTATGATAGTAGGTACAGTAAAGAAAGTAAGAATTTACTTTTAACTGTGTCAGCTACTACAATCATGGGACCATAAATGTTCTTCATGTACACATAATTGAATAATTGCACGGTATAACAGCAATAAAGAGATTAGAGAATAATCACTGATTGACGGAAGTTAGTAAATGATATTAATGAGCTTGATAGTCCTACTTAACTTATGTACTTACCTGCCTACGTGAAAAACGTAAAAATCTAAAAATATTTGGAACTGAAAATAGTAAATCTCTTAATATAGTAGAAATCTACAACATAGTACATATATATTTTAAAGGCCATTACTAATAATGCATAACATTCATAACCCCGTATAATCATACTCCATTCATATTGAAAGGCGAGAATGTCACACAGTTTTATTAAACGGTTGACCTATGTCTCATATAAGTTATAACGCTAAGCAAAGTACACGTGAGCTGTCGACCCGTGGCTTCTGTGAAGGCCAGGCCGGTAGTTATACTCTCCTGTCGACGTCGTTGAACTAGATGAAATTATTATCATCAGAATCCATCGACCGCGGCGCTGCCTGCCGCCCCCGCGCCACGTCACGGTCCCCACGTGCCGAGTGACGTCACCGTTACGATACGTCCGTGACGTCACGGTTGTGACGTCACCGTCGCGCATGCGGCAGCGGGCACCCTCCCGGCAAGTTTCCGCTAAATTAAGACCGCTGGCGTGGGCGGCGGGGGATCGATGCCGTGTGACGAGCTCCGCTGTAATACATCATACGTCATTGTTAGGTACAAGTACACTTCAGTTATGTGTTATTTTGAAACAGGATAAGCTCGTCGGAAGCTTTGATTCGTCTGGCTTACACTTGAGTTCCGTTGACGTAAATCGGCACGAGTTTGTGATTGTGAGTTCATTCATAGATTGAAGGACTATGGGGGCAGTTAAAGTTGTAATAGGAACAGCTGATTCCGCGCTCTTGGTATTGCAGGTTCACTAACAGCAGCTGATGTGTAGCAGATAGTACATTATTCTGATTACATAAATAGAATAATGTATCTCTTCAATAATTATGGTAATTAACGTAAACTAAATATATTTGCTTCTCGTAAATATATGGATCATACATCTCGTGCAAATACAGAACAGTTGTATAGAATTGTCTACCTATACATAGTCACAAAATGGTTAACTTTTTTCAATACAGATGCAATAATTCCTCTTACTATTAGACTATAACATTTTCAATATCTTATAGATAATTGAATTAGTTAAGTGTAAGAATATTTATGACTGGAATGAAAATTTTAATCATTTTTATTATGTTTTTTGGGATCCTTCAGACATAATATTCTGCCGCATACTTAGTATGAAAATATTATTTTTTAATTGGTTCAGCTATATTTTTTTTGTATTTACATATTTGTAAGTGCAAATTGATGCCTAGATAAAACTAAGCATTAATCTAATTATCCATGTAAAAACTTATTTTTAGTGCAAAAGCAATAACCGTTGTATTTAAAATTAACATAAGTACTATGAATCGATTTATTAAATAATCTTGCCTTATAATTACACCTTTAATTGTTGTCCGTTGTCCAACAGTTTATGAAGAAACTGTGTGTTTACATCTTACATGAATTACTTTCTACTATTAAAAATCTTGGTCTTATTTAGATTGACCTCCGGAGATCTACCCTTTCTTATCACCCTGTAATACCTAATTATAATCGAGTACTTATTTTTATTGTTCACCTACATCACAATTAACATATATACTCAATTTTGTTTTCATAGACTATGAACTAGATTAGTTCCATTATTACATTACTTAAAACCTATATACCTATGTACAAAAATATGCGTGCATAGAATAGTGCAAACGAATAGATATTATGATCTTTAAGAACTTGTAACTGTATTACCACCGTACGCTATACCTACACATCGTATGCGAGATGAGATGCTATCACATTATGTAATTAATTACACATTCATCATTTCATTGCCATGTTGCGAACGTGACATCACGCTCCACCGTATTGTTTTTCACGACCACACTGAACTACAGTCGACATCTATGCCATAGCGGGGAAAACTTCATCAAAATTACACACGAAATGTTAGGCGGGGTTATGAGTGCGGCTTGCAGAGGGTTCCCGGGAGCCCCCGCAGATGTCGGGGCGAGCCCTGCGCCGGCAACATGGCGCCCCGGGGTCGCGGGCCCACCGCGCAGCTGTCACCAAAATACCGATCCAAGTCGTTTATTCTCCACAACTCACAAAGCTACAACTAAACAAAACCACGCAAGACGCCATGCCCATCACGCTGCACACAGGTACGCCAACAGTTTCAAATATAGCACAGTAGTTATTGTGTTTCGTTCCCAAGTGTCTGCAGACGGAATGTATTGATTGAAAAAGTGACAGATATACGAGTAATACGCGCGCGGTATCGTTATAAACGTGGGTTTATATTACTTATGTAGATTTATCTACATCGGTGTGGCTGATTACTTGTAGTTTTCCGTGTTTGCTTGTAGTACTTGACGTGTAAAATGTTGTGACGAGTCGGATAGATAGGTGAAGTGATTGGTTATGCAACTGCTTCGCCAATAGGATTTGGTGCATCGGTGTTGGTGCAATGCGTTGCCTAGCAACAAGAACCAGCGCTATTTTTACACGTGAGCATTCGTCCTTGCGGCAAATACTATGCAGGTTTAAAGATACTACAAAACGTTATATTTATTTTATCTGATAATGATAAATTATAGTTTATTTACCTACTTAGATAATTTAAAATGATACAAAGAGGTACCTATCTTACTTTAAGCATACTGTATCTATAGTTAGAGGACTACCGATAGTGGAATTAACGTAATAACTTAACTAACCCATCATAGAAAGACCATTATTTTATGTGACATAGAAGAAAAACAAAAATACTTTCAGATTACATGTAACATAGCCAACGGCTCTGAAACATAAGCAATGAGAAAACTTACTCAATTTTTATTTTAAATACCTATTCGTCCCAGAACATATGTTTTATTATTATATAAGACAGCTATTTTGTGAATTATCTAGTTGGTCTAATAAACCTTTTTTTTATTTTCAGGTACCTTCGACGCTGTGTCCAGATCATGTACCATTGTAAAGGTATAACATAATTAGATTAAAATGGATCCAATATTAGAAAATGAAGCTTCATCATCGGAGACTCCCACCAAATACGGGAAGTCGAAGCATAAGAATAAGAAGAAAAAGAGCCAAGATGCGCAATCCGGCAGTCAGACTGTGGTCGGGGAGAGGAGAAAATTTGTGGTTACTAAGTTGCCAGTGGAGGCGAAGGAGGCGGCGGAGGCGGCGCACAACAACGCGCACACCGTGCACTTCGGCACGCGCGGGGCCGAGGCGCAGCGCCCGCACGCGCGCAGCCTGTTCGCGCGCCCCGAGCCCGCGCGCCCCGCCAGCGCCGAGCGCGAGCCCCTGCCCAAGGAGTACGAGACCTTCCACGGCACCTCCTCTAGTCCAAGAAGCTCTATCTTTGATATGTTCCGATTAAGAAGAAAGAGCGACGCCAAAAAACATCAATCGCTTATCCAAAACGTTAAAGGTGCTTTAACTGGTGCGTCGAGAAGCACAGAAGCTCCTGAAGCTTCAAAAGATGACCCGAGCTCCGAGGAATCCGGAAAATCCGATAAAAAGTATTACCACACAGTAACTGGAGCCTCCTCTCGCAAGTACAGTCCAATTACGAGGGTGATGGACATCTTCAGGAGCAAACCTCACACGGAGGATCAGAAACCTGCTGCAGATCCAGTCAAGAAGAAGAGTGGTAAACAGCCACGACGCTCTTCAATAGGGACTACGTCACCCACCTATCAAAAGAATTCATACGCATCTCTCGACCCCGTGCAGGCGAAGCAGTTGTTCCGAGAAGTGCGTGGTCTCCCAAAATATGACCCATATTTATCAATTGTCCAAATATCACTCGGAGGAAGGGATAAAACTAGGTTGCTATTGAACTTCTTCAAATACCACAAGTGCTACGAGATGTTGCCCAAATCAGCAAAAGTTATCATATTTGATACCCAGTTCCTGGTGAGAAAAACTTTTCCCACTCTGATCTCGCACGGTATCCGGTCCGCTCCGCTGTGGGACTCGACGAAGAAGCAGCTGGTGGGCATGATCACGGTGACGGACTTCATCCGGATCCTGCTGCACCTGGAGGCGGCGGGCACGTCGGTGGACGAGCTGGAGCGGCACACGCTGCACGCGTGGAAGCGCCTGCTGCGGCCCTCGCGCAAGCCGCTGTGTGTGGTCGGCCCAGACCAGTCGCTGCACGAGGCCATCAACTACCTCAACAAGCACCGCGTCCATCGACTCCTCTTAGTCGACCCTGTATGTGGCGATGTACTCTACATACTTTCCCACAAGCGAATTTTGCGATTCCTTTTTGTATACCTGAACGAATTCCCGGAGCTAACATTTTTCCACAAGAATCTTGTCGAATTGAAGATAGGAACGTATGATAATATTGTATCTGTCACAGAATCGACTAGTATCAAAACTGCATTTCAGTTATTGTTGGAAAAAGATATATCTGCTTTACCAATTTTGGACGAAAACAAAAAACTTTTAGATGTGTATGCTAAATATGAAGTATTAAATTTAGTAAGTGAAAAGATATATTCAGACTTATCTGTGACTATAGGTGAAGTAAGAAATAAAAAGAAAGACTGGGAAGAAAAATTGCAGAAATGTCGTTCCAGTATTACTTTATACGAGGCCTTAGAAGTTATTGTTAGAACTGAAAGTCATCGATTATTATTAGTTGATAAGGAAGACAAACTAATAGGCATCGTTTCTCTCTCTGATATATTAGTATATTTAAATAGAATTATTCCAACGGAGAAAAAAGTTTCATCACTTCAAGAATTGTTCAAACCGCTTGAAGAAAATAAAGTTACTGAATCGGTAAAAGAAACTGAAAACGAAGATATTGTTTTAGAAGTTCCAGTATTGAATTCGACCTCAAATGGTCCAAACAAAATTATAGCAGAAGTTTCAGAAGAAAATGAAGATGAGAAAGGAAACACGGGTGTCTTAGAAAGTGATGGTACTGAGGTACAAAATGACGTCACGGACTGCGCAGAAATCGAGCATGCTAGCAACAATACAGATTCTGATATTGAGTCTAGTTTAAATATCGAACCTATTGAACTACATATTAGTGAATAGTAACATGTTTTAGGTAAATAAAAATTCCAAAGATAATGTGATAAGTTAATCAATATTAATCTCTTTGTATAGAATGCTTGATGCTTAAAATATTGTAATATAATCTAAAATTGCATTAATTATCAATGCAAATGCATACAATACCACGTGATTGCCTTACTCATTATTTAATTCATTAATAAAGATCGCTGAAACTCAATAAAGTATTTTAGCATTTGTTGTTTTTAATTCTCTTTCGTTTTACTTTTTAAACCATGTTCATTTTGTGTAGGCCTTTTATTTTATGCAGCTTTAAACTTTACAAAGTACAGATACACTGGCATAACTAAAATACACTGAAATCTTTAAGTGTTTTTTTACTAACTGATGAAAGCGAGTTTTAAGAATAATCAACTTTGCTTCCAAATACCTATTGATCCGATTGAAACAGTCATGTGCGAGATTTTGCATTAAAAAAACCGGTTGTTCCGATACAACAAGGACACCAAGTTGGTGAGACAACCTACAGTTTTTTCTACGGTTCTAAACATTTTAAGCATATTTTTTTGATAAAATTTTAGATGTGACATGTATTTTGGAAATGTTTTAGCGAATCATTAATAACTGGATACCTACCTATCTGCCATTTTTATCCTTTTATTCCTTGGTGCTTGTTGCTTCTAAATTACGAACGAATCGAGTGTTTATACTGTTATGGTCTGTGTAATGAACAGCCTAAAGAAGTGCCAAGCTTTATTCTATATTTAGGAAAGTGACAGTTAAACTGGGATGTAAAATTGTCTCAACGGCGGAGGCAGTGGGACGACAACCGGCGCCGGCGCACGGTGCAGTGAACGAACCCGGAAGCCCCGCCGCCGCCCCAAGGTTGCATTACTTTATTATTTATCTCTTACTTTCGGTTGAGCCTCCATTTCATCTTAACTCACAATCAAGGCCACTCTTAAACCCAGTAAACAAAACAAGAGAAAAACATTAACCTCATTTTGTACCAAGTGCAGATAATGAATATTCCGGTTCGATTCATGGTGGTGACTTTGGGTGTTTAACCAGGTCCAGTTTGGTTATTGTGAACGAATGATAACGATAACAGTTAGTTAAATTGTATGTAAATTTAGTAGCTGGAACAGCTATGAGCTGCCCACTCGCTCGGACCGGTAGATCACCTGCGCCTGAGTAAATATGGAAGCTTGAATGCCGTTGCCGAGAGGACCTCCTCTGCTCCCACGCACCGGGTGCCGAGGTGCCGCCCGATGATTCGATGACAATCACAATCCAATGGTGCCTAATACATAATTCATGCTAACACATGTTTCATTTCTGATGGCAGGGACGGACGAACCTACATCGATGAAGATATGTATGTATGTAAGTATAGGTATGTACACACATATACCTACCTACTATGCTACTCAGTGTTTATTGGTGTTTTCCATTAAGTCGGTTATCTGAGTAGCAATAACAATTAGGAAAGTAGTAAGTTGGTACATATTTATGTGTGTGAATTTGGTTGATATATTTTATCAATTCGATAACGGAACACTTTGCTTGGTGATAAAAATAGTATAAACCTAAATTTATAAAAATATATTTACTGAAAGTATTGACTATTGCAATTCGCTGATCATGAGATTCATGAGACTTTCTAGATTGTATTGTATATTGCATAATTTTAGCAGATGATGTTAGTTTATTCGGTACATTGACCTACCGTTTACTAGGTATTGCTTGATCTCGATGGATGATGAAACTGCTAACCACCTTGTGTGCAGGATTTGAAAGTCATTATTAAAGCAATTTACTATCGAAAAAAATGCCTTTTATTTGACCTATTGATCACTTTGAACTCCAGTTTACTTTAATGTATGTTGATTATGTCAGCTAAGTATGTAGGTTTATATAGTTAATCCGATGACCATTTCAAATATTTGTCAAAGGGAGTCACACTTACAGAGCCGTGTAGACAGAAATATCAGTCAGATATTCAAACACAGCCGTGATTGCTAACGGCTCTCGTGAACAAACAGAGTGTGCTGACGACACGGCAAACATTATATTCGCTACCTGAGAATGAAATTCGCATGTACCGCTTTATCTTTATCTCCTAGACAGGGACAAGACAGGTGACCACTGGGACGAGTTGCCAACTCATAAATGCAGGAATTAACATATATTTTGGTCTCGGATGAGGAGAATGGTAGAATCGATCAAGTTAGAGGTCGCGTTGGACATCTGCGTCTGTAATTCCGGCTTAGTCGAGACGGCTCATTTTATAATGCAGATTATCATTTCAAGGTCCATCAACGATTTATGACAATTTATGCAAATTGTTTCTTGTATTTTTAATATTTTAAAATGTATCGCTGACGTAAGAAATGAGATAACAAAGAGAACAAAGAGGCTGTGAATTGAGTCGTTTTTATTCGTGTGATTCTGACCGAGATCAAACTCAATGACTGAAATGCTGAAATATGAAATTCATAGGATTCTTTATCAATATGTCAAAGGTGTGTAAGGTAAGGTAAATTTGAAAAAACTAAATTAAGTAAATATCAAAACAGTTAACTTATAGTAAGTTAATATATTTGCATTCTGTTAATTTTTACATGTCTTTACTAGTGTAAGTACTTCTATTTACCTAATACCAATGAGTGTTATTTATTTATTGATATACAGATTACAGATACTAGGTAACTAATAAGAATTAAAAACTACGTTCCTGTAAAAACATATAAGTAATCAATAAAAATACAAAAGATAACAATCCCCAATGCATGTCTGTTCGCTTAGAGATGAGAGAGCGTACTGTTTACTATAATGTAGGATGTGGTACTTATGTGATTCCATGTTGTGTCGGGTCAGTGTCTTATAGTCTTATCGTATATTGGTAATAAAATAAAATGTAAGTGTCATAAATAGTGACTGGCCATTTAACAAGGTTTACGGAGAGCTCACGTACGTGTTCGCATACAGTTATAGAAGAACGAAGTGCAATTCAAGTACTTAAAATATCAAAATAATATTTAAAAAACCGCAGGAAACCAATAAAAATATTTATTTTTTTGTTTGTTGCCCGCGGTTTTTTTCTATTCCTTAATTCACAAGTTATTGGTAAATTATGTCTGTAAGACGTTATGCGTGTAAAAATAGTTGTACCAAGATGACTATTCAATATTAATAATGCGCCATTTTCCTTCTACGTTATGAGTATGAGGAAGTAAGTGTTAAAAAAAAACGATGTGCACACGCAGTTTGGTGATGTAACGTCATTTATTTGACAACAGAGAAACCTCCAGACAAGATGAGTCGTGTGATATAATATTGCAACATGTAACTCTAGGTGAAGATTGTACTTATTATTATTTTCACAAATCATAGGTGAAAATAAGGAAAAGGCTAAATTATCTACTTAACACAATGTATTTATTTATTTATTTATGATAGTACAGCGATCTTTAATCTCACTGAAACCTAAAGCAGTCTACAGTTACGGTTTACGGCTCAACTGAACATAGGGATGTCCCAAAGACTACAATATTAATATTAGTTTAGACAAAATTTAGATGGAGGAATGGCGAAAACGTAAAATTATTTATATGAATATAGTCACATATTTTTAATAATAAATATTTAGATATACATTATTGATAGATTCAAATGATGTAGGTATAATTAGATTAAGAAATGGTTTCTGTTTAGTCAATAATTTTTGACAACTCTATGCATGTGATGGCCTTTTATTTGCAAGCCGAATTAAGTTATCTTAGGATGATGAGTTGATGACTACTATGAAATGTGCGAACAAATTGATTAATTGATTAATTATACAGTTCAACGTCACAATGTTCGCCGCGAGTCAATCATACTTTAATATATGTATACACTTTGCAATAGACCGCGATTAGATTAATATTTTCTCACGCGAGATTGATATAGGTAATTTAGTTTGCTATAAAAATTATTATGATTCATTTAAAATACTTACCCGTCAACAGGACACATATTGAACACCCAACACTGAAATCTCCAAATAGCAGCAGTAAGTAACTATATGGCATGTATAAAATATGTATTACCGTTTCGGAATTCCGCAGCAGTAGTGGGATAGGTGGGAACACCCAAATATTCCGAAAAACTTTTTTCCGAATTTGATAACCCCGAATATGTAATTTACGAAATATTGCAATACCGATTTTTTTAAATACCGAATTATAATAATCACGAAAATTATAATTTCGAATATTATAATCACGAACATTGTTATTACGATTGATAAATATACGAATGTTAAAAAATACGATTACTTTAATATACGAAAAATTAAATACCGATTTATTATAATCACGAAAAAGTCAAACCCCGATCGGAAATATGATAATTCGTGATTATGACAAAAAAACATAAACGTCTTTAAAACTTTAGAACCAAAACCAAAAGATAGGTGCGACGACGAGCAAAGCGAGGAGGAGCGTGTTAGGTGCACATAGATATCAAAAAACAAAGCGGAGCGCAGCGAAGCGGAGCGGAGCGTTTCAAATATAGAGCAAAACAATTGCTAGTGTAAGGTAGGGAGGAGGAATAAGTAGAAACGCGGTGACTGCTGAGTAACAACTAACTTTATTCACGTTCACACGGACATGGTAAGTAAGCAAGGTAAGCATATATATCTATAAAGTATATCTATCACTACACCTTCCCCGAGAGGAAAAAATAAAATAAAATTACAATTTTATTTTATTACTAGTGAAATTCTTATTAACTAAACATGGTTACACAATAAGAGTACATGGAGTACACAGTTAACACAAAGAATAAGAGTTATTCCATAAAAGTAAGTGCTTAATCTAATAAACTATAGCTAACATGGATAGTATAATTTGGTTCTATTCTTATGTACTAAATCTATTTTACCATCTTTTAATATTTCGACATTTGGTGCAACATCTTTGATAACTTTATAGGGTCCATTGTAAATATTTTGAAATTTATTACCAACTTCGTTTTTTACTAATATTAAATCATTTTCTTTATATTTAATTGGGTTGCAATTTACGTCATATTTTTGTTTTCTGATGATTTTGCTTTGGAGTAAATTTTTTCGGGCTTCATTTAGAGATGTTTGTAATCTATACTTTAACTGGAGTGGGTAGTCGTCATAGTTATAGAGTGGGTCTACTTTGTCGTGTATTAAATTACTGGGTAATTTGCACTTTTTGCCGAATATTAATTCAAATGGAGTGTATTGTGTCGAAGAGTGAACTGACGTGTTATACGAAAAGCACCAAAATGGTAGCCAAGTGCTCCATGAATGTGGGTGGTTGTCAGTTTGGATTCGCAAGTAATTAGCTAAACTTTTGTGAGTGTTTTCCAAAGATCCTATGCTCTGATGGTGATAGGAAGTGGACTGAAGAGTAGTTATACCAAGTATTTTACAAACATCTTTAAATAATGACGATAAAAATTCGGTTCCCCTATCGCTGGCACACTTATCAGGAATTCCATATTTAAGAATAAAATTGTTTACGAAGTTTGTAGCTACTTCTAATGAACTTTTTGACTTCATTGGGTACGCTTCAACGTACTTGCTGAGTTCACACTGTATGGTAAGTATGTAAGAATTATTACTTTCGTCTTTATCTAATGGTCCTACGACATCAATGAATACTTTTTCCATAGCCGAAGTGGCTGTAGTTGTAATAGACATAGGTTCCTTTATATAATGTGAACTATACTTCTGTGTTTGACACTTTTCGCATTTTCTTATAAATTCTTTTACACTCTTTTCAAGACCTGGCCAAAAGTAATATTTTTTAATATTATTATACATCCTTCTAATACCAGCGTGGCCACTAGATGGTAGTAGATGGAAATCATTTAATATTACTTTTTGGTCGTCTTTGTCTTCAATTCTTTTTATATTATTTAGTATACATAATCTTGGTCCGGACCAATTTTTATTTATTTGTACTTCATTTACTAACTTTTTTATAAACTCGTCGTATTTTTCGCACCTTACAAAAATTAATTCGTGCACGTTTATTTCTTTACAAAATAATTTCAGCTCCCTCACAAAAGCGGCTGGCGTCAGTTGTGATCGGGCGGCTGGATTTATATATATGTTGTGTATGAGGATTTAAACTAATAAAACACCGGACTATAAAGTTGTATCGCTGTATTCAATGAACGACTGACGGTTGACACAAGTGGCTCAACCTACCCACTAGTTATACATCACAATCCCTCCACCCTTAATCTAAAGAATTTACCAAACCAAAATTACATTTGAACTTCTATTTCAAACATTTAAACATTTGTTCATGTTAAAAATTACAAGAAAAACAAGCATACTTAAACCTAATTATAACTATTGTTTACAAACATTCATTGTTTTAATTAAACCCACATAAACACAATATAAGTAGGTACCTAATATTATTTCTTTATATGAAGGGTTAGGGTTCCTAGTAGTTCTAACTAAACGCTCCAAATTATCATTTTCTCTCCCCTGTACTACTGGAGAACTGCTACTACTTGGACCATTACTACAAACTATTTGTGGTGAGACTGGGACATTCTCCTCAGAACTCCTGAAAGAACTGTCGCTACACAACGAGGTGTTATCTTCCGCAATAGCTTCATTACCAACATCACCAAAAACGCTAAAATCATCGTCGTAACTAACCGTTTGCAAATAGGTACCTTTATATGGTAACAACTGGTCTGTATGTTTTATTATTAATCTGTTAACGTCTTTTACAAACACTGAGTACATGTTAGAACCTATTTCACTTTTAACTGTTCCCAAAAGCCATTTAAATCGGGTTCCATTGTTAAAAAAACATTTTGTAAGAACAATATCACCGTCCTGAAATTTCTTATTTCGTATTCCACCGTACTGCTTACGCTGTAAGGTCTGTTTTACAACAACATTATCTTTAGCTGCGGAAGCCAACGGTAATTGACAAGTACTTATATCAGCTGCCAATGAATCATCACATGGCTTAGAATCGTGCAACAGATCGAGACGACATCGCAGTTTACGGCCTAGTAACAATTGTGCTGGCGAAAAACCGGTCGTGGAATGCGCGGAATTCCTATAATCAAATAGACAGTTGTTCAATTTTAACATTATGACTTTCAAATCCTTATTTTCTATCATGATTGACTTTACCATTTTTTTTATAGTTTTCACTGAATTTTCGGCCTGGCCATTTGAAGCTGGATGGTACGGTGCGATTGTAAGGTGCTCAATTCCATTTGTTTTACAAAAAGATTCGAACCGATTAGAACAAAAATTACTTGCGTTGTCCGTAACCAACACACGTATTAAACCAAATCTGCTCATAACTTCGCTTAATTTGGCTAGTATCGCTTCCGTATCCGTGGTACTCATAAAGAAACACTCCACCCACTTCGAGTGCGCGTCGACGATCACCAGGAACTGCTTGGAGTCCACGGAGAACATGTCGAGGTGCACGCGCTGCCAGGGCCGCGCCGGGTAGCGCCACGGCGCCAGGGGCGCTCGGGGCGGCGAGCTACGAAATGAATTGCACACACTACAAGATCCAATTTTTTCTTCAATGTGTTGATCAATTTTAGGCCACCACATTCGCGCTCGCGCTTCACATTTTGTTTTCACAATTCCAAAATGTGAGCTATGCAATTCATTTAGTAACTGTTCTCTAAATACGGTAGGTATAACAATTTTGTGTCCCCGTAAGATACACCCATTTTCTACCGTTAATTGTAAACGACAATCATAATACGGCTTTAACTGATCGTCTACAACTTTTCGTGGCCACCCGTTTTGGACGAAAACTAACACCTGTTTTAAAATTATATCATTTTGTGTCTCCTTTATTACGTCCTTTCTTGATATGGGCCTAAGTGTATCCTCATCAATATAATTAATATACAATGACTTATCAAACATTTCCCGTTCTACCATATCATTTTTTATAGACATGTTTATAGCCCGTGATAAGAAATCTGCCGTGTTATTATCGCTCTTTACATACTCGATATTAAAGTTATACGCAGAAAGGAAAAGCGCATATCGCTGCAGTCTATTTGCCGCCATTTCTGGTACACCACGCTTGCTACCAAATATTGAAATTAGAGGCTTGTGGTCGGTCCTCAACGTAAAAGGCTCGGTACATCCGTATAGATAGTGGTGGAACTTCTTCACACCAAACACTATAGACGTCGCTTCCTTCTGTATCTGCGCGTAATTGATTTCACTCTTAGCTAAGGAGCGGCTGGCGTAGGCCACGGCCCGCTCCGAGCCGTCAGGCTGCCGCTGAGCCAGGATAGCACCTAATCCGGCCGGACTTGCGTCTACCGTCACGATCGTGGGGTACTCCGGGTTGTAATGCGCCAACACGCGATCCCCAGCTAACTCCTCTTTAATTTTATCAAACGCCTGTACCTGGGGGCCTACTCGGTAACGCGAAAATCGAAATAACGTTCAACGTTCGGGCCATTTCGCACTCTGTAGGGAGAGTTTTACGCACGAACGAACGAAACAACGAAGTTTCGATTTTCTATACAAAATGGTATAGTGCCACAATCTTATCTGTTCCGGTGGCGACGTCGCTGTCATGGAATAAAGTGATGCCATCGATTAAATTTTGCCTATTTCTGGTTTAAACGACAATGCATTTCTGCTACTACCTATTGTTATAATTTTAAACCAGAAATAGGCAAAATTTAATACATTCATAAGTATAGATAAATCAAAATATAGGGTCGATAGTAAATGAAAGTGGATATAATATATCAAACGACATTTGTTGTATGGAAAATTTGTCCACGGTGAACAGAAATAAAATTAGTTCTGATTATGTTATGCTTCTGATATAGGAGATTAAATCTAGATTACAATGGTATAGGTAATATATGTGGGTCGTGAGAATAACAAGATAGATAGACTTAAAAAAAAACTATTAATTAAGTATTATTTTTGAACACTTTATTTTACATTTTCTAAAGTAACAAGAAACAAAAGCATACAATTAAAAGAAATTCAGACAGTGTGCAAAGGCTCATTCATCATCATCATCATCATCTCGACCCATCACGTCCCCACTGCTGGGGCACGGGTCTCCTTCCAAAGGCTAATTGCTATAAAGCAATTTCTTTCAGCCAACTCTTGATAAGTTGGGAAAACAATGACATGTCATAAATCATCATTATTTCGTCTAAAATCGCTGCAGGTGCGCGAAATTCTTCTTGGTATATTGCCTAAGATTTAAAGTATCATGTCACGTCCTCACACCTGTAACCAAAGAAAAATAAAGATTATATACTTTCATCACGAGTACCACGACCCATCCCGTCCCCACTGCTGGGGCACGGGCCTCTCGGGAAAATATTTCATAAAATTACATGGAGTAGGTATATATGGGTAAAATTATTCGTCATATTTGGCAACACTTACCTGTAGCCGCTGCAACTCGTTCTTCCAATTTTTCAAACGGAATTAAAGGCGCCTGATTACGTTATTCTTCCTGCATAAAAGCCAATATATATAGTACTACTTTTCTTGCATCACATTACAGCGTTTTTGGCAGTATTTCACCCAGAAAATCACAAAACAAATTAAATAACGTAGCGTCAGCTTATTCGCAGAAATTGACAACTCAAATAACGCACAGAGTATGAAATGACGTTTGACAATGACGTCTCGTTGTTGCCTCAGATCAACTACAAATAGATTCGCAATCGCCGTGTGCACTATTCTCTTTCTCACTCAAACCATAGATGTTGCCGACAAAAAAATAAAACCTAAATATGGGGAAATTTAACTTATCATAATAACAAAAACAAAACTTGAGTATATCGTCGGTTGATAGGAAAAAGTCACTAAAGGCTAATTTTTCAATAGCCAGACAAAAGTTTTGCTGGGAAATAATTTTGATGCTGTTGCGTCTCAATGTTTCTCAATGTTTGTATTACCCAGATAACATTTATCTGAATATTGAAAAATCAGCCTTAGTGAGTTTTTCCTGTCAACCGACGATATAAGAAAAAAAACTTTACTCATACTTATTTGATTTCAATATAATTATTTAATATACACAAACTGAGTGGATTGTATAATTCATTGTCTTCGTCCAATCGAAACAATCCTCTTCAAAATGTGCCGAACACAATTTTTGTATGTTTCCTTGGTTCCCAATTTGTGCGACCGGTAATGTCTATCCATTTTCTTGATATTTTTTTTCTGTCGGAAACCTATGAAAGAGATAAATGGATGAGCATGAGCATTATAATCGTGGGCCAAATATGTGATGGGTTTTTTTTTAAAGGAAACACGTATTTCGTATCAATACAATAAACTTTATATTATACAGAAGAAATCACACATGGAAGAAAAAAAAAGAAACGAACGTTTCCTCACAATGAGATGCACCTCATTTGAAAGAGGAGAATGACTTCTACAAAATACAATCTTCACAAAAACCG
The DNA here is from genome assembly GCF_932276165.1 of Plutella xylostella. Classification (NCBI taxonomy): domain Eukaryota; kingdom Metazoa; phylum Arthropoda; class Insecta; order Lepidoptera; family Plutellidae; genus Plutella; species Plutella xylostella. The sequence goes on along the minus strand of NC_063984.1, from coordinate 5,656,484 downwards.
AATTCGTGCGCCCCATTTGTAAACCCAACCCGAGTCCGTTACAATTTCTAGTATTTTCTTTGCATACTATAATATTTGTGGGTAAAATAAATTTTCAATAACTTGCAACACCATGTGATTTGTTATGATATGGTACCTCGTAATTTTTACTTAAAACTGATACTAAAAGACCTTACAGTATTAAAATTAGTATCGTTTTATATTAAAATCGAGCCAATAGATAGTACTATGATGAATGTAAGCTTGTTAAACTTGATAGTATCTACTTACATGTGAAAATATGTCTCATCCATCATTCCATCGTGTTTTCGTTCATTATGCTCTATACAACCGAACAAAATCCACCCACCCATGTCACACACTCGTTAAGTGATGATAATAGTCTAATAAACTTAATAAACACCCACAAATCACTAGCAAATCAAAAATAAATAGCATTTAGAAAATTTTGTTGTAACTGTCAGCCTTTGTTTGGCACAGATTTTTCATTTGTTTCATTGTTTGGCACAGAGAACTGACGTAAACAGGCGCCACAGCAAAAAGGACAAAAAACATTTACAGCTTAACGTTTCTTTCTCACGCTTAATGTAGCTAAGCGTCTCTTTTTCGCAATGTCAGAACTGTCACGATTATACCCCTGTGGTTGTTGCACATTTTGACCACCGGAACAGATAAGATTGTGGCACTATACTCTGAACTGCAATGTCAAACACGTAATATTGAGTTTGACAGCTCATTTACTGTCAGTTTTACTTCAAATTTCACGTCTACACAAGAGGTAACGTTGAGATTTTCGTTTTGCTGTAATTGCTGAAAATAACATAAAGAATGGCTAGGTATTTGCTGATGCAAGAAATTCTTCGGGACGAGAGAAGGAAAAGGCGAGAGGCCCTAAGAAGAAACTTCCGCTTGCACACAATTCCCGACTCTGAATTCGTAAATAACTACCGTCTGAGTTCCAAACGCTGTGTGAAGAGATTGTCCCGTTTCTTCCTCCAAGGATACGACACCGGGGTATTGATCCCATAATGAAGGTAAAACTCAACAAGTATCTTATTTTCATATTACCTTTAACCATAAAAATCCGACGATAAATAACGTAAATATCAGACAATGATAAAACATAACTGACTAACATAATTTCCGGATTTATTTCAGATTTTGGTAGTATTAAACTTCTATGCAAGGGGTAGTTATCAAGGTGCCGTAGGCCTCAACAGCGATGTGACTCTGATTGCCTTATATTGAGTATTGATGCATCATACACATCATCATACATTGGGCATATGGGCCCAACATGAGATAAAAGCTCACATGGAAGAACTCTCAATACAGGGATAGACTACATAGCTACTGGGTAAATGTTCCAAATATAAATTTATCCATTCTCAACCTAAACTATCTCAAAGCCTAAAGCGAGGTGATGGATGTATTATGTATGTTGGTAACCCAAAATAATAATGTATTAATCATTTCATAACATGTTCTACAGGTGACTCAGGGTATCCTCTCCGGTCATTCATGATGACTCCAGTGGACCATGCAGTAGACGACTCACCTGAAGGGCGCTACAATATAATTCAGAAACGTGCCCGTTCCACTGTAGAGCGCAAATTTGGAATACTAAAAGGGAGATGGAGGTAGTACCTATTAAGCATACTTAATCCAATTGCATTTATTCATAAATCAATTAAAACATTAAACTTACCTACACAACATGTCTCATTATTATAATACTTACCAATTAAAAGAGTTTAAATAAAGTTTTTTTTTCAGATGCTTATTAGCCGCCAGAGAATTAAATTACACTCCTGAGACCGCTGGCAAAATTGCAATTGCATGCAGTGTATTGCACAACATGTGCATACATGCTGTGCTCGACCATCCTGAATTAACAGAGGAGGACCTCGCAGCTGAGAACGCCCTGCCCATTCCCCAGCAAGCTGCAATTCCACAAGGATGGGCATTGGAGGAAGGAAGAGTATGCAGAGTACTAATACATTTATTAGAGGCATAATATGCCCCCGGCTTTGTATGGATATACTTATATAAGACAAAACAATCCTTATTGTGAGGTTGTAGAAGAGATTACTTTTAGTAATACGGCCACTGATTGTACTATTTCTTTTCTATGTTTGTGAAACTGTTTCTGTTTGTGTGCAATAAAGAGTATTTTATCTTTACCTACCTATATTTTTTTAATTTTCATTGTTTCTGGTATGAATGTGTTTCTATTATATCCATAAAAATATGGTTTTACCGATCCTAAGATACTTACTTTGTGTGGATACATCTATTCATGCTAACACACTTATTTATAAAGAATAAAACAATTTTTATAAATGAGAGATTTTTATTTTTTGGTTTCAGTCAAATATTGCTACTTATTGCTTAAACACTGATAAAATGCACTGTTTTCGCGCAGCCCCCAAAGCATTCAGCTTTTGGGCGATTTCCTGCCACAGGCGATTGCTTCGCACTCTCCCATCTACGCTCCTCATACGACCGCGCGCGAGGTCTTGGTGCTCAAATAAGAACTCCAAGAGCTCTTAAGTCGTTGGATCTCTTCGGCGCCCGTTAGGGCGCAGGCTTCGGGTCTTGAGGAGTCCCTCTTTACCCGGGCTTCTGCTCCAGGGCCTACTAACTCCTGGGTCCGTGGGGCCGCCTGTTCAGTCAGGCGGCGTCTGGTTGGTGTTCAACGTCTCAGTGAGCCGCCGCATCGACTGGTTGCCGACGACAGCAGCTCACGAGGGAAAAGAGCTCTTGAATCTGCTCCGTGCTGCAGTTCCCAGACCCAGCCATGGTAGAAAGAAATTAACTTTGGCGCGTTCAACTTCAACTTAACTTTATTTTATTTTGTGTTTGATTTTTTTATGAGCCTCTTTGACAGAAAATCACAGACTACCATAGTGAAAAAAGTAGAGTAAAAATATTTTGATTTTATCAAAAATTTGTAATTTAAACGTCTCTGCGTGAAAAATCATTTAAATAAATCAGTTAAATGTACATAAAAACAAACAGCGCATTTTAATTTTACGTAAAAATGATAATATGCAATGTTTTAATAAAACCGGTAATTTACCGATAAGCCACTTGAAAGCCCAACCAATACATTCATTCATTACACTATTTCGTTCATTCACGTAGTACCTCTATGATTTGTCTATGATTTTCGAAGAACGTAGCGCGGCCGAAGTTGGTACAGAGTACCGATATGCCGCCATTAACGTACGGTTTTCGATTTTCGTATTTAACGACGGAACGTGTTAGAGAGTAGCCCTCCTGTTCCTGCCCCCATATCCAAGGTTGACCCGTTTTTAACAACATGTGCAGTGGCTTTAATATGCTAGATGTGTTAGGTACGAAACATCTGTAATAATTAACCATGCCCAAAAATGATTTTAGCTCAGACACATTCTTGGGACAAGTGCAGTTTAAAATCGCCTCAACTTTGCCTTTCGACTTATGCAACCCATTTTTGTCTATGACGTAACCTAAATATTCTACCGAATCCTTAAAAAATTCACATTTGTTTTGTTTTAATCGCAAGCCCGCTTCTTCCAAACGACTCAAAACTTTAAATAATCGTTCCAAGTGAACCTTTTTATTCGGCCCTGTTATCAGTACGTCATCAAGAAATATACAAACGCCTTCTATATCTGATAGTAGATTATCCATAATTTGCTGACATATGAAAGGAGCATTTGATAATCCAAATACTAAACGATTGTAGCAAAATAAACCTTTATGTGTATTTATACACGTCAGTTTTTTTGAATCATCTAACCTAAATTGGTTATAAGCTCTACTAAGATCTAGCTTAGAGAATTTCTCACCTCCATGAAGCTTGGCAAATAGTTCTTCTATGCGAGGTAATGGATAATTATCCATATACAAGAATTTATTCAGTGTTACCGAGAAATCGCCACAAATCCGGATATCTCCATCGGCCCGCAACACTGGCACTATCGGTGTAGCTACCTCCGAGTGATCTACCTTTTCTATGATACCTAAATCCAATAACCTATTTAATTCACTTTCAACCTTAGGTTTTAATGCCAATGGGACTGGTCTCGGCTTGAAAAATCGTAACTGGGCATCCGGCTTCACTTTTAACGTTATGTTATACTTATTAAATGTCCCTAATTCATCCGTAAATAACTTCGCAAATTTACTTTTTACCGCTTGACTTACGTCATCGCTGCACCTCAAGTTATTGCAGTCCGCTGAACATATTTCTAAATGAAACTTGCTGAAAAAATCGCGACCTAATAAAGGAAGTTGTCCTTTAGTATCAATCACATACATTTTTAAAGTTTCTTTGCGGTTTTCGTACATCAAATCCGCCTGTAAATAACCTAAAGGTGATATTTTTGTACCATTATAACAATTTAAAGAAATGTTACAATTAGATAACGGGTGACTCGATCTAAAATGCAAATCGTAAACATCGACCGGTAAAACAGAGACAGCACTACCACTATCTATCTCGCAAGAAACCGGTTTGTTATTAAATTTATTAAAATGATCTGTTGCATCGGTTCGCCGTGAACGATTTTCGCCGACAACGTTTTGTGCCGACAACGATTTTCCGAAAACAATCAAATCATCTAAGTAAACTAGACATTTTTCGTATGCTAAACCTGTCATTGCAATAGTCATCATTTTTGAAAATGCGTTGGGGCTAGTTTTTAAACCCATCGGCATCCTTGTCATTTGATACTGACCTGAATTAGAAGCAGTACATTTTATACTTTTGTTATCCTTTTGAATAACTTGGTATTGACCTGAACAGAATGCTGTGTATTTTCTGCTGTCGAGGTCAAGGTCACATTGGTAATAACTGTTTGAAAGATCTAAAGATGTAAAATACATAGAACCTGAAAGAGAATCTAAGATTTCTGATATATTTGGGAGTGGAAATTTATCATCCTGTATACTGTTATTTAATTTTCTATAGTCAATTACTAAGCGCCATTTTTTGTTGCCGGAACTGTCAACCTTTTTGGGTACCAATAATATTGGACTCGACCATTCGCTTTGACATGGTTCTATTATCCCTTCTTTTAACATGTTATTTAACTGATTATTAATTTCGGTTTTCTGTGAATAAGGGAGTCGATAAGGCTTACTATACACGGGGTCGACGTTCGGTTTTAAGTATATGTGGTGTTTATAAATGTTGGTTGTAGTTAATTTATCACCTGGTAACAGAAAAATATCTGAGTACTTTGCACAAATATTTTCGATAGAAACTTGTTCCTCAGAGTTCAAACCTGTTAAATTTAATAATTTAAATAGTTTTTGACACGGTCTGCATTAATTTTTTCACACTTATTAAATGAACATAATTCGTACTCACTGATTTTATGAAGGATTGGTTGAATACTATCTAATCGAACCTCATTTTCATTTGTATTTAAGATTAAAATTGGTATGAAACCATTCGTAGGCTTGACTAATGTACTAGCGAGGAAAATGCCTTTTTGAACTTCGGACGTACACACGAGACATTCCTCCTTAAGATCGGTTTCTATGTAGTGAATCGATTCTGATCTTGGCGGTAAGGTATATCCATGGTTCTTTTTTTCTTTTCTTAATTTTAAAGGTAAAATTATATTTTCACCAGAACAGTCGCTAAATGATATTGTACTAGAATTGAGATCTAGAACTGCCTTTTGCTGTAAAAGAAAATCTTGTCCTAAAATCGCATTAGCTGTACAAGGTAAGTCATGGAACACATAAAATTTATGTTTAAATAAATGTCCAGTTGAATCATTACACGTGTTCAACGATAACCAAACGTATCCAATAGCTTCTAGTGTCCCACCGATTCCGTTTATCGTCAGCGTTTCTTTATGGATGGGAACGTTGCAACTCAAAACATGTTTATGTTTAATTGCAGAAATTGAAGCTCCTGTATCTATGAGAAACGAATAATAATTGCAACCTGTGTATAATTCTATGCAACATGTACTATCGCTTGCACAAATAATATGATGCTCATTATTACTTTTAGTCACGAAAAAACTTATTTTGTTGGACAGAAGGTCCATTTTCTTCTGTATTATCGGTCATTACATTCACGTTATATTGGAATGATCCACGTTGTCCCCTCGAGTTGTACCTATTATAAGAATTAGGATACTGACCTCTGTATGAAGACTGACCTCGGCCGGGGTTCCCACGACCACGGTGAGGAGGACCATGGTGGGCGGGGGCAGGGGCGGCTGGGGCGGATGGCCTGGAATGATTATAAGAACCTCTGCCACGGACATGACTATGAAATGTCCTTGTATAGAAGTTTCGGTTCCCACGATAGCCTCTGAAACTTTTACGACCTCTGTTACTCATAGTTAAAATATCTCCTGACGTGGAGGGCGCTGGGACCTCCTCGTCTACTGCAGCCTGAATTGCATCTTTTAGGGTATCGAAATTTCGAGCTGCTATTATTGTGCTGAGACGCCTATTGCGCAAACCGTCAGCAAAACGCTTTATTGCCTGCTTTTCATTTAGAGGCTGTAGTATTTTTAGATTTTCTGTTTTCCCATCTGCCTGTGAAATAGTAAGGTCCATAAATATTTCGGAAAGTTCCCTACCAAACTCGTCAATAGATTTCTGTTCTTGGCGCAAACTTTGGAGTCTATTTTGTAAAGCAACATAACTCTTTTTTGGCAAAAGGGCTGTACGCATATCTGCTAATAATTCCTTTACAGTTGCATACGAAGATCTTAATTTCAACTTTGCGGATTGCGACAGTCGGTTCTTTAACACAAAGTTTATCAAATTAATTTGACATTCGTTTTTCTCTAAAATAGAGCTATAATATTCAACTCCGTCAATGAGCTGTTTAGTGGAGGAGACGTCGTCATTCATTGCTGGTAGTAGAGAAAGAGCTGTTTTCAATTCAAACTCCATTTTGTATTCTTTTTTACTTGTACTAATTGAACTCGATGTTGAACCAAATGTGTCTATAGTACTTTCTTTTACTCTAATATGAGACTTATTACAAAAATTACTTATATCAGTAAACAATTCAGAAATCTTATCGCAATAATATCTAATTAATAGTAAATTTTCCCCAAATATTTTCTTACTTTTTATCTCTAAGTCTTAAAATTTCTAATAAATCCTTATAGCGATTATATAAAATTGTTGCTTCAGATAGCTTACTCTTTAAACGTTCTGGGGTTCTTTTTTCGTAACTTAACTTTGTTAAATTTTCTTTTATCAATTTTATATTTTCATGTATTTCTTTTAGCTCAGTAGCCATAATACCCCATTTTAAAGTAAAATTATTAAAATATTACCCACATAAAAAAATGAACATACTTATGTTAGAAATACAACAATAATAATCATACCGTCTTACTCGTATTAAAATACCTCCTGTAATGTATTACTGGCACTGCAAAAATCCATAGTAGGTACAAATGTTTCTATCGTAGCTTCGCACAAGTATATAGGAATGTTTATTCGTAATCACAAGACGTCACAAAATTACCACTTTTTTTACCACTATATTGCCCATAACACTTTCACGACACGTTATCACGGATTGCCGCTCTCGATGTCCAGCTCCTCGGCGGGCCTGGTCCTGGCCCCGCAGCCGGCGCACCGGGGCTCGTCGGCTCGGGGGCTCGCTCGCAGCGCTCTGCTCCGGAACAACGATCTCCTCAGATTTTGTCGCAGAATCTGGTCATTTATCCAGTCGTGGTGGCACTTCTTGTAGCACTTGTAGGCGAGATAGGCGGCTAACAGAAGAAGAAGGCCTAAAATCATCATCATCACTATGCTGATGGCCGATACATGAAATTGGAGTTGCTCAGTGCTGGCCGAATTTGTGCTCCCGATTCCATTTTGATTTATTATCACTTCCTCTTTTTGGGGTTTAATTGTATTGCCCATATTATAAATTTTAAGTTATACTCGAACGGAAAATTACTGGAACATTGTTATACGACTCGCGGCTGCCTCCCCGCGACGCCCGAGTCCGTACGTGGCTAGGGTCGCCATGTAAGGTAGGGAGGAGGAATAAGTAGAAACGCGGTGACTGCTGAGTAACAACTAACTTTATTCACGTTCACACGGACATGGTAAGTAAGCAAGGTAAGCATATATATCTATAAAGTATATCTATCACTACACTAGGATTTTTATGGTGTTTAAACTTAAAAACCTTAGGACCTAAACCTAAAGATAGGTGCGACGACGAGCAAAGCGAGGAGGAGCGTGTTAGGTGCACATAGATATCGAAAAACAAAGCTGAGCGCAGCGAAGCGGAGCGGAGCGTTTCAAATTTAGAGCAAAACAATTGCTAGGATTTTTATGGTGTTTAAACTTAAAAACCTTAGGACCTAAACCAAAAGATAGGTGCGACGACGAGCAAAGCGAGGAGGAGCGTGTTAGGTGCACATAGATATCGAAAAACAAAGCGGAGCGAAGCGGAGCGGAGTTTTTCACATAATATAGCTTAAAAAATATTGTTTTTATACGCATTATGCTGCATTATTCATATAACCATTTCTTGTTAACTAAGAAACAATCGGGAATTTGTATTTTCGGAATATTAAAACTTCGGGATTCGTAATTTTAACAATTCGATATAATAAAAAATCGTACTTTTGAAACATCGAAATAATAATATTCGGAAAATTGACTTTCGTCATTTTAATAAATGTGTTGTTTGAAATTTCGTTTATAAACTATTCGTGATTTTCGTTATTCGGAAACTTAAAATTCGGGATTGTGAATTATTCGGAACTATGAAATTCGAAATTTTTAAAATCGTTATTTTCATATTCGTAAAAAAGTAATTCGGAATTATGTAGTGTACCCGGGGTAGGTATATAAAATGGATTTAAGTGATATGCTCTGCCCATGGTACCCTACCTATACTATGTACGCATAAAAAACTTGTCTCAATATAGGTTCAGTCAAAGAGTATGACAAGGTTCTTGCCTTTTTTGTTATTTTTCCAAAAGCCACCCTTATTTATTATAAAAATGGGAAATGACTTGTTTCGCGGAAATTAAAAATGCAGCATAGGAAAGATACTTAAATGAAATAATTACAAGACAGGTGAACATGTTTTTTTTGTTTTGCACCTGCATAGCCCATAGCATAGCTATGAACTAATTAGACTGTAAGTAATGCTAAACTATCAATGCATGCCGCCACCGACGCGAGCTCATCTTTCCATAGTTAAACACTGTAATTAACTACACAAATATTACTTAAATATCTTTATGTAATACCACATGTAATTCTTGTATGCATGTTATACCTGAGGTCTACGGTACATACAATAGAACTTTCGATGTTATAAATCGGCTCGCCGCTGGCTAGCAAGCCATCAAACATCAATCAATAAGCAATTATAATTAGTATTCTACGTGGGAAAGACTCTCAGGCGTTATTGAAGCATTATATTAGCAAATGTAAACAATCGTGTAAACAAGCTTTTAGTTAACGTCTTGTTAATGGTTTTATAACTTATAAGTAAAACGATACGGGAAAAGCTATATTTATTATATTATTATTAAGCATGTTATATCTAAGCCCGAAACTGAAACAAGAATTTAAAAATTCGCGAAAAAAAAAAAACATTTTCCATAGAAACCTTGTTGGTCACGTGACTTTTTACTATGGAAAAAGATTTTTTTTTTCGCGAATTTCCAAATTCTGATTTCAGTTTCGGGCTTAGATATAACATGCTGCACATGTAGGTTTCGGCTTAGTGTACCAATTTTGCAACACTTTGTAGAGCTTGAAATACTTATATGCATGTAATGTAATGAGGTACAAAACCAGAGTATAGCACATATTAGATATCGTATCAACGCACAAAACCTCTAGGTATGTAGTTATGCGTTGTCATCACATTCAATCTAATGTTGAGTAGTAACATCTGAAGGAGTAAGTAGTGGTTATTCTAGTTTTCCATTGGAATCTATAAAGGCAGGTGTAGGTTGGCCGTTGAGGAAGGCCGATCCAGACTGGTTAGGCATCTCATTGAAGAACCTAGAACCTATATAGTCCCCGTGTGTGCACTAGTTACGTATAACAATGCAAAAACATATATTTGTGATATGATTAAGTAGTTACGATATGCAATTATGAGCATTTGAAATGATCTTAATGAAAACAAAAGACGCAAGACAGCTGGGCGCCCACACTCCTACGTAAAATCAAGCTGTTTGGCTCTAATTGTGTATCTTAATAATTATTTATGGTAAGTATTTTTCTTTTATTTATTTTTCTTGGCGTATTTTTCGACCTATGTGATTTTTGATTACCAATACCAACCCTACTACCATAGGTACACAGAGAAGCACTCATATTTTAAATAATCTCTTGTCACATGTGAATGAATTATAGGTAGATAGGTACTTATATTCCTTCTAATGTATTGTTTATGTAATATTATAAGCGATATTTTATGTGCGTGTAGTTAAGCGTCTTGCCTGCCCATCGATCCCGAGTTGCTCAATAGGCCCAACACGAATATTATGCGCCATTGTGTTTCTATTCTATTGTGTAATGCAATGCAATACATAAATCAAATATTTCTGCTTTCTTTCAAATAATGTGGGAGGTGTAAGTGGGACAAGGAATGGCACTTGTCGCCATGATCACAAACAAGTACAAATGTATGTATGTATTTAAGTTTTAATTATTAAAACCGTGTATGTTTAGAATATTTGTACACCTTCCTCATTTATTCTTTAAGGCATTCCTCCACCCAAAAGTTGACTGGAAGTGATAAGGCCGCCCTCTGATCAATATCCACTGTAATAATTTGTTATGGTGTTCTGGTAAATCAATAAAGTAGGTTTCTATTCTATCTGTCAAAACATTTTAAATGATTTTTACATAACGGTGCTCCGTATAAAGGTGGTGCTAAAATTAGCTAACTTATTAATTCATTCTATTTAAAGGTATGATTTAGTAAATTGTACTTAAATAACCTCTGTTTTTGCCAAGTGTCATCAGCTACTAGCCAGCCACATTAAGTATTATGTATATTGAAAAAAATACTTTCATGACATCTAGCCTTAATAACGTAACAGCACCAGCCCACGTTGTCTTTGATGATCCAAGGTAAAATCGATTCAAAAGAGGTGGTATTGATTTTAGTGAATTATAATTCGCCTATCCGAGAATCTGTGCGTGGCGAGCGTGGGAGAGCGGAGTCACTCGTACGCAATAAATACTAACACTAATTGACAATACATCACCCTGCATTGAGTTATCATTGCCAGGGAGCTTTTGAAACTAATGTCGTAGTAGGTACTTGCTTAACGGTATTTGGACAATGACAAAATATGCTTATTGTAAATCAAACATCGTATATGAGTAGCTTAGTTTAACGCTCTAGAACATATTAGTAAGAAAATTTACAATTATTATGTAAACTATACTTTAGTTTTATCCCTAAAGGATTTATACGTTGCAAAGTGCAAACCGACTAGATTTCACACCCCTTGACGGTTAACATAATATATAATAATATGACGTGTAAATTCTTAAATTTATGAATAAATGATTGAAATTGAAATTGAAATATAGTCACCCTATAACGGTTCCATATTGAGGTACGGATCCCTAAATTCTAAAACAAAAAATAAACACATTATTACCAAGTTCATAGCTCAGCTGTGGTCGAAAATATGTTATGAAATAGGAACCGTAAATTTCAACAGCATGTACCGTATAGCTTATACTGTAAAAGCTTAGGTAAACAATCTGTATCGCAAAATGGTTGAAACAGGTTCAAAGCGGAGTGTGAGCTCTCTTTGAGTCTGTGGCCTCAAGGAGGACCGGGCCATTACCGAGCCGGAACACACAGACCAACGAAACATTATTCTTAAACGGTTTAATTAATGATCCTTTTTCCAGCTGCCCGACTTTTAATAAGCATTTAGATTAAAAACTTATCTGAATAAGTTTATTAACAAAAGCTCGTATCATTTTCCTGTGGTGCGAAATTGATATTTTTCTGTAAATCATAAAGGTGATAAGCGATACATTATTGTGTGCTGTAGTTATTTAAATGAAATAAGTGTGTTGTAGAATCGAAAAATATCGGACACTGTTTAGAGTAAAGCATTCACACATCCTGCTTGACAAGATATCCGAGCGACTCTACAGATTTCACGACAAAATGATAAATAAACACAACCACAAAAACCTTAACAATACTGATACATAATAAAATAATTCAATAAGGCTAGCCAGGACGCAAAAAGTGTAACTTATGCTAATGAACTCTCAGCTTGCAGTTTAAACTTGTAGTTGTCGGGTTTTTGCAAACTGCTTCAATTATTACCGGTGTGGTGGGAGTGGGACACCCTTAAAATAATCGGGTGGTGAAGCAGGTCCTTACTGATCGAATTTATATCGCTCATTTGCGTCCGTCGAATAAGGAGCGAGGCGCGGGTTGATTGACTCCAGGGACCTTGAGGTACAGTGATGTTGTTTACTTAAACAGGTAGATACAGAAATAAGAGTTTATTTTTGTAGGAATATTGAGGTATAAGTTTTAATGTATTAGAAGTTAAGTTGTATCAACTGTGCTAGACTTACATAATTACTAATTACTTACATAGGTTTTATGACTATAAAAATGCCTAAATAAGTTTGTAATTAATGAAAATAGTGGATGTAAGTACTTGCTATGAAATTGATTCGAAACAATTTCTTTAGTAATGGAGTAATTAGATGAACAATTATTGTACATGTAACCTACGTTTTTATTTTACCTGACTTGGCTAACGATAATTTTTCAGAAAGTTAGGCCTACTGATCGCTATTAATATGCAGCTCCATAAGATACAACATTTTGGATACTCTCCAACGCAAACTCTATAACGCATCTTTTTATGTGGAGCGCGTTATCATCGTGTAAGGAAAAAAGTGGTGCGTTGAGCGCGGCGCATTGTGTCGGCGCGTCCTCGCTCGTCTTTTACGGTAAAAAGCTGAAATAAGTGCGAGCTGTATGTAGTTTCTGTACCTTACGTTTCGGTGAAGCCTTCAATTATCCATTTTTTCAGACGGTTTCACTCACGAGTGTCAATCTGGTTTAATGAAGTTGGTAATGCTCAGTGTATTGTTTGTAAAGGTACGTACACATTATACCTCTAGTTGTGTTGGGTAGAGCCGTCAGCACCAGCATTGTGCAGTGTTGTGATTAACTGTTATTGTTCGTAAACAGGCTGCGGTAGGATCAGCGGCACTTAGCTTAAAATGAGTAATTCCCACGATATTGTCTGTTGTGACTAACTCAATAGATTCCTTGGCAAAAGTTTTATAAAAGGAAAAATATGATTGATTAGATATCGTTAACGAACAGGCATATCAGGTGTTAACAATTATTTCCACTATGCACATTCTTGTTACATGATTCTTTCCCTATATAGAGTTAGGTCCGGTGTCGTACGTATGAGTAATACAATACATATACTTACCTACTGTTTAAACCTAATGAATGCACACATAGTAATAGAATTGATTCAGAGCTTAAATTTTCATTACATACATCATACATGTGCCTCACATATCTTTGAATACAGTCACGTTTTTGTTTGAATTTCATTAAGTTCCACTACACAAATACTTTGTAATCCAGTAATACCTAGTTAAAGCACTACCTACCTAAGGACAGCTAAATAATTTTCTTATTACAAGTGTCTGTCTACCAATTTTGCCACAACAACACAACACAATCGTATAATAACACGCAAGTATTCCGCCGTGCAAAATGCTATAATAGCCCCCGCGAGTAGCTGATCTCCTTGGTTTTTTCTTCCCAATGATTGCACCGAGCTCACTTTCACTAGCGCCCATCATGCGACGAGGTGACAGCATAATTAAGCGTGGCTGATATAATCACCCGCGTGTCCGAAAGCTGGACAAAAAGACCCGTGACCCCGAGTGACACTGCCGGATCCGACGAAACCAAAAGTCATCACCCACACTCACCGGTATATGAACACTATTACAAGTGGGCTAGAGCTGAAACTCAATTGGAAAACAACATGCACCACAGATTACAATGCAATCGAATTCGATTGCTTGAAATTACCGACACCAGCACGCGTAGTTTATACAATTCAAAAGCACAAAGCTTCGCTAGAATTTCCTCAAATTATTTCGTCCGTCAATTATGCAAACAAAGCTGCTAAGATCTCTCTTACGTCGATTGTGTGTACGAATTAGATCTGTAATTTTCAATAATCATACGATAATAATCATTTTGCTTTCGCAACAATTTGACGGTAGGTACCTAAATTGCTACAATAATAGTTTAAATCAACTCTTGTTGGGTTCTGGTTTTTATACGGTTCCTTTCGTCTGTCCGTGCTGTGGAACCATAATTATTATTTTGAAGTGTATGTATGTGTAGTCCTTTGATTGAAAAATAGACATTTATAATTTTATAAATATTAATTAGTAACTGCCATAATCGTAAAATACATAAAAAAATCATACAAATACTATGAAAAACTAAGTTTATTTAATAGTTTTTGTTTAAATAGTTACATAAAGGTATAATATTATTAATAAAAAAATAACGACACGCATCCATAACAAATGCCAGATAGTAAGTACTCCCTAATGCTCAGGAAAAATGAAAATCTATAAGTACATATGAAATTTTGAAACAATCGCAAATACCTATAACTTTGTCTTTTATACAAACTATAAAAACCATAGGCATACCCTTCGTGCGTGATTCCAACTCGCACTTAGGTACTATTTTTTTTTGTCATCATCATCATCATCATCACGATCCATCACGTCCCCACTGCTGGGGCACGGGTCTCCTTCCATTCAAGGAAGAGTTTTAGGCCTAGTCCATCACGCTGGCCTACTGCGGGTTGGTGGACCCCAACACAAGCAATCTTGTGCTGAGAGAGTTGTCGGGTAAGTGCATGGGCAACCCGACTGTCAGATGTTTTCAAGCTGCTCGAGGCCTCTGACTAGGCCTAACGACTGCTGCCGAAGCAGCAACCGCGGGACCCACGGCTTAAACGTGGCGTCCGAAGCACGGAAGCGTCCAGAAAAGAACCACTTGAAATGAGTCCCCCATCCAATGGCTGACCGTGCCAGTTGTTGCTTAACCTAAGTGATCAGTTACGATCACTGAAGCCCGCTCGACTACGGACGCTTCATTTTGTGTCAATTTGATGAATTTTTGGGTATCATCAATTTATTGGCATCTAGAAAGTATTTAAATGTCTAGTTAAGGAAAACAATGCTTTCTTTGTAGTGGCCGTCGACGGCGGCGGCGGGGTGAGCTGCAGTGGGCGAGGTTAAGCGATTGCTTAGATCCGCGTTCACCTCGGATTGTGTAACCGGGCGCGGGGGGGTGCGGCGCGCGCGGCGGGGCGGGGGCAGGCCGCGTGGGAACCGCCGAAAGCTCGCCATGCGCCCAGCTTCCGCCGCCGCCGCCGCCCTGCCTAGCGCGACCGCAAACTTACGACTATGTCACATTCGCTAAATTGCTAATTTACGTTGCGCTTATTACCATATTATACACCATACGAGTAAATATGTAAGCACAACCTGATGTAATAAAGGTACCTGTAGGTACCATAGAAAGCTACAGAACAGAGATATCGCATAAACAAATTTGATTTAAATACTTGTTAGCATAACAGACCGCCCTATTCCAGCTCGCATCCGCAATGTAGCGCTGAAAGCCAACAAAGAGCGTTGTGAAATTTATGATATGAATTCGTATTGTTTTGTAATTGTTTCTAAACGGTTCAGGGCGGTGGAATAATTCATAAGTGTGTTGTTCCCAGCGGCGGCGGTGTTTGCGCGACGACAGCTGAATAGGGCAATGGTGGCGGGCCGTTAGCGGAGCGGCGCGGGGCGCGGGGGGTGCGAGGGGGGCGCGGGGGGCAGGGGGCGAGGGCGGGGCACCTGAGCTCGCCCTGACCCCTGACCCGCGGTGAAAGGCGCTGCGCCGCAGACACATCCACCGCGAGCGAAACAACTCTCCATTAACGATAAAATGATACATTTTTGTAGAGCACTCGCCCCATTATTGCCAACCATGAACACCGTCAAGGGACTCGCGGGTCACTTGCCGTGAGACACTCGATGTCCTCCAGCCCTCATATGCACACCTAGCACCTGTGATAAAGCCAATAGCAGAGATATTAGTCTGCGGCACCGAGTGACGTCAGGTCAGATCGTCTCAGGTCAGGAATTTCATAAAACACCATTAAATTGTTTACCGTTTGATTGTACGATGCCGATTTATTGTTGCGGAAATTGCTTTCACTGAGTTTCAATCATAATCATAAGCAATAATAAAATTGATTCGGTAAAGACGGAGGCACGAATTGATGTAATAAAACCATTATCTTATACATTCGACTCGTGCTTCTTTAGAGGTGCATCTCCGATTTTAATCAGCTTCCTTGTGTCAAGATTTTATACAAAATGTATGAGTCAATTTAAAATTGATTAAGCGTTTCAGCTGAACGGCGGCGGCGGTATTGAGGCAGGCGTTAGTGGTGTTGAAAAATGGGTTCTGCCACATTAGGTTAAGGGTTAGTGGTGAAGGTGCAGGTCGGGGTATGAGCATGAGAATCGCGTAAATAATAGCACTTTCACATTCATGTAGAATTAATCGTCGCCGGCGTCGGAGTAGTCGGAGCCCGCGGCTAATGAAGACGGATGCGCGCGCGCAGGCTGGCTGCACACTAGGCTGGTTGCACACTAAATGATTAGCGCTCGCCATCAGTACGGTCTATGCCTAGATTTGAGTAATCTGGGCAATACTTGTTTCTAGGTTTTATAGCCAGTTTTACTCCACGACCCAATAAATAAAATGACTATGCAGCTTGATTTATTTATGTACTCACGAAGACTTGATGCAATAGTTAAATACGTATAAAGCTTAACTAGGTGTTTATTTTAAAGACCTCAAAAACGCTGGAAAGCTGAGCTTCTAGAAAAGGTGGTCTGTCTGTGTCGTTGGAGCTTTGCTTGGCTCGGCTTGGCGGCTGCACTTCCACACCCGCAGATAACAATGAAATTCTCAGAAATAACACTTAGCCCTAAAAATAAATTTTAACTTAGTTTGGGATTCTATCTATAATTACCATAATATATAAATACTATTTTATTCAACTCTTCAATATTGCACTCACTCAAGACGTAACTCAAAGTTTCATAAGCTTCTCAGTGAGCTTACCTAAAAACCTCTATTTACAAACACGACAGCCCAACGGGCAGGGAAATCTCTAAATCAATTACAAAGGCGATTAACTACGTTAACAGTAAATTAATTAGTTGGTGGATTGGTGGTTACATGGAAACACTGGGAATGTGCGTGTCGCGGCGACCTGTGACTCCGCCGCGGGGCATGTTCCAACACAAATACTGCTCGTTATTTCGAAAGTTCGCCAAAGTAAATCTTGAGCGACTAGATAAATGAAAAAATAACAAGCATACTTTTGCCTCAGAACAAAAATATCCAGCCGACGTAATTGAACACTCTTTTCTCTTGCGTTTGATTTATGAAGCCATCCATCTGTAGTCAGTCTAAATTATTAAAGTCGACTTGTAGAATTGACCTGCCCGATCCGCAACGACAGAGTTCACTGTGCGGAATATTTCGGAACATATTCACGGTTATTAAGAAAAAGAATCATTGAAATGTTTAAGGAAAAATTTATGCACTTACAATGCAATTAAGTATGGTGGTGGTAGAAGTTGTGGCTTGTATGTTGTCATGTCGGGCGCGGGCCCGCAGCGCGGTTGCCTCACGGATTCTCTTGAATTTCTCTCGTGGACTGTAATGATACGCATATTTGTGTATGACCGGTATTGTTTGTTAAGAGGTGGACAGCGTGACCTGGCAGTTTGGTAATGAGTGCTGGACTCATTGCGCTACATTTTAATTTCTTTATTGAGTTGAGATCTGAGGTAACTTCAATTCCCAATGTGGGCATTTGGAGGGTTCATATATACTCAGGAAATCAAAGCGGAAAGAATCCTTAGGTATGCATAAGAGACGCATTCAAATAAGGAAAATGATTCATAATTTATATTCATACCTAATAATTTTATGATGATGATAAGTAAAGTAACTTCACGTTAACAAATAAACAATGTTACAGGAATAAACTTAAAAATAAAAATATAGAGGGGGAAAAGTTTTACATTGTCTTTCTTTTTAAGATATTCTCTTATAGAAAATGACTCAACTCGTCATTATGAACAACCTTAGTTCTGCGAGTTTTTGAAATTCATGGAAATAATACTCTTCAGTGTATTAAAAAGTTACTAGGGCGTCGGGTATTTTCCTAGGAGTGCAGTTCTTTTGCGTTTTAAGCTTATTTAATTTGTAAGTTACAAAATAATGAAGCTTAAAACTAAGTTCTGCTTTAGCTTTAGGAGAAGCAAAAAGTTTCTTCCTTACCTTACAATGACTTTAGCATAAATGCATAATGCGTATTTCTCTGTAAGTACTTATATGTTTGTTTACAATCTCATAGAAGAGCATAAAATGAGTGAACGTGGTTAAATGGAGCAGCGTCGTGGTCGTGACGGCGGCCGGTGTGAACTCAGAACTGATTCACGAAATCGCCGCCACAAGCGCTGATATTGACCAAGTTATTGGTTTATTTTACACAAGATTATACCTATCAAAAAGTGGATGATAGAAGTAATTTTATGTTTTGTTTTGATATTTTGTTAATGCCTAGCCTAGATTAGGTATTTAGCTACGAACTTATTTTATATTTAATACTAGCTAGTTACATTATTCGGCTACCTGTGTGATGCTTGTAGAGCATCGTTTTCTACATTATAATTTTACATTGCCGACACTCTAACATAACCTAAGTAATTTTATCCCAAAATTCCCCAGTAATCACCAGTGTATGGTAGACTCACATAAGAGATATCTTATATGAATCATATAATATATAGGTGCACCCTGCACTATTATTAACAATAGCCTATTTAGTAACTTCCAATAAATAACTGATATTTAAGCATCTACAATACGTTAACAAGTAAATTTTACCAACAAAGATTGGTTTTTTCCTTACTCCCGCGCGTCAATAAGTGTTTTTTGTTCGTCAAAAGTGTCAGAACAAGGCGAGTAGACTGTAGGACTGCCGCGGGCCATTCCCACCGACTGACATCTCGCCCACTAATCGCTAGCGACTGGACCCGTTCTTGCCTCGCTGTGGTAGTGATGCGGCCGACTTGACACCTCAATAGTGGAATCGCCCTGCTGTTTCATGCTTTTGTTTCACGCCATGCATGTAATGTGATAGGAGGTTGGGTAAGGAAAAATACAGGATATCCGTGAAATAAATTAAACCTTACCTTTATTTAGGGGTCCTTTCTGTGCAACTTCTGATCTGTTTGTCTGTAAAATTCATTAAGTATACCTTTGTTGGTCACCTAACTATTTAATTATGTATATTTTATACGAATTTGTAAAAGTCAGAATAACCGTTTTTATAGAGCCTTTCTATTGATCCATACTTAAAACAGACATATTTGGTTACAGTTTGTTAACTGCATAACATTTGATGTTGTATTTTAAATGATCATAATCTCCTTACAGAAATGAAGAGCAGTCTAAAACGACCCATTTACATTTTCAATAGAGCCTTACCCCCTTATTCATAGAGAAGTTACAAAACGTTTTAACTAATAAACTGTTTTGTCCCTCTCCAACAAAGAACAATTTGTTCTTTGACAGAGAGGGACAAAACAGTTTATTAGTTAAAACGTGTTGTAACTTTTCTATGAATAAGGGGGTTAGCCTTTATTTATCTGTTGCTAGTGAACCGTCGTAGTAAACCACTGTAGGAGAAGTTATGCATCTCATAAAACAATCGCGGGTAATTTGAAAACTGGCTCGCAGCAACATCCGTCCGCAATCGAAACGGAATCTCATTCGGTGAGTATTCCGGCGACGGAGGAATTATGTTTAAATTGAAGCACAATGAGAGAACGACCCACGCGAAAACTATACAGATCAGGTACATTCAGATATGAAAGACGCGACTTGCGCATTGCCAACAATATACTTTTTATTTAAGTTATTAGAAGTTAAGCTTATCGCGGCGGAATAAAATATCTCACCTTTCATTGCCGTACCATGTCACTGGAACTTTTCCATTGCTCGCAAGCTTAGAGTACTAACCCTCCTCGCAAGTGTTTGTACTCACCTACCTAATACACAGTTCGCAGTGACCAATTTTCGATCAGTCCTCAAAAGGTTTTGACTTTTATACCGTAAATGCGTAAATCATATGCAAATCAATTTGGCATCACGAACTCTACGAAAAGCTCGTTTTAGTATACAGTAAATACTGAGTAATGTTAAGCTCGAATGAGAAAAAAAACGTAAAAGTATAGCGTAAATCATTCTTATAGCACCCCTCTTTTTGGGCTGCATGAAAAACAGTAGGATACATATTTTAAGTAGTGCCCATATCCATATCCATATACATAGCCAGTCACATCTACATAATTACACGATATATATAGTCTACGCCTGCACTTAGCCGCACGAACTATTTGGCCATCGATTGTCAAAAGCGATCCGCGCGGGAACAATAGGCCACGGCGATGGCGAGGAGAGAGTGATTTCAGTAATTTTAATATAATAATAATTGTAAACAGTTAGATGGAGGGCCGCTGGGCGTTGTAACTCACGATACGTACAAAGCTACAGAAGATCTGCTTTCATATTGATAAAATAATCTACTCTATGAATTTGGTTGAAGTATCGGAGGACTTTTGTATAGCTGTGTTTATTTGAACCTTCTGTAGTAATTTTATTTTATGGTTGGAGACGACTGGTCACGACTGTGGACACTCTACGGTTATGTATTCTTTTGTACAATTATTGGTGTTTTGTCCATTCTGCTAATTATTTATGTTCTGAAAAGAATATTGTATAAGGATGTCTTTATAAAAATAATAATTAAAACAATATAAAAAATATATAATATAAAGCAATTATGTACTTATGAATACTAGATGTTGAAAAGGGTATTATGGGTATACTAAAATGAGAGTCGCAACTTTTGACTTTTTCTTAAAGATTTTATCAAGGCGGTAGTATTTGTTAGCCGTGTAATTTATCATTTCCAATTTCACGAAAAAACGCCGCGTAAGTTCAATAAATATTCAAAGAATTGCTAAATTCAACAATGTATGATTATGATAAATGACGCATAGGCTCGTCAACCGACAAAGAAGTGTCGCGCGTTTTCCAGGAAATAATCTTATTATTTTAAGCCGTACTTAAAGCGAGACTCTCGCATTTTTAAATTGTGATGCAATTATTTTAAATGCTGACATTGAAAAAGACAAGCTCAAATAATCCGAGAATTTCTGCCCTTCACTTTGTTGGTCTGCTGATGCATTGTGATGGCCGCCGTATTTAGACCATGTGGACGCTGGCCAGTATATTATTACACGTAACAAACAATTACAAGGAAATCAACCGTAAACAAATCAAGAGTTGCCTCCTTGATACACGTGACCTATTACTTAACTACGGCTTTTGATACGTTGGTGAAAATAGACCGTGAGAATCATACATGTTAAGCTCGTACGTCGCTACGCTAAAGCTCATTCAGTAGATATTTCAGGACGAAAACTGTCAATCACAATTAATGCCAGGCGACTGGGTCTACGTGCTGTGTTGACGTAATTGTTGGTAAAAGGTTAATTAATTGTGCCAGATATTAAAATACTTACAAGTACCTAACCCATATCAACAAGACTACAATTTAAAATGACCAAGGTATCCGTGTACTGGCAGGACATTGTTGTTGTTGTTTATTTGTAAATAAAAATATATATTTAAGAGAGCAAAAGAAATAAATTTAACGATATAATAACCACCCTCGTTAAACTGAAGTGTTTCCAAAGGACTCGCCCTGATTTCTTGTTTTTTAGTTTTCTTTTCGTAAGCCTTGGAAGAAAACATGGGTACTACAGATGAATGTTCATGTGAATTGTGATATAGTACCTACATATACTATAGTCTCTCATTGATGGCTTTGAGTACAGTTTTTATACATGTTCTCTTGCGCAATAGAATTAAGATACAATAACAATATAATCATGATGAAGTTGTTTTTAATGGAGCGGTCCATAACGGGCCTGCGACAGACCGACATACACTGCCTCCTCGACAAACAAATATAGCTACTTTTTTCCCACATATACCGATCTCACATTTAAACTTTATTGCACTTTTGATTGACGTTTAATCTTAGAAGTGCAACTTTAAACATTTGCAGTAGCACTTATTAGATAGTATACAGATTAAAAACTGGATCTGAAAGTCTAGTCCATTACTTAGACACTAGCCTAAGTACCTAGACATATAAAAAATAGATATTGATTAAGGATTAGACTAGAATAGATCAGCTTAGGCAATCTAAGTTACTTCTGCCTGGCTGATCGGCCTAGATACAAATTAAATGCCAGATTCCCAGTGTCTGTGTTTAACAATTCGGCGAACTTGCTAAACTGTCATTGACATTTGAAACTAATACAATAATACCCACAGAGGTTTAAAAGTCCACTGATTAGCGGGAATTGGGCAACATTATAAGTGTAACGTAAAATCATACCATAGTAAATATTTTTCCTTGTGATTCCCGTTAAGGAGGGAGTAGGTCAGCGTCGAGATCGACATTCGGTTTAGTGGGTAAGGCTCGAATAATAGATGTGCCGGGCGATTGGAGGCGATAAAGCATGAGGTGGAGGTGGCTCCGGCGCGAGGTGAGAAACGTGGCAACAGGGCGTGAGATGCGGCGCGCGATACCCGCCGCCGTCGCCGCTGCCCCGATCCAGCCGATACCAACTATATTGAATTATACCCACACTAACATAACATTCCGTAGCGCCACTTCACTGCACCGATAAATCATAAAATGACAGCCTTAATTTTTTTCCAAAATTTAATTGCAAGTGTTAACAAAAATTATCTGAGTCAACATTGTAAGAATACAGAACAATTTTCGAATCGACACCTTCTGGTAATTAAAGCCCGTCACGCGATCGCAGCAGCAGAAAATAAGGTATAATCGATTTGCTATACAGGTTTGTGGAAGTGGAGCCCTCAGCGACTCGCGTCAACCTCCTCGTTGACGTCGCATTACGCTCGAGATCCTTCTGCGGCGTTTTTATCACATTACTTTTCGATTTTATCTTGCTTTTGCTTTAATTTTTCGGTGGTGGAATAATTGGTGCGACCTCTCGAGCTTTCGGGCGGAAAGTTGGTGATGACAGCTGCCTCGCCCCGCGCGCCGCCCGCCCCCGCCCCTGCGGTGACCGCGCTCACCGCCACTACTTAGTACCTACCTACTTTACTGTCAAAATATTTCTTGTTAAAATACTCATGTAAGGGCAATACTGTTATAATAATCATGTATTTTGTCGTCAAGCGTCTGACAATCGCACAATGTTACCCCACATAAGACAAGAGCGGCTCTCAAGTTGCGCCACAGCCGAGCCGTCGCCGCGGCACCCGCCTGGCTTTGATCCGCGGCTGCAGTGGCAATTTCCCCTCATCAAGGAAATCTGTTTTTACACATTCTTGATGTGTAATTGTTGGCTTTACCTCGTTTAATGATACTCTTAGCCTCGCGAAGTGAAACGTGTTGGGAATCGAATATGTTGTGGAAAGAAATTAAATCGCCAAAATGATTTCGAGGTGTGATGTGGGGTAAAATCACGCGCCCGCGATTACGAGGGGCGTCCCCCTGTCATTACCCTGTCGGGAGCCGGTAACGAGCCGCCAGCGGAACATTTGCACCTTCACACAGACACACATACATTGTACAAATGCCGCATTTTTATTTTAACTTTCCGTCGCGTAACGGTTAAACTAAAAGGTTGCAAGGTACGAAATAATTTTCAGTTTTTTTGCATAGTTATCCTGAGTTGAGGAGTAACATTGCACTAAGTATGTACATGTACTGTGCTTTACATGTACAATTTAAAATATTAAGGTTGATCTGAATAATCTTCAGATTACAGAGTTGGTCAGAGGGCATCGAGTAATTAGGTAAGACCATTATGTCGTCATGCTAAGAGAACAAGTAAACAATTTTTACATTAAAAAGAAATTACCGGTAATAGGTATGTCGTGTCATATCAGATGACCTCAAGATACTTATCAATGTCGCTGCGTCCAGATTATACCTTCAGTAAAAATTTCAGAAGCGTTTACATTAAATTATATATCATGCAATACTGCTCCGCATGCCCGAGTAAGTACTTACGATATACCAAGAGTGTATGTATACATAGCCTGTAAATGTCAATTTTTTGTTTACGCAAAATTACACGAGGCAAGTAATTACGGGCAACACCTTGGCGCAAGAGGTCAGAAAGAAATTCACTTAAAACTGTAGCATGGCAATCTCGAGAGCTTATGAAGCCGGGTCATTTTCGAAAACCTGTGTCCGAAAGTGAAACTACACGCGCATTTATTACCGGGTAAAATATGTAGATTGCTGCCGAGATAATAATGATATGTGCTCGTGGTAATGAAATTTCCCGACGTCAAACGGTGCCAAAGTAATTTGCGTTGCTTGTCTCTGGCAACGAGTCGCCTTAAGGGCCGCTTTCGAGGTTACGCAAGGCGTTAATGAGCCTTGATTCCACTTTAATAGTGGGAGCAGGCGAGGGAGGTGCGACCGCAGGACGAGGGGCTGTGAGCTGCGGGACCACGCGACGGCCGCGGTGAGGCTGCGGTCCCCGACGACGCCGCTGCCGCTGTCGCTGCATGCGTGCCATAGTACTGTATCTAAATATTAACTATTGTGGAATGAAAAATACAGTCTTGAAAAATTATTGCATAAATTCTCTTCTAGGATAGATAATAATAAATGCATGTTTGTTGTTTTTGAATCCCTTGCCCTTTGTCTGATGCCCGGACATCGTCTGTTCATATTTTTGATATGTGCTTAACAGCTATATATATAGTTTTTCCCCTTGATCATTCATGAAAAATATTTAAAAGTGTGTGCTTTTCATCATAAGGAATTGTAGCATGACTAACCGTTTTTGTAAGTTACTTTAAAGTTTTATGGCAAGTCAATAATAACCAGCAAATTCAAATCACTATGAAACATGATAAAAACTGACTTGTGTAAGTAGATAATATGTAAGTTTAATACTTATTTAATATTGAGCTTTAAAGTCACCTTAATATTTGTAATCCATATCATAAGTACGTAGAATCACTTACACAAGGTTTACAACAAACTTCTACTTCCTTGCAATATAGTTTTATAGACGTTTTAAATTTTCCCTTCGACGTTTTTATTTTGTTGGTATTGATATTTTTGATGCAATTGGAAGTCGTAAAGTCTTATCGGGTATACAGAATACGTATTATTACGCCTTCCTTGGAAACAGAATAGTGTCGTAAAAATCCGTCTGTAAATAAAGAGATCCGTCTGTATTAATTGACTACAACAGCTCAATCGAATGGGTAATTAAAGAAATTGGTTCAGCTTTCTTGGACAAGCCAAATTATTGTAAAGGGCCATAACATTACAATTTCACGGAAGAGCCCCGGCCACCCTGCGCGCGTCGCTGGCGACCGACTCATATTTGTTAAATCATCGGAACCCTGTAATTTTGATCGATATCTTTATTGACGGCACAAATTTATTGATCATTTCTTTGCAAACGTATTCGTACGTTGCGGGTGAATACAATATGGCTGAGCGCTGTCGCAAGTCGCACTCCGCTCAGACCTTTCTGCCTTGATTATTGCTACGGTTTCGTTTTTCAATAGCCTGCTTATATCTGATTGTCCCACTTCGCCTGTGCTGGGGAAATTAAATTTCATTGCCAGGGGTTACTTTATTTCGTCTTTATCAGTATCACTGACCTACACAATTGCAGGTCGGATCACACAATAAAGTGGTATTATAAATTTCATCGTTGCAAAAATGGCAAAATGTTAATGCGATACGGTTAGCCTGAGTACTGGCTAGGCATTAATAAAGTTAGCTCCTCATAAAAATTCTGCGTCTGTTTCAGAAAGTGGGTCCGTCCCATTAGGCGCGCCGCCGCCCGCGCCGCCCGCCCCGCCCAGCGGGCCGCGCGCCATCACTGATTATGTACCTGCCTGTACAAGTACCACCGGGTTTTTGTACAAAGCGATGTTTTGCGACGATATTACATGTAAAGCAGTTTTTAAACTACTTATACCGCCAGAATACTTAAGTATGAACCGGAAATTACGTTTTTTATAGGCTTCGGGAAACTCATGATTTCCCATTTCACATAACAGTTATTATAAATGAAATATACATACGAGTCATTAAACCTAGCTGTCTATTACCAAGACAACTGAAACTAGCAGGAATGTCCATTTCATAAAATATCCATTTAATGAAAAAGCTTAAACTACAAAGCGATTCGCGTATATTCGATAGTATGATCCAAGTCAGAATAATTGTGACGCATTTGGTGATACAAGATTGAAGTGATTGTGTTGGCTCGCGGACGGCGCTACACGCACGTCACATGTTACACGCCGTGTTCGCAGCGAACATTATTTCACCAGCCGTTATCTTCCCGTGTCCTCGTACAAATTGCAATGATTTATTCCCATTTTGACAACTTTCACCCTTCTGCGAAACTCCGTCGTTAATCTTTGCGAGCTATAACCGTTTAATCATTATGCATATTCATGCGTATCGTAGGGAGTTTGTTAAAAGTTTTATTTTTAGTGTCCGCTCAGTGCTTACATAAAATCTCGCATTGTGTATATAAATAAGCTGTAACTATATTTGTAGAATGCACCAAATAAAGACGCTAATAATACATTTTTTGTACGAGGTCAGCATCGTATACCAAGTAATTCAACAGTAGAGAATAGAAAAAAGGGTCTTTATTATAAATATTGGGAGTGGCTTCTATGAATATGGTTGCTGAGAAGTATTGTAGCGCCATTACTGAACTACTTCCTGGCGTGTGGACGCGGCTTATCATACACAAGAATCACACATCACCTACTATATTTACAGTTTTATTCGAAAAATATTTAGATTAGGCTCGACAAAAAATCACGATCAAGTTTTTATGGCTGTGTGCAAATTTTGTACCTACTTGTCCTGCTTGGAAAATTTATTATTTCTTACGTAAGAAAATTGATATATACCTACTGAATACAATTTTCAATTTGAAGGCAAAATTGAAGAAAAAATTATCACAATGTAACGTTTTTAGTTGGTAATATTTTGATGTGCTGTAAATGAACTTCAATATTGCAGACGGCGTCATTAAGCTAGACTTTTCCGTTTATGAGTAATTTGGTGCTATACTGATTGGAACTTTTTCATTGCTTGAGAGTGTATTATGTTTAATTAGGTGAGTATAGGTAGCCTTGTTGAAGACACTAAGGACCCACGTCATTGGCAGAAGCAAAACAAAAAACGAAATTGAAAGTGAAGATTGATGAATCCGGTAGGGACTTAAATCGCACATTATAAAAACTGTTGCTAAATTACTTTTTACCGAAAGCGTAAAAATTGATTACTCCGAATGAAATGCAAAATCGTGGTCCAGATAGCGGCTGCCATTATTCTCCTGCCTTTAAACACAATGGCCGCTTTATGTAAACATACATTTAAATCACTCGAGACTTTTAATAATTTCAAAATAAATCGAGCAATAAATAATCTTAATAAATATGTATAAGTCAGGCCAAATTGCAGCCATTACAAAAATGCAAATCTAAGTAGGTATCCACCATAAAATTTTCAGCTTTATAATACATACGTAACTACATTTATGTTGCATCGCTGTTGCTCGTTGCTAATATTTCCATCACTATCTGTTAATCTTTATCACATTTAAATGAAGCATATCCAACAAGAAATTCAGCATCGAACTTAAAAACTTTAACCTTATAAACGAGTGACCACGTAATAAAAATCAGTCCGTGGGTAAGGTTTCTCCAAAAAGCAATTGACTGGACAAAAATGTCAGTTGAATTATGAAAGCGATCGGTAATGAAATTGTGAACTGCATGCAGGTCAGTGGAAAGTGAGGGAAGTGGCCGGGTCACTCGCGCGGCATAAACATGCCACCGCCCCCAAGCTATGTTTGTTAAATATACTGCCAATTATAATCAAAGTAAAGCCACTGCCAGGTGCCAATTTCTTAATCTTTCTCGCATCGAACACATTCTCGCTTTTCGACCGTCGCTTGTTGATTTAGCTGCTCCTTTCAACGAGTACACAATATTATATCTGGCCACGATACTCGGCGATTTTGTTCAATGCTTCCAAACCAGTTTCTTGCACATTGTGATTGTGATCAAAATTTGATATTGGTGAATTTATTATCGATTAAAATTTCAATGAAGATGTAGTTTACAAAACATCCGCGATGCCGAAATCTGGTTCCCACGGTGCAGGCGGCCTCCGCGCGTCGTTCATCAACATCATTATCTATTAAAAATATCACGTCATATTGTTCGCTATTTTGTGTAAAGTTACTTTCTGCGTCGGCTGCTATCGGCCGCATCTTGGAACGCCTATAAATCACTACAATAATTATTACGAAACGACCAGTTCTCTCACTTGTTCCCTAAACTTATGAAATAATAGCTGCCGATTATAGTTTATACCTACTTTGACTAATAAGAGCGTTTTGTTGCGAAATTAGTCTACATTCTCGTCAATATGCGGTCATCAAGTAGGAGTTAAAGATGACACTGTCGTGATTTATGATTTTTTAAATAAAATCAATTCCACCGCTACTAATTTATGAGTTTTAATAAAGTGGAGCTGCTGCACCCTGTTATGAAGAAACCGAGCAAAGTTTCAGGTCAAAGCTTCGAACGATTATCCTTGACTTTTCGATAACCTGATATCAAAAGTCAATGAAATATTTTGGTATATTTACCGGCTTCTACCTGCATTCAAAAAACTTTACTGTTTATAAACGAGTAAAACTGATCCTAAATCTATTCACATGGGTTTTTTTCTTATGTGGAAGTATTTGTCTTGCAAATGGTGTCCAAATTGAAAAATACCTAATCTGTATAATTTATATTTTTCTTAGTAATTGCATGACTATTTTTCATTAAAAATATAAAAATATTACTTAATTCATGTCACATCAACCAAGTAACATTTCAAGGCTTATTCGATGACTTATCATTTATTAATGATCTTATCTTAGTATAATGTGTCTCTTTCCCGAGCGCGGGTAGTGAGGGAGAGCACTGGCTCAGAGAGTTATGAAATGGCAGATGAGTAGCAGAACGAATGGCCAGCTCGCGGCATCCTGGCAGACCTAGAAACTTCACCGCCAGTTCGTTACGGCCCTTAAAACTGATTTATGTCCGTAATAAATATTTTTTGAAAGTCCAAGTGCGATAATAACTCCATTAATTTTGATTAATGGCCATTTCTCAAAAGTGAATTTTAACTTAACTATCACGTCTGCCCGATGCCCGTCTCGCCTTGGCTGGAAGTTACCTGTCCACATTTTAATTAACCTTGAGTACATTTGATCGATTGTTCTCGTTTCGTTTGCAATTTACCATTTCTTTATGTCGCATTTAAAATGGACATCTATATTTCAGACCTTTAATCTGTGCCTCGATTGTCCAATTAATTGAAAATTCCTTAAAGGCTGAACTGCTTCATTAGTGACATGAAAAGCTTTTTTGCCAACACTACACTTACAAGAATATAAAGCTGCAAACCTATACCTACGTATGACCGTACTTACTTAAATAAGAACTTCAATACTTTACATACTACCAGCCAACTGTCAGCAAGTAGTACATAACTGAAGAATTCAAATACAAGAAATAAACGCTGCCAGCAAACATTCGACGAACATTAAAATATTTGTCGCGCAACATCCCTATTTCATAGAATTACATTTTGTAGAGTTTATCGAGGGCTCCCTCTGTGGCGTCGTTTTCCGCGCATTTGCAATGCAAGATATGCGACATTACCATAAACAGTCGAGTCGGAGGGCAGGCCGTCTATCGCGACGGACGACCACATATAAATTATTCAAAATAAAGTGTCGGTTAACCCTTGACCACCGCTGCCGTGCGCCGGCGCAGCCTGAACAAATTCATAGCATTCAGCCGCTACTTTGCTTTGATTTTATGACTTAGGGTTGTGTTTTTTGTTTATTCACCTTAGATTTATACTATGCATAGGGTGTACTTATTAAGTTACAATTTTGAAAGACTATGTTCCCAGAACGTCGTATTTAAACGATCCCTATCGATGTATAGGCTGTAGTGATAAATTATGTTGTTAACTTTGCCTTACATTATTATAAAGATTAAAGCACACAGATAACTGAACTGTGCGTGTATCTAGTCCGTTATAGATAAAACCTGCATGTATGGCTTGCCACGAAACTACAAATATTACCTAGATCAAATTTATAACGCTAAAGTTATAAAAAACATAAATTGCGTTTGAGTCAGAAGCCTTGTCACAGTAAGTGCAGCCATTGAAGATTGCCTCATAGATATACGAGTGAGCATCGAACATATTGAATTATTAGGTCCCATTAAGGCGTGGTTATGGAAAAATGGCTGAATTAAAACTAAAACATTGTCTATAAATTCTAACGCTTAAGTCGCGTATCCGGTGTATTTTACAAGACATTTGCATCAAATTGCATCTGCACTGAAGTTAATATTAATGTGTTTCGGCTACAGGCGATTTCTTTGATAAATTTGCGGCGTTCTGTCATATATATCTTTATGGGTTTCGACAGGATAATTACCGAGCGAAGTTTTGTGTAGCTTACGAAGCAATATTGTCACGACTTACCCGTCCTAGGTTAGTTATTAAACAGTTATTTGTGTCGAAGGTTAGTTTATGAGGCTTCATATTTAAAGCTACGAGGTGTGCGGCACTATCATGGGCCAAAACTTGTACAGAGGGTGGTTTTACAATATATACACATGTTATATTTAAGTGATTTTCGCAATATCGCCAGCGTATTCGGAACCCTCCCACCCCACAGTGCTCCGACGTACAAGGTAAATTTTTTCGTCACGGAACCCTGTTTCCATCAACGACTTGTAGACCACTCAAGCTTCTAATTTACTCGAAGATGAGCATGTATAGCAGCACGACTTCCAAATAGATAAAATTGCTTGCAATTATTTACCGCAAGTGTTAGGTTTACTTTAATTAACAAGTAAGATAAAAACTCAGCCCCTCAATTAAGAGCATTCAGAAAGCAGTTTTTCAACACACAATTATAAATGAACCGCTTTATTCCTAAGAATTCCTATTAGTGGGGTAGTCGCGTGCGCAGCTGGCCGCCCGCCCCGCGCCGCGCCGCCCGCCCCCCGCGCTCCTCGCACCGCCCGCGCCGCCCTGGACGCTAGGGACTTAACAGCTTTTGCAAAACGGCCCATTACAGATAACTGTACAAAATAATTACTGCAAAATGTGGCTTTCTATTTCTATGCGCGTCCCGAAGCGCGTGCGCGGCACCTGCCTGCGCTGTCATTACTTACTATGCATGAATGCGGCCCGGGCTGTCCGGGACTCGGACAAAGCCTCCTGCGACCAGCACCGCGACCTCCCTGTTCACCGCTATTATAAAATAATACTCATTAAGTCAACAACCACCGGAATGGGTCTTGATATAGACATAACGATACACTTGATGCGTATTTTATTCTAATGCTGCAGGAAAAAATCGAACGCAATTACGATTTTAAGCACTCGATTACGTTCACCGCATCTCGGATGGCATCATCCAGTTTCAAGCACTTACTTAACATTATAATAGCCATCGAGTTTTATTCAACACTTGTTACTAATTATAGTTGTAAAACATAGTTTTAAAAAACATGTGTTCATAAGAATTGTGATAAATGTATAATCATCTGTTTCGCTGATAGGTGAATTGTACCTGGTCATTATACTGGTGAAGCATTAATAAATTTGGAAACCTAATGCGAGAGCGACGTACCACAAAATCGACAGATTGCACCACGCGATAGGTAAGTAAATGATAATAATTAACAGCTATAAAATAGATTTAGTTAGGTATAAAATTTTACGTACATTTATAAATCATAATTCTAACACTAAGGCATAGCAAGGTAGTAAGCCAAATTTATTAGAACCATCCTGAACCTTATAGTCCCACCCAGGAATCGATCCTTTGGAGCAGAGCTTCCACCATTAGACCATAGCGGTACTTAACTTAATATCGAAGAAGAATAAATAATATTAAACACGGTAAGAACTATAATGCATGAACTGTTTTACTACATACTTACATAATTTAACAAGACGAGCCGCAAGAAACCGTACCTACAAAAGACATCAACGCATAGCAAAAGTTCTAAAATTCAATCAAAGAAAAATGTCATTATTAATAATGTTAAGAACGCATTAATATACCAGGAAGATAATATTTCAATACGTCAATTCAGCAAGATTAATGGCTATTTAAATCATACTTAGAATAGCATAACGCACAAGATTGGAGATTACCCAAATAAGCGAGGGGCCGTCGAACAAGTTGCAATAAAAATCATATTGTGGCGCAATAATTGTTAGGAATATT
This sequence comes from Plutella xylostella, assembly GCF_932276165.1. NCBI lineage: Eukaryota > Metazoa > Arthropoda > Insecta > Lepidoptera > Plutellidae > Plutella > Plutella xylostella. Next base: position 5,623,865 of record NC_063984.1, on the reverse strand, counting down.
ATTTTGGTTTCTGTATTTACTCCGACCTCGAGCAGCCAGCCTTGTCATGAGGCACTGATCACCATGTCAGATGCGGACCTTGAGACATCGATGGCTAACTTACTACAATGTACTGCATTGTTCTTTATTTTGTTGAACGTATATAAAAATATGTTATTTGTTTTTGTTGTTTTTTTAACAGTGTATGTATGTGTTGACTGCGTTAATAAACATATTATTATGTAGTGCTCAATGATCAAGCAATAAGTGAATAACGAACGATTATAGCCGGATGGTGAGGTGGCTATACCATGCACATACTACGTACTTGCTACCTTTCCGTCATCGGTAGATTGGGGTGGAGTCTACAGCCTGGAGATTGTGGGTTTTTCGGTTTAATGTTAGTCCTTTGACTAAGTACTTACTCGTAAATGAACTAATTCCTGATGCGAGCTCTCAGAACTATTCCGAGTATAGCTCAAATTACCTAGTATAGTTATAAGCATTCAAATTAATAGCTAAAAGCGTATTGCACAATACGATGTACCTGTTTGATGGCGCAGCTTTATATTATTGCAGCAATGTTATTCGAGATTAATATAATCTATAAATTAGAGAGATGCTGTTTGTTAGTACTTGTAAGTATTTATAAAAGATACAATGATCATTTTAGATTATTTGTATATGTATCTCATACTGGGAGCAGTGGTTATACCTTGTTTCACGGGGAAAGACATCTGATAAAAACAAAAACTACCCTTATTCGAATGTAATAAGGGACCTGTCAGATGTCTTTCCCCGTGAAACAAGGTGTAGTGACTACATGAGGAAAGCCGAGGGCAAACGGGTTGTGGTGGGTCCTACGAACAGTTGTTTATAGGGATATTTGTGGTATGTACCATACGTTATTGTATGTCCTTGTCTATTGTCCAGTAGTGGAAAACTTTTGACTGATAGTTATTCAATATAAAATATGTTTCTGTAAAGTATTACAAAAAGACTATAGTCAATCTGAGTCCATACAAACTGAAACATCGCTTAACAAAAACACCTACATAACACTTACAAAAATCTCCAAGTACCTACATCAGATTGTCTTGTTCATGCTAGTTAATTGAAATCTTGTCACTTATAAATAAAAAGTACAATAAGAAGTAAGTACTCTTTGTGTCGATGAGTAGGCGAGTGCGAGCGGCGCGGCGGCGGGCAGGCGCGGCGCACTGCTGTACCTACATATTCATAATGATAAAACACTTTCTATCTTCGGCAGGCTGGGAGGTACTTTGTACTTTATATATTAAACAAATTAAATAGTTTTTCTAGATTACATTAAAGAGTTAAAAAAAATATGTGTCTTTATGGGTGCTCGAAAGGAGGTTTCTCGAGTGACGTATCACCGTTTGGCAGTCAGCAACTGAGACTAATCTGAAACCTAGGGTTTAGAGTGGGTTTAGACCTAGATGTGACCAATCGCTAAGAAAAAGTAATGTAAAAACAAAATGACTATGGTTGCATTTCACAATCACAAGTACCTACTACAAAACTTCTCTCTTGTCAACACATTCATTGTAATTTCGACAATAGCTGGAATCAGCCACTCGTTAACTCTATTATACATTATCAACTATTGAACGATGTGAGCTATAAGTGAAAGTTGCTCATCGGAAGGTTTTTTTTCAATTAACGTATACTTAATATAATTCTTATAAATAAGTACTTAGTATTATTCCCAAAATCCATTCGAATTCTATTTTCATTTTCAATATGACACTGTTTTGCTTACTGGAGCAAGCTTTATGTATGTACGGTGGCCTGCGCCTAAAAGTATACAGGCGGCGTTTTTAAAATAGCGATCTCAAGCTCACATGCTGCTCAAGCACATCCACATCAATACTACTGCTACACACATCACACACAACACGTCCCCGGATTTATAACAGATGTAGCTGGTACCTTCATCATCAGGGATCTCTATTTTAAAAACTCCGCCTGTATACTTTTAGGCGCAGGCCACCGTACATTAAATTAACCAAGTAGGTAAACACAAAAATGTTTTTTAAGTACTCGGCAATCAAATCTTCGTTTTACGATAAGGTACCAAATACAAGACTTAACCTAATAAGCATAGATCAGCAAGAACATAGTACAAACGTATTTGTATGAAAATTAAGGTAGAACTAACGATTCTGACGAACTTATGCATAGTAATTTTTTACTCTATAAATATCTCTTTTTTAACGCCCCAAGATACTGACTATCTTTCCTATATGTGAGTGTGAAATCTCCACGAGTTCGTTTGACTTATTTGTCAGTCACGGTCTTATCAACTGAACTGATACCTTTAATTTGTTTTTGAGTTGCAAGTACATACTCGTATAAGTATTTACGTATTAATAAATTGCAATTTAAAAACATTCAAAAGTATGATACAGCAGTATTCGTTAATACATACTTCGTTGCTACGTTTTAAAATGTTTTGCCCGATCTCCTTGTATTTTTAATTATAAACACATTATAACATGGCCACGGGTAGGTAATTATTATGTTTTAAATATCCATGTTATATGTGTGTCTATTTTATATTATGATCAATAAATTATAAAACGTTTCCTTCCTTTTACTTAGAATATTTTAGTATTGTAACAACGGAAAAACACTCGATGTACATATACAGTGTCTTGCAGAAGGCAGCTTATAATTAGGTACACTGAAGTGTTAATTCTCTGTTTCGCGGTACTGACAGATAGAAATAGAAATTTACATAATGATAACGTTTGTTGATGGATAAGATAAAAAATAAATAGCCTTTCTAATATAGATTTACTAATCTTTAAAATTATCTATTAATGTTACTACAACTGTCGACGTCCTTTGTGTTTTTATGACCTAATCGTATTTATCATTTTATCACCGCTCTAAAACGAGTTGACAACTTGACACTTCCCCTATTATAAACGCACCTCTCTATAGCCAAGTGTAAAAATCCCTATAAATTATTTCAGATATAATCTGCAGTAGCAGCTGGCTCGAGACTGTTGAATGCGCAGTTGCGGACTCACTGCTATTATAAATGCTTTTTAATTAAACCCACTAAGGACAATTAACTCTTTTTCATTTTCTCCCAATAGTCGCAAAACGAAGCTCAACTACCGCCAGCGCAGCTAAGTGTAGGTAATTGCCCAGTCATGAGTAGGGACGCGTCTGTAAATATAAAACAAAGTTCTTCCATTTTTAAACAACACTATCCGTTATTAATATTGGTTTGACTGACGGCGACGGCGCGGGGCATCGGTTGCGACAGCTCGTTGCAGCTCGAGGTGAACCTGCCGCTTAAAGTAAGTCATCTCGAGCCATCGCCGCCGACGGACCGACAACTGCTAAAATAAAACATCGGTACGGTCATAGCGGCCGAATTATGTTATTATAGCTTCCTCATACATATTCAATCAGCACGTTATTGGTCATAAGTAAAAGTAAAGTCTAATGGCGTGTGTTTGATTGATGGCGCGGCTACCGGCTGAGTGCGCGGCCGGGGCGGCGGCGGCGGCGGCGGCGGCGGCGGCTGGAATGCCCCGGGATGCGTGCGCCTGCGTGTATGCACTCTTTGTTTTTCTCGCCCGTAACTGTGGTTTCACAAGTAAGCCACTCCGCTGCAAGGTCGTCGAGTGCAAAAAACGCGAGACACGTTTTTGTTCTATTTTTACAAAAAAAAAGAATATCAGAACACTTATTTGGAAGCGCCGAGCGGCTCGCCGATGCAGGAAGTAGAGCCGATTGAACAACTTTAAGATTTATGAACATTTTGTATTCTTAAAAGTTGTTCTGGTTTTCGATAGTGTCCAAATTATTGCTAGCGGCCGTAAAGTCATTAATTAATGTTTTTAATTTATGTATCTGGTTCGGGTTTGCTAATGTAAATCAGAGGATCAATTTGTGTATCACGGAGTCCACATAAAGCAGCCCGTATAAGGTCAGGAGTATAGGTTTTGAGGTGACTGGTATAAATCACAGTGGAGTGAGAGGGACTCCTTGCGTGGACGCAATCAAATACAGGTTGAAACTTAAAATCAGCTATAAAGAAACCAAACCAAACAAATATACACAAAAAGTACATTTATCATTTATTATGACTACCTATATACCTATTTACTTTTTTTTCTTCAATTCAATTTATTTAACACTGACAACATAATAATATATTTAATAATGAAATCACCCTGTAGAGTTGGTCACGGGCATGTCGCTCACAATCACCATCGATATGCAAAGTACGAAGCACCTCTCCACTCTGATAAAGATCTATCTATACATTGTGTATTCCTTAATGGGTATCTATACAATCAATCGTCAGCCCACCACGTAGGTATGAACAAATTAGTTTTTTATATCATCAGTAAAATAATTTCGACAGGTTTAACGATATCGTTGCCTAAAAATGCATGAAGGTCTTTATTTTTTTTAAAAGGGGTTATTTACTAAAATATCTTTAGAACCGAGGACGAAAGAACGTCATGAATTAGGTCCAATGAACTATTTCAGGCCAAAGTGTTTTTTGTACGCGTGCGTTACTTATATACAACACTAATATCATAGAATTAAAATAACGCAATTTTAACATAAATTAAAATAATAATTCTCCCCTCTGGCCGTCTATTACGCATGTATAAATGAGCTTATTTATGACTTATCTTAATGGTTTATCTCTAGGATGAGTTGTTTGACTTATCACCAGCCCTCTTTATCCCACCACTGAATAAAAAGGTAGTTTTGAGTTTGTTCTTCATTGTTTGCGCCTTTTTACTAGTTAACAAAACTGGTTATTTAATTATTTATTTTTTATCATCGCTTGGCCGGTAGTTCTGGACTTTATAACACAATAATTTAAAAATGGATTCAACAAAATTATCTGTATCTATAATTTTAATTTGGCTCGATAATCATTAAGTATACAGAAGATAAAGCGGCTTATCAAAAATCAATACATTTAAAAACGTTCTTATTTTCGTGATTAGTATCTTTACATCTAAAAATAGTAATCGGTGACGTAAAAAGGCACTAAAATTAATGGGCTGACTATGCAAAGCGGGTAGTGCCTGATTTGACACATGCTTTATTTGTAGCGAAATTAGAATATTCTGGCAATTCTTAGCTTTGATATAGGATTTGCAAACTCGATTGTTATTCATGTATTCTACACAAAATTGACTTTATTTCAATTTGACTTTTATATTTGGCGTAATTTGAACATAAAATCATTTAATCACATGATAAATCAGTCAATAAAGTAAATATTATCATTTGTTTGAAAGCGTGCATGTAAATTGGTCACGGAGCTTGGCCACCGCTCAGATTCGACAGTTGCAGAAATGTGTTTTGATTTAAACTCGTGCTTGCATTAGGAGACACATTCTAGTTGTGGCCGCCGCCACCGCCGCCGCCGCCGCCGCCGCCGCCCCGCCGCGGGAGGCGAGATGACATCTCTCAGCGTGAAGCGGACCTCTAAAGAACCGCCTACTCAACCATTCAATTCTCAACTCTAACCGGAAATATTTAAAGTCACCACAGCAATTGTACAGTCATATTTCATACCAACGGTTTATAATTGAAAATAAAAGCTGATATAAAAAGATAGAGCAGTTAGCTACGAAATTAAGCAACGAATGTGTTTTGATATGAAGGCCCATTGTTGGATCCGCCGCCGCCACCCGCGGGCCGCGCGCGCCCGTGGCAGCGGCGGCGGCGGCGGCGGCGGCGGCGGCGGCGGCGGCCCGCGATCTCGTCACGGTTCCCACGGCAAACGGTATTTTAAATACCTATTTGTAAATACGGCGACAGGACCGAGAGTGCATCGGAGTAGCCTCTTCAGGATGGGTCAAGGATCCGGCGACGCTCGCACGTCGCGGCCCGACCTGGCCTTGTAACATCCATGTTCTATTATTCGAATGTAAATGTAACAAAGTGAATGTTTAGTTATACACTTTATAATAATGCCCGCAACGGATGACTATGGCAATGGCATTACAATTCCCTTCTGTCGTTCTGCGAATTAAGATTTTTCCACGATTCTAGTCACCAATTAGAATGGAGCATAAGTTATGTAGTTGGATCGATGTCGTTTGCTCTTTGTACTTAATGTAATACCGAAAGGTATTTAAGTGTTTTTAATAAATAATTCGCTAAAGTAAAATGGCCGTCGTCGACAGGGTGATTAATCATTGTGACAATTCATTATTATGTAAAGAGGCCGATCAAAAAAATCGTTTTATTTTTTTAATCATCTCGCAAATAGATATAAAATTACCTGAATGCACTTTAAATACAAATAAGTATTTTATATATGGCTTGCTTTAAATAAATAAGTAGTTTTATGAACATTCTTTACGTTAGTATGTCGCCATAAATTATCACAAAGCAGCCATTAAGTTAATGTCTGTGACGAAAACATAACAGGCGCTGTCACATAACAAGGAAGAGTGGAGTAAGTATCAAGTGTCCGCGCAATTAAATGTGCAGTTTTTTATACGAAATGATGCGCATTTTTACCAGTGTTCTGAGTTTCCAGCTGTAGTGGAAATAATTTACCGGCGATGCGAGCAAAAACCGCGCCGCGACCGCGCGTGTGGGACGCTTCCCGTGCGGATTCACTCTTAATTTATTAAATGCTCTTTATCTAACATTATCTTTTAAAACACAAACTTACATTACATAAGCTGAAATGAGGATACGAGATTAGAAGTACCTCTCTTTATTTTCTCACCACAAATCAAATGAAACGTATGTAAATCAAATGAATTTTTGCGAAGGAGTTGTGATATTTCCTTATATTTCTACGTATAATACAGCAACTGAAACTTCCCAGGATAAATAAACCACAAATCACACTTTACTAGAAATACTAAACCATAAATAATTCACTTATCTCGAACAAATTTTTTATCTTACATATAGTAACGCTCATTCGACTATATTTGGATATAACAGTGTCCAGTCTCATGTGGGGTAAGTTAAGAATAACCCTAAATAAGTCTCGAGTTCTTGAAGTCAACAAAAAGTCAAGTTAATGTGAGGTAGAAAACTACCTACAGAAAGTACAGAAGCATTGTTTCCTCCAAATTATGTAATATAAAAAATAAGCAATGTTGAAAGGGGGCTACCATAACCCTCATACCGTTAGAATTATAAAAAAAACTACTACGACGGTGTAAAGTCGCTAAAATATTGTAGAGAAAACTTTGAAGTCATTTACTTTAATTAAAAAAAGGAATTGCTACAATTTTACTGTTAATATAAAATTATTAAGTTGGCTACCTACTCAAGCCTTACCCTATAGTGTACAACTACGCCAGGTTTTTTTTCTGTTCTTATTTTATTAACTATTTATCTGTGTACCTGTATACTTAATGTACTTTATTTTTTACAGTTAATCAAATGATATTTGTTAAGTAGTGTCACACGTGGGTACAAGTGCCTTACTTTAAAACTATATAGAAGAGAGAAAACCTCAACCATAACCACTTTCATCCAGTAGGCGCAATCGTATGAAAGCCCCATTTCATTGTCGTGATCGGAGCACGAAAGTAATCCTATTCAATTTAGCCGCTCATTTCGTCCGGAATGTTAAAGAGGCCGGTGTGCACTACGATAATGATAATTCATCTTCCATTCAATGTCTTATCTTATTGAGTAGATGTAATAGTTAGAAACGTAACGTGGGAACTGCGCTCCGGATTACGCTGATGGCTATCTCCGTGAAAAATGAATTAATAATAATACAGATCCGTATCGCTGTAAGCTTCACCAACGCAAACCACTCAATAGACGTGATCGGTAAAACGCGCCATAAAAAAACAATATGGCGACGCGACGCGGATATATTCGGTGGCGCTCGCTGCCATAAACTGTCAACTTTATACAATACAATTAAAGTGTCAATAAAAATTTGCAGCAACCATAAATTTTATATCGTCAGTAAGGACATAAATTCACTTGAGTGTTAATTTGTAATTCAGATCGGTGTCACTACAACACAAAACAACTTATTTAACCCATCTTTTTATTAATTAACTATTTACTAAATGTAATATGCCTTTGTAAATATCTTACGGATAAGTTTACTGGGTGTTATCTTGGGGTTTCAGTCGTAAAAACCGAACTTTAGCCATATTCATAGTGACTTGCGAAACCTTCACAAAAAGGTCGTATAACCTATAATACAGATCGGAATCAGGTGATCGAAATTGATATTGTAAGAGTGCGAGACAGTCGTAAAGACAAGGGGTTTATGAACCGACAAAAATGTTGCATATTACCGGCTCTGATACAGTATCAGCTCTTTAGCAGGGTCCCACATTAAACCACCAGTTTTACGAGCAGTTGTCTAATAAAACAATCGTCTGCAGCTCGCGTGAGCACACGGCCCATTGGATTGTCTCCTTTTAACTCTATTTATTGAAATTAATCCGTCGATTACCTACTTTTATCCTTTCCTGGTAAGAATTGCGGACCACCGACGCTTGCATCTGCCTCAAGTGCATGTGCAAATGCAATAGGGTTTAATTAGTTAAAGCTCCTATAAGTAAAACTTGTATGTGCATACCTACAGCCCTACATGTTTTGTTATATGTATTGCACATACAAATTAAATTACCATACAAAATACGCAGGTTAAATGTAATGTATCATCTAAGAGGGGTCACGTATTAAATCACGTGTAGCGGTGACACACTGCCTACTCTACCGTATCAGCAAACCGCTTCTGTATAAACTAAAGTAATGAAATACACGCGGAAATATTTAACACGGAAAAGCTTTTTAAAGTTTTCATTGTTGCGTCTGCGCAGAGCGGCCGCGGACAGGGGGGTCACTCTATAAGACGAAAAACTGAGTTTGAGAGCGCTGTTATGCGAGCCACGTCTCTATCTCGTTGTATTGAACGTGCCGATTGTACGACAGCTTTCATCCGTTCGTTTTTCGTCAGTATAGAGTAACCCTCCAGGCGTTAATGCGGCGGCCGGCACCGCCACGGCCTCGCCGCTGAATAAATGCTGTAATTAAGTGAAATTATTATAATTTTGTTTCAGAATTAAATGCATATCAGAACGTCGAGTCCTCCGCAACTTTATATTCATTATTAAATATTTAGTGCGTCCATTGTAACCTAAATGGGTTTACTTTTCATTTCCAGTTTCCTTGACACACGTTAAACTGTTACTTGAGTGCAGGTTCCTCGGAATATATTCAAAATATAATTGGATGGACAGATTGTTTATCCCCATATGACTAGGTCTACCATGGTCTACCACTATTACCACTTTTGTTTGTAGTGTAATATTGTTGATACTGTAATAAAATCAATAACCGTATGGGAAGCCCCGAGAAGGCCACGAATGACAGGAACCGATGTAGTTGCAACAGTTTCGGCGAGCCAGTCATCTTTCATTTAGCGGGCGGATAGTGCATGGAATTAAAAGCAAAAAGCGGCAATTGTGGTCGTTATCAGTCCATTATGGCTGCAAACAAATGACACGGTCCAAAGCCTTTTAAGCGAGAGTCGTGAGTCGTCGCCAGTTGTAATTAACGGAGGAGTTTATTGTGAAGCCGCACCTTCTAGCCGTTGAGCACAGACGTGGAGCTTGGTTCATATCTGCTCGGAGCGGAGATTCAAGATATAATTTATGCCATTGTTTCCCACTTGCCTTAGAATACATATACCTACATTGTATATTTTGTTACAGTGTTTTTTGTCTTATCTATCGAACTTATTAATATTTTCAGCTAACAAGAGTCTACTATTGGACATAGGTACTCCACTGCGTGTCGTGCAAACACTAAAGTACTCGACTGTAATGATCCACTTTCCGTACTCATACCACAATGTACTTAAATTATAGGCAAAGAGTGGAATATCATCAGTTCTTTCCAATTCACATTTTTGAATATATTTATATTGCTAAAACAACGCTGATTCGGTATCTTCGGTGTCTTCAGTGCCTACATTTTATACTGAGACTATATACTCTTTGACAATTTGCCAAAATTCGTTCTGTCGTGACAAATTGTGTGATAAGTGCGTGTAACTCAGTGCACGAATTTGTTCGCTTCGTCAAGTTGGACTTGTTTGCCTTTCGGCTTTTAAGACTCAGACACATTGCTTTCAAGATTAATTCGTGATATTAAGCTAGCTCAAATTGACAACAAAATGCACTTTTGATGTTTTCGCCATTTCGTTACATCGCGTGTGTTGTGTTTAATTGGAAATTGTAGAATAACAGGATTAACAAGTAGCGGCTAGCGATGTAGCGGCCGCCATATCGCGAGCCGGCTGTCCTCTAATCCTTATTAAGCTCTCAAATTAATATGATGGGACAGGTGTAGTATTTCATATGAAAGAAATCTGCATGTGTCTAAGATTATCAGCCCTTTTAATACATCTCTTATCAATTAAGAATATAGTAGTAGGTAGGCTAGTTATAATAAGCGCAAACTTGCTGTGTATTTTTTTTTTTTTTAAGTTATAGTAGTGTTTGAGTAACTTGTTTTCTAAATTATGAAAAGGTGCTATTGCTGTATGTTAGGTGTAACACGTATCCAATTATTTCTGCATTCCGCATTACAGGGGATGTACCACTGCTCCATATTAATTAGGTAGCTGACTGCTAGTAGTAACCGTTATCTTATTCTTAATTATATCGCGTAAAACAAAATAGGTTGTAGGGGAGGCGGGCTGCGCTGTATCATCACATTAATTTACTGCATCAGGCTCTGACATGCTCGGAACAGCCGTCATCGCCAATAATTACGATACGAGAAATTATTAAATGAACCTATTTATAGATATCGGAAAAATACGGACGAGAGGCGGGCGCTAGCATATTTTACGCTGTTGTAATTACCGAATGATACTAAATTAATATTTTGCAGCTTATGTCTATCGGTAAAGTTATGATTATTAAGTTTTATTATCCTTCTTAATAGTTTTTCTAAAAAATTAGAATTTTAAGTATACACAGTGTTAATTTTTTGCAGTCGGACTTAAAACAGTTTAATATCTGATATTGCGTCCTTTTTAAACGACTTCATTAGTTTAATTTTTTAATGAATATTTATCGGTATTGCGCGTGATCTGGAAAACCATACTTAATTGTAATTGAATACTAATTAATTATTACACCGCATCCCGTTATTTGCAATCACCATATTATTGCAGATTAAAGAAAATTAGCAAAAGCCCACGCTGAGTTTTTCTCTGTAAATTTGTTATAATAGACAGCTAATGACCAACATAATCATAATTTCGTTTTACGGTATCAATAAATAACGGCAGCATAGTACCTACGCTAAAAGGTTATATCGGACATCGACGGCATTTCCTAACAGGCAAGAGGTGGAAGATTCATAAATTTTCCCGAACATCGGACAAATATGAAAACATTAGTTTTCAAATAGCGTTAGATAAAGATCGTATCACTAGAGGGCATGGCACATAACTGATGTGAATGGTCCTTGCAATTTACGAGAATTGTCTTGTGTACGCGTACGCACGGCCCATGCAACATTCCCCATAATGGTACATCGATAACTAATAAACGTTTATTGCGTACTTTGACTTGCGATACCTTGATTAGATGAGTTGAAAATCATATTTTGACACATTTTGTACTTTATATCTGAGGGGATATACGCACAAATAGTAATTATAGATGTGCCACACGTTGGTTAGCTGCGATAATGAAAAGATATGATACCTATTCAAAATCCTTAAGCTGTAACCAATACTTAGGTATTTTGTAAGTGGTATTTAGTATGTAATTGACATTATGTGGCCAGGTCAAACGATTTATTTATTTATATACACTTTATTGCACACAAAAAACAATTTTTACACAGAAGAATTTTAAAAACATAGCTATAATAATTTGCGCACAAAGGCGGACTTATTGCTAAAAAGCAATTTCTACCAGCCAACCTACATACACATAAAACTTTAAACGATATGGACCTACATATGCTCCCATAAAAGAATACAATTGATCAACTATAGAATATCCTTAAAACACAACATTGTAACAACTTGTGCTAACTATCGCAGCTAATTGAAAATAAAAACATATTTTCGTTTAAAAGCGTTTTTCTAGAAATTGACAATACAAAAGGTTAATTGCGCTTACTTATTTTTTTAGGACCTAGCTCCAAAAATCTATTGCCATATATATCGGGTGTTGAAAAGCCGTAAACTGAAATGGGGTGATTCATAGGGTCACTCTAATCAAAGTTTGTTTGTTTTTAAGTTGCTGTAACTCTAAAGGTAAAAACGAATCAAGAATCTCTTTTCATTAATACTCCTTACTTATACCACTTTTTCAGACTCTACTCTATATATGTATGATATATTTATACATGTTTATATTCAGCGGGGTCCCAGCCTCGCGGCGGCGGCGGCGGCGGCGGCGGCGGCGAGGCGCTGCGATGGACGTGTGCGATACCATTCATTAGGCGACGCTGCCCGCTCACGTGTCAAATTAGCTAGCCCGCGGTTAATTAGACAAAGTTTCAACTGATATAGAGATGGTACAGTCATAGGACCCGTGCTTTTGTAGCGAGCATCGATTAACTTTAAAGGGATTTTCCGTGGTTATTTCTGGATGAAGCGTAAGCCTATGACACTATGAGTCCTAAACTCCTAACACTCAATAATAATGTAGTCATATATTGCCTTTTTTAAATTCTTTCAGTAGTTTTGATTTCCAATTTATAGTTAATTTTGTACACTTAAAAAGTGTAAAAACTTACAGACATAAATAATCTTGAATCGGAAGAACTTCGTTTAGCGCGCGCGTTGATGTCCTTTGTATGAAGAAACTAAAATAAATGATTTAATTTGACCTTTTGAAATTTTGACAATATATAAAACATACCGCATGTGATTGAAAGGTGTGTCAAATGTTATATGTAAATATGTACATAATATGGAATATGAATTAAACAGACAGCTGGAAAACCTTAAAATTTGAACCGTAAATCTCGCGTTGAAAATTTAGTATCAAAGTAGAACCTCCACTATACGTCCTCCCTATACCCCAGTAGATGCATCTGCCGCGTCTCTAGATGCATCTTGAGCAACGCCACGCCGCCATTAGCCATGTGCCAACCGATGTCATTCATTCACTATTTATTTACTATTTACCCAATGTTGGAAAATTCACTAATTAGACCCCGAGTAGTTACTAGTAGCGACATGTAGGCGACATCATTAGACGGGAAGTTGGCTGGTAGGTACAGGTGTTTAGTTACTTTGTTGAAGAAGTTGTTGCTAACGTATGCAGTGAGTATTAATTAATTAGGCGTAGAGAAATTGGTTTGGAAAAATGATGCACTTGTGGTAGTGTAAGATATTTACAGGAATTTTCCGTTCTAATTAATGTGTAAGCTCACGATTGCAATTGCAGATTTTTTCCAAATTAATTATTAAGTATTTTGGTATTTCATTAACAAAATATGTAATACCAGCCATGCCAAACATTCACAGCGCATACATTCAAGTCAAGTCACATTGTATTTTTAAACAATACATATTTCATCAAGACCCATCACGTACGGTGGCTTGCGCCTAAAACTATACAGGCGGAGTTTTTAAAATAGCGATCCCTGATGATGAAGGGACCAGCTACATCTGTTATAAATCCTGGGACGTGTTGTGTGTGATGTTTGTAGCAGTGGTGTTTATATGGATGTGCTTGAGCAGCATATGAGCTAGAGATCGCTATTTTAAAAACTCCGCCTGTATACTTTTAGGCGCAGGCCACCGTACCCACTGCTGAGGCACGGGTCTCCTTCCAATGAAGGAAGGGTTAGTACTTATTGGATTTAGTGAAATAATAATAAGTAATATAAACTTTACTCAGTAAAGTGAACCCGAAATTAAATTTCCAAAGAACCCAAGAAACATCTTAGACATATACAAATTCACAATTAAAAATACCTGAAGCGGGTATCAATCGAACCCTACATACATTTATGCCCAATTAATTTAGTTTGGCACATTATAGAGAAGTAATTACGCTAATAATGTTGGTTGCACATAAAGGGAGTGTAATGGTTGGTAAGAATGCATAGTTAGTAGTGTAACGTCTGCGCGGATCAGCTGCTGGGACCGTTATGATGCGCGCGCGCACGCGACGTCCGCACCCGCCGCCGCCGCCGCTAGTGGATACTACTTACTATTAGGTATTTACCGATAATTAATTTAAAAAAAGGAAAAAAAAACTAGTTTTTTTACTTAACCTTTTTTTTATAAAAGTGGGTTTAGAGCAGCTTTTTAAGTATAAAATAAAAACTTTATACCGTTTAACGCTTATTTCAATGCACCTGAAAGCTCAAGAGCGGTGGTAGCTCAGTCGGGTAAGCGCCCGCTTCTCACGCAAGAGATGCGGGTTCGATCCCGGCGCTGACATGTACCAATGAGTTCTTTTAACTTAAGTACAATGTATACCATCGCTCTTACGGTGAAGGAAAACATCGTGAGGAAACCTGCATATCTAGATTTAGCACATCTAGATATGTGAACCCACCAACCCGCAGTGGACCAGCGTGGTGGGAAATGGTCCAAGCTTAGGAAGGCAGTTTAGACCTTGGGGATATGCACAAAGGTTCCACTCGAGAGAGCCAGGTGCAGGTACTTACACCCCCACAGAGAATAGAATAGAATAGAATAGAAGCTCAAGATTCGAAGGAGCTTATGTATGGTTTTAATATAAATATTCTTAAAAAAACACGAATTAACATTGGATATAGCCCTACTATTACTATGTAATTGTTGATATTATTCGTAACGGGAATAGTCCAGTGAACCGGGCGCTGCCCGTCCGCGCAGCCGCCCCGTGCTGCCAATTACCGACCTCCTGACATATGATCACTGTCCCGTGTCATCTGCCAGTAGACCAGCTCGGGCCGGCCCCAGCATCGCGCCCTATTAGGGAACCGGCCGCCGCACGCGCCACCGACTACCCGCAATAACATAATTAGTACCTTCGACAAACTGTTTAGCTATCGATTCACCTCGTGTTACCCTTTTTGCTCCATCTTCTTAATAACTAGCTCAAGCCATTTATTACAGTGATGACATTGACGGAGCAACGTGCGGCCAACCGGTACAGTAATAACGTCTATTCTGAATTTTTAAACATTTCAGATAAGAATCGTGTTATTTTCCATCGGAAATAAATGGTTTGGAATTAGTTAATTGCTTAGCACATTATATAATACTTATGTGGAGTAAATTATTTAATAAAATTTATTTAAGTTTATAAATTTTCCCAAAATGTGTATGGTTGGTTGTTCACTTTACATGCGCTTATTTATTATTCTTGTAACAATTTTATATATTTCCATAAATACGAAGAAAACATACCTGCAAACCTAAAGAATTCAAAAATACCCAGACGTAACCGTAAACTGAAATGAAGAGGGTAATTTTGTGAATGCCTACTCAAGCGCTCAGTTTTATGAAATTATGTTTGAAACAATTAGCGCAATTATGAACCGTTTTGAGGCAGGTGCGGCATAGCTAGTGCCGCAGGCTGCGTGCGCTAGGCAAACAGAGACATCCGACGACACACTGCGGCTTATTTTTTTTTATTTTAATTGACGGTGATAATATCAGTTTACCTCTGAAACTTCATTAACTGGCAGGGAAAAAATACTCCAGCTTTTTATGACTAATTCCATCCGCGCTACTAGTTGATTGAACTTTCTTACATAAATGTGCTTTGTGCCAAACAATTTTATGCACATAAACTTTTCCATTACTACAGCATACTATTCCTTAATTTTCACGTGGACTGAGAAATGCGCATGTATAAATGTGCAGTCCAATTTCCTCCGGTAAACTCGATAGGTATCAACAACAAACAACGCTTGTTAATAACAAATTACGGTTTTATGAAGGTTAAAGGCGGAAACAATCAATATTATTCGTATCAGATCTAACATGCCGGCGCTTTCAACACTTCAGTTGCGAGTCCTCGTGACGGCGCGCGCCGCGAACATCTCGCGCTACATAAATCCCTCGGCCCCGTTGTGAAAGCCAATATTCTTTGCACCAAGCTCTATTTCTAACATTAAATAAATTATACCGATGTTACGAGAACGGATCACTAAAATCAAACCGGTCGTCGGACGCCTCTGAAGTCTAGACAGTGCAAGGCAAACGACAGTTTTTTTGGGATGCCTGTAAATAAACTAAATAAGTGCATTCCACTTTGCATATTGTGTCTAATTTATACATCTAGGCGTGGGCTGTCGTATAAAGTTACAGAATTTTAATGGGTTTATTTCGCAATTTAAATATAGCTAGGTAGTTTTTAAAGATACAAAAATAATATTTAACCAAATATGTCTGTTGTATATTTTTCCAGACTGGCCAATCAATGACAGTAAATTATTGTTGATTGACCGCACAACAAGCTCGCTGTCACTATCAATTTGATTGATGCTCTTTGTTTTTGTTATGCTTTCATCACGCTGAGCATTAAATATCAGGTGGAGTGGTCGGTGATTAGTCTGTGCCAATAGACGCCGGCTCGAGCCCCGGCGCCGCGAACCTTCCCAAGACTTTACCTTTAACCGCTTCCAGAATCACGAGTCTCATTTTATGGCTTACGACTGTTGTAAAAAGGTTTTAACACTAATACCTTTCATGTTCTTTAAAGAAAATATAGATGGTATAATTCTTTCTTAGGATTTAGATTTTGAAATGTACTAAACCCATATGTCTTAAAAGTTACCTCGGCGCCTACAAACATGGTCATTAAAGTGGACTTATTAATTTAGTGTCTAAGCATGAATCATTGTATAATCCCTGGTCAGACAAGTGGGCAGGTACTGGGTCTATCCAATAATTTATAATTTCCATCGTCCATCGCGCTATCGCAAGCCGCATCGAATTACAGCATTCCGAAACATCTTGACTAACAAATTTGCAAATGCAACAAACTTGGAAGGCTATTAGTGAGCGACCGGCGAGCCCGACCCGTGTGAGCCGACACTTTCCACCAACTTTATGACTCAATTCTGAAAGAAGAGTTATGTGTTTAGATCAGGCATTAGTATGAACAGAGCGCTTCCAATTATTTACGGCGCGGCGCAGGGCCTACGGCTCTCAGTTTTGCAATAGTTTATAGTGGTTCCAGCGAATTATGTTATGTATCTGCAAACACGTTGCATTGTTTATGTTGACTAATGTTAATTTAGTCAAAATATTCAACAGATGTCATGTTTCATGTCTTTTAGTACGTAATCTGTCTAGCGTATCTGTCCAGTAAAACAACAACAAATATACTTGCAAAATATTCATATCTATTTACATGCGCCTTGCATGTTACAGAATTAACCAGTTTACTAATAAAGTTATTTTTTTGGCTTTTTGATTTATGAATAACAGCTTTAAATGTTCAGTCAATATTTTATATTTTTAATTTAATCTACCTAATGATTACACGTTGTGACTCATTAGTTTCATTGCATACATGAGTAATTTCATTTTTATAGTCAAGTTAGTATTTAAATTATTCAAATAAAAAAATATATTACGTCTATACGCAAAAAATTGTGACTACATTTGGCATAATTGGTATCTAATCAAGTTATAGTCATAAATCTTTTAATTAATATTTCCTAATATTAACTGGTGACTGTCGCCTACATAGTGCCACGAGATTAAGTGACGTATCGGTCTATTGCGGAATATTCGTGGCACAATCGAGATAAAAAAAAATACTTTAGGTACATAAGAATCTCCTAAGAAGATCCAACTCACTAATAACTATGTTCTCAGTTCTCAGCCTGCCCCATCTAGCTAGAGCTCCAAAGAGCTAGATGCATCCAAATAAACAACATAAAATTTCCTGTTTAATTCCAAAATTGAAAATCAAATGAGATGATATAAAGTTGCTAACTAACTATTGAAGATAAAATTTTCACACGTTAGCTCAGACCGTAAAGTTTCTAAGTAGTTTGTTTATTGAGCCATCCAGTTCTAGTTTTATCAACTGGGTTTATGTTCATTAAATAAGTAGAAATAATTTGCATACAAGTATATTCAAGTTTATTCTTGATTTTTTTTTTGTATTTTGAGAAATTACCCTCATATTTGTATCATAACATAGTAAATGAGATAATAAATTTAACCGTTTTTTATAAGCTTCAGAATGCAGTTTTGAATCATTAAAAATTTTTTCGTATTTCATTTCTCCTCACTTTATGCAGCATAATAATGTGGTTGCATATTATTTTTTTTTAAATTCTGAGTCATAAGTATGTTTCATCGTTTTGACTTGCCGATATGTCCCCTACCCTAGGATCCCTTACCCACTTATTATGCCAGTTTAATTCTAGAATCAATTTCCACAGTAAGCAGTTTACAAGCTAATGTCCTAGATTCATAATGTTCGTACGGCAAGAGTGCGGTCATCTGCCGCAGGCGGGTTCCGTACACGTGCGGTGGTCGGTTATTTCATGTACTAAAACGATTTGCCGTACACCGTACTGCAGCGGGGTCACTCTATATGACAAAATATAAAGTTTCGAACCGTCAGCGACCGACTGAGTTCGCGGCGTATCGATTTAGTACGCTCTTCCATAATATTTGAAATGGAGTGTTCAGTCTGCTAGTTTAGTACGCAGTTTGCAGCGTTACGCGCGCTGACTAGCTCAGTATCTCGCCGCTAACAGTCTGCCCACTGAGGACACGGATTTAGTCGTTGTATTAAACGTTCCGTTTGTACGTCTCGTTTGTTTGTTTCTCGTCAGTATAGAGTAACCCTCCAGTATTGTAGCATAGCGGGACCCTGCGTGGTGTTCCAGTTACGGAGGGCTTTGGGCGAAATTTCACACAATGGGAACTGCTTGTAGCGTTCAGGAGTGGGTTTTGTTTAAGATATTATGTATGATTGTACATATTAATAATATTTATCTTCATATTAAGTATATGTATCATCTAGCTATTTACCTGGTGTGCAATGGTAATGTTATGTAACATGTGTACTAAATTGTTTAAATAATGGATTATTTTATGTATCTTATTTTTCAGTTAGGGTTCCGCACCTCAAAGTTTGTCCGTTCGTCCTCTTTATTAGAAATAGTATCAAATAAAGTTATTTTTACTGAAAAACTATAACTTTTCAAAGAGTTCAAACACTTGGTATCGGTTCGATATAAAAAAAAATATGTATCATATTATCCAAATTTAGAGTTTTGGGTATTGTTTCCGTTATTAGAATATATTGTAATATTTTAAGCGATTTAAAAACCATCGATTCAATTTGTAACTAATCTTAATATATGCATTTTTAATAACAGTCTCTAGCTGAGGTCACACGAAAGGGCTCGTGATGTCAAGCACAAAGGATTATTGCGATCATTCGTGTCCATGCAAATGAGAACTGCAATCGTGTTCCCAGCTAAACGGTCTTTCAGCTTTACTTATTCTGAATAATATGAACGTAACTTTATTTTATAGCATAACGACTCTTTATTGTTTTACTAGTTCCCTTCTTAGTTTTGTTCTCTTGCAAGTATTCTTGTTAATTTTGTAGGAGATATTTTTATTCTCAAATAAAAGACATGAGTTGCAATTTTCCATCATAATACTTTTATACAAATACCTAAACACCGATGTAGAGTTCATGTAGAGTATACTTCTGCTCCAAGAGCATAATACTTATTATCCGCCATACGAGTATATTATCCACTGTTGAAAATATAATGAGTATTTTTTAAAGCATCATCATCAGTTAATAATCATCCACTGCTGAAAATAGGTCTCTCCCAAGGAGCGAACACTCGGTCCTCGGGCTTCCTCATCCAACCACTACCCGCCACCCGCCTAAAGTCGTCAGTCCAGCGGGCAGGAGGGCGTCCCACGCTGCGTTTGCCTGTTCGTGGTCTCCACTCGAGAACCCGTCTACCCCAGGTCTACACCCGTTCTGCGGCAGATATGACCAGCCCACTGCCACTTAAGCTTGCATATTTAGATAGCTATGTTGGTAACCTTAGTCCTCATTTTTACAGCATGATTAATTAATTAATGTCTTTGTCCGCTTCAGTAAATCTAGTGTTTTAAAATGATGTGGTCATACGATAAGTATAAAATTGAGTTTTTTTTTCAAATCTTTCCGTACACGCCATACCTTCGCTGTCTTTCATCGAATATATTGTGAAATCAATGTAGCTGAACAGCGTACTTACAGCTGATTGGCTAATAATTTAAAAAAAAAAACTTTTCCACACAAAAAAAATAAAATCCATTTGTTTGCAATCGCTTTAGAATAGTAAAGTAATCCGCAATATGAGTGAAGACAAATGTTGTAAATCTGGTAATGACATTACGACATTATTAGGGTTTGTTTGTTGTAAATGCTTAGTTTGTGTGAACTTTAACGTTTGTTGCCGCCGCCGCCGTCGCATCTATCAGACAATCGGATGCGAGAACTTGAAGACTCCATACAAAACTGAAAAATATTACATTAAGTAAGTATATTTTAGGTATATACATTTTGCAAATATATCAATATTGAGATTTGCTGGCTTGTTAATCTATATTCTTTTTTTGTTGTTTTCGCGTCACTTATTAGTATTTTACACGTACTTACATATTTTTACCTCTCACCTGTAGTGAACACATTACATGGAAGATTCCTTTATTAATGAATAACGCAATAAAATAGCATAATTAGTATCCTTTAGTTAGACTATCCTAACTCATAGCTTCCATCAGAATGAATATTTGCACACCTATAATATAAAATGCAAATCATCGGTGTTTTTAAGAAATAATTACCACTTCCACCGGTATCATAAATAATCGCGACGTGACAGCTTTCGAAAGGTTCAGTCGCAAAATTGTGCCATTACAAAATCATGTAAGTTATGCTAAATCAAACACAGTACGGGACAACAAGTTGTGGCGATTCCGGGTACGTTACACGGTTCCAGTGATAAGACGGACAAAGCGGCTCGCAACTTGTAGCACTAAACGCTACAAGTACAGTCGACGGCCGGTTGCATGACTATTGTCCAGGCCCTTTCTGAACGGTAAGTAGGTAGTTAGTAGATACGTATATGAATTTTTTCGTCTCATTATATAATTCTTAAAGTCTAAACACTTCATTACTCCGTTAAAAAAATATTTCGGTATTTTTTTTTTACTATTTTTAACTTCACTTATTTTTATAAAAATATGGGTCATCATTGGCCACAGCATCTGTTGTAGATGGTAGTTGCAGCACTCGTAGGTTTATGGGTTGCCGCATCGCCGTTGATGGCTGTACAAGCCTATAGCGGCACGGCATTTCTTTCCGCATCGATCGCAAACAAAACATGAATGTATGGGAGGTGGTAGATCACGACGAAGTTTTTTCTGCTTAAGATTATCTAGCCAGTCTTCGTCGTGTTTTGACATTCCAACTTTAACGTCATGGCGCCACTCAGGTCTCATGTCAGCGCGTTCTTCCCAACCGTCTATCTGAATACCGAAGCTGTTCATGTCCCGCTTGCAAGCATCCTTAAATCTGAGAATTGGGCGCCCAACAGGTCTCTTTACATCAGCTATTTCACTCAACATGACTTGGCGTGGCAGTCTCTCAGGGGCCATCCGATGAACGTGACCAAGCCAACGAAGCCTTCTCTGCTTTAGCATGGCAGTTATGCTGCAGCAATGTGTCATTGTGAGAACTGCCTCGTTGCTCATTTTGTCCTTCCATGTGACTCCAAGAATAGTCCTCAGGCATCGCATATGAAAGGCGTTAAGTTTGCGTTCTTGTTTCGCATATGAAGTCCACGTTTCCGAAGCGTACAACAATATACTCAGGACGCAGGTCTGGTATACGAGGACTTTGGTGTTCGTAGTTAGCTTTCGGTTTCTCCAAACGCGTGCAAAGAGCCTTCCAAAAGTAGTTGACGCTTTGCCAATCCGAGTATCTATTTCTCTGTCGTTTGATAGCGAGGACGTGGTGGTTGAGCCAAGGTAGCAAAAATGATCCACAACTTCTAGGACAGCACCGTCGAGTGAAATTTTTGGAGGCTGGTCAACGCCCTGCACCATGATTACAGTCTTCTTGGTGTTGACACTCATAGAGAACATATGACATGCATTGCCGAATCTCGTCACTAATTCCTGGAGTTCGCTTTCCGAGTTAGCAACTAGTGCAGCATCATCTGCATAAAGGAGTTCTCTAGCAATCAAATCTTGACGCTTTCGTTTTGACTTTAGGAGACTGATGTTGAATAGCCTTCCGTCCTTTCTTGTATGCAGATGTACTCCGACGTCGCAGTTTTCAAAAGCAGTCAGAAGCAGTGCAGAGAAGAAGATCCCGAAGAGGGTAGGTGCTAGCACGCAGCCTTGTCTGACTCCACGGTTAACGGCGAAAGGTTCAGATTTTTCACCATCAAATATTACTGACCCATTCATGGTATCGTGGAAGGACCTGATGATGGATAGAAGTTTTGGAGGGCATCCAATCTTACTCAGCACTTCGTACAGCCCCTCTCTACTCACAGTGTCAAATGCCTTGTTGAGGTCGACAAAGGCCATGTAAAGAGGGAGACAATGTTCGCGACTCTTTTCTTGAAGTTGCCGAAGGGTAAATATCATGTCATTGGTCGAACGGCCTGCCCTAAACCCACATTGTGATTCCGGGTATATCTGGGAGGCCAAAGTTTCCAGCCTTCGTAAAACAACTTTCGCAAATGCCTTTCCTACAATACTTAACAGGGATATTCCTCTGTAGCTGTTACAATCGCCTCTATCTCCTTTACCTTTATACAAGGTGACTATGTCAGCGTCTCTCATTTCTTGAGGCACAGTTCCTTCATCCCAACAACGCAGTAAGAGTGCATACAGGGGCGAAAAAACACAGCCGAGCCTTATCAGTTCAGCGGGCAAATTGTCAGAACCCGTGCTTTTACCTAGATTTAGGCTTTGGAGCGCTTTAATGAATTCATCACCTTTAGGGGGGACGTCAAGTTCCGTCGCCACGGTTCGAGGAGTTAGATTAGCTAGTGCATCGGGGCGTATAGCAACTTCTTGAGAGTACAGGTTCGTGTAGTGCTGTGCCCATCTTGAAAGCTCTTCTCTTTTGTCGGCAATCGGATTTCCATCAAGATCTTTGATTGCGGCACGTTTTCTTTTAGTCGGGCCGATTGCAGACTTTATTCCCTGGTACATACCCCTGAAGTCACCTACATCCTTACACTGTTGTATTGACTGGCACAGCTTTACCCAATATTCATTAGCGCAACTGCGACTGACGCGTTGTACTTCTGCTTTGGCTGCCTTGTATGCATGTGTCTTGGCAGGATCCCTGTGGTTGTTAAGGAGATTAGTGTGAGCTATTCGTTTTTTCTCAATAACAGGAAGCAGAATGTGTTCGTAGTCAGCGAACCAGTCACGAACAGTCCTTTCTTTTTTGCCGAATACCTTTTCAGCTGTTTGTGTTATTTCCTTCTTCACTAGCTGCCACATATCTTCGGCACTAGTGGTTTGTTCCAAAGATTCCTTGCTAAGTTTTTCCTCAATCAGCTTTTCCAGATCTTTATATAGAGCCTTATCCTGCATAGCTGCGGTGTTCAGTGCAACTTTTCGAGGAGCTTTTCTAGCAGAATGAATTTTCTTTGGTGTAAGGCGGGTTTTGGCCATGATTAAGGAATGGTCTGTGTTGCAGTCTGCGCTGTGATAGGTACGGGAATTTAGGATATCGCGTAGGTCAGTCCTCTTAGTTATAATAAAATCGATCTGGTGCCAATGACCTGAGCGTGGGTGTTTCCATGACACTTTGTGAATACTTTTGTTCTGAAAGTAGGTGTTCGTTATGCAAAGAGAGAGAGATGCACAAAGCTCCAGAAGGCGTTGACCGTTATCGTTAATGTTGCCAATTCCATGATGTCCTATGCATTCTGGCCAGTTGTCAGATTTGTTTCCCACCCTTGCATTAAAGTCGCCGAGTAGCAAAAGTTTATCAGATGCACGAACTTTTTCCAGACATTCCCGTAGATCTTCATAGAATTTGTCTTTTACGTCATCAGAAGCTTTTAGAGTTGGAGCATAAGCTGACACAAGAGAGATAGGGCCTGACTCTGACATTAATCTTAGAACCATTATATGTTCAGACACACATATAGGTGTTTCTGTGCAACGAAGTAAGGAGTTGTGAACAGCAAACCCAACACCATGTTCTCGTCTTTCACCGTCATCCTTCCCTTTCCAGAAGAAGGTGTAATTGTCTTCACGAAGACTGCCTTCGTCCAAGAGACGAGTTTCCTGCAGTGCGGCTACATCGACACGGAGGCGGAGAAGTTCTCTGTCTATGATGGTGGTTTTCCTGAGCTCGGGTATATCGTCGGTGCTTGAGGGCGTCGAATTAGAAATTCCAAGTAGCATGGTTCTCACGTTCCATGATGCAAATCTGGTGACTTTTGATGTTTTATAATTGTTTTTATTCAATGTTTTGCTAGGTGCATCAAAATCCCATCCTGTTTCAGACATTGTGACATGCCTGCTGCTCCACACACCTATAGAAGCGCAGGATAAGAGGCGGACCAATACCTTATTGGCCGGGGGCTGCCCAGCTTAGGCAGGCGGTAACTGGTCAGTTAGCCACGATGGACTATCCTACCGTCGGGAGTCACCCCTGGCGCCCGCGCGTACGCCTATTAGCGCGAAGCTTATAACCGGTGACTGCGACTCCCCGTGTTGTTATCCGCACCTTTCCAGGCACGGGTGAAGTGTCCTCTCCACAGGCGCTGCATGCCTGGGACGCATTATTAAGGAACACAGACTTGCCCAGCATCCATGATCCTCTCTCGACCTCCCTGGCTGTATCCCCAGGAATGACAAGTCACTACGTGTGGAGCCAGTTTGGTTGCAGGAGCTGCCGACTTGTTCAGGTTGGACCTTACTGTCGCCTACGGTACCCCAGATCCGTTGCCTCATCCGCCGACCTACACCGTACCGAATCCTATCTTCTCCGCTGCTGTCGCCGTTAAGGTCTTCACCCGTGACCCTGGGCAAGGGGTCCATGTTATACCCCATGGAACTGGGTCCCTGCCGAACTTAGCCACTCACTCACCCCGGCCTACTGGGGAGAGGAGTGCCCACCCCCGCGACGAGGACGCGCCGGACTGGAATTACCCCGATGATAGACAGAGAAGGTAGCTCTGTATACCTCGGGGCCGGGTTAATGCCCTTGTGTGGTTCCAAGAGCAAAGGCAAATATGGGTAAGTGCATAAAAAACATAGAAATTGATTTATCTATTAAAGATACTCGCTCACTGCTCACAGCATATGACGGACACCTAAAACTTATAATTAATCATTTATCGGTTAAGGGTCAAAATAATAAAACCACTACAAAAATACTCGTATAAAATCTAACATACGAAGTTATACAGACATTTATATACTTATACGTACTAAATAAATACATCTAGGTACACATCCATCAATTAAAAGAAAACAACGTTTTGTATTGAATGATATTCAATACATCATTATACATTATAATGAGTTCTAAACATCTTCATTAATGTCTCAACATTGTATTTAATGGAAATCTCAAAGTATACGGCAGCCTACAGTACGTCTCGTGGATTTATATAAATCGTACTTGATTTGAAGTTTATGTACAGTAAGAATAAAGTTTTACGATGCATTCATTGTCGAAGCAACTAAAGATGGGTTTGAGTGATTCTATACAAGTGTATATCATGACTGGATGACTGAATGCGGTGACTTCATGTTGGTATGGTTATAGCATCATTGAGGCTGGGGGATTTTCATGGATGATGCAGAAGTAACATTTATACGCGCATAAAATGTTCGATTCCGTGCAAATATCCCAATGTCTGGTAAAAGTTAATCGTATGATAAAAATCATGGTATCACTGCCTCAAATATTTCAGGGCTTTATATTTTTCCAGATTTTTCCAGTCAAGGATTACACATATTTAAATTTCAATAACATAACTGCCTCACAAAAATAAATATAACATTCACGCTCACCAGACGCATCCCAGAGTCCCAATGTTAAGGAGAGCGAGCATATTGCCAAATTGAGGTACTGTATGCACATCCAAGATACGGAAGCAAATAGAATACAACTTACCGCAACCTGAAGTTGTGTCATCCTAAAGTGTATCTAATCTACTAACTGCTGCACAATTCGGTACTCATGCAGGAGTTGTTAGGTATTCATGTTAGTAAATTAACAAAATAATTATTTAATTATTAGTCTCTACATGGACAAATTACAGTATTTTCGTTATTTCCCATGACACACCTGTTACAACAACTAAACAAAACTAACCACAAATGTGTAATGGCGATAATTTCAAAAAGCACGGAGCTTTTTTTCATATCGAAAATAAGCTTCGATTCTATACCCGTACACGTGTGTGCTACCCTAAAGAAGAAATAATTATTTATTTATAGTGGGTGGTTTTATATGTAATTAATTACGATTATAAAGTTGGGAAATTGAGGGGAAGTAGGGGACGTTGCGGCCACGGTTGCGCTTCGATTGTTTCCACAAATTTGTGATGTCCTGTACTTAGACCCCCTGTGAAACTACAAAATAGAAACATGCTCGATTAAGTATTGGTCATTTAATAATAAAAATTGTAAGTAATTTGTTTTATGGGTATCTAGAGATTGTTTTAAATTATACTTATCATACATAACGTGAGAAACATTGTTTTTTGCGGAACATAGGTAGGTTCTTTATGTTGTTTAGGTATGCCTTGACCTAGGCTATCGCCTCGCGCAGTTTGTTTTCACGCAATATTATTTTCTTTCAGTCAAAGACAATTAAGTATCGATCGATTCTGAAATCCGATTCACACGAATATATAGTGACAAGTATTCGAATTTAATAAAAATATGCAAAATGTATATTCATAAATTTTGATGTGTTGCAATTTACAAGGTATTAAACGTGCAATCGTTCCGTTAACTTTAAATAATCATCCCGGTGATATATCAAATGTTGGGCCAAGCGTTTCATCTGATGCCGCAGAAGAATTTCATTTGCGTTTCATGGCGAGAATATTTAAATTCAGTTAATCAATCAACAGATTGTTATGAAAGTTATGAGATCATTTCTCGGTCAGATTAGCATCGAACGTTGCAATGTTGATATGTTTAATGATATACACAGCGTATCAGATAAGAGATCTATCTTATAAAATGTTCAAAAGCTTAGAAACTCGGAGGTGGTCGAAGATAATGTATAGGTAAATAAGTAGGTACTATGATATTTTGTCAGGATGTAGGTTTCAACTTATATTACGTCCATACATTGAAATTTTCTTTATTTCTCTTTGTCTAAATGCATTTAGTTTTTAAATGACCTGCCAGAGTGCGTGAATGTATAGAGATGTGGCCGCGCATGTAATCATTCTATGAGTAGTTGAGTGATCAGCAACTAGTTATTTAACCGTCTTTTTTGGTGAGATACTCGGGTCAGAGTCTATTGGCTGCTAAATTATGTAAAAGCCTCGAATGGTTTGTTCTACCTGCGGGGTAGAATAGGCAAGCCATAAATTCGTTAGATCTGCTGAGAACTGTAAAAGCCAATCATATTTGTAATTCTCTGTCAAAATAATGTTTAGATCATAAATAAATAATATTTCCAATAGAAACTGTAATGAAGGTGAGAGGAGGAATAGAAGGATAGAATACCCTTTGAATTTGACTGCAGGTAATAATTAACATAAATCAATCAGAAGCTATAAGTACATAGCTCTTGAATGAACTTAAGTGTTTCATGGGAAACTAATGTCCTGTGCTGTATAGACTCGTATAAGTGTATTAAGTAGTAAGTAGGTACATGATAATAATGACCACATGCACACTGTTGACATTTATATAAAACTATTGCTTCAACATCTCCTAAGCGCCACAAAATGTTGGGCACTCTTTCAGTTTTCCACAGCCACTATAGGCTTCCTATAAGTCTTATATCATAGGTTCCGTGGGCCAGTGGGTTGCCTGTTGTTGTTCTTTATTTATTGTGTAACTCGTTTAAATACCTCAACAGTTATTGGCGGTTAATATACATATTTTGTTTACGAAAATAATTATTGTCATAAGTAGTTATAACTTACTATGTCCAATTAGTGCAAAAACCTGGTGGTACCTACTTAAGATGATACCGAATCAGTTAATTGTCTGCCAACTGGGCGAGGATCGAACCCGGATCTCCGGAACAAGAATCTGCATTACTGTGCCGGCCAGGCACCACTAACTGATGGCCATCAATTATGTGAACGGTTTCTCAGTAAATCATCTTCAGATTCATGAGTGCCACTAAATTATTTTGTATAATGTATAATGTCTTTGTACTTTAAAATTACTTTTACTTTGTGAAACTACATTGACAATCATTTAGGTGGCGGTACTAACAGAGCTTTACTATTTTAATAATGTGATGTCATAACACTTATAAGTGGCTTCAGCGAAACGGATTGAGGCAATAACAGGGGCCCTTATCTTGATTGAATGACTATTATTGTGGTCACAATAGTTAATATTTCTTGATCTGCTACACATTGTGCTACGCATCAGGCGTGTTCACGTTATCTCGCATCGTGGGAGAACCCGAAACTTTGCGGAGCCTCCATGACGCATCTCTGTCACTCGTTAATTTTTATGCTTTTTATTCCATTAAACCACTCCCATACATCTATAGTATTGAAAAAGACATACTTTTCTAACAATGATGAGATGAACCTGTCCCACATATTTTATTATTATAAAGGGGACACGCGAGCTTTGCTACGCCTTAAAAGGCTTTTCCCGTTGAATTTCCAAAATGATAGGTAATGCTGTGATTGAGAAGATGTGCGCGACCATACAACAAATAATTATAATCTTAAGCGCAATTCTTGTAACACATCATTAACAGCGACGTTTTAATTGATTGTACGATCAAAATGCGTGTTTGCCGGTAATAAGCGATTAGTCGTTCTACCGATACCGCCGGTAGCCGCTGCGTGAGAACTGATCCATCTATCTCACCCGATATTATATCTTCCTTCGTAATTTAGATAACAAAGAAACCATCTTGCTTGCAGCAACTTTTACTTCGTAACCAGTAGATATACAATACATAGATTAGTATACACTTTCAAGCGCCTTAGGCGTAGAGTTAACGATGACCATAATCAGTTCCATACTGTTGCACGCTATCATCTCACTTAAGAATCTCGTTATTCTTATGGTTTAAAATAATTAAGCCTGTTGCGATAGCAGTGTTTCAATATCGCCACCTAATTCGCTTAAGCCCCGTGATCGCATCAGTACGCTCGGCTGGTTAAATAAAATTTCGTAAGGTATTAGTCACCTTAGTTCATTGAAGGATTACACCGAGCGCGGCCGGTGGCAGCTGCTTGCGTGTTCTCACACGGCGTCGATGAGCGCGCGGATAACTCGCCGATGACTAACGTGCTGATCTAGATCGCGTCGAGCCATCCGTCCTAATGAAAGCTCACACTCGGGCTGTGAGAACATCGTGTTTGTTTCGGTGATTACTCTCCGGTGCCCATTTGAAGATACACATAGGTGTAATGTTTATGTGCTCGCTTGCCACACCGCGGACATTATGGGTTATGACTCTGTGAATAAATAATGCCCACGCGTAACCGAACATAATTAACTTTTTAGACAGGACGCGTAGACATACCTACTAAAGTCGGTGTGACTTTTGGGCAACTTCCACAAACCATTAACCCTATATATTGGACTAAAGTTACGGAAATCATTAACCGCAAAGCCATTGAATTTGTAAAAGAACATTGGTGAGTGCGGCCACACAGGACGCGCGACCGCAGCGACCTTGTTGCGTTAATGCACCCTCGTTGCACCACCGACCGCCACCGCCACCGCGGCGGGACAAAAAACTTGCACGTCATTCTGTTTGCACGACTTGCAATAAATTAATACTGTGCGGGTGCTCTGATGACAGGACGGGCACGACACGCGGCCACGACGTCCCATGTCGGCCGGGGCGCGACCTGCCCACCTCCGCTACACTCCTAACTAGAACATGAGACATCCTTTCAAACTATGCTACCTACACAAAAATAAACAATTACTTCTTAATGTCGTTCCTTTCACCGTTTGCTCAAAAGACTAGATGATTATCCTTAATCTTCAATTTGACCCCATTCATCGGAGTCTACCGATGCGCTCATGAAAATCGTATTGTGAGCTGATTAGGCGCAGTGATGGCATCTAGGGCCGAAGGGCAGATCTGCGATAAGCCGGTAACGTCGGCAGCGCATGCGTAATTAGAGATAAACAGAAAATAATTGGCCGCAATCACGAACGTGCCGCGGCGATTTGTTCGCGATCGCGATACTGGCGGAAGCTGCGGAGGACTTGTCCCACCACCGCCGCTTTGAATAATGATAGTCTTAATGCGTCTAGTGCCGGCTGCGAAACGAGACGTGATTAACGTTATCTGTGCTCCCCGATGGGGCAGCTCGTGACCGGCGCGCCGCTCCGACTGTTCTCACTACTCACTAAGCGAATGCAAACATACTACATTGCGAGACGAAACGACTTCTTCAATATTAACGAGACAGAATCCGCCTAATTAATATGCGATAGAATGCATATGGGTTGATGGTTACATTCGTAAGCACAAAGTTTTGTAACAGCGCTGAAGTGGCTTATTAACGGATAATTAGCTGACTAGCATTTAAATGTTTACGTGTGCGGGTAAAGCCACTTAATTCGAATCAAATCGCAGCCAAGCCCGTTGAACTCTGCACTTGTTATAAAGCTGGTGGTTGCAGCCGAAGACCGACAGTCTAATTAGAGTCGCAGATACAGATAGCACACAGACGTAGACCAGCGAGCACCACTAATAAGCAACTTGGCCCTACTTATTAGATGTCCCTTTACTTTACTTCACTGACTTACAAAATATGTGTTTGCGGATTGAAGTAACTAACCAACAAGCCTATAATTTATATTGCAAGGGCACATCAAAAATACTTATTTATATTCTAATACATGTATGCATTTGGTACATAGGTACTTGTTACTTAGAAGTTGATCATAATCTTCGAAGCCCTACCCTATGCACCTATTTTGTATACCTGTATGCTATATTTATTAAATAACTTTTTATTTAATTATTTGTCAAAATATTATGTATGTATTATGTACCTATGAATTTCAGTTACAAATGAAAACTTTTGAATCTAAGTCGGCTTATCTAATATCATTAAATAAAAACAAAATAACTACCTAAATATTTATTATTAAAACTAAGTATTCTATTCTATAGATAGGATTATAAAACTATAAGAAGTCTGTTTAGTACAGTTCAGAGATCAAGTACCGTAAGTTGGATTGGGACAGACTACAAAGCGTTGCATCACATTATCGATAGATCATCTATTATAGCATATTACACGGCAATTCTTCCACGAAATATAGAGGCCATTCCCACGATCAGTATATCCTGTGCACTTTGACTCACGTCACCAATATTTGGCACATGTTGGTACAAGCGGCGGCGGCGCCTCAAACGCCAGACTATTACAATATTCAATCACCTGTAAACATCTAGTGCGGTTTAATTGAAGGTGAAATGATCAGATAATTAATTTTAATTAACAATTTCAATAAATTAACCTGTCACTTCTGTTTATTAATTGCTCTCAGTAAATTGGGCCCTAAAACGATCCATTAATGCCAATGTTATCATCAGTGTTTAAGCCATGGAAAAGTTCCCTCTGATGTGATGTGTCTTGATTAAGCTCAAAATTATGGACAGCTTCCAGCTGTATAAAGATACAGCGTTAATTAAAATATTATAATAAAGGCCCTAAATCAGCCAATTAGACACTTTGACTCAACAGTATAAATTAATCATGTAAGCGTAAAATTGAGGCAATACGATCTTCGGTATCATTACAGAGAGTTTGCTTATGCAAATGCACAGAGGTATAATTACGCAGTCTCGTCCCCGGTATTGGTTTGGTTTTAGCGTATCATTGTGATTACACGTCATTATGATCTCGAGGAGACGTGAGGCGCGGCGGTGGCGGCGGGCGTCAGATCCACGGTTCCTGATCGATGTTTGTACACGTCCGACCTCTTCCGATAATAGGAGCTGATCGATCTGCGAGGTGGTAAATTGCCAACCAGCCCGCCATTAGTGTTGGGAAACAGCCTCGGATGTGGGCACTGATTGCCATACTCGTGTTACGAATGTGCACTCCCCGTGATTCATGTACGAATAAATTGCGTATAATTGTCACATTGTGAATTTATATTACATATTGTTCTCAAAGACATAGGCATATTTGTTAGAATCGACCGCAATTGCCTCTGGAGCTTGTAACATTTGCTCGTAACATAAATTGGTTGCGTACTTGAATGATGATGGGAAACAAATTCAAGGAGCACGCACGGCAATAAATTGTACCTCTTTATACCGAATAGATGAAGTAATGAATCAGTCTCATCGGAGGCTGAGGTTTCCACAAACATGTCGAAGCACTCAATCGGCGACGAGCCCTTAATTGACATGTGTCAGAATGTGCGCGCTGACCCGCGGGTCGCGTCGACACGGCCTAACATTCACTCGTAAAACAAACTTTCGCCGACACGTCGCTCGGCCACTTCGAGACGATCTCGATTCTAGGAGGCGAATTATAGAAAATTAAATGCAATTACAGATTGCGGTGCCGTTGTTCGCGATGTGAGCTTTTTGCGGGCATTTTGTAATTGCTTGAAGTAAATTTTATCACGGACATGTCGATATAAATAGTAATCGTGAGGCTGTGCGAGCAGCACCTAGGATCCGCGCCCCCTGCCCCCGCCGCGCCCCCGCCCGCGCCCCCGCGCCCCCCGCATTCCTCGCGAGTCCTGAACCGCGCTGAACTTTGCTCTTATTGTCAATTCGTGCCCGCCTCGCCGTCGTCGGGGCTTGCACTCGAGCTCCTAAACTTTTATAGCCGTTTAACCATTAACAGCTAAACAACAGATTTTGCGGTGAGCTTGTCTTGTACCACATATACAGTATGTCTCACGAAATTGAGTTGTAATTTCAACCTCCACTCCGTATGTGAAATTTTGCTATTGAATGCACGTCTCTACTTAATTACATTTGCCGTCAATACGAATAAAAGTTACCTTTTATAATCGACAGATGTTAAATATTCATGAGCCAGTAGCTAAGCTTTAAAGTTCCATTCATGTAGCTTTATATTACAAAGCACAGTCATAGTCATAACTGGCATCATGAGTAGGTAATTATAATTACAAACGTCAACAACTAATGTCATCTAATCGAACATTCCGATTCATCGCTCGAGGTCGCATCAGCAGCACTGACGCAAGAACATGAAACAATGAGGTTCGGTTCAGCGACCTTTGGAAATCTGTGACATCGCCGCGAAAATATGGGCACAAGCTTAGCGCTTTAGTACTGTCACTAGCACAGGAGGCGCGCTATACTTGATCTAGTATAAATTATCAACACTGAACTACAGCACAAGTATAGTGTACGCCTACATATATTATTATAATTATTGTATATTGTTATCTACCTATATTTAACTAGACACACGGCATTATGAAAAACTAATTATCTTTAAATCGCTGAAAAACATGTTCATCGCAGCTTATCAGGCTTATATATCAGGCTATTTTTTTTTAATGTACCTATCAGTGTCCCTACATGTGATCTATGCTATGAAATAGATCATTCAATTTAGATTTAGTTTATAAAATAATTAATTTTATATTTAACGGTAAGTTATTATTAAATGAATAATTTCTATAAAATATTTATAAGTTGTAGATTTTACTTTATACTTAGAGTATATACATAGTTGTAGTTCGCTTGAGGAGCCGCGGTTTTGACTACCGCTCTGGGGCGTACCTGGCACAGAGGATCTCCCTTGCCGTGCAGCGCGGCAACGCAGCTAGCGTTATGGGGACTTTTGGGTCGGGTGCGTCCTGGGGTGGTTTATTTAGCTAAGTAAGTTGTGTTTTGTTTGTTTGTTTGTTTTATTCATTATTTTTTGTATTTTATTTTTGACGAAGCTAGGGTGGATTTTATGTTTAACGTTTGACAAATTTTGTATTTTTTTTTTAATAAATGATTTATCCTTTAACAAAGCATTAGCATATAACCAACTTAAAACAGTAATATTTTTTGAAAATTGTAGTTCACCCCCGTGTACTTCTACTATATACCTACTTTTTAGGTACTCAATGTACATAATATGTATCACTGTTTTATCGGTATAAAAATTATTATGGTGAAAAGTTATAAATTGTTTGTGATGTGGTGGTACTGTACTTAACCGTTTTTTTTTACTCAACGCTTATGTACCTATATTTAATATTTACATAATAGTCCATCCATCTCTACCCCTACAAGATAACTTTCATCAATAAGTCCAGCCTCGATCGCCATGTAATAAAACAATACCTACAGTAAATTTAATCAGATGGGGCATGAGACCATAATCCTTATGGTATTACAAATGAACAATGAACAGTTTGAAACTTGCAAGTACAGTTCGCGGCGTTATCTGTGATCGGTATAACAAATTTACGAGCACACGAATGACGACAAACACGATGAATGGCGCTCGCTGTCTCCGAAGACTACAATATTATATGACTAGTTACTCTATATAGACGAAAAACGAACGAACGAGAGCTTTCGTGCATTGGCACGTATAATACAACGACACATAGACGGAGCTCGCTTACCAGTGCTCTGAAACCAAGTTTTTCGTCATATAGAGTGAGCCCCCTGGCCCGGGCTCAGCCGCCGCCCTCTCGCCCTGTGTGAGCCAGCACTGACGGAGAGTGACAGCCCGTCTGCTCATACACACTTCACGACAATTGTGACTTTGCGACTGCCTACGTTATTATTATGTATGAACGTAAACACAAAGGCATTTCAATACTGTCACAAATGTATGAATCACTCTATGCACTTGTTTAAAATGCCTAAGCCCACTTACATATACAGATATTCTAACACACTGCTTCAAAACAAAGTACGTGGGCTACGAATACATAGTTAGAACATTTGAGTAAAAAGAGTTGTATAACGTGCATAGGGCTAGGTGCGAGCCGGCGCGGACCCGCGGCTAATGCCGCCCCGAGGCCTCAATGAGAGTAATGCAACCTCTTTACCGCTCTCGTGTAGCGACGTCTTATTTAGGCCCAAACGCGGCACAATCGCTGCTCAAATTGGTGCCTTTCAGCGCAATTACCTCCGCGAGCGACGCCGCGCGTTTAGCCCTCGCTCCGGACTCAGACCCTGTAAGTTGCCCACATTAGCATACTTACGAGATTCTAACGCGCTAGGTTCACCAGTTTAACTCCGACAGACGTATTATCGTGTTCATGTTTTATGATTGTAGTTCTTCCTGATTTCGGAATGTCAATCTCCGTATAAGGGCTCCGAGTGCTCGTAATGATAATAGGTGTTGAGGCCGTTAACTGTTAAAGATGTACCGCTGCGGCGTCGGCTAGAATATTTAATCGTGTGGGTTGCGTTGCGCCACGGGGTCGGCGCGGGCATGTTTCACAATAGTATTGTTCGGTGGAGAGTGGCGAGGTGGCGAGGAGCACAATAGACGACAGCGCGGAGGGAAGTAGGGCGCGCGGCGGCGGCGGCGGCGGCGCGGTGGTGAAACGCTCGGTGGGCGGCGCCGCGCACGCCGCCCCGCCCAGCCCTTTCACCGCCGCCCGCCCGCGCCCCGCCCCGCCCCGCACTCACCACCATCCAGCGGTTACGTCACACACCATGCTATTCCCTAGAATAGAAACACTTGCCTCGGGCTCGCCCCATTCAGCTTGTAATATAAATGATGCCGGTTGCGACACGATACCTCCTCGGAGCCTTTCAACCCTCGCAGCCAGCTCCGCTCGTAACTAACAACATGTATTAGCAAATATGCAAGTATTGTTGCACGATTCGCTTATAAATCGTTATTGCTGAATTTAATTTGCCAGTGGAGATTTGTTTATCTATTAATTGAACTCATGTT
Source organism: Plutella xylostella (assembly GCF_932276165.1). NCBI lineage: Eukaryota > Metazoa > Arthropoda > Insecta > Lepidoptera > Plutellidae > Plutella > Plutella xylostella. The sequence goes on along the minus strand of NC_063984.1, from coordinate 5,587,802 downwards.
TTCGTTTATGTTGAGATAATCTATGGTAATGATATTGTGTCCAAGATGTGCAGAATTCGATGATAGCTTCAATGAATTCGTGGATAATTGTTTTCGCGTACTCTGACCCTCCATAATTTAATTTTCACTATATGTATACAATTATGTTTCCAGTTCAGGAACGGTTCCTGAGGCACAATTTGTAAACTAAATATTTTTTTACTATGTTAAAACAATAATAATAGATAGAGTATACAATATTATTTATTTGTACACACAAGAACAGAAGTTACAAAGTTTATATCCAAACACCAAGTTAAAAAAATTGCAGTCTTATTGCTAAAAAGGGATTTTTTGAGGCAACCTTTGGGTGGAAGGACATTTATGATCTGACCCTATCAACTTTACTAAAGAATTCAGGAGGTGCTTTTCTCACTGGAACTTTTTCATTGTCCGTAAGTGTAATAATCAACCTATTTGATTTTTAGCTTAACACTGAATTCCTACTAACTTAAGTTCTAAGGTCGTTTGGATGTACTTAATTTTATTCTCTGAACACAGTTCATCTAAATCACTATACGAAGTTTAATTGCACATAAGTTACTAAATACCTAAGTAACGTGTTACCAAATTTAGATTAATCAAATTATGTTTGCTCTAAGTAACTTCACATCTAGGTAGGAAATAACGTTGCATGGGTGCGTAAGAGTAACCCATTTAAGTACTATGATCTATATTCATCAATGCATCCTGTAAAAGGACACGATCAATAAGTTGTAAGAACAAGCACACATAATATTCATTGCTCCTCAAAGCTCAGGCCCCGGCGCAGATGAAAGGTTAAAAAGCTCAAATAAGCGCGCATTAGGAAAGAGGTGGCTCGGGGATCGCGGCGGGAATGCAAACTACCGCCCATACATTAAATCTACTGCATTGGAATTGCAAAGTCGTGATTTGTCAAAGCATAATCTAAGGGACCGCAATATTCGCACATCGTAATTATTATCGCTAGTAAAATGGCATCCAAATCTTGTGCGGCATCTCACGGTTCTGTTCTTTTAGGTAAATATACTGTGCAACAGATATTATTGCAATCTGCATTAGCTTCGATTCGGCTACGTTTGTTCTCATTTATCTTGGTTGGGAAATCCTTATCGATGAAGCGGCGGCGAGGGGTCGGGTGCAGACGCCGCGGCTCCGCGATAAACTTTGATTTATCCCGCGGAATATTAAACGACAGAAGACAATTGGAATTTATTTATAAGGTGCACAGTTTAACACTCCTAGTTACACATAAATTCACAGTTAGCGTCACGTTTTCCGAACAGAGGAAGGTGTTGGAGCGGCGCCGCGTCTTTTGTATTCTACAAGCTGGCTCAGCGCGGGGGCTCGTAAGGGCCTAGTGTGAATAAATGCGCCCGTGCAACTCCTTATTCGTACATTCGGCGAATAATTCAGCGCCACATTTGTTCATTTGCATTTGCCACATCTAAATATGTTATGCAGAAGCGCACTATAATTTCTCCTGAAAAGGAAATTGAAAGCAATCTATTTGAGCTGCAGGTGTTTTTGCATTGTTTATGTGTTCGCGCCATAACTAATGCCATTTAATTTCATAGTTTTATGAATAATTGTCGTACATATAATCGTTTCGCACAACAAGCGCTTTCATGAAGAATAAAAGCTCTTATACAATAAAAGCTGAACTTTTTCATAGCTTCTTGTCCAGAGCGCATGATGCATAGAATCATCATCTGTCTCGTAAGCGTGCATAAGTCCGGTCTTCTTTATGACTCGATTAAAATTCAAATCTCTTTAATGGATATTTATGTTTGGCCACAAAACTTACTTCCTGGTTGAAGCCATACATAATTCATTTGATACAACTACTTAAAGGTAAGTAATTCTATATTTACAGGAACTGTTCGATTTCGAAAAGATCTAAAGGATTGCACTAATTAAATACGTAGTCATATAACCCGATAAGCGTGAGAGCGGGTAGCGGGCCGGCCGGAGCGTCGCACGACACCGCAGTATCGCACGTCCAGCCGAACTGCGATTTATTAGCCGCGGGAATCGACGCTCTTTCAATTATTAAGCATTTAATTATCGTCAGAAGCACTGATAAATCGCGAGCAATTATTTCTAACTCCTTAACGACGCAGCGGGCAGCGCGGCTCGCTCCTTATAGCTATTAATTGAATTTCCCCCACGGAACAATTGCCTCGATTACACAGCACCGGCGCACTCGACGCCTAATGAATCTTGCCGAATGGCCAGATATTCACTGAGTGAGAGAACCAACATGCGCCTGCATGCAACTTGTTGGCTATTAAGGGTTATTTATTGTTGCAAACTGATGCTCATGGTGTTATTTGCGGTTTCCAGTCAAAGTTTATCCATCGATCAAACATAAAGTAGAAGTTTTAGCCATAAATAAATAGCAGAGATTTATACAATAAAACACATAAACCAATCCTATAAAGGTTTGATGAGGAATGGTTTAATCATTCTGTTATGTCTTTAGCTGAAAGAACCATGAAATAGGTAAATAAGAACTACGCACAAGTAAGTAAAGTAATAATCGAATCGTTTCGTAACTAAGTATAAACAAATCAATATCTGCGAAACAGAGCGTCGGACGCGCGTGCGCCGCTCTACGCTCGATCAATAGGATGCAGCAGCCCTATTTCACGATTTCAATATATTTTAATGAAATGTCAGCACGCAGTGAAACTGCATTGTGTAAGGTGGGCCGAGTTCGAGAACTTTCGGTGATCCACAATCTGCGCCGACAAAACAATAGCAGTATTACCGCTCGTTGGGTAATTTCATATCGGAATAAAAGTATTACCTGTATACCACACCTACCGCAGTCATCTCCACCGACATTTACAAATTTTATACCTATCCAAGCTATAAATAAACGTCTAATTTCAATGTCAAACAAACGTGCTCCCATAAATTTTCTCATGCAAATCATTTACGTAATGAATGCATGCCAACAAACACGTTTTAAATCCAATAGTGTGTTATTATATCCAAATTATATTCAAGTGGTGTTGCAAAATAATAATTTCAGCATAGCAAAACCTATCGCGTAAGTCATCGTGTATTGCAGAAGCTCAGGAGCAATCATCTGCATAAAAAGCAAATTGAAGAGTGTCCGGCGCGGCGCGGGCTGGCGGGGTTCAATATCTATTAGCGGTAATATGTTAGCGGAGAGATGGCTCTGGCCCAGATCCGGACCGGTCGGACCGGTCCGCGGCCATCCTTGCGTAACCGAGCCGGCCACGCGAGATCTGCAAGCAAAAATGCATTACGACCCTGTCAAAATGTAATTCGCTAAAAGCTTTTCATGATCCGCGAGTAACAAAAGATAACCGGCGTGACCTGACGTCGTCGCCTCGAGTGCTGCCGCCACCGCCGCCGCCGTGGCCGCACTCCGCCTGCTCTGCTACACAGCGATTACAATTATAACCGGGGACTTCGAATAAATCACCAAATTATACCCTACTGAAACGGCCTCAGAGCCCCATACAATTTGCTTTTGGAAATTACACGGCAATATCTTATTTATTGCGCTTCTTTTAATATTTAGTTTATAGGTGCTCATTTAAGAAAGTTGACGACCTCAAATTGTTTTCCAGATTTTAAATTCTGCATAGTACAGGGGCACCTGCAATTATTTTCGTCATAAACATGTGTTTCATTGCTGTATCGAATTTAAAATGGGTTTTGTATGAATAAGATATTTGTGGTGGGTAATATAAAACAGATTTAAGTAACCTGGTGTGCTGGAGCTACATTGCCGAAATGCATATTTCCAGCACATCGCGCTCCGCTACACTCCGCTCCGCTCAGCCCCGCTAACCGCGTGCGCGCTCTTCCCAGTTCCCATGCTACTTAGAAGCCGCTACAACATCGGAACATGATCTCCGTGATAATTTATTGGTAGGAACAAGGAAAGCGTGCGCCCTCGCTGCTCCATTAAATGATGCTTCAGAACCGTAATGATGGCCAGCGAACACTGAGCTTCTCCTTTAAAGGCATCTAGAAAAGCGTTTTAATCTACCCATTTAAATTATACGGACTAATGCCAGTACATTAGGTGTAATAGCAACCTATTATAAAGCAAACAAGAAAGCATAATCTGTTCTAGGGCAGCTATGGCTAGGGGCGGGTGATAAAATTATGTAGTACTTATAAGTAGAAATAAGTACATTATACTCGTATGTACGGGTTTGGTGTTTGCCTCATTATAATGTACAAAATGTTACAGTCATTGTACTGACAGTAATCAAATTACCAAGCCCCAGTCGGTTTCGCATAAATAACAACGCAACAAGTGCAACGGCTAGAGCCGAAATATGTGCGGGCTGGATCCTTCAGCTATTCTGAAGTAGTCGAAGACAGCTGAAGAAAGAAGGAGTTTCAGGACTAATACTTATACCGATATTTGTTATTTTATTTAACAGCAGCTAGATTCGTACTATATAAATGTTAATAATACTATGCGTGCTTGCGAATAGCTACACTTCCATTGTACCAATCTATAGCTTCCATTGAAAGTTTCCATTTCAGCTGCTCATATCGTAATCCAATGCTGTTTATAAACCTCAACTAAGTAGGTACTTGCTTGTGATGTACCGCTACTGTTGCCATCTTCATTATAAGGTAATATCATATTATGCTGACATAATGAAGAGGCCCCCAACAAAGAGAGGCAAGAGTCACGCTAGATCACTACATGACAGGTTTAGCGTCATCATTGGCATGAAATGATTTACGATGTAGTAGGCACAAAGAAGCAATCGAATGGGTGTTTCATTACCAACCGAAGAAAAATACGTAGACATAATTATAACTGGCATAATTTTAATAGATTATTAACATTACATACTCAATCAGGTTTAACGGTTTTGACAAATTGATAAGGTATTGGTCAGAGCTATGAACATCTGTTTTAATTGTACATAGAGCTTTTGTGGTAACGAAATGCCGTTACAGTATCTAAATATTCTAATAAATGAGGCAATAGGCGTAGATGTAACCTTAAGTAATGTAGGTTGGCAAGTAGGCTAAGTTTTCCTAACTGAAGCTTAATGTTATAAATGTTCAATTTGTAAATAAAAATACATCCAACGGTAATCTACGGCGTATCCATTTACAGTCAACTATGACCCGCCTATTACATCATTCAGCTATCATTTTGAATTAAACACCTTTTTAAGTAGTGTTGCCGGAATCGCATGTAATTTTGTATATGCGCCGGCTGATTACTGATTGTGCAGTCTCGAGGCACGGCGCAGGCGCAGGCAAGGGTACGCTTACATACGGTTAGAATAGAATTGAATCATTGGCCACTTCGCGTTACTTTGGTACAGATGTTTGTTACAGCAGCTGCACACGAATATGTGAAATTAAAGAAACCGATTTCTCCGAATACTGTCATGATGCAGTTAAATGACTTCTGCGGTAAGCAAACTATGCAATATCCATAAAGATGACTAAGAAGCTATGCTTACTTATCTCAATTCACTAGGGTTTTTACCTAATACCTAATGAACGAGACGACGCGACTTGTTCTAAGAATTAGGTAGGTACATTTTAGGTTATAAACGGCAGTTGGCAATAAACCGCAAACTGTAAACCACATGTAACCGCACCCTAAAATGTTAATAAAATTGCAGCTGAGTGCAACGGCCATTTTGCTTAATGCATCTAGTTAAAGTCGGCGAAACCTGAGTTTTGTCTAATGCGCATGTTGCATTTAATTTATTGCACACATTAATAGCTTGTATTAAGATATTAAGGAGCTATGTCACACCTTTGCATCATTAATGGTAAATGATAGCGGTTCTGTGTTCTTGATTTATTCGCAAATATTATACACAAAATATCTCTACAGGGTGTCAAAAATAGAACTTGGAATTTTCTAGAATTTCTAAAAGTTTGATTATTTACATACTCAAATGACAAATTTTAATCCCCTAAGTCATCCTCTTTAGGCTTTCTAGGTATCCTTACCACTTAGGCAACACCACGTATTAGCACACATAGAGTTAGTCATTCATTAGATATAATAATCTACAGACTATATACCTACTTAACTGAATATACAAGCTAACATTATTTGCATAAACATAACATACTCATACCAAAGAATGTAGGTAGTTTCAGTCATGTTAATATACTAAACTATAGGAATAGATCGATATACAAATCCAGAAATCTATCATTAATTCTTTAAATCACTCTCTTCCATCCAAAGGTTGTCTGGAAGAGATTTCTATAACCCGCCTCTTTGTACTTTTTTATTTTAAAGTAGGTATTTATATACACTTTATTGTACACATACACAAGCAAACATAAAAGAGAACAGTTACAAATCAAAACACAAGACGTATACAAAGGCGGGCTTATTGCCAAAAAGCAATTTCTTCCAGCCAACCTACGGTATTTGTTTTGTTTTTGGTGCAAATAAAGTGTATCGTATTGTTCTTTAACTAAGCCCCCTCTACCGTAGCCTTCCCTGCCTTCCAAGCGTCCAGACTCCAGTTTTTACGTCCGAGATAGGTTAGAGTGAGAGGTGTGAGGTCAGCGGTGGACTCGTGACCGCTCGTCGTCACGAGCAGCGGCGGGGTGACCTGGACCCGGCCGTATCGCCAGTGTGTACCCACCACGAGATAGGGTAAAAAGAGGACTTATGTTGCAGCTTTGGATGGTGTGGTAAATTATTAATTGTGTTGTGTTTTCAGGTGACAGAGTTTGTTTCAGTGCTCAGTAAGGTAGTTAAATGTAGGATTGGTTCAGTTATCTACTTATATTTTATGTTATGGTATCTCTCAAAGGTGTAAAATGTGTATAATGTGAAACACATCTGAATAGGCTTTTATTTTATAAAGCTCACTTACCTTATTGAATACTTTTCCTACCATTTTTATTTTATTTTTACAGCTATCTACATCGCTGAATACTCACCCAGTACAACAGGTGATGTCAGTGTTGTGATCATGATCACACACTAGCTAAGGGTCGTGTCCGCTATCGATGTAAATTTACGATTGTTGCCGCGTGTCCAGAGCTAAGTTTCCTAAGTGCTTTCACGAGGACGTCGTATTTCCTCAGATTGCGGCGTCGCGTGTCGCCATCCATCATGTTTTGTATTGGCTGCTATGTTTGGTCATGCTTTATCTCACCAGCACACTTACGAAACGTCACCTCCAGTGCACATTAATATCAACATACAAAACAGCGTGTGAACAGTAATTATTGCATTTAACAAAAATACACTTTATAGAATGAGGGCTTAATTTATTGCAGAAAGTTCACCACTGATTATAATTCCGTTCTCGTCCATAAGATCGATTATAATGTTTTATTTTCGTTCCAAATTACCTACAAGTAGGTGGAGTTGATTTAATCGAGTCGAAATTCTTGCATCGCATTTTTTTCCGTCGCAGGACATTTATCGATGGATTGACCCGAAGTCACATAAATAATGTTAATGAGGTGAAAATCATGGCGCAATTGGCTAAATATCAACCAACATATCGGCTATTTGTGACAACGCATATTTCTTAATTAAAATATATCACGACTCAAAAGTATTTACGAAGTGCGAAATTCAGCCCTTTTGAGTTAATTATGTGACAATAACGGAAAGAGTAATTCGTACAATTAAGGAAGACTCGGGAGGACAAATAGTAACTGTTCCTTCGGTAAGTTAATGTGCAATATCTTGGAATAAAATTAAAGACACTTAACTTATCGGAGCACTTTAAATTGAATGATTAATTTGAGATAGTCCAGCAGGCAAATTACGAAAAGCAGACTCCATTTCGCGGATCCAATTAGATTCTATTTTGTGGCGATTTAAGATAGCCAGAGTGGCATTGTTTTGTGACAATGGCGGCGTCGGTGTCGGAGGCAGCCGCGCCATCGCTCACCGCTGTCAGGTGGTAATGGCCGGGCCAGTTGCTTCGGCCACTCCATCATTGAGATGCCATTTTATTTAATGTTTAGTGAGATAATAATGTCCACGCGCGGCCCCCCGGCCCACTGCGAGTTGCGACACTTTGTCGCTCGTCCAACAACACGCGCTCCTGTCTAAACGCCCGCTATCATCAATATTGATTGCCCCTCAGCTTAGCGACTAATCACTCGCACCTCAATGCGCAGTTGCACAACAAAGAGGCTGCCGGTAACTTTGTCGTAACCTGTTAACTACTACAGGTAGTTAATACCTATCAGAGTTGACTGCAACTGCAGGTAGACAGTAAAGTTTATTGTAAATTAGGAAAACCGAGCCCAGACTTCAACGATTCTAATTTACGTAGATTACTATGGTCATAAGTAAAGAATTTAAGTACTAAACAGGCTGTTACGTTACTTTGTAAAGCTTGGGGATCTACTCGTATTCCAGTACCTCTACTAACGACTTTTGGTACCATATCTAGTGCCTACCTGTAGCAGTAGTAACATGATAATGTCGCAAGTCGAGACCCAAGTTCGTAGTAAAACATCTCAATATATTTAGCTGTTTAAAATTAGTAAAGAGGAAATAATATTTAAATACATTCCGATGGTATGTAGGTACCTTACTAGATATTAATACTACTACGGTAGAGTAGTAGTGTACTCTAATCGTACATTTACATGCAGCAGCTGCCTCGGCTCTTCTGCTCTCAACGAATGAAATCCATATGGACATTATTAGATCGGTACATAATATACACCTTCTATCAGAATTTATGAACATTAAATAGAAGGTGTGACGTCACCGCCTCTAAACATGAATGCACTATTATACTATTAAGTACATATATCTAAAAGTGGTTTAATTAAAAAGAAAAAAAAGTGTCTGCTAGTTTTTCATTCTCTAAAATACGGAATATTGATTTTCATGGAAACTACCCTGTTCTTTAACTTGGTAAGTACTTAATTAGCCAGTAAAAACCGTACGATTTGCATGAATCAAATTGTTCTGATAAATGCCCTGTCCTACCACGACCCCGTGGAAAATTCGGTGAACCGTGATTAACTTTTTATAAATATTCATTATCAATTTTATACTGCCCGTAATATCCGTCCGAACTGGTCTGTTTTCTCTTTCGACGAAATCGCGCGAATGCAGGACAATAAATCAGAAGTGTAAAGTTGGGTCAATTTACGCTCATTATTTCAGACTTACTTGCAATTTGCCGAGGGCTAATTGTATTAATTAATGTACATTATATTTCGGATTCCACTGCCCGATTTGTCCTTTTCATAAAAGTCTACATTTTTGTAAAATTATAGGTGTAATTAAACATTCATAATCTGTTGTTGTTATTGCAAGCAAAAACTTAAGTGGTTAATTTTGTCGTCGTCGGCTCGTGAAGCGTTACTGATTGAGCTGATGAGTTGAAAGAAAGGCGGCAGTGCAATGGCGACAGGGTGCCGGAGTAGCGTGAAGAGAAGCTTTGATTGAATGTAATTAGCGATTCTGCACACCGGCGAGTGACCCGCGACAGCCGACCCACGACCCCGCTGCTACCACAGACCTAATCTACCGAAACATGATCAGCGTGGCCAATCATAGAGACATTACCACATGCATTGTAGCTATTGTAAGGACGTGTTGCAATGAAAGCTCTATTAGGCGGTTAGGTGGTTAGCCGTCGTGATGTGGCGCAGCCAGCAGCAGGCCTGCAGGAGGCCGCGGCACGCCTATCCGCCGAGGCGGGGCTGAGCTGGTGCCGATTGGTTACCGGCAAACCGTGACAACTGTCCCATTGGACAATTCCGACAAGTGAAAGTGACGAAACACACTGCTTACGCAAATATTCACTCCCGTTTAATATTGTTAAGGTTTTTTGAATGAAATAATAATTTTAAAGTTTGTATTTAGGCACTTAATTATAGGTACACCCTACTGAGGTTGAGAGATTTGAGTATTGAGTAAGTAATTAATTTAGCAGATAATTTTGACTCAAGGACTTATTTATGATAGAGTCTGTGCTAGGTAGTTACGTGTGACTGAAACTAACAAGACCAAGACTAAAACATAAGGGTCCCTTACTATAAAAACTTTGACAAATGCTACACGCTGCCAAAAGCTTAAATTCAAATTCAAATTCAGATTTTCATATAATAACGTACATACCTAAGTATAGGTTTTCACACAGATTGGCAAACCCTAAAGTAAAAGTTTAATTAAATTAAATTCAAGCTCAAGAGAATATTTTCGTTTCCGTTTCAATAAAAAACATAGCTAAGCTAAGGCAGATAAGGTAGGTATGTGCCTTACCGACCACCTTAGCTAATGTTTTCCGGCTTGGTGTTCTAACCGCATCTTGAATAACGTTATGATTTGTTTGATGGTGACCCACTTTTTTATAATTGAATTTCACGGCTATACGTATTGATGGAAGGCAGGGCGTGATGTCGAGCGCTTGCGTCATGTTATTGTGATGCTCGAGCGCTCGAGCGCTGGCTGACAGCTGACGGGCTTGCTGACTCACCCATCAATAGGAATCGTCGCTCATAATGCTAATTCTCTCGTTATGCTTGTACCAATTTGCATTTTAATGCCCTTTATATTTCGTCGCAGTCGTAGAACAGTGACGGATCTGATTTTTTTCGATTTTCGGATTATTGCAGATTCTTCTTTAAAATTTCATTATTTACCTATACAACAAAAGTTTTTTTAAAAATCTTTTATAATAAGCGAAATACAGAGTCGAACACTGACGGTTTTGATTTTTTCGCGTAGAACATGGGCGCTTGTGCCGTCCCGTCGATGTTCCGCGGTGACCCTCACCCCCCGCGACCCGCTCCCGCGCGACGGTTTGTTTGTTCTGTCAGTGTTCTCTGTAGGAGCACATGGAACACGTAATGAGTACTTAAAATGTTTTTTTGCTATAATTATTATTTAAAAAGTTCTGTTTTCCATGTAAATATTTTTTTAATACTTCTCCCATAGAACAAAGACGGTCTCTTAAATCCGTCGTTATTCTTGGAACTTTGTTTAAAAAAAATAAAAGCCCTAGTTTTCGCTAAAATCATTGAGAAGTTAGTTATAATAAGGTACGGTGTATTAAAAAAACAATATTGTTTGTTTGTTAAATTTAGTGACGGTATTTCAAATGCGACTATGTTCTTTGTCCTAACTATTGGTGTTTTGTATATACCGTCATTGTTCTATGGATAAGTGGTAGACGTGTGTAGATAACCGTCGTTATTCTTTGGAATTATTTTAGGATACGTCGTTGTTCTTTCCTAATATTACGTATTTTCAATGGAAACATAAATAAATTTATGATTTTAAAGTATATTTTTGCTAATTTATTATGTTTTTAAAACTATGTGCTAAAAAACAATGTCAAATTATGTACTTAAGTACTTTTTTTGTTCATCAACTCTACTGCCAGAGGCAGGTGACGATGGGAGCACGGTACCATGCGGGTAGGTTTGGAATTATGTTTTTCCAGCCATTAGCATGAGTTACCAAACATACAAACGAAGTCAGCCGCAGAATCCACATCAAACATTAAATTTCTGTATTATCAGCTACCTCAACAGTTAACAGTTACATCAACTGCAAAGGGAAAGTCCTAGCATCAACCGAATGCTGGTGATTGTCAAACAGCTGAGGATAATGACCATCGCGAAGCAGTTTGAGAGGATCCTTACATGGCTACGGATAAGATGACAGCAATTTCCTTCATGAACTGACCACAATCAGTAAATTCTCTAGTTCTAGGGGTGAATGGCATCGCGGGGGAGTCAACGTGATCGGACAGCAGTGAATTTACTGTTTGCGGGCAGTAAATAATTAAGGAAATTGGTATCATCTTATCCGTAGCTATGTAAGGATCATCTTGAACTGCGTGGGGATGATTATTTTCCTCAGCTGTTTCACAATCACCAGCACTCGATTCATACTGGGGCTTTTCTTCTTAACAATAGGTGAGCCCACTTTATTCACGTATTAATTTTAGGAAAAATTCCCCGTAAATTCTGTAATTCTCACATTATACTTACTTCTCCATAAAAAGGGTGAGAAATCCGACCTCGGAAACTATAGACCCGTTAGCTTGACATCACACATGTATAAATAATTCACAATCGCATCCGTCCTCTGCTGAACTAACATCAACCACCAGAACAAGCCGGTTTCCGACCTAGTTATTCTACCGCGAACCCTCTATACACGCTCAATCAGATTATTGAAAAGTTCATAGAGCTTAACACACCACTTTACCATGTATTTATTGACTATACAAAAGGTTTCGACAGTATCTACCATCAAGCAATACTTTCCGCCCTTAACACCACAAAATTCATCCAACCTACATCGAACTCGTTGGTACTATCTACATAAACAGCTCAGCCAACGTGAAATTGGAAAAACCTGGTACTGGTCCAACGTTTCCGATTGAAAAGGGTGTCATACAAGGCGACCCTCGCTGTACACGCTTTACAATTTTCCTCAAAGAAGTCTTCAAGAAGTTGACACAGTCCTGGGAGGACAAGGACATCAATTTCGGAAGTAAAAAATAGTCAAACCTCGGTTTTGCGGACGATATTGCCCTATTCTCCCACTCAACGCCCGAGCTCCAACAAATGTTGCGAGAGCTATCCACGGCAAGCCTTGAAGTTGGACTAAAGGTGAACCTTTCGAAGACAACAGACATGACCAACAGCACGAAACGTAGGGTTGAGGTAGATAGGCAGGAAATACAATATGTCAATGAGTAATTTATTTGGGCGAGATAGCGTCGAAGGACGTGCTAAGACTCGTGGGTGCTAAGACCGCCAAACTGAAGTGAGTAGTATGTCGTATGCAGCCGGATAGGTAGGGTAAAAATGCTACCAAATGGGTAGCCGATAACGGCACAGGGGCAGACCCAGAAGAAGATAACGGGATGACCTAGACGTGTTTAGTAGGAACTGGAATGAAGAGGCCATGAACAGGGATAGCTGGAAGACCCAGGAAGAGACCTTTGCCCAGTAAAAGGTCACAGATGTCACAATTGAGTTGGGAAACTCCGTCACATATTCTCCTCGGCCATCCCTGATCAGAGAAGAAGACTTTTATCATTAGGGCCTGAAGACAAAAGTCTCCTTAAACCAGTGCATCTTGCTAGTGATGACGTAAGGGGCAGATAGGTGGGCACTGACGGTAGTACTGGTCCACCGATTTAAAGTCGCTCAGCGTGCTATGCTTGGGGTTTCTCTGCTGGATCGTATCAGAAATGAGGGTATCCGACAGAGGACTAAGGTTACCGACATAGCTGTCAAAATGTGCAAGCTGATGTGGCAGTGGGCTGGCTATATCTGCCGAAGAACCGATAACCGTTGGGGTCGACGAATTCTCCAGTCACAAATAAGGACAACCGTAGGCTGGTAGCCAGTAGTGGCTGGATGAGGAAGCCCGAGGACCGAGTGTTGTGGAGCTCCTTGGGAGAGGCCTATGTTTAGCATTGGATGATTATTGACTGATGCTTGGACACAATGGGGTCTTCAAAAAACATTTTATAAAAAAATTGTATTTTGTAAAAAAATAAGGACCTAAACAAAAAATAATATAGCGCAATCAGCACCCTCCTAAATAGGTTATTTAAAGATCCGTCTTTGAATTTTTCCATATATTCCCTAAAACAACGACGAAAAGTATAATACGCCATTAGATACGCAATAAAAGTCCGTAAAAAAACGACGTATCATATAATGCGATATAGTAGGATACATAGAACAATGACCTATCTGATTTTTCAGGAAACCTAGACTTATTACAGACTAATTATACAGGCTATATTGCAAAAGTCCATTCGTATAATAATGTGACCAAATTTCAAATGAATTGCTTCAGCCGTTTTCATTTTATCGAACAAAACGTTGTTTAAAAACTTTAACTGGCTCTCCTGTAAAGTTGCTGTTTTGCAGATCCGTCATTGTTCTACGACTGCGACGATTTAATACATAATCTCGCTTGTAGTCGGTAATCGAATTCAACCTTGATATCTGCTCTATTTATTCGTGGGTTCCGGTTATTTTTATGGCTACAACTACTTTATCGACTTAGTTCTCTACTCGATCCATATTAGTAGGTAGTAGTTTATGTGAACTAAATTAGATATCTACTACTATATACTTACCTACCTACCAACCAATTAACTATTTTTGTTGGCTTTTAATGTGTTTTTTGGTTTACATAAATAAATAATTCAAGTTGTTAATTTAACACAGCATAGCAGATCGCAAAGTAACCCTCGTTATAGGTAGGTACGTAGATACCTTGTATAATTTATCGCGCTTTCGCTACGAAGATCGCACGGATGAATATTTTTTCCCGGGATATTGTTTTGGTAACGGACGGAGTTCCCCAAATGGTGAAAAGTTCATTGTGCAATATTCAATGTAAGTAGGTAGGTATTAGGTAAGTACCTACTTAAATGTATATTTGTAATTTGTATAATGTACCGCAAAGGACTAGATGCAATCTTTTCACGAATAGTCGCCCAATGCAATCTGATCATGGGAGTTATGTCAGAAAGAGCGCCATCACACACTGCAATTAATTGACAGTTCTCATAAAATTGACTAGGTACTTACCGACATCCTATCTAAGATCACCGCGCACCGGCCTATATAGCGGCAGCGGTCCAGTGGGATGGAGGGCAACCCTCCACGTATTCTGATACATATACCTTGATCTCTACTTCGTGGTCTGTAGTCTCAACTCAAGAAATCGTGTTACTCGTGTGTCGCCTACCCTAACGGTCATCAGTTCTTCGACAGATAATAATATGACGGATCCACGGCTCCGTTCGTCTAGTTCAAGCTCACATGGCTCTGTTCGTCTAGTTCAAACTCACACGATAGATGATGTAATTTCTTTAAATAAAATAGAATATCGTATAATAATATGGAGCGTATAGTGATTGTAGCTGACTGTTGATGATTGTAGGCCCTGGGGGTGCTCGTAGCTCGTGGAAGTAAATAAAAACAGCTCACGTAAATGTGTTATATTTCTTCATTCTATAAGATTTTAAGTTTGCCAGTAGTGGTAATTCGCTCTTGTGGTTTTAATTAACCCATCTAATCTATATTAATATGCATATAATTCATTAGTAAATAATGAGATATGGATCAATTTAGTTCGCTCTCACCGGAACAGATAAGTTTGTGGCACTGTATGTATGTGTACCCACCAAAGAAAAAAACACTACGTTGTGTACCTATTTTCGTGGTAAGAACAGAAACGGAAAAGGAAGTTGTCCATAGTCCATAGACAAGGATATAAAGAATAGACTACATAGACTATAAACCATAAATAATTAATGTTGCTAGCCAACAGTGTAAAAAAGATGTACAAAAATATACGTAGTGTAATGATTATAAATTATTCTATTGCTAAACAGCACTAGAAAGCGATCTCTACCAGGCAATATTTGGATAGCGGAGAAGAATACATGAGGTTTACAAAATAAATAATGTAGTAAAAACACATGAGTTTTAATAAATATTACTAGAGAATAAGTTTTAGTTTTCTATCATTTAGATTTTAGAATGTGTGCGTTGTTCATTATTGTTCTGAGACTCAAAGGGATTTAAACTATGCTGTGGTGTTTCTGACTGACGGCCGCCTGACATCTGACACTGACAGTGAATGTCAAATTGACAATATTTCGCAGAGATATTTTGCACAAGCATAAAATTATTTTGTATTTATTCATTGAAAAGCTAAGATAATTAACTGGTTTTACTAGTAAATACATTCAAAATGCTTACTAATTATGAAAAACTGTGTGGCGAATTAGAGAAACAGGAGTTGGAGGTAACTGTTCATTTCCGTATGATATTTTGGTTATGTTTATTCAGTTTAAAACAATTCAGTCCCTCTACATTAAAATATCGTTATTTTGATTTCAGGCTACTAATGGCATAGCAACACCATCAACTTATGCACAACTTTTGGCTATTTATCTGTATCAAAATGATTTGTGAGTATATTTATCATATTTCCACTTGAATACCTCTTTTTTCACAAACCTTTCATATTTACAATTGAAAAGATTGACTTACCACTTTTATAAGCAACCACTAAAACATATGCACTTACTTAGTTTCATGCTGAGTCTTCTACTATATAAAAAAATAAAACCTATTGTTTCTCATATAAGTATTTTTTGTTCATTCAAGATAGACACTATCTCATATGATAATATCTGTTAATAATAGACGACAAAGTAAAATACTTATACATTTACAGATGCAATGCAAAGTTTCTTTGGAAAAGGATACCACCAACCATCACAAGCAGTAATCCAGAAATAGTTGCCATCTGGGCCATTGGACAGAAACTCTGGAAGAAGGACTTACCCGGCACATACCAGGCTATCACAGCATACACCTGGACAGAGCCTGTTGCCAGCATTATCAAGGCTTTAGAGGGTAATTCTATCTATATCAGCTATACTCAAACTGCGGCCCGCGGGCCGCATGTGGCCCGCCGGGCCTTTATCAGTGGCCCGCGTGCCATGAGAGATAATAGAAAATATACATTCTGTGTAAAAAGTATCGGGATTATATCCATAAAACAAAAAATGTTTGTTATTCATCCAAATTTATTTTATCACCTTCAAATTTTGCTCCTTCAGAAACGATAGACATACGCCAACGAATTATCCAATCATCACAACATTTTTTTAATCGATGTTTTCAGAGTTGTGTTAGTTCCTACTCGCAGCGATTTTTCCTTAGAAGACATTCTATCGATTGAAAACAGTGCCTCGAAGTGGTAATTTGAGATTAGGAAAAAAAAAGCTAGAGCCGTGAGCTGCATCTGGTGAGCCATATCTGGTGTCTGCTCTTATGTATATCTGTTAATATGGTTGAAGCTCGATGGTATTTGTTGAGTGTTTGCTCAAAAATTCATTCACAATGATGATTCTTGTGCAAAAAGCGCGATATTGTGGTGCAAAATCTTTTCTCGAATATTTTTCCACAAATCTGGCCTTCTTCGTCGAATTTGCTGTATTAAATTTTGCATAACCCGCAAATAATATTATTTTTCTTCCGTTTGACTTTCTGGCAAAAATTCCGAGTGCACAACCACCACGATAGTCAAAGAATAACTAACAATCGATAGAAGACAAAAAGGAAAATTTGCCGCGAGTACTAAACAAAACTCTAAAAAACAGCGTTTAAAAAATGTTGTGAAGATTAGATAATTCGTTGTCGTATGTTTATCGTTTCTGAAGGAGCATACTTTGAAGGTGATATCATTAAATATGGATGAATATCAATCATTTTTTGTTTTATTGATCTACTCACGATACTTTTTACACAGAGTAGTATATGCATGTGTTTTTTTATATTATTATTCGATAGTTTACATCGCTCTATAATAGTTTAAAAAAAATGCTTGCGGCCCGCGACACCATGACTTAAACGTGTTTGTGGCCCTTATATAAAAAAGGTTGAGTACCAATGATCTATATGATATATCTGATCCCTATCTATGTGATGATGATGATAGTAATTTTAAGTTTATGTATGTATATGTGTATGTATGTAATATATGTATGTATGTATCATGTATATAATTATTTACTTATATTGTATAGGTATAGTTATATTAATATTTTGGATAGGTACTCAATTTAGACCATCTTCTATCGTAAGCACTACCAATCTCTTTTTCAACATCACCATAGGTTAACTGGTAGAAAATGCTGCTAGCATTAAGTTCGCCTTTGTAACAATTTATTTTGTTCAATAAAGAGTTTAATAATAATAATAATATATCTTAATGTTTGC
Organism: Plutella xylostella; assembly: GCF_932276165.1. Taxonomy (NCBI): domain Eukaryota; kingdom Metazoa; phylum Arthropoda; class Insecta; order Lepidoptera; family Plutellidae; genus Plutella; species Plutella xylostella. Next base: position 5,570,009 of record NC_063984.1, on the reverse strand, counting down.
CTTTGAACATTCCAAGAGTTTCCAAATAATTAATCAAATACAGTCTCATTTTGGATCATTGTAGCAAGTTTATTTAGGTTAGTGTGAGCCATGAGGAAATTACACATTTATAAAGTTAGCTTTATAAATAAGCCAAGGATCTATCTTGCACATATTTTTCATGAAATGGGGAAACTAAAATACCTTTATGGCAAGTGCTACTCTAGCTCTAGTTTCTACAGTCATTGAGGTGCAAAAAAAATTTGTTGTCAACTAAAATGCAAAATATACTTTTCCCATTTTTAACTCCTTTGTATTTTAAACATTTCAGATAAGGTCAGAGAAAGGTCGTTTGCCCTGATCGGCAGCTCATACAGCTCCATCTCACTGGAGGCAGTGGCGTCCATGTCCGGGCTCAGCAAGGATGCGGTGCTGCACGCCTGCCGGGACCTCAAGTGGGAGCTGGACGCAGATGGCGTCACTGTGGCTCCCAAGCCCCCAACCACACCGCAGCCGCTACACACTTCCAGCGAAGACCAGCTTTTCAAACTCACCGAATTTGTCTCTTTCTTAGAGAATTAAGTAAGTACTTTTAAGTTTGTTAATTTAAGTACATATGTTATTATAGATAGGTATTTCTATAAAATTCATGACACCTGTAAGCTTGTACCCTTGTGAAATTGCTTACCATAAAAGCTAAAGTTAAAAATAGGTGTAATAAATAATAAAATACTTCTATGCAATTTTTTTATATTTTTCTTTCAATTATTAATGTATTCTATTTTAATGAAAATGTCACTTACTTATAAGATAGATTACTTAATTTGAAAAGGACTAATACATTTTCAATAAATATAAAACACATCAGGTAGTATATTATATAAAAAATACAAAATTGTATATTGGCAGTGTCAAATAATTATAGTTCTAAAATAAAGCAAGTCATCCACCAACTGCAGACTAAAAAGTACCTACTAAATAAAGTATAAAATTGTGATGTTCCTATTTGTAAAAGTCTACAATTGAAAGTTACAGGAGATTGCTTAAGGACCTAAACCTAAAGAGTAAAAATATTGCTCATTAAACTTGATCTAAGTAAAGCTGTTAAGTACTACTATCAAATAATGTAGGTAAGAATTTGAACCAATCGATAATATTGTCATTTCCGGAACAAAAACAATCAACAGAAAAAGTAGTCAAAACAAATCAGCTACACTTTATAAAGGTAACAATATCACAAGCAATACAATGTAAAAATTCGATTCCTATGAGTGTCGGCTTACGCTAAACAGTAATAAATGAGTATCTACAGTTTCTTATCCTAATTTTCCCAGGTAGTTTTGGCAACTTTTAGGGGTCTTGTTATTGGTATCTCCCCTGGAAGGAGACCTGGTTGGTTCTCGGCTGCAGTCTGATGGAGTTGCCGTCTCCCTCGTCGCCATGAGTTGTCTCGTACCCTCGGTTCACTTGCCCCCCGTTGGGTTCCGCGAACACGTCCTTGACTGAAATGTTGGCTGTCGACGGCCGGTGGCGCGGCATCACCGCTGGGTTGTTGTTTAACTGTGAATACGGATACATTTATATGAGAAAGTACTCATTACGTATACACATGTTCTTGTTTAATATTGGTTATTGAAAATTTATATGTACTTGTACATAGGAGAAGGAAAGGAATTTGGTGGATAGTGCGATATAAAGATAAAATTAGAACTGTTAGGGCTGCATATATCTACGACTGAAATATCACGAAATGAATTAGGTACATAAATAAATACATATTATCACGGCACACATTTAAAACAACTCACGATTCCAGTGACTCCATATTCGTTGTTAGCTCCAAGTGTTTGCATTTGCGACTTCCTTCGTTCGGCCATCACAGAATTCCTCCTCGTTTCCAACGCCTTCAACGTCTCTCTTCGCAATGTCATCTTGCGGTTTAGAACTGGTGTTCCTGAAACAAGAATTTGAATGTGAACTTGCTTAAGTACTTACTTTAATTTATTAGACTAGAGGAGGAGCAATTAAGGATGATAAAATTGAAGTGTCATTTTAACCAAAGGTCTTGTACGTAGGAGTTGTATGTAGGTCCTGAATTTTCAGATCAACTATCCAGGAGTAGAAAGTTGTTGGATGATGCTACTGATTATGTGACATTAAAAAGCATAATATTACCTGGTCCTTCATTAGCGTTCATGTTGAAGAACCGTTTCTTGAAAGCGACATCGAGCGTTCCTATATTCCTCTTCTTCTGTCTCGCTTTCTCCAGGTTGTGTATCGTCTTTCTCCTTCCCACATTGTGCGGGCCCGACCCCGAGTCATTGTCGTACTCGTCGTCGAGCCCGTTCAGTTTCTGTAGATCCTTCACTATTGCTATCGCATTCTTATCCAGCAGTGCGTCTTGAGATAAGTCTTCCGCCTAGAAACAATTGCAAGTCAGTATTGTAAACGCAATCGAAAACAAAACACGCTTGATTACTAATTATAGTGTCGTTTTCACAAATAAGCGGTATAGAAGCAGGAAAATAAATTACCTTCTTATTGCAGAACCAGTTCAGTTCCGTAGACGATAATATATGCGACAAAGTTCCGAATCGATGGAACAACATGGCAGTGAACTGGATGACTAAAATCAACGCGAAAAAGAACACGAACACCAGACCAATAGGCTCTAGTTGCAGGTATTCCTTGGAGATCAGCACCTAGAACGTTCCAAGTGGTTAATATGCGGAAAGAATAGAAATTGGATAGAATTTGACAAATAAAACTTAAATTATGTTAGATTAGACAATAGTGCGGTTTAGAAACGCTAGGAGTTGCAAAGACAAGTGATTGTATTCGAGTAAATAATATAAATTTTGTGGGCAGGATATGAATTGGGATGCTTGCATCCCCCAGCGTTTGTCACTTCAAAGAAACTATCGCAGTTGCGCATTTATAATCTGATTTCTTTAAAATGATCAGTAGTGCAATGAAACACAGAGTTAGATCATACAAAAATACAATAAGTATGTGTGAAAAACCTGCTAGCAGAATTTCTGTATTCATTCGTTATAGCTGGTCTGTATTTTTGTATCAAATTCTTATTTACGATAAGTACAATAACCTAGTGTTAAGCAAATCACCACGTAGTCTTATCGAGGTGTAGTATTAAGTATGTACAGAGGATGCCAGTGACCTGTTACCAAGTGGATTACAGAAGAATATCCTTCACCGTAAAGAGAGAAACATTAATAACTCGTCAAGTGAATTGGCGGGCGGTGCACAGTGGTTGGGAGGTTGCGGCTCCATTCAAGTGGAACTTTCTGATTCGGAATTAGTCATAATTAAATTTGGAATATTTCTCGGAAGAACATCAGGACCCCAAGGGATTTAATATTATTGGAAAAACGTGAAACCATTAAAGTATCCTTCTAGGTGTAGTTTTAGGATATCCATGCTGGTGCCATACCAGGACAGACCGGTTAGAAGAAGGTCGTTAGAGTCGTGAGCACACTGATCGGTAACATTGGCTATACCTCGCCTGTCTCCTCGATGTACGTTATATTTGTCTTTATGCCCAAAGGCCAATCCACGTGGAGTTGATCTTTGTTCAGTTGCAACAAAAACACTATCAATATAAATAAAGCATTGAACATCACAAATGCGAAAACGGATTTATTCCGAAGCTCTATCAAATCAGCTGCAATGCGAGCCTGGAAATGATGTAAAAAATAACAGTTTTAGATAAAGTAAATCAACGTTCAAGGGTGACTGGGGATTGGGTGACGTCATAGCGTGTGAGATTGTCCAAGTGGCGAGTCGGTACCGCTCTCCCTAGTCATCGTTGAAGGTCGATCGCTCCGTAGTAGATTGTCGCGTTACCTCTTGCGTCACCTCATCATACGTAATGTTAGTTTTGACTCCGAAGGGCCACTTTATGTGGAGGTTGTCCTTGTTCAGTTGCAGCAAGAATACGATGAGAACAAAGAGGGCATTGATCATAAAGAAGGAAAAGACGGATGAGTTTCGCAGCTCTTTCAGGTCGTGCGAGATACGGGCCTAAAATTAGGGGAAGATGCATATCAAGTTTATGTTTTAGACATAGTTACTCTCCAAAGAAACCTGTAAGAAAACTGGTTAAAACAATAACAGTAAAAAAAATGTTTACGGATTGATAGATTAATTAATTTTATGACGATAAAAATCTTTTCATAACTGTATAGATTTTATTTGGAAAAAAAATTGTCTAAAAAAACGCCCCTGAATAATTTTAGTTACGTCTCTAACAAAAATTGCAACAAATCTGCCCTTATATTTCGGATTTACAATGACACAGACAGTTACACAGGTGAACTCTCTTGATAAGTGTAATACCTCTTTAGTCAAAAAGCCAATTCTTCCTTTCTTTCAATTATATCTTTAAGTATAGTGGAAGGATATTTTTTTCAGATTATTCTCATTATTTACCTGCTCCTCCTTATTGGCATCGATCGGGTACAGATACTTATCAATCAGATCCTTCCAGAAGTGAATCTCGGACTGACTCAAGAAGTCTACCTCTCCCTTCTTTAATTCTGGGTCCTCTATCCAGTATGGATTTATTAATTCGTCTCTTTGTTCCTGAAACATTAATTTAAAATAGTTATCACTATTTCGGTTTAGTAATGTGGAGATTTTATGATGACGATGATGAATATAAAATGCAGCTCTTTTTTAATATATTAGCAAATCTACAGGATGATGTTGCTACGGTGGTGTAGTAAGCCGAAAGAGGGAGACTCCGGACCACGATCCCTGAGTCACCTTACTAGACCCTTTTTGAAACACTTCATATAAGTATGTTGTAGCTCTTTTGTGGTTTAACATACAGCAGTATATTTTCACCTAATATAATTTCAATTATCATGTAAAACTTACTCTAGGTGCCGTGGACAGAGTGTCGGTGTCAGAATCCAGGTTATGATCCTCATTGTCTTCAGCCAGGGCGTCCAGCCCGTGGTCTCCGTTGGTACTGCCGCGGTGGCCTATCGACAGCTTCCTACCTCTGTGGAGGCCGTGAGGGTCCAGGGTCCTGGATGTTGAGAAGAAAATAGTCAGAAAGATTGCAGATTTAATCTTATTTTGAGGACTCAGCATTAATAAATTACTATTTATAAGCTTCTTCAACACATAACATTAAAAATGCAACTTATGCATTTCACATAAGAACTAACTTGAACAACCTAATACAGTCTTCTATGGGGTTCACTGCACCTCTGGCTCACTCGAATGGTACCTTTATGCATTTTTCATTTAGAAGCCCTAGTTAAAACTTACTTTTCAACAGTTTCCAGTTTCTTCTCGAGCTTGTCAAGTGTAGATGCGATATGCAATAGTTGCACCTTTTCCTCGTTGCCCTTAGGGTGTGTGCACAACATGCACTTGAATAGACCCGCGAATGAGAACTCTATTGACCCTTCATCCTCGTTCTGGTTTGCTCCTTGTAAGAACCCGAGTAAAGACTTCTGCTTTGCACTCTTCTTTGCGTCTTCCGCTTCTTTCTTTTCTTGCTCGATTTCCTAAAATATGTCTGTTTGTATTAATAAAGACAACCTTTTTACTCAGTTTCATAATTAATTGAAAATATAACGTAGGTACTTAGTGGAAACACACCCATAACCGCCACCGCGTTACAAAAATAAAAAACCAACCTTCTTAGTTTTCTTAACTTGCACCTCTCGTGTACCCCAAGATACGACGTTAAGGTTTATAATCGAGTACAAAATCAACAGCAGATACATAGAAGGAATAGACAGAAGATAAATGATACCGGGGACGATACACCAAAACTCTTGTGGATGCAAACAAGCGGCTATGAAGAATGAACTTGACAGTGATATCAAGAAGATAGCCGACGGCGAACCTATTCCGTCCTCGCCCAATTGTAAAGCTGTACCCACGATTACCGCCATCATTATCATTGCATATGCCGTAGAGAGTATTTGTGCCACCAGTAACTGGAAACAGAGACATCAGGTTAATATCCGGAATTTCCTGTATCGCCAACTGACAACATGTATTGCAACATTTAAAAAAGTTACCTGTATCTCAGATTTCATCGTGAAACAAACGAACATGAAGATCAATATCGGGTAGAGGTTGTATTCGAATGAAGTCCAGTTGTCGATTCTAAACGCAGCCACGAAGGCTCCCACCAACATAAGGAATATAGTACCAGGGCCCAAGATCGTACCGCCAATCAACATCATCTGCAAGAGAAAATAAGCTTAGAGAAGAGACCGATAACAGAGCTATAACAATATAAGTAACATATTTTAATCAGCCATGATAATCCTAACGTAAACTATGGCAACCCATGGCAGAATGATATTGCCACAGGTTCACAATTTCAGCTTTAAATTAGCATCCATCTCTGAATTTCATCTTTGCAGTATCTTACCTGGTAAGCGATGTACGGCGTGGAGATATTGTCGTTGATTTTGATGGTATGTTTGTAGTCGGCAAGCAAGTCCATGATGTTGGCGATAGTGGAGGGTACCCAGCGACGACGCTGGTTGTAGAACTCGCTGAAACCTTCAGGGCAGTGCGTGTAGGCGTCGGAGGCGGCTGAGTACTCTACTCGGTATCCTCGTTGCAGCAGCAATGTGCATAACCAACGATCCTCCCCTAAAAGAAAATAATAAAATGTTAAGAAAAGTAAAATCGCCCTGCTAAACCGTTTTCACAGTTCATATTTCAGGTACTTATTATATCTCTACATGTTTGTGTCGTTCTCATTATTTCTATCCAGTGAATCCGTGCTATTTCATGTCAAATTCTTCAATGTCGGATAATAGTGCCTTTAAACTGAAATTCCTCGAATAACTTTTCAGTAGGAGAAGCCTCTCTGGATTTCCATATGTCAAACCATGGGCTCTTACAAGATGTATTAATTAAATACTAACCTTGATCGTACTGCACGTAATGCCTGGCCTCGTCAGATCGCAGCGTGTATTTCTTCATGACGTTGTCGTCCATGAGAGCCTTCCCTCTGAAGAGCGAGAAGCATCCCGGACTACACAGCACGCAGCCAATCATGTGTTCCGTCGCCTTTTGCAGCCAATGACCGATCGCGTACTCAAACATCTGGTACCACACCATCGGCCCTGTAAATGTTGACATTGTTAGATGATTGGTGATTTTTTTGGTCTGATAAATGAAGGTTTACATTTTCAGTCGATCCAGAAATGTTTGGATTAGTTGTAAATCAATCATGGAAAGGGTTTATAAAATTCTAACAACTTTTAAAATTATAATATTTTTTATTTTTATTATATTGTTTCCTGGTCTTTATTGATCTTCTGACGTGGAATTTTGGGACACCATGTGAAGGCAAATACTTTCACTCTCTATCATCTCTACAACATACCAGAGCCAACCGGATGGATTCGTCCGCAAGCTGCGCCCAGGTTCTTGTTCTTCTTCATCAAATCAATCAGCAGTCTCACGGCGTGTGGTTGGAAGTCGATGTCTCCGTCCAGTGTCAGTAGGTACGTGTTCTCAGCCATCACCTCCTTGCGGTCCACGGAGATGGGGAGTTCCATGAGACGGTGACCGAGCAGGTAGTACATGTACATCACCTGGGAAGGGTGTTTGTTATTAGGGTATATTAGGAAGGAAATTTTACGCAAAAAAATATTCTGTTCAGTGTCTCGAGGAATACAGCATTATTTAGGTACTCGATGTAAAGCTGGTTGTCGTGTAATAGCTTTACATACATATTTAAAGATGAAGATAGAAAGATGAAGAATATGAGTAAAACTTGTGCTAGCGATTTCCAATGGGAAGCTAACAATTTGTTTTGCTACGAGTATCTTTGGACCCATTGTTTATTATTTCATCTTTCTGTTTTTTATAACTGTAACTTGAAGATCTCCAGTTTATTTAAACTACCAACCTGAGACCATCGCTTCCTGTGTCGAATCTTGGCCTTGTCCTTCAAGTGGCAGATCATCTTAGTCTTCCCAGGGAGCACCCAGGTCAGCCGTCCCCCGTACGGAGCAGGTAATTTCTTCGGCGGCCTCATACGAATGTTCGTCTGATGCACCTCCGACGCAGCCTCGTCAATCGTGTCCACTAACAGTTTCACGAATCGATTCACCTGGGAATCGTCGTCACTGTGGTCCGATATTTCGAAAGCGTCGTCCAAGAATATGTGGGCTGTAATGAAGTAACAAGTTGAGCGGCCGGTTCATTTGCATGCATCGTTGCACCACGGTTGTAATTATTGTGGTCGGTGATTAATTATGCCTACGGCTGCGCAAATCGAGTATCGGGTTTATTATGAGTGTGTGAGTATTTAAGAGAAAACAGGAAATTTTAAATCTTATTAAATTATTAGGAAATCTTATTATCAATTTTCTTTTATATCTTCAATAATCTTCATGAAAAATCTTTAAACAGGGGAGCAATTTGAAAATCAGCGGTTTGCTCCTGGAGTAAACATCCACGCTGAGTTACTTCACCCTTTTGGTCCGCTTCAACACACAACCTGCTAAGTACAAACCTGTCTTTATCATAGCTACTATTTAGTTATAAGTACAAATGTGTATATCTGTCATTGTGATTTGTTGTGTATGTAAGAAAGTGGATCAAATAAACGCTTTATCTATCTATCTATCAATATTTTTATGATAAATTACTATTAAAACAGTCTCTAGATCAAGTCTGCTTCTTTAAACTAATAAATCCTACAGTGCCATAGACGACAGCCGCAGACATCTCATAACCAGTGGCGGCTGCACCTCAAGTGCGCCCGTGCAACGCACTACCATTTAAAAAGCTTCTAAATAACTTTACCTAGCTTTAGCTTTACCTTCCTTCTTCCTATACCATACTAGGTACGTGTAAAATAAACTTCACAAAAAATACCAATATAACAACCGTAATACCAACCTAAACAGAAATTACATAAATCTGATTATCGTTACGAGTTAAATTAAATCGAGCTGGCCTATTTTGATTTCTACTGCGAAAGAATTAGATCTTATTTTTGCTTGAACAAAAACGGCCTCGTGCGCTCGGATTGTCGCACGGAGCGAGCCCCTACATGTAGTATGAAACAGGATGGAAATCGCCCGGCGCGTGAGACGGAAGATGCTCAGTACAAACTGTATGCAGTTCTAGGATAAATCCGTGCGCCGCACGCGAACGGAAATTGCCGAAATAATACGAATGACGCCACGGGAGGCGCGGGCGGCGGCCTTGACCGGTCGCGTGACCTACGAACGATGCACTTGTCATTTGTCATGTCTTGTCATTGTTAGTTTTACCTTTCGCGCGCGAATACGTAATTAATTTGCTAATTACTTATTAACTAAGAAAGTAGTAAAGATTTCGTGAGTGTGTATGTGTGTGTGTGAGTGAAAATGAGTGCAAAATACAATATTGACTTCATAAAAAGCAATAGGACATTGCAAAATAGACTGGACATTAAATCTACTGGGCCGCCTCGGCCTTTAGTGCAAAACAAAAAATGAAACTTATAAGTAGTATAGTAACACCTACCTGAATTTTCAAAAGTGAAATGTTCAATAAAAAGAAATGGTTATGTGGATGTGAGAGACTAAATGCTTTATTTTGCTTTCCGTGTGTTGTTTTCGTTTCGGCGGAGAAGCTATTTCGCGTCAATAAATAAGGTAAAATATAGGTACTTACATTTTTTTACCTCTAATTGTAATAGTTAATCTATTTTTCTCCAAAAAATTACTAAACCCACAAAGTGCACCACCGGGTATCTGAGGCACCAGCCGCCACTGCTCATAACACCGTTTTATTATCCAAATTACTTTCAAACTCGTAGTAGTCCTACTATGATGCCACGTGCAGACTCACACATCAACCTCGTAACACCCCTGTACTGGTAAATTATTATCCAAATGATTACTTTCAAACTCGTAGTAATCCGGGTCCACGACTCTGAGGTACTTCTGCGCGACGCGGCGCGCGCACTGGTCCTCGTCCAGCCGCAGGATGGACTTGAGGAACTCCATCATCTCGTCCTTCGTCTCGTGCCACATCGTCGCGCATGCGTAGATTCTGAAAAAAAAAAGATTTAGGAGGATAAAACGACACTAGCCGCCGAAAGAAAAGAAAGCCCTATATCGTTGATGATTATTTAAATGTGGTTTAGTAAAAGGTGATAAAACAAAATATCCGTTATGACCATATAAATTTTCAGGATATAGTAAACAGCGGCAAGGTCCTGCATAAAAAATAAGACCCTCTTTGTGTTAAATCCGTAAATTAAATTATATGTAAATACCTTGTAATCTGGTCGGAAGATTTGACGGCTCTTGGAGAGGACCCCGTGTTGTCGGTGTGCACAGATATAGTTTCGTAGTACTCGTCGCCCTTCTCCTTTTCGATTTCAGCCAGATCCTGAAAGATAATTTATAAGCAACATTTATATATTTGTCGCACATTTTCTGTACTTTTGTATGATACTCGTATAGACAGCTGAATGGCTGGTATTTCTATAAATACCAAATAAAGGACTGGGCGGTATCTATCTCTGACGGAACAATGTATACGACATTATACCTATATATGCTATTACATAGCTGCCATACTATCGTTTGCTCTTATGGATTTCGGTATAGTCGGACTAGTGCAACCTTACCTCCATAATTATATATACATAATTTTGTAAGTAAAAAGATATTTATCTTACCTCAGTCTTAACATCCTTCTGGTCATCTCTCTTCCGATTCAGCGCCATGCTTTGGTCGATGAGCAGTCCGTTGTACATGGGCAGTACGAACAGTTTCTCCGTAGACGCCAGACGCTCGGCCTTGGGTGTCCAGATGTGGATGGTGATCCAGGTCTGGGACAGCAGCCATAGCAGCCACACCCACGCCATTTGACGAGATATGAAGTCGCTTAGTGAGTACACTGGAAATAGAAAAACACTATTTAGTCTCGTGGCAATCATTACTACTCTGGCCATTTCATCCTTGGACAATATATTAGAAGCGTAATAAGGTAGAATAGATTACCTGGCGGGCTCTCAAAGAACAGATAATCCGGAATAGTCCCATGGAACCAGCACGTATCACCATTCCTGATACCGCAAGCAGCGATCAAGAAGTTCACCACCAGCGGTATAACCAAGTTGATCGGGAAGGCGTAACTGAACCCTTGGATGAGAATCTTGCTCGCAAACTTCCCGAAGATGTAGCAGAAGTAAGCGGCGAACACTTGTATGAGGATGACGTAGACGGCAGAGTTGTAGGCCGCTGCCACCTCCACTGAGTCGCCGGTTAGTGTCGCGTTGGCTAAGTCCGGTATCATTGTGCCTCCCGTCTGGAATTGGATCTGGAAAAGAGAAAGGAAATGTTTAAGGACGGAGGTGTCATGGGCTTACGGTCAACCCAAAAAAGACTCAAGTGATACTGGTTGGCAGCTCGAGACTGAAATCCAAAATCGACTGGCTTCAACTACCCCCGATTTCTTTTGACGGTGTTAATATCCCTTTTGCCGATAAGGTGAAGAATTTGGGTATTCTCATCGACACCAACCTAACCTGGGTGCCACAGATCTGTGAAGTCAGTCGGAAGATTTTTGCATCCTCTGCCAGTCTGAGAAGACTGCGTAACTTTCTACCTACCGCTACTAAAATCTCGCTTGCACAAACTCTCTTACTTCCCATTCTCGACTACGCCGACGCCTGCTATTCAGATATCACCGAGGAGCAACTGAATAAACTTGAGCGCCTTCAAAATCTCTGCATACGGTTCATATTTGGTTTACGCAAATATGACCACATATCCGAATATCGCAATAAACTCAAGTGGCTCCCAATTCGCCTTCGCCGGAATGTTCATATTCTCTCTTTACTCTACTCTGTGCTGTTCAACCCCTCAACTCCAACGTACCTCAAAGAGCGTTTCATTTTTAAAAACCATCCCGACAACAGACCAATGAGATCCTCACAAATGCGTTTATTAGATTTCCCATCGCATACTACTGAGTTTTACAGTAACTCATTTACTGTGGCAGCTATAAGACTGTGGAATGCATTACCTGTAAATATCCGTTTTGCGAAGACAGCTATAGGTTTCAAAAAACAGGTAAAAGATCATTATCTTTCCTCCATCTTGCAATAGTACCTACCTATATTATATAAATCTATATAACTTTGATTACATTATGTATGTATGTATTTAAGTATTTATTATTAAACATGAATGTTTACTACATTTTGTACACCTTCCTCATTTATTCTTTAAGTCTCTCCTCCACCCAAAGGTTGCCTGGAAGAGATCGCTTTTAGCGATAAGGCCGCCTATTGCGTTATATTGTAAATTGTTATTTGTGTAAATTGTTTTTAAGTCAATAAAGTAGTATTCTATTCTATTCTATTCTATTTGTTTCGCAAAAGCTGCCATTTACTGCATATATAATTACAATGTAATTTATTTATTTAATCCTTTATTGCCATTATGTATTTATAAACACTACACTAACTAAACCTATTTTATAATTCCGTGCATAGAGCGTTACAACAAAGCTCCGTTATGGGTAGATTTTGATGTGGAGATAGTAGTAGTCGAGGAGCGTGACATAGACTACATATAAGTTCGAAATTCCAAGCGATCTAAAGCTAATAATAAATAAATCAACCTTATCTAGCTGATGAAACAAAAGCCGATCGCAAAAGAAAACTAACCTCTTCAACGACAATGTTGTGCGGTCCGAACCCCTCGCTGAAGAGCTGGAAGAACATGCCGGGCTCGTCGCCGTCCAGCCAGATGCTGGTGAGGATGCACATGAGGAACAGCAGGATCTTCCACACGGAGATGAAGCGGTACGTGTAGTAGCGCGTGTGGTTCAGCTCCTCCTTCAGGCGGCCGAGGCTCTTGATTATACCTGGAAATTGGAGACAGAAATAGAAATAGTAAAATGTTCAGCTGTTATTGTTGTTATCTTTGGTTAAACTAGGGGTGTGAAGTATGATTAATGAAATAGAAGATTGATAGGGCAATATGACTTGTAGGTATAAACGTTCTCATAAATTAATAGAAGTTCCCATGTTGTTACATCTAAAATCTAACTTCATTAAAATGTAGAGCAGGAAGAGACAGTCAGTAGATATATTTTTAAAAGCGTGAGTTGCAAGTCACGCGCCTTCGTGACTTAGCTTTGCTTAGTTCATAAAAAGAAAGCTTACCGATTGGACTCTGCCGAGTGACATAGTTCTCCCACCAGCCTAGTGATATGCAGATTGACGAGATCGGTATCAGCCATAAGACCGGCTTATTCTCCAGCAGTGGCCATAATATGAATCCTGTGACTTGAGCCCCAATCGCAGCCATATCTACGATAACTTTCATGAACCTTTTAGAGTCCCTTGAGTTTCTCGACAATAGCCCCAGAATGGCTGGAATGATGCAGAGGCAATTCGTTATCATAGCTCCTTTAACCACATCGATTTCTGGCAACACTTTGAACATCAAAAGCGCCAATCCGATGGTGTGGAGGGATTCCGATACAAATATCTGAAAATTGAAAAAATATACATTATATTACTATTATCATAGATAAAAATCATTAATGAAGTTGATGAGTGTGGTAGAGGGTGTGTGAGTTAGCTAAGCATTCCTCGACCTTTTATCTACGGTAATAAGTAAAATGTCTATTAACTTTATGAAGTCGTTACTTAATCAAATACATCATATCTAATACTTGATAATATAGTTTCTATTAACGGACAATCTTTCCAATTATAAAAAACGTCTCAACCGCAATCTTATCTTAATAGGCATATAATACTGACCACAATAAATTGGGCGCTGCTTGGAGTTCTGGATGACTTGAAGAAGCATATCCGGACAGATCTGATGAGGGTCCCAATCTCGGGGACCATAAATGCGATGAACAGCGCCCACATCCACGCCACCCGCTCCTCGTCCGGCAGCGTCACTATAAACTGCTTATCTCTACCTGGAAACGGGAAATTAAGGGGTTAATTGGTTATACAGGCAGGTTTTTACAGCACCAAACAACACAACTATATGTAGTTCCCTAGGTAGAAATGCATCGGGGATGCATTTAATTTTTCGTCTAGACTATATTTTTTCCAATTTTGTAAACCTCTACAACTGAGGATGCCATAAATTATTTGCAACGCTCTATTATGTAATGTGAACCAAAAACATCATGACCACATGAATTGTTGCCGAAACTAGGATTCCCCGTGTGATGGTCGCCGGAAACAATACAATATTAACCTAGATATTTAATTAGTCTTGAGCGTAACATTGTTATTTATTAGTCGACCGACATTTCATTTTCAATGACGTCTTTCCGGCACCGTATGGCCGTACTTGCTAAGTTTTGACCTATGAGTCTTGCTGCGTAGATTATGTTGCATCAAGGTTTATGTACCTACCTACAATTCCCTAGTACACAATTAGAAACTAAACTGTTTAAGTATACAAAATTTCGGCATCATCTGCTTTACTACAGATGGTGATAAGCCAACCTATTATGTCCCGCCCCGCGAAGGTCTCTACCACATATCTCTATTCTAGCGATATAATTACATGTAGTCATGTACATAGTCTATCAAAATGGGAGAGTGATGCCTTGATGCGATCGGAGTGGAGAAAGGCAGTTAAAACAGGAACGGCCAGGTTCGAAGATGCCCAACTCAAGGAACTCGAAGCTAAACGCCACGCTCGGAAAACTCGTCCCAAGGTGTCCTACAACTACACCCACAACACGAGCGGACAGATACAGTGCAACATCTGTAGCCGCACGTTTAAGACCAAGTTCGGCTTCGCAAGCCACGTACGAGCACATGCCAGGAACTGAAAAGGTGTCGCCGTCGACGGACACGTCGTGGAGGACATCATCATCATCTATCAAAACCATAACTCACCTAAATTCTTATTACAATACGCCAGTCTTCTATCTTTCTTCAGCTGCGAGGTCATGAAGAGCACCGACCCCTTGGCCAGCACCCCCGAACCCAGCACCACGACGAAGGTCACCAGGTAGGCCAGGATCTTCATGATGCGCACGGTGATCTCCAGGCAGCGCTGGCTCTCCATCGACCCGCTGTCCTGCTTCGGCGGGATCTCTCGGAACACGTCCCATCCTTTTGTTTCTTGTACTGTGCGTTGGCTGGAAAGACATAGGTTAAGGTTAGTTTATTGGTGAATGGCTTCGGTTGGCCGGTCATGGGGGATTAGCTGGGTTGAATAAACGTAGCGGGGCGCGGGGGTCATCCAGCCCGCTGAACTTGACCTTAGAATATCGATTTATGATTTACGATTTATTTAGTAATCCTCTAAGCAGCTGAATAAATAAATAAAAAAAAAAAAATAATAAATAAATAGATTTAAGAAATACCTAAGAATTTTCTGCGTGCTAGGGCGATAGCTGATGGTGTGTTAAAATTGTTAATTACAGGGGAAAGTATTGCAATCGGATACAAACGAGTAAGCAGATGTTTGCAAGAAAGTTTTGCAACGTTACATGAATGATGAATGTTATGTTTATTTAATTAGTGTTTTGATTGTTATCTCTGTAGATTCTTGATAAACTTGTACTTGTAATAAACATACGAGTCCGCGATGTTCTGTGCCACGTATCTACATACCAATCTGTTAAAACGCAAGATAGAGTATCGTTTTTCTGACTAAAGTAACTTTGGCAAAGCTAACTTGGAAATTATCTCTTTAGCATTAGAATTAACAGGAAACCAGTGAAAAATATAGATACTCGTTATACCTAAGTATGAGAGAGTCAGCATAGAAGCGAGATGCACGACTTTCACACGAGTTGTAATAGAAAAAAGTCGGAGAAATCTGTAACATCGCGACAAGCTATTGAATGCATACGGTGCGGCTTCCTTCCGTTCTCTTGCGTTATTGTTATACATATCGGTATATTGAAATCTTAGGGGCATATTGAATACGTAATAAGGCTAATACTCATAATGTAGGTAACGCACGATCGCTAGGGAATCGTGCAGGGCTAAATAGAAAAGTGTGCATTAACTGTACTTACAAAATTATCAATAAATTAATTACATATTATTTTAATTTAATGCTTCTATCCAATTTAGTAAGTATCTAAATATCTGACATAGGTACTTCACATACTGTAAATAGGTCTGACCTAATGATTAATTATTTCATAATTAGAATCGAACGTGAACAACACACGATGTGCCTAATGCTGACAAATACCGTTAATTCTTCTTGAATGGCAATGAAATGATACCCAAAACAAAACTGACCTGAAAGTCTCTTTACGACCTTCACGCAGAATTTTACTATTTACTTATTCGCCGAACAAAACGAAACAAATTCATAGCCCACGGCTTAACAGTTTCAAAACGGCTGACTTAGTTTGTTACAACAGTGGTTTACGTAACCCCTGTAGCTGGTAGTACGACAACAGTGGGTCGGTTGGTAGATTGTAGCCCAATTAGGTGTTGCGACCGGTGGGTCACTCTAGCAAACGAAAACCGACACGACACTATCGCGTTGTCCTAAGCGTACCAATTGTACCTATGCCAGAATGTATTCGTTAGTTTATTGTTAGCATAGCTTGAAGGGTATACAAGGGTTGAAATGGCAAGCGAAGGGGAAGAGAAGGCCGGGCCGCCCCCGTACCACCTAGAGGCGGTCAGTTGAAAAGTCTCGGCTGGGACGACCTGGAAGCTGCCGCGCAGGATCGGAAGAAGTGGAAATGCTTTCATCGAGCCCTATGTCCCTGATGAGGGATAACAGGATTTCATCATCATCATAGCTAGAGTAACCCTCCGAGGCGTATGGCGCGTGCCTTGCGCCAGCGCCGGTGGCCGATGCCTGACCGATGTTGCGGTGGAAATTGCTCCGTATTTGCATGATCGTGAGTTTTACGTGGTGTACCTAGTGACCTGATTAGAAAAAGTTTTTGTTGGCATTCGTAGCGTTTAATGTTTCATTTAGCAAACCCGTGAGATACTTTTTTTAAATTTAGGTATCTTTACCTAAATTTAAAAAAAAAACAATCAAGTTGCATTTTTTGCGAGGTGTGTGATTTACTCGACACTGCTTATATTTTTATAATTATCCTATAGCGAACATAATATATTAATTAAAAAAAGTTCATTGGCGTTGCATGCATTTGATAACGTGCGTTATTTATTGTCTAACATTATGTTCTTGGTTATTACGTAGCCACCTATTTACTGTAATTATGTAAAGCATAGATAGGCACACGATTAAGTATGTCCCTCTCTATTAATGTGACAGTACCTATTAATAACTTACGTACCTACTTATAAAATATTTAATTTAGCCACTTTACTACCACGTACATATGTATTTAAAAAATCTATCAAATAAAATCCTTCTAAATAATTTACCTGTAAATGCTACAATAATGCAAAGTTCCAGTACTATAGAGCGAATTGTTATTATTAGGTCCATAAATGGGCTCCTCCAACTCTTCCTTGTCGTAATAACTTTTCCGATCGTGTTCACTCATTTTCACCCGGTTCAACCACTTTTACGTCACTGAAAACTGGTCAATCACTGGATCACATTTCACTTGGATCACTTTTGTGAGTGTTAACCCTTCGCACGTCGCGTCCTGACGTCGCGCGGCGAAAACTGTCCTGTGTCCAAATATTGTTCAATAAGTCATTGTTATGATTCAGGACGGCACACGGTGGTATCGGTATCGCAATAGTGACTACGACGAGGCACACGTCCAGCGCCCGCACATTGGTGCTATCTGCTTACTACTGGACATCACGCCAATACCATCTTCGTCATACCACATTACCCAAGTCGGTCGAAATATTAAATTGTAGCAATTTTTCGGGTAGATAATTGATGTTGTGTTGTTTTTCGTCTCGGCTTTTTAAGTTCATCCTTCTAATAGTTGTAAGGCAACCAGCAATTATACATTTAAATTAATGACTCAGTTTATGTGCGCATTCCTGAAATGTGTTATTTATATACCTACATAATAAAAATGTTTCTCATCTGCTCTACCTGCAACTATTATTTATAATAATATATTCTTAGTGACTTTTTCTTTACATATTGGAGATTTTCATGTATTAATCAGTACCTAAGTACTTAATGGTTTTATGATTTTTTATTAAAAAAATATTTACCATCTTGTGATAATTTCTGCAATTGTATAATAATATTTATTAAATGATTCTCGATTCGCATGATACTTCATTATGTTTAGCATTCATTTTAGTTCAACGCAAATAATTTCAATACGAATTCTGGAAGTCTTTGTATTAATAATTGACAATTAAATCTATTAAAGTCGAACTTTTAGAAATTTTCTCGCAAGAAAATATATTTAAAAATTACTCAAATATTAATAAGTATTTCCTGAAACCATGTATGTCCAAGACGTATATGAATTCGCACCACTGTGCGGCGATTTCTTCGTTACACCGCAGTGCGCACGTGAAATTATCGGTGGCGACGTCGGCCGCTAATTGCCAGTGTGGTCGCGTACCATGTGGTGCACCCACTCCAATGAAAGTCCATATTCAGGGTTCCGTATGCAAAATATTCATTATTGAATGGGTATAACGGTAGGTGCCCTTTTTCATTAGAGGTAAATTTCCATACAAAGGAAGGTATCGAAAAGTACAACCCTGAAAAGTTACCGAATGGAACATTTCGAATTAAATTTAAACGGATTTTATTTTTTTTTATTACAAAATATGTAAATATCCTATATGGGAGCTACGGTACAATGGCACAAACACAAATAATATTTTATGTCTGAGGTCGCAATTGAAGAATCAATGGAAATTATGATTTCGAAAAACCATTTCCACGAAAAAATTTGCACAAATAATGTTACTATTTAAAAAACAAACAAAGAGATTAGAGATCTTTTAATAAAAATGAAAACGAAAAAAAAAAAAACACGCACTCACGCCTTGTACTAATGTACTCCCTTGCGGGGTAGGCAGAGGTGCATTACTGCACCCACTTTTCGCCAGAGTGTTATGTTAGTCCCAATGTAATAGGGGGCGGGCCTATTGCCATTTAACGGGCACATCCAAGACCCGAGAACAAATATCTGTGTTTAATCAAATATCTGCCCCAGCCGGGAATCGAACCCGGGACCATATCGGCTCAGTCAGGGTCACTAACCACTACGCCATTCGGTCGTCTAAAAATGAAAAAAGAAATTTGAGGGCTTATAAATAATCACCACAAACAAGTTAATTGCGAAGGTAAACTTTCACCTTCACTCGTGAGAAGAAATGCCCAACGAAACTCAGTTTCTAATTACTAATAAGTAACCCAAGAACCTTTACGAAACGGAGATACTCTGAAGATTTGAAATTCTTGCATGCATGTCATTATCGAAAGCTGTGAGTCTGACTGACACCCAATGAGTCACAATTAATTTCATTTGCAAAAGCATTTACATTGCGAGGTTAAACTATCATCGGAAAGCACCTACGATGTAGGTTGTCTGATCGATACAAAAGAACGACCTTCCTACTGCACGAGTCAGATAGAAGCAGTCGCGTGTACGCTTATTGCATTCACAACTTCATCATTCACATATCTACATACTCTAATACCATTTAATAGGGTCTATTTTATCTTTCTGTAACAGTTTACCAACAATAGATCGTTCAATGTCACTGGAACTCACGAAAACTTACGAAAGCTTTGGCACTCAATCTCTATTGTCACGGGGCGTTCGAATTTTAAAACGTCTTGATTGCCGCCATCATTACGAAGTAGTAATAGCGGGTGTGGTCTCGCTTTATCATGTTATGTTTAATGTTATGCTCTATTCTTGGGTGGTTTGTGTTATTTAACATCAATTTTCTACGATACACCGGGCGGAGCGCGAAATTAGTTAAAGTTGTTACAGTTATTAGGTACTGTAATTTTTTTATTCGCGGATTAAATAACGTGCTAATTTGTACTAAACTTAAATATCTGTAAATCTAAGTAGGTATTTTACCAATCATAACGTACATGTATGCCTTTACATTGACATTATTAATGCCGGCGAAGTTCTCACCTAGACATAGACATAGCCAACCTAACGACCACGCTTTCGCAAGTTCAAATACTTCCAAAACATTCGGTCTGTACTACATGGTAAAGACCAAAATACTTATTCGTATGCTAAGCATTTCCCGGTGCAGAGCCTCCGGGTCACTGACCTCACGTTTCGGGAGCCACACGCATGGTCATTTCGCTAACGCCGGATTTGCTTATCGACTACGTAAAGACGCAGTTAAGTGACGCAGTTATGGTTATGAAGTAACAAGGCGAGACACTATCATTGCTTGTAAGTACCTTCTAGTGGTCACATAGTAACTACGAAATTGTGATTTATAAAATTAAATGCATTTGCATTTAAAACATTCTTAAGTTAGAGAGAGAGAAACGGGCTCGTTCGCAGCCATATTGAGATTTTATAAATGGTGTGAAAGTGGCTTGTTAGTGAATCAAACAAAGTCGAACAAACAACTCAGTCAATAGGCCACAGATCTTCCAAACTCAATTTTATTGAAGGCATTTATATGATTTAATAATTTACGTTGCCACTTCTACATAGCCGTGGTTAGTTTAAATTCGTGCTTAGAGAATTGACCGTCTGAGTAGAACCGTTGTTGGGAACGTTTATTATTCTGCTCATGAATGACCCGGCGCACTACTGAAGTTACTGTTTAGAGTTTGATAATAAAAGCTGTTACTGCTATGCTTTTAAGGTATAGTTCACACAAAAGAAAGTATACTAGGTAGGTATTCAGCGAAGCAATTTTGAACTTCAATATAAGAAAAATTAGAAAGAGTTTCAACAAGAGCGTTGCTTTATGTTACAATCCAAACTAATGTGTGAGTTACATGTAATTATCCTAATGAAATACGGTATAAAGTTATATATGAATAATATTTTAGAGTAATAACACCTTTACAACCTTATTGCCAAAATAATCAGCACGGGTATCCAAAATTCTTACTACACAATAACGATATACCTACCTAAATGTAAGTAAGTAATAAGAATTACAATATTAAGATGTCGAAACAATAAAACGTTTTTGACAACGAAATGTCTGCGTGTCTAGTTGTCTACATGAACACTATGACGTGGCCTCAAAGAGCGAAGTGGGGCGTAAAAATAAAGCGTTCGATTGAAACTATTGAAAGTCCTCGTCAGAGTTGACAACCTTGGCATTTCGGCCTGGTTCCGGGCCGCGGTCACCACTACAACCTTTTTGTACGACGCTGCTCCAACTATTTATATTTATATTCCAACAACTATTTACTATCTGAATACTTATGCGATGTTAAAGGATAACTTTTATATTGTTTAGATTATGTTTCTGAAGGAACCGATATACGTAGGTACTCGGCATTATTGAGGACTTGTGTCACATCATGAAAACCTCTATGCACATAATTGTATATAATCTATACAAATACATATAGAATGAATATCAATAGCAGTTAAGCACTTGTGACTTGGTGGAAAGTTAATTTTATAGTATAGGTATGATAAAAATGTTACTCCCGCTGGATTACCGAAAAAATATACCATTGTGAGGCAATGCCAGATGAACCTTTCTCAAATGACTCAGTCGGGAAAATTCGTGAGAGATAGCTCTTGGGCAATTGCTACGACCGGTGGTTGAGCAAGCAGCAAGATTTGATCGACGTCTTTTTTCTCTCCTGCCTCAAATTACTTTCTTTCTAAAAGGTTATGAACTTTTTATTTGAATTATGTAATACTATGAACTTATGAATAAGTTCCGTTCTATTACTGTATAGTATTTTCCTCTGGGTGTTATTGTTGGCGCAATAGAAGGTGCCGTTCGCCATATAAGTGTACCTACACAACATTGTTATGCGATGACCCGCCCATAGACCGTCAATAATGAAATCATTAACTGCATTCTCTTCAAATTGCTTTAATAAGCAGCTAACTAGTAAATAGAATAACGCTGTAATCATACACAAGGAGTCATCGTAATTTTCTTGTGAAAAATGCAACCTTGAGGTGTAACATTCTCTTCAAATAGACTAGAAATAACTATTGCAAAATTAAATAGCTTTTAAACGCTAAAAAACTAGTTCTTTCGGCGAAGTATTTAGGTAGCTCACGCGAACCAGAAGCTTTTGCAACTTTAATCGATTTAAGGCAATTAATAAAACGTTTTTTTTTGGAATCACATTAAATGTTAGTGTCGGTGTTTGATGAAGTCCGACAGATCATGTCCGAGGATTATCATCATGGAGTCAGGAGGGTTACTCTATACTGATGAAAAATACGAACGAAAGTGAGCTGTCGTGTAAGCGGCACGTCTAAAACGAGATAGAGTCGTGGCTCGCGCAGCAGCGCTCCGAAACTTAATTTTTCGTCATATAGAGTGACCCCTGAGGCCGGTGGCCATGTCGGAGGGCGATGACGCGGCCGAAATCTCCACCAGAGTGATGTCATACGCGGGCGAGACATCTCACGTAACCGCCGACTCAACTCGGCCCACTAATCGCACCTTACGAGCGGTACCGCTTTCTTACGGATTCTTGAGATTATTTACATTATGTGTGTTTCCTTAACATTGCTATCACAAAGCCAAATATATCATAAAACAATCAATCAAATATATTTTATATATATTTTACTTATACATACCTACCTACTTACGATATCTACATTTGTTGCTTGCTATGAATGTTAAGTACCTACCTAATTGAATCATGTTATACAAACTTTCAAATAGATACCTACTAATAGACACAAGTTGTTAATTGTAAATAAATTATAACGCAGAATGAAGGTGCTGCGCACAATCCTGCGAGGATTATTGTAGTATCTTTAAGCTTGTTTTTTCTTATGTATTTTACCTATAATTAAATAAATAAATAAATAAATAAGAACGGTTTAACATTTAAATTTGTTAACTGCATTGGCAATCGTATCGTAAAGCTATCTAGCGTGACGACATATAAAAAAGAAAAGTTATCGGTACTTGATCATGGCTGACCATAAAGGTGTTAAGCAGCTTGTTTAGAGAAAGTGCTTATTATTATTGTTAGCACAGTTAAGTCAGACTTTTGCACCATCTGTAACTACGGTGTTTTTAATACGTTCATAGATGTTTTGATGCCGATTTTAATGTTATATCACCTAAACACAACGCGAAATTTACTTAGACTTGGACAATATACTAGTGTTTCAATTCTAATGTACATATTTCCCAACATCAAGTAGGGCTCTTAATGTGCTTAAATAATGAGATGTCATTTACTTGATGTCTATTCTTATACGTCATTGTCCTAATGTACTGTTGCGTTACCTGTTACCTCCAAGTTAACTTGTCTTGTCATTTGTTACGAGTAGGTGTCATTTTGTAACTGGTACCTAGTCATAAATGTGTTAAAGGTTAGTTTTCTTACAGCCTTTACACATGTTATTTTATTGTAATACTAGCCTTTTCCGCGAGCTTCGCTTCATCTGAAAATGTTTACCCGTGGGAAATCTGGAATCCAGGGTGTTAGCTTCCTACATGTTTACCTAATTTCATAAGAAAACAGTCCAGCTGTACCCCTGAAAGAGTAACCAACATGCAGAAAACATTCTATTGTTTTAAAAAAGTTCTCAATATAATATGCATCAATCGCTGCTGCTTTATTTACTTATCTTATCGTACGTAACACAAATTAACTGTCATTGCATAGCTTACTATTTCAACTTATAGCATCTAAATTATGTATCGATGTATTTTCTTTACATGACATTCTTCCCATCAATACAATTTGTGGTCAATGCCTCGCAAATCTTTACCCTTAGTCAAGAATATCACACTTATTTTTTTTACCTTAACCCTTTCGCAATAAGGTTCTCTAAATCCGAAAAGAAATTAATCAATAGCATCCATTACGCGTACAAATGCGCGTAATGATGATGGGTAGAGACTAACCTGCCTCTCCCTGGAGTGAAAAACTTAAAACCTTAGTCAAGAATAACACATATACATTTTATAAAATTTTGGACCTTAACCCTTCGGCAAAAGATCTTCTAGATCCGAGAAGAAAGTCAATACCACCATTAAGGGTACAAATGCGTCTAATGATGATGGGTATAATGTACAATGTATGTAGCGTACGCTAATAGTAATATTAGTACAATGGTAGAGACTGACCTGCCGCCGTAGATCTCCTGCTGGAGCGGGGTCAGCTCGTCGTCCGAGTTGTCGCTGCCCTCCTCGCGCCGCCCCCGCACTCCCCCCGACGTCGCCATCTTGAATAGGAATGACACGATTACTTATTTTATTTATTTGTTTTCAATAACTTACCTAAGTTACTCTAAGCTAAGTTCTCTATACAGCTAAGCCAATTCGATAGTTTACAGTAAAACAATGATACTAACACTTAAGTACATAATTATGAATAGGTATTTATATGTATTTATGTATCACTATGTACATTATTCAGTATAAATGAGAGCCAGTGGTGCAGTAAAGAGCCGTTTGATACTTTCGTTTCTTTTTTCAATTTCATTCGAACCGGCTTTCTGATTGTAAGGAAATAGTTTATCAATGTTAAATAAAATATAATAGCTTAACCTATTTTAAGAAGTTAATGTATAATGATAAATGACTAATAAATTCTAGTTGAATTGACTCCGAAATTCAGTCGAGTAATAACTAATACCTAAGAGCGGTGTATGAACAGCCGCGCCATATAAAAGACATCAACGCGGTGCGCTACGACGTAAGTTCTCACAAATTATGCAAACGTCAAACAAGTCAACAGTAAAAAGTAGCTATTTATAGTACACTCATCATCAATATTCATTGTCAGTAATCAATACATTCACTTTATTCGGCTATTTATCAACGGCTTCGATTTCTAGTCATAAATTGCGATTGAATACCTAGTATTTCTGTTAATTCTACAAGAAGGTAAGTACAGTTGAATGGAATTCCCGTTAGCAAACATCGATCGAATTGAAAATTAGCGTAATCACGACTCTCAATTTTACAAAGCAACTGTAGAAACAGTTAATACTGTTTTCATCTATAAATAAAGTTTGTAGCAGCAGAGGTTATGCATTTTCTAGATAAAGTATGAAGGTTTATTCAAATGCAGTAAACACAAGACTGTCATTTGAGTCCCTAACGAATTATAGATAGTAGTGGACTGTTTTATAGATCTATAAGTTTATAATCCAGATAATGTGTTACGCTATAGTTTTAAATCGTAGGTACCTTTACATCTTATATAAGTAAACAATTTTACGCACCTATTTCTTATTTAGTAGGTACGAGAATATATCGCACGAGATTACACGTAATAATTCTGCAGATATAAGCGAGTAGATACTCGTGACATTGTTACCGTTTACAAAAACGTGAGTAAATCTCACACAGTACCTACTTGTAACAGCGAAGGCACTGGTTTCTATTTCTACTACGATTTATAACTACTATGACTGTGTCGAAATACAGATACCCATATGAGTTTTTTTTTCCTAATTAATAAATATGCTAAAATATGTTTATTCTGTTTGGACCGCCTACTTATTAACCACTCCCTACACTAATGATTCTAAATCATCATATTTAGGTATGTTTTCGTGTTGGTTTGTTTATGTAATACATAATTTTGTACTTATAAAATGCCTTAATTTGCAAGCTCATCATATAAACCATGGAACATAGTATTTTTAGAACTCTAGATAGATCTCGTAAATGTTTGTGATGTTTCTCTTATTCTGAAGGTGCGACTAGACTTGTATCGTTCATGTTGCGCCCGCGCACCCTCGCGTGAATTCCTGGCGCTCCGGGCGCTATCAGTCACGCGACCTTGTGGGTCGTTCATCTCTATAGGAAGACCAGTTAATAATGTCATAGTGATCACTTTATTAATAGGTGTACTAGTCAAGAACAGAGCTTCAAATAGAGTGTTTGAAGCTAAATTTCGACAAAAGCATGTATTACCTAAGCGTTTTCGAAGGGTTCCGCTCATCTCGCATAATCTTTATTGACCAAAACTCATTTCGCATAACTCGTATGGTCTAAACTTTTTTGGCCGAACCATCACTTTGCCAAGACTTATGTGGCGTAAGGCTCGTTTCGTCTAAAACTCTTTAGGCACAATCTTTAAACACCTAAGTTTCGTTTGCTCAAATTTATGTACGTCTATACCTATGTATAATCTTGTTTCTCGTAATGTTATCTTAATAAATAATATATTAAGTATGTAGTAAATGTACAAATTGTGGTATTTTTCTCCTACATCCCGAAAATCACGATATTGTATGATCAAAAAATCGAAAGTTAACGACCAACATAATTATTACAAACCCCATGAGATCGAAACCTAAAAATAGGTGCGACGACGAGCAAAGCGAGGAGGAGCGTGTTAGGTGCACATGTTCATCAAAACCAAAGCGGAGCGTTTTCCAAACAGCGGAAACAATACAAGGCACCAGTTTGCGCTATGTAGGGAGTTCGCTCCGTCAAAGTTAAAGCCAAACGAATATTATTACTTTGTATAAACCTAATAAACCTATGCCATAGCATTATTAGGCTATTCAAGATTTGGTCATACCATTATTAGGCTAAACAATGTTATGCGAAATAACTTTTTACTAAACGAGATTTATGCCATACGATTTTCGGCGTAACAAGACTTTGACCAAACGTTACTATGCAATACGAGATTAGGCAAATAAATCTTATGCCAAAAACGGTAGAACCGTTTTCGAAACTTTCAATTATAACCTAAAAGTCGGAGTTGCTTTTTAACTCAATAGGTTTCATTAATACTATAAAGCTTGACATGGAGATTAACGCAGCACATTGGACTTAATAGCTTCATATATTGTTGTAGTTTTTTTTGGAAAATTATCAAAGACTTCTCTCTCTACCAAATCTTAATCAAAGCACCTTAATCCATATCGTACCTTAGAAACATTCAACAGCGATCTAATAGCAAGCTAGGAAGTCCGCAGTACTGCAACAAAGTATCACAACGAGGCAGTATGAAAGGCGAAACATGCAAGATATCTGCAGTGCGGTGTCCAGTCCACCGCCCAATGCTGGGACTGCGGCGCCGCAAGGTCAGCGACTCCTGCGCCGCTTACCCGCAGGGTTGCCACTAACGGGTCACTGAAGCGTTTTACCCCGATTTTGGCGAATTTTATCTGTTGGCGCATGGCGGTAGAGCTGTTTCTGTGATTCATAAAAGGAGAGGCCTAGATGACGTGTCTTAATTGAAATCGAGTCGAAGATTATTATGAATAACATAATTAATGTTGAAACGCTACACAATAACATTTTCTGTTTGTACAAAATTAATATCTTTGATATAAAATCGCTATTTTACAGTCACACAGCAGACACCTACCACACTGAAAACGCATTCTATCTGTCCAAACGATGAAAAGCTGCAAAGCTGCAAAGCTGCTACAGGTACCACAGGACAGACAAACGATTTAACGTCTGACATATAACTACTATGTTTGTGGTTATTTAAATACAATTTACTGATATTAAATAAAAATAAACATCAAAAAGTAACTTCTGATGTTCAATCTATGGCTATCATCGAATTAAAGGTTTCAAAATACCTTATGTTGGTAACCCTAAGGTCACTGGACAATGATACCTCGCCTTCGCCCGGCCCATTGTACTAGGCGGTAAGCCACGTATACTTAGCACTCACCTCACTACCAACAGGTCTCTATCGCCCGATCAAAGGCCTTTTCGCTTATCAACAAAGAACTTCCTAAAAATGTTTTCGCACGACGGATTACTGTGACCATCGCATTCAACGTTTCCTATATCATTAGGGATTATTCTCTGAGAATGCTAATTAAACTTTTACGATAGACACACAAAAAGTGTTTTCAACCAAGTGAGGACAAAATAGTTAACTACGAATGATACGTAGCTAATTAAGCAGGTATGATGATTAAACAACTTCCAAAGTTCAGTAGTAAACAAGATATGCTAAGTTTCCTCATAAGATCAGAGATTGACGGATAGGAAACTCGTTACACATTTGTTAGCCAGATCAAGTGGAGGCTGGCCGGGCCCGAGCTAAGGCTGTCTTGTGCACTTTCACTGTTGGCGGCCGTCAGCTGGTGCCCCCTCCCCGCCGCCGCCTCGCCCCTCCGTCGCCCTCACCGCCCTCCCAACAACGCAAGACTGCCTTACATTCACAAACGGAGGCACATTCTTTAGGCCACGTTCAGATGACAAGCGCTCAACGCGCGTTTTGGTAACGCGCGTTTACAACTACATACATTTTATTCCGCGCGACGCACGTTAGCATGTGTACAGCCTGAATAAAATGTATGTAGTTGTAAACGCGCGTTACCAAAACGCGCGTTGAGCGCTTGTCATCTGAACGTGGCCTTAAGCTCTTTGTGCATAAAACTTGGAAACAAGCTGTGGCCAATCCGCGTGCGTCGGAATGTTGGCCAACTCATTTGAAGTATGCCATTGACGAATTGCTTTGTCAAAATGATTTGCATAGCTTTCTTTCAGGTGTGCAATGTTTTCTGTATTTTCTGGGCAATATGGTCCTTTTATGTAGATGTAGACCTACATCTTTGGTCGGGAAGTAGTAATGCTGTCGTGTCAGATGTGCCAGAAAGCCGCCAGAGCGTGGTGCATACGACCTCGCGACACGATCACATATGCCACGTTACAAGCAACTCTACCACTCATAAATACTAATCAACAGTTTCATTCCTTACATGACTTTCATCTCACAGTATATAGTTTACACATCCCAAAATATAATACTGCACTTTAATTAAAAGCACTAGCCATGCATGCAAGGAAGGATGCTGAACCGGTGTTTTAATAAATGCGCAGTTAATATAAAAAACCTACGGACGCCGAATGAGAAATAAAAACTTGTTTTATGTATGTTTTTAAAATAACACACATAGCAACCTTTGAACTTTTATAAATTGTAGACGACATTTAATTTATTGGCCGGCCTGTGTTAGCTATTCTATCTAATCCTTATATACCTATCCTTAACATTATCTAATATCTTGATTAAGTATTTAATTGTATTTTAATGTTTAACCTGTAATTATGTACCTACCTGAACCTGTGATATGTGTTCAGTTCAACAGTGTTATCTCTCTAATTTTGTATGTGATTTGTAAAGTGACTGCTCAAGTATTCTCACAGAAGAACTGAAGCCCATTTTGCTTGCAGTTCAAAAACAGCATTACAGCTCACGAGCAACCATACAAGGCTCTACCCAGGTCTCGCCTACACCTTTGTGTTTGAACGCAATTTGGATTGCACGATAACAATCTCAGTGTCGTTATACATTGTTACGATATATTCCGTAGCATGTCGATTACGTAGCCATTGATAGACCATGAGTTAGTGGCACGATCAGCGGCAACAAAAAATATAGAAAGTGGACCCGGGTCGCGCAACCGCTGCAACGCCTCTGATAGACAGATCATGTTTTATCAATGACGAGTCTTAGGTCTTATTGAGCTATAACTTCCCACACAGCGTTATGTGACAAGGCAGCAATCACTAGTAACAGGCGGCAGTTGCAGTGTTCAGTTGTTTTAATTAAAAATAGAAGTGACCATTTAGGTACCTACCGTTTAGTAAATACGTGTCATCATATACCTCACTACTAATATTATATAAGTACCTACTATAAATAGTAGAAAAACAAAATATATACAGAGGGTAAATTTTACATAAAATGAAGAAAACCAAGTCTACAGCGGCAGCGTGCCCATATTCTATTTTAATCTTTGGAGAATAAGATTTAAAAAACTGTATCCAGATTTATCTGCGATTGCGGGCAACCTTGCGTTTTTGCAACACAAAATGTACAAAAAGTATTAAGCCAATTCCACAAAACGAGAATTACAGTCGAAGTTGCATAGCTGCAGTGCGTGGGCGCCCGTTGATGTCTTTTATATGGCGGAATAGCCAAGAGCTAAAGTAAGCTTCATTTACCTACTCGTCGCGTTGGACGCACACTTGATCACCTTTTAGATATAAGAAATTTAAATTGTATCAAGAAAATATATGATTTCATCAGTCACAGTTTGTCATTTTTATAAGGTATATTTTCGATTTTCCGTGATTATTAAAAATCCCAATAATTAATAATTAATCATAATCATCAAAATAAAACTTTGTATAATGTGAAGGTAGGTAGATAGAGATGATACCTCACATTCAGCATAACAGGATTATGAATCAAATTTTACCAACCTTTCTTTAATATTTCTGAATCATATCATAAGGATAACCTTTATCTGTAGTAAGTACTTACCTATCTTTATATTAACGCCTGAATCATGAATTATCTGTGGAGTCTGTGGACCCAATTAAGTCGAGCTCGAGCCTACTATGATAAACTGATAACTCAAAAGTTTGCTATTTTTATTAACTTACAAATTAAATATAAAAAAGATTTCCCTCTTTTAAATATAAAATAGTTTTCATACAATTGGTCAAGTCACGTGTTTAATGACCGTTCAGCGACGTATGAGCTTGAAAAATTATCTACTTTCATATGTCAAGGTCTAGTACAATTTCATTAGAGGTGGCGGTAATAGCAAGTACTTAAAGCGTTAATGGACTCACTCAATTTCTCTATCACCTACTCGCGTATTTTTTCAAATTATTTTCATATTCCTAGCCTACTAGAACAGCATTTTTCAGAAGTAGATGAATATTTTCAGTGCAGTAGTATAGGATAGTATAGGTAGTAGGATGCAAATTCATCTTGAAATGGCTGTTCATACAAGAATCATCATGGTGTTTTCTTTTGATCACTGGTGAAATGAGCTACCACGGCTATAATGAAACCTATGATTATTACATTTCTATATACCTACTGATAAAATTTGTACGAACATACAATCTTAAGTAATTATAACAATTTACGCACTTCTAAATTGTGACCTCGTTGACACGAAATTCGAGTGAAACTCAAAAAGTTATTGAAAGTAATTACTTATTGTTCCCGCAAGTAACGCAATCAAGTGATAAAGTACCCGTGCTGTTAGCTAATCACACCCGACTTAATTACACTGAGCGTCCGTACGCTAGCGAAACTAGGCTTTCCTGCCCGATCATGCAATGGATGTTATCAGTCAGGAAAATACTTTAAATATGCATTATTACCGATTACAACTTATGATATCGTAAGTTTTAATATTTTATTTTTAGGGTTCTATACTTCCAAAGGTAGAAACGGAAGTCTTATATGACCATTATTATGTTGTCCGCCTGATTTTTTTCTTGGGATTCTATAGAATCTTGAATCCTTATTTTATACATTTTATAAATAGCTGGAATGACAAATTCCTGGGGTAACATACAATACCTACTGTATAATATTTATGGAGTCTATTGTACACAAAACAGAAGTCCCTTTATCGATTATAAATAACGTATACAATAATCATGGCTACCTAAATATAGTTCCAACTTCAAATGGATCTAACATGAGATGACTGATCAGATAGGACTCATATACACAAAACCATTCTTATAGGTGAGACCGCCGCCCAGCCGGAACCGGACGCAGCCGAGGCCGTAGGACTGACGTGCATTCTTACACTTATAAATTTCATTCGTAAATATGTATAGATAAGAAAATAAAAATAAAATATAAACAAAAAATTACTTTGCTTCAACTTCAAGTTTTTTTCCGATCAACTTTAAAAGTAGAGTTAAAAACCTGTTCATTACCGAAGTTTCGCCTAGTTTCATTAAGTATTCATTTGATTGTTGTTTTTGGTTTATATGGTTATAATTTTGATAAATCTAGATTGGCTTCTACACCTTATGTATGGAAATATACGTAATAAAATAATCTAGAGTTACAGGTAATTTGATTTTGAATGAGCAACTACAAAGTGCCTTAATATAAATAAAGTGCCAGCCTATAGTCATAAAGTATATCCAAGAAAAGGTCAAGGAACTTCGTATGAAAAATGTGGTCTGATGATCGGTGTGTCAAATCACGCGAGGACTAATGCGGAAAAAGTCAAAGGTGGGCGATGAGTTGATACTTTCGTTCAATATAACGCCACGCAAATGTATGCCGTATTCTTTAACTAAATCTAAACTATCTACCTAAATGAAAAAAAACCTGTCATTACCCGGAGCTTCGCCCTATGCTTACTTTTTACAGATATTTACAGAATATCGAAGATAGACCATGAATAATTACATTTTTTATTCGGGTATCGAATTATTTTACCTAAATGATTCGAAGGTCAATTAAAATATTTGAAAAGGCTATAACTATTAAAAATGCCTTTGTTTTACACATAACCTCATAGAGTTTTAACAAAAGAGGAAATAGGTTTGTCCTTGTTTTCATTCTTACACCTCCTATCTAGTACCCATGAACGCCTACATTCACTTTTGTTCACGACCGCAGCTGCACAGAATATAATAAAAGTCGCATTGTAGGTGAATTACTAGTATATAAAGCTAAGAAAGTTTAATGAAATAATCTCTGTTATGTCTACTTATTACGCTTTATAGCCGATTTCTTTGAACTACTTACTTAAGTTCGAAACTTTCGAAAGTGAAAACACATCGCGCCAGGTCTTAAATAAGGTGATACCTTGCCCAAACACATTAATTTTACACATGTCACTCATATAGAAATATATAAAGATTTGTTAGTTATGTTATGCAATTTAATTTGAATTCGATATCGAACTTTCGCAGCTGATCGTATACAATGGCTTGAGAACATAAAAGGTCAACTCTCACTAAGCTTTTTCACTCGTAAAATTAAGGTTGTAACGGATATTTTGACTTACGGTAATCGGTGATCAGTCAGGAACGGGGTCCTGTGTTGGTAATCCTGTTAGTTAAGGGGTCACTTCACTGAGGTGATCACTCGCGGATGGTTTGTCGTGCGCATGTCGGCGCGTGCGCAGGTACGCTCGCTCGCGGCCCGAGGCTGGTTGGAACTGCCGCCGCCGCCGCCGCCGCCGCCGCTCTCCCGCCCCGTCTCTTTGACAGCCTTAAGCTTGACTCACCTGTGGTACATAGGACCTTTGATTTTTAAGTTAGAGGCGGTTTTTCCGAACGGTTTTGTAGAAATGTTGTTTTTTATTCATAAGTCTGATACCTATAGGTACCGTCATGTACCTACCGACCTATCACAGAGGAATTTCTAAAAAGCGAAATTTAGTTATTACGAAATGAAATTGACTATCTACCGATATATTTTTTGGTAATTGCATAAGCATAATTAAATGTATACTTACCTAAACAATTAGCAAACTGTGGCGCAATGATGGACTTGTCAGGACAACTTCATTATAATATTGCTACGGCTTGGAGCTACAATAATTAGGTCGGACCAGTCAATCTCAAAATGAGGTGACCAATATGTTTTAGTTGTGTTTAATTTACCCATTAAAATGCATCTACCTCTATAAATTACCTGCTTGTTTCTTTTGATTATTTCGTTTAGATTATAAGCTGTTTTGTAGGTATTGGTAGATATAATGAAAGGTATTATCCATACATTCAAGCTTTACATAGACTGAATATACTACATAGACCTATGTACTCTACATATACGGTTCCCAAGTAGTCAACAATTTTCTTTCAAACACTTCATTATTTCTATCTACACTGATAAACATAAGATTTCTAATAGATGAATAAAACATTTTTAATTATACACACTTACCTGTTGTATTGTACAACTACGGCAATTAGAATATAACAGCAGAACATCTAATCTTATAAGTAAGTAGTAGGTACAGTATGTAGGTTTGTGTTGCTTATCATATCATAGTTTTATGCAGCCGACACTTCAGAGACGCTGAAAAAATGTTTATAGATGAAAAAATAATTTATAATAAGTTTTCATAGAACTTCGTAAGTTCTAAGATGTGAATCACATTGTATGACATCTTTTGTAGTAGGTAACGAGTACCTACGTAGACAGAGACTGCTATTGAGTAACAAGGCATGCCGGATCTAATCCAATGATATAAAAAATGTTAAAACTGTGCCAATAACAATATTATTTATATCCATGACGCAATGCAATTATGGAGTTATGTTTTTGAAGTATTAAATAGTAGATTTTTAGATAAACTATTCGAGTAAATAAATAAAAAAAACTACTGATACGATTAAATTAATGTTTCTTCAATTTATTTCAAATACTGTTTTTACTTACAATACAAATGTATTCAAAAACTTAAGTAGTATCTAACTGATTAAATGAGATACAATATTATGTCTAGGTATAATAATGTCCTCCTAGCCGAATTTCGGCTACGGCGGCCAATCTCAATTGAGATCAGCCATCTACGCAGGAGTAGATTATAGTGCCCAAGTGTGTGCGCAGTACACAGGAGCACTCTCTGTTCCATCACTCTCATAACCCAATGGGACGGATTGACCGACACGACTGGAGAGAGCTAGGCGCAGGACCGACTGCTTTACATGCCCATCCGACAGCATGGATCGTTTTCACTGTTTCGGACAACAGGTGATCAGCCTTCTATGTCCTAACCAAACTTAGAACCACAATTTAGAAACACAAATTGATGGTCCCACCCGGGAATCGAACCCAGGACCTCTGGGTCATGAAGCGAAGCTTCTACCACTAGACCACAGAGGCAGTTTAGGTATAGATAAAATTCTACCACCTACAGAGTAAATACCACAAAAATGGTACCAAAACTTTATCTTAATACTGAATTAAAATGGATATCACTTACACGCTAAACATAAATACTCGCACACACTCAATATACAACACAACTATTACTGTTCACTCTCGCTCGTGGAGACTCGGTGCATACTGTAGTCTTGTTCCTTGCCGTAGTCATACGGCTCATCCCGGCTGGAGTAGCCCGCCATGGACTGAGACAGGTCCGCCGCAGTTGCTGTACTCATGTACGAGTGACTCGACGGAGGAATGGGAGCGGAAAGCTCATCAGACTTAGGAATCTTCAACTGCCCGTAATCGGGCATATAGTCCGGCATAGTAGTCTTCTTCGTCAACTCCAACATTTGACTCAAAAAGGACTCCCCGCCTACGCCGCTGCTGCTGCTTCTAGAAGACGACATGCTGAAGTCCGCCACCTGGTTGTCAGCAGCGTCACTTTTCGAGGTTTCCGTCTTGGAGGTACTGGTTTCTGTCTTGCTGGAAATGTCCAACGGACTATCCAGCTTTCCTTTGCCGATGTGGCCAAAGTCGGGTGGTAAGTAATCTTTGCTGCTCTTCATGAGATCGTGAGGGGATTTCATAAGCGATCTTTGATCGTATCCGGACTTTGAGGAGCTGCTGCTTGATAAGGGCTTCATTAGAGATTCTTGCATTTTGAGCAGTGACGGCGATAGGAACATATTGTTAGCAGCCAAGGTCGACTTTGACATGGGGTCGGGAATACCTAAGATCCCAGCGTTTGAGTATTTGGTGGCTGAGAAGAGAGCGTTGGCGATGTCTGCGGAACTCATCATCAGATTGGACGCGATGCTGGCCGGTATAGGCCCAGTCGATGACGCTGTGACTGTCGACGTACTTGACGACGTTTTGTCGTAACTTCCGATGCTGTTGGTTAAATTTTGTAGTGACGCTGCGTAAGAAGGTGGATCAGGCATTTTACCGC
The DNA here is from genome assembly GCF_932276165.1 of Plutella xylostella. Taxonomy (NCBI): domain Eukaryota; kingdom Metazoa; phylum Arthropoda; class Insecta; order Lepidoptera; family Plutellidae; genus Plutella; species Plutella xylostella. The sequence continues at coordinate 5,534,369 of NC_063984.1, read as the reverse complement.
CAGTCAAGCTAGCTGTTAAACTTGGTGATAATCCAGGTGTGAGACTGGATAACATGCTATTTGCAGCTGCCAGGCTTTCCAAGCCGGTAGCGCCCAGCGGCAAAGGTAGATTTCCGGAGCCGAGTCCGAGAGCCATACTGGTCAACATATCCAGTCCAGTCGGATAACCTGACGGCAAGCCGGAGCTCGAGCTCTTGGATGACTTGGATGAAGTGGGCAGTACTGGTATGTTCAACTGTGATGAAGTGTCGTACTTGTGAGTGGAGCCCACTCCCATACCTGCAGACACGTTGATGGGCGGCACGCCGGCCGGCCGGCTCACCATCTGTTGCAACGTGCTCACAGAAGGGAAATTCGGCACCGATGTCTGATTCGGCTTCGACATCGGTATCGGCTGAGGCACCGCCAACAAAGCATCCAAGTCCATCTTATCATCCTGATCGGAGGAGCAGCCCAACTCATCGCGTATAAACCGCCATAGCAACCCATCGCTTTGCTCCCTCGGAAACTTAGGTGTCAGCGTACACTTAAGTTTATCTAAATACGTGATATCGGGTTTGAAGCTGTCAGTGAACTGTACGAAGGTGTCGTCTGCGTACGTGGAGTAGTACTTGATGGTGCGCTTGACGGTGTCCATGGCGTGGGCCGACAGGTGCGCGTCGTGGTGCAGCGTGGACTGCAGCAGCAGCGGCCGCGGGTACTCCGTGGGGCGCTGCTCCGGCGGCGGCGACACCCAGAAGCAAGTCAGCGAGGACTCTAGCACGGGACTTTCAGGGTTGTATGGCGCTGTTGAAGAGAGAAAATTGAGATAAGTATGGTGTTTGTTAGTTTTAAATAACTGTTGGTATATTATGGTAAATACTAATGGAATATGATGAAAATTTAAAGGCCAGAAAAAATACATCATATTCTGTAACCTGCATTTTTTTCGATGCTTCACGAGTGTAAAAACAAGGTAAAAGAGCCACACGTATTATTCGTTAGGTTAAATAGTTAAAATTTGTTATAGTTAACCATTCCTAATTATCTATGTATCAGAATTTGGAAAAATCACTTTTTTTCTATCATAAATAAGTAAAGATAAGATATTCAAAATACTTACAGCATATAACGCCAATACACGGCACGTACGATATTTCAGAAGGTCCCCTCATCTTGATCTGGTACTCGAGTTGGTTGTCACAATCCCTGAGACTAGGCATGGCAGGGTTGGTCGGATGCGAGTGATACCACCCCAGAAGTGCCAACCCTAGCTTCTCTATCTCAACTTGTATCTCCAACTCGACCAACACCCGTGGACGTTTGTCGTTCTTGTTTATCAGACAGGGGAATGTGTGAGTTATTATCATATCTGGAAGAAATTGCGTTTATTATTAGTATATTTTTCGGGAATAGTGGTCTCACTGCTGTGCAAAGATTTTTTCTATTATATATTTATTCATCATATGCATGTCCACCAGGATATCACAGTTTTTATAACATTTTTTAAAATTTAAATCTTGATGAAATTAAACTAGGAAAGTTTCAATTTCTTTCGGCAATCATAGTTTATACTTTTTTTATTGGTGGCAATAAATATACCATTGATCAATAAAATAATGAAACTATTAATAGGATATTATTATTACTCACTGTGGTTATTCAAATCCCAAGTTCCAGCTAAATAGCCATACACTTCTTCTTTCTTCAGATGGCAGTGCAGGTCTAGTATGAGGCTGGCATTAGACGTCATAGACACTAGGAATGGTTGCACCTTCCCCACTGAAGAAAATGATACAGCCTCTATCAGCATGTTTGAATCACTGAAAAAGTTGGTAAATAATATGAATACTATGCCTTTTCTTACATATATCTCTATATTTTTGATTAAGTATTTATTTACCTACAAATAGAGTGGGTTAGGATGAGTCTGTCTGCCATTTATATATTACTAGCTGTTCCCGCGCGCTTCGCTTCGCCTTAATACGTTTTCCCGTGGGAATTCCGGGATAAAAAGTAGCCTATGTTCTTTCCCATGGTCTAGCTAGACCGTATATATACAAAATTTCATTCAAATCCATTCAGTAGTTTTGGCGTGAAAGAGTAACAGACAGACAGACACAGTTACTTTCGCATTTATAACATTAGTTAGGATTTCTTTATTTATGGAAGTTATACTTACTGTTGAACCATCCTATTGGGTACAGAGTTGTGTTTCATGACAATTCTCTGTGGTGGTGGCTCTGGTGGGCTTTCTGTTTCCATTTCTGTTTCCTCTGAAATTAAACATTTGTTGGTTTCATAATTATTTAAGTACCTGTTTCTCAATGTCTGTGGCGTGCTGTCAGCTTATGACGGAAATGAGACTGGCTAATCTATTCTTCTCAGTGACAAAAGCTAGTCCAGCTTTGGTAGTCACCATAAACGTTACTAGTTCTATTTATAATCGGTTTTGTTGTCCTATGGCACCCCAGTGGTACATAAAGAGGACCTTAACAAAATTGCACCACGCAATGCTGTCCTCAACAGTTTTGATGATAGTCTATTGAGTCCTTAATAGGGTTCTACCTTTTTTGGCATAAGATTTATTTGCCTAATCTCGTATTGCATAGTAACGTTTGGTCAAAGTCTCGTTACGCCGAAAATCGTATGGCATAAATCTCGTTTAGTAAAAAGTTATTTCGCATAACATTGTTTAGCCTAATAATGGTATTGCCAAAACTTGAATAGCCTAATAATGCTATGGCATAGGTTTATACAAAGTAATAATATTCGTTTGGCTTTAACTTTGACGGAGCGTCTCCCTACATAGCGCAAACTGGTGCCTTGTATTGTTTCCGCTGTTTGGAAAACGCTCCGCTCCGCTTCGCTGCGCTCCGCTTTGGTTTTGATGAACATGTGCACCTAACACGCTCCTCCTCGCTTTGCTCGTCGTCGCACCTATTTTTAGGTTTCGATCTCATGGGGTTTGTAATAATTATATTGGTCTTTAAATTTCGATTTTTTGATCATACAATATCGTGATTTTCGGGATGTAGGAGAAAAATACCACAATTTGTACATTTACTACATACTTAATATATTATTTATTAAGATAACATTAGGAGAAACAAGATTATACATAGGTATAGACGAACATAAATTTGAGCAAACGAAACTTAGGTGTTTAAAGATTGTGCCTAAAGAGTTTTAGACGAAACGAGCCTTATGCCACATAAGTCTTGGCAAAGTGATGGTTCGGCCAAAAAAGTTTAGACCATACGAGTTATGCGAAAATAGTTTTGGTCAATAAAGATTATGCGAGATGAGCGGAACCCCCTTAATAGATTTATGTCCCAAAATCCCTTTCAATGCCAGAGCATCATTTTAAAGTAACATAACTGTGGTTGAATGTGCATTAGTAAAATTTTAATCCCTTGTCATGCTGTCCCGATGTCCGTAGGCCATTACTCTTCTCTTATTGCATATAATTATTTAATATAAAAATAGTCAATCAACATACCATCACTATGCATATTTTCTCTTTGCAACTGCTTTTTCCGCAAATAGGTAGCTTTTATAGTGTCCAGTTTCTTTCCTTTGTATTTCACTGATGCCCATCCACAGCCAGACCTCTTGTCAGGGTTAATTATCCTTTTACAGTGAATGGCCCAGGCCGACGGTGAGCAGAATATGGTCTCAGTCTCATGTGATTTGATTTTTCCGTCTGCTTGGAGATCTCCAACAAACTTTTGTCCCTGAAAATGCATGTTGTAAAGTTGAGAAATAAGTTGCAAAACATTGGATTAGGCTTCTATTTCTACCATATCATCTAAGGTATGACTGAGACATATCAGCAGCAAAGTCATAGTTCTAGCACAACTCAGTAACAGTGCAAATAGTTATTTCATATTTTTATCATAGATAGCCAAGTAGGGATATGAAAGAAATAACTGAAGTGCTTCACTGTGTCTTAATAGTGCTAACTGCTAAAGAGAGCTTAGTGATTGCAATGATGAAGACATTACTCCCATCAAAAGCAATTTACAACTATTTGTTGATTGTTAAATTATAAGAGTTTAAAATTAACTACTTACCAAGTATTCTATGGTCATAGCAGCATTACCAGGTTCTAGCATTTTTTCCTCCAGCAGCATTTGCAGTGTGACTCCGCGCCCCGGAGTGGACTTGCTGCCCGGCTGTGCTTCACTCTCCTAGGGAAATAAAACAATGTTTAATAATGGTGTGGAAAGAGGAGGCCATGGGAGATAGTTGGAAGACCCAGGGTTCTTTGCCCAGTAGTGGGACACAATAGGTTCATAATATAATGGGGTAGACTGGATCATCTATGGCATTCATCACTAGCAGCAGTTACTACTACATAAGTTGGCACAGAGTTAGTAACAGGACTTGTTGCAAACTGCCTCTAAACATTGTGAGTGTATGGCCAATAATGGGGGCAAAATTACTGAATTCTATACATTGTAAACTACCATGACACTGGTTGTAAGTTTTAGTTATAAGTAAAAGTTACCCGAGATATACCTACTACTGTTATTTCTTTCTTTTAAACTTGGATACCTCTTACCTCATCTGAGTATTCTTCTCCGCTTGGAATATCTTCTTTATCCTCTTCACAAGGAGGATCTTTAGGAGCTTCTTCCTTAGGTTTTTCAGATATTTTAACTTCTTCAGTAGATGTTGTCATATCAGCAGGAGCATTCATACTATAGGAATTAGCTCCTGACATCAAAGCAGCCGCTAAATGCGAGGTTTGCATTGCCAAATCCATGGTTTACAGTTAAATAACAGACAAGTGTATATTGGAGAATGATTTTATGCCAAAGATTGATTTATGTTTATGAATGGTATACTATAGCGGGTAAGGCAAGTACTCATAATAACTGAAAATAGTCGCTAGCACAACTTTTAGAGGATATTATGCACTAACGTATACATTTAATTAAATGGATTCAATCGTACTTTATGAAGAATAAAGTAAAACACAATTTACTCGAAAACTAGTATACAAATAGGTACACAAAACATAGCCAAGCCAACCAACCAAATTACCAAACGCCAAGCAAGGGACTAGTCTGTGACCAATGACAGTATGTGTACGCCAAGATGACGCCAAGTGACAGCAATATACAGAACAAAAAAACCCACACCACAGAAAAAAATATCTTTGTTCTGTAAAAAGTAAAAATGTATTTGTTTCCATAAAACATGTTTTACAGTGGTTTTATCTGCAAATTCCACACTAGGCGCACCTGTATCGCGGAATTTATACAACATTGAACATAACAAAATAAAACAAATCAAATTTCTTAAATGAATAAAATAATTTAAGTTATATAATTTAAAACAAATTTTAAACTTAAAGTTATTTATTGCTTACTTAATTATACAATTATATCTAGCACTAAAATAAAAGTCACTAAAAAAGTCTTAAATCTATCTAACTAATATAAAAAGTCTTTACATCTCCACCCTTAAATTAATTAACAAAAGTGATTCAAACTCATTATAATTATGATAATGTTGAAAGCCAATTGGAAACAATAGCCTTTACATGACGACATGTTGATATAAAGTCCTTGGAAGAAGACAACTCTGAAACCTTCGCGCTAAGGCTCCCATTCGCGGGCGCGCCAATCCGCGGATTTGTTGCTGGTGACAAGTCCGCAGACAAATCTGCGAGTAAATGTGTTGGTGGGCGCGGCTCGCGGCTCGACGCAGCGCTCGCTGTCTCGAAACACGAGCACCACGAGAATAGAACTATATTAATATGTTTCTTGTGCAAGGGTCGTAAAGTTCACAATCAACTGGAAAGCAACTCGGGGCTCCTGTAGTGTGTGGGCGATGACGGATTTGCTCATGGATTGGTACGGGTCTAGCTCGGGGCTCGGCTTGCGGTGCGTGTAGTGAATGGGGGGCTTTAAGTGTCAAAGGAGGACCGGCAAAAGTATCTAATGGTGATTTGAAATAAAATTATATTCATAAACGATTGGGTTTTACAATGATAAAAAGGTTATAGTGCAAGTTATACTTATAGTAAGTGCGGTAGGTACGGGGTTATGTCACATACCTACTTCAGTTTCTCAAAGAAGGCAGCAGAATATGATAACTGGATGAATTTGGTTTTGTGGGATGTACCTACAGTGCCACAATCTTATCTGTTCCGGTGGTCAAAATGTGCAACAACGAGACGTCTTTGTCAAACGTCATTTCATACTCTGTGCGTTATTTGAGTTGTCAATTTCTGCGAAGAGGCTGACGCTACGTTATTTAATTTGTTTTGTGATTTTCTGGGTGAAATAATGCCAAAAGCGCTAAAATGAGATGCAAGAAAAGTAATACTACATATATTGGCTTTTATGCAGGAATAATAACGTATTCGGGCGCCAGAATTACTGTTGCCAAATATGACCAATAATTTTACCCATATACTCCATGTAATTTTATTAATATTTTCCCGAGAGACCCGTGCCCCAGCAGTGGGGACGGGATGGGTCGTGATGAAAAGTATGTATATAATCTTTATTTATCTTTGATTTCAGGTGTGAGGACATGACATGATACTTGAAATCTTAGGCACTATAACAAGAAGAATTTCGCGCACCTGCAGCGATTTTAGACGAAATAATGATGATTAATGACATGCTCTCCCAACCTATCAAGGGTTGGCTCGAACAAATTGCTTTTTGCCTTTGTACATTGTCTGAATTTCTTTTAATTACATGCTCTTGTTTCTTGTTACTTTAGAAAATGTAATGAAAATGAAAATGAAAAATTAATAGTATTTTTTAAGTCTTTCTATCTATCTCGTTATTCCCACGACCCACAGATTAGACGAAATAATGATGATTAATGACATGCTCTCCCTACCTATCAAGGGTTGGCTGGAAGAAATTGCTTTTTGCCTTTGTATATTGTCTGCATTTCTTATAATTTTATGCTCTTGTTTCTTGTAACTTTAGAAAATGTAAAATATAGTGTTCAAAAATAAAAAATTATAGTATTTTTTAAGTCTATCTATCTCGTTATTCCCACGACCCACAGATACCTATAGGACCTAATCAGAATAAATTTTATTTCTGTTCGCCGTGGACAAATTTTTTATACAACAAATGTCGTTTGGTATATTATATCCTCTTTCATTTACTATCGACCCTATACATATTTTGATTTATCTATACCTATGAATGTACCTAATTATAACAATAGGTAATAGCAGAAATGCATTGTCGTTTAAACCACAAATAGGTAAAATTTAATCGATGGCAACACTGGATTCGATCACAGCGACGTCGTCACCGGAACAGATAAGATTGTGGCACTATATGTATTATAATTAAGTTGTTTTTCTTGAATAAAGATTTATTCTATTCTACAGTGTCACAAACCTATCTGATCCGGTGAGAGCTCACGTAAATGTCTAATATTTCTTCATTCTATCCTCCTGACACCTGGCGTGCTATGAGTAGGACATTGAAAAAAAAATTAATATATATAGTTTAAAAATACCTATATTAAAAGTTTTATGAAGTATCAATGTTATTCCTTTAAAGTTTTATAAAGTACCTATCCCTTAAACAATTTGTTCTTTGACAAAGTGACAAAACAGTTCAGAAGTTATTTTTTTTAATTTAAAAAAAAAATAATAACAGTGTTTACATTTATACCTCTCGGGGTCAGGAGGCTATAAGATGTTAAGTTTTCCCGTAATGGTAATTTACCCTTGCGGTTTTAATAAACCCATCTAATCTATATCAATTTATAATTTATTACTAAATAATGAGACATGGTAAATAATTAGTTAAATGTCACCGGAACAGATAAGTTTGTCGCAGTATATTGTATTCTTCTAACAATAGATACTGACAGAAAGTGACTTAAGCAGTATTCTGTGTTGCAACGTTTTGACAGCTAAATGACAGCTGATGTTGTGTGTGTGTGTCAAGTGTTGCGTATTTTTCATTTATTTTGAGTTTCCCGTATTGTTTTCACTGTTTATTCTTAGTTTTGTAATAATATCGATTAAAAATGAATAATGCACCTCAATATTCATTACGTTGGAATAATTATGTTAGTCATGTCACGGACGCCTTCAACTTGTTACGTTTGGAGAACGATTTAGTAGATGTCACATTATGTTGTGATGGTGGTAAAATTAAGGCCCACAAAATGCTGTTATCTGTATGCAGCAATTATTTCAAACAGATATTCAAAGAGAATCCCTGCCAGCATCCTGTTATAATTTTTAAGAATGTGAAGTTTGAGGATTTGAATGCAATTATAAACTTTATGTATCATGGGGAAGTGAACATATTCCAGGAACAATTGGAGTCATTCCTCATTACTGCAGAACTATTGGAGGTGAAAGGGTTGACAGACAACACAGAAGAGGAGTTGCCAGTGAGCCAGGCCTTGCCCGAGGGCCTGTCACTTGACCTGAGCTCCAAGACGAGAACAGTAATTGATGACATAGTTTTGGCCCCAACAGAAGAGCCCATTAACTTGGCTACTATGCAGCCGCCGCGAGATGACTACATTCCACAGACAGGCGTTTACAAACAGTACAATGAAGATGAGACTGATATAGAGCCAGCTATTGAGCAAGACATGGTGATACCTGATGAAGTAGCAGTGGATAATGTAACGGCAGAACCTTCACCTCCAACTGAGGAAGTACAGATGGATACTCAATCTACCTCTGCTGAAGATTTGTCAGAAAAGAATAATACTGGTATGTTATTTTTTACCTTTATACTTATGTTTAAAGTTGTTGCCTAAAAATTTATTTTAAAGTGCTTCCACGCAACTGACTATAGGTACTTTTCTCGATGAAATTCTGGTTTCGGGAGAAAACGATTTACACTAACTAAATATCAACCAATCTCTTTCATTTTGATGTCAATCCCTTCAGCATAATATATTCGAGGATTATAGCTTTCGTTTTTTTTAAAAAAGTGCATTGTTATTGTTCAAAAAACGGCTTGATTTAACACACGAAAATTACGTTATTTGAGGTGCCTATAAGTTTGAATCTATAGAAAATTTTGAAAAAAGAAAAAGCTATAAACCTAGATATACCTTGTGTGAATAACATACAAAAAAATCATGGAGATTGGATAATATTTAGAGGTAGTTAAACATTTTCTCTTATTGTATGGATGAGCACGTGCTATACTCTCTTTTTAACACAAATAGTTTCAATGATGTGAGTCTTACTGTATGGCTATTAAAATATCAAATTATATCTATTCTTATGCAACCAATCTGGCATTCTATCTGTAACATATCATTTAAAAACTCTCTTCCTTTCAGAATCAGATATGGTTTTAAAATTCCGCTGCCATATGTGCCCTAAAGGCTTCAAGCATCCAACTTCGCTCACTCTCCACAAGGACTCGCATGCGGGAAAGACACAGTGTCCGGTGTGCCATCGGTCATTCTCTCGCTCCTATGATATGAGAAGCCATTTACAAAGAATTCACCAAGGAAAACAACTGACAATAAAAGAAATTAGATATAAGGGTAACAGTGATGCTTCCAAGCAGTTTACTCATCACATTTAGTATACACTGCCTGGTAACAAATGGTTGCCATTGTTATGTAGCATTATAATATTATAATACATGCTGTATATAGATTTAAGAACTATATTCTTAGCACAAAGTGCTTAATGCCTATCTATATGAATTATATTTTAGTAGATTATATTATAGTAATATGTTGAATGCAATAAAATAAGTATATTGATTGCTATATGAAATTGGATTATATTTTTTATTTACCTAATTGTAATGTCACAAATAAAATTTGCTCAGTGCTGTAGCTTTGGCTATTTTTGTACTAGTCTACAAATTGTTTTAATATATGTAATTGTTTTCTATTAATTACATTGTTTTATTCATATGATGAATGATTTTTATAACAGGCGGTGCAAGCTGTGAAAGGAATAATGGAATAACCTGGATCTCACAGTCCTGATCACAGGGTTATAAAAATATATTTATTAGGTTGATCTGCAACAAAAAAATAAAACCAATAAAATATAATCTTCGGATATGTACAGTACACAGGTACTTGTCTACAGGTACTGTAAGTTTTAGTTTGTAGTTAGTAGATTTTTTGACCCCTCAAACCTACTAAAGAATTTTTATCATTATAATATATATTATGTATAGTGGCCTATAATCATCATCATCCTTTAACAACGACGGTGACAAAGACACTTTATGAAGACAAAGATCGACAAGAAAGTTAATGTTGATGGTAAGTACCTAAATGCCCAGATAGACGTGCGAGTAAGAATGCGTACTTATATGGGTCGACGACTTTTTCGCCAGTTTGTCACCTTATATTCGCGTATTTCACAAACAAATTCTATCCCAGAAGGTGCTACGCTAACATTTAATGAACCTAATGCGTAATGACTGATCATTGTTTTACGAATAACTACAACAAGGATAAGATATATTTGACTTTTATTGATAAATAACGATTAAACACAATGCGAAACAATCATTTATAGCCCAGACCACAAATACAACCAAGACACGATAATTTACTTTTATGCCACTCGTTAAACTTTAAATTAACCCTCTTTAGATAGGTACATTTAAATACGACAAAAAATACGACGTATGAACTTCTGGTGCTGGTCAAACTGAAACACTTTTCCCAAGAAAGATATTAACTATGATGAATGTTTTTTCTATTCTCTGTGGGGGTGTCAGTACCTGCACCTGGCTCTCTAGAATGGAAACTTTGTACCTACATATCCCCAAGGTCTAAACTGCCTTCTTAAGCTTGGTCAATTTCCCACCACGCTGCCGCTGATCCACTGCGGGTTGGTGGGTTCACATATCTAGCTAGCTAGATAATTTAAAGTAACTTACCTACAGGTTTCCTTACGATGTTTTCCTTCGCCGTAAGAGCGATGGTATACATTGTACTGAAATTCACAGAACTCATTGGAACTCTGATACATTGTAGCACAATAAAGTCCCGTGGTTGATTCCCGGTTGGATGGGTGGCCACAAGTGCCGGTAGTTTTTATTTTAAAAATAGGTACCTACCTATTTACCTAGATAGTCACCAAAATTAAGCTGTGAAACTAGTCATAACTACTAACTATGTAATCAGAATCAGGTACCCCCAGTAGGTACTTAATCCTATTAAATAGGGCAGGGTCCCATTGGATTCTTATAAGATAATTCAGCACATTGTATTGATTACGTAAGTATATTGATATCGGAAATGAATGAAACCAGCTTATCACATTACATATTCTTAATATGAGAGAGGATAAACTTGTAAATGCCTCCTTGCCTGTCTTAGATGTTGTAAAGTGCTTTTAAAATTGTTATTTACTTGAGTCTATCTTATTTTTCTGATTGAACCTGCGAACTATTGAATTTATGAACGAAACCATGCAAGGTGTGGAATGTAGGAACGCATTCCATTATTAAACTGCAAGGCTAGAACTAGATAACTAGGCATACTTACTACCCTACTTTGGTTGGCATAGCATTTTGGTTTATAAGTTGTATAGGTAGTGTGCCTAGACTGTCTAGCTACTCGTTGCAGGTAGGTAAGTAGTAGTGCAATAGGTAACCTACCTAAGTGTTAGGTAACAAGCACTTGGGTAGTACCTTTACTTACCTGAAGGGCTAGTACGGGGCGCATTTAAGACGTGACAAGAGTTTTGCATCGCGCTCACTCACATCGCGCAGCCTCAAGAGCGAGCGCGACGGAGAACTTTTGTCACGTCTTAATAGCATCCCGTGTTACAGGGCCTGGTAGTTACTTAATTAAAAATACCTACGTAAAACTTATTGAGTATAAGTACTTATATTACAAGCCTAACCCAAAAAAAGATTTTTGCAGTCAGCTAAACAAGCTTAACGTTGCATATAAGACAGCTCGTTAGTTTAGTTAATATACGGTGCCCGAAACTAAAGTCAGTGACGTCAGTGTGTCCGGTGCTGGGTGCCGCATATAATGTAGGGGAAAAGGAACCAGTGCAGCTAAGCAGGAGGGGTGGCAGCCGGGACGAGCGAGGGTGGCACGGGCGCCGGGGGTGGCGGGCGTCGCGGCCCCAACGCTCGCTCGATACGCGCGCGCGCCTCCCGCGCCGCGAATCAGTCGCTCCTCGGAATCGTTGCGCGCGGTCGTCCGTCGCTCTCCCGAGACGCACCTGTCATCGCTCCGATACCAACCGAAAACAATTCTCGCTCTCATGCTGTACGTATTCCTTTTCACATTACGGTGAATGTAGAAGAAACAGACGGAGTTTTAGTTATGCCATAATTTACCCACATGTTTTGAATGGTGCACGTGCAAATTTGGGATTAGAGTAAAACTCGCCAATTTGTTTACATCTCTTATCATGTTATGTTATCAGGATGGACGTTTATTTAACAGATTTGTAGTTAATTTCTATGGTAATGAAGAGGTTACAAGTGAATTCATGTGTGTATTTAGTTAAGTAAAAGTGCAGTGATGTTTCAATGGATACCGACTGGATTTCGTAGTGCTGCAGCAATCAGGGCTTTTTAGGCGTTGCATTCTTGATTTTAGTGTCTCAAATGTGTACAGTTTCGCGAGATAGCATGACCTTTATGCAGTAAAATGAGTGTGTGAATATTTGATGAGTGTCGTGAATAGATACGCGCTCGTAGAGTTGATTTTGGCTCGTCGTCTGAGGCACGCGACGGCGCGCCGGGGGTATTGATCGGCCGGGGCGGCGGCGGCGGCGGCGGCTGCTAGCGAGACGCCGGCGTCGCCGCGCGCTCCTCTTACCGCCTAAAATAAAGCTTGACGTGCATGTATACCGCCCTACACCCGCTGAAAGCCGCGCGTTGCATGCCAAGCCACATGATTTCATTATGATGGCACAGAATTCCAAGAATGCACACTGAAACTGAAACAATACGATTGACGTCTCGTAGCCCGCTCGTAGCGCTACGAGTGAGCGTAGTACGAGACTCGTTTGACAGATTCACATTGCACACACACCCTATTCGGACTTTCATTTTTTGCAATTTGGTAAAGGTAGCGTAGGTTCTTATAATAATGTTACGTTCTCTCTTCTCTCTCAGCATACCTTCAACTAAGTGTAGAGATGATGGTAAATTGATCTGCTTTACATTAAAAGTTATTGACACTTGCTTCATCTACCACTACCATGCCTTAACGTATGGAAAACTATGAATGTAGGTAGGTATGCCTACCATGTACTAGATTAGTAGTTTCTTTCATTGATATAATAAGGACATAGCTACAAAGGTCTCCCGACTCTGTACAATACAACGTGATTTTGTTCGATTACACGATGAATATGGTAACATGCCTATGCATTATTGTCACTACGTTCGAGCATTGCATACTAAGAATCCTGCTCACTGATGATTCAGCCAATTAATCGTGCACCTATGTTTTTCTCAAATTGAAGTTCTAGGCTGTAAAACTGCTAACTAAATAATGTAATTTTAGTAATTAGGTAAAAGTAAAGCCCTCTTTTTATAAAGTAACTTTAATTCACTCCACCGGTTTTCAGGTCGGAAATGTTCGGCTGAGTAGTGTCGCGTAACTCATGATGGCGTGGGCTAAGCAGACGAGCGGCGCGCTGCTGTGCGCGCTGGCGCTGGTGCTGCACGCGCGCGCGCTCACGCTGCTGCCTCACGACGTGCGGCCCGGCCACGCCGTGCGCCACTTCCTCGGCAACCACTCCCGCTACACGCTCATAGACCCCGAGTTCTCCCCCTACTTCACCATGCTGGACGACGGTCTGCTTATGACCACTGCAGACCTCGCCCCGCTCCTCGGACGACCCCTCAACCTGGCCGTCCTCGAGCAGACGCCGTATAGCACGTCCGCGCACACTGTGAATCTACTCGTCGTGGATCGGCGACGCATGCTCCACTTCCCAACTGTTAAAGGGCTGCGAGGAGAGATACCAGAAAATGCGCCGCCCGGCACCGTCGTAGAGCTTCCTCCTTTACGAGCCACGGCCATCCTCGATGTTGGCCCCATTGCGTACAAAATTATCAAAGGCAACGAAGACTCGAAGTTTGCCTTACGCGACAAGGCTAAGGGGGAATTTATACCGAATGTGAAGTCTGTTGTCACAGACGGTGATGTGGAAATAATTGCAACACGTGCTTTAGATACGGAAGCAAAGAGCTCTTATGATTTAGTGATACAAGCGACAGACATGCACGGTGCAACAAAAGCGAATCTTCCCCTTCGAGTAGATGTCACGAACGAAAATGATCATGCGCCTGAATTCGAACAAGAGATTTATTATTTCGCCGTGAATGGAACTCATGATTCAAATGGACCTAATGGAACTGCTCGTTGGCAGCGCTTTTCTAATATCGGCGAAGTAAAAGCTCATGACTTTGACGGTGATCGTGTTTACTATTCACTGGAGACGCCTAGTAATTTGGCGGTGATTGTGCCGCAGACAGGTGAACTGATATTGGCTGGCGAGCCGGACGGACACGAGGCACAGTTGCGTGTGTTAGCTCATGACACGGGAAACCCTCCTCGCAAAAGCCGTCCTGCTCGTGTTGTTTTAGAGTTTGTAGTCCGCGACGACAAAGTTCTGCCAACACTCCACCGTGAGAAGCGTCGCGTGACCCGCGCCGTGCGGCCCACCAAGCGCATTGAGTTCACGGAGGCTGACGGGGAAGTGGAGGGACGCGCGGTGTTCACTCTTGAAAAAGAAACCGATCGTGAAACATTCAAAATCCGCGATGAAAATCCGTGGGTGACCGTCGAACCAAGTGGTGTAGTGAAAGTTAAAAAGAAGTGGGACTATGAGGAGTTGGGTCCAGAGAAGACCATCGACTTCTGGGTGACCATAACCAACGCTGGAAATGGAGGTGAGTCTTTATTATTTTTACCTACCTACCTAGTAGTACATACTTTAATTGGTATAAAAACAAAACGGAAACATACCTTCACACTGTGTCCCACTGAGAATTAGAAAACATATTTATGATTATGAAGCAAAAGCTCGATCGCGTGCTCGACGTCTACAAAAACAATAAAATGATCCACCATGTAGTGAAACAAATCGTCCCCCGGCACATTTGTTGTGTTTTTTGTTTCAATCCCGAGGTGTCTAGTTTTTTATACAAATGTGTATCTGCTCGTAATCTCCAACGTCTCTATTAAGGGTGCGTTCGTATAATGACAGGGACAGAATAGAGGCGCGCGGGAGTGGTCTTTGTTACCCACATTGTGATGCACCTTTGTTTACATGCGAGAGAGGGGGTCCTATTATGTCGTAGTAAAAGCAAATCACGCTCTAAAAGGTCAGGGTCGGGGGTGGATTTATTAAAATAACTGCAAAAGATTATAGTTATGAAACGGGATTTATTTTGTTTATATTTATTTAAAACAGCAGGTAGAGCGTTCGTTAGGCGACTCCATCGCGTTGTCTGTGAGACGGGATATGATTGCTTCATCTATCTTAAAAGCTGCAGGCGCTCCGGCAACCCTTTAATAAATGCGCTCACCCACCCCCTCGCGTCTGCAAGTAAGATGATTGCATCCACTCTATTTTTTAAGCTTTAGAGTGGCTCGGTAGACGGCACACCATTTCTCCTACAGCCCCTGACACTTGTCTTCTCGCTATATTTTCACCGTGTCACTTGCACACGTGCGTGCCGCAAATAGTGCTAATCATTGTCAAGGGTCCACCCTTCTATGTTACATTATTATTCAACCCGCATAGTGCCAAAGCATTTGGATCAAAATTGCAATCTATTGAATACTTGACACATGTTTCATGATGGTTAAAGTTCGTTAAACTTAAAGATGCTCTACAATGTTTTGAATCTTAAGAATTTATTTAGATTGAGATCATTTATTGACATTAGCATGACATTACCGCCTGCACCTGCCGCCGAATCGAATGGCGCAGTCGACCGCGACCTGGATCGCGTCCACAGGTCTCGGGTCCCGGGAACCGGTCACGAGGACATCCTCACGACATCTCACGCCCTTCGAGCCGCTCCCATCACGACCGCCGGTAATTGTTTCTCGGTCTACTGTCTGTTGTGGGCTGGGATTGGCATTAATAGCGGTGCTTTACCGCAAATGCGCTATGCGACTTGCAATAGCACCTGCGATTCTAAGAGAAAGAAAATAATGAAGAAATTTCTTAAATCAAGAATAAAACGTTGAGCTCTATTGCAATTCAGGAATGCTTTATTTATAGGAAAAGTCCCGACTTAGAACATGATTAAATGTGAGCTCTAGCACTATTGCATTCCGCAGACTATACATACCTAGCCATCTATCTTCACTAGAAATTTTACGCTTTACAATAAATTGTCCCGGGTCCCGATGGCAATAGCGCAAGGTCCTTCAGTGGCACGAGTGCGTCGTGTGGAATTCCCATTAGATACAAACGCGATGAACGATGCCGGCTGATTGCCGCAGCCACCGTGCAGAATGCGTTGATAATCGGGGACCTGTCGCACGGCCCCGGCCGCCCGCTGTCCACCAACCATGACGATCACATTGGTTTTAGTAAAGACACCAAACCTATGGTCAAGCAAGCTTCCTACATTTCTTTGAAGAGCGATGTCAAACAAAACTGTGCGGCGTTTAAAAAGTCGTTAGAGGTAGTTAGATGTTAGTCTACGTGATTGATTAAATCATTAAACTAATTATCTTTTTCTTATAAGTGGCAGTATTATTTAGGCATTTATTTATGAACACTGTTCAGTTATCAAGTAGTTTTTATGTATTTACATAGATGTCACTATGCCAGAATCTGTATCTCGGTATTAAGAGTTCTTACATATTAATAACCTTTCTTCTTATACAAATAAACATTGCTTCTACTACCAGCGATCCTATTATAAGGCTACCAAGCCTTTTCATGGTCCTTCGAGCCGGATGCACTGGACTGTCTCTGGCACCATGAAAAGGCTTGGTAGCCTTATGATAGGATCGCTGGTAGTAGAAGCAATGTTTATTTGTATAAGAAGAAAGGTTAGTAGTAGCCACTTTTTGAGCAGGCGCTAGAAATCAGAGACGCATCGTCTCTGAAGGCGTCAACCGGGCGATCCGAGAATCGTTCCGGTAGGGATGGCTGCATCAGCAGTCGAGCTCCGGTGTGCCCAGTCTGCCCTATCACTTAGCGGCACCAGGACAACACATCAAGGCGCGCTTCGGGTCAACTTAACCGGAGTCAGCGGCCCCAGCAACAGCGGTCCAGTGCACCCGGTGACAGGATGTCAGTGGTGACACTCACGAGCGGAGCGTCATCGTGCCTATCGCCTGCCACTTGAGCGGTGCCAGAGACAGTCCAGTGCACCCGGTGACCGGATGCCAGCGGTGACACTCACGAGCGGAGCGTCATCGTGTCAATCGCCGGCCACTTCAGCGGTGCCAGAGACAAAGCAGACATCAGCAGCGGTACAGTGCCCCCGGTGACAGGATGCCAGCGGCGACACTCACGAGCGGAGCGTCGTCGTGTCTATCGCCTGCCACTTCAGCGGTGCCAGTGACAACAGCAACAGCGAAGACGGAAGATCCCATCAAAATTATATTGTAATTATCAAAATTATATTGCAAATTAGTACTTATCAAAATTATATTGTAAAAAATTATGTAAATAACTGTATATACCAGCCACATCTTAAAGCACACAGGATGCATGTAGGTCCTTATCAGCTTGTTATCAAGTCCATGCATCTTGTGGAGTTACCCCCTTCACCTCATGGTGAGGGTGGTAATGAAGAACGTACGTTCTTGGTGGGCGGTATGTTCAGTTATCAAGTAGTTTTTATGTATTTACATAGATGTCACTATGCCAGAATCTGTATCTCGGTATTAAGAGTTCTTACATATTAATAACCTTTCTTCTTATACAAATAAACATTGCTTCTACTACCAGCGATCCTATTATAAGGCTACCAAGCCTTTTCAAACACTTTATTCTAAAACACAGTATAAAATGCATTACAAATGAAAACAATGGCGGGCTTATATCCAACAAGCTATTTCTTCCAGCCAAACCTTTGTTGGTGGATAAAAGAGTTACATTGTTAGCTATTATTGACATCGCTGCTGCCTCCGTTGCACGAACTTATTGTAAACAATCACAAGACTTTACCAAGCATCTTTGTAGAGCATCGGATTCTATAAATCGTGGTCCAGTTGGGTGTTATCGACGGTTATCTAAATAAATCGAGAGCTGCGTTGTTGTTTAATTACAAGACGCGCGCGGTCGGCGGCGGCGGCGGCGGCGAGCCCGCTCTGTGGGTGGCATGGACACCCGACCACCACCCCGAGCCCGCGGCCTCACATCACATGTAATCATTATCGTGATTACCCGAACAATACAAAAAGAACAACGAAAGCAACATTTTTGTCATTGTTTTTCTCGAATAACGCCGTTGCACCGGTACGCAGAAAGCTCTTCATTTAACCGAGTATCACGTAGGGTTGCTTATCTGCTGATCCGTACACATTCTACCTCTACACATGTGTGTAAACAAGGAGATAGTGCTGACAAGTGCCGCTATGTCTAAAGGGAAACCGTCAAAGCACCTTTGTGTCGAGAGGAGAGCAACGTTCAGCAAATTCATTTGGTATTGTCATCTACCACGCCCTCTCTCTGATTAGAGATGCGACTTCTGAAATTGCCTCTTTCACGAAATAGTACGAGTATCAAACTGTCTGCCTGTCTTGTCACTAGATAAATAAGATATTTTATTTATAAAGTACATAGTGCACCAAAACGTAAACTAAATCTAATCAAAATTAACAATGCAATATTGATTGCTTTGCGAAATTAAATTAGTTCTCGTAACGCACGACTTAAGATGAATTCTGATTCGACTTATTTAAAGAGATAGGTACTTACTTACCTATATTCTATGTCGGGTATGTCGATATTACTTAGAGGCTTATTAGACTAGCTAACGGAAGAGGTAAACAACAGGTGCGTCTAGCTCAAAGCTGACAGACGAACTAGTAATTACTTTAATTCCATTCTAAAATACTGAACCTACAATGCAGCTAAGTAGCGGCCAATCCCTATCAATTACTAGCACCTGACGGACCGTCTTGTTTAGTTTAATCTAATCCGACTTAGAAACTTGAGCCAACTAACTAAACTGTTATTGAGAAGAGTAGATAGATGTTGTTATTAAATGTAAGGTTGCACATTTTATGCCTGGTCAAATCGAATTTAAAATGATTGTTATATCCTTATAGACAAGGCTTGCTGGTGGCATCTACTTTAATATTATTTCTAAATCCTTATATCTAAGTATAAATAAAAGTAAGTATTTTGGAAAATAATTTTAAGCATTCAATAGAATATTCTATTGCATGCAATAAAATTTTCTAATACATACATTATCGAGCCGTTTAATAAAGACGAATGCTGGAAAATTAATTAGGCCATCACCTGAGTGTATTTAGGGGCAGACGGCGAGCAAATTAGTTTTGTCCAATCAATAAGTGCAGAGCAAAGCGGAGTAGTTTGCGACGCGAGATGCAGCGCGCGGCACCGGACCAGGGGGCCACTCTATATGACGAAAAACTAAATTTCAGCAGAATATCAACCGCTCTCGTTCGTTAGTTTTTCGTCACAGCATAGAGTAACCCTCCAGGGCACGTCCGGGCGAAAGCGTCCCGGAACCGGGTTATGAAGCTGTCCATTCCCGGTGACAACTTCAATTTCGGGAATTTCAACTTCACGTCTGTTTTTCGATTCAATTAAATGAAATAAATTTAATGTCGCTCTTCTTGAATGGTCATTTTGTCGGCGTTGCTGAACTGCAGAAAGCTTTTTTGCTAGTATGATCAAAATCCAATAGGATTGTCATTCTGACCGAGACTTTGATTTACATGTAACCTAGTTCCAAAATAGGCATATTCGTCCGTTTGATAAATTTTGTATATTAGTGGCACTTATATCGCATTGTGATGTACCGAATATGAATGCAATTCGTCCTCGAATGCTGGCACGAGAGTACCGAGTAGTGACATGGTCAAGCGCTCCGCATGCCCTGTTATGGTTCGTTTACAGCGGTTGTGTTAAATTCATTCAATCAATGGCAATGGGCTTGGGCTACGCCGGTTGGTCGCACACGCACTACAATCGGCTGGCCAATTCCCCTCATTGTGACCACAATTACTAATGCACACTTCCTATCCTATATCTAACAGTACACAATTGTACCACTACATCTGCTTCAAACATTGACTTGCTTGAATTTTAATGAGCATGCATGTTCTCAACTTGGGATTTATAACAATAGTAGAACTGTACACGGAGGGAATTTTCGCAAACTTCGCGAAAAGTACCTTGGCAGTTAATATTCATTGTTCATGTTATATGTAAATAATAATATTAAATTTAATTCAGTGTGACCGTTATTTTAGAAATCTTAGGTACATATACAATTGAGGAAAAATAAATATAGGACCTACAGCCGTCGTTGCAGAATTTGTTCACCCTTACCAGACCCCAACCATCCATTCTAATAAAAGTACGTCTCAATTGGATTTTGTGGCTCAGTCTTGATTGTTTGGGGCTTGCAATTATTACAGCAGAACTCTGTGAGTCATTCTCCGAGGGTTAGGGTTCTATCAACTTCTATCTAAGCACATGTGAGTTGTTAATTTAGCAGATTTTTGTTTACAAGCCATTAGGTATTATCGCCACACACTATGGTAGTAGAGGTGTAATATTTAACTGAGATATAATACTATAAGAAAGTGGCACTGCCAACCATTTAATTTTAAAAGCAAAATAGTTTTCTAATTTACAAAATAGTTTTTGATATCATCTCCAGCACCGCATAGAGATGCTAGATGCCTTTCGTGAATGTAGCGATCATCCATATATTACATGTGTTTGTTGGCGCAGTAACGTTTGGCCGCAGGCGCAAGATGAATCTGTTCATATTCACACGTTCCTACTTGCCGGCAACTATCACTTTGCCTATTAAGCCGGACACGATGGTACTTAGAATCGTGTAGTCGTGTCTTACTGCGAATCACATCACACATTGTAAAGTTATGCTATTTATTTTCTCTCCTAATAATGTATGTGACGAGTACTTTATTTACTACCAGAGAATGTTCAGTAGTACGATGTCGATGACGTCTACTTTACAAAGATTGTACCTACAATGACTTGTGTAAAATATGAGGAAGCAAATACTAAAAGGATCACACCTTTTCTGGACAGGAACATTGTTCCAGATCGTGAGTAGAGAGTGTTACTAGCACTTCTTTCTCTATAATTAGAACTAATGCATTGTAAACAGCGCACTCCGGCCGGGCTCGCAGCGGCGCGATCTCCGACTGACCATTTATAAGGCTTTCACTGTGATTGTGATTTGATTGCGGTCATTTGCTCGAATGCCCGTCTTCCCAAGCGGGCTCCAGTTAGCTCGCGTGATATGCGAGATCTCGCTTCATGCGCTCAACAAACAAATTGGCCGACGCTCTTTCATCGGCTGCTGTTAGTTTAAGATCAATTTGCATATCCCAACTATGCACTTCACATGTTGACATCACTAACAAGTCTCTGAATTATTGATGTCTGAGGAGGAATACTGCGTATCTCCGTATGCCTCGACCCAAATTGGGTTTACTAAACTCACCCCATTGGGTTAGTCTGCGTGTCTCTAACATACTATTACCTGATGTTAATCTAAAGTTTCCGTAATAGTGCCACACCGGTTTCCCCGAAGTACAGCCACACAACAAGTGTCGAATTATTAATGAAGCAATTTGTTGTCCGTCAATCAGGCGATGTTCGTCCATCAATAGTTGCTTGTCGTGTGAAAGACGGCGCTCTGTGAGATGCGAGTACCGGACCCTGCGCCATTACTTACTCTGTGCTGACCCTCGCCCGCTCACACGACCTCCTCCGTGTTCAAACATCTACGTACTTACATCAGACAACTGGCTTATTTGCTGTTGACGGCTACAGTGTTTGTTCTATCAGTGCGCTTTGTTTTTCGTGGGTTATTAATTTATGAGACGCGTTAAAAGTTGAAGAACTTTTTTTGAAATTTTGTGTACTGTTAAGCTCGGCCATGCCCACCCTTAACATATTTCGCATGGGGAGAGGGTATTCGACGCTCTCCGCAACTCCCCGCTCGCAAGTATGCAGCGCGCACTCCGCATTGTTCGGCGCAACCGCCGGCTCGAGGGCCCTCCGCAACCATTCACATTCGCACAATCCTGCTAACTTCGGGTTATCGCAAGCACTTCACAACCTGTCTCGAATAACCTATTCTTAAATACTTTTGAAAATTTGCAAGTAAGCTTGCCTGTTTAGATTTATTATGAGAGTTTTTATTACGAATGTATAGCGTCAACGTTCTGTTGTGTAACTCCACACTATACCTGTATATAAAAGCTGGTAAAACGTATGTACCTACTATGGTTATTCAAATACATTATTTCACGTTCCCTCTCCGTATCTTGACAGTATTAAAGCTCCATTATCGCAATGATTAAATTGATTAGACATTCAATTAAGTTGCTTAATCATATTCATTGGCACGTCTTCCATTCATATCATGCATATCGCATTTCATAGGTGTACACATAGCGTGTACAGTTATTATTGCAGAGATTAAGACAAAGTTAGGCTTGCGCGGTGGTGTACAAGTGCGGGTCACGACGCGCACAAAGGGTATAGGTTAGCTGGATGTTTCGTGGAGAGTTATGGCTACAACGTACAAGATACAGCCTCTAATTATAGACGAGCTAGTGCGAGCCGTACGTGGCTTGGCGAATGCAATTTATCAGACAGGAAATTATACACTAGACTGTGGAACGTTACTATTTGCTCAAATTAAAAAAAAAAACCGGCCAAGTGCGAGTCGGGCTCGCGCACAAAGGGTTCCGTAGCTTAAATCAACCTATCTCAAAAACTATAAGAGATACTTTGATCAAACCAAAAATCGTTGAAAGAGTTAATTAGCATGCATCACCTCTATTTTTTTTAGAATTTTATACCCCGTAGTTATAAAAATAGAGGGGGGGGGGACATACTTTTTACGACTTTGAGAGCTGATATCTCAAAAACCGTTCACTTTAAGAAAAATGTTTTTTAGAAAACTTTATATCATTTTAAAAGACCTTTCCATTGATACCCCACACGGGTATGTACATCGAAAAAAAAAATTTCATCCCTCAGTTACATGTATGGGGGGCCCCACCCCCAATTCTTTTTTTTACTATTTAGTGTCATATTTTTGTAGCGGTTCATACACATATTCCCATCAAATTTCATCACTGTAGTACTTATAGTTTCCGAGTAAATCGGCTGTGACAGACGGACAGACGGACAGACGGACAGACGGACATGACGAAACTATAAGGGTTCCGTTTTTGCCATTTGGCTACGGAACCCTAAAAAACTGTCCAAATTTACATGAAGTTGCCTGCCCAATTTAAATACATGTTTTGGCGAACATAGTTAAATATCGATGTAACAATAGACGTTATATTTACTCTTTACTCTACATGTGTGGTAGTGAGGTGTAAAGTGCTAATTTATTAGGGAACGAAAGCAAAATGTAGGGGAAACGTACATATATATACCTACGCGTTTATTAAGATTTAGTGCACCTCGGGGCTAAAGCACAATTATCATCAGAGTTACTGACCCCAGGGAAATCCTGCTGACGGTAGTAGAACTCTGTTTTTTTGTTGTCTCTATCGAAAATCGGTATTAATGGTTACTTCGTAAGTAATGGAAATTGACATGGGTAACGTTAAATTGTTCAGTACTTTTACCTATGTCGGTCTTACATATACGAGTATGTAGTTATTTTAAAAGGGTAAGCGTGAGAGTGTCCCTCCAAGAATGTCAGTCGGCGGAACTCTACCACTTCTCTCACATTGCAAAGCTATAAAAATAATAACTAGTGGCCGCCACTGTAATTACGCTTAGGGTTTAATTATTATATTTTAGTGCAACTTTAGTCTTTCACATGAGAAGTGCATGTGCATTAATGATATTTAAGTGAATAGCTTTTAATTCACTAGTTTTTTCTAGGGGACTTTAATAATACTCTAATAATTATGTATTTAGTCCAAATACCGTCATTCATAAGAGTCGGAGGCACTCGTGGGGTGACTGAGTATATTTAAACATTGCATATACAGGGTTATTGGTAAGTAGACCGGATCCTTTCAGGAGGTGATAGAGGAAGGCTTTTCCAGTCGATTGAACCCAATAATGCATTATCCTAAACTTAAACATTTCTAAGATATTTAATATTTAAGGTTTTTTAATTTTTTTGCCAAAATTTTATGCTTAAAACCAAAAATAAAAAAAAATCAATCATATTTCAATAATTTTTTTGGTTGTTTTGCTTAAGTAACACCTTAATAAACTAATTAAAATAATCAAATGTGCATTATTCGACTTAAATTAGACATAATACCTCAAAATAGTCAAACATTTTGAAAAAATATCCAAAACGCAAAAACAAATAAATTAAATTAAAAAAGATTTTCATATGACATTTTTTTGTGCACTTCAGCTTAAAAACATGGTCAACTAATAAGCTTTCAAACAAGATGATTCAATACCAAATCGATTAAGGTATCACCAAGATATGGCCAAAACAACCAGAGAAAGCGGAGAAAACTGAGCAGGGGTTTCCATACTAAAGTTAACAGGACTGAAAACAATCACACTTTTTACCTTTAAATTGGGCTAATTTTGTTAGTTTTCCTGTTGAATTTTGTCCGCCTGTGCTGGTTGTTTTGGCCATATCTTGGTGATACCTTAATCGATTTGGTATTGAATTATCTTGTTTGAAAGCTTATTAGTTGACCATGTTTTAAGCTGAAGTGCACAAAAAAATTACATATGAAAATCTTTTTTAATTTAATTTATTTGTTTTTGCGTTTTGAATATTTTTTCAAAATGTTTAACTATTTTGAGGTATTATGTCTAATTTAAGTCGAATAGTGCACATTTGATTATTTTAATTAGTTTATTAAGGTGTTACTTATGCAAAACAACCAAAAAAAATATTGTAATGTGGCTAGTTTATTTTATTTTCGGTTTTAAGCATAAAATTTTGGCAAACAATTAAAAAAACCTTAAATATTAAATATCTCAAAAATGGTTAAGTTTAGGATAATGCATTATTGGGTTCAATCGGCTGGAAATGCTTTCTTCTATCACCTCCTGAAAGGATCCGGTCTACTTACCAATAACCCTGTATTTAGTAAAAACTTTTAAAAATCTACATAGAGTTATTAATTATAATAATCAAACCTAACATTTTATGTACTTTTTATAACGATACCGTATGTACCGACAATTTCATATAGTCAGTTTTTTCTCTCGGACAATAGTCAGTAAGTACAAACAATACAGCTTTTGATATGAAGGCAATGAACATTGAACAGTTGAGCGATTGATTGAAGTTGATGCGCTTTCGAGTTACAACACAGAAAGTAAGTGAGGCTTGAAGATGATTCTCATCAACAAATTCTCGCTATTTCCTGCGTGAATCATGAATTAATCACTGCCTCAGAAGGTCAATTTATCACATAGTTTTATGTTGCGTTTATCTCTAATAGCTCCCCTGGCACATTTTTGCTAAACAATTCACATGATTAATCGCGCGGGAAAACGGGTATGCGTGCTCTATAATTTACTTTTTTGGGAACTTAATTGGCGCAATCATTGTTACGTTGAAAATACATCGTGTGGCAATAAGATAGATTTGCAGTGGCGGAGTATAACGGTAGCGATGGCGCTCTCGTGTTGCGACTATTTTAAGTTAAAGATGGTTCGTGCTCTGTGATTGGTCGTGCCATTTCGAAAGCAGGTGCGACGAGCTGATGGGCATACGACAAATTTTAACGTCGTCATACCTCATCAGGCCAATGAAGTTTGTCCAAATATTTGGCTACGGTTTCACACTAGCCCCAATGCATTGACCCGAATGCTAACATCGTCAAGATACTAAAATGATATAAATAGAGCGTGCTTTCGAATTCTCACCTATCTCCATATATCTTGTTCAGACGACTTATACGATAATAAACGATGTGATGAAGATTATAAAATAAACCCACTGCGATACAAATTATCATATGTACGCAATGAAGCAATCGGCATGGGGTAGACTCCCACTGTTATAATTTTAAACGTTTCTAGATTGTGTTTTCGATTTATAATGTTGTATTTGTCTGTGCAGCTGTAATAAAATGGTTGTATTAAGACATGCCCACAGACTATGAAGTGGCTCTAAAGGGAGAGAGCAGTTTTTTGGTGGAATGATGGTATCACGTGCGGCACATTCTGAGACCGTTTATATTTTGTATATAATAGGGCAGTTTACGAGCCGCGTGGGGACGCAGTGGGCCGCAATTAACTGTGAGAACCCATTCCATCATACATCATCGCGAGCCTAGTCGACAATGAGTTAAGACAAATATTTATAACATGCGGTGGCTTTTATACAAATGTTTATCCACAGGTAAATGGTTGGACAAGTTTTGAATAGCTTACCTTACCGCAGCGGTATATTGACCTTTATTCCGGCACGTTCACATAGACCTTTAGCTTCTGCGGCTGAAACTTGTGCATGCTTATTACCTGCGTCTAATGCCGAATACAAAGCAGAACTCCAAGCCAATCGGAACTCGTTTAGTACCTACAGTCTAATATTATTTATTGGTATCCTGCACTGAAGTTAGAAAGTGCTTACTAATGAAACGTAGCGCCAGTTAGTTCGGCGAGCGTGTACATTGTTTAGTAGGATGTCCTCAGTAGCACTGCTTCGAGGTTCAGCCAAGTTACACTTCAGTGGAGTACGTACAAGTAGCTAGAGTAGTCCGCAGCGGGCTCCTAATGAAATTACCTGCAGACAATGCAATTCGTGACCCTCGCCCCGTGACCCCCGCCCCCCGCGCCGTGCCCCCGCGCCGTGCCCCCTGTCTCCTGCAGCATCCGCGTCCACGACTGCCAGCTATCTCCACCGCAATCACGGCCTAATCAAGTTGCACTTTATTTGCGTGCGCGCTGCGGCCGCACCACCCGATCCGATGTTCTCACGCCTTACTATTACTAGCACATGTACTTCCTTCTATCAATCTATTAGATGCCGAAGCTCTCTTGCAATCACGAGCGCTCGATCGTTATCTTACACTTTAATAACCCTTCAACACATCAGAGCATCGTAAGATATCATTTAAAAATCTATTTGTGTCGTGTTATTAATATTGTAATCCGTTGCATTTTGGCTGTGTCATCGCGCGGAGCGCTCACACGGAGAGAGCCACTAAGTCCGAGTTGAAATAGAAGTGGATTCATTTCTAGTGTTGTTTTTTTCGGAGTTGAGTTGCATGGGTAAGCGGGACGAGGCGGCGCATAGGAACGTGTTTAATCGGCTATCCCGGTGCTTGCTGCACCATCGGTCCGGCTCTGGCCCATCTCGGATTCGAGAGAGATGCAATAGTCGCAACTCTATACGATAGAAAGAGATGACGTAGAATCTTTTGATATCATAATTAAACTCAAAACGATTCGGCGGCCGGGGTGTGAATACTAAATATTTATCTTATAGTCATAAAGTCATAAAAGAAGATGATTCTTAATAACTCAACAAAGTTTGGTTATTAAATCATCGGCTGACGTGTTACTTCTATCAAAATGTTTGGGTGAGATTATGTAATGAATGACTTGGGAAAAGTGCTTCTTCACACACGGCGGCAAAGCCCATTCATGTTGTAATTATATGTAGAGATACAAATTGATACAAATGGAGTCATATAGGCATCAGGGGTTGTCGAGATTGGCTTGTGGTGGAGTGACGGGTGTCCGGTGCCGGCGCAGTCAGATCGGATCGACTGAGCGGTTGCGGTTTCCTTCCTGTCATCGAGGCAGCGCACTTTGATTGAACGGAACTGCGATGTCAAACATTCGCATACGTGGATTGAAATTACTTATCGATATTGCCATTGTAACGACCTTTTGAGCTTAATGGCAATATTAAGGTTCACAGTCGTTTGCATGGAATATTTCAATAATAGGTACCCTGTTTGTTTCGTAAATTAGGTTGTCTATTTTCACTCTGATAACGGTCCTACTTATTCTACATTAACGGATGTTATGTGTATAATATGACGGAATTATAGTTACGTAGTTTTATAATGCGGCAGACTAGAAACGGTACGTAAAGTACTACTTCAAATAAATGTAACACGTTTTTTTACAGTCTAGTTTATTGTTGCTACTCTACTACAATAGTCATACATAGCTGTGTGTTATTTGTACGTGTCAGAGATGATAATCTGGCTGGTGGGAGCACAATGCTGATTCGGAGATAGTAACAAAGGGAGACGGGTTTTACTGGAAACAGCCTTGAGGAAGGAGATCCTATTCCTGCTGATACTTGTAAATGTAGGTACTTGTATACTATGGTAAAAAAATAATTCAGTTATATGTATTTTTAGTATGTATGTAAGTCTACCTTCAAAGTACCCGGTATTGAATAAGTGGGTTTTATCTATTCGTATTAAAACTTTGAAATAGATCCCGCTTTATAGCTTATCTAATATTAAAAAGTGATAAAAACTGTCTATGACACTGTCCATCACAGTATAATGCTCACATGTCGTAACGTAACTTTGGGAAGTCACACCTTATTGCTAGTTAAATTTTATTCCAACTGTAATGGACGAACCATGTCTCTACTTAATTCATAAATGTAAAGTTCTCAAACAGAAATAATTACTTACTTGCGCTATTGAATAATATAGCTAACTTGCAAAGGGAAATGTATTTAATGACAGGTTTTCGTTAACTAATATTATTATTAATATTGATTATGCTTTAGAGTTTATTCAGTCAAAATAACAAAACATTACAAAACTACACACTCAATACGATATGCGTAAAAAAACTAACGATTCGACGATCCCTTGTGGCCACCCTGAAGGCGCGACGCTATTCAAATCAAGTTCTTTTTTTAATATAAAAGCGTTTTAACTCAATCAAATTAAGGGCCTGAGATAGGAACGAATGAACTTGTTACCCAGTCGACGAAGATACGGGAATTGACTTGATATGAGATATGCTCACATGTGGCCTCGTAACTATGGTATGGCCACTTGAGATAATTTCTCTTTAATTAATTTAAAGCTCACCTCACGATTGCTGATAACAACTTCATGTTTTTCATTTCACCTGTCTATATTTTTTTTCTTATTACAGATTTTGTCTCATTGGTTATCCAACTTACGTACAGACCTATAATAGGTAGTATCATATACATTTTTTGTAGACTGAATGTAGTGTAGTCATGAAAAAAAATATGAACATTTGAATGTACTTATATGATCTTAAATGTAGTATTATACAGCTTGTTAAAATTTGAACTCAATAAGTATTATTATGTTTTTAGTTGGTAATATTCTTATGTGCTGTTAAATGTATTTCAATAGTGCTGTCGCCTTGATTAAACTAGCGTTTTTCGTTTTTAAACTAACCAACTAACTGGAACGTTTTTATTGCTAGACAGTGTAATTAGGTATATTTAATTTAAATACAGATCTGAAATTATGTAGAAAGAGATAGAAATAAATGGCGCTTCCTGCTCCAGTTAATTCGCCCAGTTTATTTGCGTATCTAAGTGGGTGATGCGCTCGTGACACAATCCGTAAATAAATATCTTTCTCCCAAACGGCCCTTTTATTTAGCAAGACAAGCCCTCTTTACGACATTATAAATGCAAAAGTGTCTTTATTCGCCTTGTTTTCATATCGCAATAAAACGAGGGGATGAAGTTCTGTTTCTGTTCGTAATTATTTTTGTGTAGATAAATTTATCTATCCAAAATATACCTTGTCACCGTTTAAGTGATGTAAAAGCTGATCATAAATAATCACAGTTACATAAACAGACACATAAGTTCAATTTACCAGCCGTTGGCTCATGTCAAGTCAAATAACAGAGGGTTCTATACCCTCTGATCCCATAAGCTCGGCCAACTGTAGCTTGCGAGACTGCGATTCCGAGTATTAGTGATGGGATAGTACGTATAAATAACTTTGCACTGTGGCGAACGGATGCACGTGTGCGACACTGCCTGCCCCTTGAGCTTTTTATTGCTCGCTTTAAACTTCCAAGACGTAAAGCTCGAACCCGCACAACGCACATCTTCTCAGCAATGACGGACAAAAAAATAGGGACGCTTTTGTCTTTAGCGCAGCGGCAAGCACTTGCCTTTATTTCCTTTCGCGCTGATGATAGATAAGATTGTCTGCGCTTCATTCGTTCGAGATGCTTTCTTTAACTCTGTCTAATCGAATTATTTTCATCTCTGCTTGCGGAAATAACCTAAACAGCGAGTACCCCAATATCCATAGCCGATGAATAAAAAGCTTTTTTTAACTATAGCAGTTGTTCTTTTATAGACTCTCCCTTTTAGAGCTTTGTCGAAACATTTACGCCCTACATTGTGCGCGGAGTTCTAAACAATGCGCCGGCGCATGTGCGCAGCCGCTACACGTGCGCGCGCCGGCCACGCGATAGTCGACCGTGTCGACAAGCCCCGCCGCTCCGCCGAGCGATATTGGACCGTGTCGACAAGCCGCGGCGTCAAAGTCGGTCGTTGATTTGTTTACTCATTAGTTCGAGCTTCTGTGAAATGTTAAGCTAGATTAAAAATTCTTTCTCAGTGTTAGCTATTATAATTAAAAAGTTTTTTATTTGCTCTGACTGCTCCATCTCTGGGAAATGCAGTAGGTACTGAATTAATTTATACATTTTTCAATTAGGAATAATTAATTAAAAGTGATCATTACGTTTAACATTTCTTAGATTTATGATGAATGATGGTTGAAATCGTGCATCTTCTCGATGTATGATTTCCAAAAATGAGTGACACTGCTAAATAATAGGTATTTTAGTAGCCTCTAAAATGTTTAGTTGGTATAACAGAATTAGTTATACTTTATAAAATCAGTTTCTTGGTCTTCAAGAGAAAACGATATTTATTCACCAGATATAAGCATCTGTCAATCAAACGTCATAGGACTCATGCTATATTTCACAAAGTATAGTCAAGACCAAACCAAAACATAAAAACTATACTTATCTATATATAAATTCTACATGTAGTCTAGCCCCGGAATTCATCATACATTCATTGACACTAACTTATATGTAAAATTATCACTCTCATATCATAGGAACTTGAATCAAGCAAGACCGAGCAATACCGATGTTATCGCCGTCGTCGTGTGATTTGATTACTTATTCATGAAATGATAAATCTCACCAAGTATCTTTTTAGGGTTCCGTAGCCAAAATGGCAAAAACGGAACCCTTATAGTTTCGTCATGTCCGTCTGTCCGTCTGTCCGTCTGTCCGTCTGTCCGTCTGTCCGTCTGTCACAGCCGATTTACTCGGAAACTATAAGTACTACAGTGATGAAATTTGATGGGAATATGTGTTGTATGAACCGCTACAAAAATATGACACTAAATAGTAAAAAAAAGAATTGGGGGTGGGGCCCCCCATACATGTAACTGAGGGATGAAATTTTTTTTTTCGATGTACATACCCGTGTGGGGTATCAATGGAAAGGTCTTTTAAAATGATATAAAGTTTTCTAAAAAACATTTTTCTTAAAGTGAACGGTTTTTGAGATATCAGCTCTCAAAGTCGTAAAAAGTATGTCCCCCCCCCTCTATTTTTATAACTACGGGGTATAAAATTCTAAAAAAAATAGAGGTGATGCATGCTAATTAACTCTTTCAACGATTTTTGGTTTGATCAAAGTATCTCTTATAGTTTTTGAGATAGGTTGATTTAACTGTAATTTTGGTTAAGTTATTGTGCTTACACTGAAAACGATACGGAACCCTTTGTGCGCGAGCCCGACTCGCACTTGGCCGGTTTTTTTCAACTATGATTGTTCCACCTCCACAGTTTCATAAAGTCAAGAAACGTTTACTTTATTTTATTTCAAATAAAAGTCATTTATATTTTTGTGATTTAGGAACTTTTAGGATCTAATTAAACTTTCTTGTCTATATAAAATGTACAGTATTAGAAAAAAAATGGTATCATTTAAGTAATTTAATTGCATATATCTATAGGTGTCTGAGACTACGCTGCTCTGCCTATGCTTTGGCCATAGTACGAGTACCATTGTTTCGCTAGTATCGCTCGATCACATTGCAACCGGGGAATAGGAATTTAGTTAACTTGGTCATAGACATACATAAACTTTATCCTGGCGGAGTCCTCGAGAGACTGTAAAGTTTGAGAACCGATTATAAAGTCAAAACATGGATAAGAGGTCCATGTTGTGGGCGGGAGCTTTTAAAGCTTGAATAAATTGAATTGTGTGAGTATTACTGCATGCGCGGGAAGGGAGCAGCCGCATACATACATTTCTAATCCCGCTCGCGGCCGCATGTTATTTCCAATATTGGTTTTTGTAATTGAAATATCTCCGGTCTCGTCATTGCGAGCGTCTATAGATGACTCGTCGATATCCGGAGCCCTGAGCCGTATAAAATAAAGCCATTGTTATTGTGTACGGAACTTATAAAAGCAATATTGAAGTTTTAAAGTGGAGAATAGATTGAGTCGTTAACTCTAGTTATGTAAGCCTTCAGAAAATGAGTCAAAGCACAAATGAAAGTTTGATGGGCGACCCGAGGCACGACATTGGTTCGATTGTAAGAGTTGAGGGTGAAAAATTCAATTTCCCAGTAGAGAGCGGGTCGGGCGAAGACGGCGGCTAATATTGCAGGGAACATTGCCGCGGGTCGCCGGGGTCAGACATCGATCGCGGCGACGGCACATGTGGCTCGCTGCCGGAGACCCGACACCGTCTGACTCTGCATGCACTATGAGAGGCTCCACTTGCTCAGCTGACCGTGGAAATAGCCTGGCAGAAGCTCTACTAAAGAATTCAGTGGCAGTGCACTCTACGGCGTGCCCGTCTACAATTTGCCACTTTATTTGGTATTTTAGAATTTGCCTTTGTCAGGAATCGTCCATAATATATGTATACATGCAGTCACATACTGAACTAACGCTGACTGAGTAGGTACTACCTACTAGTGATGTAACGAATGTGTGTTTTTGGACATTCGCGAATGCGAATGCGAATGCGAATATCTGATATCGACATTCGCGAATGCGAATGCGAATGCGAATATTCAGTTTGTGTTCAAATTTGGAGCCATTTCTATGGTTTAGTGGCAGTCTCGTACTGAACGAGGTACGTTACGTTCTAGGCGAATCAGAATCCGAATCAGGCTAGCCAATACTAGTCGCAGTTTTTTATAAAAGTAGTAACAAACTGCGACTGTGTGCGGTTTCTGAGGATGACTTACACGAAACATTTAAACTTATTTAAATCTATGGCTGTCTTGTTCTGACACTACAGGGTAGGGCATGCAATACCGCAATACCGGTATTGCGTAATACCGGGATCCCGGACAAAATCCACCGGTAAATCACCGCTATGTTACAAGATCAGCCAATAATAGAAAATTTATACAGCCAAAGGCAAATAATTACTACGGACAAAGGACAAGAAGATACTTAACCCCTAAAATATGTAATAATATCCCCCTATTGCGATCTACCGACAAATTTTGTAAAACTACATTAAAACTTAAATTAAAAAATATTTTTTTAAATTCTGAAACTTAATATCTAAATTATACCATAAAATTCCTTCATAGTATATATCAACTGTACCATTAGTTTAACTATTTATAAATTAAATTTAATATAATAAGTGTCAGTACTTAGTTTTTAGATTAGAACTAAGAGCGTCTGCCAACAAACTGTTACGCAGTTTGGCAGAAAAAAAAATTGTATTAGCCTAAGTTTTTATTATAAATAAATGTCTTTAAAAAAAAAAAAAAAACGCTTTTTCAATACCGGTATTGAAAGTGAATACCGGTATTGAAGTAATACCGGAATCAGACATTTTTTAGGCTATAAATCAAGTGATTAAGATGTAGTTAGCCTTGTGCTCCGATACTGTACTATGATAGTGCACTTGTTTTCAACCGTTAAATGCGGTTTTCGGCCTTTGGAAACCTACTTGTTGTCCATGCGTACAATTGCGTTCTAAAATTTTAACTCTAATACTCAATTCTCGTACAAAGTATGACATAATACAGAATTTGATTGCTTTTTCTTGTTGTATTTTGCCCTATACGACCTTTAAACAAAATATATGCCATTTATAACAAGGAAGTCTAATACCGGTATTAATACCGGGATCCCGGTATTGAGTTCTAATACCGGAACTCAATACCGGTATTGAAAATATTACCGGTATTGCATGCCCTACTACAGGGTTATTGATAAGTAGACCAGATCCTTTCAAGAGGTGATTGAGGAAGACATTTTCAGTCGATTGAACCTATGCAATGCATTATCCGAAACGTAACCATTTCTAAGATATTTAATATTTCTTTTTATTTTTTTCATTATCAGCTTATAAGCTTTTAAATAAGATATTTCAATATCAAATCGATTTAGGTATCACTAAGATATGGCCAAAACAACCAGAGAAGGCGGAGAAAACTCAATAGGGGTTTCCATACTAAAGTCAACAGGACTGAAAACAATCACACTTTTTACCTTTAAATTGGGGTAATCTTGTTAATTTTCCTATTCAATTTTGCCCGCCTGTGCTGGTTGTTTTGACCATATCTTGGTGATACCTAAATCGATTTGATACTGAAATATCTTATTTGAAAGCTTATAAATTGATAACGTTTTTAAATTGAAGTGCACAAGTTCTTTTTACGTTTTAAACATTTTTAAAAGATGTTTAATTATTTTGAGGTATTGTGTCTAATTTAAGTCTAATAATTCACATTTGATTATTTTAATTACTTTATTAAGGTGTCACTTATGCAAAATAACTTAAAAAAATAATAATAAAATATCTTAGAAATAGTTAAGTTTCGGATTATGCATTATAGGGTTCAATCAAATATTCAAGTCACCTCCTGAAAGGATCAGGTCTACTTGCTAATAACCCTGTATACTGTCAAAATACGCTTTTTGTTTGTTTAAAGAGTTTATGTCTTAAAACTATTAACATCTAAAGTTTCATTTTCCACAGTTTCGTTTCGTTTATTTTCCAAAAACATATTATAATAGGTACATAAGTTTACAACAAAAACCTGCCGCTTAAACCACGCAGGAAATACTTAAATAATACCAAATGATAAAGTAAGACTGGTAATGTGATTAAGAGGGTAACTTGTAATAAAAAAGTTATAAGTAGACGAATGGATATTGTAAACCTACCATTATTTTCAAATAGTTTTTGTTAATAAGTACTGATATTCGCAAAACATTCGCACCAAATCTTGCGAATGCGAATGCGAATGCGAATATCCAAAAACATGCGAATATTCGCGAATGCGAATGCGAATGCGAATATTCGTTACATCACTACTACCTACCCTAATGCACTATATTGATGTGTATTATTAAATAAATCACAGTCTCCATTGATAGTTCGCAGTCACATAGGTACAAAGTTATGGTGAAGCTATTAAAATACTCGAGGTTGGAATGTTCCATATAGATTAAATACATATTGAAAAGTAAATAGAGGAGGTGCTTGCCGTGTTAAAGAGTTTCTCGCTAAGCTATTTCCGGTATCTTCAGTTATACGAGCTCATCCAAGCCATGTTCCTTTTAGCTGTCACCTCGCTAACACAGGGACGTCCACTGCAACGACGTTGTCACTCTTAGGTCTTTTAAAATGTCTCAAGTGACCTAGCTTCAGGTAATAAAGAGCCGTGAGCTTGCAAAAGACGCTAAGTACATTAAGTACTTTGGCCCATATAAAACGTGCTCCGAACTAAAATGTGCTGTTTTTTTTTGATACTGTATAAATTTCTGACTCTGCTCTGGAAGCTTTTGATGTCTTCACAAGAGGCGCCACTCTATCCTACTCTATGTCCTCTAAATTAAATGATCAAAATTATGGAACCCGAAACAATAAGCTTTTGATAGTAACTATTAATAATTTTCTAATATACATGTTATCAAAATAGCAACGGCATCGATACAAAATACTGTTGTAGTTGATTAATTTAAAAGTTCATTTGGAAATGGTAACTCGTCCCAATTTAGCAAACTGTATGCGTATTAGCCGAAGCTAACCGGCGGCGGCGGCGTTCCAAAACTCAATTAAGTATTTGGTACACCACACAATGAAAGCTGCTTAACCGAGGAAGGGTTCAGTCATTAATTGAACGGGTCAGAGGCTGAGTTAATGCTGGCCAGTGCGCTGTGGAACCAACATGGACGCCGGAAGGAAGTTCACGACTGAATGCGCGTGGCTCGTTGTTCGATAATGTGACGTCGCACGGAAAATAACACCGGAATTTAAATTGTAACAGTAGTCTGGAGTGATGTATGTTTTCATCACCGATTGAGTAATGCGGCTTCGGTGCCAGCACTGCCACCGTGACGATGCCTGCGTAGTCAACGTTATTTTACTCAAATGCGTCGTGGAAATCTATGCCATGACCTGCTTCCGGGTCAACAACTGATAAAATTCCACCCCACATAATTAATTAATCACATTAATAGTTGCATCGTGTGAGTCCATAATAATAAGCTAAGTGCATCGTCACGTGATTATGATGCTATCACTGTTTACAGCGTGTAACAGATTCATTGTGGCGGCTGAAGCAAACATGATTGTAATCTGCGCTAATGTGGAACAACACGCTTGAACCCATGTTATTCTGGAGAACAGTAAAACATTATTATCTTTCCTTTTCGAAATGTTCACTGTAGTGTTCAGCGAAAGAAAATAAATTCAGACGGCGCGTGTTTTCGCATTTATATGCAAATTTCTTCATTAGCGATTTACGAATGTGCTCCGCGGTGTGTTTACATGATTCCTGTTTCATACCATGTGTTTCCTGATTCGCCGTTATTGTTAGAACTTTCTTTATACATACTTGTAAATAAGCGTGACTATATTTAGTAGGTATGTGTCTAACAAACCAAACAAAAAGCGAAACGAAGAGAAAAAATACCTGATTCAGAAGACATACATACCCAAGTAACATTTCATTCGAGCTTAGGTTGTAAGAAATGCCTTTAGGTTTTATAAGGGTTGTGAAAAGGTTAATGCTTTGCTATCTGGTCATATTGAGTACTTGAGAATGATTAATAAGTCCTAAAACCAATTGTTTATTAATACAACCTTGGAGCTGCTAATAAGAGTTTAAATTAACGTTATTTTAACTTGTATTTCAAGAGCATATAGTTCTAGGATCTTATAGTTGTCGTAGACTCCTGATAAGGTTCTAGAAAAGCTAGCATTTATGCTAAAGTGAGAGCTTAAGGTTAAATTTTTAACCTCAATACAACCATAAAGTTATGGAATGTTGAAATCACTTATAAGTAATTTTTAAAACCTATCTTAAACCTTTAGGCTGATGAGAGTTGTCTAGGCAAACAAATTAGGACTACTTGGTGAAAACCAAAAGCATTAAGCACTGGCTATGAGCTAAACGCATGATTTAAGTCTTTCAAGAATATTTTAAAGCTTTAGAGGCATCCTCAAAATATGTTTAATGCTTTTTAGTAATTTCCTAACGGCCGCCATATTTTTTCACTGAAATAAAAAAAAACTTGGCAAAAAGATACATTTTAATTAAGTAGGGGAAAATTCAGTAGCGTATGCTATACTATTCCAAATATATGTTTTTTTTATATAGACAGTACTTTTATTTCTAATATAACTTTACACCAAACATCATTTTTTTTCTATTTTTTTAAATTAAAATATCTTCAAATTTATTATTTACAAAAGGCCCGTCACGTATACAGAACTATTATTCAAAAGTACCACGATAAAGTGCTAGTCGCAAAGTTTTTCATATTTCCTGACTTCAGCCTGACTACTTACTATATTTTGTATTAATACAACACTTACAAGTTAGCCATTTTGAATCTTGGAAAGTGTCAGGTAATGGCGCCATTTATTATAATTATTATAAAATCTTACACAGAAACATTTTAAAACCCGAGATTCCTGGAAAGGCATTACAAATATCCATCAAATATGTTTCAAGTTATAGAAGAGTTACATCCAGGACTAATTTAGAACTTAAAAGCTGTCTTCCAAGGTTATGTTAACGTTAAATTAAGGTTGTGCAGGTTGTATTTAGGTTCTGTGTAAGTAGTTCAAAAGGTTCTGGGTTTGAGCTATAGGTTTTGCTGTAGCTCTCAGAAAGGTTCTAAAACGTGGGCCCTTTTTGCACTCAGGAGGTTAATATAAGGTTAATATAAGGTTATCGAGACTTCTAAGTCTCACGAGTTGATTTCCATACAAAGGTTCTAGAACCTTTTCAAAACCTTTCTAAAACCAAAAATGTTACTTGGGTATATACCTACCTAATTCCTTGCAAATTCCTTAGAAATTAATGATTTCAAAAGAAATATCAATTAGACATCGACGGCGTATGTTTCTCTCACCGTGAAAGCTCCAATTTAACGGCGCCGGCGTGCTAAGTCTACTGTTGAAGCTGCCGGGGCGGTCGTCACGCGTTTAATTGTTTAATTCGTGCTACGAGTAATGGTCGCAAGTCGCTGCGAGCCCGCAGCCCCGCTGGCTAACGAACCGGCCCATACCACGGCTCCGCCGGTTAAGGCCAAGTGGACTTGAACCACTCAGAACTCTCCCTCCTCGTTAAAAGAATCTACAAGAGTGCTGCGTCTGCCGCCAGTATCTCTATTACCTCGTTTACTTGACGTTATCAAATAAAATTGCAATTTGATCGCCCGCTTTTATGGTTTCTTTCTACATGTAGCGTGCACCTAATTTGCGAACTGAATATTAGTAACCCGCCAGAGTATGCTCGTTTACGATCAGTTTTACGAGGCGTGTGTGTGTTTCGTGAAAGCTTCGCCTTAAATTTTTGCATTTATTTAAACTTTTGCTTGCTGAAATTTTGAGCTGAAAATCTGCTCCCGTCAGCAAGTGCCTCTCGAGTCTCTCGACCTACTCAACTCATAACGCTGCAATAATTATTTACATACGTAATTTAATTTGTTCACACTTTGAAAGTACAGACTGCAAATTTTGGTATCGTCAGTCGGTACTATCAAAGTAATAGGTACCTATTGAATATTTAGCTACGTATTTAGTTAAATTTATACCTGATTATTTAATATATATTTTTATTTTCTGTTGGTTCTAATTTGGCTAAATATTATTTAATACAAATCCTAACTAATATTATAAATGCGAAAGTAACTGTGTCTGTCTGTCTGTCTGTCTGTCTGTCTGTTACTCTTTCACGCCAAAACTACTGGACGGATTTGAATGAAATTTGGTATACATATGGTCTAGACCCTGGGACAGAACATAGGCTACTTTTTATCCCAGAATTCCCACGGGAAAACTTTTTAAGGCGAAGCGAAGCGCGCGGGAACAGCTAGTTAAAACATAATGGTGACTTTGCTTATTATGCAGTATAAGTAATGAATCTACAAAGCTCTCATCATGTCTTTCAATTGAAACTGTCAGACTGGTAAATAAAGCATTAAAGCATGAAGATATTTATAGTTAGCCCTTATGAATGTTTATTACAACGAAAACGAATAAACAAACAGCATCCGTTGACGTCGAGATCGAGACGAGATAATCCAACTTATCATAACAATGGTTTCGATGAAATAGATACGTTTGTCAACGTCCAAGTTAGCGTTTAAGTCCGGTCATAGTTCAGACTAAATGCGCTTAACATACATGCGGTTGTGTTCGTTAACATTTTGACTACAAAGTCGTTTGTTCCGTCGTAAACTTGTGGGATGTCAGACTCGAGGAAAGCTATTTACAGAGACTTTGCGGTCACACTGTTGATGAGCGCCGCTGTTACTGCTCCAACACTTTTTACCGCAAATTGCTTACTTACGCGTGGACTCATCACATCAAGCATTTGCTTATAAAACGGCTCAGTAAAGACTCGAAAGTAAACAATTGAGCTCGGATTCGGCGGCGAACAGTTGGTTTGTAGTAAACGCGGAGGGAAAAATGCCGATGGGATACATAAACACAGCGGGGAGATTCGTGTCAACGGCCGCGGCTGTCCCCCTCCCCCGCCCCGCCCGCCGCCCGCAGGCGCCCTCTCAGCCACTCCGCAGGGCGGGAAGCGATTTCAAGGGTGGCTTGCGATTACAATATTTCCCGCTACTGCCGATAAGGAATTAAGGTCGCAGAGACACGTCAACGTTAATAACATTAATCACAAGTCGGTGCTATCATGGCTTTATCAGACTCGTGGAATGTGTGCCTTATGAATTTTCGCGTCTTCCACAATGCAAACATCCTTCAATATTGATCAATATAAAAGCTTCACAAATAGTTTTGGTAAGTATAGATTCTTTTGCTAGAAAAGTCGTGTAAATAAATACATTAATTATTGGATATTTATTTAACGATATCAAATGATGTTGTATTGGCCCTCTATTCCCTCAGGGTAAACACACTAAACAGGGAAAATACAACTTGGTATCTAAGAGCACCTATTACATACAAAAGAAATTGTATTGATGATATTGTGAGTATTATATGACTTTTATTCCACCCCGAAAAATATCTTCGCGGTCGTGACGTGAATCTGAAGATTTAGCAATCGATCGTCTTTAGAGCGAACGGAAAACGCTACGTAGTGTTGCTAGTTGTCTGGGATATTTTTCTTAAAAAGTCTACAGAACATGGTTACACTTTGTATGCTTGCAAGTTCATGTACATAAATATTGTAGTAGGTATTAACATCTGAGATAGAGAATGCATTTATGTAAGAGCCAGAGCTGCCAGGCTTGCGTGCCCTAAGCGTCTGCAACTATTGATCCGAGGCATCGCTCGCTAACTCCACTAAAACCAACTTTGACTTTGGAGTTTTATCTTTATTCAATCAAACGGTACTCTGAACTGGAATCGTCTGAATATTTTCAAATTAATTCATTTGACGTAGATGGCTATGATCATATTTTATTAATTCATGATATAACTCTTTATGAAGACAATATGGTTTTATTACAGTCTTTCGATGACCAAACAGCTACATGTAAAGAAGTCTGTTTGAATCAGGGATTATTGTGGACGGACATAATAAGCGGATCCGATGAAAGGGCGTGAACTTTTATAGCTGCGGGATCAGATATCGGTGTGTATTTCATGCGTGACTCTAGTAATGGCAGTAGTTTATTTAGCTTCGACCATTTTTTGAATTTACGAGCCCTCGTTGGAGTAGTACACAGTTAGGAAGGAAGGCCGGTAAGGAACCACCCGCGTGGGGAACGTGATATATTGGCGCAGTTCCCAAGAAAAATTGTCGAACACTGCGTGCGTTAGTAAAGTATCTTTCAAACGGGGAAATCTTTCTCAAAGTGCAGAGGGTGAAGTTGCCTTTTGTTACTTTGGATAGCTTTGCTTCAGAAGTTTCGTTGCAATGGTTACCGCTGTACCTTGATAGTCAACTACTATTTATGATACAATACAATATCCAAACTATAAATTGAAGGATTAACTTTTATGCAAATAATTAATTTATCAGATTAGGGGGATCGCGTGAAAAGAAAATAGAAAACACTAAATAGTGTATCTTTGTCCGTGGTGACACCACAGTTAGTTAAGCTCGTCATAAAGCACTGTTACCAACAATACGAGCGTTTTAATATAACGAGCGTTTCGTGTTCTAAGAATGAAATATAGTTCTGGTTCCGCAATGCAGTGGTTGCATGGGGGAAGCGGGAACCGCGAGCTATAGTTAATTCCCGGGCAGAGCGTTGCGAACCCAACCGCGACCGCGCTCGCTCCACGCAACGTGCGTTTTCCACGCAGGGCACATATTTATGACCTACCCTCAGACTCCTCCAACAGATATATCGGTGTAGGATAGGTCATGTGCTGCCCCAACCACCGGATGCGGCTGATTTAGCCGTGACGGCGATATGCTTACAGAAATTGATTGTTCTCGACACTAAAATCAATAATAACGATTTTATTATTGCTCAGTCGGACCCCTCGCCTTCGGTAGCCGGTTATTCAATGGACAGGTTGGATTGTAGGGGACCGGGATCGAAGCATTGTCAAGCTTAATGCCATAAAATATTACGCGGTGTTGGAAAAATAGTATCTTTATCCTATTTATCGTTAACAATCGCGTTTATTGTGGTTTGTTCAAAGGAGTTTAAATATTTATTCAAATCACAGTAGTTATAATTGTAGCGGAAGCGTCGTTTAAACATACGAATAGGTCTAGGTGAAGTTTAGCTCAATCATATCAGCGGCCGAGGTAGGTATGCATGGCGACGGAAGTCGGACTGGTCCCTAGGTTGAGCTAAGTGAATAATCGAGACGCTCCCCACAGTCTGCACACAAGTGCAATTTCCCGATTCTCAATCGCCACTTCGATACTCGATATATGCGCGGCGGTAAGCGATCGCTGAGCCCCAGAAATGGCTCTTCAGCAGTTTAGATACTGGCAAGTTTGGTCATTTGCAACCGATATCGATGCTTTAAGTAAAGTAGTGGAACATTCTTGAATTCTAAAGTTAGGTAAGTAAGTAGATGATTCTGAAGCATACTTTAACTGGAACAATTTGGTTCTAAGTAAGGATAACAAATATAATATCATATGCATACCAAAATAGCTTATAATGATCAAACGACTTTCATTGTCCCGAAGCTCGAAGGGTTGAACCGCAGACATTCCTCAAGTCTCGAGTGGTGCCATTCTGTTGAACCTGAGCGACGTGATATTGTTAGATTTGTTTGTGTTGCACAGGACAAACTTCTGCGTCCTCCTTTGTGCAAACTGCACTAATTGACTACACCTCAACAATGATACATTTGTAAAAGCAATGTTAAATAGGTTTTCGAAGTCCGAGTTGGTGCTAAAATCTGGTTTGCGGTCATAACTGGCACAGTTCACAGTTGTGATTGCATAGTATTGCACTGTTCTCGGTCTGTTTGTCTTGTTACTTGATACTGCTGTTTGGTTACCTCGGACGACGACCTTATACCTCTTTGTTCCTCTCACCCTCTACATGCCCTCTTCGTGTTGGAGGTCGCGCGCCAGACTGCAATCAATCCGTTCGGAAAATATTACCCGCACATTTGATAAGAAATATGGTAGCCAGATTCTGTCCATATTGAGCCATATGCTTAACCGCTTTACCTTACGTTTTAGGAACGTGATGTAGAGAAAATCTAAGTATGTTTTGCCTGATTTAGTTTCTGTAATTCTGATACGATAAAAATTGCGAGAGATCAATCTTATGACTTTTTCTTGGCGTGTAATCTTCAAATCACGTAAATAAAATAATTATTTTTGAAAGAAACTTCTAGTTCCATGGAACTTTAGTAAGTTTTGGTTTTGTTCTTCTTAAGTTCAAAGACGGCATGACCTGTCAATAAAGCTGCCTGGTCTCTGGCAAGCTTGCAGCGTAATTACCTTAGTTTTTTAAGAAAATCTAACTGCAATCATCGAAGGTTTTAGTCGTTGCGATCGTTTTAAATCATGCAATATTATAAATTGCCTATTACCTCGTAATTCTAGTATACTTTGCTGTGAAC
Organism: Plutella xylostella; assembly: GCF_932276165.1. Lineage (NCBI taxonomy): Eukaryota > Metazoa > Arthropoda > Insecta > Lepidoptera > Plutellidae > Plutella > Plutella xylostella. The sequence continues at coordinate 5,490,747 of NC_063984.1, read as the reverse complement.
CCACAACGTAGCTACTAACAATATCCACTAAAAAGATTACCGACACTGCTTGAAGTATAAACATTTTTACCACCACCTAAAAGGCTGTTTTATAACTTCAGTGTTATAAAATTGAAGACAATAGCCGCGCTTTAATATCTATTCTAAGACGTTGGTATGTGAGTAGGTACGCCGTAGCCAGCTAGTCGTTTGTTCTGATGTAGGGAGTGGTTGTGCTGAAGCGAATAGCGCACTTGTTTACGGTTTCGTTCCGCTGAAACAGGGTTTATTACCTCTACAGAGGAAGAGACCCGCTTTTGTGTCCTCCCGCTACATACGAACGCCATCTTACTTACTCCAGTATTCTCCCAAATTGCTTCACATCATTCGCCTAATGTTGGTGATAATGCAAAATGATTGCTGCCATTATTTTAAAATGGGGACAGAGGATTTTCATTATAAACGAGTTTTTCGTTCCGATGTTGCTATTTGTCAAACTTTTCTGAAATATGGTTTTGATAAAAGTTTCGGATGCTCGTACCTACATATACTTGTCGTTTATCTTTTCGCTCATATGTCATCCGCTGTCTGATATGTAGTTGTGTAAGCGCAAAAAATGTCTATGTTTTTGTTGTTTCATTGTTAAAAAATTCTTATCAAATTTTGTTGTTCTAATAAGATTCTAATAACACGTACATTGCGCTCTCCAATTAAAACTCATTGGGTTAAATATAAAGTAATTAAAACAATATTATCTTTTCTAACTCTGTAAATAATTTACAGAAGAAATAATTTTAAAATATATAATTACGAAGAGGACAAAGTTTGGAAGTTCAATCGGCAAGTTTTCCTTGTAGATCTTTGAACTGAGTCATACTTGATAGTTAACCAAGTTATCCGGCGGGGATGAAGGCAAAACTTGCGCCCTCACTTCTCGAAAATCAATAATTTCTTCGCGGGGATCATTCGTTCGCGGTGGTGTGGCTATTGATAAAATTCACAGCCTTTTAAAATACTGAGTAAAAATCCTGGTAAGTAAAATTATTTTATTAAAATAAATAAAGTTAGTATTGCTGACTGTTGAGCCGAAGGTTATGGGCTTGATTTCCTAGGGTTTTATATATTTGCCCTTAATTATGAATACCTGACGTTACTTTCTACTACATTGGTCTATTAACATATACGCGGAAATTACGTCCATAAAAGCATATCTGCCTACCCTGCAAGAGAATACTTCTGTGCGGGCGTTACTTAGTATATTATGGTGTAGGTTGTCGTTGTAATTTTATTAGTTATTTCGTGGTTTACTCGGATTTTAAGTTAACCGGGATTAACTTTATCATTCCAGTCATGTTAAAGGTAAATTCTGATTAAACAACGGAAATTTTGGCCAGCACTTGAGGAAAATCTCGTTAAAACAAATAGACAGGTGCGGATGTGCGGAAATACATTTGGAATTCATTTTATCACTGTTTACATTTATGTAGGTATAAATGAAGCTTTTATTTGACAAGCACAGCTAGTAAAAATAAGATAATATAATAATATACCTAGAAATAATACTTACCTACTCATGTAACATATTGGTTATCTGATTACTCTATAATACACTGAACATCGGACAACTTCAAACATGATCAGCCTCAAAGCGCCCCATATCCTGATAAACTTTTCTACACTTATATTACAGAAAGTTCTCGAGCGCTTTATCATAGCGACCTGAAGCGCTACGGCTTAGAAAACGATTTATTTATTTTCCTTAATGGAATTTTTAATGAATTCCATTTAATAAGAGAGTGTTATGCTTTAGTTCTTAGTACGGGTTGCCTAGTTTGATTAATGTGGTAAGTAATGAAACATAGAATTGTATAAACTCTGCAGAAGAAGAACTCAGTAAAATGTGTAGTCTTCACACGGTAGTAAATCGTGATGACGTCGCTGTATCTTAAAACGGACACTTTTATGCTACTTTCAAAGTAAAAGTCGCGACACTTAAGATCAGAACCCTTCCAGACGTCTCAAAAGGGCGTTTTATTCCAGGAATGTGTGCGGTACGAGGGGCCGCGACGACGCTCGCACGCATTCACGCCACCCGTCGTCTCATATTTTATAAAGCATCCTCTTTTCACCATCCGCGGAATATCAGAGATAGAAAAATAATAAAGACCCAACTAGTCTAGAGAAGTCCCGAGGTGTGTCGGTATGGATTTTCTAGAATCTTTTAACGAGGATCAACAAACTAGAAACTGTTTCGGTCTTATCTTTAGCGCTCTTGTTATATTCTTTCCAGTTCTATTGCTTAGTCTAGACGGTGTTAGTGAGATTGAAGTTAATGTCAGAACTAAGACTAATCGTAAGATACAGCATTATTATTCATTAAAGTTATGATTAAAATTTTCATATTTCGCGTTAGGTTACGTTCTTTGACCATTTCATAGTAGGTAATTTAAAAAAATGTGTATGAATATAAGCGAGTTATGAGTCAGCCTAACTTGGCCATTAGGTCCACTTAATTTTAGATTTGCGAGCTTTACGCTAATAGGCTATTCTGCAAGGCATTTTAAAATTGCAAGCGTTTAGTTTAGTGCGGGTCTTTTGTTTATGCGGAGCTTTAAAGCTCTACCTAAATTCTTCCCAAATTGAACATTTACGACGTCCATACTAACATTCTTGGCAAATTACTAAGAATAATCTTGTGTAATATTACAGTACATACGTACTTAAGTGTTTTGTAAATTTGATATCAAAACACATCCTCTACATTTGTAAATTATGCACAATAGCAAAATGACGACGACCGAATGGCGTAGTGGTTAGTGACCTGACTACTGAGCCGATGGTCCCGGGTTCGATTCCCGGCTGGGGCAGATATTTGTTTAAACACAGATATTTGTTCTCGGGTCTTGGATGTGCCCGTAAAATGGCAATAGGCCCGCCCCCTATTACATTGGGACTGACATAACACTCTGGCGAAAAGTGGGTGCAGCAATGCACCTCTGCCTACCCCGCAAGGGAGTACATTAGTACAAGGCGTGAGTGCGTGTTTTTTTTTTTTTTTTTTTTTAGCAAAATGATAAAACGCTTTGATATGAAATCGCAACGAAATGAAGAGTACTTATCCAATCCACTCCACCCTGTAACTCGCTGCGTTAATGAGTTGAATGGCTTCATTAAACGACTTACCGATCATGATGCGTGACTGAAAATTCCAATTAGTTTAAAACAGCTGTATTATATTCCTATAGGCATACATGTACAGTGCAGAAGCCCGGATACTACGGAGTCCTTTTCATTTATCCCCTTTTCGTTATCTTTTGCCTTTTATCCGATCGGCTATTTGGCTCTCTGGGGCTCTAATGGGTTTAGCAAACCTTTTTTGTTTAAATATCTTCTTTAATAGGATGTTTCTTGGGAAATTTCACTTCGATTGTGCAAATATCCGCTAGGGTAGATGACTTCTCGAATTCCATAGACCACGAGCAGGCAAACGAAGCGTATTGTCCACCGTCCAACTCTGAATGTATGTATACTTAGACAGGTAGCACGCAGTGGATAAATGACAATGGGCGAGGATAGAATAGAGCGCTATTGCTAGAGCTAGAGGATTTGTGTTCTGAAGATACAAAAATAATTAAAGTGTATGCTAGGTACTGTTAATAGTAACACACTTACAAATTTCCAGTCAATTGTGGCACAACATGACGAATGGTGCAAGCGTATGGGCCGGAGTCTGCGCGCGGTTAAAAATAGAGAGACCGGACATTGAACCGCCCAGCCGAACATCTCGATAATGGAAGTGTCCTATCAATTCCGTTTCACTATTGTGCCTACGTTTGTAATTCCAGGAATTTAAACCTAGGTTTGCACTGTAAGTTACAGTTACGTTATAGTTCAACGATGCCGGTTAGCCTTTGCTAAAGTGTAATTATTCACAAGCTGGTCGCGATGATGGGCGCCCAGTAGCTGCCTATTAGCAGCACTTGGTAGATAATGAACGGCTGGTGTGCACAGAGCGCTGGGCCCCGCTGTATCATTATACTCCGTCGCACGTGCTATTAGGAAACAGGTGTTTTATACTAGGTCTTACGTTTTATACCTGATATCGGAAGCGTACAATAGCTCATCTCGAACTAATGTGGTCTTTGTTCCGCCCTCGCTCTGTCTGGCTGAGTGGTCGGCTCTCGGTCAGTGCTTCGGTGTATGTTCAGGTATTTGTGCTTGATCATTGTCTTGCCGTGTTGTCTCATGACCTTTTCTATTGATACTGTGGTACCCAAGATAGAGTAAATAAATAAATATAGATAGCTGCTATCTAAACTCTTCCTAACCCTTTGTACGGATTTGAATTAATTTAATAGGTATGTAGGTGGTTTGAGTGTTTGCGTTGGAAATACGGTATTGATTTATGCCATTCGTTCGTCGTCTACGTGTATTTTGATTGTAGATATGATTTTAGAAAAATACTGTGCTGTGGAATAAACATGGGGAGCCTTTGAGTCATTCGTCAAGTCGCGCGCCTTAGACTCGCGCGCCACGCGCGAGTTGCCCCTCCCGTATTTACCTACTTTTTTTGTCGTCAACTCGCTCGACTGTGAAAATATGTAGAGTCAGCCACAAAAGTTATAATTTATTATGCTTAAGGTAACTACTTAAAATGTATAGGGTATTTTATAGGACTTTACTTTAAAATAAAATCAGTAATTAATCTCGCTTGGCAAACTGTTCTCTTCGAACACCTCCAAACACAGGAACCATTTTTATTATTTGTTCGGTCTTTGTTATATTTATAACCATCACGAAGCAGTACCGACTTCCTCGCTGGGATGTTATGATTTCATGTGCAGTTTTATTACTAGACGGACCTGCTTGCGATGAACTTCCTGGAAGTAATTGTTACAGTTAGGTCTGTCTCTTTGACCAATGAAATAAAAATAAAAAATAAATTTTAGTGCTAATTCGATATTTAATATAACGGTAACACAACGAAAACGTAACACTGTGTTTATATTACGGCAAAGTAGACTTGGTAATATAGTAAAGTTAATTTATTATAGGCTTACCCCCACAATACATCAAAATCGGTAAAAACTGCCACATTTGAATATTTTTGCACTGTACGGTAGACTGTAAGTAATGCACTGTACATATCTGCTTCGTATTAGGAGTTGCACTAAAACGACGTCACTAAAACAATGACGTTTTAAGCCTTTAAACCAGTTTTTGCAACAAAAACTTGAAGGACCTAGCTATGACAGTTAAAATTTGCGCACGGGATGAGAAATATAGCAAACTTGGGTATCATGCGTCATAGGTCACATCCCCTTTTGCCTCATTCCGCACTTTCAACACAGGCTTTATTGTATCTTTATCCCGAAATCAAAGCATCTACTTTAATGGCGACTGTCTAGTCGGTACCTTCTTATGCTAATCAGCCAGGGAGACAATATTTAACTATATTTTTTAGTTTCAATTCGGTTGCATCTGATCGTACTTTACATGGGCTCGCGAGTTGACGATATAAAAAAACAGAAGATGCCAACTCGCGTGGCGCGCGAGTCTAAGGCGCGCGACTTGACGAACGACTCAGGCCTTTGCCCAGCAGTGGGACACTGAATTGGCTACTTAAAAAAAAACCGTGCTTTTTGTTTCATAGTGATGTGTGTTGTATATTTATTTATTTATTTGATACTTTATTGCACAATTTACATTATTTAATGTACCTACAGTATTATTAGTATGGATCATGGAAGGTAAGTATAACGTAAACCTCAAATAAATTAATGGCTATAAAATGCACCTTTTATGCACTATATTCTCAATGCATGAAAAATCTTCGCCGGAAAAGTCTGGAAAACGCCAATTATGCCTGCAAACTGGTAAACGAGATTTCATTGTAACGTGGCTCCCCCCCGCGCCCCGCGGCACACCCCTCGGTCGCCCCCGCCCGAGGCCCCACTGTCGGAAAATTGGGCGCCTCCGACTATTCGATTTTCCTCCAAGTTAAACCTTTATAAGTTGCTTTTGGCAACAACTCCCTCGCGGCTCCCTAGTGAGTTAAAAATGCACATAAGTATACGTAGGTACATGTTAAATTTATTTAAATATGGTAATGTATCGATGTATTTTTTCTAAAACTTCCGATTTGTAGGTACCTACTTACCTACATAATTTTTTGCTCTAACTTACTGGTATTACAAAGATGGATTTATAACAGTTGTTTACATAGGTGGTTTCTAGATCGGAGTGCTAGGTTTTTTCTAATATTTTTATACATAAATAAACTAATTTTCTATACCTAATTTAGCATAGATAAAAAATACGTTATGAAATAATTTTTCAACATACCTACGAGAAGTAAATAAATAAAAAACCAAACATAATTTAAGAGGAAAACATTGTTACAGTTTCCCGGATCCATAGAAACATTAGAAGCAAGTAAAGGCCTTACCTACATTACATTTTATTGCTTCAATGTGAAATGGGGTATTCGCTTGAGATTTCGCTTTATCCACTGTCTTTTTTGTTTTTTTTATGGGCGGCTTGACACGAAACTAGTCTTTACCGAATGTAATAGATCCTTTTACGCGCGAATTATCAAAATCAGCACAATAAAATTTTACTTTGCACATTTTAGTATCGGAGTGGGGACGCTGTCCAGATCGACTATTTTACAGAATAATCGAATACGAACTTAGTACGATTGATTAGTCCCTACTATGAGAGATATCAATCTCAAGGAAATATTCATAATTTAAAGTAAGTACGTCCACTTATTCTGTACCTTCACCCACTTCATAAATGATGTTGCTGACAAGTAGTACCTCTGTGAAAATCACATCATAAACCAACATTAACACATACGGGCGTGCGCATTCAAATGTTTATTTTCCATATTTTACTTACCTGAGTGAAGTCGTAAAGTAATAACTGAGGGTAGAGGTTAATTCGGTTAGTAACTCCAGGTTAGGGGTCGTTTGAACGCTTCACTCCGCAGAGTAGGATCGTATCCGACGAACGTTACAAGGAATTAGTACCCGATCGGACGGTTTCGGCTTTTAGCGCTGGGTCGGTTAAATTTATAGGCTTTAGAGCACTCAGACGTATACTGTTAAACGCTGAAAGCTGCAGCGCTATAAATGCAGCGCATTCTTATTTTTAAACTTTTTACATAAAAAAAGTTTTGCTTACTATTTTGGCTTTAATAAAAACATCCTCATTTTTGTTTTATTTCACTTTCCAGTCTTTAGACGGTCGTATACAGTTAATGATCTAATGAAGCCCTGCATGTTCTATATTAATTGCCCTCATAATGTAAGGGCCCGTATTCAGGTTCGAGCGGGCAGCGCTCCGAATGACCCGACAAATTGACTAGGACACGCAATGCTTTACTTTGTCGCCTTTTAATGCCCTTTTCTCTAATAACACCCCTTTTCTGATGTAACGTTACGATTTCTGAAGTGAAATTAGGTTTCCTAAAGCACTCTTGTTAAATTGGGAAAATGGAAATGGATTGCCAACTTTTGCGTTGGTATCTAAAATTTCCTAACGGAAAAACTTTATTCAAAGTTAAGACGGAAATTAGGCATTAACCTAATCTGCTAGATGCAAGTTTTTGAATTCATGAGATGTTATAACTTATATGTTAAACGAGATCCTATTGAAATGAACGGTCCAGATTACGTGATCCGTGGTATTATAGTTGATCAGTGTATTTACTCATCGTTAACAATGTCAATGGCCCCGTCACGGGTTAAAAACATACATAACAATTCAATGAATTCCACTGAGTGCTTACACCGCGCAGTTCCAAAGCAAATGTTACGTATTTTTTATTAGAATGGAAAGCATTTTGAAAAACATGTGTTATGTTATGATTCTAAATCTTATAGGCACAAGTGTTTTTCCATTCTAAGTGATTCCAAACCGCTAGTTACTTCTCATTACATTAATGCGCAAGTGTGGAGTGGCAGTGCAAATCTGTTCGTGGCATTATACCTAATTACCTACTTACCTATACCTATATCGTTTGATTGGGCGCTATCCCAGTTAAAGTAGAATTGTGGGTTACTAATTAGTGAGTGTTGTTTAGTAGAATTTAAACAATAACATAATAGGAACATAATATTTACAAAATTTATACATATGTATGCAGCATTATGAATTGCGGAACTGACTCATTGTTATACGGACGAGGATAACGACATGACATAGTTTTCTAGTTCGTACAAAGTACAAAGTTATATCTGCAGAATTCATTCTGCCTGAAACTGTATGTAAATTACGTTTTATTATGTGGACATAGTATGAAGGATGAAGAATACCGTTTCTAAAAATAGGTTTAAAAAAAACAGCCCCATCTTTCAGAACTCTGAAACGCTCAGCAGAGAATGATTAATTTCAAAATAATTATGGAACCATAATACAACAGAACTTTTAATTAAATATTGTATTTTCTTTTCAGGTACGTACACAATAGCAGTCAGAAAAGCCTTTGTCTGCAGACTGGTAACATTTAGTTGGGAACCTCGGGAACCTCAGAGAAACCGCAAAATTGCCTTCGTCATAATTTCACTTGTCAATAATTATGTCAACATGTTACAAAGTCTCTTGTAGATAAGGTATGTGTGTTAGTATTTCGGAATTTAGTGGATGAATAGGTCCATATTATTAACAATATACAGCGATATAAGTACATCACACGATATTGTGAAACAGCTAAATTTATTCAAGAAACCGCTTATTACATTTTGATATCCAGTGGGAAGTATAATATCCGAATATTTAATCAAAGTACCTAACTTTATTTACCAAATGTGCATGTATTCTATGCAGTGTTTACAGACTTGGTAAAATGTTCCACATCGTAGAACGTCGATACATGCTCCCTGCACATTGAAAAATCCCAGCGGGATAATAAATACATAATGGCGAGCCAGCTTCACTACACTTTACGTTATGTATTTCTATTTCCACGAAGAAATCTTCCTTTCGCTCCAACAGTTCGAGTTAATAACTGTCTGGAACCTAGCTATTAACAGCGCGATCTTTATTAATGTATCTTCAGCAGACTGTTAAATAAAGGATTCGGTTACCACAAATTATGTTATACCAGCAAGGTGTTGGTAACGATTCGGCGGGATTTATAGGTCTCGGAATAGTGGATTCGGAGCGAGGCATAAATCAGGGCGCCGAGTCTCGCCTATTCACCGCCTCGAGAACCAACTCATAATGGCAACTCCTTCAGAACTAACTTATTAAACTTTCAAAGGTTCATTGTAGAGCCGTGCAGCTTTTATATTTTATGCTCAGTTGAAGGTAACTTGTCTCGCGACACTAGTTTTCATGCGCAGAACACGACTTGTATTCTTTACGAAGTTCTTACTATGTAGATAGGATCGCTTTATCACCCTTTGTACCATTTTGCGTTTTAAGCACCAAGCTTTCAGTCTGAATTTTAAGCAGGCAAGCTTATTAATAAGGTTTATGTAGATTTATGGTCATTAAGTAAGTACTCGATTGTTATTATTATAACGTGAGTCTCTTGAGAGTCTTGAGACTAATTGCTAAATTCCTATTGGATTATTTAGATATTTGGTCCTTTCTAGGTCTCAATTATTAATGAATCAACTAATATGTAACTAACTTTTATTTACACCAATCACGTCTCAGTTATAAATAAATCCGAAATAAACGTATGCCTAGCGAAAACTAACGAATACGAATCCTCAACATGACCGTTAAAACCTCCACTGAAAGAGTCAAGTTTCAGTGAAAGAGATACAATCATGTAACCGCTCCATAACAGTCGACACTTCCGTGGCTGTGTTGATCTGCCACAGTGAGGAGTCCACGCGGAGAGCACGCGGGGGGCAGGGCGCAGGCGCGGGGGGTGGCCAGGCGGGGGCGGGGGCGCGGGGGACACTCACTCACTCACTACCCACCTGTTCTTACCACCACCCCGTCCCCACCCCCTCTAGTCTCTCTCGTGCACACACCGATATTAAAACCTGCCGTATTTCACAGGATCCACCGAATGTCATACGCCTGAATCAGAATTGAATTTTCGAAATTGAAATTGCCTCACTAGGTTAGTCTGAAAGGTCCAAAATGAATCCGATTTTCAAATTCAAATCTAGGTGATGGCGTAATCATGTTGTCATTCGTTTTCAATTTGGAGCTTAACTCGTGATGAGTTTCGTTTGTCGTGCCCGTGCCCGCCGTCTTTCCGAAAGAGATCGATGTGATTTTAAATCTATTTATAGTCACGGCTCGCTTTGCATAAAATATTGGAATAATTAATAAGGTTCAGTGGGTGGAAACTTCTAGTGGAAGCTTGCGATGCTGTAAATTCATATTTCCTAAACCTATTTAATATTAAACGTAATTTAATATGCTAGGTCTAGGTACTACCTACATTATGGCAGATTGGTTAAAGATGCAAATTTGAAATCGGTTTAGAGCAAGTCCTTCTGCGAGGAAGGAAGAGGGCTTTACTTCGTATGTCAGATATTATTAATGGTGTTGGCGATCAGCCAATTTCATTGAATCCACTGCAGCGAGGGTCACCATTCCTTGTACAATATGTTGAGATTTCGGCTAACTTTTCAAATTTCAGTGGCTTGCTTGTGTTTTTTTATGAGGGAATTTGTGAGGGGTAGGTACTGCAACTTTAAATTTAGCAAGAAGTGGTTCGGTCGTACTTGCTAAAGTTCAGTACCTACCTCAAAACATAGTCCTTATAATACATAAAATATATCCACGTCTGGTTGAAACTCTGTCTTACCTATATACTCAGATGATACTCTCTTGCGGGGTAGGCAGATGCGATATGTAGTGAGTAGATGTGTTGCTAATTACCTGTTGTATTGTATGTATTTCAAATGAATATTTACATAGGTAATATTATATCATGTTCAGGTGAGTGCTATAAAAACATTTTAAATAGTAGCTGCATTCCACTGACTGAGGCATTCGTATACTGAAACTGTAGAAATATGTTATAACCGCAAACTACATTAGACAATAGAGATAAACGATTTCGCTACGAAAAGAAGATTAAATTAAATTTGCCTTTATTTGTATCACCCGGCATTCCGTCAACAGCTAAATAAATAACTCAGGCTTTTACAAAGAGGCTTCCGCGGGCACAAATATTATGGGCTAAATTTATACTACTGGCCATATTTACTAACGTAGATATATAGGTTTTATATATATGTATTTATGGGATTTGTGTAGGCTGTGTAGGAATGGTGAAACATTTGGCTCGTGTCCAGCGCTGGGGTATACAAACAAATGCACCCCTTGCTGCCTTCTCCATACGTTCCGCCGGGTGCCGCGGATCGTGAAGTATGGCCACCACACGAACGTTATTCTTGTTTGGCTTCCTTTATTATATGAACAAATTGCTGTAAACAGTCCAAGACACTGATTAATTTGCTCGTATTAGTCTAGGATTTGTTACCGAACGGTTTCCGCTTTCCATTCAAGGTCTCTTATTCTTTTAGAGGTCTTAATTGTCAGTCTGGCTAGGTGTAATATTGTAAAAAAACGTCATTTAGTGATTAGATCGTAGCTACACCTAATAGGGACCCAAAATATCATCAGGCACTAAACTTATCAACGAATTGAAAGATAAACAAAAGCCGAAATGACCGTTCAAGAGGCCAATTTTCTGTGTAGTTCAATTGAGTTGGTAACCTCGTACGAGCAACAACATCCGGAATAGGATTACAGCAAACGGCGGATTTATTCTGAGGATTTACCGAATCTCCGAGGGACGACAAAGATATGGCAATGTTTGATAATGTTGGTTATTTGTAGTCTGACCGCAAAGCACACTGCGAAAGATGTTTAGGCACATGTGTTACTGCATTGGTAAATAATAGTTCTGCCCGCAAACACATGTTTGAAAGCAATAAAACTAATTTCATGGGGATATAAACGGGTGTGTTCAAAATGTACTTAATGGTTGCATCGTGTACAAGTGAACATGCTCCGTTAGAGGTACCTACACAGGCAAGGAACATTACTATACACAGGCTATCTCGCATAATAATAAATGGGCGCTACGTGCCATTGTTCGATAGTGCCTCGATCAAAACACGATGTTCATACTGTTCATTGTAGGCTTTACATAAACGGTAGCGGTTTCTCTGATGGTTTTATAAATTGAAAAGCTGACCCTACTTTCTGAGAGGCTATCAATACTGCACCGCTATAAAATGAAGTAATTGAAGATGTGCCTAACATTCCGTAGCAGGATAGATTTATAGAAACAGTGGTACTAAATCTGCTATCCATACTATTAATACAAAAGGAGAGGTAATAAGAGTGCTTGTACTAATCCAATATTTTTATTTTCACGCTGCCTCAATAACAGTGGCTTTGAAATGTAAGTATTAAGGGTATGTTTATATAAATAAGTAAACGAACATAATTTAATTTTTTCAATACAATGTATTTTTGTCTGTAACATTATTAATCTTTCAGTTAATTTATTCACTTTTAATCCGAAAGGACTGAAGGATGGTAAATAATTCTTTTGTTATTCATCTTCACAAACCAGTGAAGAAAACGTTACCGTTCCCTGCCCTCCCCCTCTTAATGCTAACAATTACTTTCATCCAAATTAGCTACCATAAAAGCTCCCTCAAGCAAATATTAAAATTAAGCCAATCTTTTGAGGACAATAATCCCACTGTCGCCCGTTTTATTATTTTAAACCTTATTTTGTCAGCACCTTTTTAAATTTAAACTAAACTTTATAATGCCATAACTAACTACAAGTAATTTACAGTTCTTCCGAATTAATTTGTAAATTTGTTGTTTGGTTGATGCTATAACCGTATTTATACCCTCATTATTTATGTCAATATACAATGATTTCGTCATGATGTTCCAGACACGGACAACCAGCGCGTGATCATCCACGTGAAAGACGTGAACGACGAGCCGCCCTACTTCATCAACCGGCCGCTTCCCATGCAGACCGTGGTGCAACTGAACGCCGCCCCCAACACCCCCGTCTTCACTCTACAAGCTAGAGACCCTGACACGGACCACAATATACACTACTTCATCGTGAGGGATCGGACAGGAGGTCGCTTCGAAGTAGACGAGCGGTCTGGAGTCGTCAGGACTCGCGGCACTGATCCATTCCAGCTCGACATGGAGTATGTGCTCTACGTCAAAGCGGAAGATCAGGTAAGATATCAGTTCCTCGACAAGTATTTTAATTATATTCTGAAGGAGCTTTTGTAAGAGAGTACTCAAGCGTTTATGAAAGCCGAGAAGTCTGTTACGGATTACTTGGAAGCTCGTTTAATTGTGCTTTATTTTATTATGCTAATGGTACTCTTGGTTTTTTTGTAGTCTAGGAGATTAAATTTAATGTTGTCTACGAGAGTGGATAGATACTATAGTAGAGAGTATTATGTCGTAGCGTACCTAGACGCAGCTGCGACCCTTTTGTGTAAGCGGATGTTTAAAATTTCACTTTTAAAATTTATGAAGCCATTTCCCGTATAATGTGGTCTAGAGAGCTTTGTTTTATATAAGAAAATACATTTTCTAATCCCTGAAATACACTTAGGTAATAAGTAAAGGTTTAAACTTTGAACTTTTCTTCGCTTTATGAAGGATGTCCCATGTGATAGTGAAATGAGGATAGTGATGCAAATTTCCAAAAGTCGTCAAAAACAAGTTGAATAACGAGACGAATGTGCACTTTGAAGTGGGACACTATACTTCCGTGTGAATTTCATAATAAAATGCTATAGATGCCACACTCACATATAAATTTTACAAATTCATTTACAGCACAACATAATTGGCGATTAAATGACATTAATTTGAATATTACAGAGTGGTCGAGTAGACGAGCGCCGCTTCCAGTCGACTCCGGAAGAGCGCCTGTCCATCGTGGGCGGCAAGCGCGCGCCGCAGTTCTACCTGCCCAGCTACGAGGCCGAGATCGCTGAGAACCAGAAGAAGGACTCAGAGTAAGTCTCCTCGGCATCAGGAGGGTCACTCTGTAAACGGATAAACGAATGATCAAGAATTGTCATGCAATCGGCAGGTTAGCGCTGCGCTCCGAAGCTTCGAAAAACACAACTGCAGCAACCACGACTCTATCTAGTTGTAAGCGTTCCGATTGCGACAATTCTCGTTCGTTCATTCTTCGATTTAAAGAGTGACCCCACAGGTTCAGGAACTTGAACTCATGCAAAGAATAGAATAGGCTTCAGCCATAAGGAGTGCCACCACACTATGTAACAAGTCCTGAATAGGTCATTGCGGTATGATTACCTACATTTCATAACAGCACTGTCTGATGCCAATGTTGTTAAAAGAGATATATTATATGCAAGTGTCTAGACGTTTGGCCTAACTGATTGGAGTGCCGAGTGTTACAGACGAATAATTGAGAGTTTAATTGACCAATTTACTATTACAATGTGTGATGTAACCGACGCTTCTGATGAAAGTTCTGTGTCATTTATGCAAATTAATTTCCAAGTGTTTATTAATACATATTTGTTTTGTTGAACAACGAGCAACAAAACTTGGGTTTTTATATGATATATGTTTGTATTGAGTAGGACCCATTGCAAATTTATTTATTTAACAACTGTGATGGCTTATTCATAAATATATCTTGTAAATCTGATAAAAGCTGTAACTATGGCATTAAGCTCTTATAAAACAACATAACAACCTATCTTATTAGTATAAGAGTTATCTAGCAGATATTATTAACAAGTCTATAAAAAATCCTACCCCATATACTTAAACAAACGAGAGCACCCTTTATTTACATCTCCTTCTTACGACCGGCTTCGCGGCACACACTTAAAGCATCTTAGTTATAAACCCTAACCTTAACCCATAAATCTATAACCGTCAACCCTTTCCACCTTCCAGCATAATATCCGTGAAGGCCAAGTCGTTCGCCGACCGCGAGATCCGCTACACCCTGAAGGCTCAGGGCCAGGGCGCCGGCACTTTCAACATCGGACCCACCTCGGGCATCGTGAAGCTGGCCAAAGAACTCGACTTTGAGGACCTCAGGCAGCCCCACGTGTACTCTCTAGTGGTCACCGCTACGGAGGACTCGGGAGGATTTTCTACTTCTGTTGAGGTAATTTGTCACTACAGTTAATACATTGCGTTGCAAAAAGGGTATACTCAGCCAAAACCTATATGTGCAGCATGTTATATCAAATGTTTGGCTTAGTTATAACATGCTACATACGTAGGTTTCGGCTTAGTATACCATTTTTGCAACACCCTGTATAGGTAGAGTACCTAGAGGTATTGTTTTTATTTTTTGTATATATTCCCAATGATATTGTTATGTAAATAGACCTAAATCCCTTACAATGATATAGTTTGCTACATATGATAAAAAACAGGTGCCTCGAACATTTTCCTGGACTTTAGGCTTATTTGGCGTAACAATACATGATTGTACGACTATTTATTATACGACTGAAGGCACGCTTTATAAAATATGTAGGTGCTTATCGTTGAGTGTGCCACAGGTGTCCATCAATTAGGTGTATAGTTAAAGGCAACTGGTGCTGGCTACTTCGCTTCCCGAGACTAATGGCAGCCAGTTACAACTTCTTAATTTACTTAGTTTGTTTAACTACTTCCTCTCAAACTCGGAATAGGGACTTTGTTGATGAACTTTATTTATGGGTTTTATTGATGAAACGAAACACAGTTTTATATCTCTTTATAATGCTCGACCACATCGAGTTTGTACAAACTTCTGCTTAAAGCAATTATACATTTATCCAACATATGATCAAGTTTTAAGTGCCAATGTTTCGAAGAGGCCTATATGTGTTATTGCCTCATACCAACGTTTTAGCTTATTGCCGATCCAATGAATGATATAATATAGTGGTCTATTAGTCACCCACACTGGTGACCTTTTCGCGATGCCTACAGCGCACCCTAGGCAGTCGCAGCTGACGCTATTCTGACTCCCAATCTGACCACCAAAGGTGGCAAACCGTAATGCAGATTACCTAACTATAGGGTTACCGACACGCTGATTAGGCGAATGCTGTGACAGGCCACGCTACATAATATAAAGCAGACTAGATTGTCTGCCCTGTTGTCGCATACGCTTACTGGCTATATCTGTCATGCCTGCTCTCCCTGTACTGCCCTGTGTTATCTGCATTCCAACATACACCTAAGAAGAAAATAACCCTAACCTCCACCAATCCCCATTCCAGCTAACCATCCGAGTGACGGACGTGAACGACAACGCGCCCAAGTTCGAGCTGCCGGACTACCAGGCGCACAACGTGGACGAGGACATCCCGCTCGGCACCAGCATCCTCAAGGTCAAGGCCATGGACGCCGACTCCGGGAAGAATGCCGAGATCGAGTATCTGGTGTCCGGTGAGTCATTCACAATGTTTGATTTTTGTTAACAGAAATTTATGTAATTTATGTTTGAAGATGACTAATAGATAAAACCTACATTATTATACACTTTAAATATTAGTGATTATCCTTTAATCATGATAAATATGTAAAATGCCTGGCTTTGCCATAGGTACACAATTTTTAAAATTTTATATACCAAATGAAATTGTCTAGCTTGCTGCATTACCTGCTATAATTACGAATCTTTCATAATTCCAGATGACCACTTCAGCGTGGACTCCAACGGCATCATCACTAACAACAAGCAGCTCGATGCTGACAACAACAACGCCTACTACGAGTTCACGGTCACGGCCAAGGACAAGGGCGAGCCCGCCAAGACCGGCGCCGCCACCGTGCGGGTCTACACCAAGAACAAAAACGACGAGGAACCCAAGTTCTCGCAACAAGTATACACGCCCAATGTAGACGAAAACGCCGGCCCCAACACGCTAGTCACAACCGTAGTAGCATCCGACAAAGATGGAGATAACGTCAGATTCGGATTCGTTGGCGGAGGCACAAGCTCTGGCCAATTCGTCATAGAAGAAATAACTGGTGTCATCCGACTACACAATAAAGCTATTTCACTAGATAGAGACAAATACGAGTTAAATGTAACGGCTATGGATGATGGCGCGTGTTGCGTGAATGGAGATGCGACTATACATACGTCCACAGCAGTAGTAGTGGTGTTCATTACTGACGTGAACGACAACAAGCCGATATTCAAAGATTGCCCGACATATTTCCCTAAAGTAGAAGAAGGTGCACCGAATGGAAGCCCAGTTATAAAAGTGCATGCAACAGATGAAGATAAAGGTGTAAATGGTCAAGTAAAATATTCTATAGTCCAGCAGCCTAATCAAAAAGGAACTAAATTCACAGTAGATGAAGAAACTGGGGAAGTATCGACGAATAAAGTGTTTGACAGAGAAGGGGACGATGGCAAGTTTGTTTCAGTGACAGTGAAGGCCACCGACCAAGGTGAACCCTCACTCGAAGGTGTGTGCTCGTTTACTGTCGAGATCACCGATGTGAATGACAATCCGCCACTGTTTGACAGACAAGTAAGCAAGTTCTTTTTATTACCACTTTAGACCTTAGACCACGTAAAATCAAATTAATGTTTTGACCGGTGGTTGCATGATTCACGTGTATGGCTTGCAATTTGTGTATACTTTTGAACAATTCACGCTTCAAATGTTCTCTTCTATTATTTCAGAAATATGTGGAAAATGTAAAACAGGATGCCAGTATTGGCACAAATATTTTGAGAGTATCAGCATCTGATGAGGATGCTGATAACAATGGAGCTATAGTTTACACATTGAGTGCTCCTTACAATCCTGCTGATATTGAATACTTTGAGATTCAGCCTGAATCAGGCTGGATCGTATTAAAGAAGCCTCTAGACGTAAGTATTCTCAGTTATTATCAACAACCCCTATCAACTAATCGAATAGTATGCTCGTGTCAAGTGTGACGAATGAATGAGATAAACTTTTACTGAAGTTTGGTGGATGAGTGCTACCTACAAGCCCTAGGATTCTAATTGGCACTGTTTGAGTTGTTTACGATGTAAATAGTTCTAAATTTCTGCTACTGTATACATATTGCTGTGACGGCGAGAAATCCTGGCTATGAGGAGTAGTTGTCCATTGAACGGTGCTGCGCGGCGCTCGGGCGTGCTAGCGGCGGCCCGGGCGAGCTCGGGGATGTTCGGGCGAGCTCGGCAGCGGAGAGGGGCCGCCGCGGCTGCCGTCGACCGCTTGTTCTTCTTACAGCACAATTAGTTTCAGTTGCCGCCAGGGCCGGCTCCGCACAATATGATCAGTTAACATGTTTATTTCCGCAGCACCGTCTTGCATTAACTATTATCTTACTGATAAATACGACTAGTGTAATATATACTAAATTACAAACATAAACTGTTGTAAATAATTCACCGTTGAAACTTATGTTTAGTTCTAAAACATGTACAGTTTACGTACGAGCACTTCTGTATATTCCGCACCGACTAGTTTTGAAGTTTATTTTATTCTGAGTAAATAATCGATTGATTTGAGAAGCTTACGCTTTTAAATACCTTTCTGTATTATATGTACATGTTTTGTTACTAATCTCTGTTGTGCTGCGGGTGCAGACTGTGGCAGTTCGAGCCTGCCCTCTTCCTTCCCGATCTGCTAGTCGACTCAGCCACGCCCATCATCTAATAGATCATCGTGATAATGTTTCATATTTTTTACAGGGTGCCAGTTTTCTATATTATAAATTGTGTATAATATTGTTAGTTTATAATATGAGGGTGGGCAGATTGCCCGCAAGGCAGTTTGGCCACCTTGCCAGTTGTGACATATTCCTTCTGTGAAAGGGGCAACGTTCTTTGATCCAAATTGTACAGTAAATATACCGTAACGTCCATCGTTTGTAATATATTTCACCTCAATGAGTGTCGTTTCGTTGTAGTCGATAGAGGTCACTAGAAACCCTCTTATGACAATCTGACCTTTCCGCCATGTCTTGTATGCGAAGCTGCATGCACTGCCTGCTTTTTGTTTAGTTCCTTTACTTTTATTTTATTAGTTTAGTTTTAATTATTGTAAAAAGTACTTAAGTAATAATGTACAGTTTGTGTTTTTCCTTCATGTACAGAAAACTTGTATGATACCATAAGAATTTGATTTCCAATTTTTTTCTCGCACAATCTTCAATATTGGCTACATCGAGTTGTAAGCGTAGCGACAGCACGGGGCGCGAGGAGACGCCTGCTAGTTGTATACTACTGTTCTCTACTTTCACTGCAATGTTTCTTCGTTTACTTTTGTTCAGCTTAGGAATGACTGAGTGACGACTGTATGAATACTTTAATTACTTCTTGATGATAATATATCCCTTACAGCCAATATAGATTTTTCGATTTTACAATGAAAGTGGATGATCTATAATTTGTTTTAAGTACTTACTTAATTGTTTTGTTTATTAGAGATGAGTATTATGTGTTGTACATTTGAGTTGTGTTTATTATGTTTTATTTGGCCCCGCTGACCTCTGCCCGTGTCTCTAGCGCGACAGGTATCGCCTGCGCGTGCGCGCGTCCGACCGGGGCGACCCGCCCTCCTCGGCAGACGTGGACGTTGAGTTAGACGTGGTAGACAGGAACAATAAGCCCCCCATCTGGGACAAGACCACGTATGGCCCCGTTCACATCAAAGAGAATGTCACAGTGGGTACCGTAGTGACCAGTGTGAAAGCAAGGTTGGTATAAGGCGCCGCGGGCCCCCGGGCCCGCCGCTCCTCCACTTCGTAACACTACTAACGACGTGGTTTTGTCTGTTTCCATCGACTCTTTTCCCGCTAGCGAGAAACGTACAAGTTGGAGGCTATGGCTCAAGACAAGGGCTTCCCGCCCTTGTCCCGAACCGTGGAGGTCCAGATAGACGTAGTGGATCGCGCTAACAATCCCCCCGTTTGGGATCACACCGTGTACGGCCCGATCTACATTCGAGAGAATTTGCCCGTCGGCGCCAAAGTGGTGTCCGTGAAAGCAAGGTGCGTTAGTACAGCGGCAGCGGGCGACGCACGCGGCCCGACTCACCTGCACGCCGCGGCGCGGGGCGTGCCCCCCTGCCCCCGCCCCACCCGGCCCCACACCCCACCCCACACGCCTCGCGCCGCGTCCGCTCATGTCTCGTTATATTTTGCCATCACTTGGTGATCAGTACTGTTGATGTCCGTGACTGCGCATCGCCACGAACACTCGCGATCTTGCTCTGAATCACCAGCGTGCGTTAGATGGGTGCACTGCTTACGTGGAACGGGGATCACCTACAACGGAATTGTTGCCCAAAAATATCGCAGAGGCTTATCCATTTTGGATCTGTAATTTTTGTATTTCCTTGATCATATTTATGAGACTATAATATGAACACTAAAAATATTGGTAGCTATTGATACTTTTGGACAGCATGAAGTTGGGGTTAAATTGGTTGTTTCGAATCGTCTGTGTTGATGGTATTGTGCATGTAGGATGGAGCATCATAAATCAACAAATTTATAAGTAGGTATCAAAGTAAAGTCGTAGAAACTTTAGGAATCTCTTTCGCATGATTTGAATGAGAATTTGTTCGATCATTTATCAGAGTCATAATTATGTTTATGTTGTCAGTAATTATTGTGTAGCTGTTGAATAAAGGTGATATTTTATTTTTATAAAATTTTATACTTGGGGTAGTTGGGTTGATTTAAGATAATTACTTAATATCATCTACATAGCATCTCAGCTGCATCTCAGTTTAAAGTTTCTTTAAAATGGTTAACAAGGGAACTAAAAAAAACTGAAAAACAAACATTTAACTACTGAGCTGAAATTTTTAAGTTAATAAAAGATTCATTTTGAATTAACCCTATAGGGTAAAATACTCAATTAGGTATGACCGTATGACGGAAAATAAGTTGATGTCTTATTTGCATCTTCTGAAACGATAATATTTTTTTCATAACTAATTACCTACTTAGTAAAAGTCTGGTGTAGGGTGTAGGGAAGTAAGTATCTTCATCTAAACCGTTATGGACTTGTATTTCTTTTTCAAATAAGTAGTTTCAAGCTAGCCAGTCCCCACTAGTAGAGTTTTAGATCAATTTAGCTTTAAACACAAGGCCATAACGTGACTTTAATACTATAAAATTCAGTTAAATTTACATGATGTGGTAATAGTAAACCATCTCAAAACCACTTCAAATGCATCATCTAAATAATAATTGTCGGGTCTTCGCATCTTTTATTTCTTGTGGCATTTTAATATTCACTGAACATGCAATTGGCGTATCCACACTGTGATGTCTATCTGTTCGTCCTAAACCCACACTTTCAGACTCACCCATGGAGTTAAGATGAAACCATTACTAACTCACATAAACTAATATTTATTAATTTAATTTGGGTTACTTACTTTGTTGTGTATCTTTAGAGCAAGCGATTTATTAGTGAATGTTGATCCGACTGTCATGAGTAGGTACTTACCTATGTATTTGTTAATTTCTTGCTTAATTCAGTATTTTGGGGTCAAGTCGTGTTGGTAGCGGGCCTTAAAGATCACACAATAGAGTAGGACTGACTTATTTATTTTTTCATTCGGGTAATTTTCATTCCGAAAACTTATTTGCAACCATTTTGTATTTAATTAATTGATAATGTTTACGATCGTATGTGATTCGTACTAAGTTTAAAATGTGTACCTACTTATATTACGTGGCTACTAATTTCTGAACTAAACTTTTAATTTTTTATGGTTGCAAAGAAGTTTTTATTTCATTGACTTCATAAATTCATTTTTGATTTAGTAATTTATAATATTTACCGACCTACTTAATCGTGTTTTTATTAAAATTTAGAGGAACTTGAGCATAATGAAAAAATCTACGTTTTATTGAGTAAAGTAGTAGTTAAATGTATCAATTGAATGTTGTCTTGTGTTAGAGAGAGGGGCGAATAAAAATTTAGGTATTCGATTTACAACTAAGATTTTTATCGTGTAACTCCACATAATTTAAATACAGTACCTACTCATCTACAGGTACATAAAACAGAGTTTTGTCCGAGAAACAGATACTTCTTTTCAAATCACATACTTAAGTAAATGTAATAAGTGTAAGAAATGTAGGCTTGTGTCCTGCAAATGTTATTATGTTTCAGTAAATGTCTATCGTTTATTTTTGTTCACCCCTAAATGTTAGCAGTCAATGTCCGTAGTATGATCGTATTTGGCCCAATTTCTTTGCAATATGTTAATATATTTTTCTACTTTCAGCTCGGGCATCGAAAACAATCCCACAGTATTTTACCGGCTCATGCCAGGCTCTACCGCACAGACAAACAAATTTCACACGTTTTATCTACAACAAAGAGCTGATAATGGATTCACGTGGGCCGACATTAAAGTTAATCACCCCTTGGACTATGAAAGCATCAAAGAGTACAATCTTACTATTCGGGTTGAGGTAAGGATTTATCACATTATCATTGTTACCGACATAGCAGCTATTCAATGGTAGTGCATTCTTAAGTTAAATCACTTCATTACTTGGTGGAATCCTTTTCAATCCACTTGCTTATCAAATGATTGTTTGGACTTGCCTATGTAGAGGTACATCTATTTTATTCTGGAAGGCAGTAAGTAATGTTCCTGGACATGGTTCTCGTGAGAGGAACCTTTCTACTAACATAATATTTAATCGTCTGTATGTCAGTCGGTAGAGTCACTAGACGTCCACTTCCAAGGAGCGCCACAGAAAACGGTCCCTGACATTTTTCATCTGAACCAGCCACTACACACGGGTATCTGTTTAAATCGTCAGGTGGTAAAAGAAAATAAAAAAAATTTCGGCTTGTAGATGAGGTTAATTCTTATTATGAGATTAATGCATTCCATAATAATATGTAATCTCACACCATAGACTTAGTATATACTAAGTATACTAAGGGCGTCTTGCACAACAAAGTTAAATAAAATTAAATCTATGACCTCTTGCTCTGACATTATACTGTCAGAGCAAGAGACAAACTATTTAACTTTGTTGTGCAAGACGCCCTAAGTATAGTATATACTAAGTCTATGTCTCACACACGGCCATCGGACCCCAAGCTAGGCAGAGCAGAACCTGTAATGTGGGTATAGACAGCTGATATATTCACACAGAATAGGTACATATTAACACCGAGACCCGAGAATATTAATTTAATTCCACCATTCCTCATTAAACAGAACAACGGAGCACAACAACTGGCTTCAGAAGCGACGGTGTTCATCATGCTCGAAGACGTAAACGACGAGATCCCGCTGTTCACGGAGAGAGAGCAGGAGACCGTGCTGGAGGGAGAGCCGATAGGGACCAAGGTCACGCAGGTCAACGCGATAGACAAGGACGGCACGTTCCCGAATAACCAGGTGAGTTTGTGTAGATTTTTTAACCTCTTGAATGCCGGGAAATCAGGCACAATATACAGAAGATACAGATACTGGCGTCCGAGGCGATGGTGTTCATCATTCTCGAAGACGTCAAAGATGAGCTCCCGATGTTCACGGAGCGCGACCAGAGCCCGTAGCTAGCATAAATTTTCATCGTGAACGTGAAGTAAAATTCATCGAGTAATTTTTAATGTAAATATGAACAGCGCCCCAGGTTGTCGGTAGTAGAACTAAAATTGTCATACAAAATTACTCGATTAATTTTACTTCACGTTCACGATGAAAATTTATGCTATGGGCTCAGAGCATATAATATTGATTTTGGGGTTCTCTGGTTCCCTAACAATTAAAAATAATAATGAGTTATTTTAGTGTCGCTTTTTTCGTACATACGATCGAATTTACAAGTTTCATAACACACCTGAACACACCTACCATGCAATTTTGTCATATAGTAACTTTTTCTGTTGTCAAATAGACGAACTATGTGGCGCCATCTATTGATGTTCTTGTACTTCTTATCCTCAACATTTTCCTCAGTAAGCGCCACCTAGTTGTCAGCTTCAGCGACTGAAAGCTTTGTCGCGTAGAGCTTTTACTTAAAACACAAAGACCCACAAAAGCTTTAGTAACATCAGCTTTCCTTCAGTTTCGTATTTACAATATAGAGGGCTCTGTATTATAAGACCAAAAATTGTGACTCGTATTTTGATAGAAAATAAAAGGTTATTATGAACAAAGGGAAAACTTTTCCCGTGGGCATTCCTAGAGATAATGATGAATTATAATATTTATAATGATGATGGCGCAAAGGTTCTACCTTTTATAGCATAAAATTTATTTGCCTAATCTCGTATTGCATTGTAACGTTTGGTCAAAATCTCGGTCTAGACCCTGGGAAAGAACATAGGCTAAGCGAAGCGCGCGGGAACAGCTAGTAATATACATATAATATTAATATTATAAATGCGAAAGTAACTATGTCTGTCGGTCTGTTACTCTTTCACGCCAAAACTACTGAACGGATTTGAATGAAATTTGGTATACATACGGTCTAGACCCTGGGAAAAAACATAGGCTACTTTTTATCCCGGAATTCCCACGGGAAAACTTTTTAAGGCGAAGCGAAGCGCGCGGGAACAGCTAGTACTTAATATAGTATTTATATTAAAACAATATTAGGAGAAACAAGATACCTATACAAACATAAATTTGAGGAAACGAGACTTAGGTGTTTCTAGATTGTGCCAAAAGAGTTTTAGACGAAACGAGTCTTATGCCACATAAGTTTTGGCTAAGTGACGATTCGGCTAAATAAGTTTAGACCATACGAGTTATGCGAAACGAGATTTTAGCAATAAAGATTAGGCTAGATGAGGGGAACCCTGGCGCAAAAAAACGGTTTACTATAAACATACTTACTCAAATATTCTCCCTTCATAATACGAGTTGGTGTGACTACGATCATATAAAAATATTTGATTATTATGATGTGGGTTTTTTATTAAACTCTACATCGGTTTGATAGATGACCAATTCATCGAGAGTCTGTGAGAAACGGTGTCTCGGTCATATCATATCATTATCACATTTCATAAAGTTCAGTTAGCCCTTTATAAGTAATTTCTCGTTATTAGCCAAGGTTATTAGTTATTAGTGTCAGTTATGTTATAAATCTCTTCTTCATAGTTTCCAAGTACATACTACATAATATTTTAATTTAAAAGTTTTCACCCCTGTCTGCTTTATAAATGGGACACCCTTTGTAACTGGTTGGTATGAAAACCAAATGGTGCGGTGTAGTAAAAGTCGAGTACCTATTATTGGGAGAGTAGACCTTCAAGATTAGGGTTCTTAATGGTTTGGCTAGGCGCCAGACAAATTGTCTTATATGCTTGTGTGCCACGCCTAGGCGCCTGACACCGCTTAACGAGAGTCATGTACTTGGGAATTAATGATATCTTAGTTCGATAACTAACTTAGCGTGCTCACATAGTAAATATGAGAATATCACAGAATTCCACGGCATAACACCATTGAACCATGTTTGGTGACAAACAAATAAATATTATCCGATCGACATTACATTGGTCAAATAAGATAAATGCGAGAATTGGGTGTTGAAATAAATCTATGACTATGTATATGTGTTGTGATGTGGTATATTATATCTATTGTGATAAGAATTTTAGAAAAAAAAACGTAATGCTATTTATTCATGAATTCTATTCAAGGCGTATGCTTACTTTTTATTTCTAAAATTCTTATAGAGCCGAGACCCCTGTATTCACTGTAATATGTGGGCAATGGGCATCCTCTAAAACTGGGTTATTGGCATAATCTCCACGATTCGCCGACGACGGGTGGGGATAGTTCGCAAGCCCACAATATACAAATATTTAACATCCAAGTCCCGAGAGCAAATACATACATTTCTTTAAACAAATACCTTCCTCTGCTCGCTAGGTTAACCAAGTCGATTGAAATATCCAGAAAAAAGAAATCCATTCTACCATGTTTACCACCTATACCTACAAAAAACCTTCAGTAAAATTATCTACTAAAAAAAACCCTCTTTCCTCATCCAAAGACCCAATAATTACTTCAGGAAGGTCAAAGCTAATTCACTTTCACTCATCGTTTCACATTTCACGTGTCGTTGTTACGTACGTAGGTACTAATAAATTGGAGACGTGGAGAACAAACCCAAATAATGGCCCAAATAGCTAAGCTAGGCGTAAATGGGACAAATAAATTGGATAAAATTACGAAAGGTTCAACCTTAGCTCCGTTACTAATCAGTTTATTGTACCCGGGAACCCATAAGTGGCCCGGCGCCTGATTTTGATCTGTATCTCGCGATCAGCCAATTGGTTAGTTGTAAGCCATATTTTAGTTGTGACAAGAAATTATTGTATTTAACTAGTTCTCCGGTAAAAGCTATTGAATGCTGAAATTTTTTCGTTATTTTCCTGATACCTACAACTTTTTTTTTTGGCTGCTGTGGTCAATATTAGATATTTATTATTTTCAGTTTGAGCCCCCAGGCGCCTCGAATTTATCTACGTACTCGTATGTAAGCATGTGTCTTTGTCCTATGCTCCTATGATATAAATGTTACATATTTCATCACGCGTCTGCTTTTTTCGCGTCTAACAGTCATCAATCTGCGCTCGGATGTACGTTACATTTATCCATTCTTATCTCGGTGCCTTTCTTAAGCACGACGGCTTATATTCTTGAGAGTCAGTTTAAACATTTTTATTTATTACCCTTTCTTCGATGAGAGGGTTTCATTCATTAAAAAAACAACCTAGTTTTGTTTTTGGGCGTGTCCGTTCTGGCTGAATAGCCTTATTATTACGGAAAAAGTATGTGTGAGTAAGTTATGATTGAGAGACAACATCAATTCAAATGACCAAACAATTTATTTTTAATCCTATAGGATGCTTATAATCCTATAAGCATAGATTAAAAAACCTTAATAAAAGTGAACTATCCAGTGAATTTTAATGTATCTAGTCAGCGGCAGCGCTGCCATCACATTTTCTAAGAACTCGTCGCCGCTCCTTTGAATCCTTGCTAATTTCCGAACGTATGGAAAACTAATAATTGAACGCAGATCGCTTTGTGCCGCCAGTTCCCTTTAACTTTTAATTAGTTTTGTGGGCCCCAGTCTTAACGCACGGCTATTTGTATTGGCTGTAAGTGGGGATCAGGAAACATTTTATTGTTTTAGTTTTAAACGAAATTGATTGAAAATACGGTTTCAGTTTGAAAACCGAAATTGTTTTTTTATTCTTACAAAAAAAACCGTATTTAGCTATAATTTGTTAGTTTTTTTATTAAATATATAATTGTGTAGGTAGTTCTAATATCCCAAACGCTGGCCGTAATTGAGATTTTAATAAAACGATCAATTTACCTACATCCATGAAAGTTAAAAAAGCAATTTGCGTACGCTTATTAATTTTAAGTAATTTGATTTGCGGCGGCCGATGAAAACCAAAAATACGGCACGAAGGAGAAAATAATAACAGGTATAAACAAAGAGGTAACGAGATCCCGAGCTATGTGTGCACATAGCGAACATGCAACGCTCGCAATTTACACCGCCTATAATTTCGGCTGCACCGGGGGAATAAAAATGCAATTTTCACTCGCTACCTTCCCGCTCTTTGGGTCCAAATGAATAATTAAAATGATTGTTTTTTGTAGCGTGCACTCGAAACGTGTTTCATCAGATTTCCTTCGCTACGCTATGATTGAATTCACTTAGATAGGTGCAGTTATTAAATCGCCTTCAGCCGGGGAACTGTATTAATTGTTTCGTATCGATCCGTTGCTATAACAGCGGTGTACCTGTGTTCCGCTTTCATCGAATATTTATGAATGCATAGGATTTTGGTATACAATGAATTTGCGGGATGTTGTTTTGTTTCCAAGTTGGGCTAGATTCGGGTAATTCTACCTTACTATTAGGCAGGGTAGAGTAGAATATTTTAGTAATTAGTAGACGGCGAGTATGTGAGAGTGCAGTGGAGCACCTGTTCGAGAGTAGGGTAACGTAATGTACCTAGGGACATTTTCGACTACCCCAACTTTGAATGAAGCTATCGCAGCGTACAACTAAGATATTAATGTGAAATTTTCTTTATTCGGTAGGATATATAATCTATTATCACTAGTATTTGTGCTTAAGCTTTAGTGTGGCCAGATTTTATTAAATTAAGATAAAAGTAAAAATGCTTGTTTTGACCCAAGGTACGTTACACGTTTGTACCTTGGGACACTGTTTCCTTTAGCTTTGTATTATGGAAAATGCAAACTTCTTAATAATGCCTTATATGTCTGTTCTTATTTATTTACTGCATCTCTCTTCTGTCTAGTTTCACTCTGGCACTAATAAGAACAGAGATATAAGGCGTTATTAACATGTTTGCATTTTCCATAGTACAAAGCCATAGGAAACAGTGTCCCAAGGTACAAATTTAATCGTGTCCCAAGGTACAAAAAAGCAATATTTAACCAAAATTTAAATATCTTTATTATTAATTAATAAGAATCTTTCAGATAATTGCCATGTCATAAAATTAAATAACTGAAAAGTTATACGTGACATCCATGTCTTTATTTTGAGCATGCCTCAATGAGATAAAGCAACACAAAAAACTATACAAAAGCTACTTTTGACTCCAAAAAACTTCATACTGTCTTCACCACACACTAGATGCTGGTATGACCACGAGACTCACTAGTTTTGCCAAGCGAGTAAAATACTATGCCTAGGGTAGAATTTTAATGTGTTTATTTAGCCGGTTTTTAAAATACAATCAATGTCCCGAGGTACAAGCGTCCCAAGGTACGTTACGTTACCCTACTCTACGTATTCTATAACAAAGAGATTACTCTAAGCCACTTCGGGATTGCTACCGCGTCCGCTGCGAGAGATGCGGATAAAACAAAGTTCCGTAAAACGAGGCGTTTCATGCACTTGATTTACCTTTCCAAATTTATTCATAAGGCGGTGTCAAGAGTTCGCCTCAATATGGAAAGAAAACAGAATCAAATCTGGGTAGGCAAGGCATGCTTTAAAAATCACTGAACATTTCGCAGCTCTCGAAATATTGTATTATATCTTTTGAATATTGAAAAGCTTTCAGCATGGTTTTAGGCTCAAAACAGTTAGCGAAGCAGAGTTTCCAGGAAACCCGGTGCTATATTCTGTACATACATAGGAGTAGTATAGGTACCTAGCGCGCATTTGCTCCAGTCAAGCTGAAGCCCTTATTGGCTTGCCTGTCTAATTCGACATTTGGTTCAAACTGCGCCTTTGTAGCAGAAACTTTGAGTCGGCAATCCGTTCCATTGAGGTTCCAAGTCAAACCGAATCACTCTGTTACTTTTGTACAAAAGTAATTTTAAACATTTCCGGTATGTTTGAACATGGGACTACCGGTTGAAATAACTGAAGTTCATTCATACCGTCAAAAGTCTGGTCAATAGCTAAAACATTCAATATTTTTTTTATGAATACAGGGTTAGTTGTTATTGTTTTATCCAAATTACAAAAAAAACCCATAAACCAATATTTTTGGTTTGACTACGGCTACGGGTAAAAGATGTCAGTTTCATAAATTATGAATATTTTTTATTATCAATCTCAGCTTAGCAAAGTGCCTCAATCATTAATTATTTTTTTCAACTCTTAAGGGGTCCCTCAAAAGGTTAAAATTCTATTAATCAATTTGTTTAGGATACTTAAAACATAGAAAAAGTTATAACATTAATCTGTTGTCCGCAGGTGTCCTGTACTACACTGCCGGGCAATGAAAAAGTTCCACTCACAAAATTCCGTTATTCCGAAAATTTATTTTTTTCAAAGATTTCATTTAAGATTGGAACAACATATTACCGATTTTAGTTGGTAATATCCTGATGCTCTATTAAATGTACTTTAATGTTGCAGAAGTAGGCATTAAGCTAGACTTTTCC
This sequence comes from Plutella xylostella, assembly GCF_932276165.1. Lineage (NCBI taxonomy): Eukaryota > Metazoa > Arthropoda > Insecta > Lepidoptera > Plutellidae > Plutella > Plutella xylostella. The sequence continues at coordinate 5,460,856 of NC_063984.1, read as the reverse complement.
GTTTAGAAGTAATTTGGTGCTTTTCTCAGTGGAACCTTTTCATTGCCCGTGAGTGTACTACAGAGATATAACATTAATCTGTTGTCCTTAGGTGTACTACTACATAGTGGACTCGCCGCGGAACGAGGGCAAGGACTTCTTCGAGATCAGCATGCAGACGGGGGAGATCTTCACGAAGGTGGTGTTCGACAGGGAGAAGCAGGGAGCGTACGCGCTGGAGGTGGAGGCCCGCGACGGAGCACCCTCGGCGCGGCCCAACTCCGACAACCAACCCAACTCAGGTACGTGCCCTTACTCTATGGTACTTTAGGAATCCTTAACAGCTGCCGCCCTGTGTTTGTATTTTCATATGTTTCGCGAGATTGTCCTGTGGAATTGACCCCGAAGCTCTTCACGACCTTTCCAACCCTGTGGATACAGGGACAACAGTCAGAACTTATTTCTAAGTAATATACTTATAATGTCTACAGTGTTATAGATTGTCTCTCAATTCCAATGGAAACAACCTTCCACGAGTCGACACTCCCCGTAGCCGTGGGGTGTACATTTACATAACACACCGGTACTAATCACAAGCTGTCTGTGCGTAGTTGTGTAGGCGGTTTAACCTATTGATTTGTATTGTGGTCTGCCGGCACAATGGACTCTAAACACAGCAATCCGAAGCTAACCAATATTTGAGATCTCCGTCTCTAGCCTTTATTTACCAAAGAACGTTCAGTTGGTTTTTACGACCCCCAAATTGCTATTTACGTACAGCTGTAACCATAAATTTATTGCTCTTCATGGAAGCATCTAAAAAAATTGACTTATTTTGTTCTTCATTACATCTTGAATTTTCTACGCATACCGCGGTGTTGAGAATATCTACGTAGTTAGATTAGGTTATTATTATTATATCACCATGAAAACAAAGGGTTGCAAGAATATGTCGTCTAATGTCCTTAGTATACTATAGAGTAGAATTTCGTGCAGTGCTAAGCTTTTCCGAGCGCCATGCGCCAGCCGGCACGGGGCGGGTTTGAGCTAATCACTGCGTGACCCGAATTCAAATAACTTTTTTCTTCCAGCATTTGTACAATCTAAACTTTCAACGCCTTTTCGATTTCTTGCCGCCGAAAATCTCTTTGTTAGCACGGAACATCCGTTTCAATTTGATATACGACCCTAAAGTTGTGCTAAGCCTCTTCGCAATTGATTTTATCAGGATGTCGCTATAAATTGTCCGTTTCGGCGAGTCTCTCTATTAGGGAAGCAGGTCGACGCCTGAGCCGTATCGCGTCATCGTAAATCAAGCAGCGACATAATCAGCCGCCGCCTCGGGCCTTAATCCGGTTAAGCTTCCCTTCCCTGTATCTGTCTCACGTGTACAATAGCGGCTACAGATGAGCTGCATGTTTGCTCCGCGGGCTGCAATACACCATTTCATTGATGTTCCGGGAATACTGATAGCGCTCACTAGACTCCATAAAACGTGGAACAGTAACTACTTTCCGATCGTAAACTCATACCCCCGTTTACGTGCTGAGAATGTGGACGCGTCCGCTTCTTAGACACTAAGGTCTGGAATGTAATTAAATAGAGCACACTCGAGTCCCGTGTGTTTAGAATACTCAGTGGCGGTTTTAAGGCCGTGTATTGAATGGGTGTGGAAATGTTGCCAATATTAAATTTAGTGTATGATTATTGTGGCCACGTAGCAATTTCGGTATTGCAGCTGGTGTGGTGGCGGCGCGGGGCGGCGTCGCGGCGCGCATACTGATCACAGACCGCGCTGCCCGAATCTGTCTGTGACTGTGGCCTACACTCTATTCAAATTGAAAGACTTGCCCCAATTACTCTCAAAGTATGTGTAAATGTAAGATCCTATGTCTCAAATGTTCGGAAAGATTAAGTCTTCTCGCTGTTCGTGTGCTCTACCGGAATTTCCAAACCCCTTCCAAAGTTCTTTCTCGTACAGAGCTGGCATAAATTAAGTGTTACTGGACTAAGCTATTACCGAACGTTTTTTTCACGTCGAATTTGAGTTACACTGCACCAAAGAAATCGGAGCTAATTGGCTAAAGTAATTATTTGGCACATGTTTTTAAGAAAAACCTTTCACAGGATTGGAAATACAATTTCTATCTGAAATTTTACTGCATCTGAATTTTAAAAATATATTAGTAAGCGAGATATTTCTCAGTTTTTAGTAAATAAAAAGTTAAATATACTTATATATATTTTACTAAGTTGTAGTTTTTATAAATATACATACTATATAGGTACCTATATGCATTTACTTATGAATAAATATTTATCATTAATATTTCCCAACAGTAATTGCGGGTCAGACGACCAATTTTCAATAATGGCCTACCGTTATCATGAAACAATTAATAACTTATTCAGGTTATTATGATATTAGAATAGATTTAACGTTGTCAATATTCTACATACCTTACATATACTAATAGTCATATCATGTTACGAACATAAATCTATGTATTATGTAATTACTGGAAATTCAAGCCTTAGGGGCATGTGTTTGTTAATCAGTCACAGTAATGATCAGGCAGGCCGATGGCATCTACTATAGATACGGAGCCTGTCGCTATCCTGAGCGGGCCTCAGGCGATGACTTCGGCACTTGATGCCATGTGAAACCTTCACATTATAAATACGTAGAAACATACCTACCTACATAGGTATTTTACATATACTAGGAATAGCCTACACGTCATACAAAGAACAATTTTAGGTGAATACGTTCAGTAGTTTCGGCTGTGCTGTAATTCTCAGTCAGTTTATATTAATTCAGATTACTTACAGAAAATAATACTGGATAACCTGGAATTCATAAACAAAGACGGTTACATACACATACAAAAACTTGATTTTGAGACGATTCTTCAGGATCTTTTGTATAAGTTGATTTTGAAATAGGTATATTTTTATACGATGACACTTTTACGTGACGATCCATGGCGCTGGCGATACACTTAGATACATTTGATCGAAATAGACTCGTATTGAATGGGTCTCGATTTTAACAGGGGATGAAATTTGAATATCGGTTTGTTTTAGTTCCTATTCAGTGCGTATGTGTTGACTAATAACGATAACGTGCAATGTTCCGAGTTAATTAGCACACATCCGCCTGCTATCAGGCACCTCAAATTAACAAGCTGTAGGTATCATATCATCACTGAATAGACAGGTAGCTTTGCCCAATAAGTGTACCTTGAATTTCAAATTCAGCCTTTGAAATGATGATTTACTTTGTTATGAAATTTTACAATTAACACTGTAGGTATAAGTAGGTACAAATTAGATATTTGATTTTGCCCAATAAGTGTACCTTGAGGGGTTGCATTGTGACAGGCAAGCGGGACGGTCGGGTCCGCCGGGCGCTCCCGGGCCCCAACACGTGTTGGCCGCTGGCCCTTGCGCATAAAAATCCTTTGTTTCGCGTTGACTTTTGTTAATAAGTAACCGTTTTACGAAAGCGCTTGAGTCTTTATAAGTTATTAAGTGATCTCTTATTTATTGATAAAGTTTTGGAATGTGTATACTAGAGTATAACGTTACCTAATCTCTTGCCTGGTACCAATAAAGTCATTTAAATAAAGTGTGCGGTTCTAGTGTATGAGTGAAGTGTATAATTATAGTGTGACGCAGCCCCTTTATAGGCGTGATAGAAGTTCGCCAGCCGCCACCGTCATACCCCAAACCTAAAGCAACAATAGTCGCGAGAATCTGGTGAGAGAATTCGAATCCCGATCTAGAGACTGGCTGACGCTGCTTCGGAAATACCAACTATCCCCACCGCCGTAGTTTACCATCTAGACCTCTGAGGCACCTGACAGAAGGCATTCATTATCATCCTTCCAAATGCTAAATTTGAAATGTATCTCAATTTCCTGAACGAGAGTGGTGGTTACTTTCGAAGTTAGTTTTCTTACTCTAGTAACTAAGAAAAACGTGATGATTAATGCATATTTTTTTCATCTCATATTGTTTTTATTTTACCATGATTTATCCAAATAGCACAGTATCTAGCAGAATACCATTCAATGAATTTACCTTTAGTCAACAACAAAAAACCTCAAATTCTTTATTGTATGAACAGTGTGCCTAATGAATAATGAAATTAATGAACAATACAAAAATAATATCTGTTATATTTTGAAAAGGATTAATAATTAAACTAGTGCGTCTGTATCCCAAAATATCTAGAACGACGCTTCCACCATCTAGCAGAATAAATTTAACTTTAGTTAGTAAATTAAAGTATCCCCAATTCATTCATTCATTCATCCTGAACACTAACGTAGGTATCCTATTATACAAACACGTGCAGGGTTTAGGACCACAAACTAATATTTTTCCCACAGCAAACGTAATTCTTAAAAATAAGCTCTCTTTCAGACCAAAATAAAAAAATAAAATAAACTCCGGCAATAGACCCATTGCGCTAAAAGAAACAGAACATCTGCAAGCCATAAAATAGACCCAAACTGAAACAATGGGGTAAAAGTAGACAAAGCCAAAGTTGGTTAAACAAAATTCCCACATTGCAACAAAGATACTTTCAAATAGAATATAACAAAAATGTTATAGACAGAAACTGCACCCCTATAACAATAGCTCACCGAAGATCTTAATAGAATTCTTTCAAGTATTTTTTGACCGCATGGTATATGGAGAGATGTAGCTGTCTACATCAACGAACGCCATTCAAGGGAAACTGAAAAATGAACACAGGTTAAAATATAATAAAATCAATATATCAACAATAGTCAATATGCAACCGCTGCCTATATGAGCCAGCTAGAACTAAAAAATAAATATAAGACAACAACCAATTTATTTTCAATCAATTATCGCCACCATTCGAAGACGCACACAAACACGGAATAAGTCTCATCAGTCCCGCCCACACTACCCAGCCCAGAAGTCACAGACGCAAGGCACAAGAACGCTACAGGAATCTACAGTCACATAAATACAGTATCAGACACAGGACCACTTCAGCCATCTTCAGTCACTACACTACAGCATCAGCACAGAACCACTACAGCATCAGCACAGGATCACCCCAGCATCAGCACAGGACCACTCAGCAATCTACAGTCACACACTGTAGTGTCAGCACAGGACCACTACAGCGTCAGCACAGGACCACTGCAGCATCAGCACAGGACTACTTCAGCATCAGCGCAGGACCACTTCAGCGTGAGCACAGGACCACTGCAGCATCAGCACAGGACCACTCCAGCATCAGCACAGGACCACTCCAGCATCAGCATAGGACCACTTCAAAATCAGCACAGGACCACTCAGCCATCTACAGTCACACACTACAGCATCAGCACAGGACCACTTCAGAATCAGCACAGGACCACTCAGCCATCCACAGTCACACACTACAGCATCAGCACAGGACCTCTTTACCATCAGCACAGGACCACTCCAGCATCAGCATAGGACCACTTCAAAATCAGCACAGGACCACTCAGCCATCTGCAGTCACACACTACAGCATCAGCACAGGACCACTTCAGAATCAGCAAAGGACCACTCAGCCATCTACAGTCACACACTACAGCGTCAGCACAGGACCACTGCAGCATCAGCATAGGACCAATCCAGCATTAGCACAGGACCACTTCAGCATCACCCAGGATCGCTCCAGCATCAGCACAGGACCACTCCAGCACTAGCACAGGACCACTTCAACATCAGAACAGGACCACTGCAGCATTAGCACGGGACCACTCCAGCATCAGCACAGGACACAAGAACTACATCGGACACCTATATACGGATCACTTCAAGCACCTACAGACAAACGGGAGCATCGGGTACCTACAGACACACGGATTACTTCAAGCACCTACAGACACACGGAGAACATCGGGTACTTACAGACAAACGGATTACTTCAAGCACCTACCCCACAGACACACGGACTACAGCGAGCACCTACAGACATACGGACAACATCGGGCACCTACAGACACAGGGACTACAGAGCGGGCACCTACAGACACACGGATTACAGCGGACACGGGCTATATCAGCAATCTACAGGATTGCAGGATTACACCGATTTACACCAGACACCTACAGGCAGAAGAAAATACACGGAGCACCTACAAAAGCAGACCAGGACATGCATACCAACAATGATTATGCCAAAGATGGCTTTTACGCTCTCCGAAAACCTATTTCCTACCTTTACCTATTCTCCTAGATTGGCTAATTAGGGTGCATACTCGGTCGATGATATTCACTTTCCTCACCTATCCTTGAGCGTGTGTTCCTCCTCCCTTAAAAACTGAGCGCCCCCCAGTAGGCGCGGCGATTTCCGTGATACAGGGTAACTCCTGGCTGGTGGGGTGCATTCATTCATTCATTCATTGCCCAATAAGTGTACCTTGAATTTCAAATTCAGCCTTTGAAATGATGATTTACTTTGTTATGAAAATTTACAATTAACACTAAGTATAAGTAGGTTCTTCTTCTATCGTGTAAATGCACTAAGCTAACTTCCTCCAGTGTTTTGCTACTCTTATTGCGAGATCATTGGCCTTCATCAGGTCTCCTTGACTGCACTTTGGGGCATTAGGACACTCTATAAGGTGTGACGTAGTCTGGAGGCTTGCGCAACTGCATAGAGTGCTGGCATTAGCTGGGAGCATATCACATCGCCTTAAATAGTCCTTCGTCCGGGCAACGCCAGCCCGGAGGCGGTTTAGTGTTTTCCATACGGACCACTCTTCACCCCCTCCAGCAGGCAGCTCCTCGGCTGGCTAGACAAACTGACGCAAGTGGGAAGTATCGGCTCTCCAGCGGCTCAACCTGAACTCCTGCGCTGTCTCGTTAGTCAGCGGTTCGATTGTGACGAAGCTTCTGCGTGATTTAAGGCGCTGCTGCATTGGAACATGACCATACAAAGGATGGCACAAGTCGTTCAGTTGTTTCCAGCGCAACACTTTGGCCGCAGCGGCCTGTCTGCGAACCGCTGGCGGTGCTATTCCGTATAAGTAGGTACAAATTTTGATTAGTGAATTTTAGGAATATAACAACTAAGTCAAATCATGCTCAGAAAATAACCGTATTAATAATATACCATCACCTATCTACTCTTTATTTCCCAATAAATAATACATTCGGGAATAAAATCCATTTCATAAACCAACATTTTACTTTTAATCTACTAAAATTGTTTTTAAAAGGTTTTCGCTTTGAAGCTGCAACGAAAAATATTATGATATTCTTTATGCTATTGATTTATTTTAATGATTTCGCTATAAAGTCGTTATAACTTGTAAACAAATAAGATACCTATCTGGGGTATTTTATTTCGGGAACGCTCTCATGAATAATTTACGTCATTATAAAATATAGGAGGAGGCGGCAACGTCAACCGAAAAACAATGAATCCAATCAAAATGATGGAGGCAAGCGCTGACGCTCCCAACCCGTCCACACAGGATCCGCAAAAGTTCTGCCCTTTTCTTTTTATATGGTACAAGAATTCCCCTTCAGAGTTTCGGGATATTTTATCCGTCACCCGCCCTCTCTCGGTGGCAGTTATCGTTTATTACAACTGTTTTAATTTGACTACCCTTAATAGGTTTTTTCAGGTTTTTCTTTCTGGTGATGTAGGTACCTAAAATTATGTGAATAGTCATTCTGAACCACAGAGAACTATTCACATAGATTTCATAATCTAAGCAATGAAAATTATATGAGGCCACTCACAGTCAATTTTAACCGTCACCACAATCAGCTAAAACCGTATACGTCTAGGTTAGATGTCACCTTTGGATAACATTGGCATTATTGTAACGCATGTGCAATGTTGTATTATTTGTACAATATTGTAATCAAGCCGGCTGAAGGGATGTAGTACTAGTCACTTACGCGCGAAGATTTTGGTTCGTACCTCGTAATAATCTGAAGACGTCGAACTGTTTCCAATTATTCGGGATTAGTAAAGGCTGACGGGCGCGAGTGACAAAGCAATATTCCACAGTTGGCGACGGGGCTAGCCGCTCTGCATTTAACCGGCACCCTGGGGAATTTCTGATGAGCGAGCTCTCCTCTGCACTCCTGTCTGGGATTACTGTCGCGATGACCTACTAAATATTGCTCTTTACCAAACAATCCCCTTTAATTGTAATTCCGGACTGCATTCAACATCTCGGGGCAGTGAAACTCTTTACTGACACGGGTCAAGCATTGCAGTAAACTACATTTTCGTGTGAAAAGGTATGCGAAAAATAATGTATTCAGCAGAGGCTTTCCAGTGTCAGTCAGGTGATTTCGCGACATTTCACATTGAGCATTATACACGTATACCTACGTGTATACGTTTCAACTAGTACAGTAGTACAATGTCATCAGTATGCTAAGGCTTTTATCTTTAACGAGCAGTCTAGAGCATCTTCTTGCGAAAAACCTAATTTTACAGAATGCTGAATTTGTCAATAACACTAAATACAATAAACTCTCTTCGTTGGATACTGCCGACGTCGAAATTGTAAAAGTCAAGATCTTAAGTATATTTTTTACACTTAACTCAAGCACCACTTTAGCTTTTCATGGGGCTATTTGTCGATATTTTTCCTGCGCGAGGGTAAATTTATTGTTCGGTTGTCAAATTGTTCTATTTATAATATTGTAGAGGGTGTTGGAGAATTTTCCTCGTCATTACGGACGCTATTCAGAGGACGAATCCGCGTAATTTGAAAGTGACTCGAAGACATTCTGCGCAAGGCGCGGCGTGAGGCGTCGCATCTCTTTGTACTACGCCCGAGTCCGGGTTGTACATTCAATTTAATATTTATTTGAGTCTGCGTTGTTCTATACTTTGTACATTTCAATTAATAATTATTTTTGTATAATTTATTTATTGCTTAGTAGGTGCACAATTCCGTGATATGTATTTAATTTTACTTACATATAAAATAACAATAAAAAATCGTGCCTATAATACTTTTCATTTGGCCGATGTATATACTTAACAGTAGTAGGCAGTATTTTGTGTAGTTTCCCGAAAAATTAAATAAGCCCGACTGCAACAAGAAGCCGTCTTCTTAAATAAATAATAAACGTCATAACACATACTTATCAAGTTATCACACACGAAACACGACGGTACTCGAAAGTTAGCCCGTAATAAGTATTCATCCTAACGTTCTTAAACTTTAAAAATCTGTGCAAAACAAGCGAAAGCCCAGCTAACACGATCCCGCTACAAATCTCAAGCAATATTTTCATACTAAGAAAATGTTTTCATTCCTTAAAAAGCGTATACAGCCAGTTCCGTAGAGCGGGCTCTTGACGCTGAATTTCTTAAATCGTCAACTCAACACCGCGCGCGTTTATGCGCCATAAGCTACAGAAACGCCTTCGCCGTCATAAAAAGTCGGCCAACCGCCATTCTGCGTCCCTGTTCCCGCTTATATGGCTACTAATTCAGGCGGCACACACCGTTTTGAATTTGAATTCGGCCCTGAAGCCTTATGGAGGCATTTTGTCTAAAATTACTTGATAGCGTCTGTTTTTTAAACGCTTACAGGTACAACGATTTAGTAGCAACTGCCTTAATGCGTTATGATTTAGAGGCAATCCGAAAGTGTATTTTCCTAAGCTTTGAATTTAGCAAGAGCTCTTGCAACGAAGACAAACACATCAAGTCAAGTTGTGGCTAAGTTATGACAGCCATCGCTTGAGAGCTTCTGACCTCGAGCCTCGGAGTGTATAAGTTGCCGCTATTGATTGGAACAGAACGGTCTCGCCAACTTACGCTCTGTGGTTCAATGTTTCACAAAATTTCACTGCCAAAGTTATCAATATGTTTATATTGGAATTGTATCAAAGGAATAATTTAGGGTGAAGTATAGCCTGCTTTTAGAAGGAATTATTGCTAAGTTACCCTTAGTACATAGTGAATAGGTATATAATAACGATAAAATGTTATATGGATTTCTAGTATTATTTTACTTGTAAATAATCTATCTCTTCTTCTGTCTTGCGCGCCTGTTCATGTATTTAGGTCATGACATGAGGAAAGACATATAAAGCGTAGTGTCGGGAGTGGCTGTGGTAGGTATAATAAGTTTAATTAAAAGTGAGCCTCTTGCCCGACTGCAATCGAGCCCTGGCACCGCCTTCAAGCTTCGAAAATTTTCAATAAGAATCCCTAATTAAACACTCTTAACGATTTAGAAAATAAATTGTCAACGGCTTTTCCTTGCTTCAAACAATATCTTTTTATTGCAACGATCAAACGCTACAAAAGAGGACAAATATTTTTGCTTCTGAAAGCGCAATTAACTTTCATCAGCGAGGATAAATGGCCCAGCATCCGTTTATTTACTTAATTGAAATGAATTTTCTAGTTGGCTGTGCTGTTGTATTCTTATACTGTATTCCCACTCGGTTAACTGGGAAAGTATCCGTCGTCGGTGCACTCCAACACGCCGCGGCTGAGCGACGACGCCCCAACACTTGCACACAAACTTTATATCTCTATTTCGAGTTATTTCCGCATTTTACACATTTGCTGCATGATTCGTGCAAGTTCTTGTGGAGTTCCTTTGTCGGCGGTTGACATTCTGTTACCAATGTGTGTGTAAATGGCGGTGCATATTAGCTTTGTGTATTATTGAAGTGACGGGTGTGAGACGTCCTGTGGGTGGGCGCGATTCTTTGTTCCCTCTCGTTGCAAATAGCACGCATTCTTGGCATTGGTCCTGGAAATGTGTCGAAGTCACTAAAGAATAGCATATCAGCTCAAGGCGGGGCCCTGTGAGTAATGGAAGTTTGAGCTCGCATGAGGAGGGTCCACTTATGTCACCCGGAATGGTATGATTGATAGTGCTCCAGCAGTAAAAACACTACTCCCTCGTAACCTAACGGAGTATCTGATATATTGTGTATTGTTTCTTGGTAAAAATATTTCTCATACATTTCTGTTCCATTTCGGTAGCTACTCGTACATATCTGGTAACGATACATTTTCGTTTATTTAGGTTACAGACAATAATATGAGCTAGACTATTTATGATTGACGTGAGTAGGCAACTTTTAACCTTACCCGTATTATATATTGTAGGTTTCTTATCGATAAAGCCACAGTAAGACCATTTAAGGTGCCTTTAATTTTTAAAACACTTCCCAACTCCTCATTAACTTTTCCTTCAAGGATTCGTTCTTTCAGTCCCAAGTTTTCTTACGCTACTTGTAAAGATTTAAAGATCGGGCCGCGGAACTACCGCCGCCGCTGCTCGGAACGTGAAAATTCATTACCGTTACGTAATTAAAAGAAAATACTGTTTTAGCTATATTTTTCGTGAAACCACCGAGAAAATTCTTTGCTAACAATAGTTACGTTTCAATTAAGTAAACAGTGATGGTTATAGATGGGGCGGTCTAGAGATGTTGAAGTTCGTTTTATGTTTGCTCTGATCGGTTGGTTAATTACCGGAGTTCCTGGGATGGAGGAAAGAGCTGTGGGGTTACCACAAACAAACGACCAGCTACCGTACCACCATCGACACACTAGTAATTACCTAAAAATCCATAAACAGCGTCGCAAGCCTGTCAAACATCGGTCATATCCATACAAGTTACGTCAGAATTGATAGGCGAGCGACGCAAGGATTGTTAATTGCTAATGTGTCGGTGGTGGTACGGTAGCTGGTCGTGAACTGCACGAGTGTCTGGCAGCAGCGGGCGTGTCGCAGCGAGGTCGTATTCAACTCGCAGCATGTTTGCTATTGTGTCGGCGGGACTATAAGAGGCCAAGTTTCTCCACTCCAGCGCCTAGTTTCGAAAACAGTTTAAATTGGATAGAAATAGAATTGGCTTAGCACCACGCAATTAAGTTTATGTTTGGTTTTAATTTAATGAAAACCCAGTAAAATATAAGGGACATTTAGCTCGCTGAAACCTCTATTGCTCTATTTGGCAGCGCTTACCGGTCATTTCCCCGCAGTCTGAAAAGTTCAGCATCATTAAGCTAATTACCTGTTTGCGTTCATGTAGAACTTGTAACTTGTGCAAACTTGGTTAGGTACTACCTACATAAATAGTCACTTTTAGAATAAACTTACCCCCTTATTCATAGAAAAGTTACAATACGTTTTAACTAAAAAACTGTTTTGTCCCTCTCCGACAAAGAACAATTTGTTCTTTGACAGAGAGGGACAAAACAGTTTATTAGTTAAAACGTATTGTAACTTTTCTATGAATAAGGGGGTTAGTGTATACTCTCCTAATTACTCAGAAAATTTGGGCACGATTAAGGTTTTTTTGCTTAATTCTAAGAATGTATTAAGGTGGTGTTCCGGATATTATCATGATTCCCATTGAGATAAAGCGGTTGCATAACGCTATTGTTAGGCCCCAAGTTGGTTTCCTTTATTGCACTTGTTGTCTAAATTATGTCATATGCATTCCTCCTTTCATATTTTCATGAAAGATTTATTTTCGTTTCTGCTTCACGTGGCATTCTAGTCTTCTTTTGACTCCTATTTATTACGTAAAATATGGCTGTGAAATTTAATTTGAATTCTTTGAATTGCTAAAACGTTTAGCAGACTTTGAAAGGTTAGTTAAATGCTGATTAATTTATTGGTAATACAGAAAGTTTGAAAAGAATTGCCAATAAAATGAAGTCGCCCACAGGCTCAGAAAGGCTCTGAAAAAGGAATTGGAAGTAAATTTGAAGATTGGTGGCAAATTATATTTTTAAAGCTCTATAATATATTCAATTCAATCTATGATTATCCGGGTGTATTATATTTTGATAAAATAGATCGACTTACACAAAAGGTTATAAAATAGTCATTCTACTATTGGTAATAATATTGAATTTTATATTAATAATTTATGTAGTACTTTTATGAATAGTAAATTTGAGATATCTAAAAAAATAAAGTAACAAAGTTGAATGACGAACGTATAAAATATTTTTTGCAGTGATAATTTCACAGCCACACTTAATTAACTTTATTTTAACTCGGTTTTTGATGGATTATCGTTGTTAATTCAGATTCCTGTTGATTATTCATTGTTGGTGTTCTCGAGCCGATGTGGCGAGTAGCTGGTATCGTCTTAAGTTTGTCTGATTAATGAACCGGCACCGCAGGATCACCGCCGCATGTTGATCAAGCCAAGTCTGTTCCACAGTTTACGATTATTTAAGGCCTAGTTTCACCATAGTCTGTTAGATCATGAACACACCTGTTACGTTGTAACTGGCATCTATAATAAAATTATACGCCATGTCCATCTTAAGTTCTTGACAGATGTGTCAAAAGTCAACAACTAATCCCATGTATAGTGCCACAAACTTATCTGTTCCGGTGACAGCTCAAGTAAATGTGTAATATTTCTTCATTCTATAAGATTTTAAGTTTGCCAGTAGTTGTAATTCGCTCTTGTGGTTTCAATAAACCCATCTAATCTATATCAATATATAATTCATTAGTAAATAATGAGATATGGATCAATTTAGTTCGCTCTCACCGGAACAGATAAGTTTGTCGCACTGTAACAATGGTTTTAATGATCTAACAGAGTATGGTGAAAAAACTATTACCGGCCCGAATAGTTCTTTTAAAGGTATAGGTGTCAAGCGTTTAATGTTCCATCATCATAGCGATGTAAATGGGTTAAGCTTGTTTCGTATTCAAAATTGTAAATAATGTTCTGTCTTTGAACTTGTTTATTGTTGTTCAAAACTTTGTAATAAACTTTTGTTTATAAAAGTCGACATAAATCTTATATTTCCGCTTTCGCGATAAATAAACTTGGGATACAATAATTTGATTCTTAAACATAACAAGATTACGAAATTTGTGGAGTACAATCAGAGAAGATTGTCAATATCTGGACAAATCTTTGCTTTAGATACATTGAATGTCTTAGACTGGAGCTTCTATTAATTACTTTATATTATATGTAATACCTATACATTTCGCCTTCCGCAGTTTCGCCGAAGTGAAATCGTGTTTAAAAGCAATTCCCTTGTAAATATGTTATTATAATCATTTATTGTATATTCTAAATAACCATTTGGCTGTCTCCAGAACAAAGTTAATTTTGTTGAAATTTCATTTGTTCCTCACTTCCGTAGCAGCAGGTGTTGTATATACTGCGAACGTCTTGACGGCACTCTGCCTAGCCTCACGTGCCGTGTATAGACACCACCAATATAAGCTCAAATTGTTTTCTGCCATTGCTTCTCGGCGACAATAGAAATATGCAACATAAAATGCTTTATTTGCGACTGTGACAGGCGGTTCACCTATTTCTCGCCATTGGCAGCATTTGATGGTTATTGGCAGTCGTATTTTGCCATCTTCTTTTATTGCCGTTTAAGCAGAATTGGTAGCTACTCTACACAATTTTACGAGTGAATACGGATGACTACGGTTACATATTCATTTTCGTGTAATCTAGCGTTGTATTGTATCATACCAGCGTGTGCGGAGAGGTCCACAGCATAGAACAAAATCCTAGAGACATGTCATACAATCAATAATCTACTGGCGAACGTTGCATTTGCAAATAATAACAAATGCTATAGGTTTTCAAAACACACGGTATTCTTATCTTGTCTTAGATTTTTTAGAGTCAGGGCCTTGAGGCGTGTATGAAACAGGCGTTGATTCCCAACAGGCACGTGTCTAATCCAGCTTAACACATTGATACACGTGTAACTTATTATTAGGTACAATATAATATACTACATATCATCAATACCTTTGATAACAAGTACCTATTGGTACCGTAAAAGGTATAGGTGATAAATACCGAAATTATTGGTAATTTCATACTAACTATGAATAAATTATCGTCTTATTTTTCTCTGTCTGCTTTTATGACACCATTCCCCTAGTATATCTGGTTTTAACCATTATTAGAAATGTTGAAAAAAATTGTAAAAAGTTTTTTGTACGTCTGGTGAACATACGTTTACATTGTGCAGAAGTCCTGCTTTAGACCGTTGCCAAACCCTTAAGTAACTTCGTAAGTCCGTGGTTCAGTTTAGATCACGTCTGCTCTTAGGAAATTTTAAGAGTTTGTGATTTCAACTAAAGCAGATCTGAATCTCATCACCTTTTCGATATCATTTGCGCCAAGTTGTGATTAGATTGAATTATTAGTATTTTAATATGTATTGTAAATTATGAATTTTAAATGGAATACTCGTATATTCACAGACTAATAAACTCATAAAAACCCAATCGCAAAACCCATTGTATCTTTTTAATATTGTTATCTGTGCAATATGCATGAGCTGTATTCGTTCACTGATTGGACGCGGCACATCGGGTGATTAGGAACTTATTGTCTTGACACAAGCAGACCTCTGAGGTCGTAAAGCTGAACTAAATTATGCGCATATTTGCGGCGATTTCCAACCAAAATACCGTTGATCGATAAAATTCTCCCGACAACAGCTTTCGTGGCAAAGAGCTGTTTATACCTATCGTTGTTCAATAGTTTTGCATAAACATACTGTACCGTATCGTATAAAGTTGTGTATAAATAATTATATTTATGTACCTATATGGATATGAATAGGCAGACACAAGCAAATAAGTTTCAATGTACGATATAGGCTAGTGATACTAGTGTGAAATCTATTTAAAATCTAAATGATAAATTGACTTTTTTAAAAGTTTTTCCTTATTTTTTCGTGGTAATTAGGTGATGATAATAATTGTCGTTTTGAAATAACGGTAATTTTGTTTAAATCTAGAAAGATATGGTTAGCACAGATTTCTTCACGATGTTACTCTTATTAAATCATCGCATACTACGACCCTTATAATAAAAACGAGAAAATAAAACGCTAGAAAGATACGAGCGTAAATCACGAAGTAGCCACTCGCTCATCGGCGAGCTAGAACAATATCAAATGTTGTCAAATTGATGGATAAACCGGTAGAGAAGCGTTTTATATTACCGCTGCGCTCGCCATATTGATTCCAGGGCGGTAATTTATCGCCAGTGCCATAACACATCCTTTCTTGTCCAACTAAATTAAATTACATGTTTCTCTTTTCAAACTCTACCGCCTACCATGTCATTGCAAGCGGTCCAGTTATATTTACATTAAACTCACTAACAAACTTCACGGGTTTCTGATCTTACCTATAAGTCTATGTTATCGATATTTTAAATTGCATCACTAGTGCCAGGGATTTATTTATTTATCTGCAGGAAATACACAAACTAGCTTTCCGCCTTTATGATATTGCTAATAGAGTATTTTCTTGTAACATCCGGATTTATTTTGTTCCATTGATGGCGAGAAAATAAAATAAAGTTGGGAAACGTGATGAAAATACAATGGCGCGATTTCCCGATGTCGTGCCGTAATGTCGGCGGCAGGTGGCAGCACCGGACGCCAACTAGTCAATAATACGATATATTATTATTAATTTATCATGCTACAGAAGTTTGATTAACAGTCCGTAAGTATTTAAGTATAAAATTTTCACTGAAAACAAGATAGCTTTATCGCCAGGGCATAAATTACTTACGTAGGTAGGAATACCCATACTTTAAATTTCTAGGGTCTACCTAATATTCTACTGTCAATAAATCTTAGACACATGCTAAACACTTTCAAGACCCTATCACCCGCATTATATCTCCGTATTAAAAACATATAAACGTGATTTATTTAAAAAAATAAAAATACAGCTAATCTTTATACCTAATTAAATTTAATTAAGGTCTTGTTCGTATAAAACAATAGATGGGTAGCCGGCACTATTTGTCCGGGCCCCGGCGGCTTGAAGGCCCGTGGAACGTGTTGGTAGGATTTATTTCATTTACCGCGTAAACTCATGAAATGCTTTTAGGCTGTTATTTCGGACCAGTTTAGAACCTATTCCCAACTGATCATAATTAATTAATTTCGTCTATTAATAAAATTATTGTTGATTACAATTTGATGCGGTATTAAAATGAGTTACTCTGAACCCTATATAATAAGTTTGTTTAGTCTACGACCCGACTATTTTGAAGTTTTTCAACTTTATAAGCCTTTGTCTGATATTCAAAGTGTTTTAGATAAAATTATTCTGATTGAAGAACTTATAGATTCCGAGAAATTTATAATCATAATCTAGAACTTTCTGTATTATTTTATTATTATAAAATAATATAATAATTACTTATGTATAAAATAACTTTTGTATCACCCAGGTAGGTACTGGTGAACAGTTATTTGATATTTAATTTCAGATACACTAGTAATACTTCGGAGGCAATAGATTTATTAATTCGCAGAGGAGTATTTATCTGATGATCTGTCGGCGGGACACAACACCCTCCCGGTATCCGGTGGGAAGGCGTGGTCTGTGTCCGCAGCGTGTCATTGTTTAGCGCGGGGTAATTTATTCTGTGAATTTAGCGCCAGCACGCTCAGGTGTCGACGCCGCACGCCATTACCGAGAGGATTTCCCGTTTAATAAAATGGATATTATTCTGTTTTCCCGCAAAAATACGGCCCGTGATTAGGTGGAAATTATTTCAAAGTTTCTATCTAAATAGAAACTTTGAAATAATTTCCACCTAATCACGGAATATATATTTTTATTCATATAAATAAGTCTTATTTATAAATTCGATTAATCAAATTTATAAATAAGTCTTATTTATAAATTCGATAGTACCTAATTAGAGATGATTCGTTCGTTACTTGTAAAGCTATAGTGCTTGTTCTAGTCCAATTGAGGGATCCAAAAATGGCACAAAGCTCTCGAAGCAATTCCATCGAATCCACTTCGATTTCTTTACGATACCGTAATACCTTTTTGCAATAGTTATTTTCTCAAGCCATTTCGATTATCTCGGTGCAGCGAATCATTAGAAAGCGGAGAGCCGGCGAGCATATCTGTGTCGGATTACGGCCCTGTCTCTTTAAGCTTATTGCTTGCGCTTTATTTAGTACTAGCTGTTCCCGCGCGCTTCGCTTCGCCTTATAAAGTTTTCCCGTGGGAATTCCGGGATAAAAAGTAGCCTATGTTCTTTCCCAGGGTCTATACCATATGTATACCAAATTTCATTCAAATCCGTTCAGTAGTTTTGGCGTGAAAGAGTAACAGACAGACAGACAGACAGACAGACAGACAGACAGACAGACACAGTTACTTTCGCATTTATAATATTAGTTAGGATACATAATCATGTATTAAGATAATAGATAATAATATTAACAACATAGGCTTGAATTTCAGTTTATACCTACTTAGTTATAATTAATTATGTTTGTTAGTGCACAAATTAAAGAGCTTTATATAAGTACAATGGTTCCCGACGTCGTCGTCTTAGCGTGGTAGGTATATACGTATTAAAGTATATACAGTACAAATACTCGTAAAGGCCCCAGTGCCTCTTTGAAGGCGGCGACCGATATCCTAAATACCTTAGTACGCTTTTCCGACATTAAGTAAGGTTGTTTTGATGTTACCTTCAAATTATAACAGTTCAATAAATATTATTATCCGGGTGAGCAGGCCCCGTACACTCAACCCAAAAGCTAGTTTCTATTAGATCCAAGCTGCAAAGACGCAAATTGTTACAACTCAGAGTTTCAACGCTCAACTTTCAAGTTATAATTTCACTTTGGGATCTGCATTTTGAAGGAACTCGTTTACAAATACGTACTTCTTGAGAGTTTCCTGCTATAAATAAGACTTGAACTTAGCGAGGACCCAGCTTCATTGAATAATGAATGAGCTCTATTTTTACCGAAGTTTAAATATTTTGCTAATCTGCATTTTTAGTAGGAATAAATGGCAATGTTTTGTTGCCTGTAAATGAAAATAGGGGTCATTTAATTGACATGTTTAAAAAGCGATTTATTTGGAGAGCGACCGTTATCAATCAATAAGTACACGGGTGGGTTGACTGAAGAACCCCTCCAAAGGGTTTTCCTCACATGGCGGCTATTTATCAGTGACAGAGAAGATGGACTTTGCTTTGTTTTTCATCCTCAAGTGCCTAACCAGGTTTAAAATATTGTCTGTTCGTTTAAGGCGAGTTTCAACAGATTACAAGTTAGTTTAATCTATGATCTTTTTGTTACAGGTAAGTTTAAATTCTTCACGCCAACAGATAAAAGAGTCCAGCTAAGGGTAAGTACATGCTAGCTGATAAACCATTTTTCAGGCTATAAAATGTGCAGAGCAGAAGTATATTTTATGCAGTGAACCTGACTAATTCGAATCATGAAAATCATGCCACTCGTACAAATGAATATTCTCGGTAAAAGGTAGTGATTGGGAATACAGAGGAAATGCGTTACACAACACGACACGCGGAGTCGGTGGCCTAGGCAGTACGTAGTGGGCCTATACGGGGAAATGTTAACGGGTCGATTATGCGAGCCCATCCACTGCGTACTCAGCCGCGCCCGGGGACGCTCCAGCCCCTAATGACGGCCTGCGCATTTAAATAGCCTGCTTCCGAACCAGCCCCAATATTCACATGAAATTCATTCCACCTGGAATGGGTATATCGATTTATAAACAGCAGCTACGTGTAACCCTTACTCGGAGGAATAACTATAAAATCATAGAGATTTATTCCGAACACGCTGCAATCGAACTAGACTATTGTTTGTTCGTGTAATGTAGACTCCTTTACAAATTTTGATTGCCATTTCAAACAGTAGGCGAGCTGAATAGCGAAGCAGTGTCGGTGCTGTGTCTATGACGTCACTGACTTCTCCACTCAGGGAACAGCGGCTTCTAGCGGCCGTCACTGCGCTTTATGAGAAACAATTTGTTAATGCCAAATAGTGGACTCTAATACGTTTACGGAGTAACAAAGCCGGCGTCTTGCCAAATGTACCTAAAGAGAATTATTAATATTATTATATTCTTCTTCTTCGGTAAGGTAAATTGAATATACCTTTTTAGGGAACACCCAAATATTCCGAAAAACTTTTTTCCGAATTTGATAACCCCGAATATGTAATTTACGAAATATTGCAATACCGATTTTTTAAAATACCGAATTATAATAATCACGAAAATTATAATTTCGAATATTATAATCACGAATATTGTTATTACGATTGTTAAATATACGAATGTTAAAAAATACGATTACTTTAATATACGAAAAATAAAATACCGATTTATTATAATCACGCAAAAGTCAAATCCCGATCGGAAATATGATAATTCGTGATTTTGACAAAAAACCATAAACGTCTTTAAAACTTTAGAACCAAAACCAAAAGACAGGTGCGACGACGAGCAAAGCGAGGAGGAGCGTGTTAGGTGCACATAGATATCGAAAAACAAAGCGGAGCGCAGCGAAGCGGAGTGGAGCGTTTCAAATATAGAGCAAAACAATTGTTAGGATTTTTATGGTGTTTAAACTTAAAAACCTTAGGACCTTAACCTAAAGATAGGTGCGACGACGAGCAAAGCGAGGAGGAGCGTGTTAGGTGCACATAGATATCGAAAAACAAAGCGGAGCGCAGCGAAGCGGAGCGGAGCGTTTCAAATATAGAGCAAAACAATTGCTAGGATTTTTATGGTGTTTAAACTTAAAAACCTTAGGACCTAAACCTAAAGATAGGTGCGACGACGAGCAAAGCGAGGAGGAGCGTGTTAGGTGCACATAGATATCGAAAAACAAAGCGGAGCGCAGCGAAGCGGAGCGCAGCGAAGCGGAGCGGAGCGTTTCAAATATAGAGCAAAACAATTGCTAGGATTTTTATGGTGTTTAAACTTAAAAACCTTAGGACTTAAACCTAAAGATAGGTGCGACGACGAGCAAAGCGAGGAGGAGCGTGTTAGGTGCACATTGATATCGAAAAACAAAGCGGAGCGCAGCGAAGCGGAGCGGAGCGTTTCACATAATATAGCTTAAAAATATTGTTTTTATACGCATTATGCTGCATTATTCATAATAGATAACCATTTCTTGTTAACTAAGAAACATTCGGGAATTTGTATTTTCGGAATATTAAAACTTCGGGATTCGTAATTTAAATAATTCGATATAATAAAAATCGTACTTTTGAAACATCGAAATAATAATATTCGGAAAATTGACTTTCGTCATTTTAATAAATGTGTTGTTTGAAATTTCGTTTATAAACTATTCGTGATTTTCGTTATTCGGAAACTTAAAATTCGGGATTGTGAATTATTCGGAACTATGAAATTCGAAATTTAAAAAATCGTTATTTTCATATTCGTAAAAAAGTAATTCGGAATTATGTAGTGTACCCACCTTTTTACTTACGGGGTCAACTGTATTGAAAAATGATTACCTAACTGAATATAATTCAAAATCTAACCAGGAGTATTGACTCAAATGAGTTGCATAAAACTGACGATTACGAATAGTATGAAGGTCATTTTCTGAACCATTAGTTGTGTCAAAAATCTAATGGTACAATGACACATAATAAATACTGTATTTAGATAATTCTTGTAACTCTGGAAAAACATTACCACCGCCACAAACCCTTGTAGAGTTTGTAGTTGTACATGAAGAATATAGGTACATATACGACCGTGATCAATTATTCAATACATATATTTGTACATAAAAATATTGGTACATTTTAATCCATATACCCAGTGTACAAAGAAACAATACTATTGCAAGCAAAAAAGTTATAACGAATATAACGTATAACTCCATAATTCTCGGAAAAACAGTTATTTGCTTTCTGCTGAAACAATTTCTGCTCGAGCACATGTGATACCGTGTCCTCACTCACATAGTTCGTCGTAACTGAACAAAAGTGGTTTCTATTCCAGCAGTTTCTGAAACAATAAAAGTACTCCACCGTGTTACAAGGTATGGACTTGTCTGTGGAACGCTTTTAGTTGAAAGTCAATAATCGGTTTGTGTTGCACGTCGTCGGCAGCGTGAACGCAATGCCTACATAATGCCAATATCGTAAATGTTTATACATTTCACAATAACTGGTACGGCGGCTGTGCGCATGACTCGATTTTATTTGATGATAATTTCTTCCCAAGTGTCAAGTATGAATATGTTAATATTTTTTAACAAGATTCCGAACGCGTATAACTTAAAAACTTTAGTTTAAGCGGGACGCTCTACACTTTTAAATCTCTTGAAGTAAGCGTGAGTATTGAGGCTTTTGCGGGGACGGTTCCGATAGAATTTGCATCCTATTATTTATCATTATTTACAATCTCGATGAACTCCTTGTTCTATTTAGTAGCCTCCATTCTCTACCCTTCCATATACACTGGTTGTTTAAAAAGTCTGTATTAAAAAGTTGCAACGTCAGCAAAAGATAATGAGGTGACTTTCGCAATTAATTGTCCGTCACAAATAATTAACAAACTGACTCAACAAAAACAACACGAAGACTTTAATTTGTGCAAACTTATCCGGCTAGCGTTATGCCATATTTTGTTGAAAGTTGGAAATTCTGCGAAGAACTAACCTGTCCACCCTTAAAAGCTAAGCATTAGTGGGAAACAAAGAAACTAGGATGATTTATGATAAAGCTGGGGATTCTCTTAGCTTGTACATTATCACGCGACTTTATAATTAGGCTGTATGCGGTGGGAGGGAGGGTAGTGGCCGCGCTGTGTCATGGTTTGGTCTCGTTCTCAGATAATTTATAACTGGTTTTTGCAAATGAGCCACGCCCGGTGGTCCCGAGTCTCCGGGTGCCACCTTGGCAGGTGTCGTCATGCCATTAGGCACACTAAATGTACAATTTGGAGCTGATGGTTATGTAATTTGTTACCTCATTGTTGGTTCGGAAGTGAGATGTTTTCTCCAACCCTAGCCGATGTAACTAAGTAGCAGTAAGCTCATCTTATAAAACGTGGGATTTGAAACAGCTGACGCAGTCATTCACTTAGGTAGATACTAAACCTTAACGGTGGCGACCCCAAATTCTAAGTACGTACCTACCTATAAATACACCATTGTGTATCTTCTTACTTAAGATCTTAAGTATTATCTTGAATTAATGTAATAAATTAAACTAACAATTAATTATAGTCCAACTCAACTGTGAGAAAAGTTCCCGCAAAAACATTTAATTAATTTACTATTTATTTGGTTCCGAGCACGCAGTTTATGATAATGAATATGAATGAATGTCACTTTTTAATTGTGTTCACGGTTCGTAAATGACACGGCGCTCTGGTAAATGAATCATGACCACAACAATGGGAGGCCCAACGACAATGCCTACGTACACTGATTTTAAAATACCTCCACAAGCTTTTCCGCGAGCTTCGCCTTCATTGTCTTAGTTTATTTGACAATTTGTGCTTCAGTTACAGTGCCACAAACTTATCTGTTCCGATGACAGCTCACATAAATTTGTAATATTTCTTAATTCTATAAGATTTTAAGTTTGCTCGTATTGTTAATTCGCTCTTGCGGTATTAATAAACCCATCTAATCTATATCAATATACAATTCATAGTAAGTACTGAGATATGGATCAATTTACTTTCGCTCTCACCGGAACAGATAAGTTTGTGGCACTATACAAAGGGGTTTGCTATGAGTTTGACTGCTATTGGTCATACGCATGGTTAATAATATCAATATTTTTTATCTTAAAAAATATATCTATTAAAAGCGTTTCGATTCTCGGCTCGCTGACCGTAAGTAGGTAAGTAGTGACGTCGCTTTAAACTTGCTTTTTACCCTTGGACTTTAATTGTAGCCTTGGATTTTAATTAATATAATTTTCAGTCGAAAACCTCATCACTCAGTAATATTGCGCGATAAAATTATTGTACAATTAATCCGAAACGCAATTTGTTAATTTGACCGATTACAGCATAATATTATCATTATCCATTTAACATGTAGCCAGATATCTTTTTAATTAAAACAGTCTTTCAAAAATGTGTGATATTGAACTCTGTCGGTAAATTAGCTAACATAAACTAAATAATATTTACCTATGCATTGAACCATTTAGATTACTACATGGAAATACTTTTATAATTTCGTCGGATAATGCCGTTTATACAATGAGTTTACACTTTTGTCTGATAATAATCCTCCGTCTTGTGTAGTCGGGTGAAAATAAAGTTTGTAAGGAGAGGACATTATAAAATTCTAGTTCTTGCCAAGTGCGAAAGTTTTATGGTATCTATAAATGTAATTGACGGAGACCGTCGCTATACCGGTTTGAATGCCAAGAGTCTTGCTAAATGTCCTGTTTCATGATAGTTTCTAACTTATTCCTAGTTTGACAGAGAATGTAAAATATTCTCTGAATTTGCGCTGACTATACCTATAATATGGTTAGTTTTGAAAAAATTCTATGTATTTTTCTATTGAATTTAAAATTAGTATTATGTGATCTACAAAGCTGCAACAATAACCTAAAAACTAAAATAAAACCCAATTAATAAAAAGGTAAAAGCCGTTGTAGTCATAACTTTCATATTTAAAGGTATGATAGTAATTTCGTCGATAAGATCTGTGGTTTGGTTATGGCTATGGTTTTCAACGAACGGCCAGAGATCGTAGCAACTAGGCTACAAAGTGCTACACTTTTCGTAGCGCGGGAAACCGTAGCACTTACATGGATAGCAATCTGAGTTATAAATAAAATAGAAGTTAAAAAATATTATGGATTACAGCATATTTAATATTGATAATTGAAATACAGTATTTTTTTAATTTTTTGCATTAATCTGCATTTTGCAGTGTAAGAACAGAAATATATTTTATGCCCACGATTCATCTTCTTTCAACCACATCATGTACAATGTAGAATGTAATAGTGGCGAAGAACTTCTACATATCAAAAGTGATTTATGAGCATCTAGAATATCCCCGAGCGAGTACTCATCTAACATCTACGAGCCAGACTGAGTGACAAGAGTCACGAAATCGTCTTGTCGATTACCAGGCAGCGAGTCGGTGCGTGTCAAACATGTAAATTGCTCCGTCCCTTACCCGAACTGGGGTTAAAAAAAGAAATCTCTATATTTCGCAATTTCGTAACTGATGACGATCTTCAGTATCGCAAAAAGTCTTCGGAAGCCGTAAAAATTGCCGCAGAAAGCTTTATTGGAATCCTCAAATCACTGATGGACGATAAGCTACAAATTCGGTAGTAAAATACATCTTGTATGTACAGGCTGCTGTAAATTGACGCGTATTGACTTACGGACCGCGCAACATAAAATACTCTTTGACAACGTTTTGTACGTGGACACGCATAATATTCTTACTAGTTTCCCGTTCCGGTACAGTTCGGCAAAACATTTACATGAATAATAACTAAGCTACAGCAAAACAGGAGTGAATATTATTACAGACATCTTAAAAAAAAAAAAAAAAAAAATATGTGACTAATAATATAGGTGTACTTTAATTCTACTACTAACCTTAAATTTAATATAATAGGTAATTTTGTGGGGTCTCCTGGCTTGTTGTATTGTTTAAATATAGATTTACGTTAACTAGATTTTAAGAATGCATGTTAAGTTAAGTTAGAATAGTTTTTCTCATTTTAAGTGAATTATAAATTAGTTCTTATGAGAAATAAATATCTAAAACCTTAAACCTTACAAATGATTTCAACTTATTTTTGTCTTTCCTAGATTTGGAGATAATGATATTGGCTATAATTTTCATGATACTGAAAATACTTCTCACATTTCTGAACGTCGTTTACGGCGGGAAACGCTTTTCCCTTGGCAAGTGCTTTTAACCAATAAAGTAATAAGTAGTAATCGTTAAAGGTCGTTAACCCCGGCCGGTATCATTAGTGCATTTTATTTCATGGCTTCGAAGGCGAAGATGTCTACAGCGGCGTGGATGCTCTAATGCGTTCACCCATTAGATGTCACCTAGCGACTAATAACCCGCCATTACCCCACCTAGATATACCTTTTACCGCCACTTTTAATGAAATGATTAATATAAGGTGTCTTCCCCTTTCACTAAACCTTTCCCAGTTTTTGTAAAATATCTGAAGTAAAAGTAACGTGTGACTGCCGAGAGTTTCATCGGAAAAAAAAATATTTATTAAAAATTAAAATCAGTCTCTACTCTATGCCCAAACTAAATCAGCTCATCCGTTGAGATGTGAAAGAAAATTTTCTTGTTTCCAATAAAGATTAATTTATATATTATTATTGAAGATAAAAAAAAACAATATGCCTTATCATTTTATAAGATCTGTATGGATACTCCGCTACCTCTTTGCTAAATATTAAACTAGCGAGAGCGTCCCTGACTCTATTAGATACCATATATTTACCTACAGCTCGGTAGTGTATAGAAAAACCCTCATCATCACATAATAACCATAAATAAAGAAAATTGAATGCCATTATATTAGTATCGTTATTATGAAATACCTTTTACGTGACATTCCTTGACACATTATTACGGAGTGATTTGTCATTACCGCACCGTACTCATTTCACATAGCGGGATAAATCTATTTTTATCCTTAACTAGCTTTTCCCCCTGTGCTTGCAAGCTTCGCTTTGACATAAAAAAAAATTCCGTGAAAATTTTGGCATACAAAAGTATTTTTTCTTATGTACGTACTTATGTATACAGGGTGTTGCAAAAAGGGTATAGCCGAGCCGAAACCTACACGTGCAGCATGTTATATCTAAGCCCGAATATGATCTCAGAAAGTCAAAATTAGCGAAAAAAATATTTTATTTTCATGCTACACATGTAGGTTTCGGCTTAGTATACCCTTTTTGCAACACTCTGTATATTTTTAAGGCAAATTAAATTTCAACGAAAGCTTTTGCGTGAAAAGGTAACAAACTTTTGCTGTCACAACATTAGTGTGATGTCATTGGGGTGGCGGCGGTTATTATGTACAATTATAACATTTTACAAAGGAATCGGAATTTATAGATTTAGATATTGCCTATTTAACAAACCTTTTTCTTGATAGGAAAATGTGCGTTGGTTGCTCCTTGAGTTAGGCAACCAGTGGATGATTTGGTATCTAGCTGCTGAAGATGATGTGATGTTGCTTACTGACTGTTATAATGTACCGCTTAATTATGACCACGCCGGTTCCACCATGCCGAAGTGGATATAGCCTCCTGTTAAATCTGCAGTATTTATTTGGCTTCGTCGGGTTGAAACAAACACATATCATGGTAATTGGAAAAACTGGCAAACACATAAACAGCTTTTAATTAATTGCGAATCGGACGAAATATTTACTCTCGTAACAAAATTAATTATCAGCATTTTATAAAATAAGTAATATTAATATAAGCTAAGAATATGCAAACGTGATTCGTCAACATGTTTTGAAAACATGTAGGGTTGTGTTCGGAATAGCCGGTAGCAGAGTGCCTCACGAGTGCTTGCGGAGAGTGAAGTGCAGAGTTGGTCGCCACATCCGAATTCCATGCAATTTGTCGCCAATGGGCCTGTTTGTGGACGCAACATGCTACAGTCGGCAGAGTCGGGCCCAGTCCGTTTATGCAACCTTTACCGTTAACTTTATACACCTTTAAAATCTACGGATAGCTTGGTAGTTAATCTATTATGGGGGTCCTTCACAATATATGTATGAGCCTAAATTTCACGACATGAGTCAGTGCGATTTGTAGAATATAAAAGCATTTCTATAGAAACAGCCGTACAGGAACAGTGATGCACTGACGCGCTTCACTGGTCATGGTCATGTCATAAAGGCATGGACGGCGCTCTTGTTCTCTTGGTTCCACGAAAACTACAAATCTAACGTACATATTTCTCATTGTTCCAATAAACGAGAGATGAGCGATACATGCACAATGCGCATCATTCATACGAGATAAACAATATTGTTTCCTGGAAGATTTTACTGAATTGAATCCACAGAATATACACACAACCACAAAGCTATTGCTGCTTTGTTTATTCATAGTAATGCTTGCAATATATTTTGTAGCAACGTACGTATAAAAATGAATAAATTCAACACATGTCTAAAATTGCAAAGCTTGTTTGAATTTCGGTGTTTTTTACGCTAGCAACACACGAATGAACACTGAATTTTATATACCGCGTGTGATGATATAGCTCCGCCTGATTTATTAAATCTGAGTATCGCGAAGTGGCAATGGGTATTCGTTCACACTGACTACATTCTGCGTTTCTTGAACATAATCTGCAGCTACTAAATTCATCGCCATGTGAGTATGCGGAGACGCGAGACGTTGGTATTCAACGAACTGAAATAAACGAGGATTTATATCTTACTTAGTTCCGAAACAGTAAGCTCATTCACACAAACATTGCGAAAATTCTAAAGGAAACAAGATCTTTCGTGGAACAGTAGGTTAATAAAATAGGTATAAGCGTTATTCCCACTTCTCAAACTTCCTCTCTACTTCGTGGGAAAATTGTATAATCGAACTGAACCGGCGTTAACCGGCTGTTTCCTCTACATCTGCCGAAATTTAATAAACGATTTGATAAAGACGTGTCTGTGGGTGTCTCGGGGTGAATAAGCCCGGCCTTAATATATGCCCAGACCTCGGCATCACGGTACGTCGATCTCCGCCTGCTCGTTCAATATGGCTGCCCGTCATTTCCAGTAACTCACGATTGCTCACATCATAATCGACGGCAGTTTAATGTTTATACACCGCTTAAATAAACGTATTAATTTTGATAATACTACAATTTTATGCTCATTGCTCATATGCGGAGATAATAGTTTATGTAATTTAGCAGGATTTTCATACATTATCCGCGGGGCCAGCATTCGCAAATGCATGTTAAGTACGTTTATCGGTAGATACGAGCTAGTTGGTAACTTTATGCACGTGGTTAGATCGTTTCACTGGATTTTATTATCG
Organism: Plutella xylostella; assembly: GCF_932276165.1. NCBI lineage: Eukaryota > Metazoa > Arthropoda > Insecta > Lepidoptera > Plutellidae > Plutella > Plutella xylostella. The sequence continues at coordinate 5,432,000 of NC_063984.1, read as the reverse complement.
GAAACGGAACTCCTTCACTTTCCTGTCGCTTGCGGGTTCTATTTGCGCCGAATACCAAACGAAAACCATATTCATGGTCAAAAGGCATGCGAGCCCCGTGAGCCGCGGCCGTGGAGTGAAGTAAGTGGGAGCGATCATGCATAGCTAGCTTTGCTCGTATTCAGACTAATTCCGCTATGAATTTCAGACGGAAATATCTGAAGTATACAATTTGCGTAGAAAAGTATTTTAGAATTCTCCTAAGAAAACAAAATTGAATAACAGCTCATGCCATCAAAGTTATTTAAAATAAAATACAAAAGGGGAAAGCGGTTAAAAGTTTCGTAACAATTTCCTCTTGTCATAATCTAGGCGCAGACATTTTCTTTCATATTTACCGCTGTATAGCCACTGCTCAGTGGAGAGTGGCGCTCGGCTGACTGGTTGTTCGGTATAGACGGATCCTTTTCATTATTCAGAGATAAGCGGCCGACCACGGGCCAAAAACAGGGGTGGGTCGTATTTAGCTGTCGGTTAACAATAGCTCCTGGGATGAGGCCGAAGTCAAGTGTGAAGCGGTGAATGGGCCGCCGCTATCACCGCCGGACTTGTTTCCCCTCAATGGCTCTCGTGTCGAACGCAGCTCGAGATAGCCACTGGCCTTTATTAATATGGATGGCCGTAGTGTGCGCCTCCTCAAGACACGCGTCGGCCCACATCTGCATGGAAGGTCTAGTCTTTAGGAGCTGACTTTGACAGGCGATGAATCTTGTAGTTACTGCTCACATGTTTGTGTACAGAGATTAAGTCTGTTTTTACAAGGTTGTTATGAAAAATTGCTTTTTCATAAATTCACAACAGTCACAATGATGTGAGGTGAGTGACCAGTATTGGATTCAATACTGATTTGATATCATTGCTCAACACACATCTATTTAAAGAGTGTGTAAATACAATACATAGGTCAGACAACAGAGGATTTTACCGTTACTAGGGACTTAAAGTTTGGCTCGGTAAGCCAGTAAACCTGTATGTACAAAGTTGGCGGAAGTTAAGAGAATGTTACGATAGGACGGATAATATAATGTTTATGTGAGCATAAGGTGTTGATCCTTGCGCTGTGATGTGAGAGGCGCAATGCGATAAAGTACTTAGACCGCTCGAAGTGTGATGAATGAGGCAGCACACACGCTCGGGCAGGCCCGCGCTGCGCGTTCCCCATGATGGATGGTGTGCCCGCGCGCTCCAAGACAGTCCACGTTGCTACACCGCTTTGTATTAACCTCACACTATTAAACAAACTAGGTGAATCTATCACGACTGAACGCTTTCAAATTGTCCGGGCTGCATGATTGATTTTTCAATCGATTTAGTTTTATTGAGTTCAGAAATTGAAATTGGATTTTAGATAGAGGTAAAAAGCTGGTGCAGCGGCTGAGGTAGGGCTCGAGTTTCCTGTCTTTTGCGAACAATGTCTAATTAAATACCGGCGCGGGTGCGCGACATTCCCCGGGGCCGCGGAACCGCGTCTTTACTGTACGTACGTGCGCACTATTGTTCCAGGCGATATATGTATTTGATTAACTCCGAAGCCTATTACAAGTTCGCTCTCGAATTACAGACTTAGTTTGTGTAGATTCTCCGCCCAATCGGCTTCATTACGCTGTGAAAACATAGATTGCGCGATTCTAATACGCATAGATTTAGTTTATAGTCAAAACATAGGACTGATCGCACCACAGATTTCCATTGACGATGGAATTCATGACAATAACAATAATAAATTAAACGTTCCAATCTTAAAATGAGTACGACTGTAGCTATAGACCGACATTCCGATGTTGACCTCAGGAATTTCGGAATTGTTCCCATTCCGGATCTGACAGCATTGGGTCGCTTGCCGGAACACAAATACATACCCTGCCTTATAGCCTATCAATGCCACATCTCTATGAAATAGGTTGGTTGGGTATCTGTAGACGTGGGCTTCACTTTGAGTTTTGAATTATAATTGGCTTGACGTCATAACCGGCGGGCGTTATGACCGTTAAATTAAGCGTCTGATCTACAGGGCGGTGCAAAGGAAATCGAATAGTAATCTCTGACAAGTTGCAAACATAGGTGGCATTTAGAAAAGTATAACTTTATCGCAAAACGACTCGAAGGCAAGTCAACTGACAGTGTTCAACCTGATGAATATCTGTGATAAATGATTGATTGTATACTGATTAATATGTATGGGATTGGCTGGAAGCTGGAATATTTTCTAATTATCTACAAGTATCTTTTTTACTTAGTGAATCTACAGGGTTATTGGTAAGTAGACCTGATCCTTTTAGGAGGTGATAGAGTAAGGCATTTCCAGTCGATTATACCCTATCATGCATTATCCGAAACTTAACCATTTCTAAGATATTTAATATTTAAAGATTTTTTTAATTTTTGCCAAAATTTCATGTTTAAAACCGAAAATAAAAAAAACTAGCCATATTTCAATACTTTTTTTGTTTGTTTAGCATTAGTAACATCTTAATAAACTAATTAAAATAATCAAATGTGCCTTATTCGACTTAAATTAGACACAATACCTCAAAATAGATAAACATTTTTAAAAAATATTCAAAACCTAAAAACAAATAAGTTAAATTAAAAAAGAATTTCATATAACAATTTTTTGTGCACTTCAGCTTAAAAACATTGTCAACTTATAAGCTTTCAAATGAGATATTTCAATATCAAATCGATTTAGGTATCACCAAGATATGGCCAAAACAATCAGACAAGGCGGACAAAATTCAACAGAAAAACTAACAAAATTAGCGCAATTTAAAGGTAAAAAGTGTGATGGTTTTCAGTCCTGTTCACTTTAGTATGGAAACCCACGTTGAGTTTTCTCCGCCTTCTCTGATTGTTTTGGCCATATCTTGGTGATACCTAAATCGATTTGATATAATCTGTCCTTAAATCTTACATCTAGTATTAGGTAATCTTTACAAAACTCGAGTGGAGATATATCGTAATGATCGATCAGACACAATGACCAGCGTACACTATTCCAGATCCATGTAGGTAAGATACCACTAAGATGTAATTCACTAGATACAGAGATATATTCAGTATCGGTTATATTGGGTGATTTATATGAACATACGTCAAAGAGAAGCCGGAAGCTTAGTTAAATGTGGAGCGGTTAAACGTCGGATTATCCGCCTCGACCCGGTCGGATTACTGCGATTTTAATGATTTATACTCTTTACATTTCTCATCACGTTCATTTAACTTTGTTCCTTTGACGTATCGCGCGTATAGACGTAGAGGCATTTTAACAATCTGCGTCATTTTGTATTTTTATTGTTGATTTTGATGGTGCTACACGATATTTATTTGTTTTAGGTTTATTCACAGTTAATGAATTAGGTATATGCACAAACACTTTTAAACATTTGGGATAAATATATTACCTAGGTACCTACTTAAGAATAAACATGCATAATAATAAGGTTGCAAGATCTCCTCTATCAATGTTAGGTTTATAGTTTGCGTTTTTTTGGCAAAAACCTTTGTAAAGTAGGTAACTGAAAAAATATATTAAAAATAGAAAAAAAATATAGCAGCTCACAATGTAATCCACCCCATTGTTTTGCGTATATCTCCAACAACAATATTTTTTTACTATTTACTGGAAATGTACTTTTAAAGCTTTGTCTAAAACAAAACGTTGTTAATTAAGTTCATACAAAGACAACGTAAGCCCTGGAAAAGTCTTCACAGGACACTTTTATAAACAATGCAACCTGATAATTTTATCCTCAGCCTTATGAAAATGGTTGCAAAAATTAGATAGCCTAAGTATTAAAGTTATTTAAAAACCTGCGCATTGACATCAAGTCAACCCTGTCCAATATTTGAACAGGAAAAGTTACATCAAACGATACTCAAACTTGGTAATGGGATTATCGGAAGGGTATCAAAGGACTGTTTCTACGGCGCTTATTCCTAACCTCAAATTGTAAAGGCGGGTAAGACACATTAGAGTGATGTATGAATGCTTGAAATTGATTACAATGGCTGTGGGGTTAGTGAGAATGTGGGGCAAATTTAAATAAATCATTCGAGACGGTTGAAACACTAGATTTTCCTAGTAAAAATTTCATCGCACTTATAGTTTTTCCCAAGAAAATATCGACGTAAATACAGATGTAGCCTTAATAATATTTATTCCGGTTATGGAGTTCATTTCCGGGAATACGTGTAGTAGTTAAACCATAATTCTGGATCGATAATTATTCTGTGTAAATTGGTAATACGAGTAATACTAATTAGTGTAGCATTTAGGATAGTTATCATAGTCATACGAGGGCTCGTAAGATTCTATTACCCCTCACGCTTAATATCTAGAAGAATAAAACTAAAAAAACCTCAGTAAAGTAAATATGGTTTTGATGAAATAATACTCCGTTTAAGTTAAAACGATCCGAAGAGTTGTACCTACTCCGTCCGTGCTGGAAACTACTGAAACCACTTTTGGTTTGAATTTTTAATGAGAACCCCACTTTGCTTTTAATAGGTTTCATAATTTCACAATCTAACTTAATACATATTTGTAATGTCTACTTTAAATTACATTTAGTGTAATTATTGCAACGGAAATTCGACAAAAGATGACCATTTGTATTTTTTGTTAGCTTGATGGCTAGAATTTGTAAACTATTTATGATTGGCAATATCAGTGTTTTGTCTGTAGCCGGTGCGGGCATCGATGTGAACTTAATTTACATAATTAATCTGTGTCCGGCGAATAAAGAGCGGTGAATTGACGGTCGTCCATTAATTAGCGACAACTCGGCAAGTCGCAGCCTACTTTCAGCGAGTTTCAGCCAGTAGCGCCGTCCCCGAGGTATTGCACCAACTACTAAAAGTCCCGATTAAAACTTCAATAGTGTTGTTCAAAGAAATCTCTAGTAATTTTAGTTTTTTTTTAGAAGTGTCGTGATTTTTTTAGTAATTCAAATTAAGTGTGATCCGTTGTTTGAGCTTGTGCAAGTGAATTGTTGTGCAGTCGTCATGAAGTTGAGTCGAAATACATATTTACAAGTAAAGAGGCCATTTTGGCGATGCTCGATTTCGGTGTATAACTTAATACATTCAAAAAAGTTTGTATTTATCAGTACAATAGCTTAGACAACGTAATTAAAGAGGAGCAGGAGACATAATAGGAGAATGTTAGAGACACACTAAATACCTTCATGTATCGGATGGCGATGTCTACCCTACAGCTGACGAGGGATGTTTCAATTTCAACTGAAACTTTGTTTAATTTGTTTCTCGAGAGATTTCTATCGTCACGGGTGTTTCGTACTTTCATTCGTTTAACCCTTAATCGGGTACGAGCTAATAGGTTAGGAAATAATGAGTTTTCGATTTCTACTGATTAAAAAGACGACTAATAAGGATTGTACATATGTTTTTTTTATTATAACCGCATTTCAGGAAAAAAAAAACGGGTGGTCATTATATTGCCATTGCCTGGTTACGACTATAGAAAGTGGCTACTATGTTACCATTGTCCATTTAAGGAAAACAAAAAATAAAATAAAACAAATGCATCAAATAATTAAAATAAAAAGAAGACTTTATTTAGACAGTAAGTAATACATATATGGTATCTATAAGGATTCTGGGTTAAGTGCCATGTGAAATTTTTTGAAGCATCCTTTTGTACATAGAGATACACCACAGCACGAACATTTTATATTCGACCTTTTTGTTTCTTTTTTGGTTGAGCAAAACTTGCACCGCTTGTAAGTATCCTGCGCCTCCGGAAAATGGATTCCAACACTTTGTAGTCGAATTTCATCAGGCACTCCAAAATTGCCGCCTCTCTTATTTTTAAAAATAATTTGCCTCTGTTTTTTACATGTAAAATCTCCAATCAGTGCTCTCGCTAGTCGCAATCTGAAATCGCGATGACTTGAAACCCGTTGTGGGTGTTTTGTTAGGTATATTATGTAAGAGTTTATGATTGCAGCATCCAGCATGAAGAAGAATAATCGCATCCAGAATTTCCGAGACTTTCTTCCTGTGGGATAGGACGAACGAAAGTGATCAAAATGATCAACGCCCCCCATATATAATGTGTAGTCTGCTATCGCCTTTGGGCAAAATACTTCCTTTTTCGTGCCGTCCTTTTGTGTTCGCTTTACAGTGGTTACTTCCGATGACTTATGCGCAGACGAAAGAACAGTAACTTCCTTTGTATCTAGCCACTTAACAGCTACTATAGGCTCACTAGTCAAGGCCGCGAACTCATTTTTCGCAAGTTTTTCTCTCTTGTTTGTAGGTTTCTCTTTCATGAACTCTGGTAATCCTTTTCTAGTCTTCCTGACAGTCCCAATCGAAAAAATTCCATTTTCATACAGAACATCAACCAACTTGCAACTCGTAAAAAAATTATCGAAGGTGACTAAAGAGTTTCGCGGCACATTCTGGCATAAATTCGTCACTACCGTAAAACCAAGACCAGCTTCATCCAGAGTTTCCTGTTTTCCTGTATAAATTTCGAAGGCGTATAAATAGCCAGTCTTTGCATCACACCGAGCCCATACCTTATATCCACGTTTTATTGGCTTCATGGGCATGTACTGCTTCATTGTAGACCGCCCTTTGAACTTCACCATGCACTCGTCCACTGAATAAACTGTTGATTCTTCCGCCTGTTCTATAAATATTCTATTCAGTATATCTATTAGTGGCCTTAGCTTGTGCAACCTATCAAAATTCACGGAATCACGGGGAGCTTCAGTACTGTTGTTGTTCAGGTGCAAATTTTCAAGTATTTTCTTGAATCTTTTCAAACTGAATGCCGCTGAAATATCGGGGTTATTATAAAATCGGTCTGTTGACCAGTACAGCTCATAATCCGGCAGTGGATGTAAGCCCATCATAATCATTACGCCGAGAAATGCTCTGATTTCAGCTGGATTAGTTGGATCGAAAATGTGCTTTTCTTGAGTGGCGTAACGATTGGTCTCAGTCACGATAGTATTTATGAGCTGCTCTGGAAACATATTGTCGAAAAATTCAATTGGTTGACTTTTATGTGAATATGCAATTTTTGATCCAAACTTGGTTGTAAATTTAGGAATTTTATGTGTATTTTTTTTCATCTTCCAATCTTCATAGCTCCTGACTGGTTTAGATATGGTCAAATTTAACCTGTTTGTTGTATGTATTTCTATTTCACCTGGCACTGGGGGAGTAGGAGGACTTTCAACCTCCTCAGAATTCATAAAAATACGTTCTAATCCACGTTCCACTATGTCATCAGTTGGTTCAAAAAATGAGTTTTGTGGAGAAGGTACAAATATATTACTGTCGATTTCGTCGTCCGAGTCAATGTCTGACCAATTTTCCAATATCCTTTGCAGCGCTGTATCAGACAAGGGTTTGCTTGACGCCATCTCTTCTCAATCTGTAAAATTACATAAAATAATATCAATAAATTGGGGCAAGAAACAGATAAAATAGTAGTGATATTTCGACCAGGTTTGGCAACAATCGGACAATGGTCGTATATTAGCCACCAACTTTGTAACAATTTTTATATTCGATAGATTATTGGAAATAGTCATTCACAAGTTTTCTATCAATAAACACATTATAAAGATTGTAAATAAAGCATCATAATGTACTTACCGAAATTTTTCAAGTCACAATATCGATATATCCGAAATATTGCAGCGAAACTGTGTTGAAAACTTACAAATATGGCGCCAATTTTTTTGTTTCCGCCAAAACAGCTAAATGTCACTTTTGTTTTCAAAGAATTACCAACCTAACAATAAAATATTTCCATAAGTGTCAAATAAAAAAAAAACTACCGGGTGCGTTCAAGTAGCATATATTTTTTTGGAAAAAAATGTTGCCATGTTGAGGTGGCACTTATTCTACCATTGCTTGATTAAGGGTTAATTAAATCTAGAAATTTTTACTTCTGCGTTATTGGTTCGCTTAAAAATAAAATCAATTTGGTGATTTTTTTTACTTACGAACATAAATACGTACAATTGCATATGCAACTTAATATAAATAATCAGATTAAATTTACATATATTTGGAAACATTAATTATTACTAAAGTTCATGTAGTCTACCTATCTATCAACTTATACATTATAAAAATATATGTTCCGGGAACAAGATGAATTCGAGGCTAGAAAGTTTCAAACTTGGTACACAAGTGCACAGGTACGCAGCTCACTGGTCTTTCGATATTACTCGTACAAAGCGAGTTTAATACAATACTTTGATAGTTCCGCACTCTCAAAAGCCATACAAAGTGACGGTTCAGTGGGTCCGGCGTAATACTGTTGCCGATACTCGGGTGGCATTTGTAGAGGGATTGGAAGTAAGGCCTTATACTCGGGTAAGTTTGCCAACCCGATACGAAGTTGCGACCGCGACCCGCTCGGGGACAGTTAAACGACTCATTGTTCACTCTCGACTACAACTTTGATCGGATTAACCGAGTTCAGGGCTTTCAGTCGCGACTTAGTGACTCGGCCCCTAAATGTGTGTTTTTCTTAAGTTTTGCTCCGGGGTCAAGCGGCGGCGGCGGCGCGGGGGCTACTTGTTACGGAGACAGATTATCTGTCGCTCAACCTGTCCCCCCCGCGTCCCGCGTCTCCTTTTTCCTCCAGCGGTTGATGAATTGAAATAATATATAGTTCCTTGTTAGTCAAAGAGCTTCTAAAGATAACGACTTATAAGACAGGTTTTCATCCTGTGTAATTTTCATTTTGACATTTCGATAGTCGTCTTTTAGATATACATCTTAATTGGTATTGATGTAGAGACGACAGTGTGTAAATATTAACACAATATTGTAGACATTGATGCTAAATACACATAATTATTGTGTACTGTATCTGTCTCCCACCTATGATATCACAGTTGATGTTGTTTCATTGGTTAAACGCAATATGTGGTATATGCCTGCGACGGTATTGACAGTAGGTTGTTTGTAGTATTGGTTCTAAGTTTATTGATTTCGAAGGGAGTAAATTATGTTAAGGTGTATTTGGTAAAGCCGCCTTTTGTACCCTAATTAAGTTGCAATTTGTTATTCCTATGATTCTTTGTTGGTGTGCAAATAAAGAGTATTCTATCTACATATATATCTAATGGTCACAGATAATATAGTAAAGCCACATTTTAACAACAAATGGTCTGACCGTGCCGTCCGGTGCCGGTCGGCCTCACAGGTGGGGTTCCGGCTCATTACATTTGAGTTACTTTCACCAAATCACAGCAGCCCGCCGCCACCGCCGCCGCCGGCCTATGAATAAACAAGATGCGGGTGCGGATCGCGCGCTGATCGCCTCATTTGTAAATGTCCTCTCGTAAACACCCACCTGTGAGCCTCGCTCAAGAACAATGCCACCCTTCACTATAGAACTGGGCTAAATATCACTTACTGTGACTCGAGGACGGACGCAATTTGCGGCCCAGATAAAAATAGACGTAAAAACTTTTAGCTTGAATGTGGATGAAATTATTATTCGTTGCACCGTAGAACTTTATATAAAACACGCGATGTCTGCCACCCTGCACTCTTTTGTTTTCGAATAATTTAAACTTCTACTCCGCTATTCGAATTGGGGAGACGCGATGTCGTCGACAAAAGTTGAAATGAAATTGCCGGCCTGGTATAATTTAGTTTTTAATATCTCTAAGACCCGCCGGGAGGTTTAAATAAGGAGCGCTGTATCGCAACTGGAAGTTGAACAGAAATGATAGAGTAATCCTGCTACTCATTCACGACAACAAGCCCCTTGGCATTGAGCAGGGATTTGCAGCGCAGACTGCTGATAACAAGCGACTGCCTCTGCAGCGACTGGGGACCTCGGCGTTTGTTTTAAATACCAGCATAAATCCTGGAGCTAAATACAGAAATGCAGAATATAGCCAGCAGAGCGCATTAGCGAGGCTCGGACATGTGCGACTAAAACAATGATTAGTGAAATGAGTGCGTGACGCTGACGAGCCGGTCCCAGCGACGAGACATACACGTATGACAATAATTATGTAAATAGGATATTCGGGTGCTGTGAGCCGCCGCGCCAATGGAATATGGTGCTTCCATAATGTGCAGATTTAACGAGGCCCGGCGCTCGCTGCTGCATTGCGCGGTGCCGCTGCTCCGTGACACATTTCACCAATTTAGAGTTATTACCTTTGCGCGTGTACCGGAATACGAATACGTTATCTTAATGGACAAAGTACCTGGGTATAAATATTAATCATGCAAGGAAGTCGCGTGGGCCACTCTGTGGATGATCTGCGTGTGACAAGTTATACGTAAAGATTAATTACACCGCAGTGGGATTGCAGCGTCCGCCGCTGCGACTACTCATTAATAATTTACAATGGTAATTATAAGACGGCGCTTAATGCTCCAGTGTGCACTACTCTGTTGTGTAATAATTTACTCCAACTAAATTAACTTCGTGTAGAGGATTTTCCTAAAGGAAAACAGAATATCATCATAAAAAAAGTATTCGCGAGCCATTTGAATAAATATCGGGAGAGGGATCCATTTTTCACCGCGCTGGTGATAATAATGACGCTATTTATCAACGGCTCGAAAGGGTAGGTAATTATTAATGTTATATTTTGGCGGTTTCGTTTGTTTACTTACACTTTTGGGCTATATATTTCGCAGTTAACGGGAGAACAGTAGGTTATTCCGTTCGGCGCGAGGATGGCTCCGAATGATTTATTGTTGTGTTGAATATGCATGTCGAGATGAAAAATGACGACAAACGTGCCCTATACGTGAGTGCGGGCCGCGAGGCGCGATCGAGCCGCCGCCGCCGCCGCCGTCGCCGCCGTCGCAGCCGCCGTCGCTTTCTGAATGTGTCACTCTGCGGAAGTCGTTAACAAGATAAATCGTGGACCACATAAGGCCCATAATCCTTTTAAACAGTTTAACTGGAACCTTTTTCACTACTTTTCTCCCCGAGTGCGCTTTAATCGAATGGCCAAAATATATAGTCCTTACCCATTTTCGTTTCGTTAGAGTCCCCTTTACGCAAGCTTTAGGCGTCCATATACCGGCGATTTACCGGATCCGAGAGTGTGAGGCTGTTTCCGTGAATTATTTTGTAGGGATTTCGAAGTACAATTTATCTAAATGAACAAACAGTGAGGGAGGAAAACTATTCAAAATCAACATCGTTTTCCTGGAGCCAATTTCGTAACCGCTGCCGCTGACTTAGAATATTTGATTTTATCCAATATATAAGTACTAGTAATTTGATATGTAATGTGATACTAGATGCTCGCTGGTGCAATTAAACTGTTGGCAAATTGAATCAAGTGTGAGAGCAATTCGTTTAGGAGTTCCAAGATGTCACGTAATCTGCGACATAGAGCCCCGACTGTTATTTGCAACTTCAATTATTTTATGAAACTGTTCTGAGCAATGTTGTACTATAAAACGATATATTTATTATTTTATAAGTTCCATTTGGTCAAAGAAAACGGTCCTAAAGCTCACCTAAACAAAACTTTTGTATTTACTAAACGTTCGCTTTTATCTTTGAATAACTTACCCAAACAAAAAGTATTTGGATTGGAAGTTTTATTGTTAGAAGTCATGACTGTTTCTATTTGTATCCATCAAGAATCAGGGTCACATTACAATCTCAGTTACAATATCATACACAATATATTTTTAAGATTTTTTTAAAGATTAAACAGGAGTTTTAACTCTTTAATTTGATATCCTACATTCATATATGTATTTTTTGACATATTTAAAACCGTATGTAAGTTCGCGTCTAAGTTAAAACCGTATGTAAGTTATCCAGAAATCAGTATGAGAATTATAATAAATTACGTTTTCGTCGAATCGTATTTATCGTAGGTATCATGTTTTTGCATATCGCGAAGACTTCTTAAAAGTCTCACGCGGTTTCCAAAAAGTTTCGAGACCACGAACTATGTACAATACATTGGGATGTAGTTTTGTTTTCATGTTCGCCGTAGCATTGACAAAATAACTTTAGTGCAGATCTATTCAGAGCGAAACTTAAGTATTTCCAAACTTGTTACTCTGTTTGTTTATTGTAGATCTTGGAAGAGTTTATGTATGAATTTGCTTATTGTTCAGCAACTGCGAATATTTCTAGAGAATGCTTATTACTATAGTATAACTTCTTTTAGCGCGATACTGCTGTTGTAGGTTGGACGGAATAAAATTTTACTAGTAAAGTTTCTTGAGCTCTTAAATTGCCGAGTTTCGATTCAACTTCCAGTAGTTGTAGAATATAAAGCCCGTAAATTGTTGCTGAACACTACAGGATGTACGTATTAATTTCGTGCTACGTAGGTACGGATAAAGTTTAATCAGGAAATTTACATATAATTTGGAAGAGTATTATTAACTCCGAACATAAGCATTTAACCTTTTTAATCGAATACACTTCGAGAGGAGAGAAGCTTTAGAGAGCAAACAAACCGTCCATTTGAGTGATTTGCATGCTCTACGTTAGTTCGGCTTGAAATTTTAACAAGAGGTTGTTAAAGGCTTTCAAATTACTCAGCAGCTGTCTGAGGGTTATTAATTATACTCATTTCCTTGAAATGATTAAATTGTGTGTTTGAAAGTGTATTCTGTAGTGTAGTGTCCGGAAGCGAGCAGGGATGAGCGGATTATGCGTGGTCGCTGCGGCGCCGGCTCGCTCTAATGTGTATCCGATACACACCGCGCCGCTCAGCACAGATCCCCTCCGCCAGTACGTGCCATTTAAAACGATTCCGAATCTCATTTTAGTATATCTTTCATCTTATAAATGGTATTGGAGTCCTTGCTACCGCACGGTACAAGCGGAATATAGACAACATCGATACCGGAGTCTGCAAACGTAATGTTCAATTGAACAACCACAAATTCATGGTAGAATGGTTTTGCCAGTTATTGCGATTCCGTTGCAGAGACACGTTTCGAATAAATTAAACTGCAATTTTGGGCCTTTAATATGGAGGGTTGTCGGCGGTATGATCGCATGCCGGCGATGATGTGAGTAATAGTGGCACACAGAGCGGCTGGAATACAAAAGGGCTTTTCTGAGTCGGGGCCGCACAGCCCTAGCCGAAGCCTCATAATATCAGTGGAGCCAACAACAACACAGTAATTGATGTTCAAATTATCTTAGTTGTAGCTAGGTATTGAGTTACAGGGCTGCGAGTGTGCTTCTCTGTGATTATTCGCTGATATACATAATTAGGTCAGAGTACTTACTTATCTGTATAGCTTGAAGGATTCTATTGTTGGGTGATATCATCTAACCATAGTGCTGGGTAACCAACCGTACAACCTAAAAGTGGGAAATATTAAAGTGCTCTCATATTAAACTTTATTATTGAACTTTATAGTAGTAGTAGAAAGGAGCTTCAATACTTTATACGGTATTGTTTTCTGCCCGCTGCAGTGAAATTATGTTTTAAATATTCAAAGTATTTAATATTATTATAAAAGAATTTCCAAAAATGAATTTTGACGTATTTACCTACATTCATACATAAAATTCAAGTTTAATTAATTTTACGTGAAATTATTCGTTAATCTTTCACAGAAGCCAGACCTCTGACATTTGTTGTTTATAAGTATAATACATAGGTACCTACATAAAAACGAAAAAATATTACATGTAATTTTTTAAAGTACAAATACCTAACGACAAATCATTTACTAGTTGAATTGTGGATTTTCCACAGTTTGTTATTCAAATATCGTATTGTCAATCAACTGAAAGCTATGTAGGTAGGGGTCTAGTTGCAAAATGAATTTCCTAGGCTTGGCACTCGCTCCGTTCGCGGGGCTAACGGAGTTATTCTTCAATCTATACAATCCTATTCTGATAGTGAAATATAGTTATAAGAAGAGCCGGGAGGCGGGCGCCGGGTCTCGCTGGTCTCGAGTTGCAGTTCAAAGGGCATGCTCATGGACGAGGTACACGGTCTGTATCCTATTATATATTATTACAGAATACGTCCTCCTATAACATAATGTTTACTACACATTATGCAACGGTATAGCACTTGTTTGTGAGCCCACATTGCTGTTTTGAACACGGATCCGGGCCCAGTTCACGATCAACAACAAAATTACTGCTTTAAGTGCTTTTGAATGAGTTTCCAGATTTCCCCCCGATCCCTTCTAATGTTCCACGCGGAGAGTTTAGAGTAACATCTCCTATAGAACTTTGCTCTGAACTTCATAACACACATTTGTACTCATCTTCTTCGTATTAATTAGAACTAATTTAATTTACCTGGTAGCTTTTATGGCGATGTATGGATTTCAGTAAAAATTACAAATTATCACGACCTATTTATTTACTTGGCTTAAAATTTCGTTTAAAATTTATTCCAAATTTAAAATATAGACTTGTTAATCTGCTAAATGCTACTGTAAACAATTCTGTCTACCTCAGCACATTACTTGGATTGCGTAGTACATTAGTTCTAGTAAGTCAACCCCCAAGGCGATCATTCACATTGGCTAACGTCGCGTCGCGTCTCCCAGGGGATTTGTAAATACGCGGCTCAGGACTTGTAACAATATAACACTGCCTAATGGTGCTTTCTCAGGCATTTATAAGGTTTTTATAGGGGAACTTTAATGGGCTCTTTAGCTGCGTGATGACGAAGATACTTTTTCAAATAGGGGTCAGTACGTCTTGAAAACACTCCGTCATATTATAAAACTTCATGATTTTGTTTTCTCTTTATTTTAAATGTGTATGGATGAGTAATTTACTGTTCCACAAGATGCGGAAGCGAGGTTGAGCCACATTAAATGAAGCTTCCTGCTACGGAAAGCAACTTGATAATATATCTATGATCGTAAATTTCACACATAAGTTTCGAACGCTGTGGTGCAAGTTGTATTACCAAGTTTGTAGGTATCTAGAATAGGCCCCCTGTTACTGTATCTGCTGTACAGAATAGTTACATAGTACATTTGGTTTACTTTATGGAGAGTTTATCTGAAACCTACTACAAAAAAAGGAAATTTATTGCGTAGATATTCTATAATATTTCAGATGGTTATTGTAATAATTATAGTTATGAAGGTTTCATAACCAAATAACTAAGACAATAAGTAACACTAGAGATAGATTCCTAGATGCAAGACTAAGACCCAATTATAGTAAAATGATAACGTCAGTTATTCGGAGCATATTATTTGAGTCGGGTTACCTATGTGTAGGCGTCGCTAGCGTGTAGTACTAGACCCCACGGGCCGCGGCCGCGCCCGCCGAGCCGACAAACACTGCCTGTCTAATGAGATTCCATCTTAATTATATTTTACTGTTCTTCGTGAAATTCTCCCCAGAGAGTTGCACAATCATTCTGCGGCAGAAACATCCTTTTTTCAGCTTAATTATTTCCTTTTTTACAGTGTCCAATATTCATTTCGATTTTCGCCAAGGGACATTAAAATTCATAGCTCCGCTATTATATTCGACAACATCTGGCGCTCCGGCCACGTTATCTTAGCCTTAAGAATAGCTTTCATAATTTAATTTTGGTTTATACGACTGTTTGCCATACTTCTCACGTAAAATTACGCGAAATTGAAGCGCGCATTCGTATAATGGACATATATCTTTATACTCGTACTCGGAAAACTTTTCATCAACATTTCCATTTCAGGATGTTATTTATATTACGAATGAAATTATAATGAAAATGTTCACTTTATGTGGAAATTTAACAAATAGTTCGTTCAATAAAGCTTTTTATAGTTCCTATCACTGGGTATCTATTCGATTAAAAGTGGAAAGTTTACGAGTTCGCAAGCCATATCTTTTAAGAGCGGTTGGCAGTTGAGTCCGCCATTGTTTTATGCATTGAAGTGGCGTTTTATGGGTGGAGCGTCGTGGAGTGCGGCGCGGCGTCGTGGCCGGTGGCCGGCGGCCGGTGCGAGGCGCACAAGATAAATTCGTGTCGGCAGTTCACGCCCCGAGCGTCGCCAGCTCGTAAAGCGGCTGACGGCGGCGGCGGCGGCGGCGGCTGGCAAGAGGCAGGCGTCGTAAATACGCCGGGTCCCAACACCACACGTATATGATGCGCCGCCCACTCCCGGCTAAAGGGCGACTTACGAGACCCCTGCGTTAATTTAAGCCTTACACTATGAACAGTGCCCTATTTAATCTCGCTACCGTAGTTTCCAGCCGGTAGTCGTTGATTAATTATTTAGTTTAAAGTGTCCGGTCTAAGATAATTTTGTGTGTCTTACAAATACAGATGTATGTAGACGTAATCGTTCCTTACTTAAACGGTAGGTACGAGTCCTTACGCTTATACACTTATTAAGTACAAAGGCAACATGTGAGCGAAATGTTGCTTTGCTCGGTGAAAGGAAATATGTGAATGTATTAGCGGCAGATAGGCGGCGGTTGCTAAGTGGCGGAGCGGCGCAGGTGTAGGGCGTCGTTCGAATGCTCGCCTCTAAATCTCATTCCGCGCGTAGGATACTTAACTGCATCGCTTTGCTCGACAGAATTCGCGACTCTACTTACCTACCTGTATTTTTTCGTCCTCGCTTCCCGGGAGATCTGCTTTACATTTTTATTTTACTCCTTTCAGTCTAATTTAATATGCGGCCCCGTAGAAGGAATTGCGAGAATTTATTTTCACAATGGTTAAGTCGTTCCTGAGTAAAATCTGATTTAACATGAAAATTTGCGTCAAATTGTGTAGATGAACGCTGCTCCAGTCAGTTTATCTCACGTGTTCGTTTGAGCCGCGGCGCGACGTCTCTGATTGCCGCCGTCTCTCCGTGTTTACCAGGAGCTTTGACCTCCTCACACGGTTCACTTATCTATGAAATGAACATTATTTTAATATACCTATAGATATTGGTATTGTACAGTACTTCTTTAAAATTGTAAAAAAATCGTTTTTGCCATATTTTTTGCCGTTACCTATAAACTTAAACAAAATTCTAACATGACTTACCATACCGATTACATTAAGATAATGAATGTAGGATAAATATCTGTGCAGAAGAGTAGAAAGCATTAAACTTCAATTAAAAGAATTTAAATTTTAGTGCTTTCTCGCGGAATGCTGAGAATCTTCTGTGACGAGATTTGTAATTAAATCGTTTGATCGCGGGACCGGAATGTCTCTGGCGAAATGATGACAGCTCCACAAATAGAAAAAGATTATTGTGTTATCTGTCTCGCTAAACCGATTACAACAAACCTCAATTCAGCCTAATAAGATAAAACATTAAGAGATTCGACCTAATCGCTTATTTTCTTTTTGTAGGATCGCAAATTAAACTCCCTCTCCCATTTAATTTAGGTCATAAACATCATTATTCGAAATCTACAGCAGCTATCAGGTTATAAACAGTTTTCACGGCTTTAATTTCGAGTTTACAATATTAGAGTAATGAAAATGAGACGGCTGGGTACAACATTGAATTTCCGTGATCTCATTAGCAGAAACGCCGGTAAGCGTTGCTTATTATATGAGTACTATAAGGAGGAGTGCGTCTTCATTGTAGCTATATCAATTAAGGCGCGTTACGTGCCGGAGATAGGCTAAGGCGCGTGACCGAGTCAGTGTGGCCGCGCCCTTACATCCGCCCGCCCTAACTAAACCGAATCTAACCCTACTGATATACATGTATTATAATATCAAAGGGCCTATGTGTACGCATATTTTTACTACTAAACTTCGCATAGCGATTCGAAATTAATGGTCATAAATAATATTGTTTGCCAAGTGTGTACTATCTAAGTTATAACCATTATTAATAAATTAAGGGCGTGTTACGTGACGCCGATAGGGCCTGCGCGTGACTCTGGCCCTATTTTGAAGCTCTTCTTATATTATCTTGTCTTAAGGTGGGTACTTAGGCAGCTTTTGTATGGTGCTTAGGTACAAACAGTTGAATAATGCATATGCTCACTTTTTTATATGGATCACGTCATTATCACAGTTACAAAATCTATAATTATATATGTATAAATTGCCAATTATTAATGATGAAGTCGCCACTGGTCTCTGTCCCGCAATCTCACTTTCCATGAGTATAGTGATGATGATGATGTCTTCCAAGCCGATACGGCTACGGCGACTGCTAATGAAGATTTAGGCTTCGTTGGTGTGCCCGGATGTGGCTTAATAATAATAATATGCAGACTTTGATTTTAGAACGCAATAAGCCCCGACAAAATGGTAATTAGGTCTAAATTGTGTTTCTTTCAACGTCGAAAATAATTTGTTATTTTCAGTTAGATATTGATTCAATTAAAGAAGCTACAATCAAGGAGCAATGATTGCTTTGTTTACGTCGCGATCCCGTTAATGAATTTTCAGTTTTTCCTTAAACGTCGTTCTGGGAGGTAGCAAGAGAACATTAATCAAGTTTAAAATTGTTGCCGGACCGACTCGAACACGCGCTGTTATCATTTAAGATTCTGCTACTAAAGTACTAACAAGGGCTCCGGCTTAATTAACCTCTGTAATTGGTCTTTCCGAGAGTTGGGTGCGTTACTGAACGACGCACTTGAGGTCAGATGGGACGCGAGATGCTCCCACGGCGATTCTAGTTTTCCAACCCTTCGTTATACCTCCGTAGTTTACATCACAATAGCCGCGCTTATCTCTCTCACTATTATATTCCCCAGGAACAACTCGTTTATGAAACTGTGCAAAATATAACCCCTTCCTTAGCTGATTAGGTTAATTGGCTAAACGTATTTTAATTACGTGCTAAATCGATTGGAATCAATGATAGAGATTAATTGAACACCCGACGTGATTAAGGGCATGCCCTTAACGGTAAAATATAAATCTTGTATGGACTGTGTCCGGAGGAGAGAATTTACGCAGTAGGAGGGATCTGCAAGTAAATATATACTTAATTTGCGCGCTACATTTCCCAAGGAAGGAAGTTAAATCCCTTTGCGTTTTCTTTAAATATTTATGAAGGTCCCAGGACGACGCGACGTCCAGCGACTTTTAATACTTGCGGAAATATTATCATATCCGTGCTACGTAATGAGGGTATAAATACATAAGCACACAGACCCTACAAACAGCCTTTGCTGTGTCATTTTGCTACACATTTTAGGCGCCGTCGTGTTCATATCTGTGGACTGAATTATTACGGCTAGTGTGTTAATACTCGTAACTATTAGGTGGTACACATGTATGTGTATGTACCTTGTACCTGCTTTATTATTTCTTAAAAAAACATTTAAAAATATCTACTATCCGTAGGTATGTTGAAATATTGAAACAAAATACATGATTCAATTATTATTATTCAAAACTTGGTCAGGAAATCTTTAGAAGTAATATAAAGTTAGCAGGTAAGTTCATTACAGAATGACCTAAGGGTTAGCGGATATTCCTGTGGGATCGGCATGGTTCAGAGGAAGGTGTAATTTACTGAATATTGTACGTACTAGAATGAATTGGCACGTATAGCCATTTAATTTTAGAATTACAATTGTTTGTGTAACCATTAGACGTAGTTAATAGCCATTTAGAATTAAAAAAAAAAATACATATGTAATGAAATAAATATGTTTTTTGTTTTGTCATCTGCTCAATATCGTAAGATGAAGTTTAAAACGAAATAAAATATTAAAATTCATAAAATGAATACTTATCGGGTCTTGTAAAGCAAAAAATAGAACACTAAAAAGTCCTGTTGGGGTTCGCCAAGTACTTAGCGGAAGTTGGGACTGTTTTTCTTCGGTTGCTCCAGGCCGCCAGCTCCATTGATGTTATATTATAAGTGAATTTTCCGCAATGTTGCTCAAGGATAATTAGGATGCTTTTCATTTAGAAGAAAATATTTTTGACTTCATAAAATATACGAATTTCTTTTCAACATTTAATTGAACTAAGCTCTGAAATATAACTACAATTCCTTGAATTTCGCTTTCTTACGAGTATAACGTATTTCAAATAGTTTGCCGGAAATAAAGCTTCGCTAGGTAACCTTTCAAGAATAATGCGTTGCCGGAACATTTCAAGACGTTAACAAAGATGGTAGATTCGATAGGAGATAAATTCATTTTGAGAGTGATGATTTATCTAAGGCAGTTGGGCGCCCCCTGTCGCGCCGCCCGCCCCCGCCGCCCCCGCCCCGCCCCGCCCCCGCCGGCGACCCGCGCGGCGTCATCGCTGCCGCTTCCTCTCACTGACATATCTCTTTGATAAATTGCAAAGAATCCACGAAAAAGGTAAAATTATAAAATAATCCGCCCGTCTTCAGCAAAATGCAATACCCGACTCATTTAATAGAAATGTATTTTGAAAGATGAGGTACGGCGATTATGCTCAGAATTTAAATTGTTTTTTCTCGGGTGAAGTTGATAGATATTGTCCTGCGGATACGTTCATAGATGTCGGTGGGGTATTCGTAGTCACGTGATCGGCATGGATATTATCTGGGGGGCTCGTGGCCTCGTGACGCGTCACGTGACGCGGCGGCAGCTGTCGGTGACGCTGCTCGAGACCTTTTTATTCTGCTCTCCGTTTATTTATGACCATGTTAGTGGTGGTTATTACGCACTAGGCGCGACATGTTTCATATGCCCGCCGTGTTGTGTTCCTTCTTTTTCTTTACGCTTATTGAGCTATTTGTCTGAAATGACCCATCCAACTTCCTGCCGCGGCTGTAGCAATTTATATCCGAGTACTACATAAGCTAAACTTTTCCTTTCCACGTCTTTCAGCGGAGATAGCGGGCTCATACTCGTCCGTACATTTATGGATGTTTTAGTAAAGTTATGAGCACTTTTCGCATAGCATTTGAGTTGATGCAACTTCCACCTGAAAGTTTTTGATGCGGTGACAACAATTTAAGTCTTTATTGGTATTCATGGCGCATCTTGAAACTGTGCCCGTTGCGTATCTCAGTAAGCCCTGACATATATTCTTGCTTTTTTGTCGGGCAAGTTGGCAGGAACTTCTCCAATGTTTTCTCATTGCTCGCAGTCTTGCCGAAAAGTTAGGTCATTGATGTCTGTGCGCGCGGGTCCCCCCGTGAGTTACAACAGCGGCGGCGGCGGCGGCGCGTCCACGCGTGTACAATGACGCGACCGCGCCGCGCCGCTCGCTCACTCCCGTCTAACTTACGCTCACATTTTTAATTAACTAATTGATAATTGAAAAACTTTGCAGCAGCCAGAAGACGAAGTTCCCTCGCCTCAGGTACAGAAAAACGGCCCGACCTACTTTAAAATTGACAACAGACCCGTATCGTGCCACTGCAAAAAGTATAACTAATGGTGGTTGTAAAAATATAGATCCTTAGTAGTATAACCTATATCTGTAAGGATTACAAAATCAATTAAGTTAATAAGCGAGAAAATATTTGATAGGTATCTAATTAAAACCAACATTGACTTAATGAAAACTAAATTTCCAGTTCACTGAAGGCTTGCTATTTCATTAAATCCGCTCACTCATTTTCTAAATCCTTTTTCAATGAGTAAAATGTATGGTCCAGTTAATTTGTGATTCCAAGTATGCTCCCGAGTTGGTTAAGTCCATTTGCAGTGATGGACGAATAAATTCAATTATTTATAATGCTACATATGCATTGGTGGGCAGTGATAGGACTATCGATGTAGTCTCCACGTCTAGGGTCGTTGGTTGTATGAAGAGCCCTTAATTACCGGCACTGGCGGTTGACGTTAGGAAGTAGGGACGGTCGGTTAACTGCGTTATCGTTGCGCAATTCAATCACTTGTATGTATGTGTGTATGCTCGGCTCGTGCTCCTAGTGAGAATTCGATCACGCGAGGCTAATTAGCCATACATGTCATATCGTATGTGCAAGACACACTTGTAATTAGTATAGGTACCTAAGTAAATGACGTTGTTTTATTTGCAAAAATTTTTTTTTTTACAAATATTAATTTATTTTTACAAATATGAAATTATGGCGATACGGTTTGCTATCTAGCACCTGAGTACGGTTCGGTATAACTTGCATGTAAGTTACCACTGAATATACCTTCCATAAATGTTAAGAAAACTTCACAAATTTCAACATAATTGTTTTTAGTAGAAATTCCCGGTGATCGATGTTGTACAGGTAAATTGGAAGCTGTCAAGTACCTGAAAGCTTGTTTCTGTGCCAGGTAGGGCACTTACGAAATTCATTTTTTCCTTGTTTTGAAAGAAACTTTTCCGTTCTTTCAACTTTAAAGATTTATGGCTTTTCACCACCTCGCGGCTTTCTTAAGTTTAAGAGAGGAATATGTTTGATGTAAGTAGGTGGTCGAAATAGCTCTGTTATCGAGTGGAGTCTTTTGGTTACCTCGTTGTTTTGTGACAGAAAGAGACGGAGCTATCTCCCGAGCCGCTCCCGCGCAGTTCCGGTCGCGATTCTTCCCCGCTCGTTAACGAAACAATAAATAATGATTGGGACGTCACGTCCGATGCAAGCTTTTGTTTCGTCTTCATATTTTCTGTCGGGTCGGGTCGTTTCCTCGCGATGTGTCTGCCGGCAACTCGATATCCGGCCCGCCGCCCGCTCCTGTAAATTACCTTACAGGCTACGCGAAGGAACTCTAATAATGTTGTTTATTTTAAAGACTTTTGCTTTTCTTTATATTGTATCAATCTCCTGAGTCTCTTGGCAGTAACAAGATTTATATTAATAAAGTATGTATCTACATAATTTATATTTAGTTTTAATACACATATTGCATGTACCCTAACGATATGAATAAATGTGTAATAAGGTCCCTTACCATAATTAATACTAATAATTAATATAATATAGGTATTTCCTTCATAATTTACTTCTGAAATTCCCAATAGGTATAAGATATAACAATTTAATAAATCTGTAATACTGTAAAGCTGCAATAGAAATTTAATTTACCCTTTGTTATTACAGGTAAGCGATTATCGGATCAATATGCACGTGTCTTCTCCAGGTAAGTAAAACATTATTAATTGATCGCCGCCGTAAGCCAGCCATTTTATATTAAACTCAAAGAAGGTACAAAAGTGTTGTAAATTACCGAGGAAACCCTCCTCTTACATGTCCAGGGACGATAATAATTTCACGTTTTAATTCTCCATCGCCACTCGCAAAACTTTTCAATAGAAGAATACCGGTAGGTACGTGCGCAAACTTGGCGAAATAATCCAATATAGATTTGTTTTGTTGCCTTAAGATTCCGCGGTTTCCATATTAATGTTTTAAATTTAGCTTTTACAAAGCTACGGCCAATGATTGCCATTCGATGAAAAGGTTGAATTGTATACAGGCACGGTGTACGGGCACGGGCAGGGTGCAGGTGGACAGGACAATCACGTCGGATTCCAATCGCATTGTGCCGCCATATCGGCCGTATCGTCCACTGCAGTGTTTCAGAGAATGGCAAGGAGTGTCGGACGCTACAAAAAGCGTAAAGCGTATTGTTTTCGCGGCGCGCAGGAAGCGGCCAGCCAGCACTGACAAGCGATCGCTGGCGCTAATGGCGCGCTGCAGCGCTACTCACCCCCACTCACTCCGCCCGACTCCAACCCTTACAATAAACTAAGCGCTAATTTCGTTCCTACTTACTGATACAGCGAAAAGTATTAATTCTTATTGACGACCGCTCGCAATTTTCTCCCGAACACGTCTTTATAACTTTTACGATCCCTTTTGGCTCCTCGGAGTTTCTGAATAAACACTCGGATTACTCTCTATTAGCGCTGATAAAGCAAAACATTTTAGGAAGGGCCCGGCTATTATGGTGGGAACGCAAACATGGAAAGAAAAGAGAATGTCAACATATCTTATTGTAGCTCATCACTGTACATTGCGGAGTGCTCGTAATATCTCCACTTGTATTCCATCATGTAGACGTCATATGTCACACGGCTTAAGACAAAGAGAATAACAGGAAACGCATCAGACACCTGATATGTCTGAATCAATGGAGTGCTGTAGGATGTCGGCAGATTGAGTGACAAAGTGCTCGAGGAGGCCGAGGACCCACGGTGACGTCCACTCCTAGACCTAGACTAATTGCTGCCTCAAAGCGACCGGAAAGATCTAGATATCGATCAACCACGGTACTTACGTAGAGGCGGACCTTTTGACAAGGTGAAAGTACTTGGCCGTAAAGCTCACAGGATCTTGTATTTACTCTGCGAACTCAACAGTCCGAACAAACAGATCGTCGGTGAGATATAAGAAAGGGTTTTTATGAGAACCTTTTCTGAAAGTTAATCTGAGTTCTGGTGAAGCGGAACTAAATATTTGTAAGACTGTTCCCATCAGTATTTGATTGCATGTTACGTATTTATTTATTCAAAAAACTTTGTTGTATACAATATAGATTGGTACAATAAAAAGAAACATTAAAAACTTTAATGGTATATAATTGGCCGACTTATCGCCTAAACGCGTAAATATTAAACATTACTACGAGCAGAACAAAACATTTGATTGATTACCAAATGAAAATCAAAGGAGCAACAGCTGTGGGTTGATTAAAATATTGCCCGGACATTACGTGACATATACAGGGTCTCATTTTTTCAGTGAACTCTGTGTCAGCGAAAGTAAATGTATCCAGAACACTAGCTTAACTAAAAAAAAACATTTAAATAAGTAGGCACCTACAGAATAAGTATTTTTTTCTCGAATTCAGAATTGTTCCTATCACGAAACTTGTATTTCGGCTTAATATTCATTGTTGATGTTTACTGATAAAAGTACACCCTGTAATCGTCATAAATATGGCAGTGATATATGGCTTTTTTGATGTTGTCCACTGTCCAGTATATCCTCTGCTAGTCCGAGGATTATCTATAAGCCCAGTATCACCCAAAAAGTTTCTTATTTTATGTCATGTTTTATGCTTAAAACTCGTTTTCTTTTCTGCTAAATTGTTTGTTTAATGACGTATAATAACGTAAAATATAGTAATATAAAAAGTGTTACCAATTCAAAACTTTTCAACAACATTATTTAATATCTTTTTTATACAATATACAACGGAATATAAACCAGATGCGTTAATCTATGGATTTAACGATGTACCAATAGCATATGTACGATAGCTAAAATAGCCTTACACTGACAAGACCTTTTTTATACAAATTAGGTTCTTCCTCATAAAAACTGACCGATAACTTGTGACATATCGAAGTCATTTAACCCAAAGAGGATCAGGTCTCGTGGGTGATAGTTTGGGCACGTTTGGGTGCGCGGGACGCCGCGGGGCGCCAGTGGAGCCCGAGCCAGCGAGCGGAGCGCCCGCCCGCCCTGTCGCGACCCGCGCCCGCCCTACGTCCCCGCCGACCGCAACCGTCTCTCTGTGACAACTATTGTGAAACTTCATGTTCGGATCTGATCCCAGTGAACCCGATACGGGCAGTTCGCACTCATTCATTGCAGTTCAAATACGATCGGAGTGACGTTGGTTGAAGTGATAAAAATAATTGCCGTTCCGTGAGAGTGTTACAGAAGTATTTAAATTATTATTTTTTAAATTTTATTTTTTTATATTGTGAACGTGCGCTATATTTTCTTTTATACTCGTAAGTATGACAAACGAGAGAAACCGGGGAAGAATGCCCTGGGGCATAACTTTGAGCTAGCTTTTGAACTATGTAATAAACTAATAACGCTGGACTGTATCTAATATTTTAAATTAGTTACAGCTATCTGAGAAATTTATGACTTGAGACTCGCTCAAATTGCTCGCTCAAACGGGCCACAAGATAAAGATGGTTACATTGGCAACATTACTTTAGGCTTTGTGAAGCAACAACTAACGAGAAAATACAACAATTTTAGTGAATCTGTGTTTAAGAAAAATGCTGTTTTCTACAATGAATAAAGAAAACACACAAACAGCAATTAAAATGAATGTCCTGAAAATTCAAACGATAATAATTTAAACAGTTTCATTATTAACAGTCTGTTTCTGTCGGATAAAATTATATTTGGTTGGAAAAGTGGCCAGATTTTGGTTTAAGCTCCGGCCTATCTCGCCACAACTTTCATTGATACCGACGCGATACTATTACGTGCAGCTAAAGTATAAATAAACAAAATTGTACGTAGGTACAAATGAATAGAAACCTGAATGCCTCACTATTAATGCTATTATTACGAGTATAAATCCGTCGGACCGAGCGTTAATTCAGTTTGCTTTTATTAAACAGCATTCATTTACAGAATATAAATTAACTACGACGTTTAAGTTCTTGAAACCTTATCCAATATTATATCTATTAAATAGAGGTAAAATTAAACGCCTAATCTCGTCACATTCATTCACACTAGCGTATTTCTTACATTATTCATAATTTCCCGAAAGTTTCTTTTCATCTTATAAGATTTTACAGTTCTCAGATATAGAAATAAACTTATTTCAGTCTAAGAAATTAAATTTATTTTTATATATAAACCAGTTTCGTATCGAGGTACCTCTAATTCTAATAAAAGTATGGATGCAATTACTAGCAAACTTTGTTCCGTGGCTCGTGTGAGCTCTACTATTTCTGGCCAGCAGTAGATTCTGTCTAATGACATTCCCCACCTGCAGGTTATTGTCCAAATGTCACAGCTCCAACTCATTTATGAGATAAGTTTGTGATATTGCAGGCTGCCAAAGCTGGACACGAGAAAGCTAAACCCATATTTAATATCTGCGCCGTAAGGTCACAAATGCTTATATATTAAGCTAATGACCGGGTCGTCGTAAGGTTGTATGTATACATCTGTAAAAATATGTTGTTGGTAAAGGTTAAGCTATTAAATCTATCCTGTCATTAAATATTAGATTTATTATATTATATTAGTATAGTTACGTACTGGATAAATTTAATGAAAACGCTTAAGCTAAAAGCTTAGCTGAACTTTCTATGCTAAGCTCTCCATACGGAAAACTTCTATTACTCACATTCGACTCATTTTAGTTGAGCACAAATTAAGTATGGGATGCTGCGGAGCGATTACAAGCTGATTTCTCATCTTACTGTCAGTTTCATACCCGAGAAAGTACATCTGATCTCAAGTTAAATACAATTTGGGTATGGAATGCAGCGCTGTGAATGTTTGAAGTATCAAAGTAGAGACTATAAATAATAGTCACCAAAAAAAAAACATGTTTAACAAAGATTTTCCGTTTATTTAACACTGATATTTATTACTTTGTTTATCCGTAGAGAGTAGCCAATTTATTGATAGATTTAATTCTTTGTAGTCTGTTTTCTAAGAAAAAAAGGCAAATGGCCAGGATGTTGTTGGGTCAGTATGTACATAATTAGAATGTTCCAGAAGCAACCCGCGGCTAGAAGCTTCGGTTTTCTATTTCCATTTTCTCTAATTTCGGAGAATGTCTGTAAGCACTAAGGACGGCGATGTAGCCATTCTGGAGTGTGCCAACTGTATTGTTTGAATGAAGACCACAAAAACAAGTACCTACTTATAACAGTAAGTTTTAACTTTTTATACCAGTAAAAAAAAACTCAAAAATTACAAAATATTACTTTTACTTTAAAAGGACAAATATAATTATGAAATTTAATAATCCACATAAGTAAAACTGAATCTAAAAACGTTTCCAGAAGAACTTAAGCAAATTTAATGAAACCTAAAACACCCTCTACTAAGGTACCTCTTTGTGGACTTTGTATTTTACGAGCGTACGAGTAATTACAAGTAAAGTAATAACGAAACGTATTTTTATCCATATTTTATTTTAACTGAGTGCATCAGTGTATTCTGTGTATTTATTTTATTTACTGATGCTTTTTGCACATAGTGCGGTAAATAAGCGAACAAGCGAAATTCACAGATTGAAATGAATGAATACAACAGAATCGATATTTTATTCAGCAAAGTATGACTTTTTCATCCGCCAAGTACAATGCGCAGTAACACGGAAAATAACCTCGATTATTTGGTGTGTTCATACATTTTAGCAAATAACATGCAAATACGGGGTGAAAGGAGTCGGCGTATCGCTCCTCCGAATATAGGATATGAATATAGGATTTTAGACCTTATTACGTGCGCTTCCTTCGCACAGGAAGCTTATTTCCGCGCGCCGCACATTCCTAGCTAGAGATCAGATTCCCGCAGGCGCTGTCGTCAAACGTGTAGTGTGTTCACTCGCTGTAACTGCCATAAAACTAATCCAGGGCCGTCTAAATCTTATAAGTTCCCTGGGGGTGTCAAATTAGAGCGACAAACTTTAAACTTTAGGGCAAGTTGTGCTGAAAAACGACACTATTATTAGAACGTTCAAAGTGTCAAGCTTATTCATCTCGAGCCTAATTCGAAATCTCTTTTCCTCTGTAGAAAGAAAGTATCAAAATTCAAAGAGATTTCTTGTTACTCGACGTTTATCCGCAGCATTAAAATGTGGAGCCAAGAAAAAGTACATTATGTTGCCTTAGAATACTTCTTACATTTATATCGTTTTAACTGCAAGAGTGGAGTCTGCTACAAGTAAATCGTTAAGTAAATGTAGCTTGCTTTTGTACTCTAGTTGTGTGATAAAATAACTTTTATAGGTACTCTTATTTAATAAAAAGCTATACAGAACATAATGTTAGTTAGGTCATTTATATCAATATTTATTATTTACTTAAAGAAAGGACAGGAGATATAATTTTCGGGAGGAAAATATTGTCTATATACTCGTCGATAACCTACTCAATACTGTACTACGACCTTTGCTATTAGTAAAAAAAAAAAATTGTTGTTGGCTAGTAGAGATGTTGGGCGCCCTCATCAAATTCCTTATACATGAAGCGTTTGCTCGGATGCGCTGGAAAGTAAAACTTGAACTGAATTTTTCGTGTGTACCACTGAGGTTTGCTCGTGTTCTTCCCGATAGAAAATCTATTCCCACAGGATTTTTCAATTTCCTGACATAAAAACTTTATATCTTTATTTTATAGAACGTTTTATCTGAAGTAGCAGTAAGGAAAGCTGAAGAGTTTTCATTTTTTGAATTTACAATGCATACGAGTGATGCGTTTTATGTCCTGCGATGTTGTATCGTGCCCTGGGGCTTTAGCCATGCGGAACTTTCGTTTTACTACTTATTATATTGGTCTGTAATGCCATTTATTTATGTGATCATATCAATCACGATAAATACACTCGGGTGGAGATAGTTATTATATGTCCGAGAGCGAACGGTTCACATCACTTGTTATATCTCATATAGTTCGTATTTTATATTTTTTGGTGTTTCTCTTTGTCATTATATTGTTAGTTGCGCCTAGACTCACCCCTCAGCCGAAGGGATAGTTTTTAATATTGACACATAAGTTAATATGAGAAACAGTACCTACTAATACAGAAAGTTCTATTCTATTATATTTTTAGTAGAAGGTTAATAAGGTTCCGTCCGGAGTATTCAGTGCCACCATAAAGATGTGTCAGCCCCGACTATCCACATTACGCTAGCCGATAATGGGTAGCTATTACAGTAAAGAGCTGGGCTACTCAATATCTATTACAAGTCAGCTACATGCCCAATGAGCCATACCGTCTCAAACTGTTGCCAACAACTGAAGGTAAAATTAATCAAACTTGCATGGTATCGACTCAACTTCCACTGTATGTTATGTCATTGGTTAATGGGAACTTCTTAGACTAATGTTGGTACACGACACAAGGGACGTATCTTATTAACAGTAGGTAATATGAAAAGGGTATTGTGAAATCAGCGTGTATCTATTGCTTATCAAATTATAAATTATTTTACTCTATAAAGGTACCTATAAATGTTAAATTCTATTCAATGTCTAATTTTTTTTTTTGTAATAAATTGTCCTTCTTTTTTGCACCGACCCATATTGTACACAATAAAGTGTTTAAATAAGTAATGTTCGAGGTTACTGTCAAGTTGTTTAAAAAAACGGTCTAGTTAATACATACTATATACGACAATACATAATTAAACAGAAAAATAAACTAAAATCTACATTATATTTTTGTTGTTTACTCATTAAAATTGTACATAGCTAAGGATAACAGCCTACTTTGTTTTACTTTGGGTGCTTAGAAAAATAATTTTCTAGGAAACATGAATCCTTTCGTAGATGCGTTCCCTATGAGACAGGGTGTTTAAAAACAAGTTCAGGTTCCCAGGCTAAACACATCAGAGCACAAGTGAGAAGATACACAATTTCGCTGTATCGTGTTCGACGAGGAGACTATCGGATTCGTACCTACAATTTAATGGTCCAAATATTATTATTTATATTTTTGCCGTCTCTCATCTCTCCTCTCATGCAAAACGAATCTATCTATCGTCTATCTAATCTATCGTCGCACCACCGTCATCGCGGATAATAAATAAAAATAACCAGAAAAAACCGTTATTTTGTTATTTCGATTAATTAGCCAATCAGAAATGAGTACGATAAGCGAGCACGGTGATTGATTGGCCGGTGGTTTGTTTATTGAGCTGATTGGTTCGCTAATAAACTAGCGATTGAGTCTCCACTTGTGCGAGGTTCACGTCAGATCTATCATCGCTGCTGATTGGTTGTTGGGGGGACATTAATAGCTATTTGTCACCACTCGGCGTCACTACGAGTGAAACGTCATTAATTACTATAACGCACTAAATGTTATTATCATCCACCCTGTTTGTTTTAATCTCGAACTATAATTGAACAGTTTTGACACTGATTTATGGAGCCTATTGATCAAAATATTGTACGAGTATATCAGGCGAATTAATAAAAGCTCTTTTTATGGTATGAGTTTATTAAACAATAAAACGAAGTAGTTTTGTAAGAGGAGCGCGAATTTAAAACATCATTTCACGTTAACATAAAACACCATTGCACTATTGCTGTTTGACCTTTTTTGATGCTAATAAAATATAATAGGTATTTTAAACTTTGGTGTGTGCTAACGAAAGTTTCATGAAAAATGAAACAAAAGCGGAATTATATTATCTTTTGACAGTGTGATCATGCCGCGTGTTCTTTGTGTAGGGGCTGCCTTTGAACAGAATTGTTCACGCAATGTTCTTTCATTGCAAAGATGCTGCGTCGTTAAATATATTCTACAGACAAAAACCCACAAATAATGGAATGAAATAAACTCCATCGTAGCTCTTTCCCTTGATTATCGCGGGTCTCGACTTCTGATGACGGCCGCGATACAATTACCGAAAATATCCTTTTTGTACCAGATTTGGCAATTTATGTCGCTTTGTGTGTGACGCATTTTATTCATATTCACAGAATATTACTTTTGAACAAAATATGAGTTTTCAACATTAATGATAAAAGTATTTCTATTTGTTTGGGCTTTGTTAGCTTGTTCGCTGTTTCGCCAGCAAAAAACTTGTCAACAAAGTTGATGAAGCGCAACCCCGGCTAGTAAATATCTGATGGACTTGAGCAGTTCTATTGTAACAGAACAGCGAGCATTCGCCGTCATCACTTACAGGATCTGCTTGTTTTTTATGCAACATAACATTCGCTATTATCGGAATTACAAGTAATTGCTCAAGTTTATCAGCACCTCTATATATACATGTATACCTATAATAGATAGGACATTTCCGGGCGGTGTAAAAAAGGTCTGAGCACATATATTGCCGCCCTGAGACTCCCTGTCTTAGTTCCCGACATTTAAATACAGCTCAAATCCCTGCTCAGTGCTACTTATGTAACGCGGGATAATGGACTGGAAACCCGGAAAAGAGACAAAAACACAACTCTGTACTCATTTGTCTGTTGTCAGGGACGTAAATATTGGCCGGTTTGAAGTTGCTTTTATTATATCGTCTAAAAAACTCTATTCTTATCTATCTTAAACCCACACACTTGTTACCCGTGAGAAAATTAGTAAACAAGTAAGTATTTGTGATGCCCTAAATCACGTATTTCCTAAAAACATAAACCTGCTCAAATTTTAGTATAAATTGGGTCCTTAATTACACATACTAATCA
The DNA here is from genome assembly GCF_932276165.1 of Plutella xylostella. Lineage (NCBI taxonomy): Eukaryota > Metazoa > Arthropoda > Insecta > Lepidoptera > Plutellidae > Plutella > Plutella xylostella. The sequence goes on along the minus strand of NC_063984.1, from coordinate 5,400,015 downwards.
GCGTAATATGTAAACTAATTAGCTCGTAAAGCGTTTATGGCTCGGGAATTATCTTTAAATAGCACCTGGTGGACGATAACGTATTATTAGTATATAAACTAGGTCAATTTACTAGCCGCTATGAAGACATATACTGAATAAAAAGTTATATTTTTTTTGTTATTTTATAGCTTTAATGTTTGTATTTACCTCACTCAATGAATATATTTTGGTACCTTTTAGATATAGGTACTACCTATCGTCTATTGACTCGACCTACAGCGATACAACGTAGATAATCTACTCATAACTAAATACTACGACCTTTGTTACATAGAATAACAGTTTGGGCCGCTTTAACATTCAAATTGATGAATAATTTCTTTGGGTAAAAACAATATATTTTTTTCTAAAAGATAAACATAGTTTTTACTCTCAATCCCATGATGCTAGGTTTAAAGAAAAGTTATGAGAGGATTGTGGCCTGATCCTACGAAAATTGGAATTTAAAACAAGTTTTCTTATAAAAGCCGAGCAAGAATTTTTAGGATTCCTTCATAAAACTTTAATATCATAGAAATACGTAGAACTGCTAGCGAGGTTTTTATTTTCATTCTGTTTACAACACCGTTTCAAATGCCAAGTTTATTTTAAAAACAAGAATAATGTTTTTATGCCCAGTAATATAATTCCATATTACCACAAAGAAGCCGTAATACTCATGCAAATATTTGGTTCGGCTCGTAAATTTGGACTAAAAATTCAGCCGAAGAACGTGCTTTGAGACATAAATGAAGAAGGGTAGAACTGTACAATGGGTCTCGGAACATAATATAAGTTTGGCCGTAAACTGTAACAGCTGCATGGGAAGTAACGGTACCCACTCGAACGGAGACCGAATGGGAAATTGAAGACGGCCAAAGCTTCAGATGATCGTCCAACGGGTGCTCTAAGATACCATTCTCAATGGCTATCCTCCTTTTATTAAGTGTTATTGTTCCTTTATTTAAATAAGGAACTAGATAACGCTATTCCATTAACGGTTGTATTGCTACGAAAATCTAGCTACGCCGCTCGTAGCATCCTGCGTAGCTGTTGCTACGGGCGTAGGCCTGCTACTACGAGTATGCTACAGATGTCGTTTCAAATACATCGGTAGGTACCACCACTGAGTTTCTGAAGTGACTAACTTAAATTGTATTTTTAAACGACTTCGAAAATGGAGGCGGCGCTCAATTCGTCTAAACCTACGTCTTTTTTGTAAGAATTTTGCGCAATAACTTCGTCACTTATGAATGGATTTTGACAATAACTTGGTGTTTAATTTTGGCAATCTAGTAGAGTGAACATTGCAAACAAAAATGGCTCGCACGAGGTTCACTGAATGGACATGGAAAGCATTTTTTCCTTGAACATTAAGGGCTAGTGTTGAAAAGGGTCTTTCTAGTGATATAGATGCTGACTAAGCATCCTGTTCGCTTAACCACATTGGTTAGATAATCCCATCTTAGATTATCTTGTCTTGCAAAGCCCTTTATATGTCTTCAATGTTTTTAATAGCAGACATTTCTGCAGCAATTTTCTTGTCTATTATATGCAGTTATTTATTTACTATAAACGACTGTTTTTTGTTTCTATTTTTTGTCTATGATTTCTGATAAATGATTTAGTATGTACACTCAGCTGCACGTCGTCGTTATACACTTCTGTACCTTGTCAAACTGAAGAACTGTCAATATTTCAATGAATGGATAGGCAGTTTCAGATTGACAACTTTGACAAGGTACAAAAGTGTATAGCTACTTATGCAGCTGACTGTACCTACCCTGTTACAAGTATAACTATCGTGTCTTATAATGTTGATGTTGTTGTTATTTACCAACATAATATTATTCCAATAAAAAACGAGACAAATAGCTTTGCCCGTCTGAATTCTCGGCATTTATGTCAGAAAAAAAAAACTTGTTGATATACAACGCAGTGAATAGCTCTAAATGACACCGGTGGCGCTGTCAGTCGCCCCGCGGTGTCCGCGCTGCGCTTGACACGTTGTACCGGGATGATGACAGCCTCCCCCCCCCCCGCCTCTCCTACCCCGCCCCAGCGACAGCCATGCGACAAATTAAAACTGTCCTTTTGCCTCCCATCTGACGTGAATAAACATGCTTACTCTCACATGATAAACAGAGTTTGGCTCGTGAATGTCGCAAAGGTAATAAACCGGGCAAACATTAATTGGACGCAAATATGTGTCTTCACAACACGCTGACCTGAAAAGTTTCCGACTAAAGCAGGAGTTTATGTTTTACTTATTTTTTGTTGTCAAGTTAATGGAGTGTCTAATCCTGCCTATAAAGATATATCAAATTGTTCTTAATACAATCGAACAGCCTAAAATCCACGTGGATAATACGTATACTTTTGCGTATATGTAGCGGGAATTAATGAATTCCAGGTAAAAGACTTGGCTAAAAGGATTTTCCTGAAACAAAGATTGGATCATGTTTAAAAAATGTGTAAGGTGTTCGGGGTTTTAAATCGAGGAGTGACAAGCGTTCCCCGCCCCCTCCCCGCGTCGTTTAGCCCCCCCGCCGGCGCCCGCGCGCTGCCACACGACTCACTGAGCAAATTTGCGAAATCTCGTTTGAGCACGTCATACATTTTTTGTATATTTTACCTGCATACCTTTGACGTATTTATGTCGTGCGGCGTCACGCTTTCTACCGTGCAAACAGCTGAGAATTATTTTTTTGCGATTTATGCCGCTTTCGTACTGGGCACTGGGAATTGTTGGGAAATTTAAGTGTACGCGGGATTGCCACGCGGCGCGGCGGCGGCGGCGGCGGCGGTATGCTAATTGACTAACCCGGACATGGAGGAGACGTTGCTAGTTAATTAGCATAGAAGCTTCTCGCTGAGCCGGCGCGGTTCTCTTTAGTGACGTTAGGTTCCTTCGCAAACGTAGTCGTACCGTAAAATCCGCCGCCCGTCCTATTTAGTTAGTGACTGAGGTACTCGCAATGATATTATACCTCGCCTCCCACTTGATCCTTTGTCGGTGTGCCGCTAACTAGACTGAGTGCTACAAACTTTCATTTGCTCACAGTGTGAAGAAGTATAAGTTTATGAAAATTTAACACAGTCGCTCTCTCATCGGCTGAAAGGTAGTAATAGAATTGGATGACAAAGTGCACACGCTTGGACTTTGCTTTCGTTCACTATTCCAGTCTTAATTAAGTTTCTCCTGTAACTGAACTCTCTGTTCTCTTAATAATGAGTACTCAGAAGCTAATCGGAGGACATACGTTTGCGTTAGCATATGTTATGCAGACAGAGAGAATGCGACATGCTCTCAGCCGACGCTCACGTTACAGCTGCACGGTAAACGCATCGCTGCGAAGCGGATCCTTGTCCCCAAATCTAATTAGGCGACGACTGAGAGATAACCGCTATCCCAACTTGCAATATGCGAGCTAGCACCTAACGTGCTTATCAAACTCCAGCAGACACTGAATACAATCCCCCGTAGATACAAAGCCGGAGGTACGAGAAATAATTTACTTAAAAAAGCATCGGAACATGTTGGTCCAGGGAGCCGTTGTCCTGAAATGATCGCAAGAGAACAGCAACGATAGAATCTTTTTGTTGTTTACACAAAAGATTCTGAAATTGCTTCGTAATTGTGCCTGACCTTTTTAAAAAGAAGTCTGGACGGTGGCATATAAATCTCTTGTTCAACAGAAATACTAAAATTAAAACTACCTTTGTGGAAGATATTTTATGTGGTTATTTGTGGTAAGTTTGATTTACGTGAACAAGGGTTTCCGAACCAATAATCACTATTTATAGGCGTTCGCAATTATGAGAAAAATAATTTTGTAGCTATTGTAAATGTTGGTATATTTCCGCTTGCTAGCTTAAAAACATACATTTGTTTTACCGACAAAAATCCCCTTCCTCTTGTGTGTTTGCATTGAGAGCATTCTCTCTACATGTAGTTCTATTGTTGTTAGCTTTTCTCATCCAACCCTCCGAGTATTTATAAAGTTAGTTTGCTACCACTTCTATTTATCAGAATGGCTGAGCTGGCAGTACAATATATGCTTGCTTACTTATTTTGGAAGCATAACCTTAAAGCAGTGCTTTTCTTGTCGTGAATATCAGATCGGCGAAAACATATAATATTTGTGTCCATACCTATACAGAGTTTCCGTGTCAGTAACCGACATTGTAAACAGAGTGAACGAGGGAATGTTGGTTCGGTTGTCATACCTAACACAATCAGCTCGAGAAACTAGACTATAACAACAAAACTCGGCCAACATTTTAAACAAATTACTTGTATTACTAAACGAGCTGAATTCAGAGTGTACAGTATTTATTCTTTATCCGGCTAAGAGTTATTTGTCTTGCCGGAGTTTGCGGCGCCGCGGGGCACGTCCCGACCGCCTTGCAGCGCCGCGCTCGAGCCTCCACTTGATCATCTTTCACGCAGACACACTGCTTTTTGCTATAACATATCTCTGTTTTAAAGTAACTTCTTAAGTAGGTTATTGTTACGTTACTACAATGTTTATAAGCACACTTTGTACACACAGTATACAAAATAGGCATAGCAGCGTGATGCCAAATAAAGAGTACAAACAGCTGTTACATTTCTAAGTCATATGACTCCGGAGGCCCGGGACGGATGTTTTCGGAGTTCCCACTTCCTTACGAGTATTGAGCCGCTCTTGACGTATCCCTGACTTTCCCAGCCCTTTCTAAGATTAATGCCAAATTGTTTATCTCGGAATTGTTTGCCCGAAGGACCTTTCCGGTTTAACCGTGAGCTCGATAACAAGCGACTCTGTAAGTAATCGCCATCCGACCCTGAAAGGGCCTAGGTGGAGCAGCCTTATTGTATTCGTACTTACAAGAAATCTTGTTTAAGGACTGGAGAAGTAGGTAAAATACATGTATGATAAACTACGGAATAGTTCTGTACAATATAATAATACGTTTGTTGTGGCTGCAATAAACTTTGGCACAGTTGTGCATGTACTATAAAAATCTAGAAAAATTGCTACAACTTCACTTTGTAGTTTCACCATTATGTCATGGTCTTTCAAACTTTGCAGTTCGAAATTACTCTCCGTAAGATTTGTGTGTTCTCTAGATACCTACGTTAAACGCCAATGTCTGCGAGGGATTTAGTTGCATTTTGCAAACGAGTGAGATCGGCCAGTCCCGGGAACAATATCCATCTGGTTTTGTTCCAGGTCGCCCGACTGCTCACATAAGCCTACTTGCTGTGTGATATGAATGCAGCGAAACTTCTTTTCATGCAGCGGGAATGTTCCAGAACTCGCACTTGCCGGGCTCAAGTGGTGTTACGTAAAAGAGCTTCATGAATTCGATCCCAGTGCCGACTTTTCTTTATAGCGCGTGCTATTGACGCTTATGACTCCGGTGATGGAAAAATTGCGTCGACGAAACTGCATTTTCACTGGCAATTCAATTTCAGTTTACCGTGTAATGGATTATTGATATTTTGTCAAAAGTACAAAAGGGAATTTACGATTCGGATGTTAATACTGGATTGAATTAATATCGCTATCAAAATGAATCAATTTTTATGTGCAGTGTAACTACAGTGTTGTTCTTATTTTAATATTTGTTCAAGCTAATTGTTGGATTAAATAGAAACGAAAATATTTTACACCATCGAGAGTTTCCCCGACTATGTACGTTTCCTGCATTTGAATATGAGTTCAAATCCGAATATAGAATAGTGCTCAAAATCAATTCCGCGATATATTCGATTTCACAGCTCAACCAGTAAGCCAACGTTTTGTGTCCTGAGCTTAGCTCCCGATACTTACCTACTGCGTCCTGCAGCATATCTTGCTCGCCCACTCTTTGAATTTCCTCTTTTTGTTGGAATCTGCGAGTTCCATTCCGCTCCAGTCTAATGGACACACGCGGGGACTGTATAACATCCGCTATTTTCCTACTCCTTGCTTTTTGTATCTTCGTCTTTCGTTTCAGCGTGTTTACTGAGTACATATACAATTGTACATACATACCTAAAGGTATAATGAGACAATTCCTTTTCTTTCCTTTAAAAGAAGCATTAAGGCGATTAAATGAATATGTAAACGTAACACGAGTGGTAGTCCCTGGTGACTACACTGTATGCTTTAGTTGGAGGTTGGAGGATAGTTGTCAGAAGTTGTGCCGCGGCGGGGCAAGTTCCCCGCACGCGGGTCCTTCGACAACTCCGCACATCTACTCTCAGTCTTACTTCACCACTTTTCCGCGCAAATTAAATTCCTCACTAACCCTTTACTCTCTTGGGGATTTCGCATCGAATCGAACCGATTCCGAACCTATTGCATGTAGCTTTACTTTTTAAATTAGATTTAGGACAGCTGCACACTTGCGAGCTCGGCGCTATGTGGGAATAGCACTCAAAGTAAGAATTAGATTGAATTCAAACTTAGTTTATGGCACCGTTTCAAGTACATTTTGTTTTTACCTCGATTTTATGGCGATTTTCGAATAATACCCTGTGCGAGATAGCTTTAGAGCTGATTTACTTCGAGCAAATATATCTTGAAAGAGGATCGGATTCGCGATCAAGACGTCGCTTCACTTGACTAGATATTCATAAATGTATTCGCGGTGCTATGTCAAATATCCTATAATAGTCTATTCTCATAAATCTACCTTCCTATTTTACTGAAATAGCTTTATGTATAATGTGAAAATTTCCTCTTTGGCAAGTTAGCTTCCTGCTTTAGTTGTATTAATTATTTATTTCATCATAAAGTCGTAAAACAAAAGTTATTCATAATAACTTTTGTTTTAACCTTTCGGCTTACTATACCACTATTGCAACACCCTTTATATTAAATTTTTAACAAAACGTACTGGCTCACATTCTGCAAAGCATAAATTACTACGTGTTACTGCCATATTGTACATGTATGTTTTGATTTAAGTACCCACCATATTAAGCAAGTTTCAGAATGTGTTTATTTATGCTATGAGGAGAGTTTTCGTAATTAAAGAATAATCTAGACCTAGTTTAAATTAGAAAACTATTTGTGCAGTGAAAAGTTAAAAGGTTTATAGACGATGCACTATTATTATTAGATAAGTGAAAAAAAAAAACCTCCTATTAGGATTATTCAGAGCTTGATAGGTGTATATTGCTATCTTGGTATGCCAATATAATATTTTAGTTGTGACTAAAATCTTAATACGTTCAGTTACTCGTTCAAAACTTATATCACATAAATCTCCACCTAATACCTACCATGTAAGGGTTTTGCAAACGAGCGCAAAATTTAGTTGCCATGTTGTAAGCAAAGTAGGCACGAGCCAGCCATTAATTATCTGCAACGTATGCACATCGACTATATTATCTGCCATCCGCTGACGGGTTTCCTCCACATACTGCCAAATAAGTTTGTTGTCTTTTTTGCCATATTCCACGAAGTCAACGTGAAGCCAACCGTAGCTCCCTCCAGAGGTTTGGGCAAGATATTGCGAGTAAACAAAGCCTCGGTAAAAATATAAGATAACCTTGCGTTTTTGTTCTCAACAAAGATGATTAATATACACGTATAAGTACGTGTTCTGCATACGTGTTCATTTTCTTTATAATGTGGTCGTGTTTTCTGTAAAGTCCATTATATTGTGTCCGACATTTATTTTGTCTTTAATGAAACCTCTTATTCGTCGCTAAATATTAAAATAGAAGAAACAGGAAAGGTAGGAATGTATTTTTCATTCCATACGTGCTCCAGTAAATCGAAAGTAAGTATACGGCGTGACTTAAAAACCGTTCTTTATAAAAGGAAGTGCTCAGTTTAATAATCAGAATCATGGCGGTACTTGGTGTGTATTATCCTAAGTATGGGCATAAATCATTCTAACCGTCGGAGCGGGAGCAGCGCGATATTGTGGTCCAAATAAAGTTGATTCACGACATGCGACCCGTTCCACATTTTCTGCAATATTGTAAATTTTTGCTATCACATTTGAAGTTGTACAAAGCTAGAACATAACCTAATCCAGTAAACGTGTTTTCACCAACATCCTGGCAACGGTTTGATCTTAGTTACGGGCCTGACTAAGAATGGGAACCCTTTGAAATAAAACCGATACAATTTATGAAAAGGCCGTGGGAACTGTGCATGGCGTCTTTAGGAGCGCCCTTGAGAACCTTAAGAGATTGCCGACTTTTGTTGTGCGATGTTCTGTGTAGTTTCGAATGAATCAGTCTAAATTTCCTTTCATCTGTGAATAGAGAGGTTGATTTTATTATGTTGTATTGGATGGGCGGCGCATGGGTGTACAAATGGAAGGTTTTATATCGGAGCGGCGCGGCCGGCGAGTGGACCTTCCGTCCGCTGCTGGCTGGAAGTAACTCCATTTTTTATATCGCACATTACATTGAATAAAATTCGGCGTCGATCCCATCCACGGGGCAAACAGGCGCTGGACTGAAAATTATGTTAAATTTTCCCGCCTTCTCCTATAGAGATATCGTCCAATATACTTTACGTACTGGAATTTCTACAAGATAAATGCCTGTCTTTTAGCAGGGATTTTGCCGACTTAGTATTCATGAGATTTTTATTTTACTGCTCAATTGACCTTGTTTAAATCTTAAAGATAAACAACGAACATAATATTATTGTATTTGCCGAAGTAATTAGCGCGCTGTTCCGATAAAACAGGAAATAAATAAAAGTATGTACAGCGTCCGTCGCGGAGGAAATGCGGACAAACAACGATCCGTGGAGCTTACTCTGCTGACAAAACGACTGCTAATGTGATTTTAATATAACAATAAAATATCACTGCAGATAATGTGCGGTATGCTGGGACCGAATCAGATATTGAATTGGATCGGAAATCAAATTCTCGTACGTTTTTAACTTGTGATAGAACTAAAAAACAATACGCTTTATTACGTTACTGATCAAATCGATTGTTTGTTTGTTTTAAAAGGTCTTTATTTTCATAAACTTACACAATTATTTAACAACCCAGTATACATTAATCCTAGGCTAAACAATCTTAAGATAATAACGTTTACAAGACTTACAATCTATTGAAACATATGAATAAATGTGGGATTAATTAAGTAACATCAGCTGTGAGATAAAAAACTATAAAACAAGTTATGTAACATATTAGTAAATGCACATTTTTAAGATAGGTAGGTATATAATAAAAAAAAAACAGGAACTTATACACGATAAGAATAAGTAGGTATAAAACCTACCCTAACAAATGACAATATAACAATATATACTTATTTGTGACTTAATCATAGCATTAAGTGACAACAAAAGCTATTTAATTGCATAAAATAAATAAAGCATTAGATAGGTATCAAATACTAGACCGATAACTTTTAAGATTAGAAGTTTACGGTAAGTAGGTAGTTGTTAAAAGTGCGGCTGCGAACATAAGCAGTGCGAGCTGCGGCGGCCGGCGACGCGATCACGCGCATGACTCATGATGGTCACGCAGTGTCCGCGCGCCCGTCGTGATGCAGCAAGTAGTGATGGGGTAGTTTCGTCACATATCGATATCGATAATTAGACGTCATGGGACGGGTTGTGCCAATCATCGAGATGAGGTTGTTAGGATGGTCAGGATTAGTGATATAGTAAAACTTCATGGTCAATCTTATAATGAAGTCGATTAATCTAGGAAAATCTATTTTTTTGTGTCGAATCGATTATAAATTTATAATCCTTACCATCTGCGGAAGAAAAACTGAATGTTTTCGGAATAATGCAAACTTGGAAGATCGAATAGTAGGTAACAAATAAAGCAGTTGTAAAAACGAGTTGAAATAACTCTACACGAGCAGATCGCACCCCGGCATCGTTGAACCACTATACATTTTTAACGTATCCGCGTCTCAGGCGACACTTTGCCACACTTCTTACAAAGAAGATTTATGCTAACACCTGGAACAAGATTAGAAAACGAGAACAGAGGTGACTACACTGACTACTGAGGAAACGAACATTGTAGAAGAAAGATGGGATTTTTTACATTACATTGGTGAAGTCACCGTCTAACATTCAGAAGTGCATGTTAAAAGGGATATGGCGTTGTTACTATTTCTGATTTTAATAGAATTTTGAAACATATGTAAAAACATACCTAGTTATTGGTAGTTCCTGTAATTTAAACACATCTCTACATTTTCCGTGTCCTAACAATTTTCCACGGCAAGTAATGGCGCACGTAAATTTAATCTCGTCTACTTATCCTGAAACATTTCATGGTCTCTGATTTTTATGACATCCAAGCGATATAATTAAGACCGTGTTGAGGGTTCTAACAAATTATTTAAAGTACTTTACTAAATCAAAAATATACTCAAGATATTAGAAAAAAACGCAGGATTTCATCTAAGTACTTATATACTTATCAAACCAAGGTCGATTCTGGATGCCTTGACGTCAAAAAGGTCGTTTAGTGCCGGAAATTAATAACAAAAGCAATTTCACTATCGTCAAAGCGATTTTTTATTTTAGTACTCTAGATATAACTTTTTGTTTGGTTGAATGGTATAAAGTAATAAATATATTTAGTCCACGCTTTTACACATATATTTTTTGTTTGTGCATTAAAGAAATAAATTTATAAATAATATTGTTGACAAGAATAACTTTGACGAAACGATAGCTAAAAACTGAATAGAGTACCCCTATGACTCTATATAATTCGTTTTACTTGGAGGTCTGAAAATTAAAGTAATTTAAATTAGGTAGGTACGTAAACACATTTCTCACTGAGGTACTTCATTATAATTCACCTCAGTAATATTTCTCTGACAATTTTTTACTGTAGCAGGATTTGCGGGGATCAATCAGCGCTGCCTTTTAGTGAGCCCGCAACCGCGGAGCGTTGTGGTCCATTTATTTGGCCTCCACTATATTTCCGGTCTTTTACCAAGGCCGCTTCGGCCATGTTTGTGGACGTACCCACATTAATTCCTTGGCAAGCATTGTTTTTAACCGCCGGAAAAGAGGTCGGTTATAGTATTAGATGCTTATGTCTGCATGAACGGATTCTAATGCGTTTTTTATTGTTTGAAAGTTGATTAGATTTTGAGTATCCTTCGTTCGATCAAAAGCAGTTGCGTCGCTGAAAATTATGTATATCTTACTGCATTGTTTGCTGCAGATTATTTGATAGAAGGCAGTGTAATCATTAGATTTTTGAGCACTAGAAAGTACAGTCAAGGAGGGTTTTATCAAGATTTTCATTGTAAGTACAGTACTGAAAAACGTACCCAAAACATCACAATACTGTATTTAACTATGCACATAAATGAATGAAAGAAAAGAGTATGCGGAGCTGACTGCCAACCTCCAATAGTGGAGAGGCACTTGAAGAAGAAGATAAATCAATGTACCTATAATTATATGTGAAAGCTTGTTATTAACTCATGATACCTACTACAATGTTTATATCTCTGTATTTAAAGTTGTTAGCTTTCCTAATAAAATAAAATAAAAATAAAATAATTGTATAACACTTATGTAAAATATTTTATTATGTACCTAGGTACATTAAACACCCCATACAGAATTTGCAGTGCCGTTCATTCTCAAAGAAAAAAATATAGCAGGTACAGTGCAGACGAGGGCGACTTGATCGTGGATGCACGTCGCTCGCTGAATGCCCCGTCCACAATCGCGCGTGATACTCGCCATCAGTATGCCCACGGCGCCTCGCAGCAATTACACCGATTGTGCTGCCACTGCCCAGCCCCCCCGACCCCCCTTCCGCACTTTAAACCACCCGGCTTTCTTATGTCCACAGAAATAATTAAAACCCCAAATAAAAAGCATTGAACCATTTACTCATCCGTAATATCCCACGGAATCCGCCCAAATTATGCCACAGACAAGAAGTGGAATAAACAGAGTGAACCGTTTTTAAGCAAAAAACGTTAGGGCGCTAAGTGCTAATTTCGTAAAGCGAATTGTGAAAAGGAAATGGATTCGGCGAATATTTGAAGCTTCGTTTACACAAGTCTTCAAAGCAGTTATTTACTTACTTTTAAAATTATTAACATCGGGACAGTCCGTGGAAAGGTTTTCGCAAATAAATATACATCCGCGCTGGTGCACGATGCGATGGTGTCGAGATGAATAAACATTTGATTATACATATTTATTTCATTTAAATTCAATACTTTTATTATTGTAACGGATTTTATACACAACATTCTTTGCTTTTCGAAAAGGCTTATAGTAAATCTATTTAAGGTCATCTATACACGACAATAACTACACTACATCTATATGTGGTTTGTTATTTAACTCAGGCCCCTCACGGCTAAGCCGATCACGATAAATTATCCATTGTTAGGCTCCGCATTCAACGGAAAGCGGTTTTGTTCAATTCTTCGTCTCCTCGTCAATGGGAAATTTATTACCGCTTCTGTCGAATTCAAATATGGCCGATTATATCAGCGAAGTTAAATGCTCGAGGTGAAGATGCTAATTTTCCTTTTAATTCAGACGCGGAATTAATGGGTCTCCTGAGCGGCCGAATGTGCGATTCGAGCCCTTTTTACTAAACCTTGGAATCAGGGCAAATGGCCGCAGAGGCGATAACCGACTGAAAGTCTCTTATAATAACAAGGCTAGCGAAGGCACTCGCATTTGCAATTGTTAATTACATTAAAACAGCTACAGACTTAAATGTTTTTTTAAGTTCGGCTGATAACATTTGGAGAGCTCCTTCTCACAACGTATTTAAACGCATAACTCGTGCTCACTACCATAGCAAGTTAACCTATTAATATTGTTGAGTAACATTGCGATTATTTACTTCTATGTTTGTTATAAGGTGTGCAAAAAAACCAAATACAGAATTAGACATAATTATGTCTCCTGTAATTCCTGTAAGTTGACTGGTAGATAATACTTTTAGTAGGTACCTATTAAGCCCACTCTTAGTACTTTGTATTAGTTGCAAAGTGATCTAGCTAAAATTGCGGAGTTGTACAGCTTCATTCAGATTCAACTTTTGTGTGGCGTGCACTTTGATTACGAGAAAACTTATATGGGTCGTGTTTTAACTAAGTTTCAGTTCTTAGAAGTTCCGAGTATTATTTTAGTTTTGAATAAATCATGGCTTGCCAACGAATTCTAACACTGAACTCGGAATGAAAAGGGAGTTTTTCGCTAGATCTCTGTGGTTGGTCCGCAGTGGCTGGGGTTTCAATAAAGTTTGGGGGAAGCGAAAAAGGGAAAATCTATTTTGGCAGTTTGTGTATTCGCCATGTGTCTGCGGCTGACCTCCGCTGCGCTGCCGAGAATCTGTTGTGAGGATCCATATCTCATGTTCCTTCCAAACCAGTGATCTCTCACACGGCAAAGATTGCCTCCCAAAAGTATGAAGATTAATCTTTTAAATCGAATAATATTAGCAACGTAGCTACGTAGTTACGAGTCTAGTTAGACTCACAAGTACTCGTATATTCATAATATCACATTGTTCGTAAAATATTACCCGTTATATTATAAAACTTCTTCGCGTTTTATTAAATTTATGACGTATCACAGGCACGTATATCAAATTTGTGGTTTTATTTTTTCGTTTAGGTGTGGCGGGCATGGTACTCATTTAATGGTGATGCGAAGAAGCAATATTTTTCGGGTTAAACCTTTTGAAATTTAAATAGTTAAGTTTTAATGTGAATCAGCCATAAATAACTTAAAGGTGTCAGGAAATGTACGGCATAGCGAGCGGTCGAATTATCGTCTCTGTAAGGCAAATTTACTGCCACACCCACAATGATAATAATCATCCCGTATTTTTTCTCCTCAATTCATAATTAATGAATTTAATATGCCATACTTTGAAGTAAACCAACAAAACATTATGCAGAGACGATATAGATATATAATTGTGATATTTATACGAAATAAAATGGCGACCGAATGGCGTAGTGGTTAGTGACCCTGACTACTGAGCCGATGGTCCCGGGTTCGATTCCCGGCTGGGGCAGATATTTGTTTTTAAACACAGATATTTGTTCTCGGGTCTTGGATGTGCCCGTAAAATGGCAATAGGCCCGCCCCCTATTACATTGGGACTAACATAACACTCTGGCGAAAAGTGGGTGCAGCAATGCACCTCTGCCTACCCCGCAAGGGAGTACATTAGTACAAGGGGTGAGTGCGTGTGTTTATACGAAATAAAACGAACGTTACTCGAATGCGTCGGTCGGTCTCGTAATTAAATGAAGCAGCATGTTGCCTGATATGATTTGGCAGCGTGTCTTACATAGTTAAAAACTCGTCATATCCTTTTAACATGATGTGCAAAGTTGCCAAGTGTGTGTCGCCCCTCCCGCGCCCCGCGCCCGGCGCCCTCCCCCTCTGACGTGTGGACTGCCGGATACACACGGCCCCCTAAATGGATTAGCTATCTCTACATAAATACGCTATTGTTATGATTTCAGTGGCTTTCATGACGAAACAAAAGAAAATTAAATGTTCCCAGAGAAGCGCGATAAAACAAACCTTCAATTTCATTATCGGGCCTACCTTTTGGCTGGTTCGTACTCGCTGCTGAAATATACTCTACTTACTTTGCCTTAAGAAAAAGGGAGAAAAAGCGGTCAAAATTATCACAAAAAGTTTGTTAATAAATTATTTCTAAATTTCCTTTTCTTTCCTTATTATAGTACCTACATATGTATCTCAATCAAGAAAAAAAAATGTATTATTTTGTTCACTAAAGCTCTTCTAAAGGGCAGCATAATTCCTGAGGCCTAGGTCACTGAGTTTTCATTTGCAGCCGAGCATTTAAGTGCGCGGTGTTTTCAAAGGAGTAATTAATCCGGCACGTTTTTGCCTGACGACGCTTTCTTTTACTTGGTATTGAGGGGCAATGCTCGCTGGCAACATCTGTGGCTGTGATTGGTGTCTTTAATATGCATAGACGCGTGACGGGGGCGGTGGCGGCGCGGGGACAGCCGACGCCGTCTCACGCCACACGCTCACTCGCCTTTACCGTAAACACAAACGACACTACAGCCAAAATGTCGGACAACTTTGATATACTCCTACACAGCGCCGCAGCTTTCGTACCTACTTTCAACCGGTATTATATAGTTGGCATATATTAATAATTTATACCACGTGAAATGACTCGCAAGACACTGGTGTGAAACTAGCTATAAATTATAAAGTTGAGCGTTGAATCCACATCTGCGGTAGGCTGTACTGAAGTAGACGTAACGAAGTGAGCGTTCGCATTTTCCACCCTTATTACTGATTATTATGTACTGTTTTTGTTTATCCGTTGTCGGCGCAAACAGCAGCGGAGAGATTTCATTCGTGTTGGTTTATCATTTTCTCTCTCCCGTGCCGAGTTTCATCTAAAGTATTTGCCTCGATTGAACTTGTAAATGGCGCACTGGCGCCGGGAAAAATAATCTTTGAAAGGTATCGATGTCGAAAATACGTTTTAGTTTTTTTATATAGGTCACAGAGATATTCATGCTGTGCGCTCTGAAATTGGTGCCAAACATGCCAATTAGTTTCATTAAAAAAAAGTAGGTTCCGGTTCTTCGTGGGCAAGGACGTTTGCGACCCAATTTTTAAGAAAAGTTTCAGAATCAATATCGTTGCCTTTGCAATGAGTTTCTAACGACTACAAAAGTTCAAATGTAAGTCAAACTCTGACTTTTGTGGTTACCTTGGTTAGCTTGTTCAACCAACTCTGAGATTAGAAAAATATGAAACGAATAAAAATGTGAATAGTCTAATGACGGTTTTATTTATTTCATTGATAGTTAATTTAAAATTAAAACATCCGTTTATTAAATAGATTAAAATACTAAGTGCTACGATTATTTTATTGTCTAAGGAAAATACCTATTTTATTTATTATTAACAGTTGAAACCAATTTCATCATATCACACTGCAAACAGGCAAACGTATGTTAACACAAAGATAATGAATATCGTTTGTTACAAAACTGCTAAATACCCCATAAAGTTTTGAAACCAAACAAAGTTTTAATTAAAACCGTGTTTGTTCCGAATAGGAACCTGAAAATAATACTATATGCTAGCTAAGCCTCGTCGGCCGCGAGTGCGGGGCCCTATTCTTGTAGCTGGCTCTGCTTTATGAAGGTTTTCTCACCAGGTTATTACGGCCCGCGTGATATATTATTCGCTTTTCACCCGCAACTTGCATTTGCCGTAGAACGTAATACGTGTGCGTGTTCGTACAACTGTTTAACTAGCCCGGGTTTCTTCCTCGAGGGCTAGCAATGCAACTCATCCTTTTCTCTTAGCTCTAAAAATGAAAAATGTTTCCGCTTTTGTCCAAATAATTCAAACTCAGTGGTTTTATATTCTCGTTTACACGTGAATTATTTGCACAATAAAGTCCCCAGCGCGCCTTTACAGGCCTTTGAACACGATTTGGCGATACCACTTCAGCATTTATTAATAACGAGTGTAATGTTGAATACCATTATGACCATGGATGCTTTCAACACAGATTTTACATTGGATTTCAATTTAATCCGAGTTCTTATTCAAAATTATCTCACACAATTCAGTTCTTTGCTTTTGACCGAAAACCTTTTATGTCGCGGAAATTGCCTTTATGCCGCTATGTTTATACCTTTTAATATAACGGTTGGTCTTTGGGATCCAATAACAAATAGGATTGCTTTAGTGATTAACGTATCGTTTTGATTTACCTCTAGACCCTTTCCGTATGCCTGGAGTAGTTCAGCGTATTCCCTTGATAGTGTAGGGCTAACGAGTTTTTATCATGTCCAGTCTGGGGCGGCGGCGGCGGGGCGGGCTCGGGGCGGGCAGGGCGATCTGTCGGCAGACCGCACGTCCGCCGCCCAACTTTGTTACGCCACAAATCACCGGAACGCACCCCTTTAAACACTTTTAAGGCGTGATTTATTCCGTCTCTTGCCGTGGAAATTATCCACACTCCTAATCCGGCCCTGTATTATTCTGAAACTTTGTTGCAGCGGATTACGTGATCCTCTATAGAGTATCCAACGGCCCGCTGAAGAAGTTGAGACCGGGAATTAAGTGTAATGGACGTATATTTTTACTGAAGGAAACTGGTCAGTGCTGCGATGAACTATGTTTTTTATAATTTAATTCAACTGTAATTTAAACTTGCAATCCATCTGGTACGGGTACTTTGCTTTATTTTATGTATTTATATATACATTCTATATGTATATATTTAATATGGGGTTTGTGAATTGTCGGCTAAATAGTATATATATCAAATCAGATGTGGTGACTCAAGGTGTGACCTCTTTGTTGAAACTTGAGAATGAGAAGGTCCGCCCACGCGACCCGGCCCTACTATATTTTTAGCTTTCTTTCGCTGACTTATATTTCTTGTATTACGAAAAATGCCGCAAACTGATTTAAGAGCATCCATTGAAAGCCCAACCAAAAGCATCAACAGTAGGTTCCTACCCTATTTCTGTATTTTTTTGTCATTTACTCTGTTTCCCTTTTGTTGTCACTGATTCAAGTCTCTTGACTGAATTTCTTACAATTTTTCGTGTAATTTGATTTAGTATGATATTTATTTAAACATAGTTAAATTCATAGACTTCATGGATTCCATTCCAACCCAGGGGTAACCTTCTAAAACCGCCGTACAGGTTTCAAGTAGCAGTACCTAAGTTTTTCATAATTCTCGTTTGATCAATATCGTGGCATATTCGCAGCGGGAGGCGCCCCCGCGACCCGCGAGCGGCAAACAAACACAACAATTTGCATTTTAACTACCTGTTAACTGCAGCGCTTACCCTATTGTTTCCTTTTATCTCTCCGATCCGACCCGATCCGTCATAGCGAAAATTTCCCTCTATCAGTGAATCAGATTCGATGCGAGTTCGATTTAGATATCTAAATTTAGAGTGTAGAGAAAATGCTGCAAAAATTCTGTGTGCATTTTATTTTGTTAGTATCGATATACGTATATATTTTTTGTTGTCGATGTCGACGAAGTTAGAGCTATAGTCTTTGTTAGTCGGAAATTTGATATTTAGAATATCGGAGGTTATTTGAAAATCTCCTCATGCCACTGAAATACTTTGTAAATGACAAAGGTTTCTGCTAGCACGCTTTTTTATGTAATCACATGTAAATACAAGCGTACAGGGATTACATAAAAAAGGAACTTGTAGAAAGCTGACCTATTTTATTGAACGGAAAAGTAACAACAACATGGTATTCCTTGAAGCAAATCGGGGAAATCTGATAAAATTGACTAGGCCGAGCAACGCTCTTAATTTACTTTGTATCTCTATGTAGGCTCAGGTTCACAGATAAAGAACTGCTATATCCTTCTCTTTACAGCCTCCTTTGTAAACAAACAACTACGCAGTGGGCCATGCGACCCCTTTCAAGACATTTTACAATTCATGCCTTTCTTAACCTAATTACATTTTTACTCGCTTTACAAGAAAACTTTTGCGTCTAATCTAAACCGGGAAGTCGCAAAACCAGTGATGGTTATCATCCAAAGTACTCGTAATTATGACAGTTTAAAAATTACATCAAGTTTCCCTCTAATAAAATAATAATGTCATATTTTTCAATACAAAATGCCGCTGTGCTGTCCCGAATAAATCATACACAAAGTCTGCACTTATTCGAAAGTGTAAATTAAAAAAGTTGTACCAATTTTGAATGAGTTATTGTGCAGTGTTCCAGCCGTGAGCCATAACTGGGGAATACTAGCAATTTTGATGTTCGAGTATCAGGGCGTATGTATTTGGAAATACTTCGTGTAACACTCGGAGGCAAAAAGTTTATCTCGTATGAAAAAAGTTTTATCTTTTCAATAGAGTTGGGCCGCTCGACTGGCCGCGCGTGATCGGACTTTGTTGCGGGACTATGAATAACTATGTAAAGTGTGTTAGTGCGAGTAGCGGGTGAGGGCCGAGCATGGTGGCTGGTGGCGGTGGATGGTCGAGCTCGTGGTGATGGGTGCAGAGACGCGGCCTCATGGCTAACTCCGCGGACCTGTCGCTGGTCGCTGCCAACCTGCTACGACTCATAATCGGTAAGTTCTCATAACTATCATTTCATTATTGACGGTTATCGTAGTAGGAGGTTCCGTTGAAATATAGAATAAATGGGTTAACATGAATGGGTAATTATATTCCTTCCGAAACATCTAGGTAAATTTACGAAATAGTAATAATTTCTTTACTCAAATACTCAATACTCTTAAAGTCATGGCAACCTTTTTGCTTCTCGCTTTGTCTCTGTCCAAAATGCAAGAACATTTTTAAAAGGTTTTTTTCTTTTGATACGTTCGCCGACTCTTCAAAATCTTTTTCTTGCCTGAATCTGGTACAATAAAATGAGGATTAATTTACGTTCGGCAGTTTATCTCTCCATTTCGTCTTTACCGTTGGTTTTTGCGCTATTACGTGGAGAAGTCTCGGGTATTTCCTGCGGCAGTGCGGCGGCACATGTCGGCTGTGCCGTGCAGCCAACAGTTGCATTGCCTTTGCGTTTTTTAATCATCCTAATGCTTCCTTTTGCGCCCGCTCTACAAATTGTCACGGGCGTTTATGCTAACCGTCTGCTAAGGCAGCTACGCTTAATTTGTTGCTGTAAGGTTCATTTTAGTGTTTACGTTACGGTTATAGCGCCGGCTGTTACAACAAGCTGCGTCGCACCGAAATGCCTTGTTAGGGTTCCGTGGGCGCGCCTACCTGCCGCCATTTGTGAGGCCGTTAAATACCCGTAACTTAGTTATTGCATAAACCTAAGCTAAGATACGCAGTATAAATTATAGCTTGAAAGTTAAGGACCAGCGTACCTTTAGACCAGTACCTGTTGTGATTTTACGCATAGTAATATACATACATATATAGTAGGTAGGATTCAGCGTAAAATCTACATGGCGTGTTTTGAAACTATACAAGGCCAGAACGCAGAGGTTGGGACTGCTCGCGTATATTTTCAAATTAAAATGTTACCATGATTTACTTGAAAGTATACAAGGCCATTACGCACTAATCGCGTATATTTTCAAGTAAGTTGGCCCAAAATTATGGCTTGAAAATATACTGCAGCAGTTACCACTGCGTACTAATCGTGTATATTTTCAAGTGCCAAGCGGCAATGCGAGCACTTGAAACTATACATGATTAGTTACCAGGTAGTTATTTTGAATTGTTCCTCTCTCTTTCTTTCATGCGAAATAGTAGTATAAGTCTGTTGCTTTCTAAATATTGCATCATCATTCCGCACTTGGCATTGTTTTCGTAACGTGTTTTTTGTTTACATCGTACAGTTAAAAAGTAAATTGATTAAAATTAAACTGTAGAACTGTTGTAAATAGTAAAAATGATCTCAGAAGAGGGTGTACAATAATTCATAAAAGACAATTACGGTGAATTCAAAACTTGATGAAAAATATGTCTGTAATAGGTCTATAGGACAATACCTATCACACTCACGAGCAATGAATAAGTCCAAGTAGCAAAAAGTCAACATCAAATGACCCCAATTTGTTAAAACATTTAATTTAGAATTTGATCAAAATTTACGTTTTTAGTTGGTTATAATAATATTTTGATGCGCTGTTAAATGTACTTTAATATTTCCGACAGCGTCATTAAGCTAGTCTTTTCCGTGGAGCTATCGTCACTGGAACTTTTTCATTGCTCGTGAGTGTAGTAGGTATTACTCTTAATTCATATAAATAATAAGATATTAGTATTCTTACTTGCAAGTATGATTGCTATAAATATCATTTTATCAATCAAATTAGAGCTTGTTCATCTTTATTTATTAACATTATATAGGTATGACAGGCAGAACAAGCAAATTGTAGTCATGTGCTTGTACCGAAATAGTTAAGTAAATCAGAATCAGCATGTGCGTAATAGCAATGTATACATATTTTCAAGAACGATTCAGTAAATCCCAACTTGAAAGTATACGCGATTAGTACGCACAAATCGTGTATATTTTCAAGTAAAATATTATTTTTTTTCACTTGAAACTATAGGTACAGTGCTAGTACACTATGGGTGCGTTCTGGCCTTGTATAGTTTCAAAACACGTATCTACATGTGTCTTCAGTTAATTTTAAAGCTATAGTAAAAATGCTTGACATATACATTGTATGTAAAAAAAAAACACGCACTCACGCGTTGTACTAATGTACTAATGTACCTCCTTGCGGGGTAGGCAGAGGTGCATTGCTGCACCCACTTTTCGCTAGAGTGTATGTTAGTCCCAATCCCAATGTAATAGGGGGCGGGCCTATTGCCATTTTACGGGCACATCCAAGACCCGAGAACAAATATCTGTGTTTAAACAAATATCTGCCCCAGCCGGGAATCAAGCCCGGGACCATCGGCTCAGTAGTCAGGGTCACTAACCACTACGCCGTCGTCACCGTATGTATCTACAAAAAAACGCCAAGACTATATTATAGTATATACATATTTTCCCTCATATTCTACCCACCGTTAACACCCCCGACATTCAACATTAAAAGTCTCATAACTTTTGAAAGACTTAGGTAGCTTTTTATTATTTTTTTATAAAATATGCCATAGGATACTCGGAGTAGCACTATACCTACTCCAAAAAAACTAAACATAAATCGGTTTAGCCGTTTGGGAGCTACTCTACCACAGACAGATACACAGACACGTTAAACTTATAACAACCCTCTCTTTTCTTCGGGGATTAAACATTGTGCTTTCATGAACCACGAGTAATAAAACATATGAATACCGCATACGTTATATCAGGAAAACTAATATCTGACCCAGTTGTGAGTCTTCCATATTACTCGGGTAACATAATAACAAACTAGACGTCTTCGCGACTCAAATATCATCTCGACTAATTGCTACAATTACTACAGACACTGTCAAGAAGACATCATTGAAGTGACATATTAACACGCGGAGTAGCCTTAATTATGTTCGGGCAAAACATCTTCATAAGTAAATAAAATATGTCACGTTTTCTGAAGTTGTACTTTTTTTTTGCATGTAGCACCGTTCTCTACTCTTTACGTAACGAAATTCAAAAACATAACATTAGTTCTAGATATTTGTGTGAAAGTATTGCCAAAAGGACATTTTCTATTAAATATTCTGTGTCATTTCTTGTGAACCTAATGTACTGTCGTATGTCGTCACTAAAATCTCTTTTCCGTTCCCTGTAGGTGGCACGACACGACGCGCGCCATTCCTTGGCATCTTTACTACCATTCTTTAAAAATATGCCTCGTTTCTGTTTATCTAAATTGCGGTGCACTGCTGTGCCGTATGCAGACTTAGAAACAACATGCATTCTTGATATACTTCTATATTAAACATTCACGCTTTAATCTTTAGTAAAAATCGCCCGGGAATTCCTAAATTTCATATTCTTTTGACTTCGCTCATGTTGCAACATACTTTTGTGTTTTGTATTACTGAACAAACTGTACATGTTAATACTCGTAATAGGTATTTAAAATATTCCAAAGGGATTAGCAAGTGATTATGACACAAATGTTTTTACTAGTATAGGATTAATAATATTAAATATAGGCGCCTGAAAGTCAATGACTCCGTACATAATTAAGTTCGAAGGCTCTCCCGTTCTAGATAATTGCAAGCCAAAATTTACTCCGTATAGTGTAGAACGAAGTGCCAAACTCAGCTTACGAGGAACTTAATAGTTAATTATTAACTTCACAAGTGTGATAATAATTAATACCGCTGCCATTGCGCCTGACAGCCCGGCCACTTGCTTAGATGGGTCCGTTCGGCTCTATTCGAGTTTTTTGCGGGTGCCCCACAAAGGTTTTGTAGTTTCAGTCGCTTCCTTGTATGGCTAGATAGTCGCGTTGGGCAGAAGATTACTGTGTGTAATTAGTATGATTTAGGCTGTGTTGCGAGGCGCTTGTCGCGGGCGGGTCAAGAGCCACCTCTCACCGGCGCGCCGCCCAACGACTTTTAAACTTTCGCGAGCTCTCTGCGGCCTTTCATTATGCTATATACGAGCATTTCTCAAACCTACCTCAAGCTGTTTCGTAATTTACAGTTTTTCCATATTGGCACGTGTTAGTTTATTCACTAAAGAGAATTTGAGCGTCAGAGCGTCCGAATGTGCGGTGAATTACCCTCATAAAGCTCGCTCTAATGAATCATATACGTGAGCAGTGCATACTTATTTAGAACTAAATTGAATTAAGCGGAGTAGGTACCTACATGCTTTTATTTTCTCACTATATCATTCCGAGTATACTTTAGCGGCTTTTACAAGATGAGTTTTTAGCTTTGTTAAATTTGCATGATTTCCTACACCGAAAGTGCATTTGACTTTGTGCTCTTTGTTGTTGGTAATGTGTGCTCTTTGCTGCGAGCGGCGGCAGACGCCCCGTGCTGGCGCAGGATTAATCCCGGTCCCGAGTGGGCACGAACTAGCATAAGTGTCTGCCTACAAACAAAGGATTTAATAAGAGCCCTTCTCACGAGCACCTCCGCGCCGCCGCCGCCGCCGCGCCCACGCGCTCTCCGAATGCTGATGTGCTCTTTTGTATTACTCTCTCAAACTTCATTCCCTATGATGACTCCTCTATAAACTATTGTCCGCATAACTTATCCCCAAACAGATTTATTTTTTTCCTCGAATGGACCTTGTTCCAAACTAAAATATCACTCTGTATATTGCCGTATTTTTATATCCCGGCCTTCCTCAAATTGACATTTCCTTTTTTCCCCGCTCACCCCGCGGGTTTATATTACATTCAAGGAATAACGAAATTATGAGTCGCGCCGTGATCTATTTACGTAGCACGAGCTAACAAATAACGCTGCCTAATTGGTTCGTTTAAACAACGTTCACTGCTGTTTGTGTATAGATTCATTGAAATTCTGTAGGTACTCATGTATCCAGCAGTATTCAATTTCTATGCGCTGACATTGATCATGTAGATGACTCCAATTGGCGTTTGCACTACAAGTTGACTATTTGATTATAAATTAATGTAGAGTTATATCAGCTGATTAATTGTCAAAGGGTTATCGGAAGCGTTCCGTGCAAGTGAGCAGCGGGCACGCAAAACTAATTAGCAAATCTGGTCGCGAGCGCGGGGCGACCGCAAGTGGCTGCGTCGGAGCAGGCTGCGGTCGCCGCGGCGGCACCTGCCCGCCCAGCCGGCCCGGACGCCGCCCACGGCGAAGCCCGATCCCGGACAAATCCGATTACCATTCCCTTCCTCGGCCACACAAACTAAACCTAATTGACGTTCTGAAAACTAGACGAAAATGACATTTGCATTGCGCAAAAATTATAAGCGTTCGTTTTGTTTTGGGCTTTCTTTTAATAGACCAATGAGCACTTTGATGTCAGCTTACCATAACTAGGTATATTAAAAGTTGTTGAGTTGGAGTTTATTGCCAGTAATTGGCAATTTGTATGCAAGGATTTAAACCCCTGTATTTTGAAGGCAAAAACTATTACTTGCAGTCGGTATTGTTACGTAACGAGTTTGCCAAATTATGTATAGTGAAATTAAATATTATCGTGCTCTGCTCCGCTGCGCTGGAACAACTTTATTATTTTGAGGTAACTTTGTTGGAATTATTATAAATCCCTACTAAAATGGTAGCCAGAGGCGACTTGTATGCAAGTTACTCGTAATGGCTATATGAACGAACATTCGTAAAAATCATCATCGTAAAGGTTCCTCTAATAGGATATATTTTGAATACCTAAGCTTATTCTGTGCTGTGCAAAGAGCGGTGACCGTCAAACTCCTTAGAATGGTTTCAAGCGACGGCAGCGATTTTTTGAAACCAATAAATATTGAAATATTTCTTTAAAAATCATTATCTGTACATTATAGTATAACTTGCAGTACTAGCAGTTTACTGGGAACTGTAGTATTAAGCTTTAGAAGAGATTATTAATTAACATGTGAATTTGTAGCTAACTACGCAACTGTATATGTATGTTTAAACATAATATTATCTATCTATGCACTTCCTAGTAATTAATTACATTTGATGCATCCTAATAATAATATGACCACAAGCGCACGATTTAGGATCCCCAATTCTCGGAACTGGTAATTTTATATTTAGTACCTCGGACCCACATTAATTTGAGTTCATTAATAACAATCCTTTATCACTTTTCACCGTTGATGGTGTAACAAAACTGTGTGACGTGTGACGTTGAGTGGAGTAGTATTGAAAGCATCTCGTTGAGTGGAGTGGTATTGAGATAGTGACGTGTTTTAATTTACTATCATTTCCATCTATTAAATACTGACTGCAAAAAGAATTACAAGTATTGTAATGTAATGGTAGCACACTTGGTTTATACTTTAGCAAGCGCTCAGCAAACAAAACAGAATGTCCTAGTTTTTGCTAACAAAGCACATTTGAGCTGCGCTTAGGTAGCACCTTTGAAGCAGCAACTAGAATAAACTCGGTAGCTAAACTTTCAGACCCCATGGAGTAAACTCGCTCCTCTCAACAAACCAAACAACGCCCTCTTCCTCAGAAATCTGAAAACACTTTTCACGCCATCTGTAAACTTCCATGGAACTTCTTCATAGCAGCTTTCAGCGTAGTTGTAGCTGAGTCTGAAACTCTGTTAAAGCTTTTACCACCCTTACCTAGATGGCGCTGTTGGCAGTTTTCGGAAACTGAAGTTATAACCAAGCGAATGACGAAGTTTTCAGCATTTTTACAGATGTCGCTAGAAGCACCAATTTTACTTTTCAAACTTGGATAGGTACCTAATAATGTTTTAATTTTTGTTTCAGGTATGTCAAAACATCATCCCCACAACCCACAAATGTGTGTCTAACCAAGTGAGTATATTAATTAACCACAGTAACCAGCCGTCCTTTTAAAACTTCATTGGAAATGAACGCGGGATAAGGTAGTCAGTTTATGCATAAAACTATATTCTTATAACATACGTAAAAAAACATCACTCTTAAAATAGTACGTTTTTATATATGAACCTACATTATAAAAGTTGGTGTATAGGATATATTCCGAGGAGCATCAAATTATTTGTCACATACATAATATTATTCCTTGTGCAGAGTTCCGTGGCGTATGTTGAAATTCCACCTTGTGTAACATAATATTACATCTGAGCACATCGTTTGTAAACATTTACAAAGTGTAAAGTGGCCGATCATTTGTATTGTTAATTAGTACAAGTTACAATCAGTAAGCTGTCACCGGTGATCGTTATGCAAATGTCCTTTGTTGCGCGGAGTAAACAATAAACTGTGATGTAGTAACAGATTACATTAATTGAATTTATTCTGGAGTGTTGAGACGAGATTACCAGCATTCTAATTATTTTAATCGATCTTTAACTTAAATAAATAAAACACTTTAAATACAATATTTAAATTATTACAGTTTAAATCGCTGAGACCAATTTTAAAATTATTTAATGTGCATTTTCTTAGAGAAGTTTTATCGCCGTATAATGGGAAATTCTTTTTTTTGCACGGCTAGCTTTACGTGCATTAAAGCTGCATTTTTTGCTACACCTATCTACTTTTCGATCCTTTTTATTTTTAAAAATTCATTTACTTATGCATCATTTGAAACTAACTAGTATAAGTATTTAAGTAACTATTTACAGTTGGCCTAAACACGTTTACTTATGCGTCTTCTTTCAAAAGTCTTCTGTCTTTTGTCCATGAAGTAAAAGAAATATTTAATTTTTTAAATAAATAAGTACTAAAAAAACAGTGATTTTCTTGTAAGACTGACCATAAATTAATAGTTGGCGTGGCAGTCGTTTTCATTATTATTATTATTGATCTACGTGTTTTTTTTTTTCGTAATTAAATCACAATCTAGATAAGAGTTTTTACCTCTACATTATAGGTAGATATGTGCTTTCGTGCGACATTAAAACAACAAAAGCTAAACTATAATTTGAAGGTTATGTACCTATTTGATTTTGTTGTACACAGAATAGGATCAAATAATGGTAGTTAGTAGTAATAGCTTTCAGGCATAATTATGTCATTTACAATAAAACTATAGTTATCAACTTATCAATTATAATAATTATTAATACAGTTTTGTCATTGGGTGCCGTCATTTAATTACCGATGGCACAATAATTATTTATACTTTTCGTTTGGAGCGTCCAGTAATAAACTTAGTGAAAATATTACACATACCTATTTACCTAACTGTGAACCCAGGTTATTGTTATTTAATTCAGTATAAAGGCAATAATAGCCAAAGCGCTTTAAATGTGGTTTTAGGATAACAATGGGACGACTTACCAACTCCAAGTTCGAAGCAAACTAAAGCCTTGCGAAATTACAAACTTTTGCGCTCAACATTTTTGTGTTTCGATTTCTGTTATATCCTTCCAATATTTTCCGTGAAGTAGACTTTGTTTTCCTCTTTTTATTTATATATTTTAATGGATTTACCTAATGGACGGATATGGATGACGATATGTTTTAGAGATCCGTGCTGCAAATGTCAAAGATATTCCATTATGATCACTTGGTTGTCGTTGTCGGACCGACCATCCGTCCGTCTGAAAAATTAGATTTTTTTTAGAAACCAATATAAGTAAAAGCAGTATTAGGTAGGTACATTTAGGTATAGTCATAGGAATATTTAAGTATTGCCAGATTATAGTACGGACCCGACATGCGCAAGTCAAAGTATACATATATATGTACATTTGTAAAATGTATAAATGGTAGAAAGGCGAACGTATTTTATATAAGTACTAAGTAATGTTGGAAATTTAACGTGAAATGAGCGCGCGAATCAAATCCGGTTATCCGCGCGCTGCAGCGACAAAGCGCGCTGAGAGCCGACATGTGCTGGGGGTCACTCTATATTACAAAAAACTAAGTTTCGGTGCGCTGCTGCACGAACCACGACTCTATCTTCTTGAATTAAACGGGCCGGTTGCACGACAGCTCTCGTTCGTACGTTTTTCGTCAGTATAGAGTAACCTCCCTGCCTACAGGCTCACCTACAAACCTTCGCTGAATGTGCGGCTTACGAATTGTACACTACACAGTTTTCATATTTATTTCCTAAGCGGGCTTTATTTCGCCGAATTCCACACATTGTACAAACCCACTGCGGTAGCTTTCTGTTGCACGGCAGCATTTTTGCCAAGACTATTCGGGTCACTTTGTGGACCTATTGTCCAGATATTGCCAATGTGCTTTATTTTAAGTCAATATATTTAAACAAATACCTAATTTCTTTGAACACAAGCGAATTAGCCATGTCATTCGAACCTTCTATTCCCATGTATAATGTATAATCATAGTATATGAGTACCTATGTAGAGGTAGGTACCGGTCCAACCTAAAACGGTAGATTTCACATCCGCTTCAATTAGTGCTAAATTGCTATCAATGAAATAGAATGATCTTTTCAGTAAACGAGCGGTTCACCACCGAAACATAGAGTTTCGCTCTATTTCAATCGTACCTATTAATTATAGTCGCCTGCGTGGTTTGTATGCACACTTGCCACAGCCCGGCCGTTAAAATTATTTCAGCTTTGTGTAGGATTGTGGAATAATTATTTTTTTGCGCGGCTCAGAGGCGTCCGTGTCCTCATTTATCTGGCTAGTGCTAAATGCTTCCATTCAGGCGTCCGTTTTGGTATTTGGTTTCGGTAGTGGGGTGAGTGTCGGGCGCGGGGCGGGCGGCGCGGGGCGCGGGGGGCGGGCGGGCGGCGCCCTGCGAGCACTCTGAATACATCGCGGCGTGTTTCGGCGCTCGCGGCCTTTCTCGCATCGCATAATTACAGGAATGCATTGTGTGGGCCGACCGCACTACGTGTGCCGTTTACCATCGTAATTTCCGTGAATGTAGTGAACCGAAAAAGCAGGGGAGAGGAAGCTTTTATGGGGAAATGTGTTGCGAAATATTAAAGTGCCCTGCATACGGACATGTGCAGATTTATTACGCTGTGCCGGTGTTTTAAATTGGCAAATAATTATAGTACCTACGTAGAAAATACGTACTTGCTAACTTTCATATCGCAGAAACTGCAAATATTCAAGTGGGTCGGTCTAAGTTTGAAACTGATTTCATATTCAAGGAAAATACACATACGGAACTTTTTAAATAAGTAGAAAGACTTGGTACTAGTTGATACATAAGTAATTTTCCATACATTTATTACTTAGCTAGATGATGTACTATGCCAATATATGTAAATTGCAATTGATGCTCTATTCACACATACACTGTTCAAAAAAGAAAATTAGCGGTGTATCCGCACCTTTAGCCACTCAGAGAATTGATCATTGTATGTACCTACTGTACATACGAGCAGTGCTAATAGACACCTAGTTCCCCGTCGAAGCGTCAACACAGTTGCCGTGTGACTAAAGTTTCGTTAGTGATTGTTCGCCAGCGGAATGACAGTGGGATCAAAGACGCGAGAGTGACGGCCGACCGCGCCGGTAATTCCGCCTCCAGAGGGTTACTCTATATTGACAAAAAAATAACAAAACAGAGCCGTCGTGCAATCGGCGCGTTTAATACGAGATAGAGTCGTATCCCGCGCAGCATCGCTCCGAAACTTAGTTTTTCGTCATATAGAGTGACCCCCCTGCGGCCGAAGCTTCGTTGCGAACAATCATGAAACGACATGCGATTTCGTATCGTTCTGCGGCCGCCCTATTGAGCCACGCGCGGAATTATGAACATGTCTGCCCTGTCTCAGATAACGGCTGTAACATGCGCCCGATGTATCTCCGCCCTCGAATCTCTTGTGCATCCAGTAAATCACACCGCAATCCGATTGTAAATTACAGTAAAACGAAAAGCAAATTCACAATGCATCTCCTGCGTGCTACTGAAAAAATGCATCGTGTTGTTATAGGGTTACTCTCATTCTGTGTGTGGTTATGATACACACCGGTCCACTTGGAAAAATAAAATAAAATAAAATAAGGTTTTGTGCACATGACACAATTCCGTCCGGCTGAATTTTATAACTCTGTAAACATCCAGCCCAACTGATTGAATTGGCCAGATAAAGAACACACAGTACGAAAAAATGAGTGGATCTGCGGAGAATTGGTCGGTGCAGATGAATTGTGGACGTATCCAGTGGTTCCTGCGGTTGCGGGATCCATTATTATGAGTTAGTGAGCTTATCATTGCTGTGACACTTTTAAATCCAGTCAGTGCGAGCCGTATCAGATAGGACCCACTCGTTATGTTAAAATGCAACGTTAAATTAAACAGTGAATCTAAATAAAGCCTCTAGAGTGCAGCTGTACGAGGCTTGCAGTTTCGGTTGTTTGGTTCGTCTGAGGTTATTAGCGCGCTGCCGTTAGTTCTGCAATTTTCACCGTTTGGACGATGCAATTTATTTGTTTGGATTTCTGTACTTGGGAAATTCGCTCACTGAATTCATCGAACTCGAGTCCTCACTTACTTGAGCACTCGTGTTCATGATGTACTTAATTGTAATTAATTAATTTAGCACTAGCGAGGTTTACGAGGTCTAAAAAGGTTTTTCTGAACAAAATTGAGCGTTTATGTCAATTTCCAGTGTAGAAGAAGGCTTAAAAGTTGGTGTTTCAAGCAAGCATAAACGACTCCTGAATGTGCAAATGCATCTTAACCATTTCTAGTGTGTGGATTCCGCCCTGGACGCGGCTCAATTTCCCGGTAGTGCAGTGAAGAGCAATTTCCTCGCGTTTGTCGTGGCCCGGTGCCCCCCGCGCCCAGCGGCGCCCCCGCGCGCCCAGAGGCCCCCTCCGTCTCGACGCTCGCTGGCTGCGCTTTACGACTGCACCGACCGCCGATGCTCTTTACTTTAACTATTTTTAACTAAGTTAATTTCCGCTGGTATCTCCAGCCGCTGTTTGTTTATAGCGGTGAAATGGAGCGCACAGCATCTGGTTTTGAGGCAGCCTAGTGGTTCCATTAGTGCGACGTCTGAGCCGGCTCGTAACTCACGAACAATTGGCCGCGCGTTAGGCGCTCAAACGACGCATGCATCTTGGTGCTGGGACAAAATTACGGCTTAGGAGGCAAGTCGCCCACAAAATATTTAGTCCGCGGGCGAGTTTACACTTTTTAATTGAAGTTGTAGGTAACTGGCCTGAAGGTTTCACAAAAGAGGGCCAGTATACACGAAGACAATTATTAGTGGTAAATTGGTCCGAACTGAAAAAGTTTTAATTTTTTATTACCCGACTGCCGAAGGAGGGTAATGTTTTTCGATTGTATGTTTGTATGTATGTATGTTTGTCTGTTTCTTTGTTCCCTCCTGTAGCCTAAACGGCTTGATAGATTTTGATGTACCTATGAGGTATCGTTAGAAGCGTATTGATTGCGCGATGGTTATAGGCTATGTGACGTTACATTAAAATGTACATAGCGCTCTCTAGAGGACATAACGTGATGATCGAAAAAATAATAATTTTCCAACTATGCCGTGTGGGGTATCAAATGAAAGGGCTTGATTAGCACATTACAAAAATATGCATATTGTAGGTAAGTATTTAAATCACAACACCAAAATTATTGAAATAAAAAATGTTCATAAACTAAAACTACTGAAATAAAATTTCATAAAATAAAAACAACTATAAAGTTATAAATAAAAACATTTAATTATAAACAAATAAAAAACCCGACTGCAGATATGAAAACAAGCCCCAATGTTAATGGAAAGTATCGCCGGCGGGGACCAACTTGACCGCCACACAATGAATGTACCTATCTAATGGCGCATCCACATATGCCCGGCGGCATGGCCGGCGACCGTGCCGCCGGCATTTGCCGCATCTCAGCCGCGGCACGCGCGGCTTTTGGTTGTTTGGTTGTAAAGCCGGCGGCCTGTATTCAGCGGCAAGGCGGTCTGAAACCCGGCGGCATAAGGGCTGAAACACATAAACACGATGCGACGTCGTGTCGTGAAAACGTCTCCTTCCTACTCGCAGGTGTTTAATGGAAGAGAGCGAGAGAGTGGCACGACGCGACGTCGTATCGTGTTTATGTGTTCCGGCCCTAAGCCGGCGGCATGTGTGGATGCGCCATAAGTAACATTCAGCTAAATGATGGTGAACCCTGGTCCCCGCCTGCGATACTTTCCATTAACATTGGGGCTTGTTTTCATATTTTTAGCGTGCAGTCGGGTTTTTTGTTTGTTTATAATTAAATGTTTTTATTTATAACTTTATAGTTGTTTTTATTTTATGAAATTTTATTTCAGTAGTTTTAGTTTATGAACATTTTTTATTTCAATAATTTTGGTGTTGTGATTTAAATACTTACCTACAATATGCATATTTTTGTAATGTGCTAATCAAGCCCTTTCATTTGATACCCCACACGGCATAGTCGGAAAAATATTATTTTTCGATCATCACTTTATGTCCTCTAGACGGCGCTATGTACATTTTAATGTAACGTCACATAGCCTATAACCATCGCGCAATCAATACGCTTCTAACGATACCTCATAGGTACATCAAAATCTATCAAGCCGTTTAGGCTACAGGAGGGAACAAAGAAACAGACAAACATACATACATACAAACATACAATCGAAAAACATTACCCTCCTTCGGCAGTCGGGTAATAAAAAATTAAAACTTTTTCAGTTCGGACCAATTTACCACTAATAATTGTCTTCGTGTATACTGGCCCTCTTTTGTGAAACCTTCAGGCCAGTTACCTACAACTTCAATTAAAAAGTGTAAACTCGCCCGCGGACTAAATATTTTGTGGGCGACTTGCCTCCTAAGCCAAAATTACACCCATACAAGTACACCAATAGACAAGTATGAAGGTTTGAAAATTATTTGAAGTTTTTACTTAAACAATGCATTACCTACCTAAATGGACAAGGTTTTAAACAAATGAGTTGATAGTAAGATCTAAAATAGAAGAAGCGATGGCGTGTTTCGCTCCAGTAACTCGCGCAGAAAGCCAGCCGCGTGGAGCGGGGGGTACTTTGTTCCACTGGGTGGGTTCACGTCAGCCTGGGAAGACGGATTCCCAGGTACTTGCATGACATTTGACGACCTATAACCTGAAATCAGTTCCCGTACTTTACGCGTCTTAGCTGTATGAACGCGCTCAAACGTGTAATGTAAGCTTAGGTAACGTAATACTTACTGAAACGAATAAATGTACGAACTTTCAGGACTTCTTTAGGTAGGTATAATTTATTCATTTCATATTTATGCATACAGTGAAATATTTTATAGCCTTAGGTACTTTATTGTATTAGGTTCTATATGAATGCTGAGTATTTATTACAGACAATACATATCAGTAGAAACAGTAGTAAAAAGTATATGATTACGGCGCTGTAATATCACATTCTATCGAGTTAGAGTTTGTAATATAAAAACTCATATGAAGCAGGTCGCTCAAAATGTATACAGCAGGAGTCGGTGGTATTTTCGATACAGTCAATATCAAAGGCGCAGTCGTATATTTTACTTTATATAGAGATTGGAGTTGGATGGGTTGGTTTTATTGGATCAGGCTGCTTTGAGGCATAAACCACAAGTCAGTGAACAAGATATGTTCAGGCAGACATAACTTGCAGCCATTGTCCCCGCCGCCCCGCGCCGCGACATCTCCCATTCAACCTCTACCTTATAGTCGAGCCATATTCCTCTCTCCACAGAATCCAGGACCCTACGACTACGATCCAGAATGTTTGACGACTAAACTAAAACATACTGAAATCATTGTTTTCTTAGTTAAATCTAATTTAAAAGTAATTCTACATACCTATCCTCATTCAAAGGCCGCAGGCAATATCCTGTTTCTGACTGAATTAGTTTAGTTAGCAACCGTTACTTTACGTTACGTATTAAATTCCCGCCCGCCCAGTGAAACCTTTCACGAACAACGCTGAGTGGAAAAAATAATTGGGTGTATGTATATTTTTAATTTTGTTCAAAAATATCTAAAGTAAGCTAATCCCAAGTGCTTGCTTTATTTCCGTCTACCCACTTGTGTTCCGCACAACCGCACTTTGTCACGTCGTACTGTATCGAGAAATGCTTTTACGAAAATACTTATTTAAGAGTGAAGACGGGAGAAAATACAATAAATACTACTGTATACTGAAAACTATGCTGCACGTTTCAGAAGTGGAATACTGAATTTATATTTCTAAACCTCGGTATAAGTACTATATAATAAGACAAGCAACTACCAGGTTTATAACACTAAAACTAGATCTATGGACGTAAAAAAACACTTTTATTGGATAGCATCTATTTAAAATGCAAAGCTAATTTAGTGAAAGCACGCGAACGACCACTAAAATTCGAGAAGTTTCATCACGCGAGCTCACCGCACAAATAAAATATTTGATGATGTCTGCTATAAAATGTAACTGTAACTGTCGCCGTATTAGTTGTAGTTGCCGCCTGGCGCTTTTCATCTCCTTCGTAAACCGTGTCACCAGCGAAAGTGAGCGATTTAGTCGCCCCGCGGCGCGCGCCTGCTGCAACTAATGTGTCACAAAAACTAACCGACGAGCATAGAGAAAACAGTTTTAAACTGCGCCAGCTGGCCATATTTACGCTGCTAAAAATGTGAATATAAATCGCGGGGCGGGTTGATAGCTATACGAGTCCTCGGGTGCTCCCAGCGCCACTTGTTCGTTTAATTATCGTCACCGTCGAAACTGAGCGATCGCCGGCGCGCTGGCGGGTGCGAAGCGACGCCGTCTTCCTCAACTATTTCATTTCCACGGTGACATAGTTCAAGAGCTACGATCGATTTCAAACTGAGCTCATTATTACTTTCGTCAACATAGATTAATACCGTGCTATTAGAGGTAATGAGGCGCGGCGGGCGCACATTTGTCCGCCGGCGCCCCCGCTTAACTCTCTACCTGATACATTCATCAGTTCCTATCTCGTAACATAATAGAGTCAGCGCTAGTATTCACGATAATGAAATCATTACGTTCTTGCGCAACTATTTGCAATTAATTAAGTTACGGAGTAATCTCTAACTTTTAAGATGTCGTTTAGCTTTCCCTTGCCGTCAATTTGTCCCTGGAAGTTTCCTTGATGAGTTTGATAAAATTTTACGTTAAAATATTGATGAAGCATAACTCTGACTTTTGGCTCTTATCAATAAATCAAGTTTTAAGGGAGCTGTTGCCGTCATGACAACAATAATCCAGTCCATTTCGAACTCCCTTATTCGGTGGTGGAATTTGAAAATATCAATTACAATTTTTGGCCTTTATACACAATTTAAAGGCTTTTGGTATGCAGGCGTTTTTATATGAGATTTTCATAAGGTTCGTCACAGGCGGCCGCGATGAAGCGTGACATGTAATATCCGCGATATTCAGTTGCCGCCCTATCTCCGCGTATACCCAGGGCATTAAATATTGAGATATAAGTATGCGCCAAGATATATTTACATCTGAATAAAAGCTGAAGAAGATTCATTGTGGAAGGGTACATTCCTATAGATACCTTTTATGTATTTAATTCTTTATAGCACAAAATTAAAAATATAAATTTACAAAAGGTGGTTTTAATGCGTAAAGTATTTTCTACATAAAATTTATATCCAAAGAGGTACAGTAATATTGTATCTATTTATCCAAATAAAAGATAAAGGATAACAGATTTGCCATTTTGCTAGGCTTCAAGTAGGTAGGTACTTATTAACTGAATTCAAACCACCGCAAGCGGTATGTTAAACCTTTACTAAGTAGGTAACTTAACAAACCAATGAGGTACTTTAAATAAACATATACATATTATACATACAACCTGCACCCTACTCGCGTGGCGCGCGAGTCTAAGGCGCGACTTGACGAACGACTCCTATTTTCGGTTAGGAATCAATTTTCTAAATTTAAATGCGGAGAGATATCGCAAAAGCCGCGCATTTCCAATTTACAGTGAATCCATATCTAGTTGATTACCTAGAGCTACTCAGGTACTACTGGTAGCGTGTTACCAATACAATCTTCATAGAAACGATAATTTTATGAAACATGAAAAGGCTATAGTTGCACTAGCCTGTAACAATTTAAGTTCTGGATCGAATAAGTTAAGTAGATAATGAGGTTGAAACGAGAAAATTTCATTAAAGTTTGTCGTAGTTGACGTCGCCAGTGACACAATTAAGTGCGGGGGTCTACTCTTGTTTTTTTAAACACGAATTTTCGTGCTATACAATCGACGGGTTTAATACTCTGATATAGGGTTGTGATTAGCGCAGCAGCACTCCGGAAGTTTGTCGTGAATTAGGAGTAGCCCCCCTGGAGCCGGGAAGCGGCAGCTGGCACTCGGCTGCGGCCGCAGGTCCACGGACCAGCTCGAATGAGTTTTCATTCCAATGTGACCACAGCCGATACGGGTCAATCCAATTCTGTATCTGTTAGGTTTACTCTTGAAACTGTTGCTCTTGCATAAAGGTGGGTTAAAATGACCACAATAGTTATGTTGTTATATTTATGTGGCCACGCTGAGAGTGGTGACTGAAAAGTCTTGAAAGGACGGTTAAGATAGGGCTTATAGTTAAGATTTTAAACTTTTTAAGCTTATTTGTTCGCATTGCAAAAGTTTTCAGACAGTAAAATAGTAGACGGTTTTCTTTTGTCAAGTTGGTCGGTGACCTCACGATTTATATTTAAAACTTAATTTATAAGAGGTATAGCACCGAAGCATTCATTCAAAGTATAAACACTGAGCTGCAATTCGCAAGTCTAAAAAACTATTGTTCCAAAAAAAATATAATAGTACCATTAGGTTTATGTTACTATTTAAATACCTCAATTGTTCGCGACTGCAGCGCCGCGACCGCCGCGCCGCCTGGTGAAGGTCGGCGGAAACTGAAAACAAATGAATGAAAGAATCCTGTAAAATAAGCCAGTAGAATTTTTACATTCTTGATCTGAACTCGTCACGAATCACGATACGCATTTGTATAATTTGTATTATTCCATTTTCTATGCAAATAAACGTTATATCAGCATAAACCTATGGAATATTAATCGCTTCAACATAAATTGGTCCCTCGAGCCGGATAAAACAAATAACGGATAAAATTTAAGAATTCGAAAATACAATATACGAGTCATGGAGCCACCAGTTTAAAATCGTTGTGGACTGTAACCCCGCTAGTGCCGAAAATCTTGTGTAGGTAGTGTTGCATTTTCCAGCGCGGTAGGGGCGCGTGCACAATGCACTGTCTGAAACTGTGACAGACATGCCGCGAGAGCCTTTATAAACTTGTTGCTCGATTATTTGATGCAGACGTGCGCTCCAAAAACACTGCATAGCGCACATTCTTGCCTCACTATGTGCTCGTGTCTGCACTTTGGTTACCGAACAGTAAATATCAATTTATGTACCGAAGCCGGGTTTTCAGACGAAAGGATAAGCTTTTGAACGGACGGATATTTTTTCCTAATTTACTAAGTCAAGTTTAAACTGGCGTGATCTTAAAATATACCTATGTATTCATATAATGTTCCTAAATAAGTAAACCCTAGTGCAGTATTCAATTTTGGTATCTATAGAATATTCTTACTAAATATCGGAGCTTTTGTTCATAGACATGTAAATTTAATTTCGTACAATACTATCCTCCCAAGGAATAAATTCTTGTTTTGGATTCGGCAAATAGCCGAATAGCCGGGGTATTGGTATAAATGAAAGTTCGGGGCTGCAGTGGCGACATCTCCATAGATCACGCTTTGTGTGTGACAAATAGTCGCGAGTTAGACGAAATTGCTTTCCGATCCACTCTGACAAATAATGTCAGGCCAGTGAAGCGCGACCTTACTCGTTTTAGAGAACATCGTTGGGCTTCTTCCCCTTTACGTCTCAATTTGTACATCGCTTTCTTTTATTTTCAATTTGTTTTCGGGTTATGATTATGATAT
This sequence comes from Plutella xylostella, assembly GCF_932276165.1. Lineage (NCBI taxonomy): Eukaryota > Metazoa > Arthropoda > Insecta > Lepidoptera > Plutellidae > Plutella > Plutella xylostella. The sequence goes on along the minus strand of NC_063984.1, from coordinate 5,362,058 downwards.
AATCACAAGTCTTACCCTAAACAGAAGTATGGAAATGGTTATATTATATTGATATAGTGGATTTTTTTATTTTATAAGCACAAGCTATGCAGCTTTATTTATAACTGACTCTTTGATGTGATCTTATTTTATATGGAGTCTGGACATATACCTAATTATTTAGGAAGAAAACATATACTAATAATATGTAATTTGATCAGCTTACAATATCTAAGCCCTGCTCTGTGCAGCTTGTGTTGTGACATTAGTAAGTTGATATTTACGGAGCCGCTTATTCTTTGTTGCCTAAACTCGGGTTCGTCCCGGGATTGTATTCCGTATTTGTGATTGTCGGGCGCAGCTATGCCGACCCTCCGCCCGAAAACGCTGTAATGCCCTTTTTGTACATACTCGCACGTCAATTCCATTTGATTGATGAATACAATAAACATTGGTGACTGCAGCATTAATTTTAAACATTTCAGTTGATTAACATTTCAGCCCGAGTATAATAAACTGGTGACATCATAGGATAAGCGACAACGTAGGCCGTTCCCGAAATGATTGTAAATGGTTGCTGCGTCTTATTGTATTCTGGGCCTCGCCCCGGATGATATACGAATCTTTTATTCAAGTGCCCTGGACCCCGAATACCGCTGAAGAAATATTAACAAAAAGATGCAGTGAGCTCTCATTGTGCCTCTCTCAATAGGTTTTTGACGTCGTGATATTTCCTAATGAATTCCCTGTTGTTGTGACGGCTGTCCGAGATTTCCTACGGAACTTCAGCTATCGTTTATGGCAATGGCGGCTATTACGGATAACGATACCGATATTACGGATTTAATATGACGCCATCATAATAAACAACTATACTTTTGATTACCACTACGAAATATCATATTTTTATCGTATTTCTAATGTGTTATTGATTCTATTGGGAATCCCGTGGCGGTTGTTGATGGCGGAGCCAATAAGCGCCGGTTTAGGCCAATTGTTTTCGTTGTCCTGATAAACATTTATTACCCAATTCGTATGCGGAACCAATACCGAAAAGGTTCCGGGTCATTCAATAAAATTTTATGACTTTTAAGAAATATTACCTATCTAGATATTCGCACTTGCCATGTCCCCGATTAATTTCTTTTACGATATAAAATATGTATAATATATAGTCTAAAATATGTACCTATAATATGTAGTCGAAATAAAATATGTATAATATATAGATAAATGGCAATCTGGAGATGTTCATCTAGCTTAAATAATACAACCTTAATTAGATATGCTTTAACTGGCTTTAAGCTTTATTCCAAAAATAGAAACAACAATATTTAAACATCTTTCCTCGTTAATATGTACGTAAACACACAGAAACAGAATAATTAGATCCGTCCGTGGTGTTTATTAAATTCATATCTTTAGAGAATAGGTCGGTAAAATATAAAATGTATTGTCGGTCGGTCGACGAAGTGTTAAGTGAGCCATAGATTATAATTTATTCGGCGTTAGAGTCATTATTAGCGGCTCTTAGACCGCGCACGTGATGCATAAACATGAAATTTTCTCGTCTCGGGTTCGTTTATGGCGGCCGCAGATGCCGCCGCTACAACCTCCGCTAGATTTACATTTAAATCGAGACAAAAAAGTCGCCTTCTTATTTTAATAAAGCAACGTTGGGAAGTCACTGTGTTATTGCCAGAGAATCAATAAAACAACACCCCTTATAATTTCGTGGCCCTTTGCTTTGACCTGATTTGGTTTTCTTTTGAAATTATGCAATATACAGATAAATATAGGTAAGTACCTATCAATACGAGCAGGAATAATTAAATATGTGACCAAAATTAAATAACCTGATGATTTTATAAAACTTTTTTGTAAATACCTGTTCTTGTGAAACTAGGAGCATGATCTAAAATAAAAGGTCAATGATAAAACAAACAAGTGTCATTGTGATTGCTGCGTGTGTGACGCTTCTAAATTGAAACGTAAGCAAACGTACAAGTGTAATGAGCCAGATCAACCCCTATCTAACTTTTTGCAACCTATTCCAACTAACAAACGACTGTTTCGTCTTCACGTTACGCTCGATAATGTTTCAATCTACTTTTATACTTAACATGACATTGGAGCCCAAATAGTATTAGACTAACTGCAAATAAGACGGCAATGTACACTACGTTCTAACTAACTAATCGTTGTTGATTTACATTAAGATTGTATGCTAATACTACGTCTGTTTGAACTCAAACATTTGTGATATACTCACGTATGTATAGGAGGCAAACAATTTGTATGCCGGGGGAGTATCTAGGGAGATACGCATTTCCCTTATAAGTATTCTTTCCCCGCGGCCCGACACTAAAACTTCAGTGAACCCCATTAATCATATATCGGCATTATCTCTCTGCTCCCGACAGGGGATGTGTGACTCGAGGCAGACAAAATACATAGCGTACAAGTTTAAGCTCTGTTACGTAAGGCCTAACATTTCATTTTGGAGTGTGCTCGCGTGAATGGTTATTAGCAAAAGGATTATGTTCAACTGTAGCTCAAAATGCCGGTCAATACTTTTGAACGCCCTTTTTTGCTTTTAACATATTTTTTTTCTTTTAAATATTATTTTTATCAAGGCGTAAATAACCGTACAGTATTTGCCTACCATCTTCTTGCAAATACCTACGATTATTATAAATTAATGTATTCACTTTTAAACCTCCAATTATCATAAAAATTGACGAATATCATTAAAAATTCAAAGTATAAGGGTTTTATGTTTATGAAACAAAGTTAAATTTTGGTATCCATCTTCGGCCCGATACATATCTTTAATAGAAATTCCAACCAACACAGCTCGGTTTCGGAACAAAAGGAGGCTGTGAGGCTGCAGTGCACGCGGCGCGCAGCTTCCTGCAGCACGGCGGCGGGGAGGTGCTGCTGAAGGTGGATGTAGCCAATGCCTTCAATTCGGTCGACCGGGGCGCCCTGCTGACAGAAATTAAAGACCACATCCCCGACATCTTCCACTACATGTGGCAATGTTACAGTAAACCGACGAAATTAATATATAAAAACCATCTCCTACAATCAGCCGTCGGCTGCCAGCAGGGCGACCCGCTGGGTCCGGCCATTTTCAGCCTCGCGATACACCCACATATCTCTTCCCTTGCCTCCAAATTTAATGTGTGGTACTTGGACGACGGGACACTGGGGGGTGAAGCGAACACAGTCCTTTCAGATTTACAAAATATCATAAACAAATTTGACTTTTTCCAAATGTGAACTTTTTGTTAGTGAACGAATACCTCCTGGCGAAAAACAGCAAATAATTAACAAATTTAATAGTTTAGCTCCAAACATAAAATTAATAAACAAAAGTTGGCTTCGCCTCCTGGGTGGCCGTGATTCCGTAGAATCGTTTACCACCGAAAAAATAACGAAATTCGAGGAATCGTCCAAAAAGCTTAAGGAACTAAGCCCACACATGGCATATTGCATTATAAAATATTGTCTTTTTGTCCCAAAATTTAATTATGTCCTGAGATGTACCACACTTTGGAAACACAAAATCCTCCTAAATTCTTTAGACGACCTGGTCAGGAAAACACTCGTCGAAATTCTAAATTGCCCGCTTAACGACAAGTCCTGGATGCAGGCAACATTGCCAATAAGATTTGGAGGCACGGGAATCAGAAGTGTATCCGCGGTGGCACTGCCGGCGTTCCTGTCCTCAGCTCACAGCACCTCTGACCTCTATGGAAAAATTATTTACCCATCACTTGGTGATGTTGAGGTCACGTGCTTGGCTGAGGCGAGGAACGCATGGCTGGATGTTACTGGCCGGAGCCAAAGTCTCCCGATTGTGCCTGGCTCGCAGAGGCTCTGGGACGAGCCGCTCTGTACACAGGTCCAAAAAAACCTTATAGACTCGGCACAAAACCCTGCAGAGCGAGCCCGTCTCATGGCGGCTGCGGAGCCGGAGTCAGGGTATTGGCTACATGCACTCCCGTCAACCATCTTAGGGACCCACCTTGACAGGTCGACTTTCTCGTTGGCAATCGGCCTGAGACTTGGCGCCAAAATAAATGAGCCACACCGCTGTCGTTGCGGCGGTGGCGTCGATGAGCTGGGCCACCACGGCCTAGCGTGTCAGCGCAGCGCAGGCCGGCTGTCGCGTCACGCCGCCCTGAATGACGTCATCCGCCGAGCTCTTGCCAGTGCTGGCGTCCCGGCCGTACTGGAGCCAACAGGAGTAGCGCGCGACGACGGCAAGAGGCCGGACGGAATGACGCTCATTCCTTGGAAGAATGGGCGGCCGCTGGTATGGGATGCCACATGCGTCGACACTTTGGCACAGTCACACCTACCAGCGACCGCGACCAAGGCAGGTGCGGCGGCAGCGACGGCTGAGGCGGCTAAAAGGCGCAAGTATGCAGCCCTAGGACAAGGCTACATGTTTGTGCCTTTCGGCGTACAGACGCTGGGTCCGTGGGGGCCGGATGCAAAACTTATATAACAAGGGAATTGCGACATCTCATCGACGCCTCCGGCGACCAAAGGGCTGGCACATACCTTGGACAAAGGATAAGCCTCGCCATTCAGCGGGGCAATGCGGCCAGCCTCTTGGGAACCTTGCCAAACGACGGCGGTGACCTAGAAAATATTTTTTACCTATTAAGGTAGGTTGCTCTATGGCCTACTTATTTAATTTATTAAAATATATAGTAGGTAGTTTAGTATAAGTAGATAAGGTACCTTCCAATACTTATGTATGTTTAGTAAATAAAGTTATCTTTAATAGTAATAATCTTTTAATATTTGCTAATTTTATATGAAATATATATTAACTCAAGTTAGGTAGGCAGTGGATATAAACGATATTGGGTCCATGTGACTATAATACTTTGATATAAAACATAATTTACTTCTTTGCGATATCTTTGCCAAACAACTTGAGTTTCGGGAAAAGTAACCTTCCATGTTACAAATAAAATGGGAACTTTCCTTATGTATAGACTTTCTTTGTACTTACACCTAGCGTTACAATTGTATGAATTTATTGCTTCTTTACTTTTATTATAATACAACAAATATCTTTCATCTCGTCTTTTATAGCGTCTCTCGTAAAACTTAAGGATAATAAAACGCTGTCTAAAATATTGTCTAAGGTATAAATTGACATAAGATTTGCTCCAAAGCAATGATAATCTCATTTTGTGATTAAAATGTTGAATATGTTTATTAGTCGGCTATTTATATTAGTCGGCTATTAGTGCATAAATCTTGCACAATTATGTTGTAAATGTTATATTTTTCTATAATTGGATGTGTTCGGGCTGTTGTTACGGTCAAGCCCTAAAGGTGTCAGATTTGAGTGCAAAAGGTTGTCAAATAAGAACGAACTGATATGTTCAATGGTCTATAATGCACTAAAGCTTAAACTTATAATAATCGTAAATATAATAATCGTGTATTTACACAGATGTCACGACTTCCTTAATTGAGGGCGCGCATGTACGCGCTGTCATCAAATAATCTCATGTATGAGTGGCTCATACATACTGCCACCCAAGAGAACGAAAGCTACCTAGGTTAACTAATTAACTGAATCAAGGTTAAGTCTAGTCTTAAATATTTACATGTCATCACGTTAGTCAATGTGCAGTAACAATAGTTTAGTGCAAATTAGTTCTATTCCTAACTATAACTAATTACAAGATCTAATGCAAAATATCTTAATCAAATGTCACTGTATGGTCTATCATGAATGAGGACGTCGATTTATTCAGATTGTTCAAAGATTGATTTGAGTCACGACACTTCACTGGTGAGGCTACTTGTATATGACAGGGCACTACCTCATTAGCAACACTGCACTTGCACTCACTCACTCCCGGCCTCCGCCGGGTCATCTCGATCGGAGGCTCCTCTCGCGTACGCGGCCGCTTCTTGCATCTTTGCTTTAATTTATACAGGGTGTACAAAAGTATCACCGCTACTAGTGCTGATGAAATACCGTAGTTCACGATGTGGTGAGGTAGCTCATCATTAGTGAATACATCTGGAGTTTGTGACTTTAGTATGTCAATTTTCTGCTGTATTTCATTATATAGTTGGGTATGGTTTTCTGTGTTAACTGTATAGTGTGGCAACGTCGTGTTGATGATCTCATTCAGTGGGGATGATATAAAAGGTTTTAGTGTGTCAATCTTCGGCTGTACATACATTCGATTTATAAAATCATAGTGTGCATGTATGCTATAGGTGTCTCCTTTCAGAACACAACCCTGACCTAGTGCAATGATTCCGGTGCCTTGTAAGCGTTTCATCGTTACTCCAGCTGGGCATAAAATGCGAACGTAGCATTCCTGGCAGCATGTAAACAACCAAGAGTCGCGTGCGTGTAACTTGACCTATGTGTCTGTGCATTTCTTTGTCTCAGACCGACAGTAGGTATTTAATGTTATTAGGTATTTATAATCAGACGCATGTCGCATAGTGACTCATGTGTTTTGAGGCTATACACAGGGTTTTTAAGGGGCATAGTAATTTGTTGTCATCTGTTTAATGCAGGTTTCAATGTCATTTTCTGTCATGTTGATAAAAGTAACGGTATTCCGGTACTCAAACTAGGAAGTGTCCTGGTGTCAAAACGACGTACTGAGGTACGTGCATACCGAGCATCGAGTTAAGGCAAGCCTCAATGTGTCAAAAGTCTCGAGAACTCTTCTAATGTCAATACTTGTTTCGGATGACGCTTCATGCTGCGCACGACAGCTTCCCAAATTCCCTGCAGGTGAGATTATTGAGAATGTCTGGAAACTCTCAGGAACCGTGGGAGACTGCACACCTTACACCGGTGGTCTCCGTCGGCGGCCGAGAATTAATGTCACTTTGCAAGTAGAGTAGAACCTCTCTTATATAGGCTCCACAATGTTGTTGTCAAAATATATATGTCAATTTGTCACTTGCTGAGCTTGCACTGCAATTCGTGCTGTTCCTGCAAGTAGAACCTCTTCTAGGCTCCACAATCTTCTTGTCAAAAATATGTCAATTTGTCATTTGCACTGCAATTGTGCTGTTACTGCAAGTGGAACCTCTCCTTGGCTCCACAATCATCTTGTAAAAGATATGTCAATTTGTCATTTGCACTGCAATTGTGCTGTTACTGCAAGTGGAACCTCTCCTAGGCTCCACAATCATCTTGTAAAAGATATGTCAATTTGTCATTTGCACTGCAATTGTGCTGTTACTGCAAGTGGAACCTCTCCTAGGCTCCACAATCATCTTGTAAAAGATATGTCAATTTGTCATTTGCACTGCAATTGTGCTGTTACTGCAAGTAGAACCTCTCCTAGGCTCCACAATCTTCTTGTAAAGGATATGTCAATTTTATTGAGAATGTCAGATGTGTCAAATGTAGAAATCATGTCAGTTTCATACGTCTGCGCCTGAACCGATTTTACGATACAATTATATGCAGTCTCTATTTCGGTTTGTGTCAAGTAGGCAGTTCTAGTAACATTGACCTTGCCCCGAGTAGCGGTAATGAAACGCGAAACCCAACACATGATTCGTACACACCGGGTTATTGAACTGTGCTTCATCAGCATTTCTTCAATCAGCGGAGTTGTCATTTGAATTGCATAACCTTGATGTTTTTAGTTAAATAATCATGCGACTTGTCAGGGGATGTTTCTAATTTTACATGATTATCTTCTCCAGAGGTTGCTGATAGTGTCAATATGTTGTTGCAAATAGGCCTCTGTCTTTCTATGCGCAGAGTCTTTTTTGAAATTGTCGCGAGTTTGCGTATTTGCTGTTATAATCGCCTTTTGACGACTAAGCAAATTCTCCATAATGTCAGGAATGTAAGAATGGAAAGATCTTACTTGAATTGCGGCAGCTGCTGGCGTTCACTCACAACCTGGCGAGCGGCTGGTCTGCGGTGTGAACTGCAGCGCGGACCTCTCAGGAACCGTGGGAGACTGCACACCTTACACCAGTGATCTCCGTCGGCGGCCGAGAATTAATGTCACTAAACCCGTTTGCCGTACGTTTCGCGGGGTCCAGCTCGATAGCTTGAAGGACCAATGTACAGGGCCCTGAGTGCGAGTTTTTTCACACTCAGGGCCCAGAGCGGATCCGGCTCGAAGGACCTAAAGCCCTGCACTAAAGCTTAAACTTATAATAATCGTAAATATAATAATCGTGTATTTACACAGATGTCACGACTTCCTTAATTGAGGGCGCGCATGTACGCGCTGTCATCAAATAATCTCATGTATGAGTGGCTCATACAGGATGCAAACCGTGGCTTGTATTGTGATATTTTATTTATTATAGATATAAATATTGTGATGAACTTCACCTAGTGCTAGTACAAAACCTCCAAACCTCATTACTAATCAGCAGAGTAAAAAGAGCGTAAAAGAGTGATTTTTCTTCGGTCTCTAGTCCGGAAGAACTCAAAGACAATTATTTTAATTGACATAACTGGGGAATTTAATTCAGTGGTGTTAAATCCCATTAGGCAGTTTGTTAGCCTAGTGATACGAGCTGCCCGTATCTCTGTACTCCTCCAATCCTCGGCTAGTAAAACCGGTGCAGTAAATTGTGTAAATAATACATATTATATTTAAATAGACGGGTATGATGTTAATCCCCTGAGAAGTAATTGGGTTTGTAGGTCATCAACTCATCTGTTATTTTGTCAAGAGTTATTTGTTTGTAATGTGTTTTTATACGTAACTATGTATCAGTGAAATTAGTATTGATCAATGCTCTTTTGGAATTTTATGAGTAAGCCTGATCAGCATTTAAATTTAAATAATATTTCTTCAATATGTATGCTGCTTCATAATCTGTCGTATTATAGGTTTAAAGTTTTTTTATGGTTTCCATCAATCACGGAAGGCAGTCATATTTGCCTAACATTTTATCTTTAGTTCTTTGAAACACATGTAGGGATTATCCCACTAATACGCTTTCGCTGTAGCCGCGTCTTGAGGGCTTATTATCGCTTGATGAAATTATTATTCATAGCACGTTGCACGCCCATTATCTTGTCCTTGTTGGTAACATGTATCAATATTTCATTTGGGGGACATTACGCCTTCGTCTAATAATAGCTACGTTTCTAGCTCCTTGTGCCGCTAATTTGATGGCCATCTTTGTCTTGCTTCTGCTAATCACCGTTGAGTAAACATACTAATTCACGCGTGGGTACATATGCGGTCGAGTGCTTATTGTACTGGAATAATGGCACTTCATTTGTCAAGCCTCCTACGCACATGATGATTACAGAAATCAATTTCCATGCTCATCACTTAGTACACAACAAACTTATGAATTAGTAGGTATAAGGACGCTCGGAATTGGTGGATCAAAGTTTATTTATATTTGTTTTACGATAAAAATATAATATTATTTAATTACATTACACTTTCAAACATGATTCGTTTTGTAGAGTATCAACTTTGGTAGTACCTACTGAATAGCTAAGTTCAACATGAACTGATGGCTTCAAGTTATTTAACTTAGTTGACTCTCTAAACTTATCAGTTGATTGAATTTCAACGATAAATCAGTAGATACTAAGTGATTTAGCTGAATATACACATTTATAAACATATTATACTCCAGTAGCGTACGGTTTGCAGTACCAGGAAAGTAGGTATGAAAGAGTAAATATAGGGATAGCAGTTTGTAAGCGGTAAGCACAGGAGACGAGATGGCGACGAAAGCGGCCGGAAGGCTCGCGGAAGTCAAGAGTTGGTCGCCGGCAAACACTCGCACGAAAACAACCTGCTCACTGCGCTGCTTGCCTGGTTGTTTACTGCCCCACTCTACTGTGATTCTTCTTTGTTTCCGCTTACAAAAATAATTGCTTTATCCCAGAAATGTCTGTTTCATGTGTTTCACTTAGCGAAAGGCAGGTTTTCCATAATACGCAACTGATCATAAGTCGCCACTAGCTACAGAATTCAATGCAGAGATTTACGTCAACAGTAATGTAATTGAACTTGAAAGAAATTCCACCTGTAAGATAAAAGCAGCTCTGTTCAGTAGCAATATCTGGTTAGACCTCTCTAAGTGCTGCCGCGGTGTTAAGATGCGGAAGTGTATGGCGCGTCATACTAAGCAGATTTTATATATTTACGCCCAAGTAAAAACACTTTACATTTGCGCGTTCTTTATTTAGTATTAAAATAATGAAACATCATTCTGCATGCGGATAGGCAGCGGTAGGTTCCTTCGAATCCCTTACCTGAAGAATTTCGAATGTTAGTCGGTAGGTATCTCAATAGAATATCGTTTATTTTTTTCAATGATTTTTTTTCCGAGCTTTCTAACAATCTTAAAAGGTAGGTGGTCCCATCTAGGAGTATATTAGGTACTTCGCGATCACGTTTTAAGTTTGAAAGTAAAATCATAAGTTGGCGGAATTCTAACTGAGAATAATAACTTCGTCGTTCTCACTCGTACTAAGAGTGCCGACAACTGCTACACTTACTAAATAGCGGCGACAGTGTACAACTTTATAAATGGCTTTACTTTAGTCTCAGTCAGTCATTGTCGACGCATAACTATCATGCCACGACTACGGAGAACTTTTTTAATAACAAAAATGACTTTTATGACATCAACTTTTTATCTTTCGAGCTGCGACTGTAAACAATGTATTCGCAGAAGTGGGTGACTGTTAACGATGCAGAGCGAAGTTACGGAATATTATTTTATTTTATAATCTTTGTACGGGCAGAAAAGTCGAAGATCGCGGAAGGCAGCGCGCCCGGCGCTGAAGTTACACAACTGTTTAGATTTATTTGTTGCCCTCTACGTGTTTCGCTCGCTGCTCACAACTTTTCATATTAATTTAACGAGATTCTTAACTTTCAATCTTCAAAATGGCACTTAAGTGACTTTAATGAATACATAATCGTAACAGAATGAAACTACCCAAACATTAATGAATCTGAAGAGGCATTAACCAAAATCGCATTGTTTGTTGGTTTAGGCTTAGGTAATGAATAAAAAAGCGCTTCAGGGCACAAACGTTTTCTTCAGTTTACACAGTCTCAGTATATAGCGGATATATTTTTTTGTTGACTTTGTTAATTAATCGTTTTGTATGCAGACAGGCGCAAGGCTCCGCGTACTTTTTCAGTTTTGTTAATTCTTGTGAAATATGGAAACTGTGAAAATTTCTGGCAGCAGAAGACCATTTATAATGTCCGGTAGAGGAGCAGTCCTGGAGATAATTCGCAGGCGACACGGGCGCTGGGCACGGGGGCGCGGGGCGGGGGTGTGCGGGGCGCGGGGGGGGGGGGGGGAGGGGACTCGTGTAGTGCCCGCGTCAGATCACTACGGACACATCACTATTCAGTACCTAATGGTTGCCGAGCACTGATTCGGTGATTAATAGCAATCTTATCAGATTCCAACGCCATCCATTAAACGGCTCGCCGGTCTAACAACCCGGATCGCCGAACCTCCGGAAGGTGCGTATTAATTACGCCGATCGCTGGAGGCTTATGAAACCGATCAAATGTTTTATTGCTCAATTCTTTGAAAAATCGCTTATGCCGCTGTTGTTTCTGTGCTTAATTATTTGTTTTAATCCTATTAATTAATTTTTACATGGACGTTGTCCATTTTAATTGGAATTTTCATAAAGCGGTTGGTTTTAAAACATTTCCTAAATTTTTGGCACGTTTTAATTAGGTATGTATGTGTACGCATTTGTATGTATTGAGTAGGTACATATAAATATCAGAAATATATGACCTTTATCCATTTTAATGGTAACGAGGTACCCCTGACTATCGTATATACAAATTAAGGTTAGACTCCCAGCTGGGGAAAATATTGTGTCTAAGGGCCAAATTCACGGGTTGCACAGAAATCTAAGTTTTATTAAACTACGATTTCATTAATCACGATTGCCGATTTCGTCTAACTGCGTTTAGAGTAACCTGAAATTCATCGGTGCTATTTTAATCTCGTTTACGTCACCGGTGTTTCAGCTACAGACGAGCCAGCAACACTGAAATGCGTTTAGTTATTGCGTCGCGCCGTACATACTTTTTGCGTATTTTGATTTCGAGCAATGGAGTAACAAAACGTTTTGACACATTATAAAACAAAAAAATAATATATGTCGTTGTCAAAGCGTTGTTATTTGCTCAGTGGTTTGTTTATGATGTTTGACAATGACAGCTTTCTATAACTGCGTTTAGTAACGCTAACTGGCCAATTTATAGCAGTTACAGCTGTAACTGCGTTTTGCTCTAATCTTGGTTAATATTGGTCGGTGAAAATCGAAATGAGCGTATAAGCTCGTTTAGAGCATAAACTGCGTTTTCGATCCTTCTAACGACGTTTAATTACTTCGGTGAATTTGGCCCTTAGATGGATATTTCTTTTCGCGTCTTAGTAGATGTGTCTGAAAGGTGACAATGGGCTACAAGTCCATCATAAAACTTTTCACCGATAAAGAAGACTCTACTCTCTATGAAATAAGATATTTTGGGCCTTAGTGATAATATTTAATAACCAAAACAGTAATATGATAAGTTCTATTATAACACTAATTGTAATCATGGCTTTGATATTTCCTGGAATCGTGTACGTAATTAGGAAAGTTTTCCTCATCAAAAAACCGAGAAAAAGAAAATCTTCACGATGTGCCGCAAATCTCCTATTTATCTTCCGGCGAAAAATATTATCATCAACTTTATTTCATTTATTAGCATGAAATAAATTTGATCAATTTGTTAGTTAACAAATTACAATCGATTTCACTCGGCGGGTGGGATTCAGTATAAACAACATCTATTAGAGGCGCTGCGCCGGCCGAAGTTTGTTCAAGCACTCGACTCGTTCCAGTAAACATCTACAAACCGCGGGAACGATTGCACTACAAACCTTTCAGACTACCCACACTATGAGAATTGAGGATACTGCAATGAAAGTCTAAGTGCTAAGTTAACCGCCTGGATTTGCAGTTACACAGCGGTCTGTTTACGCTAAAGCACCGGATGTCATTAAAGCATCTAGCTAGTGAACTACGTGTGATTGCTTAACTGTTTTACGAGATATCAAGTGAATTCCCAAATAAATATATACCGTCATCGTAAATCTATATATCTGTAAAGATAAACCGCCCCCGTAAACCCGACGCGATTGGCGTTTTACTAACCCATAAGCACCGATAGGTGTATAAATCTCTCTACCTTACGTGCTGTTTCTTAGCTGATAACATCAAATATGCATAGATAAGAAGAGTAAAAGAAAATCTCCGGGATGCGTAATCGGTTGTGTTCGAAATTCGAATTTGCAAGTTGGTAGAAAAGGCGGGGTTTGAGGGCGCCGCGCGGTGGCAGCTGAGCGGCAGTCCGCCTGCGACCGCCCGCGCGCCCTGCCGCCGCCGCCGCCGCCGCCGCCCGCCGCTCGCAGGACCCACTGTACCAACAATATTACACGTTCAGTGATATAAGTTTGTGGTGTTATGTAGTGAGAGTGCAGTGAGTGCTAATCGTTGCTGACACCACCATGCGGTGAGGCCGTCGGTGCCGTACCGCCACGCTCGGATATGGTCGACCCCCTGAAAATATTTTGGGTTTTAACTAACAGCACATACTTAGGTATTTATTAAATTGCATAAACTAATCAGTAACTTGTCAGTTTATCACAAAATAAGTAAGCCAATAAACATAAAGTTACACAAATGGGTTTCTGTCATTTACACGCCTGTACCACGGTTAGTTTTTATTTCTTTCCGTGAAGAATGTAAGGTGAGTAGTTTACGACCAGTTTTATGATCCATTTCATGTTCAGATTGTAGGGAAGTAGAGCTCTCTGTCGATCGCACACTTTGTTGCTACAAATAGTGAGAACACATTGAAATTCACGTTTATATGCACCTAGTCGCAGTTTTACTTGCATAAAGGGGAAACATATGATTTATTGCTACTCGATGTTGCCAACAGGTTTTTATTCTGAGCAAAGCACTCGCTACGTAGCAAGAATAAGCCATTGTTCTGGACGAACTAGCCAGTTAATGGCGCATAATGCTACATGGATTATTTTTATAGCCTTTACCAAAACAGAACGTAGTCTTCCTCATTTAATCTGACGTAAGCTTCTTTCTTTTTGGCATCTCCCTTTTTCTTTGTGTTGTCGTTGTCAATCAGTTTTTCCGATTTTCAAATCTTGAAAATCCAGTAAGAGAAAATGTTTTACTTTTATTGATTGAGTTGGTCTTCTTTTCAGAGATATTAAAAATAAAAAGTATCTTCAATATTTTTTACTTTCCCTTTTGTCGCCGGCTAGGCGCAGGGCATACTACTGCTTAATTTGCACTACACAGTAAAACGACATAATTGATTTAATGGAAGTAATATTTATTTAATTACTAGCTGTTCCCTCGAGCTTCGCTTCACCTTAATAAGTTTTCCCGTGGGAATTCCGGGATAAAAAGTAGCCTATGTTCTTTCTCAGGGTCTAGACCATATGTATACAGTAGTAGTTTTGGCGTGAAAGAGTAACAGACAGACAGACAGACAGACACAGTTCCTTTCGCATTTATAATACTTATTATTTCATGGATGGAGTATAGATGGTGACAACCTGTCACTACCGGCCATACTGTTTGACTCTACGAAAGAGACGTATCTCGTAAGCAAACGAACATTTACTCATGTTATAATTGAATAATTAATCAAACTGTTTGAAATTAATTAATATTAGAATGAAACATACCTATCTACCCAAATACGTTTGTAACAATTACTGTTTCTATAGTTAAATAATTCCATTATAATCAAATCTTAGATCTAGCACAGATCCAATTAAAGCAAATCGAACTACATAATTATATATTTAGTGTAATTTCTATAATTTACGCAAATTACAACTATTACAGAATTAAATAAAATAATAATTAAAAAAATTAAAAAACCGACTTCAAAAAACCACTAAAATGTAAGAAATAATTTAAGGTTTACACAAATTCTACTCGTATGAGACAGTACAAATATACCTAAGCAGGAACTGTTCTTTTTTGATGTTGGTGCGGTGACAAAGTAATCTGAAGAAATATGGCACCAACTTCAAAAAAGAACAGTTCCTGCTTAGCACAGATCCAATTAAAGCAAATCGAACTACATAATTATATATTTAGTGTAATTTCTATAATTTACGCAAATTACAACTATTACAGAATTAAATAAAATAATAATTTAAAAAATTAAAAAACCGACTTCAAAAAACCACTAAAATGTAAGAAATAATTTAAGGTTTACACAAATTCTACTCGTATGAGACAGTACAAATATACCTAAGCAGGAACTGTTCTTTTTTGAAGTTGGTGCCATATTTCTTCAGATTACTTTGTCACCGCACCAACATAGTTTTTAGTTTATTTGTAATAATTTTCAATCAAAAGTAAGGTGCAAATGATACCAAAATGTCCTACTAATCAATACGAATCATTCAAGCCTAAACACGAAGTAGTTGCTATATACCGTTGAGGAGTTCCCCTGACTGCCTTCCGTTTCCATCATCAGATCAGCTCAAGGTCACCATCATATTTTTTTGTTATAAGAACTATATTTACGTTCTTAATTTCATTAGAATCGGTTAATATGTGCCCAAAATTGAAATTCATACCCTGTTTTTACCCCTTTACCCACCCTTGGAGGTGAGATAAAATTCTGAAAATAAAAATGGGACCACCTGGAAGCTCAACCCAATACAACAAAAAAAGAATTTTCAAAATCGGTTCATAAACGGCGGAGTAATCGGTGAACATACATAAAAAAATATATAAAAAAAAAAAAAAAAAAAGATCCCGACGAATTGAGAACCTCCTCCTTTTTTTGAAGTCGGTTAATGAATTATAGATAGAAGAAATATATTAAATGCACATTTAGTTAGTTCGCTGTTACCTGATTCCCAAATGCCCATGCAATGCATCCCATGCATATCCATGTAATGTTGCACAAAACATGACTGATGCCTACTATATTTTTTAATCCATACTTACATTTCTGATGTTTGATGTTAGACCGAATTTTATGAAACAGAACGACATTAGTTGTTTTTTTGCCTATATACATATACTTGGACATATGTTATGTTTATGGATTCAATTAGTGTGTTGTTAGTTTTTGCCGAGTCTCGTTTGGCTCTCACTGCCCGTGCCCGGCGTGGGGCGCCCCACATCCTCTTTATCAAGAGACTCGTTACCGCCTGATTTATTAGCACGAATTCCCTCCGCCTTCCGCTTAAGCGTCCCATCGACTTAATAAGGAAAAAAATACTTCAAATTTATTGCGAATATTTTGGCACCAAACTGAAAAGAGAAACGTGTAAATTCTTATTTTACGGTGACTCTTCATTCTCCCGGGCTTTTTATATTTTAATTTGTAATTAATTTGGGTTAAACCCGCCCTTCTTATCTAGACAATAAGTTGCAAACTTAAAGAACAAAAAGAATTCACGTCGAGTAATAAAAATAAATAAGTAAAAGTTGAGCGTTAGAAGTTGGCGCGCCTCACCGCGGTAGATTGCTGCGAGTACCCCCCCCCCCTCCCCCCCTCCGTCCCGGTTTGAGGAATTGAAAACATTAATTAGCTCCTTTTCCCGGAACTTCAGAACTAAACCTGTAATACACGTTCGCCTTTACACATATTGTTCTTACCGTATACGTATTGAGCCAGGAAATTACCTGTAACAACAGACAAGTCATTAGTGTCGAAAATGAGAAATACTCATTAGCCATATTGTGTTTAATATTTGTGATCTTTTTGCGACGTTCAATTATAATAACGCAACCAGTGGAAAAGGATTTCTCGTAATTGTCTCGATTCAGGAGACCTATATTTTCCTAACTGAAGCTCAAAGCTAAGGAAATAGCTGTAGCTCATAGCTACACTTTCCATCGTAGCTTTGTGCGTTTCGCTATCACCGATTTACGTGGAAATGCAACTGGTCTATACAGTGCCGTCGCCGTCGTGTGTCGGCATCGAAACTTAACAGAATAGTTGGGCTGAAGAATTTATTCAGGAATTTCATTTAGCAGTGGCACTGTTTAAAGAAGTTGGTTTGCGGCTAACTTTCGGACATGTTGGAACGTGGGACGGGACTTGTTGCCGTCACAAGTTCGCGAGACCCGTCTCGTACTACTTCATGTACCTTCGCGCCTACTTCAGACAGGCTGCTGCAGGAAACACGCTGAAATGGGGTCACACGACGTATCGATATAGTTTTTTTAATTAATAAGTTACCGTACTGGTGGTAGTACTTATATACAATACAATATGACTTTATTGAAACACACA
Source organism: Plutella xylostella (assembly GCF_932276165.1). Lineage (NCBI taxonomy): Eukaryota > Metazoa > Arthropoda > Insecta > Lepidoptera > Plutellidae > Plutella > Plutella xylostella. The sequence goes on along the minus strand of NC_063984.1, from coordinate 5,344,728 downwards.
ACATATTATTACATTACAAAGTAAGAATAATCTTAATACGTAACATCAAGTATAAATAAATGCTTCGATTTCAGGTAATGCCGATATTATAATGATGGTGACAACGGCTTACCCTATTTATTTATATATTTTTTACGATAAAAATCTCAAACCCAAGTTAGTTGAATAGATTTTTTTGTAATAAAGCTACTTTGCATTTCCTTTATTATGCTTCGTCTCTACGTTAAATATTCGATGGAATAGCATTCATTATACATCAGGCGCAATACATTGAGGCTCACGCCAGGACGGGTTAATAGCATGAAGCAGATGCGCCTCGGCAAATAATGACATTTTATAAGCTGAAAGCGTGAAAAGATATCGCCTGCATAAATTGTATTGTAACCTGCAAGCTTGAGGAGAAGCGTGGAGTAGTGCACCTGCGCCGCCCGTGTCAATATGGCGGCGCCGCACTCGCAAATGAGACAATAATTCGATCTGCCGGTCGGCTGCTGCCTTCAAATGTAATCCAAGCTAGCCCCGACAAAAGGGGATTCCCCACACGATCCCCCCACTAATGTAAGGTATTGAAATCCGGGGCGGCACCAAGAGCTACTAACAAGGTTTTTGAAAGTTACTTACATATTCGCTATCCATTTGTAGAAGCTCATCTCCGTGGCTTTTCCACGAAATTTTGCATTAGGACCGTGACACTCGATATGATTCCGGGAAATGGAATGACTTTAGGCTAACGTAACTGAGAGTCCCATAACCCACAACCCTAACTTTGGAACATAAACAAGTACCCTACCAACAGCTTAAAAAAATAGGGTAACAATTATTATTCTTTGTAATTTCGTAATAATATTGACGTGGTACGCCTTACTCTTCTTCCTTTTATTAGGGTTACCAGTTATAACAAAAAAAAAGTTAGGGACAGTAAATATGAACCGTATAGGCAAGGTATTGTCAAAATAACTACATCTGGATCCTCTGGAAAATCATGCAGGTGGTCTAAATAAATAATTGTAAACCTGCAGAGGTTAATAAAACTATTTTCTTCAAACGAAAGCCAATGAAATATATAAGTAATGCTATGATAGTAGTCCAATAAAACCAACTAATCAGTTCCTTTAACTTTAATCTTCTCCTGAATTCATCAAAAATTCAAAGCCAATCTCAAAAATACTGAAATTTCTCCTGAGATCCCCTTTTTCATTAATATTAAGATGTACCTACGAAAAATATATTATTACTGGCAAAAGTGCACTGTTTTATAAATTTACCTATTGATTTTAGCTTTTTTACTAGAAGATAGAGAGCTTTTTCTGAAGCATTTTAATTTAACATTTTGACCGATGATTTTATAACGTAGTATGTACAACAAAAAGTTAGTAATTGTTGTTATTATTATTACTCATAATATATTTAAAATAAGTAAAACTCTCTTCCTTTATCACCGTTCAGAGAACATTACATAAACATATGTGAGGGTGGAGGTAAGATAAACGTTTAGATATATTCAGGCCTGTCTATAAGCTCTAAGAACCCGTGTCAGCGCTTTTCAATCTCCATGCTATATTAAATTATATTCTACGCACCAAACTCGCTTCAAAAAGGTTTCAACCTGAAGAGGGATCTTTTAATTGAATTACTAACATGAATGAGAATTTTAAATCTTAAAGTGGCACTTGAATTTTTCAGAAAGTACTATGCTAGTGAATTTTTATGCTTGAGCTCAAGTAACGCTTTGATCGCGGGCATGTTGAGGATGCGAAGTTCTCAGGTTGCTCGCCCGGTTAGAACTCTCTCGGGTAAACAAGGATTGCCCGGTAACCGCTCCCGGGTGAAACGTCTCGCATTGCGCTCATCGCTCCACACAGGCCGGGCTGGTGGTAAATAAATTAAATTCTGGCACCATAACGCCGCTGAAGTATCGCGGTGTCGTTTTCACGGTGAAATTTAAAAATACTGCAAATATCAAACGCAGTTCTTATTCAATTAAACCATCATGCCATAATTGGGGTATGTAACATTATATAAGCAAACCTCTGCTCTTCTCTGGGATCGTTAATTTGGAATACATATTTGAGGACTCGGCATTATAATACCATCATGTCTCAAGAGTCAAGACTAACAGAGTAGACGCTTCGGACCGTAGATTAACAATATACGCACAAACACGAACTAATTCAAAATAAAAGCTCAGTGGTGGAAGTTGTGTGTTATTTGTAGAGACGTTTCTATTGCAGACACTCCATCTTGAACATGTATCGTTAATCTAAGCTCTGGACATATGCAAGGGCACCACGCAATCTACACATCACCCGGCAGGATATCACGCCACCTGTCAGAGTAACATGCGAAATTAGTTTTCTTTCAAAGAGGCGAGAAATACGGGATAGTGCCCTCATAATATCTGGGAATATACGAAGGAGAGGGAAAGTAAATCTAGAAATAATACCCGTACCAATAATATGGCGTGACATGAAGGCTTTTTGTGGTCCTTAAATACAGATCTATTTATTTTTACAATAGCGTTTCCAACACTATTTGAGTCGATAAGCATCTGTCCGTTGCACTTCGGGCTGATTTGTTAATAAGCTGATTTAGCGACTCATTTAATTTTAAAATAACAGGAGTTTTGATCAATCTATAAAATAAGGTGTAATACACTCAAATTACTTACATAAATATAGGTAGGTATGTAACAGTAAAATTACTTCGATAATCATGGTTAAAGCCTTAACAAAATAATATAAACTAACTAGGTAGTAGTTGTTGATAGGTAAGTTGGTGCGGTAATGGACTGCTGTCTAACCTTAAGTGAAATAGTTACATCAAGTAAGTAAAAGCGTGAGTGTTTACGTAGGTATACACTGTTGTGTGACCGTAGCTTGTTAGATATATTGGATACAAAATAAAAACAAAATATTTTATATTTCCCGCGGGTCCTCTACACTTTGCTAGGATAAAAAATGGTTCACATGAATATGCGGCTTGGACTTAAAATATCTTTACTTACTCGTTACTTTTGTGAAAACCCTGCTTTTGTAGACAAAAATATTCAACAATATTTGTAACCAACGACGGCAACCTTAAACTGTGTTGTAGAGTGTTTTTGTTTATACACTTTACAGACAAAAGTTACACAGATTCCCACATCGCACATCGAATAAGGGACTCAATAATGAATTGACCGTAGTAAATGAGTTGTTCAAAGTAGTGTTAATTATGGAAGCATGTGAAGAGCATGTCAGCTGCACGCGTGCACTCTCGTGTGATGTGACGTCACTCGCCGTCCGGCCGAGGGACGCTGCTTTTGATAATGCTGGTTTTGTTCGCTGCACTCGCATATCGAGTTTTTTTTCTGATTCCTGTTTGGCCTATTATGGCTAGTGGTCTTGTAAATACAACATGGCTATTGGTATTGAACTCTTCATATAACAAAAGGTTTAGCTTTCATGAAAAAAAGTTAGATCATAATCATAACAATCGAACATTATTGTGTAGAATTGAGATTGAAGACAAAGGGTAAGAGTACGTATTACGTCAGTAATACAATTTCGCTACCATAATATTATATAACTTTCATAACTACTTCAGAAGAAAGAAAAGGTTACAATACAATATAAATTATTTACTTGGGGTAAAGACGAGCTTTCTGCAGTCAGTCTTATACATTTTGTGATGTAAAGTGTATAAAAACGCACGCTAAGGCGCATAAACAACCGGAATTAAATTCAGCTAAAGCGCTAAAGTCGGATAATTTATTTAATTCTCTAAATAATATTGTTGTTTCTTCGGTAAACAAGGCAACTGTAATTTCAGAATAAGAGTGAGGTGGGTATCATGTTATTTACTACATCCAATTAAAATGAGTTTATATTTATTTATGCTGTTGCTGCTTTACGGATTTCTTTTCTACGTACAACCGACTAGTATTTAATGAGAGCTTAGTATGTCTAAAACCAAAGGTCTGGTGTAACTATTACGCCGTTATTTTGTAAATTACTACCTACTTTAAAAAATAAGCTTATTGAGCTTTGAAGTAGAAAATTACCTGCAAAGAATATCGAATCTTGAATGGCCCTTTACTTTTGTAACGCTCTCTGTGATGATGATGATGATGACATTGATAGCGCTAAACTTGTCAATGCGAACATGAGAACCCTTCCGAAACAAACTTACGTTACGAAGCGTAGTTTATTCAGTCCCTGTTTTATTAGGTTTTCGGACTTTCTTATCAAATACTCGAATGTGTTCTTTGTTGTTCTTAGTGAACTAAATACATATTGCTACCTACTTGTAGGTACATAGGCAGACAGAGTTAGCACATAGAGTTGGGTAAAGTTGTAAATTTAATCCGTTAGCTTAGCGTATTATCACAGCTTACTGGTAACAGTAATATTTTCTATAGCTACATGAAACGTAGCTGTGAATACTTTAGAGGTATAATCTGTATGTGTACACAGCCTTGTGAATACATAAGATTAGAACTTTGATGGTTGATAAGTTCGTGTTTCATGCAAAAAATGTTGAATTTATTACACTGTAGTGTTTACTGCTGTCTGTGACGGGCGGCGTAAATGTCCATAAATACACACGTATTTATATGTTAGTTTGTAGGACTCGGTAAATAGAAGCCGTGGAGCTTTATGTGTAGGGTAAAGTAAACAGGGGACGAAACCTTGACTGACATGGCTCTTATACTACAATGTGTGTGTCCGTCATCTCAAGAAGAAACTTTTCGTATCGATAAAGCATCTATATTGTTATTTGTAGTTATATGTATAGCATGGTCTGGAGCGTTGTGGTTGGCGCTATCAATAAATATATTTTATCTACAACTACATGCATGTAATAGATGGGCATAGGTGTGACTGTGACGTGATAGTTAATAACTACTACCTTTGATACTAATATACTATGGAAAATCAAAGAGGAAGCCTCGACCGACACTAATCGTTTGAACTGATATTTTAAAATCATATTTAACATTGATTGGCATATTTGCGAAATAGAATCCGCAAATCCCAGATAAACACGTCATTTTGATGCCGACATGTTAATGAGAACTTGATTTAACTTATTGGCGATATAAATTGACGATTTCATTTCATATTCGAATGCTGATATTTCTGCTAATATTAAAGTTCTGTTTAAAATTATTTTTATTTCTAAGGGGAAAATTATAATCACAGTAATACAACAAATACACAACTAATATCTTAAAAAACTGTCAAGCCATTTCAGAAGAGATTAATACATAGTTATACTTATGTTATGTTATGTAAGTATACCAAGTGTAGCTAAAGCCATTAAATACTTTAAGACAATTTTAATCTGTACCACTCCGTATGCCAAGTACAAACGCTCCGGAATTCTTCACAGTAATAAGAGAGGTATTATGCTAAGTTATGAAACGTTTTTCTTATTCACAGGCAAGATTGAAGATTTTGTATTTAAGCAGGTTTTATATAAAAACAAACAGGTATGTTTTATCTTTTGAGGTTCCCTTTGTGCTGAACGATGAATCATCCTCTCTTAAGTTGTATGAATAATACTAGGTTGGTATATACATGAGCTATTATACTTTCTTGTTATTTATGGTGTATCGGAGAAACATATTGTTCGAAAAATAATTCTTTACTCAGTTTTTTTTCACTCAGCCTAATACAGGTCGTTGCAAAAAGGGTTATACTAAGCCGAAATCTACTTTTGCAGCATAATACACTCACGGGCAATGAAAAGGTTCCACCGCAAAAACACGAAATTATACTCCTAAACGGAAAAGGCTAGCTTAATGACGACATCTGCAACTTAAAGTACATTTAACAAATCTTCAGGATATTAACAACTAAAAAAGGAAGGAGATATTTCAAATTTCAAATTAAATGTTTGAAAAAATTGAGGTCGTTTTGTATCGGCATTTTGTGAATGATACTATTTCATTGCCCGTGAGTGTATATCTAAGCCCGAAAATGAAATCAATATAAATAAAATATAAAAATTCGCGAAAAAAAATATTCTTCATAGTAAAAAGACACGTGGCCAAAATAGTTTCTATAGGAAAAAAAATATGCAAATTTTGTAATTCTGATTTCATTTGCGGGCTTAGATATACTATGCTGCACATATAGGTTGCGACTTAGCCCTTAGTCCTTTTTGCAACAATATGTACATATAATGGTATAAAAGTAAATAAAACATTGTGATATTTTTTAATGTGTAGATTAAATTTAATATATGTACATTTCAAAACAAAATGTATTTTCGACATTCATTACTTGTGTACACATTAACACTGAGAAGACTTTGTGAAACACTACACCTAATTGAACAAACAAGGATACGATAAATCTAATAACGGGGGTCTCTCTACCAGCGGAATAATCTCTATTTTTCTATCTCCGACCGGCTACAGAGAGCTACTCCAGAACAAACTACGCCCGCATGAACCTGCAAGTTCCAGCTCTATTTTTGTCTTACAAATTGGTTACCCGGTGTCTAGTATTAATAAGAAAAGTCCAGTGTTGCAGCCGAGTGAAAATATATTACAAACGAAGCCTTAAGCTATGAGTAAGCTCCAAAAACTTTGGGATGAATCTCTACAAAAACAAAGTTTAGAAGTTTGTACTTAATACCTGCTTTTAGTCACCCGACATTTTCACTTGAATTTGGGCTTCATCAGTGCAAGTTGAAACTGGTACGTGCCTATATCTATGAACAAGGTTTATTTATAGCTTACGTGTTAAGCCGAACCCGCTGTAAGCCTGTATTCTTGGCCGGGCCTGTACCACGTGATTGGTTTTTTCACCTTTTCTTACCCTGTATTTATTATGTTTGTTACAATGAGAGTACACTATACACGGGGCTTCTTTGTGGGCCTGTCCGGACCCTCCATTTACCTTTGTGTCCAACTAGATGATCGCAGATACGGTCACGGTACTATTGGGAGTTTATCTAAAGTGGTTCTGTACCTTGTAGATAGCTGCGAACCGAAATCACATTGTATCGCTACCTTCCTCTGGGAAATCACATATGATTTACAATATCTTGTTTCAAAAGTACTCAACTGTTTTATTTGTATGTATTCTAAAATTCCAACTATTTAAAAAAAAGTAAGTACTCACATAATTGTTTTACACAGGTATTAGTAACGTCAGTTAATAATAAACTAGTAAAATAAACTAGTAGTAGTAGTAGTTCATATTTTTTTGCGTTAGTGTGTATCATCTTATAATGTCATGTTTGCAAAAGTTATTGTATATTTTCTAATTACTTTCATATTAAATCAATGTATGTATGTTCTTCACCAGTTTAAGGTTTCGAGCCTCCTCTCTCAATGTCAAAGCAAACAAAATAAATTGAAAATCTTAAGTTCAGAGCAACAATCTCGTCTCTATTGTGAAGTTGATCAGCAAGTCAAGTCGTAGCTTACGGCGTCAATTGAATTATAAATGAAGTTTGAAGGCTCAGGTGTAGCCGGCAAGCCTCGCCCATCAATCCAATTAAGGAATTTTACACACGGTCATTAAAACTTTGTTGGCCGCTCGGGTTGCTCGTAACGCCGCATCGACGGCGCCATTACTAGCGACCTTACGCAAACGTTCCTCGCGACTGCTGCTTGTGCTTACGAGGCATTCCGCCTGCATGCGAACTGAGACCAGCGAATATTCTTTCCAACTTATAACGCTTCACGACGGCTATATTTTACATGCATCGTCGCGCTACGTCGACAGATCTCGGACATAATAATGTAATACTTGCTTGCTACCGTATTTCGCTAGCACAGTGAATAAATGTCAAGTTGTCAACTTTAACAAAATATCCGGGTAAAGATTTCAACCAAAATATTTTATTTAAGGACTTTAATTTCGAAAGCTTATTAAGCTTTTTAAATGAAGGCTTGATTTTGTCGTTTACTTTATTCCCCGATGAATAGCGGATGGTATTTTGAATAAAATATTTTTCGTCAGCAATAATTGCTGTAAATCGGTGGATCGGAATTTGGTATGATGGAAGTTGTACACGCGAAAATTGTAAATTCTGTCTGAATAGTATTGTTTCGGACGCTATTACAGCACAGACCGTTAAACACCAAAAGCGTTCGAAAACCTAGTAAAAAAGCCACACCTCGTACTGGTAATTGAAACTGGAATCGATGTGTAATGAATAGCTATAGCGGAGCGGGCGCAGCGCCCCTCCCCGCCCGCCTCGCCCCGCCCCGCCGCCGTCCCGCCGCCAGCCTCCGTACTTCTTTTTTAAACTCTCCAGCATTTATTACCTGCAGCGTTCATTTTATTTTATCGATAAGCAACTAGTTGAGATTGAAATGTAATGAACTCTGATTTCAGTGAACGCAGTGCAGACCTCAATGGTCTTTTAAGTATTGCTTATGAATATTTTTCTTAATAATTTGCGTGTTCTTATTAAACTTGAAAAATTAATAAGTACTATGTGTACATATGTAGGTCAGAAGTAAAAGAACGGATGAATATTTCTCTAAAACTACGCTGTTGGAAGCACCGATATCATTTTCGCGTTACGAGCTCAATCGGAACCGAGGGTACAATCGGCATTTATCTTTAGAAAATAGTTGGGAAGAGATCTGTAAAGACGATTTGATCAGCGCTTGCCAACGGACGGAGCGCGCAGTCACGACGCCGCGTGATTGGTCGAGCCGGCGGCCCCACAGTGCCCGCGACTGCCCCACAGTGCCCGCGACTCGTTCAAACGACGCGAAGGCACGTGCCGCCACTCCACTTCTTTGCACCTCTTGATAAAGAATTTCATTATCATCGCGCGCTATGCGAATTTTCTAGACGTCTACCTTGATATTGTCTAGCATTCACAATAAAGCCGCACTTGTTCGTCGCTTTGCGAAGAGCCGGTGCTGTTTAGGGCAGTTGAGCAATATTTTATTGCGAGAAAAGAAAATAACTGGCGGCAGCTGCCTATTTATGAAGATAAAAGTCCGGAGTTCATGTGATTCGTAGCACATGTGCTACGCAGCTACGTGCTACGTGCTACGAGGCTACGAGCTGACACAGATCGTAGGCATTGTGCTACGCGCTCTATGTTTTTTATCGGTGCTTCTGAAGACATAGTTGTCGAACTTTTTATGAATAAATGAGTGCGGCTGTCCCATTTCAAAACACAGTAACCGCCAACTTTAAAAAAAAACGGGTCTTTGATTTATATATTATTTTAGGCGATTCCGCACAAAACTGCATTGTCAGAATATCAAAAAACCGCTTAGAAACGAAAATAAAATTTCTAAAAACCTAGTAACTCCACCCTGCGAAATCAAAAATGCCACGAAAACCATTTCAAAACATAGTAAGAGCCACCAACCATTTTAAAACACAGTAAGTGAAAATGACTTACTAGGTTTTAAAATGGTCAATGGCGCTTACTAGGTTTTGAAATGGTCAGCAAAGGACAGTTTTCGTCCGTTAATTTTAGTAAGTCACAAATGGCATACATTATTACTAACACTTTTTTCGAACAAAATATCAGACATTTCAGAACCTGTATCTTTGCACCAATGAGACCTAGAGAGTTGAATTAAAAGTAGAACATAAGTAAATTTTGTCTTCTTTATAAAAGCCATAGATACCTTTCTCGTCAGAACCTTTCTACTAGCCCTATTTTGCATAAACCAAAAAAAAAACAAGTTATAAATAAGAGAAAACTGATTTTTAGATAGAAATTTAGGAAATATTGTCTAATTGAAGGCAGCCATAAATAATTTTCATGTTAGAGCCTTCTTAATATGGCTATTTAATTCATTTACATAAAACAAAAAAAAAACATAAAAATATGCCCGTATTTCAGCTATTACTTATAGTGCCGTCGTGTAAAAGTGCTGCAAAATTGGATTTATAATATGTGAAGGATCCCAAACATATAAAAAATGAAATTATTACGCAATTATTGCAATTTCAATATACTTAACTTGTCTTAAATTACACAATAATGGCTCTTACTAGGTTTTGAAATGGTCAGTGAGGGCGGTTTTAGGGTGAGAAAACCATATAAAACCTAGTAAGTGGTTTCTTTTGTGCATTACAGCAACAATTTTAGTTATATTTAAATGAAATAGTATTGTATGTAAAGCCTAGGTTCTGCCGCTTCTTTTAAGCTTACATTTGTTCAGATATCTGTCATAGTTTTACCAGGGCATTGAAATGAAGGGACAAAAATGTTTTTTGGCTCTCCTGAACATTTTGTCTCATGGCTGTTACTGTGTTTTAAAATGGGACAGCCGAGTGACTTTTAAAGCAAAAAGCCATGAGATCGTCATGTTAAATATTTCGTCACAAATTTAGCGGGATTTGATGGACTTATAACGGCGATACAGCTCGCGACTTATCCATGAGTATAGTGAAAAGCGCGTGGGAAAGCTATTCTGTTATACTTAATAAATTACAATGAATGTATTTAAGTCTAGCAGTGTTCATAACCCAATGTTATCCGCATTATGCAGCCTCTATCAGATTATGACGGCAGAGGAATACTAAACACAACACAACTGCGTCCGTCCAAGGATAGCTGTTGAATATGTATTAATTTAGCCTCTATGAAGGGCCACAGGAACACAGATCGGGTAGATGTAAATTGCAGGATGATATGTTGGGTCCGACCGCCATAAATAGACGAATATGAATGGTGAAAGTTTCAAGCGGTTTGAAGTTATTGCGCAAACAAACACTTTTGTCGGATTTATAGCCGCCGGTAGCCTGATTATGGGAGTTTTTGCACTTGATGCGAGTTTAAAAGAAGTCATTGATGGGCAGAAGCAGGCAAAAACTTGCACAGCGCCGCGTCGTTAGGGCCTTCTTTATGTCACTGATTAGTTTTTATAGCCTTCGGATTCGGTAAACTTTGAAACTTATGAGGTCCTCTGTGATCAACACCGACCCGGAGTGGAGCTTAGCGAGTCACTACACTTTTGATATCTGATCCCCGAAGTCATTACCAGTGATTCATCTAATTTTCACACCAAAACAAACTTTATCTTTATGTAAATACGAATGAAGCAGCAGATAACTGAAATCTTTCTCTTTTTAAAACTGTAAGGATACAAAACTCGTGCAAAATTTATGGCCTGTTTTATTATCGTCAGGGAAAACATTGCAACCCCTATTCCGTGGGATATTCTAGGAATGAATAAAAAAGGCGGTGAAAAATACGAAAATGCGACCGCCACCTATCACGTTGCGGGCAGATGCGGCGCCATACGTCGCGCGTGATGTCGAGTGCCCGCTAACTTATGGATAGGCCAAACCGATACATTTTCTAGATATTTTAAAGATATGTTCGGTTATGTTAGCAAAATATTCATCGTATATATTCAAAAAATGTAACTACTGCTGCCATTCACGCAACACGCTTTGAGTTTCAATTCATAGTAGGTACATACCTAGATGAGTCGAGGTTTCGATCAACGCTTTCAGCTGGATGTCATGTTACAGCAAACCAAATTGGTTACCGAAACCGCCGGAATAGCTAAGCAGTCGAACGATCCGGTATCGGCGCAGTGCATTCACCGTCACAAAGCCTAGAGGCGGGCTTATCGGAGGCGCGCGGAGGCCGCTAATGTTTGCTAATAAAGCCATTGGACACATCGCCCGCTCGCCCCTAATTTATCATTGTTACATTCTTTCTTCGCTAAGAGTAATCTTCGTCTAAATTTCTTTCTTTCCTCGTTTGAGCGATTGTTTCGAGAGCTCAGATTGGGACTCGGCTGATATCCGCCAATTAAGAGTCCGAAAAAGCTTTTTTATGAAAACGAAGAGCGATGATGCGTGAAAAAGTTTATCTTCACCATGTTTGCGGGTTTTTCTTTCCAGTTGATGGAATTGGTTTTCGCGAAAGCGAATTATTTGAGCGTGACAATCCTAAATAAGGAAAGTTTCTTCACGCTATCTTTCGATACGAATCAACATGTTATTTTAGATAATGACTTTGAAAATTTTATTAGGAATTTATGTTTGGTGCCGGGCACGTGTTATATTAATTCATTTGTTAGATACTTGCTATATGTAAAAGTAGGTACTAATTAACTAATGTAATGGTTTCATTGGTGATATTTGGTAGAATACCTATATTTAATTAAAGTGGCAGCACTTTAATGAAATATATAACCAGTCAACATAGTTACGGAATTCCAAAACTGGCGTCCGGCTTGATGCAGCAATTTATTAATAATTTTAATTAGGCATACCAAAATAATACAAAACTATATGGACATTTACACATCTACCTCATACACATCTACCTCATATTCTATCACAATCACCTCAACATTAAATCAAAAACTAACCTAAAACCTTCTTTCACAGTGACAAAGTTCATCCGCATCGGCATCGCGGACAAGAATGACAACCCGCCGTACTTCGACAAGGAGCTGTACGAGGCCGAGGTGGACGAGAACGAGGACATCCAGCACACCGTGCTCACCGTCACCGCCAAAGACCACGATGAATGTGAGTACTACTTACTTACGTTGGCTGTTTTAACATCATGCGGATTTCCTCACGCACGCGGGCTGGCAGCCGCGGCTCGCGTGCATATTCGTAATTCGTATTCTGTCATACTTATGACCGTGTGCGGGGTAATCTCGCATGCGTGATGAATCCCGCACGCTGTTATAAACAGCCTTACTCCGCTGGCTCAGCGACCCGAAGTGGATCTTGGCCTCATAAACAAGAAGTGGCCACTGGTCTCTAATCTGCACGGTCGTTCTCCAGTCGCCTGCCTGTAGTTGCCGCAGGTCCTTGCAGACTTCATCGCTTCAGCGGTATGTGGGATGGTCAACTGGTCGAAGCCCCTTTTGGCAGCGCGATCTTACCCCATCCAAAATGTGAGCCGATGCGTGCGTGCGTGTGTTTAGAAGCTCGATACACATGAGAACTGTCTGTTTCGATTCTCATTTTATTTTGATAGGCCATTAATAACTGAGGTAGATTTTTTTATTTTTTAGCTAACCGTGAAAGTTGTATAATTGCCTAGAGAACAGAAGTTATGATGATTAAGACTATCTATCTATCTATCTAACTAATCATATATGTTGAAACTTGAGAAGCGCGTTATGCCGAGAGCCGAGATGACCATCTACTCTAGAAATTGTGGTAACAGCAACAAGGGTCAGGCGATAGTGACGCCTGAAAGCTCTCGGGTGATTAATCAGTTTTATTACGAGAAACTTTACGTAAACTTTTTAAATTGGAAGGTATTTAACATGAGAAATACCAGATTAAACTTATCTACCTACTTGGCAAAGCTCAGAGTATTGATTTCACATAGTGTTTTATCGAGTACTGAGCGACACCTGAGAGAGCGTTATAGACTGTTCAGGAATTGGAATGGCCACATTTTAAACCGTACAAAAAGGAAGAGTAGACAGTTTTGGGAAATGAAAAGACATAGTAAGTAATTTAATAGTGTGTATTACTATGTAACATTTTAATAATGTACACGATAGTCATTAAGTAATGTCGATGTCAAACAGTTCAATAATTCAAAGGGTGACTAGACCGCTAATTACTCTAATACAAACTTATTGTAATTAATGCAGATCATTACGAAACGCCAAAGGCCTATTATCATTCGGAATTAGGCGCTTCAACACACAAATTACCAATTGTTTGCCAGACCAAGAATTTCAAAGTGCTGGATCGGGGTACTCCAGTGAAATAAAGGGGCCGGCTAACCTTGACATTAAATTATGCCTAAAATAATAAACGAAACAATTTCACCTATTATTGTCCGTAGAGAACAAAAGGCACGCTCTTTCAGCCAGGTGACAATTGTAAAAGCCAATTTTTGATTATATAATTATGTATGCAGCACAAAAGAGAGACATACATATTATTATGAAACTGTGTTCTGTTTTCGGTGAACAAATAATGCATATATGTTTATATGATATCAAGCTACAATCTGCTTAAATGCAATGATGTTTTCCTGATAAAGTTTGATATATACTACGAAATTTAATGTTGTTGTTAATTTACACATTGTATAATTATGTACATATAAGTTCCCTCAAAATACCAATGATTTCATAAACATATTATTAATTCTATCAATATGAATACATTTCAGCTGTGCAACCAATTCCAATATAAGAGAGTAGGTAATGCAATTCGTTTTAATCATACTATTTACTTAGCCTTTTCTCATGACTCATAAGATTCCACGAACGGCGTAAGGAATACTCGAACGATAATGTATGTAGGTTTCATTGACTTCTGTCAGTAATTATTAGCTCTACATAAATAAATACACATTACATGCATTCTATTGCATGTGTTCGTTGTGTACTCACACTGAACTTTAGTTGTTTATATAAAGTAATAGCGCGAGGGTGCTGTTGGTCTCGTATCTAATTTGGAGTTACATACGATAGCTATACCTATACCTACTAAAGTTCCATATCTGTCTTTATACATAGGGTGGCCGGCGCATGATGGATGGTGCCTCAGCGCAGTTGCTGCGACGCCGATATGTTATTACTAGACAGGGCGTTTGGCTTGAAGTATCGACATGACTTATACATTACTCATCCCCATACATCCTAGGTCATAGAAATTTCCAGTAAGCGTTAAGTTTCCTAGAATCTCTTTATACATAGATAAACTAAAATATTGTTCAAACACATATGGCGGTAATGCTCCATAAAGCAATTTTTTTTCAGACAACCTTTACGGCTATGTATTCGTATGTGAAATATAAATATTTTTTGTATGAATCAATTTAGCAACAATTTGGGATTCTAAGAATCACCGTCCAGTATACTGGTTGCTATTAAAGAGTTGTTGCAGCAGTAGCTGGTATATGAAATTCTGCTATCACAACACACCTTTTATCTTATTCCACGTTCTCATAGCCCACATGGCCAACTTCATTTTCTTATTAAATTACAGTCGTAAACTCTACAAAGTTCCCAACGTAATTAAGTTAATAGTAGAAATGTCGCCGTGCAAGTCAATCCTACGCTCAGGAGTGCGGAGGTGAGTGGTGGCGGGCCCGGGAACACTCGGTACTTTATGTTTCCCTGAGGACCATTTTTGGGTGCCGGTAAAATTGAAAGTATAATAACATTTTCTCGTCGCCATCGTAAATCTTTTTCGGTGATCGTGTGTCCGGCCGTTTGTTTGAACAAACGATATTCCGTAATGAAATTGAATCGGTTCTCGCGTCTGATTGCAAAGGGGTCGTTCAGAGAAGTGCCTTTGTTGATGTTTATATTACGGCACAACGGTAGCATGTTTTGTTAAATTAACTAATTCATAGAAACATAGTTATTGATATTTTTTCGGTTCCGCGAGTTTGTGGTTGGTGATGGAGATACCTTTGACTTACTTGACATCATCGTCTTGTATGTCCCCTGGATGGGGCAGAGGGCGTCCAAAGTGACTCTCCATCGCAACCTGTCTTGGGCTTCGCGTTTGATTTCACTCCAAGACTTCCCGATCTTTTTCGCTTCGTCCACTACCGTGCGTCGCCAGATCTGCTTGGGACGGCCACGCTTTCTCTTTCCTTGCGGATTCCAATCCATCGCCTGTTTGGGTATATGGTCAGAATTTCTTCGGAGGGTGTGGCCAATTCAGTTCCACTTGCGTCGCTTGATCTGCTGGTCGATCAGGGTATATATCGTGGCACCGTTCTCTCAGTTGGTCTCTGGTTGGAGATACCTTTAGTTTACCAATATTCATACAATACTTCTACCAATTCTAAGCTTTAGAAATAAAATTACGACAAAGGCATGACTACATTCCATGATCACTCACTACAAAGTATTAATAAAGCAAACGTAAGGAGTGCAAAAAATAACACCAAAGAACCTAGTCATTTAAGTACTTTAATAAAGTTACAGCATTAACAAAGTTAAAGCAAATTACTTAATACAAAATAGCAAACATTATACATAATAGGTAGCATATATAGGTATAATAGGTACGTAGTTATATGATAGGTAGTTACGAATATACGATACCATTTAATCGTATTTTTAACGGGTTATTCTGAATAAAAATCCCATATTCACAAAATCATTGTCAGTATGTACAAACGAGAAGTTGCTACAAAAGATACATTGAAAATATTGAATTCATTGTATTCCGTATTCGCAGAAGCATAGGAAATACGACAACTCAATTTTTATTATTAACAACACGAAACTCAATTGCAGCATCCATTTGCTATTGTAAAAACTTTAAACAAAGTAAATTGGTTAGCGGGCGACCGCAGCCTAACTCAATAGCCGGCGAACCTTCATGAACTCTGCTCTGCAAACAAAATCAAACAACTCGTTATTAACTTACTCACTTTGATACGAGTGTTTAAGCTTATTTGTGAATTTTAAATCCACATCTTACGTGAAACGTGTTTCAAACAAATGGAAAAACAAAAAACAAAGCTTGGAGTAATTGAAAAAAATATGTTATAAAATAACTAGCGTCATGTTTGTTTCTCGCTGCGTTCTAAAATAAAAACGTATTTTTACAATATTGACACTCGAAACTCGATAAGTTTTAGTCTGGATTGGCAATATACAAATATATTTTCCCAGCGCGAGCACACTCGGTATTAAACCGGGTGTCACCTACAGGCGGGCGCCAGGCGCGCGCTAACACTTTTACGACAGACTTCTTTTAGACGCGAAATTAAGTGTGCCGCCGATATAAATCTTCCACTCTACCAAGTACTCTTTAAGTTTTTTCAACTGTTCTGCGCAAGATTAAGTTTAATTTCTTCAATTAGGTAGTTGAAATTGCTCATTTTTATTAGTAGTTAGGTACTTAGAGCTACTTATTTGTGTCATTTGCAAGTTATTGGCTAGCAAATTTGGTATTTTATTTGCATAAGAATATGAGGTTAATTATCATGTAACATTTCAATGTACTAGTAAATTTTCCAAAAACATTCAATTCAAAATAACAGTACCAAATATTATTTAACGTTGCATCATCATCATTTATTTTAGCCTATTGTTATTATGTCAGATCTTGAGGAAGCCACTTTGCCTGTTTAATTGTTGAAGGGGCGCGTTGTCAATTAACTCCGTGTACTCACGCTAGTCGATGCCGACGCTACACGAGCATCCGGTTAAAATTGCTCTTCGGAAACTTCATTGATATTGACTAAATATTCTCTAAGAGACTATGAACGACCTAGCGCCACGACAGTTGGGGCACAATCCGCTTACACTTTGTAGGTCAGCGGCATTGAAAGAGATGTTTTATGTTGACGACACAAATTTTGCAGTAATTTTACAGTTGAGTTTTCAACCATAACAAATATTTCATGTTCTAAACGAGATCTGACTAATCACAAGGCAGGCATATTCTTCAGCAAGGTTCGGTCAAACCATTCATCTTGATTAATTGTAGAAATCGTGTTCCGTCTACCTGAAAATCTACAGACACCATTTAACAGATCTGGAGTTAATGTGGGCGTCTGTGCGACCGCGCTCGTTCCGCCACGGTCATTACACTAACTAATGGAGACGGCTCGCAGTTCCAACTTGATTGGGTACGTTTTACTAGACGTGTTTAAAACACATTCTATCTACCCACAAAGGTCTAGGTACTAAGATCTTCCCGGACTATATTCCGTAACTAGATACTTCTCCGACAGTGCCTCTGCGAATTCTCATCAGAAACACAAATAGCAAGAATAATAATCTTGTACGGCAATAAACAGCGCTCTGTAAGACGCTTAACTAAGCAACGGCAGCGCTTAGTCATTAGCAACAGTTGATTAATACGTGCAGACTGACGCTCGCGGTGTAATTTATGAGGAGAATTATGCGCGCGATGGAACTAAGAAAGTTGACTCCCGCTGCCGCGGTGTCAACTGCTTCCTCTTCAAATGAGAGACTGTAAATCAGATGTGCAACCTGCAGTCGTTGATAATTGCAATTCGTGATTGCGTCTGCAAACTGAATATTAATTATGCATCTGGCTTCGACTCGGAGAAAATGGAGTCTAAATACCTTGTATCTGCCCCTGCTAATTGTAACTATAGAGCGAGCCATGAACAATGTCTTTGAATTCGCCAGCCCGTGCCGGCTGTAAGTTGCCGTATTGTGCAGCGGCTGTAACAGCTGAATTCAATATTCAATTCAAAGCTGTAAAAGCTGCAAAGATTTCCCAATGCACAGATTTACTCGCGGTACAATCCTACGATTTAAATGGACAAAAGCTTTCATGAAAGAGATCAGTTGAATAATAAAAATAGCGTATAGCAAAATATATACAGACCTACTTGCGAATTTGTGTTAGTAAAACAATAAAAAGCATATTAATTCTATAGCAAGCAGCATACGTTGTTTTATGAATGTTTTACTGAAAAACAAAAGTTCAAATGTGAGCCATGCTCAGTGTTTGTTTACAGGCTTACTTTGACAAAAACAAAAACCTCATATTTTCTCGAAAAAACCTGAGTTTTCCGGCAAACAATCTGCAAAGATATGACATAAAATATTTTTAACCAATACACGTATTTGATGGATATGTTCTTGCATGTATGTAAATAATGCGTAACTGGAACTCTAAATTTTGGTATAAATACCGGGTGGTATTTTATCAGCCATTCCCCCTACTAAAGATAATATAGGTATACAAAATATACACAACCAAAATGTAAGTAACAGCGATTACGCGATTTCAGAATTGGCCGCTTAGGTAATTAAAGTAGTTTAGTACGTTGGGATACGTTGAACTGCCGCCAGAAAGTTCATTCCCAATATTCCGCTCTGTATACATAAATATAAGTTGAAACATTTCTAAAGTATTTTATACTTTTATAGCAGCTGAAGCTTTCAAATATATACGATACGTTCATATATTTACTTAGTTTATTACTTCAAAATATTATATTTAGAAATACTATATTGACGGAGAGCAAGCTCCATAAGTATTAGTATATGTAGGAGGCAAAGGCGAATATATGTGAGAAAGGGTAGTCAAGTCTGTGCGTGTGACAGAGCACAGCGGTGGGAGAGGAACATTTGATAAATTGCCTCGCGCCTAACGATACGTCCTTCTTTTGTTAAGCTCAATCTAAATCAATCTACGTACACACACGACGTAAACTTATATGTACATTATTATTGTTATCATATTTTGGCACTGGGCACAAAATCTTAGAGGCAATTTATAAAATATATTTTATTTGGCATCGTAGTGGTGCGTGGTGGAAAATGTGCCTCAATATTTGAATGTAATTATTAAAGTAAATAGTCATTAAATTTTATTTTATACTTTATTTTTACTGTTAAAAAGCATAAAAAGCAGATTACATTAATGCAGCATTGAATTTTATGAATATAAATTAGTAAATGGCTCTTTCAGTGCTGCTGTTAAGTATAATCAAAATGCATTTCGCGTAATTCAATATTAAATGTTTCAAGCCATCACCGTATAAGGCCATTACCCGAAGTGAATGTTATTATAACCAAAAATATTCATAAAGAAACAACAGACGAACTGCCGCGCTGCGGTGTACACTTGTGAAATTGCATTATGCTGGATAATAAATAATGCGGAAACGTCAGTTACTACGAGTACAGTGACAAGCCCACAATACACTCCCAGTTTATATTCATGAATCTTTCCACTTTCGCCGAATACATAATTACTAGGTAGTTCGATTTCAATGCGAAGTGTTATAAGCCAAATTCGGCTTGAGATCCGTAGCTATATGAACACATATACATGCAGCTCTTCGTGTTAATTGGACATAGTTCCAGCGGAGCAGTTACGGTAGTCCAGCTTAGTCCCCTGTGGTAGTAAGTTGGCATTAATAGCTCGCTCGCAGTGCGGGCGGCGGCGCGGGGCGGCCGTGACCGATCGCCTGACTAATTCGTCACGACATCGCTGAGACCCATAAATGCCGAGGCAAATCAATTTATAGAGCTTTAATGTGATTAAGGATGCTCAGTTTCTGTAATCTACTTTGAAGATATCATGAATGCAAATAACCCAAAGTTTTAGCTGTAATATTCGTAAAACCGTTAGAAATTTAATTTGATGGCCCTTTTTTTAGTCATACAATTTTTATTCTATGTAAAAAATACATTTATTTTCTGCTAAGAAGAACCTATACGATTATGCATTATAAGTTTATAACCTATACTTGTGTAGTATAGTTCAGTTCATCTCTTTTACCGTAACATATCAGTATATATGTACTTACATAAATTGCACGCTTTCCTTCATTACATCTGATAGTAGTTAGAAATTCTCAAAGTATGTAGTATTTAGTTTCCCTGTACTTAGACGGTAAAGTTTCGTGAACTTTTCACGTCGTCGCCTCGTATTTTGGAATGATGTTTACGTTGCACACTTTATCGAGTGACTGCGAAATACGCTCACTTCATTCCTGATTCAAGAAACGAACTTAGATAAGAGTGGCAAAGTAAGCAATTTTCTTCTTCGAGGCATACTTAACTTTAGAATATTTTAACAACTAGCCTTGTATGATATGTCTTTACTCATGATAAAATAAACAAAAAAAAATGATAAATTAATTATTCAAACCCGGAATACACGTTTTTTTCCATTTTTTCAACATCACAGTGTCAAAAATCTATCTGTTATTGCTGTGTCTGATTAGGACTGAAATGACAAAATAGAATATTTAGAAGTTCAAGACACAGCCAAGGTTTATTGTCTAAGTAATACCTCACATCAGTCTTACTGTAAACATTATCTGGTATAGTAAAATTTATACCAGTAGATAATTCAAACAGTAAGATGATAGCATTAGACCGAAGTTTACGATGACAATAAAGACGATATTGTTAGATAAATTCGTATTGTTGTTTATTTTACGGCCTCTATAACGTAATCAGGGTGAATTTGATCTATGTTTAAGTCATGGTTAAAAGGTATATAAGCAATTATAATGAGTACTTATTTGAACCCAGAGTTTCTACCGACTCACTTGAAAAAATAAAAAATGAAGAATTATTTTTCAACACTCAATGCTGGAAACCAAAGTGCTATTGGATCCACTTTTACAACATATTTTAAAAAAACGTACACACAGTAGTTACTACGGAATTATTTTACAGAAAAATATTTTCCTGCTCGGTCTACATAGGTATGATAAATGCTTTTTGTGGCATGAGTAATTTTAACCAGAGTTTATTTCAACTATAAATCAAATAAATAACATTCTTATTTTTATGATTGAATGACGATTGATCATAAAAATAATAACACAGAGAGTACTCAGCCTTATGTAGGTATATATAAACCAATTTACGAGAAAAAAAAATATTTGGCAAGAAACTCACTTCACATACCTACATTTATTCTTTTGATTTCATACACATCAAGCCGCAATATATTTTTGAGTATCGTTATTTATTTTTAGGAAAAAGATTAATATTCAACGTTAAAAGAGAAATGTTTTTTTTTTAACAAATCCATATCTTTGTTTCTTTCTTGTAAATAGGTACATTCAGGGCGGATTCGGCCAACGTCGAGTAACTATTTACTCACGAGTAAACTACCAGTTACTCGCGAGTAAGCAGATTTTGTATTCTACCAAACCTGAAAACAAGATAACTAGCTTATCCCAAGAATAAAATGTTATACCGCCAAAATTGACCGTGTAACGAGCTTATCCGAGAGTAATTTTGTAATGGCGGCAGCACATCAGCTGATTAGAAAACCGTCATAATGACATATAAACACATCTGTCAAAACATAAACAAAAGTACGTTAAAAGGCAAAGTCTCAGAATAACAACAGCGAATAAAATTTTAAAACATAAACAATTTCATACTTTTATAATCCATTCAAACTAAGTTGGCATGTCATTTCTATTGCATGCTTTGAAACGCAGCTATTTTAATTTTAGTTGCATTACAGTTTCGTTCCTCGTTCATTCAATTTAATCATGGTATAACTTGGTAGAATGCAAATGTACTTATCCTAGATATTTACTCGCGTATAATTTTAATCCCGGTATAGTTATTCTCGTGTAACGTGATGTTTGGACGAATTCACCCTCAGCTGCATAAGTAGCTATACACTTTTGTACCCTGTCAAACCGAAACCGCCTATCCATTCAATGAAACATTGACGGTTCGTCAGTTTGACAAGGTACAGTAGTGTATAGCTACTTATGCAGCTGACCGTACAATTGTATATGTACTTAAGTACTTATCATGAAAAATATATATCCTTGTGTATTTTTAGATTAATATTTCAATATTTTCTGCAACACCTAAGCTGACTTTTATTAGTTGTCGTCGGCGCCGCAGGCTGTTGACAAATTACATTATGAATTTGTTGGCCTGCCTTTGACCCGCTTCCTTGCCCCAACTCCGACTTAGTTTGTGCCCTTTAAACTGTTGACAACCGCTGTAAATCATGTTAGGCCAACGCCTAAACTACCATTAAGATATATTATTCACATACTTCCTTCCATTAGACAGAATACACGCCATCACGCATTTATATGTATTACTAACTGCACTAAATCGGAACTGTAAAGGGATATATTTATTTATATATTTAGGGATATAATGGATATTTAACATTTGTCGTACCAATAATCAACATGTCGTCACGTTATACCTCTACTTTGTCTCCTCTCACCTAGAAATAACAAACTGAAATCCGCCTTTGAGGAAATAAAGTTTCAATCAATCTAAAATAGTAGTGGCCTATTATAATAATAACATCAATAACCATATTATAACCTATAATAAAATGTAACAAGTGGTTCCAATCATTTTAAGTTACCATCATACTCAGGAAACTTATACGGTGCATTCAATTTCATCCTAAAACCTCAAAACTTAATTGGCTCAAACTAGAGTTAAAAGTACTGAAAGCTACTCTTACCGACTTTTAACTACCTGAACGATTGGTCAGTGAATAGCACGTATGGATCAGGGAGCAGAGGCAACGTGAATAGGTTTCTCCTCGTCTGAGGTGAAGTAAGTTGGTAATATCCGAATGCTATTTCAAAACTTTGACTTGCGGGAAATGGTCTCCCTTTGTTCTGTTGGGCATTAGTGCTCGGATTAGTTTTCCGGAATTAATCAGCAAGTGTCGGTTCTAATGGAGTGTTGGAGCCTGCGGAGAGCAACTGCGTCGCAGAAATGTGGCTGTAGCGGTGATGAGAAACTAACAGACATGGAACTGTTGTGGCCGGCGCGCGCTGTTTCTAAACTCCTAGCGGAAAAGGGGTGCCTTATATTTATGTAGAATCACTTTTATCTCTTTGTTATTTTATGTACAGCATCATAGCACGCAATTAACTACATTTCCTTCTTTTCCTTTTTTTATTTAGTTAAAGCATAACCATCTCCTTAAATATACTATTAACGTTTACATAGTAACCGTAAGAAAAATTATTATCTTTCGTTATATAAACTGTGCTCAATTTTATTGGTGATCGAGCTTAAAGCCCATCAATCTGACCAAAGACTATAGTTTACTAAGGTACTATGTGTAATAGAATCTGACCAACACATAACTAAAAAGATGTAGCTATATAAATGGCAAAACTTTGACGATTCTGTCATGTTTTCGTTCAGCACAACATAACACACAGGATTTCCTCATCCAGCCACTGCCGGTACCTGTCTAAGGTAGCATGATACGTTTGTTTGTTCAAGCAAAGCTCTACCCATTTATTTTTAGTATTTTAAATCTGAAAAACTGAAATAAAATGTTTTTCTACGGTTTTCAGATTGATGGATTTTTGTATGGGTCACTGATAACAATCTACCGTGTATTATGTATATTGAAGGATACATTTTAAAACTGGTTTGTTTACTCTGACTTAATAATTAGATACTCCTCTAGAATGTTTTTTTTTGTATAAAATATTCGTAATTCTGTTGTAATAGCCGGCGGCGGTTTCCCAATTACTATAAGAGCACAGAAGTATACAAGTACTCGTGCCTTTATACCATGATGACCTTGACCCGATATGATATCTTCGATAAAACGCACACATTGTTTTTTAACAATATTATACAAAACAGCATGTTATAGTTGGCGATGATCAACAAAAACGCTCAACTCTGTAACCATATTATTCTCTACGTATACATATAATATAACAACTTCATAAAGCTGGATAAATAGCAGTTTCATTGCTATTCTTTGGCACTCGCTTTGAGTGTGAAGTAATTTATATTGTGAAGAAAATACTAATATACGTCTCGATAGGCATTAAATTTAGCTGAATATCGTATAGTTTCGTAGCGCTACGCGGCGACTACGAGGCTACGCCGTAGCAACTACGGCGTAGCATCTCGTAGTAACTTGGTTGTAGCGTTTCGTAGCACTAACTCATCGAGGCCGACATGTGTCGGCGGAACTTATTGATTCCTCCGCAGCTGCTCGTAACTCAGCATTATTTACTCATTTTTACTTTCTATGGACTCGCAACAAGCAACATCTTCCGGGTCAGTCGGACGCCTCAAAGTAAATATGTTATGTAAAGGCATTGACTTGTATATTTTATTCTGAGAATAAAAATCTTGTATAATACATACGGAATTTATTTTCAACATCTTGCATCTTTATGAATCCCTCAGATGTTTTGTTTACGTTAGGTTTTCAGATTTTCTTATATTCTACTTACATGTTGTGTTATAAAAGTTGTTTTGTCATTAAAGCTTAGCGAAGAGGAATGTTCAATGTCCATACAATAAAATTGAAATAAAAATACAACATAATATTATTATTGTGCACAAGAAAATATGCTTTTGAGAGCCGTTTTGTTATTATTATTTGAGAGTGCTTCCACGAACGTCTAAAAGACATTGTTAATGGAAGAATTTCTTTCGCAGTGTTAGCGTTTTCCTCGAAAATTTGTATAATAATCTCTTACGCGTCATTAGGTTTGCGTATTGAAAGTAAGTGTGTGCTTTATCCGAGGCGCCGCGGTCCCACGGACTCTCTGAGACCGGGTTGACACCAAATATTTTTCTCTCACTCGTTTCTCTATCTCTATCCTTGTCCCACATCCGGCTATACTTGGTTTTTGCTGTTATCCCTCCCTTTCGGGCGGAAACAGTCGTCCAATTATCTGTAATCTGGATTATCCAACGCAACCGCACAACGGCACGTTATTAGTATTCCGGCTCGGCTCTCGTTCTGATTTTGAAAACGATGAGCGCTTTATAATTGTTGACTCACTACTTCAGTTTTCTTTATTAATTAGCAATATTCTTCTTCGGAATAGTAAACTGTAAGTTTTCTGAGAAGCAGATGAAAGTTTCAAAGTGTTAACAAGATTTATATAATTTTATGTTTCAAACTAACAAAGCTATTTTGCTCAACATGGCCATGTTAAATTCCAGACAAAAAATACTTAATCATTACAGCTAAAAATATTGCGCCATGTAGCGCAACTCGACTTCAAATTATCTTGAATTACTTAGTCATGTAAAAACATACCATAACTATTTACGTGAACTCACTGTTTGCGTTATTACAAAGGGAATGGCATTTGTACATACCGACATTTAATTTATTTTCACAACAATATACCTAAGAGTAAAATAGTTCTCTTGCGGAATGTGAATGATGCATGGCCGCATGATGTCGGAATATGTATGAAGACAGACGGAATGAGGGTCAAGTAATAGGGTAGCTGATGCTATCTGCAACACGTACATACTACATACACTCTACCAACAGCATTCTTCATTCCCTAAATGGATAGCAGAAAATCTTGTCTGCATGAAAAATTATTTTTCTGTGTACATTTTTCGGTATAACAAAGAGTACTTAACAATTCAGCTCACAGCTCAATCCGTCCATTTTGTTTGGACACGTGAAAGGTCCCTTTATGCCCCTGCTGTTACAAGTGAAACAACATTTTGTATGTAAATAGGTAGCATCGGAGTGTTGTGTTTCTCATGCTTAACTAGATATATTTATATTTCTTCCGCGTAGCCGACATCGCTGGCAAGTTTGGTAACTAGTTTGTGATTGCGTGGTGGTGACGTGGCACGCGTGTTGCCACGCGGTCCTCTTTGTCGTGGTCGAGATAATTAGCGACGTCAATATGCGCCCCGCGGCACGCCGCCGCCGCCGCGCTCGACATTTGAATATTTCCCCGCGGACGAACTTTGCCTCATGCTCGTTAGGAACGCCGGATAGAGTTTTATTAATGTCCGAAATGATAACGACATGTCGCGCGGTCGACACTGGCTACGGATTACTAACGGCCAGCTGAATTAATAACTCCTTTACTGCGCTATCTGACCGACCATGGATTTCAATTCCATTTCATCTACGATGTTTGCGCTCTACTCGTCCACATTAATGTCGTCTTTATGCCTATAATCCTTTATGCCTGACTTTGATATAATATTTATGAGACCAAAGATAGCGGGAAAAGAAAGCGGCTTTGTCGTTTAGCCCCGGGTTCACGTCACTCACAACACGTCTCGCGCTAAGATTTATGTTGTAGCAATAGATCGTCCTCGTTGGAATAAACATCTCCGCGTAGCCGTGACAAATTGCCGCTCGCCGCCGAAACCGAGATGAACATTAGCCGGAATATAATTCTTTTTAAGTGGGAGTCGTGGGCCCGCCCGGCTAATTATTCATGCGCGACGGCGTAGTGCGAGCCGAGCCTGCCAACCGCGTGCCGCGAGCTGCAGCCCACTGCGGCCCACTGCGGCCCGCTGCACGCTGCTACATTCAACGTCTCCCGCGCTCCGGACAATACAACATGCAAATTCCCACAAAGTGATCACTAACAGACTTCAATCCACTTTAGCGAACTCCGAAACTTCGGCATAGTTTTATCTCCTCGCGGAGTTGTTGCGGCACTAATGCTCGCTGCTTTGTCTTATCTCTGTTGCTACAAATGTTTAATTTTGAAACGAAAAATTTACTGAGTACTTTAAACATTCCCCTGATTCCTCGAATTTCATTAAGTAGCTCTACAGACAAGGTCGGAAAGCATCAATTTCCTCCAATACGCGCATGTAATTAAAGTATTTTTATCCTCTTGAGACTTACTTCTCTTCAATCTGCGTACCTACTTATAACATTACTCGGACAATTTAAATTACAAAAGAAAATATCGGTCCCAAAGTAATTCTGTCCCTACACGGGGCCGCAGCGAAAGCTGAGTAAGTTTCCAATTTCTTTCAAGCGTCCAGATCGCAGCAGCTCCAACGAAAACTAATTAAAGCGAACATCGGCGTGTGTAGTCTTCGGAGGTAATGAATCGTAGTTCGATTGAAAAAAGGCGAGATTTAATTAAGAGAAGTGTTTTAATTACGATGTCGATTCATAATTTTATTATCAATTAAGAGGGTATGTTTGAGGAAAGTCCTTTGATATTTTAAGTTAAATATTGAATAACGTGGGAATGAAATTAGGATTTCGTTTGATAGCAAAGCTTGTGTACAGCGGAGAGGCCAGTGTTTGAGTTAGTGAGCGAGGCCGGAGAGACTGCAGCTAATGAAGCCTCCGACGTACCTATGGACTAAGCTCCTGAGACATAATCGACTTATCTGGTGGCCACCGCCGCCTGCGTGCCTGCTCCTGTCATACCGGTAGCTCTAGCCAATCCTCATTCAAATATCACTAAACTGAAATGAAATAAACTAACTATAGATTGGCTACTCATGTTAATAGCCGTATTAAAGATTTGAAGGCATAAAATAACGATATATGAAATAAAAGTTTACGATTTATGATGGTAAATATGAACATCATGAAGTTAGGCGTACTATAGCTAAACATGAGTTTAAATTGGACGAAATGACAAACATGCTGAAACTTGTTGTTTTCCTTTGAATCCAACGAAACCGTTTAAAAATGCAATACATAAGTACTATAGGTAGTGCGCAAATAAACACTGTGAGGAGTTTGGTAAAACTTTGGTGTAAAAACGGTGGTAAAACGATACGGAATTTTATAAGTATGCCTCTGGGTACCTTCCTTTGAGCCAAGACAGTTGAACCCACTGCTTTTTATGTTCAACTCACTGGGCAATAAAATTATTTATATACATATTTTAACGCAGACTCTAGCTTCTTACAAATAATCCATGATCCAAAAAAACATTTTGCGCTAATTTGTAAATTAGGTACTCCTGAAATTTTATAATGTCCGAAGCCTGTGTTAAATTTTTGGCACGGCCCTCAGTTATATTAATATAGCCTCTCTGCTGAAGTAGCAATACAAATAATTTAGGTAAAAATGGAATGATGCCAAGTTTCAATAGCAGTACCTACGTCGGCGGACGACTGTCGGCGCGTTGTTACAAACCCATTCTAAACTTCCTATGCGTGTTCTCACAAGGGGAAATGTTTTTATTAGTTCACCGTATCTTGCCTTCTATATTCAAAGATTTGAACGCGATCCAACTTGTATAAATGTTGACGACACATAATAATATAATTTCACAACAATAGCTTGCCATAATAAATTCAATTAATTCGGGCCATGTTCGGATTCCTTAGATCTCAAACATGTGCGGGGCGGGCGGGTATCGGCAGAGCGCCTCGACGCCGCTCGTTGTCTTGTAAGCCCCGAGCTACAGCGTGTTCTATTAAATTCATTCAACTTTCATCCCCTTCATAAATAGCCAAAGCTTGTTATTATACGGTAAATCACATATATGGAGCACACTTATTATAAGAAGAGAGGTCCTTTCGCGGGGCGGGCGCACGCGGTCCGGCGGCGGATATTATTCCGGGCGCCGCATGCATATTCATGCGCCGCATCCGAGAGCGCGTATTAATTTGCATCTCGATCCGGCGCCCGCGACTACATTGTCCGGTCTTGTTTCTTCGCTATAAATCCACTCACGCTCGCTCTGACCGATACTTCAATGGTACGTGAAATCGGAACGTTTCATAAAGCGACCAAATGGAAAAAGGAATCCACCGCATAAATTATGCTCCGTTTTTTTACCCTACTCCCTGAAATATGAACCACTTTGTTTGAGAAAAACCATTATTCAATCTACAGTATATGCCGACAAATTTTATTAAATAATTGATATGGTGTTTGGTTTCAAATATGTTAGTTTTCTTGCAGTTTAGGTTATACTTTTATGACGTTTATAACGCATTATAATTATAAATTGCAAAGTATAAATGCCTCAAGATCCACTGGATCTAGAAAGTCAATAAATTGCCTCGAATGTTTACGTAAAACGTTTTAAAACACTTAGCCCACCTTTTACCTGATACAAGGGACATTGGTCTAAGTGCTCTATAAATCAGGAAATGCGGTGGTTTATGTGCAGCCGGGATATGTCGCTGCGGGCCAACTCTCGACTACAAAATCGATAAAAAAATGTCTATCCGATAGCGATTTTTATTCAGAACGCAGATCCATGTTTTAATTAAAAAACAGAAACTCATGTTTGCGTATAAAAATCGCGTCGAGCAGAAGCATGGTTAGCTTGGTACCCATAAATAAAGTCTTGCAGTTGTGAACATAAACGTCGACGTGAAGTTTGTGAAAGTTAACTTGCTGAATTCTAGGCTTCTAGTCGTTGGTTGCCAGCTGCAGGATTCGCCGTTTGTTTAGGTTAAGCCCTGAGTGCGCTGTCTAAGAGACTAATATCCATGAAGTCGAAAGCTATTAAAGGCAAGCCGGAGCTATAAGCGGTGAGCAGTTAGCAGCGCCGGGGTGCGGGCGGCGGCGGCGGCGGCGGCGGCGGCGGCCGGGCCGGCTAGATTGCTGCACGTGCCGAGAATAGCTCTACTACACTCCATCTGGCTTATTGTTGTACCAACTCTATGAAAACACTCACACATTTCACCAATGCGTGTTTCAAAAATCCTTTCCTTACATAAGAACATTTAAGTAGGTATACTAACATCTCTTTTTCAAATGCATGGACACGAATGTAAACTCGAGCTTGATTCTTCTCAAAGCACTCTCCTTGTTGTGGTTTCATTACGCCACAAAACATCTCATTGTGTTGCCATTTATTCCTTTGAGAGGCGCTTCGTTGTACAATGGTACAATTTAAAAAATAAATGCTAAAAGAAACATCAGTGCAATGAAGTGAACGTTTAAGCTAGCCACGTCTCACCGCCGCATCAACTGCTAGGAACCCACATAGGTCGTTTGCGGGTTACGACCGCCTAAAGATAAATAACACCTACATTTGCCTGTATTTACTTTACATTTATGGCCCCGTTTAAAGACACTAAAATGCTTTTTAATAGCTTTACCCTTTAACATTACAAAGTTTGCCCTGTGTTACTAGCAGTCGTTTTCATCTGCATATGAAAATGTAAAAACATAAATCGGTTTAAACACACCACATTCGCATTTGGACAGCTCCTGTCTCCAGGGATGCAGAGTATGTTGTGTTTTCATCCCGTTAGAAATGAAGTTTTGCCAGTGAATGTTTGTAATTGAGCATTGTTGCGCACCGCGATTAGCTGAGGCAAGCGCTAAGTTCCTCCATAAATCATATTACGATTGGAAACTGCTATTTACCTTATTAATTAGAATATTCAAATGTTAATGCTTCGGAAGTACCTCTATTATCGTTACGCGTGTAGCGCTATCAATTAACAAGCATATTTGCACGCCATAATTTCATAGACTCAGCTCAAAGGTACGCATAGATTGCATAGTAGAACGCTATGTGATATCTTGAGAATATTTGCGTAACTCGACGTGCATCCCTCCACGTAGGTAGAGGTGGTAAACAGAGGCAAGTTTAAAGTTTAATTAATTAACACGAAGTAGTCCGAGCTGCTCCGTGCTCGCTTAAAGAAAGTTGGAAATGTTTAGTAATATAGGTACTGGCTACTCGGGCATACAAGTATTGTGCATGTTCAAACACTTGGTTGATAAACAAATCGAACTAACGTAATCTCAATGGAATCAATGTAATCTATGTTGGCGAATATAGCCAATGAAATGTTTTTAACTAAACAAAAGTTGTCTATTTTTATATTTCAGTATTTCTGTATGCTTCCAAACTAGTGAACATCAATATCTTTCACATGAATTCAGATTTTATACCATTTAAAAGCATCGGCTTTAGACCGCAATCAATGTGCATATGTAACAGAATCTGCAAAGTTTCCAATACCTGTATCCGTTTTAGATTAAACCAGCCGAAATGTTCATTGGTGTGGAAAAAATATAGATCTATGCTAGTTACGGTATTTTTGTAATAAAGTGAAAAACCAATAAATATTTCAGAATTACTTTGAATTATCAATATTAGGTAGGTAAAAGCTTCGCCGCTTTTTTCCACAGCAGCACTCGGTATGAAATTGAAGACATTAATATTAGAATTTTATTAAAAGAAAACTTTATTGGATTTCAGCCGCCCTCCGGGCATATTGATAACGTAAAATTTGGTGCTAAAATATTTATAGCAGCTCCAAGTCTTAAGTAAGCACTTAATGTTCTCTAATAGAATTATCGCGTAAGCGCTAGTGGAATTAATGAGTTTGGATATGTGGC
This sequence comes from Plutella xylostella, assembly GCF_932276165.1. NCBI lineage: Eukaryota > Metazoa > Arthropoda > Insecta > Lepidoptera > Plutellidae > Plutella > Plutella xylostella. The sequence continues at coordinate 5,313,274 of NC_063984.1, read as the reverse complement.
GAGCGCTGAGAGGGTGTGAAGGCTGCGGCCGCGCTGCAGGTACCGGTACACTCGCTAACGAAAAGCTTATTTATTAGGCACATATTTACTATCTTGTTCACTACTAAAGCAGCAATGCAGCAGGATAGTACTCACAGGGTGCAAAGCGCTTCACTAACAGTCCCGCCCGCAAGTGTACATCCAGACTGAGTTTAATTACAACAAGAGCTGTATTCACTTGGTTTGAAAAGAAGTTAGTTGTAGATGTCGTGTTTTAATAGTGTACTTCACAAACAATGAGAACAATGCGTGTAACCACGTCTACGTCGCCGTCCTGCTCTTCGGGCAGACGGATATATAAAAACCACCAGGCCGTACAAATATTTGCTTAAATGTTGCTTCGTTCGCATGAAAATGCTCATAAAAGCGAGTGTTACTTGCATCACTTGCATGTCATCACAGCGTAAAATTTAATAGTAACACAATTTCAAAAACAAAAGAAGAAAATAGTTCAAATCAGGGCAATACTGTGCGTTTTAAAGTTTTGTTTTTGTAAAACTCTATTGGAAGTAGAAAGAAAACAATCAGTAACTCTTTATTTTAGTTCTCTTGTGGAAGAGTCGGAACATACGAGTAGGTACATTATTAGAATCCACAAGGATTAGACTCATGGTTTCATCTGAATCGTTTTTAGCGGGCCGCAGTTTTTGCAACTATGTGTTTTGTTTTATAAGCTTTGTAACTTCTTTTCCGGTCACTAAACCAATAAAGAATATTCTATATGTGTATCATTCAGTAACTAAATAGGAGTTGCTTAAATAACTCGAATAATTTAGAGGCAGTACAGTGAAAGTCACAAATCATCCGCGCCTTATTGTTTCATTGATTCTGTTGCTACAATTTCTGGGGCGATTTCTCCTATCGTAAACTTTTAACGATTGCCAGGTCGCCCTAGTCAGAAATAAAGTTTGTGATTCCCAGTGGGTCATTGAAACATTGAAATTCCATTATAAAAAGTTTTTAGTACAGTTTGAGTTAAAACAACAAAGTGGAAGGTTTGTTGCGGAGCGGTGGTCGCAATCAGCCGCCGCCGCCGCCGCCGCCGCCGCTGCTTAGCAAGTCACATTTCCCTCTTTCAAAGGCACTCTTCAACTCCGCCAGCGACCTCAACTCTCCACAGCTGTTTCTTCATCTTTTATTAGCCTTGTTTTGAAAGCTACTTTAGCTTTCTCTCTGTTTATTGTTTTGCTATTGTCTCTAAACCCGAACAAAGATAAAGTCCCTTTTAATTCTAGAACTCCTTTCCAAATAACATGAAAATGTATAGGAAACAGCAATTGGTCCATTTAAAAGAAAAGCTAAGTTAAACTTAATAATATTTAATATTTGTTAAGTTAGTTTAAGTTTACTGTAAACTTTTTTGTGAAATAAATACATTATTAAACTAAGTTTTAGTTGGTATTTAGATAGGAAAAACTTGTAAATTCAAATCTGATTCATCAACCGCCATTGTCAGTTAGAAGTTCCATTAATATAATTGCGGGTTCGACGACTCGATCGAGAGCCGCTAACTCGCGATGGAAGAATGGACGCGATGAGTTGACCGTAATTGCGGACTCGTAATATGCATAATTTACATGCCATTTGCTGGCTGTTGGGGTCGCCGAAATAATTTGCGGCTTGTTGGCTCGGATTGATGTCGGCCATCGCGCGATGCCGCGAACATCGAGCACCTATCAGCTCCGCTCCACTAATCCCGCAGCTTTGCGAAATGACCAGTTTCAATGTTTTACTACTACAAAGTTATAGCCGCATTAATTGAGATAGTTCCTTTTAAAAATACCAACCCGCATTTTTAAACATGTTGCGCAAAAAATGAACACCTATTTAACTGTGAAGAGCCACCCATATCATAATGTACTTAGACATTCACAGACAACAACGAACACTACACAGTACTCTACATGCAGCACAACAATGTACATAATTAAGTTTAGTGTCTTTTCATGTCATTGCGCGCAACTCAAACTCGCATTCGTCTAGATGAATTGGTGAATTGTTTGTTAGTTTATACTGCAATACGTACTCGTATGACAGTGGTACTCCACGAAATTATGTTTGGAGCCATTCAGTTAATCAAACGAGTGCGTTATCTAGTCAGACAAGTTAGCTCGTCGTCGTTTGCAAAGGAATGTGTGCATTTGCCTGGGCTGCTTATGCGGGTGTGGTAATAATATAAATATTAAAGGAATATTACACTGTTCGGGCTCACGTCTCCACACTTTCATAGTCGTGAAATATTCAAGAGGCGAGGACGGGCTGCTTTCGCCTTCGACGGAATTTATTCGTGAATACCGATTGTTTACTTCATCACCGGAGATATACAGTATTAGCTGATTGAATTGCGAGCGAGCGGCTTATTGCATGTAAATTTTATAAGCCCAGCTGATCAATCGCCGACAGATGAAATGACTCGTTAGTTATATTTTATTCAAGTAGGTACCTATACAATAATGTATAACTATTGTAATATCAAGTAAGTATGTGTTTTTGAGCATCAAATTAAATCATTATCAAATTAAAGTCTAGGATATTATGGATTACTTTACATCAATCAATCAGCATCAAATTAAAGTCTAGGATATTATGGATTACTTTACTAGAACATGCTGAATTTAAACATGTACTCTCTTGATCTCCAAATAATACTTAGGTATTCACAAGATATACGGGTATTATTCCAAGAATAGTTATTATTGAGGATTACCTTACGAGATTGTGTGCCAAATAACTTGACTTGTGTCTGAGCGTACAGCAAGCATACATCAAAGATGTGCCAAGTTGTGATGGACGGAGACTTTTGTGGACAAAGAGATTCAGGGTCTGTTCCACAATGTCTGGTTAGTGGCTACCTGACGGATAAAATACATGCTGTCACTTTCTGTTATTATTTTTTAGACAGTGACAGCATGTATTTTATCCGACAGGTAGCGACTAACCAGACATTGTGTAACAGGGGCTCAGAATAAGCAATGTTAAAGAGCTTTTATATGGGTTGTTTGAATGAAATCTCGTTATTTACCTTGTTTTACTTTCTAATTATATACTTACGTGTTTTTGGAGAAATACATTTGATTACGCTTGACATTTTATTTAGGTATAGTTTACTCATATTATATCAAATCTTATGAAAACTTGAGACAATCCCGACTAGCATATAGAGTCGGTACTCGGATCCGCTTAGTGCCGCTCAGCTTGGCCCAATCATGAAAGCTGGTGAGGCGATGTCGCCATGTGTGTGTGTGTGTGTGTGTGTGTGTCGGCTGGCGCACTGAGTAATGGAGTCACGTCGCGCATTAGCCGCGCGCTGATAATGCCCGCCCTCCTGAATCAGCAACACTCAGATAAACCCGACTCGACAGATTTGTTACCGGTGGACGCCCCTCTAGTTTTCTCTCGTGTACCTAAATCGCGTCTGCTCCGCGGCGCCCGGGCCGCCGCCGCCGCCGCCGCCGCTGTGATCCGATGCTCCTCATATTCAAACTTTCACAACGGTCCAACCCATCTCGTACATAAATCACCAGGGCCTTCCTTCACACATCTCGCTTGAATTTAAATAGGCCCCTACGCGCAAACTCTTGTGATTTAAAACGCTACTTACACAGACTTTACTGGTTTTAGCATTGTGGTCTCGATTTATAACGACGATTAAGGCGTTTTGTTTATTATACTTACTTTCCTTAGCAATAACGTAGCCTTATAAACCGAGATATTAAGCTTCTAACATATTGCCGTTTCACTTTATTATAATTACCTTTTAAATTATGTTCGCTCCAAATTACGAAAGCTGCGAACTCCGGACTCTAAATTAAGGTTGTGTAAAGCTTAACGAGCGTTAATCAGTCTTGTCCCTATGGTGTAAAATCGTAAGTTGGAAACATAAATAGGTAGCACGGAGGTAAGGTAAAGTGCCTATACTTTTCCGAGTGGCGCCGGGAGTAAATTACAAGACTCCCGACCGCTCGGGAATTTAGAGGACTATTAAAAGTCCTCCGGGAGACCTAAGCAGCTTTCCATGCAAGCCCTTGGATTAAGGACGGTGTAAGCCCCGCCGGATATACGCGTATTTACTAACTGTATTCAAAGATAAACACCCCGAAGCTATTGGGTTCGATATTAGAAAAAACATCAAGAGAATAATCTTTTCTCAGTTCGCATAAATTAAATCTAGCGTAAACCTATCTCGTTAATATTTCAAAAGAAAACTATTGCGACCAGTGAGAAAAGGCGTTTTTCTGTAGAACCACCTTTTTATTTTATACAGGGCATCTTACCGGTTAGAAAAGTTTTTTTTAAAAGAAATTGTAGTCTCTCTTGAAATCATCTGCTTACTAGACCTAAGACGAGAAACTTGGATAGCGATAGAGGAATGTTTTATTTATGTTTTTATCGGTTGGTAGAGTTTTGTGTGCGGGGACTTGGCGACGGGCCGCAGGGCTCATGCATAATCCATGGAGCGGTGCCAGTGCCATTCACAGCACGCCCTTGTTTACACAGAACCTGCTAATCCTCTCTTCCAAATTTTAACAAGATTTGAATCAGCCAACGAACCCTAATCTCAACCAGGCCCATGCGTCTTCACAGATTACTAAGATGAATTGTTTTCGATCTTTTACAAAGTCCCTAAGCCTCCACGGTCAGATAGCCCCACCGAAGTTGGATAAGGAAGATTTCTCTCAGAAAAGCCAACGAATATTATGAAAGATTATTGTTAGCTTCCAATATTTATCTTTCCAAAACACTAAAATCCTTTCGATAAAATTGTAGGAAAACAAACGAGTTCGATCATCTGAACTGAAAGTTCAAATATAAGTAATTTACGAAAATAGTAATTTCGTAGTGCAGACATTGTTCGAGTATGTTTCAGTTTTGCTCCCGCTCTTTAGCCAGTGGCAGCTAGCGAAGGCTGTAACGCGTCTGTTATGCGTATTTCCCAAACAACGCGACGATTTTGGCAATGCTCCAAGGAAGTTGTATATCCATGTGACGAATAGTAACGACAGTAAAAATGGCCCAATGCTACTTGTTATTTATAAGGTTTACTTTTAATAAAGCTATCAAAATGTGGAGTACGAATGGCCGCGTCACTAAGCCGATAAACCCCTTAACCTTTCTCTCTTAGTGATTTTTCGCACGGCTTATATATTATTACAGGGTCAGTGAGTAGGTAGCAAAGCTTACTGTCAATAAATTTCGGGCAAGTCGTAAATCAGTGAAGTGATCAGGTTGAAGCCGGTGCTGAGACGGAGCGGGTAGTAGGGAGCTAACTAGCCGTGGCGCTCGCAGCGCTGCGGCGGCCGGCGCTAGATAATGAGCAAGAGACAATCTTTTATTGTCAGCGTGGACTGCGATAAATGGTGACAGACGATCCGCCGCATCTTCCGCCCTTCAGCCGACTCTATCTGTCTCACTCAACCCTATTTATAAAAAAGAGTCACTCGGCACTCAACTACGGCTTATGTTAGACGTTTACGTCTGCGAAGGCTTATTTTTCTGTATAAAAATGTTTCAACAACTTCGATGTGAATATCGTTTTCCGTCGACTAATGAAATGCGAGCACGAGGCTCACACATAATATTCCGTGGTTGTTGTTATGATCTTTCAACCGGCACTCTAGAACCCGAAAATAATTTATACGAGTTTTATACCTTTATTTAAATATTTCAAGCCTTCCTAAAATTAATTTATGTCGAAATAATCGTAAAGCTTATGGTTGTTGGTGTTATAAATCTGTTCATGAAAAGAACTGAATAAATAAGTTAATATGAAAATATTTGATCGATCACGTAAAGCACTTAACACTTCGCGTGACAAGATAAAAAAACATGTTCTTCATACGTGCTTTTCCGATATTTTATATCGGGATGCTGGAAACATCTATTTGACAGCTCGTAACGTGTGTATTTGTGTGAAGCTTTATCTCTGTCAGGGCAGAATGGGCAGCAGTCGTCGCCATGTCTGTGGCTGGCTCTCTCCGGCTGCGAGTTTTTGTATTTCTATACAAATGAGCGGCTAAACCAAAGGCCAGGCCACTCATTGCCCGTGACGTCTGACTGAGTAGGCTAATACCCAGTTTCGCTTACCTCCAAGCAATTTCCGGGCGCCAAACGACTCCCCAGGACCGCAGCCTGCTCATGAAAATGCTCCAGGACGACGTAATGCTGCCCTTTTTTATCCCTCCCTTTATACCTACTTGAACCTTTAATGTTGATTATAACCTGACCTTAATTTAGTGGAAAAATTGTGAAATGAATTTTACTCAAACTCAATTTCTGAAAATTAATATTGTCATCGCGTTTATACCAGTAAATATTTGAATAAGAGACATTAATTAAAAATTAACGCTTTCCAAACATTAATTTATGTTATAATTCCTAGACATAAGAGAGATCGTGTGTTAAACGCGCTTAGCGTTAAAACGCCGTAACTCACAATCCTGAAAGGATAAACTTATCCTTTAATACATTACCGAAATTCAGGACTGTATTATATTTCGCTTCATCATCCCGTTCTCACATGAGACCTAATGCAGCAACGTATAAAGCCGGTTTATCGCTAATGTGTCTATCTGACCACGCGCGGTGAGCGCGCGTGCGGGCGATCCGGAGTCGATATCGCACATTCTTCACGTAACCTCTAATGACATTTTCAATTATGGTTATGAGTTCTATCTAAGGTTAGCAACGAATGATAATAATAACGAGTACGAGGTATGGGTAGTTTTGGAATATCGAACACAATAGGAAAAGGACGTTTGTAGAGACCGTAAAAATAGAGAAGTTTTGAATGATGGGCACTAAATGGCTCGCTTGAGGTAGCATAGTGGATGGGTCCGTGATTTACTGCCGGTCCGCCGCTGCTCTTGCTTTATTGAATACTCCATTCAATAGAAGAAAAATCATATATTTTGATATGCCGTCGCGGCGGAAAATTTATGCCTTGCATTTATACTCCATGACAAATGGCAATTAAAGATTTCGACCGTTTTTCTTGTGCCGGGTGTTCGCCGTGACCGCTCCATTAGTCATCGCTATAGGAATGAATAATAATAATTCCTCCGGTAAAATCACTGGCCTCTTCTGTCGAGGAGGAGCGTTTCCAATTTTCCAACCGCAGACCGTTCAATGAAGACAAACTTACGGCAATAAAAGCTTCTTGACCTTTCGCTATATTTCCCGGTTGGAGCAATATTTGAAGCGCTTGTTAAATGGCCATCGTATATAGCGATTTAATACTCGTTAGGGCGATCGGCAAGGAGGCCTGACAAAAGAGGCCTTTCGACGGCGGCCATTAGCCTAGTCATTAAGCTGTCTCAATTTACGAGCAGCGCCGCGTCGCTCCAGATTTACTCCATCCACTTACGAGGAGTCACGAGTTACAACCGGCCCACACCGCAACTACCCACCACTTGACGAACTTAAAAGATAAAGTTACCGACTCCCATTTATCATTACAGGACACCGGCCCGGAACTATACACTACCCTGAACCTAATGTCAGCTCCTTCGTGCTAAAAGCTTATATCGCCTAGAAAGTTTTTAAAGTATTTAAAAGTACTACGGAAGCGAATATATTTTAGGCAACTTTTAATACGAAAAGTAGTTGCTCATAAAGCGGGTCGGGTCGTCCTCGGTGATGCTGTGTTTAAAAAGGCAAAATTAAATAATACGTGGAGCGCAAAAACGCAAATGAAATGAGTTATTTTTTATTTTAGCTTACGTTGCGGTTGGACTTGCGAAATGAAATGTAGCCACGTGGTGCGTGCCAACGGGGACGGCGGCGGGGCGCGGGGGGGGGGACGAAGGGCACTATACTTTATAGTCCAATTAGCCGGAGAATACGCGTCGCGTTCATTACACTGCAAACGCGATTACCCCGCACTACCTATTCCAGTGCATTCAGCGCACGCAGTACGCATACTTTCCTTAGCAATAACGTAGCCTTATAAACCGAGATATTAAGCTTCTAACATATTGCCGTTTCACTTTATTATAATTACCTTTTAAATTATGTTCGCTCCAAATTACGAAAGCTGCGAACTCCGGACTCTAAATTAAGGTTGTGTAAAGCTTAACGAGCGTTAATCAGTCTTGTCCCTATGGTGTAAAATCGTAAGTTGGAAACATAAATAGGTAGCGTGGAGGTAAGGTAAAGTGCCTATACTTTCCCGAGTGGCGCCGGGAGTAAATTACAAGACTCCCGACCGCTCGGGAATTTAGAGGACTATTAAAAGTCCTCCGGGAGACCTAAGCAGCTTTCCATGCAAGCCCTTGGATTAAGGACGGTGTAAGCCCCGCCGGATATACGCGTATTTACTAACTGTATTCAAAGATAAACACCCCGAAGCTATTGGGTTCGATATTAGAAAAAACATCAAGAGAATAATCTTTTCTCAGTTCGCATAAATTAAATCTAGCGTAAACCTATCTCGTTAATATTTCAAAAGAAAACTATTGCGACCAGTGAGAAAAGGCGTTTTTCTGTAGAATCACCTTTTTATTTTATACAGGGCATCTTACCGGTTAGAAAAGTTTTTTAAAAGAAATTGTAGTCTCTCTTGAAATCATCTGCTTACTAGACCTAAGACGAGAAACTTGGATAGCGATAGAGGAATGTTTTATTTATGTTTTTATCGGTTGGTAGAGTTTTGTGTGCGCGGGACTTGGCGACGGGCCGCAGGGCTCATGCATAATCCATGGAGCGGTGCCAGTGCCATTCACAGCACGCCCTTGTTTACACAGAACCCGCTAATCCTCTCTTCCAAATTTTAACAAGATTTGAATCAGCCAACGAACCCTAATCTCAACCAGGCCCATGCGTCTTCACAGATTACTAAGATGAATTGTTTTCGATCTTTTACAAAGTCCCTAAGCCTCCACGGTCAGATAGCCCCACCGAAGTTGGATAAGGAAGATTTCTCTCAGAAAAGCCAACGAATATTATGAAAGATTATTGTTAGCTTCCAATATTTATCTTTCCAAAACACTAAAATCCTTTCGATAAAATTGTAGGAAAACAAACGAGTTCGATCATCTGAACTGAAAGTTCAAATATAAGTAATTTACGCAAATAGTAATTTCGTAGTGGAGACATTGTTCGAGTATGTTTCAGTTTTGCTCCCGCTCTTTAGCCAGTGGCAGCTAGCGAAGGCTGTAACGCGTCTGTTATGCGTATTTCCCAAACAACGCGACGATTTTGGCAATGCTCCAAGGAAGTTGTATATCCATGTGACGAATAGTAACGACAGTAAAAATGGCCCAATGCTACTTGTTATTTATAAGGTTTACTTTTAATAAAGCTATCAAAATGTGGAGTAATACGAATGGCCGCGTCACTAAGCCGATAAACCCCTTAACCTTTCTCTCTTAGTGATTTTTCGCACGGCTTATATATTATTACAGGGTCAGTGAGTAGGTAGCAAAGCTTACTGTCAATAAATTTCGGGCAAGTCGTAAATCAGTGAAGTGATCAGGTTGAAGCCGGTGCTGAGACGGAGCGGGTAACAGGGAGCTAACTAGCCGTGGCGCTCGCAGCGCTGCGGCGGCCGGCGCTAGATAATGAGCGGGAGACAATCTTTTATTGTCAGCGTGGACTGCGATAAATGGTGACAGACGATCCGCCGCATCTTCCGCCCTTCAGCCGACTCTATCTGTCTCACTCAACCCTATTTATAAAAAAGAGTCACTCGGCACTCAACTACGGCTTATGTTAGACGTTTACGTCTGCGAAGGCTTATTTTTCTGTATAAAAATGTTCCAACAACTTCGATGTGAATATCGTTTTCCGTCGACTAATGAAATGCGAGCACGAGGCTCACACATAATATTCCGTGGCTGTTGTTATGATCTTTCAACCGGCACCCGAAAATAATTTATACGAGTTTTATACCTTTATTTAAATATTTCAAGCCTTCCTAAAATAAATTTATGTCGAAATAATCGTAAAGCTTATGGTTGTTGGTGTTATAAATCTGTTCATGAAAAGAACTGAATAAATAAGTTAATATGAAAATATTTGATCGATCACGTAAAGCACTTAACACTTCGCGTGACAAGATAAAAAAACATGTTTTTCATACGTGCTTTTCCGATATTTTATATCGGGATGCTGGAAACATCTATTTGACAGCTCGTAACGTGTGTATTTGTGTGAAGCTTTATCTCTGTCAGAGCGTCTAGTACGGGCTTGCAATATATGTCAACGTTGATAGAAATCGTAAGCACGCCAAACTATTAGTTTCCAAGTTAATTGGTAGTATGAGTTACATTTTTTTATTATAGTTCATGCGATATCGTTTATGCTACAACTCGATTGTGCGAACTTCACTCTAGATACTTTACCTCTTTCTAGCGCTTGTAAAAAGAAAGGGCAAACACACATGTCATTTTGGCGTCTTGATTTTCGTATATTATATGTCAATGACTCTAACCAAAATATATATATGTCAATCAATGTCAATGACTCTAACAAAAACAAACTGAAATTTGGTTTACAAGCTTTTATTTATAAAAATTATAAAATTAAGAATGATCCTCACAAGTGCATCGCAATTCGAAGTACCTAATTGTAGATTTTATGGAAAGGTAAGTACCTACCTACCTATATACTTATTATGTTTACGATAACTTAAGGTAAAATTGTAGGAATAAATAATATTTTACTAGACCTAATCTATTCGTACTATTTACAGGAATGGGGACCTAAACAAGCCTGCCGATGGACCCCACGGCAGGTTAACTGCCATAAATAAATGTCCGTACATGGTGTAGAATCTCCTACGACCTATTCTGCACATGTGGGGAGCCCAAGACGCTCTGTCGTTGGACGAAGCCCAAGATGCCCTGTCGTCGGAAGAAGCCCAATACTTGTTGCCCCACTGAGACCAAGGCAGAGTCCTAGGACAACCCGTCGACGCGTGATTCGTCCGAGGCAGTCAACGCCGCGACGCTATCGTCCTCTCGTGGGGATTTAGGCCATTTATGTAATGGATAACTATATAAGTAATAAATGATTATTTTTAAACATTTATTTTTCATTTCTAAGGGTGCTTACGTAAAGAATCGGGTTCCCTGTATCTACCCGTACCGGTAACTTGATTAGGTATCGCTCACTGAGAAATTTAAAACCGTGAAATGCTCTAGCGCACTCGCTGAAAGATAAACAGCAGGTTACCGGTACGGGTAGATACAGGTAACCAGTATCTCTATGTAAGCACCCTAATGGTGATATACATTGGTTCAGTGCACGGACGCAGTAAGGCAGATTTCACGACACAGTCGCATTGGACTTGGTTGAAAATAGCGTCCAAGCGGGATCAGTACCAACATAGTACTCTACTGGGTCCAGTCACTGAACCAATATAAACTATCTCTAATAACAAGCACTATTCCTGCCATCATTACTCCGCATTCTTAAGTTTGTGTTAGTTCCTAGTGGTTAATAGGGTTTCCTCTGCCTCTGCAGCCATTCGCCACGCAAAATATGATCGCTGATAGTCACAAATTAAATTCTAACTAGATCCTAACCAACAACAAAAACGCTTCTCACCTACAAATTTTCAGTGAGAGCAACAACTATGAAAGTTTTCGAATTCGTTGAAGCTGACTACCTAAGATCTGTCAAACATGTAACTCGTACTACCAAAAAGCTATAATTTACACGTAAACTTATTTCGTTTTTTAAAACTACGATTTGAAATAACTCATACTACCAATTTTAGTTTATGATAGTTTCCGCTAGAGGCGCTGCTTGTAAATGTATGGAAGAAAACTGAAACTATAAACGTTGTGTCAACTATCAACAACCTATACTAGACGTACAGGGCAGAATGGGCAGCAGTCGTCGCCATGTCTGTGGCTGGCTCTCTCCGGCTGCGAGTTTTTGTATTTCTATACAAATGAGCGGCTAAACCAAAGGCCAGGCCACTCATTGCCCGTGACGTCTGACTGAGTAGGCTAATACCCAGTTTCGCTTACCTCCAAGCAATTTCCGGGCGCCAAACGACTCCCCAGGACCGCAGCCTGCTCATGAAAATGCTCCAGGACGACGTAATGCTGCCCTTTTTTATCCCTCCCTTTATACCTACTTGAACCTTTAATGTTGATTATAACCTGACCTTAATTTAGTGGAAAAATTGTGAAATGAATTTTACTCGAACTCAATTTCTGAAAATTAATATTGTCATCGCGTTTATACCAGTAAATATTTGAATAAGAGACATTAATTAAAAATTAACGCTTTCCAAACATTAATTTATGTTATAATTCCTAGACATAAGAGAGATCGTGCGTTAAACGCGCTTAGCGTTAAAACGCCGTAACTCACAATTCTGAAAGGATCAACTTATCCTTTAATACATTACCGAAATTCAGGACTGTATTATATTTCGCTTCATCATCCCGTTCTCACATGAGACCTAATGCAGCAACGTATAAAGCCGGTTTATCGCTAATGTGTCTATCTGACCACGCGCGGTGAGCGCGCGTGCGGGCGATCCGGAGTCGATATCGCACATTCTTCACGTAACCTCTAATGACATTTTCAATTATGGTTATGAGTTCTATCTAAGGTTAGCAACGAATGATAATAATAACGTGTACGAGGTATGGGTAGTTTTGGAATATCGAACACAATAGGAAAAGGACGTTTGTAGAGACCGTAAAAATAGAGAAGTTTTGAATGATGGGCACTAAATGGCTCGCTTGAGGTAGCATAGTGGATGGGTCCGTGATTTACTGCCGGTCCGCCGCTGCTCTTGCTTTATTGAATACTCCATTCAATAGAAGAAAAATCATATATTTTGATATGCCGTCGCGGCGGAAAATTTATGCCTTGCATTTATACTCCATGACAAATGGCAATTAAAGATTTCGACCGTTTTTCTTGTGCCGGGTGTTCGCCGTGACCGCTCCATTAGTCATCGCTATAGGAATGAATAATAATAATTCCTCCGGTAAAATCACTGGCCTCTTCTGTCGAGGAGGAGCGTTTCCAATTTTCCAACCGCGGACCGTTCAATGAAGACAAACTTACGGCAATAAAAGCTTCTTGACCTTTCGCTATATTTCCCGGTTGGAGCAATATTTGAAGCGCTTGTTAAATGGCCATCGTATATAGCGATTTAATACTCGTTAGGGCGATCGGCAAGGAGGCCTGACAAAAGAGGCCTTTCGACGGCGGCCATTAGCCTAGTCATTAAGCTGTCTCAATTTACGAGCAGCGCCGCGTCGCTCCAGATTTACTCCATCCACTTACGAGGAGTCACGATTTACAACCGGCCCACACCGCAACTACCCACCACTTGACGAACTTAAAAGATAAAGTTACCGACTCCCATTTATCATTACAGGACACCGGCCCGGAACTATACACTACCCTGAACCTAATGTCAGCTCCTTCGTGCTAAAAGCTTATATCGCCTAGAAAGTTTTTAAAGTATTTAAAAGTACTACGGAAGCGAATATATTCTAGGCAACTTTTAATACGAAAAGTAGTTGCTCATAAAGCGGGTCGGGTCGTCCTCGGTGATGCTGTGTTTAAAAAGGCAAAATTAAATAATACGTGGAGCGCAAAAACGCAAATGAAATGAGTTATTTTTTATTTTAGCTTACGTTGCGGTTGGACTTGCGAAATGAAATGTAGCCACGTGGTGCGTGCCAACGGGGACGGCGGCGGGGCGCGGGGGGGGGGGGGGGGGGCGAAGGGCACTATACTTTATAGTCCAATTAGCCGGAGAATACGCGTCGCGTTCATTACACTGCAAACGCGATTACCCCGCACGACCTATTCCAGTGCATTCAGTGCACGCAGTCAGCAACTCTATTGGATTTAATTCCTAGCCTGCGCTGGTTAATCTCCCTATGTTGGTTTTGCTTAACTATTACAGCATTTTCTATTCGTTGTTTGTTAAATACGCTACGGAGAAAAAACAACTTATAAACAACTTAGGTATAAACAATCACTAAGCGTTGAAATACGTTGACGACCGAATGGCGTAGTGGTTAGTGACCTGACTACTGAGCCGAAGGTCCTGGGTTCGATTCCCGGCTGGGGCAGATATTTGTTTAAACGCAGATATTTGTACTCGGGTCTTGGGTGTTGATATTTATATTTAGTATCTATCTATCTATGTATTTGTGTAGATATATCAGCTGTCCGACGCCCATAACACAGGTTCTGCCTAGCTTGGGGTCGGATAGCCGTGTGTGAGATGTCCCCACATATTATTATTATTTTTATTATTATTAAATACAGACAGCACTAACAACACATACAATGTGGCAGTATTGTGAAATAGATAGGTATTCGAATATGTTTTCGCTTCTCCTCGCTCGAATAATTTTCTTTGCGAGTCGGGGATGTCTTAATTTGGCGCGTATATTTCAGACAGATTAACATCTCATCTCGGTATATTTCCCGAAACTGGCGAGCTTTGCCTCGTGTCGTCAGCGCATCGTTAAAGTTTCGCTCTCATTTAGATTATATCAATATTAACGTTGTATTAAACGTGTATAAAGCTGCAGATTCGAGAGGAATAACGTGCCAATGTCGTTATTTGAAAATTAATATCCTCTGGTATCTAGGTACAAGGGTTTCATATTTTAAACTGTACAATAATTATGTAGGTAGGTACTTTACTTACCGAGTAGCTAAACTTAAATAAATTAAGCAAAATCTAAAAAATATAATCAATTAGCATATTCGCTTGTGTAAGGATTTCCCTTCAATATTCCGGGACGAACAGTAGATTATGGCATTCATGGATAATATAAGTACCATTATAATGGTGAAATAATTATTAAGTAATTCAGTTGTGTTATTTTTCAGTTTATTCGTATAATAGTTATTTATTTATTTATACTTTATTGCACAATTTACAATCGTAATAATGTACAATTAGGTGGACTTAATGCTAAAAGCATTTTCTGCCAGTCAACCTGCAGGAGGTACGTACAAGGATCAAAAAGTACGGGTGTGCAAAAAAGAAAAAAAAAAGATCAAAACATAATATTATAATGTTACTACAATCCTTTACTATGTTTAGATATATTTTTACTTTGTTATTACCATTTAGCGAGAATGGCCTCCAGGCTGTACGGCGTACGGAGTACACAGGGCGCGGGCAGCGGGCGTGATTGCGGCCCAAATGAAAGCCATCTCAACAATCACGGTCCCTCCCAGCTCGCTCCCTTATCTGCGGACCCTGGCCATCGCCAGTAATGGAAATCCAATTACTATTTAACCAAGATAAACGGGAAACGTGAGCCTTTGACGGTCCCCAAAACTCATACACTACTCCGAAATTATAATCTAATTTAATCCAGACACTCAAAACTTCTTTATTGACTTATGAAAATAGGGCCATTATTTCTTGAGCCCCCTTGTTAACAATCTTCGTATCAAATTTTGTTTTCGTGTTTAACAAAGTTTGCCAAAGTTTAATGACTAAAATTTCCCTGTTAATAACGAGTAATTGTTTTGAATCCATCTATTTAAAAATCTCAATCTAAAGGTTATTTTCAATTCCATTTCCTGAAGCACCGCGTCTTCGCTAAGAAAGAGGTATGATATTTCATGCTGTCGCGGTGTGCCCAAGCGTGAAGTTTTAGCCTCGAAATGAACTGGAACGAAAACCCGATCTTTCCGTTTGTGAAAAATTGCTGAAATATGTGTGCAGTGACTTTTGCGCTTTAATCTGTTTCTCTTGTTCTCTTTCGTGAATTAATTTAAGATTGGCGTAATGTTTATTTTATATATTAAATAATGTGTATTTTTGTTGCAGCGTCGCGTATTCGATATGAGATCACGAGCGGGAACATAGGCGGCGCGTTCGCCGTGAAGAACATGACCGGAGCGATCTACGTCGCGGGCGCGCTCGACTACGAGACCAGAAAGAGGGTGAGTCCTGCCCCCCCCCCCCTCCACGTGTGCATTCAGAACATACGCGCCAGTACCTACGTCAACAAACCGCAACAATTCTCTCTTTGCTAACAGAAGGGTAACCGATACGGGCTTTGCATACATTACATTTATTCAGGACATTTCTGAAAACATTTTTCTATACCAAAGTATAAATTACGAGTTTTGTCACAGTCCGTTTGATCACATTCTGTATTTAAACCGTGGACATTGCGTTCGTAAACAAGTGCAGGCTAATAATGAGGAATGACCCCCGAGGGGCGATAAGGACTGGCTCCAGCGACGGCATTTATGAAAATAAATCGATGCGGAAACTTTCTAGCGGAGTATTTTTAGCTCTATTTTGTGCAGAAATCTGTTTCGGTACACTAATGTAGACTGTAAGTAGACGAGCGGGGCGTGGGCGCTCGAGACTGCCATTTTGTAAACGACACCGTATTTCACGTTCGTAGTGCTTCTTGCCATCCGCCGGGCGGCGAGTATTCATTTTAAGTACGTGTTTTGACTGCGATAATGAAAACATGCGGACGTGACTGGCTGACTCACATTTTTCGTTTGTTTGTACTCGGGTGCCACCGTCAATACAGCACTGAACGTTTTGTAACGCAGACACGTTGAGCGAATACATTTTAACTACACTGCGGTGGGTGTTTGGCAAAATAATTACCAAGGGTGCAATGAGTTAAGCTGTAAATTTTTATGAAAATAAATTAAAAGTCGTTTACGGTATGCTATTAAGAGTGCTTGGAATTCACAATTAAGTTAGCGTATTTTACCGGAGCATGTCTATGAAATTATATTGTACATTCTAGCTCTTACATCAACTGAAAACATAAAATTTAATAATAGTTAACAAGCCTTTCTGTGCCGTTTCTTGGTATCAAACACTGGAACTTAGGAATTTTATAAATTAGACATAGGTAAAGGTTTTACAATCGCGACTGTTCAACGATTCAAGGTTTCTTTGCTGTGCTAATAGTTAAATAAACCCACAGCTATTAGCAGCGCTAGATCCGCAATGGCCCGCATATCCGTATATCACGGTTGTAAATCGTATCTCCGAGCACACTACCAGCTTATGAAGGATAAAGCGAAAATAGAATATGACTGCCCCACATTATGTCAAAAATGATGTAACATTTTCCGCATTATGAATAAAGCCCGTATTGTGTGCTCTGGTAAGTATGTAAATTGCAGAGTAATCGCTGGCTGTAGCAGAATTTACAGCGGTTTGTTGACTAAGCGTTCCGGATCCATTACACTTGCGAACTTCCATCGATAATCTGTCACCTCGGCTAATGTACTGGCGGCGTGACGCCACGAAACGACGAAACATCATTTAACTTGTACTATCTCAATCAAACTGATGTTTAAATAAGATCTAGCCGTAACTTTTCAGTGATCAAACATTTTATTCAAAATAGTCCCAATTAATTTAAATTTTATTTAAGAGGATAAGTTCTCAAAGCGAGGAAAGAAACGCAAACAAGTAAAAACATGGACAGTTTTGTGTTATTATATTAAACATCGTGATTAAAGTAATTTCAATTAAACGGCGGGCCGGCTCTAAGCGGCAACAAAGTGTTTCTTTGTCTGTTGCAAGTTTCACTTTCAAAGCATCTCGCTCGCGAAGCAACATTATTTTCGCCTTATACAGCCATCAGAAGTTTGCTCTTTGTTATGGCCTCGAGAAAATTTTATCGAACTTCCACGAGATAAATAATTTAAACTTTATACCCATTTAAGCGAGCTGGGTAGTTTCTGTCGGGCGCGGCTGTTCCGCGATTAAATGACAGTCTGGCGCTTTGTGGAGCGAACCACTGCTCGGCGAGATCGAGAACGTTCTTCTCGAGCGGATGTCACTATTAGCGCAGTAGCTCGAGATGTTTGGAGCGCCACTTCAATTGTCGCGCGGTAATTGGAAACTCCAAAGTAACGAGAATTCCGATACAAAGCGACTAACATGCCACTACGTCGAGTACAAGGCTGCAACATGTTTATTTATGAAGCCAGCCTTCCCCACGTCGTCCCATCTGTCTCCGAGCTCGGCCGGCCCCATACAATACGCCTCACCGCCGCCGCAAGCACCAAAGGAGCTTCAAATAATTGAATGAATCAGATGTTGTAGCCATCCCATTAGAGTATAACTTCACATCGTATAAGCTTCCAGGTCACTAATGCCCTGTAGATTCATGTATTATGTGTGGTTCGGGCAGTCCAATTAATGTCCGCCTCTGAATGAACCATCAATAGTGTTATCCGATCTACACGAGATTTCCAACTATTGAAGCCGTCCAACTCGAAAACTTACTAATTAATCCCATTCTGGGAGTTGCTAGTTGAGTTGATCATTAATTAAATACATGCTACATCATTCTGTTTATTACATTACATATATTGAGGAAATGTACGCGTGAAGCTTATTTTCTAGTGGGACATTGAATGATAACGATAATAACTCTTGATGGAGAATACTGGGTATTTTTTCCCAAGCTTATGTACTTAAGTACCTCAAATTAAGTTAGATCGTCCACCAACCCGCACTTGGCCAGCGTGGTGGACTAGGCCTAAAACCCTTCCTTCACTGGAAGGAGACCCGTGCCCCAGCAGTGGGGACGTAATGGGTCGTGATGATGATGAGACATACTCGAAAAAGTCTGGCGTAGAAGCTACTTTAATATCAATTAAAAAATCATTATTATTCAATTTGGGGAATAAAACAACTAAAAAAAACACGTTACAATATTCACACCTGGTATATAGTAGACAAGACACATACAATTGTACCTAAATTAGTGTAAAATCAAAACGAAAACATCTCGAGATTACCAATTACGACATTCTCGCCAGCTCGCAAAACGCAATCGCGCTACAGCATTAAATTATCGGCAAACTGTCACTTAGCCGGGGCTCCGGCAAAAAACGCGCAGCGTTCGTGCGGCGCTCAATTAGAAAAGTTGGGCTAAAATGTTTGTTCCTGCGGACAGTACGAGCTGAAGCTGGCCGCGTCGGACAACCTGAAGGAGAACTACACGACGGTGGTGATCCACGTGAAGGACGTGAACGACAACCCGCCGGTGTTCGAGCGGCCCACGTACCGCACGCAGATCACCGAGGAGGACGACCGCAACCTGCCCAAGCGCGTGCTGCAGGTCAACGACCCCTAGTGCTGCTAGTCTGTGACGTCGCATGGCATGCTTGTCTGTACCGCACCGTACTGTTGCTACGTTTTTGTTCCTCTCATTTGCGTGGTTTTTTCTTTTGTTTTTGTCACGTAGAGTGTAGATGTATCCTGAATCGGTAGCGATTATTCTCATTTTTCTGTGTAATTGAAATTCTTTCAGTACGTACGGCGCATAAATACAGCATATTTCCATCCGCTTTTTTCAAAAGCTTCGTTTTGTAAAGAAGTTTCAGTCAAAGCGTACCTTTGCGCTGACTCCGACAATATGGATCGTCTCGGTTTTTATTTATGTTGGTATGATTTTCGGGGAATCCTTAATAAAATGTACAAAGTTGGAATTTTTGGAAAATTGTTAACGTTTAGCAGAGAAGCTTATACACCGTGGACATTCTTCAAGAATAAAAATTTAAAAGAATTTAGCATGTATGCTCTGCGGTTCTCACATAACCTGGATTCAGAGCACCTTGGCTATGTATTTATGAAGAGTCTCCTCTTTAAAATATTTTATACATAAAGTCACATAAAAAACTGTAATTTTTTTAACAATTTTGTTACAAATTATAAAATGTTTATATACTATTTCATTTAATTATATTGCAAATTAATAAAAAAAACTTGCACCCTGGACCTTGACATGTATACACGCAGAATATAATGAACCCTTAATAAAGCTGTCCATTCTCTGACATTAAATTACGTCTGGAACGAAATATTTCGTATTTGCCACGCAACCCTAAAAATGAAAGCTCTACTTTTCTCCTCTTTTTCCTGACGTTAATGACGGTTACTCCGGCTATTTACATCGTAAGCTTTCCAGGCTGGAGGTACCTACATACCTCCTCACTTTTCAATTACAGCATTATGTAGGAAGTGTAGAGAATACATGCTCCCCGCATTGCATACGTGGAGAGAGATATATAGAGCGGCAACTGTAACCGCGACACTTTCAGCAAGCAACGCAACAAATAAATGTTACGAAACTAGCACTTTTAACAAAAAGCGGCGCTTATAAAACACGCGTGACCGCCGGCATAAATTGCGCTGTATCGATATGATATATAGCTGCGGCATCCGTTGAAACAATGCGTATGAAATTGTAACGCAAGTTATCTGCAAAAAGCGAGCTTTTATAAAATTAAAAGCGATACGGAGAATCTATTGGGGCGTATATTTTCTATGACGGGAAATAGTGAATCCTAGCGGCGTAACGAGGGCGTTACTTTTGTTGTTATCGTGTTATTGTGTAGCCGCGTGTAGCCGCGTGTAGCATGCGCATGGTGTGACGTGTTGTGTGTGTGCAGTACGACTTGTCGCTGGTGGCGTCGGACGGGCGCAACGAGAACTGCACGCGCGTGGTCGTGCGCGTGCTGGACGTCAACGACCTGCCGCCGCGCTTCTCCCGCGCCGCCTACACCACCTCCGCGCTCGAGGAGACCGGACCCTTCCCCCACTCCCTCATCCAGGTTTTCTTTTGTTTTATTATTTTAACCTACCCTAACTTTCCCTATGCGGACCACTTGCATTAATAATGCCCGCAACTCCACCCCCGCACGGGGTTAACAACCTCTTTCTTCAGTTATGGTCAGGTATTCTTACGTTGCCCTATTGTTCTCGACCCCTTTTGTCCTTCCCCTACTAATCCTTTCTATTAACTAATTGCAAGGTGCTACAAAAGGTTATTGGATATCAAAGTGTATAAAAGCTCATGTCGATACAGGTAAGTTTGCTTATTCTTGGCGCTTTTGTTGTCTTTTAAGTTTGCACGTATATTAGTAAACAGTAGATATTAGTAGTATCTTTGTATTGTGTATAACTTTATTGTTTTGATTAATGTTTGTTTCCAGTACTCGTAACAAAAAGGATAAATATGGAATTGGGCTTATGTTTTACGTTAAAACAAAAAACAATAATTCATTCATCTCTTTGCTTTACAAACTGGTGAAAATGTTTTCACCGAATTGGCTTACTGGGACGGTAGATCGCGAGAATAAATCGTGTTTATTCCCGTCAAGGAGAAAATTTTGAGGTACGATTCTCAGTAGGGTTGCGGCTTCTTGTAAATTCTACTTCTATCTAATCTTAACCTTTAGCCCTCAAGAACTCTTACCACAGACATAATCTTCAAACTCGCAACAAAGGGAAGCAATTTAATCATTCTTGTAAAACATTTTTACGTTTGCTTTGTTCTTCGATGGACGTTTTACGGAAATGAAGGAAAACTTTTAAGTTACCTTTTTGTTCAGTACCAACATTCTTGAGCGCCAGTATTTTTTTCTTGATTTTTTTATTCATCAATATTAAGCAGTTTATTTTTTCAACAGATGCATATACTAGTCATCAACACTAATCACAACAAATATGTTCATTGATGATTATAGTATTCCTTGTAGGAAAGCAGGCAAAATACACTCTAAGTTAACTAACATCCCTACTACATATTTGCAACAAAAAAATATCTTCGAATAAAACACAATCTTTGCAAAATTAGTCTAAAGTTGTCGATGTCGCCGTTTACAAGGTTTTTTCATAATTGGAATGATATTCGCAAATGATCCGAGTAATTACGCAGGCGTCGACCCTCTTCATTTCAACGGCCAGGCGGGCCGAGGCATAGAAGCTATAATTGGAACCTCTTACCATGTGCTTTACCCGCCTATTTTGCTACTTAAATATAGGTATAAGGTTTACGCTGCTTAATATTAAAAATAAATATTTGTTAGGTATTAAATGAAGACGTTGGAATTTATGTAGGTATTTTTCTTGTTGGATAAAAAACCAGTGGAAACGTTTTAGAAGTTAAACTAAAATAAAATAAAATAAATATGTGGGGACATCTCACACACGGTCATCCGACCCCAAGCTAGGCAGAACCTGTGTTATGGGTGTCGGACAACTGATAAATCTACACAAATACATAGATAGATAGATACTAAATATAAATATCAACAACCAAGACCCGAGTACAAATATCTGTCTTTAAACAAATATTTGCCCCAGCCGGGAATCGAACCCGGAACCTTTGGCATAGCAGTCAGGGTCACTATCCACTACGCCATTCAGCCGTCAAACTGTGGGGATTATAGCTATGGTGTTAATTTAAAAAAAACTCACCTCCTCTCGATAGAGATAGTTGTAAGGACGGTCACTCTAGGTATAGATCAGTGCAGCGAAAATGCTGAAACTGAAACTTTTTAATAGTCTCTTTGTTGGATGCTTCGAGAATGAAGATAAAGTTAGTGCAGTAGCCGGCACTTCCGCCGCAAACAACGTGTTGGCGGGTTCATAATCAGCCGCCGTCTTTTAAAATTCATATCGGTCTCTACACTATGAAGAGAAATGAACCGTGCTAAATAGGCAATACTAGTATCCATATTAATGAGCGGCGGTATTTCTAGATTAATACCCTGTTCAAGGTGAAGCTGCAAACTGCGCCACTTCAATAAAATTCCTTGTTCTTTTTCCTAAAATAAAAATCATTTAGGTATTTTCATCTTATTTATTGTTCATAAATCTTTTTCAAAGGTAAGTTTACCGCCTTTGGTCATATATTTATGGCAGTACAGAAACAGCCGCTGGCATCGATAACGTTTCAACTTTCTGCAAGTCTCAGTAAGTACCGAGATCTCACAAACAAACAACGGTAAACACAAGCCCAACTTTCGGAACCTTTACTTTAAATATTTGTTTTATACCTAAACCATTTTCATGACTTAAACCACATTAATACTTGGTTGTTATAAAAGTTTACAAAAATACATGTATATTCGACTAATTAGTGTTTGACCCATATAGGCATTATTATTTCTATATTTTGACCCGTGGTGTTGACGAATGAATATTAAACATCACGATATGCAATCAAATATCAGCTATCACAAAGCTAGCAAATATTTCAACAGAAAAACGTGCGAGCTCACATCATTGTAACCAATCAAAGTGGAATATGGGCGTATGAATTTTTGTAACTTTATTTAGTTTCATTTACAACATTCATCACTTTATGGAACGATCTCCCACTTAGTATACGGAAAGCACCGTCATTGGCCTCATTCAAAAGGATGTTAAAAGACCATTTCCTCGGCTCTTGAATGAAGATCACTATATCCTCTTTAATATGCTTATTATTATATATAAGTAACGTGGTATGTATTTTATTATATATTAATATATATTTTAATATATTATATATTATGATGCTAGGTATATAAATTATATATGTAAATATATTGTAGGTAGTATATGTATTGGTATATTAAATATTTATGATATATTCTTTATTCCTAGTACACTTTACCCTTCTTTACATCTAAATATCCTTCCACCCAAAGGTTGTCTGGAAGAAATCGCTTTAAGCGATAAGACCGCCATTTGTACATATGTGTTAGATTAAGTTTTGTATTGTTGTCCATATTTTTGTGTGCAAATAAAGAATATCTTATCTTATCTTAACATTCTGTTTTTTGAGGCATAATGATTGAGCCCTTTGATAACATAAAATTTATATGTATAGGTTACGGCTACCGATGGCGACAAAGATCGACAGCAGAACATTGTGTACTTCTTGACTGGACAGGGCATTGACCCCGACAACCCAGCCAACAGCAAGTTTGACATCAATCGAACCACTGGAGAAATATTCGTTCTGAAGGTTTGTGATTTGCTTAGCAAAAGTATGCATAAGAGTGTCAGCAGAATTTCATTTTTACCAACCAAATTACCTTTGGTTTCCTCTACAGTTGCGAGAGCGCACTAGTCGCTTGGGATTGCATTCCTCGGCTACAAGCTAGTATGAGCAAACGGATATTCGCCCGATGTGAAAGCGTGCTTTGAATTCTCAAAGCACAATTGCAATCCTTAATCCAATGCAATGACTTCGCTGCTATTCAGCTAGTTCCATTTACTGATATTACTCAAACATTACCTTGAAATAGTACCCATTTAATATTATTTACTTTTATTAAATATAAAATACTGTTTACAGCCATTGGACCGTGACCAGCCCAACGGCAGGCCACAGTGGCGATTCACTGTATTTGCTCAAGATGAAGGTGGAGAGGGACTAGTGGGATACGCAGATGTCCAAGTTAATCTCAAAGATATAAACGACAATGCCCCCATTTTCCCACAAGGAGTTTATTTTGGAAATGTCACAGAAAATGGTACAGCTGGCATGGTTGTAATGACTATGACTGCTATAGATTATGACGATCCAGCAGAAAGTAATAATGCAAAACTCTGGTATTCTATAGAAAAGAATGTCATAGAGGAAGAAACTGGATCGCCTATTTTTGAAATAGAAGCTGAAACTGGTGTGATTAAAACGGCTGTGTGTTGTTTGGATCGCGAGAGGACACCAGATTATTCTATACAAATAGTAGCGTCAGATGGAGGGGGGTTAAAGGGTACTGGGACAGCATCTATAAGAGTTAAAGATATTAACGATATGCCACCACAATTTACAAAGGATGAATGGTTTACAGAGGTTGATGAAACAGATGGCACTAACCTACCAGAAATGCCTATTCTGACAGTTACTGTACATGACGAAGATGAAACCAATAAATTCCAATATAAAGTAATTGAAAACAGCGGATATGGTGCTGATAAGTTCACAATGGTGAGGAATAACGATGGTACAGGGTCACTAAAAATTGTGCAGCCTCTTGACTACGAAGATCAGTTACAAAGTAACGGTTTTCGGTTTAGGATACAAGTTAATGACAAAGGAGAAGATAACGACAATGACAAGTATCATGTAGCTTACTCATGGGTTGTAGTTAAGCTAAGAGATATAAATGACAATAAACCACAGTTTGATAGAGCTAATATTGAAGTATCAGTGTATGAAAACGCAGAAGTTGGTAAAAGTTTAGAAACTTTCAAGGCCACTGATCCTGACCAGGGTGGCAAAAGTAAAGTATCGTATGCTATTGATAGATCGTCAGATAGAAAGCGTCAGTTTTCCATCAACCAAGAAGGTACGGTCAGTATACAGAGAGCTTTAGATCGAGAAGATACTCCTCGTCATCAAGTTAAAATATTAGCTATTGACGACGGTGTTCCACCAAGAACTGCTACGGCTACTCTTACTGTCATTGTTCAAGATATAAATGATAACGCTCCGACATTCTTAAAAGATTATAGACCAGTACTAACGGAGCATATAACTCCTAAAAAAGTTGCTGAAATTTTGGCTACTGATGACGATGATCGGTCTAAAAGCAATGGTCCGCCATTCCAATTTAGGCTTGACCCTGGAGCAGATGACATTATTAGAGCTTCTTTCAAAGTGGAACAAGATCAAAAGGGTGCCAATGGTGATGGTATGGCTATTGTTTCGTCTCTTAGATCTTTTGACAGAGAACAACAAAAAGAGTACCATATTCCCATCATTATTAAAGATCATGGAAACCCAGCGATGACAGGAACTAGTACACTAACTGTTGTTATTGGTGATGTCAATGACAATAAGATGCAACCTGGATCTAAGGAAATACTTGTTTATAATTACCAAGGCCAAGCCCCAGATACTGAAATCGGACGAGTATATGTCTACGATCTCGATGACTGGGATTTACCAGACAAGAAATTCTTCTGGGAGAGTTCTGAACATCCTAACTTTACATTGAATGAAGAAACTGGAATGATACAGATGAAACACAAAACTAGAGAGGGGAGGTATCATCTGAAATTCAAAGCTTATGACAGAAAACATACACAAACCGGTGTACCAGCTAATGTAACCGTGTACGTTAAAGAAATATCCCATGAAGCTATCATAAACTCAGGCTCACTCCGGATATCGGGTATTTCCGACGAAGACTTTGTGAGAGTTTGGAATTATAAAACTCTGAGTGTGTCAAGAAGCAAATTGGATATTTTCAAAGATAAACTTGCAGATTTATTGAATACAGAACGAGATAATATCGACGTATTCAGCGTGCAGCTGAGGAAAAAGCATCCTCCCATTACAGACATACGCTTTTCAGCACATGGTGCCCATTATTACAAGCCAATAAGATTAAACGGTGTTGTTCTAATGCACAGAGAAGAGATTGAACGTGCCGTGGGTATCAACATTACAATGGTCGGCATAGATGAATGCTTGTATGAAAACCAACAGTGCGAAGGTTCATGTACGAATGTTCTCGACATCAGTAATCTACCGTACATGGTTAATGCAAATAAAACTGCTCTGGTTGGGGTACGAGTTGATGTTATTGCAGAATGCACATGTGGTGCGAGGAACTTCACTCAAGCCGAAACTTGCCGAACTTCGCCTTGTTATAATGGTGGTCGGTGTATTGAAGGCAAATACGGCCTTACTTGCTCATGTCCACCCGGGTACACGGGTCCCAGATGTCAACAAACGTCTCGAAGCTTCAGAGGAACTGGGTGGGCGTGGTACCCGTCCCTTGAAATGTGTGACAGCTCACATTTGAGCTTCGAATTCATAACACGCAAATCCGAAGGTGTGCTTATTTACAATGGACCCATTGTACCTCCGGAACCTGAAGAAATAATGGTATCAGATTTCATATCGGTCGAATTGGAAAGGGGATACCCCAGGCTCCTAATTGATTTCGGTTCTGGTACCCTTGAACTACGGGTCAAAACCAAGAAAAGCTTAGACGATGGCGAATGGCACAGGGTCGATATATTCTGGGATACTGAAAATGTAAGAATGGTCGTCGACTATTGTAAATCTGCTGATATTCAGGAAATGGAAGATGGCACACCGCCAGAGTTCGATGATTCATCGTGTCAGGCTTCCGGAACTATTCCTCCATTTAATGAATATTTGAATGTGAATGCGCCTTTGCAAATAGGTGGTCTGTACATCGAGCACTTTGATCCCACCCATTATCATTGGCAGTATATGCCGATCGGAAAAGGATTTGATGGATGCATTCGCAATCTAATTCATAACAGCAAACTGTACGACCTGGCTCACCCGGGACTCTCGAGGAACTCCGTTGCGGGCTGCCCACAAACTGAAGAAATCTGCAACCAAGCTGATACCACATCTAGGTGCTGGGAGCACGGCACCTGTGTCGGAAGCTTCTCCGAAGCTCGGTGTCAGTGTCTGCCTGGCTGGACCGGGCCGTCCTGCAACCTCCCAACCACTCCTACAAGCTTCAGACCACAGAGCTACGTTAAATTTGCACTCAGCTTCGAGCCTGACAGGTTCAGTACCCAAATTCAGCTGCGATTCCGAACGCGCGAGCCGCACGGAGAGCTATTCCGTGTGAGTGATCAACACAACAGGGAGTACGGAATCCTGGAGGTCAAGGATGCGCGACTCCATTTCCGTTACAACTTGAACTCATTGCGGACGGAGGAGCGCGACGTGTGGCTGAACTCCGTGGCGGTGGACGACGGGCAGTGGCACATCGCGCGCGTCAGCCGGTACGGCAGCGCCGCCACACTAGAAGTGGACGGGGGTGAAGGGAGGAGGTACAACGAGACCTTCACCTTCGAGGGTCACCAGTGGCTGCTGGTGGACAAGCAAGAGGGAGTATACGCGGGTGGTAAAGCCGAGTACACGGGCGTGAGGACGTTCGAGGTGTACGCTGACTTCCAGAAGGGTTGCCTGGATGATATCAGGCTGGAGGGCAAGCACCTGCCGCTGCCGCCGGCCATGAACGGCACGCAGTGGGGGCAGGCCACCATGGCGCGCAACCTGGACCGCAACTGCCCCTCCAACAGCCCCTGCATCAACGTGCACTGCACCGAGCCCTTCGTCTGCGTCGACCTCTGGAACGAGTATGAGTGCACGTGAGTATTGCTACATTCTTATAATTTTTGGATTTGATATTACTGTTGAAGTTGAACATTTAAAATACTGAAGTCCCGTTTCCTTTAAAAGATTTCTTATTCAGAACTAATTTTAATCACTTTTCAATTACTGATCAATTTTATCAAAGTCAATAACTTTTAAATCAAGTTCCCATCAAAATTTTGTTTCCATTTATCTCATCACAATTTCACAATGTGTTCGTTTTAAGTTTTTTGTGTTATAATTTCCTGTACTGCGCACTGAGATTCGACAATTCATACTTATTCATAACGCATATTTATTTATTTTTTTCATACCATTTTTACATTTATTTAACCATATTAAAATTCATCAAATCATCATTACAATATTTTTATCATTTAACCATATAAAAAATCTAATACTCGTAAGTTATCACATCACTATAATAACTACTTACTAACTTTTACATTATAATAATATTTTCAATTAGTATTACAGCCTATATTCCCAACTAAAGCTTAAAATCTAACACGACATATAACCATATATATGTATATGTGTATTAACTGTCACGTGCAATTCCCACTAATCCCAGCTGCGGTGAGGGTCTGGTGCTGTCGGGCGACGGCAAGGGGTGCGTGGACAAGAACGAGTGCTTGTACTTCCCGTGCCGCAACGGAGGCAGCTGCAGCAACCGCGAGCCCGGCTACCGCTGCCACTGCCCCGAGGGCTTCTGGGGCGAGAACTGCGAGCTGGTGCAGGAGGGCCGCACGCTCAAGCTCAGCATGGGCGCGCTCGCCGCCATACTCGTCTGCCTCCTTATCATTATGAGTGAGCACCCCGGCTCCCCTTTCACTCACCTCACTCTCATCCAGCACATAGTCGTATCGTATGTAGTGTATAGCTTAGTGTAGAGCATGGTCGAGCTCAGTGCGCGTGCGGGCCGGTAGTGACGTGGCGGTGCGCAGGTGCCCGGGCGGGTCGGTGCGCGGCGGCGGAGGCTGCGTGAACGTGGACGAGTGCCGCGCGGCGCCGTGCCGCCACGGGGGCACGTGCGTGGACCGCGAGCCCGCGCGCCGCTACGACTGCCTCTGCTCCTTCGGCTACGCGGGCCACGACTGCGAGCTCGAGCTGCTCGCCTCCGGCATCATCACCCCCTCCAGGGATTTCATTATAGCTATCATTGTCTGTATGTTTATGTTATTAGGTGAGCGCTACCATATTTGTTTTGCATGCTTCATCCGTACTTTTCAATTCCATGTTTTAGTCGCTTCGACATGCAGTATTACGGTCGTTTCGCCCCACGAGCACTTAAATGTTTGAAACTTAACTCCGAAAGTCCGAACTGCCATTATCCTGTGTGTCGAAGCCGTATAAAGTTTTAATATGCCCATTTCTTAAGCTAAAATAGAGCCAGTAACTGTCTGTAAGTCAATAGTAAACATCCTCTATTAAAGTACAACCAATAATATGATGTCACTTTATCGTCTGAAGTGTTCTTAGTTTTACATCCATATTCAT
This sequence comes from Plutella xylostella, assembly GCF_932276165.1. NCBI lineage: Eukaryota > Metazoa > Arthropoda > Insecta > Lepidoptera > Plutellidae > Plutella > Plutella xylostella. The sequence continues at coordinate 5,283,851 of NC_063984.1, read as the reverse complement.
AGAAATGCTTTTATAGTTTTAAATAATGAATTATTACTGTTGTTGCTTTGTCACATTACCTTATAAATCGATCTAATTTATAATAATGTATATACTTACCCAATATATTTTTACGTAGGCGTTCGTAATAGTTCGTTATGTCCAATTTATGAAAGTATAATGAGTAATAATTTTACAATATTAATTAAATATCGGACACACGTACACGCGACAAACAAAAACCTACTAATTAAATGTACATTTGCAACAAAGCCATGCATTATTACTGAAAATTTTATGATTTAATTTATTTGAATATTGATTGAGGGCCGCAGATTTTGAATATTAAATTATATTCGAAAATCAATCTCCTTTGTCCTTTCTTATCAGGTCGCTATCGGAAATTGATATTACTGAACAGTCCGACCCTCGGTATTACATTATAAATTTCCTAATAACGAGCTGAAGTATCATCGCCTAAGAAAATACATACCTATTAGGTATGATTTCATTTCTGAGTTAACAAGTAATTGAATTTCAGGAATATGTATCTCGTTAGCTTTGAAGATTTCCCCCTGGCTGATTTGAAATCAGATATCGAAATATCGAAGCATTATTGACTTAGATACTTAATTTGATTATAACTTTTGTGACCGGCTTAACTTGTAGCGTAGATAATTGTTTTCCTTATCTTTCTGACTTTTGGGAAATCATTTCCATTTATACGATGTTATTGACCCTGACCCTGTGGTCTGGAGTAGTCATAGCGAAAGTACCGAAGGTTTCGGCGTTCGGATCTCAACTGGTACTAGATACTGGTATACAGACAGATATTTTAAACTTTAAAAATTAAAGTATTGGGTTGCCTGTTCAGTAGGTATCTATTTCCGTTCTGTGTGTTGTCTGACTAAGAAAGTCCTCTTGATCCTTGATCCACTTTCATCAAACACATGACAATAAATTATCTTTTTAATGGTCACATAACACATATCAACTCGTAAAGGGATCGTCACCGTATCAACTCGAGCTGTTCAGTATTCTTTGCAACAAACTACCTACTACAACGCACTCTAATGGGAATCGTAACGTAATTTTCTCGGCTCAGAACAAGCTCGGGTGAAAGGCGATCCGTTTACGTTACGTGTATGTGTGCTGTGACCTTAACTGAGTGTAAATGTTTCCCCTAGTCCTGGTGCTGGTGTTCGTGGTGTACAACCGGCGGCGCGAGGCGCACGTCAAGTACCCTGGACCTGATGATGATGTGCGAGAGAACATCATCAACTATGATGATGAGGGCGGCGGCGAGGACGACATGACCGCCTTCGACATCACCCCCCTGCAGATACCTATAGGCGGGCCCTTACCTGATCATGCTCCCGCTAAGATGCCATGTAAGTTTTATTCCAAACCAAGTTTGTTAAAGATTGAAAAGAGGGTCACGTCACGCAGCAGCGTCACTAACCTCATTTCTATATTCCCTTTTATAGTTTAATAATAAGAAAATAAAAACATATTTTTTCACCGAAAATTACAACGCTCGTTAATCAAGTTTCTGGTTTCCAAATAATGAATGCCTCAACGTGATGCGAAGTCCCTAAACGATTTATGACATAACCGAGCGTTTAGCTAAGTAATTCAATTTGTTCTTGTCCCAAATGACCCTTCATGATGCCAGCGGATAGCAAAAAATCTAGATCCATGTTGCGCTCATATTGTTTGTACTGGCGCGACCTAATGAGGGGAAAGGGCTTCTGATGACCGAGCAAATTTATAGCAGCTGATGTCACCGAGATGTGAGCTCTTGCGTGTAATACCGTTTTCTATTAGCGCGGGAGAGCTCTTATATAAAACGTTCCTTCAGTCTCATAACTTTACGTTTTCTTCTTAACGCTTTTTTAAATTAAGTTTTCGTTGCCAGTGCAGCAATAAGTTGAGGGAAAAAATTCAAGTTTTAAAAGTGTAGTAAAAGTGTGACGTTAAGTTAAATTTTGCGCGTCAAGTGCAAGCTTGTGTAGTTGATACTGTGAGAATTACAGCAGTTGTGTTGTTGTAGATCCGTTGATGGGCGTGGGTCTGGGCGTAGGGCCGCTGGGCGCGCTGGGCGGCGTGGGCGTGGCGCTGCCAGGGGAGACCAACGTGGGCATGTTCATCGAGGACCACAAGCGGCGCGCGGACGGCGACCCCAACGCGCCGCCGTTTGACGACCTGCGCAACTACGCGTACGAGGGCGGCGGCAGCACGGCCGGGTCACTATCGTCGCTCGCTTCAGGTATGCTGCTCTATTTGGTTTGTTTTACTGCAAAGACGTCCTTCTGCACACTTTAGGTCACAGCCCGCAGATTCTCGAGCTTGCGAACGCCTGGTTGACAGCGAGGTGAATGGCGAGCCGTTTACGTTACGTTTATGTGTGCTGTGACCTTAAGAGGGCTGCAAAGTTCCATTATGCTCGTATTTTTGGCACTAACATTTCATCTTATGATTCGGTTGTTGTAAAAAATATTAAGTTATAATTACTAAGATAATTTTTATAAGTAGGTATTGAGTATGTGTGGCAATCTGTGCGGCGAATTTCATCTAATATGGTTTTTATACATATAACATTAGGGTGACGCTGCTAAACTTACAAGCCGTTACAAAAAGTGAGCCCGCCAACGACCTAATCGATCTAATAACGTGAAAAAAGGTAATGGAACGTTTCGTAATCGTTAGAAAATAACGAATAACATGTTGAGCAAATCCGACCAAATTTTCGTCTGTGAGCTAAGAACATTATTTCTAACGGAAACATCGAGGAATTTTCCCTTTCCGTCCTTTACAGAATTACTATAGTAATTCGCAGAAAATTGTACGACGTTTTTCATTAGCGAGAAAAAAACATGTCAATCCCATTCGAGATTGCGAGCTCTTTAGGCAATTTTAAATTTAATTAAAACTTGTACCAGCTGAATAAAATTAATAAAACTAAGTTTAATTGTTGTTGTTCTACAGGGTTGGTTTTGTTTTGCGACAAATAAAGTCTAGACCACTTCTTGCGAGTTTAGTCTGCAAAAACAAACACGGCCATAAAACTAATTAAGTGACAAACGTGTCCCGATAACCACTGATTTACACATGAGGATCTATGTGTTAGTTTATTTGGTCATGGCAATTGGTGTTTTTACATATTTTTGTGGTTAAATAAAATGTTATTGCTATTAATAAAGTATCAATAGGAAATCTTGTAACGAGATACATAAAATATCCTTACGAATGAACATCTCCAAAATGATGTCAAATAATACTCGTAGGTAGGTCAATTTAGGTTTTTTTTCAATGCGTTTTGTAGATCTACAGTTGTAAAATATAGTATTCAGAGGTGGAACTGGAAAAATGTTTTGAACTTTTAGGTTTTCAGGTTCCGCGACACCAACTCAGTTTTCCGCGCGGAATATACAAAGAGATTCGAATCTCATATTATACGATGCCACAAATTCTGTAATAGAGAGATTTCACTCCGGCACTGCGAGTCCGGACTAGTCCGGAGTAGATACCAACTATGGCAGTAACTATAGCAATTTATGTGTGGGATTTCCTAACCTAACCTTAAATAATGTCGTTGGCTGCTCACTTATTCTATTAAATTTAGGTGGGAACCTAGTAGCCGCTAACCCTATAAAAACTGTGAAACGTGCTTGCCATAACTACGGTGACCATACGTCCCGCTTTCGGCGGGACAGTCCCGCTTTCAAGCTGTCCGTCCCGCTGTCCCCCGCGAGGGCAAAAATGTCCCGCTTTCATAAACAGGCCAAACGATAATTTAAATTACCTACATTTTGCATTAATCACTTGAGACAGCTATATATCTATCTTCTTACCTCTCACATAGACTTAGGGAATGCAATCTCGTCCCGCCGAGATCGCGAACTCGCGAGATCTCGGCCATATTTCACGAGATTGAAACTCGTTAAATTTCGTACGAGATCTCGCGAGATAACGAGATCGACAAATGCAGCGTGACGACGTGTATTTCATGCAAAATCAGAAGTCGTCTATCAGATGATTCTCTCAACATGATGAGTTTTTTGAGAAGCCAATGATATCGATTCGAAAAGGCATCAATTCTAATTTTAACGCTGTCAAACTATAAATTTTGCTAAAAAGCAGAAAAAAACGACAATTACGGAAACACACATAGAGTCGAAATTTAATCAAATACAATAAGGTTTTGAGTTTTGACAGCTCTAAAATAAGAATTTATAGTTATGTCTTCAGAATGGAAATAATTTTCACAAAAATTAACTTGCCTTTCCGTACTTTGATAACTTGATCTGACTTCTCTTTTGAACTTCTTTTATTTGATTAATACGATCTGACAACATTTATTTAAGAATTTGTGAAGTTAAGTTTTTGTTTTTATTTACAATAACTAATGTTCCTATTACTCCTAATTGTTGAAAGTAAAGTAATAAATTTACAAAATACTAAATATAGATAATGTTTTTTTTACCAATATTGCATAAATTTGAAGTGATTAGGTGTATTAATTATAGACATAGGTATATTTATGTTTTAATAGCGATTCTTCCAATCTCGCGATATCTCGCTAGGTGGAAATCTCGTACGAGATTTTATTCCCTACTTAGACTACATAAAAATTGTTATAAATACCAATAAGTTTTTTTTTGAAACATAAATCCGCAGGTGTCCCGCTCTGACAAAAAAAATAAATGGTCACGTTAGCCATAACTGATATTTTTTACCTACAGAAAGCTATTTTGATAATGTTAGTCCTAGTACTGCCCGAGGGAGCGAAGGCCCGTCTATAGAAATGTTCGGTGCCACTTTTTCATTTGGCTCCAATTAAGCTCCTCCAATCTCTATGCAAAGTGTCTTTGGGCAGGTCTCTGTGGCAATTAACCTGTCTCCCACAGAGCATTGTCTTCCACAAACCTGCCATCCTATGATGATGTGTAATAAGCAGGCTATGGCCCACATAGACATCCTTATAGATTGGTGCCACAGTGTCTGATTTGTGCCTGTTGGTGTAAGAATCCATCCAACACATACATTATACACTCATGTGCAATGAAAAAGTTCCACCTGCCATTAACGATCCATAATTATGTTTTGCAACACTGGAACTTGTTCAGTGCTCGTGAGTGTAATTTTCTCGGTGGTTGTGTAACATGCTTTATTAATGTACCTAGGTACGGACGACGAGACGCACGAGTACGACTACCTGGGCGCGTGGGGCCCGCGCTTCGACAAGCTGGCCGACATGTACGGCCCCCAGGACGACGAGCAGCTGTAGGCGCCCCCGCCCCCGCCCCCGACATCTCCTTAGTCAATTCTACCCCCCGCGCCCCCCACTGTACATACAACATTCAGCGAGGCTCGCACGAGCCGAACTTCTGTTGTGTTGTGTGTTTCTTTCTCGATTTTTTATACAAAAATATTTATATTTCATTTAACGACTCGTCTCGTCTTGTCTACTTTTAAGTCTAAGATTTAATTACGTAATTTTAAAAAGTTTATACTTGTATCTTCACCAAATATTTGATATATAAGTTTTTATTCGAGTTAGCCATATTATGAGTCAGTATTTTATTGGAAGTTCGTATTGTAAGCGGTTGGTGCGGCCGGGCCGGTGAGGATCTGCCCGTGGGCTGTTTGTAGATAGTGTGCTATAAATGTGAATAATTTATACGAGTATTTTGTAAGTCCACAGCTTTACGTGATATCACTGACATAACGGCCCGTCCGCACTAACTCATTAGCGAAATAAGAAATTATGTTAATTATAGATAACATCGTCCGTTTGGACGGTGCGACTAATGAGTCTAATAATGCTCATAATTATAAACAGTGAACTATGGCCAGAGAGCGTACTGTACATACGATACACTAGCGTTGAACACAATTAAATGGTTAGTAAAATATATAACTCTGTAATTTAAATGTACAGTAACTGCATGGTGTTCCTCTCATATATTTCTCGAGTTACTGTTAGGGATATAGTGGACAGTATGAGAGTGGTGAAGTGACGTAGTGACGTCACTGGGCGTGAGTGAGTCGCGTGTCAGAGCTGGAGTGAGTGAGCGAGTGAGTGGCTCGGTGACCGGTGACAACATCGCACAGTGGATATGAATGGGACTGTGCCAATTTATAGCATTGTAACTGATGCGGCTAACGACTGTAGAGTAAGTGTCTGCACTTTATTTATTCGTGTAATAAAATAATACTTAGTCGCACCTAGGGAAATATCAATAAATTATTAAGAGTGTTGTGCTAGAATACTACAGCCGCTATCGATGAGGGACAGTTCGTAACAACTATTAGAAGTCACTAATTTATAAATTAAATTTTAAGAATTTATAGTTAAATATAATAATAATATTAATAAAGTTTCATGAACTGTCTCACTTCGATGTCGGTCGACGATCAGTGTAAATTTTAGAATATACTTAATTGCGTTAAAATGACTGATTTTATTATGCGTTTGAAAGCCTAAGATTTTGTAGTTGGGTTATTTAATTATATAAACTTCGATATTATCTATACCTTAACTTAAGGTCACCCACTAGTTTGCACTCGAGACAAATATCCAACTCCTACATCAATATAAAGCAATCCTCGTTAATTATTATTCATATAAGGTAGGCATTTAATAGTTAAAAAGTTTGTATCATCAATCACACTTTGTTTTTGTTGTTTTTACAATCGTTACACTGCCAGTATCATACATATAAACGAATTACGATAAAGCCTACTTAGTCCGATTTTGTATTACACTCTTACTTATACAATTTTATAATAGTAAGTTTTTTGAACTGTTTTTACATTTCGGTGACCCCGTTTGTTTGACGACGCGCCTGGCCGCGGGCTGGGCGCCTGTGCTGTCTCTCTTCGTATGTAATGACTTCCAGTATATTATGTGCTTCAACCCACGTGAACATGTATGTAATCCTAGCTGTAACGAACTCCATTCACGCACGCTCCGTCAGAGCAATGTCATTCAGTATTATTTGTTCTGCAAACGCTACTTAAGGCCAGTATTATTGTATGTAAGCTTTTTGTATGTTACCAAAATCCAACAGTTAGGAAACTTAAAATTTCGTTAAAATTGACATCACAGATCGTTATTAAAATACAGTAGAATATTGATACGGTTTTAATAATAATTACCAGCAGCATTGCTTATCAAACATAATGAATAGCTTAAAATATACCTATACCTACATACATACGCAGTAAGTTTAATGTTCGGAACAATAAACTAGCTGTTTAAACCTATAAAAGTAAGTCTTTGAAATATAGACGCAATGACAAGTTTTAGTAGGTAGTAAGTTTTCGTCGAAATATGATCAGAGCACACATGCACAGTACAAACAAACCGAGTCTACACTAACCGCGATATATTCCTAATATATACGCGTTAATATTTTATTTTATTTAAGGCATTAAATTATAGTTACGTTTCGTTTCAACTGTGATTATTTAGTTGTACAGCCCTGATGATGACATAAAAGAAAGAATAAAAGATTATGTAAATTAATTACTTGTTTTATTTCTTACTTAGCTTTTTCCCTTAAAGGTTTTCCCGTGGAAATTCCGGGATAAAAAAGAAATCACTCGCACTCAAATCAATCAATCAATTTTATTTAAATACGCTTCAAAATCTGTGCTTTAGTAACATGGTGTAGGTTCACACAGACGCAAAAAGCGACTTTACTTTATAATATGTAAGTATTTTATTATAGTAAAGTAGGTAAATAACATAATTACAGAATGTATTGCGGCCGTTTAAGTGAAAATCATTGATTTTCTGATTCCTGTAGAAATAAATCAACCCTTTCTGATGTAGGTAATTGAATCTAATGGCCGTGGAAGGGATCACGACATGATGGCCCTTCGGGCACATTCCAATATATTAGCACAAAATCCTCAATTTTATTGGCTAAATTACGAAAACTTGTGCGGCGGTATAAGAACGCGCCGATATTCTCATCATAAGTACCTTCCTAATAAATTTGTGTAAGCGGTTTATTTCAATTCCGAATTATTGGAGAAAAATATTAACCTTTAATACTTACACATTTTGGTAGACTCCACTACCTAAATTGGCACTAACATTTAAAATCCTAGAAGTGGAGTAGATAGCATTAATCAGACAACTGTGCAGAAACATTGGGATGAACTGGGCAACCATTTCAAGAAAGGGCTCGGGATACTCCTGGAGTGGCAGTGACGTGAGGACATCATGCGTGCGGCTTGTGATGCAGTTATGGGATATGGTAGGTAAGTACCTCAGGATGCAGGTAAGAGTAAGTTACATATACTTGTATCGTATATTTATAATTTTCTAGCACATGAGTAGGTAACTTCTATCAATTTCTTATAATGACTTCGAATACTAGCAATGTAAGTACTTAGTATTAATTTGCATACACATGATTATAATGAATATCCAAGCGCTTTGCGGCTGAATGCAAACAGTATTTGTGCGACAAAGATGTGTGAATTATTTTTCTAAAAGCTTTTATAATGAATAAATAAATGACTTCTCTCGTCGAGGAAAAAAACTGGGGAAACAGCGATACGAGCGATAAAAGGAAAACGTTAACATGTAAAAATGCCGAGGCTTTTATCTAGGTACCTGATGTCCGGCGTCGGCCCATGAGATAGGGTGGTAATCCGGCGATTTACTTTGAAAAGGGCTTACTAAGGTTCCGTAGGAGTCGGACAAGAGAACTGTTTACTTATTAGCTATTAGGTAAACATCAGATAACAACCCTAATAGGTTAAATTGTAGTTGATAGAATTAAAAAGGGGCTTTTGAAGTAAATTGCTAAGAGGTTTTTATTAGATCTTTATTATGAAATATTCATAGGTTTAAATTGCTATATTTTTTAAAGATTAATCCTATACTACAATTTTTTTTTGCCACTGATCATCATAATCATCATGACCCATCATGTCCTCACTTCTGGGATACACGGTGACAAAGGTCTCCACTTAGCCACCAATTCTGGTAGATATAAAATATTTAATTTAAGTAAGTACAGATACAGAACCACATTGGATTTGACTTTTCATTTTTTCCTCTAGATGCTAACTACTGCGATACGCACAAACCCACAGAGGGTCGACTTTCCTTTGTTTAATGTAATGACACGGAAGATTCCCCATCAGGAGATAGGTAGAGTGGCTTGACATTTAGTTAACTGTCAAGTTTAAATTACAACCCGCAAGAGTTAACTGGAAATTACGTCTGTTATTCCAGTAGGTATTCCGTAGATGATTGGCTCTTGATTCGTTACCAACACTTAAATACCTATTTTATAAAAAGGCATCTGTTTATGCTCGCTGAGCCGGCGGAGTAAGTAATTATTTTTCCTGAAGTGGGTCCAGAGCCCATGGGCTATTGACTATTTTTAAAATTTGTAAAAATAAAATAATTCCTGTAACAATGAAAGAGCTACTACACCGCAACCTCACAGCAACCGACCTGTCGGCTTGAAAACCCAAACATTTTGATATGTATAGTTTGACTACGTTATTGGGGTTGTTTTTGTATCTTATTGCCACTGGCTGGAATGCCATATTCGTTTGCAGGTTTTCTACAGTCGAAGCTAGATAAAAATAAAAGCATGGCGGCAACACTCTCGCGAGCAGACAGCCACACGGCTCTTCAATGCGCCGCGCCCGCAGCACAGCGCCGCCAAAATAGATATTGCGAAAATGTTTCACCGCCACCACACCGACACGTCGCCATTTTGTTTTCTTCACAACACTCCAGCACGAAATTGTTTCAAGAAGTTGATTAAATTTAAGTTATAGGCCCCACTGGTCCGGTCTGGATTTTCGAGCCGCAAAAGATATAACAATTTGGGGAATCTCCAGATATTTACAAATTGAGAGAAATTCTGGTTTTATTTATGCGTGCAATCTGGAACAAGTAAGTTAGGTTTCGATAAAGTTACCGTCTCATTTGAACACAACCAATAAAAACTGATCAGTAATTATAAAAAAAAACATCACTTATGCTCTGAAAGTAGGTGTCAATTTCCTGAAAAGAGGCAAGAAAATAACTTTTTTCATGCCCGGGGAAAACTGATCTAAAATACTCTGCCTCGGGGTCTAAATAAGCAGCTTTCACCCCTTGGGTAACAATGTACTAATTGCCCTATTTTTTTTATTTTCCTTGTAACAATATACTAAAATTGTTCTATTCAATACTACTTTCAGGGTTACGTATCGGAAGATTTTACATTGCGATCGCTGCTGTTGCTTTGTTCAGGAAATTACCTACGCATGAAATATTTACTGTGGAGTGTAGACACGAGGTGAATATATATGTATTGTATGCGTTTGATAGTTCGATTCGTGTTTATTTACGTATTTATTGAGATATACTAATAGAAAAGAATTCACGTATGTTTCCGCGCACGTGTCGGGAATACGGCGCGGTCCCCAGCGAGCTCGTTAGTCCGCTCTACACAATGCCACCGATCAATATTCGGACTAGATAACTTAGCTAATACTTACATTTCAATTGTAAGCTGCCATTCACTTATATAAGCTGCTACACTCACGGGCAATGGAAAGGTTCCACTGAGAAAAACACCAAATTACTCCTAAACGGAAAAAGCTAGCTTTATGAAGCCTTCTGCATAATTGAAGTAGGTACATTTAACAGAGCATCAGGATATTGACAACTAAAATCAATCATGATTTGTTCAAATTTTAAATGAAATGTTTGAAAAAATTGGGGTTATTTTGTTTCGGTTTTTTTGTGAGTGGAACTATTTCATTGCCCGTGAGTGAATTTCGAACCGTATTTTACATTTAAAATACAAGGTATAGGTATAGGTGTGAGATAAAAAGTCAGCCGATCCGAGGATTAGGTTTCTAGGTAAACCGTGACCCTTCAAACGTTAACCTCACAGTTCTTGGTAAGCTGAGGTGAACGTTATCTCACCTTCAAGAAACTTTATATTTTATAAGAAACGAACAGACCAAAAAATTTCGACTTTTAACTTGCTTTTAACTATAAGTTTTTTTTGTAATCTATAAAACAAAACTCACTGCTGGGCAAAGAAGCTGATCAAAGTTATTTAAGTGTCGGATTACACGCGTTTTTACATTTTTCCTTACTTTCTAATAATTATAAAACTTAGTTTCTTGTTTTACCTAAATAATTTATCTTTATTTATAAAAAAATCCAAAGTTATTTGAGATTGAGATCTTATTGAGAAAAGGCATCGGAATGCTAACTCTACAGCATTATTTTTGAGTGGACAAACCGCCTTTGCAACATATCTTTAGGGGTCGAATTCCCCATATATATATTCAGTCCTAATTAGCACGCCGTCTGTAATATTGAAGTACGTTTAACAGCACATGGACGCTGGATCGACGACATAAGGCGGGTTGCTGGTAGTGGCTGGAAGAAGAAGGGGCCGAGGACCGAGTGTTGTGACGCTCCTTGGGGGTCTATGTCCAGCAGTGGATGATTATTGGGTGATGATGATAACAGTGCATCAGAATATTACCAACTAAAAACAAAAATATTTTGATACCTAGGTAAATTCTAAATTAATCGTAAAAAATTATTTAGTCATTTGGTGTCGAAATTTTGTAAGTGGAACTTTTTAATTGCTCGCGTGATTCCGTGGGACTTTGATTTAGTTATACCCTATTTGAAAAATGACCAAATGGATTCCGTTGTCCAAGCCATGATGTTGACGAAATTTTTGTTGAAGATTTGTGTTCCAGATATTTTTATCAAAATACCTATCGTGTGCAAAAATCTTCATCCACTCACAATATCTGTAACAAGAAAATAGCAAGGGATAATAAAATGTGGTCTTGCATCCACTTTAGACCCAGACAAGATTGATGGTATGGTACAGGAGGTTCTGAAAAAGTAAAAATAACAAAATATTTATATTCATTGAGTAAATCTTCTTCGGGTCGGTAGTTCGGTACTGCATTTTAGCTTTGTTCTATGTAAGTACTTAGTTTGATAAGACAGCGCGTCCTCATAGCTAAAAGTAGTGTTGCCCAAATTCAGTCTTGGTCTTGCAGTCTTGGTCTTGTTCTTGCGTTTTTGCAAGACCAAGACCAAGAACAAGACCGCGTATTTTTAGCAAGACCAAGACCAAGACTGACCGTGCAAGACTTGATCAAGAACAAGACATAGCCTGCAAGACTCTTGCGTCTTGCAGAGCGCTATTTCACTGAGTAGTTAGGTGTAACAGTTCGGTGTATAGGTAAGTACGCTTAGGAATTCTATGAGATGCAAAAAACTGTATCAAAGAAAATGAAAAACTGGACCTATGCGCATTACGACTAATACCATAAACATAGCGAATAAAAAAATATCTATTAAAATAAAAAAGTAAACTTTAATAAATAGTAATAGACTAATAGGTAATTGCAAGACTTGCAAGACTCTTGCTGCAAGACCAAGACCAAGACCAAGACTGGGAGCGCAAGACCAAGACCAAGACCAAGACCAGGTGTATTGGCGCAAGACCAAGACCAAGACCAAGACCAGGTGTATTGGCGCAAGACCAAGACCAAGACTGGCTAAGTCTCGTCTTGTTCTTGCATTTGGGCAACACTAGCTAAAAGTAGTTTCAATTTCCATTCCTTGAAAGAAAAAAATGTGGACCTCATATTATTTGAAAACAATAGCCGAATTTACGTTTTACTATCTCGTTTTTTATTTGTGGCACAGATAATATAAAGTGGTGAGAATTTAGTCGATAAAGCTACATACATACTATTAGCCGCTGTACGGCCCGGTGTCGGTGACGCGGTAGTAGTAGTTAAAACATGCCATCGTCATACTATGTAGTAGTAAAATTAAATTCACCAAAGGCTTTCCTGTACTATGTAAACTGTCATAATATACTAGGTATTCCCGCGAGCTTTTCTTCGCCTTGAAGGTGAGTTTTATTTCTGGTTTTCCCATTTTCAGAACAACAATAATAAACACAACAACAGTAAAATAGTACTTTAAACAGGTAATTAGCCAAGATAGTCATCATTTTCGCGTGATGCCGTGGGCCGCCCAGGGCCAATATAAGTAAGTATAGAGGTATTTTTAATGTCTTATTACAGATGTTATCGCTTCTCCCTAAATACAATTGCATCTTCCGATCCCTGTGCTGATAATGTGAACACAGCCTACGGCTCGGGGACGCATCAGCGGGCACGCTTTGTTTCACGCAGCCATCACCATGGGGTTGATTGGCGGTCGGCTATTCCGCTGAAAACCTGAAACGTACAGCACAATGCAAACTCTACAGGCAATGAAATGTTTTCACAAACATTTTACGTCGAATGACAGGCAATCTATATTGATAGAGGCTTTAGTTGCTGGATTTTGTGAAGTGATTTGTAAATGAATGAAATGAATACTTTTGTCAATATTTACATACAATCTGTTTGGAGTTGATGACTCTATCCCATACATATTAGCTCTATTTTACATTTACAACGTAAACAATACTTATTATGGATTGTACATTTATATCGTGTAAAAATCCGATGTTGGACTTACAATAAATACAAGCGTAGGTATGAAAGGTTTCTCTCACTTCTGCGAAGCGTTATTGTTGTATAAATTCGATGAATGATCTATTATTAGCAGTTCTTGGATCGGTAGGTGTTGGTAAAGTCAACACGACATCATTTTTTTCCGTAGCATATTAATCTCTACACGTTTGAGCCATGTAAAAACGGTCAAGTCAGAATCTACACTACATCATCATCACGATTATTCACAACCCATCACGTCCCCACTACTGGGACACGGGTCTCCTTCCAATGAAGGTAGGGTTTAGGCCCAGACTACATACAGGATAAGTATATGTATTAAAACCATGCACGATGTCTTTCTGAATCAAATCATTTGCCATGGTAAAATCATACAGGCCAATAGTATTTATATACGAAGTTAAAAGCTTGAATAGATCTTATATAATATTAAATTTCGTTGCATCGTTGGCATAACGGCGAAGGTGGCGGGTGGTTTCACTTGCCATGGCATTAGTCAATAATTTATGTCTTTATTTACAATTGTATGTGTTAAGTTAAAATGTAAACTATTATAACCAGTTTAACTAGTAGGTATAGCCAGTGTACGTGTGTTTTAGTGTTTAATGTTACAGACTTTTGTTATGTATCCTTTTGTGTATCTGTGGAAACTATTAATTGGCTCTTTGTTGTCTTTTATTTTTGTCTAATTGTACTGATTTAGCTGTAAGTTTTCCTAATAAAGTAAAATAAAAATAAAATAAATATATTTTTTTCTAAGGGTGGGTTGCACCATTTAACTTTAACTATTACAAACGTCAAATCCCTTGACGAGAGAGATCAATCTTCAAGAGATTTGACGTTTGTAATAGTTAAAGTTAAATGGTGCAACCCACCCTTAAGGTTCAAGTGCCTTATATATTTTTTTTTATTTCACCTAAATCTATTTTCCAAATGTACGGTGGGCCTAACAATGTCAATGGATGCTATAGGTATATCTTATTTATACCTTTCATTGTGCGCCTGTCAAGGGCTTTCGGCTTGTTATTCTCAATTCCTATTGTGTCCTATTTTGACTGAGTTAGGTACCCGTAAACTATGTAAATAAACTGAACTCTTTGAATAGGCTGATATGTATACACATAGACACACTTATTTGGATAGATACCTACTTACAAGCACACGCAGAGTCGAACAGTGCCCATCGAGGTTCTAGATGTGTAGGTATACAACGAGTATAATTACTAGTGAGTCACTTGCAGTCAGCACTCCACTAACTATATCTGCAGGGATTACAGTTATGCATCACGTAGGTATGAATTATACTATGTCCATTTTATTAATGCTTTTTTGACATTCGCTTATGTATGGTAAGAAAACTTGGTTTTCCCAGGTTTTCCTGTGCAGTTATCAATATCTATGGGATTTCAAATGTCAAAAAAGCATTTATAAGATGGACATTGAGTAGATGTCAAAATTTTTTAAATCAGACGTTAGAAACACGAAAACACTTGGTCACAAATATTATCGTCCACACGTCCTCATGGATCACGATGACCCATGAGCCATGAAAAGAACTGAGCTCAAACAACAAACAAGTAGGCGGCAACCTACATAAGTAGATAGGGTAATACATTGCAGCAGAACTTGCGTCGTCGGAGGAAACGAAAGTTTGCGTCTAAATCATAGTTGGACAAGCAGTTGACTATGCGGGCGGGACGTCTCACTGAGCTAAACGCGGCCTCCGCGGAGGCGAGACTCTATGCTCACAAAAAAATAACACTGGCTGAATTGAATTTCTTGTAGACTTTTTTTTATTCTTTCTTTAGAACTGCATCGCTTTCGCTTACTGCTTTCCTAAATTAATTATACCTAGTAAGTAACTAAGGCTGTAAGTATTTTTTGCAACGAAGGATTTTCTATTGCTGTAAAAAGTTTAGGTTTTATAAAATATATTAGTTAGGTCAGGATACCTAACTAGATAATTAAATATTTGATTAGGTTATTCATTACGCTTAGTAAATAGGTACCTACTTAACTACTTATCTAGAAATATCAAAAAACTTATTAAAATCTCCAATTAACTATAGGAAAATACCGTAATAGATTTTAGATAAGAAAGGTCTAATTTTTTTTTTCGTACTTTGGTACCGTAGTTACTAAGACCTACCTATTTATACAAATTAATCTTAAGCTCAGACCGGCAAAATGTATTGTAGAAAGAGTATTTTGAAGAAGCTTTTTTTCTTATTGATAATATACACTGAAATGAGAAAATCGAAAGATATATTAGATACTAGTAGATGACCAAAAGTTGGTCAAAGTTACGTGAATGGAACAATAGGTAGGTAGTTACGAGGTCTATCGAGAAGACAAATGAGAAAATATTATTTCATAAATCATAGAAATACATACCTAATTACCTACCTATATCTGCTAAATTACTAAATAGTAAGTACTAAGTACTTAATAAAAAAGAGTATAGTAAGTACTAAGTACTTTAAAAATACTGAGATAAAACAATGAGAGCAATGAAGAAGAGCAACAAACAAAATACCGACACCAAATGGCCTCAATTAAAGCAGTCAATTAAAATTTGAACACAATATAATGTACTTATAGCTATGTTTATAGTTGGTAATTTTCTGATGCGCTATTTAATGTTATTCAATATCGCGAACGGCGTCATTAAGTTAGGCTTTTCTGTTTAAGAGTTAAGGTTAAATTCGTACCTGTTTGATCTTGAATCTATTATCCCTAAAATTTTGAGAAAATTGTATTTCTTGGTCCGAATTCAATTTTGAATTTAATTCATGGAAATATAAATGTTTGCGACCTAGTTCGCCGCTGTAAAGTACCTTTCACTCGAATAGAATTTGCCAGACTGATAAAACTATTTCACTATTGATTAAACTAATGATTTAAGTAACTAACTAAGCGAATAAAGAGACCATTATTTCATCTATTGATTTTTCAAACCTGGATTTTATATGGGTAAGTAAGTATTTAAATTCTTACGTATATGAGATATTGTAGATATATTATTTCCACGCCTATACCCTTAGTTTTTGAGGGTGAATAGTCGTTTTGATCTCAGCAAACCTTTTATTAGGGAGTTCAACCGTAGTTTTGGACATGGAAAAGGGTATTAAAGTAGTCTAAACTGACTAAAGTAAATTGTGCGTTGTAGACCACGGGGTTCGGATAAAGTAATGGGAAGACAAGGAAAGGGTTCAGTAATAGTTATTCCAATTACTGAACATTGTCAGGGATCGATGCGATGCGATGACGTTTCAATTACAAAAAACGCTTCGTAAAGTTGTAATTAGTTACATACTTGAGCTAGCTCTCTACTTAATAAACATAATAAGTAGATTATGTTCTATTTTTTTTCGGGAACATCTTATTCACCCTACACTGCACTAGGTACTCTACCTAAGTATATTATATCCTGCGTTCGGGATCAAAAATATATATTTTTTCTAAAATAAAAAGGCTCTTGTTCGTGAGGCCGTGGTTAGAATCCTGCCATGTACTATCAATACATAGGTATGTATGTTTTCTTCAATTCAAAATTGACGTCCACCGTTATTCGTGAAACTGATTAATTTGTTAACTCCCAACTAAATGGGTCAACACAACACTCTGAATACACATATTCTAAGGTCACATCTTATCTTCTGAGGACCATCAAGCCTCTCTTCAATATTCATCAAGATATATCACCAAGAAAGGGCTTGCTGGAAAAAGGGTTCTAGACTATATTTGTCTGATAGGGGGTCTATTGTTACTATTTGACAGCACGAGATACTATGTCCTTAGGTACCTATGTTTGGTAGGTAGGTATCTACTCAGTAGGTATGGCGATTGGTAACTGAAATGAGGTTAGCATTATAATATTGTATTTATAATAAGTACATGATGAATAGAATCAACGATGACTTTTCCTTCTCCGTTAAGAGAACATTGTACTGAAATTCAAAGACCTGACTGGTACATGTCAGCGGCAGGATTCGAACTTCGAACCCGCATCTCTGGCGTGAAAAGTGAGCGCTTACCCGACTGAGCTACCATACCACCGCTCATAGAAATAAGTCTCCATAGTAAAAGGTCACGTTACCAACAACGTTTCTATGAAGAAGTAGGTAATAGTACCTATGTAAGTAAGTACCTACTTAAGTAATTTTTTTTTCGCAAATCCCAAAAAATCCTGGCACAAAAGTTCTATAAATAACCCTATTTTGTTCTACTATACCTACGCTTTTCAAAACACATGGCTTTTCATAATCATGGACATAATCTTCGATTCGAATTTAGTACGCAGAAATAATTTATTTTCTTTTAACGAAGGGATTTTTTGCCGCAAGCTCTCACACGGTCACAATAAATTAAAAATTTAATTAAACTCTAACCTAGTGGCTTCGCAACAGCTTGATAAACGCTCTTACTATCGTTTATTTAAGACCATTGCTTCTTAATTAAAATTAAGAAGTATTTGTAATATTTACCTTTAGGTATGTAACTGCTGGAAACCTTCATAACTTTAATGTAACCACCCCTTTAATATTATAAGAGTAGTACCCTGTATAGTCCAGTTCTCGAAAGCTAGCAAGTTTAACACATTGACAGCTGCGCATATTTGTTGTTTGATGATAGATGATAGTGAATGAGCGCGTGGCTGTAAACCAACACCCGAGTCCGCGTTGTTCTATGCTGTAAGTAAACTGTGAGTACTTATAAGGAAATACCATGAGTCCGCGTTGTTCTATGGGAAATACTTATACCAAATACTTTTTTTTTCATTAATATTGTGATTTAGATATATACCACTTACCAACCTATATATTATTATGTGGCCAATGGATCACTTACTACCTACCTACTTAGGTACTATTAAATTACCTACGTTCATCTCTGAAATGCAGTGGTTAATAGGTGCAAAGACTAAAATTTAATGAGTTTTCAAAACTAACAAAATAAGCTTTTTTAACAATATTAGAAATGCTTAGATGAAACTTCTTGGCTCAAACGAGCATTCTCGATAAAATAGAGTTAAAAGAGATAGCGCGACGAAACGAAATCTGTCTACTAAAGGAACGAGAGTAGCACTTTAAACAGATTAAAAATGCCTTCTTCTTTGTCTTATTAAATTTAGTGGTAAGTATACAGTTGAAGAAACTTAGAAAATGAAAATATATCCATATTTTTATATTATAGGACGGAAGGTACGTAGTACGTAGCATTTTTCAACCCCCTGTTAATAGTTACAATATAATAATATGTGACATTAGATTAAGGTGTAGGTAGGTATACCTACCTTAGGATCTAAGAAAATATTTTCAGTATGTAGAGAGCCAGATTAGACCCATAGTTAATATCTAGGACGTCGTCATGACTCAGCAAACATCAATATCTAGTGCACGTAGGTACCATAAGCTAGACTAGGTACCTACCTGCCTATCTACTAGAGACTAGAGACGTTCTAGGTATTGAGTACTTATCTACCTGAGTGTGTACCAAGATATGTTATTACCTCTACGCTGCTAAGTTAGAATTCACCGACTGGATAATAAAATACCTAGTTACTATGTATGGTGTTTTTTGTAACTACACGCAGTGCGTTACTAGTAGGTAAAGAGGCCTCAACTGAAACACCAGCGCAGTGTCCTTAGCTGTAGCCAAAGGCGTTGCATTAGCTGAGTGGACACCTTTTTGGCGGTCAGCAAAGGAGAATGGCCATTTCTCTATGGCGCCATGACCCAGAGCGGCCATTAATGAAACATACACTGATGTGTAGTCCGTGACTACAGCATATACTGGTATTAATTTTATTATTATGAGACATGGGAGAACGAAGATATAGGTGCTGAAAGATCAAGTCTTTCTTCTGTACTAGATGTTACCCTCGAGCTAAAAATTGATTTTAAAAGTGTTTCCGTGGGAATTCCAAGCTAAAAAGTATTTTATGTTACTTCGGGATAACGGGAACTTGAATAGAATGAAATATTTTTTGAAATTGGTCTCTTTATAAAAATAGGTTTCTGAGTGTGAAATGTGCAAAAATAATTATGATATTATTTGCATAAATAAAATCATGTAATACATTTTGTGATGCGCTATGAGTTGGGAATCCAATGATTTAGATTATAAAACTTATTTGTGCGTGTACCATTCAGCAAAATCTTATTTAACGAAAAAAATATATTTAATTAATTTACTTTTGAACCCTAATATCTCAAGAACCCCATGGTTTAGATTTTTTTAAATATTTTTCCCTGATAATAGACATTTTTATCAATAACTTAAAATAGGTTTAGTGAGTGGCTGCTAACTTATGCAAAGCGGGTCAGGTTTCGCCATTCTTCTTTATAAATATAACCTCTATATTATATCATTTATAATTAAGTATGATTGCTGTCAGTATCAAATAAAGTTTTTCTTTCTATGTAAGTAATATGACTCGGGTTTTCATCCAATCAGAATCTGACAATTGAACAGGAATAGTTGACATAAACTTTTATCAACAAATTAAACACACAGCTCTTATAAGTAATTCATACTTAGTCCACAGCACAAACATTAGGCAAATTGAATACCTCAGTGGGACCCTTGATACATTACTCAAATCACTTACCACTGCACCATACCAAGTTTTTTTTTATCTGTGTGCCATCCGGAACATTATGCTACAGCAGCGCCTCTGCCGGTAAACATGTTGAAAAGGATATTTGTTGAGAAATTCTTTGAGAACGGGTGCGTTACTTACCTATCAATTTTAATACCAATCAATCTCAACATCTCATAAAAAAATACAATTTTGACATCCCATAGAAGTAACTAACTAAACAAACCTACCGGGTATGCTGGTATGCTACACCTACTTACTATCTATCGCGACCATAACGCCATCTATGTTTCCAAAAAACTTCCCAAATCCGAGTAATTTTCATTTACTTGCCTGTTTATATTTGACTCCCTCCGCACAGCCACTAACCTCTGTTCACAGCACAAACTAGTGCTTCTGTTCTGCGATTGCTTATTCGGTAAGTAGCGAGAGGAATAGGCATAAAGAAAAACACATATTTGATATCGGTTGTTTATTTCGCAGGAAGCAAATGGTTCACAGCATTGGTGGGATACAATGGTATACAATACTGGGCCGAAACATTATGTTCCTGAAATGCTGACAATAACTTTTTTTTTACTTTTATATTAGTACAACAGCTTATAATACATAAGTACCCAAATATAAAAAATATGGGAAAACAACGTTATAGAAGATGTAGGACAGTACAATTTATATTTATAAAGCGAGTTTTATTTTTATATGTATTTTATTTAACTACACACTTTGTCTAAATCACAATTTCTAAATTATGTCAATCAAAATCTATTAAGTATAATATATCACACTTATAACATTTTGTACAGAGTAAAAAAATATTCTGATAGTACCTACTTCTATGTAAAATTAAATTGCAATGGATAGGTATCTTAATTACATATTACGAGCTATTTTGAATTAAATATTTGTGTTGCGGGTACTGTGACGTAGAAAATGAGAAACGTATCCAATTTTAAGGTGATGAATAGATATTTTTAAACGATTTGATTCTGCTGTTCTATCATTTCTTTCTAGTGATATGCAGATATCGAGTGACTGGTTGAGAGTGGACAATACAAAAGAGAAATATACTTTATGATGTTACAAACAACAGCATATTGTCTGACTGATCGGGTTGCATCGCATCTTTATCGACGAAGATAAATTCGTTTAATGAACGTCCCAACAATCATAGCGACGTATTTATGGCGAATCGCAATATAGTGACATTTATCTACGTCGATAACAAACCCGCGCTGCGGCAGAGGCAAAATCGCAATCACAATGTAGGTATCTCCTTTGAAGAATCCACTTTCTTTTAGTTGCTAACCGTATTCATTAATACTCATTACATTGTAGTTAAAAGGTATATTTAAGTTGGTACTTTACTTTACGTTCACTTCAACATATTTAACTATTGTTTTTTATAATTAAGACATACAAATAACGCATCATTTACAATATATTCATAAGGAGTGAAATATTTATTTATATGTAATGTCATACAAAAAAAAAACCTTTCGTTACAGTGGATACAGAAACCTCACACAAAATATTCGTCTACTTTTCCCGGTCAGTGCACACTTATCATTTCCTCAAGCAACTTTTTCGATTTTCTCATTTATAAATAGGACGTGCTTCGACACGAGTAAGTAAGTATACTGAGACTAAGTATGCTCTGTGGTGATGTGTGTCTTCATAGTGTGAGTATATTAAATTTTAAGACGATGATAATGTAAAAATAAATCATTAAGTGATCTCACATAACGAGTCTCGGCCGCAGTAAAGAACCAGCGCCCACCCATGCAAGCGACACATCTGTCTGACATTAAAAAAAACATTTACTTGTATATAATTAATTACGCAAAAATACAATATTCCTTCTAATTTGAACTCTTCGAAAAACGGGACTTAAAAATGCAAAAGTTGTGATTAGTTGTGACAGTGATCATAGAGGACCAATCGGACTTGCTCTATGCGGCCACCCCGGGTAATTTACAATACATATACGCAATCTCTAAATGTTAACTAAGTTATATAAATTGAATTATTTACAAATACGAGCACATCATATGTGACATGTCAACACTTTCTTACATTTTGTAATTATTTACATTGACTATATAAACATTAATTAAAGAGCATTGCATTTTCAATGAGCTTGATCAAAATAATCCCTTGTTCTAACGAAAGCTTTAAAACATTTCGACTTTGCTGAATAAGGTCATTGGAGCTTTAAAATTCATTATTTTACAAATCGTCAATATTTTGTTAATCGCGATTAGCGCGCTCTATTTATACATATTCTTGTTTAAACCCTGAATTATAAGCCAGAGCTATAAATCAGTCTTGTGGCCAAGAGAACGAATAATGAGCACCACTGCTTGCTAGAAACTACATATGTGAGAACTTGCCTTATTTCAAGCGCAAAATATTTTGTACTCATTATTACAAACTGACATGCTATGACTATTATTGCCATTTACTTTATGAAAAAAGCATCCTCTGTAATGCATACGTTACAAACACAATAACAATTGAAACCCATCGACAACTTTTCCTATAGCATCACTAACACACGCAAAAAAACAATTGATATTTAAAATAGTGCAAGTAATATTTTATTTATATTTTTTTGTCGTTGCCGATGCCAGTGTTTTTCAATCTTATTGAATAATTATTAGGAGGAGAGGTGAATTCTCGAGTATTAAAATGTCAATCCAAACTCAACTCAGGTGCTATTTTTACCGAACAAAAAAAATAAAAATTAAGTTCCGCAGAAAAATAATAGATCTTGAGAAGTGTCTAAAAATCTTTTTTAATGGTATGGTGGGTTAAGTCACTATTTGGCAATAATGTCTAATGAAACGAGAATTTTCCCCTTGACTGTTCGCTATTGCATACAGTGGATACTCTGGTTTGAAAGTGCCTACCAAATGAAGTAAGAATTTTAGGGAATTCCACGACTAAATGCTTAAATCCTCATAAATACTACTTCCAATTGTTTAGCAAATATTAACAGTAAATGCACCAAGCTGCCATCTAGTTCAGAAATCAAAATACATTGCTACACTAAATTATATTAACAGCAGCAAACAAAACATTCCAACTACATCTCTATAATGAGCTGAAATAACAGTTTTCTAATCTATACATTTATGTTTATGTGCAATAGTATTGCTATTTTGGTAAGAATTCTTAATATCAAAAAAAGAATTCCTTAAAAAACTTATGCTATCAAGCTCCTCTAAATTAGCTGATATCAGCTTGTACTAATATAAAATGTACTAACTTTCAGAATTCAACTTACATTGGGTTTATATTGCATGGAAGTGCACTTTTTTACTTTAATAATATATTATATACCTACGGCTTGTATAAAAAAACCCATCTCAATATCATAACTAACAGGTCTCTGCTCAAATTGTTCACTTCTTTAAGTTCTTTACTCTCTCAAACTCATTTAAGTTCATGAGATTATACTTATGAAGAATTGAATGAACTATCGTAATTCTGTTTAGCCAGCATGAGATTCAGTTTCAAATACCACCCTTAGCTATTGCAAAGTGACCATTTTAGTACCTAAGTATTTTGAAATCATTCATACATTCAAATCGTAACCAATCTAAGGCAATTGCAGGCAATAAGTTGAAAATTAAAAAAACATTGCAGGACATCTCAAAGTCAAAGTCATCTAAATATATTATTTAAGTAAAAAACGTGCAGCTCAATAGACTGAATGCATAATTTCAATTTTATTTATAAGGTTTATTATGGCACGCATTTATGGACATAATTTTTGAATACTATTATGTCAAGTAATTGTGTACGCGTGTTTTTCATACACAGAATAATAGACAGTAGAATTGAAGAAGCGTAGTCATTTGTTTACAATTTTTTGATGTAAAATAAATAAATATTGCAACTTATGTAAACTGGCATGCAATTTTATTGGATGCCGGACTTCTAGATCACTTCCACACCGGATATGCACCTGGTGGTGATTAGTGCAGAGGCTGTTCAACGTAGAAGCCGGAGAGCCGAGCGAGAGGTAGTGACGTCAGAGACGACTACACCGCTGCCGTCAACGGTCTTCATGGAATTCCCTAACTCCAAAATACAGAAAAGGGCTTGCGACTATTATAGTAATATCGGAACTAAGTAATGCACTTCCAACTGTGACCAAGCACGCGCCGCCACGGGGACTCGGCGGCGCTATAGTTGCAAGTGCACGGATGCTATTCATATTTTACATTCGTGTTAGTAAACACACGCAACAGATTAACTTTATACATCATGCGGTACTCCTATGAAATATTGTCAATCTAACAATAGAAACGGGTGTTTATAACATGGGCATCGACCTCATCACATTAACTTAGGTAGGTACGCGTCACACCTGACACCTTTGGTAGCGGAGGGACGTCGGGCGGCGGCGGCTACTTGTCGCCGGGCTCGGGCGGCGCGAAGTCGAGCTGGTAGCCGCCGGCGCGCGTCATCTCCTCCATGCTGGGCTCCTTGCACTCGTGGCCCGCGTGGCCGGCGGCGCCGCAGTTCCAGCAGGAGAGCTTGGGCGGCGCGTACAGCACGGGAACGAAGCCGCCGTAGGGCGCGGGCGCGGGGTAGGGCGGGGGTTCTCCGTTGGCGAAGGGCGGCGGCGGGGGTCGGTAGGCGGGCGGGGGCGGGTAGGCGGGGTAGCGCGGGTAGGGCAGGAAGGGCAGCGGCGGGTGCGGCAGGGGCGCGCGGCGGGGCGCGGGGGTGCCGGGCGGGGACGAGGCCGCGCTGCTGCCGGAGTCGCTGGACGTGGCGGGGCAGCAGCGCCGCACGCCGTTCAGCTTCTCGATGGAGCGCAGCTGCGTCACGGCGCTGTGCGGCACGCCCAGCTCGCGCAGCCGCTCGTCCTCCATGCGACGCATCTACGACAACAGACCTCATCAGTGTTTGTTTTTGAATAGAGACAGTGAAATCAGGTTGGGGCCATGAAACTATTGATGGCCGTGCTATGTGTTATGGTCCAATGCCGCAGCCTATATTCTCACAGAAAACCCGTGAGAACTGAAATGATTCAGTCATCCTTTGATATTTATAAAAAGCTCACACATAAAGAAAAAAGTAGTAAAAACAGAAAATTTACGACAACAGGTGCATTTGGAAGTACGTTTTTGCCTCACCCCAATATAGATTTACCTAAAATCTAGATTATTCTAACTAAATAATGGGTAAATATGCATATGTAATGTACGTATCATGATAATTCAAAACTTTCAACCGAATGGTCGATTTTATTTGACACATGCCGAGTTGCAGAAAGGGACTTTAAGCTAATGTCGACATTAAATATATGTCTGTCTCTTTCTACATATCGCCACAATCTGTATTGTTTCTTTATTTTAATTTATTTAGTTCCAAGAAAATGGTAGTGAAGTATTTTACACACAGTGACATAATGTTTAGGTACGATATGGTCCGAATTTTCGTGATACGTACACGTTATATTTAAATATAATATTATGTACACATAAACAATAGAGGCATGATTCTGCTGTGAGGAATGAGGTCAAACTCAAAAAATATGTTTGTTTTGGAAAACATGTATGTGTAGTAAAGTCTGTAATTTTTATGACGGCGCATCTGCACTGGCTTGGTTGGAGGACTCTCCCACTAGTAGTAATTAGAAAGAGTAAAAAATTAAAAACTTTTGGACTTAACCCAGAGTTCATTCATGATGATGACATTGATGATAGAAGTTGGTGATTTGATTAATCATCACTATTACACAGGTACAAACAGTAGAACAAGACATAGCAGATCCAAACCCTGACCCAATTCTCACAGCAAAGCCACACCACACCTCACAAAGACACGCCAACTTACGCGCTCCCGCCACAAGCCACGGACAAAACAAAGCTACACCTAAAAGGAGACTAACTTGCGCAGTGACATTCACCTCACTAATGGAGATGTTTTCGAAGTTGGCCGCCAGGTGCATGAGGTCGGGCGGGGGCGGGGAGCGGTCGCGGGAGGGGCGGCGGCGGCGCGGGGACGCGCTGCGGGACCCGGGGCCCGAGGGGGGCGAGGGGGGACCCCCCGCCGCGGCCGGGTAGTTCATCACCTGGAAGTGGGAAGGCTGCTTAAAGCTTAGTGTCCTGTTGTTAAAATGGAGATTATAAGGTGTTCATTTTGAAATAAGGTAAGTTTTCCATCAGTTGTTGTTTTATTTATAAAAAAAATATTTAGCCTGTTGAAAATTTGCAAAGTTTTTTATATAAAATTACTGGTTTTTAATTAATTGGGTGTTGACAACATGATAAACTATCTAGAAGCCAAACCCCTCTCCTCTAGTCTTGGAGCTATGTTTTAGTCTGTGATTCATACTAATAATATACATTTTATGAAACAGTACTTTTTATGTCTGTCCTCCTTTCACACCTAAATTGAATAACATTTAAGTAAAATTTTGCAATACAGAATACAGATAGGTTAGTTAGACCTTGGAGAGAGACATAATAGTCTTAAATGTCGGAATTCTAATAGCAAAACTTTCCATCAAATTAACTTTCTTAATCTTTAACCATTCACATGTACATTGATAGACTTTCTGTTTTAGTTACAGAATACAGGTGTGAGACCTTAAAATGGTTTTATCATGACATGTTATACATTGAATTAAACAAAACATATTGTGGTCTGTTCAGTTATTATACAGTATTACATAGCTTTATTATTTGTTCATATTTTTTTGAGCAATTAGAACACACAGGCAAAGGTTACAGCTAGTAGAAAAAACAAACCTCTATCGGTGGATTTAATGGTGAGACTATGATGTTGCCAGGCCAGGGATGCTGGCCGAGGTACTCAGCCATGTTGTACTGCGGCAGGGGCAGCCCGGGCGGAGGATGTGTCACTTCACCGAGGAGAGGCACCACTGCTCCCGCTCCACTTATAACCGGGGGCGAACCAAGATCCCCTGGATCTGAACTATTGCTTGAACCCTGGAATCATATTAGTTGCTAATAAGCTGCTAGATTCTTATAAGAGCAGAAAAGTGTTATAGAGAGAAATATGTTTATGACCATGGTAATGATACTTACTAGATATTGTTATTGAAATGGTTACATATCCCATAACACAAGACAAAATTCAATGCATGTTTTCCATGAAAACCAATACTTCCAATATGAGTTTAATGAAAAATATGCTAAATTAACCATGAAACCAGTTATCAATCTGATGGAATGTACATACATACTGGATAAATTTAAGTCAAAAATAATATATATTTAAGGCAAAAAGCGGTTTAACTACGCATTGTTTTTAACCCTCCTTTGTTTACAACTTAACTGAGCCTTAAATTGCCAACATTATACTAAATAATATGAAATAATGGATACTAGTTTAGTGTGAATGATGAATGACACTGACCTGCACCCCCGATGGCTTAACAAACATCATACCCGGAGGTGGACCCAAGCTAGACAAATTAGGCGGTGGGACTGACATATTAGGAGTGACACTAGGCTGAGTAAGACATCCACTCACTGGAGCTACATTGATAAGTTCTGGCGGCTCTTGATACTGTATCCTCTGGTCTTCCACTTTTAATTTATCTAGAATTTCACCAAAATGCGACTTTTGATCGAATGTGAACGCTGGGTGATGTAGTGCCATTGTGTACAGAAGCAATATCTCTTCTAGAAGATCACCATATAACCCCTTCAACAAGCCACTTTGTTCCAAACTGACCATGGCATTGTACAATGTTGTAGCACAAGCGAAATTGCAAGATCGCAACAAAGATACATATAAGGCCATTTTTCTTCGGGTCCTGGGGTCTGTGTTGGCTCCCCCGATGTCTGCAGCGAGGTCAGCGGGGTTGTTGGCTCGGAGTTCGGCTCCACGCAACTCCTGAAAGTCGCGCTTGCCGAGCTCCTCCAAGTAGGTGCCAATAAAGCGTAGTTCGAATGGTAAGCACATATTTAACAATGTACACATCGCATCTATGCGTTTATAGCTTTCCAATTCTTTAAACCATGATACCACGTCCTCTTTGCAAACCATTTCCAGAACACATTGATATTTTATGTTAAGAATCAACCGTCCTCTGCAGCCGTAGCGTCTCCGTTGTTTATAATTTTTGGCACGCACACTTTTTGTGATTAAATGGTGGTTTTAATCCAAATATATTCAATTGTAACATTAGTAATTCAATGCTTTTTATCAGTATTTCCCGAGTAAAGTATTGGTTAGGCAACTACGGGCAATGCTAGTAGTATTGTCTTTGGATGCAATTATTTTTTACAGCAATTTAAGTATTGCCTGTTAAAAAAATATTTTAAATGAACGCATCGTCAGCTCTACACTGGCGAAGTGGTTGGGTGGTCGGGTGATAGGATCATCTCATCCTGTCGAGTAGGTGACGTGATGTCTTGCGAAGCAGTGGTATTGGTATGTACATTGTGTTATTTCAACCATTATCATACATCTTCCTACCCCACAAGAGGATACCTATGCAAGTGGAACCCAGCGCCTTGTTTTCTTGTTTATGTCAAGTTATCGATTGTGTTTTTTTATAATCGAATTTGCCCCACATTGTAGCATCCCTAGCTTGTTACTCGGCAATTTTTTGACAGATCGTCGGTCAAACAATTTTCAATGTAATTTTTGTGCTATTTCTAAAGAAAGGGCTTGATTTCTATTAAAATAAGTTAATTCGTCTTTTGGAAGATCAAAGCAAAGTAAAATGGCACCAGTCGAAGATGTTGAGATGAAAAGCGTGGAGAGTCCGGCCGCGACAAGCGATGCTGAGACTAGTGAAGTCAAGAAAGATGCTGATGTCCTCACCGTCCAAGACCTAAGGGAACATGTCAAACAAATAGACAAAGCGGTAACATCTAAAGAGCCCAGATTTGCTATGCGAGTCCTGCGGTCGCTTCCCAGCACCCGAAGGAAGTTAAACGGTAATGTTCTTCGTGCTATTATTAACCAACTGTACCCAACGGGTGCCGAGAAGGAAACGCTGCTTGGTTTTGTGGAACAGCCCGCCGCCGGTGCTGTAGAGATCGAGGCACCTCGCTCTAGAAGTGCTATTAAGACACCAGTACCAGAAGTTGACGTGTATATCCACCTGCTGGTGCTGCTGCGTCTACTGGACACCAACAAGCTGCAGGAGGCCACGGAGTGCTCGCAGCTGCTGATGACCAAGGTCACCGCCCAGAACAGGAGAACACTAGATTTGATTGCTGCTAAGTGCTACTTCTACCATTCAAGAGTATTTGAGTTGACTAACAAATTAGACCTCATAAGACCATTGTTACATGGCCGTCTGCGAACATCTACCTTAAGGAATGATTACGAAGGACAGGCAGTGCTTATTAACTGTCTCCTGAGAAACTATTTGCATTACTCATTGTATGACCAGGCTGACAAGCTTGTAAGCAAGTCAGTTTATCCAGAGAGTGCCAGCAATAATGAGTGGGCAAGATTTTTGTATTACCTCGGAAGAATAAAGGCTGCTCGTCTGGAGTACAGTGATGCTCACAAACACCTGGTGCAAGCTCTCAGGAAGGCTCCCCAGACTGCTGCTGTAGGATTCAGGCAGACGGTGCAGAAGCTTGCCATTGTTGTAGAGTTACTGCTGGGTGACATCCCTGAGCGTGCAATTTTCCGCCATGCACCACTCAGGAAATCATTGGCTCCATACTTCCAACTTACGCAGGCCGTAAGACTTGGAAATTTGCAAAGATTTGGAGAAGTTCTGGAGAACTTTGGACCCCAATTCCGTAAAGACCATACATTCACCCTCATCCTCCGCTTAAGGCAGAATGTAATCAAAACTGCAATTCGCTCCATTGGTCTATCTTACTCCCGCATTTCCCCTAAGGATATAGCAAGAAAGTTGGGGCTAGATTCTGCTGAAGATGCCGAGTTCATTGTAGCGAAGGCTATTCGTGATGGAGTTATTGAGGCTACTCTGGACCCTGAGAGAGGATACATGAGTAACAAGGAGAGCTCTGACATCTACTGTACCCGGGAGCCGCAGCTCGCGTTCCACCAGCGTATATCATTTTGCTTGGACTTGCACAACCAGAGTGTGAAGGCTATGAGGTACCCGCCCAAGTCATACGGCAAGGAGCTGGAGAGTGCGGAGGAGCGTCGCGAGAGGGAACAGCAGGACCTGGAGCTCGCCAAGGAAATGGCTGAGGAGGATGATGATGGTTTCCCTTAAATACAGCTTTAGTACTCAATGTTCACTTTTGTAATAACCCATTTTAGAATATACAAGTGTGATGTACGAAAACTAATTTCAATATAATAAAGTCTCTTGATTATTATACTTTTGTGGTTTTTATTTCTATCATAATAGTTTGATATGCTAGATATATATACCTAACGTATATGTGAAACTATAAAGTCCTGAAATTAAATGAGGGCACTGCTATCTTTCATGTAGCAACCCTATATAGCGAAACATAACTGACTTTGATACTTGAAATTTTGCCTGTTAACTTCCTACCTATTTATGTATTTTAAAAACAACTTACCATCCACAAAAAAGCTCTTACACAAGCTAGAAGGTGTTAATATGAAGGCTAATAGTGAAACCAATAAATATTTATTTAGATAACGTTATTACAACTGTATAAAAAACTGGATCTGTTGACGAAGGGCACACATAGTAAATACATCAATTTCTCTTTTTGGACGGCCAGTTCTGTTTCTTCCAGGAGTTGGAAATATTCCATATTTTGCCCTCTTTGGCACGCTGGTCCGATATACTTAACTATAAAATAAAATAAAAAAATCTTTTTGAGTTACACAATGCCCCCCAAATTCACACAATGTGAATTTAGTAAGTAAACAAAAAATATATCATCAAGTATCAAAATGTTAAGGTTTGACTCAACTGAAACCAGATGAAACCTACAATGAGTGGTATGTAAACAATGTTCGACTTGGGCTCTAAACCTAGGTTTATCGATAAATGAAGCGTTGGTACTAATAAAAAATGAGTTATAACAATTTATACAATGCTACATACCCATCATAGACGCTGTACGAGCGTAAACATCCTCCAAATTCGACAAAATGTGTCCAGCTTGATGTTCCGCTAAACATTGTATAAAAACTCGATAAATAACTTCACTAGCTTGACTACGAATATTTTTCTTCATCTTCCTAATTGCAACCAAGCCTAAATTGTTGCTCTTATCTAGATTATCCTTATAATTAATAAGAAAATTAAAAAAAAACAGCCAACCGCCTATTGACATAAACTGACTTTTATGTTTCTTTTCTAATGGTGCCAGGCTCCTGAAAATTTTAGTTCCTCAAACATTAATTTCAGGACTTTATAGTTTCACTGTAAAGTAGGTTATTTACCCCAAAAAGTAAAATGTGGCCCTTGAATACGATTATGGCGATACAGTCAACGCAGGGACTCTGAATAATAACAGTGTCGCGCTTTTGTGGATGATCGCTTCCAAAGACTACCATATCAACCATATTTATTTACCGAATCGTCATGGTAACGCAGCAGGAGGAATATTTTGTTTACTGTTATCGAATAACAGTAAATTTATCGAAAAGTTGTATTTTTCATTAGAGACCTATTAATTACCGTTGGAGCCGCTGGAAATTATTCACAATGGAGTTCCCACCGAGTGTGATGGTGAAGTTAGCCGAGCTGCTGAGACCTCCGGAACCAGACGTCTTGCAGGGCGAGGACTTGCCAGCGAAAGGTAACTAAACGATTAAAACTTATAAATCGGTCGTTAGAAACAAGGTTGCCATTAGGTATTACTTACTTACATATTTATCTACTTAGATACCTACTTTTTAGTGCTCTAAATGTATACAGAAGGTTTTGTGGTAGAGGTAAGCAATAAGGCCGTCTTTTCATAGTTTCTTTTATTTCTACAGTCCGTGCCCTAACAAAGCAACTAACTAATCAATTTCAGTAATATCTAAAAATACACGAATCAAAATTGTGTAACATGTAGCTAAATCATATTTACCAGGCGCCTTATACACTCATGGACCATGGAACGAGATTCACAATAAGTAGAGGTACCTACCTAATTTACCTACTTAAACTTAGTTTCGTAATTCCAGGCGCGGATCCACCCATATGGGCAAGATGGGCATGCCCATCACCTAAATGCCTCGCCATATCACACCACGGGATTTCCTTATAATAATTTCATTATTTTATCATTTTCGTATGGCTGTTTTTATAATTATGTTGATGGTGATGATTTCTGGTTATGCAAAAAAAAATCCACCTCGAAAGCCCTCCGGATAGTTGTGGGTTGTGGAAGAATTCAAAAACCATAAAATTTTCGGTCATGCCAAAAATGAGTTACGGCTTCCAGCAAAAGTCACTATATTTACGTATAAGTACCTACGATACTAGTTTGATCTCAATAAGCCATACAGTTATTATGAAAAACTTAAAGATTTTGATGAAATTCTAAAATGTTTTAATAAAAAATGGTAATTTGGTGACGACATTTTTGGAATTGTAACTTTATCATTGCTCATGAGTAGACTTAAATATCTGCAGGTAAAATAAAACTATTAGGCCTATAAATATTAAATTAGCCTCATAGGGAATATGCATGTGATTCAAATAAAGTCCAAATATAATTTTTATTAAACTTTGTTATTTCAAAATTATGCCTCCATCAATATTTTTATTTTTGAGCAAGTAAATAATTGTTGAAAAGTAGTAAATCACTGCAGTAAATTCAAACTTTAGAAACGTCACGCATTTTCTCCTTAGAAAATGCAAAATGCCCTTGCAGTCATTCTCAGAATAATCTATGCCCATAGAACTGAGCGTAGGCGGCGCGACTGGCTCGAGTCATTATTCTGAGCCGTGAAACGACACTATGACGTCACACCTAGCCCGCCGAAATGACGGGCGTTTATATTGGTCGTGTCGGTTGTAAATTTTTAACTTATTTGAAATACCTTAAATTACTGTTTTGGCGTTGAATTTTTTTGTAATGGGTGAAATCGCCAAAAATTGATTTTTTTTAGTCCTTTTATCTTGGTTGCATTAAAACCTACTAAACGAGAAAAATATAACAACTTCACATAGAAAATTTTGGTAAATCATATTAGTAGAATATTAAGTAGGTACCTTTTCAAATTATTTGTATTTTATTATATTTTGTATAGTGGTTATTGAAATTTACATAAATTTTAACCTTCATAAAAAAAGCATGTTACTTCGTTATGTTCTTTGGAACAGTATTTTTTTTGTATAAAATAGTGACTGGCTCGAGTCATTATTCTGAGCCGTGAAACGACATTATGACGTCACACCTAGCCCGCCAAAATGACGGGAGCTTATAGTGGTCGTGTCGGTTGTAAATTTTTAACTTTATTTAAAACTAGTAGTTCCCGCGGGCTTCGCTTAACCTTAAAAAGTTTTCCCGTGGGAATTCCGGGATAAAAAGTAGCCTATGTTCTTTCTTACGGTCTAGACCATATGTATACTAAATTTCATTCAAATCAGTTCAGTAGTTTTGGCGTGAAAGGGTAACAGACAGACAGACACAGTCACTTTCGCATTTATAATATTAGTTAGGACTAGTAGTTCCCGCGAGCTTCGCTTCGCCTTAAAAAGTTTTCCCGTGGGAATTCCGGGATAAAAAGTAGCCTATGTTCTTTTTCACGGTCTAGACCATATGTATACCAAATTTCATTCAAATCCGTTCAGAAGTTTTGGCGTGAAAGAGTAACAGACAGACAGACACAGTTACTTTTGCTTTTATAATATTAGTTAGGACTAGCTGTTCCCGCGCGCTTCGCTTCGTCTTAGAAAAAAATCCGTGGGAATTCCGGTATAAAAAGTAGCCTATGTTTTTTCCCAGGGTCTAGACCGTATGCATACCAAATTTCATTCAAATCCGTTCAGTAGTTTTGGCGTGAAAGAGTAACAAACAGACAGACAGGCAGACACAGTTACTTTCGCATTTATAATATTAGTTAGGATAAATAGGTACATAGGTACCTTAGATTACTTTTTTTGGCGTTGAATTTTTTTACTATAATAAAGCGATATAAAATTATCGAATAAGAATATAAAAAAAATACATGCATATTTCCTATTAAATGTGAATTTAGTCTAGTTGTATACCTACCTACAAACCTTTTGAATGTAAAATTTACTGTTATGTTTGCTGTGTTAACTGCTGGTGTTCCTTATTTAATAAATAAATAAATATGGATTGATGCAGATGGCTTTTGAGACGGAAAAAATTGCGTTATGATCACTACCAACATACACAAAAATCTGCTACCTATCAATACATCAAGGCGAAGCAAAACCACCCTTTTTTAGGGTTCCGTACCTCAAAAGGAAACCCTTATAGGATCACTTTTTTGTGCGTCATCTTTTCTGTCTGCCTATCACCACCGTTTTTCTCAGACCCGGGTAAAGAAAAATATCAAGCTGATATTCTGCATAAATATACATTTACAGCCCCGACAAAGTAGTTAGGTAGTAAAAAAAAATATTGAAAAAAAAATATATATTTCACGCAAAGTTAAGATGATTTTTTTCTGTTGTTTTGATAATGTGGGGTATTGTTGAATAGGTCTTTCAAAAATATTACGGGTAAGCTCAAACCATTTTTTGATTCAGTGATTGGTTTACGAAATCTAAAGCTTTGAAGTGCTAATTATCAAGTGTTCCTCCCCCTGCTGGCTAAATGGTTACCTAATCCAAAAAATATGAAAAAAAATCACGAATGTAGTAATGTAGTATGATGAAATTTAAAAAAAAAACCATCTCAGGTAAGTAGAATTGTACGGAACCCTCAGTGGGCGAGTCCAACTCGCACTTGGTCGGTTTTTTGACTTGCCCATCACCTATTTTGAGGTCTGGATCCGCGCCTGCGTAATTCTACGTAAGTTCAAGCCCATCCTCCTCCAACAGACTTCGAAATAACATCAACGCGAAGTGACAATCCCACCGAGAATAAACAAGAGGCTCCGACAACTATCGAAGAGTATGAGGAGCAGGAGTCTCGGCGGGCGGAGGAGCTGTCGCACGCCGGCGCCGGGGTCGGCGGCCGCAGGGCTCCGGAGTACACCATGAACTACCAGCAGGCTGTCTCCGCTGAGGATGTCTTCCTTCAGGTATTTTTATAATGTTACCTACGTCTACCAGTACCTTATGAGTGTTATGGAAGGGATAAAGGGACAAACCGACAAACTCTAGCGCGCGTCTAGGGTTTTTCATCGTGGTGAAAGGTTAAGTACGAAGTGAACAGCGTGATTCGCTGACTGCCCAGGGTGCGCCAGACATATAAGTATAAAGTAACTGGGTAGGATCTATCCTACCTAGGTATACCTGAATATACTTATAGGTACTTATTAGAAACTTGTAATTTAGCACTTGGTTAGGTTACCTAGTTATATTACCTACTTATGATTTTATAGAACCAGTGTTTCTAGATCATAAAGATCTCCAACAGTTCACCGTACCTTGACCTATGTACAGTCTGACATAAGCTATAGCGTTTACCTGTAAAGTATAATAAAATTAAACGAAACAAATCATAAAAATAATAATTCGAAGTTACCTACTTACTTACCATCCTATACACACATACCACACGGCTACATTTTCATTTCAGATAGGGCACAAGACCCCATCAACAGCCAGCTGCGAAAACTTAAAAGTGAGGATCAAAATGCCCGGAGACAAAATGGAGAACATTGATCTGGCCGTGGACAAGAGCAGCGTGACTGTAGACTCCTCGCAGTATCACTTGAAGCTCCCCCTACCTCATGGGATAGACCCTGATGCCTCCAAAGCCAACTGGGATTCTTCCGAGGAAACGCTGATTTTGACCCTAAAGTTGGATAGAGAGTTTGACTTTGTGAACTTTTGATTAAATAATTAACTTTTAATTAAAATAATTAAACTTGAAATATGAAATTGACTGGCTCGTATTTTTGTCTAAGGCTGGCTTGTACCAAAGTTTTAAATCAATCTATCGCTGTCTTGCTTTGACAGTAAGTATAGTACCTACCTTTACCTATAGTGTTTTAGCGTTCGCAAACCCAAATTATGGCTTTTGAAACGTTGTGTTTAAAATACTTAATTAACAATAGGCTCACATCGACCCATGTTTACCCATGTTAAATGAATGCGAATGGCCGCCACAGTTAAAACAAATCAGACGCTCGAGAACGCGGGACGTTGCGTCGTTTTGTGTTAAAAACTTATTTACAATTAATTTTGTTAAAAGGTGTATTATATTTTATATCTAGTGCCATTTTGTACACAGATGTGTGGCGTCTAGTCATGGTTTAGTCATACAAAAGTAAATTAAATCCATATAAAATGATGTTTTCTAAACTCAACATTGTAAGGTGAGTAATTTTAACATTGCATTAGGTACTTTAATTAATTTTTTTATCGTTTGACAGAACTTATGTAACTACTTTGACTATTCAGTCCTATTCTACCCCTACCTTATTGTGCTTGTTTGTTATTTACATTCAGTACATACAATATTCTGTACTTAACTTATTAATACTTAGGTACACCAATCAAAACTATTCCTTGCAAATTATTAAACTAGGTATTATTAAACTATTCCTTGCGCTGAAAAGAAAACTGTTTATTTTTTTCAGCACACTCAGCAGTGGTTTTGTTTGGATATTATACTATTTTATGATAAACAATGCATTTATCTCGATTGGTGCCGTAGACAATAATAATTTAATTCCATGGGGTGAAAAACGTAAGTAACTTACCTTATCTTAACCTTAACCTATTTTTAAATTTATTAAATACTTAGTTAACTGAAACTGAATAGATCGTACAATCTTAATATCCAAGACAACTTTTGAAAATCTACCGTACCTATACGAGAGCTGATAACAAAACCTCTGAATATAAGTAATATTACAATGAAGTCAACATAAACATACGTCCTTACTTCCAGAACTAATTCCCCCGGACAAGATCCCGTACATAGCCCTGAGTCCACAGAGGGCCACGGTCCGGCGGAAAATCGTTCTCTACCACAACTTCTTCAGGACTAAAGTGCGGCCCAGCGCCTCCAATATGCTCCTTATGGTGAGATTACTCAGTTTTATTAAATAAGTGAAATGTATATGGGCTCTGAATGATTTGCATGACGCGAACATATCAGTCGTCAATGTTATTGTGATTATCATATGGCCCAAATTATTCATCACCTGAAAATTATATCACCTGATAAAACATAGGTATTTACTTAGTTTAATTTTCACGGCCTAGACTTATTTCCCTTTATTTTACATATGCTGAGTTGTTGTATTTAAGCTATCTTATCAAACTCCTGTATTTAGGTGTTAGGTCCCTAAGTAAGTACTTACTATTGGTGTAAGTATTGGGGAATCGGCCCAACAATATCGGCTCTACATAATGACATGCACGCATTAAATATGAGTCGCGCACAGGATTTTCGTCAGAATATCCCCGTTGATATCCAATAGCTAACACATTATGATCACGATTGTTATTCAGAAGTGGTGAATTTGAAAGCGACGTCTCCCTCTGTAGGTTTCCGAGAATCTTGTGGTAGTGTACCTACCTATAGGTGAAAAACGGTATCACGACGCGACGGTATACGGTATAACCTTGTAGTCGTTGGCCACTTGAAGGAGAGACAGACGGCATCTCTAGTGCGACCCCTGCCATTCTTACTTACGTACCGAGACAGTTTCACTCCCACAATGTGTCTACACTACAAATCTATCAATTGTAGCAATGAAGAGCATTGCACGCTAGGCACAGTCAACCTAATTAATTTAACCTCAATTATTGTGGTAAATATTCTATAGTCACGACAACTTCACTATGGGCCGACCGATATATTAGACAAATTAACAGATAACTTAGGTAGTGTACCTATCATCAGTAGCCAACAATCGTCCATTGCTGGACATAGGCAATTAGGCATCTTCCAAAAAACGCTATGGTCTGGTCTTCCTCATCCAACCTCCACCAGCCTTCACCACCTTCTTTGCGCCCACCATAGTTCACTGCTGCCACGAAATTGTCTCTTTTGGCTGAGAGAACTATTTCGAAAAACCTTCAGTCTCTGATGAATTAACTATTTTCTAATACCTAACTAATTGTACCTATCTATAACTTCCAGTCATGGAGTCCCGTGGCGGCGGCGCAGGCGCAGCGCTACGCGGAGAAGTGCGTGTTCCTGCAGCACAACGACCCGCGCGAGAACACCGTGCCGCCGCTCGGCGCCTGCGGGCAGAACCTCTTCGTGGCCGCGCAGAAGACTCCTTGGTGAGTATCTCTACTGCAGTCTAGATTAGTCTAGAGAAGATTGGTAGAAAATAGAGTCGATAGAATAAGGTCGTAACCTCGTAACTTGAATGCTGGGTGATGCTGAAATAAACATCGTGTGTCGTACGCATACTCATACGCAGGTGCCTATAGGTCGAACTACCTCTATGAACTTACTTACTGAAAATCCTTACTAATATTATAAATGCGAAAGTAACTGTGTCTGTCTGTCTGTCTTTCTGTCTGTCTGTCTGTCTGTCTGTCTGTCTGTTACTCTTTCACGCCAAAACTACTGAACGGATTTGAATGAAATTTGGTATACATACGGTCTAGACCATGGGAAAAAACATAGGCTACTTTTTATCCCGGAATTCCCACGGGAAGATATAAGGAAAACTATTTAGGGCGAAGCGAAGCTCGCGGGAACAGCTAGTATCAAAATAAATTGGTTTTAATGACTGCCTAATAATGCCTGCATTTTTGCTATCAAAGTATCTATATACTTAGTAAGTAAATAATGTTACTACATATGTTAACAAAAATTAAACATCAGCTTTAGCTACTTGCCTGAAAACCTGAACAAAGAATTAATTTTGTGTTGTGAGACAATATAATATACTACCTGTATTATGAAATCATCGTGAATGGTAAAATAACATGTTGGTTTTAATATTAAGGTAGAGTTTTAAATAATATAACTTCCCACCGATATTATTTTTAACTTCATAGGTACCTTATAAAAAATCGGATTTCCTTTTTGCCCAAAGTACCGCGATACCATCACAAGTCACAACAAACGGACCAAGATGGATCTCACGATTTAATTGACATTGAATTAGGAGTAGGGCGTGCAAAACCGGTTAACCGGTTAACCGGAAAACCGGTTAACCGGACAATATATCACGGTTTTTCATAACCGGTTTTGAGAGTTCAAAACCGGAAACCGAAAACCGGGTTTTCACCGATTTTGATCGTATTTTTATATACTTTTTTACATACATTAGAAGTTGAACCCATAAACTCTAAAAATAAAGGAATTTGTATATCGGTTGGCACACTGATGGACACTAGATTAATGGTGAAACTCATAAAAAAGCACTAAAATATTGTATGGAAATTGAGTGACGATTTTCTGGTGCACATGCCGGCACTCTGCCTAGGCGCAGTAAAGCAAACACGACGTCAGTGACCGATGTGTGCGTGTGAGTTCACATTTTTTGCTGTATGAAAACTTATTGCTGTGTGAAAAAAAGGTACTCTGGGTGCACATAATTATAACGTTGAAATCTGGCCCAATAAAGCACAACAAGGTGGTCTTCATACAAACTCTAGGTAAAACAGGACTGCATTGACCGTTGTTGAAAATATAATTAGGCCAAGTGCGGGGACTGCATTCGACGTTATGGACTTTTTTTATGAAGTGTTGAGGACGTCAAATCAAATGCAGTCGTGTCCATCAATGAGTTAGGCTTTCTTTCGTAGCGTTGATATGAACAAATCTGTAACACATCAAAAAAACATTCATCATCTTACTGCTACTATAGAGTGGTCGTAAGAATCAGACGATAAATGTTTTTTTTCAAAATCTGCCTGTATGTTTAAAATATACAATTATTGATGATAACAGAACGATATAAAAACACCATTAAGGTGCCACACACTTTTTTTAGATGTGATAACAGTAAGTACTATAATAATTCTTATTTAATTTTTTTTCCTGTTCACTAAATTATTAATTTGTCATATGGTTGATTAAAAATAGGTAAGTATATCATAAAAAAATGTTTTATTCGTATGTTTTGTGGATATCTCTATCTAAGAATATGGGTTCCTTGTTTAATTAGTACTGTATGACAAAAAAAAATTAAGTAATATCAAAACCGGTGAAAAACCGGTTACCCGGTTTTGAGGCTGAAAACCGAAAATTCAAAACCGGTTTTGAAAACCTTCCGGTTTTGCACGCCCTAATTAGGAGATTATGACTAAGTAATTATCTTAACAACCACCTCGCCAATTACTGAATTCGATAGTCAAACTTGTGTGTTTTAATTATTATAATAGCGGTCCAGCCAAGGTCTAGAGTCGAGGTTCTACAATGGGAAGTTGGGTTTGGGATAATAAGCGGATCACGCTCTAAAAGTCTACACTACACAGCTCATAGCATTTTTTTTTGGACAGGCTCTTTATTTCCTTATCATCTGGCTTTTGTTGTTTTTGTGCAAAAGTCACGATTGTAATAAATGCCATTAGGATTTGTTAGGAAAGATACTTATTTACATTAATCTCCATGAGGCTGCTCATTCAAAATACTCATAAAAAATAGCCCATTGAAGATGTCAACGATTTAGCTATTGACTGTCTAATCTGCCCATTGCTTTATGAAAAACATTCCCTGACCTATAGGTACCTATGTGCGGCCCAAAGTTAGATAGGTATATGATAAAAGGATGAGGTTCTCGATTCGTCTGTAGGTGTGCATTATTTTTTTACCATATTATTTTGCAGTTCCAAAACATTGACCTGTCTTGTTGAATAGAATTGAACCTGCATTGTAATTGTAATTCTAGTTCAGACCATTAATATCGAAACCAATTAATATGTAGAAAATTACCCGACATTGATAAACCGTGAGATAGACATCAATCCGGTAAAAACAACCAGGAAGAATTAATTTGATAGGTCTTATTATCCTTGGATTAAAGCCTCATTTACCTATTCAATCAAAATAATAAGGTTATCTGTCTGGTTATCCTAAGCTTTGTAAAGATCATTGTCAGATCTTCGTGCATCTTTGATGACTATTTTAATTGAAAACTTAGACATTGATTGGTGTGGAATTGTGGATTAGTGTTATAAATAAATGAGAATTTATATGCGTGAACTCAATGAACTCACATGCCTAGCTATAAATTGACTATAGCTGGAATAAAATAACTAAGATAAATATTAACTTATCAGATACTTAAGTATTATTTAGTTTTAATTCCCCCTCTATGTATAAATGTTATCTAGGGTGAAGACTGTGACTAGGCAAAAGTAGAAGTAGGTAAGGACTTTAATAATATAGGTAAGTACACAAGCTATGGACACTTGGGACTCCAAGGGGGCGACACAGAAAAATAGGTGAAGATGTTATTGTGAAATGTAAAACCTGTCATTCAGAATTTTGCGCAAAGAAAACATATTCACCTCATGATTGCCTCTTCCGTCCTTAGGTTCTTCGGCATCAAGACGTGGTTCCTAGAGTACCGCAACTTCACGTACGGAGCGCCGATAGCCAACCTGAGCGTGGTGGGCCACTACACGCAGATGTCCTGGGCCACGAGCCACAAGGTGGGCTGCGGCGTCGCCTACTGCCCCGGCGGGCCGTGGGGACAGTTCTTCAACTATGTCTGCCATTATTGTCCCGGGTAAGTTCGCTTTTGTAAATAAATCCAGAGTCTAGTAAAGCGTCCACGTGGGACGCTGTCCTGCCCTGCAAACTGGACTGACGAGCTTTTACATAGACAGGTAGCCGGTATATAGTGGCTGCTGGATGAGGAAGGTCGAAGTAGAGTGGCGCTCCTTGGAAGAGCCAAAGATTCTGAACTAGGACATAGGTCCTGCACCTGCAGTGTATGATTACTGGCTGTAGAGTACGCCGACATTGATGAGCAAAGTTACACCAACGTAATGATGCATGTAACGTAAGGCAAGGCGTAAAAAGAACTCTGATGCCTTATGTATAGTTGTACGTTGTAGTTATACCATACCATGCAACGTAACAGTATATAGCTTTTTGAGGATACCTAGTTATGTAGGCTGGATTGCGATGAAAGCTATACTTTTCAAAGATTCCCCACGGGAATACCCCTGAAGTAGAAGCTAATAGTCTACAAATAAGTAGTAGGTATCTTAATTAGTTGTAAATTAATGTACATGTGAAGGCCTCTGCCCAGCAGTGGGACACTGAAATGGATACTTACATTTAAAAAAAACTTAATTGTTTCAGAGGAAACCTGGACACCCTAACCCAGTACCCGTACAAAGTGGGCAAACCCTGCGCGGACTGCCCCGACCACTGCCTCTCCGGCTCTCTCTGCACCAACCCTTGCTTCAAGAAGGACATGTACAGCAACTGTGCCGAGCTGGTCACCACTCCTGGGGTCGACGTGTGTAAACTCGGCTACTGCAATGCTACGTGCGGCTGTGGTGATAAGGTGCATAAGAATTTCCCTTGGAAGTAGACATACATACTTAGATATATTTGTTGTTGGAAGTAGAGTAGAAGAGGCGCGCTGGAATGGTCGGTTTAGATTGAATGGTCTTATGCAAAGTGTGAGCATTATAAAAGATACTTAATTGTTTATTATTGTTGTGGCTTTAGTAAGTATATGATTCAAAATATTACAAGTACTTTGGTAATCTTTATGAAGCCATTTAGAGAGCTGCGGTTTATTATTATAAATATTATGATAAATAAATACTTACTTAAGTAAAAGTAATATCATGGTTTCGGTAATAGTTAAACCGCCTGTACTTCAGTAGCTAACAACCGCAAAAAGATTTAGATCGTGTTGTGGGTACCTATCCCTGGAATGTTCTATTCCCATACAAAGCCATATATATTATGTTCAATTAGTTGGATGTAGAGCTATGTCTATTATTATAAGTACTTATCTATAATTACTATTGTAGGTATTTAATTATTTTTTTACTTTATAATAAAGTATGGTTAAGTTCCTTTGTAATATAACTTAAGAAGGTATTAAAAGTAAAACATAGTCATATTATTTCCGCTGTAAACGGGGTGCTTGTAGTATTTACGAATTAGATATTATTAAACGAATACTTTTTACCATTTAACCCATTTTTTTTGTTTCTTGATCCCTATAGGCTATGTTTTTTTTAATAAGTACTTATAGAGAGGGATATTTAAACACCTCATGGAATTTCGTTCCAACAATTTTTTTGACACCTAATAAAAATTTCGTTACGGAATCTTTATATTCATAAGTTTCTAATAATAACCGCTGACTTTCTTAAACGTTTCATAATTGCCCGGAAGGACATTAAAAGTAAAAAGTTTAGTAAACGTTATTATGCTAAAATAGTAGTTTGCATGGGCGAATGTGTTGTGTAGTCTGGCTGCTATTACGTGGAGGAGTTTAATGGTGCTCCGACGTAACAGGTGAGTCACAGGTGGGGTGCGCGGCGGCGCGGAACGACCCAACGGCTGCCCGACGCTCCTTTGTCCTATATTGCTCTATGGCTCACCGCTACACACAAATATCAGTCCACAGTCATACAAACATATATCGCTGCCAGATAAAACCAATACCGAATCGATATGGCGCCTCGGACGGGTGATCAGCAATTCATTAGGGTAGCTCCTGATTAGTATTCCAGCGTGTTCCCGACTGACCGAGCAACATGTTTCCCACCCCCACCACGGCGACCCAATTGTAATGCAACGTCGGGCGCGGGCCGGCGGGCAGTGCGGGCCATGGTCTGCGACGCCGAGCCCGCGCGCCGGCCGCTGCGCCGCCTGGCGTCCACGCGCGGCTTCCCCCCGCGCGGGGACCACGGCTGGCTGCGCGTCTTCGAGGGCCTGGAGCCGTTCGCGGCGGGCGCGGGCAGCAAGCTGGTGCGGGCGACGCTCAGCACGACG
The DNA here is from genome assembly GCF_932276165.1 of Plutella xylostella. Lineage (NCBI taxonomy): Eukaryota > Metazoa > Arthropoda > Insecta > Lepidoptera > Plutellidae > Plutella > Plutella xylostella. Next base: position 5,239,775 of record NC_063984.1, on the reverse strand, counting down.
GCGGAGGAGGTGTGCCGGCAGCTGGGGCTGGGCGAGGAGCAGGCGCTGTGGCTGCAGGTGGGCGGCGGGCCGGGGCGGCGCGTGGAGGCGGACGAGCGCCCGCTGCGGCTGCAGGAGCAGGCGCTGGCGGCGTGCGGCTGGCGCTCGGCGTGGCGGCGCGCGCGGCTGGCGGTGGACCCCGAGCTGCGCCACGCGCTGCGCTGGGCCGCCGGGCCCGCCGCGCGCGGCACCTGCGTGCTGCGCTCCGGCACCCTGCACGTGCTCAAGGGCCATGTCTTCCCTCAGTGGAAGCCGCGCCCGGCTTACATCATTGGTTCGCGCCTTCACATGTGCGGTGAGTTTGAGCTTACTTTATTTTGACTTTTGTTTCTTGATCTTCTTTTCTTTTGATTCAATGCTCTACGAATAACATTATAATTTGCAGGGGTGGTGACGGAGGTGTCGGAGCTGAGCGGGGGCAGCGTGGAGCTGTGCGAGCCCAAGGCGCAGCGGCTGGTGCTGCGCGTGGCGCCGCGTTGCCATGGCAACAGCCTGCCTGGAGACGCCGGCATGAATCACTTCTTCCTCGGCTTCAGCACCGCCTGGGAGCGGAACCTCTGGTTTTCTTGGCTGAAAGAGGTATGTTGTTTATTGTACTGCTAATATTAAACTTTTTTATCTCATGAAGATAAATCTATCCGATCAATGCGGATGTTTCTAGTAGTTACCTGGTACAGAGTTTTATTAATTATTCTTATATATTTCTATGTAGATATGGGCTTTTTCAATATCGTATGCTAAAACCATAACATTCGTTCCACATGGTTGTAGTTCTTCTCTTCCAGTTATTAGTATATAGGTATGTAACTAAGTCCAAGTGATTCCGGTTGTCTGACATAGAGTATTCGTTCAACCTATAAACTCAATGATTCGTTTTAAATAAAATTCTTATTTGCTTTCTTCAGTGGGTTTATTGCAGATTTCATTCCGGTACAATTCTCCACGTAACAACCCAAGCAAATGCAGCAAATTGATAGAAATCTTCTCGATGCTAATCAACATTTGACAGTTGAATTGTACATGCGATTGTACCTTGATTGCACTCAGGGTTTTCACCATGTGGTAACTTATTTTTTCGTTTGTTATCGTTGTTTATTTCAATACCTCTCGATAGTTTATTATTTATTAGTATCGCTAATAGGAAATTAATTGTTTATTGTTATTTCAATAACAAACTCCAGACATCTTCGTTGGGCCACACCGTAGCTACCGTCTGTCAGTTTTCAATAGACGGAAGGGATACTGCTTTCACCAAATACCTACTATTGCAGACCAAATCTAGGTCAAGCGGTAGTAAACTATACATACCGGTTTATGAAAAACTTAATTGGCTTAGTGTGTATAATTTAAAACACACAAAAAATATGATTTGAAAAGTGTGTTAAACGTTGAGAATGGTGCTCACCACCCTGCGATGTCACGCTCGAGATGGCGAGCGCGCCGCCGCTACTTCAGCCGCAGTCGACAAATGAAAACACATTTCGTACAGTCGTCTCGAGAATTTCTCCAGCATTTTTTCTCACAAAATGCCGAATTAATTCAGTGAAACCGAAACGTGTGGTGCCGCGAAACAAAGTGTTGTGGTAGCCGCTGCTAACCACCAGTGCGATTTAAAAACGTTTCTTCTACAATCAAATCGATTCAGACAGTGTTGTGATGTTTAAAAGGACTTTTTTATGAGTTCCTGCGAGAAGACCAAGGACACTTTAAATGCCATTTATGCGAGCGCGTGTCCCGTGATCGGAATAAACAAGAGGACAACGATTTGTAAACGTTCGGTTCGGAATATCACGATGTGATCGCGGGTTCGTCGCCCCCCGGCTTACACACCGAGACTACTCACGATTGTTTTCTTATGCTGAGACAAATATGTCTCCAAACTCTATGAGATGATTGCCGAAAGCACTGATTTCTGCCGTTAGAAAAAGTTGACTTTTGTAATGGTTTAAAAGCTTTATCTGCTACAAAATCAGTTGGGATTTAGGTTTCGTAAACAATGTTAAGTTACACGACAACGACGATGGTGATAGAGGAGGAGTCAGACAGCCTGGAAGGACCGCACAGTGTGGAGGATGACTTTTTGGACAGTCTGGAGCCCACCACGTTCAGAGAAAAATGTGCCGCTGTCACAGTTTGTCCTGTAAGTTTCAATGTTTGGGGTGTCAAGCTCATAGCAGACCGCAATCAAACGAAAATTGCACTCACATGCACACAACAAATGACAGTAAAAGTTACTCTAGCTTACGCTTAAACAGTCTTTGGGCGCTGGTGCGTTAACGTCCACTCTATCTCCTTGCATTAAACTTGCCGCTTGCATAGCAGCACTCGTTTGTTCGTTTTTTTGTTAAACTATAATAACCCACGAGGGTATCAGTGATGTAGAGTTATTGTTGGTTCTGATATTTTTATAATTATGGTTACAAGATTAGCCCTTTCGTTATTTAAGTTGGTTTTGTTAATTTAATCTTCGATTTTTATTCTCTCATCTCATCTCAAACATCTCACGTTTATAATAGTTTTTTCGTGTTATAAAGTTCATAATTGCAATAGACTGTGATCAACAATACATAGATAGTGATCATTTTCTATAAATTCACCTAAATCAATAATACTATTCAATCTATAGAAATTGTATTATGTATTTGCCTCTGTTTATACTCAAAAAAAAAAAATAAACATTATATTCGAAATGTATAAACCTTCCATGCTAACATAAACAAAATATAAAAGTAGCTATCTACATATTTTCCTATATTGATATGTTGTTTACTAATGTCAAATGTGTACTAAGTATTTTACATTGGTTCACACCAACTATCGGCAGGACTAATATCTTTTGAGATCCTAACGATCATAGAACTCCCTGACGAGAGTACCTACCCTGGTCTTACTTATTCGAATGTCCATAATTAAGCCACCATAGCTTGCATTTATAATTTCATTCTGACTGACTAATCCAGTTCATCATTTAGTTATCACTATTTATCGTCATCACAACCCATCACACCCCACTGCTGGAGCACAGGTCGTGAATGAAGTACTTAAGGGTTTTAATCCTAGATCACCACGCGGGCCTAGTGCAGGCTGATGGAACCCAACACAAGCAAGCTGCTTATGCTGAGAACTGTCAGAAGTTTTCAAGGTGCCCGAAGGCCTCTGACTAGTCTTTACGACTGTTCCCGAAACAGCAACCGGGACCCACAGCTTAAACTGCCATTCAGTGCACAGAAAACAAGGACTTTAAATCGATCACCCATCCAATGGGTGACCGACGTGACCTTGCCGTGCCATGTGTAGTTTAACTTTAATGATAAGTTACGATCACTGAATCTAGGTAGACTACGGACGATTCAGATAGGTAGACGATAATCGAATGTAATTATGTAGGTACCTGTTTATATTTATAGAAACTTCATTGCAAGTACCTACTCAGGCACTTTCGTCTCGGTTTCTACGGAAAAACAGGGAATGACAATAAAAAATCACGCATTTTATTGTTTACGTTAAAATATTGTTTCTAACAGATCGACCCTTGGATTTTCCACCAAGCCTGTTCAAATGCCTCCTCATGCAAAAATTACAACGGCCATCCCGATCACCCGGTCACTTATTTACCTATCTTTTGAATTTCATTGTACCGTAAATTACCATTACATAATTATGCAAAAACGTCTCCAAGGAAATATAATTGTATCTACCTGGAAAAGGCGACTAAACAACTAATCCTTCTCACCAGGCGACGCAGTCCACACAGCCGCCCAGCGTGCTCGACCTGTCCGGGGGCGGGCGCGGCTCGCTCCCCTCCGCCCTCGCGCAGCACGCGGCCGACGCGTTCACCGTGCGCGTTCTGCGTCTCTCACGGAACGCCCTGCCCGTGCTGCCCCCGCAGGTGTTGAGCCTGGACAAGTTGACGCATCTGGACCTCAGTGAGAATAGGATTGTGGAGCTGCCGAAGGAGATGGTGAAGCTTGCGCAGTGAGTTGACAAAATTTGTGTTTATTTTTATGTCATCGTCATGACCCATTACGTCCCGACTGCTGGGGCACGGGTCTCCTCCCAATGAAGGAAGGTTGTTAGGCCTAGTCCACCACGCTGGCCTAGTGCGGGTTGGTGGACCCTAACACAAGCAAGCTTTTGCTTAGAGAGTTGTCGGGTAAGTGGGCAACCCGACTGTCAGATGTTTTATGTGTCTGTCCTAAAGAATGGACTTTCTGTATGGATGATTTACAAAAGTGTGCGGTACTAATTACTGGGACTAGATTTACTTTTACAATATTCAGTTTTAATACGTAATTAAACCTAACATTATTTAAATCTTAAGCAACAACTAGAGGACTATACAGTACCAACCTAACCCAATAAATTGCCTCACTACTTAGGTACTCTACTCACACCCGAGCAAACAAAACCAAATCATAGACGTAGTTACACGCCTACCTATTATTTTGGATGCTCAAGAGCCTAGTGGTACTCCACATCTGGCACTATTGCCAGTGCTACTGCAACGCACCACCGCCCGAGCGCGACGATCTCTGTCTTGCAGCCTTCGCAGCCATTGCCTCCATCGTATTCACTCCACATTCAATTTAATATCGCCATTCGATTCGACTCGAATCTTCTACGGGTGAGGGATAAACTAATGTTCTATGCTCAAAAACTTCTTGTTATGAGAAAAATGCTGCGATGCGGCTGGCAGCACGCTGGTTTTATGTTTTCAGCGGATTGATTGATTTGCTGAAAAAGGTTTCATGTTGGTGTGCGTTTGATTACTTTTTCAGTTATGTTCATACTAAGTATAAGTACTTTTGATTATGTTAATTACCATTTCCAAGAGTTACCAAATAAGATCGTAGATACTGATATCAATAAATATGTCTACTTATTGGGTTTCGGTAGAGTAAGTTTCTTACATTTTTTCCGGTAGCTGATGGACAGTATCAAGGGTTGTTGCGTCACATCTTCGTTATATTCCAGTAAAGCACGGGTACGTAGTTTCCGTTGTGTGCTAATTTTTTTAAGTGAGTGCTTGCGTACGCGGCGCGGGCTATCAGCATCTGTGCGCCGGCGCATGACGTTACGTTCACTTCGCGCACACCACCCGCCATTAGCTAACACTCGATACCGTCCTCTATAATCTTCCAATTAGTATTGATTTATTACGTGCCCACATCAACAAATCTGGAAAAAATCGCCGCCATCCGCGAATTTATTGGCCAAACTTATTAATCCAATTAGTCGATTAGGCAAGCATTAGCTGGCCGTAATTTAAATGTGATTACTATAAAACGGATAATAAACAACCCTATCTAATTTATTTGGTTGTAATAAAATCAAAGTATGTATTGCGTTGCGTTTGATCCTTGGAATTAATTGAAAAAATGCTTATCTTTTTCCAACCATGGATGAATATTTGCGATAGGATCTGACGGCTAAAACAATGTCTTTATTAGTGGAGGATCCCCTAACATCCTTCCTCTCAAAGATTCCTACGTGAATAATTGAGGAAGTATTGTCCGGCTGCTGCTGGGTATGCGGTATGCGGATAACATACTGCGTAGCTTCGTACGTACTTGCATCTTACAATAGTAGTAAATTTGGCAAGGTTTGCAGTAGGTACTTGGAGTTTTTAGTTGAAATAATGGGCAGTTGAATTAAAAATGTATTTTGTTATTACACTCACGGCCAATGAAAAGGTTCCACTGAGAAAAGCACCAAAGTACTCCTAAACGGAAAAGGCTAGCTTAATGACGCCTTTTGCAACATTGAAGTACATTTAATAGAGCATCAGGATAAAAGCAACAAATAACATTAATATTCTGTTAAAATTTTAAATTAAATATTTGAAATAATTGGGGTTGTTTGCCGTCGGAATTTTGTGAGTGGAACTTTTTCATTGCCCGTGAGTGTATTATGAAGTTTTCATAGAAATCAAAGCAGTTTAAACGCTTCGCTTTTGTCTTGTCTCCAGAAACAGATAAACCATTTGTTTTATTTAATATTTACTTATGTAAATAACGATACACTTGATAAAGATGTAAGAGATACACTGCCATGGCACATCAAACCGATATCTGGTATAGGTACCTATAGGTAAATAAGTACATACATTACGTACTATCAAGACTCACCTATTCCATTGATCAAAGAAAGGGAAAACAAAAACACAATGCAATGGACAACAGAAACAGTGCGATATCCAGATAAGCGAAGCAACAGTAATGTGCAAGCGTTTGTGTATTACACAGCGAGGCACACCACCTAGTTGTAAAGCACCGTACACACTATGAACAGACATGTTATACACATGTAGAGTCAATCCAATAGTTTTTAAGGCCTATAATATCCATTGTTGCATGAATACAGGCGATGCAGATGAAATTACCTATGGCTTTATTACACACACAAGTTAATCAACTCAATTTAATAATAACTATTAGACGGTAGATAATAAATATTGAAGCTGATGCAGGTTGTACAAAGATGATTTTATAGTTAAAAGTCCTGAAAACATTGTGAAGGAGTGAGGTCTACTTTATACTCACCTAAATTTATATTAGTTACTTACAAATGTTTCAGTTAAAAGTATCAATGTAAAAAATAAAGTGCACATCATATACACAATACTACATGCTATATTTTTCTAATACATACCGTGTCGTCTGAACATAGTGTGCAGTGGCCTGAAGTGGCGTGGTCAGTGGGGCGGCCATCGGGCCCGCGCTAGCCAGTCTCCGATCGCGCCTCTTGTACCACTCGCGTGTCCCTAATAACTGCACTGAATGTGTACATTTGTGTCCAGAAGTGTCCCTAACAATCGCACTAGAAGTGTAGATAATAACAATTATTGTAACGCTACGGGACGGTAGCAAGTGAACACAGCTGAAAGAAAATTCTTCGGTGGGAATATTCTGAAAGAAGAAATTACATCTTTTGCAGTTTGTTTTTTTTTGTAAGTATAGGGTTGGTTCTTGGGGTTTGTAGTGTTTTATTAGTCTGCGTCATATTTTAAAACTGTGTTGACATTTTGAAGATATAAAAAAAACTGTAAAGTGTAAACCATCTAAACTTAATGAAACTTAATGAAGTGAATAATATGGGTTAGTCAGATTGCTTACTCTCAGTATTTTGTAACAGAAGGAATACAGTACCTAGAGTACCTATAAGTAGTAACTTGAATTATATTTTTTGTTAGTTTGACAAGCAAACAACGAAAACTTTTAATTTCGTCAGTTACGGTCGCCGCTCTTCTGGGCCAAGAATTAACATACGCCAGGTTCCGCTATAAACCTCCAAATAGTATTCTATTTCATATCACTATCATAGAAATAATAATAACTTTATGTATTGTATTTTCATATTTTCTATCATCATCAATGGTCCTCTCCTGTAAACTTGTGTAAAATCCAAATAACTTGGGACGTGAATAATAAACTTCATAGGTGTGCTTATTCCGTTTTTTTTATAATAATAATAATAATAAAAAATCTTTATTGCGCAAAAGAAATGTTACATAATATTATACAAGGTATTATGCTTAAACTATATCTATGCACACGTCTGAATTGAACATTAATCACAAGGAGCAGGGGTCCCCAAACTAGGCTCAGCCCGTATCTTGGGGTACCAAAAATGACTTGACTAAAGTTAATTTATATTAGTAAAACATAAACAGTGTATGCCACACAAGAGTGAAATAAAATTTCAAAACAAAACAGAACAAACATAAAATTATCTTAAACAGTCTTCTTGTTATAGGTAGGTACCTATATAAATAAAATCTTTAAATCAATAGATAATGCTGGTAATAATTCTATTATAGGATATCCTCAGTACAATTATAATCTAGTTTGAGTAAGCATTCCTTCAACTTAATTTTAGCCTCAGGGACAGAATAGTTCTTAAGATTACAGTATTGTAGCATATTGTTATATACATGAGCTCTGATATATGAGCCAAACCTTTGACCAAAGGCAGTATTCAAAAAAGTTACAGGCATTTTAAAAACGCGTTGTTTGACGAGTTTCTCGTATAGATCGGATGATAATATATTTTTATGGGTGGAAACACAAATCCTAAGAATAAATAGTTGGCGGATAGTAAGAACTTTAGCTTCACTGTAGAGTGTCTGAGTTGGGTATCGATACGGTTTTTTTAACATCGTTTTAAGTACAGATCGTTGCGCTCTTTCTGTGGATATAATTACGGTTTTTGCTGCGCTGCCCCATACTGGGATGCAGTAGGAAGCGATAGATTGACAGATAGCAAAGTAAATTCTTGTAAGAAGTCTGGGTTCAGCTGAATTACGTAGTTTCTTTAAAATACCTGCGGTTTTTCTTAATCGTTTACATAGGCAGTAAATGTGTTCTTTAAAGTTGAGATTTTGATCTATGATCACGCCTAAATACTTTATAGAGGAAGTAATATCGATAGATTTACAGTTACAGGTTGTTAATTGCGTCAGATCAGAATTACACATGTGAATTTTTAAGTGATTTGGGGTTGTCGGTTTAGATGCAGCGGTTTTATGAAAACATATGAATTTGGTCTTTTTATGGTTTATGGTTAACAAGTTATTCTGTAGCCAATGGTTGATGGTTATCATGCCTAGTTCGGAGTTTTTATAAGTATCATCCCATTTCTTACCATTAAATATAATCGCTGTATCATCTGCGTAGCAGATGACTTCAGCATTTTGTAACTTTAGTTCATGGATATCGTTCATGTAAAGAAGGAAAAGAGTGGGACCAAGTATGCTCCCTTGGGGGACACCATACAGAACTGGTAAAGCTTTACTTTTCAGTGAACCAATCTTGACCAGTTGTTTTCTATTTGAAAGAGAACTGTTAAACCAGTCCAGCGCAGTGCCTCTGATACCTAGGTGGTGTAGCTTTGCCAACAGTATTTTTGGCGAAACGGTATCAAAAGCCTTTGCCAGGTCGAGAAACACACCAATGCAGCTGTTTCCATTGTCTAAATTTGTAGCGATAAGATCTGTCAGAAGAACTACCGCGTCTTCGGTAGATTTCTTGTGTCTGAACCCGAATTGGCGGGGGGATAGAAGATTATGGGATTCTGCAAACTTAACCAATCGTTTGTTGACTATACTCTCAAGAATTTTTGATAGTATGCTGAGTAAAGAAATAGGCCTATAGTTTTCAGGGGCATGTCGTGGTCCATCTTTATAGATTGGAGTTATTGATGATATTTTCCAGGCTGCCGGGAAAAAACCATTGCTGATACTTAGGTTAATTATATGCGTTAACGGTTCAGCTATGATGTTTTTAGCGTATTTTAACAAGGTCGCATTTATACCGTCTAAACCAGGAGCGCTTTCAGTTTTTAGGTTATTAATAATACAAATTATTTCTTGTGTATCAGTCGGTTCTAGAAATAATGAGTTGGGTAAATTATCAATATTAATATTAGATGTTAACTCTTCTTCTGTACTATTCATTTTATTGAGAATATCGTCAGCAAGCGTTTTTCCCACAGAAGCAAAATATGTATTTGTAGTATTAAGTGATTCTATAGGGTCGTGATTAATAGTTGTAAGATCCATAGCATTATTGTTCTTTGTTTTAATATTACAAATATTCTTTATTGAGTGCCAAAGCTTTTTAGGGTTTTTCATGTTAGTTTGAAGTTCATTTTTCTCATATTCTGTTTTTATCTTTCTAATCAAGTGTTTGTAAAAATTTCTATAACGTGTATATGTTAACTTTAAGACTACATTTTCAGGATCTGATTTTTGTTTATAGTGCAACCTGTCACGATGTCGAGCACATCGGAGCAGGCCAGGTGTCATCCATGGTTCTATAACTAATTTGGATTTACTAACTTTTACTGATTTAGAATTACTCGAGATAGATTTATTTAAAATAGAAATGAAATTATTAGCTGCACTATCGGTATCAGTATCATTTAAAACCTGTGCCCAATCAGTACTTTTTAGTTCTTGAATTACAGCATTATAGTCAAGCACATTTCGGAATTTATCTGGTCTTTTCTTAATAGGATTTGTACCTAGGCCAGCTATTATAATTTTGTGATCGGTGATGTCTGCGTCACACACTATACCAACAACAGGTAGTATGGTTTTCACTGATATGTGATCTAAACAAGCGTTAAGGCGGGTTGGCTTCGTTATGGCTTGTTCGAAACTGTGTTCCGTAAACAGACATAGGTATTCTTCAGCCTCAGGTGATAAAATATCGATATTAATATCGCCTATAACCATTATACAATTTTTGTCTTTATGCAATGTGAGATTTTCATCAAGTGAGTACATAAAATTGACAGTATTTCTAAAGGACGGAGATCTATATATGCCAAATATTGTTACAACATTCGGGATATCAATAATTAAGCAGCATGATTCAACTAGGGTTGGTTCGGTGACTAAAGCGCTCCACGAATTGTTCACGTAAGCCACTACACCGCCGTTTTGGTTTATATTTCTTTTTGTATGATACATACTATACCCTGGTATACTATCAATGTTACAGGAATCATCTAATCTACATTCCGTCAGAACAATCACATCAAATATAATATTAAGTCATCAAATATAGTATTTAAAATGTACTTATATAGTATTATATAAGTACATTTTAAATTATCACTGCTGTTATAGTACTTAGACGTCCCTAATGGGATCTTTCACGTAATTAAGTATATGAAAAGTAGTTAATAATTTATTGTTATATACCACACTCTACTGCATTTTCACCACAACTCATATCATATCAATATAAATAATTATTAAATAATTAATTATCCTAAATAAAATAAATAATTAATCTAAATTTTCCAACTATTTGTCTATACTATTAGGTAGATTAGTATCTAAAACAAATGTAAACCAGTTTTTCTCATAACAAAGTAAAAGCATCCATGTATTACAAAGTTTTCGTAACCGAATGCCGGCAGCCGGTAAAACTCGCAAATTAATGGTCGTATTGTTATACATGCACGAAGCCTCATATGCATGTTCGATTCAGATCATTTATCGTCATTATTCCTTTAGTTTTAAAATCTATAGTCCCTCAACGTCTTCCGTTTCTTATGATATGAGGCAATGGTTGATAGTAATCTCTATTGATATAACTATCGTAGTTTAACATACATACTGTTGTCTTGCTTGACTGTTGCAGTGGAGTTTCCACTTCTGCATTTCAACAAACAAAAGTATATTGAACTATTGTACATACCATACAATACTTATGAATATTCTAAATGTAGTCGTATGGTACCTACTTACCTACCTATATCTTAGCTATGGCGTCATCTGTATTGGTAGAGAAGATATGGCATGGACAATGGGATCTGATAGGATTGTAAACTGCAAAGGTTCGTGAGTGCTTTATATCATACTCTGACATCACATTATTATGTGGATATACTAATGATATGATGCAGCCAGTAGGAGTCAATTAATTAACTGAATGCGTAATGGCTTTGGCAGTTCTTTCACACCAGGTGTTGCAGAAACAGCACTACGTTTATACTAGCAATACGTTTGTATATTACAAGCGATTAGATAATTAGGAGTCTTGCTTTGGAAGTATTTTTCATACCAGAAAATACTTTGTTTATTTAATCTATGCCCTATTGGTACCTATGCCTCAGCCATGGATTCTTGTAGTCAAAGATCGGTGGCTAATTGAAAATATTTGTGTTACTTCTTTTCTTCTAAAAAACACCTAAAAAATAGTTTAAAAAGTACTTTGTATATACTTCAATACTGAAACTGACCTGTTGGTCATGGTACATGAGCGTGAACCCTATACCACTGACGTGTTACATTACCACTTCGTCTTAGAGACGTCGACTGCTTTTAACCATTATAATGTTGTAATTTCAGACTAGAGGAGTTGGTGCTGAACGACAATGAGCTGAGGTGTCTGGACCCCGTGCTGCGGCTGCCGCGCCTGCGGACCCTGGAGGCGGCCAGGAACCTCATCGTATCTGTCGGGGTCAGTCTTTACAGTATGAATTGCATTTTTTTTTTACGGCGCATGGTTTTCCTGGGCAGTCAGCCACTGATGCTAATCTGACTAGCCGACACTGTGATCGAACCTAGACTAGCTATATTATTTGTTACCGACGCGCGACACGCTAAGAAGAAGTCAGTAAATAGTTGTAAGTATACTTTTTCGTTTCCATAAAATTTCCCAACTTACACTACATTGACTACATTCTGTACGTCTATCACAGGATTCGATACTATTTTCGAATCAAACATATGGAAAAAACAAATGTCACTATTTGAACTAACAAATTTGCCTTACATTTTGACAGTGACAGTTGACGACACTGTTCTTTTTCCAAAATATTTGTGTAGTATCGAAAATAGTATCAAATCCTGTGATAGACGTACTGTTTACACATTTTTTACCTACTTAGTTTTTTCGCATACAATGCACAATATCAACATAAACCTAGGTATGTATTTTGCGCCAACATTTTTTATTGTTGTATAAATTTACATTAATAAATTGTAAATTTATCACTTTCAAAACAATGTTTAAAAAACTATACGAATTTGTAAACGATTGAATACCATATATGTTACACTTGCGTCAATGTTTACGGCCGATTGATTCAGCCTATAATACTTAAATGGTTGATTATTAGAAGTTTATGCTCAGTTTGTTATGTAGGTATACATGCTCCTTGCTAGATTTTCCCAAGCAATATGAACGAGGTGTAAAAATAAGGTGGACTTCAAAAGACATACTTAATGAAATTTTAATAATTATGTTCAAACGACCACTCGCACTACCTACCACTCTCTCCACAACACCAAAGGTTTTCATCATCAGCCTATAGCAGTCCACTGCTGGACGTAGGCCTCTCCCAAAGCATGCCACTGGATGCGAGTCAAAAGGTTAACTGAAAGAAAATTATGTACTAAGATTAGTATTAAGTTCGCCTATGTAGAATAGAATTTTTTGTTCAAGTCATTCAATTATAATAAGGGCAGACAAGACACATTCTGAATTAATTTCTTCTTTTAGTTAATTAGTACTAGGTAATAAAAAAAAAAATCCCTACGACAAATGCTTATACTTAGTTGAAGCCTCATCATGTTACATCACTTCTATCTCCTATTTCAGGAGAGCAGCATCATTCCGATGGGTCTCGAAGAGGAGAAGGAGCAGCGCGCGCCGCTCACCGCCGTGGACCTGCGCCACAACCGGCTCAAGGGCAGCATCATTCTCGCCAATTATGAAGTAAGTTTAGAGCGCCTATCTCAGCTATTGCAACACCCAGGCTTGCTGCTCCATACTCGGGAGCTAGGCTGGGTGAGCTGAAATTTAGGGGATATGTACAAAGATTCCACCAGAGAGAGCCACGTACGGCAGGAACTTCGATCCCTCTCAGAATTGAATAGAATAGAAGTAAGTTTACATTATGTACCTACCTCAATACTAAGTGGAAATGGATTAGGCACACTATCCGAAGAGGAGCTACGAATACCGCAAATACCTATTGACTTTGACTGGCGGCCCTCAAATGGAAGGCGCTCCCGTGGACGCATTGTCCAAAAGTGGTGCCGAAACGTTGAAAGCAAGTTGCGAGTCGCTGAAGTGAGTCCGAAAATACAGCAGTAGTAGCAGCCCTCTGGTGTGCTAAAAGACTACAACATACACACCTCAATACAACACTACTATGATTTTACATTTTGCAAACGTGGTTTCAATCTGTATGTATGAAACTCGCAGATTTAGGTTCTTTTCTATCCGCGATGTAGAATCTTACTTTATCTATGTTCTGTTCGACAGTGCCCTCTGTCAGAAGTTTATTTCACAACTTCATGAACGGTTGGATTCTATCTTTCTCTTGTCTTTTGTCTAACTTAAAGCTTCCATGTACTGCGTGCAGATGGCGCATCAAACGCTAAATAACAAACTTTTAGGGTGGCTTGCACAACAAAGTTAATCAAAATTATATTATAGTTTGCCTCTTGCTCTGACAGTATAATGTCAGATCAAGAGGTCATAGATTTAATTATGTTTAAATTTGTTGTGCAAGCCACCCTTAGTATTCTATCGTATCTACTACCACCACCATCAATTAATTCGTTGCCATCTCTTAACACTGCCCTTTAAATTCCCAGCACCTAGTGTCCCTGGACCTGTCCCACAACGCCATCGAGGTGCTGATGGTGTCGGCGCTGCGCAGCCTGCGGGAGCTGCGGGTCTCACATAATTCTCTCAAGCATCTGTCTGTCCATGGTCATGCCTTGAAGACGCTGTATGCACCGTATAATGGTGAGTTTTGTGTTCTAACCCAGTAAAAAAATATCTATCAGTGTTCGTCTGAAGTATAGGCTTCCATGAACAGCTTTTTATGGATATACATCATACACGACGGAGTTATTATCATCACTATTGTAATCCTTCACCTGCTTCGCCATGTAAATGCTGGTACATTTCTATTTCAGAACTTGAGACCCTAACTACAAGCGTGCCGCCGATAAACTTGGTGGAAATAGAGGTGTCCCACAACAAGCTGGCCTACCTCCCGCAGTGGCTCTGTGGCTGCTCCGATCTGGTCAAACTACATGCGTCCAACAACGAGCTTACGGCGCTACCGGAACACCTCTTCTGCAGTGAACTGTCCAGCCTCAGCAGTCTCCATCTAGCGCACAATAAAATCTCAATGATTCCTTCCATGCCAAGACTACGAGCGCCTTTGAAAGAATTGCTTCTACAAGACAACTGTATTCCAGCCCTCCCAGAAAACTTTTTCTCAGTATGCGATAGACTCTGCGTTCTAAATTTAACGAATAATAGATTGTGTCGTCTCCCACCAGCCAGAGGTCAATCCTCACACAGCTTAGAGAAGCTGTATCTAACTGCCAATTGTCTCAATGATAACATAGCAGACGTAATCGTAGCTTTCCGTGGACTGAAGGTTTTACATCTGGCATATAACTGTCTAACTATGCTGCCTGATAGCTGCATAATTTTTTGGCCCGATATCGAGGAACTAGTTTTGTCTGGAAATAATTTATCCAGACTGCCGGAAAACTTGCCACAGCTTAACAACATCAAGATAATAAGAGCGCATTCAAACAGGTTAAGGTCGCTTCCAATGTTTGCTTGTAGCGCATCCGTTAAGATCTTGGATTTTGCACACAACGAACTTGAAAATGTAGACCTTAGACTTCTTGCTCCAAAGCAATTAAAGTTTTTGGATATTTCATGCAATAAGAAGTTACAAGTAGATGCATCACAATTCAACGCCTATAGATGTCAGCGACCTTTAAGCCTAGTGGACGTGAGTGGGAAAAATTCAGTCAGTAAAATAATTCAGAAAACTGGTTACCATGAGGAGCTTACTGCAGCAAACCCTTGGACGACAGGGTTTTCAGAATGTCCAAACAAATCATTGCAACTTTGTTGTGCTCAAATCCGACTGCCGTCATTTTGTAACAAAGAGGGCTTGTTTGCTATTATTGACGGAGAAAACGATACTGAAGTGCCAAAAATACTACAATCAACATTACCAGGATTAATTTTGGAGGAGAAATCCATAAAAGAGACGGTAAATGAGTACATGAAATATGTGGTGCTATCTGCTCACAGAGAGTTGAAGGAGAAGGGTCAGAAAAAGGGTGCCAGCCTTATATTATGTCATCTCACTCCAATCAGTAACCCTGATAACGGCTTTGGCTATACGCCACGGAGATATACGTTGAGGCTTGCTAACGTAGGAGACACAAGAGCAGTATTGAGTCGGCGCACCGGCCCCCTCTGTCTTGGCATAGAAAACAACAAACGACTAGGATACTCCTCACGCTATCCCAGCACAGTCCCTGACCCAGATGTCATACAGACTGTAATTAAAGAAGATGATGAGTTTTTAATACTAGCAAATGGTAACTTTTGGAGTGTCATAACAACTGAAACAGCTGTATTGGAAGTAAGAGCAGAAAAGGACCCAATCATAGCTGCTAAAAGGCTACAAGACTTGGCCCAAAGTTATGGTGTAGAAGGCTGTATATCCGTCACTGTCATACGTTTTGACATCACTCGTACTGAAGTGGACCAGTTGATGCAAGAATTAAGACAAACGATTGGAGAAACTAAGTCAATGTGTAGATCAGACTGTTGCTGTTCTAGGTCTGATGGTTGTTGTCACTCAGCGTCCCCACCGAAACCAAGTAGTGATCGGTCCTCTCCCAGTGGCCAAAGTGATCGACCACCGAGTGAAGTAGCCAACCCTCAACATTACGCGAGTGTTAGAAGCACTCAAACGAAAGCATCAGAAAGGCGTAGCTGTCGCGGTGGAGTCGCGCGCGCCATCCGCGTCCGAGTAGAAGAAGACAAGGAAGAGGAAGTTAAGACTGAAGAAAGGCCCGGATCGGAGGAACAATTCAAGTGCTGGGAATACATGCTTGAACAGAATACACAAATGCTGTTTGACAAAGAGCTGGACAATTTGTCGAAAGGAATAAAATCTAATGTGAGCACCTTGCGGACCGTCAAAGGCTTATCTGGAAGTAGTCCTCAGCTGCATATCCCTGCCAAGCCGGTCAAGCCCTCTGGCGTACCATTTTTGTCCAAACATTTTGGTAGTGCCCGGTCTTTTGGCAATGCACTAAAGCCAGATTTCAGATTTGGCTCTGGTAGAGTACCCAATGGAGGACCTAATGCTGCATACTTCGGCTCTCTTCAGCGACTGATGCCATATCATTTGGAATACGATTTTGCAGTGATTCAAGAGAAGCAAGGCCTCTCGCAAGACTCGCTGGACCTCGAAGGTCGCATGCAACAATATTGGGGTGTCGCCACAACGGAATTGTAAACTAATTGTAATTCGTCGACACCTTTTAATGAGCATAATAACAGACTTATTATTTGTAAATAAAACTTCCTTTAATTAGCATAGTATGTATAATTTATACCATTCACTTTTCGACTAGAATTTATTTTGCACAAGTTTACCGTCATGGACTTACGTCTTAACTATTGAGCTATGTTATTATTAAAGTTTATTACATTGACTCTTTATTTTATGTACAATATTGTGATAAACGAAATGATTTTATTTTAAAAATCTACATTTAAATGATTGTTAAATACTCTAATAAAGTACCAACTGTAAGTACTTGACTTTTTTCACTTCTGTCCAATCTTTAATTACACCGACAAACCTATTTACAAAAATATTGTGATGACTTTTGTGCTAGCACTCAACACTTACAAACAATATTTACACTGGTTGATTGTACCTATTTATAAAACCGTCACGAACCGCCCTAGTGTTTGATGGTTGAAGACTAGCTTCTGACTAACGCGTATTTGTACCAAGATTGGGTCACAGTTCTCTTTTGACGACGAGTTCTAGCGGCTGCAGGCCGAGGGGCGGGAAGTGCGGGGGCGGCGGGGGCGCGGGCAGCGCGTGCGCCGGCGGCGGCCGCCGCTAGGGGAACCCGCGCGGGGAGTAGTGGTGCGGCTCTCCCAGCCACGAGTCGGGCGACGGGGGGAAGTCGGGGTAGCCCCCCGCGGCCGGTGAAGACGAGCTACTGAGGTCGGACGCGCCGCCCGCCCCGCCGCCTAGGCCGGCCCCGCTCATTGCTTGACCTGGAATAAACGCACGTCTTCTTAAGCTGATACCAGTCTACCGCAGCAGAACAGCCATTTGGGAAACCTACGCTTATTAGCAGAAGAAATGGGATCAAAGTGAACAGACTCATTAATTAATTTGTAGTCAGGTTTTACTATCACCGTCACTCCATATAAATTTATGGCATAAATCTAGATTTAGTGTAGTGTTTAATAAAGAAGATAATATATAACAGGCTCTCACCTATATTAGTATAAACGAGATGGTCCGGCGGGTAGTGGTAGTGTGGCAGCGGCGGCGAGTGCGCGCGCAGGTAGGGCGGGGTGGAGGAGTAGCGCGCCGCCGCGCCCCCCGCGCCCCCGTTCCCCGCCGGAGACCCCTCCTCGCCGCCCAGCGCCACGGTGCTGTAGCTGTCGTTGCTTAGGTCTGTGGGAGATTTGTTACGGTAAATTTTAAGAATGGATAGATAGGCCTTACCCAGCTGAGAGACAAAGTGAATGGAAAAAAATACGTGTGGATTTGTTTGTAGCTACGTGGCACCATTTTTCGGCATTTAAGTAGGTGTTGGCTGTACTTTCAGAGGTGATTCGATTCGATCGAGGAATGAACCAATGAATACTTAAATAAGTAACAAACATAAATCCCTCCAAAATCACTACCTATGATATAGGTATAAGTAGCAGCTACATATTTGTAGTTTCCTGACATGATGACTTCGAGGTCTATTTTCAATCCATTCCTTGTCGAGCAAGAACATTTACCTAGCGACATATTTGAAGTATCCTCACCATGATGGCTGAAGGAGTCCAGGTCTATCTTCAGCTCGTCCTTGTCGAGCAGCCGGTCGTGCCGCGGGGAGCCGCTGCCCGAGCCCTTCATGGAGCGGAAGTACTGCGACCAGCGCGTGCGCCCCGCGTCTTTCTTTAACCGCTTTTCTTTGGCTCGTCTGTAGGAGAATTAAAACTATTGTAGTAACATAGTCAATTGTATATTATTTGTACTTATAGAGAGTGTTCTACTCTGCCTGTCTCTAACTGCCTCTGTGGTCTAGTGGTAGAAGCTTCGCTTCATGGCCCAGAGGTCCCGGGTTCGATTCCCGGGTGGGACCATCAATTTGTGTTTCTAAATTGTGGTTCTAAGTTAGGTTAGGACATAGAAGGCTGATCACCTGCTGTCCGAAACAGTGATACGATCCATGCTGTCGGATGGGCATGTAAAGCAGTCGGTCCTGCGCCTAGCTCTCTCCAGTCGTGTCGGTCAATCCGTCCCATTGGGTTATGAGAGTGATGGAACAGAGAGTGCTCCTGTGTACTGCGCACACACTTGGGCACTATAATCTACTCCTGCGTAGATGGCTGATCTCAATTGTGATTGGCCGCCGTGGTCGAAATTCGGCTAGGAGGACATTATTATTATTATTATGTTGTGTCTTTACCATCTCGGGACCATGGGGTCCCGGGCATTTGGAAGGCGTGCATGGGGCCGAAGCCAACATGTAGAGGCCCGTTTGACAACATTAATCTATATGAGATGTGACACAAACCGACGATTTTCCCTGTTTAGACTATAGAAGTAAACCCAAGGAAAACCCCCGGTTAGTGCAGGACTATTGTAGGATATGGACAAAACTAATACAGGGTTATGGAATGGGGTGCTAAATGGACTGGGTATCTGGGACTATGGAGGGACTATGGCCCCTGCCTGGACCTATATGTTTCACATACGGAAAAAAAGGCAGGGGGTGACTCGCACACACATTAGATGGGCCCCCCAAAACAGTCGCTAGCACATTACAGTGACGTAGCAACAAGGGGGCAACATGGCATGAGGTGCTGAGGGTGGAGAGGTATACCAAGGCTCTCAGAGCAATGCCGGTCAAGACCCCTACAAGCACTTACTGGATATACTTCCTTCCTCCGAGCATTTCTGCTCTAGCGGTACACCACTCAAGCCAGCCAATGAAGGCAAGCAAGAGGTGGGAGATCCTGTTCCTCGTCAGTGTTCACTCTGGACAACCAATAAAGGCAAGCCAGGGATGAGGAACAGGGGTTCTCCCCGGCATCGGGTGGGTGGGGTCGCTAATGCCCAACAGCTCGCCATTATTAGAGAGTGTTGCAAAAGTGTAAGCCAAAAAATATTTAGTGAATTCATATATATTGTAGAACAAGAGTTGTTCAGATTGGCACCCTGAGTCACCCCAGCCCAGTAAGTAGGTATACCACTTTTGCTATACCTACCCAGTATAGTTTTATTTTTAATTACTACTGTAAAAAACATAGATGGAGATTTTACCTATCTATCTACCTATATACGTAAATATAATCTCCAACAAACTTTATTCAGGCATCAACCCCCGCTCTCGTTCCTCACAAAAGAATCTGCAGAATCATAAAACCATTCAACACACACATTCAAACAGAAGCTAAAACCTAAACCGCATCTAACTCCAGTCTGCAACTCAACATTAAAAAACAAACGCAGCTCTCAGTCACATCAAATAGTCGGTAGGCTGTATGTAAATAAAACAGGGGGTTCACTCTACATGACGAAAAACTAAGTTTCAGAGCGCTGCTACGCGAGCCACGTCTCTATTTCATTATATTGCACGACAGCTCTCGTTCATTAGTTTTTCGTCAGTATAGAGTAACCCTCCAGAGGCTCCCCAGCGAGTTTCCCTCGGCCGTTATTACTGGAGCAGCGGGGCGTCAAGCGCCGCGGTACAATGATGTTGATTAATTAAAGTGCCCCCGCCCAGCCCGGCCCAGTCCTCCGGGAGACGGCGGCGGTGACGCATGTGTCGATGAGTAACTGCTACTAACTTATCAATTGAATTATCTACTTTTTTCTTTAATTTCATAATAATTTCTTTTTAAAAATATAATTATCTAATAGAAGTAAACATGAAAAAAACCGTACGGGAAAACTAACTAACGCCGCCATTTGAAAAAAAAAACTTTCATTTTTCAAAATACTGGGTGTTCTGTGATACTGACTAGATAACCTTGTTCTTCATGCTAACCTAATAAGTCGTACCTAGGTACCTACAATCTACTTAGTTAATAAAGAAATGCTAACCACCGTTTCTGGCGGAAATTAAATGAACTCCTAGAGATTCTAGGTACAAGGTTAAATACCTGATTAGTTAGTTAGCCCACTTAACTTTCCTATTATCTGATATTTTCATTCTAATTTCCCGGAATCTATATATATACGTTATTATTGCGATAACGCCAGGTTATTCCCTGAGAGACATGCATTATCTAAAGCGTATGGTTTAGTCAGATAATACAAGGCAGCGTTTAATGCTACTAGTTTTACAAAAACTCGGTTTAGGTACTTATACAACGCATTTCATTTTATTTGATTTCATCAAAATGAAACATATTTTCATAGAATCTATGTAATAAATATAAATAATGCTAATTGCTATTATTAACGAGTAACAATTTTTTGTCATCGACTTTCTAAATACAGACAGCAGATCTGAACGCGAATCCGTGAGCGCAAGGTAGAACAGGGAGGTGTTTATCTACCTTACGAAAAACTAATTTTCGGAAAGCTGCTGAGCTAAACACAACTCCATCTAGTTGCATTAAACATGTAAGTATACCAATTGCAGCTCTCGTTCGTTTGTTTTTGTTAAGCCAGAGTGACTTGCTAGTCACGGGCCGCGTCCAGTTGCCATAGCGCATGACCAACTATGTTTCAGGCGCGCATCCACCCATATGGGCAAGGTGGGCATGCGGCATGCCCATCACCTAAATGACTGGCCATAGCAAACCATGGGAATTTAATATTTATAATTTAGTTATTTTATCACCTTAGAGGTGTTGCTATTTTTTATATGTTGGCGGTGATGATTTTGGGTTATGCTAAATTAGAAGAATTTAAAGAATTCAAAAACCATATTTTTTCAGTCATGCCAAGATTCTGTGTTCTAAGATGGTGACATTGGTGATGGCACACGCCCAAAGCCACTATTTACCTAGCTACGTACGAAAGGCAAAGTTTTAGCATTCTACGCGTAGAATTCTACAACTTTGCCTTTCGTGCACAACATTGGCAATTTTTGGGTTTTACCTCAAAAGGTAAAAAAGGTATTCAACGATATCTTACACTATAAGGGTTTATAGGATCATTTGTTGTCCGTCCGTCTGTCTGTCTGTCACCACCCATTTTCTCTCTATTGCGCTAAGTTATACAAATTTAGGGCTCGACAAAGTAGTTAATAAAATATTGATTTTTTTCCCCCGTTGCTTTGATAGTGTAAGATATCGTTGAATACCTACTTTCAAAAATATTATAGGTATGCTCAAACCATTTTTGATTCAATGATTGGTTTATAAAATATTAAGCTTTAAGTGCAAATTTTTGTTAGTTTAATAAATACACTCACGAGAGTCACGAGCAATAAAAAAAATCCACTCTCAAAATTTCGACGCTTTTATGGACCAATTTTTAAAACATATACTTAATTAGATTAAAATATTTTAATTTTTTTGCTAGTAATATTCTAATGCCCTTGTTGAATACATATGGTTCTTTAGCTTAAATGACCTAAAACTCGTTTTAAATGTCATTCAGAATATCCCGCATGCATTCGGAATTACCCTCGTACAAAGAAAAAATATCAGATTTTGAAACTAAAACATTCACGTATTTCGTGGGTATTTAGAGAAGTCTGTTGAACGGAGTTTTAGGTAGTATATTCAAGTATACAAAGCGTCCTTACATGAATCAAAATGACCCAACCAGTCCTCATAAATTGACAAAATACGAACATGTATCCAACTCACCCAAAAACCTTTCGGAATAAGCCACCTGCACCTTATTTAACAATGTTTTTTTTATACCGCGGGCTTTTGAAATGAAACATTTCATTTAGCATAACCATAATAATCATTACTACCAAGCGCATACAAAAAAAAATAACTATCAGTACCTCAAGGCGAGGCAAAATAACTTTTTTAGACTTGCCCATCACCTATTTTGAGGTCTGGATCCGCGCCTGCTATGTTTAGAGTTAAACTAGCCGGGTGGTGCTATTATTGACTTTCATGAACAAAAACTGATTGTAACCAAGTGGGTGGTAAACTCTATACAAGCTCTTGTTTTATTAGATTATAACCTGCAGCCTGAAGCAGTTATAGTCGTAAATGTTTCTCAGATATTTCAGACTTATTCAAACTAGAAATATGTAGGTACTGGCCTGAAAACATTATTAGTTAACGTACTCACTTGAGTGACTTTTACAGTAAATTTTACAACGTCAATCATTTATTCTACGTTAACCTACACGTGTGACCACGTTATAAATACATAGCCGTAAAATCCTAATCTCTGATACGTCTAGTTAAAATCAGTGACCGTTTCAAAATCGGCCATGTTAACACGCTTTGCACACTTATGTATGGAAAATTGATTATTTTATAGTGGAACGCTTCTGTTTCAGCATTTACCATGGGTAACCTTATGATAACAATATACCTATTGTGACTGCTGTTTTCAGTGTTATAGCCGTACACTTATCTAATAACACTATTAATATAAAATACGCAAAGTTTAATTTTCATTGATCACTTTGCTGTCTTGTAACTAACATCATAATTTATAATGATATTTTCAGTCAATACTATCCACAAGTGTATTCTTAAGGAGTTCCACATAAGTAGCAATACCCGATCGATCGATGGAAATTCCAAGAGAGAAATGATTCCGTTGATGTTATGGACCGATGTCTCTACACACATAATGTTAGAAAGAGTGGCGGCTTCTTACTCATGAATGTTACTACGTTCCTTTTAGATTAATAATAGGATCGTATATTGTTAATCTAAGACGCTAATAGTACATTATTTATAACTCGATATAACTATTTTGGCCTATAAATCTGACTGTATAAGGCTGTTTTAATAGCATGCGGATTTGATCACTCACGTGTTCTTAAAAGTATTCATTGTAACGCGTTGAATATGCACGCGAGATGCGGGTAAATGGCGTGCCATCCCGCGTGCTGCAAATCCGCTTGTTGTTAAAACAGCCTAACTCGCTACTGCTAACAAACTCACCTATTCTGGAACCACACTTGCACGACGCGCATATCCAGCCCGGTATCCTGGGCGAGCTGCTCCCGGACGTGGCGCGCGGGCTTGGGGCTGCTGGAGTATGCGCTCTTCAGCGTCTCCAGCTGCTTGGCCGTGATGGTGGTGCGCGGCCGCTTGCTCGCCGCGTCCCCGTCCAGGGAACCCTCGCCGCCTGGGGGAGGTGGACTTTAGTGGGGGGTGAAGGTTGGAGGTGAATTGTGATGGTAGGAGTAGGTAGATAGGCAGATTTCTCATGCATTGCCACGCATTGCATTAATTGCGTAGCTTGAAATTTAATTGTGAATCAAGATTTTAAGCTATCAGTTTAGATACAGTGAGGTTTAGGCTGTACAATATTGGATTTCGGCCAGAGTTTAACTCTAGCTAAACATGCTTAAAGTGAAACCTTAAACAGAGCAACAATAGAAAGATGTATATAGAGCAACATTAAGTATATGAATTTAGGTAGCTCACTACAAAAACTCCATAAACAATTACGTACGGATTACCTTTCGCTCTAGCGGCTTCGTAATCAGGCTTGCAGACGAGCTTCCCATCCTCCATCAGGTAGAACTCATCTCCAGTATTCAGGGTTCTTGCACAGGCGGCGCAGGCGAAGCAGCGCAGGTGGTAGACGTGGCTCTGCGCGCGGCGCACCACCTGTGTGGGCGGGATGCCCTGCCCGCAACCTGCGCATTTGGTGCCGAACCGCCTGGGACAACAGCCGGAAAGACAGTAACATTATCAACGTGATTTTGCGTGGGTGATGTTGGTAGCGGAGCGGTGGTTGGTGTCAAGTGATGGGGAGGTAATACGTGTACTACACTCACGAGCAATGGAACAGTTCCAGTGACATATGGAACGTTCATGGCAGGTGGAACTTTTTCATTGTATGTCAGTGACTACCTCCTGTAAACTGTATTTTGAGCGGTGCCCGCACGGTGCCAATGCTGAACAATATGCCTTAAATGGCGGATGACTTTCCTTGTTGCAAATGTTGTTAAATTGACTATAGTGTAGTTTATGTATTGGAATATATCGAAAAACTATAAGCGAACACATAAAAAAATTGTCGTACTTATGCATTCCTAATCTCTTCCGAAATATCCAACTCCCTGTTCACTAATTTTTCAGATAAGGTAAAGACCGATTGGAAATTTTAAGAAATTGAATGTGCTAAATCTACTTTCTGATACCTAAGTTTTTAGGTCTGGCATCAAGCCAACTATTGACAGAAAACTAACAAGAAATCTCACTTCTTTACATCTCTACATAGTTATGTGTGTCGGGCTCGTCGTAACAATGAAATGGACTACTTAGGGTGCCTCAGTTTTTATTTATCGAGATTCCTTCCGCCTTTTTTTCTACTTCGATGCTCGACTCAAAAACAATTAACTATAGAACCTTACTTGAAGAAGTCATCCTTGCAGTACAGCTGGTTGTTCCTCGCGAAGCACTTGTCCGCCAGGGTGGCGCGGCACTCGGCGCAGCGCAGGCAGCCGGCGTGCCACGTGCGGTCCAGCACCTTGAGCACCCAGCGGTCCACGATCAGCTCGTGGCAGCCCCCGCACTTGGGGATGCTGGCTGCAACAGACACGGGTGATCAGGGCGCGGAAGGAGCTTAACAGCTGTCGCTGCACGGGTTCGTTATGAAGTAGATACATGTCACTATATCGCGAGTTTATCGATGTAGATATACGTCACTATGTCGCGATTCTATCGCGAGTTTATCGACGTAGATAACGAACGTGTGTAGCGGCCGCAGAGAGACGTATTGATTGTGACTTAATAAAAAAAGTAACAAGTTTGCTGAAAACAACGCTGTTTTTGGTTTACACTACTTATAACATATACACACTAACATATACACTCACGTGCAATGAAACAGTTCCACTTTAAAAATTTCGACACTAAATGGTCTCAGTTTTTTATATATTTAATAGGGGAGGAAATTTAAACGATATGTTTACGTTTTTAGTTGGTAATATTCTGGTGAGCTCTTAAATGTACTTCAATATTGCAAACGGCGTCAATAAGCTAGCGTTTTCGGCTTAGGAATAACTTGGTGCTTTTCTGACTGGAACTTTTTCATTGCCCGTGAGTGTAGTAGATAATGCTCTTTTTGTAGTGCGTTATTCGTTTGGTGTAGATTGACTTTCTATGCAATTTCGGACTCGCGCACGAAGGTTTCAGTACTATAATTTATCTAATTAAAGTATAAGTTAGTACTTAAATCTCAGACAAGCATCTCTGACAAAATATCAAAATATTTGCCAGGAAATAGGAAGGCAATTTCCCTCCATGGCATGTGCAATCTTTGCATACTTGTTATAATAAAACAATTGATGGTGACCTGGAGCTGATCTTATGATGGAAACGGAACCATTCAAGCGAACTCCTTAACGGTATAAAGCAATCACCTAATTTTTAGGCTACAATGATTCACGTAGACTGTAGACTAGTAGGACTTATTGGTTTACATTTTCAGCTTGAAGTTGTTGATTGTCCGACATATAACCGACTTCAAAAATCACTAAAAAGTAATAAATCATTGAATTTTGAAACCAATTCTATGTGACAGTACAAAATACCTAAGCAGGTAGGTACTGTTTTTGTAAGGAGAAATTTATTTTTAAAATTCATATAAAATGGGATCACTCCATTATCAAAATTTATCCCAAACTGGTGAAGATATCGGTGAACATACATAAAAATACATACAGACGAATTGAGAACCACTTCCTTTTTTTAAGTCATTTAAAAAGTTACAAAAGACGATGCAACACTCATCACGTTCTTCTTCTTCGTTAAAAACACAATGATTCACTCATTGATAAAATATATTTATCTTCCAAAAGTGATTAAAACCGTACGAGTTCCTATCTGTACCCATTCATAAGTACTTATCGTAACTGGTAATCCCACTACACTAGTAGATTTGATATTAGCAGAAAATAATATCGCTATCTCATAAGTCCCGCAATCATAACATTTTCGAACATATATTATTTATAATGTTTGCTAAAATATAAATATATTTATTTTAAAGTTAGGTATCTACTTCCAGTTGTTTACTAGAGTTAATTTACCTAAACTGCCAATCACAGCGATATACATTACATAGTCAAGGTCCGGTTAACTGGACGTTCCTAGTTGTGAATTTGGCTGTTAGTAATCATGAATTATCAAATGTAATGAAAAAAATATAGATCTGTGTATGGATTTTTGCAGTTGACTTTACAATATTAATAGTAATATATTTATTGCAACTATGTACTTAAATTAATACCAAGAGTAAGTAAATATAATTCGAAAACAGCATTAATGGTATCCTCTAAGTGTTTTCAGTGTTACTTTTATGTCGTTTTAACTTGGAACCGTAAATGATGAGTGTTATAAGTTTAATACCCATGTTTGTCTATGGGTATTCAACTTTGAATTACTTATGTATTACTGCTGGACAGAACCGTGCCTCCTTATCATCCAATGTCGCCGGTCAGTAGCTTATCTCTGTGTGGGACTTCCGAGGCCGACGTCCATTCACTGGGTATCCAGCAGGTGACCGCTCTAGTACTTCAAGTCCCACGTCCCCTATATAGTCAACGATTGACATAGCCAAGTCCGGATCAGTATGATCACGAGTTGAGCAGCTTATTCTTAATTCTGTGTATATATTGTGTTAAGTAAATAATGAATTTATCTACCTATCTAAGTGTAGTGTTTTGGTCGGTACCCGTACACCTAGTATGAATGTGGCTCGCTCCATAGTGGAAACCTTCAGTTTGGGATTTTGGTTTGACTGTTAACATAGAGAGAGAAGGTTTACGAGGTTACAAGCAGTAAAGATGCTTTATATTAGGTATCACTGTGGCCATATCGTTTTATGTAGGTAAGCACATTATTTTGTTTGGTAGGTATACCATATTATTCTATCCCGGAGTTTCAAGAACTATAAAAAGGCAACGTTCGCATAAACACATCCAAAGCGCAATCACAGACACAGCTCTTATAAACACATACACACACACACTCACTACGTACATAGGAACACTTCAGGTAGATGCTCCAGCTGTATAGGAGGCACGCGCATGTCCTCTAGGTCTTCCCCACCGGGGTACATCATGGTGCCCAACATGGTAACACGACCGCGCCCGGCCGCTGCTCACGGCACACTGGCGCACCCCCGCCGAACTACCCCGAACCCCCTTATCAGCTGCCGCACCTGATTGGCGGAGGCGATAACACGCACCACGCCCTCCCGCCAATCCCGGCTCACCCCACCCATCGGTCGATTCCGACACGATTTTCGCAACGTTTTCATGGCGCTATCGAACGCTTTGCTTGCAGCGATGAAGATTGCAGACAGGTAAGCTATATCGTATATCTAGGTTTAGAGTCAATATTACGTCGACGCAGCGTATTTTTTACTGTTTGACGGAGTGTTTCTTAGTTGGAAATTATAGTTTTATCAAACGAATAGGAATGCCAATTCTTCCTTTTTTTGTTCCGTGACTTCCGTGATGATAAAAAATAAAAGATGAATGCATAAAGCGAAGCTTTTGAGATGAATTTCAGTGTTGCACAATTTTGCTACGTCTACGGCTACGAATAGACTTTGCTACGACGCTGCGTAGCGAGCCTCGTAGACAAGATAACTACGAGACGTCTCGTAGCATCTTCGTAGCGCGTTAGGGGAGGCGTTTATTTATGAATTTTGTGATAAGTAGGTATTAAATTATTTATCCTACATACTCCAAATTACGAAAATAAATACAAGTTTGGTATATAAAATTTATAGTTTAGTGCTTATTTATTAATTTATTTATAAACATTTTATTGCACGCATACACAAGAAAATATAAAAGAGAACAGTTACAAATCAAAAAACACTAAACAATCAATTACCAAACTGCTGTTAATTTACTAATGTGTTTTATTAAACTAGTAATAAAAACGGTTCGAAGAAGTAAAAAAAAACAATTTTCTTTAAAAACAACAACTTATAGTTTTTTATTCAATCAACAAAATTTTTCAGCAATTTCCCGTAACTACAATAAAACCATAAAGCCCGTTTATATATCAGGACTGCGTATTTTTTTACATATTATGTATTTACAAACGGCAACTACGGCATAAGATATTTATTTTGAATGCAAGTCCATCTTAAAATAGGAAAACTAGTTGTTCGTGCTATGTATTATACCTATACATACATACTGTAAACTATAACTTTATTTACGGCAAACCAGTTAACCATGTGAGGAAAGAGTGTTTGTTGTTTGCCTGACTATGTCCAGGGCTGGGTGACTATTTAACATTTAATGATGATGATTGAAAAAGACGATGACTGCTACAAATACCTACCTAACAATTTTTAATTAACTAGACAAATTAATACTTATTTTTCTACAACAAATCATTGGTAATCAGGGATACTGAAGTTACCACCTTTCCTTGTGGGGCGGCGCAATGTTTCTAAAAGATTTATGAATGCAGAGTATACCCACAAACTGGTCATTCTAATGAAAAAAAAAACCTATTGTTTCAAAACCTGCCATTATGGCAGGTACCAATATTTTAGAGAGGCAGAATATACTATTACTATATACTTATTACGGCAGTTTATGTAGACCATGGGGATATGCAAAAAGGTTCCATTGAAGGTATTTAGGTACACCCTTACAGAGAATAGACTAGAATAACATGATCATAGCATAGCGTAAAAACGTCCACTGCTGGACATATAGGCTATAGGCCTCTCGCAAATACTACTATCAGCTATTTGTCTGTGGTAGTTGAACCATCTCACACTAAACTTGCCTGTTCGTAGTATCCACAAGAGTGAATAGAGGACTCGACTTGCAGATTTAGGAGATGTCAGAAAAGACGAAAGAGAACACAAGCAATCGACTATTTCAAGTAACCATAAAAATAATTTCAGTTTTCATTTATTATTAAACTTTCATTTGGATAATATTTACTAACGAACAAAACTATAAAATCTTAGGAATCAGACGTGGAGTTACTAGAGCTGGGTCAAGCGTATAAATTATACAAGTGAGCGCAGGGGCAGCGGCCGTGCGTTTACGAGCTCGTAAATCAAGACCTCCGAGTCACGGCTGCCACCCTGGTAGGTAGGAATGTACAGTGGAATATGGGAAATATTCACCTTGGTTTATAAATGCGTACTTCATGTGCCAATGATGGAAGATTGTCCTAAACTTCTTCGTACCCATCGGCGTTGGAGAAGACTATACTGTATTTGTTCTTACATATTTTACTATTACCACAGGTTTTGTTTTTGCGATTTTTCCAACAACGCTATGTGGTCTTTCTCGTCAGTACCTAAGTATGCGAACAACTCTGATATAATTTACAGCTGTTCCATAAGCTAGTATGAGTAGGTTAGCCACTAGTATCCGTAGTCCCAAAATGGAACTGTAAAATGTTGTTTTAGTCATGGTAATGCATTACTGTTACATATCCATAGTCATCATAATTTCATAAACAGTTGATAGAACAAAACAATAAATAGCGACAATAATATTTGCTGCTAATAATTCTCTGCACAGGCACTAAAATCTGACTAGCTACGTCCTACGACGTGTTACATGTGTAGTAAAAATAGAAATTACGAAGTGAATATTACTAACAACTTTTATTCTACGACTTTTGCAAATTTCGCCCTTATCAGTGGATGGACTACTTAGACCCTTTAAAAAACTGCATGGACAAAGTACAAATAGAAAAAAACTTTAGTAAACCTCAACATTGAATCTCTGACTGTAGGAATTATTTAAAAAAAAAACATTTATATTCGCTGTCCCGCCCGCTTGCGCGTAAAGGGGCGGCCGCGTGCGCCGTCCCGTGGGACGCGGCGCGTGCGGCACGGTCGCACGATAATTGCACCGAGTGTGGCCGTGCCTTTACATCGCTAGCGGTTCTTTGCTCCAACTCGATTGATGCTAATCCGAAGCCGACTTAGATGTTATTGTGGCGAAAATTCAAGGGTTTCAAATCTTCTTCTTATCGTGTCTGGGACAGGGAGAGCGACACTGTGCTGATTGGTCACGGTGGGGAAAGGATAGGCCAGTCCAAACAAAAGCTAAAAGTAGTTGGCCGAAAGGAGGTGACTCAGATGGTCATTCTAAACAATTTTTAGACTGCAATTTTTTATAACACACACACACACACTCACGCCTTGTACTAATGTACTCCCTTGCGGCAGAGATTTTTTATAAGTCGAACAAAAATCGAATTACTACACTCACGGGCAATGAAAAGTTTCCACTGAGAAAAACACACATTCACTCCTAAACGGAAAAAGCTAGATTTATGACGCCTTCTGCAACATTGAAGTACATTTAACGGAGCATCATGATATTACCAACTAAACACAATCAAAGTTTGTTCAAATTTTAAATTAAATGTTAGAAAAAATGGGGTCGTTTGGTGTCGGCTTTTTGTGAGTGGAACTATTTCATTGCCCGTGAGTGTAATATCTACTCTGTATTTCTTCATTGAATTATTGACTCAAACAAACAAATGAAGCGTTTGACTAGGCACGTAGTTAGTTACAAAAATCTAGATATTGCATTTTCATTAGCAACGGAGCTATTACGTGATATCAAGTAGGTGGGTACAGAAGGACACATAGGTCACGACCTTGCATTGTATCCACTATGAATAGTAGGTGCCTAGTACCAGGTATTCATGACCAATCTGCATATAACAAAGTGCCTATTGAATCATCGTCCATTATTCCCATGCTAGCCATTGACAAAATATGTCAAAAGATTTGTTTGCCATAATAGTAAGTATGTAGATATAGGATATGAGATGAAACATAGATGCTTATCTCAAATTGTTTGATATTTGTTTCATATTTGACCAAACCACGGTGACTCAGATGCAAGCCATCTAAATATCGGCCTTAATATTTAGCGTGTAGGATTTAAAATGCCAGTGATATCTTAAATGTCACTGGGTAAAGCAGTGTTCACACGGGCGCGTGTCGCTCGCCTCTAGTGTCGGATTACTCTGGGAAAGTGAATTCCGCTCATAGAGATGTTTGTAGATATGGAGGACACACGCCCTAAAATAAACATAATTTTTAAAATTATTTGCTAAACATGGTTTTAGTGTAATTGTGGAATTCAGAGCAATTCCTTTCAAAAGTAACTATGGCATATGGCATATTATACATTATGTGTAAAAAGTACCGGGACTGGGTCGATAAAACAAAAAATGTTTGTTATTCATCCAAATTTATTTTATCACCTTCAAAGTATGCTCCTTCAGAAACGATACACATACGCCAACGAATTATCCAATCATCACAACATTTTTTTAAACGCATATTTCAGAGTTGTGTTTAGTCCTCGCGGCGATTTTTCCTTACATGTTCCGATATTGTCTTCTATCGATTGAAAACAGTGCCTCGAAGTGGTAATTTCAGTTTAGTAAAAAAAGAAGCTAGAGCCGTGATACCTGGTTAATATGGTGGATGCTCGATGGTATTTGTTGAGTCTTTGCCCAAAAATTCATTCACAATGTTGATCCTTGTGCGAAGGCGCATTATCGCGGTGAAAATCTTTCTAGACTAACTATCGATAGAAGACAAAAAGGAAAAATCGCCGCGAGTACTAAACAAAACTCTGGAAACAGCGTTTAAAAAAATGTTGTGATGATTAGATAATTCGTTGGCGTATGTGTATCGTTTCCGAAGGAACATACTTTGAAGGTGATAGAATAAATTTGGATGAATAGGTACTCGTAACAAACATTTTTTGTTTTATCGACCCAGTCCCGATACTTTTTACACAGAGTAGTATAGTGATTTAAAAGCAAAGATTCTATCCGTCTGTAATGTATACGCATATTATGTATATTTACTTTACTTTACACAGTGAAAAAATCGTATGTAGGTGTTGGTACTACATATTTTAATGATTTAATTATAGAGCCATAGATATTTTACAAAATTATAAACACAGTAAGTACAGTATAACTGCGAACAACAGCATAAATAATTTAAATATGACATTCCGGCGCGCCTCCCGCCCGCTACCAAACGGCACTTTAATTCGATAACCGGCGCGTTATCTGATTACGACGGAACCGAAAAATTATATCATTTGGTAATTAGATTAAAATGCAATTTAGAGATGCGCACTGCGGGAGCGTGGCAGCGGGGCGACACCCCAGGACTAGAAACTCAATGACGATTCTGAAGGCACAAATATATTTTTATGGATGGGCTTCGGACGGCACGTTAAACCGTGAGTCCTGGTTGCTGTTTCTGCAGCAATCACAAGCTTAGTCAGAGGCTTTTGGGCAGCTCGACAACATCAAACATCGAGTTGCTCACTTACCCAAAAACTCTCTGAGGACAAGCTTGCTTATGTTGGGGTCACCAATCCGCATTAGGCCAGCGTGTTGGACTAGCTAGGCCTAAAATTTATTCCTTCATCGGAAGGAGACTCGTGCCCTAGCAAAGGGATGATGATTGTGATGAGAAACATCATGGACATTAAAACTTACTCTACAAAGTCTATAAAGTTATTTAAAACTAAAAATATTAACAATAGTTAGCAGACATTTAATGCATTTGTTTGATTTTATTTGATGAAACCGAAGTCAACAAAGCATAGTCGACTAGCTTTAGCCAACACCCCTGCAAGTGGAGTCACCCCACTTATTAAAATTAATAAGTGAGCCCTCGTCTGTATTAATGATGGCACTGTGTCAACAAAAAATATAATGTTTTTAGCAAACAACTAAACCAGAACTGTAAATGAATATACCTTTATGGATAGTAATAAATTAAATAATGTAGGTATTGCTTAGTTACTAAATTCTACGATGCAACTATAGTAAGTAAGTATACCTACCTCACTTACATAAATTATACACTAACAAAATATCCCTAACTTCTGATTATAACAAAAAAAAGTAGGCCTTAAACCGAAACTTCATTCCGTAGCAACAATGGCAAAACTGGTCGCTAATTTGATATTTGAAGCATCTTGCCAAGCCAGACCGGTTCATAACTGAAGTTTAACCTCCCAATTAACTATGTGCTGATTTCACCACTATTAAGGAGCTTCACTGGAAGCTCATGCCATATCTGTAGGTATAGCATACTTAGTAAGTATGATAATAATTATTATTGTATGTACGAAGTGATAGCCTGATACCTTTATTC
Organism: Plutella xylostella; assembly: GCF_932276165.1. Lineage (NCBI taxonomy): Eukaryota > Metazoa > Arthropoda > Insecta > Lepidoptera > Plutellidae > Plutella > Plutella xylostella. Next base: position 5,205,866 of record NC_063984.1, on the reverse strand, counting down.
CTTATTAGTGAAATCAGCACTATTTATATCGAGAGCAGTAAAATATTTGTACCCTTTATAATCCAAGGCACTCGAGTTCTTTGATCCACCAGCATATTTGCGTACCACCAGGAGTCCCCCGTGGGTTCCCGCTAGGGGGCGCCATTTGTTTGCAGAATAAATATTATCAATAACCGCACTTGCACTTATTTGTCTTCTAATTTATTATGACTGACCCTCGAAGCGTGAGTTTTGCGGATCTACGCTTTTTAATTATGCAGCGATCCTGGTATTTTGGTTTTAAAACTTTGAAGACTAGCTTACATGGCAGTTACATAAGTAGTTACTTGATATTTTTATTTTACATTTGCACTCATATAATCTAACATTTTGTAAAAATATAGTTCAAACTGTAAGCACTAAAACTCGGAAGACAATTTAAAGTGGTAAATTCTCACAGGCCGTCTGCATTTTAAATTGCATCCACGATCCGATTACAAGCCGACCGACCAAACGATTGTTGTGTGTGAACACACTGTCGCTTAATGAGGTAGGTTAAAGTGTTAAAAAGAAAGCCGCGTGTGACACAACTACACAACCAACCATGTCGAAAGTTACAGCTAAAGACTGATTTTATTTTTAATTCTCGGGCGATAAACCCTTGTAATGTCTACCCATTAAGGTCCATGATTATGGTAAGCATGTTTGGTGACCACTGGCCAGGGTCGGGTGGCAGAAATTGGAAGCTGAAGCATGCTTACAACGAGGCTCCACATTTAGTTCTGCATTTGTGATCAGCATGAAAAGCCGACTGTTTGCTGCTACCGTGCTAAACATGAATAAACATCTGACAAACAATTGCAAGCTATAATTAGTAGTTCCCTTATACTTGACAGGTCAATTTTCTAAAGATTTTTATCTAACCTTTATCTCAAGTTCTTGGCCTCGACAATCTGGTTAATATGATATTAATTAGATAATAAAGTAATTATAGGGCAGGGCGGCCCTGAGTCGCCGTCGCGTGCTATTCAGATCGTCTCCAGATATGTGTTCATTAGCCAGCACTTATAGACCTTCTACTACACATACCAGGCAATCATACTCTTGTTATGCTTGCTCACTTACTAATGCCATGTTATTACAAACTGATGTTATTCCTTGCTCGGTAATCCTATTTAGGTCATTGATCGATGACTCTTCGTGGTATTCTCGCAAATTATTAAGTTAAGACTTTCAACTATGAAATTATCATGATTGATGATCATTTAATTTCATGACACAAAAAATCTATTGTTATTTTAAATATTCTCCATTCATAAATAGTGTTTAGCTATGAATAACTAATTTGCTTTAGATAAAACAACTCAGGCAGAAGTACAAGAGTCAGCAATTCTTTTCAAATACTTAGGTATTTAATTAGGTACCTCCACCAAATTGACCAAATATACAGGGTGTTAACTTGTTTGCGTTAGAGCGGGAAATGGTAGATACAGCTGATGATACTGAACACGATAAGACATTAAAAAACGTATTTTATTTGCTTTAAGCTGACCAACATAAAACAGTTTTATTTAGAACATTTTAAAATTTCATAGTCACCCTATTCATGTTTAGGTACGTTTGACAGAATGACCATGAACTTGAAAGCCAAGGTCAAGGCCAAAAAATTCAAAGCCAAGGTCAATAAAAAAGTATGCGTGCATCAGCACCACACTCGTGGAGCCACATCGTCAAGGTACCTACCGAGATTTTGGGTACTCAAAGTACCCAATCCATTCTAGACATTTCATTTTACTCCATAAGTATCACTTTATTGATACACAATTATCTTTTATGAATACAGAACAGTTTCATTTTATGCTTCATAACATAGGTCACACGTATTCACAGCACAGCACAACATAAAACGAGATGAGGAGCAAGGCTTGGTAATCAAAAGATAGAATTGTAGGTACCTTTTCCCTTTTAGGTAATAATTGTAAAAATTATTGTAAACAACAATGACTGACTGACAGACTAGATCCACAGAGAAGGTAATGACTATCATAAATACTCGATGGTTAAGATACGCGAGATTGTTATTATTCTACTGGTATTCAAAGTGAGGCCACACTTATTATGAGGATTTCCGTACTATTCGTCATCAAAGACGTCTCAATCGCAAGTACACAACACAAATCGAGATGAGCGAGTGTAAGTAAACCAATTCGTCATTGAAGTAGACCCTGTTATCATCCTGTTATGCATTGTGGTCTTTTATCTCTAGCTGCGTACAGACCGGCCAAACGAACGCCAACGAACGGGTTTTGTTGACCTTCGTTGCTCAATCTGCCCCTGTATGCACGCATCCGGGGCGGTCTGTACGCATCTTTAGGTAATAAAAGAAAAATAAAACGTGGTGAGTATCAAGGGTGAATACTAAACGCTTACCTTATTCTGAGTAAAAAGGTTTAATTATTGTTCTGAGCTCCTAGAAAGTCCTAAATTATATTCTGTACGATCTATGAAACTTTATGCACATCAGCTGTTTAATTGTTGATTAGTATGTCATTAATCACCATGAATAATTTCAATTTTATTTAATAATTGTTATTACCTACTGTGTAATTAATTACAAACATAGTTACATCAAATAAATTATGAAAAGTGAAGTTGATAACAAATTTACAGTGTGTGTTCTTTTGCAAGAGCAATCGAATGTCTCATTGGTTATGTGTTTGTGTAGGGTGACTATGTTTTTGATTAAGGTAAAACTTTCCACTTTACTTTAGACTTTAAACATAAATATTCGAGATTCTGATGTTTTTTTCTTAGAAACGTGCTTGGTTAGACTAATACTAACCCCCCATTTCCCGCTCAAACGCATTCTAGTTAACACCCTGTATTTTTATACGTACGTCGTAGGGTATTAAGGTTGTATACAGGCCCAAGTAGCAAAAATATGTGCAATAAAGGTAACGGCCACGTTCCTGTTTTGCTAATATGTGCTGTAAAAGTCCCGTAATTAGTCGAATAATGGTCACGGCAGCGCTGTCTCGACGCGAAAAGGGCACAAATTATACAGCAATTCAGTGCTATGAAAGTCGAGTGATTGTAACCAAGAAGCTTATATAGTAGGTTAAAAGTCGAGTAAAAGTAAACTGTACCCGATTTAGGGTTGTCATAGCAATTTTGTTGCAGCTTCTACACTAAGGGTGCAGTAACAGCGATGTGGTGCTCATTAATCGACTAATAAGTAGAATAATAGCTGTCGAGTTGCTACAACTCTTCATTTTTGTGGGATAAATGCAACAAAATTACTTTTTCCCCACTATTTAGCTGAATTTTAGTCACACTGTTGCAGAAAAATATATGGAAGAAAATCTGTGGATTATTGTGACTGATCTATCGTAATGACTGATTACAAAAGCATAAAGGTAAGTAAGTCTCCATTAATACCTAAATGAGTTATTACTAGTGCAATTTCTATTGTTGCATTTTACACATTCGTATACGAAAAATCTTAGGCGCATTTAACTTTATCGATAAAGTAATAGGAATTCTTTAACATATGTTTAAGGGCTACGTTAAATCTTTCTTAAAAAATAGTAAATATGGTCAAAATTAATTAAATAAATTATAAAAATAAAATAATAGCCATGTTTGTTCGTATATCGCTATTACAGCACTGTTAATCGATTTTTGATGCAATAATAGTTACAATGTTGCACTAATAGCAAAACAAGCAGCCATCATTAAATAAATTTAGGGTTCCTCAATGCAAAATCCTTAGCATGACTAACCCGAGTTGGGGTGAATGTCATTTGATGTATTTTATTAAATGTAATTAATTAACGATTGGTTCATATTTGCTTCATTTCATACTTAATGATAAATTAGCAACTATATAATTATAAAAAAAAACTTCATTTTCTTCACACGATGAAAAATTTATTACATTGATTTTCAGAATAGAATATAGCAAACATTTAAAAGTGATTGATTGATTGCAAAGCAAGCAAGTATACAACTTGAATAAAACAGAAAAGATACTAATCACGCTTTTTTTCCAGAATGGTTTTCAAGATTGTGCAGACAATTGAGAAGGGAGGATATGTTTTATGGACCGAGACACCAGGCCCACGATTTCTTCAGTTGTTTTCTGTGGAACAACGGAACCACTTGACGTTTCGGCCATCGCACTTGACGAATTTTGAGACAAATACTTTGTTTGAACCTTAGTTCGAATTTTTCCGTATCTTTGTTTTAATTTTCTTTTTTAATTTCCATGACTTGTAATCCATTTTATCACGTAATAAAAAAATGAATGTGCAATGGAATTATTTATTTGCTTGTCACATTAAAATACTATAAACTGTATAAACGTAACCAAAATGCTGTTACTGAATTATTTATCGAATTAATGTGCCATAAGAGCATTTCAAATAGTATGTGAGCTATTACAGTTATTTGAAAGCTTTTATTCGAAATGTCGATTAATGAAGCTATAAGAGTTACAATGATGCAGTATAGTGAAATAAAATCTTTTATTCAGCAAATTAGATCCAAATAATACAATGATGAGTAATAGTTCTATAATAGCAACCTGAACAATCAATAAGCGAATTAATAACTCTTAAAGCTCTCTTTCAGCACTAATGTGTGCGTTAAATAAAATAAAGCAGCTTTTATAGAAATGTCGAATAAACGGGCTATATAGGTCGAATATAGGTCGAGTAGATGTGTATTCGACATTGTTACAGCGCAAATTAGATAAAAATGCTTATTAATAGCTGTACCACTTTTATGGCACAATCTAGTAAAATTTCAGCCATTAATCAATACTTATTCGATTTTAAGTGCTATAAATGGGCCCTTATTCGACCATTTTGCTTGTTGGGGGGTATACTATATTTTCGTTTAATTTGTATTGAAACAGTAAAGTTAGTGATGTCTGTTAATTTAATTCAATATACTTAATAAAAATTCTTTGTAAAAAAAAACACTTGAACATAGTTAAACTTTTTGGCACTTTCAAAATCAAACTGTTTCAGAATCAACAAAATCAAACTGTGTGTCCCGTTGCTGGGCAAAGGTCCCATTACATTATTATAAAAAAAATACTATTTGTCTCATTAAACACAGTCAGTTTTACTTACCTAACCATTGGAACAATGGTAACTATCACAGTTAATAGCTTCGTAATTTTTTTTTGAACCTATTTGATATTCAAGTCATAATAAACTTAATAGCTAGCTTCTAAATCTTTGTAATTTCAGTCATCACTTAATTTTTACATAATTTAATAGATATTAAGTAGTACTACTTATGTATTTCGTGATGAAACTGACCACTCTCAATAAGCCCTGTATTCTATGTTTTTTAGTGGGGATATCTCACACAAGGCCCACAGCTAGACAGAGCCATATGGGTATCGGACAGGTGATATATCTAAGTACACATATATGCATAGATATATAAATAATTATACAGGGTGTTGCAAAAAGGGTATACTAAGCCGAAACCTACATGTGCAGCATGGTATATCTAAGCCCAAAACTGAAGTTTTGGGCTGAACTGAACTTCAGTTTCGGGCTTAGATATACCATGCTGCACATGTAGGTTTCGGCTTAGTATACCAATTTTGCAACACCCTGTATATACACAGTAACACCCAAGACCCGGGTACAAATATCTGTCTTTAAACAAATATCTGCCGGCTAGGGATTGAACCCGGGACATTCGCCATAGCAGCCACGGTCACAAACCACTACTCTATTCAGCCGTCATGTTTTAGATATTTAAACCTAACCTAATGATAATTTCTAAGCCTGCCTGGAGCAATGCTTTATAATGCTGTTTAGACCATTTTCATCTACTCATTCAACATGGTATAACAATACAATTTAAGTACCTACCTACACACACAGTAATTAATTAAATAGGAAAACCCGTGCACAATTAATTTAAAAACAATGATTTTCTACAACAAAGTTGTGAAGAAGACATGGAAATCAAGTCCGTCTAATGCTAGGGTGGTACCAGGAAATCATTACACACAAAGAGGTGTTGGCAAATCAGGAAGGAGACGGTGGCGCGTGCGGACGTGAAGCCCTGCCGTGGCGTGACGTCAGAGCATTTGCCGGCCAGATGGCCAGCAGGGCAGGGCAGGGAGGGCCGGTGCGGTGCTGCAAGATAATATCGCACGGCGCACGCCAACCCGCTGGGTGCGACTTCAAAACCAAGTAAGTGCACCCGACCTAAATAACATAGTTGAGCTAATAAAAAGAAAGAATTAAGCTAGGAGTCCTTTTTATTGAGCCATATATGTCATATGCCTATGGTCAACTTTGCTAAACTAACTGTGTAATACAATGCGGTCAAAAATAATCAGGGCATGAACAGTGTGCATCTTGAATATTATAATTTTACACTAAATATAGGATAAAAATCCGTAAATTTAAATCTTATTCACATCATAACAAGTTTGGTCAACTGAAAGGTCAGAAATAAATATGTCATATACCTACATAAATATTCTCCCTTAGCTTTTTAAAGCACATTGTCGACTTTTCACGCGCATAACATCAGGGATGCGTAATAACCACTACCCGCTCCCTATTGTTTTTATTTGTAACTAAATGGTAATTACTGTGGTATCATCGGTCAGTAAGTGATTTTGTGTTTCAACCATATGCTCAGTTATTTTGGGGGTCTTGCCATCATAAAATCATGATTATTTCGATTAACAAAGAATAGAATCTCATATTATTATGCTTATGTTTCACCATCTACTCGTATGTTTTTTCAAGTTCCCTGCTTTTTTATAGTCGTCACTTATTTTTGACATAAATAAGGAAAATCCCCTTATAAAGGTTGTCAAAATAAATAATGAGCTGCCACTTGTTATTTTTCATTGTATTTACTATTATAGTATATTTTGCTCACGAATGTTATTGCTATCCCCGTTGTGAAAATAAGAGGTGACTCGCAAGCGATTTGTACTCATGGCTAGGCCGCCAACCGTATTTTCGTTTTGAAAATTACATACAAGGCGGGCGAGATAACTAGACACCTGGGTGACATTTGTCTTTAGTACTGAGTGCAAAAAAGTAATAATGATATTACCAAAAATATTTCTTTTCTTCCTCTTTGCTATCAGTATTTTTATAAATTAGCTCGATTAAAAAATAATAAACCTCGCCATACTGCGCAGTTTTAATGGAAATAATTTTATAAAGAAAATTGTTGCGAGAACGTAAACATAATGGCTCCACTACACGTCTGGGGATGCATCTGCAGACGTGTAGTTGCGCCATAATATACAAGTAGCGCTCCGATAATTGAAATTATTCTGGTTATCTAAAAACCCGCATGCGAAAAACATACTTACCTACCAGAATTTTGTTATATTGTAATAAAATTTATAAATATTTGTTTATATGTATAAGTATTCAAGTACCTACTTGTTAAAGTAGTAACTAAAAAGTATGTGATAAAAAATATTTACTGTTAATCGTCTGATAATTCTTCGATAAAATTGCGACAGACTTTTGCTAACGCTACAAAAGGACGAGAGCGGGGCCTCGCGCGGGGAAGCGGGGGAGGGGTAGATTTTTCGGCCAGGTGTCTAGAAACTTTGCGCGGGTTGTAATATACTATCTAGATTGGCATTATAATAAAATTTGCATAGGTATAACTTAGTACAAAGTGAAGTATGTTTTTGTATAACAAAGGTAGAAATAGCAAGTCCCTTGATTGACACTTAACATAATAAAAACAAACGAAGCCCATATTTCGATGTAATCTGCGTCCCTGCTTTCCGATAGACGCTTCCTGCCCCATCAAGGGGAAATATAATTTATAAAAAAACACATTTTTAATAGGTAGGTACTTTGAAGGGGTTTGAAATGGAAGTCAACAATGGTTTATTTGATTATCACAATAGATAATAATTGTTGCAGTTAAAGTATGAAATGATCACGTTCAAGTCGTTTCCATCTTCGATGGTCGCTTCACGATTATTGACTACTAGGAAATCCAATAAGCTATTATAGAATTAAGTTTGATTCATGTGCCATCAGCTCAAGGTAGATTATACAGGGAGTAGCAAAAGTAAACTTTTGGTTTTTTTTTAATTTTGGAAAAAATATGCTTTTTCATATTAAAAAGTCGACGTGACCACCAAAATCCGTTGAACAAAAGTTTTTCAGATTGACCCTTGACCCCCTGAGTCACCCCCTTTCGGCTTATAAGCTTTTAGTATGTATCACCCTTAATTGCAAATTGAGACTCTAGTTTGTGGGCACTTATCGATGACATTAATTAATGTTAGTAGACCACAGGGGCAGAAGAGACAGAACGTGGACTATATTACTTTATACAAAAAACCTGAGAACAAACAATGGAGACACTATGATTTACAGTCATTTTACTATGAGAACTAGATAAGGCTATAATTGTATAGGATTAGAACCTGTGTATTAGTGATGTAACGAATATTCGCATTCGCATTCGCATTCGCGAATATTCGCATATTTTTGGATATTCGCATTCGCATTCGCATTCGCAAAATTTTGTGCGAATGTTTTGCGAATATCAGTACTTACTAGAAAAAACTATTTGAAAATAATGGTAGGTTAACAAAATCAAAATCTTCATCTACTATAACCTTTTTATTACAAGTTACCCTCTTAATCACATTACCGGTCTTAGTTTATCACATGGTGTTATTTATTTACTTTGGGACATGAAACTTTAGATACAGTGAAGGTGGGTTTTTCCGAAAGGTTTTTGTCGAGTTTGCTACATGTTCGTATTTTGTCACATTATCAGAACTGGTTACATACATACATACATACATCCATCCTGACGTCCCTCAGCAGGGACAAAGGGCCTTGAGTAGCTTTCTCCATCTGGCTCGATCTTGGGCAGCGGCTGCGAGATCCTCCCACTTCATTCCCACAACTTTTGCCTCATTCTCCACAGAACGTCGCCAGGTTGTTTTTGGGCGGCCCCGTTTACGTTTTCCGGTTGGCTGCCAGCTGAGCACTTGCTTCGACGGGAATTCTTCGGGTCTTCTGAGGGTATGACCCAGCCACCTCCATTTTCTTGTGAGGATTTCCTGTTCGATGGGTTTCTGCTTAGTCAGCCTCCACAGTTCCGCGTTCGAAATGGTTCGTGGCCAGTAAATCCGCAAAATTCGCCTTAGGCATTTGTTGATAAATACCTGTAGCTTGCTGGATAAGTCTTTCCGAACGAACCATGTTTCGCAACCGTATAGCAAGACTGACTACGTTAGACTCGAAAATCCTCACTTTTGTACGCCGGGTCATGACGTTAGAGCTCCACACCGGCTTTAACTGGGCAAAAGCACCTCTAGCTTTGTTTAGACGGGTTTCGATGTCCATGTCTGTTCCTCCTATTGGGTTCACTACTCCCCCGAGATAGGTGAATTTCTCAACCCGTTCGACATCTTCGCCATTAATTTGGAGCGGCTGGTTATCAAGGGAGTTAAGACGCATCTCCTTGGTTTTGCCTATATTGATGCGAAGGCCCTCTTTCGCAGCTTCCGTGGCTAGGTCGTTTGTCTTGGACTGAAGGTCAGAACGTTTTGTAGAGACTAAGCACAGGTCATCGGCAATCAGAATCGGCATCGGCATCAGAACTGGTTGGGTTATTGTTATTCATGTAAGGTCGCTTACTTTAAGCTAAAGGATCAACTTTAACCTCGCAAAAACATATTTCGTAATATTGCCTAGAACTGCCCAGAAGTACTTTTACACACTTATGTGATATTTATAATTCCACAGAATTGTTTATTAAAATGTTTCAAGATTCGGAATTACCCTAGTCAGCTAATTCCGGAAAATACAAAAAAATATGAGCTAGGTTTTTTAAACTCGCAATGTAGTGAAAAAAATCGTCAATCTTTTGGATGAAAAAACAATCATTTAAATATATAAATAACTTAACTGATTTCATAATAACTGATGTGCGGGTAATTCCGAAAATGCCTAAATTAGTTTCTACTGCCCTGAGTCAACCCAAGCGAGGTAGAAGATTAAGTTGCCATCAAGGTGAATGGTTCCACAGTTCAAAGTACCTATGGCTACGTTTGGAAGAAATCGCCTAAAATCGGAATTACCCGAAATTAGTTAGCCGACTTCACCTTAGTTAATAGTTTCATAAGACCTAAATATAAATAAACTCTTTTAAACAAAAGCGTATTTTGACATTATAGTGTTAGAGCAAGACAGCCATGGATTTAAATACGTTTAAATGTTTCGTGTAAGTCGCCCTTAGAAACCGCACGTACACAGTCGCGTTGTGTCTTAACAGTTACGGAGCTTAATAAAGTGTAACTACTTTTTAATAAAAACTGCGACTAGTATTGGCGATAGTCGGATTCTGAATGCGCCTAGAACGGAAAGTAGTAGTTCAGTACGAGACTGCCACCAAACCATAGAAATGGCGCCAAATTTGAACACAAACTGAATATTCGCATTCGCATTCGCATTCGCGAATATCGATATCAGATATTCGCATTCGCATTCGCATTCGCGAATGTCCAAAAACACACATTCGTTACATCACTACTGTGTATACTATCTAAATAGGTGAGTTCTCTTACAATAGAAAAATAAAGTTAATATTTCCTTAATTATAAATATTGTGTCTTACTACTGGGCAATGGACCCTCCCTGGGTTTTCTTCCACCGTTTACACCTATGTATTAATTAAATTATGTACTTACATAAATAATAGTACTTACCAAAAAGATTATATACAACATTAACAACAGTCAAACATATAACACCAGTTTATAAGGTCAAAACAGCCGTCATGTTGTACAAAATCGATTTGGCTTCCATTAAGTAATTGCCTAAAGCTAAAACTCCGATCGAGGGTTCCGAAACCATAAAACAATATTATGGAGGTAGGTATTTTATGTACTAATAATAGTACAGTTTAATGTAATAGATAAGTGATTAAAAAAGTTATAAGACATGTTTTCGTTGTCTGTAGGGTCGCTTCACAAATGTGGTTCATACATAAGTACCTAATTCTCCAGAGTAGATATAGGTATTATTATAGCCAGTTTCTTCCTGAAGTAAATGAATCTAATCATGAATTTAAGTTGATCTGAATGATGTTCGACAGATCAATGCAATATTGGGAGCAATGCCGGGATTCATTAGTTGTGGTTGTTATGGTTGGTGTTCAATCATAAAATAAGCCGATCGCAGTGTGGCTGTTAATACTTAAAGTAAGCTTAACTTGTCGTTCTCAGTTGTACGTTGGTAACTTTAACTGGCAGAAGTACCTATTACCATAGACAAAAGAAAAAGAGTAAAAGTACCTACCTCTTACATTCTCGCGGGCAAATACTATTAAATACAAAATGTGGATCTACAAACCCTCATAAGTTAATTTTTCTATCCCTGTAATGTGTGTTTTTCGTTCAGTGGGTGGCTATGAGTTATATGAACAATTATTAATTTAGTGATTCTACAAAATACAGTCAGAAATAAAGAAGTGAAACATAACTTTCTCTACACCACAAGATTGAGTGCGGAAGGAAAAAAATATGTAGCAGTTAGCGTAAAAACAATGAACTTTCGCACCAGAGTTGATTTGGTGTATTTCTGGAATAATTGAATCCGTAGAAGTGAATACAAACAGTGACCGAGTAAAGATGAGAAATAATTGAGTTGCCCAGAAACATCACACTAGACAACGTTCTTACGACGATGTAGACGTTAGTTGATTATATTTATGATGATGATTGACGAATCTTAATTATTTATTTAAGTATTTCTTTGAAAGCAGACAGCATGCTTAGTATATGTAGAAGATTAGGTACTTATATATCAATTAAATAATACATACGCCAGTAAAGTTTTTTGCTACTTTCGTAGTTACAGACAAGAAGTAATAATAGAAACAAAAGACATTTAAACATTTCTCAATGATCAATTCCGTCGGATTCGGGAAAGTGTAGAAAACTCTCGGGACACATCGCAGAAGTTGTGTGTTCCAAGGATGTTGTTTATTGTGGTTGAAGCACACGAGAGCTAGCGGAGTTGGTAATTGAATTTAGTAAACAATACGTCAGTGGGCCACGCGCCGCACGCGGGGCACGCACCACACCTGCTCGCTAGACGTGATTTCGGGTAATGTATGGGCTTCACTGTTGCTAATCGGTGTAAGGGTACTTTCTCTAAGATCAGACGAGAAGATAACAAAGAAGGTCTAAATTTCTTCATCAAATTTCCCAAATTTACATTCGTTAGGTAGATAGATACGGGTTAAGAATTAAGGTAGTTACTTAAGAGTGTATTTAAAAAATCTATTATTAACGTAACAGGCTGTTACTAACAGCATTTTACACGAGCACTACATTTATAATTTAATACATTCCAAAATCAACGAACCCTAGTCATTGATGGCCCCTTTTTAATGGGCACTTTTTATCCGCGAGAAAAAACAATTGTCGCGATCTCTCACAAGTATCGCTTTCACCCGCTGACTGATTAGCCCCGCGCGTCATTGAGACCGGGGTGCCGATATGGGCTGGTTGACCCCACCGAGTTTCATATACATTGGATTCGTATAGCCCTCAGCCCGACTTGAACAATGTGGACTTTTAGAGTCAACAGCAGTTTATGATAAAAGTGAAACTTTCAATAATAGGTTTAGTTTTTTTGTTGGTTAGTGATAATAATTTCATAATACCTACAGCGTTACATACTTTTTTTAATACTACATAGATTATAATATAATGTCCAAATTCCAATGTATGACCCAAATGAAAATTTTATAATGTCTGATGTTGGTGAATGTATGATTTCATTTCATTCTCAGTGGTTTGCGGGCCCTGCATGGGCTGGGTACCTCAAACTCGGTATTTCAAAGGGCTCTGCTAGTTTATAGCCAACCCCGAGTCCACTTGTCACCGTCTGCCATCGCCATATTTTTAGTAATCAAGCACTTGCATGATAAATGACAACATTTCACGCCTAGCTATCTCGTAAAAGTCCAATAAATATAAATATCAACAGACTGAGCGGGATCTCAGCGGGTCGCAGCTTCTGTGTACGCGTCGACAGGAGGGGGTCATTACACAACGACATTACGCTTTTTGTGCCAAGTGTTTTCGTGGTATAACAAGGGTGAAAACGACCCTACAAAACGAATGGCTCTCCGCAGCCTCTGTTTTTTATCATTTGTGAGAAAGAAAAATATTTAGTCGCGTCGAATGTTTATGTGAGTTCGCGGAGTTGATGAAACTTTATTTGTCAACTGTAATGGTGAGGTGTAATGAGTGAACAACATCTGGTACAGTCTAGCCGGACTCCGTGTTTCTCCCTCCGACGCGCAAGATACCACTTGCTCTGATAATTTATTCAGCGGGTAGCTGCAAGTTTACGAGCGCCGTACACTTAACCCCGGTGTCCTCTCCGAGATTGCGCGGGTTCGAAACGTAAATAACGTGGCTTAAGAGAATTTACTCAGTTGAAAGTACGATAATGAAATGAAGTGAAAAGAGAATGAGGGTTCGACGACCTGACAACGACCTCCGTCGCGCGATTAAGATGGAGGGAATACGTTAACGAGCTTTTGTCCAAACCTGATTCGCGGGAGACACTTGCGTAACAAGCAACACTTTCTTCACAGTTTAACAGCATCATGTGGGCTGGATATAATCATAAACGCAATGGTCGGTGCTAAATGGATTTTTGCAAGCTATTAAGCTAAGTGATCTCATAACATTTACATGCCCTAATACTTTTGAATGGAGTAAAGCGTAGTTGCCATCAATCTTGGGGGGTGCGGGTAATGCGGCCGGCATATGGCGAGCCGGCGAGTGGTTCCGCCCGGGCGCCCGCGACTGTGCCCGCACCGACACTCCCGGCTCGCTACAAGTGGACACTGGCCTTTACAACTATTGACAATCGACCCTTTGTCATGTGCTCCACTTGAGTGAGCCATTGTGTTGATACTGTTGTGCTGTGATTCTGTGATACTGATAATCCATTCATGCTTACCTTGGCTCCCTGGCATAGTGATCCATTTGCAAATTACCCACATGTCTACTTAGATGAATATCCAGACTGAGTTAAATGTGGCATAAAGTAGGTATTTAAGAACCACTTATTTAGGTACCTACATAACCTTAGTTCGGATAAAGTAGTTCTTTTGCTTTATCATGCATGATGGAGCTACTGCGATTTTATTATATTATGAGTGCACACACGTACTCATACATTGAGTAAAAGTTAATTCTTTCGGATTTAGGTAAGTAAGTAATAAGTACTGAAAAAATATGCGTCAGAGATTTCAGAGTATGGAATTTATCTAGCAGACTGTAAGTATATAAAATACATGAGGAATTTGCCACCTACCAAGCACATAAGGGACATTATCCGATCCCGAATAGTAGGTTGCTGTTACAAACATAGCTATGAAGTAAAGTGGAGGGGGCGGCGCGGGTCGCGGGGGCGCTAAGTGCCGGGAGGCCACATGTCGTATCGTCGCGCTAATCTCTCGGATTTGCCATCCAATGTCCCTTGCATCCCCCGTCCTACTCCAACCCCACTGCCAAATATACATCCATCTCGTGCGACTCATTGAATATTATTGCTCTATGGGGATTTTGAAAATATGGAGCCGTTTAGCTAAAGCCGTACATTGTATCCAAGCAGTGGAATTATTCATACGCGTCCCGTTGCATTTATCACTTAATGGTATTAGCTATTAGACCGGTTAATCACTCAATATCCGAGGGTGAATATTTCAAAATGTTATGCTTTTAAGTATAAATCTAAATTTTCACTATTTTTCACAATTCTAAATCTACATTTCCTTATCCGCATGTGTACAGAAATCAGACATTCAGTATTCAGTAGTGACAAAATAAGATAAAAGTGGTGATTGTAGAGAAAATTAAAAACAAAGGCCTGAGAAGGCAATGAACAATTTAATTATCATGTGCAATGAATCCAATGCTCAATGATTCAGTAGCCCTGGCAGACATAGCTCTAATCTATTGAAAAGTCAATATCTTTGTAATAATGATGGCAGAGCTGTCAGCACACGCCATACGGCACGTAAAGCACATGTCAAGGCAAGTCACTTCGCTACCACGAAACATTTGCATGCATCCGTGCATCGTGCTAACCCTTAACTTGAAACTCTTAAGGCTCAAACTCCGCCAGCAGCATAACCAACAGCTGAACAGTAAAACTGGGAGAGTTTAGTGCATTGTGGGGTATCCCGCTTGTCACTGCTTCCCCTGCAACCCTAAAATCGGTCTGTTCCATTGAACGGACAGGCGAACAGGTTAACTTTTGTTGTAGAATAAAGCAGTGCATTACTCGGGATTGTCGGCACAAATGTTGGGCATTACAACGCGTTTTGTATTTGTGGATGGGTGATTATTTTAATTCATTAATGCCGTTCTGTTTTTGTTTACACAGTTACCGGTTTCCCTTGTTAGGGTGAAACATCACAGGTTGAAGTAATTTCATAAAGTGAGTATTAAATATGGAACTAGCCATGCAATTTACGAAATTACTCTTTTTTTTCAGCACAAAAACTCTTATCGAACACATAAAATTTGCAAATAAATCCACGGAACGCCCGCAGCGATATTGACTTGTAATAATAACAAAAGAAAAGCGGCTGAATATTTCTTTACAGAGCGGTGCGTCAATACAGGTTTGAAGCATTGCCCTCGAGGTGGCTTTTCGTGCGGGTTTCAGCGGGAGTGCGCGGGGCGGGGGCGGCGGCGGGGGCGGGGGAGGGGTGCCTGGGGACTCGTGTACTCTTCTTGATTACACCCTCCCCTCCGTGCCGCCCCCGCGCCCCGCGGCACAGCCTGCGCCCCGCTCACTCCTGCATACAAGCCTATACGTTGTTGCTGCTATCAACGTAATTCGACTGTTAGTGTTAAGCGGATGGGTTGCTAAGTTATGGCTGAAATTAATTATTTATTCTGAACATCACCGATTTCAAAGTTTTCGACGATTCTACATTTGGTATTTCTTATCCCATTGTGGAAATATAGGTACTTATTGCGGCATGAAATAAGTTAAGTTCAATATAACCTAAGTTATTCCAGTGTGGAACCAACCAACCAAAAGTTGAAATATAGAATTAAACCTACTTACAACAAGAGCAAGACATATTTGCTTTTCAATAACAAGACAGAGCGTCCACCATTTTGAGGTAGAGTAGGCTGTGTCCCTGTGGAAGTCCCTGGGGGGCTACTCTATCTTTGCAATAAACGAAACAACTAGAGCTATCACGCAATCGGCGCGTTTAATGCCACAAGATTGATAGAGTGCTTATCACAGCCACGCTCAGAAACATACTTTTTCGTAAGCTAGAGTGACCCCCCTGCCCCAGGTGTGGCGGCCACGACTCGCCGAGATTCACATCAACTATGCACGCTCCAGACTCGCATAAAAATACATATTCTAGTAGATGCCCGCCCGCTTTTAATACAGCCTCCTAATCACTACGAGACTTCTTAATTTTCCCTTTAACATCCCATTGGATGTAACTTACGGCGTTTAATTTTGTTAGACGAAATTTTGGACGCGTTTGAGTTTGGTGTTGGGTAGGAGCTTGGTTTGTCACTCATCAGTGGATATTTTTTGGTTAGTACTTATGCTGATGAATTTATAAACGATGTTAATATATGTAGGTACTTCTGTACTACTACTATAATAAAATTGCTTCTTATAAAAAGAGGGTAAGTATTTTTGTGTATCCCAAATGCTTGGAATTTAACCCGTAAGGATTTGTGGGTAGACCCCATGCCACAATCTATTTTCAAATAATATATCAAAAAGTTACCTGCCCCGCTAGCTGCTGACTATATTGTGCATAATGTTGAATATTTTTACAATAGATGGGTATATAATATTGATCGCGACGGTTAGCGTAATACGGTGCTACCATACCTACCACGCTGAAAAATCCATACAGTAAGTTCTGCCATTTTGTATTTCTGTTGAACCTAAATCGCTTTTGTGATGGTCTTAGGTCGTAAGTGTATAAACATGTATATAAATTTGTATACAACAATAAATTTAGTTATTAAGAGTTTAGCCACTTGTGTCCTTACCTCCAGGGTTGACTGGAAGAGATCGCGTTGAGGCGATAAGTCCGCCCTTGTATACTAGTCTAGTTTAATTCTCTCCATTTTTTTTTTTTTTTTTTTTACTGTTATACCTATGTATATTGTATACAATAAAGTGTTTAAATAAATAAACAGCTAAACAGGTGTTGCACATCCCCTTTCGGCTTAGTATACCCTTTTTGCAACACTCTGTATACACGATCCATCCGTTTTGCTTCGGAACTAGGTTAGGTATATATTATGTTACTACGGATAAGTATCACTTACTACTACTTGTTGAATAATATTTTATGTCAAGTCAGTCCGTGACTTCACCCAGGGTTCTAGCTGAAAACCAGCGCTATGGTTTATCATAGCACCAAGCTGAGCTAGAACCCGTTTTTGCACCGGAAAGCAACACCCTTGCTCATTTTCCTTTACCTTTTTTTAAATTATTTGTTTTATTATTTATTTTTTGTGTTGTTTCCGTGTGTGTGTCAAATAAATGTATTTTCTTTCTTTCTTCTTTCTTTTACTTATGTGAGCTGCAAATAATAATGTGTATCCTACCTAAGCCCACGTCTGGTACACGTAACATATACCTACCTTATAACACCCCTACTTTTGGCTAGGGGTAAATATAATCCTGCTTACTCTACCGCGAATGCTTATTTCCCTCATCACAAAAATCATCGTAGACAAGGCCCGGGAAAAACATAAAACTTTTCTATTAAATTAGGCCTTACTGCTCTGTCATAAGGTTTTAACGATTCGGCGCCGGGCAAATGGGTGGAATTCGCTGATGATTGATTAAAACTCCAACAAAGGGATAGAACTGATCGCGGGCTTTGTGCGAAGCCCTCTAAGGTCCGCAATCAAACTCCCCACATTACGACTCAAATTATGACTTCTCTCTGATACCGCTTTGTGCTCTTTGTCTAGCAAAATTATAATTTGGATGTCAGAAGTTTTTGTAAGAGGCAAAAGAACGAATGAATGAACCTGCACAGACACAGGACTATCAGGCTAATATTAGAATTTAATGAAAAGTTCGGAGTGAGCTTTGATGAGTTTGAAATTTAAATAAAAACGAAACTTTGTTCGTATGACAGGCTTTCGCCATTAGACCCCATTACCGTCTGAGCTGCGAGTTCTACCTGTTTTTTTTTGTGCTTTAGTCATGAATTGAACAAACTAAAATGTATACTACCAAGTAATAAACCACAAAATTACCACACCTTTAATTGTAGGCCAAATCTAATTCTCAGTACCGAATTACAGGAACACATTTCTACTCCTACGTTTCTACCTATACCTACATGTACAATACTTACCTAAATATAACAACAAATCTAAATATTCGTACTGTAAGTAATTGACTCTCAAAATAAAAAGGTAGTCGACTAAACCCCAAAATTAAGGGGTGATCAAATCATTAGGAGATCCC
Source organism: Plutella xylostella (assembly GCF_932276165.1). NCBI lineage: Eukaryota > Metazoa > Arthropoda > Insecta > Lepidoptera > Plutellidae > Plutella > Plutella xylostella. Next base: position 5,187,330 of record NC_063984.1, on the reverse strand, counting down.
CTGAGTAACTAGCTATTAAATGCAGTTCAATCTAATAGCACAGCGGTATTCAGGTGGGCGAGGTAACAACACAGTACAGTGGACTACAGTGATGAAGCTACACAGTTTCTGGTACGGGTTATGTGTTTCAAGTATCAGGTAGGCATAAAACATGCAGTGGTAAAACATTAGTACTTATTGAGTTCCTACCTGCAAGGAAACAAAAAAATACAAATGCCCTTTAATTTTTCTTGAGAAAAGGCAAATTAATTATTTTATTGAAATATAAGAAACCCTAGTAAGTTTATAAATGTTCATGCAATATTTGTTCAAACTCATCGTGAGAGGGAGACCTTGAATTAAAAACAAAACGTTATTTTTAACCTTCTGAGAAGAAGGTTAAAAATAACGTTTTGTTTTTAATTCAATTAACACATTTCCTATGGTTTACAAAGCTTTACTCCCGCACCGCAGCTCTGTGCCAAGCTAGCTATGTCCTAACTCCTAAGCACGAGCAGCAGCGGTAGTGAGGGGCGCAGGCGACAGATGTCGCCCCCTGGCGCGCGCCTGATGAGCCCCGCTGCCCACGCGGGCCATAAAATTTGTAGCCATGACTTCGTGACATGCAAGAGATTATCCCGGATAGAAGAGTGTGTTTAGTTTTCTAGCTGGAATTCTTTTGGTGGTTTGTTTCAATGTAGAATAATTTTTTGGGAAAATATTTCAAAAGATGTTATGCAAAACAATATGTATCTTTGATGAACAATAACAGAACCAGATAGAGTATCAGAAAACATAGCTAAATACTAATAATGTCCGCATGAATTTATATATATAGGTACTTAAACACAGCTACGTTAAATGTAAATTTTGTTTGTTTAGTGACAAACCGAGATAAAAGCTTTATTTCAACCTAATAACAACCATCGCAGGTACCAAACTTGATTTGTGAATAAATAATTATTAACTATTACTTAATTAATACTTAGGCACAAATGTTTTAACCGATAATATTCAAAATAGAAGCTCACTTGAAAAGCGAGATGTCGAGACGTATCTTTTGCACCCTATCTTGTTCGTGTATTTTTTATCAATGGTAGGTACACTCTAATGTAGCTTATCATAATGAATTTTCAGCAAGATTACGGTAGACGGTCATATGACATATTATTATAGTAATAGTCCAGTCATCATTATCAGTTCCGTTATTTGATTTTGATTATTTTGGCAATCTTATCTTTATCACCTTTTCTTTTTTATCAAGAAAGAAACCGATTGATACATAATCTGTATTTATATAAGTAGGTAATAGATTTCTAATAATAAGATACCGATTTCTAAGTAATCTGTATTTACATAACAGATTTGTAATCATAAAGAATGACTAGCTGACCTGCTGCGAGCTTTGTTTCGCCCTTAGGTTTTGTTTCCATTCCCCGTCCCTAAGGCTTTTTATATACACTCCCGGGCAATGAAAAAGTTCCAGTAAGAAAAGCAACAAATTACTCCTAAACGGAAAAAACTAAATTAATGGCGCCGTCTGCAATATTTGTGTACATTTAACGGTGCATCAGAATATTACCAACTAATAATGTGAAGATTTTAGTAAAAAAATTCAATAAAATGTTTAAAAAGTTGTCAGTCATTTGGTGTCCCTATTTTGTAAGTGGAACTGTTTTTTTGCCCGTGAGTGTAGTTATTAGTTAATAGTACCTAGTAAAATTCCCAACCTTCGGTATTTAAATTAAATTTCCCCACGAGAAAGAACTACCAGGAAAGTATCCTATAAGCCTAGAAGTGCCTAGCACTGTGGTTTGATGAGCAATACAGTGCAATATTTGTGAAATATATTAAGAAATCGGTGCGGATAGTTTTAAACCGTTGAGATAGATTAACTTATGCTTATCTGGCCGGCTATGCTATATGTATAAGTAAATCAACAGAAAAAAATACCGCTAGATATTATTACGAAGATCCATAGTAATTTAAAACTGAGAGAAAATAAAACGTGGGTAATATCATTTTAACGAAAAACGGTAATGAGCAACACGGATAAGTCAACATCTTACTTTTTTAATTTTTAATTTGATTATACTTTCAATCCTCTACCGAATGTAGTAAGGCGTGTGACTAAACCATAGTTTTATTACTTCTATGGACTAAACACCTTATTAATCTCCACTCACTGGCCACACAGAACCGGAAGGAAGCGTTTGCCGCCGCACGCGCCGCCACGCGCCACTTCCGGTGGTAATGCGATGACATAATACGAGACGTCTCCAACCACCGCCCCCCTTGTTGGTGAAACTAAAAAACTCATGTAAATGTTTACACTGAGGTTTTCTCACAGTGCTACTGTTCTGATGGTTTAACAATGAACTTGCATAATCTACCAACAAAAGTTATGTAACTTTTTTATTTCGTGCTGTCTAGCTTGTGAGAATTCACCAGTTTAGTTAACCTAATACGGATTAATTAGTGGAAATTGTGTTATGGAAATGTTTTGAGAGGCGGAAGAGTCGTACTTGTAGCTAAATCACAACAACAACAAAAAACGCTTAACTTTTTGGCAACAATTCCCACAGTCAGGATCCCGCAGTGATTGTGGATAAACACTCGGGGTTCAGTCGATAATAACAATGTAATATTGCACAATACAATGAAGTTTAGTGAAATAATAACCAGCAGTGATTCCGCCGGCGGCCGCCCGCCCCTGCGCGCCGCGCGTAATCATAGGCTTCGTCACGGCACCCACAGCAGCTTGTCTTGTCTAAGGATTATAGCCACAACAATATGATATGGCTGCTGGTATAATTATTATAATCTGCTACATATAAGGATGGAAATATGTCTCCTATTGACTTAGTTATTATTATTTTCTAAGTGTCTTTTTAGAGAGGATATAGTCTACCTTTAAACTTTGCGATATCATTGAACTACTCGGGTGTAGGCGATAGTTTACGTGTCAATTAATATTACCTACCTACTGTATGTACCTATAGGTTCTGAAAGTTGCCATGCACTCAACACTAGATACACACCTACCTCTAAGTATAAAAAAACAATAATTTGTTAAGTGCGCTTATCGGGTAATAGTCGGCAGCAGTTAGCGCTTGTCAGTCATTGGAATCAAAAAGCGGCACTCCTGTGGAGCACTCAACTTGATTAGGAGCACGAAGCCCTAAGCTGGAGCGTCGCGTGGCGCCGCCGCCGGCACCCCCGCACGTGGCCGGCTGGTAATTGTAGCGTGCGATATGAACATCGCCGCACAAAGCCATCGAAACGCCTCTGCTTTTTAATGCATTGTTGACTGCATAGTTTACTTTGCATCAATGCTCAGAGGGCGGCTGAAAAGCATTTTTAAAATCCTAATATAATCACAGAGTAGGCAGCCACCAATACTACTTACCCTCTAAAGCCTTATTCCTAGCGAGCAGCGCGATGAGCACGTCCGGCGGCGGCGGGTCGAGCGGGTGCAGCGCGTCCGCGGGCGCCTCCAGCCGCGGCTCCAGCACCACGGCGCCCTCCACGTAGCCCTCCATGCCGCACTACGCGCCGACACACTTGTAAACAAGACGCGCCATGCCGCGGCGGCCGCGCGCTGCGGCACCTGTCGCGGCTGCCCGAGCGCCGCCCACCGCCGCGCGCCGCCGCACTGCCGCCGCGCCGCCCTCCATTCACCAGTCATTTTTTACCCCCTGAATCTGATAAACCCCAGGGCGAAAGAGCGCGGGACGCGGCGCGGGGCTCCCCCGCCCCGAACTAATTTGCCAGAGTCGTACGACACACCCCCGGTGCTTACATCCATCTACAATATTACTCTAGCACGTTATCCAGTGCGCGAGGGTTCTTCGGTCCTACTCATCTTGTATCGCAGTAAAGAAAGAAAATACTGATATAATTCCGATAACTGTTTGGTTTTCCTAGTCATTGTTGTTTTATTCGAATCGTATAGGAAATTTATTTATTTATCTACCTCATTATTGTACCTTACGACTGAAACAAGACTGAAACCTGTAAATTAACTTTGCCACACACAAGTAAAATGAATGTGTACCTAACGTCAAATATCAAATCGTAAGACAAGTGTCAAATACCAATAACACAACATATTTTAGATATAAGTATTTTTTACATAAAACATGAATGGAAATGTTTGTGAAAGCTATGACCCAGATGAAAAGTTCCGCCGTCTGAAAATAGTAGAATTTCCATGTGTTTTTGTGGGTTTGCAGAGCTCTATTATCGTCACATTAGAAGATGATCTAAATTCAGCAGTTTATCTGAGGACCAACAGCAAAGGTCAACTCATGGTAAGAGCGACAAATATATTTAATAGGTATTAAAACATCCTTTGTGGTCGTCGCTACGGCTTGTACGGTCTACCACTGTTATACACTGTATAATTTATCCAGGTATTTAGAATAAACCCACCTTAAATAGGATTTCAAATATACATCCGTCTTTTTCAGTCGTTTGATGACGCTCAAAAAGTATCTCCTTCGCACAGGGCATTTGATATGAAAATTATAGATAACTACAGGATAAATATAACATTTAAACCCACATCAGAATGTGTATCATGGGCAAAAGTACTGTGTAAGAACAAAGAAATAAAGAACACGTTTATTTATGATATACGCATAATGAAAATGGACGGCAGATATTGTTGCAGAAACGAAAGTCACTACGAAGTAAGCCGCTATTATATTTGTGGACAGTTTGAATACTGCAACATCTCCCACACTCCACAAGTACTTCGATTCGGGGATGTACCAGTCAAAACTAGGGTAACCAAAATTGTTGAAATAACAAATGAATCATCTGTAAACTCCTTTCAAATGGAATACATAAAATCCTTTGCTCTTGAGGCATTACCACGGAGGTTTACTTTAGGCCCTATATCCACGAAGAAAATAAGCGTTACAGTGAAACCAACATCATGGAACACTCCTCAGTTCGTTTGTTTTCTTATCCGAAACAAACATTCTAACAAGGAAGAGGAACCATCAAATTTCCTAACTTATAAAATTAAAGTGAACCTAAAGGTCATTATTAAAAGCACATACAGGGACGTTTTTGTGGAATCATTACACAAATTATACGAAAAAAACCAAGAATACACCTATTGCGATGAGGAAATATTTGAACATGAAAAACAAAAAGCTATTGCTATGAATATGTTAGACATCTCTAAGTCAAGAGCTCAAAGGCCTCATATTGATGAATCAAATATTTCTTGCGACAGTAGGAACAAAATTAAATGTGTTTCGTCAATTTTAAGTGAACCGATTGCTGTATTTTGTGAAGAGGTTAAAGTCTTAATTAGCAATTATGATATGATTAATATATTTATTCTTCCTGTGATCGTGGATTTCGGAATGGTGGCTATTGATACCATAGGATCATCAGACATGATAATAACAAACGACACAAATTTCAATATATCTGTTAAGTTTGTTGGGGATTCTATGATATTTTTTTCAGTTATAGATATAAAAACAAAAATAATTGCAATCGAACCTTTTCAAAGTATTAAAGTAAACATATTTCTTTCGGGACTTGGAGAAGGCACCTATGAAGGAAATTTTTATTACAGCATAAATGATGTAATTAGTCGTGCGCATGCTTACAAGGCCAATGTATGCAGCCCTACGCTACTGATTGAAGAACGTTTCTTAAAATTCGGCATGGTTACTAATGATATGTTTGTGACATCGGCTCAAGTTAGATTAAAAAATTCATTTAACATACCAATAAAATTTCGTTGGGATTACACGACTGATGAAGCAATTTTTGCAGTTACACCAGAATGTAGCTGGATCCCAAAACATTGTACAAGAATATGCGATGTAACCTATTTATATAAACTGTACAAAGCAAAAACCTATCACATTAATTTATTTATTATGAATGACCCATTAATATCTACTCAAATAGAGGTAATTTTTGTATCAAGGAAACATCAAGTAAAATTTTCAGAACAGACAATAAATTTAAAAGATGTACCGCTAAATTTGAAAACAACAAAAAGAATTACAATGCAAAACCTTTCGAAAGAAATTGCATTTTTTAATGTTGTTGACATGCAGATGCCTGGATTAAAAATAAGTCCACTAAGCGGTATGATGAGTCCAAAATCAATTGCGAATATGACGATTGAAGCACGACTTTGTTGTGTAATGAGTTTTCAAACGGAAATACAGATTAAAATAAATAATGAAAATACTATAACTTTGCCTATAAATGGTAATGTGGTGGAACCCAAAATTGTCATCCATCCAAAGCAAATCATCATGCCCAGAATACCCAGTTACATGATCAACTATACGCAAGTAACTATTCAAAATATAGGCTCGATAAGAAGCTTGATTAATGTAATCAACAATGATACTTTTAAAGTTTTTATTGGAAATGAATTCAACAAACTAAAGGAAACGTTTTTTTACATTGAAGCTGGACAATCTAAAACGCTTTACATACAAATTTATCATGAATCTAGACGGCAATATAATGATTATATTCCAGTTCAAATTAATGAATTACTCGGGCCACCAAATAAAGACCCAAAGTCTACAGAATTTCAGTATTATACTAAGCCTCACGAAACGTAAGCAAAATTTTGTTATGCCAAGTAGTCATAGTATTCCTACATACTCATGTAAAATTGAGGAAAATTTATATCCTATCCGAAAGCAGTCTACTGAAACATTATTCCCGAATATTTTAAGTTCATGATTAACAGAAAATATTGCTTGGATATGACTAGCCTTGACTTGAGGTATAATTTATTATTATTACTTTAATCAATATCGTCAAAATTGATTTGCTATTTCCAGGGCATGGGCCGTTCTACCAAAAGTAAAAGTAAAACCAATAAATTCAGATATAAGCTACTGTCGTATATCCGGCATTATAACGATGCCGCTGGTTGAATTTTCATTAGATTCATTTGAAATTTATTATAACTCTGAAAATGATAATAATTCACTTGAATTTACTTTGACGAATGTTTCAAATAATACTTTGCCTATAACGATTATACTTTCAAACCTGGCACCTTTCAGTCTGAATTACAAAGAAGAATTTGACAAGGATTATAACATTGAAAGTGGTGATGAAATCAAAGTAAATTTAAACAAAAATAACATCATATTTTTCCAATTACAATTTAATCCTACATCGAGAGGTGAGTATACATCAACAGCTGTTCTGTTTTTGGACGAACATATGGAAACACCATACAACAACCTCACATTTTATGGAAGACATAAAACACCAGTTATGACTCCTAGTGTCTACCAGGTGATATTCCCTCCATGTGGTATTGGAGTCCCAAAGATTAAAATATTATTTCTCAAGACCGAAGGCAACGTGGATATTTCAACATTTAGTGTTAATTTTGGCAATGAAAGAAATGTATCGGTTGAATTTGTGGAAGCTGAGGCAAGTCAAGATGGCGGTGCATTTTTTACAATAGTGCGTGTAAAAATTTTAGTTTCGTGTGAAACCATACACTCTGCACTTATTTATTTATGTTTTTATAATGAAAATGGAGCTGAATGTGATGTTGAACTTAGTTTCAATGTAACAAACTGTCCAATTACCTTACACAACAGCGGTCTTATAAGTTCAGAACAAACCCCGTATCCTTTCTATCCGACTGTTGAACATAATGACTTGTACCAGTATATGGAAGACTGTGTTGAGTTTCTTGAAGAATGGTTGTTTCAAGAAGGCTTTAAAAAGGAATTGTATCCAGAAATCCCAAATACTTTTCATATTACTTCAAATAATCTATCAAGTTCTTTAGCAGTTTCATCATCGCCGAAAAATATAAAGGTCACATTTATGAACTTTTTGAGGCGAATCGTAGGTCCCTTGATAAATGATATAAAAAAAGAAAAGTGAGTATTACTTGAATGTTCCAACAGTAAGATTTTTTGAATAGGCAATCAAACAATATTAACTTTTCATTTTTGTACTTTCGCAGGGTGGCGGCGGCGGCCTCTGCAAACAAGTCGTACAAAGAAGTACTTAAATTATACAATACATATCAAGAGATTACATCCTTACTGCAGATCCGGGGTTGCAAGTTATGGACATGTCAGGCTATGTTTCTGCTAAGTTATGATCAGTTTGTACTTTACACACAAAATGTGAAACCTGCAAGCACCAACGAATCCATGCTCTATCAGACTCTATCACCAGATGAGGATCTCTACAATAGGCTAACTAAACAGTGTTGGCTCGACCTAATTCTACAATTTTATAAAGAATTTATATTTGAATGTTGTTATATTGATAACACTGGCGTAAGTAAAGAAGAACATCAGAAAGAAGACATCATGGGTATAATAATAAAATGGTACAACGCTCAGATTGACGAGCAACATCATAACGAACGTAAAAATGATAAACGGAAGAAAGTTGTAACGAATTTAACAGGAGATCTATCGGATTGCATCGCAATCACTTCAGCCATTATTAACTATTGTCCCTTCCTAAAAGATCATTTTTCTCTATTTTGTGAAGTAGATCAGGGGGATGCTGATGGTTCCATAATTACCAACGCATGTTTAATAATAGAGGCGCTAAACATTCTTAAAATTAGTTTTCCACTGAAATGTACACATTTTCTAAAGCCTAATCTACTACGAATGTTATTTTTATCAGTACATCTATATGTTGTGCTTCCCATGTTCAAACCTAGAGACACTGTTGAATTTCATCCTCCTCTATTAAAAAGCTCGCAGCGGTCGATAGCAGTTTTTGCAGCACAGCAAGAAAATTTTATTTACAACTTTACAATTGTTAACGATCCTCACAACAGTTTCGCTGCTGAAAAAGCGGCAGCAGCCGGTAACTCAAAAAAACAGTTTGTTAAAGTAAAATATACCGCTAACTTTGTTAAGGAACAAAAAGCTACGTTGCTCGTCCATGGGTATAACAAAACACGATTATTTGACACCTTTGCTGTATTTGAACTGAAAGGAGTTGCAGGAACTTTGAGCCCACTAAAGAAATGTACACTTCATGGGCAACTTTATCGACCGAGTAAAGCGAGCCTGACGATTTCATCGCCTTTTCAACACAGTGGTCCCTTTAAAATATCAATAATAAACGATGAACCAAAAGTACCGGTAAACTTGGAAACTGTTCCTAAACCAAAGTTTCATGTGCACCGCTTAAATTTGGTAGAAGAAGAAATCAATCTAGCTGGATCTTCCGGGAAGGGAGGAAAAGATGCACATGAAGAGAAAGTAGAATTTGAAATAATGTGTATGAGTGTGCAGACCGAATGTGCTTGGATTTGGTTCACGAGTGAAGTGGGAGAGTTCTTCATTAGCGTGGCCACGGAGTGCCGGTGGGATGTGCCGACAGGGTCATTGCTGGCGCCGGTCCAGCCAGTAGAGCCCTGCCAGGGTGACTCCTGCCACTGCAGCCAGGAGACTGTCATCATGCTACCACATCTAAACGAAATATTGACCGAAGCTGTTCGGTATGCATTGCAACAAAATGGTTCAGACACCATGATGAATGTCTTCGACGATTTAATAGGTACTTGAAGCATTATCTTATTTTACCAACTGATTGAAATTAAACATACTTATTTATTCGAATAAATATTTAAATTAAAAATCTTTGTCTGCAGAATCAAATACTGGACGGATCGTATTGGGTGAGTTGTTTGAGGAAAGCGGCACTAACATGCATGAGGTTGACCACATCCTGAGAAAGGAGAAGAGGTACCAAGTGTCCGGGACAGGGCTTAGGCCCCATTCACCGATCATCACTCTGAAGCAGCACTCCCTCGACATCCTGGCCCTGCCCGTGGTAGTCACGACCGACACGGCCACTGATAAATATTCCATCACTCTCACGTCAGAATGCGGATTCGATATTCGAACTTATAATATTATATTAACCGCTCTAACTCAAGCTGACGAGTAGTAATCACGATGTTTCATTAATTAAATTCATGTTAATTTTAATCATTTATTTTTATACCTGTTGTTTCTTAGTTTATTATCGTTTTTATTCTTCTTTTATTATTAGAATAAAGTTGTTATTTTCAATTTTATGTCATTTCTGATAACCATGAAAAAAACTATAAGTACGTACCTAGAATAGACCTATTGAATTTACCTCAATACAATAAGTAGGATGTTCATTTCAAATTAAGTAAGTACCTATATACAGCGGTCATAAAGCTCCAAGTATGCAATGCATAACTGTAGTAGAGGGTTAAACAAACTCATTCTAACAAGATTCTAGCTAGACTTCTCTCATTACACAAAACAAGTAAATTATGCTTAGATTCAGTTTGTATGTCACGGTAAATGGTTAAATTCCCGGAAATTTCCCATGACGAAAGAGCCATTGGTGCGTGGTGTGCCGCGCTCGCGCCGCCGCCGCCGCCGCCGCTGTCGGGGGCGACGTCGCGGCCAGCACGGAAGAAGAGCATGGCTGGAGGGCTATACGCTTGACGAAAAACGGTATTTAATTTAAACTGTTTTTCGTAAACTAAAGTGACCCCATGGTGCCACAGTGCGGTTTCAGGCATCTCATTGCATTTTATATAGCGTGGTAATTTTGAATGATTCAACCATATCTATTCCATCTATTGGACCAATGTTTTTTTTCTTCAGATAATTTAACTAGCAGTACCTATTAGTATGGAAAAATACATTATACTCAATTGAGACATGACTCTCGGAAACCCTGTCTCCTTGACCGAGGCAGTGGGCTGGTGCAGCGAACTATTATGTGTGGTGGTCGCTAATGAATGACATGAACTGTTCTTCTCAGGCAACGTCAACCATTCTGGTCTCTTTTCCTCTTAACGATAAAGAGGGCTGACATAAGTTGGCTGGTTCGTCTCCTTTGAGGTGATCATTGTAATCAGGAAATTCAGGAAACAGAAAACGTTTTTTAGGGTTACATATCAAAAAGTATCAAGTCAAGTAAAAAAAAAGAACTTGAGAGAGAAAAGAGAACCGACTAATAATTATATTGTGAAATCCATTTACAGCCATAACTTAAATACCCTTGTCATTTACATACCGCATAAATTAATAAATATAATTTTAAATGCTGTAAGCTTATGAAGTATCAGCCAGCTATCAGCTGGATTTAAAATGAAAACTAAGAAAGTAAGTAGGTACCTTTCGATTTGATGAACCTAAAGTTGCACATTTCTGCATCGTGCTGGCTCCATTGTTGCGGCGGCTGAGATGCGTAGAAAGCGGAGGTGCGAGTATAAATCCACATTTCATGAGATCGCGCCTTCATTGTCTTGACACAATTCGCGACTGACTCATCTTTACACTTCTTTTAATACTAAAAAAAATATTATTTAAAACTTGGTTCAAAAAAATATTGTATTTGTTCAGTGCAGTGCCCTCAATATGGATTCCCAGCAGTTTCGCGAGTTTGGGAAAGCGGCTATAGATCTGCTCGCTGATTACATGGACAATATACGGGATAAGTGAGTGGAATTTCATTCTCCAGTAGGTCCTCTCTTAACAGCATACTACAGAATATTTATACACAATATAATTTTATCAGTGATCATATAAGATGACCACCGGATGGCACAGTGGTTAGCGACTCTTGTTGTGCTAAGTGTCCTAGGCTCGATAACCGGCCGGGGCAGATATTTGATTGTATTGGTTTTCGGGTCTTAAGTTTTTGTGTAGTTGGATATCTCCAACCCTTCGGCCGAGCCTGGAGATTAAGTATGTCTTTAACTTTCTAGGGTCTGGGTCTTGGTACTCATGGTGGAGGTACATTGGAGGTACATCTGGAATAGAGTTATTAAATACGGCTGAAACTATGTTGGTGGCATAGATGTAATGGGGTAGATAACATAAGTAGCGTGTAACCATTGCACCCACAAGTAAAATAAACTATCAAAAAATAGTTTTTTTTTTCTATTCCATCTTACGTATAAACTCCAACCGCTATTTTGGCAAATTGAAAATATTTGCAAACGAATCATGTCAGAAGATATTTTAAGAATACAAATATTAAATTTTCTAGAACCATTTTTCATTTCCATTATGTTTATAGAAATTTTAATATTTTACCTATTTTTTTTAATAAATTACAGTAGGTATTTTAACTTAACGTCGTCTTATGCAGATTTAACAACAGTCATAAAATTAAACTTTTATTAAATTAAAATTTGTCAGGTTTCGCACTTTTGCTTATGTCAGCCAAAAACACTTGACTATCTTTATGTTTTAGGTTGCTTGTAAGAGATATCTCTTAGCGATGAGGCAGCCGATTGTTCACTGTTCCTAGTTTATAAGTATTCTGTGTATGTTTTAATATTTGTGGTGACCAATAAATATATATTCTACTCTATTCTAACTATCAAACTGCAACTTTAATAGCTTTTGAAAAGTATTAATAATCATATGCGGAGATATCTCACACACGGTCATCCGACCCTAAACTAGGCAGTGCCTGTAATATGCATATCGGAAAGCCTATATTATTATATCTACAGATACACATATATTGATTAATAAACATATTCACATACATAAAGTATATTATGCTATATTATGCTCTTTCCACCATAGTGATTTCTGCATTTCGAATCAAGACGAGACGATTAATAAGGATTTATGGTTTTATTATATGGAGTTTGAGACCGCAGTAGTACCTACATACCTAGTACATTCCTCTAAGATAATGCCGTAATAATTAGCAACACGACATTGCATCCATTGTATCGCAATTAGTTGTTTAATAGCGGATTGAATAACACTGCCAAGAACACCTCCTAGTGTACTATGTAGGAGGGTTACACTAGCTTAATAAACGAAAACGAAACGAACGAACGAGAGATGTCGAGCCATCAGTATATTTAATAAAACGAGATAGAGACGTGGTTAGCGCAGAAGCGGCTGCGCAAGCGTATGATAATAATACGAGTATGATAAATTTTATTGTTGTTGCTGAACTTATTTCTATGAGTTTTTTTCTGTTTTGATTCTGTTATGATTTTTATTTAAAACCCAAGTTTAACTAAAATGTTTGTTCTTAGGTACATGCGCTTGTAATCTTTGAATAATTTAATGAAGGCTTTGTCCGGCAAGTTAGTTATTACATAATGGAAGCACTACTTACTATGCAATAACTAGGCAGTGGAATCGTGCAGGGGACTCTTTAATTAAAACAATGCAACCTATTATGTAGGTAAATGGCTACTTGGAGACCCATGTTTAATTAGATAACTTTTAGCGATAAGGACGACTGTTTATATAGGTATTCTGTTTCGATTATATAAATTCCCTGTGTTTGCAATTTTGCATGTAAAGTGTTATGTACAATTAAGTTAGCAGGTATCAGTATCTGCAAATCAATAAGGATTAAAGGCATGAATTTGCAAATCTTTGAAATATAATGTTCATACTGCACTCAACTAGCAGATAAACATGATAATATTAATTATAAGGAATATTATGTAGTCTGAGCCTATCTGAAACCTAGTTAAACATTGTGAGATATGGCGTTTCGACTTTCTCCGTGTTCGGCATCATAAGGGTCACAGTGACAGTTAAATAAAGTCCGTTTTTCTCTCCACCTTTAATTTGCAAGGTGCGGGTGCCTATATAAATAGAGTGAGTCGCCCGCGCGCCTCAGTTGGTTTTTGATTTTTGAAGTGAACACTTCGGCAAAATGGCTCAATGTAGCCACGGTTCTCGTCGGCTTCGCTCCGACGGGGAAAAATATAATATTGAATTTGCGGAGTCCTCGCTACCGGGAGCTGTAGCGTGATGCGGACCAGGCGGCGCGGGGCCTGCCGGCTGCTGCGCACGCAGCCATTGCTGAGGATTTCGCAACGAAGGTTTGAGTTGATAAGCCGTGAGTAAAATGCTATTATTTACTGCTTTTAAAAGCTCAGCCACTGGTCATAATGCTTCGGCGCTTGGGGTTTTTATCCCACGCAGTAGGGTCCGATTCAATAGTCGTGGTGATGATTGATCGGTCCTACTAGTGGCGCTTGAGCTAGATACTTACATTAATGACCGCTTTAAGTAAAGCATATGTTAATTTTATACAGGAAAAAATAATAAAAATATATTTTTCTACCCTCAATTTCTAATATTTTTAGGAAACAGTTGATAAAAACTTTGCTATTACAATAATGCACTTGATTATAGCTTATGTAAGGCTTTACAAACAGGAGCTTTCCAGGACCGTCATAGGATTTTTTACAGGAAGCACGTGGCTCCGAGTTTCAGTATGTTGGGACATTGTGGCATGTGCGGCGAGTAATGTGATCCGCCGGTACCTACCCGCTGAGGGTAGGCAGGCCGATTCGGTGAAATTGAAGTTTCGTGTAACCTGCACCCGGCCCTGTGCTCCTGCGCTGGCCGCCGTCTCGTGGCACCTGCATCGCAGCGTACACCCGGTCCTGCGCTCCTGCCCTGGCCACCGGTTCGTGCCACCTGCATCGCAGCATACACCCGGCCCTGTGCTCCTGCGCTGGCCGCCGTCTCGTGCCACCTGCATCGCAGCGTACACCCGGTCCTGGCCCTGGCCACCGGTTTGTGGTACCTGCATCGCTGAATAGACCCAGCCATGCACTCCTGCCCTGGCGGCTGTACACCCGGTCCTGGCCCTGGCCACCGTTTTGTGCCACCTGCATCGCAGCGTACACCCGGTCCTGGCCCTGGCCACCGGTTTGTGCTACCTGCATCGCTGCATAGACCCAGCCATGTACTCCTGCCCTGGCGGCTGTGTTGTCCCACCTGCATCGCTGCGCACACCTGGCACTCCTGTTCTGGTTGCCAGATCCAAACGCCCCCTGTCTGGGAAGAGATTTTATGCTCAGCGGAACCGCCTGCACTATTGCTAGCACGGTCATCATCATCATCAGCCATCATTATGAGTGACTTATTTAGAAGGTATCGAGTAACGTGCGCTATTCATCAGTGATTTTGGCATATGCAGACGAACGTTTACTGCCAAGGTTGGTCATGTTAGCCATACAAGGGCACACCAACGAAGCCTGAGTAACCACCTGCAGTCGCCGTAGCCGCATCGGCATGGATGACGACAAATCGGGTAACGTGCACCGCTTCTAAAAGTGTTATAGCACTTCAATTTGATGCCTCCGCTGAAGGTATTCTATTAAAGCAGCTTTCTTCTGAACTGCCCAAAGTGACCTGTAGACTGCTCCTGGGGATAGTTGTGCAATAAATTTTTTATTTCGATGTCTCTGCTGAAGAAACTGTCTAATGCAGCTTTTGTTCTAAACTGCCTAAAGATCATTGGACTGCTCATGGGAATGGTGACGCACGGTAAGTACAGGAGCGTTACTCTATACTGATGACAAACGAACGAACGAGAGCTGTCGTGCAATCGGCACCATTAATACATACAAACAGATAGAGCGGCTCGCGCCGCAGTGGACTGAAAGTTCGTTTTTCGTCATATAAAGTGACCCCCCAGACACTATCTTAAGTGTCATGACACATCGGCAGATTCCAGCTTTGAGTCTTTTCTTTTCTCGGCTGTGAGCAAAGTGAATCCCACTGGCGAGTGTTCAACCTGAAAGCATTGAGCTAATTCCTGATTTCGTGAAAGTCGCTGTTGCTATACTATCACAAGTTACCGAATTTATTATGATCCTACTGTCGGGTGATCATGATCAGAGTGTCATCGCGGTTTCTGAGTGACACCATATAAGCTGTCTTCCTTATGTCCCAGTGGATTGTGAGTGTGTGTCCGAGCTCTTTGTTGAAAAATGCGTGAACCTCCTACGCAGCAGCTGTCTACTAGTTGTGTATCGAATAAATCGAGTAACGGTGCTCTTGCACGAGACGACTACCTTTTGGTAAAATTATAACTTCCACTATTCTGGGAACATGCATATACCTACTGTGTACTGTGTAACACATCACGTGTAGCCGTAGCCCAACTCAATTTACTGGGCTAGATAATAAACAATGGCAGTCGTCATTAAATTTCTATGAATTTCGAAGGTCATCATTTGGAGCACAATTCAAAGGGTGAAAGTACCTATTCATGCCTAAACGGCTTCTCTAATGAAAATGTATTTTTAATTCGATTCTGGCGCAAACGTTTCATGACTATTTTTCAACACTGTATCTGCTGAAACTACTTAGACTGACTGGTTAAGATGCAGACGTGCCGTTTTCACAATTCCATTTTGAGTTATCTGTTTTATGGATTTTCAGTTAGTTACGTAACTAGTTACTTACCAAGTAAAAAATTACTTGTGTCATGCTCGTACTCGCATCTCATTTAGGAGTTCTCTGGCCTCTAGCTGAAGGCTAGAACTGGTATATAATAATATATCTACTAAGCTAGTACAGAGTTATAACCGGGCAGCGGTGACGTGGTAGCTGCTTGATTTATTAGAGTTTGCGGAAAACTTTCTAAATAAGTAATAATTATTAGTCATAATATTAACTCTTCGCAGTTCTTTCAGAATGCAATACCAGGTCGCTGAAGTAGGTAACCTTCCTTAGCTGGACAACAACAATAAGCCTTTTTGTTTTAAAGAGTGTCACAGTTATTCGCCGTTCCACTGTCATATCGATGTCCAAGGACTTTTTCTTGGGTATAGCTAACTACCTAAGTTTACCTATAGATAGCCGCAAGCTATCTGCTGTTGGCGAACTGTCAGTTCTGATTGATAAGTCAGGCTCGAGGTGGCTCGTCCAACTGTCCATGTTCCCGCCACCATGATTGTTGCTTCCACAGATTAGAGTCTATGTTGGCTGTCGTTGCATCAGGTCTGATCAGGTACAACTAACATCTTTACGTACCATCTTTATTTAATCGAGCTATTTTATTTTGTTTTATCTAGGTTGACTTAATGGTTTCAAAATCGAACCTACAACAATGTAAGTAGGTACCTACCTACGTACCTTTGAAGTTGCAACAAGGCGAAGCCTTAAGGTTTTGGCCGAGACCTGCCCTTAGTGTTGACGAAGATACCTAAAGGTGACCTTGTTAATGTTTTTCATATGAAGTACTGAACATTTTACTTATCCTGGTGGCATGACTGATCATTTACTTACCCAGTTAAGACATGTTAGCCGGGTTTCATTTATCAACTATTATAATTGTTATTGTTGTGTTAATCAATCTTTATTAATTGATGTCATCTACCAAGGAATGCTGCCAGAGCTCATAATATTCACACATGATGATACAGAATGATAGTAGCCCACAAAATCGGTGCAAAGGCTTATAAAATAACTTTCCTTCCTAGTAGGACTGCACAGGAACTCGTTAACCGCCGAGTTAGTTAGAATACAAAATTAGACTGTGTGTTACTTGTCAATCTAGTACATGAATATACCTGCATCATGTTTTGAAAAACTGAATACTTAGTTATCCGCCAGTGTCACAGCCTTCATCTAATCTTTTCCAGTAGCTGATGAGGCTGAGATATTTAGTAAAATTATCTTCCCTTCAAGCACCACTCCTCGTTCCAAGGACTAGATGCCACGCCAGGTGTTGCAGGCCGTGTCGTCGTACGGGGCTGACTGAGCAGGTCCTCGAGGCTCCAGGGTCGGCTGCTGCATTTCTGAGGTCAGTCCAGAATTACATACCCTAGTCAGCATGTGCTGGCCTGAGCCCCAGCGGCCTGGATCGATATTCTACACTTTACAGCTTTTAAATATTGTTGCAAAGTATTTCACTGGTTCCATCCATTCGGCTAGTGTATGTTAAAAATATTGCCTTGACAATAACAAGATTTTGATCAATAATTACTTATAAGTATTGCTTTCGAAGAGGCACTGTGTGTATCCATATGTATAAATACCTACCTATATGTATAGGTACATACCTTCCATAACTTTCTGACAAGTCAGGAATAATAAGGAAGTACTTAAGTCTTATGTATACTTATACCTTTCTTTTTAGTATATCTATTACCTAGAAATCTATGCATTATAAATTTATAGATTCAAATATTTCTCTACTGATATACTCATCAGTAGCTTATGGGTCACAGTTGGTTTTCTCTCCACCATGCGATAATAAACACATCTCACAATGTTTAACTAGGTTTCAGATAGGCTCAGACTACATAATAGACGCATTTTTCCTGAAATAAAAATGACATATTATGTATCTAGCCTATCTGAAACCTAGTCATTTCTGCATGGTGATATTACAACTGAGGCGCGCGGGCGACTCACTCTATTTATATAGGCACCCGCACCTTGCAAATTAAAGGTGGAGAGAAAAACGGACTTTATTTAACTGTCACTGTGACCCTTATGATGCCGAACACGGAGAAAGTCGAAACGCCATATCTCACAATGTTTAACTAGGTTTCAGATAGGCTAGATACATAATATGTCATTTTTATTTCAGGAAAAATGCGTCTATTTTTAAACCCCGAAATAAATGGGTGTTATAATTTTAACGTATTCTGTGTCTGTCTGTGGTAGCGTTAGCTCCCTAACGGTTGAACCGATTTTCTAATGTTTCACCGAGTGTTATTGGTTACTTTATCAAAACCGGCTTAGCCATAAAAAAAATATGCGACTTTCAGTGTTGAATGTCGGGGGATTTTAACTATGGATAGGTTATTTACATAGAAAATTCTGCATCTAAAGTTTTACATAATACATATTTTTTCCAGGGATGTCCTACCATCAGTGGAGCCGGGATACCTGATGAAAATGTTGCCTGAAAATGCACCTGAAGAGCCCGAGTCTTGGAAGGATGTGCTTCAGGACTTCAACCAAGCTATTATGCCTGGGGTGAGTAACATTTAGTACCTTACCAAAAAAAAGTAAGATGGCTCAGAAATGGCTCCAGACTGCCACTTACTACACATGAAAAATAACCCACGCACCCTGGGCAGTCAGCGAATAACGCAAATCTGACTATCCTTTCACCACAGTGACAAACCATGGTCTATAGCTGCTATACACCCTGTATTCATAGAACGAAGTGCCTGTTTACAATAGACTTGCAAGAGTCGTCATGCGTGATACACGATTTATTTTATTACAAAAATTCGGATATCACGATGACGCTTGAATTCGCGGGCTAGTGTTTGTCACCGATACGCTAAGAAGATCTAAGTTTACCTACGTACCTAGTACAAGCTAATTTTGATGTGGTATATTTCAGGTGACACACTGGCACTCGCCGCGCTTCCACGCGTTCTACCCGACCGGCCAGTCCTTCGAGAGTATCGTGGGCAACATGCTCAGCGACGGACTCGGGGTCATCGGGTTCAGCTGGGTAAGTTGAACCAATGAGAGGAGGAAATCAAATGTATCTTTTAAACTAGGCCTCTATCAAGGAGCCTAAAAATTCTGTTCTGAGGATGCCACCACTACCGGCTATCTAACAGAATCGCCGGCCAGAGGATTCGAGGGCACAATGTCACACGCTATGTTTGCGTGTTAGTGGTCTCCATCTTGAGAACTCGTCTAGCAAAATGTTAATAGCTGTTTAGTGTTTATATAGTGCCACAGTTTAGTGTTTATATAGACAATCATTTTTATGACCAACTGGCACTGCAGCTTGTAGGTTTTATAATATTACCCATTGCATTATATTTGGCTTCCTTGTATTTATAACTAATATGTATATATAAAATACATTGCCGTTCTCTATCTTTATTGGCATCGACTACACTAGCGGTGGTAGCTCAGTCGGGTAAGCGCCCGCTTCTCACGCCAGAGATGGGTTCGAATCCCGGCGCTGACATATACCAATGAGTTCTTTTCTGAATTTAAGTACAATGTATACCATCGCTCTTACGGTGAAGGAAAACATCGTGAGGAAACCTGCATATCTAGATTTAGCACATCTAGATATGTGAACCCACCAACCCGCAGTGGACCAGCGTGGTGGGAAAATGGTCCAAGCTTAGGAAGGCAGTTTAGACCTTGGGGATATGCACAACGGTTCCATTCGAGAGAGCCAGGTGCAGGTACTGTTACCCCCACAGAGAATAGAATAGAATAGACTAGACTAGCAAATGAACTTACCTAGTACCTACGTGTCTCCTACAGCTACTTACATAATTATTAACTTGGCTTTACGGTCTATTGTTTATCAACCTATTGTTTTAATATCACAATTTCCTAGAACCTACAAAATTTTCCTACGATCTACAACGATGAGCTAATAATTACAAACTGGTACTGAAAACATCGTAAAAGCCGTGCACTTGTGCAAGGATATTCTCCTTATAGTTGACTGACATACTATAGCTATTTAGCTATACTAAAACAGGAGGAGCAGTGTCAAATTTAAATAAATGAATCATTCAATTTATGACGAATCGGTCACTGGAATACGGTTGTGGAAAGTAAGGCCGAATCAGCCCCATTACTGAGGCTAGCAGGATCGATAGGATCATAAGGCGTAATGACATTCAACCTTACGCAGGCCCTCATTTCTTCCAATATTATTAGAACTACACGTGGTTACAATTAATTAATGTGTACGCAGATATCGAGTCCGGCGTGCACGGAGCTGGAGGTGGTGAGCATGAACTGGCTCGGGAAGCTGCTGGGGCTGCCCGAGGAGTTCCTCAACTGCTCCGACGGACCGGGCGGAGGCGTCATCCAGGTACCAAATTATTTCATTTACCAATGATGAAACTTTCAGTGCACCATCAGACATAGTAACCATATGACATAGACCACCTGTCCTCGTAGACCGCCAACAGGCAGTGTACATTTATTTTATCTTCAGATGGTGTGACGTATATGCATTATTGCATAGGTATATCCAAATCTCACAACTCTTTGCAATACCGCATTCGATAACTAAAACTTCGTATGCAATTTTCCAGGGATCCGCCAGTGAAGCGACTCAAGTAGGGCTTCTAGTTGCTAAAGACAAGACGATTCGAAGACTGCTAGAGGCAGACCCCACGCTGTCGGAGGGCGAGGTGGCCGCGCGCCTCGTCGCATACACCTCCGACCAGTGCAACTCCTCGGTGGAGAAGGCCGGCTTACTCGGGAACATGAAAATGAGACTACTCAAAGCAGACAGCAACGGAAGGTTGCGCGGAGAAACCGTCAAACAAGCTTTCGATGAAGATATCGCCCAAGGCCTGATCCCATGCTACATGGTCGCCAACCTGGGTACCACTGGAACCTGCGCCTTCGACCCGTTGTATGAAATAGGACCAGTCTGCAATGAAGCTAACGTGTGGCTGCATGTCGACGCTGCGTACGCAGGAGCTGCCTTCATTTGCCCGGAATACAGACACCTGATGAAAGGAGTAGAATATGCAGACTCCTTTGATTTCAACCCTCATAAATGGTTACTTGTTAACTTCGACTGCTCCGCAATGTGGGTGAAGAGGGGATACGAGCTTGTCAATGCCTTCAATGTGCAGAGGATTTATTTAACAGACACCGATACAAATGTGAAGGTTCCTGACTACAGACACTGGCAGATGCCGCTCGGTCGCAGGTTCCGGGCCCTCAAGTTGTGGACGGTGATGAGGCTGTATGGGGCTGAGGGTTTGAGGAATCACATCAGAAACCACATTAGTCTCGCACTGCATTTTGCCAACTTGGTGAGGTCTGATGACCGCTTCCTGGTGGAGCCAGAGCCGTCCATGGGCCTGGTCTGCTTCCGGCTGAGGGACGGAGACTCAACCACGAAGCTTCTACTCGATAATCTAACAGCTAAGAAGAATCTGTTCATGGTGGCGGCCACCTACCGCGGTCGCTACATCATCCGGTTTGTTGTGTGTTCACGACTGACTACGAAGGAAGATGTTGAATACAGTTGGATGAAAATAAAAGAGGAAGCCGATCTCATCAGCTCGAATAAAGTAACGCTTAAGTCTCAAATACCTGCTATTAATCACATACCAGTTTTAAGCTCGTGCGAAAAATCAAAGTAAGTTACAGTTGAAAACAAAAGTAAAAGCGATGCTAGAAGTCGGTACCTTTTACAGCGAAAAAGTGTTTGTGTAGTTGAATTCATAAATATAATGTAGGTAGGTTTAATTTATGTGTAAGTAGGTATAATCTGATATAGTTAAAGCTGTGCTGAAAGTTGGATAAATGAATAATAAGATACCTAGATAATAAATTGTGTAGTAACTATACCTAATGGTAAATATTAATAAACTAAATTTTTAACGAATACTTTTTTTGATTAATGATCAACATTTTGTTGGCCCTTCCTGGCGTCCACATCATCAGCCAACAAATCATTAACTGCTAGCCTCTTGCGCGTACACGTGGGTGTGTACTGTGTACGCGGCCTTGTCGGTCTATTATACCGTGATTATACCACCTAGACAAGGATGTCAGTCTAGGTGGCCTGATAACTACGATACCATGATCAGTAGGTACAATAATAATGATTAGGTATATTGATATTATGGATATTACTCAAACGAAAATTAATAACAACTGATAAACTTATCGCAAAAGAAAAAATGCTAAAGGAGCTTTATCAACATTCACATACTTCTACATGGTGTTCATTTTAGAACCGGAATTAGTTTTTTCCGAATTTTACAAAGCAACTTTATGTGTTTTAGTTAGTGTTGCCTACAAATCGTTTTGCAATCGTTTTTTCTACCCAATAAACATATATTGCAATTAGGATAGGACAATAGAGTATCAATACCTCTTCTAATGCTGCTATTAGGTACTATCGGTAAACACCTATGGATAGTATCGTAGCTGGCGATCAATAAATAGTCGATAGTATTGGTCTTAAATATTGGCTTACGTACATACTAACTTAACTACGTACACGGCACAAGTTTTAACTACACGGCACAAGGCTTAACTACGTACACGGCACAAGTGACATGTGCATGCGACCCCAAAGCTGTTAACTTCACATTGCTACAAGCAAAGCTATCAGAAGGTATGTACAAGAAGGATAAGCTTTAATCCTATAGTATACGCAACAGTGCTGCGCTTACAAACAATTTGACACGTCGCAGTTCGATTCGATCGCTTGTATGAAAAAAGCGATTCCAGCTCCGTAGTGTTTAGTAGCAACACTAAATTACTAAAATACGTTTTGCGTTTGATAGATTCAAATCAAAACTTCGAATGTAGTGTCAAATTCAAATTGTGTGTGATCGCAGCATAGTTCCGAGTTTCTGATAAAAATATTTTTTTACACCCTGTGCACTGTAAATCTTTTCAGATTGCAATCAAAGCCGTTTAATACGCTTCGCGTCTTCCTTGCATAGCTATATAGTCCGATGGACCAGTCGTCTCAATTCTTGTCCACATAACTACTTAGTCAAAATCCTAAAGTACCTAATTTTAATTTTTATTTCGACTATCTGCGCTCTATTTGTGCTGCAAATATGGATTCCAAGGAATTCCGTGAATTTGGTAAAGCTGCCATCGATTTAATTGCTGATTACATGGATAATATTCGAGAGAGGTAAGCATTTATTTTCTTTAGTATAGATAGATAGATAGGTACACCCAAGGACTTGGTTTGGGTACACCTAACTTCTTCAGCACCTTTGGTGCTATGCTGAATACCCGTGGTTACCTAAATGGCTACTTTTGTCTCCTGCACTGGGATATAATGCATTCTATTTTTGTGTTCTTATATTTATTAGATTTAATTATTTTGAATAAAGAATGGACAACATTTCATTTTCTTTACCCTATATTTTTATTAGCTATTCGGAAAGATTATAGAAAATTAGTGGACCCGTATTTTTTTATTTTGTATATACATTAATTTTTGCATGTTATTTTTAACTTTAAAGTTAATTATTTTAAAACCGGAAGTGAAGTCACATATTAGGCTCACTTTTTATTTTTGTCTATTGCCTGAGTCTCGAAAAAAAACATAAATGACACTGACAAGTGACATTTAAACTTTGTTTACATGCCAACCAACAAATGGGTCATTTTCAAATGACATTGATATTTCTGATGATGGAAAGTAGGTAATTATCATGTAAAAAAATAAGCAGAAGCATTTTTTCAGCTGTGTAGGCGGTGGCATGCTCTGGGACATATTGATGTCCTCCACGACGTATCCGTCGACGGCGACACCGAGCTAGTTCCGGGCGTGTGCTCGGCAGTGGCTGGCGAACCCGAACTTTGTCTTGAATACTCTTCGGCAGGTGTAGCAGAAGAGCTGGCCACTTGAGTTGTATGTGTAGTCGTAGGTGGGCTTTGGGCGAGCTTTCCGATGCTGGCGTTTGGTGTCAAGGTCTTGGAGCCGGGCGTGTTCAAAATTGGCCGTGCCTTTCATGACTGCATTTCGCCATTCGCGTCTGTTCTGGGCCAGTTCCTCCCACGTCTCACACGATATGTCGCACGATACCAGGTGACGCTTCAGTACGTCCTTGTACCGTAAGTGCTGGCCTCCGACTCTCCGTTATATATAGAGGTCATCTATTAATAATAAATAAAAAAATAGTCAGAAAGTGTCAGAACAGAATTAATGAAAATGACCCAAATAAACAACAACGTCACGATAAAACGTCAAATTCAATCAAAAATGAAAGTGACAGTTACTTTGTTTTTAAATCTATAGGCTTTGATCATCAAAATGCATCGCACCTGATGCATGACGTCATCAGCACTTTTTTACTATTTTATGATTTTCTCGAAAATGATACATCCAAAAAATACAAAAACATTTTTTTTGTGTCCTTTAGAGCTAAATCTCGAAATGGTTTTCGATTTATAGCAGCTTTAGTTTTTTGAAATGTTGTCCATTGGGCGCTCTGCTACAAACAAGTGACAACCAAGGGAAATAGTTTTATTGCGAGTGCAACCTTTCATCCACACAATCTACAGTTGATTGTCCCATGAATTGTTAGCCCTCAGAATATTTCGCCTAACGAAGGTTTCACGAAACGAAGGTTTTAGGATGAAACGTTGCAGTCTCGCAATTATTTATTTAGATTTTGATGAACCGTTACATTCCCTACATGGTAATGGGTAATATTGTCTGTAGTACAGTGTAATAAATAGGTATATAGCTCAGGTATATAGAATAGGTAGGGGAGACCGGGGACAAAAGTAACAGTTTGTAGTTTCTGTCTGATTTCTCGGTATTAATAACATTTACGATAAAATAAATATAGTCACATAAAACTTTCGTCTATAGTCTACAAATATCCTTTATTACTTTACTTAATGCATCACGAATTATACCAATTTTAAAGCCTCAAAAAAAAAGGGAAATCGTTACTTTCGACCCCATGGTCAGGGCGAAAGTAACAAGGCATGGGTCGAAAGTAACAACCCATAAATTCTGCCGAATGTTATAAATATGATTCAGAATAAAGAACAAAAAAATCAATCAAATTATTTAGTTAAGAAAACTTCTTATAAAACTATCAAAACTAAAAAAAACTTATAACTTATTGACAAAACTAAAAAAAACTTCTTAACATAAACTTTAAATGAGATCCATCATTTAAACTGACTAACTGATAAGAAGTTGTTTTATTTGTGCTATAATATACAATATTATGGCACAAATATCTAATCAAAACAACAAAAAATAAAAATTTACAATGTGACATGGCAAACTTACCTAAGAAACATGTTACTTTTGTCCTGCCGCGAGCTGTTACTTTTGTACCCATCCCCATTTTTTAAATATCAGGCGACATAACTTTAAAAGAGCACGTGTTATTCGAAAACAATTTATAACATGCTACAGACAATCTTATAATGAATCAATGAGCAAATAGTCATATGATTCTTGGCATCTTAATTCTACGTAAACACTAAATGAATAAACATCAAAAAACTTACTTTTGGTGTGTAAA
Organism: Plutella xylostella; assembly: GCF_932276165.1. Lineage (NCBI taxonomy): Eukaryota > Metazoa > Arthropoda > Insecta > Lepidoptera > Plutellidae > Plutella > Plutella xylostella. The sequence continues at coordinate 5,161,571 of NC_063984.1, read as the reverse complement.
ATCACGAAATGCTCACTAACACAAACTTGCACCGCGGCTCGGGCGCGGAAAAAGATAGCATGCGCGGGGGGCAGTGCAAGCTGACAACCAGCGGTCGCCGGCGACGTTTCGGCTATTGGGGAAGTCTACAGAGTCTTTGTTACTTCCGACCCGCTGTTACTTTTGTCCCCGGTCTCCCCTACACGAACCTAAGTATGTATAGTGTGTAAAATATAATTTCATTATGTTCAGGGATGTGTTGCCATCGGTGGAGCCCGGTTATTTGCTGAAGATGTTGCCTGAAAATGCGCCTGAACAGCCAGAAGAATGGAAAGATTTGATACAAGATTTCAACCACGCCATTATGCCTGGGGTTAGTTTGTAGGTATTTAAATATCTACATATTTTTTTAAAGATCCTAACTCTACTTAACTCAACAGACGACATTCTCGATGGTTACATACAATATTTTAATTATATCTACTGAGAGGTATATCGTATGTTAGGGAATGTTGAGTGAACGAAAATTCCTCCCTGTTATCAAGAAAAAGTGCAATTCATTCTAGTCACATGAGCCGCAGTTTTCCTACTGACTGACCCGACACGACCTAGTAACTATCTAATATTTAATCTCTGACCGTGGGTGGGTTTCAATTTGGACTAAGTACGTAGTTAATTCAGAAAAACATGATAACGGTCAAAACAAGTAATTAAAAGTATTAAAACACTTGCCTACAGCTTTTTACGTAACCCTGTACCTAAATAAATACTTAGGTAAGTATAACATTCCCAGAACTGTTGATACAATCAAACACTACGTCTTATCTTAGTAAAAGAATAATATTACATACTAAAGAGTTACTAGGTAATTATCCAATAATGTATCATTATTGATTTGTATCAAGATCAGGATCTAATGTTTGGACTAAACATTGTGTTTGTAGATAACGCACTGGAGCTCTCCGCGGTTCCACGCGTACTTCCCGGCCGGCCACTCGTACGAGAGCATCGTCGGCAACATACTCAGCGATGGACTCGGCGTTATTGGATTCAGCTGGGTATGTCTGAAACCATGGTTGGTACCTCCATGAAGATTTTGACGATTTCTTTAATCCTTATCATTAGGGTGTGCATAATACGGACTTATATATACTTTATAATAAGAGAGAAACGGGGGTGATAAGCAGTTTTTTCCAGACAATTTCAATGCCAATAAGCTCACCTTCAGCTCCGTTATTCAGAAGCATCATAGTATTGGAGTGGAGCCTATTCTATTGGTTAAAAAAATATGTTCAAGAAATGCCTCGCATGAATGGCGAGGCATTTCTTTCTATAACCTTTTCTTTGTGCAACTTCTGTATCATTCACAACTGGTAGCTTAAGAGTAAACCAGCACTCAATTATCTAATGCAGATATCGAGTCCGGCGTGCACGGAGCTGGAGGTGGTGAGCATGAACTGGCTCGGGAAGCTGCTGGGGCTGCCCGAGGAGTTCCTCAACTGCTCCGACGGACCGGGCGGAGGCGTCATCCAGGTACGAAATGCTATTTATAATGCCTTGCTCACAACTAGAGACTACTACGTTACGCAATAAAAAGCATAATATTTCTCCACCTCTATTTCAGTGTACTGCTAGCGACTCAACTCACTTAACCCTCCTTGTGGCTAGAGACAAGACGATCCGGAGGCTGCTGGCGGCTGACCCCGCGCAGTCGGAGGGCGAGTTGGCTGCGCGCCTCGTCGCATACACCTCCGACCAGTGCAACTCCTCTGTAGAGAAGGCCGGCTTACTCGGGAACATGAAGATGAGACTACTCAAAGCAGACAGCAACGGAAGGTTGCGAGGAGAAACCGTCAAACAAGCTTTCGATGAAGATATCGCCCAAGGCCTGATCCCATGCTACGTTGTCGCCAACCTTGGCACCACAGGAATCTGCGCCTTCGATCCGTTGTATGAAATAGGACCAGTCTGCAATGAAGCTAACGTGTGGCTGCATGTCGACGCTGCGTACGCAGGAGCTGCCTTCATCTGCCCAGAATACAGACACTTGATGAAAGGGGTGGAATATGTAGACTCCTTTGACTTCAACCCTCATAAATGGTTACTTGTTAACTTCGACTGCTCTGCGATGTGGGTGAAGAGGGGATACGATCTTGTAAATGCCTTCAATGTGCAGAGGATTTATTTAACAGACACCGATACTAATGTGAAAGTGCCAGACTACAGACACTGGCAGATGCCGCTCGGTCGCAGGTTCCGGGCCCTCAAGTTGTGGACGGTGATGAGGCTGTATGGGGCTGAGGGTTTGAGGAAATACATCAGAAACCACATTAGCCTCGCACTCCATTTTGCCAACTTGGTGAGGTCTGACGACCGCTTCCTGGTGGAGCCAGAGCCGTCCATGGGCCTGGTCTGCTTCCGTCTGAGGGACGGAGACTCGACCACGAAGCTCCTGCTCGATAATCTAACAGCTAAGAAGAAATTGTACATGGTTGCGGCCACATATCAATCTCGATTTATCATTCGATTCGTTGTCTGTTCGAGATTAACTACCAAAGAAGATATCGAATACAGTTGGAATAAAATAAAAGAGGAAGCTGACCTCCTCAGGCCAAATAAAATAAGAATACCTGCTATCAATCCTATACAAGTCCACTCATGTGAAAAATTAAAGTAAACAGTCGCATATCCAACACATAGTAACAAGCGTGTAATGTTGCTCTAGCTAAATAATGCGGCACTCTGAATAGATAGGAAAATGGTCGACTTCGTAACGAACCTCCGATCATTCGCAAATTCGCAACAGAAAGTGGTTGCATTTTTAAATAAGAAACAGAGCTTCAGCTGCAAAAGTTTTAGTTTTTAGTGTAATGTTCCTTGATGTGCATCTTAAAAGCAATATGCAGCATTTTGGGATTCCTTTCACAGATAAGTTGACTAATAAGAGTAATTAGTAGGATGCAATAACCTAATTCGTGTGCAGAATATACCCAAATATCAAATACCAGTCTAAATCATATTTATTTATTTAAATTTAAAATTATTATTTTACACTTTACAATCGATAATCTTCTATTATTATTTATTGTCACTGAGAATCAAACACAGCTGCACCGGTAGCTGACACAAATACCGTAGGAATACCCTTTGGGGAGGCAGTGTTGTTGGCAAATTGTATCTTCAGTGGCGTCTTCGTACTGGCAAGGTATTCTGCCGTGGACATGCTCTGAAACAAAAAAATACTATATGTATCCATAGATTTATATTACAATAAAAATACTATGGGAATAAATGATATCTTTTTCATTTATATCTGTTATTGTCCACTAATTAAAAGTTACTCAACAAGTTATGGAAAGGCTTATACTCCCGTTTGGAAAGCAAATTAAAGTCACCGACATCGACATCTTAAATCTGCAATCTGAACGACGACCTAAGACAAGAATGTATGTAGTGCCAGTGGTTAGATGAGGAAGGCTGAGGACAGATTTTTTATAGCGCTCTCCCAAGGAGAGACATTTGTGTCCAGTGGACGATTACGGGCTGATGACGATAATTCATTAAGACTATAAGACTTGGTTGCCGGTCTCGCTATGCTTCACGTCAAGTGAAAGCATTTTATGAATTTTATGATATGTAGGTAAATTATGTATTTTACTGTAAGTATATCATTGCTAGGATGGTAATGTGTTTCTGGCTTCTGGGCGACCTCGTCTATACTTTCTATAATACTACCTATTCTAACTTAATGTTCGTACAGCTACTTATGTATACATTTACGTATTAGTAGGTGCTAATAAGTATGTATGAATGAATACTAACAAACGGTTAGTCGGCTACTTATTTAGGGTAACGTACTATATACCTACCTACATTCTGAACGATGATAAACACAATTCAATCAAAAACCTACCAACGTACTTCATAATATTTCACGAAAAAACAACATAACTACTAACCTATGTTCAAAGGTTTTGTTGTCTCCTCAACCACTGTCTCCTGCTGTGGTTCAACCACTGTCTCCTGTTGTGGTTCAACCACCGTCGTTGGTTGTGGTTTAGCTTCAGTCTCAATTATTTGAGCTTTGACCTCCTCAGTCCTCTGCACCGCCACATCTCTCGGGTAACACAAAGCACTTGGTACAAAAACAAATGCTAACACAAAAACGAACAATAACTTGGTGAAAAACATTTTGACTGTTGACCGGTTGGACTGTGGAACTCGAATGACTGTCTCACAGGTACCCGCCTATTATAGAATAATTTAGTGTCGGCCGCCGAGCAATACCTACCTACTTATGAGAAATACGAGTGAGTAATGCATTGTTGACCATTCGATTCTCGGTAGATCGTTAATTCTTCCGCAGGATGACGTGTTAATGGGTTTAGACTGGATGCGTTGTTGCGTTCGCGCATTAAATTATGTTTCGCAATATTATCTCTGAGGTCATCTAGTTACCAGGTTCGAGAACTTTGAATATTTTGTTTGTCTTTAGTTAATTTGTTAGTATTTTGCAAGTCATAACACTCATAACTCATAAAAACGCAACTGCGACATTTGCATTTAATTTAAATTACCATAAACTTATTGTGCCTTCTTGTAGTTTGATTTATAATTAATTAAATGGAAATAATTCGAGACCAATGTGTCTCAAACCGTAACCTAAAGTTTTAACTTGTATTTGCTGTAAAGTCAATAAAAATCCTTAAAAACTTAGCAACTATTTATTTTTGGGTTTGTGTATTTAAATGATGCTTTAGATAAGAATATGTAGTAAAATTCATAGTTACTTAAAAAAATAAACTAACATACTGTAGGTAATATCCAGTACATAGTATAAAAGTCAAAAGATCAATACATACTTAGCTACTATATCAATCAAATATGTCATCATAGGCGACCAGGGTTCGTTTGAGGTCCTTGGGCGGGGGCGGGTTGCGGGGCGAGGGGGCGGGGGTCCACGCCTCCTTGGGCGCCGGCTTGCGGGTCAGCGATATGCGCCAGCCTTCCTCCGAGCCTTCCAGAGTAGCAAGGACTCTTGATGCCACTTCCGGGTTCTCAAATGTTAGGTAGATCCTGGGGAAATATGTATGTCAGTTAGCATAGGTAAATAAAATGAATACAAAAAAACGCTAATCTAAATATGGTACTAAGATACCATTGTTTCAGTGGTTTGACCCAATTCAATAGTTCTAGTGTTTGTCAATAACAATGTAATCAGAATTGGTTGGTGACCATAATGCCATAAAGCGCATGAAGTGACCAAGTCAGAAGGCTGCTATTATCTTATGCAAAACCTATCTTTATGGACAGCCCATCAATGGAGAGGCCAGTTCTAAAGAACTGCTTATGGTCCAACAAGTGATTGCATGTAAGAAAAAAAAACAATATACAATATATGTAAAATATCGTATTGGCTCACAAAAAGACTTACTTGTCTTCATCAAGCTCCTGCATGAATGTGAAGGGTTCGTAGGTGGCCAGGCGCCGCCTCATCAGGTCCTCAGACAGGTTGGGACCGATGATCAGTACTGTGTTGTTGACAATGGGAGGCCTAGCAGTTGGGGTGGGTGTTTCGCCACCAGCTGTGGAGCTGCTTGCTGGTGTTCTGTTGCCTTTTTCTTCCCTGTTATTGAGATTATGATATAAAATATGAAGGTAAGGAGTATATTTGATGTTCTTTATTCTTTAAATGAAGACTTCAGTAGTGGAAGTTGTGTAGTAGTCAGGACATTAGAGTACTAGGACTTAAATCATATTATTATACTGATACAAGCAGCTGCAGTAGCAAGTGAATGTATTATTGTTTATGTTTAGACTATTTCTTCTTCACAATTCTTACAACAGACCTTGCATGTGATTCATTTTAGGCAGTGCATTCATTTGCTTTCAGTAATATTTCAGTGTTTTATGGATGGTAAGGATACTTACTTCTCCCTAGCAGTTACAAAGGAGTCATATAGGTATTTGACTCTTGGTGATGACTTTTCTTCAGGCGGAGGGGGCTCCTGCGAAGCACTGAATGGCTGGTACGAGGCGACGCCACCCGTAGCTCCAGCTGAACCACTCAACTTGCGTTCTCGGCCTAAAATGGACAACATTTCATTTTCTTTACCCTATATTTTTATTAGCTATTCGGAAAGGTTATAAAAAATTAGAGGACTCGTATTTTTTTATTTTGTATATACATTAATTTTTGCATGTTATTTTTAACTTTAAAGTTAATTATTTTAAAACCGGAAGTGACATCACATATTAGGCTCAATTTTTATTTTTGTCTATTGCCTTAGTCTCGAAAAAAAACATAAATGACACTGACAAGTGACATTTAAACTTTGTTTACATGCCAACCAACAAATGGGTCATTTTCAAATGACATTGATATTTCTGATGATACAAAGTAGGTACTTATCATGTAAAAAAATTAGCAGAAGCATTTTTTCAGCTGTGTAGGCGGTGGCATGCTCTGGGACATATTAAATAGAGGCCATCTCTTAATAAGTACTAACCATTTTATATGATAAATTAAAAAAATAGTCAGAAAGTGTCCGAACAGAAATTATGAAAATGACCCAAATAAACAACAACGACTCGATAAAACGTCAATGTCAATCAAAAATGAAAGTGACATTCTATTCTATTCTATTCTATTCTCTGTGGGGGTGTAAGTACCTGCACCTGGCTCTCTCGAATGGAACCTTTGTGCATATCCCCAAGGTCTAAACTGCCTTCCTAAGCTTGGACCATTTCCCACCACGCTGGTCCAATGCGGGTTGGTGGGTTCACATATCTAGATTGATGTGCTAAATCTAGATATGCAGGTTTCCTCACGATGTTTTCCTTCACCGTAAGAGCGATGGTATACATTGTACTTAAATTCAGAAAAGAACTCATTGGTACATGTCAGCGCCGGGATTCGAACCCGCATCTCTTGATTGAGAAGCGGGCGCTCACCCGACTGAGCTACCACCGCTCTTGAAAGTAAAATGAAAGTGACAGTTACTTTGTTTTTAAATCTTTAGGCCATGATCATCAAAATGCATCGCACCTGATGCATGACGTCATCAGCACTTTTTTACTATTTTATGATTTTCTCGAAAATGATACATCCAAAAAATACAAAAACATTTTTTTTATGGCCTTTAGAGCTAAATCTCGAAATGGTTTTCGATTTATAGCAGCTTTAGTTTTTTGAAATGTTGTCCATTGTTAAAACATGAGAGTGATGAACATGTTCCTATTAGAATATCATTAGTTCATGTATCAAACATAAAGAGAAATGACACATTCGGGTTTTTCACTATAACTATGTAAATCTAAAACTGTAAAAGAGATAACTGACCTGCCCGTGGCCTTTTAAAAGTAGCATTTTGAGGTTGAGGCGGTGGACTTTTAATCGCCTGAATAGCGCCACTTTTAATAAGTTTTCGAGCAATCTCCCGGGCATCCCGAGCTTCAGTGGGCCGTTTCGGCAGTACCGGCTTTTCAGGTTCCTGCTTTGGTGCTTTCAGTGCCTGTAAAGCTTTCTTCTTTTTCTTCAACTTTTGATATTTTGCTTGTAACATTAACTCCTCTTCCGTGAGGTTAACGGGAAAGTGTAAATAAACCATGGCCTACTTCGCTAATATCTTTGCCACGAATGTGAAAACTAATTTATTATTCTATAAATAAACAATGTAAAAATTATAATTCGTAGTTTTTACAATAAAGGCAAAGAGAAACACGAGAAACGAGAAACACAAAAACAACAACACATCCAGTGTTGCCACCTTAGTTTTAGTAAGAACCGAAAAAGTGCTAGTTTGGTCCAAGTCCAACAACTAGCCATAGAGAAAATAATCGGGCTAGATGGAGCAAAAGAGAAGACTCGCTTTATTACTTATGATTTTAATTTTGTAATTTGAAAGTTGAAATCGCATTACAATATAAAATAAATTCGATTTCTTCCAAGATTTAGCAAAAAAAAGGCTGAGGTGGCAACACAGTGACAAGTGTCATTCATTTGTTTTGATTTGACGTAAATCCATAGACAAGCAAAAAAAATAACTTTGTCTATGAGTTGAACCATAGACAAAAACCATAAACAAAGTTTGTTTTTTAATATGTATGCTCTACATTTTACAAGACATGTCGTGCGGTGTATGGCTGCCTGTTTTGTTTTTTTTTCACATTATTTCTGTTCTGTGAACAAAGTCAATGTGTCAACTGTCAATCAAAGTCTGAAGTCTGACACAAAAAGCAAGGTATTTTAAAATTTCGTGATATTATTTTCATGGTCAAGAAAACGATTGTACTAATAAAGTAACTCGCAAAATGTTCCGATTAACTAGAAATATATATCCTACCGTATCAAAGGCCCTTTTCAACCGGGCCACTCCAACAGAAAGTGGTATTTTAATACTTGTGCAAGGATCGAAAAACTTTTCTTCTCTGGGTAAACTCTATTGTAATTTATAGAATACCGAAAATAGCTAGTATTTATTGTATTCATATCATATTTATTAATGATCTTTTCCAGCCGATAATGAGAAATTTTCATTAAAACATGAAGAAGTGGGCCGACCCCTTTATTTTGATGCCCAAGCAACAACTCCTATGGTAAGTATGCAGTTATGTTTATATACATCAGGTTATGATTTCCCTTACTCCTCCTGACGATAACCTTTATCATACTAACAGTATATTCAATATGAAAATATAACCTAGGAATCAATAAAAAAAACAATACAAAATATTAAAATGTTTTTGTAATTGACGGTAAAATTTTCCAGGACCCTAGAGTTCTTGATGCAATGCTGCCATATCTAGTCAACTACCATGGCAACCCACACTCGCGAACGCACACTTACGGCTGGGAAAGTGAAGCTGCTGTAGAAAAGGCCAGAGAACAAGTTGCTAATTTGATTGGGGCCGATCCCAAGGAAATCATTTTCACATCAGGAGCTACTGAGTCTAACAATATATCTGTGAAAGGTGTGGCCAGATTCTATGCACCCAGGAAGAAGCACATTGTGACAACACAAATTGTAAGTACTTGCCTATTGGATTACCTACATTGTGCAATGTGCATACATAATTTATTTTATGGATTAAGTTCTATGTTATAATGACAACACTCAATATACCATGGAACTTAATCCATAAAATAAAACACCATAAAATTTACATAATATTACACAATCATTGCATCAACTGTGAATAATTTTCAGCATGGGTAATTATGTTATGATTGAAAAAAATAATTGTAAACTTATTCTGAATGTCATAAACATGTATATAATTTTGCTAAATTTTAGGAGCATAAATGTGTATTGGACTCATGCAGAGCACTGGAAGGAGAAGGATTCAAAGTTACATACTTGCCTGTTGGACCTAACGGAATCATCAACCTAGAAGAACTGGACAAAGCAATGACACCAGAAACAAGTCTTGTTTCCATCATGGCAGTCAACAATGAAATAGGTAATACTTGTTTAATATATTTGAATATAGATGCTGCCCTTTAAATAAGTAGAATACAAAAAGAGCATCTATATCCCTGATGAGGAGATGATCATCACACACACAAGTTCCAAGTTCCAACATGCTGTTATAATTAGTTCAACATACTTATCTGTTATGCTAATAGAAAACTGTGTGTTCAGTTGTTACACTTCACCAGTGATAACAGTGCCATTGAATTTATAATTATTTCCTGTACTGTCAATGAATGGCCCACTTTTTCAGGTGTGAAGCAGCCAATATCTGACATTGGGGCCATGTGCAAGAGCAAGAAAGTATTTTTCCACACTGATGCAGCCCAAGCTGTGGGTAAAATAGATCTGGATGTCAACAAAATGAATATTGATTTGATGTCAATATCTGGGCACAAAGTTTATGGACCTAAAGGGGTTGGCGCATTGTTCATAAGGAGACGGCCAAGGGTGAGGGTGGAGCCCATACAGAGCGGTGGAGGCCAGGAGAGGGGCATGAGGAGTGGAACTGTACCAACACCTTTGGCAGTGGGTTTAGGTTTGTATGGCATGAAATTTTGGAACCTGGGCATTTGAAAGGATATTCCCAAAACACAACCAAATTAGTCCATCTATTATTAAGCAATTATGTGAAACTGATAAAGCTCAAACTAAGTAAGATAACAGCACTTATTATACCTTACCTGTTTCATACTTACGTCACACCCTCGGCAGTCAGCGACTGACGCTGATCTGACTAGCCAATCTATCCCCCTACCATAGTCTACCTTTATGCTAAGAACGAAAAGATCTTATAGGTACTTATTCCAGTTTCCAGTCCCTATTCTCAAATTCCACTTAACTCACTCAGTGTATATGTAACAGGTGCGGCGTGCGAGCTGGCTCAGCGTGAGATGGCGTACGACCACGCCTGGGTCACCAAGCTCTCGCAGAGGTTCCTGGACCAGATCTACTCCAGGCTAACACATGTCATCAGAAACGGAGACGAAATCGAAACTTACCCTGGATGCGTCAATGTTTCTTTTGCTTATGTTGAAGGTGAGAGGCTTCATAGTTATTTTATAGTTGTATTTGTGCCTTTCCTATCCCCTCTGCACGGGTCCTTTATCTATAAAGTACACTATATCGCGATTCGCCATAAATAGCGCTCTGTGATTATCGCTCTTGTGGCTGATTTTTCATGGAAAAGAATGAACCATAGTAATTTTTTCATCAGTACCATTATTGTTTTATTCCAGGTGAATCTCTATTAATGGCTCTCAAGGACGTGGCGCTGTCCAGCGGCTCGGCGTGCACGTCGGCGTCGCTGGAGCCCTCCTACGTGCTGCGAGCCATCGGCACTGATGAGGACTTGGCCCACAGCTCCATCAGGTATGCGGATCCGAATTTATCATAATCATAGCTAAGCTGAATCGGCCAGAATATTATTGCCTGTAGGCCTACAATATTGTAACAGACCGCGGTGGCCGAAACTACACCTAAAAGTGCATGGCTCTTAAATTTAAGATTTCAATACATTATCATGTTTAGGGGACCTCAACCCCTAAATCCACTTCCATGGACCATGGAGCAAATAATCTAAAAAATAAAAGAAGGCCTAACGTTGATTGTATAACATTGCAGATTCGGAATAGGCAGATTCACGACCATAGAGGAAGTAGATTACACAGCTGAAAAGACAATAAGGCATGTGGAGAGACTTCGGGAGATGAGCCCACTCTGGGAGATGGTACAGGAAGGAGTGGACATCAAGACCATACAGTGGTCCCAACACTAAACCTCACCAAGACGTCCACATCTTGAACCAGACCAAGTCAAAGAAGGCATGTCTGACCAAGATGTGTACACGAAGACAAAGAAGGCACGTCTAAGTTAACTGTTATTTTTAAGAGAGATACTGAATAAATATAGTATTGTAATCTTTTTATGAGTCTATACTAGAAGAACTCTATGAGCAAAGTACATAATTATAAAATGTTAGATTTGTAAAAATTATGAAAAAGTTAAGTCAATCTACGACTTTAACGCAGCAAGCACAGAATAGTTACTAGTTTAAATTCTTTTTAATACTGTGATAATTTGCTTTTATCTTTTTTGTTTGAGAATCTAAAATTCTGTGTGTACACACATAGTAGAACACAGAATTTCGGTAAAATTGTTTGACATCATGTGTTTTAGACTAAAAAATTAGAATCAGCTATTGATTTTTATAAAATGAAAATATTCTGTAGTGTATATGTATATTTTATTATGAACTGCTGTTGATATTTTAAAATAAAATAATAATAGCACCATAACTCAAACTTTGCAATAAAATACCTTATTTTACAGTAAAAGAACAACCCTATTACTGAGTTAGCGGCAGCACTTACATAAATAGATGTTATCAATAATTGATACAATTTCAAAGGTATTTTATAATAGAGAGCTAATACAATGATCCATACAAAAAAAAAATTAAATCAAATTAATCAGATCTACACTGCCTAAGAGTTTCACAATCAATTAAATACAAAAAAAATTAAAGACACAGTTTCACTTACAAATAAAGTTTAAGTTATACAACAAAAACTTTAAAAGTATTTCAGACAATTTAACTTATGGAACCCTAAAACCACATAGTTACATAAATGAATAACAAACATCTGGCCAGTTATTTATAATATCCATGAGTCACAGCATTATGCAACCATCTACTTTGGCAGCCAAGCTTCCTTATATAATTATAATGTTTACATTAAGTATTTTATAGTTTTACAGAATTTTGTTAGCTCTACCATGTCAAACAATACACACAAAATTAATAATACTATGTAATACAATCATGAAACATGTTCATGTCAAAGTTAAACCATCTCATAAAACCTAATTTGGGTGCAGTGGGTGCAATTATAACAACTTATGAATAAATCATTCCAGCCACAAAAAAAGATATATTGATGGTGTAAATGTAAAAGGATTACCACAACACCCACCTAAGAAAGCTCTGAAATAAATGATAATAAAATGCAACTTTTGCAATGGCATGCAACAATACTTACAGTTACCAATAAGGTACCTACTTCAAGTCAAACAACTTATCTTCAAGTGCATTAGGTATAAATGCTGTTAGCATTCACTGAAAACAAGCACAAATAACTCCCACCCCAGTTTTTTAAAACATAGTTTGATTGCATATCAATGAATTAACAGTTACTTGGTGGTTAAACATGAGAATTAATATTATTTTAATACAAAACTAATACTTTTAAATAAATCAGCAACTACAGGGTGGTTCCTCTGCCGGCTCAGGGTTTGATATCTTGAAGCTGTCATGATCTAGAGTCTGCAGCTCTATCCTGGAGCGGTTGGAGTCCACCAGCTGCATGGCAATGTCGGAGAACATGTCTTCAATGCCCTTCCCTGACTTGCAGGAGGTCTTGTATGTGGTGCTGATCAAATTGTGGCATTGTTCACTAAAACGAAATTAGATGGTAAGTTGTGTATTGCAATGCCAAATAAGATAAAAATAATGAGTGGATTAAATTGTTGTGAACTCACCAAAAAGTTTCAATGTCAGCATCAGTCACCTGTGGTGTTAATCCCTCCAAATCGGCTTTGTTACCACATAAATATATTTTGGCATTCTCAGCATAAGTGACAATGTCCAGTAGGTGTTGGGATAGAATGTGGAATGATGAAGAATTATCCAGGGAAAATACTAAGATAGCTGCTTCAGCAAACTTGTAATAGCTTGATGTAACAGAGGCGATCCTCTCCATACCACCTGTGTCCCATAGTTGCAACTGAAAAAGAAATATAGTTTAATAAAGACACTGTACTAAACAATGAACCATGATGCAAGTTGAATAAGTTTAAAAAACACACACGCACCTTAACGTCCTTGTCGCCCACATGGTAAACTTTATCAAAGTGATCTAATCCTAAAGTTGCCCGTCTGTCAACAGTAGGGACAAAGGTGTTGTTGATAAATCGGCGGAATATTGAGCTCTTTCCAACACCATATTCACCACACAGTATCACTTTCAGAACAGGGGTTTTGACGACAGCCATTTAGCGATTCTTGTTAGGTTAATTAATTAATGACCAAAACACGAATTCTTAATTAAATTAATACTAAGCGTCTTCAAGTTATTTATTGTTGATTTGTTCACGGTTAATCGGACGGCCTGCCAGCCTCGCCTTTACCTACTTACACAGAGTACATTAATTATTCTGAGAATAGAGCTATCAGTCACACGATGATATCAGCGCCAGCCTACTTACACACACACACACACATAGTTGACATAGTGTTATTTTCTCTATGCACACACGTCACACACAGATTATATTGATTTTGTTTAGTTGTTGGCATGGAAGTAATAATACAACAGGAATGCGCACTGAACCAAAAAAACGAGCCGACAGAGATAGTCAGCACGGAGCCCTCCATCACTTTCTATTTTTGGTGACCATAATTTTAGGTAATTCATGAGACATCACTTCTAATCTATCATGTCGAAAATAGGTGTCGATGGTCTCAAAGTTACCTATTATTCGAATAATTCGATTGCAATGTAAGTACGAATGTATTTTGGTGATATGACAATTGAGTAAACAAATGGGGAGAAGGTAAAATTTGTATAGATATGTTGTTGCAGCGCCAACTGCAATGTTATATTGATATGTTTTTTTTCCATATCAATTAGATATTCCTAAGGTTTGAACTAGCAACAACAATCTGTCTTTTTACCAAATTCTACTAAGATGGACTGGTTTTAATTAGAGAGTTAGGATTGACGTAAATAATAAATATGAGCGAAATCAAACAACACACATTTTTATAATAAGTATAATACAATGTATTTATTGGATCTTCTTTATTTACGCGTTACTATTCTATTCTATCTTATAATACTCATATCTATCACCAAAAAAATCAACAGCTCATAACTCTTTACCAGCCTTATAAGATAACAGCCACAATAATACCTAATGATACTTAGGTATAAAATGAAACAAAAAGTTGAATGAAACAGGTCCTAATTAATGGAAAGTGATTCAAAAGTACGAATAAATGGTCACCCTAACCATAACGTCTCTCACAACAGTATAAACGTCATCCGTCATCTTGACAACTTCGGTCTTGTCGTAAAGTATTTAGAAAAACTACCAATATTTTTTATGAAATTGTTATTCATACAAATACCAAATATTCCATTACAATTACATGTTTATAATGATTTATTATAAATTTGTTTTTGAAAATGATATGATATACAGTAGTCTATGAGTTAATTTAATATTTTTTTTACATAGCTCTCATCGTACAAAATCTACTAAAGTTTACACAACTAAATCCTGGCAATTGTTAGAAAGAGAGGAAGGGCTCTGTGGTAACCCTCTCTATCGGCTCGCGGCCTCTTTCACTTCAAATATAAATCTTAAGGTGAATTCGTTAGGTCTATTTTTGTTTGCATCATTTTGGCGAGTGCGCATTCCTGTTGTATTATTACTTCCATGGTTGTTGGTGCTGCCGTCAATGTCATGCAACATGCATGTTGTACTCTGCATAAAAAGCCAGCCATACACGTATGGATTTGTTGGAATTTGTAAATTTCATGCTGGCACCACACTTGGCTATTCGTATTTGTTAATGGTTGTTTGCTGTATTTTTTAGCGAATATACAGTGAAACTATAAAGTCCTGAAATTAATGTTTGAGGAACTAAAATTTTCAGGAGCCTGGCACCATTAGAAAAGAAACATAAAAGTCATAACAATTGTTTATGTCAATAGGCGGTTGGCTGTTTTTTTGAATTTTCTTATTAATTTTAAGGATAATCTAGATAAAAGCAACAAGTTACGCTTGGTTGCAATTAGGAAGATGAAGAAAAATATTCTTAGTCAAGCTAGGGAAGTTATTTATCGAGTTTTTATACAATGTTTAGCGGAACATCAAGCTGGACACATTTTGTCGAATTTGGAGGATGTTTACGCTCGTACAGCGTCTATGACGGGTATGTAGCATTGTACAAATTGTAGTAACTCATTTTTAATTAGTACCAACGCTTCATTTATCGATAAACCTAGGTTTAGAGCCCAAGTCGAACATTGTTTACATACCACTGATTGTAGGTTTCATCTGGTTTCAGTTGAGTTAAACCTTAACATTTTGATACTTGAAGATATATGTTTGTTTACTTACTAAATTCACATTGTGTGAATTTGGGGGGCATTGTGTAACTCAAAAAGATTTTTTTATTTTATTTTATAGTTATATCGGACCAGCGGCAGCGTGCCAAAGAGGGCAAAATATGGAATATTTCTAGCTCCTGGAAGAAACAGAACTGGCCGTCCAAAAAGAGAAATTGATGTCTTTACTATGTGTGCCCTTCGTCAGATCCAGTTTTTTTATACAGTTGTAATAACGTTACTTATCTAAATAAATATTTAATGGTTTCACTATTAGCCTTCATATTAACACCTTCTAGCTTGTATAAATAAGAGCTTTTTTTGTGGATGGTCTGTTGTTTTTTTAAATACATAAATAGGTAGGAAGTTAACAGGCAAAATTTCAAGTATCAAAGTCAGTTATGTTTCGCTATATAGGGTTGCTACATGAAAGATAGCAGTGCCCTCATTTAATTTCAGGACTTTATAGTTTCACTGTACCTAGTCACCACACATGCATTGCAGTTTTGGCTAATACGTGGATGTCAGATAAAATAAATGTGCACATCTTTTGGGACGCTACGCTGTTCAAACTATCGGACGTAAGTCGCGGACGTAACCTTGGGCTGACCTTCAGCTTTAAAGCTGCGTACACACCGGGCCAACGAACGCCAACGGTTATCCCAACGATGGATTTTATCATACATAATACAGGGCAGATTGCAGCAACGAAGGCCAACGAAATTCGTTCGTTGGCCTTCGTTGGGCTTGTCTGTACGGGTCTTCAGACGTCCGAGAGCGATCTGCCCCCGTATTATGTAACTCCGAGTGGGGTTGGTTGGTATAAAACGGCTGACAACTTAGAACATTATTAATTAATAACTTTTTACTGACTTATCTGATTTCACAAACGTTTATGTTGAATGTAAGGATATATTGGTAGGCTTCTTGCATATTTCTTTCACTAAGATTTTTGGTGTTTTCGGTTAATAAGTTTCTAAGTTGATACCAATTATCACCGGTTGCTAACTCTCAAAAAGTTACAAAATACGGGGGCTGGCACGAACCGTCCCGAAAGACCGTGCACACTTATCAGTCGCGGCTGACAGCCGCGTCCGATAATGTGACGGTATCTTTATCTATGGAAATACTCTATGTCATGTCTTGTCTTGTCATTGTCAACTGACATCTGCTGGCCTGACACTGACAGCTCCTTGTCTCCATAGAGAAAAAATAAACAATTCTGAAAAGAGTGGCATCTCGAGGAGTTTTTTGTCATACTCTATACGTCATACTGAACAGCGCCACGCCATCTCTTTATATTTCTCAGCCTCATTGTACATACATACAGGGTGCCCTGTTGGGACACCCTGTATATATATAGATATTGTTATCACAAGTTAATAGCCGGATCTCCACCAAACGATCCAATGCGATCCGATCGCCCGATCCAAGAAGTTTAGTATGTAAGAATTCGTGGATCGCGCGATCGGATCGCGTTGGATCGTCTGGTGGGGATCCGGCTATTAACTTCAATCTATAAAGATATAAGACATATTTGCCTTAACGTAGTTACACCACACAACAGTTATTACATTTATTAGCTAAATGTAAGTTCAATCTATTTATGTACCTACCTACATGCAACAATAAATAAAAAACAAATTATTATATAATTCTTTATTACCTCGCATATAACAATGTTTCAGTTCAGTTTTGTTCATGTCACTTGTAAAATAATATGCGAGTGGGTGTGTGTATTCCTTTTTTATTCCTTTCACCATGAAAACCACTTCATGTTTTGCTAGTTTATGTTTCCCAAGAGAAGCAAATCTTGTCACTTGTGGTGATAAAGTCATTTCGTCCAATAGTGCATCATTTATCCTCGCGAGGCAAATCTTTGACGACATTTATCAGTTTGGTACACATAGTATTTTAATCTTCAGCGGATATGAAGATGTCGATCGCTCTTTGCCAGTGCCGTGGAACCACATGGAACCTGGATCCATATGGAATCTGTCAGGTCACAAGAATTTCATAAAAACACTTTTTGTGGATAAAGATGCTTTTTCTTAACACACCATGTTTATTTTTATTTGTAGGTATTTAAAATTTATAAATAACGATAAGTATACCGAGAGTATAGGCTTTTATTACAAAAATGTTATTTGCGAGACATTGTAAGACAACTGAACTGACACTGACACGCAATTTCTTCATAATAGCCATAGATCATGACAATGTTGACATTCAAATACTACTTATCTATGTGTCTTGTTATTGTTCTATGGTCTTGTTCATAACGCCATCTTACATCTTTTTTGGTAATAAGAGTAATATAAAGAGATGGCGCTACCTTCTACTAAAAGTTCAGCCATTAAGGCAGTGACCCCCCCCTGCTTGTCTCCCTTTCCCCTACCTTTGTAATTTATAATTTTAATTATTTTTAATAAAAATATTAAAAATTAAGGTTCATTTTAAAGTAAATTCGTTAATAGCACCGAGTTACTGTTGAGTTTTAACAATATAGATAGTATATCTTAATACAAAAAAGAAATATACATTCCGAAAATGGTAAGTAATAGTTACTTAGTAAAAAAATAAATGAATGATTTATAAAAATAAAATTTACTTAATGAATTCGGTTTTAAATTTCAGCACGGAAGAGTTAAAGTTCGTACATCGGAAGAAGAAAAGGCACGAAAGGAAAAGGAACGTCAAGAGAAACTGAAAATATTTAAACATGCAATGAAAAAAATACAGCAAAAGGTATGAAAATATAATTCTTAGTCACTGTAGGCAGCTTTAGATGATAAAATTCCAAACATCGATAAACTGATTAAATCTTTACAAGTTTAAAAAAAAAAAAAACACGCACTCACGCCTTGTACTAATGTACTCCCTTGCGGGGTAGGCAGAGGTGCATTGCTGCACCCACTTTTCGCCAGAGTGTATGTTAGTCCCAATGTAATAGGGGGCGGGCCTATTGCCATTTTACGGGCACATCCAAGACCTGAGAACAAATATCTGTGTTTAAACAAATATCTGCCCCAGCCGGGAATCGAACCCGGGACCATCGGCTCAGTAGTCAGGGTCACTAACCACTACGCCATTCGGTCGTCTACAAGTTTAAGGTATTTTAAATATAACATTTTAAGATCTATAAAATACATAAAACTCAACAGAGTCAAAACTAACCACTACAATGTTTCTTCCCCTGCTCATAATCTATGTTTTAGTTAGAGGAATACCAAGGACACATCATAATTAATATGTTCATACTGTGTTGGTGCCCACTATTCCATGGAAGGGACTATACCCACCACCTATTTGTAAAGCTGTATTAGATTCACTGTTATTTATTATTATTTCCTTTCAGAGAAGTGACTCTGAGCTGGATAAGGAGCTGTTAGAAATTACTGGCCAGGTGCTAGTAGCTAACCCAGACATTTATACACTGTGGAACATAAGAAGAGATATCTTAAATATTTTTAAGTAAGTTAAATAAAAAATATACCAATTAGATAGAATTATAGTTAAAAACATTTGAATAAAATTCAAATTAATGTAAATTTAAATTAATAAAAAACTGCAAATTCATTTTCTCATAAACAGATTTCAGAAAATCATCATGAGATCTGTCAAATAAAAAAGCTTGTAAATAAATTTACAGAAAAACTGAAGAAAATGCTGAGGAGTTGTCAAAGTCTTTTGATGGGGAATTGAATTTAACTGAATATTGTCTGAAAGTGAATCCAAAGTCTTACTGCGCCTGGCACCATAGAGAGTGGGTGCTCACTAGCAGGTGTGACCCGGACTGGAGGAAAGAACTTGCGCTATGTGACAAGTATCTCAAATTAGACGAAAGGAACTGTAAGTAAAACTGATATAAAAATCTTCCCAAGTTACTTAAAAAAAAGCCTCTTACCTCATTTCTGGTAATGGTTCTTCAGAGATACACCAAGCATAGCTTTTTTTCCTTTGCCCACTTTTTGAAAACTTCTGTTAAATTAATCGTTTTTTTTCTTTTTCAGTTCACACTTGGGACTACAGGAGGTTTGTGGTGCAACAGTACAAGCCACCACTAAAGGACGAGTTTGATTTCACAACAGAAAAATTGTATGAGAACTTTTCAAACTACTCTGCTTGGCACTACAGAAGCAAGATGCTAGTAGAATTGTATCCTGATTTAGAAGGTAAATTTAGGTAATCATTTTAGAAAGTGAGGCTGCTAGGCCTAATTTGATAAGGCTGATAATTCATTTTAAGATATTATTGGTTATGTAGTAGTTACATTTGAAACTAATTGTGCACATGAGGTAACATTAAAACTGAGGAAAAAATCCTCTGTTAAAAAATCGGAGCAGCAGCCTAAAGTGCAATGCATGCACTTATACTCTGTCCATTATATTATTGGTTTTTTGACATTCGAAATCCCATACATATTTGATGACTGCAAAGGAAAACCAACTTAACTTCCCAGACATAAGGAAACGTCTAAAATACAATAACGTAGTGGAAGCTCTATAATTAATTTTTCATTACGCAGTAGTGCAAAGTCTTCTATAAACTTTTCATCATGTCTGCATACTAACATTTATAAATGTTTTCGGTTCCAGCGGGGCGCCCCATCGAGGACAGCCACCACCGACACGAGCTGGAGCTGGTGCAGAGCGCCGCCTTCACCGACCCCGACGACACCAGCGCCTGGTTCTACCAGCGCTGGCTGCTAGGTATGTCATCTACTCATTCATCTAATGGGGATGAAATTCAAGTGAAACTTTGGCAGCACAATCGAGTGTGCATTTCAGGTTCTGACCTATTACATTCTTGGGGAGAAAAATGGGGACACAGTCGCCTAAGGCGCCATCTGTAATTATCTTTATGTTTTTCTCCCCATTATAGAGGGTGTTGCAAAAGTGGTATAAGTAGTAGTAGTAGTAGTATGTAGGTACAGACAAACAGACATTTATACAAAAAGGTTTCTTAGGGTACACCAAGCCGAAAGGGGGTGACTCAGGAGGTCATTTTAAACAACTTTTGTAATAGGACCTGTAAGTCGAATCTGGGTCTGCCTTGCCCCTATATTGCGCCGGTGGCCATTATTAGGTATTCGGAAATTCATGTAAAAAAACAATAACGTTAAACAGACTACTCCTGCCTGATGGCCGCTGCAGGAACGATATTTTAACACCTAACAACCTCGCATAGCTTAGCAACTAATTTATTTATCTAAATGTATATGCAATATTTCAGGAGCTGTAAAAGAAGCCACTCAAGTGGTTGTCTGCAGAGTTTCTCCAAAGAAGACAACAGTAGCGATGAACAAAAATGTGTCCAAAGACTTTGTTCAGAGCAAGATAAAGATAATGTTTAACGATACTTGTGTAGATGGCGAATGGACATCCTGCACTGGAAACAATTTTGATAATTTATGGATATATGATATTCATAACGCTATAACTGATGACCTAGATGTTAAGGTATGATATTTAATTGCTATATTGTTTATTATAATCTGTAAATTGCAAAATGGATTGAGTAAATCCCCCTCAGTAAGGTCTATAAATATCTACCTACTATTACTTACAGCTTCTGTTTGAAGATGACAACAATGAAACACAGGTTCTGTCATGTAAGAGGCTCGATGGATCTACCTATATTGGCAAGTCTAAAATTAGTTTCCAAAGGCAATATTCCAAACCAGTCATAGATGAACTAAAAAAGCAGTTGGATTCATGCCGGCAACTGCTTGACTTCGAGCCGGACAGCAAGTGTGAGTTATTATTAACACAATCTAAAATCTTATAACCATGTAGGTACTTCTTGTAAGAACCACTTCTTTGTCCACGAGATTAATTACATGTATCAAGCGTGTCTGGCTGTAGTATTATAGACCAATTTAACGACAGACTTTCTTCTTAAAAGTGCGAGGATCAACGTGATAGTTGATCCTTCTTGATAGTTGTTCTTCGTGTACATAATATAAAAATAAATTGTGGTTAACCTCTCCTTTTGTGTTTTTCAGGGACCCTGTTGACGACAACCATATTTCTACATTGCATAGATCCTAAGCAACATCACGACGAAACTATAACCAAATTACAGTTACTGAAAACGATTGATACGTTACGAGCAGGATATTATGATGATTTAATAACCAAATGGAATATTGAGAATGTTCTCAGTGAAAAATATGATGAAAATGTTGATGTTAATCTCAAAATTACATTGAGTGAGAAGATTGCCTGTCTGCCACACCTGCAATACTTTAGTTATTGTGAGACCGTAGATTTGAGCAATCAGAACTTGACATCCCGCGTTCTGCCATCGCTGGTAGTTTTGCAACACTGCAAGGTAAGATAATGTTCCGATTCAACTGTGTACCTATGTGCAATATACAGGGTGTTGCAAAAAGGCTATACTAAGCTGAAACCAACGTGTACAGCATGTTCGTTATATTATTATGTATAATCGTTTGCAATAGAATCCAACAATCATGTAAACAAATATGGCGGGCTGACATTGACAGCGTATTGTTTATGCCCATAGTGATGTCATAGTGTTCTAATTAGATTAAATATATAAGCCATAGACTATAAAATAAAACTGATTATACATAAAAAGTGTTTATTAAAACAAATTTAAATCTTCGTCTTCGTCATCATCACTATCAGAAGTGTCGCCGGTGACCGTAATTATAAATGGAACCACTGTGTCATCGCTTGCCGTGTCTAAAATGCCGTCGAGCTTTTTCATTTCTTCCTTAAGCTCTTGAAAAAAAAAATTTATTGTATTCAAATAATATTAAATTAAAATAATTTATTAAATTAAAAATAAAAGATAACCTCACATTACGAACAACACTAACTTTTCAATGACTTATAGAGTTCGATGAGTAAAAAACTAAGATGACAGCTTGTCAAATACTTCGAAATTTTTACGTTGCAAATGTTTTAACAAATTTAACTTATAAATACAAGTTAAACCGTGTTGAAGATAATGTGAAAACAATGGTGCGTTCGTTGAAATCAGACTATGTTCATAATTGCTCGTCAAATGTATGTGATTACGGAGTAATCGTGACAATTTGGTTTGTTTACATGATTGTTGGATTCTATTGCAAACGACTATAAGCCCACCTGTGCAGAATGTCAAAATTCTCGAAAAAAAATATAAATCTTCATAGTAAAAAGTCTATAAAACGGGAAATAAAAAATAAAATTTAAGAAAGCTTTGTAAAACGGGAAAGATTTTTTAAAATCGCTTCATACACAGCTTTTGAATTAGTTTGTTACACACAACGCAGTAAATATAATATTTTTTTCTGAATTTATCTTTCAGGTACTAAATTTGAAGAATAATAAATTATCAACTCTGAAAGGATTCCCAATATTGCAGTTACAAGAATTAGACTTGAGTGAGAACGACAGCCTGACCAGTGAAGAAATTCAATCATTTAGGAATAGGGTAACTTACAATGTAATTTATTAACTCTTAGCTTATTTCAATGTACGTACGACTACGACCAACAGCTTCTACTAATAAATAAGACAACTGCTTCATACTATCCATGTGCATTTTATTATTATTTCTTAGTAGGTATTACAAAATGATTATAGAATAAGTAATAAGTTGTACTGTATCATTATAACATTTTATGCTGTACCTATATTTTAAATTCGAGATAAGGTTAATTTGGAGTTTTAAAAAACGCACAGAATATATCAAAACAAACAACAAATATTTAACTATAACATTTTCAAAACAATACATGGTTTGAACATAGCTTAATGTTCAATATAACTCATATTAATATTTTGGCTTTGATCTGATCAGATCTATCTGAATTAAAATGTAGGTAAGAATTTCAATTAAATTAAATACAGCCTAAGGTTTTGTTATTATCAAATACTACTTATAGGTAGCTACCTATTACTATGTTTATATCTAGCTGCGTAAATAGGTAGGTAATATTAGATTCTAATAGTTATGCCTAAGAATATTGTTAATGATTATTTCTTATTCATAAAATGGATGTTGAAGCACTTATTTGCCTCAATTACTATTATAAATTTGGGCAATCTATTTACAATAAAGGTTTTACAAAAATACAATAATAACTTAGTTTTAAATTATCACTGTGTTGTTTATTGCTTGTGTTTTGTACTAAATACTATAACTTATCTATATACCTATGCTATTGATAATTTTGCCAATTTATTTATCACATCACCAGCAGCTTTCATTATTTCCTCTTCTTCCCATAACAGTTTCCCACAGCCTTCACAGAGCATAGCCTGATGATTACTTTTTATAAGTTTATCAATGCCCTCATACTGGAGAGGCACACTTTTATTAACCTTAGGGCCTACTGTATTGGAGACAGGGACGTATAATTCGTCATCACAGTCAGAGTCACTGAGGAAGTTATCATAATTTACATCATCATCTTCATATTCGTTTTCTGTATATTTATTTGTGTATGATGAAGACTTAACATAATCATTGTAAATATTGTGTACTTCATTGGATGTCAGCATTTTGAACTGTGCTTCATTACAGTATACACATCTGCTGAGCAGTTTACAGGCTTTCAAATCAACTCTAAAATAGGCAAGGATTTTTTTGATCTGGTCATTTACATTGCCTGGTCCTACTTCAAAAATCGAAGACTGTGAATAATTGGGAGTTGGTGAGAACTTCATTTTTGGTATGAGCAACAATCTATCTTCAGATATGGCAAGATTTATAATGTCATGCCACAGCATTGTTGGTGATGTAACTGTTGAATCAAAACCACAATATCTTAAATAAGACAGTAGATCAGAAAGTTTAGGATCAACAGAAAATTTTATTTGGTCTGGTGATCTTTGTGGCATACTGTTAAATGAAGACTGAATTCTATCTGCCACTTTTAACTTCTTCGAGCTTTTTTGTTTACCTTCTAGCATGACATCATTGCATATTTCATCAAATTTTATGCCCTGTTTAAGGCACCTATTTTGGAGGTAATAGTATATTTCTAGAAGTACATGAGCATCTAGAGCAGCATAGTGAATTTGAGTACTTCTTAATGGTCTCAGTTCCCAATTAGAACACTGTTCCGTCTTGGCCAGTGGAACTCCAAAACACAGTTGAACAAGGGTGCTTAGACTATTCCCAGCAATATCATTACGGCTTGTTAGAGCAAAACCACTATTCAAAAGACTTTTCCATAGCAATGCCAGATCTAAGAGGCCCTCTCCTTTTACTTTAATGTTGCTTAAACCTGTAATGCATGCCTTCATCTCCCGCAAGTCCTGTTCCAGTCCAAAGCCAAGTTTAATAATTTCAGCATTATCCAATAGGGATTTGTTAAAAGTATACCAGAAACTTAAATATTCCTTACTATTCAACAGTACTGAATCAATGAGGTAAACTTTTTCAAATGTGCCTACTTGTATAAGAGCAACCTGTGACTGAGTTGCTCCAAATGAAGGCTTCCATTCACAGTCAATGCTCACAACTCTACTTTTTGTTAAATTAGAATTCATCATGTCATAGAACTTTTCCCCTGTGTCTACGAGAATTATTTGGTCATCCTGTAAAGTTAATTTATAACATTCTTCTTCATTTTGTTGGACATCCCAATCTTCTTCAGCTTCGTCTTGTCCAGACTGTGTTGGCATTGCCGTCAGCCCAGGTGGGTAGTCACATTCAGGCATATTCAAGTACTTGGCCCATTTCAGGGCTTCTTTTCTGTCATATTCAGTAAGCATATCTATGAACTCTGCAGCTGAGCCAACATTTTGCTTCAGAGAATCCTTCACAAGGTCCTCCCACACTGATGCACTCACATTGTGCTCTTGATACTTCTGGTGGATCAAGTACCTCAGCCCACCAGTGGTGCGGTTCTTGCTGAGGTTCTTGCATGTTTCAATAGGAACTTTATATTTATTACAGAGCCGTGCTACCAGTTTTCCAAGTGGTTTGTAATGCAATTTTTCATATTTAATCTCCCCAACTGCATGATTTTCTAGGTAATTTTGGACATACTCTCGAATATTAAAACTTTTGTCCAGGAGGTTATCAAGAAACAATAAAAATGGAGTAACCTGTTGGGGGCACTCTGTAAGGTAATCATCAATAATGTTGTGTTTGTCTTGGAGGACCAGAGGAAACAGCACTGTGTCAATTGGAATATCATCAAACAACTTCATGGCTATGATTATTTGACATGCTTGTTTATAATTTCCAACTTCAATAATATCATGTACCATTGGCAGAATGACTTCCTTTATTGTCGTTAATTGATATGTTTTGACTATCAAATTAAAAAACGATTGATTCCTCTGCGTTATTGCTATTTTAAATGCAGGTAGTTTCAAATATTCATCAGGGGACACATTATTTCTTTCAGACCATTTTGAAAGTGTTTCAATGATACAAAATGGCAATGATTTCGGTTTGCAGTCTTTGAATTCGTCACATTTGATAACTAAAGCCAAGGCAAGTCTAAATGGCTCTTGGGTTGACTGATAAAATGATTCTATATTGTTCTCCACAGTTACACTTTTTTTCCATGTCTTCCAAGTTCTTTGAAGTTGTGAAAACCACAAGAATGCTGACTCGTCTAAGTCTACATTGAAACCAGAGCTGCGAAGCGTATCTTCAATAGATGGTACAATTTTAATAGATTGGTTTTCATCTACTAGCTTTTGAAGATCCATTGTATTATTTCCTATCCTATTTGCACAGTTATGCGTTATGGAATGAACACTGATCTAACAATAATTTTAAGTCCTACACTGGACTGGAATTATGATATTAATATCAATATTATTCATTTAAAAGGCACATTTAAAAAATTGCAACATTTCTGTTTGATTTCTTTCATTTCTACGAAAAAACGATAGGCACACGATAGGCAGAGAGAGAGAGAGCGACAGATGAAATGTCATCTGTCGCGTCAGTGTGACAGTCAGGTATTGGTCTGTGTTAACCATAGACAGAAGGTGCCGATACACCATCGGACGCGGCTGTTAGCCACGACTGATAAGTGTGCACGGTCTTTTGGGACAGTTCATGCCAGATCGCTCTCGGACGTCTGAAAGCTGAAGGTCAGCTCAAGGTTACGTCCGCGACTTACGTCCGATAGTTTCAACAGCTTAGTGTACATTCCTTACCTACCTTTAAGGTACTATTCCGTGCATCGCGACAGTCGTCGGCAGCGCACGGCTGTCATTTTGTCCCGTATGTGTCTGTCGTAGCAGTGTCTTACATTTTCATACTCTGATAGTCGTAAGCCGCGCGCTTCCTACGGCTGTAGCGATGCACGGAATGGTACCTTTTAGTTCGTAAGCCGCGTCCGATGGTGTGTCGGCACTTGAAACTCCATCAACCTTTATAATAAGTACTACGTACAAGCGTAAAGTGCCTAAACAAGGACTAGATCCGGGTAAGATTATAAGTTGCATCCGGCGCCGTAAAACCCTTAAATAAAAAATAAATACACTCAAATAAAAAACTCCTCTCCCACTTTTTAGAATTTCTGTAGGTAGGTAGTTACAAAAGCAGCAGCAGGTTACTTGCTTGCGCCATGGCTAAAATCAGGTAGCAGGGTAGGTCTTGGCAGTTGCAGAGCAGTAAGTTCAGCTGGCCCGCGTTTATTTAGTGTATCAGCCTCTTGCCTCAGCCATTCTAATTTACAAACTTATCTAGACGCAGTGCTGCTTCTGCTTTTAGTCTGCCCAATCTATAAACCCAATAAATTCGAGTTCAAAAACCGTTTTTTTTTTCGTTATAAACACATCACTAGAAAAAAAAACAGATTAAAAAGTAAAACGTCATGACATGACTTGATTCTTGATTGAAGTTTAAAAAAATTGTGAAAATCATTTTGTTGCGTTATTTTCGTGTTTGTTGTCTTTTCTTGAAATAAATCCAAATACATTAGTCTTGTATTACACGTAGTTATTTCTAAAAAGTTTGAATCTTTACGTTATACAAATTAATTCTTGTTTATCATCATCATGGAGCTGTCTGCGGAAGGTACTACACCAGAATACATGGCATTAGCCGGAATTAAGTTCAAACTAACTTTGCCAGAGCTAAAGGACGACCCTCAGCTAAAAGAACAGCTATTCAAAGGCATCAAGGATGGGAACATGGCACCTTACTACAAGGAGGTTTGCACTGATCTTGGGTGGCAATTTGACCAAAGATTGTTTGATGAAATGGCTAACGAAAACCAGGACAGATTATCCAAATTCAAAGAAGATGACTCAGAAACACCAGTGTGGCAGGACAGGTAGTTATCTTTTTTTTTGTATCTTAGTTATATGTCCTTGTGAAAATGTTATAAAACAGAAACCAAAATGACCCACTAACTAAATCATTAATAAATTTATCTAAATTTCACATTTTCAGACTTGACTACCTGTGTTCTATTGGCGACAAGGAAGCAGCAACTGCCCTAGCTACGTCTAAATACGAGGATACCACCCTGACCACCAACAGGAGGCTGGACGCCATGTTTGCATTGTTCAGGATCGCCTACTTCCATGGATGTAATGTGAAGGAAATGGGAAAATGTGTCACAAAAGTAAGTTTATACTCACTACTATTTGTACACCATCCTCATTTATTCTTTAAGTCATTCCTCCACCCAAAGGTTGCCTGGAAGAGATTGCTTTTAGCAATAAGGCTGCCTATTGAGTGATATCCACTGTATAAATTGTTATTTGTGTTCAGTTAACAAATAAAGTAGTATTCTATTCTACTTTTATATTGAATGTCATAAAAATATCATAGACAGGAACCAACATTTAACTGCAGTGCAGATATTTACTTATTATGTCTAATTCATGGAATATCCTTATAATATTTCAGGCGCATGAGCTGGTTGACAAGGGTGGCGACTGGAGGTCCCGCAACAAGCTGAAGGCGTATGAGGCCATCTACTGTCTGGCGGTCAGAGACTACAACCGGGCCGCTGAACTCTTCATTGACTGCGTCTCCACCTTTGAATCTTATGAATTGGTTGACTTTGGTATGTTTTCTTGTTCACCCAAAATTTTAGAATATAGTGTAGGCAGTATCATTACTTAGGTACATTATAATTTTATTCTGACTAATTTCACTGGATTGAACTGGTTCTGGAGGATCTGGCAAATGTGGTGGCCATTACCTCCTAAATTATATGTCCAATATTCTCCCAAATTCATAGAGCATTATGCTAAAATCGAATCCCTATATACAATAGATCATGAACCAGTTGCTGAGGTTAATCAAATTAGAGACTTGGGTGTGATACTCGATAGTAAATTGACCTTCACTGCCCACTATGATCATATCATAACTAAATCTTTGAAAATGGTAGGTTTCATTAAACGAATGGCAAAAGATTTTAAATCTAGCACAAAAATAATGTTGTTCAACTCTTTAGTACGTAGCACATTAGAATATTCATCTGTGATATGGGACCCTATCTACAATGTCCACAAGGAACGTATAGAACGTATCCAAAGATCTTTCACTAGACATCTAGCATATCACGAGGAAGGTTTTAGTCACAAAAACTCTTACGATGCTCGCCTTGATTACTTTAAGATAATATCATTAGAATCTCGTCGTAAACTGTTGGAATTAATTTTCCTATGGAAGCTCGTCCACGGGGTTTCATTTTGTCCGGAAGCATTGAACAGAATATCCCTAGCGGTGCCCAGATCTAATCGTAGACTGCCTCATACCCGCACCTTCCATATTCCAACCTTCAGGACAAACACTGGAAATAACTCTCCCTTATTTAGGATGCTATCCGCGTATAACCAAATAAATGAAGAGATACATGCCAACGCTGAAACTATTGACATTTACCATGACTCTCTAGCAATTTTCAAAAGTACAGCACTGAACCATTTGGTATAAATGAATTAATAATATTGATTTTAGTTTTAATTAATTATTGTTTTTATTTTATGCTATAGCCTAGTATATAGTATAAATACATTTTTTAATGAAATTTATATAAAATTATAAGCTAATGTAATTTATGATGTATGAATGTTTTTAAATTCTTTTAATATTAATTCTGTATAATATTGCATGCCAACTATTAAGTATTTAGCAGTTCAATGAATGTTGCTTCCGCCTGTAATAGGGATGCACACGAGAACCTTTTTGTGTCTTAGTTTTTAATAAATTGCATGTGTGTTATTCTGTTGGTGGAACAATAAATAATTAAAAATTAAAATTAAAATTACATAACTTTGGCTTCATTTATGTATAAGTAGTATGAAAACAAAGGAGATGAAGAAATATGATTTTGATATTGGTACTAAGTTTTATATTTATCGCTGTTTGCAATTTTAATGTTTTGTTATTATAAATCAGAATTTCATGATAGCTGTTTGGCTAGTTACTGCGTCTTACCATTTTTTTTATAATATGCGTAATGCACATAATTTATTCTTCACAATGATGTTCACATATTATTTGTATGAGTTACTAAGTAATCGTTCAGACATACCCGCGCTGTTAATGTCTAATCTTCTCAATTTCTCCCCGCAGGCACAATAATCCAGTACTGCGTGCTAGCGTGCGCGCTGGCGCTGGAGCGGCACGCGCTGCAGGCGGCGCTGCGGCGGCAGGGCGCGGCCGTGCAGGCGCTGCGCTCGCGCTTCCCCGAGCTGCGCGAGCTGGTGGAGTCGCTGCACGAGTGCCGGTATGCGGACTTCATGAAGAGCCTCGCCTGGGTATGTTTTATAGTCTTCTTAAGGGCCCGTACAGGGTGACGTGCCGCGCCAATTTTGGGTTTTCAATGCTCTTCACACAGCACACGCAGTGACACGCACACATGTAAGTTTGCACAGTGGGTCGATAAACTTTTACTCGCCAACTTTATTGACAATTATGTTCAAGTACATTTTGGGTGATTTTAGGGTAAGTAAGTATAATTCTTACTTACACTGGTAGGCACCAGGAAAGAGTAGAAATTAATAGGGGTGCCACTTTACTCTATACTCGGAACCCGATTAGCTTTCTCAAACAAATGTGGTATTTACTTGTAGAAAGGTAACTAAAAGTATTAAAGTGTAGATAATAAGTTTTGGGCATCCTCCAGCCAACTGAACCCCGACGACAAAGCAAAGTAAATACATAGTGTCGCAAAAGGGCTATACTAAGCCAAAAGGGGATGACTCAAGGGGTCATTCTGAACAACTTTTGTTCTACGAGATTTGCAAATTCGCGAAAAAAAATATTCGTTTTCCATGGTAAAAAGTCACATGTCCAACAAAGTTTCTATGAAAAAGGTTTTTTTTTGTTAATTTCCAAAACTCGTAGAGCAAAAGTTCAGAATGATCCCCTGTCTTACTCCTTTTTACCCGACTGCCGAAGGAGGAGGGTAATGTTTTTTGATTGTATGTATGTATATATGTATGTTTGTCTGTTTCTTTGTTCCCTCCTGTAGCCTAAACGGCTTGATAGATTTTGATGTATGAGGTATTGTTAGAAGCGTATTGATGGCGCGATGGCTATAGGCTATGTGACGTTCCATTAAAATGTACATAGCGCCCTCTTGAGGACATAACGTGATGATCGAAAAAATAATAATTCAACTTTGCCGTGTAAGGTATCAAATGAAAGGACTTGATTTTCACATTACAAAAATATGCATATTGAAGGTATTTAAATAACAACACCAAAATTATTGAAATAAAAAATGATCATGAACTACCTACCGACGTAAAATTTCATAAAATAAAAACAACTAAAAAGTTACAAATAAAAAAATACAATTATAAAAAACTAAAAACCTGACTGTACGCTAAAAACATGAAAACGAGTCCCAATGTTAATGGAAAGTATCGCAGGCGGGGACCAACTTGACCGCCACTCAAGGCCGTTTTCTAAGTAACATTCAGCTTAGTGGTGAATGGTGAACCCTCTGCTGGTATAATTTGTTTATATACCGCTTTTTCAATACCTGTAAGTACATTTTTTGGCAGCATAATATTTTTACTTAATTTTAGGGTTTCGAACGTCAAAAGAAAAAAAGCAACCGTTATAGGATCTCTTTGTTGTCCGTCTGTCTGACTGACTGTCTGTCACCGCCCTTTTTCTCAGAAACGGGTAAAGATATCAAGCTTATATTTCGCATAGATGGGGAGTACCCCAAAAAAAATATTATGGTACTCCCTGTCCCACACAAGTAAATTGGGGCTTATATTTTTTCCAGTTATTTTGATGTGTATCCTTTTTTTTCTTTGTTGTTTTGTATAAGTATGTGTTTCTTTTCTTTAAATCTGTATTTTTTTTGTTGTTGCTGTCTATGTGTCGAAAAAATGTATCTTTATCTTCAAATCACGCCATCTATCGTTTGTTTTTTTTGTGGCTACTGTCTATAGAAGAAATTCCGTCATTGACAATTTTACGTTACGAATTTATTTTTATTTATTTTATTTTTATTTTTACATTTTCGTGGAGAATCAACAGCATTTTGTTAATAAATAATTATTACTTATGAACACATAACAACTTGATGCCATTAACAGAATGAACTTAGTAAACCCAGTAAACCTAACACATCCAGAGGAAAAACAAAATCTCTTTCTCTCTCTCTGAAAAACATACTTAATAGCCCAAACTCGATGCTTTTAGCTATTAACATCTTTGAAATAAAATTGAGCCACCACCGTGTTACTGCCCTCATCAGATCCTCACGAGACCATACCTCAACCAGCACCAAGAGACTGTATTTTTGATCCCTAACCTAATGTTCGTGCGTATTGTCATCACTTAGATCCATTCGCTATATTCCTGCTCCTCATCAGACCTTTACGAGACTGTAATATCACGAGAATATTGCACACTATCTAATTTAATTTAATGTATTGAATATACTGGAAGAATTATGCTTCCTCAATTTCAAATCAAATTATGTTGGTGTCATAAAAGTTGAAAAAGTGCAATGACAACCAATGTGCAGTGATTTTGTATCTGTACACGATAAGATCGCGAGCTGTCAGTGCTGCCTAAACCGACGTGACCCTTCTTTGGAGGCCAGCGGCCAACTGAGTCAAACGTCACTTGTGTTTATGATTTTATAACACAGAAAGCCGCCATAGATATTTGTATGAAGATTTGAGGGAAAAAAATTGCTCAAGTTTGGGATTAATTTACACAAAATAAGTGTGTGTTTATTAAAAAAACAAGGTATTTAGCGCCTAGTCCAAGCCTTTAACTTTATAATATGATAAAAATCATATGAAAATTCTTTATAATTACGACACAGTTGTTACAATACGGGAGTGTGATTGACTGGTTTTTCTTGATATTCTGAAATTAATTTACAGTTATCCATAATCATTTACTTAAATTCGAATGATTCAGCACCTAGCTAGACTCTTCAACTACCTGTGTGATTTTTTTCAAGGCTGTAGAGCATCATTTACTACATAATTCTATGACAATGCCAACCCTCGATTCCCTATTGCAGACCCTTAATGTGTAGTCGGTCATGAGTCAGCATAAGCAGTTGTTTGGTGGATTGTGTGGCATTGCAGACACTTCCTCCCATTATTGGATTTCCTTCTAAGTGGTTTCTTGGGAGTCTTGGATATAAATTTTAGTTATGTCGTTTTTTTTTGTGTTTTAGTTAAGCTAGCAGCTATATTAGTTAAAGTAAAGACTTTATCACATGATCACATGGCATCCATTTAATTGTAGGTACATATTCGGTTTTATATTTCGCAGTGGTGTATGAAGTTCTATGGATACCTTCACTCAAATTACAGTATAACATGCCAAACCGCCCATTAAAAGATATCCTGTAAAACTGAAGCTGGGTGAACTTTAGCTCTCCCACAAATGGCTAATGGGTAGACAACATTGCACCACCCTTCTCACCATGCTATCACCCGCAGGTGGAAACCCAAATCTGCGTGGACCCGGTGTTCCGCCCCCACTACCAGCACTACGTGCGCGAGGCGCGCATCAAGGCGTACGTGCAGCTGCTGCGCGCCTATCGCTCGCTCAGCCTCGACAACATCGCCGACACGTTCGGGGTGACGCGCGAGTTCGTTGAGGATGAGATTGCTGTGTAAGTGTGAATAAAATTGTATCTTTGATATAAGCTTGTTTTGTCGCGGTAAGTTGTATATATCAACGCTACCAGTCTTCAACCATTGGTTCCAGCTGGTTATGTAAGATTTTTTAGAGACGAGGACACTTTCAGTCCACCAATTTAATTTACTTTATTTGATAATAACTATGTATTACCACTTAGCATGATATATTATTATTATGGATAGGGTGAGATAAGCTCAGGGTTCCACTGAAGACTTGCATCAGACATTAGACTTGGTTAACTATAACAAATAAAAAAATGAATGATTTTGTAGTCTCTACAAAATAAACAAGGCTTTGGATAGCTCTCAAAATCGTTATTAGGCTAAGCTGATGATATTAAGCTATTTGCTGCAGAAGCTTTAATGATATAATCGTTTGGGTAGACAATTTTGAACAAACTTTCCTTCTTATTGTTTCAAAACGACATATATTTACCAGACCATATTAAATTATACATAACTCATCAACCCTACCAATTCTCCACAGCTTCACAGCAGCAGGTCGGCTGCAGTGCCGCATCGACGCGGTGGGCGGCTGCGTGGTGACGGGCTCGGGCCGCGGCGCCGACGCCGACCGCTCGCAGCTGTACCAGGCCACCATCCGCGAGGGCGACCTGCTGCTCAACAGGGTCAAGAAGCTGGCCAGTGTCATCAACTTCTAGATTCTCTGTGGTACACTCGATTTACTTTTTTTTGTAGTTAGTTTTATTTTTGCGCGTTCGAATTTGGAACGCGTTCTGCGCGGTTTTTTAAATTGATTTTGTACGTTGAACGATTTGAATCTGCGTTTTAGATGTCGGTTTCTCGGTCGCTTCTTTGTTAAATCGCTTTATAAAAAATATAAGTCGTATTATAAGACTAAGATAATTAATTATAAATAATAGATTAAAACTAATAATAGTCTATAGAAAATTGAGTGTACTCTAATGCTTTTTTTAAATAAATGTACGTAAAAAAATTATACTTGTTTTTGATATTAGAAATTAGTGTTCCAATTTATGCCTACATTTAGCGTTACTTCACTATTTCGTAATTTCACTTTAGCGTTATTCAGATCAAACACACTCGTACTTTTGTAACTTTTATTTAAGTATACGATATTCTCATTTTGTTTAAACTTCTCGGGATCGATAAGAAACAAATAAAAATATGAAGGATCAGGTGGGAAAGGAGAACAAAAAAAGAAAGTGATCATTGATATAATTGTTTTTTTAAATAATTTGAATACTTTTTGGACATTTACATAAACATTTAATAATTTACAATGATTTATACTGACATGACTCACATGACATGACACATCATATTTGTGATTAACTCTACACTAAGATCTATTTGCATTTGCAACTTGAAAATAACTTGTAGGTGCTATGAAAATTTAATCTAGACAACTAAACTGTAGTGCGGGGCCTAGCGCGCCGCAAGCGTTTCTTTAATACTAAGAGTGCATGCATGATTTATACTTTATAAATAATTTAGTAGGACGTTTATACAGAAATATCTAGTGTGTCAAGAAGAAAATTTACATGTTTTCATTGCAAATTCACATTCACTAAGAATTGTCTTATTTCGTTAATACAAATAAGATGGCAAGCATAGGTTAACCGGACATTTGTGGTTTTCTACTAACGAAATACGACAGCTTGATAAGTAGAAACCCGACTTGATATAAAAGAAGATAATAAACAAAATGCACATTTGGTAATAAATACATTCACAACAATCTTTGGATATTGGAATAGAAATTGTTGTGGGTCAGTCTATGTAGAGTAGCGAGCTAGCGGGACCGCTCACATCACACTACACATGTCCAAGTCTCATGACACCAGTCGCTCGAGTTTACAAGATATGTCGAAGTATTCTAAAGCAATATTATAGTAGCTATGACTCTAAATACTTACATCTATGTAGACCTCAAATGCAAATACTTTAAATTTACATGATATGAATATGCTAGTAACCTCTGTTACAATTAAATATATTGAAATACTAGAGTGACAATAGACAAGTGCTACATTGTAAGGTATAATAGTAGTCGGCTCGCGACACGGATAACTGGTGTTCACAAATACATCGTTGGAATGTGGTGTCAAATCATGCATATCGCACTCCAGTTATAATAATACGTAGTATACAATAAAATTATAGTTAAATTTCATATATTGAATGTTACAACTATTCCTTCTTTAAAATACTATCATACATTTTATTTACATTAGATAGGTATAGCATAAGAATTTAATTAATTTTTGGGATAATTTATATTTTATACTTTTAATGTGAAGCGCAGTCGCCTGGCCGCGGCGGCCGGGGCAGCCGGCGGCCAGGCGCGCGCGGTATCACAGAGTATGACATTACCGCGGGGCTCTCTCGAGCTCCCGATTGCCCCAGGCCCGTACTCGCGTATAACTTACTTACTCTAATCTAGGCATATACGACTTGGAATAACAATTTGTTACATAGCACTACACTTGCACATGATGCATAATTTATAACAGCCGCTCACGGCACTGTTTATTTGTTAACATTGTTCATAACATAGTAATCTGTCCACGTCAGTGTCCGTCGCCCGGGCGGGGGTGTGTTTGTACTGGAATGTGTCCGGGCGGGCGGCGCTACACGGTGAGTCCCTCGGTGCGCGCGGGCGGCGGCAGGGCGGCGAGGGGGTGCGGCAGGTGCGGCGCGGGCGGGGAGGGCTGCGCGGCGGGCGGGGGCAGGGCTGCGCGGTAGTCGTCGTCGCGCAGCTGGCGACTACGCTCGGCCAGCTCGCGGCCACGCTCCGCCAGCTCGCGCATGGCGGCCTGGCGCTCGTCGCCGCCCTCCAGCGACGGCGGCCGCTCCAGCGGGGACGCCGCCCCCCCGCGCGCGCCGCCGAACGCCCCGAACCCGAGCAGCCCGGGGAACTTGCCCACGCCGTTCTGGCCCGCGCTCTGCTGGATCACTGATATCTCGTTCAGCTGGAAACAATGCCATATCGTTACAAACTAATTCATATAAAAAGCGTCAAAGCTGTAGTCAAATAGTAGATAATGGATGTCGCTATTAGAAACCTTGTTTCACAAGAAAACTTTAGGTCGCTGAAGTAAATAGGGAAGCCGAAATAAAAACTTTAAACTAAATAAAAGTAATTCTCACCTTCTGCTGCATGCCGTTCAAGAAGGGCGCGGGCAGGTACGGGTAGAAGAGGTCGGGGCGGCGCAGCAGGTCGTGGGGCTCATGCAGCGGCCGCGGCGGCAGCTCCAGCGACATGCGGCGCCCGCGACGCGACGCGCCGCCGGACCACATGTGCGTGCCCATGTGCACCTGCGGGGGAGAGGAGGGTTAGGTGTGGAATAGTTGAGCGGGCTTCTGGCTTCTGAGAGCCTAGTACTGGTTATGGTAGTTTACGAAAAGTACCTACGATGGTCATGGTTGTTGTAGTAAAGTGGCACCACAGAGTACTTTGTATTATACCGAAAAGTGGCACCTCTAGCGGAAACTAACAGTAAACATCAGAGACAAAATATAGGCAAAAGACAACAGAAAAAATATTCGTATTAGAATAAATCGTGTATCTGTGTAGGTACAACACCAAATTAATAGAAACTGCCACTATTCGGGTACAACCAAGACACAAAAAAAAATCTAGGCTTTATACAAAAAATTCCGCCCCAGCTGGGAATCGATCGGGGTTTGTGGTCTATGATTGCACATTTACCTACCTAACTAACCCCTGCAAGACTGCATACCCTGCATAGGGAGGTATAGGTATTCAAAACAAGTTTGTAATTAAAGTGTGCATTAATTAAATTAATTGAATTCATCACGTGCTAGCGAAAGCGTCACGAACTTGTTAAATGCTACATTGACGTCCTCGTTTATTTTAAGTTCAAACCTCTTTTGGACTCTCACTTAAATTACTTAATCGAGACATAACACTTAAATGAGTTAACCTTTTTTACTTGTAGTTTTAAATAGATCACCTTCTCAACGCTACTATAAATGTCACCCTCTTAATACAGACTAACACAGTTTTATTTACCAAATTTTATCTCTTGCTGTCTCTATAAGCAGGTGTTTCTTTTAAACTTTCTTGAATAAGATTCCCATTAAAAAGAGGCAGACCCAGATGGGGATAGTAGGATGGCCTGATCAGGACGCCTGTTTTTATAAACAGGACCTAATTGTCCTTATGGTCAATTAGAGCCCCGAACCTGACTCCTTTTGTCTTAAACCACCAGACTTTTTTCAGATACCCTACATCAATATAATACCTAAGACTAAACTCACCTTCAGATTCCCCTTAGTGGTGAAAGCCTTCTGGCACACGGCGCAGCGGAAGGGCTTGTCCCCCGTGTGTGTCCGCATGTGGATCTGCAGAGCTGATGATGAGGAGAAGTTCTTGCGACAGACGCCACAGAGGTGCTTGGAGGATTGTAGTGGCGGCTGGTGCGGCGGCCCGCTAGGTACTGTGAAGAGTTAAAGATGTTATCGGTTTGGTTGTCATCGTCAACGTCATCGGAACGAAAGTAAAATTCTGGGAGGCTATGTAAAAACATTTTATTTTTCAACCTTATTAATTCATGCACCAGTAGGTATGTGATATTAGTAAGTGGAAAAGTTAACTGGGTATAATTAAGAAAATTCTAGTAGTTACACCTTGGCATAATTGGATATTTAAAAAGGAAGGTTAATTAAATTTTGTATGCAAACATGTAAAAGGAACACGAAAGATTAGAATAATAATATAGAATACTTAATTAACGATTATAATGTATATTCGTTTACCAAAACTTGGTCATTGTTTGGAGCTAACGCTTGAATGCATAAATTAATAATGTCAACGTCTTTTACTTTGTATATTCATATCATTTCTATGAATATTAATGCGCAACACGCTTATAATTCACTTTTGACTTTACCTCTATATCGACGTCAAAAACAATAGAACTACAATCACCAAAAACAAAAGTCAACCAAGTCCAAAGATCGTCATTTCTTTTTTAAACTCACCAGCGGGTCGTTTCGGCATTGGCGGCATGTCGAGCGGCGAGGGGTGGTTGAGGGGCGGCGGCGGGTGCGCGGGGGGCGAGCGCTTCAGGTCCAGCTTGTCCGGGGAGGAGCGGCGCTCGGGGCTCGCGTCCCGGGTGCTCTCCTCGCTCGGCGGCCCCGTGCTGCTCTTGTCGAAGGTCGGAGGCATGTCCCGGATCTTGTGCGTCAGCATGTGCTGCTTCATGTTGCCCTGTCGGGAGGGGTATTGTTAATTTGGGCTTGCGGTCGTCTAGACGTCTATAGTTTATGCTAAGATATAAGGAGTTGAGTATTGTGAACTATAGTTTTATGGGAGTCTAAAAAGCTAAGGATATAAACTTAAAAATAGCAGATGGCTATTACACAAGGTGTCAACTGTCAAAGAAGCTGGACTGTATGCCGTGATTGGGTCAGCATTGACACGCTGTGTATTAGCCAATCAGAGCTCGCACGCGTCTCTCTCATACCGGGTAGACGAAGGCGTTCCACAGGTCCAAAGCAGTGGCGTGCGGCGGGCGAGGGCGCGGGCGCTTGCACCGGCAGCCGCCGCCACTGCTCTGGAACCACAAATACATGCACACGTTACACGCTAGAACACACAAACACACATCTTCTACATGCTAGGGTGTATAGGGCAGGGTTTAAAATCGACGAATTGGGGATAGGGGGTCATTTAAGAGTGGGCTACGTTAAATGTAACGCTTTTGTAGCCATTGGTAGTTGGATGTATGTAGTTTAGGATATTAAATAACCGCAACCTAACGTTAAATACTAAAGTTCGCTATTCACCACAAGATGGCGCTAGTTGTTACAAAAGTTACGCCAGCCGAACTAAAATATGAATTTATATAATTATCATTGATTCACTGAATGTAGTTTTACATGGTCGGCATTTATATTGACGACTGTTAATCATTCTCGAGTATGCAAATGCTTTAAATAAAGGTAAGCGTATAACCTGTCGCCGGCCATCAATCGCCATCTATTATGTAGATAAGTGGCTGTAATAAATAATCTTTTAAAGTGATTTTTATTTTAATTACGCTGGATATCAGTGTCTATAAAGGAAGTTTCTTGTGTATAACTACACCTACGGTTTATAAGCTAATGGATTAATTATGTAATTATTTCATATTACTATACTTAAGTTTCCTCATACTTTAGATAAGTAGAAATGCTCCTTGTTTCTACTCCACCTAACCCCTGTTCTATTTGTAGTTTATCATCTTGATACCGTTTTAAGAATGACTAAAAAATTATAAGTATTTTTTGATAGTCAGAGTATGCTTTGGAAGGTGGAGAATTTCGCGTCAACTATAATTTAAGTAGCTAGGTAACCGCAAAAAAACGACGCACGGTTTTGATTATATTAACACCATTTATAAGAATTAGGTATGGTAAGTCATAACATAACACAGTGAAGAGTTCATTCGAGAAGTCTTTGTTTATATCTATGTATCTACCTACATTTAGTAATTTGTAATGAAATGGAAAAATGTATAAATTATTATATTATGATTTCTGTTAATGTATATGCATGTAAATTGTAAAAACGAGTTAAATAAATGGCTATCTTATCTACCTACATACCTACGTTTCAAACTAAATCCAATCCTTGATTGGAACGCATCTGCCCCAGTACATCATACTAGTTCAGTTAATAATGTAACTACCTACCTAGCTTTTAAATATTTTACTTTTATTACAGTCAGTTTAAAAACTTCTTAAGTAACACCTAAACACGTAAGTAAATATAGCAAAGTTCGCCTGGTATAAGTAAATGTCGTTGACACTTATTGTAATTTCAAATGCGGAGTAGCGTAAAGAGACGCCTGCACCGCCGTTCGCTTAGCTAAGCTGTAAGCTACATGTGCCTGTATATTGTAATACTGTATAATTTTAAGTCGTCGAATTCCGAAAGAGTCAATTCTGTCGGATTTTACCTACTTTATACTTTCGCGAAACCTTTCAGGGTCGGATACGATATCTAATACAATTTATCAACAGGTAGATGTTAGGTGAGTGAATCATCATCATCGACCCATCACGTCCCCACTGCTGGGGCACGGGTCTCCTTCCAATGAAGGAAGGGGTTAGGCCTAGTCCACCACGCTGGCCTAGTGCGGGTTGGTGGACCCCAACACAAGCAAGCTTGTGCTGAGAGAGTTGTCGGGTAAGTGGGCAACCCGACTGTCAGATGTTTTCAAGCCGCCCGAAGGCCTCTGACTAGGCTTAACGACTGCTGCCGAAGCAGCAACCGGGACCCACGGCTTAACGTGCCATCCGAAGCACGGAAGCGTCCA
Organism: Plutella xylostella; assembly: GCF_932276165.1. NCBI lineage: Eukaryota > Metazoa > Arthropoda > Insecta > Lepidoptera > Plutellidae > Plutella > Plutella xylostella. The sequence continues at coordinate 5,120,538 of NC_063984.1, read as the reverse complement.
GAAAAGCACCACTTGAAATCGGTCACCCATCCAATGGCTGACACAAGGTGAGTGAATACGGCGGATAAAATAAAATTGCTAATATTATCCGGTAATGGTCAAATTGTCATTCACATAATAATATATTGGTAGGTACGTAAATATAGCCTGTAAATGTATAGGAAGTAAAAATATTAAGAGGTGTGGGACGATATTGTATTGATGATATAATTCACAATACATAGATTACCCATTTTATATAACTTAAAAACATACAAGACATGCACCTAAACATCGTCACACATCGTAGAAAAGGTTTTGTTTTAATATTTATTTCTTCAACTTAGGTAGTTATAAGTAGTTTATTCTAGGTAAAAGTTTGTTGCAAAAGCTAAATTCATTAAAAAATTACTTAGCGATTCCGCTCTATCGTCCCGTCTTTCCAACTTATTAATAATTATAGTTTGAAAATTTCCAAGTGCAATTAATTTAATTACCTATAAATGAAACGTTCACAGTATTGAAATAAAACTTAAAACTTTCACTTGAACAATTCAAGTCTGTCGGCGACGGCTAAAATTACGGCTTCGACTGAACAATTTATTTTGAGACTCGTTTATTTCTGCGTATTTTGTTGGTATTTGTTATTTCGCCAACCCACATAATATATCATTTTAAGTTCCTATTGGTTATGCAGAGTAGTTTTAGACGCGGTCCAACTAGGCTTAAGTGGACTATTAGCTATTTAGCATGCCTCCTAGCGACGCATTTTACCTATTTCGATAAATTCTTGAGAATCGAAAACATGGTCCAAATAAATAAATAAATATGTGTGGTAGGTTCCTGTGTCCATCAAATAGGAACAATTTTATGCTAAGTAGAGGTAGATGTTGATCTCGGATGCTCTGGCTAACTGATATTCGATAGTTATGTTATTGATTTAATTTTTAGACCTCACGTTTACCTACAGCCAGAGCTAAAGCGTTGTCGTAAATATTTTTTATATTATTAATAAAAACCTCATGTCCATTTTTGGAAAAATACGAAAAAGTTACATTGTCGGACATAAATAATTTTTTTATGACGCCGAGCGTAGGTAAGTCTCAAGGATTTATAAGCAATAAATATTTTACGACATGAATTAATATTCTGATCGTTTTGTGTGACGTTATTTTTATGAGTTATCATTTGGTGTGTCGCTTGGTAATGCAGGGCGCGACGGCCGGGCCGCCGCCGCCGCGGGACCGGTACCCACGTACCCACCTCAATTACACTAACCACCAGCGGAATGAAAAATAATTCCCATCAATTACGCGTATGTTGATATAAAATGTAGAGCAACATTCCAATCTCACTAAGATTGAACCTTTAAATGTTACAGGTATCGGCGGCGTATCGGCGACGAGTACCAAGTTACCAAACGACGGCGAATGATCTGAGCTTTCATTCAACTACTAATGTTAGTTAAACCAGGTTTGTACCCCTACTTAATTTTACGATTTTTAGCACGTGGATTCCACATTATATTTATCATAATTACAATTTCATGTTTGATTATAATGGTCAAAGATTGAGTTGAAAGTTCACTGAATTATTTGTTATGTTATGACTGCAACATTGTATTTAAAAAATACATGAATTAATATGCATTATTACATAAATAATTGCAATAACGTTGCGATGAATATATTTTTATTGATATTGTAAACACTAGTAGGACGTAGAACCTATCGGTTTACCTATATGTGTCAAGATGATTTAGATTTATTAATATCAACGGTGTATCGTTGCACTGTTACCTAACTAGTATATCTTTTAAATACGGTTTGTATTTATCTACGTACCTAGAAGTCTGCTCAAGACGAATCTAATAGCAAATGCGACAAACATCCCCGTGGTTTTGATTTAATCAGGACAAACGAGCCTACAAGTTTACTAAGTTGGTCGTCCAATTACTCGAGGCAAGTTGCAAGTTGGCAGCCTCTCGGATGCACTGCGCCGGAAGACAACGGCTAAAATTAATGCGAACTAGAGGCGTCGACTCGCAACTTGTAATTACTGCCTGCAAAATTAATGCACTGAAACTTGGATGAAATGAAATCGGCGCATGAAGTTGTGCAGCGCCGGCGAAGTTGCCGAGACAGCTGCAGCGAGCGCCGGCACTATTCAATCCCACTCCCCTTACACAATCAAAAAGATGCCTCAGAAACAACGGCTGCTTGTAGGCACAAAGTCTATTTCTAACAATATTCAGGTCTCGGTCGTGCAAAGGATTAAGATGACAATCGTAAACGTAGTTATTTGCGTGAAACAATACGATATTAACTGGCTACGAGCCAATTCTAGCGGATCGAACAAGCCAACTTGATTTAACGGCACTATTTATTCCCTGCCATAATTTCTGGTGACAGATGATTGTTTAATGCCTACCTGCGTCCGTAAATAACATTAGAATTAAATTATGATAATTGTTTCGAGATGATTATTTTTTCACGATGAAAGAATTTGAACAACAACCTAAAATAACTCGATTAAATCAGAAACCCAAAGATAATGAGGTAGGATCACTCTGTTTTTATTCAAAACCATTCAAGTTTGCATTTGGATTCGGAATATTGCATGATACAGATATTTCTAGTTTGTTAGGTACAAGACTGGAGTATATGGAGTGAGAGAGTGGACTAACCTTGGTGGAGAAGCCGCGGTCGCAGACGGTGCACTTGAAGGGGCGCTCCTTGGTGTGGCTGCGGTAGTGGATCTCCAGCGCCGAGTTGCACGCGAACGTCTTGTAGCAGATGTTGCACGTGGTGTTGCCGCGCACTGCACACAAACACACAGGTCACTGCCGGTCCGCGCGCCCGTCCACCCCCGGGACGGGACTTCATACAAACTCCTCAACAACTTCACTGGGTGCAAGAACTCACAGTTGCTCAACAAGCAGAAAATAGAGGTTAGAATCATGGTATTCAAGCGCTCCATCACAGAATGATGCAATGAGATAGGATTAGTGAAAGGATGGAAATGCAGGCGACCGGGGCGGACCAAAGTAAATAATCCCGCTTATCGCATACCTGCGGGAGGGAACGCGAGTCCGAGCGGGCTGAAGGGCGAGGAGCCGAGCGCGCCCAGGGCGGCCAGCGGCGCGGGCGGCGACGGCAGCGGCGAGCGGCGCGGCGCGTGCAGCGGCGACTGCGCGGGCGACGGGGGCGTGCCGCGCTCCGAACCTGTCGCCGATGGGAGGGAAGCCGTTGTGGTGAAGGTCTTTACTTCGCACTCGGAGGCCGAGGCGGAGACGGAGAGCGGCGAAGTTCGACGATCCTTCGACTCTGAGTCGTCGTCGAACTCCCGGTCAGCGGGCGCGCGGTCGTCCCGGCCGCTCTCGTCGTCAGTCGCGCGGGAGTCCGCCCGTCGGTCGCCGGGAGGGGACGGGGGCCGAAAGGGATGGAAGGGGCTCGGGAAGGGCACGTCTGTCGGGAGATCGTGGTTGAAGGTCGGGAAACCGGGGATGTTTGGACCTCGTAGTTGGTCAAAAGGAAGGTTGGGGCCCACGCCGGTGTGGGAGCGGATATGTTGGTGTAATGCGGAAGAATCAGTATATTTCTTATGACAGACTGGGCATTGATGTAACATTTGGGTGGGAGGTCTTATTCGATGCACGCCCATATGCGTCTTTAAGTTGCCTTTGGTGGTGAATGACCGTCCGCATAGCTTGCATCGGAACGGTCGCTCACCCGTATGTGTCCTGTAGTGCATTTGTAAAGCACTTTTGCATGAAAGAACTCTATGGCAGACTATGCATTCGTTAGGATCGTTTACTTTACTGTCAATATTATCTACCAACTGTTGCAATTTTGATGTTTCAGATGTTTTGTTTATTTCTATGAGACTTTCCCAGGAGTTATCATTACTTCCAGGTCGAGGCAAAAGTGAGTTATAGAACAAAGGGTCTCGCACTACATCCATATCATCACCACTATGAGGAGTACCATGGAAAGGGGTCAGACACCCGGACGATATACTACTTGGTGGCGAGTTAGGAAATAAAGGAAATGTAGGATAAGTACGAAGCCCCGTTGCTATTGAAATTGTTCCAGATATCGATGAGTTCTTACTTGAAAGGTTTTCCGGTTGGTCAGGATCGGGCTTGACGTGTGGGCTTTCCCTGCCAATCTGGTCTTCGTTGCTGTACTTGGAGTCCATACTGCAGTCATCGTACGGAGACGTCGAGGGGTACCGCTCTTGCTCAGCCTCATGGGTGGCGTCATTCTCCTCGGGTTCTCGCTTGGGCGTGACGCGATCTGTGTCCTCAAAACTAGAATCTCGTTGGCTTTCTTCGTCGTGTGGCTCCGATTTGAACATATCGGGCGCAGATCGTAACGGACTGGGTGCCGACGGTTTACTGAGATCAGCCGGCGCGTCCTGTTCTTCTCTCATGGAGAACAAGGGGTGCGGAGGCAAGGGTTTGTCCCCGAGCGGCCGCGGCGGCATCAGGTCGTGGTGCGGCGGCCTGTAGAGCGGCAGGCCGGGCGGGAAGGGGCCCGGCGCGCCCGGGTTGAACTGCAGGGGGTGGGGCGGCATGCCGGGGATCGGGCCCGGAGACAGCTGGGCTAGTAGCGGAGGGTGGTACTTGTCCAAATGTTCTGGTATTGGATTAGGGTTCATCTTCACATGCGGGAATTTTGCAGTATGTCTTTGGAAATGTACTTTAAGATTTCCTTTGGTTGTAAATCGGGAACCACAAACATTACATTTAAATGGTCGTTCACCTGTGTGCGAACGAATGTGGATCTGTAGAGCTGAATCGCTTCCGAACACTTTCCCGCAGTATCTGCAGCGGTGTTTGAAGAAGGGCTCATTGCGTCCTCCGCTCTTTCCGTCGTACGGAGAAACTTTTCCAGATTTTCTAAATGCCAGTTCATCCGCGAGGTTATTCGCTAGCAGTCCTTGGGATGCGTTGTCGAGTACTTCTTGGGCTCGTTTCTGGAGCATTTCCAGTGTATTCGGTTCATTCAGAGATGGCGGAGGGTCATTGTTCGTAATTATCGTGGAGGCTAACGACGAAGATATGGAACTGTATGGTGGGTGGGACATCATAGGCGGGGAGGAGGTCGGAAGCTTAGGAATGGACAGAGGTTCCGACTTGGGAGTGTGGCGGCCGTGGCCGTGGCTCGAGGGCAAGTTCTGCGAGGCGGGGGGAGGGGGGGCGGCAGGGGTGGGCTCCCGCGGCGGCGGCGGCGGCGACGGCGAGCGCGCGGCGGGCGTCGCCGACCGCATCTCCTGCTCGCTGCACGGGGGACTCTCCTCGTCGTCCTTTCTTCGAGTCAGCGATAGCTGATTTTGTAACTGGCGTATTAGTTGCAGTTGAAACACTTGTTGGTGTTGCAGCGTGAATAGGGTGCTCTGTAGCACTGCTAGTTCATGTAGGGCCGCCTCATTGTCAGCATTATTGGCCATGGCCGTGGCGGCGAATTGTGCGACGGCTACTTTGGTATTCTGGAGTGCCTCGAGGGTGACGTGGCTGGCGACGGGGAAGGGCAGCGGCACGCGCGGCGCGTCGGGCTCGGCGTCGCCGTCCTCGAGGCTGTTGTTGTTCTCGGCGTCCTGGCGGTGGCGGCGCACCTGCTCCAGGCGCTTGGGCTCGTCCATCTCCTCGTCGCCGGAGACCACCATCTCCTCGGGGTCGGAGTGCATGCGCTCCTCGCCCATCTGCAGCGCCTTCTGGTCGCAGAGGCGCTTGTGGTGCAGGAACTCGTGCACGCTCTGGAACTGCTCCTGGCAGCGCGGGCACATGTGCGCCTCGCGCCGCTCCACCCTCTCCTCTGATATGGCATTGTGGATCTCGTCTTCGGAACACGATCCCGAACTTTCACCTGAAACAATGGAAGCTTTGTTAGTCGAGTAGGCACTTCTACACCGTAAGACATAATGATACTGAAATATATGAAAAGCTTATTTAATGAAATTTATAAAAGAATGAAAATGAATATGTGTACCTAGTTATCATTATACAAAATGTTCCATCCAACTTGTGTAAAAAGGAATCTATCTTTAAGTACTGGCTAGGTACAAAATCAGTGGACGCATTAATTCACCTAGGTATCTTGTATATGCCGTGTAAATGGGCGGCTAAATAATGTACCTATTTAATTATTATATTTCATTTTAATTTAATTTAATACCATTACTAACATATTTTTTTTAAGTTCATTGTTACTAACAAAATATGGATCAATCCGAAATAAATGATAGGTATATTATTATAAACAATCCATTTTCCTTACTAAATGTATATTTATTTATGATTCCAAAAGACGTAGGTACTTTATAATTCATAAGTACGGTGGCCTGCGCCTAAAAGTATACAGGCGGAGTTTTTAAAATAGCGAAACCTGATGATGAAGGGACCAGCCACATCTGTTATAAATCCGGGGACGTGTTGTGTGTGATGTGTGTAGCAGTGGTGTTTATGTGGATGTGCTTGAGCAGCATGTGAGCTTGAGATCGCTATTTTAAAAACTCCGCCTGTATACTTTTAGGCGCAGGCCACCGTAAGTACATAGTTAATAAAGTTCTCGGGCATAAACTATATTTTATGTTTAAAATTTACGCGTAATTTATTGGGATTTGGTAGGTACATACATGTATAGGATAATTCGGTACCTAACTAAGAAGTTTTAATAAACGTTAATTATTGGATGAAACAACTAAATAATAGAAGGTGCCGTGGTGGTGTAAAAGATAAGGGCTTGCCTCGTTCTCTCATTCTAGAGATCGTGGGTTCAAATCCTGAAATGTACAAAGGAATTCCTTTCAATTAAGGCAGTGTTTTTCAACCTTTTTCATGAGGCGACCCCCCTGGTATAAAAAAATATTTCGCGACCCCCTTGACCCTTTCGGTTTTTATTCATGTATGTTACAGTATTCCCAATATTCATTCCATACGACGTATTTATGGTCTCCATGATTAGGATTCGCAGTAGCACATACTTATCGGATTTAAAAACACATTATTTTACAATTACACTCATCGGATACGTGTGGCCATGTAACATAGGTAGGTACGTACGACTAATGCCATTGCAACCCGGAATTTCTTTTTCGAAATTAGCTTTTTCTTTCTGACTTTTTTGAGCATTTACAATCTTGAATTACCTTGCTTTACAAAAAAATAATACTTGTGGTCGTCGTCTTTGAACCAGGCAGAAAGTTCTCGACTCGAGAACTTCTTTACCCTAACGTTTATCGGTTCTTAGGCAGATATGACCACCACACTACCACTTCAGCTTGCATATTTTGACAGCTATGTCAGTAATCTGAATCCTCTGACTGACGGAAAACCTAATTTCTGATACCATTTATCAGAGAAACCCCAAGCATAGCTCTTGCCATAGCACGCTGAGCGACTTTAAATCGGTGGACTAGTCCTTCCGTCAGTGCCCACGTCTCTGCACCATAAATTGTTGCCTCACCAACGATCACCGGCTCCGGTTCGATGTGAGCATTGTCCAAGTTTATACCCCAAACCCTACACGTTGGGAAGCAGCATTTAGGCCACTTCCATAATCCAGCTGAGTTCCTGCAGAGATTCTGCCATAATAACGATGTCGTCCGCGAAGCAGAGAGGTGTGACATGTACTCGCCATTTATACATATGCCATGTCCAGCGGCATCGTACAGACAGACTCCTCAACTAGTCGTTATAGCGCCAGTCGATTTGAAATCTCTGCAACGCTTCCAAAACTGCCCATGTCTCGATAGAGTTGAAGGTGTGTTCATAGTCCACAAAGGCTAGATATAGAGGCTGATTATACTCTTCGGTATTCTGTGTAATCTGTCTTACTGTGTGGATTTGGTCTATTGGACTAAAAGAGATCCACGATGGGATCATTTAATTAATAAAAAAACAAGCTCAGAAAATTTAAAGTAAGAGTCTTAATAATTTAATACTAATTGTCTTTATGGTTTTTTTCTAAAGTTCCCAGTTTTTTCGCCCTCTGGCGACCCCCCTACAGAAGCTTCGCGACCCCCCAGGGGGTCGCGACCCACAGGTTGAAAAACACTGAATTAAGGAATTTAAGTACAATTATATCACGGTGAAGGTTAATCTGCATATATCTAGATTTTAGACGCGTACCGTAAATGCATTTTAGATACTCATTCCAAAACGGCGATTCGGTTAGCAATCTATAACGCCTTCATTTGAGCCTAAAATCTAAAATTACGGATTATAAGTAACACCAATTACTTCTGAAAGTTACAGAAAGAAATGTAAATTAGGCATAGGTTATGTAAAAACAATGCTGGATGATGATGCTTTAATTTTATTATTATGGTCCCGAAACGTGCGTTTCAAAGTAGGTATTCTACTATTGAAAATTAATTGTCCTGCCAAATGTGTACCTAATTAACTGCCTTATCTAAGCATGTTTCTCATATCAAAATATTAACTGAATAGTTGCGTCGTCTTAGAGATGACTTATAGGAAATCGAGGATTCAGTCTCAAATTATAATTTATGTGCTACTCGCCGCTAGATGGCAGAGGTAGTCGTCATGATTTTAATTTTGATAAGTTTGTCACATGCAAGAAACAAAATTATATTTTCACTTACAACTCACATAGATTTATAGTATAAAATAATGTGATCAATAATAAACTGATAAAGGTTAATAAACTGTTAATACCTATCTAAAGCGGGTTTTTTGTATTATAACAAAGGTATTTATGTATTTCCTAGTTTAAAAAAAACATAATTATCCTTAGTATTTTGAGTTAAAGTGACATGAATTAAGTTAACATAATCAAAGACAGACTGATACCTGATGTCTAAGGAATGATCTCCCTGAAAATATTAGGACCCGCCTCGGATCGTTTTCAAACGTCTGGCTCACTAGTCTCATCACTACCTTAGTAAGATATTTTAATTGATAGCACTCTCCTGAACCTTTTCAATACATTATTTTAATTATAATGTTATGTTTCATCGCAGAATAATAACTAGTACCCATGTATATTACAATGTTTATTACTTATGTTTTTTTTAATACAAAACATTGTGTAACATAAGTAGTTCGGTATTTAAATTTACGTGCCATCAAACCTAAAGGGTGTGTCTTGACACTACATAGATATGTGAATTATTGCTAGTTTAGTTTCTTTTTGCAATCCATATACCTAACATACATTTTCTTGCACGTCCTGTGGGTTGAATGGTAAAATGGACTGATAATGCTTATAGCTAATGCTAAAATGCCTAAAATTCCTTCACTGGAAGGAGACCCGTGCCCCAGCAGTGGGGACGTAATGGGTCGTGATGATGATGAATGCTAAAATGCTTATAATTAGATACATATAAAGGAAAAAAATAGTAAAAAACTTAGGTACCTACCTAAATGTCTCACATGTCTAAGTCCTACATGGATTTCATAGGTATCTAAAATTATAAAGTAAACAATAGTTAGGTAAACTCTACAATTATACTTTACAGTTCAAACGGAAAGATCGATAAATATAATGACAATTCACTAGGTCTAGGAAAGTACGTACTTACTTATTAATGTAATTATTATACTGCAACGAATAGGTACATAGGTACTTAAAGAAGATAGGAAGCTAAATATAGTATACTTCTATGTTACCTACTATTTTGTGAAATCTATCAATTTAGTATGCAGTAGCTTTCTCTATTGTATTTATCTAACAAAACTCATAATTTGCCGATGATAAGGGTCTAAATCATAACTCAGTAAATACTTTGGTTAGAATGCAAAAGGAACGTTCCTTTCTAAGTGTTGGGAAGTAATCATAATCTACGTAGGTAGGTGTAGGTATTTATTTAGTGAAAAGACAACAACAATTCTCTCAGCACAAGTTTGCAACTTGTGTAGCCCGCAATAGGCTTGCGTGGTGGACTAAGGCCTAACCCTTCCTTCATTGGAATATAATTATTAAACCATTTTATATAATAATTAGCATTAAGTCCACCCTTTTGTTCACTATCACTGTAAAATAAAAATAAAAATAATATCAACCAGCTTAAAATATCTACAAATGCCTATTATGTACTACCTACTTGAGCTATCAAGCGTTGTTGCCGTTGTAACCTGCCAGAAGCAATAGCTTCTGGCAGGTTACAACGGCAACGTGGGTCATAATTATAATAATACAAATATTACCTATGGTTCGTTTGGTCTCGAAAACTAGAAGTTTCAATATGACCGAATTGTTGGACGAAAAAATGTATCAAACGTTTCTTCATAAACGATTGCAGACTTTATGTTTGACAATGAAAACATAATCCTGTATAACCTTATGCAATTACTGAAATAATTGTTGTAATTTTAATAGGTAGGTATTTTTATTCAGTAATTCTAATTTTGTCTTAACTAAAAATATTTAGATATTTTCTTCAAAAATAATTGGTATTGAACAAATACATAATTGAAACATGCTCAAATACGTATCCACTTTTAGAAATGTTTTCACAAGTTAGAAATTGTCTAATCGACCACATTATATTTATTGTAAATCTACTAAGAATGAGCGAATATAAAATATCATATTATTCTAATACGTTAGGCCGATAACCATTTATAAGTGTTCCTTATCAAAAATTATGAATAATATATCAAGCTTTCACTAAAATGGTTTTGAAATTTAAAGCAATATTCAGATACGTTTTTGTTTAGAACAACTGCTTCATTAAATATGTTAAAGTGTTTTTGCTAAAGCATTTGCCGCTTGTATAATCCCGCTAATGTTGCGGGGTAGGATTAAATATCTCATTTCTAGCAAAAGGCCGGTTTGTATTTGATAGTTGTTTGTTAAGAGGAAGGATTAGGGATGTCTGTTTGTGTCTCATTTGACAGAGAAGCTCCCGACTTACGGGGCTGGTTGCGTTGCGGTCGCCGCCGCCGCCACACGCCGCATGAGCCTTTTACTCGGAATATTGGCCAAAAAAACTAAAGTGTTAGTCGTAACAATGGCACCGGCAACTTTAAAATACAATAACCCAAAACATAGTTTAAAAGGCCAGGATTTTTGCTCAATGTGCTTTCTTGTATTGAGATTTAAATTTCAATGGAATTCTGAAATTGATTTCCGTATTTCTATTAAATATTAGGATTTAGGTGAGCAATAAATAGTCAATAGCGAAATTTCTATGTATTACTACGGTATTTTTCATTCTCATATGGTCCCAAATGGACCTAGACACTTAGTTTATATATATTATGTATAAAGCTGTGATAATATACCTAATCAAAAACTATTTCCTTTTCTTTAAGTTTTCTTTAGGTAGGTACCAACCTTTAGTTTTTGTGCAAGTTAATATCAACATCAAGACTCCATTATCCATTAGTACCAAAAACAAAAACGTCGTCATATCAAATGAATATTTTAAAGTGCATATTTTAATCAACGAATTTCCTCACCATCAATATTGAGTTTGTTTAGACCAGAAGCCAGCTGCTAGGGTAAGCTTCTAAAAACATTATTCATAGTCCAAGAGGCAATAAGCATATCCATCTTTCATTAACGAACCAGAACCGGTCCATTAACAAGATTTCTGAATTTATTAGTAGAGCAAACATAGGCTAATATATTTCATAGGAATATGAATTGGTTATTTCAATCGCTAATAGATAAAATGTCTCTTTAATCTTTTATGGAGCAGTCGTAAAGCAACTAGCACTTAGATAATGTTATTCGTTATAAAGCGGACAGTGTAATAAAATTTGACAGTCTGTCAAATTCTTTTATAGTTCCTCTTGTAATGTGGTTAGAAGGCAAATTAGGCAGCAAATAAAAAAAAACACTTTTCTTTTATATTACACAGATTAATATTATGTTTTGAGGGCTTAAAAAATGCAAACTTATCTATTTTAAGGCCCCATTCAGGTACCTTCTGAGTGTACAAATTTCTATAAATATCTATTCTAGTGTTTATGATCTCATCAAAGTCTGGCTTGTTTTTGGATATTTTTTAAGGAATATAAAAGTGAACTAAATAAGAAACCATAACATAGGCTTTCTAATTACATTATTTTAGTTTTCATATCACCTATAGGTATTGAAATTAACTAATTGCATAGGTACCTAAGTATAATATTAATGCAAATAGAATGTATAAGAAACTATGCAAAGTTGACAAAACACAAAAAAGCAATAAATATTATAATTTTTAATAGGTAGAAAGGTAGATAGTGTTTTATGCTATGTAATTTGATGTTACGGATGTTTTTTTTCAAACACAATTAACAAAGTTACAGTATCTTTTGGAACCACTTGTAAAATTATCTGTGTCTTTTAATACACTGACTGTGTATATCCATTTTTATATAGGAATAAAACACAAATAAATAATATATCTCTATTACCAGATTAAATTTAAACAGTTTGTTAATAAACGATATATTTAGATGATTTGTTTATATCAAGTAGCCACCTACCTAGAGTCCTTCGTTTCCGTAAAAAAATATCTTTTGTTTAGGAATGCACTGCACTTTACTCACCACGCCGGAGTCGCGTTTTAGTGCTCACTTTCTGATGAATGCCGAATTTAATAGTCGCAAATTGGAACATTTTGTATGCGTTTAAAAATCTCTATCAAGGGAGAGTTTAGAACTGTTTTGTTATCACGGGTTCACTGTGTGTTGTGCAGGATGGATGTGTGGGTAAGTACCGATGGATACGCGGCGGACGCAGGCTGGCTTGACGCGCGGCATGGTGTCAGCGGTCAGCGGCGCATGGCACGGTCACAAAGCACTCGCGATACGCGGGGCGGGCGGCAGGCGACCGCTCGGCTCGCCATCTGAAGCGCGACTGAGCGCGAGGCGGGCGGCGGTGCGGCGCGCGCGCGCACCAGGTACCCGGTTATGACAGGGGGCGGGGCCGCGCCCGGCTCATAAATCAAACTTCGCCCATTCGCACTCGCCGCCACCGGCCCCCCTCCTCCATATTCCATATTCGGGGCGGGGCATATTTCATAATCATAACGCCTCATATTCATAAGTGAGCGGCCGCGGGGCGGAGGGAGTGTCGCCGTGCAGTTCGAAGCCTCCCACAGTTATTGCAGGCAAGTGTTCATAACATGTGAATGTGTCAGACTTTCTTAGCTCGCTGAAAGCTTTGTTGCATGAGCTTTTTATTTTGGTCGCGTATTTTGTGCTTTGTTATTTTTATTTGTTGGCTTGGCTATCAGTCTTGTTTGTTTTCTGCTAGGTTTGATATAGGTATTAAATACTTCTCTAATATCGTATTAAAATTCATACTAAGTTTATAAAATATACTTACTAATTTATACTCTGTCTGAATTTGTTTTAGATAATCATAGCTCAGGCAATAGGTATTATCTTACAGGTGACTTTTATCCGACGACGACCGAATGGCGTAGTGGTTAGTGACCCTGACTACTGAGCCGATGGTCCCGGGTTCGATTCCCGGCTGGGGCAGATATTTGTTTAAACACAGATATTTGTTCTCGGGTCTTGGATGTGCCCGTGAAATGGCAATAGGCCCGCCCCCTATTACATTGGGACTAACATAACACTCTGGCGAAAAGTGGGTGCAGCAATGCACCTCTGCCTACCCCGCAAGGGAGTACATTAGTACAAGGCGTGAGTGCATGTATGTATGTATGACTTTTATCCTAGCTAAGTAGTATTATTTAAAATAACTCTACCTAGCTAGGTTGTAAGAAGTAGGTAGTGAAAGAATAGAGAATAGAGATAAAGATGTAGGAAATATTACATTTGGTAAAATTGGGATTAAAGAGACACCTACATTAATTATGTAAACAAATTATAGCTACTGTTTTAATTAATTAATATGTAGGTAGGTAATGTGCTAATTTGTCAGAAGTAGTCAGTACAAATAGGTACCTACCTAAGTAGGTACTTCTAAAAAGTGTTACTTTCATATTTAAAAAATAAGTACATTTAAAAAACAAGTACATTTAAAAAACCTACCATACCGTATGTAGAACGAAGTTAAAAAAGCCACCTTAATCAAAATAAAAACTTGACGGAATAGTACTTAATGGAAACAGAATGTAATAAATTATAAATGGTTCAGTTGGAAATTTCGAATCATGCCACAACTGGCATCGCTCGGTGTGACGAATGCTGCCATCTGATGGTAACTAGCAACATTCACTACAAACCACTACCAATTATTATATTTGAAACAACTTTACGATCCAAACAACTTGTTATGAAAAATTTAGAAAAGATAACTCGAGTGGATGAGTTTAATGGTTCAGTATAGTTATATTTGTTTATTTTTTAAACACATTAACACAGTATAATAATTTTGGATATTTTGTCCTTGATTAAACCGTGGGTTCAATGAGATACAAACAAACAAAAATATGAGTCATTTAAAAAAAATTAAGTGAAAATAAACTTATGTTACAGTTATAACTTGATTGGTTTGATTTTGGCCACTAATGGGTTACAGAGGAAATATTTAGGTAGGTATATTATTAAATATGCAGACAATCTATAAATTAAGTAGCACTTCATATTTATAATTAATTATAGATATGAAAAAAAAATATTCAAGTCCCCATTGTAAAAAGTCACGTGACCAACAAAAGTTATTCAGAATTATTCGCGAGTTACCCTTACAACTGTACTGCATGCTTAACTACGGTACTGCATTACCTGAAATAAATGACAATTTTACCCCCTTTCGGCTTAGTATACCACTTTTGCAACACCATGTATAAGGAGATAGGCATACCTAATAAAAGTACCTATCTAGGTCCTAAAGAAGGTAGCATAGAAGTAGGTCTGGGAAAAAGAAAGCTGAAAGTTTTAATCATTAGCTTTAATTATTATACCGACAAGACATAGGTTTGTTACCCGCACTTCGGGCCCCTAATCCACTAAGGCATCAGTAGCAGGCATGTCAATCGCTTTTTGTGCTTTAAATTAAATATTCTAATGTGACTGCAGGAGGCTCCCTGGGCATCCAATATTATTAGCACTATTATTGTGTCGGTTCCGTATCTAACCAATAACATATATTTTTTACAAGTTTTGACTTCGCTGCCATCTTGCAAGTCATTGCGCATTGTTGGGTGTTATGATTGGAATTAAAATTGGGTTATGGGTCTGGGTGTATAAATGTAGTGTGAGGTCATTAATTTAGTATACTTACTGGTAATTTAGGTAACTTAAAAGTCCCATTGCCTTTAATGCAACACTTTACTATTCAGTTTAAAACACAGTTTAATTATTAAGTACAGTTTATGATTCCTTAAATTTTAAGTTGTTGCACAACAAATTTTGTTGGTGCGTTTAGGTACGGTCAGGTGCAGAGAAACCTGACCCCCCTCTCATACTAACAATGCTTCTCAGGTTTATCTGCACCTGACCGTACCTAAACGCACCAACAAAATTTGTTGTGCAACAACTTAAAATTTAAGGAATCACCATATACCATAATGTACACACGGCAACATCAAATGGTCGGCAGGGCACACTAACGTAGTGTATGTGTGCACACTAACGTTGTCTATGTGTGCATAAACGCAGAAATCGGTTTACACACCAGTAACAATCCACACACACACACACACACAACAGCACAAACGAGTTTGCGCGTAGGCAAACGCCCGCATACCAGCTGTGACATAAAAATATCAACCGGTAGTGTTAGTGAAATAGTTATAAAATTGATGTGAAGCAAAATTTCACTACCTGTGTCTATACACTTCGTAGCTCATTGGTAGAATGTTAGACTAATGAAACATAGGTCGTGAGTTCGAGTCCACGGATGGTTATTTTTATTTAACTTAATTCAAATTTTGCGTTCATTTAAACGCTGTTGAGTATAAAATTAATATATTTGAAACTGACAAATGACTACAAGCTGCATAGCTGTCGACTATTTCTCTTCGCCAAAAATATATGATTCGTTCTTCATTTGAGAATTAAAAACATTCTACCCTCATACAATATGAATAAACGAAATTTGTTTTTAGTTTTAGTGACAATTCACCTCTGCGTCTGCAAAGTGATTCACTTTGTGATTTGTCAATTTAATTAATTACTCTTCGCAGTCAGTATGGAAAGTCACTTAACCATGTTCAAAAAGGCGGAGATAATCGTATTTATATGAACAAAACATTACAATAGTGAAATCGCAAGACGTTTAACGGTAAGTAACATAGAATTGTAAATATTTTATTTGACTGTTAGAATATTTGTATTTGTATAAGCTAAGTATTTGTTTTTTTTTGTTTGCAGAGGAGAACTGTTCAATTATGGGTTCACCGATACGCAGATTCGGGACATGTAGACAGTAGTCGTCTATACGGATGCATCACCACGCCATCGAGATATCGTAGCTGCACATAGCGCTGATCCGTTCTGCAGCACCCGTTCTACGGCCACAACACATAATCTATCCCTACAAACCGTACGGGTTCACTTGCGTGCTGCTGGGTTGCGGTGTCGGAAGCCGACGAAGAAAATTGCTCTAACCGATCAGATCCGACGATGTCGAAACAGAGTGCGTTTTGCGACTGACTATTTTAAACTTTGATTGGTGCAACAATGTGGTGATATTTAGTGATGAAAAGTCCTTTAAGTTAGACAAGGATGGACGTAAGACATTATGGCGAAAAAGTGGTGAAAATTATAATTATTGGGGTTAGCTCAGTAATTTTTATTTTTCCATTTGTATAAGATTTTAGTTATTTTGTTAAAGACTTATTATTATTTACAATTATGGGTAAGCCAATGTGTTAATGATGTTATTGTTACTGAGGTTGGAATAAGTTATCTTATTTCTAGCTAATTAACATGTTGATTCATATAACTAATGACTTGCCTATTTACTTTAGTAAAACAGCCAGTCCATCCTTTTCTGATGTTTATTATGATTTAAAACTGCTAATTGAAAATGTTCCTTATTAATATAAACTACAACTATGTTTTAAAACGAAAAACAACTAAAACGTAACATCCTTAATGTTTATGTTACGGCAAGAATAAATTTGGTAATTTTAACACTTAATAACTTGTTTCATTTACTTTCTGTGTTGCTTTTATTCGTATATACTACAATACTATTATTAACCATCTTAAAAATAAATTAAATCTATAAAAAAAAAACAAAAAAGGAATATTGTAAAGTTCAGTGGGATTTGAACCACCATATCGATTATTGTAAGTCTTGTATCATACCAACTGAGTCATTCAATCTATTACAATGCCTTGCAAAATTTTGCTTCATATCATAAAAACAATGAATCATTGTCACTGGCACAACTACATGCTTACAATATCCGTGTGTGGGTTGCCCAGAACTAAATAATTACGTCGACGTCGCTGACACACACATACACTACCTACGTTAGTGTGCCCTGCCAACCATTTAACGTTGCCGTGTGTACCATACTTTTTTTTCATAAATATTTTGATCTTATCATTAATTCGTCATTAAGCACCACTCATAAAATATTTCCAATATTTATCTAGTACCTACCTACAGTATTACAAAACGAAAAATAATCAGCAATGTCAAAATGCCCGTCTATTTGTGGCGAGACCATATCGTTCCCAATTTAATTACTCCCGCATACATTTTAATGAACGCTTTAAAATAAATGATATTTATTAATTGTTAGTCTATATTTCACTTTTTACTTCGGACTTTGTTTGAATATGCATGGGACTACCGGTTCTGAGCCGAGAGACTAAAAGTGTCGTCGTAACATACTCGTTCATCGTAACGATGTCCCGTAGCATTGCTCGTATGCCAGGTTAAAGTATTCTCTATGGAAGAGACAACAAGAGATACGGTGTATAGTAAGCAATCTTCGTTCGATGGACCAGGTTAAATGAACGGGGAATTCATCTGGTTTGCACCGAATAAGACAGTACAACATAATGGTAAAGGACAAGGTAGAAAAAGAAGTTATACCTACCTATAAACTTACTTCAGCTTTGTTCATCATTGCAGTTATAAAATTCACTGGATACAATAAATAATTAAATTTAAGTAGTTCAAGTGGCAGGTTGGATATCGGTTTTTGTTTTAATTATAACTTGTATAGGAAGGTACTTATAGATAATATTTTATCAGTTTCATTACATACCTACAGATGAAAATGTGAGCTGCTTTTCATTTAGCTTACCAAAAGTCAAAAAGTCTTAATTATATAGGTACTAGGTACTTTTAAAATATGCTTAGGTTCACCTAACACCACTATTTATTAATCTGTGCTAACACCTTCTTGTTAATAGGTAGGTAGATTAGAAACATGATGCTTGTGTACTTTACCTATAGATATCGCTATTTATAAACAGATCCAAATATATTAATTAGTCGAAACAGCCGGCGTAATGTTGTTGTTCTTAACCTCAGTTGACTAAATAATTCCTGTTTATGATGACACCTTATCCATAATGTGAGGTAGTTATTACAGAAATAGACTCGAGCAGTCGCATTAGATTTAAATACACAAAATTTTGAAAAGTTCTGTTTGTTTAAGCTCGGGCACGCGCGGGGTGGCTCTGGATAGCGTAAACGGCTGAGTTTATTTTAATTTTCAATGGAAACTACTTGAACTAAGAAAGAAACGTGGTTAATGGTTGTTTGTTACTGTTATTAAGAGAACTTGACGTCGGTAATGGTGATAATTTATGAGAATGGTTAGTTAGCCTTTTCTTTTTATCTTCTTCAAGGGCATTTCTTTATTGGATTTGGAATGTTTAACAAACTTTTTTTTACAGATTCTCGCTGTACCTAATATCGAGGGTGTTTGCTGAAATCTGGATGTACCACAGATAGTCCTTCATCATAATCATACCAGGTAAGTGCCTTCCTCACTAATAAATAAATGAACAAAATCTGCTGAAAATGGGCATGATGACCGAGTTAACCCTTTCACTCGCAGCTACAGATGACAAAACAAGGGTGACGTTTCAAATTGAGAACATCAAAATTATTGCGCTGGGATGGCATAAACCGTCAGCGAATACGTCAGTGTGAGTGGCGGGCGGTGGACGCGTTTATAAATTTGAATATGGAAGTGAGTTCTAATGGCGTCGTTGTTTATTTTTACTGCACCCCCGGATTCGGGGACACAATAAAACGCTTTAACGAGGGTACAGTGGCGCCACTGTCTACGGTGCGATTTTTGCGAATAGAGATGTGGGTATTGAAAATAATTTGTAATAGACTTGATGTTAAATGATTTTTTGATACAAATTAGTATATAACAAATACAAGTTACTTATATTTTTTTTTGGACCTAACACCAATTAATTTTGGGTGGTTTAATTATTCATTATGTTTTGGACTATTGTAAGCTTGCCTTCTATCTGGACTGAAAACCTGAAGTAAACATTAACTCATTGGCCATTTTTTATGAAAATGTACCTAACCCTTCTTGCTGCCTGCGATTCTCGGTCGATCTGTACAGCGAGTGCGACGCCGAATTTATTTCCATGCATTTTAATATCTCCCTCTGAATAGCTATTGCCATTTTCACGCGGTTTTATTGCGAACGCCGTAGGTTCGTTTGTGTTTGTGTTTTGTTCGACTGGCTTCACGTTCTATACCTATACGTATTGGGGTATACGATAGGTATATACTCAATCATTCAGATGGACAAATTAATTATTGGAAGGTAGTCTTTTTGGGATGTAACCTAGGTACAAGAGACCGACATTCACATAAATAATTAAAGTAGGTCACGGTCGCGCCAATGTTTTGACTCCATTAATATTCATTTAATTGACATCGTTTACAATCGTCTAATGTACCCGTGAGTTCCGTTGCGTGTACTTTTAATTATTGGTCTTGTAGGTGCGAAGGAGGTGTGTAAAAAAAGTTTTTAATGCTAAGGAGAGCCAGAAATTGTCACGCGTGGGACATTCCGGGGCTCACGCGAATCTGTACGGAGCTGTTGATGCGGTCTTGCACGAGAATTAAGTCATTAAAATTGGCTCGGATTGATGGGACCTTGTCCGAAGGGCACGCATGGCGGAAGCACGCAGCCGCCGCACGAAACTGCCGGGTCACTGAACCGATCTACGTACCTGCAATAGTGGACGGGCTGCTCCTTTATGATGCCACTCTGCAATATTATCTACCTACTTATATGTTTATGTACTAACTTACTAAAAAAACAACACTTACCTAAATCTGAAAAATGATTGACTACATTTTGTACAAATAGTTCTTCCTCAAAATTTACGTCTATTAAAAAAAACATTACCTTCTTGGTATAATACAAATTCGGAAAATTGAAAATCTTCATTCATGATGAATTTTGGTTGCTGAGTAGAAAAAATTACGATGTGGGTTTCATGAGAATAAGCCTAAAGCAATTTTCTTATGATTTTGTAGCGCTTATTTTCGAATTATCACACTACTTAGTAGTTAATAACAGTATTAAATTTGATATTTTTTCACACTGCAACATTGTAGGTAATAAGTACCTGCCTAAGTACCGGAACGCTTATTTATGGAATATATAATATTTAGAATGTGCCTACTTAAATGGTAAAATGTTATGTGCATTAACTTAAAATAACTAAAAAGTACATAATTAGCTAAGTAACATAAATTGCCTGCATAAATTTAACACTTAAAGTGTATATTATTGGTTCAGCCTCCGTGTTTACTTGAGTGCGATAATGATGTTTCCCACATTGTTGGCATTTAATATTGCAAATATTGCAATGCAATAATTATACGTCTTGCTCATACTTCGAAAGTAACAAAAACTTGTAAATACACAATGTAAAGGCCAACCATCTATAAGGTAAGCCGATAATAACTTCACAGTTTTAATAACGGTATTTTCGAACTTAAATGTATATAATTTTCATGTTACCATAACTTGCAAATAATTTCATACTTCGCTCTATAAATAAATAACACAAGTTGTCCTTCATTTCAAGAGACCGGGTTCCGTAGGTTTGTTTGGACATTTAAATGATTACTTACCAATTTAATCAGTTGTGAATTTGGTTAGTAATAGTTTTAAAAATAATATATATGATTTGCCTGCAAATATTTGAAATGAATATAATGAAGTTCCCTTCATTTAATATACATTTTTGTATATCTGTGACTCTCTATATCACTAGAATAACTGCATAGAATAATGAGCATTTTCACAAAAGTACGCCTTTTCAAAAGCGATAGTAAACACGCGTGAAAAGCTTGTTTTAATATAAACATGAAAAATTCAATCACAGTTAAATACTTTAGTATTTTGTATATTATTTTGATACAATTTCACTCTGAAAAATATTTTGATTCAGATAATAACCTTTTTCCAACCCTAATACGAATGAACCTATCTAGTGTTCCTTAGATATGCTTACACGTTTTATCCTAAGAAACCCTAATAAGTAAAGCTGCATTGTGCGTGTCAAGTGTTTATTATGTCCAGTTAGTCTGTAAGAAAGACGACATGTTAATAATCAGAAATAACGCATAAAATAAGTGGGCGCTGCGATTTTACAAGCACTTACCTCGTCAGGAGCGATGACAGCGCCGCTCCGTGGCGCCCTCTATGTGGAACTATTCGTGATAAACGTCGATAAAAACAAAATAAAATGTAATCGCGATAATTTAGCTCGCTCGAAGTGTCGCTATACTCGCTACAGCCTCGACTAAGCTGCTGGCTATATACCTATTCACTGTTTATTTTACATAAAAATGTCCCCGCAATAATAAGTGACTGTAAAAGTAGTACGACGACACTGTATTTCATCCATTTTGTACTAAAGCTGTTAAGTATACAAACAAAAGGCTTTGTGGGAGAATGCGAACTTAAAAAATAAATCTTGGCTAGCGAGCGGGTCGGTCTCGGTCGTGAAATATAAAAGTGTGTGGGGGCGCCGCCGCCGCCGCCGCCCGCTGGACGCTCATATTTTGTTATTTTATTTATATTAAAAGTAATGGTTGGCCGCGACATAATGCTCGAGACAGTTTTTTCGCATTTTTCTCTTTCCTCGGTGTCGTATATTTTCACTTAAATGACAAAAGCTCGCGACCCTTCTCATCATTGTTAGCTAGCGCTGCTGAAATCGTTATGATGTTTTGCTGTGGACAAAGAAAGTGCGCTGAAAATTTTCTACCAAGCTTTGGGACTTTCCAGGATTTATATGTCATGGAATCTTTATATCGGCCGTGTCTCCTTTCATGATGTAGGTAATTTTTATTTATTTACCACAATTAAAGTATTTTTAAACCGAAATCACAGAAAGTAACCTCAAAGTAGGGGGTTGGCAGTCTAGAGTGGGGGCGATAGAAGTCAAATCTGAACAGCTTGGAGGGTCATACCGATGTGTGATGGCGGCAATCTGCACAGCAAGTCTTGCAGGTCGCGGCGGCGGCGGCGGTTCCGGGGGGCAGTCGTATCTGCCCCACACCCCCCTCGTAAATAACGCGTGCTGGCGAGCCGGCGAAGCGCCCGTGCCAGATTCTACAGCTAGAAACAGTTAAACGCTCATAATTTCGTGCTGGTTAAGCTTATCTTTGTCTCGTGTACGAAATTTCCCCGCGCCGTCTCGCTCTCGCATTTGGCTGCACTATTTTGCTCTATTTGCATCGCACCGGCGCAGCGTCTCCCCGCAAACTTATAATTGTCATTTCGAATACCATAGCGAACCTACAATTTGTGTAAAAGTACTTAGCCGAAGTTAATCTGCTTTACGGAATTTCTTTGGCTTTGTATTCATATAATCCACGAGTCGAGTGCACATTTTAGTGGGTGTACTAAACCTGAAAAGGCATTTTGTTGTCGTGCAGATAGCGAGGGCGGGCGGCGCGGTGCTAAGTCGGTATCATCCGCCTTATCGCGGGCGGGCGGTTTTATAATAATTTTCATACTTGCGAGGGCGGGCGGCGGCGGCGGTGCGGCGGGCGGGCGGAGAGGGCGCATTCTTTTATAAGCGGTAGTCGCGTCGCCCCGGGGATTAGCCGCTAGTTGTCACCCTCGCGTGCACGCCGCCTTCAATCTCTGCGATACTTTGTTTTGACAAAAAGCCCAAAGGATTTTTGTAGTGTACTTTAACACATTTTCTTTCACACCTTACTATTGGCGAGAAAAATGTGAAGCCATCCCGTATCTCGAATAACCCAGTTAATTATAGCGAGAGTGGGATTAGCCAATTTGGCAAAATGAATATAATAAATGACAACAGTAATAGAGGCACTTGAGTGGAACATTAATAGAGAGCAAGGTAGCTGGGGCGGCGGACACTAACGAGCGTTTTTACCGCGAGGGGGTGCGGGGCGGGGGGTTGGGGGGGCGCTGGGCGGATGATGGATGGCCTGCCTTCCGCCCGCGACTTCCGCACTTCCGCCCCAGCGTTTGTATATTTATCAACATTCATTTCAATGTACATCGCAAGAATTATTCCGTACTCTGTTTTTGCGAATGTTGTAAATCTCATGAGCCTAGGTAAACTAAAGCGTCATGTAATTTATTACGCTGTTTTGTTCAGACTGAATTCGTATTATCTGTTCGCGTACAGACAGGTTTCTGGCTATAATTGTCGAGTTTTCAATTATTGCCGAAAGTAATTAAACATTTTATGTGAAATAATGTTAACGGTCATTAGTACGCGATAAGTTATTTATTTGAGGGCATTGACTTTAAAGTCAGAAGGGTGTTTAAGAATTTTGGAAGTATCTTTATTACTGCAACCGAGCGAATTTCCTTATCTTAAGTAATTCATTAATTGCATGCGAAAAATAATACCACGCCTTATCAATAAATCCTCATCGATTTCTCGAATACATTCTATTGCTACTGAACAATGTATGACGTATAATTGGAAAAGCTCGTCTCCCGCCAGCCCCTGTTATCGCATGAACCTGTCACTCATATTTGTCTATCTGTCGGAGCGACTCCATATCATTAATATTATCGCCAGGAGCAGCTAATTGTTCGGGATACACGACTAATGGTGATGGACGCCACTAATCGTGCACGGTTACCCGGCGAACGCACATCTTCATCTATTATTTGGGATAATTATGTATTAGTATGAACAAGTAGATGTGCGAAGATACACCCACCCTTCTTGTTGAGGTGTGTGAAATATAGAACTCTTTGTCGACGATGTAAAACCCTCATCATCATCATCTGCCTTGGTCCATCTGCCGTCTTGCCGCCTTGCCAGATGCCCTGCCCATCTCCACTTCAGCTTCGTGATCCGTCTCCCAACGTCTTCAACCTTTGTCCTGCGTCGAATTTCTACGTTCGGGATACGGTCCACTAGCGAGATGCCTAGCATGGTGCGCTCCATGGCTCGTTGTGCTACTTTAATTTTGTGCATGCATGTCTTTGTGAGCGTCCATGTTTCGGCACCATAAGTGAGGGTAGGTAAAACCCTCAGCTCTATCTAAATATTTCATTTGGACGGCGCCCATATACCGTATAAAGTATCGTTCAACAGCAAGTTTAATTTATAAATGCAAATCGCGAGCGTATTTGCAGTTTGCGTTCATAACTCTGCGCAAAATGTAATATTGATACCGCTTAATTGAATTTATAGCCACGTCCACAAATGAATATGAGTGGCGTTTGTGAGTATAATGATCGCCTATTAGGCATTCAGCGCGCCGCGGCGGTGGGAACATCGTAACATAAATTTTGCGTATTATTTACGTTGACAGGCGCGCGTTATGAAACAGTAATGTCGTGATTTATATTCTAATACCCCATTTACACTCTCGCGCGAGTGGCGAGGCGAGCGACAAGGCGAGGGGCGAGGCGCGAGTGTGAACAGACGCTCGTGGCTCGCCTCCTCGCTCGCCTCGCCACTCGCGGCGCTCGCGTCCGGAGCGGTTTTTGGGGCACGAGTCAAAGGAGCTCGCGTCGAGCTCGCGTCGCACGCGAGCGGGTGTTTACACTCTCGCGTCCGCTTCATTCTGGCTTCTACATCGTGCCGCGCAGGTTGTGTTCGTCGTCGTATAATTATAACGTAGTGTTTTTTCCTCAGTTGTATAATGGATTGGTCGCAAGACGAAACATTTAATTTCGTATAAGTAAATATTTCAATAAAATAATAATAATAAAAAAACACTAAAACGTAAGAAATAAAAGCAGTACTTACCTGCTTAAATATATTAGTACTGTCACATAGAATAGGTCTACACCATGTCTAAACCTTAAATTATTTCTTACGTTTTAGTGGTTTTTTGAAGTCGTTTTTTTATCATTATTTTATTTTATTACTTATTTATACTTAGTTTATTTGCAATAATTGACAACCAAAATTAAGAAGCAAATGATACCTATAAGTCCTACTAGTCAGTAGTAAACACGAAGTAGTTGCTATATACCTACCGTTGAGGAGTTCCCTTGACTACCTTCCGTTTCCATCATCAGATCAGCTCAAGGTCACCATCATATTTTTGTTTAATGTTAAAAATATAGGTATTACCTATGTACTTTCTAAATTTCATTAACTACAATCGGTTAATAGGTACCCAAAATGGAAATTCATAGCCTGTTTTAACCCTTTACCCACCCTTGGAGGTGGAATCAAAATTTGAAAAAAATGGGACCACATGGGATCTCACCCCAATAACTACATAAAAAAAAAGAATTTTCAAAATCGGTCCATAAACGGCGAAGTAATCGGTGATCATACATAATTTTTTTATTGCTGCGGCTAAAACTTCGACGTCCTCCATCGTTGCTAGCTCAAAGACAACTGAACTCTGCACGAGAGTGTAAACACCCACTCGCGTCGCACGCGAGTGGGTGTTTACATTCGCGCCTCCGCACGAGTGACGAGGCGAGCGAGGAGGCGAGGGCCGAGGCGAGAGTGTAAATGGGGTATAAGGAGGGTCCAGTCGGTCAGGCGACGTGCCCGCGCGCTGCGCCCGCGCCGCTCCACCACGCGTCATTCACACAGGCGCCGAGGGATCCCATATTTATGCATGCACAATTCATTAGCCTGCTAATTCCGTTACTTGTTTGGTAACATTGAATGTCCGTATAAAATATGTATAGTGCAAATCACTAGATACCTGATTTAGCCAATGCGTGTGCAGATTAATTTTTGGTAAGTACATTGTGTACCTTTTCAAAGGCTACACAACACTTACATCTATGTATTCTGACTAAATTGAACACAGCGATAAACCGCATGCGCAAATTACGGCACAAAGATCGTAACGGGGTAGATACATTTAGTGGTCCGACCAACCTCATATGATGGGCCACTCTAGTTTTGTGGATAGATTCGCGCGCGCCAGAATAAAGCGAGCCAATCAATATTAACACGCCACAAACAGCGTAAATTGTTGCCTAATGCCGCGCGCACACACCCGCGCCCGGCGTGTACGAGTCTTCGCCAAGATAGGGTGCTCCACTTTGATAACTCGCTTCATTTACATAATTAGTTACCTCCAATGCTTTTGCAAATTTTGGTCTTTGTTGCAGTTCTAAATTTAATTATTACATGTTCCACATTCTGACAGCGAAGAGCATTTTATTTTTAATCATGATGTATGTATAGCTAACTATGCAAATGAAATTAGCAATCTTGACTTCGACATAATTAGATTTAAAACATAGACAAAGTGAGTGAATTAAACATTCTAATTGCAGCAGCCAAACGGTAGATGCCACAAAGATAACAATGTTATCTGAGTGGTGAGCTTAGAACCAACGGCACAGGTGAATAGGAACACTCTGTGTACAGTCGCGTATTACATCCACACACACTCACACACGCACGCCACATATTGCAGACCCACACACACGCGTCGCCCGGCCTGTAATAACTCGGAACCACAATAAATCAATGTGATTAATGTCATTAAGCACTGTGCCGGCCTCTCTATATTCCGTCAATATGCACTGTTTTACGACACGCTGCCATAATTAGTTAGCTTTGTTAGGGCCAACGGTTTATGTTGTTTAGATCTGTATAAAAATATTTACACATGTGATGGCCAATGTGACCGCTGCTCAGATCAAAGAAGTTACAGCATTGATGAAATGTGGCAGTGCAGAAGATGATCTCTGCTATATGTCAACACTGGAACGTCCACGCTAAATCGAAGATTAATACTCATTCGAGTAGTTTTTACGAGCCATGTCTAAAGGCAGAGATTCTGTATCCGATATTTCAATCAGCCAATATTTTTTCAGTCGGTTATGTATGTCAATATCACATAAACATTTTTTGCACCCTATACGCTAGTCAGATTCTCAGGTATGTTTATCATGTCTGGTTGATAGATAGGCTGTAATTATGTGGATTAGAATGGCATCGCAAATCATGGGAACGGCGCGGACAGCTCGTCGTTGACACAGATATCGCGAGCTCGCATCTCGATTGTCAGCCGACTCGGCCGCTGGTGGTAGGCCCGCGGCCCGCGGCTTAAATTACTTCCATGTTGCACTATTAAACCTAAAGATATTCATATTTGATTGGTGTGTTTTGATAGTTTACTCGATCGGTTAAATTTAGTGTATTATTGACGAAATTAGGATTTTTTAGTCAATAATCGATTTCACGCTCCATCGGTCAGAGACCAAGTCTGTGCGCCGTAGGTTAGGACAGGCAGTATACACATGTCGATGAGTCGGCGTTTGAGTGTGAGAGGGAGAGTGCCCTTCATTAGATCTTTCTTGGTGTACGAAGGATAGACCGAATCCGGAACACCACGCTACGCTCCTCGACTCGTATCACTGATGTGGGCGCACAGACTGCAAAGCTGAAGTGGGCCTGGGCAGGCCACGTCTGTCGCATGCACCCGGACCGGTGGGCCAGAATTGTCACCGAGTGGGTGCCCAGTGATGGACGTCGGCGACGCGGAAGACCCAGGCGGAGATGGCGGGACGACCTCGACAGGTTTTTGCCTCAATGGCCGAAGGAAGCACATGATCGGGAACGGTGGTCAGTTTATAAGGAGGCCTTTGCCCAGCAGTGGGACACGACACAGGCTGCATAAAAAAAAAAATCGATTTCACGATGTAAATACCTACCTATTTAGGTTTGTATCGCAGAATAGATATGCATAACCTAAATAATAATAATAATATAGAAGTTATGGAATAAATAATGTATATAAGTCATAACTTCTACAGATCTTTGTTGAATAATATTGAAAAGCAATGTTTTGCAAGATTAAATCTATTTTCAATGTCGATAATATTAAAATAAACAAGACTCTCAATATTATTCACTGTTACAATGTATTTGCTATAATGAAATACATAAAATTAATTTTGCCAAACTAGTCTATCGTATTCATAGTTTTCAATGATGTAAACGACGTATCTACAATCTTGAACTCCTACGGTTATTTGAATCGCTAGCTGCCCCACTTAGATTGTACCTATAGATACGGACCAATTGACAGACTTGACTTGTCTTTGCATGCATTTGATATACGGAATGTTTTCGTGCTCATTCAGTTGCATTGTCCCTGATTTTCTGTTCTGATGCATACGAAATGACTCATTTCACATCCAATATCGAGGAGATCCATATCTTACAACTGTTATAGATAATGAGGAATATGTGAGAACTACACGATTATAATCTGTAGACACTGAGTTTAGTTTAACAAAAACAAGGAAAAGGTCTGTTGCTGTAAGTGTATAATGTCCTAACGAATAAGACTATTAGCATCCAAATGAACGCAACCATAAGCGCATAAAATTGTATCGATCGTGGAAATATTGTATCGATTGTTGAACAAAACAAAACAAAACGTTTATAAGTAAGGTAGGGATAGAGTTTATAGGATAATTTTCGCAGCGGCGGCGGCGGCCATTGTGGCTGCTGCACATCGGATGCCGATGACCATTTCGGAGGGTATGCTACAGAGTTTGCAATCAAATAAATATTTCGGCACAATTAAGAAAACGCCGAGGGTTGCACTCGCGATACAGGAAACAGAGAAGTCCATGGAGTCGCTAGGATACAAACTATAAGACCCATATTAATCAAAAATATGCATCATAAAATTTTCACGTGTGGAAACGAATCAAAATACTTTTGGTTTACCACAAAATCGTCTAAAACTAAGTTGTTTTTTTTTTGGTAGTCTATAGTTTTTGGACTGTTCACAAACATGAAATTATAAGAATACCATAATGTAGACTTTGTTTGTACCATACGTATATATCATTGAAAAAAAATATAAGAGATTAATTAGAAATGTTTTATTAAACGAAAAAATATAATTGGACGTATTGGAAAACCCTATACAATTATGATGAAGTTTTATAAATAACTGCGATGATTACCTATCGACAACTGAACGGGAGCGGCTCTGCGGTTTTCCTTCTGCCCAGTATTCTCTCAACATCCGCTGAAGTATTTTGTTTATTGCTAATGCGATTTTATTTTTTATTTATCTTATTCAACGATTGCGGTTTATTGTATTAAAATAAATAAGAATTGTTGACTTTTTTAATTTTATTCGTGGCAGAGTACACGACAGGCACCGCGAGGAGAGAAAGAAATAAATTTTAATAAGCGTTTCTTTTTTAAGGCGTGATTCTTCAGTTAAAGCGATTTATTTTTTATATAAACTTGAAGATAAACCGTATTCATTAGAGATCGACTGGAAAGGGACTAAAATAAAAACAAATGTGGGCAAGTTGGTGTTGTCTCTGAGTTATTGTCGTTAATAAGCCTTCCTTGCCGGCATGTTGATTGGGAGTGCGCTTACCACCGCGGCCAGCGCTTACTTACACCGACACTCATTATAATTAGAACCACCATCAGATACGTGTTTTGATTAAATCATATTCCACGTTAACATCACATGTAAACTATAAACCTAGTTTGTATTTTACCGAGCCTGCTACAAAACAGTATGAAAAAATACATGATTAGTTGGACATTAAATCCGTGTCACACGACTCACACGCAACGGAAGTTAATAAATAATCTTTATCGATCGATCATCGAAATGCAATAGTCACAAATTCGTTAGATTTATGTCCTCATTGTCAGCGCCGTAAACTAGATCTCCATAAAAAGGGACATTTCCTATTTAAAATTTATATCAAAGACAATGGTTGACAAAAACACGGCGCCTGCGCATCGCATCGCCGCGAGCCGGCCCGCTCGGCGCCAACTGCCAAATCTCTATCAGACGCGCGTAAATTACGCCTTTTTACCTGAATTCCTGTTTTGACATATTTAAGGCATTAGTAATAATTATGAGTGCTTCGGGCCGGTAAGTGACGGCTGCAGTAAGTTTTGACCCTATCTTAATGACGGACGTCGGGTGACAATAAATATGGAATCGTTATCGGGTCTATGCGAGCTTGCGTCATCCGGGATTTAGCTCTCAGAATAGACCCCCCATAATGGCTGTTCTTGCCCTTGAACTGCAGCTCGATTTATCGTGTGTATTGAGCGATGGCCAGTGGATTTATTGATATTGGAAAGTGTAACAAGTCCGTAGGTCCACGAGGGGGCCGCGGGTCAGCGGAGGGTCGCGCACATCTGCTACTTTTATCCTCCCACGCGTCCTGTCTCTTTTAACGAGCTTCGTTCGCCCGTTTTAATTGCAATTCGATATTTGCAATTTCACCGTATTGAAGATGATACTACACGCTACGGTTATGAGCTTTTATTCGATTTATTCTTTATTTTATTTTGTAGTAAGTTTAGTAAAAGTAACAGAGCATGAATACTCCTAAGAGTCCTAAGATTGTCGAAACTTCTAGGAAAGTTTGCGAGGGAAATCTTCGGGAAAACGCCACTTGAAAAACAGATCATGTATGCGAATATGAATAAATCAGCGATCGTACCGCGATGCGTCGTGAGCGTATCGAGGGGAGTCATGGGAAGAGGACCGCTACGCCAACATGTGTACAAGTACGTATCATTTATATCAGTACACACATACGTATACGTAGACAGAAATCCCAACACTTAGACAAAACCCCTTAGTTAACATCTTCACCAATTTGTAGGTATACAATTGGACAATTTGTCGTGATAGACTCGTGCGACATCCGTGTCACAGTTGGAGGCAAGATGCGTAAGATATCGACAGGGCTATTGCCGCCATTTATATCAATTTTGACAGAGGATTTGGCGCAGGTTGGGTCGCTCGCATGGAGCTAGCATTGTTTACGAGCAGCTCACGACAATAAATAACTCCATCGAATTAAGACAAAAGCTACTCGATAAGATACGGTGAAGCACTCCTCATTGTCCTGACGGTGCCATATTGATTGCCAATATTTTTTCCGCTTTTACGACTTGATTTGCTGTTTGTTTTCTACGTTATTAGTTTATTATCTACAGTATCTACACCAACTGCATTCGTGCGATCGTCAAATTAATTTCGCTATTGATTCTGTTGGGTGTGTTAAAAGGTCTCGTGCACAATAATCTTGTTTCGCCATTACAAGGGTTATAAACGAATTTATGAAAAATAAACATCCGCAAGCCATTTCACAATAGATGTCGGAAATAAAATAGAATGTATAGCCCGTAATAGGCTTCCCTGAGGGGGCGGATGAAAGGGGGTTAATGATAAATCCACAAATGAGATTTGCCGGACGTCTGGCCACTCAAAACCGAAATTCTCTATTGTCACTGGACACTATCACCTTAAATTACACAGATATAGTCTACAATGCAATAACATAGGTACAGGGTGATGCTTTTAGTGTCGTTGTTGTATTGTTTCAGTATTGGGGCATTGGATATGATAATGTTTGAATGAATGTACTTATATTTTTCAGCAGAACCTTTATTTTTGTTTTGTCTTACTTTCGACGTTAGTTCATGTACTCATGTATGTAGAATTGAAAGTAAAAATTAAGTAGATAATTAGAGCGTGCATTTTATTTTCTTCCGTTTGTATGTATGCCTATGTAGTTAGGTATTACTCTTAATTCGAAGGACACAGATGAAGAGCACACTATACCTACGACGTATGCTACGTGATGAAAGAGTATGCGTCGTATGATACAGATGGGTCAGCGGCGGCAGCTGTGGGGTAATTAAGAGGTGGCTGGAAGTGGCCGCGCCTGCACAATGGCTCCAATTGAATGGGAATAATCTTTACACCCACGCTTTGTGCGTAGGTGGTGGACGTTTGACCACTGTGCAGTGCGCGCGGGAAGGAAAGATGCTCTACTTATTTTATTCGCAATATACGATGGTGGAATTTTGCATTAGAATTGATAATTAAATCTCGCCAAGACGAGTCTCCGTTATAGCTAAGTATGTGGTCAGTGATGAACTTATTTAACAATAAACAACATAATAGTACAATTGAGAATATAGATATGTAAGTACAAGAATATACAAAGACAAAAGATACTTACTTAATAAAATTCACTTAAGTACATGGCTTTTAGATTACTTATATTAATATATAAAATACTCTACTTCTGGGTTTTTTTTAATGTATTATAGTACTTACTTAAATATTATTAATATAGTAGGTATTTTGGTAGGTATAATATTTTATTAGGAGAAACACAATTAAACACCTAAATGGGTACAGTAGGTAGGCTGTACGTTTTAAATAAATGAGATAATACATATATTTCAAGTTATATTCGGTAGAGCATATTTCATGACACAGTCTACATCAGCCGCGCAAACAATAATTGCAAAAATTGCCTTAATGATAAATTGGTGACCGTTCCTAATGGTCAATGGGGCAAAGGGTGCTCGGCCGAGAATCGAACCCGAGCCGTCATAACGTACTCGAGACACAATAGAAATGCTCTTCGATGATTTATATCTTAATTGTGCTGTTTCCCGCATACCGTTGGAGGCGGTTTTTATGACGGTCATCTCTCTATTCTTCTCTAGGCAGTTTGCACGCGAATTCGTTTTGTCACCTGGCAGGCCCGTGCCTGTGCCTTTATGACTACTTGTTATGGACGGAGGAGAAATTAGCGGAACTTGAAATGGAATAACATGGTTCAGAATCCGTTATGGGTTCGGTGGT
Organism: Plutella xylostella; assembly: GCF_932276165.1. Lineage (NCBI taxonomy): Eukaryota > Metazoa > Arthropoda > Insecta > Lepidoptera > Plutellidae > Plutella > Plutella xylostella. The sequence continues at coordinate 5,087,611 of NC_063984.1, read as the reverse complement.
TTGTGTAAAAAAGGAAACTCTGAAGACGCTCTGAAAAATCACAGATTTCTTCCACTTCGGAGTATGTAGGATAGGATATGAGTTGTAAAGTATGACTCATCGACTTGTGGTTTTACAAAATTTTCATAGTAGTGGTATAATCAATACTTACAACAAAATTATCAATAAAATAATTAATCATATCATCATACATATTTGTTTACATTGGAGCGGGTGGTAGCTAAAATTGGACCGGGTATTGTCCAACTCAACATAACTTCTGCTACCTAGCGTCTCGTAACGTTTCGCTTTATAAGTTGACAGACCTAGGGATTAAGATTTACAATGCATGCACATTTCTTCTTCTTCTAATAACATACACGCATGTCGTATTTACAGTACCGACCATTATTATTATGTGACATACAATCTGCGGCACTGTACAAACGCCGGGAGGCACCGTTGAGAATGACACACAATTCAAGAGGCCGATTGTCAATATCTAAGCTTTGTAAAGAAAACTAATAGCGGACGCTCCTTCAACTTATATTCGCGAGGCAGGAGTGCGCAACCTTTTACGTTGACGTTATGTTATATTGAATTAAAAACAGATAAGACGTCCGGGCCTTATTAAGAAATTATATATGAAAATAAGTAGAAAAAGGACTATGTTCCACGATCTATACGGAACTAAAATTTAAAAAAAAACATAGACATAATAAAAATACAGTGTATCATTTCAAATCAAATAAATGTCACCAAAATCTTTCCTGTCCGGAAAGCCAACAAGCTCTCCCTTTTGTAAATTCAGATTGTAAAAATGTTGGCAACATCTGAGCGACGCCGAGGGCGCGCGGGGCTCCACTATCGATATCAATATCGGGCTATTCCTCTCATATTGAAGTTATTTATTGTTTCACCCTCAAACTAGAGATACTATCAACAGACGTATGTTTTATTACTGACGGCCGTGGCTTTGAAATTGAATCTTTTAGTATAAATATATCATAGATATTTGATGGTTTCCGGAATGTAACGAATCCGCTTCTGATTCATATAAAATATGTAGGTAAATGTTAATATTAAGTTTTATTTCTAAAAGTTTACGGGCACTGTTAGAAATAAAACTTGTGAATGTAAGTATTTTTAGTTATGCATAATATTTTTGCATGGAATTTCTCTTCCGTACACAATGTGAGTGGCAGAGAGCAGGGGGGTCACTCTATATGACGAAAAACTATATTTCGGACCGCTCCTGCGCGAGCCTCGACTGTATCAAGTTATACTAAACATGCAGATTGTACGACAGCTCTCGTTACTTAGTTTTTCATCAGTATAGAGTAGCCCTGTACGACAAAGCTTGGCGACGGAAGGGGCTGCTTGCTCGCGACCGTATGAATAAAGATATTCCCGTTATTTGTGCTACAGATGTCATGTAATGTCATTGTGTCGCCCAATATTTAGTGTAAACACGCAGGGGAGCGCATCAGATAAGAACAGTTCCGATCCGTGACGTCGACACTAATAAAATAGATTTCATAGAAAAAAATTAAATTCCCAACTAATAAGGGATTTATTTCCGTTATTTTGCGGGATTCCGGAAAGGGGATTAGGCGCCACAAAAAATGCAGAAGTTAGACACATCATAATGTGCGGTGACAAATGAAGGTGACCGTTTTTGTCGATTCCTCTGCCCCATAATATCTGTGAAAGTGCACAGATTGTAATCTTTTAACATCAACGTATTTTATTGTGTAACACAAATAGACTCTTTTATACGATGTTTTATTTTTATTTAAAAATACTGTAGCTCTTTCACTACTTTCAGAAGGACCACCGCACGTTTAAACTTGCGATCACTACGGTCTCGGAGATATATTATGCACAAATACCTAAAAGGGAATAGGTTTGGGATTTGGGCAAACGGTATTCGGTTTTCGATATCAACGACGATATAAACAAAAGGTTTGAAGGTAAATATTTTATTTGTGGGCCAAATTTTAGCCACACGTCATCCGAGCAGGAAGGCTCGTACGGTGCAGTGAATATTTTATGAATTGTCTGACTATCCGCGCTCCACGCCACGCCACCTATCTAATAACTAAACTATTCTAAAGCTAAACGGGCACATTAACCATCCCAAATAAAAGTTCATACATTATTTATCCAGTTTGTTTTCAGAGCAACAAAATTATTCAAGCCGCGTCGACCGTTCGATATGGTGTTTAATAAAATCACGCCAGTCATCAGGCATCGGGCAAGGCCCAACAAACATGAGCCCTCCATTAAATGATAATCCCGCCAATTTATCGGCAAAGCAAAAAAAGTTCCATTGTGTAGCGACTTGTCGAACATGAAAATTATTTTATATAAACACATTCAATTTAGCCCGTGACCTCCCCGACCCGCCGCCTGCTCCCCCAGTCGTCATCGCGAGCTCTGACATATTTTTTAAAATGGGGCGACGTAATGGAATAATAATAAACTGGAATTTACTTTTAGGTCATCACTGAATCAAAAACAGAAAAAGGGTGTGAACATATTGGTTGATATTAGACTGTTTTCATTGTCGTCCGGCGGACCAATACTGTGTAATCAACGGTCGGATAAATTGAAATGGAGTTGAGACTGTAAGCTGTGTGTCGCATGTTTGACGGCAATAACAGGGTCGCTCGCGTATTAGAGCCACCATATGTCGATGTGCTATCAAATTTATTTCTATTATTTTATTGACTTTCTCTTCGGTCAACGATGATTGCCTTCATTACCTTTATTGGATGTCACCGAGTAAATTCAAATTTACGACTTGCGATAGCTTGATGGGCAATATGGCCTTTCGCTACTGGCTCTTGACAATAACACGCACTTTTCCAAATACCAAAAGAGACGCAGCTAATTCATGTATGGTATTCCAAAATTGTACTGTTACGTATTAATAAAATTGTGAAAAGACGCTTCGATGCTAATGCAGGCGAGCCGGCGGGGACAATGGCAGTATCAGTGGAATGGGCTTAAAATCATCCATTTAAATAACGTTTTTAAATAAATAGTGTCGACATAATAGAGAACAATGTAATATTTTGTCAACTGCCGGCCCGAGCGGTGCACGTCTGCGTGAAGCGGAAAATCCTCGGGACATTCGAGGACAGTTTTTTGTCGGCTAATATCCGCACGACATTGTCAACCGGCTATTTAATACATCAAGTAACACAATACTTTAAATGCGCGGCGAGATTTGTGCAAAATTTGAAATTGTTCCGCGCCCTGAGTTTGTATAAGCCTATTGGATTAACCCTCTACTGCATGAATTATGAAGGGATTGAGATAAAAAATATTTTTTACTTGAATATCGTTAAATAAGGGATAATAACAACATTTTTAGGTAAAAAAAAAATTTAGCTACTTTATTTTAGAAAAAAAAATTAGGAGCCAGAAATGGCTTCGTATGCACTGGTACTTGGTATATCTATGCCATTTATGGCTTCCCATGCACTACATAGACGGATATCAGTTTTTGTGAAAATATTTCATATAATTAATTTTCTGATTAGACATACCAAAACTATAAACTTTTCATAATTTGATTGAAAAATGGTTAATTCTGTTTGTTTCTATCAAATTCAAACACAGCTAAAGCAGGTCCTCATCTCTACAGGTACAGTTTAACGTTTTTTTGGGATGTTCCAGGAGATTCGTGTCTACCTGTAAGATTGTCTGTTCTGCTAGCATTTGATAACATTGAGGAGTCTCCCTTGCCATCTATCCTGGGATATGGTAGCTGGACTACTGCAGGAGGCAAATAAATACTATCACAATTCCTGAATTGCTTTATTACAGCTCTTTTTTCGGATCAGCAATTTATCAGTGACAAATTATTATTAAATCAGAACATATATATATTTTTAAATAAAACAAGTAAATTTAGTTAATTAGTAAATTTTAAAATTTGTAAAATAAGTCATTAGTGAAATTACGTAAGGAGTCAACATCAGGTATTGTATTTTTTTAGGTATAAATAAGCGAAGTATTTGTTCTGAAAAGATAGGTTAAAAATCTAGTAAGTATGTACGAGTGCATAGGAAGCCATTTCTGGCATAAATATTATAGATTCAACGCATAGGAAGCCAGAAATGGCTTTCTCAGATAATTGAGAAAATAAGATATATAAAACTAATAATAATTAATTAATTGACAAGTTCCAGAAAATATAAGGTATGCACAAAAGGAAAATATTTTTTTTACTACCAACAACGTACTTTTTATATTTTTTGCAGAATTTCAAAGTTTCAGAAAAATCACATTCACAGAAAGCAATCATTGCACCTGGGATAAGGTGCGATTATATTCGCAGATGACACATACCATGGACAAAAAAAAAATGTTTATATAAACAAAGAAGTGACTAAAAGTATAGCGATATCATTTTTCAAATATTTTTTTTGGTTGGGGTAGAATAAAATATTAAATTCCAAGAGCCATTTATGGCTTCGTATGAAGTAAAGGGTTAATAGGCGACTGTCAGACGAATCGTGTATTTTGAGGCAGTTTTGGATGAATCGTTTAAAGTTACCTAAATGTGATTTTAATTTTGTAATTTAATAGTAAATTTAATTTTCTGTTTTAATTTTTAGTTCATAACGATTTTATACCATTTTTAAAAATAATATTTTTTACGAAGCTTTGAATTAGCATAAAAATCGTAAAAAAACAAAATAGGTTAAACATGTAGGCTATGTAGAGTGATAGAATATTAATATTAAAAAAAAACTTTGTTGTAGGTACACTTTTAACGAATAAAATGTTTGATCGGTTCCTTTATTGGTCAATTGGTACCTATGTAGTATTTGTTTCTCACAATTATACCAGCTAGGTGGATATTAAAAAATCATAAAAATAAAAAGTCTTTTTGTACCTACCCATGTTTAGTCGTAATTTTCTATTGAAGACCACAAAAAACAAGATAAGTATGACAAAAATATCAGGTTTCATAAAGCTATGGTTCGTGACATGTAATATTATATTTAAAGGACATTATGCTTGTCTTTTGTTTGTCACCGGTTGTCGTCGTTTACGCACAATAGGTGAAATTCTATCTTTACAACATTTTAGAAAAAAACGACATCATAATTATTAAATTTAATTCGTTTTAAATTTCATTTTAAATCTCATACCTATTCGGATCTTTACCCGACCTTGCTTATGTTGAATATTCAAATACTTAAGAAAATAAAAAAAAACTTTTAAATTAAGTAACAATGTAGTTAGATATCTTATGTACAAGTAGAACTACTTCCACAAACTACGTCACAATAAGTATACCGTAAAATCAACACTCAGCAGGCCTGAAAACAGCTTGGACGTATTTCATCGCTACCCTTCGCGCAAACCAACAATCTTTACCTTTCATAACACGCTAGGCTTCTACAGGCGAGTAGAGTTTCTGATTATAATTATATTGTAGTTTCGTCTTGTTAAAGTGCTCTTACAAGTTGTTATAGCGTTCGTGTAAACACGCGTGACGACGTGATAAGGCGTCGCGCACGCGAACCCAGCTTGTCTACGATGGATTTTTGCATATAAATTGATTGAATCGTATGGATAGTTGCATTCCATTTAAATAAGTAGCATTTTGTATAGGGTTTCGGATTTACATTTGATATTTATTAAAGTAAATAAAGACAGTTTCAGTAACAGTAAATAAACATTTAAAAAAAAACATATACAATTTCAATAACTGCTGCAATTCCCATACGGCTAATATGGTCGTAGTTCATCCACACGATTGTAACACCGTATTTTTATCTTATATTTACTAAATAATTAATAAGTCTTGGTTGGAGGCTGGCATGTAGCAGTGACACATCCAAGTGTCAAATGCAGTTTGTCACGGTGTCGGTGGCGCGGCGGTTGCGTGTCGGCGCTGCGTGCGGCGGCCACATTCGCCTCCGAGCCTCACATCGACCCCTAATTAATATAAGATCTCAATTAAATGCGACACATAACGAAGAGCTGAATTTTTGCAACCGAATAAGCCAATATTCCCCGCAATCTGATGGAGGAACTCGTTTGTCTGCATCGCATGTCTACCGCGCGCTGCAAATAGAACGGACCCACATTTAAAATTTTATGATTTTACCGCCATTATTAATATCTGGCCGTATATGACCCCTTTTATTGTTTATAGGCGCCATCAAAGGAAATACGAAAAAAGTTAAAAGTTTATACTACTTATACAAAATCCGACCGCACATTAATTTTCAACGCCGCTTAATTGACATCGTTTTATTATGACTAAACAAATAAAATATACTGAGGCCGTGTTATAAATGAGCGCTTTTCCCTTTTTATGGTACCCACAGTTACTTTATTCGGGATGATATTTTGAATTTCGTCGGGGACTTGGCCAAGTTTTGAATCGTAATATTTTGGTCTCAGATTACCGTCGCCGATAGCGCATCATCGCACCTCGGCGCAGGGCCGGCCGCGGCCGCGCCACACCTGCCAGGCCCAGCGCGCTGCCTCCGCCAGCTCTGCCCACATAATGGTCATACATATTCACAAAACAACCTTTAATTGCTCATCTAAAACATGAAAAAAAAACTAAGTGCTATAATGGTTAATTGATTACTCATAACATTAGCATTGGAATGAGCAGAATGCATTACTTCAACCATAAATAAGTTTTCTTCTTACATTTTTACACAAATTCACCTGCTGGAACTTTATAGCATTCTTGATTCTCGTATTAAGTATTAATTAAATATGATAGACCTGGCTCCGGCCCTGCAAAGGCATTGGTAAAGGCCACACGCGGGCGGGGGCGGGGCGGGCGCGGGGTGCGGGGGCGGGCGGTTCATTCATGTTGTTAGATCGGTCGGCTCATAACTTAACATCTAATTTATTCCTTTTCAACTCCATTCCAGTTTTATTCTCTATCACCTCCTCCCATCTCCGTCATGTGAAATGATGCGGCCGAGGCGGGCTACCTTTGGTCAGGATCAGGATACTGGCCATGTGGGTAGGAAAAACAAATTAAGATGAATTTTAATATTTTCTGTGATTACCGTTTTTATTAACATCTTGTAAGTAGGTACATTTCGTACCTAGCACTTGTAGCACTTGTCATCATCATCTTCATCAGCTTTGGTCAACCCACTGCAGGGGGCTTGGCATAACTCCTCCATGTTATGCCAAGACCCTGTCGTACCTAGCACTTGTAGTTGTAGTACTCATAATTTTCATGACTCACCTTCAGTACCAAACCCGTGGAGACAATCATCAAAGTCAGTTATTTCTTTCGTAGGTGCACTTCCGTTAACAGGCTACAGAATTACAGAACTCTTAATTCTGAAGGTCATGACAACAAAAGTTGTTCAGAATTTAGAGCTCTGTGACCTACTTCCGAATGTGCACGTAAGAAAGACTTACCCTGTGTACCTGCGGAAAGGGGTGGACATAACTCGACATTCTCAATAACTTTAGGTACGCCTATCAATGATAGAAATTCGTGAATAACATCTACTACCTACCATGGTATGTTTATTTAAAAATAAAGGATGTATGGAGTAGATTGTAATTTTGTAGAACATACGATAGGTCTCAGTTGTAATAGAATCCTACAAAGCATATGATAAACCATTTTTATTAATAGCTCTAGGTAATTAATTAGCTTCATTAATCATTAAACATTTTGATGGAGGCTTTAGTCATGATGTCCCTGAATGGAATACCGGAAGGGTAGAATGCCATTGAGGCTTTCTCAAGGAGGTTATTTAGGCGAGCTGTGGCGTAGGCGGCGCTCACACACGGCACAGAGAAACATAAAAGATCACGGGAAAATATCGGATTTCACTCCAATCATCGGCGGACCTAACCTGCCCTACGCTTTCAACACGAAGCTTGAATCAAAATGGTTTTAACTGATATTTATGTTTGTCTTTAATTTTTACTTCAAGTGTTGTCCATTTAATATCGGGCTGAGCCCGTGTTAACGACCACTTAATAAAATTTTATTTTCAACGCAACTCTGCTGCTCTTCTTTGTTTTGTTTCTGTTTTTTATAATATTTATTCACGTCGTTAGTTTTTCTGTTCTCCTCGTCTCTGTATCATCGGTTTATTGCTTTATGGCGGTTTCGATAAAATGCTTGTTTACTTTATGCCTAAGTATTTTAACTGATTCAGAAATTTTTAGTAAAGATATATGATGCAGCCGTCATTCAAAATGTAGAGGTCATCTGAAAAAAAATACAATATAATACGATCCGTCACCAATCACCATGCCTTCCACATAATTTTCATAATAATACTTTTCCTAGACTTGGAAAAGTAGGTATACATTTGGTCTTTGTCTTAGACTACTCTAATATGGATATTATTTATTTGTTTTGTATTTGTTAAACCTACACAAAACCGCACACACAATAACCGTAATAGCAATCCTTCAATTACTGTTTCAAAAAAAATATATCTAATCTAATTAAACCAAATATTTCATAAAAAGGGAAAGGAATATAAAAACTAATTCTTAAGAAAATAAACACACTTAAAAGCACATTTGTATGAAGTGGTTAAATGCTTGGACAGTAATAAAACAGATAAGTGAAGTTAGTGTCATAGAACAGAGCAGCCCGTAGATAAGCAGTGCAGTGTTGGCTATAAATTGTAAACACGCATCAAGTGGACAAAGTAAGTTTGTTGAACAAAAAGAAAGACACAGAGGTCGCGAAGGAGTTGAGCGTATCTCGAGGGACGCAGGCATTCGTGTAGCAGATACCGCGCCGCCGCCCCAGCCCGCGCAGACATCTACACACATTAAATATATCCATTTAATGATTACAATTTCTCGTTATAATTTATTTAGGCCGAAGCATAACAAGTTTTCGAATCAAATATGTCGCCCATAAAGATGCTGCCTTGAGGGTTGGGCCGCGGTCTCTTTAATTCGATAACAAAGTTTTGTCCCGCACCAATACGGCTAAGAAATGATCCCTCATATCATGGATGTAAGAATTAAAACCGGTCGTTTCAGTCCAGACTCAAATGATTGTTTTGAAGCGGTCCGAGCGCGAGACCCGGGGAATAAAAGGGTTTCATGAGCAGCTACACGTGAAAAAGGAAATATTTCTTCTACTGAATAAATTAAAGTCCATAATCCTATTCCAGTGAGGTTGCAGTAACAGCTGTTCTTATTGAATCCTTAGAGGGGAACGGGTAGATCGAGATCGACGGCAGAGTGTGAATGAGAGCATCTCCTGTTCCGGGGCGCGGGGGGCGGCGGAGGGGTGGCGGGGGGGAGGGGGAGGGATACAGAGGTTGTTGGATAATTCTTTATGAATATGTGAGCTCGTTATCTCTGGGCTGACGTGGCTCGAGACATTCGCGCGGGCGCGTGTGTGCGTGGCCGTGCACACGACACGAGGCGTGCCTGTGTGCGACGCACTCGCTCTCTAGTGCTCGTACTAAATAATACATATCGACATCGGCGTCTGCATAGAGCGGCGGGTACACGACCGAATCAACATACGGCATCGACGGCAGATTGAACGATAGTTCCCGAGGAACTGGTTATCGTTATGGAGCGACTGGCGGATGAAATTTATTGGCAGCGCATTGGAGAAATGTAGCGAGCGGATGGGGCTCACGATTTTAATTAGGTAATGAACGTCGATGCAGATCTGCATATCGGTTAAATGACTAGATTTATCCACTTGCTCACTGTCCGGGTTCCAAACGCCACTAAATAATCCGCTGATAATGTGCACGAATTGCCACAAGCTTGACCGGCGCGGTGCCGCTGAGATGTAATCGAAGAACCGCTGTCGTTCATTGATTGATGCGTGCCGTTAATTTTGCAATTAGATCATTTAGAACATAATTTAGAGCCATGAGCTGCAGTTAACTGCATATTCCAAGTGGTATACAATTTCTATTTGTCATTGTTGACGTAAACCGAGCGAAAGATAAATAAAAAAGTATGAAAGGGGATCCTTTGGACGGCACATTTCTCTTCAAAATTGACGTTTTTCAGAAGCGGTCGGTTTTTAACGTTTTAATTAGGGGCGAGCATTACGGCACGCCATCACGTTCGCCCCTCGCCTGCTCTTTGCCTCACATTTTTGTATATTTCCGTCTATTTGGGGAAATTTTATTTTTCGACAAATGCGTGCTATTTTTGTTTAGTCGCGTGCAGCCGGCGCGGTGTGTCGCGGCCAAATCTCTGTGGGAATCTTTGTACCGCGGCCCGGCCCGCCACTCTATATGCTTGTACAATCTTTTCATTACTTACTATCAATAAACTTTTTTTGGTTTACATGCCGTATTTGAAAACACTTACTTAGCCTACCTGTCGTTGTGATAGTTTCTCTCCATTATCCCACTTTTGTGCCACCGTGATTCACGATTCCTGTACGTACAAACAAATCGATCTTTAACGTGCATAACATATGTACCTACATAGGTGTACATGATAGTGGTTATCTAGGTGGAGGTTGACAGAGTTCGTCGCCCGCCCGCCGCCGCCGCCGCCGCCGCCCCGCGTCGTCCCGCGGCGCGTCATCCGTCGTCGTTAGCTATGACGTACGACGAGCCTGACCTCGCGCGCGACCTGCCTCATCAGTCTCATCACTCTCACACATTTGCCTAAACCTCTACTAGACACTCGTCACCGAATCGTTACATTTCCACAGTAAAACAATACTTACTCGACTAATTATAGAAACAGTATAATACTTACAACAGGTGCCAAACAACAAGCATCTGTCATAGTAGCTGTACAGTTTCAGCTTTCTTTTCTAAGAATATCATTGTTCGCAACAATTTTTGCAATAGAACATTCAGAACCACCCACAATGAAAGGCATGGAACGTGCACAAATGCCAAAAATCTATATTTGTGTAATGATCTTGTATTGAGTAACGAGTTTCTTTCCATTCGGGGCATATTTGTCAAAAGCTGATTTATGGCGAGATGCAACCGAACAATCAGCCCGTTTTGACTTATGGAGGAGCCTTGCCCACCCTTTCAGAGTTCCTCTCCGAACCCTTTGACAACGGGGTAATAAAGTTTTATTATTATATTTGCAATAAGTAACAAAACGCCGAGGTGCACCCCGTCGACGTTTTCTGTGCGGACGCAATTAGTCATGTCTTGAAAAAATGAATTTTATGGAAATTTATGAACAAAAAATTGACACTTTTAGGAACATAAAATTTACGGCCTGACCATCGGTCGTGGGGTATTTTATGCTATTGTCTAGCGCTAATAAAAATTTAACACTTCTATTGCTTTTCTTGGTAACATGAACCCGTTCTGATTGGGAACGTTTTCAGTTGCAGGTAGAAGCTGTTTGAATTGTGCAATTTTGGCGTGATATTTGTGTTTGACGCGGCGGCGGCGGCGGAGGCTCGCGTCCCTCGACATTTGATATGACATTATACTATTTCTGTTGTCTCGGGAGTGACTGAGTGAGGAGGAGAGGACGCGCTAGAGTGCGTGCAAATGGCGCGTGGACGTGTGTGAGCCGCATCTTATTTTCCTTATTCGTCGAGGCGCGACGAAAGAACTCCGTAGAGCTGACAACCAGCACCACCGCTTCAACCAATATTATTATCATTAATTAGTCTTAGAGTTAACCGTATCACATTCTCCTAATACTGAGCTATAAGCGTTAATTAGGGAGGCCAGAATAATCGACAACCAATTAAGATTAGATCGGAGCTAATAGGTAGATATCTAGCATACCTGAGTAGCTAGATCTCTAACTCTTAGTCATCACATTTAAAGTTTGTAACTTATGAAAAAGTTTTTATGAGAATAATATAAGTGGTATGTTTTTAGGATTGATGTTTTACGTATTTAACTCCTTATTGCACAAATATGTACTCATAAGAAAAAAACAATTTTCAGAGCTTTTTAACTTCCCAATGTTTATTAAATGCGAAATTCAATGTTCATTCCATTATTCTTCGTTTGTCAGTTTCATTTTGGAGATAAATAAGTTTTTGCGTCGTCCCCGCGCCACGGCCCGGTGGCTCCCTCACGCCGCGGCTCCAACCATTTACATATCGACTAACTACGCTCAAATAACGACGATCCCACTTTTTGTACGTCACCCAAAACTTGCAATAAGTGAAAGTGACCATTGTACGGATACACGCTCTTTGTCACTTCAAATCTGCGGCTTTGTTATGCTAATGTCGGTGATTTAAGATGTCTCGAAAAAAAAGATCGCAAGTGAAATCTTTGTTTTCCTACACAAATGGATCGGACCGGCTGTGTGACACGTGAGTTTTCGGAGAATCAAAAGCAACAAAGCTTGTGTTAAAGAGTTTGTGAACCTTAGAATAAGTATACTCGGAGCACCTGATATGTTTGGTATTGTGGCTGGCTCCTGGCTCCCTGGTAGCGCCACCGCGCCGCGCGTCTAATGAGCAGCCATGTTCGCCTCAATTGCACAACACTTTCATTCAAGAAGCAATTTATTTAATTTTTGCCTCTGACCGCGCCTTATTGACTGCCTTTTTTATCCCATTGCCTTCGTGGGTCTATAATACGCGTCCTGTTACTTGCAAATGAGACACCGGGAACGTGTGGTACTCACTCGTGATGTAGCGAGAAATAATTAAAAACTTTTTATTTTAATTTAACCTTTAATGTGGAAAAGAATTGAAATGCCTGCGTATTTATCCAGCTAGACCCGTGGTATTACTATTTCTGACTCTGATCTATAGCATATGAGAGTTTTCTTTCGAGACATTTATATTCTCATGAGTTATAGGTTATTGAGGATATGAAGACATTGCCAAGGCAATATTGTTATGAGTAGGAGCATCATTATGTTAATAACGACCCCGCTCGGTGCCAAATGCTCGTCGGTCACACTCGGGTACGAATATTCGTCGGAATATCTGTCCAGAATATAAAAATAATAAATTCAGTTACGATTGTTTTTGTCATGAATCATATTGTATTTATAGAGCACGGCGCCCACACAAAGTCAAGCTGTTGGCTGAAGGGAGGGAACGGCTATCGACATATCCAAACATCATTAAGATAGAATAAGGCTCGTCATTTTTGCTTGTTTTTGTAAGATTTTATTACATTTCGAATAGGAGGGTAAGACCGTAAATTAAATGAAAGATCCGTCAGTTCGGGAAGGAGTAAATCAAGGCGGACGGATTGCCCCTAATAAAAATTATAAGACGCACAATGGGCCCGATGTGCGCCGGGACGTCGGGAGCTGTAAACTCTAGCTCTGTTTGTTTATGGTGCACTAAAATATCGAATAAACTAGATAACTATAAACTAAATAAACCCTCATATAATTAGTGCTGCACTATTATGAGCTCTATTTTTATAACATCATTCTACGCTACATACACATACATGTTTACAATGTATCTATGTAATATCTTTTTTTTTTGTGTATGCTACATATTTTATTCTTGATTATACATTACTATGATTTATTTCAAACACAAACGTCTTGTTACATACAATGTAGGTCGCTTTTTTCATACGTTGTGCCTACACAAAATTATAATACATATACATACAAATATACTTATATCTGTTGAAAAGACAAACAAATGAGCGGCAATATTTCTTTGTTCGGGCAGCAACAGCCAATGGCGGCGGGACGAAGCTGACGTCTCTGCCTCAGCTTTTTGTGAATGCTCTTATTATATTTTTTGGAGAAATTTTTTGGGCGATCTTATTTGTTGGTTCAATACACAGTCGTAAATCTTGAATGGAGTATGGATATAATAGAGCAGGGCGCAGGTGTGCCATGCCAACCCTTTGCTCTATGTACCTAGTAATAATTTGTAGAGCGACATTTTCAGCGTTAGATTGACGTTTAGTATCATACAGTGAAGCCAAGTCATAAATCTAACCTACGATACCTTCAAGAGTACAGTGCGACAAACTTATCTGTTCCGGTGAGAGCAAACTAAATTAATCCATATCTCATTACTTAATCATGAATTATATATTTATATAGATTACATGGGTTTATTTAAACCGCAAGGACGATTTACCACTACTGGCAAACTTAAAATCTTGTGGAATGACGAAATATTAGACATTTACGTTAGCTCTCACCGGAACAGATAAGTTTGTGGCACTGTACCTCCTCTACTTTCCCACTTCGTCCACTTTCCTACATCTCAGCAGAATGTTGAAAATTCATACGTTTACGTCAGCTGTCCCCGGGGTTTGGTTAAATTTGCGTCAATATTTGATAGTGTTTATCATGATGTCGACGTCAATTATTGACAAAGTAACATTACGATATGTAGATTTACGTGTATTTGGATAAGTAAGTATTTTACTGAATAAGTCTCCCATTCACCCAAAGGTTGTCTGGAAGAGATCGCTTTTAGCGATAAGGCCGCCTATGTGCTTATTCCTTTTGTTATTTCATGTATGTTGTGTGTTTTGTTCAATAAAGTTATATTGTATTGTAAGTACCTACTTCACAGATAGTTAGTGGTAATACACAGTGCGCGCGTCACCGCCCGTCCGTATGACTCGCCCATGCATCGGCATCGGCATTCTATTTCACGCTCTTTTTCATTTGTACTATTTCAAAAATAGGTTATTTTCGTGAGTTTACATTAATTTTGTATTTAGAAGAGGATGCCCCATTTATTACATTCTTAGTTAGTAACGTAATGAACGTTTCCGAGTTACTTGCTTACGTGAGAATATTTGTATTTATTTTATTTATGGCGCGGCTTCGCTGTTGTGTTTAAATATCTCACATTTAAACACGAGCTAACTTCCACTCATTCAGGAATCTATAGCGTCCATATTGTTTATACGGACTAGCCGAAGTATATCTGTGAGTTAGATGGAATTTATTTAGACAAGTTTTAATGTTAGATCTGTTTGGATATTTTTCTTGAGTTAAAACAGAAGTGTGTGGAGATTTCTATCATCTATCTGAAGTTATTATAAGCAAGGATGAAGTGTATAATTTACCATTCGAATTAAAATAGAGTCTGTTGTATTGTACCTACTGCCTCGCCTATTCGTAATTGCGTTGAGAGGAAGGTTAATTGTTCAAAGTTGAGTCAAATTCAGCTTCTGAAATCCCTTAAAAGGGCGACAAAACCCCGTCGCCTGTGCATTGTTTGTTTTATTGATTTTGTTTTTGTTTTATCGGCGTGTTTTGTCGAGCTGTGGGAACCGCGAGGAGCCGCGGCTAAGTGGGAGTTATCTGCACCGCCTCTACTGCAACATTACTGAACCCTATTTTAATTTTAGCTATAGGTACACTTATAATTTGCTAATTAGAATCATAGTCATGAATAATTAAAGTGTAGACTTTTTATGATGAGCTTCACTAAACTCTCGTTCGTGTTTTTTTTTCCTAAAGTAGATAGATACCGTCAAGATCCGTGTAAGCGGTTGATACGAACACAAATAATGTCCCCCAGCTGTCATCGTGTCGACATCAGAGTCCTCTGTGTTCGGGCAACATTAATGCTTTATGACATATTTACTGAGACTGGAGTCATTAAAAGCGAGTTAATTTATAACCGTAAACCGCCCTAAGAATTTCTTTCAAACGTCAACTTTAAAAATTATTGTGTCTCGAATATTTGCGACGATTGCGCGGCGAAAACAAATTTATATTGCGGTTGTCTTTCGATCCAGAGCTGCGCTGGATTATAATGTCTGGAATCTGTATTTACGGTTCTTTATTGGAATTGAAAATACCTACTTGCGAAAAATTCTGCATTGAATATAAAAATAAAACGCTTTTGCTGAAAAACTGCTGTTTTAAAATCATAACATTGGTAGGTAGATGGCGGATTCTGAGTTTTTGATATTTATTAAGTTGTTTATGGTGCGTTGACCGTATGAATGTATATTTAGGTATTTGAATTTATAATAATATAATGAAATATAGCCTGCTTAAGTTAAGAAACTAGTTATACTGCTCTTTGAAACTACGAGTAACACATTATTTTAGGAGGCCGTTCTCAATCGGACCAAAATGTATTTTTCTGTCTGTCGACGGTTATTTCATATAAATTAATGGCGCGAGTCGTCACGGCGCAGACGCGAGATCTCTATTTATAATCTGACGAATGAGACGCTCCGGGCACGCGCCGCCGCCGTCATAATCACATTACAAATAGCTGCCATTGTTCCTCCGAGCGGACCACCTCTAATCATATTCATAAATATGCAAATCATAACACAGATATGAGCTCCCCACCAAAGACGAGAGGGAAGGAAACGGAAAATCTTTCACACTAAGATTCTGGTTGGACGATCGTAACGAAGTAAAATTATGAAATATGATTATCTCCGTCTCTATCTCGAGCGGGACCGCCACACGCGAGCGAGCGAGAGGCCGGGCGTCGCGCCGCCGCGCGCCCGCGGAAGGGTTATTATGTATGAATTATGATGACGCCGCGGCTCCGTCGACGGTAATATCGTTATGAATATGCCGCGTCGAGCCCGCCCATTGGCTGAAAGCACATCCGCCTCGACTGCTAGGGAACGCCTCCGGTGGCCTTTTTTATTCCTTTATTGAAATTCAGTTATGCACATTGCGAATGGCAATGCACAAAGTGTAATATTTTGCCTGGAACACAGATAAGTCGGGCAGCCGAGCGGTCGCGCAGAACATTTGGGATGCAAATACGACAGACTGTCGTATGTAAACGAACTTATGCTACCCATGCGGTATAGACGCCCGCTATGAGACCCACTCAGACGTTTCCTGCATTATATCAATTTGCATTTCAGCAGGGAGGAAATTTTGCGAACATTGCATACCTACATACGTACCTATAAGCTAATAACTGCGGAACGATGGCGTAAAGGAAACGGTTTTGCCCGCTGTGCACGAAACATAATAAATACGAAATGTGTTAGTGCTAAATATAGCGAATTGTAACGAGAATAGTCGACCGAGTGGGCACCCGGTAAATATGTTACAGAAACTAAGAAAAGTCGCTTATTCACGAGGAATATTTAATGTTTCATTACAGTGTAATGTGCACAGTAGGGCATGCAATACCGCAATACCGGTATCCGTAATACCGGGATCCCGGACAAAATTCCCGCTTTTTTCAATACCGGTATTGAAAGTTAATACCGGTATTGAAGTAATACCGGAATCGGACTTTTTTAGGCTATAAATAAAGCAATTAAGATTTAGTTAGCCTTGTGTTCCTATATACTGTGAAAGCGCACTTGTTCCCAACCGTTTAATGCAGTTTTCGGCTGCTAGAAATCTACTGTTGACCATGCGTAAACGGACACCGGATGTAAAAAAATTATTTATTCTAAAATTTAAACTCTAAAACTGAATTCTCGTAAAAATCTACAACAAAATACAGAATATGATTGCGTTTTCTTGATTTATTTTGACGTATACGACCTTTAAACACAGTATATGCCATTTATTACAAGGAAGTCTAATACCGGTATTAATACCGGGATCCCGGTATTGAGTTGTAATACCGGAACTCAATACCGGTATTGAAAATTGTTCCGGTATTGCATGCCCTAGTGCACAGCAGCGAACCTATCCCATACGATTCCATTACGATAAATTCTTATTAGATTAATTAATGGGAACATTTGTACGGCTATATGTGAGATTTATGGGGACGAGCTTGTTTTGAGAGGATACATGTGGACTGTGGAGACTGGAGACTATTTTTGTTTGAGGATGTGGATACGGGCACAAGTGTAGCGGGTGTATACCTAGTGTTGGTGGCAGTGGTGGAGGGGACTGCTGGGTAGTCCGTAGTCACTGGTAGTCAGCCATGTATCGCAGTATTGAGGTAAAGTGCGCTCGCACCGGCAGTGTGGCATTCACCTTGTTGGCTCGGCTCCAGCACCCGCTCATACACACTTCACCAATATTATGCCACGCTAATACTAACATTTGTCAGCTAAGCTGCTGTTGATATTTTGAAGAATACTCTCTTTACGAGCCGCTGAAACATCGGCGTGTGTTTAATAAATGTAGAGCTGATAGAGATAGGGTGCTGGGGTTATTAATGGCCCGTGCATCATCGTTTTGGTATGAATTTTAATTGCATATCTATTACGTATGTTTCCTATGTGTTACTTGTTATTGGAATCTCAATTGATAACATGAGGCTACCGTTTCTTATGGGTCGCAGAAGCGTTATAAAAATAACTAATTAGAATTAATAGTTTTCTGCGCTAGCTTATAGCTTGTTGGAAAATAACCAGTGGCACTCAAGAGCTAACTTTACTTTCTATACAAGATTCAGCAGAAGCCAACTTTACTTAATTTACGAAGTAACATAAAGGCGTATTGCGAAGCTATTTGCAACTAAAAAGTAGTTAGGTAGAGCTGAGAAGACATAATAAAGTAATTTTCTTGTTAGCGGCGCAGCGCGCGGTATGCGGCCCGATGCTTCTCGGAAAGATGGGAATTTGTCAAAATTAAAATACAAAGAGCCCACTGTCCGTTAATTAATAAAAAGTATTGCGAAGAATAATTACCCATTGTTGTGGGCACCATGCGGGGCGGAGGCACTCCACTCCTGGAGGGTTACTCTATACTGACGAAGAAAGAACGAACGGGAGCTGTCATGCATTCGGCACGTTTAATACAACGGGACAGAGTCGTTGCTCGCGCAGCATCTCTCCGAAACTTCATTTTTCGTCATATAGAGTGACCCCCCTGCGAGGGGAACACTGCCTCGTTCTGGTTAAGGCTTTGACAGCATACAGCATAATTTAATTTAAAATACATTCTTTTGTTAAACGTTTATGTACAGTGGACGGTCATGTAGCATTTTGGAAGGAAATTGTATAATATACGACATCATCCTGCGACTAAAAACGTTTATCTACATTTTCTACATATACCTAGGCTGTTTTTAACAACATGCGGATTTGATCACGCAAAACAGCCTATCAACATTTGAAAATTTCGAAGAACTTAATACAGTATTTTTAGTATTTCGTAGCATATGCCTATTTGATTAAATATTACCTAAATAATAGTTGTTTGTTTCAAACATTACACCAGACACATGACACTACTACCATGCTAGCATGCTAGCTTAACGAAATATCTTTATTAAAAATCTATTAATAAACATAATTCGAATCTCACGTTCAATGCACGAGCCATTATAACTTATGACCCTTATGAGTTAGTTTTATGACTTATGAGCATTCGCAATTTCACATTTACAAGTACTATAAGAACCTTTCATCGACGAAGCTCCCTAACAAAATGCCGCAGCATTTATAAATACCAAATAACATATTATGCTTATATAATGGAGTAAATACAATATTACGCATACCATTTATCCACTTACTTCAATTGTTACATTTACAACTTCGTTTTATAGCTCAAAACATACACTTGTATTTTTAATAGGCTATTACACTAATTACGCCTATGTACTTATGTGAGGCGTTTTAAGACATGTGAATTAATTTGATACTCCTTTACGAGTAATTTTATGCGGCAAGTGTTCGGAACGGCTCGGCTAGGGCGATGTCTGTCGGAAGTTAGCAAATTATCACTCACTCGTAAAATTAACGCGTCTTATCGACCAAGACATAATCTTCGGGCAAAAGCTCACATTCAAAAATGAGACATTTGCCAGCGCTAATAGCGATTAAAGTCGCGTGAAAGTCGACCGTCGACAGGACGAAACTTATTTAAAAGTTTACAAAATGTTTTCAATTTTATTGCTGATTTTATGTTAAATTCTTTTAACAGGTACGTTAGAGTGAGCGTGTACCGACTGTACGCGTCCATACTCACACAAATTGTACTGCTGATGGTTGAGCAAGAATGCACTCTGTTTGTAAGCAGGTGGGTTCAATATGGCGGTGCCAGGGGAGAGATCCTGAAATTTGCCTGCTGGAAGTGGCACTTCCAAGATATAATCTCACGATGCCGCAATAAAAAGCGCCCGTCCCGTCCGTTGTGTAATGTGCATTCAAATTGCATTGTGCGAGAACTAATTCGCCTTAGGCCGATTCGCATGTTGCGATAAACACATGTTTCGATTAAGAGTTTCGCTAATGTAGACCTTGTGCTGATTACACTCCTTGCCCCCCTCGATTCTACCTAGCTGTAACAAACAAAGCGTCTTGACATTATCACCCATGCAATGTTGTTCAATGTGTTATGTAATTCAATGTCATAAAAGCTTCGCGGGGAAAAAAATATCAACGTAATTTTGTTTAAAAACCAAGTAAGTATAACATCTTTATCTATTTGATAAATCTCCAAAATTAGTGCATCGCTTAACTTAAATGTTTTTTAAGCTCATGCGAATGTTATTGTACTAAAAATACGGTACTATAATAGAGACAAACGCGGCGTACGAGATAAGGGCACTATGACAAAAGCTATTGTTCTGCGGGGCAATTACTCGCGGCCCGCGAATTACCTAAGCCTCATATATAAATTACCCGACGGCAAACAGCGGAAAGATTTCTCTAGTTATACGCCAACACAACAATTATTCGTAAATCACTTTACTATATGTTGAAAATTACGAGAGACCGCGCCTCGGCTCTGTGCTAACGTTACATATTATACAACCGACTTGTAACCGAATGTGCTACTATGTAAGGTCTACTTTGAGTCCCGGTGACTACTGTTGTCAGAATTCTCGAATTTCTGTAGCAAAAGAGAACATGCATGGCGATCTCGTGATGAATATTCATTTCCTACGGGGCATGAAATTTATTGTGTTTTACATTTATATTCAAGTCAGCTGACTTATGTAACGGTGGCGGCGGGATTAGCGAACTACGACCTGCGCCGCGCGACCGGCGCGTCGCGTCGCCGGCGACTGTCGCCACACCGAGCGACTGTCGCTCCACAGCACTTGTGATTTAATACAAAGCTGCCAGAATGCGACATTACACGACAGTACTCGCAGATTAATTATGTGCGTAATATGAGTGATGATGATAGCCAACGCTTCATTAAGGGAAAATATTATATTCCGCATTGTTAATTATTAGCGCGAGGCGGCGAGGTACGGCACGGCAATAGCGATTAATTACAGCGCTTTAATTATGCCCTGATAGTGGATTGCATAAATATAAACATGTTGCGACAGCTCCTGTGCGCGCAGGCGCAGGGCAGGTGCTCAAATTATTTGACATTTGAAATAAAATTTGGGGCATCGTTAGTCATCGATCGGGCGGCTATCGACACACTTGGCACCTGTCGAATATTTAGCGCATAAATCCATAGCAACGTTCGATCAAGTGGACCTGCGTGATGGATTCTGCGCTATATTTACTCGCGCGGGCGCGGTGCGTCGCCGCCGCCGCCGCCGCCTGCATTGTTCTCAACAATTAATCTCTCGACGCAATCATCATTATTTTTCATCACTGCAGATATGTATTGATGGGTTATCATTAGATTTGCTGAACTAATTTTGCGATAAAGTATTTAGGTTGTGGGCACTTTAAAATTTGGTCTTTATTATTTTTATTTACAAGCTTAAAGATACTACATATTCTTAGCAGGATTGTGCACAGCACTTTCATTCTGCGTTATTATTGTACAGTATATATTGGCAACTTCACTAGTATTTTATAATTTTAAAATCAAACTTAATACTCATAGTTTTTAATACAGAACAGAAAATTACCTGTAATCAAATCAATGCGAATCTAATTTGAACTTTTCCGTATCGGAATATGCTTTGTATTAGCATTGCACGGCGTTGGACGGGCGGCGCGGGGCGCGAGGGCGGGCGGGCGCGTGATTGCGACGGCCGCGTCAAACAATTGATTAGTCGCATAAACTCGGTTTGGCGCACTAACGATGCATCATGTCCACTGATAATTAAATTGTAAATTAGCTAAGCCACTGTTACCTGGCGGCTGGACAACTGACGCTTCACACCGGCGCGGCGCGGCGCGCTATCGACCGACAGCTTTTCGAATGCGGATGCTGATTTCATTTTATCGATAACTACATACAAAGGTTTATTCTAAATATCTACAAAACAATATACATGTGCATGTTGGTGTTGATTCTTAGTAAAAAGATTTACACTATCTATCAAGTATCAACCTACTCCATATCTAATAATAAACAGATCCATATATTCGCAGCTGCACTGAATCAGTACACCCGCGCTGTTCAGCGTTGATTGCAAAAATTCAATCTTGTTTCATGGAAATTTAATTTAACATTCAAAATGAAAAGCGGCCCTCGCTCGATATGAATCGACGCGGCGACTGCTCGTGTGTTTGTCAACGAGATACCGCTTTGTGTGCATATAGTAATCAATTCGAGAATTGTATCTATTTGAACTTGCAATTTGCAGTTTTGACGTTAATTCATTAATTTATACGCACGGATCGGCAGCGCAGTAGTAATTTCCACGTCTGCTGGAATCATTAAAACGCATATCAATGTGAAGCTAGACAGATAAGCCAAATTAACGACATTTAGCTTAAATTTTACGATGTCTTAGTCCTTGATAGCATTTTATTACTGTAACCATTTACGATATCACACTGTAGAGCGCCAGCGCGCGTCGCCGGCCGCAGCCACGTCGCGGCATAGAGCGGTCGAGACGCACATAAAATATATTTATAGTAGTTCATCGCACCTTTCGCAGGGAGAATTCGCGTGCCGATGCCTTGTCAATAATCGTTAATAGATATTTCAGAAGACAATGCATCAGCTAAGTATAGCCCGGTGACTAACGCGCGTCCCGTCGCCCGTCGATCGGCCGAAGGCGTGTTGCGTGCCAGACCGTTTTGATCTTATTATGGCTGCGAAATTTATTTCTGATGCAACTCCTTTGACTGATTTCTTTGTAACGTTCGTGTCAAACATAAATTCAAACGACAATCCAGTAGCTATCGATTGTGTTATTTTTGGGTGCAGACTGTCTAAAAAATTCTGCTTATGGTCCATATGCCTGCAATACGTCGGAAGTTGTAACTCACAGTTATGAAGCGAAAGACACCAGTTTCATAAACATTGTTTTTCTTCGTTTCGCCCCTAATATTTATATTTATCAATCCATCTACACATTTATTTATAGTCTAAAGCGTGAGCTGCGAGGGTGCCCAGGGGGCGAGCCGTCATTACGATTTATTGTTTTCTTTGGCCTAAGTGTGGGCTCCTCGTCCTTCAATATGCTCTTTACGCGGATATCACAGATTACGGAAATGGACCGGATAATAATCGTAAATATCACTTTATGGAAACTTAATACACTGCCTAGCTTACGTAATGAATACTTATCAAGGTTTATTACCCTGAGGCATCTGAGTCATAGAAATGATGAGTTGTAATGAGCTTTTTAATTAATTTTTAATATGCGTAGTGGTTGAAACATCAAGCACTTTTGTTCTTATTTACAAGATAGTGTACCTATTAATTGAATATTTTCCTTTGCTGAACCACATTGGAGGCCTTTTAGTAAGTAACGTTAGTTGCAGTTAGCACACGTGGTATCAATTCGTATTTGTGTTGTGCTAAAGAGGGTGGCATGATATAATATTTCACTCATATAATCACCGGTATGGCGGCGTGACATCCCCCGCGCAGTCACAGCTGTGGCGGCGCGTGCGCAGGGGTCAATGAACGATACCTGCTGGCTTCATCATTTGACATTTACCTTCTGATTCTCTACGAACTTGTCTATTTTAGAGCCTGAAGTAAACTAGGGAGACCATTTTATATGAGTATCTGACGGCTTATATATATCTACACAGATGTATAGATACCTACATGTTAACAACCAAGACCCGAGTACAAATATCTGTCTTTAAACAAACTCTATCTACCCCGGCCGGGAATCGAAAGTGGGACCTTTGAGATTGCAGTCAGGGTCACTAACCACTACACCGTTTGAGCATTTGGCCGTCGGTCATCGTACTTCATTTATTTGTTTCTTTTCGTGAATCTGAAGTAAAATGTGTTGGTAAAAATATGAATTGGGAGTTACTAGGAAGATTTATGCGGATCATGTTAGATTATTATCGTTATTTGTACAAATACTACATATTAGAATGGGGTAGTTTTCAAGGTATAAAAATCAATAATCTTTTTAGAACATATTTTAGAATATGAAAAAAATGCAGACACGTTATTTTTTCTTTTTGCAATTGTACTTTACACTTAGATCAAGGGGAATGATTTTATACTTTCTATTGCTGTTCATACATCTTTGACCTCACCCACTTTTACAACCTACATTTTGTTATTTCTTATTTTAATCTTTACAAAGCCGATAAAAATAAAATTAGGAATTTGGGCAGTTCTTCTTTTTAACCTACATAATGGATAAAAAATTATCCCGAATTTGAAAAAAATAACTTTAGCTTTTTGGTGAACTCTAATAATTTTTATGATAGCTACATTTCTATTCTATCGAAAAAGGTGGTTGGCCGCGAAGTTTAAGTATTTTTCCAAGATTTTCAGAACATAATACGTGGATAAGGCAAAGAAAATTACACCTTCGTCACAGAATCTTTTATTTTATTTTACCGAAATAGTCTTCGTCGATTAAAATGAAACTTTTTTGATACGTTAATAAACAAAATACCATTTTAGAAAACATATGAAGGAATGGATTTTTAGTAATAACAAAATAATTATTAAGTAGTTATTACCACTCCGTCACAATTTCAGCTAAAATGAAGCTTGTTTTTGCTATAAATATTTTTTCGCTACTAATTACAGTAAAAAATTAACAGCATTGACGTTAACATCAATGACTAAATAAAATATGATTTTTCCAAAGTTGCACTATTTATAACATAACATATAAACGACCATAAATAAAAAAAGTTGTCTACTAGGAGACACCAATCGTTACAGAGTGGTAAACGATGTGACATAGTTGTTATTCTATTAAATATGCGGTAGCGTTTTGGAATAAAACAGTTTAATTTAAAAATAATAATTTAGTAACTTACTTATAAATCATTATGGTTTCAAGTTAGTCAAAAAAATTACTGGAGATATCTTTATTATTAGTATAACTAATGAAATCACACTTGAGAACCTCTGGAGAGTGAAATATCCGTATTTCAGGAACTTAAAGGACAAATTTGTTCCAACTACATAAAATTGTGTTTATCTGCACAAATAATATTTTCGGCAACCTAAAATTTAAGTAACATAATGGAAAATTACGTAATTTGTTAAAGTTTTAACCAGCCATATTTCGAAAATACAGCAGTGGCTCTTAGAACTTGAAAAAAATACTCTTTCCTTTTTTAATTGCCTTAGAAGCTGGAAGGACTTTAATGTTATCATCAAACATCCGATAAATCACTCTCCACCATATTAAACAGTCTACCATATTCATCGTCTGTTCTTGAGAACAATAGCACGAAATTACCTTTTTCACAAACGAAACTTTTTATTAATGCAGCGCAAGTGTATTGGACGTTCCTTTCGCTTCTTACTTTAACCAAAACGTGTAGTTTCTCTTCAATTTTTCTTTGATGAATTTCCTCAGGTTGGAGTGTTTCGTAAGAATGTGACAGATTTGTCGTGTGACAGAGGGGTAAAATGTGTTGCAAAGTCGATTAGCATCTAAACAGTAACATAAAGTGTAATATTCACATGTTGATTGCAAAGTAATTGTTATTACCAATGAGTAAATAACAAAATAATAATTTAATTGTATTTTATTTTAACAATTACCTACGTGACGAAGCTGTCGCCGAATAAACACACGCACCTCCTGTCACACTTTGCGGGTGGCCGATACGCGGTGTCTGGATCTCAAAGGGGAAATCTTACCAAGGGGAAAAGGAGACCTTAAACTCTGATCGATGGCAATAAGGACGAGTGGCTCAAACAAATATTTTAAATGGCAACCTACGTGACAGAATGTAACTACTAAAACATTAGGTAGTAAGAGACAAATTTTCAACATTTTTTTAAAATATTTCTGAAATCATTTAAAAATATATATTTTGTTTTACTAAATAGGTAATATCTTCTGGAGTTTAAATAAATTTTTATATTTTATGTCGTCATATATATTTTTTGTAACATTATCGAATATGCGCAGGATGAAGTGGCGGGAGACAGCCAAGATTCGTATGAAATACACCTCTGTCACGCGGATTTACCACTCTGTAACGTAATTTTAAATACAAAAATATAAATTTATATTTTTGTAAACGTGCACAGCCGTTGTGTTTTTAGTACAATGCACGCTGAAATATAAATAAATAAATAAATATTTGAAAAACTCATGATTTTTTCTTCACAACTGATGGAGACTAAGTTATGTAGGTTAAAAAAAAGAACTGCCCATTTAGCCTATTAAATGTTTACCATTTTGTGTATCATCTTATAGTTAGTTCAATTTCTACTAATAAAACTAAAATCCTGAACCACTCAAATAATACTTCACTTATCCATAAATACTCCATGATATCCTAACCTCCACAGAAGCAACTATAAAATTAAACCAAACTCTATTCTAATTTCAAAGTGTCCTTAAGTGAACGGTAATGTAAAGTCAAGTAATAACTGTATATTTCCCTAATCCCCGCGGGACGCCGGCTCTAACATTGTTTAGAGAAGTTCTATTTCAGTCCAACTATAAACAAATCTGAGGAAACGCAAAATTTGAGGTGTCAAAAATCCTATTTGACTCCAATAGTATCGCATCGCGCGTGCCCCGCCGCCGCCGCCGCCGCCCGCTGGGGACTACACGGAAACGGTTTTGATCCATTAGTAGAAAAATGATTGACACATTGTCTTATCGGATTTTAGAATGTTGGTGCGGTGAAAATCTTATCCGAAGCATTATTGCACCAACTTTTGCACATAGAGAGCAAAGAGATTGACGTATTTAACTCAGAATAAGAACTCGTCGTTTGAGGGCAGATATAGAATTTCGTCTGTAGCAATAGTGCTAATTAAGGGGTTGACAGTTTTGATCAACTCAGTCAACGCCATATTTTTCTCCAATAATGTAAACTTTTTTTTAACAAACGCCTTATTATTGATATGAAATGTTAAGTTGAAATAAGTTCTACTAGTCAAAACGAATATTACGAATCATTCAAGTCTAAGCAAGTATCAAAATTAACAAAATGATATCCACAAGTATCAAGAAATTTCGTGTTCTCCAGAACAGCGACAGTTGCCTCAATAGTTGACATATTTATGTACACAGTAGGAAGGTGCAACGTACCGGCGCATATGGCGAGGCAATTTATGAACCCCGCGGCCCATTACCATTTTAAATATTATTTTTAGGGAATTCCGTGTCAGATCTCACTCGAAGAGATGAGATCTTGTGATTAAGTCAAGCCCTGATCGTTTGGGGAACAACCGCCAACGTTTTCTGTTAATTAAGGTAATACGGCGAGTGTCATTACTTTTTCTATGACCATATATTTAAAATTTAAAACCTTATCTTAATGCACTCATATGTTTAGTTTCTTGACTTGAATCAGAAGCGAGAGTTGTGTTCTGGTTACACCAAACTTGTGGGCGTTAAGTGAACGCTCGAAGGCATCTCTGTAACTAAGGCAATTAATAGTTGACGTTTACAAGAAGGACTATGGATGGCGCAGTTGTGAACACGTCTAACGCAAACAAAGCTGGGTCAACCGCGCCATTAAAGTTTATGAAACGGAAGCTGTCAGCTGACATGTGCCGGCGCACCCGGCGGGTCCCCGCCGGGCCTGCGCGTGCGCAACAAACTAACCCTTACTAGCATACAGCTTTATTTTCTTAATCACGTACTGTTGACGCGTTTATTAGTCATCAAATATTTCCATACTTTCGACCGTAAACAGAGTGACTCGGATAAAAACTAATCGATCGCATCGAAAGTGAATTGGGGTGACGAGGTGAGGATTGGTAGGTGACGGTGTCAGTCGTGTCAATAGCACGTGGTTATGACGGTTGGGTTTATAGCGTAGTGTCATGCGAACGATTTACACCATGTAAAGTACTTTACAAACGCTTCAAAAAGCCGTAACAAGAGCTATACTGACCTCTACCATCTTCTTTGGTGACAGGCGAGTTAACGCATGTAAAACGTTTAACTGGCAGGTGATTTACGTGTGACATTGACACCTGTGGTTTTTATGACGTTTTGTGTGATGGAAGCGCAGGCAAGCGAGTCGCCCCCGCCGGCGGATACTGCGGTCGATACCGTGTCCTGTCGCCGACTGTACTCTACTTGAGTACAAGTGGTCACACAAGTGCTGATATTCAACCCGCTCGCGAAAAAGAGGGGTTTTATGTTTTTACGTATGTTAAAAAAACGTTACATTGATTTGCAAATTTATACTCACACTTTAAAAATAGGTTATTAAGGTACGAGGGGTAGGTTTTCTTAACAACAAGGACATGTCTTTGTCTAGGTAATGACTTCATATAATACCTAGTATAGTACCTGCAATGCTAAAATCTACTTATATAATATCTATTTATTTCATTCGTCCAAGCTGGTGAGCTTTTAAAATATCCCAGCCTGCAGAATTAACAGCTCTTCGACTTGTTTTGTCACCGAGATTTTATTAGCGAAATAAATAAAGGTGATTTTCATGCCTCTATCTCTACTAACTTAATTTACGAAACCCGTCATCAAGTTTATTAGAGGTTAACGATATTGCATAAAATAATTTGCTTGAGTCATGACAATGTATTAACGACTGTACTGGTATCATAAAGAGCGGGCTCCAATGAAGGAAATATCAGGTTCAGAGGCATTACTCCTGTTTATGAACATGTACAGTTCGATTATAATTGGAAATCTAATTGAGACAGTTAGATTGTGATTTGATAAACATTAATAGCCACCTTTGACAGTTATGTTCTAATATACTCATTAAATAAGGGTAGCCAGTAATTCTAAATACCAACCTTCTTCCACGTAGTAAAAGATACTTAGTGTAAATATGAAATACTACACGTAACTAAATAAAAATGGGATTATTCGATCGACTTAAATAATGAAATCTTGGCTAAAAGCACCATGTTATGAAACGGAACAAATTGCCAACATTCCACATTCCTTCATTCGCCATTCCCTTTGATTTAGGCAAAGTATATCGCTCAAACCAAAGGAAATATAAATGCTGTCCACGGCGGAATATGCCGCGATCCCTCACACAAGTCGGGGCAAGACTTGCATTTTTAATGGCACACTCAGCCCACAGACCGTAACAGTTTTCTTGTCATTGCCGGAGATGTGAGATAAATTTTGCAGAGTAGCCCCATCTTTTCGTTCCTCCATTAATCTTTAATGTTAACACCGGGTATACTTCATACAGGACTTGTCTAATGCGATTTGTATAAGGTGGACTGACGGGGGCGATGTGAGCGACACGCCACTTTGCAGATTTCTTATTCTCTCTTGTTCTAATGTCGGCGACATCAATTTATTGCCCGAATCTGCTATTCATATTTTATGCCAGGCAATAAAAAAGTTATTTTGAGATATTTATGGCCGAGTATCTTAAATTTTAGTATCAAAAACATGACGAGTATCGATTACATTAAGATTTTTAGGTAAACATTTTTCATTATGCCATGAAGGTTTCTCTTAAAACAATTTTAATTACAACAGAACAATGAAAAGAATAGTTATTGTTTGCATTGTAAATTGTGAATGAACTTCCTCATTACAGCGTTCGATATTAAGAATACTAAGACAATACAGTGTATTAGTTTCGTTTGTATTAGTTCGGCAAAGGTCACGGCGACAATATCGAGAGTTTCGTCCCGCCACATAATTTCAGTTAATCAAACGCCACGTCACAACGAGGAGCGGTATAAAATCGATTAAAGCGTTCCATTTCCGGTGTTTTTGTATGGAATAATTATTGTAAAACTGATCAAACATCCAAGGACTCGATCGTTTCCGTCATTCCGTCGAGCTGGGGATTTTTAATAAGAAAGAAACA
Source organism: Plutella xylostella (assembly GCF_932276165.1). Taxonomy (NCBI): domain Eukaryota; kingdom Metazoa; phylum Arthropoda; class Insecta; order Lepidoptera; family Plutellidae; genus Plutella; species Plutella xylostella. The sequence goes on along the minus strand of NC_063984.1, from coordinate 5,057,717 downwards.
AACTCATAGAGCTATGGATAATTTGTACAGCCAAGTGTGACGTTTCCTCGATCAGTCTCTCCTCTTCTACAATCATTTGTTTTTATATTGGACGTGACGCTTCACTTTTTTACCGTAGATGCGATGAGCAGCGCCGAGCTTTTGTTTGCTGCAGCTGTCACTAAAATGAAAGTAATCTGTTTATCCTATTTTAATTGCCGTTTTGTTTCTATAAAAATATTTCGACCGGGAAGTTAAAGATTGCAATGTTGACCACAATGTTTTTGCCAATGTTTTTTGGTTATGTTCATTGAACCGTTGGATTTGAAAAGAAGTATTAGCCATTATATTGGCTAGCCATTAGCACAACGATTCCATGATCTCTTAACCTTCTAAGTTTATTTAGAAAGATGCCAGTGCAGCTATTGAATAAAAATCAGTTAAACTGATGTATAAATTTCAATCTGTATATAATGTATAATCGATGAATCTTAGTAATATCTAAATATTATGATAATTAGCCAGTGGAGAAGCCACGGCCGGCTTCACTCCGCCGCCACTGGCCGCTCGCTGTCGTCGGACACCGCTAATGGACTATTAACCTCTCACAGCACATTATTAATATTTAGTTTTTATGACCGACATGATCCCAATAACCGCGGCTTTCCGGTCCACGGCGTTTTAAATGTTAATATTTGTTCGGCGTTGATTGAAAGGTCACCGTTTATAGTAGGTAAGTGGCTCCTATTAGGGACAAACATAAATTTATCAAATCATTGCCTATAATATTTCCATAATGTTGTGAGTTGTATACAGGCTGATTTAAAATGTTGTATTTAGTATTTTAAATAAAATAAATGTACTTACTATACATTGATGTAAGAATCTGTTGAAATTTAGAACGAGGCAGGTAGCTTATGATCCTTAAGTAATTTAATAAGATTATAACAATATTTTTATCTTCACAGGTAAGTCACTTCAAGATAATAAAATCAGCGCTAAGTGAGGACTTCAACATAAAATAAGGGTAAGTTATACTGTAATTTAATTCCTAACAGAATTATAAAAATTATAAATATGCATACATATATATTTATAAAAATAAGTTATTTTAAATATTCTATTCTATTCTCTGTGGGGGTGTAAGTACCTGCACCTGGCTCTCTCGAGTGGAACCTTTGTGCATATCCCCAAGGTCTAAACTGCCTTCCTAAGCTTGGACCATTTCCCACCACGCTGGTCCACTGCGGGTTGGTGGGTTCACATATCTAGATGTGCTAAATCTAGATATGCAGGTTTCCTCACGATGTTTTCCTTCACCGTAAGAGCGATGGTATACATTGTACTTAAGTTAAAAGAACTCATTGGTACATGTCAACGCCGGGATTCGAACCCGCATCTCTTGCGTGAGAAGCGGGCGCTTACCCGACTGAGCTACCACCGCTCTGTTATTTTATTTTAAATAAATAAAATACATTCTACCTACGTAACATTAAACTGAATTTTCGAATTCATTTCATTTATATTTTATAACTATTAATATTTTATATATTATCTAAAACAGCATGTATAAAAAGCGGCCTTTTTATAACTTTGGTATGATTTGCTAAGTTGTATAAAGAAGAATTTAGGTATATTCCAAAATATTTTTATTGCAAGCGATTTAGATGGGAGTACTGATAATAACACCCACACACAATTTCATTTTGTTTTCGTTTCATCAAAAAATATGTGTGAAGTGATTCTTAAATTGTTTGACTCTCTTAACTTATAGGTACTTCTTTAAGACACATCCGGTGGGTTTTAACAACATTTATTAACAGTCAATGGATGAGCCAGGAACATGTCAAAACTACAATTAAATTGAATCCGGCTAAACTCACACATGTCGTTCATCATTTTTGAGCTCGAGACGACCAACTTATCCGAAATGTCAAGGGTTGACAGCGGTTCATGACATCCGCATTAAACTACAGAGGTGCGATCACAGGATTCGATACTATTTTCGAAACTACACCACAAACGTATATAAATCAAATTTAAAATACATTTTGTACTAACTGACAGACGTATGACAGGCTACTAAATACGTTTAGCGTTAGGTGAAATTCCAACATGGAAAAAACTAATGTCACTTTTGGAACTAACAAATTTGCCTTAAATTTCGACAGTGACAGTTGACGATACGCAACGTAAACGGAGGTTTCGAATCTTATAATCGCTGCACAGATAAAACAGCCTGAACCGTAGTTTTCAAAAATAATCCTAATTGTACCTAAGTGGAGTTCATTTTCCCGTTAACGTTGAAACTATTTGTTACCTCTCTAAGCAAGAGTACCTTACGGTATGAAATTTGAAAAGCTTATATGATTTAAACTCTTCTGTCTCATTATCACCTCACCTGTAGTAGTAATTGGGTTTAAAATTGCTTGATAGTGAGAAGAACGGAAGGAAAGCTCAGTGTGGCGGTACATTTGTGTTATTAAATGATTTATGGAGAAGGCTTACTGGAAGTTATCCCAGTTAAGGAATTTAGATATGTATGACAAAGGCACAAGTTATAGTTTTGGTTGCTAGGATAGTCGCTCCATCATGCACAGTAGCCGTGTGTTGATCTCGGGGTAATTGAGTTGACTGACATTCGGAACACTTACTTATCTGTCATTCATCTGGGAAGACTGATTTGTTAAGCTTGTTATACATTTTCAAAGGATTACTCATTCGAGTATAGGTACAGCTGTTCATAGATATGTAGCTACAAAATTATTTTGTACATGTAGGTCCGTAGCCTTAAATTGATTCACGTTTTTTTTTAAAATATGTTTTTTTTTTCATATAAGTAGGTACCTATTGGTGACTAATAAAGACATAATATTATACACATATATGCTCACGACTCTAACCCCCGAAGGCGTAGTCAGGGGCCAGAGGTGACTCGCAAGCAATAGTCATACGCTTTTCGCTGTACTTTTGTACTCACGATATGGGTTGATATTTTTGAATGAGTACAATGCACTTAGTGTACCCTGTACATTTAGATAGATATGCAGGTTTTCCTCACGATTTTTTCCAGTCACCAAACATATTATATTCTATTCTGTATTTTAAATTACCAAATCCCCCATTTTATGCCAAAGTTTTCTCTGTAGATTTAGCGTTTTAACATTGGCTACCGTATTGGCTATCTATCTGTGGGCGAACATTATTTTTATCGATCATGATATCAAATTGATAAGTGGCGTGCTTTCGAGCCGGGCGGGCGGAGCATTATGAAATTGGCCGTACGTTAGAGCCGTTACTTCCGATAAAATATGACCGACTCGCCGGCTCATATCTGTCGGGCGAGCCTCCGCGAATAGCCCGCTCCGCCTTGACCGATGGCAATCTGCAGAGTATCCTCCCTCTCGCTCGTAAACTAACAGAAGAATGGAGACAGGAACAGCGATCGATGTCGATCGGGATTTTCGAACGCCGCGAATATGTCGACTCACCGTCTCCCATACTTTAGCGATACCGCTCACGTCGTCTGATGTATAGATCATTGGGACTATTTGTCTATATTTCATTGATACCGTCTTCCCCTTTCTGTCATTGTCATAAAGTTACCTTATGCTATTCATCTCTGCGGACCCCATTGATGGGATATTAGATTAGTTCTGAGACAGTTTTCAATGTTATTTCTTTGTCAAGTGTATTTATTGCACGGAATTCTACAGATATGCTTTTAGTTGAATCTTAGCACAGGAATTATTGAACGGCTCGAGCAGCATGGTACCGGAAGCTTTTCTGCTTTCTGTGGGCTACCTAATGAATAAAGTCTACTTCCAATGTGCTCGTATCTTGCTCCATCTGATGTGTTGCACTATGGGCGGGGGTGAGGTCTGCCGGGAGGGGCAGGGGGGGTACAGGGATTTATATTCTCATAACGCGCGAGTTCCTCGCCCGCGAACCGTTCAAATGTATTGATTCATTTCTGGCATTCATTTTTAAATATTTCCGATAGTGCCTCTGTCCATTTAGTTGAGGATGTATGGGATAGAGCGTATTCCTACATGTTTTACTACACTTATAGTAAAGCTTTCATACTTTATTGTAGGTATTGCATAAGTGAGTAATAGGATACGTATCTACTTCACTATTCATCATAGGTTACATGTTGTCTCCCTAAGTGTTCTAGCGAATCAAGATATATAATTATCTATGTCCTGATTTATTGCCGTCATGGTAAATGAACTCCATTATGATAATTTCAACATACTCGTAGATGACCTGTCAGGTACCCTGACAGGTATCACCTTTCTAGTAAAGAGTGAATAGAGGCTTATGCCCACAGTCAAACCATATATTAGCATTTGGTTTTGTGGGAGATGTATGTAATAACATAAGTTGTTTTCTTTGAATAAAGATTTATTCTATTCTATTCTATTCTATGGCATCAGACATATACCTATGACATGCCGCCTCACACGGCGCGGTGGTTCGGAGGCCGAAGTCCGTTTTGTCCGCGCGGCTGTGGGCGCCTATCGCAGGTAACTAAAAAGGTGTCGTTAGTAATGGTTTTTGAAACATCATAAAGATGTCACAGGGGCTATTACCAGATTGTAGTTATCTGGAGGGTAATAGGGCGCGGGTAAAGTTAGCACTAATGTGTACTGAGGTATGTGAGTTTTTTTTCTAAGTGAGCTAATATGTCCTAGTTTTTGATGAGAACAGAAATTTAAAATGATTTAATAAAGTGTTTATTTATTTATTTACTATGGAGTACCTATGCAAATAAAATTATTTTTTAAATATTCACAAAATATACTTATTATTATCATTATTCATTAAATTTTAAATCTTAATTAATATTTAAAAATCATGCAAAAAAAGTGTTTATGATGATATGTCATGTTTTTTTTACTTATACATATAGGTATTGTAGGTATAACTTACAAGCTCTTACATTGTATCCTATAATTTTATTAAGTACTAATAATATTATGTAATAGCTCAAAGCTTAAAAACTTAATATCAATGAAAGATTTTTTTGAAAAGAGCATCAATATCTAAAAATATTGTCTTCTAAAATTTGGAGTTAATTTTTTCTGCTGACGCTACTACACTTTCTTTTAAATCTCTTCATAAGTCACGGGCAGGCATTGTTTCCTTTATCGGTAATTTTTGATAGTCACTAGTCACTTAACACTCCAAATTGTTAAAGATAGGAGCCTTATTTATTTTGTCACGTAGCGTGTTTAAAGAGCATTCCTTTAATAAAGCCAAGTGCATTTACAAATGAATATGATGTGAGGTAATCGCTTTTATTATGATATGGTTGAAATAGGACCTCTATAGTCTTCCCTAGAGACAGACAGATATACAAAACACGGCAAATGATTAAAACACTCATTTGTTATAATGCGTAAAGACTTGGTGAAATTTTAAAATTGAAATAGTGTTAATTACTAACGTCTATCAGCATAGTAGGTTAAACACAAAGTAGGACAAGGAAATTCTTGAAGACATTTCTTTAAAGCAATCTTGTAATTCGGTCACATAACATACAATGGAGGCATAAATCGAAACGAACATTGAAATATTGTCGAAAATATAAATGCAAATAAGCAGTAAAGTTATCGAATGTAATATTTGTTATTAGTGCGTTTCCCGTCGTCCCCCAACTTCATGCTTGATCAGCCACCGCCTCGGAGGACGGATATTTTAATTTATGCTCTATAGAATATTTGTTTTTATTGGAAAAAGTTATTTTTCGGCCGGAACTATAACGTCGATGTCGCGGAAAGCAAGGAAATGATTAGAAATAAGATGCTGTTTTTTGTTGATCTCGTCTTTTATTTCCTGCACGGAAGTATTTTGTTTTGTGTGGATAATTCATAGAACGGTAGAGATCGAAAATATTATACTTAATAGAGTTTATAGCTTCTATAATAGGCTAACTGAAACCAAAATTTTATGTAGGCATTTAGCTTTTCTAAACACCAATAAGCTATACCTTGCTTATCAAATGTAGTGGTTGTTGACCCGCTGACTGCAATGCCGAAGGTTCCGCGTTTGATTCCCGGCCGGGGCAGATAATTTGTTTACCTCTAAAGACAAATATTTTTACTCGGGTCTTGGGTGTCATATACATATTATACCTAATAATATGTACCTATCTGTAGGTATATGCTGTCCGATACCCATATAGGTAAACAGGCTATGCCTAGCCTAGTTTGCGTTTATGAGTGACTGAACTTGCTAGGCAAAGCCATCGAGCCATTGAACCTATCTATACGTTTTTAATTTAATTCATTTATCTTCCCGCATTTCAATTATGTTCACTTAACGACACATTCGATATCAGAATACATCCAGAGCATGGAATATCCACATCCAAGTATACTTGTATGTTTGAGCTTAATTAAAAAAATAATGAAAATATAATTACTTTCTTATCGCACTCGTGGAACTAGGGTATTTCGAGTAATTCCTAATTTGTTTTGTTTGTTTTATAACGTAGACGGCGATAACAATATCGATTGTTCGTGGACCGGGCGGAAGTAGAAATTTGAAGCCGCGCTCCGACCGTGACTGAACCCACTAATGCCTCACAGACATCGGTACACGTTTTACTTTATTTATTTCATCTGATAGCTTTCCTATTGTAAATGTTAGCAAGTACCTTTGTTGCTCAGTATAATTGAATACTTATAAAAATCGCAGGTTAGTTTCGGCGAATAGTCGGCTAGGAGGCGCACGCGAGTGGAACGTGTTAATACGTCTCGCTTCGACCCGCGTCCAGAGGCAAGCGTGTCGTACACCACCTATCTAGATCCGAGTATTCCGAGAACAGAGGACAAATATCATGACTGCCGTCTTACAAACAAGAAAATTTCGCTCTAATTATTTATGAATGTGTTATCGTCATATCTGGTCCGGCCACGACCAGCCTCCCGCGCGCACGACACGAGCAAAACCGCAATTAGCAAATGCGACTCTCTTTGTTCCCTCTGCCTGGCTCCATGTGTCGCCGCATTAAATATTTACAGGAGGAGCTGTCGATTTATCTTTAATAAACCTCCATTAGTTTCATTAAAGGCTATCTGCGGACAGTGGTCGTATCGAGACGTCGGGCATCATGGCTCTGCGCGTTGACACATAACGAAATTAAACGCGATGACGCTATCGACGCGCGCGCATCGGCACTCACCGCCGCCGCCGCCGCCGCCGCTCGGACCAGCTTAATTGCAGAATGCGAATAAATGTAGATAATATTATTTAATCGCATTCAACGAGTCTGCGAGCAACATCATCCATGTAATCATAAATCTCATCATGGAAATACCTGGAAAAGGAGTAATAAATTTTATTTCAGATTATCGTTTGATTTAATCGTAAATTAAGACAAGATACATAATTAACGTGAATAAATAAAATGGCTGGCATTTCGTCGGAAGCACGTACGATTGCAACTTTGATTATATTCTATTCTGAGCTATCCAACCCTTTGAATAAAGTGTACTTTAAGTTGATACAATTTATAGCGATTCAATCGCCAATAATATTGAGGCAGTGCGGCTGCGGAGGCGGGCACTCCGAATGTCACGACAACATTTTTAATTACGTTGAAGATATCATCTAAGAACTTGGTCCTATACACCACACATCGAGAAATTACAATTCAATAAGTAGGTAATCTTTGGTGGGAAGGAGAGTAAAATATTTAATTAAGTGACAGTTTTATTGCGTGCGATCAGGGAAATAATGAGAGGAAACTTAATACTTTTAAGTTGAGGAAAGTTGAATGAATGGTGGTGGCCATTGTGCCTCTCCCGCACTCGTCCACTCGACAAATATCATCTCAAGTTTATTTTCGTTCTTCTAATGCGTCTTCGTTGTCGGGCGGCGGCAATTAAAAATACAAAAAACGTTTGTTTCAGACGTTCATTGTCTCAGTTATTAATAAATTCATTTTACAGAGTTGAAACCGAGATGTATTTTATTCGCTTTAAGTGGTTTCACATTGTTTTATATTTATGTGCGTTTATTTTCGGCGGAGACATTATAATGCAGTTTGTGGGGGAAGACGTAAAACGGCGCACTCCTCTCCCATTAGGGACATTTGAAACCTTGAGAGTGCACCCATAAATTGCCTTCTGTAATAATACTGCGGCTTAGAGCGTCTATTGTTTATGAATATTGCTTTATTTCAGTCACTACTAAATTAATAATACTACATAGCTTATTATAAGGAGATATTTTTGTATCGGTAGTATCTGTACTATTTCCCATTGGGACCTAGTATTAAGTTATATGTAAGTAGTAAGTAATGCTAAGTTTGGTTATAGGAAATGTCTAGCAGTTCGTTTGATTTAAAAGTTTAACTCTTACGCTTACGCTTATAAAATAACTTGCTAATTTAGGGTAGACATTGATTTTCGACGATAGTATATGTAGCAGTGTCTTCACTACAATGGTTGTCACCTATCATACATTGAGACTGTTTGGCCGACGGTTGTGTTTTCTTTCAATCCACTGACAGGCCACTTTATGTGATAGTGTCTAAGGATACAGCGGCCTCCCAGAGGGTTTAAAGTGACTTTGTAGCCGACATGAAATTCTGATTCTTCCCCCTTGAAGGACGTACCACACTTAACCGCATCCGTTTAGTCCGAATGATCCCTTTGAGCAGCATTTGTAACTAAATTATTAAATTCAGAAACGGGCGTACTGATTTCATTTTTTTTTTGTTTTCTCATGTATTTAACTTAACAGAATGATCTAGACTGTGCCATCTATAAGTCATTTCAGGTTCGGTCATTCAAAACCTGTGAGATTTTTCGAGTAAGTATATACTATTGAATTTTAAGAAGCGGATTATTCGTACAAGTGTCGCAGGTCCCTATTTGGGTATCACGCGGGAAGTTATGGAGAACACCGGTCGTCAGACACCGGACTACCCGCCGCCGCCGCCACCGCCCCTGCCGTGTGTACTACGCGTGTTCAAAACTTGGAAACGATATCTAAAGTTTAGTAGCAAGTAAACCAGCGATTGTTATACTCGGATAAGCATAAGAAAAAAGAAAGAACAAAGTAAACGTAAGCATAACAGTGAGTTAAAGATTTTCAATGGATTTCTACTTTTATGTGATGTCCGAATGCTATTTCATATGTAGTATGGTAGAGGTTGTATTTCCTCGACACAACATACATTTTCAAGTTGCATTACAAAATAACACAGGGTGGTTTCTTTGAAAGCAGTCGGCAAGCACCCCGGCTTCTACTTAAGGGTGTTTTCAAACCGCCAGCTATAAGCTGTAAAGTTGTGTCCATTTTCTTGCGGCACGTCCTCGCGCCATACGACTGCATTTACTTTACAGCTCTGATATTTTACAACTAGTGCTCTTTACTTCCATATGTGCTGCTTTTATAGCCTGATGGACGCATTATAGCGGACTGTCACGTGACCGCCGCCTCATTGTACGGAAACCGCAATGTAGATACTCCTTACTTAATTTCTTATGCTAATCTTGCTTCTTCTTTTATACAGACTAAAAAGGTGAGAAGTAATGGCAACAAGCTAGGCGATAAAGTTCAAGAAATACACGTAAAGTCAAAGTAAATCTTAACTTCAGCTATGTAACTTAGAATTGGCACTTGTTGAGATTATTGCAATGCACCGCATTTCTGATAAAAGATTTACGAGTATCGCACACCGAAGCGCATATTGCGCACAAAACAAAGAGATAGAGCGGCCGGTGAAACAAGATCCTCTCAACTAATCCGACAAAAGCGAGCCTTGTATCCCTTCAAATTTATTTATAAGAAAACTCTAAGACAAGTCGTTAATACCTATAAAGTAGGGGCGAGAGTGGCGCGAGCGCGTTTATAACTCACGTACCGAACTTTACTCGCCGACACATAACATAATAGGTGTAAAAACTAACACGGGAATGTACTCAGTGCGGCGCGTTGGAGAAGATGGACGATGGCGGCGGACACGGCTGGTGCGGCCCAGGCACCTAGGGTACCTAGGACCTGCCTGGCACAACTCGGCACCAGCCCGCCCGCGCCAGCTGAACACTCCGCGCTGCCGCCGGTTAATTAGAAACGTTAATCAGAACAATAGGGACAGCCAAAGAAATATATATCTTGCATAAATCATGGTAATGAGCACCTTTCGAGCGTTTCGTATCGCCATTAATTCAGATATCAGTGCGGAAACAAACGTCGGGTTATCCCGCCATCTGGAGGCGCATGCGCGAGCACCGGTAATCGTTAACCCCGAGGTGATATTATTTTGAATAATATTCATTTCCTTTTATCATTGTTATTCAAATCTTGAGCGTTAAATATAGAGTCCATTTTACATGTTTTTTCCTTAAGGTTTGAGCACAAAGATGTATGACATGTATATTGTAATTGGGAATAGCTGGAGCCGCGGCCGGGGGCGCCGGGCACGTGCGGCGGCGCACCTTGCGGCCCGCGGTGCGCTCACTGCTTACCAGATATTATTTAATAAAAAATATTGTATTGTGTTGTGTTTATTGTTACCTTTTTACGGCTTTACCAGCAACAAGGTAACATTATTTGGCTAGCGGTGCTTAAACAAGTTCTTATCCGGCGATCGCCGCTGATGTTATTGACACCTCCGAGCATTTAAACGTCGTAAAATAAAATTTTAACAACGATAGTGTTATCAAATGTGTATCTATCATCGCGCGACTCATTAAAATTAGCATGAAGGGTCTGCCGTCCTCCCGGTGACCGAGGTCACAATATTCAAACTATAAATTTATTTTAATAAGACACAAATGCGACTTTCTGTTCCTTTTTAACTCGGCAGCTAACGAAATTTAAATAAAAAGAAATATCAGTTTCGACAGGTGGAGATTTTTTCTTTACGTTTTATCTTCGCTGTAGGTTACGGATTACGTCGGAGCTAATCGATTTGGTTATACGAGAGGGGAAGAAAAAAATAATAATTAACGTTTGCTACTTAAACTGTATACACTTACGAGTAACAATCCTACGTTTTATGTGTTTCGAAGTGCTACATCGTAATCGTCGGCGTAGCAAATCTTCAGACTCCTCCTGATAAAGTGTCCCGGCCGGGCATCGAAGTGGCTCCTCGTTTGATCACGTCTCGGCCACCCACACTCGTCGTCTATGGTAATGCCAGTCCATTTCGCCCGCCATCAGTGCAACCATCGTCATACTAATTTAGCGTATAGCTGCGCTGCCATTGCAATTAATATTTAAGGCTAATCTGATAGGCGAGTGCCATTCGTTTGAATACTAATGTGTAACGAGAGTATGGGAATGGCACACGTGTTTGTTATGCTGATTTTTATTAAATGTAAGCTATGGCATAAGCACCCTGGCCCAACTTTTGTCACTTAGTATACCTGCCTATACATACATGTTAGTTTCACGTGAAGGGGACACCACGTGATAGAAAGCTCACATATTGAACGATAAGCTGCTACAGAGAGCTTTACTAACTGTTTAAAAAAATACTGGTGACAGATTATTTTCTGCAAAATATGTACAAGACTATACTTAATTATTGTACAAAGGGGTATTGTAAGCTGAAAGAGGTTTCCCCAACTGGTCATTCTGAACAATATTAAATTTGTTCTACAAAACTTTCTAATCATTGAATAAATCCGCTTTTCAAATATATTTTTTTGAAATTCGAGGAAGAAAAACATTTTCATACAAAATTGCTAAAAGCGTGAATTATTTAGTGAGGAAGTCTTTTTTCACGGATTTCAAAGTTTCATAGATTTTTGTTCTCAGTATGACTACCTAGTTGTTTTACGCTCTTTCGGCTAACAGTGTACCTATATGTAGTTTTAATTTACTTGCATGAATATTTATGTCTTTATAATATCTAGATATTTTTCAGGGTGTTGCAAAAAGATTATAAAGAGCCGAAAGGGTTGAACAATTACTTTTGTTCTACAATTTATGGGAATTTGGGCTTTTGACCAACTATACCTCTTTTGTAACACTTTGTATAACATTGGTACCATTATTTAACTCACGCACTGTGACTGTGATAGACTACATACACATCATTTACAGCTAAGAATAGGTATGGGAATGCCCAATAGCAACTTTTTCCAACCTTGGACATGTCTATAAACCTCCGTATTCTGCTTAACCATTTTGGAGAGTGGAGAGAGCTACTCACAGTCGCAGCGCTATAATTTCGGCTGTGTGCACGAAATAGGATTGCGCCGTGTAAATAGCCGCCTAAGTAATTCGTTAAGCACCAGCTATCCAGTTACAAATTGTAAATCTAAGATCGATACGGGCGTAATGAAGAGGGCTCAACATTTAAATACATTTGCATATTAGAATGCGCGCTCTGCCGACTACTGATGAGTGCAGGCCAGTCCACTTGACTTGAAACTTGAAAGCCGGAGACATTCTTGACTAGGTCGCGAGCGTCCCTTGCAGATATATTGCGAAGATTGCCTGGAAGAGATCGCTGCTGGAGACAATACTGCCATTTGTACTGTATCATACAGTTTGTATCCCAATTGAAAGCTCGTGCATGTTTATCTGTTAGTTTACAGAGAACGACTCCTCTATTGTTTTGTTTTGTAAATGAAACAAGTTGCATATTTGTAGTTGCAGATAATTTGTGTTCAAATGTTTGAAGAAGTTGAAGTCCTTTGATTGAAGATCGATCCATAATAATATATTATGTTTGGCAGCTTTATTAGAATCGACGGCAACACTTTTGTTTTTTTGTGTACCTATTTGCCTAATAAATACTTCTTCTTAATGTTATTTTAAGAACATACTTATTTTAGATATATACGTAGAATCTGCCGCTCAAAAATAGGGAAGCTTGCTGATTATTAGAAATACACAGCGGAAAGCAGGCAGCTTACTTGACAATGTAGCTACTGCTTTGATAACAGTCGTCAGCATATGCACCACAAAGCGAGTAGTAAATAGGCATTCAAACGTGGCACGGCACCGAAGCACAAGGATATATCATCGTAGTGGTCGTCCGGGGTAGCCGGCGGTCAGCAGTGGCAAGCACACACGCGCACAAGTACACACACACATACACACACACACACACACACACACAAACACACACGCCTGTGGGAGCCCAGCACTAGAAGCTAGGTCACAAGCGATGCGCAGCTCGATAGCGACACCAATTAATATGCAATGTCGTAGCACTCGTAAACTAGTCACGAACATATGCCGATATATGTATGTCGATTTACATGTATTTGTGCTGAATTACTGTTTATGGGACCGAGATAACGTGGGCTTCTTCGTGCATTAATATTCTTGAAAGGTAAAGTGTTTTATTGCGGACTCCTCTAATCGCAGCTACAGTCGTTCTGCTACGGCGTAGCAATAAAAGGAAATGAACAATGAACATTCCAGAAAATAAAGTTCACCATCGGTTTAGTAAATACAATTGTAAACAAACCGTGAGGTTTCAGTGGTGCATCGATAGTGTCGCCGCGTCGTGGCATGGTAATGGCGGATATCACACATCGCACGGCGCGGCTATCGCGCATCGCCGCCCGGCGCCAGCCTCATCCAGCTCACACTTTAATTGTTATACATTGTTCTGTAAATCCTGTAATGAATGACTTTCCTCAAGACAGATGACCTGCCATAAAGTGGAAATGTAAGTGGGGTGGATAGGTAGGCGGTGGAGCCTCCTGACGTTTAAGCTCGCAACGCACAGCATAATAATTAGTCATTAGAAAGTAGGCAGCGTGGGGTGGGCGGCGGGTGGGAGGGGGCAGGGGCGGCGCTCGTCTGTTTCAGCTTATCTGAAATTACATCTTTTATGGGTATCCGCGATTATTCCGCGCTGCAGCGGCTTGTGCGGTGCCGCTGGGAAACAACCCGCCATTACCGGCGCTGTTCTACATAATTCCCACTATTTCTTTTTATGAGATTGCCTCTACTTTCTCTCCTCACTTAGACCTTCTTGACACTCATTAATCGTGCCCAATCTTATAAGTCTGAAAAGGAAGATTTTGTTATGCATAATCACATATACTTATTTTGCTGATAAACTTCACAAAATTAATACATTCTTAACAATGTTAGCTATCGCAATAAGATATTATCATAAGATTTAGCGCTAAAAGGAAACATATTTAAATGAAACTTCTAAACAAAGGCCTTACAACAACAACAGACAAACAATTCAGTGGAGTTAACTCGAATTCATAATCAAGTAATTTATGTGCACGGCGAATAAATTAGCCGCTCCAGCCGCGGCTATAACTTACCCCAATAAATTGCCCAAAGCGGGCAACTTCATTTTATCTCCAAATACTAAAAAGTGCCAGTACTACTGCCTACGAGCGCGTTTAACCTTGCCGTTATTTTGATTTTATTATAAGTGTTCAGTAAAATTTTCACCCCGCTTAGACTGTTTTATGATGGCGTTGAGCGATCTCCGCCGCGATAGTACCACCGAGCGGTGCAATATGTGACGTATGACTAACACTAAAAACTAGTATTACCGTGACAATATTCCATTGTTTAACCCCTGCGTTACAACTCTAGTTGTACAGTAATAGGTAACAGAAAAGGCACGGCATAAATTCAACCTTATCGCTATAAAATTTAAAGTGGCTACATTTATTTTCGCTTGGCAATTTAATAGGCGTTTAGTTTGTTCTGTATGAACGGCAAGACTCGCGTATCAGGTGGCACCTGCTTTGCATAAGGCGTCATGCAGGGAACCCTACTACAGAAGTGTAAAATTTGTGATTAAAACTATAAAAGTGGAAAAAAGCACATTATGATAAGTAAAGTATGAGTGTGTTGTTCAATTTTGACATGTTCGTCATCGCGCTGACAAAGACTCGCGAATGTCGAATGAAGGTGTCCTTGAGCAACGCATGGCCTTATGTAGTAATTGACGAATTACTTTAGGACTTTATTACCTTGATTTAGCCAGTTTAATTAGCATTATTTTAGTGTTGCTTATACAGACGTTTTAGTACCGAATATTTCTGAGGCAATACCTATACCTAACCTTAAATCTTTTAAAAGAAAAGCTTACTATATAGTATCCTATGCTTTGGACAAATATGTATCTATGTTGTAACAATGGCATTTGAGGAACAATCAGCCCCCACAACGCTGGTCGCTGCCCAAATAGCCCGCTGGAGGCGACAATAAAATTAACATACGCCAAAGCCAGTGTCACGGCTCAGGAAGTGTAGTGTAATTTGTGAGCTTTGTGATTAATAAAGTGTACTAAGTGTGACCCGAATAGGACAGATTAGCGGGCACTTTATCACTTCTATTCCAAGTTAACGTCGCGTGACGAATCTCGTTTGGAACTCATAAAGAGTCCAAAGCAAATAGATAACGCTTACTTTACGTCGGGGCCTTTTCCACTTACCAAGTTTAGACCGACCGACCCGCCCAAGAGGGTCCACTCTCAAGTTTATTTAACTTTCTTATTGTTTATAATGGTGTTTGTGCTCTAA
Organism: Plutella xylostella; assembly: GCF_932276165.1. Lineage (NCBI taxonomy): Eukaryota > Metazoa > Arthropoda > Insecta > Lepidoptera > Plutellidae > Plutella > Plutella xylostella. The sequence goes on along the minus strand of NC_063984.1, from coordinate 5,042,253 downwards.
ATTTCAGCGAGTTTAACGAGATACTTTGGGCTGTTTAATTGCCTTAAATCACTCTTAGCTAGGAGTCTAGACCCTTCGCATATATTCTTGTGTGCTGAGAATATATCAAAGGTTTTGCGTATAGTCTGTAATATGGCCAGACTTGGCTGTAACTTTCACATGTCGGCAACAATGGAAAGCTTTCTCGCCTGCGTACACTTCACATTTAAGACGGATTGATGGCGCGGCAACGCTCTACTCTTTATGTACGTTTAACAAACGCTAGTAAAATACTTTTATCAGATTTCGTTCTGACCTTTTAATGATATCGTAAAATTTAAACAGTCTAATTGTGTACCTAACAGCAAAACAACGGGAATCTTTTAGTATCGAAACTTTTTAAAGAAATATACAAATATATCGTATTTTTTAAGTTTGTTTACAATCGTGTTACGGTCTCACAGGTAACGGGGTTGTTCCCACCTCGTGGTGAGTGAGGCCGTGGTCTCCAACCCCTCTTTTCCTTTTAGGGGCTGAGAGATTTCCGCGAGTCCCGCCGGGACTGTTCAGATTTCAATGGAGCTATTCTAAATGCGAGGATGATGTTTTAGAAATAATACCGAAGGAAATTTATTCTTGAACGCATATGTACGTGTTTGTCTACACCTATGTGTAGGTAGGTAGAGTAGCTATAATTTCCATACGTAAAGTCCTTATTCGTAAAGCTGTCATAGCCCCTTTTATGTTATCCCCTGCGCGAAGGTTTTAAAAGCCGTTTGTCTGGGATTATAGGCGTTTTGAATTAACATAACATTTTCTGTCATTTGCTTATCGCTCACATGACAACGTCCGCGAATTATACATGAATATATTTGACAAATCCTAGCAGAAGTGGTGGTATAAGGTATTCAGGAATGTGTCGCCGCGGCCGGGTGTAAGCGCGCGCAAGGCGAGGGGCATTTGAATAATCGCGCGGCTCAGAGCCGGGTATTATATGATAATAATTTCACGCGCGGGCGCCTCACGCCGGGACGCCCGCCGCCCCCGCGCCCCCGCCGCCCCCTCCCCCACACCCGACAGGAATGTGTGAAAAAATTTGTACCCACCACTAAAGATAATAACCGAATATAATTCAACTTTACGTAACAAATTTGACGGCTTATCGACCGCGGTTATTGCCTCTATTCATTTGCTCACCTGTTCATATCACCCCTCTTTCCAGTAGTTATATTAATTAATTGATACTACAAAAGTTAACGTTAAAATCGTTCAAGTGTTAAACACGCTACTCCATGTCGGCGTTGGGTTTCAGGGGAGTGCCCCCTCGCGGGTCCTACATGCACCGCCGCTGCCTCTCCGTCGCCGCCGCCGCCGCCGCCGACACCCACATGTTGTAGCAGATTGTTTAGCGAACAACTCAATCTCTGAACTGTCTCTCCGCCACAAAGTTATCTTAACCGTAACCCACATGTGTTAAGTTGTAAAGTTAATGTAACATAAAATTATAGCGCATAATTAGCCGTTAAAGTGAGCGTCATAAAATTAGTAATTCATAATGGTGTTGTTTTTAGATGGTGTATCACTAATGAGTGCAGTGTTAACTCGTCAAGATAATTATAATTTGTTCGTAAAGTAAAGTTACACCACGGTGGGTGCACACACTGCGCCCTAAACGATTATGTATGAAAATATAAACATTATGAATAGGGGCGTCTTATCGGCACGTGATCGAGCGGCGCAAGTACCTGAGGAATTATAAAAATTTATAACAACGGATGAAAATGTTATGTTTATTTTTTTTGGTGTTGTAATATATTTTGAGTAAATGAAATAACACCGCTATAATCTATAGTTATTAAAATCTATTGTGTAATTACGGTATTATTAGTACTTATTTAATAAAATGTAAAAATGTGACGGTTAGTATGAATTAATTTCTGTTTTGTTACCATTCTTGGGGCCTAAATAATTGATGAAACTTTAGGTATTCTTGCAATTTAACGTATTTAAAAGAAAGCCACAGTCTTCATAAATGACATTGTCAAAGGAAAAAGTCGTATATTCTTCAGAAATCAGTTTAAAATCCAATAATGTGTCAGTTTTGTTACCACAGTCAACAAATCAAGAATTATTTTTAATGCCAGAGGCGGAATTTAAACAACAACACATTAATAACTTTTACATAGTTTGGGGAATAACTAATATTAAATAATTAGAGCCAAAAAAAATATAAAAGTAAAGAGTTTTAAACAAAATAACACAAAATCTTCGAACAGAATGCAGGGACAGCTACAAAACGGACGGTAACAAAAATGTTGGGCTTGGTTTACATGGCACCAGCACAAAATTTGAACATGATAAATCTAGAATATGGGCCCAATTTTACATGAAATTCACTCCAAACATAGAGTTATACTCTAAGTTGGGTTATATCGCTCGAAAAACCACATTTATATCAAAAAATGACAATAAATAAACAGTCATAGCAATCCGACTTCCGTTAATAAAGTCGCCATGTAAACCTGTCGATTTTTTTACTTTTTCGTTCCAACTATATGTTACCGTACCCTAAGTAACAAAACCGAAGTAACAAAACACGCCCACCTAACCTTTGAAAAAATATATGAGCCGTTCAGTTACAAGCAGTGATAAACCAAATACCACAATTTGTTTCATATTAACCATGCCTTTTTATATTAATTTATTGTAAGAAATGTGCCAATAAATAATTGATTACGGTAGTAACAAACCTGACGACAAATTTGGTTCAGTTCGACCGGTAATAAAGACAGTCTCACCGAGCTACCCACGGAGGCCTTTTTATTTTTTTTAAGCCGGCAATCTCTAAGGTCTTAGTATTGCCATATTTTAAAAACGAATAATAAGCATTTGTTAAATATTCTATAGGAAAAAATGCGGTAACAAAACCGACATTTCCGGAAGTACCAAAATCAGGGACACCAATTGCTTTCGATTTAAAATATAAAACGGCTATTATTTGCACTTTTAATGATGTGAAACGATAATTGTGTAGTAGATCTTCCGTAAAAACCACTCCAAAAGTTCGGCTACTTAAGAAAATTTTGAATAAATTGAGCTTAAAGTTTCATTTTATGCCGGGGACAGGGCAAAATGGTGGGTGGTGACTCACTAAAATATTTTTGAAAAATTCAGTTTAATCAGGATTTAATTATATTTTAGTTTAAAATATAGTCAATAAGTTATATTTACAGTTATAAGCCATTTTTTACCAATGTAAGGAAAGATATGCCTGCAAATAATTAAAGAAGTTAAAAATATTGTATTGAACAGCTTTAAAGTACGTGAAGATGCATAACTAGCACATTTTTATTTTTGTTATTTTTTATGTTTAACTTTAATTAAGTGTTTATAGTAAGTACTATTACTAATTGCTAAATATTTTATAGCCTTGTAAGTAAATGTTGTGCATACCTTTAATTTAGCTATATGTATAAAATGTTACAAGTAAAATAGTTACACTATGTACCTATCCATTAATAAGTGAAAAAATGTATAACTAGTTGGTAAGCCTTATAAATAATAAATAAATAAATAAATAAAAAGTTGAGGGACATGCCAAAATGGCCGTTGTTATAAATTTTTATAATTCCTCACCTACGCACTCCAATGGCGGATATTTTCAGTGTAAACACATTCCAACTATAAAAAACTCAATATTCTTGATTTTTTATATCTTGAAGTTTATCAACAACTCTGGATTTATTTGTAATAGATTCCAGAGCATCAGCTCATTACCTACCATGATAATGTGATCATTTGTTTAACTTTCTGTGGTCAAAACATTTCACTTGAAAACTTTCAGGTTTTTCGTGTCTGATAAAGAGTGTCTCCTATCTTAATAATTAATTTTGAGCAACTATTTTAAACGCACACTCCTCTTGGTTCTCACTGCCACTGCAGCGCCCACAGCTATAAACCTATAATTAAGTACAAACTTCATGCACCAGTAAATGTAGACATTAATTTCCACACTAGTTTATCAGTTTGGGCTTACAGCCCGCCTTTATCTGTCATCGTTTTCTGAACTTAGGAAATGTAAACAGTAGTAGATTTTGAATAGCCACGCTTAAATTAAGACCTTGTTGCACACGAGATACGGATAAAATTAGAGCGAACGAGCACCCCGGTTTGTGCCGTTATAGAGCTGGGCTCGAGGCGGGTGGAAGGCGACTTTACGTATTGCGCTTATTCGAAATTATTTTAATATGCAAATAAGAAAATGTGAAGTGGAATTGTGTTTCGACGAGGTTGGTTAAGTCGGTTACGCAGACGTATATTCTTTAAATTAATGGCACAACGAGATTAGAGTACTGCTAACTGCTTTACATGGAGCGGGAACATGCGCGCTCGTTCCGAGAACCAGACAAATGAAAGCACATAATTACTAGGCCCCGTTCTAAATGCAACAAGGATTACTATTTACATATGCGCATTAACAAGGCACGCGTGTGGCAGCTATGACTTTCATATTCACGCAAATCACGCAGCTGAGCCGCCATCTTCCTACTTTCATGTTCTGTCGCTGAGTGACAACACCGTCCGTGGCTGACTACCACCGTCTTGTAGATCCACTTGTCAGCGATGTTTTGACAGCCATAAGAAGCTAACTAAAATATAACAATATCGTTAGAATAAATATAATAAATATAATAAATAATGTACGGGCTACGGCTACCGTACAATAGGTACTTACTTAGATGTTATATGTATTATGTATATTGCTATAAGGTTGAAATCAGATTGATACTTACACACACATACATTACTTGTTTACTATGCAGTAATATTTTATAATGGAAATAAATTAGTGTTAAAACAGCGCTCATTGGGTTTGGTACTATCAGCCTTAACATAACCCCAAATCTTATCATCTATCATTATCATAGAACTGTAAACACACTACAGTTTTTGGTCCTTCGAAAATAAAGACCAGCGGTCCGTGTGGTGATAAACAATCAATAGTGTGAAGTTTCTGGTGATTTCTTGGTGCAGCTGCGATTCGGTTTGACTGGCCTGCCACCAGCGGCCCTCCCCAGTCAGATTGAGAAGGCGCACAAGGCTGTATCTGGGAGTCCCGGGTTCGGAACACGCAGTTAATCTGCTATCATCGAGGACCAGCTCTCGCTTCGTCATTAGTGAGGAAGTATATCAAGTGACATACAGTCATATCAAGACAGCGACAAACAGTCTCAACTTATCAACATGGAAAGCCTAATTCAACGGCAATCTGATATCATCGAGCTGATCAAACAGATCGAGCGCAACTTCAGCAAGGATTCTGCGAGACGGAAGACACGCACGTATCTGGACGAGCGTCTGGATACATTGGACAAGCTGTGGGCGGAGTTCCAGTCAAACAATGACAAGCTGGCCCATTATGAAAACGACATCGAGCCCTACTTTAAAGAAGATCAGTACTCACAATCAAGGATCTACTTCGACTCTGTGCGCAGCAAGATCCATTCGTTTCCCGATGCATCAGGTGAGGAAATGCAACCGAAATCACCGTTAGTGAATCCAAGACAGGTGAAACTTACGATACCGTCAGTGCCCATCCCGTCAGCGTCTACTGCTCTGACCCCGTCCGTCTACGGCCCGCCGGCCGCGGCCGCCCCTGCGGTCCCCCCGGCGGCGCGCGCGCCCACGGCGCCCTCCGCGTCCACGTCCACGGAGGCCCCCCCGAGCAAGGTGGCTGACCTCCTCTCGCAACAGCGAACCAACTTCAGAGCATTCAACAGAATGGTGAAGAATATCAAAGTGGACGAGATACGCGACAAGTGGGAACTGGAAGACGAGCTGAAGAATGTTCAATCAAGATGGAGTACGATCGACACCTTACACTTACAGATCGATAACTATCTCCAGGGATCGGATTCAATTTACGACGAAGAATTTGGAATCTACGAGAATACCTACAGATCAATCAAGAGGGACTTGAATCTTAAACTAGCGTCGACAGCGCATCTTCAACAATCAACCCCTCGCATCGACATCCCAGTGTTCTCCGGAAGCTACACTCAGTGGCCCACCTTCTTCGACCTCTACGTGGAAAGCATCCATAACAACAATCTCCTTTCTAAATGCCAAAAAATGCAGCACCTGAAAGGGAAACTACGCGGAGATGCGGAGCGACTCATCCAGCATCTTCATATATCATCCGAAAACTACGACGCAGCATGGGATCTGTTGACCCATAGATACAATAATCAACAATTATTATTTACAAAGCACATTGAAGCATTCCTAAATCAGCCGATTGTGCAGAAACAGACATCATTTGAGATCCGACGTCTCTATGATACTACGATGGAGTGTCTACATGCCATACAGAACCTGGGTATCGACACAAGTACTTGGGACCCTCTGTTGGTGCACCTCATATCTAAAAAATTAGACATCGATACCTATGGTGATTACAAAGAAGCACGGAAATCGCCACGTGACCTGCCATCGCTTTCTGAGCTTATGGAGTTCCTAGAAGGCAAATTCACAGCGTTGGAGCCCATACATAAGAAAGAAAGGGAAACAACATCAACTACATCAAACAGGCCATATCAACAGAACAAGCCGTTTTATCAATATCAAGGCGGGAATCGCAGTGGAAAATTTCCAAAAAGGGAACTGCAAGCTATTGCAACATGCACGTGGAATTGCCCGCTATGCAACAACAGTCACGCGTTGTACAAATGCAACAAATTCGTCAGAATGACCCCCGAGGAAAAGCTGATTACAGTAATAAAACTACACGTTTGCCAGAATTGCCTCTACAAACACTACGACAATCCGTGTGTTTCAACAAAAAGGTGCAAACAGTGCCAGAACACACATAACACCATTCTACATGATGCCTACACCAATGTCAGCAAAATGCCGCCGCGCGCACATATGCCGCGCATGAATGAAGCCGCCGCCGTTTCCGTGTCGAATTCGACACCCGTACATACAGTACCTACGATGCCTTCACCTTCAACTTCGCGCCAAGATAACAAGCAGCACAGCGTAAATCACGTTGCCACAGATGACGAAGAGATCTTACTGACGACCCTCTCACTAAAAATCAAGTCCATTGATGGTCGTTATATCACCCTGCGGGCCCTACTCGACCAAGGCTCCCAGATATCCCTAATATCTGAAAATGCTGCTCAGCTGTTAGGCTTACCAAGGCAACGCTATCATGCTTCAGTATCAGGCATCGGAAATGGCTCGAAACAAGGCAAAGGAATGATTACACTCGATTGTCGATCAATTCATGACGACTATGGTTTCACCACTCAAGCATTAGTCATAAAGCACGTCATTAATAATCTTCCCAACATGACATTCAACCAAAAACCATGGGACCACCTGCAACATATCAAGCTGGCCGACCCCCAGTACAACGTATCAAGACCTATTGACCTACTACTGGACGCCAGTATCTACTCTAACATAATTATGAGTGGTCTTATCAAGGGTCCTAACATGGCACCCATCGCCCAGCAGACGAGAATGGGCTGGATATTATCAGGAAGCGTAAAAACCTTCAATTGTCACGTGGTAGTCAACAATTTATCAGACATCTCTCAATACTGGGAGCTTGAAGAGATTACCAATCAACCAGATGATCTCACACAGGACGAGCAGTACTGTGAAGAGTTCTACAAATCCACTACCAGACGTCTGGAGGACGGAAGATATGAAGTGGCTATACCTATGAAGCCCAACTTCGAAGAAAAACTAGGACAATCAAAATCAAAAGCCATAGCACAGTTCCATAATTTAGAAAACAAAATGAAGAAAAATCAGAACTTTTCAGAAAGTTACATAAAATTCATGAGAGATTTTGAAGAACGCAACCACATGCGCTTAGTCAGCGAACAAGTACAAACTTCGTACTATCTCCCACATCACGGTGTGTTGAAATTAGAATCAACCACTACTGCATTGAGAACAGTATTCAATGCGTCAAGCAAGACTTCGTCTGGATATAGCCTGAACGACCTGATGGAACGTGGTCCTAACCTTCAGAAAGACTTACAAAGCTTGATACTGGGGTGGCGTCAGCACAAATACGTCATCACTGCAGACATAGAGAAAATGTTCAGACAGATCAACGTCAGAGAGTCAGATCAGCATCTACAACGCATAGTCTGGAGGGAGTCACCACGAGAAGCCCTGAAAGAGTATCAACTTTCGACCATCGTCTTTGGGCTGAAGGCCGCGCCATATATGGCAATGAGAACACTGAAACAGTTGGCGATTGACGAAGCCGACAAGTACCCATTAGCATCAAGGGCATTAATGACGTCATTCTACATGGACGATCTTCTAGAAGGAGCGAGCACGATCGAAGAAGCAAAACAGCTACAAAAGGAACTTATTGACATCTTGGGAGGGGCTGGCATGAATATCCGGAAGTGGTCCAGCAATACAGCGAAGCTAACTGAAGGTTTATCAGCCGAGCAACTTGACACCCCCCTCGACTTCAAGTGCTCAGAATCCAGGAAGACGTTGGGCATCCGCTGGAACCCTACAAGTGACACGTTTACATTCCAGAACAAATATCAATCAGAAAACAATGAAAAACGACTCACAAAACGAGAGTTACTATCAAAGATATCAGTGATATTTGATCCGTTAGGATGGCTATCGCCGCTTACTATCCGAGCGAAATTATTATTTCAACAAACATGGTCCGAGGAACCCTTAGATTGGGATCGACTATTACCAGAATCGCTAAACAAAGACTGGGAGCAACTAAAACAAGATCTTCAACACATAGATCATTTCGAGATACCTAGATATCTGGGAGATAAATCAAACTATCAAATACATGGATTTTGCGACGCCTCGGAGAAGGCTATTGCTTGTTCTATTTATATCACAACACATGATTATAAGGGCGAGTTTACATCAACACTCATGACTGCGAAAACAAAATTATCGCCGTTGAAAACAAAACCGTCGCTACCCAGACTTGAACTTTGTAGCGCGCTCCTATTATCACGACTTATGGAAAAAGTCATGGAGACCATATCAGACAACACACAGATCTTCGCATGGACCGACTCTATGGTGGTCCTTGGCTGGATCCACGGAGACATCAACAGGTGGAAGCCATTTGTCGCCAACAGAATACGTTCCATACTGGAAATCATCCCTGCTACATGCTGGCATCACGTCAAGTCAGAGGAAAATGCAGCTGATTGTGCCACACGAGGAGTAACTGCTGCACAGCTGTACAAACACCCGCTGTGGTGGAATGGCCCGGCTTGGTTGTCCACATTCGAAACAGAGAAGATCAAAGAAAAGACATATCAACCTCCAACAATTGAGATCAAGAAAAACAATGTGAACGCAGCCTTATGTCATAAGAATGACCTAGTGGACAAGTTATTAAACGAATGCCGTTCACTGCACCGAGTAACAACCACTATCGCTTGGCTATCACGTTACATAAAGTGGCTGCAAAATAAACAACAAGTATCATATAAAAACTACCTATCAACTGCGGAGTTGCAACAAGCACATAATTTAATTGACAAAAGTGTACAATCGGTCGAATTTGAAGAAGACTTATCAAGATTGTCAAAAAAGGAGAATCTGAGGACTTCTAGTAAACTACTGAGCCTCAACCCATTCATCGATACGAGTGATGGACTACTGAAAGTCGGCGGACGACTCAACAATTCGTCTCTCAGCCATGCAGCCAAGCACCCCATCATCCTACCGAGTCACAGCAGACTCACCGAGCTCATCGTACATCAAGCTCACTCCGCCACGCTACACGGTGGACCGAGCCTAACATTATCATATATCAGAGACAGATACTGGATATTAAGCGGACTCCGAACGGTGAAACGAGAATTGCGCAAATGCGTGAAATGCAGGCGATTCAACTCAGAACAGAGACATCAGATCATGGCAGACCTGCCGGAGCCTCGAGTGACGCCATCCCGCCCGTTCACGTACACAGGTGTCGACTTTACTGGGCACTTTGACATCAAGGCCAACAAAGGACGCGGCGTGCGAACACACAAAGGCTACGTGGCGGTATTCGTATGTCTATCAACAAAGGCCGTGCACTTGGAGCTAGTATCTGACCTCAGCACACCTGGATTCCTAGCTGCCTACCGCCGATTCTGCGCTAGACGGTCTACACCCCGGTGTATGTTCAGCGATAGAGGAAGCAACTTTATAGGCGCCAACAGGCTGCTGCAGAAGGAGTACAAAGAGATCCTCCAAACTATCAATGAAGACCTGCTAAGTAAGATCAGCAGTGAATACCACACACAGTGGAAGTTCAACGCGCCAGCATACCCATCAGCAGGAGGCCTTTGGGAAGCTGCCGTCAAGAGCTTAAAATATCATCTCAAAAGAGTGATTGGCGAACAGAAACTCACCTACGAGGAGTTTATCACTCTACTGCATCAGATCGAGGCGTGCCTCAACTCACGACCTCTCATATCATTAAGTGAAAGCCCAGATGGCGAATACTTGTCTCCAGGACACTTCCTGGTGGGCGGCTCACTAATCACAAGGCCACAGACGGATCCCGAGCAAATGAATTTGACTACGAGATGGCGTTTAATCCAATCAATGAACAAACAGTTCTGGAAGAAGTGGTCATCAGATTACCTACAACAGTTGCAAATAAGAACAAAGTGGAGAACATCTACCAAAAACCTGGCAGTTGATGACGTCGTCCTTATCAAAGACGACAACCTACCCCCTGGCAAGTGGGCGTTGGGCAGGATCGTCGCCGTACACCCCGGCCAAGACGGACACGTCCGGGTAGCTACTGTGAAAACGAGAGGCGGCATCATAAAACGACCGATCTTAAAATTGGCTCTGTTGCCAGTTAGAGAAGAACGCGCCACGTCACAGATAAGCGACGTACAATGCACGACACCAACGACTGATGACGTCACAACAGCTGATTCGCAAGCAGACGCGCCCGATCAAGTGACAACTCCCACGGTCAAGGCCAGCGGGCGACCAAAGCGAACAACAAGGAAAGGCATTTGTCACTACATATCCATGGCGCTACTACTTTTCTTATCAATGATGACTTCAGCACAATGCGACTGCAATATCACACAACTTAACAACAACATGAACATGTATTTCGACAAGATGTACGATATGAGCATCATCCGAGACGACTGGAAATTAATCATGTATTACAATATGAGTACATACTGGTCCGGACTGCAACACCTGGAAAAATACGTCTATCACCTGGAAGAATTTCTGGATTCAAATCATTTATCAACACAATACCAGAGTATCGTATATCAACTGCAACACGACTTATCAGAAATATATCACTATAACAAAATACTCAAGAAACACGTCACCAAACGGCAAAAGAGAGGCCTTATCAACGGAGTTGGATACATAGCCAATTCATTATTTGGAGTTTTAGATGATCGATTCGCAAGAAAGTATGAGAAGGACATTGAGAAGATATCTATGAACGAAAATCATCTACTACTTCTATTCAAGAACCAGACGAGTGTCATAGAAGCACAGTCGAATATTCTACAAAGGAACGAGGACATCATGAACAAGCAGTTTGGGATGATCCAAAAACACCTTCAAGAAGTGAAACTTGCCAATAATAAACTGCTGACGCAAAACAATGATGAACTTTATATCATATCAGCGGCCCTCTCAGCATCAATCATGATATCCAACGTGCGCCGTGTACAAGAGAACCTTATCAACACCATTACAGACCTCACCCACGGGCACCTGGACGCGCACTTGTTGCCACCAGAACAGCTGGAGGAGCAAATGAAGGTCATCTATAGTCACCTGCCTGAAGATCTGACTGTACCTACTGATAAACATGACTACAGAGACTTGTATAAATTAATGAAAATTCATGTGGAAGTCGGAAAATCTTACTTAATCATTGAAGTCAGAATACCGCTGGTGAGCAAAGAAACATACGAGCTGGACAAAATAATCAGTTTACCTCACCAGTCCTACATCATCGAAACAATAACTCCGTATATCGCATTTAACCTTAGAAGAGATCAACTTATATTGCTATCAGAAAGTGAAGTAAAGGAGTGCACCCACACATCAGTAAATAAAATACTATGCTCCATTGATAAACTCATACATCAAGTTCAGATGACACAGAGCATATGCAACATCAGCATTCATAACAAACCCATGTGCCGTACAAGAGCGGAGCCGTGCCACGAGCTGTGGATTAAATTACACAACAACAATCGATGGTTGTACTCATGCTGTGAGAACTGCTCGCTGCGCACTTTCTGTCCTGATAACAAGATGACATTGAAGTCGTTGACCGGTAATGGCCTACTGGATATAGGTCAAGGTTGTGCAGTAAAGAGTACGACATTCTCGATCATTGGACATAGCAACTATATGAGCCACATGCAGATGGAAACTGATAATACATACATTGTTGGATCATCAATTCTAAACCACATCGTGAATACGTCAGATATGACGCCGTTCGTTCCAGAAGACCACATTCATGACTGGGACAATTTGAAAACACAGATTGACGACCTGAAGCAAAAGGCTAACGAACCCCTCAGCATTCATGATGTGCACCAGTATTCGGTAATGTACACCGTAATGGGAGTCGTCATCATCTCCGGAGCTGTATTCTCTCTCCTGCGACGGCGAAAATACAAGCGCCGCCTTGAGCTGACCACAACGAGCATCGAGTCCCGCGGCGCCCCCCCGGCGCTGCCGCTGCAGCTGCTGCTGCGAGCTCGCGCCCCCGCCCCGGCCCCCGCCGCCCGCATCCCGGCCCCCGGCACCCCGAGCGCGGACCACCACGACACTTGGACTACGCCGACTGTTCGACCGCGCTCAGTTAGATTAGACATTCCTTCCGTAATCATTAATAGTGAAGTGTGTGAATGAAATACTTAAGTACTTACTATATTGTATTTTTTGTATTTTAATGAAATATTTAAGTTCAATATCTTAACATTGCATTATATACCTTATTAATTTAATTTACAGTTATCATTATACTTGTAACTTTACTTTAGCTACAGTAACATTTAAATCTTATTTTATATAATGCTCTTCCTTCTTTTGAGTGGGCAGGATGTACGGGCTACGGCTACCGTACAATAGGTACTTACTTAGATGTTATATGTATTATGTATATTGCTATAAGGTTGAAATCAGATTGATACTTACACACACATACATTACTTGTTTACTATGCAGTAATATTTTATAATGGAAATAAATTAGTGTTAAAACAGCGCTCATTGGGTTTGGTACTATCAGCCTTAACATAACCCCAAATCTTATCATCTATCATTATCATAGAACTGTAAACACACTACAGTAAAGATAAGGTCCTATTGTGTTTATTGTTATGGTAATGCGGTGAAACATTTTTCCCGGTTGATCCCAATTAGCGGGCTTGCGGGAGTGGGCCGCGTACAGGTGCCGGCGAATATGACGTGATGGATGAACTCCAGCGCTGCTTTGCATACAATGGGGAAACACACAAAAAATACCTACAGACACGTCTCTATGAACACTAATTAAATGTTACCGGTTATGTGGTTTTGAGAGGTTCCGCTCCGCTGTTATGTATTTTAGTAGCCGTTGTCTAGGCTGTCTGTTGTATCTATAAAGAAATATAACAGATACAATCTGAGTGTTCCTTTAAGTACCTGATACAATTATCGCCCGATTTGAACCAACAAAGTAACGTGTTTTTTTTAAGCCAGGAATGATGGTTCCCATCGACTCGCCGTGCACAGATAGTAAATCGGTGCTATCCGCGAGAGATGCTTGCGTTTTTCTCGACAGATCCCGAACTGTAATTATAGACTGCGATTAACATCTGTGGACTATTAAATAAACTCGGATTATAAGGGTTCAATCAAAGTAATTATTCTTATCCGTCGGACGGGTTTGAAAGAGGGCTCGGTCTGACGTGTGGAGGAGCATTATTTTCTCATGATTCGCGAGGAAATCGATCTTCGGCCCGTTCATTAGGCAGCTAACTGACAGCCGACTGCTGCAGCCGCGCAGCAACCTTCACTTGCGATATACCAACACACATTTAAGTGTTAGCTGCCTGCAACTTTTGGTTTAGGCTCGTGATTTTCTCGTTGGGCGGCGATTATATGCAGTTATTATTTTAATTGCACATGCATAATCACAACATGACAGGGTGAGGGAGATTATAGAAAAAAATGGTAGAAAATAGTTGATCAATAATTAGAGATAAGTATTGTTATTTAGATTTTGTTCCAATTAAAGCTCTCACTGTTTTTGCCATAGACGTAACAAGAACCGATTCCCGGTTATTACGCTAAGAAAACTCTTGACAGCCATCAACTGTGGAGTCTGTACAATTACGCGTCATTCAAAACAATTATAAGCCGATTAGATCTCGAGTTAGTTATAAGTTTTTCATCGGAAGCTCTCAATCAGTTCAATCGTCTTCAGTAACGATTGAGTATTACGTGGCGGTATACCGGCGGGCGGCGGCGGGCTTTGGCAAAAAGTGCTATTGCTGACCGAACGATTATAATATATTAGTAGGTCGTTAATTGCATCGATATAATGACGGTGCGCGGCGGCACGGACGTGACGATATCCACCGCCGCCGCCGCCGCCGCCGCCGCCGCCGCCGCCCGCGCTTCCCAGCACACAGCAATCCTCATATTTCAACTGATTCGTTTGTTCCTCTCTGTAACTGTTCGGATGTTTTTAAAGTGAGCTGATAAATACCGGGATATTTACAAGGAACGTGAGGCGTAAAATATGAGTTACTACCAATATGAAGAAATAATGAAATTTTGTGGTACCAATGAACATATTCAATAATTACTTAGATATTTTGTAGAATTTTAAGAATCCAGATTGCCGAATATGAAAAATTGGGTCGCAATGGAGTTGGCCTCTGCGTATATTTCAGAGGCATGACTTGTACCGATCGAATGTATGGCGATAACGAGCGATGTGGGCTCGGGCCGACTGAACCATGATCATTAGATCCTAATTTAATCTGGCATGGTTATTAAAATGCAATTTCCCAAATTTTTTAAAATAGGGGATATATTTGGTACTTCTTACAAGTACCTACATAGGTACTTTGGTAGGCAAATTTTAAATAAAACACTCTGTTTAGGTATTACAATGAGATAACTATGGAAAAGTACACTCTACAGTATGTACAAAACACAGTTCTCTGAATGCACGTGCCAGTTTCCACACATTCATATTTCTTGGGAAATCATATTTTTTCCCGACGACGACGGAATGGCGTAGTGGTTAGTGACCCTGACTACTGAGCCGATGGTCCCGGGTTCGATTCCCGGCTGGGGCAGATATTTGTTTTTAACACAGATATTTGTTCTCGGGTCTTGGATGTGCCCGTAAAATGGCAATAGGCCCGCCCCCTATTACATTGGGACTAACATACACTCTGGCGAAAAGTGGGTGCAGCAATGCACCTCTGCCTACCCCGCAAGGGAGTACATTAGTACAAGGCGTGAGTGCGTGTGTGTGTGTGTGTCATATTTTTTTGGAAGGCACCATTTAAATACTTACTTTATGAAAAATGAACTATCACGAGAATATTACGATATTATCTACACGCACGTTACAAAATACTCGTACCTATCTGCTTAATTAATGTCCTACATTTTACGTCAAAGTGCATTCGTTGATGCCATCAGGTTTCAAACGAACCTTTCGTTTGATTTACTGCGCTTATTAATAATATCTGGATATTAATAATTCCAGTTTCGTCGGGCTAGTTGGTCTCGATCTGCTGTTGGATGCCATTAGGAAGTCGCAACCGCCTGCGCATACGCAACGCGCTGACGTCTGATTGCGAACGATTAGTGATCATAATTGCGCGTAATGCGTTCAATATTATCACATATTATCGCAGTAAATGAAGCTAAAGAGATTTTCTCCACTGGCGATAAACATTGTTGCAGCGCGCGCAAAAAGTAAAGCTATGCTTATTCAACGTTGTATTAATTATATTTCAAATTAATACAGTCTGTATAGCTTCCTTTTACCATGAAATGGCTGGTTTAATAGTGATATGTCAGTTTCTTCAGGTTGTAGCGAGATCATTACGCCTCCCGCAGTTCACCTCGCAGGCTCCCTGCAGGACTCGGCATGACCAGAATTCCCTGCATTATTTGCAGCTGAAATTTATGTAAGATATTTTTATTAGCGTTAGAGGTTCTGTAAAAACATCGATGTTTGTCGGTCGAAGGTTTCACACGTTAGTGCGTCCTGATATGTGGTAATGGATAGTGAGACAATTCCGTCGGAGATTAGCGCGATCTTTGCGATCAGCGGCGATCGGGGGAAGCGGCCATTTTCCTAATGGGCCGATGAGGTGACAGTCCCGCCGTGGGAACCACCGAGCTGAGCTTTTGCGAACTAAACCGAGCATTGTCGTCAAACCAAGCTCGGCTTTATTTACCTCACATAAGAATGAACTGGAACCGAACCAGAGCGTGCGAGAGAAATCTAGGAAATCGGCCATTTAATTAAATGATGTTTTATTTGATGAATTGATATTGCTGTTTGTGTTGTTCGACTTTAAATGGTTTATTACTAAATGAACTGCTCGATCAACAAATCGTGCTTGCTCGTGAAGTCGCTAACATTTTGTATTATTTACATAATGTATTTGTTAATCATATTGAATAAGCCATAAACTTTACATTCTACAATCTCTTTATTGTGCCTAACTAGTTTTGTATGATCATGTTCGGATTTAACTAAAAGGCGTAAACAGATAATAAATTCTGTTAAAGAAATCCATTGACCATATAACCGGGCGCGTGAGTTATATCCTACATATATTACAGATGATAGTAATAAAGAAACACTACATATTATGAGTACGGCGATAGAGGTGCTCCGGCGACATAACTCCAGATAAGGGAAAAGCTTTACCGCCATATAAATGACTCTTTATTAAATGTGAAAGGAGCGGCGCGCTAATGGCCGGTCATGCGCTCCCATTACCGATTATTTAATATTCAAAAGCGACCGGCGATAAATCACGATCTTCTGCCATCGGCCAGCCTCCTCGCGGCTGATCTCTGCACTTTTGTTCTTTCATGCTGGCGAGACATTTTCAATTAGGAATTTATTAATACACTTACCTCACGTGCGGTTTTACCTCAACGTCTACGTAAAAGGTGTCTCTAAAAGGCCTCTCTAAAGTGAGGTGGAAAATGGTGTTTGATTTTCCATTATATGAACATAATCGTGTCTCAAATTGACACGAGCAGCCAGACCAGGTGACGATTTCCGTCTCGTTGATCTGTGTGGCCGCGGCGATAACATCGGATATCGGTGGAGAATGCGCTTCAGTCGTATATGGCGGCGGCGACGGTAACACTTGTTCCCCAGATTGGAGGCCGATAGCGCGACGGCACCGGCCGCGACCGCTTCACGCTTTGGCGGGGCGATTATCACCGGGCGGACCCATTGTAGGCCCGCGCCGCGGCACATCCACCGTTTTTATCAACAATTGTTCTTAACTTCTCTGACATAAACGTTTTTGTGACGACTGCCAATAACGGTCAACCTGTCTTCTGATTGATACCCTCATTATTTTTTTTGTGTTTGATACTCGCTCCGATCGGCTTTGTAACATCAGCGGGAGAACTAGATCGTAAACGTTGGCGTGCTAAAATAGGAGAGAGATAAACCGTTTATCCAATTTGCAAAATGTATAAAACGGCGAAAATACGAGAGGTTTCTGTGTAACAAATGGCAAAACAATATTTTTACCCTTGCTGCTAGCTAATAACAATAAAATAGAAAGAGCGCGGGGTGGCGACTGGTTCAATCAACACGAGTCAGATTTATTTTTATGAAAATTCGCATGAAATCGTCCGGGTCAGTGTAGTGGCCCCGCGAGACCGCCCGTCCGTTTACTGCATATCGTTTCCTCGGGCAGAGGCCGCCGCCGCCTCAAATATTGCCAGCGGTCATAACTTTTTATATGCAGAGATGACACTGCGGAAAGTGCCACGTGATCAGCCCTACTAGGAGATGTGATGTGGACGACTATATGTTTTTTTTTTCTCTTCATGTTAGCTGTTAATAAGTGGCATAGCTGTAAAATCTTTCTATCTGCGTATTACAATTGCAATTTTTTCTTCTTTTTGTCAGCTCTATACTTCATGTTTTACATGTTTATCACAATACTGAATAATATTATTACGGGTTGACTTTTCTATAAGTATAACTTGTTTGTATTGTCTCACTCTCGACTTCATTGTCACACCGGGAGCCGCTCCGTGGTCCAGGAGAGTCGCCGTGTGGCCCGGGCGCGGGGGCGCGGGAGGGCCGAGCACCGACACTCGTAAAGACGTCGCTCTATTATCGGCCGCTGCTCAAGGGGCCACGATCGCCGAGATTCACCCAAAATCGCAAGCCGACTTACCTTGATGGACTCCGCGTTTACGACAATTTCACGCCGGATTATCGGCCACGTCGTAAACCAGACGAGGCGATCTCACCTGACGAGTTGACGATCATCGCTGCGGCGTCGCTCTACGGCTCTATTCTATAGGTAGATAGGTTCTTTAGCCGCCAATAAACCACAAATAGAACAAAACAATCAAATATACGGAAATAATGCTAATTATTTGCATGAATAAAAACAGAAAGTCGTCATAGTCATAATCTAATACCAATGGCAACGGAAAATTTTCAAACAAAAATAAATATATTGTATTCATTACGGTCACAAGACAATAGCATGTCAAAATACATTTAAATTTAAAGAATGACCTTAGTTATAATTACAGAGAGTTTTAAAAAGGTGCGTAAGGCCTTCCTGAAAATAACTCATATGTTTGGTACTGGAAAATTCCCTAATTAAATACTTACATATTGGCCTATTCATTAACCAAGTATTTTTATGCATTGCGTGATACTAAGTAAGAACTTTGTACTAACTTTTCAATAACATTGAAATAATAAATAAGAATAAAATTGGAACTTACACTTTACGGCGCGGTGCATGCGGCTTGATTCCCGCGTATGACGGGAAAATACCCACCATATTGGAATCTCAAGATATTTTATAAGTAGTTGCGAGAAACAAAGGGTGACATAAAGTTTTACGTCTAACATAAATCCAAAAGTTATTCTCGCGGGATGATAAGGCGGGATTCGTGGGCTGCGCGCGGATCTTTGCAGAGGTATATTTTGCAGATTACAGATATAAATAACTTTCCTACTGAAAATGATTTTATTAACAACGTGTATTGAGCAAATAAGGATGAAATAGAAAAGTGAAGTTATACCTACCTACCATTTGCGATGTGACTTGCATGTCAAATAAAGAAATAGGACTACTTGACAACATCGACGGCTTCCTATTCCTTCCCCAAATCCAAATTTTCAATCTCGCCGGTTATCATTTTACCAAAGCAAACCTCCAATAATATTTGCACGTAGAGCCCAAGGAGTTTCGCATTTCATATTTATTCTCCGGAGCAAACATCGCGCGTCCCTAGCCCGGAACTGATATTATTGTGCATTCCGTATAATATTGTTTGCTATTTGACACATTCCCTGTTTGTTTTCGTCTTTTATATGAAAGGGGAGCCGCAGCCGAAGTGTACAAACAGACGGAGTGAATATTCGCGCACTCAGGCATCTTGTGTCTGAGGATGCTGTATTGTTGGGAAATCTACATTTCATTTTAAAATGTTCTTAGAGCTACCATGCTCATTCTTCTGGATCGATAGAAGCGAACTACAAAGCGGTAAATCACTATACGTGATCATAGCAGCAAGTTGGTGTACATCTCGGAATATTAAAGCAAGCAATCCATTAAACGGGAGGCAACGTCGTGAATGGGCCGGAGTCGCGAATGCTCTGATAACCCATAATACGAGGATATTTCTGCGTTTCTCATACGTCGGGAGTAATGGCTCGTGCCTCGGTGCCGATGGGTGGATACGTCTATGATTTTAATAATAAAATGTAGGGCATGGAAGTAGCAAAAAAGATCTTTTTAATAATCTTTTTTTCTACTTCCATGATGTAGGGACAGCTCACACACGCCATCAAACCACAAGCTAGGCAAAGCCTGTAAAGCCATGGGAATCAGAGAGCTGATAAATATCTACACAGATACAAAGATAGATGCATACAGTCATAAATATTAACTACAAAGACCGAGTACAAATATCTGTATGTAAACATTAAATAAAGTTACTTTCAATTTTAATATAATCCTTGGTATAAAAAACACAAAGATGCCTACGACGTATCCATGTTTGCCTTTCTAGAAAATTGAAAACCATAATATATTATATTTGGCGCATATAAAAGGCTCGCTTATCTAAGGGGTTTGACTAGAAAGTAACATAAAGGGTGATCCTCTTTGACAAATACCGTGATATACAGACCGACAGTCGTTCGGAAAATATTTTTATAAGATGAAACATTATTATTGAGGGGCGTCGGGATCAGCGGCTTCTTCTCTGCTCCCTATTATGATGGCTCATGCGGTGATGTCCCCGGAATCTAGTGTGGATTACATTTTTATAACGTGTTACAATTTTATTATAGCTGCCGCCAAATATCTAGCCATCGCGATCTGCACCTGTTGGTACTACACGATCTACATAATTATGGCTTGTTCTTTAGTTGCTTCACATTTTCTTAGCCTTCCTCTTTCACTGTAAGTTTTGCCTTGCATAATGTTAGTGAGAAATCGGTTGTTAAACGGCAGTTAACAGACAATAATATTATCCTTAAAATAATATAAACTTACAGATAAACCATTATTGTTGGTACTGGCCAGAGCCGGAAACGGTTAAACAATAAAATGTTGTTCATAAAGCTAATGAATGTGCGTTAACCCTAAAATTGAGCAAGTTCAATGCACAAGCCGTTAACACAATAGGAAATTTATTCCTAGCGGGTATAAAACTGAAATTTGTTCGTAGTATTAGATATCATTAAAGTTATGTGGGATAGTAAACTGTGTCTTATGCATTGGCGGATGGGAGCTCATTTTGCTTGCTTTGTCGAGAGACAGCCAATCAAAACATACAAGGAGCGTATTGATTCCGAGAAGTGTCGCTGTTAACGTGGAGGCTGAAGCTGAATACATTAGCCAGCGGCGTAATGAAGTCTCTGTGCTTGTAAACAAACAGCGGCTGCGGCGGCCGGGGCGGGCGGGGGCGCGGGCGGGGCGGCGGGGGCGCGGGCGGCCGCCCCGGGCGCACGCGCACCCCGCTACAGTTTACAGGAATTCTATTTCCACGACAAGCGTCACGTGTTAATTAACTCGCATCGCACCTACGATATTGAGATATCTCGGAGAAGCTGTTGTTATTAGTTGACGAGGAGGCTTATTGCCTCCGCGATCTGCTCTACCTTAAGATTGTTTGTGAATGTTTATGTTGATGAGATTCCTGTGATTGCGCACGGTTTATTTCGAACAGCATCGTGTTTAGTTTTCATAGCCTTTTAATTATAGTTTCTTTAAAGCCATCTCGAACAAAGCGGCAGCTTCTGTAGGGCTATGAAATTTTAAGATAAAAGAAAACAATGTAATGGATATTTCGGTCAGTGACAGTTCTCGTGCTGGTGTTACGGGTGTTCCACTTGACGAAAATAAACAAGATTATTAAAGAGGAGCCGTTTGGAAACCACATGAAGAGCGGACCAGCTGCCGCTCACCGCGCCTTTATGACGAGCTGATGCATGCCCCCCCCCCCTACCCTGCAGCAGGATCACGTTTCCTGTTATTACTAAGTATATTTTTTATGTTCCTTTGTTGTGCCGTATCTAATTACAACATATATTCTATTCATGCATATTTTGATAAACATTAGGAACTCGCGTATCTATATGACAAACAAAATTATACTTAATGTATTTTTATTTGCTATTTATTTAATATGGCTCCAGGAATTCCATAGTAAAACATTGAAGCCTGCGGGAGACAACCTTACAGTTAACTAGTTACTGCCCATTCCTTCCCAACGATCGAAGAAAGCTTTAAGAAGTGTGTAGGTATGCGATTTAATTTCAATAAACTGAGTTATGTGTGTGTGGAGCCGAGTGAGAGCTCAGCTTGTGTGAATGTATGATCGATCTCCATAACCTTAGATTAGCAATAAACGAACAGGATGGTATGTCACTTACCAATACCGAGCAAAAAACTGTCCATATTTTGTTTACTTACTGGCAAACCGTTTTAAGTCCAACCGTTTTAAGTCCAACCTAATGATAACCATTATACCATTGGATTAAGTCGCGAATCTTCTAACCGAACTAATACTAAATAAGAACTCTGTTGAAGAAATGGGGTGTTATTTGTCAAGATGTCTCGACTCCAACTTATCCATACATTGTTAATCTAAGTCCATAACGCACCATACTGCTGGGACCGCGACGAATGGTCCGTAAACGTGATCTGACCACTTTATTATGATCGCCATGTCTCGCTCACAGCTATCCACAATCTTCCAACTTTATAAGCTCTAAGGAATCCCATTTCGTTCTATTGAATTCTTGAAACTGATCGTTTTCGTTGCCAAAATTTGAATTAAAGCTTTACGACGAACGATGGTGCAAATTATCGCAAAAACACTTACTTTTACAGTAACATTGTTTTTTTTTGTACTAAAATTCTACGTGGTAGTCTTTTAATGAACCATCAGTGCTCAATTTCTGTTGCCAATGAGCAGAAGAAGCACTCCAAATTATTTGTGAAGTAAGTTTTAGGTTAGGTATTGTAATTTGTTGGTTGTAGTTGTTAAAATTTTGCTCTAGAAATACTCATACATTAATTATTGGGAAAAATCGCATCATAAGCCAATGCGAATTAGTCACTTTGGCTGCGCATCAACTCCCACTCCCATTAAATTAATATTACAGCTATTTAAAAAGTAACCTATTGTTCAAGGCATAATTGTCAAAATCAATTATGTGAGGATGTAATTTCTGAAAAAGCGGTGTCACATTGGTGATATTGAGAGAGCAAACTAATTGTACCTACACTTATAGAGAATTAGTAAGTATGCGTTGAAAAATATTGTATTGTTGGCATTCCTGCGGAGGAGTCGCCTCGCAGCTGGCAGCAGCCGGAGGGCCGCTCTAGCTTACCAAAAACGAAGTTTCAGCTGCTACGTTAGCGTAGTTACCTCTATAACACAAAGAGTGCATGAAACCTGTCGTTCATTCGTTTTTTGTCAAGCTAAAGTGACCCGTTCAGGGCAGGCAATGCCGCGAATGTCACATTTGTATAATTGATGGACCGGCCAGCTGCTGCGTGATCCATATACTAAAGCGATTGTTTCAGAAATGTTAATGCGATATTAAGATTTTTATGACACCCTCTTTTCACATAGTTTCGTTGTAAGTGGTTTTCATTGTTATTCTTTAGTCTATTTCCCGAGTAGCATTCTTTAGTGAAGAACAATTAATTAAATGACGAGCTTATAATTTACATTCCACTTTGTTCTCGTTTGAATATAATAATATACAAGCTTATGTGTGTTTCATGTCTGTGTTTATAAAGTTTTTCTAGTAATTTTCTCTGCTCCATAAACTTTTCTTGATGTCTTTCAAAAGTCGCGGATAGTGAAAGTTCTGCTGTACACACTTGTTCCGAACAATAAATTTTCTTACCAAATTGATATTGCCCTGATTATTATTAAACTTACAATGTTTTTATGGGAAAAGAAAAAGTGTTACAAAAAGAATAGCATGTAGTTTTTTTCATTAAACTCGGTGAAACTTTTTACTGGGGTCTTAGTTCACCTACATCAATACAAGTTGTCAACATGTAGAGACGAAGCCTACTTCGCGTTCATTATTTATTTAGAAGATGTAAAATGTCCGCCTCAGCCCGGACAGACAGTAGTGACATACAAATCTTTGTTATGACTTAGCTCGCGTACAGATTTATGACGAGGGGCGAGTAACTTCCGAGGAACAACTTGTACATGCGAGCGCCCGGCTAATAAACACGTCTTAATTTCTCGTTGAATAGTGGGCTATTAAAATAAAGTTTTAAAATATGGAACGCCACATTTTATTTCAGTCCTTATAATTTATGTGGTATGGATGCGTGCGCCGGGCGGCGGCGGCGGCGGCGGGGCGCGGGGTGCGGGGAAGCTGCTATGACGCGCCGCTGACGGGTATATTTTCCAGACGATTTATGGCATTATAAGAGTGCCGTGTGCGCCGTTAATGCGCTCTCCGGTGCATAAATACCACTCATCTTATTTTGATGTGTTACAACCCGAGCGATGACATGTCTGATTGTTAAACTCCGACCGCTACACTAGTCAAATAGTTATGACATTTAGTTAATCTTTAGACGAGAGGCCAACACGTGTCTCTAATTATTATTTTGTTTTTTGTCGGAGTCGTCGAATAAAACAGCTTTTTATGTTCGACTTAGTGAAAAATATATGAGTATGTTCAAAATGTTGGCATGAGAGTGGTGAGTGCGAGTCATTATCTGCATCGTACATTGTTGACACACTCATTGTTTTGAGTTTTTCCAGTGACGCTAAATCAGCTTGTTCATTGAAGTAATATCGCTTCAGCGGTCCCATAAACACTTTATATCAACCTGAGAACAAAAGGCAAATTCGTGTTGAAACCACACAATTATCATCGTGATTCGTCCTCACTTTATTGAAGCTGTAAATTCAGCTGAAAAACAATACTTTTGAACAAAGCTCTCACCTCGATATCCATTTGCGAATTCATTTTCTTAATGTTTATGACTTGATAGTATTTTTAATCCTGAGACTTTCTCAAACTAATGAGTTAATACAGTGGCTTTACATACTTTTAGATCTTTTCGTTTAATTAACAATTGTTATTAGTGCCTATACAAATACAATCATTAGAAACCTATCCAGCCTGTTAAACTGAAGGCATGTGAGTTATATAAAATATTGTGAAACTAACATGACTGTTATTTATATTACACCAACGGTTTTACAAACATTAATAATTTGCACGCAAATGCGGACTTATTGCCAAAAAGCAATTTCTATCAGCCAATCTTGGATTCTTGTTCTTAATTTCAAAGTTTTACATTTGCGTTTTTTTTAAAT
This sequence comes from Plutella xylostella, assembly GCF_932276165.1. Classification (NCBI taxonomy): domain Eukaryota; kingdom Metazoa; phylum Arthropoda; class Insecta; order Lepidoptera; family Plutellidae; genus Plutella; species Plutella xylostella. The sequence goes on along the minus strand of NC_063984.1, from coordinate 5,017,132 downwards.
AATGCGATAGGTGCCTAACTTCGACGTCATAAGAAATGATTTTGTATAGTTATATTTCATATCAGGGGTAATAGAGAATTTACACGCTGTCAGTGCAAAATGAGTCCCAGCGGCTCGCGCCCGCCCTGCGCGGGGAACCACGCAACTAGCATTCTCAGTTACGTTCTTTTTGGAAATGTATATATATAGCTGATATTTTAGCGTTTTGTTTGAATAAACAAGTCTGTTGAAGTACTTCGTTTAGGATGACCTAACTGTAAATGCCTGCATCTATTTCTCTCGAATAGACCTTTTTGCAAATCCCCAAGACCTAAACCGCCTTCCTAATCTTAGACCATTTCCCACCACGCTGGTATACCGCGGGTTGGTGAGTTTACATAATCATGTAGATGAGCTAAACCTAGATATGCTGGTTTGCTTTTCATATATTTTCTTACTGTACTAACAATGCATGGTATGTGGACGTCGAGCTAGGTGCGTCCTTCTCCCCGAGCAGCGCGGCCGCGAGGGCCGAGTGGCCGCCGCCGCCGGCCATTATTATTTATTCCCTCAGAAAACTACATTTATAACAATATCCGCCGGACCGCGCCGCGCCCTCACAAAATGATTTTCCCATTTTCCGAAGATTTCAGGTGTATTATATTTCATGATCGTTATTTATGGCGCGACTTTTATTACGAATGCGTGCAATGTCTCTATTCGCTTTTTATTGCCGCTACGTCTTTGATGGATCTCAGCTTATTTGTCACAAATACAAAATAAATGGTTTATTGGTTATTTTAGTATTATAGGCTTCTGATACAATACCGCTGACACTGATATTTATGGGTTATTATTGTGTTGTGTGATGTTATGGTTGTATCAATCACTACAAGGATGTTTGTAGCCTTTGTGAGAGCTGAAAAGCTGTCAATAACCACGTACACGATGATGATTGAACAGTTAACTAATCAGTTCAACTCTTTACTATTCCCGCATAGGTTTCACCCTTGAACGTTTATAAAAATCATGTCTCCAAGACAATAAGTTTCCAAAAATTCATAATGTGTAGTAGAAACCTTAGTTCCCCGGAGGAGGATATGTCCGTCAAGTGAGACCGCGGCGGCCCGGAGTGTTACGAGCCACGCGGGACCCCCCCCGTCCCTCCCCCGCGCTCAAACTCTGCCCATAACCAATAATCGTAAATAAATGCAGACCAGCTCTGACCTGACCGTCAGCGAAATTATAAAGGGCACGGAAACTAACATAAACTTTTATTCAAGAAAGCCCTCGCGCCTCCAGGGACTAGCGTATCGACACATCGCAACACTTGTTATTGCTTATTGCGAGCCCAGATTTTTATATTTGCACAATATAATGAACCTACCCTCCATGAAGTGCTACTACTATGGGATGAAACGTAATGTGCCCTGAAACGGTCGGATTGTCATATTATTATTTAAAGTGCAGATCTATAGATAACCGGTGACAATATTCTCACCGCCATTAATTTTATTTCACACCAAATATCTCCGAATGATCGGCCCACTAAGTATATCGTTTATTTTTACCTCAAGCCTGCGATCCTGTGCATCTCTCCCTATTAAATTTTGTTTGCATTTATTTTAAAGGTGCGACGCGTCGCGGAGACGTGGTATGTGAAAAATTACACCTCAGCCCAATATTTATGGGTGATATTCGGCAGCGGTTCCTTTGTGAGATGAGGGTGTATAAATAACACCTTTATCGCGTGGGAGCCTACCCTTATAAGGGATTTATATTAATTATTTATTAATACACTTTGCCAGATAGTATTTATCTCATACGCAGTATGAAATATAAGAGGTAATATTAATATTAAAGCCTAAGACGGCTTGTCTTAGGCTAATCTATGAACAATTCCAGCAATATATCAGTCTGTTAGTCGGACGGTTGCGTGGAGCATTCGCATGGATATTGTTCACTTCTGTCATCGCGGAGTGCTGCTATAATTTGCTCTAAATATAGAAAATATTTCGTTTTGCATACAGTGCGGCCATTTGCGCATGCGTGCGACATCAATCTCAATTGTGAAATATTTTGTAGTCTGCGCGCGCGCAGCACCCGCCGGCCGCGTCCTCGCCTCGCCTCCCCGTCCTCACCTTGCCCGTCCTCGCTTTGCCCGTCCTCGCCTCGCCCGTCCTCGCCTCGCCTGCTCCTGCACTCACCCGCCGCATACTTTATCCGAAATGCGCGTTAATTCGGGAACGGGTAATATCATTACGAGTCGTGATAATAATTTGGGTGTGAAATTGTTGTCGGCTTGTTGAAGATCACATCGAGACAGGAGTAATGCCTGAGTTACCTGCGCAGTCGAATGATAAAATCTTATTTTAGTATGCTATTCGCAAAAGTGCGGCGGAGTGACATACCGCCACCGCTGAGCTGAGTGACACGTACTTGAGCACTCACATTATTTTGGCAAATTATTGGTTCAGCTACAGGGTGTCCCGCTCCCCGCCTCGACTCAATAGATCGGAATCGAGTGTCTTAACCAGTGGAGTGTCGTTCACACAATGTAGCGAGCACCGCACCGGGCTGCGGATACATCGACCGGATGTAGTAGACTATGAAATCACAGTGTAATGAAAATAATGTTATACTATACCTCTGTAATGCAAGTTTTCCGCGTGACATGCTCCGCACTAGAGTGCTGCTAGCTCACTGGAATAATGTCTACCACTTTACTCTGCATAGGTATTTTTTCTGTATGCTGAAGTTTCTAGAGAAATACATGTAAAAAAAAGGTAAGTATTGTCTGAAATTGTTAATATTTACATTTAGATTGTGAGTGATGAGTTGCCTTCTTAGGTATGAATATTTTATTTCGTTGATAATCAGCAGCTTACGTTTTGATCTTCATCAATGATTTGTGTCGTATTCTACATAACATTACACTTTCTATAGTTTTACTCTATACAAATTACATGACTATCGAGCAACTGTACCTCCACTACACCTGAAGGGTCGTCACAGTAGCGAGGGGAAAATGATTGACGTAGTGGAGAGATTTCATTTTGCGGCTTGTTGAGGAGTTGAGGACCCGCCACACTCGCCCCGGCGCGCCGGAGCCTCCTGATTGCCTCCACCGGGGACCAGGCACTTATCCGCTACATTAGCTTCTCTACAAAAATGAATCCCATCCGAGAAATATTACTAAAACATGGAGATGTTCGTTATCCGCACAACAATGCAACAATCAAACCTATCGTGACCTTTTTATGCGCATTCAAATGTCATACAAATTTTGCATACAATATTTTCCTGCGGTGAAATGAGAACTCGATGTGACAGCGGAATTTAATAATGACAAAATAATACAAGGTAAGTCTAAGGGCCGGCCCTTTCTGCTGTCCGTCATAGCGCGGCCGCTCATACGCATTATATTTCTAAGAAATTTGCCGACCGACTAACGATGCCACTAATTTCTTCGTTACATACGTATAAAAGCAATAATTTATATAAATAAACTTGTAAATAGATACTTAGCCGCGTCATTTTTGCACATTACCAATAAATTTACATCGCAATGGAACTCTATTTGCATTATTGAACACTAGCCCTTTAATCCAACAGCGATTAACTTTGTAGTGAAAACAAATTTCTGTAAAAAATAAACATTATTATCTCTGTAACTGCCTGCTACTATAGTACCATGTATGTATTATAATTTATAATAAATAACATTTATTCCATCATCATTTACCATAGTCGGTAACGAGCGCGTCACCGGCGGGTACATGCCTGGCGACAGTTTGATACTCGTATCATTTATAAACGCCAACAATTACACGGCATACAACTATTTGAATAATAATTCAATTGATACAGAATAATAGAAAGAGTTCGTGTGACTCAATCGCGGGGAGGATGACAAATGTATATCGCTTCATCTCTGGTGGTGTGATTAATGCTTGCAGCGAGTCTGCCGCCGCCGCCGCCGCCGACGCTGGTTGGTGTACACACACTATATTCACTAATTTGGCCAGACTTGTCGCAGAATCGCGTATGCGACTGGTCCCGGGTCTTTGCCACTTCATGGATTTACATTTGATCCAATATGAGCATGATATAACGAACTAAAATAATATTACACCTTTAGATAGATTTTCCATTCGACTACAGAAGATTATTTGAAGAGTACTTCATACTAGATGAAGGGTTGAGATGAGACTACTGGTATACTCAGACAATAAGTCAGTCAGTATCAGTCGCGCAAGTGGCGTGCGCCCACAATCGCACAATGAGATGTAAGCATTGCCGCTTATTATTTATCTGTCTACGAATATTGTTCTACTCCGTAAGTCCAACTGCGCGTTCACTCTGAAATCGAACGTAAAGCCACATGAACACGTTCCAATATTGTTTCACACAAATGGATATTAATAACACTATTCCGAAAGGCTTAAACGCAGAGACAATGATGACGTGATCCAAATGTAAGGACCGTAGTTTGATCTAAACTTAAACGAGATGAAAGAGAATTTGTGCCTAATACAAAAAATATTATTAAAGTACTCGGTTATTGTCTGAGCGCGTCGCTTTGTCTGGAGACAAAATATGTTAACATGTTACTATTCGCTCGATTAACATCATAAATGAGAGAAATGTTTGATCAAAAGAATAGCAGGTGTTCTCTATTACGACAATTTGTCATTTGTCCTCATTCCGCTTTAATGTCCTCTTGTCCTTGTCGCTTATTAATACAAGAAAGGATCTCTTTCTTCCTTTTGATGGCCAATTTGAGAGTCGATATGAATAGCAAATTGTTATTGTCCGCTATTATTGACTGTCTCTGTTTCAGTATAAATATAGAAAGATGGCCGCTCGTATTATGTGTGGATGTTTTAAAATAAATGATAAATTTATATTACCTATCCACCTTGAAATGGATTACCTTTTTAGACGTAGCATTAATTCACTAGCTTACAATGTAGCTAGGTTAGTATTTATCAAATGTTGACCGTGTTATATTTATGTGAATTTATGTGTATGTATACAAAAAAGTTAGCAGTTAATATATATTTATAACATGATTACTTATATAAGTTTTTTTTATAGCTTTAGTATTTTTAGGAGTGTTTTACCTAATACAGAAGTTAATATAATAATATACTCACCGCTACGAATACTAAGTGAATGAATTATGCACAACACTAATTTTAGAAAGCAAAATCAATGGCTGTTGCTAGATTCGACATTACAGACAATTGTGACAAACGACCCAGCCCGCTGAATAATATATCGATGCCCAATACAATTGCAACAACAGACAGGAATAATTAAATACACGTTTTATTTTAGTTCATCCTGTAGGTACCTAATGAATAGCTGACAGACAGACAGCTCATTCAATCAAAAACTGTTAACAATTATCGTTTCCCAAATAATACACGGCGCTGGAATAACAATCACCAAAAATAATCCAAATCTAAACGCTACAAAATAGTAGCTGGAATATAAATGAATATAAATGTGGAGGTGCCGGTGGCCTGTGAACCGGCGACGTGATGCCTCGATATTAAACAATCGTGCGCATTCATCAACGCATAAATACATGCCACAGCTTACTCTATTACATTCTCACATGCGGAGGTACTTGCGGCAATATACAAACTGACCGCGTATGTTATCTTTAAAAGGTAAATATTTCGAATCCATAATTCGTTTACCATTTTTATTGGCCCACGGTAGAAGAAGTCTCGGCGCACATAGCGGTGCTTATTCCTTATTAGTGCTGGTTTATTGCCTAAAATTATACAATTTCATGTGTGTATGGCGTATGTTTTATTGAAATCGAGATAATTAATCGACAATTACGATGCTGAGCGTAATAACGCCGGCTCACCGCTGTGCGCCGCGGCCGCCGCCGCTTAGGACTTAAATGTCGCTTATAAATTGTGCGCCGCGCTCCGTGCCCCTACAAGCCGAATAAATATTGACATTTATGCACATATTGCTCCATATAGGATTTTTATGTTTGTAAAATATGAAGCTAGACCGCTACGCTTTAACTTTGCTCACTCCGTAAGCGGCTATAGAAATTAGCATAATTGATCCTTTGTTTAACACATGTATTTGATGTAGGTAACGTAGAGTTTAGATTGTTTGTTTCATTTGTAAGTTATATTATATCGAGGAGCAGTGCGTGGTGGCGCGGGCGCGGGCTGGTGACATCCACACGCAGATCTAGATACTGCTGCAGCGGACAAGATGCCCCTTATCTGCGGACGGGAGATCAATTGCAAGCGAAATTATCGCGTCGCCACGCCATGCTTCTGCCTAATTGGTATTTTCCCTCTTCCACATATCATTTAGAACCTACAGAATTAATACACGCACTCACGCCTTGTACTACAGTACTCCCTTGCGGGGTAGGCAGAGGTGCATAGCTGCACCCACTTTTCGCCAGAGTGTTATGTTAGTCCCAATGTAATAGGGGGCGGGCCTATTGCCATTTTACGGGCACATCCAAGACCCGAAGAATTAATCCACCATTTATAGCATGAGATGTTGTTGTTGTTGTCGTCCTAAGGTACCCCAGTGGTACAGAGGGCCTTCACAAGAGTGCGCCACGCCGTCCTGTCCTCAGCAACCGCTCTGGCCTCCGTCCAGCTCAGGCCTTGCGCTCGCAGCTCGCCGTCCACTGTGCGCCGCCATGTGTGCACGGGGCGACCGCGTCTCCGATGGCCTCCTAGCGGTTTCCACTCGAAAGCGATGCTTGCCATGTTATCGGCTCCCCTTCTTATAGTGTGACCGATCCATCTCCATTTTCGCAATGCGATTTCTTGCTCTATGGGCGACTGTTTGCCCACTTTCCACAGGTCAGCGTTGCGGATTGTGTTCGGCCAGAAGATGCGGAGGATCGACCTCAGGGATTTGTTGACGAACACTTGTATTTGGTTCATCAATCCCTTAGTCACTCTCCACGTTTCACAACCGAACAGCAGAACCGACTTCACCACGGAGTTGAAGAGGGAGATTTTCACGCGACGCTTGAGTACGTTGGAGTCCCACACCGATCTTAATTGTGCGAAGGCAGCTTTCGCCTTATTTATTCTAGCTGCGACATCTTCGTCTGCCCCACCCTGGCTTGTGATCGTGCTGCCAAGGTACACAAAGCGAGGGACAGACTGCAGGCTCTCGTTATCCAGTACAAGTGGATCGGTCTCGGTCGGGTTTACGCGCATGTCCACAGTTTTTTGTCGGTTGATTCGCAAGCCCATCTGGCCAGCAGCAGTTTGTAGTTTCTCTAGCTTTCCTTCCAACTGGGCTAGTGTTGGCGATATCAACACTATGTCATCCGCGTAATCGAGGTCCTCCAGAACACTTGCTCCCCAACTGATTCCTTGGACATTGGTGGTCACATCCCGCATAACATCATCCAGCACAATTATAAACAGTAGTGGAGAAAGAAGGCAACCCTGTTTTACGCCAGCGGTAATATTTATAGGTGCGCCAAGCTCTTTATCGTGGATAACCCTACAAGTGCTACCCTCGTATAGCGACTGGATTATCCTGACTATGGCGCTCGGTATTCCTCTGCGGTACAGGCTGGACCACAGCGCGCTCCAATTCACGGTGTCGAAGGCTTTCTCAAAATCTACGAACGCGAGATAAAGTTCGGATTGCCATTCGACACACTGTTCTATCAGGATGCGCAGGGTGTTGGTGTGGTCGGCGCAGGAGCGGCCGGGGCGGAATCCGGCTTGCTCTTCTCTAAGAGTGGGTGCTACTTTATTCAGTATGCGGTTGAGCAATAGCTTTGCTAAAACTTTGGCGGCAGACGGGAGTAGAGTTATGCCGCGCCAGTTATCGCACTGAGATAGATCCCCTTTTTTAGGGACTTTCACTAGAAGGCCTTGCTTCCACTCGGCAGGCACCAGTCCACTTTCCCAAATTCGGGTAAGAAGGGGATAAAGTAAGGTGGCAGTTGTTGGGGCGTCAGCTTTTAGCATGTCCACATGGATATTATCTATACCAGGAGCTTTACCGTTCTTCAGCTGTTTAACTGCAGTGACTATTTCAGCAAAGCTAGGCGGAGTCGTCTCAATATCCAGCAGTTTGTCGCTTCCACTGACATCTCCAGTAGGTGTAGGTTCTGCCTGGGTGCGGTCCAACACTGCTTTAAAGTGCTCCGTCCATCGCCCCAATTGCTCTTCAGATGTGCATAGGAGTCTGCCATTACTGTCCTTAAGCGGCCTTTTTGACTTACGGGTGCCTTGTCCGTTGATGCGTTTTGTAATTTCGTACAGTTCTCGCATGTCCTTCCGATTTGCAGCAGAGTTCGCACGGTCGGCTAGTTCATCGACTGCTCTTCTACGGTCGCGTCGTGCCAGCTTCCGTATGGTCGAACGGAGTGTTCGGTAACGTTCCTGCAGCTCTGCAGAACATGCTCCAGGACGGGACAACATCTCGGCTTTTGTGAGCTGTCTGCTTTCGATGGCTTGCCACAGTTCTGCAGACATCCACTCTTCTCTCCTCCGATTTGAGTACCCAAGCACTTCCTCGCCAGCTTTTGTGAACGCCGTGCGGATACGACTCCAGGACTCCTCCATCTGTTCGTCTTCGAGTTCTTCCAGTAGCTCAAATTGGTTTCGAAGAGATATCCGAAACTGCTCTCTGTGTACAGGATTTCTCAGTTTTTCTACTTCGAAACGTCTGGAGGCTTTTTCAGACTTGCGACACGGAGTAGCCAGCTTGAGTCGCACCTCGCCCAGAACAAGATGGTGGTCGCTGTCGATGTCAGCTCCTCGGCGGTTACGAACATCCAACAGAGATGATCTCCAGGTGCGGCTGATCGCAATGTGATCAATCTGATTGCGTGTTACACCGTCTGGGGATATCCAGGTGACTTTGTGACACTCCTTGTGTTGGAACAGCGTTCCGCCGATAACAAGATGAGATGTTACGATTATTCATTTGACAGACGCTGAAACATAAGATAATATTCATAGACAAGCTAAAATGTGCATTTAGTCAACGCCATAGAATGATTTTATTATGTCTGGTTTTATAAATGACTTCACGTCGAACAAGAACAAAAATATAAAAGTGTTTATATCACAATTAATCACCATTTTACTGAAGCTGAACAAATGTGAAATTGGGTCTGTTCTAAACTGAAGCTTATGGATGAGGGTTTTGAGTGTGTTTCAGACGATGTAACAGCTGACACAGAGCGGGAACCGGAAATGCCTCGCATGTCTACAAAAAGTCTAAAAGCTCGCATTATGTTGTTAACTGCGATTTCATATTTGAGACGACTTTTGGCTGTCCGGCGCCACTTAATTTTATCACTAAATTTATAGCTTCGCTTATAAGCTCCATGGCGGTTGTCTGGGATGAGAGCCGCTTCATGTTTTCTTTAGTGTTGCAGTGTGTATCAATCTCTATAGATTAATATTAATGTTTTACGTTTGATGAAATATCCATTGGAGATTGATATTAATACCAACCTGCACTTATAAAGCAAGCAGTGCAACCAGAACATTATTGTGCATGATACTTTAGTCTGATTTTACCAATTACCGACAACAACATGATGACTGATCCACTAAACGTTTCTTGTCAGTAAATGTATTACATGCATATATTGTATGCAGTGTAATCGATAATAACCAGCCCCGATATACAGGCTGCCCCCACAATGTGTCGCATTGTGCAACAATTTGCTACCGCGCGCGCACCTCCCATTGTCCACCGACATCGACTTCAGTAAACTCATATTTAAAATATGTTACAGGGACATGACAAAATGGCCAATAAATAACGTGCGCCTCTCTAATGATGATAAATGGTTCTTTAAAACGCAGCCATTGAAGGTGGTTCTATAAATTAATCTCTCGACTGTCAGAACATTCTGAGATGGCAATTAAATGGTCGTTGCGGCATTACCACACAATGTGTCGGGTGAACCCGGGACATGAGTCGCGGTGACGCGGCCCGCTGGCCTGCGCCTGCGCTGCTCGTCATCTCAGCTGTCACACGGGATCACCCAGACTTCCTTCATTATGTATTGTGTATCAATTATGGATTAATCTTATGTTTTTTTACAATCGTCGAGTTTTGAATCGTTCCTTTATTTTATCGGCGAAACTTGGAAAATAATCGTTGTAATCAAAGATGCAGTTCCGAATTCATGCACTTTTGGAATGCAATACTGTTTCAGAATGAAATATGAATCTTTTTGCACCTAGACTCACGCTCATTAACTTGTTAATTAAACAGTTTACCAACAAGAAGCGCCTCCCGTGCGCGCTGTATGACGCGGCGCATGATGCGCGCGCGCACGGAATGTGTGTAATGAGCGCGCTCACTTATAACTACGCGTTCATTTACGCTTTTTGGAATTTCTTCAACTCCCCCTCTTTTGCTGTAAAAAGCGAGCGTTAAATTAATTAGAGCTAGAATGCTAAGGGAATGATGTACGACACCTCAGAAATTATTTAGTCGGCGGAGTTTTAGTGCTAGTTGGGACGTGAGACAAACATTATAATTCAAGTCACTTTGATTTATGAAATATTTACATATACGGTGCCCTTGCAGTCCTATTACCAGAATATGAGTGGTATTCTGGAACCAATCTCGCAGTAAGTACGATAAGTAGAGATTTAATTATTTATAGTTATCAGTGTAAATCGAGAAGTATACCAATTAGGATTCGCTACGCGCTCTACGCAGCACTCAAATTGGTTCAAGAATCCGAACCCTGTCCTCAACCTCGAACGCTTTATATAATAGCTACACTACACTTTATGTAGCAATTTTATCTGACAACCTAAAATTCAAAATAGTTACTCTTATGGATGCAACAAATGCTCGAGTATTGAGTATTGAGCTTTACAAAAAAAAAGTTGCTAGCAGCAATGTTGACTGTCCCATGCCCTATTCTACTACCGCCATACTCTACTATTATCTTACTTACTGTGGAGTACGAATAATTCAACATACCTACCTACTTTTTAATTGAAAGAAAAGATTCATGTCATAAAAAAATACATTATTCGTTATCACGTTTGCACATCATGCAGAGATTTGATTCTATAAACAATTTTCACGTGGGCTAGAACGTGGAAATAACCAATTGTAGTTAGCAATTCTATCAAGCTGCATAAATAAAATTATGATTCAAAGTCAAAACGGTATAATCGGTAACTTTTTGTATGACGTGATATCAAACTCATTTCAGTAGTCAACTACCTAGTTAATTTAATTTATTACGAGTATATGGGTATACAATTTGAAAGAAGAATTCTGCTTTTAAAAATGGGCTTTATCACGGTAGTCGGTTGATTGAACGAAGGCTTGTATATTGCCGTGTCTCATAATGAATTTCATTGAAAATAAAATGATGTTAACAAATATGACAGTGAACTACCCGCAGAGCACGTCGCCCCTCCCGCCACTGCATGCTAATGCCGCCGCCACACTCGCCGTAGCGGACCGAGGCATTCACGACTCTATTACCATGCTACTATAGCGTTATGTAAAATATATCATGATATTTTAATTCTTATCGCCGTATTGCCTATCTAATATTAATACAGGTATAACCTTGTTTTGCGTAAACCATTTAACATGAGCCATAACAAGTCAGCTTTATCAAACCGCGGCAGGAGCCAAGAGAAATGTAGAGATCTGGCTACACTGGTTAAGGTCTATCCGTCTAGAATGGTCGAGTTTTTAGCTTCACGACACGCACTAGTTTTATTACCCTCATGTTTCTAAATGGCCCTCATTTTGGTTCAACCAAATTATTTATATTTTTACCACATGGACCGATAGTTTCCCAATCGTATTTTGACCTAAAAAGCATTTGTGTAACGCACTCAACCGTTGACTTACCGTAAAGCTGCGTTCATACACAACCAATGACGAGCTTAGTACAAGGAAACAATTCATGAAAATATTAAAATGGCAAAAAATAAGAAGTTATGTGAGTATTAGGTATAGGTAAAATCTTACAAATTAGTTTAGAAATTGAAAAAGAAAAGTCAACAAATTGTTTAAACCAGTGTTCAGTTGATTTATTTACGTGTTTGAAAGCGTAGTACGTAAATATCGAACAATGATAAAAAGTGCTAGGTTTTTTTAAATTATTTACACGGTATACATATAGCAGTATTTATAAACATTACAATATTTATGTCGACTTAATATGCCTCACTATTCAATATGCTAGGCTAGGCTATCTTAAATTATACGTAGGTTCCATGAAGTTATATCACGCATATATTATGCACATAATTAATACACATAACATTGTAGAGAGACCCTTATACGATACGATACGATACCATCAATTTTATTACGACAAACTGTCATACATTTAAACTCTATTCTTATATTGATATTCATTTCACATAATGTTAATATAAATGGGTATTATTGTACTAGTATTTTATGAAGTAACTTACTAAAGATGTTATGTTCTGGCAATTCAAGGGATGCAGTAGGTACCCTCACAAAATGATACTAAGGACTGCATCTTATCGCGTTGTATTGTCATGGTTAGTAAGTCACATTTATTCCCTCATCTGCTGCTATTCACCAGTATTTTATAATAATTTTATTATCAAAGTTTTATTATTATTAAATTCTTTATTGCACATAAATTAATTTGTACATAGGCGAACTTAATGCTAAAAGCATTCTCTTCCAGTTAACCTTGGGCGTTGTGGAGAAAATGATAGGTAGTGCGAAAGACAATGAGAACAGTTTAATTTTGTTTAATATCTATGGTTTAACACTAGAATATATACTTACTTATACATAATATTAAATAAGTTAAGTAGTTATAATATCATAAAATTAAGTAGTTAGGTAATTACATGTTTTTATAAAATACAATTAAGTTTCACATGAAATAGATAAGTACTTACCATTATCCTATTGTTCTTACAGTTTAATTATGTAAATATCGGTAAATAAGTATTTTCGAAATAAAATCTATAATTGAATCCGAATTGAACGATTTTTATTGATGTTGTGAAACAAAACAATGCGTTTATAAATTTTAGTGATTCTTATCGAAATCTATTAAATAAGTTAAATGGTTATAAAAACCTAAATGACAATAAATATCCACTATTATTGGTTGTAATTTAACTTCAATTGGTTTTCTTCGAGTCGTTCCGAAATTTGAACAATAAAGTGAATCATTGATCCATGTACATTTACAAAGAAAAGGAATTCTTGCCAAGATTTATGGAAAATAATTGACTAGTTATACTGATTTATTTAATAATCAGGACCTTAACCCTATATATCTACATTTTCATGTAACTAACACCAATAAACGTCGGACCCGACCAGTCATTGGTATTAAAAGTATTTTTTCACCTCTAAATTCGCTTTTTCAGACACAACAATATAAATTTGTTTTATCGCGTTCTGAAAAATTCATCAGCACTCATTAAACTCTTAATTTCCTTGGCGCATTTTTGCGTATTAAAACAATGAAAGTGGTTGTGTGCACGACTGTACGCAGCTGTTGAGATGTTGATTTACGTGTGTATATAGAGCTCGCCCAATTATCTTATTAGTGGCCAATTTATCGTTCGTCACATTATCATATGGACGGGACAAGCTGGAGGGAACTAGTCTGTACTGAGCTTTAGTCACAGTCTCAGTTGAAGCGAGCCACTGATGCGATGGATTAATGGATATTGCGTAGTGAATCTACCTTTTAGTAGATAATAATTAAACTGAAATTAGTATAAATGTCTTTAAAATATATCTATGATTATACAGTTGTAGTAATTAGATACCTTTTAGTACTTAATTAGATAGATCCTTAAAAATCAATTCCTGTGAGTTAAAATAATATAGAGTCGGATCTTTCTCGCATGAAACTTTTCCAATAATTCGCTTATTCCACTATCTGCGGGTCAATATTTTCTCATGAAATTGGACATTTTGTCACACAAAATAACGTTTTTTACGACTGCAATATGTTGTCGCTAAATGTTTTAGTAATAAACAGAGACAAAGGCATATTGTCTTCTTTCCTGAGCTCATTTGGTTAAGAAGCCGAAAGGTGATCCGATGTTTTATTTCGAGAGAACAAAGTGACTTGTCATGTTTTCAGCTTTAAATATGTATGTTTCAGTGTCCATTCAATGTTTAGTGTTTCTTATGAAGAATTATAATACACTCACGGGCAATGAAAAGGGTACACTGAGAAAAAACACAACCAAATTACTCCTAAAAGGAAAAGGCTAGCTTAATGACGCCTTCTGCAACATAGAAGTACATTTAACAAAGCATCAGGAATAATCAGGATATAACAAAAATATTTTGTTCAAAGTTTCAATTACATATTTGAAAAAAATGGGGTCGTTTGATGTCTGCATTTTGTGAGTGGAACTTTTCCATTGCCCCTGAGTGTATTATGTTTTTAAATGCGCTTTTCGCATTGCACATGCACATCATATCTTCTCCTTTCCAATTAATATAACGCTGAACACAGATCATATTATGACTATTCAGAATAAATCACAGGCCTTGAATGCATTACTGGGAAGGTTTGCACCGCATCTGTTTCGTATAATATTTTGATATGCGTCGGTTGTTCCGCGCCGCGAGCCCGCACAGACTACCTCTGTGCACTTCTATGAACCTCCGATTACCATCGCACAACCAATATTCTCAAGTTCCCATACAATTTGCTTAACCGGTAGTTTGAGTACATTTGCAGCAAATATTGCATACGCGGTCACAAGTGGATGTTTTGAACCCGTCATAAAGTATACTATACAAAGTCACTATCACGTCAAAAACTTCCGACTGATTTCAATACAAATAGTTCATTTTTCCATCGTTTATTCAAATGCTAAACAGTGTCGGGCCCCGTTTTATAGAACTTTGACCTGTCGAATTAGCATATATTTGTTAGTATCGGATGCATGCAGCATAAAAATTAGAGGAAAAATGTCATAACTGTTGGAATGAAATATGTCTGTATTACTTATACATTTTGATATTCAAATGTCGGAGGGTCTTCCGCTGGGAACCACGTACCGCGTCCCTTTTGCTTTCTCCCAAATGCCTCTGGATTCACCACTTTATACGTAAATATAGTGAAATTTTATCAGTGAACTATGCAAAGACAAGTTTACTATAACAGAATCCTGTACTTAGGTACTTACATCGGAATGAGTATTGCAGTTACAGTTGAAGTTGCATTAATTATAACTGTTATGAGTTTATGAGTGAGGTGAAGGCGAGATTTCATCACTTGGTGGCCATTTCGCCAAGATAGCAAGCTATAATGTTTAATAGTATTATTTGTTAATTTATAGCCACCATTTCATACAGTGCACGGCAGTGGATCTCCAATGATTGTATTTTACTGCCTCGGCCGATCTGAATAATAACACGGTACATTAGCTTCCCATTATACTTTCGAGACAATAAAATTTGCCCAATTTTACGATCACATTAATATTTTTATGAATGGAAGCAAACGGTTTTAAATCTTAAAACACGTTACAGAGATACGTAAAAAGTATATTGAGAAGGTTTACAGGGTCGGCAGAGATTCAATCTGAGGGAGATAATACGATTGTGTGATGAGATTAGTAAAAACTTATTGCTGAAGTTTTTAAGGAAAAACACTAAATCGAATGCTTTTACTCGTTCCACGAGAACCTACGCGCACTACAAGTTTTTGTAGCGCGATATTTTTGTCACAGAAATATAACATAAGTAGGTACCATGTGCTAATATTGTGCGCAAATTGCGATAAAAATGTCATGTGATACATTTTCGCAACCCTTTACACAGATATCAGAACACACAAAAGTGGTATAAACATGGACAATGAGTGTTGTATCATGTACCGGAGGGGCTGGTGCGGAAGACGCCGGTTCCCAGGGTATCGCTTGCCGACACCGGACGTACGAGAACCGACTCCGTGCTGTATCGATTTATGGGGAATCGATTGATTTACTTCAAGGAGTTTGCAGTGCTAGTACGCAAAATACTTACTTTTTCGTAGCTTGTTGAAATAATATAGTCTCACAATTTTTGTCACCTGGAAATGTTACTGGGTTTAAAAGTATTTCAGTATTAAAATCTGAAACGCTTCTCAACGTCAGTAATCTGCGACTATACTCCATTAGAATACCACTGTAAAAAGTCGTAGCAAATCATTAATGGACACTTCTGTCTATCTGCCTGAAAACTGATAGCGAACCGTTGTAAAGCCGAGTGCAGAATGTAGAGGAGCATTCTGCTAATGACGTGCCGTGTCACATCACTGTCGGGAGGATGTGCGGCGCAAGGCGCGTCAGGTTACGTGAAATGAAACCGCAAAATCAACGCCGGCCGCAGCGCGACGGAAGCTGCCGGCCGCCTGACCGCGCCGGTGTGTGCGTGCCTTAATCTACTAGGGGGGTCACTCTACATGACGAAAAACGAAGTTTCGGAGCGCTGCTGCGTGGGCCACGTCTCTGTCACGTGCCAATTACACGAAAGCTCGCGTTCGTTTGTTTTTCGTAAGTATAGAGTAACCCTCCAGACCAAGGGTTAATAGTTGGATCTTTTTAAGGCTGATAGAAAGTGAGTTTGTATATGTGTGTGCAGTGAACATGTTAATGCGAAGTGCATGATGAACCGATTTGAATGCGATGTCTTTGTGTGGTCATCAAAATCAGTTCAGCCATGTTATGTACATATACATTGGTATCTTATTATAAAAACCAAGCTACAAGTTAACATACCTGTAACGTCAGTAAGTATCCGATTATTAGAAATTTTATTAAACTATGCATTGTTAAAATATTTAAGTTAAAAAAGTTTTATTGCACATAGAGTTACAATGGTGCAACTCTATTAAAACGGCTCGTGCATAAAACAATTTATTCAAATCATGGACCCGAGCCAAATTGCTGCCATAAAAGTATAGATGTTTATGGTGTTATACATTCAGAGGCATATCGAAATTGTCGCTCTATCTTACTCCAGTGCAGTGGCGTGCAGATAAATACAACATCCATGTATGAGTTTATGGCAGAAGGTAGTTCAGTAGTGATCCAGGCCACTGTGTTTATTAAACTATGTAGGTGAGTATACCAATGCAGGGATATGCATAGTCACTAATTTAAAAAGGTAAATAATAATATTAGTACCAACGGATTCTACCCTTAAAACTTATTTAATGCTTTATCACCGGCATAGCTTGAACGAAATATTTTTTCTAAATATGTATATGTAGAAAAAAAACTATGGGAAATGAAGACACCATCAAAGTCTCTAAATGGGTTCTACCTTTTTTGGCATAAGATTTTTTTGCCTAATCTCGTATTGCATAGTAACGTTTGGTCAAAGTCTCGTTACGCCGAAAATCGTATGGCATAAATGTCGTTTAGTAAAAAGTTATTTCGCATAACATTGTTTAGCCTAATAATGGTATGGCCAAATCTTGAATAGCCTAATAATGCTATAGCATAGGTTTATACAAAGTAATAATATTCGTTTGGCTTTAACTTTGACGGAGCGTCTCCCTACATAGCGCAAACTGGTGCCTTGTATTGTTTCCGCTGTTTGGAAAACGCTCCGCTCCGCTTCGCTGCGCTCCGCTTTGGTTTTGATGAACATGTGCACCTAACACGCTCCTCCTCGCTTTGCTCGTCGTCGCACCTATTTTTAGGTTTCGATCTCATGGGGTTTGTAATCATTATATTGGTCGTTAACTTTCGATTTTTTGATCATACAATATCGTGATTTTCGGGATGTAGGAGAAAAATATCACAATTTGTACATTTACTACATACTTAATATATTATTTATTAAGATAACATTAGGAGAAACAAGATTATACATAAGTATAGACGAACATAAATTTGAGCAAACGATACTTAGGTGTTTAAAGATTGTGCCTAAAGAGTTTTAGACGAAACGAGCCTTATGCCACATAAGTCTTGGCAAAGTGATGGTTCGGCCAAAAAAGTTTAGACCATACGAGTTATGCGAAATGAGTTTTGGTCAATAAAGATTATGCCAGATGAGCGGAACCCCTCTAAATGGTAAACAAAATCATGGTGGCCTCAATTCCATGTCGCTCAGTGTACGCGGCGAGCATTGAGTATGAATGGTCTGGAGACGAAATAGGCAGACGTTCCCCTCTGGCGGGGTGGTAGGCCAGAAAGGCCCACCGATTTATAAAAACTAGTTGCAGTCTCAATTTTCACTAGACTCAATCTAGTTGGCAAAGCGTTCGTTTCATAGAAAATGATTTGTTTACATACTAAAATGACAGCTTCAATTCATAGAATATCCGGATTCCGGATTTGATCACAGATTTGGTCATGGTTTATTGTTATTAGTTGTTTCCTAGCAACCAATGTCAAAAAAATGCAATAGTGATATACCGGTATGTAGATATGTATTAATCGACACATTATAGTTGGGAAGCGTTCGTAGTCGAATTGGCTTCAGTAATCGTAACTGATAACTGAGGTTAAGCAACAACTGACACGGTCAGTCATTGGTAGGTACAGCATGAGTTACCGATTTCAAATGGTTCTTTTCTGGACGCTTCCGTGCTTCGGACGGGACGTTAAGCCGTGGGTCCCGGTTGCTGCTTCGGCAGCAGTCGTTAAGCCTAATCAGAGGCCGCCCGAAGGGGCGGCTTGAAAGCATCTGGCCGTCGGGTTGCCCACTTACTCGACAACTTCAGTGCATTGTACTCATTCAAAAACGGCGATACGGCTCGCAACCTATCACGTGAGTATAAATGTACAGCGAAAAGCGGGTGACTTCGTTTATTAATCATTCCTAATTAAATTTAACTATACCTAATTAATTTGAAATTAGTATTTCTAACCCATGTTCTCGAATTCATCGATAACACTTATCGATAATTGTTACATCCATTGGCAAGAAAAATGAAGACACTGTGTTCATTATTAAATGTCACTTCACGTAACCCTTATTGCTGGGAATTAAAACTCATAATGATATGTCCCATGAGACATAATCATGGTAAACGGTAAAATTTCCCCCCGCAAAAATTGGCAGACTTTTTTGTATCAAGAAAGATCGCTATGACGCTTCCCGAGGGTACACCCGAGTCCGCGTTGTTCTATGGCGGCGAGTTATAGGTTTCATTTGCGGGCGATAGACGACAATTTTCAATTTTCTTACGCGTGCGTCCCATTTGAATATTTTAATTTGGGGGGCGGCGCGACTATTTCAATTTATTTTATGACTCCGACTCCAGAAGGGGTTCTCGCGCCAGATTAGTAAATATTTGATAGCTTTATTGCTCAACGCGATATATTTATACTTGGATCTAAAATGAAGTGAAGTTGGAGATTTATTTATTGTGAGGTGTCGCGTTGCAACCCTCTCCCCGAGCGGCTTGTGTTGTTTGAGTTCTGCTAGCGGTTGCTTGCTCGCTGTTTCATACAATATGGCGGGATGTGTCTAGTGGTTGGCTTTTATGTTTACGTAATTTCTGTTATGTTTTGTAGATATAATATGTACGTACTTATGCCTATACGTTATGTTTCTAACTTTTATGTTTTGTGTGCACCAAACACTTATTAACTCATGAAATGCTAACCCTTCACGTCAACATACATAATCATAAATACCTAAACGTTATGAAGAGGCAACTAACTGAAATTTCAAAAGGCACCGCTCAATCAAATCAAATATTAAACAACATGCAGTAGGGGACGTCCTATTACGAAACTAATCAGCTAAGCCGTGTCTGCTCTACTCGTACTATTCACGCAGCTATGTTTCATCTAATAGAATCGGGAGCTCGTTATCTGCACAGATTAAAATATTCAGTATTTGAGTGATTTCACGAGCGAGTGCGCGGCAAAGGGTTGGCTCGGCGCTGCCGCGGGGGGAGGCCCTCTGTACCAGGCTACCAGGCATTCAGCCACATGGAGAGGTGTTGGCGCGAATTAATAAACTTATTGACATGTTGCTTTGAACTTGGTTTGGTTTGGATGATGTCTCTATGTACTGGCGTATCAGATGCTGCGGCCTTTCATATAAAGCAAAAACATATCGACTATAGCTGCCTCGGCAGTGTAAATCCATGTATTTACGGATTTTGGTAGTTATTAGTTCACTTACAGACAGTTATGTATGTAGGTATGAAGGCGGTATTATTTTCATTCATTTGTATTTAATTTCCTCATTACTTTTACAATGTAGGATTTATTTAAAAGACATAGAAAAACATAATTAAATATTATACAAATTCCTCATTGCCATAATTTCATCAGTAAAGTCTGTTAATTTTTGCTGCAGAACATCACGGTTCTGAAATACTAGCTATATGTTTTATACTATCTACATCATTAATTTATTAATATTGCAGCTGAAAACAGCCCACCGCAGCAGTCAAACAGAAATGAAAACAAATACAAATGAATTTTAATTTCACTACCTTTTCCCGCCGACTGCATGCTCAATGCCATAATAGATTCCACCGCATCAAATATTTAATTCTGCGTTTTGTATTTAATACAGCCAACAACAGTGTCCACAGGCCGGAGGGTAGGTATATAAGTACTCACGGTTATTTCATTATATCGGAGTGATAGTCCGATTCCGATTTGAGATTTAAATGAAAATTATTTGAACTGTTCAATATTATACAGAGGTACTTGATTATGATGATAATCAATAATTATTATGACTGTTAGGTACAGTCGCCAGCAGGTTGCGTGTGGTGATGGCGTGAACAAACCCATGTGGCAATCCGCGTACAGTGAGAGCCAATCTGTCACTACAATTTTCGATATAAACAGGCGGATGTTGCCGACAAATAAATATTGCACTCCACCCATAGCGGGCTATTTATGAGTGAAATTAGTTATTCACCTGTTGTTGGCATTTATTATAGAGATGACAATGCGAGCGGCGGAGCGGCGCGGCCGGGCCCACCGATACTTTATTATTGGCGGATACATACAAACCGAATTTCAATAGCCATTAATCATTGAGGTACCTACGTATGATAAAATCGATGCAATATTGTGTAACTTCCGACGGGTTCTTGAAATTAATTACTTCATGTCAATTCGGTCCATGGACAGAACAACAAGGGGTTTTAAAGCAACATATACCTAATTTGTTTTGTATTTATTTTTAAGATTCAAAGTAATATACCTTGTTACTAGCGGTGCTATATTTATTGGGATATTTTCATACCAAAATAAAGGCAGATCAGCGTGTCCAAATCCGACTAACTACGGGCCCAGCGTAGTGAATGCCCCATTCAGTGATAGAACAATTTAAAAAATAAAAGTCATCTTGTATAGTTTTGGCCGCGGCCGGTCGCTTCCACTCCGGTGCATGTAATTCTGGTACGTGCTCATTGTGGAGTGGCCCGGCGTGCTGCGTTCAACTCCGTGATGATATTTCTTTAAACAGGAAGAGTATTGATAGAACTGTGCCGCAGAATAATAACGAGACTGTGCTTAATGTGAATTGGACCCCTTTCCATTAATTTACCTAGATGTTTTTTGAAAATGTACATATATTTTGTTTCTGTTTTATTAAGGCAATATTCCTTAATATCAGATGGTCCTTCGTTTCTTAACATAATTTGGATGGGATGTGAATTCGTTTAGTTACACTCAAAAGAAATATACAACCTCAAGTTAATTAACTTCTCCTTCGTTATTGATGACGTGTTAATTCAATTCTATTGAGCAAACTAAAAAAAAACTATAAAAAAGCCACTTTCAAACCAAAGCAAAATAGGATACACACATTTATCGTAGATGGTATACGACTACCACCTCGGAGGCAGAGGCTCCATGCATGGCCAATCGATTACTCCACGCTACTGGGCACCTCAACACCTCACCACTCATCTCGAGACTCTCGGACCAAGCTATTCTACTCCGTATCTCTATCACCTGAGGAGTCAATTAAACTCAAACATAACGACCATAAAGTACCCAAGAATGTAATGATGCAGCAATTTTCTCCCGATTATCGCCACGTAAAATTTTAATTATATTCAACGCAAGTAACACATAACTTTCAGCTTTTATAGATAACGAAATGGCTTTAAGGGTAGCGATTATACTCTGGTTTTACAGGATTGCTTTATTGGTTTTTTTATGGTATTAAGAAAATGATTGGGTTTGCTTATTGGAATGTCTGTAAGTACTTAATAGGAATTTACTAACTTTCATTTCATTTATTCATTCACAATAGTTAATTGTATTTGAACAACGCAACAATTGTATTTGCAACGTAGGACGAAAAAATGCAACCAAGGTATAGTTAATATTCCTTACCTCATAAAGTGTTCAATACCGGTCGAAAACTTTTAATACATATTTGTAAGTATGTGGGTAGATTGAAATCAATCTACACCATTTGTACGGTAGGTTAATTTTACTTTGACAAGATGTCAGTCGTTGTCAGTCTTCGTCTGGTGCTTTTGTAATTCGGCGCGGTCGCGATTATCGGAATAATTGTGAATTTTGGAAATATCGGTTAAATACCAGCTGCCATTTGGCATTATATTTGTTTACTATATTATTAACGGACAAGTGAATTTTGTGAGTGCACATCAGGCCCCACGCCGACTTGCCGAGTCCTGGACCTTCGACTTGACTACGTGAGCCTTTCATATTTCATATTATATTTATCTAACATGTTGCTGCTAATCACGTCATCACTATTATTACCTATAACCAGCACCTATAAAGCATAGTTTTGTGTGTATTCCGTGTGAGCGTAAAGTCACGTAGGCGTAGTGCAAGGCGCGGAGATGTTGACGGACGGGTGGAAAGCAGCAGTAACTCGGCCACAATGAGATGCCGAAATGTCTCGGCGGCGCGGCTACCGTGACCGCCGACTGACTCGTCTTGATACTTGCTGAGAAACTTTCGAGTAATTAAAAGGTTTTACCGGTTATGTTTCATTGTGTATAAATATATAAATTATAATATAATATACTTACTCGCGAGCATTGAAATAGTTCCAGTGACATATGGTACGTTGGGACAGCAATGTCAGGTGAAACTTTTTCATTGCTAGCGAGTGATAATCATATTTATCAATCATAAATGCAACTCTTTGTTCTTCTTTGGTGACTTGACTTCGTGACACACATTTAGCGAGGAAAAGCTATACTTAACTGAATATCTCGGGTATAAAGGTTTCCTTTATTTTTTCCATTCTGCATACCTGCTACATAATAACGGGCATTTTACCACTGCCTAGACTAAAATATTTACGCCATTGACTATTTCCAGTCCATTTGACTCAGTCAAAATGGTTGAGCAATACCGAATCACGATCGTAACTCACATCGATAAAAGTTTTAATATGCTGTGCCTATGTTGAATAAATTCATATACAAACTTATCCATTATCGATGTTTCATATCTACTTCTATAAACAATTACTCAAGTATCAAAATTGGTCAAATATATTTACAAATTATAGAGCTTTAGAAGTTATTATATCTGAAGTATGGTCATTAAAATTTTTGATTAACAACGTTTATATAGACCCGTCGCTGGGATGACGCGGCAAGTCCTGGGCTGGTCCTTAGACATCGAGAGCGCAACTAAACGAAATGTACCGTGTATTTTTTACCTGTAAACAAGTTATTATAATATTTAACTTTATGGAATGCGTGTAATAAGCGCCCCGGCGACTTGGACTTCAGGAATGAAAAATAAGAAACATTACCAAAGGTATTCTTAATACTTTCGATTAGGCAAGTTCTTTTGAGATTGCATAGCCAAAGTGAAAAATACTTTCTGTAACTAATAAAAGAGGCGTTGAAACATAAGCTATCCATCTCTTTGTCAGTCATCCCAAAGTAGACATCTGATAATTTATAAGGCAATAAACATGACAATGATAACAGTTTGCATCACGGCACACATCGCCTTTGATAGCCATCGAGGCTCGTGGCGGCCCGGGGCCATCCGTCATCCATTATTCACGGCCTAAATTGCACAACTTTAGAGCGCCATTTCTAAATGACATCTAAATCTGTTACTGTATTAACATTGTGAATAAAATTTATACAATCAATCTACATAAATGTCCGTGAGCGACCGTCCATTAGTCAGCTGGAGCACAAAGGGCACGCGCTCTTCTCGTAAATCAGACGAATGTATTGAGACACGACATGGCCGCCCGAATCGCGCACTCAATAACTCCATACTCTGAGAACAGTACGCGCCGATACAGCTTTCCACCCATTAGCGACCCCTTACGAGCGGCATTTGTCATTAGCCGGGTCTCGTCATTACTCTAAAGTGAAATCTTAACTCAACTCTCTATTGTAGCAATATTGCGAATCGGCCTCTCGTGCACCGAGCGGCCGAAACACGTATTAAATACAAACATAAAAGATACATACAACTTACTACAGACAATGAGGAAATGAATGAAAATCTCCCTCTATAATTTGACACGTGGAACTTAACGACTTAGCATAAAGTAGCAGCTCTTTATGAAATCAAAAGCTTAGCTATGCACAGTTTGTTAAACATCAATGGGATAATTATTGAAAGTGGAAGCTAAAAACGCCCTAAACGGTTATTAAGATATTAAATATTACACGTTGGGTCGATCCTCCGGTGCCGCGCGAGGGGCGGCGGCGGCGGCGGCGTGCTGGGCGCCGCGGGGGGCGCTACTGCGATAACAAATCATGAGAACCATACACCTTAACCTCATACACATACGGGCCACCATAACGAACCAAAAATGCTCACCAAATGACCAAATACAGCCAACTAATTGCTAACCCTGGACCCCCGCCGGTCCACCAGACACCTTTTATTATTCACTAAAACGGATGTGTTACAGTTTATATTCATAATCAGATGGCTTATAATTAGATCGTACTGTCACGGTGCTACAAGATACCCGTTTTAATAAATAGCCTTATATGGCACCGCTGAGAGGTGAGGAGAATATTTTTTTGATTACTAATAGACACCTGACGGGGAAACAATGAGTGTTCCGCACGCGCGGACACATACACTTATGTTACTTATATTTTTTTAGCTATGGAAGTAGAACACTGTGTGATAATAAGCCTCATTAAATTATGTTAGTGTCGGTTACTGTCTACTCACATTACTTTGCTAACAAGAAAAGTTTTGTTTTTAAAAACAATATGGAAGCCATAAATTCCAAAAATCTAACACACATCAATAATGGAAATGAAGTCCGATAAATAAACATTCTCATAGATATGGAATAGTAGGTATTATTTACGGCCCTTCAATTAAAAACATACAGCCATAAAATATAAGACGTCGGGCATCGAGTTTCCTCAACAGTTTAACGATTCTTATCTCTCTATCTGTGGAATATTGTCGTCGAAGCAAAACGAGGTGACGAGCTCAACTTAGAAACAGCCGGGTATAAAAATAACGATGGGAATGATATAAAAGAGTAGTTATTTATGCATAATAACGTGTGTTGGGAGAATAAAACGAAAGGATCTATCTGTAAATATCTAAATAAAAGAGTGTGAGATTATAAAGCGGCGATGAGGGCGCGAGATGCCGCGATTAGATTGTGTCCGCAGGCGGGGCCTTCCCGTGCGAGACACGAGAACTGAACTCAGAATGTGAGTAGCCGTTTATACAGGGTGTTGCAAAATTGGTATATTAAGCCGAAAAGGGTCCACACAACTTATCCCGGAGATAACGTTTTCGATGTTGGAATCGGGCGCACGACATTTTTATCGTCCCATACAAAATTTAATCCATATTTTAGTCTGTATCGTTTTTGGCAACCCTACGTTCTAATATCATTACGACAAAAGCTGACGTGTTTATTGTAAACAAAAACATAACCTCAAAAGCATATGATAAATCGGAGGCCGCAAATTAGAAATATTACTGATTAGAAACACAAGAGTATGTTTGGAATTTGTACGTTATACCTCCCTAGTTTTGAAACATTGCAACAAGAACATTCTTGGGATACAATCAAAGAAAAACATACCTAGTTAATTCCAAAGTTTAATCCATTTTCACAACAATCCTTTTCCACAACAAACACAACACTACATCTTCAACTCTTCACAGACATCTGATGAACCACCGCAGCCTCAAATAATCACATTAATCACATTCCACTTTCACAATACTAACTGTTTTGAAGTAATACTTAACACGAACCACGAGAAAAAGGTTAAATCGGTCAGACTTGTGTAAGTTCCAAGTGTTTCTGTTTAATTATGCTAAAGTTTAAATCCGCACTGAATCTCGATTATAATTATTCCTATGAACTTCCAAATTAGTTACTAGTAATATTATTTAGTAAACATAAAAAAAGCAGAAAGCAATTTTTCCACCCGTTGCCATATTTTTGCCTTGTTGCCAATAGAGAAAATAAACTACGATGTTGCCATTGCCAGTAAGTCGAAGACCCGTTTCCGTTTCCGGCATTTTTATTTCGTCGGATTTCATAACCCAATTAAATAAACAGAAAAAATAGTTTTACTAAGTCTTTTTTTTCACTGTCTATTATTTACGTAAAATTAGAGACAAGTAAAAATAAATATACCGGCGTGAACTCGCATTTTACGCTTTCGCAGCGCGAGTGTAGCGCGGGCTCAAAGAATAAAATATTTAAAAATGAACGGATCGGTTTCCATAGGTACGTGATTTTATAAGGTCGTTGACACTCGTTGATATGTAGGTCACTGTGTCACGATAGGGTTGTTGGTACCCAGTTTTCGAGTAAAACTTTGGACGTTAATTATTCAAAAACGGTAACGTATTTTGAGATTCTGACTTCTTTCCCGGGCTTAGATATAACATGCTGCACATGCTGGTTTCGGCTTGATATACCCTTTTTGCAACACCCTGTATAATAAATGATCACATTACTTTTACCAATTAAGCATGTGTTTGTGCAAACCAATTATATTTTTGTTATACACAAACATAAACAACGCTTATCATTTTTCATTTAAATATCAAGCGATTGAGGCATAGTTTGAATATTTAAATGTTATGAGCTCTGTAATTTAATTTAAAAAATAAACTAATTTTGCAAATGTACACTAACTATACTATAACTGATCAACCATGCTTTTATAAAAGTCTTTGCAGTTTCAAAAATATAATTAAAAAAAATATATAGATTTCAGATGAAAGATTTGTTCAAAACACACACACGCACATCGTATTCCATGCCATAACCTCAAAATTAAATAAAGCTAAAACAAAACCACACTATTTCATAATTACTGTGAGCAGTTTTCTTCTAACCGTGCTGGATCATTGAGGAAAGGACTTCAGTCCGCCCGGGCCAGCCTCAACGGCTATCATTTATATAATTTCATTGCGTTTACTTTTCATTCATAAGTCAGATTACCTTCATAAAGCTCGGTTCAACACACACCTTCTACAATGGTGTTTATTAGGTCCTCTTCTTTAACATTTGAATATAACAACAATTGATGTGAACCCTTGAAACCGAAAATAGTGGTTTATAATTTCGAAGCTTTATCGGTACAACTAAGTACACGAGTATATTTTGCTATAATAATAATCAGTTCAGTATTTTGGTTAATTTTCATAAATTTTCAGCGATTTAAGTTTTTTTTTTCTCTCATTCAGGTTATAGCCAGCTGTAGCATATAGTAGTAGTTTTACTACTTATAACTATTACTGCTTTACTAAATTATTCAAGGTATAGTACTGGCAGGCGACACCAAGGGACCGGACGTATGAATGAATAAAAATAGGAATCCTAACGAAAGTAACTGTGTCTGTCTGTCTGTCTGTCTGTCTGTCTGTCTGTCTGTCTGTTACTCTTTCACGCCAAAACTACAGAACGGATTTGAATGAAATTTGGTATACATACGGTCTAGACCCTGGGAAAGAACATAGGCTACTTTTTATCCCGGAATTCCCACGGGAAAACTTTTTAAGGCGAAGCGAAGCGCGCGGGAACAGCTAGTTATGAATAAAAACAAAACCCGATACTGTGACCGGCCGGGTCGGGTGTATTTTATTATTTTATTGTATGATCCTTGGCCGTGTGTCGTCGAAGCTCGCACGTTGCTCCTTATTTATTGACCTATTAGAGATAACATTAAGATCAAGATGCACGGCCAAAGGACCTTTGTTAAAAAATCTGCTTCATTATTCTTAAAAAAATAATTGGTGGATTAAGATGGATAGTCTACTGGGAAGGCTACGTATTTATGCATACATATATTATCAATATTTTAGTACTAGGAAACCGCTGTCATCAGTCTAGTAGCTAGTCTATGCCTATACTTAGGGTCTATCTAGGTATACTTATTTACATAACCAGGAAGAAAATATTACGTAGTATTAACCTAACTCACAGATATGGTTTCATAGCTGACCAGTCACCATTCTGTTTTCTGTAGTCTTACAAATAAAATTATCATATTATCTTATCAGTTGGCTATTGAACAAGATCAGCCGTGTTAGAAAATGGCTCATAAAGTTGCTTGCGCTTCTAAATTAATTAGAGCATGCTCCTAGAACGTTACATTAGATTGTTACACAGACTTAGGCAATTTCCTGCCTGGACCAACAGTAGAGAACGTTTTCTATAGAATGTATGAGATATCCCTTTGTGGTAAATGTTACGGCATATTATTGTTTCAATGACTTAGCCAAGTAAACATAGTTTTCAATTACTTTTAAATGGTCCCAAAAGATCTTATCTAATAAAGTATCCTTACTGGTTAGGTAGGATGCATTAAATGAAGTGTGTCGTATCCACACAATGCTGTCAGTAACCCCGGCCGGCCGGCTGTCCTCTCGTTATAATTTTTCCCAGATTTTTAATCCGAGTTATTTAAATCAATACTCATTATAGCACTTCAAAGGACCGTCATCACGAATTTTAATATAGGAACAAAGAACTTGTTTTATGGATCTGATATTAAAGGCATTTTATGTTTATGACTTTCTGCTCTTGATAAACAATGAAAAATGTTGACACCGTACCACAATAAAAACATGCAGCATATTTTATAAAAGATCCTTAATGAGTAAGATGACATTTTTGAGTTAAGGTAAGGGATTTTAGTTTAAATCTATTTTGTTATTTAGTTAGGGACAGTAAGGGTAGTCCATTTACGTATAAAAATTTTAAGAGACGTGGTGATACGATCTGTCCTTCCCAGTCGTGAGACCAACCTTAAAATTATGACACTTAAAATATAGATATTTAAACAAGTTTCTCTAAAGTTTACTCAAATCTTTATACGCCGTTGTTATTTAAGGTTAAGTACCATACTAATTTAAAATATCTGAAAAAAAACAAAAAAAACAGTTATTACAATAGGTAGGTAAGTAGTCGTAATTGTATCGACCTATGATCTATGTAGATATGGGTTCCTCCATTAAACATCAATTAGATGGAAATCTAAGCGGAAATGATCTCGACTACACCCACATTGTCGATAAGTACCAACAAACTACATATCTAGTAAATGAATTGGGTAACTATTCTTTGTATACGTAAAGTAGGTATAATATGAAAATATATTTAAATATTTCATAAATTTTATTATTATATTATAGTTGTATAATTTTTGGTTAAATAAATGAAACTTTATAAGAAAAGAAAAAATTGCAACATATTATTATGTTATTCTGTCTCTAATGTCTGCAGAAACAAGTACATACATCACCAAGTGTTTAGTACAATGAACTGGTAGATGACTACTGGCTGTCGCAGAAGATGGTATCATGCGCAGGCGCAGCGGCAACGTGGGGGGCCCAAACTGCTATTTTATTACCCAGCATTGCCGTTCACGAATTTAGAATCGATTATAGGCATAATTAGATCTGTATCACAGTAGCGTTCGGCTCCCGATCGCATGATACTGGCCAGTTTCACACCACACACGCATAAATAATCATAAATTAACAACTACAGCTAATCAAGTTTAGAGCTACTAGGATTTGGCAGCAGTAAGGACTAGGTACCTGAAACCCCTTCCCCCTTTTTTAATTCACAGCAAAATAAGAGCTAATAAAAGTACAGTAATAAATATCCAGCAAAGTTGTTTTAATTTCTCTTTTACACGGAGTAGGTAGATTTCCAGACGCGATGGCCGAAACTTCCTTGTTTTTAATTTTCTTGAAAACATCCGTTTGTTTTTTTTATTTCATTTTATTTTCAATGAATAGGTGGAAGGCTTTCTTAACTTCAGAACTCTTATCTTCCTCAAGGCTGTAAACGAATAAAATTCGTAGTCAAAATTAAACTCTATTCCTGCAACAAAGAGTTTACTATGCTGCAACGCTTTTAACTATCAACTTTTTAATTGCTTAGCAGAAGGCCAACTTTGCCGTTCGACTGATTTTTTTGTTCTTATATCTTTCAGTTGCAATTCCCTCTTTAGTCACTGCTGGTATTTAGTGTGCCGGTGCTCGTAATTTTTACATAGACACGAACACCTACCGGGTGCTAATCCGGCAGACATTGTTTAGTGCCCCACTACCGCGCTTGCTAATGATGTTTAGTAATTAATTAATGGCAAGTTGAGTAAAGTAATAAATGAAATCAGTTCACGTAGAGTGGCGGAAGCAGACTAGCGCGCGCGCGCGGCGTCGCTCGGCGGGTGGCGGCGGCCGACATGTTTCATAATCTGCTGTTATGAATTCTATAAATGTTTCATTCATGGCGACGGGAGTGCAGTAATTAACTCCGGTGCGGTGCTTACATTAATTAACCGGGGACATGTTATGTGCGTTAATCATACATTAAAACATGCGTTGCGCGAGCTTCCCCGATCATTTTAATAATGTCCCGCTGTTTTGCTCGATAATTCATACGAAAACTGTAAATTTTTTATGACTTGATTGGACCACCGGCGCACTCTTTTTTATTTTATTAAAAGGTTCATAAAGATGTATTTTCGGAATATATTATTTGATTGCCACCTTCTATTAAATACTTATGACGGGCATATTAAAATCCAATTCGTCGTTAGCGCTGTTACTCGTGGCTGTAATTATAATATCAATAACTGGCAAAATTAGTGAATGATCAGCAAGTTATCTAGTTTTTTCTAAACTTTGGATCCAATTAAGTTTATTACTTAATTACTTTCGCCAATTATAACAGGGCAGGTTTTTATAGCGTGCTCCCCACAGCCGCCGCCTCAGAAGAATGCCGGGAACATCATTCATATTCTTCATTTTTTGTGTCATAATTCCTGGCGATGAGGAATGGTCCGTCATCTCGTCATTTTTGTATTTTTCTTTGAGGCGGTCGCGTCGTCGGCCGCTTTTGGGAATTGGCTATAATTTTTGAATTGGCTTCTGCGGAATGTATTGGATATTCGTTCATAATTTTATGCACAATGACAATGACGTGTATAGCATCCGGCGGCCGTTCAGAAGTGCAATCACGGGTCTATGATCAGGCAGAGCGGAGCTGTGGGCCGCAGGGAACAATGGCCGTGGTGATAGCGCTGCCCGCTTCATGATTGTCGGAGATCGCTTATGTTCCCATGATGTAAAGACCCCGATATGCTATAACATTGTGCAAGCAATAGAGACAATCATTCAATTTTATCATCGGCCCTCGCTATGGAGCCGCTGGAAATATCTTTTCAAATGGCAGAATTTATTCAAGTTGCGCTTAGAGAAATATGCCTTCTTAGTGTATTCATTGCGGGTTATCTCACTCAATATTACTTATTGTAATTTCCTTTGTAGACGTTTACGTGAGTCAGAAAAGATAGTTCTACTAACTCTGGTATGGAATTTATGATAAAATACAATGAGAAGTAATTAGATAAGTAGATAAATATATTTTAACAACCAACTGCTGTTACAAATATTCTGAAAATTTACTTTTGAGATCGTTTGAGATGTAAATGTATGTGCAGCATTCAAGATGTGGCTCTCCGATTCACTTACATACATATTTATATGTAATTAGTATCGCTGAAGAAAGGAAATTAATGAATGTGTTTTACGGTTAAACTGGTTACTTACACAATTATTTAAAGGATTTTCCATACGTAGCGATTTCTTATGGTGGAGAGAGGAAAATAATGACTAAGCATTCCGTTATGACTTATGACTGACAGAAAGACTGACGGACGAACATACAAACCATATACAAACGGACAACAAAATGATTTTTACCTTTTTTCCCCTTTGAATATAATGATAGTGGTTAGTGACCCTGACTACTGAGCCGATGGTCCCGGGTTCGATTCCCGGCTGGGGCAGATATTTGTTTAGACACAGATATTTGTTCTCGGGTCTAGGATGTGCCCGTAAAATGGCAATAGGCCCGCCCCCTATTACATTGGGACTATATGCTTATATAATATATGCTTTAGTTAGGGAAAAATTAGGTTCAGTGAACTGGTCGGAACTTTTATCCATTGAGTGCCCACTGCTTTTGTATGATAAGCTATGCCTTGTGTTCAGCGGTATTTACGAAGAGTGTAAGATTATAGTTACCCAAACTAACAAAAGAACAACGCAACCCTGGGTAAGTAAACATTTAAACCAGTTAATGGAACAAAGAGACGAGTTATTTAGAACTTGGAAATCTGCTCCTAATAATATGAATAATAGGTTAACATATACAAAGTTTAGAAATAAAGTAAATAAATTAATTAATGCCGCAAGAAACAAGTTTAGGCAAAATGAGATAGTGAAGTGCGAAGGGGACTTTAGAAAAATATGGGCGAATATAAATAAGTGGCTCGGGCGAAATAAAACTAATTTAGACAATGTTATAATGAAATACCTAGGAAAATCTGATAGTTTACATAATATAAGCGATAAGTTTTCTAATACGTTTACCCAAGAGATAAATAATATTAAGCACAACTGTAATAAAAAATTTTTAGACAGAGATTGTTATGTAAAAAGCAGTGATGTGTCGTTCCGCTATAAAAAAGTTTGTGCCAGACAGGTAGCTAGAATAATAGATAATTTACAGTGTGAAAAAGCTCCTGGCTCTGATAAAATAAGGGTACAGGATTTAAAATATGTGAAATTCGATATAAGTAAAATCTTAGCTAAGTTTATCAATTTATGTATATCTAATAGCATTTATCCTAATGAACTCAAGAGGGCACTGATAAGACCCATCTATAAGCAGGGGAGTCACATGGATTATACCAATTATAGACCAATAGCTATATTATCAGTGGTCAATAAGATCATGGAGAAGGTTGTCGTAGGTCAGGTAAGCTCATTTCTTGAGCAGCATGGCATAATATCGGACTCGCAGCACGGCTTCAGGCGCGGGCGCAGCACGGCCACCGCACTGGCCCGGTTCACCGACAGTGTCAACACAAGTCTGAACAGTGGTCAGCAGGTGCTCGCTGTTTTTATAGATTTTAAAAAGGCGTTTGACACCCTTGACCACTGCCAATTGTTACAAGCAATGGAGGAGTGCGGAATCAGTGGTCCCACAAACCAGTGGTTCCGTAATTACCTCACAGACAGAACACTTCGGACAGCGGTGGGCGGGGCGGTGGGGTCCGAGGTGCGCGTCGATCTGGGCGTGCCCACTGGCTCAGTGTACGGTCCCGTCGGCTACATAATGCATGTAAATAGCGTACCTAACGTAGTTAAAAAATGTAATGTTTTTATGTACGCTGACGATATGTGTTTGTTGCTCTCCGGAAGGGATTTGGATACAATACAAAACAATATGCAA
Organism: Plutella xylostella; assembly: GCF_932276165.1. Taxonomy (NCBI): domain Eukaryota; kingdom Metazoa; phylum Arthropoda; class Insecta; order Lepidoptera; family Plutellidae; genus Plutella; species Plutella xylostella. Next base: position 4,983,445 of record NC_063984.1, on the reverse strand, counting down.
ACAGACTTTGATATGATTACCAAATGGGCCCACGATAATGGCATAATATTAAATATAAATAAAACAAAATGTATGCACATATATTCGCCATATAATAAAAAAGCAAAAGCGAGTAAATCAGTTAACATCATTGGCCACACGTACGAATGTTTGCACGCTGACTATCAGAACTGTCAATGTAAAAAGTTAGAAACTGTTAACCAGTTCAAATACCTAGGCCTATTGATAGATAGTAACTTTAATTGGAAACCACACATTAACGAAATATGTAATAGACTACGATCAGTTCTAGGCAAGTTCTATCATCTTAGCAAAATATTAAATAGACGCACCCTGTATATCGTGTATCACGCCCTTGCAGATACAATGTTTAGTTATGGTTTGAGTTGCTATGGCCTCACGTTTAAAACATATTTAGATAAAATTAAACAACTACAAATAAGATTAATAAAATATTTAGCTGATAAGAAAACAAAAGATAGTTGTGATGGAGACTATGACAAACTGTTCGCCTCATGCCGAATACTCCCAGTTCATTGTAAGGTTAAGTATCTGATTGCTATTGAAACATATTACTCCGATGACCATAAGACCCTGGTAAATCACCGCTATGTTACAAGATCAGCCAATAATAGAAAATTTATACAGCCAAAGGCAAATAATTACTACGGACAAAGGACAAGAAGATACTTAACCCCTAAAATATGTAATAATATCCCCCTATTGCGATCTACCGACAAATTTTGTAAAACTACATTAAAACTTAAATTAAAAAATATTTTTTTAAATTCTGAAACTTAACATCTAAATTATATCATAAAATTCCTTCATAGTATATATCAACTGTACCATTAGTTTAATTATTTATAAATTAAATTTAATATAATAAGTGTCAGTACTTAGTTTTTAGATTAGAACTAAGAGCGTCTGCCAACAAACTGTTACGCAGTTTGGCAGAAAAAAAAATTGTATTAGCCTAAGTTTTTATTATAAATAAATGTCTTTAAAAAAAAAAAAAAAAAAACTAACATAACACTCTGGCGAAAAGCGGGTGCAGCAATGCACCTCTGCCTACCCCGCAAGGGAGTACATTAGTACAAGGCGTGAGTGCGTGTGTGTGTGTGAATATAATGAAGGTAGAGCTACATATGGCACACCCTGGGTGGCTGACTTACTGGCCAATCCTTTGACCACTATGACAAACCCTAGTCTAGTTCTAGTGTTAGTCACCAACACGTAAAAGAATGGGTGCCATAATTTATGGTGCCTACTTACTTTACTACAGTATCTAGGTACCTATAAATAAGTAGATGTTTACCTACATTACCTATGAATGAATAAGAGTACGTCTGTAGGTACTGCTAGGAACCGTTCATTCACTACGGGACATTCCCGCGTGATACGAGGCACGAGGTCCATCCATTCAATGAGCAAATAATTTATTTATTTATATTTCTTTATTTATGAGGCCAACTTGATTTTAAATGCAGGTAACTACTTAGAACTTGCAAGTAAGTAAGAAGGTGCAATACTAATGCAAGAACAGGAGGGTTACTCTATTCTGACGAAAAACTAACGAACCAGAGCTGCCGTGCAATCGGCACGTTTACTACAACAAGATAGAGCCGTGGCTCGCGCAGCAGCGCTCTGAAACTTAGTTTTTTATAATATAGAGTGACTCTACTGATGATTTTAGAGAAAGCATCGTGCTGTTTATAGACTGGCTCGTGACGGGAAATCATTTTTATTGCTTAAATTCTGGTTCTATGGTTAAACCATAGAAATCTGCCTTACTAATCATTCCAGATTTCAGGCGAACGCATGTATTTCAGTAAAATGAACCTAAATGTGTGTAACATTTTCCAGGTTAATTTATTTGGAATTTGCAATTTTACCCTTATGGAAGCTAAAGACGAAAGTCTCAAAAGTCCCATACTTATTAGTCTTATTCTTATTACCTAACATTAACTTTTTGGGTAGAGTAGAAATTAAAAATGTAGTATCTATGTGAAGATAGAATTTCAGTAGCATATTGGGCTTTCCTTTAGGAGGCTGTTTCTCAGTACAAATGTGACAAAAAGCGGCGCGTGCCGGGTCGCCTCGTGCGAGCGGCCATCACTGCTATTTGCATGCTTCAAACTGCTTCAAACAGACGAAAAACTACGAAAGAGACGTGAGAATTCCTACCAATCTTCTTATTTTGAAAACATCCGGTCAATACCAACTGTAAAATGTGTTTTTATGTCGCTCCGATTCTGTAATAACAAAAATACCTGATGAAAAGTCGGCGTGACATTAAATTTTTATGACTCTACAAATTATTTGACAGAAGTATTTTGTTTGTTGCGTGGCGAGCGTGGTTCCTGTATTTTTGCGTCCCGCAGCGCCCTCTGGGTAATGTATGCGGAACCGCCTCGGTCTGACCCTGACCCCGAACAGCTGACTCCATCTCACCCCTTCCCCTCACTTCCTGCTCTTTTTAACTTTATCCAAATCCCGTTAAGTAAATTAAACGCGGCTTTGATAGATTTCAAGAAATCATGAATCTGAGTAGCAATTTTTGGTGGTGAGACTGTTATTTATAATCATTCTTACTTAGTTTCTTATACTTACTTACATCTTCGAGGTTAGTGCTAGATTTAATATGGAAATATTAAAAAAAAAAAAAAAAAAAAAAAAAAAAACACGCACTCACGCCTTGTACTAATGTACTCCCTTGCGGGGTAGGCAGAGGTGCATTGCTGCACCCACTTTTCGCCAGAGTGTATGTTAGTCCCAATGTAATAGGGGGCGGGCCTATTGCCATTTTACGGGCACATCCAAGACCCGAGAACAAATATCAGTGTTTAAACAAATATCTGCCCCAGCCGGGAATCGAACCCGGGACCATCGGCTCAGTAGTCAGGGTCACTAACCACTACGCCATTCGGTCGTCACGCCATGGAAATATTTTTTTGTTAAAAACATTCATTCGTTAAAAAAAAACTCATTATAATGAGTATTATAAAGAGTTAATTAATTACCTATAAGTACAGATTATTGAATATATTGGATATGAATACCTCAGGTGGCTTCAGTAGAAAATAGGCGAAGAATAAAACTGTAAAACAACGAATATCCGAATTTGTTTAACAATAAGTACATATAAAAATAAAAGCTTATTGTTACTTAATAACTTTTATATTATAAATTTAATCAGTGCAGTGGTTAATGTGAGTGAGGAGCTTGAAAGGAACATTTTAAAGCATGGGATGGAACACAAAACAATAAAAAGTATCTCAATGTATTTTTTCTACGATACAATAAAAAACTGAAAGTAAGCATACTGTTAATAATGTTTTTCTGCTAAGTATCTGCAAATAAGTATTATGTTCAAAATAATCAACCAATAACCCATTTGCAACTAAGCAATAACTGTCACTAAACTTAATTAACAACAGAGATCGGCAACAACGTACGTAATCTAAAACCTAAGCAGCAAATGAAATCAGTCGACTCGAAAGTGCAACACACATGAGTTGGCGTAGCGGATGCCTTACATCAAAACAAGGCTTAGGGGGGTGCGGGGCGGTGGGCGGTGCGCGGGGCGGGGCGTGCAGCGTGCACCGCCCGCCGCCGCCGCCGCCGCCGCTGCACTCCGCCGCCGAGCTGCACCGGCTCAATGCTACTAGGACATCATAATATCTGAAGATATGCAGGAGCGAGAGGATGTATGAAAATTGGTGACTGCAATAATTTCAATTGCCCCAATTTTCACTAGTTAGGTAAGTACTTCTGTATTTTTTTGCGGCAAATATGTTGTTGTTGTACATAATAAGCAAGAAATCCCTACCAAATTTAACTAAAACAATAACTTATTTTTGACAGAAAAATTGTGATAGTTTGATAAGTACGAATTCAATGTTGATGAATGTTCCCTGCTAAATTTTAGTACTGTAGCGCCATCTAGCGTTAGGTAGAAGAACTAAATTTTATTTGTCTCTAGTTAAATAGAGTATTGAGTAGAAATGCCACGAATATTCGGCAACTATTCGGTATTCGGCCTATTCGGCCAGTTTTTTCAGTATTCGGTATTCGGCCGAATAGTGCGTACTATTCGGGCCGAATACCGAATAGTAAATCTTGTAAAAAATGACTTGTTATTTTAATCAAAATTGTGTATTTATTTCCAAATCACAACATTTTAGTACTTAAAATTAATCAGTAGTAAGTTGTGCTGGATAAAAACGAGCATTTCAGCATTTTTTGGTAGCCCACGATTGCGTTTTTCATTGTAACCATCCTCAGAAAATAACCTCTCACTATAAACGCTACTTCCAGGTGAAGAAAGATAAGTTTTTGCAAATTTCAAAAGGGTCGGATATTGTTTTTTGTTTGCTGACCACCACTTGTAAGGATCGGCCGTCCGATATAGGCGAACTATTATCAAATAAAAATTCAACTCGCTTGCCACAGCATTCTGCCTCCTAATAATTAGCATTTCTCATACAATTTGTATCGACTTCTTCAAAGCAGTTCCAGGAACAAAAAAAAACAGGTTGTAGCGCCGAATATTCGGCCGCCGAATATTCGGCGCTTCGGCCGGCAGCGTCGCCGAATATTCGGTATTCGGTATTCGGCCAATTCACTATTCGTGGCAACACTAGTATTGAGCTATTCTATCGAATGTAAAGTTGAGTGCCTAGTGGTAGGTTGGTATTGTGACTATCGTGATAATCAAAGAATCAGTTAATTATAGCAAAGTTAAAAGCAAAACCTACAAAGGTTGTTGCTGGATATTTAATATATTTATAAGTATCTCATTTAAATAAAGCACGGATGTGCAATGTGCTTCATTATGAATTTCTACAGAACTTTATGGCAACATAATGGACAAAATGAAATAATTTTAGTGTTCGCGGATACAACGAGCAATTTACATGTTATTATCACATCGACAATAGATTACTAAAATAAAAATAAGGGCACATCCTGTCCCCAGCGATCGATTTGCATATTTTTTAAAATTTTCCACTAAATAACAAAAGCTGTGTTGATATGCGCGGCCATTTGTTTGTGTTTCCGGAATACTTTTGTGCATAATTCATAAAAGTTTAATCAACATGTCCTAAATCTAAGTTATCTATAAAGTGATAATGATATTAATTACACTTTTAACACAATAGATATGATGAATTCATGTCATGTCATAAATTTTTCATGAGATTTTGTATTGGACTCCATAAAAGTGATTCCATTATTGTGAACTACATTGTAGAGGTATTTAAGGTATGATTAAAGATCAACTATTATGTGACTAGCTATACCTGTCTACTTTGTTATTATTGATTATGCTCTTACTAACAATTCTAGTATCGACCCACACCTGTTTCTTGGAACAGATCTGAAGCAAATTTCATGATGAATTCTCTGAAAATCTAAGATTTCGGTGTCCTTTCGTGTAAATAGAAAAAGGATTTTATTAAATAAAGACAACCTGATTTGTACAACCTTCACTTTTAAGCTACGGTTGGAGGATGTATCTGAGTTTGGAGTGCGTAGATACATCATACAATGGGGTAAAGGGCTATAATAGATCATGGCTAAATAAGTGTTCACTTAGATATATGCTACTAAGTCTTAAAACATACCTGGTCTATACTTGTGTACCTAACATGATTTTGTGGAACGGCTACTGGTAGCGAACATAAGTAAATAAACATTGAGCTACGAGTATATAAAAAAATACCGACAGTGTCAACAGTAATTTAATGGTTATTTTATTTTAATATTATCACCTGTATCATCAATCATCGTATCTATTACTACCAAAGGGCATTAAAGACATCCGTCCTCAACGAATTATTATAAACAAATTCAAACAAGGGTAGCATACAAATAACCGTTCATATAAATTTGACTAATAAATTAGGAAGCTACGGAGGCATGACAACAAAGCGTATCCTTTGCATTAAAATATATTTTGTTCGTAATAATTCTTATCTAAAGGCAGTACGATTAGTTGTTATCATTGTTAAACAAATTATAAGTAGAAGTGCAGGTCTTCACGGTTGGAGGTTCTGCTTGTTTTATCGGTTGCCTTCATTTCGTCACCTGAACGGAAACAGCTACACAGCAACTGCATTAGTTCGACTTGTCCCACTCCTAATTTATGAAAATTATTGTTTTGAGGTGCCGTTGCTGAGTTAGTGGTTTAAACTATGCTTGCGGGGTTGAGCTATAGAAAGGTCTTCAAATATGACATGTAAAGTGTATGAAACATTTTTTTTAAATAATGTACTCGTGGTGACTTTGCAAGTTCTGAAATGTCTGCCTTTTAACTCGAGCTGGGCTGCAGACATGAAAAATATCGCGATACTAGCATGATCACACCATCACCATGGTAAAAAAAATTATACCAGAATACCTACTAAGTTTAAGAAAGCTTACAATCTATGACGTTATAATGTAGTTATCCCAGTTTCGACCTAAGTGTAGGAGGCGTCTGATTATCTGAAAATCTTTCATCAGCTACCACAAAGCGTTACATTTCAAAATGAATCGGACTACGACTGTAAAATATTCGATAAACAGGGCGAGTGTGTTTGCTTTTGCTGTGTTTAACATTGCTATTAAACAGTCGTGAAATGGACAGAAATAATCGTGTCGATCCGTTATATCTCGCCATTGGTATGACGCCTGCGTCCGCGCTCGCTACATAATAAATTCAATCTTACTCTTTCGAGCTAGTCTTGAACCTACATATCACCACTTCCATTCCACATCACTGTGGGACCTTTTTCTTTAATTCATTAAGTAAACCGTACTTTAATCATATTAAAGTCAACAATCACTATGGTAATGAAGGTGTTCTCTACCTGTTTGTATGCAGGCGAGCGGTGCGCGTGCGTGCGTGCGTCGACAGCGTCGTCGCTCGGCGTGCAAATGACACAAAAACAATCATCATTACATCACATTTTAGTGTAGTGCACATTTGGAGCGAGTTCCCCGGGAGCAGTGGCGGCGGCGGCGGAGGCTGCAGACTCCAGTTTTTGCTAGTCGCGGCGCGCGCCGCGCTCTGATCCATCAAAACACCGAACCAATACTGGGAACTAGAGCACACGCTCGCGGCCACTTTTGTAATTAAATATGTTAAAAAGGCGAATTTTAGTGAAATGATTTCAGAAGCGGGATCATAGGGTTCGGTGACAAAAAGCAGTAAGTTGTGTATGAATGGCGTTAGAGAGTATGGATGAGCGGACTGCGCAGCTAGGCAGCGGGCGGCAGCGGCGGCGGCGCGCAGCCCCCCGCGGCGCTGCTCCGCTGTTTTTGCCCGCGCATGCTCGCCTCGTGTCTTTTTCGCTCTTCCCGATCGGAATTCGTTGAGGGATCGCCGCTGCCGGTGGCAGCCGTCTTGTGACATGTCAGCGCGGGACGTGCGCTGCGTACGCGCAATTAGCCAGCTGCGCGACGCCTCCGCGCCGCCGCCGCCGCCGCCACGCCGCCGCGCCGCGCGACACACGCCGCGACCACGCTTCCGAGGAAACTCGTCTTTATTCAGGGAACAACCGTGAAAATACCTCGACGCATGTAGCAGTTAATTTGTAACCGCTAATTGTCCGTTTCTTGTACACTCTTTATTTGTCGAGGAAACTTCTACTCGCAACATACCTACGCGAACGACGCACTTTTTATTCCCTCACTACGTATCTACTATCTTCAACAGCCCTGCAAAAATGTATTACTTCATTACATTGGGTATTCAATTCAAGGAACAATGTATTTCAATTCAACAAACGGTAAACGTGGTCTACATTAAAATAATATGTGTAAAGCCTGTTCCCGAAGGCATTTTTTGGTCGCCGCGCCGCGCGAGGTGTTTTTGAGAAATATTCGGTGTCGCTCCGAGGTGGTGGCATAACAATGACAGATCGTACAATAGAAACTTATGTTTGACAAAACGTAAAAGTAAACATCGGCGAGTCGTGTGAATAAAAATAAAACAAAATCTTGAAGATGAATCCAGACAAGCTGTCGAAAGGTGACTTCAAACTTTAACAAGGTTTGATACGTGAAGCGGATGTGAATTTGTACAAAGTTTTCAAATGTTACCTTTGCCGCATTCGTAGGTCTGCGCAGAGCATTTCACTGTATGATTGTGTTGGAGCGAGCGGAGGCGGCGGCGTAATACCATAATACATGGTGTGATATTGTGACAATTATGGTGGAAGGTGTCGGTGCGCGGGCGCAGCGCTACACGTGTCGCCAGCACTTGCATAATGGAGCTCCCAGGGCCGCGCACCGCCGCGCTATCACACTACTTATTTACTCACAAATTAATCAATTTCATGTAAATGAATAATTTACATCAAATCAAATCGTAACTGACTGATTTTATTTGGATTGGTATTTCCTTCAATTCGTCGTTGAGCTTAGGTCCAAAGTGTATAAATATTTATAGCTTATGAAAGTCTGGCTGTTATTTCAAAATATGACGGAATATTTTAGCGCATAATTTTGCCATATATAATATAACAAATAAAAAAGTAAGTTTTGAATGCCCCGCTGGTGGCAGCCCTTCGGAATAACAGAAAGAGAAGCCGACTGGCTTTCCATTGAATCAAATTCATATATTTTGAGATTCAGTCGCCAATTTCAACTGTACAGTCAGCAAAATAATAATCACATTTAAATTATTCTTCACAATATTTGCAGTGCCTTACAGACATACCTAGATTTACACGTATAGACTAGATTATTTACATGAGTTTGCGCTGTTGTTCAGCTAATTATTTATAAATAACATTACAATAGGTAGTAAGTTTGTATAAACAATGGGCTACTGGAGATGGAGTAAATAATCTTATCTACTTTCAATATGCCAGAAGATATTTCACCAAGCAATATTCATACATCAGTGCACATTTTGTGTTCAAAAATCGGCAGCGAAACGGCATCGGCAGCGGTGCGTTTCAGTCGAAACTTCTAGAAATACACAGACTGCACAGTTTCCGTCCACAAGATCGGACAAATGCCTCCATTCTGTAACTCAGTGTCATTATATAGGTACATAATGTACTCGTAGAATTCAATACATAGACACATAATAAATGTTGTTTTGATTTTTCATCTGTTTCACACCATAATTATTACTACAACTTCACTATTTCACCATAAGTATCTGTGGAGTAAAGCTCATGCCAAATTTTATTTTAGTCCCTTATTAAACTCATGGTTTTGTCACACAGAGACCTACATATCATTCATCCAGGCATTTCTTACCTTACTTATGTGTAAATTGAGCAAAATCTCAATTGCTTTACAGGACTAAACAGTATCTGAAAGTTTCAGCACCGCAACTCGAAAACGACGCGTCTCGCAGTGTTCAGAGTGTCCAACACGCCAGTCCGACTGTCCGTACATTCCGAGAATTGTTTTATTGGATTATGCTGCGGGGCGAAGCAGCTATAACTATTCAGTGTCTTTTGTGTTATGGAAAAACTTGTTCTTGAATCCATGTAGTGTGAACGTATCGTTTATTTTTGCGAGTTAATCTTACATATGTACACATATTATCGCCGCGGCCGGCGACTGTCACTTCACGCCGCGCATGCGCGATTGTTAGTGCGCACAATGCGCTTGTAGGAGAATCTATACTTGAAAATATCAACGTAAATTATAACTGCATAGGCGTACCGATGTACTCAAAAAACAAGACTACGACCCAAAATTCGAGATCATTGGACATTATTTTAGTAACATTAGCTTAGAGATCGTTAGATTGATTTCCAACCGATTACCCTCGACGATGGCAGTGAAAATACTATAGCTGTATAAGTAAGGGTTCATCACCGCGTTGTGAAAATATCAGCTAAGCAGTTAAATTGTCTATTCATTAATGACTGACTCGACTTCTTGATAGAGATGATTATAAGAGGATAAGTGTTGTGATAAACTGGAAAAATACTACTTATAATAATTATTATAGATAGATTAAATGTATAAAGTAATAGTAGTTATAATAAGTAGTATTACGGACAGAGTCCAGGGTCCTTTATTCAATGTTGTCGGCAACTAACGTTTATTTGGACATATTTATGGCTATAGTTCCGCTTTTTGTGCGGATGGAAATATGTGTGGCGGGTCGCACGTCCTCGTGAGATTTCAGACACCTCTCCGCTTACTAAATTTAATATCCTCAGCCTTTACGCCGACGACGGACCAAAAAAACTATGAAATCGCCATTGTGTTGGCGGGAAGAGCAGTTCGCGCCTGGCACAGGCCACTCATGAAAATCATTTTGTTTTTATCGCAAAATGTATGTTTATGATAACACCTGTTTCGGCGATGCCTCCTCGATGGGTGTCAGTGGTAGCTTGTCTGGTTTTTTGCCAATTTAAGAGTAAAAAACGCCCGCATCGCGCCTAATTCAGCGGCGCGGGTGACGGCCCGGTGACGATGACACGCCGCGCGGCAATGTGCACTCACCGGAAATGCCTTCTAGATACCAATAATGTATATCATTATGGGAACTACACTGTTCATGCATTCCTAATGTTATGACTTACTTAGTACTTAGTTTCCTATGTCCCATGGCAGAGGGCGTCTACAGTGACTCTCCATCGCAACCGGTCTTGAGCTTCGCGTTTGATTTCGCTAATGTTATAATGCACTTTAAATTAAGTCATTTAAAAGTATATTATAAAATATATTTTTTACTAATGAAGCAGTATTATGATTTCGAATATCAATAAATAATTCAAATTCAAATTCAAATTGTATGTAAGTTAAGATTTTCTATAAGAGATTCATATTTAATCTTTATTATTATTTCATATCAGTCTTCAAGTCATCAAAGAATGACCGCCGTCTATAGCCGGTCGCATTTTTCAATAATCGCGTCACAAAAATGTCGTCCCAATAATAATAAATATTATAACGTGGAGCGATTTTATGATGTTTTGACCGTGAGAAAGATATGCCGAGTTTTTGGCCCATAGCGTAGTTCGACCCTAGACTGTTCGATCTTCCGCAAGGTCTACTGATAAATTCCCAGGTCGTTCCGAGCACAGATTAACCAGACACTGATCTGTCTACAGCCTGCTCAAGTTGATAAAGCGCGCGTGTGGAGGCGCTGATAGTAAACTCTCCTTAACGCTGCCCAGAGTTATATATTTTCGAAACACAATCCATAAGAAACACAACAATAATCGTACGTTTCTCTCGACAATGTTCCTTTGAATAAATAGACTTAAAGCGCGCAGATACAATGTCGAAGATTTGTTCACTCGTGCTAAAAGAGCGCGTGATTACCGCGCGGACTCCCTTGAGTTATGGACTCCTCGCTCCATCCATATCTACTAAACTTCCCATTGATTCCACAGCTTTATCATCTGATTAAGTACGTATTGGCTATATGTGCACTAAACTATGAATAAATCAATATCTAACATTGTTATAATAAACTGTAGCGAATAATATTACAACAAGTCATAAAATAAAATAGAGTTGGCCAGCGTGTCCTCAACTCCTCAACTCGAATGTCATCTCGGTATGATATTGCAATCAAAATTGACGTGGGAAATATGCTCGTTTGCGGGAACACAGACAACATGTGCCTATAAATCTTTAAATGAATTATAGAACTAGTCGCAAGTACTGACGTTGCATAATTCGATCATATTATTATTCGTAACTGTGTTCGGTCGGTCGCAGCGCGCAACGGTCACAGGAGTTGTTATAATAAATAACCACAACGATCCATCGCAGATCAATCTGGCTTCACTCGATACCATCGGCTATATTCGAGATGTTCTCAAAGTTATCAATTTATCGAGACTCGAATATTAATCAAATTGCTTCTGTGATATCTATACACTTTTGTTTGCTATTATGTTTCACTATAAGTAGTGTGCATAACTACAAAAACCCTTTTGAAATGGATTGTACCCACCGAAATCCTATAAGCGGACTCACGGTGGTACAGTAAGGTACAGATAAACCTGACCCCCCTCAGAAGCATTGTTAGTATGAGAGGGGGGTCAGGTTTCTTTGCACCTGACCGTACTCATTTTGTTCGACATTTAGTAGATAGTTTATTAGTGAATGGCTCCGAGCGTGATCTCTTTATACACCTTGCAAAAATATCCAGCACAGATAAATTACCACGCCAACGTCTAAGATTTTATGTCATACGGTCTTGTACAGTTAAAATAAGTTATGTGACGTAAACTTTGTACTATACTTTCAAGCACAGAAGAAAGGAATATTTTTTAAAAATATACATGGCTATATATCCCACATTACATTATTTAGATATTATATTTTATAACGGCATACTTAATTATATTTAGAGCTCTCAATGCCATCCATAAGTTACTGCAAAGACAGTTCAGTAAACATACATAAATAACTTTCGTTATTCAAATCCGAAAGCATCATTTTAATAAGACAAAATGATGAATAAATAAATCTTCTTTGTTTCGTTAACGATTGTCTCAAGCAGGAAAAATAAATATTTAGATTTGGCACTGCACAGTGAGGCAGACGTAGAATGTTACAATATATATTCGTTTTATGCGTCGAGAACACAATATATAAAAAAACTCAAAGAAACATGATTGTATTCTCTTATAAAGAGCCTTTACTTTGCTTGCAAAATTGACATCCAAATCAGATTAATCCAATCAATGTAAATTTATGACGCACCCGGAGCGACCGCGGCGCGCACTGGCAGCCATTGAGAGATCTGGCGGCAGCGGGGCGGCGGCGGCGGGCTGCCACCAGCTGCATTGTCCCAGTTCATACAACTCAAAAATATCAATACACCACCGCATTTCCATTGCTACAATAACCATAACTTTGTATGATTCCTCGACAGACCCTCAAAAAGGGTAAATTAGTTGTTAGTGATTCAGGTCACAGTTTTACTCTCAAATTTGCCAATGTCTTGAGCAGTCATGGGCCGTGTTTTTGCGGCAATTACAAGGACCTGCGAGGCTGCAGCGCTTTCCGAGATGTCTTTGATTTATTTATCTGTCTGTTTCGGCGGTGAGTAAAATATGAGCACGGCCCATCAAATATTCAGCCCGTTTTGGAGACCGGGCGCAACTCTTAATGCTTATTATAATAAAAACTCGATAGTTCATACTGCCCTCGAAAAATAACGTACGATATTTGGAGTAGGTATAGCAAATATTTATAAGAAGTGGGATCCAATAGTCTTAATTCTGAGTTTTAATGCCTGGCATTACCTAGTTAATTCTTTATTAATTTATTTAATTACGATATTAAAATTAAATAAATTAACAGATTAGGTATATTAGATATTTTTGTTGCAGCATGGTGGGGTGGTGACATCGTGATCGTGACACACGGTTCTACTCTACTAGCCCGAATAAATTTCTAGGCATGGTGGACGTTGAAGTCGTTTGACAACGTGCACGTTTTTAACAAATCCGGAAAATATTCAGGGTATGTTAAATAGGCAAGCAGGCAAATAATAATAATAATATGTGGGGACACGGCAGCCGTCCGACCCCAAGCTAGGCAGAACCTTTAATATGGGTGTCGGACAGCTCATAGGTACCTATCTACCTACAGTAAATTATAAGGTTTTGTGAAGTACCTATACTATTGTTTAGCAAATAATTTTATACATTCTGTTTATTTTGTACATAAATATGTATTATGTTTTTAATATTCTGATATTCGTCGTAAAAAAATACTAACTTATTCTCAAAGTATCAAGACCTTGCGGGATGTGACCCGCGGTCGGTTATATTTCATCGTGCCGTTGTCACATGATGCCCGCGGAGATTCATCTTTAATTGGGCGAGCCTTCGCGGCTGTCTGCTGTCGTCTGACCTTTATTACATGATATTGTACGCAGGCTAATGCTTCTGTGTATACATTTTCCTTATTTAAAAACTGAACTTTAGTAACCGTTTTCTTATCGCAAATAAACGATTACGTCGCGGCGATCCCCAACATTCATACACACTGTTAAACGTAAAGTTATTTACAAGATTAAATGCTGGGGGCTTTTCTGACACTTCCAAACTTGGTAATGTCTTGAAGATGTCGGCCATTAGTAGGCCGTCAGCGTCGTGACGGGAGCGCGTCAAGAATGGCCGCGCGCGCATCACACCACCGCCGCCATTGCAATGTCATCCAGGTAGTTACGACACGTAATTAAAATCAATATTTATAGCCCCATTACTGAACGTAAATAAGAACTCTTAGACGCATTCTCAGTGACAGCCTCTAGTACTTACTCCTTCACTGTCGCGCGCTATGCAGCAACAATAAACCAGTGCGTCTATTAGAACAACCCGACTAGCTCATAATACGGCAAGTCTGTCCTCGACATTGGCATATGTGATGGAGGATATGTCGTCTAATCTATGGATCATCATTTATTTCATATAACTGTCTGAGCTATAATAAGCGATGCGGTGCAGGAAGCCCGCTCCATTAGTAGGAAAAATTTCCGTGAAAAATTAATTGGAACCAAACTGGGTGGTGTTGGCCGACGCTCGGTGTATTGATATGATCGAAGATGGTAGTGATTTCAAACCACTAGCTTTTTGCTAATTACATAAATGTGCATCATGCGAGTCCATATTTGAAAGTCGCACAGCTAGGAAGGACATATCGCGGACCATACTTTTTGCTAGGTGTTATAGATACCATTATAAATAATGCGGGGCAGTGTTCATTATTTTAGTAAGTACGTAGATCCTGGGAAGGCAATTTACTTATTAATATGATTATTTATGTTTCACGAATCAGTCTAAAATAACAATTGCCTTTGATTTTTACAGTACCTAATCCATTCTAGAGTAATGAAGCCGGACACCATTGTATAGCATAGATAGGTGTTGAAAGTATACCTACAATTAATATTGGTTTTGAAAGCTTATTAAATATAATGCACCAAAACCAAAAATGAAGTCAGGTGGTTTAATTCACATAAATTAGTTTTTCTTTAATTGCATCTGTGAAAATTCATTGTCTGAAAATAAGTGCAAAATACAGGCCTATTCCTATGCAACCTACGCCGTTTATCTTGGTCTTCAGAAATGACTAGACGAGATAAATATATGAACAGTTGTAAATTTGATGTGACTTAGGTATTCAATTAGGAATCTTGGATTGAATGACATAAAGCTGGCGGGTGGAGCAATAAAGTACATCGTAATTACAGGTCAGCGGCAACCGGGCCTTTCCTTTGAATTCATGTCTCGTACCGCTTATAGTTCTTCTATACGGAACAAGTTGGAATGATAACGTCTGACAAGTTGATTATAAAGTTCTAGTTTTAGAATTTGATTCCTCCAACCCTAAGACATGGCCATGCAGCATAAAAAACGTGGTTTTAGTCCATGGAAATAGTAGCACTTGAAAGATTGTTATTTCATTAATGTGTGTGCACTGCTGTGCACTTATTATTGGATATTAGCATTTTCAGTATGGCATCATCTTAACATACAATAATGGTAGATTGTCCAACCACAACAAATACAACAAACGAATCGTCGTAGGTGCGTCCGTAAACAATTATGTTAACATTTTTCGAGTGTAAAAAGTGAACATATTAGGTACCTATTGCATATACAGGTGAGCTCGCTCGTGCCCATGTCCTCAATACTTTTTGTATGAGTGCAGCAATAACTTGTGCTGTCAAGCCTTACGTCAATTTGACATTAAGTTATGACGATTCTCGGTATCGATAAAACCTCATACTCATTATTATCTTTAATTATGACAGTTTTCCTTATATGAATGGTTTACTTGAGGAGCTGCAAAAAACTGCGCATCACCGAGCCCTATAGAGGGAACGTAAGAAGCGATCAGATTCTTTGCGCTAGCAACTTTTATGGTCACTAATATTGTTTTATGTACAAAAAGCCAACGCACGCATCTGAAATGCCTTGTAGCACCAGACGTTGTTTAATCTAATGTCGATTATGTAACAGGGCAGTGATCCTAGTCCGTGTTTAACTGTCGCTATTAGGGCAGATGGCTTATGCATTTGTAGAGCAGTCGGCCATCGCTGCACTGTCGCAAACAGCGATCCGTTTCGTTCCAGTTATTGTACCGTTTTGTCTATGCTCGCTGGCTTTATTGCCGCGTTTTGTTGTCTTCTTTGGTCTATGGTCCTAATTGATCGCCTAATCTAAGGAATATCCTTAAATTCATTTTGGAAAACTAAATCTTGAAGCAATTTATGTTGCTTCTCGGTGATTGATTAATAATTAATAATATTAAATAGAATATTAAGTATACATAACATTTAAGTGAGTTCCCGTTATAGAAACGACTTCGTAAATCTTAGTTAACAAAGTTGACAACAATGCTGTAACTCTCACCCTAGTTCCTCCCGACATACTTCAGCTCAAGCTCATATATTATGTTTTAGGGAGCCACATATCAAGTAACAAAGTGAGAACACTATAACTTTTAGTGTGTAATAGTAATAACAATAAGTAATACGTAACAAAAACAGCAATTACCATTATCATAGCGTCGATTCACCGATAAGCGAGAATTAACACATCGTCAGCCATGTTTGCTTTGGGAATATGGATGTGTTATGCAAAGCGATATTTGCATAATTAAGTTTTTTATGCTTTTGTTTACATATTAATAACAAACTGATGTTAATTACATGATTCTTCTCTAAAGTCCTCCAGTGTGTTTTGTATGAGCTTTTTATAAATAAGAAATACCTAAAAATATTTAGCTCATATTCAATAACCATTACTTAGCTAGAAAACCTCGCCTCAATAGAAAATTCTAGCCCATGATGATTATGACAAAGGTAGGCAATATAAAGGTGGGGTATTCACAGCGGCGTTTCCACAGCTATTTTGAACACCTTTATAACACTTTCCTTTTTCATTCGATGTTTGGTAAGCGTGACTCGTGAAAGATTGATCAATAAGTAAAGATATATCTTGAAAACTTCACAAGTTTTTGCATCAATAAATGAAGATAACTTCATGAGCAACAAAAAGCGCTGATCGCAGCGTAGCCGTGTTGCATAAACTCGTCCTGGCCACGCATTTTATATTCAATTCTGCTTACGTGAGTAGTAAAAATAAATAAAAAGCGAGTGGAGCTATGATACGAGCCGGTTGCGAGTTATTGGTCCCCGGACTGTGGCCGGGACGGTCAATTTCTCTAATTAATTAACGATCCTTTAGATAAGGCCAGCTGACAACGTTATTTGTGGCGAACAAATCTTTGAGGCATAAATTTCACTTTACACGATCTAAACTGTGAAATGTGCGCGTGTGCATATGCGATAATACTTGTAAGTTAATCCCACACCCCGGGTAATCCTAAATTTTAATACTTACTACAAATTTCATTGTCCATTTTATTTTGTGCTTTAAATTAAATGGAAGGTATTATTATTCGATAAGCAAATAGCCTGCATCATTTTATTTAAATATCTAAAGTTGGCTTGCTTTACATTCGAAGTGAGCGTAACGGGCCGGTCTCTATATTCCCAGCGTGTAGGTATCTCGCACACGTCTATATCTATGACATCTTTATTGGGTATTCGCAACATTGCGGGCTAGAGAGGCGCGTGCAATTCTAGATTCACACGGCGCGTCCGCGAACACTCTGTGCTAAATATTCGTGAAAGATTCACTCGAAAGGCGACCCAACAATTTACATTTGTCACATAAATAAAAGAAGCGAGGGTCTCATTAGGCGGCTACTGCCTGCGCCCGCGCCGCCGCCGCCGCCGCCGCCGCCGCCGCCGGTGTCGCCGGGGCCAGCCGGCTGTAACTATGATAACAAGAGAGTGGGAGAATTAACATAATTATTATGTTTGGGAATGAGTACCTATGTAATAATATCTAAAACTATGGGGTTTGTCTAAATATACAAAAACTGAATTATCAAAAATTATCTCTAAAGAAGATTTAATTTGATTACTTATAGGTACCTACAGGATGTTGCAAAAACTTAGCCGAAAGGGGGTTACCCACACGTGGTCCATCTGAACAACTAAAAATTCCCGTGACCATCAGTTTTTTTATGTAGCACTTTTGCAACAGCCTGTAGATAATTTGATTGTTATGTTCCAAAGTTATACTTACAGAATAACCTTAAAAATCAGCCGCATTTGGATTACAATTTTTTTTTCAAAACCACTTCATATATTGTAGTTAGTAGAAGTCGTTAAGGAAAAGATTGTTTGAAGACGTCGTCTGCATCAATAATTTTCTCATTTCAAATATTTCTCAGAGAAATAGAAACGAAGAGTTCTTTGAATTAAATTTTACTGCAGTAATTAAGATAGAAGGTCATATTTAGGCTTTTAACAGAACGCATAAGTACATAAAGTATGTATGTGTTTCATTAATCAATGATCATCAGTCGATTAAACAATCATTTTAAAATTTTATGTTTTACCTCTACCTATGCTAACTGTTAACTTTTAAGGTATATTTGGTAATACACCTTCAACTTTTAGTTATTCAAGTCAGGGCAGCTATTTAGCGTCACATTTGTTTTGGGATCAGTGAGTGAGACAGGGTAACAACCTCGCTCAGGCTATATTTTGACAGTTTGTTTTACAACCATGGGAAAAGCTAATTGTGGAATGTTTCGACAATACAAGTTACATCGCGGTGACCTCAGCTCGACGGTCCAATGATTTCTGAATAGCAATGTGAGTCGGTCAGCGCGCGTTTACATGTCGGCCACGTAACGACACACATACTTTGAGAACATTTGCACAAATGTCATTTTGTTGCGGACGCTCTCATGTCTTATGACGAGATTGAGGATTGGGCGAGCTGAATCTGTGAAGAAGCTTCCCGCATGCAGATACTAGCTATTTTTTAATGCGCCGTAGTATGTAAAAACAGTATCTAGTGCTCTTACGGCGAAAGAAAACATCGTGAAGAAACCTGCATTGTGCAATGGTCCAAGCTTAGGAAGGCAGTTTAGACCTTGGGGATATGCACAAAGGTTCCACTCGAGAGAGCCAGGTGCAGGTACTTACACAGAGAATAGAATAGAATAGAGTATCTAGTACCTAGTATATATACCTATACAGTTACGGTTCTATATCAATATGTTAGGGTTTTCCGAAATGAGCCTCCTCGCGTGATGTACGTCTCGCGCGCCCTGGTCTGTCAGATCCTCGAAGTGGTCGCCGTGACCGAAATCGGACCTCATCATCATCATTAGACCATCCCTGTAGGTGCGATATAATTTTCTTTAATAATAATTCATAATTTCCCACACGTAGGGTGACTTGCACAAAACGTATTTAAATCTATTGCTCGCTTGCTTTGACAGTATAATGACAGAGCAAGACAGCAATAGATAAATAGGTTTAAATGTCTTCTGTCTAGTCACCCTTAGAAATATTAACACGGGCCCGAAGTCTGCTAAATTAAGCAGATTCGGGCTGTCGATGAAAGGTTGAAATCAGAGCCGTACCGTTGAAATCGGAGCGGTATCCAAGAACTTTCAGAATTTGCTGATGTGGCTATGAGATTCTGTAACAATAATTCATTGACCAACACACATAAATCTTGTTAATCGTAAGTAAGTTATAAAATATTCTAAGTCGGCGTCGCTCGCGCAACACAGGAGCTGTTGGTGATTCCGCGAAGTCGTTTGGAAAGCAGCCTGTGATTTGCAAGGTCACGCGTATAACACGGATGTTCCCGATATTGAAATGTACAGACGTGCTTTATTCACCTACATATCAACTCATACAATTTGAAAAGATCCGACAGAATATGCTACCAACAAACATAAATAGCACTTTAACTGGACGCAATAGGAGCTAGGATCCCTCCGCCCTCTTAGGAAAGTGCTGGTTTGATTGTTGCCCAACGCGCCTGGCGGGAGTATGAGAATCGCATACTCATATTGAATACGAAGCAGTGGAACGGTACGACACCAGTTCATATGGTAAATTCCGTATTGCGAATTATTAAATTATTTATGGCGTATGTCGCGGCGGCGGCTGCCACGTCCGTCGATCGCTGAACCGCAATATCGGGAATCCCTGTTCGCTACTAATGCAATAATTTGGCGTATTTTGCAATCTCGTATTGAATATTGAATAGTTGGTAAATAGTTTATGTTTTCGACGTGGATTTCATTGTTCGGACGTGATCCGGCGCGGCCCCAGTTGTGAAACTTGGACACATGCATAACATACAATAACAGGTGCTTGTGTGAATAAATATTTTATGTTTTTGGGGCAGTTTGCTGTGCTTTCTTTTTTGCAACGTGAGAGTAATGTCACTTTTTGCCACTGTACCGTAGTATAGCAAATAGAATTAAGCCTTAATTTGAACGTACCAAATCTAACGGCACGCGACGATGTTCGGTTACAAAGTGGTTTACCGCACCCTCAAGCCAAAACATTTTAGTGCCAGTTGATACTGTTCAGAAGTAATCAAGTCATTCTTGTCTGAAACTGGGTGTTACGAATAACACCGGTCATAATTCACAACCAGATAGGAATCGCGCCTGAGGATGAAAACTGAAATATCAATTTCAAGTTTTATAGCTGATGGGCACGCGAGCGCTGTGCGCCAACGGAAGGCGTTTGTTTATAATATACTTTTCAACCCCCTTCTAAAAAATTGTAGTGTTATAAGACTTATAAGCTTAACGTGTGTCACACAGAAACACGTGTAAAGCTAAAATTGATAGCTCAAAAGAAATGCCTGAAAATGAGGACATCACATGGGTCAAGACTTCAGGAGAGATCAGCTTAATGATAAGAGCTTACGAACGTTACATGGACATTATGGCTAATCTGAATATACCCTAGGCACCGTAGTTGACTTTTGCTACATAATTTGGTTAGGTAATATAGGTATTATACTTTAGTAAAATTAACGATGAAGTTAGTGTTTTTTTAACCGAAGCAGCTCGCGATAAAAACTAGTCAGCAAACAAATAAGCCACTATAATATACCACTTAAATATCTCGTATATTATAATTTAACGAAATAAACAAAACGAAAAACTCCCGAAAACAATATATCATTCATAGTTGTGAAACAATAGAACCCTAAATAATTATGAATAATGTGATTTGAAGTAACAACTAACAGCACTAATCACGTTGGATCGCGTGCGGCTCCAAGTGATATGATTTAATTTCATCGCCGAGTGGTTTCAAGGGAATTGAACCACAAATAGCAGTTAACCAACCATTCATATTGTTAGGAGTAGGGCTTTCAATTATACTTAGGAAAGGCACCTATTTCAAATTTGTTATTCTGTAAGGTCAGAAAATCGTTTAACTGGGTACTTGCGTTCTCATTTCAGCTTTACAAGCTTTGTCAAGAAAACAAATTAGGTATATGCCGTAGGTAATCTTTCACCTGTAAACCTTCTATTAAAATTTATGATAACGGTTAAATCAGATGGAAGCTGTCAAATAAAATTGCAGACTGTCGAAAAAATCTAACTTATCAAGGTAGATATTAAATTTGACTATAAAATAGCGCAGAAAGACACCGTCTATAATAACTATTAACAAACTGTCGGTTTATACACTATGATGATTTGATGGGCACCGTCCCATCATTTGTCATAAGCAGGGCGGGATCGCGTGTTATGAAGTGTCGACGTGATGGAGCCGACCCACTGCCGAGGCCGAGGGGTAACTTATTAACAACCTGCCATTATGATTTCACATGCAAACTTCGATCATCACTTTTTGTGAACTTTATATCTATTCATAGATGTGGAGCTACTGTTCAGAAATATTGAAGCATTTTAACTATTGTTCAGTATGTAAATGAAATAACGTCTAAAGTGAAGTAACAAGTAGGGTACCAGCGAAAAATACACATTGCAAAGAAATAATCCCCTAACATCGATTCCAGAATAATGAAAAACTCGGAAAAATCCACTTACGCAACGTTGACTTGAAATTAAATGCACAACGAGACACCTCCCCTGGTTTAGCCCTCAGCCCATTAATATTCTGAGCTTGTAGAACACATTACAGAACCAAAATACATAACGGGAGAAAGAATATCTGTGTCCCCGACAACAGCCGGCGGCGGCGGCGGCGGAGACTACACGCGGGGAAGGTAATTGAAAAATAAAACACCGTAATAATAGAATTTACATCACGTGCTCCCAATGACAATTTTCCGACTGATTCTGGCAGGCAATCGACAAAGAATTAAAAGGGAAATGATAACTTGCGCACCGTAATTTGTCGCTTTGTTGTTCGCATACGTGTAGGTTTTTGTTCATTGTTACTTAAAATGATTTGATAGATTATAATATTAGGTACATGTATCTGATCTTAGCATCGAGTTAACAACTTTTACTTCCATTTTGGCCATTTACAAGTTTACAACGCAGTAAAGCTGTATTAAAATATCACGTTGGCGTCCATAAGGTTGTTGACTGTGAGAATATTGAACGGAATAGGAGAATTTCCCTCGGATAATAGCGGCCATTCTCTCTTCTAACATTTGTATGCAGATCTTCGGGTAAACGGCGGATAGTTTCGTGCGCTTGGGCACATTTCCGTACAATAGTTTGTGGCGGCGGGGGCTAGTTAGACTCAAGTGAGATGTAAATATGCGAGGCGCAGGTCACCGCGGTCGGCGCGTGCTTTGTCTCATTGTCCCACTACACACCATCTTTACTTTTAATAGTGCAGCTGCATGCGTGAAATCTGCCATTTCATTAAACGACATATTAAATACCAATATAAAATACTCCCGGTCTTGCTTAGCGGAAATGTATGCGCTTTTCATACCATTCAGTTAACCTGCACAGGTATATAACACACAATGGTCGTTTAAATTTCAAATCGTGTATGTAGAGTGACATTGTCATTTATTCATCCCACTTAACATGACACCATTCTTCAGAGGAGATATGCGCGCTCGCCGCCGCGTCGCTCGCGATATGGGCACGGCCGGACGGGTCACTGCATAAGGACTGGACGAGCTCGCGGCTCACAAACACACACGGATCATTTACCTATTTATCATTAGTCAAATGCTCTCTTGAATAATAGCACCGCTCAACCCTCAATCCTACAGCCGCAGCATACCTTGTGACCTAAAAACTTAGCTCTGCAAAACAAGGACATATTACTGCATGAAACAGCCAAGATATAAGTCGAGCATTAGTTTTATTAAGGTTATCGCTAGAGAATCCATCATGCTGCTCTATCCCGTGTCTTCGTGCAGGATTTATTGCAGCTTTCCTCAAACTATTAGCATATTATCTTAATGATGAGGAACGCCTGCTCGCCGGCTATCACCATATTCCAATTAATGCTGGAAATATGCGCCCGCGCCGCGTCCTCTGTTTTATTAACCTTTCATAATGTGCATCCTTTATCTGAGACATTAAATCAGCTTTAATGTGTATCAGTTATTAGTTGGTATTTATTACCCGAAGGTAATCTCGGAAATATACTGCTAAGAAAAGATAATTTAAAAGAATTGAGTTAAATAAATAGTGATGTTCAAGGTCTGAAATAGGGCACGTAAAGTGACTTTATGAGCGGTACAAGTGTGTTAATTGCATTTCGTTGTTATGTCCCTAGGAATAACACTTACTCTGAATGGTAGCATAGTTGTATTGCTTATTTATTAAAACCTCGTGTAATATTTCCACAAAGTAAGTATTTAAGATGCATGTAGACTGGGCAGTTATTCTGCCGCCGCGGGTAAATAACGTCTCGGGCGCCGCGTGCCTCCCGCGGCCGCGGCTCCCAGGCCACACCTAATTAAGCGAGGACGTGACATAGCCGCGTTATAAATTTTAAATCTCTTACCACGACCGCGTCTAAAAAGAAAAAGAAAAGCCCCGCAGAAGTAGAAACAATACAAATAAATAAATCGAAGGGACGACCGCTCGCACAAATGCGCTCGGTGATATTTTTATTATCTTTGAATGTTATTATTTTATAAAAAAAACAGCAATTAACCTTTTTAACTATACTTTTCTTTTTGTGAAACAGGATTATCAATTAAATGTGCATCTTTAAATGGCGTGTCCAACTATTTACACTTCATAAAATAGGAGCGAGTTAAAGATATGGCTATTGTTGCGGAATGCAAAATGAGTGTAGTGCAGGTCGGAGCGGCGGTGACGACGCCTGCCGTCAGCGCTCCGTCGGCGCGCGGCTGGCAGCTGTATGGCGAACACAGTAGCAGCCACCGATCATCCAGTGAAATATATAAATCGAGCGCGTTATCATCTTCGGCGATCACCGCGGATGGGTATGGCGGCCGCCGAACGTGAAATAAATATCCATTACCATACTCAAATGTGGTGAGGAGTGAGCGCGGTGCCCACAAAGCGCGCGTCAGCCCGACAACCCGCCTCATCTATAACTCCTTATTATTATTTGAATGAGATCTATTGATCCGCGAGGTGTGGAAACCGCGATCCGATCGGACGAAGATCATTTTGTTCGACTGGAGCGACCGCTTTTGAACTAACCTGACATTACAATGGCGACTCGTGACGGCAATGATTTAAAATCTGTTAACAGGACGGTTCTCTTTTTAACGATTGGTATGCGATTTCCATAAATGGCTTTTCAGATTACCTGGATAGGTATTCGAAGTACATTCCCGTAATACAGAGTAGCTGGGCTAGCCGACGGACGCACGTAACCCTGTTGTATTGTGTAGGTGGGAGGACGCGGGGGAGCGACGAACAATGTGAGATCGCAAACAATGATGGAATGAGGGATAATAGTAATGAAGAAACTGAAATCCCGCCGTAATGAGGCCTCGGTTCATTGCACCCCATATCTCTGTATCTGCAGCAATTATCTCCCGGCCCCGTACGAATGTACGCGCGCCATTTCATCAAGATATCGACTAATGTTCCATACAAGTCTATAACTCCTTCCTACCTGCTATTATGTCGTTGATTAATAAAATAATTACGATTAATCGGTGGGACCCGGAACGCATTCAAAAGAAATGTGAATAAGAGCGCTCTACTAACGTTTATTTTAATCCAATTTGAAACATCAATCAATACGACCTTCACATAAATCTAAACAGCAATGACTTTATTGCAGTCGAGTTGAGTTGATCATACACAAGTACAATGCCTAGATAGTTGACGAATCGGTGTATTCCGCTCTGTGCATGGTTGGTACTTTTGTATATTTTGATCAACAAATTAATGAAAACGATTTGTGACGCTTCCGATGACTTCTTAAGCATCCAGCCACAATCAACCTGATCAAAAACTGATATAGTAATTATTGTATAATTCGTCTAAAAGCAGAAGTAACGAAATGGTATATCTTGGCAAGGATACAGTTGCACCTATGTATACCTTACACATAACTTCTACATCAATAGTAAACTGATAGGTACGAGATGGGCTGACCGGAGCGGACTCGGCCGCCGGCCCGTGCCAATCATCGGTGATAAAATAATAGCCCCACTGCAGGAAACGCAGTTATTCGCAGCACCGACTCATGGGGGCTTTTAATCAACACTTTATTGTTTAATGACCCCTCGCCGATCCGTAAATTAAAAGGGTGACGGCTTAGGCCCTATTGACGACTGCGTAATATGTGAGCAGATTTAGACTAAATATTCGATGGCCGATAATAACGCACGGCAATTTTCTCGTCTGTCTAACTAACCCCTTCGTGGCCTTCCTTGTTAGCAGTACATTGACAGATGCACTTAGGTTTTGGATTGTATTCTAATTTAACTTCAGGACTGCTCGTAATTTGGAACAAATATGATACCAAATTAATTACTTATTTGCAGAAAAATATTTTTGTTTAAACAATTAAGCTAACAATATAGTAACAAAAGTCCACCTATCAAGGGATGAAAGCTATGCGTATAATGAGTATAAGTAATATCAAGTACCTAAACTTATATGATTACAGACAAAAAACGAGTAGAGTCGCAATATTCTGCATGGACATCCACGGGTGTTATATACATATAACATATATAAAGGGTGTTGCAAAAAGGGTATACTAAGCCGAAACCTACATACATGTGCGGCATGTTATATCTAAGCCCAAAAATGAAATCAGAATTTCAAAATTTGCGAAAAAAAGTCATTCTCCATAGTAAAAATTCACGTAATCTACAAAGTTTCAACATGCTGCACATGTAGGTTTCGGCTTAGTACCTATACCCTTTTTGTAACACCCTGTATATACTGTGCAACAGGACTGACTGGGTCAACCAGGAGGATGAAGGCAACATACAATGGACTCCCGTTCTATTCTATTCTATTCTCTGTGGGGGTGTAAGTACCTGCACCTGGCTCTCTCGAGTGGAACCTTTGGACTTCCGTTTCTACGAGTATGTTATTCGTACTCAAGACACAACAACCTACACAGTACACAGGCCTTTCGGTATTTTTTATAAGTACTATTTTATTTCAGGTAAATGTTATTGGAAACTATCAATTGTATAGGATCGCCTCCACAGCTTTCTGTCTGCGATAGTGTATTAGTAGCATTTGATCCCTAACTTTTAATGCTTCACCCCGGCATTAAAATTATGTGTTTATTTGTATCACAGGCTATTGTAGGGCCTCGAGGAGCCAGGTAATGGACACCGCATCAAGGTCTTCTCCGTATCTGTTGCTGTAATCATTTACAACTCTTTAGTTACACGCTAATTTATCCATTAGCCGTTGCAACTCGTTGCTGAGTTTCAGGAACAAGGTTTATGTGTGATATATTGCTGAGTTTTTACATTAGATGTTTTTCACACTACAAGTTTGTATTTTTACTATAACACTTACTATGTTCGATATGTCTGTTTGTCCGTCCCACCGACTGTATGTCCGCCCGAACGTAACTCCCACTTTTGTAATAAATTGGTACATGTCGAGTTCGAACACTTTTAAGATTTGTAGGTGGGTAGACTGAAATCCTTCTACCCCTTTAGTACGGTAGGTAATTTTTTCTTTGACAAGATGCCAGTCGTCAGTCGTCGTCGTGTTGTTCTGCCATTGTAACTCGGAGCGGGCGTAATTATCGGATTAATAGTGAATTTGGGAAATATCGGTTAAATATGACCAGCTGCCATTAGACATTACATTGGTTTACTATATTTTAAACAGACAAAATGAATTTTGTGACTGAATATCAAGATTCCTTAGGAATTCGTCTTCTAGGGTACCCGCACAAAGTCCTGGAACTTCGGCTATGGCCTACGTAAGAAAAATTCTTTTTAATTATATTATCTAACAAGTTATTTTTTATTGTGACTGATGTCAATGAAATTAGCAGGTTAGTGTTATTGTAGTAGTAAGGAAATCGCGAGAGGCTAGTGACCCCGCCAGGCAGGTACATAATACTTGAAACAGTATTTGATAGCAAAAATAACAATAAAACCCTGCGGGCGTTAATTACTTGGAACTTGATATCATTCATTAGGAGAGCCCTAAATTATTGCCCTCTGCGAAATTCTTAATTATATATCTTAAATTTCTAAGTAAAATTTAGCCTTAAGCGCCGACAGAACTGCAAAATGATATGTTTGTAAACAAAATTTTACCGTTATACTGACAGATTTAACCCTACCATATTGTAGTTTTTATAATTTATGCAACACTTAATTGACGTCAAATATTTAAGATGAAGGAGAAAGTATTTTTTGTAGTCGGCATTAAAATCTGATTTTTGCAAAGAAAGCAATTATGTTAATTTAAATTATAGTGTTATAGACAAGTGATAGACACAGTGTCTGTCAGAAAAAAATATTCTAAACAAAAACTTTCATAATATCTACAAACTAAGCTTAAATACTATCCAAAAGAATGAAATGGGCGGTTTTAACTAAAGCTAGACAATAACATAAGTTTATAGTACATCCGTAAAACGTTAATAAACTTCTATAATAGATATTAAAAAGTGAACTAGATCGTAGTATACCACATTCTCCAAGCTTCTAGATATCTAACAAACATCAAAAGAGGACACTACTAAACACGTATCTCCGCCTCTCCCTCACTTCACATTATAAAACTGAATTCTGTGTCTCCCATTTTAATTAAAAGCTGAAAACAATAGTCTTATTTTAACGGGTTCCGTCAAATAACCATAACAGTAAGGTCGTAAGGTGAAGCTACTCATCCTTACGTCACTCACGTACATTAAGTAAGGGCGGGTTCACAAGTCGCATCGAGTGTGGGGCTAATGCGTTAAAACGAGCCGTCGCCCCTCTAATGAGACGGATAATAACAGTGTGTCGGAGTTATTAATTCAATAAGCCGGGCTCGGGTGTCAAACGGTGTCAGGTGTAAAGCTACCTTTACAATTTTGTTTAGTGATCGACTGTGACCTGGCTGACCCGATTGTTTTTAATAACCAAACTTAAGATTCATCATCATCAGCCTATACCTAGCAGTCTACTGCTGGACGTAGGCCTCTCCCAAAGCACGCCACTGGATGCGATCTTTAGCTCTCCGCATCCAATCATAACCAGCCACCTTTCGCAAGTCGTCACCCCATCTAGCCGGAGGGCGTCCCACACTACTTTTTCCTAGTCGCGGCCTCCACTCCAGAACACGTTTACCCCATCGGTCATCGGTTCTTCCACAAATGTGACCAGCCCACTGCCACTTAAGCTTACTAACTCGGTGAGCTATGTCGGTGACTTTGGTTCCCTGTCGGATTACTTCGTTCCGGATGCCATCTTTCACAGAGACTCCAAGCATAGCTCGTTCCATAGCTCGCTGAGTGACCTTCAGTTTGTGAACCAGTCCCACTGTAAGTGTCCTCGTTTCAGCCCCATAGGTCATAACCGGTAGGACACACTGATCAAAGACTTTCGTCTTGAGACTTTGTGGTATGGGCTACGAGAAGACTTGACGAAATTTGCCAAATGCTGACCAGCCCAACTGTATTCTTCTATTGACCTCTGATTGGAAGTTGTTTCTACCTAGCTGCAGAGTCTGTCCAAGGTAGACGGTTCTACCTTTTTTGGCCTAAGATTTATTTGCCTAATCTCGTATTGCATAGTAACGTTTGGTCAAAATCTCGTTTCGCCGAAAATCGTATGGCATAAATCTCTTTTAGTATAAAGTTATTTCGCATAATCTTGTTTAGCCTAATAATGGTATAGCCAAATCTTGAATAGCCTAATAATGCTATGGCATAGGTTATATAAAGTAATAATATTCGATTTGCTTTAAATTTGATGGAGCGTCTCCCTACATAGCGCAAAGTGGTGCCTTGTATTGTGGCCGCTATGTGGAAAACGCTCCGCTCCGCTTCGCTGCGCTCCGCTTTGCTTTTGACGAAAAGGTGCACCTAACACGCTCCTCCTCGCTTTGCTCGTCGTCGCACCTATCTTTAGGTTTCGATCCCATGGGGTTTAATGGCGTTTGCAATAATTATAATGGTCATTCACTTTCGACATTTTGATCATTTAATATCGTGATTTTCAGGATGTAGGAGAAAAATACCACAATTTGTACATTTAAAACATACTTAATATAGTATTTGTAAAGATAATATAAGGAAAAACAAGATTATACCAATACGAACAATTAGAGCAAACGAGACTTAGGTGTTTCAAGTTTGTGCCAAAAGAGTTTTAGACCAAACGAGTCTTATGCCACATAAGACTTGGCAAAGTGATGATTCTACCAAAAAAGTTTAGACCTTACGAGTTATGCGAAACGAGTTTAGGACAATAAAGATTAGGCCAGATGAGGGGAACCCAAGGTAGACATATTGTGGAACAACTTCTAGGGTCATGCCATCAACGGTTATTGGACACGGGAGAACGTGGCTATAGGCGTGTCGACAGTATTACATTATCAAAGATTTAATGACTTTAGAGGAAAATACACATTCAAAGGATTTAAAAAACTGATTTAGTTTTATTTAAAAAATTGAGATTAATAAGATTTTCAATAAAATAAAAGAGTAAAATACTGCAATCGGCCATTTTGACTGAAACGCCAATCACAGCGCATGACGTCATACTTATGTACGCTTCACTGTGTTTTGATTACCTTACATACTGATTGCGCGTTACGATTGATATATATTTGTTTTGGTGATTTATCGACTTTATAACACGAAACTATCTTTAACAATGGAACCAGGTTTTGTTAAGGCAAACAGTGCAAATTTACCCAGGATCGATTTATTAATGTTGGGCGAGTTCCTTGCAACAAATAAAGAATTTTGCTCTTCCGAATTCAGAAACGTGAAAACCTCTTTGTAAGTTTATTTTATTAGTATTTATCTTTAACACTAGATATAAATATGACTAAGTAGCAATCAGACTCGTTTTAAACTCGTAGAAGTTTATTACGTTTTACTTTTATAGGTTATTTTTACAATAAACTTGTCTTTGTTTTTGAATAAGTCTACATTCAAAAATAAACATGTTTGATTTGACAGTATGTATGTATTGTATGTATGTATTTGTTTTAATTAATTTCTATTATTTCAGGTCTTCAAGACCTTCATACGGAGATGATGCAATTAGTTATGTTCAACTAAGACGGGAAGGAAACATTTGCACAGTCAAATGCAAGATTTGCCCCGAGCATAAAGTCCATGCAAAACTATATGCTGTTACATTGATAGTTGATGAAGATGAAGAAAAAGTAACATCAATTCAATGTCATGATTGCGTTGCTGCCCAGGGTGGGTGCAAACATGCCATAGCACTTCTTATGTGGGTCCACAGACGAAGTGAAGAACCTTCATGCACAGAAGTCCAATGCTACTGGCAGAAATCAAAGCTCTCAAGAGTTGGCACTACCTTGAAATTTATATCTGCCAAAGATTTATCTAAAGGTAGCCCTGTGTTGCCTTCTAACAACACAGTCCTTGAAAAATTTTTAGAGGAAGGAAAAAAGAGAAATCTTGGTAACTGCGAGCTACTAAAGTACCAACATGATTATAATGGTGAAGAATTATTTAGTGTCTCAATGCACCAACTGGTCTTTAAATATAAAACAGAATGTTGCGACTTATTTTTAAGTAAAATCAATTTGACAGTTGACCTTATCAATAAAATTGAAGCTGAAACCAGGGACCAGTTCAAAAATAACCTGTGGTACGAACTCAGGTATGGCAGAGTAACAGCTTCTAAAGCTTATGAAGTGAGTCGGTGCCAGACCAATGATGGGACTCTGATTTCTATTATCATGGGGGGTAAGATACCAGATACACCAGCCATGAAACGGGGTAGATATTTAGAAAATGAGGTAAGAGAAATTGTTAGCAAGAAACTGGGGAAAAATATCAAGAATTGTGGTCTCTTCATTTCTCAAAAATACCCAATGCTAGCAGGTTCTCCTGACGGGTTATGTCAAGATAGCATTGTGGAGATAAAATGCCCTATAAGCAATAAAACTTATGTAAATTATATAAAAAATGGAAAACCCAGCAAGAAATGCTTTGCCCAAATACAAATGCAAATGTACCTAAGTGGCCTAAAAAAATGTTACTTTTGTGTCGCAGATCCTAATTTTTCAATTAATAAAAATGTAGAAATTATATGCATAAACTTAGATAATGAATATTTGTCAAGTTTCCTTGAAAGTATTATAAAATTTTGGAAATGCCATGTATATCCATTGTTATATAAAAGTGTAGAATAGAAAATAAAAATGCAGAAATTTAATTATTGTTTTATTTAATAAGAGAATCTTGTATATTAATTAAACCACAGGCTATAGTTATTACATCATCCAGAACTTTAACCAAACTTAAGTTAAGACATGCATGTGGTTTTAACATGTTGAATTCACGTAATCGACGTATTACCCGTTCAACATGAATACGTAAGCTAGCTATTTGTTTAGTTTCTTTGGCTTCAGCTTTTGTTAACTTGGCTCCAGATACAACACTTGGAGGCCGTACTAATAGCACACCCATTTTACGTAAATACACTTCCACATGTTTAAATCCTCTATCTGCCATAACACACATATTAGGTTGCAAACATTTTGAGAAATCTGAAGTTTCCACAATGCATGTGTCTGTTATTCGGCCTCCATAACCATATGAAATATAATTGATTAAACCATTAGGGGTACAAGATATGAGGTACTTAATTGTGTTGGCTTTCTTGTAATCAGACCAGGAAAGAGCTTGATTTAAGGCCTTCGAAGGCTTTTGTACTTCGATTTCTAAACAATCTATTATACAACTCACTGTATGATATTTATGCCTAAAAGCCATAGGTAACGTTTTTTTTATCAACTCCTTATCTAGTGACACAATAAAAGGACGCATTACACTTGCTATAAGAGGTACATTTTTAAAGAAAATTTTGCTTGGATAAGATCTATCAATGCCGAAGTCATCAGCAAGTTCACGGAATGAATTGTTCAACCTAATTTTTTTTAGACAGAGTAAAATATGGTTAAACGGTATGCCTGTCTGTTCTGAAATTAAGTTAACTAAATAATAACAATTTAAAGGAATGCCAATATAAGAACGGGGGTTCTTTTTAATCTTCTTCAAAGTGCACTCCAAAGTGTTTAAATCTTCTGTCCTTTTGTCATCCTCTAGCATCTCGCTACAGTCAGATGTAAACTCCATATGAAGAGATTTTATGGATGATGACGGCTCATCAGAGGGAGTGTAAGAAGTATCACTGTCTGATTGTTCTTTTTGTTTGACTATTTTACTCAAAACATTTATACTTGGTCTTGATGGGTTATTAACATCATGCTTGATTTTAAATGGTGATGTAGAAACAGAATGTAGATACGGCTTCAAGGGTGATGTCATCTGGTTTACCAAATTAACTTTTGTTTGGTTAGCTTTACTTCTAAATGTTTTACATATGTGTACTTGAATTGCTTTATCCAACATTCTTGGTAGTAATTGGGGAACTTCTTCAACAATCTGCTGAACTGTAAAACAAATGTTTTGTTATTGAAGTAATAATTTTGTTTGTTTTGCGATTAGTCCTAAGTGCAGTAACAAATCCATACAGTCTATACTAAAACACCGCAATATAAGATAATCTGTAATATGGGCCTAAGTACACCAACAATGTATGAAATAATACTGAATAAACATTCTAATAAATAAGTTAGTAAACTATACCTGAACTACAAGATGCAATTTCTTTTGAACTTGATGGCTCTTCAACTATAGTACTTTCTTCAAATTGCTTTTCACACTCCTCAAGAATCATCATCCTTCGTTTTTTAGCTATATAGGGTCGCTCTGTTGTGTTTGTGTGTGTTTTCCTGCCTGGTTGGCAAGTAAATTTTGTGGGCATACATCCTGGTTTCATACGTACTTGTGATACCGACCCCATCACATGGTATTCCATAAAATTTTCCATGTCATTTGGCAACTGAAAAATGCAAAGTCAACAATTAAAATTGATAATAAGAATGATAACCAAGACTAACACAAACATAACCTCAAAAAATTACTAGTTATTCCATAGCCTCTACTTTCAACTATTTCACGTCAAACAAACATTATAATAAGTTAAAAATCTATCAATACATGATAACATACTCACATCAAAGTGATCTTCACAGAAATAAAGTGGCGAATTTGTCTTTACATCGTTCGGGTTTCGCCGTGCAAGCTTTAACCATTTATGTCTTATTATTTTCTTGTATGGGACATGTACAAACACCTTGTTGGGTGTCGTTATAGATGTATTTTTGCACTGAGGCACTGCACACCACTTATAAACTTTGGAATTCATTTTTAACACAAAAAATACGCAGTGTTTGTTTACTTTGCTGTCTAGCTGCAAGTAAACAAATTTGACGTACGTAAGTGTGACGTCACACACGACGCCATGACACGGCGAGCTGTTTTCGCGCAGAATTTAAAAATGATTATAAAAATGGCTTTAAATTTCCAAAATCTTAAGTTTATTACCGAAATAAAGGTTTTGTTATAAACAATAGATGGTTATCTGCATTACGGAAGAGGATTTCCAAATCTTTCGCCTTGCCTATTATACATAACCTTAGTTAAACTTAAGATTAGGCACCATTATATAAAAGTTTTGGTAAATGTTGTGGTTACATATAACTGGTCCAAGTACTAGAATAAGTATGAATACCTATGTATCTATAGTTAAAAAAAGATTTTTTATTTACCAATCAATAAATAAATAATATAAGCAGTCAGCAAATTTTAAAATTATTCAGCAAACATTAACGGTATTCCAAGTTTAGAAAAAAAAACCGGCCAAGTGCGAGTCGGGCTCGCGCACAAATGGTTCCGTAGTAAGCACAATAACTTAACCAAAATTACAGTTAAATCAACCTATCTCAAAAACTATAAGAGATACTTTGATCAAACCAAAAATCGTTGAAAGAGTTAATTAGCATGCATCACCTCTATTTTTTTTAGAATTTTATACCCCGTAGTTATAAAAATAGAGGGGGGGGACATACTTTTTACGACTTTGAGAGCTGATATCTCAAAAACCGTTCACTTTAAGAAAAATGTTTTTTAGAAAACTTTATATCATTTTAAAAGACCTTTCCATTGATACCCCACACGGGTATGTACATCGAAAAAAAAAATTTCATCCCTCAGTTACATGTATGGGGGGCCCCACCCCCAATTCTTTTTTTTACTATTTAGTGTCATATTTTTGTAGCGGTTCATACAACACATATTCCCATCAAATTTCATCACTGTAGTACTTATAGTTTCCGAGTAAATCGGCTGTGACAGACGGACAGACGGACAGACGGACATGACGAAACTATAAGGGTTCCGTTTTTGCCATTTTGGCTACGGAACCCTAAAAAACATTTTAATAATAATAAAAAGCTTTCAGCCACGTTCATCAAAGCTCCTTTTCGACGTGTAAATCATATACGAGTGGGAAGCAAGAAGCAGCCAAGACTTCTTTCATAAAATTTTAATTTTCTAATTCACTCGCCGCCGGGCGCGCGTCGAGATAGTAATTACCTTGAAAGGTCTTAAGCATCAATGTTATGACGGTGTTTATGAAAAGTAGCTATTCAACTCTACATTCAAACATTCGCCTTTTACTTTTACACTAAAATTGAAAGCCCACCGCATTGTAAATCAAAATTTCAAACCATTCAAAGTGGTTTTAATTTTTAATCTGTGTTGGATAAAAAGCGAAGTCGGGCGAGCCATCACCGGCTGACATGATAATAATTTGGAGGGAAGAAGTCGAATTTAATAGCAAGTTAAATGATACGTGGCCTGATTGGAAAATGTATGCTTATTCAGGTCTCCCTCCCCCGCCGCTCGGCTGACTCCAAATGAATGGTAATAATGCCCCCGAAGCCGCGCTCCTCGTTTTGTATGATTATTCCAGATTAATTATTTGTTGGAATTTCATTGGCTAATTTTTTGGAATGGGATCCTTCCGCTTTGGCTAACGTTTTAATTTTGCTTCCATGTTGGGGTAAGTTTTTCGTGCTTGAACCGGAAATATCTGACATGAATCGTTTGAGTTTTGTGTAGATAAGTATTAAGAGGGTATTTTTTGCCGCATATGTGAAATGATTAAACGTCTTGCAAGTATCAATTCGTCTTGAGCATTCCCTCGCCCACAGAGCTGGCAGCGGCCACGGCGCCGGTCGATTGAATCACGTCCCGGGTCCCGCGGGGCCGGCTTCGAATATCAAATCACATCCACCCTGCCAGCATCGCCTTCAAACTTTCCGAGCTCTTATTATACCTATCTATAAGATTTATAAACAACAGATTACTAACATTATAAGTTGCTCATTAACATTAACTTCGTTCATTTACTGTCGATGTTCCGTTGTTGTCGGTATCTCGAATGAAAGTGGGCCTTGTTCCGTGTGGGGAAGGTGAGTTTCGGCGTATCGCGGGAGGTGTTCTACTCCGTAGTGGACAGTCCCTGGAGGCCTGAGCTGGCACATTCTGACAACTGAACTAAGTAGAAAGATAGGAGAAGCTAAGCCGGCCAATTATCCCGTATTGGATTTATTGGTAATCTGTGCACGGCGCGGCCGGGAGGGTGCCAACTAACTTTTGATGATGCCTTCACCGGCATTATGAGTGTTGTTGCAATATTTATGTATGTAAGAGGATTTATCATCTTCCTTCTGTTCTTGCTTCGCCTGTGCCCGCTGATAAGTTCCCTTTTCAATTAGTACGTGTTGAGAAGGAATTCTCTTTGAAGCAATTTTTGTTTGTTTTAACAATTATTAGGTGAAATTTTGACAGTAAACTTACCAAATGATAAAATGAACATGACATTAAATTCGTTAGTTTGTCCGTAAAACCGAGTTGTATTCCAAATAGTGCTACAACAATCATCCCTTGACTTTCCTTGGCCACACTGGAAGCATGGTTACCATGTAGTCCATCCATCGGACCAGCATTGCGATTCTATAAAGCTAATTGTCAAAACTCGATTCTGAATCCGGAGTGAGTTTCAAATTGGCATTCTGTAATTTCCGTAGACACATCGAATTTCGAGATTTTGACAAATAATGTATGAGATGACATACAATGTCATAACTGTTCGAACGTGAAGTGAAAGGTGAAGGGAGAATGAAGATCGAAGTGAGATGTCTGATTTTACAGAATCGCAATGCAGAGAGGAGATGGACTCTCGGTGCGTTACTGATGTTTATAATGAACAAAAACTATTTCGAAGTGGTCTATTTGAAAACATGTGCTACTGCTAATTTTGGTCAACGACTTTATCGCTCAAAAACTTTCTAAAAGAACATGAATAAATGTAACTATTGATGTATTGACATAAAAGCAAAAATATGTTTTTATTTTATTGGCAAAAAAATCGGAGCTATACTTCATAGCTGTCACATACGATCATAGCCACTTGGGGATTGCATAAAAAAGTTTCGTGCACGTACAAACCAAGCTATCTACTGAGTTTAAATCATCATAGCTGCTATTACTGAGTATTTTTAATTTATTTCAATTTTTATTGCACATAAATATATATTAATTACTTCATAATAACAATACATTCAAATATATAAAAAAACGCAAATAATATTTATAAGTAAGAGATGCAATAAATTGCTATCTATTTATCGGACTTGCTAGATAGTGAGCACAAGTTAGAAGATTTCAAGACATTATTTTGTTTCAGAAAGCGGTGTAGCTGCTGACTTCAGTACCTAAAGAATCAATCTCTGCTCTATGAGAACTACCGCACTGCAGTACCGGCAGTGGCATAATTATAAGGTATGACTTTTTACATTTAACTACAAGTTACGATTTTTTTTAACACCCGATAAAACTTTTTTAACATTTGGCGTCAGGTGGTCGACAGCAGAGACGTGTGGAATAAACATGGGGAGGCCTTTGCCCAGCAGTGGGACACTGAAATGGCTGATTAAAAAAAAACATTTGGTAATACAATCGGTGTCGCCAAATGTGTACACACACGAGTCACGACGTCATGAGTGTGTTCGATCACGTGACGTCACGCGGAGTATGAATATTGACAGGCCGTCGCGGCGAGTGGGCCCGCGGGACGCCGGACGCCCTGCTCCATCTACCATCGCTATCGAATATCTTATAACTAGGCTGAGTAAGTGACGTATCGCGTACTAAAGATTATGTTTGAATATTATCGCTGTCGAATATCTTATAACTAGGCTACTTAGTAAGTGACGTACTACAGATCATGTTTGAATACAAAACGATTATCGAGAAGTTTTATTGGGTAGTCTTAATACACTCACGAGCAATGAAAAAGTTCCAGTGACACAGCACCAAATTACTACATTACCACAAATTATAGGTTAATGACGCCTTCGGCCACATTGAAGTAGGTACCTACATTTAACATTTAACAGCTCATCAGAATATTTCTAACTAAAAACATAAATATTGTTAGTCCAAATGCAAATGGGCATGTCTTTCTCTTGTATTCCATAGGTACCTAAGCCATTCAAATCAGGTTGCCTGGAAGTGATCGCTCTTAGCGATAAGGCCGCCTCTTGAAGTTGTGTGATTAAAAAGTTAACTTACATGCACAACACACTTTAATAATAAGAAAATATATTAACACCCAGTTGCAGAAACGTCCTTTAAGATTTAAAAGCATCATTAAACCTTAAAGTCCAATTAAGTCGTTGCAGAAAAGCATTTTACTGTGACGTTTCATGAGACTTTTAAATTTATCTAATGAAATGTCAAATTTACCCTGATGAAATGTCAATGTCGTTTTTTCTTCAATTTTGCGTTGCACAAAGCCACATTAGCCACTAAAGTGACTTTATTTTGACATTTGGTCCCTTAAAATATACTTCAAATCTAATGACCCAAAAAGCATCCATTATAACCAATTTTAAATTTATTTTCTTATAATAATTTATGTATTTAAAACTATTTTCAATCAGTGTAGTGTCTTAAACAGAATTGTAATCGTTATTATAGCACAGGAAAACATTTTATGTGCTTGAATTGGAACCAATACACAAGTACTCATTACCAAAATTTCGCAATCTATCTATGCAGTGTTATCTCTTTATAAATAAAAAACAGTATTTTAAAATTGAATTTTAATGTTTAATATTACTACAATAGTAGGTAATTCATATTTATAACTATGATTGTTGAATAGAACTAAGTTATCTATTCAATTCTCTGCGGGTTGTTAGTGCCTGCACCTCTGGCTCTCTGATGAAACCTGCCCAGCCTGCATCTGCATATCCACGAAGCGGCTTTCCTGTACTTCTTCAATACGTAAGGCAATGGTCTTCCAGAGACTCTGGTCGTAGCAGCATCTAACCTACCAGTTACAACAGTAACGAATAACGCGTTTTCTTCCGCAGTTTATTTCAAGTCACACCTGCATTTTTCACTTGTTTATCTTCGGCATAATTTTGCAGTTATGTAGTTAAGTAGGTAAAACAACATTGTAATTATAAAGAAAAACGATGCGGTGGTATTGTTTGTTGATTGTTATTTGTTGACATTTTATTTTGCGTTTTGTTATAGGTGAATCAAATCTCAGAATAATGTAGAATTTCTTTGATTAATGTAATTTTATGCCAAACTTTATGATTTTTGCATGAACAAAACGCATTCGTTCACTCATTTCTACTCAAAAGTTCATTCATTTCCTAATGAGCACAGAGTAGATATGTTGAACTTGTCATTACTTAAAGGAGCAATTTCTATGTCCAAAAAAGTTTTGTGCAACAGCTTTAAAATAATGGAATCATTAGTGTAAATGACATAATAGCTAATGTGACATTTTAAAGAGGCTTTCTGCAACTGAGAGTAATTTACATAGATACTTCATTATTTATGTTTGCATTACATTTTAACTGGCAGGGGTTCAATCGTCACCTGTTCAAATGTCAGTTGCATTTGTAGTTGTAGTATAATTGCTAGTTGTTGTTTATTCTGTAGTTGTAGTATAATTGCTAGTTGTTGTTGGTTCTGTAGTTGTAGTATCATTGCTAGTTGTTGTTTATTCTGTAGTTGTAGTATCATTGCTAGTTGTTGTTTATTCTGTAGTTGGAGTATAATTGCTAGTTGTTGTTGGTTCTGTAGTTGTAGTATCATTGCTAGTTGTTGTTGGTTCTGTAGTTGTAGTATCATTGCTAGTTGTTGTTTATTCTGTAGTTGTAGTATAATTGCTAGTTGTTGTTGGTTCTGTAGTTGTAGTATCATTGCTTGTTGTTGTTGGTTCTGTAGTTGTAGTATAATTGCTAGTTGTTGTTGGTTCTGTAGTTGTAGTATCATTGCTAGATGTTGTTTATTCTGTAGTTGGAGTATAATTGCTAGTTGTTGTTGGTTCTGTAGTTGTAGTATCATTGATAGTTGTTGTTGGTTCTGTAGTTGTAGTATCATTGCTAGTTGTTGTTGGTTCTGTAGTTGTAGTATCATTGGTAGTTGTTGTTGGTTCTGTAGTTGTAGTATAATTGCTAGTTGTTGTTGGTTCTGTAGTTGTAGTATCATTGCTAGATGTTGTTTATTCTGTAGTTGGAGTATAATTGCTAGTTGTTGTTGGTTCTGTAGTTGTAGTATCATTGCTAGTTGTTGTTGGTTCTGTAGTTGTAGTATCATTGATAGTTGTTGTTGGTTCTGTAGTTGTAGTATCATTGCTAGTTGTTGTTGGTTCTGTAGTTGTAGTATAATTGCTAGTTGTTGTTGGTTCTGTAGTTGTAGTATCATTGCTAGTTGTTGTTGGTTCTGTAGTTGTAGTATCATTGCTAGTTGTTGTTGGTTCTGTAGTTACATTTGTAGTTGTAGTATAATTGCTAGTTGTTGTTGGTTCTGTAGTTACATTTGTAGTTGTAGTATAATTGTTATTGGCCGAATTAGTGGTCATAGTTTCATTCAATTGACTAATTTTTGTGTTTTTTTCAATAGCCTTATCAGGATTTCTTTTGACGGTACGTGACACTATTGTCGTTATTTTCTCTGTATCTTCTTCTACCTTAGGCATAAGTTGCTGAATCCAATAAGGAGCAGACATTTTTGGTGCCCCAAATCTCCAAGTATCTGTAGTTTTGGCAAACGGACTTTTATGTCCTTTCTCCGACTTTTTATGACATGTACATTTGCAGTTTTTATCTGACTTAGCCACGTCGTAGTTCAAGTCTCGGCATTTCCGAACACAGATAAAAGCTAGTTTAAATTCTCTACAAGCCTCTGTTTTTTGAAATCCGTAGCGCAGCGCCTTT
Organism: Plutella xylostella; assembly: GCF_932276165.1. NCBI lineage: Eukaryota > Metazoa > Arthropoda > Insecta > Lepidoptera > Plutellidae > Plutella > Plutella xylostella. The sequence continues at coordinate 4,942,822 of NC_063984.1, read as the reverse complement.
TTACTATCTGTATCTGAAAGATAATTGAAAATAGAATATAGGTATTTTTAGTTTGAATAAGTATATCTTTGAACCACTTTGTTATTTACTGTATATCTGTATCACGTAAAACCCGAATATATTAACAAATTTCGATTTGTCTAATCAATATCAACGAGCCCTTAGCTGATGATCATATTTTTTCAATGATAAATTCGGATTGTTAATAACTTGTGGATTTCACCCATACCATTGAATGTATTAAGATATTCTTTATGAACATCAATAACTGAAAAACAAACACAATCAAGATTTTAATTTCATATTCAGGCGTAGATTATGTGAAAAGCGGAGTGTCCGGATACTCAGAAACATGGTCATATTTTCGTAAGCAATCATAAGTTCTTAGTGTTCTTACCCATAGTTGAAATTTCTTGCCCACTAACGACAAAAAAATATTTTAGAAATAACAATACTGTAACTAAAAATATTCCCATTTTAGAATGAATACGTTTCTAACACACGAAGTTTCGTTGATTACACTGCGCGAAACTCTAGATATAAAATTACATATTACAATTACAGTAAAAAATCCATAAAATTGAAGCAATTAAAAACTACATTAAAAAAGTGTTTATTGATAACGGTGGTATGTTTAGGATTGTGTCATTAAATATTCACGAGAATAATATCTATGATAGCCGATTGATTGGCCTGCGAACTTAGGTAATATTTTAGAACCCATATACCCATAATAATATAGCAACAAATAATTATGCGAAGACAAAACCTTAACCATCATATTACATGTGTGTACTTAACCCTGCTGACAAATAATGAACCACTGCTTAAACAAACAATAGGAAATAAATCTGAACCGAATTTATGATTATCATAAAAGCTCGGGCTAATCTCATTGTTTTTATACGTTAAAACTAATTAATAAATCAGGAATGTGATAACGACGACGTCCGCCGTCGGCGCGACCGGCGCCCGGTTGGAGACACACTTCTCAGAACGAGCTCTCTATGGCCACCCAAATGATGATTTCATTATTAGTATGATTTTGATTGATGTAGCAGAAGAAATTTAGCCAGTCCGCAAATTCCTCCCGCGCCGCAGATACCGGCTTCGTTTATAAGTAAGAACTAATTGATTGTGGCGCCACGGTTTTTCGTCGCCACGACTGAGAAAGAGGAGCTAGTGGCTGTCTGCGACCAAATATTTACACGATATATTCTCCAATGCAATAATAATACGGATTGCGCATTAGCATCAGAAACAGAGCTATAAAAACGACAATAATAAAGTGACAATAGGACAAATTGTAATTTAAAGGTGACGTGCCCACGGCAGCGCCATTGCGACGGTACAAACGGCGATATCGAACACAGGGTGTGATGAAAAAACACTATCTGAATATAAATTAGGCGACGAGCAGCTACAATCAATATAAACGATGCTAAAGGAGATTAGAAAAATCCGATAAGAAAACAAATTTCAGAAAATTGGCTATAGGTCGCTCAAGATGGAACTGTTTATGGTTACGGAGGATGAAGTATATGCAGCAGAAAAAATTAATCCACCATATTATTTTTCAATTGTAGAATTTAGTGTCCTTTAAGCAAAAACAATAATAACTTATAACTAAACATATTCCGTACGACAACAATTGTGCCGTATCCACTTTATCCTTTCAGCGAGAGACATTCAGCTTTAAGAAAAATCGTGTAAAAAATGCAAAGACGAAATCGAATTTAATTCCGATACATAAATTTCACTTTAGCCTGTTTGTCTCTCGGATCAACTGCGACATTGAACCACTGCTAATTAAATTTGTTTGGTACTAAACCTGGCTGCGTTTAGATTGCTTTTTTATTTACATTTTTTGCACCTTTATCGTTTGTTATTACGACGACAAAAAAGACAGTTGAAGTGTCATTAAAACTTTAAAGCAGTTTACCTTTATCTTATATTGTCAGTGTTATGGCTTCATAATTAAGATTATTTTATAAATATTTGCCAAGATACATTTGTGATTGACTAACAAACGATGCACCTTTGCTACAAAACACAAACAATGCTTACGAATGACTTCCGAAATGAGTTGAAACAACATCTATAACGTTATTTAGGTTTGTTATGTTTACATAAAGATTCTTTGTGTGCGGTGTTTTACGGTTTTCTGTTCAACCAATCTGTATACAAATTAAAATAGATTATAGCCAGTTTTTCCCGTTATTGGTGGCTATAAATCATGGTACATCTGTAGATCTAGCAGACGTTTCTGTAAATAACAACTGAAGTCGTATCAAAGATTCAATATATTTTATGTATCACGCCCTGGGCCTGGATATAAGGCCACTTATAATCCAAAAATACTAAAAGTACCCAACTTTTAATAAGAAGTTCATGTATTAATGATGACTCCTTCAGATTGCGGAATCCCCGCAACACCTCCACAAAAATATGAATCAGTGTCGCGGAGCAGCACGCTACCATCAATATTTACCCTCCCCCCCCCTCTCCTGTACCAATCCAAGTTAATGCTCCGAATTCAAATGTTCCGTATCGCATTAATCCGCGGGGCCGGAGCCGGCGTAATAAATTCCGTATTTTATGCACGACACGCGTATTAAAATAAACATATAAACATGGCACACCCTCGCCCTGTACAGTCGGGCGCATTGTGTCGCGAGAACGTGGTGTCAGATTTTTCAGTTGCAAGAAGCCATCCAAAATCAACTTGGTGCACCAACCTACAAAATTAAAATCAAATTAGACTGATTTTTATAACATGTTATTTAGTACTTATATGTAATTATTTTCACCTAGGTAGTAAAATTCAATTTTAAATTGAAATTTTTATAGGCATGTTGTAGCTGTACGTTACAATCGTAATGTAAATAAGTATATATATTTTTTTCTCTATCATATTCCCTAACAGCCAGTTATGTCGTTGACTGTACGTTTAAACCGTAAGCGTTCCGAGATGGCATTTTATTATAACAACGGCTTTGTCGCGGGGGTGACCCGGCCGGGGCTCGACCTCGGGTCACTCGGACCGACACCCGGGCTGCAAGTGTATGACACATGACGCTCAGCAGGGCGATCACGAACAATATAGAATCGAATGCGAGTGCGACTAGTGGCAACTTGACAGCACTTTCGAACACTTTTTACCTATAAAATTGACAGTTGCCGCACTCGCATTCGATTCTATACGTTAGCTCGAATTTTCGTGATACGGGTACTGTTGCTAGGAAGTGTATAACATCCACTTGTGGTTATGTCATTCAATGATTAGATTGATAACCATTATTATAATTGTTATGTAAAAATCGGATATCAATACATCTTAAACTTCATATCTGATTCTGTAAACTCTCTAGTAAAATGTACAAACTGTCTTTACAAAATCTTGATTAGGTACTTACTTCTTTGTTGTAGAGGCAACAGTATTATGCATGATCAACCTATACGTTTAAGTAGAAAGTAGGTCCAAACAAACAAATATGTACCTTTGTATCAAAAATTTCCCGATGGTAAAAGAACATTAGTTACAAGTGTAAGCAATAAGCATTCTAATCTAAGTAACTCTACTTAAATCAACATCAAATTATCTGGATGATAATCTTAGCATTAAAGAACCGTTTAATTCCAAAGAATTCCCAAATCGCGTTTATAATTTTATAATAACAGGCGGGTCCCCGCGAGGAGCGTTTTGTAGATAGGTATCTATCAAATTACACCTCCCCTCTGCCGTCTCACTCGGCAAATATTCATTTGAATATTTACTTAACATGGATAATATTTTAATCTTCCCTTTTGAAATATACATTAATTTCCTGCGAAGACAATTTCACGCCCAGCTCACCGAAAAGACGTAAGTGAGACGCAACATACACGGGACTGTAGCCTCTACGGATTCCTTCTCGCTGCTTGTGCCTCCATATGTCCCGGAGTTGCAGCTAAGGTCTCGATCGTTGTGTCAGGGGTTGGTGTATCAATTTAACAAGATATTCCTTTTGTTAATATTCGCACTCGCTTTATCAAATTCTCCGGCGGGGGCGACAATAAGCCGGTCTAAGCACTCTCTCTAACATATGGATAAAAGCTTTCATTTCACTCGTAGGTCTTTTGACTACCCTTCTGTAGGTACGAGTGTGCGAGTGTATTATGTGACTCTCAGAGACAATTAATTCACGCTTCGGTGTATGAGATGTGAAATAATATGTGTATGGCATTTTAAAGTATCTTTTAGGTAACCTGATGCAAACTGTACGACTTGTGGTGATGGAGTCCATAGTTCTTCAGTCTGATTTTACTGTTCATATTTCCAACTTGTTCAGAGCATTGAATGACTTTTGACTGTGTCTTGAGGAATTTTTAATATTTAGCATGCGTAATTTCAGTTTTGCCAGTATGATATTTTGTTGAACACTAAAGATGTCACATGCTAACTTGTATCTCAAATATGCTAACTTAGCTGCTGCTCGCGAGACTCGTTTCACCTTGAGATTTTTTTCTGTGGAACTCCTGAATTCCTGTTTTAATCCTTTAATTCATGAAAATTATTTCAGTACTTAACTAGCAAACAACAGTGGGTAGATATTATGGTACGCCGAATATGTCATTTTTATTATTAAATATATCTATCAATCCATATTTGATAACTTAAGACCCCCAAAACAGAACAGCAGGTGCCTAGCACTTTACATTTCACAAGTAAGTGAACAATGATCAGATTTGCAGCCAGCGCCCCGCGGCGGCCGTTGTAGCGTCAAATTATATCATAATTCTATTGTGAAAACTGTTAACTGTCTTCCCTTGCAACAAAAAATAAGCTCGTACGGGGTCGCGCCCTCGCCTGTTTAATAACATAATAGCACAATTCCCTTGCCACATGATTCAATTTGGATTTCCTCAGCCTCCCCCGCCTGCGGATCCCTAAAAAATGACAACTTCATTATACTGTTCGCCGTCCCGGGGGCGACTTGTTTGCCAAATGGATTATAATAATTAATTCTGTAAAATATTAATACCTACGCGATTGCACACTTGCCGCTTTGAAGCTTACTGCATTTTCACGCCTGCAAGTGTTTTGTAATGCTCCTATTGAATTGACTTGTCATGTTATTTGATTACTTTTTGAAAGGAAAATATAAATGTGCAATGTTTTAATTTTGTTCAACTTGTTTGAAACTTAATGTGGTTTTAAATAGAAACTATATGAAAATTCTAATTAACTTTACTTAATCCAGTCCTTTGAAAAGACTGTATGAGGAATATCTGTATTCTTCCCCCGCGGGGTCCTGTGCCTTTGTCTGCGCAGAATAAAAACTTATCTCGCCTCGCTTGGAATTTAATTTGAAGTAATGGAAGTGTTATATTGACTTAAGGAGGCCAGACGCTCCCCTTTATGCCCCACAGTTACAGTTATTAAAATGGCGAGATGTATTATTAGCATTTTCATAGTTGTATTTTAATGTTATTTGTTCTGCGATTCCATTAGTCAAGCGTAATGCGTTGATTCAATAAAAGCCGGAGCATAGTGTTGTGAGCCCCATTCTGTCGCATTGAGCAATTGCAAATGAAAGATGAGGGTGTGATTGTGTTCTTTATAGATTCGTTTTAATTGAGTTCACTTTTTTACACCGTTTCACTTGTTTCAACAAATAATATAAATTTTCATAAAGTTGTGACAGATTGTATTTAATCAAAGTTCTCATAACAACACACTTGTGTATCATAAACATAATCATAAACACAATAACGGGCATACCGAACAGAAAATGACAAAATTAAAGTGGCAAATCAACATTATAATTACAGTGTGTCCCCAGATGCCTCTGCGTCTCATAGTCACGCTCATAACGGAGGGGAAGGAATGTTTTAAAATGCGTGTAACAAGAACACTTGCTCCCGCGACCCGGCGGCATATCATTATGGTCCTTTTGTCGCCTAAATTATATTTACAGAAGTGAGCAGATAATTTCACGGTCTCTTCCCCTCGCCCCCCCCCCACCCCCGCGCCCCGCGCCCTCCCCCCTCGCGGACTCTAATCAAGAGATGAGGAGATATAGTGGATGTGAGAGCCTGTATGCCAAACAAGTCTTAATATTATTAGGTATATGCATAGAGCAACGCGGACTCGGGTGTTACTCAATGGGTATATGCTTGTTAGGTGAATGAAACAATATGACTATTATTTATGTATTTCGTAAGTACATATTTGAAATAGTTTATTAACATGGCTTTCAAAATTTATGTGTGTTATACGTACAATAACAAAAGATAAAAAATTCCAAAAAATGTCACATCCACATTTTCCTGTCCCGAGTCCCCTTGCCAAATAAAAGGGTGCATTCACACATGAGCGTGAAAGATTGTCCACATGTTCGATGCTGCCGCAGGCGCTGGCCCAACACTGTCCCCTGGCTGTCCCAAACTGCAATTTCTACGCACTCTTATCACACTGGCTAAACGTCTACTTTCCTTTGTAATTTGTATGATTCTGTGTAGAATGAGGGGTCGATATCATCGATATGTTTATAGTGAATGGCGCGTGATGTTATCGTCGCTATATATCAAATAATCTGCACGCCTGTCGGTGATCTGCTAGTTCTAATACGTCACAGGATGGAATGGTCTGTTTTTGCAGAGGACTCCGAGCATGATTTGATGAGCGTTGATAAGAATATGCGGTGCTAATTTGTCTGTCCTTATGTGATTTTTATGACACAACGACCTGTTTAGCTGATGCTCACGAAAATTGTCTCTGGCAGTTATCTTATAAAATGTATCTTTATCTTTTATAATTTATCATCGTCGGTACGAGTACATAACTTGAAATACTTACCTAAGTATTTTAAAAAACTTAACGAATCATTACAAGCGCATTCTTGCTATATTTACAGTTATGAAAATGATAATACCTACAGCTACGTCTTATACTTACCTAATATATTTTTTTGCTTGAATAAACATTAAATAACTCATCAATTACAATATATTCAAAATCATGATAGTAACGTATCATTTATAGAACTCAGTGAGTCGGAGTCATACGAGTCGCGTGGCCCTTTCCTGGTTCCGACAACCAAATAAATTGTCAGTTCTAAACACAACAATAGGACAAACTACATTACTCCTGCGATACTCAACCTTATTTCCACGGTATAGAACACTTGAAAAATTAAGTCGATATAGTTTATGGAAAAATTGGGAAAGCTAGATATCGACATGTTGTTCCGGATGCCGGAAGTGACGTCACATATCGGCGCTGGGACCGGAAGTGCCCACTTCCTGCGCGTGCGTTGCCTTCACTTAGCACAGCGGGAGCGCTGAAATTACCCTCGATATTGACATATTCTTTGAACGATCTTGGTAATTGGTAGTTTTTGCCAATTGGTAGTTTAGTCACTTGTCTTTTTATTTTACTTTGTGTTCTGATTTGTCATAAGCAACATTTAACAGCTATGTATGATTTCCTCTGGGATAAAACTCATCTATTCTAACAGTTATTGCTTCTTCAGAACAACCAAATTACCATTTATTAAAATTATCGATACAATCTACGCATGAAATTATTATCCAGTAAAACATAAAATTATAATCAATGAAAAAAACAGTCAGCACTGAAACCGCAAAATAGTCGGTGGAAGTACATATCAGGAAGTAATTTCCGATCCTTGCGTGTTTACCAAATTAATTTATTTTTTATTCCTAATCGTTTAAACCAACGTACAACAGTTCTCTGATGCTTTTGTATGCTTATACCTTTAATTCTCATTGCCTTTTATACCCCGACCGAAGGTAGGTAGGTTCTAAGACTAATAAGTTAGAAGTGTTTATAAAAAAATTATTATTATGACATGTATGTTTTATGTTGAATGGCTGCTTGTCACCACACTATTTCACCTCGATAGAGATGCCTGAAAATTATGCCCTGCCTTTTTTTTCAAACTAAACTAACTTATACCTATTAACGCTAAAGTAAAAGTTTCGTGAAGGCACCCTAAATATTATAATAGTAATACAAATATTCAGAAGTTTACCACTCTCTTTTTTTACAGTATTCTTGATAATGTATAACTACGTCATGTGTTGACTAATACAAAAAATATACCTACAGACGAATTGAGAAAATATTCCTTTTTTCTAACTACTAACTAACTAACAGCTGTAGGCAAAAGCGAGTCATATAATGAGCGGCATTACCAATTTTCAATTTACAAAGTACCTAGTTCCGCCAGAACGATAAGATCGCAGAAGTAAAAATTGTTTTAACAATTTTAGTAATTTTCTTTCCTGATGAAATTGCGTATTAAGTTCTGCAATTTACGGTTTGATTACAATCTCGTTATTAACCACATAATACCTTTATCTGGCGATGTGTGGATTGAATCTTTAATTTGAAAAATAAATTTTTTACATATAATGTAATAATATGATTATCTCATCAAACTAATTTGCTTTCGTTAACTGTTTAACAGCTGGAGGTCATATTTATTTTCGTGTCAGAGTGAACCCGTCGTGAAGAAAGTAGCTATACATTGAAATTATAGCTATAAATAAGGGCACTTTCAGGACATTTTAAAAACAAACAAATACCCATGCTATTCTCTAGAAGAAGCATGAAATTTCATTATTGTAGATGATTTGAGGTAGAGCTTCGAAGTCACGACTTTGTCGCGTAGTCCTCACTGATTAGAAATTATACGTTTATATACGATATAGCCTGTACTGCCTATAGAACCTACCTCTATTTAGTTCGGCTTTAATGATAAACGTTATCAAACAACGACTATCCGCGAGCAAAATGAGAAACAATTAATTTTATTTACAGGTTGGAACGAACCACTTATCAACCGCAATAAATAAACTGTCAAATTCATTTCCGCCGCCGCCGGAACCAGCCCATCGGGAAACACCAAAAATGCTTTAAATAAAAGACTACGTTCATTTAACTTACTGCGACTGACCGACCCGATTCTACTATGAAATAATAGTCACCACACTACTTCATTCAATGTGTTACCTATTAGCGGTGAAACATTTAAAAGATCATGACAAAATTTGATGAATTAACCCAGTTCTTTACAGAATTTCGTTATCTAACGATACTGAACGGTATGAAGCTAAAGTAAGTTGTATCATAAATAAAATCGAAAACTTCACAAGGCTATCCGTACGTTATCATCTTGAGCAGTGAAATGAAATTTCATGTAGCCAAATTGAAAAAATATCTGTCTTATTCGAAACTTAACAATCGATTTAATAAGAGCAACGGCAGTTAGTAGAATTATCCATGAAACTTTGAACAAAGGAACGGGCATGGGCATGGAGCATGGGGTGATTGCAACAAGGTGTAATGACTAGAACCGACGTCTGTCCGAATGTCCGACCATCGCCCTCCGATTGATGCGGCCTAAGGTAAACGAATCGTTCAATTATCCGCGGCCATTGCTCGAATCAAACCAATTTTCTATACGTCTTGCGAGACAGTAATAACTGGAGATGCTAGGGATGAGTGCGAATCTGGTTTGATCGGAAAAACGACAACGTAGCTGGTAACCCTGAGGCTGAGGGATTATTTAAAGGAAATTATTACTGATCTATTGCACTATTATTGAAGGTACATTACATATACATTATACATACATCAATGTCCTATTCTTCAGGCTAGCAGTTTAAATATTTGTATATTAATGCAAGTTTTTTTTATTACTTATTATTTTTCCATTAACTTTCGTCATTATGAATTCTAATAAAGTATTCTATTGAATACCTTCCTAGGCCACACTCCGACAGTACGGAACATTAACGTGAGAAGGTCGCTATCGCTAAGGTGCAGTGTGGTTCGCGGGAAGTGTCGGCCGTGTGAAATGCACCCAGCCTCGCAGAGCGATTCCGCAATCAAACAATAATGATAGTGTTTTAACTATTCCTCTTATTCTTAAACTTGTTAATGTTGTGAAAGGTTAAGCTGCTTAGCTTAAAATTGAACTTGTAATTTGCAATCTTGAGTGTATATTTATCTTTTATTTCAAACCGGAAGGTGAAGGCAGCCTATTTAAAGACACACTCGCGCAAGACTGCAATGTGTGTTATAAAACACTCTTGGCCCCAGACACAGGATAAATAAAAGTAATTCGTTGCATAATAAAAGTTAGTTACTTATCTCGGATTAATAGTTTAAAGGGAATTATCGGCAAAGAGCGCACGCGGTGTCGAAGGGATATAGCATTCAAATTGCCTTTTTATATTCATTGTAATGGAATTTAAATTGCTGCAGTGGGCCGCTTCCTTTACGCCAGAGCCGTTGCTATTAACTCTTTTCTGTCACGACGCGCTCGCACTCGGCTAGTTAAGCAGGAGAAGGTGGAAGATGGGTGAGGAGTGATGGTGACGGCAGGTGGAGCGCCCCGGCGGTGGCAGCGCGGGCCGCACGCGCCGCGCAACCCAATGAGCACTGAAATGGGCCAAACATTCAAATTGCAAACCGCCCGCGCCCGCCCGCATCAAATGTTGTTTTATAGCTAATTCCCAAATTCGGTTATAGGCTATAAACGATCCGCTGGAATAATTTAAATGCGGACCCGCCTGTATAATGTTCGTACTTTACTTCGAAATTAGGTATTTGTATGTGAAATGCGTTTTGAAATAGAGGTCGCTGTCGACTTTAATTTCTTGTCTGCGAAGATTCCGCGGGAGTCGACAAAATTCGTTTCATTATTCATTCATTGGAAGGGGAACGTTACCGGGAAATATTTTAGCTTTCGGTTTCAAATTGATGTTTTTATAACATTGATTAATGGACCGATAGAGCCATTACTGATTGCAAACTAGAGTGGTTGGATGAAAGTTTTAAATAATAGCTGGTTTGGTTCTCACCCGCAATACAAGGTTTCTAGTTTTCCATTTCCCTAGTTGTAGTTGGTTAAGGTAATACGGGCATTAAGCAAGCACAAAGAGCAGTTAACGGCCTTTTACACATTAACATTCAAAACGTTTTAAATATAATAAGCCGGTGTTGTCTAAAGCGCTTTTCTTGTTCCGAACGAGCTAATTCAGGCTCGGACATTTCCGTTCATTCAATATGACCGATTGTTTATTGGCAGACAACGCTTTTGTAACAATTGAGCGAAATTACTTTGTTTAACTATTCCACAGTCATTTGTCATTTGCTTAACCGTACTAAGTACAGTTTCTCATTGGCAATTCACTGGCGTATAAGCATTTCTCTGCATTAGTCAACATGTAAAAAGCGACATAAAAAGTCAGATGTATACGGACGTGTCTTCCACGACATCGATGAAGGTTGCGTCAGTAAAAATATTTCGTTATTTACTTCTAAACGACGGCTTGTAAAACATTCTTGAATTGATTCGATTGGGATTCAACAAGACCTAATGAGATTTTTACGAGTCATTACCCGAAAGCTCTACATTAAAGAATTCCTTGCTTGGTTTCGTCCGTCGTTGAATACCCTTCATTCAGATTTAAAGAAAATCAAACTGTTTTAATTCTAAAGCAGTTTACAACTAAAAGATTCCGCCTGTCATAAAACAACTCAGATTCCAACCACAAGACAGTAGCTAATGTTATTAGGATTGTAATTATTGTTGCTATATTCAAAGGTTTTGTCCGGGTGTCGGCGGCAACGGTGGCTGAGTTACACGTAATCACGTATTATCGAGTGATCGCGGGCGGTGGTACAGCTACTCTATTTGTCGGATTATTAGTCGCATTATCCAGCTGCCGATCCGACTAACGGTCGCACTCGCCAGCGCTGTCCAAACATCCAACAATACAGCAGTTGGGTCGTTACGTACATTGTAAGGGAATAATTCTGAAACACATTTCGTATCATCAGATAGATAAATGGAACCCATACCCAATTGTGCAAGTTTTCAAAAATATAAGAATGATTTTTTTCTAGTGTGTGGGTGTGTGGTGCTTTGATGATAAGCTAAGCAACCTGACGGTATGCATTACTAAAAAAACAATTAAGAATTTTATAAAAATTATTTTGGAGAAATATAAATTAGATTTGTAATTTGAGAGCCGCAGGTCTAATGGACAAAATTTAATCACAAGCAATCGAATGCCACCTATTTATGAAGCCGAATGACTAAACATCTTTTTAATACGATTCACATGTTAGCGGTGATACTGTTGGAGTTTTTATATCGACACATTTCACGGTGCTGTCGTATCGATCTCTATTATTATGAAATTTAATGTGCTACCGAGCGGGGCTATCACTGTTCATCTACAAACTAATATTCAATTTCGTAGTTGTTAAATTTAACTTTGTAAGTAACTGTTATGACGTGACTGTTTCATTTTAACAAGGTCTATTGTTATTGAAAGTATTGTACATTTAACGGTTTATGAAAGTGTTCTTAAGATTTATAAGTGACCGTCATTGGAAGGTAATTAAGGCAGTGCGCTGAGCAAGCTCATTCGCTCAGGGCTCTAAACACAGGAAGTCAAAGATCAAGCGAGCCCTCCGCCCGCGCCCCGCGCCGCCCCGCCCCCGCTCCGCGCTGGTATCGGGATCGCGACGTGCAAAGTGCATACAAAATCGTGATGAGGCTTTTTAATCGGTTTCACGTTCGTTCCCGCATTTTCTTTTTGTATTCGAATTTCACTCACTCTGCCAATCTGCGGGTTTACTGGCGACGACACTCGTCGCCCGCTCGCGTTAGATATTGCGCCCTATGGTGGTACATGTAAAGTATTTTTTCGTAGCAGCGTAGGGCGATCCGTAGCGTATGCAAGTTGCAGCGGGAACTGAAGTAATAAGATAAAGGTGCGGACGCATTTTGTTTTGTGCTGAGCGGAGTCCAATTTACGCGGCGCAGCGGCTATTAGCATAAGTCCGGAGCGGGCGTGCGCGCCGCGGCGTGACCGCCTGCGCCCGCGCCGCCGCCGCCCCGCCCCGCCGCCGCTCCGCTCCGCGCCGCTCCTCACTGCAGGAGCGGTGTAATTGCGCCGCAGCGACACATTTGTTTACTATTGTAAGCCGTGAAGATGCCATCTTGCGGCAGAGTTGCACCGACTCCTTCAAATTAGCACGCTAAACGCTCTTCGCCCGTTTTATTTTATGTTCTCTCCATCCCTCGTTCTAAGAAATGCGGTGTTGAACCATTAAGATTAAATTGCTCGATTTAGACGTATATAACTACTTACATATATTTGCTTCCGTTTATAAAAATATAAGTACTTACATACAAAATATAGTAGCTATTGTATCGATTTCAATCAACCAGTTAAAAAATGTATGCTATCAACTTACTTCACCAATATCTAGTAGTCATTAATACGATGAAAATTAGGTAGTCCACGTATTTGAAATTCTGTGTCATATGACCTATAAAATTTAATTATAGTGACATGACATGCACGACATACTGGTCATAACCGGACCAGTGGATTGTAGTTTTAAGGCTATGTCATAACATGAGCCTGCATAAGTAAGCAGTTTTAGCATTTACAGTTGTCATTATGCAGGACTAGTGATAAATAGAAGGCGCAAATTTTCCACGCCATACGCCATTAATATTGATTGATGCAGCTATATTTGTGCGGAACTGGGTGTAGATATGCGAGTGAGTTTGTGCAGCGACTATCACTGTATCTTTATGACTAATCCACACCTTCCACAGTTAGTACCGGTATGTGATGCTTAGGTATACCGTATTTTCGTGATCGATTAGGCATAGGGCTTGTACTTTCTGAGTTAGTTATTCTGAGCCATTAATTGTAAAATGATTGCTTTAATTTTAATTACAGCAAGTAAGTAGTTTAATTTGCCTATTATATATACTTGAGTATTGTTCGAACAACTTTATTCTGACCAGGACATTAAAACAGTTCATAAGCTTTTTTTTCGAAAATACTTAGACACTAAAAAAAACTGATATGGATAGGTGTTTCTGATGTATACGCTGAGCATATATGAACTAATTACTTATTATAAGATAGCTAGGCGAGAAGAAGTATGTAGTGATTGTGAAGTGGCAGCCCTGGCGGCCAGTAGGTACCTGCGCACGCGCGCGCCATCATTAGAATGTAGCATCTCAAGCGATTTTCCTATTTAGATTACGTTATGTCGACAAAAACACACCGAGAAAAACCTACTGCATAAAAATATTGTATCCTTACCGGCGTATGAGCTTATACGCCATATCCAGTTCTGAAAATCATACGGAGCTGGCCGGCGCGAGTGGACGCGCATATTTTGCCATACGGAGTCACTGTTAACGAATGCAACGAGGATTTTAATGGCGCTAATGTGATTCTCGCAATACGCGGCCCCGAGCATACGTTTATTTATTCCTCGCATAGCCAAATTGAATATTTAATTACATGCTAACGGACATAGTCATATAATTACCTCGCCTCGAAAGGTAAACATGCATATTAATAACGTGGCTCCGTTTCGTATGCTAAATTTTTACTTCATTCAGTAATCGATCGGGACAAATGTCACTTAGAGACGGCGGCGGCGGCGGTGGAGGGGAGCGGGGCGCGGGGCGGGGGCGGCGCGTGCACTACCGCCTGCAACTAGTTCGGCACTTATGGAGTTAACAGTTTCTTACATATCCGCCACATGCAATCCATCTATCCAGTATAGAAAATATAATAAGAAACATTCAATTACCTGTAAGTATTCGCCGTTATGTCGCATATCTACCGTTTGCGGCCGTCAACGCTGCGGTCACAAGAAAAAAATAAAAAAGTCGTACTTCAAAGTACTACCAAAGGAGGATGCAATCATTAGAGCCATACCATAATGGACATATCCTGAATAGGTGGCGAGAGGCGCACGCGCGGCGTGTCACGTCAGTCAGCGCTGCGCCCGTGCACACGATTTTTGTTCATTCATACCCAGAACTGATACGCGGATGGTTTTTAGGCTGCTGCGGTAAAGGCGCCGCTCGTGTCAGCTAGCAGCAGAGCCTTCGCAGCGTACACGAGCCTGCGCACTTCTTGCCGGCAGATGATAATGGCCAGTAATGATATGTCACAATGGCTATTTGCCTTATACAGTTTGACAGGTCTGAAGCGAGACCAATTTTCCGTTCCAGGAGTATTTTACATGTTCAAAAAAAGGCACGTAGAAGTTACTTTACTCTAGCCACATTAAATCGGTATTCATTGCGCAGTGTGCACTGTTGATACATGATAGTATATTTGTTATTCTATTCTAGTTTAAGATGTTAGTTTGTTATTAGGACAATGATTAAGTAAAGTTGAGTGACGTGGGAAGAGGCGGGTGGCCGGGCGGGCGGCGCATACAAATCGAAGCTGTCAGATCGGCCGATCGCGCTCACTCTCACGGAAGCGATTACCTTGCCTAAGACAATGGAAGGCGGGACGTGCATCTATTACCCTTTTTAAGCTCGAGCTTGTAACTGACTTGCCCTTTACACTGACCGATAATGACTGACTGCTGGCCGGCTGTGGTCTACTCGAATTCGCTTGTTTCATTTTAGAACACAAATTCAATCATATTTGATGCTTATGTTGTATAGTTGTATTCTTCTAATTCGTGAAATAAAAACACTTCTCCAAGTAATTACTGAAACACTGACACTCATCCCAAACCTCTATTACACACCTATCATACGTCTGGATGTTGCTTTTCTTATTCGCACTGTTACTTCAAAGTTTATTGTAGTGCTTATGTATGACTTTCGAGTTAAACTTCGCAACCAGACAAGTATTGGAGCCATCTGAAAGCAATATCTATAAGCATTCTGTTTGTGTGTAGAATTTATTGATTGATCGGCATCGGTCGTGCACCCCGACTTCTTTATTTCGCTGGGTCGCTCCGCGGTCTCGGCCCCGTAGGGCTGACAGTTTGGACCTAGTCTGTCATTATGAGTGACGTAAGCCGTAAGCTCGGTCCAAATTTGCATGGTTTGCTTGTATACTCAGCTGCGTAGTCTCGGTGGGTATCGTGACTATGGGCTCGTCCACATTTGTAGGGTACAAATGTGGACCAAGCTTTATCATTATTTAGCTAAAACATTTAACAAAGTAATAAATATAAAAGTATACTATTAAAAATAATTTGTACCATGGAGGTTATTCCAATGTAATGTACATATTATGTACTAACGACTATCCAGGACAGACTCACATTACCTTGAAACAGTTGATCGAATCCGAAATAATTGAAATACATAATATAAATGATAAATCATGTTTATTTATGAACCCATATTTCAGGGTCCACTGCAGAAGCTGTACGCGACTAGCACAAATACATCCATACGTATCCGAATGGTTAGATTCGAACCCGATACCGCGAGCGATTGACTTCCATTATCAGAGGTACTGAGGTGCGCCACGCGAGGCAGACTCCGCACTTTTGTGCGTTTTGTGAATCCTCCCTCATTTCAGAATTCAGGGGAAAACTGGAGGGCTACCCGCAATTTAGCATGTAGTTGGGTTTTTGAACATACTTTACACTTGTGACAAAGTATAAAAATAATATAGTAATAAAATATAGCGCTAATTTTTTAATTCAAAGTGCAGAAATATGAGTTAATTACCTACTAGTAATGGCTTACATACAGTTAGATCTACAGGACGTAGGTTTAGTTCAATGAAGGTGCAGGCGACACCAACATTAGTTTTCGCATAATAACTTCAATATTCCTTCATGTGAGTGCAATAACGTTGGCAGTCGTGACGTGGGGGGAGGGGGGGACAAACAAATGACGTACATCGAAATGTACTCGCGGGCCCCTTCGCCAAGCTAAGCCCTATGCAAAATAAAACACTCGATTGACATCTCTTTGAAATTTATTAAAAATTCAACCGGCTTAAACTTTAAATGGAGGGTTAAACGCTCAAGTGAAAGGATTACTTGGCATATCTGGGATATCGTTAACGTTATCCTTGTTATATCCCAATTCTAATCCATCTCAAACCTCCCTCTACCTTTCCATTCGTAGATCAATACTTTGTATCAAATGTGAGGTTCATTTCCCAGGAAAACATTAATAAGTACAGGCAGGAAGCAGTAGCCAAAACAATCTCCAAATCTAATAAAGCACACGCTGAGATCTTATCAAACAAAGATGGCGGTTTGTCTGGGTTATGATGATAAGGTGGCGGGTGGTTGCTAGGCAACGGGGGGTGGCGGTCAGTCCGGGGCGCGGGGGGGAGAGCCTCGTTCCTCATACTCGGACATTCCTACACACGAGGCAGAAACAGGGCGACCCTAATAATGATTCCCATTGTCGCAGGCCCAGTTACATTTACGTCACTTTACGCTTTGTCCGGGAAAGTACACTTCTGCGAGTATTAAAATAGAGTCGCCCGTTTAACTTTGTTAATGATCGTGTTAGCACTGTTAGAGTTCTTGGACTATTCTTTGTTATTTGTCTCGCTAGGAATTTCTACTTGAATTATTATGTTAGTTTACATTTAAAACACCCGTAAACTTGTATCGGTATTTTTATTTGTATCTAAAAGAAAATAGTTACGATGGAAATTATATTTTTCATTTTTTACATAAATTTTATGTATCTTGCTTTGCCAATCTGATTATAAAAAGTTGCTCCGGTTCTCTGACATTTTTCGCCGGATCCAGCTCATTTTGTGCTCGAAATGAACGAATTCACTAAAGAGATCGTAATCTTCATCCGATTCACTTAAACTGCAGGTTTACTCTGTGGCCGTAGGATTTCCGCAAAAAATGGAATCGCTTAATTGTCTATGGTACCTTTGTGTGGTATTTCCGTGGACAAGTTTTAACTTTCTTATTCATCCTCTTTAAAGAAAGTCTTTACGTATGAGCAAATGGTGTACGCAAATTATAAAAAAAAATATTAGTTAAAATTCATTCAAAATATACCTACTTACAAATTAATTTAACTATTAGAATATCAAACAGCTTCCGACTCATTTCAAAAATATGTCATTACAAAATAATGTGTAAGATAAAACACGGTCGGCCATCAAGAGTGCGTCGAACTGCGTCTATTATTGAGCGGCGTTCGATTTAAACGCCATTCCCTTTGTCGTTTCAGAAATTGACATTTATTCTTGTTTTTCACTGTCGCTGCCGCGCACCGATCTATTGTTAATTAGCTTAAACTGCCCGTGCCCGTGGCCGTACGACTGTTGCAGTGAGTAGGTAGTAGTAGTGCAGGTGGACACATTGTCATGTTCACACGGGCAGCCTAATTTGTATTACATTATTATAATATTTAAAAAAATATATATGCCTAAGTTCCAATAAAAACACTCATGCTTTTTAAACGTTTTATTTTATTTTTTTAAACTAATTTTTGTCTTCTTTCCATGTGTGTATGAAATTATAATATATTTTATTTGAATTATTGAGAGATTACTATTTTAGCATGATATTTCTCAAATAAATGTCTCTAGATGTGTTAAGATAACAGTTTAATAAAATTACATTGTGGAGAAGCCAGGGCGCTAAACCGAAGCGGCGAACAGCGGAACTATTTAACTCTATCGTTAAGACTCTACCGTGAGACTGATAGCGCCACCTGTTGTCGGGTAGACTAACTAATGAAATACTCCGGAGAAAACGAATGCTAATAATTATTCGCTTTTCAATTTTAGCTATAGATCTATTATATATGTTTTTTTTATTAGTTAAAAATTATTACAATTCATAAAGAAAACAAAGTAATACGTCAATATAATATTTTTTTATAAGAAATATTTTATTAAAGAAATTGTTTCCTATTAGGTAGGTACTGTTACTGGTCATTTTCCGTGGCATTTCTTGTTAAACCATAGTAATCAATTACAAAAAGGTTAATAATAAGGTACTCGATGTAAATAATAAGCTACCCTGTACACCAGACACATGCGACACCCCGCCCGGCGCCTCCCAAGTATTAACCGGAGATGTATCGACGTTCCACAAGCGTTATTGCATACACGGGAGTTATTCTCCTTCCCCCCCCCCCCCCTCCACCCCCCATCTCGATTAAAGCCGTAAATACTTGGAGATTAATTATCTCGTAAACAGTCCTGGAGCCGCGGGAATCGCTCACCTCCGCTCGCGAGATACAAATTCAACTTTTCCAATTAAATTTCGTGAGGCATTAATAATTATTTGGGTACATCAATTTGTTCCGTCGCCGCGCGGAACACGTGAGTCTACGGTTTTTGTGTCTTCTAGTAGTGCGTGTAAACCTATAAATAAAGGAATAGTTGTTTATTTCAGGTAAATTATACCTAATATAACACACAGTCCACAAGGACTATCTTCCTATCGTAACTGACCCTTAATCAGAATCAGTCGCCCAGACTTGCTTAAAGTCATAGATTACATAGGTAGGATTTTCAGATATAAAATTTTGTAGAGGAGAGGAACTAGGCTAGGTCCTGTAATTTTACATTCGATTAAATTGATTCAATTCAATTCGTTCGATTAATTTTATAATTGATCATTATATACAACTGTGATAGCATTCCCGTTCATAATATGGCAACTGTGTTCTTATTCATTCACACTATACTTACCATGGCTCCGTACTCTGAACTCTTAAATGAACTTAAATAACTTGAAGTAAAGGTAGACAACGAATCTAATATCCGAGCTGGAGTAAATAAATTACAAGACTTTCAGAAGCTTAATCACTTTTATTCCAATGAGCAGCGAATGGAATTAATTAAACTTGAAAATGAAATATTAACACCTTAACGTATAAAATTTAATACCGTTAAGTTATAACGTGATTATTCACTTTGCCGGCAGTAATTTCCAAAAACATTTAGAAAATTAAATTCGCGGAGCTAGTGTTGGATTCAAAAATTACCTATCGATACATTAGTAGGTATTAACTAATGGAAGAGCTATATACTTAATATAGGTACATATGTTTTACAGCACATATTTTTTTTAAAGTATGAAGTTAATATTTAAAAAAAACGCTAAACAATCGATTATACATCGATAGTGAGGGTATCGATACCTTGTCTATCGATTCCTGGAGCATCGACACGTCGACTATCGCTAGAGGAGCGGCACTAGCGAGCGCCTCTTTTGAGTCGCTTCCGCTTTGTGAGGAGGCCCCAGCACTTGGCAGTGTGAAAATTAATTTTCTTCGTCTTTATGTAATTTAATTATAAACATTTCAATATGGCGCCCGGAGTTTCCGCCTGAGAGCCAAGTTAAATAGAACCGTTTGATACTTATCTCATAATTCAGTTTCGGGATGATTGCGCCATTATACACACATTAATAATGCGCATTCCTCTTTCAGTAATCATTTTAAATAGATTCCAGCGCGTTTCAGTTCATTTATCAAAGCGATGGTAAATAAACTGTGTTTCAAAAATAAGTTGTTTTTCATTCTCTAAAAACTTTGACCGTTGCTTGTAAGTAAGATTAATTTATTAATTAATATAAAAAGGAAAATAAATTTTACCAGTGAACTTCTTGATGATCGAAGTACCCGAATACTGTTTTATACTCATTAAAGATGAAAGCGGAATCAAAAAAATTAAACAATTTTTTTTCTATTTTAGAGTTGGTAATGTTGGTATCACTATATTTTTTTCTTATTTTTAAACATTTTATTGGTGGTTGAGTGAAAGTTCAACCCTCTATAACAATTTCCCATGCTGAATGTTATTATGATGAATGAATGAAATTCCATCTACGAAATGAAAAGTAGTGATTTAGTAATTTGACAGATGCAGTGTTGATGCCCATACGGCCGGCGCAATCTGCCTCTCGTTCACGCGCGGCCGGCTCGACGCGACATCAAACATACGCGTCCCGCCCTTCAAACATTATCTCCTATCTGCTAAATCTACGCAAAAATATCCATCTAGCCCTCCTTTGTACCATGTTTATTAAATTTCATTTACGTTTATACAACAACGCTTTTGTCGGCTACCTTTTTGTGACGATCTGGGACATTTTCCGCCTGGATTAATATCTGACAACTGTTTCTGTAAAAGGCCGACGGGGACGTCTTTTTGTACGCTCAGTATTATGGTTTGCTATTGCGCATTATGTCATAACAGGCTCTCGAGCCGCGCAGCACTCGCTCCAGCCATTGTCCTGCTATTCTTCAACACAAATCGAATTCCTGGTTGACAATGTCATCGCTGTAAACATCCTGTCTTTTTGTGTACTACGATGCTTATTACTTGAAGTTTTTAATCCATAACCCTCGTTGTGCAGAGTATGGAGCAGGTATAAAACGGTTCTTGAATATGCTCGTAAATGAATTTGTCGTTTAAGAGGACGTGTTTTTATGCGATCTATAACAACCAAATTAATATACCACCGCAATAATGGCAGTAGATTACACAATTCGGGTGTATCTAGTAGCTACGAACGTAGCAAAAGCAATAAGACTCCCGCCCCCGCTACCGACACAATCCTGTATCTCCGTGTGTTCACTAATGGCGCAAGTTCGACAGAGGAACTTAGCCCGATGCTCCACGGTGGCAATAAAGATAAATCCAGCAATAATATGTTCCAGTGCCGTTACGTGTGGGATTGTTTAGGCACGAAATTGAATTTGCATGGCGTCTTAAGCCGGCGATGGAGCCGAGCCGGGCTGTCGGACAATTACCAGCCGGTGACCGGGTAAGCCCATTGAGGGCCGTCTTTGTGTGAAAACTTGCGGCGTCTAATTCAAATGTTAAGCCGTCAGCAATTAGGAAAGTTTGAGAGCTAGCTTTGATTACAATGAGATCTAGTGAGGTTCGTTCATCATGAACAAATAACGTGAGTCATAGACCTATTACCAGTTTGAAATCTCATAAGTGTCGTTATGTTACCTATGTTTTAAGTATAAGGAATATTTTTATACCGAGAAGAATACCAGTCATGGTAGCTTACATTTGTTATCCGCAGGTTATTTCGGCATCAATTTACTCCTATTAAGAATCATGAGGTTTTGGTTTTAATATCTCCCAGCCCAGAAGAATCAGTTAGCTATTAAAAACTTAAGCCAAGACAATAATTCGGTGACCAAACAGAAGATTAATCTATCTGGCAATATCATCAATTAATTCCTCCTCGCGGCGCTTCCTTGCAATCTTGCTCGTAATCCGTGGCCTCGGGCCTCCTGATCCTGTTGTTCACCAGACATTAAGCAGATACAGGCGTCGATAGCACGCGAGATTACCGCGGACCCGCCCGGTCTAATCCAGCTTCGATTCATTTCATCCAATAAGTGCTGGGAATCAAGATTGGAGACTCAGGACCGCTGCGGCCAAATTAAAACTTAAGCTGGTAGAGTTCAGAAAATTACGTGTACCACTTGTAATTCAAAATACTTACCTATACCTAGAGAGATTGATACAATATTCTATATTTGTATACACAATAGAATGCCTGAATCGATTGCAGTAAGGCCCTGTCGGTTTAGGTCGACCGCCTCTGTATTTATTTACATAAAACATATCCTACCGAGTAATTGCTATCGTCCTGTATTAAGAGTACAGTATTTTTAGAAAAATCACTTATTCTTGTTATGAAAGTTTTGGTAGAGAACATTTATTTATGTAAAAGAAAATATCTGCATAGAGCGAACCCCAATCCCTTCTACGACAACAACCCAGCCAGTGTCTCATCACAGTCGTGTTGTTATGACGCGGTGTCACGTCGCCCGCGCAGCCGTGCGCGAGGCTCAGGATGATACCCCCTGTATACACAACTGTGATCCGTGATCACCCTATACATGACAACTAGAGGAACACAATAATCTTGTAACTCAGACATATGTGACGCATGAGTTCATATTGTTTATATGTAACTGTGTCGTAACTATAAATATATACCTGCGTTGATTGCGACGTAGAGCAAAATATTCATGTTATCAAAAAATCTAATTGGAGTTGCCCGAATTGATTCTAGTAGGTTATGGATATTTATAATCCAGTGAATATAGACCGTATTTGATTCTAATGTAAATCTACCTACATGTGTTACTTCGATTCTAATTAATATTCAGCTCCATGGGGCTAAAGGCAGGCCTATCTAATTAGATGTTCTAACTATACTAACAAGACGGATTCCAATATTTGTGTTGGCCTTCTCAAATCTCATTTAGTTACCTTCAGCTTGACAAACGGACATACCTAAGAACTTGTGTTAAATTGATAGAATTCAAGTCATGTGCCGGCGACCCCGACATGACTTGCAGAACCCGTGTCCCACCCATCCTCGCGTTTATGACGAGCCAAAAGTACCACTGCATCATTAAGAATTCAATTAAATCCAAAGTTTGCAGAACCTCCCAGAACAGCATTATTATTAATATAACTTTGTCGCCGCAGCCTGCCGAATGATAAACTGAGAGGCAAAAGCTCAATCTGCAAACACAAATATAAAGCTAATTAAAAAGTTTGAAACTAAATTATGAGAGGGGTTGCGCCGATGGACTCCGTACCAAGATCGTGTCGATGTCGAGACTCACCCGCCGGTCGCTACATGTACTGTTCTTCAGAGATGAATACATGATACTATGCTACTAAGATGATAGAATCTTATAGCAGAATGCGACGTGTGATGATTGATGTAGTACTTTAATGTACCTAATACGATGAATGTAATCGCATTCAGTTTATTTAGTTAATACTTTAAAATACAAACATTAAGTTAAATTAATATAAAATTACTTACAGCGCTTTAAGAACGCATTAGGAATAGCGCCGACAGGGGGCGTAGTGGTAACGCTGTCGAGACAAGTTCCGTGGTACGGAAGCGAGTGTTTGTTCGCGACAGTTGCGGCAACAAACATCGCCCTCACACTCCGGGAATTCCAAATTTAGATTATATATTCATAACAGGCACCGAGCATGCTCAATCGTAAACTTTAATTGTAAATGTGATCTAACTTTCTGCCTCGGCTTGGCTCGTTCGGTGTCAGCCGAAATGTTTAGTCTTGTGGCGGATTTTTGAAGGATAGGTACTTGCCAATGAAAAGTTTTGTGATACAATATTATTTTCTTGTGCTTTTAGGAACATTTTTATAATAATATCATAAGTATAAAGTTTCATATACTTACGTAATTACAAACATCACTTGAATATCAAAACAATAATAATTTACACCATTCAGACATAAAGACAAATAAAAGGTACGCCAATGCACGGTCCCCTTAGACTATTAATCCAAGTCAAGGCTAAGATGCGACAAAGGCTAGTCAGCTCATAAAATTTATAGTCGATCGAATGAGATAATATGGTCGGCGTTAAGCGTGGCTTAGACAGTTTGGAAATTTAAATGTGAAGTAAGTTTTGCAAGATTGCTTGGTATAAATCAGCGCGAGCGTCGGGCGGCGGCGGCGGCGGCGGCCGGGGCAGGCGGCCGGGGCAGGCCGGGCCGGGCCGGGCGGCTCCCGCGCCGCAGCGGCGATAAATCCGCGACTCCCTCGGGCTCCTCAACCGTGCTCCATCTCCATGCATGCCTCGCCCGCTCCAGCCCGCGCCACGCACTACACTTATACAATATTCAACCACCTTAGCACAGATTTCACTCCGATTTTAATTCTCACTTGCAAATTTTCTTCTGTTTATTTATTCCGTTCAAACATCCATCAGCGGACAGCGTCTCAGGAATTTGCCACGACTTCGCCCTAATTCTTTTTCACGCTACATTTCAAGAATCCTATTTTTGTAATTACAAAAATGTCTAGTACGCCGACGTTATCCTTAATTGCTGGACATAAAAATTCCATTTAAATTTCCCTTTTAACGATCAAGGAGAAGTGTCTAATTGTATAATACACTCGTTTGCGTATTTTTATTGTCGGTACAATAATTAGAACATAACGCGACTTCGCTGTTTTTTAAGAAGAGTCGTAATTAAACTTTTCTCGGGAGCTATAAAAGAGTATTGCAAGTTGTGCTCGTACCTCCGTGGGGGGAGGGCGTGGGGACAAGAGAAAGGGGTCATTTTGAAAATAAAGGAAGATGAAATGTATGTTTGTTTGTCAGCGGCCGGTCAGCGCGGGTGATGGCGGCTGTCACTCAGCTCTGCTCCTCCGTGCATTAACCTCACTTCACTTCCCTCCGCTGAAACCTGCGGTATGCTGATTGCCAACTTGGCAACAACTCTTAAAAGCAATTTATTTTGACACCGAACCATTCCAGCAGTTGCCTAGGTGTTCTTCAGAGGAGAGCAGATTACAAAAAGTTAATCTATTATAAGTTGTTTGTTAGTCGAGTTAAAGTGAAATTAGTTTAAGTCGCCAAATTCCGGCCATAGTTTTCCAACATGAAGTTCGACTAATTCCGTATACTAAAGGTAGGCATTGAAGGTTCAGTCCAATGTCTTTGTGGTAATCTAGTGTTATATACTTTAGTGGTGCGCTGGAATATTATGGTTGGTTAATATCTTTTTCACAAACCAACTGAGCGACGCAAAAAATCCAATATTGCTACAAATCAATTTGTAGCATTATTTGCATTAAAAAATAATATGACAACACCTACAGCGTCAAACTAAATTAAAAAAGCATGCAGTGCATGCGATTTGCATTATTTTGGCTCAAGGGTAAGTGTATTTTGACACTTGCATCGTCAGAGGGGAGGCGACAGGGGTCACGCGACCCTACTAAATATTTGGATATCGAAGCTGCATCTGTATTGTTCTTCGGGTATTGATACCGCTGCGCCCGCGCCTCCTCTTATTCGCACGTATTTTATCATTTAAATCTGATAGGTTACAAAATGTGCAATAAGGCAATAAGACAAGTGGAAAGTGATACTGCCAAGCTCCGAAAGACTATTCAGGGTCTGCGTTTAATGTAATGAAATGTGATCTAAGCACAGAATTTAATCGTTAAGTTATTTATGATAATTTTTTTCTATAATATTATTTCTGTAGATAGCTAAGTAGCTACTTATAAAATAATGTCTTTTCAAAACATAGTTTTTATTGCAGAGGTCATGTTTGATACCCGTACTTATTTTTCTTATCAAATAAACTGATCATGGTTACAAATAATTCGTTACCCAGTAGACAGTAAGTAGTCATGTCATATCTCACACACTCTACCCAATACCTATGTATGTGACTGCGACATGGTTCCATCCAGCTACATTGAGGGCCTCACGTAGAAGATGGCTGGTTTACGAGGGGTGTGAAGATGGCGCTGCAATATCTAGGTGATACCGTTCACTACCTAGATTGCTTCTGTGTATGGCCACAAGGCCGGGCTTGTGACACTCGAGTGGAATAGCTGTGGTGATTGGCGACGTGTCTTACTGCAACAGTTAGTCTATATGAGTGAAATCCATCTAATAAAATTATAGTTGGAATGTACTTAAGTACACAGATAATTGAATTAGAAATATTATATGCATCCATATCATAAATAAGTTAGGCAAAAGAAATTAGTGAATTAAAAAAATATGTTCAAACATACACATTTACCTACAATTACACTGTAAATCTATAAATTAAACAAACTTATACACATTGAATAACAATTGCACATTAAATTATTCGTATTCCTCATATTTAATACACATGATTTGTTTTTTTATACAGACAAAATCAAAATTATAAAAAAGAAAGCGAACAAGCCAATCTGCCCATAAAGAAATCAATATAATCCTGTCGCTATCATTATCTTCATACATTAAACATCAGGCGACCTCATGCTCAATCACTTATTAGCTAATATAAATTCCGACAATGTTCTTTGAAACGCTGTGTCAAGCCATCAATCAGTATAAAAATACGCAGTTCATCCCCTTAATTTAATCAAAAGATCGCTTTAGCTGGACAAGAAAAAAGCAGCATGACGCAACGGCGACACGGCAGTATAAAATTTTCATCGAAGTCGGCGGCGGGGGCGGGGGCGGGGCGGCCGCTCGTAATATCCAAGTCGAGCCGAGCAACCAATAAATTACAATTTGACATAAACAAAACCCCTCGCTACTACACGTAGCTAAGAATTATTTATTACTAACAGCTCGATACCGACCGACCGGCGGGTATTCTCGGAAAATGCAAGGGAACCGGCTCGGAAAATTCTTACAAATTAACTCAACATCAATCTTGACGTTTACTTTGAAATTGTAGTGGAGATGCGCCGCGCGCGATTTATAGCTGCACATTTCTTGATGCATAAACAAATTGCTTTATTCACTGATCATTGGGCGATTAAATTGCAAGTGCTCTCGATGGTCCATTCACGGTCGTGTGTAATAACACTGGAGTAGCGTCCCCCCCCCCCGCCTCGCGCGCCGGCGCCTCACCCCCTGCAGGACGTAATAAAATTTGCATACTTTTAATCAAGGGCCGTGTCGTGGAGAAGTTTGCCAATAACGGGACGCTGTGATCGATCTGATACCCTCGACTTATCTTCACATTATTTTGTTTTAAGGTAACAAATGTTGGTGCGTTAGATATATTTCTTATAAATAAGCAGTTCACGTACTGCAGCATAAAATAGTTGGTAGTTTAGTGCAACGTAAATTTTTCTAACTATTATTACTATTTACGAGTAAGTTCGTAGCGCTACGGCGTAGCACGCGTAGCAAATACTGGCAACTATTATTTTATACCACTCGAAAAAAAAGCTAAAGTCTTTGGATAACATAACAGTTTTTTTTGGTGTACCAGCCGGTGCTGCGCTCACTGTCTACCTCTAGGAAGGTTAACTGTGTCAGTGCTGACTCTGACCCTCCTCGGGATATGGCCTCATGGTTTTCAATTTAATCTTCCTTTAAAACTCTAATATCAAGTAAATTGCCCGGCGTATATTTTCTGTGAAGGTGGAGTGAGAAAGTCCCGTAGCGCAGTTTGCAATAAATTAGCCTGTATCTAATATAAAACGACAAAACGCTACAGTCCCGCTGCGCCGCCCCCCCCCCCCCCCTGTCCATCTTCGCTCCACATTAATCGTGTTTAGTTAACGGATATTGGTGGTGGAAATTCAAATGCAATCAAATGAAAATAGAATTTGTAAAAAGTAAAAGAAAACAAGCCGACAGGCGTCAGTCTGCCCCCTGCCCCCCTGGCCCCCCGCTGACCGTAGTACTTACACGATTTTAAATTGTACATATCTCGAATTCCGATTTGTCGCGCGGCCACCCTGCGCTATGAAAATTAAACGAAATAAAACTGGAGCCGCCCGGAGCACTGGAAAAAAATCAAAATCGAAATATAAAAAAGGAATCGCTATTTCGATTGAAGCGGGGGGTGGGCGTGCTATGTTTGCGGCTGTCACTCGATGCAGCGAGCAATAAAAACAAGGTACCTCTATGTATAAATATGTGCGGTTGAATTGATTGGAATTGAATATGTGTGTGGGTGCCGCGGCGTCGAAGGTGAGCGCTAAGACTGTAATCGGTTTTGCCGCCCCCGCGCCCCGCCCGCCCCGCTCCGCTCCGCTCACAATTAAACTTTGTTTGTACATGTGTCGCTGGAGAGTAGCCGCAATGCTCTTTTTAAGTGGCCCGTTGCAGTCCGCGTGCAATTTAAGAATCTCGTTTACAGCCGCGCCGCCGCCTAACTTAACCTTTACTGCGCCACAGAGAGCGGCTAACTGTTTCAGAAGAAACTTCCGCACAGGTGCTACAGGGTGGCACTTGCATGTTATTTATATCTGTGTTTTAATTAGAATCTCTTATTTATTTCATCTCAAGTGAAACTCTGGATAGGATCCTGAGGTATATCAATAAATTCGGGGTAAAAAAGGGAGTCAAAGTATAATTCTGGGTTTTTGAGGCCGTGGAATCGAATCCTACCATGTACAAATAAATTAGGTGAAACCTGCATAGTGCACATCCTGCATTTTACACATTAAAAAACGGCGATACGGCTCGCGATCTATCATATTAGTACAAAACAAATATGTACAGTGAAAAGCGCTTGCGAGTCACCTCTGACTGTGCCATCGGTGATTACTTGATTACAGTCGAGAGCATATTATTATGAAAAGTAAAATTTAGATAAAACTGAAAATGTAACGTAGGGTTGAGACGTGACGTGACGTCGCCGGAACTGCGAGAGGGTGCGTTAATTGCAGCAATTAAGATATTATCTTGCCTTTCTTTCCTCTTCTTCCTGTAAATATGTTTTTCGCAGTCATTATCAAAATGAAAGTGACTACCTACAGATACCTATAATCATAATTATAATATATCATCGTGATTGTAATTGTTAACTGTATTCAATGCTAAAAATAGTTATTTATGTTTAATATTAAGTTTCGTTCGTCATATTTTTACCTAAGTACACCTAACTGCCTATCCAAATATACAAACACTAGATTGAGACCCTTTTATGCGTTACAAAGTATGTATTGATGCCGCCGACGCGATCCATCACGCGGCCTGCGCCGTGAGATCTCCGCGGAAACAGATAATTCCCGTTTAACTTTCGTTTCCAACTTATCGAATAATTTAAGTGAACATTTATTTTTGCGCGCTCATCAATCAAGCCGCTCGCTCCGCCGATAAGCTCCGCTCCGACGCCGAGAAATGACTAGGCATTACATAAATCCCCTCGGATGATGAAAACTGAAGTCTAACAGATAAGAACCGACAAAAAGTTACGATGAGAAATGAATCGCGATTTATATCCAAGGAACGGTACTCGCGCCCGCCCCCCGCCCGCGCCGCCCCCGCCCGGGCCCTCTTTATGAATATTTCCTGAAACGACGACGTCGAATATAAATCACACAGCTTTGCATTGAAACGTCAACGGCGCGCCCCGACTCGATACTGAAAAATATTACTGTGTAAGTCGTTTAATTTAATTTCGTTCTCAATTCCTATTTTGGATTTGTAAAATCAATTACTTTGCCGAACTTGTAATTAAAATAAATGGGCGTTTAAGAAATAGCCATTAACTTTTAATTTAGATACAAATCCATAAATCTCAATACAAGACAATGAAAGAAAAAAGCAAAGTAAATCCACCCCATACAAAACCGAGAGTTTAATCGAAAGTTCTCTCCCAGTGGCCATTATTAAGATAAACAGTACAATACATAAGCGTATCTCGACGTTTATTTTATCACGGGTTCACATCACGCGCGCTATTCGCAGTTATGATACGGCCGCACCTGCCTCGGAGCCCGCGCGGCTGAAAGAAAAACCATAAACGTAGAGCGGCGCGCGGGCCGACTACCAAGCACCCGCCCCCGCGCCCCGCCGCACCTCCCCCCCTGAACCCACCGACCATATTTTCCACTTTATGTGTGACAGTTGAGGTAATATCGAGACTCTCGCCGCTCTCTGATTGGACGAAAAATACACATTAAAGGAACCTGGTAGCATCGAGCGAGCGATTCGGAGCTGTATTCCCGTGGAAAATGTCGGGAAATATTGTATTATGGGGGTGGAAAATTGCCACCCTTCCACCCGTTTGCTCGGCTCCGACAAAAACTGTCGAGTATTTGTTTTTGATGAAAACGATTTATTATTCTACGTGGGTTGGAGGCAATAAAGATAAGCTGGCGAGGTGGCGGAGCCTTATTACGACTAACCCTCGCCTTTGTTTCCTTATAAAGAATAATAAATGAGGCCGCCATGCTTATTTACCAAGTTTCTTAATTATTTATTTATGCGGAAACATTGTTTATATTTGTTACATAGGTAAATTGAGTTTCAGAGTTTTTCCGGGAAATTTCGCATGGAGGAATTTAAAGAGGGTTTACGTTGACCTTTTGTTAGGTGGACACTTGGAGGTTGCTTTGTGAAAATTTGAATATAATTTAGTGTGAGATAGGAGCGGTAAATCCGGCTACAGGGAGGGCGTCGTCGGGAGATACGACGTGACGGGAGATAATGGCGGCAATAAACTTAATACCACAATTTGCATTAGCCCGCCCACTGAGTGCAGCGCCGGCTAAATATTATAATTAATACATATTTTTCGGAGGGTCTCTCTGATTTATTGTACTTAGATATCGCCAACTTTTTATGCAGGGTTTAATCTAGTGTTTTACAATAACGCACATGTTTGAAAGTTAAAGTTAAAGTTCAAGTATAAAAAAATGACTCAGACTTTCATCTCCTATTAAAATTTTGTACCCTACCTTTTTTACAAAACTATTAACCTGAAATAAGTAGGGTATTGTAAGATTAATTTGTTCCCAACAGTACCACTATAAATCCATTTTTTTTCAACTAATAATGTCTTATATTGGGTTTAATAGTTATATGTATACGGAACCCTGAATCAATCTGGCACAATCTCTGCGCGGCGGCGGCCCCCGCTGCGAGGACCACCACCATTTTGACAAATTTTATTATATTTATTAATTCCTACATGCTCCTGCACATCCCACTAATACACCAACAGATATTTTAAATGTTTAGTTCATATGTCGTTTTCAGATAAACCGAAATTTTAATTTATTAGCCACATGAGGGTAGGTGATGAAAACGCAGTTATCAAAATATGGCACTATCATCAATGAGTACCTAGGTGAATATTGTTGATTTCATTACATTTAGTAACAGCTGCCAAGTCTGTATACATATTTATACAATAACTGCTTTTATAACTTTGTTTCGCCGCCGATGATAAAAAAAATACCTGATTGTTAATGACTCCAAAATATAATAAAAAAAGTTTTATGCTAAAATAACATAATCAATTTTAACTACAACTTTGTTTGACAAAGAACAAACAAATTGGTTACAGAGAGGCACCCCGACTCGCCAATGTTTAAAAATTTAAATATCGACGCGACCCCTTCCTAAATTAAACGAGTGAACATCTGAATAAATCAGCTAAGGATGGCAACACTGAAGTAGTGCAACTTTGAAAGGTTCCCTAGATTTAGGAAGAAAAGTTATATAAAACTTTGTGGCTAATCATGGTATATTTATAAACGGTACCTAGTTAATTCAGAGTGATAAAGGCATCACACTAAGAAAAACAAACATAATACCTACATGTATTAATTTTAAAATAATGAATTATAAATATACCTAATACAAAATTCAACTTGATCATGATTTTAAGCAACTCATTTTGTTTTATTTTCATGACTGCCACTGTCAGTTTATATAAAATTTGTTAATAATCTGTACAAATAACTGTTCCTTTATTTGTTAATGTTCATCAACATGGCCAGTGTTTATTTTATCAAAATGTTGCGATCCGCATAATAAAATGGCGGGGCTCCCCTAAAGCGAGGCTACGCGGTTTGAGTTAACTCGTACTATTTAACCATCCGTTCATACAGACGACGAGCCGGCACCCTCGGCTCCCTCACTGACAATGCGTCACCCCGATTCACGGACGACCTACAGTCACATCTCCGTCGACAATACTCACCCTATACCTTAAACAAGCGCAAAATCATTGGTTCAATTCGACGTTCGCGTTTTTACGAAACGGAACGCTTCTGAATCAGTTCCCTCGCTTAGGTTAAAGGACAAAGAGGGATGCGCAGCGCCCAACTGGGCATAACTCATAAATAAAATACAATATGGTGAGCAAAACATTGAATTATGCTGGTATTATGTCACATTTGGCCTTTGTGAATTAGTCGGCAGCTAACTGTAGGGGGATCGAATG
Organism: Plutella xylostella; assembly: GCF_932276165.1. Classification (NCBI taxonomy): domain Eukaryota; kingdom Metazoa; phylum Arthropoda; class Insecta; order Lepidoptera; family Plutellidae; genus Plutella; species Plutella xylostella. The sequence goes on along the minus strand of NC_063984.1, from coordinate 4,910,309 downwards.
AGCTGCTTGTACGATGGTATCGTTAATTTTATTGTCACTCTTTGTTGCCGAGGTTTATTATACCTACGCATTTTTTTACTTGTCATGGATTGATTAATTTAGTACTTACGTAAGTATGGTCTTGATAAGGAAAATTTTGCGTTCATTAAGGTAAATGTCCCTGTAGTTGATAGGGTCCCAGTAATTGATAGTTTCAACTTTATAGTTGAACAATAAGAAAACTAATTCAGTTTTTAAACGCACTCCTATCAATATTTGAACTTTGAAGTCTGTTAAATTGACAACCAAAGTGTGAGTATTCTGCATCGATTCAATTTTAAGTTACAATTTTTTTCCCGTGCAGCCGTTTGAATCGACGCGTTTACTTTTGTTTCGTTAATTGAATAACTAAGCTCGGAGTGTTCGCCGGTACGATATTGCAGTTGATTTATGGCGTTTTACGGGTAAGTATTGTTTTTATTACCTTTGCATGTAAAGTAACTTCGCTGGTTCATGCTTATTTTACCAATTTTTATTATATTTACTTGTTTGTGACGAGTATCATCTACTAGAACAAGAAAAACCCAAATACCTAGTAATTGATACCCCCTATCAAGTAATAGGTCAAAACATTTTTTTTAATTTGCTCGTAATATCAAAGGTGTAAGGGTCACAATACAATAAAATTTGTCTTTGTTTATTTCTGGGTTGAAAATATTGCACGGGTCGAGTACTTGATAGGGTATCAAGTACTGGTCATCTAGCTATCAACTATTGGTTATACACATTATTAATTACAATAAAATTTTCGTTGCTGGTACAATAATTTGATAAGATGCCACCAATTAAAGTTAAAATGCTTGCTTATAGTGAGGATTCAATGCTACGAGCTTATGAAGAGGTAAAATCTGGTTTACCAATAGCTGCTGCAGCCCTTAAATACAATGTACTTTATATTATGCTTATAAAGTGAACGGTAAGACTCCACTTGACTGGCGTATGGGTCCAAAAACTTTTTTATCGCTAGCGCAAGAAAACACCATAGTTAAGGAGATATTAAGCATGGCAAAGGAAAAACAACCGAAAGAAAAACGAGCTGAAGAAAGACAAAGAAAAAAGAGAAGAAGATGAAGCCATGAAGATTAAACAAGAAAAGAATTTAGCAAATAAAACTGCAGCACAACAGAATCAAGACGCCTTGCAAATGACCAAAATAGTATTGTTTGATTCTTCAAGCGAAGATGATGAACACAGGAAGAAAATAATAAGAATGATAATGGAGAAAGACGGACGAATAAGAACGATTAAGACGAAAGAAAAAACAAGAAATGGATAAATCTAAAGCCAAGGAAACTACAGTGAAAAAGAAAACAGATATTTTTGGAAATAAGAAAAAGTTTAATTATATTCTACAAGTGAAAGTGAAGCCGAAAAGTGGGTGCCTCCTCATGATAGTACGGATGATCTCGAGAGTGATGACTTTATAATATATTTTCTAGAATTTGTTGATTTGTATAAGAAGTTTAAATGATTGTTTTTTCCTATTAAACATTTATACTGTTGTATAATGCTTATTTTGAATGGTGAATTTCATAAGGTCTCATTATAATAACAACGTTAATGCGTAAAATATGTTGCGAAAACGTGTAAAATGTTCAGTGTTTTTATGTATGAAAATTACTTTACTTTTGCTATGACAGATTTTTAATACTTTGTATTTTTTCATTTTTTTTGTTGATGACTTCATATCAATTACTGGAACACAGAATGTAAAACTGCTTTGTCAATTACTGGGCGAAGTGAAAAATTTCCTATCAATTATAGGTACATTTTGAGACTGTTTGAATTTTCTCGGAAAATAGTAAAAAACGTTTAATTAGATACTTGATTGTAAGGAGATAATTTAGATAGAAGACTGATTTACCAAATTTTGTTACTTAGTTACCGCCTGATTTCGTAATAAAAGTTTTTCCCTAACAACGTTTTTGTTATTGCCACTATTGTGTCAACTACTGGGACATTTACCTTACTACCTTAGTTTCAAGTATCAAAAAGTAAGGTATATCTTAGACTAGCATTATTTTGAGTGAAAACACAAAAGCGAACACTTCAAGCTTATATCTGCAATGCAATATTACAGATTACACTTACCTTTTCACAATGCTCGAGATCGACATCTCCCAGCTCACACCGCTCAGCCATAAAGGGGAAAATGGCTGCCTCGATTCAGCGAAATCATAGAAACGCACATAAATTGAGGCACATTAACATTTCCTTTATCCTCCGTGTCGGAGTATGACGCCGCCGGAGCCGCCCAAGACAATAAATTTACATATTTCACCCCTCAAACAGACCTTTTTTTCCATTCCGCAGAATTACGCACATATGGGAATATTCCGTTGAATATATCAGCAGTAAGAGGAGAGATACTCTCAGAATAAAATTATCGTCTTCTCCGCCACATTTTCTGATAAAACCCGGCTCGCTTTTATCACCCTTATTATGGGAAATGGCATTTCTTTTCAAATTCCCGATGCATATGAAATTAAGGAATATTGAATCTAAAGAGTATCCTTTTTACCCTTGCCAAATTCGGTATATATTCGTGTGGGTAAAACGGGTAATATTTGTACAGATGTGTTTCCGCTATTGTATATATAATAGAGTGTCAGGTACACAGAAGAGCGCATTCACAGATGGGAATGTAATTTTGCGGCGGAGACACCCTTCAAAGGGTCAAATCAAAATCATTTTCACAGTCCAGTGAAGCGGCGGAGCGGCGGCGGCGGCGGCGGCGGCGGCCACTAATTACTACACTACGGAAACACCGCCAGCTGCTGCTTGTGTGTCCGCCTTTTAATATTTTATATACTCTTACGCTTTATCCGATAAAACTTAAATAAGTAAAAAATCAATAAATATGTCTCCATTAAGACTCCACTACATTAGAAAGAAATAACCATGGAATTTTCCTTATTCTTGATTTGTTACTAATGTTGTATTTATATAGATTTCTCAAAGTTTGACTTGCAGCATTTTGCGTTAATTTGACGCTTCGCCACGTACTTAGAATCGGCCAGCTTGCGGCAGAGCCCACTGCACGAATTTGCCTCCTGAAATAACAATAGAGAGATTGCAGAGAGCTAATCGCTGGGCACGACGGACGGACGACACTAATACTCATTAGAATTACACGTCCGTGACGCCGCCGGACCCGGAACGATACTTTGAATTTAGGCCCACGGAATAGTCTGTGCTGTGCTTTATACAGCTTTTGCTGAGTGTGCAGCGGTAGCTTGCTGGACTTACGGTGAGCCGTGAAATTATGAAATACGTAGTTGACATCTTGCTGAAGTGAAGCTGCAGCATGATTGAATGATCGTAGAAACAATACACATCGATATAAAGGGGAAAGATATATTTTTTATTTGATGTGTGTTGTTCGAAAGTAAAATAAGTATTTATTACAGAGCATAACTTATTTCTACCTCTAATAAAAGAATAGATAACTATACTATAGTTTTAAATACAATCTTATTTCACTCTAATAAACATATGGTCGAACCCCTCCACCCGCCATTTAATAAATGTTACAGACTATAAAACAAAACAAATCAAGTTTATTCAAACTAAAGATATAAATTACCCTACATCCAGGAGCAGACTTAAGTAATACCCATTAACTGGGCAAAGATTTAGCCAAACTCTGAATCAGTAATGAATTGGCTCTAGAAATAACAGAACTACCTATATCTCAACTAATAGGTGGATTAATCTGTGTAATGACTGAATAGATTTAAATGGCTAAATTGGGAATAAATTCGATGCATCGTTACAGAGAAGATGCATAAATATATAGCAGGGACAGAGAACTAATACTTACGTTACGTAGATATATATGTGGTGTTCTCTATAGAGGGTAGAGCATAGAGGTGGAATGGCCGCAGTATGCGTTACAGTAGGACGCATCAATATTCATGGGCGGGCGGCGAGGTGTCCTGCACTAACTACATTACTCGACGCAACCGCTCTCTGCGGCCTCGCAGGAACTCACACTATACCCACCGGGAAAGAAAAGAATCATCAATGCGACACACTAAATGTTATGAAGTTGTATAAAGTATGGTTGAAAGAGTGGACTTAGCGCAACGCCTGCCGTAACTGTACGGCTAGTGCGACGCAGATGCAAAGATTGCTACAATTTATTCTGGCGCATATAGATTACAAAGGATAAGTAATTGTTCTTGTGTAATTTCTAATTTTACCTAAATCACACATTATGTTTACTATCTAAACTGACCGAACAGTAAATACTAAAATTTAATATACCTATATAATTATAGATAGGTACACTATCTTTATCCCAATAATTTCCAGATAAAATCTTCAGTACAAAGAACGAATCCTTTGTGGAGCATACCCGTTTGTTGGGAGCGTCGCATTCGGTGCACGAATTCCACCACAATCGATAAGAGAGATGACCGCTGGCCGCGCGGGGAGGGCGGGGGGGGGGCAGTTATTTGATTAGTCTTCCCGAGGACGAGCGGGCTCACTTAATGGGGTGATGCCTTGTAAACGGATCGCCTATAACTTCCACCAACTGCGAAATCGAAAACGTAATACCTACTGTTCCAATCGACTTATCCACCTACAAACAATTAAACATTTCGCACCGTGTAAGAGAAAACCGAAGAAACGCTGAGCCCATCATCGCTTAATAGACACGCATTTCGACATAAATGAGTTTCACTTTAAATTAATTAGTAGCACATTTTCCATTATAAGGACAAATGTAAAAGCGACCGCTTAATAGCGCGGTGGAAAACTAGCGAGTTTTAGCGCGAGAATAGGGCGCCGGAGGAACAGCGGATCAACATAATCAGTCTCCGGCTTTGTACCGCGCCTAATGCTCATGCGAGCCGCGCGATCCAATAACAACCCTCACATTGCTGAAAACTTCATTAACACCACCGATTACGTTTTAGTGAAAGACGATTAAAATTTATCACTTTGGAAAATGATTGTAGATAATTTATCTCCGACTTGCCTTAATCCTTGAAAACTAATAAAATACTATATCTATGTACTAGTCGTTTTTAATAAATAGTTTCTTTTGATCCGTTGCAGGAACGAATAAAGTTCTCCGGCCACCCAACTACAATTGTCTACAACATTAACCTCATAGTGAAGTAATTAGAGTATTTGTCTAAGTAACCCGTCCCGCGTCTCTATCCGGAGGTGCGCGGTACCTGCGAGCACCTCACGAGCTCTTTACGAGCGGGGATTAACCCGTGTAACGAGATTCATTAATTCTTGTCGTTAAAATTTGTCGTTCTCGATTAATAAGGAGGGCGGGAGGCGCATTGCCGCGGACCGCAGGCCGTCTCTACTTCTCACTCCGCTTTATTTACACTATTGAGTAAATTAAACTAACGCTCCGGAGCCGAGGGAAGTTTAACAGAAGTTTGTGTGTAATAAGTGGTGCAACAACACGGACTGGGAGCAAGCGCCGGACTTCGCCCCCACTTAACTCTTTGGGACATATTTATTCGATCCTCCGCCGACCACAGCGGACCTTCCGAATTTAACCAACGAATCAAGAGTTTAATCTTAACTTTGTGCGCTGATTACGTCTTGAGTATTTAAATATAGAAGTTAGCTGCAACGTCAATCTTTATAAAATGGATGAACGTTGAAGGAGGTTTTGATATAGATACCTATATGTCTATAACTAGCAGTTTTATGTTTTCATGCATTGTTTTTAATGGTGTTAAATCAGGGTAAGCATCAAGCATCTCCTACGGGGATCGTACAGAAACGTATCTAACTATGTTGGAAATATTCTACGCAAGAAACCACTTCTTTCAATTACTCACATTACGGCCACATTCAACTGGCTACTTCATTATATGGCTATCGATTCGTCCCGGAACAAAGCAAATATAAGTCAATTATGCACTACATTTAAGGGCAATAAAACTGCATTAAGGTACCTTATTATTTATTGACACTGATGAGCTTAGTGTCCACTTTAATCCTGGTACATTACAAGACATTACGAATTCATAAAGAAGTGGTTGTGGCGTGCAGCAACCCGCAAAGACTCCCTCCTTAGACCGCGGTCAGCTCGCCCGCCCCGCCCCGCCCCGCTCCGCTCCGCTCAGCCCCGCGCCGCCCGCTGCTGGGCCGCTATTTGCTCTACCTGTCACCTCAGACGCTGACCCTCACAGAAATTGTTCACTAAGTGTTGATTGCTTGTAAAACAAAATTTACTTCTCCCTGAACAAACGTTGGCGGTTGAGATACAACAAGCAAATACAATGTATGTCTTCTTCAACACTTTGCCTCGTTTCTTTCCAGTACAGCTAGATGTAGACCGGCTTTAGTGCTCAGTATGGGTGGAGGCTTACGTCATAAGTTTATTGCGAGTCGAGCCCCACGCGTGGAGGGAATTGATAAGACGCTCGAACCTTCGCGTCTATTGCTGAAAATTTATTGCTGTTTTGGGTTTTTATTGTTCCGTTTTACGGCCTCCTCGTGTATAAATCGTACAGATAGAAGATGAATTCAACGGTATATCGACCACTACGAGAACAATATATCGCACGAGGCCATGTCGGAAGTATATCTCCTTTACATACATTAATGAAATGGCTACAGAGGACCGGAGCTTAATATTTATTCCGGGAGAGGCGGCGATGAGGTGAGCGGTCGGACGCTATAATTTTCCGTCTAAATGCCACCCCGCATGCAAAGCGCTCCAACATAATACGATTTTCATAGAGGTCCGTCAGTGGCGTCCCGGCGTTCGATATATCACAGGAAATTATACCCTGGCTGCGTGCGGCGGCCAGCGCTGACCCTCGCCGTAATGTAGCTCCGGTTAGGTACGACTTACGGAGCCTCCGACCCCGCGCCCGCACCCCTTGCATGAAATGCTTATTATACGCGGCACGTACGTCCCCCGCTCGCCCCCCTCGCCCCCGCGCGCCCCCGCCGCCTCCCGCTGAAACACCCGCCTCGCTCTCGCCCGCTGACCACCGCCGCGGCCGACAGGGACACACAACAGATATTATAGCAAATCGAGGACTGTTATGTCCGGTCTGCCGGAGGTCGGTGTAATATATGGCTCCGGTATTCTGGGCACATATATTAAAAGCAAACTCGCCTCATACGAAAAGATCTTATACGATGCGAACAAATGGTAAGGAAAATTTTGGCGGTTAAATTCATTGAGATGGAATGGGAGACGCAAAAACGGGACGAATAATGATAGTCATTTCTCAGGACGATCTGTGTATTGTTTCGAGGAAATCAACGTAAAAGCTGCCATCTAATTGGAGTAAATGAGGATATGTAGAAAAGCTTTTAGCAAGTTTTGGGTCTGTTGTAGTTAGAAGAGAGAGAGAGCAAAGATAGTTTTTGCATTAAATGTCTAATTTTAACCGGCCGAATACTACTTTAGATAAGTAACCAATTATTTGCTAGGAAACCATTTTCCTTCAGAAATTGGCTTTCCTTCCTTCCCCCTGCACCATACAAGTACATAAACAAGTAACCGCTATCAATATTATAAGACCACATCGTCTTGGTCACTCCATGCTGGGCGGGGGCGGTGCGAGGGGGGGCGGTGGGGTGGTAGGGGGCGACAAATGAAGAATGATCACCGCGGTGCATCGCGGGCCGGGGCTGCAGCGGTATGACGCGGTAAGTGACTGATGGTCTCCAGCCAACAGAAATAACTAGTTTTATGTTTTTTACCATCTAACTTAAGTCTTTGAAAGGTTTTGTTGATTTTATTTTCTTAATACCTACGTAGGTACTCGTATATATTTAACAAACATGACGCAATAAATTTGTAGTTTGGACGATTAAAACATTTTATGTTTAGAACATAGTAAAGCTGTGGTTGCATCGTTAAATATTATGCACAATAAAGTTAAAACCAGTGTTATCGTTTGTTTAATATATGACGATAATGCATACGCTGTTTCAAAAACATTTGTTTATCGCCTTCATATTTTTTACTGTAAAACTGATGATATTGAAATTTCAATATTTTTTACTTAACTTAACCTCCATTGCACAGAATAGTAGCCACATACACGGTGTTCCTTCCACCGCAGGATGTATCTGTCCGGGGGGAAATCCCCGCGATAAACACCCGCGAGCTGCGTCAGATCTGTCCAGATTATCCACTGCGTCACTCTAACAAGATGGATGGATCAAAAAACACGGCATTACTAAAATATGACCGCTTTTTATCTAGTCCCTTGTTAGTAGCAACAGATGGCTGTTTGTATTTTTCTTTTTTCCTTAGTGATGAATAATTTGTTGGTACTATCTGCAGGGAATATAATTTTAGTCAATAATCAAAATAATATTAAGCTTTCTAATAACTGCAAACCTCCGCTAGCATTGTGGTACTTACTAAAATACAACAAGCAAAATAAATAATTCCAACCGCCATTTCCTCTTTTAAAACGACGACATCCGCATATTATATTTGCACCCGACACAAAATGTCTTCTGCTTATAAATACGATCACGCCCCCGCGATAAACGTCGGGGGTGCAGTCGCCCGCACCTCCTAAACGAATTTAAATAAAATCGACTCTCACAATCTCCTGAGATCTCGCAAAAATATATGTCAAGAGAGATTTGAGCGGAATAAAAATTCCTAAGTCTTGTCGCGTAGGGGTGCCCCCAGTTTTCTTTTATGCGTGTCGCAAGGTATAATCGCGAAGAAAAATGCGATATTTAAATGAAGTGATTCCCCTAAGAGGCTCCCTTGCTATCCAAATTTCTCGGAAGTAATTTAATTTTGTAAGGTATTTGAGGGTCATGTTCGACTACCGTTCACGCGGCCGATCATATCGCTACAGTCATAACTAAATGTATGAGCACGTATAAACACCCTTTTGACAAAACATATTAATCAAACATATCACTACTGAACAAACATTAGGCCTCTCGTATAACGTGCAGAATAAATACGATTCCCAATTTAGATGACATTGTCGGTAGACGGGAAACGACGTCGTGTGCGCTCCCTGTCATAATACGGGCCTAGCGAGCGCCGCCGCACGCGCCGCCACGCTCCGCCACGCGCGACACATCTCTAATTGCCCTTCCATGGGGATTATGACAATATTGCACAATGTTCTGAAAATAACACCGGACTATCAGTGTTATAACGCGCCCAACAATAATCTCTCATTTTAATAGATAAGTGCACGGAGGCGTGGGCGCGCGATTTGTTAACGTTTGCCGGCAGCCGTCGCGTACTTAAGCTTCGATTACATCTTTCAAAAGCTTTAAGGGCTTATGCCGCTACAAATGTGAACTGTACAGGAAACAAGATTTAATTCGTGTTTATAAATTGAACGGAAATAACAACAGAAGGTTCCCTTGGACGCTTTTTTCCACCATAATGACCGAACCTAAGCAGCGACACGAGAAAAACTGCCGCCTAGAGAAATAAAGAGAGCAAAGCAAATGAGAAGAACTCATTTGGGCGGCCACTGAATTGTGTTCGAGAGGAAAATAAAAAGGGACCCATCAGTGACACGCACAATAAGCATCAACCTCAAGAATATCATAGATAACGGCAGAGCCGGCGGGACCTCATTAGGAGGCCGCAGGGAAATTAAAAAGAAAGCAAGATCTCGGACTCGATTGCGGCTCGAGCAAACGAGCGACCTTCCTCTCATAACATTACATACAGCTGCTCGATTTTCCGGACAATTATTATTTTGTGGTGCGTAAGACGTTCCCGGAAAAGTATTTAATGTCGGTGGAGCGGCCGAGGGGTAAATCACTGAGGAACTGAGATGGATGTAATTACCGGTCAGACGATACTATCTGTACATTCGGCATTGTCTATCGTTATCGTACCTATAGCTTTTATGCTGTGTGTGTAAAATGCTAATTATTTCCTAATTGCTTTTTAAATAAAACGTACAATACCTTATCGTTGCACCCTATCCCTTCTTACTACGTCAATCGACACGTACCTAGATATAAACTGGAAGAATTAATTGCCTCGGCGAACGAAACACTCATTTCAAACTTACTCAATTTACTGAAAAGAAACCTATAGAAATCTTGCATTTATGCAAAACAAAAGCAATCAAGCTCCCGACGAACAGAAGAAATGAGCTTCATTAAGCGACGGAATGAAAACTTTAATAATGTAAGATGCAAAAAAGTCGACAAAAAATGCTGAAGAAAATCTGACGACATAAAGGCCGCTGTAACCGGGGCCGCCGTAAAATCATTAAGATGCTAATAAAAACTTCCTTTTGTCGCGCCCCGGACGGACTCGAACAAGAGAAAAAATATTCAAATAAAAACTCAATCGAGACGACGGAATGAGGAACGGCGCCCATGATTATTCTTCAAAACATAATGAAAGAGAATTAATGTAAATATTCTTTTTGCTGAAACTTTCCGCCCTCCGGAAAAGTTTTATTTTACGGCGTCGTTTAACAACCGTCCCCACTTATTGACATTCGGTCCGGGGGAAATTGATTTATGAAGATTGTCGCTTAATTGGCAAGATTTTTTCCGTGTCGGGAGCGGCGTATATTTGCAAGTCGTTTGAGTGACATGTATAATTTATTAATGTTGATGTTGAGTGTTCCGTGTTACGGTGAACAATGGTCATGCAATTGTGTTGCATTATTGAGCGTTGCGCGGGCGCAGTGTCCCCTCGTCACTGTCGTCACAGTGCATACATTTTAGTGTAGTTCGTATTTAGCGTTAATATTACGTATTACCAACGCTTAGCAGCATTCCCGCGTTATGTACATCTATGTTGCTGTCTGTTTTGTTGGTCTTTGTAAATTCCATCCGTAGATAAAACTTACTTAATAACTACTTTTATTGATTATTTATTGTCCAATGATATCACTATCCACAGAAATCCATTTATCTTAACATTTTGATTTAAAAAAACTTTAAATTACTCATACAGTTTTTAGTAAGTAGTTATTAGACAGACAGCAAACTACATAATCTCTATAAGGCAAAGTCTCCTGTTGTACAAAGCATGTTCACTGTACTTCCGTTTTCTGTGTCGCTGTCAGGTGCCCTCAGCAGCTGCAGCGCCGCTCGCTGTCACGACTGAAGCAAGTCAAAGTGACAAGCGGAACAAATAGCTACATTTTTTATTCAACACAAAATTATTTTAACCAGTCAAAAGTTTAACTTTAAATCAAATATTTCTCCATCCCCCTATTTCTTGCCTTTGAACCTTCGACTGGTATACAGGGTGTAAATAACTGGATAACCACTGATTTTTGCGGAACATACTTTATGTTTTTAGGTCACTCAACGCAGTTTGTCGTACTACTCACAAGACACCCTATATAATAATAGGTAATAATAACAGTCTTTGGCTTTATAAAATAGCCGTATTTAATTGTGTTTGTTTCTAAGTCAATTTATAAAGCAAAATCTCTAGTCACAAAGACTTAGTTGGAGCTTAACAGAAATAAGTGAATCGCTTTATTTCGCCCCTCAAATTACCTGTGATAAGTTATACAGCTACAGTAGCTAATCAAGCATGGTGGAAGCACCATACCCTTTTACTTGGCAGTATTTTTCGGGATTTAGGATAAAATATCCGTAAATAATTGAAAACACTGGAGAAAGGGCGATCTCGAAGGGTCCGTGAGAGGTCCGGCACCTTTTTACGGTCGATAAAAATAATAAGTCGATCTGCCCCGTACCCTCCCCCCCTCGCCCCTCCTCGGACCGGCACTATCTCCGCCTCTTATGTACTGCTCGTTATTTTTGGAAACAGAAAGCTTTTGGGCTGTTGTAAGTTTTGATTAAATTTATATTAAATTTAACAAGACAATGCAGAACACCTACGTAAGAATAAAACTGGAGCCTTCCCTACACTCCGCCCCAGTGGGCGATAAGACTGAAGTTTCCTAATTTGACCTTTGCGCCAACTTTATTATATGCTCATGTTCAGACTTCAAACTCGTAGACTGTGACAAAGTTCCAGCAATTTATCTTAATGACACGTAAGAACTACCATCTCAGGTAAGACGATAAGCCATTAGAGCAAGTTACACACATTAAAAGTTCCCGAATCGACGGCTAATATGCAATCACATACTTTATACAGAATTTATTGTACCTATTACAAGATTCGCACTAAACTACCCAGAAAATCTTTAACCTAAGCTTTAAGCTTATAAAAGCTCGGCGCTAATGGCCGGATACCGGAAATTGCGCTCTCATATATCTCCGAACAGATTTATGAAAGTACCCACACATGCAACGGTGTCTCCTCACACACACACATACGTACCGCACGCGTGTGTGAATACACACACACACACACGCACACACGCGCGCCGCCGCCGGCCAAGCGACACCTCTTACCAACCGCGAAACTTTGACACTAATCAATTAAGTTCTTGGATATAGATATACTGCGAAGAATAAAGTTAGTGCTAGAAAGTTTGCAACATTTATAGAACGTTTAAATTTATCGTTTTAGTTTTCTCTATAATTTATTTAAAGCCGTTTAATCACTTTACCGATACATAAAATTAAATAAATAATCGTGAATCTTTTGGCTGTAATGTTAGTATTGTATTGATATTGAAAGTCATACTTAAATAAGCTCTTATATCAATGAGAAATTAAGTCAGCATTCAACGAAATAGATGATTTATATTTTACTACGAAACGTTCTCATTATGCTACGAAAACACGTAGCACAGTAGCCGCTACGACGTAGCCGCGTAGCATCGTAGCACCGGCGTAGCCTTTACGATTTTGATTATTTCAATTCAAAATAATTTTTTTAAAATGATATTGTACACCCCATATGCATTCAACTCGTATGGGTGACGTAACCCTGAGATAAAAGCTCTTACTAAGCGGCTTTGCAATGGAATTCCATATACCCTTACCGCCTTTATTTAAAAACGTGGGCACCTTGTATAGATTGTGTTACGTTAGGGTATGTACTTTTCTCTTAGCAAAATACAATAATAGAAAAACCGGACAGACCCTTTTCATGAGAGCTAAGCCAATTGTTGAAAGAATATTATATCCGCGGGTGGACGCTGTTTTTTTAGGACCGTAATCTCTTTCAGCGTATCCCGACTGAGCCCCCGACACGTCCTGGCCATTGTGACGTCTTCAGACTCGCTTCTTATATGAGCGTTACAAGTGCTTTCTAAATAATCTAAGTCCGGCGAAGAGAGCGTATTGTATTGACACAGTGAAGTGGTGGCCGGCGTATAATGCCGCGCGTGTGTGTGCGTGTGTGTGCACGCGGTGCCCCGTACGTGTGTGTGTGGAAGCTTGATAGAATAAGCAAGTCGTCCGGCGCCGGGGGGGGCGGGTGGCCCCCTCCCCCCGCCCGCCAAGACTGGACCTCCCCCCCTCTGCCCACTACACGTCTTCTGGAGCACTTCCCGCAGCCGCAGCGGGCTGTAATGGGCCTTTATATTATATAGTAAGGAAACATGTTATAGATGTACCTATCTACCGTACAGTAATAAGATTATGTTTATAGAAATAGTTATGACATTTACGTTGGTATAATAATATTCAATATAATTAATAGTCATTGTTAATTCACATTTCGGGATGAAACTACGTTGTGAGAATTAATTTCTGTAAAATTTACAATTTAAGAAGGTAAACATAAAACAATTTGCATTGCCCCGTTAACGAGTTTAGTAACAAAAAGTTCCAGCATTAATCTGACCCTTCCTTTGGCTGAGTTTTTAATAACACGCACTTGGTGCCTCCACATCTCAAGCCAATGAAGAGCCACCGCCACTCTCAAACGCGAACCGAAATACATTCCGGCGAATATGTTGGCAACAGTCAGTACCGGCTGAGTTAGAGCCAAAACTTATGTTGAAATACTTTTAGCGGCGGGGGAGGGGGCGCGGGGTATGAGTAGATTTACAATAAATACACCAAACAAAGAAAAAGGAATCTGGCTGCGGGGAAGTTCGGCTTTGTGTTTGACTGTGCTGTGCGGAGTGCGCCGAGCATTCACTACGCTGCGGCGTCCATATTGCTTTATGTTTTCTCTCCTTTTAGTTTACTATGTCCTGGTTTATGATATTTGTGCATTCTAACCTACAAACTATTTAATATTTAATTCAAGTATTTAATTTACCTAACGGTACCCATTTACAGAATTAATTAATAGGAAACTTAACTACTAGCGAGCTTAACTTTAACTAAGAATGGCCATGAGAAATCAGTTTCAGGCTAAGCGAAGCTCGTGAGCTACCGCTAGCATTATAACGCAAATATCCGTCAATAACACAAAGTAGAGTAACAACAAGTGAAGCCGGTAAATCTGATCGCAAAGCGGCGCGATCGCTGCGGAATCCGCCTCGGGCCCACCTGCTGTATAATTGAACTTCAAAACTGCTGATCCCCAATACTTCCGCGCCGCTGCTCCCACAGACGCTTCTGTGCGGCTGTCTGCTCTGTGACTCTTCAACTGTCAAACACAACCTATCGCTGTTTTTATTTTAAATTTGGAAGCGAAATAACCGCTTTCGAGTTTGGAAGGGTGAGATGCTGAAGCTAGAGTAACGGGAAGCAGAAGCGTGGTACTTATTTGTAAAAAACTGCAGGCAGACAGCTCAAAACGATAAAACATTTCATTTTCGTTTTTCTTTGAAATTGTAAATGTGCACTAGTAAATTTATAGAACACCTACAATACTGTTAATGTTAGAAGAAGATTTCTGCCAGTATCTAAAAATGTGGTGAAAAATTACGCAGAAATCTTCTGATTACATTTTCTATTTTCCTACTATATCTTCCTTTATTCTACTTGCATTATAAGTCCCCGAAACTGTAACCAACAAGAGCAGTCTGCAAACAGCCCGCTGCAACTCGCAACTAATTTAATGAACATTCAGCAGTTGAAATTCGTCTCATGTTACTCGAGGTAAACAAGTTCGATCCCGGCCGGGCCGGCCACTCGAACGTTAAATCAAGAAAGAAGCCCCGCAGGCCGCGGTCGAGCGCCGTTCATGCTCCAATCAACATACAGCCTTTGTGGAGGACCTATTCAGATTTGTTAGACGACTACTGGAGGAACGAGCCTCGTTGAGCTGGTGAGAGCTACGAGCTTCAATTGTTTTCTTTGGTTTGAATCGAAGGTGTAATTTAATGTACGGGATATAATTTTAAGCTCATAGCTTGTATTTTAGTGCTTAAATTCTTCTCCACCACACCATTTGCCTCCGACACACACACACATACATAGTCCATTACTATGTAAAACATTAATAAAAAAGCCAGGCAATTGAGTACAATGACTTACAAAATATGAAATAAAAGAAAATAATCTGGTCGTAACCGCGCTCCTCCAATCGCGAACCAGTTTTATTACATCCATAAATTCATCATATCGAAGCGGCGGCGAGGCTCGCCATTGGCCGGGGGAGGGAGACGGCGCGACCTCTCGCTCGCACCTCCTTCATATTAATATTGAATTTTTCTCGACCCCCCTCCTGAAGCCACCCCGCGAGGCTGTATACGCTCACCCCGTATTGTTGTTATCTTTAATGTTGTGGAAAACGCGTTTTCTTGTGTCGTTAACTTTTATATTGCACGAGTGATACTTTTACGGGTCGGCTACATAAATTATTTGGGGGTTTCTATCTTGCATATGCACGTGTCGTACATATTTGAAAGCATTGCTCTCGGGCACTTCGGTCAATGATCTAATTAACAGGACGCCGCTCGGGCATCAACCCGCTCGAGTCGATCACCTCATTAGGAACGTAAAAAAACATTCAAAGTCACTAACCTGCTGAAACCCCCTAATTATTTCCTTATTTACATCGTCCTACTTAATTATAAAAATAACGCAATGAGCAATGAACTCGAAGCATAAACAAAGGATAGATAATTAATCATTCAGCAGAAAAAGGGTTGTAAAACTCCCTACCGTATTTTCCTTTAATGCATTGTCTGCCAGAAAATTAAAAAGAGGAAGCAGACCGAGTCGCCGTATTGGGAGTCAATGACCTCTTCTTAACTCCTGAAAGAATAACATGACCTCATTCAGGATTTTGTCCCTTAAATACATTTTAAAATACCTGAAATAAAACATCGTACAATGTGGCGCTGACCTCATTGAATGTCTTAATTACAATTAACGACTTTTTTTTACCTTTAAGGAAAAGTTAATCCAGAAATATATTTGTTTATTGCCGGAAGCTCCAATAATGAATAAACATGGTATGATATTACTTATATTTATTCTAAGGCTTAAATTAAATGATTAATTATGTAATGATGTTACTTTTATGTAATAAATAAAGAAAAAATAACTTTTATAGCACCTATTATGTATATTTTACCCATATCTATTATGCCAAACGGTTCTCCGAATCGTATCACAATCGATAAAGATAAATAAATCTCAGAACCCTTCCTCTATCTGTAAATAAAACGTGATACATAAAGCAGATAAAAAAGAATATAACGCAAAAAGAAAATAGAAGGAATCTTTTTAAATCTCCACCCTTATATTTCAAAGCTCAAAAGAAATCGCTAGCAATATCTGTCTGAAAAATATATCGGATTGCTTTGTCGCAGCTTTCCGAATCGAAATCTATTTTCCTTCAAATCTAAGTGAATCCCGTGCGGATTGGAAGTGTACCCTTTACCTACGGCGAGGCAATTGATATTCTAACAATACAGTGTATGAATAAAATATACACTTGCCTCCTTCTGCAGGAGTGCCGACTCATCCACACGAGCTGTTCTAGCTTAGTTCTGCTTTATTAGTTGTATTGCTTACCTGCTTGAATTTATACTTAGATCTTGGATAGATTGACTAAATGCCTACTACTTAGATTAACATTACATTTGGTTTACATCGGTTTAATTGCTTTTGCCTCCGATGCAAAAGAGGTATGTTATAATTTTAACGTATGTTTAATGTATGTATGTAACTGCCTGTGGTGTCATACTGCCTTCCATATGATGAAACGATTTTTATTAATTTTTAGTAAGTGATAGTCAGATAATTTTTCGCAGAGAGTTCTTTGATATGTTTTATGAACATAATTTCAGCCTTTTGATTATGATTTCACTAACTTGTGAGGTTCCGTGTGGCCTATTGATTCGAAATTTGGCCAAACGTGTTTGGAATTCATTTATTATCAGGGGCCAATACTAATAAAAGCCATTCATCAAGCATTGTTGTAATTGCTAAATGGTAGGTATTTATTTGTTTTCTTTTAAAGTAATAAATGTGGCGCCGCCCTCACCCTCATTTAGGTGTCGTAAAGATATTAAATACCGCGAGTGACCTGCGTCCGCCGGACCGGACCTCCGGCTTTATTGCCCGCCGGCATTATGCAGGAACATCTGTACACTCTACGCCGACACGCCGACCTTTGTGGAATAAATCGAATTCATTTAAATTCAGTCACCAATCTACATGGAACAGATCAGCTTGATGAGTTGTCTGACCGACCAAATTTCATGTCTCTAATTCTAATTGCAGCACCAGTACTGCAAATGGGAATGAAAATTTAAGAAAATGACATAAAAAAGCTATTCACCGGTAATTGAATTTCCAAATACGCTCCCGATTTCACAATCTTAAATAAAATAGTCCGACATGCGACGTTATGGCTAGTATCTTATGAATTAAATATGAGCGCTTTATTCGATTCCGGCGTCCCCCGATATCAGATAATAAAAAAGGAATTTATCGCACACACATGTACGCAGCTAGAGCTGAGACGCTTCTCGACGGCCGCTATTTTTTACGGCGTCCTTCCGTCGACAATCACTTCATAGCGACCCCTGTCCGAGCGTTCGATGACAGAATTATTTATCAGTTTGAGAAATGACGGGAAATTGAATGTACTCGCAATGTTTACAACGCATTTCTGTCCGGTGTCCTCGGGGGCGCCTCCCCGCGTTCCGATGTCCACTTTTCAAAGAGGCCGCTCGGACGAGGGTCGAAAAAGTGTCCCTAGAGTGAAAATAAAAAATAAATATATTGTAACTTCGTTCACCAAATGTTCCATGTTCGGTGGATGACAAAGAAGAAAATCGGGTAAGATGTAATGTAGCGATCGGTCAGTCGGAACAGGCGGATATTTTATTCAGTTGATGGTATAATTGCCGCGCCAGGGGAGCCGCGTGACGTCATCTCCTAGTGAGCCATGTGCTCCTCCTCTGTGACTCACATATTGAATTATCCAACTTGTGATAAGTGAACGTCGCGAGCATATCCTTCTTCCTTTCTATTTCCTCACAAACGAAACTTTCTTAACGTCGTTTGCAACTAAACTCGCGGATGCCGACGTGAGTCGAATTCCTCTGATATTATGTTATAGAATCTGGATCCTTGAACTAAAAACAAACTACCTCTATCCATCTACTTTATGTAATGAGAAGGAAATACCTATCCATAGATTTATATTATTAGACCTAAAACATAGATTTCTTATGTCACGCAGTCGCCCATACCTCATTTATATTAAGTACTATTAATGATAATGACTAAACGTAAATCTGGGGGATAGTAACGTGGGGTTTGCACTTAAGTAATAAATAAAATGTGACCAATTTCTGTTGCTTATATCCCCTCCTTTTATGTAGGTAGGTTCGTTGATACTCGTACATAATAGCATCCATGGCCGGTCGTAAAAATGTTTTATTCACCCCATACGGCCTCGTAAAAGGCGTAATAACGTTGGAAGGTATCGTGGAAGCAATTACAGATCTGTTATAGTTTGTTACAAAGGCGCTTGTTTATTAACCTTTTATTATCAACTCATTTACCCAACGACGACGGTGCTACACTTTAGCTGAAAACAGAAAACCATTCTGTCATTACGACGCGACGTTCAGAAATGAGATAGTACCCATTTATGAGCACATAAAAGCACTCCGGCCGGACAAAAAAGAAATGAACTAAATAAAACCAAATTAAATATTGAAATACATTGACCAAATCAAAATTGTAGCGGAGAAGTTGAATAACAAATCTCGTCTTTGTTTCAGGTCACGATCGTACAAAATCGACAAAAATAAAATCACAAGTTTCGTTCAGTTCGTGAAAATGGAAAAGCCCCGGTGGCGGCTGGAGCGGTGAAATGTCATCATAAGGCCCCCCCTTATCCATCCCACTCCCCCTGGACATACAAACAATACCTGCCTCAGCCTGTGGAACTCTGAATTCCTATATGTCATCGATAAAACCACATATCAAAAGAGCGAGCGAGCCATTATACAAGCTACCAAAAATACTTAGGTACAATGGAGATGGATTAATTTCTTTAACTTGGCCACTCAAATTAATTGAGGTAAGTACAATACAAGTTCTATGATTCATACCTACCTACTTAAATATATACCTATGTTCATACTTTTGAAATTAAAAGTTAATAATATCATAACAATATTATAAAGAGGAATGAACTTAAATAATTTTTAGGTATGATATTATTAATTTTTAATTTAAAAAGTACCTGTCGATAAATATTTGAACCATCAAGGCTATCTGAATTTACATACATCTTTACTCCACCTTGCTTTATCCTAAATAATATCTACTACACCCACGTTTATCTAATCATAATTCATATTCGTGCACACCACCGTCTCCAAACGGCGACACACGATTGGATTACAGCACGAAGGTTGCGCCCCTCATAATAATCATAACTAAATATAATAATCCGCCCGCCCAACGAGGAAAAACTGACGCGTGCATTTCCCAGCGCCGCCCGCCTACAATATCATAACGAGCTCCCATTGGACGATATGAGTAGATATAATATCATAACCCGGCGGGATTGGGCGAGGGCTGAAGGCGGCTGTCTCCCCCCCCGCGCCCCGCACCGCCACCCTCTTATTAAAGCGTAGTGCAGTGTAGGTACATGTAGGTGGTCTGTGCGGCGTCGTTATAATACAGTTTTATGTCGTGGAGGTCCCGCATCGCCCTCTCGCACGCCTCAATAAATATGTCGGGAGCGGCCCGTGCCTTCCCGCCGTGTATGAGCGGTAGGAAGCGCCGACCGCCCGGCCCGGATCAATAATAATACTCGCCCATATCTGCAGTGGACTGGATCTGCTTGAGAAACCACCCGCCCCCCCGCGCGCCCCCCGCTCCCCCGCCGGACGCCGGACGCCGGCCGACGCTACACAAACAATATAAATCATTTTCTCGTGACGCAACCCACCCCCATATAGGTATACTCCTGAAATTGTTCGGGATCAATCGTGATTTTAATGAGAACTCGATCGACCATTGAGGTTCAAAAGGGTGCTATGAGTTTGAACTTTTTCAATTAGATACAAATATATTACTCACAAGTTTATCATTTCATTTATTAGCTAAAAGTTAAGATGAAAAGAAGCCCTTCGACTGCAACATTCATTTGGTTGAGATAGGCGGGCGACGACGCCACCATTAGTCACAGACTAATATGAGGTCGGGATATTTACAAACATTCTGCTATGTTGATGTTGGAAAAGTAAATGAAAGTGCATGCAAAACCCGCAATACCGCGCGTGCAGGTAAAAAAACAGACTTTTCCCGGATGCAATATGCATGCGGCCCGCGTCGCCCGCTCCTATTCCTAGTTGCTATTTCCGCTTTTAGTTTTTGCAAGCCCTCGAGATTGGCAAATAAGACCAATATTCGTATCCTATTGAAAACTCGAATTTGTTGTGTAAATATTTATATATATTTTTTAATTTTAGTTCTAACGTTACATCTTCTTAAATTATCTCATCTGATTTATTACTTCAATTGTTAGTAGACAAAACATCGACCTATCTTTAGAATTGGATGACCATTGAGTTTTCCTCAATTTAATAAATGAGTTTTCTAGAAGCAATATCTGAGAGCGAACGCAATATTGCAGCGCGTGAGGGCGGCTGCAGCTCGATACACCGCGGCGGAGCGGCGGCACGTCCGCGCCCCCCCGCCCCCCGCGCGCGCCCCCGCCCCCGCTGACCACCTCCATATTTAGCTAACAATGGCTCGCCGTCCCGCTCGCCCCCGCCGCCCGCCCCGGCCCCCGACAAGGATCGCCGCACTCGCCTCCGGTCATTCCTATATTTATTGGCGACGCTCATAAGTACGCCGGTCAGGTTATAAGTTTCTACAAAATGAATGGCCGAGGCACGTAGGAGGCGAACCCACCGCGCTTAACAAGAAACCTCCACCAGAACTTGGCGAGGGGGCGCTGCGCCCCCCGGCCCCCGCCACCGGCGTTATAATTAAAAAACAAAAGAATACAGCCACTCAGCCTCTTGGCCGCCGCTGTTTCGTTCAAGTGACTTTCATCCGAAATGCACAGGCTGACTATCGGGGAAAATGAAAAGAAAAGACTAATTGCATTTAGAAGCTGCCGGTACTTTTAAAACATTTTATAGCAAATTGAGATGAACACTATACACTTCTTTTAGGTTTATTGTTAATGACTCCACTTCGTATAAATACCACTTATCGATCCTAACTAATATTATAAATGCGAAAGTAACTGTGTCTGTCTGTCTGTCTGTCTGTCTGTCTGTCTGTCTGTCTGTTACTCTTTCACGCCAAAACTACCGAACGGATTTGAATGAAATTTGGTATACATACGGTCTAGACCCTGGGAAAGAACATAGGCTACTTTTTATCCCGGAATTCCCACGGGAAAACTTTTTAAGGAGAAGCGAAGCGCGCGGGAACAGCTAGTAAGAAATAAATCGTCGGATCTAACCTCTGAGCAATTTTCCAAGTATTATACTTACTAACTTATAACGGATTGGCCTATTAATTAACGTCGAGGAAGCGTTTTGCTAGAGCAGTTCCGGTCGCGCACGAGCGCCATTTGAATAAATCTTATAAATAAATCATCTGACCCATGTGCGATGTGGGTGCCGCGGCGGCCCATTACAAATACCATTACGGAGTTCGCAGATGACCGCACGGTTTATAATGCGAAGGCGCCTCGGCTCGCCTTCCCTCCCCGCCCCCGCCCGCCCTGCATCACCCGGCCTCCCTCCCTTGACCATCGGCCGACAATTGTAAATGGCACATAAAATAAATGAATGTGCAGTGGGACTCGCCTCTGCAACAGACAATATAAATTACGACCTGACGATTATATTCCGCCGGGAATGAAACGTTTTCCTTCAGATACCCTTTATAGCCTTGGCTCGGCACAGCGGCTCTCCGTCTTCCCAAATGTCTGCTTTATGCATGAAAATGGAGTATAACTCTTATAAAATATTCCTTTAGAAAAAGTAATTATGATTGAATCGTTTGATAATATCTATTTCATATTTAGAGGTACCTATCACATAACCAATGACTAAGGTATTCTCCAAATTAAAAAGCAAAAGTCTACTGTAAAGTTCAGGAGGAACTCAAATTTGAAATTAGAAAATAAATGGATCGATAACAAATTTTATGTTGATTGCATTAAGACGAGTTATTACACAATTCCGGGAATTGGTCGTCTGCGCAGTAGATATAACCTGCAGCCGATATCCGAAAATGGCTGATTCCAATAACATCTCATTGATCTCGCTAAGTTAAATTTATGGTATAATTAGTATGAGATGGGGCGACCGGGCCGGGTGCTGACCCTTGCTACTTTGTCTCTGGGCATTGTTCGCTACAACGTCCCGAGTTCTGCACTGTCCTCCGGGTTTTTGATTCTTCAAACAAATCGCTTGCGAAATTATAGTGCAGCAAGTAGTAATGCGTACTATGTACATATACATAATCAATATTATATTCATAACAATGAGGTCTGTTTGGCAAGTGTTCGATATATTTGTACCTCCATATATGGGTATACGTATTGTAGCGTTTTCCAAGTAAAGATTAGACTAAGTTATTACATACTTGCTACGTCGCTTCATTTAATCATGATAGAAATTAATCGCTCAATTTAACTGCTACAGTGAATATCAGATAAGATCTTCAGAGAATTGTCTTGTCTACTAACACGTTACAATGATTACTCAGAACAAATTGCAATGATAGTAAACGTCACTATAACATTACAGCTGGATTCTCATCTCAATCGATGAATAGATATGCAAATTATGATGAGCCAACATTGCATGCCACTTTCACTCCATCGTTAGTAAAACACTATTCGTGATAACAGGCACATATCTCTGCAACTTAAAGTAATTAGCGTCCGAGTAATGAACGAGAATTGTAATCTCGAATTACATTACATAGAAGCGAGGGAGACTAATCAGAACTGGCCAGTCATTTGATATAACAGTCTTCGGTCACCGTCGCAAAACTAATAACACATAATGACGGGTAGCTGACCACGGGGGGGTGTGCTTAATTACAGCTGCTTCCTAGCCACTGTAGAATATCCCCAATGGTCCTCAACATAAGGATCAGGTTAGGTGAGGTACTTATCGTGGCAGTCCCCAGCGCATCCGCTAGGTGGCGCCCCCACCGCCGGCCTGCAACCACCTGTCCTACTTGTAACAGATTTGAAATACAAGGAAGGTAAAAGCACCTATTTATTACCTGTACCAGCTTCTGAACCTATTGGGAGGCACTTTAACTTGCCTAGTCGTTTTCTCTCGGTCAATTTGTAACTGTTTATCTGTAAATACGAGTATTTCTGAAAAACCATAATAATATTGAATTGAATTTCCAGAGATTGGGTAGGTAGGTAGGTAGTAAGGAATCTTAGGTAGCTCATATAAGAATAGATAGATACCTATACCTATCCAGAAAACAGTTTGCTCAACGTGCACTACACAATAAAGTTATCATTATAGGGCTGATCTCCAGTAGGTACACTATTATTTCTTCTTGTGTTTTTAAAATAATGATTAAATAATCAGAAAACTGAAACCAAATTAAGAATCAGCCCCAGTAGTCTGGCTTTGTAATTTAATTAGTACCTGATATAATCAACTAATCTGCGCATGAGTAATAAAAAAGCTACAGTAAAAAAAAATCCAGGCTATCATCAGATTTTTTGTCCAGTAATAACAAATTGATTCCTATGTACGATCAATTAATCACGCATGGCTGTGGTTATGTGCTCCTGCTCCAGTGCTCCAGATATCGGCGCACGCGCATAGAAAATTGCACTAACGGTCGGTTCCAGAGAGTGCGCGCTTCGGAAAGATGCACTATCAATGTTATGAGTGGCCGTGACCACTTTCAAGGTTCCACGGAAGTGGCCATGCGGGTTAGTCGTAGGCTTCTACGTACATGCGGTATTGGTTGGTACGTTTATGAGTGCCAGGATCTATAGTTGTGATAGAGCGAGAGTGTACCAAATCGTTTATTTAATCCTTTGCACAATTTACAAAAGTAGATGTACAATCTGGTGGACTTAATGCTAAGAGCATTCTCTACCAGTCAACCTGCAGGAGGTTCTGGAGCAGAAAGTAGAGAAGTTCAAAAAAATATCAAATTCATAATTAGTCTTTATGATAGGGTTGTTTCGAAGGTATGATTTATTTTTTCTTATTCCTCATTTATATGATGAACCCGTACTCAATTAGCGACAATTAACATAGTTAAATAGGTAGGTGCGAGTAATTCCTACTAAACTACTACGAATGGGCAATTATATAGAAATTAAAAATATTACTCTCTAATTGTACACTACTCGATACGCCAAATGGCATTTGAAGGAATTTCTACTAAATTATTTCCGCAGTAAAATTAAATGACATGGCTCAATGGACTTACAGTCACGAAATTCAGTTGTCATTCGTCACCACAATCACAGTTGGGGAAAGTTAATAATTGATCGAATGCGCTCTATCACTGCGAACGCATTTATTGCAACTATTCTATTTCGATGCACTGCGTGTTTGTTCACCACTCTCTCTTGTATTTACCCAATTGAAATTATAAGTGATTTTACTTTCTGTGTGGAACATGAAACTCATGAAAGGTTATTACAGTTTTTTATGTGTGATTTCAGTTTTCAGCTAACAACACCTTCTGTAGCCAGGTGGCTGTACTGCTGAGCTTTCTCAAATACACTACTGAATTCTCTGAGAAGCACTACCCAATTTTCAGAAACACAAAGGCCTTAGGTGGAATCTACATTTCTTCTCAACGTCTTTCTTACATGCGGTCTCGTCATATCATCAAAATGAAAATGATTTATTTATATATCCCATTTAATCTACGAATAATATATAGCATTTAAATGCTCCCATATCTAGCTATAGGTACTTTCCCGTACTGTGTTAACTGTAAGTATTTTTCATTATTTTAAAGTAGTTTGTTATTTATTAGTATTTATGTAGCGGCGGTGGTAACTCCACACGGGTAGGGGTGGGTGAGCGTGTGTGAGTGTGTGGGTCTAGAAATGAAATTGATGAACTTTTCTCGCAGCAATAATGGCTTTAGCACGTACCAACATAATTCCCGGCAAAACTTCCGTAGCTCGCCCGGCGCTAGGGCTGTGTTTATAGTCTTAGCTGTACTTTAAAACTTTAATGTAACATGACCCTGCCCTGATATAGAAATATTTAAAAATACCTAATAAATCTTGTAATTGTTTTCGTTAATTGGATCTTTCTTCAGCCTTATCTTATACAGCGTGTTAAAAAGTATAAGTACTTTATGTTAAAATTATTTAGAAAATTGGTGTGGTTGGGGACATCTCTGCCGTGTGTGTGAAAATGGTTTCAGCTTAATTCAAGATTTAAGGTGATTTCCCTCCATGGTCCGCTTTATATGTGTATCTTTCCACCCTGCAAATATTTGCTTCGCCATAAAATCTTGGCTGGTTCTGTAAAGATATCTAAGGTTCTATTTTTTATAAGTGTTTTTTTTTTCAGGTAGTTATTGGTAGGTATAATGAACGACGATCGCGACAGCCCTACGCTGAAGGACAGCGGGCGGCGGGAGAAGATGGGGTCGCACATCCAATATAAGAAGAGAACAAAATAGGTTTATGTCGGATACTTTGACCGTTCGCCCGTGACGTAACGGCGATGGCGAGTGCTCTGCTCGATATTCTATCAATCTATCTGAAATATATTTTATACTTTCATGTCCTCTCAAACTTATTGAACTGGGTATGGTATCTAGAGCAAAGATATCCAATTAAGTATCGTTAATTTTTTCCTTACATATTTGCAATCTTTCGCCAGAAACATATCTTTGAATGAAAGTACGAAACATCTGGAGGAAACTCCGTGTGTCATTGTGATCACGGTTCTTAGGCGCATAATTAAGTGCGTTTCCTCACGCTACATTTTGACTATGCATTAAATGCATTTAAAAACATAATGAATATCTTTGCCACTGCGATGAATACAATACACACGTATCTACATTTCAAATTGTATTAGTAACTGCAGCAGACAGTTCGTATAAAATAAATGCAACCAGTAACATAATTCGTTTAGTTTTCCCGCCCAGGCACTCGGCGCGCCCGCCCGTCATTTGATTGCATTTGTATCAAAGAGAAGATTGCATAACAACATCCATTGTCGTTCGCTGCAGCGTCTTAATGAACAACGCTCCGTGTTGTCACTTCATTACACATCCACGACGACGAACAATAACAGTGACGGCGAGGCCATTCAACCTCGCAGCAGCCAGCTTCATTTGTTCTGCATAGATAGGCGAGCTGTGAAAGATTACTGCACTCTCGCAACGAATTGCTATCTGCTGCCGATATATTTCCTCGTCTTGAGAACGTAATGCAAACCGTCAATGTACAATGTATAGAATGCTATATCTCATAAACTATCTGTAACTAGTAGAATATCTATATGTAAGTCGTCGGGTTTGTACCCTAGAAATAAACCTTAATAGTCGGACCCTAAATCTACAGAGACATCAGCTCGCCTCAAATGTTATAAAGTATTGAAGACGACCCACTATGGCTCGCCTGAACAGATAATATTAGCTGACGTCCTCGACAGGCGGCCTCCAGGGCCGGCCCACCTGCCGGGACACTTCCCGGTGATGCATTATTGAAGCACTCGAGCTATATGCATCCTTCGAACCTCCACCCTGTGCTCCACCTCTAAAAGTGTGGCGAATTACAGCGTTGCAGGAAAACGATGGGAATGCTTTACGCGGGAGCTCTCGAACCGCTTAATCAGCAGCGAAACGCCGGTCCTATATTTGCCTATGCAAAGAGAAGCCATCCGCATTAGTGATGCCATATAGCCAGCGTAGCGTGCGGCGATTGGGCAAACACATATCTGCATTATAAACAGAGTCCGGGCGGCAGTCAAACGCGCGTTGCGGTCGGCCTTTATCGAAGCCGGCTAATCAACGCTGCCCTGCGCCGCCGCCGCCGCCGCCGCCCAGCGGAGCTGGTGGAGACCGGGCAGCACCCCCGCCTAATGAGAAACACGAATCTGCCCGCTGCGCTACACATCCAACATCAAATCTATGCTAGGCGACACCGCATCCACAGTCCGCGATCATTCTAGTTAATGTATATGTTTATTTTATTTTTCACCCTGGCTGATTTAGTAGAGCATTAATTTTCATTATCTGCATCGCACTGATTTGTAACGATTATTAACAAGCTGGCGTGCAGTGTGCGTGCATGTGCAGTGAGTCGACGCCGGCTTTCTACTTTCTACGATCCTAACTGCACCCACATTAACGGAAAATCTCGACACATTTCTCGGACTCTTCTCCACTAGACCGAATAAAGAAAGCAGGTTAGTGCAATTAAACGTAACATACACTTAAAAATGCACATTACTGCAAGATTATACGCGATCATCGCTGACATCTCTGCCGAAAATTATCTTCATATCCGGGATATCAATTTACATCTCAAGAGAAAAATTGCCATGAATGACTATTATACGATGATTAAGAAAATAAAAGTCGCATTCATAAAATGACTTAGGAGTACATATATGGGTCTACATTATATTTAAATTGTAATGTATGATACAAAGACAATTATTGCATAACAAATTAAATAATCCTAAGTATCGTTAATCATAGGAATTAGTGACAATGATACGATACGTTATTAATTTTCATTTGACGTGACGTTACTATCTGGAACTATATCTTTATGAACATTGAAATTTTTTTGGAACTTACGATTCATGGAATTTCATAGTTTCCGGAGTTCATTTATGCTTCCTATCTATCTATCTTATATAGAAAATCATCTTCATGAATATTGAAATTACAAGCGAGACAGCGAGCATGGTATTGTCATCATCAGGGTAAATTATTGATATCTTTGGCAATGCTGTAATAAGCCAAGTCAGGTATTACTGAAACTTTTCTGTGGGTGTGTTGTGTAATAAAACTTAACGGTCTGTCACATGTTTTTATATTTTCTTATTTAATGTTTTTATTTTACAATTAGACATACAACAGTAGTCATAAATAAATAAATTATGTTGAATAATTTACTGACATAGACTTCAAAACGACAGTTAGCGATGAGTCGTTACAAATGAGATGTCCACAGGGCGGACGGTACTTTGGCTTGAGGTTGTATTTGTGTGTCGGCGAGCGAGCGCGGCGTCCGGGGCGGTGGTCCAGGGCGGTCCAGAGCGGTCCAGGGTGGTCCGTGGTGGTCCATGGCTGGTCCAGGGCTGGTCCGGGCTAGGTCTACGCGCTCTCCGTGGTCTGCTCTGCGTAGAACCGGTAAGGGTCCACGGACTCCGGCTTCGCTGGCCTCACCACATATAGATTCCGCCTTCGAATTAAAGACTAGAATTAAAACATATTGAATTAAAACTTGCCCTGTTTAACTGTCTAACAGATATCAATAATTATATAAGGGATATCATTTAATACTGTAAAACGTTAATTGAATTTGAAGGATCGAAACATATTAGAGTATTTATTAATTCCATGGAATGATTTGGTCAGTAACAGCTATTGATGAAGGCATAATATATTGTGGGTATAGTGACCTGTGGTGTCCATCGGCGTGCACCTGGAAGGTGGTCTCGCCGGGCGCGCCGTCGTGGCTGAACAGCTTCTTGAGCGCGATGATGCCGGCGATGGTGAGCGCCACCTTGCTGGCGATCAGCGCCTTGCCGGCGATGGCGGCCAGCGTCTTCAGCGCGATGCCTCCGACTATGCTCATGGTCGTGAAGATCCCGAGGAGCAGGTAAGGGAGCATCTTCTTACCTAAATGTTAAATGGGGGTTAGTGAAAGCTCAGCAATCGGGATCGACCTAGTAAGTTTGTAAACGAAATAATCACCTCTGCCTCTGCCTTCCGTGGCGAGGTCCATGGACAGAGTGTGGCTGCTCATGAGCTGTTCGAATTTAGCGCGCAGTGCAGTGTCGAGCTTCTCCTCGGTGGACATGCCGGAGAAGAAGCGCGGCTCGGCCACGGCGGCGGGCGCGTCCGCCTGGCGCACCAGCGTGAGCCCGTCCGCCAGCTGGACGGATTCCTGCGGGCAGAGACAACGGTCAGAACACACTCACTGAGCTACAGATACACACTGCACCCACACACACTGCACGAGCTATAGTACCTGCTCCACGGCCCGGGTGAGCGCCAGCAGCGCCTTGCTCTTCAAGCACGTGGTCAGGTGCTTCTGGGAGCTGCAGTCGTCGTACACTTTCTGGATGACCGCGAACTCCGCGGAGGGCCACCACGAGCTCTCGTCGGCGCGGCCGCTGTCCACCTCGTTCTGTGCGGGGTCCTGCACGTCCATCCTGCGGGACCTCCTGCCGTGGACGTGGCCGGACGCGATCACCACACACAACGCTGATGCGACTGCTATCCGGAAGGCGGTGCACATTTTGGAATATTTTTATTATCACTGCACTGCACTAAAAACTAACTAATCGTTAGATACGAGGGTGGTCTATCGTCAACTGACGGTCGATGGAGCGGGTGCGAGCTTATAACCGGCCGCTACGTCGGCGGCGCGCGCGCGGGAACATCCGCCATTCCGCACCAATTCGCCTGCACGCGCGCTTATGTAACTGAACTTCAATATGATCGAGAACCATTTTCCAAGTGAATTTCTCCGATAAAATGCACCGCAAAAAGTAAGAAGTGTATACTAAGTCATAGTGTGTGCTTCGGTTTACGTGTGTGAGAAAATAGCAATTACAAGCGACTTTGCGTGCTATGCCACCACTGCCCAGCCTACATTTCACTCACGGGCGACCGATTCTTGTTTAGTAGCTGGTGTGGAACTGGTTGCAGTATGAATATTGTAGAGTCTCTATGAGCGCGTGCGCAGGGTGCAAGGTCGCGGCGGGCGCCACGCCTGGCCGGCTCGGGCTCCTGCACTCGTAGGTGCACGTATAAAAAGTAAAAGCGGTACTGCACTGTAGCGCAGGCGTCAGATTACTTGAAGTAGAAAAAGCTACTGACACGAATAAACTCGGAAATATAAGTGAACACGCATCCATAATTATTTCCTTTATTTTCCGGTAAATTACATGTTCATCTAGGTACCTGCAAATACTCACTATTCATTTTCTTTTTCAGTTAAATGATTAAAGGCTATAGAGAGTTTTTAATAGGTATTCGTACGGGTGTGAAATGATAGTTAATTCATTTCACACCCGTACGAATACCTAATCCCTCTTTTTCAGGATATTATCCGATTTTAGAATGTAGAAAGACTATGAAGTAAATCTCAAATAAGGAAATATTATAAGTATGTATATGACTGCGGTGGTCCTTGGTAGGTACTCGTATGAGTAGGTATCTGCGCAGGAGTTGGTAGATCAAAATTTTGAGGTGTTTGCGCTTAACCCTATTCACATCACAACCAAATTAGGCGATTCGCCAATAGCTGCATACGACTGGACTTCGGAATCTTATCTGTTTCTCAGAACCAAATGTGACGTTGGATAGTGATGTCGGTGAAAAACACTAGAGCTAGTCAAGAGTTTGTTTCCGTGGTGAAAGGATTCGCCATTCAGGATAACTTCTATCGCTGACTGGTGATATGATGATCAGCTTCACTTTTCAGCCGTTATTTAGGTACCTGGTAATTTTCTCTGCTAGCGTTAGGTACGATATAACAGGAGATTTGGGTTCAGTTCCCGTACTGCAATAAAATAATTAAAAAAAAAACACGCACTCACGCCTTGTACTAATGCACTCCCTTGCGGGGTAGGCAGAGGTGCATTGCTGCACCCACTTTTCGCCAGAGTGTATGTTAGTCCCAATGTAATAGGGAGCGGGCCTATTGCCATTTTACGGGCACATCCAAGACCCGAGAACAAATATCTGTGTTTAAACAAATATCTGCCCCAGCCGGGAATCGAACCCGGGACCATCGGCTCAGTAGTCAGGGTCACTAACCACTACGCCATTCGGTCGTCAAATAATTAACTAGGTACTTAAGTATAATAGGATCTCTCAGACACTATATGGACCTATAATTTTTGTGTCCAGGTGCTGCGCGGAATCATGACTTCCTCCCAATAGCAATATGTCACTCTAAGAGCGGTCAAGTTTGGACGCCACGAAGTTATGTACGTATAGCCGGTGCTTTTAAGTTGAAAGAAATATCATGATCATGAATGAACCTGCACATCTAGATTTCTTTATGTGTAGGTACCTACAGACCTACTATATAAGAGGATTGTACCTACGTGATTATACTACTATTATATTTAAAACGGCGAAACGGCTAGCAACGCAACCTATCACGTTAGTGCACAATGTACAGCGCAAAGCGTGTGACTTGCTCTTACTACTTAGTGTGACTCACTTGCCAGGCACCTCTCTAGTCTTACTAGCCGTTCGGGATAACAGCCGTGAGCATAATATTAGGTAAGTATTATGTAGGTATGTGAACGAACGCCCATTCTCCTCCAGGACCTGCATGCAAACGGCGATGGACTGCATACGGCGACACAATACAACTGCAGCTGATAGCGTACACGACGACGCCGAACGTTTAGTACTGCATGCAGTAACTGCATGCAGTTAAATATAAGTATGTAGCAACTGCACACAGTCGCTGCGATGCAGTCCATCTGTGGCTAGCCTACTTATAATGGTGATTTTTTTCTCTGTTGCTTCTCGTTTCGTTTTATAGAGAAGTAAGGAAAAGTACTTACCTAATAATAAGAGCGGTGGTAGCTCAGTCGGGTAAGCGCCCGCTTCTCACGCAAGAGATGCGGGTTCGAATCCCGGCGCTGACATGTACTAATGAGTTCTTTTAACTTAAGTACAATGTATACCATCGCTCTTACGGTGAAGGAAAACATCGTGAGGAAACCTGCATATCTAGATTTTGCACGGTTCTACCTTTTTTGGCATAAGATTTTTTTGCCTAATCTCGTATTGCATAGTAACGTTTGGTCAAAGTCTCGTTACGCCGAAAATCGTATGGCATAAATCTCGTTTAGTAAAAAGTTATTTCGCATAACATTGTTTAGCCTAATAATGGTATGGCCAAATCTTGAATAGCCTAATAATGCTATGGCATAGGTTTATACAAAGTAATAATATTCGTTTGGCTTTAACTTTGACGGAGCGTCTCCCTACATAGCGCAAACTGGTGCCTTGTATTGTTTCCGCTGTTTGGAAAACGCTCCGCTCCGCTTCGCTGCGCTCCGCTTTGGTTTTGATGAACATGTGCACCTAACACGGTCCTCCTCGCTTTGCTCGTCGTCGCACCTATTTTTAGGTTTCGATCTCATGGGGTTTGTAATAATTATATTGGTCGTTAACTTTCGATTTTTTGATCATACAATATCGTGATTTTCGGGATGTAGGAGAAAAATACCACAATTTGTACATTTACTATACTTAATATATTATTTATTAAGATAACATTAGGAGAAACAAGATTATACATAGGTATATAGACGAACATAAATTTGAGCAAACGAAACTTAGGTGTTTAAAGATTGTGCCTAAAGAGTTTTAGACGAAACGAGCCTTATGCCACATAAGTCTTGGCAAAGTGATGGTTCGGCCAAAAAAGTTTAGACCATACGAGTTATGCAAAATGAGTTTTGGTCAATAAAGATTATGCCAGATGAGCGGAACCCATTTTGCACATCTAGATATGTGAACCCACCAACCCGCAGTGGACCAGCGTGGTGGGAAATGGTCCAAGCTTGGGAAGGCAGTTTAGACCTTGGGGATATGCACAAAGGTTCCACTCGAGAGAGCCAGGTGCAGGTACTTACACCCCCACAGAGAATAGAATAGAATATAATAGTACCTAATAAGTCATAGCAAGTCCTTGGTCATACCCAAGTCATACCCGAGTCCGCGTTGTTCTATGTACATGAACAACTGAAGTTGTGTGAGCTCAACTGCTCACACACTGATAAACTTGTTTTTATGGATTTTGTATTCTTATTATGAGTATTCGCTTCACAGAATAGTTTACGTTCTGTCACGTGTCACATTTCAAATTGATTGGCAATAATCGGAACATGATATCGTAGATACAAATATTTTTATTATTTTATAGAAATAAAATAAGGGCGATGAGCGAAAGCAGTCACTAGGTAGGATAGAATGCTTCGAACTTAATTTGTTTATGTTGACGTCTTCGTCTTATTGATGATTCTAACCTAAAAACTGTTAGTTTTATCTTAATTTAAAAAGTTAATAACAATTAAAGTACGTTTTTCTTGTACTCAGTTATTAATTCCTATTCGTGAATTATTTTTATGCATTTACTGCTAACTTCAGACTAGGTATAACATTTGAAGAGTTCTACACCAAGTAATATGAACTCTATAGGCGAGAATCAATGGTTTTTTATTTGTCTGATATAACGAATTGGATCATTCATCATAGGCACAATTAGGAACTCTGGAGACAATGTGGCGCTCCTTGGTCTAGGCTATGTCCTTCAGGATAAGATTGTTTATAGGTACTGATGATACCTAACTACAGAAATTTATAAAAAATACTTTTGAGTAAAAGATTAGAGGAGGTATATCTAACTAACTCAAGCTCTTACCCATGGGAAAGACATACTTCTGCTGTGCCAAATAATTGAAATTAATCTACAATTTTGTTTTCAGATCACACAATCTTTGTCTAAAACTAAATAGAAATGAAGCCTGATGATGATCTTTCTTTTATTGGCGGTGACCCCGGTGCAGTAAAACATGGAAACTTCATCAACTACTACTCATTTCACAGTGCGAAAGAGAGAATCAACAACCTTAGTATAGAAATGTTCCCTACAGTGGTCACAAATGAACCTATCATCTGCTTGGATATTGGCTGCAACTCTGGAGAACTGACACAAGAATTTTATCAATACCTAAAAAACGTATACCACAATAATAATATTATGATACTAGCAATAGACATAGATTCAGCATTAATTAAAAGAGCAATAGACACAAATACTGCAGATAACATCACATTCAGGTCCATTGATATAATGTCTGAAGATGGTGCTGAAGAGATTAAAACATATCTAAACTCCCACAGCAAGCAAGCATTTGACATAACATTCTGTTTTTCTGTTACAATGTGGATACACCTCAACAATGGTGATGAAGGACTTCTCAAGTTTTTACAATTTCTTAAGGAAATTCCTAGCACAGTATTAATTGAGACACAGCCATGGAATTGCTACAGAAATGCACAGCGACGGATGAAGAAACAAGGAAATGATTTTGCCTTCTATCATACTTTGAAAATTAGAAGTGATGTTAATTTAACTATTGAAAAAGTAATGATAGAATCTACTCACAAAAAAGTTTATGAATCTCATGAATCCGCATGGAAAAGAAGAATTCAAAGTTTTCAATTAATTAAATGAACAATATGATTACCAAATGACTACAAATATCAAAATAATATGCAAATATTGAATTCCATTTTATAAGAAAAATATATCCACTTAATCTAAAACCTTATTTAATAAAATGAAGTTTATACATTTTAAAACTGACTGGTTTGCTATATTGTCTACATCAATAACAAACAGTTTTAGAGGCCATATCATTTTTTTTCTAATTATAACTGTTATATAAACAAGGGGGTCAATCTAGAATTAATATGGTTACTGGTTAATATTATTGTAGGTACTTTTTTATGTTGGAACTTCTTCATTGCTTGTTTCAAACTCCAATTTTACATCATTTCTGATCCCTTCTACATCCATTTCAGATTCTGAAGCATTCAGCATATTGAGGGTAACCTGAAATAAAGAAAAAATACCATTACTGTGTGTAAAAATAGTGTTTAAAATAGAGATGGGAGACTCTGAAAACTACATGTATTGTTAACCAAAATCATGTATGTAAATATTTCTATTATGTTAAAAGTAGGTAATTATTAAGTGACTTGTTCCTATTTAGTTCTTTAATTTTTTACTGTTTTTTGCACACCATATTACCTTTTGCAGGATGACTGGTAGAAAATGCTTTTAGCATTAAAGTCCAATTTGTACACTTTTTAAAATATTCGCGCAATAAAGACGCAAATTAATAAATGCCTAAATAAAATCACATCAACCAAACAGGGTCCGAGACTTAATTTCGACATACACTTGCTCGACTCACGATTTTCCGAAAAATTTATTTGTCGATCATTTTTCTTTCGAATGAACGATTTTTCGAAAATCTATTATACGAGGGGTCGCAGGTTCGATACAACTGTATTACTAAATACGGTATTCCGATTAATTAAATGGAGATGGAATGTAATTAATGCAATTGTTAATGTATTAAAAACATGTTCTTTTTAGTTCAAATTTGTATCAAGCGCCTGGCTGGAATTAATAGCTCTGCCACAGGCTAGTGACATAAAATTGATACGAATGATAACTACTTCTGATTGGAAACTGTGAATGGAGATGGAATTTAATTAATGCAACTGTCACAAAAAATATCAAGAGGTTTAGAATTTCAAAGAATAAATAATGCATAACTAGTATAACAAAATTTTAAGTTTACTTAAAGTTACAATTTAAATAAACTGCATTTCCGCATAAAGTAAAAACTGCATAAACAAAAATAACAACTTTAATATTTTACAAAAAAAATAATCAAAATATAAACATAACAAAACTTGTACTTCTTAAAGAAGAATGGCGAAACCTGACCCGCTTTGCATAAGTTAGCAGCCACTCACCAAACCTATTTTAAGTTATTGATAAAAATGTCTATTATCAGGGAAAAATATTTTAAAAAATCTAAACCATGGGGTTCTTGAGATATTAGGGTTCAAAAGTAAATTAATTAAATATATTTTTTTCTTTAAATAAGATTTTGCTGAATGGTACACGCATAAATAAGTTTTATATTCTAAATCATGGGATTCCCAATTCATAGCGCATCACAAAATGTATTACATGATTTTATTTATGCAAATAATATCATAATTATTTTTGCACATTTCACACTCAGAAACCTATTTTTATAAAGAGACCAATTGCAAAAATTATTTCATTCTATTCAAGTTCCCGTTATCCCGAAGTAACATTAAATATTTTTTAGCCAGAAATTCCCACGGAAACACTTTTAAAATCAATTTTTAGCTCGAGGGTAACATCTAGTTGATATAAATGAAACAACCGTACTGTGTGAAGCTCTGTATTCCACTGAAGATACATACACTGGACAACCATATCTATGTGTGTGTGCGCACGCACATGCGTAGCACTCCTCCAACATTATTTTGAAATCCTGTAGGTATACAAAGAATACAAAAGATAAATAATAAATTCACTGCTTATAATTAATATGCTTAGTTCTAGGTCTAAGTTGCATGCTCGAACCCAGCGACTGACCGCCATTATTATTATGATTATTATCATTATTACAAGTAGGTCGCTCGGTTCGCTCACTGGGCCCTTGAAGGTCGGACTCTGTACATTGAGCATCAGCTGACGGACCGGCCTCCGCTGCCTGAGCCTGCTCCCATACTTCGTCTCCCTCCTCCTCAACAACTGGTCCCGCAACAGGAGAACTGTAACTATCAGCAACAGCTGGGGGCGCGGGGGAAGTGGAGACCGGTTCGGGCGGAGGCGGGGGCTGCCTTGGTGATATCACCGCGGCCGAACAATTCGATTCAACGGCATTTCCGCTTAATTGCTCATCAAAAACAATCGAATCACCACAATATTTCGTTATTTGATCTATATGCCTTATACAAGAAACATTAAACTGAGGAACAAATATATCAAACATGCGATTACCTATGTTTTTAGTAATTTTTCCTAATGTCCATACATGTTTCCTATTCACAAACCATTTTAACCAGATGTTATCACCAATATCAAATTGCCTACTACACTTTGGAGTATAATTATTTTGTAGTACTTCTTGATCCATGCTCTTATCAGGTAAAACCAAATCTAACCTTGACCTTAGATTTCGTCCAAACATCAACATCGCAGGCGTTTGTCCGGTCGTACAATGTACCGTGTTACGGTATTCAAACAATAAACCGAGGAGCTTTTCATGAATAGCCGCTATCGATTGGGTTGAATTTGATAAGAACAGGCACATTAACATTTTTTTGCATGCCTTAACTGAATTTTCTGCTTGCCCGTTACTAGCCGGATGATACACCGGCGATGTCAAATGTTTGATTCCATTTGCTAAACAAAATTCGCTAAATTCTAAAGAATTTATTTTAGGATCATTATCGGAAACTAGACAATTCGCAATTCCAAATACAGAAAATAAATATTTCAGTTTTGTTATAAGTGCACGAGTTGAGATTCCACAATTCATGTGTAGGCATTCAACCCACTTACTATAGGCATCGATCACTACGAGATAGGTATTTTGTCCTATTGTCATGTAGTCCAAGTGCACCCGTTGCCAAGGCCCGGCCGGGCGCGGCCACGGTGCGGGCGGCGCGCGCGGGGGGGCGGGCCGCACGCTCACACACGCTTCGCAAGAACCTATCCAACGCTCAATATCCTTATCTATTCCCGGCCACCACATTCTTGACCTAGCGGAGCTCTTTGTCTTATTAATACCAAAATGGCCAGTGTGTAACTCGTCCAACATTTTCACTCTGAATATTTTAGGTATAATGATCCTATGTCCCCGAAATAAGCAACCATTGTTTAATTCTAAATCAAGCTTACAATGAAAATAAGGTGCAATTTCGTGACACTTAACTTTTCGGGGCCAACCGTGATTCATGTAACCAAGTACTGTTTGTAAGGTTTTATCTTCGCATGTGGCTTTTTTAATGTCAGCAAAAGTAACTGGTAAGATATCGGGATCTAAAAAATTCACCAAATATGAATCATTGCTTTCTATCTGACAAGGTTCCGTGGAAGTAGCTCGTGAAAAGAAATCGGCCACTATGT
This sequence comes from Plutella xylostella, assembly GCF_932276165.1. Taxonomy (NCBI): domain Eukaryota; kingdom Metazoa; phylum Arthropoda; class Insecta; order Lepidoptera; family Plutellidae; genus Plutella; species Plutella xylostella. The sequence goes on along the minus strand of NC_063984.1, from coordinate 4,872,091 downwards.
TATTTTCCCCGCTAATATACTCAATAGTATAATTGTATGCCGAAAGAATAATAGCATATCTTTGTAAGCGGGATGCTGCCATAGCCGGTATACCAGTTTTCTTTCCAAAAATGGTTAGTAAAGGCCGATGATCCGTTCGTAATGTGAAAGGTACATCACAGCCATACAGATATTGGTGGAAATGTTGTACACCATAGACAATCGCGGTGGCCTCTTTCTGTACCTGGCTGTAATTTTTTTCACTTGCGCTGAGTGAGCGCGAGGCGAAAGCTATCGGCCTCTCGACCCCCTCGGGATCCCGCTGCGCCAGGACAGCTCCGAGGCCGGCGGGTCCGGCGTCCACCGTGAGCACGAGGGGCGCGCCGGGCACGTAGTGGGCCAGGACGCGCTCCGAGGCTAGCTGCTGTTTAACGGCATCGAAAGCGCGCTGTTGCCGCTCGCCCCACTCCCATTGTACTTCACTGCGTAGGAGTTCATGTAATGGGCTTAGTAAAGAGGATGCACCTGGGATAAAATTGCGATAATAATTGACTACCCCTAAAAATCTTTTAACCTCTAACACGTTGGTAGGTATCGGAGCCTTTATTATCGCTTCCGTTTTTGTAGGGCATGTTTTGAGACCGGTTTTATCTATTATGAAACCCAAATACTTTACGCTATCTTGAAATAAAGAACATTTGTTCTTACTAAGACGCAGACCGGCGTTTCTTAAACGGTTTAAAACTTCACGCAGCCTCTGCAGATGAATTTCTTTAGTAGGTCCCGTAACACAAATATCATCGTACCAACAGCTCACGCCCTTGATACCTGCCAACAAGGTCTCCATAGCCCGCTGGAATATTGCAGGAGCATTAGCAAGGCCATACACTAGTCGTGTGTACTTAAAGAGTCCTTTTGGCGTGTTAATAACAGTTAAATCCTGTGAACCATCTACGTCAGATATGCAAAATTGGTTATAGGCGTTGCTTAAATCGATTTTTGAATATTTCTCACCGCCCCCTAGAATAGAAAATACTTCTTCTACTCGAGGTAAAGGATACTTCTCAATTTTTAAATCACGATTAAGAGTTAAGGAGAAATCGCCCGCGATCTTCACCTTGCCATCTTCTTTTAAAACTGGCACTATTGGTGTAGCATACTCCGAAAAGGTTGTTGGCACAAGAATACCCTGACTAACAAGTCGATCAATTTCTGCCTCTACTTTACTTTTTAAAGCAAACGGCACTGGGCGGGGTTTGAAAAATTTTGGTTGGACATTTTCCTTCAGGTGCAAACTAACTTTATATTTATTGAACAAACCAAGCTCATCTTTGAAAAGATCTGAATATTCTGTTAATAATTGGGAAACCTCAACTGGGCACTTGTCGATACTCAAGTTTTTAACAGCTGATGTGAGATATAATTTGAATTCGGACATGAAATTTCGTCCTAATAAAGGTGGACCGTTATTCTCAACAACAAAAATCTGCAGGTTCCTGTAATTCGACTCATATTCTACTTTTGCATCAAAATAACCCAAGGGCGAAATTTTATGTCCGTTATAAAGACAAAATTTCAAATTACAAGGATGCAGTTTCAATTTGTTAAAATATTTTAAATACAATTCTTCGGAAATTATAGATGCACCAGATCCAGAATCCAATTCCATATTTAAATTTATATTATTTACAGAAACTTCAATACAAATTGGTTTGTAACTGACATACCTCAAATTGTAAAGCTCACACTCCCGGCAAGTGTGCTCCTCAACGTCAACTTGCGCCCCTGCGGATGTCGACCCCGACCCCGTTTCGACACTGACACTGTTAAGAAGCCTATGGTTCTTTTTATTTGAACACACTTTCTTAAGGTGACCTCTCTCACCACACTGTTGACACCGAGACTTTTTGTAACGACACTTATCAGCCGTATGGCTCTTCAAGCCGCAGGCGGAGCAGCGGCGCGGCTCTGCGCCACCTGGACTCACGCCTGCCCGGAACACGGGCTCCTCCTTGAGCGGCACGGCGGCCGCGCGCGCCTGTCGCGCACACGCCGCCTGCTGCGCCAGCTCCACCGCCTTATTGAAGGTTATCGTGGCCGCGTCCGTCTCGAACAGCCGGTCCCGCTCCGGGCCCATACTCATCCCGAGTACGAACCGGTCCCGTAGCAGGACCTCGAGCTCGCTGCCGAAGTCGCACAGGATAGCGAGGCCCCTTAACCTCGCCGCCCATGCCTCCACGCTTTCGCCACCTGCCCTGCTCGCTTCGTAGAACCTCGCCCTGTCGGCGAAGTTGCACCTTTTTGGAGTGAAATGACTGCTGAGCTCCTTAACTAGTTCCTCAAATGTGACTTCCTCGATGTTCTTGGGATGCACGAGGTTCCTAGCTAACCTGTACGTTTCGTCCGACAAATGTGTTAGCAATAAAGCACTTTCGTTTTCCTTCTTTATATCGTTCAATTTTAGGTACTGCTTCAAACGACTTAGGAAAATTTGCCAATCCGTTGAATTATGGTCAAAAACCGAAACGTGGCCTATTGCACCGGACATTGTTAGCACGCGCGGGTAGACACAAACTCGTTCGCCAGATGATATAAATGAAACAACCGTACTGTGTGAAGCTCTGTATTCCACTGAAGATACATACACTGGACAACCATATCTATGTGTGTGTGCGCACGCACATGCGTAGCACTAGTACAGTAGAAAGACTTGATCTTTCAGCACCTATATCTTCGTTCTCCCATGTCTCATAATAATAAAATTAATACCAGTATATGCTGTAGTCACGGACTACACATCAGTGTATGTTTCATCAATGGCCGCTCTGGGTCATGGCGCCATAGAGAAATGGCCATTCTCCAATAGCAATTACAAAAGTTATTTAAATAATTATAAATGATTAAGTACATACTTAATAACTTAAAGTACTTATTTTATTTGATTATATTTACAAAATAAACCAATTCAATATACACAAAATACAAAAAAAAAACACAAAACATATAAAAATATTATTTTTTGAAATGGCAAATATAAGCTAAACCGCTCAATACCTCAATCATACCAAGAGTGTATTTTTGTGCCAAAATAGATTTAACTTTTTCTTCCTTATTGGACTGTTTGGCTTTTTTGGAAGGAGAAACACTGTCATCTTGTGCTCGGATCCTTTCTATAGTTAATTCCGTGCTTTTTTGTTCTTTTGACATCTCTATGACACTTTTGAACGGGTTCCGCTCATCTGGCATAATCTTTATTGACCAAAACTCATTTCGCATAACTCGTATGGTCTAAACTTTTTTGGCCGAACCATCACTTTGCCAAGACTTATGTGGCATAAGGCTCGTTTCGTCTAAAACTCTTTAGGCACAATCTTTAAACAACTAAGTTTCGTTTGCTCAAATTTATGTTCGTCTATACCTATGTATAATCTTGTTTCTCCTAATGTTATCTTAATAAATAATATATTAAGTATGTAGTAAATGTACAAATTGTGGTATTTTTCTCCTACATCCCGAAAATCACGATATTGTATGATCAAAAAATCGAAAGTTAACGACCAATATAATTATTACAAACCCCATGAGATCGAAACCTAAAAATAGGTGCGACGACGAGCAAAGCGAGGAGGAGCGTGTTAGGTGCACATGTTCATCAAAACCAAAGCGGAGCGCAGCGAAGCGGAGCGGAGCGTTTTCCAAACAGCGGAAACAATACAAGGCACCAGTTTGCGCTATGTAGGGAGACGCTCCGTCAAATTTAAAGCCAAACGAATATTATTACTTTGTATAAACCTATGCCATAGCATTATTAGGCTGTTCAAGATTTGGCCATACCATTATTAGGCTAAACAATGTTATGCGAAATAACTTTTTACTAAACGAGATTTATGCCATACGATTTTCGGCGTAACGAGACTTTGACCAAACGTTACTATTCAATACGAGATTAGGCAAAAAAATCTTATGCCAAAAAAGGTAGAACCCTTTTGAACACATTCCATCTTTTTCTTCCCAGAAGCCCGTTCCACCGATGATGCCATGACTCTACTGCGTTTTGTGACGTTGGTGTGTGAGTTTCTAGTCGGTCATAGATTGACCAAGTTTCTGGTGGAAACATTGGTGGTATTCTCTGTATCCTTACTTTTAAAGACCCACCATCTTGAATTTGTTTCAGGGTTCCGTTAACGTAATACTTTGAAAACCAAGAGACAATTTGTGACGCTTCTTCTGGAATGACTTCATGTTCTAATTTTGAGAAAGCCTCACGGATTTCATTCGGACTTAAGTAGGCGAGAGCAGGTATATGGCGTAACTTATGTGCAAAACTTAAATCCGTTCCGTACCTTTTTGCAAGACCCGCTTCCTGGATATGTCTCCAAATAGATTGGCGGAGATGAAAAAAGCAGTATTTTTGCTCCGAATTTGGGAATGCCCTTTTTAGCGCTTTCGTGGCAGCCATTTCAAAGTCTGTTAGCATCTTCCGAGCTTTTAATGTAATTCCGAAAGCATTCAGGGCATGTCTCTTTACTAGCTCCAGGAAAATGTAATAGCAGTTTTCTGATTTATGGCTTAGCAAGCCATATACTAAGGGAACAATTTTCATTATACCATTTTTATTTCCCACGAAGCCATGTATGGTATACATTTTTGTGAATGGAACAGGGCAGCACATGAATGTTCCGTCCAAAAGCCAAAACTCCGTACTGTTGAGCAAGCGCAAGTTGTTCTCTGTACCAAAAGCGATAACGCTTTCATCGTTATTAATGTATTGTCCAATCAGAAAGTTCTTGTCTTCGATTACGTTATAAATGTCAGACACATTTATTTCACTCAATGTTTTCGGAATCTGAGGGAAATTCCTCGATCTCGCCCTATTCACAATCATTCGCATGGCGTCAGTATTTGGCATAAAAGGAGCTGCGTTATTTGGCACCTCTTGCTTGCATGCTTGAATGATTTGGGATGGACTTTCCATGGAACTCATTGCTTTTCTTTTCAAGTTATTAATATTTTTTCTCGTCACGTTCTCTTCCGGGCTTGGTGGGTGAAAATGCTCCACATGATTAATATCACTTTTTAGTACGTGCTTATTATCTTCTATTTCCGTTTTCACCGACACATTGCACTTTTTTGTGGTTTTTGCCGTACAATTCCAGTAACACCTGTGATTTACTTTTTTATTCAACGAATATGTGTATCCATCGATGGATAAGAGATCGGTCCCGTGCTTTGATTTTACTAATGTTAAAACTTCCATTTTTAATAGTTTAAGATTTAATAGAAGCGAGTCAGTTCCAGTTGTAATAAGTAAACACACAAAAGGAACAATACACTTTGAGGGTACATTTGCTTTTTGTTTTGACGCAAAAAAAAAACATCCAACCTAACTTTTCGAATATCAGAATATCCATCATCATTTAAATAAATAACGCTGAAAAACTAAGAATCATTATTTTATTTAGATTGTATTAAATTTAAAACTAATACTGCTATAGTTTCCAATCAGAAGTAGTTATCATTCGTATCAATTTTATGTCACTAGCCTGTGGCAGAGCTATTAATTCCAGCCAGGCGCTTGATACAAATTTGAACTAAAAAGAACATGTTTTTAATACATTAACAATTGCATTAATTACATTCCATCTCCATTTAATTAATCGGAATACCGTATTTAGTAATACAGTTGTATCGAACCTGCGACCCCTCGTATAATAGATTTTCGAAAAATCGTTCATTCGAAAGAAAAATGATCGACAAATAAATTTTTCGGAAAATCGTGAGTCGAGCAAGTGTATGTCGAAATTAAGTCTCGGACCCAACCAAACAAATGCTGGACATCTCTTTACATGCATTCATGAGCTTATTGTGTAGAATACTCACTACTGCTTGGCAATTTTATAAGAATGTGAGCCTTGTAGTTAGATAGATCATATGATCAGGTACATCTATTCTCTTAGCATTGATGGTGAAAGACTAGGGTTCATCACCATGGTGAAAGAATTGACTAGTTAGATTAGTTCTCAGTAACAGTGCAGAGTTTGCTTGACTGATTAAGATAGAGGTGATACCTACATAATGGAAGGAGGCTCTTTTCATGCGCCTCATGCATACCTGTTGTGAGAGAGGAGTGGTGTGTACACTGTGGACCGGGCTGATGCTGTGAGCTGCTGGTGATTTGTCCTCTGCCTTCCTCTTCACTGGTGTTTTTACTTGAGCACTGAAAACAAGTGATGAATTTTTGCAGCAAGGGATGGTTGACTTGACCATGAAGTATAGTAAGTAATATTCATGTTTGGTATTAGACAAATTAATCCATCAGGTAGTAAATGACATTCAAAACTGGCCTCTCCCTAATAGTGCAGATGTGGCTTTGTTTCTGGTGTTGGGTCATTTCTGTCAGCTTTAGAGATAGTGATTTTGTTGGTTTGCTATCCTGTTTTTGTAGCCTTTTTTTTGTGAATTACCTGTATGAAATACCTTCGATTACTTTTTAATTCCTCTTTCACAGTAGTATGTTTTTCATGAATGGCATACTATTTAAATAGAGCCACTGCTGCATTAAGCGACACACCCAACACAGATGCGTCGCAGAGATATTGTCTATTGCACGCGGCAGAGGGATGTAGAAATATCTGTAGAATGTGTACTACCTAGTTCTCCCTCAGAGACAGTTGTAATAAATTTTGGATTTTGTAGAAGTGTTTTAAATAATGATGTCTTACACAGTTGTTGATTCGGCCATGGGATGCAATAACATAGTCATTTCTGCAAGTTTGTTGAATGCAGCTCCTGCTTCAGTGAATATTTCTCCAACCTGAAAATCATACGACATGAATTATACTCAATACTTATATTGTGATAACATATACAAAGCAGTGCACTTACTTTTGCTGCCGAATTGCTCATTGTTGAATTTGTTGATAATATTTGAAGTTGAAGGTTTAATCTAAAATAAATGTTTTGTTTATAAATAAATCAAGAAAGAGAAATATAAGAATACTTCAAAATACGCAATGTCAAAATTGACAAAGAAGGAATCACAGAGTAGATAAACCATCATTCTTCGCTGTCAATGTTAGACATATTCGGCAAACTTAAATAAAGTGTGCGATTTTGTAAATAATTTTAGTTTATTACTATTTTATTCTACAGCCTACTTATTTACTCACTGACTGCTACAAGCCTGCCCTAAAAATAAAAAGGTACATGCAAAAAACATGGATATTCTCTTTTAATCAGGCTTTAGTGAAGGTTTGAAATCGACAGAACTTTAACATAGTAGGTTTCGAGCCGCCGCCGTCGTGACACAGATTAATCGTTTTTATCAACAAAACAAATGACTTTTTGAACTTCTGTCACTGTCAGCATCACGTTGTTTAACTTTTGTTATTATTTTTTGTTTTATCAAAAATAAAATAATTGGGCCACATTTATTTCAGTGTACAGAGGTTTTCAGTGCAGTTGATAGTGCAATACATATAAACCGAAAAAAATGTATAGGCCACCTTTCTCTCCACGGCCTCGATATCCGATGTCCTCGAATACTTCTCATAACCTAAGACATAGTTTTTACCCTCGAAAACCATTGAACCATGATTTTGGACAGGATATACCCCGGGAACATTGGTGTGAAACATGTGATAGAGATTTCCGGTCAGCACAACAATTACAGACCCATATTCAGCAACATGAGGTAAAATAAAGTTTAATGGACTATATTTTTTAATGTGCTGTGTGAATATTATCACAAACATTAATTTAATTTGTCCAATTTGTTCCAGACCTGCAATATTGATGGATGTAAATTTGTTGCACACCCCAAAGTCATTACAAAACATATCCAAATGCAACACTCTTCTGGCTTGTATAATAAAATAGCTAAATTAGACAATCCTGAAGCCATTCAGAAGTGGCGAGAAGAACGCAAAAAGAAATATCCGACTAAAGTTAATGTTGAGAAAAAGACAGCAGAAATAAAGGAAAAAATTGATAGAGGAGAGAAAATGTGTCTTGAAAGGAAAAAGAAATTTCAAACCAATAATAAAAGTGGTAAGCTTGTTTTTTTTCTAGGAACAAGACCTCTTCTAGTCTAGATGTGATAGTTATTTATGTTGAAATTACCCCAATGTATGCCGCTGCCTCATAGAGCCCTCGGTCAGTGCAACCAATTAATTCATTTATTCCACATCAAGAAAGTTTACAATTTGCTATTGGTTTCAGTCCTAGTATCATAATTGTCAAAAACAGATTCTTGATTCCTCCCATTGGCTCTTAAAATAATAGGCATAAATATATTTATCCCCAATACAACATCAATCAGCTTCAAAAGTACCAGTTATACACTTTTGTATCTACCTTATCAATATCATAATGTGCCTTTTGGTTCATTCAAAGATTGTTGCCAAGGTACGGAAGTTTATACCTACTTATGAAGCTGACCATAGTTATTCTGTAATCCTGAGACAATTCATGTTCACACACAATGTTCAAATGTTAAGATAATATATTTACAGGATTCAAGAGAGAAAAAGACACACCTAATAAGAATAATTTAAAAGTTTCAAATATTACTAACAATAAGAAAAGGCATCGACCAGCAAAGATTAGTGCAGAGGTTATCCCAGAAGAGAAAAAAATGAAGATGCAACCCTTTTGTGGTATTCAAGATTTATTAACCAACAGCGACTCAGAAGAAATGACAGTGGAAACAAGTAACAATTTCTTGATAGATGATGAGGACTTTGTTGAAGATTCTGCCACCCCCATACCATCCAAAACATCAGAAAAGACTGCAGTCTGTAGTGCCATATCTAATCTCATCTGTAATTATGGATCATCTGATGAAGATGACACAGAAGTGACTCCAGTAGACCCACCAAAAAAGGTAAATGATATTTTACCTAAAAGTGATATTGTTACTGAATCTAAAGAAATCAGTACCAGTAAGAATATCAGTGATGATGACAGTGGCCCGGATGAGGTCAAGACAAATAATATTAAGGAAAATGTTGAATCTGAAATGCCTGCTGTAGAGGCATTAAAGAATACTACAAAGAAATTTGATAAATCATCAGCAAGGAAAGTTTCATCATTCAATCATGGAAGACATGTAAAAACCAGTAACCATAAGTATAAACCAAAGATACCATCAACACTGCTCCAAAAGTTATTGTCAAAAGAAATAAGACAAGAAAGAAATATTGTATTACAATGTATAAGGCATATTGTTACAAATAATTACTTTGAAGATAAGAAATAAAACGTAAGTCAGGTATTCCAATTAACGTACGTATAAATAATGATTTGTACAGAAATACACTAGTTTCCTTCCATTGGAAAACCCACATATTTATTTAGTAATGTTCATTAATTTTGATAGAGTACCCTTTATTTTTACACAGTTAACAAATTACAACTTCAGGCCAAAGACAACTAGCGCCACCAATTGAAAAAAAATATGTAACTTCTGTGCTCTTCATTAATTATAATATGCTCTACCTTAATTTTATAAGCTGCTCTACATTAATTACTATGCTGCCCTACATTACTTAGATTCTGCTCTACAGATTGCAAAAAGGCCGAAACCTACGCGAATTTTGACCATCTGATTTCATTTTCGGGCTTAGATATAACATGCTGCACACATCAGTTTCGGCTTAGTACACTCTTTATGCAACACCCTGTTAATATAGGTACACTTATTTATTAGTTAGGTTCTACACTTGATAAATCGAATTACTTTTATTCTGCTCTGAATTATTTTCTTTAAATATATAAAAGATAGTCCAGTCAATAAATGACTCAAAATTAGGTGTAGAGTGCGTGAGCAGGTAACTAAGCGGTTCCTTCAGAAACTTGTTCAGGGGGCTTAGGTTGTTAACATACCAAAAGTCCTGACTCCTAGGTGATGAGCGGGGGGGACGAGGGGGGGATAAAGGTACGAATTTTTGGTTTTTAGCTTATATCTCGAAAATGGTGCATCGGAGAGAAATATTTTCAACTAATGAAATAAAGTTCTTAAAATTATCTAAAACTTTTATATCATGTGTTTTTTTCTAACTCCAAACCGTTTTCGAGCTATTACCCTCGGAAAAAGTTGAAATTTACAAGAAAAATGTATTCATGTCAAAACATTCATAAACATTGCATCATATTGTCTAAACCTATTGATAAATGAAAAAATGAATAGAAAGGAAGTTGTAGATTTTTAAATTCCCTTTTAGAATATATATACGAGTACATATGCTGGTTAATGTCCAACCCACCTAAAGGAACAGCTATTTTACTCACACTTAACCTTACTAATTAGGTGAGCTATGTCAGTGACTTTACCAAAATGCAAGTTTAAAATAGCTCTAACTTTAGGCGGGTTGGACATTGACCAGCATATGTAATATATTCTAAAAGGGTATAAAAAAATCTACAACTTCTTTCCATGAATTGGTTAAGACAATATGATGCAATGTTAATGAATTTTTTGACATGAATACTTTTTCTTGTAAATTTAAATTTTTTCCGAGGGTAATAGCTCGAAAACGGTTAGTAATTACAAAAAAACATATGATATAAAAGTTTTAGATAATTTTAAGACCTCCATTTTAGTAGTTTGTAATATTTGTCTCCGATGCACCGTTTTTGAGATATAAGCAAAAAACCAAAAATTCGTATCTTTATCCCCCCCTCCTCCCCCCCGCTCATCACCTAGGAGTCAGGACTTTTGGTATGTTAACAACCTAAGCCCCCTGAACAAGTTTCTGAAGGAATCGCTGAGTTACCTGCTCACGCACTCTACACCTCATTCCTTGACTGGACTAAGAAGAAAATCACTGATTGGGCAACAACACAGCACCAACCACTCAAGCTTGAATCATGAAACTTGGCACGTTGGCTCCTTAGGTAATGTAGGTAAGCACTAAGAAAGGATTTTCAGAAACTCTAGGGGTAAAATAGGAGATGAAAGTTTGTGTGAAAGTCGTCTTCAAATATTGGATTTAGGCTGGAGAATGAAAAATTATGCACACGTGTCTCGGCATTTTGATCATTCCACCCCCATCAAGGCGAAAATGGGGATGAAGTCGTGGAAAAAAAATCACTTAACTTCTGACTGGGTGAAACGCTAAACCTAGAGACTTTTGCACATAGCTACACAGTGTAGGTAGGTATCCACTGATAAGGAACGAGATACCAAGAATATAGGCTTTTATTTACAAAAATTAAACATATTATTTGTGAGACATTGTAAGACAACTGACACACAATTTCTTCGTAATATCCATAGATCATGACATTCTCCCCCGGTCAGTTTATTCTATAGCATAATCCCTTAAATACGTCGGCGCTCGTCTCTCTCTGGCAGAGCGGCGGGGTTCAGGCGTAGGCTCTTCATCGTCAGATAGGACATCATCGGGAGCGTCGTCGGGAGCGTCATTGGGAGTGCCATCATCATCAGCATCGTCATTGGGGGTGTCATCATCATCAGCTTCGCCTCCGTGCGGGAAAGGTGCTAATTGTCGGTTTGAGACAGTAGTCTCACGGCCATCCGGTAGCTGTACATGCGAGTATGCCGGATTGGCCTCAATAAGTTGCACTCGTTCAACTATGTTGTCATATTTTGAGTTTCGAACATTTTTTTTTAGTAGTACAGGTCCCGGAGTCATCAGCCATGATGGAAGTGAATCCCCGTTCGGTGACCTTCGAGGATGATTGAACATACGTTCATGAGGAGTTGTGTTCGTGGACGTACAAAGTAACGAACGTATAGAATGTAGAGCCGTCGAGAGCACAAGTTGCCAGCTCTCCGTTGGCAGGTTCTTAGATCTGAGGGACAGTTGGACAGATCTCCATAAAGTTCCATTCAGACGTTCTACCTGTCCATTTCCTTGCGGGTTATATGGTGTGGTTCTACTACACGCAACGCCGAGTGGTATTAAGAACTTCCTTAACTCTTCGGACATGAAGGAAGCCCCACGGTCAGAATGGATATAAAGTGGCGTTCCAAATATGCAGAATAGCTCTTTTAAGCAGCTTATTACCGTGCTAGCAGATACATCCTTGCATGGGAAAGCAAATGGGAATCTTGAATATTCGTCGATGATCGTAAGGATATACCTGTTATTGTTATTTGTAGGTAGAGGCCCTTTAAAATCTATATTCAACCGCTCGAATGTTGAGGTCGCTTTTATTAATTCACCTTGTTTTCTGATAAATCTTGGTTTTATTTCAGCGCATGTCTGGCATCTTGCGGTCAGGGCTCTAATATCTTCAAGCGAGTATGGAAGGTTTTTTGACTTAACCCAGTGATACATTCGAGTTACGCCAGGATGGCATAACTGATCGTGCGCTTCGATCAGTCTGTTCGTGTTTGTTGATGCACAGACTCTTGATAGAGCGTCAGCGACTATGTTTTCCTTTCCTGGGCGGTATATAAGGGGCCGTCCATTAATCACGTGAGGTCGTTTTTCTCATTTTTTGACCCCCCCCTCCCCCCTGGTGATATTTGGTGAGGTTTGGGACCAACCCCCCCTCCCCCCCCTGGATCACGTGTATTTTTTTGGAAGTCTATGTAAAGGCAATTTTTGTCTAGAAAAAAAATAGGTCATATTACAAATCGTTAAAATTTTTGCGCCGTCCAAAATATCGGTTCAGAAATACCTAATTTTTGACAAAAAATTAATACACGTGATGTCTACCGAGAACCCCCCCTCCCCCCTCGTGAGGTTTTCAGTACCCCCTCCCCCCCCCCTTTGAGCCTCACGTGATTAATGGACGGCCCCTAATGTCGTATTTAAAGCATGATAATTCTAGACGCCATCTTTCCAATTTTTCGTTCTTTATTTTACTGCTATGTTTTTGGTTAAACATGAATGAAACTGATTGTTGGTCTGTCACAAGAATAAAATGTTTTCCAATTAGGTAGTGTCGCCATTTTCGTAGTGATTCTACGATAGCACCAGCTTCCTTTTCTATGGAACTTTGTCTGCGTTCCGAATCATTTAAGCTCCTTGAGAAAAATGCAACGGGTCGACCCTTCTGAGTTAGAGTCGCCGCTAATGAGTGTTCGGAAGCATCAGTTTCGACCGTGAACGTTTCTTTTGCATCAATAGCAGTTAAACAAGATTTAGCAATGTCGTGCTTGAGGGTTTCAAATTTTTCAATCTCTTGTTGAGTTAGGGGAAATACATTTCTATTGACAAGAGGGCTAATCTTTTCTGAAAAGTTACTTATCCACTTCGAATAATGTGCAAACATTCCCAGTGCACGTTTTAATGAAGCCGTGTCGTTTGGCACTGGTAAATCCATAAGTGGTTGTAGCCTTTTCTCGTCGGGTGTGATCGCATTGTTCTTAATGGTGTAGCCAAGTAGATTTATGGACTCACTGCCGAATATGCTTTTGTCTTTGTTCAAAGTGAGCTTGTATTTTTCTACTGCGTCCATAAATTTCTTCAAGTTTACGTCATGTTCATCTTTATTATTTCCACAGACAGTGACGTCATCTAAATACGCATATGTAGCTGGTAGTTTCTCCGTTGTTATGATATAGTGAAGAGTTCTTTGAAATGCTGCAACACCATTAGTGACGCCGAACGGTATTCTGGTAAACTGGTATTGATTTCCGTCGGCTTCGAAGGCAGTATACTTTTTTTCGCTCTCTAGTATAGGTACTTGATGATATGCACTTTTTAAGTCAATCTGGCTGAAGTAGTTGTATTTTGCAACCTCTGAAACAATTGATTCTATATTGGGCAGCGGGAATGCGTCGAGTTCGGTATATCTGTTGATGGTGAGTGAATAATCAATAACTAGACGCTTCCTATGCATGCCTCCGCCAGCTACAAGAACTTGAGCGCGCCATGGAGATACGCATGGTTCTATTACCTTATCTTCCAATAATTTATTTATCTCTTCTGCTATGAACTTCTTGTCTTCATCGCTATACCGTCGTGATTTGATTGCAACGGGTTTTATGTCTGATGTGAGGTTAGAGAAGATTGTCGCCGGTGGTACAGAGGCAGCCATCACGTTGCATATTTTAAGTGGTTCTAAATTTCCTCCAAAATCTAATTCCAGTGATGAATGCAGTCTGGCGAAAGACAGTCTGGGAAAAAATAAGTATGGAACGCGTACGAAAAATAATGGCGAGCACCGCTCACAGAGTACTTTTTACGCTATCATAGACATCTTTGGCTTTTGTCATCTGTCAGTGTCAGTCAGTCAATCGTTTAGTTTGAAAAATAATTTTAAATCATAAATAAATTAAGATTTAACAGTTATTTATATATTATTATTACTGTGGATAAGTGCAGTGTTTGTGTGGAGGTACCTAACTATTAGTGTTGCTTTATATTATTGATTATAATTGTGTTTTATAAAACTTGTGAAATATGTGGTTTAAGAGCCGCTAGCCGGTCGTATAGATGGCCAAAAGAGAATTTTCATGGCCAAATTTCCACTGGATGAGGAAAGGTAAGCTACAATTAAAGGCTAAAGCATAGGATTTAGATTATTTATATGTATAAAAAAGTTAAAGTCTAATAAAATAACTGGAGGGTCAGCACAACCAACATTTTTCATTAGTACGCACAGCTCATCAATCAGAACAACTTTTGTCTACTAGTTTTGGAAATTAGCGAAAATCTAATTCGGATCTCCATACAAAAATTACCAGTGACTTTTATTATACCTACCTACTTAAATAATATTTAATTGTTTAATAATAATTATAAAAATGTTGTTTGCAGATGTAAACAGTGGGTTAAGATGACCGGTAAGGAGGATCTGGTTTATGTGCCTATTGAAAAGCTACATCAACTTAAACGAATTTGTGGCAATCATTTTCTACCACAACATTTTAAGAACACAATTGAAAAAAAAAAACAATTCCATGTGTGGGACTTACTGCAGACACTTTATTTTATAATAAATAAATATAATTATATTTTTCCACTTTTATTTTATTTCAACATTATAATCATCATCATATCATCATTTCATCATTATTTCACTTACGTCAACGGAAAATCTCGAGTTTATTTTATGGATTATATTTTTGTATTCAAATAGGAACATAACATAACGTTGAACCGAGACTTAACGTTGGTGTCATTGTGTAACACTGAAATCCTATTGTGTAAAACTGAAATTAAAGTTATACATACACTCGCACTTTTTTTTTTACTAGTTATCGATAAAAAATATCCATAAGAAGCACATCACTATTTCAGCGGGGCTATGTTGGCAGTTTTGTACGTCATAATTTTTGTTTTGTTGGTACCCTCTGTTAGTACGCGTGAATAAAAAAAAATAATACAAGTATTTTTTCTTTTTTTTCCCTTGTACTCCCATCTCTTAAAACGTAAGTGTTCTTTTCTCTATGGATGAATGATTTTTCAGAATGTCATGCCCAAGAATCACATCAGCACAGAGTCGATTTACAATCAAAAGAGCTTGCTTCTTGTAAGTATGCTTCCTTATTTTAAGGGTGGCAATGCACAGCCCTTCTACTGAGGAAGTGTGATCCAAAGAGGCCAAAGTTATCTGATGTTGGCATTTTCTTTTCTTTAATCCCAGTGTTTCAGCTAGCGAAAGGTTAATGAAACTTACGGAGCTCCCAGTGTCTATAAGTGCATCTGCATGGGAGTCGTTAATGGTAACTGGGATAGTGGCTTTGCTCAGACTTGCAGGGGAGGCAGCTAAAATTAATGCTGTCGTATGTTCTGCATCTTCCTGCGGATTTATGGTGTTTACCGTAGAAGTTCCTCTGCAGACACTTGCGAAGTGCCCTTTCTTTGAGCACAATTGGCAAACAGAGTTATATGCTGGGCATTTGAACCTTCTGTGCAAGACATTTCCGCCACAAAAGAAGCATGATTTTTTTTGAATTTGTTGCCCGGCAGCGCACACTGTTGGTTTACTTTCTTGCACTTCGGAGTTTACAGCGCTTAAGGTGGGTACATAGTTTGCGGTATTAGTGTAGCTCTGACAGTTTTTATCGGCCATTTCTAATGAGCTAGCTTGGTTGTGAGCTTCTTCAAGGGTTAGCGTTAGGTTTTCTAGTAATCTCTGTCTGATACTTTTGGAGCTTATGCCGGAGATAAAGGCTTCTCGAATATATTCTGTTTTATAGCCTTCGGCAGTTATTTCTTTGAAATAACAATTCAGGGACAGGACTTTTAGAGCACGTAAATATTCATCGATTGATTCTCCGGGGAGTTGCTTGCGCGTAGATAACATATGCCGAGCATGAATTTCGTTATGTGGCTTAACGTATGTATTATTTAGTTGTTTCAGCGCCCCCTCATAGTCGTCGGTGTCTTGAATTATGCTGAACACACTTGGTGATAGGTGATTTATTAGTATTTTTAATTTTACCGAGTTCGGAAGCGGCGAGTCTCCAGCGGATATAAAATTGTCAAACGCCTTTTTCCAGTGCCGCCACTTCAGCTCGGCTCCCGTGGAACTTGGATCTACATCGAATCTCTCAGGTCTCAAGAATCGTGTAAAATCACCGGATGAAGATACTTGACTCATTATGTTTGTTTTATTTGTAAATAAAATTGATAAGGAACGAGATACCAAGAATATAGGCTTTTATTTACAAAAATTAAACATATTATTTGTGAGACATTGTAAGACAACTGACACACAATTTCTTCGTAATATCCATAGATCATGACATCCACTAACTGCTCTTCATCAATAACGTTCTGATTAATAAGATTCTATATTATTAAAGATGCTCTACATCAGTTAGGCTCTGCTCTACGTTAATAAGATGCTACTCCACATCAGTTAGGTTCTGCTTTACATTAATAAGATGCTGCTCTACATCAGTTAGGTTCTGCTCTACATTACTTAGATGCTGCTCTATATAGTAAGATACCGCTTTACATTACTTAGATGCTGCTCTACATCAGTTAGGTTCTGCTCTACATTACTTAGATGCTGCTCAACATTAGTTAGGTTCTGCTCTACATCAGTTAGGTTCTGCTCTACATTACTTAGATGCTGCTCTACATCAGTTAAGGCCTCTACACACCAAAGCCGCTGACCCGGCGGCTCAACCCGCCGGCCTCATTTTGCACAATCATGCCTCATTTTGTACTATGTTAACCCGCCGGCACTAGGCCGCCGGGTCAGCGGCTTTGGTGTGTAGAGGCCTTTAGGTTCTGCTCTATCATTAGATGCCTGCACATTATTTACATTCTGGTAACTTCATTTAAGGTTCTGCACTTGATAAAATCGAATTGCTTCTATTCTGCTCTACCATTACCTAATAATAATTCTACGACTTCTTTATTTACATGGTCAAAGCCACTCAAAGCAAGCGAGCAATACAATAAATTTCCATTTAACGCTAAGTGCAAGACCCAAGTACCCTGTGACAAGATTCCTAGTTGTAAATTAGCCCTTCAACCCCTCGTCTCCTCGCCGGTGGAAAACCAACAGTCGTCAAAGACGATCTACTCTACCTACTAACAGATATCTGCAAATAAAACAAATGATTGTTGTTTTTTGTTTATTTTCTGCGTCACAATAATAATAATTAAGATTGTGCAGCAGCAGCAGCAGCTGGGGCGGCGGTGGCAGCAGCCTCTTCGCGAATGCGGTCCTTCTTGAGTGTTCCCATGAAGGCAGCCTTGTCTGCCGGGGTCTGGAAGCGACCGTGACCGAACTTGGATGATGTGTCAATGAACTTGAGGTTGATCTTCTCAAGGGCAGCCCTCTTGGTGTGGACTCGGAGGGACTGAAATAAAATAAATTTTAGTTAGAAAAAGTTGCTTCAATAGCGCAGTGTAGAGGCATAAATACAATATAATATCCTCTTTGATCATAAATATCCTTCCACCCTAAGGTTGACTTGAAAAAATCGCTTTAAGCGATAAGGCTGCCATTTTTGTACATATGTGTTAGTATTTATGTTTTGTGTAAGTTTATTTCATGTGTGTGCAAATAAAGAATATTCTATCTATAATATACTAACCTTCCTAAGGGTGATCACGCGCTTCTTGGGGCCCATGCAACAACCCTTGAGCATGACAAAGTCGTTGTTGACCTCTCCGTAGTGGGGGAAGCCTCCCATGGGGGTGATGGACTTCTCAGACAGGTCATACTCAGTTGAAGCATTGTTCTTGATGACCTTGCCATCCTTGGTGTGGATACCTGTAGAAATATAATGTATATTGGTTAAATTTGATAAATATTCAGATACAACCCTTTATAAATAAGAGAATTACAGCAGTGTGTTTCAACAAGGTACAAATGGTTTAGGATTTTACTCCAAATTAATTACCTTGTCCAAGACGGTAGATCTTCTTGTTCATTTCAGTTCTGTGGTGGTAGCCCTTCTGACCAGCACGGGCAACAGTGAAGGACACTCTTGAAGGATGCCATGCTCCAATACAAGCCACTTTACGCAGACCCTTGTGTGTCTTGCGGGGCAGCTTCTTTGTGTGCCAACGGGAAGTGACACCTGTAAATATAATTGAAATTATCAAAAATACTCCATGTGTGTAATTACTCAGTAGTATAATTATGTTGATAATGAAACTTATACATACCCTTGTATCCTTTACCCTTGGTGACACCAATGCAATCAATCATCTCATCCTGAGCAAACACAGAGTCAATTGGGATAGGCTTTTCCAGGTGTTCCCTAGCCCATTTAACTTTGTCTTCGATGGTTCCTCCATTGAGTTGGATCTCCATAATGTGTGCCTTCTTCTGACGCTGCTTGAGCAGCTTCATCTGTGTGTGAGCAATGACTCGCACAACAGTGCAGTAGCGGATCATTTTCTTGAAGTCCTTCTCAATGGACTTGCGGCCAAGTTCGTCTTGCCATTTCTTGCTAGACTTAGTAAATGCCTTCTTCTTGCACTTGTACCTGTTGTTAATCACACAGTACAGGAGCTGTAACAAAAACCATGCGGCCTCATCGTTGAGCGGAGACCACATGGTAACAATATGCTCGAAAGCATATTCTGGGTTGACTCTCGTCTTATGAGTGGAGAGCTGATTTATAGTTTTATTAGTAAAACGAATTATAGTGTTTCTAAGAATAATCAAGAGCTTTTAAATAAGGGGACGGGAAGACGAAATACTTGATTGATAAAATCTGCTATTCAACAGGACTCACTGCAACAAGACTCGCAAAAAGAAAACTAGTTGGGTGGGCTTACTAAGTTCAAAATACGAAGAGATAAACTGTCTTACCAGTTCTTGTAGAATCGACGTCTGCAGTCTTCAGACATGTGCTCAGCCCAGACGGTGAGCAGGGCACGGAGACCGTGTGGGGTTTCAATGTAGCCCACCACACCGACGGCCACCATGGGGGGAGTCTCGATGATGGTCACAGCCTCCACGATCTCCTTCTTGTTGATCTCTGAAGGTAGCAAGAAAAGTTTCATTATCAACTGACTTTTAAATTATAACCTGCAAATGTATCAATCATGCCATGTGGTAAATATTGACTTACTTGATCCAGGACGGTCAGGTTCACGCACAATATGGGTCATACCGGCCTTGTAGCCGATGAAGGCGGTTAGATGGACCGGCTTGCTGGGGTCATCCTTGGGGAAGGCCTTGACCTTACCACGATGACGGCGGGATCGCTTCTTGGGGTAGAACCCCATGGACCCATGACGGGGTGCGGAGAATTTCCTATGCGACTGAAAATATTGGTGAATTAGCACAATACTTACAAAATATCAACGTATATGGGAGGATTAAAAGTAACATCAGTCCGCCCTAGATAATCTTCACATAACATTCAGGTTCTAACCGAATAATTGTATGAGTTGACTCATCATTTGTAGGTTAAGAAAGGGAAAGGTTGGTTTTTACTGAATAATTCACTAAAATATTATTATTTTATATTAAATCACCATAGCAATATCTTAAAAGTTCAATATATTTATCAAACTAACACAGGATTTAACACATTTTTTAAGATTAAATATATAGTCAAGAGAAAACTAACCATGTTCACAGACAGTCGCGACAAAAATGGCCGAGTTGAAAACTTTTTACTACAGAAAATACCTTTACTTCACTAGTGATGTACTACTACCTAGTACTATTTTATTCGTTATTCGTTTAATCGGATAACGATTCCACTATTCGTTACTCTTATAGATTGGTTTGTCTCATAAAAGTGCATTACAACCTTTGATTATATACAACCCTAGATTCCCCATAGAAGAAGCAATTGCTGCCATACATAAACTGGGGCACTACTGCCCCGCTACAAATTTCGCTCTAGCAGTGTCTATTGTGTCATCGCCGGTGCAACACATATTTGACAGTTAGCATTAATTTCAGTTTTGTCCTTTTAAAATGCGTGTATGTGCTTTAAAAGTGTGCAGAAACTACAAAGGTCGACTAAAAACGCCATACAAGGTCACCTACCATCTGTAAATAATGTATTAATATAAATAATTTAATAAAGTAAATATTGATATAATTTTCGTCGGTGTTGCCAGTTTTTTCTTGAAAATAAATACCAAAAAGTGATGATAATTTATATGAACCGCTTGAATGACCTGTAGACACCCGGTCGACATGTACCATAAATTGTTTCGTGATTGGATTCTTAAAATTGGAATTAGGTACTTACCTTGAATTCATTTTATATAAATTTTCTTTAATGGTGCAAAATAAATAGTATTCTATTCTATTCGGCGACTGGTGTACTGTAGTGGTTAGTGACCCTGACTGCTATGCCCAAGGTCCCGGGTTCGATTCCCGGCTGGGGCAGATATTTATTTAATGGCAGAATATATTTGTGCTCGGGTCTTGGGTGTTCATATTTATATTTAGTATGTATCTATCTATGTATTTGTGTGTATGATATATCAGCTGTTCAACACCCATAACACAGGTTCTGTCTAGCTTGGGGTCGGATGGCCGTGTGTGAGATGTCCCCACATATTTATTTATTTAGTATTTATTCTATTCTATATCGCCTTCAATAATGGATGGAATTTGCAATCCTACGCATTTATTAAAATATTTTTTTTTCTGCGTTTCTATGGTTGTTTGTTTTGCAATTTACGAAAACGAAAAAAGTTTCGGTATTCTTTTGTCAACTGTATAATAAAGTACCTAGATCATCTGTTAAAATATTCGTGATAGTTTCCGCTGAGGCGAAATTGTATTCGAGAAAACGTAAACATTTACACAACTAAATCTAACATAATTTATTATATTTATTATAGGTACAAAAGGTAATTTTATCACTAACAGTTTAAATTCTAATATGACATGTATTATCAGGATACCGAATGATCCTATTATACGAAGCAAATGGATAGAAATAATTAGAAAAACCCGCGGAGAGGACTACTGGAAACGTATTTTAACTAATTGAAATTTCCTTAAAAAATATCACCACATTAGATAGATAGATAAATCATTTATTTGTTCCACATAAACATAACACATAAGTACAACAAATAAGTACCACATTATTATAGTGTTTCCATTTTCTACCAACTTAGTAACAATTTACTTTCGTTGCCACATTTTTTCATGCACTCGATGACATGACAGGAGGGAATGACAGTACAGTCACGCAAAAAAGTAATAAAATATTGGCCTGTTTACAATGTAGGCGATGTATGAGATGAGTCCGTCTAGGGTTGTAAATGGTCGAAGATTACAACCACTTACAACAAGCAAGATAACAAGTATTTATAAATATTTTTGTGCTCAAAACAAATTTAATACCTAGAGATTGATCGAGAGAGCCAGGTGCAGGTACTTACACCCCCACAGAGAATAGAATAGAATAGATTAATCGGTTATAAGTTAGGTATTTTTGGTCCCAATGCGAAAGTACAGACCACACCATCATTACACCTGAAATAAAGATATATTATTATTATTATTATTATTACCACATTCACCACCGGTAAATGTTTTTGTTCCATTGAAAACAAGGCTTCCCACGGCCCGTGTTATAAGTGGCCAGGCCGCGCCTTTACGGGCCGTGGCATCCGTTGAGGCCTATGGTTGCCTCTCGTCACCCGTCCGATCCATCGGGAGTCGGTAAGTTCAAAGGCGCGGCGCGTCGGTGCCTAAAGCGGCCCGTACAGGCGCGCCGCGTCGGTTCATTTCATCAACACACACAATTGGAATGGCTCGGCTCGAGACGTAAAGCCGGCTTCCCACGGCCCGTGTTATTAGAGGCCAGGCCGGATCGCGCCACTCCCGTGGATACCCGTGCCCCGTGCGGCCGCCGCGCCGGCCCGAGCCATTTTCCACGGCTCGTGTAAAGCTGCGTACAGATCGGCCCAACGAACGCCCAACGATGGATATTTATCATACATAATACAGGGCAGATTGCAGCAACGAAGGTCAATGATACCCGTTCGTTTGGCCGGTCTGTACGTAGCTTTATTAGATGCCAGGCCGGATTGCGCCACGCCCGTGGAAGCCCGTGTGGCATCCTAGTTGCGTCTGATAGTGTGTCCGCGCCTTAACTTCGAGGACTTCTATTCTAGATATCTATGAGATATCTCTAAGTAACTAGTCTCTGATAGTTATATCCGTCAAAAGTAGTCTGTGATCAATATATTTGTCAAATCTGTTCTGTGACTTCTGCGTCTCTATTTTTTTCTATTGATTTGTTTGGAAAATTCACTCAAATCAGAAATCATTCATTTTATGCTATGCTTAAAATTTGAATGATCAAACACGATAGTATTGAAATCCAATAGATTTTACTCTATAATATTTTTTGGTACGTACTGGAATGATCACTTAGTCCCTCAATCAGAGATTCATTTTAGTTTGTCGTTCGTTAGTACAAAAGTGTAGTTAATAAATTTCTTTGGTGCAGATTCTTGACGAAATTCCACTACGATGGGCGGGCCAATGGAGAGGATTCAAGTATTAGATGACATAGAAAAAGATGTCCTTACATGCTTGCAATGTGCAGGTAATATTACTTTAATAGATTTCAGTGTCATGGTTTCTTAAATACAAGCCCTTAAGTAAAAAATACTGATCTCACATTTTATTTTACAGCTAATGCCTTGCTTGAGCTAAGCAAAGAAAAGTCGAGCCAGAAGCAAGCAGAGCAGAATACTTCACAGTTTTTGAGAACACTTGGTCAAGTGGAAACCAAGTTGAGTGACCAGATCAATTACCTGACTCAAGTATCTACTGGTCAGCCACATGAAGGGTCAGGTTACGCTTCCCAGAAAGTGCTTCAAATGGCTTGGCACAGACTGGAGCATGTGCGCTCGTGGGTCAATGAGCTGGACCGCCTCAAGGCCTCTCACCTCGCTGCTGCCACCAGGACAGCAGCCGTTGTCCCTAATGGCAATATGAATGCTTCAGGAACCGGTGTATGATATTATGTTTAGAATCATGGTGGTGTTCTTAATATATAAAATCTCTTCTAAACTATATTTAATTTTGAATGCAATAGTGTTTGCTGATAAGAATTTAGATTTTCAACATAGGGAATAAATATATTATAGAAAAGTAATCCAGCCATATTATTTTATTATTATAGACAATTCCTGCAATAACATTTATTATTTTATATTACACAATGGTTAAATTCCTATCCATAACACAACATAAAAATAAATAGAATTTCTAGTGAATGATATCTACAACATCAGCAGTTACATCAAGCTAATTGTTGTGTTCTACAGCAATGTTTCATGGAGGGCCAAATCTATCTTGGCTCCATTTTCATAGCCACAGAACACAAAGGAGAGTTTCCAAGCTCAAACCAGTGTTTTGTGCTTGAAATAATACCTTTATCACGTAACTCATGTGTGTGGTCAGGTGTTAATAATCTCAAAGCTGTAGTACACAACAAATATTTACATTCAATGACAATTATTATTATGATTTAATGATCTACAAAAATGTGATGCCTTGAGAGGTGGCTAAAGACTGTATAGTCAATAATAATAACTTTAACATAAGATCACAAACACTTCACTGTTTTCACAATAATCCACAAATTAGCTTTCTTGTCTATTGACTGTATTCATCAAGTTATTGTTATATGAATTTTCTAGACCACCCCCAAGAAAATGAGAATTTAATGGTCTTTAAATTATTATAGAATAAAGCCAACATGGTGCATCTATTAAATTGCACATTGTCCATTGTACTAGGTCATCAGTCCTCCTTTCAGCTCCGTTGATTGGCATTTGCCTTGGCAAACTTTTCTATGTCATCAAGGGATCGCTTTGCTTTTGAGGATATATCGTCCATGGATCTTCTGGCCGTGGTGGTAATGTCGTCTAATGACTTCTTTGTATGCGTTAGAAGCTCATCTGTGCTTTTGCAAGCGGAATTAGCAAGTTCTTTGATTTCACTATCGAATTTTCCTATGACCCATTCTATGGCCTGTCTTCCTTTACCAGCATTCAAAGATATTTTATTTGCCAGTAAGTCTTCCATGTAACTGCTGAGTGGTACACCCTGAAACCAAAAGTAAAATGTTAACAAAACTTTACTAGTGAAAGAAAATAAATATGTGGGAACATGCCTAACATGTGACATCAAACAAGGCAGAGTTGTAATGTTGGTGTGAGACCACTGAAATACCACTCAGACATAACGGTTGTAACCCCATGGCATATTAGTTATCAATATTATTATATATTTTCTATGGCATGTGAATTATGTAATAATTATCAAGTACCTCCAGCTAGTTGTTAAAATTTTAGTACAGCTAGCAAGGGTGCCTAGCAAGACTACAAATAGGAAGGTATATAAAATAATATTCTATTATTGTCTCTATCTATTTCTCCCTTAGTAAGACAATCATGTCATGACTGAGTGAACCAGAGATTGTGATAAAATTGGCTGTAGCAATAATTGGCAATCTATTTCCAACAATTATGTTGGCACCTTAGCAAGAAAATTTCATTAATTAGAAATACAACTTATGCATGCTTTGGCACTCTCAGGAAAGGTAATTCCAGAATCAGTAGATGCCAAAAGTGTGACTTACATGTGAACATTGAATGGTAAAAAAACTTTCTCATGCTCATTAGAAACCAATAATATACAGGGAGTTGCAAAAAGGGTATACTAAGCCGAAAACTACATGTGCAGCATGGTATATCTCCCGAAAATGAAATAGGAATTTCAAAATTCGCGAAAAAAAGATATTATTTTCTATAGAAACTATGTTAGTCACATGACTTTTTACTATGGAGAATGAAATATGACCACCAACCAATTATTTAGGATTTTCTGAACTTTAGCTAAATTATTTGAATGTATAATTTTACCTGTACTGTAACAACAGCTTCTTGAGTGAGAAGAGTTTTGGCCGGGTCTTTGGGGTGTGGAGTGTATCTGACAGTTTCATCTACAGCAATGTAATGGCAGAATGTTAAATTTCTCGTTTGCAATGTCATCTGCCTTTGGTTTGGGTTCACTTCTGACTTTTCTGTGGCGTAGCATATTTTTGCTGATCCAATGAGCTGCAAAATAATTGAAGAAATACTGAAGAACATGTAAAAATATTATTTGACCATCATCAGCCAATAAACATACTACTTGATATGTAATTATATACAGCAAGAAGCAAGCTCAATGTTTTGCATTCCTCATCCAGCCACTAGTCTAATAAGAAATAACAAATAATTTTCCATAAATAATGTATTATAAATTTACATGCTGAGCCAAACACAAAAAGTATGCAAATCAACTCTGTTACAAAATGAGTGCTTGAATTCATATCAACCAGTAAGTTTCAACATGTCCAAAGGTCATTCATGATGTTGATAAATATAAAATATTATTTTCACTTCAAGATAGCATTTTATCACTATCTTAACAGTCTGATATTAGTGTTAAGATTATAAAATTGGATTTATATACATTTATAAATTAAATTCTAGTATTTATTCCTTGTTTTGTAATTAATCCACTCACATTACTTTAAAATAGGTACCTATTCATTTGATAACCAAGTTTTCTAAAAAAATATTTGACTTAATTAAGTTTGAAATACTTACTGCTTGAGCCCATTTTGGGAAAAACCATTTAGAGCTGACCAGCCTGTGTGTGACTAGTACTCCATTCACCACGGTCCTTTCTACTACATCAGTTCCTATGACGGCCGGGTTCATAGGATTGGGATACTTGCGCCATGCTGCTTGCGCTACAGTTTCCCACGGATGGCTGCAATAAAATAAAGGGCAAAAGTGTTAAATCAATTTGCTGTAAGGCCTGTAAGCAAGATAGAAATCAAGGAGTTGCGTCATATTACTCACAAACCCTCATTAGATGAACTTACTTGAAGGTGTGTTCTGATGTCCAAATCTTCATGATAAATTATTATATTTATTTAAATTTATCACAATTACTGCTTTTATTTCATTAGATTCCCAGTAATTGTGTTTTTAATTCGTATTCGCATAGCTCTATACGAGTTTGCGAAAATAAAAGACAGACCTTGAGGAATTTGACATTTACGTTCCGAAACTCCTGTTTCCGCTAAATACTCTGTGGTTTCTACCACAGAGTACTATTTAAATTTAAAGGCTATCCACACATTTCCTGGAACTCGTCCCTGCCGTGTTCCGTCCATGGACGAGGATTTGGTATATGAACTTGTTCACACAGCTTCGTGTCAGGCGTCAGTGTTTGGTAACAGTTTGAACACTGAAACTCTGAAACGGACATCTCGGAACACGGATAGCCACGGGGCTATTTACTATCTCGTTGATAACTCTCTTCACCGTGATCTTACTGTCAAAAAGCAAATTTTGACACTATTCGTATTGTGTATGTTCGGTTGGGGTCGAATAATGACGTCATAGTTGGTATGGGCGTCAATACCCACCGGCCGCCATCTTGTTAAAATTTTGTATGCGAATATTTTATCGAAACCCGAGATTGGTATTTTGTATCGGATAGTTGGAATCATAAGTACTAATTTGGGTTGGCCAACCGTCTTGTCTTGGGCAACTAGTACATAGTAGCTTTTAAACCATAGAGTCACCATAGAATGTAGAAAATAACGTTTTTTTTTTTAATTGTGACGCTGAAGTCTTCTTGTTCTTATGATCTTGAACAAAATAATATTTCTTTGATGTTTGTTTTGTGAATCTTGCAAATTTTTGGTCTTCTATAATTAGTAAATAGTAAGTACCTAATTAGTTAGGAGGAAATTATTTCAGTAGGTATTTTTGTTTTCAGTAAGTATAGGTATCTACCTAACTGTTGTTTTCACTATGAGCCCACCAAAGCTGCGAAAATAGTAAATGACTGCTGTTTACTACACAATATAGCAAATGCACACAATATACCAGTGACGACAACTTGCCTGCTGCTGGTAACATTCGGGTGCAGCATATTGGTAACGTGGCTTATGGTGCTGCTGATGCAGATGCAGGGCGCATGAGGGCCAACCTTGTCCAGAGGCTGTGAATTTCAAGGAACTAAAATAACCTGACTGATAGGCTGATTTTTGCTGTATATGTATAATTTAGTAATAAAAAACACAATTTATATTAATGGCTTTTATTTTTGATTTGAAATCACATAACTTCCTATCACCTTTTGCTTCTACCAGTCTTACTATAATCATTATTAAAATAATTTTTCTACTTTAACCTTTAAGTTATGATTGCACATTGTCACTTTACATGTGAATGCCCGTCAGAATTTTTTACCAGTTTTTGTAACTCCAGACCCAATTGAATATAATTCATATAGGTATTTGTAATGCTGCACTGTCCCATAGCCAACGTGCTGATTGTATGCCTAGTGGGCCGGGAGGGTACCGGCCAACAGCAAGCTCTTTATGTCTTTCAACGAACTCCAATAAAATGTCCATTTGTCGATCTGAGACTTTTCTTAAAGGCGCCATCCTGGAAATAAAATACAATATTAATGTCCTATTCAATCTTTTTTCTTGGCACATGATAGTTATGCCTCACAAAAATATTACTAACAAGCACAACCTGCACAAATGTGAAGATTATTTAATGGCTCATTGATCAATCTACTTTTAATAACTGAGTTCCCAGTACCAAGTGTTAGATCTCAATCATCGACTTATATTACTAGCGTATCGTACTAGAAATCATTGATCTCAATGCTTTTATTAAGAACAATAAATGTTCATTTTTCACGACTTTGTAAAAAATTCCCATATTTCGTTCTGTGTATGACTAAGTTTAAAATTTTAGTAGTAACTAATACGTTAATTATGTACTTACCTTAGATATAATGAACAATTAAAACACAGGATTCAGGTAATTATAAAAAAACACACACCAAAATCAATCTCTGTTTTGGATGGTTCCTTGCATTTTGTTTTGACAATCATTTGACAATAGCTTCCAGTATCGCCATTTTTCTAAATAATGCGGCAAATTAAAGATTTTATAAATACAGTAGTCGTAGTTTGAAGTGAAATTAAGTTTTCATTTAGTCGGCTAACCAAATCACAGAATATTTTCACAAAAATTTTGCAACCTCTAGTGTATCGATAAATCTCATACCCACTATTCGTTTAGTGATCATGACCGAGATAGCCGATGCCAAAAGATGGTCAGAAACCCATGATAGATTTATACGGTTGGAAATCGCGAGTCCATGACACCCGAGATAGAAAATCACCCAGCTGACCCGGAAATGTGTGGATAGTCCTTAATGGCGCCGACACATTAGTGGACGCAGCTTACGGACGCGGCTGCCAGCCACGACTGATAAAGGCGCCGACACACTATCACGTCCGCTAGTGTGTCGGCGCCTTTACTTCCATGGTTCGAGGCAAAATTTGACAAGGCTGTCAGTGCTGTCAATTATTGTCATTGTCAATGACAATTCTGACATTGACGTTTGTTTCTGGTCAGGTTGCTGTCGGACGGGCTCTGGATTTACAAAATTTATTTAATAATAAAAAACAGCAACTGATAATAATTAAGTCATCTTTCTACGGAGCCGAAGATGACTTCAGAAACTGAGGACAATGCCCTGAGATATAGGAGAGCACAAAGTGTAACAAGAGCTGAGGAAATTACTGAAAAAGAAAAGAAGGCAAGGAAACAACAATTTGATAAACCGTGAGTAGAGATATAGGATAATATTACTTATCTTCTTCTATGTTATTACCCGCCCTGTTCAATATGCTCCTTGATTTATGTTTCAGATGCCATTCGCCCAGAGACTCGCTTTTCTCTTGGAGTTCAGAGTTCACAGACTTCACGGGGCTGGTGAACTGGGGGTTCCTCATGTTAACTATTGGAGGACTTCGACTGTGCCTGGAAAATTTCCTCAAGTAAGTTGTGTTGAATTGTTGCCGTTTTAGTTGCCTAATCTTTAAGAGACTTTTGAAGTACCTAACTAAAATGTTTTATATTTTTTTAGGTATGGATTCCGTGTAAATCCTATTGAATGGATTATTGTACTAACAGGCTACAGTGAGGGGAATACACATCAATATCCATCTGTTATACTGGTTATATGTAAGTGTTGTAGTATAAGTCACTGGAGTAGCTTCAGTTCATTTATATTTATACTGCAACTTATTGCTAAATTAAATTATTACCATCTTATCTTCATATAATCTACCTATATTAACTGATTAATTATTAGGTCTTTTTATGACAACCTATAACTATTATATTTGTGTGATATCAGAATACACTAAGCTGTAAACTTTTGAATTCGTAATGACAAATCAGCTACTCAAAATGTAGAATTTTATACTAAAATTCTGCTTATATGGCAATTATAAGACAAGTAATCCATGCACATATGTGATTTACTCACTAATTTTATATATCATGTGTAAATAATAATTTAAGTACATTAATTTGTTCCACTGGCCCATCTCCAGCACTGCATGTAAAAGAAACTATCAATTTGAAACTTATTTGTTCATTATAATTTGTATCATTTTTTTTCAGTTTGTGTAGTGCCTATAGTGACTAGTCTCCTTATTGAAAAAGGGATTGCTGTTGTAAGTTCACTATATTTATATAAACATTACCTTCCATATTTAATTTAAATATTCATATTCATAAAGCTATTACATGAAAACTACAAAAGTTATAAATTAAAATAAATATTCTACCTTTACCTATCTTTGAAAGCTTGATTGTCACTTTACAAGGGCCAGGTGAAAAACAGAGCTGTGGCTTTATTCTCTACAGCACATGCTGAGCTGGGCTCTTTTTGACCCTCTGGCAGCAACCTTTTTTTTCTGCTTTTCTGTATTATAATGTCATACATTGATATCATCATCATCATCATCATCATCAGCCTTCTATCGCCCACTGTTGGGTATAGGCCTCCTTATTTGTACGCCAATTCTTCCGGTCCTGTGCCGCTCTGATCCACTGCTTCCCTGCAACCTTGCAGATGTCATCGGACCATCAAGCAGGTGGTCTGCCAACCGCTCTTCGTCCGTCTCTAGGCCACCATTCTGTGACCGCCTTTGTCCACCTTCCGTCCTCCCGACGAGCCAAGTGTCCCGCCCACTCCCATTTTAGTTCGGCGACCCGCATACCGACGTCGAACACTTTGGTCCTTTTGCGGATCACCACGTTGGGAATACGGTCTCTAAGCGAAATGCATTGATATTAACATCATAAATCATAATAATGTTTTATATATGTGTAGTTTATATTGTACTAGATGTAAGTTTAAGTTCACTTATGAATATTATGCAACTTGTGGTCGAATGATGGTAATATAAAATGATGATATAATAATTGCAGGTAATGATATCCGAAAAAGTTGGGGTATTTTTACAAGTAGTCAATATACTATTTGTGGTCACCCTCCCAGTTGCTGTTATACACTTTAGAGGCCAAGATTTCAGTTTTGGTAAGTTTTTTAAATATTTTTTTTAGATGTGACAACAGTTTTGCATCACACTCACTCGCATCGCGCAGCGTCAAGAGTGAGTGCAACAGGGAACTTTTGTCACGTCTTAATTGCGCCCCTTCTGTTCATGCTAGTTCCAATTTTTGGAACCTTCCTCCCAATATCCAGTACTTTTAGAATCTAGAATACCATGTATGGGACACTTGAGTCCGCGTTGTTCTATGCTAAAAACGTCCGTTTCTGACGGAAACGACCTCAGCGGTTTTGGAATAAAAAATTAAAACGGAAGTTATGATTCTTTTTCAATTGGCGGCGCTATTTGAGCTTGCGTTTAACCTTAATATAACTTTTTCTCCAGTGGGCAGCACGACGGTGTGCATGATCTACCTGGTGGTGTTCCTGAAGTTGTGGAGCTACGCGCAGACCAACCACTGGTGCCGGCGCGGCCTGCGCGACAAGTTCACGCGGTCCACGCTGCGGAGGCAGAGCCTGTCCGCGCCTAGCTGGAGTGAGTTGTCAATTATTTAATTATAATTATGAGTCACTATAATTAAGGGTTTTACCCTTCTTTCATTGGAGGGAGAACAGTGCCCCAGCAGTGGAGACGTAAGGGTCATGATAATGATGAAGGAGACAGCTATAATTTTACAAGCACCTGCGAGAAATCTGCCGTAAAATAAGTCAATCCCTTATTATAAGCATTTTTTTTGGTTTAACCTTTGAAATAATGGAACTTATCTGCTTCATTTGCTCATATTTGTGCCCATATTTTTGTTTGGGGCAGTTCCACCTTAAAATGTTACCTGGGTTAATGGAGTTCGACAGTCGAG
The DNA here is from genome assembly GCF_932276165.1 of Plutella xylostella. NCBI lineage: Eukaryota > Metazoa > Arthropoda > Insecta > Lepidoptera > Plutellidae > Plutella > Plutella xylostella. Next base: position 4,840,457 of record NC_063984.1, on the reverse strand, counting down.
AACTCATTATAAGACAAATGATCAAAGCTATTAGATAAAATACAAAGTAGGGCTAAAGGCAGTTCTAATTAATCAAAATAAGAACAAAACATGAAAGAGGTGAGAGAGCTACCTAGCTTTTGAAGATTAAAAAACGGGAATTCATTGTTTTATCTTCAAATGCACGCGTCGAGAGAAATGAGGTCGCGGGTTCAAAACCCAGACACAAAAGTATTGTTTAGACTATTTTATTAGGTAGATCAAATGTTATCAGTTCCTTAATTATTATAGCTGTTGTCAAGTCCAAGCCTAAAGTATTTTAAAGGCCATAATGTTTACTCGTGAAGTTTCCTTCAGCGTTGTTGAGCGGCTGACCTCTGGTTGTGAAACACGGCGGACCACCGACGGCGATGTTTTCGATATACCATGTCAGATTAGTAGGTACATTATAAGTACTTACTTTGAAATAAATATCTTTGAAATAAATATTGTCATGAATATTTCCATTGAGAAATAAAGTACCCATATAGAAAAAACTTAACTTAATTAAATATGAAATATGTATTCATCCAAAATTTGCAAATTCACTTACAACATTAGAGTACTTAATTTACTTATTTTTATAGGTACATCTCCTACACATAATACCTACATTATTAGGCCGTTCTTTTCTACTGTGTTTTTCATAAATTTGATTTCATTTTGATGCTAAATTTTCAGATGAGCTAATGAACGCTGAAAACGAGCGTAAGTCATCAAGTTATAGACTGCTTTCCGTTGTATCTATGCTCGGTGTGCGCGTTTCTTCCTACACTTGTTGTTTTGCTTGGTTGTTGTTTCACATTTCTGATTCTAATTTATAATTTAGTTACTGCACTGTGCCCCCTGCTTCAGTTACCCCGCCATTATAAATGTACCTTAGTAAAAAGCTCTTAGAAAAATCCTGATCTAATATTAATGTAGGAATTTTACACTCTTCGCTTGTTCTAATGCTTATTTGTGTGTACTATATTTTTATTTGTGCTTCGGTGAGAGTTATGTAAGTGTACAGACATTACCTAAGACATGTAAGAGAGTAGGGAAGTCATAATCTAAAATATCCTCTATAAGAAAAACTTAATAAAATGGTAAATTGCATTGTAACTATAAGTTTTACTTAATTCCGGTAGTTTAAATATTTACCATTCAGACACTATAAAAAATACAATAATGTTCGTAACAGTAGCAGGCAAATTCAAATTTCCCCAATTCCTGGATATAAACAGGCTTAATTTATTAAGTATTCTCACTGTTATTTACTACCGCGGCTCCGATGTATGACTTGCCATAAACTGCCTGTGAAATGTTTGCGTGTGTGTGTGTAGACCCGTGTGACCCCATACCCTATAACGCATGTTTACCCATCCCTGCAGAGAGTATACAGGAGGAGAAAAACGGCGCGGCGGCGGCGGGCGGCGTGCGGCTCACCAAGTACCCCGAGAACCTGACTCTGAAGGACCTGTTCTACTTCCTGTTTGCGCCCACCCTGTGCTATGAGCTCAACTTTCCGCGCACCACACGGTTAGTTAGTTGTAGAGATTGATGTTTGCTTAGTAAGTCTGTGTGAGTTTTTCTTAAGCTGGCACCACAGTTTGCTATTCGTGTTTGTTATTGGATGTCTGCTGTATTTGCCAATAACCACAAATTTAGGCAAATCACACATGGCAGTGTTGGCGAATACGAATAAGCAAGTGAGGTGGTAGCATACCCGGTATAATTTGTACGAGGCCGTTTACAATTTTCACCGCTATGTGGGGCCACTGCCTTTTCGGTGATGATTTGAAAAGAACTCACATTTAGGCATCTGAATGTTTTGGTATTGTTTTGATTTGTTGTCATTACCTTAAATGTTTTATTATCTGTTTAGTTCTTCCAAGGACGCTCTCTAAAGGTAATTATTTATTATTTATTTATTTATTATTTATTTATTTTACTTTATTAGGAAAACTTACAGCTAAATCAGTACAATTAGACAAAAATAAAAGACAACAAAAAGCCAATTAATAGTTTCCACAGATACACAAAAGGATACATAACAAAAGTCTATAACATTAAACACTAAAACACACGTACACTGGCTATACTAGTTAAACTGGTTATAATAGTTTACCTTTTAACTTAACACATACAATTGTAAATAAAGACATAAATTATTGACTAATGCCCAAATATCCTGGCAAGTGAAACCACCCGCCTTTTTCGCCGTTATGCCAACGATGCTACGAAATTTCGCACAAAGACTATCCTAATAGCCTCTATGCTTGTACAGAATAGGTCAACTTCATCAGACTCGCACAGCCGATTGACCACGATGCTGGCTCGCACGAAAAATGAGTTTTGCTCGTAGTTGGTACTACATTGGGGTACATTCAGCACCGCCTTTTTCCGCGTCATTACTTCGGGAACTCTAAGATTTACCAGCTGTAATAACTGGGGACAGTCTATGTCACCTCTTACTACTTTCACTAAGAAGATAGCGTCAGCCACAGTTCGTCTGAGTACGAGGGGCAAGAGATGGAAGCGTTCGCACCGGTGTTCGTAGTCAGAATAGGGCACCTTGAACTTAAAGCCTAGGTAGCGTGTAAATTTTTTCTGGATCCTCTCTATTCTGTTGATATAAACATTATATCGAGGATTCCAGATCTGGCTGGCATACTCAAGATGGCTACGCACATAAGCACAGTACAACAATTTCACTGTTTTCATACATTTGAAAGGTTTGGACGACCGCATAATGAAGCCAAGTGCCCTCGATGCTTTGCCCACGATGCTATCTATGTGCTGATCAAAAATGATCTTACTATCAAAGACGACACCTAGGTCGCGAGAGGAAAACATCCTTGCTAGGCACTGATCACGGATTAGGTAGTCGGCTATGTGCGATGTCTTTTTCCTACTAAAAGAAACAATGAAGCACTTCGACACGTTAAGGTCTAATTTGTTTTTAGCGCAATAAGAGTCCAGCCTAGATAGATCTTCCTGGAGGAGAGTAGCATTCAGTGCATTGTTAACAGTTCTGAAGATCTTCATGTCGTCTGCAAATAAAAGATGGGAGGAATTTACGAAGCAAGAGTCGATATCACCAATAAAAACGATGAAGAGCAGCGGCCCTAAAAGGGAACCCTGGGGCACCCCGGAAGGAATATCCTTCCAGGTTGAGGTAAACCCGTTGAGGACAACAGCCTGTGAACGATTAGTGAGATAACAAGTGAACCAATTTAACAGATTGTGCCGTACGCCTTGACTATGTAGTTTATTAAGTAGTAGATAATGGTCAATACGGTCAAAGGCCTTGCTGTAATCTGTGTAAATTGCATCCACTTGATCCCCATCAGCCAGGTGCCTGGACAAGAAATCGTTAAAAAGCAGTAGGTTGGTTACTGTGTAATTAACTACTAATACTTAATTTACACGTCGGAATAACATATAATACCTTATGCTTTTTATCACGGAGTTCCGTCGAGAAAACCTTTGTCGCAGCGAAACACGCGGTCAAAGCGAATACTTACATAGTAACATTTTCACAGTATCCGCAAGCGGTTCCTGATGAAGCGTCTCCTCGAGGTGGTGTTCGGGGTGAACCTGGTGCTGTGCCTGTTCCAGCAGTGGATGATCCCCTCCGTCACCAACTCCGTCACGCCCTTCTCCGACATGGACTATATCAGGATCACGGAGCGGCTGCTTAAGTTGGCGGTATGTGACTTTTTATCGTAATCTTAGAAAAAAACAAAGGGTATGTATGCTAGGGGAAATTAACTCGACTCTCGATTTGACTATATCAGGTTCACGGAGCGGTGGCTTAAGTTGGCAGTATGTGTCTGTTTTCATAATCTAGGGTATGCTAGGGGCTTATCAAAAACTTCAGTGCATTGTACTTATTCAACGGCGTATCGCCGTTTTATTGTACTTTAAAACGGCGATACCGCTCACCGACGACACGCTCACACGACCTTCACGTGAGTACAAATGTACGGCGAAAAGCGGGTGACTCGCTTGCTAGTCACCTCTGACTACCCCTTTGAGGATTGTTTACAGTCGTGAGCATATGTATGTATTGTAAATATCAGTTTTTGCACTTGTATATATTTACTATTGGCTGAAAAGAAACTTGTCTGATTTCAATTATTTTCAACTATCGCGGGTTTAGATGACCTAAACGTAAGAACATATTTTCAGATTGTTGTAACCATTTCCCTATCACAGCTGCAATGATAGTAGTAGTAGTAATGATAGTGGTCATAATAATCCAAAAAGTAAAATTAATATTATATTTTTCACCCCCGCAGGTACCAAACCACCTAATCTGGCTCTGCTTCTTCTATCTCTCCTTCCATTCGTTCCTGAACCTCATGGGCGAGCTGCTCCACTTCGCGGACCGCAACTTCTACTGCGACTGGTGGAACTCCAACAACATCGCCGTGTTCTGGCGCACGTGGAACATGCCCGTGCACCTGTGGGCCGTCAGACACGTGTACATACCGATCACAGAGAGAGGGTATAGCAAGGGAGTGGCGGGACTGTGCGTGTTTATCATCTCGGCGCTGTTCCATGAGTATTTGGTGAGTTTTTATAATTTTTTATTGTGGTTTGTATCTTTAGCTAAGCTATATATAGGGTCTATGGGTGAAATTTTATGGATGGACTTCGAGAAGTGGTAGGACAATGTATTTACATGACCTGTATAGTCAACAATATCAGCTAGGAATAAATTACACTCCGTAGGTATGCATTGTACATCTGCCGCATAACAGCGCCATCTATGTGAAACTTTGTATTTCTCGTAGTCCCTCTATCTACTACACAATCCACCAATTTGGCCCGTATTCCGTTAGCCGTCCTCGCCCTCCAACTGACGAGCGGCCCTGGCACGTAACTCGCAATTGTTACCGAGAGATGGCGCTACGGTAGAGTTCCAGAGAGACCAATGTTCCACCAATCATAATCATTTTTTTTATGTCTCGCTATACTTGTACGAACTACTTCTTGGCGCGTCGGTAACAAACCTTACTCTAGCTCTAGTGTTTGTCACACTGGGCTAAATCACCGTAAATTTGCAGGTGAGCGTCCCACTCCAAATGTTCCGCATCTGGGCGTTCCTCGGCATGATGGGCCAGCTCCCGCTCTCGGTGCTGTCTCAGACGGCGGAGGCCAAGCTCGGCCCGCGCTGGGGCAACCTCATGGTGTGGAGTTCATTGATCCTCGGCCAGCCACTGGCCATCATGATGTACTACCACGACTACGCGCTCAGCCACTTGCAGACTATGCAGTAGAAGGGTTAAAGGTTTTTTGTTGCATGGTTTGTTGTCTAGTTGTTATGCTTTTAGTCACTTTCTTGCTCAATGGGGCTGATTCTGAAGAATTTATTATACTTTTGTCTTAGTTAAATTGGTACTATAGACAATCGTAGTCAACTGATAATGATTTACTTTTTGGTTCTGTTATCATAGCAGTCTATAATTTTTTGTTGTTAATGAGTCAGTCCCTATGTTATTCTTTCTAATTAGATCAGATAGTCTCGAGTAGTCTCGACATGCTTCATTTAAGTCTAGTCTAGATTTTAGATTACAATGAAAAAGGCGTGAATCATTATATCACAAAGTGTCATAAAATTGTTTGCCAAAAAGCTAGCAACCCTACCAAATTGTTTTATATTTACTTACTCTAGCTTCTCTATTTAATGTTTAAGTGAAAATGTTTTCATGTTTTTTGGAACGTTTATAGTTTTAGGGGATATTAGCATACAAACGATAAGTAAAGATAGAAACCACTGTTTTTTAGATCAATGATCGTAATAAGACTGCATTTTGTTAAATTACATATACCATGCTTGTGATTTTAATTCAGAGCAATCCTAAATATTTTTTTAGTACAAACGGAATATTTATTTTTTATCCATAACATTTAATTGCATTTTGTTTTTTGGATGCGACATTCCAGCGCCGATAGTGTGCCAATCATGATAGTGATAGATAACTGGTTATATCAGATGGTGATGGAATAAATATATTTTACTATACAATTTACATAAAATAATTATATCAGTGAAATTTATACTTATACTATAATTCATTCAAAAAATCAATCACAAATATATTAGCGGTAGTTATAGATTAAAGATAGTCTTAATCGTGTGCTACTATTATTTTTATATGTGCCTATACCATTTATTGAATTGTTATTGTTATTAATGAATTTTATAAATGTATTTGAATTTTATACGATTTTATAGCCTTTGTATTTTTGTCTAAATATAAAGTGTATTTTATAATAAGTTTTATATGAATAAAATTGTTTATTACTTTTGGAAACAAAACTTTTTACTTAAACTGTACAGTCTAGATTCTAGAATTTCTAGATACAAAAAACCTGACCCATCTTAGAATCAGAATGCGGGGTCAGGTTTCTCTGACCAAGACTGCCAATTTCTAATTTACTAAAATGTAGGTACGCATCTTAGAAAGATGTCCTTGAAAGATGCAAGTCCCGTATCTGTAGAATAATTGCAACGTGTGCAACCTCTGACTCCGCGCTACATGTGTGGGGTCGACGGCCGCCTATCAGATCCGACTGAAGGTCGCTACGTCCAACTCGCACTAAGTATTCTGTTTGTAAATATTAGAATAGTACCGATGGCCAGCGACATGCTTTCAGATTATCTGGTTCCGTTGTGATACCGGAATACTAGTTGTAGAAGTCAGGGAGATTTGTGCAATGTGAAATTGGGAAACCAAAAGTCTTGGAATCAAGGTTTTTCCTTTTCATCTGGTCAAAAGTAACGTAGTATGGCGGGATATAACAAAGCATTCAAATGAAGTCCTAGCTGGTCCCCCCATATACCTAGGTACGTGACTTTGAATTTCAGCTCTAGGAGTTCACAAATTTTCTTATAACTAATTAAATATAACAAGTCTCTTATTTTTTAGTCCAGCCAGTGAGTATACGTAGGTAAATCTTGCTGTAGAAAACAGACACAGTAGGTAAGTAAAGATCGTCGTCCTCACGAGGGCAGGCGACAGATCAATTGATGAAGAGCGGCGATAGAGGCGCGGACGTGCCGCGCGCCGTGGGAGCCCCCGCGTGGGCGGGAGGGCGCTCTGTGCCGGTACTAGGTGACGACACTACCTATGCTACGGGTGCTTTAGAATGCTTTAGGTTTTGTAACTTTAGAAGATGGATGGTAGCACGAAAGGAGTGCCTGCCTTTCCGCGTGACATTAACTTAGGTACTTTAAATAGTTAAATCCATCAGGCGCACCTTGAGCAGTCCGCGACTGATGCTTATCTGTCTGGCTAATTCTTTAATATACTTAGATACTCCTTTCACTACTACAGTGACCAACCCTATACAAGCTCTAGTGTTAGTCACCGACTCGCTAAGAATAATCAATTAAACTTACGTATCTGTACTTACGCTACATCTTTAACAATACTTACTTCCGTAATTGTCTTGGATGGTCTTATATCTCATTCATCCTTAGTTATATTACCAGTATTAACAAACATAATTAATTGCTCCGCCTTACCGACTAGCAGCTGGTAGCAAACTCCACCAACATTACACAAACTGGAAAAGGCAAACATAATCTTCGGAAGTGGGAATAATTCGGCGGAAGTGGAAACAAAGGGGTAAGTACCGCTGGCATTGTGTGCGGAGCTCGCGAAGTGGCCAATTAACAAGCCAACTCAAACACGAGGTAGGTAGATACGTGTCGAAGCCGTTATGAACCACGGTTTTGAGTATATAACCGAAGTATTCTGGGGGTACAGTTATAGTATTAGATGGGTATAAGATTCGAGCTCGGCTCGTTTGCTATCATAGCATAATTAATCTAAATTTTTAATCAATGATCAATGTAAGATCGGGACAACTGTGGCGAGCGCACAGCACTGCCTTATCTCACACGAGGCTGCGGCAGCGCGCTGAAGCGCTGTCGACGAGGTAAGGCATCGGACTCAGATCTGTTAAGTCAAAGTTAGGTTATTAAGATTGTTCGGTTCAGGTAGAATTGTTTTGGCAGGTCTATTGTGATGGCTACAGTGTACCATGGAGTTTTTACCTGTATAACGCTATATAAAGTATGTAGATGCATAATAAAATAAGAAGAAAAATATTATATGAGAATTGGTCAAGTTACTAGAGTTCCAGTGATCCTACAGCACTACCTACATTACTCCTACAAGGAAAAATCTGCAATAAGTCTGCAATATTGAAGTATAGGTACATTTACAACGCACCAGAAAATACAAAGTATATCTAGGTCAGTAGGTACTTACGTTAATTCAGTTTTTAGTGAGCGATGACATTTACTCATGATTTTAATTGCAATAAATCTGACCTAACTCTCCACAAATTCCTTCATAAGCATTAATTGCATGTTATTGTTCATGATACAACAAGCGCATCGATTCAATTACAACCGGTTAATAATGAGGGGTTAAATCAAATGAGGATTGCGGGTTGTGGGCGCGATTCTGAGGACCTATTCTGACATGACCTGGCCTATTATTTCAGAATATAAATAACCGAAATAGCTACATTTACCAGTTACTCATTTACTATTAAAACATTTAAAATTTTCGAAAATAGATTGTCCCCTTAACAGTAAAAAAGTATCTCAATTATCCATGACTATGCACCCTATATTCACGGCTGCATTCTTCTTGCTACAAAACTTTGCTGATTCTAAGCAGCGATCGCTTAACCTCTCAGAAGCTACGAGAATAGGGGTCAGTCCGCTCACTCGGCCGCGACTCGGGAGTCAGGATCAGTAAGTTAACCCCCGCAGTGCGCCCACCCGTGAAATCGCATGCTTCCACTTACACCACTGCCAAAAGGGTAATCATAATATGCTAAAATTGCTATACTCTTGGGACTAACATTGCCTCAGCATTAAATGGGAATGGCTGTGCCAATTATTATAAATATGTGTGATTTTAATTCCGCGGCCTCATAAATAAATGGTTTAATTTAATTATTGTTATACATTTTCAGGAGGTTACACTATAAAATGTAGAAAAATAAAAGTGTTGTTATTCAGGACTACGAAAGTGCTACGAAATCCTGTAGATCCTGCTACGACGCGGCGTAGCGGAGCCCGCTACGACACGTAGCAAGCAAAGCTACAAACGTTTTTTTTTTTTTTTTAATTAATATTAAAGATAACCGTTTTTCGGAGGAATAAGTTAACATCTACTAGTCTGGTTTTACATTATCTCTTTCAGAAATGTATAGCATTCGTTTGGACATAGTTATATATTAATTATTTTCCCGATCAAACATATTAAGTTCGTGAGAGTACATAATAATATAATGTATGTGGAGGCTCGTTAGGAGTTGTGTACAAGACGTACCGAACGTGAGTTTGTATGTGTAGTTGTTTATGTTATTTCCACACTTACTACTCTAATATTAAATAACAGCGAAAATGAAGCGTTTGCAAACTTATGTCTCTGTGAATAAAGTCGGAGTGTAGTGAGTGCGACGGCGGCGGCGGCGGCGGCAGTGTGGCGGCTGGGGCGGAGGGCGGAGCGGCGGGCGGGCCAGTCCGCGCCCGGCCGCCGAGCGCCCCGCACGCTCATGCTCCAGGCTCCATGGTGGAACACGCGCTGGTGGACTGCTCCCAGGCGAGCGGCATGCAGCCGCTGCCGCCGCACGCCGCGCCGCGCGCGCTGGACGGCGACCAGCTCGCCGACGAGTACGTGCAGAACTTCGAGCTGGACCACCTGGAGGACCACCAGCTGGTGAAGCGCGAGCCGCTGCGGCCCGGCTGGTCCGACCTGGTGGAGGCGCCGGCCTGCGCGCGCGCCTGCCGTGCCTGGCCCGACGCCGGCCCGTACCCGCAGCCGCACGTGGCCATCGCCGTGGACCCCAGCACGCCGCCAGAGACGCCGCCCGCGCCCGCCGGCGCCGCGCCCGCGCGCTCCCCGTGCCGCGCCGCGCTCGTGGACGACGTGCTGTGGCTGCCGCACATGCGGGAGCCGCTCGACATGCGCACCGTGCCCTGCCCGCCCTTCGACGAGTGGGACCGGCGCGAGTGGCGCGACGAGCACGCGGCGCTGCGGCCCGCCAGCGCCTGCTCCGCGCTGTCGCCGCGCCACCACCACCTCGCCTACCCGCCCTCCTCGTGCGGCGACGACCTCATCAGCGACGACCTGCTCATGACGCTGAGCGTACGCGAGCTCAACAAGCGGCTGCACGGGTTCCCGCGCGAGGACGTCACGCGCCTCAAGCAGAAGCGGCGCACGCTCAAGAACCGCGGCTACGCGCAGAACTGCCGCAGCAAGCGCCTGCAGCAGCGGCACGAGCTGGAGCTGACCAACCGCTCGCTGCAGGACGAGCTGCACGTGCTGCAGCTGCAGGTGGCGCGCGTGACGCACGAGCGCGACGTGCTGCGGCAGCGGCTGGCGCTGGCGGGGCGCGACCACGCCGTGCCGCTACACGCGCCGCCCACGCCGCACTCCTCGCCGGAGTTCTTCTCGGAGCTGTGACGGCAGGGCGCGGGCGCGCGGCCGCCCGCCGGCGCCGCCTCCTGGCAGCGCTACTGATGCCGCCGCCGCCGCCGCCGCCGCCTCCGCTGCACCAGCACACCGCATTGTTAAGTTTGAATTTAAAATCATCAGTTCCAGTTCTATTAATAGTTTAAATATGGTGGAACATTATAGCCGCGGCTAGTGACCGACCGGCTATCGGACACCGTGTTAAATGTATGGTTGTGTCGTAAGATATGCATAGATTCGTTAATCATTAAAATTTAATTATGGATAAGTTACGAAAAATCTGACTAATTATTACTTAACTATTCAAGTAATTTGTAAATATACTAACTACTCTTGATGAATATTATAGGATTTTTGTTTTCCTAATAAAATATTCTCAATATAACCACATCTTTCACTTACAACATTCCACCTCCTCTTAACTTACTTCTTTGATAAAGGAAGTTCTCGAAGCTTTATTGTAAAAATTATATTTAATTAGAAGAAAAATGAGCAATAGCCTTAGCGCTATACGAGCGATCTCTTACAGTCAACCGTAAGTATATGCATTTTGTAGGTACGGTTACCATCCAGGAACATAAAACTAAGTACTTCTATAACGAGAACCAAAAAAAACATGTCCATAAGGACATATTATACACCGCGCGCAGGTAAGTTAAGCTAGACCGATATTTAGGTACTTAATAACTAGAGTTTCCTAAAAAAATACAAAAGGTACTTATAGTCGAAAATCAGAGATATTTATTTATTTAAAGTAAATCATTCAATATTGTTACTAGATGGATCGATTAGTATCGATTTGCAGTTGTTCCAGTTGTAATTTCAGACAGAAAATACATTTACGAGCAATTAAAAAGTTCCAGTGACAATAGCACTAAATTACTCCTAAACGGAAAAGACTGAATTATTTTGGGCCATTAAAGGTGTCGGCATTTTATAAGTTGACTTTTTTATTGCTCGTAGGTGTGTTGTGGGTGTAAGGATTTAAATATATGGTTTCAAGTATAAAGCAATATATGTTTTCGAAAATGAAGTACACATTTTCGAATGCGGAAAGTATTATTGTTGATTTCAGCAATGAATACAGGATGTCCCACAGCGATGCTACATGACGGGGAAGAACGTTCGTTGGATACCATGCAGATATTAGGAGCCACCTTAAGTTTCGTATCAACTGTCCAGTACCTCCAGTGCACCAGCACACCCTGGGCAATCAGCAGCTACTAATCCTACTGGCAAATCCTTTACCATATTGATCCATACCATAATGACAAACCCTAGTCGACCGCTAGTGGTTCTCACCGATACGCTAAGAAGATGACTAGAGATAAATCGCATTGTCCTGAACTATGTGTCTATTATTGCTATTATTATGCCAGCAGTGGACTGCAATAGGCTGATGATGATGATGGAATGTCAAAGATGAAATGCCACCGCATCGTCGATATTGGTCGATATGGTTCTGGCTAATGTTACCTTTGGTTATAGTTACAATATCGACCAACATCCTACGTTCACCAAAAGCGGACTTGAAGAACCTATCTAGTATCTATCTATCAATCATGGCGAGCTGATTTTTGGCCAGTAGACGACCTAAGTTGCTTATGACTTCCCGGAGCGACCCTAGAGATCCAAGGGCTTTTGATCGTAGTGTCTCCAAGCCTTGGGAATGTAACAAGACAGGGAGGCTGTTTCATCTTCCTCCATGCAACTTCTGCAAAGAGGAATGGTGGAGATTTTCATGTGATATAGGGGTTTATGCAGCCTTAGACAATATCTCTGCCTGTTATATTTGACTTGAAGAACTTATTATAGAGGCTTTTAGATGGCTGATCTGAGGAAGCAATGATAACTGGCGGCTAAAGGGTGAGTTTTCTAGTGGGACGCCCTCCAGCCCGCCGGATCGACAAACTTAGACAGGTAGTGGCCACTAGTGGCTGGGTGAAGGAAGGCCGAGAAAAGAGTGTTTAAGACTTCTTGAGGGAAATCTATGTATTTAGTAGATGACGATTACACGGTGTACCTACTTATATTTGTACTTACCTATTAGTAAGCATCGGTTGGAAGCTTTCAGTCGTAACTCATAAGTAATTCACAAGTAATTATCCAGTGATGGCATCCAACCCGGAATAATTTGTAATTTATGAATACTCGAATGTGAATGTAGGTAGATTCACATAAAATACCTAATTACTTGTAATAAATAACTCGATCATGTTGCTGTAAAGAGTCCGATGACTTGGTGAGCTGATTTCACAATATTCGCCATACGACGCCATATTGCAGTGGTTGCACAATACATCGCGCCTGAATTGAGGTCGAGCGGATGGTTCTGAAGGTTTGGATTTATTTGTTTATACCTACCTACTTATCTAGAGTACCTAAGTATGTATAATAAATATTAAAAAAAATATTTAGGTTTGTCTTAAAAGCTTTCAAATATGGCCATCCTAGGGTTAAGTAGTTAAGATTATTCAAATTCGTTATTAAGTCGTGTCTTAGGTACAATTATAAATACTGATAAAATATAGCATGTTTCAGGCATAAGTTATCAGTTCATCATAATTAATAACTTATGCCACCTAATGGATTTTCATTCAACAACTACCTTAACTATTCTAGGGTTTTCCAAAATTTAAGTATATATGTATATTACTATATGTATATGTATATTATATATGTATATTACTATAGTACTATATGTATATTTTTCATAATTCAATGTAGGGTTGTTTTTACACGTAAATTAGGTATTTATATATGTTATTTTTTTAGTTTTAACACTACCAGACAGTAGTTTGTAAAAACCTAATAATTTGGAAAAATAACAACTCTCACAGTGATAATCTTGGCTGAAAACAACTACACTCACGGGCAATGAAAAAGTTCCACTCTCAAAATGCCGACACCAAACGACCCCATTTTTTCCAACATTTAATTTAAAATTTGGACAAAATATTATTGTGTTTAGTTGGTCCTGATGCTCTGTTAAATGTACTTCAATGTTGCAGAAAGCGTCATTAAGTGCCGATTTCTCCATAGTCGGTTACCTAACCGGTTATGCTCTAACCAACTATAAAGTTATGGGCACTAAGCTAGCCTTTTCCGTTGAGGAGTAATTTGGTAATTTTCTCATTGGAACCTTTTCATTGCCCGTGAGTGTATAATATCTAGTTTACAACTTTAGTATGGAACAAAAGAGCTAGTAAACTTAAAGAGGGTATTCTTAATCTCTCATTAATTCATTATTTATTATACTTAGGTACCATAAAAAGTACCTACACGAAAACAATAATTTCATAAATAAATACATCTATTATTGGTACAAATGTAACTTTTCTAAGGAATGTAATAAATATTTGGATCCTGTGTAGTACTCGTAGATAGGTTCTTAGTGTTCTTACGTACAACCTGGTAGGTACCGCTAAGTCTCAATAATAATATCAAACAGGAAACTTACAATGTTGCAAGACTGTGTGACGGGACTCGTAATTCAATACTTTATTGTTAACTGAACTACCTAGTAATGGGAGTACATACCAATATGATACTACGAGATAGGTATGGAATGGTCACTTTTATTTTACTTATTATTATACCGATACCGGCAATTCCCAAGACATCTTGGGTTTTATTAAAACGGTAACGGGTGTAATAAAAAACTGGCCAAGAGCGTATCGGACACGCACATGAAGGGTTTAGCCATAAGAAGGGCCGACCGCTTGACACAAAAAAATCCATACATTATCATTTAGTTAGGGCAACTGCACGTCATAAGTTGGTCGAGTTATAGTTGAGTACGTTATAGTTTTCGTTGAAAGTACTTACTTGGAGGTTTACAGCACATTGTTTTCAGAACTATTGTTATAGTATTTCAGAACTTAAGACTTTCAAATTTTAACTTTTTATTAATATATCTCAAGACTGATATATGGGTAACTCGTTTTTTTTTCGCTTTACCTTTTCTTTGTATGGGGAGGGAAAGTAAAGAATTATTATTTTTCGATAACTTTAAAAACCTTTTTTTGGATAACTCTCCACCAATTTTCGTGGAAATCGGTGCAAAAAAAGGGCTGAGAATGAGCCAGGACAGACAGACGGACAGACATGACGAAACTATAAGGGTTTCTAGTAGACGTACGGAACTCTAAAAACGGGTATATGCACTCTTTTACATTTAAATAAGTACATTTTTTTTTTTTTTTAATTTTATTTAAGAAACCAACTGCGTTTTACATTGTTTACGTAACATAACATATTACTTATGATAAGGCTAATTATAGGTAAATAAGATATTTAGGTACTCCTAGTACTGCAATAAATGATTGTGTTATGAGTATCAGGAGTATTGTAATTAGTCATTTTTCTCACAAGATAGTAAGCCCCAAATTCATAGAGCTTTTTGAAACTATAAAATAGGTTTAAAATTGATGTTGAGATACACGAATTTCATCTTTTTGATTCAATTCAATTACAATACGGTCTATGAATTTGAGGGTAAGTTTCTGTTCATCATCAACTTCCGTTCTACAATACCATACACTAATAAATCTAGCTATGATTTGATTATAGGTCAGAAATTACCTTGTGTAGCATTTTAGAAGAAAAAATTAGTGTAACTAAATAACTCTTTAGTTTTGGTATATTATGCATAATTTAAGTATGTTTCAGATGCATTTAAGTACGTTATGTTATGAAAGATGATCACAAAGTCTTGTCAAGTTAAATAGTATAAAAACTATACCTCTCTATCGATTTTAAAGTTGTATTAATTATCAACATGCAAACAGACATGTTCATGTTGATAGAGTTCATGAAACTCAACAACATTGATTGTTCAGTATTCAGTGTTTCTCCGCGGGTGGCAGCGGGTGGCGGGGCGGGGGCGGGGGCGTGTCTCGCGAGGCCACGCCCCCCGCCGGGAGCTTCGCCCAGCCCCGGATATTGCGCCCAGCAACTACTAAAAGCTGCTCGAAGCTTTCAGCTTTACGATGGATAAAGCGCTTTATAGGTTTAGCAGATTTTTCCTATAATTATTTCTTCATGGCATGGATAAGAACATCTTCTAAGCCCTAGTTAGGCAAAGTTCTCCGTCTTAATCTTTTTTGTAAAGTTACAACTTAATCACCCAGTGTACATGTGGATATATTATTATCTATTATACACAAAAAATCTTCATTAAAAATTACCTATGATAATATTACAAAACACTGCAAACTTAACTTAACATCTATTGGCGGTAAAAAAAAGACTACTTTTACCATACTTTTACAAACATCACTGAATTTCAGAAAATCTAGCGCTTCATCGCTGGATCGAGCTGGCACAAGTACAAACCCCCTCACACCAAGTAGGCAAGTACTTATAACACGCTGCTGTACATAGATCCAGGCTGTCATGCAAATGGAGGCCTGTTAATGAAATTGAGGAGAATTATGGCCTCTGTAACTGCGAGCTTGGCTCGTAATGACCCATTCTGCTGCCGTATATCACGGTAATGTATGGCCTGGCTGCCGGCACTGTAGTCTTGTTTTTTTATTTAATATATGATTTAGGTACTTACATATCTCTGTTTTGGAGTTATGTAATTAAATGATAAAATACGTGAAAGGAATAGACGGTGTATGTAGGTAGGTAATGCTGATTAAAATCGTTACAAGTAAATTGGAGTAGAAGTAGAAGAAAAACACAGGTAAAACGATTTATTGATTGATTCCACAAGTATCCATCTAAAATCTATCTGTACTATTGATACTAAAGGAGTTTTTGTGCATCGTAACTGCACAATTATAAATAAGTAGCAGAAGGTAGTTTCCTACAGATCTTTCAACCAGTTAATAATTCAAGTGAATGAGTTTCATTCATACTTGCTCTGTTGGTCAGAATATTTAGGAGTTATTTAGAAAATTATGTTCATTTGCCAAAAATAACTTTGTTTTCTGTCGTATTTTCAACTTACTACACTCACGGGCAATGAAAAGGTTCCACTGAGAAAAGCCCCAACTTATTCCTAAATGGGAAAGGCTAGCTTAATTACGCCTTCTGCAACATTGATGTACAGTTAATGCAGCATCAGGGTATGTACCTACTAAAAATGGTAAAATTTTGTTCAAACTTTAAATTAAATGCAGTGGCGGATTTACAAATTTGCCGCCAGTAGGCCATTCAATTTTTGCCGCCACTACACGGACTTCTGAAATTCAATTCGTTACTTTAATCCCGTTATTAGTATGATTGTGAACTTAATGATATTTCTGTCTGTCTGTCACCAACTTCTTCAGATGTTTCATCAAATCTTTTGTTAAGGTATACGTACCTCAAAAGGAAAAAAGGAACTCTTATAGGATCACTTTGTTGTCCGTCTGTCTGTCAGTCACTACCCTTTTTCTCAGAAACAGGTAAAGATAATTTATCTTGATATTTATCTTGATATTTATCAAGCAGACATTTCGCAAAGATATACAAATGTATGGCCTCGACAAAGTGGTAAAATATAAAAAGGGGTACCTTCCATACATGTAAAGTGGGGATGATTTTTTTCGTTGGTATGGGGTATTTTATAGGTCTTTCAAAAATATTAAAGGTATGCTCAGCATTTTTGATTCAGTTATTGGTTTACGGAGTATTAAGCTTCAAAGTGCAAATTCTTGGAGACTCAAGTGTCCTCCCCCCCTGGTGGCTAAATGTTTGGTCCAAAAAATATATAAAAACCGGCCAAGAGCGTGTCGGACACGCGCATGAAAGAATTCCGTAGCCTTAAGAGGGGCCGACCGCTTGAAACAAAAAAAACCCCATACATTACCATTTAGTTAGTTCAACTGCACGTCATAAGTCGGTCGAGTTGTATAAACATAACTATGAATGATACAGAGTCCGCTTTAGTTTTAGTTGAAAGTACTTACTTGGAGGTATACCTACAGCACATTTTTTTCAGAATTATTGTAGGTAGGTAGGTAGTTCAAAAGTTAAGAGGGGGGGGGGGGGGGGCATTTTAATTTTAACTTTATATTAATATATCTCGAGACTGGGGGGTTTGATCCACATGGTTTCAAGGCAATTTTTGTTGTATTTAATGATACATTTACGATACCCCACACGATGGGGTAAGTCGATCTTTTTTTCGAATAAACTTTTTGATGTATGGGAGGAGGGGTAAAAAAAAAATATTTTTCGATAATTTTGAAAAATAATTTTTGGATTATCATTATACTTATACATATCTCCACCAATTTTCGTGGCAATCGGTCTTGAAACGGCGAGAACGAGCCAGGATGGACGGACAGACGGACGGAGAGACATGGCGAAACTATAAGGGTTCCTAGTAGACTTACGGAACCCTAAAAATCACTGATGTAGTACATGTCACAAAGTTCTTATTACCGCCGTTTCCGGTTTCTCCAAATTCGAAAGTATTCCCACCGCTATTTTTCGTGTTACAGGCTTTTCAGTAATATATCTTTGGTTGATTTCAAAGTCAGAATAACTGCGTACCAAGAATCTCTTACTGCCAGTTTCTATAACTCTATGTATCCATAGCTGATAGTTACTTTCACTACGATTTTGACAGATTGTTACTTTTGATTATGTCAAAATCGTATGAGAGTAACTACCAGTTATGGATAGATAGAGTTATAGAAACTGGCAGTAAAACTATTACATGCTCCTTTTCTGGCTGACCAACGTCTCAAATTTACTCTATTCGGTTTTGCCTTTCCTGATTCCACTCATTAATTTAAGCCAGCGTTGTGTCGAGTTTACAAAAAAAATGTAAATTTCCTCTAGCCGCATGAAAAAGCGACAAGCTTCTGAGCATGATTCAGCAGCCGCAGTTGCCACTTAATTCAGAAAATATATTTATAATATTACAGTGCGTTTATTTATATATGGATTGAGTAGTTACACGTAAGTAAATAAATTTATTTTTAAAAAAATTACTATATTTGCCGCCCCTCTAAATCTGCCGCACTAGGCACTGGCCTTTTTGGCCTATTGGTAAATCCGCCACTGATTAAATGTTTGAAAAAATTGGGGTCGGCATTTTTTGAATGGAACTTTTTTAATGCCTGTGAGTGTACTATTCTATAATATGTATACAGGCTGTTACATATCATCAGACAAGTACATAATACTATAGTAAGCAGAAAGCTGGTGACAAAGGGGATCATTCTGGACAACCTCTGTGGACCAACTTTACTGGATGTTTGTGTAAACTTTATTGTCTTGTGTGTGAACCAAATGTTTATATAGCTGTACGTGTAATATAATTTATAAGCTGTTTGTTTTCCTAATAAATAAAATAAAATTGAGCTTCGGGAAAATAAAATGTACCTATGTTCTTTATATTATAGAAACTATGTTAGTCACGTGTTTTCTTCAATTCAATCTAAAATGAGTAGAACAAACGTTGTTTAGAATGACGAGCTGTTTCAGCTTTACCACTTTTGCTACCTCCTGTATTAGAATTCAGCCAAATCCCACTGTTTACTATCAAACTGCCTCTCACTCTAAATAAAGCAGAAATCAGCGCATAATACATTTCTCCTGATCTAGTGATAAAAATGTGTTGAGTCGGTGGAGTGAACGACCGGGGCTGACGAGGCGGGTGCCGAGGCAAGGTCGCCGACTAGCCACGTCGATAGAAAACTTCAGGGACACTTTTGTTTGGGTAAATTATTTATCCGTTTGTTGTGTGCAAAAAACTGAGGCACTTAGGTAGTTATTTGGCTATGATGTTAGGAAAAATAAAAAACACACCTGACTGGAGGATAAGAATATTATGTATCTACTTAAACAAATATTTAACCCAGCCGGGATTCGGACCTGAGAGCCTCTTCGCAGTCAGTGTTATTAGAATAATTAAGGAGCTATTTGTAAACTTTTCTTTTCTTCCAAATAATGAATTTACGCATTGTTTCAAAAACAGATTATTCAATTCATATTGAAACCGATGAGCATAGACCATCTACCTACCTGAAGACTTACAACGAACAACATCCACCATATGTCCATACAAGGGCGTACCCAGGATTTCAGCTAGGGGGGGGCAGCTCATACCTGTTTCGAGATGATAATCGGTCGGGTATATTGAAACAAAAAACCGGCCAAGTGAGAGTTGGACACAAAACAAAATATTAATTTAACAGTAATCTTTTCGGATTTTCCGAAAAGGACATCGGGCGTTTTTGGCCCGCTTTACTGAAAAGTCGCGAACACAAACCAAAATACCTATTTTGAAATTCAAAACAATGGGAAAATGAAAATATTTAGAAAAATGATTTACGTAATATACTTACCTATTACGAAAATGTCACCTTAAAATATTATGTATGTTTTCCCATTGTTTTGAATTAAAATAACTACAAAATAACTACTGGCTGGTAACAATAGTGTTACCAGCCAGATTTAATATTCTTATATTATAGAGTTTAAAGACGCACGGCGCACAGACTTGGTCTCTGACCGAATATCAGAAGTCCAAACTCAAGGTTTGCCAAAGAGCGATGGAGCGTACCATACTTGGTGTACGAAGGATTGACCGAATCTGGAACACCACGCTACGCTCCTCGACTCGTATCACTGATGTGGGCGCACAGACTGCGAAGCTAAAGTGGGCCTGGCAGGCCACGTCTGTCGCATGCACCCGGACCGGTGGGCCAGAATTGTCACCGAGTGGGTACCCAGTGATGGACGTCGGCGTCGCGGAAGACCCAGACGGAGATGGCGGGATGACCTCGACAGGTTTTTGCCTCAATGGCCGAAAGAAGCACAGGATCGGGAACGGTGGTCATTATCTAAGGAGGCCTTTGCCCAGCAGTGGGACACGATGCAGGCTAAATAAAAAAAAATAGAATTTAAAAGTATTTTGGTTTATGTTCTCGATTTTTCAAAAAGCGGGGCAAATAGTCATACAAAATGCCCAAGGCCCTTTGTCTATGAAAGTCTTTTCAATAAACTCACTGTTTTCTTTTAAATAATTGCGATGTACACTCATCAGACATAAACCTGTAAGCCTTTCTTCACCCATGGTGCTTCTAAGCCACGTTTTAACTCTTCGCAGCGTACTGAAAGACCGTTCTACGGTTGCCGTGGTGCATGAGATAGTGCTTAAAGTAGTAATTGCCTTTCTGATAGCATGGTAAAAAAATTAGCATTGTTGAACAGATTAACTACTTCTATGTTGCTTATTGATCATCTGATAAAGCCTTCTTCACCCATAAATTATGCCAAAGGTTCAGTACCCCTACACTTGAAAGGCAACGTATTGCGTCTGTCTAGCATTCCCAACATTTAAAAAATCATAACTTCTCTTCTGAGGCATTTTTCTAAAAAGTTAAAATACTAATAGGTATGATCAGGTAGGAAATGCCTATTTTGAGAACCTAGAAACAATAATATAATGCCTACAATTTAGAAGTCACTTAGCAAAAAGACCAAAAATTGCCTTTCAAGAGTAGGGGGGCAGTTCTCTGGTCATAAAATTCTTGCAATGATAATTAAGTTACGTACCTAACAGTATACTTACCTACTATAACGAATGTTGTACAATATTTAATTATAGATAAAAGAATATAAAATCAAAATATCTGACAGAAAATAAAAGTTATTTTGTTTCCAACACTTCATTTTGCACAGAGTAACACGTTATTAATTCCCACTTGGCAGAAAAAAATACGATTATTTCATCTTCTAGGGGGGGGCAGCTGCCCCCCCTGCCCCTACCTGGGTACGCCCATGTGTCCATATACCATGTTACCAGTTAAAAAACCAGAAAACTACTTGCAACAATTTATCTTAGTGACTACTGAACCAGGCCTACTAACTACTCACTAGATCAACAGGTCCGAAGCAGTGTCCCAGTGAATGAGCAGGCCCCGGGAAGTGCTGGATCAGCGCTGACGGCGCCACAGACTGCTGCCACCGCATTCCTCGCAATCGATGACTCCACCACTTCTCACTCTGTGCGTAAAACCACCACGGGTTCAATGTGCTTAGTGGCCTCGCAACGAAAAACAGGGAGGTTGTATGTTTGTTGGTAAAACTCTACAAACAAATATAAGATGGTAGTTAAGTCAGATAGTACACGTGTCAATGATTTCAAAAGGAAGGATACGCCCTTCAGAACGTTTTGTCAAAAGAAAATGACACCCCCGCGCTGGCCCTAATTCATACAAATTATGACAGATTTATTAGATTTTAGGGCCAACGCGAGGGTGTTATTTTCTAGAACGGTGGGGCCTGTCCTTACGCTAGTAATATATAAGTCAATGACACGTGTATTTCTATTTAGCAACGAAAGTGGTTGAGGTTGGGATCGATAGAAGTCGGTTCATTTTTGGTATATGATCTGATTAACACAGTGATCAAAGTCTGGGCTAAGTACACAAAGATTACAGGCACATACCCATTATCTTGTATGGACTATCTATTACTAACCGTCGCGTCCCTGTTATTCCATATGGCTCATTCAACCATTAAGCCAATCGCGTATTTTTTTGTGAAATCAACAGGTTATTTAGTCAACAGCAGAAGGTCTTCAACTCGAGTCAGTAAAGTCAACGTTCGCATCAGGAGTTGCTGACGCGGGCAGCGTCCGCGCAATCGATACCCGTGAGACCGTGAGACCAAGCCTGGCTTCGACATTTTGCAATCTTGACTCTGATATTAAATAAACAGCTGTTCTTAAATATAATACTTACACATATTTTTATGATCTTATTGATTTAAATACCATTTGTTTACCATAATAATTGTACTTGTGAGAGACCTACTACGGTACCGAATTACCGATACTGGTCTGAAAATAAGGACACTGGTGAAGAACTGACAACCATCACCATTCATCAACGTCGATGAATAGACATCATGAATAGTCGCAGAATTGCCATGGGAACCCTTCCAGCTTGGTGCGCCAAGGGTATTAGACTCGTAGTCGGTAGTAGATTTGGATGAGGATGGTCAGTATTGTAAGCTCCTTGGCAGAAACCTACAGAATTATGTTAAGCAGTAGCAAAGATAAACTAACTAGATAAATGTTTGTTCCCAATTGATAAATGTTTATAAATTGTTCACTGTAAAAATCTTCCGTCCTATCGTTCTACGTCACCATATACCCGTGGTAGCTATATCACAGTATGAATGGGAGCAGTAGTACCAGGAGTGGCGCGTCGCTGACGCAGCGCGGCGCGGCGGTGCTGGCGCGGCACTCCGGACCGGGACGAGTGGCTATATTATAGCGCTGATGTCACGAGGCTGGCTAGAAAGTATTTTTCTTGGTATATTTTTTTTTGTTATGGGATTGGAATTTGGTTAGATCATAATAATGTGGATTTTTGAATTGTTAAGTACAGTTATTTTTTCCCTGACTTTTCAATCATACATAACTGTAATTTTCAGAGTTGATGCCAATAATAGTATTTGAACAGCACAAATACTACATATTTCTCTATACGCAAACCAATTTACGCTACATACTCCGGAAGGTTCTGGAAATTTCCGAGGCAGCTTCATCGAACCCGTTCGAAAATTGGAACAAAGTCTGAGCACGGCGGCGCGGGGCGCGAGCGGGTGGGGGCGCGGGACGCGCGGGGGGCGGGGCGTACGCGCTTCTGCTAACTAGGCACTATTGCCGATCAATAGGTCGTTACTAACCAGCGCGCGGGCCCGTAGCTGGAAACGCCCTTCCTGCCCGCAGTTAAGGTCTCTTTTTGCTCCTGGAAGAAAAAAAGTATATTTTGCCCGTTTTCCTTGGTCTGGCTGAAAGTCGTCGCCGGCCACGCTCGACTCATCACTTTGGATGCTGCTACGTCAGGTCACTCTCCTTTTCTCGATGTCCTTCAAATTAGCTTTGTAGGTCAGGTTTTGCTAGATCGACGCCACGTGGCGTTTGTTTACATGTGTGCTCGACAAAAGTTGCGAGCCCGTCGCAATAAGTACCTCATACCTCCACTCACTAGCAATGTCATCAGCATCGGAACATTTACACTTTACACGCTTACTGGAGTAATAAACTTTGCTCAATATCAATCAACAAATCTTGACCCTTAACAAAATAAACATATTCATGATCGTAAATGTCGGGCGACTCTACACAGGAACAGTTGTTAATCACTATAGCTGCTAATGTAAGATAAACAAAGTCAAATCTGCAACAAAGTTGCAAATGCGACACGAGCAAGTTCTCATGACGCTCGATGACATCAGCCCTTATCATTATAAACATATAAATAGAAACTCTTTAATATAGTATTCATACTAACAAATAAGTTTCACTTTCAATAGACGAGAATTCGTTAGACTTTGCAGAAAGTAATATGATATAGTGCACCTACTAATCAGCTAAGTGAGGTATCTACAATACCTACATATAGTAATACGAGATAATGCTTAATATAATATTCAATAGGCTACATATTAATATTCCGCTGCACGGTCCAATATGGCGGAGTGGTCCTTGAGGTCGGCAAATACTTGTGCTACGAGTGGCGTAGCACTCGTAGCGCGTAGCCGCGGGCGGCGTAGCGCGCTCGTAGCACGGCCCGATGCTTTCTCGATTGTTCATTTATTTACTTTTGCTGATGTTTTAGCATTTTTAAATTTACATTTATTGTTAAGAATTTAATTTGAAATTTACAATATTAATAGTAGAATACACGGTATACAGTACAGTAGTATACCTAGGTACCCGCGCATACCAATTGCTATAGTTCACGCGTCAGCAGGGGTTGGCCATATTGACGCGATTCCGCAAAAAGGGGTAGTGAGTTTGCGTATGCAAAATCTCGACAAGAATATTTAGCATTCGTCTTTCGGTATGTATTTTATATTCGTTTACTGCGGTCGGTCGGGCGCGTAATCGACGCGTGTTTGCAGGGGCTGACGGGCCCCAACAAATCAAATATGTCGTAAGATTTAATAGACATGTAATAGATATCTGGATGACTTTTAAGGATTTGTGCAAACGGAATATGTCATTTTTTCCGAATGTGATGGGAGTTTTATTGCGGGGCTTGCGGGATTACGCCCCGGCTGCGTATTCTCATTATCCTCCGGGAAGCGATTGTTGTAAGGTATTGTCCCGGAGTCCGGGCGCCTATATGTTGTATTTGGAGATGGTGGAGCGGGGACGATATTGAATATTGCTTGCCCTTGTTTCCAAGTAGATACTTAGTTAAGCTTTTGTATGTACTTCATTCTTATTGTTTTACTCACGTTACAAAAGTTTACAAGGAAAAAAACACTACAAATTTTCATTTCATATTTAAAATCTGTACTTATACGAGTAGGTTATCAAAATAACCTGCAACTTTTTCAAAAATCCGTCTAAACACTAGATGAAGAAGATTAAAATGTAATAATTAAGTATTTCGAATATTTGTAAAAAACAAATCTACTCTAAAACAAACAAAAACTCATTTTTTACCACCGCGCCTAACTTTACCCGCAGGTCTTTGTGCTATGATCGTCAGTGAGTCGAGACGTGTGATTTAAGTGAATTACGTCCCCCGCGGGGCGGCGGCGGCGCGAGGCCGGTGCCGCGTCGCGGGAGCCGCATCAAAGGACCGCAGACACCTGGTTAGCTACATGCACGTGGAGACAGATTTATTTTTTCTAGTTTTTGCTAACCTACAGATTGAATTTCCAAAAGTGGTAGAACAAAAGTTGTTCATATTAGCCCCCTAAGCTACCCCTTTTTGGCTGAGTATATAACTTTTCCTACAAATTTCATCAAAAAAACATCCAGTAGTTTTTACGTGAAGGAATAACAGACATACTTAAGAATTAACAAAGTTTCGCATTTATAATATAAGGTAATAGAGGATTATAAATGTATGTTCACTTCGTCTATTACGCAGCAGCTGTTCGCGTCAATGTTTTAGGCTGAAAATAGTAATGATTTTTTTATACATGCAAAATTTACTTATCTTTCCGTATGCTAATAATAAAATTATAGAATTGATTTCAAGAATTCAGCTAAATTTCACACCTAAATAAATAATCAATTCGCGATAACCTCTTTCGAAAAAGTTCTTTCCTTACAAACCCACCCTATGCTGATATCCACCTCTCAACAGAGTGTAGAGCCGAAGCCCCGGGCTGCGGGGCGCCGCGGGGTCCCACGCGATTGTCGTCAAATGAACCGAGCACCACCGCCTTATACTGTTCTCCTGGTATGCTGAATACAAAATTTAAAATAAAATACTTATAGTATTTACCATCATCGGGCTAAGTACTTACAAATTTTTTAATAGATAAATCATATTAACTCCATTTCTGTCAATCAGGTGGGCTCGACATCGATATTGCAGAATCGAATGGTCATTTTAAAGATTGGGCAGACGCACAGGACGTCTCACAAATGGGGACATAGTATCGGTTCATCAACATTGATGCACAGATTTTTTTGGTCCAAGTGGTACAACGAACGATTTATTAACACATTTGTGGATGGAACATTCGTTGGCTGAAATATTGAAACTCTTCGCAAGTTGTAGATACTCATATATCAATTTATTTTTTATTGTTGTGTAGACTATATTTGTTAACGAATAGCTGTTTTAAGAAAGTTTGTCACCTCACCAATCCTCACATAGTTATTTATAAGCATAATAAACTAAGTAGGTAATAACTGTAGGTTATCTGAGATGATAATCCTCCTAAATATACTTTCGTATACAAAGTTGATGTCGTAGAATACAAAGTTGTGTTGTAAGTAGCAAGTAACAATCAGCTAGTGGGTTAATGAATCGCGGGATCGAATTACACACGACATCCTGTGTCGACTCTGTTGGTGCTTAGAACATGTATTTGCGATAAAGACCCCGTTTGTTTAGTCCTATGTAGACTGCATTCCTAGAACTGCAACTCTCGCTACAATAACATTAAAAACCCTAACTTAATGAACCTCTCACAAATGGTTTTAAATTTAATCTCACGTTAATTAATTAAAATGGGACCACTTGTGACGTAAACCCAATACTTACATAGAAAAAGAATGATCAAATTCAGTCCATAATTACTGGCGAAAATCTCGGTAGGCGTTCATAAAAAATATAAGTACTTATAATACTAGCTGTGCCCGCGAGCTTCGCTTCGCCTTTAAAAGTTTTCCCGTGGGAATTCCGGGATAAAAAGTAGCCTATGTTCTTTCCCAGGGTCTATACCATATGTATACCAAATTTCATTCAAATCCGTTCTGTAATTTTGGCGTGAAAGAGTAACAGACAGTCAGACAGACACAGTTACTTTCGCATTTATAATATTAGTTAGGATAAAGTTAGGAAGTTAGGATTGTGGAGAAGGTCTGAAAACTGAACACGCTGTATACCTATGTATAAAAGATACCTACTTATACTTATAAAAGATACTTAACCGTTTCAGTTGTAAATTCAATATTTGTACTTTCATATTCGGTGACAATCACGCTCAAGACCACAACAGGCGTCACCGAATTAGGGCAAATCGCTTACGTGACGAAACCGCGCCACTGCTTCCGCCAAGCCAGGCTGTTGCGTAAACAAGTGTAGGTACTTGTGTGTGTACTTGTGTAGGTGTTGTCCGCCGCGGTCACACTCGTGTCCATCAACGTGGACGACACTGAAATTAGATCATGCAGCCAGCACGCACGTTGTTGGCGTGGTGGTAAAACAATGCTACTACGTCGTATGTTCGTTAGCCATCGAGAATTTAATAAGTAGTTTGTAAAAACTCATATATTTTCTCTGAATACCTGCTAATAGCTAGCCACTGAAAACTCTAGGTTTACGAAATGTTGTCCCTGCGTGCGTGACGTATATCTACCGTCGATAGTTACCCTGTATATGGTGCATCCAGATAAGCCGGGGACTGTCGCTTAATTTGATTTGCGAATCCTTTACCACTAACTATGTCATTACAAAAGTTCAAACCTAATAAAACTGTTCACTTGTAATAATGCCAACATTGTGTGTGATCGCTTGTGTTTCATCACACGGTAGTAAATGGAAGCCGGGGTCGGGTGGCGACTTCATAATAACACAATGTCGGCACTCTCTGGTTACTCAAACCCAAGGTGACAGTTTCATAACATTCGTACTCACAGGAATCCTTTTATTAAGTTTCAATTGTAAACACGTAATTCTATATGAATGGAGTTAGGTTCTCGAAAGCGTCCATGTGTACACTGTGCAGTATAGGAAGTGCGAGTTTCTACTCCGTTTGAGTAGTGGCGATTAAACACGAATTTGGTATGGTGCGGGACATTCGCCAGCACCTAGCGGTATACGCGCTGCACTAACTCCAACCCATATAAATTTAAGTCGATTTTCACTGCTCGATCGGCTAAGAAAAACCTACACTTCGACTATGGTTGCCTTCCGATAAAGTGTTAAATTAGGTATACTTAGATAAAAAGGGAAAAGTTTTGCCTTATTAAAATTTAGATTAAGACAGCATATCAATTTAATTAATTTACTTCTCATGATTGAGAACTAAAACTTAATTAAAACAGACAGGTGTAGATTTTAATATACCTAAGTATTAGGTATTATGCAGTATAAGTACATGGGCAATAATTTAGCACAACCTATTCTATTCTATTCTATTCTCTGTGGGGGTGTAAGTACCTGCACCTGGCTGTCTCGGGTGGAACCTCAAGGTCTAAACTCCCTTCCTAAGCTTGGACCATTTCCCACCACGCTGGTCCACTGCGGGTTGGTGGGTTCACATATCTAGATGTGATAAATCTAGATATGCAGGTTTCCTCACGATGTTCCTCACCGTAAGAGCGATGGTATACATTGTACTTGAGTTAAAAGAACTCATTGGTATATGTCAGCGCCGAAATCCGAACCTGCATCTCTTTCGTGAGAAGCGGACTCTTACCCGACTGAGCTACCACCACCGCTCAAAATACCTATAGCAAAACGTAATTTGCAATAGGTATTTTGAATAAGCCCTAACACGTTTACCGAAACAATGAAACAGGTACCGATCTGATTTAATTGTGGAAACAATCGTTCAATCAGCCTGCGGTCCATTAGGGTTGCACTGAACACCTATGGGGAGACGGTAATCGCACAGTTAACTACTGAACCCTCGGCGCTAACAATTGCGCACTAATGGTGGATAAGCCAACATGTTGGCTTTGTTGTATTAATTGTTGATGAAGTAAATACTATTGATGCATATTTTCATTAATAAACATTGGTTTGTAAATATTTGTTTGGTATTAGTTTTTTTATTAGTTACTTGGTAATCCGTGTTTACAGACATTCTATATACCAATAAATTCGCGGGCAATAAATAAATAATTTAAACGCATTAAGATTCACATGCGCAGTTATTTTATGCAGACTCTTATTTTTATATTAGACGTATAAGTAAAATTTGCTTATTTCGTAAAATTTCAATGAAACTAAAGCAATAATTTCAACATAATTGCAGTTAAACAATAACATTTATTTAGGTAAATGTGCCTTGGAGGTTATTCACCTCAAACGACGACGTTTAAATGTATGCAATGGAAAAAAAAACTATTCAGCATTGTTTGTATTTTAGAACCGACTCAGGGATAACTCATAATTAGTTATAAAGTATATCACTAATAAAATAAACTAATACAAGTAGTATCAAGATGTAAATTCTCATATCAATGGATTTCTTAAAACAATATTTTCTAGTTTTAGCAGAACAAAAACATTTCGGTAATGTTGATGGAGTGTTTTATCTGTCTATTTTAGCGGTAAAGATGACAAAAATTTATTAAGTAAGTTATTTATGTAAATAAAGTATTGGGCTTGTACCCACTGGCCACAGGCGTTGAACCCGCCGCTGGCTAATCCTTGTAATTGGACTTGCCGTAACTCATCGACCGGGTAATGAGTTTAAGCTAAGCGGCTTCTGCATTTCCTTATACTCGGGTTAGATGTGTTGTGAATTGCTATTTTTATGGTGCAACGCTTAAAGTCAAATGGGTCATAGGCTTATAGGTTATTTCAGCCTGATATTAGTTAGGTACTTGGTAAGCCTTGTTTACAGACATTCCATACCAATAAATTCGCGGGAAATAAATAAATAATTTAATGATAACATCGTGCGCTATATTAAGGAGAGGAGTGTCGGCCGCACCGAACAGCCAGTCCAGGTGCTGGCGATCGAGAGGCTGCAGTCCGCCAAGCAGACGGACTTCAAGTCGTTCCGTATTCGGATTCCCGCGGCCCAGTAGAAGGTTCTGCTGGATAAAAACTTCTGGCCTGCGGGGATAGTGTTCCGCCGATACAGGGAGGCCAAACAGACTATTAAACCCCCTGATAATAGTGCTAGAGTTTAGTTAATTTTAGTTTTTATAAGTTTCTAGAGTATATATTAATATTGTTTGATTTATTTTAAAATGTATTTGTGTATTTTATACTATGGGCCATTGATGCCTGAAATAAATGGATATTATATTATTATTATATATATATATATATATATTATTACCTACACCTATGTTATGTTACCAAAAACCAAACTACCTAAACCTACATAATATTGAGACGTTGTAATAGTATTTGAGACCAATGCTTATGTCATCATTGTAAGATTGGTGCTGAATTTGGAGACATCAGTTTACTTGTTTGCCTATTTAAATGAGGGGAACCTAAATCGTCTCGACGAATGATCCCATTAGGCTCCTAAATTCCTCCATCTTAAAAACAAATGATTCTGTCATTGGATTAGACAAATTACTGAAATAGAGGCTGTTACGTCAATCAGAGCACAGCGGAGGTCCCGCTGGGGCCGGGGGCGGCGGCTGCGGGGGCGGGCGGGCGGCGCGGGCAGCGCGTCATTAGCGCCGCTCGCAGCCTGTCTCCAACCCTGACATCTGACGAGCACTTAACAAGGAAAACACCGGTAATCGCTCTATCCTACATACTGTTACAGTATATCTACACTAATGATGCCAAAAAACAGAATACTACTTTTAAACGCTTCGTGACATGTTATCTCTAAAAGGGTTCAATGTCGACGGTAGGGTTGGAAGGTTGACGCGTAAATTACCTTCGTTTACTAGATGCAGTTTCTTCGGATATTCGGAGGAACCGATAGATCAATTGAGTAGCTAAGAAAAACATTCGCCAAATAGATTCAAACAGTAAACAACGTCCATTACTGAATTATCTATTTGGGAAGAGTAATAAATACGGATAGTCTTTGTAGGTTTGCATCGGGAGCGGGGACAATATTTAGTGGGCTACTCCCCCGGTCTGTCGAACGGAAACTTATAGTTTGGTTGAGGCGCCGCGGAATGAAATACTGGCGGGGCTCGTAAATCAGGCGCGCCGGACGCCGCTGCTGCTACATTTTAATAACAGACTCCTCCGAACACATAAATGGGCACTGACATATTTTATTTGTAGCCATATATTATGTCCGGTCGCAGTCGCACACGTGGATGTTTTAGCAATATGTATTGATGTTTTGAATCTAGATTTTTTTACATGCCATTTTATATCGCTTGATAGGTAAGCTTTAACATTAATAACTACCGATTGCCTAAAACAATCCTCGTTTGTGAATCACCACCAATTAAGGGTTTACATACAGTAGCTAGCATAATATTTAGGACGTGCATATTATATACGCGTCCTGAATTTTCAGGACAGCGCAGTTTTTAAATAACAAACAGTGCATGATGGGGCGGTGGAGGTGGACGGCAGATGACGTCGGATGACGGACGGCGGTCGCTGCGGTATGGTTTATGGGCTTCTTTACGGCCCGCCACGGCCGCGCCGCGCGTAATGGTCAGTCTGACGGCGTGTCGCGGAGGGGACATACCGCAGATGTTTTTTACACGTTTTCCTCACGTCTAGGGCAGAATGATGTGGAATAGCTTGCCTGTATTAATTTTATTATAAAGTATAGTGGAGCGAAACGCATGGCACCTAATGTAGAGCTACTGCTACGCCATGGCAGAGAGATCTAAATTAAATGTGTTGAGATTTTTGAGTCCAATTAATTGAATATGTTGAAATTGAATACATGTGAGTAGGTATTGTATCGGTCGTTTAGGAATGACTTTTGACTTTACTCTTACTTGTCTAAGCTTTACTCTGATCAAAGCTCTATCTATGCAATATTCTTATTATTTATAGTATTTATACTATTCTTAACTGTAATATTTTTTTTATTTATCTGGTAGATAAATGAAACTTATTATGTAATATTTTTTTTATTTATCTGGTAGATAAATGAAACTTATTATTGCAATAAACATACGCAATAATAAATGTATAGTAAAAATGCATGTAGGTTGTTTGAAAAATTATTACGGTTCTCATGAATCTTTGTTTATTGATACCTAAATTGCAGTATTTGCAAGTGGCCAAGCCCTCCACTCCACGTATTTCTGTGTGATCCATATCTGTAGTGACCGAAGCCATTACAATAAAAATATTAAAAACCGCATAAGTAAGAGGAGGTCGGCGGCAGTTCGGTGCAAGTGTCGCCCCCACTCCCCCCCGCGACCCCCCGCGACCCCCGCGACTCCCTGCGGGTCACCTATTATCTCAATACTTTAGATAGCCGGACATTTTCTCAGACCGATATCGTTTCGCCAAATGACCCCCCATTCGGTAGATCCGATTAGTCGTGATTGTATTTTGTGCTACAAAAATATAATCCGTCATTTTAATCGAGTACACAAATTGGTATGTTCTTCAAAACGTCTTTGGTAAAGGATTACGAGGACTCAAAAGCGGTCATTACGGCTTCCAGTGAGTTGGACTTTGAAGGAGCTTGAAATTCCATTTAAAGTGAAGGAAGTTATTGAAAATCGTGTTGTGGGATTATTTTGCTTCGTCGGCTCTTGATATGTTTCTTGTTAGCCTTTATAGATATGATGACGACCGAGTGGTGTAGTCGTTAGTGACCTGACTGCTATGCCGAATATTCCGGGTTCGGTACATATACTTTTTTTTCATAACCTGATAACAAACCTAGACACACATAAGTACTATACTTAATCATTTTCAAAATAGCAGCTTCATTCTACAGAGTAGAATATACGTAAAAAATATATAGTAACTATGGTAAAAAGGAAAGTAAACGTATGTATTACTATGTATATACCTGAATAAATTCCATCCACAGCTCTTAATTATGTTCCTTGGTGTTATAATGAACATATTTACTTACCAGTTGCGATAACAGACATACATGTAACTTTATACTTTGCTGACTCGTGAAATGCAACACTGCAGTGATGAATAAATAATTATGTTAATTCTCAGTATCAAATTAATTTTACACAATAATATGTACCTGGAGTTTAGGTACCATGTACTGGAAATCTACCCACTCAAATTTAAATCCAAGATATTCTTACCAGCATTTCGGAATCCTGTGTAAAACATAGAAAAAGGGGTGAAAATATTTCGAAATACATGTGAGTACTATCAGTTTGTCAGGACACAATTTATGTTCGGCGGAAGTGTTGCGAGTCGATTCTCATTATTCTTGAAGATGACGGCAATTGTATGGAATTTTATTTCTTTTATTGTTGAAACGAGGCCATAACTTTAGAGTCGGAATCGATAGTGCGATTGATGCACGGGGGCGTTCCGGTCGGTTGTGCTTATCGGATCTCGAGATGGGGACTGCGACCCGCTACATCGCGTCTTTACCCATCATCCTGTATAGAAACAAACGTGGTTGTGTATATCTGTAATAAAGCTGCTAAAAATAAACCCATGGCCAGTATTTTTCGCATTTTTTACCACAAAAACTTTCTTCTCAGTGGGGGTTCCTATCTCAATCACTATAAAATGCGCATAGTGGGAGGCACAAAGCGTTCACCGCGTTTAAAATGACATTAGCGTCATAGAGCGACGTGCTCGAGCAGTGGGAGCCAGGACCACGCTCCGGTGAACCCTGATCCTATCATAACGCAATCGCATACCCGCACCACCGAGCCACTGTGACAAGGTCCTATCTCCAGCCCTACTCATAAACGCAGCTTTGTAGCAACAACGTAAGGTCTATGTTTACACGCGCAAAGGTAGTTACAACTTTGTTGCAGGGTTTGCGGGGAAATCTGCAGATATTTACGTTGATAGCCTCCCAGCAAAGAAGTGGAGTTGATAGAACTCGATCAGGGACTATAATAATGTAAGCTCTCGTGCTTCTGTCGATACGTGCACCTGCTCAATGAAGATGTTTGAAACTTCATGTTAAAGTTAGTTATTATATGTTTTTATACTTAATATTTGTGTAAAACCTTAAAATAAAACCTGTTTAAGATCTATTTTCCTTAGTCTCGATAAATAGAACAATAAGATTAAGGAAAGCTTTTTTACTGGTATACAATATAGGTAATGATTATAAATTTATTTAAATTAAAGTAATAACAACATAGTTTTGTTCCAATCCTAAAATATTGAGCGGTAAATAAGGCATTAAAAACTAAAGACACTAACTATATAAAAGTAACACCATTAAGGAAACCATTCGAATGAAAATTGAAAAAGTTTCCCGACTGCAACAAGAACATAAGCTAAATTGGGAAAAATAGAAAAATATCCGCAAGAATCGTAAAATATGGAACCCTAAGCTTCCGGTGTCGATAATCCCTTTAGCGAGGGAAAAACTTCAAAAGTTAGTGCGGGTAGGGGCGTGGGGCGCATTTTTGATCTCTATTAAATTGTTTCAAATCGTTTAACTTGTCGCGTCGCTTCAATCAGTGCGAGGTACCGGTGCGCGGTGTGCATGACTGGACGGCGGAGGTTTGGGGATACAATTTGTGGTCTGGCCTACGTAAGAGTATTTTTTGTAGAGGCATATAAAGTACAGCGTTTTAGGCCTACGGGATTAATATTTCAGAAATGAACAATGGTGTTTTCTCATTATGTAATCTTCTCTACCAGTACGTGTAAGTTTACACCGTAAAGTTAGTGTCTGCAACCTCTCGTCGTCTATCGCAGATAAATTAAAGTTTTTAACTGTCCACGAACCTCTGATACCTGAAATAAATAGGTAATTGATCAAAACGATTACTGCTGAATTATAAATGTATTAACTATAAAAATAAGTAATTAACACAAAAATAGACAAATCAATAAAACAAAACTAAAGAAAAACCTTCATACAAAATCAAATCAAATAGACAAAAATATGAAAATCAATTAATATTTTATCTCCAAACATAAATCGCCCAGCAGAAGATACCTCAGGGAGGGTCGCGGGCTACAGCATCTGATTTATTCACTTCTGATATTTTATAGCTCCTAGTTTGTCCCACCAGTTATTATATTAGGGCGGCCGTTCGACGTGTGTTCAGCTAAAGACGCATTGCCTTCGGATCACGGAGATACGGGGCTCCGTGTGCTGATGGATGAGGAAGATAATCCAGGGCTTGTAGCTATAGAACTGTGTAAGTATTAACGGATTTAGTTTAGGTATTTTATTATAATTTAGTAATCATAATACTCTATAATTACATATAATAAATACGATTTGTAGAGCAAATACTTATCTAGTGATAATTTCCCAAAAAGGTGGGGTACTTATTTAGATACGTGTATTTTATTTGTACACAAATAACGCAGACATAGTTACAAAACTTGTTTATAATGTTTATAATGTAAATAAGCATGTAAATAATAAAATAGCTGTCTTATCGGTTAAATCGTTTTCTTCCAGACAACCTTTAATTATGAAAAGTGTAAGTAGTTTTAACAAATCAAAATTATAATTATTGGAACCATACACCCCTATTTATAAAGTCTCATCTCATACTCATAACTTCAACTTAACAGGCGAATAATAAACTGAGTAACTGGCGCTTGATAAAAAATAACATTGCCGCCCCCAAATAAAAAATTGCGTGAAATTAAATTTAGAATACACTTTTTGATCCCATAGGATTCTGACAAATGTTTGGCGCGGGTCGCGGCGCGTCGCTTTAGTCACGGTGTAATTGGTTTTTTAATGCGGTACTCGCGAAGTACCTCCTTCCGCTTTATCAAGTGAATACATTATCAAATCGTTAGGCGGCGGCGGTGGCGGTAGCTCCCCCAGCCCGGACAATGAATAAGAATCAAACGCGTTAGCTCTCGCACCGCAACCAGATTTTGTAGGGGTTGCAAATTAGTGCCCTCCGCGCGACTTCCCATTTTAACGGCAATAAATACAAATTAAACCGTAAGGTAAATGTCCCAGTAGTTGACACAATAGTGACAATAATAAAAACGTTGTTAGGGAAAAACTTTTATTACGAAATCAGGCGGTAACTAAGTAACAAATTTTGGTAAATCAGTCTTCTATCTAAATTATTTCCTTACAATCAAGTATCTAATTAAACGTTTTTTACTATTTTCCGAGAAAATTCAAACAGTCTCAAAATGTACCTATAATTGATAGGAAATTTTTCACTTCGCCCAGTAATTGACAAAGTAGTTTTACATTCTGTGTTCCAGTAATTGATATGAAGTCATCAACAAAAAATAATACAAAGTATTAAAAATCTGTCATAGCAAAATTAAAGTAATTTTCAAACATAAAAATATTAAATATTTTTCATGTCTGAGCAACATATTTTACGCATTAACGTTATTTGATATCGGGTATCAATTACTAGGTTTTTGATTTTTTCTTGTCCTAGTAAATGATACTCGTCACAAACAAGTAAATATAATAAAAATTGGTAAACGAAGCATGAACAAGCGAAGTAACTTTACTTTCAAACGTAATAAAAACAATACTTACCCGTAAAACGCCATAAATCAACTGCAATATCGTACCGGCGAACACTCCGACGTTAGTTATTCAATTAACAAAACACAAGTAAACGCGTTGATGCAAACGGCTACGCGCGAAAAAAAATTAAACGTCAAATTGAATCGATGCACAATACTGACACTTTGGTAGTCAATTTGAGAGACTTCAAAGTTCAAATTTTTACAGGAGTGCGTTTAAAAACTTAATTAGTTTTATTATTATTCAACCATAAAGTTGAAACTATCAATTACTGGGACGCTATCAACTACTGGGACATTTACCTTAATACTTATTATATTGTGAATGCTACAGTGATTTATTGTTGGTTCAAATAGCTAAAGACTTTTGAGTTTTAAGTTTTTAAATTATTGGGTTTTGTATTGGACAGAAAAATAAAAGATAGCTCTACATGAGGTCCCTCACACTGACACACACACACCAAGCCAGGCATTTGTGAGTGAGGAGTAGTTTGAGATAAAGGGAACAGTAAATTTGAGAAGCGTCGATATTCATAAAACATAGTTCTCCGCCTATATGTGACGCGTTTCCATGATGCGCCATCGTTGTACGGTATGTTCCATTTGACGAAATATACCACTTCACTAAACTTTATATGATATATACCTGTCTTACTTATATTGCATTCCAAGTATTATAAATAAATCAGATACTTATAAGGTTTTTTTCATAAATGATTAATTAGCCGGTTATCGTTAAATTTTGAATATTTTAACTACTTTATAAAGTAAAAAGATGCATGCGTTCACTGATTTTAAATTATTAATTAACGTTTACAAGTATTTGCGTCAATAACTGTTAGATCTACATTGCGTGAGACATGAGTGTAATGGAAACGCAAAACAAAAGGCGATCATAACCCCGGTCACGTATCCGTCACGTCGCTCCTCCGTCGGTTCCCGCCTGGCGCCCGGACGGACCGGACCGGCATTGGCGCGGACATCGTAAAACAACGACATCAAACCGACCCCATGACCCCATATCACTTTTAGGACTAAAGCAATGATTGTGCGAGAGAATAGTAGTTTTTTTAATGTCATTTTCTATAGTTCCAGTATCAGGATCCATAATGAAATCTTTGTGAAGAGCTCTTGAACTGCCGCGATCTAGCGCCGGAATAATGTGAGCGCGCGATGTCGGAAGTCGCTTGTTCCCGCGGCTAAGTGGGCCATTCGCGTGCAAACGAGCGCGCACTTTAAAAATAATAAAACCCCTTCAACTGATAACAGCCGAGCTGAGCGGAGCGGGGCGGAGTCCGGAGGTTTACGTGCCGCAGGGCGCAGCGCGGCGCTCCCACTAAAACTTTGATGCTTCCCAAACGAGTGCGTCTTTCCGGTTGTTAAACTTTATTGTTTACTTGAGTATTCGCTGATTTAAATAATCAGCTATTCAGAAAATGTTGTCGGTGTGTAAAAAAATCAAGGCGAAAATTGAAATGGTTATTTTTCTGCAGTGGATTTGCGATGCGAGGTGCGTCGGGCGCACAGCGGCTCTGTGTCTTCAGTGATTGCATTACCACCTCCACGGATCCGACACTAGCTCCTACCACCTCGAGATAAAGACCAGAAAAGATCAGTAAATAGGAGAATTTGCTCAATTCATTGGTGACCACTGAGTGACCCTCCTCAAATAAAGCTAACTAACCGAGGTGTCTTCCTTCTGGCGAGGCGTCTGCCTTCGTTACAAATAAAAGTGTCACTTGTTCATCGTAACCATTTTCAATGATTTTATTGAGGAGCTAACTAGAATACCAGTGAAAAACGGGGCTTGTTGTGGCATTACTTACGCTTTAGAACTTTATTAGATAAAGAGATCTCTTACTGTTTATATGGTGACAGGCATACACTTTGAAACGATATTTAAATACAACTTGAGTAAGTAAGTATATTTAAATCACACAATATTTTGTTTACTTAATACTGATATATGTGCTCTTAACGAGGCACCCGTAAATCTTATACCTATTTTCACAGTATCTTTTTACAGATAACCACCGGTATTATTTTGACAAACACACACTGCCAGGGTCTTATGATTGGCACTGGAGGTATTCTTTAGGCAATCAGCTCGCAGGCGAGTGACAAGAGAACAATCGGCGTGTGGCGGCCCGTATTCTCGTGTGTGTCTAGTTAGCGCCGGGGTGAAATATAGAGGCAATCCAAATAGATCGTTATCCGTCGCCGCGGCACGTTCGCGGCCGCCGTCTCTGTAGGACGCAGCTACAGGGTGTTGTTCCATACATGAGAATTATAAATAGTCACATTTTTTTTTTGTTACAATAAGATGATGATGGTGTTTGATCAGGTTTTATGATCGGATTTCATTATAATTGCCTTGACTAAACTCTGTCCATTATATTATTGGTTTGTTGACATTCGAAATCCCATACATATTTGACGACTGCAAAGGAAAACCAACTTTACTTACCAGACATAAGGAAACGTCTAAAATACAATAACATAGTGGAAGGACTACTCACATTCATCGCTCGCTGGAAAGAATCGCTTTAAGCGATAAGGTTTATATTTTCGGTCATTTGAAACGTGTTATAGTATGTCAGTTATGGATCTATGCCCTATAGTTCTATAAATAAATAAAACCTATAAATATCTTATAAATTTATAATGTGACAAAGTGACTGTACCTCCACTACACTGTGACGTTAACAAGCGAGCTACGACTGCCGCGAGCTTCCTTCAAGGCTTGTACGCTCGGTACATATTGTACGCTTGTAGCAACGACACCGTACTGTGTCCTTTCAAATAGTTTTTTACTCACTTGATATAGTAAAATATAAAGGGGAGGTACTCTAACACAGATAGGTAAATAGCCAATATTCAACGAGTAAGCATTTAGTCATTTTAACAACTTCACTTTGTATATTATTCTGATTAACAGTTTTTTACTACTTTCAGACCCTTTTTTCATTCGTTTTGTGTTAATAAATATCTAATAATCATAAACAAAGACTAAAATAATAAATCACAACAAACTATCACCAACCAATGTAGCAATTAGCTGTACACCAATCAGAGGCTCCATAAAAATATAGCAAGGCTATTAACTTATCACTGGGGTGACCATAAAAATTTATACGAGTTATTTCCGCAGTATTAATTCGTTGTCCGGCAGTGAAACTATAACCGGTGGTCACAGCGATGTATCATTGTGGGGCGATCATTGATTCGGGATATCAGGTGACTTATGGCTCGGCATTTACCCCGTGGTCACCCTACTGTACGTACGTCTATTACCTACTGGTGGAATTTTGGGATTCTTTCGCCATCACTATTCGTCTCGTGACTAATTGGCCGTAGGTGTAGGTGATTTGATTTTATTGCAGACGTTTTATCAAGACGTTGGGTGGCCTTCTCATCATAAATCGGTTTCAATTAGCAAACGTCTTTTCTTATTAACCCCATTTGAAAGACAACAATGGCTTCGTCTTTTAAAACGATAATTGTTTAATTGCAAGTGAAGGTAGACAAACCGCGATAAGAGTATTACAATGCGCCATTAGCATAATCCGACGTCGACACGGCGGCGAGGGTAGATACAAGTAAGACGCTTAGGAAAATTATCTATTATGCGTATCGTAGGCCTACGCGCGTGCTACGCCGCGTAGCGCGTAGCCCCGTAGCCTCGTAGCGCTACGCTCGTAGGCTTATTAGTGAGAGAGTCATTTGGAACTTGGGGTGGTAAATATGGTAATTACAAGTAGTGACCACATCAATTGAAAGGACTATGTCCATGTCCACATACCATGTTTTTTTTTTTTTGGTGGATCAAAATGTAGTAATTTATATTAGAATCAAAGTTTCGATTGTATTGAGTCCACATAGTTTGTGCAGTAGTAACATGCGACAAGATCGTAAAGGCACGTGCAGGCGCGGGCGCGGGGCGGGGGAGGGGCGGAGTCCTGAGATTGGACGAGGTCCTCCGGGAGTCCCCCGGGGCGCTCCCGGCGACACATTCACACTACACCTATCAAACAAATTACATCACTAACTAAGCGCTTTCCCGAGCAAGTCGTAAAACAAACGATATCTGTCTTTCTTTAAATGTAAAATTTCAGAGTTTAGTCCTGTAATTACAGCGTTACTAACTACGAGCCACAATCTAGTGGCTTTAGGGAATACACACACAATAGCACGGAGCTATTTAAAGAAATTATTAGGTGCAATTACGGGTCTTGTCGTGCGTGATTGGAATGCAGCTGGGGCGAGGGTCCGGCGACAAATTCTTACAAATTAATACATCTTATCCGTAACCCGGCCGGGCCGCGCGCTATACCACCGGAATATATTACGCTATCCTCACTCAATTTGTAAAGAACATATATTGACATTGAGTGGCTTTGAAGAAGAAACGAAAGTGAATGTTACTTTACGTGTTCCTTTGTTGTAATATTTTTTATGGGAGATAACAAAGACAGACATATTGGAGTGTTCTCGCGATGTTCGCAGATACAACGGTTGTGAAGTGTCGCGACGTCGCAGCGTGTCGGTGAGATTTCATTTCTAATCGGTGGCTGGATCTGCAGCGTCAGCCGCCGCCGCCGCCGCCGCCGCCCGCCGCGCCGCCGCCGCCCCGCTCGCGACGCTCGTTGTTTCGAGAGCAATCGAGGCGACAATAAAAAAGGCGATCGTCTTCGCCCCGGGCCGACTTATTTACAGAAGCCATCGCTATTTATTTTATTGACTGCCATTTGCCCTGACTTTTATCGCCGGCCGCTTTCCGGACTAAAACAACGCAGGTAAAGATTGTCCAGTAACACTAGATTGTTACTGCTTCTCTTTTTATTATTGGAAACATTTGTACTGATTGGGTCGGCAGTGGGCGGCACTGACCTACCCTCCGGTGAAGCCATAAACTTTTTATTTGTATTGTTCAGCACAATTTGGTTGACAGTTGTGTCGGCAATCGAAGAAGTTATTTTAAAACAGTTAGGAATATAGGTACCTATTTCATTTTATTGTAATATTATTCAGTAAGGGGTTGTAAACTCAAATCAAATACAGTTTTTATATTAAAAGAAGTAGAATTACCAAAAGGCTTGTTGTGTAGGCGGCGCAGATTTATTAGCATTAATAACATTTGATTTAATTAATTTTACATTGTGAAAACTACAACTAATGGCTGCGTTACTGATATAAGTAGGCTTCAATTGATTAAAAAACATAACAAAAACCGGCCAAACATTAATGAATTACCTAATAAAAATCAACATCTTCCCTTTCAAAGTTCACAAGAAGACTAGCCCCAGGTCAGTTCACAGTACATAAAATTACACGTTACCCCCTTTCAGCCAAACAACCATAATATCAATTTTCCAAAATAGCTCTGAATAGTTTAGTTTATTGTGATAAAAAAGCGAAGGGCAGTAGTCGCCGCGGTGTTTCGGAAGGGGTGAGCCATTCTCCACGCATGATCGCTCCGCGGCGCAGATTTATTAGCATGCGGGCGGCTGACCAGCGGAACCATTACACCCATTACGATCTATCTGATCAACCGGTGCGAGAGTTATGGCACTCTTGTTTTTCTTAACTACATGAAAATGCCAACAAAGAGAAAAACTCGCATATTTCCAGCCGGGGTACGCACGGATTATACGTAATGGCATCCGCTATATTTCTTCTACATGCAAACAGCACGCGCTTATGGACTGTGGCCGAATACAAATAAGCGATGACAATAAAGGGGTTCGAAACGGTCATAGCGATCTGTTTACAACATTGGTACATCTATTTGTTGATTAGAATCGAGAATCGGGCCCTTACTAGTAGTGCGATAATTAGTCCACTTACTATTAAGTGACTATATTTGCCCACTTAAGATAAGTTCAGGAAAGTTTTTCGCAAGTTGTATGAAAGGCTGTGGAAGTTTCTCTCGGCAGGGGCGGCTGTTGGTTCTATTCAGATTTATGCCGCTCCGACGCCGGCTTCTTCAATACAGATAATGAACGGGGCGGAAACTATAAATCTACTCAGTCGCAAAACTTGCCTAATAGTGAAGAAAGTAAAGTAAATATTGCGAACTATTAGCTCGTTTGTGCCGGGCGTCCTTTCCGCGTGCCATTTGAACCTGCTTAGTGAGGTTTCCGCTTAAGCGTATTAATCTGAAATTAGGTCACAGTTAACACCGCTATGTTAAGTACAGGTCAGTGGCCCACTAGTCCATTTGTTACGTTACGTTAATTTTATGGGTTGATAATTTGTATTTACTTATTGATCTACTTATTCATTGATTTGGGAATGGCATTAGTCAATGTTAATATTTGCCTAGTAGTGAACTCTAAACAATCTACTAATTTGAAATTTTACTGATAAAACGCAATCATCATCAGCAACCCAATCATCTAAACACCAGCACCATCGTTGAACGAAGCTGCATATTCACTAGCGTTATAAAGATGTCTCTACCTAATGGAGCTATGTCCGTCTTTATCTCCTACAATAATTACGATAAGAGGAGGAAAACAAAGAGGGATCAATCGAAGCCATGCCCAGGACCACGAGTCATTATGCAAGCGGCCCGACTACTGCTCAATAAATAGTTAAGATATTCTTGACCGAAGGGAACTTTTACCGAAGGGCTCTATTGACATAAATTTATAGTGCTGCGCAGCGTGTTACCGGTATTGGTATATCGGTTTTGGTAACACTTATTGTAACGTACCGATACCGGTAACATTA
This sequence comes from Plutella xylostella, assembly GCF_932276165.1. NCBI lineage: Eukaryota > Metazoa > Arthropoda > Insecta > Lepidoptera > Plutellidae > Plutella > Plutella xylostella. The sequence continues at coordinate 4,797,496 of NC_063984.1, read as the reverse complement.
AATTAGAAGGTAGATGTTTATCAAGGACAAACACCCAAATTAAATTAGCGTATCTTCAGGGTGTTTTTTTTTTTAAATAACTCCCTATTCAACGATTAAGTACTTATTACATTTTATGATTAGCAATAATAATTTAAATCTCCATTACAACAATAACCAAACATATTATATTATTATTATTTTTACTATACAATACCAGGTACCTTTCGATTACTTACAGTTAGGGCCGGGCAGCCCTAGAGGCAATGTCGGCAGTCTACATTGGCTCGGACGCGACAAATCAACTGCCGTGGGAGGACGTCCCCGCATCGACAGCTCCAGATTTATAGCCTCGTCCGATAAACCAGGGCCCGTTTGTTTTGCCAGCCTTTATAGCACTACATTCAATGAACCTCATTTGTACTGGATTTGTTATTCTTTTTCCGCTACCCTTCGTCCTACGCAGGCATTGTGGCTACGCTGTCGCCGTAGCAGACTCTTAGCACTACCCCGATACAACAAATTGGGAATAAAGTATATTGGTTTAAATGTAATTTGGACCTCATGCATATAATTTTTTGTTTAAAACAATGTCAGGCTCATTTTACGGTACACATGAAGGGCAAACAAAAGTAAAAACACGTTACGAAACAATGCTGCATAAGTAGCTAACCTTTTCAACGCCCGTCCCGGCTGCGTGGTGTACTCAATACGTTACGTGGGAAATTTAATTGACACGAATCTTTGCAGAGGACGTTTAATCCTCCGTTAATAGCCGTTGACCGTGGTAAATCTGTGGTAATCCTGTGAGCAGAACAAATATAGTTGAGTCGCGATAAGGTGCGTCCGGCCGGCCAGAGCGGCGCGAGGGCGTTAAATGCCCCATTTATATGATGATGGTGGCCGCTGGCCGCTCTCCCCTGGGCACGTTTTGTAAATGACACCGCTGGAACTAACGCGCTACCCTGCCGGTCGTTGACACTGATGCCTCACTAAGATCACGGCGCAAATTCCCCGATTGCAAACTTTTATTGGGTCTGTCAGAGATCTGGCACAGATTCCACCCCCGTCCAAAATTGTTTTCTAAGAACAAGGGTTGGAAATTCATACGCTGTGTCACGGTATATCATTTTTGTTAGATACAGTGTACGAGTAAGAGCAGCCAACAAAGGATAACATAAAATATTCGTGCTATTACTTATAGCTGCTATGCGAGAGCGAGCGGGGCTCACACTCATAGGTTGCTGTAGATATGTAGAGTCAACAAACACGGAACACCGGTGAAAATATTTGTTGTTCCAGTTTAAAAAAATGTGGCTCCGGTCAACTGATTTGCATAGTAAACGGGCGCTTAGGATGTGTCGACACGCGCGGTCCGGCGGCTTATCAAGGACGAGTCCACGCACTCCGCGCCGGACGCCGGACACACGTCAAAGGTTTTTCTTTTGTTTTTCAGTTTGATTGGAATTACCTCTAACATCGTCTTGATAAAATAGTTACTTAGTACCAATTAAAAGTTCATCTATACTCGTAGTATAGTAATAAATAACGACACTGATGATGATCAACGACGGTGATGAGATGGAACATGACAAGAAATCTCTCGGAAATCATCCCTTAAGCAAAAATATGTAGTTATACATATGCTAGCCTCATTAATTGATCATCACGCCAGCTGTACAGCCTCGAGGTTCGAGATTCGATTCCGATTAGGTAGGTACATGCCCTACCATCGACGGCGCGGCAGCATCAACTACAGGCAAGGTGACTGGTTCATCCCAACTCCCCATTTTAATTTGACGGACTTCGCCGTGTGCCCGCCTGTCGCCGGAAGATACCACCATTTTATTAAGGAGCCGGTGATAATAACAGGAGTGTAATTTAATTCACGGCTGTTAAGTGGGTGACTAGGCAGGATGAGAACCGAGTCATTAGCGGTTATCACTTCATTCCGGGTGAAAAAATTTCAACAGCCCTCCCCGCCCTCGTCTCACGTGCTCTCTTAATGATTTATTAATTTTCACCTGATAAATATGGTGCTTTGATGGTCTCGGGTTAACGCATAATCGACTCACTAAATGCATGTTGCATAGTCATTGTTTTAATACATAAGTTCCTATTAGTATTAATTACCCAGTGAGAGTACTTACCTCTTATCAGTGAGTTGAGTCAATTCAATGTCACGTAGCTTTAAGTTAGAAATTTAATAAGTACTTAGGTGTTCATTGCAGTAACGGTCTACTGTAGATCCACTGGTAAAATAAATTAATAAAACGCATTAAAATCTGTTTTGCCGCTACGTGGCTACAGATAGACCCAGAAAAACTTTTTTTTTGCTTTTATACTTAGGTATTTGAGTGTAAGTTAAGTACACCAACAGGGGACAAGATACTGAGGGATAGTCACCGGTCATCGTGTAATCCCCGTAGGTAAATTATTTAATCCAGCACTACCTCACCTTCACATTGGCAGTGTGGTACAATCGGGAGCATCGATCGAGTGGTGGGTACTAGGGACACAGATAGCTATAGGAGCCGCTAGGCCGCGACCCGCGCTGGAGTGCCGACTCAGCAGAGTGCGCGATCGATACCATCTCCCGGCCGCTACTCTCCTGGTACACGTACACTGTTACTCTTTTATGATTTTAATAAAAAACGGTTTGTAGGCAGGTTAATTAAGTGGGTAGTAAAGACATGTGGTAAAGATAATCCATTTACTTATTGATGTAGGTTTTTAAGGGTTATTCCCACGTTATTCCAGTGCATTAGTTACTAAGGTAGTAAGAGTTAGTTTTGTTCGATCACTATGCTAAAGATATTAAAATTCTGTCGAAAATTATAAGCTAGACTAAATTAATTTATGAATTCTTATAAAAGATAAGCCGATAGCCGATACGAATACCTACCTAACAGATAGCAAGATTAGTACTAAGGTAGGCAATGAAGGTTATTATTGGTATGTTGCAGTGCACAATACCTAGGTACATAATGGTTTTATAGGTGTACGATAAGTATGTTTAAAAGCCTTACTTATTGTTTGTTTGTTTTTAAATGTCTTAGAACCAAATGCAAGCGTTCCGCTCCGCCTATTTGCATTCCGCTAGTGATAGGTCATTCTTAACAATTTTAACTTTGTTCTAAAACTTTTGAAAAATAGCAAATAAAATATTTGCTTTTCAATAAAAATACTTTGTTGTTCCAGTAACTAATTATGGATCAGATAGGTATTTCTTTTCGCGAATTTCCAAGAGTCGTATAAGTTGTTCAGGATGACCTTCCTTCCGTATCACCCCCTCAGTTTGCAACATCCTGTAATACGTCTTTGGCGCGGATTTTGAAAGTACTAAAAGTATCGACAGCTCCATCTATTGGTTACCATGAAAACTCAAATGATAGAATGAGCTGTCAACAGCAATCAGCTCATTATAAATCTAGATCAGGAAACATGGATTTTAATGTTATAAATTTCTAAATTATGTATGTATTTAAGGCATGGTTTCTGTCATATACCTTTCTTATAAATTATAACTACGTTTATGTAAACATTAGGTTATTCGTTGGCTGAATAGTAGTAATATCTTTGACACAAATAAAACTGTCAATGTGAAAAAAATTCAAATGTCAAAATACGATGTGATGTATGGAGTGCAAAATGTTTATTTGTTAGAAAAAAACTCGTTAGAAAGTATTAACAAGCCGTAAAACTTGAAGATATTACAGTCTATTATTCAGAACCTATTTCCGTTTTTTTACTGTGTTTAAGTTTAACAAGTCACTCTAGATTAATCTTATAAAGTGGTTAGCCTTGAAGTGGATGTCATCTATTACTGCAAATGAGTGTTGTTTATTTTACATTTAGTGGTATTTGTCGCTTTTTACTATTATATGGCTTTGATATTTGACATATGTCCCATTCCGTTCTCTGGGAGGCATGTTTTACACACGTATTCGGGAGAAGGGTGCAGGTCTAGCAGTCGTCTGGTGCGTGTGGCTGGCGGTGGCGGGCGCTGGCTCGTCGGTGCCGTGCGACAAGACGCGCCGGGTCTACACCGAGCCCAGCGGCATCATCACCGACGGGCCCAGCAACTCCAACTACACACAAGTCAGTTCTACCACCACTCATTACCAACTTACTGTCATTGCAACTGGCCTATTGAATAAATGTTAATTTTCTTGTAGGATTCTCACTGTGAATGGCTGATCAAAGCTGCCAACAAGAGTCAGTATATAACTCTGAGCTTCATTCGTATGGGCACGGAATGTTCCTATGACTATGTGTTTGTTTATGATGGAGACTCCTTCGATGCTCCGCTGTTGGGAAGTTTCAGCGGCAAAACAGAGCCTCAGAATGTGACTGCATCTAGTGGGTTTGTGAGTATATTATTTTTAAAAAATTTGTATAAAAAGTATTGGATGAATGTGTACATAAATTTCAAAAATATGATAGAAAACCTTGTGGTGGATTGAATTATTAATGTACTAACAGATTGTTATTTACATTTCATATTACCACTCACCACAATTTGTCAAAAAAAGAATATCTAAAACTACATCTCACAAACTTCTTTGCAGATGTTAATACTACTATACAGTGATACTAACTATGTGCTGGATGGATTCCGAGCGTCATATGCCATCCACAACTGCCCCAACAACTGCTCAGGGCGGGGGCTGTGCTTGTCCAACAAGTGCTTCTGCGTGGGCAAGTGGGGCAGCCCCGACTGCAGTGTGGAGCTGTGTCCCAGCTCCTGCTCCAACAATGGACAGTGCAAGGGCGACCGCTGCTTGTGCAAGTCAGGGTAAGCACACTTATTCTTATAAATTTTAATTTAGATAAATGAGAAACACAAATTTTTAGATAAATGAAGTGATAGTTGATGAAAATAAGAATAAAGTAGTAATCCTATCCAGATGACCTTGAAAGAGCAGATCAGATGCAGTGACTTTGTAAATTTTATACCACCATCCATGAGATAGTAATAATTAAGGAAATGTCTGTAGGAAAATAACAGTACAAACTGTAATTGAATTACATTAACCTAATCACTTCTTCCTCATCTCTCACAAATGAGGTCACAAGTTGGTTTACCAAGTTAATGGCTACTGTACTTTTTGTTACAGTTACTCTGGGGATGCCTGTTCCTTGAAGAAGAATGACAAGGATGGCAACAGCTGGCACTGGCTGTCGCGGACTGAAAGTGGGATGACAAAGAGAACTGCACACTCGGCAGTCTACGTCAACCACACTGACTCTCTATATGTGTTTGGAGGATATGATCTGAATAAAGTACTAGGTTTACTCGAAGTTTACAAGTAAGTTAGTAACTGTACTTCACTATTCAAAGAAAAGGTCATTACACTTCTCATGCTCTACACTTGATTTAAATGATTGAACATAAAATCCTGGCACTGAATCATTACCAATAATATTAATTGGTCATTAACCCACATCTAGACCAACAGTCAATAGACACATCTACAATTAAGCTTATCTATGTTGTAAAGAAATATATACGAGGCAATTAATGATAGTTTCGTTTTATCTTCAACATTATTGTCACAATTGCCATTAAATTAACATGATTTAATTGTTAATAATCTAATTTCTCACTAGTTTGTACTTCATTTCAGATTTTCTACTAGTCAATGGTATGATGAGAATGGTAAAGTTTTACGAAGATATCCCACTAATGAGGAAAATGACAAGTCATTATTAAAACTATTTAAACAGGTAAGATTTATTCTTTTACTTAGCCTTTCTATTGTTGTAATTGGATGACCCCGAATGTTGATGTTCATGGGAATGGGACTCCCTCCTTTATTTCTGTTTCATCCTGGCAGGTATTATGCATTTTATTTCTCTTTAAAACTTAACAAGTAAGCATAAGTTTGTAAGTAAAACGATTATGCATAACTTGACCGTGTATGTCCCCTACCTTGACCGAAATTTTTACAAGTGGCATTTACACATTTAAATAATTATCGTCTTGGAGACCATTATCAACTTTTTAACGTTAAGTTTATAGCATAAAATTGCATCCGAAGCGGTCCGAAGTTACTCGCTGATTATGCTAATTCACATTTCCAGGAAAACATAGACGGCAGTTTGCAACTAGGGAACGGTTCGTCGCTGTTCCACCGGGTGCTGTCGTCGATATCCCACGAGAAGGCGTTGAAGAACACTCCATTCTTCATGTACTCCCACTCGCCGACGCCCTACTCCGACAGCTACCTGCACTTCACTGACCCGCCGCTGCTGAGGAGTGAGGTGGAACCCGGGAATATGACGAAGCCGGAGCCGAGGTAAATTGTTGACAAATACGTTTTGCTAGCTCTGAAACGAAAAGGAAGGATTTTATGACTTTATTGTACACATAATAGACAAATTATACAACACAGGTTTATAAACAGATTTAAATTATTCGCAAACAAAGGCAGGCTTATTGCCAAAAAGAAATTTCTTCTAGCCAACCTTTCATTCATCAAAATTATTAAATATTATTTGAATTTGTACACTAAATAAAGTATAAAATAAAGCATATCCATTCAACCTGCAAACTAAAAACAATTGAAATACACATACCTAAATATATCATTGAGTTATAATCATGTTTATTACATCGGTATACGGGGTATACCTCACTAACCTTCACCAGTTCAAACAACCTAATCCCACCCCCAGATACGGGCACTCAGCGTGCTCCTTCGGGCCGGGCTTCGTCCTATACGGCGGGAAGCTGTCTGACGGCACCCTGTCCTCAGAGCTGTGGCTGTACGACGCGACGCGAGGCGTCTGGTCGCAGCGTGCAGTCAACTCGAGCTACACGCCGCCCGGGCTGACAAGACATACGTTGACAGCGGTTGGAGATGAGTTGTATCTGTTTGGCGGGAGTACGACTGAGGGAGAGTTTTCTTCAAGGTATGTATTGCTATAATGAAATATCAACCTGAAGTTTATTATAACTTTTAGCAACATATGGTTAGAAATTAAATAAAATAACATAATATAACAGACCCTCTTGATGACTGTAGTAATTCTTCTGAAAAACAAAATGAAGAGTGCAGTTTTTACATAAGTGGGAGTAGGAAGGAATATTGACATGCCTACAAATAGAACATGATAGCATGACTCCGTTGGCCATTTTAACATCCTTTCTTTATAGCTGCTTGCGTTATTATCTTTACTTTTAGCCTGATAACTTGTATTCACTATAACCTACAATCAATACATTAACCACCCTCCATATTCCAGCATGTTCAAGATCAAGCTGACCAACATATCAACGGAGACCTGGGAGCCAGTATTACCTCGCGGCGGGAAGGAGCTAGATGTGCGAGTCGTGGCCCACACCGCCGTGTACCATAGCTACTCGCACTCTATACTTGTCTATGGAGGGGTCGTGGCTAGTGTTGCCAGGTATGTGAAGAATTGTTTACCCTGAATAAATTTCATTATGAAATGTACCATTACATAGTTTGCAAGGAAGTGCTTAAGTGAATTTAACAATTATCCGAATCTCAAGCATCTTAATTCAATTATGGCTTTCTTATTTTAATTTAATAAAGAAATCCAAAATCCAACATCTGTCGTAAAACATAGACAACATTATTATAATAAACCGCCCTACTTGAAAAAAATCATAATATTGCAGGTTCTCCAAGCTATCAGACCGGATGTTCGCGTTCGACATAGAGAACAAGCACTGGAGCGAGGTGCACTACCCGCGCGCGCACCTGAGAGACACCTACGTGCCGCGGGAGAGGGCCTTCCACACCTCCACCATCATAGGTAATGTGAGCATGCCACATAGAGAACAACACTGGAGCGAGGTGCACTCCCCGCGCGACACCTACGTGCCGCGGGAGAGGGCCTTCCACACCTCCACCATCATAGGTAAAATAAATGAATAAGGAAAACGTTATTCCATGGCCAAGTCAATGTAATTTAAAGTTCTCTATAACCCATCACTTTCAAATTAAAATACAGGTCGGTTCATTTTGGACTTCTTTTATCAAAATTATACACTCATTAATGGGACCTACTAAATTACGTCAAATTCTTTACGATCTTACGGAATTGAACGGTCGCTATTTTGTAGGTAACATATATTGGAGGAAAGGAGCCTCAAAGTGTATCATTTTGTTTTTTTTAATGAAAGGAGTCCTCTCTATATTTAGTTAATAAGTCGATAAATTCACGCAATGCTACCCTGATTCACCAAACAACTAAAACATCACACCAACATTCATTCCAGGCAACTACCTAGTGGTATTCGGCGGCTACTCGCATCGCCACAACCGCGAAGAGATCTGCTACGACACGCAGATGTACATCTACCACCTGGGCTGCCACGCCTGGATCCCTCTAGACGTCCTGGGGAAGACTAGGAAGTTCTACCCGAAGAGGCAAGGGGTTTTTGCACATGCGGCCGCTTTGAGGCCGCCGAGTACTCTGTTGATTGCCGGAGGGTACCATGGGAATGTTAACGGTATGTGGTATTTTAAACCTTTTTTATGTAAGTTAATGTTAAGGTTTACGGGTTCATAAACCTAGGTATACTTATTATCTTGATGTACATATTGTACATGTTTCATTATGTTGTTTTCCTTAACCATAAGTGCAAGAACTCTTTGGTAAATTTAATGGTTTTACAACACGCATCTCAGTCATTTCAAGCGACGCATTAACCGGGATAGGGCTACCACAATCCATATTTATGCAAAAACTTTATCCAGCTTTTCAAATTGTGAACTGTCTTTACAAAAACATTAACCCTGTACAAAAATGTCACCCCAATCTCTCACAAACCCTTCCATCCCCAGGTGACCTGCTAGCCTTCGTAGTGCCCCCCTGGCAGGGCGGCATCACGGCGGGCGAGCCCGAGGCGGCGTGCCCGCGCCACCGCGCGCAGCCCGAGTGCCTCGCCGACCCCGAGTGCGGCTGGTGCTCTGCTGACGATGTGAGACACATAGCCACTAGCCTTCATAGTAAACTTGTGAAAGAAAGGAACGCAAAAAAGATATTCGTCGTCCTGGCCTTAAAACGACCTCTATACTCTGTCCATCTTAATAGTTAATGGTTTTTTGACATACGGAATCACATAGATATTTGATGACTGCAAAGGAAAACCAACTTTACTTACCACGAACGTCAAAAATGCATGAAGATGGACATAGTATAGCCACTAGATTCTGTACAAGGAGTTCCCTCCTCGTAGTGCCCCCTGGCAGGGCGGCGTCACGGCGGGCGAGCCCGTAGTAAAAGGAAGGATCACTAAAAAGATATGCGTCGTCCTGGCCTTTTGTGAATCTACTAAAACTACCTCTAGAAGAAATAATTAGTAATCTTTAGGTCAACATAAACCAATCAAATTATCACCAATCGTAAAAATGACAGTTTTACGAATTTTCTTCACTTTATTTGTACATCAAAACAGAATAATAAAATTAACAAAATGTAACTTAATAAGGGTACAAAAGGCGGCCTTGTCACTAAAAGCGATCTCTGCCAGACAACCTTAAATATTTATAAGACCCTACAACCCCGTATAATCTTGAAAAATCCCGACAGATCTGCTACGGGCGCACAATCGGCTCCAACTGCACCACCAACCTCCAATCACTTCGCTGCGGCGGCATCTGCCCGGCGCTCGGCGACTGCCACTCGTGTCTCATCCACGGGGCAGCGGGGGGGCGGGGGAGGACCCCCCTCCCGTCTGTCAGTACGAAGCTGCATCTGCATGAATGTAGCTGGTGCGTGCAGAACGCTAGGTGCCATCATAAAGACGGTAAGTCAATGGAATTATAATGTAGCGCAATAAAGCTTTTCCCGCTTCATCATCACGACCCATCACGTCCCCACTGCTGGGGCACTGGTCTCCTTCCAGTGAAGGAAGGGTTTCCCGCTTCGCTTCGCCCTAAAAGATTTTAAAGCATACATACATCTAACAAACAGACGTGAAAGGCGACTTTGCCTCCATCAACGATGGTGTTGTTCTAACTCTAGTTCTTTGATGTTATTCGATGTCCACGTTTAAAAATTCTAATGTTTCACACCTATTGTTGTAGACAACTACGGCGTATGCGGCGAGGACACGCCGTCGCAGTCGCCGGGGTGGTGGGGCGCGGCGGGCGTGGAGGTGACGTCACCCGGGCAGTGCCGCGAGCAGGACCGGCGGCCCGGGCTCGTGCTGCTGCGCTACCAGCAGCCCGCCGACCCGGCCCGTCCGGACAGCGTGGCCGTCGTCAACGCCACCGCCGTCGACTGGGGCACCGGCGGCGGCAGCAACAACATCTTCAGCGGGGCCAGCGAGGCCCGACTCCGCGGCTGGCTTCACATACCACAACACTGGAACGGCACTGGAGAAACCCTCCACGTTTGCGCCGGATACGCAAACATCACTTTAACTCTCGGTGATGTGACACAGTCCGTGGCCAACGTGTCGAACGCGGCGTCCGGGTGCGCGGGCCTGTCCTGGGCGGCGCCCCCGCCCGGCCGCCTGGCCGTCGACATGCGGGCCAATGACTCCCTGCACACCGGACTGTACCCCTCGCACCACCACGCCAGGATGGAGCTGCTGCATAACAAGTCACAGGAGACTGCTAAGGTATTCTAAACTGTCAAATGATACAGTTATGTGGTAGTGTTTTTTTGTTCGGTGGTTATAAAGTTATAATTTGCAGGTGTTCACGTTTGAGTTCCTGGAGCCGTACTCGGGCGGCGAGTGCTCGCTGTACGACAACTGCCTGCTGTGCCTGGCGGACGCGGGCTGCGGCTGGTGCGAGCTGACGGCGCGCTGCGAGCCGCGCGCGGCGGACGAGCGGGCCGCGTGCCGCGCCGGCGCGCACTGGCGCTACCTGACGCTGCAGCCCGCCGCCTGCCCCAACTGCTCCAACCACATCGAGTGCGCGCGCTGCGTGGACGCGGGCTGCGAGTGGTGGGCCGAGGAGGCGCGCTGCGCCCGGCGGGGGCGCGCGGCCGGCGCCGTGCTGGACCCCGCGGCGTGCCCCGCGCCCTGCCGCCAGCGCGCCTCCTGCGCCGCCTGCCTCGACGAGCGCGGCCGCTGCGTGTGGTGCGAGGCCACCAAGCAGTGCTTCAGCTTCAGCGTCTACACCAGCGAGTACCAGTTCGGCGCGTGCCGCGAGTGGCTGGACCGCGCCGCCGCCCCCGCGGCCCCGGCCCCCGCCCCCGCGCCCGCCGCGCAGTGCGAGCCGTGCGCCGCGCACGCCACGTGCGCCGCGTGCCTGCGCGCGCTGGGCTGCGGCTGGTGCCACTCGCAGGCCAACCCCATCGCGGGGCGCTGCACGGCCGGCGACTACCGCGCGCCCCACGCCGCCTGCGCCGCGCTGCTGCCGGGCGCGCCCGACCCGCGCTGGGCCTACAGCACGTGCCCCGACGTGGACGAGTGCCAGCTGGGCCTGCACGACTGCCACGCGCACGCCACGTGCAACAACACGCACGGCTCCTACACGTGCCGCTGCCGCCAGGGCTACATCGGCGATGGGCGCAAGTCCTGCATGCGCACGTGCTACAACACGTGCGTGCACGGCTACTGCGTGGGCGCGCCGCAGTTCGCGTGCGCGTGCGACCTGGGCTGGACCGGCGCCGACTGCTCCATCGACTGCGGCTGCCACAACCACAGCACGTGCCGCGCGGGCGTGGGCCGCTGCGACGCGTGCCAGGACTGGACCGAGGGCGAGTTCTGCGCCAGCTGCGTGGCGGGCTCGCACGGGGACGCCACGCGCGGCGCGGGCTGCCGGCGCTGCGACTGCCACGAGCACGGCGACGCGGCGCGCGGCGTGTGCGACCCCGCCACGGGCGACTGCTACTGCCGCGACAACACCGAGGGGCAGAACTGCGAGCGCTGCCGGGACAAGTTCTACGGCGACCCGCGGCACGGCGGGCGCTGCTACTACCGCTGCGAGCCGCGCGGGCTGCTGCCGGCCGCCAGCAGCGGCGGCATCGGCTCCTTCCGCTCCGAGCCGCTGTCCGCGCCCGCCGCCGAGTGCCTGTGGATCATCGAGGCCTCCGAGCGCGACGCCGTCATCCAGTTCAGCATGAAGGAGAGCACGCTGGCCGTGCCGTGCGACCAGAACGCCGTGTACGTGTACGACGGGCTGGGCGGCGAGACGGGCGGAGCGGGCGGCGGCGCGGGCGGCTCGGCGCTGCTGGGCGTGTTCTGCTCGGGGGCGGCGCGCGGGGCCGTGCAGGCGCGCTCGGGCACGCTCACCGTGCACTACAAGCAGGGCGCGCCGGGGCAGGGCTTCGAGGGCGAGTACTCGCTGCTGGCGTGCGGCGCGTGCCCGGCGCCGCGCCAGTGCCGCGCGGGGCTGTGCGCCTGCCCCCCCGGCGCCGCGGGCGCGCGCTGCGAGCTGCCCGTGTGCCGCAACAACTGCTCGGCGGCGGCGGGCGGCGGCGCGTGCGACGCGGCCTACGGGCGCTGCCTGTGCGCCGCGGGGCGCGGGGGCGACGACTGCTCGCTGCTGCTGGACGGCTCGCACCTAGTGTTCACGGAGCTGTTCAACTCGGACCTGCTGTCGGAGGGGCTGGACCACCTGCGCAAGACGCTGCCGCGGTTCGGGCACAGCCTGGTGGCGGACCGCCGCGGCCTGTGGATGTTCGGCGGCTACTCGCTGTCGCACGGGCCGCTCAACGACATCCGCTTCTTCGACACCAAGAACAACACGTGGATGCAGGTGACGGTGGAGGCCACGCCGGACGCCGCGCTGCCCGAGGGCCGCTACTTCCACGCCGCCGAGGTGTACCACGCCAAGCAGAACATCTACGTATACGGCGGCCTCAGCCTGCAGGAGAAGACGGGCTTCAACAAGACGCTCGGCGACTTCTGGCAGTTCAGCCTGAAGGACCAGCGTTGGGGCGTGGTGGGCGGGCGGGAGGAGCGGCCGCCCGCCCTGGCCGGCCACACGCTCACGCTGCAGAAGTACCAGGAGTACGAGAGCCTGGTGCTGCTGGGCGGCTTCTCGCTGAGCGGCGGCTTCATGAGCGACGTGTGGGAGTTCGACCTCGACAACGACAAATGGATAAAGCTAGAGTGCCATGGACCGCAGCCTATCGGCATCATTGGGCACAGCACTGTTTATCACGCACCTTCACAGAGCCTTTACGTATATGGCGGGATTCTTTACGCGTACAACGGTACTGTGCTATCCAACAAGCTATTCTCCTTCCACTACCCGACGAAGACTTGGAGCGAGTTGCCGACGTTCCCGAACCTGAACAGCGGGGCTGACGCGCTGCCGCAGCCCGCCTACCTGCACTCCGCTGTCACTACCAACGACTACATGATCATATTCGGAGGCCGCACCGACCCCAACAACTACAGCTCGGATTCGCTAATAGCCTATGTGTACTCGTGCAACCAGTGGATTAAACTTTCTAAAGGTGAGGAATTACTTTTATGCACCCTTTTTTAGTTCTATTCTATTTACAATGGAAGATCTCATAAAGATCATCAAGAAGATCATCGAGAATCTGACCGATGTCACAAAATCTCGCTTAAGAATTTGCTAGCAAGAGGCTGATAAATATCATAAAATTTCGTTTTAAGTGGACTGTATTTAAATAACCTGTATGTTCGTTTCCAGGAGTGAGCATAATCGGGCACCCGCCGCCGCCCACCATAGCTCACGCTATGGCCATAGACGTGGAGTCAGACGAGGGCCACATCTACATCGTGGGCGGCTGGACCGGCAGCGCGCACTGCCAGGTACAGATTCAATGTATTTATTAATCATAAAAACCAGTTTACTGGTTAGTCTGTGGATTCAGACTTCACCCTTAATAAACTAATAACTATATTCTATAGCAGTTCCCGCGAGCTTCGCTTCGCCTTTAAAAGTTTTCCCGTGGGAATTCCGGGATAACAAGTAGCCTATGTTCTTTCTCAGTCTAGACCATATGTATACCAAATTTCATTCAAATCCGTTCAGTAATGTTAGCGTGAAAGAGTAACAGACAGACAGACACAGTTACTTTCGCATTTATAATATTAGTTAGGATAGTTAGGATATAAAAAAAACAGAACACAAATAAATAATGACCCACAAAACCAGTTTACTGGATTCAGAATTCACTGTTAATAAACTAATTATATTCTATTTTATGAAACTTATAGAGCTTCCACTATGTTATTGTATTTTTGAGGTTTCCTTATGTCTGGTAAGTAAAGTAGGTTTTCTTTTGCAGTCGTCAAATATCTATGGGATTTCGAATGTCTAAAAACCAATAATATAATGGACAGAGTATAGTGTTTAACAACTAATTTAACAAAATAGAAAATATAGTTTTGATACTTGTTTAAACACCAGGTCACGCGAGTCTCCCTGCCCGAGGACCTCTGCTCTCTGTGGAGCAGCAGCAAGCTGGTGTGTCGCAGCCACATGGGGTGCAGCTTTTGCAGTGGCGGGAATTTTACCAAGTGCTATTCGGGTATTTATTTTTGCATAATTATGTTATAGTTTTCACAGATCTCGTGTTTTATACTCTAAAAGAGAAATAAAAATATCTTAGGATTTAAAGTAGGTACTACTTGTGCGGATAAGTAATCAATAAAAATGGCCGCGGATGGCCTAATGGTTTCCGGATTTTTCTCATTCTTATATGACAATACTTCTACTTCCTACCCAGTACCCAGGCCCACTTATGTAACAGACACCTTCAGTGTTTTGTATTCGCACGCGTTACAATTTGTTTTCCTACTTTGAGACTTCTTTATTGCTCTCCATTTTCTCCAGTATTACTGATTTATCCTTGTAGGGTGCGTATTGCGACGTATAAAAACGAAATGTATAATTTCACATTAATAACGTTCACAACATATAATGAACGTTACGTATAACAACAAAATCTATATTTTCATAAGGTATAAGATTCAATTGGTATAACGTACATTTTATATAAAATCAAAATATATAATACTTACGAGGACTAATATCAATTCGTATAACATACATTACGTATATCGATTATAATATATACTATCATTTAGTATAAAGTTCATAATCTGTGTTTAATTACCCAACACCGTCAAATCCCCTAGCACCAAAACCTAAAGATAGGTGCGACGACGAGCAAAGCGAGGAGGAGCGTGTTAGGTGCACATGTTCGTCGAAACCAAAGCGGAGCGCAGCGAAGCGGAGCGGAGCGTCTCTCCACACAGCGCCAATAATAATAATGTCAAAACCCCTAGTACCAAAACCTAAAGATAGGTGCGACGACGAGCAAAGCGAGGAGGAGCGTGTTAGGTGCACATGTTCGTCGAAACCAAAGCGGAGCGCAGCGAAGCGGAGCGGAGCGTCTCCCCACATAGCACCAATAATAATAATAATGTCAAAACCCCTAGTACCAAAACCTAAAGATAGGTGCGACGACGAGCAAAGCGAGGAGGAGCGTGTTAGGTGCACATGTTCGGCGAAACCAAAGCGGAGCGCAGCGAAGCGGAGCGGAGCGTCTCCCCACACAGCGCCAATAATAATAATGTCAAAACCCCTAGTACCAAAACCTAAAGATAGGTGCGACGACGAGCAAAGCGAGGAGGAGCGTGTTAGGTGCACATGTTCGTCGAAACCAAAGCGGAGCGCAGCGAAGCGGAGCGGAGCGTCTCCCCACATAGCACCAATAATAATAATAATGTCAAAACCCCTAGTACCAAAACCTAAAGATAGGTGCGACGACGAGCAAAGCGAGGAGGAGCGTGTTAGGTGCACATGTTCGGCGAAACTAAAGCGGAGCGCAGCGAAGCGGAGCGGAGCGTTCCCCACACATAACGTCAATAATAATGAAAATACGATACGACAATCTTTTATACTTTTTGTGCATTATACATTATGATAATTATATCCGTTGTAGAATATATGTTATAAACGTTATGCATTTTAATCGTTATATCATTTGAAATTATACTTTTTGAACGTTATTCTTAACGAAATTATGTATTTAGTAATTATGCCTTTCGTTTGTTATGCACAGTGATCGTTATACTTAATAAATTTATATCATATGGGCGTATACCTTGTGAATGTTATACCATTCGTTTTTATACCTCGTATTACTTACCCATCCTTGTATACTATAGGATACTTTTAAAACTCCGATCCTAAACTCGACCGTCCATTAAACTGCCCATCCATCCCCAGTGGACAAGCCCGGCTGCGAAGGCAGCGACCGCGTATCCACCAACTCAGGCTCCGCTTGCGACGCGGGGCTCGTGGCGCGGCGCGCGTGTGAGAACTACACGACGTGCGCGGCGTGCCTGGCCGCCTGGCCGCTCTACCCGGGGGAGAGGCCCGCCTGCCGCTGGTGCGAGTCTTGCGCCGCCGCCGTGGGTGAGTGCGGCTATTGTAGAGCCAGATGTCAGGATTGAAGGATCGTTTTTAGGTTAGGCGCCTTCTAAATTTACAAAATGGCCATCATGGAATGTAATACAAAAAAGAGGGTTTGCTGTGCTACCTATAGAGACAGATGTCAGGATCGAAGGATCGTTTTTAGGTTCGCACCGTTTTAATTAGCAAAATGGCCATAATGGACTGTAATACAAAAAAGAGGGTTTGCTGTGCTACCTATAGAGACAGATGTCAGGATTGAAGGATTGTCTTTAGGTTAGCCACGTTCTAAATTTACAAAATGGCCATAATGGAGCGTAATACATAAAAAAGTGGATTTGTTGAAAGACACTTCGGTACCTTTAGGCTGTTCCATTATTGCCATTCATGTAAAGTAACCTGGTTTGGTGACAAGTCGGGCTGGTCCTGCTGGGCGGGGCTAGTGGCGTGTGAGAACTACACGACGTGCGCGGCGTGCCTGGCCGCCTGGCCGCTCTACCCGGGGGAGAGGCCCGCCTGCCGCTGGTGCGAGTCTTGCGCCAATGTCAAAAACAAAAATACTCGGTTGGTACAAAGCAACCTATGGCTATTACGACTACGTCAAATTATGCATTTGAGAAAATTTTCTTAGATATCGTAGGCCCTTTGCCTAAAGACGATAATGATTTTTGCTACATATTAACATTACAATGTGAGCTATCAAAATTTACAGAAGCTTACCCACTTTACAATAAGGACGCCACCTCAGTCGCACGTGCATTCGTTGAGAGATTCGTTCTACGTTACGGTATACCCCGTGAAATAGCTACAGATAGAGGTTCTGAATTTATCTGCAACACCATGCAACAGGTATGTCAATTACTTAAAATTAACCATCTTACTTCAACGGCGTACCACCACGAGAGCATTGGATCGCTGGAAAACTCACACAAAACCATGGGTGCGTATTTACGAATAAATTGTGAAAACAGATCAAACGCATGGAGTAGTTGGCTGCCATATTGGTGTTTTTCATACAACAATACTGTTCACTGTGAAACGAAATACACACCACACGAATTGGTTTTCGGTAAGACTTGTATGATCCCTAATAATTTAAATAGCAACCACGTAGATCCTTTATACTCATATGACAGTTACCCAGCAGAATTAAAATACAGGCTACAAGTAGCTCAAAAGGATGCTCAGTGTAATCTTAAATGTAGTAAATTGAAGAGGAAAGAAAATTACGATAAATATGTTAATCCTATATCTTATAGTAAGGGTGATTATTTACTATTAAAGAACCCAGTAGGAAATAAATTTGATAACATTTATTTAGGACCGTATTTAGTTTTAGATGATTTAATAAATTTGTAATTTGCTTACCGAAATCAGCAATACTTCTGTCATTCTGCCGCGCCTGCTGCAACTTGGCGTGTATGGCTGTGGCTGCTTTTTGTGGTAACAGCTGCCTGCGCATATCCTTTACCAACTCATCAACAGATTCATAACTGGATGCTAAACGTAATCTGGCTGACTGTGACAACCTGCTTTTCAACACAAATAAAATCAAATTATTTTGACATTCAGGTTTTTTCAACAAAGTGCTATAATATGAAATATTCTCAATTAGTTGTTTAGTGCTTTCCTCGTCATCATTCATCACCGGTATCAGATTCAAAGCCGTTCTTAAATCGAAAGTATCCATGTTGCTTTTTTCCTTAATCGGACTACATAAAATTAAAACTTCGTCATACAAGGCATTGAATTTAGAACACAAGTCAATAATTACAGTAAACTCTTTATCAGGAAGCTCTGATTCCTCTGCTAAATTATCGGTAAATATATTATATTGCTTCAGTAAATAATTGGCCTCTTCTTACTTGGTATCTAGGATTGAACCCTTTCTACGACTGGGTCCGATTTTTATTAAATATGTTCTTATATCCTTTAATTTCCCATATAGATTTTTTATACTTTCGGCCATTTAACTATTCATAATTATAAAATATAAACTCTTTTTTATATAAAGCATCTAATTAAAACAAAATAAATGCGATTACATTGATACCTACTAAAGCGAAATTTTATTTTTACTGTATAACTATTTAATTAGTAAAATTAGAAAGAACTGATACTAAAAGTTTTACACTATAGCTTAACTGTCTCTAAATAATTAACGGTACTTTGCCCGATGAATATATAAGTCCATGAGCTTTACCACTTTCTGCACATAAATTGATTTTCACAAATTGACCATCACTTTAAAACACTCACTGTTAACACTTCCGATGCTCCCGGTCACTGGGAGGACCCCGAAAGCCGTGGGACCACGGCAGCGGTCACTTCCCGCTCGCGCCGTCCTCGTGCCTGGCTCGTGGGGCGCCCTGCAGCTGGCTCAACCGCATCACGTTCATCCGAGTGCTCCTTTCGATCTTCTTGCTGATGCATTTGCTCAGATATCTTGCTATCAGGAAGATCATAGCAAATACGACGGCAACGACGAGTACGCATATGTACAGATTAATTGACCCCAAATTATTTATTATATTCTCGTTGTGCTTGTCAATTTTGTTGGAGTAACCGATTTGGTTAATAATATCCCCTGTTTCTAATTCTGCTCGTTCCGGCCGGGATGGAAGCTTGCTGTTGCACATTTTTAATTATTTTTTTTATAATGGAAAAGTACAGTCCATGATGAATTTAACACGAAGAATCACGTAGCGTCGCCCGATCTGCCAAATATGGCGCGCGACGCGTCACTGGCACGGTCGCCATGTAGGGAACGGCGTGAGGATGAGATGAGTGATACAACCGAATGCTGAATAAACACTGATTTATTATAGTAATGCAATAGAATATATAGATTACCAATACATATACCACAGCCGCCGTGGGTGAGTGCGGCTATTGTAGAGACAGATGTCAGGATTGAAGGATCGTTTTTGGGTTCGCACCTATTTAATTAGGAAAATGGCAATAATGGAGCGCAATGCATTTAAAATAATAATGCTTAGTTAGTTTTCCGCTGTTCCATTACTGCCATCATGTAAAGTAACCTGGTTTGGTCACGCGTCGGGCTAGTCGAGTGCGAGTCTTGCGCCGCTGCTGTGGGTATGTGGACCTTTTACATTTGCAAAATGGCAATAATGCAATGTAAGCGTTATACATGTAAATATTAGGATTTGTTGAAAGATGTTTTAGTTTGAAAGTATAAATATTTGTGTTCATAATGTGATCTCTGTACTTTGTACTTTAGAAAAACCTTTTATTTATTTTATTTAACTTAAAAATATGATAATTTTATATAAATTGTATTTTAAGTTATCATACATAATTTACGAATGTTATGTACACCTTTAATAGGTTTCTACAACGAAATTATAATTTTAATAACTGTTTTAATAATGTTAGTTGTATAAATAAGCTGCTGGTGTTCCAGTTGAAATAAATAAATAAAAATATACTTAGGTGCGAGAACTTCACTGAAATCCTATTCATATAAATGAGTAAGATAATAACTGACCCAATCCACAAGCAATCATAATAAAAATTTCCCCCCTTCTCCCCAGGCGAGTGCGTGCCCACCGACGAATCCTGCACATCCATCAAATGCAACGCGGGCACCAGCTACATCTCTAACGCAGGTCAATGCCCCGAGCTGCGCTGCGCCGCCGCCTCCTGCGAGGCCTGCGTGTCGCCCCGCTGCACCTGGACACGACACGCTTACAAACAAGGTGGCCACATGGACTATACCTATACCCCGTCCAAGATAACGAGATAAAGGTCGAACAACAAGGACAGATATTATGTATTCTTTATCTTGGATGGGATATACACGAGTAGCTAGAGCAACGTCCAGCTTATGTGTGAGATAACTTTTCCAATAGTAGGTAAATTCCGGTGTTGATAATAGTGTCCCAAATTTACAGCCAATATTGATTTCGCGATCTTACCGCTAAGTTTAGCATACATTTCTAGTTATACATAGACAGTGTTTCGTATCAAGCAGCTGCCGCTTGATTTTTATCGATAAATTATACTTATAAAAACTTTGTTGCAGGCCAAATAACGCGAATATCCGAGCCCGTAGAACCAGTGGAGATCTTCAACTGGACGTGTGCCCTCATAGAGGAGCCGGGGCGGACCAATCTGCGCCCGAAGACCAAAGACCAGTGTCCAATGAAGTGCCATATGTATGACGACTGCACATCTTGCTTGAGCTCAGACGGGGCCGAAGGAGGGTTCTCTGAATGCCACTGGGCGACGCATCTCGGGAAGTGCATATCGCCAGCCTATCAACCCGTTTACTGCGCCGGCGGCGTCTGCGGTTTAGTCCTGACTAAAGCGGATAAGAATAAGTGTCCCGCCCCGTGTAATACCTTTAGTCAGTGCTACGACTGTCTCCATCACTCGCATTGCGGCTGGTGCGCGATAGAGGGAGAAAACGGAGAAGGGGTGTGCACGGAAGGGGCTATAGACTCGCCTTTAGACTACTCTACTAAGACCACTTGCGCCGCAGTGTACTCGAAAGCTAATCAGCAGGAGATCGAGGTCAATGACACCTTCACGTGGCACTACACTCGTTGTCCGCCCGAGAATGAGTGCGAGAATGGACATCATCAGTGTAAAGAGGAATCGGAGGTATGCTAATGCGTTTTAATTACATATTTATTGGCGTTTGAAACATAATTTCT
This sequence comes from Plutella xylostella, assembly GCF_932276165.1. Lineage (NCBI taxonomy): Eukaryota > Metazoa > Arthropoda > Insecta > Lepidoptera > Plutellidae > Plutella > Plutella xylostella. The sequence continues at coordinate 4,776,498 of NC_063984.1, read as the reverse complement.
AAAGCTTCTGTCTAATTGACGCCAACTAACTACATAACTTCACGTAATTTACTATTTTTTTTACATCAATGCCTCCTATAACTCATCCCACATCGGAAGACACCGTGTAGCTCAGGTTATACGGTGCCGGCTTCCGTAATACCGCGGTTACGTCCGCATATATGCATCTATCCGTGTATATGAATACATATGTATATTAGGCATCTGCTGTGTGGCACCCATATAAGAGACTCTGTAGCCAAGTATATTGCCTAGGGTATAATACTATATTTCCATTCCCGCAGGTATGCGTGGACCTGCCCTCCGGCTACGAATGCGCATGCGGGGGCGGCTACAAGCGCTCTGACGGCGCATGCGTGGCAGTCTGTTCACAAGGCTGTGTGCGCGGCGTGTGTCTACACCCGGACGTGTGCCACTGCGACTTCGGATATGTCGGCGCTAACTGTAGTATACAGTGCCAGTGTAATGGCCACTCTAATTGTGAAGGCCCGGATAAGCTGGATAAGTGTATCGAATGCCATAATAATACTATGGTGAGTGTGTTGTTTGTTGTTTTTGTTTTGTAAAATATAGCATGAGTCCTATGACGTGTGCCACTGCGACTTCGGATATGTAGGAGCTAACTGTAGTATACAGTGCCAGTGTAATGGGCATTCTATTTGTGAAGGCCCGGATAAGCTGGATAAGTGTATCGAGTGCCATAATAACACTATGGTGAGTGCGATGTTTGTTGTTTTTATATATATATTATATTACGAGTCTTATGACGTTTGATTAAAAGATGCTTATGTCTGTTAAAAAAAGTTAATTTTCTCTTGGAAACAAATGAAATGTTTACTTTTTACAACTGTCACAGAGCTCATGCTATATTTTGCAACATGTAGGTTTGTCTTCTTATGCTCAGATTTTATTATTGTAACTTGCCTGTGTCAGAAAGGCTAACCCCCTTAATCATAAAAAAGTTATTGGACGCTTTAGCTATTGAACTATTTTGTCCCTCTCTGTCAAAGAAAAAATCGTTCTCTGTCAGAGAGTGATAGAACAGTTCTATAGCTAAAGCGTCCAGTAACTTTTTTATGAATAAGGGGGTTAGTTCATCAAAAGTTATATTATAATTTTCTTTTTAAAAAAACGTCACTCCTTTCAACATGAGTTAACTACGGGGAATTATAAAACGAGCGAACAAAAAAAAACTTTGCGACTGATGATGACATACTGTTTTAATAACTTGAGCGGTATGAATTTGAATAAGCGAAAAATTAACTAAACTGACGACGAATATTGATTTATAATAAAATCCAGAACGAGCTTACAAAAAGTGGATTGTGATAAATTCATTTCAGATGTTAAAATTTTATCCGAGCGACTTCATTACTAAGTGAGCGACTGGAAATACAGAGAGGGCAACTTCAATATTAAGATAGATTCGATTTTTCTAAGTGAGGTTATACTTAGCGAAGTACTAAAAAGTTCACTTTGAGCAAAGTTTTGTATGCTGCTTTATTAATGATTATTGGTTACTGATATTCTATTTGAGGGCTAATGTTTTTTATTATGATACGCTTTTTAATGAAAACTACAGATTTTTAATTGCGCGTTTGGACTGGCAAAAATGATCGTGCGACTGTCCCGAATTTTTCAATACATATGTATGCAAACACGTTTTGGGGCTAGCAATTCGGCTCAAACTAACAACACCACCACTGGAAGCAAAAATGATACCCATTGGACAAAAAAGAAAACGAGGTCGGCCCACTAAGTCCAAGCCCGCACTTATTTACCAGCGACGATGAGTAGTAGGGCTCCTCATACCTATCAATGTTTCTTAGTATTAATAAGAAGTTTTTTTTTAGTTGACTGAAGCGTCTTATTTTATTTTTTGTTCATTTGATTGAAATAAATGCATGCATATTACTTTATTTTTACGGAGTACATTGTTTTATTTAATTACTTACCCTTATATTTCAATAATAAAATTTTCAACTAATAGAATAGTGTTTCTTCAAATAGTTATTTCATATTATTTTTATTTTTTCATTATACTCTGCTCATTAGTGTATTTTTCATTTTGTATTCGAAACACTTCATTTAAGATAAAATGCCGCTCAGTATAAAAAATACATTTGCCAAATATTGAAAAAAAATGCAGGACGTAACGTTGACACTCAAACAAATATTAGGTCGCTCAAATATTATGAAGCTGCTCATTTTGTATTTTAAGTAACTCAAATTAATGTTTGTAAGTTGCTATTCTGTTGATTTCTCGTCACTCGCAGTCAGTCGCTCACTTAGTAATTCTATAACCCAAATTAATAAATTTTGACACTTAGAACTGTAATTTACAGTCACTCGTTTTATTGCTACCCGTTAACTACCGCCACTTTAGTAATTAACTACAAATTTATTCATCTCCCAGGGTAATCAATGCGAGAAATGCAAGCCGATGTTCGTGGGCGACCCTACAGACAACGGCCAGTGCACGCCTTGTTCCGTCTACTGCCACGGACACACCACTGTCTGCACGAGCGACGTCGACGCCCCGCCCACCTCCCGCGACCCGACCAATGGCGAGCTAGACGACTTCTACCGCGAGACCGGCCAGCCAATCAGGGCGCGGTGCGTGCGCTGTGCTAACTACACGGATGGGCCTAAATGTGAGCGCTGTATCGAAGGTTACTTCCGAGGCTCGGAGGATTTGAAGGATGCTTGTCGACCGTGAGTGTTTGTGTTTTGTTTCTAAATATTTATAAATACGTACCATAACTTTGTAGTTTGTTTCAAAATATTTATAAAAACTAATATTTATAACTTTGTGGTTGATAATTTCATCACAACCCATCACGTCCCCACTGCTGGGGCACGGGTCTCCTTCCAATGAAGGAAGGGTTTTTAAGTAAATAATATTTTATAACCAAATATCCTTGTCAGTTGCGAGTGCCACGGCCACGGCGACACGTGCGACCCGGTGACCGGCGAGAAGTGCAACTGCGGCAACAACACGGAGAGCGACGCCTCCTGCCAGACCACCTCCTCCAGCAAGAACTCCGCGCAGGTACCTGTCATAATCCAGTAGCCGCCACAGTGCCCTCCAGTCATTTGTCTGTCATAGATTCGTAAAATCTTGTACCCGTCACAGTGTCGACAGGTCCTGTACCCATCACAGTGTCGACAGGTGCTGTACCTACTCGTCACAGTGTCGAACGAGTCTTGTATCTGTCATAGTGTCGACGAGTCTTGTACCCGTCACAGTGTCCAGAGGTCTTTTATCCGCTCACACTATCAACTCCTCATGTACCAGTCCCAATTCTCCATCAGTCCTCATTATAGTCATTGTATACTGGCCACTATTATAATTATGCTCAGTCAGCTTTTATTACCCAAATTCTTGAGTGTACACACAAAATGTGTCATTCTGTCAAAATCGTATGAAAGTAACTGTCAGCTATCGATAGATAGATGATTGAAACTGGCAGTTAGACATTTACCTAATAGTTCCTTACCTGCCCGCAGGAGTGCTGGCGCCACCAGTGCGTGAAGTGCCGCGACCTGTACATGGGCGACCCGCGCAACGGCCACCAGTGCTACAAGACCATCAACATCGAGAACAAGTTCTGCTTCGACGGGAAGAGTATTGGTGAGTTAATATTATAGAATTGCCCCCGAATTCATAGAGCTATTTGGCACTTTGAAATAGGTTTAAAATTGTGATATTTGACTGACGTAAATAGTTGAAACTCGTGTGTTTCAAAAAGTAAAACTTGTTCAACAAAATTTAACCTTGTTGTAAATTAACAATACGGTCTATGATTTTGAGGGTTAGACTATAACTGTATGCAGTTTTTAAAGAAAGTCTCAACTTTTATTATTGGTAAAAATAATTCCGCGAATTTTTAAAAGCTGTAGAATCTTGTGTATAAGGGCACCATGAGTACCTACCCCACTTTTGCAACATTCTGTATGTTTCTAAACTGAGTTTTCACCCACAGACGAGTGCAAGATGAAGCCGCGCCCCCTCTTCCCGGGACAAACAGTCTTCGTAGCAGTAAACCCTCGCTACATGAACGTGGACATCCGCGTGATCGTGGACGTGACCAGCGGCGCCGTGGACCTGTTCCTCAGCCCCAACGACAGCTCCTTCGTGGTCTCCGTCAACGCCAGCACCGGCGCCCACGCCGTGGAACTAGACCCAAGTTACTACAAACACGAGCCGTTTAGGAAAATGCCGTCGTTTGATGATGAATACCCGGAGAAGAAGTCACGAATGTCCTGGTATTATGAGAAAACGGAGTATACCCTAGCGGATTACAAAGCTAAAGATCTGGCGACCTATGTCACGGTTGATAGGAGGAATATCTTGTTAAGAGTCAGGAATCTGAAGAACCGCCTAGTGCTGACGTTGCCTCAGAATGTTCATGACCTGACTCACACGAAGTTCTACATTATTCTGCGCGCTCTGCCCTCGGAAGAAGGCGCGGCGACGTATGGCCTGGTCTTCTTCCGTCAAGACCAGCTGCACATAGACTTGTTTGTGTTCTTCTCGGTGTTTTTCTCGTGCTTCTTCCTGTTTCTGGCGGCGTGCGTGGTGGCGTGGAAGGCGAAGCAAGCGGCTGATGTGCGCCGCGCCAGGCGGAGACATGTTGTCGAGGTAAGATACGTACCTACTTGAAAATGAAAAAAATTAAAAATGAAAAATAGTTCATTGTTCAAAACATTTCAATACACTAAAATAGCCAGAGCCCCTGTGCTAGGTTAAAAACCTGTATTACTGGGTACTCCGCCCCACTACCACTACCACTACCCCATACTTGATGTTATTAATAGCGTTTAAAATTTGTAAAATACACAAGTATTGTTACGGCGCATTGTTGATGCGATAAGTTTTCAAAGTACTGCATCCAAAGTTCAATGACAAACTGTCTGACAATAAATCCACTTCAGCAGATGTTGCACATGATACTCAATACTTAATCATTTATTGCTCCATAAGTTTTACGGATGATGCTACATTAGATCGCAACTTCGCAGCAGTGCACTATCCAACAGTAACTTTGGAATGGTCTCTTTTAAATAATTTATACAAATTTTAAAAAATAATAATTCATCCATTGGCGTAATACCATTCCACCATCACCCTACAACTCATTCAAACCCACAAAGCTCACACCAAATCCACGTCCGCAGATGTTGCACATGGCGAAGCGTCCGTTCGCGGCGGTGACGCTGGTGCTGAGCGGCGCGACGCCGGCGGCGGGGCGGCGGCGGCGCGCGCCCGACGTGAGGCCCGTCGCCATCGAGCCCACAGGGGACGGGCTGGCGGCTGTCACTACCGTGCTTGTCAGGTATGTTGGAACGTTATTTATTGAATTTTGACGCCATAGTGAAGTCGAACAGGTGCCGTGTGAATGTGATGGATGAGAAAGATTTCAAAAGTGTATCTTTCGTTTGAATACAGGTGGACTTTTCGTTACGGCATTTATTTGAAGACACAGAAAACGCATCTACGTCCGTTCATACAATTCACTTTTTTGAGCAACCCTCACCTGCAAAATGTAAATAAATTCAACATAAATGGGTACTACCAGTATGTCGCATTTTACATTATCATATTTTGTTCATCAGACTACCAGGCGGGTCCCGCGCACCAGTGCGCATGTCGCTAGCATCGTCCCTGGTGCTGGTGGCGCGCGCCCCGCACTCCCGCCCCCGCGCGCGCCGCTCCGCCCCCGCGCACGCCCTCGCGCCGCCCCCCGACCACGCCACATAGCTACACACGCTGTGAGAGAGGGGTAGTCTCTAGAGGTCTTTGTAGTTACATGATTAGGGAGTATTACTACAGATATCACACTATTGTGGTGTTGTCAGCTAAAATACGCTAAAAAGCACAAATTGATTACCAGTAAGCTTCTGTTAAAAAGAAGAAAAGTGGGATAGTTTTATTGGCCGTGTCGCCCGCTACAGATCAAAAAGGCCAATTAAAGATGTTTATGTATTTTGTGTAATGTATATTGTTTGGAAAACAGCTCAGATGATTATGCTCATAAAAGTATTGTAGGGTTTGGTTTACTTTAAAATGTGATTACGTCGGTAAATTCAATGATGCGATATTATTTTTTAAAGTACAATTAATATTTATTTTTATATGGTTCTATAATATTTAACAGATTTTATGCGGCTTATTTTGCATAAATATTTCGCATCAGCTGCATTATAAATAAATAAATGTAGTGATGTTTGCCATAATATGATTACCTTAAAACGAGTGCTATAATGATAAATTTTAATTGCACAATTTTATTTTAGTTCGCATATATTGCGATTAGCAACTAATGGGTTTATTTAAATGTCAAAACTTCTAAAAGAATAGTTTATCTTGTTTTAGACCTGGTTTCTCATGATTCTGTTAGTTACAGTCTCAATAACGGATTTGCTGACGACGCGTTTAAGGATTATTACCCTTGTTAATTGGATGAGTCCCATGACGAAAATCTAACAGACCATTCATAAATCAAGCATTATGTGAATCATTCACTCACACTTCATTCAATATTCTGTCATATTCATTGAAATTGGTGTCTATGTCTCTATAATGTCAAACAACCTCAAACAACCAAACTTTTTGGTTTTGAGGTTGCCATGGTTACTATTTCTATCGAGGTTGTTTTTTGACATCCGTCATTGAAAATAATATCATTACGCCATGCCCTTTGAAAAACAATACAACAAACTAGATGGAATAACACCTCAATTTCTAAGTAAGGTCTTGTTTTAAAATATTTTGTTAGAAGATTTTTCACTTAATTCAATAGTTCTCATTAAGTCATTAGGTTTATCTTCTTATATCTACTTCTGTGGTCTAGTGGTAGAAGCTCAGCTTCATCACCCAAGGATCCCGGGTTCGATTTCCAGGTAGGGCCATCAATTTGTGTTTCTATATTGCGGTTCTAAATTAGGTTAGGACATTAAATTAAATCTTTTATCTCGGTTTGACATTATATAAAACCCAGACAGTATTTCGCTTCATTTTTTATGTCACACAACATCTAGTTCGTATATTGTTTATCAAAGGCTCTGTTCATTTTTCCATCTTGAATCTTGACAGAATGAGTCACATGTAAACAACCCGTTGCCTGGTTACCGGTCTTAACCAAGTCTTAGCGGAACCCCACAGCAGCAATCAAGTTTATCACCCGATCAAGGGAGTTAACCCCGTGATTTAGCATGGTGGGACACTCACTAACTTTAACGGTCCAAAATGTAACCAAACCGAGGTATTTTTAACCTAACCGAATGGTGTGAAATTAGGCCTTAACGTGATAAGAAAAAATCTCGGGATAGCGATCTGCGCACAATTTTTCACGTTATACCTCCATTATTGGTATAGTGCTGTTCTCAGCTAATCCTCTATGTATTGTCGAAATTTAAGAGCCAGTGTTGGAGTAGACTGATTTCTTTATTGTTTGTTTTTGTTACTAAAGATTGAAAATTTTATATAGAAACTGTAACTTGAGGAAAAATGCGTTAAAATATCTATGTTTAAACCTACTAGTTTGTAGTAAGCATACTATTTTTATTGTTTATGTGTATATATTGTTTTTAAGTGAAACCTTATTGGATTCCAAGTAAAGAATTTCTGAGAATGATCTGATTTTTAAAAGTATTTTGTTTGTAAAATAAAACTTTCAGTTCAACAATGGCCAAAGGAATAAAACGTAGCACAAGAGTGCGATGGTTGTGATATGAATTTGAAATGGATGTTGATATATTTTAAAAAAGCTGTTATTTTAGAATAACAAACCTTTACATATTATGTGATTTAGAAAGGCTCGGGTCACTAATCACTTACACTTATTACGAGTATTCACGCTCACAACTTTTCTATATTGTGTTATTTATCAATACTGTCCTATCTAAATATCAAAAATTTTAAAAACATAATTAAACAAAATCTCAGATAGTCTTTTTTGCATTAATTTTTAATCGGCATTATTTTGTTAAATTATTTTGGTGACATTATTAGGTGTAGAGTAGATTATTTTTATATATTAATATTTATAGGAAATGGGTAATGGTATGGTGAGTTACGGATGATGAATCTCCCGATGTTGCTCAGGTTTTTGAACTAACAACAGTATTTGTATAAAGGTTGATCAATTACTTGATTAAAAGTAAGTAGTGTCGAATTAAACTAAAGTATAAATAAGTTAAATATTGTATTTACCTCCCTATTGAATATAATTATATTGTGTAAGAGAGTACTGATAATATTATTGTTAAAATAATCAATGAACATTGAAATGTACCCTAGCAAAGGTAAAATAAGTCCAAGTTACATTCCATCTGTATGATATTATTGTAAATAAATATATATCTACTATGTATTTAAAGTATTTGATCACATTAAAGAGCTTTAAGATGATAATTAGAAAAATATTGCTCATCACTTTTGTTGGTAAGATCATAATGATATCCAGTTTATCCACTGACATACATTTATTTATTATGTAACTAAAAGAGTTTTATGTAGGAAAATGTTTAAAATATGTGTTTTTCTGTAAGTATATTATCGTATTCCATCCATGGTAGCATGTGCTCAACTTATTGGAAACTAGGGACTGTAGTTTTGTTTTTTGCCTTATACCTACGAATCTACCAACTTTCTCACATTCTGTCGGTTGCAATACATGTATGTGGAATAAGGCAGCTGGGGAAACCATAATAGTGGTTTGGATTGCATCCTTTATGTTAAAAGAGAAATTAAAACTGCTCAGTTAAATCAATAAAGAAAAAACCCTGGTGATAATTCAAAATTTGCAAAGTATTTAAGTAGCATTCATAAAATATATTATTTAAAATTAAGTCAGTGTTTGCTCAAATTGCATACATACATTTTACTTTTCATCACACTAATTCATAATTTACACTCATATTTTGATCTCTCTCCCTGGTATTGTTATTTTTTCTAATATCTACATTCCATGACCGATAAAGTGAATACCTATCATGACATTCAGGAGTAATGGCAGTATTACATGTAAGCAATATCTATTTTTGTTTAAATTTAAAATAAAATGTAAATGTTTATAAATAAAATATACTGTTGGTTGTAAGAAAATGTGTTTTATTTATTTTTTAACTTTAAAGTAAGGTGCTTAGTATCTGCGTAAGTTATAGGCTGTCGATTAGCAAGGCCCTACTGTAGTTAAATTATTTTCTGCATAAAGACATCAGATAGTGCCCAGTAATTCAATTTTAACTTAAAGTAAACAGTGCAAAGTTGTTAGGAATATTTAGTGTTCTTTTTGAGTTAACAGATGTGTTTTGATCTTTTGTAACAGTTCTTTCTTCACGGTGTCAGGGACGAGTGCTCGGGCTCGGGGAGTTACACGGGTCACCAATGTGTCCAGAGTTACATTGTTTCCTTCAGTCTCTTTCACCGCATCCCTGCACAGCATCCTCACTTGGTCCCTCCAGCCACACTCAATCAGCCTTCTCCGAAGTAGTTCCTTAAACCTAGAACAGAAGTAGGTTGTAAGATCTCATGCACTTTATACAACTAACTACCTAGAGCGAGACAGACTGTATGTTTACAGATTTTTTAATAAAAGGGACAATAAAACACGACATTTTTTGCATACGATTTCAAGAGCGAAAGTACTGTTAAAGTATGGTTTAACAATCTTAGTAGACCATGGCAAGTGACACGCATTTCACATTGAATTCCCATAAAATCGCTTGTGTAGTTGCTAGTTGATAGCTGGCTTATGTAGCAGTAATAATAAAATAACAATATTATGATGATGTAGGTTATTTTTGTCATTTGTGGTAAATTATTATGGCTGTGTGAGATCTAAGAGATCTTCCCTTACCTTTCACGATCTCCTGTGAGAATAAGACGCTGGTGTGCAATAGTATTATTTACAGTCATGACGGTTTCTATTAGAAAATACAGATATATCAAGATAATTTAACTTTTTTCTCAATTGCGGCACAAGGAAACGATGCTAAATGCTAAATTGTAAACAAAAGCCTAAAGGCAAATCAAAACTTGACAGCTTGACTTGACATTTGACAATTTTAACATTGACTATGTCACAATGACGAAAGATGTCAGCATCACATCACAGAACAATTTATGAAGCCTGAATCTTGCCGCGCTTTTACTCAGTGACGAAAGAATCATCATTGCTTTTATAGTGCCACAATCTTATCTGTTCCGGTGGTCAAAATCTGCAACTAACGTGACGTCATTGTCAAAAGTCATTTCATACTCTGTGCGTTATTTGAGTTGTCAATATCTGCGAAGAGGCTGACGCTACGTTATTTAATTTGTTTTGTGATTTTCTGCGTGAAAATAATTCCAAAAGCGCTGAAAAGTGATGCAAGAAAAATAATACTAGATATATTTGCTTTTATGCAGGAAGAATAACGTATTCAGGCGCCTTTAATTCCATTTGAAAAATTGGAAGAACGAGTTGCAGCGGCTACAGGTTAGTGTTGCCAAATATGACGAATAATTTTACCCATATACTCACATGTAATTTTATTAATATTTTCACCCCATCCCGTGCCCCACTGCTGGGGCACGGGATGGGTCATAATGAAAAGTATGTAATCTTTATTTTTCTTTGATTACAGATGACATGTCACTTTAAATGTTAGGCAGTATACCAAGAAGAATTTCGCGCACCTGCAGCGATTTTAGACGAAATAATGATGATTAATGACATCTTCTCCCAACCGATCAAGGGTTGGCTGGAAGAAATTGCTTTTTGGCAATTAGCCTTTGTACATTGTCTGAATTTCTTTTAATTTTATGCTGTTATTTTTTGTTACTTTAGAAAATTTAAAATAAAGTGTTCATAAATAAATAAATAATAATTACTTTTAGTTAGAATAGTTTTTTTTTAAGTCTATCTATCTCGTTATTCCCCCGACCCACAGATATTACCTAGGTATATCATTCATTGTAATCTAGATTTAATCTCTTATATCAGAACTAATTTTGTTTCTGTACGCCGTGGACATATTTTCCATACAACATCGTTTGATATATTATATCCTCTTTCATTTATTATCGGCCCTATATTTTGATTTATTTATACTTATGAATGTAACTTTAGGTAATAGCAGAAATGCATTGTCGTTTAAACCACAAATAGGCAAAATTTAATCGATGGCATCACTGGATTCGATCACAGCGATTCCGTCACCGGAACAGATAAGATTGTGGCACTATACATGAGCCAAACCTTCTTGAGAGAGGTATTTATGTCCCTTTGGTCAAACGTGAAGACAATCCTTCATACCCGAGTCCGCGTTTTTCTATGTTGCGGGGCCGTTTCAGACTTGCAGTGACATTTCACACACCTCTGGACCAATACCTGACATTGGCAGAATTGACGTATTTTGGCGCGAAAAAGTTTATTGTATCACATGCCAAAAATAATCAAAACTGAAAACTTTAAAAATTCAAAAGTTTGAAAAACTAAATCAGTCCATTTTACTGTTTTTCTTTTATCAGCCCGTCTTACGACTAGACAAGCAAGTGAAGCAAGTGAGATGCTTTGAATACTGCATATAGGTTTACTTATCAAATTAATTAAAGTAAGTACCTACTTACTTACTTTTCGTAATTTTCGTAACATATCATAGAAAAACAAAAAATCGTCTGAATAAGCCGTCCCTCTGGTTCCGGTTATTATACCTAGGTACTTATTCGGGTTCCTTCATTTCTTCCAGTACCTAGAAGAAGGCTTTAGTAATATTTACCCGGCCTAGAGTAGTAATCTCCGTGTCGTCGATTTCTGCATAGTACCACCATTATATTATCACGGAACTAAATAATAAGATAAGTATACTCGACATGCGGGAGGTAGAGGCAGATATGGTAACAGAGTGTCGTGAGGGTGTGATACATGATATCTGGATCATGTTCTTCACCCCCTGTTGGCCATAATCCAATTCAAGCCCATGTTAGTAAGTAAATGCAATGTTTGAACATTCCTGAATGTCTATGAGGGTACCTATTTTCCCTACGGATTTAAAAATCTAGTAAAATATAAAGCTGGTTCAGTTAACATAACAGCTACATTAGAATTTATTGTTGTACAGTAATTAGCCAATATTAATGTCAATAATAAATAATAACAATACAATACAATACAATCCTCTTTATTTGCACCAAAAAAAAACAGAATCAATACAAAATAAAACTTAAAAATAACAACAGTACAAAAAGGCGGCCTTATTGCTTATAGCAATAAGGCCGCCTATAACAACTATTGTAATAACTATTGTATTATGAAGATGGACCTACCTGTAAATCAATAAGTGAGTATTTTAGTATAATTTGGTATGATGTAATTTATCAATCTTATTGCATGTCAAGTAAAGCCAATGGGCTTAGTTCTATGGCTTCCTTGCTGTAACTGGACTCAATAATTCAGTAATCAATACCTGGCCAACGCAACTGTTAGTTAACTTGGAAAAAACTTATGTGTAATAATTAAAAATGAAAAAGTATTTGTTTTTTTGGATTCTATTTGTAGCTAAATGTTTTCTTGTGACTGATGTGAGTGAATTGCATTTTAGAAATGACTAACCCCCTTATTCATAGAGAAGTTACAAAACGTTTTAACTAATAAACTGTTTTGTCCCTCTCCAACAAAGAACAATTTGTTCTTTGTCAGAGAGGGACAAAACAGTTTATTAGTTAAAACGTATTGTAACTTTTCTATGAATAAGGGGGTTAGTGTATATGTTCAAACATATCATTGTATATTTTGTACATTGTATAACAAGATTCATACATTATTCCTCAGGCTCGCCAATTCCGAGTGACGGATCAAGTTTATTTAGATATCGAGAATGAAGAGACAAAGCTGGGGCGGGTTGTCATTGGTCTATTTGGAGACTTAGCACCAAAAGCTGTTAGAAACTTCAAAGTCTTGGCAACCAAAGGAATCAATGGAAAGTCATATAAGGGAACTCATTTCAATAGAATAGTCAAAAGATTTATGGTTCAAGGTAATTTACAAAGAAGTTGTTCATATTCATTTGTTTTGTCTAAGAGGCACATTACGATTGAAACAATATTACTTACGCTACTTACTATTGCTAGTAATATTAGTTCAATGCACAATACTCTAGATACCACTACCACTTATTATTTTCTGCTTTTAGCCGGTGATGTGGTGTTGGATAATGGCAAGGGATCTATCAGTATATACGGTGAAACATTTAAAGATGAAAACTTGGACACCAAACACACTCTGGCAGGATTTGTGTCCATGGCAAATAATGGTACCTACTTAATTATTTTCGTATCAATAAGATCATAAACATTTTAGTCACCTACTAGTGATTTTTAACTAAAGACATGGTAGTCACCCTTGGATCAAAACCTAAACTTCTATGAAAATTGGCACCTAGCACTTTCTGATGTAGGTACCGACACTATACCTACAGCGATTTCATTACGTATTCCTCATTTTTTTTTTCTTAACCTGTAGTGTCCCACTGCTGGGCAAAGGTCTCTCCCTGAACATTCCACTTATCCCTTTCTTGGGCCTGCTCACACCATTCCGTGTTAAAATTATTCCTCATTTATTATTGTTTATTGTTTTTAGGCAAAAACACAAATGGATGTCAGTTTTTCATAACTCTAACTGGAGCACCTTATCTGGATGGCACTCACACAGTGATTGGGAAGGTATGTTATTTATGTATTAATAAATTAGTACTTAACTAATCTTATGATAACTTACACACATTGTATTGCATTCTTAAATATTTTATTTCTATTCTCACATATCCTATTCTTGTATGTCTTGTTATTTAGGTACTGTAAACCACCCCACAGCGTAAATTTCAGTTCCAGTCAAAAGTAACTTACCACCATCGAGTTAAAGTACCTATAACTACCGCTTCTTTTAACCCGCGTGACGTCCTCAGGTGGTGGAAGGGCAGAACATCGTGCACATGATCGAGCACACTCCCACCGACAGCGACGACCGTCCCAAGTACCGCGTCGTGATAGCGGACTGCGGCCTGCTGCCTACTGAACCTTACTACATTTCTGATGACCCATACGAGTAAGTACTGTTTTCGGACTTGATTATAGGTTTCGTGATGCGATGTCATTACACCTAAGTATTAATCTAATTATAGGTACATACCAGAAGGCCTAGCACAGGGCGCAAGTGGTGATAAAAGTTTTTGGTTGTCTTGTCACGTCTTGGCGTGCGCGTCTTGCGCCCCGTGCTAGGCCTTCAGATTTCTGTATAACATATTTATTGCTTCGTAAATGTATTCATACCACTATTTAGCAGGGGACCAACTTACCTCGTGTATGACTTTCGTGGTATGCGATAATTTTATCAAAACAATGCTAAGTAGTCCTTTCGGTTTTCCTGTAAATTTCAAAGCTTTCCACGGTATGTTTACTATTCAAAATGATAATATTTTCAGTCTGAAGGCGTGGATTAAAGCATCTGCCCTGCCGCTGTCGATGTCCTTCTCGATCCTGGGCTTCTTCCACTGGCTCATGAGGAAGATGGAGATATAGGAGCAGCTTCAGAAAACAACATCGGTAGTACTTTTAAACTTTACTGTTAAACTTACAAATGTAACTTATAGGTATATAAATTATTTACATTTAATACAGACGTTGCATTATCGCAATCTTGGTTTTTGATGGTAGTTTTTAAACTAGATTTTAATAAGTTAGTTAGGTAATTGTTTACTGGCACACTACTCAAACTACAGACAGCTATAACTAGACAAAGTTGTCAGTATTTTTACCAGTCTAATAAACCCTCATCAATCCGTGGATCCAATCCAAATAGGTCTATAACATCAGCCAGTAAGCAAGCTACATTGCTACCGCAGACTAAGCAACACTCCTATAACAACAAGCACAGTCGCGGGCACCATCCCGTGGGACGCCCCCGGCGCGGGTGGCGGCGCGTCGACGGCGGTGTCGGCGGCGCGACGCTCGGCCGTGGTGCCGCATGCGCGCGCGCACGACGCCCACTCGCGACACACGTCGCAAGCGTGAGCTGTGATTGGCTGGAAGAACACGCGGGCGCGGTGACCTGGGGGAGTAAAGGATACGTTATAGTTGTTATAAAACTTTCTGAGCCGAAAGCGGCCTAAAGAAAATTTGTGTTATTGAATATATTGCCCTTCCATCTGCACTCAGAACATTTCGTGACCAGATTTTTGTCTGTATTTTTTTTACTCTGCATTAACCAGCATTAACGGCATATTAACAACATTTTACAAACAAAATTTGCTGACCAGATTTTTTAAATTTTAGTCTGTAATTAATTTTTTTTTTTTTTTTTTTTTTTGGTCGTTGGTTACAGCGGCGATTAGACGTGTTTTGTTACGCTCTTATCTAAAGTCCTCTAAATCGTGTCAAATGTGCAAAGTTTGGATCTGAAGTGCACATCACCAAAGTGTAACACAGTGAAAGTAGCAATCGAGATAATACCGCCCTGTACAGACAGATGAACTTGGAATTTAAGGTACGATAAATCTAAACTACTTCAACGGCCGCTTCCTTCGAATTCCTACCCTACGAACACGGGCAAAGCAGGTCAAGTTAACTCGAACCTTTACCTAAAGAAAACTCCTCGTTACGAACGTACTTACTGTGTTCCACTAAATACAGTCACTAATAACAACACTTCAAACAACTCGTACTTTTGTTACAAAATGACCAATAAATGCAACGGGTGCGGCGAAAATATCGCCACACAAGACTTCATGAACTGCAATAAATGTCATGCGCATTATGATATCCTGTGCCTTAACATCCCAAAGGCAACATTCACGTCATACACTGTTGGTTTCAAAAGAGATTGGTTATGCCCAGAGTGCCAGTGCGCAGCGCCTAAATCCGACAACACTCCTGTGCGCGGAGCAACGACAGCGGCGAAACTGTCCAAGCCGCTAACAGATAACAGCAACATAAACGTTACTCGAGGAGGGCAAAAACCGACTAAGGCAAAAGCTGCCACGAACAAAAGCGATTCAGACACTTCTGGTTCAGTTGCGATGACAAATACAAAAGTTGCTACGAACAAGAGCGATTCGGACATATCCAGTGTGGTTGAGGAGATCCGCCTACTGCGTCAAGAAATACTAGATATGAAATCAATTTTTAGTAAGAAACTAGAAGAGTATGAGAAAGTTATTGCCACGCAATCTACCGAAATATTGGATCTCAAAGCTGCAGTATCAATACTCCAAGAGAACGCCAGGAACACGGAACAAAGGGCACTGAAGAATGAGATTGAGATCATTGGAGTTCCGGAAACTGAAAATGAAGGCCTACAACATCTAGCGATATTAGTCTCAACAAAGATGGGTGTGGATCTGAGTGAATCAGACATAGATACGGTGTTCCGCGCTGGACCAAGGCGTTCTACACTGTCGTCAAACCTGCCCGCGACTATCAATTATCCCCGACCGCTCGTCGTAAAACTAGTTCGGCATGCAAAACGCAACGAAATTATCAAGGCTTCTAAAATCAGGAAGAACCTGAATTCGGAAGGGATAGCGCAGGGTCCTGTGGCCAAAATGTATGTGAACGAGAGACTCACAAAAGAAAATCGTCTCTTATTCCGTGAGGCTAGAACTAGGGCTCATAACTATAACTTTCGCTACTGCTGGACCAGAGATGGATCAATCTACATTAAAAAGGCTGATGGAAGGCCAGCAATACACATCAAGTCCCAAGAAGACCTGGATCAACACATCGGAGCCGCACCCATCACTGGTTAGAAGAACACTATCACCTAATCTGCAGCGATATCTACTAATAGTAATGTATAACCCTTCCCAGCTAACTGAATGCTTTATGAACATCTTGAATGTAATATTGTCTCTGCTTACACTATACTATACAAATGACACACTTTTCAGCAATACACACACGAAAACTTATAAAAGCTATCCAAACAAAACTGTATATTTCCTCTTCGTCGACAGTACTTTTATGCCTATTAAACAAATACTAAACATATATCAAAAACAACATCCTAAAACACTCATAAAACGTATTGAAACCATAAAATCGTCAATATTCAACAATCTCTGCTCTCATGGCAACAACCTGAAACCTGTATCAAGATCAGATTATAAAAATTATATCAATGAATTTACCTGAAATATCAGAAGATCTAGACGTAATATTTACGGCAAACTGTCATGTAGTAAATACAATGGAAGAATGTGAGAGCATAATTAGTAATCAATCAAATTTAAAAATCCTTACATTTAATATTCGAAGTATAGAAAAGAATTTTGATCAGTTTTTGGTTGCATTAAAACGTACTAATATTAAATTTGACGTTATTATTTTAACCGAGTGCTGGCTAAATGATAGAACTATTGTGGGTGTAATTGAAGGTTATTCTCATTTTCGCACAAACCACTACATAAACAAGGCATGTGGGGTGGTTGTTTATATAAAAACTGATTGGGAAGCATCAATGTCTGAGACTTCTTTACTTAAAGAAGCTAATGGAATTATTGTTGATGTCCCGAATAAATTTACGGTTCTGGGTATATACCGGTCACCATCCTTTAAAAATACCAGTATTTTCACAGAATCACTAGATATGGTTTTGAACACACTAAAAGATAAGCAATGTCTCATACTCGCAGGAGATATGAATATTGATATAATGCCAGACACTATTACGGAAAGTCGCTCTGAATACCTATGCTTAACAGCGCAGTATGATCTTGTACCGGCAATTGACAAACCAACCAGGTATTCTACTTGTATTGATCACATCCTCACAAGATCCCGACTTAAACCTTTAGGCGTTGTATGTAGGTCGGCTATGACCGATCACGACTTGGTCATGATTGGTATACCCCAATTGCAGATGAAGGGGGGAAGTCGGTCTCGGTTAGTCAGCAAACTAAATCTCGCAGCCATAGAGGATGATTTGAAAGAGGTAAACTGGTCACATGTTTTAGACTCAAAAACGGCCTCTGACGCAACTGTGGCTTTTAACAAAACTCTTATAGGTATAATAGAAAAACATAGAGTCATACACAAGGTAAGCCGTTCTAAGTACAGCCTTAAAACGTGGATAACACCGGGATTAATTAAATGCATGAGACACCGTGACGCCCTACACCTGAAAGCACGGAAGAGGCCAAAAGACGCTATTATTCAACAGACGTATAAACGTTACAGAAATTTCTGCTGTGACCTTTTGCATAAACTTAAGCACCAGTTTGAACAAAAACAACTAGACGAAAACAAGAATAATCCTAAAAAACTATGGCAAATAGTGAAGGACATATGTCATACTCGTAAGCAAAATGCACCTGCGACGGAACTATTGAAGTCAAAAAATAACACCACAGAATCACTAGACTACTGTAATGATTACTTTTCCACGGTGGGAGGTAAGTTAGCAAACGAAATCCTAAACAACCAAGGTATTACCGAACAGTTACTAGCTGATGAAATTTCTATCGCAAATGGTAAAACTCACAGTTTTTATATGCACCCAACTGACGAATTTGAAGTAGACTCAATCATACGAAACCTCAAAACGAGTGGCGCCTCTGGCCTGGACTGCATCAATAACAATTTAATAAAACAAATAAAAAACCACATTATTACACCTTTGACACATATATGCAACCTAAGTATATCATATGGTGAGTTTCCAGAGCCATGGAAAAAAGCTGCAGTTTGTCCAGTATACAAAAGTGGTCCCAAGGATACGCCATCTAATTATAGACCCATCTCATTACTCAGTTGCCTATCAAAAGTTCTCGAAAAGCTGATAAACCAACGCCTCATATCATACCTAGAGACGAACAATTTGCTTAGCAATAGACAATACGGTTTCAGGAGAGGAAAGTCCACGGAGGACACCGTCGATGACCTAGTCAGCCTTATATGCAACTTGTTAGACAGTGGTAATGCTTGCATTGGTGTCTTCCTGGACTTGGCAAAAGCCTTTGACACAGTATCAATACCAATATTGTTAAGAAAGTTAGAATATATCGGTATAAGAGGATTACCACTTCAGTGGTTTCAATCGTATCTGAGTAATAGGAAACAAGTTGTGAGGATTGGTGAAAGCATGAGCACGGAAAGTAGGATACAATTTGGTATTCCCCAGGGCAGTATCTTAGGACCTACCATGTTTCTGGTTTATATAAACGACATCTCGGACTTTGTCCCAGCAGACGCACAACACTTCTATTACGCAGATGACACTGCTGTGATCTTTAGCGATGCTACTTGGGATGGCGCATTTCAGAAGGCTGAAGCTGGCTTGATGAGTCTGGGCAAATACCTTAATAGAAACCTTCTAACCTTAAATACAGACAAGACAAAATACGTCACGTTTTACAAGACTCTTGCTTCGTGTCCACCAGATACAAATGGTATTAAAGTACATAGGTGCAACTTACAAAACAATTGCCTGTGCCCGGAGATTCAAAGTACAAACACCATCAAGTATCTTGGTATTAAGATTGATAACACCTTATCTTTCAAAGCACACATACACACTCTATCGGGGAAAGTCAGAAAACTTATCAATATAATGAAACTCTTAAGGCACTGTGCTAACAAGGACCTTCTGAAATATATTTACTTAGCACTATGCCAGTCAATCATAGGATATTGCTTGCGGATCTGGGGTGGGTCAGCCAAAACACACATGATGGAAATTGAACGCGCACAACGCTCAGTTTTAAAAGTAATGTTAGGTAAACCATTTCGCTATTCCACTAATAAACTATTCGATGAATGGCAACTTCTCAGTGTTCGTCGACTTTATATTCACTTAGTCACTATACGAGTTCACAAAACTCTACGAACAAGCCCGGACTACCCAGAAATAATAAAAAAACGTGTTTATAAAATACCTACTTCATCTGTTAGTACGTCTTTTGCGAGAAGACACAGCTATTTCCTATATCCACACATTTACAACAATGTCGCCAAAGAATGTTCTCTAAAACAATTATCTGTACACGAAGTGAAACTTAAGGTAAAACGATGGTTACTAAGCCTAAATTATGATCAAACCGAGTCCATCGTAACAATACAAACGTAGCGTTAAAACTATTAATATGTATTTATGTATGTATTCATAAGGATATATATGTATATCTATGTTATAACAATATTTATTTAACACACTGTCACGATCATAATATTATTACACACTACATTTTTATTTTATTTTTTTATCCCATGAAATAATGCAAAATCGCTTCCGCTTGTGACCAACATTGTCGTTCATAGCAATCAAATAGGAATAATACTCGATCGCCACGACACAGGTTCGCCTAGTGTGGGATCATCGGTAAACTATGTGAACTTATTTTAATCTACCCTCTTTGTAACTTGCTCGTATTTGTCATTTATTTTATATATATTTTTTTCTCGATGTACAATGTTACCGTAATAATTGCATGTTTGTGTATTAGTTTTAAGTTTTAATTCGTATATGAATAAATGAAATTGAATTGAATTGAATTAAATTTAAATTTAAGCAATTGCTTTCACGGAACTGGCATTGCTTGCGTCGCGATATTGTCATAGACACGTGGCGGTGGCTCTCTATACTCACTATCATCATACAAGTCTCTGAGCGTGGCGTGTCCGGGCCGCTGTCTGGCCACGGGCAGCGCGCGGGGCGCGGCCAGCGTGGCGCAGCGCTCTCTCGGCTGCAGGGCTCGCAGCCAGGCCAGCACGCGCGCGCCGCCCGCTGCGAGCCGGGCTGAGGATACGTGTGGCGCCGCCTGGTGGGGACAGAATGGAACTAAGTACATAGTTCATTTATTTTAACGGAGTACATAGAGTCTACTTGTAGAGTAGTTTAACAATGTACGGCCGCCGCGTTACCCAAAGGCGCTTGAAATCTCTTACATTTAGAAGCGTATCGAATGGAAATTCACAAGTCTCGTATTACTCACTTTAGGTACGTAGGATTATATGTATACGATAGGATTTTAATAAGTTACCTTTAGCTCTGTCAAAGTGTGGATGTCGGCCAGATATCCAGAAGGCAGCTGAACGGTTAGAAGAGTCAATCCGCTTATCGTTTCATTACCTTGTGGCACGAATCTGTAACAAAAATCGTATTTTAAAACTTTGAAGCCTCTTTGGTGTCTCTTTGCAAGATTTATAGCTTTAACTTTCACCTAGCGATATAGGTACATAGATGTTGCCTATAGGGACGTGTCGTATGATCACGTGGGTACTGGTGCTATATGGAACGTACCCGACACATATAGAGAGCTGCAGGCGGTCTCTAGTGGACACGGCGTCCACGCGCGGGTCCAGCGTGTAGCGCGGCCACGCGGCGGTCACGTGGGTACTGGTGCTATATGGAACGTACCCGACACATATAGAGAGCTGCAGGCGGTCTCTAGTGGACACGGCGTCCACGCGCGGGTCCAGCGTGTAGCGCGGCCACGCGGCGGTCACGTTGGTGCTCCCGCGCGCCGCCACGCCGAGGACGGCCAGCCCGCGGCCCTCCGTGCGGGCGGAGGCGGCGCGCACGTTGCGGACCTGGGAAATGGCATGATTAGGATTAATATTCGTATCTTAGGTAGGTACATCAGTAGATGGTCTTGTTAAGCAGGTATTCGAAAATATTTCAAAGCAACCGTCTGATGTCCCAAAGATTAAAGCCGCAAAAAAAAAACACTTTTACATTCGTTTTACAAACTTGCGCATGAAGATTCTATAGTGAACCTACTGCGGCATCTAGGGTACATAGACCTTGACCTAGTTCCCTACAGCAGTAAATCCAAGTGAATTACCAGTTGTGTCTGTATGATGAGTGCGTTGTCGTCGTCGATGTTGAACTGCCGCGGCTCCTCGGACCCCGTCACGTTGGCCGACACTCGCATGTTTGTTGATGTCTTTATTAGCTGTGCCATTTGAGACAGGGACTCCAACTGAAAGGAAAATATGGGATTATTTAACGCCACGCCACGATTATAACAGTCCAAAAGCCAAAATCTTTCTTTAAAACACTTCGGTACGAGTAGGCTTATCGGCAATCCAACACAAACAGCAGTAATAATTGAAGGTAGATAAAATATAGTTGTGCCGCTTTTCTAGACACTACTATAGCATGTTTCGCGAGAAAGTACCTACGGGATAATACGAGCCTATAATAATGCCTCGAGTACAAGATCTGCTTCACATCATAGGTAAATAACTTACAACATCAGGGTCCAGAGTCCCCGGCTTCGTAGCAGCCAGTAGGAACCTAGCCACAGGTATGGCCTGGTCCACCAAGTTAGCAGCCAACATAGCCCGCAGGCCCCACGCCGCTGTTGAAGCCTCGGCACTGTTGTGACGTAGCCACGGGTTCTTCCATTCAGAGCCTGACAGCTGGCGGCTCCAGTAGCGCTCTGAACCTGGGTGGAAAAGTGGAGTTATTAAGGGTTGTTTGCTTTAGCATCGTTAATAGTGTTTTTCTGTGCCTCGTTGGGAGTAGACGTGTTCCTTAAACTATTTTTTGAATATAATTATTTAATTCGAAGTTTTCGATCAGTCAGTTCTCTACCTGCTCTTGAATTATCGGCCCCTCTCGTACTATCTTGCGGTGAAGCCCATATAGTGCCAGCGCCATATTGGAATTTGTGTTGCTGTCTCACTTACCGAAGCACCTTGTGAGTAATTTTCACTATTTACCTGTACTGGTGTCAGAAAAAAGCGAAAAAACCGCGGGCCGCACCCGGACGCGAACCGGCGGCCTCACGCGTCTGGGGTGAACGCCTTAACCACTGGACCACTGATACTGGCAGCGCTGCGTGCGAATTACTTGATATACCTCTACGACTATCCATACTCGTGGTAATACCGACACCGGCCAATTTCAAACGATTGTGTAGTTGTGTGCACAAATCACTTACCTATTTATACGCGGCATACGGTTATATACAGCATGATGCACTCCCCATCTAAATCCAAGCAATCTCACTCAAAATCAGACATATCAATGCCATCAGATACCGCACTACGGAAGCGCAAAACACCTGATGATGTTATTACCCAACTTTTTAAAACGTTCACTCTAGAGATGAAAGCCACTATGAGTAACTTACAAACCGACATGAGCATGAAACTATCAGAAATCAACCAAAACATCAATACCATAAGGAGTGACTTGGACACATTAAATTTAACGACCTCTGAAATTAAGTCTGATATAAATTCTCTACGCAGCGACTGTCTTAGCACGAAACAACGAGTGTTGGTTTTAGAAAACAAACAGCAGGCAATGCACGAATCAGTTACCGATATCCAATCCTCCGCGCAGTTTTTTTCCGACCAGCTGGACGACGTTCAGAAACGCATGGCTATATTGGAAAAATCAGGCGGCAATGGTTCGCAGCTGACAAATAAGATGATTGCTATGGAAATTAAGATAGAAAATATGGAACAACAGGCTCGTCAATGCAATATTGAATTAGCAAACCTTCCTGAAAGGCGCGGTGAAAATCTCACTACTATAGTGGAAACCATTGGATCTAAGATTAACTATCCCATACACCAGAAGGAGATTGTCGCAGTTCACAGAGTCCCGCAAGCTCAACAATCGGATCGCCCTAAGAATATAATTGTCAAATTGCAATCCCGCACTGTACGAGACAATATCTTAAGTGCATTTCGTACCGCCAAAGGTATAAAGACGGACGTACTGGGAATAGCGGGCCCTCCTAGAGCTGTGTACATGAATGAGCACCTAACATGGCAGAATAAACAATTATTTCGGGAGACCCGTGAAAGGACGCGCGCGCAGGGCTACAAATATGTTTGGATCAAGAACGGGACCATTCTTGTGCGTGAAGCGGACACTAGCCCGGCTTTTGCTATTCGTAGTCGCAATGATCTCAGCAAAATACAACGAAAGGAAGCCTGATAGTAGTAGTTTTATGTTAATATACGATATATACTTTAATTTTTACATCACTTCACGTTGTTTACTAAACAATCTTAGTTTGATGTTTATTATATCTAAAAGTATAAATAGTTGTGTATTATCTTTTTATAAGAGCGGTATAGCGTATATGTATTTTAATTTGATTGCTACTGCATTCCTATTTTATAAGTTGTATGCACTTGTAACATGTTTATGCCTTGGCCTCTATGGATATACAATATGCATGGGCTCACTTTCTTTGTACTCTCGGATTAATGTGAATTTATTTGTTTTTTTAAATTTCCATGGCTAATTGTGACTTGTCTGTCTATTATCAGAACTGTAAGGGCTTACGTACTAAACTAAATTCACTCTACATGAATATTCTGGCTCATACATACGACATCATAGTACTTACGGAAACTTGGCTTATTAATGACATATCTGACAACGAATTCATCGACCAACGCTATACAGTATATAGATGTGATCGCGATAGATCTGCTACCAAGAAACAAGACGGTGGAGGGGTGCTCGTGGCCGTTCTTAAAGAGTTAAGACCATCCATAGTTAATTTCATGGATATTTCCTTAACGCAATTTATGGAACATGTTATTATTAGTTTGCCCAGTACCCAAAAATGTAAACATCATATTGTCAGTGCGGTTTATATACCTCCAAAAACAAAAGAAGAGACATATGAAACATATTTAAACTCAATCCAACCAATTATTGATAAAACTGAAGTAGATGTATTTTACATGATAGGGGATTTTAACTTACCATACCTAGACTGGGTTCCTCACTCTGATTCTAACGGCTATACATGTAATGGCACAACTTCTGTCTGTAGACTATTTTCTAATTTTATGTCTATTAATAACGCCTTTCAGTATAACAGTCTTAAAAATAGGGATGACAGAATACTAGATTTAATCATTTCTAACATTAGATTAAACAAAACATTAGTACCGATTCCCGAACTATCTAAAATTGACCCTCTACATCCACCTTTTTACAATATTCTCTCCATCAATGTTGATAATAAACCAATGAAGAAACGTTCTATACCA
Source organism: Plutella xylostella (assembly GCF_932276165.1). Lineage (NCBI taxonomy): Eukaryota > Metazoa > Arthropoda > Insecta > Lepidoptera > Plutellidae > Plutella > Plutella xylostella. The sequence goes on along the minus strand of NC_063984.1, from coordinate 4,751,486 downwards.
AAATATAATTTCAACCGTGCTAATTACGACATTATTATTAAAGACTTGGACCAAATAGACTGGCATGGATTACTGGATGAGTTACCGGCTGAAAGCGCTCTAGAAACATTTTATAACAAAATCTATGGTCTCATTAAAGCTCATATCCCTCTCACTAAATCCAAGTCTTCACGATTTCCAGTGTGGTTTAGTCCTTCATTGATTCACATATTTAAAGACAAAAACAAGGCATGGATTAAGTGGAAGACGTATGGAAACCTATGTGACTATGAAGTATTTTCATTATATCGTAAAAGATTTAAATCAGAGTGCGATAAATGTTTTTCTAATTACATTGAATCAGTAGAAAGCAGTATCACTACGGATGTCAAACACTTTTGGACGTATATAGCAAATCGTCGTAATAAGTCAGGCATACCGTCCACTATGAAGTATGACGGGCATTCTTCGAGTGATCCAGAAACAATATGCAATATGTTTTCAGATTATTTTCATTCAGTCTATGAGCCCTCTACTTTAGATTCAAAAGAATGGTCTATCCCCACACACAGTAACAGTAACAATGTCCTTATACACAATTTGCATTTCACCGAATCACGCGTTCTACAAGAGCTCAAACGGCTCGACCCTGTTAAAGGAGCCGGACCAGACGGTTTACCACCTGTGTTTTTAATTCGAATCGCGAACTACATAAGTCTACCCTTAGCCATTATTTTTAATAAATGTATAGGGGAAGGGGTTTTTCCTACAATCTGGAAACTGGCGAATATTACTCCAGTACACAAAGGTGGTCACAAAAACGATGTTGATCAATACCGGCCTATCTCTATTATGTCCACCTTGTCGAAGCTATTTGAGAGACTGGTTCATGACATCATATATCCCATCCTACACAATACCATCATTCAAGAGCAACATGGCTTTGTTAGAAAACGATCAACTGCATCAAATCTTATTTTATTTGCAAACAATTTGTTTGAAAATATGGACAAAAGAATACAGGTTGATGCTGTTTACACAGATTTTCGTAAGGCTTTTGACAAGGTGGACCACAAACTTTTACTTGATAAAATTGCATTTAATGGCATACGCGGCGACTTGCTCCGTTGGTTTTCGTCGTACATAACTGAAAGAAGTCAGAGAGTATTGATCAACGGGTTCCAATCTAGCACAATTAAAGTTACATCGGGCGTCCCCCAAGGCTCAATTATAGGTCCTCTACTTTTTATCCTTTTTATTAATGATATTAAACAATGTTTCCTCAATTCAAAATTTTTAATGTATGCTGACGATCTTAAAGCTTTTAAACCTATTTATAGTATTAATGACAGTTATTTATTTCAAGAAGATTTAAACCGCTTGAGTGAATATTGCCATCAAAATAAACTTAAACTAAATTTACAAAAGTGCAATTTTATAACGTTTTCCAAAAAAGTTACAAATGTTAACTTTACCTACTCTCTTTGCGATGCACCGCTAATAAGAGTCGAATCACTAAGAGACCTAGGAATACTATTTGATCATAAGCTACATCTTGACTTACATATTGATAAAATAGTTAATAAAGCATATCAAATGTACGGTTTTATAATGAGAGCCTCGCATGATTTCCATCAACCTTCTACTTACCTGCATTTGTACAAAAGTTTGATTAGGCCCCAATTGGAATATGCTGTATCTATCTGGAATCCGTTTTACACCAAATATAAGGATATTATCGAGAGAGTGCAGAGAAAGTTCTTGCGTGCAATGCATTTTCGTTGCTATCGTGCCACTCTATCTTACAGAAAACTTCTGGAGAAATATAAACTTCAAACTCTTGAAGATAGACGTACTTTACTGGAGGCAATGACACTGTACGGCATATGTCACAATAACTTTGATTGTATTGATTTGACCAATAAAATTTGCTTTGTCGTACCGCGAACTGTCCACCGTCGGGAGGTCCGCGCTTACCAACTGTTCTCCACAACTTCTAGCAAGACTAATGCAGGCAAGCGCGCACCTCTCCATCGCATGGTCGATACGTACAATAAATTTTTTAACGAAATTGACATATTCCACCAGCCTCTATCAACATTCAAAAAGAATATTATCAGCAATTTGTCTTGTACTAATTAGAATTACTTTTTATTTAATTTAATTTGATTAATTACTTGCATACATGCATATTAATTTAAGTTATTTAGGTACCTATAGATTTATATCTCATATGTATTCCTTAGCTATACCCGCTTGTTTTTTTTTTAAATATTATTTATTTATTTGTCTTCTCTAAATACACATTATTATGCATGCATATTTTGCATGCCTTTTTAAGTTCTAGGAATAATTTAATTTCTTTAGATGTTTTTGTTTTATAAGTTTGTTAACTCCCAACTAGGTAATTAAGTAAATATTCTGTGGATGACGTTGTGGGCTGTACATTTATATCTTAAGATTTACCGATATTTATTTATAATTATTACAATGTACAACTGTTTGTCAACCCGAATAAATAAAAATAAAAATAAAATAGTGGGCAGGAGCCTCTTCGAGTGGCGTATCGGCTGAGTAACCCTGGCCATAAGTCAGTAGGTAGTGATTTATCTACGTTGACTGGCCACTCTGATGTCAATGATGATGATGAAAGCAGAACCGCATAATGTAGTGCCACAATTATTTGAGAATGCTTGATAATAGATGGGCTAGAAGTGGCTTTAATCTGGCAATATTTTATGTGGCGTAATGAAATATAAATTGGTACCTGTGCCATTAGTATGCGGCTCCAACAGCTGCAGTGCCCTAGAAGCCTGCGGGTGCCGGGTCATGGCCAGTGCATTCGCCACCACCGCCAGAGAATACGCGTCCAACTCGTCCGAGAGAGCGCGCGCGATGTAGTCCACGGCTTTGTTGATTGCGTTCTTGTGGAGGGCGTCGACGGACTGGAATTAAATTTATGAGGAATATTAATTAAGTTGATAGATGTTATTGTTCTTCTCGGGAGCCAAGTCGGCTAAATATTTTCGTGTGCTACATTTCGTAAAAATTGTTGTAGAAGTATTCCCATGGCACTTCGGACATTCAGACCCCTAGCCTTTACTACTGTCATTTCCACCTATCTTCAGCCATACACCCCAGATGTAAAAAGGCTCTCTACTACTATCCATTACTTCCGAGTCTCTTCTCTCTACCTTAGGCCTCCTTCCAGCTAAGTCCAGCTCGCTATGTATCACCATTTCGATGTCATACGTTTGGACATGACATCCACGCCGTCTCAGCAATCCAAAACCCACCATCAAAGAACGTCCACTTCAACCTTAGCAATCCGAACCCACCATAAATACACTACATTAATCACCTGTACAGCCAGCAACGCCATCAGCGCGTGTGCAGTGAGCAGCACACTCTCCTGCGCGCGGGGGGAGTGCCGCGCGGGCGGGGGCGGGGGGCGCCAGCTGCCGTCAGTCTCTTGTTGCTGCACCAGCCAGCGAGCAGACTCGGCGGCCGAGGGAGTAACTGGGACGTAGCTCTATCAACGCTTAGATGCCACTATTGGACCTACTACTAGAAACCTTAACCACAAATACTATGGTCATTGGTCACCAACAATCTGCTACTATACAAGCTACTATATTAATCACCTGTACAGCCAGCAACGCCATCAGCGCGTGCGCAGTAAGCGGCGCAGTCTGCTGCGCGCGGGGGGAGTGCCGCGCGGGCGGGGGCGGGGGGCGCCAGCTGCCGTCGGTCTCTTGTTGCTGCACCAGCCAGCGTGCAGACTCAGCTGCCGACGGGGTAACTGGGACGTAGCGCGCCGAGCGGGCCAGCCAACGCGTGGCTGTGGCTGTCATGCTGTAATGAGGATAGGCGTGATTTAAAAATGTCGACCGGGCCGTGGGGGTAACGGGGGTTACTGAGACGTAGCTAGTGGAGTTGGCTAGCCAGCGGGTTGCTGTGGCTGTCATGATGAAAGGAAAATTTCATGAGCCACTTTTTAATTACTTACTATTTCAATTACCTGCTACTATTTTTCAGTTAAGTATATTATATCTCAAAATCAAGGATTTACCAGAAGGTACATGGAAGATTACTTTATATGTATAGGTTTAGAATTCTGATGGATCTCTAACTGAATGACACTAGTGGGAAGCAATACATTCGGATAAATAATTATTAGTAGAGCTAAAGGTGGACTCACAAGACATCTCCCTGAGCGTCGTCGCTGATCTCGGCCGCGAAGGACCCGTCGGGCTGTCGGTACGCCATCAGCCGCTGGTAGCCCATCTCCGCTTGGGCGCGAGCCTCTGTGGTCAGCGCTATGTCGTCGTCGCGGTTTGTTGCCTGTGAGGAATGGCAATGTACCAATATACTTAGCAGAGTTATAGCACCTTATCTGTCGCTTATTACTCGTACTAAGAAGAATTTCCGGCGGTATCTTAGGCATTTCTGTGAGTTTATTGAAAACTTTAAAAAGCCTTTACTGAATTAAAGCTAGTTGCGTGTGCACTACAACTTGGACCCTTGGTGTTTGTCACCAATAATCCCCTTAAAGCACACTCAATAATTCACCTGCAAATAATCCAGCAGTACAGCGACAATGGCCAAGGGCGCCGCGGCAGTGGCCGGGTCGGCGACCGTAGCTACACTACGGGGCCTATGATGTTTGTCACAGATCCCCTTAAAGCACATTCAATAACTCACCTGTAAATAATCCAGCAGTAGAGCGGCGATGGCCAAGGGCGCCACCGCTGTGGCCGGGTCAGCTGCCGGCGGCGGCGCGGCTCGCGACGCGTGAAGCGCGGGGGCTAACAGGTCTCCGGCTGCCTTCAGTGAAGCCCCGCCGAGGCGGGTTCCCGCTTGGGCGTCCAGCGTCACGTTGCCTCGGGCGGTGGAGCGACGGCCGTCTAGAAGGATCCACGACCAGAGCTCTTCTTCGTAGCCATCCTAAATGTAATGTTGGTTGTTATAAATACATAAACAAAGGTAGCAGTTACTAAAACAGGAATTATGTAGTAGTAACGCTAATGGCGCATGATGGTGTCATTCTTTATGCAAGCAGTTGAGTGGCCCTTTGAAGGAAATGACCCTAAAAATCTTATTGAATGTGCTAGTTGTTCTACCAGACTAGTTTCACTAAAATTCCAAACTTCAAAAGCCCTCACCTGAACATCAATAGTCCTGAACAAGGACGCGGAGACGCCGGTGCCGCTGGCCTCGACTATGACGGGCGCCTCCCCGCCTCGCACTACGGTCACTAAGAACGCCGTGCTGGCCAGCCCGTTAGCTGGCACTGTGACGCGCAGGCGACGGAATAACTCGATCTCTGGAATAAGAAATTATAAGTCAGTTTCTACCGTACTGTTACGGTATAATGTTGTCTACTAGAAAGTCACGTATGCGAAATCTTTGCCACTATTTTTATTAGACCCAAGCTGTTAGAAAAAATAGGTATCTACCGAATCGAATAGTATTGCTAATCCAATGCTATGTAAGGTAGGTAATTCGATAGCGTGAATTCGGTAGCTGTTCAATTTGTTTTCGACTTCAGGTCTTGATTTATAAATTTAAGCTGAACATATTGACTTACTTTTCGAAGCCTCCACGCTATTCTCCAGCGGTTCAAACTCGAAGTACTGCTCCGAATTATGGAAGGTGACTTCAACAGCCGTATCCACGCTCAGACTGCTAGTCAGCGTGACCACAGCGGCTATAGTCTCTCCCTTCTGCAACGAGGCCGGAAGTTCCGCTGATATTGACAGAGCCACGCTGGTTTTAAAATTCTTGGGGGAAGCCAGCCCAAGCCCTAAGTTGGGGTGTATGGCAAACGCTCCCACTGACCATTCGCCTGACGTGATCGGGGTTTGGCGGTTGATTTGGCCTTTTCCGTCGTTTCTGGAAAATACAGTTACATATATTTCACTGATCAGTTTAACAGATACATTTATTTCAGAGAATAGTTTAAAAACAAATTAATGAGGAAACATAAGGATAGTTTTGTATGAATCCTTGGTGAAGTGTGAAGGGGAGGTCAATTTCTATATAGAAGCAGAAATTTTCTTTTTTGCTCTTTACCGTATAGAGAAGTTAGCTCGCAGCCACGTGGGTTGAGGGCTGACTGTGAGGTAGTAGCGCGGGGACGGCGGCGTGGGCAGCCGGCTGAAGGCATACGGACCAGCCAGAGGAGGTCTCGTGCCCGTCTCGGGCTCTGGAGAGTGCTCTTCTGGAATAAGGGAACAGGTTATGATGATAGGCATCATGATGAAGTAAGGCGAGCCTAAAGATGAGCTGCCATGGAAAAATGAAGACCTAAATCTAACTACATTCAATATTTTAGATATAATGAACGCGGCAATATTGATAGGTATACGGTTCTGAGGTAAGAACCAGAAGTTTGTGAACGAATTTAAAGGATAATATCCGGTATCAACAAAATATAACTACATAATATATTTACCTCGAGCATTGCCACGTATCACAATGCCATCAGTCAATATGACAACACCGGCGTTTTGGAAGACCTCAGCCGTGGTGTTGCCGCCGAGATCCAGGCCCTTGAACGGCTGATGGTCTTCGTTCTTGAACACTGAATGTTTCACGCCGATGAAGCTTTCTACTTCTCGTTCAATCTGAAACCGATTAGTAACTCAATTACTAAGGTTTCTAAGGATAATTTCCAACTAATTCGACATTTCTAAGAATAATTAGAATGTCTATCTGCAAATAATTGTTTAAGACAGAAATCCCGAAAGTGTGGTTAGAGGGAATGGAAACCCTCAATATTGCAACTCACTATACGGTGCATATTATTCTTTTTTATTTTGATGCTCCATTATGTTAGGTACCTGCTACAGCATAGGGCTCCACCAAATGTGACTTTAAATGGAGTTGGAATAGCATAAAGATAGGTACTCCTAGACTTCATAAACTCACAAACCCTCTTCATAGTGAGCCCGCTGCCGCGTCCGTCCCCCGCAGCCAGGCCGGCGGCTATGGCCCGGGCATCCTGCGCCAGCACCGCGGCGTGCGCGCCCGCCTCGCCCCGCACCTGCAGCGAGACTGCACCGCCCGCCCGCCCCGCGCCTGACACGACCAGCTGCCTAGCTTGGGGTCGGGTGGTCGTGTGTGAGATGTCCCGACCATCGAAGTAGAAAAGAAGGCGGAAGGAAACTCGCTAACTAAATACTGAGGTACCCTAAGTAAGTCGATTTCATTGTTACGATACGACGAGCCCGGCACACACACTCTCATGTCGCCGCCTCAATGTTTAGTTAGCGAGATTCCTTCCACCTTTATTCTTACTTCGATGGTCCCGACATATTTTTATTATTATAGACTCACTAACCCTCTTCATAGTGAGCCCGCTGCCGCCTCCCCTCCCCCCCGGCCAGGCCGGCGGCGACGGCGCGCGCGTCCTGCGCCAGCACCGCGGCGTGCGCGTCCGCCTCGCCCCACACCTGCAGCGAGACTGCGCCGCCCGGCCGCCCGGCCGCCCCGCGCTTGTCACTGATACTGACACCTGGTAGATAGATAGATACTTCTAGACTTCATAAACTATTACTAACCCTCTTTATAGTGAGCCCGCCCGGCCGACCCGCACCTGACACGACCAGCTGCCTAGCTTGGGGTCGGATGGCCGTGTGTGAGATGCCTACGTCTCGCCTGACTACTATGCTCCTCAATTATTTAGGTCACTAACTAGGCATCTAAAGTTACTGTAGGGGATGACTCGTGGATACGAAGGAAACCGCGTGTTGGTGATACTGGATACTAGTTTATTGTTGTTTGTACAGTGAGGTCCCGTGGAAAGAGACCGAGTGTCCGCCTGTAGCGGCTTATATGCTACCACCACCCCCGACACTGCGCCATCTAGCAGGATTTATAGGAACTTAATAATCTATCTATGGAGCAAGTAGTAGTCTGCGAGATAACGCTGTGTTTACATAGGAAACTAAGTAGTTAACTTTCTAATTTATAGCTGCGCTAATATACTGTTAACACAGTTAACAGTTACTAACCCTCTTCATAGTGAGCCCGCTGCCGCGTCCCCCTCCCCCCCGGCCAGCACCGCGGCGTGCGCACCCGCCTCGCCCCGCACCTGCAGCGAGACTGCACCGCCTGGCCGCCCCGCGCCTGACACTGATACTGACATCTGATAGATACTTCTAGACGTCATAAACACACTAACCCTCTTCATAGTGAGCCCGCCCGGCCGACCCGCACCATGACCAGCTGAATAGCTTGGGGTCTGGTGGCCGTGTGTGAGATGGTCCCACATTATTATTATTATTATTATTATAGAGACTTACATAATACATACATATTATACTCACGCTTGTATCCCAGAGGGGTAGGCAGAGACTATGGATCTCCACGTGCCAAGATCCTGACATACCTATTTCGCTTCCTCCACATTCATAAATCTCTTCATACGCACGTCGGTTTCGGAAACTCCTTATTTGGCATCTATAGAGACTTTATAAACCCACTAACCCTCTTCATAGTGAGCCCGCTGCCGCGTCCGTCCTCCCCGGCCAGGCCAGCGGCTATGGCCTGGGCATCCTGCGCCAACACCGCGGCGTGAGCTCCGGCCTCGCCCGACACCTGAAGCTCGACTCCGCCGCCCGGACGCCCCGCGCCTGACACCGATACTGACACCTGATAGATAGATAGATGATTCTTTATTTGTACACAAAAAACATGGACATATTGGCGCTTTCTATCAGACAACCTTTGGGTGGAAGGATGATAGATTAAATAGATAGATAATTCTTTTTTGCACACAAGTAAACACAGAAATTACAAAAGAAATCCACAACATGGCGCCTGATGTGGGAGGTTAGAGTGAGGTGAAGTGGGGTCTGGAGAATGGAAAGTTCTAGTCGCAAAGTAGGAACTGGAGAACTGGAGTTATTCTGCATTGTCCTAGATCTGTCCCGACCACCCTCGGCTTCGTCTGCCTCGTGACATATATTATTTTATGTACCTATCGCTAGATACAAGGCTGAAGCCGGGAAAGTTATATTAAGTTAGTTCATAAACTGACGAGTATATTTACTTATTCATAACAATAAACAAAAGTAATTCCAAAAAACTGTTACGGCCTTTATGATCTCTCAACCGAAGAACTGCAGCGAGTTCCGTTTTTTTATATTTTGAATCATTCGCTTCGCTTGCCGATCTCATTGCTGCTATCCGAAATTTTTGTTTTGGAATCTCTACGTTGCCTTTAGTGCACTTCTTATCGACGCGACGTAGATAAACGTGGGTAGGTATACCGATAAAGCGGTAGGATAGGCGAAACGTTTTTATCGACGTCTTCTATCTTCGTATTCCTTACCTCATACTGAAGCAGGTTATCCTGCGGCACCAGCATGGCTGAAGCGACGACGGTGTTGACAATAGGGTCGAGTCTCGGGTACCACGCCAGCAGTATGGACCCGGGGGCCATAGCCGATGTCACTGGCATTTTGATGTCCACGCTTTTGCGGGCTGGACTTAGCTGCAATAAAAAATATGTTTACTGATACGGTGCTGAAAACATCCGCATTAACATGTTAACTTTTGATTCACTGAGTTGAACAGTGCACCCAGTGAACCCTCTCTTTTAAATTAGTACTTACTTTAAAAAAAATATTGATGATGATTAAAATAACATTAAAATCGCACAACTTACCTCAAGGGTCTTCGTATGCAGGATATCGCCTCGTCCAATCACAGCGTAGTTCAGCAGATCCATGGGTTCCGTAGCAGATATCCTGGCTCTCATCTCGTCTCCTACGGAACCCCGGGACAAAAGCTCGATGGTCAGGAATTGACCCCCAGAAGGGGCACTCTGCTGAACATTGATGACTCGCTCCGAAACTTCTTTGTACTTCACCTAGTCAAGAATACAAACAGCTGGTTTAGTTACGGTATGTTGCAACAATAAAAATATTAGATGCGGCTATTGGGCTATTGTTGTCGGGTTGCATAATGTGGGTTATTATAAAATTATTTGGAAATTTTAGGTTGTTTTGTAAACATGAGGTCGTGTGTCGTATGACCTCGAGTATAACCAATAAGTATCTTAATTCCATATCTACTGTTATGGCTATTGTGAACTATTTTGTGTCTTCCATTTAACTGGTTCTGAACGCACGCAAAAATAACGAGCTATGGAGTGGAAGAGCATAAAATAAATATCAGAAAGAGAATCTTTCTCCTCTACTCTACAAACGTATTAGTTATTACTGATTTTCCTGTACCTCCTGTAGGTTGGCTGGTAGAAAATGTTTCTAGCATTAAGCCTATATTTTGTACAGATGTTATAACTGTGCAATAATGCGTTAAATAATAATAATTTCATTAGATTATTGCTGTCAAATGGGCCTCTACAACATGTTGGCTTTGGCCCCATGCACACCTTGCAAATGCCCGGGAGACCCCATGGTCCCGAGATGAAAAATAATGATGGTAACACATAATAATAATAATATAACTAGGTACATACCACTAAATTAAGCCTCGAGCTGGCATGTCCCTTGTCAGGTACAAGAGTGTAGGTGGCCAGACCGCCCTTCAACTGCAGGGTGGTGACATTGACCGGCGCCCCGTCGTCCCACAGCCGCTCCACTGACACCTCGTCGTCCACGGACATCACCTGCCCTGATGAGTCTACCACTTCTATCTGTGGGGGAATGAGAGTGGTAGGGTTAGAGCGCGTTCAGTGAGCAGATTTATTCCACTATGTTATTGTATTTTTGACGTTTCCTTATATCTGGTAAGTAAAGTTGGTTTTCCGTTTCAGTCATCAAATGTATGGGATATCGAATGTCAAAAAACCTATAATATAATGGACAGAGTATAGTTTGTAAATTAGAGTGAGTACTTATATCATAGTTTTTATGGGACGTAGTCCGTGACGTGTTTTGTATAACTAGGTACCTACGTACCTAGTTATACAAAACATCAAAGTTTACATCTGACACCATCACATCTTGCATACCTAGGACATAAATACACAATGTGCTAACTATAGAGTTCATAGGTGTTTCAGAAGATTTCAATCGTTAGAACCATGTCAAAAAATCGACTAGTTCATACTTCCATCGAAAAGAATGCCTCCATCGTATAATAATCTCACTCACCTGCACATTATATGGCAACTCCGGCTTGAAATGTTCAGGCGCCGTCACTCTCAACCGGTAAGGGGTTCTTAACAGAAGAATCCGGGCCGAGACATTCTGTTTGATCAGAGTATCCTTCTCCTCTAGCACCGCTTCCACCACCAGCGGCCTCGCGGCGTCCTCCGCGAGGTCAAGGTCAGTCTTCAGGTCGTAGGTCACCTCGGTCTGGCCGTTGAAGTCGATGACCTTTCGGGAGGGAGACGAGAATATCGGCTGAAGGACGCCGGAGAAGAACACGGCGTATGATGATAGGGTCAGCTCACCGCGCACGGGCAGACCGTTGAAGTGTCTAGGGATAGTTCGAATTTAACCATTAGTATCCACACAAATAAAACTACCTATAAGTAGGTAGGGTTTAGTTCGGCAATATGTTAATACATAGATATTCGAATTTTAAATTATACAGCAGATGTGATTTTTATTGCATGTGAATATGTGATTATCATAAGAATTCTTCTCGATTCGCGTGCAATTTAAAAACATGCAAAAACTTTAGGATTATTCTGGTTTTACAAGTTTCTTTCCACTTTTGCTTACGGCCTTCAATGACAATGGATTAAATTATGTTTTCTTATGTCTTGATAATCTAGCAAACTAACAAATGATAAGTAAAAATATAGTTAGGTAAAGTATAGCAAGATTTGCAATTCATATCGAAAGTATCTTCAACGTTGTAGTTAGTTAGTTAACTCTCCGTTTTGTTTTCCACAAGAAACAAACAACTCAATCGATTGTTTATTGATGTTGAGTGACGTTTGAAAATCCAATTCCAGTAATCACTTTTTCCCTCCTTTTTCTAATAAAAATGGGGCAAGAAACTAATAAGCAGCGACAGGCGGCTCTCCATGAGAAAATTGCGTTTGTATTTTTCTAAGGAAAAAGCTGTGAAAATTGTTGATTAGTTCGACTCCTACTGCCATTCATTTGTGAATAAGTGAAATTGTAGAAACTTGAATGTTGCAAAGAAAATTCTTTGTTTACGTCAGAAACATTAGGTACGTTCCAAAGATCCCTAACATGGACACGCTATTCTTAGAAACATGGTAATTAATAACTTACTTAGCCGTGACGTTGACGACGAAGCGTCCATCTTTGAAGAGGATCTCAGTGGGCATCTGTATGTCCATGTGGAACTTGGGCATCACATAGTCTGCCACCAACACCTGTCTGGAGTACGTCTGGCCTCGGACTTCCACCTGAAGAAGTAAAGTTTCATTAACCATGGACGAATATCACAGACGCACGCACGAAAGCGCATGCTTTTGAATTTTTTACTACACTCTCTCCTCAAGGTATTCCAGCATTTTATAGAGTACTAATTTGGGTAGCAGGATTTCATGAAACGGTACCACAATATGTGTATGCGTACTATACGTTACATAATTATATACATAAGGTATATTTTGCTGTAGTGTATAGGTATATAGTTGTTGCGAGCTTTCTGCTTACATACGTACTCGTCAAGCAGGTTTGAGTCCCGATTGAGATCAGTATGTTAGGATGGTAACAAGCTGTTTTTGCGCTGTGTGTTGCACAGGATTGTACGAATGCAGAACCAATTATTATGAAAGCATAAAATTACCATTGTTAAGGTCATGTTTGTTTAAATTGCACGAGACAAGGCAATGCATTTTTATATAAGTTTAAAACATAGCTGCTACGACAACATAAACGGCTTTAATTATTTATTTCATGTGAGAGATTAGAATAACCCCCTATTTTAGGGTTGAGCTGGCAAATGCACGGTTTCCATGAAATTGTGCGGAAAGCGATGAAAACACACAGTTCTCTTTAAAATCCGCTTAATCCTTTCTGTCATCTCTCAAATTTCAAATTCAAATTCAAATTTATTTATTTGTGAACACAGGTAGACATTATACATACATTCATAGAACATGATATAATATAATAGATGTTTTAGGTAATTCTTGTGAACGCTATGTTCTGTCCAACTAGAGTGGGACATACAAATAAGTACATAATTGATTAGCACATGCACATGCATTCAATTGTAAGTGAGAATAAAAAAAAAAAGAAATAATAATAATACAGGCAACAAGATTTAAATAAATGGTCGATATCGATAAGTACATATTTTATAATTTAGATACATTAGGTCATGGGTTAAATAAGTTTTATGTCAAAGTTCATCATTTAAATAATCATTAATTGAATAATAGCATTTTTCTATTAACAGTTTATGTAGTCTATTTTTGAACATTTGAAGATTGAGAATTTGTATGTCATTGGGAATTTTATTATATACTTTTGGTCCCATATATACTATGCTTTTTCTGACAAGTGCCTTTTTTGCCATCGGTAAACACAGAGTATTAGCATACTGTGATCTCATGGTAACTTCTCTTTTGCGTATTTCAGAGACTTTTAGAAACAGTTTAGGGTTTTGTTTAACGAATATTGCTACTTCAAGTATATACAGTGATGGAAATGTTAAAATCTTGAGTGATTTAAATAGTGGTTTACAGCTTTCATCACTCTTTATTCCACATATAGAACGTAAGCACCTCTTTTGTGCCCTGAAAATAGCTTCTCTCTCCGTGCAATTGCCATAGAATATGATGCCATAGCGGAGTGTAGATGCAACGAAGCCATGGTATGCCGATAGGACTGTTTTACGGTTCACTATGTGCGATAGTTTATAGAGCAAATATGCTAATTTGCTCAGTTTTTTGCATACCTCTGAGGCTTGCTCTTTCCATGTTAGTTTATGGTCAATTTTTAATCCGAGAAATTTTGTAACTGTGACGTTTTCAATAGCATGTCCATCATAATTTATATTTAAAAAGTCAGTAGTATTAGTATTTTGATAAAATGTCATAAATTTAGTTTTGTCAATATTTACTATTAATTTATTATTATTCATCCAATTGATAATGTCTTTTAAAGCCTGATTAATGGAAGATTCGTATATGTCAATATCTACACATTTAATAGTCACTGTGCTGTCATCAGCGAATAAAACCATTGGGTGAGGTATGTCTTTGGGTAGATCATTAATGTATATCAGGAACAATAATGGACCCAATACACTACCTTGAGGTACACCGCTCGTAATTTCTCTAGAGTCGGACATATATTTTATTTCTTTTTTGGCTGTTGGGCAGACTCTTGTTATTTCCGTTGTCTGTTTCCGGTTGCTCAGGTAAGATTCTAAGAGACTGAGAACATTGCCTCGGATACCGTAGGAATTTAATTTATTCAATAGAATTTTATGATCTACAAAGTCGAACGCTTTTGTCATGTCCATGTATATAGCACATATTGGCCTATTTTCATCCATGCATGTCAATATATCCTTGAGTAGGTCATACACTGCAGAGTTTATAGTTTTTTCTTTTCGGAATCCCTTTTGTTCTTCTATTAGGATACTATATTTATTGAGGTAGGATAATAGCGCCCTGTAGATAATTGTTTCAAAAACTTTAGAGAAAATAGATATTTTAGCTATTGGTCGGTAATATTTCATGCTATGACTATCCTCTTTCTTAAAAATTGGCTTAACAATTACAGGTTTAAGCTTTTCTGGGTATATGCCGTTGTCGATACATAAATTCATAATGTGGCTAAGATGGCCTGAAATTTCTGTGGAAACCAACTTGATTGCTTTTGTATGAATTTTATCGTACCCTACACTATTTTTATTTTTTAGGGACTGAATAGCCTTGTGGATTTCCTCTGGTGTTGTTGGCAACATGAACATTGAATGTAGGCAGTTATCAACTACTGAGCCTGTTCTTGGAGGAATATTGTTATTTTGACTTTCAGTTTCTTGAGTCTGGTCGATAAAATAATTATTAAACGCATTTGCGATTTCTGAAGGATCGGTGATAGTACAATTATTTGTATTAATTTTAGTAATTGATTCGTTTGGACAGGTATTTTTAGCACTTTTTATAATATTCCAGCTGGCTTTGGTTTTGTTATCCGAATTATTAATATAGTTATTGTTTTGTGCTCTTTGTGTCAATTTCGTAATTTTTTTGAATCTCTTCGAGTATTGTTTAAAAAGTGCTTTATTGTCAGTGGTTGGATTTTTCCTATAATTCCATAATGATTCACGTTGCCTTCGGCTGCATACTTTTATTCCTTTGGATACCCATTTGGGTTTGTGTTCAGATTTTATAGTCTTGTTGATTAGCGGAAAGCAGAGATTATATATTAATGTGAATGTCTCTAGGAATCGGTTGTAAGCATCATTGACGTCATCAGTTTCATAAACGTCTGAGAAACTTAAACTACTTATGCTAGATTTAAATTTGAGTAGGTTTTCTCGACTGAAATCTCTTTTTTCTACGGTCCATGATTGTATAGTACAGGTTTTTTTTACAGGTACTCTAAGTATTTGGGTATGTATGGTCAGACAAACCGTACTCTACTACCTTACTCTTGCATTTTTTCCCAGCGTTATGGGCGAAATTATCGATGCACGTTTTGCTTTTCAGTCTAGTGGGTTCTCTTATTTCTAGGACAAGGTTGAAGCTGTGTAGTAGGTTTTGAAATTGCTGAGTTAGGCGATTGTTTTTTAGGATGTCGATATTGAAGTCTCCGCATAAGATTGTGTTTTTCTTATTTATACGCATACAAATTCTCAGTAAATCCTCAATTTTTTCAAAAAATGTTGCAAGATGTTTTGCAACATTTTTTGTTTTTGGTACTCTATAAATACATATAATTATGGTATCTAAATTAATTAGGTCTATGGCACAACATTCAAATATTCCAGTGATAGACAGTTTGGAAATATCCTTTATTTCTTTATATTGGTGTCCAGTCCGGACCAAAATACATGATCCACCTCGTTTTTGGGTTTCTCGAGAATAGTGTGTTGCTAATTGGTAGTTGGGTATTGTCAGTAGATCCTCATGTCCCGCAGTCATAAAGTGTTCTGTGACACATAGTATATCTATTGTTTGTTGTTGTGATGTTAAATCTTCCAAGTGAACTGTTAAGCTATCAGTTTTTTTAAGGAGGCCAGCGATATTTTGATGGAGTATATTGATATGGTTAAACACGAAAAAGATTAGAATTATTATTTACTGATTGCGTGGGCTTTTGGTTATCTTCTTTGGTTGAATTATTCTGTATATTTTTTGTTACGCTGTTGTTTTGTATAACATTTTGTTTCTTCAATGAGTTAAGTTCTTGATTTAGCGTCGTCAGTACAGTTCTCATGCCTCTATTATTTAGATATCCTCCATACTTTGAAAACATGTAGTTGTCATACGTAAGATTAGCATTTGAGTCGAAGAAATACGCATATCCATGACTCTCCACATCAGAGTAAAGTAGATTATTGAATATTTCAACCCTCCAATTGTACATGGTTTGATGTCTTCCGCAGTTATATGTCGGTGTACATAGTATAACATTTGTATGACTTATATTTTGTATCGTAGCTCTTAAATACTTAATTAATTCATGATAGTTATTTGTTTTCGTGAAGTCTTCCTCACCTATCATTATGATACAGTAGTCCTGGTATGTAAAATCAGTCAGCTTCTCATTTATGCATTTTAGTTGTTCTCTTATTCCAGCATTTGGTGTTAGGTAGTGCATGATCTGATAATCGCCTCCGTTGAAAATAGTCTCAGCGATATCCAGTACCGCATTTCTCTTATAACAACTCATAATACATAGCTTATTCCGAGGTTTTACTTGTGTGGGTAGTACTGTATTTCCGTGCTGTAGTGTATTCATGATTTTTTTACTGTTATCTTGTACAATATGTGCAGGTTGTTCTGAATCACTGTGTGAAATATAATTTGTATTATTGGAGCTATTGGGTATATTTTCTAGCTGTGACTTTCTTCCCTTTCCTTTCTTCTTTTTCGGCGTCACGCAATTATTTTTAAGGCTTTCTGTTACCTTTCTACATATAATATTTTTTCTGCTCATATCATTCATTTGACTCTTCATCTGTTCTATTTCTAAGTTAAGATTAGCGATCTCGTTATGGGCCACTTTTAGTTCATTTTTTAGTTTTATTACTTCAGATTTTAGGTCTTTCATTTCTTCATTTTCTTCATCCGATAGTTCTGGCATGCTATTAATTGACGCATACGTATTATTTTTTGAAGGGTTACTGTCCTCATCAGTTTCATGGGACTCAGACTGTGATCTATTCTTCCTTCTAAAGGTGATATTTCCGAAAAAACTCATTTTGTATAAGGTGTTCTATTATTAATCATATGACATCAGCAATATTTTTCCAGCAGTTATATTTTTTCGTATAACGTAACGTTTCAGTCAGAAATATTTATTTTATATGGCAACACTGATTGGAAATTGTCATATTCTGTGATGATGTTTGCGCGTCAACTTGACTTATGTCGTTTAAGTGTCAAAGTTGTTGTGATTTGCGCTTGCGCACGATGTTTATTGGTCCTTATTTTGGAAAAACTATTTTGAATTTGAATAATTTGACCGTTTATATTGCTTCACGGCGAAAAGTATATCATAATATAGTCGATCTCACCGTTATTGAGTGATATAAATGTCTGGAACACACTCGCACAGGTTAGTTGGATGATTGTTTACAGGTTTCACAACTTCATGAAGGAAAAAAGATAATATTTTCTATTTATTTGTAGCAGAGGTACACAATATTAATGTTTACTTTTTGGCATCACAGACCAATTTAACTCAACTCCTTACCTCAATGGTCCACTGCCCCAGTGCGGGCTGGCTACCTCTCAACCCCTTACCTCAATGGTCCACTGCCCAATGCTTACCTCTCAAGTCCTTACCTCAATGGTCCACTGCCCAGTGCTTACCTCTCAACCCCTTACCTCTATGGTCCACTGCCCCAGTGCCGGCTGGTCAGCTCTCAAGTCCTTACCTCTATGGTCCACCCTCAAGTCCTTACCTCAATGGTCCACTGCCCCAGTGCTTACCTCTCAACCTCTTACCTCAATGGTCCACTGCCCCAGCGCGGGCTGGTCGGCCAGAGGTAACTCCAGAGCCAGCAGGCCGCGGTCCAGAGCGAGCCCCGCCCACTGCCGCACCGCCGCGCCGCCCGCCGCCCGCACCGTCACGTCTACCACACCGGATAGACCTAGCAGGTACCTGGAAGGAGTTCAGTTTAGTTTACAGTTATAACCTAGGAAGGAAGACCTGTGCCCCGGCTGTGGGGACCTGACGGGTTGCTTGTGATAACGAATATGATGATGATGATTTTTTACTAGAAAAGAATGTTATAACGTTGGCATCGTAGCCCCAATCAACGAAATTTATAGATTATATACGTATCTTTTGTTTAAAATTATTTGATCAACTCAATACCAACCTAACGAGCGTACATAATGGAGAGCTACGAAATAAACAATAGTAGTACTCTGAAAAATATTGGTCAAATTTAAAGTGCGCGCCAAATAGACACTTGACGCGTACAATGCATGGCTAGAACCTGTAGCTATTGAGCCACAGTTTGTCAGTACTCAGGCAGGTCAACAACCAGCCTACGATGCCGTAATCAAACGTAATCTCATGCGCACGACGCTTTGTGCCGCCGCCGGTAACGAAAACGAAAGTTCCATATCGATGCGTGCTCTTTTACGCCTCCGAACTAGCTTAACTTAAATATTTACTCTTGCGGACTTTGTGGAAATGGGGCTCATTTCGAAGTTCTAAATATGGAGTATTGGACCCCAAATATGCATATGATTGATGGTACTGTTTGTTTGTAGTATCACATTATTTTTCAAACCCTATCTTTTGGACTTTGGCCTAAATTATGTGCGTATAGCTCAAGATTATCGTGATCTAAAATATCAACATAACCAATACAGCAGCCTTTCGGAAACTCAACAACCTCAAATCGGATCCATCGAGATCAGTAACTATAGTTCAGTTATAAGAATTCGATCTGGTAAAGGCAACACGTACTTATCCAAGGCGATGACCCTGAAGTAGATGGTGTCCTGAGGCTGGTAGACGCGCTTGTCTGTCTGTATGAACACGCAGAAACTGCGCGCTTGGTAGATCAGAGGCGCTGACGAGGCGAAGTGAGGACCTGACGTGGACGACGCCACCAGGGAGTACTGGCCTGGACCCGGTTCACCCACCTGCAAAATCAGTTTGTTTTAGATGCTATCTACTGTGAATTGCATCTTTCAAGAACTCAGTTTGTTATAAATGCTATGTAGTTAATGTGAATTGCATCTTTGAAGCAATCATTAGGAGGACTTTAAGTAGTGGACGATTATTGGCTGATAACCATGAAAGTTCTGGCAGCGGTAAAATAGGTCCATCAGTACCACGTTGCATGGCGCAGTGAGCCGCGAAAATAAGGGCATACTGATTCTCTAGTATACAATGGAATATTAAGAGTCCTTACATCAAGATCCACAAGCCTTGAGCTGCCAGGCTGCACCTGGACCTCCCGTCCCTGCTGGAACTGCTCCCCGTTGGCACGGCGTCCCTCGATGGCCACATACAGGCTCTGCGCCCGCGGCCCGCCCGCCACCGCCACGCGGTACGGGGAGTAGGGCCGCAGGATGCGCGGACCCACCACGGATACGCTGTAAGGAGATGGATGGTCAGTTTACTGTAACTATCGAGGTGACAGAAAATCTACTAGTTAGGTAACTTGAATGTTAATCCGTTCTCTTATCAGCTTTGAATTAAGCTTAAAACGGTTGAATATGTTTTAAAAGGGCTTAATGAAAAGTTAATCGGAAATTTATAAAATATGTATAACTCCGTTTTCAGTAGGTGCAAAAATAGCGGCTAACAGCAGTTAGCTACATGTGTGGGCTTAACTGTGGGTGCGACGAAAGAATGTTGGAACCGTAACAAAGTAAATGTAAATAACTTAGTAGTACATTTTATGAGATACGTACCATCGTACAAGTGTTGGTGCGATTGTAGCTATAAAACAGCTATACAAAATTATTGAGCGCACCATTGTTCTGAAACACAAATTGATTTTAGAGGTTTTGTAACATACTCTACGAACCTTAATGAGCTAAGCATTTCATTCCTACCATTGCACAAGACAGATGGTTTCCTTTTGCCGTACATGGTATCTTAACAACCTTCTGTACGATCGAATTATGTATTTAAGTACTTTGGTTATAAGCTGAGGTTGCTAAGACACATTAAACGCAAACATAATTTCCCATGCGTAATCTGAACTTTAGATATCACTTAAGCTGCCTGATGAATAGTTAAGGCACCAGATTTACCTCTACCGGGCAGTTTCATTCCTAGGGCATGAATAATTAAGGCATGACTGATGTCCGGGCTTCTATTCTTGTCACAATGTCGTGTGGGTGTAATTTATGTTGTTAGTGCCTTATGTACAACTACCTATGTATTGGATTCGCATATTTGTATTTACATCATTGAGCTCACCGTCCTTGTGACACAGGCTGCGTCTGACTCACTGTATCAACAGCGCGTCGGCGGACTAGCCTTTTTGGATCTGTCCGATATGGAAAAATAAACGTTCTTCGGCTAAAAAGTCTTGTCCTTTTCGAAGAAACTGGCTTTGGGACTTGAATGTTGTCTTCGTGATAACTATCTCTAATATTTCCATTGCCTTCCCATTATCCCTGGTATAGATACGTGAATTTCATGCAAATTCTATCTCCAGTTCACATGCAATGAAAGTTACCGAAAGTTTTCCATGCCATGCACGCAAGCGTAAGTAAATTATTTTATTGTTGTGGTTAAACTTTGTGTTACATTTAAAACTTTCTCTAGAAGGTAGAGCAATGTCTTTACGGCGACGGTAGAACAATCTGCAGTCCTCTCGCTAAAGATTATGCTTATTTGCGGTCATATTACCTTTACTACCTACCTACTTAGAAACCTTAAGACACTTTCACAAATTTTCCTGAATCCTCCCAGAAAGATAAATCCTATAAGGTTGAAAATGTATGCAAGGATGGAAATTTTACTACCTACTAACTACTACTTGGGTGTTCAACATTTAAGTTTATCGAACTCACGAATCAGTTGATAAATAGTAGGGCAGGTTCCACTTATTGCGAATCTAAGTTCCTATAAGGCACGTAAAGTACCAACTGAGGTACCTAGTCAGTAACAAGCTATCATGTAACTCCACTTCAGCCGTTACCTGTCAGTTATCAAATTCACATAAGTCTTAAATTGCACGTAACTTAACACTATATCACAGATCGTTCTTGTTGGATGCACATAGTTTGTATTGCGGAAGACTCGCGGCGCGCGCGACCCGCGCTTGGTATAGTGCAACTGAGCGGCAGAGCGGCGCGGCGGCGGCGGCGCCTACGCAGCCGCAGGTGGGGCAAAGCCTTGCGAAAATCGTCACTGACCGTGCTCAGCCTAGCACCCACAACACCCTGAAGTACCTATTAAGCTGACCGCCAAATAATGAGGAAATTGCAGCTTTACGCAATGTTTTCGATTGTTTTGTTTCGTGTTTTATAATTTCTTGACATGATATTCAGACGGATGTAGAGGTTTTAAATAAGTTATTAATAAGTATATCATAGCTTGGTAGGTACACTTAGGTAACAAAGGAATAGATGCAGAAATATTGGCGTGCAGTCTGAATATCTTGGGCATCATGAGATGCGATCGGCGTGACGGGTCGACGGCGCGGCGCTCGCTCGCTGCATTCCTAGGAACGTGTTTTAGCACAATGCTAGCCTCTGGCGGTGCCTGTGTGGAGCCTCCACCACCTCGTTATCTCGACCTGTGTGTCTGTCTGTACTGTTAGGAGTTCATGAAGCCATCGGCACATGCGCTCACCATATCCCAACACGTTTGACCGCGATGTTGTCATAAAGCAATGTTGCGTCTGCCATTCAAAACCAGTTTAGTCATAAAAAGCGAGGTGATACGTAAGGCTCTTTACTCCCACATTGTGTTTGTGTGAAAAGAGATGACGGTTTGTCTGAATTTAGATATATTTATCACTCACTAAACAAACAAACCGCAAAGTGAAGTCTGCTACTTCGCAACTTCGGATTATGCACGACCGTAACTAGCACTCAATAGGAATAAGTACAATATACTGTATAGGTAGGTACTTTAGTTAATGACACATCTCATCTAATGAATGCATTTATTTTTTGTCATACATAAAGTATATTTAAACAAGTATATGATAGGTAGGTACCTACTGTACGTAACTGCACTTACAAAGGAATTTCAAAGACATAGGTAGGTACTTACGGAAAATATAGCAATAACTCAACAAGTAATGCAACTCTTTGCATCTAGGTATATCTGCATGGCATATAAATAAAGTACTTTATACTTAGGTAAGTAAGTAGTACTTAATTAATAACTACTAGTTAATTGCACTTAAACTATCTTATCAATCAGCTAAAAACGAATCAACGGCACTTATGTTAACACTGCGGTCATCCTTAGGCGAGGGCGGCTGCCCCGAGGCCGGGGCCACGTCCTCAGCATGTATCTTGACTGCCAGAGCCGCATTGTCTTTGAGAGCCACTGCCAGGGCCTGCTCCAGCCGCGCCGCCCCCGCCCGCTCCGTTTCCAGGGCAGCCCGGGCCTCGGCTAAAGCTTCTGCATCAGTGTTGGATATAGTCTTCGCGGTGGTAGAGTAATCGGTGGAGGAGTTGCGTTGCAGGTCTGTTATGAGCACGTTTAGACGAGCTATTTCCGCTGAAAATAATAAGTTTAGCTTCTGTAATGTGCGTAAAAATATTACCTAAGTAAATAATTAACTACTAAGTAAGTATAGGTCTTACAACGGTGGACTTCACATCACAGGTATCGATAGTGGTGTCCATATGTCACTGTCGCAGGCAACTGGTTTAATCTCTTGTTTGATTGAACCACTAGCCCGTTCATTGGATGGCGGTATTCAGTTGTATGACTAATGGACAACTCGTCAAGTCGTTGATTGTAACGTTCGACGTCTTGACTGAACGTCATTCAGCGAAGTCGTTGAATGGGATATAGTATAGCAACTTTGTAATGTCTGGTTAGGGTGAACATTACCAGACAAGAGTCAACAAAAATACTATGTTACAAAGCTCATATCTCACAAATTAACTAAACAATAACAATAAACGTACCTTCATATTGTTGTTCATTATTATCCAGTTTTGCCACTTTTTTTCTTTGAAACTATCCGCCCGCGGCGTAATAATAGGTAAATCCATGTTGTCACACTATTTTAACACAAATAACGCACTTTAAAGCTAATTTATTTGCAAAAAACTAACAATATAGGTGCTTTTTGTGTCAGCTGTTAGCTGTTAGACGCCATATTTGTTTTATTCACCACCTGACTGATTTTAAGTCAGCTAAATAGTTGAACGTTTTGTGACGCTTGTACAATCAACGTTCGGCCTAGTCATACAACTGAACAGCGCCATCCAATGAACGGGCTAGTGGTTCAATCAAACAGGATATTAAACCAGTTGCCTGCGACATCACTATTGGCAGAATAGTTACATACGAGCCTAATGCAGGAAATAGACAGCTACAACTTACACAAATCATGTCCATGGACGGTAACCTGCGCCTAAAAGTATACAGGCGGAGTTTTTAAAATTGCGATCCCTGATGATGAAGGGACCAGCTACATCTGTTATAAATCTGGGGACGTGTTGTGTGTGATTTGTGTAGCAGTGGTGTTTATGTGGATGTGCTTGAGCAGCATGTGAGCTTGAGATCGCTATTTTAGAAACTCCGCCTGTATACTTTTATGCGCAGGCCACCGGACGTGTTCGCTTCAGGTGCCCACCTTTTAGAGTTACTTATAATGCTTAAACCAGACATGAACATGAACACCTACTACCATTAGCAGCAGCCAGCTACCTCGTAGTATGCTGCAGCTCAGCGGCGGTCAGTCCCGCGCGTGCGCCGAGGCAGCGAGACGGGCGCGCTCGCGCACCTCCGCGCCGCCGCCCGCGCAGCGCTCCACGCGGCGCAGCTCGCTCTCCAGGCGGGATGCTTGCTGTATGTATAGAAACTTATAGTGCTTAAACCAGACACTCGCACCCACCATTAGCAGCCGCCAGCTCCCTCGTAGTATGTTGCAGCTCGGCGGCCGCCAGCCGGCGCTCCCGCGCGTGCGCCGAGGCGGCGAGACGTGCCCGCTCGCGCACCTCCGCGCCGCCGCCCGCGCAGCGCTCCACGCGACGGAGCTCGCTCTCCAGGCGGGAGGCTTCACTGTCGGGGAAAATGTAGAGAGACTTAGTGCTTAATAGGCACATATAATAATATAATACAATATATACATACCTATTTCTAAGTACCGATAACTGATGGACCAAAATTATCTCGATTGGAGATTAGAGCTTCGAACGACAGTAGCTTGAGACGGCTGATGATGATTCCAGCTAGACAGCTAGCCTGTACCTAGTCATTGTTTCGTTCCTTGGGAGGACCTATTATATCCAGCAGTGGAAGTTGGCTTGTGGATGATGGCTGATGATCATTATGATACTGCGCCGTCAGTCCAACAGAAAGTAAAATAGCTTCGCGCAAAAAAATTCACAGTTTCTCCTCCACCGAAAAGTCTGATAGAGATTAGTGTCAGTTTGTACTGTATTGTAAATTTTATTATTGAATGCTCACGTCTTAGCAACATCAGTAGCCGCGCGGATGCGTTCCTGCAACTCCTGGTACTGCCGCTGCAGCGCGGCGTGCGACGCCTGCAGCGGCCGCAGCTGTTGCACCTCTCGCTCGCACACGGCTAGTTGCGTGCTTAGCTCCGAGCAACGCTCTTCTAGGAGACTCCTTTGGCGGACCTTGGTGAAACGGGAGCATAGGGTGGGATTAATTTTACATCGATAAATACATAATAAATTGCGAATGGATTTGCTTATCCAACGCGCGTAGATGGTCGTTTTAGAATAAAAACCGACAATCGTCGGTTGATGATTCTGTGTAACAGTTATATTTATATCTACAACACCACTTTCTCAACATGCTTGTATTTCGTATGCTTAGGTAGTCATTTATGGATATAGCCTGAAACTGTTCACCCGCCTGGACATATACGGATAGATATGGATAGAGGGTTACAATAATATCAACATCTTCCTTACAGCAAGCTCCGCCTGCATCTTCACAGCAGTGAGTTCATCATGTGCCCTGGCGAGGGCGGCCGTAGCCTGCGTGGCGCCGGCGGCGGCGGCGGCGGCAGCAGCGCGGGCCTCCGCCGCGGAGCGCTCGGCCGCCGCGCGCGCCGCCTCCGCTGCCTCCGCGCGGCTGGATTCTGAACGGAGGGACTCGCGGAGACGACCTTCTGATGTCTAGGTATGGGATTGAGGAGCTCGGTGAGTTACATTGTCCAGTTTTTTACATTGGCTTAGGTAGGTATATGAGTAGTATGGGGTATGGTATGGATGGAAAATTATTAAGCTACATTACCGCCATCAGCTACAGCTCTGTAAGAATTTTTATTCAGTACTCACAAGAGTAAGATTATTTTTTTTTATTAATTTTTAATTGTTAGGTATGTACTTATACCTTAATTTACGTTTTAAAGTAGATCACCTACATTGTCGTACTTACGTACATTATGTTACATAGGTACTCAAAACAAGACTGAACCACCAGTAACAGAACATGCAGTACCGACTACCTAGCCAATGGTTACCTGGCAGGTTGCAGGGTGGACGATTATAGATGTAGGTACATAGGTGGGTTGTAGTTATAGGTAGGTTCTCTGAGATAGGTAGCAAAAACATAACTTACGGTTATGGATTGAAATTCCCCAACTAATTCCAGAAACTGTTGCTCAAATGATTCGAATTCAGTTGTACTAACTCCCATTGTGTCAAGTTAAACTATTTTCCTAATGTTCCTATCCGATTACAAAACAAATGAGTAAACATAAAGTAGATTAAATATAAATCTACTTATGCAAGTTTATGTACAAAATTCAAACTATCTAATTTAATTATAAAAGCAAAAAGGCGCCAAGTTTACTTTTTAAATGTTGTCTATGGGCGAGAGTAAATTAGGTTTTTATAAGCGGCATATTTCCTGCAATCCATGTAAATTAGAGTTATTTTCATCGGATGAGGGATTACCGTCGTCGGTTGTTGTTGTTATTTTATGGAAAATGATAAAAATAATTTCTTTCTCGGAGATAACAGGATTAGGTATGTTGAACATTGAATAATTGAAATATGTCAATTTCGTAGTAACTCGACTTCGACAGGCAGCTACGAGGGGAATATTAAAAAGGGGGTTGTTTTCATGAAGATTTGCCGTTGAGTATAAAAGGACAGGAATTATTTGAACTGCACCATTGTAGAAGAAGATTCCTTTGCAGATAGATATCAGGTGAGTTTTTTTTACTAATATTGATTGTTGTTTATTTAGGTAATAATAATGCTAACTAACGCCGACCCTTTTAAAACACCTAATTACTTTTTTAAGGCAAACGCAATCCAGCCAGACAGCCAACATGCGAGTTTTAAGTGTGGTGATTTTGACACTGACCATGGCATTGGTTTTGTGTCTTCGAAGATGTGATGGTGTTGGGGTGCGAGGCCTGGCGCCGTCTGATGACGAGGACGACCTGCGTCCCCGAGTGCGCCACTACCGAGACTACGGGATCATCCGCAATCGAGTCATCCGAGCTGATGAAGACATCAACTTTGATGACTACGGGCACTTGAGGTTTGGAAGATCTGGTGATGACTGACGCCATGTCTCGAAACCACGTCATATCTCAAAAAATAATCATTGAGGCGCTAAGGTGGTCGAAAGCTCATAGATGTTTAAATTAAGTAGTTAGTTCATATTATTTTAAAAGTACCTATGTTGTCGTAGTAGCGTGTTTTGAAACTATACAAGGCCAGAACGTAGAGGTTGGGACTGCTCGCGTATATTTTCAAATTAAAATGGTGCTATGATTTACTTGAAAGTATACAAGGCCATTACGCACTAATCGCGTATATTTTCAAGTAAGTTGGGCCAAAATTATGGCTTGAAAATATACTGCAGCAGTTACCACTGCGTACTAATCGTGTATATTTTCAAGTGCCAAGCGGCAATGCGAGCACTTGAAACTATACGTGATTAGTTATCAGGTAGCCCTTTTGAATTGTTGCTCTCTCTTTCTTTCATACAAAATAGTAATAAGTCTATTGCTTTCTAAACATTGCATCATCATTCCGCACTTGGCATTGTTTTCGTAACGTGTTTTTTTGTTTACACCGCACAGTTAGAAAGTAAATTGATATTAAACTGTAGAATTGTTGTTAAATAGTAAAAATGATCTCAGAAGAGGGTGTAGAACAATTCATAAAAGACAATTACGGTGAATTCAAAACTTGATGAAAAATACGTCTGTAATAGGTCTATAGGGTAATACCTACTACACTCACGAGCAATGAATAAGTCCAAGTAGCAAAAAGTCAACACCAAATGACCCCAATTTTTTAAAACCATTTAATTTCGAATTTGATCAAAATTTACATTTTTAGTTGGTTATAATAATATATTGATGCGCTGTTAAATGCACTTTAATATTGCCGACGGCGTCATTAAGCTAGTCTTTTCCGTTCAGGAATGAAGTAGGTATTACTCTTAATTCATATAAATAATAAGATATTCGTATTCTTACTTGCAAGTATAATTGCTATAAATATCAATTTATCAATTAAATTAGAGCTTGTAGTTTATCTTTATTTATTAACATTCTATAGGTGAACAAGTCAATTGTAGTCATTTACATTTACCGAAATAGTTCAGTAAATTAGAATCAGCATGTAGGTATAAATTATATGCGACAAGTTCGCCAATCAAGCAATGTGCGTAATAGCAATGTATATTTTCAAGAACGATTCAGTAAATCCCAACTTGAAAGTATACGCGATTAGTACGCACAAATCGTGTATATTTTCAAGTAAAATATTATTATTTTTCACTTGAAACTATACAGTGCTAGTACACTATGGGTGCGTTCTGGCCTTGTATAGTTTCAAAACACGCGTCGTAGTATTGTAGGCTATATGGGGCCTATGTATGTAGGTATTTTATGTAGGTACTTAAGTACTTATATGAAATATTTTAGGCTGGGTATTAATATTTCAGGGATAAAATACCTACATAGATAAGTAATCACCTAACTGTCCCACCTTTACCGAAGAGGGCTAAGATTCTGGAAGAATATTGTTATTGTATTTATTTTATACTAACTTACTTAATTATTTTACCACAAAATGTTGCTTACCTTAGTGTTATCTACTTATTTTAGGGAATTAAAATAAAACTCGCTCTAATGTCTAATGCATGTAATAATAACCAATAAATACATTTTACAACAGTTATTTGTTACAATAATTATGTAGGTATGTACTTAGCATGAGTTTGTGTTCACTGGTACTTATTATAAGGCAATTTCAACGAGGTAAGACGTCGCTTATCTCTTATTATAATTTTATTGATTAGCTACTCGTTTAACATTCAATTTCATAATTTTCTTCTATGTTAATGAAAGTACCTACATAGGTAGGTGCAGTCTGGTAGATATAATATTATGTACCGTAACAATTAAAGTTTAGTTAGCACTTCCCTATGTAGTATAGTTGTGAAGCAAATCTAAGACATCTATATACAAGCACCACCGTTTTAGTGAATCGTAGTTTAATATTAAAATAAACAATGAATACTATGTTTTGAAAG
This sequence comes from Plutella xylostella, assembly GCF_932276165.1. Lineage (NCBI taxonomy): Eukaryota > Metazoa > Arthropoda > Insecta > Lepidoptera > Plutellidae > Plutella > Plutella xylostella. The sequence continues at coordinate 4,722,705 of NC_063984.1, read as the reverse complement.
TATTGTACTTTTGTTTTATTGCCTTTATTGTTACTTAAACATGTAAGTACTTAGTAAATAGCTCGATATATAATACATAAGACGTTTCGTTGTACTGATTTCAGCTCTGGACTGTGGTTTCATTTGTGTACCTGAACGGTACTCAAAGAAACTCAGCTTGTACTTTACTATTGGTATTCGATTCGATTCAACTGTTTGTAAATAATAACTTACAATAAAAAAATATAAACTTTTTAATGCTTTAAGACGAAATGAAGCTTATTAATATATTATAGGCACGCATGATATCACTACTAACTATACATTAAATTAATTAATCATGAGACTAGTTAGTTTCTTTTCTATGCTAAAGTATTAATATAATATATTTAACCGTACATAAATGATTATAGGTACTTGGTGAAAATGGAGTAGGTATCATGGGAAATCTTTGTTAACCACAATTTTACACCAATACTTTAACCAAACTCCAGTGTCAATAAAATACAAGTCGTGAAAATCTGAATATCAAATATATAGTAAGGAATAGTTACATACATAGGTAATAATTATATATTTTCTTTTAGCTTACTTTTAGGTTGTAATATTCATTATTTGATTAATTTGTAATGTTAATCGTTTGTAGTATTCACCACCGACGCTTCATGTATTTTTCAGCCGTCAAATACTGCGCCGTATTTTGTTTCCATGCGTTCTATTGAACTCTTCATAATATGTCGCGTTTCTGTGAATTTCCGAGGAGAGCCTGAAATAAAGCAAATAGAGACCTATTAAACAAGGAAAGATAAAATACAATGGATACAATGCTATCGACTAGCGCTCTGTAGCCCCATGAAAGAAGTGTAAACAAACACACTTCCTTCCAGTGGAATCCATAATATCTGAAGCTTAGTACCTACCAACAAGTTTGCTCATAGACTTTTAAAAACCATATTTCTCATAACTATTAAGATTAATCTAGATCTAATATTTATTGTAAATAAAAATAAAGCTAAATAGGAAGTACTGTTCATTAAGTTTTAAGGCAACCTGATCTGATCATAGGTGAAATGAAACACACCAAAGCTGAACTAGGTAATGATAGATAATGATAAGTACGGGTATACCTTGTTGACGAAGTTGACGATGGCGGTGGCGGGCTGCTCGGGCTCGAGCTCGGCGAACACGTGGCACTGGTTGTCGCAGCCCGCCGTCAGACGCGCCACGAACGCAAATACGCGTCTGCAAGAACAAAGAATTGATTTATGAGCTGCAGGAAAGAAAGAGAACCATGATGGCGGATATGTAATTAGTGAGCGTATCATTTGAATACCTATATAGAATACTAAAACGTATTTATCCTTGCCGCAGTAGTGAAATAGCGGGCGAGCAGCAAAGCGGTTTCAAAAGTGTCGCGCCTAGAAGTAGACTTTATAAGCGGTCTTATTATATTACACATTGATCAAGTTATGTGGTTCCTACTATGCTCATCACTTACTATTAGATAATAAGGGAAGACATTATGTTTATCACCCAACGACGAATGTCCACTGCTAAAAATAGACTTCTCCTTAGGAACTCTCTGGAATTGTGTGTCTGCCTGTGATCGTACCTCATTAGTTATGATACAATCCCCCTTTCCCCTATCGATGTAAATACCATCTACTCACTTTTCCTTAACAGCTCCATTATCATTATGCTGGTACCGCCTCTCGTCAGGGTCTAAGCCCGCATAGGACACGCCGGCGGCCGGGTAGTGCCGTCGGAAGAACAGCTTCCGTGCGTTGTCTGTCAGTGTGATGCCTCCGCCGAACACCTTGAAGTGGACCACGTAGGCTTGACCCTGGGAAGTGATAATATAAGTTTTTAAGAGTGTACTCTGCCAACTTAGTACAAAGATAATGCACATTGTGGACGTATAAAACGATGTTAGGTGCTTTATAGTAACAGTTAGTCTGTCGTTCAAAACTATCTTTGGTGAAGCCAGTATGATGAATCATGGTAAATTTATGAATCATGGTAAATTTATGCTGGCTTCAGGCAGTGGAAAAAAGTATGCCCGAAAACCTCGAAAAGCTCTGAAAACATGTACATGTATAATCTCATATTTCCCATACTTAGTCGTATCTTGAAGTTTGAAAGCTTAGGTAGTAGCCAAAAGTCCACAAACCTTCTTCAATAACACGTTTGTCACAGCTCGCTTAACAGCCGCGGGGCCAGTCAGCGCAGTCATAAGTTTTTAAGAGTGTACTCTGCCAACTTAGTACAAAGATAATGCACATTGTGGACGTATAAAACGATGTTAGGTGCTTTATAGTAACAGTTAGTCTGTCGTTCAAAACTATCTTTGGTGAAGCCAGTATGATGAATCATGGTAAATTTATGAATCATGGTAAATTTATGCTGGCTTCAGGCAGTGGAAAAAAGTATGCCCGAAAACCTCGAAAAGCTCTGAAAACATGTACATGTATAATCTCATATTTCCCATACTTAGTCGTATCTTGAAGTTTGAAAGCTTAGGTAGTAGCCAAAAGTCCACAAACCTTCTTCAATAACACGTTTGTCACAGCTCGCTTAACAGCCGCGGGGCCAGTCAGCGCCTCGGTGTTCTCTGAGCCGAGCAGCAGCACGTGGCACGCGGCGCCCGTGGCCAGCAGCGCGCGCGCCGCCGCGTTCGTGTTGCCGCCGGTCCAGGGGTCCCTGGGGGATGGAGGTAGGGGACTTGTTAGATTAGTTTACAAAGTGTGGCAGAAAAAGGTGAAGGACTGGTTTCTTAGATAAGTATGTAAAGCGTTTTTAGGTATCATATTGTTCTATAGTCAAAGGACTTCGCATCCAAAAATGTCTATAATTTGCATTAGGTTTGTAAAATACGGTAGGTACCCAATATGAAACCAGTCGAGCAATGGAACGTCAGTATGATGTAAATGTTTTTCATTGCTCGTGAGTGTACCTAAACCTATTAGTCCATGCTGGACTGTTTCCAAATGCAACATAATGCAATAATGCCATAATGCAAATAAATTATGTAGCACTACAAAATTATCAGCATAAAAACATCTGACAACCCTACATTGTCTACAGGTTGACTCACCTATCAGGCAACCTCAGCGGCACCGGCAGGGCCAACGGCGTGACCGTGTGCTGGTAGACCAGCGCGGACAGCGACCCGAAGACAGGCTCGTCGGGACAGCCCCGCAGCCGCACGCCCTTGGACGTGGGCTCGATGAGGAAGTGTCTGACGCCGCCCGACGCCCGGACTGCTAGGCCGAACGCGCCCGGGAACGAGTTCGAGTCGCGGACGATGAAGGAGCCTTCTTCTAGGTTTTGGAGCGCGGATATTGCTGTGGGTTGGGGAGAAGAATAGTTAGCAAGAGGAAATCGATATAAATGAGATTGGAATAAACGAATGGCATAAGTATAAATAAACATTGAGGTCAGTGATACCGAAAATCTAGAGGGTCATTCGGTAAATGGTTTAATCCAATTGCCATCTGTTATAGCTTTGTATTAGTTTTTTGACCCATGGTATTTCTGGTAACAATCGCCAGCGCATAAAGTTTTCTAGTCCTGGGAAAAACCGAAATAGTAAAAAAGACCTGGCAAATCTCGAAGTAGGCTACCGCTTCAAAGTGGAAAGAAGCTCAATATCAAAAAAACAAAACACTAACCGTCATCGCGATTGATGCTGGGCTTGTACCAGTAGTGGCTGGTGTCCCGGGCGAAGCGCACTCTGTCCGGGGCCACGTGCTGCAGCTCCGAGCTCACGCTGGACCGCCGGGAGCCGGCGCCCGCGTAGATCCGGTACTCGGACTCTGGACTTGTCTCGCGCTCTTTTCTGGAAGAGGAGTTGAAAGTGAAATAGCTGAATTGTTGATTGGTAGACAGACGCGCGCGGGTGCGTCGGGAACAGCGGCGTGCCGGCTCGAGACTCCGACCGGGACCAGCTCTCAGAGCGTTCCCGTAAACTCTGACCCCCCGTTCGCACTAGTGGTGAGTCTAAAAGACTAAAAGTCGAATACACTTTCGCAAAAATCGCGTCTCATCCAGTGTGAACAGCGCCATATAAAGTGTATGGTGACCAGAGCGTTCGACTTTTAGTCTTATGCGACTTACGAGTAGTGTGAACGGGGGGTGAGGGTAATATATATAATAGACACCCTGAACGCTATCGCTGTATTTACCTGGTGACAGGCGGCGACCGCGGCGGGCGCGCGGCGACGGAGGGCGTCGGCGTGGGCGGGTAGGGGGTGCGCGGGTGCGTCGGGAACAGCGGCGTGCCGGCTCGAGACTCCGACCGGGACCAGCTCTCGGAGCGTTCCCGTAAACTCTGGGGGTAATAGGGGGTATTTGTTAAGATTTGTTGTGGGAAAGGATTGTTGGATTCTTGTAAATGTGCTGCAGTTGAAGTTACATTGTGTATTGAAAATTATAGACTCAAAAGATTATATCATCGAGATAAATGTAAGTTCTTATCTAACGGTATCTCATTGATTAGGTGGACTTCTAAATTCATAAGCAATAGAAAGTATATTCCATGATAATTAAACAATAAGCAAAGAGTAATCTAAACATTTTATTCTTATAGGAATATGTTGGAAGTATACACGAATATGCTAATATCCTCAATCTAGGTCAGTTTCTCACTTACAAGGGTGTCGTTGCCGTTGATGGGTTCTGCCAGAGACAGCAGCCCGGGGGTCGTCGACCCGTTGGGAGTGCTGGTGGTGCTCCATTCTCGCGTCACCATCTTCTGTTCGTACATGAACTTTCTGGACGATGTTCTGAGAAACAAGCGATGGATTATTAATCAGTAGGTACTCGGTGTTAATACTAATGTTTTATACTCATCTAACCAGATACTGGAACAGTCATAATAAAGGGGAATAGTTGGGTTTACGTTTTCTGACACACTTCACTATCAAGCCCCTACGGCACCGGTCCGACCGGTACGAGCGTCATATTATGGCAAATCGAGATGTCGCAGGCATCTGGTTTAATCTCCTGTTTAATTGAACCGCTAGCCCGTTCATTGGATGACGCTATTTAGTTGTATGACTAGGCCGAACGTTGATGGTACAAGCGTCACAAAACGTCCAACTAGTTAGCGGACTTAAAATCAGTCAGGTGGTGAATAAAACAAATATGGCGTCTAACAGCGAACAGCTGACACAAAAAGCACTTGTATTGTTATATTTTGCAAATAAATTAGCTTTAAAGTGCGTTATTTATGTTAAAATAGTGTGACAACATGGATTTACCTATTACTACACCGCCGGTGGATAGTTTCAAAGAAAAAAATGTGCTGAAACTGGATAATTATGAACAACAATATCAAGGTACGTTTATTGTTATTGTTTAGTTAATTTGTGAGATGAGAGCTTTGTAACATTGTTTTTGTTGACTCTTGTCTGGTCATGTTCATCCTAACCAGACATTATAAAGTTGCTATACTATATCCCATTTAACGACTTCGCTGAATAACGTTCAGTCAAGACGTTGGACGTTACAGTCAACCACTTGACGAGTTGTTCTTTAGTCATTCAACTGAGTAGCGTCATCCAATGAACGGGCTAGCGGTTCAATCAAACAGGAGATTAAACCAGATGCCTGCGACAGAGATATAATGATGATTATCTACGTCGATAACAGACCCGTGCAGTGGAGACATCATTAGGAGATCTCATCGTTATATCCAAATAAAATTCTAGCAGTTTCTTTATTTTATATTTCCCGAAGGCAGTGGGGGCGCAAAGTTTATCCATATAGTTCATCAGATTACCTGTCCGGCGCCTGCGGGCTGAGGCTGTCGGTGCGCAGCGCGGCGCGCGTGTTCACGTGCAGCGGCACGCTGAAGTCGTCGTCGTCGTCGGCGAACGCAGTCGTGTCGCTCGTGTAGCCGTCCACTCTGAAATACATGATTGCATTTATTACACATATGTGGTTTTCAAAACAGTCCAAATTATTGTGACTTAGTTTTTCACCCAAAAGAGTGCGCCGGACGCCAGTGGTTAAGTCACTTGGGAAGGTAATTTCGAGCACCACATATAATTTAAAAGCGATCTCACCTGTGGCTGGCTGATCTTCGCACATGTCGAGAAGGCGCGTCCCACTCGAGCGGTAACCTCTGAACGCGTTCCCTCGCCTCCCGCTTCTCCCGCAGCTTCTGCTGTTGCCGCTGCAGCCAGGTCAGCCCCGACCCCTCGTTGCTGCCCTCGGACCGCCGCGGCTCCCGCAGCCGGGAGCTCTCCTGCCAGCCCAGCGTACTGTTCGATCTCCAAGTACCATTCTCCGGAGTTTTCTGTCTACTAGGCGGCCGCTCTGCCCATTCTGTTTCGCCATTCAGCCATCTGTTGACAAGATTGTAAGTCAAGGTGAAGATCTGTTTGATGTAATACTTCTAAGGGCACGTGCTATGGCGGTAGTTATGATGCGTAGGATTGAAGGTTATGACGCCCATATTGTTATATCGAAGGCAAATTTTTTGCCCGTATTCGTCGTCAATAATACGAGAAGTGTTTGCTGTGGGTGTCGAACAAACTTAATAAAGGGGAATATGAATATTAATATCTCGACGGGTGGTGTTCTATAAAAGGAAGCATGTTTTAATTTACCGCAGGTATGCTTTGGATGTAACCTATGGGCTTGATATTTCATAATATGGATTCCTCGTCGGATAGCACAAAGTGGCATTTATTAGAAAGTAATATCGGTATTGGCGTAGTGGTACTCTGTCGCCGCCAGCCATCCGTTTATGGCGCGTTTATCTCGAAATAGCAACTTGTTTTGGTCGCGGTTGCGGCGGCGTCTCGGTGAGCGGCGTATCGCAATCAGACGCCATCGCTCCAAATCAATTTCAGTATTGGCAGTTGACATGGTCTCCCATAGCGGGCTCGACAGTTGCAATGTAGACAGCCTCAGCAAGTTTAGTGAATACGAGGCATAGGTACTTATTGATAGACAATCCCTTATATCTCCGATCAACACACTAGTTTGGAATGTAGTTATGATAATATAGTTATCTTGGTAACCCTGCCTAAAAGTCATAACATAAGCAAAACAAAAGCTGGCATATCCTCGTTGTAGTCGAGTACTTGAGTGAGTAAATGTTGCGGAACGGCGGGCGACGCGCCCACGCCACCTCACTCAATTAAACGACTGCCGATACTTCCGTTTATTACATTGCGATACCCGCGATACCAAATAAAGAACTTAGGAGCGACTTTAAATACGGTGAGATTTTTTCTAATAAATGTTTACGAGTTACATATACCCGATCAAAATACAACGCTGATTCTTTCAATTTATAAACGGTCCCTTGCATAACGGCACATGGTTCGATATTTACACATCCATTAGCGAATGATAATCCTTTTATCTCGTCACCAGCCTACCTACTAGCCACTTAGTAGTGGTAAGTATATAGATTCATATACAAGTAGTTAAAATTCAGTAAGTAGACAGACAACAAACCTATTGTTAGCTGATCGTGCTATTATGTTTTGATTGACATCTCTGATCTGGCTCTCACGCGGCATTCGTCATCTTGTCTACAATCTTGTTCGGACGCGGGGTGTGGACAGAAGCGTCAAGCTGTTGCTCCAAAAACATGTCAGAATTATAATCAGGTACCGATTTGCATAATCACCGGTTGTCGACTGTCGAAACATTAACACATAGGTATCTACTGTGATCATCGGTCACAAGACAACGAGCAAAGACGTGATAAATTATGTGGAGCTGAACTGTTTCATTTTATTTCTCACTTTGTCTATTGATTATTATAATCTTCATAAGCTTTAACTAATACACTTATATCTCAGGTATGCCGTATGCAAATTAAAGCAGAGTGCAAACAAATGTACCCACTTCGCTTACTCACTTACGTATCCATCTGAGTAATGATATGTACCTAATAGAGTTCTTATAAAGCGTGCTATTATCTCCGCTATGTGGTCTTCGATAACTAGACAATGAGGGGACATTATGCTGATCACGGCCACACATGTACTGAGGGCATAATAACAGTAATTTACTCCTCGTTACTTCGACTCACTTGCCGATTGACCGATATCTACTTGCACGTCGCCAGATGCAGTTAAGATTGAGTACGTTTTGCGACCATGATTTCAATCATGCATCACAATTATTTAGCCACATTTTAAGCTTACTACTTAATCCTCCTTAATTAATGGTGAAACAATAAATCCACTAAGCATTAATATAAATATGCAAATTGAAGTGCTAATGAATTCAGCAATTTTTCATCAAGCGATAAAAATGTCAAGCAAGCCTTGGTCAATGAGCAAACGAATATCGACTTCCTACGTTTAAAACTTGATTAATTTACTGGAATATGGAATCATGAAGAGTAATAAATTTGATCACCAGCGGGACCGATGTACCGACCTATAAGATCGTAAATATAATAAGAATTACATTGTGTGAACAGTTTTTTTTGTCGTTTTTGTTTAGTAACATTGTTATAGTCAGTTGGGTAATTAAACGCCCACTGATCAGTCGAGACGGTCGTCCTACGCGGCGATCACTAAATGATAGATCTGTTTCACAGTAACTCGAGGTACAGTTAACGACAGGCTAGCTGGCTGTTTTAGTTTTTATCGCTCCATCTGTACTCAGCTAAGAGGTGCCTCGAAGCAGTTAACCAACGAACTTAATTACTAATAACGGATATTGCTTACTAGGTACTCAAGGGAGTTTTTATTCTTTAAATAATGTTATGGTCCTATATCAAGTAAGTACTTTGAATAATAGTGTCGTAAATCTGAATACTAGAAGCACTCGGGTTAAATTAGTGTAACGAATTGGAGCTGTAATATATGAGAGAAACTTTAATATATTTATAGTTTTTTATATATATATATTTATAGTTATTATACCCTTTATTATATATATTTATAGTTTCGTTTATAGTTAGATATATCTTTAAGTAGAGTACGAAACTATAAAGATTAAGTAGTGTGGCGCTCCGTCAAGATTGGTTATGGTCTTATTATTCTTATTGGAACACTTTATTGCCCTTCTGCGTCCTATCAGCGCTGAAGTGGGTCGATAGCTGCGTTTATTGGAGACGCAAATACGCTACGAATGCAATAACTGTAGCAAATAGGCTTTAATTCAATAAACTCACGCTTCATTTAATTTAATGTTCAGTTCACGATTTCCTTCGCAACAAACGCTCATATAGACCAGCCGATAGCCTCTCATGATGCTAGCATTACTTATATGACTTCCGAATGGAATTCCAAGGTAGGAATCGATGTGAGATTGACATTTTGTTAATACATAATAGTGCCAGATGTTTTTAATAATCGATAATAGTGCAGAATTAACCGACTAACCGTTTATTATGTTACGTCTCGAAGGTTTATAACGTAACCAGAATGGTGTGTACTAGCTTTAAAAATAAGTAGTATTAGTGTAAAATGTAAATAATGTGTGTTTGAATATAAACAGTGAGCAAGGCGAGCGGTGTTGGCGGCTCGGCCTCCGCCGCGCCCACTGCTCCGAAACACATGTGTGCACCACACATCTGCCGACAAAACCCGCCTTGTACTGTGCTTTGTTTGTTTTAAAACTAAAACATAAGTCACTGATTTTGTTACTTTGTTCCTGAAAAGTTAAGCGCGTTTTCATCTTCCCACATACAACTGGACCCTTTATTCCTAACTAATATTTCTTTGAACTATTAAAGAATTAACTTTAATTACACCAGTTTGCATTCCCTTGAAACTGGTTGCTGTTTATTGCCAAAAAGAATAAAACAAAAATGTCTGGCGTGAATGAAGAGTCCGATTTTGTTGGAATGATAGTTATGAGAATAAGGCAGCACGAATGGTAAAGATTTAATTGTTTCTAAACATTTTCAAGAATTGTTTAGGTAGTTGTCTCTACATACTTTCAGCTCGTAGTTACTTAATGTAATACATAGTATCCTTCTACCTATAAACGAGAAAGATTGTGAGTAAGTACTACGTCATCTGTTAAGGTCTGTAACTCTTTCACGAAAACACGGAGGAACCAATTTATGAAATAAGTTTAGTATACTCGTGAGACATTACAGCTGTTTTCAGGCTTTTACTACACTGAGGTAATTCCCTCAAAGCCTATATCGAATCAAAGCAATAAGTACGGCAAATTTTATTAATGAAAAAATAATTAACTGTACGGAACACCGTACATGGTTAAGTAAATACCTATCTAATTATTTCTGCAACATCATCAGTTCGCGCGTCAACTTACTTATTATTATAATTTGCTTTAGTTCACGTTTGTATCAGAATCACGGTTGACGCGTACTCATTATCATTTAGCTATAATCTATCATTAGCATAGTCTTTCGGTAAATAAATATTTCTCTTCTTTAAACATCATCTTATCAATTATCATCCTCTCTATCAATCAGTTGGAAACCCCAACATCTTATGGTCCTTCGAGCCGGATCTGAACCAGCGACCTATGGATATTATTATGGTCCTTCGAGCCTTCGGAATTGGCGGGATCACTTCGCGAGTGTTAAACAGATAATCATTAAAAAACTGTGACTGTGTCGTAAAAGTGGTCCGGTAACCGCAGTGGAAAGCATCCACTCTCCGTACTTATCAGTGTAGCAAATCAGCTAAAGTAGTGACTGGAGTAGCATAACAGCTACAGTGAGTTCCTGGTGAATCAACAGTGGTCTGGCATATCAGTCGGACCCCGCCTGGCATAGCAGCCGGGCATCTCCGGGTACATCAGTCGAGCATCCCCTGGCATATCAGTCGGGCACCTCCTGGCATATCAGTCGGGCACCTCCTGGCATATCAGTCGGGCACCTCCTGGCATATCAGCCGCGAGCAGGAGCGAACAGCAGCGCTTCACGCTTATCAGCAAAGCGTAGAGCAAGTATCAACGATTAACGGCAGCAGCAGCCGAGCGAACCTACCACCGCAGCAGCAGCAGATCAAAGTAAGATCTTTCCATTATCTTATTCACTATCAACTCCGAGCATCATGGAGCAGGTAGAGGCGCTTTTCGAAAATCAAGTTCAGATTTTAGAGGCTATTAAAAATCAATTGAGAAATTTTAAGAAAGACACGATAGATCGGAAGTCTCTTGATTCGTGTCAGAGACGGTTAGAAACTTTAGAAAAATACTGGATAGAGTTCCAAAACAATGATCAGAAGTTAAGGCAATATGAAATAGGTGAGCACGAGTATTTTGCGCAAGATTATTTAAATAACGCGGAGAAGATGTATAACGATGTCAAGGAGTATATTCAGTCTTTTATCAGAGCTAATTATACTAAACCATCATCCCCCCTACAAAAACCTAAGTTTCAATGGCCCCAAGTACCTGTATCAACTGAAATGGGTGCCATACCGAAGACCCCGTCGAATCAGCAATCGACATCCGGGAACCTGGAGTATTTACTTCGTAAACAGCGTAGTAACTTTAAGGCTTTCGCCCACACTTTATCAACTATTAATCTTGACGCAATCTCGGAAAAATGGGAGTTTGACGATATACTAAAAAACTTACAAGCTAGATGGTCGACTATCGATTCTTTACATTGGGAGATCGATAGCGAATCGCTAGAAAGAAATGCTGAATATGAAGAGTCATTTATAAAGTATGAGCATAGGTATCAAACTATCAAAAAGGCCCTTAATACTAAAATGTGGTCCGTCTCTCACAGAGATAAATCAACACCGCAAATGGACATTCCGTTCTTCAGTGGTGATTATCGGAGCTGGATATCTTTTAAGGATTTGTTCGTCGAGGCGATTCATAACAATAGGTCGTTATCAGATGCACAGAAAATGCAATTTCTTAAAAGCAAACTCAGAGGTGAAGCAGAAAAGTTGGTCCAGCATCTTAATATCAGTGCAGCCAATTATGACACCTGTTGGGAAATATTAACCCATAGGTATCACAATATCAAATTAATCTTCTCCAATCACGCAAGTACACTTATGAATTTATCATGCGTGCAGCAGCAGTCAGCAACTCAAATTAAGAAAATACACGACACTACCAAGGAGAGTCTGTATGCTATCAATAACCTAGGTATCGATACATCGACCTGGGATCCGCTGATAGTCCACATTGTTTCCCAAAAACTGGACGCCGAGACGCTACAGGATTACGTGGAATCAGTATCAGATCCGCGAGCCATACCATCACTGAAAGAGTTCCTACAGTTTTTGGAAAATAAATTTACATCATTGGAATCATCGAGGCGTAAGTTAGAGACACCAAAATCATCTCAACAACATGAAGTGCCAAAAAATTCCAAAAATAATAACTATTACAAATCATTCAGCAGCAGTAAAAAACCATTAAATTCAAACAAAAACAGCAATTTCGAAAATAGAACAGGATGCAGACTATGCAATAAAAAACATTTATTAATTCAATGCAACCAATTTCTAAAACTGCAAAGCAAGGAAAAATTGAATGTAGTGCAAAAATTCAACTATTGTGTAAATTGTTTATATGACCACCATGGAAATGCTTGCATATCAGAATCGCGTTGTCGCCAGTGTGGCGGATTTCATAATACGTGGTTGCACGAGGCATTTAGTAGGTCAGAGCAAAATAACAGAAATCAATCAAGCAACGTAGCTATGAATAATGAGCGAGACGTGGTCGAGGTCCTGCTGGCTACAGCCCTTATCAAGGTTCAAGCGGCAAATGGATCTTATCAGCAGATGCGCGCCCTAATAGATCAAGGGTCGCAGACATCCCTCATTACTGAAAACGCGGCACAACAGTTGGGAATAAACCGCCAGCGTTGTAATGGAGTCATCTTCGGCGTCGGTGTTAAGGAAAACGCATGCAAAGGAATGATTAATATAACATGTCTGTCGAATCATAGTGATTATCAATTCACTACAGATGTTTTTATTATGAGAAGCCTCATTAATAAACTACCGAATCAGTCCTTCCCGAAACCATCTTGGTCATTCCTGGAAAATATACAATTATCAGACCCAGACTTCAATAGCAGTCGTCCGGTAGACCTACTCCTAGGCGCTGACGTGTATTCGTCAATTATCATGAACGGCATTATCAGGGAAAACCAATCACTTCCCATCGCCCAACAAACTCGCTTAGGATGGATTTTGTGTGGACGTGTAAAATCATACCATTGTAACGTCGTTATCAACAATCTGGGTGAGATCAAGAGATTTTGGACAACAGAGGATATTGGTGAAGAGCCAAGCATGAGCAAGGAGGACTACGACTGCGTACAGTTCTACAAAGAGACTACCACTCGACGAGAAGACGGCAGATACGTGGTCCGACTACCACTAAAAAGTGACGCAAATGAATTATTAGGCGACTCCAGAAGCAAAGCTGTAGCTCAATTTAGACAGCTAGAACGGAAGTTCCACCAGCAACCGGAATTAGCGCGAGATTATCAAGCCTTTCTAAAGGAATACGAAGAATTAGGCCACATGCATCTCGTATCAGCAGAGTCATCAAGCATGCAGTCATCAAGATTCTTCTTTCCTCATCACTGTGTAAAACGAGCTGAATCCACCACGACTTCTTTACGGGTAGTTTTCAACGGATCATCACGTTCCTCATCAGGACACAGCTTAAATGACGTCATGTATACCGGTCCTAATCTACAAAAGGATTTATTTGACCTGATTCTGAAATGGCGAATACATCAATTTGCATTTACAGCAGACATCGAGAAGATGTACAGGCAGATATTAGTTCATCCTGATGATCAACAGTATCAAATGATCATCTGGCGAGATTCACCTAACCAGCCACTACAGGAGTACCAACTAGGAACAGTGACATATGGCTGCTGCAGCAGCCCGTTCATAGCAATGATGACGCTACAACATTTAGCAAACGAGGAGTCGTCGAATTATTCCACGGATGCTGTAAAGGACGTCATGGAATGCTTCTATATGGACGATTACTTAAGTGGAAGCGATAGCATTGAATCAGCTAGAAAATTGCAATCAGAGGTCATATCAATGTTAAAATCAGCCGGTATGAACTTAAGGAAGTGGTCATCAAACAAACCAGAGCTCTTGGAAGGAATGTCGACAGTCGGTAATCAGCAACAGACTTTCGACTTTAAACATCAAGAGTCCACCAAAACATTGGGATTACGGTGGTTTCCAGCCACTGATAATTTTGGATTCAAGTTCAACATCGAGCAGGCAAAAACTGAATCAACCAAGCGTCAATTACTATCCAGCATATCAAAATTATTTGACCCACAAGGTTATACAACCCCCGTGTCAACTAAATTAAAACTATTATTTCAGAAGACGTGTCTGTTAGAAAACCTAAATTGGGACGATAAGTTACCGCAAGAAATTGAGAAGGAGTTCATCGATATCAAAAAGGATATAGAGTACATAAACAATACACGTATCCCCCGATGGCTAGGGACAAATCAGTCCAAGGAAATCCAACTACATGGATTCTGTGATGCGTCGACAAAGGCTTATGCGAGCGTCATATATTGCAGAATCAGCAATGAAAAAGCAGACGGAGGGACCTCAATTGTCCTCGTAGCAGCAAAGTCACGATTAGCGTCACCGGCAAAAGATTTATCATTACCACGATTGGAATTAAGTGGCGCTTACTTACTCGCCCTACTGACCCAAAGAGTATTAGCATGCCTTCTCCCTCTAAAGGTTACAGTATTCGCGTGGTGTGACTCAACCGCAGTATTAGGATGGCTGCAAGGAGATCCTAAAAGATGGAAGGCGTTCGTCGCCAATCGGGTATTAAAAACCACAGAAATTATCCCCGCAGAAAGCTGGCATTACGTAAAATCAGCCGAAAATCCAGCAGACTGTGCAAGCCGAGGCATATCAGCCGAAGCATTAATACAGCACCCCCTTTGGTGGACAGGACCGTCGTTTTTAAAAACATTTGATGAACAATCTATAAATAAAACACAAACAGTCTTCGTTACCGAGCAAGAGGTTAAAAGGTCTCAGATTACCGAAGCATCAAACGTCAGCGCAGCGACAGTCAGCAATGCGACGCCCAGACAGAGTGGCGACATAATCAGTACCATTCTGAATCAAAACAGTAATTGGACACGAGCAGTTCGAGTACTAGCATGGGTAATGAGAATGGCGCCTGGTTTGAAAGGTAAACAAACTTTCCTTACGGTCGGAGAGTTGCGAAGAGCTAAACACATGATTATCAAGCATATTCAAGGGTTAGTGTTCGAAAAAGATATCAGTAAATTAAGACAGAAAAAACCACTAGATAAAGGGAGTAGACTATTATCATTAAACCCTTTTCTAGACGAAAATGGGTTGCTACGATTTAACAGCAGACTCAAAAATGCAAATATCAATCAAGATACAATATATCCGATTATCATCCCTCATGATCATCATTTAGAGGATCTCATCATTGATCACACACACAAAATGACGTTTCATGGCGGACCACGTTTGACCCTTGCCTGGATACGTAAGGAATATTGGATCATAGGAGGAAATAGATCAGTGAAGAAGAGATTACGCATGTGCGTCAATTGTAGGAGACACAATCCATCAAAACACACACAAATCATGGGTAACCTACCGGAATCAAGAGTTAACCCAACCCGTCCTTTCTACCACACCGGAGTCGACTATACGGGATTTATTGAGATAAAGGCTAACAAGGGCAGAGGTATCAAAACGTCCAAAGGATACGTTGCTGTATTTGTGTGCATGGTCACAAAAGCGTATCATTTTGAGGTCGTATCAGATCTGACGTCATCAGCAACCATAGCCGCAATTCGCCGCTTCTCCGCGAGACGAGGTGTCCCAACAAATCTGTACAGCGACTGCGGAAGTAATTTTTGTGGAAGCAACAATATACTGGAAAGGGAGATGATTAATCTAATTATCAATCAGCCCGAATTTCAATCAGAGATCAGTATGATGGATATCAAGTGGCATTTTAACGCCCCGTCATGGCCTAGTGCCGGAGGATTATGGGAGGGAGCTGTAAAGCGACTCAAGTATCATATGAAACGAGTCATAGGCGAACAAAAATTGACGTATGAAGAGTTATCCACAATTACAGCACAATTAGAAGCCTGTCTAAACACCCGACCCCTCTGCACACTAACTGAAAGTCCAGACGACCTCGACTACCTAACACCGTCGCATTTCTTATCAAGTGGACCGGTAGCTACCATCATTGAAACAGAGCGAGATCAACGCACAAGGTGGCAACTGAGCCAAAAGATCTTCCAGGACATATGGAAGAGATGGAAGTCAGAATACCTAACTGAACTGTCAACTAGAAGCAAATGGCATAAAGCACAGCCCAACTTTAAGTTGAATGACATAGTATTAATTCATGACGCCAATCTACCAGCAGGAAAATGGGCTTTAGGTAAAGTCATCGACATTCATCCTGGTACAGATGGATTTGTCCGAGTCGTCAGCTTAAAAACAAAGAATGGTGTGTTGAAAAGACCGATCAGTAAAATATCACTTCTGCCAACCTCTTATCCATCGGAGACCGAATCGTCTACCAAGCAAGACGAACTCCCGACCGAGGAACAGATAGCTAAAACATCAGAAAGAAGAAAAACTAGAAAAGTTGGCTCGGTAAACTTCATTACCCTGGCTCTGACGTTCCTTGCCATGATGGTGCCAAGTGCGCATTGCAACAATAGCAACTTATACAATATATCAAGATTTGATACAAATAAAAGTATTTATTTCGACCCATTATCAAGTATGCGTTTAATTCAAGATAACTGGAAACTAATCGTATACTACAACCTAGAACCATATTATCAAAGCACCATGTTATGTAAGAAATATATCAATCATTTAGAAAACCTTTGCTCATCAATGAAAGAAATCAAACAGTGTGAAGTAGTCATTTTACAGCTACATCACAGCTACACTGAATTGGAATACTACCATAATATGATGCTTGGAGAGCAGTTTGTGTCCCAGGCGAGACCACGGCCGCGGAGAGGACTCATCAACGGCGTGGGCTCCATCGCCAATAGCCTATTTGGAGTCTTAGATGATCAGTTCGCTCAACAATATAGAAAGGACATTCAGCTATTAAGAGAAAATCAAGATCACCTTGGAGCACTTTGGCGAAATCAGACGTCAGTTGTGGAAGCAGAATACAACCTACTAAAGCGAGTAGAAGTATCCATGGAGAAACAATATAAAACATTTAATCAACATCTCATACAATACGAGCAAACGTCTAACACTTTACAAAAGGGACTACAAAGAGAAATGAACCTTAATGAGTTTACAATATCATCTATAATTGCAAATAATCTCCTACATAACTTGAAAAACATACAGAACAGTTTGATCGACACTGTAACCGATGCCTACCATGGCAAGTTTGATATTCATCTGATAACGCCTAATCAATTAAGGGAAGAACTGAGCACTGTATCAAGCCAGTTATCAAAGGAATTGACACTTCCTATTACTAATCTTCAAACAGAATTACCTAAAATCTATCACCTTTTAAGAGTTAAAGGACGAGTAACAAAGGATTACTTAATTTTTGAAATAATCATTCCACTTGTAAGCAGAGACGACTACTTCATATATCAAATGATAAGCATACCTCAACAAATCGGAAAAAGCATGATCAGCGTAACTCCCATAGCAGACCATCTAGCGGTGAATATTCATAGAGATACCTACCTACCCATGTCAATGAATGACTTACAGCAGTGCATAGAATATGACTACAATGTTAGATTGTGCGAACCAAAAACTCCTATTTATCAGAAGAAAATGGACTCTAACTTATGTGTCAAGGATAGTAAATCTAATCAATGTTATTATGAAAGAGAAGGATGTACAAACAGATGGCAAAAGTTGAATGAACTAAATGCTTACATGTATTTTTGCTGCAACAGCTGTAGTTTCAAGTTCATGTGCGATTATCAAGTTACCGTAGAGCGTGCCGTCAAGGCCGGCATTATCAAGCTGTCCCATGGCTGCGTCATCAAGGGCGATGAGTTCATTGTCCATTCCCACAAAGAGCCCGTCAGCAAAATTCACGTTCAAGCAGACTTGGTTACAAAAACGATTCCGTCTATGAATAATATCATAAATTTGACCATTCCCGTAAACAAATTAGAGGACGATTTTGAAGCTGACAATACATCCCTGAAACGTATCGGAGAGCAAATACAGCAGTTAAAAGCAGCAGGATCATCAGTAGCTGAGATGTCATACCACGACGTCCACCATTACATATCAATCTACATGGTAGTGAGCTGTTGCGTGGCGGCAGGAGCAGCCTTCGCGTGGCGGCGCTGGCGGCGAGGACGACACACGGCGCGCCTCGCGCCCCGGGCCCCCGCGCCCGCGCCCGCGCCCCCGGCGTGCACCCCCGTGCACCTGGCAGGTGCCGGGGCGACGTCAGAGTGTAGAGTGAATGTGTGTTATGAACATGATAGAGCCTCGAGCTCGCAGTGTATCAGTGGTAGTGATAATCAGTGCGGGAGTGAAGGGCAATATTCGAAATTTAATATAATTGAGCCGTCAGGCGCAAGTGGAAAGCAAAGTGCTAACGGACGTAACAAAACGCGGTTTAATTTTAACGATATCATCATACATTCATAGCATTTAAGAATATTGTTTATCATCTTGTTAGTAGTTTAGTATCATCTCATCATTTTCGTTTAATTGAGTTTTTATCAAAAATCTGTTAGTTTCCTCATTCAGTGCGGGAGTATGTACGGAACACCGTACATGGTTAAGTAAATACCTATCTAATTATTTCTGCAACATCATCAGTTCGCGCGTCAACTTACTTATTATTATAATTTGCTTTAGTTCACGTTTGTATCAGAATCACGGTTGACGCGTACTCATTATCATTTAGCTATAATCTATCATTAGCATAGTCTTTCGGTAAATAAATATTTCTCTTCTTTAAACATCATCTTATCAATTATCATCCTCTCTATCAATCAGTTGGAAACCCCAACATTAACGTTAAGCTAAAATTGAAAATAACTAATAGAACGCTATATAAAATTTAATCTTCGCTTATTTTTTAATTTATAATTAGGTTCTCGTAATTAGGTTCTCGCCTTTTAGCCTTTTTCATACTAATTTAATTTCACGACTCTTTTTGTACAGGTACAGGTAATAAGGTACAAGGTAAAGAAATAAAAATAATTGAAAAATATGCACTAACCTGCCATTGGTGATTGTTTGCGGGGAGGTGGTGGTGGTAACATCCTCGTGCGTGAACTTCTTGAGGGTGGAGAGCTGCGGGCGCGGCGAGGGCGGCGGCGGCTCGTCGTCGTCGTCGATGGGCCGGTAGCCGGGGCGGCCCAGCGCGCGGCGCACCAGCTCGGGGCTGGCCAGGCGGTGCGGCGCGCGCAGCATGCCGGGGGACAGGCCGGCCGTGCCGTACGTGAAGGGGGCCGAGTCGGCGCGCGCGTGGTACGGGATGTCGGGCTGGCGGCCGGCGCGCGACTGCGGCGCGTCGGGCAGCGCGCTCACCGTGCGCAGCATGTCGCCCAGCAGCGCGTCGAGCTCGTCGGGCGGCGAGGGCGCGGCGCGGCGCCCCGCCGACGAGATGCCCGAGTCCATGGACGCGCTGAGCGGGGAGGAGGGCACGCCGCCCGCGCGCACCACCGTCGCGTAGATGGACCCGTCCAGCGGCCCGAACGTGTGCGCCGCCGCGTCCGCCGCCTCGCCCGCCGACCCACCCGACCCCGACCCCGACCCCGTCACGTTCTCACCTGCAACAACAACGCTCCTGTATACCGGCCCCGGAAATCTCACAACTACTCACTCGACCGGAGTTCCTCCTATCGACTCGAAAGACATCTGGCTGTCGTTAATTTAAATTTATCTGTGTTTAATGTGGTGTGTTCGTTGGGCAGATGGGCAGTAAATGTTACCAACGACATGTCGCGGCAAATTGCTTAGATACGGTTTAATTAAAGATGACTTTTAAATTGGGTTCTTCTCGCCCCAATAACTGTAAGGTTTGAAATATTACTTTGTCTGTAGGTACTTCTGTAAGTATATTCCAGCAGATACCTACTTTAGTTAACTAAACAGAAACTGATAAGTAAGTAAGGCTTGTAAGTCGCGTAATTATTATACATATTCATGCACAATGAAGTGCATCAGTACCTGTGATATTACCGTGATGTTAATCGAGTGAGGTCGGCCTCGACCCGCTGTCAGTTTCCGCGCGGCCCGCCACTGCGCGCAGCCCCTCCGCAGACCGCATCCTTAAAAGGACTAGACTCTGTTCCCGTTATCCCAGCAACGGGATGACACCGTTGTCGCACGGAATGCCGGAAAATCGAGCTCCTTCTTATGCAAAGATATCCGAGCAAAAAAACTATGTAAGAATACTAGAATGAACTCTATCAAGTAGATCACCCGACTCAGTCTCCGAGAATACTGATAGATGTGGTTTACTATGATAGACTGGTAGGTACAGCCTCCAATGTAGGGCATGTGACATGTATTTACTCGAAGGTAATGTACGTACATACCTTACGAGACAAAAGTGAAGCAGCTGCGTCCACAGCGGAGCAAACAGACGAGATAGGCGTGGCTGACGCAAGTGCTGAGTGCTGATAACCTCGATATTGTCAAACACGCTCAAATGTTGCCGAAGAGGAATTCGTACAGGTTGCCGGTTCAAGGCGAATGCTTTGCCACACAAGGAAATGGCCTCACCGAGACGTTGCTGAATGCGAGATAGAACTGTGACTTTTGAGCTTTACCACAGCAGGTTTCTTGCTCATAGAGAGCTATTCATAACGTGATTGGAATCGCTAATGCCTGTTCTTTGGGATTACTTTGTTAATACGTGGACGTGATTTTCGTTTAAAGTCTCAACCAGTTCTATTTCTGTCATGAAAACCGGTAAATTCGGACGGAGGGCCGTAAAAGCCGCATTTGGAGCTGTCAAACAAGTAAACACCGCATTCAAATAAGGTACACGCAGCGACGTATCGGCCTACATTTGCATAATTAGGGTGGCTTGCGTGACTTCCTATTTAAAGATATTTTAATTTTAGTTAGCTAAACGCATTTATCTCAATAAACGTATTTATACTAAACACAATTTGTATTGTCTTGCACGGCTCATTTGAAGTTGTAATTTAGCTAAACGTATTTAGCATGTGTTGCGTTTCATTCTATGCATATTTTCATCTAAACTTTTAAGTTTTTAAATGTTTACGGCTAGAAAAATGCGTGAACAGAAACAAATGCCGTCAAAATTTTACTGACACTGTCACTAAGTGACACTTGACACTACACAAACAATAACAATGCCAAGATCTGTACAACATAAGAATTGAATGGGGGCTAACGCGTGTGAATTTGCCGCTAGGGGCGCTGGTGTTGACTCAGGTCAAGTGACATTTTACTTTTCATATAATTTGTTTGGCGGGCTTCGTGATAAATTATATTTTCGTTCATTTCCCTGTTGAAAAGTGATCTCTTTTTGCAAAATTATCACAAATATGGATTATTTGTCGTTGAAAGCTGAATAATTAAGGAAAAGGGGCGCAAAAATAAGCAGTCTCAAAGAGCAGCTAATTCCGAGGTTAGTTTGTTTACTGTTTACAACCTTATTTTTTACGAAGTGTATGCTTGTTTGCTTAGGTAACAGCTATGTTTTTTCTTTTTACAGACACCAAGACTATGACCGTAACAGTAACTTGGTTGGAAACGTAGAGGACAGCATCATACAACAAAATGATTCAGTGTATACTTACTGTTGAGAGGCCTTCAGAAACTTTGTATAGCAGTGTGAACACTAATACTTTGGAATTTATGTACAATGTATACCATCGCTCTTACGGTTAATTAAAACATCGTGATAAAACCTGCACATCTAGATTTTCGAACCCACCAACCTGCAGAGGACCAGCGTGGTAGGAAATGGTCCAAGCTTAGGAGTGGAGTTTAGACCTTAAGGCGATATGCACAAAGGCTCCATTCGAGTGAGCCAGGTGCAGGTACTGACACCCCCACAAATAATAGAATACTTAGTATACTATACTACCATTATTTAGTTTCAACTAACAACTCAACCAGCATTCATTGTGTGGATTACTAATGTGTTATATTTTTTGTATAGCAGTGAGCACGGAAAGGATAAATAAAAGTTAAATCAGTGTGTAATTCTTTTATTTTTATTGTATTTATTAAATGCCTAATCCTTATTTACATTATGTTCTTTCTGAAATTGGTTATAATGATTTTCACAAACACGAGATTGTCGGACAATAATTATTTCACAAGCCACTGTTTTAGAACAGTTTTATCACTTGTTAACATAAGTCCTCCTTTTCTTTCCGAACATAACGGATCTACACTACATTGCGGCATAGTAACTCGATGTGATGATAGTTATTTTATAATTAATAAGCTTATAAGATTCAAAATTTTAAAACTTTATTTCGCGCCAATTTGATACAGTCTCCTTTGATAAGTTTGACAGCTATGGTACCTCTTGACCTCGGTCGACAGTGGCGCCAACTGGTGAGCAAAAAAACGGTAGTCCCCATTGAATTCTCCGTCTTCTGCAACTCCTCTGTCCTCTCCATATCCCCTCTAGTTCTGTTCTCCTATGAAAGCGTTTCGTTAGCATACCTACAGATGTTGGAATTTCATTTCAGTTTGTGATAAAACTCAAAGTAAGTATGAGTGGAAAAAGTGGCTCACCAATATCAAGCAATACCATTAATGAAGGAAAACATCGCGAGGAAACCTACATATCTAGATTAAGCACATCTTGATATGTAAACACACCAACCCTCAGTGGACCAGCGTGGTGGGAAATGGTCCAAGCTTAGGAATTGTAATGGTACTAGGTATAGGTACGACATGCTTCATTGCCGCCTTTTTGACAGATACAATGCCACTAAACGTATTTAGCGGCGCTAAACAGCCAATTTTTGGTATTTAACTTTGACACTTCGATAAACGTATTTAAGAACAAAATTTTTGCTATGCAAGACGTTAATTGCATTTAACAACTTAAATGTGTTTATTTTACCCTTAAACACAATTATCATACGTTACGCAAGCCGCCCTTAGAGTGTTGTTTGTGTATTTCACATTTGCAGAGTGAATTTTTTTAAAGTAGTCTACCATTTGAGTCATCCTTTACGTACATACATATAATTTAAATCTCGTTAATTAATTTTCGTTACATGCAGTTTCAACACCCATCATAAAGCTAATTAAAACCGGCCTCTTTACAAGTTTTTCACACGAGCTGAAGTGTGTATTGTGTTGTTCATTTTGAAAGGCCGCCCTTTAGTATTACAAAAGCGAACTAAAGCGGGCGTGTCAATAACGCAATTAGCGTAAAGATATCAACGTCAGCGTCTGGTGACCACGGCCGGCGCGGTGTTGAGGAAGACGCGGTTATTTCTGTGATGTCACCGAAATAACGCGGGACTCGCCGCCTGCGCCTGCGCTTGCCGAGCGAATGTTACAGTCGCACCACTTTATGAAAGCGTTTTAGTTAATAGGTGAAAAAGCAGTAGTGATTAGAAATTGACATAAACTTAGCAAATAGATACCAGTGCCATAGGTTATTTAATGCATCAAATATAACAAGTAAAAGGGGCAACAACTTTCAGGCCCTGAAACATTTCCATTGTACTTTAGTATTTCCTTAATCTACTAAGCTTTTTCCTAAAACATGTTTTCACTTAGCACTTACTTACATTATCATTAAAGTCTTATCATTAATTATTTTTTGTGATGTGCATTTTTTATTGGACCTATGGTCTGGAAATAATGATTATTTATTTATTAAGTTCTTAATTAAAAGAGTGGAGTGTCTACGATACTCTAAAGCTTCGAGTCGTGTTACGAAACTTGCGCCGGCGCCGCGACGCAGGAAGAGGATGTGCGCGCCACGCACCCCCGCACCCGGCAGCCGGGCCGCGGCTTCGAATGCCACTTACTGGCAGTTTCAATAACTCTATCGGATTAAAATGGTTAAACACCAGTCAATGTAAATAAAGAGTTCGCACTATGCGTGTAACTGCCCGTTTCAATAACTCTATCTATCGATAGCTGACAGAGTTACTATCATACGACGGATATAAAGTTGCATTCTGTCAAAATTTTATGAAAGTAACTGTCAGCTATCGATAGATAGAGTTATTGAAACACGCGTAGTGCGTGCTCTGTCTATAACATCGTCATGTGTTATCCATTTTAATCAATACTAGCCATAGATAAAGTACTATTTACGCATATTTTATCTGTGTTCTAGCGTTTGTTTTGTTCATTAGGATAGGATAGTTTGTGCTAAGTTGTTTGGTTTAACATATTTCAGGGTGTGGACAAAGGATATTCATTTATTATGCATGTATAGAACACAATAAATAACATTGACCTAATTTATCTGAATGCTGAATAAAGCTATAAATTTACAGTATGATTCGTATTAAACTTGCAAGATGCAGCAACAAAGCTTCGGAGCTTTTAAAATAAATTGTTTTCTCTTTTATGCAATTCGAGATTGTTTTGAGATAATTAACGTAAATTGTTCCCCATTATGGAGAAGGCACCTTCTTATGCTGTGGATGCTTATTTTTTTTATCAGGATGGAAGAAGTGAATCCATTTTTTGTTTCCATTGTGTTAATATTTATAAAGCTTTTTGGCATACACAGTTCATAAAGCTGTTACTTATTTTGAAGTAGTAATTCAAGTTTAATTTGAATTTTATAGACCCAGCTATTCATTGACTGTGCCACAGATTAGCCGAATGTCGTTCTCAAAACTTAATTAAGAATTCTACAAAGTAGCTTTAAAACGATAGCGGAGGTTATAAATCAATGATCGGATCGGCAGCCGTAAGTCTGTGGCCGTATCGCGACCGAAGGTGAGCCTGCGCGTGGCGAGGCCGCTCTGTAGTGATGTCATCCAACATACGCTTCTGAGAATCTTAATCCACATTCACATCATCTTTTATAAAACCTTCTTTTACCTTCTCTTGCTCTTAATCTTTTTATTTTAAGGGTTAATGATAATTTTTCTTCAAGCTTCATTAGGTTACCCTGCGATGCAAGCTCTAGATTATGCGTTTTTTTTTAATGTGGGTCTGGGTGGCACTGATCCGACGAGTGTCTGACAATGAGAACTTGTTGGATAATAATGCACCTGTTACGGGAAATGATTGAGAGACAACAGACTCAAAGTGAGCGGCTTATTTTTACAGTAGGTAAACCTGTTTTTGGTTTTGTTTATTGGAACATATGTACTTCATTGGTTTAATTATAAATTTTTATGCAAGCATAAAAACAATTGACTACCTATAAGTAATTTTAGACACATTATCTCGATTCACAGTAGCGGCTGTAAGAATGCAAGATAAAGCTGAGTCGGAAATCGTATGTCTGTACAGTATCAACTGTTCGGAGTCCGGTGTAAGCAGAGACTGACCTAATTATTTGGCACAAACTCGTCCACATCCGACGTTGTGTAAATGTTGACGCGAGTAATTGTGGCGTTAATTAAAAAGGCCTCCAATAACGAATTAGCGTTAGTTTCGATAACTATTTGGCATGGCAAATAGGTAAACTTCTATCTCTACACTACATACAACAATGAAAAATCGGCGACATTATTTTTTAAGTGAAGTATCATTGTAAGTTTACAATTTTTACTCAGACAAAATATTTCTCTTCACAAAGAAATGAGAGCGACTCATGCGGCCAGCTCGTCGCGGTGTAAAGACATTAACGAATCGAATCAAGTTGAAGCGTGCCGAATGGTCCCCCGTAAGGGCACGCCAGTCAAACGTCCGCCGGTGGACATGCATCAGCGATTCTCCACGCCGCTCAATTAGAGGCGCGGGCGCCGGCCCACTCGCTCACACCTCATTAAAAAAAACTCCACACACAATGCCACATCCGTCACACTTAAATCATCTTTGTCCACGAGCATTCTCATCAATCCGTGTTCAGTGTTTACTGACTGTCCATTTATCAAACTTGAGTTTCTTAAAAAGCGTGTAAGTTGTCACAATAATCATATCGTGTTATCTTACCTCCAATAACGGCTTGGTACTCTCCGCACTAAACTGCACTTTTGTTAATGATACAAAATTACACAATACCACTAGGGCTCTGCAGAACTGGTATTCAAGAAAACAGTGTATTAATGTTTCGTGAATGAAAGCTAGTGTGTGACACGTGTGTGCCTCGGCGGGCGGGCGGCGACTGGGCGGGCGGCGGCGCGGGGCGCCCAGCACAGAAATAGGCCCACACCTGCGGGCGCCGGAACTAGCTGGCACCTCTACGATAACTGTCCCTGTGTCAACTGATTGCTAGCACCTAACACTAGTAGTTACCATCAGAAGATTTATTGAGTTCAAAATAAACGGTATTTTTTTATTGTAAAGAGTAAAATTCTGTGTAGGTACGGCGGTAATGTATTTCACTCCTGAACCATATAAATATTCCCTATTTACACAGATAGGTACATACGGTTAAAATTTAATGGTTATGGAATCGAATGGTTCATAATTATGTTTTTAATAACAATAACGATCATATTTCAGATATTCATATATCAAAAATATTAATTTAAATGATTATAACACTACCTACGTATAGCAACTTATAGTGTGGTCATGCAAGCTTCTAATAAAACCACATAGTTTGAAGGGCAACCTGTAAGACTGTTAGACATAAGAAACATTGTATATTTTCCTTCGCAAAGCTTAGCGCGTATTCCAGACTTCAGAGGAGATCATAAACATAAAATTAACTACTATTGCGAAACATCCTTTGCTGTGTGAAGGTTTTCTATTTTCTCTGCCAACAGATAGGTACACTTCCATTCTCTTAGAAGATAATTTTAATTTAGGTAGGTACGTGTTAATACCAAATGAAATGTTTGGTGATTTTAACAGTCATTTATAGGTCCAAATAATGCCCCTAAAATAATGTGTTACTTACCTAAATATTTTTCAAACATAACCTTAAGGGCGCCTTCAAGTTAGTCGCTAATTGTCGCGCGGAAGCAGCGCTGCTGCAGCGCTGCAGCCGCGCTGCTGTCTAAATTGCATTGTAAATTATTAACGCGCGACTGCAGCGCTGCTGCGGCGCTGCGACCGCGCATCTTTTAAATTACAAAATTTATTTGTATTTTGACAGCAGCGCGGCTGCAGCGCTGCAGCAGCGCTGCTTCCGCGCGACAATTAGCGACTAATTTGAAGGCGCCCTAACTTTTTAACAACAACATTACTGTATTGTGTAAGTATTTATGCCATCGGTTAAAGCGTAGGGATTTTCTTTATTTTCGTGAAAAAAGCTTCTGCCTAAGAACTTTGTTGGTCACATTATTGTTTCCTATAGGAACTATGTAGATTATTTTAAGTTCCAAAAGCCCTAAAAAAATATGTTCACAATAACGCTCTGAGACGACCCCCTTTCCTATCACTATGAACTACACTTGTATGCTTAGTGTTTCAGTGCAGAAAATTAATAATGATTATAAATCATTGGGTGGTTGTATTGAATGAATTAAATGGATCCTTATTTCCCATATTTATATATTCAGCATCCTTCACCAGTCTCCATTTGTTTTTTTCTGTGTATACGTAGAGGCGTGTTTTGAAACTATACAAGGCCAGAACGCACCCATAGTGTACTAGCACTGTATAGTTTCAAGTGAAAAAAAATAATATTTTACTTGAAAATATACACGATTTGTGCGTACTAATCGCGTATACTTTCAAGTTGGGATTTTCTGAATCGTTCTTGAAAATATACATTGCTATTACGCACATTGCTTGATTGGCGTACTTGTCGCATATAATTTATACCTACATGCTGATTCTGATTTACTTAACTATTTAGGTAAATGTACATGACTATAATTTACTTGTTCTGCCTGTCATACCTATAGAATGTTTATAAATAAAGATGAATAAGCTCTAATTTGATTGATATATTGATATTTATAACAATCATACTTGCAAGCAAGAATACTAATATCTTATTATTTATATGAATTAAGAGTAATACCTACTACACTCACGAGCAATGAAAAAGTTCCAGTGACGATAGCTCCTAAACGGAAAAGACTAGCTTAATGAAGCCGTCGGCAATATTACATTACATTTAACAGCGCATCAAAATATTATAACCAACTAAAAACGTAAACTTTGATCAAATTCTAATATAAATGTTTCAAAAATTTGAGTCATTTCGTGTTGACTTTTTGCTACTTGGACTAATTCATTGCTCGTGAGTGTAGCAGGTATTAATTAACCCTATAGACCTATTACAAACATATTTTTCATCAAGTTTTGAATTCACCGTAAGTAATTGAGTCTTTTATGAATTGTTCGACACCCTCTTCTGAGATAATTTTGACTATTAAAAACAGTTTAATTTAAATCAATTTACTTTTAAACTGTACGATGTCAACAAAAAAAAGTTACGAAAACAATGCCAAGTGCGGAATGATGATGCAATGTTTAGAAAGCAATAGACTTATTACTATTTCGCATGAAAGAAAGAGAGAGAAACAATTCAAAAAGGCTACCTGGTAACTAATCACGTATAGTTTCAAGTGCTCGCATTGCCGCTTGGCACTTGAAAATATACACGATTAGTACGCAGTGGTAACTGCTGCAGTATATTTTCAAGCCATAATTTTGACCCAACTTACTTGAAAATATACGCGATTAGTGCGTAATGGCCTTGTATACTTTCAAGTAAATCATGGCACCATTTTAATTTGAAAATATACGCGAGCAGTCCCAACCTCTGCGTTCTGGCCTTGTATAGTTTCAAAACACGCTACGTAGAGTTACCGATATGCAAAAAGTAATTTTAAAATAGTTTTATGTCATTATTTCCATTGTTGGCGCTAGCAGAAAGCACTATTATGTAGGTCCACGTTCGTACCTAGGTAACATGAATGAACCGATCAAGTGGCAGAACTCACACTAGGAAGCTTCTTGGAAATGTAAGCACGAATACTGATAAGTTTGATTGTTTTTATTAATATTAAACGTTCCCGTGTGGGCATTAGAATCTAATTACCATTACTCATGCGCATTGCGTAGTGGCGTCGTGCTACATCCGGCAGAATCATCCATTCAGCAGCTTCGGCTTATCTGAATGCATTTGTTTATCATTTGTTGTCGTGAGTGTCGCGGTGTGCTATTGAACCGACTGATCAGCAAAATAAATGAGAAGAGAGCAACTTTTTGCGGTAAGTATATTGATGATTTATCTGAAAGTCCAGTAAGAACCATGTATTTGATAGGAACAGATTAAGCAGACACATTTTAAAGATACTCAAACCTCAAATCAGGGTGACCGATAAGTGGAGCTTGGGGTCGGAAACTGTGCATATTTTATCAGGTCACAATAAACGCAAAATATAATATAATAGATTATTGTAAGGCTAGTATTTCTCATAGGTAGGCAATAAAACACATTTGCTTTTAAACTAAGCTCCGCCATCTCCTTCTGCAAAACGCATAGATTATGGTGTGGAGCAGGCCCTGTTCTACCATGCATCTTTGAATGGTTACTAATTAATTGTGTGTGTGTGTGTAACAAACATGAATATGAAGAATACCGCACAAATAATAAAAATCTGCCTTTGAATTGACTGCCTGAATTTGAAACACCATCACGAAAACGAGAACAGATGTCTCCATCAGTAACTTCCTTGCATCTTGCACTCCCTGGACAGGCAGCGAGACAGCTGACATAGATATAGCCGAATCAACACAATTAAAAAAAGCCTAACAATAAAAAGAAGAAGAAAATAACTTACCAGCATCATCATCAGTGATAGTAGACAGCGGCCTCAGATGTTCCAGCGAGTCTTCTCTAGCCAGCGCGTCGGGGGCGGCTCGCAGGGGCGCGGCGGGGGTGGGGGCGGGCGCCGCGCCAGCGCCCCCCTCGCCTCGAAGGAACACCAGCTCGACCGCCCCGTCGCGGGGGAACGACGGGTCTGCGGGGAGAGGGGGGGTTAGTTGTGCTGTGGGTTGTGTGTGTGTGATAAAGATCAAGGCAAGGTATTATTTGGTTCGACAAGTAGTGAGGACTGGGAGTAAAAAGGACTGATTCTTTCCATTTACCTACTCCTCAGTCTCTCTAGGATCATTGGCAATATATTCTGATGTAGGCCACCATGTCATCACGCCTTGTTGTGACTGTTGTGAGTACTCTACGTATGCGTCTAACACCCTTGCGGGGTAGGTAGAGAAGACGTGAATTACTGGACCCCATTTTTTGGGTTCTTTTCTTGCCCATTGCTAAGTTTCTGGCTAATCCAGGTCCAGGATCCCAAAAAAATATACCCGCACCAGCCGATTTATTATTGTTATTAGTTTGGTCATAGAACAACAAGTACATACATGGTTTGGTATATTTTTTTTACAGTTTAGATCAAACCGGTATTTCGTTTTTTAATAGCATTAGTATAATTTAGTTGTTTACTCAATATCATCAAACTAATTACAGAAAATTAATGGAACCAGTGATTTATTACTTTCGTTTCTGGGTTTTAATTGCTTAGTTAACTTGTGAGTTTATTATTGGTGTTTTTGTACAATGAACGTATTTAATATGCAAATTCTTGGCTGATGTTGTGGCAGTGATATTAATCTTATCTCACAACGTCAGGTAGGATTGGTTCCACCTCTGAGATTTGATTGCAAATTGATTTGCATGGGATCTCGGCCTGGTATTAAGTTTTTGGAGCATGGGAACTTGATACTTATTCGTGTGCGATAAGATTATTAAGGAAACTTTGTAGGTGGTCTTTTAATAATTTGAAGGTGAATTTAATATTTGTGTAAGAATGTTAGGGCAAAATGTATTTATTATTTGCTGTACACATTACGAGAACTACGAGAAGTTATATAATATAAAGGTAGGTTATGTGATATTGCCTAAGTGTAAATAACTATGCAAGGTGCTCTCGTTTTCATGTTCACTTGAGTAAGTGAATAGGTCTGTACAAGGAGGGTTATGGTGCTGTAAGTATTCAGCCATTGTTTATGTTTGTTGTGAAAATGAGTCGGAGCCACAGCGAAGGGAATTTGACATTCAATCACATTCAACGATATTGCAATACGAAAACGTAGATTTAGGTAGTTAAGGACTTAGCTCAAAACACATAGAACTGACTGATACTATGATGGGTCATATACAAGGTACTACTCATCATCGGGATGTACGGCGGTTCATCAACATTCGATAAACTTTGCTACACAAATAATTTTAGATGCAATAAACGTTTTGCACTCAAGTCAGTATGAAATTTGTGGAAAAAACGTGCCTTGGGCGATGGAATTAATTTTGTTCATCCGTTAAAATTTCTTGTAAGTACCTTGATGCTCATCCTTAACTACCATACAAAGCACACTCCATACTCTCTACGAGAGGTTTGGTCTTGGGTTGGGTCTTTGTATTCGCTACGTCCCGTATAGTTTTAACAAGAGTCTGGAGCGCGCTTAAATCTACGCTCCTTAAAACAGACAACATCCAAAGCACATCAAGCAGTGAACAGTTACCGTGAGCGGCGTGATCAAGCTGCGGCTTAGTGAACGACAGCGTGTGGTCGGCGACGGCGCACGTGTGGAACTGACACGCGAACACCAGGTGGCGCTGTGCGTGCGAGTGAGCGGGACGGCGATAGGCTCGGACTAGCACGTCGCCGCGGAGGGAGAGGCGTCCCACGCCGACTGTCCAGCCGCCGCCGCTTAGCATGTAGAGACCTGGAAGATGCAGAGGTTTTAGTTCCGGAATGCTATATTGCCAGGTGCGACGCATGGCACTGCAATCACCGAATAGCCCACAGCATGCTCTGGTCACCATACACTTTCGCAAAAATCGCGTCTCATCCAATGTGAACAGCTCCATATAAAGTGTATGGTGACCAGAGCATTTGACTTTTAGTCTTATGCGACTTACGACTAGAGTAAATGGGGGGTAATGGGTACAGTCTTCTCCATAATGTTTTATAGTTTTACAATCTAACACAGAAAGCCGTAGAAACACCTCATCTGACTTTCATCTGTAGTTTCAGGTAGGTACGGTAGTTACGTAATTAACATTTAAATAATATATCTGCTAAGCTAGCAATCACTCACCAGAAGTATAAACACAGACGAAGTTCTCGTAGATCTTGAGGAAAGCGATGGAGGGGGAGGAGGGGGAGGCCAGTTGACCCGCGACTGACACGTGGGTCAGGTGCAGCGGGGCCGCGTTGACCCGTATCTGACCCGCGAGCAGACCCGCGAACGTGTCGATGTATCTGCGGAAAAAGGAATGTTTTATAAAACAGTACACAAAATCAACACCAGGATAAATTGGGGTAAAACGGCTGGTACAGCTGGGCTACCACCAACGAACATTAGCTATTAACAATCCTTAATCTGCGTCGCTCTCGTGCAAAATCTGACGTAAATTTATATGGATCTGAGAGATGTTACACAGGCAAGCGACGCTGCTTATGGATTGTTTATTGCTAATGTACCGGTGGTGGTAGCATTATGTACTCTAAAGCCTATAGATCTACCTCTTATTAGAAGGCAGCTGGACGCCAGGCACCCGATCGATCGGTCGAATCCAGCGGTGCTGCTTATAGATTGTTTATTGCTAATGTCGTGGTCGGGTGGTGGTACGGTAGCAGTACCTACTCTAAGGCTTTCTACAAACCTACCTCTTATTCGAAGGCAGCTGGAACACCGGCACTCGGTCGTCGAGGTACCGTCTCAGGGTCGAGCGCGTGCTCCGGCGCGCCGCATATGGCCGAGTAGTGCATGTACGCTGGTGCAGCTAGGTTACCACCACCGAACATCAGCTATTAACAATGCTTAAGGAGCATCGTTCTTTTGCCAAATCTGACGTAGCTTGGATGGATCTGAGAGATGTTAGACAGGCGAGCGATGCAGCTTATGGATTGTTTATTGCTAATGTGCCGTTGGTGGCACTCTAAGGCCTACAAACCCACCTCTTATTAGAAGGCAGCTGGAACACCGGCACTCGGTCGTCGAGGTACCGCCTCATGGCGTAGCGGTCGAGCGCGTGCTCCAGCGCGCCGCATATTGCCGAGTAGTGCATGTAGGCTGGTGCAGCTGGGTTACCACTACCAAACATCAGCAATTAACAATGCTTAATCATCGACGCTCTCTTGCTAAATCTGCCGTAACTGACATGGATCTTACAGATGTTACACAGACGTGCGACGCTCCTTATGGATTGTTTATTGCTAATGTGCCGGTGGTGGTACTCTAAGGCCTATAAACCTACCTCTTATTCGAAGGCAGCTGGAACACCGGCACGCGGTCGTCGAGGTACCGCCTCATGGCGTAGCGGTCGAGCGCGTGCTCTGGGGCTCCGCATATAGCCGAGTAGTGCATGTAGGCCGCTACTAGCACGCCTAGCCGCTCTCTGTTGCCCCTGGAAGTGCAAAAAGAAGGAGTTAAGTACAAGGCATTCAGAGATTAAAATGTATAAGTGCAGATAAGGTACTTGGCTGCCGAATATTGGTGCTATACTAAAATTTTGCATATTGATCAGCATTGGTTACTTAGGTATGAAACTATGATACGTACACAACAGACACGCATAAGGCTGTACTTCTGAGACCAATGTGTAATTTTGTTTTAAATTTCTCAAAAGATATTGTAGGTATGTAGTTGAAAGTGGAAGGTTCTCGACCATCCAGCTCAGTCTGCTATGGTGCTCCTTTATAGATGCCTTTCCAGTCCAGCAGTGGCTGATGATGATCATAATTAAATAGGTAAGTAATAATAAAAACCCTTTCAACTCACCAAGCCAACAGCACAGCGACATTCTTCGGATGCGCCGCCAGCCAGCTCTCGATATGCTTGCAGGCGGCACAGAGCCGCTCCAGCGGAGGCGCCAGGTCCCCCGACCAGCCCAGCGACCGCGCGCGGCCGAACACGCTGCGGGCCAGGCGCCCCGAGCTGCTGCCTTCACTGCTCACTTCGAACACCTGGAATGGAGAGGGAGGAATGGTTAGAGGTGGGTTTGGGTAGGGTTGATTTATGATGGCAGATTCTTTATGCGGTCACGTTGACGGCACATAAAAAATCGACCTGCTTTTGACCTATAAATGGTGAGGTGTTTAGGAAAATTCTGTGCAATCTGGAAGATACGAGTAACATCGCTGAAAATTTTCTCATTATAGACGTCAAGTCAACCTAGAAGAAGCCTAGAAGGCAGGGTTGCACTACTGTTATTTATAACTACGACAATAACCCTATTTGAATGCACCAACGGATATACATATGTCAGGATCATCTGACACCTCACTTCTTGTAAATCTTCAAACATACATAGTACTGACCCCGAATACTCGTTTAGCTGGAAACTGGCTGTCGGTGCTATACAGGAGACTCAAACAATATAAGCTTTAATACCTTGCAGACAATACATCAAATATCAAGGTCTTTAAAATGTCAAATCACTCAGACGATGTCAAATTAGTCAGCTTCTCAAGCTAACAATTCTCGGGCTGACAGCTTGGTATTTAGGTGTGCTTAGTGCATGCATACCGCTTTGCTAATTGCTCCGTCCAACTTATTTACATACCAGTCAACATTCAGCTATGCCATTGTACTCTATCGATGACCGCTATCCCAAAGCTTGTAAACTTGGCAACACGGACTCTCCAATCTCTTCATACCACCTTTAGGCCTCGTTTCACCATAGTTTGTCAGATCATTAACACCCTTGTAACATGGTAAGTGCCATCTAAAATAAATTTTTTGCGTCAAAAGTCAACATTTAATCCCTTGTTATAATGTAACAGAGGTGTTAATGATCTAACAGAGCATGATGAAACTGGTGCTTAACCTTCTATTATCCAGGAAACGTACCATAAAGTGTTCTCCATGTTTGTTAGTGAGCATGTGGGCAGCCTGCGCCTCGGCGTGAGCGTCCCGCTCGGGCAGGTGCAGGGCCAGCATGCGCTCCGCCACGTAGCACAGGTCCAGCCGCCCGCCGCCCTCGCCCGGGTAGCTGACTGAGCGGACGCCATGCTGGGGACACGGGAGAAGGGAGGTTATTGAAGAGTAGATGCATAGATTGTAGGTACACTGGCGGGCAATGAAAAAGTTCCAGTGGGAGACATGGGAGAACGAACTTATTGAAGAGCAGCTACTTAGCTAGTCAGTACACTGGCATATGGCACGGCAATGGCAGGTGGAACTTTTTGTTGCTCGCGAGCGTAGTAAGGTTGTGAGGATGCGGAACGAAAGAGGAAGATTTTCCATGGCTCTCATTCATCGACGCTTTCGCTAGTTTGAAGAATCATTTTCCTGATAATAATAGCTAGAATTTAACTGTGTACTTTCATCTCTGATGTTATTATGTTGCAAGCACCGTATTAGTTTTACGTAAACGCAAAAACCCTGAGCTATCATTAACCGATCACTTAAGTATTGCGAAATAACATAGGCAGTTACTTAATTGCTTAAACTAACAGTCGTGAATCGAATGTAACCGTAACTACTTACAAAACAGCGGAAACAATAAAGTGAATTGATTTAAACAATCGCTCAGCGGCAGCCATACGATGTTGGATCAAGATGGAGTCAAAGGACAGCCGTTTGTGGGAACCAGTTAAGCATTCGAGGTCAGTGGGGTCCTCGGTGCTCGGCTGACAGTGGTATATGACAGGGAGCGCAGTCGTCGGCAAATATACGAGACTACGCGATCACGCGGGAGGTCCTGAGACGTGTGTTTTTCGCAAATATGCCAGGTAGTCTTGGTTACACTCATAAGTATATCAGATATTATTAATATAAAATACTCTGAAGCCAACATAGAACATCGAGGACTCTACCAAGCCAAGTTGTGTCAACGGAATAAAGTATTACCCATGTAACTATTTACTTGTCTTTACAAAATACCTACATCGCTACCTACTACACTGTAGTATCTACATCCTCCATCACCTACATGCACTTCACGTGGATTATTTCAATTACCCACTTAGGTTTACGAGCTCGGTATGACTGGACCCTTGAACTCTAGACGCTATCGCGCGCAATGAAAATCATTTTCCTTCCGCGAACATAGAGGACGAGTTTATTAGCACTGATTTATTATTTACATTTGAACTTAAATGGATATTAAATCATGTGATCTATTAAGCAAATTAAACATATACCTACCAACAATTAATTTATTCTATGAGGGCAATAAGAAGGCGGAATCAACTTGTTGTTGAGTCGTAAATGTTATAACTAGGTAAACTCGTATTAATTTGTATCAACTACTTATAGCTAAAATTATAAATTAATGTTGATTACAACTGGCAAATTGTTAATTAAAGCAAATAGTGTATAGCGGCCATAAAACCAGTCCAGCTTCTTGATTTTCGTAATAGCCTCAAGTTTAATGAGAAGGCTTTTTAATGGTAATTTTGGAGGAATCGAGGCGTGTCTAATGTTATAACTTTATGTTTTCCAAGAAGTTTAAAAGAAGCGACGAAGATTACGGTATCTTGAAGAGTTCTGGCACAATCTCAGTAGGTAGGTAGGTACCTAGGTAAGTTCTGCCACTGAAGACAAGGTTCATAAAAACCGAAGTCATGCCGCTCTGAGGAATAACGGACCGTAGATGACTTCGTTGGAAGACTTGCACAACTAGAGCATTAGATGTTATCATCATAGGAAACCAAATATTCCTACAAAAAATATGTTTATGGCACACTCAAATTGTAATGTTATATTGGTGCTTTATGATTATGATCTAATTAATATTCGAGAACATAAAGAAAACAAGAGAAACAATAATAGGAATGCATGATCCGGTAAAAGTGAAACTGTACTTACAGTTACCTACGCTAATGAGTGAAAAGCTTCGATTTGCTTTGAATGGTCGTGACAAACCAAACAAATAGCTATTAGATAGCGGGATCCGTCGTAGGTGTGGCGACTTATATTAGCCCTACGAAAGTGACAGAATAGTGCGTAGGCGCATACTAAATGCAACTTCGAGCCACTCTTTCGTTTCGATGCGTTTAATCCGATTAACAGACTCCGTAAAAGCTTTGTGGAATAACTCGCTCTAAAAATAACTGTTATGAGTTTAACTGACTCCCACCTGATTGCTAGACGACATGGACTTAAATTGGAGTAATATCTCAGGCGTACCATTTGATTTGATATATTCAACAGTTTAAACACTTTAAGACGGAATTTAGATAAGATGAGATGTGAGATAGAGCTATCTATCGCAGTTTAATTAATAAATGATAACGTTCTGGAATAGATTGTAAGATCTAGATGGACTAGCTTTCAACATCTCATTCAAAACTGGTTCTTGAGAATTGATTATTATGTATGTGCTGGAAAGGTAGTACTTATCTAATTAATTAAGTTTTAGATTGAATGAAGTTATGTTTAGTACCTTGTAAGGTTGTAACATAAAGGAAAATTAACTAAGCACAAGTACAATATCGTTTTGCTCTTGCGTTGATTGACTGCGTAAAGTTAGTTATAAAAAACGGAGGGTTCAGTATTAAAAACTTTTATAATTAAATAAATCTACTGAATATGAAGTCGTTTAAAATTGAACGGGTTAAAAATACATAAAGTAGTATAATAAAACGCACCTGATCTCTCGAAAAGCCGAAAGTAGCCGGCGTCGCCGGGGCACTCACCGCCCGAGGCTGGAACAAATACATCTCTTTTATTAATAAGTCCGTATACAAAAAACATTTATAAACGTCCACGCCCAAGGTCAGAGCTGTCACCAAATAGTATAAAAAACTGTAAGCAATTCGATACATCGATGTTTTTGTTTTGCTTTGTATTGTTATGTGCTGAGTGCTGACAGAAGATATTTGATTTCGCTGAGATAATGATTATGTTCTAGGTCAAATGCTTATTAAATAATTACGTAGATACGAGATTTATAGTATTTAAGGAGTGCGATACCTACGGTTAAATTATGAAGAGAGAGTACAAAACATTGAGATTTTTAAAGGTAAAAAATTACTTTGCCAAAATATTATCAATGCACTTCTGCTTACTCTGTGCGATGTCACTTGTGCAACTGTTTACAGCTATGTTTTGCTATGGTCGCGATAAGTAAATTGATATTACTATCTATTAAATAAATTCTGCACATAAAGATAAGAAAACCGAAACAATATTGCAGTTTAGATACATCAACAACCTACTACGATGTTCTTTACTATATGGCCCGGGCGCGGGCGGTTCCCGTCCGGTCCAATAAACCTGATAAACGGAGGGCTGATTGCCCCAAGAGGTGCTAGGTGTGGCTTAAGTGATTACTGCGGCTTTCCTGGCCGATGCCTCCACTTATATTAAGACAAATTAACCTCTACTTAGCGTTTAAGCGATTTACTTCATAAACTACAGGTTTAGCTGCTTAGCTTAAACTTTGAAGTGATCATGTGACCCATTGCCAACGTAAAAAGTATTTAGACCAAAGTCGGTAGAAACGATGTTTACGACTAAAAGCTTTTTATACTCAGGTATTTAAAGTGAAAATCAAGGTTACATGTAGTAAACGGAGAGCTTTACAATTTACAGTTGTCGTGGAAGTGAACGCACCATGATTTTTCTGTTGTAGCAGGAAGGGGCGCTACGCGAGCGGCGCGGGGCGCGCGGGCCGCGCTGCAGGTGGAACGCGGCGCGCCACAGAGCGAACGCGAGGCGATGCAGCGCGCGCGCCGCCTCCGAACATCCCCCGCGCCGCACCTGCCCCCGCATCGCCCGCGCTCACCGCTCCACGGACACACTCATTGTTACACTGTTACACTCTTCATCATTCCCAGAATGTCCACAACACAACCACGCAACAAACAATCCCTAAGTGAGATCAGCTGAACAATGTGGAAGTCGCGAACTATGCTAAACTTTCCAGATTCCTCGTTAGACAAGAGCGTAAAGTATGCAGTCAGTGGTCGCGGCCCCCGGCTCTCGCAGAGACATGAAAGGGCTGTCTGTACATTCTGTATGTGTACGACAGTGTACAGTACACACGATCCTCAGTAGATCTACCGCCCCGGGCCGTGTGCCCCTGCACTGCGACACCTCACATCACATTACGGGAATTTACTACTTTTGTTTAGGTACATGTACTGTTTATGACTCTACCAAATATATTTTATTAAATTCATTCTGTAAATATAAAAAGAGGAGAGTGAAAGGTATAAAACCTACATAAGGTTGGTTCATAATTAAGTACTTATATGAATAGTGCCTGAAACTACAAAAAAAGTTATCGCTTTTTTGTTCTAAGAATCCATAAACATAACCCTGACCTTCCGCATCGTAAAACACCCATGTCGGGGGTGAACGACCCCGGGGGTGGCTCATCTAAATAAGAGCGCGTCGTCACAACGAGGCGACTCCCCAGTGAGACGACTATTTATTACGAGTCAGCTACTGCGCTTTCAGCATCACAGAGCAACGGACCAACTACTCTAAGTGGCCTCTTGTTCCTAGCTTTTCAGCCGAGGCTTTGTTTCCGCAATGTTCATTGAATTCATAATAATTAAAGAGATGGATGTGTGACCCCGTCATATCAAGTGAAATGAGATAGGATCAGATGATGATCGAACTTTTTGTAAATCAATCTCTGTCATCAATGTCATCGAGATGATTAATTCCATGATTGGCAGGTGCATAACGACTAACGAGAGCTCTAAGATGTTTTGTAACGTATAAGATACGTACCTATTACAAAGATATAAGTATCGGGTATTTTCTAGAATCTCGATATCATAAGTAGGCAAGTAGCCTAGCTATGCTAATGCCTCTATAATTCTAAAGTAAAGATGCGGTGCCGCGATAACTAAATCATAACGCAATACTTTATCTTATCTTTCATTAGCTAATTGCACTGCTCTACAATGCAGTTACATGACATCCTGAGTTATTTAAAATTATGAAAATATGTAATTTAGTAATTTTAGAATTGAACGATGAAATAACTTATAAATAAAGAGTTTTCTATACAATCGAATTCGCACCAAGATAGGAAATGCCTAAAATCGAAAACCAACACACACTTCAGCACTGAAGTAAACAAAACTGAAACTTCCAAATAATGCACCATTTAGGAATTCACAACGTCAAAACCGCACATTTGCCGAAATCACTATCACACCGCGACCACTGGTTCAGCTCGAGGGCCCGCGCACGCACTGCGGTATTCATAGACTACAGTGTGGACGTCCACACGGCGTGGCACGGCGGAGGCGGCGCGGCCGGGAGCAGACGACGCACTGGCGACGCTCCGCCGCAGCCGCCAGCCGCCAGCGTCCCGGCGCCGGCCGCGTCGCCTAGCAACCGCACTCTCCTGCCAACTCCCCAGCATCCACGAGCCATTATCACCCCTATAACCACTTCCTAGTTGACGAAAATAGACTAAAGTTCCGGTGCCCGCTACACGCACCAATACCAAATTACACGCGCCATACAACTTTATTTTTACACCGTGTAAACTAATCGCTGAAGCTTGATTTAACATTTAAGACATTGTTTTTCATTAGATAGTCAGAACTTACCTTTAGATGAAAAATTGTGTTAAATTTTTATAACCATGAACTCATAATTTAATGTTTAGATTGGTTTCAGTTTCATTAATTTCGCGATAAACGCGAACTCAATCGATTGTCAATTTTCCCGCGGTATTATTTTCATTTGCACAATAAAAAAAAACCCAGGGCATAGAGAATATTCTTTTTATCTTTTTTTTGTGCCAGCGTTTTTTTCAACGCGTTCTATAGTGTGGACTGGACAGGCTCGTTATGTTTTGGTTATTATTTAAGATAGCTTCCGGTCCCTGTACTGTAGGATACTTTAATATAATAGAAATGCCCATCAGTGAAAAATGGTTGGCGGGAAATTAAACCCGAAAAATATATATTTTTTTTAATGAAAATAAAGTGGCTTAACTTTTAGGGGTGTTTTGGCGGCTCTGTTACTCTGAGATAAATATTTTTTATTCTAGGTTTAAAGAAAATATTATTATTATTATTTTAAAAAACACCACTACCGGTAAGTTATTTAATATTTTTAAACTTTATAAAATATTTATTCTACTAGGTTAGTACTTATACGAAATTTAATACAGACTTGTATTACGTCATATTACGTGACGTTAATTTACGTTATTCTATAAAATCTGGCAAGTCTTATATCAAAGTAAACTTTTACATAACGATGGGCGCGCTCCGTGAGACAGCTAGGCGGGCGGCGGCGGCAGACTTCCGTAAACAATAGCACGCGCTCGGCTCCACCAATAAACATGCAGCCTCACTGGCAGCAACCAGTACATTACAGCCGCGCATTACGCGTACATTAGCACGCTTTATGAACTGTTTCAGGACATAATGTTTGTGTAGTTAGAGGAATCTGTTTTGGGGCATCAAAGACTTTATTTTCATAATCTCCAAAAAATCCCGGAACTAAAATCTAATCAACAGCCCAGCAGCCATCACATACTTATAGCTTAGCCAGAACATGCGGGACGTCCCGGTGTAACCACCCTGCCTGATGTTGCCGATTACACGATCCTTTCGAATTTTAAAGAAAATAAGAATTATCAAGATCGGTCCCTAATTTGCGAAGATATCGGTAAATATATAATTGAGAACCTTTTTATACGTATATATGATATCTACTATATACCTCACTAGAAATGAAAAGGTTCCACCATTCATTGCCGTTCCATATGTGGAACTTTTTCGAAGCTCCCGAGCACAATAAATAATTAATAATCGATCCATTTTTGACTAAAATTTTTTTCCGGTGATACGTTGTTGCGTGATTCGTGCGTTTTACCTTCAGCGGCCGTAACCCGCGACCCGCGACACATCAGCTCAAAGTATGATGCAAGTATCGATCCCGGCGTGTTCTCACGCGGCTGTCACCTGCAGTTCCGAGGCAAGGGCCAACTCGTGCGTGCCAATCACGTACGGACAATCATGGCCCCGCCACTTCTAATTTATATCAACTAGTTACGGCTTTCCCTCATCTCGTCAACTTTATCGCTGTCAGCATTTTCGCATAGGTTAGTAGTTGGTTGTTGAGATGTCAGGGTGTTGTAAATAATGTGTAGGGGCGATATACTAAGTGGTGGGTGTCATAGGTGCATGAGCTTGGCTTCATGATAATAAAATTACACAGTAAAAAAATGCATGACCTAAAACTCTATGTTAACAAATACACAACAATCGACATTATCTGCAGGCATTACCACTTAAAGACATCTAAGTAAGTAATTTTAAAGCGTTATAAGTGCACTAGCCCACTGTTTACTATCATAATAACTTGTACAACTCCGCCAGCTAAGTGGTAAACAAAGATAATGCTTTTTGATCTAACTTGAATTGTAATGTTTATTGCTCAATGACAGATTATCCCGGTCACATTGTTTTTATAACTTCTAGCTGGTAGCAATATATTTTTTGTAAATCTAATTAATAGCTTGCCTATGTAGCTAACATAGAAAGTCAATTGTTAAATCGCTAGACTCAAGCATAAGTCAAGCTAATACCGAGACAGCTTTTCTAGATTGAGAAGATTAATTTAGCACTAAGTCTCATAGCTTGTAGATAAATGATAAGGCCTAGATTGGCACGGGTCAAGCGGCCCTCGGGAGGTTTACGTGCCGGAGTCATATCCGATCCGGCGCCCGATATCGGAATGCTAGCGTGAGAAACTTTCGCGACCGCCAGCCCAAACATCTAACATTAATCCCACCGCGGTCTCTTTGACCGCCAGTTATGGCTAAAAGCAATTTATATTAATTACACTTTATCAGTCCATTAAACATCGACAGGGATTTAATTTTGTTGAAATATGGTTTTGATTTTTGAATTGATATCGTCGGATTGAGGATCGTATTGTAAATCTTGTAATACATGAGAAGGCGGCAGCTCACTGCGTGCGCGTACATCGGACGTGTTTTGATGGGGATTACGAATTACGACAGGCGATATAAAAGATCTTTGTGTGGTGGCCCGCGCTGTAGTATAGCCATTGTTTGAGTGTCGAATTTAATTTACGATCGTCG
The DNA here is from genome assembly GCF_932276165.1 of Plutella xylostella. NCBI lineage: Eukaryota > Metazoa > Arthropoda > Insecta > Lepidoptera > Plutellidae > Plutella > Plutella xylostella. The sequence goes on along the minus strand of NC_063984.1, from coordinate 4,679,643 downwards.
GATTATGCGCGTGATGTGACGTGGACACCTGACGCTGATGTGTATCAGGAGTCGCTGCCCAGCGCCCACTGCCGGCGGGTGGTCGTCCGACAGACATTGTTTTTATTTTCGACGGTAATCTTAGATGATTTTATTACACCTCACCTCGATGCCCTGGCTAGATTTATAACGCTTCCGCAGTCATGCATGGTGTCATGTAGTCCATCAATAACCAAAGGTGTTGAGATTAGACACTTAGATGTTGTTATCGTAAAGTTATGAAACCACAAGGTAATAAAAAATAACTTGTAACTGGTATATGAATGTCACTACTCGTCAGATTTAAGTGCTTTAAAAATGTCGGCTTTTTGTAAATACCTCGGCAAGACGACATTCCACGCAGATGATGTAATATGGGTTTAGTTAATAACAAACACAAGCGTAATGATGGCTAGCTATAGTTAGGGCTTAATTGTACCTCAGTAGGTTGCTGGTAAAACATCTTCAAAACATAATTTATTCCCCATAGATATTATGCATTCAGCTATACCTACCTGGTAATCCTCTATGACCTCTATGTTAAAGATACCATCCAAACTGTAAGGGAAACGGTCGTCAACTTCGTACGCAAATAATAACAAGAGCATTGACACTCAAATTTATTGAGCGCCAACAAGAAGTTATGGTTTTGTCGCCGACAGCTGACAGCCGCTTTAGACCCTTGTTCGTCTTTTTAATCGAAAAATCGTGACCTAAATACAAGACGTCCATTGTTTTGACTCCGTATACTAATAAATTGTTTGCCAAGTTCGTGGGCAAATTGGACTCGAGAAAAGGGGTATGTGATATCTTAAACCCCATATCTAACATTCCTCGACCTTCGTCGGCTCAAGTTATTCACTGTTTCGTGACTCCAGAAGCTAACACATTATCTCAAGTCGACGCATGCTGTTCCCCGAACTCCATGAATTATGCATGAGACCTGTGTTTTTCTTTTCAATTTAATTCTAAGTCTAGTCTATTTACTTAGCTTCTAGAAAATTATTTACTTCTTGTGAAAGGAAGCTTGTCTGTCTGCCGATATTTTTTGTAGATTGACTGTTCCACAAGGTTTAATAAACCTCCCTCTGATCTCGTCATAATGTACAAAAATATGTGAATTAGTAACAGGCAATATAAATTATATAAGATACATAACAACAATGTGTAACCCCAATGCAAATACATCATGACGATAGCCTGTCAAGGCGTATCGGAAGAGGCGCTGATCGACTATTTATTACTTTAGGGACATTTAACGACTCGTCATTAGTGCTCGGTTGGGGGTGAATGGGGTAGCAATATAGTCACTCACTTGGGTGTCTTTTGTTGTGCGGAAATTGTCATTACGACTTGTCGCTGTCCAGCTGTCGAAATATATAAGAATTTAATCTTTACTTGAATGTTCTTTATTTTAGCGTAGACTTGATACTATTGACATTTGATAATCCAAAAAGCAAAAAGCGAAAATTTTAATTTTGTGGGCAAGTTACAATAAGTATTTTACTTTTTTTGCATAAACATGAAATATGTATAGGCTGATTGAGCTGCATCATCTTATATAGCTTCGAATCAATTCAATCAGATAATTGATTAGTCTAGTAGTACCGACTACCTAGTATTCACTAACAAGACGCGTGATCCATACCTATGTAGGTAATAGTATTGGTACATAAATATATGCGTTTAGATAATTTAATGACATCACTGCACCTTCGGCTGAGAATAGCGCAAGCATACGACTGTATCCGTCACCTTAAAAGCAAAACTGGTTTGAATATAAAGCAGTAAATACTAGCTCTGTTGGTTTGTACAATGGGTTTATTCACAGCAGAAATGTGATTTCCCTGCGCGAAGGTTTCGTGCCTCGTGTTTGCTTATTCAAATTTCTATTTGTCGTTTAAATTAAAATCACATTTGAGCTGCGCCTATTGTTGCCTTGGCGTGTTCTGCTTCTCCGGTTGCAGAGGTCTGATGGTAGAATATAGAAAATTAGGTGCTCCCAGTCTCCGAGCTAGTGAAAATTGATTTAAAGATGGAAAGGGTGCGTGGGCGCAGACATAAGGTTGGGTAACAAACGACCAAACTATGTGGTCCCTCAGGCTGCACTTTGTGATAAATTAGGTTCGTATCCGGTCCATCGGATAGAGTATCGAACTATTGACTTGTTGCTATTTGATAGTTTACGATCAGAAATGTACTTGTGACTTTTGTTATATTTTATTGTATATTGCAGTCTCAAGCTCAAGTAGTGTTATTATTTTTATTAGAGGCTTTGTGCTTTGAACTATAAAGTGTGACATGGGCGTTCGTTTTACGACTGATCCCACAATAGCACATTAGCCGAGAGTGCGCCAATGCTGGGCAGCCACAAGTCCTGGCTTATGATTTATGAGGCTTTAGTGCAAATGTATTGGAAAGCCGCGGCGGGCGCGCGTCACTCGCGGGGCGCACGGCGCGGCCGCACACCTGCTTATTTGAATCAATTTTCTGAAATCTGTTCAAATTATCCTCTCGCATCAATCAGTACCGACCCTTTGACTAGTTAATAGTTGGAAAGCTGAACAAATATATGGCCAGTTTAAGCCAGCGTGTAATTTATGAATTAATATTTCCTATTTCGGACTGAACGTGAGGCGGCCATAAGCTTTATCTGGACGTTTCTGCGAAAATTATAAATTGATTTTCGACAACGCTATGAATATTAATTGCGAGTTCAATTCCCATTAAATTTATTGCTTAATCTTTGACATGGTGTTCGTTCGTATGGGTATTTGGATATACACGTAAGGGATTAAATTATTTCTACATCAATGGACAAGTTCTAAGATTTAGTTTACGTCTCTTATCCGGCGTAATCTCCATCTATGTGACACAAAGAATAGATAAGTGTAGGAGCATTACAAATAATACTGGAGATCGAAAGGTCCGGGCAGGACCGGTCTGGAGCTGGCCGGGCCGCGGGGGGTCGGGGGGCGCGGAAATTAAGTTTTATCATCAGATTGATAGCGCCAGGTCGCGAAGGTCGTATCTATCGTTACGCAAATTAGTATCATCATTCATTGTGACAACTCCTATGTTTCGATTAACAGTCATGCCATGTTGCTTTGCGTATAACCAGTCTAATGAAACACAAGTATAAATGAGGGGACAAGCGCATTAACAACTGGCCTATCGATGTCAGTTAATTAGCGAGTAGTTATAAGATATTGTGGCTGTGCTAGATCCGAGTTTCAACAATAACGTGTTAATCTCTGACTATGTATTATTGGCTATAAACTTTACTCTATTCACACATTCGTATCAAGTCTGTATGCTCCTTTGTATTCATCTTTTATATTAGTGTTGATATTATGTGGATGGATTAGAGGAGAATCTAGTGATAGTCTGTTCTTCTATTACAATTCAGCTATAACCATAACGATTTTGTACAGAATGTTGCAAAAAGGATATACTAAGCCGAAATGGGGTGACACAGGGGGTCTTTCGGCTTAGTATACCCTTTTTGCAACACCCTGTATGACAGATTTTTCAAAAAGTTTCCTAACCTTCTGCCCTTAATTTTTATATAAAAACCAGTAGGTATAAACTTACAGTGATGGTGTCGTAGATGCCATTCTGGTTGCCCCGTAGCGCGGGGGTGAGGGCGGGGGCGGGCGCGCGCGGGGGCGGCGACACGGGCGGGGGCTCGCGGGACCAGCTGCGGTGGATCTGCCAGCTCGTGTCCGTGAACCGCGCCGCATCCTGAAACCAGACATAGATTAATAATAGGTCTTCATCCACAATCATACCTGGCTGAATCTTGGACACGACGGAGAATCTTATTAGGAGTTGATTATTATAGAGCCCAATTGTTTGAACATCAAACTCAGGATTCGAACTAGGGACATCTGCGACTTGATTCAAAGCTTCAAGCACTAGCTGCTATATCTTCCCTAAGAAATAAGATATGCACCTTCTGTGGCTTCCTTCGAAGAAAGGGTTAAAATCTTAGACAAGTATTACATGTCTCTGGTTAAAATGCATACCTATATTCACTGACCAGTTGAATAAATTTTATTAAGTGTTATTTTATGTTTGTATAATTTGAGCAGAGGTAATATGTTTGTATTAAATTTGTAGCTTTGTTTAATTAATTAAGTAAGTATTTAGCTTTGGTTCACCTAATGTTGATTAAAATATCGAATTTGTGTAAGATTTAAGTAATTTGTAAAATACTTAAATAATGTTCAATCCGTATCTACTCAAACTTCGGTCTAATTTAATTCCAGTTAACGGTGTATTTATAATTTGTAACTCACGTTTTCTGCTACTTAATTGCGTAGCGCGGCAAAGAATACCGATGTATTTAAGTACGTAACTGTTGCAAATCGAGTTAGCGCAAAAAGCCGCAACTGCGATCTACATCCGACACGCCGCACACGGATGTCACTCGCCCCGGGAGCCACGAGAACAAAACAACAAAACACAAAGCCTTTCAAATCCGGGTTGAATGCGATGCTTTCTTCTCTATATTCATCAATAGACATAAGTCTTAACTGCTTTCCTGGTGCACTGATTGACAAAACATATTGGTTCGAAACTTTAGCTAAACTGTAACTACTCAGTACCTACTATTGTTTTCATCAATATTCACCTCACAGCCTTCTCTGAACTTTTCTGTAATAGAACCAGGATACAGAGCGGATATCGGAAGACTATAAAAACATATAAGGACTATAGGTCCTCGACACGAATCAGTCGACCCAATGACACAGTGCTGTCAGACTTCACAGTGCTCAGCTGATCCCTGCATTCCTAAACACCTTAGCTAATTTATTACTGATAGATATCGCTGCAGCCTGACTTTACATGCGTAAAAGTAATCAGCGCGAGTACAAAATAATAAAAAGACAATTAACTTTGTTATTTAAAAAACTCATTCATTATATTAATCGTCGCGGAGACATGAATGATGAATAAAAAAATACTAATTGTGTCAACACCTCGCGTATCTACCGTACGAGCACGTGTCAAAATAAATTGCCGTTTTGTAACTTGTAACACCGTTTAGTTCTCGTGTTTAAACTTCTTTCAACATATATTTACAACAGCTCATCTGCGCCTTGTGTTTATTGTGTATACTTAGGTATACGAAAAATGGCACAGTGAATTATCAAGTGAGGCGAGATAAGATAACAAACAGCCCACGTGAGCGGAGCGCTAGAACGACGCATGATTAGGTGCTGATAATCAACTCGACTCTACTTAGTTATACGATTATAGCCTTCGTCTTAAAGAGCATACAGTTAAAATTCAAGTCATAGTTACGGTGTATCGTTAGATCGTGTTCACAGCCGTCGACAATAAAATGCAATATGTTAACTAAACAGAGACGCGTTCGGTGACGACGCGTGGGTGTCTGCACTTAGCATTTCGTTACTACTTTCAACACGAGTGTACCGAGCTGTTAGAGAGATAAGCCAACTTGACAATTAATAAGGTTATCCGAACCTTAAGTAAAAGGTTACACAATGTTGTGAGGATCTTGATGCGGAAGGTGTTTTTTTTTTCAACTTCCAATCGAAAATCACAACTGACTAGCTGAGCGGCGCGTGCGGCAGTTCAATGCTAATCAAAAATTAACAAAAAAAACACAAGTAACTACCTGATAAAAATGAAAAATTACAAGCCACTTTGTATGTAAGTATATCTTATTTAATTCAAAATAAAATGATGTTGTTATTACCGAAGGAGGTGGGCGTCACAAAAAACGTCACATTGGAATGCACTCGTCAGTCGTCAGTTTGCTTTCTTTTGCGGAGAAATCGGTAGCCTTTGAGTAAGTGAAAATACTAAATGCTTTTTCATGTTGTAGCTACTTAAATTTAACAAAGGAGAACAAGATAACACAACGTCAAAACTAGAACAGAAAATCCGCTAGCTAGAGAATATAAAATTATGCTAATCTATGTTTAGATTTAACAAGATAGGAAAGTTTGTCTCAGATACGCATTACGTAGCCCAATTTCAAAAAAAGATTTCCGACGCCATAAAAACAACGGTTTTGGTTCTTTCAATCAAAGGCATTCCAAGATGTAGGGATTGGACTAGAAAAATACAAATTCAGAAGCAACGTTAAGGCATTAAAAGAATAGCCGCATCTGCCCGGTTCCATTATGCGTTTGGCCTGATTAATCGCTTGAGTCAACTTATACGTATACATATCGTAAGTTTATGCATTCAAAAAGTAAGTTAACAGTAAAGGTTATCAAAAGGGTGAAATAGTAATTTTAGATATTTTTTCCACAAATTGTAATAGCTATTGAGTACATAACAATTGCGTAATTTACTGATAGCATTTCTTGTAAGAGCCGGCTCGACTCCGGAGGAGAGATCAAGGTCTCGAGGTCAAATAAATTGAAGTATGAATTGTTTTTTCGCAGACAGCATTGTTGTGTTAAATATTTGAAAATCTAGCAATACTCGTTCACAATTGAATTATAGGTAAGTGGAGTGCGTAATTAATAATTATACCTGTACATTAAAATGCTTTGCAATTAATATTATTAAATTTTTTTGCAGTAAGTACTACGAGCTACGCGGCTACGAGATTGCTACGGCGGCGGCGTAGCAAAATACGAATCTAAAATTCGGATTTTCATTACCATATATCTGTAAAATGTAAATTAAGTTGGTACATATGATCAGACAAACATGAATAGAGAATAAACAAATACTAGAATCTACCGACGTATGTTTATACCTCTAGAATGGTAGATATAAAATTAGATATTGATCTCATAGGTGGCCTAGCCAGAGCGAGCAGATTGCCGAGTCCAATGAAATCGTTATACGGCTGTGTTTATTGTTTTGCGAATTAGTTTTGCGTGCTTAGAAGGCAGCGTGATGTCAGGCCCCGTACAAGGTTCAGAGTTAATCGCAAATATAAGGCTAAAACGGCGAGAGCTCCTCGGTATTGCGGCCTCAGATAAGATAACCTTGCCTTTCAATTTACTTTGCGAATAGCACGAGGGCGAGCTCTACAAAAATACCTATACTAATAAAATACGCTATCGCCGGCTTATCGCGATTTATCTATATACGTATACCTACCTATATATACGAGTAGGTATAAACTATTATATTCTACCTGAAGCCGGAACGTTTAGCGCTAAGTTTCCCGAATCGCTGCCAGTTATTTTTTAGGTTTTATTATTCATTTCCGGCTATTGAGGCCTTGAATTGAAGTTAGAAATAACAAGAACCGCCTTATTCTGAATTCAGACGAACAATGGTACATTTATATTGTAGAGCAACAATAAATCTTTTCTTTTGTGGCATCGTAATGTTTCAGTAAGGCTTGTGTTCACCCATTCATGACGCTTACAAGAAATTTAAGATACCAAGTCAACACCAGTCTAAGATACGTATGGTATCATTTAGACACGACAGGTAGAGTCTGTGTCACTTTGCTTATCCAATAACATCAGCATCTCAGAAGCGGGTGCAGTGTGGAGGCTGCCCGGGAGCCCCGCGGCCTGCGGGCAGCGGTAGGTACCTCGTGCTCGAACGGGTCGTCTTCAGGAAGCGGCTTCTGCTTGTCAGCGCTGAACGACAGCCTCCTCTTGAATAACTTCATCGCGGGCGTGGGACGCCGCCGGCTTCCCGCTTCGCACCAAAACACTAGCACGCGCGCATTTCAGTATGCACTATTATTTAATAATCGAATTAGCCATGTATTGTAAACCTGTTAGCGGTGGCGGAATGCGTTAGGACTCCATAGAAGTGAGCACAAACTGCGTCAATTAAACCGTGTTTTTTTTTCTATAAAACCGCGGTTAATTGGTCATTTTCGCGTCATTAGTGTGTGCGCGTGATCGCGCGGTGTGGTCGCGGCGCGCGCCGGCCGGGGACTGCGCGCCGCCGCCGCCGCCGCCGCGCGTGCAGCCGCCGCCTCGCGCGGTCTCGACGAGCCTCCACACCGCCTCCAATATTTGTATTTTGTACACATTTATCATCATCAAGACCCATTAAAATTCCCACTTTGCGTCGGTTCGATTCGACTGTAAAAGCCTCTCTTTATTGCCTCCGCCACGCGAGCTCGTTTATTCATATTCATGTGTTTCCAGGAAACCCGATAGGCAATGCGATTTTATTATATTACCTCTATAAATATTGAGAGGTTAACCCCACTGATATTTCGCTGTTTTCTTCTGTTCATTGGTATTGTCTAAATATGTGATGCTGTATGAAAAGTAAGGAAGTATTTGCTATTGGCCTGAAACCTGCCTGAAACTCATGCTAAGACGAAACGACTGCCTAGTTAACAGCATCCGCTGTTTCAATAAACATAGTTCTAAAACTGGTAGAGACCAAGGTATGTTTGACAGACGCCAATCAACCACGGCGCGTTGAATTACAATGACCTCTGATATCAACATCAACATGCATCACTGTTAAAGACTGGTAATGAGGCGAGGCTTCCTTGGCACAATTCAAACATAACTAACGAAACCTTAACGAAATTTACCAAAATGGGTAGAGCCAGTAAGCCATAAATAACATGTAAAAAGTACTTACGTCCTTGAATAAAAGTAATACTTATTATTTTCGTACTAGATAAGAAAGAATTGCCCTTGAAACAAATTTCAATATTCTAATTGATTCCGATAATACATTTACTACACATGTCCGCATGGAACTGATAAACCTGATAAATCAGTCACAATTTATAAACTACTAGCTGTTTCCGCGCGTTTCGCTTCGCCTTAAAAGTTTTCCCGTGGGAATTCCGGGATAAAAAGTAGCCTATGTTCTTTCCCATGGTCTAGACCGTATGTATACCAAATTTCATTCAAATCTGTTCAGTAGTTTTGGCGTGAAAGAGTAACAGACAGACAGACAGACAGACACAGTTACTTTCGCATTTATAATATTAAGTTAGGATACATACAGTAAAACGTTATCTTTCTACCTGAGAACATAAAATCAATCGTTGAGGCACAAGTTGTAGGAAAGTGAGTATTTGCGTTGTTCTCAGTTTCCGTGGTACATTTCCCGTGGGAGGCATAAAGTGCAATACCACGGAAACAACATGAAAGGACCTGAGGAGTTCTCCGTAAGGCTCCACTGCAGACATTGTACGAACTGTCTAATTTGCGGTTGTGTATGAGGCCTATTCTAAATCGCGATTGCTTTTAGTGTGTTTGTTATAGGTACTAGGTTTAATAGATTTTTGCAGAGCTCATAGCGCCGTCTAACGAAATTATGAAACACTTTCAAGATTTTTAGATGCAGAAGTTAAAATAATCGACTTGTAGTATAACAATTAAAAATACAACTGACTATAAATGTACCTATAATATCTACAGGATATAAACATATATACTATGGGGCTAAATATTTAGAAGATTTGAGTTTCAAAACGATTTCACAACAAATGCAATGCGATACACAGAATAGGTCTGCCAAAACATGTAGTTTCAGTTGTATTGTATTGCAACATTGGTGTTGCGAGTTGCGAGTCGGTAACTTGCGGTCGCCGTGACGATATATTGCGCGGCCTACGTCTTCCGGTATGTCGGATCCAGAGCTCCGGGAAACAGTGTTAAAGTAAAGTAAAGTTGTAACTTCAAAACATATATTTATGGTCTAAGTACGACTTATATTAATCCTTTTTTAAAGACATTGTATTTTCAGGCCTTCAAAATAAAGGGAAACACAGGGAATGAAAATATTAAGTAAGTATATGGTTTAGTTGCAAGTACGAACGAAATAATTAAAGGACATAACTAATAAAGACCAGTGAATAAGGTCGTAGTCATTTATTCCACTTATATCCAAGGGTATGCAATAAATCATCATAATTGCTACTTGATGACACCCGCCTCTAAGGGATTTGTCCCTCGCACGGAATAATATGGGTAAAATAAAGCAAATATAAAGTGATATAAAAGCTGTGCTAGACTAAAACAGAATTAAATACCATAATTTATATAAATGGATTCAAATATTCAACCGTAGGCATTTGTCCTTATTTAGGTGAAAGTGGGTGATAAGCATATCTCAATAGCACTCTCTAACAAAGCTGAAATCCAGTCTGAGGCTAGTCTGTTTGCGTTAGAAGTCAAACAGGAAGGGAATGTGGGCTGAGTTTCGGAATGCATCGGTTCGTTACTTTGACGCGTGTTTGACGTGCGGTTAACACTTTCACGGTCCCAGGATCATGGCAGGTAACATTGTGGCAGCGCGCCTGGCCTAGCTACACCTTTTTACACTACTCGAGGCTACATGGAGGTTGAGAATAATACTGTGGACGAGCCTCTGTTTGAATAGGGCCTTGTGGTAATGACGGGTGCTCAATCCGTCGATCATTCAAAAAGTTTCACCGTCGGCCATGTATTATTTTAATAAGAGCTGTATTTATTTTAGCTCGTACAAACAATGGACCCTATCAACCCTCTTCAATACACTTAAGTGAAGCTTAACTTAACAATAGCTCAGAACGGAACGGGTTCGGCCGATAACTCGCAAACTTATGTGAAAATAAGGCGACGAAAGCTCCGTGAACCGGCGGCCCCGCCGATCGCGCCACTCTCTTGTTTATGTGCCATGATCATAATCATAATGGGGAATAATACCGGCAATTTTCAGCTGCAAACATCCTTTCATGTCGAGCATTTCTCGCACCTCCGTATACAGCGGTGATGCGCCCAATCCCACCGCTAATGTGGGGCCTGCCCTTTGAGGCCACTTTTCCGAAAATAATTACGCTTAATTCGTTTGTAATAAAATAGTCGTTTCCTTGTATTATCTGCCGAAAATATCCTCTTTCGAGAAGATTTTATGATGATGTAAAATTTTATTATTCAAGCCGGTTAGGTGTAATGAAGCACTTAACAATATTTATTTGTGGAGATGTGAGGGCGGAGCTGGTAGGTACTCACGGAAGGCTGTGCGGCGAGCGGCTGCTTCAGCTGCGGGGGCTCCGGCGGCTCCAGGCTCTCCGACACCTGACAAACAGATAACAAGGGTCAGAAACTATAACACCACCATAGCTAATTACTATAGCTAACTAAAACGAATTTGAAGACAACACATAACTCAGAGTCGAGCTTTATTCATTGAATAGATAAAGTTGCATTTCATTGGCCTGTATTTCATCTTAACACGGTATCTCTACTATCTCTACATTCCTACGAGCATTATACACGGCGATGGCGTTTCAAATGCAACATAAATTTTAAATGTTATGATCGACCTTGCTACTTACTCGCAAATAGCCTGAGCCGGCGAATTATGAGAGCAACCTACGTGGGTAGCGAGCAATTTAATATTTGAAGAGATTCCGTTTTACGCCTTTCTTCCCCCTGGGAAAGCCTCAGTGAAAGTGACGGATAGTTCACCGAGATTGTCGGAAAAGTGGTTTGGTCTATTCTGCTATAATAGGTGGGAGTCGATTTGCCGCGGGCGACAACGTGCTCGAGTGTACTACACAGAGACACTCACAGACCATACTGTAACGGAGTGGAATTTTATCTATGTATACTATTTAAACGATAAAATCATTTTTGTTGGCTAGTTTCGATGCAGTTTTACTGATCACTTCTGCACAATCCACCATTTTTTTCACCCCAATCGGGTAATAAAAGTTCCCTATGTTCTAATCTAAACGAAGCCTGCTAAAATGATCCATTACTGTCTACAGGCAACAAGGTAGCGTAGCTATTATACTAGGTATCCTTGTAGCTATCCGTCTGGAGTCTGCGTGGAGTCCCAGGCACAGGGTCACCGGGCCTGTAGGTCAAGGTTGCGAGATGTTCCATTTCATTTTCAACATAATATTTTAGAATATCACCGCAGCGGACTCTACATCCACCGAGCTATAGTATATTATACGTAGGTATATATGAATTATTTCTTATTTATAGTATACCATAAGCGAGAAAACGATGATGAAGGTAGATTGTTGAACAGATGGGCGTGTAAATATATGCATTGTTTTATTATTCAGTAATCGTTTAAAGCACTCTCTCTTTCTCTTTCATTTATCGGTAATGATATAATGATGGATTGCAGTAAGGTAAAGTACAGTTGTACGCAATATCTTATACAAAGCGGGGAGATGAACCAAACTTTTTAAATTACAGCTGTGTCGGCTGTCGACACAACCTCAATGACAAAGGACCGATTATAGGCGGTGAACGTGTTAACAACTCATTATGATCCAAAATTTATAACCGCCCGCACATCGATCGGTACGCGACTGAAATTTAATACGAAAAAGGTGAAAATAATATCGTAAAATCATTATTTACGGTGGTTAAATTACAATGTAAAACCGTGGAATGTTTTAAGTGCTATATGTAAATAATCATTTATTTTCTTCGATCAAAAAGAAAGGCGATCCGTTTACGTTACGGTGTGTGCTGTGGCCATAATTCAAATAGAATTTTTTTGCGAATATCTAGAGTGACACAGTCGTGTACTGTGTGTACATCGTATGTACATTGTACACTCTCCAGTCAGCTGCACACGTATCGAATATCACAGATTATCCACTCAGTGAATCAATAACTATAATGACACGTTCTAACTAACTATCTCCTATAATTATTTACCTAATGATTTTAATCGTGCTTAACGTTTCATTTCACAAAGCTAGATTACCGAGTCTGCTTTCGTTTGTGGTAAGAAATATTATAAGGTATCCGTGTTTATGTACAGGTATAACTTAACAAGCTTTCATAAAAGGGAAATAACTCTCTAGAGAGAGATTATTGCCACTTTCGTCGTCCTTTTATGAACCAGCGGCCATTAGCTGGTATTAACTATACGTAAGTACTTACTATAAACTGGTATACCTAAGCCAGTACATTTTTCAATTGTACTACAAATCAGATTAGTTACCAGTCGGACATGTGTATTCATTAGCCGGGATTGTCTGTCCGTCAGATATATGGTGTGAACCTCGCGCGGCGCTCCACAAGCTAAGCCTTCACAATAAAAGATACTCTTCTTTTATATTATCTACATACGGACAGGCATGAGACATCCATCCTGGCTTACTTATGATAGAAAAAGGTATCAAGTCACCTCGGTAGTAATAATATCTACGATGTCGCTTTCTGAACTATTTTTTGATCCAAAAATATTCGGTACATTGTACAGCTTTCGATAAAATCGTTTTGTTAAACATGACTTGATATATTTGCGTGTCGAGCGTGCCCTAATCCAAGTATTCTAAGAAGACAAGAAAGTATTCAGTTACGTTTTCCTCTCCAGTCCAAGCTAGCACAATTTCTACTGAACACGAAATCGATATCATCTAATGAAGCTGACCTTTTATGTTAGTTTGAATTTTTAACCCGCCAGTGCTCGCGTCAAATTTCGTGACACAAACAGTCGCATGTGGGTCTTTTAGACCCGAAAGTAAATTGCTCTATTTTCTCGAAAAAAAAGAAAATTTAGATATTATTGTACATCAAACGTCAGGTTAGTAATAAATCTATATTCAAATCAAAATTATTTATGAATTTATGGATAAAAAAATATGTTTTGACAGTTTCAAAAGTACTATGCTTCATGTTCTTATTTATCTACAAAGGAACATAAATTACAGCTTATTTTTATTAATTTTATATTTATCAATAAAAAAAACTTAGTTTTATCTAAACTAATAACCATTCTTCTCAGTAACAAAAAAAAATTTAACTTTTTATATAAAAAAATAATCAACAATCAGCCTTCAAAGTTAACATAAATTTACATATAAAATTACTTCTTCCTTGTATTGATTAAGTATATAATTAGGTATTTTCTTCGGTATTTTCACATATTCGGATTACAATTAATGCATAAAAATGCAGTGTGATCTCTATAAAGATCGTCTAAAAGGTTACGTGACATTTTTGAAAAGAAAAAATAATAAAATAAAAAAAATATCAAAAAAATTATACTGACACAAAGCGTCGCTCATGGGTCGAAAAGACCCATACTCACTTTGAATGTCCATCCTGTCCAAGTGCCGCGGACAATCTGGTCGGGGTGGGGAGTGCGGCTAGCCTATATGGTAACTTAAAGGTACTAGGCACGCCAATTAGTAATATCAAATATTTTAAAAGTTATCGAGGTATAAATAGAGTGCTGGGTCTTTTCGACCCACGCGCGACTATCCGCGGGTTAAATGAGACGTTCTTTGTTTTCCAATTTAAAACTTTGAATTTGCGATTGCAGAGACGTACCTCCTTACTTAGCATAACTGTATATTTTGTTTGTAAGGTTTCTTGATAAAAATGCACTTGGCAATATTTTTTTCAACTAAATCGGTTGTTATCTCTACATACAAAGGTTCATTATTGGTATTCATTGTCGGCAGTCTTTCACTACACATTTGTCTGAGGTTTCTTTGAACTAGATTTCAGATTACAAACAGATGAGTGATGCCCCAAAATAATCAATGAATCATTAAAGCATCGATGTTATTGGTCCTATAAATATCGTTTAACAAATCACAGGCCAGTATTGCCAAATGGCTCAGAGCATTCGGCGCAGCAAGCCCTGGTCGTGGCCACATGTGTTCTGGTGTTGTAAAAATAAACGATGAACACTCTCAAGCAGCTATTAGCCGTGATGGAGAGCAGGCTCCGACTCACTACGGTTTATTAGCTCGATCAAGAAACCGCGAGGCCGCAATACAAACGCTTATTTTCTTATCCACTGTTGAGGTGTTACCACAGAATTCATCTTCATGAACCGACCGCCTCGCCTGTTGATTGAGAATTCCCATAAGTTCCGTATAAAAGTGTGCGCTAAAATAAAACGCTCAAACTTTAAAAACTGGTTTCAAGGAGCAATTTGGACTGTTGCATGTTCAATTATGCAAAACTCAAGATAAGTTTTCACTGGCCGGCAACAATAGGTGGTAATTGAGGCTTTCCTTCGAGGGAATGAGAACTCTGATAATAAGATCTAAATAGTTTACATACTTATTACATTATTTATTAACATTGAAGCCATACTTATGTTTTTTTGTTATCAAACTATCTTTTCTTCGCTTATATTTGAAATAAATAACATAATTTAAGGCATCTTCTTCTGGGATTAGCACTGATATCCTAACCTAACCTAGTAAATAAGTTCTAAAAGTATGTTACTTCATGATTGTGTAAGGTAATGTTAAGTTACTAACTTAAGTTAAATTCAACTCTGTAAGCATGAATAAAGTTATTATTAATTTAATTAAAACTGTGCATATGTTTAAGTAAGTAATACTATACAGATACTACACAGATGATTATACATGTATTTAAGAATACGATCCGACAATCATCAGCCGACAGACATTCCCTCTTTCAAGTCATAATTTCATCAGAAAATCGTGATATGAAGTGTTTATGCTCTACCTTGACGTCGGCTCTGCCTACAACGTCTCAATAACAAAAATTATGGCGGCTGTCGATGCAAATTAAAGTGCAATCAGAGAGGAGACTGTCTGTACAACTGGTCCCGTGCAGCTCACATTCACTCACTCACGCCCCTCGCCCACCCAGAGCAGGGGGGTCACTCTACATTGACGAATAACAACCACCAGCTTGGGAGCGCTACGGAGCGAGCCACGACTCTATCTCGTTGTTTTAAACGTGCCGATTACACTACAGTTCTCGTTCGTTAGTTTTTGGTCAGTATAGAACAACCCTCCAGGGCCCACAGTATTTCATACGTGAAGGGATCAACATTTATTATGAATTACCGCAATGACACGTCATAAATTCGTAACGAGATCGAAATTACACTGATTATCATTGTGTCATTGTGAAATAACCGACGGCGAGAAAGTCATGGGAAATATGTACAAATCAACAAAGTCATTCGCTTTGGTTTGATGCGCACTTTAATATAATACTCATTAAAAGTAAACTAGCTAGTCTTAGTGAATACCTCTCAGTATTACAGTAATAACAGGCATCATAACAATGGTAATGGTAATTTAAAAATATGGAAAATTATTTCAGCATTAGGCAGTAGCCCACCTGCACACGGAGGAAGGTTGTTCTTGTTACCATTTTAATGTAACTCTTTTGTGACTTCACATCGTTATGTTCAGTAAATTCGGTTAGTTTATAACAATAAAATGATTATAAAATTTGTTCGATGTCAATCACATAAATGCTAACAAGAAATCGATTATGTTTCCTGTTCAGTCACTTGTTATACTGACGCCGGCTCCGAGTCGTGAGGAGCAAAAAATACGCTCGTCATAGTGCGATTAGCGGACGCATGCGATCACTAAATAATGATTTGTTTCTCAATATTTTAAAACAAACAAGTTTTTGTGAAACAATGCAATTAGGGAGACAGAATAAACAATGCATACTTTACTTATGTAATATAATAATTATTAATTATTTATTTTTTTAAAGTACTTATCGGTAGTATGTTTATAAAAAAATAAAACTTGTTATTAAGTTCATTCCTTACCGCATTGATGCAAAAACTTATAAACATGCCGCCTGTCTTCCGAATCGCAAACTTATCTCACGATATACCCGTATCTGCCATCAGTGACGTCGCATCGCATTTATCTCAACACAAAGCAGCCTACAAATGATAAATGACCGCTTTTTCAGAGGACTTAAATGCAACTTTTCTTTGTTGTGAAGGGTTGACCCCCTGACCGCGTGCTCGAGCGAGGCATCGCCGACCTTGCTTTGTTACCTCAAAACTTTTATTTATTCGTTTTGGCAAAAAAGCGGCGTGCTTTCAACGTTTGCGGAATTCGTAAAAATCTGGCTTGAAATACGCTAGCACTGGCTTGCATAAATCGACGGCAATTATTACAAACACAAAGAGATCCTGACTGAAGATATAAGTGCAATCCATCTTGTCCTGTCAACTTTACAAAGGACAGAGCCACAATCATAAATTAGACACGATTATATTTTATGTTAAACAAACTGCAGTTGCATTTACTAAATGAGTTGTTTTAGTTTTAACTATTTATGCATGTTAAACACCTGCCTCATTTACATCCCGTGTTACATCCTAGAGAATAGAAACGCGCAATGAGGGGATTTAAAATAGGGCACAGCCTCGCGGGCCTCAGAGATGCAGATATCTACATCTGCGACCGGTTACATCGCAGTTAATCCTCCCGAAGTAGCGGCGAGGACGCCGGTACAACTGGGTGACGTTTACGATATCGGGCGCTCGCATCGCTACAGCGCTAAACCCAATGTACGGCAGCGCTAACCTAATGTACTATTGAGGAAACGACGACGGTATCCTACCTTTCTGCTGAAGAAACTGCTTGCAGCTTGCCCGTATATATTCACTTCAAATAAACACGCGCGCACTAAGAGGGCACGGGAGGATATTGTTTAAAAATCGGTCCAGCACTCCCCATTTTGCATACTTTTCCGTGCTGGTACCTGGCAGCGCCACAGAGGCTGGTGACTTGTAAATTAGTCGCGAGAGGCTGTCGCCGATGGACGAGATAATTTGAGGCTGCGGAGTGTCAGCGCGAGGTGCAGGCACCCGCGTGTCCCGCGCTATCACATCAGCTCTATGTCTCCCCATTTTGCATGCTAATTAAAATGCATTGTACGTATTCTTATAGTAAATAAAATATTAGACGATTTATTTGTAAAATACCTACTCTCTTTCAGACAGAATCGCATTGTCTTAGTAAATTTAGTGAAAGCCAAAGGAAGCTCTAAACGACCGCCCAGCACTACGATAAAAGAGAATCAATTATTCATGTATCAGTTAAAAGCTATAACATAAACTTCACCTCAACCGCCGTCGAGATCTGCGCTAGCCGATACAAAGCGCATAAACGTCGCCTCTACGAGATATTTACGGCATAAATTATTGTCTAATGCCTTTATATCGTTTGCGACTGCGAAAGTCTATAATTATTTATTCAAATGGTTAGTTAAACCGATTATTAGGTTGGTTGCACGTTGCACATAATGCTATGCGTTTTAGCGTCGGCCCAGCGCCGGCGGCTGCGCGCACGCATACGGCGCGGCTGAATCAGTTTCCATTTCTGGACGGATTCTCTCTGCCCCGCCAGCCCCGCCAGGCGCGCCGGGAATGCGCTCGTCGCTCACAGGATCATTTATTAAACTTTATGCTAACCTCTGAATAGATTCTAATTATGTATCTAAAGCTGCCGATGTGACCGCTGCTGCAAGTTGCAGTTCTAATGCGCCCTTGCCAGAGAAATGAGCGCACAACGCACATGCCATTCCATATACGAAGCCGAACGTTCATTAGAGATCGAAGTAGGCAAGTAATTTAGCAATAAAGTTGATCGTAAATGCGGTAAAGCTCCAACGTAGCCCATTGTCCACCGCCGAAGAGCGGTGAGGCGCGCTCACTGAATAGCTGTAACTTGAAACTTTCCGCTGCGAGCAAAACAAAATACTGTGCGATATAATATTGTTTTTTTTTATAGTTACTTAAGTTACTATCCATCTAGGTATACAGTCATCAAAACTGAAATGGATCCTAACTAATTGTTTAAGCCAGTACTTAAATTTAATCGATATTTATTTTTTATTTAAGAACAAATCTATTAAAAAGATACTTACTATCAATCGTTACTTCCTTTTAAACATGTGATTTACTTTATTGTAAGTATCACTAAACTATAAGGAGTATGTAACTGAAAATTTACACATAAAAAGTTTTTGCAAAATCGCAGTCAACAGAAGATGTCACCACTACAAATTTATAATTACAAATCTTAAAATACTGTAAGTTATAAGAGAGAATATCTATCTATTATGATCGTAGCCTCTATATCGTATCGTACTTATATGTATATCCTCCTGACGCCCAGCCGTTATTTTATTTTTTAGGACTATCTGCCCACGGTCCTCACACAAGTACTATTGCGTTTACCTAGCTTACTGCCCAGAAACTTAAACGTGAATAAATGTCGCAAAAATTATTATATAGTGTTCCTAGTAGTATGTACGGTTAATGCATTAAAAAAGGAACCAGTTTCAATAGGTTTAAATTCGAAAATCATTAGTCCTCATGTGAGGACCGTGGGCAGTTAAAAAAAGTTTAATTTATTGGTAGTAAATATATTTATAAGGTAATTTGTTAGAAATAATAAAACTTATGAAATAAGAACCACTTAGGAACACATTTAACACTTTAAATCAGTCTCACATAAGTTTAGAACTTATATTTATTCTAGATAAACTCTTACACTTATCAACTATTATAATTATTGGGATCAATATAGGAACAAAATAAGATAAAATGAAAGGCTCAGCTAGCAGCTCCTGGATATCATCATCACAAAATTCAAATTCTACAGGTTCATGGTGAGTCATTTATGTCATGTCATCGTCCTCCGAGAGATCTACGTCCGACATAGCTAAATCTGCTTCAATTTCTTAGATTTCGCATTATATTCTGTAAAAAAATACATAAATAAGTATATCTAAAATTATAGTATAGCGGTCCAGAGTCCTCAAGTGAGGACTAAACGTTTATGTCATTGAGGACCACGGTACTCAGACGAGTACTAATGTAAATGGATGATCATAGAATATTATTTAGAACCTTAATTGATAAAATATTACTATTCGTCTCTTGCTAATATACTTAACAATAAGGTTTTATTAAAGTTATTGTATTAAATGATTAGATCACATAAGTAAAATGAGATTACAACTTACTTAGTTGACGGTGGCCCCGCCATGGTTCCGTTTTTTGACGTTTTTAGGGTTCCGTAGCCAAAATGGCAAAAACGGAACCCTTATAGTTTCGTCATGTCCGTCTGTCCGTCTGTCCGTCTGTCCGTCTGTCACAGCCGATTTACTCGGAAACTATAAGTACTACAGTGATGAAATTTGATGGGAATATGTGTTGTATGAACCGCTACAAAAATATGACACTAAATAGTAAAAAAAAGAATTGGGGGTGGGGCCCCCCATACATGTAACTGAGGGATGAATTTTTTTTTTCGATGTACATACCCGTGTGGGGTATCAATGGAAAGGTCTTTTAAAATGATATAAAGTTTTCTAAAAAACATTTTTCTTAAAGTGAACGGTTTTTGAGATATCAGCTCACAAAGTCGTAAAAAGTATGTCCCCCCCCCTCTATTTTTATAACTACGGGGTATAAAATTCTAAAAAAAATAGAGGTGATGCATGCTAATTAACTCTTTCAACGATTTTTGGTTTGATCAAAGTATCTCTTATAGTTTTTGAGATAGGTTGATTTAACTGTAATTTTGCTGCTACGGAACCCTTTGTGCGCGAGCCCGACTCGCACTTGGCCGGTTTTTACAATGAACGATTGATTATCCTCACATGACACTTAAGACAACTGTCAGTGATGGAATGTTAAATCCATTGATGCAATCCCAAAAAATAATGGCGGTAAATTCAAATATGGTTCAAACACAAAGTATACGTCCTCGGAGAAGGACCGTGGGCATTTAGTCCAGAAAAAATATGTTATAGCTTGGGCAGTAACAACTATACTCGTTAAGTACTCACAGAAGGACCGTGGGCATCAGGAGGATATATATATGCAATAGGTATCGCAGTATAGGTCATGAAATGCATAGGTCACATTAGCATTATAGGGTGTCATTTGACCCTATGGTAGGCGAGTCAGCTCCGTATTGAAATGCTAGTCGTGGACAGTCTTGCTACTTAGTTTTGTTGTGTTTCTTCGGTAAGTAAACACATGATATTCATCCTAAAATGGACTCTTAAGCTAGACATTACGTACGTACGGTAAAGTTAGTTAGTTAATCTTCATAACTATGTAAATTAAAAATGTATGTTTACATCAGATTCATGAAGGCGACGATTAACTAAGGGCTCTAAGTCCCGCACTGTCTCTGATATGACTTCGCGTGGTCATGACTGAAATGAAATTTGGGAATATTAAGACTATATTTTTTAAAGTAGGTACTTACTAATATTAATACCATTAAAGTTAAGTAGCTGAAAAGCATTGTTTACAAATTATCCTTTGGTGTTATGGTGAAAGTTATTTGATAGAGCTAAAGATACCGAGAGAAAATCATGATCACCCAACTAGACACTAAACCTTTGTCCCATAATCTGCGTAATTCGGTTCCTGCTGTAGAACTATAGACAACTCCAACTTGTATGGATCTAGCTGATGTTTGACAGGCAAGCGACGCTGCTTATGGATTGTTAATTATGTGACGGTGGTGGTACTCCAGGTCTCACCTGCAGGTCGGAGCGGCCTGACGATGTGGAGCCACTGCTGGAGCTACCGAGCCTTCCGTTCCGGTACATCATGAGAAAGATAGATCCAGACGTCAATTAAAGACCCGTCAACCCTGTGAGTACTCCCATCATGTTACTTTCTTGCTTATGCCGCAGTCTGATGCCTCTATGTCTATTATGTCTAGTTATGTACTGCACTGCACTTCACTCGTCATATATTGACACACACAAAAGGCTTTGTAGTTGTAGTGAACAGCTTTCTTCAATTAGCACTTATTGTCTCCACGTCGCATAAGTTAAGTTTTACCACGTTTTACTGCCAACATTCCCTACTTTTGCTAATTTTATAATGTATTAAATTGTATTAGGTAGATCGATAATATTTTTTTTATTGTAAGTATATAACTCATACACCTGTTTTAGTATTGAGTAATGGCTTACGTGACTCAAGAAGGTTTATCGATAAAGAATTGAAAACACTGTTATCGTTTGCAATCGTCATAGGCAGATTACCCATACATAATCTAAAGATATCCTTTATGAGATAAGAAGCATGTCACCTTGTACCTATTTCATTCTAATAGCTCCAAAGTCTTTTTCACAACAGTCTTATTGGAGAATAACAGAATCGTAAACATCGATATGCTGGACTAAGTTGTTGTTTTTACCCTGCCTCAACAAAACCGGCAACTCTACGGTCACGTAAACAGAACACTCATGAAAAATCCAAAGCCGACGCGTCTGTAAAAGCTTCTCGGATTTTACGACATGCTGCTAAACTTATTCAATCCAAAGTTCTCAAGTCCCATATCTCGGAGCTTTGCATGCCAAATATGAGGATATTCGCACAGATTACACCGATATTGCCTAAAGCACTACCCACGGTAGGGCACGGGGATATTTATAGAGCGGTCGCCGTCCGGCGGCTATAAAAGGAAACTGCTTAGATTGGCGCTGAATTTTGGCGAATGTTTATCGCGAATTCGTGTTGCGCGCGCGCGTGGGCCTGGCGAGCGGCGCGGTGTCACTGGTCCGCGCCGCCGCCGCCGCCGCCCCGCGTGCGTTGCACCTGCGCCCGCGCAGCCTCCGCCCGCCGCCCTCGTCGCGTGCCACCACGCACAAACGCATTTCCACGTAACAAACTGTATTAGCACTGTTCCGGTTTGCGACACTGCCGGTTACCTGCTCGGTTCCCACAGGCCGCGCCTGATTAGCCGCGACGTTACACTCGTAAACGACACAGAGCTTATACAACGAAAAAGCTCCGAGCACCAAAATGTAAATAAGAAGGTAATCTCGGTTTCAAAGACAAAAATTGCGAGAAACTGATTACGAATTCCAAGTTCCAACTGAATGTGAGTGCCTCATGAACTTGAACAAGACATTGTATGCATTAGTATTTTCATGAAGTGAACAACCTACATAAAATTTGACTTAGCAAGTACTTAGGAACAGAACAAATGTATCTTGCTAGGATCAGGCATCATTACAATAAAAAATTATGCTTTTGAAAATTGAGAATAATTATAGTTAATAAATGTACGTATTTACTTCTCAAGCTTCTCTTAAAAAACCCATAAAGTGAAAAAGCTACCCACAACTTAGAGCTTTTTCTAGCTGTTCGTTTACTTGGAGTTGGTATGACGGCTTAGTGAATTTCAAATAAATGTTCTCCGCTCTGCAAAATCCTTTATTTGGTTTTGACGTAGTTTCTATACCCATATAATCCTTCTTCACAAACTAGAAATATAGGGATACGTGGTGAATTGATTTCTTTAGGAAAGGCAAGAGGAAAAACATATTTCAATATTGTAAATTGGTATTCCCCATAGACAACCACTCTAAATTGCCTTTACATTATTCATCCTTTCAGGTTAGTCTTTATATCTTTAAGGTACCTACTTACCTGAAAGCTGAAAGAAATACACCTTCAAGAGAGACAAAATTATTTAGAAGTTCCACCGAGATTTAGTTCTTTAAAAGTTGAAGCATAAATCAGCCAGTCAGCAGCTTACCAACGGTGCTTGGGGGGTGCTGAAGGGGGTGAAGGGGCTGGCAGGGGGTGAGGGAGGGGGGCTCCTGAAACTTGTGACGTTGCCGTGTAAAGCCGTAGGTGAAACCGACACGCTGTTGCTGATT
This sequence comes from Plutella xylostella, assembly GCF_932276165.1. NCBI lineage: Eukaryota > Metazoa > Arthropoda > Insecta > Lepidoptera > Plutellidae > Plutella > Plutella xylostella. The sequence goes on along the minus strand of NC_063984.1, from coordinate 4,656,268 downwards.
TTATAAAAAAATATCCAGTTGATTGATAATAATTGTTTGATGGTACATAGAAATATTTCTGAAAAAGTATTTCAAACATGATCAAAATAAACATTGTAGATATCTTTCAGTGGAGCTTAATATTTATTCGTTTATTACACATCCGGCACAGAAAGTCAATCATTTTATTAAAACTAATCGCCGAACGAATCAAGGCAGACCATCGAAAGATTTATAGCGCGGGCTCCTTCCAAAATGATTGGCACCAGGAAGTGACGTCCCAGAAACCGCCTAAATAATAATACGTGTGTTGAACAAGGCGCTACTGTGCCCCGAGAATAATTAATACATTAGTCTAGAAACTGTAGAAGCAATTTGTTTGTACAAGTGCTTGAATGAGCGAGCTGAGAGGTGACGTCAGCGCTGTATTTACAGAGACCGTTGCCTGCTTGACTTGCTTAACGGCACTTTAGTTTACAAGGGATCGATGTATTTACGAGTAATGTTTACGCTGTGTATGAATGTATGATATAGTAATTGGCATGTGTTGGACACGTTTATTTATCATTAAATATCAACTTGTTATGAAACTGAAATACAAAATAGTATTTTTCAGAATTTATAAACTTTCCGAGAAATCCATCCATAAAGGTAGAGCGAGTGTTTCTCAGTAAATTTATTTCAGTAATTCGTTTATCTATGTCTGTTTTTCTGCTGACATAGATAAATCTTGTAAGAATAGGGTAGCTGTGATTCTAAAGATGTGATTCTAAGCTGAACCTAATTAACTTAATATAATTTCTTATATATTTTTAATGTTATACTACTTATAACTCTAACAAACGAGTGGCAGTGCTGCAGTTACGTGCCATTAAAATGTTCCTCATTAGCGTATCACAATCCACATTCCTGAGACCCAAAAATACTCGAGCGTCGTGTCGTGCAAAAAAGCTCAAAACAAGTCTGAAACATTTTAATTCTCTCCTTCCAATTATTCAGTCCGAAAGTCTTATTGAAATTGTTTTTAACAACGTCTTCACTCAGTTGTTCATTAAAATGTATCGCACACAGAATGATTTCGGTTCCGGTGGCGACGGACGGGGGCGAGAGGCCTGTGCTCCACAGTGCACACTGCATGTGGACCAGCCAGACCACTCCGAAGTACAAATAAATAATACTAAACTAAATGTCGATAAATTCCGGGCGCTGATTGCGCGAGATAAAGCCCCGGACGCGGCGTTATTGACACATTCAGCACACGCAATTTATTGTGGCTAATGTGAACACATTGCCGGCACTTGTTCCGAGTCGAACCCATTCAAAAGTTTTGTCCAGTAAATTGGTTCTTATTTAAACTTAAGTAAATTGCGGGGGAACAAATTAGTAGCCCCAAGTTCTCCAACCCTTACCCAGCAATCGCATTAAACGCGGCTGCAAAAGTAGAAACTCTACGAAATCTCCATTTCTAAAGCCGAAATGGTAAGCAAAGATGGCAAAACTACTTATATCTATAGCAGCAGTGAGAGACATGAGAAATAAAATTAGCGAAAAATATTCGCGCATGAAAAAACCTTCAAAAAGTTTAATTTGCTACTGCGTATAAAATGCGGCTGGCGGGCGCGAGTGCGTGCGTGACTGATTGATGCCCGTGTCACAGATGCGTGATAACGCGTTTTGTCATCTTGACGCTGGATTTTAAATTGACCAATGTGGGAAAGATATACGGCACTGCCGTACAAGATGATGGTAAATCGTAAATGACTTACAAGGAAGTCGCGCATCTGGTTACCACGTTACCATTTTCGAAGATCTCTTTTCGTTCACATTATTTTCGAACCGTACCAAGAGCAGTAAATCACAAAGTGAAACAGTTATCGTTAAAAAACTTTTATTTTATGTCTTCAGCATGCGGGTAAGTTAAATAAGTATTGCTTACGCGAAATAAAACCTGCAAGCGAATTTTAATTGAAACGTTTAAAATAATTTCTGCATAACATGATGTGAATAACGGGCGCGTTCATTAGTGATGCAAATTCACGAATGTTCGGGCGAGGCGCGGGCGCAGCGCCCCGGCCGCGGCCCGCCGCCCCGGGCGCCGCGTGGAGCAAGGACGTGACGAGCCGCGGGGCTCCTCGTGACCACCCGCCCCGCCACCCGCGCCACCAGCCCTGCATACTATTTGTTCTAATAAATTATTAATTTCTCATGAATTAATGCTTAAGGCATTATCTATAATAATGGATGCTCGAGCCCCGTCACAGTATAAAATATGGATCCCATGAAAGCTCCAAGAGCATTCCCACGGGTCAAACACTCACGGGACACACCTAAGACCTGCTTAAAGTTGTATCTGTGCCGAAGCGACAGTAACAGTTAGAAACGATTTCAGCCATTACTGTAATTACATATTTATTAGGAAGAGGTATAAAAGTTAATAGAACGGAAATCCAGCTACCAAGTGGTCTGATGGGGTAATTACAAGCAGGCAGCAAGCGGCAGCCGTAGCTCCAGCGGCCAGTATGCAAAACTGAGCCATCATAAAGTGACAATCGGTAATTACGAATCTCCGTCCTGCGCAGTAACTGGGCCTCTGTGTCCCGGCCGGGGTAGCCGCGGGGGAGATATTAGCTGATCCGCGAGATACCTGCAGCTATTTGTTATAAACACACAGGAAACTTTACTGCCACGATCCATATCGCTGCGATCTAAATCTGTTCCTACATCCCTCAGGATTACAGGTTCAGGGGAAAGCGAAGATTTGATCTAATGAAACCTATTAAATATTCCCATAACTAGGAGTCCTGAAAAAAACTATGAAAATAAATCCTACTGCATTGGTATTAATTGAATTTTAAAAAAACTGATCGTTGTGACGCCCACCTTGGATGTGCTTTTTATGGGTCGGGTCGCCGGCGCCGGTAATATAGAGCTAAGTTAACGGATTAAACAGATAGGCCAATAAAAGTAGATGATGTGTAATAAATCTATGCATAATACAGTTTGTTCAGAGTGTATTTCGGCACGAGTCAGCCAAGTTAGGACACACAATGGGAGCGCGTGACCGACGTCTCTAGCCGCGATCACTATCTCACTGTTTGACTAAACAAACTAAACATTCAGCAAGCAAACTGTTTTGTTACATGTATGAATAATTTTATTAAATTGTACTTCTGTAAGATAAGCAGAGCTGAAGATAAAGGTACCTATTTACTAGGAGTAAAGTACCTACTAGTACTTAATATTGATCAATAATGAGGTAAGTTACCTCCTCCATACGCAGCATGGGGCCTATGACTCGCACGACAAGATCTTATATGTGTATAATCGTTTTAATTTGCACTTTTGCAACTTAGTATACAAAGACTTTGCACTGCACATTACACATTTGATACTTATTTGATAAAGACGAGCATTTCTATAAAACCGAGTAAACTAGTACCCAATGCATTGAAATACCACACCTAGCGCCACCTAGCGCTGATTGTTTGAAGTAGCTAATAGAATCCGCCCTCGACTTGAACGCGCAGAAGAGCGCGCAAGTCGCTGGGTTGCGTATGCGCAGATCTATGCTCACATTTAGAGGGCGCCATGTGGCGATTGACATTCAAACTATTTTCTACCCGCACCGCGATACTGTAGCTCAGGCTTTCAGGTATAGGTGGATATAAACTAAGCGATGATTATAATAATAAACTATTACCAGCGACACCAGCGTGATGCGAAACGGCGCAAACTTTAAATGATCAGACTGGTGTCTAGTTGTGGGAGCAAAACAATTTAAATTAGCATGCAAAATTTTACAGACTCACCTTCTTTTCACATGCCGTGTGACAGACGTATTTGCATACTGAAACAAAAGAATTATGATGTATTAAACACAAGTCCCTTTAGAAAACCGTTAACCATGCCTAACATTTGACACAGGTAACTCTATACGTAGATGTAGAGATAAGTAGATCATAGTTAAGTACATTTTCACGCAGTTTACCAGTTTCGCAAAAACCATAGTATGCTGAGCGATTTAAATCGGTGTACCAGCAACACCATAATACTTTATTACATCACGCCGCCGCCGCCGCCGGTAGGACACACTTATTAAGACGTTAACACTAACTTTTAAGATTGACCGAGGAGTTAAGTAAAATTATACAGTGATGGATATAATATTCCTTGATACTATTGACTGGTTTGATACCCTTTGACACTCTGCTGGTCATAAGTAATATATTATGGTCATAAATTTGACATAAATTTTATATGAAAAGTGTAATTCTATCTATCGTTAGCTATTCGATTCCCGTGCGATGCAAGAATGCGGCGGGCGGGGGTCGACGCTCGCGCGGGCAAACCGCGGCATTTCATATGTATGTAGGAGATGGCGGTACGTGGCTGTAAACATATTTTAAAACCTATTCAATTTCGGACGTGACGTTTGAATCAAACATCGCAAAGTCCCTGGCCTCTGCAATGTCCTTTCAAGTCGATATGGGGGGTCGGGGAGGTCCCATGGTGAACCTTGTCAAGACCTTGCCTTATGCTACTTAAATATTTCCTTTAAATAAGAGACATTTACGTACATTCGCATTTACTTTTATGGTGCTCAATTTCTCTATGTCTATAACTATATCCATGGGTCACTCTGCCACAACCCTTTTTTCTCAGACTGTACGGTCGGATGTGGTTTATATTCCAACAATCAATCGCGTGTTTATGAAGCGGAAGTAGGTATTGGGGAGACACAAAAAGTCCACAAAGAGTACCTAAGGTAGATAGATGCCAATTTAAAAACTACACTCCGACCAATTAAAAAGTTCCAGTGACATAATAATAGGTAAGTATAGATCGTCAATAGCAGATGGAACTTTTTCATTGCTCGTGAGTGTATAAGGTATCTAGTTATACAAGATACTTGCACCAATACAAGCAGTAGGTAAGTATGGAGGCTGCAGACAGTAACCATACTACCTTTATAATTTGTGTAAGTATATAAATAAGGTCCTCGATGATAGCGTGGATATCCGACCGTAGAGTCTCAGAAAAAAGTGTTCCGAGTTTGGGGTGAAGAGTTTGTTGCAACATACCTCTGCAGCAGGAGCCCTGGCTGACGGGCTGGTGGCACCAGTGGCACGGGCGGGCCTTGCGGAACGACTTGCTGCGCCACGCGTGCGCCTGCCCCACGCCCTCCTTCTGTGGACAACATGATGACATGTTAGTGGTGTTAGCTACATTACGGCATTTGAAGTGATGTTTTGTTAAGCTTATGAAAGCTGTACTCTGATTCTGACCAGCGAAACTATACCTACTGCTGCTGCATAAGGGTGTTGTAACCTTCTCGAGGTGGTCTACAATACCGTCCTAGTCCTCAAACAGGCACTAATTAAACAGTAACGTCTGTAAGGTTTCTGAAAAAGCCTCTTGTTATTGTGAACCTTAAGTGTTTATTATTTTAGAATATGAAAGTCTCAGAAAGAAAGAACTAAGCTGCCATAGTGCCATTGAGCTGCCATGGCTCAAGTCGGGTCAAGATCTGCAAATAACCCCGGGCGACTCGCGAGCTTCTTTAGAAAGCTCCAGTGAGCATGTCACCGGCGCCGCCGCCGCCTGCTTGCCCGGGGCTGCCCGGGCGCTGGCTCCGGACTGGGCACACACGGGATTTATAACAGGAGAGCAACTCTTCCTTCACGAAATACGATGTTTTGGACCGCTGCTACGTGACTCTATCTCGTTGCATTATAGACATATACTGATGGCGCCACAGCGGTCCGAAACTTAGTATTTCATAAAGCAAGAGTAGCCCACCAGGCACGATCAACGGATCTTTACATACACATGACTCTATTGGAAAAAAAACTACTTTGATACTAAAGCTCAGTGCATAAAACAATTCAGTGTTGATGTTGAATGGCGCCCTCCCACCGCCTCGCGCTTTGTCCCATTGTTACGTAAGGCACGATTATTGTAAACTTCTTATTTTGTTTCGTAAATCACACAAGCTAAACATCGGTACAGAACCAATTAATTAACATTCATAGCAAAATCCCTAGTAGGTATCCAAGTTTGTTGTCGGGTTAAAGCTGTCGAGAATTTAATTAAATTTTATACCTACCTATCTAACTGTCGTTGAGTTAATTTGCGACGTCGCGTCGATGGAGATCGTAAAATCTGAGAATATACCCGTTAGCATTTGTGGATACCTAAGTTGGCTGACATTTTGTCGCCACTAATAATAATTCCGATACTGCTATGGCATTTAAGCCGATTATACAAAATACGCAGATTTATGACGGCATTGTGTGGAGCTGGGAGGAGGACAGGGACAGATATGTTAAATGGGTCACAGGAGTGAAGGCTTCGCAGACTGCGTCTCTAACAGATTTTCTCTGTTTAGCGATGCCGATGCAGCTGTGAGCGCCCGCCCCGCGGCCGCGGTGACAGCACAATGCGTGCTAAATAATTACACACTCCCCGCACACGCACCATTCACTCACCGCTAGACACGATACGCATCGCTCCAACGCCATTTACATTCAATAAAACCATTTTGTACACCATGATCACTATCTGCTTAAAGCCCTGACATATTTTGCAGGCGTTTGCAAATTGTAACTGACGGCTGTAAATTAGATCTCGTTAGGATTATTTCCAGTTGAAATAGAGGAAGTAGCTATTCTGTAGCATTGGTTGTTTTTCGATTACAGAAATTGCTTAGCACGAACCAGATGTAAATTGCTTTTAAGTACTACTTCAGTGGTGTAGTAGCTAGCAAATTAGAGCTTAGAGATGTGTGGAGTGTGCGGCTACCGTGTGACGTCACGCGTGGCTGCCGGCCCAGCCGGGGGCTCTGGTCCAGGCGCCGACCGGTGGCGCCACATTTGCGCGCCACATGACCGATATGCTCCTAAATAAATCACGTCTGTTTTATCTATAATGTGCTGCTCTCCGAACAAAGACACGACACAGACACCTCGCTACTGGCCGCTGATAATTTGGCTTCATTCAAAGACGCTTTTATCGACACTGCATAATCAGCCTACCTACTTTATGATACGTACATAAGTATACTTAAGTATACATAAAGATTTTATTGAAAAAACTATTTTAATGAATCTTTTCATGACAAGATGTGATTTATGATACAAGTAATCAGCTTCCGTAGAGTCGCGTGTCAGCTGATGCTGCCGGCATGTGGGGTAGCACCTGCAGGCACGCTGGGTCCGCCCGCGCCCGCGCCCTCGCCCGTGCCAAAACTAACAAAAAAACCTTTATACTATTGCACCGTCCTACCTGAGATGCTGCACGAAATGCTTTGTAGAGCAGCTCATGTTCCTTGTATCTCTTCTGTCTGATGTATTATTAGTTAAGTAAATTCACTTCCTACACTACAATTTTGCACAGCTGGCCCTGCTGCGTCCGTTGCGTCTTATTCATTCAATCACAGCAACACATGTCGCTGTCTAGAGACCTATATCTCTACATTAGGTATATGGGGTAAGTTGGTACTTTATTCAATACAAATACGACTGTGTGTTTGCCAGATGTCACAATTAAAACAACATACGGCTTATTTCACGATTTAAACACAGATTGCACGCCAACCTATTGTAACTAAATGCTATTGAATCAATCAATATAAACTTAACTTGATAGCCGGATTTCCCCTTGAACACTGGTATCAAATTTATATCTGACCGAAATAAAGATTGGCTTTCGAAAATAATGGCGCATTCAATGCCATCAATTAGCTGCACTCTTTCTCGCGTCAATATACAATGAATGTCTCTTGAATGCCGCTAGTAAAACTGAAGTATCGTAATTCAGATACACAAAGGGCGACACATCACACAACTCGACCCTAATTCTCGGAAATGCATTCATTGCGGAGTAATTCGCTAAATCCCTGCGGCAAGGGGCTGGCCGCGGTGTAGCCTCGCCCTTATGACGCCAGGATGCCGATACCACTGCGTTACGCGGTTACTAAACGCTTGGCGTTACGTAAAGGTAAAGAGGGTGGACGAAGACGACACCTTCATATGTTTCCATAACAAAAGAGCTTCTCCGCTAATAAAAACATACCTTATAATCTCCCGATACTTTAAACACAGAAAGGATAGCTGTTGTATTAAGATTCCAAGGCAAACAATGTTTTTTGTGAATGTTAAGCGAGTGAGTTATAGTTATTTCTTTGGAAGCTAAGTATAAAAAATAGAATCCCCGATTCCCAAGGGAAAGGTAAGCCGGATATCGTTGTAATGACAACGAAAGTGTGGGGTCTTCCTGATGAAGGAGTCACAGACTATTGCTTCTTTGGCTTTCATAGGAGATGAAGTCTATCTAGAATAATCTAGATGCTATTTGGTACGCTATACTTTATGTACTTAGTTCCTACTTTATTACATGTGGCTACTCCGTGCCTACCACAATTACGCATGATCTCTTGAACTCATGATTCTTATCCCTAGTTATTCCCAATTAAACTATCTTTTCAAATACAAACCGGCCTTTCCTTTAAAGGTTTCTGTTTACATTGGAACAAAGCTTTAGTTAAATTTGACGCTTCGTTGAAATTCCGTCTGTGTCTGGGACTAGGCGGAACTTTCGAATTCATAGTAAACAAGGCAGGCCAGGTGTGAGGCGGCGCGGCCTAAAGGCAGGGACGTGACATCCTCCTAATGTCGGCAACCACGAAGCAGAACTCATATCATTTAGGAAGTTCACCGAAAACGGTAGGACCGTAACGAAATTTAAAAGCAGACCAGCAGAGCTTTAAAAGTTCCTTCTAGTTTCTATAGTACCTACTTAACTAATATATTAGTGTGGTGCGTGTCCTTATCCATTCCCTGTCATGTTATCACATATTATATGCATCAAGTATTATTGGTGCAACATAGTTTCACATGATCGATGTTGAGGAATCGATAGCGGCGTAACAAGAATATCTGATGCGCTCACGTCTCACGTGGTCCCGTGTAACCTGCAACTTGTTAGTTCTGATGCGTCGGGGACATCGCCGACACAATCATTATCTAGATCCACAGTCCTGACGTGGGTTATCAATAAGTATTGTGTAGGCATTATGTAAACAAACATGAACGATTACTTCTTAACAAAGACCTCGAATGAATCAAATGTGCCGAAGGTTGATGACGTAGGTACCAATGAGAGCTTAAAAGCTTTTAAAAATAGCCAATATAAGCTTATTTATTTTTGCTTGTGAAATGCTAATGATTAATTTATTAATGTACCTACATATGAGAATCTGGTTAGCTTCTTTAAATTGCAAGCTAACCTTATCTTTACTATGGCAAATGTTTTACTATTGCGATAAGATAATAAGTAGCTGCGGTTGTGGCAAGGATGCCCATCAACATGCACAGTGCATCATACAACAGTACTCACTCCGGTCTAAGCCGTCGCAACTATCGAAGTTACATTGATGGCTCAAAACAATAGCGGCACCGTTATTCGGTCAGTCACATTAATTGCGGGGTTCAATTAAGGCTGCAGACCCCTCTGGAGCGGCTCAGTTTGTGAAACGGTCGGGTGCCCTTCGTGGTGCCGACTTGATTAGACATAAATTGGAAATAATTTAATGAGTTGCCATAATAACAGGAAATAAGCGTTAATGTACTAGCGTAAGAAAAATCGTTAATCTAATCTTAACTTTAGACACATGTCGTCACAGAGCAGAGTGGCGCAGTGGAAGCGTGCTGGGCCCATAACCCAGAGGTCCGTGGATCGAAACCACGCTCTGCTAGTTCAACTTTTTGGTTCTTCTTTTTCAATTAACTTTTCCGTTGGGGGTAAGTTTTATGAAGCTTTCTTTCCAAGTTGATTAATGAAGCAGTGCCGTGACTACTACCGTGAAACGAAGTTTAGTATTTACGAGCGCAGTGCAAACCCCAGTTTTAAAGTAATATGGCTGCGGTGAGTGATGATGATGGCCGATACGACCACTCCCTGCCGACTCCCTCGGAAACTTCACTTACGAGGATACATACCTCATTCGCTTCCCCTTACGGAATAAAAAAAACATAGGGTGAGGCTCTAACAAAATATTATGATGATTAACAATGACAACAGTTGTAAAAAGTTTCCTTAAAGAAAACAAGGCATTTCCTAAAACAGTTCTGCAGTTTATATCCAAATGAATGATATCATTCGCTGATAACTTTTGAACTGTCTATCGTTATTCAAAGTGCAGTACGTTTAGTTACGAATACGGCCGGCAGCAGTAATGTAATAATGACATAATCATTGAATGCGGGTGCAGATACATTATCATTATTGCTGGGTGGTGCCTCCACATCGCCGCCGCACGCACGGTACGTTTCCCCTCCGAACTGCACCAATGTTAACAAAATAAACGAAATATTATCAAATTACTGAACGTTTACCTGAATTACTTTGGAACAATGTAAGGATGACTTGAACATTTATTGGTTGCGTCGAGTAAGTATTATTTTTGTTAGTTATAAGTTTTATTAAAAACTCATAGTAACGAAGAAATAAAGTTATGCTTTTACATGTCGTTACGTTACGTATAAAGTAGTGAGTAGATACATATTTGTGTTACCTGCCGGTACTTGATGTGATGCGATATGTGGTGACATATAAGACATGTAGTTTATCATGCGCGATGGTATGTGACTTGCAAGGCAATTTACCTAGAGAGAGCACAAATACAGTCTACTGTGTAAGTAAAGCAACGAGCCAGCCATACATTCTGACTGGTTTCCCAAGCTGCTACAGCCTCCATAACAGTATCTACATGTGGAGATCTAGTTCCTTGTATCTTTAGCCTTTGCTCCTAAGACAGCCTTTGTTCTACTCGCGCTATCTAATTAACGCCTTTAATAACCCAATATTACAAGTTATGATCTGAGCTTTATTCATGAGTTGAGAAATGCTTATTAATGAATGATGTAAGGGCATTCCCAGTGGTGGTAGACCACCCGTACCGTGGTGAATCGAATTATTACCGTGCGATGCACCTTAACTTTGTATAATAAAATAATACTTAGTTGCAAGCTTGTAGTTGTAAATGACGGTGTTGTACAAAGTGCGCCGGAGTGGATGACGTCACGTGAAATATGCTGACCCCCGACCCCGGCCCCCGCCCCGGGCCCGCCCATTCACACCTATCACTCGCTTCAATGAATGCGACGAATTTAAAAAGCGAATTGTTAATTCAAAAAGATGTGTTACTTTTAAAAAGACGTATGTGAACGAAACCCTTTAGTGTGAGATGGGAAACATTAGGGTGCCCGCACACGATTGACTTTTTGTAGGGACAGATATTCGGGCTGATTTTTTATTTCTGATGATGATGATGATGATCTTAACATGCTATTTATGACCACTTTTTTGTAGGACTTGTGCGTTACACTATTGCAATCAATACAATTCTAGTTTAATACTTAACAGAAGCAATTTTCTGAATAAGTATAAGTACTGAGAGTACTTTGCTACCTTACTTATTTATTTTATATTAAGTATTCTAACAATAACAAGGCTGTAATATTTGCAGAGGTATTGCCAAGGTATTCTAAAGGCTTGTTTAAATAGCTCTACCTATGTAAACAGAACCCATTTTAATAAGACACATGAATGTTATCAGTTCGTCTAGGTTAGAACCTACTTACCTAGGTAGATACTAAGAGTCGGGATGGTAATGTGGTGTAAGTCACGACTCGACACTATAATAACAACATTAACAAACATAACATAAATTATTCTACAATGTATTGTCACCATTACCATGCCATAGACATCGAATTAAATTTAATAAAGAAAAACTATTTATCTTCGTTGTGTTCAGTTATCAGGCCGAGCATTTATCAAATTAAATCTTAACCATACGGGTTAAGAAAAGTTAACACTGACGAAATTGTTAACGGTGCTCCCCAATCAAGTATCAAGTATGCACAATCGTAATATGAGATTCGTTGACTAGGCACAATTTAATCAGAAACAGGCAGAAATGTGTTCAGAAATTACATGATGTACGGTGGTCTGCGCCTAAAAGTATACAGGCGGAGTTTTTAAAATAGCGATCCCTGATGATGAAGGGACCAGCTACATCTGTTATAAATCCGGGGACGGGTTGTGTGTGATGTGTGTAGCAGTGGTGTTTATGTGGATGTCCTTGAGCAGCATGTGAGCTTGAGATCGCTATTTTAAAAACTCCGCCTGTATACTTTTAGGCGCAGGCCACCGTACATCTAATAACATGAAATTTTGTAAGTGAACTTTCTGAAGACTTGAATGAAAATATTCGAAAGATCGATAGGTAATGCTACATTAGAGTCGTATCTTACTGTAGTAGGCACCTACTTGTAATATCACACCACATGTAAATTAAGTATTATTTATGTCGATGGAGTAATTGGTAAGCAGTGGTTCCCTTGTCTTTGTTTATTGAGTGTTGAAACTTGGTGACGTCACGCCACGTCGGAGTGTAGAGTGGGCTTTACGTAACCTAAGGCTACTTCAAATTTACATTTCATTTCATACGACATATTGTTTTACGTCGCATAAATTCCACTCTTCGTAACTATCCAGACATTTGAGTTTCATTTGTTTTGTGTTCTGCTCACCTAACATAGACAAAGAAATCAGGCCAAGGTGCAATGGTAGCGTTTATATTTGGAATATTGCCTTTTAAACACACTTTATTGTCTCTACAATTTTAAATTACGGTAGTTACTTACTTCTAAAATGGGGTTTATTTGTTGTTCACGCTTTTCTATTACTAGGTAGGTACACCTTCCTCTTTTGCTACTAAGTACAACAAACCTACATATTTCATCTACTTACTTCATAATCCACCAAATTTACTGCCCTTTTTCAAAATTTCAAGATATTTAAAAATATTATAATGTGAAGCCCTATCAACATTCTTAAACGTGTAAGTTATGTGTAGGTAAGTGTTAGCATGTTCCGAATGTGACTGGCATGTTGACGTTGAGGGAAGCTCTTGCTCTCGACATGACAAGCTCAGTGACAAGTTAATTGCTGGAGCGTCACCGCCGCGTGATGCAGGAGACTGATGAGGGATGAGTCGGAGAGGACTTGTGCCGAGTATATTCATAGTTATATTACATATATATACCACAGAGTATGTAGTAGTTAGTAGTGGATATTACCAAATTTTAGTACTTAGATCTCAAGTAGGCTAGAAGAACTTTAGCACCTTTCTTTAGCTGTCTATTACGTGCTGTAATTAATGAATTGTCTAATTATCTTTAAATTGAAAAAACAAAATAGTTATTGTTACTAGGTATATAGGTACCTAGACTAGTCATTTTAAATTACAACTGACTGCACTTCGGTACTTAAATGTACGAAGTACGCAGGTGTCAGCATATTAAAATTAAAATAAATGGCGTAGCTTTAGTGTGGCGGTAGGCGCATCTAAAGCATTCTGAATTACTTAGGTAGGTACACTTTACGTTTAAAAAAGGGTCAGTGGTTGAATTTTTTAATTGTTAATATGAAAAAAATCCCAAATCCGTTAAAATTACGTTAAAGCACGAACAGCCCAACACTCTCAGGTATTACGGATAAGAGGATTAAAAAAACTGAGCAAGACAGATTATTATAGGGATCGGTATGTTAATTGTTTAGATACGTGAAGTATAGAAATGAAGAAACCTGACACAATACGTATTTCATAGGAGGTTTACTTTAAAGGTATTTAACAGTAGCCATCAATTAAGGACGCTCTAACGTCTACTCCTCCGTTTTTTATACAAAAAGGATCATTCTAACTATAAGAGGTCATTATTTCGAGTCTAAACAACACAGGGAATTCATATTTCACCGAATTATCGGTGAGATTCACACGAAGCTATCGATAGATACATATCTAATAGAAGGAGGCCACCCACGCGGCTATTAGACGGAGCCACAACATTAGGACCCCAACCTCCGAAGTAAACCAAGTAGCAATTGGACTCATTCTACCGTGAAACTTCGAATGTTATTTAATTAGACCCTGACTAATGTAGCGAGCTCATGTTTATTCCCCGAGAACAGGCTGTGGCGGATAATAATGGTAATTTGTCACCGTTTGATAAGACTTATCGGACGACAAAGGAAGAAGAATGCTCAATTTCACCTCGATAAATTAAAGTGGATTTATCGACGCTTCGCGAAGAAACGGCTTCGCAAAGAAATTAACTTGGTTTTCCTATAGACAACGGAAAATAAGAGATAACTGAAATATTGAATTTGAAATGAATATGTGTATGGATAAACAACTTTTATTGATATCTAGCCCTGCTTTTGTTACAATTAGACAAATTGCATTTTAAAAATAGAAGGGTTCGGGTTGCGAGTAGGTACGCTTGCATCGTAAATAAAGGTGCACCCTGCCCCGGCGGCGCCCGCGCAGGGGACTCCAGCGCTCGCGCCAGCCACAACCAGGTGGTCGGGTATTTTTACTCCGCTGTTTATGTACAAATGAACTTTATTTTATTGCCCTTCCATTCATACGCGGTTGATTCATGACTACGAACTGTTCAAAGTATAATTAAATTTCTTATTGTGGAGTTTATGTTACCGATATATGGAGTTGATTGTTGAGGCAATAGCACCCAGAGACTAAATATAAGCAATAGCTTTATAACTGCGGAGACACGCTTTGGCAGCTGTGTTGTGTTTTTCGAAGCGGAATATTTTTTGCCCAGCCAGATGTTTTTGCACAGACTGTTAAAAATTTCAGCAGGGAAATTGTATCCGAGTAACGTTAGACGTCGTCGCTCGAATTTAATTAAAAGTTGACGGCCTCTAAATTGGCATCCGTACGATATGAGACTGCTCGTATCCCACCGGCCGGAGAGCATGGTACCTACCGTGGGGCCATGCTATTAGCTATAGATAGATAATTGCTTTTGATTGCACATTACAACATGCAGTTTGTAGTCATTATGATGATGCGAAGTTGCGCTTTGTGCCTGCGTTCATTATGTATGAACGTAGTAATGCGCGGCGCTCCCTCTTTGTTCATTAGTGGCTTCATTCAACCTACCTGTTGCGGGCGCGTGGAGGGACTCCTGCTAGCTTCCGGTGTAGCCATTGCCACTTTTGGCGGTGTTTGCGCAACATCCGCTGTCCGTGATCATCATTGTAATTGCGTATTTAAGGCATCCGTATTGGGGGGACATCGGTTAAATTGACATTCAGAGAAAGCGATTGCTGTTTGTCAACTTTACCAAGCATTTCGTACATATATAGTAATTATTTCAATGTAAGTATTGAATTCTCCTGGGAATACATAAAAGCTACTCGGGCCTTTTGAGAGGATTCCGCGTACATCACTGTGGGACCATACCAACCACATCTGTGATCTGTGAGTCACAGAACATGGAGTGTTCCAGTGCAGAGTGCGGCGAGGCGGGCGCTCGACCGCTCAAGTGCAATCGAGGCGAGTGCCGGCCGCGGGAGCCGCGTCCCTCGTCGGCCAAATGAAATAATTCGATCCCAGCCGAGGGTCCACCGCTCCGCCCGACCAGGAATGCGCCGTAAATCATCGCATTTATACAAACCGCGCCGCCATCACGCCATCGTAAGGAAAGATACAGTTCTCGAGCTACCGACCGATTCGATTGAAGTTCGCCTTTATTTTTTATGTAGCTAGCTCTGTTGTCATTGTCATTCTGAGAGGGTCAGGTTTATTTGCCCCACACTGTACCTTAGGTACAACTGTTCGCTATTTTGTGAGTAATAGGAACCAAAATTTATTAAAGTACCTACCATGAATATAGCACTAACCTCTGGTATTTGTAATAAAGTGCAGTATTATGTTGTGCTATGGGAATAAAAATACCATAACTTCTAAACACTTAATCGACGTCGCGTCTCAATCGAGCGGCATCTTCTCACGAGCCGCCACAATGCGCTTGCGCTTCGTAAAGATAAATTAGAACGACAATTGACGAGGCCCTGTTTATTATTCACGCTTTAACAGTTTAAAGTTTTAGGAACGCAACAACAGAAGTTGGGGTCCAGTGAAGCGAGTTGTCGATGGATAGAGTTACTCGAACTGTGGCCGCTGAAGCGCGACTCACTGTGATTTCTCACAATGGCACCGTCTATTGTAATCTGACGCAAAATAGAGACATTTCGTAATGCCACTGAAAAGCAAAGTAAATAAATGTTAGATGCATGCCTACCTAAGTCAGTACACCTACATTCTATACTCAAGTCTGCTAATTAAAGTATAAAGTACAGTCAACAAAAGAGCTAATCTCCAGTCAAGAGCTAATTTAAGCCTCATGCTCCAGTGCAAACAAGAAGTTTTCACAAAATATGTCGGATTAGTCAGACCCGGCCAAACGGTACATAAAATTAAAAATTATAATATACTTAATAGTTCACTGAGCACTATGCACTACAACTAACAAAATCAAAGATGCCGCGTCTTAAAGACATTCATTGTACTCCCCCACATTTGTTCTTAATTAACTCATAACCGAGATAAACACATGAATGGATGGACAGACACAATGACTGCGTTTTAGATAGAACCCCGGTAGATACTAGGTCGAGACAAACACCGCACATAACTCGGCTTCACTACATCTTTATGGTTAAAGCGTATCTAACCATATTAAACGTAGAATCTATGTCTGTGGCTGCGTAGTTAACCGTATTGTTCACGAGACTCGACTCCTATTTGCAGAGTGATACTTTGCAAACAACAGAAAATACCAAGTGTTTATTCAGAATATTGAGTAGGCAGCTCCTACTGAGTAAATGCCATGGTTCTAAGCCACGGACGTAAAACAACGAATTTACACTTGTCCAAAATTAATAATGCACATGCAGATCTTCACACCCGAATCATTAAATCGTAAGAGCCTTAAAAAAATACTTAGGAAAGAAATAGGAGTCAATATCATGTGTCACATAATCGAAAACAACCGATCTGTCAAAGATTTCTATGCGCATTATCAATTTTGGAGCACTGTACTTGTGACAGTCGGTACAAAGGTCACGTATGTTGCGGTATCTGTATAGAAAGTGGTAAGTGATAGATTTGTGCGTTCCTAATGTGACAACTTCAAGACTTGGTTTTGTGTGAGAGTCGAGTTTGTGTGACAATGAACTTGCACTGCCGCCGCGCCGGTTGCAGGCGCGTGGGCGCCGCCCGGGCCCGGCTTGCGCAACTATGAGGAAGTTACAAGTCACAGGCATACCTGAATAAAGCCGATGCCTATGTAGTTTTTGATAGACCTAGGGTCTGGTCTCGTCCTAATGTATACTTAAATAGTTAATTAAATTTACTTAACTAACTTTTTGTATTCATGGGAGAAAACTTATGTTTTTCTGCTATGCCGCTGTAGTAACATTTTATTTAATTTAAAAGATAAGAATAGACCGTACAAATAGAATAGAAGATGTCTGCTCTATGAAGTTATAGTTAATGGCTAATGGCCGACTCCATATCTCCATATGGCGAGTGTACCGTGGCCACTCCAAACTTGCCTCGACGTCCACATTAGCATTCCTCCGTTAACTCTACCACATGCCAAGGGCGTCACAGCTATAAAATTGTTACAACTATTTAGCCTAGCCGTGAATTTATTATGGTTTCTTTTATTATAACAATTGTTTTAAGTATTTATTGTGACTAGAGTTGCGGTTATAAGGTAGGGATGGTAAAATCCATCATGCTATTTCGCAGGTTTCCTATAACGTATTGAAGCTGGTTTTCTTATGTTACGCATGAGAAAAATCATTAGAAAAATATGATTATGTATAAAACTCTATTTCTCGTACCTACTTCCCCATAGGCTATCCGATTAATATGCTCGCTAAGAAGTGTACCTACCTCATAATAATTATTAAGTGCCTCGGCAGTACTTTATGGTTTTAATTATTAATGGACGCGTGCATCGCATAGTTTAACAAAGTCCATCGTTGTCCTTGATTAGTTGTGCATGCTAGTATCATGAGTAACTGTTAGATCATACTTAATGTTCTTATTTTGCTAACCATACCGGCCTGCCTACCTACCGCGGAAAAACAAAACGGTTTATAACATAACGCAACTCCGCTGTACGCATAAATTGCATCGTTAAAAGCTGTCGCGCGAATATTATATCGTAGCTTCACATATCCGTAAAGTCATCAAGCATCCATCATACTTAGTGCAGCAAGCTTTCGCCGTTCGAGCGAGGATAATTTACCGCATACACGTACTCGACTAGGCGAGCCGCCGGGTGTTGCGTCAGTCTCATTTCTTATAAGGGCTGTTCAGTTTCACTGGAGCGCGAAAAAACAACCTCAAAGTCAGACGGGTCTAGGGGGAGGGAGGTATCTTATAGCGAGGTAGGTGCGAATATGCGTCTTATTGCCGCCGGGAAGCAGGGACGGCTCCTCTGCACCAATTATCTTTTATTGTGCTCATTACTCGCGAACATTGCGTGGGAAATTGTTGATATCCTTTGGAAATGACAGCGGGACTGCACAAGGCTCCACTGTGTGGCGGAAGCTTGCACAACAGTGGAATTGGTTCAGTAGGTCGCACAAACATTGCGCTGCATTACACCAACAAGCGCCGAAATGCATAAATAGGTCACCGCCGAACCGAGGCGATATTGGATTAAGCGCAGTCCCGCCTGAAACTTACACACCTGAATGTTTCGTAACTTGCATGTGTAAACAGTTTCTATTAATTCCTGACTTGTGTTCACAGTTTAACTTCATAACTTGATCTCATGTGTAACATTAATTAATGAAGTACTTATTAATTTTCAGTGCTATCATATCAAGATACTTGTAACTAGCCTGAACCAGGTTAGATGCTTTAAAATTTGAAGCAAAATATAAAATTTTGAAGAATTAAAAAAAAATATCACTACTTAGCTTACTTATTGATAGGTCTAATCACTAGTTAATCATGTCAGAATATAGGTAAGTACCTACATATCTACTTAAATTATTTGCAATTTTTTCAGGTGAAAAAAAAACCATCTCGGAAGTGTTTTTCCATAATTGTCACAGTCCGCGTCCTCGTTGTTACTTGCTGCTATCTAATGGTGGCATATAAACATAAACAAAGTTCATAAAGTGTACAAATGACATGTAAATTACCTGCAGCAAGAGTTGCAGCGGCCCGCTCACATGGCACTCCGGACCCGGCGGCTCGTACCCCCACAGGCAGTTCCAAGGCATTTTCCCTCATATTTTCCACATCATTACGTTGTTATCAGCTTCATTATTGTTATCGTTATCAGACACAGCATCAACTTTTTTTTCAAAATTTTAATGTTCGTCGAAATTTTCCCGAAAATTTTCCGACGTCAGCCCGGTTTGATAAACGTAAAATGCGATGATATAGTTTTAGTATGCCGTGTGTGAAACAGTAGTTTGAATTCGGCGACGAGTGCCGGGGCCTGCGGTTGTGCCCGCACTGAGCTGCCGACTGATGCCACTGTCTGTGCAGCGAGCACACTGCCCGGCTACGCTCAGGTAGATGTGCTATCAGTGAATTATTCTGCTATTATTTTGGTTCCATTTAGGTACGGCTTTTACTGATATAGTTGAGTACTTAGCTGGATTAGGCGCTTTTAGATTTTTAGATTAGCTTTTAGATTAGCTCGTAGCATTTATTGGAAATTACACACGGTGTCTCGGGATCTCAACGCAACCTGACTTTACCTAATAACTTTAAATGCTGATGTTATTAGGTAGGTAGACCTATGTTATTAGATACTACTGACCTATAGATAGACACTTGTAAATAGATTATTAGAAGTATTTCCAAAAAAGCCTTAGCTACCTATGTGTATTTGAAGTGTGTATCTGAAGCTGAAACATAGCACATCCTACCGAATATCTCTGTAACAGTATGTCTCTGTGGCGCTCGCTTCAGTTTCAGAGGCCACGAGTGACCTTGGCTGCGGGGCAAAGCTGTTCACACAGACTGCCGCGAAATTACGTAAATGTACCGTATCCTGTAACCACCTAGCTACTGAAACGACGCGATGATATTTTACACTTGTTTGTATAAGTAACTAGATTGTAAGCCGGAATCTGATGTTACAAAAGTTTGGTTTAGCTTATTTTAAAAAAACTACGTTGTGGGATCCATTATTTTCTGTTTACAGACAACGTTAAGCAGCTTACACCTGGGAGTGGGAGACAATCTGTAGATAATTTTATTTATGCAATGTGTTTGTGTACTGATGTGTAAATAAGTAGGTAAGTTTTTGAATAAAATGTTCTGTTGGTAATACCAACAGATACTTAACTATTTCAGCACATATTTGTTAAAATATTTGTTATTTTTGGTTAAGTTAATAGTAATACTAGTACCTACCTATCATAAATGACGTAGGTAAATGTCTAGTAAGTAAGTAAGTAGGTACTTAGTTATAACCACTTGGTAAAACAAATAAACATACCTCCTACAGACAAACCTATGAATTTAATTAAACTATTGAAAAGGTTAAACCAGCATAAATTTCAAGCAAATAAAGGTAGAAAGTGCTTATGTTATTTATCTGTTAAGGGTATTGATTAATAATAAAATAGTAAGTAATGCCTCAATAACCCGCGGTGTGCATTAGCATAGCTGACGTGGTCCTCTATCTTTAATGGTATTCCCTCATTATATGACTTTCCAATTGGTAACAGTCGGTAGGAGGACACACATGCCGCTACTTATTAAAAATAATAATGAGTTCATTCACTGTTCGTATCATCTCGTAAACCGAAGTGTGGCGTGTGAACAAGGATTAAAGGCTTCTCTTGTGGTGTACCAACGTGCGCGTTTCGTAAAACATCAAAGTTAACAACACTATGTGTGAACCTTACTGTTTGGTGGGTAGGTAAGTACATAAGTAGGTAACTATTATATTTTCGTAGTCGTAACTGTAAAATTTATGACAAAAGAAAATTAGCATTTAAAATTATAGTGTAATTTCTAGTTGTTTCCCCAAGTACTACCTACCTACCAATACGTAAGTAAGTACTTACATATTGTCTACGTCAATTGTTTACCTAAGTATGTAGATATTTATTTAAGTTATGTTTTGTTACCTAAATGACCTTTACAGTTATCCCAAAATCGTTACTTTTCTACATTTCCAAGTTGAGTTAATCTATAATCTTACAATTAAAATAATACTTATTTATTACATTCTAACTATCCATTCGGCTAATTGTAAGTACACCAGAACTACATAAAGTAAGTACATAAAAAGTGTAAGTGAAGAGAACAAGAACAAAACAAACCTGTAAGAGTAGTTGCAGCGGCGCGCTGACCACGGGCGGGCGGGCGCGCGCCCAGGGGCAGCCCCACGGCATGGCTACCTACCACCACACTATGCACATCACCACTCAAACACTAAAGAACAAAAACTCATGCTCGTCGAAAACTCGGAACGGCAGCGAGCAACAGGAGGCCGCAACGCATGCGTGCGGGCCGGCGCGCGGTCGAGTCGGGACTACGCACTAGGAACACTGCCACTTGGACAGGCACAAAAGGGCCCGATCCCGGAGCTCCCGACCCACCCCCCGCCGGGGCAGGGAATGGGCAGAATAACGTACACGGGTTGAACTTGAAAAGGTGTTCCAGAAACAACTTGATGAATCGGAATGGCACCTTTGTGAATGACTGTTGTAAAATTAATAATTTGGCGTTGAAGTTTTTTGGATACTTTCTTTTATTTTTTGTACAACTTCTATCGCACAACGCGTAAGTAGTAGAAAGAAACATAGGTAGTAGGGATGCTTGTTAAAATAAAATAAAAAACTTATAGGTACTTAGCTATAAAAAATATTTGAGTACCTATCTAGTTAGGTAAGTACCTACAGTTAAAGAAAACTTATTGGTCTAACTCCCCCTGTTAGAGTAGACATGAGGTTACGAAAGAACCTTCTTGAGCTACGTATATCCTTACATCACGTCCGGCGCACCTGGACAGTCCAGTGACCAAAATAACATTAAACTACCATGAAAGACCCTATGGCGTCTCTTAACCTCTAGGATGAATAAAATAAATAAAATAATCTTTGAACTCTAGAAAAGAATCGTCTAGGATACCTACTACAGGAAGTTCTCTACATGTTGTTTTTGGTAAATGTAGGTAGATAGACATTCGTCATCGACCTCGTTGTAGACGCAACCTATTCACTAATTAACGGATGTTTAAATTAACCAAATTCGTGAAAAAGTAGCACTTACGTAATACATACAACAATGCATCAACGTTATAACTACTCCCTTTGAAGCCCGAATAAAACATTGGAATCGATCCAAAATTGATGCACAGTACTTTGGATTATTCAGAGTTCAGCAATATAAAGTATCAAATAGCGCACTTACCTGTTTGATTTGAAGGTACTTCGACTTTTTGGTAGCCTTCCTCCGGCGCCACCAAGCCAGGAAATCCATAGAGAATAGACTGCCCAATACGAACAGAGTCCCCACTGCGAGCCACCCGCCGATACTTTCAATTAGTGCCGATAAGAAGTCGACATTTATTGCACTTATCATCTCAGTCGCATCTACATTGTGCCTGTCCAAGTGCCCAGTTATCTCGAAGACTGTAAAGCTACTGGGCAAGTAGTTACAGTAACACTACAGTGCAGAGGTCTCTGGAGCCAAACAATGAATGATAGTCGTAAACTAGGTTCTGTAATCATGTTAATTGCAATTAACAGAGCAAAGTGAAATAATGCTCTAACTATGCGCGATGTTTGGATGTTTCATCTAGCTATGGGCAGGTTAGCTACCGCACACTAGGTGCCTACCTACATGTACTTACTAAACTTCTACAATGGTAGACACTATGGGGCAGTCGGGTTAGGATATAAATCTAGAAAAGAAACACTTCTCTTTTAGATATTAATGTATTTTCGAGTCTAGAATGTACAAAAAATACAACTTATAATAATGTACTCGTGTCTGAATTTTATAATTAAAATTAATTCAATATTAAATTTCAGGATTTCATTTACATACACAATGCATCAATTATATTTTTTCAGTAATTGACCGACGGAAGATGAACCTGAATAAGCTACTAGGAACAACAAAAGAGGTAAGTAAGCCGTAGAGAAACCGTTATATTTTATATCTTCTTTTTCTTTTATGTCTTTTTTACCAAAATAATAAATTCGTTTTTTAATATCAGGGCGGTTGTGTAAAAGGCTTCGACAAAACATTGGATGTTCGATATATAAATGTAAATTTAATTTGTATCATTTCTTAAAAATAAACATAACGACCTATATTAAATTTATTATTTAATCAACCATCACTTTATAACAACTTTGGTTGTGTATCCTAGTCGTAAAAATATACTGTATTAAACTATTTACAATATATAAACATACCTACATTTAACGTGTAGAAATGCACAGCAACACAAAAGGCCTTATTTCTAACATTTGAATGAAGAACATAATAACACAGACTGAACGGTCACCCGCAAAAAAGATAGTTGCCTAACGAGGACTAGTCTCATCATATGTTGTAGCAGGAGGCTGCTGCCAGCGTCTGGCGACCCGTAACTAATCACTGGAGATGTGCTAACATTTAACTCTCATTACTAGCTAGAATAAAGCATACTCGCAAAAATCCTTTCTGCGACTGACCAATACGATTTTTTTTATTAACTGAGAAAAACACAATTAGTTTTTACAACAATATTCATGCCCAACTCTACAAATTAATCTTAGAAATTAGAAAAATGTACATACTACTCGTAGACGACAGGCCAAGACAGAGATAATGATTTTATACAAAAAATAAAATTTCTAATGTACGGGAGCTATCTCGGAGTGTTAGCGACTGTCGTCCACCCGCTAGTTATGTTACCATTATTATATCACACATCGATTCCCTACGTTTATGCTTTATTGTAATCCACTGATCCTTTCGTTGTAACGTGCACAAAATAATGTTAATTTAGAGAATATTAATTAATGTAAATGGTGCGCAGGCGCCGAAACGCCGGCCTCCCATTGTGACACTTAAATAAACGTAATTATAATTATGTACTTTATATCATCATTAACTTTCGTATAATTTGTTCCGAATTGCATCAAATAAAACTAATTATGTTTTCCATTTGAAACAAAGATCCCCCGTACACATCCATGTTTCTTTCTTTATAGGTACATTAATTATTCATTCAGCTGATCGTTACTTTTCCACAGAGTTGTTGTCCGTTGTACATAGTATGTATATTACTAATATTAGGTATTTCATACAATCTTTAAAACTGTCCAAATTAAATTTCTTCAGTACTTTTGGATGGAAACCTTGGACCCTATAAATTTCGAAAACATACTCTGCGGAATATTGATGCAACTTCTTGAATAATCAATGTTGTTATTTAGTTCGGTTATGTACCTAGTCAAATATGTTATCTTTCATAAAACTCGAGACACGTTATAACAATTCAAATATAGACCGTATTTTTCAATTAACCTCGCCATTTATATTTTTTTAATATTAATGCTTAGATGCTTAAGAATAATTGAATCGTTACAAATTCTACAAAACAGCTAAGGAAGTGTTTATTCTCCATTTCAAATAAATGGAGGGAAGTTCATACAATTTGTAACGATATACTACATTAGGTCATAGGTATAATATTATGTTATGAGGTATCATTTATCCATTAACAGACACATGTCTCATATCATCAAACACTTACACTGAGAACTACATAAAGCCCATTTTAGTTTGTCGTGGTATCAAAATATTACTCTTTCTTTAAAGGAAACTTTTCGATGGTGGTGTAGAATACTGAGTAGGTGACATGTTGTCCTTCGAATTGTATGGTCAGTTACATTGGAAGACTTGAGTCGCCATATAACGCTAATAATTTTTGTGTAACAATATTTGTAAGTAGGTATTGTCAGTATGCTGCCAAATACATAATTTGTTTGGAATCTGTGTGACATAAAACATCTGCGAATCGAATTTTATCAAGCATCAAACCTGGCACGTCGGATCAACTTGCTCACGACAAACTGGTTCCTTCTCTTAACAACAAGTTTGGTTATTTTGTATGAATTCTATTACATCTCTATTCTACTTTCTCTATTATATCCATCACTTCCGTCTAATATACTGTAAAAAATAACTTTTTCAACATGGCGGTATTGGAAAAATATCTTTTATTTATTATATTCCAGGCACCTTTACACTTATTCAGACAATACATGATTTTCATAACTCAATTAAGTTGGACGTTTTTTAACTCTGTCGCGAGTCCCATATCAATCGCAATAGCAAAAATATATTTTTATGTTTGAATCTTTCTGACACCATGTGACGGTATATTAATTTATTTTGAATTATATCATCTCCAATTGCTAAATAGACTCCATATTATCTGTTTTAACATCGTCTCATAACGAAGGCCCTCACTTGTACTAAATCGTAATATTTTCCCTCACAGAGATGAGCGTGTATGTCAACAACTACGTGGAATGCTCGTCGCAGCGCGGCTCTACTATCTCGTAGCTACTGTAATGAAGGCGTCACCGCGACAAAGGGTTTGGTCGAATCTAAAACTCGCAACTATTTCATTATGTATAAAAATATTTAAATATTTCTTAGACAGCTTAGGTTTCCTTTGTTTTACGGGTAGGTAATCTCTACATATGTATCAGTTTATTTGTACGTTCATTTATAGGTAGGCATTCAACACATCACAATGGCAGTTTAATTAGGTGTAGGTCTACTTACTACGGGGTAAGTTGGTGTTACGTGGGATAATTTACAATAAGGAGACAAAATATCTCTACAATAGATGAAGAGCATCAAAAAAGGTTTAAGTACTTTACACACGGCTACAGCTAACTTCTTACCACTGTTGTTCATTTACTCTATCTCTTTGTATTTACAATATGCTAATTAGTATATCGATTGAGCCGAGATTGATTAAATAAAGTTGCTTTAGCCAGTCCTAGTGCGAATGATGACGACTGTTGGACCGAGAGACCGCCACAAGCGAATCATGACGACACAATACTCGGTCCAGCGTCGCCTCGTGTCGCCGCGACGCCGCGCGACGCGACGCGTGTTCCCAATTCCTGCAGACATTTCCTTTATGGTCCCCGGGTTTGCGTTATTAGGGATACATTGTAGTGTTTCATTTACTTTAAGCTTAAACGTTTTACCGATTATATCGAACGGAAATATGAAAATACATTAATTCACATTCATCATCATCACACAATTTTAGATTTCTTACAATTAGTTAAGTTAAAAGTTGACAAATGTTAATAAACAGTACACATTGTATAGTGCGATTCTAATTTCTTACGCATAACGTCGAGACGTGGCGCGGCTTTAGACAGTAGAGGCGTGACGTCACACGACTGAATCTGCAGCTAAAGCCGCGACGTCAACAGCTAATATTTTTGTGCCTAGAGTTAAAGAAATGCCCTAACAATGACATTGAATTATGTTCACATTCCGTTTAAACACTATCGCCACGTGGGTCACACAGAGACGCCACTGGAGCTGGGCTAGTTCGTACACGGTTACACTAAGCTCACGCTAAACTACGCACCGGTGGAGGCGATCTAACATCTTTATCCGAACATGTAATAATCATAGCTAACGATTACACTGAGAGAACGAGTAATAGATTACATTGGAGAAGTTGCGGCTCCCGGCAGTCGACTTGTGGTCTTCAACCGACCGTTGCGTTATTTATGCAATACTTTTGAGTTCATATTATAATTTGTAAAATAGTGAAAATCTTATTAATGATTAAATATCCATAATCGATTTGAATATTACAGGAAAATGTGAGAACGAAAGAAATTATAACAAATAATATTTACAATAAAGCAACAGTTTAATTTAACAACATATTATATACAGAAAAAATACAATTTCTTCACTAAAAGAAACTGATTCACGTCAAAATTAACTCTACTATAATACATATTACTTTGCCATAACAGGTAACATATGACTTCATTTATAATACAAAACGTTCACAACGCCAAAATATGTATTTCTATACAATATTGCACAAATTAAATGTCTATTGTAAACTTTGCATCATTGGGCTCCCTGCGCTCAACACGGTGTTCAATCGTATCTACTAGATCCGGCCTAATAGCTCTTGTGGCGATCTTATCGACCAACAGATTTTTGAAGCGATATTCTTAATATTTCAGGGGCCATTTCAACGCACACATAGCTACCCAGCATACTAGGTATACTGTTGAGAAATTGTACATGACACAAAAGAACTTCATTTGGTTTCATATCGATGAATGAAGATTACATTTGATCGAAAACTGCATAGAAACAATTAAATATTACAAAAAATAAATTTATACATACAAAATGTAACTTATCGGGTTCACGGGGAATTAAAGACAAAAATATATTACGACCTAACAATAATAATAAAAAAGATTTTTACAACTCGACAATATCACTAAAGGACTACGGCTAACGTTAAAGACGTCGTTATAAATACGTGTACTATATGTTATGCTCATCGAGGTGAGTTTACAGCCAGAGAGGTACCGCGTAGACGCATCACCGAGGAGGCTCGCGGGCAGCGTCCGGGAATAAATGCAGCCGCTCACCGGGCCGTCACTGCGACAGCAGCTTCTGTAGCAGCGAGGCCTTAGCGCCGCCCGCCGCCGCCTCATCACCGCCCCCCGCCCCCGCCGCCGCCGCCGCCGCCGCCGCCGAGCCCTCCGCCGTAGTATTCTGCACACCAAGAGCACGCATCAGTATCTCACTCGCACAGGCGACAACACTACTGACCCCTTTATCGACTTCACAACCCGACAACTGATGACACATCCGCACCCATTGGGCGAGACTTATCGATGTATTTAATGGAAAATCTTTGTGTAATCTAGTAGGAGCTATGATGTAATGGTTTTTTCCCAAATTAACAAATCGTCGATAAATAAAATCCAAGAAGCGTAGTTCTCAATGATAAGAAGAATCTGACTGAAATCTCGCTAATGTCATGCACTGATTGCTAAACGCTGTTCCGTGTCGCTGAATGATATTTTTTAACATATTTTGCGAGCTTTACTATGTATGACCTTATGGTTGCATTATTTAATTACGACTATTACGAGAGTAAAATTAAATATCACAGCAACGCGGGACAGGAAAAGTCTCGAAATTTATTTCTATTTATTTATTATTCTACTTAAATTAACGAACGGAATAGTTTGAACGTTCTAAGAAAATCTCCGGAAGCAAACAAAGCGTTCTATTTGCGAAAACCATACTGAGTATATCCGGCATCACCACAGCGCTACCGCCCCCGCTCACCGACACGCATGCGACTCACCCTACACTCCAAAAAATATAAAAAGCTCTCGCTTAGTACCCCTACAAGCGATACATCTCAGTAATACCTCAACAAAACGATTGCAATCAACGTAAATATGAAATATAGTCGTCACTAATAATAAAAGTACCATTATCGGACATCACATCACAAAAGCCTGCATTTCAGAAATGTACCAATACCTCCAAAGTGAATCAATCATTCCAAAACGGCACAGAAAAAACGTAATCACAAAAAAACATTCAGAAATTAATTAGTAAAGATGATGTTAGCTGACGAAATTTTGTTTATAAAAATATAGTTTTAAACCATTAGCTATAACAAAAGTCTCATTCAGTGATAACCGTTATTGATGAATTAAAATTAATTACTTTTTATAGCGACTTGATAATTAGTCATTCAATCAGCAATGACTGTAATTGTGTTTCATGATATTGAAAACATTATTAAAATTATTTTCTGTTATTGAAAATAGTGGCACATTTCTCTGTTGATTATAATTATTAATAATAAATTGGCATCTAATTAAAAAAGTCTAATATATGAATCAATCAACCGACACGCAGCACAACACAGCCTTACCACCGGTCTCTCAACATTCAATATTATAGCGAATTCAAATCACAAAAAAATAAAAACATTTGAAAATAGAAACTGCTTCTACAGAGAGTAGCTGTCTGTTAACATTGTTTGTCTGAGAGTCCGGTGGTAAAGGCTTGGTAGTAGTGTGGAACCGAACATTGGGCGTGGCGCGTTGCGTCGCCTCCGCCCCCGCGGGCCGCCGCTCCCACGTGCCGCCGCCGCCCTCGCCACCTATGTGCCACACCACTCTTTATACAACCTCTCTTACTCACGACAGCCGTAACAATGAGACTGGCTATTGGCTAATACAGATTAAAATCGGGGCGGCAGCCCCGTCATTTTATACAATCTGTCATACAGCCATGATGTTACGGCCTATGATATGATGCACTCGGATAACGAATCCTTTGTAATTTTTGTTAAAGGGTTAGTAATTAATGGAGATCCGAAGTTTGAAAAGTATTAGTCTGATGCCGCTAGAAGTCAGCTTAATTAACAGTTAACAACACAGATAACAATCAAGTCAAGACACTTAATATCACATCAATAATCTTATCTTTATTGTGTCTGAGAAGAGGGATTAACTAAAACAGTTAAAGAGTTAAAGTTAAAATGTAGTTATCAAAGCGATAACATTGAGTAAGCTCAATAGATTACAATTTCAACTGATTTAGTTATGTAGTCAGATAATCTAGATTCATTTAAATGGATCTAGTTTATCTGAAAAAAAGGGACTGTGAACTTAAGTTTATAGCTCTTATGCACAGGCAAAAATGCATAAGCTGTACATTTAAACATATATTTCGGGATGGTATACATTAGTGGGTGCTTACAACAACCTTGGATTAGTAGCAACACTTATGTATTTCTTATACACTCATGCGAGACAACCAACGATCAACTTAAACTTGTCAAGTTTACCGGAACAAATTCCAATCTGGCAATAGCCCTCCATTTATAAAGGTTGTATCGTAAGAAGTTTCGCTAATCGTAGCTTTCGTTTACACTTATGCCAAGATCAAAAGCCACTTTTGACATCCAAACATCAAAATTACACATTTTACACTCATTAAATGTGGCACATTAAAAGCTGTAGTTAGCACCAAGTTTAAAACGCCACTTTTGACATCGAAACATCAAAACTACATATTTTACACTCATCAAATGTGGCAGAGTAAAAAGGCCGTATTTCTGTAAGGGCAGATCGTCAGATAAAAGTTGTCTGAGAAATAATCCTGATGCTGTCACAATTTTATTCCTCAGACAATTATCTGACTATTGAAAACTCAGCCCCAAATCTAGTAGAATATTATAATAAAAGGCTATTTACCGGGTGTGGGCATGTCGAAGTTGAGTAGCGGGTCGAGCTCGGGCTGCATCTGCTGGTGCAAGTCAGGCCGCGAGCTGCGAGCACCAACCACGGCTCTCAGCTCATTTCTGACGTACTCTGACGTCCCGCCGCCGGACCCACTCGCCCCATTACCTACACAACAAAATTTAAGTCAATATACATAATACAATATCCAACAACATTCAGTAGGTGCGTAAAGACAGACTGATCCAAGTCAGCTACGTAATAGGCTACGATAGATATTTAGAAGCGGCATTAATAAAATGCGTATTGTAGTTATACCATGCAAAGCTGTTTATAATAGGAATGTTCGTATAGTTCGGTCTACCGCTACCATTTACCCAGTTTTGAAACTGCCACCTTTGTTAAGCCTGTTAATTTTTAAGATTTTATTACATAAATACTGTTACATCGACTGTATACTTGAATGAATTGTTACTTGAGTGCAGATTTTATCTACGAATGTTACCATAAAGCATATTATTACGTTTTTTTACTAATTAATATTTTATCAAACAACGAAGTGGAATTTTACAAAATGGTGACATCAATCATCTGACAAGAAGTTGATTCGACTGTTGCAAGTCACGACAACGCATCGGTTGCACAATGTGAGAACAACGCGATAACGAAATATGAAGTTCATTGCACTGCTTATCGCGTATATTGCACCCCAGGTACAGGTTACTGACTCTACTTTGATCTGATTGTAAAATATGTAATAAATGTCAATTTGTTATCCTATTTTTATAATTTTGCAATTTACTTCTTATCATACGACGTAATAGCAACGACAACTTCGTACTTAGACAATAGACAGTTCCGTCGAGTAAGTCAAGCCGAAAAAGCTTAGAATAGTTACATAAATAAAGTAGGTCTATGCGTATCTATGTCCATGTTGAGCAGTAGAGGTGCGTGTGCGGTCGATGAGTATCATGGCGGTGTGGCGCGTCGTCGGTACTCACAGGCGAGGGTGTCGTGCAGCGGCGGCAGCGCGGGGTGCGCGGGGAGCGGGGGCGGGCGCCGCGCGAACTGCTCGCAGCCGTAGCCGCCGTCCCCGTAGTAGCCGCCCACTGATTAGCAACTCCGCTCTATCAACCGTCTCACCACCACCTACCTAGCCGGCAGCCGCGCTCGGCGTGCGCGAAAGAGACGGCCGTACGAGTGCGAGCGAGACACCGCTATACGTCGCAGACGCCGAGCGCGCCGCCTCTGACCAACTAACGGACCGTGGTCCACTCTCCGCTTATTCGCTCCTTCAATCAAAACTCTACTCTCGTAACGAAGCCAAAATCTAAACATGCAATTAGTTCTCGAGGACTAGGATCTCAAATAGATACAAATTCTAAGTTTTTAATCGGTAACTCTAATCTCATGCTGAAGAATAGGAAGGACATGCTTCGTTTTAAATAAAACGCATTAGACTCTATCTTCTACCTCAATATAAAGTTTAGTGTAAAAGCATATCGTTGGATAAACAAGAATAGTTGTTGGATCAGACTGGACTATATTAAAAATAACTTATAGGGGTTATGTTTTTAATATTCAAACGAAATAGGGTAGGACTGACACTATGAAGTTTTTATTTTATAAAGTGTTTTACAAGGCCATTAGAGCAAGTTTCATGAGAATGATAGATAAGGGAAGAAGCGTGTGTATAATTAATTTACAGCAATGGCCAGTAAATTTATAGTACTTATTATTAAAAGACGCCATGATACAAATAAAGTAAGTAGGTAGTAACAAACATAATATAAATCAGAAAGTCAAAGATTGTGTCTTATTTTGTCTCAAAGTCGGTCTCCGCTAATGACGTCAGTTGAATCAGAATTAAATAAGATAAGTCATTGTTATCAATTTGATACCTATTTGTTGTGAATTATGATGTCAATTCATCATTAGTAGTCGGTCACCGTCATTACGCCTTCATTTTTGGCAGTCATCATGTCTAATACGGTATGACGAGTCAATTCAAAAAGACAAATGATAATGTTAACATAAGTAATAAACTAAAAACCACCGACCATTTTTTAACAACTGAATGTCAATATTCAAGTCAGGTACATACGCCGTACCTAAATTAGCTCTAGATATATCAATTGCTCTCACCTCTGACTACCCCTTCGGGGTTTACAATCTTGAGCATATACTGTGTGTATGTAAATATCCATTAAAGTCATCGCCTAAACTCCTAACACAAAACATAAGTCACGTCAGCGTAAAGTCATCACTCGTCCTCAATCCGCCCACAGTACATACCTAAGGAGGGTCTCGGCGGGCGGTGGTAGGGCGAGTGGAGGGGCGCGGGGTGCGCGGGGGAGTGCGCCATGGGCGTGTGCAGCGCGGCCGGCCCGCCCGCGCCCGGCGACATCTGCACGTAGCCGCCGCCGCCGCCGCCGCCCGTCTGGAATGTTCCAGAAAGAGCTAGTTAGATGTGTGAAGTAGATGGGTTGATTTAGGACCAAGGGGTTTGATGCTACATAGTTGGGACTGGGAGATCTAATAGTGCATATGGATTGGCTGGTAAGTGGAAGAGGGAAAATATTGCCGTAGTTTTCATGACTTTCAATTTTATACATGACCTTATTCACATTAGAAACTAAGCACTAGATGATTAGATGCTCCTTTTAATTGAGTCTTAGAGTAGTAGTAAGTATAGAAAGTACAAATAAATAAATACTGTAGGTATACCTACGTTGATAGGCCATCTGGTTTCACGTCGCATCGGTGGGTTGCCGACATAATCCGCGCACTGTATCCTTACATTAACGTTATATTTACCCATATTATGTGGAGACATAAATGGCTGAAAATCGTAGAACGATTGACAGTACTTAGTGATTTTGGTAAAATAGAAAGACGTAAAACAAAATAATATTAATATATCTGATATCTTACACGTGCCTACTCTACAGAACTCGGCTATTCCATGGACTGACTTACAGAATTTATAAAAATATAGAAAATAACTACTTACACTAAGCTGCCGGCTCAGCATGGGGTTTTGCTGAGAGGAGGGGATTTTATTTGTACCATAATTTGAACCAATTTGATCTGGAAAGAGAAAAAATACATTTTAGTTACCTCATAATACAAATATAGACTGCTAAGAGCGAATACAGAAACCAGTATCACACACGGTATGTCCCGGTGACCCATTGGTAAACCAGACACACATCACAATATATTTTTTATTGTCTCTGATTTCTCGGTATGTGAGGGATTAAGCCATTCCAAACTAGTACTTATTACGTTAGCAAGAGAACACAACTCACTGTGGTAATGGTGATGGTAGTCGGTCCGCGTGAGCGTGACGTTGGGCGGCGTGGCCGACACCAGCGCGTTGATCGTCGAGCCCAGGTCCGCCTGCGGACTCTCGGCCGCCTGCAAACGAATGTAGACTTTATGAGCTACAGAGTAGGATTGCTATAGAATATGTGAGGCTCACATATTCTAGATTGTGAGCCTATTGTCATCCATCACGTAAACTTACAAAGTCAAAGGCTAGGTTCACTTGCCCGATAGGAACAGAAAGAAAGAATCACCGCGCACTAAGCAAAGTGTGCCCAAATGATCATGCTCGAAATATTGTCTGTGTGTATTGTGTACACATAAAAACAAGCAAACATCCAACTGTGAGCATGCCCGAGCGACATAACGACCGGCGCATCCTCGGGGTCTTCTTTGGCTTGACGAAATATAACGTTCTGAAGAGCTCTCATGTTACGTATAACCCTAGTTAGAGTCTGCAGCAAGACTCCGAAACTTCATATTTCTTAAAAGAGCGACACGCATATCCAGGTCCTAAGGAACACACCACGGCACAATCAGCCTCACCTCAGGCGACACAAGCATCTGCTGCGACCTCTGCATCTGCAGCAGCCGCGCCCGCTGCTGCTCGACCAGCGCCCGCGCGCGCGCCGCGTCCGCGCCCCCCGCGCCCGCGCCGCCCCCCGCGCCCGAGGGGGAGCCCGAGCTCACGAGCGTGTACATGCTGCCGCCGCCCATGTTGCATGATCCCTGAGGAGGGGAGGGTAAGTTTTGAAAATGAGAGGTTAAATACAAATAATTTTATTTAAAGTATTGGTTTTGCATATTAATTTTTGACGACTAATAAGAGTATGGTACTCGATCTATCAGATAAAGAAATTTCGGAGGAGATAATTTCTAAATAAAGGGGCAAATCGCTATTCCGCCATCGAGTCCTAAATCGCCGTATTATGGAGTTGGTTTATAAAATGCATTTGAAGTTCTAAGAGTTGAGATAGGCAGCGCTATAATTGAATCAATTTATATAATTTAACCCATATATGCCCAGAGGGTCGTTAACGACCCACTTGAGTTTTTTGCATAATTGAACTCAGAATCTGAATCTTAATCATATCCTAAAGTAAAACAACTTCATATAAAAACTAGTTATGGGCATATATGGGTTAATTAGCAAAAGCCATTGTTATTTTAGAGAATCGAACTATGAATCAACTGCCTTTCGGAAACTGGCATTTCGTTTCCATTTCTAATGACAGTAACTTACTGGACTTTGTACAGGATACACGGGAGGGCCGGGGCTTGACGACACAGGACTCTTCGACACTTTCTCACACTGCATCAGACTTTGTCTGATCGCGTTGATCACAGCATTCTCTTCCTTCATACCCTGCAACAACATTCCATATTATACCACTACGAACCAGTTTCAAATTATCAACACACACATATGCTTAATTAAATTCGAGGTTAAGAGATCAATTAATGCAACTATTATCATAATAAACAGCTAATATACAGTTAATTTACTTTGTTGCTATCGCTCCTCAGGGTCCGATGGAAACTCTGGGCGTTACATCACCTCCACCGTCATCGCTAAATAGTATCCGGCTAGTTTCATGATTGGCATAAATTGCCTATTACAAAATGTAAATCTATCACTGTTTATTTTAACAACAGATACAAGTTTATGTTATGTCATTTTGTCAAGACAATTCTCAACTCTTTTTTTTACCGTGTTTCGAAAGAATGCAGTGTAACTACAAGTTTTATTGAACTCCCCCTTTGAATCTTACAAAAGCCTACAAAACTTACAAACCTAGCCATTTTTATGTACCTAATGTAGGTTGACTAAACGAAAATACTTAAAAATAAGCTTGTACACAAACAAGTTTTGTATACAACGTATATTTTCGCAATTAACAACATAAATACAAAAGCCGCTAAACTCCAGTAACGGGGTAACATACCGCATTATAGTCGGGGCGCATCTGTCGCGTCCCGTCCATGGACATGAGCGAGGCGAAGTCGGACGTGGCGCGGTCCGAGTCGGGCATGTTGTCCACGAACTCGTCCAGGATGTCCGACATCTAAATTAAACACTTTGGTGCACGTCACCCTAAGGGCCACTTGTAGAATGTAGAGTAGGTACTTATTTTATTCAATTCCCGCCATAAAATATTAAAAACGCAAAGCCTACAAAAGTGACTAGCCACATAAGATTTTCCTACTATTTATTTGTATGTTGACTCATAGAAAACTCGTAAAAAAAGCCGTTTTTACTTTGTGCATTCACATTTGCGCAATCAATCATTAACAAAAGCTACTCACTCATCCACGGGGGTAACGTACCGCATTATAGTCGGGTCGCATCTGTCGCGTGCCGTCCATGCTCATGAGCGAGGCGAAGTCGGACGTGGCGCGATCCGAGTCGGGCATGTTGTCCACGAACTCGTCCAGGATGTCCGACAGCGCCTGGTCGCTCGGCACCTCCTGCCCGCCCTGTTGTCGCACGCCGCTGCTTCTGGGGGTGAGGGAAATGTTAGCTTGGTGAAGAAAGAAGTATATTATTCCACAAGCGGTAACTAAACAGTGCGCCTACTTTCCGGTATACATTACTTATTTCTAGGTTGCAAACCGTGTAGGCATTGGTAATATTGTAGCTGTGTATTACAATGCGGTTATGACCAAGATATCCAACTAAGGAAGGCCGGCCCCCTTCTCGATTAGTAAATTTAATAAAAGTTTTGGCATAATAATAAAAATATTAGAAAGTCGTCGATTAGTAATAAAAAGCTGTATCTTGAACTTTAATAAAAGTATAAAATCTATATCATAAAAAAACAATAATACTCACTGAGGCTGATTGTTATACATATGATGCGGCGGCGGCGTATTCGCATAATGTATCGGCGTGGGCGCCTGCGGGGCGGGCGCGGGTGAGGGCGGCGGGTACGTGGCACGCCCGCCGCTTTGCAACACCATCTGTAAGTGGCTCTGCGCCTGATGCGCTTGGTGCGACTGCAGGCTGGCCGAGGAACACTCCACGTTGGCTTGCGACACGCCCGGACCGCCGTTCACGTTGTTTAGTCTTGGGCTGTGGATTGGGAAATTACGGGTTGAGATTTTGTGGTGCAGATCAATCTGTTTTTGGTCTGGACAAGCAGGTATTCAAAGAGAATATCGTTACATATATGTGGAAAAGCGAATAGGATAATAATAATATATAATAATAATAATTTATTTAATGAATTAAAAACACAGATTTTACGCCTAGTTACAGTCACTTAAAACTAAGTTTTAATATCTAGGTAATAGGCCAGGATGTAAACTAGTAGGCCAGGAATAGGTTGCGCTACATTTGAAAAGCATAATATACAGTGTTCGTAATTAAATTGTTTAATCGCAAACGATATTTACATATAACAAAGTAAGCCTGCTTGTTGCTTCGGTAAAATGCAGGTAAGATACTTATGTAAATTATATGTTATGTTTGCATACACGTGACATTATGCCTATCAGTTGATTTTCGAAGGCCAAGCCTTTTTTTCTTGGCTTGTATAACTGGATTTGCATGTAAACTACAAAAGAGCCTAACGGTAGGCCGAACAGATAACTAAGTGAACATTATGGCTTTGTTGTTGTAATAACAATAAAGAGATAAACCACGTTTTCTAATGTACACTATTATGCTTTAGTCACGGAAGTTAAATTTAAAGGTTATGAAGACAACGGTTTTTTATTACACAAGAAACATTATTTTAGACATGTATCTCCTGACATATTGCACAATGCAGACAAACCAATTTATGCAATTTTAATTACATTATATACAACAGACATGATCTCTCAAACTAAAATCTAACCGTCTGACGACCCTAATATTCATTAGACAACATATGGGGATCCACAGCGCATGTCATGATTATTTATACTCTACAGAAATAAACATCACAACTACAACTTACTGTCCAGAAAGCATGTTAGAGAGCGTGGAGTGAGGCGCGTGATGCCGCGGCTGATGGTGCTGCGGCGGCGGCGGCGGCTGGCGCGGGCGCGGGCCGAAGCCCCGCTGGATGCCCGTGTTGGGCGGCGGCAGCGGCGTCTGTTGCTGCCGAGCTAGGAGGGATACTAGGATCTGGTTCTTCTGGCAGAGTGAGCTCATGCCGCCGCCCGGGCTGGATGCGGTCGCTGACGAGGAGGAGGCTACAGGCGCGGCGCTTGATGACACCTGCAGAGTGGGGAGTTTAATGTTATTATTCTGCGTATCATATAGGTTACGTACGAGTGTAAAATTTACCTTATGCACCAGTAATAAGGGGCCGTCCATTAATCACGTGAGGCTCAAAGGGGGGGGGGGAGGGGGTACTGAAAACCTCACGAAACATCACGAGTGGGGAGGGGGGGTTCTCGTTAGACATCACGTGTATTAATTTTTTGTCAAAAATTAGGAATTTCTGAACCGATATTTTGGACAGCGTAAAAATTTTAACGATTTGTAGTATGACCTATATTTTTTCTAGTCAAAAATTGCCTTTACATAGACTTCCAAAAAAATACACGTGATCCAGGGGGGGAGGGGGGGTTGGTCCCAAACCTCACCAAATATCACCGGGGAGGAGGGGGGGGTCAAAAAATGAGAAAAACGACCTCACGTGATTAATGGACGGCCCCTAAGTGCAAAGGTTTTAAATAAATGAATATATCTACCTAACTATGTCAGAAAAATATTTATATGTCAGCCAACAATCGGAATGGTTGACAAAGCGCACATGACGGCTGCGTATCTCGGTAACCTCGCCCGGGCTGCAGGTTGATGATGACACGCGGAGAATAACTTATTTCAGACACACTTTCGCTACAGACAATGATGGCACGCGCATGCAAATGTGTACCTACTATCCTTTCGCTTTTAACGCCTGCTCAAACTGGTTGTTTAAACTGAAAAACCTCAGTTTTATCATGTTGCGAATTATCGCACTTTCCATTGCGGTACTGTAAACAAACCGGGCCCGACGGAGTGTGAATGTCAAGTGAGGTGCGGCCACATTGGCTGACCTATTTTAAGCTGCTCTATTAATAGATTGGAGCACACCCACCACAAACAAATCTAAAAGTTCAAGTTCATATCCCAAGCATGTAGGATACACCCACTTTCATTACTGAATGATTGTAAGTAAAATATTTTGCTAAATTCAACTCGTATTCAATGAATACGTCGCGACCTTGGAAGGGATTACGTCTGAGTAAAATTATCAGAAAATAATATTTTTTTTATCAGTGCCCTAATAATAATTCCTTTACTATTTATGGTGCTTTTGTTAAGAATAGGTAACTATTATTACGTAGAACGTGACATAACATCACGATATTTATGTATTTTTATCTTGTCTATTAAGAACAGCGTCACTCTATTGTTTTATTAAAAGGCGGAATGAGCGTGGGTTTTTGTTTTCAGTGAGTAGAGGTGCATTTAAAAAATA
Source organism: Plutella xylostella (assembly GCF_932276165.1). Classification (NCBI taxonomy): domain Eukaryota; kingdom Metazoa; phylum Arthropoda; class Insecta; order Lepidoptera; family Plutellidae; genus Plutella; species Plutella xylostella. The sequence goes on along the minus strand of NC_063984.1, from coordinate 4,617,290 downwards.
CCAGCATTCATCGAGATATTGACATAATGACAGCAAGAGGATAATCGGATATCCGATGACGTTCGGCCTTAGCACGCACAACGTCGCAACGCTATTGACGTCCAATCAATATCTAACACGGCTATTACTGTTCGTTTTACATACGTTTGCGCCATGGGAAAACGGTGATGGTGCCAATTAGTGTCACTTATTGACACAATCCACTTGAATAATAAAAATAAATGTGTAACAAAGTATGTTATCATTAGATAAGGTGTACGGCTGCCTTACTTTTACATACTGATGTATTTTATATCTATCTTGATGTCAATCAACACCTTTTATAGCTACACAAGTAATCCAGAAATTGAGAAAAACTAAAATCTATGCAAAATAACCATTAATCAATTAATCTCAAAATTCAAGTCAATTAATTTTCATGCTATCGAAAAGCGGAGTATTCTATTACGTTATGTATTTACTACATAAGACAATATATTTTACACTGAAGATGCAAAACATCTTCTTAGTCAGACAGAGGCTAGACTAGTACTAGACTAGGTATGTCACCGTAGTGAAACAATCAACCAGTCAGTCCCTAACCACCCTAAACAACCAAATTAAATCAACGTCAAATCACCTGTTGCATCTCAGGCGTGGCCCGCTTCTGCGGCGGCATCTTGCTCTCCTCCATCTTGCGCTTCACGCCCGCTATGCGCTCTAGATAGCTGTTGTCCGCGGTGTCTGGCGCACGGCCGTTGCTGGCCGGCCCGTTGCTGGATAAGAGCTGTGTCAGCAGCGCAGAGGGCTGCGAGCTGCGCGCGTCGCGGCGGGCTTCGTCGCCGTCCTCGTCGGATTTTTCGTTTAGTATCTGCGGATGGGGATGGGTGTTGTTGTAGTTTAGAGGTACTGTTTTTGGGCCGTTGAATGCCAGTTGACCAGCAAGTTTATTTTGGCTGGTATGGAGGTCCAAGGACAGATGTAGCGCTCTCTATCGGAGTATTAGCTTGTGATGATGATAGTCCACCGGTAGCAGCTTTATCTTAAAGATTTAAAGATTTTTGACTCACCCTTAGCAGCATATGCGAGTTGTTATCGTGATGCTGCTGCTGTGGCTGCGGCTGCTGCTGCGGCATGGGGTGCGGCGCGGCGCGCGGCCCGTGCAGCGGCGACAGCGCGGCGGCCGGCGTGTGCGGCGTGTGCGGCGTGTGTGGCGTGTGGGGCGTGTGCGGCGCGGACATCTCGCTGCTGGACGCCTCCTCGTCCTCCTGCTGCAGCAGGTCCTTGAGGATGCGGTTGTTGGCGGGCGCGTCGCCGCTCGGCTTCTTGCTGAGCAGCGAGCGCAGGCGGTTGGGCTCCTCGGCGGGCGGCGCGGGCGGCGGCGGCGGCGCGGGCGGCGCGGCGGGCGGCGAGGCGGGCTCGGGCTCGCGGCGCTCCTTGCACTCGTCCATGTCGGCGAGCTGGAAGGGCGCGGCCCACTGCTCGAGGTCCACGAAGTCGTTGTAGGTGAAGTGCGCGTCGGGCGGGGTCGGGTAGCGCTCGGCGGCGTCCCCGTTGGCGACGGAGGTCATGAGGGGCCCGCCGACGGGCGCGGGGGGCGCGGGCGGCGGGGAGCGCGGCTCGTCGTCGTCGGGCAGCACGGAGTGGGCCGACATGATGAAGTCGGGCTCGCCGGCGCCGGGCTTGGCGGAGAACAGGCGCGAGCGGGCGCACACGCGCAGCGGCCGCGCCGACACGCGCAGGCGGAAGGGCGCGGAGGCGGCGGGCGGCGCGGGCTGCGTGGCCGCCTCCGTCAGGTGCGCCGCCGCGATGTGGCGGTCCGCACTCTCTACTAAGTCCAGGTAACGTTTACCCACAAACGCGGACGGAACGTCTATACAGTTCTCTACACCACTTAAATCACACGCTGAAAAGGAAATTTGAGTCGCTGATTAATATAAATGAAATGATTTTAATTGTGTACTTGTCGTTGGTATTGTTTCGATGCGATAAAAACGCAATACGATTGAACAAGAAGCTGTTCAGTTAGATAGATTTTGGGTCATTGAACCAGCGTCTCTAAAAGGATAAACAGATTCGAATCCATTGCTGCTGTACAACTTACACAATATAACGAGGTCCGGGTCGAGGCGGAACACGATGTGGTCCTGGATCTTGTCGGCGGCGGGCGGCGGCGGCTGGGCGCCGAGCGGCGGGACGGGCGACGCTTCCTCGCAGCGCCGGATGACGCACATGACGGAGCCGGAGCCCGAGCCCGCGCCGCGCACGGCCGCGCAGTGGATCACTGCCGAGCAGTATCTGCACCAAACATTAATAGTAAATACGAGATCCAATAGACAAACTGTATGAAAATAGTTTTGTGGGACAACAAATGTAAAACCGACATATATATTACCTATGTACATGTTGCTATTAGGTTGGTTTTACACTGACGCTGATGCGGCGCTGATTGCTGATAGATCATTAAAATGTATATAACAGAAGGGATCGTTCATGAGTCCTTTAGTTAAATTGCGCAGAAGACTCTTTTAGGACCCCTTGGATGTGCGGGAAACCCATTGACCAAATGTCACACGGTCTACTGACGACATAATCAGAGATAGCCATTTAAGGTAATAAAATTATATTAGCCTTAATCTTTACTTGTAATTCGCTCTGTCCAAATACCAGCGGCCGCTATGTGACGCGGTGTTACTAAATTGTCTCCGATAATTGCAACGATAACAATCCTGCCACTTATCAACACTACCATGTTATCAACGTCTCAGAGTGTGGCTGTGGCACAGTAATTAAAAAGCATTTATATCTGACCCTGAGCCTACTCCTAGTGAAAGTGTTAAGACACAATAATTGGTAAATTACCCGGCACTGTCGGTCCCATTAGCATTCTTGAAATGGAGTTTGGCGTGCACAGCTTGGAACTTATCAATGTCCCCGGCGCCCCATCCAAACGATTGTATGTTGCGCAAGAGCGGTCTTATTTTCGGATGGTCGGTCGCGTCCAGCAGCGAAAATATCGACTTCTTGTACAAATCCGCCCGGTCGATGTAGATGAGGTCCTTGATGTTCTCAGTCACACACTCGATCTCGCCCTTGGCGTTTATTTCTAGAAGGACCCAACCGAGGTTACTCGTGTAGTGTTTGAGAGCCTGTAACGGAAAAAAACACAGAATTTTTTAATGGGCCATATAGAATTTTATAATGGCAATGTTTACAGACAACGATAGTGGAAATGGAGACAGTCGTAGTGAAGGAATTTGAGCACAATAGCCAATGTGTATTGTTACACTAAAATATATACATCTTTATCAATACGCAGAATAAACTTTTAGGTTCTCTTAGACGTGTCAGGTGGCACAATATGTCAAAATTTGCACTAGGTTTATCCCGCTCAGTTACTATTGGTCCATGGCAACGAGTAAAAGCTCTACGAATCCTCTTTTATCTCCTCTCTGATGGCTATTAATACCGATACTAGTTATTGGCATGATGTTTACCTCAATGAGCGTGGTGAGCTCAGAGTACTGCAGCGGCGGCTGCGGCTGCGTGGAGCTGACGTCCCCGGCCTGCAGCGGCGGCGGCGGCGGCGGCGGCGACAGCACCCGCGCGGGGCACTCGCTGGGGCACTCGCGGCGGCGCTTCAACACCTCCTGGATCTGGCGCGTGGCCTCGCGCACGATGCCGTTCTTGTCCGGCTGCTTCACCTCCGCCAGGCACGTGCCCAGGAGCTCCTCTAGCTGGTTGATCGTCTCGTTCTCGAGCTCGCGGCGACGCTTCTCGTTGTGACACTTGTTTCTGCAAAAGCAATCGGCGCTGTTGGTGGGCTGAATTGACGAGGGTGAAGCGCGTAGACGCGTAGATCGCAAGGTATTTGGACTAAAGCCCAAGTCTTATTGGTGCTCGAGTTATCTTTAGAGATTTTCGTTGAATTTTTCTTTACTGCATTTTTGGTATATTTGTTATTTTCTTTTAGTGAACAGCTCACAAATAGTTACGTCGCGCCAAAAAAAAAGGTCTTGAAGCTAAAGTAGGTACTTCTTAAGCCATGCTTACGACTCAGTGACATTGACAAGCTCGACAATCTCGACATCCACTGCCAAAAACACGATCACACGAGTCACGACAAACTATTGCGTTGATACGCGATAAAAAGTAAAAGCTATAGATAGAGTAGATAGAGTGCCTAACTTGGTGTACTGTGTGTTTAATCTCTATATTGTGTGAGGGGTTGAAGCATACGTACATTTGAGATTGCGGTTTATGATCAGCAGGTTTTTTTCTCTGTTTTTGCGCTGTCACGCTCATCTTGCTCTGCATCCCCCTCCATGTGTCTCCCAGTTGGAGGTCACAGGATTCGATTCTACGAAACAAGTAATCAAGTCAATCACAAGTAGGTATCATCAGCACAAAATAAAGTAATTATCAATTAGCGTTTCATAGACATACATAATAGATCAAGAATAACGCAACACTAATAACCATATTTAGTAGCACCTACATTCAATCGGAATTAAAACTTACAAAAAACAAGTGATTTCATCGAGTAAAAAACAATACAAGGTACCTACTCGAATATTTTATTTTGCAATCGATTACTTGGGTTATTTCTAGCCGATTAAATACAAACGATACACTCATAAGCTTTTATGAGATACAAGTTTATTTTGGCAAAAGGTTACTGTGATGTTTTTGTTGACACAGGTACCAACATACATGTCGATAGGTAGATAAGTACAATATATCTATCAAGGAATCGTTGTTAGCGTTGACGCGACTCGTATAAAACATCAGGGCGAGAGCAGGCCACATAGGCTGTCCGGCGAGAGGGACTGAGACAGGTATCGGTGGCCGCCTACCGAGCAGCGCGGAGCCCCACTACGCAACCTCACTGCGACGCCGCGCCAACCTTGAAATAATAATGTTCGGAATAACAACAACGCGCCATAAGCGTGACCAGAAATACTATAAAATACTGGCCGGCAAAATTTGGAAGGATCTGTGCATCAGGCTCGGGCAGGACGTGTCATCCCTGAATGCCGGTATCCGCATCCGCATGGGTCAAAACAGAAAATATTGGCATGCCAACTTAATCAGTGTCGCTTTTAACACATTGCGTAATGTATGAATTCATCGAGTCGTTTATGAAATAGTCGACGTCATCCGCGACGCTGTTACGATCCGAATGGGTGAAAGTATGTAGCCATTGTACGGTTAGTCTGCCGAAGCAGAGAGCGAAGGTTTCGCTTTTACAGCGGTTACTCAACAGGTACCCGACATCCGCCAGTGTCAGCGCTGTTGCCATTTAGCATTCGCGTAATTCACGCATTGTGTCCAAAGTTGTTTCACCGAAACTATCCACTGTGACAGTGGCACGATTTGCATGAGTACCGGCTTGTAGGTACAATTATTGTACCACTGTCACGGTACACAATACTCGTGATAATAACCTCATATCTATCTACCCCTTGTGATAAAGATTCTTATTGTTTTGTATTGCCCAATATTTTATGAAAGACTTGCAAGTTGTACTTGTAACACCTAAGTACTAAATAGCAAAAAAAAAATTGATCTGTATAAATAAAGTAATGAAAAAGCCTACGATTTTGAACTGAAATATTGTAATTTGTAGTAAGTGCGAAACTTACTGTGTCTCGCTGTGTTTAATAGGTAACTCAATATAAATTCAACGGCTAACTAAACCTGACTAACGAAACTTAAAGTTAATATAATACGCGAGGTAGGTAATAAAACAAAATGGTTTCATTACATTGCGAAACTCGTGCGCACACCTCTCGCACCGCACGTTAGTGAGGGCCATTCTTTGTTTAGGAAGGATCGCGGCGGCGGCGGCGGTGGCAGCTGGATGACGCATTGTCGTTATCGGCGCGCCGGCACCGGAAACCCACAGCACTGCTGTTAGGAACGGTCAAGGCTAGCGACGCCGTCCTTCAACGCAGCCGAACACTGACGGTCCTATCACATTATTTAATAATATCAAATATCGCCTCACTTTACAATGGAGGCTTTGTATTCGCTATTACTTCGCTTCGATTCAATCGACACCAATTTAACCATACGTTCGATCAATAATGTCTATACCTCTTATGTTTTTTATGTTAAAGTCTTGGCAGAAATTATACAAAATTACAATACACAGAGTGGAAGTAAACATTACTCTACATGATATAATTATGGAAAATTAAGAGGTTATGTAACCTAACCATGTCACTACTCTACAAAGGCACGTCACTGTGCAGTCCAGACTTTTATAGATCTACCATTCGTCATCATATCGTCTTCTGCTGCTGGATATATAGGAGGCCTATAGGCTCTCCCAGTTTTTGTCCATGATCTAGCGTCGTCGCCTCTTCATCGCATGTTCACGGAACATTTTACAACGTTTTATTTTCCAAATTTTAGGAAATGTATGTAATGTAGTAGGTAGGTTCTTTGTGTTAGACAGAAATTCGAGTATCACGATAACTCTTGTAAACTGAAAGTTCGTTCTTTGAATTGAATTCGGAGAGAAAACATATTTCAAAACGACACAATATTTCAACTACACGATTCCTCCCACAGATATTTTCTTTAATTCGGGTTTTGGATAGGTATTGTAAATTCAAACAAATTTGATTAAGTACTGCAGAGACCCAAATGCGAATCTGACAATAAATATTATGTAAACGACAGATCTTGAAAGGCCTGCCTGGTATAATATAATTATTCCTATATTAACTTCTGAATCACCAAATTAGGCAGCTATACCTACCAAAAAAATATAACCAAAATTGGTTTTTCAACTGTACTATAATTACTTATTTTCTTTACGCTGACTTTGTTCAAGTTAATACGTATTGTTACGTAAACGATCATTTTTTAATCGTGTTACGTGTTAGGCCGGTCTACTTACTTTCACATGTACGGATCTACATTCATGTTAAAATTAAATAATCTTAAATTATGTGATCTAAATACATATTTCAATTTTAAATCTTGCCTTATATCTTTTCTCTGGGGTGTATTATAAGAAGTTTCTCATGGGTGTAATGGGGAAAGCCAGATTCTCAGAGACAGATTGGGTCATGTAATACATTTAATGCTTTTAGATCCAGTTGCTCACTTTTGAGCACTATAATCCACTCCAGAGCTCCTTAGTTCCAGACAGAAGCCCGAATTATTTATTGAATAAAATATTTTTCAGTATTTATTATTTTATTCCATGGAGGATATAGGAGCCTGCATCCTAATCACTCGAATGGACGAATGGAACTTTGTACATATATATCCCTTTATAAAGAAAAATCTCTTTATAAAGCTTGGAAATTTTCCCGAGAAACTCGTACCGGTTCACAGTAAATTTTCATCCAACAAAATCGTCCATTGAAAACATACCTAATGCGAGATACATCACAGCCGCCACGTGACCAGTGACATGTTTGTTTGTACCCCTCTATCATTCGACCTTATTCTAGATATCTACATTTCTATTTTATATCATAAATGTGTTCGCTCAAATCACGTTTTCAAGAATTCTGCAATGTTATCTTATAAGTGGCTATACGTATCAGTAATTAAGAAGTAGACAAGCGAGAGTCGCGGTAAGTATTATGTGTGACGTATAATGATCGCATGCAACAGAGCCGATGATGAATACCTCGGCGAGTGATTATGACGCTGGAGGTACGTAAAGAACTTTCATCTCGCTCCGTTTCAGTGACTCACAACAACTCGTCAAGGCCGCCATCGCAGAACGACTCTCGCATTAGGATTTTTCCTCCAATGTTTAATGACAAAAGCTCCCAACCACATTTTCCTGTTGCCCCATCAACCTGCCGGATCCAATACCGCCTTAGCAACAGGCCGACGAATCACTTTCATTTTGCCAAAGTTATTCAACGCTCTTACGTGAGACGGTGATGCCTTTCGCGTTTCGCGAATTCTGATTGCATATTTTAAATATCAGCACCATTGAAAACTTAATCTAACCAAACTTTGCCCTGGCTCTAATAAACGACATAAAATCTATTAGAATCAAAATCAGATCAAGTAAATTGTAACAAATGAAGGCGTTCTTATTTTTTTCGAAACGCATGTCACTGTGTTTGACTAGTGTGACATCACGTCGTGCATGCCAGTCGCACGATGCTGAGCGAAAGTCTCTTATCTTTCATACTGCACAATTTAATACAATAAACACCAACGTGCACAAAAAGTAATCAGAATACCAGAGAAAATTAATTTTACGCGATGATGACGCAATGGTACATAGATTAACTTTATTAAACCTGTCTGGCAGTCAATTTGTGCAGATAAGTGCTACAAGTTTACATTTAGTCAAGTTTAACGAATTACCTCTGTATTGCTACATCAATATCGAGAAAGGACACTACAACATCATCAATGTCATCAGACTCCGGCGACGTGAGGGAGGGCGGCAGGTTGGGGGACGGCGTGCCGGCGCCTCCTTGCCCCCCGCAGTTGAGGGTTCCCTCGGGCTGCACCATCGGCAGCATCGTTACCACGCACTCACGGAGCGAACAACACTGATTCCACTAATGTCTCCTCCAATCAACCTTAGACACTGCTCATAGCCGCATCTAATAAACACACACTGCATTGCGCCACGCTGGTCGCGATGCGATTCACTCAGCTATGCTGATTTTTAAGTTAGCACACTTTTAACTGATTAAATCGAAGCACAATTAACTTTGAATGTCTTGGAAATTAATTGCTTGGATCAAGAAAAATATGCATTTAATTTACTACGTCTTTACTACACTTGACATTGGAAATTTCATCAATATCCGCGCGAAACGTTCACTGCAAAACGACGATGAAAGTCAACTGAAAGACGAGACGTACATATACATACATCCTTTTCCGTCGCCGCTTCACAAATTATCTACACGCGAGTCGCAGTCGGCATTCGTAGTCGACGGATCTGCGCAGGCATATAGCCGATACTGTCGCACCCACGTCCTGCGTACTGCGCGCCGCTCTCGTGCGATCCTGCTCTACGCCTCTACGTAGACATACACAAAACTGGTCGCCGAATCTGGCCGATCTTGTCCGAATTAAATCGCTTACTAGATATACAGGTAGAATTATTGTTTTTGCTCCTTCATTAGGTTCACTTGTTGAGATATAAAAGTATAATAAAGATAATTTGTTCAGACAATTATACATACTCAAGATACTGAATATTTTACTTTTCTCTAATTTTCTGGTCTTCATTTTCCTTCATTTCCCTTCATACTAACCATTTTCCAGGATCCTATTAGTGAAATAAATCAGCACTCGTGGTAGACTTAGCCAATGAGAGCAATGAGAAAGTGAATAATGAACCGCCTGGTGTACTGTACACGCTCATGATCTCACTTGCACACACATGGCTCGATGCACGCTGATATAACTCACGAACATGAAAGTGAAGCATTTGTGTCAAGTGCACAGTTTAGATAACAAGGTCACTCTGTTACATCATGACGGGTGTTCCGTTTATTGTATTTTCAGATCATCGGCTAACCCCAGGGGCCCAAATATACTTTCCCAATAAAAATAGATGTCAAGGAACCTTGTACAACATTCATAGACCAGATTTTCTGCCATATTTGGGACAAAATTTCAAGGCCCAAGGCCAATGATGAAATTGCCATTTTGTAAAGATTATTCTGGTCAGTCAAGAAAGAAAACTGCACAATTGCTCTACATTTTGGGAAATCCAATAAATTTATTCGGAACAAGGAGACCTTCCTATCTGATTCATTCGCAAGAAGTACCGAGTCGAGTAAACATGATAAAAATGCAAGTGAGTATAAATGGTTAGCAAATCGAGAGGAAGAGTCTCGCCGGCGCGGGCGGCGCGCGGGTGGACGCGGGGTGGGGGCGGCGGGGCGCGTGCAGATATCGGTGCAGGCGGCCCCGCGGATGTGTGTCAGTAGGTCACGGCAATGACGTGGCGCACGGCCACCGCGACCGACTCGCCCCGCACTTCATTCTAATTCCGCTTCGGCAAGTCTCACCACTTACTACTATACTGTCTCGGTCTCACAGCTCGACATCGTTCTCTATGCATTTTGTTTGTTCCGTCCAGACTCTCTCATATCCATGTAAATAGCGAAACATCAAATCCATAAATAAACAAGTGTCACCGCAGACTTTAATAAAAGCACCGATGAATCCCTCCTCCGCATCAATCATTGTAGCGACAAAAATGCAATTTTCTCCTCCTTGGGCCATATAACTCATACAGTCCTAACAAATTGTCGGTTCGTGGTCAACTCTCACAACGTGGGAATTGGTGAGGAGTGAAAACTAAAAGTCTAATCGATATTTATTTAGGACAAGGTTTCGGGACAGACAATGATCCATATACATGCTTCATTGATAAATCTACGTAGGAACACGAATCACGATCGTTACTAAAGCATTGAGAACTTCATAGTTTCAGGCAACAATAATTGCATTGGTACTGTTTTTTTTTTTTCAGACAGTGAGATCGTTTTATTTTGGTTGCTTTGATTTTGTCAGGGAGACTAGAAATTCTTTTATCCGGGCTTGCATCCAACTTTTTATTGGTTTATATCTCGCGCTCTTTCTATTTTACAAAAAAATATAGCTGATGGAGTATACCTCCATGCTTTTTATTCACCCAGAAAATTCTATTTCCCCATCACTAAATCACATGTGTTCTAAGTATAGAGCTGTTTCGAGGGGCCGAGATGGCGCAACAGTACCTGCATTGAGCATAAACGATCGCTCAAGCAACCAACATTCGTCTCGGTCACGACAGCTACGTTTATTGGTGGCAACTGGCAACTGGCAACACATCTTTCTTTGCCCTCCACACACAACTCTGAGAAAGTTATGTCGGGATTAGGAACCCTTCATGGAATTAACCAATGGGCATGGTTCGTAATTTTACACCTTTGAATGTATGCTAGGCATCTCACTAGTGGACCGGATCCCGAACTTAGAAATTCGACATAGGACAAAGGTCGAACACGTTGAGAGACAGGTCACGAAGCTGAAGTGGTGATGGGCAGGGCATCTGGCAAGGCGAGAAGACGGCAGATGGACCAAGGCAGTGTCAGAGTGGTGGCCAAGGGAAGGGCGACGATCAGTCGGAGACCACTAACTCGTTGGTCCGACGATATTAGAAAAGTAACTGGACCAAACTGGGTGAGTGTGGTACAGGATTGTGGAACGTGGAGAAAATGGATGGCTGAAGATGATAACGATAACACATTAGAAAATGTTAATATTTGAAATTGCTGAATGTGTTTATGCCAGTATGCATATTATAGTATGAATGAACCGGAAACGTTAAGTAACACTAATAACGGCTACTTGTTCAAATCGTCCAAGAAAACACCTACTAAGCAATCTTTACTGCAGGTGAAGCAAAATGCTTACGTTCGATAATGTACAAAATAACAACAACTAATTATAACGTCGAATTTTGCTTATTCATATGCAAGATCATTCCATTTTATAATACTGTGGTAAAATGATATTGTTATGAATTTTGCTGACGTATATGAGAAGTTGCTTTGCAAAATGGCAGTTCGGAACTCGGAACTTCACTCAAACCCAACTTTTTTGATTGCTATTATTTCTGTAAAAAAATATAAATACCATTGTGCGTTAAGTTTTTTGAAATTAATTATCAAATACAGTGTGATTGTTTAAGGTTCTGGATTGTATTACATTGATTATTTACGACTTGTATCGTATTTGTACCTAAATGGATTTACTTCAAACAGTTTGAAGCATAATCTAGTGCTCTTTGTTGGGTTGTTTGTAATTAAGATAAACAATCAATTTCGGATATTCCGTTGCTTCTTTCTTTGCAGTTTGATAACAAAATGCATATACTTAAAAAACCCAACCACATCTACTGCTGTATACAAAAACAATCGATCTGATTGTATGCACATTATTAATTTTCAGTTTATCAAAACTAATTATTAATTAAACGTAAAAATATTTTATTCCAATGTGATAATTGTCAGATTCAGCCCACTGTCTCATCATCTCATGCGAGGGGGTATATTAAAATACGGTGAAGGAGAACCTCGTCAGGAAACCTGCACATCTCAATTCTAGATGTGTATATGTACAATAACTGAGGTGTTCTCTTTCTAAAAACGACGAGACGGGTCTCGGTCCTAATAAAACTTGATACAAATGTATACCTAAAAACGGCTGGATCACTCCTATATGAATATAATGTGTAAGCAAAGTACGTAGGGATATTGTTTTTGATCGAGGAAAATTGGAATGGTCGAGGAAAATTTACATTGGAAAGCTTTGATAAACAATGGGAAAGACAAAAAATCTCTTTAGCTTATATCGTCTTCCAATAATAATTATTAGAAAACAGAATGTATCTATAAAATGAAGTGCCTATCTCTACATTATTACCTTCTACGTATGAGTGCTGCCTATATGTAACAGAGAATATCTCTCGGGATCGCAAGTAATCTACTCAAATGAAACTAATAATGAGAAGATAAATGGCGTAACATATTGGTTGGGGACCGCGCGGGTTGCCCTGTACGCAACTCAATAATATACTGATAACCGCTTGTTTATCAAGCCGTCTACAAATAATCTTCACATGCAGTGAGTGCTAAATTACTTTTAATATATTTGCGCTCGTAGATTGATCACTCCTGGAACGGAACGTCGCCGTGCGATTGTAAACATCGAAATAATTGTACTCCATCAATTAAATTTAATTAATTAACCAAAACAGTGCCTAATATCCACCAAAACATAGTAAAATTCAAGAAATAACCTCACCTCATCTTATCCAACAAGTGAAATTGGGGTTTGAACCCCTCCTTGGACAACATCTTCAAATAAAGGTACATAAATTGAGCCTATTGTTATCGATTCTGGTTGTTTTTGAATTCAAATTAAAGATAAACTGCCAAAAAACAACAATTCATATCACCAACTGATAAACAAGCAACCATTTAGGCCAATCAGCTGTTCACTAATTGACAACTTACAAGTGTTGCCAGAAGTGAAATTTATATAAAGCTCGCACTACACAGTCAAATGCAGAATTACGTTCCAATCTACGAATACTAGAACAAAATACAGAAATACTTAATAAATAGTACCTAGTTTGGCGCATAGAGGGCATTACGGGTACTAAAAATAAATAATGAATACATTAGATAATTGTTGTTCAGGTTGCTTGCAACCGATACCAGGTAGAACATTCCTGACATGTTCAACTTGCAACGAGAAATATGACCTGGATTGTGCAAACGTCTCTATCCAACGCTTCCGAAATACAATGACTATCGAACATAAAAAGTCATGGATCTGCGATTCATGCTTCTGTAAAAAGCCCAAAAAGGGTAACACAAACACTCCTTTACGACAGCAGAAAACTACACCACCACCTACGAAACAAAACTTGAAGGTAAACCTAGAAGAACAACATAATAATGTAACTCTAAGGGGTAAACCGATACAAACAGTTTGCGCCGGAGAAGGCTCAGATGAGGATACAATTTGCTCCGGAGATACCCTACCACCAGAAAATTGTTTTGCTACGTCGTCTCAAAATACCATGATTACGGAAATAGAAAATATATTGGAAAAAAAACTAGAAGAATCTAAAAAAGCTATAATAATGGAAATGAGGAAAACTATTACAACTGAAATCTCAAACACAATAGCTATATTGAAACAGGAAGTTAAACAAGAATTAAAAGAAGAGATTAAACGAGCAGTTACCATTGTATCAGATGAACAAGAAAAAGTTAAGCAAGACTTATTGAATTTAAATAAACACATCGCAGAATTAAAAACTGAAAACAAAAAATTACAATCAGAAATAGAAGATATAGAAAAAAAATTAGAAAAAAGCAATACAAACCCGGCCATCACCAAATCAAACATGAAAGAGTTAATGTACACTGATAACCAAAAAAAATTAGTACTCTATGGTCTCAAGAGCCACGAATGGGAAACTGAAAATGAACTATATGACAGAGTAATTAATGTATTTCATGAAATAATGAACATAAACCTCGAAGGTTACATTGATGACCTAAGGCGTATGGGAAAAAAAGGCCCGATCGAACTAACGCTAATCAGCAAACAGTGGACCAAATACCTTGTCCAGAATAGTCACTACTTCAATTCTACAGGTTTAGGAATTTCTGAATACCTGGACGATACAGCACGTGAAAAAAGAAGAGAAATGATTAAAATTCTTATTGAAGCAAGGAAAAATGGCCATCAAGCTAATATAAAAAACAACAAACTAATTATAAACGGAACACAATATAAAAAAGAGGAGGAATTAAACTGTAACAATAAAAATGCCACAAATTACCGTCAACAATACGCTGATGTGACTTCAGGAAACAGTAACACTGACGGACAAAGAAGGAGACAAACAGATATGCCTAATAAACCTGGAAACAATTTTTTCCACCAGCGACAGGCCAATCTCCATTATCAATAACTACAAAACTAACTAATCTGAATATACTTTTCCAGAATATTAGAAGCCTCAATAAAAAACGTCATCTATTGGAAGCAACGACTGAAATTGATAACTTAGTACAGATAATATGTATGACAGAAACATGGGTTACCGAATCTAAGAGTGAACTATTGTACGTCGATGGTTATAAATTAGCAACATCCTTTAAACGCTCTGAACATACAGGTGGAGGAGTGTGTATATTTGTCAAAGAAAACATAGATTATAGAGAGCTAGATTCTATTAATAGAAAGTCAATTGAATTTATATTCGAAACATGTGCCATTGAAATACTAAAGCTAGATTTAATAATTATTGTAATTTATTGGCCAGACGATACTAGAATGCCAGATCTGTTTTATGAGTCATTAGAAAAACTCTTAAAATTTACACAAGTAAAATATACAAAGAAACGCATCATGATAGGAGGAGACTTTAACGTGGACATGCTAGTCCATAATCCACCTAGCTTAAAACTATTAGAACTCTTCAAATCATATAATTTTTTTCAACACGTAAAAGAGCCAACGAGGGTTACAAATTCAAGCTCAACTTGTCTTGACTTACTTTTCTCCAACTTCCCTCTTGATCATTGCGTCAAAGAATATGGATTTTCTGATCATAAGGGTGTTATAGGTACTGTACCTAACATAATAAATAATAAAAAAATCATATGGTATACTTATAAAAGAAACTATCATCATAACAATGTAATAAATTTTAAAACTGAAATAAAGAAAATAGATTGGAATAAAATAATAGTAAACAATAGAAATATTAACGAAAACTATACCACATTTATAGAGACAATCCAAACTGCATTGGATAAATGCATTCCAAAAATTAAATCAAAATTAAAAATATATAATAATAAAACATGGTTAACGAAAGGAATAAAAACATCGTCCAAACATAAAAGATTACTTAAAAGTTTAATATCACAAACTGATAATAAAACACTTCATGATAACTATAAACAATATGAAAAAATACTTAAAAAAGCAGTCCTACAGTCAAAAAAACTGGTATATATAAATTCAATGAAACATTCAAAAAACAAAACTAAAACTATGTGGAGAATTGTTAAAGAACGTACAAATAAAATGACTAGAAAAGAAAAACAAAATACCAAATTAAAAATTAATAACCATCTTACTGAAGATCCAAAAATAGTGGCTAATACCTTTAATAACTTCTTCTTATCAATAGGACAAAATGATCAACTGTCATCGACACCGTCCTCATCCTCGCTGCCGCCCGAGCCGCCTGCCGCTCCACCACACATTTCACCGATGCTTCACTCTTTTTTTCTTAAGCCAGTAAACGAACACGAAATATATCAAATTATAAAAAAATTAAAAAATAAACGTAGCTTCGGTTACGATGAAATTCCCCCAACACTCGTTAAAGAATGCGCGGACATACTCACTTCACCAATCACTAGGTTAATCAACCAATCATTTACTGAAGCATGCGTACCTGACCAATTAAAAATATCAGCAATAAAACCTCATCACAAAAAAGGCAGTACCCAAGATCACGATAACTATCGACCCGTAGCAAATCTCCCATCATTTTCAAAAATACTCGAAACTGCAATGTACATACGTCTTAGTTCATACTGTGAGAAAAACCGAATCTTTACTGAAAAACAAAACGGCTTTCGGAAGAATCACACAACTACCCTTGCTGTATTCGACTTCATAAAGGAAATTTTGAAAATAATAAATGGGAAACAATATGCAGTAGGGATTCTATTAGATTTAAGCAAGGCCTATGACAGAGTATTACATAACATATTATTAAATAAACTATATCGAATAGGTGTAAGGGGCATCGCGTATGAATGGTTTAAATCTTTTCTTAACAACCGATCACAATATGTTGAAATAGAATACCACGATCAAAATACAGGATTAATTAAGAGAATCAAATCTACTCAGTCCTATACAACCAGGTCTATACCTCAGGGAAGCATTCTGGGATGTATACTATTTTTAATCTACATCAATGATCTACCAAACACTATAGAAAACTATTGTACTCTCTTTGCAGATGACACATCAGTAGTCATTCCATGTCAAAATGAATCGTCAATGTATCAACAACTCGATAATTGCTTAACTTTAATAGTAAACTGGCTAAACGCACATAACCTCCAAATAAATTTTAATAAAACAAAAATAATGCAATTCCGACCATATCAAAAATCCCCTTTAAACATAAAATACTCATTTAATAATATAGAAATAGAAAATGTTGATACATACTCACTACTAGGCATTAATATTGACACAAACCTTAACTGGAAAAGCCACATTAATAAAATAGCCTCTAAATTATCTAGATTCACTTATGCACTTTACGAACTAAAAAAAACAACAGATATAAATACAGCAAAAAGTATGTATTACGCGTATGCGCACTCATGGCTTCAATATGGAGTGATCCTCTGGGGTAGTAGTACAGATGCACCTAAACTATTCACATTGCAAAAGAAATGTATAAGAATAATTGCCAACATTAATTCAATGGACAGCTGTAGACCTTACTTTATTGAACACAATATCCTTACTCTAACATCATTATATATCTATCAAGTCTGCTTATTTGTACAAAAAAATATTACCCAATTTCCTATCTATTCAAGACCACAAAACCTACGACCGCGAATTAAATTAGCTATACCTTTCTCTAGCCTTAAAATAGTCCACTCTAGTCCCTTTGCCATGTGTATAAAAATTTACAATAATTTACCGGATGATTTAAAAAAAACTACCAACTTTAATCACTTTCAACAAAATTTAAAAGACTTTCTCACAAAAAAATGTTTTTATACGTTACAAGAGTTTTTAGAATTAGATCAGGCAGTATAGTCATAACCTAAAGAAATTGTAAAAGATATTATAATGTGATGTTCGTCTTGATATATTTATTTAGTTTAATTTAATTTAAGTAATTTGCTGTGCCCTTGCAGGGTTCATGTTTGATACTACTACTTTTATTGTAACATCCTATACTGTACAATATGAATGCAAATAAATATTTTGAATTTGAATTTGAATTTGAATTTGATCACATAAAGAGAGGTACTTGGGAGTCTATTGTGAAGTACAACAATAAATGTGATTGATTACGAGGGCGTGATGCGTGTATCGGACACCTGACCATGGCACATGAATTTGGGGGAACAATGAAGTCGGGATACATTCGAGACGGAGTTGCCGTGTGAGATGGTGAGTACAAAGCGAGTGGTCCGCATGGAATCCCCGCAAATGCGTTGCGTCACGTGGGCGGGCGGCGGATCGATGGGCGGGCGGCGACGGCGGGCGCACGCGCGCACTCCGCGCGACTATCGACCGACTGCTTTCTACAGAGCGCTTTTGGGGCAGGTTAGGCCTATTCTCAAGGGTCAAGGTCACGCTCCTTTCCCTGTTATACTGTAGTACCTATAACATTATTATCGTAACAGCCCCAGAGTTTTTCCAGCATTTCTTAATCGGTACAAAGATTTCTTTCTACATCCTCTTGGTAAAGAATGAACTAAAATAAAGTTGACGATTGATGAAACTACGCAAAAACACTGGTCCCACTTTCTCGATTATCTATTTCTATATGGGAATAATAGGATACATATACAATCGACCCCCAAGCATTAAGTAAAAAAACTGGTGCTCGCACTGCGAACTTACAAACTCACTTTCGTTTGGTAGCGAGAGTATTTTAAAACTATCTGTTCGTATACGAGTAAAGAAAAGAAGAGGATTATGGGCCCTAAGTTTTCCTCACCCAGCCGTATGTTATTTTTATCGACTTAACTCATTTATTGGATGACTCCACGTCCCACCAATCACATCCCAAACGCGAATCGCGATATAACGTTCATCTACGTCGATACACATGTCACGCAGCCGATGGAGCAAAACTGATATCGTAGATACTGTCTAATCTGAGCCGCAACTTTTCGAGGGCAAGGACGGTAATCTTTGGCGATTTTTCAAATTTAAAAATCAGCAATCTATTTTATCTTTAAGGGTGTAAGTGGCTGCACCGCCTTACTCGAATGGAACCTTTATACCTACATATGCCGAAGTAAGTTTGCGGACTATTTCCCACAACGCAGTCCACTGCGGGTTGGTGGATTCAAATATCAAGGTTTCATCACGATGTATTCCTTCACCGTAATAGCGATGGTATATGATGGTATATACCTAAATTGCAACTCAAGGGATTCAAACCCGCATTTCTGGCGTGACAAGCGGGCGCTTACCCGAAGGAGCTATCACCGCCGTTGTCATGATAATCATCACACCCATCACGTCCCCACTGCTGGGGCACGGGTCTCCTTTAAATGAAGCAAGCAAGGTTTTAGGCCTAGTCCACCACGCTGGCCTAGTGCGGGTTGGTTGACCACAACACCAGCGAGCTTGTGCTGAGTGAACTTTACGAACTGTTGTTAAAACAGTAACCGGGACCCACGCACGGCTCAACGTGCCTTCCGAAGCTCGGAAGCGTCCAGAATAGAACCACTTGAAAGCGGTCACCCATCCAATGGCGGACGGTAGCATGTGTTGCTTAACTTTAATGATCAGCAACTTTGTGGGATGGGGTTACTAGTTACTAGCTTGTAGGAAGTGAGGTAAATGCGGGCCAATATTTACACCCAAAGTTACCTTTTTAACAAGCATTGTAATTATATCAACGAATTCCAAAGGAGTATACATCCCTTTATCGAATGAGCAATTTAAGCTTTCAAATAAATACAAACATCCCCGTAGCATACTATCACTAGGGTGCCCAACTGCCCACTATGAAATCCATGAACGTAGCGTAGATATATCGCCGATTCCTGTTTCAAATTGATAATTTCATTGCAATTGTTTGTTTATAAAATTCTTCTGACTGTAACCCGATATTAACATAATGGACAATTTAATACCTAGGTATGCCAGTGTCACTGTAGCCGATCTGGTGAAAGCATTGTTGTTTATTGGTACTTATAGGAAACCGTCAGCATTTCTTTGATTACTTATTTTTTGTGCGTAGTCAGACTGGCCAGATTTGCTTACTTATGATTGGTACCGCAAGGTCAGCACATCCATAAAAAACTTTTCTGTTGCCAAATTCATACCAATTATGTTGATGTAATTTTAGAAGCTAGGACTTAGACAATGCTAGATATATTAAATAAGTGAGTACGTAAGGGCGTTTACAAAACATACACAGATAACGCTAGCTGTCGGCGCGGCGCCGAAGTTTCATACTTTTCCCGAATCAACGCCAAAGCTGATAAAGCGCGGAAAATTTTTAGAAAAAGGGATTGCTGGTAACCAGCTTTCTCTTTGTATTGTATACGCCTTAAAACTGTGGTTCGTAAAGAAATAGCGTGCGGGTTGCCGGCGCGCGCGGGCTGGGATTGATCGCCGTGGTACGCGGAGATGTCGTCATGGCGACCGCCGCCGCCGCCGCCGCAGCGTCGCCGTCATAACCCACCGCGCGTGGACACATCACCGATCCCACTCAATATCACCTAATTGTAAAAGCTCGTTCAACTCTCACTAATGGAACCTGCCATTGTGTTTATCTACGACACCTAACAAACAGGAGTAACAGGACACGTCTTATTATCTAAGTACCTAGCAACGAGAACCTTTTTGTTCCTCCTTATTATTATGAAGTCGAGCGTAACTTATTTTTACTTTTTATACTTCGCCTCGATAAATTTCAAAATAATATAATATCCACATGAATTTGTATGCTTTGATTGTTAATGAAGTTGAAAGTTTTAATTCGGTCACTTTCATACAACAAGCTTATTACCTTCTCTAAAGTCCTTTTAAAAGTTATTTCGTGCGTTGGGACATACCTTGCATCTTCGTTTGCCAAAACTGGCATAAATAGATCATCGAGAGGAGAGGCGCCCGCTTGCGCCAAACTTTTTCGCTCCGTAGCCGTCTTCAGTCAAATTTCTGAAACAAGCAAAGATTATTGATAATTTATGAAATTACCTGTTACAAACAAGTACCAAATTCGACCGAAACCAGAACATATTTTTGGGAAGATCGTCATAAGCCCTCTACATTAATAAGAACTGATAAGTATCAGTCCTACACTTGTAGGACCTAGGTACACAGTAGGTAAACCTCCATACAAACACGCCTACTTTTCTAGTCCTACTCTTTTAAAATACAATAAGGCCGCGTTCAAACCAAACGAACTGTAGGTAAGCTGCCGAAAAAGAGCGGACGTTACGCAGTTTAGTGAATTTCCATACAAATTCACTTTTTCGTTCAATTACAATACAGTCAAACTATAAAGTTCTGACAATAAAGGGTGCGATTTTGCAAATACTTTTTATCATTGTCAGTTATTTACTTAAATTTGCAATAGCATACATTATAAAAATAAAAATTCCGATTGACAAGGCTTTTTAACAGATTTGTCCATAAATAAATATAATAATAAATCTTGGATGTGCCCGTAAAAATGGCAATAGGCCCGCCCCCTATTACATTGGGACTAACATAACGCTCTGGCGAAAAGTGGGTGCAGCAATGTACCTCTGCCTACCCCGCAAGGGAGTACATTAGTACAAGGCGTGAGTGTATGTATGTTGTAAATATAATAGATTGATTAAATACAGTCTTCTTACAGACTTCCGTTTTCAGGACTTTATAGTTTTACTGTACGTTATTACAATATTACTACATATGGCGGCTAGAAGTCTGTTTGGTTTGAACATGGCCTAATGCTTTCATTCTTGACGATGTCAGAGCATCTAGCAAGTCGTCCCATCTATTCCAAGATGTAAAAGAGGGATGGAAGGTGGATATTGGTAGCGTCTATATCCACCGTTCGTCAGATTCATAATTTACCCAACAGCCTTAGACAGCAGGACAACAATAGAAAAGAATACTCTTTATGTGTCTCTTCTAAAGATTTCTTTTCAAAAATATAACTTATAAATAAAATAGTAAAAAAACAGAAACAACAAAAAAAAACAGGCGGCCTTATTATTGCTTAAAGCAATCTCTACCAGACAACCTTTGGATGGAAGAGTCAATTTTAACATAATTTATGGGAGTTGAGGTGGAAGTTGACAAGACCACAGAGAAAAAAGTTATACCGAAAAATCTTAGAAAATCTAATAATGTTATTTTTAAAAGTTCCTTATTTAATTCCCTTTATTATTATGTTTTATAATATTATTAGTACCATTTATTTAATAGCTGAAATAAATAGTATTACTTTGTAAAACTACACTTTTTTACTACAAGTAAAATAAAAGGGTTTCATTGTGTACATACTATGCACATAGTATGCTTTAGTAAGCATTTTTGCTAGTATGTACAGTACTCCAAAATTGATAATGCGCATAGAAATCTTTGACAGATCGGTTGTTTTTGATTATGTGACACATGATATTACCTAACTCCTATTTCTTTCGAACAAGGTGCAAAATGCAAGTGTTTTTTTAAGGCTCTTATGATTTAATGATTCGGGTGTGAAGATCTGCATGTGCATTATTAATTTTGGACAAGTGTAAGTACATAGGTTGTAGGTTTTTCAATGTTCTTATGTTTCATTTCAAAACCTAAGATTTTTCACCTTCCCTACAGCACTCAAAAGTAAGGCAGCGCGTTTTATGGTACCTAATTTTTTTTTTTTAATTGACTGTAATTACCTATTTTATGGTTTATTCATGTATGTATTGGATAATTTTAATCAACAAGGCTCTACCCTATATCATCATCATGAGATTCCTAATGAGGGACCTATGTTATCTATGTACCACTTTGACCTATGCACATAATAATTATTCATACTTAAGAACTCTTTACTCTTATAAATTTTTAATATTATCAGCATTGTGGTTACCATTTAAAAAAATGAAAAGTACTTGCAAAACCTACAAATGAAAATCTGGCAACTTTATTCATAAATTCTCTTTAGTAACAATTTATTTTTATTACAGCTAATAATGCATTTTTTACTAAGGCCCTACATAAAATATAAGTCACAATTTATACAAACTTCATAATTACCAGACTACCCCTTATTTTGAGTTTATTTTTGCAGTGGAAAGAGTGAATAGTCAAAATAACAAAACAGATTGTCTGTACCGTTGATTAGATCATTGTTAATTATTCAATGTAACTTGAAAAGTTTGAGCTTTGAAGAGCTCTACAAGAGAAATTTATATGAACAGGAACTGCTACATCAAGTTAGTATCTGACACTGAAATATATAAAAATTTATCAACTGAATAGTGTAATATCATGTAATGTTTAATTAAATATATATATATATATATATGTATATATTTGTAACCAATATTCTATTCTATTCATAAAAGGAGAAAGTGACTGATTGGGCATCAAGGCACAGCCCGAGCACAGCTCGAGCTACAATCATGAAACTTGACATGTAGGTTCCTTAGGTAGTGTAGGTGAGCACTAAGAAAGGATTTTCAGAAACTCTACCCCTAAAGGGGTAAAATAGGGGATGAGAGTCCTTCAGTATAACATGGAATTCCCACAGGAAAACTTTATATGGTGAAGAGAAGCTCGCGAGAACAGCTAGTAATCTATAAATGAATCGCAAAATGGCTTGATAACTGAACCATGCCTAGACCAATTTAACTAAGTATTTTTTTATGTTTGCTGAAGTCTAAGGACTTTACAGCAATAAAAAAACTCTCCGGACAGGTAAGCTTGCTAGATACATGCACATGTACATAATGTATGTTTCATACACTTATAGGCAAACAAACAAGATTCATCAAAATACATAATTTCAAAAGTGTCATAATAGAACATTTTCAGTTCTCCGATAGCCCAGTACACCAAAAGCACTGTTTGACAATAATTTGGTTAACTAAAGGAATTATTGTCCAAACATTTGATTAAAAGATTTTTGGTACACAGGTGTTTTATTTAAACATAGGATTTACTGAATACTTAATCAAATAAATTCCCGGACCAGTGCATCATCCATACAAAAATTGAAATTTATAATAAATCATAGTTAAAATATCATAAGTTGTTATTATGAAACTATGATAGGAAATATTTTTTATTTTATTTTATTTTATTTTACTATATTAGGAATATCAGGGTTTAATTTAATTAAAACTGAGGTAGGTCATGGAAACAAATAGGTTATGACAAAATTATCTGGTAATTTTCGATGATTTAATTTTTTCCTATGATAAATAACTGGAACTATGTTATCCAAAGTTGGATAGAGTTGTGCCCCCAATGCTACCTATCCAAAATGTAAACCTGAGAAGTAAGTATACCTACCTAACTAGCAGAGGAACTAACTAATGACGTCATTACAGTCAACAACTAATGATAAACAATAGCATGTAGAGCATGTTTTGAATGCTACACTGATCCTGAAATACATGCATGCTATGAACCTCACCCAGTTTGTATTTCGTCAAGCAAACAGAGTCTCTAGTGAACTTGAATACACATACCTCGAAATATGAATAGTGAAACGAAGATCTATGTGGTAGTTGACAGCAAAACTTCATAACATGGCGGCATCATCAAGCAGCCGGTATATTTACATACATTGGACAGCGCGCCCAAATAACACTTGATTTCACAAAACACAGGCAATACTTTTATTGTACACACATTTTAGTCCTTCAGCAGAAAATAAATAAGCTAATCACACACTGTAAAGGCAAAATGACGTAACATTCTCAACCTTCACGGTCGTAGTAGGTAGAGAAACGAAAAACATAAAATCACACTATTCGAAATGTAACTTCATATTAACCCAATCATTATAAATATCGAAAAATATTCATTTATAATAATATGCGTTTGCCATCCGCTTCACCATTTTGACAATTAAATCCAAAGTCATAAATATTCCACCCGAGAACAAACGTGACACGCAGTCAAGCAATGAAGCGCAATTTCGTACAGAAAGCAATCGCAGAATATCTTTCTTTATTCACCTGTTTTCAACAAATTAACAACGTTGTTCCAACATTTTATCACTCCAGCTTCAACTAGTACTATAATTTGACAGACCGCTGGATATAAGGAAAGAATGGAAGCCATTTTTTTTATAACGTTGCGTTTCGTTTTCCCATATAACTCGTGGACCTTAGAATAAGGAATCGTTTGCGTTCGCGTTCAAATCAGATCTTCGCTGCTGCTATACTCGAAGCTATGAGGAAAATAAAATAATACCTAACCTACTGGTTGTCTGAAAGACTTTTAAATTGGCTTAGGTATATTTAATTTTAATACTGGGTGGTTCACATAAACATTATTTTTACTGACCTGACAGGCTATTTTATGGTACCATCAGCTATGCGGCCTGGTGTGGCCTGGTGGGTACTCTGAGGCCTGCAACTAGCCTGTAACCTTTCATTTTTAACTATTCGAACATTAGAACTTGTCTTAGTATTTTGCATAAACAAGGATTTTAAAAATCCCTCATATTCTCTTTTTTGAGAAACCCAGCTTAGGTCTTGAACCTCTTACAATATGAATACATTTATCTCTATTACAATACAATACACTTTGTACAAGAACAAAAATTACAAAAAAAACAAACTTAAAAATAAAACAGTACAAAGAGGCAGCCTTATTGCTTATAGCAATCTCTACCAGACAACCTTTGGATGGAAGTGAGTGTGTCTATAATGATTGATATCAGTAATAATACTTAATAATATGTGGGGATATCTCACACACGGAAAACCAACACCAAACATGTAATATGGGTATAGACTGTAGCTGATCTACGTCAGGGTCACTAACCATTTTGAACAGCATTAAACAGAACCACTGGGTTACACAGAGCACTAATCAGTAACCGCTGCCATAGATCTAAGTAATGGCAATAGTTTTACAAACTAGTAAGCTCTGCTTTGCATTATAAAGTTATCCCAGATTAAAAACTAGCCTAAATCTTAATCTATTATCATCAAAAGTGCTCCAGTAATTTTCCTTTGGAATAACAAACTTCCATCCATCCAAACTTACTAACTTTTGCATTATTTAGTAGGATGTACATATTCTACAGGATCGCCGCTATCTTCCTTCTTGCAGAATTTACAGATACTACACTATGCACTAGAGGAATTGAATGTACCAGCTCAATAACCAACCATTACTGTCTGTGGGGTACCAGTAAAATGCAGACACAAAGGGTATATTATGTAGTTTGTGAAGTCATGGCAAGAGCTCAACTTGCTGGGGGTGGAAGCGCCAATAGTGCCAGCCTCCTTAAAGGAGAAGCAGGAAACAAAACTCTCTTTGATGCATGGTTCCTGACTTATTTGTGGGTCGACGTACTTTGACGATGTGTGGTATTTATTAATGCAATCTTAACAAGTAAAATGGAAGAAAATATTACACCATATCATGTGTGAACGAATTACATACTAATTAATAAGTGAATTAAATATGATTATTAATCACTGAAAACTGATTAAATAATAAGAAGTGAAACAAACTGGTATAAATTTTGTAAGTAATGTATTTAATAAACAAAAAACTAAAACACACATACTGTACATACCATCTAATCCCAAAAACCTTGAACTCCAAACTTCAAGTCGATATCACGGCCACACGAAATATAACTTTGGTTTTATGAAACTGGTTAAATCTAATGTCTAAAATATGTAATGAACTTTTAATCTAATGAAGAATTCACTGAAAGCACTTTTAAACTAACAAAACTTATTTAAACAAAAAATAATTGTTCATATTTCACTCCCAAGTTCACAAATGTCATTGTCACTGTCAAATTTGTTTGTTTCCCTTCTGTCAAAATTTATCAAGACCTAGGTATCTTTTTTTTACTATTAGTTCTCAGAACAATGATTGTGGAAAATGTCCAGACTAGGGAAATAGGGTTTGCGCCCTGTGCTAGGCCCTAGCAGGGCCGGTTATAAATTGAACATTACCTTTGTTGCACCTTTGTTGTTTCATATTGTCCATTTTTTTATTATTAATTTTTCATTATATTCTTCTGAGTTATATTCAAGTACTTTTATGAGTCAGTTTTTGACAGTAGTAAAAAACTTTATTTACTGTCAGTTTTACATAAAATATTTAAAATATTTTGCTTACTACCTTACTACCAACCAACCCACAATACAATTTGTAGTACAACCTACCAAGGCTACCCTACCTACCCATTAACCTACCTGTGTAAGTTTTTGTTTAATAATGGCCCTTCCATGGCATGTGCCTTTGGAAACCACACCTTCATTTAAAGCAACGGCAGAAGAGCCTCAACCATCTCTACTAAAACATTATTGTAACGTTAATATTCATACCAATCCGTGTGAAGAATTAAAAACTGGACTAATGTGTGAAATTGGTATGAATAATAAGGAGCCATCTACAATACAAAGATTAATTGCATCAGGTATGACCGTCGCTCGTTTAAATATGCGGGATTTAGAGCCAAACACATGTGCTCAGATAATACAGAGTATCAGACAAGCGGCCTACAGTTATAGTGCTGATTTAGAATATGTTTACCCATTGGCTCTGATGATAGATGTTCGTGGACCTGATATTATTACCGGTGATCTTAAAGGCGGAGCGCGGACCACTCTTGAGTTAATTCCTGAAAAAACTCTAAGATTGACCACAGATCCCAACTGGCGTGAATGCGGTACTTCTGGATGTCTCTATGTTGGCTGGGAACACTTAACAGATCTTAAACGTGGGGATATTATTTACATGGATAGCTTGAGTACTGGTATAATTAAACTAATAATCGAACAAGTTGGTAATGACTCTATAGAATGTACCGTTGAAAATGGTGGCATAATCGGTTCGAAAATGCCTCTTCGCATAACACAAATACCAAGAGAAAATGAACCTGCCCGACACCAGGGTGACAGTGCAGAATCCTTCGTTTGTTCTGATAAATCTGCTCATCTATTCGAAAATATCTATGATCAGATAGCCTGGGCGGTTGCATCAGACGTGGATGCTTTGTTGATACCTAACACTCAACATGAATCCGATGTCAAGCAAGTTCGAGATATACTTGCAGATAAAGGAAAGCATATTCTTGTCTTTTCAAGCATTGAAACAATGTATGGCGTTGATAATATTGATGAAATTATTGCAGAATCAGATGGAATATATTTGGACCGTAGCATTTTGAGCACAGATTTACCGATAGAAAAGATTTTTATCGCCCAAAAGATTATTGTATCAAAATGCAAAGAAGCTGGAAAACCATGCATTTGTAAAGCCATTTTAAATGAACAAATTCCAACTCTATGTGTGTCGGATATTGCCAACTTAGTTATTGACGGTGTTGATGTAATCTGTTTAGAGCTTCACTATGATTCACCTTTAAAAAAGTTGTCCCCATCTTATGACACTGTTCGAATGGCAGAACATTGTCTAGCTGCTTCCGCAATAGTTTGCAGACAGGCAGAACGTGTCATATGGCACAAACATACCTATGGTAATTTGGAACTTATGCAAAGCCCTCTCGAAGAACCTTCAAAGGCTATATGCGTTACTGCTATAGAGCTCGCTATGAGATCAAGAGCTGTGGTTATTATATGTTTGACCAATTCGGGCCGCACTGCTAAAATACTATCTCATGGATCTCCACCTTGCCCGATAATAGCTGTCACAAGAGCTTGTCACACCGCGAGGCAACTACGTTTTTGGAGAGGCGTTCGATCAATGCATTATTTCGAAGTGGCCCGAGATAACTGGCCATTAGAAGTTGAGTGTAGAGTTCACGCGGCCCTTGACTTTTGCAAGGCTAAACGTCTTGTTTGCGCTGGTGACGCGTATGTGGTTGTAACTGGTACTCGTCGCGGGAGTGGATATTGTGATTTAGTACGGCTTCTCTATGCTAGTGCTCGTGATACAGTTAGTGTGGAATAATAGACATGGGAACGTTGAAACAATCGGATGATCCTATTAGACTTACTCATTATAGGTAGGACAATTTGGAATTTATTTTCTAGAAGTAAACTAGTAGACCTACAAAGAACTTATAAAAATATGTACTTACCTACATTATATTTTATCTTTTTAAATAAATAATGTTATTTTTCTTGGTAAGTGTTTTTTTATGATTTATAATGAAATAAGCCCTTATTGCCCTTAGTACCTACCTATGTCATTGTAACTTATCACTTTCTATGAAGAAGAGTAACGAGAAGCGAATTGCGTATAAGTAAATATTTGTGTTGTAGCACTCCTTGGGAGATGCCTATGTCCAGCAGTGGATGATTATTGGCACAGAGTAGGTAAATTATTGGCTGATGATGATGACGACATCGACATATTATTTGTGACCGAGGTTTGTTGACCAAACATGATATCGCAATCATACTAAACTTACGCCATATTTCTCTGCCTATTTGGCACTATTTGCTACCTTCAAAGCTACAATACAGTTACTAGCTCTGCTTATATTATTCAAGTAATAAAGTGTCTACACTGCCCAGCCATTCTGACCTCGTCAGAGTTTTTTTTCCACAGTGCTCGTCAGTTAGGCTGACCGGTGACTATGACCATCCGGCCAACTGTTACTACAGAAATTTATTTTTTTTCCGTGGTCCGGTTGGCCGGACAACAGAACCGTACGACGGGCAAAAAGGGGAATATCCTTGAATGATAGCGATATTATTACCTATTTTCTACACATCTAGGTAATCTGTGTTCTACACGAGCAATGACCTATCAGAAAACCTTTAAAAAGTTGTTAAGAGATACCGTGGTTCACCTATTTTTCAACGCACGCATCAGACTTCAGAATAATAATAATGATCTAGCTCACACGGTCAAATTCTGCCAATGTCATGCTCGTATGGGACTCGTCTACGTGTTACAAGCAGTTACAAGACATTGGCTTCAGTGACATAATGACAATCAATTTTGACTTTTTGTTTTACTGTCATGATCTGTCATCTGTCAATGTCAATTTAAGGAATGGCGCAAAACGTAAAAGTTGTTTTTCATAAAAGTTTATTACTTAAAGCCTTTTAGCCGTTCTATGTTATTTTTATGGAGCAGCGGAAAGTACTTTATTTGCACACTGCTAAGTTAGTTAGTTAACTCAGAAAACATGTCTTTGGAAACGCATATTAGGGAGTGTTGTGCCGGTCTTACATCTGACCGAGTGACAGAACGTAAGAAAAGTGCAGATACTTTGAAAACATTTCTTTCGGGAGATGCTGCGCCTTCTCTGCTGGTTGAAAATACTGTGCGGAAACGAGGATTTAGTTGGGATGATCTCTATGAACATGTGCAGGATTATATCTTAAAGGTAATGTTGGTCTGAGTTAATACTTTCCGCACCTGCACATAGTGGATTGATCACCATTATTTGGGGTTGTGGGTTGTGCTGTAGATAAGGGGATATTAGGCCAGCATTTTATATAAAGGTTTACTGGCAGAGATTACTTTGAGCGATAATACCACTTTTGTATCTTATTTAAGTTACAGCATGTTGATTTTATTATTCTTTTTGGGGCAATAAAGAGTCTCTATAAAAATCTGACTTAATACACCGCTTAACTTAAAAGCTATTCCTAAATACCTACTTATAAAACTATTTATTTTCTTCTGTTATGTTTTAGGAAATGGAAAACTATGAAAAATCTAAAACTTTTGAAAATGTTACAAAACCACTGGCTTCAAGTTTACTACATATGACTGTTGCTGGATCTATTAAAGGTTAGTTCTTATAGATATTGCTGGTTACTAGTTGTTTTACAAATATATACAGCTCAACTCAGCTCTGGATCTAAAAACACCTTAAAGATATATCCTTGTCTTAAATTAAACAAAAAATATGCTTTGTAGTATCTTTAAAGTTTAAATTATGAACATAAAAGAAAAATATACCAGTTATCCAGGTTTTGATGTAAACCAGTTTTTTGTTAAATCTATGTATACTAGTATATGTATACTTTAGAATATCACCTAGAAATATTAATTATTTAATGTTTTTTTACAGGAGGCAGAGGACACATAAAATGTGAGAAAATCACAAATTCCTGTCTTTTTATATTAAAAAATCACAGGCTAACTAAAGGAATTGGAGATGCATACTTAAATTTACTCTACAAATATGTTATTTCAAATGACTATTATGTGGGTTTCATATCTCAACAAACTTGGGAAGGTATACATATTTAGTATTCATAATTAAAATACAATAAGTACATAATTATCAATCATGAATTCATGAATTTTTATATAAGACAGGACAGGACAGACAGACATAGGCAATATTATCTAAGAAACTATTACCTACTTAAAATTGTTGAGATCTATACTTTGTTTACTTTAGTTTTCCAACAGCAGGTTATTGTGTGTGATTAGCTTAAATATCTTATGGTGTACAATCACACACAAAGGGCAGCATACTCTCGCCCATATTAATATTCAAACTATGTTATTTCAGAATTGCTGGAAGTTTGTTTGTCAGCCAGTGGCTCAAGTTACTCAAAGCTTGATTTATACACAAAACTACGTTTGGTGTGTATTCTAATGTTAAATGGCAGTAAATGCTGCCAGTTCACGAACCCTCTGAGGGACTCTTTGCCACAGTTACAAAAGCTATTTCTGAACCCTACTATGGACAAAAAAGTGCAAGAAGTCACCATAGAAATAATGCTGCTCTTAGTGCAAAAGGTAAATTTATTTGTGTGTAAATTGAGTTGAGTGAGGTCATGTTCATGTATTCTATTCTATTCTCTTTGGGGGTCTAGGTACCTGCAAAATGGATAATAAGTACACTAGCTTTAGTATAATCCTCCAAAAATATATGAATAATGTTTTTATATATTTATTTCAGCTTTCAACAGAGTATCGACTAGCAATGTGCGAATTCACAGAAGGAATTTTAGGAATGATCCTTTCTTTTTACGATCAGAATTTGGACAAGAAAAAGGTAAATATCCACACTTTAGTCTAGCTCCAGTGTGTGATAATAAATTATTGCAGTTAAAAGACTTTCACATCCTTACAAAATTAACGTTTTAATTCTTATTTTTTTCAGTCACTGCTTTTCAAATTATTGCATATGACTGTTATGTTGCATCACCCACAAGGTAAATTGCAAGCAGAGGATGGCAGCCTGGCATACAATTGGAATAATTGGAACAAACATTTGTTCAGCATAACAGAAATTATACATTTAGAAGTAAAAGTAATGCAGAAGTCTTCTGTTACAAAATTTCGGATTAAAGATGGTGATGTGAAGGATTGTCGCCATTTCTACAGCCTGGCAGCATCTGTATTTTACCAGGTACATATTAACAAACAAATAGTTGACTGAGCGTTCAGGACATCTCAGGGAGAAAAGGGGTTTCTCTAAATTACGAAAAAATAAGTTAGGCTGCATTTTAACCACAACTCTATTTAAATGTTTGTATAAAAATAACATAAGTTCTAAATCTTGTATCAAATGTATTATAAATATTTTTCTTCTCACTCATCTAGATTTTTAATGGTTGCGTCGTGAGAAACCAAAATGAAGACGGCAGTAATGCAAGCAAACGCCAAAAGCTGTCTGCTTGCCAAAACAAAGATTTCTCCGATCTTGTTGAAGAGCTTCGACAAAATCAAGTATCATGGTAGGTATTTTATTTTTTATATAAATACTTAAATATATTTTTCCGACTGGAGTCTCCACAAAGTTATCCATGCCTGAATTAAGAAAGACACAAAGCTCAAAAGTGCCGCTCTTCTTTGCTGTCCTTACAAAAGTCATTTACCTTTTCCAGGCTGGGTATAATAGCAGAGTACATCAAACAATACGGCGGCCTGACCCCAGCTGCGCAGTACCCGGCACTGCTGCGGGTACTAGACGGGTACATATCCAGCACAAACCCGGGGAAGGACTGGCCACTGTTTGAGGAGCTGTCGTGCAATGTGCTGACACTGTTGACCGCGCAGACCGAGCTGGAACGCGCGCGTTATGACGCTGTTTGCTTGTCGTTGTGGAACTCCTGTGTTCGGTAAGAGCTCTGAATGTTGTAAAATATTGTTTGCTTCAATTTAATGCATTTCAGAACATCTATGAATACATAGGTA
Source organism: Plutella xylostella (assembly GCF_932276165.1). Classification (NCBI taxonomy): domain Eukaryota; kingdom Metazoa; phylum Arthropoda; class Insecta; order Lepidoptera; family Plutellidae; genus Plutella; species Plutella xylostella. The sequence goes on along the minus strand of NC_063984.1, from coordinate 4,584,722 downwards.
GGTACTTAATTGATTTGCTATCGTAAGACTGGGTCTTATTTTTAGGGGCAATATTTTCATTTGTTATCTTTTCAGACACGCTGCTCTGGGAGATAATGTCCACAAAGCGATGCACGGCGTTTTACAATGCCTCTTACGCTGCGGCATTATAAACTTTGAGAATGTGCAGTCTTTAGTCAAGCCTTGCTATGAGAGAGCCATGCCCGTGACAGATTATAGTGTGAAGACTCTAGCACACATCATTCATGTCTTCTTTGCCAAATACAACAACGCTAGTGATAAGGAAAAGGCTTTCAGATGGTTCGCTCAGGGCGAAGTCACATGCACGGATATGACGAATGTACAAGACTTTCTGTTGAGATTGGTCTCTAACGAAAATTTTGATTTGGAAGCTGTATCCGCCACACCAGCTACGCGTCATGTCTTATATGAAACATTATTCGATACTATCGATAAATGCATTCTGTTTAGTGAGTTCCAGCTATCACTGGACGATGGAACGGCCACCCAAACATCTATGAAAAGTGTTGAAATAAACCGAGATGCAGAAAGTCAAATAAGGAAGTCTTTAGGAAGGAAATTAAATGAAAACTGTGGGCAACTTAAGCAGAAGCAAATTAAGCTAATAGAATTTGCGCAGTTCGTAAAAGTGGTCCTGAACTATTGTCATTTGCTTATAAAATATACAAAGATGGACGCGAACAATTTAATCGAAACCGATCTGTACATCAACTTAAAAAAGTCGCTTAAGTTGCTGTTTTTGTGTTTAACCACAAACCTACAGAACTGCGCCGATAGTACAGACGATTTGAGACTTATAGGTATAGTACAATCTATACTGACTTCAGACTACGAAGCCGTTCTTAACTCTGAGATACGCATGGCTATTGAAGCGGACTTCTTCCAGCCCGTTCACAATGTGATCAGCAGTACCAGCCCTAACGATGACAGAGATCAAGACATGGATGATCTAGAAGACGACCTCCTCGACATGAGAAGGCTCTGCATCCACCTCCTAGCAGCGTACTGTAGACACGATACTCGCTTCAGGCAAGACATTCTCGAGCTGATAATGAACAAAGACTTGTACAATTTTCGGCACAACGCCGATATAAAATGTGCGTTGCAGTGCATGACTATGTTGGTGGAACATTCCGTACAAAATGCGCCTTACGGTAAGTTGACAATTCAATAGAATGAACTAAGATAGTAGACAAGTAGCACACTTTCTCCCTGTTATTTATATACCTTTGTTCCTTACAGAATCCGTGCTGGGTCTGATGTTTTCCATGTGTCGAGAACTATTTCGGAATTCCGAAGTGACTGGAGGGTTGCTAAAGATACTTCTACTGGTGTTAGACGGCGCGTGGCCTACATTATCTGCAGCCATGAAACAAAACTGCCACATCATGGTCGACCGCTACCTAGCAATATGCAAGAACCTCTTCTACCCTCCAGAGGTGGCAGCTTTGATTTACGAATGTGCGGTCAAAATTGAAGTCCTGGCAAAAAAAGAAGATCCCACTTCTGAAAACAAGTACAAGGAGCGGTTGATAGCGGGTACGACGGGGGACATCAACTGTATGAGGCTGTATTGTTGCTACCTGCTGAAACAAATAGCGTCGGACTATGACTCCGCAGATGTTCAGCTGCATATAGCTGGGGCACTGGAACTGTTTGTGATTAATGTAAGTACCTAAACATAAATAATAATAGTATGTATAACGTAATTCTGGATACTCACCTCGACTCGTCTTTCTAAGCAAGTTAGTAAAATTAATATGGTTTTCAGGTTGCGGATAAAAGTGAGCAGATGCAAAAAGATGAATTAGCAAACAGGACACTGACAGTGCTACATGGGTTTTATGCGCTTGCGCAATCCAAACCCTCACTCATAAACAGCGTCATAAAAGCAATTTTAAAAGTACAAAAAGAAAAAACACTCGACGAAGCATTAGTAAAAAAAGTTCTTAATAAAATAGTGAACGATATATCTGGAACAGGGATTAATGCTTATTTGAACAACAATCTCCTTTCGATCCTACATTTTTGGTTTGCTGAAAAGTACAAATTGGATGATTTGCCGATATACCTATTCGGTTTCAATGACATGACCCAGTTCTTGGAGAATAATGTGAAATGGGTGATTCCCGCCGAGATACTGTGGTGTAAACAAGGGAGCATACACGAGAGCCAGGTCATGCAGAAGCTGCAGCGCTCTTCGAACCTGACAGTACAAAACTACGTTGAGGTAACAAACTATCCATATTCCTACCTACCTATATCTTTCTTCTTTTACCTACCCATATCCGTTTGCATATTATGTCACGGCGTTTTAAGCTATCCTCTGGCATGCCCTCTTCACTCCACACCGTCTTTCGTCTTTTGGTCTTCCGCATTAGGTACTCCTTTCATCAAGCCTCATTTTAACATATTATTTTTGGACCGTAAATTAATAATTTAATGAAAATTTTTGTTTCAGTCTTGTTTCTCAACCTTCATTATACTGGTGTTGCCATACATTGTTACCGACAAATATAATCTTGAGTACGAAAAACAAGAAAATCCCTTGGCGTACGCTCAATCAGCCAAGAATGCACAAAAAATGTTTCGTGAAACAAACCAAATAGTGGGAAGTAAGTTTGGGGATTTATTTTTTGAGAAAATGGGTGATTTGGTGTTGCTGTCTGCATCTCATTTGGCCGATTTTGAAGATGTGAACAATATGTACGAACTGAAAGTTCCAAAACCAACAGAAACTTTCTATTACCCGAAAGCAGTTTATTCTGCTGTGCTCAAATATTTTGGAGTGAGTATATTTCTTTAGTATCTTAGTATATTTCAGGCATCAAGGTTTTTTTTACCTAATCCATACTCTTGTTACAGGACGTAACAAATGACGACATCATGAAGTTTCTATGCGAGCAGCACCCCATGGTGATATCGAAAATAATCCTCAAACTTTGGGGCAACGTGCTACAGGAAACGATTCTCGAGCGCAAATCTCTAGCTCTACACGCATTCCTGACATTCATAGAATGCCTCCGCTTTGGCTACAACGCCGATCATTTCGTGTGTAACTTCGCTTGCAACAGTTTGCTACACGGTATTAAAGTGGCAACAAGTACAGTCGAGACGAGAGTGCTTTTGAAGTCTCTTCATACGTTGCTGGTTCAGTTTCTGCCGGGCCAGAGCGAATTGTTGCGTGAGACGATGCCGCTGGCCGTGTCTGTACTGACGTGTAAGAAGGAGGAGGAGTTTGGTCCCGAGTGCCGCGCGACTCTGGATCTGGTCCTGTCGGCGGACCACACTGACGGGACCAGCTTTGCCTCGCAGCGACAGCCGAAGAGGTGTTGCGGAAGTAACACCGAGTTTCTGGACACTTTGAAGACTTATGTTACTAGCTTGGGCTGTCCCAGGTATGAATATACTCCAAATATCATTCACGAAGATGTTTTATTATTCGCATTTCTATATTCAGTACATATATAGTATACAGATATAATATTACATATAATATATTACATATATTATATCTGTATAATATCCGTATTTTCTTCAACCACTGTTTCAGCTATGAGGTGCTCTGCAATCTACACCAGTTCCTGAAAGCAAACAAAGAGTACATATCAGATTTGCGGACGTCATTAAACTTCAAAGGTTTCTCTGAAGACTGCGACACGAGTTTGCTCCATCAAATATTGAAGAGCCTTATTGGGATACTGACATCAGCTTCCGACAATAAGGTTCGTAAGGCACTCAGCATTATTGGTAATGTCACACGAGTGACGTCATAAAAAACCAAAATTTTCATGCAAATCCATTCACGCGCATTATACACACGTCCTAACCCTCCATTAACTCCCCCAGTCGACAATCAAAGTATGCAACTGCAAATCCATTTACGCACATTATACACTTGTCCTAATCATCCATCCACTCCTCCAGACCACAATCAAAGTCTGCAACTGCATATCCGAGCTTGGAACCTTCGACCTCAAGACGCTAGTAATGGCGGCGCCTCCAGACACCAAGACCGTGGTGGATCTGAAGCCGGCGCAGTACTTCGCGATCGTGGTGCTGAAGAGCCTGGCGCGGGTGCTGGTGGGCGAGGCGCCGGCTGTGGTCAGCAAGGTCATGGGCACGCTGGCCAGGCTGCTCAAGTATCGGGAGGGGAAGATCGCTTTTGGTAAGTTACCTTCTTGAGAAACGTACTACGTTATACTCTATACAGGGTGTTGCAAAATTGGTATATTAAGCCGAAAAGGGTCCACACAACTTATCCCGGAGATAACGTTTTCGATGTTGGAATCGGGCGCACGACATTTTTATCGTCCCATACAAAATTTAATCCATATTTTAGTCTGTATCGTTTTTGGCAACCCTACGTTCTAATATCATTACGTCAAAAGCTGACGTGTTTATTGTAAACAAAAACATAACCTCAAAAACATATGATAAATCGGAGGCCGCAAATTAGAAATATTACTGATTAGAAACACAAGAGTATGTTTGGAATTTGTACGTTATACCTCCCTAGTTTAGAAACATTGCAATAAGAACATTCTTGGGATACAATCAAAGAAAAACATACCTAGTTAATTCCAAAGTTCAATCCATTTTCACAACAATCCTTTTCCACAACAAACACAACACTACATCTTCAACTCTTCACAGACATCTGATGAACCACCGCAGCCTCAAATAATCACATTAATCACATTCCACTTTCACAATACTAACTGTTTTGAAGTAATACTTAACACGAAAAACAACAAAACACTTGAACCACGAGAAAAAGGTTAAATCGGTCAGACTTGTGTAAGTTCCAAGTGTTTCGGTTTAATTATGCTAATGTTTAAATCCGCACTGAATCTCGATTATAATTATTCCTATGAACTTCCAAATTAGTTACTAGTAATATTATTTAGTAAACATAAAAAAGCAGAAAGCAATTTTTCCACCCGTTGCCATATTGTTGCCTTGTTGCCAATAGAGAAAATAAACTAACTACGATGTTGCCAGTAACTAGTAAGTCGAAGACCCGTTCCCGTTTCCGGCATTTTTATTTCGTCGGATTTCATAACCCAATTAAATAAACAGAAATAGTTTTACTAAGTATTTTTTTTCACTGTCTATTATTTACGTAATATTAGAGACAAGTAAAAATAAATACCGGCGTGAACTCGCATTTTACGCTTTCGCGGCGCGAGTGTAGCGCGGGCTTAAAGAATAAAATATTTAAAAATGAACGGATCGGTTTCCATAGGTACGTGATTTTATAAGGTCGTTGACACTCGTTGATATGTAGGTCACTGTGTCACGATAGGGTTGTTGGTACCCAGTTTTCGAGTAAAACTTTGGACGTTAATTACTCAAAAACGGTAACGTATTTTGAGATTGTGACTTCTTTCCCGGGCTTAGATATAACATGCTGCATATGCTGGTTTCGGCTTGATATACCCTTTTTGCAACACCCTGTATAACGAAAAACTAAGCTTCGGAGCGCTGCTGCGCGACCAACGACTCTATCTCGCTGTATTAAATGTGCCGTTTGCACGACAGCTTTGTTTTTAGGGTTCCGTAGCCAAAATGGCAAAAACGGAACCCTTATAGTTTCGTCATGTCCGTCTGTCCGTCTGTCCGTCTGTCCGTCTGTCACAGCCGATTTACTCGGAAACTATAAGTACTACAGAAATGAAATTTGATGGGAATATGTGTTGTATGAACCGCTACAAAAATATGACACTAAATAGTAAAAAAAAGAATTGGGGGTGGGGCCCCCCATACATGTAACTGAGGGATGAAATTTTTTTTTTCGATGTACATACCCGTGTGGGGTATCAATGGAAAGGTCTTTTAAAATGATATAAAGTTTTCTAAAAAACATTTTTCTTAAAGTGAACGGTTTTTGAGATATCAGCTCTCAAAGTCGTAAAAAGTATATCCCCCCCCCTCTATTTTTATAACTACGGGGTATAAAATTCTAAAAAAAATAGAGGTGATGCATGCTAATTAACTCTTTCAACGATTTTTGGTTTGATCAAAGTATCTCTTATAGTTTTTGAGATAGGTTGATTTAAGCTACGGAACCCTTTGTGCGCGAACCCGACTCGCACTTGGCCGGTTTTCGTCAGTTTAGTTAGAGTAACCCTCCTGGACTTGTGTTTCTAATAGCCACACAAAGGTTCTTATGATTTTTTTTTATTGAAAAATGTAAAAACATTTCAGATTTAGGCGAAGTGGACCAGCAAGTCTTGAGGCAGTTCTTATCATCAAAAAGTAACTACATACAAGCAAAGTTCAGAGTGAACGAAGATAAGTTCAACGCCTACAGCAGAACCGACTTCTGGCTGCCCACTGACAATGAGAGCCATAAGGAATGGATATGCAGGATCACTGTCACCCTTCTGAACATTGTCACTTCTGGAGAAAACTACCTGGCTACCCTTGGAGTAGTCTGTAAGGCCAAGGTGAGATTATCTCTGCTACCTATATTTGCAAATAATTGTGACTTATATAAGGTACTTATTGACCTTTTTCCTTTACAGCCAAACCTCAGTCAAAACATTCTTCCACCCCTGATCGGATTATTGCTTTCCATTTCAAATGATACTCAAATAACGGTGGTCAGCAACCAAATCAACAGCTTCCTAAACTTCTTCTGGGATAAAACGTTCAACAACAGTTCGTCAGACAGCAATGGCGGTGGCGGGAGTCGGCATGAGATCGACCACGACCAGAAGATGATCATTCGCGATGTCTTGGAAGTGGTCAACTTTGTGCGCTTGCAGAGAATCCACTATAACAAACGGTAAGTCTAATCCAGAAGTAGAGTCTTAATATGTGTTTTGTAATTACCTGCATAGGTTTCCTGAAAATAGTCATTTTTTTGCCCGTATCACTTAGCCTTTTATATTGTACACACATGCATTATTTCATTGAAGCATACGTTTAATAAAATTTTGATATATAGCAAGCCTCCCTCGATCTTTGAGGACTCTACCAAACCTTCAACAATCCCATCAATTTATCATTGCAACCCCATACAACTTTACGCTTACAGGCCAGACGACTTCGAATCCCTAAACTACCTGAAGCTAGACTACGACATGGCGTCGTGGGCCGCCGCGATATCTGACAACAGCCTGGCGGCGCTGTACTATGGGGAGCTCTGGGCCCTGGCTCAGAATGAGGGCGTCCCCCCGGGCGCGCCCGACGCCACCGCCGCGCTGCCTGGCGGGGAGAATGTGCAGAGGATCTTTAGAAAGGTTAGTTAGATATGAAAATGGTTCTTGAATTATAGGCCCTGTCACATTAGAATCGGTTAATATGGTGCGATGCGAGCTCGCAACACACGTGACGTCACGCTCTCTCCTATTGGATATCTGGGAGGAGGAGGGAGGTATTTTCGATGCCTGCCAGTTTTTTTATCGAGCTCGGAAGTATACCTACTGAGGGTAATGTCGCCGGTGGTAGGTGAGTGCGCTGTTTGCAATCGTGGATTTTATGTAAGTTGCAATCAATCAATAACCTCTTCCAAGACACGTTATATCCGTCTGTGAATACTACATCACCCACATTGGTTATGACATTATGTTATTTATGTAAGTAAGTTGGATATTGGTAGTAAGTTATTTAAAATTAATAATATGAGGAAGTGGTGCATAAATACGGTTAACGGTATTTACAACCTTCTTACAGTGTTACACGTCTATCGGAGAAACAGACGCAATAGACGGCTGCGGCAGTGGACACTTGACCAGTGAACTGGAGAAACGGAAGCATCTAATAAATACGGGGCAGTATACCGACGCGCTGTTGTTTCACGACATCGCGCTTTCGCATGGGACGGATCAAGATGACGTCACCCTTCAGTATGGAGTGGTCAAGTCGCTTTACAAGTCCGGAATGCATCATTTGGCATTGCAATATATTAATTCGCTGCCAGAGAATGATAAGCTTGATGATGTGAAGTACGAATGCTTAGCGTTCTTAGGTGGGTATTGTTTCTCAGGATACACTGAATATGATTATGCTTATATTTATCATAAACTAAACACACTTCTTTACAGGAGACTGGAGCGTATTCGTCGATAGCAACGAAACAGAAAACAAACTGAACAATCCGAACACAAACATGAATTCCCTTCTGAAAGAACTGCGGTACGCTTCCCTGAAAGACTGCCTCAACCTTCAGTTGCAGTCGCCAGACTTTGAAGACAAACTCATTGTACCCCTGAACAGAGCTAAAATGGCCGTCTCTAAGCTCTCACAGAAGTTGAACATGGATAACTGTCAGAGCGTGTACACAGTGGTGTCTCAACTTCAGATGTTCAATGATTTAGAGGCATATCACTCGGTGCGAGGCAACAAGACTCCCATGACAGAGTTGCTAAGGAGGTGGCAGGTGCAGAAACTAGCGCCCTTCCAAGACTTCAAGCATGTAGAGACGCTGATCTCGCAAAGAAGCATCATTCTGGAACATGCTTCGAGGGCGTATGCGAATCTGTCAGACGACATCGTTAACTTGCAGTTGAAGTACACAGGTGAGAAAATTCTCGATCAAGACTTGAAGAGAAAGTAATATACTAGCATACTATGTAGAAAAGAGTATAAAGCAAAAAAAACTGTCATTCGGTGCTCCTGTCCTGCAGTTAAAGTCTTGCAGGTGCACAATGGATGCAACATTTTCAGACGGCGGCAATTTTGCTTTTCTTTCGTGACCGACCTGTTCTATTTTTTATCTTTATTTCAGAACTGGGCTTATCAAATGAGAGGATCCAGCTATCGCAGCGTCTGCTGGCGATGGCTAAGCGATGCAAGACTTCGGGCGAAGTGGCGCTGGTGGAAAGCCAGATATTTTGGGCGAAGGGACACAAGGAAATAGCCCTGTCACTGCTGAGCAATGTCACTAATAGCCAAGAACAGAATGTGAAACTTACGGCCACTGCTTTAAGGTACGTAAACGTATACTGATTGGTACTTCAATGTTATTTTTCTACCTATGACTTCTATTGTGTACAGGGCTATGTCCAGGAGTGTACGTGTTTGGGTTGTTTTTTTACATTCAATAGTAATTAAATTTTAATTTATTTTGTAGTAGATGGCGACACTGCTTAAGATAACAATTGTTGACTTTACAGACAATACGGCTTGTGGATGGCAGAGTCTAAACGTGAGAACGCCAGAGACATAATAGACAAGTACTTGCAGCGAAGCCTGCAGGTGTTGGGCGCGGGTGAGGACGCTGACATCAGACTGAAGGTCTACTCCGACATTGCTAAGTTCGCTGACACTGAATATAAACAGGTAAGGGCCTAAACTTTTATGTTGAGGTTTTTAGTGTTAAAAGCTATTACACTAGCTGTTCCCTCGAGCTTCGCTTTTCCTTAAAAAGTTTTCCCGTGGGAATTCCGGGATAAAAAAGTACCCTGTGTTCTTTCTCAGGGTCTAGCTAGACCGTATGTAGGTATACCAAATTTCACTCAAATCAGTTCAGTAGTTTTGGCGTGAAAGAGTAACAGACAGACAGACGGACACAGTTACTTTCACATTTATAATATTAGTTAGGATTCATTTTAAAAACTTCAGCCTGTGATATAACTGCATATTTTTTATTTAGGTTGTTACTTACATGAAGTCGCCTAAGTTTGAAAATAAGGTCAAATGTATGGAGAATATGAAAGGCACCGCTAGCTGTTTAAGAAGCACACAACAGTCCTTGACGAAGTAAGTAATATTTAGGATAATGATAAATGTATATTTACTCACACATTATATTATCCAGTTCAAATTGTATAAATAACATGATCTTTTCAGAGATGAAAGAAAGGCAATGGTGACTAACGAAAAATTGAGTCTTTTGGATGAAGCTGAAATACACAGCACGATCGCTGAAAAGAAGAGGTTCTTGGAACTGGCCATGAAGTAAGTCACAAAATATTTTGAAATATTTCATCTTAAAAACATTACCCTCCTCCTTCGGCAGTCGGGTAAAAATGCTTTACGTTAAAAATAAACCGCGTTATACATGTCGGTAATGACGATTTAATTAAAAATCGTCATCCAAACATCGTTTCCATTTGCAGACGTGAGCAAACCTCCCGACGTCGGTACATCATATTGTTAGTGTTGAAGCATCTGTAACTTGACTCTCACGGTTGAAAGTGCTTTTTCGAGTGTCCAGAATCGCGCATCTTAATTCCTGAAATCCTTAAATCTTACAGATACTACCTGCTATCACTAAAGCAATCCGAAGACAACAACCTATCCGTGTTCCGGATCATCTCCCTCTGGCTGGAGAACCAGGACTTGGAGTTCGACGACCGCGACGGGGGCTCCTTCGAGAGCCTTCTGCGATCAGTTCCTTCGAGAAAGTACGTGGCCGTACTGCCTCAGCTCGCGCCGAGGCTGACGAATTATGAGGACGCGTTCAGCAAGAACTTGAATGAGATTATTTGTAAGTTTTGCTTGTTTTTGTTTGTATGTACCTCAAGGGTTTTTAACCGACTCCAAAGAAAGATTTCTCAATGGAGGTTCTCAATGGAGGTTTGTATTTTTATATTAGTTAGATATATAACTAATGGGGGACTCCTTCGAGAGCCTTCTGCGCTCGGTGCCGTCCAGGAAGTACGTGGCAGTGCTGCCTCAGCTCGCGCCGAGGCTGACGAACTATGAGGACGCGTTTAGCAAGAACTTGAATTAGATTATTTGTAAGTTTTGTTTGTGTGTACCTGGAGGCTTTTTAACAACTTAAAAAAAGAGGAGGTTCTCAATGCGTCTATGTTTTATATTATCTCTTCTTTGTGTGTACTTAAGGCTTATTAACCGACTTAAAAAAGAGAAGGTTCTCATTTCGTCTGTTTTTATTTGTTACATAATATAAAATATATTTCAAGCATTATTTATATATTTGGGGCTGAATAAAATCCGTGCAATGTAATGATGTCCAATAGAACCATGACTACTTTGCCATAAAGAAGTATATACCCTGTTTCACATAAGAATTCTCCTGACACAACCCTTACTTGATTTGAAATCTACAATCGCTTATTTTATGAGACTTTATCTATCAAAGAACACAAGTTTATTGCCTTCACATTTCACATGACCCTTACTTGGTTTAAAATCTACAATCGCTTATCTTATATGCCACTTTAATAAAGAATACCATATTCCTAACCTTCACATTCCACACCCCCAGTGCGTTGCTCCAAAGACCACCCTCACCACACCCTCCCCATACTCTTCGGGCTCAAGAACTCTGACAAAGACCACGTGATCCTCAACGCGAGCGCGGGGGCGGCGGGGGCGGGGGCGGCGGTGGCGGGGCGCGCGCGCGGGGGGAGCGACGAGCCCCGGGTGGTGGCCGCCGCGGCGCTGCTGAGGCAAGTCAGCCAGGCTGATAATGAGTTGAAGAGTGTTATAGCGCAAATGGAGCGCATGTGTGATGGTGAGTTTTGTTTTCTTTTCAAGGTTATGGGTTTTCTTTTTTATTTCTGCGCAATGTGTGACGCTATGGATATAGGTACCAAAGATTATAAAAACAAGTGTAGATGGCGCCTCTGGACATATTATGGGGATAAATTTCAGTGTCATTGTTTTATGAAATGGGAATTTTACAATGTTGTGTAACTGTTGTCATCATGATCATCACTTCACAACCCATCACGTCCCCACTGCTGGGGCACGGAGCTCCTTCCAATGAAGGAAGGGTTTGAGCCTAGTCCAACGCGCAACGCGCTTTTATATTGAACTGTTGTAAATACTTTTAAATATGTAATGTAGCTCGTGCTTTCGAATATAATATATATAAATATAAAATCAAGTTTGTATATTCCAGCCATCATAAGCTTTGCCAACTACACATCGAAGGCGAAGGAACAGAGACAGGCGGTGCCGAAATCAGAACCTCTATCCAAACTGAAGGATCTCAGCGACATTCCAATACCGACCATCAACCTACCGATTAGAAAAGACTGCAAGTACACAGACTTCCCTGGTGAGTGACTGAAATTAAACTTAATTGCATTGCATTAAGAGTTTAAGCGTTTAATGAGTGTTTTGTCTCTACAGCGATTGTTTCATTCGACAATAAGTTCGACCTCGTGGGCGGCATCAACTGTCCAAAGAAGATGACTTGCAAGGGATCAGATGGTCGAGAGAGGACTATATTGATAAAGGTACGTTTTTATAATAAATTATCAAATGAAGCAATAAACCTTACTGAGCAAAAATTTAAGAATTATGTTAAAGCTACATTATGTAGTAAAGCTTACTATAGTATAAGTGATTATTTAAACGACAAAAACGCGTGGTCTTGTCCACCTCAGCTAAGGCTATTGAAAAAATGAAATGGATATAGGTACTTAAATAAAATTGTAGGTACTAGATACAAGTAAAAATTGTAATAGATACATATATAAGGAAAAAGTTGAAAAGATGCTCGAGGAGTTTCTTTCGCCATTTCTTTCCTTCTCAATCACGGGGCCTTTGTGAAATGGTGGTAGATGACTATCGACAAATAATTGTAAAATTTTACGTCGATTAAACCATTTGAATTTGAAATTTGAATTTTAATTTGAAAAAATTTGAATTTGGTACGATACTATACTATAGTATTGAAACCCCCGATCAAAAAAAAAAATGTTGCTAATTCCGAAACTGAAGACTGCGTGTAATTTTTCTCAGATGGGTTATTGCAGACCGAAACCCGTAGCCAGCATTGGTTGGAGGCGGAAAGCCAACGACAGAGTTTTGTATTAACTCAACTTGCTTACATCCGGCACCGATGATGACTGGCTGAATGAAGTTTATAGTTCATTCACAATCTGTTGAGTCTCGCCCATTTTATTTAGTTTACTGTTGAGTCTTGCACATTTTTTTGCATCACTTACAGCACAATTTTATAACACACCAATAGAATGATCTATAAAAAGCCTATTACAAGTTTCTACTAATAGACATATTACATGTGATATGTGTCTACCAGGGAGAAGACGATCTGCGGCAGGACGCGGTGATGCAGCAGGTGTTCAGCATCGTCAACACGCTGCTCGAGATCAACCCCGTCACCGCGCGAAACAAGCTGCTGATTCGCACGTATAAGGTCAGCTATAATGAGGAAAAATAGTTTACATTATTACAGAAGTTGATGGCGCTGTTTTATCGAAAAAACTGTGAAACCCTCGGAAGAATGATTTTATGTTCATTGGATCACTTCTTACCTTATTCCGAGAGGCTGATGCTCGGAACTTTTGGTTACATGTGGGTCTTTTTTATGAACTGAGGCTCTTTTACATTAGTGCAATCACCAGCAACATCTATTTCTGAAGCTGACTGTACTAATTTAAAAGAGGACTTGCCAAACTCTTAAAACTGCTTATTCCAGGTACCTAATTTGATAATTTACAGAAGTCACAGTATAACTACTTATAAAGCTGACCGTTCATCTTGTTCCCGCCAGGTGGTGCCGCTGTCGCGTCGCTCGGGCGTGCTAGAATGGTGTGAGGGCACCGTGCCGCTCGGCCTGTACCTAGCCGGGACCCACTCCGCGCCCGGCGCACACCGACTGTACCGACCCAAGGTAACTGTAGCTCACTTGTACACACTAGTACCTGCAGTCGCCGCCAGGTGGCGCGCACCGACTGTACCGACCCAAGGTAACTGTAGCTCACTTGTACACACTAGTACCTGCAGTCGCCGCCAGGTGGCGCACACCGACTGTACCGACCCAAGGTAACTGTAGCTCACTTGTACACACTAGTACCTGCAGTCGCCGCCAGGTGGCGCGCACCGACTGTACCGACCCAAGGTAACTGTAGCTCACTTGTACACACTAGTACCTGCAGTCGCCGCCAGGTGGCGCACACCGACTGTACCGACCCAAGGTAACTGTAGCTCACTTGTACACACTAGTACCTGCAGTCGCCGCCAGGTGGCGCGCACCGACTGTACCGACCCAAGGTAACTGTAGCTCACTTGTATGCACTAGTACCTGCAGTCGCCGCCAGGTGGCGCGCACCGACTGTACCGACCCAAGGTAACTGTAGCTCACCTGTACACACTAGTACCTGCAGTCGCCGCCAGGTGGCGCACACCGACTGTACCGACCCAAGGTAACTGTAGCTCACTTGTATGCACTAGTACCTGCAGTCGCCGCCAGGTGGCGCGCACCGACTGTACCGACCCAAGGTAACTGTAGCTCACCTGTACACACTAGTACCTGCAGTCGCCGCCAGGTGGCGCCGCTCGGCCTGTACCTAGCCGGGACCCACTCCGCGCCCGGCGCGCACAGACTGTACCGACCCAAGGTAACTGTGGCCCACTTGTATACACTAGTACCTGCAGTCGCCGCCAGGTGGCCTGTACCTAGCCGGGACCCACTCCGCGCCCGGCGCCCACAGACTGTACCGACCTAAGGTAATAAACATACCAGAAACGACTCTATTGAGACTGTAGGTTAGTTGCCAGCTTCTAGCTTCAGGGTCTGACATCATTCCCGCAAATTGATAAGTCGATCAGAGTTCTGTCAGGGTACTAAAAAACAAAGCAGCTGCTTCTTTTTCGAGGTTCTTATTCAATTTACTTTGACTACTATATTGTTCTTGGGATTTGCCGCTACGCGACCTATTTTCACCAAATCCATTTAAACAGAGGTTATTTACTAGAGAATCATGTGTAGATGTACTGAGGAGCACTGTGTTCCTTGTTCTATAAGCTAAAATGCTTATCATCACGATTGAGCACATCATCAATTCCCACACACGAAACTTAACCAACCCGGCAACCGTTAACCTTAGACCACCATCCCCTAACGCATTCTTACCCCCCAGGATATATCCCCTAACATGGCCCGCTCCAAGATGACAGCCTGCCACACCTCGGGCCGGTCCAACTCAGTTAAACTGGCGACGTTCCAGAGCATTCTGCGCGAGTTCCGCCCCGTGTTCCACTACTTCTTCACGGAGCACTACCACGACCCCGTCGCGTGGTATGAGCGACGCCTGGCTTATACTAAAAGGTATGTGTCGATGTTATTTGACGATTTTTGAGTGTGGTTCATGGAATAGCCAGTGAGCTTAACGTCTTCCACTACTTCTGAACTACCAGAAGGGCTAGTACGGGGCGCATTTAAGACGTGACAAAAGTTCTCCGTCGCGCTCGCTCTTGAGATTGCACGATGTGAGTGAGCGCGATGCAAAACGTATTAAATGCGCCCCGTGCTACCAGCCCCGTCGCGTGGTATGAGGAATGAGCGCCGACAGGCTTATATGAAAAGGTAAGTACACAACTTACCTTTAAATTTAGCCAACATGGCCCGCTCCAAGATGACAGCCTGCCACACCTCGGGCAGGTCCAACTCAGTGAAACTGGCGACGTTCCAGAGCATTCTGCGCGAGTTCCGCCCCGTGTTCCACTACTTCTTCACGGAGCACTACCACGACCCTGTCGCGTGGTACGAGCGACGACTGGCTTATACTAAGAGGTATGTGTAAAGAATCTACACTGTATACAGGGTTATTGGTAAGTAGACCTGATCCTTTCAGGAGGTGATAGAGGAAGGCATTTCCATTCGATTGAACCCAATAATGCATTATCCTAAACTTAACCATTTCTAAGATATTGAATTTTTAAGGTTTTTTTATTTTTTTGCCAAAATTTTATGCTTAAAGCCGAGAATAAAAACAACTAGCCATATTTCAATATTTTTTTTGGTTGTTTTGCATAAGTAACACCTTAATAAACTAATTAAAATAATTAAATGTGCATTATTTGACTTAAATTAGAGACTATTGTGTATATTTCAATATCAAATCGATTTTGGTATCACCAAGATATGGCCAAAACAACCAGCAAAGACGGACCAAATTCAACAGGAAAACTAACAAAATTAGACCAATTTAAAGGTAAAAAGTGTGATTGTTTTCAGTCCTATTGACTTTAGTATGGAAACCCCTGTTGAGTTTTCTCCGCTTTCTCTGGTTGTTTTAGCCATATGTTGGTGATACCTTAATCGATTTGATATTGAATTATCTTGTTTGAAAGCTTATTAGTTGACCACGTTTTTAAGCTGAAGTGCACAAAAAAATGTCATATGAAATTCTTTTTTAATTGAATTTATTTGTTTTTGCGTTTTGAATATTTTTTTAAAATGTTTAACTATTTTGAGGTATTGTGTCTAATTTCAGAAGAATAATGCACATTTGATTATTTTAATTAGTTTATTAAGGTGTTACTTATGCAAAACAACCAAAAAAAAATATTGAAATATGGCTAGTTGTTTTTATTCTCGGTTTTAAGCATAAAATTTTGGCAAAAAAAAAAACTTAAAAATTCGATATCTTAGAAATGGTTAAGTTTAGGATAATGCATTATTGGGTTCAATCGACTGGAAATGCCTTCCTCTATCACCTCCTGAAAGGATCAGGTCTACTTGCCAATAACCCTGTTTGTTATTTGACGATTTTTGAGTGTTGTTCATGGAATAGCCGTGTTCCACTACTTCTTCACGGAACACTACGCGCGGTACGTATGAGCGCCGACTGGCTTATACGAAAAGGTGAGTTTTTGATAGATTAGGAATTGTGATTGTGGTCCATGCGATGGTCAGTCAGTGTGACTTTAAGATAGAGTAAATGTATGCTGCATTGAAGAAATTCATGGAAACTATAGAGGTAAGGCAGCCTGTGATTGGGGGTAGACAAGACTCGTAAATTTTCACGTTCCGCAAAATGAATGAATAATTATAATTAAAATCATTTGTATTTTTTTTCAGTGTAGCGACATCATCCATGGTTGGCTACATAATGGGGCTTGGCGATAGACATGTTCAAAACATATTAGTGGACAAAAGAACTGCAGAAGTCATCCACATAGATTTTGGTAAGGAATTCTGCTATGATTTGAAATTTGCAATCTCTAAACTGCAATTCTATATATTTTTGATGCTGCATTAATATCCTCACTGACCTGCTGTTTAAATTTCAGGAATTGCATTTGACCAAGGAAAAGCTCTGCCGACCCCAGAGACCATTCCGTTCCGACTGACACAAGATATCATCGCGGGCTTCGGATGCAGCGGCGTTGAAGGGGTTTTCAGGAGGTAATGAATGTCTGAAATCTTATCCAATGTCCATAAGTACTATCGAACAAAAAAGTGTGGACCCCCTTAAGGATCATTTTCCTTTGCAGGCATCTGCCATAAATGACTCGCTCTTGACCAATGGGGTACAAGTTGACCAAAAGTTACTGTCTCTATTACCACCAGATGTGTAAACACAACAACATTTCATTGTCTTAAAGGTGCGAAAGTCCGAAAGCAATAAATAATACAAAGGGAGAAATTTAAAATAATGGGGATGGTTAAAAAGACAGGCAAAGGCAAATTTGGGATTGCAAAGGATTTGTTTTAAAAGTGGCAACACACTTTTTTGTTCGATAGTACATATGCAATTTTTGAGACAAAAGGGAGGTTAAAAGTATCATCGTGTTAGTAAGATAGCTAATAACGTATCGGTTTCTTAGTTGCTACCCGCCTCTCGTGGTACACATAAATATTTAATACCTATTCACTGTTCAATGTTTCCTCATCTTTCCAGAGGTGGTAAACTTATCAAACAATGTAGTGTAAAAATCTTATTACTACATACAGGTGAGTCTTTCGTGATATCCCAAGGTCATTGTAACAAATGCTGTTCAGAACGAAGAACTCTGTAGCCTACTTTAGGATTTGCACTTACGAAATACTCACCCTGTATTACGACTGTAAATGTAAAACCTGAAAAGATGCTGTATCATACATTTGTATCACCATAAGGTGGCCCTTACCTCTACAGCGTTTATAACTCATGCTGTCTTCACCAGATGCTGCGAGAAGACGATGCAAGTGCTGCGCGACAACCACGAGGCTCTGCTCACGATCCTGGAGGTCTTACTGTGTGACCCGCTCTACTGCTGGTCCATCACGCCCGCGCAGGCCAACCGCAAGCAAAACGTGCTCGCGAGTGGTGACACCACGCTCACTGGTATGTCACACTACTGTTGCTAGGTCATATTGTGCTGCTGGTTTGTCTCACTGTACTGCTGATTTATTCCACTGGGTGGCTAGTCCGTGCAGTAGCGCTGAATGCGTCACACTAAGCAGCTAGTCACAGTGTGCTGCTGATTCGTCTCAGTGTGCTGCTGGTCAATTATCCAGCAAGCCTCTACAACTCGCTCACTGGTATGTAGAATAGTGTAATAATGACGATAAGATTCAAAGCCTATAGGCCGAGTGGAGTAGCGCGTGGTTTTGACCAAATCCGCATGTAAGGTGAGATAAATATAATCCCATCAAAAACAATACTTGTCAAAAAAACCAAGTCTCGTAACTCAGTTGTTCTACGGTAAAAAGTTGTGAGAGCCATGTAATACCGAGTCTTATCCACGCACGCATCTCAATCTTAAAAATCTTTAATGTTTTATATAAATATATTGACTTGGTCATCGCACTAAATAATTTATACTAAATATTTATTTATTATTTAGTGCGATGACCAAGTCAATATATTTATATAAATCTCAATCTTAAAAATCTTTAATGTTTTATATAAATATATTGACTTGGTCATCGCACTAAATAATTTATACTAAATATTTATTTATTATTTAGTGCGATGACCAAGTCAATATATTTATCGCACTAAATAATTTATACTAAATATTTATTTATTATTTAGTGCGATGACCAAGTCAATATATTTATATAAATCTCAATCTTAAAAATCTTTAATGTTTTATATAAATATATTGACTTGGTCATCGCACTAAATAATTTATACTAAATATTTATTTATTATTTAGTGCGATGACCAAGTCAATATATTTATATAAAACATTAAAGATTTTTAAGATTGAGATGCGTGCGTGGATAAGACTCGGTATTACATGGCTCTCACAACTTTTTACCGTAGAACAACTGAGTTACGAGACTTGGTTTTTTTGACAAGTATTGTTTTTGATGGGATCTCATTTCTTTTTGTATTTTGTAGACAGTTCTACTTTTTTTTATTCTCGGTACCTTCTAGATACGTAGGTGTGTTAACTTAGTTTGGTAGGTTGCCTACCTACTAGTACCTACATAAATCGCAAACTTGAGGTAAGAATCAAATATCTTTATTTTTGGCTACGTAATGTACGTAATGAATAAACGTAACTTTGATACTTCGTACTGCATCAAATTTCCCTAATTAAATTTCAACCTTAGTTTCCAATACACAAAGTTCATTGTACATTAAGAAAATTTGACTATAAGTGGTAGCACTGGTAGCCTGGCCCTGTAGCATAGGGTGCTATTAAGACGTGACAAGAGTTCTCCGTCGCGCTCGCTCTTAAGGCTGCGCAATGTGAGTGAGCGCGAAGCAAAACTCTTGTCACGTCTTAAATACGCCCTGTACTAGCCCTTCTGATGTGCTTTGTCCGTAGACTCCGTAGGTAGGTAATCCATCCTTTGCGGATTTAATTTGCATGACGGGAATTTTTTGCCCGATTTATAGATAATATATAATGATAGGGTCACGTAGTCACGTCGAAGGTCCAGGACTCTGCGTGGCCCCCTCGAAGAAGAAATCCGAAGGAATCTTGATATGCACTCACAAAATTCACTTGTCTGTTTATAATTATAGTACAAATATAATGCTCAATGGCAGCTGATGATATTCAACCGATATTTCCAAAATTCACAATTATTCCGATAATCGCAACCGCGCCGAATTACAAAAGAAGAACAACCAGACGAAGATTGACAACGACTGACAAAGTAAAGTAAGGTATCAAAGTAAAATTAACCTACCGTACAAAGGAGCAGATTTATTTCAATCTACCCACATATAAATATTTAAGTGTATTCGACCCGTATGAAACACCGAAACATTTAAATTTTTAACTACTAGAAATTACCTATATCATAAAAATCATGACTATATTTCTCTTCACCAGTGCAAGCGAGCAGCGGCCTGGCGGAGCGCGCGTTGCTAGCCGTGGCCAGCAAGCTGAGCGGCACAGAGGGCGGCGTGGCGGGCGGCGTGGCGGTCCCCGGGCAGGTGGCACGGCTGGTGCACGCCGCCACCGACCCCGCCAACCTGTCGCGGCTGTTCCCCGGCTGGCAACCCTATTTGTAGAGTTAATTTGCGTATGGCAACACTTATAAAATATTAGCTTTCGTTAATATACAGCGCCATGATATCGCTGATGCGTGCGTAGAACGCTTGCAGAACGCGATATAGTCGCGCTGCGCTCTTTTATTAACGTAAAGAAGATTAATAATTTGAATTTTATGAACACTGAACTTCGATTCTATTGTGAGATGTTCCCACGTATTGTTTTATTTTCGCTAGCATGTGGATCTAAGTACGAAGCATATCGAGTGCTCTCCTACAGTACACAAAATTGCTACCTGTGATACTTTTGATCTAATGGAACCTATAAAATAATTAAGTTTTTGATTTTATCGTTGAACGGCTAGCTTTTTGTGTAGCTGTACACTTTTATGTGAATATGTTAATGAATGGCTGTACCTTTTATACTCTCTGTGATGATTACCTAATTGTAACGTGTACCTACCTATGTGATTATGTAATAATAATGGTAATAAATAAGATATTTTTAATAAATAGGTGTTTATTTTATACTAGCTGTTCCCGCGCGCTTCGCATCGCCTTATAAAGTTTTCCCGTGGGAATTCCGGGATAGAAAGTAGCCTATGTTCTTTCCCAGGGTCTAGAACTCTAGACCGTATGTATACCATTCAAAATTATGTATAAATTCATTATTTCATTCAAATCCGTTCAGTAGTTTTGGCATTTATAATATTAGTTAGGATGCCCCGGATAGAATCTACCTACTCAGTGTTGATGATGATTTCGTTCAGTTGACACATCGGCTTCACAGCGAAACGTCTCTACTGCAATATTGCACTAAGCTATACCATTGACAAAAGAATAAAGAGGACTTGGCATAAAAATCGGTACTTAAAAATATATCGTCGTCTCTTTTTAACTTATTTGTGTTATCGTACGTAAAAAAGGACAACAGTAGTTTTGTCTTTGCCTAAAATTACAACATTGCGATCGGTCGCCATGTTGATTGACCAAGATTGACATCCAAACACAAGGTACTTCAGCTGTCAAACAATTTGTTTGTTTACATTTTTCAAGAAAAAAGCCGCCATTTTAATTGACACCAAAGTTTAGGTAAGCGCATTTTTTTCGTTGATATGGCATGTCCTCTCTTTATTCTTTTGTCAATGAGCTATACTCTGTCCATTATATTATTGGTTTTTGACATTCCAAATCCCATACATATTTGATGCTAAGGAAAACCAACATTACTTATAGTAGACATAAGGAAACGTCAAAAATACAATAATATAGTGGAAGTTATAATAATATATCTAGTGTGTTCCCCTCCCGACCCCCCCCCCCCCCCTTCTTACTTCACTTTAAGCGCGCGAGCGGGTCAGAAGAGGAGCGCCCTTCAAGGTCAAGTCTCAAGTTAGAGACGAATGTCCACTGCCGGCTAAACGAAGTTAGTTTTTCTTACATGTGATGGGCGTCCACCGCAAACTATGCACTATGCGGGTACAGGGTACAATCTCAAAATAATAACTTACTAGCCCTACGCGTTGGTAGATCAGCCATGAATATGGTTCTAGTGCCTTTAAACCAAAGTAAAGGGTGCAGCGTGCAAAACATTGTGGCGTCGCGTCTACTCGCGTCCCATATTTTTATGTATTTACTAGCTGTTCCCGCGCGCTTCGCTTCGCCTTAAAAAGTTTTCCCGTGGGAATTCCGGGATAAAAAGTAGCCTATGTTCTTTCCCAGGGTCTAGACCGTATGTATACCAAATTTCATTAAAATCCGTTCAGTAGTTTTGGCGTGAAAGAGTAACAGACAGACAGACAGACAGACAGACAGATAGACAGACAGACACAGTTACTTTCGCATTTATAATATTAGTTAGGATATTAGTTAGGATTCTAGGCACAAAATAATTTGAGTCTAAAGCCTTAAAAAAACACCGATCATAGACAAGTTTATTTTTCTCTATGGTCAATGATCGGTGACTGACAGGTGACAGTAGCTGTCAAAAATTTTGAGTTTTTCTTTTTGTTCAAGAATATTTATTTAAAATCGTAACGTAGCCGTAGTTGCTATTTAGTGCTAGATTCTGCATTAATTCTTGATTTTGCAGTACTAATTGTAAGGTATTATCATGAACCCTTGTTCAGTAGCTGCACCGCAGCATGACAGTGATGGCGATGGAAGATGGACAAGCATAGTGAGTTTTACATTAAATGATTGTATTCCCAGCTCTAGGATAGTATTATTCCCTGGAAATTTACTATCCGCTACATTTATATAGTTTTTATCATGGTAAATTTCTACACTTAATCTATAACTTAACTTTTATGTACTGCCTTAGTTGGATACTTGCATAAATAAATAAATCAATGCTTAATTTACTTTGATATTTGGGTCATTGCAGCACGGTCAGTGAAGAAATACTAACTTTTTCAGTATTGAATTCTTTTGAAAGAAATTCTTATAGTTTATGACTGAAAATTGTTTTTGCAGCACAATCGTTTCCTGTCTGATGCAAAAGGAAAAGATGCAGATGTAATTTTTATTGGTGATTCCATTTTACAAGCCCTGGAACATACAGAAGTCTGGAACCAGTGGTTTGCCCCTCTACACTGCCTGAACTTTAGCATTCATAATGATCAAACACAAAATGTTTTATGGAGGATTCAAAATGGTGTTCTTGATTACGTGGAACCAAAAGTGAGTTGACAAACATTCAGCAACATGATTTATCTATGTTGTTGTAGTTATGTTCATTGAGTGTGTTTTTGACGAGGACAGAGAGAATGCCTTTTAGAACATACATTTAAAATATTAGAATGTCTCTTTAACATGCCAGACGACTTATCTGATGGCTCTAAATTAGAGAATAGCACAGGGGGTTATCAGTAAAAAGACAATCTTTGGTCCAAATAGGTTGACCACCCACCTCTGGCCTAGCTCATACCATGCATAAGTTTTAATTTTATAACCTAAGTTATAAACCTTATAAAATGCTCAACTCAGAATTATAACAAGTTTAACACACTTAATTTTTCAGATAATAGTGCTGCATGTTGGAACTAACAATATTGACCACACACCAGAAGAAGTGACTGAAGGTATTCTGGAAATCATTAGAACTATCAAAGAGAAACAACCAAATGCATATATTGTGCTACCCGTAAGTAATCAACTTATTTCTGTTTTCAGTAACTTAATTCAAACTTTTACTAACAATCATATTTTAATCTTTTTAGAGTTTACTTCCTCGAGGTCAGCATCCAAACAAACTTAGAGAAAAAAATGCAAAAATCAATCAACTTTTGAAAGAAAAAGTTTCCAATATAAATAAAGTTGAAATGGTCACCATAGACAAGGGTTTTGTGCAATTAGATGGCACCATCAGCCATCATGACATGCATGACTACCTCATACCCACCAATGCGGCATGTCGGAAGGCCTTTGAGCCAATTCATGACATTCTGCAACAGTTGCTATCTGAAGGAGAGCCGGAGAAAGACTTGACACCTTCGGAATAACATTGTCTACTGAAGGGAATAGCTTTACTTGCAGCAAGCTCAGTGTCATGAACAAGAAGGTACTTAAAGTTGTAGCTATTTAGCTTTTTTATTCTAGGCTTAAAATATTATTATGAGTCTGTTATTTATTATTTCTTATTTAGTAATATTTACTTCAACATTCCAAATTTTACACTGTTTGGCTGTGTTTCCAAGAAACATTTTAAATTAGTTTTTTAGACATATGTACCAATAGCAATGAAATGTGCTCATAAAATTCCATTTAGATTTAAGGAAACTTTTTAAATATGTATTTGCCTTGGAATTAATAGTTCTATATGTGCTTTTGATTAGATAAGTACCATTATAGTATACATTTTCTAGGGGTTAGTTTTTGAGTTTAAGCTGATAACAGTATGAAATAGCTGAAATTTTTCAGCTTCAATGAAATGAACTACTTACTCACATAATCTAATTTGAACCAAAGATTATTTATTTTGTACTACTTACATATTTTCTGGTGTATGGAAATATTATATTTACCATTGCATTGGTTTCAAACTGTCTGAATAAAAGTTATCTGTGGGATGTCATAAAACTATAATTTTCTACACACATATATTTTATCCACAATGTAAAAAGCATGGTGTTTTCCATTACCTACATTGTGAAATAGAACTTTAATCTTATGTATTTTATCTCTTTGTGAAAGTGTTCAGGCAGGCCCTCTACTTGTCAGTTGTATGAGTATTGTATGCTACTTACCTCATACAATTACTCCTTTGTACTAATAATTAACAGACATAATGCAGTATTTTTTATATGATTATGATTACATAATAAGTCATTGCTGGGAGGCTTATGTACTTAATAGGCATTGTATCATGGTAGTTACTCTAGTATTGGTACTGATGTACTCTGTTGCCAAACTTATTGCTTGAATCTCAGAACTTTTCTATAAGTAGGTATTCTAGTATTTATTTGCATGAAAAGCTTATAACAATTATGTACTAAGAATAGTGCAATTGATTGGATACATTTTTATATTATAAAAAAATCCTACACTTAACATTGTTTCATTATTTACCTCAATATAATTATTCACCACACTTGACAGAAACGACGTCTCAATAACACCTTCCTGTATGAGCGGTGGTAGCTCAGTCGGGTAAGCGCCCGCTTCTCACGCCAAAGATGCGGGTTCGAATCCCGGCGCTGACATGTACCAATGAGTTCTTTTCTGAATTTAAGTACAATGTATACCATCGCTCTTACGGTGAAGGAAAACATCGTGAGGAAACCTGCATATCTAGATTTAGCACATCTAGATATGTGAACCCACCAACTCGCAGTGGACCAGCGTGGTGGGAAAAATGGTCCAAGCTTAGGAAGGCAGTTTAGAGGGTTTAGACCTTGGGGATATGCACAAAGGTTCCATTCGAGAGAGCCAGGTGCAGGTACTGTTACCCCCACAGAATAGAAAACACCTTCCTGAGTGTCCTGTAAACTGTAGCTTATGTACTTCCAGCGCACCATGGGCACTTGGAGACTAAAATCATTTTACCACAGTGACAAACACTTGGGCCATTCTAGTGTTGGCCACCAACACTCCTAGAGTAAGTAAGCAAACCTTTGCGGATCAAAGTGTTTTTTTTTTCTCAACCTCGTGTCCCACTGCTGGGCAAAGGTCTCAATTGATCAAAGTTAGTCAACAAATAAAAACAATATGGTAAATTAATAAGTAATCTATTCTTAGTAAAATAATCAAATTTGCATTCTAGTATTTGCTAAATAAACTGTTGATATAGAGGTTCAATGGTAACATTCCACTTGTAAGTTTCAATTTTTTGTCATAAATATTAAAATTACATTGTTCTAGTCTTTTTAAATAATTGTCTACAGCTATAGCAGGAAGTAATATTTGATGCACAGTCTTTGGTACTGAAATACTCCGTGCCTGAAAAAGAAAAAGTAACTATGTAAGTATTAAAAGTTACATAAGTTTAGGCCAGGCACATTTTGTGTATGTGTCGCAGCCGGATCGTATAATCCGCCGCATTACATTACGGCTGGCCGCATTACATAACAGGGCCGCTTTGTAATGCGCCGGATCAACGTTTAGCCGGATTGAATACGGCTGGATGAAATTTCGGCGGATTGTATTCGACGTCGTGCGTCCTTCAATATGGCTGGCCGTAATGCAATACGGCGAGGAATTAGCCGCCGCTTTGAAAGTGTTTATTTTCCGTTTTTAACACTCGTGGCGCTGCCTGACATAACAACAACAATGGCGTCGGATATGAGTATTTTAAATGAAGAAATCGTGATAAATACGTTAGTGGACAGTGACTTTCAGAACAATTTTAACGTGCCGTTAAATATTTTCTATTCCGCTCAATGCGGGACAGTGAAGAAACCATGGACAGAGGACCGAGTTTCGGAGGTTATAATGCACGTCAAAACAGGTAAAGTGCCCATGGACTCTGGTGGTCGGCGGAATTCCACACAATATTACTGGGGCTAAAAATATAATATCATGAATGTGGTCGGCCAACTGTCTTAGATCTCTACATATAAATGATTATTTCATAATATTGTAGTAAAGTATTTTAGCCAAATAGCATAGTATTTTATAAATACGGTACTTAATTCTAAAGCTAAGTATTTTATTTACTATATTAGTGTGTATGATAATAATTCTAGACTAGTAAAAATTTCGTATGAAGAAACCTATGAGTGATTAATAAAAAAGATTTTTAATTCAAACGTTGCTTTATTTTATAAGTATGGTCATGGTCAACCTACAATTTCAGTAGATGTACGATGTGGCTAAACTTGGGCCGCCGTATTGAAGAACGTATGGAAATGAAAATCCGGCTAAACATTGATCCAGCGCATTACAAAGCGGCCCTGTCATGTAATGCGGCCAGCCGTAATGTAATGCGGCGGATTATACGATCTGGCTGCGACATATGCAACAGGGTGGAATTTCTTTGGTGATTTAATGAGTTTTTTATTTTCAGTTATTTCAACCAGAGCTTATAATGTGTTGAGTTCATGGACATGGTGGTGTTTAGCTGGGTCACTGATCAAATTGGCCACCAAGAATAATAAAAAACAGAAACTGACCTTTTGTAAATGACTATTTGCCCTGCTGGCAACATCAAAAGTAACATTTCTCAGGTTTTCACTATCACCTCCACGCAAAACATTTTCTTGACTTAACTGATACTTCATGAGGATCTCCATGGGAAGGGATACCATTTTGTGATGACTGGCCACTTGGGTGGATCTAAAACAATAAGATGGAGGTAATTTTAAACAATGGAAATGCTAAACTATTTTAATACTTAGCAAAAACTGGGACCAACAAAGTTTTCACAACAATAGTGTTCTGCCTTGTTTAGATAGGGCCAAGAATGGGAATAAGAGAATAATAATGTGGTAGGAACATTACTGAAATATTGGTTGCATATTGCAGAAATATTCTGACTTTATAATATATCTTCAGTGGTGATATGACATCCCAGTGACCTAAAACTTATGTGTTTCATTTAATTTTCTCATCTACAAATAATAATATATCTGTAAAGTTAATATTTTGTCAGAATGTGCTTACCTTAACAAATTGACAATTCCTTGAGCTTTCCCCAGATGTGAGACGGCATGATCGGCATGCACATCGGCCACTCCCGCGATGCTCAGCAGCAAGTAGTAAATGGAGGAGACAGTCTCCTCTGCATACTTCTCAACATCTTCCAAAGTTTGAAAATATTTAGTTTTAAGTAGATTGTTTCGGGCCATGACTAATCTTTCTAAATATCTTCTTGGAAGTTTATAACTGCTGCATACCTACAATAAAATAAATAAATGTATCATAAATTAAATAAACATCATAACTCTTTAATGGAAGGTCAAAATAAGGAAAAAATGCACTTTTGGGCTACAAGAAGGTAAAAATGTATTTCAAGACGACAACTTATATCAATGTATTTAGCTACTCACTTTGAATAATTCTTGAGCTACAGGGTTGGCTGGCACATTTCGAACTTGTTGCTCTTTCTTGTAAATAGTGCCTACTGTGTCGTACCAGAACTGAAGGCGCATGGCTGCAATTTGCGGGTCGGAGGTGGTGTCCTGCACCCGCGCGATCTCCACATTGAAGGCTCTCACGACCAGAGCCGGAGATCGAACTGCTTTAGTCAACAGAAGAGTGGACAGGAAGTTCTCATAGTCATACTGTCTATCTGCAAATAATTATACAGTACCAGAACACAGTAAATAAGAACTACTAGCATGGACTAAGAGTATCTAGACTAGATGTTTATGTTTTTCATTTAATAATACCAATGAATAGAGTGCAGTAATTAATTAACCCACTGACGGACACTGACTGCATTTGACGTCCTCCAAACTTTTAGAAAAAAATCACAACGTCGAATGCAGTCCCCACTCTTTTTCTAATTATTTCAACAACGGTCAATGCAGTCCTGTTTTACCTAGAGTTTGTATGAAGACCATCTTTTTGTGCTTTATTTGGAAGGATTTCAAAGTTATATGTGCACCCAGAGTACCTTTTTTTCACACAGAAATAAGTTTTCATACAGAAAAAAGTGTGACCTCATACGCACACAACGGTCACCGACGTCGTGTTTTCTTTACTGCGCCTAGGCAGTGTGCCGGCATGTGCACCAGCAAATCATCACTTAACTCCCATACAAAAATGTTGTGCGTTTTTATGAGTTTCACCGTTAATCTAGTGTCCATCAATGTGTCATACCTCACAATATTGGAGCAGTAATCCAATGAATTTGGGTTAGGTTCTTTGGATAAAGTAGCCAGTGATCTTCTTATAAATAATGACATTTTAAATCTATTTACTTGAAACATTGTTTTATTCGCTAGGGCTTAAGGGTATTTAAAGAACAAAACAAATAATACTTGAAGAGTTCTCTTTCCTTTACAATTTTCATTTATTTTGCCAAAAACAGAAAGAAATGTCATCTAAACATTATGCACACATTATGTCAGAAGTCATCAGTCAGATTCTTGCTCTGGGAGTTATGTAATTATTGGTCTGTGTACATTTTCGGTGACACAGTTTCCGAAAAGACTACAATGCTGCTTCTGGCATTGCTGGCACCACACTTGTCTTGTTTATTTGTATTAAAGTATTAAATTTGTTATTCGTTGTATGCTGTATTAGCTAAATACCTACCTAAACACCAAAATAATTTTGGCGAATATAGGTACTGACCACACAAGGCAGTTTTGGCAAATAATACGCAAATAGCCAAGTGGGGTGGTAGCATTGACTTATATTTCTTTTGAAATCATAGGGTGGTAGCATAAGAATCCATAAGGGGATCGTAGGTGGACATCTTTGATCTATCTATCTATAGTAACTAGTAAAGTAAGTATTTAGCAAAAATGGAAGTTTATAAATATACTAGAAAAACCGCACACTCAGCCGCCGCCGCCTTACCGTGCAGAAATTTACTATGAGAAATCCGCAATCCGCGCGGTGAAGTGTGTGAACCGCCTTAGTGTTTTGAGATTACGTTGACTTGGTACCAAGGGATGAAAACTCGCTACACTCGGGCACCAAACCCCGCCCGCCCCGGGGAATAAATAAATAAGGCTTCACATGGGGTCAAAACTATGGATTTCATTACGAAAACGAGGAATGAATGACATAATAAAATCAATTAGGATTTAGGTACAAATGGGTACAAAGGTCAGATGGACATGCCAGTAAGTACGCGTACTTATGGCTTGACGACCTTTTTCGACCGTTTGTCACCTTACTTTCGTAGTTACTTCAGAAACAAAAAAGTTGGTTGAGCTTTAAGTACCCGTAGGTACTTACCTACTCGTGCGTCTATCTGGCCCTTAAGACAATGCACTAAGCATGAAAAATTCACCTTTCTTCCTACATAAAAATTTATGAACACGTTTCTAGGAAATAAAAAATATCATGTAGAACTACTACCACTGAGTTAAGATAGGTATTAAACTCGGTGATTACTACGAAATACATAATTTACGTATATTTAGAATTACATATTATGATGATGAATCACGATAATCTACATATTTCCAATAAATATTGACTTCAGTATTTACCTTATTATGACAGAGTAGGTATATTATATTAAAAGTTAGTTAATAAGTTAATTACTTGCATAAATACTTTCATACCTTTGGTACCTATACCTAGGGAAATGGGGCGACAAGATGTGAAAATGAAGCGGCGCGAACGGGAGTGAGTAGTTTAAAAGAAGGTACGAAAAGGGAATCCGTGTCTTCTACTACCTACCTACTAATACAACAAAAAAAAAACCGGCCAAGTGCGAGTCGGGCTCGCGCACAAAGGGTTCCTTAGTAAGCACAATAACTTAACCAAAATTACAGTTAAATCAACCTATCTCAAAAACTATAAGAGATACTTTGATCAAACCAAAAATCGATGAAAGAGTTAATTAGCATGCATCACCCCTTTTTTTTTTAGAATTTTATACCCCGTAGTTATAAAAATAGAGGGGGGGGACATACTTTTTACGACTTTGAGAGCTGATATCTCAAAAACCGTTCACTTTAAGAAAAATGTTTTCTAGAAAACTTTATATCATTTTAAAAGACCTTTCCATTGATACCCCACACGGGTATGTACATCGAAAAAAAAAATTTCATCCCTCAGTTACATGTATGGGGGGCCCCACCCCCAATTCTTTTTTTTACTATTTAGTGTCATATTTTTGTAGCGGTTCATACAACACATATTCCCATCAAATTTCATCACTGTAGTACTTATAGTTTCCGAGTAAATCGGCTGTGACAGACGGACAGACGGACAGACGGACAGACGGACATGACGAAACTATAAGGGTTCCGTTTTTGCCATTTTGGCTACGGAACCCTAATAAATCAGATGGCTTATTATTATGTGGCTACGCGGCAACGCCCATGAGTAGATCATTTTCATAAAGACAAGACATAGATGACAAGTATAAATTAGCAGTAGGTACCGATGTATGCTAATAATGCATATTTTTTTGCTCTCCTTTCTTTGCTTTAATTTTTAATTCATCAAATCATACATAACTAAGTAACTTACTTAAGTAAGTATTTCTTTTAGAACTGAGACGAAAATCATACGTAAAATCGCGACCATGAGTTGCAATTTTACCTAGTCCAATAAGATGTTTTTTGTAGTTACAGATAGGTACTTTTATTTAGTAAGTATAGGTTTATGTGAACCCTGCACTACTTGTTGGTAAGTTATGTTATTTACCAGTAGAGCCAGACATAAGAACAACAAAGTCGCAGTCATGTAAAGTACCTACTTAGTTACATATTAAGTATTACATTGGTAGATATTGATACTGTGATATTATGTTCAACAAACAACACGTTAATTTAAATAAAATATTAACCAAGTAAGTTTGGAATTGGAAGGCCTCTACATTCTAGAAGGCTCTAGTAAGCTTTCGTCGCATAAGCTTCAAATTGAATTCACCGCGGGCGGCGTCGTCGATGCGGGAAGGTACTTTCTATTCGCCACGAAGGTTCAATCTAGAAACAGAGGAGTATACATTCCTCGACAGGGTACAATATTTTCCATTCCCGTCTCTTGTTATCAACACTGGCGACTGTCGTCATCGCATCTGCATACTAATATAAACCAGTTCCGCCACTTTTAAGTCTGTGCCACCACAGTTTCTAAACAAAACTGTGGTGTCTTGTGCGTCGAACGCTACTCCAAGTGTAGATCCCCACGTAGCTGCCAAAAATCTTGTGTGCCCATGTCACGAAGAAAATCCGTCAGTAAGGAATGGGAAGTGAGAGCTTCTACTTTGGCGCGTAAAACAAATAACTTAATTAGAGACATAATACAGAATCTCCAGGTGGAACCAAACCCTGAAAAACAACTGATTGCGCTTTCAGTAGGTAAGTTCGAAATGCTTTTATAATATTGAAATAATCCATCGATCCTTAAATATCTACATATCAAAAATAAATAATCAATTAAACTTATGTTTGGATTCAGCTTGAGCCTATACCTACGGTAACATTAGCATCCTTATGCACGAAAACTTAGCCCTACGTTCACTTTAGTACTTAAGTGTTTATTTTATCTCAGTTAATTTATGCAGAAATTACTTAACTATAAAACTCTATTTTTGTATAAGTCAGTTAGTTACTGTTGCTACGGGTAGGCTGCATTTAACACTATCGATGTCCTGTTTTAACCCCCTCTAGATCTTACAGCCTAAACTAATTTATTTAAACACAACTTTACCGTTTTCAAAAATAGGTACAGCCATATTTTAGAAAACTGTAAATTTGTGTTTAATTTAGTTTAGGCTGTAAAAAAACCGTAAAAATTAATGTAAGTGAGATCTAGCGATCTTTATTGTTGGTAAAATAGGTAACAAGGTATATATATGCGTAGTTAACTACATACTTCAAGCAGCCCAGTACCTACTTACTTAAATATAAACTTAGACAAATGAGCATCTTAAAAAAACCTGTAAAATAAGAAATTAGCATCAAAACTCGTGGTGCCACAAAACAAGTTATGTAATTTTGGACTAAATTTATAGCGTATTTTAAACAGGTAGTTAGGTATCCTCTTAAAATTATGCCAAGGTCACAAAGATTGCGCCATATTTTTTTCCAGCCAGGACCTGAAGTTAAAATATACGTTTAACGACTTTCAGGAGACCCGACGACGTTCGGTAACTTGAACCCCCCGGAGCAAGTGCTACAGGCAGTGCGGGAGAGTGTTGACCTGCACACCAGCCGCGGCTACGGACCCAGCTATGGGTACCCCGAGGCCAGGCGCGCCGTGGCGCAGTACAGCGCGCACCAGGGCGACGTCTCACCCGATGACGTGATCCTCTGCAGCGGATGCTCTCACGCGATAGAGATGGCTATCACAGTGTTAGCAGACTCTGGACAAAACATTCTTGTCCCCAAACCAGGGTTTATGATTTACAAGACCCTGGCTGAAGGATTAGGCATTGAGCTGAAATACTACCG
The DNA here is from genome assembly GCF_932276165.1 of Plutella xylostella. Classification (NCBI taxonomy): domain Eukaryota; kingdom Metazoa; phylum Arthropoda; class Insecta; order Lepidoptera; family Plutellidae; genus Plutella; species Plutella xylostella. The sequence continues at coordinate 4,552,054 of NC_063984.1, read as the reverse complement.
ATTACTTGTAAGTATGGATAGCTATAGATAGAGTGTAGCTCTATTTAAGAATATTCGTTCAGTCAGAATATTACGTTTTATTTTTTAAAACATAATAAAACAACAGGTCAGGTGATGTTATACAAGTTTCTAGAAACAGAACAAGTTTTCCAGTGAGCGAGATTTGCATACCGCCTGTTTATTTGCGCGCCAATTTTAATAAGTCATATAGGTTTCGATATTCTAATGGATCTTATACCCTTTCAGCCTCACCAACAATGGAAGATAGACTTAGAAGATCTAGAATGTCAGATAGACGACGATACGGCAGCGATCGTTGTAATAAACCCATCGAACCCATGCGGATCAGTCTACACAAAAGAACATTTAAGCGATGTTCTGGACATAGCCTCCAGGAACAAAATTCCTGTTATTGCTGATGAAATATACGAGCACATGGTTTTTTCAGGAAATGAGTTCACTGCAATATCTTCATTGTCAAAAGACGTGCCAGTGCTCACCTGTGGCGGCTTAACAAAACGATTTTTGGTCCCGGGTTGGCGAATGGGTTGGGTCATTGTACATGATCGCCAAAATGTTTTTGGTAAAGAAGTCCGCAAGGGTTTGACTAATTTATCAGCAAGAATCGTCGGTCCCAACACCATAGTTCAAAGAGCGCTGCCCTCCATCCTGAGTCTCACTCCGCAAAGCTTCTTCGACGATGTGATACTGTTCATTGAGGTAAGTTTATAAATCCTTTAATTCATACAAAAATCATGGATACGTTTTTTGAACAATCACTGAAAAGGTTTTTTAAGTACTTATGTATATCGGGATAACCACGTATGTTACGTACTATATTTTTTTTTACTATTTATCATTAAAATTAATTTATATTTCAGAATAACGCCAAAATGGCATACGATATGTTACGTCGGGTGGTTGGCTTACGTCCCACAATGCCACAAGGGGCCATGTACATGATGATTGAAATAAAAATGGCGCAGTTAACAGATATTAAAGATGATCTTGACTTCGTAGAGCGTTTGATGTGTGAGCAGTCTGTCTTCTGCTTACCCGGAAAGGTACGTAATTATAAATGCCCATTATGTACTTACCTAACTTCAGCCAGTAACTGATAATGATAATGATAATGATAATATACGCGTGGTTTAATACGCGTCCACCAAGCACAGCGCCGTATTTATGGCGTTGGCGTTATTTACTTTTAAGTTTCTACGCTTTTGTTCCAGTGTTTCGAATATCCAAACTACATGAGGATAGTGCTGACGGTGCCTAACGATATCCTCCGTGAGGCATGCAAGAGGATCGACGCTTTCTGCCGAGACCACGCCGCTCAACGCGAGAACATAAAGGCCGTAGACAACTTCGCCGTGACTCTACCCGCTGATGAAGAAGTTTATTGTGAAAATGAGGTGCCATCTGTTCTATAATTAATTAAGTAAACTATAACTAAGATAAATTTTGTATAAGCCTAGGTACTTTAAGTTAGCAAATAAAAATAGGGTCGGAATTCAAAGACAGTAGGACAAAAGTTTGAGAAAATATGTAACTAGGTAGGTACTTAGGTACTTACCGCTGCGTTGAGATAAGACGTAAATTTTAATTTTGATTTATGAATAATGAGCCTTTTCAACAAAACCAATGCTGAAATTAATAAAGTTTGTAAAATGTTAAACTGAAACTATTTTTTTAATTCAAGATTTCTGCGCCATTTTTATGATAAAAAATTTGATTGTTTATGGTATGGCTAGTATTGCCACATGAAATAAAGCTAATACAGCCTGGCAAAAAAGAGTACAAAAAGGGTTAAAACGTTTTTTTTGATACTGATTTATAGTAGAAACATAGGCAAGGTAATCGTAAGCACACGTTGCGTGAGATAGGTCGCGTTGGCCCAGTAGGTTTCTACATTAATAATAATAAAAAAAATTATATTTCCTACTTTTATTTGCCAAGCTGTACCTCGAGTCGTAGGCTCAGAATAATAACAGGCGCCGTTTTTAAGCTGCGTACAGACCGGGCCAACAAACGGCCAACGAAGCATATTTATCGTTCGCTAGCGTTGGCCTCCGCATGCTCGTTGGTGTTCGTTAATACGTCCAAATACAATTAGTGCTCGAACGAACGTTCGTTGGCACTTGGTTCCGGCTCTTTTCTCTTTCATTCGCAATTTAATCATGGACGATGAAAACATCATTATAATTGAAAACATCTCGTCGTTACTCCATTCTTTGTTTTTCTGCATGATCTAAATGGCGGGAAATAACCAAGTAATTATCATATTGGACGTCTACACGCTACGCTCTCTTGCTTCAACTGAGCGTTCGTTCATTGGCCTTCGGCGACCGTCCAAACAGGGTTCGTTCAAATAGCTCGATTTCTTTGATGTTGCCACCACGCTTCGGATCGCCGGCACACGCCAACGAGCGATCGTTGGCATTCGCTAATCAAAACCGAAACCCGTTCGTTGGCCTTCGTTAGGCCGGTGTGTACGCAGCTTTACCCGACTGCCGAAGGAGGAGGGTAATGTTTTTACTATAAATTTTTAATCTGTGAAGTACAGAGCAACAAAAGTAAAGTATTGACACATTGTCAGCCTGCGATTTTGATTGACATTTCAAATTAATCAATTTCCGTATGATTTCCGAGCATTTTCCGAATTTCTAGTTATAAAAACGATATTAATATTGCATACCAGTAGAAAAAGGATACATCTGATTCTAATTGAATAACCTGGTTGCAAGAAAAATATAACATCTTCTAGGAAGGTTGCAAGATGTCTCAACTAAAAACAAATAAAAAGTTCAAGTGGGCTCTCGACTACAATCCAAAGTAAGTTTTACCTACAGTTGTTACTTCTTAGCTTGTTATTAAATATTATAATCAATTACCTAAGTTTCTTTAATATTACTAGGTCTCGTGCGCCATCTACTGAGCTGCCATCGCCACCTGGATTCAGTCTTTCAACCAGTGCAAATTACACAGAAACTTCTAAGGAAAATGACTCAAATTTACTGCTCATCAAAAAACTATGGGATGTGGCCTTGGGACCGCTGAAGCAAGTGCCAATGAACTTGTTCATCATGTACATGGCAGGAAATTCTATATCAATTTTTCCCATTATGATGGTGGGTATGCTGATTGTTCGCCCGGTCAAAGCTCTGTTTGCAACTCAAAGTACTTTCAAAATGGTAGAGGGAACTCAAGCATTTGGTCAAAAGTTTGTCTATTTTATTGGAAACATAGTGAATATTCTATTGGCACTCTATAAATGTCAGAGCATGGGCCTGCTCCCCACACATTCCAGCGACTGGTTAGCGTTTGAAGAGCCGCAAACAAGAGTCGAGCATTTTGGAGGTGGAATATCACTATTATAAACTTAAAATACATACTATGTGTCATTTGTATTTATTACTTTAACCAAATAAATAAATATTATATACAGAACAATATTAGTTAAACATGTTGTTTTTTACTGATTTGATTTGCTTAACTATGCATCCTGTTTTATCATTCAGTTTTGATTCAGCCATAATGTTGTCACAGTGTGCTACAGATGTTACTTTTGACCTAAATTTTGGTACTGCTGTGACAGCATAGGTGGCTACGGGTTTCTTAGTGGGTTGGTCAGCATCTCCCAGAGGATGAGTCTTGTCTTTATTATCTACACTCTTTTCTGGTTCCTTTGCTGCTTCTTTGTTTGAATTTTTATTTAGCATCTTCATAATACAAGATTTAATTTTAGAGAGTACTGTGGCAGGATTATTTACTCTTTTGACCTGTGAATATTTTTAAAGGATACAGTTCAATATTAACAATAAACGAATATTTTCAAGATACATATTATGATTCCTGGTTCTTGTAGATGTAAGAGCACTAACCAATTTATTTATTTTTTCTGATCAGGGTTTTTTGATTTATTCTTCTCATCACAGTGCTGTTGCATAAATCCCTGCATCATATAAAGTTATGCTTATTTTGTAAGAACCAGGAATCAATAATATTACATGATTTACATGTCTGCATAATATAATCATAACTTTTATTAGATTCAAAACTTACTTTATAATTTTGAGTTACATATATCCCAGTGTATACTCCAGTTCCAAATATTATCTGAAAAATTTAATAGTTTTATGGTGAGGATATGAACTATTATGAACTGCTTTCAGTTTTTTTTTTCATAAGTAATGAATTTTAATTAACAATGAGCAGATAAATGATTTTAAAAGGAAACATGCAGAGCTTTGCTGATGCTGTCAGAACAATTTGTCTAAAGAAAAGATCACCGTCGGGGCGCTTGCCCTAATCCAAACAAACGATGACAGATGATATACATGTGAGATAAGGAAAGGGACAACCCCTGTCCTTACGCAAGTTATATTTAAGTCAATAGAGTAGACACTTACACTGGTTTTGATTATGGAGAATATGCAAGCCATTTCGATAGTTTAGGTTTTTGGAACTTGGTATCTATAAAAATACTTATTGAATTGGTTTACTTAGGCATATTTTGTATGGTTTTATACAGTTTTTGTCTGATTTTCTACTTCATTTCTAATTTTATTGGATTTTAAACCCAACAAATGTTTACAAATTGAGATTTGTCATCTTTTCTGACAGAAAAAAACTTCTTATTTTAAAATCACACTTTATGCACCATAAACTCCTTGAGAGGCAAGATCTGTGTTGAGTTGAGAGGAGTGGTAATGTTCTGTGAATCAATGATAAATGGAAGCTCCATGGAAGTAATAAGTATAAATAAGCAATAATGTGATAAGTTCAAGGATAAGTACTTCTCTAACATGATTGTAACCAACATTGAGGGTCACGTCCTTGCAGTGGTCAGGGGCATAGAGAAAAGAACACTATGTCAGGGGTTTAATAACCAGATAACCAGTTTTTAGGAATTAATGTATGGTTCATGGAAATAACCCAATAAAAACTAAACACAATAGGGTTGACAGAGTAAATACACAATTTTAGGAGTTCATGCTATGGATGTAATTAACTATTCCCATTTACACTATAAAATAATATTTACAAAAAATAGACATTATTATTAAATAATAATTCTATAGACATTCTTAACTAATTATTTCTTTCCATCTGAAGCATCTTTAGATAGTTCTTTGAGATAGTTTGAAGCTTTCTCCAATAATGCTTTTGGATCTTCAACTTTATCAATCTGAAAAACAAATTTATTATTATTGAAATATCTGATTGAGAGGTACCTATTAATTTAATTTGTCTACCCGTAATCAAGCACAAAGAAATCTCCGCCATCATTATCCTGTATATATCATTTAGGGTTTCGTTTTTCCCGACCTTTTTCTGTTCCTGGGAAAAGGGATTTTTTTTCAAGATTTTCCGGGAATTCCCGGGATCACGGGAACGAAACCCTATCAATATACAGCTTGATGCTAGATCATCAAAGCTCCTTATGCCTTGTCATAATGATAATCAATTCATATAATAACAAAGCATACCTGGTAATTCTGAGCAATGTACAGTCCAGTGTACACTCCTGCACTAAATATTGCCTGGAAATAAAATATTAATCTGTATAAATGCAGCCCAAGATAACTAGCTAACCTGGAGTTGAGGTTTTGACTGACAGGCCAGGTCCTGAGCCTAGGGATGAACTGAATCTAACCTACCACTACTTATTTGTTTTATTTGAAGGTGTAAGTTGTAATAAATTTATTTACATACCACTCCTTTCAACATCTTGAAAATGTACATTCACTTCCTTTGTGTATTGTCTAACACTGACTTATCCTTGACTTATTTTTAGCGATTTATGTCGCATTTCCCTTAAAATTAATATTTTTAGCACATAAAACCAAAAATGAAAGTCAACGACCGTGACATTGACGTCGAACGTCAGATGACATTTGGATGACATGCCAATGGCATGGCAGTGACAGGCAAATCCAAAGGCAGGGAATAATAGTCTGTGTATATACCTACCTACCACCTTTTCTGACCTCTTCACCAGCATTAGAACAATAACATCACTTGATCCTTCTATACGTCGTAACAACAATGGTCGTAACGTGGTCGTAACCCATAATTTTTTGGCTTATCAGGTGCAAGTGGGATATCCGGTTCCAGTCACCAGCAGAGTCACTCGCCACCACTGCTGTATCCGGCCAGGAGCCGGATATGTAGCTAAGTTCCTATCAGCCAGAATCACCCACACAGTCACTTTAGCTTGAATATACTTATATGTACTTATATTCTGATAGGTAGGAAGGTATCCCATTTATATGCTCCATGCTGGCTCCGGCTAACCCTACCCAGGCCACTACAAATTTCGATTAAGTAGTTACCTATAGTATTGGTTTAACCGACAACATTTGGGACTGTTTTATTAGATAGGTTGGCCTAGTTTGAACATACCTCATCCAGCAGCCCAGCATCAACATAACACAAACATTGCACACCCAAGTCTGAAACAACATTTCCTTCTTTTGTTTCTTAGCCGAACGAAGGGGGGTACGGTAGATTATATTCTACCTATATGTCTATGCTTTGTTAGTGCAGTAATGCAGCAAAAAAGAAATACTAACATAACTAAAATAGTATAATTTATTTAAGTATAGGTAGCACAATGAATAAGAATTTTGGTTGCTACATACCTACTTACAGTCCGTACCGTACAAAATGATAATTAATAAAAAATATAAGTTATATTTACTCACTGATATTAATTATCTGAAAAATTACATGCAGGATCTTTCAGGATAAAGTAGCTATACTTACGCGAGCCAGACTTATGCAATCTCATCTCATGAAATCTCATGAATATTATCCGAGTCACGGAAATTCAACTTTTGTACAATTCATAAATTCTGGAATAACATCATATCTTAAATAATAATTTCTTAAATTAAAACCTATTTTTCTATTTAGATACTTAATACTTATTTAATAATAATTATAAGTTTAGAACCAACTTACAACAGAAAGTTCTTATCTATTAATTAAAACAAAATTATTAGGACTCACACCTAAGGTACACATAACTAAATATTGCTATCATTATTTTCAAACATCATAAAATTCGATCTTATAATATTATGAACATGAACAACCTTCAGTAAAAATTATCACATTGAAACCAACACACACTTGGAATGTTCACTCTTCAACAGTTCTGAACAGGTACTGTATGGAGTCCTCGTGCAGCGCGATGAGGAGCATGATGACGCCGCCCAGCAGGATGCCGAGCACGGCCAGCAGCAGGCTCGCCCAGCGGCCGCGGATGTTGGCGTTCAGCTCCGGCACCAGGTCCGCCAGCGCGATGTACAGGAACGTGCCCGCCGTGGCCGCGTAGATCCACTGCGACGCCGCCTCGTGATCCTCCGCCAGCCACACGCCGCCCGCCATGCCCAGGAAGCTCAGCACCGACGACACCAGGTTGTAGTACAGCGCGCGGCGGATGCTCATGCCGGAGCGCAGCAGCACGGCGAAGTCGCCCAGCTCGTGCGGGAGCTCGTGGCAGAACACGGCCAGCGCCGTCGCGAACCCCGTCACCGGGTCGCCGCTGAACGCCGCGCCGATGGCGAGCCCGTCCGTGAGGTTGTGCAGCCCGTCGCCCACGATCACCATCAGCGCCGTGGAGGTGAGCGGGCGCGGCGCGGCGGCGGGCGGCGGCGGCGCGCCCGGCATCATGGCGCCGAGCTCGATGGGCTCCACGCGCTTCTCCGCCTCCGCCTTCAGCTCCTCGGCGGAGGGGCCGTGCGAGTGCCCGTGCCCGCCGTTCATGGTCTGCATGACGGCCTCCACCGTGTAGAAGAGCAGGATGGTGAGGAAGGTGATGCTGCACTTGAGCACGAGCTCAGTGTCGTCGTGCGGGGGGGCGGGGCCGAGGGCGGGGGCGGCGGGGGCGTGGGAGCGCAGAGCGTGGGGCAGCAGGTGCAGCAGCGCGTCGCCGCACAGGGTGCCCACGGCCAGCCCCACCAGTAGCTGCAGCGCGTGGCTGAACGCGGCCGACTGCAGCAGCGGCACCACCGCCACGCCCGCCAGCCCCGTCGCGCTGATCACCAGGATGCTTAGCGACGCGTAGATCCACGCTGGAATCAACCAAAAGCCTCTATTATACATAGGTATACGTATAGTCTGTAAGACGATCGATATTTGATTAGGTACCTATCTATATATAATTTACCAATCATGACCATTGTGGAAGTTTTCCATCTTGTTGACAATATTACCGATTTAGTTTTAAAAACATTTGCAGGTTGGTATTTGGGTTTTATACTCGTAGCCTATGTTATAATCATAACTACAGAGTAGTTATGTAACTCACTCCAATGCCTCTCAGTCTTGGGCGGTGGCGCCTCGGTCTTGTAGCAGGAGCGCTGGTCGAGCTGGTACACCAGCGCGGGGCACATCTCCAGGAACGTGTGCGGTCGGATGGAGATCACGCCGGGCTCCGTCTTCATGCCGTACACGTCCAGGATCTCTTTCGGAGACAGGCATGGCTTCATCAGCATTTGTGGTGCTGAGACAAGAAATAAAAAGTTTGGTTAAATACAATTAATTTAAAAAAAAAACTATTTTGTGTAGGTGATCGCTAATTAATTTTAAAAAGAGCAGCTCTCTTTATGTTTTGAGCATATTAGCAAATAAAAGTAGACAGAACTGATTGCCCCTTCAAATAACGTTTCAAGTAGTTAACGTTTCTTTACAAAGACCTTCGCCCTAATCGTACCTATAGGCACTCGACCTAAAGTAAGTACCTAAGTATACAGTTTGTGACGTCCACCTCGATATGAATCCTCATTGAGTGAATGAGACGTCAGGATCAGGAATATTAATGGGCCTTGGTTTGGGGTCAGGAGTCTGGATTACTCTGGATTGGTTTATGAGCAACGGGAACGGTCCCTAATAGGATAATCGCGGACTTATCAACAAAAGCGATTGACCTCGCGTTCCTTGACTGACTGCGGACTGGATGTAAACAGGAGGAGGCCTTCTGTAAATCACGTTAGAGGTCTGATGCCATTTTCTGTGGCCGTGAAGTTACGGTTGTATTGTAGCTATAGGCTATTGTCGCTATGGTAGATATACAAGTAGTCATAGGATCTTAGGTAGGTATCGTCGGGTTTCTCATATGGATATAGTTAGATGAAATTGTTTGTGAAGATAAATGCACAGCGTGTTTTTTTTAATTGAATGGAATTAATATGCTTACAAGTCTTACAACTTCCATAGAAAGTCCGTCAACTTTCTAAAGTCTCAATCCAATAGTGCTTTACAACGACCCCCAGAGCAACACCCTGTATATGCAGGTAGTTAAATACTAGACTTCCGTATCAAAGCATCATATACCTACATTACCTACCTACTCCTCTAGTGAATCAAGTTTAGTGCCAAGAATTTACCACTACGAGGTAATTCCGTTGTATTATTGTTTCCGGGGTATACTACGGGCAGATACTATGCAAAAAACCCCCCGATAACAAATATTAAGTTGTAAAGTAAAGTTTTTTTTAAAACAGGAAAGAAACAAGTTTTGAACTTCTATTTTCCACTGATGGAAAGTTGCATTGGCTTTCTACAGAAGTGACCCACAACATCATGCATGCCACCTGCCTCACCGGATTTGCATAGGCAGTTTATTAATGGTGTGGAAGTATGTTTCACAATTTTTTACGTATTTCCTGGTACTATATACTTACTAGAATTATTTGAAATTAGGATAGTTCTTTTAAAAAAAAATTGTAAGCACTATCAACGATCGTTTAGCTGAACTTCAAAATTAATGTCGTACGAACTTAAATCATACCGAAATGACTAGTCTCGCAGAAAGATATAAAGTAGTTAACAAAGTTTTTCGTAGGTTTAATTTATAAACGGTAAAATCTAATTCGCCAAACCAAAAAAGTAAATGGCGGTTTTTTTATCGTAAATAGGAAATAACTAAATAAGTGAGGTGAGTACAGTACACCTACAAGATAAGTATAACGACAACACGTAGTAGTAGGCTACCTATTGTGCATTTTTTTGTCAAAGTGATTGTAGCTCCATCGAGACACGATAGCACGAAGTGACTGAGTTGCCTGACCAACACAGGTGCGAACAATGTGACAATTTTTTTGTAAAAATAATGAGCTTATTCCTACTTTTTTGTTAGTACCTATTGAACAGGTAGGTTCTTATCTACTTCCAACCTAACTAATTGGAATCTAGATGTTAAATAAAAGTAAGAGATTTTTCTGTAATTTTTCCGCCTTTCACTATCAATGTCTTTGATCAGTGATCGGTGATCGCCAAGGGTAGACAAACCTAGATACGCGGAAGTAAGTACCAACAATAGAATTTATAAGAGATTGTACACGTAGTTAGGTACTTGAACTAATCATGAATTGAATTGGTGGTAATTAATATAGCTCCTACCTGTCTATGTATTTTGTAGATTACACATACAAAGCCCTGGCTTAAAAACTGGCAAGTAATAAACTAATAAGTCTATAATAACTACGAATCTCAACTTACCCGAATTTAGCAATCATCATCATCATCCACTGCTGGACACAGGCCTCTCGGAAGGAACGCCAGAACACTCGGTCCTCGACCGTCCACATCCAGCCACTACCGGCTACCCGACTAAGTTCGTGGTCTCCACTCGAGAACTCGTCCACCCCAACGGTTATTGGTTCTTCGGCAGATATGATCAGCCCACTGCCACTTCAGCTTTTGAATATTTTGACAGCAATGTCTACCGACATTGCGGCTTGGACTTCAATCCTCTGACGGATAACCACCAAGTTAATTTCTGATATGATCCATCAGAGAAACCCCAAGCTTAGCTCTCTCCATTGCACGCTGAGTGACTTTAAATCGATGGACCAGTCCCACCATCAGTGTCCACGTCTCTGCACCATACGTCATCACTGGCAGGACGCACTGGTTGAAGATTTTTGTCTTCAGGCTATGAGGGATGGCCGAGGATCCATAGAACAAACCAGACTCGCTACCAGCAATGATGGCCACTCATATCCTACTAATATTATAAATTAAAAAGTTTGTAAGTATGTGTATGTTTGTTACTTCTTCACGTCAAAACGACTGAACCGATTTTAACGAAATTTGGTATGGAGTAAGAAAACACCCTGGATTACCACATAGGTTACTTTTTATCGCGGTATTTTCATGGGGAAACTTTTTAAAGCGAAGCTTGCGGGAACAGCTACTTATTATAAAACAATGCTCACATTCGGCAGGTGACCTCTTGTGGCGGTGCATGGTGTCGTGAAGCGTCGTGAAGGTGCCGTTGACGCGGTGCAGCGCCAGGTCGTGCTTGGACGAGAACACGCGCCCGCCCAGACCCAGGTTGTCTAGCAGGTGCTCGAAGCCCTGGAAAAAATACAGTACGTTAAGGGGATGATGGATGAACGCAACGTGATGATAAGTTCTAAAACTAAAACTCGCCTACTGAAATACAGGTTCAGAAGATTGATAACCACGGCGGAATATGGATTATGGATATACTTAAGTAGGTACTTAATAGGTATCCACTACAACAGATGAAACAAAACGTTTTTAATAAGTACCGTCGTAAAAACGCGACCTTTCTTCTTACTCCATCTTTAGGTACTAGTTATTATAATTAGATACGTAGGCCATACAAAATGGTTTATTTTATATATATATATATATGTATATATATAATATATATTTCAGCTAATGAAATATATATTACCTGTTACCTAAGTACCTACCTACTTACCTAAAGACACGCCTTATCTAAGATTCCAGTGGTTACAAACAAATATTGTAAATACTTAGAGATGTCATAATAACAGACTTCCTAGTAGATAAGTAGCAATAGATAAAGTTGATAAATTAAATATCTAAATGTAATTTAGCTTATGGAATGAAATAGAAAAAGTTCGAATCCTGACGCTGACATGTAGGTACCAATGAGATAAATATCATCGTTCATATTATGATAGATAAAGGAAAATTTCACTTATAAACTTATAAAAAATAAAAATCTCGTAATTTATAGATCTAAGTATATTTTTTGATAATATCGCTATAGTGCATCCACTTGATGTCAGTTGTAAATATTGAAGGAGTTGATTAGCAAGCATGGAACGAACACGGTAAAGTTTATTCTCCATAAACATTTGAGCAGCAAATTAGCAATTTAAATGGCAAATATATTTCTTTTGGGACGTCTGAAAGGAATATTAATTACAGACTGGTCTCTGGTCACGGCTCGGATTTAAATGTATGTAAGTATCTACCTATCTACTGCATTATGTAGTGCATTGACGTACTTACATGAGAGGTTTATATACATAGAAATGTGTGACACGACACGATAGTATCGTGTCGTGTCACACGTCGCTATTTCCTTGCCTGTGGAGACGCCCCCTTAAGGAAACTTTTTCTATCATTTCTTGAAAAGCTAGTGCGGAAAGCTAGTTGTGTACCAAGAAATCAATTAAGTTGGTGCTCTATCTATACTTACTACACTCACGTGCATTGAAAAAGATCCACCTTCCATTGACATTCCATATTACACGTACGAGTATGTCACTGGAACTTGTTCATTGCTCGTGATAGGAAAAACAATCGACAGAACGAACGTAGTCTCAACTCTCAACATCATTCATTAGAGTCACTGGACTCTTGTGCCGATGCCGAAGGTTCCAGGTTCGATTCCCGGCCGGGGCAGATATTTGTTTAAACACAGATATTTGTTCTCGGGTCTTGGATGTGCCCGTAAAATGGCAATAGGCCCGCCCCCTATTACATTGGGACTAACATAAACACTGGCGAAAAGTGAGTGCAGCAATGCACCTCTGCCTACCCCGCAAGGGAGTACCTACATTAGTACAAGGTGTGAGTGTTTATATTATTATTATATTTATATGTATATACACAATATAGTAGTATGTAGGTACTTATAAATATATGTATACCTAATACATACAACTATTGGTTAAGTAACGTATTAGGTACGTGTATACCGTTTTTCCGCCTTTTATGAGGGTGAAAGGGATCTAGGTACCAAGCATATTGCTATGTACTCGTAAAATATCAGTAGGCGATAGTATATACAAATTATGTAAGGTTCTTCTTATTTTACACTACCGCCTATAGGTAATTCAATTAATTATCTCCCCCTATCCTCGGAATACAACATGTAAGTATGTTGGCAACAAAGACAATGAATTTTCAGGTAGCTATTATAGGTAGCAGCGGTAAGTACTTATTGAGTATTAGAAGATACCATCCAACCAGCACTTTGTTTTCTGACTTTTTTATGAAATTAAAATTAAAAAGAAGTATTACTTATACTTCGAAATGAAGTACTTACTTAGTTATAAGTTTATTTCAGATAAATAAAATTAGTTCCATAAGTAATCCTTATAAAATAATAAGTAAATTGGGTGTAGTAAAATATTCTATTATCTGTATCTAAGTAATGCTGTTTCATCATCATCAGTGTCGGTAGAATGAAATCAAATGAAATATTTATTTGAATATATGTACTAGACAACTTTAAAAAAAAACTCTAGCCCCACACTAGGACACCCTGTGTTGTGGGTAGGTACTAGTCTCTTCCGATATTGTGGAATATAACTACTTACTTATATAATTTATCTTAACTATACTTAACTAAATCCAACATTCATTATAAAGCGTGAATTTCTAATGAAATATGCTGATTGAAAATGAAAAAGTGTTCACAACGTCGCGTCGTCGGGTAAAGTTATCAAACAAGAGACACGACTCATTCTCGCGACATGTGATGTGAAAAACATACAATTTGTAGAACTTGTTCTACACATGTCATACCTACCATGCAAACAGATCGATTGGGGACCATAACAATATCATGTTGGTAGTTAAATAATCTTCAGGTTTACCTATAAAACTAACACAAAAAACTTAACACGGTGTATTGACAGAAGCTAAAGATGTTATTTAAATCTATCACAAAAAACTTAACACGGTGTATTGATAGAAGCTAAAGATGTTATTATAGACAGCTTTATCTTTACACAGCTCTATTGTTTACCGAGTGTCTAGTTTTTTTTTTAATTTTTTCGTAACTATCTTAAAGCTGTGGCATCTTATACCTAGCCGCTATTTTTGAATCTTGTAGACGTAACTATCTAATAACATTACTGGCGTTGGCGTGGGCAGTGGAGGGCTCGTCTTTGTTTCAATTTTATAAATTTATATCATTCCTAGCAAACTGAAGGGTCTAATTCAGACAAGTCCCCCATCATTGCGAGATATGTGATTATAGTTGTAAAATAACATGTCTGTTGCTGTAATGTAAACTATACTTACTTATTATTTTATCTGTTAGTCATTCAAAGCGAGGTGAGCTGCAAAACTTCGGGTTTATTGTTATGGAAAATAAACAGATTAGAAGAATAAAATTAGGCCATGTAACTCCGTTAAACTAATTAGGTAAGTACCTCATAACAATAAAAACAGACTGACACCCGTAGACAACGAAATTATAGGCACGATTGAGCACGATACATAATAAATCATAGAATAAGTACCTAAGAGATAAATATTAACACACACTACACTTGGGTTTGTGGGATGTGCATTGCTTATCCCACGTAGAAGGCGAGCTTATATGCCATCTCTGGGGTCCAAGGTTCAACTCAACAACCAAGTCCGGACTAAGGATCGAAACGAAACCTGCCTGAAACCTTCTAATAACACGGCTCCATACGATTTTTTAAATATATATAAGTGACATGGGACGATATTATATAGTAACTACACTGCCGGGCAATAAAAAAGTTCCACTCACAAAATTCCAACAACAAGCGACTCCAATTTTTTCAAAGATTTCATAAAAAATTCGAACAATTTCCTGATGCTCTGTTAAATGCACTTCAATGTTGCAGAAGACGGCATTAAGCTACCCTTCCGTTTGGAAGTAATTTGGTGCTTTTCTCAGTGGAACCTTTTCATTGCCCGTGAGTGTAGTAACTCTTCTAATCATTTAACTGAACTAGTTACCTACCTAATTAATTGACTGACAAGCTAGTTACTTAATAAAACGTTTATATTTGCCAGCACAAACATTATCAGCTAGTAGTTAAAATAAAATTAGCCTAATTTATTGGGTGGAACGTACTTATTTATCAATTTATCATTAGATAATCCGACAAACAGTGAAGCCAATATTGACAGATAGCAAACAGAAAATAAACTTTGATAGGTAATGATATTTTTTTATTTACTTTAGGGCCGATTTTTCAATGCTCAGATAGACAACCAGATAGCGTTTATTCGACAGATAGCGAAATATTGAATTTTTCAACCGTCAGATAGAACTTATTCGTCCATTAACTCAGTTAACTGGAGAATAAATCTATCTGCTGCTTGAGCCGCCAGATAGTGCTTATTCGATTGATAATTTGACATTTGAGGTTATTAAGTAAGTTCTTTTTTGTGTTTATACCAATTCTAAACTATACAAGCGCAGAGAATAATCGTCTTTTCAATGGATATTTTCGATGATATTGATGATTTGGCGATCGAAAAAGAGGTAGTAGGTAATGAACGAATGTATTAATCCTGTTGAAAGGAAAGTCAGAGTCGTCAAAACGAGGCCTGATCATTACAGCATGTGGGATGCAAAAGAATTTCATCGCCGAAAGGCGCCAGACTACAAACATTATGTTGATTTATTTTCAAGCATTAATTTTTAAAAAAAGAGGAATGTAGTAGCACTTCCTTCATAATAAAATATTAAGGTACATTATAGTTTTTCATTTTATGATAAGTAGGTAACCTATGCTACATATACCTAAGTATCTAAGACATCCCTCCTGCTTGGCGGCATGATCTTCTATGTCCAGTAGTGGACGGCTATAGGCTGAGGAGAAAAGAGAGAAACCATCCAGTACTTGATAATAAAACATAGGTGTTATTTCTTTCAGTTTTTATTCATTAAATTTAAATTAAGGATACGTTGAATGCTAATGTTGGAGCAAATGCCTAACACCTTTTCTTCTACATCGTTAAATGAAGGAGCATTTGAGGGCCCAGCTCCAGTTTTGTACATCTCCTGCCTTTGCAGGGAAGACTTCTTCTTACGACTTCTTCTTCATTGTTTTTTTGATGCCCTCGTACTTAAATTAAAGGATTTTCAATGAGCGGACTGGTTATACCACTGGAGTTAAAAGAAACTCAATTTTCTTCCATGCAGAAAGAAAATTATTATTTGTTGCTGCATCGGTCTTTTTATTTTCTATGACATGTTTGAATAAAATTTATCTACCACTCACTAACACAGTAACTTCATTAATATTAAAATTCGCCCAACGCTCTCTTTTTTGTGATTCCATTGCGATCCAAAAATATCAAATATAAATACCAAAATTGAAACAACCCAATAAACAACTAAACAAAACAGTCAGTGAGGCTTGTGGCTTGACAGTGACAGTTGACTCTGACAATCAAAATAGTAGTCTGTCCTGCTTTAGCACTTGGTGTCTATGTCTACATATACTTGTTTCACCTTTCCAGAGTTCAAGTAGAAAAATCGGTAAGATAGTTACCTATGGAATAAATCACAATTGAAAAATGGTTTAGCATCTACCAAGCCGATAAACAGCCAAATAAAATTATTCGCTAGATAGTTATTTGACCTTTTATCCTGGCATTGAAAAATCGGCCCTTAGTAGGTATACTTATCTAAGTAGGCATGTATTTATCTATTTATTTAGCGGCACTATTAGATTAGTTCGATGAACTTCCGTTTACGAAATAGAGAAAGGTGTTTATAAGTAAAGTTGTTGTTTGTTTTTAATGGTGATACTTGGGTAGTGCTGATTATACAATTCTTATTTTTATTTTTTATACTTGTAAACCAAGCTAAATTTACCGAAAAAACATTAAGTAGGTATATATCTTAAGTAAATAAGTATGCGAGTACTTGGCTATTAATCTTTCAGAACTTTAATAACGCTTTTACACCCAGATCTTTAGGTACTTACCTACTAGCTACTAAAACATAAGAATGTACGTCTATACTTAATCAATATTAACTTTATTGAATTCTTTGGTGTAGAAAGTGACAAGCCATTCGCGTACATAAGTAGATATACGTGTAACTAAGTAACTTTCTTCGAGCATTTTAATACGGTAACGTAACATGGTGATAAAATAAATACTTAAGTACTTCTTTAACTAAGTCACATAAAAATATCGATGAGAGAGATGACTTACTTCGAAAGTGATGATTCCCTTGTATCCGTACTTGTCGAATATCTGGTTGATGAAGAACTCCTCGGCCGGCAGCGTGTTGTTGAGGAGCTCGGGGTCGGGGGCGACGGCGGCGACGGCCGGGGGCTGCAGCGGGGGCGCGCGCAGCAGCGAGGGCGCCCCCGCCGCCGCCGCCAGCGCGCAGCACGCCGCCAGCGCCGCGCACGCTGCCCACATGCTCACGGGACTGCTCACCGACTGACACATCACACTATCAGCGCGGCTCGACTCTCACTGCTTGTGATAACACGACGTCGTGCGCACACGCATCAGCCACTACGCGTTTGTTTTGTTTATTTTGGATTCGCATTTACTAATGTGTTGTGAATACGCGCGAGTCACTGGAAGGCAGGTGTGCGTCTGAGCGTGAGCGCACTTTCACCGGTGTCTGTCTGGTAGCCGCTATAACGCCGACTGGTGTTATAATGTGTTTTTGCGTAGTGACAGACGGGTGGGTAGTGCGGTGACGGCGGACTGGTCATTCAACAGCGACGATCATTCAATCAGTCACGGAGGGCCAGACTCGGGGCCGCCGCCCGCTGCTCACTCCTCCGCTTCACTATTGTTTTGCAATACGGAGAGCAGTGTAAACTAATCCTTATGATTTCGCCGAGGAAAATTTTGTGGTTAGGAATGTGATATTTGAGTACAGTTCCCCAAAATTGATAATGCGCATAGAAATCTTCGCCATTGTTCGGCAACGGTCGTATTTCCGAACGCCATGTATTTAGATATGTATTTAGAGTGGTTAAGTGCATTTTCTTCATGCATTTTTTTTTAGATTTATGTGTTTGGTGCTAAAAGAGATATTGATTTATCAGTAACGAAATTTGAGTCGATAATTCATAATATTGTCATAATATAAAAATTTACTTCGAAAATGTTACAGTACTTTTCAAATGTCTTGCTCAAGCTGGTGTTAATATGGATGAAATAAGGTTTGAATAACACAAGGTTTATGTTAGAAGAAGAAATATGGATTTAAAACACAGGTTTACATTAAAATCTCAGTTCAAAAGTATTTACAGCGCTGATCATTCACAATTACAATAACAATTACAACTTGGTCTTTTGGGTGTGGCTTTATTGGCTAAGTGAAGTCTATCAATGTGACGTATATTTTATTCTTAAATGTGCCTCATAATATGGCGTCGTCAAAAATAATTAAAGTTGAAATTAAATTCACATTTGAAAAAAATAACAAGAACGATGTGTAATTGCAGCTCTTTATAATTCCACAAAAGTAATACTGATCTTGACCTTGAGACCTTTGACTGATCGGTGACAGCCACCGACCGCCCAAATTGTTTTCGATTATGTGTCACATGATATTGACTACTATTTCTTTCGAACAAGGATCAAAATGCAAGTGCTTTTACGATTCAATGATTCGGGTGTTTCCGGGAATACGACAGTTTGCGAAGATTTGCATGTGCATTATTAATATGGGAGAACTGTACCTCCCTGTTAAAAGTACATATATGTGTATACGCTATGCCTTACCCCTTTTATTTACAGCATTGTATACAGTGCGAATTAGACAGGCTATGTGACATTGAATTTGATTCAATGAGTCACGGCCTCTTCCTCATCCTGTCTGCCTTTGTCACAGTGTATTGTACCCACACTAACCACACTGCAGCAGGCAGTCTGAAGGTAGGTAATTAAAAAAAAAAAGACACACACTCACGCCTTGTACTAATGTACTCCCTTGCGGGGTAGTCAGAGGTGCATTGCTGCAGGTAATTATTTAGGTAAGTACTTAAGGGTTTCATTAGCTTAGTTTTGCACATTGCACCTTTTGCACATTGCACATTCCTATATTAAACTTATATTAAGGGCCGATTTTTCAATGCTCAGATAGACGGACAGATAGCGTTTATTCGACAGATAGCGAAATATTCAATTTTTCAATCGTCAGATAGAACTTATTCGTCCAATAACTCAGTTACCTGGAGAATAAATCTATCTGCTGCTTGGGCCGCCAGATAGTGCTTATTCGATTGATAATTTGACATTGTTTGACATTTGAGGTTATTAAGAAAGTACTTTTTTGTGTTTATACTTATACCAATTCTAAACTATACGAGCGCAGAGAATAATCATCCTTTTCAATGGATATTTTCGATGATATTGATGATTTGGCGATCGAAGAAGAGGCAGTAATGAACGAATATATTAATCAATTTGAAAGGAAAGTCACAGTCGTCAAAACGAGGCCTGATCATTTTAGTATGGGGGATGCAAAAGAATTTCATCGCCGAAAGGCACCAGACTAGAAACATTATGTTGATTTATTTTGAATCATTAATTTTATAAAACAGGAATGTAGCAGCACTTCCTTCATAAAAAAATATTAAGGTGCATATAGTTTTTCATTTTACGATAAGTAGGTAACCTATGCTATATGTAAGTATCTAAGACATCCCTCCGGCTTGGCGGGATGATCTTCAATGTCCAGTATTGAACTGCTATAGGCTGAGGAGAAAAGAGAGAAACCATCCAGTACTTGATAATAAAATACATAGGTGTTATAATTATTTCTTTCAGTTTTTATTTGTTAATTCTAAATTAAGGATATGTTGAATGGTAATGTTGGAGCAAATGCCTAACACCTTTTCTTATACATCGATAAATGGATGGTGCATTTGAGGGCCCACCTCCAGTTTTGTACATCTCCTGCCTTTGCAGGGAAAACTTCTTCTTCATTGTTTTTTTGATGCCCTCGTACTTTAACTTAAGGGTTTTCCATGAGCGGACACTTGTGGTTATACCACTGGAGTTAAAAGAAAACTCAATTTTCTTCCATGCAGTGTCCTTATCTTTATTTGTTGCAGTATCGGTCTTTTTATTTTCTATGACATGTTTGAATTTATCTACCAAACTCACTACACAGTAACTTCAGCATTATTAAAATTCGCTAAACGCTCTCTTTTTTGTGAAACCATTGTGATTCAAAAATAACAAATTTAAATACCAAAATCAAAACAACCAAACCAAACAGTCAGTGAGGCTTGTGGCTTGATTGCTCTTTGCTTGACAGTGATAGTTGACACTGACAATTGAAATAGTAGTCTGTCCTGCTTTAGCACTAGTGTCTGCATATACTTGTTTCATATCTCCTGAGTTCAAATAGAAAAATCGGTAAGATAGTTATCTATGGAATAAATCACTACCAGGCCGATAAACAGCCAAATAAAATTATTCGTTAGATAGTTATCTGACGTTTTATCCTGGCATTGAAAAACCGGCCCTAAGTTAATTTATAATTTTATACATTAAAATCAAATAAAACTAAGTACTTACCTACAAACATTTCAGCGTTACTGAAGTTTATTTGATTGGGATTAGGAAGGATCGTTGCTGCGTATTGTAAGCTAGGAAGTAGGTACCTACTAGGTATGGTATATATGTATATATAATAAGAGTTCACATTTCGCGATAAATTTAATGAATCAATTCACGTGTGATGGGTCTGCACGTGGAATTAGCAATTAGCTTTATAAAATAATTTTAGCCCACGAATCCGCTTTGCTTTGTTTTTCTAATATCACATTACATGAATTGTAAATGCCAGTGCTTGTTTATTTACGCAGTACCTAAGTAATGTGTTTAACTAAGTAGTTGAGCCGTTCGTAAAACAAGTGCGGACACTGTGGAATTTTTTTGTGACGAAACTAAAGAAGAGTACCTATGTAGGTACTTATGGCAGATTCAAAAGTTTTGCAAATACTATATACAATTATCTATACATACAACGAGCCTAGCAATGTATAAATAAGTACTTACGTCTACTAAACACTCGCACTAATCAGTGTGTGAATAAGCCTTAACAAACCGAAATATTCGGACCCCCACTACGGTTTAGTACGTAGCGCTACGAAGGCGCGTAGGCCGCGTAGCAAGGTGCAAGCAAGGATGCTGGTCGTTTCAGAATAATATTTCAGTTGTGCTAATTTTTATTTTAATAATTTTGCTAGAATTACTTACAGATTTACCTACTTTTGGCTTAGGTACTAGGTATGGTTTTTTACCTCATACACGACGATAGCGTGGGGTTTAAGCCAGGTTAACAGATGAATGACGCTTTGTTTATCTAATGCATCAGGCGTTTGACAGCTCTAAAGCTCTTTATCTGATTTACGTGTGTGTTTGTGGTAAGACTATGGAAGTAATAAGTAGAGTGCGACAAACTTATCTGTTCCGGTGACAGTTCACTAAATTGGTCCATATCTCATTATTTACTAATAAATTATATGTATATTGATATAGATTAGATGGGTTTATTAAAACCGCAAGGGTAAATTACCATTACGGGAAAACATAACATCTTAAAGAATTAAGAAATATTAGACATTTACGTGAGCTCTCACCGGAACAGATAAGTTTGTGGCACTGTATGTTGTAGGAAGTAGGTACTATTAGGAAGAAGTTATTACTTCCATGAGCAAGGGTAAGAGTGGCCGACTGACAGTACCTTCCATAAGAATGAATCATTTACCGATGCCTTACTTTTAGAATGTTTACCGCTACAGCCTATAAAGTGTACTTAGGCAAATTATTTCCTATTTTTTTTACTAGGAAAAGAATTAAATACCTGATATAAGTATCTAATTAGAAAGTGACCGTCGCCGTCGAGGCTAAGATAACAACAATCACGTTTCCCAATAAAAACTATAGCCTTCTATGTTATAAGTGTACTCTCTATGAGTGTTTACCTGTCACAATCTGTAAGTGATTCAATTACAGTCCGAAGGTGATAAATCTTTCTGTTAGTCGATTTATTTACCATCCAGCTATAGACTGTAGTACCACAGGTACGTACATAAGTAATACTTAACGCTTTAGTGGAGTGTCTTTGGCGAGGGAGAGTAAGTTGAATATTCTTTTAAAGGGTTGATTCAAGCTTATTATTATTTCCTTGTGAAATGGTGGTAGAGTAATATTATGACTTTTGACAAGTAATTCTAATATTCTACGTCGAAAAAATAAACGATTTCATACTGTGCAAAATGTGTAGGTACACAGTAGGGATGTCTCGGTTCCGTAACTCAGAAATATAATTTGTGTTGATATGACTGAAAGAAGTAACTATATAGTTAACTGTACTTATATATAGCATAATACGTAATATTTTGTATATTGGATAATAAAATACTTGGGTTATCAATTAATCAATTATTGATGGTTTAAGTAGGTAGGTAGGTGTACCTCTTGTGTACCTATATTTGAAGTGTAAAAATGCTCTAACTCAAGAGTAGGAAAATATCGAAGCTTACGATAAATATTTATATACCTAAGTACTTGTCTTCTAAGGTAATGCACCCAGCCCCGATAAAGAACTTGAGTCAATGTCATGGTTGAAATTAATAATCTGATATGAAAACTAAGGCAAATAAATACATTCAAAATGGTTGGCAAATTTTGTACTTACCTATAAATCATTCAGTTTATGAGGCCTTTATCTCGACTGCCAATCGTTGGATTGTGTTTCAAATCCCACCAGTCACGAGACTTAATGATAACCCAACTAACACCGTAGCGTTAAAAAAACTCTCATATAACTTGTATAATGGTTCCATTCGAAAATTAAAGTGTTAAGACATAGCTGTATAAGGGTGTAGGAGAGTGCTCTAACTCACTTATAACCACGAAAGAGGCCCACGATTTTGAGAGTAAAGGCTTTAGAAAGTCTGTAAAACGGTGTCATTGAAGTGTTTAAGTTATAGAAAGCCTGTAGTACGGTGTCATTGAAGTGCTAAAGTTACTATTGAAGAGCGTTTAATCACTCTCAGCTAGAACTTTTGTCGGTATAGTTGTAGTTGTAGAATGGTTATTTGACTCCCTGACTCTTATTTGTTTGGTAAAAAAGGGTTAAGTGAGTATGTTACCGTTCTTCGAATACACTTTTACCATACAAGTTCTATGTCTTTGAAAATAATAGTGTCAACAGTAATCATACGCGACAGTATTAGAGTGACAGTATTGATTAATACTAAATAACAGTAAATATAATATATTAACATGACTTAACATGTTTTGTGAATTGAAAATAATATGCCATTGTAATTTTACTGTAATGTATACCATATTTTCCACCTCAATTTTTATGCGCTCCGAATTTATTAAGGATTTCAAATGAAACATAAGTAAATATAAAATAGACGACTCAATTTTGTATTTTATTGTATCCTTGCTGTATGTCCATTAGTTTCATAAATCGATTGGCATGACTGGAATAACAAAATTCACATAAATAAGTAAGTATTTTAAAGCAAAATATTGTTTATCCCAGCAATTTATAGGTTAGGTCGCCAATGCAAATGGCGAACTTACATTTAAGACATATAGACTCACCTAAGTCATCTATTACACTTTTTGAAATAGAACACCCTTAGCCAAGGGTATTATGCAGTCTTAGTCGATCCGCACACTCTTGCTTAACACCGTTACTTTTACAGTCTACTTGCCTAACGCAATAAGCGTAAGTTAAGTTAACCTTAAAGATTAAAACTGCATTGTTGAGTTTTCCAACACTGTAAGAATCTTGTCTTACTGCACTCTTGACAAAATCTCTTTTATAACCAATTCCTGCAGCCTAAAGTCAATATGACACCTAAAGATTTATATGAGTATTAAAGGAAACCACTTAACAACCATAAGTGTTAACAGGTGTCAGTGAGCACTTTTGTATAGCTTTAGGTTCTAGAAACAGTTTAAACCTATAACATCTTAATTATAATTGCTTTGACTAATACCATTTTAACACTTAAACCTGCTGTTAACACTAATTTCATTTTTTAACTCATCTTTATCGCTTTATGTTAGAACTGAGATAATTATAACACAGTTATACAGGTTAAAGTTATAAAAATAGCTGTAACTGAGGGTAAAATGTTTGTTGGGAACTTAGTCACAATCGCAAACCTCATAGGTACCTCATAGTACCTATCTATAGCATTAGGCTGCATACTAATCATCATCAGCTAGCAATATTCTGACCCCAGTCTTACCCAATCAGCCTATACCGGCTACTTGTCTAAGGCCACGATGCCCACGATACACATTTTTGTAGTAAATAATCCTAATAGATTTCTTGGGATCAATGAAACTAGGATTGTTTGCAGATGCTAAAAGAAGGCAAGCATGACTCCTACCTAAGTAGTTACCTATTTACTTTTGACGGACTAGAAAAATGTTATTTGCACCTTATCTTCGACTTATCTCCACAATCTACACACCCAACGGCTGCACTCAAGACGAATGGATGTTAGCTGATTACCTGAAGTCCGAAGAATGATATGCATGCTGTCGGCACCGTTCATGCCACATTTATACCACATGTATTAGCTCTCTTCAGTCTTGCTGGCTTACTCGTCCCAATGTGTCATGATTATCTAGCTAGAGTACGAGAGTGATGGAACATGCAGACTTTGCAGAGTGCTTCGTAGACTAGATTCATTGTATAGAAATTCACTCTAGTGCGTCCACTTCATCGGCATTGCCGATGCCGTTTCTCCATATATTAATACAAAACCGTTCGGTCCGATACGTACGATATCCATAGGTCGACGCTTGGGCACTATCAAAATGGGACTGACCTTTATTGACTGACAATTAGGATTCTCAAATTGAATTCCGTCATAACTAAAGAACCTATATACTTGTTATTTGAACAGTTGGTTATTTGGCCATGGTATGATTTACTTTAATGATTAACCTACTTATAAATTATCATCATTACCAAACAACCGTCCACCGCTGGACATAGGCTAATCTGAATTAAATTATTTTATATACATACTTAAGTATATTTATGTAGTTTAATGTTTTTTCATTTTGCATATAGCAGAGTAGCTTGAAACTTACTCATAAGGTATTATCAGATGCAAGTTTAAATGTTTTTCAGAGTAAACATAAGTTCAGTTTTCTTACGTGGGCAATAATTTATAAAATATTATACCCGCATCTGTACAAATAAAGGAGAGCATACTGTATGAAATGTATGAAATTTAACGTTAGTAATTAATTAAAACATTCGATATTCTTACCGTTTTATTAGGTAAATTATTAAGATTAACGCTACACTTATATTACAATTCACCTAATTGCATAGGAATATTGTCAATGCGTTATTGACGGAATGTGTGTACTACAGTCATAGACAACCATTAGCAAGTATGGACCACAGTAACAGATCACGTTTCCATTACGCTAAAAGCAGAAGCGGTCAGTAAAATAAATATCGACTTAAATTACGAAGATCCAACAGAGATTGAGTGTAAAAAAAAACAAACGTCAAAGCACAGCCAGTACAAAAGATGTTCTATAACATCATAAGTCCTTAGCGTCTTCGGGGACGCACAGGAACAGCTTCGAACATGTCGTCGTGAACGAGTTGCAGGCGTGGTCGAGCCAGGCCGGCTTGTTCTGCCATTTGATAAATACTCCGTACACGGGAACGCCCAACACTATAAACAGGATCCCAATTCCCAATTCCACCGGATGGGTGAAGCACGAGAGGACGACCAGGAATATGCAGATGATGGAGAAGGCAATGGGCAACACGAGGCTGACTCGTATGGGCCGCACGAGGTCGGGGCGCGAGTACCGCATCCACAGCAGGCCGCTGACGGAGCAGAGCGTGAACAGCGCCTCCACCGCCGTCACGCACACAATCAGGGACTCCACGTTGTTGGACATCAGCAGCAGAAGTGTCACCAGGCACTGGAACAAGGAAAAAACATTTATTTTGGGCTGTTTGTAGGTCCCTATAGATAGTATGGCTCATTTTAGACCTAGTAGTCCCTTTAACTTGATACGAGTAAAATACCATAATCATCATTAGCTCGTAATCGCCCGCTGCAGGACATAGGTCTCTCCGTAAGAGCACATATCCAGTGAATATTATGGGTACTAAATAACAGAAACCATTTTGCCTCTCAAGGCAAAAAGGAGGTTTATGTGTTTAGGTACTGGTATTATAGAAGTATGTTTATGCCTGTTTCCTATATCTCTGAAAATTTCTTAGATGAGGTACATACTATGCGTTTAATCACTAGAAGCATCTAATTATGTTATACGCTATTTAGACTGGTAGGCACCCTGTAGTGGTTGGATCAGGAAGAACGAAGATAGAGTGCTGAAGCGCTATTGGAAATATGTCTATGTTGAGCAGCGGCCGATTACGGGCCGATGATGATGTTTAGATTTTTTTCCCTCTTTATAAATGGCATTTTATAAACTGCTTGGGCTAATATTTTCAATTTTCATAATTAACCTGTTTTTTTGTAATTAATACTATAAATGTTTCAGTAACATATAGACTCGCACCCAATGTCTTAACAGGCTTAAGGCTGAGTTCCCAGTAGGCAAACTTTTCGGCGAAGCGGTTTAGTATGCTACATGCGGAGTGTTCATTTTGACCTTACTCTACGCAATTTGCAGAATTACGACGACGTTAGACGTATCAAATAGTTCATCAACTGGGAACGCAGTCTTACCTGACTATTTTACTACTTCTATAGGTACTTATGTATGTTTTACATTGATACTCGTATGCATAGAACAACGCGGACTCGGACCAATCTGATTATACGTACACATATTTTTCAGATGTACGTACTACAGCAATAAAAACTAATCACTGTATCAACTGCTACCAAGCTCCTACTCATTAAAATTATCCATAAGCTAACACAATACACAACACATGCAATCAAACACACAACTCTGACATGAATACTTACCATGAAAATCAAAGATGGCACCGGAGTGAGCCGCTTGACATCAATGAGCGAGATAGCCAATGGGAGGTGTCCATTCCGGGCGCCAACGAAGAACAATCTAGAAGACGCGTAGATCGCCCCGTTCAATGACCCGAAGGTGCATAAAGCGACAAACAGGGGCATGATCCAGGACATGACTCCGAGGATTTTCTCGCTGAACGTGACGGCGACGGCCTCGGAAGACCGGATCTCGTCATTGGTCAGAACGGCGAAGTATGCCACATTTGTGAGTGCGTAGACCAGGGTCACTACTGGCATGGAGATGCAGATCGCTCGTGGTAGGTTCCTGGATTACAATGAGATTGTTTCAGTGCAATGTTTGAATAGGTTTTCTTATCGTCAGTTTATATGTAAATATGAATAAGCGCAACCTTAAAATTCAGTCATAAAGTAATTTCACAAGCGGGTACTGATAACAACTAAGTATAACAAATTAACTAATGATGTAACAATAAAACTGAGCTACATGGTACTTGAGGAATCAGGTCATTTACATGTATGATGTTAAAATGACCTGATTTCCTGTGCATTATACTATTACCAAATAATGCACCTTCATAGCGAATATGGGATTCTCGTAAGAAGGTCCTTCACTATATTGTTCCCACGCAGGCAAAAAATTGTCAGGCAATACCGTATAACAGACGTCTAAGCTTGTCGTTTCAGAGGGTCGGACAGCGGGACCCCACATTTACATGCTCAGCATCCATCCCAATGCAAAATAAACGAAATATTTTTGTCTTCGCTTTTTTAACTAACTAATCAATTAAAACAAAACAAAGCAGTACTAATCACCTGTAAGGCTCCTTCAGCTCTTCAGTGACGAAGTTCAGATAATTCCATCCAGAATACGAGAACAGTCCCGTGTAGAATGCAATAGCGATGGCGCTCGGCGAAGTATTCGTCCCCGTCATCATAGACTGAAGGTTCTCCGTGTGTCCTGAGAACAGGTACCAGAGACTGGCGAAGAAGGTCACCAGGAGAGCCAGGATCTTGGCCAAGGTGAAGGAATCTTGCAGACGTGTCACCCATTTCACGTTGTAGCAGTTTATGAGGGTTAGGAGACCTGGAATGAGAAGATAGGTGTTGCTGTAATGTGTGTGAATGTAACTGTGAGATATCGTAGTCGGAAGGCGGTAGAACGAATTGGTAAAGGGTAAATTTAAAGGTTATGACAAGAAGAGGTAAGCTGGAGCGCAGGAATAGTAAGAAAGTGTAGCAAAACAATGGAAAGATACCTAAAAATTAAGTTCCACGCTATGTACCTATGCAATAAGTATATTTAGGTTATTTTACAGCTATAAACTCAAATTACTTTAGGTAAGTCATTATCACATTTTATAATCTACTTTTAACATCGTGATAACAGATTTATTTTAAACCTATCTGCGAAATAATAGTAGCATCTACTAAAGCATTACTCCGGGAATAGATTACGCATTCTCAAGATCACGCACCCCGCTGATGATGATGTTTGAACATTTGGTGTCACATAAACTTAACATAATAGGTTATTCTATTCTTGTCATTGCAGTACCGTAGTTTTATAGCTAGTTACTTCCTACGCATCAATGGGCAGCTAGATCCTAATACCTAACCGTGGAAGCAAAATAAATAATAAAATAATAATGTTCGGTATTAAATAGTTATTACGCGTTCCTAACAGGCCCTTTCTCTTTGAAAAGAGAAGGACGGCGGCAAAAAATTCCTGACTACCTATTCAAAATCACGTTTAGTACTTAATACTTATAGTTACTATTTCAATTGATATCTTTACTGTATTTGTCTCACAGTATCGCGATTTCTCTTTAACTAGAGAGAGTAAAATATATACCTAAACTAATAATCTATAAATTCTCTAGCAGGTTTCTTTCAGGTCAGTTTGTGAGGTTTTACCTTCACTTCCAGTTTAGCTGAGTGGATTATAACTAGAAACTGTCAGTCATGTAGGTACTTCTAGTACCTACCTACCTAGTCACATCTGTTCTAACTAGGTTAGCAGGCTTTCAATACGATATTTTATTCGGATCCGGGCAGACGCGTTAACACACGTGGTGATTAAGTGCCCTTACATGCGCATTCGCCAAGATAATTCCGCACAAGAGTGTCGGACGATGCGGGAGGAAGCACTCATTATGCTGTCAGGCGCAATCAGGCCGCGCCTGCGCAGTCGACGAGACACCAAGACTCTAACCCGGCTGTAGTACTATAGCCAACATACTACGACCTCCAAATGTATCAACAAACTGCGAAATGCTGATCAAAAAAGGTCGGCATTGTGTCGTAATTTAAATCAATCTAGAAACGCGACAGTGGTACCCTGTGGTAGGAAGATAGGTCGCGTTGGTGTACGCCCGATATATCAACCTGCCATTGTGGAGGGCTTAAGCTAAATTGGGTGATTGCTGTTGATGTGATGGACACACGGTAGCCGACAAGGCAAGGGTTAAAGAACTACAAGCGTAAACGAATTTAGCTAAGACTGATATAAGTGTAGAGGCAGAGATGCTTGGTTCAGACTTCGCAATAAATATTTTTTTAAGTATTAAAAGTAAAGACTCTTCTGAAATTATGGAATAAAATAGAGTCTTCTTAGGTACGAGTAGTTCGCATTAAAGATATCCAAAATGACAAGTCGTTTTAGGATAAGAAAAGTATGTAAGTAAATACTTTAAAGATAAAAGAGCGATAATTAACTCATTTTACAGTCCAACAATTTTAAGTGTATCTTATTATGCCTTTAGGGTTCATGCACTCAGCTAGGTAATTAGAGAGTTTTATCACTGGAGTAGATATATAACTTTCACTAATAACTCTAAAAAAATGTATTAACAAATTAACTACATTTACAGAAATAATCCAAGTAAAAAATGTACATAATTTTATTTTTACACTTTTTACATTCCTTCTAATTAGCCACAGCTTTCAAAGACCCTAAAACTTTTAAAAGGTGCAGCAGGAAGGTTATTTGGTCAATGCACACCTGACCAGCAAGAATCCAAAATATGATTTCTAGAAACATAATTATTATGTCGAACATGCAATGAAAGTTAGTAAAACGGAACCTACATTATTGCCAAACGGCACATGGTTATGAATGTAAAAAGTGTTAAAATAAAAATATGAAAATTTACAGCACGCACTTACAGTTTCGCACAAGTTTTTGATTGACGCATTTCTAAATTAAAACAGGTGTCTATTACTAAAGTATGTACAATGTAAGGAATTTAGCACTTCTCATTGTTACAAAACATCGCATACCTATTTAGGAAGTTAGGAATGCTAATTCAATCTTTCCGAGAATACCGCATGCCGTAAAAGGTACGGCACGTTATTAGAAATTCGCCAATGCAAATAAAACTGCTGTATAATAATCTTATCGGATTCCCATAAAGCAAGAGCCCTCCTTACAGCGAAGGCCATTTCCCCGAAATTCTCCCCTTCATGGAACCAGTCTCGGCATAAATCAACGACCGGTTTCCAAGGGGTAATGACAATGCGCACGAATAATTCAAAAGCCGGCAAGTACCATAAATTGCTGTTCATAATAACTCCAGCCGATCGCAAAAAGAAGACCGAAATTATTGTACCTTTCTCGGAATGGCGTGACAGGGAACTTAAAGTGGGTATGATGCAAGATGAAATTGAAATTGCTATGCAAATTTATTTAATGGGAATTAAGATAGGAATAAAAAGCATGCATTCGGCCGCGGCATCGGTTTGTATGCGAGCTAAAGGCGCCGGGGTCGAATCTTGGCCGGGGCAGATATTTGATTAAACAGGTTTATTTGAACTCGGGTGTTCAATGAGTAGTGTGCCCGAAGTATGGCAATAGGCCCGCACCTTTTACATAGAGACTTAACATGAAGCTGGCGTTAAGCCAAGTGGATGAAGCTAAGCACCACTCGCAGTTCCGAATACCTACCTACATCCTACACCTTGAAAGAAACATTAGAGCAAGGCACTGTATTCAAAAACAAGTACCTACTTAATACTTAAGTATCATTATTATTTAACTATCTATTGCACAAACATAGGATATAACTAAGTGTACAAAAGGTGGGCTAAATGCTAAAAGCATTTTCTACCAGACAACCTACAGGAGGTACACGATAACTAATAAAAAGGTGCACTTACAAGTGATAAAAGCAGCTATCAAACTGACGGCATCAGCGGGCGGCTCGCAGGCCGGCCAGAGCGGCTTGAGGATATTCTGCGCGAAGGTGAGCGCCGTGATGGCGTTGCCCGTCGGCACCAGGATGAACAGCGCCACCCACAGGTACAGGAACGAGGGTAGGGCGCCGAACGCCTCGCCGATGTACGCGTAGTCGCCGCCCGACTTCGGGATCATTGTGCCTGCGGGTGGTGTGGAATAGAATAGAATACTAGAATACAGCAGGGCGATCACGAAAAATATAGAATCGAATGCGAGTGCGACTAGTGTCCACTTGACAGCACTTTCGAACACTTTTTACCTATAAAATTGACAGTTGTCGCACTCGCATTCGATTCTATACGTTAGCTCTGTTTTTCGTGATCGCCCTGCAGTACTCTTTATTTTGAACAATTAAAGTTAATAATATTACAAAATGACAACTATAAATAAAGTAGTGCAAAAACCGACTTCAAAAAACCACTAAAATGTAAGAAATAATTTAAGGTTTACACAAATTCTACTCGTATGTGACAGTACAAATATACCTAAGCAGGAACTGTTCTTTTTTGATGTTGGTGCGGTGACAAAGTAATCTGAAGAAATATGGCACCAACTTCAAAAAAGAACAGTTCCTGCTTAGGTATATTTGTACTGTCACATACGAGTAGAATTTGTGTAAACCTTAAATTATTTCTTACATTTTAGTGGTTTTTTGAAGTCGGTTTTTTATTTTTTTTAATTATTATTTTATTTTATAGTTTTTAGTATATTTGCAATAATTTTCAATCAAAAGTAAGGTGCAAATGATACCAAAAAGTCCTACTAATCAATACGAATCATTCAAGCCTAAACACGAAGTAGTTGCTATATACCGTTGAGGAGTTCCCCTGACTGCCTTCCGTTTCCATCATCAGATCAGCTCAAGGTCACCATCATATTTTTTTGTTATAAGAACTATATTAACGTTCTAAATTTCATTAGAATCGGTTACTAGGTGCCCAAAATGGAAATTCATACCCTGTTTTTACCCCTTTACCCACCCTTGGGGGTGAACTAAAATTCTGAAAAAAAAATGGGACCACCTGGGAGCTCAATGCAATACAACAAAAAAAGAATTTTCAAAATCGGTCCATAAACGGCGGAGTAATCGGTGAACATACATAAAAAAAAATATAAAAAAAAAAAAAAAGATCCCGACGAATTGAGAACCTCCTCCTTTTTTTGAAGTCGGTTAAAAAGGCGGCCTTATTGCTTAAAGCTGTCTTCCAGACAACCTTGGGTGGAAGAGACAATTTTAATATAATTTATGGGTGTATGTGAGTTACAGTTACCGCGCCCTTATCGACGTCGAGAAATGTCACTATATCGCGATTTTCGTTAAACATGTTTCTAACTACTTTAATGTAAGTTTTTCTAGGTTACTAAATAATCTGTGCAACCTGGTCAGCTAGTATACTTAGACAGATTTATACAGCTAGTTGCGCTTGAAAAGGGTTTCGTGTAAGGTATCAGGGTAGAATTGTAGCGTAATTTAAGACCGGCCGAGGAAAGAGTGCTAATGCGCTCCCCGGCAACGCTGCAGCAGTGGATGTTGGACCGTATAGGTTGATGATGATTATTAACGGTTTGTGCGGGAAAAGTAACGTTAGGTACAAACTTTTTTACTGATATTAGTATCTATCTAAAATACTCGAAAAGGATTTTTTCTTTACTGTTTCCACATTAACCTAAAAGGAATTTCTATCAAAACTCAACAAAACATGAACAAATTCGACATGAATACGCACATAATAAATAAATACATTAACACGTGTAGCCTTGTCACACGAGCATAGTGACCTATGCATAGAAATAGATTTATTAGCACTCACCCAGCTCGGCGTAGCAGAGCGCCCCAATCATCGAGAGGAAACCGGACAGCACCCACACTAGCAGCGCCATGCCCTTGGAGCCCGAGTACTTGAGCGCCAGGCTCGGCGACACGAAGATGCCCGAGCCCACGATCACCCCCACGATGATCGCCACCCCGTTCATCAGACTCAACTCCTTCTTCAGGTGCACCCCCTCTCGAGACGCATCTTCCGCATTGTCCACTTCTTCACCACCCATATCCATCACCTTCGGCGTCAAGCCTTCCGTCGACGTCACTTTCGCCATTTTACTTATCAGTTATCAGTCACTAAGTAAACACAATTAGAATCTTCACTAAGTCACTATCAACGCTTCCATAAGAATCACCTGTTACGGCGCCCGCGCGATGAGGTTAGACCATACAAACATTGCATCACTACAGGCAGTGGAGGCGCGAAACACCACGTGTGAGACCTGATCACCATGGGATGTGGGTCAGACCGGCGGCTCCGACTGATAACCGCTCGCTAGCACAGTACGGTAAACTAGGTCTACACGTTGTTTGTTACTTTTCTTTTTTCCATTCATTAAATCTTCTAGTTAACGCGGAAGGTTAAAATATTCGTCACATTTAAATGTTCCACTTAATGTTCAGCGGTAGGTGAAGCGGAACTGGGGTTTTGATAAGAATGTGGTTACCGCGAATTATTATTAGGCACCTATCCTGTATGTGAGGAGGTCCAAGTAGTCGGGAACGGTGTAGTACGCCGGGTGCGATGTCTGTGCGTGCGCGGGGGTACGTCGCGAGCGCTCCACGCGCTACTCCTCACTAGCAGGCGGCAACTGTTTCACACGCACTGGCCCGCCGCCGCCGCCGCCGCCGCCAGTCGTCTACCGCCGCCGCATGACTCAATGCACAAAAGGCCTGGGTAGAACCGGTCCGCAAGCGACTATCAACCTTGTCCCAACAGGCTATAGGCCAAAACGGCTTCCTGCACCAATTTGTAAAAACACAGAGCCAACTTTGTTCAAGTCGCTACTGCACAAGCTATCTCTGTCGTGTGTGCCGTGTTCAATTTAACACGTGCGCATTTGGCATTAATAAATATGAGATTTATATTATTCACCAAAATAATTCCACGAGTTAACACATAGTAATCTGTTGTATCAGGCAATAAAGACATAATAGAAGACGAATTGTACTCCTTTTCATACAGGATGTGAGTAATTTGAAAGCTGTGGGCATGTCAGCACGCCCGCCGGCCGGGGTGAATGACTTGCGTGTGTTTCTTATGTTTTTTTTCGATCCAGGAAGCATTTCGGGATTTCTGTACTGGGATGCACCAAAAACGAGTCTCTTGCAGAAAAAAAAGAACTGAGTCCTTAAATTATTACATTTAGTGTGTCCCTCACAATATCTAGTAAAATAATAATAGTGCTAGGGGAAAATAGAAAAGAAACATAAGTAATTAGTAAAAATAATATTTAGTCATTATCTTTAATAGGGTCGTATTTAAATATCCTCGCACTGCCATCATCAGATGATGTGAGGATAATATTTTCCTTTTCATTGTAACATAAATCAAGTATCTCTGACCTATGTCCTGTTAGCATAAGTTTCCTTTCTCCGGTCCTTCCCTCGTACAGCCTGACTGAGCCGTCTAGACAGCCAGTGACTAGGTGGTTTTTGATCCAGAATATCTTGGTGACTCCGGCGGCTGCGTCGTCAGTTGTTTTGGCGCAGTCGTGGCGCATCATCCGCCGAGCTGCGTCCCAAATGTTAACCGCTCCATTCAATGTGCCTGCAACATTCACAATGTTATTCAGATGTTATCAGAAATATGAGTCTTATCAGTTAATTACAACATTTATTTTATTTGTTCCTTAACATATTTTGCTTTAACATACAAAAATTAAGTAATAAACTTTATGTATTAAATGTTGGTTATTTACCTAGTGCAAAGAATCCAAGCTGTACATCTTTGGAGAAAGATATGGCCTCCATATCATTTTCTCCTTCTATTTGTCCCACCACTTTTCCAGTTGATGAAGTTGTAAGAACCACAGTGCCTGTGAACATATAAAAATTATTGAAATGAAGGGTTTTGGCTTGTACATTTATAGAGTGACTTGCACTAAATATTTAAATGAAATTAAATCTAGTGCTTTCCGGCTTTTACAGTATACTGACTGAGCAGGACATCAAAACATTTAAATTTACCCTAAATGTAAAATGTACAAACATTAAATTCGTAAAAACTTCATTATTATTAACATACCATCAGAAGACACAGACACCATAAGGTTGTTGTCAGGGTGTATGTCCACAGCTGTGACCCTCCCAGGGTGCACTCCAGCTGGCACTTGTTGTAGCACAGCTGATGACTTCAGATCCCACACCTTCACCACACCATCCTCATAGCCAGAACACAGGCGCACCCCATCAGGAAACAACTGCAAAGTTAATTAGCATTAATATTGCACAACCATTTGCAATACAAGAAGTAAAATAGAAATGAGAAAAACATTAAAATATAAAATTACCTTTCCACATTCTGTCCTAGAGTGATGGCCTTGCAAAACTTTAGTGTCACCTGATGGTATTTTAAACACATAAATATCTCCTGAAACAGCTCCACAAATGAGAACCCTGGCTCCAAAGTGCCATAAACCCCAACTCAGGTCCTCAGCTTCATATTCAAAAGCTACAGTCCATGGCCCTTGATGACTCTCCCCTTCAGCTGGACACTTCCACACTTTGATTAGCCCAACCATGTCAACTGTAGCTAGATAGCAGCCATCAAAGCTGAAGCCAACAAAGATAACAGAGTCCTTATGTCCAGTACATTCCATGACAAGCTGCCCAGTCTCCACAGACCAGACATATGCTTTGTCGTCTTCGCCGCCAGTGGCAGCGACCTTTCCAGAAGGATGTAGATCACAGCAGAAGACTGAGCCAGTGTGTTTGGTGAAGACTACAGCGGCGTGGTCCTCCGGTGGCTCAGCGTCTTCTTCTTGCTCCATGATGCCGTCCATGCCCTCGTCCTGCAGGTCCTCCAGGTCGATCTCCTCCACTTCCTCGTAGTACAGCATGCCATCCTCGTCCTCCATACCGGCGATGTCGTCGCCGTGTAAAGATGAAGGAGGGGTGTCTTGTTGGTTATATTTCATTTTGTACTGTAACGGAATAGGGTTAGGGTTAGCACAGCACTTTTGTGGTATGAACAGGGGTCACGTTAGAAATTTATTGAAGTTTATCAATGAACTCAGATCAAAAGTAAAGTTGATAAGAACTTACATTTTTAGGGCTTAAAGAATAGAAATATTAATTAATTCAGCAGTTGTGCTGGAGTGATACACCTCTTGACGTGTTTATTTAACAGTATAAGTTAATAAACAAGTTCATATAATTAGAATTTTCTTTTCAACTTTTTACACAACAGAAACACATGTTGAAATTTTTACATTTAAATGACATTGACAGTTTAGTGAGTAAGATTTGACAGTATGACGCATCTGCTACCTATTTAAATGTTGTTTTTTGGTTCTGTGATTCATTTTATTTTATTAATAATCATATACTTAATAATGAATAATGATTATCCAGAGGTGTATTGTTTAAAAGAGCTTTAATTGGTAGTTGAACCACTTCCTAAAAGGGTCTCGTTAATCAAAACACACATTAAACAATAGATTCGACGGAACGGGTCTCATAGCACTAACAGAGTTCAACAGATTGGACGGACCCTTGTCAGTGTCAGTCACTGGGTACAAAACGTCAAAATATACTAAATTGTATTTTTTGAGGTTAAGTTTCATTTTATTGAACACTACACTATAAAATTGTAATTTTATGAAAAAATGGCCAGTATACCAAAAGGTATAATTTTATTAAACTTCAGCTTTTAAACCTGCCTTCCTATATTATGAAATAACAAACGTATTGCTTTTTTTCAGTACTGTTACAGACAAGAAACCCTATATTCTTATCCAAACGATTTCGTGGAAAAATAAACATTCAGAAGCCAAGACCAGCTCATTATGATAAACAACTTCTTCTCGACTTGACACAACCTGTTTATCGTACCCCCAAACACGAGAAAACGGAAATTTCTCTGTGCACTAAAGGAGTATCTAAATGGAATAAAGCAGAGATTGATAACCCCTTTGAGAGAATATTAGCAAAGGAATGCTTAGATTGGTTTAATACATCCAAAATGGTTGTGTTTCTGCACATGAACTCCATAAATATGGAGGATAAACTCCCAATCTATGCGTCACTGAAAAGAAACAAAATGACAATGAGAAGATACGGCAAAAAAATCATAAGTATGGCGACAACTGGCACCCGTTATGAAGCTGTTCAGCATTTGTTTGTGTCCCAACAAGAACTTATATTTGGGCAACCAGAGGATATTGGTAAATTGCTGAAAATTTTGAAGAAAGCTCCACAAATGGTTGTCTTAGGTAATTTTACTATAATTTTAACATTTATGTACTTATGTATAACATGTATGCAGCAATGTTTGTATATCATGACCACTGCCATTACTACCTAAAATAACATGTTAAACATTTATTTTCAGTGGGTATCATAGAAGACAGGTTGATGTCAAAGAATGAGCTGATGGAATTCAGTCAGCTACCGAATATTGATGTAGCCCGGAGTCAGCTGTGCTCTGTTCTACAGAGTGCGGGCTCCAGCATCGTGGGCCAGCTGCAGCAGAGCCAGCAGATGCTGGTGGGACACCTTGACAAACATGCCGAGATGCTCAGTGGATCCTCACAACAGGAGAAAAAAGATAAAGAATAGTACAAATATGGCTCGTTAAACATAAATTTATAGATTTCTAGTGTGTAATATTAGTCAAAATAAATATTGAAATAAAATGTAACAAGTATTTATTCATATTATTATAATATTAGAGTATCCTATTTACTTATCAAAGCAATAACATATGTTCATATTGTTATATTTTACTCTTCCAAACAATCACAAAATCTTTTAAAGACCTATAAACTATTCACGAGATCAAACAACTATAATACAGAGTAGGTATATTATGTATAAGGCACATCAGTTCATTTTATTACATTGAGCATTGAAATCACAATATTATGCATGCATTTAAGTAGTTTTGCATTTAAAATTGTATTAAAACTAGTTTTACTCTTAAAATAATATATGTACAGTCAATTTGTAGACATATTTTAGATATCTTTAGCACTTTGGTATGAAATCGCGATTCTTGACTAGATAGTGACCAAGATCAACTACTGATGAATATGACATGAAATGAAGCACATCTGGTAAGTTTTCTTTATAAATCTACCTACCTTTCAAATTAAACATATCCTATCCTACCTACCTATCTTTCCTGATTAAACTCGCTGTGGTAGGATACAGGCTACTCGCTTAGGTATTACATGTATTTACCGAGGTATATTTTTGGACCACCGCGTGAGCAATCAGGGTGCAGCGACGCGGCAGGCGGCGGCGGAGGCGAGCGCGGTGAGCGCGACCGCCGCCTCTACTTCATCCCGGCCGTGGCGGCTCCACGCCCCCCCGCGCGCCCCCTCCCGCACCCGCGGCGCTGCCTTCTTTCTCCCCTCTGCCCACCACGAGTAGTTCGTCTCACTCGGCTGGAACCTCGCCGCACTCTCCAGCCATTTGCTAAGAAGCAGCGGACTCGTCAGCTTAGCCCCGGATTCCTCGTTATTGTTATTAACCACCTGGTTTTCCTTCTTGCTTGAGGAGTCTGACTCCTGGAAGTCCTCATCAAGTGGTCCGGGGCTGCCCGGGGAGCCAGTGTCGACGTCGTCCAGGCTGGGGGCTCCGTGCTCGCTCCAGATGCTGTCTTCGGAGCAGATGCTGAACTGCTCCACGTTGCCCTGCGCGCGGTGGTTGTAGGTGCGGATCAGGTGGCCCCATGTCTGCTGGTTTCTCTCCTCGTTGACGTTTTTCAGCTTCCGCCGCCAGTTGGCGAACCAGTTGCATATCTGTAGCGGAATGCAGGTAAATTTAGTTTAGTTAGGGAGGATGGAACCTAATTATTCATTAGTGAGTAATTTTGTACACGGCTCGTACTTTATTATTTATAACATCGCGGACATCTCATTTATTTCCCTATTTCATATCTACAAGTTTCGGAATAGGTAGGTACGCACACCTAACCCATTATTTTAAATAACTACGGAAGCACCTTCGTAACTTAGCTTTTATAAACACCAATAGTTTCGGTTAGTAAATAGATAGGAACATAGATTACTAACTATGTAGTTATGTAGATTACTTATTTGTAAATTAAATGAAAGTTAACTGCGGTGTTATGTTAACACCAGCTCTACTTAATGTATGCTACCTACAACCTGCTCTGAAAATGATCCTAATTAATTGGATATAGCAAACACTTGGCCGAATGCCAATGACACGATAATGAAAGTAAAAAACATGATCTCTACCTACGTATGCACCTACAAGGGCTACAAGGTTTATTAATCGCCGGTTATTTCTTCATTAAAGTAATTCGCTTCTCTACTCAAGTTTTTATTTGAAATACCTGTCTTTAAGCAGGTATATTATATGGTCCGTTCCTTGACATTATAAACCAAGTTATGTATGTATCAATGGTAGGTAGAGCTCGCTGGATGAAGCCTCGATTTATCTAGATCGATAGGTACCACTTGGCCACTGTACTGCATGGGAAAATGCGTTATAATGGAGTTCAATGGCATGCATACTAATCTTATGGTCAAAGATGCTTATGGTGAAAGAAAACATACACGTAGATATGGTGAGGAAATCTACACAAATACATAGAGGTACCTACGGTAGGTCCACAATGCGATTTTCTAACCTACCCACGGGGAAAAGGCACAAGCGCAGGTTTGTATTGTAAAAAACTGAAAAAAACCTGAATGTAGGTGAGTCCGGTCTCGTGCGCCAGACACTTCTTCTCTTCCCGGTTCGGGTAGGGGTTCTCTCTCCGCCGCACCAGCCAGTCTTTCAGGTAACGCTTTATTTCAGGAGTGAACAGCCTCTTCTGAGGACGCTGCCCAGCTACTAAACTCCTCCTGAAAATGAAAGTTCGGTATTGTAAAAGATTCGCTAACTTTTGTTTTAAATCGGGATGGTTTAAACATAAAAGGGATATAAACTAATTATTTACGCTGACGCACAAAGAGTTTCAGGCAAAAATAATGAGTCATCCATCATGTAATTTTGTGAAGGTTATAATAATCTAAAACAATGTAACTCACCTCGTGTACCTGCGGTTCCGCACAGGTCTCAGTGTCTTCTCGGCGCCGCCGTCCTTAGCTGGGATCCCGGTCATGGCCTCCGCTTTCTGTGTTGACTTTTGCAGAATTGTCATCAGAATGCAGCTTTTGTTCTAATGACGTGTGAGCGCGTAATGAGCTAGGTCAGCGACATGCAGGCAGTGCCAGCACGTGCGAAGGGCACGCCAGGCCGACTCGACTCTTCCACTCGATACGCCGCGGGGGATGCTTGGGATCTATAAAAAAAATAAGGACATGATGACATAAATAGATCGAGTCTCGAACTTAGCACTGCACACTGTAATCAGTGTGAACTGTTAAAGAGTGCACTGCGGTCTGCTTTTGTGTCGATGTAACTGAAACATGGCGGTCGCATTCCTGTGTCCGATTTAGATGTTATTGGCTACCGATACCTTTCTATTGCGAAAATGAGAAAAATAGTTTTGAAACTCGAGACAGCAGCTGGACAAGTCTTGGTGAGTCGGTTAGGCTGCTTTCTTTGTTGAGCGTATTTTCAGCGAAAATGAAAAACATGTTTTATTATTTCACAAATACATATTTGTTTGCGCGATCGTGTTTATTTTGTTAAGATTAACATCATGTTAGTTTAAAATTAACGCCTGGTTAATTTTGTCTGTCTTGACTGTTTTCAGGAAGGCGACATACCTAATTTAGTGAAAGTATGAAACAGTGTTGGTGCACAATGAAAAACAACGTACCTGCGTTGCGGGAAAGCTCGGGGACACTGAAAATGGCGTCGAGCGAGGCGACGGCAGCGCCGCGGCGCGCGCGCATTGTCGCTGCAAATCCATGTTATTTCAGGACGGCCGACTCCCGCGATGTCTTGTGAAAACACAACACGAATCTAGGTGATGTTTCATGTTTTTTAAACGCATGTTTTTTGTGAAAGGTTGAGTCGCGTTAACGATATCGATAATGTATTTTTAAGTACAACATAACTATTTGAGTAGTTCATTTAAAATATTTAAATAATGCTATTTTTCATGAATAAGTAACGTACGTATACTTTTTGGAGTACTTAATTATTATCTGTTAGTAGATATATATAGGTACCTACTTATTTGAAATAATATATGCAGGATAGGTACCATTTATACTTTAACCAAATGAAAAATATCGACATGTCTGATTCTAGAGGTAGAGTTAAATTAACGTAAGTATAATGATGACCAATATCCTATGTAATTTTTCGTGCTGTTATCGGATTGATTGTTTCAGTGAAACATTCAGTGTACCTACCTATATTCCGCCTCACGAGTTCAACATTGTGGCAATTTATGGGCATCTTTCGTGAGTCGATGTATACTTATCTGAACTATACTATATTTTTTATTTATTTCTTTTAGCTTGTGATGATTGACAGCTGGCTGGTAAAGATTGGATCGCATCAAGTGGCATGCCTTGAGAAAAGCTATTTGCTGACGAGGAAAGCCTTCAGAATTGAAACTAGCATTTCATCGGAAAAAAATCTGGTAAGTAACTATAGATTTATATTGATGTAATTACAAAAAAAATGGTAGCAGTCATCAAATTTAGAATTTTAAGGATGTGGTAAAAGCGTATGAGGCGTCTTAATTACCTAGACTTCAGAATAAGTTTAAGATAACGTTACAAGTCGGTAAGTGTGGAATTAGGTATTTTAAGAAAACACAATAATGTCATGTCTGCTATGTGCAAAGTTTCAAAGTTTTATTTATGACGCCCCATTCGCTGTTACAGCTGCCTTGCAATTAAATAAATTTAAATTACTTAGATAACTGCTAGCTTTTATAATTTTCATACTATTTTGGATGATGTTACATGAACAGATAGCTCGTTTTCTAAAAGCGTGTCTTCTATTTCACGTAGACTCGCGCTACACATACCTAAATAGGCTAGGTAGAAAAAAGAACACTTAGGTAACTGGTTTCAGTCAGGAAATCTTCCGTTCCACGTAGACAATCGGTGAATAGTGGACAGGTAGGTAGGACCACTGTCTGGAGTCTAGACAGAACGAAGGAAAATTTCTTGATTTGGCGTACGGAATTTTATTTCCATGAAGGTACCTACCTATGTTATTATTATTAACTAGACTGTCTAGACTATTAAATTAGCAGCTACTTATCTACCGATTAGTTTATTCTCGATTTGATATTTTTTTTATTATTATATATTTTTTATATTGTATTGTTTACTTGTATCGAGTGGCTTGAAAGAATGCTCTTGTTCGAGCTGTGTGTTCGTTTGCAAGATCTAAATCACTTTGAGCGAATTTAAGGTGAATATGTATGGGGCTGACTGTTGACTCGTAACTAACACTACAGTCTACAGCTGGAATAGGGTTGTTAGCATGTTAAGCATAACGACAATGGGGTATATAGCTTCCAAGGTATGAAAACCAAAATTATACTAAGTCCGTATTTTAAAGTATTAAAAAGTAGCACACACGGTTTTTTGCCTTTTTTAAATAATCCACTCTACATTTAGTTAAAGTGAGTTAGTGTTTAGTGGTGGGGGCCAGTATGACGTCACATCTTCACGTTAGACTTATGGCACCCCTCTTTTTTCCTCGGGGGTTCAATGTATTAATTGTATCCAAAGTTAGAGTTAGAGTAGGAGCGTGCTGAGGTCAGGATTAAAGTTAGGGTTGAACTTTCGTGCACCTCACTTTTTAGTAGTTAACTATACCTACTGAAATATTATTTTCACGAATTTCCTTGTATTTAGAATGACGAGCTGTGTTACCCAGTTTCGAGTTAAGTATCAGATATAAAACAAAACTTCTTGTGGCTACTCGTACTCGTACAACTGATGAAAAGAAACCTAACACGCAAACACCTACCATATATTTACCCAATATAGGAAACTTTTGGCATAGCAATGGATGGGGTCCCGAGAAAATGACGCAACAGTTCACGTGTTTTCATCAGCTCGTTAAAATTTCTTTAAAACTTCCTGCCTTAGGTGTTTCAATTGCAACGTGAATGTAAAACTAGATTTTAAGGTTTTTGAACATTGTTCTCTACCTGATTGAGTTTTATGTTTACGGAAACCTTGAGTAGTGCGTTACGCCGCCGCCGTCCCTTTCCAGTGAGTGGGACTCGCTCGTCTGGCTCGCTCGAGCCCGAGACTCCGTGTCATTCGCACATGCGCACCGGCCGCCTGCGAGCGACTCGTCTTGCCGCACCGACACGCTGAACTCTACATCGCGTCATTCGCGGCCACGCATTCCAGTTCCGTAGTAATAAAAATGGTTATAGAAAAGTGATTCAGTCGCGTCTGAGACACCATTG
Source organism: Plutella xylostella (assembly GCF_932276165.1). NCBI lineage: Eukaryota > Metazoa > Arthropoda > Insecta > Lepidoptera > Plutellidae > Plutella > Plutella xylostella. The sequence goes on along the minus strand of NC_063984.1, from coordinate 4,508,411 downwards.
TCGCCTGTCCTGACTACCTGAATTTCAGTGAAAGTTTCCATGAAAAAAACTAGTTAGATCGCGCGAGTTTGTGGCCCACGTGCGTTGTTTGCCGGTAAAGTGCGATCGATTTTGGCGCGATGGGTGATGTGACTCTGCCCGACGATGGGAAAGTGGTTTTGAAACGGAAAATTACACTTTTTAATGGTGTGGGCATCATTATTGGCACTATTATTGGATCTGGAATTTTCATTTCGCCGACTGGAGTGTTCCTGTACACGGGGTGAGTGAAGTGCTGGAATTTCCCGCGTTTTCTTAACTGTTGCGTCGTCCAATAAAAAGTTTTACAGCAATGTTTGTTTATGTTACCAACACGTGAAACTAGTTATATATGCTTGTTTTGCTAAATTATTAGTTAACTAATTGTAATTTCATATTACTTATGTGTTTTGCCAGAAATGGTAATAAAGCGTTAATTTTAACATTGTTGGCATAATCTAACTTTTTTGTTTTAATTACCGAGGTAGGTAAGTACATGGTTTCAATTAACACTTTCTACAGTGTAATTGTTTTTATAAGTACTTATAATCGAGTTTTTACCCAATTATACTTATCAAGGGGGCTATGTGGAAGATCTTACTTTTTGTGAGGGCGAAGTAAAAAAAAACTATGTACTTAGGTAGTTATAAGAAGATTAAGAAGGCAGGTATACATAGGGGCCGTCCATTAATCACGTGAGGCTCAAAGGGGGGGGGGGAGGGGGTACGGAAAACCTCACGAAACATCACGAGGGGGGAGGGGGGGTCTCGTTAGACATCACGTGTATTAATTTTTTGACAAAAAGCGCAAGTATTTCTGAACCGAAATTTTGACCGGCGCAAAAATTTGAACGGTAGTTAGGATTTATAGGATTAAAATAATAAATTTTATTGCAAATATACATAAATGTTTTTCAATTATTCAAAACGCAATTTTCATTATATTTTTTCTAGTCAAAAATAGCCTATACATAGACTTCCAAAAATACACGTGATCAAGGGGGGGGAGGGGGGGGTTGGTCCCAAACCTCACCAAATATCACCAGGGGGGAGGGGGGGGGTCAAAAAATGAGAAAAATGACCTCACGTGATTAATGGACGGCCCCATATAGGTTCGGTGCCCTCAGGTGTTGATGGGTGGTGGTAGGCCCATTAGTTAATACCTAGGTACTTAGTTATTTACCAATAAATTAATCATTAACGTAATCACTAGGTAATCATTAAGTCAACCTCAAGTGACCTAAACTAACAAAAATAGCAACAAGCTAAAAATAACAAGCTTGCTAATCCGTTAACTACCTTTATCGGCATTAAATTATGTCAGTCTCTACATAGAAGGTGAAACTCGTAGGTATAAATCTTAACCTGTTCGCTGCAGGTGGCTTATGACCATGAAACCTGTGCAATGAGACTGTGGAACCACATGACACTGACATATCGGGTTCCGTAGCTCCTCATTGGACCTGACATCTTGGCATAGGAATGCAGACCTTACCAAGTTATAATAAGACATAATATTCGGCTCGACGACATCATTGTTGTAGGAAGTGTAACGTTACGATTGTAATAGGCGTAAGTGGATCAAAAATGTACTAAGTCGAATATAAGCTCTTTATTGTATAGGTAGCCCTTAGTTCTGGCGTAAAGTAAGCGTGACCGAATTAGCAAAGTGATAAGAGCATTAATTAATATCAACTACGTACCTACCTATAAATAACTGCTTACGATTCCTTAGTGATTTAGATTCAGTAAGTAAACTTGAGCAAATTTGTAAAGACTAATGTGTAACTTTAAAATGAGACAAGTAGGTACCTACATGAAATATACTGACTGCCTATCTATACCCATACAGCAGTATAGACTATCATGTTTAATGCAGTAGTTTAATCTAGTACGGGTATTAAACTATACGATCTACCTACCTAGTAATTCAGATCGTGAACAACCATTATCACTTAATAAAATTAGCATTTGTGCACGTAAATGACAATGAACGTTTCTGATGCAATCAGGCATAGACTTTCACCTTTTAGAGTTTATTAAATATAGTTTAGTAAACTATGTTGTGATGCAATCTGTCTATACCTGAGTATACAATCGGTAAAGTTTTGATAGTCTCGGATTAGCGGAAGACACCACTGTCTAGCCATCAAACAAAAACACGTAGCTAAAGATTAGATTATGATGTTATCATACCACGAATCTACTCTACATAACGTGACAACATAATAATATCTAAGAAGTTCTATATATATATATATAAATACCCAGCATTACACTATGACATAACAAATAACTATCCAAAGAAAGTAACAGAGTCATTGACTTCATAATAAGCCATTCAAACATAATCCGTATTCCATTGCAGGTCGGTCGGGGCTTCGCTGATAATATGGCTTACTTGCGGTCTGTTGTCGACGCTCGGAGCGCTGTGCTATGCTGAGCTGGGCACCTCTATCACGAGGTCTGGCGGGGACTACGCCTACATATACACGGCGTTCGGTCCCCTGCCTGCCTTCCTGAGGATGTGGATAGCGCTGCTCATCATCAGGCCCACGACGCAGGCCATCGTCGCGCTGACCTTCGGCCATTACGTGGTGAAACCTTTCTTCCCCGAATGCGACCCTCCGCAAAATGCCGTCAAGCTGTTGGCGGCTGTATGCTTGTGTAAGTATTTTTTTATTTTTGCATAATCAGGTGTGTGTTATAAGAGGATTACTTTTGAGTTAGTGTTAGTACAGGTAGTCAAAATTACAACTTTCTTCGAGTTAAATGAGGATAATGCCCTTTGCATTTGGATAAGACTAAATGAGCTTTAAACTAGCTTTAAAGTTTACATAAGTGATTTTTAATTATTATGAAGCGACCGCATGGTAACACTGTGTTCTGTCTGGCGAAGGGCACGGTTCTGTACCCGGCCGGGACAGATTATTATGTCGAAAGATTGCAGAAGGCTCTCGGGTCTTGCCGCTTACTCGTATTTCATTGCGTGTGTAACATACACATTTTAATTTACAAATCGAATTCCATGGTTGGTGGGTTTGGATTATTATTATTTCTGAAATATTTGCCATTAGGTGCATACCAGAATTAATTAAGTATACATAATTATTATCTATAGGCCTTTCCAAGAAAATCCCATAAAGAAACTTCTCAGTGGACCCCAAGCTCGCACGAATGTTGGATCCCACTCTCCAATCAATAGGTTATGTGATCTTTATAACATGTATAATAATAAATTAAACATTGACATCTTTCACGACTCCTTTAATATCTTTAAGAAAAAAATATGCCAGAAATAATTGCTATAATAGTTATATTTTTTCCTTCAATTTGTTTTGCTACAAATTATTTTAATGTTTGTTATATTGTTTATTTCCATCTTTAATATTCTGTTGTTTTTAAGATAATTTCTTTAAAAAGGATGTGTACGCCTATAAATGGTTTTCGCAACGAAATTGTTACCTATTAATTTATCTTTGTATTTTGTGTTGTGTAAACTGCTGGCGTTCCATATTTTATAAATAAATAAATAAATAAATAAATAAATAAAAGTGTTTGAGGCATGTATTATAGGCCTTAGAAGTTGATTTGTTTCTCTCAAATTGAGGCACTTAGCAACACCCGAGTGCGCGTTATTCTATGCTTCTTAGCAACAATAAAATAATAAACTCCCTTGACCGCGAATTGACATATTTGGTCAGCCACCTCCTATAGCGACCGCATACCTTCTCTAGATTCAAGTCAATAGAGAAACGATTGATGCTTGAGACGACACAAATATTAGCTCCCTAATAGCTACTTACGGCTTTTTAATGAAGTTGTTTACCGGGATCTTCGATTGATGGAACCTTCCTCTCCAGAAGGCCAAGGCAATTGGAGAGACGAACTTAGGTAAATAGAGTCCGGCTACGCTAAGTTTGCAACATAAACAAATGCCAACACATATTTTTTTTGGTTCTATCTATTAATTATTATTATTAGTTAATATATGAATGAATGAATGAATGCACCCCACCAGCCAGGAGTTACCCTGTATCACGGAAATAGCCGCGCCTACTGGGGGGCGCTCAGTTTTTAAGGGAGAAGGAACACACGCTCAAGGATAGGTGAGGAAAGTGAATATCATCGACCGAGTATGCACCCTAATTAGCCAATCTAGGAGAATAGGTAAAGGTAGGGAATAGGTTTTCGGAGAGCGTAAAAGCCATCTTTGGCATAATCATTGTTGGTATGCATGTCCTGGTCTGCTTTTGTAGGTGTTCCGTGTATTTTCTTCTGCCTGTAGGTGTCTGGTGTAATCCTGCGTTCCTGTAGGTTGCTGATCTAATCCTACAATCCTGTAGATTGCTGATATAGTCCGTGTCCGCTGTAATCCCCCACATATTTTATATTTATTTTTATTTATTTATTTTAATCCGTGTGTCTGTAGGTGTCCGATGTAGTCCTTGTGTCTGTAGGTGCCCGATGTAATCCGTGTGTCTGTTGGTGCTCGATGTAGTACTGCATGCATGTAGGTGCCCGCTGTAGTCCCTGTGTCTGTAGGTGCCCGATGTTGTCCGTGTGTTTGTAGGTGCTCGCTGTAGTCCGTGTGTCTGTGGGGTAGGTGCTTGAAGTAATCCGTTTGTCTGTAGGTACCCGATGTTCTCCGTGTGTCTGTAGGTGCTTGAAGTAATCCGTGTCTGTAGGTGCCCGATGCTCCCGTTTGTCTGTAGGTGCTTGAAGTGATCCGTGTGTCTATAGGTGCCCGATGTAGTTCTTGTGTCCTGTGCTGATGCTGGAGTAGTCCCGTGCTAATGCTGGAGTGGTCCTGTTCTGATGCTGAAGTGGTCCTGTGCTGATGCTGGATTTGTCCTGTGCTGATGCTGCAGTGGTCCTGTGCTAAAGCTGAAGTGGTCCTGTGCTGATGGTGAAGTGGTCCTGTGCTGATTCTGAAGTGGTTCTGTGCTGATGCTGGAGTGGTCCTGTGCTGATGCTGGAGTGGTCCTGTGCTGATGCTGGAGTGGTCCTGTGCTGATTCTGAAGTGGTCCTGTGATGATGCTGGAGTGGTCCTGTGCTGATGCTGGAGTGGTCCTGTGCTGATGCTGAAGTGGTCCTGTGCTGACGCTGAAGTGGTCCTGTGCTGATGGTGAAGTGGTCCTGTGCTGATGCTCTAGTGTGTGACTGTAGATGGCTGAGTGGTCCTGTGCTGATTCTGAAGTGGTCCTATGGTGATGCTGGAGTGGTCCTGTGCTGATGCTGAAGTGGTCCTGTGCTGATGGTGAAGTGGTTCTGTGCTGATGCTGTAGTGTGTGACTGTAGATGGCTGAGTGGTCCTGTGCTGATTCAGAAGTGGTCCTATGATGATGCTGGAGTCGTCCTGTGCTGATACTGCAGTGGTCCTGTGCTGACGCTGAAGTGGTTCAGTGCTGATGATGTAGTGTAGTGACTGAAGATGGCTGAAGTGGTTCTGTGTCTGATACTGTATTTATGTGGCTGTAGATTCCTGTAGCGTTCCTGTGCCTTGCGTCTGTGACTTCTGGGCTGGGTAGTGTGGGCGGGACTGATGAGACTTATTCCTTGTTTGTGTGCGTCTTCGAATGGTGGCGATAATTGATTGCAAAATGAATTGGTTGTTGTCTTCTATTTATTATTTAGTTCTAGCTGGCTATATATATGTAGGCAGCGGTTGCATATTGACTATAGTTGATATATTGATCTTATTTTATTTTAAACTGTGTTCGTTTTTCAGTTTCCCTTGAATAGCGTTCGTTGATGTAGACAGCTACATCTCTCCATATACCAAGCGGTCAAAAAATACTTGAAAGAATTATATTAATATCTTCGGTGAGCTATTGTTTTAGGGGTGCAGTTTCTGTCTATAACATTTTTGTTATATTCTATTTGAAAGTATCTTTGTTGCAATGTGGGAATTTTGTTTAACCAACTTTGGCTTTGTCTACTTTTACCCCATTGTTTCCGTTTGGGTCTATTTTATCGCTTGCAGATGTTCTGTTTCTTTTAGCGCAATGGGTCTATTGCCGGAGTTTTTTGATTTTTTTTATTTATTCTGGTCTGAAAGAGAGCTTATTTTTAAGAATTACGTTAGCTGTGGGAAAAATATTAGTTTGTGGTCCAAAACCTTGCACGTGTTTGTATAATAGGATACCTACGTTAGTGTTCAGGATTAATGAATGAATTTTTTGGGGATATTTTAATTTACTAACTAGAGTTAAATTTATTCGTTGATATTTTGCTAGATGGTGGAAGCGTCGTGCTAGATATTTTTGGATACGCACTAGTTTAATTATTAATCTTTTTCTAAATATAACAGATATTAGGCACACTGTTCATGCAATAAAGATTTTGAGGTTTTTTTGTTATAGACTAAAGATAAATTCATTGAATGATATTCTGCTGGATACTGTGCTATTTGGATAAATACATGGTAAAATAAAAGCAATATGAGATGAAAAAAATATCCATTAATCACCACGTTTTTCTTAGTTACTAGAGTAAGTAAACTAACTTCGAAAGTAACCACCACTGTCGTTCAGGAAATTGAGATACATTACAAATTTAGCATTTGGAAGGATGATAATGAATGCCTTCTGTCAGGTGCCTCAAAGGTATACATGTTAAACTACGGTGGTGCGGATAGTTGGTATTTCCGAAGCAGCGTCAGCCGGTCTCTAGATCGGGATTGGAATTCTCTCACCAGATTCTCGCGACGATTGTTGCTTTAGGTTTGGGGTTTGACGGTGGCGGCTGGCGAACTTCTATCACGCCTATAAAGGGGCTGCGTCACACTATAATAATACACTTCACTCATGCACTAGAACCGCACACTTTATTTAAATGACTATATTGGTACAAGGCAAGAGATTAGGTAATGTTATAAGTACTCTAGTATACACATTCCAAAACTTTATCAATAAATAAGAGTTCACTTAATAACTTATAAAGACTCAAGAGCTTTCGTACAACGGTTACTTATTAACAAAAGGCAACGCGAAACAAAGGATTTTTATGCGCAAGGGCCAGCGGCCAACACGTGTTGGGGCCCGGGAGCGCCCGGCGGACCCGACCGTCCCGCTTGCCTGTCACAATGAAACTCATTATTATTAGTTAATATAAATTATTATTTATATTAGGTAATATCTCGAATGTGCCAATGTTAAAATAAGATTTAAATGATCTGAAGGACCTACCTACCTATCTCCGGAATAAGATTTCCGTTATCCGCAATATTTTGGAACGAATACTAATAATTGCATAGCCCACAGACAAAGCTATAATATAAATAAATAATAAAAAAAAGAAATCTGTTATAGGTAACTACTACTAGTTACTTACTTGTTTTGGCCCCACTTTCCGAACAATGTTGTTTTGACGGATATGATTTGTAAAGCTTATTCCGTCGAGGGCCTATCATGATCACATCACAACAATAATATTATGGTCACAGGCTCATGGGAACCAAAACGAAAGAGGAATACTTACTTACATATCTATGTAAGTTAGAACTAGAACGTTATAAAATTATCAAAACATATTATTTAAAATCATATTTTAAGATTTTAAATAAGTTTGTTTTAATCACAAGTCTCAAGTATTTATGTGCATAAGCCGCAGGCGGCGGAGAAAGTAATAAAATACTGCACTTCACAAAAACCTGTACAAAGTAACTGTTCGACGGGGAGGGTTACTTTACATTTACGGACGAGAGCTGCATTGAAATCGATTCGTGCAACCAGATGGAGCCTGTAACTTCGTTCATAAGCTAGATCGACCCCAGAACGGAGCGATTGTCTGTGCGCTTGATCTCCATTTTGCTTCTCAATCGCGAGGGCAAGGTTCGATGCCCAAACTTACAAGGTTTCTCTTAGCCTTGTTCGGGTTCTTAATTTTATAATTGTGTTGGTAGTTACCGTTCTTACATTTATAATAATTATTAAGTATGTATAAACAATGCTTGCAAATTAATCCGTACGTTTGCATAGTGCATCAATAAATTTCACCTCACCATCGAAGTAGGAAAGTAGACGAGTAGAGAAGTAAGTAGACGCAGTAGAAAAGTAGGCAAAGTAGACAAAGTAGACGAGATTCTCCTCAAGGATCCATACGTGTCTGTGAGTTGATAGATCGGTCGCTCACAAAAACCAACGGTGCACCAAAGTTTGAATTTTGGCGGATGTATTTCGCGAATATTAATTTTGTAAACGGCTTCTAAAAAAGGAGGAGGTTTTGAATTCGGCTGTATTTTTTTTCTTTGTGAGGTTCACGATTGCCGTTGCCGCCGGCTATGGATGGATTCAAGTATTTTTTTTACTATTTACTTATTTATTTGGTACTTATTTCTTATAACTTTAACTTTATAAGGCTTACAAAATAGCATATTACGTATTGAAAATTAAAGCTCCCTGAAAAAAAGCGTCAACAAGAAAATATTTACTTGAATGACGTCACGTAACCGAATAGAGAATTTCAGTATGGTGTAAAAGTATTGAGTAAGTAACTAAACGTTAAGTAATTAATTAATTTATTTACGCTGTGTGTGAAAGATAAATTCATCATTATAATTGACTACGACCACCGTGACTGCGCCACGTAATTTGCAAACGGGTTCGTAATAAATACCTATGGGTTCAAATGGAAAGTTTACTATCAGTTAGAGATGAAAACTCGGTGAAAGTCAATTAAATACTGATTTTCTTGTCAGTCGTAGTGAAACTTTATAGATTTATCGTGCCGCGCTATAATTTGAACTTAATTGTAATGAAAATTACCGAGTACTACTAACTAGATTCAGAGAATCCTGGACTTTTAATCGTTTATTTACCATAGTCTTTGAGATCAACCCACGAAGTTGATTACCGTGTAGGTGTGGTGTAGGTACATCGTATATTTAATAAGTACTGTCTACCTTGTGTTCCTACACCGCGTATTTTTTTCTTATTTAGGGACTGCAGGCAACAAACTTACAAGACCTTTTCATTGCTTACGCAACATAAAACGAATAAACATTGTACTTTCTAATTCTGAGATTAAGTTTGAATAATTATTTGTAAAACTGGTCGTTAGTGATATCATTCATACAACATACAAAGAACATAGATTAGGTACACGCATCGTTAATTTTACTGCATATATGGGACTTGGGACTGACTGGGCATGAAAGGGAAAACTTGAAAGATGATTTAAGAACAATAGTGTTATAAGAAAATAGAACTCTCATAATACATAATGTATAACTACCAAAACCTAAAACATAGACAATGAAAACCACTAAGCTTGTTACATATACTTAAGGGTCTGCAATAGGGAATCGAGTGTTGGCATTGTCATAGAATTATATAGTAAATGATGCTCTACAGCCTTGAAAAAAATCACACAGGTAGCCGAAGAGTCTAGCTAGGTGCTGAATCATTCGAATTTAAGTAAATGCTTATGGATAACTGTAAATTAATTTCAGAAAACCAGTAAATCACACTCCCGTATTGTAACAACTGTGTCGTAATTATCAAGAATTTTCATATGATTCTTATCAAATTATAAAGATAAATGCTTGGACTAGGCGATAAATACCTTGTTTTTAAATAAACACACACCTATTTTGTGTAAATTAATAATAAACTTGGGCAATTTTTTTCCCTCAAATCTTCATACAAATATCTATGGCGGCTTTCTGTGTTATAAAATCATAAACACAAGCGACGTTTGACTCAGTCGGCCGCTGGCCTCCAAAGAAGGGTCACGTCGGTTTAGGCAGCACTGACAGCTCGCGATCTTTTCGTGTACAGATACAAAATCACTGCACATTGGTTGTCATTGCACTTTTTCAACTTTTATGACACCAACATAATTTGATTTGAAATTGAGGAAGCATAATTCTTACACTATATTCAATACATTAAATTAAATTAGATAGTGGGCAATGTTCTCGCGTGACATTACAGTCTCGTAAAGGTCCGATGAGGAGCAGGAATATAGCGAATGGATCTAAGTGATGACAATACGTAGGAACATTAGGTTAGGATTCATCAAAAACACAGTCTCATGGTACTGGTTGAGGAATGGTCTCGTGAGGATCTGATGAGGGCAGTAACAAGGTGGTGACTGAATTTTATTTCAAAGATGTTAATAGCTAAAAGCATCGAGTTTGGGCTATTAAGTATGTTTTTCAGAGAGACAGAAAGATATTTTAGGTTTCCTCTGGATTAGTTAGGTTTACTGGGTTTACTAAATTCATTCGTAACGTAAAATTGATAATGACGGAATTTCTTCTATAGACAGTAGTTACTAAAAAAACCAACGATAGATGGCGTAATTTGCAGAAGTACCTATCTAGTCACCCTGTCACGGGGTGACTTCGGTTGGTAACTCAGAAAAAATACTATATGTTATTGCATCAATAATAAAAAAATCAAGAAAATATTCAAAATTTCCATCCTCGCACACAAATCACAAACTCATGCCCTGTTCTAGGAGCAGGGTCTACCCTAGTGCATTTTCATGACCACTTTTCGGTTCTACCTTTTTTGGCCCAAGATTTATTTGCGTAATCTCGTATTGCATAGTAACGTTTGGTCAAAGTCTCGTTTCGCCGAAAATCGTATGGCATAAATCTCGATTAGTAAAAAGTTATTTCGCATTATCTTGTTTAGCCTAATAATGGTATGGCCAAATCTTGAATAGCCTAATAATAGGTTTATACAAAGTAATAATATTTGTTTGGCTTTAACTTTGACGGAGCGTCTCTCTATAGCGCAAACTGGTGCCTTGTATTGTTTCCGCTGTTTGGAAAACGCTCCGCTCCGCTTCGCTGCGCTCCGCTTCGGTTTTGATGAACATGTGCACCTAACACGCTCCTCCTCGCTTTGCTCGTCGTCGCACCTATCTTTAGGTTTCGATCTCATGGGGTTTGTAATAATTATTGTATGTGTATTATAAATGTAGGTATGTTGTATTGCTCGTTAACTTTCGATTTTTTAATCATTCAATATCGTGATTTTCGGGATGTATGAGAAAAAATACCACAATTTGTTCATTTACTACATACTTAATATATTATTTATTAAGATAGTACGGGTAGTACACTTAGTCGCCTCTCGGCTCTGCCTACTCCTGATTTTCCTCCCTTTTCTCTAAGCCAATTTACCGATTGTGATGTTAAAAAGATCATTCTTTCTATCGCTTCCAATGCAATCGGCACCGACAGTATAAGTCGAAACATGATAATACCTATTCTAGATATAATCCTTCCTATTATCACTCATATATTAAATTCCTCCGTATCTACTGGCATATTCCCATCGTCCTGGAAAGAGGCTGAAGTGGTTCCCCTCCCGAAAAAATCCAATCCCTCCTCATTTTCTGAATACCGTCCCATATCCATTCTACCGTTCCTATCCAAAGTCCTTGAACGCCTTGTCCATTACCAACTTTCCAATTTCCTTACCCATAACAACCTGATGAATCCTTTCCAGTCTGGCTTCCGTCCTGGCCATAGCACTGTAACAGCGCTTATAAAAATCACCGACGATATCCGCCAGAGTATGGATAAAGGCCAAATTACTATCCTTTCTTTATTAGATTTCAGTAATGCCTTTAATACTGTTGATTTCGACATCCTACTTGGAATACTTCGATCGCTTAACATATCTCCAACGGTAATTGGCTGGTTTCGCAGTTATCTGCATGGACGCCGGCAGCGTATACGCATTGAGGAGTCACATTCTCAGTGGTGTGATATCTCGGCCGGTGTTCCACAAGGCGGCGTGTTATCTCCTCTACTCTTCGCAGTTTTTATAAACTCCATTTCTGAAAATATTTCTGCTTCCTATCACCTTTACGCAGACGATCTCCAAATCTATAAGCATGCTTCTCCTTCAGAGCTTCCTGAGGCTGTTGCATCAATCAACATAGATCTGAATGCAATATCAACCTGGAGTAAAAACCATGGGCTCAAAGTGAACCCTAACAAAACCCAAGTTATTCTCATAGGCAGTCCACGATTGATCTCCAACAATAATTTACAGCATATTCCCCCTGTATTATTCGATGGTGTCCATATTCCATTCAGTGATACAGTTAAAAACCTTGGCATATTAATGGATAAGTTTTTTACTTGGGGCCCTCAGATGGAGGCCGTTAGCCGGAAGATTTTTGCGTCAGCAGGTTCACTCAAAAGGTTGCGTAATTTTCTACCTACTTCCACCAAGATCGCGTTAGCACAATCACTTCTCCTCCCCGTTCTTGACTACGCCGATGCCAGCTATCCTGATCTCACCGAGGAGCAACTAAACAAACTTGAGCGTCTTCAAAACTTTTGTATACGGTTCATATTTGGCGTACGAAAATATGACCACATCTCCGAATACCGTACTAAACTCAAGTGGCTCCCAATTCGCCTTCGCCGGAATACCCACATTCTTTCACTTCTTTACTCTGTACTGTTCAATCCATGTACCCCAGCATACCTGAAGGAGCGTTTTGGGATGCGTTGCTCTACCCACAGCTGTACCCTTCGTTCATCGCAGAATCTCAGGCTGAATATTCCTGAACATAAAACGAAATTCTACAGCAAATCTTTTACTGTCCAGGCCGTATTGTTGTGGAATGATTTACCCACAGATATTAGACTTGCACCATCGCTTGCATCATTCAAAACTCAGCTGAATAAACATTATAATAAATTATTATCCTTGCCAGAATAATATTTATTTATTATATATTTAATAGTATGTATATATTCAAGTATATAAGTATGTTTTATGTATTTTATATTACCTATTACTAGGTATAGATTAGGTGTTATAATATTATTTTCCTGTAAGTATAAGTTATGTTTGTAATTTTTTTGCACTCTCCCCTTTTTCTTATGTATAATTTCTCTCCTCCGAGGTAGTCTGGAAGAAATTACTCTTAGTAATAAGGCCGCCAATTGTACCATCTATGTTGTGTATTTCCTCGTGTAATTTCTGTGTTTGTGTGCAATAAAGAATTATCTATCTATCTATCTAAGATAACATTAGGAGAAACAAGATTATACATAGGTATAGACGAACATACATTTGAGCAAACGAAACTTAGGTGTTTAAAGATCGTGCCTAAAGAGTTTTAGACGAAACGAGCCTTATGCCACATAATTCTTGGCAAAGTGATTGTTCGGCCAAAAAAGTTTAGACCATACGAGTTATGCGAAATGAGTTTTGGTCAATAAAGATTATGCGAGATGAGGGGAACCGCCACTTTTCACTTGTGTCCCACCGGTTTCTGTGCTCAGCGGAATAGCACCATTAACCATTATTATTCTGAGATATCATCACTTCTTATTCTGAGTTACCCAACATAAAAACACGCCATCTATTGAAATCATTTTTTAATTAGGATTTTTCTATGGTGTGGTCCCCAAATTTAAGGGTAAAAGCAAAATAATTATATTTTAACCTTTTTTTATACCTATTATATTAAAAGACCTATTCAACGATACCCTACCTACACCATCAAAATAACCGGAAAAAATATCAGCCCCAATTTACTTGTATGGGAGAGGGACCCCAATATTTTTTTGAGGTACCTACTCCCCATATCTATGCGAAATATCAGCTTGATATCTTTACCCGTTTCTGAGAAAAAGGGCGGTGACAGACAGTCAGTCAGACAGACGGACAACAAAGAGATCTTATAACGGTTGCTTTTTTTCCTTTTTAGGTACGAAACCCTAAAAATAAGAAAAAATATTATTCTGCTACCAAAAAATATACTTACAAACATACAATCGAAAAATATTACCCTCCTCCTTCGGCAGTCGGGTAAAAACAAGTGAGACAGGGGGTCATTCTGAACTTTTGTTCTACGAGTTTTAAAAATGAACAAAAAAAAAACCTTTTTCATAGAAACTTTGATGACACGTGACTTTTTACCATGGAAAACGAATATTTTTTTTCGCGAATTTGCAAAACTCGTAGAACAAAAGTTGTTCAGAATGACCCCTTGAGTTGAGTCATCCCCTTTCGGCTTAGTATACCCTTAGTATCTACACTTTAATACCTGTAGTTACCTGTCTACAAGTAAGTAAATACTACATTTGTTTAGAAAGCTAATCGGGTTCCGAGTATGGAGAAAAGTGGCACCCCTATTAATTTCTACTCTTTCCTGGTGCTTACCAGTGTAATTAAAAATTATACTTACCCTCAAATCACTACTTGAAAATAATTGTTAATAAAGTTGGCGAGTAAAAGTTTATGACCCACTGTGCAAACTTACATGTGTGCGTGTCACTGCGTGTGCTGTGTGAAGAGCATTGAAAACCCAAATTTGGCGGGGCACGTCACCCTGTACGGGCCCTTAACCAACCATATCAAATCAAATATCATTCGTAAAAGTTATTAGGTATAACTAGTTACAATATTTCCTACATAGCATATATGAAAACGCCACTAAAGCAAAACATTTATATATCATTTGCAGAGCTTTCCAAAAGATATCAACTTGATAACAATTAACGGTTGATTTATTCACGATGAATGCACGGCAGACACAACTCCAGTTAATTTCCACTGAGATTTGTTTCGATAAATGTTGACATCTCGCAAGGGCGATGATGCGTTCCTGTTGCTGGAAATGCGAGCTTATTTTCATGATGCGAAAAGCTCTTCTGGTCCATTTAGTCCTTGCTGGTGAGCTGTCCATCGGATGTTCGATTACATTGCGTCTCGCGAGTAGGCGGCGGCGGACGGAAGCCTTCACTTAGGCTAATTTGTGGGATAGGAAGCTATTCTCTTTGAAGGAATGGTCTTGCTTCGTTCTCAAGGGAGATTTATTGGGCGATTGGTCGAGCAAATAAATACCGTTTGGTACCGTTACTATTCAAGGTGGTTTATTTATTCAAGTTGGTGAAGTGACTTTCTATTAAAATTTATTCGCAGTATTCCCATTACAACTTAATGATAGATACAACTCAATTTTACATAAACACTTAACTAGGGTACAAAAGGCGGTCTGATTGCTTACAGCGATCTCTTCCAGACAACCTTTGGATGGATGGACTAAAAGAGACATAAATAGGGTACTGTGAAGCTGAACAAATATTGACCAGTTGGTTGCCCGCAGGCGTGCTGACCGCCATCAACTGCATCAGCGTGCGGTGGACCATGAGGATCCAGGACGTGTTCACCACCTCCAAGCTATTGGCGCTCGTCGTCATCATCATCTCTGGTGTCTACTACATCTGTATCGGTAAGTCACTTTCATGCAACTAAAAAAAAGGATGCTTAGTATTTTATGTTTGTAATTTCCGTCGATTTCTCAGTCATTTATTTGTGAACCGAATAAGATATATTTTTTATATGCAACAAAGTTCTCCTGTGGTGGTCCCATTTCCGTAAGTTCAGGATTTGAAGATTGATCTGGAAGATGGCCAGTGGCAATATTAAACGTCATAACCGCATCGAATTGGTGCTTGGTACTTTGATAGTCCACCAACCCGCACTAGGCCAGCGCGGTGGACTAGGCCTAAAACCCTTCTTTCATTGGAAGGAGACCCGTGCCCCAGCAGTGGGGCTGGGGACGCGATGGGTCGTGATGATGATGATGACTTTGATAGTATAACTTGCAGGTAAATCTAGTATTATGTAGAGACAATTACGTACCAATTATTCGTATAATGGGAAAGGTCGGCTTTATCCAACATAATTTATCAATTTTGCGTTCGAAGTTCTATCTATTTATGAACTTTCATTTTCAAGTGCCTGCCAGATGAGACGTATGAAAATAGAAAGTTTTTTCTAGTGCGTTACCTTCCTATGCACACAGCTGAATGAGTACAAGGCAAACTACTTTTACTAAAGGTCAATTAGACCTTGTTTGGTTGAACTTTACTATGATCTGAGTGATTGTTAGTGAACTGAATTTACACGACTCGCATCACAACAGCCACAAATCACCAAATGGCGCTCGGCTCGCCTCAGCCTACGGTGGCACTATTTAGCTTACTTCAGTTAATTTTAAATTTTGAGGAGCAACAGTATACTTTATTAATATTATTAATTTTTATCAGCTTTTCCTTATTTAGGATAAATATTAGTTAATTGAATTTCAGGGGATTTGCTGTAGACGCTTTAAGTATAGATATTTCAGAACCATACTACACTGCCGGGCAAAGAAACAGTTCCACCCACAAAATGCCGACAAACACCTTAATATCTCCTAAGATATAGAACCTAGCTTCATGAATTAAAAAGTTTAATGAAATATAGTTTATTATGTAAACATTTTTAAATGCAAACTCTTTTTAATAGTGTTTTTTTCGAAGCCATGGATAAAAAAAGATAAGTAGGAAAATTTTCGGGTTTGAAAATTTAGGAAAACATTTGCTTCGTTTTTAGTTTTGCTTTTTATTTCATTCTTTTTTTTTGACTTTGTGAAAGAATTATAAAATTGTAAAGTCTTACGGCTCTCGTACCCATAAATCATGCCTAAATCACGCGAGGATTATGCTGAAGAATCTGGTATTCAGCATGCCCAATCGCGTAGAAGCTGTATTGAGAGCACATGGAGGAAACACCAAGTACTGAGTTATCAAAATACCACGTTTACACCTAATAAACGCAAAATTAGAGATT
The DNA here is from genome assembly GCF_932276165.1 of Plutella xylostella. Taxonomy (NCBI): domain Eukaryota; kingdom Metazoa; phylum Arthropoda; class Insecta; order Lepidoptera; family Plutellidae; genus Plutella; species Plutella xylostella. The sequence goes on along the minus strand of NC_063984.1, from coordinate 4,491,786 downwards.
TTGTTTTATTTGCCAAATGCCCCATTTTTTTAAAAACATTTAATTTAAATTTTTATAACAATATTTAAGTTTTTACATGGGAATATTCTGATGCGCAATTAAATATTCTGCAATATTGCAGAAGGCGTCATAAAGCTAGCATTTTCCGTTTAGGAGTAATTTGGTGTTATATCAGTGGAACTATTTCATTGCCCGGCAGTGTACTTACTCGTCAAATACTAAATTCTTGTTGTCAATGCTTGCTGTAAATATCTACACTAATGCAGCTACCGAATGATTCTACGATATCAATAAGTAATTATTTTAATAAATCAACATCGACCTACTATTTCCTTCTATCTTGTTACCACGATGCGAATAGCTATAAATAAATGTATTTCCTTGATATTGTACTTTTCGGTAAGTATTTCATTAAACTCATTATGTGTATATTTACATGTCTTATTTACTTATATCACTACCTACATATCTTATTATTTATTTAATTCTAGAAACAAATTACTTTAATAATTAGGCACTTATAAATCAAAATTACACATGTTTTGTTAATCTTTATGACCCTATAACCTTAAACAAAATTTATACTATCTGTATTGTTACCTAAATCAGAACTAAGTACCTATACTTACACATAAGTACTTATCTATCTACCTATATGTATGTATACGTACATAGGCAAGTTGTTGAACCGAGGGATCGAATGAGATATCGGACACTACGCAAATTACTTAGCTAATCTTGCAATGGTTTGGTAACTTGATAGCGAGTAGTGTTTGTATACCCGGCCTAACTCAGTAGGTACTAGTTACCTCCTATGATTATGGGCGCCTTCAAATTAGTCGCTAATTGGCGCTGCCGCTGTAGTCTTTTAAATTACTAAATTTATATGGAATTTACACAGCAGCGCAACTGCAGCGCTGCAGCCGCGCTGCTTCCGCGCGACAATTAGCGACTAATTTGAAGGCGCCCTATAACTCACGATATGAGACATATAAATTTTTCAAGTTATCAAGTTATAACTCTATGTGTATAATAATTCTATCCCTTATCTACCATACCTTACCTTAGTAAGATATATTATGTAAATAGATATAAGTATTGTTCATTATTTTATACCCAGTAAGTAGGTACTTACCTATTACCTCTCTCTTAGTTGACATCACAATAATAAACAAGCCAAGATAATAGAGTTGCTGGAGGTCTTTGCTGATATTTATGGAGGGAAGGTCTGATCTTTGCATGACGCTGACGTTTTGATAAAACATACAATGTATGAATTGGAAGATAGCAACCAGGGACCAGGTAGGGAGATAATACTGTAAAGCCAACATTTTCATCGTCAGCATCTTCACCTTATTATGTAGAGTCCATAAGAGGTTCATCGGCTTCAAATTCCATGGCTTTAACCGCTTTAACACTGTCTGTCAGACACCTGAGAAAGTAAAGTTAAGTAGAATTCGACGATTTAATGCAGCGCTCTGATCGGGCGAATTGACGTTGAGTAGCACTTAAGTCATGCTTAGGTAGAGTTGTTCAAATTAAATATTGGGCCTACGTACAGTCTGGGACAAAGAAACCTGACCCATATCAGAGTGATTAAGCTATCTGTCTAGATACGTAAAATGATGATCCTAATCCTCACAATGTGTTCTCAGGTCACACAGAGAATTTTGAGAACTCGTTCGAAGGCGAGTATGGAGCCGGCAAGATGGCGCTGGCCTTCTACTCGGGGCTGTTCGCGTTCGGCGGCTGGAACTACCTCAACTTCGTCACTGAAGAGCTGCAGGATCCGTACAAGTAAGTCCACGTCCATTATCAAATTTGATCAACTGTTTTTTTCAACAAACCCTGCAGTTTTTTCGCCCAACAAACGTTTTGGTCTACAAATTATATACGAACAAACTTGTGGGTGAAACGTTCGTTGAACAAAAATTGTGAGGGCTTAAAATACATGCGTTAATCCACTGTGGATGAACCATTTCAGACGACATTTCCTCACATTTGCGGCGTAAAACTGTTGTTAATTTAGGATTTACCTCAACTATAACATAAAGACGATCTTCACTGGAGGAGTACCGAGGTAAAATTGATTGATTGATGAGTGTGACGACCTTCAGACCGATTTTGGCCATGGTTACTATGCCTTCGATTTCGAGCCTATTGTCTCTTTAAAATCTTCTTGAAGTCGTTCGATATGAATTACAGAACTCATTCTCTCTTACCTCGTTTATAAAACAATCTTATTGGTATATCACTATCTAATAAATAATGAACCTCGCAGTGCGCTAAAACCCTTTATGGCGTGACAGGTGTTATTAAGATTGTTTCGTCGGACCAAGGCAAATTTTTACTGTGTCAAAGACCTCTGGTTATTACATAAGGAACCAGTCCATGTATGTAACTTGACGTCTAGCTAGCTAGATCATGATGAGATGCGATCGCTTTGAAGAACACATCAAAACTTTGTGAGGTTTTTGCTTAGGTATTTGTTAAGTATATACGAAATACCCTACTTCAGAGTACTCCCAGTTTCTTTTATACACCTACTTACGCTCTGCAATGCAGATATTTGAGCCCTCCCCAATAGGTAGTTAGCTACCACGCTGATGGAACCGTCCGTTAATAAAATGCTATGTTTATTTATTTATTTGATACTTTATTGCACAAATATGAAATATGCTATGTTTAATAGCTGATTATTGATTACCTAGTGGAAAAACTGGATTGGTGATTTCCGTAGGTACCTAACTACTTGGTGGAGCATACTTACACTCACGTGACATTAAATATCCATAATGTATTAATATATTCAAGCTGCAGAGGCCATCTAATTGAAATTGCAACTTGTGGATTATTTTAAAACACAGGCCCTGAGTATTTAAACTTCGCACTATCAGTAGGTAGACTTACCGACTTATCTTTTTACTCAAGATTTTTTCTTAGACATCATACTTTATATCAATATTCCAGGTGCAAGACAATCTATGTAGTTGTAAGGAAGAAAGAATAGGCATCATTAATACAAGTCACGTATTTTCCTCAGTAAACTTTTGCCGACACCGCTCGTAGTCGTAATTTTAGGGATCCGTGGACTCCTATTACATTAACTTTAGTTAGATTTCGATTTTCACACCTGAGAAAGTCTAGTTAATCGAAAGTGAGAAATTGGATCTTGAGTAATCTTCTTTACGCTTGATAAAACTTCTAGACAAATGTCATTTGAACAGTTTGACCCCTCTCAGATAGTATCGGATCGGCATAGTCACTGTGAGAAGGGTCAGGTTTCTTTGCCCCAGACTGTACGATGCCCGGTCTAGAAAATGCAGATATAATAAGATAATAGGCTATATCATAATCTTAAGCATAACAAATTATGTAGTTATTACTACTCAGAATCCTACATACATACTTACATGAGTTATACCGTCCCATTGATAATTATTAATTTATGTACAATGTATGCACTGATTTCATAAGAATGTGGTTAGAATTCATTTAAGTACATTAAAAAGTAATTTATACCTAGAGTTACATTACATTATTTAGGTACATACCTACTATACCTAGGTAGGTACTATGTACTATTAGTAGGTACTTATGGGTAACAGGGTGTCCCAAGTTAAAGTGCAAATCCGAATCATAGTGACACAACTCGTCATTCTAAACAACTTTTGTTCTAAGACTTTTGAACTTATTTGCGAATTTTGATTATGCTAATTCATAGAAACTTTGTTGGTAAGTAATGTGATTTATTACGTACTATAGAGAGTAGATTTTTTCATTAATTTCCAAATGTCGTACAAACAAAGTTGTTTAGAATAACGAATTGTGTCAATATATTCGGATGTGCTCTCCAACTTGGGACACCTTGTATAATAAACATACCCAGTAAATGAGTTCCATTGAAATCGGTGGGCAAACTCTTATCACAAATACCTATCTAGTTTCCAATTCCACTTAGAGGCGACTTCAGTCGACTAGCGGAGTGGACTGCAAATATCTGAGACCTTTTCCGTTTAAACACTGGACTTCTTCCCTGACCTCATATACCAATCTAGAAAGAGGTTCTTCTAAGTCAGCTTAGATATGTACTTGAAGTCAGAAGCGGCTATTTATGTGAGTACCTATAAGTAGGTGGCTGGCTGGAGACATCTTATCAGTGGATTAGGTTAGGATAGAAGTCACAGGTAGTGGATTTAAAATAAGTACCTAGGTAAGTATAAATATCTGATTTCGTCTTAGCTTACAGTCCTTGAGATGACAACCAGTAAGCCAACGCCAATGACTTATAGGTAGGTATTATACCTACTCTTAATTCTTAATATACAGGATGCTAAAAAGGGTTTAGCGTAAGCCGTAGTACCTAAGAGGATGGTGACCCGAAAGACTCAAAAAAATAACCCATAGAAACTTTGTTTTTCAAGACTTTCTTATAATGATAGTTATTTGGCTACCTATACGATTCGCAACACCCTGTATGACTATATGTATTATCTTTTTATTTGACTCCGTGGAGCACTCTCAGCTTATGTGCTAGTGTAGCTCGATGGTTCGTGCAGATACTCACACCGTATTGCATGTTTTATTCATCAGCCGTTTATCTCCTCGCGTCCACTTCACGAAAACTCCTAGGAATTTTCTCATTTCGTTCGCACCACGCGATAATGTTCGTGAGAAGTAATGATAGCGCCATTTACTTCATAATTAAATATTGGCCTGGATCCAGCAATTCATTAATAATTTTCCAGTGGCTGCACTAAAATGTGAAGGTGATGAAAACTTGCATTTAAACTTGCATCTTGCACCTGTTTTTTAAAAACCAGTTACAAACCAGTGACAAAATTAACAAATGCGTATTTTTTCAACGAAAAGCAATCTCGATTGACCTTCGCTGTAATTATTTCGTTGACCTGCCGCAATGAAACGGAACTCACTCCAACTCTATTGGGACAATTAATTGATTCAATTTATTGACACTTGAGTCGCTTTGAGAGAAATCGAGAACACCCGAGACTGCCTCATGATTGAGTTAGAGTCGGCTGTAGCTCCGTCGTATAGAAAGTTATGGAAGTCAATCTCAGGAAAATGCGATTTAGAAAGTTATTTTGAGGGAGTATCGTCCTAGTAGTAGAGACATGGCCGTCATGTTTTCGTGTGTCGTCTTGAAATCAATTTACACTTTTGATTGTGGCGCTAGTCCCTGACCCTGCGTAAACCTGACCTAAATCTTCACTATTGTCAATAAGTTAGGCTATAACAGCCACCAGAGAGCACACGAGAAAGCTCGCAGTCACACTGACCGAACACGGTCTGCAGAATATATTTTTTATAGTTGGCCATCGCTAAAACTAAACGTATAAAATTAGATATCAATATCTTCCTAAGTTGTGGTCATAAGTCATAATCACGATGTTAACCCCTCGGCTGTCTCCATTCCAGGAACCTACCGCGCGCGATCTGGATCGCCATGCCGATGGTGACCACGATCTACGTGCTGGCCAACCTGGCGTACTTCGCCGTCGTCAGCAAGCTCGAGATGATGTCAAACCCCGCCATAGCTGCTGTGAGTATCAACCCCTTCGGATGTTTAGGAAACCAGTTCCCTAATCGGTATTTTTGTAGGTAAGTACTTCTACGTAACTGATTTCGGCTCTGTATAAGTACAGAAAGAAAGCTGGGCAAAGGATTAGCGCTTATCAGCCCTGGTTCGGAAATAGTAATAAACTGACTGATCGGCGGCGCAGGTAGCCAGCGCATGAATAAATATATGAATCCTACTCTAGATACAAGCACTATCACTATCAGTGAGAAAAGGTTAACTTGTCGAATGTCGAACGTTCACATTTTGCATTAAATACCTACCAACAAAACTTTAGTATCCATTTGCGATAACACGGGTCTAGAAATACTAGATACGTAATATAAGTCAGGAATACGCTGATAGAAGGACCTTATTCTAATCGAATACACTGATAAAAGTAGGTAAACGTACCTTATTCTAATCAGCAACAGATGGGTTTTATGCTGCAGGGTGCATTGATAATGTTAGCTTATTGGCCTAGTGCATGTGTGACCTTATTCAGCATCGAATAACTGACCACACTGTAAACAATGACTTCTAGATCTAATGAAGCAATAACTGACCGCAGACTGTAAACAATCTAGGCTATGGATGATGTACCTAGCTGTAGCTACCTACCTCCCTATGTTACAGCACTGCATTTAGGTATGTATAGATTAGACTTATACTTAATATAACTCAGAAGACTGATATAAAATCTTATGTGTGAGATTCAAAGACGGATAATGGAAGCATTCGGGAACCTTAATGAACAATAACTCGTGATAGGTTTGTTATTTATTTTATCAATGTAAGTACCTTAACTACTTATTAAAGGCCTGATTTACATAATTAATACAGATTTTGGCAGGGGACTGAACCTACTGTATTCAAAGCGTAGTAAATAATAATCACAACCTTTCTTCCTTCTCTCCAGATATTTGGTGACCGTCTCTTCGGCAGCTGGAGTTGGGTGATCCCCGTGTTCGTGGCATTATCGACCTTCGGCGGAGTGAATGGAGTCCTGTTCACGTCGGCCAGGCTGTTCGCGACGGGCGCTCAGGAGGGTCATATGCCGGGGTTCTTCACTCTCTTCCATATAGAGAAACAGACGCCTATACCTTCGCTGATCTTTACTGTAAGTTTTATTGAAGAAATTAATGAATACCAAATAAATAAAAAATATAAAGGAAAAAAAAACATATATCGTCTCAGTAGTCCCAAATGTTACTCCCCTACAACCCCAGAGGTTTTACCCCTTTGCAGAAATCAGGACGCTGAATATTTAGGACAGTTCGCGAAAATAAAGTTCTCTATCTATGAAAAAGGTATTTTTTTCGAGAATTTTCCAAACTCGTAAAACAAGAGCTGTCCAGAATGATCCCTTGACTCATCCCCTTTCGGCTTAGTATACCCTTTTGCAACACCCTGTATAGAAGTGTAATGTAAAGCACTTAAAAGTTAACCTCCATTCTTTCTCCTTCCAGTGCCTATTCTCCTTGCTGATGCTGACGACGAGCAACGTGTTCGACCTCATCAACTACTTCTCTCAAACCCTGTGGCTGTCAGTGGGCGCCTCCGTGGTGGGCATGCTGTGGCTGCGGCACTCCAAGCCCGACATCCCGCGCCCCATCAAGGTCAACATCCTCGTCCCATACCTCTTCCTTCTCGCCATTGGCTGCCTCGTCGTCATCCCTGCCATCTACCAACCAAAAGACACGGCGATAGGCGTAGCTATTCTACTGTCAGGAGTCCCGATTTACTATCTCTGTGTCAAGTGGAAGACAAAACCGGAAAGCTACCATACGGTCTCCGGGTGTATTCTAAGGTTCTTTCAAAAACTTTGTTCCTGTATCTACGTGGACTCTGCTGAAAAGTTGTCCAATTGAAGGGATTGAGGAGAGAACTGTATCCAATGTATTGAACGGACCAATATTAATATGTGTGCTTATTGTGTTCAGGCGTTTCTATAGCATGAATCGAGCTGACGTACGAGCCGTCCTATTGTTTCTTTTGTTACAAAGAAAATGCAAGATATTTAGTAGCGAAGGCATTGAAATTTGTTTGACAATAAGTTATTGGTGTGAATGTGCGGCCGTGAGTCGTGATTGAAGGAGTACTGTATTATTTGTTAATATCGTGGATGGCAATGTATAAATGAAGTAAGTATATATAAAGTTTGACTAAAGATAAAAAATGTGATATTTTATGAACTTTGATGTTACTGCTGCTATTCCACTCAGTATTTATGAATTTTTCACAAAGTTTGAGATTTTAATGATGTGTAAGTATTTCTTTTATTAAGGAATTTTGAAAGTTTTACATTTTATGTGTCATCATTATTATTAAGAAGTGGCTTAGCATCGTGTGTTGTATAAATTCGTATCATCGTATTCATCATTAATCAATCATATTTATTAAAAATAAATTAAAATACTTACATAATATGTACGATGTAAACCTAGGTACTAAACACTTATTAACTTTATTTAAGAGCTCCTCAAATCAATCGGAAATCAAACTTGCTCTCTTATAAGTGTGTTATTTGCGATTTTAAAGCATAAGTATAATTTTTGCTTTAAGTACCTCGAAAAGGACAAGACATTCCTCTTAATTTATCATTTGATAGTGTTAAATAGTGATTCTACATTGTTATTGACTTATTTAAATGAAGACTTATAGGTAAATGCACTTAATATACATACCTACACATATATAATATGTTGAGTTTATACTACTATCTACTTAGATGTAATAACAATAAGTTACCTGAATACGATAAATTGCAATTTATGTCTCGATTATGAAACTATCTGATTTATTAATAATGCCGAAATATACCTACTTATGTAGTAATTTTATACGATATTATAATACCTACTGTCTGAAAGAGTATTTTAGTTTGAATAAGGATAAAAAAAACAGCGCTAAATGAATCAATTCTTTCAGCGCATTCATATTATATACCTACTTAAATATCTAAATTATATGTTATGTAGGTTTACATATAGATACTATTATAAATTTATGAATATAATTGCTAAATTATGATACTATCTTATTTTATTAAACCCTATTAATCACCCCGATATAATTAACTCATGTCCTATTTAACTGCACCAGGCTACGCGTCGCCGCATATCATACCTACTTATTCCAAGTTAAAAATATATGATCTATGATCTATTTATCGATCATCTGTTTTAGAAAACGTCACTCATTTTGATGTTAGTAAACAAAGCCAACAGATTGCCACAAAATAAAGTTGAAGTTGAAAGATCGATTATTTCATCAAATCCGTTTATCACTTACTTTACAGAAATGCAGCTTTTGAAAGTATTAAAACATGGCAAATATTCCCACGTAAAGTATTTCAGTACCTGCACTCCATCACGAGCTCACCGGTGGTTCCCGGACGCCGAGTACATGAAGCAGTTCGCCGGCCCCGTCATGTGGCCCACGCCCGAGTCCAGCAAGTACTACAAGATGTACTACAACTCTACTGTAAAACCTGTAGAGCGGAAGTTGAAGAACATGTGGATCAACTTCGGCCCCCAGCACCCTGCGGCACACGGCGTGCTACGGCTCATTCTCGAGCTAGATGGAGAGACGGTACTGCGCGCCGACCCACACGTTGGCTTCCTGCATCGAGCCACGGAGAAGCTAATGGAGCACAAGCACTACAACCAGAACATACCCTACGTGGACCGCATGGACTACGTCTCCACGCTCGCCAACGAGGTCGCCTTCTGCCGCGCCATCGAGAACCTGCTCAACATCGAACCGCCGCCCCGAGCCAAAGCCATACGGGTCCTCCTCTCCGAATTGTCCAGAATTGCAAATCACTTGTTAAATGTCTCCGGGACGGTGCTAGACGCTGGAGGCATCACCCCGTTCTTTTGGATGTGCGAGGAGCGGGAGAAGCTGTACGAGATGTTCGAGCGGGTGAGCGGCGCGCGCGTGCACTGCAACTACGTGCGGCCGGGCGGCGTGGCGCAGGACCTGCCGATCGGCTTCTTGGACGACGTGTATGAGATCTGTGCCAAGATGGGCGAGCGCCTGGACGAGACCGAGGACCTGGTGTCGGAGAACCGCCTGTACTACCAGCGCACGGCCGGCATCGGCGCGGTGAGCGCGCACGAGGCCATCAATCTCTCCTTCACGGGCCCGATGCTGCGCTGCACGGGCGTCAAGTGGGACCTGCGCATCGCGAGCCCCTACGACGGCTACGACCAGTACGACTTCGACGTTCCCGTCGGCACCTACGGCGACAGCTACGACCGACACCTCCTCCGATTGGCTGAGATGCGGGAATCGCTGAAAATCATTAACCAAGTCATCGACACCATACCTGAAGGTGAGATACGGACTGATGACTGCAAAATTAACTTACCACCGCGTGCTGAAATGAAGACTAGTATGGAGTCGCTGATTCATCATTTCAAGCTATGCACGGAGGGGTACCCGGTGCCGCCGGGCGCGACGTACGCCGCCACGGAGTGCCCCAAGGGGGAGATGGGGGTGTACATGGTGTCGGACGGGACGTCGCGGCCGTACCGCGTGTACCTGCGGGCCTGCTCCTTCTCGCACTTGGCCGGGCTGGCTATAATGGGTAAACGCCTCATGATAGCCGATATTGCCGTTATTATAGCGACAGTCGATGTTGTTTTCGGTGATATAGATCGTTAGATAGCTTCTTATATTGTCTAATAGGTACCTAACTATATAATATTTTGTCGTTAAATAATAAAAATATTACCTAAGCACTTACGTTTCCTTCATCCCATAGTGTTTTAATAGCTTATTCTATAGTGTGGCTGTTGGAGGATACATTTTGTGTCGTAGCTTCGGCACGTAGTTATCATGATATTCATATGATCGAGATATGATCACTACCATGTTGAGTGAGACACAAAATATTCTCTCAGCCTACCAAACATGATAATGACCTGCAGGGACGGAAATCTGGATAACGGATTGAGATTGAATATCGCTTAACAAGCGGCGCTGCTGTCTAGACAGGAAAGTATTTCCGGTTCCGTTCTTGGAGAAAGTGGTTGGGTGGCAGTGTTGCCAGTGGCAGATAGTCAAATATAACACGAATCAGATCAAAAAGTAACATTTTCCCGAGAAAAGTAACATGAACTTTTCAAATATGGAAACCAACACTATACTTATTATGGCAGTTTATTATACAAAAAGTAAAATAATTTTCCTGTCCTATTCGGTAAAATTTAAAAAAGCAAAAAACATACAGTCAATATCAGTCAAAACTTATTTCAGTTGCAAACACGACTTGTTATTAAATTACTGATTCCATAAAAACGTACTCATTTATTGGATTAAAAAAATGAATGCAACATTTACTTAAAAAATCACAACGCAAATTACAAAAAAAAAACAACGACACAAAGACTTTAAAAAAAGTACCGACTGATCGATTCGCTGCTAGTCAGAGTCAGACAGAACTTAGACTTTAGAGTGAACCTCACTCGACTCACTTGTTCGCACGCGAAGAAACCGGGATGGTAGATTGCGAAATACACTCGACTCACGAAAGATTTTCACACAATCGATTCACACAATCAAGTATAACCCAACGTAACTAATAAAAAAATGTATCATTCTTGGAGGCGTTTCATTCAAAAAAATATTTCCTGGCAAATCTAAAAAGTAACACAAATATAACATATTGGGACGTGTAACATGGAGGTAACACAAGAGGGTCAAAAGTAACGTAAAATGTTACTTTTGTAACATTCTGGCAACGCTGTTGGGTGGATGGATAGGAGCCTGTGTGCTATGTGGTCAGGCATAATAATTTTAAATAGTGGGCTACGGCCACCAGGGTCGGTTCGGAATTTCAGATTAAGAATATGTTAACCAATGTGCACTATTCTAGTGATAAATTTTAGCCTCCTAACATAGACTTTTTTTGTCTATGGTCGTTGTCCACAGTCCACATGAAATTTCCCCTCACTATCTATATTTCTGACACTGACAGCTGTCACTTTACAACTGTCAGCCAAACGTCAACGTCAATTTATGAACCAAATCAAAATCATCACATCGCACAATTTTCTTTGTTTTGATGTGCTAAACACTTTTAAACTAGTGAACCCAGCCTTTTATTTTTAAAGAAATCAAATATATTGTGATATAATCATGCTTAAGTTTGAAATAGTATCATCGAGGACGGTTGACGGTGCTGAAAGTGAGAAGAAATTCGTTGCTTACATGTTACAAGTGAGGCAAGATTCTACAGTGAACGACCCAGACCCTGCAAACGTCGAGCGACGATACACCCACTTCTGTGATCTCTACAATGGCTTGAAGAAAGAGTTTCCGAAGGAACTCAGTGCTATCTCATTTCCTAGAAAGGTAAAGATCTAGCTTTTTGTACTATGACTAATCATAACACAATATAGTTGTTTATGTTCCACCCATGTTATATATTTACTTACTGGCTGTATTGTGGCTTCTTTACCACTGCTATATGTTTTCCTGGACTGCCAATATCTAACAACTACAAATTAAATTTAATGTACCATGTTTCCCTTTTCAGATAGTGATGGGTAATTTCGACCCTAGCATAATATCAACAAGATGCACAGCATTTGAGTCATTGTTGACATTAATATCTAATGAATCAAGGCTCCGTGAGTCACCGTCAGCCATCGCCTTCTTCCAAGATGTGGAGCTAAATGAAGCTAGACGAAAGCTGGATGAGGGAAAATATGACCAAGCTCTGTTCCTGTTAGAAATGAGTTTTAAATTATTAAATAAGGTAAACTATTATGTTCATTTATTACATTACCCATACTAGAGGATAACTGATTCATCAGAACTTCAGTCTAAACAGTAGGTATACTTTTTGGAGAAGAAGTATTGTTCATAGTTTTGTGCATATTTATTCATAAACAGTATAAATTTTGTGTGAAATTATGAAAATATAACTTAACCTTTAACTTGTAGAACAGAGTCTATGCATATTTATTGTTTACATTGTAGTAAACAATGATACTATTGCAAAATAACATGACTAATTAACCTCAATTCCTTTGTTTACACAATGAAGAACTGGACAGGATAAGACAAGATTTATTACAGTAATTAATGGTGTTATTGATAAATAATTGATATGGTTAAGCTTTTATCTTTCATAGGACATAAATATGAAACATTAGTGGCTTTTAATAATAGGTACATACCATGAATTTTAAATTTTTCAACAGATTTCCAATTTCAACAGTAAGTATGTTGTCAGGGATATAAATTATGTTGCCATGATGACTTCTTTATTCTTTATGACAAATTCAACCATAACAGTAAAGTTGATTCCTACATCAGTATGAAATTTTTACAAGTTGCTTATTTCTTTCACATTTGGCACCTTTTTAATAAAGTGTATATTTTTCACAATTCCAGGTGTACACAGATAGATCGCGGGTAGTCCTCAGCGCTCTGTGCCGGGTGGTGGCGTGCGCGAGCTGCGGGGAGGGCAACCTTGCCGCCCCGGTGGAACGCTGGGCTCAGCTTGCTCTACGTAGATACGAGGCTGTCAGTGACTCCGACTTACTGCTGGTTTACATTCCTCTATTGCATAGCTGTATTTCTATATGGTAAGTTATATTATATTACCACTAATAAGTTTTAATATCTGATATAGTGCTCATATGGGTTCCTCCAGCCCACTCAACCAATAACTCTGTACAGATAGTGCTGTGCTCCTTGGGGAAGGCCTATGTATAGCAGTGGAAGAATGAATGGATTGAATAAATGCCTTTGCTGCTTTGATATGGCCCCATAGTGGATTCCGAAATCCTAGCATGTGGCGTAAGTAAGACGCACACCCCAAGTCGTGACAAAAGCTTTGCATCGCCCTCACTCACATTGGGTGATAAAAACTGTTGTTACATCTTGATTTGCGTCTTGGGTCCCGTGCAAGGCTAGCTGGTTGATTGGCCGTTTACTTTAGTTTTTCCATATAACATGCATCTGCAGTATTTTAGAGTACTACATTTTTTTTTTTTTTTGTAGTCACTTTAACGTGCAATCGGTCTTGAGTGACCATAAGCAGTTGTTTGGAGTGTTTTTATGGCGTTTTAGGCACTCCCTCCCATCGTTGGGTTGCCTTCTTATTCAATTGGTCCTAGACCGTCCCAAATGTGCTAAATTAAAGAGACAGACATTGGTACAAAAATAAACAATAACTCATATATTAAAAAATTCCAGGGAAACCCTCGGGCGAGACAAGTCGAAGCTGGTAGAAGAGCTGAATGCCATGAGGAAGCGCGGCATGAAGGTGGACTCCGTGCCCGGCCTCATGGAGGCCGTGGACCAGCTCAACGGCGCTGCTTAGTGAATAGTACAGCTGCTTTAATAACTCACTATAACAATGATGCCTAGTTTCACCATACTCGGTTAGAGCATAACCAGGTATTAGTGGTTGACTTTTGACACATCTGTCAAGAATTTTATATAGAGATAACGTTTAATTTATAAATCAATCCCTGTCGGTCATCTTCATATTAAATTCTTGACAGATGTGTCAAAAGTCAACCACTAATCCCTGTTTATGATCTAACCGAGTATGGCGAAATTGGGCCTTAAGCTGTCATATCTGACACCTGCGGGTGCTTCACGGGTCTGTTATCGACGTCGATAAACTTGTTTTCGAATCGCGATATTGTGACCTTTGTCTACGTCGATATCGAACCCGTGCAGATGCAGCAGAAATGGTACGAAAACCTTGTACGGTCAAGTGCAGAGAAACCTGACCCCCCTCTCATAGTAACAATGTTTCTGAGAGGGGTCAGGTCTTTCTGCCCTTTACTGTACAATCAACGTAACAGATATCCACCTCCAGTGCAAACACTTTGTCAATGGTGAAAGCTACATGAGCACCAAGAAATATTTGATCAATACAAAATTAAGCTATACATTATGAACATACTTTTGGCACTGGCGATGGAGGTCCATACTCATCTGTTTTGCTGACTCTACACAACATTCATGTATGGATGTCAGCATTAGGCTGCATACAGAAAGAACGCTGGAAACTTATAAGCGCTTACTTTACTATTAATGTTTTTCCCTGGTTCGGCAAAGTATGGAAAGGTAAGCGCTTATAAGTTTCTAGCCTTTTTACTGGACAATTGTACATGGCCTTAGATTGGGGGCTGGGGCTTCGGCCCCAACTCAAATCATTTCATGAACATCAATTTTATTTACTTAGGTAAATTTTTAGATTTAGCCCTTGACATTTTGTCGGCCAATGATATTAAGATATCACAAGTATAATTTCTATTTATCTCATTATTTTTAAGGATGTAATCGCGATAATATTGAAGTTTTAATTTGTGTATATAGATATATTTTTACAATCATAATAATCATATATTTGTGTTTTAAGCGATAATTCATATTGTGTTTCTTTGTTCTCTCGAATATGATATTTGTAATCAAATTTGCTTTCTTTAGGATATAATTTACACATTTTAGATGTAGATTCACTATAAAACAAGTGTTCTTGGATATTTTAGACCTGGTTTCTCATGATTCTGTTAGTTACAGTCTCAATAACGGATTTGCTGACGACGCGGTTAAGGATTATTACCCTTGTTAACTAGATGAGTCCCACGACGAAAATCTAACAGACCATTCATAAATCCAGCATTATGTGTATCATTCACTCATTTCCCTCACACTTCACTCAATATTCTGTCATATTCATTGAAATTTGTTGTCTATGTCTCTGTGATTTCAAACAACCTCAAACAACCAAACTTTTTGGTTTTGAGGTTGCCATGGTTACTATTTCTACCGACGTTGTTTTTTGACATCCGTCATTGAAAATAATATTATTACGCCATGCCCTTTGAAAAACAATACAACGAACAAGATGGAGTGTCAGTGCAAAAGAAACTTCTCGGGAAATAACATATCAATTTCTAAGTAAGGTCTTATTTTAAAATATTTTGTTAGAAGATTTTTCACTTAATTCAATAGTTCTCATTAAGTCATTAGGTTTAACTTCTTGAATCTACCTCTGTGGTCTAGTGGTAGAAGCTCAGCTTCATCACCCAGGGATCCCGGGTTCGATTTCCAGGTAGGGCCATCAATTTGTGTTTCTATATTGCGGTTCCAAGTTAGGTTAGGACATTAAATTAAAACTTTTATCTTGGTTTGACATTATATAAAACCCAGACAGTATTTCGCTTCATTTTTTATGTCACACAACATCTAGTTCGTATATTGTTTATCAAAGACTCTGTTCATTTTTCCATCTTGAATCTTGATAGAATGAGTGACAAGTAAACAACCCGTTGCCTGGTTACCGGTCTTAACCAAGTCTTAGCGGAACCCCACAGCAGCAATCAAGTTTATCACCCGATCAAGGGAGTTAACCCCGTGATTTAGCATGGTGGGACACTCACTAACTTTAACGGTCCAAAATGTAACCAAACCGAGGTATTTTTAACCTAACCGAATGGTGTGAAATTAGGCCTTAGTCAATTAGTGTAGGGATTTAGACTGTAGGTAAGTATAAAAAACAAATATGGTTTTGTTTTTTAAACACAAAAACACCGTATCTCTAAAGATTTCGTTGTCAATTTACCAAGTATGGAACAATTAATAAAGTAATTGGTTTATTATTTATATTGTAATTACCTAGCCATTTTCTATTCGTACCTATTTTGTTTATTTGTGATATTTTTAAATGGTCTCAAATTTATTTTGTACACAGCCAAATAAAATATAAATTATCTATATTCATTATTCCAATTAGTTAAATAAGGTAAGTAACAATACTTACATGAAGTTGTAAAATTTGGAGCGCATTAATTTTCTCTTTTTCTTACATCTGTGATTATTGTAAAACGTTTTTGATTTAAACCAAAGTTACCTGGGAGTATTTTAACTATAAAAGTGTTTTTTTTTTACAAACGGCGCATAATATATAAATCTTTGCTATGTATTAGTTTAAATTAAAACCCATGTTTTACATTTTGAATTGATGCCTAATAATCAGTAGGTACTTATTCTACATATTATTCATAGAAATAAGACGACTGATACCTTTTTGTATACCTACTATTTGTAGAGCCGAGAGTATATAAAGATCATTATGAATATATAATATATACTACATAGTGCTTTTATTTATTTACCTATACATACATACATGTGTTTTATACATAACATACAAACAACATACATGGGTAGATACCAATATAGGAATAATGTAGATTGACTATGTAATTATGTATGATACATAACAATCATAATAATTATAACAACTGATCATGGAAGTAGATTTTCTACTTCCATGCAACTGATGTGCACTTTCAATGTCATGTTTTATCGAACTCTTGTGTTTCAGCTAAATTAAATCCTAACTAAGCTACTAACATAAATCGACCCCAGGTAAGTATTTTCATCAAGCAACACGACTCATAAAACAGCGATCAATTTACGAAATTGATCAGGGATTCACCAAAACAATTTGCCCTTCATAAAATCGAATGAATTCGGTCTCCATTACTGGGTGTAATAGCCCTATTTAGTGGGTAACGTCCGGCCTGCAGTTTTATAAAAGTACCCATCGCCTACCACTTCGATCGATATTCAATTTCGATTAACGCTAATAAGCATAATTATGCATAACATTTGACCTCATTAAGTTTGCCTTATATTAGTGTTAGTTAGGTTGAAATTTGAATGCATGCTAACCAGTTACCTCTACCACCTATACCTACATACTACCTATCATACTACTATAATGTTATAAACGCGAGAGTTTGTAAAAAGTATGAATGATTTTTACTCTTTCACGAGGAAACGGTACGGCTGGATAGGTAGGTAGGTACATTTTGATGACATTTGATAAGTAGAAAGCTGACGCCCTAATACCTTTCGGCCAACAGTAGGTAGGTAAGGTAATAATAAAAAATTGTCGATATAGTGAGAGCATACCCAGTACAATACAATACAAATCCTCGTGGTTTCGAAACCTGCCCTGAAACCGTAAGTACCTCAATGAATTTGGACCAGAAGCAGTTCCACTACCTCTAGCAGTGCTACGGTCTCGTCAATTTGTGCAAAGCGAACTACCTACATAGTTACTTCATATAGGTATATGTCAAGGCACCTAGTGATTGAAACAGATTGGCTTACAATTAAGCTAAATCGTTAGGTAAAGAACATAATCACGAGCAATGGCTGCACGCGAGCTAAACCCTCAAATCACCTAATTGATTCGCGTGTGCCCTCCTCCATAGTACGTACTACCCGGGGGAGCATCCACGCTGATTGAAGCCTGTTAACTATACGGTGAAATGTCTCCTCGCATGCGATTCCACTAACAATTACATTAACAACAGTCAAGTACTGCGGATTTTAGGGTTAAGTTAACTTCGTTTGAGTAGGAGTAACATAAGGCGGGTGGAAATCTTTAGGCGGATCGTTTTGTTGAATTCGCCTCGCTTACTGCGCAATTAATATCATCACCCATTTATGGTGCAATCACCGCCAAATAGGTAGACGAGTTTTAAGCTTATTGAACGTTTTATTTACTATACAGAGGTAGTTATGTAGAGAAGATACGTTTATTTAACGTTTGTAACTACCGTTTGTACTACCTACTTATCTATGCAAGTATGTGCGGAAGGCAATCCAACTGGATATTTAGGAATAAGTATGTAAATTATATGATTGGCCATAGCATAAGTAGGTAGGGAGGCCATCAAGAAGCAAGTTTGTCCGAAGCGCCTCCTGTAACCGCCATAAATCGGGCTGCAGAGTTTACGACGGCCCTCCGCAAATCGGTTTATATTTTCGATAAATAAAATTGGCGGAGGTTTTTGCGAGATAAGCAGAGAGCGTTAGGCGCTGTCGGCGGGTCGGCGGCGCCAGCTGCCGCCAGCACATAAACCCAACTACCCTTGCGTTTTCTTGCTGACAATTTTTTCCTGCCCCCGGTCATTACGCAGCTGGGCCCGAGACAAAACGGCGAAGCGTTTAAGCCCTCTCCGGAGACCGTCCAATTTTATTGTTTGTACCTAGTCGAAATTGATATGCTGCGCGAGTGGCCGGGCTCGCCTCCACATCGGCAGCGGGAATGCCACCGCCTCCAGATATAATGTATCAATAGTCCATTTTGTTTGGTGTATGCGAAGTTCGTATAAAACCTGAGCTTTGATAGTAGTGAGTTGGGGAGATTGCCAGGAGATTGCTCATTGTGTTCATATTGTGTTCACAGAGGGAAAAGCACTACGTTACAGTGAAACTATAAAGTCCTGAAATTAAATGAGGGCGCAGCTATCTTTCATGTAGCAACCCTATATAGCGAAACAAAACTGACTTTGATACTTGAAATTTTGCCTATGACTACCTATCCTATTTCTGTATTTAAAAACAACTTACCATCCACAAAAAAGCTCATTATTCAAGCTAGAAGGTGTTAATATGAAGGCTAATAGTGAAACCAATAAATATTTATTTAGATAACGTTATTACAACTGTATAAAATATCCGGATTTGTTGACGAAGGGCACACATAGTAAAATCATAAATTTCTCTTTTTAGATGGCCTATTCTGTTTCTTCCAGGAGTTAGAAATATTCCAATATAGAGCCCTCTTTTGCAATATGCCAGACGGTACTGTCCGATACTCCTATAAAATAAAATAAAAAATGCTTATTTGGAACTACCCTTAAGTTAGAAAAACAGAGTTACAGAAAGAATTTAGTAAGTAAACAAAAACTTCAAGTATCAAAATGTTATGGTTTGACTCAACTTATACCAGCTCAAACCTACAACCAGCGGTATGTAAACAATGTTCGACTTGGGCTCTAAACCTAGGTTTATTGATAAATGAAGCGTTGGTACTGATAAAAAATGAATTATTACAATTTGTACAATGTTACATACCCGTCATAGACGCTGTACGAGCGTAAACATCCTCCAAATTCGACAAAATGTGTCCAGCTTGATGTTCCGCTAAACATTGTATATAAACTCGATAAATAACTTCCCTAGCTTGACTACGAATATTTTTCTTCTTCTTCCTAATTGCAAACAAGCGTAAATAGTTGTTTTTATCTAGATTATCCTAATAATTAATAAGAAAATTGAAAAAACAGCCAACTGCCATAAACAATTGTTATGACTTTTATGTTTCTTTTCTAATGATGCCAGGCTCCTGAAAATTTTAGTTCCTCAAACATTAATTTCATGAATTAATAGTTTCACTGTACGTTTTTACGTTATCGTTATACCATGGTACCCGTTATACCTAGTCTTTGTTGCACGTCATCATGACATTTCGAAAAATGTATCTCAATCTCAAAATTTCACAATAGTAAAAAACTATTAAGTATCTGTTATTATAATGAATATCATCACACAACTTTGAAATGACGCTGACTAACTACACCCTCGAGCTCTTCATCGGCTTGCTGGCGTTCCTTCTGCCGCTGACGCTGCTGTGGCCGGGTTTCTCCATCTGGGAGGTGGTGCCGAAGGTGCGGGTGACGCGGCACCCGGTGCTGAGCCAGCAGCTGAGCTGGTCGCAGCTGTGCGGCGCCATCGTCGTGGCCGTCACGCTGCTGTTCTGTCTGTTCTTGGAGATGAGGAAGCGGAGGTTTGTGCGTTTGATGATGAAGTTTAGGATGCGTGGATATATTCCATACCTAGTATGGTTTGTGGTGTGGTAGGTAGGTGATAGTAGCATAATATACTACGCTACAGCCAAAATTTCTATGAATAAAAGAACTGTCCCTACGTTTTACACACGGATAAAATGAAAAATAATCAAAATTTCCCTGTTTGCTTAATTAAATTATAAGTAGGTAAAATACGTGACTAAAGATTATTGATAATGCTTACCTAATATTATCAAAGGAGATATAGATCCTCTGTTTACCTACTATATTGTTCAACAGTTCTCACCCTATTTTACCATGCTCATGTATTCCCAGGTTAGACGACATGGTGACAGACGTGCTGGCCATCCACGAGGCGACAGAGTGCGCGCTGTCGGTGGAGCGGGACCGGCAGGCGGCGGCCGCGCGCGCCTGCTCCCAGCTCCTGGACCTGTCCACGGAGCACTACGAGAACCTCATGCTGCTGGGCCATGAACTGAGGGAGAGGACCCGCGCCAAGCAGCACCCGCCGGCTATTGAGCCGAGTGACTCGCTGATTGAGGCCGGCGGCAAGTGAATGTTTGTTTTTGTTGAGCTGTTTGAAGGTCTGGTTTTGATTAAACTGTTTTTTGTATTAATATTGTATTTCATTTAGAGGCTTGATTTTTAATACTTATACATTTAGGTAGATATCATGTGCTGTTTCATAATATTTATAAATTTAGGAAGAGGAAACTGAAACATTTGTAGTAAATTAAAAACTCTTTTCAGTAAGTAGTGGACAAGGAACCGTTGATTAGTTTTTTCTCAGTTCTGCAGCGGCACTGGCTGAAGTGTTCATTAGAAGAAAGTGTCGTTTCATTGAGTCCCTCGGGGCGACGTCGTGAAAAAACCAATCTGCAGTCGGCCATTACAGCTAATGATCTAATTAGATCGTTCTGCGGTGCGCGCGCGACGCCCTCGTTAAACTTACACCGACACCAGATTTTTTAGCACTTCTCATTGGTCTAGGAAAGGTCTAGGAGTTGTATTTGCAGGTTTGTATCTAATTTATCGAAAAAGGCTCCGCTATTTGAAGTTTAAGCACGAAGGAAACTGAGGTTTTTATGATGGCTGAAACTTTATAGTAAAAAGTTGCAAAAGTATCGTAAAACGGGCGAAGTCTTTCAAAACTGGGATGTAGTTTTAACAGCGAGAGAAGCGTCTTTTACGAGATTTTGGTTTCGTTAATTTGTGAGTTTACGTCGCGCAGCCATAGCGTTGCAAGTTTGTCACAATAAATTGAAAATGTATGAATTTCCACGGCGAAGTGTGAAGGGAGGGAGAGAAACCAGAAAGAGTTGAACGTAATTTGTTTTTGTATTGTTGCGACATAAATAAGACATTTTCTCTGCTACGTGTCTACGTAAATAAGAAAAACGATTGTATCGGAACGAGCAGTTTGTCATTTACAATTCGCGCGGCGGAGGCGGAGGCATTTGTCTCGCGGGGCTTCTCGCCGGAACGTTTTCGCGGCGCGTCTTCCTCTATTTTCATTAGGAGGATCCGAGCGGAGCGGATCAGCCGCTTGCAAAAATAAATAAAACTGTTATTGAGATAAGCATCTGCGGGGCTCGGCTTTCCGCTAAGTCCGCAGTGTCTCTGAGCAGCGCCGCGCCGGGATTACGTCCCCGCAGCTCAGCTGCCGCCTGCGCCTTCAGACTGCGACTCGCTCGCGGAAAACGTAACTGAAATGTCGCTATAAATGAGAAAATGCCGCTGTGTGTACGTATTTGTCAAGATGATAAAACGAAGTCGTTTTGATCGTTGTATGTAACGGGGCGGGGGTGGAAAGAGAATTGATAATTGCAACATTATGAATAACTGAGACTAAATTGAGTTAAGCAGAAATTTTGAGGAAAAATGTGTTATCGTTTAGGAAAGACACTAGGTCGCGACGACCTCTTATAAGATCCTTGCGGTAAATTGGCCGGCGACCGCAGCTGCGCCGGCCACCTGGCCACCAGCGGATTAATTTCTCATCACGAGGAGCGCCTCTCTGGGAAAATAATGAAGACGACATCCTTAGAGAAAAATCCTTCTAAGCCCAGGAGCGGCGGCACGCGGCTCGCTTGATTAATAAACTCTCGCTATTGCTTTGCCCTGCTGCGTCTTTTTACGACGGGCATTTGCGTGTAAATGAAAAGATATCGAGAAAAAATTGTTAACTCGCACGCAGCTTAATAGGAAACCAATTCTGCTTAATGAAACGTTATCTAATAAAGAATAACTTTTTGCTGCGGAGGCTCTGTATGGGCAACTTTGTCGCGCGTATATTTAACAGCGTTGTGTCGCAGATGGCAATTTCACGGGCCACCGCACTCCGGCCGACAATTTGCTTCACCAGAAGAAACAACTCCTTCCATAGATTGTTTTATTATAAATGAGCTCAGGGATTGAATCGAAGGGGTGACAGAGGTCCCGTCCCGTGGCACTGTACAATTTAAAAATGTGTTTGTAACATATATTTTATACGTTTTTGCTACGAAAGGAATGGGGTTGGTAGGCTTGTATTATTCGCCTACATTGTAGCAGTCGACATTTTAATTACAACGAATGAAATCGGCTTGTAGCGAGTGCAACAATGTCGCTAATTAAATTAAGAGTTATATTCGTTCGTCATCACGTCGTTTACATTAAACTTGCAGCTTTCGGCCGTTACGTTACTAATTTGGGGGTTGGTTTATTGCTTGAATTTGATTTGGAAAGGCGACATTGTAACCGCAGCGGCGGCGGGTAGTTCCGTCGGCGGCCGCAAGATGGCCGCAAGCATCTGTCGGTTTGTCGCTATTTCGGTTAAATAAGTATGGTTTGATTGAGTCAATTATTTACTCATGTGATGCGGCTGCGGTTGACGTTTGTTCACGCGAGCTCTTGAGCAGGCGACGCTCGGAGGTGTGTTAATTGACAATGTGAAGTAGCAATCATCAGGCAACGGATGTCTCTTGTTAGGTATTTTTATTGGCATGGCACTGGCAGACGTTGTTAAGAATACTTGCGTACTTTCTAAAGTTAATTTGCGGTATTATGTATGTAAACTATGTCGTGCCTTTGTACCCCAATCTATAAAGTTCTTTGTCCTAATGAATATTGTTCACTATAGGCTACGCGGCGGCTACGAGTTTTCGTAGCCATAGTGATGTCGTAGCAATAGAACTATTAATACAAAGTAACTCTTACAAAATAATATCTAGATATGCATGATTCATGATTGCATATTGATATTACCTTAGGTAAATAAGTATTTAAATACTCAACAGTAGGTAAACTCAATATTGTCACAGTTATAAAGACTGAACCTGAAATCTATCCCACCTCAAATCCTCTCTAAACGATTAAATATCAGAGTTATCACAAATCTTCCAATTTGAAATGGTGGCTACTACAAGACAGCGATCGTACATAAATTTGAATTGTCCTTTAGGCCTGCAGGGGCTTCAATCATTATTATTTATGCTACTATTTATTGTATTAACATAAATTGGGCATGAGTTATTTTATTACGGAGATTGTCCCGAGAATTCGACGGACAAAGGTTAGGTTGTAATTTAGATTTGTCATAGCTCGTAAAGGCGCTCGCTGTTTATTTATCTCGTATTGTTTGACCTAAAAGGATTGTACAACGATATTGTAATGTAACTGCTTTACTAGTAAGTAGATATTAGGAAATGATTTGCAATTTATACGTTGAAGAGCAAGTTCGTATGTTCTATTCTTACTAAGAATTCATCATAATCTTTCATAACGCAATTTAATAAGTTCGTCGTGTTCTTCGATAATGATCTCCCAAAATAACATGTGGTGTGCTTATATGTTTGTCTATCAATCAGTACAGTGGGCCATTTCCCCGCATGGTCGTGTGGTACTGTGACCCACGCGCCGTCGCGTCGTCGTCGCCGCTGGTCACTTTTATTGTTACATTTAATACTGACTTTAGCTTTATAGGGTAAACAGTCGTGATACTTGCCTAATAATTTGGTGAGTTAAAAATCTACACACTTTTGTGTAATTTTGTTACAATTCTAAATTGCTGTACTTATGAAGAATCATTTTGAAACACTAGTTTTTTCTTTAGTGGTCAAAGTTGTCGTGTAACTGACTCCCAATCCATGCCCATGATAGGGTAGGATTCCTACCGATTGCCCGCAGTTTATACTCTACTTTTCTCTGTGGAATTAGGGCTAATACTTCATCATCATCACGACCCATCACGTCCCCACTGCTGGGGCACGGGTCTCCTTCCAATGAAGGAAGGGTTTTAGGCCTAATACTTACGAGGTTTTATTTTATCTGCCTACGAGTACCTGCCATGAATGAATCCAATGACAGGGGAATAAGTTAAAGATACGCGTAATTTGTAAAATGTTCATCAAAATCTCGATGTAAACTCGCAGAGTACTTAAGTATAAATGTTAGTGATGGGCCGTATGTGGTTTGAACCGAAGTTCGGCTTCGGCCGAACATTCGGTTAAAATTAAAAGTTCGGCCGAAGTTCGGCCGAAGTTCGGCCGAACATTCGATTAAATTTGTTGCTTTTATAATTCTATTATACAGGTGGAAGCTTCTGAAGGCAGGGAAATGTAGCCGAAATACCGAACCACTTCATAAATTGTCGATCAAATCACGAAAAAACTAATAAAGCTGTTCTATAAATAAAATTATACCTAGTTTGTTAGTTTGGTATAGATAGATAGATAGATATCCTATCTCCATATTTTATTAGAATGTTCATGAAACAATGAATTTCTAGGTTTAAGTATAGTTTTTTCTTTTTTCTAAATTGTCGAACAAATACAATGCATTTTTTTCTAAAGCGATTCTTACGAATATATTATGCTGAAGCGATTGACATCAAAATTAAAGAGATTTGTTGATATTTACTTTGTGAAAAAGGTTTTCTCCCGAAGTGAGAATTCATCAATAAAAGTACAAATTATCAGTCGCGAGCTTCATTTATCTCTATCGCACCCGTACCCAGAGCATGAGTGCACAAGCGATAGCAAATGATTTCATAAATACCTATTTCGCTAGGATAGCGAAGGTATACTGCCCTCTAAATCACTTAAGTATTTAACTTCACTATTATAGTTTTTTTTCGCGATTTCGAAAAGTGGCGAGGTATCACAGATATACTCACCCGCCAACACTGTATTTCATTCAAAATTGTAGAAATAGGTGTGCCGAATGTTCGGCATTTAAACCGAATTTCGGCCGAATAGCGAAGTTCGGTTGAACCTGCCGAAGTTCGGTTAAACCGAATGTCTACCGAATTTCGGCCCATCCCTAATAAATGTACATTTATACAAAAAACTTAGTAACGGCTTTGTACTATTAAATATACTATAAATAATATTGTTAAAATATCAAGATCAAATACATACGGCCCTGGTCGATATGGTTCAGGAACATATTTGTGCACGGCTGCGAGCGCGGAGAATGGCCCAGCCGCGGGGGTCCCGAGGGCGCTTGTTGTCGTTGTGTACTTTAATTTAATAATCGCATTCTAAACGGAATAGCCCAAGTGTAGGTAGATGTATGGTACACACGACGGCATGTTTCGGGCGGATTTCTTATAGGCCTAAGTAGGATTTATTTCAAACTAGGTATATGACGAGCAAATTAATTACTACATTACAAGATATAAGTAGCATAATAAGATCATCGTGTGTAACTTAGTATAATAGTTGACTTAGAATTAATAATTGAAGATAATTTATTATCAATTCTAAAGTGCTACTTATATGTACTTATACATAATATATATTTTAATTGAAACATGGCACATGTTCATGTAATGTAGAGTCAGTTATAAATAAAATAAAAATAAATAGTTATTTATTTCAGGTAATGCATAGGTACCCATATTGTCTTAAAAATAATTAAAATTAAAATTTAAAATCTACATATACAGTCTTAGGTCTTACAATAATAACTAGTATAATGTATAGGGTTACACTAGTTATTTGCAAAAGACAGTCATTTGCGATTCGCGTCCTGATGAACAGATATCCAATGCTTGTTAAAAGGATTGGTGATATCTTGCGATACAGCATTCAAGATTGCATTTCCGGAGCCGCTCAGCCCCGACCAGAAAGAAGCGATACGTGACCTGAGGACGGCGAAAAAGTCGGGCACCCCCGCCTCCGCGAACATGCTCGACGCGCTACAGAGGCGTGGCAGCCGCATGAGCGTGCGGTATGCATCATTATACTGCACCCTCATGGTGCTCATCGCCCTTCTGGTGTACTTGATCCACAGATGGCAGGTGTACATATTTTGGCAGTATGCTTTAAAAAGAGTAATTTTGACATCACTGCTGCATCTGTGGAATCTACGCGCGAGCATGTTGCATCTGATCGAGAGTGCCCGCCTTTCCCGCTCGATGTGACACTCGTCTCTCAGGTCCTCCGTCAAAATATGGCCAAGGTACTTGAACCGCTGCACAACCCGAACTGGTGTACCATTCAGAACTACCTCAGGGACCCTCTCCGGACCTCTGCCAGCCCTAAACACCAACATCTCCGTCTTAGATACGTTGTACTTCAGCCCGTGAGAATTGGCATAATTCTCACAGACTGAAAGTAGCTTCTGGAGACCGTTGATCGAGGGGCTGAGGAGCACCATGTCATCCGCATAACTGAGGTTGTTCATACAAACCCCCCCGACATGACAACCGACCTTGGTGCTCCTCAGACCCACGATAAGCTCATTGACGTACAGGTTGAAAAGGTCCGGAGAGGTGAGCCCACCTTGTCGCACCCCGCAGTCTAACCTATATTCGTTAGATGTCGAGTCGCCCCACCTTACACAATTGGTTTGGTTTCCGTACCAGAATCTCAAGAGACCCACAATTTCTTTAGGAGTATCTGAGCGCAGCAATTTGTTCCAAAGAATATTATAATTCACCAGATCAAATGCCTTGCTCAGATCCAGGAAACAGGCATACACTGAGGTTGAACGCTTGACGTAATAGTTTACGGCATGCTTCAGACTCAGTATAGCCGAGTCTGTTGACAGACCGGGACGGAAACCAAACTGAGCATCATCGATGTCAAGCTTACCTACCAGTTCAGGTTGTAACAGCCGCTCAAGCACCTTCCCAATGATAGTACCCAGGGAGATAGGGCGATAGTTGCCAGCAGATCCCAGGTCACCTGTCTTATTCTTCGCCACTGGCACGACCACAGTTTTCATGAGTGCGCTGGGCAGACCGGTAACAAAACCTAACGCACATGTTGAACAGGCTGCACAACTTGGCGTAAACCTTGTCGCCCGCACACAGCAGATGCTCCACGCTCAGCCCGTCCAGGCCCGGCGCCTTGCCGCGCTTCATGCCGCGCACGGCGCGCGCCACGTCCCGCGCGCTGAAATGCAGCTGCACCTGCTCGGGGGCGGGCGGCGGCGGCGGCGGGGCGGCGGCGGCGGCGGGGCGGCGTGAGCGCCTTCCACCTGCAAGGGCGTTACCTTGAATCTGCCGGCAAACATATCGGCGATCTCCCTGGGATCCTGTAATCCTTCTACTGAGACAGGAAGTCCTTGTTTAAAATTTAGTTTGCGTGTTGAGTTCCAAAATTTTACAAAGTTTTTGTTCTTTCTGTGCATAGCAATGATATTAACTTTAATAGTTATGAATTCCGCGTTTATTTCTAATTATTACATGCACCAATTATTTACCATGTGTTTATCTGTGTACCCTAACTTAGTCATGTGTGATCCTAATCCTAACTAATATTATAAATGCGAAAGTAACTGTGTCTGTCTGTCTGTCTGTCTGTCTGTCTGTCTGTCTGTCTGTCTGTTACTCTTTCACGCCAAAACTACTGAACGGATTTGAATGAAATTTGGTATGCTTAAGGTATAGACCCTGGGAAAGAACATAGGCTACTTTTTATCCCGGAATTCCCACGGGAAAACTTTTTAAGGCGAAGCAAAGCGCGCGGGAACAGCTAGTATACCTATAATTATGTAGTATAAGTATTATAAGGAAGTCTTGTTCTTGTATCATAAAACCGCATCAATATCACACTTGAGTGTAGGTAGAGTTAGAGTCGGAGTTGTGTTGGTATTGCAGCTAATAAATGTTACCATCGTTTTAATATTTTATTTGTAGCACGTGCTGGTTTACGACATAAAGCGTAAAAATATAAATTCTAATGTTTTACAAAACAAAAACACTACACAAAAATATTCAAAAATCCTTAGAACTGACCATAAACAAAGTAAGTGGCCGTTAATCATCACTAAATGTCTCTATACCCTCATTTTATTGTAATATTAACGATATGGCACCAAACACTCCAGTTCAGCATTAAGCCTTTTCATCTGTCAAGTCCTAACAACCATGGAATTGGGTTATAATTTACGATTTTATCTCGTAAGGCACCCCGCATAGGGGCAGCGGTCAGCGTGGCCGTTGAAAAAAGTGGCAGCGGGCAATAGAGGGCTAATGGTCAGCCGCAGCCCCCGCAGTTGCCAAAATAGAGTCGTAATAATGAGAGATGGCCCGCGTAAGTTGCACGTAATTTAGAGCGATCTGTAACGACCGCTCGGGGCGGGCGCTTGTTTAGTGCCGCCATGTTGTTGTGTCAAACGCTGCGAGGGGTGATTCAGTTTCACTTTTGTTGGTCACTTTATGTCCGGCTGCTTTCATAGCGGACAATAACAGTCGATAAAGTTGCCACAGATTATAAAGGCGTCGGGAATCGATTATATTTAGCTTTGACAAATGGCTACTTGGAGGGCATCATGACGGACAGTGTGCTGCTACAAGCGCCACCGCTAAGCTGCTATCCGAGATTGATACGGGCCTCGGCCGGCGCTGGCTGACAAATCGTTGGTCCGGCGAAGGCGTCGCAAGGTGTCTTACCATAAATAAGGATTACTGCGCTGACCACGCAGTCTTGGAGTGAGAGCGGCGGACAGACACTGTGACGGCTGCAATACCCCCGAGACTCAAGACATTTTATCTACTGACGTCAAACATCCCCTGTGATCCTTCGTCTGGATTATGTTTAAACAAAATTGCCTGCGAGATGATTCCCTCGAATTTTCCGTTCCGATTGTTCATTTTGACTGAGAATTTGCGTTATTTGAGTGCGTAAGTCCTGAATTACAAGTTGGAGGAGGCTGGGGTATCAGTCCGGGTGGGGAAGCGCTAAGCCGCGGCGCCGCGAGCTCCGGGTGCCTCGAGCGCCGCAGCTTACCGGATCAGCCTCCGCGACGGAGCCGTCGAAACGTGCGTCAAGTCCTCCATTTCACTTACCCTGATCTCTGTACTTACAATTTATCTGCACCCTCGCTAGTTCACTAACTTGGCAGACGATTCTTGTCTTCAACTTTACGTATTTCAGATAGGTACACAGATATATCTATATCAGATAGATACTTATTTGACTGGGACGCTAGTGATGACAGATTTCATAATGACCATCTGAAAGGCATCTTGTTGTTAATTGATCAATTAATTATTGTTATTAGAGTAAAACTAACAAAATAACTACTTAATAATATCTACTGCTACTGCTGTCAAGCTAAATTGTAACACCCGGATACATGTCAAGGATTGGCTACCCTATTCTAGTAATTAGGGTGCGGGGTGTTATCTCGAGAAATCTCCAATTAGCCACATATCGGCGGGTGACGGGCGCCGGCGATGGCCAACGCGGCCGATAGCCAGTCTTCTCACGTTGTGTGGAACGTTTCAATTAGCCGGCCAACCCCGGCCCCCGCCCCGGCCCCCGGCCCCCGAGGCCGCATCGGTATGTCACACTTCTTGTCAATGGTTTTGCATGGACTGTAATGACTTGCTTCTGGCTGTTGTGAATTGAATTTTGAATGACTTATGGTTTGTTTAGGTGAGTACCTACTTTGTTTATTATACCATGTATCTTTAAAAACATTAGATTGCATTAATTATATACACTGTTAAGCAAACCCTTTTCCAGAGGACTGTGTAAATATGTATATCACGCCACCATTTTGTAAGTCTGTTCTTTTTAAAAACATGTTAATCGCGGACTCCATAATGACGTGGAGCGGTACTTCCGTCCATCCGACAACTTGATTGATGTGCCTTTCTAGATTTATTCGCTCAAAAAAGTAACATGCCATGCGTCCGCAAAGCTTTTATACGAAACAAAAGTGCTTCCCGTAATACCTTTGTTTCATTTTTAAATACGGGTGTTTCATAATTAGCGTAATAAATTATAAAATGATAATTTAATGCGAGGGCCATCTTGTGGAGCGTTTAAACCCGCGTCGGGGGGCGCCGCCGCAGGCCACCGCGTGTCAATCACTCGCCCGAATGTAGAACAATCCTTATTTCAAAAAAATAATAAAAATGCGTATCACTTTAGAGTCTCCATCCCTTTCTGCCTGGTTCACTCGGCTGCTAGTGCAAACGGAGCAGGAACATTATTGGTCTTGTGGCAACATCTGTACTTCATAATAGATGCTTACGTGGGCTTCTTTTCGGGGATTGCACCGAGCCCGGTGGGATCGCTTTAACATGATTGATCTGTTTATTTTACATTTTAAAGGAGCATTTTTACGGTTGCTTGTCAACTTAATAACAAAGTATTTTATTTAGGGACACGTTAAGTTCAGTTTTATTGATAGGTCGCTTTTAACAATATTCATTTTGTGGCATCGTTGAGGCGAGGTGTCTGTGTTATCTGTTTTTACTATTGGAATGCATAAGATTATGGCTTTTAGTATTTTACTGTACTTATAATTTTCTTGTAACAATAGAACAAACCGCTAAGGAGCTATATACCTACAATTAAGTTAAGAAGGTATATCATCACGACCCTATACGTCCCCACTGCTGGGGCACGGGTCTCCTTCCAATGAAGGAAGGGTTTTTAGGCCTAGTCCACCACGCTGGCCAAGTGCGGGTTGGTGGACGGCAAGAAGGTATATAATTCATGAGAAATATATATGCAGAGAGGTAAGAACTCTGTCATGCGTAACTACCACCGATTTTAGCCGTGTTCTTCCGAATGGCTTTGTATTGGAGATAGCAGTAGAAATTATGTCATAAACCACCAGATATGGAAGTGCAGGAGCAAGTATTCTTAAACAGACCATTTAGTAAGTGGTTGTGGTTAATGGCGGTGGCGTGTTACCTTTCACTACATATCGGTGCGACTTTCAAGTCGCCGCATCGCCAGCGGCGCTGGTTTTACATCTATACTTCACTGTTTCAATGGTCGGCTTTGTTGAACTGGGCTATGAAATTTTAAAGAAATTAAATAACATTCTTTCATATATACTGTGTTATTTGCTTAGGTAGGAACTTATGTTCTGATGACTGATAAGCCGCAGATATCAGCTATCAACGTTTTGAAATTATACCACAAAGTTACATATAAGTAAGTACTTCAAATACTTTTTAAATACCAGTAAGTATGTACCTGTACCTACTAAGTTAAATATAGGTAAAAAAGAATAAAGATTTAGTGAAAAAATAATTACTAAAACTCACATCAAAATTTTATATCTCACCGTTAAATATGACTAATTACGTGAAGCTCGCTTATTTGCTGTAACAAAAAGCTCGCTCGTTAAACGAGTCATCTAAAAAGTTGCGCGGGCGCAGCTCGTCGGAAGCTATTACCGCGTGTTCGCTTTATTAATTTTCATAACTACCCTCCGACATCAAACGGGCCGCTTTAAAGCTCCAGAAGCTTGAAAGCTCGCATGTTAAGATATCGGCGGGTGGAGAACACTTACTTATCTTATAGATAGGTATTGTG
This sequence comes from Plutella xylostella, assembly GCF_932276165.1. Classification (NCBI taxonomy): domain Eukaryota; kingdom Metazoa; phylum Arthropoda; class Insecta; order Lepidoptera; family Plutellidae; genus Plutella; species Plutella xylostella. The sequence continues at coordinate 4,459,783 of NC_063984.1, read as the reverse complement.
AAGGTAAGTACTTCAAATAAGACAAGAATAGGGGCTCATGTTGCCTGTCGTTTTCAACCTATATAAATTGTTTTATACCTATGTATGATTGTTTTTCTGTCTTTATTTTATCAAACACTATTGTGATTGTGTATATGTAGCAAAACTTAAGCCATTACCTATTATTGCACACAACATAGGTAAAACAGCAAATAAATAGCATCAGCGGCCTTATTACTAAACGTAATCTCTGCCAGTCAACCACACAGGGACAAATCGCTTACTCCTGCGTCTTGCACTGTCCTCCCACACTTGTTTACCGAGCGAGTCACAAGTGGGCCCGCTCCTTTGATGATCGACTCCTGAACGATCACTTGTCAATGTAAACTTCCTCACAGACTCCTGGGAAAAGAGTCATCAGCCGTGTCATAAAAATCATTAAGTATGTATAAGAGGTATAGTATAATATAACTTTTTATGATAAAATACTGTTGATTACCTGTAAGTACTTTAAGCCTAAAGATATAAGGTATAAACCCAATACAGGTTTTTGAAATTAAAAGTATATTTTTAGCGTGTTGGTGACTCTAACACTATAGAGCTAGATGTCTAGGGTTTGTCACCATGGTGTAAGAATGGACCATCCATTTAGCTTCAGTCGGAGCCTAATTTCGTACAACCTTAAAATGATAAAAAAAACATTCACACAATCTCATTGCAAACAGAGTTTGTTGTAGGTTAATGATTTATTTTTTGTTTTTTTCGAGTCTTTTTTATTCCTTATCCAGCTACCAAAAATAGGTTCAAAACGACAAACGTATTTCAACACCTTATTTAGAATATGCATATAAGTACATGGTTTAATATCACTATTTCTTCTACATTATAAAAATGCATAAGTGCTAAAGTGGTTTTGTAATAAATATCATAGTTATCATACGTTCCACAAAAATACTACTATAAGGTTGGGGAAGCAAACAAAATTGTCATGCATCACAACAAGCGAGCACCACAGCGGCACCGAGCGATGTCGCAAAAACGATTCCCACATAAATAAAGCTCATCCGATATGATTTCGTATTTACATAAGAAAAATATAAAGAGGCCTAAGCGATACGTCCATAAGGGCGTATCGGCGGGACGGCCACTCGAGACCCCGCTCACGTCCACGGAGTAACGTTGCGGCTTTAATAACAATACGAAATATCAGTTCGTTCCTCCGATCGCAAATCTACGTCAATAACATATCCAATAGTAGCGCTCAATTCATTCCGACATAATCTAATATGGCGGGGCACGCTTCCCGCCTAAATCTCCCGCCACATGTCGCCAAGATGGCCGACCGGCTGAAACTAAAGAAAAAGGAGATCACGAATCGGTAATATCTTTCGAGTCCATAAACTTAAACGTTTATTTGCAGCGATATTTTGTCCTCTTTCGGATATTGCTTTACTAGGCAAGCATAGAGAGGTTTAGGGTACATACATACATGGGGCAACTCATGAAGTTTTATTTGTTTCTCCTAACATTACAGACCGCTGTTATGCTAATTCTGTTATTTCTTTAAACGCTAAGCTTGGGATAGGGTTCGATTTCATGAAAGGGTTGTTCTATTAAATAATCAATATTCATTTTCTAATTTTGTATGCGCTGCATCTTCTTCTACTTTTTATCGTACCGTTGAAGACACTAGAGCTAGATTAGGGTTTACGTGTAACGATTCGGACTCGCATACAAAAAAAAAACGTCTCGACAAGAGGTATGACCTCATATATCAGATACAAGATCACGACACTCTTTTATAATACTTACAGGTTACAGTAGATACATGCACCCCTTATTGTTATTTACTGGTACAATACATATAGGTATGTGAATATTGCCTATATACTAAAACCTGGTGATAAATACGGTAAGTCAGTGAAATCTGCCGATGGAAATACACTCATAGACCGCCTATCACCAGTCTAAACATACATGTAGGGTTGTACATAGGTAAAATAGGTACCCTCCTTCCTCCATGGCAAAATAATTGCAGCAGCTTTCAAAGACACTGGCAGCCTGGTCGGGTAATGTCAGGGGCCAGGAGTGCGGTCGTCAGCGCAAATAGAGGCTCGAAATTACTGCAATTAAGGAGCCTTTCTAATGCATTGATTGATCAATCATCGGCCACCGACAATCGAAGGAAGTAATTCTTTGTCTTCGCTCCGCGGCCGTATTGTGCGCCTACGTGTCCGATTGCAATTCCATCGATCTCGGCAAAGAGTAGGGACTAAGGAGAAGCGGACTTGTCTTATGTTTAAAATAATTAAGCACATACAGTATATCACATAGTTATGTAATACCTACATGGAGGTAGATGAGGTATCAATTACTTGTTTCAATAACTTTGTGTACCGATGATTGGTCGTGGTTACTGCTAATCGATGAGGTACAATAAACTAAGATAATAAGATATAAAGAAGAAAATATCAGGGTAGAACTTAATAAATAATTGGAAGCGGTATCTAAATTAATAAAAAAAACTTCCTGTAACTCTATCTGCTTAATCTTTGGCAATAATGCAGCAGCTATTACGATTGATCCACTCATTGTGTTTGAAAGCGGTGATTTCAGTGAGATTTGTTACTGGACTTCTGTTAAAATATTGTGTTATTTGTATGGAATAACATGTTGGGCATTATTGGATTTCAAAATGCATCTCTTGCAAATGTACCCGTATTGAAACGCGAGACATTTCGTTACCAACAGCATTTTACATGAATTTATTTGTATTTTTACATCACAGTTATTGTAATTCATCAGTTTTCAGGCGTATTTTACCGCAAATAAACTAACTCTATACCTCGTCTTCTAGAGATATGCGGGGCATTCCCTACCCCAAGCTACCCCATTTTAAAACATAAAGCCATATGCATCTCGTCGTCCGAGTGTCTACTCTACGATTGTACCGAACACTCGGGCAGGCTTCAATCAAATCAAAGCTTACTACTCCTACTTCTACAATTGAAGCGTCACTGCACCTACCATTCCCCGGCACGCACGGCACCGTATACTTACAGCTAATAGTCCAGCAGCCGGCGGCTCGCCGTGTCCGGCAAGATCTGAGGAGGAGCGGTCACGTGCCGCGGCTATTGTTATTGATTTTCATTTAATCCGGAGCGTGCTTCCGACTCCGGCCGACTACCGGCCGTCTTCAGGAGTCGCCGCTTCTGTCGTGCCGCCGAGTGTGCAAGTTGAGGTGGTGGAGAAGGCAAATTGTGGGAGCTATAAGTATACAAATTGAGTTGGAGGTCGTGTCAAGGAACAAACTGTTCTTTCACAGAGAGGGACAAAACAGATCAATAAAAAAAGGGTAGGACTTTTAGAAGCTAAATGGTTAATTAATGCAGTTGATTAAAAAAATACATCCATCCGCATTCATGGTCGAGAGAAAGAATGATATACTTAAATGGGTCATTCTACAAAACCATAGCGTATTTCCTAATTTCTATATTCTATTCTTCGTTGTGTAGTAGATTAGATACTGATGTATTAGATTGATTGAAAGTCGGGATCGACAGCGGTGGCCACTTTCTTACAGTGTGCCCACTGCGGTTTACGATTACCAACCTGGGACCTTATTGTATTGTATTGTCTTAATACGTCACGTTTGCTACTTTCATTGCTGCCTCTCTCTATTACGGTTTCAGAAGATAGAGCTGTAATTACGGAGCCCGGGGGGTATTGGTTGATAGATCTGACTCTTGTGGCGAAGATTCTGGACTGCCGCCCGGGACAGGTTTTTAAGTCTTAGATAATTGTCCCTAGATGGGGACTAACTGAATGATTGCTTAAGTTGATGTACGTGAAAATAGGCTCAGAAAAATTAATTAAGAAAATGACACAGACATTGTAATTTTACAAGATTTTCTTTTCATCATTGATATCTTCAAATCACTTCATTTATCCTTTAGTATCACCAACAATATTTTCAAATATTTATTTAAGTAATGTACATCTACAACCTAAATCAGTAGCAGCAGCATCTTTGGAAGTGTTCTTAGTTGAGAACAATAGAGACAGGGCCACGGCGTCCGCCCCCGCGCCACTGGCCACGCAGCCACCGGTGTGACTTACACAACCAGATTGGATTACACCAACCTGCCTATTAGCTCAGATTAGCTAGCTTTACGACAGTAATATCGGTATTTCTGTATTCATATTGCCTTCCTGTAAAAGGTAAACTCCAAACTCCGGTATTGCATCTTCGTGGGCGGTATAAGGGTTCATAACAAGAAACTCTTCTAATTGAAATAAATCGCTAACAGACGAGCGTTTCATGACTTAGCCAAATAGCTTTTTTAAAATTCTATTTTTAAGTTTCGCCACCAAACGACATTTTAAGGGCGCTGTAAATTTAGAGATGGCTTACACCGCCCAAAAATTAATTGATCGGATCTCGTTCCGGAGAGGAAACAGCGCGGAAGAGTTTTAATTAGTAAAAAAAAGATACAAACTTCCGAACGTAAAAACGGGAGACAAGGGGCGTTGTGAGAATAAAAATCTGGCGCTCTTAATGCGGGCAACATTTGTATGAGGAAGACGCCCAGTAATGGAAGACAAATTTCAATATAATTTGCAATACATAAGCGTGTTACTTTAATAGCCCAGAACCACCCTTCAAATTAAACGGGGCTTAAGTTTTATTTTATTTTTTTCCTTCGCCCTGTTCGATCGTGTTGCGGGCGCGTAAGCAAGATCTTAAACCCAGCCTCGGACCGGCCGTGGCAGCGGGAACTCTTGGCAAACACGCTCCATTGCTTAGTTTCATTCGTTTTTTGCGTCAGATTCTCTTCATAAAACAGCCATGAATGCGGCTAGCAGCTGCTATTATGTAGTATCGTTAGCAGTGTTCTCGGTAGGAGGGTGGAGCAACCCCGCCGCTCGGGGAGAGGCGTCGCGGCGAGGGCGCCGAGAAAAAAATATAATCCGGGTAAATTAATTGCTCCTACTGGCAATAGTGGCGCGGCCGCGATGCTGCCAAATCAAATTAAGGACGCGCTATAAAAACCAAATTAGTGCCCGCTTTAACCGTGAGAGGGTCTTTAGTTACAAGACGTTAGTTCAAATCCCGCCATTTTCATTAACAATAAATATCCCGCTGCACCCGCGTGGAATCCTTATTGTTTTACTTTTTACACCCTTGTGCCTCGCCGGAGTGCCGGGATAAGTCTAAGGCTCAGACTTAGCTTAATTTGTTCTTTTTGTTTACTTACTTACGGGGCGTAGTAAAAATTTGTGTTGCGCGAATTGTATGGACGTTAAATTTTATATAGCCACTTGGGGCCGAATTTTGCATTTGATTGTGAAAAAAAATGGGGCCCGAGAAGCGCTTCTGTGCGGATTCACAAACTGTAATTGGACAGCCGTTACAACTTTTTGTTTTAAACGTTTACGAAATGAAAGAAAAAAGTCACGTCAAGGCTTTCGTTAGGAGCATTCGTTTGTAAATGAGTCTTGTCTTGAATTAAAAAGTTGTGTCTTGAATCTATAAAAAATTAACAGCCCGAGACAAATTCGGTGGGGTTGGACTGACCCGTTACTTGGAGGAGGCCGGGGCGGCGGCGGCGGCGGCGGCGGCGGCGGCGGCCCGGGCACAGATGCAGTATAGCGAAGGGGTTAGTTTGATGGCTCGAATGCGTTTTTTTCAGCACACTCGGCTTAATTACCGATTGTGGAGTAAATTAGAGGGCGGCGGTGATCTAAAACAATAAGCTGCGGTGTCATTAGCCGCAGATTGCCGGCTCTGGTCCTTCGTAATGTGAACACATTTACTCAAGCGTATTCATTACCCACAGATTAGAGGTGAAACTCTTTTATTGTACCTAATTATTGGGTTAAATTTAGTTTGTTGTGAAATAACATGGCTACCCTCCGCGAGGTGTTAGGTTTAATGAGTGGTTTGGTACAAGAACCAATTTTAAAAGACGCATTTTATTATTTTGTTGAGAGATATAATGGGTACACCATTCACGTAAAAAGTGTTGTGGCGGTTTAAGATGGCAGTATTATGGCGTAAATTTCATTTACGCTAAATCAGTACCTATATAATATAGGTAGTATAGATTTAACCTTTAATTAATACTTATCTATCAAACATGAAAGATAAATATAAATTAACTGCAGAGGACTTTATATGCTTCATTTAGTTATCACGCTGTGTCGTGTTCGATTCGATTAGTTAAGTAATAAGTAGTAAATAAGTAATTTTAATTAGTTAATATTAAGTATACCAAATTATTATCATAAAAAGTGTCGGTAATAGTAGCCAACTACAAACAAACGTAAATATTTTAATATCGCGACGTTGCATAACCGTATGTTGATATAAATTCTGTTGTGCCCACGACTATTACAGAGTTGAAAAGCCGACAGCCGAACATTGTAATTATATTATTAGAATTACGACGATGATTGCAGGAAACGTGTTATTTAACATTACACAGATAGAGATCTTATCGCCGGTCCTAATGCCTGACGTGTGGATATTATCGTGCCGGTGCCGGACCGGCTTATTCTGGCAACAGAGGTGGCGGTAAATCGACTGTGGCGGGGTAAATAAGGATGATATTTTTTAGTAAATATAATGTACAAATAAGCGACAATGACGGGAACTACACCGTGTGAAGTAAAAAGATATGAAGCTATTAATTAAATCTAAGATTTATTGATATTTTTGCAAAATAATTGCATCTCAATAAAAGAATGTTGGCTATGATGGTCCCAAATAATCAGTTTTGGAATCAGAACAGAGCAATTTCAATGCTTACAATGTTGCGTTATGCTCGTTCCACATACCAGAATAAGGATGCGCAGAGCTGCCGAATTCTGAAATCGGGTGGATTTGTGATAGATATCTGAAACCAACACATGTGACTTTAATGTGACGATTTAATGTACAGTATGATCTCAATAATAGGGAGAGTATTAAATTTATATCTTTTGTAGGTAGGTATCTCTTATTTGTATAGGACTTAATAACAATCCCCTTTTTTCCTTGGTTTAAGTTAGTAATAATTAAGTAGTTAATTAAATAGAATAATTATTCGTGAAAATATTTTGTAATAATTTTCGACCCTAAGTACTATGGAATATAATGTGTTTCTGACAACTACCGCTACCTAACTGCACGCAGAATATTTCAGGAATAACAAATAAAAATTATCAATACTTTTACTTTTTGCTTCAAAATGCCTCCAACAAATTCATCACTTTGACAGCTTCGTAAACAAGCCCCGAGTGGCCACCGCATTGTGAACACCCTGTGCCACCAGTTATTACGAAGACAAAGCGTTGTTTGTCTATGATAGCCGCGGACTGCTCATTTCAATTCTCCGTTGTGTAAACGCCCTAATGGCGGCCGGTAATGTGACACGCTTGACGATTTTACTCACAAATTGTCCCAAACTCTATTACATTCTAATGACTGGTGGTGTAATTGCAAGGCTATTACGCTTTGTTGTGCTAGAAGATAATGATAGGTGTAGTAATTATTGGGCGAGGTGAAATGCTGAAGATGTGTCGAATTGAATCGTTCCCGCCGTAATGCAGGAGGCCGGATGCGACTCCGCCCAGCGGAATATCAATGCATGGGATTATTTTGTAATTACACTTTTATGCTCTAATTTGAGACGGTTTTGTTTAAAGGTGGTGGCGAAGAATGTTTAAGGAATGGTCTGTGCGCCAGTTAATTTTTCAAGTATTTCTGGGATAGGTTGACTTGGTATATTTTGCCATTTTATTATGGGAATCCCCGAATTCACATAGGTATTCAGATCAGCTCCATATCATAATAATTCCTCTTTTACGTCCAGCTTACAAAATGTTACTTGCAAGATTTTATTACAGACACTGCTACAGGTAAGACTAAATAAAAGCATGTAAGTACCTAACTAAATTAAAGTCGAAACTGAAAATATTGGCCATTTTTGCATGGTTGTATGTAAGAATAACCCAAGACCACGTTGGAAAATACTTAACTGAAAAATCACGGCGGTGCCAGAGTTCATGCAGTGTATAGTATAGTTCTGTCGCGAACTTGTTTTGACAATGAATTTCGGATTCGAAATGTATTGAATTTGACACAAATTCCTTCGTAAATTTCATTTGGATATCGCGATAGGGCCCCAGGCCATTTTCGATCCAACTTTGTTGTGGAAAGATCTATATGTCCGGATCTATATATCTGTCTGATTCAACATAAATTTTTTTACACAATTAGAGTATAGATTAAGGTTAGCCTGCACAACAAATTTAATCACAATTAAATCTATGATCTCCTGCGCTCTGACACTATACTGTCAGAGCAAGAGACAAATAATTTAATTTTAATTATCATTGTTGTGCAAGCCACCCTAAGAGTAAAGCAAAATATTTTTTAATTTCAGTTCAGTTTTCAGGATACACTGATGCACTAACTTAATAATTAACCTGGTTATCCCATAAAGTCAATCTATTTATTTAAGAAATTCAAGTTTTGTATAATGAGAACCCTTTATTAGAGATAGAATAAACAAAACAACTTTGATATTACGTGGACACAAATTCATACGGTTGAGTTAGACTAGGTTTTTTTAAAAGTTATATTTTTGATGGCATTGACCTATGTTTTAAATTGACATTCTTGGGTGAAAAATAAATTATTGTATTGCCTTGTATAAGTAGTTGTTAATAAAACGATACAAATAGTAGCTATTGCGACATGCGAAAGTAATGCAGATACATTTACAACAATTTCTCATATCATAATATCATCAAACTCAACATGTAGAGCGTTGAAATTCGTGAACAATTACGTTTAAGTACAATGGTTTGTCATTTATATTATGTACTTACTATTATTCATTTTGTTTGAGTAAGGAGAGATTATAGGTACTCTACAAAAACATAATTTTCTATTTGTGCAAGAGCCGTACTTATACAAATATTACTGTATAAACAGGTACCTATAGGTACCAACGTTACATTCTTCTATCAGTAAGTACCTGTCAACGAATAGTTTAAACAAAAAAGTTTAGATTTAAATTGTCACAAAGAACACCTGAAAAGCTATAGTTATTGTTTCACATAACTATATTATGTGTACTGCAACTGAGACAATAATGTTACTTATTTCTTGTTCGTAGCAAGTGCTACGCGGCTTGTCGTAGCGGCTACGATCTCTGAGCTTTTATTAACGGTGCCGCCATCGCGACCCTCGCGGATTGATTTACGGGACGAAGTGCGAGACGCGGCCCGACCCGGCTTAGCCGCTGTAAGCCGCAGCCCGGCCCTTGCGGACCCAACTCCCGACGTGTGTCGCATCCAGAAACACCTCATTGTGCCACAACTAGACACGTGTCCACCGCTTCGGGATAATTACTCATGTCTCACGACTCTAATTGTATCGAAAGCTCACACAACAAACCCAGCTTTCGTGACCGAAATTCGTTATGCAGATAAGATCAAGCTTATAAAATTGAAGTCTTGCTTTTTCAAGTTATTACTGCTGTTAAGGAAGCAAGAAGACACGGGGCGGGCGGGCGAGTGCGGGATATTATCGCACCGCTTGTTGCCGGCGTAAAATAATAATGGCCGAACTTCCGCCGCCGCCGGCGTGGAAAACTTAAGCGAAAAAGGCGGGAAATGCTCACCACCCGCTCACTTTGTTAACCGAGGGGTATGACATCACTAAATTTATTAACACATTCCAACGATTATGACTTTAGGTCCACCTGTACTTAATGGTGGTTTTTTCACTTCGCCCTGCAAGATTCTAAGGTAGTTTAATACCTACTTATATTGATAGTTAGGGAGTAAAGTTTCCTTTGGCAGTGATGAATCAATCACTATTATTCTGTTTAAATCAACAGCAATCAATCGTAACGAGCGAACCGCACTGTACGTACATCTTTGAAAAATCAATATAACACAACCGTATCATGTGTCACCGTCGGAATAAATGCCGGTATGACTATCCAATAAAACACGTGAATCGATTACAATTAAAGCTTTAAATCGGCAATAGGTGTTGCCATAAATCGAGAGAGAAAACAATCAGCGGGCCGCGTCGTGGCAATTAGCGCTGCTGGTTCGATAAATTTGCATTAATGCTCTCGAAAAATCCATCGGGTAATATTTTACCGATCGCCATCAATGCGTTGTGGGGCGCTTACCGTGTGCTGTACGCCTCGCGCCGATGCTCACACGAACTGATTTTTTGTCAGACGATTTAGTTCGAGTAATGGTGACTGCCCCATTTTTATCGCTGTCCGGCGTACGGTGTTTCTAGTCAGATATTAAAATAGTCACTTGGTTTAAAAAAAATATAGTTACCAGCTTTTACTGAACTGAATTTGTCAATAGGATTTAATAAATGTAAAATCTTAAAGACGCATAATTTGTAATGACGATACATAACCAACATTATTACCACCTTCTGAAGTGTAAATCATAAGATTATGTTATCATTAAAGTTAGAAAAACATACAAATTTACTGTAACTACAAGTACCTAGTTGCAGTAGCGTGTATAGGTTTCAGCGGGCGCGGGCGGCTGGTTTGCTCGGACGCACAATGATTTACGAAATGCGCCGGGCTCACTGAATTTTACACTTTTGCAACTCGGCTCGGCCATTCACAAATGTATGTACGTTGCCCACGAATCAATTGATATGCAGATATATTAAGTATATGCACCCGTTATCATTATAACTTATAAATGCATTGGAGAAGCGAGTCTAACTCCTGGATCTGGTCATAAATGTATAGCTAGGGTGAATGTGGATGACTAGACCATAGAATACGAGTACTATTGAGCAGACTTTCACTTTTTCTCAAAAAAAGATGAGTTTCTCCATTCGTTTGTATCTATAACTAGGCGAATGGAGAACCTCCTCTAAGACTTTGCGCGTATATACGAGTACTCAACTCCTTTTAGGATTAGTTCTGTAAATAGCCACAAGTAAAGTGGGAGTATTTTAAATAGATTTATTTGAATTTAATATCGATATAAATAGTGTGATAGAGGTCACAAGCCGTAGCCACGCGCGCCCGATGCGATGTGTTCCATAGTTAATGTGGGACATTGCTCGCATGTGGGCCGACAAACCGTTTATTAGCAATGGAAATCGTAAGACAATCGATATTTACAACTATTTTAAATCTGTTACAGACACATTAACGTATAAATTGCCGTAAATGCTGCAGTAAATTTTCAACCGGAAAGTAAGTTGTTTTGGTTAATTTATGCAAATTGTGCGCCGACTCGACCTGGCACTTGTTCGAGTCACAGTTTTATAGAATGAGAATATAGTGCCAATATATTCACTACAGATTAGCCTCAATAATTGAAAGCATTTAGTTGAACATCGCGCTTTACGTTGCTACAAAATACTTGTATATGCCCATAGTTCGTATTGACGCGTATAAAAAAATCGTAAAGAACCAATTCAATTGCCTAAACTTAAAATAAGTGTACAAAAAGGGAAACACTCTTGAATTTAGTGTAGACGTTAACAGCGATATAAAATAACATCTCCATTCAATAACAATAAAATAAATGCGTAAAGTAAAGTTATAGGGTATGTGTGTGTTGGACGGAGTGCGGAAGAGCGGAGCGCCGCGGGGGCGTCCTCATCCGCGGGCACAAATACATGAAAATATTCAATTTTATAACATTCCGACGAGATAGCATCTCTGTGATGATTTGATATTTTTGGTGGTAAGGTAATGCTATCTGCTGGGCAGTGAATGGACCCGGCGCACGCTGCGCGCGACTCATAACTTAGCACTTAATCATTTAAGGGGACACTTTATAGTGATATACTTACGAGAGGTTTTCCTGTTTGGTTTTTATCAATTGAAACGGAGACCAAGTGATTACTTTAAATCACAGATTTAAATAAATGATGGATTGTTTATTTATTTTGGTTGCATGGATCGCATTTCCATAGTGTAGGAAAACGTGCAAAAAGCTTTGAGAGAATTTGAATTGAATATCTTGGCCTATAGTACAAGTATTACTAAAAAATAAAAGCTCTAAACATCCACAAGAACATTGGCTTGAGGTCGAAAAGAAATCAGTCATAATCTCTTACAGCAGCAGCACGTCTGTGGCAAAGGTATAACATTTGCACTACAGGGCGACCTGGGCGATTCTTATAATACATTACAGGTATATTTCGGATTGTTAAAATACGTAAACTGTAAATATTTTAGAATCAATTGATTATATACAGTGAAACTATAAAGTCCTGAAATTAATGTTTGAGAAACTAAAATTTTCAGGAGCCTGGCACCATTAGAAAAGAAACATAAAAGTCATAACAATTGTTTATGTCAATAGGCGGTTGGCTGTTTTTTTTTAATTTTCTTATTAATTATAAGGATAATCTAGATAAAAGCAACAATTTTCGCTTGGTTGCAATTAGGAAGATGAAGAAAAATATTCGTAGTCAAGCTAGTGAAGTTATTTATCGAGTTTTAATACAATGTTTAGCGGAACATCAAGCTGGACACATTTTGTCGAATTTGGAGGATGTTTACGCTCGTACAGCGTCTATGACGGGTGTGTAGCATTGTACAAATTGTAATAACTCATTTTTTATTAGTACCAACGCTTCATTTATCGATAAACCTAGGTTTAGAGCCCAAGTCGAACATTGTTTACATACCACTGATTGTAGGTTTCATCTGGTTTCAGTTGAGTCAAACCTTAACATTTTGATACTTGAAGATATATGTTTGTTTACTTACTAAATTCACATTGTGTGAATTTGGGGGCATTGATAACTCAAAAAGATTTTTTTATTTTATAGTTATATCGGACCAGCGTGCCAAAGAGGGCAAAATATGGAATATTTCTAACTCCTGGAAGAAACAGAACTGGCCGTCCAATAAGAGAAATTGATGTCTTTACTATGTGTGCCCTTCGTCAACAGATCCAGTTTTTTATAAAGTTGTAATAACGTTATCTAAATAAATATTTATTGGTTTCACTATTAGCCTTCATATTAACACCTTCTAGCTTGTATAAGAGCTTTTTTGTGGATGGTAAGTGGTTTTTAAAATACATAAATAGGTAGGAAGTTAACAGGCAAAATTCCAAGTATCAAAGTCAGTTATGTTTCGCTATATAGGGTTGCAACATGAAAGATAGCAGTGCCCTCATTTAATTTCAGGACTTTATAGTTTCACTGTAGGTATATGTCAATGGTAAGAATCCTTTTTATGATGTTTATATGGCAGAGATTCGTGTGTGTGTGGCACGGTAGCAAGTGGATGGGATGTACCTATACCGCGAACGTTTTTCAGAACCGCCACCATAAGAAGCTAGATTGTTTAAACCTTAACTGCGTTGCCCGTGCAACTCACACAAAGAAAATATCTTTAGTGTTTAAATCGTTAACCAATAAATAATAAATAGCTATGCGTGTGTTTCGCTACCTAAATCTAGTGATTTGTAAATTTTCGTCGCATCAGACAGAACAGGTTTAAGGAATTCGATATGAACATCAGCGTGAGTGTCCATCAAGTATAAAGTATGTGGACAATGGCAGAGTGACGTCCGCGGCTGGCGATGCCAAACCGGAGGTAATCCGTGCTGAGAGCAAGTTACGAGCTGGCTGTCCCGCGACACAACGCTTGTTTGTCGACGCTCCGAGCTCCGAGCTACCTACCACGCCGGCCATAACGCAGTTCATTATTTACATTAACAGTTTAGCAGTCACTGCCCGCTCGCCCGATCCCGACTTATGGCCGCGTGAATATGCGTGGGCATTATTTGTACCCTTGTTAAGCGCTAAGGATATTATAAAAATGATTCCTTTATACGCGCTGTGACACTCGCTGGAAATTGGTCGCTTAATTTATGATGATCATAAAAAAGGACTCGGACCCGCGCAGGTTGGAATTTCATTCATATGAGGGTAGAGGCGTTTGGGTCTTTATGGATGGATGTTTTCATTAATTTACTCCGGTGGGTGCTGCCAGGCTGCCACCGCGGTGTCGGGTGTCCGCCTGATGCCAGATAGCGCCGGCACGAGCGCGACTACCGTGCAGTACCCACCACTCCTGTATGCTGTACCTGTATTTTGACACCAAACCGCAATGACATCATCCAAATCACCATGCATAGGAGCGGAGCTCATGGATAAATTGGGATACTGTTTGAGTTAGGTTTATGATTGGGAAAGAAAACAATCTTTATGATTACCAATTTATTTTTATTTTGTAACATAAATCGGACCAAACGTTTAACAAGATTGTATAACTATACTTATCGTTTACAATAATTTAGTACTGGACAGCCATTAGTCATCATGGCATGATGGAGCCCGTCTGGAGCCTGAGTGACCGCGGCCGACGAGCGCAGTCTGGGATCAGATAAGCGACAATAAGTCGATGTGCGCTCCAAATAATGTCGGAATCTCATTAGTCACCCAGGTGACCGGACCGCCCGCCGCCGGCCGCGGTGCACTAATCCACTCAAAACATTCGGAGACAAATTTGTCGGCCCGCGCCGCCGAGTGATCGATAGCGCGACTTGCCACAAAACGATAGATAAAACTCGATAAGTCACAAGAAATATGACGCGAACAGAATCGGGAGATATACGTAATAAGATAAAAGTCAAACAATGATTCGGGCGCGGATTCGCCGCGGCATAATTTATGTGACAACGCGTGATGGACGAGCGGCGACTTTCGGTAAACTATTTACATACGGCGGCGCGGCCTGTCGGATTGGGTTCCTCCTGTGACAGAGGGTGGAGCTTAGTTAGAAAACAAATGTCACTGTTATTTATTAGGTTGCTGTGTTAAGCTAAAAGGAAATTATGCCAAGAGTTAAGAATCAGTGTGTAACTGGGTAAAAAAATGCAATTTGCTGGATCTACACAAGCACAAATTGTCAACTTATGAAATGAATACGGAGGAGAAGTCACCATGGTGTGCCCAAGATGGCCGGCTACTCTTATACCCTAACTTCTTCCACTTCCTGAAGATGTGTTGCCTTCTCCGGTAGCCACATCGAGACACGGTGCAGGAACTACCAGGAACTCATGACACCGCGCGGGCGACGGGGCTTGCGGTGAGCTCCGCAGAGAGCCCTCTAATTGAATCCAGCCTCACACGCCCTCAGCTATCACGCGACTCCTTAACAATTCCCTTAGTACAATGCCAACTTCGGATTTTGGATTGAATGTAACATAGGTAAAATATGTTTGATGAAAAGATACTTAAAGGTTGCCTGTAGAAATCGCTTTAAGTGATAAGACCGCCTTTCGTACCTTTGCATTAGAATAAGATCCGTAATTTTGTCCTGTTTTAGTATACAGACTAAGAATTATCTGTAAGTATATTATAGTTGCTACTCGGATATTTTTGATGACCTCCCACTGGAGCAACATTAATTTTATGTTTAGTTTCTCTCCAGTATGTTCCGGGTTCCGGGCGACATGGCCGGGTGGAGGCTGGCGGCGTATGTGCAAACAGCGGCTCGCGGCCCGCCGGTCTCTGCGCCTCCGCGCTCGCTCGCCCGTGTAATTGGATGAGAACGGCGCGATCCCAATACGACGCCCTTATCTGTTCGCGGCAAATCCACCCCCCTACCCCCCCACTGACACCACCAATAAGTTTTTAGTGAGTAATTCAAGATAACCCCTTGATGTTGTTCATTTTCACACTTCCTTTCGCGAGAACAGCTCTTTATTGCGTAATATGTAACTGTCTCTGCGCCGACGGGCGTCCCGGGGGCGAGAGAACGAAACTTCGTCCCTTTTATGATGTTAATGCGATCATCCCCGACCCTCCTATCTGGATAATGATAATGGCTTTTTCTGAAATTATTGTTTGATGTTGTCGCTTAATGTGACTTTGGTAGCTTTCTGAAAACGGAGATCGTCAGTGAGTTTTGGATCGTATGAAGGGTAATTGTTTTTCTTTTAAACTGTTGCGTGATTGTTAATTCTGAGCTTTGTTATATTCTTGGTAATCAATTCAAGCATAGCATAATCTGTTTAAATATACATCTAAGATAATCCAGTCTGGGAGATTAGGTACCTTCTGTGCTTCGCCCGTTGCAAATAAGCTGTCCTTGCAAGAAAATAAAGCGCAAGAGTTAGTAGGGTAGGAAGCGGGAGGTTGCGAATTGTCGTCGTATTAGCCGGTATCAGATGCGCCGGCCACCCCCGCCCCCGCGGCCACCCCCGCGTTCCCGTAACATACTCGTGGAAAACACACCTATTTAGGTTCAGTACGTTTTCAGGATTTTAGGTTACCATCGACTATTTTTCTTAAGAATTATAATTTTATTGCCTTGCAAAATTTAGTACCTAGACTGTCGTAACTAGCTGTAACTTACAGCTTACTAATATGCGCTCTTGCTAGACTAGGGTTATGCTATAAAATTTCAGGTTATTTACTATTATACGGTCGTGGAAATCTTTGAAAATGCATACCTCTGACGTTGATGAGTGCGTACGAATGTTTAAATCTATAGTGAATCATAGTAAATATCTACATTGTATAGGTAATATAAGTTGAGTGGGAGTGAGGAGGCGGGAGGTCGCAAACTGTCGTCGTGCCCGGCGCTATCAGATCGGGCCCTGTAGAGGGCGCTATCTCCATTTGTTCCGTCCACCGTGAACTGCACCACTACATACACGTAGAGAGAAAATAGCTATAACTTTCGGGTGATGCGTCCACTATTTTTGAATTCTGCTTCCCCTCTCTGTACATGGTGTAGCAAAAGTGGTATACGAAGCCGAAAGTGGATGACTTCTGAATATTTTTAGGCCTACGAAATTCGCAAAAATACCTCCTGAGGTCAGGCCGATTCCATTGGAGCAGTCGTCACTGTAATCAAGTGCCGATGTGTTTCAGCGGGCGGCGGTGGATCTTGGCGCACGTAGCCAACTCGCGGGGATACACCGAAAACGACTTTTTTATTGTGTTCATTATTTTGAGTGAAATTGCGAGAGCATTAAGTTGAGTATAGGGTGGGTCGCGCGACGGCGGCCATTACCCGCCGCCTTGTAATCATCGCACTCCGCGCCGCCCGGTAACACTCGAAACACACAAATTAATATGTTAGCAAATTCGAGCTTTGATTCTTACAAATAGCTATGTCGTGAGAACTTTTTGTTTTTGTGTCCTGTCGAAAAAAGGTCGGATTCAGGTTTCGATAAAATTGGGTTCGATTTGGATGTTGTTGGTGGCAGTTATTAGTGAGCGGTGTTCATCACCCGGGCAGACTGCCCGGCGGACGGACAACGCGCCATCGGCGGCTCACGCCCTGTAATTTCCTCCTAATTTGCCCATTTTAAAACTTTGATCGAAATTCAAATTTGCATAAAATTGCTAATGAGAGTTAACGCAACATTCACGCATTGAAAACAGCCAACGTTATGGCTCCCATTATTGTTAAGCTGCGTCCAGATATCGCGGAATATGGGCGCGCTGCTTGATGCTTCTTCAGCAAACATTTCGTGGGTATTCCTCAAAGCGCGGCAGAATTGTCTTCTGGAGAGTCACTCGAGAAACCAAGCTTCGGAAGGCTGCTATACGCTAAACAAGACTCTAGATCTCGTAATCGTTAAGTTTAATACAATAATTATTTTATCTTTTGTCAAGCTAGAGTACCTAACCCTACTGAACACGAGTGTTTCTATAATGCACTGCCGCGCTACATGTGAACGTACCTTTACTGTTTTCACTAGAATATAATGAAATAAAATGTAAAACGTGATAATAGCCAGCTATTAGAAAACAAACTGGCTCAGCGCAGTGGAAGGTATTGATCATAGAGCTCGTTGATGGTATGTTGGAGAAGGTAATGAGGGGGTACAGGAGGGCTATAGGAGTGTTATAGGAGTAAATAGTGATAATGAGAGAATGTGAGAGTCAAAGGTGGCAGTGTGTGAAGATGGGGTTCTCAGGCTATATTCGCCGATGAAAAAAAAGTATTAAAAATATTATATTTATTATGTATTATAAATAGTATATTTATTTCAAGGGAAGTCATGCTTGGGATAACAAATAACCAGTTGAGTTCATTAATTTGCTTTACTTTATATGTTTCATTAATAAAGGTTTTAAATAATTAGTCAATAATAAATCATGTATCATTAATAAGTATTTTATTTAGAACGTTCTTATAAGTGAATGAAATCCGCCGTCTAGAAAATGCGTGTAACACACAGTGGGCCCATTCCGCTGTAGACACCAAATCAATTATCCCATCACGACATTACCAAATTACATTGGAGTTATTGCTATTGATATAATTTATTGATATTCAATTATTTTTGTTTGCAATACTTATGTAAAGTAGGACGTTTAAATATTCTAGAACCATATGTAAGTATACCAAATGTACCATCACAGTAGTAGTACCAAATGTACCATAACAGACACAAATAAATCGTTCAAGTAAATCTACCTATTGAACCAAACCAATAATTTGGTATATTACGGTTAATTTATACCCATAGAATAGAAAAGTGTGTATTTTTTATACTTTACAATTGTTTCCTACAACCATGAGATTATGAGTGACAGCTCGGTGCACAGTGTGACCGACAGTTGACGCTGCTACAATAGTGGCGGACAGCCGGCATCAAAACATAGAGTTATTGTTCTGAGGGAAACATGTCACCTTTGTAAGTACCAACTGTGGTGTAAACAATGATATTCATGTCGCAGGCAACTGGTTTAATCTCCTGTTTGATTGAACCACTAGCCCGTTCATTGGATGGCGCTATTCAGTTGTATGACTAAAGGACAACTCGTCAAGTCGTTGATTGTAACGTTCGACGTCTTGACTGAACGTCATTCAGCGAAGTCGTTGAATGGGATATAGTATAGCAACTTTGTAATGTCTGGTTAGGGTGAACATCACCAGACAAGAGTCAACAAAAAGACTATGTTACAATAAGAGCTTTGTCTCGCAAATTAACTAAACAATAACAATAAACGTACCTTCATATTGTTGTTCATAATTATCCAGTTTCGCCACTTTTTTTCATTGAAACTCTCCGCCCGCGGCGTAATAATAGGTAAATCCATGTTGTCACACTATTTTAACACAAATAACGCACTAAAGCTAATTTATTTGCAAAAAACTAACAATATAGGTGCTTTTTGTGTCAGCTGTTAGCTGTTAGACGCCATATTTGTTTTATTCACCACCTGACTGATTTTAAGTCAGCTAACTAGTTGGACGTTTTGTGACGCTTGTACAATCAACGTTCGGCCTAGTCATACAACTGAACAGCGCCATCCAATGAACGGGCTAGTGGTTCAATCAAACAGGAGATTAAACCAGTTGCCTGCGACATTCACACCACTACTATTCATAAATGTTTCTGTATTTTTTGTATGTTTCATGCAAGTTATCGATAGCATTTTTTTGGTACTATTGTCACTAGTTTTATGCGTTTCAGTATGCCTTTGAACTGATATTTTCAATTTTTTGCAGCAATTACCTAATAAGAAAAACAACGAGTGACTGTAAATATACATGACGAATTACTACATTCGATAATGTGTAATATCAAGATATTTTCACAACTTTCCCAAAGTCATTGAACACAAGATGTTTAAAATGACCACCTGGGTCACCTCCTGTCAGATTACCTACAATAACTTTTTTAATACTCAGTATAGGTTGGTAGGTACCTACTACTTGAGGCTTTCGTTAAAACTACCACCTTGGCCACACACGAGCTGTCAAATATGACCGATGGCTGATCAGCGCTGCCGCTTCACGACGTCATGTCACTGCAGTGTTATGTGGCAGAAAATCGATGTCGATCTTTTTTAATAAAGATTATATGATATTTATAAATAAAAAAAAAACATATAAATCAGTGGCAGCTGCAGGTGAGGTGACTGCCATGCGGTAGACACACTCCGCTGGTTTCAATCCACTAGATTAAGTGATTGTTTGGATGAACTTTTCTTTTAATGTTTTCTGTATACGGGTATTTATTTTATGCTAAGCAGCGATTAAAAGATTTTCAAAGCTTGAACGTTGCGTATCGTCGACTGTCACTGTCATGTAAGGTGGAATCTATAAGTTCCAAAAGTGACTATCGAAAATAGTATCTAATTGCCACGATAGCCCGTGATAGGCTCTCTGCACGGTCTACGACGGTTTTGTGTGCCTAAGACCTAAATTAATATACTGATATATAAATGCATACCTATTTGAATAAATTGATATGTTGTGCATACAATTTTGAACACACAGGATGCACCAATGATTACGTGCGCAGTCAACATACGCCAATAAAACTGCGGTTGAAAACTGCCACCGAATTAACTTTATTTATTTTATACAACAGTTGTTCGCAATTTAAATAACTATTAGTCGGTATTCTGAACGGTGAGGCGATCATAACGCGATCCATCACACAGTGTGCGATGTTGTGACAAGCGGATTTTATAAAAGCGATGCCGGACAAGTACCCATTCAGACCATTGTGCACATGACTGATCTAGTTGCGGTTTAGCCATTGACAGACATTTACAAAAGAACTGTTTGCCGATTATTAGCATAAAATTCGAAAATATTCTGTCCCTTTTTGTGAAATGGTCTAAATATTCTAAGAGTTATATGAATTATACATACTTACATATATACACACAGTAGTATTTAGTACTTTGGGTTAGTACTATCAAATAAAGTAAAGTGTTGTCGAATTTCATTATTTCTAACTAAGGGCCAAATTCACGGGTTGCATAGAAATCGAAGTTTTATTAAACTACGATTTCATTAATCACGATTGCCAATTTCGTCTAACTGCGTTTAGAGTAACCTGAAATTCATCGGTGATATTTTAATCTCGTTTACGTCACCGGTGTTTCAGCTACAGACGAGCCAGCAACACTAAAATGCGTTTAGTTATTGCGTCGCGCCGTACATATTTTTGCGTATTTTGATTTCGAGCAATGGAGTAACAAAACGTTTTGACACATTATAAAACAAAAAAATAATATATGTCGTTGTCAAAGCGTTGTTATTTGCTCAGTGGTTCGTTTATGACGTTTGACAATGACAGCTTTCTATAACTGCGTTTAGCAACGCTAACTGGCCAATTTATAGCAGTTACAGCTGTAACTGCGTTTTGCTCTAATCTTGGTTAATATTGGTCGGTGAAAATCGAAATGAGCGTATAAGCTCGTTTAGAGCATAAACTGCGTTTCCGATCCTTCTAACGACGTTTAATTACTTCGGTGAATTTGGCCCTTAGGGCCAAATTCACGGGTTGCATAGAAATCTAAGTTTTATTAAACTACGATTTCATTAATCACGATTGCCGATTTCGTCTAACTGCGTTTAGAGTAACCTGAAATTCATCGGTGCTATATTAATCTCGTTTACGTCACCGGTGTTTCAGCTACAGACGAGCCAGCAACACTGAAATGCGTTTAGTTATTGCGTCGCGCCGTACATACTTTTTGCGTATTTTGATTTCGAGCAATGGAGTAACAAAACGTTTTGACACATTATAAAACAAAAAAATAATATATGTCGTTGTCAAAGCGTTGTTATTTGCTCAGTGGTTTGTTTATGACGTTTGACAATGACAGCTTTCTATAACTGCGTTTAGCAACGCTAACTGGCCAATTTATAGCAGTTACAGCTGTAACTGCGTTTTGCTCCAATCTTGGTTAATATTGGTCGGTGAAAATCGAAATGAGCGTTTAAGCTCGTTTAGAGCATAAACTGCGTTTTCGATCCTTCTAACGACGTTTAATTACTTCGGTGAATTTGGCCCTTAATTCACTCAAAAGAAAAATTTCAATGTGAGCATGAAATACCTTATAGCCACTTCTCTTTTCCAACATATTTAACTTGTACAACATAAAATATATTTAGATAGCTTTAAATAGCTAAGTGATTACGTAGATTCACACTGCATAACTCGGGGCCCCCAGGAGAGTGGTCCAGCTCATTGTTCCATTGTGTCGGCCGCGGACGCTGCTCATCATGACGGATTACCACGGCTGTTAGTGGCTCACTGACGCCGGCATTGTATCAGATACAAGCCGACTGGTGACGAGGGATGCGCTGCTAGAGGTGAGAGCCTTTGTGACTTACAAATGTCTTAAAAAATGTTATGTGTAGTCATTTTTTTTGTGCAGAGAACTCTTTGCCGGAGCGTCATGGTATGAGGTAGTTCGGTGACACTCTTAAGCCGTATTAAGGCGGTCCGAGATTAGGACTCGATCACGGAAGGACGTAAGCCACCAGTAATTGCGGCTTCGACACTGCTCCGCGGTAATCCCCCCTTCCCCGCCCCCCACACGGACCCTGACACGACTCCACTTGTGAAGAAATACAAACCCGACCTTTCACGCACACAATACTCGTATATCAACATGATTCGTCTACTTCGAACATTCTCCATCATTCTCTCACTATCAGATGAACAATCAGAAACTCTAAGCACTCAACAATAGCATAGTTTCCACGCTCAACATCCGAACAATACAGTAAAAACAATAACGGATAAATGACCTAACTAACTGAACACTAATATTGTTCAAGCGATCTTTCACCAGCGATCGCTGCCGCGGCCGCGACGCGGGCGCAAGTCATCGCGGCATTCCGGCGGCAAATACAAATTACAAACAAAAAGCCAGGAGCCCGTAATCTGACGGGGCATCACGTCTAATCATCGGTTGATCATGATTTACAACACGCCTACGGTTCTGATCGCCGATCGCGCTCTACCCTGCGGTTCCCCAATAGATCGCAAAATATTCGAGCCTCTAAGTTGCATTGAGCCTAACACCGTTGGCACAGTCTCTAATGAATCTGATTTATTAATGAAAATAAGACAGTATTGCTCAACGTTCCTATTGTTAGTTTTTAGTATTTGAAAACTGGGTCAGCGTCATCTTTGTAATGCTTATCGACTCTTGTTTCGTAACTTAGCAGTTCACTACCGTAATGGTGCGTTTGATCCTCTGTCAGACAGGTCCATTGTTACGAGCTCAAGTGAGGTCTAGCAGCTGTTTTGTATTTAGAATGTCTAAACGAAATTTAAAGGATTGATCGATCATAATCACAATACAGCGAGATAGGCGAGGGGGGTGGCGGGCCGCGGCGGGCGAGCGGCACCTGTCCGATTAGCATCACTCCTCGGAGCAGCTCGTGACGCGGTCCAGAGCCAGCCACGGGAGTCCGGCACATTCACGGCTCAAATTGAAATCTGTTTCGTCATGGTAATTCAAGGAAACTAGCCCGAGCCACAATAAAATACCAAACGCATGACTAACACCGACAGCTTGTTGCATGTCGGCCGTCGAAGGGCTGGTGAGCCATTGGAAACCAATCAAAATGATAGACTTTACTATATTTGGAGCACTTAAAAATATCACTTCCAATATTGAACGAGGAGTGATCACTGATCAGCAGCTTAATTGATTAAACCGACGAGCTTCCATATCAGTTGTGCATTTCCTGATTCCTTGCATACATTAGAGGGAATTAAAAGCAGCCGAATGCGGAGCGGTAATCTGGCGGCCCTAGAGACTCCATTAGGGGCAATAAAATGCCTATTATTATCGACGGCCGAAAAGTCGATGCACGCGATGCAATTACTTGATTGGCGGTGTGGTGCGCGGGCGCAGGGCGCTGGTGATGGATGGTGCACGTAATTAGAAAACACTTCAGCGTGTGTGTCTTCATCGGTAATCTTAATTGCCGGCAGCACTTACGCAGTGACTCAGTGCGCACGCGCCGCGCCGCTACCGGTACAGCCGGAAGCCCAAAAATGATTGGTAATGGACCTCCTTGAAAGCTCATACCTATATAAATATTTTATTATAATCGTAATTGGTTGATTTTATGACATTCATTATTTAATAAACAAAAAAAATACTATTAAGTATTTATCGACGGTATTTTTATAACGCCGTAATTAAATTTATTCATCAAGTAAAAGTTAAACTTCTTCATACAAATTGTAGATCACGATTAATTGGCGTAGGTTAAACGCTTCATCCATCTAAAACTGAATCACATTACTGTTTGGCAGTACTCAAAACACTTCTTAAGCTGCTTTTCGAATGATACAAACCATCAGCCAGAGAGGCCGATATCGGCCGACACCTCAGATTTATGCCTGCAAACATACATCGCGGATATTTCAAGCCATTATTGATATTTTGGACTCGAAACAACGAGTGTGCAACTCGGTGAAGTGCTTTTCAGAATAGGAAGCCGCAGATATAAAGCGCTCGTGAATTGGGCATTTTGTAGAGCGATTAAAGCGCTGCATCGGATCTGTGCTGAGCCGTGAGTGTGCAGCGAGCGGGCGGAGGAGGCTAGCAGTCTGCTCTAAGCTTGAGACGAATAATCTGGTCTGTCTCTGAACGCCTCGCCGTCCGGCCGCGCCCGAGCCGCAATAACCAAGCTATTAATAATGAGCTTAGCTCTAATGCGACCAATTAAAACGACGGCGTCTTGAGACAACCACAGTTTTTGGGCACGCTCCAGTCGGATTAAGCTGTGCTTAGCCGAAATCTTTAAATTCACTACTTGTCTGAAATTCCCAGCATGAAAACGTAGTAATGGAATGCGCCTTAATGGCAGCAGTTCGCTATCTCTAGTAATTATGCAGATGAAGCTATTAATATTCAATTGTCAATAACGATCATCGCACATAATTTTGGCCTGAGGCGGGTGTGATGGGGCTGGAAGCGGTGTCGCGGGCGGTGGTTGGTGTAGCGTTTTCGGCGGCTCCTTTGATGGCTGCGCGGGCGCCGGTAGCGATGGCTCTGAGTGCCAGTTTACGAGCACTGACGCTTTTTATTACCCGTCTGCTTCCATCAATGAGCGGGCCGCGAGCCAGCCGAGGGCCGACACGAGGCGCGCTGGTAACACTGCTGTAGAGATTTGGCATGCTCGATTTCGTCTCCTTTGAATTTGATACGCTTAATGTTGGGTTATTAACTCTTTTATTGATAGTACATAACATACAGTAAATACTGTGAAATAGGCGGTTTGTGAGTTTGAAAAGGTAACTACCAACCAAAGTATACCACTATATCAAACCTATGAAGCATAAAATAGTATGAAATTGTATTAGTAGGTACATTCTGAAACTGTATATTTCACTGCTTGGCAACGCTGCAACTAAACCAGCTTTTAGGAAAGTATTTAGCGTCATTATAAATAGGAGTACTACATATACTTACTCTACATTATATATACGATGTAAATATTACAAACAGTTTACTCGCAAAGACTCGCTACCGCTACGCGCGGAGCAAAAACGTAGTTTCATCAACACCCGCACCGCCGCCTGTAATTAGTCGCGATTGCCACCCGGGACGGCGGCCTGCGAGAAGGAAACAGTTTTAACCGAACTCGAAGATAAGGGGTATTATAAGCTTATGTGTGTGGTGCTATAGTTTTGAAATGGGTGGACTGAATTCAAAGCGTTTGAAAAATTTATGTTTTATGGAAAATTACGTTATCGGGAGTGTACGTGGTCATGTCTCATAAAAATTGATTCAAGCATCGAAAAGTCTGACAGAAAGTTTCGTATGATTTGGGAAGACGAATGTCTTCAAAACATGCTTATGTTAATTAAAATACATACATAGATATTTATTAAATGAATCTCACCACAAACTCACATTACGTAAGTACAGATAGATACCTTATTATTTATAATAACATATAGCTACTTATTTTTAACAGTGAATATAATTTATTGGTTCCTTACTGTAGCGTCTAGCATCCTGCCAATAAAATGATATCGTTATACGGCTTAAACTTGACCATAATAGGCGAAACGAATCGAACACCGGCCGAATTTGCAAAAAACAACTCAAAAACTATCGATCCACGATGACGTACCGTCGGCAAAGAAATTGAAGCATCGTATACTAAATATATTATACTTAGGGTTCTACCTTTTTTGGCATAAGATTTTTTTGCCTAATCTCGTATTGCATAGTAACGTTTGGTCAAAGTCTCGTTACGCCGAAAATCGTATGGCATAAATCTCGTTAAGTAAAAAGTTATTTCGCATAACATTGTTTAGCCTAATAATGGTATGGCCAAATCTTGAATAGCCTAATAATGCTATGGCATATGTTTATACAAAGTAATAATATTCGTTTGGCTTTAACTTTGACGGAGTGTCTCCCTACATAGCGCAAACTGGTGCCATGTATTGTTTCCGCTGTTTGGAAAACGCTCCGCTCCGCTTCGCTGCGCTCCGCTTTGGTTTTGATGAACATGTGCACCTAACACGCTCCTCCTCGCTTTGCTCGTCGTCGCACCTATTTTTTGGTTTCGATCTCATGGGGTTTGTAATAATTATATTGGTCGTTAACTTTCGATTTTTTGATCATACAATATCGTGATTTTCGGGATGTAGGAGAAAAATACCACAATTTGTACATTTACTATTACTTAATATATTATTTATTAAGATACCATTAGGAGAAACAAGATTATACATAGGTATAGACGAACATAAAGAGCAAACGAAACTTAGGTGTTTAAAGATTGTGCCTAAAGAGTTTTAGACGAAACGAGCCTTATGCCACATAAGTCTTGGCAAAGTGATGGTTCGGCCAAAAAAGTTTAGACCATACGAGTTATGCGAAATGAGTTTTGGTCAATAAAGATTATGCCAGATGAGCGGAACCCTATACTTAGTTTATGCTAGGCATCAAATTACGCATGAAACGTTATTACGAGTACCCAAATAAAGCTCTACTTTTAATAGCGAATAGTTCCAGGTACTAGTATGTAATTATATTTTATGAAATTAAGGTTTTCAAAGTTTTCATCAGCATATCAATGCTGGGAAGGCAAAAAGTAATCATTTTTTTCCGAACATGACTTCTATTTATTAATTTTTGCGCGTACGGCAGGGTATCCCACTCACTTTTGAATAAGAAATTGCTTTGTAATTTTTGCCTTCATAAGGTAACTGCACACAAATGTATAAGCGTAATGTAAAGGGATCGCCTATTATAAATAATACATACGCCTAATATATTATATATGTGCTGAGAGCTGAGACCCTTATCGTCAATATTTAACTCCAGCGTAACCTGTCTTAATTATTGTCTATATTGCCAACCCTACCCATGTGAGATAGCGGCTCGTACAAAGGCGTAGGTTACAGGCACTTAGTCGCGATCAAACACCGCCAGCCGTTTATCCTCAACTTTCCATCTCCAGTAATGAACCTGCAGCGAATCAATCACTCTGTACACGGCTCCACACTCTGGCGAGAAAACTCTAAACGGTTATCGTATGGACGGTGTTCTTTTTTTGAAATTTGCATTTCGCTTGGGTTTGATAGTTAGACGTTAGACGTTTAGTCTGAGCACTGTTAAGATTTATCGTAGAGGTCGATTCTTCGATTTAAAAAAAATATGTTTTCCATGTTTCTTCAATTGTTTAATTTGTGCCTTTTGCGATTCTTAACTTCGGCTAGGTTAGTTAAGTATACACTTTATATATACATACATAATTATATCATGTCCCTGACACTAGGTACTACGCTAGGAGCCTCTTTGAGCCTTTTTAATGTATATATTTAATGTTATAGTTACCTATGTTGAATCAAAAGATATCAAAATATTATTGTCTATGACGGTGATTTTAATTTTGAAATTACCCTGTTTACTGAGGCTAGCATTACAAACACTTTTTCTATAGATGAGCGTCTATAAATAAACTCATTACGTGTTAACTAAATAAGTCGGTATCTATGGCGCCTGCACTAAGGCATAGTTCAAGTAGCCGCCTTATAACTGAAGCAAACTCAGTTCAAAGCAACCGATTGACTTTTTCTTAAAATAGATACAAAAAGTGGTTCTGTAGCACTTTGTAATATGTTGAGATCATAAGTGGTCTAGACAGCTTCTGTTAGAGTTTTTTTCCTCCTTTTTTGTGTTCGCGTGAAAGCTAATAGTTTACAAGGACGCTCTTGTGTTGACGAGGTCTGTGATTCTTTACAATCACAGAATTTAATTAATTTCGTTGTATTTTGTTGTAAGGGATATCTACATCCTGAATAGGATATTAATTTCACTGTTTAAATGACCAGAACTGTCTTTTAAAGTCAGAAGTTTATTTTTATTATAAACTTGCGCCTCAAAATTTATATTTCAGCGGCTAATCACCTTTTTATATTTTCACTTTTAACATAAAGTAAGATATACCTATACAATACATACAATGTAGTACTAAAAGTTCATATATAAAAAATATACAGTGCAAGTACCTACAATACAATTAATTTCAATGATAGTTTTTTTGTAACCATACAATTGTCATTAAACTAACATAATGTATTGACTGAGTTGTCAAATATTGCAGCTTATTTAGAGCAGCCTCAATGAGGACATAAAAACGCCCGATTGTGCGGAAACATCTCTCTTCACCAAAACAGCTGGTGATCAGAATTGTCACCAATTAACGGAGATCGCAAAAAAATTAAGACCACCCATCAGAGAGGATACCACTAACGTGTTAGGTGACAACTTGGAACATCAAAATACGAGTAGGAAGGAAAAAATGCTGAAGAGCGTGTAACTATAATTTAGGACGGGTTCCGTAGTATTAAAGTAACATTTTTTTTTAATTGTTCTGTATAGTTTTTTGTTTAGTTCAGTCTGATGGACAATTTGCACATTGTTCTTAACATGGTGCATCTCTTATATTTATGTTAAGTACATTTAGGATGAACGCAACAGTTTGAAACATTTGTAAATAATGTGGTACAGGCATTTAAGGTAAGTAATTTTATCTAGGAATTCCCATGCACATTGCTTAAAATAGGGATAGTTGAATAATTAAAAGCTCACATTTCACTTAGGTACCACATAAGTGTTGGTTTTTGATAAATTCACCAGGGTACCCTAAACGCGATGTGTTTTGGCGAGACCGCAGGGGTGCTGGTAGTCCGAACTACTTCAAGCCTCTTCGTTGGTGGCGCCTCCAATCACCTGACCTGTCTTGAGGACATCTGCTGTTGCTGGGGCATCAATGAAAGATGTGGGCTATGGGTGGTTTATTGATTGTGGTTGGTCAATGAAAGACAAGGGGTAGGCACTTGTATGTAAGATTTATAATGTAAACTCCAATTGCTTCTCTATGGAAATGATTTGCATGGAGCTAAATTGCAAATGTTTTATAAATCTTAGATTGAACGTTTAAGTTATTTAACGATTAACGATTAAAGTATACAATTATATACTGTAAGTATTACTTAAGTAAATATTTACTAAACAATAAAATAAAAGTAACTAGATGATAATGGCTCGGAAAAGGGTTTAACGGTTTAGGTAGTAGTCACTGTAAGTTTTAATTCCTTAACACATTGCATTATGTCATTATTGTTAGAGAAGTAACAGTAATTGAAATCTCAAGAGACGTAAAATATAACTGTGCATTAATCAAGGTGCCCGAATGTGTGAATGCGCTCTTTCATACGTTTAATACAGTTGTCAAAATAGTTACCTTAACTATTTGAAAAAAGTGGCAGTACCTATTCCTTCTATTAATCACATTGTGTAACAATAGTGCACAAGACTCGAACCTCCTAGTCATTGTTGGGAAGAAACCGCAACAATACATGTCCCAGTGGTTACCCATCGTTTAAGAGCATAAATAGGAAACAAGACGCCCAGTCATATTTCACAGACTGCAACAATATATAAGCACTTATGCAGAATTGGCAATATTTGTGCGAACGGTATTTTAATAACGTACTAGATGGAGTGGTAAAGCAAAAGAAAAGTCTCGAAAAAAAAAACATATCTTAAGTACATGCTGACGAATCGAGAGCGTCCTCTTTTTTTCGAAGTCGGTTAAAAACACCCCTCTTCTGTCACTAAGCTCTTATTATGAATTAAATCGGTTAGAAGATTGTGACTTTATTCATGGTTCTCATTTGGTTGAACTTAAAACGGTTTGACAGTAAACTCAATGCTAACAGTTTTTTTGCTATGACACACCATCTTTTTCACATATTATTAATCTAAGGCCCCGAGTGAGTAGCAGTGGTGTTGAGAGTGTGGCTGATGTATGGCGGAGTAACGAGCATGGTGACCGTAAAGCAGGCAGATGTTTTCGATGGCCTTACGCGCTTGTGTCCAACGATATTTAAGACTTTTGTATTATGTATAAAATATATCGGTATACTTACACCCTCGGAAGAAAGGACGATAAGTACAAGTTTTATTGACATAAATATTACGGGTTGCGAAATCGAAAATATAAGAAAATAAGCATTTGTAACCATCAATACCTATGAAGTAAAATATTATTTGCTGTAAGAATATACGTGATAATTTATACATACCTATTAGTATATTTGCAGATGAAAAAAATTGTTGTAACATAATTGCAGTTTATCTATATACATTAATAATTCTTTCAGGAAACGCATTCATAAAAAACATGAACCCTCACTTGCCTTTACGATAAGATAAATTGCGAGACGTTGAAATAGAAAGTTCACAAATCAATTTTGTTTTAACACAACAAACCCCCTAGTTACTTGTTGTTACCCTGTTCTCCAAACAATGAAGCTATTCAATAGGATATTTTCAAATGCCCATGAGAACTTTATTAGCTGAAGGATACAAGAAAAACAAAACCTTATTGGTTTGAATTAAGAGATATGTTGATTTGCTGTTAGTTTTTAACTTTTGGTTGCGATTTTTGACCAACGTTAACAACGGATCAAAAAACTGGCCCTGAGTCAATGACCTAGTTTATTTCTCCATAATACATATAAGTAATACACGATTATGGTGTCCTTCTAAACAAATAAGTTACAAATAGTGTAGCTCACCTAAACTCAACCAGTTATTCTCACTGCTGTTTCTACAAGTTCTTCTGGCGCAAATGAATGAATCTAGAAGCAGTTATTAATAGGTCTAGACCGGTCAGCTATTGGTCCTGATCAGCTGTCAGGTCGGCGCCAGGACGGTGATGGTGCGTCCTGATTGCGGGGCCAGGGGGGATCACTCTAGTCTCTCTATTTGACAAAAACCGATGATAGTGGTATAAGTCAATGCGAAAAACGCAGATATACGTAGCGCGAGCGAGACTCTATCTCGTTGTATTAAACGTTGCGACAGCACGACAGCTCTCGTTCGTTCGGTTTCATCAGTATAGAGTAACCCTGCAGCTTTGAGGGAGCGTAATCATGTGATATGGCCATTTGTATGGCCACTTTTAGTTCTAGAGCTGGAGCATTAATTAGTTTAATATGTATTACATAGTTTGTAAGTAATATTGTCTAGTGTCTATAGTTGCTCTACTGTCGAGATGCAGCGCATGCATCTTCTGATGAGTAACAAATCAAAA
This sequence comes from Plutella xylostella, assembly GCF_932276165.1. Lineage (NCBI taxonomy): Eukaryota > Metazoa > Arthropoda > Insecta > Lepidoptera > Plutellidae > Plutella > Plutella xylostella. The sequence goes on along the minus strand of NC_063984.1, from coordinate 4,428,416 downwards.
GGATAAATAAGCATTAAATAAACGAGGGTACCTGACTACCTATATAAATATATTTTGTTCATTTAATAAAACTTACACAAGCATTAGAAAGGCATGGTCGTCCTGAAAGAGACCTTAATTCTTTTAGGGCTGATTTTTCAATGGTAATAAAATTGTAGCTGTCACTGTCTAATACAAACAGTCAGATGCAACAGCATCAGAATTATTCCCCAGATAACCCTTATTTGACCATTGAAAAATTAGGCCTTAGTTTTCTACCAATACCACAACAGACGTTCACTTAGTAATGCGGACTATGAATTCATTTGTGGATTTATTGACAAACCTGTAATAAGCCGAGACGGAATGTGCGGCTCGCAGCGGGTTGACCAAACTAGATATGTCTTCGTCATAATTTACATAAATGATGTATGCGATCTGCCTAATACTGCGCCTGGGCCATTTATAAAGCAGTTAAAGACCGAGTGATAACCAAATGAGCATTAAATCAAATGTATTGAGCCATGACCTTAAGTTGGTACCAGTAGAGGTGTATTTGGGTTGCATTGATTGGTTGGTTCGGTTGGTTGAAATGTAAAGACATTAGGTGCACCGGCGAGCGGCATAGCGCGCGTGCCTCCGCCCCGCGTCGACAGCGGCGGCGGCGGCGGCCGGACCACACTCGAGCAAGTACTGGACACATATAAATTATAAGTACCTACTACCATATTGAGCACAATATGACAGAAAGATATGGTGCAGTATGCAAAGAAATAAATAAAGTGTACGTACATACATTAGCTTAAGTGCGATTCAAGATATTCTTCTTCTTATAGTGCCTCTCCATCATTGAAGGTTGGCAGTCAGCTCTTTGCAGCGCTCTCTATTCCTGGCTGTTATAAATAATTCTTCCACGGTTTTTACACCGGTCCACTCTTTGATGTTGCACAGCCACGTCAATTTTCTCCTTCCAGGCCTTCTCTTTCCTTCCACTTTGCCCATTATTATGGTATGTAGCAGCTATTACAGACTCGGAAATAATAAAGCTAAACTGGCTCGGTAGGCTCGGTAGCCACACTCGTTAATGACCAAGCCTGTCACTTCTTTCGATCCAATTTGACATTGCAAAAAACGCGAAAGATTGAGGAGATAGTGTTGTGTCCACGTGTGCAGCGCACGCCCTCTGGCGGCCGGCGCGGGTGGTCCCTAGCCCGGCCACACGCGCCACGCACGAATCAACACCTAGCCCCGCACGAATCAACACCTAGCCCCGCACACAACAAAGAACATTATCCATTACAAACTACACAACCCACACGGCCAGCGTAAGACACCCGTGAGTAACTCATTAAACAAGATAGTAGGTTACACCGAAAGTAAAGATTTGAGGGTAATAATAACAGATGGGTGTTAATTGCTATCATGAGGCGTCAATAATTGTTTTAAGCCACTAATGGCGCCCCAAGTTCCGGGTTATGAAAGTTTTTGTATGGTGTAATCAAGCCGTAATCAGTGGGTGCGCGTGAGACGCTACTCGCTTCACTTCACTGCGGGAAATTATTAGTTGGAGATGGAGAGACTCCGCGCCGGCTAGAGCGACCGGCGGCTGCATGAAGACATTAGAGAGATCTCTATGAGCCATTGCGTGTGGTTCCCTCTGTAATTCTTAATGCAATCACACACAACGCTCATGTCCCCTGCAATTTACTAGTAAACGCTGGGTTTCTAATGTCTATTGGCATAGAACCATGAATTAGCTTTTTGTTATGACATTGCGGGACGTGGAGTGACGGGACACAAATCACGACACGACCGGAACTCGTCTCAGTTCTCACCCACGCCGTTAAATAGCCGAATATAATAAATTAGAACAACACCACATTTCGAAAAACAATTTGTAATGGTTTACGACGCTTAATAAATTACGGTTGCGTGCATCTTGTTTCTGGGAAACGGCGCATTGCTGAAATATTTGAGATCGCATCTGTCATCTCGTAAGGGAGTTTTTGTGGTTCGGAAGACCAGTTTTTTGCCTAACTTCGCTACCACAAGTGCTAATGAGATGGATTTGGTGAGATAACTGACGAAATTACAGAATCAGGTATTAAATCTTGTGCAATACGGTTCAATTTAAATCTTCAGTGTTGCAGTAAATCTGTGTCCGTTGCTCATTTATTTGCAATAAGAAGGCTTTAAATAAGTGTAAACAATAAGCACATATTTGGAGTCGGCGGCGGTCGTGCGGGCGGGACCACCCGCGCCGCGCCGCTTCAGTTGCCGTCACGAATAAACTAGCGAAATTACTGCGAAATCACACTCATATTTAGTTTAGAAAGTTGAAATGCTCTCGGATAACAGAAGTCATCTTCCTATTGTTATAAATAAGAAACACGTCGTGTCGTGAAGCTTAACGTAAGTTAATGTTTTGATTACAAAACGCTGTGTAGGTTTGGAACCGTGCGTGAAAAATTATAATTCATCGTAGACGAGGAATAAATTACATTCGTGGCAGATGTTGCCAGATAGGAGCACAAAAACAAAACAATAGACTGGCAAATAATAATTCCATCTACCGCGGGATCAGACAGATTCTATCATAAAACCAGTATTTTTCATCAGAAGCGGCCATATTTTTGTCAATTTTTCGTCTGACATATCCCATTTCCTATTCAGAAAAACATGGGGCAGACGTGAAGTTGGAAAACAAGGGAATGGAAAAAAGGAACGTCTCGTTCGAAACGACAGATAATCGTGTTAGCCGGCCGCAGCGGCGAATAACTGATGCCGAGCGACCTCCGCCGCGCCGCCGCCCCGCTGCCGCCCCGCGCCGCCGCCACCGCCGCACCGCGCCGCTTGCACCGAATGAGATTGCGGTGTTTTCCTCCGTCACTGGCCCGCAGAGACAAACAAGGGCTGCAATGCAAATTCGTGTTGACACCACGATCCATCTTATTTGACTCCCCGGAGACTTCTTCGGGCAAATACGAAGATTTGATTTTTTCCCTTTATTTGCCGCTCCAATAATGCGATACCTACATACGGCTGACTACAATTTCATAACTCGGCAGGCCAAGTTTTAGCTGAACGTCCAGATTTCAGTGAAAATCTACACAGCAATAAATAAGTCGGGGTGGGCAGCGTGGTTCGTTTAGTTTCGCTTAATCTTGAAAACAAAACTGCGGAGCGGCGGCGGCGCGGCGCGGTGGACGTAAAACAGTGGCGGCGCGACAGCGGCGGCGGCGGCGGCGGACAGTGCAAACTGTGACCTTCCACGGATGAGGAACGGCCTCTGCTCCACTGAACAACATAGGGTACTCTGTAAATGCACAGATTTCGTTCAACCTTTAAATGAATTGTATTTAAGAAGAATGAAGGTGAGCAGCTATTAGACGATATTGGCTGATGAGTAGACCGTATTGGCTGATTCAATAATGATGGTTATGGATGATGATTGGGGGACATTTTGGATGATAAAAATAAATGAGGTGATATGAGGACAGCTTATATTTATTTTTGACATTGTACTGTTCGTTATAAGATTTTCATGATGATTGTGTTGTACAGGATGTTGCAAAATGTAGCACTAAAGTATAGTAAACCGAAAAGGGGTAACTCAGCAAATCATTCTAATGAATTGAAATCTAATTATTCTTCTAAGAATTCTTCAACACTTTTCTTCGCTTAGGTACACCCAAATTTACCTACTAACTCATAACAAACTTCCAAAACACGACACGTCCCTCTCAACCCACTGCATTTAATGCTAGTCTATACACAGGGTGTGTAGGTGTAGTCGGTGGCGAATAGATCATCCGGCGGATCGGGCTCGCCGCGCCGCTCTGTCCAATAAATATATTGTTTTGAGCCGAGCCAGCGAGATAAAGCAAGCTCGCGCCTCCACTGAAACATTGTAATCATTTTCATGCGAGCGCTCTGTAAGTATTTTGGAAGTTACAGGGATGTATGGGTGGTATGAATAGGCTGTTTAGCGGATGGGTTTTGTTGGAATAAAGTGGGAAAAAGGTGGAATTGTGCTGTAGTACGGTTGATGAATGCAAAGTATGTACTTATTTGGAAAGAAGAATCACTCACTACAAGATAATGTTTTAAGTATTAATTACTTTCTTATTTCTTAACCTACAGCACCTTCTTCAGATTTCAGATATTGAGCTGTACATAACATAGGTAGTCTGATAACCAATTTATTTACACGATTTTTATAGCACGATGGCGTCGTAAGATTATTTTGTAAGTAGTCATTGACACTACCTGCATATTGTCCGTGTAATTAAATTACGGATCGGATAATTTTGGAATTTTCGCTTATCCGTAGAATTTGCAACATGACTTCTTAGTAATAGTATATAAGCAGCATTTTTACGAATTACTAAAGTTTGTACTGAAAGAGCCTAGAATTCGTACCTTTCATTTAATCAGGACACCCTTTATAGGCTTCCCTGAATTAAAAGCTAGTGTTCGTTATGTAGAGTACCCCGTTAATAAAGCCACTAGAAAATCTCGGTCTTTCTCAATATGTTTTCCCTTTCTTTTTGGGCCGTGTGTGCCCAAGCCACAAGCGGGGACTTGTCACATGTTTACAAAGAGAAGTAAGAAAATAAACAAAGTAGCGGGTTTTGCAGTCGGAGTACGATTTAGCGCATCCCCAGGGACGGGACAGGACGGGAAGAATTTACACTCTATTGCATCTCGCCGATGCCGGACCGCACACTCTATCTATAATACTCTCACGACCGAGCAATGAAAAAGTTCCAGGGACATATGAAACGTCAATGGCAGGTGGAACTTTATCATTGCTGCAGTGCTATTAGTTTTAGCGCTAAGAGATGAAACAGTAAAGAAATCTTCTGAATGTATGTAATTTATATCCAAAATGTAACTTTTGATGAAAATCTGAGTGTATCATATAATGTCGGTTTTACAACTGATAACGTTTAATTAATCAGAATGTAAGTTTACAAGCAGCGCTGACATTGGCTAAAATCATTATTGAGCCCGACTACAGTTCACGATATGTTATAGGTACCTAGGTACATATTTACTCAAATTATTACTAAAGAAAATAACCGCTATTATTATATTAAGAACTTAATTTAATTCGAGCAATGTTTATGGTTGCCAAAATAACAATGTTTCGGTTGTTAAAAATTATGTTGCACCTGCTTGACCGTTTTTGAATACACAACAGTCAGGTCAGGTCACATTTATTAGTCTTAAAACAATGTTGTTGCCTACTTGTAGTTTTAACATAATATCATTATATTTATATTACATCAATAAAATTAAATAATTAGTATAACACACTAATGTATATCCCACTAATCACTACATGGCTGCCCAACACAAACCTAACCGCCCGCTAGAAAGTGCTAACCACCTTGAGAGCGCACTTAATCACAATAAAAGTAGGAGCTTAGTGAATCACACATTAATTAGAAGGTCCGAGCACTAATTTATTCAGGTGACATGTCTGGGTACGGGGTCGCGTGGTACGGGGGCCGTGTAGTGTCACAGGTTGCCACGTCAGACGGCGGTCGCTGTGACATGGAGGCTAGACTGATACAAAACTATGTAACTAAGCACTTGAGTGAATGTGTATTTTAACAGTCTGGATATGGTTATTGTAACAATGTTTGGATCTAAGAACTGTAATATTTAAGTGTAGAGTTAATCACATGAATAAAATATACACTTTCTAATAAAATTATAACGTCATAACTTTACTGTTGAGATCTGAAACACTAATTAGTGCTACGCCGTAGCGTCGTAGCGTCTAACGGTATCTTGCTACGAAACGTCGTAGCAGCCCTCGTAGGCCTCACAATTAAGTTTAAAAATATGAATTTGTACCGCTTCATTTTTTTGTTTACAAAATATATAATTTTATTATCTTTTTATATTGAGTTACATAGACTTCTAATAATCATCATAATTAAAAAAAATACATTAAAAGCTCAACAAACAACCTAATTTAATTTTTACTTACCTTCCCATAACCTATGAATCCCGTATAAAATACTATTGTAATTTGAATGCAAAAGTCAGTTACTTCCTTGTTCCAGGTTCCAGTAAAGCATCAGTCGGTGGTTGCGACGCAAAAAGAAGTCCAAGCAAGATGGACGACGCTCCGCACTGAGGTGGCCTCCGAATTCTGTTTCTGATACGTTTTGTTTATGTATGGTAAGAATAGATTTACTTACAAAATTATGTAATACATGGAGGGTATAATGAATGATATATTGATCATTATATTAATGGAAACAGTAGGTATGTTTTATTCATTGACTTAAAATAATTTAATTAAATACGAGATTCAAACGTTCGAAATAGAAACTCGAATGCAAAAATAACAAATTACTAAAATATTATTATTACTAGTCCAGAAATTAAACCAAAAAAGTGAGCCTGATATTTGGTGTCAAAATATGTGTTCTTATAGTAGAAGAATATAACATTTATTTGAAAAGATTCTGTAGACAGTTAAGTATAAACTAAGTAAATTTATTTAACTTTTATGGTTACTGACTACATTTTAGAAACTAATAAATTATAATCATACTTAATCATAAAGAAAGCGAGTCTTCATTGGCTTTATAATTTAATTACTTTTATAAATATACTGTTGATATTGTTCTGTTGAATTAAATTATTTGTACTTATGTACTCGTAAGTAGGTAATTTACAAAAAAATAAGATTATGTAATAATCAAATAACGTGTAAAATTTAAGACAGAATTCGGCTCCTGTCTACAACCAAATCTTTTCTAATAAGTTTAGTATTTTCTTTTACAATAGGAACACATATCTTCAGACAAAACATCAGGCTGCTGCTTTTAGTATAATTTCTTAGTAAAATTTTAGTACCATTGGGAATATCGGGATATTGGGAGGAGTAAATCAGATCTGTAATGCTGTCGGTACCGCACTGTAAGCTTTATAGATACTGCTTCATATAAAATAATATCACAGGATTTGAAGGAGTGGTGATATAGTATTGCTGAAAGGAAATGATTTAGCTCGTCATTCTAAACAATTTTTTGTAAATTCATAAAAAATATTATACCTTAGTTATGGGGAATCATTTTTTTGCGTGTTTTCCAAATTCGTGGTACAAAAGTGTTAATATGCGTGTTTTGAAACTATACAAGGCCAGAACGCAGAGGTTGGGACTGCTCGCGTATATTTTCAAATTAAAATAGCGCCATGATTTACTTGAAAGTATACAAGGCCATTACGCACTAATCGCGTATATTTTCAAGTAAGTTGGGCCAAAATTATGGCTTGAAAGTATACTGCAGCAGTTACCACTGCGTACTAATCGTGTATATTTTCAAGTGCCAAGCGGCAATGCGAGCACTTGAAACTATACGTGATTAGTTACCAGGTAGCCCTTTTGAATTGTTGCTCTCTCTTTCTTTCATGCGAAGTAGTAACAAGTCTATTGCTTTCTAAACATTGTATCATCATTCCGCACTTGGCATTGTTTTCGTAACGTGTTTTTTGTTTACATCGTACAGTTAAAAAATAAATTGATTTAAATTAAACTGTAGAACTGTTGTTAATAGTAAAAATTATCTCAGAAGAGGGTGTAGAATAATTCATAAAATACAATTACGGTCAATTCAAAACTTGATGAAAAATATGTATTTAATAGGTCTATAGGGTAATACCTACTCCTACTACGAGTACACTTACGAGCAATGAATAAGTCCAAGTAGTAAATACTCAACACCAAATGACCACAATTTTTTAAAACATTTAATTTAGGATTTGATCAAAATTATTTTCGTTTTTAGTTGGTTACCTATAATATTTTGATGCGCTGTTAAATTTACTTTAATATATTGCCGACGGCGACGGCGTCATTAAACTAGACTTTTCCGTTCAGGAGCTATCGTCACTGGAACTTTTTTATTGCTCGTGAGTGTAGTAGAGGTATTACTCTTAATTCATATAAATAATAATATATTAGTATTCTTACTTGCAAGTATTATTGCTATCAATCAAGTTATCAATTTTTCAATCAAATTAGAGCTTGTTCATCTTTATTTATTTACATTCTATACGTCTATGACAGGCAGAACAAGTAAATTGTAGTCATGTACATTTACCGAAATAGTTAAGTAAATCAGAATATAAATTATATGCGACAAGTACGCCAATCAAGCAATGTGCGTAATAGCAATGTATATTTTCAAGAACGATTCAGTAAATCCCAACTTGAAAGTATACGCGATTAGTACGCACAAATCGTGTATATTTTCAAGTAAGATATTATTTTTTTTCACTTGAAAGTATACAGTGCTAGTACACTATGGGTGCGTTCTGGCCTTGTATAGTTTCAAAACACGCTGTTAATATACCAACTTATACGTTATGTTTGTAATTTTTTGCACTTTCCCCTTTTCTTTTCTTTTGTATAATTTCTCTCCTCCGAGGTAGTCTGGAAGAAATTACTCTTAGTAATAAGGCCGCCATTTGTACCGTCTATGTTGTGCATATTCTATTGTAATTTCTGTGTTTGTGTGCAATAAAGAATTATCTATCTATCTATCTATACTTATAATACAACTTTAGCAATCCTTTTCTTTCATAGCTAATTTAATTTAATTTTTGCATGTGCATTAATATTTTGACTAACAATTTTCGACATGTTTTACTAATTCACTATGGATGTTATATCTGAAAATAAATGTTTAATAATAATAATAGCTAAAAACCGTTGTACCTATTGATAATCATATTTAAAAACATGTTAAAAGTTTCAGTGATTTTTTTTTTACTAATAAATCTATACTAAAGTTAAGCGATAAGCTGAAATGTACATACATCCCATACATACATTGACATTATAATGAAAATGCTATAAAATGATGCCCAAGCACATACTTGCAGAACTATGTTTATAAGTACGTAAGTCCACGTTGACACGTGCAACTTTCCGACCATCATCGCGGACGACAAAAAATTAAACCACGACGAGTACTCGATACGATTACTGAGAGAGCGCCTCACCCACATCTACTTGCACTCACTTATGCAGCCTACACACTCCGCAAACTAAACCTTAAGCACTAAGCAACAAGGTTCATAACACTGTGGCATTTCCCGGCCCGCCCACCAGGGGGCGTTGCCCCCCCCCCCGAGCGCGGGTGCGTTCACACAGGTCGTTTCTTTGAAATTTTAATCACAACTCGACCGCCGTATTTTGGGCAAACATTAAATTTTGTTTGTTTCAATTGAAAACTTTTGTAACAGTTGCTTATTAGGTTGGATATTTCGTTTGTGTAAGTAGTTTCACGTTGTTATGAATGATATAGTAAGACTAGAATTAGAAGTTGGTATAATTTAATGAAAATTATAATTTGTTTGAAATAGATTATTTTACATAATTTATACTGGCTGACTAGGTAATTTAATACAGTTTATGGGTTTTAAATGTTGGTTTTTTTGTCTCATTGACGTCAGAGAAATATTAATACGTAGGTCGTATGGTTAATTAAGTAACAATGACCTATAAATGAAGTAGGAACTGTTACTGTTTAAGTACTTGAATTTTTATTTCGACCTTTCTAATTAATCTAAATGAATTACTATTTTGTAAGTTTTTTACATAAGTATGTAACTATGTATATCACTAAATCTCAGTGTAACATTTGGGGCTTTACATTTTATATAAAAAAAATTGACAAAGTAATTTTTGAGAAGTTAAAATTTGTCAAATCAATCATCAGTTTAAGAGGATAATTTGAACACACTGCGCTGTGAGTAATTATTCTTATCATTTAAGTACTTGCATAAGTACTTTTTTTAAGCATACAATGAAATTTTTTTTATAAAACAACTTGATAGTTTTTAAGTCGGCAGGGAATACACTTTTTTACCCATATTAACAAACCATGTATTCATTTTGGTTCTGGACAGTTGATTCGTTTGACAAAGCACAGAAGTTTAATCGCTGCCAATTTCAGAACTATCGAGTTGTTTGCACCGAATAGGTATTCATTTTAAATTAAAATTCATCAATGCATGGTAAGTCATTCCTTCGCGCCAATTCAATATTCTTAATCAGCAAAATAATAAATTCAATTCGTCACACGATCGAGTCAGTACGTAACTTATGTACACACTAGCTGTTGCCCGCGACCTCTGCTTGGACAAATAAAGTTTTTCAGAGGGAATATCAGGATACAAAGTAGCATAAAAATTTATTCAGGGTTTCAGCATCCTTCATACCAAATTTCATCATAATTTCTCCATCCATTTGTCCATGAAAGAGTAACAATAACAAACATGAACCTATTTATCCATCCATCGACACTTACAAACGTAACGTATTCGCGCTTATAATATTGGTAGCATTTGGCGGCGGTATGTGTGGCCATTATTGAGCTGCGTTTTACGATTTACCGACACGGTTAGTTTCATACTCCACACTTATTAAATTATTATAAAACTTGAGTAAGAAAACTGCAGTATACGTTTAATTTTCCGCAAATTTGAGTCGCACTCATAATTATGCTCGGCCAATCTCAGGGATTGACGGATTGATTGAGTTTTGTCGTTACTACCTTCTGCTGATAAGCGGATTAGAACTTGTGACTGGGTAGTGGGTAGTTTGCTAGTTATAAATAAATAATAAATAAATAATGTATTTATTTCACAAAAAAGGTTACAGTAAACTTAAACTAACTTAACAGATATTAACAATTTTTGTGTTTTAAAACTAGGTTACATGGTGAGGTTTTATAAAGTTAGTTGCTTGCTGTTATCCTAGGTAGGTTGTTAGCCTGTATTAAGGAGTTAACAGCCCCAGTCCCCTGTCAGGGAGAAATGGTGAGGTCACATGTAAATAGTTAGACATTTGTATATAGTTAAGTTATAGATAGCAAAATCGAACAGATATTTTAAAATACAGTAAATGCAGTAATAGTGAGAAATTACACAGTAAGTATTTAAAAAAATAAAATTATAACATATAGGTATATGAGTAGGAAGATAGTAGTAGGAAGGGTTTGTGTTGTGTGTGTGTGTGTGTGTGTGTGTGTGTGTGTGTGTGTGTGTGTATGTGTGTGTGTGTGTGTGTGTGTGTGTGTGTGTGTGTGTGTGTGTGTGTGTGTGTGTTTGTGTGTGTGTGTGTGTGTGTGAGTGTGTGTGTGTGTGTGGGTGTGTCTGTGGGTATGTTAGGATTGTGGTTTATGAGTTTATGAAGTCTTCGGTTTCATCATAAGTTTTGTTCATTAGAAATGTTCGAACCATTTTTTTACAATCAAAGATTGATTTTCCATATATAGGAACCAGTGAGTTGATTTTGTTGTAAACATATGGACCGATATAAGGAAGAAATCTTTTAGTAAATTCGAAATAAGGGTGGGGAAGACTGCAGACCAGATCTTTGCGGCGCTTTGTTATTTCTTGGTACGGTGTGATTTTATGCTGATACATAATAGTGTTAAATATGAATAGTTGTCTCACATTTAGCACCTGAACGTGTTTATATAAATCTATGGTTGGGTATCTAAAAGGACTAAAAGTAGCAACCTTTAAGATAGCACGCTGGGCTATTTCAAGTGGTTTTAGTATTGTTTTAGCGGCTCCTCCCCAGGAAGTAATGCAATAACATAGTACTGACTGACAGAGTGCGTAATATAGTGTACGTATGATAAATGGATTCGAAACATGTCGAATAGTTTTAAATATGTAAATAAGTTTTCGAATCCTGTTTGATACGAGATTGATGTGGTTCTTAAAATTTAAGTGTTTGTCTATTAAAATACCTAGGTATTTGATCGAATCAGTATGCATAACAGATGGACATTGGCAGATCGGTGAAGTGCGGGGGCAAAAGTGAGCAAAAATGTGTAATGGTGATTTTGGTTGTGAAGCTGTAGTAATAGAGAATGGTATTAATCTAGTTTTTGAGATGTTAAGGGTAAGGCAGTGAGAAAGTAACCAGTCAAATATGGTATTAAAACCCTGTTGAGCAGTTTTTTGTAGTTCTGACCATGACGCGGATGAAAAAGTTATTGCGGTGTCATCTGCATAAGATACAATTTTCCCGGAAGGTATTTTCAGGTTGCATAAGTCATTGATAAATACTAAAAACAAGGTAGGACCAAGTATGCTCCCTTGAGGGACGCCATATGAGATATTTTGTTCTTCACTTAAGTAGTTAGTTATTTTAGTTACTTGCGAGCGACCCATCAAGTAGCTCCAAAAAAGTTCTAGTTGTAGTCCTCTTATACCTGCTTTTTCAAGTTTTAATAATAGTAAAGGAATAGGGACGGTATCAAATGCCTTGGAAATATCAATAAATATAGTAAGTACCTTCTCTTTATTATTTAATGCTTTAACGATGTGATTCGTCAACTCATTTACTGCGTCGTCTGTGGATTTGTTTTTTCTGAATCCGAATTGATTGGGGGAAAGGAGTTTATTTGCTTCTAGGTAGTTAATAAGCCTTCTGTTAATAAGGCGCTCTAGTACCTTAGAGAGAGAGGTCAGAATAGCTATAGGACGATAGTTGTTAACAGTATGGCGGTCTCCATTTTTGAAAATTGGTTGTACTATAGCCTTTTTTAGAGATGACGGATATATGCCCGACCAAAAGCATACGTTAAAGATACGACATAAACATGGTGACAAAATGTTAACGTACCTTTTAAGAATTTGGGTTGATATACCGTCATAGCCTGTGGCAGCGGACGCTTTTAATGAGAGAATCGTTGATGATACCTCTTCGGCGTCAGTTTCCAGGAGGACAAATGATGACTGGGTGTTGGTTTCGTCATTATATCTATCAGAGCCATGAGTGGGTGGATCATGTTGTTGAAGCTTGATCTCATCTGCAAGTTGTTTGCCGACATTAACAAAAAAATTGTTTACGATGTTGCATGAATCAACGGGTGACTTGGCGATGGTTAATAGTTCTGTTGGTTGTTTGTTGGAGATTGTTGTGTTAGTAATGGTTTTGACAGTGTTCCAAATAAGTTTGCTGTTCTTTCCTGCTTTATCTAGTTCTCTAGTTTCAAATTGCCTTTTAACTTTTTTTAAGATTTTGGTACAAAAGTTTCTATGTCTACTATATGTTAATTTTAGTATAGGATCATCCGGGTATTTCATTGTTTTTTTAAGTAAGTTGTCCCTATTTCGCATGCATCTTAATAAGCCAGGGGTAATCCATGGCTTGATTACTCGCTTTCGCTTAGATAAGGGCTTTATCGTCGTATTAGTTGCAATGGCGTTAGATAGGGTTTTCATGACTACATCAATAGCTGTATTAGGATCGTCTATAGGTAGAGTAGAGAAAAATATATTTTGGTTTGCTAAAGTTTCGTCGAGAGAGTCGTAATTAATTACGCTTACAGATGTAGTTGCGAAGATTCGTGGTAGCTGAGATTTGAGACAAAAAAGAGTACAGAAATGGTCGGTTATGGTCGACTCGAATAGGATTGTTGTCGCGGGGTGTTTAGTGCGTAATACGGTGTGATCTAGGCAGTTTTTGTCTCTCGTTGGTAAAGTATGGGTTGGTAGGTAGCCTAGAAAAGCCAGGTTATTAAGGTAGCTCTCAAAATGTGTATCAGTAGAAGAGGGTTTGATGTCAATGTTTATGTCACCTGTAACAACAACAGACTTAAAGCGTGATAATGAGGTTAGTATTTTATTTAGTGATATAAGAAATGAGTCAATATCTGCATTATTAGGGGAACGATAGATGCATAGTATGGCAGTTTCATGACCTAATTTTACGAGAAGCCCGGTAGCGGAATTTTGGAAGTCTGGCTCCTCGATAGAGTAATTGAGGTTGGACTTTATATAGAGTACAACGCCATCATTTTTATTAAGCTTTTTCTCAGTGTGTACACATATTGTAATTTTGTAAATTAGGGATAGTAGAGTTTGTTTTGCAAAGTAAACAGCATTCTGATAAAACAATGAGATCCATTTCAAGCGGTATACGATGTAAGAGAGTTTCAAAGTTTGGGAAGTTTACATTAATAGATCTTATGTTTTGACTTAGTATTTTGAGATGTTGTTTATTGGTATCTATAAGTGTATTACAGTTTTCAGGGGAACCAGTAAAAACATCGGATATAGACAATTGATCAATGTCTTTATTTAAGTATTCAATATTATTAATAGCAGCGAAAATCAATATCTAGTAATTTTCAGGGTAACAGAAAGGGTAATACAGTGTGTAATTGGGACATTGATCAGCTTGGCACCTATAACCTTAACTATGTTAAAATGCTACAAAATAAGTTATGGCTAGAGTGGCTAGCAGTATTTATGATTATTAATATTATGGTTATTTACAAAAATACTGATTCATAAAAAAAAACGCAATGAAATTGGGCTACTCGCCTATGAGCTTTCGCGCAGTCTCTGAAATGAACTTACCATAACCTTTTTTCAGCGTAAAGCTATTTCGTTAAAATATTATTTTTTTACTTCTTGTTTTATATCTCAGATTAGCAGTGACTATGATAGGTTATAGGTAAGACATAATTTTATTGTGATTTACAAAATACAAAAACGTTTATTCATTTGCCAAAACGTTTATCAGTAAACTATATAAGCTTGACCCCTTCTTTTAAGTACAAAATAATTGTGATTTACATTTCTAATTCATATTTATTTATACATAACATGAAGTTTGTGCGTAATTAAAAAATATAAATCTATCACAGGAACCATCTTAACTGAAAAGAACTGTAGTTGACTCGCAGCCCATGTTTTTTTTTCATAATACCATCATTTTTCATGTAAGTACAATTAACCTCGAAGAGGCAGTTTACACGGTGTAATAAAGTTTGATGTTATTTATCTATTCATTGCGATATAAGCGCGAATATTCCCGCAGCAGTAATCGGCCGGCCCGGCCCCATCGGCGGCGGCAAACGAGCTCTTACAATGCATAAATAGTGATCTCAACCATCGCCGCGCCGAGTAACACGAATAAATACTTCGATACGATCAGCTTACCGTTTAACGAGAGCCTTTTCCGCGCCGCGGTGAGCCATTTAGCGAATTTCAATAGTTATCACACGGAGAAAAACTCGTGGGGGAGCGAGAGAGGCGCGTTGCATCGCATTGGGGGGAAAGAGACGGGCGTAGTAAGAAAGAAGTAATAAAAAGTGATCATGTGTGCGTGGTCGGAGCGTGGTGGCAGGGGGCGGCGGCAGGCCCCTCCCCGGGCTCGCTCGGCCTCAGTCGCCGTCTCTCCGCGCCGCGCCGCACCGGGCCCGATTACCGCACCGCACACTTACCGCGTAAAAAGTTTTCACCGATTTCCCGAAACTTGAACGGAGAATAAATGTGCTGAAAATTTAAAAGCTCTTGTTTTAGACTGCTTTGTTGCAACTGAACTGTCTCGTTTTCATTGTGAATTTTAGAAATATATCTGTGATTTAGTATCTTTGTATTTTTTTTCGCAAAAAAACTTAGAGAAAATCTATTCAAGATATTAATTCCTAAACAAAGATCACCTTCACCCACGTGCACCAGAACCACTGACCACCAGTACGTCATCCAGGTTATGCGCCCCGATGGGATGTTCAGACGGTGATACTCTGGGCGCGCAGGCGGTCAACTTGATGCTGTTGCAAGGGGAGCGGCAGGGGCCCGCCATGGACGAGGAGTGCTCCGCCCGGCCCTGCGCCACGGACTTCTCCATCGCCGCCATCATGGCCCGCGACCGGCAGGAGCGCCGCGAGCGCCGCCGCCACAGAGACCCTCGGGAGGACACCTTGACACCGCTAGGTGAGTCTTTTAAACTCAATTTTTGTACGAAGCATGTTGCTGAAACGATGGATTCTGTAAACTCACAAGTCCCATAATTAGTCACATATTTCATCTTAATCGTAAGGAAAAAGGGGATTTTTGAAACCAAAAATTTAAATTATGGATGTTGTATTTATTTGTAGGTATAACTTGTATACGTTAGCAGTATAAGTATTTATCTGTTGTGATGTAGTTTTAGGTAGATATTATACGAAATGGATGAAACCGATTTTCAGGAAGTTTTTTGTTCGGTCAAGAGTTTGAAAGTAATACCAATTTAGCTATGTTCTATAACAATGAAGTACTTTGTCTGTCCTTATATGGGATAATTTGCCATATTTTTCGGGGTAGGTATGGTAGGTATGGTAATTCAATTAATAAGAAAAGAATAAATAAAATATTGAATAAAATCATAAAAAATGCATAAGTAGTTAATATTTAATAAGTAATACACAATTAATTGTCCCAGAACATGTTTTGTTTAAGCAACAGAAGGATTACAAATATTCTTTGTCGGTGACAAACACTAGAGCGAAACTAGGGTTTGTCACCGACATGTATGAGTTAATATCTAATGCAAAAAGTTTAGTAGGTACCTATCTTCTTGGATTCAGTCCCATATACAAATATTGGTCCGTCAACTTTCTTATTGTTTTAAATTTAAATACTTAAACATATCAATGATTTTAAAGAAAGTGGACGCTAATAGTTATATTAGTTATTCACTTACCTTACTAGGGAATATTGCAGGTTTTTTATAGAGTCTAAATTTTCCACGGACTAGGCCTAAAGTTGTTATAAAACTTTTTTTACACGAAGTTGTATTGTAGTAATGTTTTTTATACATTTTATATTTTATGAATTGCACATTTTGCAACGTTTTAAAGAGATTTATTAACTGACGGGAGTACATCATCTATACTTAATTCTTGCTTAAACTATGTTCTATGCATACAATCTAATTTCTTTCAATTCATATGAAATAATATTATTAATGTAACAGCTACAATAATTTTTAAGGAAATTATTTAGGTACAGCAATACAACGCTTATGGGCGGACGGTAGTACTGCTTAAATTATGATTGAAGTATAAATTGTAAGCAAATCTAAATACCAACACATTTTAAATAATAATACTATTAAAACGCCTATTTAAAAGTACCAACATAATGCAAATGGATGCAGAAAGGCTTATTTATATTAGTTGTTTTCGTAATTTACCATCTATATTGATGATAGAGTCATCAACTTTATCATAGTTATATTGTTTATGTTGTGGTATTTTAATTGTATAGGTATCAGTGGGAGACATGGTGTGTATTTTATGCTCAATATTATTTTAACAGCATATTTCCTTAATTGACTATTAACATTTAGAGTGTTGGCGAATATTTGTTATTGCTAATAAATATTATATTTTGTTAGCTTACGGCTAGAAATCGATTGTATAAAAATAAACTTAGGTAAGTATTTCATTCATAGAATTGGACGAACAGGATAGGCCATCTTAGGTATATAGGTATTTTGTAAAGTTTATGTTTTTATGAAAGGTAGATTTACGAGCAAGTGGCTTTTAGTCGCAGCATGTAAAATATAATATTATATGTAAGCTAAATAGTTTTTAAATTACACATCCAACCCAACTAGGATTCCAATAGGATCATCCGAACTATTCAGTTAGGTAGGAAAGTATATATTTTTTACTAATGAAGGCAAGCAAGACTGTGAAATAACTGAATAAGTTTAATGATTAATTTAAGCACCTTAATAATAACAACAAAAATATTCTGTACTTAAGTAATAAATATGTAGGTGTAAAATGGATATTTTCTCATACGAGTCGTCCTACCAAAAACTAAACCATCCACTCACAAACCCCCGTCTACCGTCCACAGAAAAATTCGTGGACGCCGCCGCATCAGGCTCGGGCTCCCCGTCCCCGCCCCTGGACTTCGAGCGAGACTCGCCCGTGGACGTCTCCTCCACGTCCGAGGCAGGGTCCGCGCCCGGGGGCTCCCGCGCCGTGTCCCCCCCGCCCCGCAACCCGCAGCTCATGGAGCGCTGGTCCAGCGAGGAGATGCGTCACATACAGTGCCATCTGGAGACCAAGGAGCTCTGGGACAAGTTCAACGATTTGGGCACTGAGATGATTATCACGAAGACTGGCAGGTGAGTCTTAAAGGAGTTTGTTTTGTTTGTGTTATTGGTTACAGGGTTATTAATTAATGGTTTATGTTATTGGTTATAGAGTTTTTATTAAATTAATGATTCCGTGAAAAGTACTATTTGTGAAGTAGTACCTACGTACACCATATTGAGCAACTCACAACATTGAAACATTCTTACAAGAAAACACATTGCACTTGCGATATCATCGCTGAAACATTCAAACGCATACATATAAACATCAAGCGGTTGGAATTGCAAAGAAATGGAATGAGCGTAATCGAATCCCATTGTTGGTTAACGAGATCAAGGCAATATCGTTTTGTATCGAGTGTTGTGTAGGTAGGTGGCGGCGACACGGTCGGTCGCCCGCGACGTGTCGCCCGAACAATGCCGCCGCCGGCGACGCGCCGCCACCCGCGAGAGAACCGCGCAAATTTAATCGTCACTTGATGCTCACTGGAATTACTCCAATTCCTTGGACTGTGAACTTGGGCATTGTGCTTTACGAGCCCACTTCCTCCCTGAAACGATTAAATCGCGATTGAGCCTTTGTCGCCGCGACTTGTGTGTGCCCGGAACTCCCATGCAGGGAGGTAAGATTGGTAGGAATTTAATACTAAATAATAATAATGATTTTTGTGCAAAATTAAATCTATAGCAGATATTTTTCATTGGTATATCAATTTTATGCATCTTACTGCCATATATAAAAGTAACGATTGAATAGGTCTGTATTGTGTTAGTAAGGGGAGTATCTTATAAGAATCCCATTAGTTCTACATTAAAAGTATCATCATAAGTGCCAATTTCTCCATAGTGGGTTAGAGCATATCCAGAGGTTAATGCTTGACTTTTGACACATCTGTCAAGAATTTAATATGGAGATGACGTATAATTGATCCACCTTTCCCTGGTTACGATTTAACCGACTATTGTGAAATTGGAGCTAAGAGTTCTAATGCAAAAATACCTACATGTTTGTGTGAAATTTAGGAAATTCATTTAATTTCATAAATTTCATAAAGCACAAATAACATTGAGATGAAATGTAAATAAATGTTTAGCTAAGCGGTTATCGTCGGGATTCGGTCCGTTATCGTCCGCGTGTAAATCACCGCCGACACTCCGCCAATCGTGACAAATTCACATGCATTTTTATGATAACAACCAAGTACTCGCTACAACAATAGAGGCGTAAATTTACACTTGGCTAGTTAGAAATATAATAAAAGTTACTACTTGTAAATCGACATAAGCCAAGAACTGCCTAAAATGTAAGTACCAACTCAATGTATTACATTAATTACATACTGAAGACATCAACGATAAAAACTGCAAAAATCTGTATACATTTTCACAATAGGTTCGTCAATAAAATTTATCATTGTTTCTGGCACTTGCAAATTGCATTGCCGGTTACAAGCTTAATTAGCGGATCACAACTCATTTCACAGTTTCGCTCTGAAATATTTAATGCTAAACGCGTCAAAATCTGAACCGAACAAATAAATGGGAACAAAGGCCGGGCACAACGCACAAAACAATGAAGGCCTTTTCACGGACTATAAAGTCGTATTAATACACTTATTTATTCCTATAATGTTCTCGAGTTAACGACGCCCCAGGCATTCAGTTTTTCTACCACGCACCATAAAATACGACATCTGGAAATTATATTCAAGTCGCATTTATTTGGGTGCTTAGCAGCCCAGAACTGTAAACTTCATGTGCATGTTTCGTGTCAGAAAAACCCTTTCTCACAACTTTACTCTACTTTTCTTATATACATTTTCTGGTACCTACCTCTTTCAATCAACCCTAGCTAGGCTTTGAGTAAGTACGACAAAAAACGTAAATCGTGTCAAAAGTGTAGAGCTGCGGCAGCTCAATAAGGTATCTTTGCGCCCCGTCAGAGTCGCGCGACAATCGCATGTGACAGCGAGGCCGCGCGACGAATCGCGACCGCCGCCCGACCACATAAATCAGCATTATCTCGCGAGATAGCCGCTCGGACCCTCCCCACCCGCCGTATCGCGCTCAGCCCTGTGTCGTTCAAAAAAATTAATGACTCGGAAAAACGATTCGCTTATGAGGGATCTTTCACTGTAATTGAATTGCTCCGCAGAGATCGAGCGAGTCGTCGCCAACGAGCGCCGCCGCGCGCCGACTCAGGTGCAGCCGTCACTTTTGTACCGTTTTCTTCAATCGAATGATTTTATAAAACATAAAATTCAAAAAGGTCAAAATACCCATGAGTAATCATGAGAAATGCTAAATCGGAGCTCTCGTTAAATCCGACCACATTTGCAGGATTCACCCCTAGCAGATTATCATAACAGGCGTAATAGAATAATGTAAATATGTTGGTCTGTCGGACGCTAGTTGCCATGCTAATCGGGGTGCAGAGCTAACGCGACTAAGCGCAGCGCTAAACCTGTCTCTTTGTGTAGAGCTTTTTTTAGTTTATTCAGCGGGGGTTCATTTTTCATCTGCTCTGCAAATATTTTGATGTTTGTCGGCTCCTCGTTTTGTGTACAGTCTTTTTATGAGGCGACAGCCATCTGAGGCTGCCTTGTTAGCTGCTGAATTTGAATGTGAAGGCTAATATTTATTAGTTTTCTTGGACAAATTAAAAGTTTACATTATTTTTGAATGTTGTAACAAAGCGAAAGAAGTCGTTATCTCAATTACTTTTAGATAAGTCGGTGCTCCCGAATAATCTATGATGGGAGGGGCGGGCGTGATTCGTTCAATCAATTGGTCACGGGAATTTGGACGATCGCACGTGTCTTATCGTGGAGCAGTTAATGTGATTTATTTCACAGATTAATCTTATTAAATTTGTTTAAAAAGTTTGTTATGCCTTTTCAAGTTACTGAAAAGTTTTATCTTTTCTTCTTTGCCAATAAAATAGCTCTATTATCGAATAGATGTTGATAATAAGTTGTCATTTCAGACGTCCGCCATCTCAGTTTCTTGCCAAATCTGTGATGAATGTACTCATCCCCTGTATGCTAATGTAGATATCGATTTTAATACCATCATTTTAAGAGTTGGACTGATGCGTGCTTCTTACATACGTCTTGTGGCTTCCACGGGCTGATACGTGGCATGAGTTGGCACCACACTCGCGGCTTGATCTTCTCTTCACCACCCATGATACATAACGTATCTTGTCCACATCTAAACCCAACAACTCTATAATCCATACAACTGTAAGGAAAATGTTTGAAAACATGTCCGACCTCTGAAACATAATTCAAGATAATAGTGATATATTATACCTATTTGTGGTGAAATAGTCATTATTCTTTTGTACGATTCTTTGAAGTTGTGTATCGTATTATTTAGTAGTAAGAATCCATTATCTATTTTTGTTTCCATGTGCAATACCTACGTAAGCAAAATAATATTCAGATTTGTTGTTGGTTAATTTTTCATTGTCACTATTAGGTACTCGATCATATTTTTTCATGAAATACAATTTTCCACAGGCTTCACTAGATTGGAGGTAATTTATCGGTCAATTTCTACTAATGTCCCGAGTAGGATACATTCGCCTATTTATTTCAAAACGTTTACCAGCAAAAATGAATAGAGAAACTGTTAAATTCATTTTTTTTAATTTATTCATATTGAATAATTTCCAACGCAAAATTAAAGTAACCTATATAAAATATAGAGGTTATGTATGATTTAGTCAGATTTTTTGTCGCTATTTAATAATTCTAGACAATAGATATTCAAAACAGAATCATAGCGAATTTTTTAAAGATTAATAAAGTATGTATAATTATGTAAGTCTTTAGTGCGCTAGCTTTCAAGGCGTAAGGTCGAGTTGACCAAACAGCTTCTCTACATGTGGCCTGGCCTGGCCAGGGCTCGCGGAGGCTCGGTCGGTACAGGTGCGCGCGTCGCTCGCCATTTGTCGCACTCGCACGATTATTGTTGATATACGATCGCGATCCGACACCGTAATTGTCAACGCTTAATCTTCTAATTGGCTCGCATTTACCACTGCCAGCGTGTCGCCCCGCCACGCAGTAGTTCATGCAAAAATGCCATTGTCGACCGTCTCCGATAGCGATCTCGCCACGGACCAAGCTGCGAGAATCCCTCTTGCACCCTTTGAATGTAAAATCGATGGAGTACGCCAATTTCTCTGAGCAGTAAAAGGTGCGATTCACAAGTGCAAGTTGTAACGGCGTTTAAGAGCGAAGCGGGGGCGGCGGGTGGCCGCGGGGGCGACAAAACAATTTGGATTTTTATCGCTCGCGAGGTGGCTCTCGGTGAGCGGGGGCTCCGCGGCACGGCTGATTTATGTGTGGACGCGGCGAGGAGGCGCGGCGAGGCATGCCTGGTCTGCATGGGCAGCCATTCACACCACCTCCCCACCTGCCAAAGTGACGATGCAGAAATCGGCTCCTGAAAACACGATATTCATAAAACCTACATTACTTTATCCATGGTTACAAAATAGCCTAAAAGATTAACCGTCAAATTAAAAACTTGGATTAATACAACCCCAAATTACTCGGGGAAATCCTCCACAAGATACCGTGGACGTTGCCGTCATTCAAATTCAAAAGCTAATTTCACTAAAATCTAAAATGAATTGAGTTGGCCGGAGCTCTCACATTATTTAACTTGTTCCAAGTTTAAATTGAAAACGCCACTGAACTCTTTGCAGAGTCGGACTCAAATTTTGAACTTTGCCGCTGAATCGGAAATTTCTTTATAAATATCTTATTAAGCTTAAATTCAGTTGGTGTCACGCTGCCGACACTAATTTTATTCGCAAAAGACGCGGTGGCGTCAAGGGGGCGCGCGGGTGGCACAGGGGGGGGGGGAACTTTGTGAAAATGTATGCTAACGGGAAACACGACATTTGACGGAGCTGAAAACGACAAAAGAATTAAGAAGTACGTGCCACCACCTGCCGACGCGACGTGACGCGGGCGCGGGCGGGCGGGGCGGCGGGGCGGCGGGGCAGGGCGGGCGACATGCGACATGGCCCTCATTTTGTTGCAAATCGTTTCGTTGATTGTTGATTCTCTTTGCATTGCGGTTCTATTAATGTGCAACTGTCAGTCAAGCTTCGACGACGACGTCTCTTGATTCGCCCTAATAAAAGGCTATTTGAAAATGCCAGTATGTCCGCCAAGTCTTCACTCTAATAAGCCAAATGATTGCCTGTGTGACATAATTTATTTGCTGATGAATAAAATATAGCATATTCAAAGAACAATTTATATTTTTTGTTTGTGTACCTACATCATCCATCAACCGTAGGTCTCATAATTATGAATTTCCTTGGGGTACTTAAATAGAGTAAGTGCTTTAGTAGTTATTTAGCTCGTGTGCAGCTATGCAACTGTCAATGCAGTTGACAGCGTGCACATGCCACATATGTGCACAGTATATAGAAGTGCAGCCTCCGGGCGGGCGGCGCGCCGCAGCCTAATCTCACCCCTCGTCGCCAATATGCCGGGGGAAAGCTTCAGAGAAAACGTGTAAACTAATTATGTACATTTTCGTAGCCACTTATTTACATAACCGCCGGCTGAACCCCGCTTTCACCGTGAATATTTCATTCGGGTATCTTTACTTTGACGGTTTAATATGACAGCTGTTGGTTTGTTTGGAGGAAACTTTTAATTTTTGTCGTTTTCTTCCCGCGCCACCCTTTGTGTCCCTCGCCGACGCCTCTGGCCCACTAATGATAGGTGATTATCGAACTGTATTTTTTCCAGATAAATGTTTAGGTAATATTGTGGTGTAGCAGGTAATTTCTAGTTTTCACTACCGACGCGCGACACCTACACGCTTATTATTTTGATGACTGTTTTGAGTTGTGTTATTGCATGTTTTAACATGAATTGTATCGCTTTGATATTTATTGGAATAAAATATTCATGACAAAAGGGTTGTGAGGTCAATTTTTTACATACGTAGCACGATGAGGTATATTCGTGTGTGTCCTATTTACGCAACTCATTTTCAAGAAGTAATTTATGGAAGTAAGTACGCGGAAAATGTTTATGTACAAGTTGGTGGAACGCGCCGCCGGCGGTGACATCCGGCCTGCTCCCTGGAGGGGCTACTTTACTTTGATTAACGAGCCAGTACGATATATACTGCACTAACAAAACAAAACACAAACTTGTACTACATATTTAAAAAAATATGAACGGCAGTATGCACAAAAACTCTGAAGAAAATTCGCAAAACGAAGTGTTGCAACTTTCAAATTAAATGCATTAACATGGGGAACAAAAGCAACAAAGTGGCGACCACCTAGCCGGCCCCGACTGCACCGCTCTTTGAAGCTGCGGGCGATGACAGCGACACCCCACTGATGACTGACATGTCATCATCGTGCACGTCTCCTTAAATATACACCAATTTAGGAGACCTCCACTGAAGAAAAATCACATTTTGTTTCACCATAACATATTATATGTATTAATAAAAATACTTACAATTTAACATACAACACTGAAAGCTTTCAGGAAACGTTTGGATGGACTATATACATCTACCGCCTGACACCGCTTCGTGACCGCAATAAACCGTGTGTTCTTATCATTTAGCGACAACAGTGCAACATAAAACTAAATTACAATAACTTGGCCTAACAGTCCCTAATCCTTGCCCCATGGAGGCGCTAGGTCACGACGCTATCTGTCGACCGCATCGCTTGTAATCACGGGCCCTCCCCGTTGACATCTAGCGTTTTAACAGTCAGTACGTGCCCCCCTCTTAGCCCCCACCCTGGCTCACGCCCGCCCCCCCTGAGCTGACGACATTAGCAGCCGCAGACATAGGGCGCCCCCTCACCACGCGCCGAGATGGCTAGATTTAGTCGATCTCGAATGTGAGGCGTGCTAATATTTGATGTAATATTTTGCATGACCTGTTTACAGTTAGTTTAGTTAGGTAGCTGGTGTGCTCATGTTGTTATTGTAAGTAAACAAGCAGTGCCACAAATAGTAGGTAAGTAATTGAGAAGGAAACTTCTGCAAAGATGTAACGAATACATATTTTATCCAACAATGGCAACCCAAACAATACATTTCTATGCACAACGAAAGTCAGCAAACATCCACAAACCAACTCGTAAAAGTACGTGCGTCGTTCGACCGATGGCCCCCTCTTTATGGAAATGAAAACAACCTAACTATAGACCGCTACCTTATGTACTCTACCTTCACAATAGATATAGGGTAACTTAACGCAATGGCTGCCATTCGAGGCAATTGTTGTGGTATTTATATTTCACCCTTTCATGCTATTACATACTGCTATGTAATCATGAAGCTCTGTGAATTCTGTATCCAGGAAAAGCTTCTACATAATCACTGGCTCTCGGTTATTAAAACAGTTACGGTTTGACTGTGTTAGTAGGTATAAATGTGGCGACGTTTTGTTCTACAACGTAATCTGCAAAGTTCCAGCTCGCGTTAAAGTCATTGAAGACCCTGAGCAAAATCCAATAAGGAAGGAGCCCTATATCAGCGCGCCCGAGCGCCGCCGCCGGGCGACATTTCGCGGAATATTGTCGCCGGCGACGACCAACTTCCCAATTTCGGTGTCGACTTGCGAAACTCTCGGGCGTACCTACACAGGTGTGGATGCCCGCATTAACTAGAGCTACGGCGCACTCACACCGGCGCCCGTAAACGGGAATTCAAATCGAGAGCTTTACCGGAATTAGCGCTGGCTTTGCGGGGAATAACTTCCACAAGCAGCAAACATTTCCGATTAGCATTTTGTTATTCATTTCCGAAAAATGTGTGGTACGGAATAAGCTGCAAGAGGAACAAAAGAAGCAGCGCTCAGCCGCCGGCCGCTATGCAATGTGACACCATTAGTGCGGCTAACTGCGCGGACAACAAGAGCTAATCAAGTTATTGGAATTTCGCACGAGCGGCGTGGCGGATGCCTCTCCGCCTCCTGCTGGCACTTCCTTCACACCTCTGACGCAAACACATTGGAAATAGATAATGATCGTCGAGGACTGCAGATCGCTCCTTTGTTTTGCGCTGCGGTCGATAGCTGAATGTTGACGTGCGTGATTTATTCCTCGCGGCTCCACTCCCAGCCTTGCTAGACGTCCGCCCCTTGTTACTCGTTTCTTTACATAACCATTCAAATAGGCACTGGCAGGAGTCAAGACCGTTGCACACTGTCAGACATTTTAGGACCACAATTACACAGCAGAACTGTCACTTTGCCATTAATGTTGGTAATTCCAAATAAAAAGTGTGTCGGTACATTTCCGGTGCGCAAAAGCCGTGGGTTCTCAACACCGTATCATTACTACCTACATCAGGTACGCAATTAAAATTGTACGCATAAGTAATATTTGTTTAAATTTACTAATTAAGTCGCCACTAATAAATACTTACACGCAACATCTGGTACGGAGTAATGAGTGCGGGTACTATTGTGGAAATGTTTTATTTGCAGCCCACGCCGCCGTTCCGCCGCCGCCGCCGCTTCGTCTATACGGTACAGCGCTAATTTCCCACTCGTGTGAACAGTATTAATGTGTTACCGAGCGAGCTGATGAAAAATCTAGCACAGGCGGCTCAGTTTTTTTCTGAAAGCCTCTTGTTAGATAATTACCGCGATAATTATGAGCCTGACAGACATTACACGCGTTAAACAATTTTCTCGGAACGTTCGATAATAAAAGAGCGGGTTTTCCCCATCATTGCTGCAATCGAACTGAACATCGAAGTGCTACTCCAAGTTATCGGAGATCTGAGCTTGTCTGTGGCGGTTCTCGAGATACAATCACGGAGATTGACAAAAACGTGCGAGTGTCGAAATTGTGTTGGGTTTCGAACTCTGGACCTCACAAGACGAGCGATATTTCACTGGCGGGCCGCGCCGCCTCGGCCACGCCCTTATGTTCATTAGTTCTCCCTAATGTCGTTACGATCTATTGCACTTTCTTCAGCGGTGATGACTCTGTTATGTCTAAGTGTTTTTTTTTGGAAAATGACAAATGTTGTTCGTATTCATATAATATCGGTATTATCTAAATAATATAACAATCAGTTTGTTTTACTTGACAAAAACAAAACTTTACTTCAATTACTTACGTATTATAATTGTTACAGTTCCGTTATTATTATAAAATATAAAAATATTTAGTTGAGTAGGTAACTCGTTCAAACATACCTACGTCTTAATTATAATGTATTTTTTTAACTCTTTAAAATTAAATCGCTGCTCATCAGTCAACAACAGACTACTATTAACGACATCTCGGACATTCTAGTTCCCTAGAAGTTTTTTTGGTAGCAGGCAGCGACTATGGTACCGTGGTACAGGATGCGACGGTGGTACCGTGGTACAGGGTGCAGATCTCGTCAAGTTGACAGATAGTCATTTGTCATCGCGTCTCCGGCGTCAGCGCCGGTCATACGCCCTTTCCGTCATAATCGCGACACGAGATGGGATTTAAGCTTTTTTTGACAAAAACTCGACGGATCGACTCGTTATTAATGTTGTAGATAGGTTTTGCTGTGGTGTGAAAACTTTGTTTCTTATGCTACTATTTTTGTTTGGTTATGGTACAAATATTTTCATGCATTCTATTTCGTATCATGGGTGGGTATTTATTTATGCGACTGCATATACTAGGCCAGATGAGCAATCAGTAAAAAAAACAAGCGATTTAAATAGCGCTATGACTGTTCTTTCCTATGGCATACCGCAATACTGACAGTGGAGATTGTGAGCTTCAAACGGAGGCGAGATGCAAGGAGGCGACGACTCGTGACCACGTCATGTCACAAGTCTACACGACACCACACTCCACCACCGATACATGTACACAACCACCGCTTAGACCAAAATGATCTCTATTTCTAGTCACCAAGGTTCAACGGTAGTCACGGAATCCGGACAGCAGAACCGGCATATCAATGTGACACCTTGCGGCGCGCCACATCCATCACGGAAAGTAAAGCGTAACCGTCGAAATCTGATGCTGAAAACTAATAACTGTCAGATAATGACGCTCAGATCACCCGCGGCCCAACCAGCCGCTAGACGGGGCCATTCAGAGGAGTCTGGCATTCCGCCGAGAAGCTTATCAATAATATTACCATCGCTGATGATCTAATTTTCTCAGTAATGATTAATCTCGCTCGCATTGCTCGTTAGATTTCTCTCGTCATCGGCGCGGTTTGAACATAAAATTAACCGTAAGTGAACATAATACGATATGAAATATTCATAGGCCACCGGCACGGATTGTTGTCACTGGAATTATGCGGCAGAAATCACTTAGGGCTCAACTATTAGCGTTAATACGCGGTAATGGCCCGAGGCACCCGTATTAGGCCTACACGGTCTTACAAGCACCGCGTCTCGCACCGAGCCTCGCAAACGATTAGTGTATCGAATGAACATTCGCCATGATTCACCTCCGAGTAATATATTTTTAATACCCTATAATCGCTAATGGCGATCATTATTACATTGCAGTTTAACCGGCGACAGAAAGAAGTTTTTTCGCCGACAAGTTACCCGTATAAGGTAGCAAGCTCCCATTATCTAAGTAGGTACTTTGCGCATCTACAATAGCAGCAATGATATACATAGTATCCATACAAAATATTACAACCTCTTTAGTTATCTTTGATGAGAGGTAGGGATTCAATCCAAGAATGAATTCAGCAGGTAATACCATCAAACACATTCGGGCCACAATCAGAAATCTCTGACCATCTATCTAATCAAGGAGCGAGTTAATTAAATCAAGTTGGCAATATGGCGGCGGGTGTAATTGCTAATAATAAAGCGCTTTCCTGAATAATTAGCAGCGCTGGCACGGATTGGCTGAGCGACGGGTCTAATCGCGACTTGATAACACATAGCCATTGCCATTGGGCTCTACATTTGCACAACAACAACTATTATTCCCCAAATATCCTATGCTACTAATATTATAAAGGCGAAAGTTTGTGAGTATGTGTGTGTGTATGTTTGTTACCTCTTCACGTCAAACGGTTGAACCGGTTTTAATGAAATTTGGTATGAAGTTAGCTGACGGCCTGGATTAACACGTATGCTACTTTTTATCGCGGAATTCCCACGGGAAACCTTTTTAAGGCGAAGCGAATCTCGCGAGAACAGCTAGTCGTAAATAAACTTCACTTCCAACAAATTCTAATAATAATGGTGTATTTTGAGTAATTTTAAATGATAAAGGATTAGTCGGATGCTCGCATGGAGGAGCGGCGATGGACCGCGGCGGCCGGTGATTGACGAGTTCGCACCTCGCCGCGCGACGCTAATTAAGACTGTCTACTCGTGTTATCTTGTTCTTTTGCGAAACGAGAAAAACAATAGGCTTTAAGCTGTGTAATAAATAACCTGAAAGGTATATTTACTGTAGGCACTATCAACTGCAACGTAGCAGTTACTGTACTAGGCAATTCCACATTTCATCCTTATTGGATATTATGCGATTGATTTATTCTAAATTACGTACTTAACATGTTATATTATGTGAAATGTAAAGATAATATTCCAATTAGTACAGTCCGTCTATTCACACGGCACTTTAACAACGTCATAACAATAACGATGCGTTGTAAACGGGTATCCCTTATTTTTGTCATCGGTATGTGCTCATTAAAACACGTCCATATGCATTTCTCGAAGTCATTTTGTTCTCTCCGCTTTTCCGCTAACTTTTGGGTGGTAGAATGATGGACGACGACGGTGCTCGTATATCATTGCGGTAATATATCGCGCGGTGCGCCGAGTGTCGCCATTAGCGCACTGCGCATGCGCTGGCCCGATGCGCGCGCGCACCTCGCGGGGAGCGACTCACAAATCGACGCGCGCGACCGCAGCTAAACGCGCATAAATCTTATTAATGGTATTCTTATTTTCGTCCACCTCGCGTCTAGTAAAATCGTTAGAACGAGCATAACTAACCTCGCCTTTGTTGGGTATCCACCATTGGCAGTAAAAGGCCATTTTGTCGAGGATGGCTTGTAGATTTGTGGAGAGATCTCTCCTACAATCAGACGGGTATTATTATTCGGAATTGTAGATATAAAACATGCGAACAAAAACAGTGAGCGGTCTGGGTGGTCGTCGATCAGGCGTGGATGTCGGTGCTGCTGCGGGTCAGGTCACAGTCAGGTCGCAGTCAGGTCACAGTCAGGTGGCATTACTAGTCGGTTTGTTACGAAAGTTTCTCTATAGTGATGGCCTTAATCAAAATACTTATGTATAGGTTATACCAGCTTCCAGCAGCAGCAGCACAATGCTTATTTTCGTTAGCTTCGAGTGCCAGTTTCAGTAAAGTTGTTGCAAAAATCAGAAATCTAAAAAGTAACTAGTTACCTTTCGCAATCAGATCTCCCCAGAACACTAGCCTTCACAAACTGAAGCAGCTATAGTTCGCAATAACGACCCAAGACTCTTTGTTTCCGCTCGACGGCAGTTGAATGGCTACGATTTTATATCGATTAATGTTTCACTACCACGGCTACCGAGCCGGGTTTTTATAGCTTCTACCCACAATGATGGCATTATCACTGATCTGTACGAGCGACCAATAGCCTGTTTGTACTTTTAATTTTATTTGATAACTTACCTTCGTCTCTAGATCCGGCTTCTTCGTCATGACTTTGGTAAATAAAATGTGCAGTCTTTCTTCATTGTAATAATAATAAATATTATAGTTTGTACCATTCGTTTATAGGGAGGGAATAACTCTTAAAGTCGCTTGGGGTAGTAAGGAGTATAATGTTGGCCAACCACAAGTAATCTCGCTAACAACAAATAAAAACATACCCACCTATACAAAAATGTCCACCCATTCATCTTTCTGTAACAGACATTTGAGAATGTCCCCGTAAAGAAGGGGAAGGGGAGCAAGCTAGTGCCATATTTGCGTGAAGTAACAGCGAAGCTTTCTCTATATTTTCTCTATCAGTCTAAGAACATACCGTACACCATTTTGGCCTCTATTAGTAAGATAACGATATACATTCTTCTAACATACTTTTTATTCTTAATATTTATTATTGTCGAAGATGTGTAAGCAGTATTGCTGAGGGGAAGGAAGTAGCTTTAACTTGTATACTTACGTAGTAACGTTTTAAAGGGTGAGATACGAAGCAACCATTTTGTAAAATATAAAATGAATGATACCTAGTGACATCCATAAAAATAATTATTTCGATATTATCGGTAATATTCTCGACATAATGCATGCGTAATTCGCTTTATTGATTCTAATCACCATTTAAGTGACACTTGTCGTGTCTGACACTATTATTGTAAACTATTTTAACAATTGTATTGATTTTACACGATAAGAAGCAGTATTATGTTACAGTAATGAAAAAAATCCCATCATTCTTTTTTAATGGATTAGCGGGATAATTAGCGTATGGAAAACTGGAAAAGTATGTTTAAGAGTAGCCTTAGGTGACACGTGAGATTAGTCGGTGCGTAGGCAAGTGAAGGAAGACTGAGCTATTAGTTGCGAACCTACAATTAAAATGGCGTCGGTTGAGGTGAATTCTTTGACGTGGCAACACCGCACTAATTAGTGCGATAATTTGCGATAACCCGAGCCTATAGTGCAAGTGCCTGTAGTGAGGCGGGCGCAGATTCGTTCCAGGGGGGTCACTCTCTACGTTTGGTTTTTCCTTAAGTTAGGAGCGCTGCGTCATATTCATATTGTGTCGAATAATTGCGTCAACGCGTGAAGATACGCATTTATGGTATAGTAATTTATGTATAAATACTAATTATAAGTAATGCAATAAATAGAGAAAATGAGTGATTATTAGCTATAAGATTGATAATATTGTTAGCTGCAAATTGTATTCTTCCAATAAGGTGGAAACATTAAATATCCTCAATATGCGGTCAATTTAAAGACTAATTCGCGAATCTCTTCCATATTTAACAACTGTATGTACACATTGACGTAGACATATACATGTTTGATCTAGGTAAATTTACAGGTCCTATTCTTTCGGCATACCGAACCATTTATTTATTTATTTTTATTTATTTATTTATTTCCCACTTATAACTATCATTACAGGCTTAACCTAATGCGATAGAAAAGCATACTTAACCAATTAACTTACATACCTACTTAGACTTTGACATATTATCTCTGCTTACATAACATACCGTGTACAATGCTGTTCTTGTGAATTCACTGAGAGAACAGGAAAACAGGTCAATGTGTTCCGCTATAATGTTGAGCGTGTGCAGAGCGCGCGTGAGGGGCGCCCGGCCCAGCAGGTGGGTGCGCGCGGCCGGCGCCGCCAGCAGCCGCGGCCGCCGCCGCCGCTCCACGTACCTGTCCGGTACATTCATCCCTATCCTGCTTAACACTTCAGAATTACTCAATTTGCCATTCATAATTTTAAAAATGTAACAAAGTAACGTTACTTCCCTTCTAACTCTCAATTCGTTATACCCCACCATACCCAGTATGAATTGAGCATACCCAGTATTATTGTCAGACTATTGCCATCGTCCACCTACGCTTATCCACCGGCCCGCACTAGGCCAGCGTGGTGGACTAGGCCTAAAACCCTTCTTTCATTGCAAGTATCCATCCAACAGTGGGGTCATCATGATATTACCATCACCACCATCCTCAAGATAGTCGTAGAAGTTATTATTTCAACTATCCTTATTGCAGGCGGATGTTCCCGACGGTGCGCGTGTCGTTCGTGGGGCTGGCGGGCGGCGCGCGCTACGCCGTGCTGCTGGACGTGGTGCCGGTGGACGGCAAGCGCTACCGGTACGCGTACCACCGCTCCTCGTGGCTCGTGGCCGGCAAGGCGGACCCGCCCGCCCCCGCGCGCCTCTACCCGCACCCCGACTCGCCCTTCTCCGCCGACCAGCTGCGCAAGCAGGTCGTCTCCTTCGAGAAGGTCAAGCTCACTAATAATGAGATGGACAAGAATGGACAGGTTGGTTTAGTAGGTTCTGGATTTAATGTAGATGTAACTAGAGTAACAGACCCTGCCTTACTTGTAAACAAAGATTCTTAATCCCTAGAATTATTTAAGGTCACTTTTCGGGCTGCAATACATATTATACTTACCATTTTGCAACAGCCTGTAGGTATATTCCTTCCAAAGTAAATAAGATTTTAGGAATCATGTCAAAGTCCTAAACCTCATTACCTTGTCCACAGCTGGTATTAAATTCGATGCACAAGTACCAGCCCAGGATCCACCTGGTGCTGCGGCGCGAAGGCGCCATCAACGCACCAATCACAGACCTCGAGCAGGAGGAGTTCAAGACCTTCATATTCCCCGAGTGCGTCTTCACCGCAGTCACCGCGTATCAGAACCAATTGGTGAGTACACTTAACGTGCTAATTGAACAGCAGATCCGGTCTATTTATTGCATGGCCGACAAATAGCGCTGAAACTGTTCTCTTTGTGCGCTATCATTTGATATCTAAAATAGATCAGAGAGTGAAAAGTCCGCAATCGCATTGCGACGTCGCGTCGACTTGACTATCGACGGTTTCTATTTCAGCTCCACTAATTGCAAGTCGCTGAAAGGTATGTCCAGTCTGAACAAAGGGAGATGGCACATAATTTTTTGGGTACGTGTAGGTAGCTGTAGCTGGCCACACGAAGCGTAGTGGCGACGGACACGCCGCTCGTGACGATTACAGTTTTCAGCCGCGCTAAATATAGTCCCCGATGTGATTGTGTCGCACGTCGCTGGCCATCCCTTCTGGCATTCTATTGTGTCGCTAATTTGCGCTGAATATGAGAGACACATAAGCGTGATAAATGGTGTGACAGTTTCACAAGTCGTTTGGCTTGTATCTCTATATTTCCTCTAGGTTATTCCCCGTAGTTCGAAGCCCCCGCCCGCCGGTTCCCTGGCCGCGCCGCCGCAGCATGTGTCGCCACACGCAATTAATTCTCTGTCACAGAAGCGTTTGGGCGTCTCCAAGTTCCTCGTTTTGTTTCGTCGCGCGTAGTAAAATAATTAGGACGTTTTGAGCTTCATAAAGGAAACGTTACTTTATATCGACAACGCGGTACGTAAATCTTCATTCGTTCATTAATTAGCCGCTGCAAGCTGTTTGTTTGGCTATTTTGGGAACGCTCCTCGTTTAACAGAACATCGTTGCGGATGTGCAAAGTGCTTATGAGGCCCAAGTTCAATTTATTTGCTATATATGTTATACCTAACTTACAAAATTGTGATAATAGACAAAATTATATTTATGTAGGTTTTTGGGAACGTTACTATAGATAGACGCATATACTCACTATAAATTATTATAGCTACTAGTTAAATATTAATACGCACACAAAAAGTGTTTTACTGTACCTATCCGTAATTGGTAATTTTGTGCACACTGCCGAATTACATTTAGTTAAATCCTGCGAAATCATTATCAAACATCTAGATTATTCAATACGTAGGCTCAGCCCTAATGTGTCCGTAGTTCGGCGCCGGTGAGAACAAACGCGTCCCCCGGGCACTACTTATTGATTCCCATTGATTCTAACGTGTGGCTAGATTTACTGCCAGCGTCTGCCAACGTCTACTCTATCGATTACCGATTAGCCCTTGCTACACCCACCACACAATTACTGCACATTGATGCCATTTTAAATTACTTGCGATACAACCACAGAAATGAATACCCACCTACATAGTCAATAAGCTTAAAGACGAATTGTATCAATTCCATCTTTACGCTTACTTTTTTACCACATTTTTCATAATAATCTGAGATGAAGCGATATCTCGGCACGATCAGGCGGCGCGGGCGCATCGGTCTGGACCAATTTGGCCGAAGTCACGTCTCTGACAGCTAAAACATTTGTCGAACGCCGAAGATAGTGTCACTGATAACGGAATCCCTTACAACAATAAGAATACACTTAGCATGTTTGCACCTGCGCCCGTCGCCGACGATCGATACGATTTAATCCCGCATAACTTACCAAAATGTGCCCATTTAAACACTTCGTTATATGCATGAGTAGAAGATTTTACTAAAATTCAAATTAATAAAACATGAAGATAACTTTCTATGACAGCAAAACGAAACACAGTGGAAAAAAGTGTCACCACATTTTGGTGCGGCACGGGAGGTAGTGAAATCGGTTAGGAATCAAAACATCATTATTGATGCTTTATCAAGAAGGTATGCTGATATGAGTGTAGATAAAAACGGGGTACAAAAAACTTGAATGTGTGTTTTTGTGTTGACTCGCGGTGTGAGACGCAGCGTCGCCGCGCCGCGGGGTGGTTTCCCGGAGCCGGCCGTGTTGGTACACTCTCCACCCACCACCATTGTCCGACCACTCTCTATCGACGAACCCTTTGTCACAGATTCGTCTCACACGAGGTGACAATCTTTGTGAGCGTTGTGCGCGTCCTCGGTGCATACAATGCGTTTTTTAACAGCCGATGACTTGTGAATTTGTTTTGATTGATTGCTCTTTCGAGGATTGCCTTCGGTAAAAACATGCGGATGATAACCTGCCGTGCTGTCACAAGTGTTTATTTGAGAATAACATTTTTTATTGACTTGAAATTGTTTCTTACGGCTATTATTTCTGCATAAGCTTCCAAGATCACTCAGCTGAATGCTAACAGAATAACGATGATAGATGATCGAAATAAAAAGTATTCTTACAATCAATGAAAGAATTCCTTACATTGGTAGTGGAGGAGAGAAGCTTACAACGATTACACAGGCTTATTGCGCGTATTGTAGTTTATAATCACACCCAGGGACACTGCGCCGACTCAACTATGTATGTAAATTCAAAAACACATTCTCAATAGACACCTAATTGAAATTTATTTCTCATTTCTCAGTATCAATAATCAATATTCTAAAATCTCGGAGGCTATTCTCGCATTGAGCATCCACAAACGAGTTTCTACGAGAGCATAATCGAACAATATAATGAAGGAGTAAAGGCAAACAGAATTTCAATAACAAAGGAAGCAGGACAAATAAACATTTTTCATGGGCCAAAGTGGCTGCGGTCAGGTGTCACGCCGCCCCCCGCCGCCCGCTTCCTCACCCCGCAACCCTCTTCACTCTTATTATTATTTATATGACGTAATCGATTTATTCTTTAACAATATGTTTGAGTTTGTTAACTAATATTTGAACTGCTTCATTGATGCAGTAGTGTTCTGAAGTTACCAGTTCTATTACCGGGTTGGATATCATTGGTATACTTATCTAAGTTTAGTGTGTATAGTACTTAAGTACCTTCCACTAACATAATAATATAACTGTCTATACTGTGATAGAATTAATTTAGATGTAATTCTTATTTGTAATAATGATGATGATGATGATGATGACTACTTCAGATATTTTATTTGTTTAACTTGCAATTGAAATAGTACAACACAAATACCAAAGCTAGTTGTGAATGCCTGTTGCCTGTATACAAATTATTTACATAAATTTATAAAGCTTCTTTATAATATTTTTCCACACATTATACGGCTCGATAACACGAAACGGACATAAGTCAAAATACAAGAAGTCAACGTACTTGCTTAAAAATGGATTTAAAATAATTTGAGCGGGAATTATTTATAAGGATGTGATCTCACTTGCTCTTACAGTTTTTATATGTTGGTGTTTCTTTCTCTCTTGCCATCGATCACGCGAGGTGTGACGTCACGCAGGGCCGTCGTGTGCGGCCCGCTGCGCCCGCGCACACTAATTTATTGCGCACCAAAATGACTGAAGACGTAGTCTAGTGTCTATCTAAGTAGTTTGTATGACTATAAATTATCATTAACCTTTTTTGGTAGTAAATAGTCTAATTTACTGTAAGTACAACATTACAATAATTACCTCCGTAAGCACTTAAAAATAGAAATCCTGAAAATGTTTCTGAAAACTGCCTCTTTTCTTTTGAAACATTTTAACCTATACACCACAGAATAATGAATTTCATTCCCATAAAAAATAGAATAATCACCGCGTAATTTTTTGGTCATTTTATATCAATTTGACAGCTGAATCGTAGATACAAATAATAAACAAATACTTACAGAAAAAAAGAACGGTATTGCCGCACAAGCAAAATCGATTAAATAAAAGAGCTTCTAGCTAATTCAGTAAATACTACAGAAAAACTACAATGAACTAAGCTAAGGAACCGGCTTAATCCTCATGAGTCTTGTGACTGAATGTTACACGCGAGTGTGACCCCTAGAGCTTAGATCCTAAGCCCTAGAGTGATGTGGATGTGCCGAGTGCTGGTCAGGGTGGTGAACGAAGTGGCCGAGGACCTCTACAACCTTCACCTGATCACGTTCATCGTGTCTATAGGCAGCATCAAGGACAGCCTAAGACTCCTAGAAATGCTGGATGAAGAAGACGCACCTTGATACACAGATAATACAATGTTACTGAAGGCAGGTGCAGCTTTTCTGAACATGTTACAATGAAGAACCCTCGATTTTTACAAATTATAATTTACTTATACAAAGTCTTACCTGTTTATTTTAATTAAAGCCGGGTAATTACTCCCATAATTTTATATGGTTGCGTTCGTGTTGCAGATCGTATAATGTTGCTAATTCCTCACAAATTATGGCCCCACAAATGGCCTATTATGAAGTCATGAAAAAATTACGTCTCAATTCATGTTTGGCTCTAGGGCAACATCATTGGGCATAATCACTCGAGCGGAATTGCAAATAATCATCAATCACTGCCACAAAGTAAAAGCACTTGTTTCATATCGAAAAAGTTTATTAAAGGCTGACGTGACCAAGTGACTGTATGTAGTACTGTACTGTAGGTGCTTTTCAGGGAAGCAGCGCGAGGCGGCAACTGGACCGGTCGCTGTCGATCCCAGTTGCTGGAACGTCGATCATTTTGCCGCGTCCGTGGATTGTTGTCAGTAAAACTGCAGGTTTCTCGAAACTCATGCCGCTGGAATTTGCAGAAAACATTTGTGAGCCATTCCGCTAATGGCCGATGCTATGTTCGGTGTGTGTTCACGAAATTACGTGAAAGTACCTACGCCGGAGCAATTAGAAATTTATTGATTTTCGAGAAACACCTACGGTCTACCTTACTCGTTAAATCGTAATGTATTCCATATCCTATTTGTTGTAGCATTTTTGTAAAATCTTGTGCCTATCTTCGTCGTGTAGGGGCGGCATCGATTAATACGTTGGCAGCGTCTGCTCGAGACATTTATTCATTCCCTCATGTTCCCGCCGGGTCGCAGTCGTCGTCTCGTGTTTACATGACAGCCGATACCCGTAATTCGTCTTTCTCCTGCTCGGAGCTCGACTAAATTTCATTTAATTTACTATGAAGTAGCTGGGAAGGTTTGTTGTAGAGATAATTAATAAAGCTGCTCGCATAATTATGGATAGAACTTCACTTACTGGCTAGTTCGTTTGATCATAAAATAGAAGAGGTGTTAATTTAACTAGTTATCTAAATATGAATATAATTACTATTCTATTGAAATACTCTAGGTAGAGATTTTTATTTGCCCACGAACCTTTGGGGATGTTTCGGGCCCCATCTATACCTTGTAGACCCCGTGTAGTCATGCCCGAGAGCTGGCCATGTGCAGTACTCCCATAAACAATACATCACCCTCCTTGATAATTAGAGCATCGTTCGCCCGGCGCGACGCTCATCTTGCTCTCTTTGACGACTTTTTGTAACTTTTTTTGTTT
Source organism: Plutella xylostella (assembly GCF_932276165.1). Taxonomy (NCBI): domain Eukaryota; kingdom Metazoa; phylum Arthropoda; class Insecta; order Lepidoptera; family Plutellidae; genus Plutella; species Plutella xylostella. The sequence continues at coordinate 4,389,724 of NC_063984.1, read as the reverse complement.
CCCGCCCGGGAATAATGTCATTATGGCGCTTTAAACGTTGTCAGTAGCGCCGCCGCCCAGGGCGATCGTTTGTTGATACTTAAATTAGCTTGTTTTGACACGCCTCGTTCTAATGCTTGTACTAAATCTAATAAATGTCCGTAGTGGGTATTGTTATTTATCGATCTTTGTAGTCCTTGTTCTACTGCAACTTGGTTGGTAATAGTTGCCTACTGTTTGATATCCATTTAAGTAAATACCTAAGCACTAACTTTGTTCATAATAATCGATTTAAATGACTGAACTCAACGTAATACCTACCTGCCTTTGACATGTGCATGTTCACGGATGTAGTTATAAAATAAAGTGACTATCAGTTTACCTTAGCCACTTATGCTAAACCATCAGTCAACACAATGGACAGCATAGATCATTCTCAAACAGAATAAGCATAAGTAAACACGTGTACACATTTGAAGGCATTGAAAACAATTACGGGCGGTTCGACAGGCGCATACATAATGTAATAATACGTCAATATTGTCAGCTACCACTCGCATTGTACACTGGTTACGTCGAGCTCGCCATTGTATTCAATGGCGCTGGCGAGTGGGCGTGCAAGCGTAAGTAGCTGCGTGACCCCCGACACCGCGTGTTGCGGCCGCCACTCACCCCTGCATACCTACCGGCCTCCTTACAGGACACAATAGTAGGTACGCTTTAGTATACCTATACAGTATACAGACAGTCAAAGCACCTTAAAGTCTTTCATGATTCAGTAATTGAGCAGTAAAATTTCTAATAGTTTACCTCAGAGTTTATTTAAAGGCATATATATAGATCTGAACAAAGAAAACTATCAAAGCATCCAATGCATTAATTTCAACAGAATGTACGCTGTCCAAGTTTTCTTCGTGTCTTGTACTTATTTTCGAAATCATTAGTCTGCAAGTGACACCGTGTTTATGAAATTACTCACAGCAAACTGAGGACTTGTCACGGCGCGGTCAATGTTTTGTCATGTTTATCGTTTCTTTTGATCCGTCACAATGCAAACGAGACCATTTGTCACGTATCTCCCTCTGATGAACTATTCGAGTGGCAGGCGAGTGGCAGGTCACATCAAACAGCGATACATTGTCTAACAGGAATTACACGCGCATCGCCACTCAGGAATGTCAAATGTTTCCTTCTGAACTTTTTTACATTTCGCTGCAGCTGTTCCTTAAAATTGTTATCTGATACTATCCCCAGTCTGCGCTCGCCACAACACGCTTAGGAATGCCGGCTGAAAGCTCATTTGCTTCGTTCAGGTCAGCGTCCTTTAATTCAGCGCGAATTTGTCGAATATGCAATTAAGAGGCCCGTGGGCGTGGCGGCCGACGTCTTACCTCCATCAGCAGGTAATTATCGACGCCCGGGTGAGGTAGATTGCCAACTTCATAATGTATTAGGCTGCCTAGGTCTCTACAAATTACGTCGAGCGAGCGCGTTTTTGGAATAAAGGAAATGATTCCTTAGTCCTGTCAAAATATTGTGGTAGTAATTGAGCGGAGTGCGTTTCCGTGCGCATGTTTGATCGCGCGCATTATTCACGGATTGTTGGGGCGCGCGGCGGGGGCGGCCACAGCGAGGGGGCTATTGCTCAAGCTCCTCGACCCGGCCCTGCCAAACGCATTTTTAACACCTTGAGCATGTTTAAATCAACTCATTTACTTTATGGGTGCATCGACTTGTCTCTAAATAAATACAGCTTTTGTTATAAAGCCCAAGCTTTCCTTATTTATTTATTTTTTTAATAAACATACAAAATAATTAACACAACATTATAATTAACCGTTAAATAAATATAAACAGTTAGTTAACTAATTTGTTACTCTCAATAACTGAACTCTGTAATAGTGCATTGAGCATAATTACACAAACGCTTGTCACCAGTCACTCTACGTCAGAAGGTTGTAATCATTGTAATTGGTAACACTAACAGTTTGGAATGCGGTTAAGTTAAGTCACTTTATTAGCGAAAAGGCACACCACAGCAGCAGCGGGAGTGTCCAACTGCTTACTTATATTATTTTGATAGAATCTCCATTTCAGATTAATTTGTGGCCTCGTTTAATACAGTCACGTCGATTGTAATCAAACTATTTGACTCGACCAAATCATTTTAATCTCATAAAGTTGACAACGTTTTTATGTTTTCAATCTTGTGAGGTATTAAAATCTAACGTGATATTTATGATAATCGCCGACCCTTTCCCAGAGCCATATGCGTCTAATTGAAACCATACCCATTATATTGCTATGTAAACTATACTTAATTGATTACATTATTCAAATCAGCTTACAAATTGATTGCAACGATTTGTAATATATTTATTAACGCACCGATTAAGTATGAGTTACAAGTTTCTCGGTAAAATAGATTTATATTTGCAACACATAACTTACAGTCTCTTTGCTTTGTTTCAGATAACGAAGCTGAAAATCGACAGCAATCCTTTTGCTAAGGGATTCCGTGACTCGTCACGTCTCACTGAATTTGAAAGGTGACTATCTATTTATTACTTTCTATTTATTCAACGTAAACGGTACTTTTGCCAAGCTTAGGCAAAAAGAAACAGTAATTATTAAATTTAAAATCAGTGAGAAAGCGAGACATCGTTGCGATTGCTCTGTTTTAATAGCCAGTAATGGTCTAAAGTTTGGAACGCATGATTATGTAGGTATTTCATACATATATCTATTATTTACAGTTAGAATCAATGCGTATTATTACGACTTACAGATTGATTTTCGATAATCGATTGATTGTAGATTCGCCGCGCTCTCCAACCAACACGAGCACGACAGCAATGTCTCGAATTGTCACTGATATCACCAATTTACCGCTTTATTTATTCGTTCATTGCTTAAGTATTTAATAGAGCAGAATGGATTCAAATCACATTCCACTTCATACTCACACCCTGTGCATTAAATTTCTAATTTCACTGCCATATTTAAGTTTCTAATTTATGTTTGTGATCGGCTGTCCACTATCATTGGGGTCGGCTGATTGTTTGATTGTAGCTTGTGCTATGAGATTTTATTTTGACCATATTTTTTCTTTTCTTTCGAGATTTTATATCGCTCCCGGAGAGCTCGACCGCTCAGTCTACCCCGATGAAGCGCGGATCTGCGCGCCGAGCTATAGGTACATACTTGCACTTTATTTATCACCATTACTTTAGTTTCCCGCTGGAGCGTGAGGACTGACGGCCGTGTCCGCTTGTTTCCAGGGAGACGATGGAGTCGATGCTGGCGGAGCAGCACTACCTGCGCTCGCCGCTGCGGCCCTTCGACCTGGACCAGCACAACAACAACCTCACGCTGGAGGAGAAGGCGATCCTGGCGGCGCGCTCGCAGCTGTTCCTGCGCGCGGCCTACCCGCTGTACGGCGTGCCGGCGGCCGCGCTGTGGGGGCAGTGGGCCTGCCTGGCGCCGCAGCTCCTGGCGCAGCAGCACCTGGCCGGCGGCTCGGGCCTGCAGCTGCCGCGGCCCGTGTACCCCGGCGCCCCCGCGCCCCCCGCGCCGCTCGCGCAGCACCGCTTCTCCCCGTACCCCGCGCGCCGCGCCTCGCCCGGCTCCTCGCCCGACAGCCTGCGCGACGCCTCCCCGCACCCGCTGCCGCTCACGCCGCACCCCCCGCACACCCCGCACAACCCGCACAGCCCCACTTAGTCCACCAACACCCTCACCTCGACTTGAAGATCTCTGATGTAAGATATATGCTCGCATTCAAAGTGAATAGCATAATGGGTGCAGAACCTGTCTTGTATGTCTTTATGCAAGATTGTTGTATTTCGAATGAAAGCCAACTCAAGTATAGTTTTCAACCGGGAAATGATCGTTTTATGGATATTAAAGTGTTAAAAAAACAAAGTGCGCGCCCCGGGCGAGACCCTTGTGGCCACAAGTGTAATTATTGAACTTACAAACTATTGAATGGCCCCGGCTTTTGTGAATATTCCAACTCGAGCAATCCACTAGACACTGTGTATTATAATGTAAAAATATAATAATAATATTATTTAAATGTAGATTTAGATATAGCTCTAAATTATTGTTAAATGTTCCTAATAGTTTGGTCTTGTAGTGAGGATTTCCGTATTGTATAGCACTATTATATTATAGAAATGTGACGCATTTAGCTCCGTGTCTATTTTACTCTTCTTAATTAATGATTGTGCTTTGTTCAATTGAAAATCTTGGTCCTCGTTTGTATTTTAAACCAAATTACCTAAACTTAGAACACATTCTGAATGGCTGAAATTCAGATTTATTAGAGAAAATGTGCAATATAAGTATTATACTATAAACTCAAGAATTTAAATGTTTAGTAAATATTAGGAATCTTTGTAAGAATAAGTAACATAAATTTTAGAACTTTTATTTATTCTTGCATATAAATTTGTTGCCGTTTTCATGAAAACATGACAAAAGAAAAATGACACGTATAGAATGTACCAACTTAGCTATTACCTAGTTAAAATTATAGTTATGATAAATAATATATTGCTAAAATATGTAAATAAAACATTAAATGTTTGTTAACAGAATTTTTCGTTTTACTCTGATTTCGTTTTTTTAAATGAATACTTGGGTAATTAAAAAACATCATCGTGATCTGAAATAGCAGCACTGTCAGCCACAATCTGCCCAGGGCGGGGCGTCGCTCTATAAATCGACGAACGAACGCTCTATCTCGTTGTAGAGTGCCGGTGGCATGAATTTTTTTGTTCGTTTCGTTCGTCGAATTAAAGTGTGACCCCCCAGTGACTCTACAACACTCGCTATTCGAGCTCGGCCTTCCTCATAAAACCAACTACTTCAGAAAAAAGATCCACAAGTCAAAGAATTGATCTTTTTGCATGTAGTAACGGAGCGAAGTAATGATTTCAATGTAGAGATAAGAAAGAGAGTAGAAATCAGATGAGAACAGTGAGATCTTTAACCGGAAATCCCCACGGGAAATACCTCTGAAGGCAAACTGAACTCGCGATAAAGTAATAGTAAAAAAAAGTACAATAAAACTAGAATCAATTTCACATCGCATAACTGCAATTTAAAATTACATCAGGAACCTAGATACCTATTATAGTAAAATAATAAAATATAAGCCAATGCACTTTTATAGAAACTTCGTGTTTCCATAGAAAATGATCAAGATTTTGTTAGTAAAGGCGTGTGCTACAATTTCCCTGTCTCGGAGACATGTTCTGTGGAGTTGCGATGCAAATTGGCAGTTACTAGAGAGCGATCCGGCTCACTTCACTCGACGTGATGCTGAGACGAAGGCTAAGCGCTCCGACGCCTCACTTCACTGAACTAAGCTTTACTTACAATACGTTGTATTTTAGTTGGTTTTCTGCGATAGTGGAAGAAACAAAAGCACAATTGCACAAAAATACTTATGCAAGTTTTTAAAAAGAAAAAATTAAAGGCAGGACGTACTCTTTATTGATTTAAATAAAAAGCTCATTTCAGAACTTAAACCTCGAAATTGGAATCATTAAATTTAAATTTCGAAAAGCGTTCGTGTTGAAAACTTGAAATATAGAGTCCGGTTACTGAAACCGGTTGCACCTTCGTTTGCGTGTACTCCCCTAGATGGCGCTACGTGCTGCGTTGTGAGCTTACGGAGCTTTTACACGTAAACAGTGCCTTTGTTTTTTGGAAAATATTGAAGCAATAATGATTGAAAGGTTTTTAATGTTCTCTAGATTCATGTCTATAAAATCTAATGCAAACATTCACTCCTATTGAAACTCCCGTAAGGAATCTATAAACGGCAGGGACACGGAGTATGAATCGTGTAGGTACCTAGACGATACACCTACAAAATGAAAACCTTTTGCTGTCGGTGAAAAACAAACTGTAACAATAGTAAGTAAGTTTAATGCACAAATGATGCATGTCTTGAGAAGGAAGTTAAAGGTACCTCGGGCCCCTCCGCCGCGGCCGCAGTTAATATAGCCGTAGCGCGAAGGGTGCAGATTATTGAGTCATTCCGGCGGCGACACTTGGCCCCGTCGTTTAGTTTCCACTCCACCGACCATTTCGGGGATTAGCCAACTTAGCTCCTTCGGCTGTTGATTAAATCGAAGGTTTCTTGGCGAACTGGTTGTGGCTTTATTGAGCTTTATTTTTGGCCTGAATACGAAGTTCTACGTTACATTGGCGCTATTCGTTTAAAATTTTGGAGCAGTCCCTAGTGAAAAATAAAACAGTTTACTCCTTTTTAATGCGCTATGCGACAGTCATAAACACCAAATAGCAACAAATTAGAGCCGCTTGCAAAGATAATTATGCAAAACAGCTATAGAGATATCTGCACACGCGTCGGCGGTCCGTCGTCACGGGACAATACAACTATTCAATTAAAATTAAACAGCAAAGTGGCAGTCGACATTCTAGTCACATCGGGAAGGGCTCGCGACCCGCAAGTGAGCGGCGCGTGGCCGAATTAGCCGGAGCCTCTCCCCAGGGCCATCCCTAGCGGGGGTGCAACACTAATCTAATCACGACTGTACCTAATAAATGTTGCACCCACTGACGCAGGTCACAAGAATTTATTGCTTGTAAAAGTGTTTCGAATCGTAAAAATAGTTTTGATTGTTACCTCAGTCTCCACTGGGGACAAATGGTGTTGGTAATAAAATATTTATTTGCCTGCAGCTTTGTGTAATTTGAAATATTGCTTATTGAAAAATGCTCCGTCATTACGGGGCTCGAGGATGTGCAGTAAATTTTGTGTTTAAGCTTTGCTTAATAACATGTCTTCGTAGTTGGTTTTAGCTGATAGAAAAAAGTTTCTAGCTTCGAGCTCTTAAAAGACAAGGGGCAATAACAATAACGTTTACTCGGGAGTAGGCATCGTAGTCTGTGGCTATTAGTGGCGGTGGGTGTGCTGGATGGTGGGTAATGCCGTGTTATTGGGCAGCGCGGGTCATAATCCTCCTTTAACTGCGGTCTCCCCGCGCCGCCGCCGCCGCCGCCGCCCGCGCGTGCTTAGAATGTTGATTCCGATGTGATGCTCGTCTGAAGAACCATTACATAGCTTCTACTTGTTACGCACACGTCAACAGATTTATATAAAGTTAAATTGGATCTATTCAAAGGGTGTTGCAAATGTTTGCAATTTCAATACGACTGTTACAGCTATATTTACTTACATAATGATATTGTGTAAATATAAAACGATACGATCAGAAATATATTACTTACTTAGTAACTCGGAAGATCCGACTGGACAGCTTGTTAAAGCAAGCAAAAATATATTATTTCCGCGTAAACTGAAACTGAATATTTCTAAAGTTCTAACTCCCAAGGCCCAACGACCCAACCCTTGTTGTCATAATGTCGTGGCTGTCGTAAAAATATGCATAGGTAAACGTTTTATGGAGACACCTGAAAATAATCGTAGCCATTTTCTCCTCAACATGATAAAAGTGGGAAAAGTTGTCCAATATCAGGGTCGGAGTGGGGGGAGAGGGGGGTAGCGGTGCTAATGCCGTCGTTCCCGCCACACATCTCCACATCTCGGTAAAACTGCAAACGTAACAGCCTAATAAATTCACGTTTATTGCCGCGAATATAAGTGGGTACTTCAGTAAGTACGTACCTCACTCTCCGCACTCTCTGGCGGAACACATCGGCATCCACCGTTCACACGGAACGCCCGAACGTGTGTTATGAAATATTAACGTTAACGCATACGTTTACGTAAAACAATGAATGTAGAGTACACGCTCGCCGCAAAGGTGGCCGCATTATCAGAATGGAGAGCTAATGGAATTGAACATTTTTATTTTATGTATCGACTTATTCATCGGCCGTTATCTATCGCCCTGCGACACTGACAACGCTGTAATGGCATCGTATTTCATCGTGTTTATGATTTTTTTACATCACCCGTTCTCTTGACATAAAGAAAGTAAGCACAAAATTCGTAGACCGTATCAATAGCGAATTCAACCTATACATAAATCATGTTTCTTATCGCCTAACCTGCGGAGTTATCGGAAATTCTTTTCTTTGTTTGTGGCTAAACGGTGGCCGTGTCGCACAAAGGCTGATAAAGTTATTTGCGTTCAATAACGCAAATGATCTGACTTTTCCCATTTTTCCTCCACTGCCCCCCTGTTCCCCCCGCCTCCCCCGGCGGTGCAAAGTTGAGGGCATTAGCGTGTTATCGGCGGTGGCGGCGTGAAGACGGCACCCACCTGGCCGCGCACCACGCTCTCTGTTTTCCTCCAACTGTGCGATCATTTGCAGCGACCGCCGCTACACTGCTGAAGTCGTACGACTGAAGCACCGCGCGCTAGTGGGAAAACTGCAATGTACAGTAAAGCTACGTAAACTTCGCGTGTTCGAGCTCATGTAGATAGTGGTAGCAGAGGGTATTTATAAGCGTTGATATGTGAAGCCCCATCCATACGCTTGCTGTTTGTCACAAACACGGCAAACAGCAAACAAAGTCACAAACACCAACCACAATCACCGAACACAAACAGCCATCCACATGCTCGGCGAGCGCTCATAACATTCCGAACCGGCAAACACGGCGGACGACGAGCTATTACTTTCGGGTTGACATATTTCTATTATATAAATTAAAGCAAGAGAAAGAAAAAAAGAAAATAAGAAGAAAGCAAAGACGATGGTGGGATAATAATAATAATTTAAAAAAAAAACTGACTGCTTCTTTTTAATTATTATTTTATTTTATAGTTTTTAGTTTATTTTCAATAATTTTTTATCAAAAGTAAGATGCAAATGATACCAAAAAGTCCTACTAATCAATACGAATCATTCAAGCCTAAACACGAGGTAGTTGCTATATACCGTTGAGGAGTTCCCTTGACTGCCTTCCGTTTCCATCATCAGATCAGCTCAAGGTCACCATCATATTTTTTTGTTATAAGAACTATATTTATGTTCTTAATTTCATTAGAATCCGTTAATATATGTCCAAAATGTAAATTCATACACTGTTTTTACCCCTTTACCCACCCTTAGGGGTGAGATAAAATTCTGAAAAAAAAATGGGACCACCTGGGAGCTCAACCCAATACAACAAAAAAAGAATTTTCAAAATCGGTTTATAAACGGCGGAGTAATCGGTGAACATACATTAAAAAAAAAAAAAAACCCTACAAGTGTAGCAAGTTGATACGTCCGCCTCCCGCAATGCTAGCGCGCATACTGACCGCTGCCAGACGTGTGGATACGTAGTGAACTGTTTGCCGAACATCCTTTGATCTGGCAAGAAAAACCGACACCGATGCCGAACACTGGCGAACACAAACACAAACAGGCAAACAACGACAAACACCCATCCACACGTCAGTGTTTGCTGTTTGCTGTTTGCTGTTTGCCATTGTTCGCCGAGCGTGTGGATGGGGTATAATAGGTGGAGCATGAACGTGTTTTGCAACCCGACTGAGAATGTACCTATTCCTAATTTTACCTTTTTGGTCAACCACATACGAGATGTTAGACATTTAGGAATAAAGTTTTCTGTGATGCTGAAAGTTTTATTTTTGTTCAGTAATTTGTTGAATAGACCAATAAAAATGAAAGTATATGGAATCGACCATTTATCCCTAGTGTTATATTACTACCTACGGGCTCAATAAAATAAGCCATGATTTCTAAGAGTAGACTGATTAGGTGCTTAGGAAAGTAATAAGTACTAACATAATGTGGGATGAAAGGTAGGTTTGGTACCAGTGTAGAGATGAAATTACATAGTTTCAGAATTATAATCGTAATCACCTTATCATCTCCGCTGTATTAATATTTAAATATTTGTATTATAACTGTATGTTATACTTATAAAAGTACGTATTAAGAGTTTCCAATATTTCCATTACATTTTCAATATTTAAATACTTAACAAAAAAAAAACTCACCTAGAACAGCTACAGTTGTAACTGTTGTAAGTAAATAATTGCAGTTTGGAAATGGTTAGTATCATTACACAATTTTTCACACGCCTATCGTAATGCTCGTCTCCAAATCAAATCTGCGGTAACACTAACACGGGCACACAAATATCGAATTTGCCCCACAGGTCCCCCGAGGCCCTCGCCCATTGACAGGTTATTGATACAAATAGCCCCCCCCCCCCTCCCGCACCCCGCGCCCCCGCCCCCGCCGACATCAATAAAACCTGATTGATATTGTGTAAGTGCACTCGGAAAATGTGGGAACTCGATTAATGTTACAGCTGAATCCGATTGGAGGAAAATTGAAAAGACACCCGGCGCAATGAAATCTCCCCCTTGGTTGCAGGTGATAGAGACAGTTCTCGCCCGGAGCTGTTGTCTAAAATATCGCTAGGTATCACTATTCGGTACTGATAGAGTCGGAGGCGTGAATAGTGCTGTGTAATTGTGGAACACACGGGGAGAAGCTCGGTTTCACATTTAAGTGTTTTTGCCACTTCCATGGTACCTGATGGTACGTTTCAAACAACCTACGATTGATAGACAACAAAAGTGAAAAATAGACGTTTGACGAACGCCCACTGATGTCAAAAACAGACAGTAGACAGCAGTATAGTGCCACAAACTTATCTGTTCCGGTGACAGCTCACGTAAATGTGTAATATTTCTTCATTCTATAAGATTTTAAGTTTGCCAGTAGTGGTAATCCGCTCTTGTGGTTTCAATAAACCCATCTAATCTATATCAATATATAATTCATTAGTAAATAATGAGATATGTATCAATTTAGTTCGCTCTCACCGGAACAGATAAGTTTGTGGCGCTGTAAGTAGGCAAATGTGTGTATAGTTAACATTGACAAAGGAATAAAGAGAGGACATGGCATATGCACGAAAAAAATGCGCTTACCTAAACTTTGGTTTCAATTAAAATGGCGGCTTTTTTCTTGAAAAATGTAAACAAACCATAGACCTACTACCTCTAGACTGGCAATCGCCGTGTGCACTATTCTCTTTCTCACTCAAACCATAGATGTTGCCGACAAAAAAATTAAACCTAAATATGGGGAAATTTAACTTATCATACTAACAAAAAAAAAACTTGAGTATATCGTCGGTTGATAGGAAAAAGACACTAAAGGCAAATTTTTCAATAGCCAGATAAAAGTTTTGCTGGGAAATAATTTTGATTCTGTTGCGTCTCAATGTTTCTCAATGTTTGTATTACCCAGATAACATTTATCTGAATATTGAAAAATCAGCCTTAGTGAGTTTTTCCTGTCAACCGACGATATAAGAAAAAAAACTTTACTCATACTTATTTGATTTCAATATAATTATTTAATATACACAAACTGAGTGGATTATATGATTCATTGTCTTCGTCCAATCGAAACAATCCTCTTCAAAATGTGCCGAACACAATTTTTGTATGTTTCTTTGGTTCCCAATTTGTGCGACCGGTAATGTATATCTGTCGCAGGCATCTGGTTTAATCTCCTGTTTGATTGAACCGCTAGCCCGTTCATTGGATGACGCTATTCAGTTGTATGACTAGGCCGAACGTTGATTGTACAAGCGTCACAAAACGTCCAACTAGTTAGCGGACTTAAATTCAGTCAGGTGGTGAATAAAACAAATATGGCGTCTAACAACGAACAGCTGACACAAAAAGCACTTGTATTGTTATTTTTTGCAAATAAATTAGCTTTAAAGTGCGTTATTTATGTTAAAATTGTGTGACAACATGGATTTACCTATTATTACACCGCCGGCGGATAATTTCAAAGAAATAAATGTGCTGAAACTGGATAATTATGAACAACAATATCAAGGTACGATTATTCTTATTGTTTAGTTAATTTGTGAGATCAGAGCTTTGTAACATAGTCTTTTTGTTGACTCTTGTCTGGTCATGTTCATCCTAACCAGACATTACAAAGTTGCTATAATATATCCCATTTAACGACTTAGCTGAATAACGTTCAGTCAAGACGTTGGACGTTACAGTCAACGACTTGACGAGTTGTTCTTTAGTCATTCAACTGAGTAGCGACATCCAATGAACGGGCTAGCGGTTCAATCAAACAGGAGATTAAACCAGATGCCTGCGACATATCCATTTTCTTGATATTTTTTTTTCTGTCGGAAACCTATGAAGTAGAGATAAATGGATGAGCATGAGCATTATAATCGTGGGCCAAATATGTGATGGGGTTTTTTTTAAAGGAAACACGCATTTCGTATCAATACAATAAACTTTATATTATACAGAAGAAATCACACATAGAAGAAAAAAACGAAACGAACGTTTCCTCACAATGAGAGGCACCTCATTTGAAAGAGGAGAATGACTTCTACAAAATACAATCTTCACAAAAACCGAATTCGTGCGCCCCATTTGTAAACCCAACCCGAGTCCGTTACAATTTTTAGTATTTTAATGCATACTATAATATTTGTGGGTAAAATAAATTTTCAATAACTTGCAACACCATGTGATTTGTTATGATATGGTACCTCGTAATTTTTACTTAAAACTGATACTAAAAGACCTTACAGTATTAAAATTAGTATCGTTTTATATTAAAATCGAGCCAATAGATAGTACTATGATGAATGTAAGCTTGTTAAACTTGATAGTATCTACTTACATGTGAAAATATATCTCATCCATCATTCCATCGTGTTTTCGTTCAATATGCTCTATACAACCGAACAAAATCCACCCACCCATGTCACACACTCGTTAAGTGATGATAATAGTCTAATAAACTTAATAAACACCCACAAATCACTAGCAAATCAAAAATAAATAGCATTTAGAAAATTTTGTTGTAACTGTCAGCCTTTGTTTGGCAAAGATTTTTCATTTGTTTCATTGTTTGGCAAAGAGAACTGACGTAAACAGGCGCCACAGCAAAAAGGACAAAAAACATTTACAGCTTAACGTTTCTTTCTTACGCTTAATGTAGCTAAGCGTCTCTTTTTCGCAATGTCAGAACTGTCACGATTATACCCCTGTGAAACAAACAAATTGTTTGACAGCTAAAGTTCCTTGTGTTTGGATGTCAATCAACATGGCGACCGGTCGCAATGTTGTAATTTTAGGCAAAGACAAAACTACTGTTGTCCTTTTTTACGTACGATAACACCAATAAGTTAAAAAGAGACGACGATATATTTTTAAGTACCGATTTTTATGCCAGGTCCTCTCTTTATTCCTTCGTCATTGATAGTTAATTACATACGAAAAAACGCTGCTGTCATTGCTGATTTACCGACAGCGCTGATTTAGCGACACCGACCGGTCAGCAAAAATACTTTGTATAACTTACGTCTTTCACCTACCCTGATATACCATAAACTTGGGAAAAAACCATTCTGAATCTGAATTCTGACCATGAATTAAAAAAAAAACATGCCTGAAATTTTTGAAATTTATAGGTATGGTTTCAAGGGGTTAAAATTTTATAGTAAGTACATAGGTATGTTGTACTTACCTGTATTTTCAGATGATGAAAAAGTGAATATAAATTCACTTTGTAGTAGTTAAAGAATGGTATAGGTACTTATTTAAATTAAAACACAATCATTACGAAGGAATGGTCCCTATAATTTAATATTGATGTGCAAGGATGCAGAAAACCGTATCGAACCGCGATTGCCCCTCGCAGAGTAATTTGTTTTCGCATAAAAAGCTGCACAATAACTGAGACAAGCAAATAATATTGCTCACAGTGGTCGGAGGGGCTGCAAATGTGTTCCTGATCACTATGTGAACCCCATTGTGGGAAAATGTCGGTTAAATATTTATGAGGTATGATGTTATTTCGTCGATGAGCACTTTCGCTTATTTGAAACAAGTGAACTAGCTAAAACTTAGTTCGATGCGTGCGATACTTCAAGGTGGACGATGGTTTTTTTTCATCGAATCTAATACTATATGGTACTACTTTTCTTAATGCTATTCTTAGCCCCTGTTCCACAATGTCTGGTTAGTCGCTACCTGTCGGATAAAATACATGCTGTCACTGTCTAAAAAATAATAACAGAGAGTGACAGTCTGAGGTATATGCGTCAAACTGTAGGTTTTATAAAACTTCATTTTTTTTTAAATATTTTTTGTAATTAGGTAAGTACACTATTTACCTAAATTATTGAAGTCAAGAACAAACCACGAGATCCACAATCTCATGATAACATGTCTGTCATTCGAGTTCGCGTCAGTAATCTCTCAATCAGTAATCAAATCACAGTGAGATACGGCAATAAACATCATTGATTGTTAACAACCGGACCGCCGCGGCTACCCCCACAACACCATCCTATTCTAAATAAATCAATTACGAACAAGCGGCAATAACAATTACACTTGTTCTATTACGGAGTGATTTACCCTCACGCACACACATACACATACACATACACACACATGGACACAAGAGGGTAACCCCACACTGCACGCCTGTATTAGGTAATCAGTGACGCTGTCTGTTTCCGAATATAGTAGCCCGTTTATGATACCCTAATAACTGAGCCCTCTGATTTGAGATCCGGGCTAGCTCACGATTACATTAGGGCGTATGGAGATGGCATAAAGTTCAAGCTTGCTTGAGGTAACGCATGGTAGGGACAGGAAGATGATTATCGAATAGAGTAAAGGATTATGCTGTACCGCTAAATTGGACGAAATTTGTTGGGTTAAAGCGTTAAATTAACTTGTAAGAAAGTCTTAGTCGGCTTGGTAGAGATGAGAAATATTAAAATAAATACCTAGTGATCCTAAAATTCAGTTCATGTTAAAAATCAAAAGTAGAGAAGGGTGACGAGGCACTAAGCAGAAAGCTGAACAAACTGTTATACAATCGAATTACAACACCATCTGCGCGATTGAACTCACTTCGCCAACCCTCTTCCTAACTAAACTATTCCGCTAGACATCCTGACTAGGATTTTTTTGTAATTTAATTTAAAAGACTAACGTAGGTACCAAAATTTTGCACTTTCGTTGTAATTACTGTTTGGGAAAAGCTACTATTTTCTTTTATTGTGTGCTTATTTTTGAATTTTGTTACAACGGAAAGCGATCTGAACCAAACGTGGTCTTTCATAATTTAGGCCTGGGTGAGGTGAAGATAAAGACATTGTTGAGAAAAGTCAATTATTAGAGCTGATATTAACAGATATTCACAGCTTATGCTTAGTATGATGGTATAAAGTTAAATTATGTCCAGTAGCGTCAGAAGATTCGAACTCATTTTGCTAGGTACTCATTTGTAACTACTCGTAAAGCCAAAATATGATAGGACTGTACATGAAATCGACATTCTGTTCTGTATTGTCTCTTGTACATTTAGCAGACTTTCTGCCCTGGTGTAACGATCTCGACTAACAATAATGTAGCTATAATACAGCTTTCGTCACTGACTAAGAAGAAGATTACACATTTCATGTACGCTTTCAACATCCAATTGACATTTTGTTTGTACGCTTTTAGCGCACGAGTTACTTCATTCTTACTTATAACAAAGTATTTCGCTATCGCATCAACGACGTATTATGGAGCTGGGCTATAACCGAGGCAAGACAAAGTGCTGTCAGAGACTAGCCACTTTGTTGCTGTCGCGTTCTTCGCGCTATCAATACATATCATATTTCGCTGCATTTCGCCGCCATAGAGTATCTAACCATTATATTTATAAAAACCGAAATATTAAATTCTCACTTCCACTAGAAGTTACTACACCCGCGAGCAATGAAAAAGTTCCTGTGTCAAAAGCACCAAATTATTCCGAAACGGAAAAGGCTCGATTATTGACACCGCATTTTTTTCTAAATTTCACAAAAGTCTTGGAACAAAAGTTGATCAGAATGACCTCTCACAAATATCTCTGCCCCTGAGTCATCCCCTTTCGGCTTAGTATACCTCTTTTGCAGCACACTGTATAACTTGACAAAAAGTGTATACAATCCTCACTGCACTACTACATAGGCATAGACAATGCTATACATAGGTGTCCTTATCCTAAACCTCTGGATTTTCTCATGTACCTAGTAGTCTGTGCCGTGATCGACGATGCCGGGATCGTAAACCCGGGGCCAAGAATGTGAGCACACTGACTGTCACAGCGCGAAATTTTAATAAAACTAGTTTTATGTCGCAAGCCTGATACTGTGTCAACTCACTGCAACAGTTTTACTTTGCTGCTGCTATTGATATGGCGGAAAATTGAGTTTGGAAACTGCGTTGTAAAATTGAGTACCAATAAACTGTCTTTTATAACACAGTTTTGAACATTGACATAGAATGAAAACAACAAGCTGTGTGCTTAATAAAGTATTAAAAGACCGAATGTTTATAAAATGTGCATACCTATGCAGTAGGCGTGGTAAAATGAGTTATGCTGCTAACATAAGGCTGAAAAATAAACCATTTACATTTTAAAATTAATCAGATGTCATTTCATTAATTGGAGTTGCCCCAACAAGAGGTGCGAGCGTGTTGATAAATTAAACGCAAATACCTGTAACAATTGCTCTTTAGTAAATGTTAAAATGATGTAATAAATTGCCGATATGTTTTTAAAAGTAGTGACAGGTTAACAAATACAATGCGCAGATGCGAGATGAGGAGATAAATTATAAAAATGTTCGACGTAGATGTATTGTAGGAAGCATGAAATATTTTAATGCCTAGTTTTTTATAAGGAATTTAAAGGCACAGGCACAACAGGTAAACTAAAATTAGTAAATTTAACCTTACCGATTCAATCCAGTCAATAACTTGTAACCATAACCAATGTAACATAGCGGCAATTCAACAGTGGGCTTACAAATAAACAATTTGAGGACTATTCCGAGATTTAGATGGTATCGAGTGCGCGGGCGCAGGTCGGCGAAGCGGCTGACGTGGCCCATTGTGCAGTGCTCTCGCTGTAGAGACTTTTGATCGATCGACAGATCTACCGATCGGAGCCTCTTTGACACCTACTCGCGTTTACCTACAGCGTGGAATGACTGCAAAGTAGTAAAAAGTAAATGAAATATCTAGTCATTTTCGCTCAGCATGACTTGACTGTTCGAGATGATTGTCATGTTATCGCGGATTTCATCAATGCTCAAAATGATGATTTCAGACACATATCACTTATAATGATTCAGAATACACTTATTTCCATTATTTTCTGAGTATAATCCTCCTCTTTCATACGAAAACAATGCCCAACGCTACCACAGAAAGCCTGGTGCTGCAAGAATTGTGGAGATAATAGCCATATCTTAGTGATAAAAATATCCACCATGAATCTCACAAAGCATACCTATTGTCACATACATAAGTACAAAGTCGTGTTGGTGGGCGTCCAACTTACATCTCAGAAGCCCGGCGGCGGCGGCAGTTGCACCTGATTTAACATGCACACCAACTTACAATCTTTCCTTTCCCTTCCCTCTGAACCTTACTCTTTTGTGAACAAAGCCCGTTTTGTCGTTTCCCGTTTGAGAGTTAAGTTGGTAGAGCTATCTGAGGCCTGCAGGAGACACAGCGGCGTCGGTATCGGCGGGCTGATCCGATGCAGTATCGCACGCTGATTCAAGATCAGGGGGTCACTCTAGTATATGACGAAACACTAAGCTTCGGAGTGCAGCTACGCGAGCCACGACCTATCTCGTTGTTAGGAACCTGGCGATTGCACGAAAGCTCTCGTACGTTCGGTTTTCGTCAGTGTAGAGTAACCCTCCAGGTTCTGGGCTTGCTTTCCTTCCTGGAGCAGTATCATATCCGGTAGATGTGGCCTGAAGATCGAGTGGCGGGCTGATATAAGATACTTATAGAGTTGAGTATTTTGTATCTTGTGAAACTGCACACTTTACAGATGACCCATATTATAGGAAGCATTGGTAAATAGTAAAATTATGGGTAGGCTACTCTTACATTTTGTTTATTTTTATACCATATATCTATGATCTATGTCCAACTATGTATTAGGTCCAGTGATATGACATTTAAATGGTGTTTGGTATACTTAGTCAAAATACTTATTTTTTAAACGAAACAGTGACCCTATAATGAAACTATAGGTAATTATAGTGGCGGATACTAATTTAACATGTGAATATTCGGGTCATTTGCGCCACATCAAAGGTAAAATCTAATTGGGGTTCAGAGTATCCTGAATAATCATATTTTAATGGATATAAAAGCTTATGAATGAGCTATATCAGTCAGGAAGTGTCGTTATACATCACATTATGTATTAATATATTACTGGATGTCCCCCCTCAACAGTTAATCATTACATTAATAATTGTATTGGTTGATGGAGCCGTCAGTCGTAGATTAAAGAATGTCTAGAGGTTTTAAGAAATTATAATTAAATAATTTTATTTATTATAATTAAATTAAAATTAATAATTTTATTTATTTAATTATAAGACAAACCTTTTTTATTATCCTGGAGTTTATAATTACAAAATACAGTATTTCAGTTGGTAGTCAGTTTAAATGTAACCTTTCCTTATTATGTTTTTGTATTTATTTGAAAAAGTATTGACCTATCTGCGGTAGGTTACACTATACAGTATATACCTATTACAATATAGGCACTCAGTATATTTCCAAGTCTATGGAATCCAACGATTTAACTAACACGTCTATCTAACACTAAGCTTCAAGGATCATTGCACCACGGTCTATCGCGTTAAAATTAAAAGCCATAAAACGAAACAATGTATCAAAAGTTTGCCTTCTGCCTCACACGGGCTAACAACAAAATAATGAGCGAGCATTAAATACTTTATTGTCACGGTTCGTAAAATTCGCCTTGTTATCATACAATTTTGTGATTAGCAATATGGTTACAATGTATTCGAGGTTATAGCTTATTTGAGTGATCGCCAGAATCAGCTGTGATGTAATCGGAATCAGAAACCGCCGAGTAACTATGCTAATGATTTGATTGAGTAGCTCAATAAACATATTTACATTTGCCATACTAATTTCACTTATGATCAAGGGTCAAGGGGGTCACTATTGCTCAGTTTTTCGCAAACTTTAATTTTTTGGACGTGTATTTTATTTGATATACTTAAATACAATAAAAATAATTTAAAACAGTATAATGTCAATTTGCAATTTCTATTAGGTACTTGTAGGAAGATCTTATTCATCATCGGGTCTTCTTAAATTGGCATCCATAATAAAAGGGGCCGGACTCAGTGACTGACGTATCCGCACCCCGCTACACCGCGTCGCTAGTAACTCGTAGCATCATAAATTAATATTCCCTTTTTAATTGCAACGCAAAAGCGCCTTCCACACAGCTTTTATATGAAAAAAGCTGATATCATCGGTAGTAAGCGCACACAATGATTTTATTGCACACACTAGTTATAAATTTATCTGAAATAATACCACAGGAAATATGATAATTTTATAGAGCTATAACCACGTCTGGTGAATCGGACAATCTGTGAAATCTGGACAACAAAGTAAAGGCATTTAATATATTAGGTTTGCCTTGGCCGCGTTCTTTGTCGGCTTGCAGCGATCCTTATTGACAATCCTAACACAGTAATGTCATCGATTGCGAAGAGGATTAGTGTTATGGAGGAATGGTGGTTGCGGCGGCGGCGGTGGCAGCAAAGCCGCGGTCGAGGCGTGGTCGCGCGATCTTATCGCCTCCATTAGCGAGCCCGCGCCCGCGCACTATCTGCCGCATCGGCCCCTCTCTGCAACCCGAGAAACACCATCAAATCAAACCAACCAAACCACTGTGAGCCCAAACTATAATACCATAAAGCGCATGCTTCTTTGATTATCAATTCGACATGTAGAGTTCTTATGGTCGGAAATAATCTCGACTCTGATTCATAGCTGGGGAATATTGATCGTCGACTTTTTCCACGCGTTAGTAGATTTTGGTGTAAGCTGTATCGCGATGCGTATCGTGGCGGTAATTTGCGTGATGCGGCTGTTTTCGACGATGATAGGTCGGTGGTTCGGGCACAGACAGACAGACAGTCGGCCGCGGGCTAACCGCCTTGTCACTCTCTTGTTAGATGGGCATTTCGAGAATGTGGCACCCACGCCCTGCCCGCGTAGGTGCCTAATGCGTTTAATATTGAATAAAGCTGATATCGATCTTGTTTCTTAGAATTCAGATACTGTTGTATTAGAAAAATTAAGTTCATAAATCTTATGATTTTGTTGGAATATCCAAAAATGACTCAGCACAGTAAATCTTAAGATTTTTTTCATGCGTCTCGAGTCTCGATGCATCTTGATTTCAATCGCTAAGCTTTAATGAATTGCAAGTCCACTATGTGTAAGTAGCATATAGAAATGACTTTTAAAAGTTGTACAAGCATGTGTAAGAAGCCTGCAGTATATGATTATTTGTGCGGATACATTTTCATAATGAATACTTGTTAGAAGTCGGTGAGCATGCGTGTTAATTGCTGATTATTGGCTGCGTCCGCGCACCGTCGCGCCGCGCTCACCGCCCGATTTACATGCAACATGTGCAGCTATCGCACTACATGTCGAATAAAGAAACTGCTCACAAATGTTTTACATTACTAATTACAGACTATTCCGATTTTCCTCCATAGGTATGTAATAATTACGATTAATACGTGACCGTTTTCCTATCACGGTTCTACATCACCCATAGAGGTTGATGTCAAATGGCAACAATTTATGGTTGGTGTGGTATCGGCTCTGAGGCGTCGTCGTGACTGGTGGAGGGGGGGTGGGGGGTAGTCGGCGAGAACAAAGGCAGCAGTTCAAACGCGCCGCGGCTAATAAGCTATAAACAAGGGGGCGGGACCGCGAGGCCGCACCGGAGGGACCAGGCTGCGCCGGCGCAGGCTGCAGGCGCGACCACGACCGAGCAACGATAACGATAACGAATCGATGATATTTGGCACATGCGTGAGCAGGCCCGCATAATCGATTGCACGAGTAATGGATAACGCTACGTCGATTCAGATTAATCAGGGGTCACACGGACCGAACCTTCCATACTTTTCTCTAACGCCTGCAGCTATGAAACTTCTACTAAGATTCGTGGTTTAGCCTCTGGTATAATGCAACCTTTAAAAACTAGACTGAGTGCTCTCACTACTTTTACATTTTATCATCAGTACCTACAGCCTGCAATCACCATCCACTGCTAAACACACTCTCCACCATCACACCTATATCAACTACCAAAATATTAAAGTACTTAGTCATCCTATGTAAATCGCGTTCTTACCTCAACATTAATATAATGCTACCGTCATTTCACAAAGTCTGTACATTGTCCAATATGTTAGGAAGCTAGATTATAAATCAGGGTTGGCTGGCGACTCGGGTTTCACACCTACAAGCCATTAGGCGCAGCGTGGCGTCGCTACCGGACGACTGGCCGAGCTAAATAAATCACAAAGCTCACACCGCAAACGCCTACGCGAAATATGGACAGTTACACTGGTTTCTATACGCTTGTTTACATACATCCTTGTGAAGATCTACACTGTGTACAGATTGGCAAGGACTTCAATTTTTGGCAGTATGAATTACAGAGACTATAATAAGTACTACATTTTGATTCCTAGTTGATTCATGATGCCTTTTATTGTAAATATCGTGTGAAGCTTTTAAGCTTCCTCAACCCAAACTATGATTGTATATACAAACTTTATACATATTACTAGAACTTACTTAGGTACTTATTTTTTCTCATTAATTAAGTACCTACTTACATTATATTTCTTATTCGAGAAGAATTATTATTGCTTAGTTTTAAAAGCATTATGCCATGTTAGTTTTATGCTAAGCATACTTAATGGAAATATAGAGGTTAAAGAAAATGATAGGTTCGAGTTTTCCTTTGATCTATGACTTCACAAGTGAAGAACAAAGTCATTAATTACTTACCCATGTTAGAAATATTGTTTATAAATACAGTTCATACATTGCATATTGTATCCAATATTTCCAATCGTGTAAGTAGGTAAGGGGCCGTCCATTAATCACGTGAGGCTCAAAGGGGGGGGGGAGGGGGCACGGAAAACCTCACGAAACATCACGAGGGGGAGGGGGGGGGTTTCTCGTTAGACATCACGTGTATTTTTTTTTGTCAAAACCAAACTTTGGTTCTGAACCAAAATTTTGAACACCGCAAAAATTTGAACGATTTGTAGTATGACCTTGATTGACTCGCCCACCGTTGCTAAGCAGCGACTCCCCGCGTGCCACCCGCCCTGACCACTTGCAATTTTCGTTTTATTTTAACTAGTCAAAAATAGCTTTTACATAGACTTCCAAAAAAATACACGTGATCCAGAGGGGGGGGAGGGGGGGTGGTCCCAAACCTCACCAAATATCACCAGGGGGGAGGGGGGGGGTCAAAAAATGAGAAAAACTACCTCACGTGATTAATGGACGGCCCCTAAGACTTAAGAAGACTTCATCACCAGGGGGGAGGGGGGGGTCAAAAAATGAGAAAAACTACCTCACGTGATTAATGGACGGCCCCTAAGACTTAAGAAGACTTCATCACCAGGGGGGAGGGGGGGGGGTCAAAAAATGAGAAAAACTACCTCACGTGATTAATGGACGGCCCCTAAGACTTAAGAAGACTTCACTATAAAGTTACCAGGTTGCTATAATGGAAAACATGCATATATAAGTTCCAACATTGCTTATTTTTGTTTTCATAATGCAATCAAAATTTACTTAAGGCTGTCACTAAAGCTGGAAGAAAATCAGAATCTGTCAAATCTAGTGAGGGGGGGTTGAGGTATGCGGGGCGTTCTACGGACAATGACATGAAATTTTAACATAGTACTCGAAAACATAAAAGTGAAGACATGCCACTTTGTTAAAAATATACTAAGTAAGTAATATTGTTTTGTGATACGAAAATATTTATTTTTATTTGAAAGTATTTTTAATATTTAATAATTAATTATATATAAAGTCGTACCCGTGCCGATATTTATACAGGTTGTTGCAAAAAGGGTTTAATACTATGCCGAAACCTACGTGTGCAGCATGTTATTGATGTTATTTCTAAGCCAGGAAATGAAATCAGAATGTAAAAAAATCGCGAAAATATTATCAGAGTTTAATAGTTCAGGGTGTTGTATTAAACTCTGCCCCCGTGTAATAAAAAAAGTATAGTTAGCCGAAAGGGCGTTACTCAGGCGTCACTCTGAAAAACTTTTATCCTACGTAATTTTTTATATTCATGAAAAAAACGCTTCTTCATATATTGTTTTTTGGTCACGTGACCTTTTCGTTAGACGACCTGTTTTTTTTTGGTGTTTCAAAAGCAGAACAGTAGTTTGCAGAACTCTGCATATACAGGGTGTCACAAAAGGTTACGTAGCTGGCAAAGGGATATGGGGAGGTCACCAGAAAAATAATAACATGTAAGTACCCCCGCAAGGGAGTACATTAGTACAAGGCGAGAGTGTGTATTTTTTTTTAAGTACTTATGTGTATTTGGGATATGATAGAAATAATATTTTTGTTTCTTAAAAACCAAAAAATTTACACCTTGCTGCGCTCTTTTGCTCACTACCTACACCTACAAATATTGCTGTATTAAAAAAAACGGTTTTGTTATAACGATTATAAAAAAAAAGTTATTTTCATGTCAAGGAGTCATTTACCTAATTACGATTTCACTCAACAGCAGGTGAACTGAAAAAATAAGTTCTAGTTCTATCATCACTTTAGATCGCAAACATTGTAACTCCACTTTTCTCGGCGAAAAGTACTCTTTGGTGTCAATAGAAACGTTTTTTGAATTCACATGTTTTCCTCTTTATTCGAAAAAAAAACTGTATTCCGCATTTTACCATTTGTTTTCCTCTAAACCCCAAACCGTGATTTTTAAAAAGAAAACTTAGTAATTATACCCTTTATTCTCATATACAACGTGCGATGTAGGCGAACGTGAACGAAAACTATGCAATAAGCCTTTGTTTTTATTACTACTTTAGTAAATTACAATAACATACTCAACAATGTTAATTTTTTTTTGCAATGTTATGTTGTTAAATTAAGATCTAATATTTTATTAACATTAAGTTACTTTCAACTTTTTTTTGCATCTATGCGTCGAATCACAGCATGACGGCTGCTGCAGCTTCCTGCTGTCCTGTCCTCCAACCAATCCCACCAGTACTGCAGGTTGCGTCGAATACGAGCCATTCTCTTCGACTTGACAAGACAGGTGCTCCCGGAAGGATCATAGATCGCACGGAACCCGTACCGTATAGAGGCAACGGACTCCTTTGCAACAGCCCCCCAGATTCGGAAGTAGCCCATGCACTGCATGGCGAGCACAGCTGCAGCAATTTTTTCGTAATGAATCATTGGGATGTCATCCCCGAAGGAGGCTCTCAGCCTACCTCACGACCTGTGTGACATTAGAAAAATGCACTGTGCTAACGCTGTTTGCGAGCTTGATTTGCAGGACCGCGTTGTATGCCAAGTTCCACAGCAGAGGGGTCCAAGACCTACCGCTGTGGAACTCCGCAACTGAACTTCTTCAGTGAAAACAAACCCTCTCTTTTCGCATCCTTAATGTACTTGTTAGACACGTATGACCTCTGTCAATTTTCTGCAGATGACGAGATAGAGAAGACAAGTGATGGTATACAAGAGCCGCCCTAAAGGTTCGCCCTCTAGGGGATAGAGTTGAACGCGGTTACTATTTTTAAGCAAACAGCCAGCGCAACAACTCGCCCGTGGTTCTTATCCTGCTCCGACAGTGAACGAACGCAAAGTATTGTACCCACTATTCGAATCCGCATTTCGGATGCCAAACTGACTGTCCGAAAGGTCGAAACCGTACCACCACAGAGGTATGACTCGTTCGAAGAGCTTATCAGGCTCTTACAGCAATCAGATGTGTCGGTACACTGAAAGATAATCTACAGGCCTGCTTTATTTATTTAGGAGCACTAATGGCCTCCTTTCAGTCATTGAGTCACTGGCACTCAGGCTGCGGTTGAACAGGAAGATAGACTGTCTAAACAAATCATTTTTAGGCTAGTTAAAAAAAACTTTAGGTGGGTAGTATGCCAACTAGAACTACAAATAAAACAGTATTTTTGTCTCCTCTAAAATTTGGTCACGAGGAGTTACGATGATTACGATCTGAGGTGACGCTGACGATATTTTATACAAGGTATTGAAAAAAGGGTATAAAGCTTAGCCAAAAGTGGATTTAGGTGCCATTCTGATCCACTTTTCTTCTACAATTTTGAAAATTCACGTAGCAAAACCTTTTACATAGAAACTTATTCGATCACGTGACTTTTTACTATAGAGACCGAATTTATTTTTCGAGAATTTCCAAAACTTGGAGAACAAAAGTTGTTCAGAATAACCCCTGAGTCAAACCCTTTCGGCACAGTATACCCTTTTTGCAACATCCTGTATAGGTAATATCAGGTTTATAAAAGACCTGGGCCTGTAGAGTGAGACTCGGCATGGGGAGTCATAATTTATAGATCTTTTAGGTTGCAGTGGCGAATGGGCACTGGTAGCCCTGCCCTTTTCTATAACTATAACTATAGGTAATTTTATGGCAATTTAAAAATGGTATAACATTTATCTATTTGAAAAAATCATTAAAAATATACATTACCTATCACCCTAATTTAAAAAAAAAATTCAGCCCTTACTTTAAACTTATAACACCCCTCTATTTCCTTCAGGGGTTAAAAAACCTGTGTATTTAATATTTTCTTATGAGTTTGTTTTTTAAAACTAGGCTCTTACATAGTTGTACATAATATTATGCGGTATTTTATTCCACTTGTAACGCATAAAATTCATAGCTACAGTAAACATTTCATTTTTTTCATGGCGAGATACAGTCGCACTTAACCGCTTTTTTGCAAAGCTTGTTAAATAGATTTAAAAAATTATGTAAATTTTAGATCTTCAATTTTTAAAAATACTTACTTATTTTTAACAACCTGTAGTGTACAGACTACCACATCTTAAAATATATATATTTTTAATTAACTACGGTTTTTGGTTTCAAATAAAACAAATTATGAACTTACTTTTCAACACCCTGTATATTGTGTAGCTTACCTACCATACACAACCGTTAAAATAAAATAAATTACCCCTCAGAATATAAACAGGCTCGCGCTTTGGCATACTGCATTGACCGTATAGTTCTTATTCGGAGAATCTAATAAGTGTCATTATGTGCAATGTTTACCTTTATCTATGCATCTGTAACTCTATAGTAAAAAATGTAAACAAATCGAAAAGGCGAAATGTTTTCTAAGAATTTTCGGCTTTTCTGCATCTAAAATGATTAGAAAATTAACTTTCCATAGCAAATGCATATGTATAATAATACTTGTAGTCATAATTTGTTGATTTAATCAGTTTTTGTGAAATATTTGATAAAAAATAAAATGGCGTGGGTATCGCTCCTAACAGGCCGCCACCAGGGCGACGACTGAAGAAATCTGAAATCTGTCACGGTGTCATCATTTTTAAACCGGAATTTATTAGTTTTTTGCAAAAAAAGTTGACTTCTGGTCCATTAAATCCAACTCTTTAAGGTAACTTTGTTAAGAATTTAATTACCTACACATACATATAAGATTCCATGAAAATGGGCCCTCTGATTTCGAGGGTTTTTTCATAATAAGTCAAAAAATGGCAAAAGACATGGTGTGTTTGCAATTTTTTTTAACATACTTATTATAATCCTGCACCAATTTATAAGCAACTAACATGTTCAGTATACCCTCTGCTACAAAATATATTTTTATCAATGTGATAGAAGCCACCGTTTTTCCAATCTAATCAAGTATATCAAGCCGACTTTAGCATTTTAGCTTTAGGGATCCCCTTAACTGAAAAAGATCACTATATTATATACTATAAAATTATAGGTGATGCGTGTTGTATTGTATGTTATGTTAGTAGGTTATACTCAACGCGTCGACGCGAGCTGAGTGTGAACACTGGAGCGCCAATCTGTCCGCAGTTAGCCTGTCTGTCGGCCGACGCATCGACGGACTAGTCCGCACTACGCCACTTAAACACTCCTAGCCAGTAATAACATAGTACCACGTAATAATGGGACTCACCGTGAACAGCTACGTCAGTCAAATGACGAGCCTAGATCACAGGGAAGCCTCATGAGAAACGTAAAGTAATCCCCATAGCATCGGCACCCGCATGCCGCACGCCGGTTGACATCGTAATTGCCTCGCCGACGCCTATCCGCAGTATTCAAGGATTGATTTCCGTATTGTGCGTTTCTCACTCGCAGAAAAACAAAGTTCGCACAGACATGATGTCGGATCAATCGCGCTGCATCGTCGATAACAAAGGAATGGCGCTCGGGCACTGTGACGGCTGTAATTCGTCGTTTCCCTTGTCGGAGTCGGACGCGACGATTAGGGCAGCTCTATTTAGTTGTCTATCCTCTGCCTAGAGCCTGGCAGGCTGGCAGCTGGCACTGGGAGAACGGACGGCTGACAGGACACCGTTACACAATCCACTTAGAAAAACGTTTGCCATGGCCAAGCAAAGTCAATTGATCCAAATGGGGCTATCGATTACCGCTCGCTCCGTTTTTTTACGACCATCTAGTACTTGCAAATGTTGTTCCTGTCTCGAGCGCGCAGATAACATTGACGTAACAATAAATTAGATCATGCTTTCTCGATTAGTACCGACAATTACGAGTTAGTGTTTGCAAGGAGAGTTCCCACCGGCGCGATATGGCAGATGGTATCTGCGTCCGGGGCACGACCCGCGAGCTCGCACGTGGTCGCTCAGATGTCTATCGCTGCTCTAATCGACTGATTATAATCATTCATCTGCAGCACGCTCCGGGAAACAATACCGATACGAGCCGGATAAAGGAGTGCAATTAATGACAATAATTTCAAATGTTTCCGAGCTCTAAAGGCGCTTGAAGCCGCGTGTGATCTAAGACATGTTCAAGTCTTTGTTCTTCCTTTCTGAATCCATTATTGGGAGAGAGAGTTGGGCTTTGCAATGCATAATGTGTAATGGTTCTTGGCTTTTAAACAGATCTAGCACTAAATATTATATTGGCGCCTTTGAATTATTAGGTTTAGTTATCCTTTGAAAACTAATCAACATTTGCCATTATGAAAGCTGCCGCTTTACGTTCGCTAATACATCTCTTTACATTCCTCACCGGACACTGTCGGTACTTTCACCCTCCCAGAATTAGTCCCGACAATGCCACAATAGTCCATAATTATGAAATGTGGTATAACTCCAAAAAGATAGCTAGGTATGTAATTTTTCTCTCGCGCCGCGAACAATGCCGGGCTGTAATGAAAGGAGTCAATCAGCCGGTGTCTGCGAATATTGCGGGCGCTAATTTATGCATCGTTTCATCCCATCTCGGGCGAAAGCGTCATTTTACATTTCTCAGTAAATGCAGTGCATTGCGAACCACTAGCAACAATGTGTCGTTGCAATAACAACGAATGTTTCAGTAGTTTTTTTATCGTTATTAATTATTGAATCCTTTGTAGTCGCACACGTAACATTTAGAATTAGAGCCGGTGGAGAGATGTCTGTATTTAGCGGCAGCGGTGGCGGCGGCGCGGCGGCGGCCTCACACGCGCGATACGTGATACCGCGCGAGCGCTGCGCTGGACTAGTGGTATGAATTTATCGTGAATGCCGTATTATTTACTAGCATTATAAGCATAATTTGCGAAGCTGTCGCAAGGGCCAGCTATAATTTTCCGATGGCAGCAGATCCATCAATACTCGCCCGGGGCCGCGGCCGCTTTCAATTTGTAGGCCGCTTACATCGACAGCAATTACCATCCGGACGGAAGGCCGATCATCATCGATATACGCGCTTAATAATGCCTAATGACACTTAATAAAGACGGAAAATAAACGTGTTATGATTATTTATTATACACCTTGTAAATGTTAACGGTTGCGCGTTTCGCCTGCGCAAGTTTTCATAGCTGTGGGAAAGTTTACTTTGTCTAAATGCAAGGAAAGAATATTATATACTTAACCGCATTACTGACTTTGAAATAATTCCAGATTCCTATCAATCCGGGAAATTAATATATTCTAAGCTTTCTAAGAAATCGCTAATGATTAGGTATTATTTTACAACCTATTCCATTCTATTCTATGTGGGGGTAACAGTACCTGCACCTGGTTCTCTCGAATGGAACCTTTGTGCATATCCCCAAGGTCTAAACTGCCTTCCTAAGCTTGGACCATTTTCCCACCACGCTGCCGCTGGTCCACTGCGGGTTGGTGGGTTCACATAATCTAGATGTGCTAGATCTAGATATGCAGGTTTCCTCACGATGTTTTCCTTCACCGTAAGAGCGATAGTATACATTGTACTTAAGTTAAAAGAACTCATTGGTACATGTCAGCGCCGGGATTCGAACCCGCATCTCTGGCGTGAGAAGCGGGCGCTTACCCGACTGAGCTACCACCGCTCTAGGTATTATTTTACAACCTAAATATATTATGTCATTTTATAGTGCCACCAAGATTTACCTTTTAATTGTATGTATGATAAACGTTCGGGGAATCAAGTTCAGTTCATCATTGATATTTTATATGAAATGAATTCACGAAAGCTTCATAATTTCATGTGATACTCATCATAAAGCCATGCAATGCAATATTCTAATATGGGTTCGCATTTAAGTCCGATTCGGATTCGGATCAACTTTTAATAAAATTAAACCAACACCAAAAACAATAAAAAGTACAAAATAATTTTATTTTGAGACCACTTCAATGAGACATTGCCTCAGCCGGTATAAGTACAATTATTTTTGCTTCCATGCTTAGAATTCTAGAATTCGGTTATTAGAAATGAGTTAAACAACCTAAGCAATAAGCAAGTACTTACTAGGGCATGCAATACCGCAATACCGGTATTCGTAATACCGGTATCAGGGACAAAATTCACGCTTTTTTCAATACCGGTATTGAAAGTTAATACCGGTATTGAAGTAATACCGGAATCAGACTTTTTTAGGCTATAAAAAAGC
Source organism: Plutella xylostella (assembly GCF_932276165.1). Classification (NCBI taxonomy): domain Eukaryota; kingdom Metazoa; phylum Arthropoda; class Insecta; order Lepidoptera; family Plutellidae; genus Plutella; species Plutella xylostella. Next base: position 4,359,681 of record NC_063984.1, on the reverse strand, counting down.
GATTAAGATATAGTATTCCTATGTACTGTGAAAGCGCACTTGTTTCCAACCGTTTAATGCAGTTTTCGGCCGTTTGATACTACTGTTGTCCATGCGTAAACGGACACTGGATGTAAAAATAATAATTTATTGTAAAATTCAAACTCTAATACTCAATTCTCGTATAAATCTATTATAAAAATCTAAATTTCATTGCGTTTTCTCGTTTTATTTTGACCTATACGACCTTTAATCACAATATATGCCATTTATTACAAGGAAAACTAATACCGGTATTAATACCGGGATCCCGGTATTGAGTTGCAATACCGGAACTCAATACCGGTATTGAAAATGGTTCCGGTATTGCATGCCATAGTACTTACCTAATATTATGACATGGAACCATTTACAAAAATCTATAGTTTTATTTTTAATTATACGAATCATTCAAGTCTAAGCACGAAGGTAGTTGCCATATACTTACCATTAAGTAGTTCCCCTCGACTGCCTCCCGTTTCCATCATCAGATCAGCGCCAAGTCACCATCATATTGTTTTGTTACAAGAACTAGGTATATTTGGGCTCTAAATTTGATAAGAAAAATGGAAATTCATACCCAATTTTAACACCTTTTACCTGGGCGGCGGCATTTATTTTTGAAATTTAAATGCATCCAGCATCCCTGAGGTTAACCCAATACATCAAAAAATTACTATCCGTATCATACAAAAAACATATACTTATATAGACTACTTGAGAACCTCCTCCTTTCTTCGATGTCGGTTAAAAACCAGGCTTGCTGCAATACTGGTCTAGTCTGAGGTTTAATTTTTTTCATGTCACTTAGCCAGTAGATAATGAAATTTAAAATTTTGCGCTGGGGTAGTATACCTCAAACTAACTGTACCTATAGCTCAAACAATGTGCAAGCTGGAGTTTCGGCACGGAAGGTTCTTCGAAGCGCCCATAACCACATCCTAGGACCGTGGGGGTCACTCTATATGACGAAAAACAAAGTTTTCGAGCGCCGCTGCTCGAGCCATGACTCTATTTCGTTGTATCTAACGTTTCGATTTCATAACCGCTCTAGTTTGTTCGTTTTCGTCAGTGAAGTAACCCTCCAGAAGGAAACGGGCTGGAGTGGAGACCACGGACAGACTATCGCAGCTTTTAAACGCAGAAAAAACACATTATGTTTTTAGATTTTCCTAGTCACCTTATGATTATGACACGAGACTAAATAAAGGTTTTACACATAGTAATAATAAGACAGGTTTGGATTCATTTCTGTTTATTTCACACTTAGGGCTCTACCCTGATATGTGTCCTCTACTCTCACTTGCTCACATAATACATAATATATTAATTACACATTTATGTATAGCTATGTACACTAATATTTATAGAATGGGATACTTTTTATGAAATTAACCAAATCCAGAAACGGTGATTTTTGCTTAGTTAGGTAATACGTATATAGAAACTCAAAGAACATCTACATACGAGTATCAACGACTTTTCATTAACAGTGAATAGTAATGGCCTTATTTTTTATCATGGGTGCTCGCAAATCACAATGATTTCAGTTTCGCCAGTTATAAATATGAATTATATTGTACTGGCCACTACAGACAATACGAAAACAAGCAGTTAAATACGTAACCCAGCTAAGTTATAAGGTTTTGTAGAATGTTTGTAAAGCGGCTAGAAACATACGAGTATAGACTTTTTGAGTGGTACACGCGAGTCTTGAGTGCTTTGTTCTATGTTTTCGACTGACATAATAAACATACAAAAATCGTATATTTTGCGATTATTTTACCAACCCTTTTTAAGTTCTGTGAAATGAGGGGGTTAATTAAAGTATTACTGTAACAAATTGTTTCTATATAAAATGAATCGAATTAAACGGAGTTCATAATGAAATAATCTGATACTACAATTAAAATTAACTGGCCATGTACATAATAATATGTAGTTTTTAAATTTTTAATATAGAACGCTACATTATAACATAAGAATTGATACCTTCTTATAATTCCTTAAATCAAACTTCTCCCATCCTTTATAAACTTAATTATGCTCTAATTGACCATTCTATGTCTGTACATTACTTATCACTATAAAAATAATTTAACTAACAACTTCGATCAATATACTGTATACTAAGTAGATAAACCAATGTAATAAAAAAACATATTTTGCAAAACGCAGTTAACTTTTTGTTACCTTTTGGTAAAAAATGTTATGGACCAGAAATAACAAAAGTTACTAGTTTAGGGGTGAATGACATGCTTGTATTGAAGTTAGAATCATAATTATTATAATGATCTTTAATTGTCTGATCAAATTTACAATTGTCAACTGTTAAGTTTGAATAGTAGATCGGTTTTAACATTAGATGGTGTGTGTTAATTTTTCAGGAGCATATCATGTATACCCTGTTTTTCATAGCAATTTGCAATGGATTTCTTTGAGCATAGAGATACTTATTTACATACGTACAATAAAAAGGAATGTAATAAGTTATGTATTGGCAACAAATTAAGGTAATGTACATACATTTAACTTATCCTTAAGTACAATTAATACAATAAATAGTAGGTACAACGAAGATAGTTGCCCAAAATCCATATAACTCTTTACTATGTACTTGAAAGCACATAAAATTCTACGTACAAATTCTTTGGTGAATTATTTTTGAATCATAATCTTGCCCTTGGATTAAAATATTACTTACATTAAAATTATTACATTATACATTCTATATTTTACAGTGCATGATACTTATAATTTTATCATCTTATTATCGATAGTATTTTTATTTATTTCGGTTAGGAACCATGAATACTAAATTACTTTTAAGAATCACCCTTGCCTTTGAAACTACAAGTTAAAGTCACTATGGCTGGGATAAGTAAGTAGCTCGTACTTGTATATAATTTTTACTGTATGTAAACTGTAAATTCATAATGAGTAGTCCGTGCGGTCTCCTGTACACGCACAAAGTCACAGCACTTTAGCTCACAGCTGCTTTTAATTGCATCAAATTGTGGTAGAGAAGTACTGCAGCATCAGTTCAGTGTGGATGCCGTGGCGAGGGCGCGTGGTCGGGGCGCTGCGGGGGCGCGGCGGGGTGCGCGGGGGGTGGGTACGGGCAGTAGCGCAGCGGGGCCGAGGGTTTCTGCAGCCAGAGCTCGGGCGGCAGGGCCAGGGGCTGCGGCCAGGAGGGCCACGCGCGCCCGCCCAGCGCCAGCAGCTGCAGCGCGGGGGCCGAGCGCGCCCACGCAGCGCGCTTCTCCGCCTCCTCCTCGCCGCCCCCGCCCCCGCCCCCCGCGTACAGCCGCAGCGGGGACCGCAGCAGCTGCTGCTCCATCAGCATCAGCTCCATCGGATCTCTGCGGATAAACGAGAAGGAATCATCAGACTTTGTTAGTTATGTAATGATTAGGGAAGAGCGCAGACAGCCGTAATGTTTGGGTTGCGGACTATGAATGGCTGTGATATTGCTATTCGGCGAATGTGTGCGTGCGGAGTTGCTCGCACGTAGCTTTCAGCGAGCGCGGCGCATGAAGAGCTTCCCGGAACGCGACCACCGCCGGGCCACGTGCTGTTCTCAAATCTCGTAAAATAACATCGTAATAATCGCTACGCTGGAACTGAATAAAACCTCGTAAAAGTAATATTGTTCATACTTAATGCAATGTAAACACTCAAGATTTTATACCTTTTGCCATAAAAACACATACATACTGCAAGATGTTGTTTTGTGATAGTGGCAATAAACTTATGTCTGAAGGGAGGCAAGACTAGTGCACGAGGCCATAGTCCTGTCATATTGCTGTCCAAATAAACAAGGTAGGGTTATATTGACCGTGAAGACGGATTATCAGTGTAGCGCGAGGTTATTCGCGGAGCTTCCTCGAAGAGTCTTTACGAGTGTGGTGGCTGTTAACGAGGCGCGGAGTGCGGCGTGCTTTATGGCAGCGCCACACTCCGCGTGCCTTTATTGATTCCCGGAGGTTGTCGCGGGGCCCGCCACCGAGCACGATTCGCGCTAACACTCTATTTTCGGCGCACTTCGCGTCTCCCACTAAACTAAACTATTCCCTACTTTATGTTTCGGAAAGAAAAGCCCTGCTTACATATTCCTCTCAAATCTCAACCTATTCATTTATATCCATAGCTGTTTGCACGAGATTGTCTGTATCATAATCCTGTTCGAGTAAAAAAGGACGCCTCACAAACACTTAACGCACAGGTATGTCCGATCGCCTCAGAGCGGCAAATGAGCGTGACGACGTGGCGAGGCTCGGAATTGGCATGACATCACGAGATACCGTGTCGAATTTAATCTATCACCGCGCGGCGGCCGCGGGCGCCGCCGGCCGGTAGTGGCACGCAAGCCGGCGAGCACTACAACAACTAATTATCGAAATACTGTAATAAGGAGCTTTCAATAAACAATTATAGGGAAAGTTGATTGATTGTGGAAAAGCTGGATGCTTGAAGTTGGACATAGTAAATTAACGGTACAAATAGATTTATATAAATATACGACGACCGAATGGTGTAGTGGTTAGTAAGTCCGACTGCTATGCCGAAGGTCCCGGGTGCGATTCCCGGTCGAGGCAGATATTTGTATCTGTCCGATTAGTCCGATACCTATATTATAGGTTCTGCCTATAGTTTAGATTCGGATGTCCGTGCGTAAGATATCAACACCTATTATTATTATAAAATGGGACTATGTCCTATTCAGGCTACGGGCTATATACTTGTTTCACAAAAAAGTGTTTCTGCGTGAACATGAAAATAAAAGCATAATAATTACAGTAGCAACTATTCGCGCCACAATTTTAATAATAGCGCATAAAATGCCGGCCCAACCCGCCCCTCAGCTGACCGACGCAGAAACAACCTTCATCGAACGCAAAACGAAGACGATTGACGCGGTTACGTCCATTACGCTACAATCAAATTTAAAGTGGAATAAATTGGTTAATTTTAACTAAAACATTCCATGACACTAATGTTTTGAAATTTACACGTCGGTGCGCTGGAAGTGGAAAGTCGTAAGAGCCGCGACTGCGAGCTGTTGAGTCGGCAGTTAGAGCGGTTCTCGGCCGCGCGGAGGCGGTAAAGGCATATTTATTATGATCTCGGTATCAGCAATAGCCAACACTTTCCGGCGGCAAATTACAGGGCGGCCCCGTCTGAGCCGCCGCCGCTAGGGACGCCACGCGAGCGCCGACTTATCGATATCTCCCGACGATTTACTATTTAACATCGATGCGAATCAAGATAATTTTGCGGTTGAAATATTGGGCATTGTGATTTTTTGTGCACCCTTTTCTGATTTTGCAATCTACCAGCAAAAATAAGCCAGTAAGTGGGCACACTCAGCTTAACGTTGGTGAATGCAGAGTTACTGTAATTTTGCAAAACGAACATGGTAGACCTTTATTATTTAAAAAATATTACACTATAAATATTATTTATTTATAATAACTAATCAATCATTCCAATATCGATACATTCATCACAGGCTTCTCGCCATCAATCTCTAGTCTGCATTTTAGCTCAGACACGCACTCCGTGTTGCGCTATAAATCTTGCTCCATCTGAGCTATTAGAAATCTGGAAAGCTTCTTCGACAGCTGCTTTTGCAAAATCACATCTAATTTTACATCGACGCAGTTCTAGGAAACGGTTTATTACAAATATTACTCGTGATTGTCACTTATTTGTAGCTAAAAATATGATATTATGAAACAATTAGCGCGAGGCGTGAGAGGACGCCGCGGGCGCGCAGTTGTCGTTAGAGTTATTCCTAGCTCGTAAGTGAATTGCACGCAATTAACGAAGAGGTGCGCCACTCATAAATATAACTCCTCGCCCGGCTTAATACTGGCCCTGATTGACCGAGAGGCGTGTCTTATTAATTAATGGACGAAAAGCCGCCGACCGACCCCGCACCGAATAATCGCACGCCCGATTCTCACACAACGGCCATTCATCACACTTATTGTCTGACGATTCTAAACGTCAGCGAGAGAACTCATTAAGTCTACGCTGTATTATCAAGCCATTTTGAAACTAAAACAGATTAACATTACAATTAGTGGTAATAAATAATGAATTTGGTAAAACGGAAACGGCGAGCAATTAGTGCTAATTAAAGTTATCAGCAATAAAAATCACAGTCTGAGCCGCCAAGTCATAGCCACTCATCCGATATTAGACGCTGGCAACCTCCCGGAGACCATCATTTCCTCTTAATAGAAGTCGGCAAATGTAAATTAAATAGTGATAAGATCGCGTTGTAGGTCCGCGTTGTGAGAGCGAGAGGGCACGGGCGGCTCACGAAGCACGGTAGCGGACGCTGACATCCACACGAGTGTCTGTCACTTCCACCTGATACCTCCGTTAATTATTCCGCCTTTCAATGAAGTTAGATCGCAATTGAGATAACGCATCTCGCACCACTGATGGAGGAAGTCGGAATAGCCGCGTCACAATGTGTCGAGCAGAGCTTCGAGTCTTTGTTTTAGATAATCCTTTGAGTTCGCGGCGTGAGGCGTTGGAATGCGAGTGTGACATGGCAGTTCTGTGAAGCGGGCGCGGTACACTCGGTGCCCGCTCGGTAATTGCTTCGATAACATCTCGAATTACCCGTCAGTCTCAGCTCGTCGCTCGCTGTATCAATTAAGCAAGAATCGGTAGCAGCGGCCCCGGCTACCAGCGTTATGTGTCGATTAGATTGCCTATTAGATTAATAATGGGTTCAATGATTCTGCTGATCATTGGTTTAGAAATTTGAGAATCACTTTAGTCTGTAGTCGGTGGTAATGATCCGATAGCAAGTGATGCTCCAAATTTAATAGCACGATTTATTATCATGTTGGAATTACAACAAAAGATTAATAAACAATTTCGCAAAATAATACATCAAGAGATGATATATATTTTAATGTTTAACCTAATAGTAAAAAAACAACATCTGTTGATAATTTTCGAAACAGGTAGAGAAGATTATGTGGTGAAATGGCATGCGGCCGGCAGGAAGGGGCGAGTGCTGGAAGGTGTCAGGTAATTGGAACAAATCATAGAGCCACGTGGGAGGCGGCCGGCGGCAGCCTCCGTCACGACACGACCACGACACGGCCACGGCACGGCGCTGGCACGACACCGACACTCGGTGGCATTTCGTGTCAGCTCGTAATTAGCAACCATGTACTTATTACTTATTATAACTACGCGAAAACACGACTCATTTGCCGTTATTGATCGTTTTCCCTTAACTGCCAGTGCAATTATCATTTACCTCATCTCCAATTAATATTAATGCCGAATCGGTAATTCTCTTTGCATAATTGAGCAGGTCGACGCGATGCGAGCCGCGGACACACCTGACCGGCCGGCCGCGCCTCCGGGGAGCCGCTCCGGCCGAATGTGCATCACACCGATGCCCAGATAATAGAAATGCGCTTTAATTTGTCGTTTAGGGCATAATAAGCGTCGGGCCCTGTGATTACGCGCGCCGCCGCCGCGGGCCGCCGGCTCTGATGACGTGAGGCTGTTTCCACGCGATCGCGCTCCCAGCCGCCCCGCGCCCCGCACCGCTCTCCGCCGGGATTGTGAAAACGCCCTTGCGAACTAACATTTTCGTATGCCCTTCGGCAAATTCTTTCTTCGAATATGTAAAAAATTGGAAGAGCATTGAGTAATTGACAGCCGGCGGTGTAATTGGAAATTGTTTTAAACAAAAGCTTAATGAGTCGCTTCTTAAAGGGTTTTTACGATAATGAAAATTATTATATTTTAAGGTAGGTTGTCGAGCCGCTTGAAACAATGCTGATACAGTTCCCACGGTCCGTGCAGCGGACATGTCGCTGTAGCTACTTATAACAGTTTATCGATACACGCCGTGTGCAGAACATCATTACGCAGCTTTACAACTACGGCATTACTTGGAAACTGCGATGCGAGGCTAGTGTTGGGCAACATTGTATTTTACGACTTTGGAATCTATCTGAAATAACTAGACGTCAATTAAATACAGTTGTTAACTCTTATTACTTTGTGTCTAATCGGCTATTGTTTTTATGTGATTCAATAAGTCTGTGTTATTAACAATGTCATTAGTCTACTTTGCCTGCTTTAGATGCACATATTAATTAATTAGTCTTCAACAATAAACAATATTGGCACCTAGTCAGAAGAAATATCGATATCAACTTCGACTAGGCGGATACTGAAACTTAGTGAAGTATCTTTAACTAATCTTCATAATGAACCACAATCTTGCACAGCGCGAAAGCGTTTTATCTCGATATTCGGCAAAATCGATTACAAAAATGATAACAGGCTGTGCGGTCGATCAGCTCTCGCGATCAAGCGCTGCGTATCTCGAAATTCCCGAACAATCAGAGGCAGGGGAAGGCGCGTTTTTAATCTTTTATTCATGTTGGAGCTGGCTCGCCGGCAAATTGCAGGGCAGCCGGCCTAATGCCTTTCAACTGTTGCTAATAACCTGCCAATTTATCAACCTGCCTGCCGGCTACGAACCTCGCACTTCGCTTTAGGCTCACCGTAGACCATTCTTTTGCATCGTAAAAGTGAAAATGTGTCCATTAGAAACTGAGATTTTCGGGCTGTGAATATCTTTTGGTATCACAATAAGAACAGTTTAATTAATGTATTAAAACTAGTACGTAGGTGTAGGTATATTAAATTTATTCTAACTTTATCAATCAAACTATCTGTTTCGCGAGGACATTAGCTATTCCGTTTAGAAGTAGGCGGCCAGTGGAAATAGCAAAACCTACCGTGCTTTAGACATGCAGCCAGTAGCGGTTGGATGAGAAAAGCCGTTATCAGTATAATACGATGCTTTCTACCAAAGGCCAACACTATACACGATTGGATTCCCATAATCATGAAGAACTCACCTATCAAAGTCAGTTAGCCGCGAGGAATCCCGAAAGCCCTTCGCGAAGGGATTGGAGTCGATCTTCAGCTTGGTGATGAGTTGGTTCTGGTAGGCGGTGACGGCGGTGAACACCGTCTCCGGGAACACGAAAGTCCGATGCTGCTCCTGCGCCAGGTCGGTGATGGGCCCGGAGCCTTCCCGGACCTTCACCAGGTGGATCCGCGGCTGGTACCGGTGCATCGAGTTCAGCACGATCTGGAGAAGTGAAGGACTTGTCAGTGTGGTGATTGGGTTTCTTATTGGATTAGAAGGGGCAACTTATTTTGATTTGATGAATAGTTGTGGTATAAATTATCATTATCACTGTACCGGGAACCATTCAGACGTAGTAAAAGCCAAATATTATTGTAGCATAATTCTTAATGTGGGATCATTACATAAATGCCCTAATCCAACTTGAAAAAAATAACCTGAAAACTTAAAACGTCTAATTAGATTCAATTGGATTCTCATAATCCTATTAGATTCTTGTTGTACTCGTTGAGAAAACATTGTGAGTTTAATATAAAGCTGTTGTGGAAACACACATGTTAGAATCGAAGAAGGGGTCAAAATATACAATAACGGAGGATTATGCAAAACAACACAAAGTGAGAGGAGACAGATGTTTCTAAAGTTATGTGGCCGTACGAACAATAATAGCAATATGCTATTTTAAGTATGCAATTTCGTAAGTAGCATAAAATATCTCTTATCTTGACTCTATTTGTTATTGCCTACTTATTTAAGTGACTATCAATAAATATAATAACTAATATCAGCGATTTATTACATTCTTTCCTGAAAACTCATCACTATTGCTCTAGTCGAAAGGAACACGTCTCAAATAATTTCAAGGGTAAGAATATAGTCTAAAAGAAGATACAAAAAACTTCTTATTAATCATTAGTAGGTAACATTTATAATATTTTGGGGTGTATTATTAAGTGGGTGAGGTGATTTCTCAATGATAGCGCAGTAATTAATTAGTGTCGGGACGGCCGTCGCGTAGTACCTACTATAGCGATGTGACTCGCGATAACGGCCGTCTGTTTTACATTGATACACAATTTTATTTGTAGACTCACGGACAATGAAAAATTTCCATTGAGAAATAACGAAAATACTCCTAAAAGAAAAAAACTAACTATGACGCCTTCTGCAATATGTAAGTACATTAAACGGTGCATCAGAATATTACCTACTAAAATAGTAAATATTTTATTCGCATTTGCCATTAAATGTTTAGAAAAGATAGGGTCATCTGTTGTCTGCATTTCGTAAAGTGGAACTGTTTCTTTGCCCGTGAGTGTAAAAACATTCTTCCCGATGTTGTTATTTTTATAAAATCTCCTGTTTTAAGGGCATAATAGTAACACTTGTTTAAACTATTATTTTTCGAGTTATATTCAGCCAACTCTTTCATTTTGATACGCGCATTGATATTTTTATATCAAAGAGGGCATGACCAATCCTATTACAAAATATTATTATTAGCTATTGAATAGGATGCAAATTAATTCCCCAATGTATCCATTTTACGGTGAAGCTAAAGCAAAAGCTCTCGATAAGCTTTCACATAGTGCATGCGTAGGGAACGACCCGCTGACTGGTATGGCGGCAAATTGTCAGTACGCTTCCACTGTCTGATGAGATAATTACTGTCTGTAAATTAATTAATGTACGTCTACTACATTTTTAATTTACACTCAGCTTGAATTGCCACACGCTCTGGGCTTTCTCTAAGAGTTAATTTGCTTCTTTATGTAAATAAGACTCTACTTATATGCTCTTACATAAGTATCCTTCTGTAAATATATGCCTAGGTACTTTTTTGTATTTTATTCACTTCCTGTGTCATCAATTGGAAATGAGTTGGAGTTTTAACCAGGAACAAAATAAATAAATTTGTATGCTACGATTTACGAGCTTTATTATTTATGCTACGCCGCGCCGTAGCACCGGCGTAGCATAGACGGCGTAGCAAAAAAAACCACCATCAAAATCTGTTTTCTAGTAAACACTACACTTACCCTATATTTATTTTAAACACCTTTGATAATTACAATATAAGCTATAATCAATTGTATTTCAACAAATCCACAGCCCATTCATTTTAACTACGATCTCCAATACTATAATCAATAGATTATAATCCAGCGTCCCTTGGACCTCACCTACCGAGATGTTACTAACATCTACGGGTCACTAATAACCGGTCGCAGATAAGATTTAAATTTGGAACAGTAGGCGTGGTTACAGTCATTATTACTCCTCTAATTTCGACACCTGCCCGCGCCTTAATGAAATATTATCGCCCGAATGAATAATGTAGTACCCCATGTATCACTTTTGCCTTTATTACTGCTAATATGTGTTTTTACATGTTTACGATTTATACAAAATATAAAGTTATGATGGTCCTTTTTCCCACGAGATTTTTTAACACTGTCTTAATGTCTTATGTCTATCATCTGAAATATTCTGCAATTGTTGCACAAACTGCCACCTCCAAGCCATGAGACAGAACGTGTACATCAGAAAAGGGGACACGGGGGAAAGCGGCTTAGTTCAACCCACCGGGCGCTCACCGCAATCAGCAGGCAATATCAATCTTTAATATCTGAGTAGTAGGGTAGCATATGGGTTGCGGTGACGGGCGAGATAGGTCGCGGTGGGGGCGGTGGGAGGGGCGGGGGCCGGGCGGCGGCGGGGGGAGGGGGCAGATGCCTCGCGACCGCTCAACTGACAACACGTATTTTGAGTTACTTTGGCGCAAACAAAGAGCTGCTTGTAGAGTGTGTAAGTGAAAAGGGCTGATGGAAAATATCAACTTTATAATTATTTCTTAGGTTGACTGTTTAGTTTTGAGGGTAACATTTTTTTATTATTAAGTACTCTACTATTATGTTTATTTTTTTTGTAATGTTTAACGTGTAGACTAGTTAAATTTTGTTTAAGTATTAATAAGCATATCCACACATTCATTTCAATAATACGGAATCACACAAACACAAAATTATAACACGCGCAGTAAAAATTACCTTTTATTACGTTGGTTATTTTAATCACTTACTTACCTACTGATTGTTTTTAGTGGCACTGGCAACCGTAGCCGGTAGATCTCAACACGAGCCACAAACAAATCCCGAACCGTTTTGTTTTGGCACCAGATCGTTTCGTAAAATACGCTTTAAAATATAAATGTAGTCGTCATCCGGCGCGACACTCGCGACAGGCCGTCAATGGCGCGTCGATGTCGCGATTAGCGGATGAGGGCGGATTAGCGCGGCTTGTCGCTTCCACGCCCGGGCCCGGCCGATCAATCTAGCACAAATAGGTATACGTACTTGCAGGCCGATGAAAATTTGACTAATCTGTTCCCAATAAGTCAGGCAGTTTAGATTTACCAGCCACGACACTGCGCTATATGCTTGTTGTAAGTACCAACTCCAACCATCTCAAACTCAACTTGGCGTAAATTGCATTGTTTGGTTTTTAATATTTACAGTAAGTAGTTGATTAGGCGACGAAAATGTATTTGTAGGTTACAGATGGATAAAGTAAATAAGGCTTAAAATTTCAAAGCAATTAATGCATCTATGTCTCTATAGATTCATACTAACAGTATACTACATAATACGTATATACGTAATACAGTACTATTGGCTTATAGGTTGGCTTGCCATGTTTAAAAGCGTCATGAGGTATGTAAATACCCCGGCGCAGCGCGACCACACCGCCGCCGGTCGGGGACTAATGATGACGAATGACCGACTATTTCATCAATGTCCATAAAGATGTCCAATTTTATTGACCACGTCCAATTCTGATACACACTTAATCTCCTTAAACCAGTAAAGTGGCACAGAATCCTATCACATTAACATTATTAAGACCTTTCGTATTATCTTTCTTCTAGAAATTATAGTTGAGATATTTTGTTAAAAGTTAGCTTTAAGACAAAATTGACTTTTTATTTATCGGTTTCATAACTCCCGAATTGTTAATAAACATCAAGTCTTCCATTAAATTAATATTCTCTGAACATTTGACACGCGTGTGACACCCATTTAGTCATCTAAATGCCCACTAGGTATTTCTTGAAAGCTCACAGTTTTTTTATCATAATTTTTAATAGGAATTAAACCGGAAAAGTGAATAGAAACAAGATTTGGTTATGCAAATAGTAGCACGCGCCTATATTACATTAGAGATATCACCAAATTCAATATAAAATTTGATGCGTGGGCGGTACACTCGCGCAGACAAAGTTACCTGACTTTAAATTATGATAGTTTGTAAAATATTATTTAGCCTACTAATGAAAGTAAGTCAGCAATATATTTATACCGAATTATGTTTAAATAGTTGCACATTATATCACTGTACGTATATTACACTGCCGGGCAATGAAATAGTTCCACTGATATAACATCAAATTACTCCTAAACGGAAAATGCTAGCTTAATGACGCCTTCTGCAAGATTGAAGAATATTTAATTGCGCATCAGAATATTCCCATGTAAAAACTTAAATATTGTAATAAAAACTTAAATTAAATGTTTTTCAAAAATGGGGCATTTGACAAATAAAACAAAATCTCTAATTATGCGTTTATTAGGTGTAAACGTGGTATTTTGATAACTCAGTACTTGGTGTTTCCTCGACGTGCTCTCAATACAGCTTCTACGCGATTGGGCATTCTGAATACCAGATTCCTCAGCATATGCTGAGGAATGTTCTCCCATTCTTTGATGAGCGCGTCTTTCAAGCCACGAAGTGTAATTGGAGGTGGAACTCGGTCTTTCACAGTTCTGTCGAGCTCGTCCCAAGCAAGCTCAATGGGATTTAAAACCGGGGCTCCTTGCAGGCCACTCCATTTTGTGGATTCCTACGTCATGAAGATACTCATTTACAACTTGAGCAGTGTGCGCCCGTGTATTATCGTGCATGAACATTGCATTCACGCCCATATTGGCCAAAAACGGACCAGCATGTTCATTGAGGACCTCATTGATGTATCTCACAGTAGTTAGGTTCCCGTTCTCGATCGGAACTAACGCTGTTGGACCCTCTGCAGAGATGCCCACCCGCACGCGAAAACTGCCTCCGACGTGTGCCACTTTTTCTTCAAAACATACTTGTGAAAAATGTTCTCCTGGTTGTCGGTATACTCTTTTCCTCCCATCACGATGGTACAGCATGAATTATGACTCATCTGAGAACATCACTCTGCCCCATTTGTCCTCACCCCATACTGTATGATTACGGGCGTATCGCAATCGGGCAACTTTATGATGCCGTTCCAGTTTTGGGCCATTTGCTGGCTTGTAATGCTTTAATCTTCTTTCGGCAAGACGTCTCCTGACTGTTCTTCTATTTATTGGCTCCCTTCGAACTTGTAGAAGTTGTTGTTGAACGGCTACTCCCGTCTGATGTCGATTTCTTAACATGATTTCCGCAGTGAATCGATCTTTTCGGACTGTTGTGCACCTTGGCTTGCCAGTACCTGGTCTTCTCAAGTTTAATCCAGTCTCCCTAAACCTTTAGATCACTCGTCGTACAGTAGTATGAGTCACGCCCATTATTCTTACCGCATTTCTTTGGCTGGTTCCCATGTCCACCATGGTGATGATTCTCGCACAATCCTCGCGTGATACAGGCGTGATTTATGGGTACGAGAGCCGCAAGACTTTACAATTTCATAATTATTTCACAACGACAAAAAAAGAATGAAATAAAAAGCAAAACTAAAAACGAAGCAAATGTTTTCCTAAACTTTCAAACCCAAAAATTTTGCTTCTTATCTTGTTTTGTCCATGGCTTCGAAAATAACACTATTAAAAAGAGTTTGCATTTAAAAATGTTTGCATAATAAACTATATTTCATTAAACTTTTTAATTCATGAATCTAGGTTCTATATCTTAGGAGATATTAAGGTGTTTGTCGGCATTTTGTGGGTGGAACTATTTCATTGCCCGGCAGTGTAATTTTAATATTTTCCTATAGCCAGTATGAAAACAATGTTTTTGCCTTCATTTTAAATTAAAATAGTACCTATTAATAACAAATACCATTGTGCATAGTTTAGGTACCTAGGTACTTACGTTCTTTTCCAATAAATTCCTGAAACTTACCAGTGTGTCAAAGGTTAAATGTTGTCTATGCTAAATTTGAAAACGTCAGATTAAAATTTTAGTAGCTAGGTATATTTAATTCAATTTCATATTCATATTTTGATTCTTAAGTAAATATTTATCTGCTTATAATATTTATAATTTTAAATGAAAACTCCTAATTTTTATCCAAAGCAGACCTAATCTTCTAAATACCATAAAAAAGTCACGTTAGTAATAATGACGAATGGCTCTCTTGACTCCATCTAACGGGCAAATTGTTAACGAAAACGATAAATAATCCTTTGTTGACAATTTAAATAAATAAACAATAAACGTGTTTGTAGTAGCCACACAAATGTATTCTGTTACGACGAAACACTATCATTATTCATTTTGGTCGTGATGTTTATACCTCTTAGCTTTATTTTAATATCGTTACAGAATAGTCCCCAATTAAAGTATACTTTATGCGCTTGTAAGCTGATAAGTCGTTACCTCTTGAACTACACATGTATGTAGTAAAAATAGATGCACACACCCGAACGTCCGTCATAATATCAATGGTTGTAAATACGATACCAAAATAAAATACATACTCGCTCGTAAAAACAGTGACATCGGGAGTCGAATGAAAAAGTGGTAAATCGTCGTTTAACGAGAGGTCTGCTGCGTGCCCGGGGAGCCTCGATAAACGTCACCTCGGAATCACAAAAAGAAAACGCGATTGAATTATTAAAAAAATGACCTCCGATCGAAATGAAGTGAGGCGATGGAATAAGAAAACCAACACAACAAATTGAAGTGAGAAATGCGATGTCGCGCCGAGCGCCCCCCGCGAGGCGTGCGGACACTGCGGACCTTCCGGGGGACTACTCCAGCTTACCGAGAATCTGTTGCACTAATCACGACCCTATCTCCTCGCATGAAACACACCGATTGCTTGACAGCTCTCCGAAACTTGGCCAAGTAAGAGTAGCACCCCAGCTCGGTGGTATCATTACCAGCGTGATAAATACGCAGTGTGCTATCAGTGACAATCACGTCCCGATGACGCTGGAGCGTCATAAGTCTGTGGGATCACCTCGGTTGTTAAGCGGTGGGGGCGCCGGTATTTGCATACAATGCGTGCAACCTGCCCTCAGCGTTCACTAGACCACATTCCTACACTGGTTATGGGAAAACGCTTCACTATGACAAAAATGGTAATCAATTTACAGAAAGATAAGTTATGTGTTTCAATAAATAACTTTAAGATTTATTATGTTTGCGCATGAAGTTTTAAGTTTACGTCAACGCTAACGAAGTATATTATTATTTATTACAGACCTTAAGTTTTATACAAATACCTACTACTGTGCCGCGTTATAATACCGCAGAACGTATTAGTCAATGTATGCAACCAGTTTAATTTTACTGGGAGTCATAAGTGCTAAAAAACCAACTATACATTATATTGTCAGCGGACCGTCCGGCGCAAAACCGTCTGTCGCTTCACCTAGTGATTACCGACCATCTGCGCACTGCAAATAATCACTAAGCATCTCGCACTAAGCACGCCAATGCTTATTATGCACGTATGTATGTACTTAATGCCTTGTAATTGTGCAGCGTAATCTTTGTTCAAGGGCTAATCGTGCCCATTTACAACTTATTAGATTGTGTTTTTGAAATTGCCATTGAAAACTGCCAAGGATTCTGTAAAGAAACATCGTAGGCTCATTGAAGTATTTCAATATCTAAATTAACATGAATTGTTCACATATTATTGAAATTGATAAGATTTGGAGAAGCGCCTATAATATTTTTGCTTGACTAAGACTATATTTACAATAACTTAATAGCATAATCAAAAGGAATAAAACAAGCGGTCTATTGGTTGTAATATTCCAGTAAACTCCTCAACCGTTATAAAAACGCAAGGTATACTTGTTACAGAACAGTCCGGCAGGACGCATTATTATGAAGGGGCCATTATAGCCAATAAACACATTAAATATTAACAGTACATAACACCCGGCGTTTCCGTACAGTGTACACGGGCCTTAACCTCGGGGATACGAATCCGAGACCTTTATAGCGCAATAAATATGAAAAACGAAATAATTTTTAAAGGCAATCGTTGTTGCCGATGTAGAGACGGGTGTTAAAAAACCTTGGCATTTTGCAAGTGTGTTAACTGTTAATGAATCCACATAAATAGGATTACCTCTACATAGTTAAATACTGGAACTGATATTACTAATTTACTACATACTATAATAATACCTCTCTATAATATTTACAACTGATGGAACTAAAGGTATTTACAGTTTATGATTTATATTTATATTATATTTATATTTAATTAAAAACTCCATATAGTTCGTCGCTATCTTTATAATTTAACATTTAAATATAAATGTAGGACTTAGGTGTAGACGGTCATAGAAAGATACCTGGAGGACGTCGTTTAAATATTTACCTTTATTTTGTGAAAACTGGTCCAATCAATCAGCATATTAATATTTATCAATATTAAGATTATTATTTAGGTCATCAGGTGTCGTTAGCATTATCACTTAACAAGTTTGGTGAGTTCCTTGGCCCTAGGTGTGCTCCACTCATGTTCTTCTGGGGTCACTCTATCGATGAACGAACGAACGAGGATTGGAAAGGCTCTATCTCGGTGTATTTAGCGTGACGATTACATGAACATTTTTGTTCGTTCGTTCATCGATTTAGAGAGTGACCCCGCTGGGTCCAAGTAGAATCCCCACGGCGCACAGTGGGACTCCACCGTCCACGGAAAACTTATTAATTACGCATATCCACTACCTCACAATCACCTGTCTAGCTAGTTTGTTTTTGTAATCACCTTATCTCCAAACACGTTAACGACGTGAAAAATATAAACAGCAATTAAAAACGCAGATGATTGTTCGGAATTAATGTGCGTCGTTGTTCATTAAGACGAGTAACAGGACGGCGCGCTGA
Source organism: Plutella xylostella (assembly GCF_932276165.1). Taxonomy (NCBI): domain Eukaryota; kingdom Metazoa; phylum Arthropoda; class Insecta; order Lepidoptera; family Plutellidae; genus Plutella; species Plutella xylostella. The sequence goes on along the minus strand of NC_063984.1, from coordinate 4,341,629 downwards.
GGGTTTTATTAAATTTTATTGGCTTGTATTTCTTTGATGCAGCGCTATAAATCGATGCGGATTATTAATGGGACCGTTGCGCTGCCCGTGGCCTGTAGCCCTGTAGCAACGCGCAACGTGCGACGGCGTCATCGTTAAAGCGCACGACAACCTCGCTAATGTGATCGGCTTTTTGGCTAATGATCGCTATTAGCTCACATCCAGCGCTTTCGATGTGAAAAATTGCGATAACCGGCGCTGATGGATGGAATGTAACGGGTAATCGCCGCGCGGGAGAAAAAGTGGGCCACCATTCCGCAAACGAGCTGATCGCCGCTATGCACACATGGTAAGTGCATAATAATTGGTGGCAATGCAGTAGTACGGGAGAGCCTAGTTCTGCGAGTGTAACGAGGTAATTCTTGGTGTAATAAATGGTATAAATGATGGTGAAGTGTCTGTGTGGCCCGCGGCGGCGGCGGCGGCGGCGGCTCGCGTGAGCTCCAGCGTCGGACCGGACTGTTCCTCCCGCGCACGTGCACTGATTCTCTTATAATTTAAAATAAGCCCAATAATATCAAATTATGCTTATAACTATGAGCATGATCTACGTTATACAATGATCAATATAACATCAATATAATCGAAAGCATACATCATGAAAATGTACAGCATAAGTATAGCAAAGTACAATAAATACATCCAAAATTTATGTAATTTCCAATATTTTCAGATTCGCGTTAATCAGTTTTAGAACTATGTAAAAAATATGAATTAACCTACGTTTTAATATTAACATTGAGAAGTGATTGGATGGGAACTGTCCAATAAGAATCCGCATTCCGTTAACACCTTCGGCGTTGACATCTGGCATAACACGCATACAGAACTCACTTTTACGATGCATATTAAAATATTTAGATAATGTAACATATAAATAAAGAGAAAGGAATTCACAAAACTCAGCTCATTAATTCTCAACAATAGTTGCTCACATTTCTACTTCAAGGAAATAGCCTTATAATTACTAGACCAGCCGTATTACGTGGCTTTAATCATTCTTGTTATTTTGGTAAACGGTCAAAACGCGGTTCATAAATCATGTTGAACGGCCATCATTAGTTCTTTGTAGCCAAGAGTGCGTGTGAAAGCTATTCTGAAAAAATACAATGCCAAATATGACTTCGTAATCTACTTGTAACATAGAATTGGCGGGACTCTGACGCTATTTTATTCAACGTTGAAATAACGTTGATTTATAGATAACACTCCGCTGCACGTAACGCAACGCTACGCATATAATAGTGAATTAATTTCGCTTATTGATATCGCATGAATATATAAATAGGGGCTAAAAACTCGCTAACACGACAATCGATTTACGAGCTTCCTTTTCGTTATGCGCGGGTTTTTATTTGCCACGAATTTATGAGGTTTTTAATCTTGTTGAAGTTACGCATTATTGGCCCTTTGTAGTATAATGGCTTGGTAATGGTAAATAGCATTCATGTTCTGACTGCAGTGGAATGCAACTGAAACTGAATTACCAGTTTTCTTTAAACATACTGTTGTAAAAATGATAGAATAAATATGTTCCATAAATTCGCAGGAAGTATACTACTTATGCAACAACTTGTATTTTTTGGTTCATGATAAGTACTGAATACTTGTAATAACTGTTTTTTTTGTGTTTGACTGAAATCTACTTAATGCTCATTGATATTGAGCTCATGACTTAACTAAAGGTATGCACTTACCTATTTTACCGCAATAAAAACACTCAATATGAATACATGTAAAAAGCTGCTTGCCACTACGTCGGCATAGCATAATGCCTTATACCTAGCCTGTCAGCGCAACGCTTTCGTGCGACCGTTCTCATGTTCCCAACATTTCAATGTTTCTGACCTGATTGTTCCAACTAGAATAGGAACACAAAACATTTGAAGTTCTTTAACTGACCTATTACAGGGTGCTCTGTATGCAACAAAATACCCAATAAAATCTACTGGTATGGATGTTGTAACATCATATTTTGACCTGTGTATTTGCACCGCGAGTACCGCGACACAACCTGAAAGCTCATGTTTGACCGCAACGTGAGGCGTTAGAGCGTTAAACATGTAAATAATACATCTGAGGTTAGACTACACTGTTATTGCTTCATTGATTTATAAAGCGACCACATAGGTACACACTACTCACACAGTATACTATTCAATTAAAGCCACATAGAAAGCATTGTACATTGTACGCAACGCAACACCATGTATCAAACTACGTCAGAACGGCGTTCATTCTCAAAGCAAATTACAAGGCTCACGAATGCAGAAAGTTATTCGAATATTAGTCAAATACGGCCACTTGAGCCGCACTCCCATGATTAATTTGTCGGTTTCATGGAGTTTTTGTTTCACAATTAAACACGAATTCTTTGGGGCACGCATCCCGCGCGGCTGCTTCCGAACCGGCCGCCATTTTTAATACTGCTCGAGTGCTGGATAATCCCACAATTTATCATTTTATTATTGTTTTTAGGTAATTTAATTCAATTAAGTGTATAACAAATATCACTGTAGATATATCTACCTATACATACACATATTTTGGTATGGTATATGTAGTTGTAGTACTTAGTAAATACTGAGAAGTAGTATGACACAAGCTTTGGCACAGGTTAGTTGCTCAAAATACAAAGTTTGTTTGAAGTTGATTCCATACAAATAGGAGTCCCCCGGCTCCGGTCGTTCCATTGCCAAATAGCGTGGTGTGATCTGGTACATTGTTAGTGGTACGTGAAATGTACCAGCTATTAACGGTGTTTACCTAGCATATACCAAGTAATAGCTGACCAGCTACTCTGTATTCTGATTAATGACTTGTTGGTAGAATTCCGGCGGAATTCTATTTGAGGAAATCTGATTAGCATTTACGCAGGAAGGTTTTTGTGGGGTTCTGAAATCTGATGCTAATTAGACTGAAACATAAGAGAAAACAGTTGCTGAAAATGTTGTAGGTATTAAGTTTTGTATACATGCGGTAATTCAGTTTTAGTTCTTAAATAAATATAGGTTCACTCGTAGAATTATGTTTGTGTGACCCAAAATGATTGCATTTCCACCTTCCTGTTCACCTTTCTATTTCATCAGCAGTAGGCGCCAATTAGGGCAGGTCTACACGAGAGTACGGCTATGTACTCATGTACTCGGCCGCCATCCATCACGCGGCCCGCCTCCAGACGTTCCGCGCCGCTGGCCCCGTCATTGCACTCACATTTGTGTACTCAGATGATGTGATGCCGTAAACTTTATTAGTTTGTTTATAATATACCCAGCTATTTAAAGTAAAAATACAAACTTATTAATTCTTGGCTGAGTATATGCGTGCGTGTAATAATCAGCTTAAACTTACTTATATAGAATCTAATTTGTAAAGGTAGTTATCCAATATCCACCCTTCCGTTAATCATTTAACATAGGCTGGTTGAACTTACATTATTATATTATTATAAAACAATTTAACCGGCGTAATTAGTTTTTTTGTAAACCTCAATTTGCAGCAAAAATAAACATAACAGCAGGGGAGACTGCACTCGTAGCACAGACAACGTCCAGAGCCGGCGGTATCTCGACATTTTAATCGAAGCTTTATAAAACCTGACAGCTGACACCATAAGTGATTATGATTAATTTCTTTAATGACTTTAAATTTACCTCTCATCAGGGAAATCAATTTGCAGAAAAGCTACTGGTATGTTACTATTTACTTGTCCTTAGCTGTCAAATGGGGGGACAGCAAAAATGTTATGGCCAGTGTAGTTGGAGCTTTAGTGTGGTTTGGTTTAGGTGGTCGGGGAGATCTTGTGTGGTTGGGTGTGTGGGTAGCATTTGCGCTGCACGCGGCACCTGCAGCGCGGAGGTAGGTAGCCGGGGCCGGCTGACATCTCGACATGTGCGACCAATTTGTAGCGACCCGGCGTCATTACGCGCCACCCGACGCCCGAGGTGTCACCGACACCGGTAATTTCGCCTCCACTTTAGCGAATGTTGTGAATTTTTTTAAATACCAAAAAAACTTAGGCGTCCACACCGTGTCGCGAACGACGCAAATTGCATTCATAGCCAAATTAATTTCACTTGCTTATTTATTAACTCGTCGGCTGTGTGTACAAAACGTTACCCTTTAGATGTTAAAGTCAAAAAGTAATGAAACTGGCTCATTGGTGCCTATTGGTCGCCTACGCGGCTTCGCACCATTAGGTAGATCGACTGCAGAGTCAAGTGTAGAGGTGCCTTCAAATGAAACTATTCGTTATTGGAAAAGATGCCCGTGGATCACATTATTTCCCCGATTGCAACATAAGATATATTTTACAGATATTTCAAAGGAGAATGGATGACTCAGGTGTAAACTTAAACATTCCGTAAGCATTGAGTACCTACCACGTAATAAAATTCTATCCAAAGGGAAAGAATCGCGGAAGGCATCGTCGTCACTCATAGAATTATCTCAGAACTCGACATATAATTAAACGTTGGAGCATAATTTATAAAGCTTGTGACGGCACGTTCCGCTGAGAGCCAAGCTTCGTACCGAGGCGCCTCCGGGAGGGTTCACACCATCGACTTTACGCGCGCCTATAAACACTGCCGTGCAGTTATTAGACGGAGCTCAAACAAAGGCCAATTCGGAGACATAGTACCCTAGGAGCAATGTCGAGGCATGTGGTTACGGGCCGTATAGACACGGGGAGTGCCGGCACCCTGCCGCCGCGACGCTCGTTAGGCAGGCGACTCCGGGCGCGTCGTAAATCAGACGCCTCATCTCAACACTTTATAGCTCATTCTGGCTGCTCAGCGTTTTATCACCTTGTTTTAGCGCTGCAGCGACATCGCCTCGCAGCGGACCTAACAACTGCCTATTGTAATTTACGACTAAACACCGACGGAATTTAATCAGCGGGTGTTTGCTTTTAATTATTTAGGCGCCCGAGGTGGCAGAAGCTGTTTGGTTTGACTAAGATTATAAACTGACCTGTCCGTTTTTGTCCATCTCGTTGTTGGTGAGCTTGACCTTCTCGAAGGAGACGACCTGCTTGCGCAGCTGGTCGGCGGAGAAGGGCGAGTCGGGGTGCGGGTAGAGGCGCGCGGGGGCGGGCGGGTCCGCCTTGCCGGCCACGAGCCACGAGGAGCGGTGGTACGCGTACCGGTAGCGCTTGCCGTCCACCGGCACCACGTCCAGCAGCACGGCGTAGCGCGCGCCGCCCGCCAGCCCCACGAACGACACGCGCACCGTCGGGAACATCCGCCTGGAAACACATAACCACACTTTATATACCGCTGCTCTTAACAAAATTACGTGGGATAGGCTGAAAAATATAAATTTCCATGTTAATACGACAACATTATAAATGGATATATTTAGTAAATTGCCCATAACACATCATGCATCAGCCGAAACTTCACCACACTAATGACCTCATAAGGACCGGCCGAAAACAAAATTAGACATTAAAATATAAAAACCCCAAAACTGTTTTACGAGACCAAAACACATGCTCGCAATAAAAAAAGATGATTAATGCATCTTAACAAAAACCGCCAAGGATTCGGCCACGGCCGGTGACTTGTATAATTACAGGGTGAAATTTGACCTAGGAAATCAAACAAATATGATGTATTCGATTTTAATGCACCCTTAAATGGGCTGAAGCGCTTCCTGCCTGCCCCGCGATAGCATCTCCGGCAACACCCGAGCTTATTTACGGCCAGCCTTATATTTTTTTCTAAATATTTAAACGGCATTTTTTATAATTTTGATGCTTAAACAAGTAGTCATGGCCTTGTCAGATTAGATAACCGTTGAGGAGTAATTTGTCCGAGCGCCCTAACAGGATCTGACATCGCCGTCGCAGCCATCCGCGTGACTCACCCACCTGTATTGTAATAGCCACAGTTTATTGAATACGTCAAGACATTCGTATATGTGCTATAAAGTTGAGGAGTGGTAGAAAGAGTTATTAGCAGTCATAAACCACGGGCACTGTGTCACTCTCTACCAATACAAGAAGTATGATGATAATAATAATAAATAGATGGAGGACTATAAAGTTCTGTGCAGTCGAGAGGACACCCGGCGAAGAGTCGGCGATAAAGGCGAGGTATCTTTGCCAGTAAAGAAGTGGCTATAAATAAATCGTATTAAGGTGCGAGTGTTTGGAATAGGTTTCCATATCTGGTGGATCTTTGGAGTTCGACAGGGACAATAGGCGTGTTTGAGATGCGTTTATGAGCAGTCGTTAAGGCGAATGTCGCTTGGCGCTGCCACCCAGGGAGGCCGTGTAATGACCCGCATCCATCACGGATAACCATCGGGCCTCGACCGTTGAGCCAAGACCCATCTTCCGATAAATGCGACTGTGTGTCTTACTCACTGACGGGAAACCAAAGATCGGCTCTCCTTATGCTGGTGATGATGAATTGGCGACGATCAAGTACTGATTCACATGCATTCGTAACGCTTATTTCGCTGGCCTGTATTCTTCTCATGATGATTAGTAGCCTTGCTTAAACGAGCTTTATTGGGGTTGTATACCTACCTATGTTTTATTATAAAACCGGCGATTTATAGATATGAATGTGTCCACCACTGTTGCCTGTATTACCTATACCGCTAAGGGCACGTATTATGGTAGAATGTAGTTCCATTAAAATAGACATCCAGAAGGGTGCCTGCTGACAGGCAACTCAATAGAGCCACATTACATTGTTAAATGTCTCAGCAGGGCACGGCAGCAGCTACTTGCAACATGGTCACTCTAGCTTACAAAAAAAAATATCATTTTAGCTCGCTGCAGCGCCAACCACGGCTCTATCTAAACGAACCGGTAGCATGAGGCTTTTCTCTAGCTAGAGTGACCTTCCACTTCGCAAAACTGATGCTAAGAAGGCATTTCACTTGTAATGAGCTGCGGACGCGGTGGCGGTCACTGCATTTGCATAATTCATTAGTAAACGTCAAGTACTCGATGCCCTTGGATAAGCTATAACAAATATCCTATGGGTACGACGTTTTATAGGCTGGGACCTGCCGTTTTGTTTGGAATATTCGCTTATTTACTAATTACAATAATATGGAAATTTGCAATAGGACGTGATCCATACTACTCCTCCGACGGTCGAATGGCGTAGTGGTTAGTGGCCCTGACTGCTATGCCGAAGGTCCCGGGTTCGATTCCCGGTTGGGGCAGATATTTGTTTAATTAAAGACAGATATTTGTACTCAGGTCTTGGGTGTTGATATTTATAATTAATATGTATCTATCTATGTATTTGTGTAGATATATCAGCTGTCAGATACCCATAACACAGGCTCTGCCTAGCTTGGGGTCGGATGGCCGTGTGTGAAATGTCGCCACATATTATATTATATTATATTATATGTGTATTATTATTTTTAATACTTACTTAACAATTAACGTGGTATAAAGTTTGAGTTTGTTTATGGTACAAAAATTACATACACTTTTAGGATTCATTTCGAAATAATAATAGTAAAATGATAAAATCGGTTCTGCGATTACTCACGGATCACGAGCGGGTCCCGGCCTAGCGCAATGTGCGAACTCTTGAGAAAACCCAGCGAAGCGATAACTCTTTTACTGGCGCGAAAATGCCTCGCGCTATCGGAATTCTTCATCTAATTATTATGGCTTGTTTAAAGAAACACGCCAGCTACAGAGCGGCTCATTTAATGTCGTAAGAAAGAATTTGTAGAAAAACATCCTCGACATTCATGGCTAGTGTAAAATAACCGCCATTTCTGTATATTGCGGTATAGTTTAAACAAGTCAATACTCAAACGAATAATTTTGTATCTAAGTATAGCTGTATTTTAAAAAAGACATGTTTATTTTAAGCATTCACAATAAGATATGAGGAAAGTGAAACCGCAGCCGTGCGACAATAATTAGGTTTGAAACGAAGGCCTCGCCCGATCCCACATGTAGGGTAAGAGTACCAATTACGGACAACCACTTCCGTGCAGAGGCGCGACACCCAAACTCCCTACCATTATTGTTATTTACCTTACCCTTCTGGCTTCATTTAATAATAATGCAACATGTAGCAACAATAAAAGCGCACATACAAATGAGAATCCACAATGAATGGCTAACATTTCCTCAAAAGGAAATAATTAAGATCGTAATAGACGCGTAACGCGTAATCAAAAATGTATTGATGAAGTCGCGTCGCTCAGAAACAGCCGCTTAATTAATGCAACGTGAATTGCTAAGGCGATGTTTTTGTGACAATTACACGATAATTACCCTGGCCCTATTTAGTTCTCCAGATAATTGGTTCTCGATAGTGTGAAGTAAAAAAGTAACAAGTGTAAATTCCGAGAGGTCACCGGAATTACTTGCGCTCGCCTCGCCGCGGCCGGCTGCTACCGGGTACCGACTATCAATTAATTTCACCTCATACATTATTATTTTTGTACCAAAAATGTGTAGGTGTCGAAACTAAAAATTCTCCTCCTGAAAGTGAGATGACTCCATTATGGCCCATTCCCCTAGTTTGCATCAAATCCTATAGGTTGGTATCAGAATGAAATTCAGCATCAAGTACCTAATGGTTGAGATAATTATTCATATCGAACTATAATTCAGGGCTAACTAACTACCTAATGTGTTTGCGTGTGCATCCTCGGAAGCCGAATTCGTAACACGTCACCGTCATCGTAAATAGTTCATCATAATTCAACGGACTTGGTAATAGATGTTTGTAATATTTATGACTGCTCTAGTTAACAATAGAGCGTAAACAATACCCAGGCAATACAGAGCACATTAGTATTAAATAAATAATAACTTATTATTAGTAAAACTGTGATTTTGACGAAGTATCGCGTCGCAAGCTAGCGTGCGCGGGGCCTGTTGCAATTCCTCGCGAATACCTCTTTACACCTGTCAATAGCAATGATTAACGATGACCTTTAGACAATCATTATGATTATATTATCATTATTACACGTTTTACTCGTGCGTGAAGTATCTAATTAATCCATTTTCATAATTCATCATAAGCATAACTAGACTAGGAACAAATAAACAGAAATCCTCTTTAACGCGTGATTGAACAACTGTTTAGAATGAAAATATACCTTTTTTTACTATTTCGACTCATCTAAAGATCACTCATGATGTTGTGTACACAGAGGGATGTGAACGTGCGAAGTTGCGAAGGCCTCGAGATGATAGGGCTGGGCCATTAGTGTCGCGTCGTGTCGCGTGCCGCGTCAACTGTCGCTCCCGCGTCTAGTTACGTCGCCACGCGACAGGCCTAGCGCAGGGTAATCTCACGACGACGATGTTAAGCGGCTTTCCACGTCAGAGAGCTGCCTATATTGAATTTGGGAGTGTCGGTACTCTGGCTAATTGCATATTAAATTGTAAACATTCCTACTTATGTAGTTGTCAAACTCTTGAACCAAAAAGTTCTCAAAATTTTCATACAAATCGAATACAACTTTAACTTGGAACTTCCTACAAGTTGGCTTAACTTTTTAACTGAACAAGCTGAACTGGAACTCAATCGGTCGTGCCGTCGAGTGTCATCTGTCAGACCGCCATTTTAATTCCTGTGTAATTTATACAAATTGACACTTGACATGTTTTGTCGTCTCCCGGGTAATCGTGCGAAATGGAATTCACATTTTATTACTTTTGTAAAGAGAGGGTTTGACTCGTTATCTTGTCATTTGATCTCGTTTTATTTTGCTACCAAGATGAAGTGGCAGTTTGTTGTTTTTTTTGCGATTGGTTCCGCTTAGAATCTGAGATCCCCATAAATGACTTGAGTAAATAAGTACTTCAAGTTTTTTGTTATACATAAAGCTATCATTGTATTTACAATATGACGATAATGGTTGCAAACTGTCCACGTGAAAGTTAGAAAATAAATTTAATGACAAATGCAATTTCTAATGAGACGGGCCAACTTTGAAATTGTAAAAAAATATCACCTGTTCCATGGTTAAGTTTCATACTTACCTGCAATCAAGATATACGGAACCTAAACCTGTATTTTATTCGCGATTTTAGAGTTGATGCTCAGTATATCGGGTACGCTGACCTGCGTCCCCGAGTGACCTATCAACTATTCTTTACACGCCTGGCGCACCCTGGCCACTCAGTCCCTGAATACTATCTAACTTGTCACCACAGTGACAAACCTATAATAAGTCTAGCTTACGGTATTAGGGTTTACCAGTTGCTAAGAAGAAGATTGACATGCCGCTGTGCCGATGCCGAATGTTTACTGATAAAATTCCATTCTCTATAATTTTATAATCTCCTGAGATAACTTTTTACATTAAGGAGGATAAATAGTCATTAAAATACCTACCTATAGAATTTTCCAAAAAAAGTTATACTTATTATGTTCTTATAAGTTGTAAAATGGTAACCGTTATCATTTTACGACTTTAAGAATGAATTAGGATGACTGTCTATTCTATTCATAATCCTAATAAACCTTCCAAACATGGGCAATTATCCAACGGTTGATATTAACAAGGCGCTCTTAATTGTTATCGTGAAATCTGAAGTTGTGGTTTTATGACATTTCCGGCGGAACCCTCCGACCTGTCATAAACCGAACTAATCGGCCAGTTTGGAGCGCGGCCAAACAAATTTAGCTTTTATTCGCCCATATCAAAAGTTACGACATCTGTTTAGATAAGGTGCATGGCTGAATTAGCGCTGTAAATTGTACAAAATGAAACATTTTATTGATCAAAAATGAATTGGGACGATTAATTTTTTTTTAATGTTTTAAGTAGTCCGTTAAATTGTACAAATTAGGGATCTTATCTTGGCGTTTATTTTTAAGTCTTACAAGGGAACCGATAAAGCAAACAACATAATTATTGATCCAAAACAATGCTTGCTCGATCAAATACAAACATGGCTTAGGTAGATTCAATGAGAAATCAGAAACAATTATTAGTGATTTCCACACACGACCCTCAGTCCCGGTCGCCGACAGCGCAGTAAATCAACCGCTGATATACAATTAAACCATTTTACATGATCACAATCGATTTGCGTGTCATATCGCACATATCACGTTTTAGCAGATAACGCGAACGCAACGGATAAATAAACGAATTTTTGAATCGCACAGAGTTAGGTATATCCATATCCTAATGGGATACCGGATTGACTAGAGAGTGTTATGTAACAGTAGTGACTGACTTTACCTGCTCATCTGACAAACTGTGATGCTCAACTGATCATGATTTAAAATCCTATTAAAAATGAAATTTAAGGTGAAATCTTACCTTCTTGTAGACATGGACCTGGACCTGCCTGGCATACTGAACAATGGTCATTCAGAGACATTGACTTATAATTATATTTTTCAGAGATCACTCTTTCATGTCTACATGGATTTCAGCACTTATGTCAGAGACACAAAAACCATTGGTAGTTAATAGATAAAATTCCAGCTTGTATAATTATGTCATTGAAAGCCGTTGAAAATCAGTACCTAAGCATTAGTTCTGAAGTCTTCCCGCTAGCTCTAGGTTCAATCGAGCGTTAAAATTGCACCTTTCCGTGCACGAAGCCGCCATTTTGCTATTTCTGCAGCAATTAGATTAAAATTGTAGAATCTAGGGGAGGACCGAGCTGTAGACTGACTGTCACCGGTGACGGTGTCTACGAGTAAAACGATTATCGTTATTGCCGCAAGTTGAGGACGGGTTACCGTCACTATGCAATTTCGAGATATACCTAATTACTGGCCACTGGTCTAGTATTCTTTTACCGGCCTATTTAATTCAGAGGTACGCCAACGTTGTATGCCTTTCACGTAAGTGTACTTTCTTTATAATCACTATAATAAAATTGTAAAATACTTACGGAAAGGGGATTCCCTCTAATTCCGTCTATCATCGAATTCGCGTCGTCGGCTTACTCTAAGGGCGTCTTGCACAACAAAGTTAAATAAAATTAAATCTATGACCTCTTGCTCTGACATTATACTGTCAGAGCAAGAGACAAACTATTTAATTTTATTTAACTTTGTTATGCAAGACGCCCTAAGTCTAGATAACCGGCGTCAGATCATAAGTTCATAATGTACTAAATAATCTAATAGGGGTAATAATCTTAAACTAATTTTAAAAAAAAATGTTTCATTTAAACCACAATCATTCTGGAGCGTCTACAAAGTTATTTCATTATAATACTGTTCGTAGTACATAATAAAGTCCCGGCCCCGCCTCTGAGATTGCTGCGGAGTAATTAACTGTTTTACACTCGACTAATGGCTTCATTTCGCTAATGACCGTCTCATCTCGTCCTTTAATCCCGTCTCTGGCATGCGGTCAAGCTCATTTTGACTCTGATAAGGCGACTATAGATGTAATTTTTTTATAACTTGAGTATCGCGTAATCCGTTATTAATTGCTCAAGACGTTGCTTGGTAATATTTTTAGCAAATTCAATCAACTGTCACTATCTAGATATCTCATGAGTTATGAATAACCTGTAAATGCACGGTACTTTAATACCTCTTTTCATATATGGCCAAATGGCCATGAGCAGTGAGAACTCACAGGGCACACTGAGAGAAATTTTATTGTAGAAATAAAAAAATCGATTTGCAATGCCCGTTAATACTATTTTAAAATAAATCCAACAGAACTTTACTTTAAAATAATAGTGAAACATAATTATTAAAAACTTTTGTTATTTCCATATTGTAATATTTATAACATGACTTTTGTTTTTGAGGGTATTATTAAAAAATCATATGATTTACAATGCCTATTGATTTCAATACAGTATTAATTATTTTCACAAAGGCTTGTTTAATTACTATAAAACATCCAAATGTAATAACAACAAAAAGCATTTTAAAATTATGGTATTACTACATTAAATAAAATTTACAGTTCCCTCATAATACCAAGTGTATCGATTTGTGAAGTTGAGTGTCGTTGCTTTGTAATTTCTTCTCTGTGTATTTTCTAACGTACAATGATAATTTCGAGTATTTCTTAATACTAAAAATTAATGTAGCCTTTGTTAGTGTTTAGTTCATATGCCCGCTAACAGATGTCACTATGCAATAGTCTACATCGCGGTATTAAGTTTTCTTGTGTTATAATGACTTTCTGGTACGTACTTCTACCACTAAATAGTGCTCAGATTTGGACTTTTACAAGTATCATATCGTACTTTGGTTCACAGTTCATAGTGAGATCCTAAGTACTTATAGAGCATAGACTAATATTGTTTGAGGTATTGAGACGATAGCTACGAGAGCGAAGCTGTTCGAACTCAGTTTCCTTACGCTTCATTCCCGGTGTGGCCTGCGCTATGGCTATTGAGATCACAAAAACAAGTATTTGAAATTACAAAACACCCACAATATATTTACTACACCAATGTATTTCCTAGTCAAGACAATACTAAAGGATTATTAGAAATTACAAATTTTATGTATAATTATCACAACACAAATGTAGAATATATAAAATAGTTAGCTGAAATTACTAAACACACTACTGAATCTCAGTATGCTAATGTATTCCCTAGTCTACACATTACAAAACGAAAAATTATGTTCAGTAATAATAAAAACACAAACACTAGTATCACAAAACAACGTCAGTAAGTAACACAAAGTTTAGTAATATTTACAGAGGTACTACTAAAAGACACTATTTTGTTAAACTTAAAATGACAAAGTTTTATAAAATTCGCCATATATATTGTGTAATGTCTACACATATTATTTACTTATTTATACAAAACTGAATTTACAAAAGTCCGATTGTAACAGTAACAGTAAATTTGTTGTACTGGGAATAACACCCATTTTAGTAACTTCAACACTATTTTTGTACTTTTTTCTCTCAGTGCATAGGATAAGGCAACGTACAAAACGTTTTTTGATCGAACTACCTACATACTTATTAAAAAAACGCGATCATGTGTGCTAAGAGTCACTGCTACAATAACAGTCACTGGCTGATTCTGCTGGCTGCTGGTAGAATGAATGAGTCAAGATCGATGGCTGTTCATCAGACAGCTCGCGGCCGCGCAGTCCCATTTAGCTTCATTAGCTTGTTTTATTTGCAATTGGTATGCAAACTGATTTCAAGTGTGCCAGTATTGAACCCTGGATTATTTTAAACACTATATTTAAATGTTGGTATACTGCAATATCACATATGCATATGAGCAACAAAAATCGTGGGCTGTATTAAATTAGTATTGTTATTGTACCTGTAACTTAATAGCTCGTAAGTAACTCTTTTATCCACCAACAAAGGTTGGCTGGAAGAAATTGCTTTTTAGCAATAAGCCCGCCATTGTATGCTTTTATTGTGTTTTTCAATTGTTATGTATTTATATTTCTGTGTACAATAAAGTGTTAAAATAAATAAATATCGTACATGTTTATGGATTATCGAAATCAGTTTTGTTTTATAAATCAACCTTTGTCAGGGTACCTACCAATTTTTTATACAATATAGAAATGAAATTCATTAATGATTTAATGATGCAGTAAAAATATGTTATGACTATAATTTAATTGTAGAAATACATTAATTACCTACGTTTAATCACGGTTTTAAAACTTTTTTGTTGATAATGTTTCATCGTGAACAATGCGATTGATAATGTTTTTTTAATCGTGAACAATGCGAATGGTACGTGAAACTCCCTGAATTTATTCGCTGTCGTAAGCAAAACCGATCAAATACAGGGAGGCCTTTTCTTCAATACTGAGTTTGATTCTCCATCATCGTACAGTTTGTAGAGGAGCCTTCCTCTACTCTACAATCTGTAGTACATTCATATAGGTACTTATATTACACCTGTACGCGGGAAGAGCTCATGACCGCTACAGCGGTGCAGTATCAGTGGCCCAGTTCTGGGCATGTATTATTTAGCGAATTTGTTAAGAAGAAGAAGAAGATTAAGAAATGCATATTATATTAAAATTTTAGTTTAGCTGATATATATACAAGGTATACTGAATTCAAATGCTAAGCCGATTCTGATTGATATTGAAACAGTAGTTCTAATAATAATAATTATTATTATAGCCGCGTACTCACAGCACCGAGGCCCGCCGAAGCTATCCAATGCTTGTTATCTATTAACGTTCCCTCGAGGACCACGATACAGACCGAGCATTGGATACCTCTGATGAAGTTGCGGAATATAATCGTGTCGTGACGCAGGTGTCGAGATAACTTAACACGATACCCGGTACAAGACGAACGTTTAAAAACTTGTTCCGCAGTATTCATCATACGTGGATGAATACACTACTGTACTAGCGAATATAGCTCTTCTGGCGGTTGAATTAAGAACGATGTCGAGTTGAACTTAGTCACCTTAATACTCGTCGATCGTATTAAGGCCTCTTTAGATTACACCTTCTCAGATATGCGTCTTGCAAAACTGCATTGTGTTCCGTCTTATCTGATTTGGTTCTCTACATAACTACAAGGTCCGTGTAATACAAGTTTATATAGGTAGGTACTTATAAGTACATAGAATGTGTGTGAGGTGGTTTATAAGGTTATAGGTGTATATACGAAAAAACGCACTCTATGTCTTTTTTTACACAAGCAAGCACCACCGCCACCTCAATCACTCTATAAATAGCATAGTAATTATTTACTCCACAATAATCACAAATAATCACGCACGAACTTCGCTATCACATTTGTTTAATTTTACATAGAATCCGACCCAGGAGGAGGTTACTCTACATTTACAAAAAATTAAGATCTAAAGCTTCTATGAACGTTTAATCCAATAAGATAGAGGCATTATCACAGCAGCGAGCGCACCGAAACTTTTTCTTAACCTAAAGTGACCCCTTCCGAGAGGTGCGCGGGCGCAGCACTAATTGAAACTGGTGAATAATGGCCACCACTCACTGCGCATTTAATGGTAAGCCCTCCGGCAACATCGTGTTTACTTAAAACTTAATATCTCGCATGTCTCAGTGCATCTTTTTATAGCGCAAAAACTACGAGTTTAATGATATTTCTTGAAAAAACTCGAAACTGCAAGTGCAAGCGACCATTTAAATGCAGGCCATTCTAAATGTTAATGTAGAGGAGTGTACTTACATGGGTGGTATAGTTTGTTTTCTAAATTATCATTGAAGCATTTTATTAATATGACAGTCCCATGCAATGCAATAATAAAATAATTATTTCGTAACGAAACAATCATTTTTTCACCTTATTTACCCGACGAGTGGTTATATTGTGATCTGTTTGATAAGTCAGACCATATTTTCATGAGGTTCATTTAGATACTTTATGCGATACTAAATAAGTATAATTTTAAAATTATTTGTGATTAATGTACACAAAAAGAGTACATATTCTCCTAGCATTCTAAATTGCCATAGGTCATGGCAACAAATATTTCTTCAGTCTATTTGTAATAACAAAAGACTTCACTGAGCATAGATAGCAATGGTATATTTTTTACCACAAGTTCTGATGATGACATTAAATTAGTAAACAATAACATTCCACGAGTCAAGCATCTACGTAGGAAGCGGAATATTCATGCGTGCATTGTGAACGGTACAGTCGAACAAATAGATAAATAAACAGTCATAACTCCGACGATCCTTGAGGGTTACTCTATCTATAGTGACGAAAATGTAACAACATATATGAAAATATAGTGTTTAATACAACGAGATAGAGTCGTGGCTCGCGCAGCAGCACTTTGAAACTTAGTTTTTCTTCATACAGAGTGACCCCCGAAAGGCTCACTGTGGGCCGTGGTTGATCCATCCATGTTTATTTGTTAATATCAAAATCAAAATTACGTAGGTAGGTACGTACGTATGTATGTACGTAATAACAGGAAAAGAAAAAAAGTTTTTTTTTGTGTAATATTCCCCTTTTTGTTTAAAGAATAAAGTTTATTCTGTTGTTTTTAACCACTGCACCAGTTTCACTGTTTTTCTGACAGTCCGGTGTATCCGTCTGTCAGTGCGCGGGTAGATGTGACGGAGTGTCGGTCGCGGTCGTTAGTGCGCCACCGCCGATGATGGATGATGGCTCGGCCCGGCTGATTTCATTTACACCACTACACTTGTTCACAATGGGGACTACCGTTTTTTTGCTCACCAGTTGGCGCCACTGTCGACTGAGGTAAAGAGGTACCATAGCTGTCAAATTTATCAAAGGCGACTTTATCAAATTGGCGCCAAATAAAGTTTTTAAATCTTGAATCTTATAAGCTTATTAATTATAAAATAACTATCATCATATCGAGTTACTATGCCGCAATGTTGTTCAGATCCGTTATATTGGGAAAGAAAAGGAGGACATATATGTTACCAAGTGATAAAACTGTTCTAAAACAGTGGCTTGTGAAATAATTATTATCCGATAATCTCGTGTTTGTGAAAATCATTTTAACCAATTTCAGAAAGAACATAATGTAAATAAGGATTAGGCATTTAATAAATACACTAAAAATAAAAGAATTACACACTGATTTAACTTTTATTTATCCTCTCCGTTTAAACACACTGCTATACAAAAAATATAACACATTAGTAATCCACACAATGAATGCTGGTTGAGTTGTTAGTTGAAACTTAATAATGGTAGTATAGTATACTAAGTATTCTATTATTTGTGGGGGTGTCAGTACCGGGTTCCCTATGAGTCTTCGAAACTCATTTTTTCGAATATGCATACATCGACAACCTTAAACTGAAGCTTTCATAGTGCGATGGCTTGTTGCTTCGAAGGATTTTTTGTTCGACGTATCTTAACACCGAACATCTTACTACGGCATATTGTTTCTCCAACGTTTATTTGTCCGATGTAACGATACTTCGAAAAAATTTATGCAACCGTATAACAGTTACAATTTCTTGTAGGTACAACATACAGTGAAACCTGGTTAAGTGGGACCTGGATAAGTGAGAAACCTCCATAGCTGGAACTCATGCTGAGGTCCCAACACTTTGGCACTGAATTACCTCTGTTAGTGGGACGAGGTAAGCCTCTATATCTGGGATTTGTTCGATCGATTTATCATCATAGTCACCTCTATAACTGAGACAGCGAGTAAATTTTATATGTATAAACCTCTGTAACTGAGATAACATTGTTTGTTTTACTCATTCTTATTCTACCCACAAATTCCACACGTAATTCCAAGTAAGTAAGTACAAATTTTGAGCTTCAGTTCAGTTCAGTTCAATGTATTTATTAATCAATTACCTTCAGTTTTAGTTTCGCTTTACTATCATAAAGATGTTTAAATTTGAAAAATGAACCGGGAATGAGGGAACCCTTAAACGGGTTCCCTACGAGTCTTCTGCTGCTGAATTTTAATAAATTTATATATTAAATTAATTTTATTTAATGATCGCACCTGTATTACTGAAATAACCTGTATTCTTACCTCTATTAATGGAACCCTCTGTAAATGAGACAGATATTTATTTATACCTGTATATCTGAGACACTGGGTAAGTGGAATACCTCTATAAGTGAAACGATATTGCAGGACCCTTGAAGTCTCACTTAACCAGGTCACTGTATATACATACAATGAAATATATATCGACAATTTTGTAGATACATTTTTCTGGAATAAATTTGAGGGTATTGATATTATGTTCTGCATGTTTCGTTTGAGTTTTCGTTATCGTACCTATCCAAATATGTATTCATACTTACATAATTTTGTATAAATTTTAAACGTGACTTTTCGATTTTTTATTATTTCATTCTTTGAGATTTTGTTATTGTTAGTGTTACATGAATTTCATTGTATATATATGTTGTACCTACAAGAAATTGTACGGTTGCATAAATTTTTTCGAAGTATCGTTACATCGGACAAATAAACGTTGGAGAAACAATATGCCGTAGTAAGATGTTCGGTGTTAAGATACGTCGAACAAAAAATCCTTCGAAGCAACAAGCCATCGCACTATGAAAGCTTCGGTTTAAGGTTGTCGATGTATGCATATTCGAAAAAATGAGTTTCGAAGACTCGTAGGGATCCCGTCAGTACCTGCACCTGGCTCACTCGAATGGAGCCTTTGTCCATGTCCGCCTTAAGGTCTAAACTCCACTCCTAAGCTTGGACCATTTCCTACCACACTGGTCCTCTGCAGGTTGGTGGGTTCGAAAATCTAGATATGCAGGTTTTATCACGATGTTTTCATTCACCGTAAGAGCGATGGTACACTGTACATAAATTCCAAAGTAGTTACTCATTGGTGACAATATCTAGATCTGGAGTTTCATTTTTAGTGTTTACACTGCTATACAAAGTTTCTTAAGGCCACTCAACAGTATACACTGAATCATTTTGTTGTATGATGCTGTCCTCTACGTTAACAACCAAGTTACTGTTACGGTCATAGTCTTGGTGTCTGTAAAAAGCAAAAACATAGCTGTTACCTAAGCAAACAAGCATACATTTCGTAAAAAATAAGTTTGTAAACAGTAAACAAACTAACCTCTGAATTAGCTGCTCTTTGAGACCGCTTATTTATGCGCCTCTTTTCCTTAATTCAGCTTTCAAAGCGTGCACATTCATCGATAAATAATCCATATTTGCGATAATTTCGCGAAAAGAGATCACTTTTCAACAGGGAAATGAACGAAAATATAATTTATCACGAAGCCCGCCAAACAAATTATATGAAAAGTAAAATGTCACTTAACCTCAGTCGACACCAGCGCCCCTAGCGGCAAATTCACACGCGTTACTCCCCATTTGACACAGATATTTATATGTATGTATACTTTGTAAAATATGTATAACATGAGTGAGACCAACTTTATTTACGTAGCATAAAGATCCGACAACCAAACCTCATAGGAATCATGCTATATATTTTACAAAGTATAGTGTATAGTAAGTATACATAAACACTTTATTTCACACAAAAGATACAATTTCAGAGATATGTTTTTTGTATCATAATTTATTTGGTTAAGCTTTTAAGTCAAAATATTCACATTAAAATATGAAATTTAATGTTTTCAGTCATATAAAAATGCAGTGTTTAATTAATGCATAATTTAATGCACACTTCATAACGTTTATTATGGATCCAACTTCCAGCACAATTAGCAAACTTTGTAAGTAAACTGTTTTATACAATCATCATACATTATCATGTGTAATGTTGAGGGCATGTAGGTACATACATTTGTACATATCTTTATTTATTAGTAAGGTGCATATACATTTTTACTCTTACGATTACACATACTAAAATATGAAAAATTAAACCACGGTACAAAGTAAGTGTTTTTTATCCTGGCAAATCCCTCACTTTCATTTGTACTTATACATAATGTACCTACTTATATCACATTTACTATATATATAGGTACTATAACCATTACTCGATAATGTTAGTAGCACATTAACATGACTGTAGCTATGGTGAATAAACATTAACAGTAATTCTGTTTTAACAGCACAAATAACATTTAAGGTCCGCGCGAATTCGCGAAGGGACGTAAAACGCTATAATATTAAACGACCCAACTCTACCGTAGCTAGAGCTACATAACTATAAACACTTAAACTTAATAGAGTATCCGTATTTTACGAAGAAAATCTCTTGTCTACAGCGGTGGAAAGTATAATGCAGAAGTCCAAAAAGTGGAACGTGAAAATTACTACCATTTGGCAAATATGTCGGGAAAGTGTTCAGAGCCGAGCAGACGTTGCTTGGTGGGAGACAGGTAGCGAGTATGTATGTGGCTCGGGGGTGGTAAATGCAGTCGGTCGGGGCGCTAACGTGCGAGGGGCGCGGGGCAGGGGCGCGGGGCGCGGCGCACAGACGTCGTCGAGGAGCGACGGAGGCTGCGATCGATGAAGCGCGGACACGCCTCGCGCCCCCGCCGCCGCCGCCGCCGCCACCCTCCCTCATTGCCGATTCCGACCCCGTACCGACTTGCCTTCGTCTACTCTCACAACTAGCTGCTTCTCTACATGTCACGTCAACAAAGTAACATTACTGAACGCGAAACATGTTACGCGGCTGCACAAAATGTTACAGTACTCTCGCATTTCAGTCCCATATTTTCTTGTTGCCAACTTGATAGGTCGACCTCCATAAACAACGAGCGGGATAGATTGGCTATTTATCCTGCTGAGACCTTTGATCCTCTGAGTAAAACACGATGGCAGCAGATAAGCTGACCTCTCGTTGTTGCTGTCTATCTCGCCTCTGACGAAAGGCATTCCGACGATTCCAAAAAGAGTGAAACGCTAGAGATGGGACGTAGATCCAAAATACGAGACATGTGAGCTGTCATCTAAATGCGATGAGCGTGTTAAACGATTGTATTCTTGTGAGCTGTCACTCGGCCGGTCCCTTTGCCGCGTGATATTATCTCGCTCAGTGGACCAGGAAGCCACCTCAGTAAATCCAGGGCGGTTCCATTAAAAAAAGACAATACCCTCGTAATCTGACATCGAATGATAGACGGTATTTTAATAATCCTTGTAGGCCTTTCAGTTGTTTTTCGGTAATAATTTTCAAGTCGACTTTACATTTCCTAAATATATCATATAAATTAAATTAAAATACATGAACCTCAAATAGTATCCTAACTATACATATATGTGTAAGCATTGACTCTTAATTGGGGTTACAAAATGAGAAAGGTTGGATTCCAGCACTTGGGAATATTACGGAAACTCCAATTACAACTATTACTTGTACACCATGTAAATAAATTAAAAAGTTCAATAAATCATTGAACGAACACACCCGTTAAGGAGGAACCTCAAATTCTTATCTCCACATCAGGAATCTTGTCAAAACGGTTAGCTAATCCCGTATTGGGTGGCGATTACAAAACGAATGTCAACTTCATCGACACTCGATCCATCTTTACCTATCAACTCTATGAGAGTTCACATAAGGTGTATTTTACCGGTGGATAGTGGAGGTAGAAACAATTCAGAATACATTAGTGGACAGCGATCCGTCACCGATAACGTACCTTAGCAGCTTTTGGTGACAAGTGAGACGTCCACTTGTAATCCCACGGATTAGACGGACCGCTCTATTAATTATTTTGTAAGTGTTTCAACCAACAAAAAATGTAGTAGCTAAGTGTAGCAAAGTTTTTATTAGATAGTTTAATCAAATCATCATCAAACATCTTATTTCGAGAAGCTTTATAACATTTAGGTACATACAACATACCTATTTATACTATGCAAAATCGATACAGCCCTTCATTACATAATAAGACTGCTAAATAAATATTAGGTACATAGGGAACCCCAATATAAACGAGCCCAATTAATTGGTTTCCGAATTCGGCGTACAGACAAATATTTAATTCGCCAATTACAACCGCAACATAATGTAAACATGTTTAATAACCCTGTTCTGTCTATCAACCCCAACCCGTCCCTGCGTGGTTACTCTAGCTTAACAAAAACAAACGAACGAGAGCTGTTACTACAAAAACATAGAGTCGTGGTTGTGAAAGTTCGTTTTTCGTAAGCCAGAGCGGCCCTTCTGCTCTATGTCAGTTAAAGGGCTTTTTGTGGGGGAGGCTCTGTGCTTGTGTGTGTGAGCTATCTACAGTATACTGCAGTTTACGTAGCTAGTACCTACGTATACATATATGAAGAGGCGTAGGTATACGTGTGTTCGCTGAGTGAGGGTCACCGCAGACGAACTCTCTGACTGATTGCTGTTGCCTCCGGAATTCTCTTCCTTCACTGTGTTCTGTACAGTGGAGGGTTATATCAAATTTAGGTACTTTCGCAGAATTGTATATTTCTAATAGGTACGTATGTGTTGTGTAGTATAAGTTAGAAAGTTGCAAGCATTTGTCACCTTTTCGGCTTTGTTATCTAATGGTAGAGCATCTCATAGCCTATTATCTCTAGCATGATTTTAATTTGAACATTGCTTTTTCACTCTTAGGGATTACTTGCTCTAATATCGCGTATGACCGACCGAATGGCGTAGTGGTTAGTGACCCTGCTGACTACTGAGCCGATGGTCCCGGGTTCGATTCCCGGCTGGGGCAGATATTTGTTTAAACACAGATATTTGTTCTCGGGTCTTGGATGTGCCCGTAAAATGGCAATAGGCCCGCCCCCTATTACATTGGGACTAACATAATACTCTGGCGAAAAGTGGGTGCAGCAATGCACCTCTGCCTACCCCGCAAGGGAGTACATTAGTACAAGGCGTGAGTGCGTGTTTTTTTTTTTTTTTTTTTTATCGCGTAGCGTTTGTGGATTCGTTTAATCTCAAAAGTTTACAGAAATCAATTAAAATATTACCTATGTTTTTTATTTTAATGATGATTTCATTACGTATAAGACCTTTAACATTATGAAATTATAACTTTGTATTCGCAATTTAGTATGTAAGTGGTGATCATCCATACTGTAAATGTAATGTAAATGACTTGCAGTCACTGGTTCAATTATTTTTATATGGTGTAGTATAGTGGCAATAGTGGCATACAACATGGCCGAAATACTTCCCCACTATTTCTAGTCACGCAATATTAAGACATAAAAGCTTATCTACGCGTTGTAGAGTTAATTAAACCTCAACTAATTGTTATTTACTGCCCCTTCTAAAATTCTACTCAACAGATTTTATTTAACAAAAAAAACTTATTTTGGTCTAATGATAAAATTATGTAGAAACACGCATTTGCATCGATCGGTCGGTAAGTTTAATGAAATTCACCATTGTCACAAAAACAAAATAGTTGACGACGTAATTGTGAACGTAACTTCATAATTTTGAGGTGACCTCTTCACCCCGGTGTTGGGAATACTAATAGACTAATAGGTTGGTAGCCGGTTCTATTACAACCGTTTAGAGAGCTTATTAACTCCTAACACGCCGATTAGCTGTGTGCTGTCACAATAGTGACTAGCGGCCGCGCGCGCACCTGCCTGCGCGTCGATGTTCTAACTCCCGCGGATGCTAATGAGCGCCTGCGCCACCTCCACCTGTCCCTCGAATATGAAATAATTTTTATTTACAAAGCCCTCCGGAGATTATGAATATATCGGGCCGGCTATCGCGCCTCCAATCGGACCTCATATTATGTTACGCAGCTCTACAGCGTGGCGCGACGCGACGTAATAATTCAAAACGAACGTTCCTCGAATTCTATGGTAGCTTTTCAATAAAAATATTAACGATATCGTATTTCGTATGAACAATCAAATAAGTTGTGTCAACATCGCACATTCCAGCCTTCCAGTTTTGTGATGTATTCGGGGTCGCGGGCGTTCGTGGCTTGTTCATATTCTGTCATTCATTACTCATACTCAGTTAGAACTTACTTAACAAAGTATTTTGCAATCAAAGGTCTGGTATTCTATAAACTTGTATCATGCGCAGCACCTAGATATTTTACATTTACGGGTAGAATATGTAAGTGCCTCGACCTGCAGTGGAGATCATCAATCATGCGCGCCCCCGCCCCGCTCGCCCCCGCGCCCCCCGCGCGCCCCCGCGGCGCCCCGTGACGAATGCCAGTACAAACACTATTGTGAATTTGTGACGGCTGAGCGCGCCACCCACACCGCTGCGAAAATCACAGGTGGCATGATGCGGAGCTGGTGCAAGGTTCCGTAATTCGGTGAATATTTACATATTTGAAGTCAATCTACAATAAAGATTTGTCTTAAGTACCATTGTAATGAAATTTTCCGGGTGCAAACATACTTTTTCAAGCTTAATGAAAGCTTTGTGACAATGGTACTATCATTAGGTATTAGACGAGAAATCTATTGTAAAATAGGCTTTAAATGATTTTTTTGTTATAGAGCGGGCTTATCCTAAATAGGTAGACCTATAAATAGTAAAATAATTTAGTTTAGTTTCAAATCTGATAAGTAATAAGTATTAAGATCCTAACATTCAAAAGCTTCCAGCTTCCAGTGGATCTCTAAGAGACCACAGCAATAAATTAAAAAAAAAAAAAACGATTTCGTTCGCACATCGACACATCTTTTGGTGACCACGACAATCTATTGTGTCATTATTAATGGTCCACCTTATTCTTACTGCACAAGGTGTTATTCTTAGAACACCCCCTGTTGCGTAGAACTATAGCACTGAAAACATTTACGTTGGTTAATGGACGATTTCTACTCTGTTGTGGTGTTTACCTCACACGAAGGAACGACATGCGGATGCAAAAACTACAGACGGCATCATTAGTGGGAGACAGTCTGTCCATCGACAGATCATCACATACACTGAGCTTTCTTATTTTTTTATGGATGGCATGTAATAGTAGAGTTTGTTTTAAATTATAATATTGATATAGAGAGAAAATTATAAGTTTTAAATTGAATGCAATCTATCGATTTCAGGAATGGAATTGTAATTGTTTCTTACTAGCTAGATTTAATTAAGAGGTTGCTCGACTAGACGCGGCCGCCATGCTTCATTTCAATCCCCAGAGGCCACGCGTGTGCAATTAATTGGCTTATCGGCAAACGTTATTGATTTGGTAAGGCGATCCGTTTTAATTACTCCCATCGCTCATTTTCCGTTGATTGGCTCCCACCGTACCAATACTGAATACTGCCCGACCGAATTGAAAACAACACTACCACAAGCGGAAGTCCTGAAACTTAACAACATAATATTTTGCCCGACTACATCCACAATGCAGTAAGTACGCTATTACGCTCCGCCTGGCTTTTAAATCAATATTGACAAGGATTGCGCTGGCGATTTTATGCGCTTTTGCCTTTTAATTACTTATTGCAAGTGAAATAGTGGCCGGAAATATTCATTAAGCAGATAACAGCTGTCTCCGTGGATTTTATGACGGGCTTTAACAATTGCGGCATGGAAAAAAACATGGCGTTTCGTACTTACGATCGAATGTGTTATTAACGGCATTAACATTATAATTATACATACTGTTGGTCTGTATGTAATGTAAGTAGAATTAAGGGAATGGTTCTGGCGGTGCCTGAATGTAACAATGTGTGCGCTGGTTGTGTAATTTTGTATCGTAAAACGGTAACAAATATAAAAGAGTGTCGCGAAGCATATGTCGCCCCATTACGAGGATAATTGTCAAAACACGGCGTGTGTTTACAGCATTTGTCACTTCCCCTCAGGTAATGATACCTCTCGCCAGCAACGGAGACGCCTTTTCAAATAAACAAAGTGGAGACCACGAAACACGACATTCTCACCACAAGACCGTTACCCCAAACTGCAACGTATGACAAATAATTGTAACGCAATAATAACCAAATTAACTTTTCTTTATCTTTATTAAGAATCGGATAACAGTCTCCATAAAACAGCGAGCGACGGTTACATGACTCGCGCCACCCTCCTCACATTGAGCCGTAAACAAAGTTATCAATAATCACGATTCGGTTAATCGTCTAGTGGGGCCGTCGATACCGACTCATAATAAAGATATAACTCCATCGGCGGGTCCCGGGGGCGACGAGTTACCCGACTGATGAACTCTTAAACGACAAATAGAGAAGCTTCCCATTCGCCTTGCGAACCCCTCACTTCGGGAAAGCGGAAAACTAAGCTAGACGCTTACTAATTATTACAAGAGTGGTTCCGCAAGTATCGCCGTCCCTCTCGTACTCCACGTGCCGATGCACATCTCCTCAAAGCACTCTGGAAACCAAAATTTTCCCGTCTCTCGACGGGAGATCATATTTCTTCCCTCTCGCTCCCATTAAACACGCCGTAAACGCTTTCCTTTTTTCACGCCCTCGCTCTAATAGAAAGGCAAATTACGAGCTTACGGGCGCGGACGGGTGGCGGTGTAGGTAACCGCTGCGTCCCGCTCGCTCGCCCCGCTCCCCCCCGCGCACCCCCGCGCCGATATTTCCCCACCGCTCGACGAAAAACTGGGGTCGTATACGTGAACTTTCACATGCTATGCCTGTATTGTGCATTGTTTGTAGCCAACGTACATTTTCAGGAACGGCCGCCATAAAGACCGCGCTATTTATTCGCGAAAGTGGAGCAATATGCTGATTCTGATAAAATGGTAATGTGACGTGAATTTGCGAGTTTTCACTGGCATTACGTTTAGTTATTGTACGAGCACAACGTATCACAGTTACTAACGGAATTTTGAATACTATTATAAATTGAATAAGTTCATATTGCAATTGATACAAAATTGTTGTATTTGTTGTTTCATAAAAAATACGTACGCCGCGCCCTACGCAGCACACATGCTCGCAACACAACAAAATGAAGTCGACATTGACACGGAATGTTCTTTCTATTCCGGCTTTTTTCCGCACCTTTTGTTCCGTTAGACGGAACTGGTTATGAATAAGTGAAGCAGAGTGCGCGGCTCCCGACACTTCCCACCGCTCCGGCCCTGGGGGTTACTCTATACTGACGAGAAACGGACTAAAGAGAGCTGTCGTACAATCGGCACGTTCAATACAGTGAGAGTCGTGGCTCACGCAGCAGCGCTCCAATACTTAGTTTTTCGTCATGTAGAGTGACCCCCCTGCCTGGGACGCAGTGTGTTTGTGACTGATCAAATACTATTGTTCCGTATGGAATCTATAATGTACCCGCAGTTGATTGTTATATTTTTCGGAACGGTAGAGTTCGATTCAAGTAGGTAACTAACTGTGAAAAGTTTCAAACTTTATTATGAAGCTGCCAAAGCTATAACCGATTTGTATTCTTAAGCCCCAAGCGGACACATTAATAAATTAATGCAACGTAGCGTGGACGCAAACATCCACTGTAATATTTTGTGCTACAATTCTTAACATAACTAAGCTAGTATTTCCTGAATATTCTAAAAAGTACATAGTTTCATTTCAATTTCCACCAAAACTATTCATTGTATTGACTTCTTCTAGCTGAACGAAAGCCTCATAATCACGCCACTTCACTTAAAAGCTCCGACATAATTTTTGTGCTTAAAATACGGGGCCACATTACGGGCGCTGTCATTGGCCGCCCGTGACAACTTAATTCAGCTTTTACGGCAGCCACGAACGCTTAGGATCTGTTCGCACGCACGGATTGCCCTAAAAGCAGTAGTGTGTCAGGGCATTATTGCAGCAACAATGAGCATCCAGGCTGACGAGCGGCTCGCGTGACGCCCGGCTGCGCGCCGACGGGCCCTGTTCGCACCCCAGGATGCCTTCCATTACGCTCCCAGTGCGCAAGGTTCTGTAAGCGCTTCATTTGGAAATTGATAAAGAGGAACTGCAAATGAGTTAATTCGGAGAGAACTGAAACAGTTTTTCAGACTCCCAATAGATCTTTTTTATCTTTTTACATTTATAAAAACGATTATTGAACAGATTATTATGATTATGTATTCTTTCTGGCTTTATATGTTCAACCCCGTAGTGCTACTCAAATTTCTTTGATTCGGGAATGGCATGTGAACGTAGATTGCCGGCTTGTTCATACAAATGGTAGTCATTTTCGAGTTATCGACTTAGCGCCGCCGCGAAAATGGAAAATAATGACTTCATCGCCGCCCGACGACAAATACAGTAGAATTAGAAGTCATTTGTAACGACTTCATTCAACTTTTTTATTTGGATATTCCGGTGAGCGTGACGGTTTATGTGGGTATGATATTATGAGCTATAATCAGTACAGCACATCATTATTTTATAGTCGTCTACACACACTTTGTACGAGTAGAGTGTAATGAATGCTGCTACGAGTATGATTGGCTATTCCACAAACGGAAGCATCTCGCCTTCTTAACAACATCTGCACTATCAGCAATAAAACTAAAGCGTGTCTTAACAACCCTTACTTCCGCGACAAGAGTTACGATTACTTTTTGTTACAATGTCTGTAACTGGCCCGGCCACCCGGAATCGACATAAAACTAATTTATTCGTGCCGTGGGGTACGCGGAGCTGTGAAAATTTAACGCTTTGCGTGAAAAAAGCGGCACCACATGACTAGTTTTTTGTAGTTCAGTCGGCTGCCAGCGCGGAAGTAGGGAGTGAGGAGATGTGATTGTGTAGCGCTCGAGGCGCAGCGTGCGATTACCCGGTGCAACTGCGGCTGCAGCGCTGCCTGGCTGCGGCACAGCGCCACACGGCTGCCGGGCGCCGCCTAACGAGCCCCCGGTCATTAGAGCCGCGACAGATGACGGCCACACCTCGCCATCATTGCATACTTCATCAAAATCTCATCTATTCCCATTTTGCAGCTTTAATTCGATTAACTTAGTTATGAAATATTCTACACGCACTCCATGGGTATACCAGTAATTAGGTATAACGAGATACTCAGTCAGTAAACCCAGATTCAGTTGAATATACTGCAAGTATGTAGATATGTAGTAGGGTTTATTGACAAGCTGATCTTCTTTAACAGTTATCCTTCCTTGTATAGGAGACAAACACGTGTATAGGCTGCTAACAAGAGTACGGCCGGGGTGGCGGCGGGTCGCGGGTAACGAGCCGGGTCGCGGGTCGCGCGCACAATGCCTCGTTTGATGCACAATGCCGCCCCCTCCCGGACCACTTCATTACGCGCGTATTGTGCGCCTGCGCATACAACTGTACTAAGCAGAATACTACTGCGACGTTGGTGGCCGAATTATTAAGGAATTATGACTTTTGTCTTGACGGTATGCCCCAAAGTAATTCTTACAAGCGCTCATAATAAATTGTTGTCATTGTCGTATTTGCTATAGGTGTATTTGTACATGCTTAACAAAAGCGATAGCAGAATCAAAAGTATTCAGGTTCTCAAATGAAATTCACCTTGAACACACAATAGTTTCCAAAAACCATCATTATTCATCGACCCGAAGGAACTCCCGGCATTACGATATGCTTAGCTATAATTGTGGTAATCAATCACAATGAATCGACTATTGATATACAAAGCGATAGTGGTATTAAATCATTAGCTATTTAAACATCGAAACGGGCGTCGGTAATGGAGATAATAGATAATATCTCATTGAGTTGTGTAAGGTTAGCAGCGGCGGCTGAATTCTGAATGGACAATGCGCGTAGGTGTGGACCAGAGAGTGGCGCCCGCGCAGGCCCGACAATACCTGGCTGATTGTGCGCCGACAGCCAGCGACACTGCACCTTTATGCACAAACCCACAGTCTTTTATTTTTCGAAGCAACAACGCTAATGTTTTCCACAGTTCATTAAAGGGTCAGTAAAATCGTTCAACACGTGAGAAGCTCGCACCAACAAGCCGCGAGATGGATGGTGATTACCGTCTATGAGGTCCCGAAATCGGCCGGTGCCTGTGATTACGTAATCAATCTCCGTCCGCGTCACTCAGCGCGCCGCATTCATCTCCACCGTCTTTAATAGCTTTTTACACCTTTTTTCGTAATTATTTAAAGTTGCTTATTATGCTTAGGCGCTAGTGACTGTTAAATGACCCATCCGCTCTTGATGATGCGCCTCTCCTTCACTTTGGCCTTATTGTAGTAATTTGCAGCGGTTTCTGGCTAAATTGGCTTTTAACGAATGAAAAATTATATGAGTGTCTGAGCTTTGCAATATCGTATCAGATGAGGTGTTCCGAAATGGTTCTCGATAAATGTAGAGATAAGCGTTGTTTGCGAGTGCGCAGTGCGCATGCGCGGTAGCTGACAGTTGACAGTCGCGCCCACGCGCCGCCATTGTACGCACACCTCATTTTCTCCCATTCAACCAGCTTCTGCATAAGTCAACGTGAAATTGTGCATTACGCATCGCTCACTTTGGATTACAATGCATCTTTGTCAAAATATTGTTAAGTTTAATGCAAACAAAATGAGCATTTTACCTTTTGCTTTGACGCTTTGTAAACGTTATCCTTAACTAACCTACATTAATTTTGAACGTATGAAAGTATTATAAAAGGTAGAAAAGATTATCGGCAAGGTGTGCCAATTAAAAGCTATGCTTCAATAATTTAACATGGCGAACATAATTGCGTTTTATTGCAACATATCGCCGTTTGCTCCTAATCAAGTTATCGATCGATTGATCGTGGAAATTGAAGCACATGCCCTGTTTGAAGTCAAATGTAAAGGATAAATTGAGAGCTATTATCTGTACTATAACATAATTACACTAACAATTCGTAGGTACTACACTGTAGCTACTTATAAGTTGCAGTGAACTAATAATACATAGGCACATCGAATATTTTATAGTACTGTTATCACCTATTACAAAATGACTACACAACAATGGTGGAAGAAAACATATCTTTAAGAAATAAAAAACTAGAACTTGAAAATGTAAGTGTGAGTGCGTGCGTTGAACTCTTTTTTATGGCGTGACCGCGCGAGCGGCCGCACAGTAGTGCGAAAGGTGCACTCTGCAAAATATTATGTAGCCACGAAAATTTCAATCAAATTTAAGGCATGTCGGCCTGGCAGATTGCTAAAACTGATTATGGATAAAGGTGGTTTCACTTTTGAGACTTGAGCTTTTTATAAATAAACCTACAATGTTTTCTATTTCTAATTCTTTTCAACTACTTAGGAAGCTTGGAACTGGCATTCAAAGATGTGATTCTCTGTAAATTTTATATTAATGACGCACCTACCTACAAGTTGTAAAAAAATCTTTGTTTTTAAATCCTATTCGTATTTGTAGTACAACTCTTTTTTCACAAAAGCTCCTGCTCTGAGCTACCGTTAGAAACTTTTTTTTGCATGTATCAATGACAGCTGAAATGTAATGGAATCAAAAAAAGATAAGCTGACAGTGTTTTGTTTTATCGCTCTCTGCACTGTGACTGCCTAAAATATGACTCCCGCGATAATAACAAGCGCGTGCATTTTATCTTTTGGACATTGATGTCATTATTTTGATCGTACACTTGCGCGGGCGCATCCTGCTCGCTACAGTGTAGACCTGGGGGGTCACTCTATATGACTAAAAACTAAGTTTCGGACGCTGCTACGCGAGCCACCACTCTATCATTGCACGACAGGCTTGTTCGTTTGTTTTTAGTCTGTATAGAGTAACCCCGCAGTTTATTTCCTCCACATACACGACCCAGCAGGGGTCATTTTACTAGCACATTTTTTTTACAAAGTAAATTAATAGTGTAAAATAAAGAAAACTGGTCATAGGTGACAAAGTTTAATGCCTGTTTACTGTTCAAGTCTAATGAAGCCTTTTAAAAGTAATAGCTTTACATTAACTCACATAAGAATGATATTAAAAACACGAACTTTTAACTATTTCTTGTAGCTACTTACCATAATCCTATACCATGGAACAGTTTTATGAAACTACTTATAATCGACACCTGTTCTATGGAGCAAAAACAGCATTATAATGATAACCAGACATAATCGACAGTAATCATTGCCTTCAAAGCTACAATAACTGTCAAAATGGCACTAAATATTGTTTGTTAAATGCCAGTTTTTTTTAGGTTTACACCTTTCGGGAGGCCGATGGAGTCTCCATTATACCTACCCATTATCCTGGTGACGTAGAAGACCGACCTTCCTGTAACTATTATTACCTACTTCCTTGATGGAATTTGAAAAAATAGTTTAATATTGGACGCGTTTTGGTTTAGTCAGCTGATGATAGATAATTCACTTTACAAACGAAGTGCCGCCTTTATTATTGCATTCATAGACAAACACATCAGTTAAGTTCTCGTATTTAGATTGTTACACCATTTATTCTTTTGTTATTTATTTTACTTATTTTTTTGTTACTCCTTTTATTAAAATATTTCGTAAATAGTATGTAACTATCTACTACATTAACAATATATATAAGCTCCTATATACCCTTTACATTGAATTGCTCGTCACATTTTCACCTGAATTATAAAATTTTATAATTTTCTCCTTGAGGGATTGACGCGCACAATAATATAATAAGCACTTACGTGTCTCGCATCCACATTACATTCCCCCCACGTACTCGAATATCGATTCATAATCGGCGATGCATTAAAAATCGATTAAACCCAAGGGCGTACCCAGGATTTCAGCTAGGGGGGGGCAGCTCTTGAGATGATGGTCGGTCGGGTATATTGAAACAAAAATCATGAAAATTGTCTTTTATTAAGGTCAACTAGGCCAATTGCGTCTACGGGCCAAATTAATCTTTTCGATCCTATTTGAAAACGGCTTTATCAATATTGAAAAATGCCATCTAGTTACGGTGGCTTAAACTAAATACTTTACATGAACTGCAGACAGATGGTGTTGTAGTCAACATAATATTATGCAAGTATTCAGTCATTTTGTGATTTGCACATTTTTTTGAAAGTTTGGTACTGTGACAGGTGATTGAAAATGTGAATCTAAAGTTTTCTTTATCAATTGATTTTATTCAGTAGGTATTCTAAATAATAGTCATTGGGCTACTTATATAGACGCAAATTTTCAATGAAATAGCTTTATTTGATGAATTAATTATGTTAATTTTTTTATGTTTGTTAAAAGTCTTGGGGTAAATGCGTTAGGCGTAATGGGGCTATTGCGATTGTTGCAACGCATTGCCTCAAAACAGAAATCGTCAACCTTTTAATACATACATAATTATGCTCACGACTGTAGTCACCCGCTTTTCGCTGTAAATTTGTATCGCCGTTTTTTATTGAGTACAATGCACTAAAGTTGTCGGGTAAGTGTAAGTGTACA
This sequence comes from Plutella xylostella, assembly GCF_932276165.1. Lineage (NCBI taxonomy): Eukaryota > Metazoa > Arthropoda > Insecta > Lepidoptera > Plutellidae > Plutella > Plutella xylostella. The sequence continues at coordinate 4,307,942 of NC_063984.1, read as the reverse complement.
ACCCGACTGTCAGATTTTTTCAAGCTGCCCGAAGGCCTCTGACTAGGCTTAACAACTGCTGCCGAAGCAGCAACCGGGACCCACGGCTTAACGTGCCATCCAAAGCACGGAAGCGTCCAGAAAAGAACCATTTGAAATCGGTCATCCATCCAAGGCTGACCGTGCCATGTGTTAACCTCAGTGATCAGTTACGATCACTGAAACCAGCTCGATAAGGATTTTTACTATTTTTGAACACTAAACTTATTGAAGAGAATGGGTTTTGCTATGCACATATTTTAATTGATATCTAAGTTTAATACCCGTATGTGATCCAATCTTACTATTTTTCTAAAGAATATAAATAAGAGGATGTATGGATGTTACTTTATTTTATTCACAACTGTCACTCACCACTATTAAATCTACATTCTTACTCACTTTACAGGAGTACTTAGGCAGTTCTTTTTTCATAAAAATGTTATTTGGATTTATCATGGAGTAAATGCGTCCATGAAAATTAGACGCATTTTCCTGATTTCTACTAAATCATCTGTGAATTCGTCAATAGTTTCTTTTGGCTAAATTAACTGCCATACCATTGCACAAAAAAATTAACTGGATAAAACTCTCTTATTTTTTTCACGGAAAGCTTACCTATTGAATAGTTACATACTAAAAACACATTTGCCTCAAACCTGGAAAATGCGAAAACACGATTTTTTTAAGACACTTAATAAGAAACTTTTATAAGATTCCAGCAAAGAAATCATTGCTTTAAATTTGTTAAGAAATAGTTGTTCAATAGTCGTTAGTTTCTTAAAGTAAATATCTCACTTTTACATTAAATTTTTCATACCTTTGCTCCCATTATTCCGAAAACTTTTAGTGATCTAAAAATACAACGTAACCCCAGTTGACCTTAATTAGTTTGATTAAGATACAAAACAAAATAGGTAGGTAGGCAAGAGTAGATAACACGTTTTTAATTCCGGCTTGGCAGGAAAATTTACGTTTATTTTATCTTCTAGGGGGGGGCAGCTGCCCCCCCCTGCCCCTACCTGGGTACGCCCTTGATTAAACCAATAATATAGTAACGGATAATAATTGTAATATTATAGTGGAACATGACGCGGAGGCTATATCGACTTAGGCCTTGGTCTCCTATTTACGCCGTAGTTCGCGTCCAGCGTCACGCCGTGGGCCGCGTCACGATGCTCACTATAGAAATGTACTGATGCGGTCTCCCTCACACGCCGACGTTGACGCATAGACGTAGTGAAAATCGTGACGCGGCCTACGGCGGTGACACTTGACGCGACCTACGGAGTAAATAGGAGACCGGGCCTTACTGTGTTCAATGTTGCATACGGCATGCACTATGTCATTGAAGAAAGGAAAGCGATTATTTTAAAATATTAATTATTGGTATCAACTCGTATATGTATGCCATTTACGATACTGTGAACTTTATCTAGAATACAAGAGCTTACCCGAGGCAATTCCTTTTTAGAATGTTTTAATAAATTTATGGTATGTATAATATATAGGAATTAAAGAGACGCGAGAAGAGTGTTGTGGCGCTCCTTGGGAGAGGCCTATGTCCAGCAGTGGATGATTATTGGCTGATGATGATGATGATGATGAAAGAGACGCAACGCAGTCTAAATTGAGTGCATCGCCATTTCGACAACATTGTGCGAAATTATTAGTGTGGATTTGGAAAACCAATGAGATATTACTTTTGTAATGACAGCGTTGTTAACATTTAAACGTATTGAGGCATAAAAACGGTAGGTTATGATTGCGGCGGTCATCCACAAATATTTCGGACAAGCTCATTGTCACACGCGGGGTAACATAAATCGTTCAGCAGTTATAGCTTTGCTTTTTTGTTGAAACCCCAAATGAAAATGGACTTTACAGCTGACAAATAAAGAATAAAACATGTTTAGCTGGACAGGTCTGTGTGCAGGTCTCCTAACAAAGTCCACGGGCAGTAAAGTGGCCGCGTGTAAATCAAAACGACGAATCGAAAAAATAAATAAACTGAGACAGACCCACATTTCTCGCCAGCGGACCGGTAGGGCTGCGGGGAATCCGGACTGAGTGACAACATATCGATAAAATAAATCACATTTCACACCGATTTAAAATGTGTCATACATATTTTTTCAAATAAACAGATCCTAACTGTATATTTTTTTAGAATTTTCATGTTACTAGTTAGTATCAACTAGATTCATTCAGTTCTAAACATGATTTACATAGAGAAACTAAAATTTTATCGATAGAAGTTTTCTCGGCTCTCCCTTCACTGCGGGCAACCCTCAGCTCATGTGGAAAGTAAAGGATTGTACGTCGCAATAAAAAAGATAAAGCGTATTACGGGATGTCCAGATAAAGGCCACTTTATGTTTCCATATTAAATTTGTCATAAAAATGAGCGCACTAAAACGGTTAACAGCCAAAGTATTGGATGCTCAATAGTTCGAGTTTGGCACTTTTTTTCTTTAAATCATACAAAAAATATGTATAACGATGTTTTTTCTACAGTTAACTCTCTTTTCTTTTTTCAAACGGGTCGTTAGACAGGAAGGGCACAAATAAAATGAGCAGTCAATTTAAAAGCACGCTTCACCGCCCTCCCTTGTACAAATTTGTCCCAGATATCCCATTTTGATTGGACGGGTTGATTTATCTCTTGTTCGGCCCACTGTGCGATGACTACATCATTTTGACACTTTACATTTTCATCAGGTATTGTTCTTAGAAAGAACAAAATAATGGTATGTTATAATCAACTAAAATACCTAATGTTTTAAAACACAATTTAGGTACTTCTCAAGGTGAAAAGTATTCAATAGTACCTACTTACTTACTCTTAGAATTTAGAAGAACCATTTACAAATAAAAAAATGTTTCTAAATATCGATAAAAAAATCGAAGATAAAAATTGTGTACCTAGGTATGAATAAAATTATTCGTGATACAGCATTTATCGCGACGTATCAAGACTATGACATCCGCGTACATACAACAAAGTACTATTTTCCCCACGGACGTGAATCCTCCGGGCGAGTACTGATACAGTGATTTAGAATAACTACATGCACTTGTTGCAAATACAGGGTGTCCCTCCCTCCAGCCGGGAACATATGACTCGAGACTAATACCGGGATTATACTCATCGAGTACACTTGCGGTCAAACAAACGGATTTATCTCCTCCCTTTATTATTAAACACTGACAGTTAATATCAAAACACGACTGGATAACATAAACCGTATAATTTCCTGTGACCTCTAACATGCTCACGGCGGCTGTATTATGAAAACGAGACCTTTTATTGCAAACTATAACATTTCTCGCAGGTAATAAATAACAACGTTATTGAATAAGAATATGGCTAGAGCTAAACACAAGAGTTTCTTACAGCTTATAAATTATAGCGACATACAGTTATTGGCCGCACTGAGAAATCGAGGGCAGCATGCAGAAGCCTCGGGTATATCGCGTACCTTTTGTTACTTCCTTGTTGTGAGAGAAAATTAGAATATTGAAATGTCAATATGTGCAGCGGGAGCGCGGCCCCTCTGCCCAACACAATGCCAATTTTCCGGTGTGCGCCGCCGACTACGCAATTATTTAGATAAACCTCTCGCCGTGACTATAAAAAGATCTTCCCCTCCCACAACGTTGTTTGTTGTCTTTGGGGCTTTGTGAATTTATAGCCCCGCATTACGCCGCCGGTTAGGAAAAAATGTACTTTTAATTTATCTCGTTAAAGGGTTGAGAAACGGCGGGGTTCGCGAAGTAATTATTCCGAAATTGGCCACTTTAGCTGATGAATCCATTTCGTGCGCCCTTTGTTCCGACGCGAGTGCAGAGTGAATTAATTTGATTTTGACTCCGATCTTAGTGGAGTGAAAGCTCGCATTAGCGGCGTTGAGCCGACAAATTAATTTGGAGAATTGGGATTATCATCCAAATTGCGCGTAATTAGGTTTTTCATTAAGAATTATTCTCTAGCCAGAGAATTATGAGCGGCCTTTTGTCACGGGCCGTAATTCTGTCTGCCATATTTCATAAAATGCTTTCAAAAGGCATCCAAATGGGTATAATATAAAGTCTTATAAGGAAGTATAAAATCTAGCGGATATCCAACATTACCTAATAACAGTCCGTCCATTACAATTACTACCTAAGTACCCGCATAAAATGGAAAGAATGCAATTTTATATTTTTATAAAACATTGCCTCAAGGAAAGCCGAAGATAGGCGGAAGTGGCGGACGTTAGTGGACAGCATTGCTATATCATATTTAAAGTGCACATACCTGCCAGTCTTGGTGATGATCATCTCGGTGCCCAGGTCGTGGAACTTGTCCCACAGCTCCTTGGTCTCGAGCTGGCAGTCCACGGCCAGCAGCTCCTCGCAGTTGCAGGAGGTGGCGGGGGGCGGCGGCCGCGCGGGGGACGGGGTCTCGCGCTCCAGCTCTGTTGCCATGGAAACGGGGGGTGAAAGGGTATTCTGGTGTTTGGTTGGAAACGTTTAGTAAACTGAACATATCTTTTTTTTTGCTTTTGGCGGTTCAGTGTAGCAACTTTTCAATTTTTGCTTATTAGAACTAAAATTAATCCAACAAGCTTTTAGATTGGTTATTGAATGTTGCAATTAAATTTTAGTTATATCTATAAAATACTAATAACACATATTATTACCGTAATTTAATTTATATTGTGTATTGTATGCAGATATTCTAAGGGTTTATGGTATAGTTACAACTCCTAATGAACATTTAAAGCTGTAAGTGCGTCTAGAAGTAATAATCACTATAACTCATGACTTTCCCTACAATTATTTAATGGTTTTCTCATAATGGATCCATCGGATAGTAAATTCTAATCGAGTGAATGTAATCATTGTTGTGTGAATCGAATGGCATTGTTTACGAGAAAACTTGCGTCGATTCAATCAAATTACGAGTTCAATTTACTTTTTATTGGAATATTAATAGATATGGAGACAGGGAAACCTCATTATGATGTGCAAATAGGTGTGCGAATGTTTCTTCATTAGAACAATTACACAATATAATAATCATCATATTTGCATGGTATCTCATATACACAGTCGGAACCAGGGAGAAATAAATATAGGTGTGTTAGACAGCTGATATACATATACCTACAAATTATATACATATATAGTTAAATGTAAAGATAATATAAACTAAGATAAACTACATCCAAATTAGTTGGGTACCTATATACCTATACGGCGTCCTCAAACTTACTTTTATAAGATTATTAGTTCTTACTATCTTACTTAAATTAATTTCGGCTGCTGACATTTTCATTTACTCATAAGTAAAATTAAATAATTACTTCAGATTTTTAAAAGTGTTGTAAGGAGTCTTACAATATTTAATTATCATTTTTTCAATTTACTCATTACACGAAAAAGATCTTGAATAGTTGATAGCAGTAATATAATTTTCAATTTGGCGTTAATAGCGAACTCTTGGAAAGACAGAAAATACAATTTCATTGCTACCGTTGGCGTTGGAGCTTCCAAAGTTATTCTAAAAATATAATGAATGGTAATTTTTTATACCAAATTTACATAGATATTAAATTAATAACTGTCAGAAGGTGTACGTCATTGCATTAGCTAATTCCTCTTGGGCTATACTTAGTTACACGGTTGGAAAATCCTCTTTGTTCGAGATAACGCTGATAAACCGACCATTAGAATACCAGAGCCAAAAGTTAATTGCTCAAATAACACGTAAACAGGTCTATGATGAAGATTTGTGAGGTGCTATTCTAATTGTATGCAAATATCGTAGTCACAGTGAAAGGCTGATTTATGACGATATGCTAGGCAGATGCGAACACTAGGTATTTCGCAACAATGTACCTAATTAATTATTTTTAGAACCGCTGGATGCGAGCCGCCTGTGATTGGCCTAGATGGAAAATACGAATATGTTCAGCAGTGGACGTGATATGGCTGAGATGAGAGTACCAATGTATCGAGTAACACAGTATATTTAATTAATGTCGCCTAAGGAAGGACAGCAATTAGTTCTATACCCTAGAAATAGTCAAGCTCTAAATCATAACGATTTTTTGACGTTTTCGGCTGACTATAACAATTTTTCCCTGTACAATGATCTAATCACCTGAAGAAGGCACTGGTGTTATCCCATCCAACCACTGTTCTACGCCTTCCTCCTCCAGCGCTGGAGATCAGCTGCTGGACACAGAACTGAGCGATGCAGGCGAACACCCTGTAGTATGATCTACTCACGTGAGGAAGAAGTAGACGAGGTGTCTCGAGTGTGGAGAGCGACCGCGCAGGATAGAGACCAGTGGCGACTTCTTGTTTGTAAGGCTAATATCCATTTTAGAGTCACTGAGCCAGCGGAGTGAGTAAGTAAATTATCTGAGGAAGAAGTGGGCGAGGCGTCTCCTACGCCATCCGAGCACTGCTCCACGTCTGACTACTCTACAGAACCGTCTAGAAACTCTAGAATGATCTACTCACCCGCGAAGGATACAGGCGAGCTGTGCAACACCCTGTATAGTCACAAGTTACCTGAGGAAGGCGCTGGCGAGGCGGCGGCGCGGTCCGAGGCGTCCCCCTCGCCGTCGGAGCACTGCTCCACGTCTACCTCCACGTCCTCCTCCGGCGGCGGCGACCGGCAGCTGGACGCCGAGCTGAGGGACGCTGGGGAGCTCTGCCGGGATATTGAGCCTGTGGAGGAGTAGGGTTTTTAATAAAGTGTATGATTTTTGTCGAGGGATGGAGGTGGTGGTAGGGTGACGTGGATGGCATAGGAGTACAGGGTGCGAATCACGAGTATTGTCGACTCAAGTCGATAGCGCTTTGTACCTATAACATCTTGATCAGCGCCCTGACTTTAACGTTAGAAACTAAAAAACTGCATACAAATTCTAGTGACCCATCTATCGAATTACTGGAGTCGACAATATTTGTGGTTCGGACACAAGAGACACATTTCATCTATTGTAGAGTATGCTTGGTAGTTTTCACAAATTCGGTCAATCGTCAATAATTGAATTATAGCATATTTTAAAAGTATTTACTTAACTTTTGATTAGGATTACCTATGTACTATGCTGCACACTACTATGTAATCATAATCTAAATCAATTAAATACCTATATAAAGGTAAAGATATCCAGCTAACCTCACACTAACCAACACATTTCTAGTTTATTAACATTTAATATCGTTCACAGTCTGCGTTAACTAATGTAAACAAGATAGCTGCGAGTAACGAGTCAGGCTGGTGTACCTTCAGAATAAATTATGTCAGCAATGCACACCACAAACTTGATACAATTTACTGGAATATTCACTAAGGTAAGTAGATAGTCTTGGCTACCTCGTTATGAGTTTATGACAGAGTTATAAATCAGCAGGGTTCACTTTTTTATTTTTCTACGTAGTGGCACGTATGAAGTATGCGTGTCTACTTCATTACATTGATTATGGTTAAAATGCAATAAGCCATTCCCCTGAAAATCTTAATCCTATCCGTATTTTCTTATGTAAACTTAACTTTAATTATTGGGATGATTGAAAGGAGACTCCCCGAACGACGTATCAATACTATTAACTGTACTTTATTAAACTGTTTGTCCTAAAATAATAAAAAACAACAAAATGTACCCGTCAGATAAACTATTTGATAGGCGATCTTTAAATCAATGAGATATTGAACAAACTTACCTTCCCATAATAGGTTAAGTTGGGGAATTTGGACCTAACAACAATAAATGAAATAATTTATTAGCAAGTTGTTTTTTGACGCAAATTAAGTTACTCTGGGTATATGGGTACTTTGGTTACGTATGTAGGAGTTTGATATTCATAATTTACTTATAACTAAAGTATACCTAAGCATAATATAAATATTTTTAAGGCATTACATATACTTACTCAACGAGTTGGTATTTTATCAATTAAACGTTCTTTCATTAAGTTTTATTTCTGTAAAATGATCGCCAAATAAAACTCACATGCGTGTCGTTGGAACATTTTAGAGGCATTCTCGGGCCTTATTTACATTGTTTGGACAGAACGGCTGCAGCCGAGGCGTTCTGTTCCACGCAATTAATCCGAATAACGAAGCCACTGAGACCTGCGCCCGCGCAACGCGCAACAACCTCTCCAATTAGTATTGAGACCGCCATCAAATTACTCGTTATTATGCCCTTATATGTTTTGTAAAATGATGATAACAATTTTATTGCTTAGAATGTAGGTACATACTATATTTTATTGTATTTAAAGATCATGAGCAGTTATATTGCATTTACTAATAAACTTACCATCACATTTTGTCATCTATCACAGATCAGGTAGTGCTTTTAGAGCCAAATTATTTTATATCAGCTCACGTAGGTACAGTAACCTACTAAAATAATCCATAATATGAAAGAAAACATATTTAAAAAGTGGTATAAATAATAACTCCCAAATTGTACCGATACAAAATCAAATTAATTTGGGCACAGATTACTGAATAGTTGCTCATGCTACATAACAGGTACCTCAGTTCAAGATTTATGTTTCTAATACACTAGGTAATAATAGTTAGGTTGTATATAAGCACTGATTTTGAAACATCTAAAATAATGAAACTAAAACGCATTACCCGTATAAAATAGAGTAAATATGTCCTCACTATATTTTGTTACTTACCTATTTCGAAAAATTATGTCAATGGAAATAATGATTTAGTTAATTTCATCAAATTATTAAATTTGAACATACCTATCTAATGCAAAATATGCTTTTTCAATGTAACGGGCAAGATTATCTTTAGCTAATAATATATTACCGTAATAACCGCAGAGTATCTATTGGGAACACTAGTACCTAATTAACTCAAATAAAAGAGGACATCCGGGAAAGTTGACTAATCTGTTTTAAAAGTTTGTCATGGATTAATCATATTTTTTATCCTAATTCGTATCTAAAGTAATACACGTACCCGTACACCTTTGGATTGATTTAGATAAAACATAAGTTGTAAATCTAGACTACGTACAAACCATTAATACAAATGACACATAAAAAACAAACTATAAACAACACACTAACTACAACAATTCATATAAGTACTTATTTTTTTGCTTTTTTGCACGTTTAATTAGTATTAGCACGTTAGGCCTATCTGCTGTACCTTGGTGCGGCTCGGAGCGCGCGCCGGGGCTGCGCGGCTCGGCGGCGCCGCGAGCCATGATGGCGGCGATGGAGAAGTCCGTGGCTCGCGACTTGCTCTCCTCCGCCAGCATCCTGGCTGCGCGCCACACCTCGGAGCCCTCCACATCCATCAAACTCAAGCGGACGGTAGACTGTCTAACCGGATCGCTGTATCCATCGCACTATTGCAGTAATGTACATTGTTCCCGACACAGATGCATTGTTTGTAGAATACGGAGAAATCAAACTTAAAAAAAACACTAATTAATTGTAATAGTAAATATTTTTGAAGCGCGGCTTATTAAAAACTTATTAGTGTCTCATAAGAAAACAGCAAAAGCAAAAATAAGCATTTTCTCAAAATAAAAAAATATATTTCTTTATAAAAAAAATTATCACTGTCTGATTGCGACCGACAAAAAAAACGCAAATACGTATGCGGTAATACTAGTACAGTCCGTTATCACGTAGTGGTATGTTTGTTTGCGGATGTCGCGGGACAAGCGGCACGGGCGGGCGGCGCGGCGCGGACTGACGCGGCGGGCGCCGGGCGCGGGGGGCGGGGCGCCGGGGGCGGGGCCTGGCGCGAGCCACTGCCGCCGCTACCCGCTGTCACCGCCACATCTCCCCACTTCACCCGCCGCGCCTCAACCGAGCATAGGAAGCGCTACGATATTGCTACGAACTATTATGTTATTTTTTTTTCTTTCAGTTCTTAATTATTTTGGAAATGTTCAGCAATTGTTGTTCTTTATGATTTTTTATAGTAAGCATAACTATAGTTACTTACCTACTTAAATCATTATTCTCAACTAGCTTTCAGTAATAAAAGGTCTGTAGTAAAATTTCTAAGTTTAGTGCATTTTGTAAAATAAATCCAGCATGAGAACTTTATGAAGCATTTAAGTAACATATTATTCTGATTTAATACCTATGTATTTAATAAATATAGATATTATTTTTTAAAACTACCTTTTCTAAATCAAAACACTAAACTCGAACATAACATAACTGTGAAATCAGAAATAATGAAATGAATGAAAACTCATGCGCAGTCGTTACAGCGAGTGCCGCCCATAATGATAGATCATTATCAAGTGAGCGAGACAAGCTATGTGGGTAATGTGTCGCTGGGAGCGAGTGAGAGAGACAACGTTTTATAGAAGCTTTCGCACATGAAATAAGTGACAGTCATATAAAAGCTATGGCAGACATGAGTTTGCGGTTGGAAACCTAGATTGTTAATGTTAAGTCAAGCTCAGGTTTACTTTTTAAACAAGTTCAATTGAGCAAAGATTAATTGGAACTCTACATTGAATGGCCTATACTAACGATTGAAATCTCTGAAGTTACAGTAGGTACTTACTTATATTTTTTCAGCATAGAACCCTTTTTCAAAATGGGTTACTCTCTCCATAGTTTGCAAAAAAATTACGTTCATCAGAAATTGTAAATAGACAAATGTCCGTGACTGAAGAATTCATTTTTCAGTGCGGTCTACGACAGAAACTAAATATAATATCGGTAAGTAAGTTTTTAGTTTTACACCAATGCTGAATTTTAAATTTACTTACCTAAAAAAATATGCTAAATGGTTTAGGTAAGCATCAATTATTTTAATTATGGTGTCTGCTACAGCACAAATACCTTACATAATTAAAGATAATAATCGGGCATTCTTAGATTTAAAAAATACAACCTACCTACCTAAATATCTTAAAAAGTAAAAATTGTACAATACATTCTAAAGCACAATACATCTAAGTATTCAGACATCACGAACTGTATTAGCTGAGTACCTTTACAGTGTAAATTATTGCTTCCTCACCCTCCTACACATCCCCTCTGCTAGAGCAAGTAAGTACCTCCATACAAGACCAACATCTTGAAACAAAGCATCGGAAATACAAAAAGTCCGTTGTAAGAAGTTATTATTCGTGAAAATATGAAAAATACTCGGCACTCGGGCTATAACTCTCGGGTGAGGCATTAAGAGGCATTATGAGCTTTCCCGATGTTTTTCAATTTGCCAAAATGGCGTCGGTGAAGCACCGGCTTATATGAGTCGCTGAATTGCAATGTAGAGAAACGATATTGTTTGCGTTAGTATTTAAACCGTTTTGTTAATTTAAAACTTATAGGCTAACATAATAAATATAATGTTAGTACGAGTACCTAATAGTAATAATGGAATGGAAAAAAAGTCAAGAGACCGTTGCTAAATGATTAAAGTATTTGGCAGTAAAATCCGACACGTACGATCAAAACAGGACATTGTACAATATGTCGGAACTCATAATTCTTTCCCAAAATCAACACCAATGACACGGTCATAAAAAGAAGGAAATAGTTGAAGAATGGTTGCGGCGCGGGACTCGCATTGTTCGCGGCTCGCTGTGCTGAACCTAACAAGAGCAATTCACAACATCTCTCGGCGCCCATTTTTTCCAAACCGAACGTCAAAACGTCAATGAGCCTTTCAAATTCCAACCAAATATTTATCCGGAATGGGACTCACACATGGCGAAACGACCACACAAGTTGCCCATATTGCGCAACATAGAAAACCAACTCAAAATTATGACTTTTCACATAAAAACTTAATACAATCAGCGACACATCAGCGCGACATCAACCGTGAAATGAAGTGCTCAGCCGCGCCACCGTCTGGGCAAATTAATTCGAAAGGAATCCTGTTACAATTAGTGAGAAATAATGTCTTAAAATAACTATCATAAATATAGAGCACGTTATTGAAATTAGCTGATTAAATTAATTTAAATCCAATTTCCAAACGCAACCTTTTATCGCCATCATTATAAGCGTGATATATGCGCCCAAAACGGAGCGTCAAGTAAAAATAATACGGCCGTTCACTCAGCAGAATCGTGCCATAAAGTGTCAAAAAATATTGCGACGATCTCGAGGTTTGAATATTTGAATAAAGAATGAAGTTAACATATAAAAAGCGGTGGCTGCGCGGAGTAGCAACAAATCGTGCGCATTATGAATGACAAATGTAAGCTGCGAGTGTCGGGTTGCGGCCACCCGCGCGCCGGATTAGCTTCAGCTTACTTTCCGTTCGAGTCCCGGCCGAGGGTAGACCGAAATAGCTGCGACCTCTGCCCTTGACGCCCGACGCTACATCGATACCGGGATCAATGTAAGATATACTTACTTACTAACTTTTGTAAGGAAGGTGAAACTCACGGCTCCCGTTCTTATCTTTCAATACTTATACCATCTGATATGTACTTATTTACCTTATTTTTTTTTTATAATTTCATCAAGTCTGACAGAGGGAACAGGAATAATGGAACTCTAAGATAGGTAGCTAATTAATAACTGTAAAAAAGTTTTCATTAATCTAATTAATTAATAATAATAATAATAATAAGGGCAGCTTGTGGAGCGGCAGGGCAGCTTGTGGAGCGGCAGGGCAGCTTGTGTAGCGGCAGGGCAGCTTGTGGAGCGGCAGGGCAGCTTGTGGAGCGGCAGGGCAGCTTGTGGCGAGCTGTTGGACATTAGCGACCCCACCCACCCGATGCCGGGGAGAACCCCTGTTCCTCATCTCTGGCTTGCCTTTATTGGTTGTCCAGAGTGAACACTGACGAGGAACAGGATCTCCCACCTCTTGCTTGCCTTCATTGGCTGGCTTGAGTGGTGTACCGCTAGAGCATAAATGCTCGAGGAAGGATGTATTACCCAGTAAGGTGCTTGTAGGGATCTTGACCGATAACGCGATTGTCCTGAGAGCCGTGGAATACCTCTGCTTCCTTAGCACCTCATGCCATGTTGCCCCCTTGTTGCTACGTCACTGTAATGTGCTAGCGACTATTTTGGGGGGCCCATTTACTGTGTGTGCGAGTCACCCCCTGCCTTTTTATCCGTGTGTGAAACATAGGTCAGGCAGGGGCCATAGTCCTTCCATAGTCCCAGTTACCCAGTCCATTTAGCACCCCACTCCATAGCCCTGTATTAGTTTTCTCCATATCCTACAATAGTCCTGCACTAACCGGGGGTTTTCCTTGGGTTTACTTCCATAGTTTACACAGGGAAAATCGTCGGTTGGTGTCACATTTCATATAGATTAATGTTGTCAAACGGGCCTCTACATGTTGGCTTCGGCCCCATGCACGCCTACCAAATGCCCGGGACCCCATGGTCCCGTGATGGTAACGACACAACATAATAATAATAATAATAAGTTTATTTGCCAAAAAGAAGAACACAGTTACAATTAATGTACAAACAGTAGGTATATAGGTACAATGGCAGAGAGTCTACAGTAGAAATATATGGGGTAGTAACCCCTAAACTAGGCAGAGCCTGTAACTTAGGGGATACTTAAATATCCTAAATTGCTACCGGTATGCAACACACATTACTACATGGATTTACGTAGGACATTAATTGGATTGAATTTTTGGGATAAACATAATTTAAATTTAAAGTTAACTTATCTTACTGAAATAAATAAACAATGATATTATATAATCCAAGATATAACTAAATTTTACATATAAAATACTACTTATCTAAAACTATTACAATAAAGTTTTGAGCAAATCCTCAATCTCTTCATAGGTTAAGGTTAGCAAAAGTGTTGTGACCTTTCTTTTACACTCAAAGTTATTTGTGTGATAAATATTGATCATTTTATTTATCTTATTATAGAGTCGAGAGCCTTGAATATCGTAATTTTGACTGGAAAACTTCAACCTGTGCTTAACAGTCGGGAAAACATTTTTGCCTTTACGCGAATTACTTATGGCAGCGAGATGTTCAGCTGTAATTGATTTGTGTTTTCGTAATACTGTTTTTTGAATATATAATTTCCTAACTGACAACACGCCACATTCTGAGTACAGTGCAGCAGTTGGATATCGGAATGGTTTAAACATCAACACTTTTAGAAGCGCGCGTTGAGCACGCTCAAGCTTCAGTAACAGTGTTTTCCCGGCTCCTCCCCATGCACTTATACAATAGGTAAGATTAGATTCTACTAGGGCAAAATATACCATTTTTAATGTAGAGAAGTCAGCTGAGCGACGGAGATTTTTAAATATGGCTATTAGTTTTCTGACCCTGTTTGTAAGAGCTTCTATGTGTGCATGCCATTTAAGTTTCTCGTCAATATAAACGCCGAGGTATTTGGCACTAGTAACCTTAGTTATGGGAATACACGAACATAGAGTGCCGTTATTGCATGTATGGGCTATGATGGAATAATTTGGTGGTGGTTGTTGGGAGTTCAATAATGCAAAAGCGACATATTGTGTCTTCTTAATATTTAAAGTGAGCAAGTTGGTAGATAACCACTGTTGTACCCGTCGAAGGCTGATCTCCGCACTCTCCTTAAGTTCCGACCAATCAGTGCCGTGGATGACAATAGCTGTGTCGTCGGCATAAGTGAATATTTCAGAATTTGACAGTTGAAGGTTACATAGCTGATTGATATAAAGTTGAAAGAGAGTGGGGCCGAGAATACTGCCTTGTGGGACACCATAGGAGATACCTTCTTCGTCACTTGTAAGAGACTCAATCTGAGATACCTGCTTTCGGCCATTAAGGTAGTCGCAATAAATATCGACGCCTCTAACTCCTGCTTGCTCAATCTTTTCCACAAGGAGCGGGATAGAGACAGAATCGAAAGCCTTAGACAGGTCTAGGAATACAGCAAGACATTTACGTTTCTTATCTATATTCTGAACAATTGAGGAGGTCAATGCAATAACAGCGTCTTCGGTAGACCTTCCAGACCTGAAACCGAACTGTTTGTCAGAAATAATACTGTTTTTATTCATGTAGTTTACGAGGGTGTTATTAAGAATTCTCTCCAATATCTTAGACAGAGCTGGGAGGACCGATATTGGTCGGTAGTTGTCGACACTGCCTCTATCTCCCGCCTTGTGGATTGGGTGAACAATCGCCTTTTTAAAGGCATCTGGAAAAACTCCAGAATCTACTGCCAAGTTGCAGATATATGCAATAGGTAGAACAAGAGTAGCTCTGGAGGCCTTGATAATTCTTGCTGAGATTTTGTCCCAGCCCACAGCGCAGTCATCCCTAAGATTGAGTATCTGGGTTTCGATATCACTGTAGTCGGATTTAAGAATTACCAGAGAGTCTTTAGGGGTACAGCAGGATGGAGGATCTTTAAATTTACCTAAGTTAGGAATTTTTGATGCAAGATTTTCGCCTACATGTGCAAAAAATTGATTTACGGCATTTATAGAGAGTGAAGGATCGGAGCAACACTTAAGCAATTCTTTTGAGGATTTAAGTGTTTTTTTCAGGTTAGCAATTGATTTTATTGTTTTCCATAGAGCTTTACAGTTGTGTTTAGTTCTTGCCAATTCGTTTTTTTCATAGTTGGTTTTAATTTTTCTTAGTAAGTTAGTACAAAAATTTCGATACCGTTTGTAAGTGATGCTTAATATGATATCATCCGGAGTTTTTTTTAGTTTGCTGTGCATGTTATCGCGATTTTTTAAACAACGTAGAAGGCCCGCAGTCATCCATGGTTTCAGGAGGCGGTATTTTGTTGGAACTATGGTGTATTTGGTGTTCTGCTCAACCACGTTGGATATAATGCTGATAAGGTTGTTTGTAGCAATGTTGACATCCGAAGTATCAGTTACATTAGAAAAATCGCAAGCAAGCAGGTCCCTTTGTATCGCCTCATAATCTATACAGGTTTTGTATTTGCCCGTCGCCGTTTTCGTTTTAGCACAGTCGATACTTAATAACACCGGGGCATGATCGGTTATGCTTGTCTCAATAACCATAGTAATTGATGAGATGGGTGATCGAAGAATGACATGATCCAGACAGCTTTCTTCACGAGTTGGGTACAAATGGGCAGGCAAGAGCCCATGAGATGCAGTTAGGTTTAGGTAGTTGTCGCTATGAGAGTCTTGTTTGTCATTTATTATGTTGATGTTTAAATCACCCACTATAGCTAGAGTTTTATAAGACTTTAGATTGTTAAGGACTGTATCTAGGCTGGCTATGAATTGATCTGTATTTTTGTATGACGGAGATCTGTAGATAAAGACAAACACCATATCTAACCCAAGTTTAACAGTCATACAACTTCCCTCTACAAACAGAGGTTCAGATACACAGCATTTCAGATTCTCTTTTATGTATATGACCAAGCCATCGTTTTGATTGCTATGAATTTTAGATGAGTGAGTTTCATAACCGTTTATTTGTGGAATGATGGAGTTAGTGTTAGCTTCGAGCCAGCATTCAGTAAGGGCAATTATATCATATTCTAGTTTGTGCTGTGATAGTATCGTAAGCAGCTCATAAAAATTCTTGTTGATGCTTCGAATGTTGAGATGTAAGATGTTCAGAGGCGATTTGTGTTGTTCGATTAAATTAACACAATTTTCTAATGTACAAAGGTATGAGTTCGACACGGCAAGATTGTCAATTTCTGACATAACATCATTACTGTTAATCATTTATGACAATATATAACTCCAGTGACAAGCTAGCCGTTCACATGTACGAGTACGAGTTGGGTTACTGACTACTATAAATAACCGTTTAGATGCAATATGAAGCGACAGGAAAGTAAAAAATAGAGTAGGTACAAAAGTAAGGTCACTGTTTTTTGAAAGAAAATAAAGATAATTTATTCTACAGCGTGTTCTGTTTGAGCTAACTTTCAGCAGAAATGTAAATTGAGAAGTAGGATCGCTCATCTTATAATATTTTTTTTTATACAATAAAGATAATATGGATATGACATGTACAGTGATTATGTTGATATTTTTAAATAAAGTTATTGCAAACATTATGAAAACTGACCGATTAATGTAGAAGAACGGCATGAGTAGGTATTACTTATTTCTATATAATACTTATTATGTTTGTTTAGTGTTAGTAGTGCTTTGATCCAGGTTTCTCAGGCATTTTTCAGAGGTAATGTTGATTGCTTTAGAGCCAATCTCCTTACGTAAGAAAATTCTTCCATTTGTAGTCCAACAGAATCTATAGTTATTCTGTTTGGCAAAAGTGCGAACTAAATAGAATAGCTTCTTCATAGAGTTAGGCAGATGCTCATCAACATAAATAGGGGCTGATTTACCTGGCAGTCCGACTTGACCAGATGTTAATTTTTCCGACGGTGCCCTTTCTTTATTGTAGTGACGCACATTTGATAAATACTGCGATTTAGTTATGACCGAAGTAAAGTCGGCAATAATAGCGCTGTTAGTGTCCGGTTTCCCTGGGGCTCTATATATATCCCGTAGTTCTGTTGGGGAGATATCCATTTTCACGGTCTTTCCAACTTTACAAACAACATTAATAAGATCTTGTAGGGTCTCGTCATCCTTCTTAGGCACATTTCTTATCTCCAGTACTGAAGGTCTTGATTTATTTTGTAGATCTTGTATTTTTGTCTCAAGATTTAGGATGTAGTCCTTTAATCCCTTGCGCTCCTTCTCAAATTCTATAATTTGTTTGAAGAATTCTTCATACTTTGAGCTCATAAATTCGATGGACTTCTCGATCTCTAAGTAAGACTTTTGGATTTTTACATTTTGTGCTTTAAGGTCAGACAGTTCGGAGACCAATTTTGTAAGAACGTTGTCTTGATCGGACTTCCACTCCGCCAGCATATTCTTAATCTCTTCCCGAAATTGTGAAAGGTCACTTGCAGGGGAGCACTCAGCTCGCGGGCGCTTTGAGCGTTGGGCTATGTTGTCAGGGGACTGGGGTGTTGGATTTCCAGTAGCATCCGACTTTGAATTAGAGCGCATTACACCTCCTGAAGGCGGGGTACGATTAGTCCTCGGCATAGTGGGTGAGGTACTCTGCAGCGTCTGTAGGTATGTATAAGACGTAGCGAACTTAAGTTACTCTCACGCTTATTGTAGACTCTGTGAAAAACTCGTGACAGCGCCCTCTATTGGTGATCACCGTAATGAGTTCTGCGAGTGTTGTATTTGCAAATTTCGTCGCGAGCTGCACTTGCCTGATAGATCAGTCGGTCAGCGGGCCGCTCAGACCGCCGAAGGCCGGAGGATCGATCCCCGCTTGCAGCAGACTTTTCTTTTCTTATTTAGTGAAGTATGTTCTCACCCGATGGAAGCGGTGCGTCGCAGGTAAGTCGCCGCGTCTGGGCGCTTCGCAGCAGCAAGGGTGCTTCGCCTCCAGCCTCCCGTATGTGGTCCTGTCGTTCAGGGTGCTCCAAGCAGCATGTAGACCATGAGGTAATTTGATTTAAACAGCGACCGACACGTCCACTCGCAACAGAGTTCGGCGCAGAAAAAAATTATAACCCCTACACACAGGTAGGTATGTACAAAGCTCTACCATTGCACAAGCACATTTATCTCTACATGAGACGCTGCTACGTAAAGATGAATGCCGACATTTAAACCGGGTGCCGGTCAATTTGTAACCGGAGCGCCGGTAAGTGCCAATAATCCCTCATTAAGACCGGCCGCCCTCCGGATCATGTCCGGGTGTTATCGTATCGATCTACCCTCTATTTGAGAACTATTTTTTAAGTTAAGTTTTGTTTTGCTAGCGTCGGCTTACACGTTGTTACTGGGTATTAATTTAGAGTTAGGTTAATTTAAAGTGATTATTTATTAGGTAATAAATAGAGAAGTCTTTTTGCTAAAAGCGGATTGTTGAATATTGTGATGGTATCGACAAACAGTATAATGTCGGTATGTAGTGCTCATATCCATATTTATCTATGTTTACATCACCACAACTGACACTTTTACTTTGTAATTTAGAAAAACTGGGGCTGGGTATAACGGGATAGAAGAAAAGCATTTCCACGGGAAAAAAATTCAAGCGTATGCGAGGCCCGGAGGAAAAGCTAGTTCGATGTGGTACTACAAACAGCCCCGTTGTCGTTTGTATCCGGATTTGCTCCCAGCGCACGCAGCTCTAGGCCGCGACGGAGCAAGCCCACACAATGATCCGAACACAATCGCAGGTTATATTCAATAATACCAAGTTGAGAGTATTTAAGCTTTTATCGAGGTGCGGTCATAAATCCATGCGCAAGCGCGTAATCCCGCCCCCGCTGCGCCCGCGCCCCGCCGCTAGCTATAAACAGAAGTCAACGTGTCCGACTTATAAATCGTGCGCTTAACTATTGTATCTCACGCCACAATAATGAAGTTGGCTCGTTGAGGAAGAATTACGGGGACCACGTGGGTGGCCGCCGGCAGTAGCTCCGCACATCCACTGCGAACACGTCTATGACCTTCAGAATAAGACCCCCTTTGCCGTAATGACTAACTTCAGTTTTTTGCCGCCTCGTCGACACCCGCGCCCACCCGACGATCGACGCTGTCAGTGAAAGGTCGCTGAAAAAATCTCGGTGTCCCAAATGGTGTTTGACGAGCCACATCGTGACACGGTGTTGTGTTTCAACTAAATAACATTATCTATTTAGTAGGTCCATCACCTCTATGTCATCTGGCCTGCTGTACACAAACTAATAGGAACTAATTATTGAAACTATGTAGGTAAGTACTTTACATAAGAACACGAACCAATTACTTTTCAATATGACTTTTTTTATTACTAAGTATGCATCTGCTCTACATTAAATTACTTTGGTGCCTCTGATACACCTTTAGTGGTAGTAAACTGCAAACATTTGGGGTCCACAGAGTTGTGGGGGCGCGCTGCCGACTGGGAGCGTGCCTTCAGAATGCAAAAGAGGGCAATTAGAGCGCTAGCAGGCGTCTCGTGGGATACCTCAGCCAAGCCGCACTTTAGGTCGCTCGAAATCCTCACGTTGCCGTCGGTACTGATACTGCAGATTGCACTTTATGTGAGGCAGAATCTACCCACATACAAGAAGCACAGTGACGCGCACGGATACGCGACCCGGGGCGCCGACAGACTCGCTGAACTGCCGCGAAGACTCGCCAAGTTCTCCAAGACCACTCGCATCGCGGGCCCGGCAGTGTATAACTCTCTGCCAAACGATGTTACGTCCGCCACAAACATACATTGTTTTAAGTCTAGGCTTAAGAAATGGCTTGTTGAGCAAGCGTTCTATACCTTTGATGAATTATTTACTGTATAATTATTCCAAATACCTATCTATGTACTTTGGCTATTTTAATTATTGAATTTATTTTAATCATTGAATTTATTTTAATCATTTATAATTATTTTAATTATTGTGAGTTTGACTACGGGTACACTCTCTTTTTTTAATCTATTGTGAACATAATGAATATTATAGTTACTTATAATAAATATTATATTTGTAACATTTTTTTTTGACGTGTAATGTAAAAACTTACCAATAAATATGTTTCAATGTTTCAATGTTTCAATGTTTCCCATTACGTGAGAACACTCGTGACGAATCAAGTGATTCAACCCCATCGCAGCCCCGCGCCGCGCTAATCGCCACAAACAAACAAACACCCACTAAGCCGATATATTCCGTCCAACTTTTATATCCGTTTGCTCCAACTTAAAATATATTACTTTTTCTTTAGCACCTTTTGTATCTTTTAGTGTGTTATGGGTTATGTCCCCGTTTTTATAGGCGCTGGTGGCCATAAATCATTGTAGTCGAAGTGGTGTACAATCGTAAACAACGCGTCCCGCCGCGCCGGCCGGCTCCGGTTTCGAACCCGGGACCTCGTCGCGCGCAACCTCCGGGGGAGCTCCAACCTCACTAATTAGATGTTCAACTCTGTCTTTACACTAAATTTGTAATAGTAGACGCTCATGTTGGTTTGATTTGTTTTTAAAACGATTAGAATTCGTTAGAGGTGGCTGTAGAGGAATAAAGAAATTAGACAGACGGATATGAGTATGCTTAGTTTACGACCAAACACACACATTACTTTCATCAAAAATGTTAATAAAAGCTTGTTAAAGGGCATTACAAATATAAATTAAAGTGACAATATTAAGCTATAAAAAGCTCCATATTTATTAGGTAACAAAGAAATCGATTTTCAAGTCCATACCGTGCGTCGACGAACATTCCCGATGACCGTTAATCTGAAGACAAACCGGGCAGTAAATTAAACTTATTTCATTTTTAATGATCGCCTCGAATGGTGTTTTGATTGCGGCGGACCCGAAGGCGTCGACAACTCGACACGTTGATAACGTGACAGTTAAGGCGACACAAAAACGCACGTTTAATGGCCAAAAAACTGACTCTCACGCAGCTGAGATGCGGCCACGCTACAGAATCTACGCTTTTACGAGGATTCCTACAACATAGGACTCTTCAGTTTACGACGACATTAGTCTCAGCTTGAGACATTCCCAAACTCTTGATTTTAATAGTCACTCTAAACATTTCAACACTATCGCATTAGGAACGGGTCCTCTATTATTTCAAATTCAATTATGAGTTTGTTTGAAGAGGCTAAATGAACGTGAAATTAGGTTAACAAAACACGTAAACACATCAGATGATAACAAAGGTAGAGACATTAATCTCTCATTGTGGACATTTGTATGGCGGCGCGGATCGCCCCGTTGTTTGCAGAGCTGCGATTTGTTCCTCGTTCACAGTTCGCATTGTGTCGGGATCGGCCGGGCCCGGCGCTGGGTGTGAGCCGCACAATGCCACAGCACAACAAATAATGGAGCGAGAATAACTGTCTATCCGTCATATCTGTACACACAAACCGTAAAATATTACATGCGCCCAAACAATTAATTATTATAAATTACATTAACTGCACCGCACGCATAAAATGACGCGTCCGCATCATTTTCGTACGAATTAAAATTAAGGTAAGTATACAGTATGTTTCAGGTATTTCCAAGTCAATTAATCAAATAGCTTCTAAATATTTTGGCCTTCTTATAAGTAGCTGCAATCATCAAGGGACCGATTCCTCATCTTCTAACAAGCAAACCAATTTGTTTCTGAATTCTTTTAGAACCGCTATTCCCGCTAGGACTGTCCCTAGAGCTTCGACGTTTAAAGTAGCCTGATACTTCTGTTGCCCCTTACAGTACCGGGTAGAAGGTTCAGTATCGTGAGGCAGGACTGCATGGCATAGTGTGGTCGCCCGTCGCACCCGCTTCCCACAGCCGCTGATTGACAGCGCCCGACGTGTGACGTCCATTGTCAGACTGACATGCTGACATTGTCAAAAGTTGACTTCTGCCGTATTCCGCATAAATACGGAAACATTATCTGTCACTGCGACTGCGGAGCATGCAAAGATTGCGGGGCTACAATGTAACGACAAATTAAATAATAGAATTATTGAAACTTATGTTGGCAACGGTTACAGCTGCCGCTTTATTTCTGGTTCTATTATGTTTGCTGTTGATTTGTAAACGTCACCGCGTAACTTAACCTACTGGACCGGATTACAGGTATTTAAAAAATCACGTGTTTTGGGAACGGTTGTTTTTGTTTGAGTCAGCGCTAGACTAGTAACAGCAGAAGTAGTAAATAATATCTCTCATGAAAAATATTTATTTTCAGTAGGGTAATGAGATGTGAACCGATTTTATAATAAGTCGACCATTTATCCATAAATAGTTATCTATATATGTTTAAAAAAGTAACAATATTCTTATCTACACTTCCTCTGTTAGTTTTAGTGTTCAAAATAATAATATGCTTAGTAACCGATGGTAACCTACATAGGTATAGGTCAGTTTTTATTTTAAGAATATATTATATGCATTTAGTTCCTAAGGCGGGCCAGCATTCGTAATAGCCAAGGGTATCTACAAAAAGTTACTACATAGCAGTTTATACATATAGCCTCCCAAGCTCACGGCAGTATGCCAGCTGTAGCTAGGTAGCCTAGGTTGTCTAGGATATTTAAATTATATTCAGTATCATCGACCACAGTTTAAATTAAAACAATTTAGAACGATCTAAAAGACAAGTCTTACATTATGTAAGTAATAAAAACATAAACCAACCTAAAAGTTATACAAATTAGTAATTAAATTAATAAAATATTTTTCCTAAAAATATTGCCTTTTAAAAAGTAACACCATACCCTTATCAATTCATTTTATTTACCAAATTAACTACTAATTAACAGTGCCGTTAACTACACATGTGGATGACATAAACAACAACGGCTAAAATACGACTAAAACCCTGTACCCCGCTGTCACCAAAAACATGTAGAGTCATAAAAATAGCACAATATTTTTACAATAAACAAGGTTTAAGAGGACGCGAGTTTCTTGTAAAGTGACAATGAGGAGTGGACACGACACCCGGGGCGGCGCCCCCCGCTGGCCCCCGCGCCCCCCGCCCGCCCCGCGCGCGCCCGCCGGCCGGGGCTCTCTCCACGACACAATCACGGCATTCAACCCTAATGTGTTTTGAAAACGCTCAATAGGCGAACAATCCGCTTAATTTATGGGCGCACTGTGCGGCCACAAAGCTCACAGTTTCTTAAGACTTTTTAAACTGTTCCATTTCCGGACTCAAAAGCCCATCCCATACTATGCAAACCTAAACTTTTGTATGGCATAAAAGGTGTAGTTTTATTCAATGCCATTTCGAGTCCTCGCTTCGAAATCAAAACAATCGGATATAATTTTGAGCTGCAAGTATATTGGTTCGCTAGAGTCTGTCGTAATCCCTCGTAAGTCACACCATTATTGCGCCCCGGCTGTGGGGAGTTGCCGCCCCTCCTATTAGCTCTACTTCACTTTATCTATCTAAAGTTGCCCCTCGCCTTTGTCCGCCACTAATCTGTCGGGGAAGTGGCTAAATATCTTGTGCAAATAAATATTAGCGTTTTTTGCCGGGGGAGCTCGGCTGTGGCAAATCGGATTATGTCGCGAGGTAGCGATATGCCGCTTTGTTGTTCGTCTAGGGACCTAACAACACTGATGGTAAGTAGTAAGAAAACAAATTACGCGCTACTATCTATTAGTTACGCTACTTTAGATTCCTTTGCTAGGTTAACCATCGTTTAATCGGAGTTAGACAAAAAGTTTGGTTTGTTTGCATCACGATTTTCAAACAATTCTAATGGGTTCGATACGGAGAAACGTCTCGTGTAGGTAAGTACTTCCTATGTGTCTTGAGTTCTGACGACCGGTAGGTTGAACAAATATGATAAGTTGCCATCGAAACACCAGGGAAGCGGTAGACTGTGACAATGACGGGAGACAGGCGGCCCCGCCCCGCGCAGGCACTCGCGACCACGTCTCAGACACCGTTCACAATCAGTTTAATGTAAATACAACAGTAACTGCTACTCAATGACGAGACAGTTCTTCAGAGCTCGGTGTCGATGTCGATGTAGTTTTGACGATTCAGAATATTCAGAGGATGGAGCGTAAAAATGTCTGTCTAAAAACAAATAGCTGCCCCTCCGGCCGGGAATCGAACCCTGGTCCTTCGGCTCGCCAAACAGAGTCACTAACCACTAAGCCATTTGTTTTTCTCAAAATAGATTATACCTATATAGACTCTGTTGAAAAGATTTAAGTATCTCGATTTGTCGTTCTCGAAGACTTCTTTAGGTCTTGTGGTAGGTTGACATTGTCGCATTTCATTGAATATGTCAGAAATAGGAGTATCAGAGGAACGCTGGATTAGCATAAAGAGTGGCTGCCGGGTCCGGCGGCGGCGGCGGCGGCGGGCATGCCTATTCATGAGCGCCGGCTGCGCCCACCGCCAGCCCTCTCCCTGCCGCATTTGAATAAATACAATTAACTTGTTTGTTTTACTCGCCCCGACCTCGCCTTCGGGCGACCGCATTCCTCAATATTTGACACAGAGACAAACAAGCGGTCGGATAACGCACCCAGCAGTTGCTGGCGGGGTGAGAGTTTCGCAGGTGAGATATTCAAATTGCGGCTAATGGTGATATTCGGCGGGGGCAGCGGCGCGCTCAAAGCGCGGCCGGCGCGCCGCACTGTTATTATCTCAACACCATCGCGCATTCGCCTCCTCGTTCCTTTTTTACTAGACGCGTCTGTCCCGCTCCTCTCGCCAGCGCAGAGCGGGAGGCGCGATCGTTTATACTAAACTCGACTCGAGGGCGTTCCTCTGACGATTTATCATTTAGCGTTGCCTACAGACATTATTTGAAACGCATTAAAATTGGAAATTTGTCGGCATCGAAATGAGTACTCCTCTAGAGTGCATAATTTATCGCTTAAACCACATCCGGCGAGAGAGTTGTGATTACTCTAATTACTAATTCATTGACGATGATGATGATATCGTTAGTTGTAATGTAACTTCTAAATTGGAGCCGCTAAGAGCATTAATGTGCAGCTATGAATTCATTTGGCTTAATTATAGTTGCTTTCATGATACTGTATTTCCTTTTAATAAGGCAGTTGGTAAGGTACCTCGCTAATTATTTAGTGCGGTAAGTACAGGAATAATCCACTCCATAACTTACGTGGCACTGAAAGCTCTTCTCTTACTCCGCAGCCCACATATTTAAATAGATACAATGTCAGTGCTGTATTCTCTCAAAATATTAGTAAAAGTTATATTGTGTTCTAGTGTACTACTATACCTGGATATGTATGTACAGACTAGTAGAGTCGACTTAGACTCGCTAGCGAGGCGCGTCCAGCGCAGCCCTGAGGAAGCTGTCACGCGCGCACACAACATGTGATGAATATGTATTGGCAGACCGCGGCGGCTTGTAATTTGATACTCGCCGGTAATTATTTACGTGAGAATGGCTGCCCCCTCCCCCTCCCCGCCCTCCCCGCGCTGGCCCTCCGGAACGAATCGCTGATTGCAGGGAGATGCCGCCGCCAGATTGCTGCGCGGGCGCACGCTCCGCCGCCTCGCGCGGCTCTCACCTCGCTTTCTGATCCATCGGCCAGCACCTACGCCAGGGATGAATACTTAGACGCATGAAGCTATTAGAGCACCAAGTTACCAAGTCTCCTAATACATAGGCAATATTCAAGAAAGTGGAACTGGAAGTTACGAAATCTTAACTGACCGTACCATAAAACTAGACACGGCTGAAAAAATGGTACAGTAAACCAATATGCAGGGTGACACAAGCTGCTGTGTATTCATATCCCTGGTTCAGTTCTTTTTAATTACTTACTTAAGTATATTAATTCTATTTTATATTGGTAGATAGAGATCCCTTGAATGAATATAGAGGTAACTTATTACAAAGTTTAGACGCTTATGATGGTGATTAAACAGCAGATTTACAAAAAGTAACTACCAAAATACTGAACTAAACGCGTGAACCAACTACCTACCTAACTCCCGCGCAGATAAATCACATCTCATTAACTGGGCAGTTTAGCACGAACACAGGTGTATCAAGTTTAACTTTAAATTTTATTTTATCTGCAACAGAAATCTTCGGTGATGACGGTTGTTTTGACTTGTCCTGACATTTGCGTGTATTTAATCAGCTTTTAGAGTCGGTTCCCGACTCTCAATTTAAAGCAAAAGGCCAAATAGCTACTTAATTGGGTTACGAAACGAGTAACGCCTACTGTATCGATTAGCTCTGTAATTACAGCGGCTACAAGAAAGGTATAATTGCTGTACTAAAACATGACTTGTACATTTGTAGGTACTATAAAACTATAAGTTACGGTTACTGCACTAAAATTATAAAAACAAAAAAGGAATAAGTTAGTTCTGTCTTTTAACTTGAATACGAATAAAATATTTCATGATAACTAAAATATTTAATTATATCAACTGCAATTACTTAATTTAATCTCATTTCCGAATTTAAACTAAGTAACTACGATAGAAAAGCTCCATTCATTTATCATTCTATTTTAACCTCACAACAGAGTAGCAGGCGCCATCTAGCGAATTATTATTGAACTATTTTGTCTACCAACCATTGAACACACGGCTGAACACCAACGGCAGAAAGTAGAGACAGGTGGAGCTTTAAGCTCGCTATACAGCTCTACAATAGAGCATTTTGGAAATTCACGTTTTAATTTATGCGTAAATATGGTATGTGTTTAAGAATGTGTTTGTTTTACCAACAAACAAAATGTTAAATGGGGCTGTTTCAATAAGTGGGCCTGTTATAGAGAGTGTGCGGCGCCCCGCCGCGCCGGGTGGCCCGCAAACATACACAGACAGCGGGGCGCCGCCGCCGCCGCCGCCGCCGCTCCACGACACATCGCCTTCCCTTCCTCTCATCTCAAGTTTTTTCCACGAATTCCTTTTTCCAACCAACCATATCAATAATAAAACAAGTCCTGATGATAGTAATCCTTCATCCTCATTGTCTTTTGGCAGTTTCGTGGAATAAAATATGCTGCGCTCCCGCGATGTGATATCTGGGACGTCATAGTTACAAATGGCGTCGCTTAAAATCTTTTAATACCCACTACATCACGGCTATATTAATTTAGTACGCTTGAGTGGAAGTGGCTGCCCTGCCACCGATGGAATGTTAAATGACGGATTACAGATCGAAAGATAACTCGAGATCTCGTAGATTCTATCATTACTTCTCTGGCACACCAGGGAGCCTAATAAAGCTCCAATTATAAATTAGAACGTGTTATTAAATTCTTAATTAATGATATCCATAATTATATGTTCGAGTATATGGTAGATAACTATAGCATCGAAGATCATGGAATTAAGAAGTAGGTAATATCTCGCAGATATAAAAAAAATTTAATACCTGTATTTACATGAATACTTATATAAATTAATAATTTTTTTTCGCGCCACCACTCCGTAATCGACATAGTTCGGAGGGCTCTTGTTTCTGCGAACATTCCAAGCGTGCTTGAGCCACCCGGCCTGTCTCGTACCGATGGCAAGCGTCCTGATGGTCTAACGCTGGTGCCGTGGGAAAGAGGGCGATGTCTGTTGTGGGACGCGACATGTGTCTGCACTTTTGCGCAGTCACACGTAGTTTTCACTGCAGCAACCGCTGGTGCCGCAGCGGAGGCAGTGGCAAGGCAGAAATGTAGCAAATACCGCGCACTCATGACCTCATACGCATTCGTTCCTCTGGCATTGGAGACAACTGGGGTCTGGGGAACACAGGGCAGGGCATTCATAAAAGAGTTAGGGCGTCGTCTTAGGGATCGAGGACATGACTAGCGCTCTGGGGCGTACTTGATGCAGAGGATCGCCCTCGCAGTGCAGCGCGGTAATGCTGCCAGCGTGATGGGAACCTTTGGGTCCGGTGCGCCCTGGGGCGGGCTATTTGTATAATTTTGTATAATATCTAAGTATGTTTTCCTACATATATTAATTATTATGAATACCTAAATTAAAAATTATGTTCTTACTACATCTTTCTGTTCCTTGTACTACTAGGAATATTAGAATAGCGATAGCGGCCTACAGCTCAACTCCGTTATTAAAATAACGTGAACTTCGTTGTTGAATAACGTGCAGAGAGAATCATAGAGAAAAAATGCGAACTGAGTGCGAAACAGATTGATACCGTTTCCATGGTTACAAAGGCCTATAACCATTGCTTAGCAACGACAATCACTTATCTGTCATCCGTCGACCATCAATATTGACGAAATCTTCTAAAACTTTAGAAATCTACAATTATGATTATAACTTAACGGTAAAGATCTGGTGAAAATGGTATTCATAACCGTAGAGCTGGTGCGTAAGAGTGCTGAACATCACGACCGGGAACTAGCACCGCTGGAGGAGATCGCCCTTCACCAGAAGAACATTGAGAAAATCGAATACCTCCAAGATTGGTGCCCCAAGCTCAAAATACTTCTGTTGCAAAGCAATCTCATAGCCAAGATCGAAAACCTTAACAAGTTGAAATATTTGAACTATCTCAACCTTGCGATGAACAACATTGAAGTTATAGAAAATCTAGATAGATGTGAGTCACTTCAAAAGTTAGACCTTACACTGAACTTCATCGGAAACATAGTCAGTGTTGAAAGCTTGGTTAACATCTACAACTTGGAAACTCTATATCTAACAGGGAATCCGTGTGTGGACTACGACAACTACAGACACTTTGTCGTAGGCACTCTTCCTCAGCTTACTTCGCTCGACGGTCATGACATTGAAAGGTCTGAAAGGATACAAGCGCTGCAAAATCTTCCTCATATTAGATCCGATATTTTATTTGAGCAAGAAAACTACCGACACCTACGTAGAAAGCAAAAGACTCGACTAGACCAAAACATCAATGAAAAGTGGGAAAAAGTATATAAAGATATGGATCCGGATGAACGCAACAAGAAATTTTGGTCCGAGAAGTGTGAACATGCACCTGAAGTCCGATACGAAATGGAACGTATGAGGCAAATGAAACTGCAAGCTGAATCTGAAGATAAAAATGATGAAAAACCTCGCGAACTTAAATTATTTGCACCGGATGGCCGTCCGTATAACTTAAATCAAGCGAAAATAGATTTTACTTTCAGTGATTGGGATCCTGACCAGTACACCCTGGACCTTGCAGTTTACAAATACATGGACACGAGTCTTGTAGATGTTGATGTGCAGTCTAATTATGTAAGAGCCACCATCAAGGAAAAAATATTTCAACTACACCTGCCTGAAGAAGTTGACACAGTAAATTCGAAAGCACAACGATCTCAAACCACGGGGCATTTAGTAATTACTATGCCGAAGGCTAAAGCAATCGCTAGAAAATTAGAAATGGAAAAAGAAATGTACAGTGAAATGAGATTTGATAAGAAAGAAAATAAAAAATGTGAGGAATATACTAGAAACGGTCAGCGCCAATCAAAACGAGAATTTCTAGAAATAGGTCCAGAACCGGCTGAAGTTCTTGATTTTACTAGTATGACGAAACCACGGGATACTTTTAAACAAATCAATCTTCGCACTAAACTTACCGTAAAGAAGCCCTCGCCTGATTTTGTGGACGACCCAGAAGTGCCTGATCTTATTTAACGCATGGGGATGTAGATAACGCCTAGCCGTGAGTTAATAGCACCATCACATATCGTCGTAGTTAGAGCATGGTTAAGTTGAAACGGCTTTGATCCTTTTTTACGTTAGTCATAATTATATTCTACTGCTGTTATTATTTATTTCTGAATAAGTACCTATCTACTTGCAAGCTTAAATCTGTTTTATTTAAAAGAAAGATTAATGTAACAATATCATTAAAATACATTATTTTATCACACACTATTTTACAAATTCCGAGGTCAAGGACAGCATTACCTACACGAAGAGAGTACATTTTTACTACTAATTATTATTAATTCACTATAAAATATTAATAAATTACATGGCTGCACGGTAAATACCTAAGTAGATCGTTGCCTTGTTAAATACTTATTTTCTATTCTTATGACTAACTACTTAACTTTACATAGGTAGGTACACTTTACATTAAAAAAAATATTCTAATACTAAGCACAGCTCAAATCTCATTGCTCTCGTTATTAGCGCTAGACGAAGTGCCGTTGACTTCGGCTTGTGGAGCCACGATGAAGGAGAGGAACCCGTCCACGTCCTTCATCTCTTTGGAGGAGAACTTGGCAGATATCTGGTGCCGACCTGCCCACGGCGGAGTCAGCTGGAACTGAGCCGATGCAACTGTCCCTGGAGCTACGTTCTGTGGGAAAGATTTGTTTTTGTTTTTAAGCAGGAGTAGTGTTACAAATTAGTTGCCATCCTCACCCATTGCTGATTGCTATACATGGGGTTCTCTTCCAAAAATATTGTTGGCCCAATTATATAATTTACGTAAATAAACTGAAAAAGTATAAACTTAAGTATAAATAATTATTCATAACCTACGGCTACCATCAGCCACTGCTATGAAACTGCCTGTTTCAAAAAAAAATGCAGCGGTGGGTGATGATCGCATTAGTTGCAATTGCATTATATCAATGCAAATACTTCTTCAACATAACTTACTTCATCGAGTTCAATCTTCAGCTGCTCATCCAGCCCTGGTCCTTGAATGTAGAACTTTCCCTTCTTCAGTGGTATCGGTAGAGGATTCTCTACTTTGACAGTAGCTGTGAATTCTTTCCTGGACACTGGTTTCCCTTCGATGCTGATCTTGATGTCAGGGTTGCGAACACGGAAATCGTCTTGGGCGAAGTAATCGAATTTCGTGTCAACGATTGAGGCTAAGCAGGCGATGTTGAAGGAGGCCTGGAATGAAAAGTGATTATCATTTAACCTTGGTCTGAGAAAGCTGCGCTTATTCGTGGGCTATGAAAGTGTGACCAAAGTTAATAACCCGCCCCATCCGTTTTGGACCTACGTTATCCCGGCATCTCATTTGGCTATTCGTATTTGTGATTGGATATTTGCGAAATACGGAAAATGTAGGAAAACTCGGCAATAATTTTGGCGTATTCGCAAATACGAATAGCCAAGGGGTGGCATTAGAACAGAAAGGCAAATAGGTTCACAACTAGACAGACATTCGTCAAAATTCTTATTCAGACCAAAAAAAAGTAATGCCTAGCATACAGCATACCTGATCCACAAGTTTCTTATAATAGTCGTCGAAGGTGACCAGCAGCTGGACCTGCTCCTTGCCCTCCGGAGCCATGGCCAGGTCGAACTCGTAGCGCTTCACGCCGTCGCCCGTGATGCCCGTGTAGGTGACCGTATCGACGCGGAGCACGCCCTTCACTTGGTGCGGACTGTAGTGCGAGCGGTTCTTTATGTGCAGTATCTGTAAATAGACAAAGTTTAAGATTAACTAAATGCGTACTGTATTTTAAAATAGCAGGTAATTACTATTTGCCAACTACCTTCCATCTATAAAGCTTTATAAAAGAGCTTTTCGCCTCTGTATCATGTATGTATGCTAGGATTTTTTTTATTTATTTAAAATTACACAACGGATTTTGATGCGTTTTTTAAAGTAGTTTTATAATGTACTTTTCATCCCGAATCCCCTTGAGAAAACCTGTTAGGCAGAAGCCGCAGAAGTAAAGCTCTCGGAAAACAGGAAAGTAAACTAGCAAACTTACGACATTGAAATCCTGTCCAATCTTGATGTCGTCCCGGAGCTCGAACTCGAACAGGATGTCGTTGAAGGCGTCGTTCAGGTAGTAGCGCGCGAAGATGCTCTCCGACTTGCGCAGCGCCTTCTCCATCGTGAGCCGCTCCTCGTACGTCTGCTCCGGGTACTTGTAGATGTTTGTGATGTCCTGAAAGAAGGGGGTGAATTGTTACATTAGCCGGGCGTTGCATGAGCCGAGTGAGAGTGGACACTTTTTTGACGGTGAAAGCTTTATTTTAGATTATATGTTGTTTAAGGGTTTTTCTTTATGTATCAATATTTATTTCTGTGTCAAAAAACTTTTTCTTTCTTTCATTACAAATTGTTGTATTTGTAGTGTAGAAAGTGAGTAGAAATCCTAGCCCTAGCAGTGGTTGGAGGAGAACAGACTGCTGTATGCTATCTCTACACTACCTACTGAATGATTGTTGGCTGATGATGATGAATGGAATTTCTACTCAGGTCAAATTAAAATTATAGCTTTGTATAAAGTATAAAGGTTCTCACCTCCCTCTCCATTTTACCGATAGCTTTGGTAGAAATGTTTTTGCCGATAGAAGTTGTGTCGCGCGCTAATAACTTCAGTGGCTGAATCTCACCCGAGTATTTCCATAGAACCTGAAAATATTACACACATAACATTAATAAATGATAATTTTATCGATAATCTCCATTGGATTCTCATTACAGTAACATAGCTGAAAAATATTACCTTATCAGCATTGACTTGGGCGAAAACATATCCGGCATCATAAGGGCGTTGCAGCTCCCCGTCTCTCACGGCTCTGAGCGAGGCCGGGCCACACCTGAAGACATCTTCCGACGTCTCCTGAGGAGTGGCGTCTATGGCCTGCCATCCGCCGTACTCAGCCCCTAAGTCTGGCCTCTCCATCCACACCTGGAGAACACAACAAAGTAATTTAGCTTTTTCTAAAATTAAACTTGCTTATTCATACGATCGCTCTCAATAATTGGAAATCGAATAGCTTCAGGAAATTATATTGGCACCGATCCAAGGTCGGGTTTCTTTTAGTTCCGTCCATCACTTTATACTTCAGTCATAAACAAAGATTCAATTTGATTTAATGACTTATTTTACTATTGTCGTGGTCCATTTAGACCGCAACTCTTCTGAGAAGCTCCCAAGAGTGTCTTAATGTTAATGGTGCGGTTTGCTCCATTTAGAAGGCTCTATATTTATATGAGTTGAGTATGTACCTCATTCCAGACGTGATAGTTCCATATGGAGTCCTTGGTGAATTCCTCTAGAGTGCTGCCGTCATCGTCTTTGATGACATCTATGGTGAGGCTGCCCTGACTGTCGTGCGCCGCGTTGTAGCCGCTCACGGGCCTACAGGGAATACCCAGAGCTCTGCAAACTGCAACGGACAATGGAATTATGTACCTGATATATAGTTATATTCAACACGTAGTAACTACCTATTTCGGTCAAGTTGAATCGAATCTAGGCATGCGATAAATTATTTATTAATGAATAATATTATGCTATCAATCTAAACAAATGCACAAATATGGAAATTTATAGTGCAATGCTCCAAATGACGCACTATACAATAAAGAACGCAATATACAAGAAAGAAGCCTTATAAATTACCAGTGGTCAAGACGCCGGCATACACCCAGCACTGGGCATACTTTACTGGCTTCTTCTTCTCATAATACTTCTGTATTATCGCTAGAGACCCAACCCACTTGACGGGGTGAGTGCCACCGCTGTAGTCACTGAGTTCAGAAGCCCAGTTCCCCATGAGAACCCCATTATCATCTTGGACATTGACGGCGGCTGATAATGCTCTAGCCGTCCTAATTGGGTCACTTCTTGCACGACCTTTCACCTGAAATTAACGGCTTTATTACTAAGACGAATGGTTTTTTCACTCCCTATTAATGTTAACATCTTGCTGCTTTACTTTCATATTGTTATGATGTTCAAGTTATAAACATACCTTTCCAATCTCTCTGACTAGATAAAGAGAACATTCGAGTATATCTTTTTCATACTGTGCGTAATTCCACGGCGTTGGTTTGATTCTGTTGTAGACTCCTCTAAACATCAGACCCCCGTCTTCTTGCACATATTCTTCTCTGTGACTGTGACCTAGAAACCAAATTAGAAGTTAGGATCTAGAGCCACGAATGATCTCATAAATATTAATGATCATAAGAGGATCACGTCATTACCTGGCATGTAGACTGTGTCGTTCAAACACCATGGATTAAACAATACGTAGATAGGCTGAGGGTGTGTGTAGCTCAGGGATCCTCCTCCTGTGAGCTTGGTGTCGATGTCTATGTTCCAGGCGGCGACGATGCAGTCGGCAGCGGGGGTCACGGCTACCATGAGGTGCAGGTCCATCTGACCCTCGTACACCGCATTCCACGAGCCGAGCGTCTCCGACCCTTTCTCCAACAACGGAACGGCAGCGGAAGTATCGTCTGACGGACCTCGCTTCTCCACATCTGCAAATATTTTAGGTACATTGTGATTATTCCCAAAGCCATCGAAAATAGATCGTTTGTATGCCTAGAACATCTGTTGAACTACATTCAGTTGAGATATTGCAAAAGTGCGCAAATGTTTGAGCATACTAATGATATAGTGGGTGTCTGTGATGCGATCATTAGCATTTGCAACAATGCTATGCAAATGCATACAAATTAAGTTACACTACATAAACAAAATATCTATGGACTAATTTATTATCATATGAGTAACAGCTATACTTGAATACTATTTTGTTACAACCACTCCTTTAATTTTGTACCTATAAGTTATTTATTTTCTATAGACCTTACAATAGCACGAGTGTAATGTTTGACGCTATAAATTTACATCAACCACATAAAGAGCTCTCACCAGCAACGTAGAATATGAACGAAACATTGTCTCGGTTAGCGTCGTAGGGACGGTTGAGCAGCAGGTCGAGCTTGAAGGCCTGGCCGCGGCGCACCACGAGGCTGCGGCCCACACTCCTCGTCATGAGGTGGAACTTGCCGGTGTGGTGGTCCTCGCCATTCGCCTCGTGGCAGAAGTCGATGCCTTGCACCGCCAGGACGCCTTGTCGTGTGCCATCGATCACGTCTGTAATAAGTGTCGTTTAGAATTTAAAAAATGTATAATAACAAAGACCGATGTCAGCTAACTGGAAGTGGTTGAATGAGAAAGGCCGTCTTGTCTGTGCCGTCTTCGGATTTGCATATGAGCAGCTGTGGACCATGAGGCTGAATAGGCTGATGATGATGATGATAATACAGTCAACTACTCAACAGGCACATACATAGCTCTAGATACTTCTCATAAGTAAACTTTTGACCATGACGTATCCGTACTTAGTAGCACTTTGGTTGTTATGGATCTACTTTATCACAAACTTGACCTCTAACTTAGTTACATATTAAGAATGAGATTTAGTTTCAATGTTACAGTACACCTATTCACTTTATTTTATATTCATACCTGGTTGAAATGGCACAATTATGAACTTCTGTCGTACACCAAAAAACCGTCTATACCAGTGCTTGAAATATTCCATCGTTGCATAGATTTGAATAATGTCACTCAAAACAGTGTGTACACTTTCACTGAAAATTCATTTTCTAGTTCGATTGGTAGAGCTAACTGTGTCTACTTAGATTCTGCACACGAGATAAAACTCTACTAAATATTATTTTGAAAAAACGTGACAGATAAACTAGCCAGATATGTTGTTTTATCACAAAAGTCCAAGAACACGCAATATTTCACTGGTCTGCTAATTGTAAGAACAAACGTGCAACTATTTCAGTGATCCATAGCCCACTGCGCCCGCGCCGGCGACCGTGTACCGACCATCACCTCCCAACACAAACCCACCAGCTTAATTGATGATGTCAGAGCAAATATTGCGAAAATCTTCATCCCGTTACTAAGAAACAGACTTTGTTGCCCGAATAGCACATTAGTCACAGAAACTGTCTATCCATGACCAAATATACCAAAATTACGTCACTGTATGAATTCGATTGATGCATTAGTTAGATAAGTTTAATAACTTCTCATGACAGGCGCTTAGGTAGCCGCTATAGAAGGATAATATTATAATTTAAAATGTAGATACATATCTATAGTCACGTAATTTAGTGGTCTTATAAACGATAATTTGCTATTTATGTCCATTTGTTTTCTTGAGCATGTCTTGTGGATGAAGTCATATAGGAAGTCAATTTTGAAAAGGCTATTGTAACTATTTGTCTCATAAGATTCATTAATCTTACAGTACGTCACAAATTTAGTCACACCTTTGCTCACAACTCACAATACTGTGGTACAGTGAGGTCTATCTGAAGGTATTTTTTTAACTGTTCATCATCATCAGAATATTCCTAGTCAACACCAACAGATGCATATCTTATATATATACATACGATACCCTACTGCTGACAGTACCAAATATTAAACCAATTATTTATTTTCTAGCTTTCCTTGCGTTAGGTACCTCCTTTGGTTTGAATTAACTTGCAAAAATAAAAATTATTTTGTACAGACGACCAGTCGTTCATAGTATTAATATAAATCGATGACTTTTGTTGTATTTTGTCAGAATAATCATATATTAAACAAAATACTGTGAGTTATGATCATTAACTTTTGCTGTCGACTGTACTCTTCTATATTCTTGACCTCTGACCGTGATTGCTCTCTGCTCACTCAATTAACATCTATGAGCAGGTAGTGATTGTCCAGTGTCCACTATAGGCATAGTAGAGGTACCTACACTATAAATTATGCGACGATAATTCATACAATTTATATTCAATTTGATAGATTTATGTGCAAATTGCATTGACTGGTTGTTACTATCAAGGTTTCTCACTTGATTGACACTTGTTTTGTTTGCATCACGGTGGCGAGGAGTAATTTAGCAGCTACGTAAAGAAAGTTCGTGTAAGGTGTGTTTTCTTACTGTTTCTAAGAGGGGGAATTTTACTTCCTTAATCTAACTATTGTAGGTAAGTAATTGTTTGTATTCTTCTAGCCCACCAATAAAGTAGGTAACGTAATCAATCGATTATTAATTTATATATTGAAAGAGGTGTAGTGAGTGTTGATATAAGATATTTCCAGTGCGGGAATCCTCCACGGCTTCTATCGGGTTCCGCTCATCTGGCATAATCTTTATTGACCAAAACTCATTTCGCATAACTCGTATGGTCTAAACTTTTTTGGCCGAACCATCACTTTGCCAAGACTTATGTGGCATAAGGCTCGTTTCGTCTAAAACTCTTTAGGCACAATCTTTAAACACCTAAGTTTCGTTTGCTCAAATTTATGTTCGTCTATACCTATGTATAATCTTGTTTCTCCTAATGTTATCTTAATAAATAATATATTAAGTATGTAGTAAATGTACAAATTGTGGTATTTTTCTCCTACATCCCGAAAATCACGATGTTGTATGATCAAAAAATCGAAAGTTAACGACCAATATAATTATTACAAACCCCATGAGATTGAAACCTAAAAATAGGTGCGACGACGAGCAAAGTGAGGAGGAGCGTGTTAGGTGCACATGTTCATCAAAACCAAAGCGGAGCGCAGCGAAGCGGAGCGGAGCGTTTTCCAAACAGCGGAAACAATACAAGGCACCAGTTTGCGATATGTAGGGAGACGCTCCGTCAAAGTCAAAGCCAAACGAATATTATTACTTTGTATAAACCTATACCATAGCATTATTAGGCTATTCAAGATTTGGCCATACCATTATTAGGCTAAACAATGTTATGCGAAATAACTTTTTACAAAACGAGATTTATGCCATACGATTTTCGGCGTAACGAGACTTTGACCAAACGTTACTATGCAATTCGAGATTAGGCAAATAAATTTTATGCCAAAAAAGGTAGAACCCTTCTATCAGATAGGTATGGTTTGAAATGGTCGTGGGTGACCAGCACAACTGTATCTAAGTCTGACTAAGGTATTGTTGCCTTGGTCTGAATGAATATAGAAGTTTAATAGATTTTCCCACACAACTCCAGAAACGGACATACGCGTGGGATCTTCATTAAGTTTTCTATACACAGTAAGAATATAACTTAATTGATCTTGTGCGACCATTCGATACACCTTTCTGTTTTTTTTGCAGTAATGTGCAACGTTTATCTGTATCTACTGTGTTACTCTATACATGCATGATGTTTATACTATATGAAGATTAGATGGTATATAATATAGATTATAAATTGTACTTAAATTTCAAATATCTCATTGGTCCATAATACAATGTCAGCGTTGGGATTCGAACCCGCATCTCTGGCCTGAGAAGCGGGCTCTTACTCGACTACCACTGCTCCTGTATAATGTTAATTCTTATGTAGAGTTTTATGTGCTTTACTCTTATCTTTGGCTTTACCTATGAATACATTAGGAAATACTAAACAGGATATTTAAGGTTAAACGTGTTTGATATACGTAAAAGGATGTTTACTATGGTAACATCCTGATATCCTGAGTATTCTGACAACATTACCTTAAAAAAACCAGTGCTCTTTATCTTATACTTAATAGAGCTATGAACAAATCATAAACCTACTTCTGCATGCCCATACAGTGTACCTATAATTTAATTGTACCACATCACAAACTGTGCGGTACCAGTTATAGCACAACGTATGTGTTATGGACATTATTATGCCAGAAAACTCTAACTAAACTTAACCAATAAAAAGGTAACCTAGAGAGTACGTTTTAAACTCATGCTTTGTTTATTACGTCACCACATAGGTAGGTATAGCTATAGCTACATAGGTACATCCGTGGGCTGCAGCGCGGGCGACCGCCTCAAGGTAATCAGCTGGCGACAACAAACATGCCATTCAATCGTATATGGCTCATCATCTCGTCAATGGTAAGTTTCAATTTTAGTTTTTTGCTGACCGTATGATTTATGAAAGCCTGGTAGCCAGAAACAGCCATAACACCACAGCAAGCGAGTAAGTAAATACTTAGGTGATATTTATAAATAATACCACATAGCATTGTGTAACTCAAATCCTTTGGTTGTCGAAGGAGAGAATTTTCCAAGGGTTAATGAGATTTGCTATAAACCGATCAACCATAAAAAAATATTGTGCTATTTTTCCGATTGAGAAAACTAATCTGCCTAAGTCGTTTTTAACGATCTTATATTAAATTTTGATCACTATGTAACTGATATTCGGATATCTATATGTAATCAATTGTATTGCACAATACTACCTTTTTATACTTCGGTACATATACATAGAATGTGGGTTAAAATTGTGCAATAAAAATTACTAAGAATTACCTAGCCTATATAGGTACTCTACCTACATACTCTACATATTTACTTAACTGGCAAAATATAGGGTAAGATACCTATCAATACCAAGTTATTGAAGTTATGCAATATAAGTAAGTAGGTTGGTATAATAATTATTGGTTGTCTACCTTCAATCAACATACTCGTAGAATGTGGAAAATTGTCCCCTTTAGCAGTGCCTTTTTATCGGAATAACTTAAAAAGGACTTTAAAAACGAAATGATTTTGGTAGGTCATTCTGGCTTTTAAAAAAACAATTAGGTAAGGACCCAAACGCAAAAAGGAAAGTAAAACAGGACTAGCACTAAACTAGGAATACCTTGGTAGAATAAAAGTAAAGCCTAAAATATTTCCTATACAAGTTACAAAACCTTACATAACTGTACCTAACTATACACTAAATAACTATACGAGTACTTTACATAGTACCTAAGTACCTACAAACAAAAATGCCAATACCTTGCGTAACAACACTGAGGAAAAAAACTCACGCATTCCAAGCTCAGTGTTATCCTTGGCCAGTTTGCTTTGACCCAGCGAACTATAGCTGCTTTAACCATAATTTTGTCGCTAAACTATTGGACCTTGACTTACCATTGGACATGTCCAGTCTAGGCGGCCTGGGCAGCTCCTTCAGGTCGTACGACGCGGTCGCACGACCACCGCAGCATCCACACTGCGGGGGGCAGCACCTCGCCAGACGACTCTTCACTTGACCCATATTTACAAACGACCCACTTGATAATAGGTAATGTTATGTGTAGCACATCACTATTTACTAACTCCTTGAAGCACACAGCTAATCGGAAAATAAATTCACGCTTAGGTCACAGTTTTTAAACAACGTAATATTTACACAGCCTGCCCAAGTTAACAGTCATCAGCTGCTGGTGAATAAATTAATCATATTATTCATATTACATTGGAAATGAGTCACAAATAAAATATTTTTTTTTTTAAATATTTTTCTTCGGCACGTGCGAAGTCTACTGCGCTCTTGTTTCGTCTGAACATCTTCATCTTGAAATACACCGGCACATTAATATACGACCTCTTATCAGAGCCTGCAGTCATCAGCGAGAGTAGCTCTTGACCCACATGAGGTAATACCAATGTGAGCTTTACTTGTAAAAGTTCTGTGAATCAGAGATGAGTTTAATGGGTCAGACAGGAAGTGCGCATCATAATTCGCGGGATAGGGATACCCCAAAGTCACATGAATGAGTGGGTTATTTATAACATAATGTAATTTAGGTAGGTACTTAACTGCTTAGTTTGTATTAAGTTTATTGTTAAGTACAATTATTGTCTATCAATAAAAGTTGGACATTTAAAGAAATAACTTCTTTCATTAGCTATCCTACTACTACTCATACTCTTTCACTTTCTCCACAACACCCAAAATTTATCGGTAGAGAATTATTGTACACCTATGTACAAATTAATTCACGTACAATAAAGAATTTAAAAATAATAAGTACCTAAGGAAGTATTAAACAATTAATGTATTTCTTAGATCTTCACAAAACTCATAAGTAGGTCGGTAGGTGAGTAGTAGAACACTCCTGAAATAATTCATCAAAAAGCTTCTAACTATCTCTTTTGTCGTTTGATGTGACTTTAATGTCTTATCATTGTTTGTCTTGCAGCCGTATATCCACAAAGGCTAATCACAGTTTTAAATTAAATAACACACGGTTAGGATAATTTACTACGATGACATCACGCGTGTCTCGCCTCCGAGCTCGTAAAAGATAGCATTTTAATAACATTATAACGCCTTCGATGAGGCCTTGAATTTAAACATGATCTAAGAAATGAAAAAACTAGAATATGTTTGTGGAATAGATGTCTTTCGGTTTTTCAGGAAGTAGGTACTTAAATACTAACCCCCTTATTCATAAAAAAGTTACAAAACGTTTTAACTAATAAACTGTTTTGTCCCTCTCCGACAGGGAACAATTTGTTCTTTGACAGAGAGGGACAAAACAGTTTATTAGTTAAAACGTCTTGTAACTTCTCTATGAATAAGGGGGTAATGATATAAATGTGTACTTGTATCTTTTATTAGGAGGTAGTAGTGAATATCAATGTTAAGTTACTCTTTTTGCTAATTAATTCATAACTAAGTATTCCTTTCGCAAAAAAAAGAAAAGTACGAAATCTGAAAATGTATATAATTATATAGCTACGCACTGGGTGTATGTGTTGCACATTAGTTAGAAGTTAGATTCAAATCTGAGTCCTAATAAAATAATAAGTACTTAATTAAAGTATTCTCTATGATCTAGGTACTTAGGTATTCATTTATTGTCTTCTATTTGTAGGTAGATAGTCTTCTATTTTGTAATTGTAGTCTATAGATGTAAATTACTTCACATACAAATAGGTACTTAAGACTTGACCTTCTCAAAAGCACGTTCCTAGCTATTTTAGTTTGTACCTAACAACTGAGCCACATTGTAAACACCGTTTGTTTAGAATTTTGCAGAACTGAAATTAAAGGGAAATGAATGACCCATGCACTTACACATTATATCTAAGAAAGTATAGTACTTATATCTAGGTAGTCGGATTCATATAATGAAACGAAATAAGTTGCAGTGAATGCTTTATTATTTTGAGATCCCAAAAAAACACAAACACCGTGCAAATTACAGTATTTTTTCAGTTTTATGTTTTTATAAATCTTAAAATATAATATTTTAATAATACCTAAGGAATCTTATTCCTACAACTCTCCGATGAAGAGGTTTTCATTTATTTACTAGCGATATTATTATGGCACTTAAAATTGCGGTTTCATTCATATCATAACATTTAAATTATATAAAACAAACACACAAGTGTATCAAAGTGAACAAAAATACAATATTTTTATTTTATTTTTTCATTTGATTTGTGCATGTGAAAAAAAACTGATGAACAGAGATGTAAAAAAATGCGAGTCCGTACGTTCGCCGAGGTCGTTTTAAAAAATAGCATCTTGTATAGAGCGACCACCACAATGAAATAACATAGAGGGAGAGCTGAAGTTACGTTTGAATAATGACAACTTCCTCCTCCTGAATGATGATATGTTGAGGGGTCGCGTATGTGAGGAGAGAGGTTTCGAGCCCAAGGCTGGGCAGCGGCAGCGCGGGCGGCGCGGGCGGCGCGGGCGTCGCAAGGGGCGGCGCGGGCGGCGCGAGGCGGAGCGCGCGCGCCGGGCTGCGTGCTAGCTAGCCGCGCACGTTCACTGTGGTGCAGCCGTAGATCTCGTCCAGCTGGCGCGACGAGAACGTCACCACGATGCGGCGCTCGCCGGCGCCGTGGCACCTCCGCGGCACGAACTTCTCCTGGTAGTTCACGAACTCACCCGGCTTCACGTCACGGAAGCGAATCTGAAAACAAAACAACGATTTCAAGTACACCATCATTAGACAGACTGACCTGCCCATTGCACAATAGCTGATGATACCGAATTTGATCATACCTGTCTCGGCCTCTGCAGTCCGGACCCTTCGAAGGTGAAGTAGCAATCGGTAAGGTGGACGTTCAATGGGTTCTGGAAGCTAAATGTCACGGCGCATTCCTGTCCTATGCACGGCTGACCTCGAACCTGAAAGAAATGGGTATGGTTAGAAATGACACTAAGAATCGGAAGCAATAAAAAGCAGTTTGAACGAAATGCTTACCTGGACTTGCATCCTAGGCTTGTGCAGAGGGAAATCATCCTCATCAGACCAAGCCTGGCGAGTCTGCTTGACGTATGCCATCGCGTGGACCTTCACCATGGAGTGGTCGACCAGCTTGTCCATGTACTCCTGCGGAGACACGTGGAGCTTCAGCACTTCGCGCTGGCCGGCGCGCACCACGAACTCGCCCTGGGCGCGGCGCAGGCGCGAGGCGATGGCGCCCGTGTAGTAGCACGACGACGCCGTCAGCACACACCAGATCGTACGGTCCTCATGGGATTTGTTCTGAATGTTCATCGTACAGTCGAAGGGCTGGCCGTACGGCACAATGTCGA
Source organism: Plutella xylostella (assembly GCF_932276165.1). NCBI lineage: Eukaryota > Metazoa > Arthropoda > Insecta > Lepidoptera > Plutellidae > Plutella > Plutella xylostella. The sequence continues at coordinate 4,264,413 of NC_063984.1, read as the reverse complement.
TGTCCATGAGGTCGAAGTAGACATCCTCGAAGTTGCGGTCGGGGTACTCGTAGTACTGCTGCAGGCGCTGGTAGCCGCGGCACGAGGAGATGATGGCGAGGCGCTCCGGCGAGTTGTTGTCCGCCGTCTTGTACTCGTGAGTAATTTCCAGCATATCAGATTCGCCTTCATCATCGTCTCGGTTGGGGTTCTTCGTGAGAATCTTACGGCCCACTCTAAAATAAAAAGGAGTCAATTTTATAAACGTTGAATTACCTTAGAAAGTAGATCTCAATAACACCACCGGCTTTTCACTTACTGGTAGTTGTTTGAGGCCATCCTGACGAAGCCCCATTCAGAGTTTTCTTCCTCCTGGAAGTGGCAAAGCTCGGCATTGACCTGGCAGTACATGAACGGAGTGTCGTACTGGAAGCCGACCTCTCCTCGGCGCACGGCTTCAACACTGGCCGGGCCGCAGTGGTACACTGACTCTGCTTCCTCCTGAGGAGTTGCGTCGATAATCTGCCAGCCGCTGTAGCCTGCAAAAGAATAATAGGTACATAATAAGGAATCACAACTGGATCAACAAAAAAATAATAATATTGTTCTATGCTCATGTGATTTCAACCGACCTTGCGGTAAATCAGGCCTCTGCATCCAGACATCGTTCCAAACGTGGAAATTCCAGCAAGAGTCGTAGCAGTCCTCGTCAGGGCCATTCGGTACCTCGTTGCCGTCACGGTCGAAGTACTTGTCCACCGTGAACGTCCTGTTTGTGTCGTGAGCCGACACGTAGTTGGTGACGGATCTCGAAGGAATACCTGAAAGAGAGATACAATTTAAACACTCGAAATAAGTCTATAACTAGTCTCAGAAGCAAAGTGATAACTGCAGACTTATGTGAATTAAAATTTGTAAGGTTGAATAAGAAGTCGTACCAAGAGCTCGGCAAATGGTATTCACAAGTCCAGAATACACCCAGCATTGGCCATATTCTACCGGACGTCCACCATCCATAAGGTAGCGTTCCAAAATAGCCACCGATCCAGTCCAAGCATGTGGAGCAACGCCGTCCTTGTACTCGCCATCGTACCTTCCAACCATGAGGCCATCGTCGTCATGGTTAGCATTTATCTGAAACAAGCAATGGCTTACTGAGAAAGTAGTAAGTAGGTAAATAGCAAATAAAAATTGTAACTTAAAAACCACTTGGGAGTTAGTAATTAAGACGTAGGTATAGAAGGTAGAAATCGCTAGGTAGGTAAGGTATAACATACCATAGCTGATATCGCTCTGCACACACGAATCGGGTTGCCTCGCTCAGCATGTTCAAGTCCACTTCGCTCTAACAAGTACATGATAGCCGGCAGTACCACATCATCGAATTGGCCGTAAATCCACTTGCGGCCCTTGGGTTGCCTCCAGGTGCCGCACCAAATCTTTCCTTGCTCATTGAGGACGTATTCCTTCCTTGATGACTCGTTGTCCATGTAAACGGGGTCCTCCCTGCACCAGGGGTTAAAAAGAATGTACACATCTTCGTCGCATTTGTAGTCGTGGCGGTTGTCACGCTGACCGAAGCGGTTAGTCTGAACCCAGCAGTTCCATACTCCAACTGGGGCCGTGGCAGGAATGTGCACTTGGAACGTAATTGTGTTTCCATCTTGGCGCTGAATGCTTAGATCCCATCTGTCCATGTCATGAGCCATTGAAGCCAAATTCTGCATTGATCCGTGGCGAGATCCATGGCGTGAGCCATAACCGCGACCAAATGATGAATGCTGAGTTGTGCTCCCGTAGCGGTCCATGCGGTCAATAGGCCCATGAGGGCTGAGTGGGCTATGCTGCAACGGCAGCGGCTCATTACTGAAAGAGCTACGTCGCACGCCGTAGTTGGTAGTTTCCCTCATGCCGCTCATTGGTCCAACAGCTCCAATGGTTCCAATGGTGCCCATCGTTCCCATGGTACCCATAGTTCCCATGGTGCCCATGGTTCCCATAGTCCCCATGCTGCCCATGGTACCCATACCAGTGCTCGTATCTTGCATGCGGGACATACCCATGCCCATCATATCACGGGAGTGCTGGAACACACCCTGTTGCGAACTCCAATTCACAGGAAGTACAACGCGAGTCCCCTTTGTGACGCTCGGCTTAGGACCGAAGCAGAACACGACTCGGATCATGTCCTGTTGCTTGTCGTAGGTCCTATCGAAGCGCACAGCAAAGAAGAAGTTCTGCCCACGCCGAAGTACAGGGTTGGGCAAGATGTTGTCATTGACCAAGTCATACTGCTCGGTGTGATGGTCCTTGGAGTTGTCTCGAGAATAGAATTCAGTCAACTCTACTTTCAGCGGCTGCTGAGAGTAATAACTTTGCGGAATCATCTCCAAGGTGTCCTGACGACGGCGTCTTTCATTCTGATCCGCGAGCTTGCAGATCAGATTATGGCTGTACTGCGTGTTTGGGCTGTTCCTCATCGAGTGCTTCATGCGATGCAGGGAGCCCGTGCTGTGGGAGCGTCCCGGGCGGTGCTGGGCGGTCGGGCCAGCTCGTTGCATTGGCCAACGGCGAGTTTGCCCTGGTCGCTGGCAAAAGCTTGAAATGTTATAGTTTGCTGACAATCCAGGTACATAATTCGAAGGCATTCCTCCAATGGTCATTTGCTGATCTCTCATCAAGTTACTCATGCCCGATGTAAGGCCCGTGATCCCACCAAGGCCCATTCCTGTCATGCTTGATGTCATGCTGGATGACATCCTGTCCATGCTGGAACGACGAACCATGGCCATCTTGGCGGTTTCTTTGAAAACTGTTAATAAATTTTAACCAAGCCTTTTTCTCGGACTACACTGTGCTCCGGGTTGAATCCAGAGCGAATGCTGACTTCGACTAGAATCTGGGGCTTTATATACAGATCTGAGGTCTAAGGCAAAAACGGGATCATTCACCGCTGATGTATCAAATATCAACGCAGGCGTCCCCGTAATCTCATAGCGTACGATGTCTATTGTATGTGGTCATTCATTGAAACCAAAACTAGTACAACACGCACAGATGCGTAAGTACATTCGAGGTAAAAACATTATGAAACGTACGTTGAAAATACATAAGTACCTACTCAATTAGATACTAGAGTCATTTATGGCAATAAAACATTTAAGGCGAAGCGGAGCTCGCGGGCAGTTATTTGTTAAGTACGAGTATGTTGGGTAGGGTACTTAAAAAGGGAAGTTTGCATTGTCGGCCTCTAGTTATTATATATAAAATAAAGATAAATATATTCTATTCTATTCTATTATATTCTCTGTGGGGGTGTAAGTACCTGCACCTGGCTCTCTCGAATGGAACCTTTGTGCATATCCCCAAGGACTAAACTGCCTTCCTAAGCTTGGACCATTTCCCACCACGCTGGTCCACTGCGGGTTAATGGGTTCACATATCTAGATGTGCTAAATCTAGATATGCAGATTTCATTACGATGTTTTCCTTCACCGTAAGTGCAATGGTATACATTGTACTTAAATTCAGAAAAGAACTCATTGGTACATGTCAGCGCCGGGATTCGAACCCGCATCTCTGGCGTGAGAAGCGGGCGCTTACCCGACTGAGCTACCACCGCTCTCAATATAAATATAAAAACTCACACCTTGTACTAATGTAGGTACTCCCTTGCGGGGTAGGCAGAGGTGCATTGCTGCACCCACTTTTCGCCAGTGTTTATGTTTGTCCCAATGTAATAGGGGGCGGGCCTATTGCCATTTTACGGGCACATCCAAGATCCGAGAACAAATATTTGTGTTTAAACAAATATCTGCCCCGGCCGGGAATCGAACCCAGGACCTTCGGCACAAGAGTCAGCGTTGCTAACCGCTGCGCCATCCGGTCGTCCTCTTGTTATTAAAAACTGCAATTTGAAGTAGGAAGCCGTTGGGGTAAACGATTTCTTTGAGTGAAGGCAGGCGGCTTACGCCCTGCACCGTACCCCGCCACATGGGAAGAAGCTCAGCCGCAGATTTTATTTGCATTATATGCAAGAATCTCAATATTGCAAGCGAACGGTGTTAAGGATTTCTATAATAATTTTTAAAATAATATCTTTAAAAATTACTAGACTACTACTATTTGTTCTCGGGTCTTGGATGTGCCCGTAAAATGGCAACAGGCCCGCCTCCTATTAAATTGGGACTAACATAACACTCTGGCGATAAGTGGGTGCAGCAATGCACCTCTGCCTACCCCGCAAGGGAGTACATTAGTACAAGGCGTGAGTGTGTGTGTTTTACTACTAAATTTATTTCATAGAAAAAAGTTGGTACTAGCGGTGTTATGAAAATAAAAATGTTATGTAGGTATGTACAAACCGCCTAAAATGATGAAATGCCCTCCGATCCGCTGGACCAATGAACTTTAGACAACAGGGAGCCGCAAAGGCTGATGAGATATGTAATAGGTATTTTAGCGCTCCATGAAATGAGCTTATGTCGATTTCATTACGATGTTTTCCTTCACCGTAAGTGCAATGGTATACATTGTACTTAAATTCAGAAAAGAACTCATTGGTACATGTCAGCGCCGGGATTCGAACCCGCATCTCTGGCGTGAGAAGCGGGCGCTTACCCGACTGAGCTACCACCGCTCTCAATATAAATATAAAAACTCACACCTTGTACTAATGTAGGTACTCCCTTGCGGGGTAGGCAGAGGTGCATTGCTGCACCCACTTTTCGCCAGTGTTTATGTTTGTCCCAATGTAATAGGGGGCGGGCCTATTGCCATTTTACGGGCACATCCAAGATCCGAGAACAAATATTTGTGTTTAAACAAATATCTGCCCCGGCCGGGAATCGAACCCAGGACCTTCGGCACAAGAGTCAGCGTTGCTAACCGCTGCGCCATCCGGTCGTCCTCTTGTTATTAAAAACTGCAATTTGAAGTAGGAAGCCGTTGGGGTAAACGATTTCTTTGAGTGAAGGCAGGCGGCTTACGCCCTGCACCGTACCCCGCCACATGGGAAGAAGCTCAGCCGCAGATTTTATTTGCATTATATGCAAGAATCTCAATATTGCAAGCGAACGGTGTTAAAAATTTCTATAATAATTTTTAAAATAATATCTTTAAAAATTACTAGACTACTACTATTTGTTCTCGGGTCTTGGATGTGCCCGTAAAATGGCAACAGGCCCGCCTCCTATTAAATTGGGACTAACATAACACTCTGGCGATAAGTGGGTGCAGCAATGCACCTCTGCCTACCCCGCAAGGGAGTACATTAGTACAAGGCGTGAGTGTGTGTGTTTTACTACTAAATTTATTTCATAGAAAAAAGTTGGTACTAGCGGTGTTATGAAAATAAAAATGTTATGTAGGTATGTACAAACCGCCTAAAATGATGAAATGCCCTCCGATCCGCTGGACCAATGAACTTTAGACAACAGGGAGCCGCAAAGGCTGATGAGATATGTAATAGGTATTTTAGCGCTCCATGAAATGAGCTTATGTCGGTCAATCGACGACTACAGGCTGATGATGATGATGCGAATGTACGTAAGTACCTATAGATAAATTTTTTACTCACTTTTCATTGTAACATTACTTCTATTAGGTTCTTTTTCCAGGTGCTGCTTTGTTCTAGCTCTTTTAAATCTATTGTTAATTAAACAAAACAATAGTGAAATACTATCCGCATTAGCTGGCTACTGTGTGTAGTAACATAAGTAAATGTTATTTTTGAACGCGTTAAAAAAAAAACGTTTTTTAATCGAGCAACACTGATTTTAGATTTTTTTAGGTTTGGTTGGTTTATGTTTTTTGGTTGCCTAGCAACAAAACGAAACTTTTGTTTATCATTAAAATCAATAGTCAATACAAAATAAAGTATCTTAGAAGTTAAAAAATACGTAGTAATGCTAAACATAATCAAATCGTACACCTAATTCATGTCAAAACATTCGTTTAAACCACTGAAATGGCTCTCTACAAATTATTCAGTTGTAACTTGGAAGTCACGTACAAAAGTTATTTCCTATCAAAGGCAATGATATTTACGTTATTTACAACTATTATAAATATAATATTACCATTTATTATAGCTTATCGAGGAAGGGGTAAGATAATAATGAATACGTATTAAGCTATACGTTTTACAAATTAAATAATAGTCGATACCAACTTAACCTAAAAGAAAATTTTGTAGTAGATTATTGGCCATTATTGCTTGTTGATTGCAAATAAAAACTGAACTGTAACTCATTGTATAATGTGTGCTTGCTCTATTTTTTTTTACTACTGTTAATTATACTTACAAACTCATAATTTTCAGGGTTTTGGCTGAAGAGTGAAAGTTATTTTGAGAGACCTGCAGCTCACTTTACTTATGATTACCTGCTTTTATTAGAGACAGATGATCCCAGCCAACCCATTCTTTGTTCTAATGAAGAGTCTCTAGAAAACCACGGTGATGAATATTGCAGGGAATTTGAGGTAAAAAGGAAAATTTAAATAGTATTCTTAATAAGTACATTTTACATTAAAATAGTTAAGCTCTGAAAAACTATGTTATGAGGATTACAAAACAGTCACTCAAAATAATCAAAAAGGTTTTCTATTTTTCAGGTTAAAGAAACATACTGCAAGGACAACAGTAAAACATGCATGATGGACTTCAAATTTATTATTAACCCTCCACTAGACCGTACAGTGACTTCAGTTGTACTCATTTTGGGAATAGATTTTCAGTTAAAAGTAAGATTTTTTAAAATTTACCACCTTTGTGTAGGTACCTATGACTTTGTTGGTGCAATATTTGTCATTTTATATTTATGAAGGAGACAATACCTAGCAAGGAACATAAGTACTCTAATGAGAAGATACCTAGGGTTCAACAAATTTTATAACAACATAGAGAAAGTTTTTAAAATAAAACAACAAATAGGTATACAGCATATTGCTTTGAATTGAATGTCATAAATATTTTTTTTTTCGCAGGCTACATGTCCACTGCACATGCAAAGCCTTGCAGTAGTGACCAAAGACTTTGCAGTGCCTCCATCAGGGCTGAAGTACTACGGAGATCTTCTGTTGCAGCAAGTTGAGCATTTACCCTGCATCAAGTACAATATAGATACGAAATACAACCAATCCCTACTGAACTTTAACAAAGGTGTTACGGATAATGTTATAGATAACATAATGAAAAACTATTTTGAGAGAACAGGTAGAGACTATTTTTAACTTGCATTATTTTGCACCATTCACATTAAAATTGCCAAAATATAAATATATTAAAAGGCAACTTAATTTTTTATCCATCTGCCTTTGGTACCGTTAACTTATTGTTATAACTTTCGTTACAGTTACAACTCAAGTGAAGACCTTCAATTCAAGGGCAACAAATGGGCACACCGGTGCCATTGACGTAGAAGTGCACATCCGGGTGCCAGAAATGGAAATCCTGTACATTCCCAGTGTACTGCAAGAACTGAAGTGGGCATGGCCACAGTACCTGTCCCTTGTTGTGCTGTTCTACTGGATTATTAATAGAATCAAGAGGTTTGTTTTCAATAACAGACTTCTTATGGCCTGGGAGGTCATGCCATGGAAGAAATGAGAGTAAAAAGTAGGCTTAGTTTAGTACAATCCAGTATTATTAATTATGTCATTACAAATTGCCAGAGCTTTAGTTTTTATAAGACTGTCCACTTATAACTTTAATGTATGCATATTTAAGAAAATAATGTCCTGTATTTTTAAGCAATAACATAAGTAACAATGAAATAAATATAAAAACTGCATTTTATAACAATGTATTTATTTAATAATGACTAATCAGTTCCTATAATCCTAAAACATTTACAATATTTAAATCTACAGGTTGTCCTTATAACCACATTCAATTTACTGTGTCGTCGGATACGACGAGGAGGCCATCACTGTGTTAAAGATAAAATAGGCATCTGCACATCCATTTTCTTGTCCAGTTCAGCCCTGTTGTCCTCAATTATGAATGTTTTCCCACTGAAGTCATCAAGTTGGACCAGCAAATATCTGCACAGGTAGTTGCCATAGTCATTCTGTAAAATAATGAAAATATTATTCAATGATGGTTATCAGCCTTTATAATGTTATTTTCAATAAATTTGTTTTGTAGCATAAACCAGACCTGCTTCATGTCAAGTTCAACAACGGCTTTGTTGCGAATGCCCTTGATGTAGAACCTCATCCGCATGTGCGTGGCTCCATCCTTCTCGTACACGGCGTGGCTGACGTGCGTGCGCCGGCGCCGCGACGTCTCCTCGCCGAAACCCTTGATTGGAGCCCCTAGAGCATCCTCCACTCTAGGATCCTAGAATTACAATAAATTTGATACTGTAGCAATGTCCACATGCTTGATATGCTGTAAATTTAGTGTCACAGTACCAAGTAACTTACATTTTTGCATTTCTCAAGAGCTGCAGAGTAAATACTATTTGGGCTATTGCTGGAGAACAGTTCTCGGAAAACGTAAAAAAATATAATGCCAGTTACGCCGATTCCGGCCAAAATAACACCAGTGTATGACACAGTTTTTGTAGTTTCCCTGATCTTTTCACCGAGAGGTCGCACGTCTGTGGAGACTTCAACTCTTTCCTGACCTCTCGTTAAACTTTTTTCATCTTTTTCTGATAAACAGAGCCGACTGGTACTGAATTTCTTGGAAGTTTGTAACACAATTGGGATAAGATCAATATTCTTACTCAATCGAGTCATAGGCCGAAACTTTGATATCAGAGTCATACTTTTGCTTTTTATAATATTATTTACAGTAGTCGATTATTTTCTATCTGTTATTTAATATTTTTTAGGTTAGAACTAAATTTTAAGTATTATTTTGATTGATAATGTCATAATCAGCTGTATCTCGTACAGAATAAAATTTGGTCAGGCCACTAGTTATTATTCTGTGGTCAGGCTAAGCGCAAAGTCGTTATTCTAAAGCTGCGTACACACTGGGCCAACGAAGGATATTTATCGTTCGCTAGCGTTGGCCTCCGCATGCTCGTTGGTGTTCGTTAATACGTCCAAATACAATTAGTGCTCGAACGAACGTTCGTTGGCACTTGATTCCGGATCTTTTCTCTTTCATTCGCAATTTAATCATGGACGACGACATTCTTTGTTTTTCTGCATGATCTAAATAGCGGGAAATATCCAAGTAATTATCAAATTGGACGTCTACACGCTACGCTCTCTTGCTTCAACTGAGCGTTCGTTCGTTGGCCTTCGGCGACCGTCCAATCGGGGTTCGCTCAAATAGCTCGATTTCTTTGATGTTGCCGCCACGCTTCGGATCGCCGGCACACGCCAACGAGTGATCGTTGGCATTCGCTAATCCATCCAGATTGCAGCAACGAAGGCCAACGAAACCCGTTCGTTGGCCTTCGTTGGGCCGGTGTGTACGCAGCTTAATGATGATGATGAAGGCCTCATGCCATGATATCAATGATGTCTGTACTATTTCTGTGTACTAATTTTCTCCTTTCAAAACCTTGATTCACCATTTCAATGGCCAAGTCACATAGACGAGCAAAATATACATACTTAAATTCCAAGGAAGGCGTTTCTTTAGTTCATCGAAAACAAACTTGATGTGACACTGAATTTTATTCTGTGATTTCTGTCAATTGGCCGATCCATCGGGAATATAGCTGCAAATGAGAAATAAACAGTTTCTATTGGTTAGTGGTGGAAGTGAATGTGTTCATTGGATAAAAATCTTTAGATTCTGTTTGATAGTGATTTCGGCTGGGCCAGATTTTTGTAAATCGATTTATATTTTGTGAAGTTTTGAAATAATGATCGCATTTAAGTTGTACAGAAGGATTAGGAGCATGAGTATAAGAAACCAAATATGAGAGTGGTGCCAACCTTCTATTTGGTTAAAACGGAGCTTATAATTTAACATAATATAAAGTGAGAAAAATTAATCCTTGAATATGGATTGGATAATTTCCGATGAGTTGGGTCTGACCGTGGGGCACTTAGTCGGTTGGGGTGCAGCTGGTGCTATGATAATAGGTGGAGTAGCCCCCTACGTACCACAATACAAGCAGATCAAAAAGACGCAAGATGCTGAAGGATTCTCACTTTATGTTTGCCTAGCTCTCCTAGTAGCTAATACCCTTCGTATTTTATTCTGGTACGCAATATGTTTACTTTATTTCATTGTTCATGATACCATTTGTGCAAATACCAATGGTGCAGGATTTTAAAACCTTTTTCAATGTTATTTTCAGGTTTGGCAAAAGATATGAAATCCCATTGTTAATACAAAGTATAGTAATGAATGCTACAATGTTTGTAATGATTCACCTTTGTGTAACAGTTCGAAAAAAGAACCAAATCATCAGAGCAAGAGAAAGAATATTCACTGGTTAGTATTAAACTTATGACTTGCTAATTTGTTGGTACCAAAAATCTTATAAGATGATAACTAACATTTATTTTTAGCCTTTGCATTGCATAGTTCTATCTCCATATAGAATAACTGAACTCTATTCTTCAGCTACTCACAAACCCTTTAATATCTAAGACTAATTAAACCCACACTGAGAAAAGAGTGTGTAGTTTTATAGCTGCCAAACTGGCAATATTTTCCAGTAATTACTGAATAGCTATGAATGAATAATGTATTTAAACTGCACACTTTTTTCCAAATCTACCTATTTCCTTTGTGTACTGATAAATCATCATTAAAACCAATTACTTCTTAGATAGCTTCTATTTTTATTTAAGTTCCTTCTTTATATTTTATTTATGTCATATGTTTTATCAAATCCATTACAAATTGCTTTGAGCAGGTTATACTCGTTTTTTTATTTAAGTTTTATAATTTTAGTTGTGTATTAATTTATGTTTTATTTGGTGGTTGGTGTTATTGATGGTGCAATAGGTGCAATATTCATGTTATATATACTGTTATGTTGTGTGAATGGGTCAGCTCAGCCGGACGAAACGGCTCATTGGTTGGACCAGAACCAGAGGAGCGGGGGAATCACGCCAGAGAAGCCTCGCCGCTTCTACGGTGAGTTCTCCGGGACCTCACGTGGGTGTGATGCTGTGTACTGCTGGATATTACTTTCATTTATTTGCAATTCGGGAAATGCCATCATTGTTGAATTTATTGTTATGTTTCATTTATTATGTTGTATTTTTACTTCAAGTGTTATATGATTTCTAACTTTCGGTATAAGTTGCAAATGCTTACATTTGTGTTGTTTTTTATGTATTGGGAAATGCATGGTTCCATGGTACCTTTAATTTACTGTGTCTAAAATATACTTTATATATTTTTTCCTCAAAATTCTACATTCAGAACCAAAAATGATCCCATTTTTAAATAATTATGAGTACTAACCAAACTAATCCTCAGTGTCCAAAAGTTTTTTTAATAAAGATTTGAATAGCTTTCGGAAACTGGCCACATAACACACAAAACTAATACCTAATACAAATCGTTTATTTACAATCGTTTATTTGGTGCTAAGTAAAAGTTCACACAAATGCATCTTATCTCTAGTCCCTACACTAGGATTCCCTGTGTTGTAGGGGCTAGCTTTCACTCTTCCACACTATTTTACAAACATTTAAAATATATATTAGTGTGTAATAATCTCTATAGTTGTAATTTTCATGTTAAGTTGCCTGGTTTCTTCATCTTATTACATAATTATATTTATCTAGAGTTTAATAATAATTGAACACATGCTTTATCTGCAATTTATCTGTGACGAGCACACACAGGGCATTGACCGGTCACATTTATCTATAAATAATATCCTAGTATTGTCTCTGAAATGTAGTATGATGAACCTTTGAAATCTGCATTATGCTTATTTAGGAGGTATAAATTTATCACACAAACAAACATTGATTGAATTTGGGGCTTATTGGAATGTTTTGCTTTTTATAGGTATGTAGAAAGAGTAAAAATATAAATATGATCACCTAATATAAAGAAAGAAACAAAACAATCTAATAAACTAAACTAAGTACCATAAATACCTATTACTTAAAAGAATTCTTGTTTTATAAATATTACCATGCACTTATACCATTTTCCAGAACCAATGATATGGGGGACGTTTTCATGACGTTTTGAGTTTGGCAGTTTTAGAGATGTCCGAGAGTAAAATTCTATCGACTTGTACCTCATCATCAATCTATCCGAGCCAAATAGTCACAGTCCTGTAATATAATTCTTTTTGTTCTATCAACCAAACTCAAATAAATTACAAACTCACGACAATCCGAGTTTAAAACAGCCTTTCTCGGCATTTTGACCAAAATAACAAACAAAATGACAAAAAACAGACCGAAATTTTCCAACAACAATATAATAAAACCATAAATTAAACTTTACTCAAATTATACGAAGGATATCGATGAACTACATGTCTACATGAAGGTAGATTATTACAAATATACATATTAAAATTATTATTACTCTGAGAGGCAGCATGAGAGAGATATGCACTCTGATTAAAAACATCATAGTTTGTTTTAAAGCTGTTGATGAGAAAGTAAGTAAGAAATACTATATACCTACTTAATACAATGTAAAAAATTGTAATATCTTATCGATTTCAGAACGTCGACTTTGATGTGTCCCGTCTCTAGTACGTTCCATTTTACCAAAGTGTGTACTCAAGAAATATATATTATCTGTGGCCGTTGTCAATAAAATGACAGATTTTGCAATAGTATTCATGCGTTAAATGGAAAATTTTAAAGTGTCACCCATATCATTGGTTCTGGAAAATGGTATAGATTCCCCAATAAATAAGACTTTAACTTGCATGTATAACTAATGTACTAATGTGAAGTCACATCTGAAATTAATATATTTTTTCCGTTTCAAATTTTCAGATATGGACAGGAAGTATTTCTGGGCTTGGACCGACTTTCAGAGCTACCTGGACTGTATGCTAGTGTTCTCAGTGGTCGGGGCGGCCATCACATATCTACTGATTGAGTTCTCTCCCTTTGTGGAGCTCATTGGCTTCCTCGCTGTGTTCACAGAGGCCATGCTCGGCGCGCCGCAGATAGCCAAGAACTTACGGAACAAGAGCACTGAAGGAATGAGGTATGAACTCAAAGTATCTTTATTGGTGTGATATCTTCAGCCTATATTACTTTCAGGTGATTTGGTGATATATAGGTTGATGCTAATGGTTCATTGTTGTCTTTTTAGTTTAAATTATAAATGCATGTTTGAAGTTACATGCATTTCTATAAATAAAATTTTATTATAAAATTATATTCATCAATCTAACTTCTACTAATTGCACGCCATAAAACATTATCATTAGTCCATTCTGATAACAACATGTAACTTATTGACCTGTCTCAAAGATTTTAGAAGACCATATTTAGGCGTTTGGTGGCTGACCTCATAAAACTTGTTAGGTAATTAAGATAATATATTTTACAGTTCCTATCAACGTATTTTTATTTCAATGTCAGCAAGTTTTGATTTTAACTAATTAATTATAAGTTATAAGATTACTAACGTTTTCAAATACTCTACATTCTTCATTATACCTACTGTTGAAGCACTAATCCTGTGTCTAGATTCTAACTTTAATATTATTAATGAATTCATACCTATAGTATAATATGTACCTACCTCTACAGACCTAACTATCTACAAATATCATGTTTACATATAGGGCATTTACACACACGTGCTTATGTCCACTGGTTACACGACTTACACGTGGTGTGGCCACCGCATAGTTTAGCATAATAATATTCATCTGGTGCCGCGACGCACGACCGTGGTAGATGGCTATATTGAGAAATGCTAATTTAATGTGCACCAAATATGTAGGTTGTACAACATACCTGAACAATATTCACCAACAATGCCAACAACATGGCTTTGTAATGTGTACGAGAGATTAAAATATGAATAGCAACTTAGTATTGTCCTTACTGACAAATGATTGGGGTTTGGAGCTTATCCTCCGAATGCTACCATTGTGGTTTGCTTGTTTGGGCGAATCTTAAATGTTACAGTTTTCATTACAAGACATTAGGTATACACTTTTGTGGTAAGTGCAATGTGTGAAGATGTAAAAACAGTTAAACAAACTGCAGCGCGCGGAGTTCACTTCTCTTTCAATCTCTTTCAGTGAAGATTGGCCCACTAGCTGCATCCTTTGCCTGCAAAGCTGTTGTCATCTTCAGAGAATAACTGCCCACCGCTCACCATACACCTCCCCAAAGAGGGTTACAAAATCCTGATCTCAACTTCCTTCCTCACCCACTTTCTACCAGCGACCAGCATAATGAAATCGCATGCACGTTGCTTGCATGGAATCCATTATACCTACCTAATATAATGAAGTAAAAATGTATAATTAGAAATTGAAGTTCCCATTTTAAGTGAATCGTAATCTTATGGTCAATAAACTATCTTAACGCTTTGTTTCACTATAGTCTCTTAGTTCATTAACACCCCTGTTACATTGTAATGTCACCAATTATTCGTCATCTCCATATTAAATTCTTGACAGATATGTCAAAAGTCAACAACTAATCCCTTGTTATGATCTAACAGAGTATGGGGAAACTGGGGCTTAAACCTATGTTCATGACTTTCATCTTCTGTTGCAGCCTGAGCATGGTGGTGATGTGGACGTGCGGCGACGTGTTCAAGACGGCGTACTTCGTGCTGCGCGAGGCGCCGCCGCAGTTCTGGATCTGCGGCAGCCTGCAGGTCACGCTCGACCTCGTCATACTGTTCCAGGTAACTTTTCAGCTGGAATATTGTCTCTTCCATCCATAGGTTGTCTAATAGAGACTGCTTGTAAGCAATAAGACCGCCTTTTTGCTATTTTATTTATAATTTGTCATTTTGCAATGTTTTCTTTAATCGTGCAAAATAATAGAGTATGTATTCTATTATATATGGTTGGACTAGTATACATATAAAAGGACTGCTTTAGTCAAGAGTTGTTTAATTACTATTTAAATATAGGTTGAGTTGAGTAACATACAAAGATACACACACGCTTACACTGTTATACACGGGTTATACATTGTAGAGATACACCTAATATGTATTGATAGATACATACGTACTGCACATCATCAGCCTGTTATCATCTACTGCTGGACATAGACCTCTCCTCGTCATTCCTCATTCGCATTAGCAGCGTTAGACACATTTAAATATTGATGTGAACATAGTGCGGAATAGGATGCCTTCTTACAGACCACCCGCTAAAATATTATTTGGAATATAATATTATAATACTTAACGAACTCCCTTGCCTATTCCAGGTGTGGTTATACCGGAACAATACAGCGGAGGCGAGAAGATCGCGTAGAGGAGACTAGCAGTGGACTGAAACTTACTTATAGCACTTATTGTACAGCTGGAGCCGCGCCGCCGCCGGCCGCCACCCATTCCTACGCCTTTACTACTTTTTATGATGAATCTATTTTCTACGAAACATCTTCTTCTACAAGTATTATGCGACATGTCGCCAGAAACTATTTGGTCTAGCGCTTGACTCATGGCCCCTGTGTGACGTCACAAGCAGCTATGAGTTAAACGCCGCAACTTGCTAACATTTATTTTTTAAGATTGCCAACCTACACTCGCTTATCTTGATATTTGGAAGTAATTTAATTTTGATCCAAGTATTTCCATAGACTATAGTGGGTTTTTTACTACATAAACCCTGTAATTTTGTATTAAGTTATAGTAAATACAGAAACGGAGATGTGCCAACGATGTAACTTTATGGCATTTATAGTCAATTTGACCAGAACGTTGCGATGTTTGTTCATAGTGTCCTGATATATTGATTTCATAGGCTAAAGGTGCTATAGGTATGTGCCTCGGTATTAAATATGAATGCCGCGCAGGATTCGCTATTATAGTCATTGAATTAATTGTAAGATAATAGATGAATTATTTGGTGAATTCCATATTTTAGTAAATAATTTGGTACAAGACCAGTAAGAGACACAATTACCTTTGTTTTTAAAGGTAAACTTTTACTATAGGTTGATGTATAGTGAGATACTTCCTAATGAATGTAAAGTACTATTGTTTAAGATTTGGATAACAACAGTGAGATAGCCGCCAAAATGCTGTCGATTTTAATTAGTAAGTTCATAATTGTATAGACAAGAGTATAATTTTGATGTATTTTTATTTTAATGTAACGACATTATTTTGTATATTTTGAATGAATTGATTTTTATTCTTCCAAGATAGCAATATTAATAAAGGAGTTTATCGATGTTAGATACTATATATTACTGAAATTATAACTACTTGTGCACGCGTCTGTTTGACGACATTTAGAGTAGCGACTCATATTGATGAATGTGGTCAGCGTAGTCGCTTGTGTGTGAAAGTAGTTAGAGCTAGAGGTTGTTCTACTGTTATTCCATATTGTAAGGACGTTTTAAAACTCAGTAGTATTTCAAAGATGTATCTAGTGTTGAAACTCTACAGTTTTAATTAACGATTTGATTAACGCGGTGAGGCTAATTATTGTGATGATGGCCAACAATCTTCAATTAAGATCATGTACATGATGTTGCAAAAGTGGTTAAGTAAACTGGAACGGTGTAACTCAAATCGATATTCTGTACAACTTCTGGGATTCTTCTAGGATTTTTGGAAGTTCATGAAAAAAGATCTACTTGATAGTAAAACGTCACGTGAGATACATAGTTTCTATGAAGAAGACAAAAATATTTTCGCGATATTTCTAAAGTTGTTGAGTCACTCCTTTTCTTTACTATACGCTTTTTAACCGACTTCGAAAAAGGAGGAGGTTCTCAATTCGTCTGTATGTATGTTTTTTTTTTTTTTTTATGTATGTTCATCGATTACTCAGCCATTTATGGACCGATTTTGAAAATTCTTTTTTTGATGTATTGGGTTGAGCTCAGGGGTGGTCCCATTTTTTTTTCAGAATTTTATTCCACCCCCAAGGGTGGGTAAAGGGGTAAAAACAGGGGTATAAATTTCCATTTTGGGCACTTATCAACCGATTCTTATGAAATTTATAACGTAAATATTGTTATTATAACAAAAAGATATGATGGTGACCTTGAGCTGATCTGATGATGGAAACGGAAGGCAGTCAAGGGAACTCCTCAACGGTATATAGCAACTACCTCGTGTTTGGGCTCGAATGATTCGTATTAACGAGTAGGACATATTGGTATCATTTGCATCTTACTTTTGATTGATAATTATTGCAAATAAACTAAAAATAACAAAATAAAATAATAATTTTAAAAAAATTAAAAACCGACTTCAAAAAACCACTAAAACGTAAGAAATAATTTAAGGTTTAGACCAATCCTAGGTCACAGTATAAATATACCTAAGCAGGTACTGTTCTTTTTTGAAGTTGGTGCCATATTTCTTCAGATTAACTGCTTTGTCACTGCACCAACATCAAAAAAGAACAGTACCTGCTTAGGTATATTTATACTGTGACCTAGGATTGGTCTAAACCTTAAATTATTTCTTACGTTTTAGTGGTTTTTTGAAGTCGGTTTTTTAACACCATCTTTATGAGGATTCATAATAATGAGTAAGATAAACTTGAAACTAGCCTCAATGAACAGGTTAATATAATATTGCATTTTAATAATCGTGTTAATTTACGTATGTAAAATGTGTGATTATAAACTTACCGAACAGTCGTAAAGTTGCATTGTGCAATTTTTGTATGTGTGAATTTTGATTTTGCTCTTTGACCGTTATGATAGTACAATAGATAGCTAGTTTTAAAATATTTTAATGTACAATAAGTCTAGTCATGGCACGACAAGATAGAGAGTCAAATTGGGTTGTTATTGCAACACAACATATACAAGCAGACAAATGTAAATCTTATAATATTATGTACACCTATGTCTACAGTTGTTCCAGAGTATAAAATCGATCAAATACTGTTCAATCTACAATATTAATAATTAATAACATTCAGAATTCGTATATTTTATTATTTGGTGGTAAACTGTTAGGTACCTACTACCTTTCTCGGCTGATGTTATGTATTTGTAAAATATTTTTGAGGGTGCGATGAACTAAGCTAATTTTAGAGATCATTTCTAACATCGCAGTCAGTACCTGTTCCAATTCTAGATTTTATTAATATAATAAATGTATTAGGTAGGTATTAGCACATAGTTTAAAAGCAATGATATATGCAATATTAAAACACTGAAGTACCTCCTTGTTACTTCACTGTAACAGTTTAAACGTGTTCTTTATATTATCGTAATAGATATTTACAGAGCTTTATCAATAATTAAATATTGTATATGTACCTACCTAAGTAAGTAATTTGTGTTTCATATATTTCTTAGATTATGTGTGTTACAAAGTACCTTATCTGATTGATTGAAGTGCACTCTAGGCAGTGCTTGCCATATTGCGTGACTCAGTGAGATGTGCCGACTGTATTGAACATGACTATTAATAGGTTAATTCATTATATTGTATATTTTATTATAATCTTCATGTTTTTGTAAATTCACTCTTCCGTAATGTCTTCATTTGTTGCAAGTCTTCCGTTACAAATTAACTATTTTTTATAAATATTTTGTCGAGTTATTATGTTTAGTACAATTTCATTTTCAATAATATTATGAGGTATTGCTACAGTATTGTTAAATTCCATAAACATGAACACGAGAGAAACCTTGTATATGGTGTGATGTGACATATCATATTTTTAGGACCTTCTTGATATAATTGCATTGAAATGAATCCAATAATATATGAAAGATAATTTCGTCAATTAAAAGAACCTATTGTAAATCGAATGACGTAACCATCGTATGTTGTGATTTTTATGCGTTATTATTTCCTAACGAAAATAAAGTTATATATTGTTTGTTAAAGTTGGTACTTTTCATTCATTCTCCCACCTACACATTGGGGTAGGTTGTACGCGCCTATACATTCAATCCAATCACGATAGTGCCTCCTAAAATGCTGAAGATGCGAACACAAACAGAACGAGCGATAAGAGGCGTAACTCTTACGTCTATAACAATAGAACTGAGGGATGCTCCAGGTTGGCAGAGTAGGCGAAACTGGTGCTAAAAGCGATGACGTCACGAGTGCCGGGCGAGGGGTGCGGATCGATGCGGGGGCGGGACGGTGGCGCCGCGCGGGGCCCGCGGGAGCCGCCGCAGTGAGGGGCAGGCACCGGCCGGGCGTGCTTCCCGCGACCGCAGCCACGGCGAACGAGGTAAGTGTACTATTACTATCTACGAATATTATGTTCCTGAAACCCGATGCCTATTAGTCCCAGCCCTTGTGACGAGGTCAACAGGGGCCCTTAATTACCGCATTCGGATTACGATTTATGCTGTTAAGTTGTTAGCGCCTTAACTGCGCTATTACAACACATGTTTTGATAGCGATTGTTTTATTGCGCTCGTTTTAGCAGTGCTCTCGTTGCACTTTTGAATGGGCGGGCCTTCCTATACCTACTACTCATTCCGGGCACGAATATGGTACGGATTAACTTAGAAAATACTTGGTAGAGTAACGAGATACTTGTTATCTGATAAGGTAATTTTAAGTGAGTCGTTAGTTAGGTAGGTTTTAATTAAGTAATCATTCCAGTGTCCAATTTTACTTAGGTACTGTTATCAGTCTACTGATGTTTTTAAAAAATATCCCCAAAAGTAAATATACTTTACAGGCTTTTGCAAAAGTGGTCAGTAACTAGTTATACCTACTAAGTTAAACTGAAGTGTCTCTGGTGGTCATAACTATTAGGGGGGGTAAAAGTTTCCCCTTTCGGCTTAGTTACAATTTTTTTGCAACACCATGTAACTAGTCCTCTAGAGTTAAATATCCCACAAAAGAGAGTAGGTAAGTGTATAGTAGGTACCTCTACCTACTTAAGAGTAGACTTGAAGACTTGTTTCTTGTTTGTACGTATACGCAAGTACCTGTTTGGTTTATCTGTGTTTGTAAACTGCCAAAGTCATTGTAAATGATCTTATCCTAAACCTACTGTAGAGCCTCATTCTTGATATCAAATACGGGAAGTAAAACCTACATTAAATACGTAATTACCTACGTAAGCAGAACTTCAAGTAACCTTTTATGTAGGTAGGTACTTACGACATAATTATATTGGATCTACGTAAATTCCGAACTGTATAGTGTATGAATAGGCACTTTAAAGATTAATAGATTCTTGAATCTATAATAGGAATGGTTGATGTAACTTCGCATTTTGTGCCATCATAATTAGAACAAAGAAAAATTACTCCCTACTGAGTAGGTACTGAGTACTGAGTACTGACCTACCTACTAGATGCAACGAGTAGTGATTTGACCGAATACTTAGGTAGGTAGGTACTCAATAAAGAATATTCGTCATATTGTTTTATTATAAGAACTAGGTACCTATATAACGTAATTTTTGATGTTCTTTTTCATTAAAAGCACTAAATATTTGTCCAGCATGAAAATTCATCAATAATAAAATAAGACCCCTCAGACCCCAGGCCATAAATTGGCGGAGATATCAGTGATGTGATGATACTGAAATACTGCTGATGATTGATAGGTAGGTACATAAAAAAATCCTAAACTACATGAGACGAATCGAAAGAAAACCTTCCCCTTTTTTCAAAGTCGGTTAAAAATTAAGCCACATGAAAAACAACGTAGAGATGGAAAAGCTAAAGTTATTTTATTACTTATCTTCTTTAGCTAATTTTATAAACTATTGGTTACATCTGTAAATGTATGAGCTTATCATGCGGATTTTTCATACATATTAAGTACCTAGATGATATTGAATAAATAAGTGAATACAATGTGGGAGGCGAGTATCAATACTTTACTCAAGTAGGTAGGTATTACCCAGTTCGGATAATGAAAGCTCGCAGCAAAGTTTATCTCTGAAACTGACATATTTATTAAAAATTATACGGTCTTCTGCTGCTACTTCCAATGATTGCTAGTATCATTTCTTATAAAAAAAAATATTTCAGCGTCTAATTATTTTTTTAAAGTACTTATCTTCTTAACTACTTATAACGTACTTACATTTAAACATACTTATATAAAATATAATAATAAGACTATATGTTGGTAGGTTCCTATATAGCTTCGTTAAATGACTAACATCATAATACAGGGATATGTCTAAGGGACTGAAAATGAATCCAATTCTGGCCGGATTTCTTCTACGTTAAAAATCTAGGGCAAAGCCATAAAACGGGTTTTCCAAAAGCTTTTCAGAGGGTTTCAGTGTTCCACAATTTATTTCGTTTGTTTCTCTTCCACTTTACCCTACATCTCTAAGCCCACATGCGATCTAGGTATCCGTTAAGTTAAGCCATATAGATACCTAGTATGTCCCACCCACCTAATCTTAGTTTAAAAAACCGGCCAAGTGCGAGTCGGGCTCGCGCACAAAGGGTTCCGTAGCAGCAATTACAGTTAAATCAACCTATCTCAAAAACTATAAGAGATACTTTGATCAAACCAAAAATCGTTGAAAGAGTTAATTAGCATGCATCACCTCTATTTTTTTTAGAATTTTATACCCCGTAGTTATAAAAATAGAGGGGGGGGGACATACTTTTTACGACTTTGAGAGCTGATATCTCAAAAACCGTTCACTTTAAGAAAAATGTTTTTTAGAAAACTTTATATCATTTTAAAAGACCTTTCCATTGATACCCCACACGGGTATGTACATCGAAAAAAAAAATTTCATCCCTCAGTTACATGTATGGGGGGCCCCACCCCCAATTCTTTTTTTTACTATTTAGTGTCATATTTTTGTAGCGGTTCATACAACACATATTCCCATCAAATTTCATCACTGTAGTACTTATAGTTTCCGAGTAAATCGGCTGTGACAGACGGACAGACGGACAGACGGACATGACGAAACTATAAGGGTTCCGTTTTTGCCATTTTGGCTACGGAACCCTAAAAAGGGTATTTTTTTAATGCTTTCGCTGAGTTGCAGAAAGGGATTTTAAGCTAATGCTAGCTGCCTTGCTTTGGCAGTAAGTACTTATACGGACAGAAAAATCCAGAGCCAGACATAGACATAGCTGACATTAGCTTAATGTTAGATTCAACTCAGCGTTAAACATAATAAGTAAACATGTTTTGGCTTATGACAATTAGGTAAGTATCAATATACTATACCTAAGTAAGTACTTATTTAATATAATACTCTTCGGATAGGCGACACGAGTGACGTCACAGGGGCGCCAACGCCAACCCCCAATCATGTACCCCTGTCCCTCGGCCACACCATTCCAATTCCACTCCATAAGTGATCAATTAAATCATATCACGCCTATAATTATTAATATTTAATTACATAATAAAATTATGAAGTAACTTAACTTACTACTCTCATATTGCTAATTTACGAGCGGGATATTTTTTTTACGAGTGGAAGTTTTTTGTTTATCTTACTTACAAGTTACAGTAGACGCTAAGCTACACGGGTTCATTATCAACGTCGATAAACTCGTTTACTAAATGCGCATTCCACCAATCACCGCGCCATACTTTATGTCGAATCGCGATAAAGTTACGATTATCTACGTCGACAACGAACCTGTGTCAGCAACGGGAGTAACGGGATGTTATTATTTTTTCACAAAGTAATTTGTCTGAACGAAAAAATAAAAAGTACATAACTATATGGCATGTAAAGTTACCATCATCGTTACACACAAAACTGACACAACTACAATAATGGTACTTAGATAATATTATAAGTAAAATGTGCTCCACTTTTCACGATCACGGTCGCATGCTCCCGGAGGAAATCAATGAGCCAACTCGCCGAGCGCGCCCGGGCTCGAGGGTTTACTCTAGATTAGCAAAAAACGAACGGGAGCTGCCAAGGTAGAGCCGTGCGGCCTGAGTTACGCTCCAAATCTTAATTTCCCGTCACGTGGAGTGACATCCCATACCAAAATAAAAGCTAACTAGTTTACAAGGTAGGCATAGCATAATTATAATTTTTTTTATGTGCTAGTAAATGTGTTTTTCCACTCTCTTCAGGATGCGTTTTTCATTGGATTGACTGCGTGTATACATCCGTTATTTTATCTCTAATTAAAACCTACCTATCTATAGTAGTTCTAATGATACTGGGGATCAGAAAATAAGCAGGTTTTATTAATATAAATGTAGCATTTCATAAAAATAAACATTAGTTAGTTAATATTAAGTCTAACTCTCTATTTCTCATAAATTCACGGTACTTAATGGATTTATGTGGTTTTAGCAGGCGACCCACTGCGTCTATTATCAAAAAGCTTTCCATTTATTGCTGAGCCAGATTTTCGTTGTATCTGACTGTGGTTTTGCGAGCTCTACGAACAACAAGGGTTCGTAGCGTTCGTTTGCTTTCAAATAGGGTTAGGATTTCCATTAAACGTTAATACCTAGGTATTTTCATTTCCTTTCTACATAATCGCATTCATTCAATGTTTACCTTTACCTAGGTATATTTGTTTACCATCCGCAAGAGTTAAAGTAACTTAAGAATCCAGTGGTAAGTATCTATTTATCGTGCTTACATACAAAAAATATTGTCCACAAGACGTATCTAGTAGTCTCAAGTTAACTGCTGCGAGAAGATAGTTTAATTTCTTAACTACTTAGGTAGATTCGTAAAAAATGAAACGTTTTTGGTACAATAGATTCTTAACAAATAATAATATAATATAATGACTTACTTACTTAAGTTTGTAGATGTAGATAAATCCAAGGGTAGAAAAGTGGGGTCGCGATATAAGTAAACTAATGCGGTATAGACTATAGACTATAGTGCCCACAACTACCCACGCTTGGAAAAGCGGCCGTTATTTCGTATATTTGTCGTTGAAAGGGTCTCGGGGCGCATTAATGAGCTCATGAAATAAACATGAATTAATGGTTTGTTGCGTGGGTAAAAACTAAAACTTCTAGAACCGTACTCATGTAGGTACATATCTACCTACATAGACCTAGGACTGAGGCACTTGGCAATAGAGGATTAGGCAACTAAGAAGGGTCATATAGTCATATAGTTACGTTATCATTATCAGAATGTATTATAAATAGGTAAAGTAGGTAATAGACATTATTAGGTATGTTATGTATCACTAGGTAAGTAGTTACACGCAAGTAGTAATTAAGTATAACTACTTACTTAGTTTTCGGTGTCAATGTATTCGTGTTAAGCGTAATCTGAATCTACTAGAATATCACATTCGTGGAACGACCGCCGTAGGTTTTCGATTGCATTTAGGTTGATGCGTAGACATGAAATTTAATATCATCTATGTAACTAAGTTAAGTACCTAATTACCTATAAATTTAAAAAAATACCTAACTACTTTAGTACTTACCTATATCTATGAGGCTTGGTCGCACTCTAGATACCTATTACCTTAACTTAACTACCAGTAAACAAAAGATCTTTGAAAGTGCTGAAAGTAGGTCACTGAAGTCCCCAGCTCCTATAAATTAGCTCGTCAACAACTAACAACCTCATTACAGTTGGGTATATTAATAGACATTTTTGTACTTACCAAGTTAATAAAATATTTATAAATAAGAAATCATTTTATTATTTAGGTAAGTATACCTTTCTTTACTGTATTTTACTTTACATTATTTTTATTTACTTGGCACGAACTTATTGACCAACCTACTTAACTATAGCTAAGCTAAAGTAGGTAGGTATATCAAGTTATACCAACCTAACTATAACAGAATTTATACGGAAAGCGTCTAACGTTTTCCCTATGTTAAAGTCTACATAAATATTTTATAAGTGCCTAATTGGAATCCCACTTGTTTTAGCTTCAATACCTTCTTTAGAACTAAACAATATTCAATTTAAACAACGCGGATGAATGCATAAAATGAATTGCTAGCAATTGCCTTCTAAAAATAAGAAGATACAAAAAGTTGGTAAAGTGTGTTATGCAAAAGAAAGTAACGTTAGCCATAGAGTGCTTTACAGCTGCATTACGCATGTGATGTGGCGCTGCTGGGGGCACCTCCGGGCCACATAAAAAAAAAGGGGAAAAGGTCCTTATCAGCCATTTACACACACAATTTTGTGAGTGAATTTTAGTTCGAATAGAATACTTCTAGTATAGTTACTTATCAAAACCAAGTCAGTCTTATGAAATTCATTGTTATTGGCAAGTTCCACTATCTACCTATACATTAGAATCTTGTGTTTACCTAAAAATTCTGACAGTCAGTTGTCGGCAGCCCACCATAAAGTGAGTTCAATTACTTATCGGTTATCAAGTAATACCTAAATCAAGTGACCCCACGAAAGAAAGAAAATGAACGATTCTTGTCGCATGGGGCCGCTAAAGAAATTAACTCGGCTACCCCTCGGGCCGGGTTGTTGCATGTCCTAAGGGGCCCATTGCCGCTGTCTTACAAATCAATATCTGAAAATGGTAGGGAAACATTACCTATCCGGGAAAATATAGTGTTTGGATTAGTTTATTGATCGGTGAAGACAGCAGAAAGTGTCACTTGCATGCACCTCCTTTGAATCCATGCATAAAGATAAACCGTACCAATCACTCACCTAATTACTTTCTCTTATCTACAATAGTATTTACTTATGTAGGGAAGTACTTAGCAACAATAGTATAACTAAGTAGCTGCTAATTATCCAATAAATTGTTTACAAACAAATACTTAGCTAATAGGGCGATTAGCATCGGCGCTTCGGCATATGAATAGTGTAGCAAAATAGTGGGTAAATGATTCACAAATTAACCGCATCCGTTTTCCTTTGTTCCAGTGTGTGGTGACTGCGGCGAGTGCAGTAGCGGATCTGCGAGCGCATACAAGTGTCCGGGGCAGTTCGTTCACTCGGGGCAGCCGGAGGCCGCGGGCTCGCCGCGCATCTGGCGACTGCACGTCACGGCTCCCACCAGTCCCACCCCGGCAGCGTCAGTCCTCGAGCGTGCGCCGTCGACAGCAGTCCGCCATCAGGCGCAGGCTCCGCACACGCTCCCCAGACATGCACTAATGCAACAGTTCCACATCAAACAAACGATAACGACTGCACTCGACATTTTCAACTGTGACAATCGTCCGACGTGCGACCCATCATATCATCATCGCGTGCCTGCGGATGTGATTAATCTTGGAACTGGTGTTACTGGATATTAAGATACGTGCGTCAAACAGAAAGTGCCGGTGCTTGTGCAACAATGTCGTCGCGTTCTAAGGAAAAAGTAGCGGCTGCTTTCCGGAAGTTGTTCCGGTCTCCGGAGAAACTGGACAAGGATGGCGCCGGGCCCAGCGGCTCCCCGGCCCGGCGGGGCCTGCTGCGGAGACACAGGTAGGCTAACCTGCTACCCTACTCTTACCTACCCTTTCAACACTTTCCATTTTATTTTTAGAACCTTGTAGAAGTTGATGAGTACGAGTCTTTAGTTACAAAAATCCCTCAAGTTTATGTTGCAAATTCCAACTTTGTGCAACTACCTCAGTATTTACCAACAGACCTTAAGCTGTTTCAAATTTGATTAAAGCTTTGGTAATTGTCTGTTTGGTAATGAGATGGTTGGTCAAGTGGCCGGTCACGTAGGCAGCACGACGACGGTGAAGGCGAAAGTTGTCACTAGATTTCATTCATAATGTTGTAACCGCCATGTAAACATCTCGTCTCAACCAATTGTTTACAAACAGATTTAACTTGCGTCTATGTATAAATAATTGTATCATACCTAATAGGTTTATCTTCTTCATTTTGCATGTGGGTTGACATGTTGATAAGCGTAGTCAGGCCGGCAAAATGTGAAACATTTAAACTAAACCACTTGTTACGTGAAGTTAGCGAACAGCAGGTATCGATGTAACACGCACTAGCTGCAAATCGTAAACTGTAACACCTACCTCGGTGACTACAGTAAGCGACTATTCCAGCTGCTTTTCTGTAGAATTCATATTTATATCATGACGGTTAAATTTTATGAATCGCCAAACTAAAAGTATTCCCTAATTTTTTACCGTTGGACGTAAAAGAACATTGAGATACTTAGGTAGGTACATACAGCAGCAGGGTTCACTCTGAAAGTATTCCAACCATTAAGTATTCAGATCAAGGTACAAAAATGCATCCCAAAATGTATTAGTCTATGCCAAAATTATCCAGAATATGGTGTGGCTACATTTGATGCATTTAGAAAGATTACAAGTCCATTTAATATAAATGGAGAGGATTTGAGGATATGATTTTTTTCTGATTTGGTGAAGCCAGCGGCCACCCAATAACCAATAACCAATAACACAGAGTAATTTCAAGAAGGGACCTCACATGTAGCATTGGTATGCAGCGCGCACATAGTTGGCAGTTATCTGGAAGATGCCAATGTATACGATATGCTGAGACAAAAGATTGTTTACTAATTAAAATCTGACCGTCGACTAATGAATCGCGGTTCGTGGCCATTTGTGGCGGTCAACGGCACAAAGTACGAAGTATATTATGTAAGGTATAAGTATATAAATAGGTATATTATTATATTCTACGCGGAACAGCATCTTGCAACAAAGACCGAAGACAATGTGATCACAACAATCATTCGCGTTTGTTTTGTTTCTCCTAAGTGGCTTTGTTGTAATAATGAACAAACTGTATTCAAACTGCGCGGTGCGTCTGTATAGAGTCTTAAAATCATAATATGGTACTTAATATACCTAATAGCTCTCAGAACTAGTAACTAGTTATTCTTATTAGGTACACCCTATCCTTTCTAAACTTTCGTTTAAGGTACCTTAAACAAGATAAGTGAATACCTAAGATATAAGATCAATCCTTAATTAATCAATAAGTACCTACTCAGTCAATTCAATAAAATAAGCTAAGGCACAACTTCATCTCGATAACGTTTACTATCTACACACACTACTCAGTCACAGTACCTAGTGTAACTACGAGCTAGGAGGAATTTTAATGTGAATAAATAACATCCATCTCCTAGATCTATTTTTAGCTGATCGAGTGCACAGCTGCATTATAATTATTCCTCGTTTAGCATTAGAAATGTACTGCGCATTCAATTCTTTTAAATCCATTTCGCGAATCCCTGGAAGTCATCGACCTGATGCACCTGAATTCTGGAATTACCGCATTCCGTGCGTAATGGCTTGGAAATAATCCAACGCGTTTAAACGGTACAGCAATCATTCACTTTCAGTTTCGACGCCGCGACAGTATGACGGATGTGTGGATTCAATCGAAGAGTTCAGTCATATCGGTCTTGAGTCACGGCGATGATTCAATACTTGCGTTGCGATGTCCTAATTCTGCAACCGGTGTACCTACGTGTGCAATTTTACACCTTCTGTCCACACCATAACTTCGTGTCAAGTGGCAACGACCGGACAACCAACGTTTCCATCGTTGTTGCAATAAGTACTATAGGTACTGTAGCATCTCCTTTTCCTTCTACCTCATACAGCCTTTGCATAAGCATTGAGATGTCTAGCTCAATCTAATGCGTCACAATAATTTTAGTTTTTTTATACGGCTGCTGGAAATTAGTTGAATGCATCAGAAAAGCAACTTGTTTTGTGTTAATAGAGCTTTACTAGCTAGCAAAGTCCTAAAAGTATGATAGGTACTTAGGTACTCTACTGTGCTTGTTAGCGACCACACATTATTTCGTAGAGATAACGAAGAATCTTAATGAAAACATCCGGAGGACCGTAGGTTGGTAATTGCATGCCGGCGCTTTGTTTACTCCGCCAGCTACAACACCTGGCGAGGGCCCGCGGCCACACGCGAATATAAACGGTATTCCCTCCAGCACCGCCATACAGGTCACGTCCTAGTGTCGAGCACAGGGGGGTTACTTTATACTGACGAAAAACGAACGAACGAGAACTGTCATGCAATCGGAACGTTTAATACAACGACATAGAGTCGTGGCTTGCGCAGGCGCTCCTAAACTTCGTTTTTCGTGTAGAGTGACCCCCCTGCACTCATATCGCATACCGATAGCAATTCACATGCCGCCGTCGACCAAAATAATGCAAGAATGCAACTAGGACATCGATTTTATTCTTATTCCCTTATACATCGAGAAAATAGTAAGTAGATACCCAGCCTTTGTTCTCCCTTTGTTATAAGATTCTCGCATCTCAGCCGCAGAAATAGCCCTGAATTAATTGAAGGATTCGCGGAACTGGATTGGTGTTACGCATGAGTTGGTAATTAAACGTTTCCGATTCCATACACGTAAATATGATGATGTTGGCGTACTATGAATTCGTGTTTTGCAATAGGTGATTCATTGCTTTTCAGGACAGTAAGCAATTATTGCTAAATAATAAACGGTTGTTTGTGTAACGAAATAAACGCGCAAAAAGGGACCAACCTTCACCTGTAAATGCTCTACTTAGCAGTCTGGAAACATCTTTGACTTTGTTTTTTGTTGTTATGGATAACATCCCTTTCAGGGTTTCTGTTAAGCAACCAAACACAACATGTATTGTTGCAAACACGCGAACAACGAAAAAGTTCCAGTGACAAGTAGCACCAAATTACTCCAAAACGGAAAGACGCCATCTACAATACTGAAGTATAATTCAACATGAAGTACATTTAATAGAGCATCAGAATATATGTAAAGTAATCAACTAAAAACGAAAATATTTTGAGCAAATTCGAAATTATTATGAATTATGATCTAAATTCAATGTTTTAAAGAATTGCTGTCATTAGGCGTCACCATATCATAAGTGCAACTTTTTCATTGCATGTGAGTGTATAATTAATCTATCACAGCCATCCAACTTCCCAGTTACACGCATTTAATCATCCCTCGTAATTCCAGAGACGGCGTGAGCCCCGCGGAGGCGGCGGCCAGCATGCCGCCCAGCCCCGGCGCCATGGCCAAGAAGGCCATCGCCATCGCCAGCACCAGCGAGGCTCGCGAGCGCGCCGCCGCCGTGCGCACGCGCAGACTCATGAAGGAGCTCAAGGAGATACAGCGCCTGCAGGAGAGCCGGCCTGAACCTATATTCACGGTGAGATAGACTGCCTACATACTGTATATACGCTTTTGTTTTTTTAAGTCATTCCTTCACCCAAAGATTGCCTGGAAGCTTTTAGCGATAAGGCCGCCTATTGAGTAATATCCATTATCTTTACGTCTTCTGGAGCGGAAGGACTTGCTTGGGAGATCCGTGGAAGAATAGGTTAACTACAATGATATTCTGGGGACTGCGTTTGGTCTCTATTAAATAGGTACTTATAACAGAAAAAACTAATCTTTACAACACAGGCAACAACGATGCAGCTGTAAAACCAACTGTAATTTTAAATTAAATTACTCGACTCTACATTTTCCTCTGTATCAAGAAATAATTAGAACTTCTTTGCCATGACTTCATTATGCGTACGTTAATTGCCCCTCACCGAGCAGCTTCTCGATCAAATTGGGATATCGGTGGGCGTCCTAATAGCAATCAACACTCGACGTCAGTTGCTCCTGTCATCGCATGTTGTTTATTGGCATATCAATTAACTTAGGAATACCTTTGATATTTGAGATTACGTGTGTACCCTGGATGTTTAGTGTTTACGTACCAAGTACCCATATAAAAATCATAAAATACGTAATAAGGACAGGTCGCAATAAGGAAGTGCTGACCTCATTAACGGATATCATTAAACGATAAACAAAAAATAAAACAAGAGCCAAACGGTGTAGATAACTTTATCAAAAAGCTGAAGCTCATTTGTATGGCTTGTATAAAAGTTTGACATTCCCCGCATTGGACAAGACTAGACAAGTAAACCAAGATAACACCGTAAGTTGTAAAATCCCGATATTGCATATATGCATATTCCTCTGATGCATCAAACAGTTTTGAATCCAATTCAAGCAAATCACTCAAAAACGTTGTAAATAGCTGTTAGTTTATTCGATTATCGAAGATGATACCTAGTCCGAGGAAGCGACATGTGATACGACTTCCGGCGATGGCAAAATTATCATAACTTTGAATTTTGATTGAAAATCTATTCAGGAAGTCATCGTTTCTAGATGCTGCCAACAAATGTGGTGCCGCTACTGCCTCTTGTCTCCATAATGGAGCCCCTGAGGCATATTCACAAAGCAAACACGTTCTACATCTGCACTCTGAAGTCTACATTATTCATGAACAGTATCAGTTGATACCTACCAATGCTACATATTTACTACTTGGAGGCTGGAGTTGTTCCTAAGAGTTGGCAATATGCCTATCTCTTATATATTAGGTACATTTTAGCTCCAACACAGGTTCTAGAGCCTTTGTCATCTATTTATAAGTACCCTTTTTTAACAGTAGATATATCTAACCGGATAAGGAGCTAACGGTCTATATTTGAGAGATGAAGCCAACTTATGTGTTTAGTTGTTTACATATAAGTACTTACACATATTTTTATTAATTATGTAGTAGGCGAGCTAGAATCAAACCGTTCTACCCATTTTTTAGCACCTGTTGTCCATCTCCTCGAGACCGCGTGTATCCCAGTTTTCCTCATCTTCTCTTTCGCGAACAACAAACAACGAACAAACTCTTCCAAATGAATCTAAAAAAAATATTAACCTGTACAATTGTACACTGCGCCTAATCTTCTCCATCCAAAGTTTGTCTGGCAGAGATCGCTTTTAGTGATAAGACCGCCTTTTGTTCCCTAATTAATTTACAACTTGTTAATTGTATTATTCTTTTCGGTGTACAAATAAAGTGTACAGCTACCTCAAAATATGTTCATTTTATCTCTTCCATCCAAAGGATGTCTGGTAGAGATTGCTTTAAGCAATAAGGCCGCCTTTTTGTTCTGTTTTTTTAATATTATAAGTTTTTTTTTAGTTTTTGTATTATTTCCTTTGGTGCAAATAAAGAGTATTGCAATGTATTGTGTATTCTATCTATCTATCTTCGTTTTACCAGGTGGAACTAGTAAACGACAACCTGTTCGAGTGGCACGTGCGGCTGCACCAGATCGACCCGGAGAGCGAGCTGGCGGGCGACCTGCGCGAGCTGCACGTGCCGCACATCCTGCTGCACCTGGTGTTCCCGGAGAACTTCCCCTTCGCGCCGCCCTTCATGCGCGTCATCGAGCCGCGGATAGAGAAGGGCTTTGTTATGGAAGGTCAGTACCGGTGTCTAGATGGATGGCTATATAACTGGGGGATACCACCACCGAACATTAGCTATTAAATTTGCCATTTAGCAAATGTGACGTAACTTGTATGGATCTGACCGAATGTGTCGGTGGTTTGACGGTGGCTGGATGGACGAGTCGACAAGTAAGAGAATAACCAGGGGGTTAGTAAGAACAGGGTTTTATAGGAGAAACGCACGTCATCGTCATGTCATAGTGCCACAGATAGAAAAGGGCTTTGTTATGGAAGGCCAGTGGCGGTGTTTAGAAGGAAGGGCTAGCTGGACGGACAATCGAGTAGAAGAATAACCAGAGGGTTTTATAGAAGAAACGCACATCATCGGCATCAAGCCAGAGAAGGGCTTTGTTATGGATGGTAAGACACGAGACCAGGGGGCTTAGTTTGATTTTACAGTTAAAAAAGCACAGTGGTTCATGTTATGTAGAGGAAGATTAGTATCATGCGGTATCGATGGTTGGATGATGAAACTGTAATATTGAAATTAACAGAACTAATATAGCAAACGTTAACGCTAAATCAATACAGGGTACTTTAGCAATACGCATGTATTATGGAAACGTTTATCTATCTAAGGTAAGCAAGAGCGTGTACACAATACAAAGCGTACAAAGTAACGTCAGTTCAGTTAAACGGTATTTCATAGGCATGGGTTGCACATGTTGCACAAGTTAACGATACGGGCGATTTCGAGCCGTCGATGACCATAAAGGCATAACGTACGACTATAATACGATCGTAATTTATGTCTGAATGGGCAATAAGGCCCTTTGAATCAGTAAGGACATGTAACAATTGATCGAACACGCTAACTAAACGAGGTCAATTCCTTTAGTAGTTCTGAGGTGTCGGTTGCACAACTCAGCCTCGGAGCCCTGATTTGGACAGCAGCATTGTGCTACCTAGAACAGACGATCTACTGAATCATCATCATTAACTGGCCTCCTTGTAGATGATTATTAGTTAGAACAGCTGCAGCTGTGGGTTTTGAATTGATTTTCCACTGCCAAATCATCGAGAGCTCGTGTACCTCACCACCGGACTTTTTTAGATGTTTGTTTCTTTAACACTTCAAATAACAGAGTATTATCATTATTCCCAGGGGGTGCGATCTGCATGGAGCTCCTAACGCCTCGCGGCTGGGCGTCCGCGTACACCGTGGAGGCAGTGGTCATGCAGTTCGCGGCGTCAGTAGTGAAGGGGCAGGGGCGGGTGGCGCGGGCGCCGCCGCGGCCGGCCCGGGAGTTCTCCCGCCGGCGCGCCGAGGAGGCCTTCCGGTCGCTGGTGAAGACTCACGACAAGTACGGCTGGGTCACGCCCTCGCTGAGCGACGGCTGAATGGCTTCAGGTACGTAAAGGTAGAAATGTTGAGGGGATACCGTCGTTCCTAGGCAATTTTATAGTATTGAAAATATTGAAGATTCATCTGCATGTAGTGACTTCTTATTCAATGATCATAATACATCGCAAAATAATAATAACTATAAATATACAATTAGTACTCTTACACCTAATAATTTTATAACTTGTTTGTTTTTTGTTTCAGAAACGTGAATCCAAGTAAAATGCAGAAAGGATCTCTATAGTTAGTACTTGAGAATAATTTTTAAATGTAATTTGTGCAATTAATTACTCCTTGCGTAATTATTGTCTGTACCCACTTGTCTAAATACCGTGGACCGATGTCTTTACTCTTCACGCTTCAAGTCCACTAGTTTAAATAGTACTAGATATTGTGTATAGTATTAGGTATACGGAACCTTCATAGATATCATAATATATGAAATTGTCACACAATTTCAATAACTATATATGATAAATCTTTACTCAGGCAGTAAGTGAAGTTCAGTGGAAATAAAAATACAATTGGTTTGTACAAATTGTCTTAGACTTTACCCCAGATTATTTAATGTATTAATTAACTTGGTGGTTTCCAAAGCCATTTTGAAATTGTATGTATTAAATATGTGCCAAAAATCCTTAATTTAAGTTAACAAGATACTCGGGAAATATGCTCAATACTCGTTTTAACTGCGTTAGAGTTCTTAGTGTATTCTCATAAACTGTATTTTAGTTTTTGTATAAAGAGTATATTATTAGGTATGCAAGTCCTCCTATGTAGGCCAAATCCTTAGCAAGTATCCATTCCAAAATTCTAAACTATTGATAACTATTTCCATTACTCAATCATAAGCCTTACCTACGTCATAAGCTCAAAATCCTTTTTACTGAATGCTTTCAAAGGAAAATGTTTCCGTCCCAACGTCATTTAACCTTTTTGATATAAAACATTCAACAAATTAGATGCAATTATTGTGTTATTACTTTGTACCCCTCTTGCCAACAAATTTATTTTTAATAAATAAACTTTTAACAAATATCTATATTTATGCTTTTGTGAAATGCTAATGATACAGTATACTACTACATAATGACAAGATGTTAACATTAACTTGGCAGTAGTCAGAGTATGCTCAAACTAGATAATGGAAGTATTTTCTGTAAAGTGAAATGAAGGCTTGTGGTAATGTTAGATTAATTAATAACAATAAAAGTGTGTAGATACTTAAATGAAATAATTAAAATTTTGAAGAGTAATCTTGATGTTGTTGTCTTATTTGGCAAACCAAAGATGTTTATTTTTATGAAAATTCCATAAAGTGCAAAATGAGTATTTATATGTGGAATGTAAATGTAAAATATTATGGGTGTAATAAAAAAATATTGCTCAGACCAGGTTTGTTTCATTTCCCTCTTACATATTATTTTATAACTAAGTTTATTCCCACAAACATTGCTTTGTTTAAAAAATATTATTGTATTGGGAGCTTTGCAATAAAAACTATTAAATCTTGAAAGTAAAAGGTTACTTAGCCAACTTGTTTAGTATTAGGATTGTAATGAACTTTAATTATTTATTATTAAATAATTTCTACATTCATTATTTATGGTAAGCTGTCCATGAAATCATTGTTAAAGTAGTTAATAGCTGAACTGAGATTGTTTTAACATAAAAGCATATTCAAATGAAACAATCTTTTATAATAAAGGCTTACTGGCTTTATACACAAGATGAAAAAAAATTAGAATTACAATTAATAAATACCGAGATGCATTTTATCACATTTCTGAGGATCATTCTCCACCCCGAAGAGCTAACACCAAATGCAGAACAGACCCACCTTGCACTTTGTAGTCCTGAGCTGTCTTTTCATCATTCCTGTAAAAATATACAATAATATTAATTTAATTGCATTGCATTGTTATAATATTGTGTGAGACACCATAGAAAGTATATTTCTGATTTCAAAAGATTCAAACAGTTCAAAAATATTTCAAAAATAATGATTTTATTTCAGTTGCTGAAATAAAAGTATTATGAATGGTACTTACATCTGTTTTCCTGAAAAAATCAAACGCTGCTGTTGAGGTGGAATGCCTTCTTTTTCTTCCACTCTTTCTTTGATTCTCTCGACTTTATCGGTGGGCTCGATGTCAATCTCGATCTCCTTGCCAGTGAGAGTCTGGAAATAATATAAAAGGTTATCGGCATCCGTGAATAACAGTTATAGACATGGGACGGGAGGTTAAAAAACGGCACAGTCACTTACCTTCACTTTAATCAGCATTGTGATATAGGTTTCTTAGTATGAATTATAAAACTTAAGAATAAATCGATCCTATATCTAGGAATTCTACGTTATAAACACTATCAAACACCTTTTGCTATGTAATTATTAATTTTAGCAAAAATTTGTTGAGGACCGGAGGGAACAATATTGACAGTTGTCAGTCAGGACCGGATCATTCATTCATACAAAATTTGATCTGTGATTCTTATCCGGAGACCGTTATTATACAGTATCTGAAAGTTTGTCTTTATTTTTTCACAAATCTACCCACGAAATGGAGAGCAGAAAAAAAATCTATCCATAATTACCTATCATATTTTTACTCTAAATATTTAGACAGAGATAAAGAGTCTTTAAAAAAATTCAAATTCTTACTTATTTTTTATAATATTCTTTTTGCCAGGCTGTACTTCATGTTCTTAGCCTACTCAACTACCTCGGGTGTGCATTGTTGTGCATTCATAGACCCTCAACATCAACGACTGGAAATGTCAAATGTCACAAAAGTAAGACAAAAAAAAGTTTAGTTTCAGCCAGTTTCAGTAGTTAAAATTGTTAAAAAGCACAAAAAAAACTACTTTTACCATACCTTTTACGGTGTAAAATATCTAAAATTGTTCAATTATGAATGAAAACGATACAAAAGAAATATTTGCGAGATTGGAGACCTTAACTTCAGAAGGTATACTTACTTACCTTACTTACTTACCTTACTTATTACTAGATTTTTATTCAATGTTTTTTCGTTCTTTACATAAAACTATATAAAAATACTTAGGACTATTAACCATTGCTTATATGCTTTACTTTTATGTTTAAACTAATTGACTAGTCTTATCTTATTTGTGCTACAAGAACAGATTATCCTGTAACAAGTTTACCAGTGCTATTTTCAGTGCATGATCTCATATTTAATAACCTTAATTAATTGAAGATTTTAAAGAATTTTCTTACTATTTCAGACGGTCACAATGAGCTGGGTGCTCTCCTGAAACAATTATCACTTTATCACAATGGTCAGTGTGAATCACCAGAAGGAAACAAAAGGAAAGATTTTTTGGACAAAATTATAAAGGAAATAGACAACTTGGCAAGCAGAATAACTGATGATCACACTATACTTGTTAGTGTCAAAAATCAAAAAGTTCTACGAACATGTTTCCAACTAATAACATCAATCGGTATTGCACCTTGCCTGATTCCTGGTGTGGGCATATCCCTATCCAAAAGATGTATATCTGCAATATTTCTACCACCAGCAACACTAAGTGATGAAGATAAATATGAACTACTGGTTGGCTGCACAGATTTCTTCACAAGATCATACAAAATTCCTGTCCTAAAAAATATAATACTAACATTACATCTTTCAGACTATTTGGCATCACTAATTCAGTTGTCTTTTGCCCCTCTTAAGAAACCAGGGATATATGAAAACTACACCATGTCTCAAGAAAGATATGCCCAGCTGAGTGTGGATAGACAAAAGTTTGTTCAAACCTACAACTACTTGGTTACTAATTGCTTTCAACCAATACTAATGAAAGAGCTCCTGATTCTACAGTCAGTGACCAATCCGTCGCCTCCAGCATTTGTCAAAAGGATTGTATCTAAAGAGATGAACAACCG
The DNA here is from genome assembly GCF_932276165.1 of Plutella xylostella. Lineage (NCBI taxonomy): Eukaryota > Metazoa > Arthropoda > Insecta > Lepidoptera > Plutellidae > Plutella > Plutella xylostella. The sequence continues at coordinate 4,226,920 of NC_063984.1, read as the reverse complement.
CCTCCTGTCTCCCGGGGGCTTACTGAGTCTCATTCGCTGCTTCATAGAGTCTTACAACATAGACATGGGGTATGAGTGGAAGAAGATAGATATGATATGCAAGATAGTGAGTTGCAAACATGGAAGTGGCTCGGAGAATGATTACCTCCACAATATTTGCTGTCAGCTGACCCAAATACTCTGCTTGAATAATACTCATTACCTGACAACAGCTGTTGCCTGTGCTCTGAGCCTTAGTGAGAGGTACCCGCAGTCTGCTGCAGTGAAACAATTGATGGATGAAGTGTTTCAGGCATTTGACTACAACCATTTAATATCCAAGTCAGATTTACCAGGAACTATAATTTTATCATCTCAAGAGATTGAACACAATGTAAATATTTTGCATGCCTGCATGGGCACTATGAAACTCAATTGGCCTATTGAACTCATAATGAGCAAGTTATACATTCTCTTCCAACTTGGTGTGAATGCCACCAGGAGTCAAGAGCTTAAAATTAAAATAAAACACATCATTTTGAAATGTTTATCAGTGTGCACCAAAGAGCAAGTTTTGGAACAAACTAAACTGTTTTTATTTGGACTCGAGAATAACCAAAAGGAAAAGCTACTGATTGAAGAATTTGATGCGGGCCTGATAATAAAATATGTTAAGGATGTTATTGAATATCCAAGGAATGAAGCTCTGATTTATTATTTAGAGTTGTTTAATAGCTCTACAGATAATTGTTTTATAGAATCAGCATTTGAAGCTGCTTTGAATATTTTAGTAGACATATCTAAAAAACGAGGAACAAGATGTAATGATGATCTCCTCACTCTAGAAGATAATCCAGAGATATTTGATCATTCAGACCAACAATATGCAATCATTCTACAACTGCTTACTGAAATATCAGCTTCACCAAAAGTTATGGCATCTCTGAAAAAAGATGTATCCCCTGTTATGGGATTTGTAGAATATTTTCTAGTACATAACAAAGCTAGTGGAAATGAGGAGTGCATTACAATAGCTTTGGTGCTCCTCAATACCTTTTTGACTGCCACAAACAGTGCCAAGGAATTCGAAAAGAAAATTACAAATTTGTTGCCAGTTTTACAAAAGATGTCCCAGGATACATCCAATTTAAACCATATTCTGTGTAAGGAAGCACTGTCTTACATGTCTTCTGAGCTACCGGCCAAAAACACGGCATTCGAGAGAGCCGTGTCGGATGTGTTTGATGGGCTTTTGCCAGTGAGGGCTCATGGCATTATAGAGCTCACTAGACTGATAGAGAGCAGAGATCCAGAAGCCCTCTCCAAGAAGCATTATATATTTTGCATCTTCCAGGTAACTTTTTCTCTAGTACTACATACTTAGTTATATTTTTAGCTATCGACCACAACTTAAGATTTGGAAGAATTACAATCCAATTATTATTCTAGGACCAACTGAAAGACCCAGATTCCTACATATACCTGTCAGCGATCAACGGTATATCAGTGCTGGGCAGCCACTGCACAGAAGACGTGCTGCATGTGCTATGCAAGGAGTTCCTTCAGGTCACGTCGCCACAGAACGGCCCGGAATCTGAGGACAGTCTCAACAAAGTGGCGGAACTTCGGATGAAAGTGGGAGACATTGTTGTCAAAGTTACAAAAAGATTAGGTAAAACCCTTTTTGTATTTATTGCTTCATTAAAAACTGATTGGTGTTAGTGATTAGGGCATGATCACAAACACCAATCAGTGGTCCATTTAATGGGTGTTCCCAGTACAACAGGATTAATCGTGATGACCTGTTTAGAGATAGGTCTCTATAGACACATTTTATAATGGAAGCCGTACTGCATGTAACATCTGAAGTTTTAGATTTGCCTACTAAAGAAGATGTACGGGCATGTGCAGAGAAACCTGGCCCCCCTCTCATAGTAACAATGCTTCTGAGAGGGATCAGATTTCTCTGCCTTATACTATACTAATAAAAATAAACCATATAACATCCTAATCTTAAGTGCTAATTGGAACCCCAAATTTCTTAGCTGCTATTCACCACATTTGTAATTAATAATACTGTCCACCATAGAATATCATGCACTCATTTGTACTTTTCTTCCTCACTGCTAAGCACATAGTAGTAGAATAGAAAATCAACAGGTGTGAAAAGTGACATTACGGTTTCAGGTGAAATGGCAGTAGTCCACAAGGCGCTACTGCTGAATACGATGCTCTGTGCCTGCCGCGATGACGACCCGCTCGTCAGGACCTCAGCTCTCTCCAACCTGGCCGAGATAGCCCTCGTGTTGAACTATAAGATTGGGACTATTATTTATGAGGTTGGTATTGTTTTAATTTGTGTAGGTACTCACCCTAGTAAATACAATAAATAATTAGGAGTTTAATTGAATATGTAGGATATCCTCGTCTTGGTTAATGAATAAGCCCTACTTTAGTATTTCACCCTTTTGATCCCATTATTCCACATCTCCTAATTGACAGTATAGTTCAGTCCCATCTTAACTCGTAAAACTTATTAAATTATGTTATTTATTGCAGGTCCTGTTATGTATTTGGAGCATATTGGAGACAGACAAAGCCATAGAGTGCCGTCGCGCCGCCGTCATGGTCATCGCTAGTCTACTCAAAGGCCTAGGAAAAGACACACTTACGGAACTCAAAGAGAACTTGCTTCCAGTCTACAGAACCCTCAAGAACCTCTACAACGATCCAAGCGAAGACTCGATCCTGAGACTTCACGCTCAACTAGCTTTAGAAGAGTTAAACGATATAGTGAGAAACTTTTTGATGCCAGAATTGAAAAGGGAAAAACATTTTACTATAGTAGACACCCCTGAGGATGTCATTTTCAAATAAAATCAAGTTTATGTAAGTAATAATTTTTATTCATTTATATTTTTTGTTTCACACATTTTTATTAATCTACAGTTAAATATTATCACCCTCGCTGTTCTTCACGGCTTATCAAAGAAGGTTTCAAAATAATAGAGATCTTTCAAGTAATAGAACTGAGTACAGATCTAAAAGGAGTTTGACATAAAATCTCTGAACAAATGTAGTATCAAATCATTTTTTGTACACTACATGTGTACGTTTTTACATAGGATTAGACAATAGTTACTAGTCAAATGCGTCATTATGTATTAAAACAGCGAATAATAATATAAATCTGTTAAAATAAAGTTTTATAGCTACTATTTACAATTAATTAGGTATTTTTGTCATACACCATCTTACTGCGTCTCCGCGAAGTGTCAAGGTGCATTTCTTAATATTACATCACGAACTTAAACCCAACGTGACAAATCAGTGCTTTCTTATAGCTATTATCTTCAGCATTAACCCTATAATAAAGGCCGACCAATGAACGGCATCCTCAAACAGATTGTGATGGTTTTTTTTGGACGCAGATCGTTCGATATAAAAACCTCCACTCGCATCTTAAAGTTTCGAAATTCAACCAATAGGGAATCTCTGTTAGTATTCAAAACAAGTGAAGTTTGCTTAAGCCTCAGACGTGTTGTCACTCTCTTTGGGCTTCTTCACGCATCCTTCATCAGTCTCGGACAGGGAGATGGAATAAACGGAGCTTTGATCAGAAAATCTGTCTCTATTCCGCGATCCAAATATACTGCTTCGGGATAAAGTAGAAATGCTGGCTATGGAGACGTTGTCCTTGTCGCCCTGAGGGACCATCTTCCACACGAGCAGGGCCACGCCCCCGAACGCCGCGATCACCAGAAACACCACCAGCGACACCTCTCCGTACATAGCTGCGAAGAGAAATACATGCTTTGAGTTTTATAATGATAGATTACATCAATTCCATTATCTTTTTTCCCCCTGAATAGAATACTGCCTTCCGAAGCATGGAATGTTTCATACAACGCTTATTCGTCCACAGCGTGTTCATAGGTAAGGTACACACATATCTGCTGCGTATATCTGCATGTGCTGTGTACGTGTCTTTTTGTGCGACCGCCGCTCTCAATAAAGTTATAGGTACTAAACAGCGTAGCATGACTTACTTTGTCCAGCTTCATCCTTCTTGGCCTGCAGCCTGGCTGGTTGCAGTTCATTGTATTCGAAGTCGTCGTTGTCGTAGGGCTCCACCGATCCAACACTAGTCTTAGTGTTGTAGAGGACATCGCCAGGGTTTGACTTGGGCAGGTTGATGCCGGCGCGGACTGTCAGCGTCTCGGGCTTGTAGGTGCAGAGGACAAGGAAACTGGAAACAAATGAACGTGAAGAGATCTGCATGCTTTGTTTTTATAGATCGGCTTTTGTTTTTAGTTTTACAGCCATTAGATATGTAAACATGCAAGAAGTTTAATCCTTACCGTCTAGTACTATGCGTCAAGATAGGCAAATTCTCTTGCACAATGACGTAGGTAGCCACAGTGGTATCATTAACTTCCGAGCCGCACTCATCGTGTAATATCCTCAGTATGTAGGCGTCTTGTGCGCTGTTGGGGTTCCCCTGGAGCGAGCACCGTTCTGGGCCTCCGTCGGCCGCCTCCACCGCTATGCGGCCGCCGAAGAAGGGCCCTGTCGACACTTCCACCTCGCTGGCGTGCGGCAGGCACTGGGTCGCGCGCGCTGAGACTGCAAGCAGATTTTTGGGAAGATGATAAAATACAATAGAATAGTATAACTTTATTGGTCACCACAATAACAAAACATACAAACAATACTTATAAACTAGGAGCAATGATCAATAGGCGGTCTTATCGCTAAGAGCGATCTCTTACAGGCAATCTTGATGATAGATACTTGGTTCATGGATTTTATTTACTTAGAGGTTCGCTTTACCACATCGGCAGTAAATAAGTATACTTATATGTCGATCCATTGGATTCACAAAATTGACTTTAAGTCTAGTGTTAAAGATTTCTTTTAAGTACTCACATCCTTTAGTAGGCACAATGATGATCTTGGACCCTATAGACTGCGGGTCAGCCAGGTCCCTCGCCCCTCTCTTCACCGCGCGCACCTCGAAGGAGTAGGTGGTAGCCATGCGCAGGCCGGTGATCCGCGCCGTGTACTTGCGCCCGCTGCGCCCAGCGGTAGCAGCGGTGGTAGTGGGTGAAGGAGTGCCCGTGCGCACTGACTTCTCCTCTTCCACGTCGTCGATCACCTGTAGAGGGTTGTCATAATTATCATCATGACCCATCACGTTCTCATTCTCACTCCTGGGGCACGGGTCTTCTTCCTCATTAGAAGGGTTTTAAGTTTATAGATAGATAATTCTTTATTGCACACAAACACAGAAATTACACGAGGAAATACACAACATAGATGGTACAATTGGCGGCCTTATTACTAAGAGTAATTTCTTCCAGACTTCCTCGTCTATATAGTCCACCACGCTGGCCTTGTGCGGTCTTAATTATAATAGTCGGTTATCCGATCTGCATCCGTTGCCATGACATCACCATAAGTGTTCTGTATTATAGGAGGTTCGAATTAAGATAAAAGGGGTTGTTGTTCGACTTTAGCGGATGTCACGCGTAAAGTGTCTTTATTTGCTGGGTGGCTTCAAAGCAAAGCACCGAGGTGTAAAGATCAGGCGGTAATGACAGCACACAGCACTGCTATAATGAGCAGCAGCGGCGTGTCGCGACGGAACTGCGAGTCACGCTCGGCTGTAGCGGGCGATTATCTCGCTTCGTGCTTTCATTTAGAAACAATCAGACAAAAGCGCGAAAATAAATAGCGCTACAGCTAAAACTGTAGGTACCTTTGTTCGGCACCGGTACTGGCCCCAGGCCTGCAGCTCGCAGTAGTGCACCTGGAAGGCCAGCGGTCTCGGTTCCTCCTCATCATCAGCGCCGTACTCCCATCGCAGCCGCACGTCACGGAAATCCGGCTCCCCGATCAGGTGTAACACTTCTGCAACAAAACCGGTTTAAGTTAATACAAGTTCTGCCTACTCCCGTAACTAATGTAAACTGTAAAGTTAAATTAATTACGAAGGAACGTGGTCGCTCGGTATGCAGCGCAGTGTTCGCAAGTAATGCACAACCTGCCTCCGAAACACCCGCAAGTGTAACCTCATCACTTAAAGTCGTGCACTCGTTAATTAAGAAAGATAAATTGGGGTAGGTCTGTGAACACGAGTAGCACGCGAGAGCAACCGGTCGGGCGACTCGGGCGGGTCGGCAACTGATATCGTAGTGTTGGGTGACACTTCGCGGAACTGCTTTCGAAATCATTCATCAATACACGGGATATCTTGATCTTGTCATAAAGTAATATTAATTACCATTGCTAGAATTTATTTCCAGCAATTACAAATTAGACTGGTATGTCTTTATCGGTATAAAATGTATTTAGAAAGTAGTTAAAAGCTATAGGTCCGGTAATAATAAAATAACTAGATTTGCCGGCACGCGCCGTACCCGTACTGCCCGCGGCGCGGCTCCCGCGCTCGCGCTCCTTCCAACTATAATTCCTTGAACATTAACACCTGGAAGTAATGAGAATCTTATCTTTGTAGCACAACGTTGAACACCCTTCCATTATATCTAAAACATATTGCCTACGGTACTTCGTAAGTTCCGCGGCTCTGCAATTTATAGATGAGGACAAATCGTTTTGCGGCCCGCGTCTGGTTGGTCTACCTACTTTAGGCCCAGACTTTTTAAACACCGAAGATTTCGCTCCGAAAATGAATAAGTATACAAAGCGGAAATGTCACATACCTACCGAAAATAGAAACCTAATTAACATTTTTCCATACATTAAACTTCATTCTTTTAAACGTTTCTGACACAAAAATTAATTAGCTTTCTTTGTTGCTCAGCGGAACGCAGCCAGCGCGCTATGTGTCCACTAACTTTCGTGGGTACCTTCAAGTCTCCTGGCGGGTAAAAGTTTGTTAAAGTGGTTCGCTACTTAGTGCAATTGATAATACAAGAGATGACCGAGCAGTTTTGCACCAATTTGATTTGGAGTTCGAAAGTTGGTTTTTTATTGTTCGAAGGTACTATTTGTTAGCTAAAGGTTGTTTAAGATAGAATTAATCTACTTAATTTTTTTACTTAGTACCTACTTATTCATCATGCTATTATGAAGTGTATATAAATACAAATTTATCGGACCTAAAACGAAATTTAAACTAGGTTACTGTTGGACTATTACTACCTTATTGTTGGACCCTCTAGCATTCGTAAGTTGTTTACAAGGGAGAAAATCCCATCAATTCAACACTTGTCTCACCATCAGTAAACACCTTCGTAAAACAAAAGTGATTAACTTTAATTGGCAACTCAGTAAAGTTCCATTAGTCTCACTCACGGATAGAAATATTGTTAGGTAGTATAGGTACGATTGCTTGTATCGGGCGGGTAAAGTCGCTGGGTTACTGTAAAGTTCCTCGGTTTATAATTAAGCTGTGGCGGGTTTAGCAGCCGCGAGATATCGGTCGCTAGCGGTGCGGCCGCACCCGGCGCCTGGCTGCGCTGTATCCAACACGACATCTGCGCAGGCGCAGCCCGGCCACAAGGAACATCTTGATTAGAAGCTTTTACCCACTAATTCTTGCTAACACGAATTAGTTCCACAATTAATTGTACTTATAGGTATTATTATTTGTATAGGTGTTTGAGCGAGAATTTACCGACTAGATACAGTAAAACTTATAACTTATGTAAAACTTGTATTGTCTGTATCAAAATTTCAGAACGCAATCGCTAAATGCATTTCCTCCTGCCGCTGCCGCTGGCGCAGCATTAATTAGAACTAGGTAATGTTTATGTTTAGTAAAAAATATAATACTTATGAAAAAAATGCTGCTTAATCAATCAAGAAATTCGTGAATAGAAATAATTCATATATTTATGATTTACGTACAAATATAATATGTAAAGAAAATACCTATCTGCCAAATGATTATGATTTTATGACTATAATAAACACTTCCGAAATAAATTATATTCAAGCTCATTAGCGTCACAGAAATATTATTATGTATAATGAAGATAATCCGCTTGTGGAAGGCAGAGGACAACGCCTTCTTAATACGCTTTTTATGATGCTTTCGCTCGGAATCGTGCCTTATTGGGAACAGACAGCCCAAAAACAAGAGTCCGAAAAATATAACAATTTCACCGAACCTCGACACGACCTCCAAGTTTGTAAATCGCGATCTCATTAATATTATTGCCGCTGCCAGCACATTTGGAAACGGATGTGGCCTCGCTGCGAGTCCAGAGGAAACGATGCGGTAATGTACCTAATACTGTTGAGTACCGCTATATGTAACACCATTTACACCATACTGTGTTGGTACGGTACGGTACAAAACATTTGATTGGTACAGTAACTGTTAAGGGAAAAATTGGTGCAGACTGTTGTTGGTAAAATAAAGCCACAGTAAAGTGTTGTCGGAGAAGACACTGAGCTGTTCTTGTTTTTCCCACGTTGCTTGCCGCCATTCAGTATCAATAGCCGTTGTTTCCAATGGACTTGTTTTGTTATCCTGAAGATCTGTGATCACGATCGTAACAAACTAACAAGCGCTTTGTTCGAAGATGAATTAGCTTGATATAGAGACGCTTTAGGATCAGGGTTGGGGTACGTAGAGCCTTTTTATGTTACTTGGTTATATTGGTTGGTAGGCAGGAATGAATCCAAAATATGTTTTACACCTAATGAATTATTTATGACGAATGGTCACTAGTCGGCTACAATCAAAGCATCATTGTGATGAGTAAGTGGTGCGAAACGGGCAGGTACCTCCATGTACCCAGAGTGTTCGCTCGAACAATGACAGTGCATTCTGCGCTCTTCCTGTCGGTAATTTTAAGAGGTCATCTGATTTCATACTGTCACAGCGCGCGGAATGCCGGTCATGCCGGTGTTCCGTTCACATGGATGGCTCGAATTAATGCCGCTTTGTCACTAGTTTTGTGATGCGTAGTGCGTACCTACCGATGTTCTCTACATATTGTGCATAACACATAACACCATTGCATTGCTAAACTTCATAAAACTAAATTCAACCAATATACTTTTAGGTACCCTAACAACGGGTAAAAAGACGATTGTACCAGTAGTTAATTTAATGATGATATTTAACGTCGTCGTCGCCACCTCTCCTAAAGAAAAACAAACAGCACGCTGTCTAACGTTTAAATATCAATTAAATTGAATAAAGTGTAAAATAGATAAAAATGATGTCACTATTATGGAAACACAATTGAGGTTGATGTGACGCGCCAGTGCGCCCAGAAATAACCCTCACGTAGCGCGTCCCGTTGTCAAGAGATTGTTTTAGAGGCATTGCCGGTGGCGGGAACAAAGCCGAGGCACAGGCTGGTGCTGCGCGTGCGCTATTGTACAGTTGTACTTACACTCACTCCGCTGTTAACGTCTCCAATTGGATTTTTGAACCGATTCGTCACGTTGTTGTTATTTTCGTAAACAGCGAAAAACAGAATCGGGTTAGTAGCGTAGCTCTTCCAATGTGTGTTGTTGTAATACTTAATAATGCAATTAGACATTTAAATGTCCATGGAGATTTCTAGTTAAAAGTAACTTCGTTTGAATTACATGAAAACTAGATAAGAATGTAGCCTGTTCTGTATCAACAATGGTAGAATGGCACCTCGGGTGGTCATTCAATTCGTGACCGCTCTGGTCCGATTTATCGAATAAGTTTGTTTACAAATGCTTATCTTGATCGAAATCTTTGATTGACTTCGAATATAGGTATTTAGGTGAGTTATATATAATGTTTTAACATATATAAGTAACTACTTTAATAAATATAAAATTATTGGTCTATGTAATGGTAGGTAAGCCTTATTTTGCCCGGTTCAAGCTGTAACCATACATAACCATGGCTTAATGAGCCATAAAATCTGATGGGTTCATTAAATCGCTACCTTGTTGTCATTGGCATCATAAAGTACAGTGTAGGCAATCGTGCACACGATGCCATTAGATAGTTGTACCGGAGTTATGTGCCACTATAAATAATATAATAATAAAATACGTAAACGTAATGTCTGTAGCGGGAGAGCCATCATCGGTGAAGAACCGTCTCCGTTGATCGTTACCTCTGTATGCCAAATTCTGCGAATGGGATCTTTTAAATGGTCTTGACTCATTCGCTTGTAGGCGGACTGATTTAAAGACTCTAGTTATGGTCAATGAGGTGAGAATCGAAGGTAAAATACGGAGTTTACGAATAAATTACTTATACCAAAAACGTTAGACGGTTATTGGTAGGCTGCGAGGCACACACAAATCGAATTCACAGATTTGGTCGCAACGGGTCCCCGAGTGTCCACAGAAGGCGCGGTCGGCGACCCCCGGTCAGGAGGCTCCTACCGACCCACATCCAGTCCTTACTTACCATGCTACACGACACCTATACGATTTGCGTGGGAAATGCGCATACGCACCCAACTCCAACGGTACTACCACATTTACCGACGATTGAAATACCAATTTATTTACGTGAAACACGTAACTCCGAGTAACAATAATCTTGCAGCGCTTACCGGCGCCGAAGGTCTCGATGCCGCTATCTGTATCTTAAAATAAACCAGGCAATAAAGTGCCAGGAAACAATAGGGATTCTTCAAAATAAGCGTCGTATACAAGAAATATTCACCTGATCCGAGATCTCTGCCTTGCCGCGAGCCTGCGGCCAGACGTCCACTATACTTTAGCTCATAATTTTCTTGCCCAGCATTATGTTCCCTATTCAGGATTCGCCAATAGCGATAACGCTCTTGTCTATACCTAGATTCTAAGATACGATCAGCCTTATAATCTTCATATTATAATTATGTTAATAGCATCATTTAATATTGTTCGTGTACAATACGCTGTGACTTAGCATTTGTGTACATTTGTAGAGGCTTATTCGACGTGTATTGTATACGTGTATCTAGACCGCGAAGAAATCACCATCGCATTCATTGTGTCAATAGTACGGCCAGTGACCATAAAAGTCACAGCTCTTTTACCCGTGGCCGTGAAATAAAGGAGAATTCAGTACATGTCTAAAAAAAATACATGGTAATTAAGCGACACAATGTCTAACGCGCTCAGTGAAAGCAAAATTCACACGTGGCCCATATTCCTATTCCAAGCGACGATGTGGCTGCCCGCTACAGAGTAGATACCAAGTCGAGGCAGTGACATTTGGTTTGATGAGTGTACGCGAGGCGAGATGTCAGATAGAGTCACGTTCGGTGCGAGTTGTTGCGCAGGCGCAGGAGTCAGGTCGGTGTCACTGGATCAGCGGCGCATCACGCGGCTAGTTGCCGACCGTTACCGCATGCATAATGTCGCCGCCATGTTCCACTCCTGTAATGACATGCGCCACGCTCCGCGCCGCGGATCCACTATGCGGTCGACACGTGCAGCGTCTCGGTGATTAACATTCGTGGCCGTTTTATTTGAATATGTAGGTAACATACAAATTTCAACTACGTGCTTCATAGGTAGGTACTATTACGTGTGACCAGCCCGATGACAAAACATATCATTAGGAGATCTACGTAACCTACAATATTTTGCCAAATCTCTTAGTAGGTAATTGCCGGTTATGAAATCAATTTTGCTAACCACAAAAAGAAACATTTTATTAAGATTCTACTCTATTCATCTTAAAAGTTCCTAATAATGTGCCAACTCTGCGTTAATCGCACGTATAATAAAATTTTAATTAGACAATTTTGAATAATGCATGCTGTTCTCATAATCATTCCCAAAGCTTCTATTTTCATACCTGGGTAGATGGTAACGGCCGAATTCCCTAGCTGGCGGAACTGGGAGTGCCATCACCCCATCATGTCATGCTATAGTTTCCCCTGTGTATTACTGCGTCGGTACGGTTATCCATCATCCAGTAAGTGGACGCTGCGAGGTGCAACTGACCCCGTCTGTCGCCGATGTAGGCTGCGCCACGGGCGTAAATCGATCGGCCCTGCTTACTACATTATTACTATTTACTATGCCATCCGCCTGCCCTACTGCCAAAGCATTTTCCAAGACTAGTTTACTTCAAACCCTACCTGCGTGAATAATAATTATGGCTCCAGAAAATTTACTCAAGGCGCAAGGGAGCCTAGCTCTTGTCAAACTGCCATCAGCAAATTGCTATGTCATGCTCGCCTGAATTGACTTATCTCAATTATCAGGACAAGAATTCTAATCAGTGCTGAACGGTAACTATGATATCTTCCGTCAATCAGCATAAACAATATTCTAATGTGGGTTAGTTGTTTGACCCAATACTTTTGTGATCCATACAAGCATAGTTTTTGTGATTCAAAAGTTCGCAATAAAAAACACATTGGCAGTACTTATAAACAAAGAGTAGCGCTGCGATGGCCGATAGCGTTGACGCTATGAATGGCACTAACATTGTATTGTTCTACATGGTGTAGTTAATTTGCGAGTGAAGAGGCTTCAGCGATGGGAGATAGGGCGCGAGATGGGCGCCGTTCCCGCTGCTTGCGATCCGTGACACAGATAACACCAGACTAACGTTTCCTGGCAGCTCGTATATGTCGCGGGTCGCAAGCTAACTACCGCCCTGCATGCAGCCTGTATAAAAGCTTTTATACACTCATTAATAAAACCGTTGTAACAGCATAATTATCTTTTAATGAACATCACAGGTACCATAGGAAAAAGTTAAAATCAGGTGTGCTCTTATTATCCATATCTACAGAAGATTTAATGGGTGAGACACGCAGGTCCGTTAAGCTTTACGGATGATTGTGGGAAGTGTGAAATATTGATAGTTTGCGGTATTGTGCATTGTTACCGTGGCTATATTGCATAAACCAACTGTTCGACGGCTGTCATCTAGAAGTTCTGGATTAGCTCACCCGTTATAGTCGCCGTTTCGTGGTGGCGATTCGTAATAATATTTTTCATGTCTTTAATTTTTCTTCGGTCAAGGCTTACATACTTTTGTATTCATACATACACAGACGTAAATTTCTGTCTATTTCGGTTTTCGGTAGAAGGAATGTGGGCCAAACCAACTGTTGTGTGCGGTATGGGCTCTACGACTATACGTATTTTAAATTAAATGTCGGTAGGTTACAAAATTTATTGCCCCGAGGCCGTGGAGTGCGTGCAAAATATATGGTGAAGCTAACGGATAGCTATAATAACTGCATCCAAAATATAAAGAACTATTCCATAGCATCAGGTGCGTTCTGTCTGACATCTTCACCAGAATTAAGTTTCGACGGATCGTCCCATTGTGTTCGTAATAGAGATCTTTTATTTTGTAACGAGCATAATGGTTTACTGACTATTCCGCCAAAAAAAGCTTAAGTGGAGTAGGCGCCGAAACGAGAGTGCAATTAAAAATATGATACGCTTAGTTTAAAGATTTAAACTAAGTCGCGACGGCATTTTTGGAGTGCACTAGGTAAAAGTAGTTGATACGCGTATAATATACTTCGTGTTTTGGATTCCTCAGTTATTTATAATGGACCATGACATAGGATGAATACAGTTAAGTTAGATTAAATAATAACGATATACTATGTACTTGAGTACCTACATTGATTTCAACTGGTGGTCATGAGAAATATTCGAATACTGAATGAATTATGTAGAGCTGTATTTTGGAACTTGCGCCGCATTACGCCGTAATTATGTTGATTGTGTCACTCTGATTATTGTCATTAAACATTATTACATAAGCTTGTACATGTACCTACTTCTCTTCCGGTAGGTGCTATTTATAACTACCTACAGGTAGATAGTAGTAGATACTTATACATAAAGGAGGAAGCTATTCAGCTATCCGGTTATATTTCAGCGACCTGCCGCTACTGAAAACTTATCTGACCTACAATGTATGACCGGTGTTAGTCAATATTTCTGGAAATCATAGTTTTACTGAATACCTCTCAAGCGCAACTGTTTATTTTTATTGCACAAATTTGACATATTATAAGTGCTTGTACAAAAGGTGGACTCAATGCTAAAAGCATTTTTTACCAGCCAACCTACAGGAGGTACAAGTAAAAAAGTAGAATGGTACAAAAAAAGCTATACCTAAGTAGGTGAAAGCAGGAAAAACAAAAAAAAAATGTTTATAACAAACAAAATTATTTTCTTGTCTGATAGGATCTCCCGTCATTTCTATAACTATAGGTACTCCTATACAATATTGGGGTTGCAAAAGTGGTAGCTTAGTATTGTATACATAGTATAGTAAGCTGAAAGACTCGACAGTCGACACCAATCAGAAACAACTTTTGAACTACGACTTTTAAAATTCGTGAAAAACAAAATCAAATCCCCATGGTATAATACATATGTCATTTTTTTATTATTTTTTTACGAATTTTCAAAACTATCTATAGGTGTTGTTTGTTTCGAAAGAACCATCCGAGTCCGCGTTGTTCTATGGACTGAACCCCTGAGTCAGTCCCTTTCAGCTTATCCTTAATCAGAATATTGGTTATCATGGGATGGGATGAGATACGAAATCCAGCAGTGCAGACTACTGCAGACACATAGCATGGGTACCTAGTTACACGTAGTTACATAACGAAAAAAATCTATCCTATCATCTGCATCTAGCCATATACTTAATTTAGATAGAAACCTAGATATACAAAAAAATACCTTACCATCATCTGGCTCAATTTCGGCATTCGTAGACACGGATGTCAGCCGCAGTATACTAAAGACAATTCCAACCACAAAAAACTTAGCTAGGCAGGGCATTTTTCCAATAAATCACATGTGGTAAGCTCCACGGATGCGGTTGTCGGATATTGTTTGACGCGATCGCGCTGCGCGGGAGTGGAAAAGAAATGGTCGGCGAAGGTGTGCCGGCGCAGTCGGGTCCGCGGCCACTGTGAGACTGCGCTGAACCTCGGCCGCGGCTGGGGGCTGGGGCTATACTCGTCGCATTGTCCACACCTACCACAGAGCCTTTCAGAGCTTGAAAGGATGTCGGCCGTTTTGGAGTCCGCTGAAACTGTATCTCTACATTGATCAGTCACACATAGAGGTATATGTGGGCCGCAGATGACTAACTTTTGCTTTTGCGGACTCGTTTTTGGAGTAGTGGGTAGGATTGTTGTTGCTTACGGGTAAGTAAACAAGTCGGTAGAAGTATCTATCTGCTTATACGATATCTAAACCTGAAAGTGTGTAAATTAAATTACTTACATAAGTACTTAGATAGGCCTAAGGACTGTAAACTGTATCGCCAAAGATACCTAAGCATGAAACGGAGGAGTCTGTACTTGGAGTTCACATTGAGGTCCAGTCTCGAAGAAGTGTAATTTAAAACTGCAAATAAAACATCCCAGCCTATTACAAACTATCGCTTATTGCATATTGGATAGGTAAGATGCCGTCTCGACTACGCCAGCACGGAAAAGCACAAATCGTTCTCAAATTGATAATATCAAAATTGCATCGCAAGTTGCGCCCGTAGCGCATAAATAGACGTGGCCTGGCCCTGGCCCTTGCAGGGGTATTTACAAACAAAGGCCGTGTGGGCCCGACCGATGTTATCGCGCATGCGCCCAAGGACCGCGCGCGCCCGCCCCCCGCACAATCGAGCCCGGATCCCTGAGCCTGGCTAGATTGATCACCAACATGTAAAC
Source organism: Plutella xylostella (assembly GCF_932276165.1). Lineage (NCBI taxonomy): Eukaryota > Metazoa > Arthropoda > Insecta > Lepidoptera > Plutellidae > Plutella > Plutella xylostella. The sequence continues at coordinate 4,211,303 of NC_063984.1, read as the reverse complement.
ATAAGGACCACAACCACCTGCAACGTTTACATCCGGACCACAATCAGCTGTAACGTTTACATCCGACCATGGGCAACGACTTCCAAAATGTGTCCGGCATCGCCTGCCTCAAGACCTTCACCTTTATTTTGAACATCCTTTTTTGGGTAAGTCTCTTTTACTAAGTTGTTATTTTTTGCTTGCGAATGTTTACTTACGTGAATTTTACCTTTCTCGTTTTACTACAAAATATGCGACTTGTATGTTATGCTCTGCTTAATTCCGGATATGCTTGCACTGACGCGACGACGGCAACTCAACCTATTTTACCGATTTGCTGACAAGAACAATGCTAATCCCACTACCGTTGCATACCTGGAGGTGGAATTAAACAAACACCGCTGTTTCTGGTAGCTGTTTTGCCCTGGAGCCTAACACGAACTGCAACGCTATTACATAGAGAGAGGTCTGCTTACCTCTACTCTACCTGTAGCTCTATCTAACAAGATGCATGGTTCCATTGCATAGAAAAGAGTTAAGTTAATAAATATGGAAAGTATGATTGTATGACTGCAAATGTTTAATAGCGCCTAACTTTCACTTTTTAAATACATCGAGCGTGGGTGGGTATGATTATTAAAAAGTGAAACGTTTGTATCTCCACATCGTCCTTTGATTATTTATATATTTTTAACGCAGGTCAATCTTTGGATAGAAAACAATAATTACACAATAGTTTTTTAAAGTTAACTTAAACGCCAACCTCTTAACTCCGATAAATAAACACTAATTGAACCTGTCTTAATTATTATTTTTAAGGTCTGATTGTAGAGATGTTTAAATATAAGTAATATTTTTTTCAACTACCACGTATACGTAAAAATGATACAGCCACCTATTGAAATACCTACCTATACACCTAACATACGCTGCAGATGCTGCACTTGCAACACACTAACCACCCAACCCCCCGCAGCTGCTTGGTCTAGCCCTCCTGCTAGCCGGGCTGTGGGCGGAGTTCGAGCTGCACAAGTACCTCGAGCTGTCGCCGGAGCTGTCGGGCAGCGTGCCGCACGTGCTGCTCGGCGTGGCGGGACTGAGCCTCGCCGTCAGCTCCGTCGCCTTCTCCTGCATCGTGAAGGGACAGCCGGTGCTGCTCTATGCTGTGAGTTTGCCTGCCTATTTGTAGTGGCTTAGATTCTTGATTCATGTAAGAATTCCCCTGGTAGAAAACCCTTATGTGACAGGATCCTGACTGTGCCTATATTTTTCTACCTACTGTACCTACTTAAAATCCACAGTGGCTTTATGGTAAATCTTAAATCAAACTAATGCCGACCTTTACAAAAGTCGGCTCTTCATTTTGGCCTGTTAAAGCTGGTTAATGTTAAAGATTGTTCATGGTGAAGGTAGTCCAGAGCTCTTAATTAACCCTTAGCCTTTACCCTCTACTTAAATAACTGACTCCATTCCATTCCAAATTAGAGCTAATTTCATAACAGATAACTTACCCCATCAACCCATCATAATTATGTTTCCGTGTAGGTGTTGGTTTATTGCAACAATTCCTTATAGGCTAATTCCTTATTATAATTAGATACTTATTCTCATCTAGGTCAAACACATGCAAGAAGGTTAAGTACCAACTAATTAGTAATTAGAACAAACAAATGACTCTACGGCCTCTTTCTATTCATTTTCCAGTACAGCGGTTTCCTGGGGGCGATCTCCATAATGATCGCGGGCGTGGGGATGTCGTTGTTCTGCTACCGAGAGACCTTCCCCAAGGGCCTGCACGACGGCCTCACGCAGAGTGTGCTCACATACGACCCCGACCGGAACAACATCGACTTCGCTCAAGCTAATGTGAGTGTAGACAGCAATATTTGTAACTAATGGTAATTAAGAAGGTAATAGTAGCGCAGTCAAACTATTATTTAAGTATAGGGTTTGAAAACCTCGATACTTGTCAACTCACTGGGGATGATGAATATACTTACCTTGTACCCGCTCAAAGATTTAACATTACACTACCTCTCACTAATCTAAAGCCTCTCACTAAACTACAGGCGCGAGTTTAGAGAACAACATAATTATGTACCCACCTACTTACTAATTACTTCATTCTGCAACCTAGAATAACAAAATTAACTGCAATAAAAAAACTTTCCACATAAAGATGCAATGCTGTGGCGTGTCCAACTACACGGACTGGGTGCGCCTGTCCCCGAAGCGCGTGATCCCCTTCTCCTGCTGCGTGGACCCCACGCACTGCGTCATCGCCAACTACAGCGACGTCTATCAGAAGGTGAGGAAAATTATTTGTAGAATGGCGAGTTCATAACTACATTTTAATTCGGATAATGACAATGAGTTTCCGAATGACCACTGCTGACATGCAGTAGGTATAGCGCGTAAAACTGTCAGTTGGACCGACTACCTTAGACGCAGATAGGTGGTGATGGTTGGATGAGTAAAACCGGGGTATGAGAAAATATTGTAGCGCGCAAGAAGGTTAAATTATGCTTCGTGCAGTTGAAGTTTATTTGTCTGATGATTTTTTGACTCATATACCTACAATTCTCTTTTTTTCCAGGGCTGCTACGATACGATGCTGGAGTACATGGATAACAATATGAACATCATAGTCGGCGTGGCGCTCGGCACCGCCATGCTCCCCATGATCGGCACCCTCGTAGCCTGCAGCCTCGCTGAGGCCATCAATAAAGCCAAATACGACGAAATCAATTAAATCTAAATACTGAACTGAGCAACTTTTTGAACTATTTTTTTTCTACTAAATTATTACTAAAGTTAAGTATATCTATATAGTTAGGACAATAAAAGCCAAATTGTTAAGAAATCTGTTTTTACGGTATGTTATGTGATATTTTTTAATTAATTTCTTTTATATAATATTTATAATCTAATTTGTTATTGTATAGGTTGTGATTTTAACATTTATTATGTACGTACACCTATTGGTAATCTTCCTTCTGTCCCTACTTGATATCCTGATTGACAAAAGGCAAAGCCCAACGGATTCTGTACGAAATAAAAAGTAGTTTAGTAAAGCATACCTAAAAAGCTAGTTTTATTCAATAAACAAGACAGTTTTCAATGAAATATTTTATTATGACAACATAAAGTTATTCTGAAATATTTTCAAGTATTTATTAAGTTAGATCATCACAGCCTTAACTTGTGATCAGGTCTTCAACTCCTTATCATTGAGACCAGCATGGAAATTTCTTGCAGTTTTAAGCACTTCCCAAATGAAGTAAAGTGCTATAATTATCATATTTACATTGGAAACAATATGCCATGATCTGGGTCTCTCTTATCTCATAATTTATTGGAGCCATGAACAATGAACATGCCATTGACACATAATGAATATTGTGGTTTGCATTGACCCTTTGACCTATATATTCATACTAGTCACTGTCGGAACTGTTCTTGTCTTCCTTGGCCACCTCGGGCACGTCCTGCTTGTAGTGTCGGTACTCCGGCTTCAGCTCCCACATGTTCTTGTGAGGGTTCTTTATGTTGTAATTACAAACTTCTTTGAGGATCTCTTTCAGGTACACTATAGGTTGTCTTGTAATCTTAAAAAAAAGAGTCTTTGTTAAATATCTCCATAAATAAAAAATAAAAATTATATGGGCTTCAAACTATGTAGGCTTTTCTAGCTTAAGCCTTCCTGCAAGAAGCTTAATTCTTTTGTTAGATATGACAAAAAAAAAATGTTTTCCTTACCTTCTGCAGATCTTTGATATTGTAGTACTGATGCTTCTCAAAGGCAGCAAATAGCATGTTGAGGACAGCATCTTTGTCATCTCGGGCTTTCTTTCCTTCTGCTTTCTTCTTCTCCTGGTACTCAATCTACATCATAACAATTCATATATTCAAAATTAGTATAGTGTAGTGTCATCAGAATTTAATTTCACATGTATATTAATTAGTAAGGCAGCTTAGTTTTATGAGCATTTAATAAAACACTACTAATAGTAATAATACATTGATATGTTTGCTGGTTTTAAGTAAAATTTAAATAAACAACTCACATTATGCCTGTGGTCTGACACTGGCTTGAAGTTTTGTACTATTCTGTCCAACTGTTGCACCTGCCGCTGTGGCATGGAGGCTTTCCTTATAGACTCTGACTTCAGTTTATAATATGTAGGGTCAGCATACGGCCTACACTCCAGCCTCTGCACAATGCGGCCTTCCATGTATAGTTTTTCTGATTCAGGGACAACAGAGTCTGTGTTAGCAGCTAAAAAAAATACAACATTGAGGGTTTATCTAACATTGAAGGTGATCAAATAAGGTGTTGAAATGCAGTTTCTGATAAATTTTTGGCATAAATGAATCAATACTTACGAACGACGTGGGAGAATACACCTAAGGACTGTCGTGTCACATTGGACACGTCGAGTCTATGTTCCTTCGGTATACTCTGCTCGCCTGGCTCTTTCAGACACAAAACGCCCTCTGAAAGTGATAGCTGGACTTGTGCTTTTTGACCGGGTACCCGAGCTATCTTCAATTTGCCCACTTCAATATTCCCAGGCGCCTTTTCCCATTTATTCGCTATGTACTTGGGGACTTTGACTAACCAAACTCCTCTACCCGTATTTGATAAGTCTAATTCACGGTCAATATGTGGAACCGCAGGGGTACTTGGGGCTGATGCGTTGGAAGTCATATTTTAGCACTGTAACACAGGTTTTTTAAATAAATTCACTATTTTACACGAAACAAAAACAGCGAAAGCGAAGCATAAGCAAACCGAAAAATTATGACAAATAGATCAAGTCAAGTGTCATTTTGACAGTTTGACTTGGACAAATTTTGTAAGACATGAGTTGACACTGACAGTATTCACAGGGTAAGTGTGACGAGTGGCGACATGGTAGCGACACACTAGCTGACGCGGTTGACGGACGCGGCATCGGCAGTCAGCCGCGACTTAAAGATATCTAGGTAATAAATCTACACTAAGCTGTACACACTATCGGACGTAAGTCGCTGACGAAACCTTGGGGCGACGACGAGCGATCTGGCACGAACCGTCCCGAAAGACCGTGCAAACTTATCAGTCGCGAGCGTCGCGGCTGACAGCCGCGTCCGATAATGTGTCACCACTTTAACAGCATCGCCAGTGCAAGAGGTAGAACAAGCTCACAGAGTATTTTTTTAATTTTATCTTCATCAAACGTCAACGTCAAACGTCAGTGAGAGAAAACAAAATTGATCAAAATTCGATTTCGATCGGACTGGAAAAACCTGTGTTTCTTTTTATTTAGTGAATGGGGATTGATATTATTTTACTGTGTTCTTGTGCCTTTATCAACAATGCATTTACCATATTAGTTACATGTTGAAAACACACACAATTTGTCCATACGCATCATCATGTTTGGTTATAGTAAAGAAGCAGTTAGAGTGAAAGTAAAGGTTTGTGTTGTTCTAAATTTGTATTGCTTAATACTACCATTTCTTTGAGGAAAACTCGAAATAATTGACTTAATTTATCACCTAAATGGCATGGCCTTTTCATAACTTTCTTTTATAATAATATTTCATCTACTTTGACCTTTCCATTAATTTTATTTCAGAAATGTGAAGGAAAACTTCAGCCCGAGTTGAGGAAATTCTCAGTTGATCCGCAAATAACATCTTTGGAGGTATTACAAAGCATCCTCATAAAAGCCTTTGACATTAAGTCTGACTTCACCCTTTCATTCAGAACTGTTGATGATTATGGACAAGAAATATTTTTGCCTTTGTTGTCTGACTGGGACCTGGATGCTGCTTTCCTGAAGTAAGTCATCTTGAACAGTTTTACTTAAAATGACAACACTGTCTAACCATGATATAATTTATTATAGTAACTAAACTTCTGTGTAGTGCAGTTAAAGAAAAAACATTCTAAGCCATCACATATAAAATTCATGGATAAAAATTACATTCTGATTCCAGGTCACACAACATAGCCCTGAACCAAAGATCGGAACCATGTGTCCAACTGAGAGTAGACATGAAGCCATTTGCAGAAGCCTCAGAGGACTGGGAGCCCCCAAGTGTGTCCGCCGTGCAGCCGCCCATGACAACCAGCTACAGAGAACAGCCCACAGTAGCCCCGGCCCCTCAACAGAGTGCTGAAAAACAAGAAACACAGTCAGGCTTTCAAGGCCTGTTCATGAACCATGTAATTTGCATTCTGATATCTTGTTTAAAACCTGAAAAACCAGTTTTGTGACTTTCTTGCATGTGTAATTGTGTATACTGAAAACCGTTTCCTTAACGTGCAACCTAATCTTTCAAGGGTTTCATTCAATACTGTATGTTCCACTGAGTATTTGCATACCCTCTGTTCACTTTATAGAAAAATAAATTTTTAAATAGTATTTTTAAATATTATTCTTTCAGGTTGAAAAAACCTTCAACATGGTGTCAAGAGCCCTAAATCTATATGAAGACCCCAACAATGCCCCACGACCACCACTTTGTGACTCTGAATTCAGAACATTCTTGGATGGAGTCGGACAGATAACTAATGTGCCCAGACTCAGAGAAGTTATTTACTGTGGTGGCATAGACCCTAGTTTAAGGTAATCTAATTTAATAGACATATGGATAAAAATCACATACATAAAAATCTACAAATCTTTTCTATACTAACATGCTTTTCTTTTATGCCTATTTGTAGTTCAGTCCATAACAAGTATATGCATTTCAGGAAAGTTGTATGGAAGCACATCCTCAATGTGTACCCAGAAGGAATGACAGGCAAAGAGAGGATGGATTATATAAAACGAAAAGCTAATGAATACTATGCCCTAAGAAAAAAGTGGAAAGATTGCATACAACAAGGAATGGTAAGCCATAATTTTTTTAGCTTTCTAGAATGCCTAATCATTGTGGTATGCATTTAATGGGACTTTAAGGAATATATTAAAAAATAACACTTTTTACTGTTTTGAAAGTAGAACTGCGTAACTTTCTAATTTTACGCATACATAATGTAACTTTATGATTGTATTTTCAGGTCAACGCTGACCTGGCGTATGTGACGAGCATGGTGCGCAAAGACGTGCTCCGAACGGACAGACATCACAACTTTTACGCTGGGAGTGATGACAACCAGAACATTGCATCGCTTTTCAATATATTGACAACGTAAGTTATCCAAAATCCTACCTACCCTTTTTTTAACATCTGCCTTTGTCAATCCACTACAAGAAACTTAATCCACGTTACGCGATGACCCACATTCCTACCTTTATCGAATTTGTTACTTTGTAGAGCCTGTAAGTACCTACCTATATCAGAATGTGCGATTGCTTCCAGGTATGCCCTAAACCACCCTACAGTGAGCTACTGCCAGGGCATGTCGGACCTGGCGTCCCCGCTGCTGGTCACGATGGGCGACGAGGCGCACGCCTACATCTGTCTCTGCGCGCTCATGGCCCGCCTCCACCCCAACTTCCTGCTAGACGGGGAGGCCATGACCCTCAAGTTCACACACCTGACGGAGTCTTTACAAGTGTATGATCCAGATTTTTACAACTATCTGAAGTCGCAACAAGCGGATGATCTGCTGTTCTGCTACCGCTGGCTGCTGCTGGAAATGAAACGGGAATTTGCATTCGATGATGCCCTCCGTATGTTAGAAGTGCTGTGGGCGTCGCTACCGCAAAAACCAAACACGACTGAACTGTCGTTGGTCGAGAAAGAGTTCGATCCTAATTTAGAAATTGATGATGAACCTCCACCTCTTAGCCCACTAATTAAAGCTCCGCGCGAAAATGCCTACACGAAAGTGTGCGCTATTCGCCGACAAAGTTCTAGTTTTAGTTTGGCCAATGTCAAAGCCCCAAAGCTATCCACATGCAAGCAAATGAATCACAGCCTTGATGAAAACGCTTCGAGAAAAGATGTGAATAATGCATCTTTGAAACATTCCAAGGAATTTCAAAGTTTAGATGAAGCCGCCTTACAAACACAGCAAATTAAGAACGAAGACTCTAGCAATGCTAACAAAGATGGCAGGTTATCCCCAAAGGACACTAAGCTGCAATTGAGGAACACAATGAAATGTGTGCCGGAGCATGGAAAGACTTTGAAAGTGAGTGACAGCTCCGGCACTGCTTGGTCTAGTACAGGGAACCTCGTAAACGGAAATGCAGATGCTAAGGACACTCCGCTAGGGAGCCAGATTAGGCAACTAAGAGACAAAATTTCAAAACATAATAATAAATTCTTCTCTTCCTTAGATATCAATGACAGCTCCATGGACTTGGAATCATCTGAAAGACCAAAAGTGAAAATGATAAAAAACTTAAATGAATTCCTAAACTTAGCAACAGGTAGCAAAACTAATACTAATAGACATGATAAATTATTAAGAACTCGTTCGGTTGTGGAACGTAACTCCAAAGAATGCCCAAAGATTACTCTTACGAAAACATCCTTTGACGAAAATGATGTGAATCCATTCAGTAGTGACAAGAAGATAACAAATAAAGCTAACAAAATAATTAGCAACGAAAACAATGACGGAAGCAGCCCCGACGATTCACAGGAATACTACCCAATGACCACATCCATGACGAGAGAACTAAGACTTGAATTAGAGCATTTAGACCGACAAGTATTCGGACAGTCCTATGTCAATAGATGTAGCATGATTTGTGACTCACCCTCAGATTCCGTTAGCACTGAAGAGAAACCTAATAATGATAAGAAAGAAGTCTGTGATATAGAGCTGAAGACGGAAGTTTCAGAGGTTATAGAGACATTTAAAAAGTCACCAAATCTGGAGACTATACGTTCGAACGCGAGAAGCGCGGAGGATATTTACTTGTGGGAGAACCCGCTGCACCGCACGACGCCGCGCGCGTCCGCCTCGTGCCCGCAGACGCCGGACGAGCAGGCCGAGCTCGAGTACGACGGCGACACCGGCGAGATCATCGAGGAGCACTCGGGGAAGAAGTCCATCACGCCCATCCGCCTGCTGCGCCGGAGCCAGCCGCCGCCGCCGCCGCCGCCGCGCGCCTCCAGCGACGAGGACTCCTCCGACAACGAGGCCGCGCCCAGCGTCGCCGCGCCGCCCTCCGACGTCATGCCCACGTCTAAATCCCACAAGTTCTTCTCCAGCATGTCTCAGGAGCTGGAGAACGCCAAGAGGAACTGCGAGACGCTGCTCATCGCGAAGCAGACGAACCTGCACAGCGTCGCCTCCACTATAAACAGCTTCCAGAAGAAGTATGAAGTGTTCAAGCCTCAGGTGCAGAAGAATATGAACGTGATGGCGGGCGCGGGCGGTGATACAGTAGCACGGGGCAGCGTGGGGAGCCTCCCGCCGCCCTGGGCGCTGGGCGGCGGGAACCCCTTCCTCATGTTCCTGTGTCTGACGGTTCTTCTACAGCATCGGGACTACGTGATGCGCAACAGGATGGACTACAACGAGCTGGCGATGCACTTCGACAAGATGGTGCGCAAGCACAACGTGAACCGAGTGCTCAACCAGGCGCGCCAGATGTACGCACTGTACCTCAAGCAACAGGCGCAGAAGACTGGTGATATTACCACGTAGATTACAAATGTAATAAATGTAAATAAGTATTCTCGTGAAATAGTAAGTTGACAAACAGTGCATTCCTCTTCGTATTATTAGAGATTAATGTTAAATTGAAACCATTAGGTAAAAGTGATATGATAAACGTCGGAGGCTTTCGAATTATTGACTGAGTATTTTGTTTACAGAGAGTAGATATATTTTGGTAATGTTCATACATTACGTTGCATTTATTATTCCGGTTTTCAGTTCAAATGGCCTTTGAACAACATTGCATACAGCATTTCAAAGACATAATTATACAAAATTAGTACATAATGGCATAGATTTTATTTTACACTGTGATATTTCTTTATGTTAAAATTGTTTATAGACCAGTCGAATATATAATTATATGTATTTTTAATTTAAGTATAAATACATACTACAAAATATATTGGTATTTGCCCTGCCTGCTTGAGCTCAAGATCGGGATTCGTTGATATTATACGCCTACATCAGCTATATCCATAATAACCTCTGACTATGCTGAAAATATTATGTTGTAAGTATTCTAGTCTTACATAAATTAGTGAGTCTATCTATGTATTGCTTGTCTTGTTAATTGTAAATACGATTGTACTTATTAGCATCGGCGCTCAGCTCAACTAATTATATTTTTATTCAGCCTGTTAAATACAGTAAACCTGAACTAAATTCTCGTTTTATTTGTGTTCCATTTTAATAGTTACTATTAATTGTAGTTAGTTAAATGATGAAGTAAAACAACAAGTTAAATTAGGTAGGTACTTTAAAATTTATTAACACCAAAATTAAGTAACTTAACATTAACATAGATAACAGACTAAATTATTCTACGATACTATAATATCACAACTTTAAAGCATCTGGAAAAATACAAAGCCGAAACATATAAATTTTTCGAGAGCTAAAATGCCATACAAGGGTATAATTTCATAATTAGTAGGTATGTATTTGTAATCAGAAACGGATCTAGCACGTTCCGTTTGAATCTATAATTTACATATCAGTGCCAAACTTATAACGAATTAGAGCATAATTAATCGAAACTGGGTTCATAAATATTGAGACGAATATCGAATCGAATGACGTTCGAATAAAAGTATGATTAGTAAGTATGTTGTGTGTAAATATTATGACTAGTTCTACCGCGCTACACTATTTACTTCCTCCTGTTCCCTCCTCCGGACAGGATCATGGCGATCCGCATGAAGATGTTCAACACGTCCAGGTATACCGACACCGCTCTGGAAGTAAACATTACGTGCATATTAAGTGAATGTTCCAAAAATAAATAATAAAGGGGGCAAAAACATTTTATTTGGCACACAAACTCAATTTTGATGAAAAACCACCAACTTTAGACTGGCTATAACGCACTCATATTAAGAAACAATATCAAAATGGCCGCCGTTGCATAAGTTGAGTAGGAAGGAGCATTAATCAACTAGAGAGACAGCCTAGTCCGGCCGCCATTTACATATCACTTATTTATCTATGCTAGTCACACAGAACAAGAGTACTTACGAGTTGATGGGGTCATAGGGCTTGTACCCGAAGGTGGGGTGCGTCTCGGCGCGCTTGATGATGTGTTGCGTGTCGTACAACAGGAACCCGCCGAACACGATCAGGCCGCCGTACAGACTGAGGGAGTATAGGCCTGCGGGGGAGAGGGCATTCATCATCAAGTGAAAGACTTCTTATTTTTATCCTATTTCATTAGTGCACACATTTCATCATCAAGTGACATGTTTTTTTTTCTATTTCGATTGTGCCACTGGACACATATGACATCATATTTGTAATTATATGTGAAAGCTTGTTATTAACTCATATGATACCTAATATAATGTTTATATCTCTGTACTTAAAGTTGTTAGCTTTCCAAATAAAATAAAATAAATAAATAAATAAAATAAATCAAACTTATCTTCTGCCATTTTGCATGGTTAAAAATCCTTGATTCAGCCATGTGTGCCTGATCAATTCAAACGCGACAAGCTCGTCGTAAACGTTTGAAAAACGTCGTGTGTCATGGAACTAACAACGTTGTAATTTATAACAAGTCTCATCAGAGGTAAGGCTCCCGATCTTAATTCTAAGGCATAATGGAATGCTAGCAGCAAATAACTAGCTATGCACTAACCAGCCCCGAGCGCGGAGGTGGGCGGCAGGAACATGCCGGCGATGCTGGCGGCGAACACGGCGCCGAGCCCCATGGCCAGCGGCGCGCGCATGTTGAGGAACTCGCCCGACGGCGCGCACACCGCGATCGTGCTGAGACCGCCCACCACGCCTGCTGTGTACCTGCGGAGAGAAGGAGGGTTTAGGGATGAATTGCATGGTTTTTATAAATTTTTACCTCATTGTTATCACCATACGCAGCTTTTGAGACCACCGCCCATGGCTTGTGCAAGGTCTATTGACAATTGGATATTGCTTTATTGCATACACATTTCACAAGATCTATTGATAATTGCATAATATTTTGAAGATATATGAAAGTAGAAAGAGATCACCTATAATTAGGTGATTTATTTATAATATGTGCCATGATGATAACAAGAGTGTATGTGTAGTTTTACTATATTTTTTTAATGTAATTAATAATAACCTTGTAAAGGAAAACATCATGAGGAAACCCTGTCACATTGTACTCCTTCCAAAACAGTGTTATGGCTAAGGACCTTTATGTAAGTACCAACAGTACAGTGAAAAGCTACCTACCACTCACAGATAACAGTTGTGATTGTGAGCATATGAATAAATTAAATATAACTTACCAAGCAGCACGCATGAGAATAGGTCCTCCAAGGAAGCAGATGGGAGCGATGACGGCACCCATGATACCAGTGTGCGCTATCCAGGCAAGCTGCTTAGGACCAAACCCTGGTGTGTAGTCCATGCCACGCACCACCATCCCGGAACCAATCATCAAACCAAGGGTTACGATGATTGACTGAAAAAAAAACAAGAATATTAAATGGAAGCTATAAGTGTTATAAACCTATTAGATTATTCCTTTTTTTGTAGAATAATTTGTATAAATTTAAGTGTTTTTAAGACTTGATATTTGGACTCACCATCCATCCATTCCTTGCAACCAGGTTTAGCAGAGCTGGGGTCCTGAACACCGTGACCGCACTTCCTGCAGTCAGCACTAGTGATCCGGCAATGTAGGCGTAGGTTGTCTTGATGCGGTCCTTCACATACTGTGGCCATAAACTGAAAGTGAACTGATTATTAGTATGTTTTGCAAGTAGAAAGGTACAAGGTATTTGAAACTACTGAAACTACTGCTGTTTAATGTTTAAGGGAATCATATGGGATTATTTCATAACAAAAAATATTATGTAAACTTACTGAGATTCCTGCAATGTGCCAGGCTTCACTCCGGATCCGTAATAACAGAGTGCGACGATTCCTACAGCCGAAGCACCAGCTAATGCACCTTTGCCTAAACTGAATGCTGAAAACATATAGGTTATGTCAGTTATGGCCAGACGACGACTGTACTGTACGCCTTGTAGTCGTGTTTTCAAGACGAAGTTTGGCTTTGCAAGTCACATCAGAGCCCACCAAAACAACAACCCGGATTGAACATACAGGAGTCGCCGTCGCCGGATACGGTGTGGAGGACATGATGATGATGATGTCAGTAATATACAAAGGTTAAGATGATGGCATGATTGCTTTAAATATAAGTTAATGTTCTTACCATTAGGTCCAGCCGGGGCCATCAGTCTCTCCCAGAGCGTCGGGTTGGTGCGAGTGGCGACCCTGGAGCGAGGCTCCCGAGCGTAGTTTCGAATAACATAGTTCTTTGGAACGAATCGTTGAGGGACTGGAGTCTTCAATGTCTGGCTTACGTTGAAGGCGGACCGAGCTACGCACATACGGGACAACATCTTGAAAATCTGCAAAGGTTAGATTATGCCAAACTATAATATTTTCGCTAAATTGGAGTAAGTTAGTACATGTTTGAATTATGTAAAATATAATACGTACTTACAGTTCACTTACTGGTTTTAATGTAGAATATCGGTTCAATGGTATACTTTTCGAGCTACTGTAATATATTTTTTTGTTATGAAATCGCGCAGATGAATAAAATGTAAACAACCACGAAGAATCTAGAAGTTGAAATGGAAATGAGTTAATGAGTGAATGAAACAATGAAACGAACGAACGAATGAATGAACAACGTCATTGAGAATCATTAATCTGTGTCGCATAAGGGCTGCGACAAATCGAATATTTCTATACCATTTATAAAATACGGGTACTTGCCTTGTGTAAGGTAGGCTTAAAAAAAGTAAAATGTCACAATAACGTCTCTGTCAAATTACTTCTGTCAAAATTGTGAGACACGTGCGTTTCTGTTTGTGTATGGTTTATTTTTAAAATAAATAAAATTATCGAGGATATTAGGAAATTTATCAATTAATTAACCATGGTGAAAGTAACTGAACAATCAGGTAAGTAATTAAGTTTTGTACTGAAACATTTCCAGCCTATCTTTTGAATAATTAACACATAACACGATGTGTATCTTTCCTCAGATTCCGAAGAGGAATTAAATCCTGAAACTCACAAGAAATCCCTTGAAAAGTTAAAGAAAACAGATCCAGATTTCTACAATTTTCTGGAGGAGAATGATGAGAACCTGTTGAATTTCGGCGATGACTCCGAAGACGAGGGTTCCGGCGCGGGCAGCGGCGGCGAGGACGATGTACACGAGCCCGGGCCGCTACAAGGGGACAGTGATGAGAGCGACTACGAGGTTATTATATTCTTCAAACCTTTCTATATGCACACTGAAATGCTTGATAATTTCAAACAAGTTCATTTATAGGTTATGAAATCTACTAACACTTTCGTGTTTTTTTTTCTACAAAGATTGGCTTTTTATGATATTAAAGGGGCTTCTAAAGGGTTCATAGATTATAAAAACTACTTGCCTAAAATGCAGTGCAGCAAAAGTGGATAAGTCAAAAACCTCAGTTAGACCCATGTTTGTTTTTCTTGCTCACACTAAATCACTATTATGTAAATTAAAAACCTTATAAATACTTTACAGGATGATAGCGCCAAGCCAACACAGGGCAAGGTAACTCTAAAAATGATTGCGGAATGGCAAGCCGAGCTACAGAGTGAAGTCAAAGTAAAGCTGACCACCCTGACCACGGTCATCAAAGCCTTCAACGCGGCCATGTTGAGGGTTACCACCGAGGATGGAGCTGTTGCTGCAGACTTCAAGGTGGAAGGTAAGGATCAAAATAATTTGATGATTTAATGGTTCATTTTAATACATAACCCACAGCCTCATCCTAGTGATTGGAATTTCCAGAATATAAATACCTTAAGTAGAGAGAATAGAGAAAGAAAGTGGAGTCTTCTTTACAATTGCTGTTTCAAAATTGCCCTTTTTAATTTTCAGGTTCATCTGTCTTCAATGCAGTCATACAGATGTGTGTTCTTTACTTACCAAATGCACTAAAGAAGTACCTGGGCATGGAACAGTCTGGCAAAGATCCCCAGAAATGTAAACACTTTAAGAAAATCAAAGGGCCCTTGATAGCATATCTCTCAGACTTGCTAAAACTTCTGGGAGGAGTCACTTCCACCAACATACTGACAGTACTGTTGAAACACTTGCACCAAATGTCAGTGTATGTGGCTTGCTTTGGGAGGATATCCAAGCAATCTCTGAAGAGGCTCATCACTCTCTGGAGCAGTGGAGAGGAGACAGTGAGAGTGCTGGCATTCCTGTGCATCCTACGGATTACTAGAAACCAGCAGACATCCCTACTAGAACTGGTCCTGAAAGCCATGTACTTGACTTACGTAAAGAACTGCAAGTTTGTCAGTCCGTCCACTTGGCCCGGCATCAACTTCATGAGGAGATCTTTGGTGGAGATGTTCACTCTGGACCTGAACATATCGTACCAGCATGTGTTCCTGTACATACGACAGTTGGCTATTCACTTGAGGAACGCAATAGTGGTGCAGAAGTTGGAGAATCGGCAGGCAGTGTACAACTGGCAGTTTGTGAACTCGCTGCACCTGTGGGCGGAGCTGCTGGGGGCCACCGCGGGCCGGCCGCAGCTGCAGCCGCTCGTGTACCCGCTCGTCATGGTCATCACCAACACCATCCGCCTTGTGCCCACGCACCAGTACTACCCGCTCAGGTTCCATTGTGTGGAGATACTGATCAAGCTGTCGAAGGAAGCTAATACTTTCATCCCAATCCTGCCCCATCTTGTTGAGGTAAATAACATCAATGTCTAATGACAGGGCCACACTACCGTGATATGCCAATAATTTCCGCAGTAATTGATGATATTAAACAAATGAAAAATATACCTTAAATCATTTGTTTAGTGATGAAATAACACCAACGATTAACGTCCATTACCGCGGTAGCCCTAGCATAAATCACTTTGTTTATTCATAGCAGATTTACAGATTATCTTTATTAAAATGGAGTATTTTATCGACAGGTTCTAACAAGTTACGACTTCAACAAAAGGCATAAGAAGGTGTCTATGAAACCGCTGGACTTCTCCTGCATCTTGAGGCTCGCCAAGTCGCAGTTGGCGGAGAACGGCTTCAAAGACTCAGTCATTGAGAGGGTGTACGCGCTCCTCCTCGAGTATACCGCCAACGAATCGAGCAGCATCGCCTTTCCCGACATAATCATACTTGCAGTTATACAGGTACTTATACAACATAGTTTCATACAGTCCTATTGCTAATGTATATGATTATTAAATGTATATTCTTAAACTTATTATTTATACTTCCAGATCAAACAATTCCTAAAAGTCTGCACAGTTTCCAACTACACAAAGAAATTACGACAGCTACTTGAAAAAATCGAAGAGAATGCCAAATTCATAGAGCGCGAGAGAGCCAAGATCAGCTTCGCCCTGAGCGACACGAAGATGATCGCGGCGTGGGAGGCCAGCGTGCGGACCAAGGGAACACCACTGTCGACCTTCTACGACAACTGGAGCAAGATCAACAAGATCCAGAAACGAAAGAAGATCACTAAGAACGACGAAATGGCCGACGATCTGCCCATGATCAAGAGGACCAAGTTGTCGGAGAAGGCGGAGAAGAAGGTCAGCAGAAACGAACAGGAGCAGCTGGAGCTGTTCCCGTCCGACAGCGAGGATGAACCCAAGTTTGGGCTCGAGGATGACGCTGAGGATGAAGCTCCAAAGCCCAAAAAGGACAAAAAGAAGAAGTTAAAGAAGAAGAAAGCAAAGGCGGCAGTACAAGATATCGAAATTAACGACAATGTGAAGGATGAGCCAGACATGGTGCAAGACTTCAGTGCGGCTGATTGGTAAAGTTGGACCTTTATTTAGTATTTCAGTACTAGCTTAAGTAATGGAGTTTATGTATGTTATACTAAATAAATACATTATTGTAAGTAAAATATATAAATGTTTTTATAAATTACTTCAGCATGTACTAACAAACCTTTTCAAACATTAGAACTGTAGTTAGCTCAAGATCCTTTGTCCCGATCATTCAGTTACTAACTGGGCAAAAATTCTACAAAACAAAAGCAAATTAACCGATCGGTAATACATGTAATCGACCACCAAATAAGCTCTCAATGAATATAAAAATGCAAATTTATTTCAAATAACTTAAACTCACAATATAACAAATATTAAACAATACTACTTAAAAAAAATGATGCTGTGAGGTTATTGAAGCTCAGGGTACACCCTGGAGGAAGTAGGTCCACGTCAGGGGCGGCTCGGGCGGGCAGCACTCGATGCTGACGCTGCCCGACGGCAGAGGATCCGCGCCCCGGACAGAGCTGGATAGATGCACGGCCACCTTAATTTCCTGGAAATTGGATATAAAATATTAGTTTTCCGGCTGCTAGAATATTTAATGAGGAACATTCTATATATTCTATTGAAAAAGTCAAAGCACCCAATTTTCCTAAGCATTTAAAAATACTTATCAGCCTCCCTACTCAAGAGCATTGTCCGGTACGGGTTTTGCATAATATGAGACATAATAATTTAAAATTTTGTAAATTACCTGTTTGGCATTGATCTGTTCGAGATTGGAGTCGACGGTGAATTCTGGAGCGTCAACGTTTATTTGGAACGTCTTGGCCTCGTCGAATACGTTCTTGAAGTGTATGTAGGTGGCCGCCCCCACCGGCACGGAGTAGGGGCCCCGCGGCCGCGGCGCCGTGCCCACGCCCGATATAGCGAACCTGGAACAAGTATGACGTAGGGCTAGAGTCAGAGTAATACATAATTATTATGCTGGCACCCCTCTTGGCTATTCATATTTGCCATTACGTACCCCACTTGGCTATTAGGTACCAACCTAGAATGTACAAGTTTTAAAGTAAAAAACGCTAAAATACCTACGGTTACTTGTGGCGGAAACGTATATTCAAAAAGTTATTATTAATTTATTCACTTTCGGCGGCCATAAATAGCTGAAAAACATTTGTAGGTACCATAAGTTAATTTCATTTTAAACACGTACACATATTTGCCGGCGACGCGTGAATCAAAGGTCACCTCGCAAGTGAGCTCGCCCAGTCGCGTCGGCTCGAACCACACCACAAACTTGCCCTTCTCCAGAGGGGATAGCACGTACTTCTTATCCAGCACAATACAAGGGTCGGATGTCTGAAAAAAATATTATATTTTTAATAAATAATATACCTAATTGCGATATATAGGTACGCAGATGCGGTTGTTCCTCCATCAAACATATAAAATAAAATTTTACTCTTTTTAAATTAGCATCATTAGCATTCTTTCCGGTTTTAACAAATGAAAGACAACAAACTAGCGTAGACGACGCACCGTTGCACTAAACTCGGTCTTCGCATCTTTCCTATTCTGCACTCTCAAGCGCAGCGGCACCGAGGCGCCGAGGGGGCAGGTCGCAGCCACTCTCTTCACCTTGCCCGGGAGGCAGCTCAGCATCATCCTGTATACACACGAGCCCACCAGCGGGTGCTGGATCTCCAGCAACTCCTCAGTCTCCCCGACTATTAGAGGCGCGTATGTCACTAAGAGACTGGCCTGGAATAAATAAATGCCGTTGGAATCTTGATGCTATTTTACTCATGCAGCATTGCTATCATTCGTCAGTACCTACCTATGCCAAACACATGCCTCACTATCCTAATAGTTCCTAGCATAACGTATCTTAGTCGTTACTTTCTTGTTGTTTCTTACGTACCCGTGCACCTTGCGGTACGGTGATAGTATCCGGCACCCGCAGCGACGGGCTGCTGACTCGGAAGTCGATGTCGTGGCTCAGCGGGTTGGTAACCGAGATTTCCCTCTGAGCCGTGTCTCGAGCGGTGGCGACCAAGTGGATCGTGTCCACAATATCGCTCCGTGTCACTGTCGCGTTTATCGTGTAATATTGGTACTCTTTGGTGTCTTCGTTCACGAACATCACCTGGAAGAAGATCACGTTTTTATGTGTCAGTGTGTTCTATGGTTGATGATGGCCAGGATCGCATTGCTAACTTCTTCTTTATAGCGTGAGGGTGACCAACACTTGAGTACGTCCAAGGTTTTTCACCGTGATAAAGAGATTCTGACTTGCCTCGCTTGTCTGAATTGCGTCATTCGCTGCCGGCCCAGGATGCGCTGGACGTATATACAGGGTGTTGCAAAAAGGGTATGCTAAGCTGAAAGAGGGTGACTCAGGAGGTCATTCTGATCAACTTTTGTTCTACGAGTTTTGGAAATTAACAAAAAAAATATTCGTTATTCATAGTAAAAAGTCACGTGACCAATAGAGTTTCTATGGAAAAGGAAATATTTTTTTCGTGAATTTTCATAACTCGTAGAACAAAAGTTGTACAGGATGACCCCCTGAGTATATCCTTTTTGGAACAACCTGTAAAAAAAAGTTGATACATACGCCACTCGGGGAGGCTTCGCACACCCATTGCTAGCTGGGCGCTAGTTATTTACTACAGTCACCTTAATCTGCATGGCGCAGGGTCCGTAGCACACGAGGCTCCAGGGGCAGCGCGCCGCCGCGTCGCCCCACACCCGCACCTCCCGCGGGT
Organism: Plutella xylostella; assembly: GCF_932276165.1. Taxonomy (NCBI): domain Eukaryota; kingdom Metazoa; phylum Arthropoda; class Insecta; order Lepidoptera; family Plutellidae; genus Plutella; species Plutella xylostella. The sequence goes on along the minus strand of NC_063984.1, from coordinate 4,191,627 downwards.
ACTTCAGCTCGTACAGGCCGTCGAACTTGTCGGGCACTGTCTTCACCACTTCGGAGAATACTGTGTAGGTTTCTGGGACCTGAATAAAAACTGGAGTTAGTTTATGTTTAACTAGCATTTCCCGCAAGCTGCGTTTCGACTTAAAAAGAAAGCCCTTTAAGTCGAAACGGGATTAAAGTAGAGCAGTAAAAAAACTGCATCAAAGTTCTAACATTTGGCATTTTATCGGGCAGAATAAATATTAGTGTTCTGTTATGGGTCTATATCTTAATTAACGGAGCTTAAAAACGTAGTCACTATTTTTTTATCAGTGGTTTCGAAGCCTATTATCTAAGTTTTTCTCCTCACTTACCTCTGTAATATTATAAACTTTCAAGTCCAGCGTATACCGGTCCTTAGCTGGTACTTCGAAATCGATTACTTCGTTCGGTTTCGGATGCTCTCCGACCCCCACCAGTTTTAACATGAGAGACTGATCCCCTAGGGGAGCGAATAAAACTTGTTCCTGAAAATAGTTAATGAGCATAAAAGCAGCACAATCATGTAAATGTCAGAGGGGTTATAGCATAACATCCATAACATAAATATTACGGGTACAATATAGGTACAATACACATTACACAGACTTGAGAGATTTCCAGTCTTGAGTCTAGATTAAACTTAGTTTAGACTGGTTTAGGCAAAAAATGTTTACCTCAGCGACCCCCATGACTCTTGGTTTAAATGTAATCGGAATGAGGTACTTTGAGTTCGGTTGGATGTTAAATTCCTTCAGCGTTTCAAAGCAGCCGCTAGTTCCCGTCATTTCTGAAAGAACTAGCCATGGCTCATCCGATCTGAAAACATACAAGTATATACATACTAACAACATTTTAAATTAACTATCACAGAAATATTTTTATCACAAATGTGTGTAATTTTTACGTTTAACAGCGTTTGAGAATGTAATCACATTTTGTACTCACGGATTGACAACGGTGACTTGCTCAGTAACAGTTTCTCGAACCGGTGCGTGGAAGTACAGGGTTTGAGTCTGGACGGCGCCAGTGTCCATACAGGCCGCGAACATGGCCACCTCCAGCTGCTTGTACCTCTCTATCACGCAACACGCCTGAAATTCAGACAAATGTTTCCAACATTTTTGATATGTTGTGAATTTGTGATCTAGTCTTAGTAGGCTAGTAAAGTGTTTGATTCCAACTACCATACAATCGTATTACTTCAACTACCATATTGTGCTGAAACTCTACATATCTCATCAGCCGTGTTGGAATAGTTGGCAAAACGACTTACCCACACTTTCACGAAGGGATTGTGCATTTTAGGTCTGTACGTGATCGTGAATGTGACATTAGCGCGGGCCTCTATGTTGCCATGCATGGGGGAGATCGTGAACTCCCCTGTAATCAAAGGTTGCCACCAAAATCTACCGAAAAAAAGATGTTATTGTAATCCGAAATTGATAAACATAAGCAATAATATACCTACCCTAGATGCACAGCATTGACTTCCATGTATGATGGATGCATGGTTATAGTAGAGGGTTGTCTCACCTAGTTCCGAAATCGCCCTTATTCATAAGCATGAGTTTCATCACTTTGCATCCCTTCTTCCGAACCGTCCCGAACTGCAGCGACTCTTGGCTCAGACACAAACACATGTCTGTAGCACTGCCTTGAAGGCGCACTAGCGGTTTGATCGTCGATAATACTGCCATATGTAACTGTAATAAAAACGAAGAGCAGCAGTTCATTAGAGTACCTATAATTACTATTAGGACAACGGTTATAAACACACAGTCTATATCTGTGTATAAACATAAATAAAATATTGACTCACTTGGACATCAAAGTTGTTGATAAGTCCGAATGGTTTAAAATATATCTTTACTGGCATTTTCGTATGAGGCTTGAGAAGCACTCGTTTTGGTACAACTTTCAGAGAAGATAGAGCTCTCTGATTGTCTTTAGCCATCTGCTCATCCACTTTCTTGGTATTGAATCTTTTCAAGTTATCGACTCTGAAGAAGAAAACAGTGTTTTATAGCAAGAAACTATGTACCTGTAGTAAAATTCGTTTGTATTAGTTAATTACCTGGATACAGGACTTTCATGAACCGGCCCGGTTTTTTCTGGACAAAGACAGATGCTGGTTCCTTGGGAAGACACGTCATCGTCTTCGATAGTTGGATAAATACTCTTAAAGTCCAGAAAAGCTTCAATGGCCACTTCACTATGGTTCATCACCTCAATTTCTTTGACCACCTTTTCTCCCACCTTTACGGGTCCCAGATCAAACGTCTTTTGGCAACCTTCATATAGATCGAATAGTAACTGAACCCCTGTAAATGAAGGACATCGTTACCAGAGATTGTTGGTTCAGTAGCCATTTTGATACATCACATGTAAACATAATTCTACCAAAGATCTATTAAGTGGTTTCCATATTAAATTTTTACTCATAATCACTGTTTTGAAAGCTCACCTTCTCCATTGATAGTAACCACCTCTTCACACAGAGTGTTGAGCCAGAACGACAGTTTAAACTCGTATAGTTGGACGGCCTTAGGCCTGAAGTACACGGAGACCTTGCCCGAGTCTCCGGGCGCCAGGGAACGGCCCGAGTGGATGTGCACGAACAAGTTAGGGGTGTTCGAGAATGTACACGATAAACTGGAATCATTAAATTCTGTGAGGGAGTCATCCCTAATGTGTAGTAATTAATCTGCTTCTTAAAAAAGAATAACGTTTCGGACTTTAGCTATTATAGTATAGTAGTCTCTCCGGAGATTTTTGTCACGACTGCAATCGCGCACAGGAGTGGATTCCAATGTGCAGTTGTCAAAAGTGGGTGTAGTATCGTTGTAGCATCAGCAATAATTTTGAATGGTCAATAAAAGCCACAAAACTAGCTAATATTAAAATCTGAATTCCATGAAAAGAACCGGGTAACATGAAAGAACTCACAATAAGTCTTTTTGGTCGTCGTTAAATATTAGGAAGGTTTTCTTGTAAGTATCATCGGGCGCATTGACGATACACTTCCCAAAATCGTGTTCCATATTGTTGATATTACTGAATCGATATTTCGGCTTCTCTATTTCGGCATGCAAAAGAATGTTGTAAATTGGACCATCAGTAATCTGAAATTACATTAGGTAATTGAAATTATTACAGAACGTTATTGATGGGTGTTTCTTCAACGTCATAACTATAACAGACTACCCATAAAACGTATTAGTTTCTTTAATGGCTACGTTTTCTAGTCTACTTTCAATGCTGTTAAACGACTCACGTTCAGCGTCACAGGAAAACATTCCACAGGTACTTTCTTGAGCTCAAACCGCAGCACACACTCCGCTTCCTCAGCGGGCGCCACGTGGCCGCTCCTCGGGCCCACCTCCACGCTCAGGTACTTCCTCACCGAGGCGCAGGCGTACCTCCAGTTGTAGCAGAATGTCGCCGACCCCTCGTTCTTTATTGTGAACGGGATCGTCCGTTCGTATGTCGACGCCGTCTACGTAACCATAAATTTTAGATACCTATTTAATTAATTCCCATATAAATAATAATACATAAGGTGTCATTTTCATACTGTTAAAGGTGTTTAGTACACAGCAGAAAATATGTAAAAACTGTACCAAAGTATCATCATCATCACGACTCATCACGTCTCCACTGTTGGGGCACGGTTCTCCTTCCAATTAATGAAGAGTTTAGGCCTAGTCCACCACGCTGGCCAAGTGCGGTTTGGCGGTACCAAAGTATGCTATGCTGTAATAACCTGGTCAAAGTGGATACTCGTAATAGCTTCAGGGTTCAACGTGTGCTGGTAATCCTTCATCTTGTAAGTGACAGTCGGTTGTATCGAGTAGCTGAGAGCGTTCACACACAGCACCAGCGGCCGCGACACATGCGTCACTTTGCAATGTATCTTGAAAGTTAGCGGCCCGTCTTTTGTTGGTGTGTAGACTATTCTGTTGAGGGAAGCTTTTTTGAGAATTGAACAAATGTGATACTTTTATACATACTAGTATGAATTTATTGTTCACCACAATAGCAAAACATACAAAAAAAGACTTATAAACTAGGAACATTGATCAATAGGAGGCCCTTCTTAAGTAAGTGTGTAATGTATATTCTAACCTTATTGGTGTATCGCTGCACGGTTTCAAAATACCTTCCGGAGGTAGGACCACTACCGAAGCTTTGCCAGATTCATTCAATAAAGAATTTCCCTTAAATTCAAACGTAAGCTCCTCCATTTCAGAGTTCCGCAAAACAACTGTATCTGAAGTTGTGAACCCAATCATTGAATTTTTTATGAGAAGATTGCACGGAACAAATGTCACTTTAGCTTCTCTGACTATTCCCACCACCAACATATCTAGTTCTATACTCTTGGCAGGTAAATGTACCTTCCAAAGTGACTCATACACCTGGAAAAAATATATCGATCTTTATTGAAACTGCATAAGTACTTGTAGAGTATCTAAATGGTACATTTTCTGGATCTAATTATTGTAATTAATTATCGCCATATATGAGTAGTCATATTATTATGTTACCGCTGCTCTACGGAAAACAGCGCTACGCTAGTCTAGTGTTGTAGTTCTCACTACCGGTATTTTTCGGTGCCTTATATCGCGTAAAAAATACATTAAATTTAATGAATCTCACCCCCGGCGCGGTCGGCACAAACGTGAAGGTGACTTCAGAGGAGCTGCCTCCGTCCACATAGTCCTTCAGTTTATTGCTATGCATCGGAACCAGCTCGGACTCATCCGACAATACCGACTCTATCAAGTATTCGTAACCTTCAACGGTCGGGTTTACCACGTTTAATGACCTGGGATGAACAATATTATGGGTAATGAAGCTACTTCGAATTGGTTGTGAGACGCAAAAAACAAAATCATCCGCGATCCATATTTTTTATGGAGACCTAAAAATCGTTTTCTTCATACAAAAGACATCAACGCGTTCACTGAACTTTCAAAAAACTTCAAATCATACAAAAGACATCAACGCGTTCAATGAACTTTCAAAAAACTTCAAAGTCTACTACAATTTGATGAATGTCGGTGCGCGGATATGCGATAAAACAAATCGCGAGGAATTTATATGAATATCGCTTAAAAATCGTGTCGCCTTGGTGAATCACACACAATGTCCCACTACCATCAATGAATCCTGTAATTTTTCCATATCCTTAAATTTGCTGAAAATTATGAAGACATACTTTTTATAGCAGCCCGAGCCCAACACGTTGAATTCTAAGACAGTGGTGTGTTCAGCCAACTCCTTCCCTCCCTTCCTCCGGCCTGACGTCAAGTAGTCACTCTCTTCCACGTCCAGATGTATGTAGGGGATCAGCGACCTCGCTTTTATCCTGCAGCTTAGATTTTGGTCTTGCGTATCTAGGTTATCTGAAGAATCAGTTGTGCAAAATTATAACCAATTTAGGAATACTTAATTACTTTAATTAATGCAACTTTAAATAACTTTGTTCCAATTACCTATGTCACTGGTAAGCCGTACTCGATACTCGAAAGCCTCGAGCGGAGAGAATTTGACCGTAAACGTTTCGAGTTTCTGCGGCGGTATGCACGCTCTGCTCGGAGCCACACTGAACGGCTGGTCGGCCTCGAACCACGTGTCCGCGCTCTCTCGGTCCACAGATCCACTGAACAACGTCACCCTACTCTCATCTGAAAGTTCACTCAAATTAATTAGTTAATTCACTCAGATGAAGGTCCTTTATCGAATGTAGAGTATATTTACCTGCTGGTTTGTCTTGACTCTCTGGCTCAGGTTCTTCGACTGGTACAGCGGTCTCACTCACTACCGCAAGGTTGACGGTTAGCTGAAAATATAATAATGTAGGATAGATGTATACTGTCTGATTGATAATAATTTGTGCCTTGGCCTTATTGACCATGATTGCATTAAAACTTACCTCTGAAATGATGTTCTTATCAATTCTTGTTGGGAAGTGTTCGTCAATGTAGAATCTCCAAGCAATCCTCATGGGTACATCTCCAATATTTTCGACACTAAACTCAAATGTTTTGCTCTGAAATGTATAAGTACAAGTATAGAATAGTTAAGTAGTTTGAGTACCTACTTATCACGATTTATTACCTTTCAAAAACTACGAATCAATTATCGATATGATAATGATATTATTTTATGTATTACATACCTCGTAAATAAAGATATCTGCCAGATGTATTTTGTCTTCCAAATTGCTTTTGTATTTGGCATACTCCGTGACTGCTGAATACAGTATTGCTATATTTAATGCCGTTAGGGGTGCTCCGATAGGAAATACTTCTTTTTCAGGTGTGATTTGTGCCTGTCTCTCAATTATGCCGAGATCGCTGTAAATAAATCATATTTAGTTTTAAAAGATGTTGAACGATTTAGTAGGTTATATTTAAATAGTTTTACATACCCATCATGTCCGAACTCCACCGCACACTGTTGATTATCCCAAGCTGGGTCTTTAATCTCCATCGCCAGGTCCTCATCATTGACTGCTACAAGGCTGCATTCTAGTAATTCCTGTCGACAAATAATAGCTTTTATTAAATAAGATTCTATCTCTACCGAAAAATAATTGGTAGTAATCTCATACTACTAAATACATTTCTTTAACTTTCTTTATCATTACAACCGAGGCTTAGTTGTCGGCTGTACGAAGAAGGCCGAGGACAGAGTTTTTGGCGTCTCGCCTAGGTCTGGCAGTGAACGATTACTCGCTGATAATAATGACGGTATACCTTCATTAAAATGACGGGTTCCGCAGACAAGTACACAATCTCCAAGTCCTTCTCCTCTCCGGGGCTGATGTACCCGCTGGATGGTTTAACCAATAGGAACACGGCGTCGCGCCACGTGAACTTGTAGAGCTTGTCGGAGTTGTTAGCCATGACGACGGTCCGTCTGTGCATCACTGCTACCTCACACCCTCCTGGGAATTTTAAATATTAAGAGTATAGTAATTTTTGTAAATAACTTGTATTCCTATGTTACGAGATTGCTAGGGTAGAGCAGCAGGTCCGGAAAGTCGCCGTAGTTATAGGAAGGCCTATACCCAACACGGTATGATAACGGATGGACGCCTCATGATGGAGATTTTGGTGATGTTACCAATTAAGACAAGGATATTTAATAGCGCCTATTTACCAAAATCTAACAGGTACTTAAGTAGCGTCGGCTCCCCGACCACCATATCACTGATCTTGGTCGAGATCAGCGATCTAGTCTTTTGTTTCTTCTTTTTGGTCTTTTTGTCCTTCTTCTCCTTTCTCTCTGCCTTCTTGCTCGGCTCAGCGGCGCTGATCGTGGTGTCCGTGTCGAAAGGCTCTAGGTCTGGAGGAAGCATCTCCAGTCCAATCAAGACAACATCCTCTATGAATGCTTCGGCAGAGCAAACCACCTGTTCGATTGAGGATTATTTTAAGAAATAGGGCTTAAAAAGAAATATATAAAGTACGTAAGTTGTAAACGTACCGTATAATTTTCATAAGGATTGTCCGCAATAGAAATTTTCACTTCGCAATTAGATTTTCCTTTTCGAAGTGGATTGTAATGGACAATTATTTTAGCTGTCTCGGCCGGTAATAGTTTTAGAATAAAATCGTAATTTATGTCATCTGAAATCAAAAATACAAAGTGACCAGAAAAAAATATACTTAATATATGAGTAATTTATTTACGTCGTAAGGTCGTTTATTTGACACTATTTTACACTGAACATGCATGGTCATTATGATCAAGGCTCAAGTTAACACACGTATGGTAAAAATAGTTAACAAACCATTATTCTCAGCCAGCACGTCTCGCTCGGCCGCGGCGCATGACGTCAACCAGAACACGCGCCTGTCTTCCACCCCCTCTTCCTCCAGCACCAGCGTCACCACGCACGGCACCCGGCTGACGTTCTCAAACTCCACCCCCGCGTCGGTCACTGACCCCAGGCATGTCACGGGGAAACTCAGCTCACCCAACTTAAATGCCGTCATGGTGGGACTAGTGAACTGAATGCGCGGTATGTGCGCTTCGCCTATTATGCATAGGGTGTACAACTGGCTTTCTTTCTCGTTCAGTTTTAGCCTTATTTCTAGGACTGCTCGGTATTCCTGTAGAAAATATGATGATAAAGGACATAAAAAAGCTTTAATAGCTGAAGCTTTCTAGGATAGCAACTAATATTACCTCCAGAGCTTTTGGCGTAAATATGATGTCCAAATTCTTATGAGTCAAAGGCTCAATATGTGCTTCATTCCGGTCAAGTGAGAATATTTCCGCGTTGGAGTTACTTTGGTACAGCAGCTTCATGGCCAAGGCACATGGGACCAGACCATTGTTATACAAGTCGATGGTAGCCACGTACTCCGTCCCCACTATCACGTAGAGGAAGTGTAGAGTGACCGAGTCCTCGACAAACACGCAGTGCGGCGTTGTCTGAAACATTTTAAAAATAATCGTATATACCCAATGTTTGAACCATGTTCCAAAAGAAAAGGGTAATGATTCTAGCTTCCCAACCCGCCTGCCAAGCTTCTAAATTATAACAAACATCATTTCATAACTTTACCTCACAGTTATCGTAGTCGGACAGATCTTTCAGAATCATCTGCTCCCTGAAAGTATTATCCAAGTTCCAAAAGTCTAGAGAAGGTATTGCTCCGATGCCGACAAGCCTCAGAGGCACCCCATCAGCCTCGGCAGGGCAGGTGTCGCTGATGATGAACTGCACAGTTTCCTCGTACTTCTGTGCTTCTTCGGCAAAGAAGCTCACTTGCAAGGTCCTACTTGCGCCCGGTGCCAGCAGATTGTCATCATTCGAAATTGTGAATTTTCCGCATTTGATTGGAGGGTTTTTGATTCTGGAAGTAGGTAAATAAATGTTATGTGGAATTCATAAGCGTGTTAAAAAAAGCCTCCTTATCATATCCTTTTGAGACAACATCCGATTATTGGCTTGCACCTTGCTTAGCTATATTAGTTCATTTGGTCTGAAAGCACTCATACGAATTCAGGGGGTTGACTTCGGCAATATTCACTATTTTATTTCCACTTACTTATTATCCTTCCCCTTTGTAGATACAGGTGATTTAGGGGTTCCTGTACGTGATTTTGGCACATCTACCTCAACTATATTTTGTTCTGGTACTATAAGTGTGTATGTGAACGGACATTTGCTAGTGTTGGTCAGAATAACCTCTCGCGTCACACTGGTTCCCATCGATATCACACCTAAGTTTAATTCGCCCAATGGGTACAGTGAAAAACTGAAATACAAAATAAATTATATTGAAAAGTTGGGATGTTAATGGACGGAAATATTGCATATATGATTACTTTACCATTCTAATTCCAATTTCGATACTACGGATTGTTATATATGCAAAGTTCTTACGTATTGTAAAATGACGCAATAGACATGCAAATAGGAAATTCTGCCACTATAACTTGGTCTTTCCCCCCGTCCAGCAGCAAGCAAGTGTAAGCGGGCACGTTGTGTAGACTCGCCTTTGTCTTCGGTGTACATTCGAACTCTATCCTCGTTGGTTTCAAACTTGGCAGTAGCACCCCCGTTTGTGGCGATGCCCGCATCGACTTCAGCAACATGGGTTCGGGAAACTTTGACACTTTCTTTAACCTGAAAAAGCTCTTTAGAATAGAACTCTTTATTTTGGCCCATGAAAGTATTTTTTACAAAATAACAACTTATAAATAAAAAAAACACAAAAAGGCGGTCTTATTGCTTTAAGTAATCTCTACCAGACCACTTCTTGAATTAAAAAATGTTTTTATTTCTACACAGGCCGGCCGGTCTTACAAAAATAAGCTGTATATTCATATCCATACAAACGTATCAAACTCACTTGAAGTAAATGTTGTATTTCCCGCGGTTCAGCAGCGTTACTTCGCGCACCTCGGTGGAGTTGACTTTCACGTGTCCGTAGTCGAGGTAGTGCGTGGCGTCGTCTTCGTACGCGATCTGCACCTGCACGTCGTAGCACTCCGCCGACAGGGATATGGTGCGGCTCAGTAACGGCTCCCCACGCCCTTCGGACTGGTATATCTGGAGGCAAAAGGATAATTTCATAAATCCATAATAATACCTAATTATGCATCGTTGTTGAAAACGTATGTATCTGTAGATACATACTATCATATATATCACATATACGATGCTATGTATAGCATCATTCAACTTTTTTTCGGGAACTTAAATTATTCAATAATTTTCCGCTCGTGTTAAAAACTAAATACCTAACTACTACTACCAATGTTATTCAGAGATACTTACGTCGATTATCAATGGTATTTTCGCGACTCCGACTTTGCTTGCCATATAAGTGACTGTCACTACTGTATTGTCGTATCGCCGTACAGTCCCAGACTTGAGCGACATTGTATAGTTCTCCTCTAGCTCTTCGGGATTACGTATCTTCCACATTACAGGCAGCATAGATTCATTCTTTATTACAAATCTATCATCCTTGCGTCGGTAAAGTAGGAGCTTTCCGTAATCTATAAAATTATAAAAATACTATAAAAAGTCCTACGTATAATGGGTATATTCAAACGATGTAACCAGTGTCGCCCGGATGAGGAAGGTTAGATGAGGACAGACTTGTATTAGACAAATCAAAGGTTATTACAAAGGTTCCACTCGAGAGAGCCACGTACAGGAACTTCACCCCCTACCAGAATAGAAGCCCATAACAAAGAGTATAAAGTTACCTATGACATTAGAGAGAGGCAATATCTCGATGACGGGGGTGACTCCGGTGCACGCCACGTCCACAGACACGATCTCCGGGTTGTCTCTGATGCAGAATAGCAGCGTGGCGTGGTGCTCGCCCGCGGCTGTGGGGGCTGCTGATATCTTCACTTGTGCTCTCATCCCGGCCTGGTGGACACAGATTAACAATATATATTTTTAGGGACGTATATGTTTGGGTACTTACTTATACAGAGATGTATCTGGGAATTGATTAATAACATAAATGCCACCCTCTATTATAGAATAGTATACTTTGGTTCATATTTTTTTACTATCTAACTAGAATAATAAGCAACGGGGCAACAACCATAACGTTATATTTTTGACAAAATAAAATTATCTTACTTCTATTGTGATTAAACTTTCATCAACTTTAAAAACGTCTGTATCTTCTGTAAATTCAATACCAATTTCGTCGATCATCAGAGAGGAGTTTCTCAATTTGACTGTGTAACTTTCTTCGTAAACTCTGGAAATGAATGATACGTTTTAGGATCTAGAAAAGAACATTAGACTGTGTTAACAAATATGTAACGTAATTTTTACCTTTTGCTGCCTATAAATATAGGTCCAAAGTGGAATAGTTTCCGGTCATCCAGATACGTGTGTTTGTACACCGCTTCTTGGCCCTCTACCGAGCGCCGTACAAAATCACGGAACATCTTTTTTGGTCGACTGTCTATTCTGTATTACAACATAATATACAAAAGTTAACATACACACTAATTCCATGTACTTATATACTCCCGTGCGGGATAGGAAGGCACCTAGGCAAAAGTACATTGCTGCACTCATCAAATAACATTGATTACCTGGGAAGGTCACAGAGTCCAGAAGCTTTTACACTGACCCGGGATTGAGGCCAGCCAGAAACTTGGACAAATCGCTTTAAAAAGAAATTGCCTTCGGTTTCCGGTGTGAACGCAAATTTACATCTCACTAAGTCGCCAGGCTCCAATACCAAACGATGCTCGATATCTGAGGATATATATGTAAAATGATTGTACATTACTACATATTAGGAGAGCCCACGTGATCATGATTCATGAAAAAATGCGTACCGGTAGTTGACGGGACGCTGTACAGAGATAAAGGATGGCCGGTGTCGTCTTCAGCTGATTCGCCCACCGACTTATCAACACTTCTGACTGCAGTCGTTGATGTTTGGGCTGACACCTAAAATTACACGATATGAGGAAAAATTCAAACCCAATGTAGATAAAACATCGTACACTATTATCCATTGATTAAGTACTTAGTACCATTTTTCCACATAAGCAATGCCATTTTGATAGGCAATTTATAACATTATCTTGAGTTGAATCGTCAAATAATTTCAAATTAATTGTTTGGTTACATTCGCATCTTTTGATCTGAAATAACATTTTCGTTTATACACAACACTCATAAAATCTCAAGTAGATATAGTAGAGATCTGCATTCTTATAGAAGTCATACATACAGGAGGCTCCTTCAAAAACTTCCACGTAAGCGCATCTTCTTGCTGCAGTACCGGAAGTGTCTTTGGCAGTAACACCGTGTAGTTTTCAACTTTAGCTTCAGTGTGTATAATTTCATGCATTGGATCTTCTTTCAAAGCTTCTTGAACCTCTGGAGAGTCTTTGAACACGTTGATCAGACATTCCTTGTAGAGGATACTCGGGTACATGACTATGGATAGAGGAAAACCTTTTTCTATTTCAGCGTCATCGTGGTGTACCTGTTAACGATTATTTTTGATTATTTTATGGTAGCCATGGTCTTTATAATTAATGTTTATAAACTTCGTTAACTAAAAAAGTTCGTTAACGCAGTATACAATCAATTTTGATATTACTTCAGTCTCCGTTTTCAGTTTAGCTTTCTTCAGCGAAGGAGATCGTTTTTTCATCGGGGTAGCCATTTCACATTCGTTCACTATCCAATTACTCGCAACACTCAGGAGGCTTTCAAAAGTGTTATTTGCGTAATCATTAAATTTAGAGGACATCAACAAATATTCAGTTGTTTGTCTTGCTAAAATGAAATAATAAAACATTAATGCAGCTTTATAAATCTCCGTTATTGTAGACTGATCTAACAACACACATGCCAATCTACTGGACGTATCGAGGTAAAATTGGGTATACTTACAAATACCTAACATTTTCATGGGAAGTCTCTTTAATTTACTCATAAAAAATCTGCTTAGTTAATACATTTGCTCAGTACACACCTGACTTCTGTTCATCTTTCTTGGACTTCTTTTTGTCTACATTAGTAACGACATCATGAGTTGTTGGTTTAGTAGGTACCGCTTGAATATTTAAAAAGTTATGTATTATTTGTATCGACTAAAATATTTAAATTACACGATTCAAAATTGATTAAATAACTTACTTTTCGGCCGATTTTTACCTCCATGCTTTTTTATTTGGCTGAAAAAAGAAGATAATATGTGACTCAGTATCAAGATTCATAATCATAATGTTGACACTTAACATCAAAAGAACAATTATAATGTTGTTTCATTTTTCCGGTTAACAAGACCAGATAACCGAGACCAATAGTATAATTTATAATAATAACAATCGTATGTAGGTATGTTTTGTTACATTATTGTCTTAGCGATACTTCGTCTCTTCCGTTCTGCCAGGCCGTGTTCATAGTAAATCGATTTTATTTCTGGAGAAACGTTTTCGAACTCTTCCTCTGTCATTTCCTCAATACTCTGGATAATTTCCTTTATTTCCTCTTCATTATACAATTTAGGTTTGTTCCTGCAGATAAAATATAAGCTTCAGCGTTAGTATAGGGACAAATCATTCTTGTGACCCATTGAAATTACAAAATGGGACAAATACTGTTAGATATTTTTACTATTATGATACAATTTACAGACCAAATTAATGGCGATTCTTATATTTATATCATACTCACAATTCTTTATTATCTCTCTCCGCTAGGCTCTGTTCATAGCGCGCGGCCCACGCGGGAAATTCTGAATGGCACAGGACCAGGTGAATATTGGATATTGAACGTTTACATTTTAAAACAGTCATGAGAACTGATGTCGGAGTCCTTATAACAACACTGTTTAAATTATCAACAATAAATCCCTTGGAATATTTGTCTTGTTCGAAATAGTCGGTGAGCAAGCGTTGAATTAAGTTCTGTAAAAATATAGTATGCATATTAATTTCACGCCAATATTACGAGTAGTTATTGTTAAAGTTGTACCCAATTTACAAACGGTAGACATTGAAACCAATGATGCTGAAATTACTACTAAGAAAGCAGTATTACCAATGGAAACATGGTATCCTGCTCTATAGCAACAGATGCGTTCTTTGCCTTTCCTTTCCCTTCCTTCTTGCGGTTCTTCGACGGAGTCGCCGCCTTGCTCTTCCATATAACCTCTAACTTCATCATAATGGTTTCTACCTCATCAGCTGGGCCACTGTTTCTCCCAACTATATAAAATAAGTTATTTTTAACGCAATCATTACTATAATTTTTTATAGAGTTTGAAATTTGATTCTCTGGGGTTCTTACAGAACCTCCTTCTTTTTTCGAAGTCGGTCAAAAATTTAGTAGTAGTTTACCTTCATTGTTGGCATCATCAGTAGAAGCTCCAACATTGGCAGCGGGCCTACTTGACTGCCTTGCGCTGGTGTTTCCGTAAAGCTCGTCTATGATCGATAGAGCTTCGCTCTTCGCTCCACTCTCGCTCGTACACAAGGCGTCAGCGAAGGCTCGATCGAAAGTTATTGTTGGTATTTGTAGGTTTTTCCCAATTGAATACGCCATCTCTTGACTGTACTGCTCTAAAATGGTTTATTATTAATTATAAACAATCTGAATTTAATTAAATATTCATGATTTAATTACTATTAACGTACCTTGGTCAGGTGATCCATGAAAGAAAATGAGTATCCCTTTTAAACTTGGTGGTTTTTCATCTTCCGCTGGGGCAGGCTTCAACAATTGGAAACAATCATCCAAAGGGTCAATATTCTCATCCTTTAATGCTTTTAAAACATCTATATTTAAAAAGAAAATAATATATTTTTTTAGGTTTTCTGCTACACTTTTCGTAGGCGGAAGTGCTACGCTTTGTGTAGACAAGAGGGCTACGAGTTTCGTAGGCATGTATCCGTTTTTTTTGTGTCTTAAACCTATTTCTACGCTATCATAGTAGACTGAGATGCATTGTTTGTGTTATATCTTACACATTTTCTGCGAAATTATTGTAGTAAGTAGGTATATAACGTTTCTTGGTTGTTTATTTCTATTCGTAAGCCTTTTATACACAAAATAGTCTAGTAACATCTGACTTACCTGAAATAATTTCAGATTCAGTTCTGGAAACTCGTTGACTTATTTCTTCAAGTGGCGATTTTTCAGTTTTGGCACTCATTTTCCGGGGACTCTTGGATTTTCTTGAAAAAGAAATGTAATATTTTGTACATAATCCATATCATCTCCTACTTGTACCTTTATTTTATTTTTTGAGATACTCACTTGGTCTTAGATGTAGTGGACGATTTTCGAGCAGACGTTGAATCTTCATTGATAAGTCTGTAATACAACAATATTCATATCACATTATGTTTATAATTTGTTGCAATTTATGGCTTTGATTGAAATTTTGGATCAGTCATTAGATAAGTGTTTGATACTTATGCATTGCAAGTGAAATAATTCCCTACTCTATTTTGGTATTTCAATGACTGCTGCTTTTAATAAAAACTGCTAAACCTTTCAATAACCATAAAAAAAGTACTTAAACATTTTTTTGTTCAGTCGTTATAATTTATTACTTTTCTGAATACCGTGTTATTTTTAGAGTACCTATGTGATTGTATATCATGGCATATGCATACTTACCTGTGTTAAACTACATCTTAGTTAAAACCTACATAACATAATTTAACTGTTAAAATTACTTATAACATTGAAACTTGATATGAGCGTTTGCCCACATAAGCTACATTCTAGCTTGGGGCTCATAAGCATGTACCTTAGTCGTAATCTTCACATGAATAAAATATTTTTGAATTGAATTTTGAATTGAATTTTCTCTGTACATCTGTCTGTACGCACGTACGGGTCGCGAGCCGTACCGCAGTTTGGAATAATTAATTATGATATATATAGAATGTTGTTTTTTACGGGTAGTATACGGTACATACTGTTCAACGCGCTGCGCGTACGCGTGGTTGATACGTCTATAGATGATTGTTTTATGTTATTGTTTTACGGGTAGTATACGATACATACTGTTCAACGCGCTGTGTGAAGGTGTGGTAAAAGTCGAGTAGCGGCGCCGGGAGGGCGGCCCCGGCGGCGGCGCGCGGCAGCAGCAGCTCGGCCGGCTGCCCGTAGTACTTCATCAGCAGCGAGTAGATCTTGTCCTCTTCACTCCATTTACTAGATGTAGTGAATAAATAGTTGTTAGCGATAGGTGGATACTAAAATTCATACAAAATTATTTTTAAACCTAAAATTGTTCATAAATAGCTGGTACCTATTTATATTGTATTTTTACATATCATTAAATTTTACCAAAATAGTTGTGCATCATCATCAGCCTTCAGCAGTCCAATGCTGAACGTTGCCGGGACAGTTAACCAAGTTTACAACACAAACAAGTGTATTCACAAAAGACTAACGGATCACAATGCGCGAACACCAGCTCAATCGGGAAGTTACACGGGTTCATCAGCCCGAAGTACGCGTGCTGCGGCTGTGCCCACGGCAGGGCGGGCGGGAACCGCGCCGAAGGACCAACCACGCGCACGCACGGGACCACGCCCGCGCCGCGCACTGGCAGCACCAGGGGGGAGTGGTTCAGGTGGAAGTGGAGGGTGAGCTGCCCGTGGTAGGTTATCTGAGGTGAGGGGAAAAGGGAGGGAAGATTAGGTTTACACGTCACAGCTAGTTGCCGCTACATGGGTTCGTTATCGACGAATATAAACGTCACTATATCTCTATTCGCCATAAATACGGCGCTGTGATTGGTGGAACGCGCATGAAATGGGTTTATCGACGTCGATAACGAACCCGTGTAGCCGCCGCGGCAGTAACAATCTTAGCAAATACGTAATTTAAGAAGTACTGTACTGACCTCCATAGAAGGTCGGAAGGCGACGCTGAGCCAACCCTCCTGCCCCGCATCGTACACCCCGGACGAGTCCTGGATGGTGATGGCCGCTGCACCGACACTTTTCACTGTCAACGTTGCATACCACACGCAGGCCGGCTTGCCTCTGAAAGTTCAAGTTCGTAATTGTCATGTTACGCTAACACGTGTTATACAGGGTGTCCCGTAAATAGTTGTTAGTTTGATAAATGTTTAGTGGACCAATGGAAAGGGATTGATTCTTTGCTTCTCCATATAAAAGAGGATGGGCAAAAATATATGGGAGCTGGGACCACCCTCCAATAGCAATAAGATTAACATCGTTGGATAGGTCTTGTCAATAGGAATAACTTTTGCTTTGACAGCTTTGTTGTCACAGTTGTCCGTTTAGAGATATTTGACTTATAAGTTCCGATACTTGTCAGTTCATCTTACTGCTATTGGAGGCTGGACCACCCTCCAATAGCATTAAAACTAACGTCGTTGGATAGGTCTTGTCAATAGGAATAACTTTTGATTTGACAGCTTTGTTGTCACAGTTGTCCGTTCAGAGATATATGACATATAAGTTCCGATAGGGGGTTAATTAAATATTTTCTTGGGAAATAATACACGGTGATTATTTAATTATTTATTATTATAATTACACTATCTACACTATCAGACGAGATCTGGGCATATTGGATGACAATAACTGACGATAAAAAACAAAAAGGGCAGCGGTGGAGGTGTATTCTGCCCGTAACTTCTGTTACGTCGTCGTCTTGTCAAAGCAAAAGTTAATCCTATTGACAAGACCTATCCAATGACATTAGTCTTACTGCTATTGGAGGGTGGTCCAGCCTCCAATAGCAGTAAGATGAACTGACGATTATCGGAACTTATAAGTCAAATATCTCTGAACGGACAACTGTGACAACAAAGCTGTCAAAGCAAAGGTTATTCCTATTGACAAGACCTATCCAACGACATTAGTCTTACTGCTATTGGAGGGTGGTCCAGCCTCCAATAGCAGTAAGATGAACTGACGAGTATCGGAACTTATAAGTCAAATATCTCTGAACGGACAACTGTGACAACAAAGCTGTCAAAGCAAAGGTTATTCCTATTGACAAGACCTATCCAACGACATTAGTCTTACTGCTATTGGAGGGTGGTCCAGCCTCCAATAGCAGTAAGATGAACTGACGAGTATCGGAACTTATAAGTCAAATATCTCTGAACGGACAACTGTGACAACAAAGCTGTCAAAGCAAAGGTTATTCCTATTGACAAGACCTATCCAACGACATTAGTCTTACTGCTATTGGAGGGTGGTCCAGCCTCCAATAGCAGTAAGATGAACTGACGAGTATCGGAACTTATAAGTCAAATATCTCTGAACGGACAACTGTGACAACAAAGCTGTCATAGCAAAAGTTATTCCTATTGACAAGACCTATCCAACGATGTTAGTCTTAATGCTATTGGAGGGTGGTCCCAATCTGCCCATTGTCATTTTGACTGTCACCTGACTTATTACTTTGGAGAAGCATTTTTTTTGCCTTACCAAATTCGAATCCCTCTTTTGTCTTGCAAGTCTTGCAATGCAGGAAAAACTTACATATTTTTGAGAGGTATCTTGTGGACGACTTTGTCTCCACACTTGACTGTACCAAAATCAATGGCAGTGACATGCGAGACTAGGTACGGCACGGCGCAGGTGGCGCGCACCACCACCGGAATAGTCACACCGTATGGCACCTGCAACAAAAAATACATAATATACTTACTTCATTATATCGAAAACACAACGTACTCTAAGTTTTCGCTACTCACACCAAGATTGAAAGTTTCTTCGTAATTCTGTTCAAGTTCTACGAACTTATCCCTGGTTGGAGAAAACCTCACATCCATCTTGCCAACGTCACCTGCCATCAACTTTCCACACAATTTGAATCCAACGAATGGTGGTATATTTGCAATCTTACTGAATCCTGGCTTGGTTGCTGCTGGCCCATAATTCGTTATATCGACTGACATGGATACCTGTAAATTATTTTATCTTTAAAATATGCTTGGAAATGGCATAGATAATACCCAATAACGCACCGCATTACGTGGTATAACTGCATACTTACAACGGTCCCAATAATAACAACTCCGAAGTCAACAGTACAGGCCATGGTTCGGAAGCCCGGGATTGGCCCAGTCCGCCCCCCGGTCAGGTACATCGGCAGTATTTCCGGACGCTGCCTCAAGTGCTCTAACACAAGCTGCTTCTCTATCACCAGCTCGATGTCCATCAATGAAGGGTAATCGTCCTGAAACTTACCTCTAATGAATTACTATCCTTACTCAGAAATAAGTATTAATTCAAACGTTTTTCTTACCTCATCTGAAACTATGTACCAGTCTTCATGTTCGGGCAGATCTTCAATAGTGGGTGAGGCCGATACAGGGGTGTTTAAGTGTTCATTATCTTCTGTTCTATAGAAAATCTCCTTCACTAAACATAGATATTCCGGTGTCAAAGTAGCTATGGCCAAATATGTGAATCCATCTGAAAGCTAGTCATGAAATATGTATAATGGTATTATTGTGATGTATGTCTCTGCTAAATATATTTTAAACTATTATATAGTATAGTTTCTGGCTACTCACAGTTGCTTGATCGTGTTTCTGAGATGTTAAGTAAACTTGAGGAATTTCTCCCCATCCAACTACTTCGATGGGTATGGGCGGACAGCATCCCAATTCAAGCTGAAATGTGTCTGTAAAGTATCCAATCACCCCGGGGCTAACCTCCACATCAATTTCGATATTTTCATATGCTTCAATCCTTTTCTCAGAAGGTGTTATGTCAGCAACGAATCCCGTGAGATTAACGTTTCTGGTACCAGTATTAATATACGTTCTGTATTCAAAAGGTAAAAGAGCTTTGTTGGTAATAATAAATTTTTGGAGTCCTTTTTCATGATACGACATAATCTTGTAATTTAGTTTGTGCGTATTAATTTCATATATCATATCCGAACTCTGTCCCGTTATAAGTATAGTCTCTGATGGTCCACCCAGCACTTCACATTCAAGTACAGCCTTTAAAACTATATTTTTTGGTGGGTTAAAAACTACATTGATAGTCATGTTACGATTTTGTTCTAAACTACCTCTGCAAGGTATAATCGATACAATATCATTTACGTCAACCTCATTATTTTTCCTCTTATCGGGAAACTTGTTTGCCCAATCTTCAGTAGCTGGGCAGTAGTCGGTACCAAGCATTGGTATAATTTTCCTTAAGACTCTATTTTCTATTGGTTCTGTCTGATGAGAGCTGCTGTCAGTCACTGGACTATCAGGTTCTTGTTTCGTAATGTTATGTATACTAATAACAGCTGACTTCTTTTCCATTTCAGTTTCTTGACCTTCATCTGGTAAAAGTGGAGAGGCACTTATAGCACTGTCATCTGTAGAAAAAATCATGGTATTTATTTCTTTATAATTATTATATTATAAAGTTTGGCAAATTTTATTAAATTCGTAATTTTCGACAAAACTGAAATAAAGTGTAACTTACAGTCTGTCCCTTCTAGTTCATTAGTATCAGTACTATCTTCTGGTCCAGACGGCGGCTGGGACAATGAAAAGAACACGTGATGTTATTTTAATAAACATACACTCACGCCTTGTACTAATGTACTCCCTTGCGGGGTAGGTAGAGGTACATTGCTGCACCCACTTTTCGCCAGAGCGTTATGTTAGTCCCAATGTAATAGGGGGCGGGCCTATTGCCATTTTACGGGCACATCCAAGACCCGAGAACAAATATCTGTATTTAAACAAATATCTGCCCCAGCTGGGAATCGAACCCGGGACCATCGGCTCAGTGGTCAGGGTCACTAACCACTACGCCATTCGGTCCTCAGTTATTTTAATATGGCACATAATATTTAGTAGTTATCAGAAAACTTATTAAGTAAATCTTTTACCGGTTCTATATCGGTAATTTCCACAGTTTTCCACAAGAATTTATAGCAAACTAATAACGGAGTCACATTCTCTGCTTCAAAAGTTTTGCTTTCAATGCTAAAATTCCGAATACATTTGAAGTCAACTTGTTGTGCCAAAAATCGTATGTTCGGAAAATTTACTGTTCCAACGAGTTTTATGACATCCTGAAAGTTTATTTTATTAATATTAAAATGAAACACTAGAAACACCAAATATAAAAATAATAATAGTCCTTACTTTACTTTTGGGTCCTTTGAACCGAATATTTACAGAGTCAGTGTAGGTTTTAGAGTTGAAAGTTTTGTGCTTCGTAGTGTCAAACACTATTTGTAATTTCATGACCCTCTGATCGTCAAGTGTTTCTACTATGTTATTTGTGAAAACAAATGCCATTTTAATTTTATGAATATCTTCAAAGAATTTCAGAGATTCTTTAATATATGGTGGTACAAGATTCTCTGTAAGACAATCTATTATAACTTTAGACTCATCTTTCTTTTCTTTAGAAAGTCTCCCCATATCAATATCTGATTCCAAATATTTTATGCAACAGCAATCGTTTGCCTCTTCAGGAGGAATTACATACGTTTGTCTTTTCTTTAAAACAGCGAAAGGAGGCTTTATATCGATCTCTATTTCTAGAGGTAATTTAGACACATTTTTGATCGTAAGAATATCTGTAAAGTATGTTATATTTAAAATATATCAGTCTTATCTAATTAACAACAATTAAAAATAAAGTTACGTTACTATACTTACCTGTAATTTTATAGTGTTGACTAAACGGTCCATAATCGTATCGAAATTCCATGAGTTTCGTTGATAGCTCCAGTTTGGGGTCAACAAACTCTGCAGTAACGGGGCACTCCAGCAGTAGTTCCTTCTTGTTGACTCCCTCGACGGTTCCGAGTAGAAACCACACGTCCGTCACTGTGGCGGCAGTCCGTGACACACCCGTCACTGACAGTTCCACCTTCTCTCCAGCTGCCAGTTTCATTGATCGGGGATTCAAATCGAAGAAAGGCCTGAAATGCATCCATATCAGTTACAGTATCATTTATCCAGATGCAGTTTACCTTTTTATCTACTTACGTGGTTAATTCCTTTTTCTTAGACGTTTTATAATTTTCATTCCACTCTAGTATATGGAGTTTGGTGCCACAATTTTCCATAACAACTTTACAGTTCATTTTGACATGAGTAAAATGCAATCCAAGTATGATTTTGTCTCGATGCTCCCCTACAACTATGCTAGTTCCGTAGCCAGTGGCTGTAAGTGGTACTACCTAAAAGGTTACAACAGTTAAATCAAATCTAAATAGACTCTACTTGGATTTTCTTAAATACGATCGATCCCAAAAATGTGGCTATCAAAAGCTTTCCTCGGTTGGTTGCTTTATAAACAGTTTATAAACCGAGATATTTTATAAAGTTAATTAATCTCTTACTGCATCTAAGAATGCCATACTTGGCATTGAGAGTTTTTGGCCCCTCATTTAAGAACGATGTAGTTACGATGCATATTAAGATTTTTTTAAACTTACGGTTTCACTATACTGCTCGAACTTGACGAGCAGTTTATTGGTAGCTTTGCCGGCGTCCAGGAGGAGCGCCGTGACCGCCACGTCCAGTTGAGACTCCGGCAGTAGGGCGCCCTCGCTCGGCTCTATCAGCCAACTCTTTAATTTGCCGACCTTTAAAACAATATTATATGAAGTTTTTTAAAATATTTTGGGCTTGCAATTCATATACATAATAGGTTTAGGGAAACTAAAAGTCACCTTAAAGCATTTAGTACTAGGGTTTTCTGTTGGTCCAAAAACAATCATTACATGGTTACAGAGGGCGATCAAATTCATGATTGTGGGTACATAGTTTATATGGATGTCCTTTTGAAATGTATCAGTGACTTACCAAAGTAATCGTATAGTGAACAGTGATTGGTGAGTCATTGCTGAGCGTGAGTGTCTGGACGTCGGGAGTGAGGAGCTTCACTCTGCCCCAAGCCAGGCTGGGCGGAGAGCACGACACGATGGGGCGCACCCCGCACGCCGTGATGCGACAAATATCGATCACTTCAGACGATCCAAACAAACGGATTCTGAGGGATAGATTAAATGCAGATTGGATAATACGAGTACGTACAATGAAGTCCTCTAGAACCGGTGCAAAAGTGAATCAAGAAACTCCAGGATTCTATGTATTTCACAAGCTACAACTAGTTTACAATTCCATAAATACACAAGTAACTATATTTGTAATATTTATTGTATAGGTCAGGATTTAAACTATTACCTTAAAATATATTCATGATTCCCTTCAACACTCGTTACAACCTCCACCGGCAAAATGGTTGGTTCTCCTGGCGTTATGATTCCCTCTTTTAATTTGACATCAACTTTTAGTTCTCTTGGGTCCTGAATATGATAATGGTAAAAAACTTGATTATTAAAATGTTAATTAGTTTAGACATCCATATCCGTGAAAGTATAAACCACATTGATTGTTGAGCATTAGCATTGAGCATCACGAAACTTACCTCGATTTCCTCAACAGTAAAATACCCATAGACATCGGTGGCCGTGAAAACAACGTCATGTTGGTAGGGATAGTTGAGGAAGCACACATCGAGATGCAGGTCCGGTGCTGGCGTGATGTCCGGGACTTGAGCGTCGTACCTCACGGGCAGTACTAGTGGAGGACTGTCAGAATGCTCCAGCTCTATATCCATGGAGGTCTGATTAGCTCGCACTAGGTTTGCTAGTAGGGTCACCTGATAATGAAATTGTGTTAGCTGTATTCATGCTAGATGTTTAAAATAGTTAGAGTATACTCAGTATTTGCTAACATTCATTTTGAAAAGTAGTGGATCACAATGTGTTTAGTAATAACCTTCAAAGTAACTTTTGATTCAGGCGGTATATTGATTTTGCTCGGCTCCACAGTGAATTCCTTAGGCCATGTAGGTGTTTCAGGCTTCGGCCAGTCCATTACTGCGTAGTCTTGTAATGTTATACTGGGCACATCAGGGCCGTCTTCGGGCATTTTTATGCAAACATTTACGCTTATAACAGACTCGTTTATAACATCTAAATCCAAAGTTTTCGGGACTCCTATAATAATATCAAGTGTATAGTTAAGTTTATTTATAAGTTACTACATGTGAAGTTGATTCTCATTCAAAAACATTCCTAATACACACCTATACTCACTATTCCAAAATCTAAAAAAGGAGTACTAAATTTCAAAGACGGATAAATTACTTCTCCCCTGAAACACGAAACACATAAGCAGTATCATAATAACAGTCATCATAAAGAGTATATTCTTCATAGAAGTTGATAAGTGCTTACTTTAAATATAACTTGAGTGTAATATTCGTATCACGAATTACAAAACGAGTTTCTTCAAAATATGGTCCTTGATTTGGATTAGAAAACGATATTACAAATATCTCTTTTTGGCCCGGTCTCAGGCAGTGCATGTCTGGACTGCAAGATATTTTACTACCAAACAAAACGGGTGTTTCTTGGAAGAGTATTACACCGTTAATATGACCTGATAAAGAAAATAAATATAGAGTTTCCTCATGATTGGTCAACGGAATTAGTGATAGCAAAGCGCGCTTAGAGAGGAGTAGCCCATTTCTGTAAGTAATATACGTATTTACAATTCCAAGCACATATCACAAGAAATGTATTAAGTAGATACTTACCTCTATTAATAGCCACCACCTCATACCGGTAAACCTTCTTGATGTAGACCCTGTCCATGTCCAGAGTCTCGACGTTCAGGACGATATCCGGGGGCAGGGAAGCGCCGGTCAAGACGACAGGGATCCTACAGTATATGCCGTCTAGATCGAAGTAAACAGTCTCCTCGAAATCTCCATAAAATTTTGGCGCAAACGTGATTATGAGTTCAGTTGTTTTATTTGGCCATATTTGACCCTTCTGCAAAGTTTGAATCGACTGATCAACAATTTGTACAAAACACCTTTGCTGTATTTAACTTTGGTTCTAGATCTAGAGGTTTCCGGACTTATTGCAGAATTTTCATACGGTTTATCTGAGTTTTTTTGTATACTTACCTAACTGATGGATACAAATAACCTTCTGCCATTGAAACTAAGATACTGGCGAATAGTTTGAAATTTACTCACGATCGGATCAATAGTAAAATGCATATTTTCAAACAATAGAGACTCATCCGCGACCAACGCCAGTATCTCGTCGTAGAATATCCGGGTGTACACTCTGAGATGCTCGTCGCTGCTCAGAATATCGTAGTAAACCAACTTCGCGTCCTTGCCCAACTCATTTTCCTTCACATCGTAAAAAAGTTTCACCAGTTTTACTTTGTCATTGAAATCTGAAATGTTCACAGTAATTACAGTCAGCTGCATAAGTAGCTATACTTTTGTACCGGTCTGTTCAAAATCACAAGCTGCCTATTGATTCATTAGAAAATTTATGTATTTTAGTTAGTAGTTTAACGTAGTTTGATAAGGTACAAAAGCGTAGATCTACTTAGGCAGCTGACCGTAGGTGCTTCATGTCTATCTACAGTACCTAGTTAGTAGTTAGAGTTAGTGATGTAACGAATATTCGCATTCGCATTCGCGAATATTCGCACTTTTTTGGATATTCGCATTCGCATTCGCAAAATTTTGTGCGAATGTTTTGCGAATATCAGTAGGTACTTTTTAGAAAAAAACTATTTGAAAATAATGGTAGGTTAACAAAGTCAAAATCCATTCGTCTATAACTTTTTTTATTACAAGTTACCCTCTTAATTACTAGTCTTACTTTATCATATTTATTTACTTTGGAAAATGAAACTATAGATTTAGTTAATAGTTTCATAAGACCTAAACATAAATAAGCTCTTTAAACAATCAAAAAGCGTATTTTGACAATACGGCTGTCCAATTTCAAAACACAGTAAGCGCCAACTTAAAAAAAAAACGGGTCTTTGATTTATACATTATTTTAGGCGATTCCGCGCATTCCTGCATTGTCAGAATATCAAAAAACGGCTTAGAAACGAAAATAAAATTTCTAAAAACCTAGTAACTCCACCCTGCGAAATCAAAAATGCCACGAAAACCATTTTAAAACACAGTAAGAGCCACCAACCATTTTAAAACACAGTAAGTGAAAATGACTTACTAGGTTTTAAAATTGTCAATGGCGCTTACTAGGTTTTGAAATGGTCAGCAAAGGTAAATTTTTGCCCGTTAATTTTAGTAAGTCACAAATGGCATATATTATTACAAACACTTTTTTCGAAAAAATATCAGATATTTCAGAACCTGTATCTTTGAACCAATGAGACCTAGAGAGGTGAATTAAAAGTAAAACATAAGGAAATTTTGTCTTCTTTATAAAAGCCATAGAGACCTTTCTCGTCAGAACCTTTCTACTAGCCCTATTTTGCATAAACCAAAAAAACTCAAACATTGTAAACTAATTTTAGCTCAAAATTTAGGAAATATTGTCTAATTTAAGGCAGCCATAAATAATGTTCGTGTCAGACATGCCTTCTTAATATGGCGATTTGGTTAATTTAGATAAAACTTAAAAATATGCCGGTATTTCAGCTATTACTTAGTGCGGTCGTGTAAAAGTGCTGCAAAATTTGATTTATATTATGTGAAGGATCCAAAACATATAAAAAAATAAAAAACATATAAATTATTACGTTATTATTGCAATTTCAATATACTTTACTTGTTTTAAATTACACAATAATGGCTCTTACTAGGTTATAAAATGGTCAGTGAGGGCGGTTTTAGGGTGAGAAAACCATTTAAAACCTAGTTAGTGTTTTCTTTGGTGCATTACAGCAACAATATTAGTCATATTTAAATGAAATAGTATTGTATGTAAAGCCTAGGTTCTGCCGGTTCTTTTAAGCTTACATTCGTTTAGATATGTATCATAGTTTTACCAGGGCATTGAAATGAAGGGACAAAAACGTTTTTTGGCTCTCCTGAACATTTTGTCTCTTGGCTGTTACTGTGTTTTGAAATTGGACAGCCGAATATAGTGTCAGAGCAAGAGAGCCATAGATTTAAATAAGGTACGTGCACCAAAGATGGCACTATTCCTAAGATGGCCAATTTCAAAATTTAAATCTTTTAGACGCCCGGATAAGTTGTAATTTCGCTCTAATGTTTGGTTAGTGCCATAGAAAAAATAGCCTACGATTTACATCCTCATTTTTACAAACTTATTAGTATTTCTTTAAAATAAAAAACTATTTTCGTTTTTTTATTCAGACTTTCGTAGGTTCAATGGCATTCTGAAGAAGCTAAGCATTGTTTGTATTCTTTGTTGATGTTTATTTTATTTAATTACTTCTTGTCGCCTTGTTCCTATGAAGGCCCACCACACGCGTTGCCCGAGATGGCCCGGGCCTTACAGGACTATACAATATCATAGTTTCTTTGGAACATGAAAGAGACGATGAGTGATTTCGGCTATATTTTTATTATTATGTTATATTCAAACACAGAAACTAAACTTTAAGCGTAGTTACAGTCTCTTAGGTATCTTCTTTCCAATTTAAGTAATTATAAAATTAATAAAAATTCAAACATATTTTTTTCTAAACCCAATAAAGCCAATATTTAAGCATTGTTTTTATTTTTGTGAATTAGTAAAAAAACTGTTTTTACTTTAAAAAATTGTTAGAATAACAGAAGAACATTATCATTATAGACTTTTGTAATGAAGTTAGATTTAGTTTTGCTAAGCCTAAGATAGACCACCGTACTATTACGTCCAAAAAACGACAGTAATTGACTAATTAACAAAGAAGTTCATATTTTTGTTTATTTATTTATTTAACTCTTTATTGCACAAATATTACAAGTTTAAGTTTTAGGTAAAACATGGTTTTTGTTTTGATAGCATTCATAAATTACTTGATTAATATCGGGCCATGATAAGTGCCTATTTTCCTAAGAAGGCCAACATTAAAGGTGTTCGAAAATGATTGTTTCCGTAAAGAAGCTTGATTTAATCTGATGATTTATTTGTTGATTAATATTCAAAAATAAATGCAGAATATAGTAGGTAATCATGTTTATTTTCTTAAATTGTTTCTCATTTTAATATTTTTTTCTCATTTTTTATTTATTTAATTATTGCAAAAAATGGGCATTAAAAGGAGCACGTACCTTACGTTCAAATGTTTCGTGTTTAAGTCACCCTCAGAAACCGCACACAGTCGCAATGAGTCGAGATAAATAAAGGGTAACTACTTTAAAAAAAAACTGCAACTGGTATTGGCTATTCTGATTCGGAATGTGCCTAGAACGGAACGTACCTCGTTCAGTACGAGACTGCCATCAAACCATACAAATGACGCCACATTTGAACACAAACTGAATATTCGCATTCGCATTCGCATTCGCGAATGTCGATATCAGATATTCGCATTCGCATTCGCATTCGCGAATGTCCAAAAACACACATTCGTTACATCACTAGTTAGAGTTGTGCAAGCAATAGATTATTAACGTCCTATTATCACTGTCATCAATCGAACTTCATGAAAAAACTCCTCACCCGCATTGACGCAACTATTTTTCATGCAAGCGTAGGTGAGCGTGAACGGAGACTTGTTGGTGATCTTGAACGTCTGCTGTCGCACGAGCGTGTTGAATGTATCGGAGAATAGCACCTTTTGTTTCTCTAACTCCACCTTAACCGTGTGAGCTGAGCTTGCTAGCCGAATGCAAAATACTTCCCCTGTTCAATATATTTTTTATTATTAGGTACTTATCTACTACTATAATAATTCATCTATTTTAGTCCCTCGTCCTCCTGTAAAATATTTCCCGAAGCAATATTTCAATAACGAGGTTGGTGCATAATTAGGTTGTTACGAATGTTACGATATACGTAGTAATCATCGTTTAGTTTTACAAATAAATGTATGATTCAAATATAGCGTACCTGTTTCAAATATAGCGTGTAAAAATCCTATAGATTCTTCCAAATGCATGGTTTTAAATCCCACTTTGATATCGAATCTCTCGCCCGGATGTAAGAACGCACTTTTCGGATGGACCGTAAAAGGCCTGAAAAAAGTATAAAATGAATCATCAGTCTCCGTTTGTACATAACGTAATTCACGGGGTAGGTAACTTGTTGAAAAACTTACGCTTGAGTTTTCAAAGTAAAACCAGCTGGTATACAACCGATGTTGTGAATACTGACGGTGTGATGCGTTTGAACTTTTAGGGGCGTCGCCGGCACGTTGACTTGGTCAGGGAAGTCGAACATCGGACGTGCCCCAATAGCTGGCAATAAAATATATTCGAATAAATAGTTTAGATCTGGTTTAGATATGAAAATCCACTACTTTTAGGTCTAGACTCACCCACTTAAACTCACCAATGATCGGTAGCACATATTCTTGAGTATCCGTAGTAAACTTGACACAATGAACATAGTCCACGTATTGTAGCGGCAGGAAGTTAATATTGAAACTGACTCCCATTCCCGGGGCTAGCCGGGATAGCAACTGACCACCACATAGCTTGATGGAGAAGGTGGAGCTATCCGGAAACTTCATAGTTAGGAATACTGGAGACTGAAAATTTGGAATTCATAATCTAGATTGTATATGTATTATGATATGAAGAAGATCGCAATATCTAAGCGTAGTCGAGATACTACTATGGCCACGGGACAACATAAAGAAAATAAAATGAATATCGTGTATAATATTAAAACGCATACCAAGCTCGTATTCCTAACAGTAAACTTGGCCACGTATTTATCGTTGGGCTTATAGTTCTGGAACACGACGGCTCGAGGTGCGAAGATCAGTGCAGCATGAGCTGTGTCTCCGTCAGACACCAGGTTTTCCACCTCCAGGTCTCCGGCCTGCTGCAGCCGCTCCGCCGTGCTGAGGCCCAACTCCAGCCGGTAGCGAGACGGGGTTATCTGGGTACGCTGGTGTGGAAAAGTTCGGAGTAAGGCCATAGTTATAGTAGGTGTAGTGAAAGTGTAGCTGATATTGTGAGCAGCAGATAATTAGTAAGTATACAATCAACGCAGGGAACAGTATTTTTAGGTGTTCCTGATGTTCTACTTGTTTTAATACCTAAGTACTCATAGCAGAAAGGTTACCTGTCCTGTTGGCCCCCATTTTTTCTTTTCCAGAAAATGGTATATATCCGCTTTAAAATACCCATGCTTATTAAAACTGTTAATTATATCCATAAAATAAAAGCACAATATGATCGAGAGATCGAGTTTATTTTTGTTGTTTACTAAAATATGACAGAACGTCAAACAAGCCACTTTGATTGATCATTTGTTGATCATTGATCCAATCCACATCAAATCATAGTTTTTCACGCGTTTTTCATGAGTTTTTCATAGATAACCCAAGAAAATATGTCGTCTATGTTTATCTATTGCTAGAAAAGTACCGCCAAAGTACGATTTCCGTCAGTTTTCCCGCCATTTTCTCAATAAACCTAAATAATTCGAAAACTATTTTTGGATCGCAAACATTCTAGCGCTAGACAAAATTTCGCAAGGTAGTGAACTCGGGCGCGAGGGCGCACCGAGTGCGGAAATAGCAGCGCGCTGTAATTTTAGTGGAATCGGGGCAACGCGGTCGGCGACAGAAATAGAGCCGGCAGCGGCCGTCGAGTTGCTGACAATTTCGTCCGCATAGGGCTTCGGATTCGCAGCCCGCTCCACGGCTCCAGGAGCCCGCGCCCGCCCAAACACGAGTGATCCGCACCGAGCGTTGCATAACACAACGTGAACAACTAACCCCACTGTGAATACTATGTGAGTTAATGTGAGTGCATCAATCTGGATTATCTCGTGTTTTTCAACAATTGGAACTCCTTTTGGATTTACCCGGGACTATGATATAAGAGGTGAGTGAATAACAATAAGTAAGTACCTAATGGATATGTATTTCAAATAATAGCTGTGACGCACAGAGTTTACAAGCACATCTACTTCGATATTTTGGGATATGTGCCGGATTAAATCGGGTCAGCCGTAGGCAGAGGCAACGCCCGCAGACCGTACGATAGATCTTAGGTACAGCTGATTCTTAACATAAAAGATCTTCAGAAACACATTATTTATTACATACATAAGTGGTTACATTAACTTTTAATTAATTAATAGTATTTTTCTTATTTACTCTATCAGTCATACATTACTTTGTTTAGATAGATAATATTATTATACGTTCGTAGATGGGTTGGTATTCGGGAGCACATGTCAAGTCTTATAGATAGGTACCATGATGTGCATTTTATTAGAAGTCCATATTTCCCAGGGAGGATTGCCCACAATTCCATGAATTCGAGTTTAATAATAGTTATAAACGGAAAACAAATGCATCAATAATGATTATTATCCCAATAATATGACCAAACTTGAAGACCAAAGGGTGGCCAAAGTTTCTCCGGTGTTTAAAACAGGCAATAAGTACCTGGAGACTATCGTCAAGTTTCAGTTCTACCGGTGCCTTCATAAATACAAATAAACTTTTCTGAAACCGTAGACCCAGAACCTAGTGAACTGATATTAGGATAACGATAACAACGATAAGAAAAACATAATTTTAGGAATATTCATTGATTTATAGAAAGCTTTTGACATAGTCAGTCAAAAGCTTTTACTAAATTAACTTAAACAAATAAGAATAATTGGTCATGCATATAATAAAATCTGAGAATACCTGACAAATAATAACATAACCATTAAAATCAACGACACTCAAAGCAGCTCACACATAATAACATGAGGCGTCCCACAAGGATCAATAAAAGGACCAATACTTGTTCTCATTTAGTTATGTCAACAATATG
Source organism: Plutella xylostella (assembly GCF_932276165.1). Taxonomy (NCBI): domain Eukaryota; kingdom Metazoa; phylum Arthropoda; class Insecta; order Lepidoptera; family Plutellidae; genus Plutella; species Plutella xylostella. The sequence continues at coordinate 4,159,840 of NC_063984.1, read as the reverse complement.
TGACATAGTGACCTACGATTACGGCTATTACGAAGCAAAATTATTTCAAATGCAGGCAAGGCCACACATGTTTATGTTATATTGGTAGTAAAAAAAATATATTATACTTTTTTATCAATGCAGAAGCTCAAGAAGATCTTGATAAACGATAAATTTGGTTCAAATAAATAATTAACGAGTTATCAATAACGCACATTAATGTGATTTTCTCGGCCAAAAATAAAGTGAACACTTATCGAACGATCGATGCCGAAAATCAACACCAGAAAAATGCCTTGGTTACAGAAACCCTCGTTATTTTATTACTGGAACATATCTAACATGCTGTTTCCACTAAATTCTTCGTAAATGTTGCAGATGTTTCCCGGTAGAGGTCGCGCGGCGCGGCCGGGCCCGGTGAGCGCGGCGCCCCTCCCGCCCCACCTCATGCGCGCCCTGCCCCCGCACCGCTCCGCGCAGCCCCCGCGCACGCCCGTCGCGCCCCGCGCTCCGCTCGCCCGCCCCGAGCCTGACTATGAGGTTGTCGAGTTCCCGTCGGACCAGTATGTCAATGCCAAGCTGCAGCCGCCGCCGCCGCCTCCACGACCTGCTGCTGGTAAGGAACTTGTTGAACTGTGTTTGTTACTGACCAATGATATGAGTAGCAGGTGACTCATGCAACTCATGCAGACGTTAGGGATCCAAAACAGAAACTAATTTATCAATGGAAGAGACTTCTGCTAAATACCTACTGACTAGATATTATGTGGAAATATGTAGCTTCCTGGTTTCGACCAGTATTTCCGTACATTCCATACATTTGAAAGTCTGGCCATCTTCCAGACCTGTCATCTAGTAAGTACTTTATTACACCTGCGACGCTTTGTACAAAGGTCAGAAAACTATTGCTGTTACGAGATAACGTATCCACATTCAGTCCTACTGCCCTACTTTGTGAGGCTGAGGCGAATAGGTCATATTTGTCGGAGACACATTTCTCCAGAAGAACCTCTGGACAACCCAAAGGCAGGATTGATACCTTGAACTCAATCTTCCAAGGATAGACTCTCGGTCAGTTGAAAAGGTGGCTGCATCAACTGATCTCGGCTGGGACGATATGTATGATGTAAGCCGCGCAGGATCAGGAGCAGTGGAAATTTCTTCTTCGAGCCCTATGTCCTTGAGGAGGGATAATAGGACTCCATCATTCCTTTGGTTTAATCCCAGATTAAAACCCTCTTGTATTTTCTTATAAAAAGTTCCATCTACCCCCACAGCAAGCGACGCCTCCTGCGGGCTTTGCGGCGGGCTGGAGGCGCGCGTGCGCTGCGCGGAGTGCGGGGGCCGCGCGCTGTGCGCCTCGTGCGACGAGATGTACCACCGCCACCCCAAGCGACGGCACCACGCGAGACAGGTATGTAGATGCATTCAGAATGATAGGAACAGGGGACAGACTCAGCATCTGCTGCGTACTTCATACTTAATCTACCTTTAGCACCGTCATCATTATCAGCCCGAAACGTATTTTTCTTCCGGCAACTAGACGGTATCTCTTTAAAGTCGTCGGTCCAGTGGGCCGGACAGCAGCCCACGCAGACTAAAAAAGAATCAGTAAAAGAACACCTACCTACCCACTTTGATTCTCATCTACAATAAGAATTCTGCATCAATGAGTAATAAGAGTACCCTAATGGAAGATACAGTTTTAAAAGTAATACGCTTTTTAATACTTCTGTTGTTTAAATTTGATGACTTGTACTTAGTAGTAGTATAACGCTTGAGCAGTCGTTACCGCGCTTAAATGATGTCTATCGCACTTGGCACACTCCCAGTGGTTCTAATTAATATTCATAACAACTGCGTTTCTAGCTTCTAGATGTAGGTGAATTAGTCATAGAATACCATGCAGGAGATGGGTGTAGATGCTAAGATTAAATTAAAACAGCTGCTCAACATCACAACATTGTTTAGCTAAGATTAGTTACTTTGGTCTACGATACGATCATAGAATAATAATACATTCTCAAATGGAAGTCGCAAACAGGACAAAGTATACCTATCATGTCGAGGGGTGGGAAACTCACTACCTATCCTGCTGGGCTAGTAGCACGGGGGGCATTTAAGATGTGACATAAGTTTTGCATCGCGCTCACTCACATCGCGCAGCCTCAAAAGCGAGCGTGACGGAGAACCTTTGTCACGTCATAAATGCGCCCCGTACTAGCCCTTCTGAATTGCCTAAATTTATGTCTACCATGGGCTACATGAGAATGACAGTAAATGTAGGTGCCTATATATGCATTTAATATGTAATTGAAGGATTCTTATGTATAACTTTTCAGGCCCTATCCCAAAATCAGTCGTCAGTCCGCGATGTTCGACCGCCCTTGCCGCCAAAGGCCACACCGCCCGTGCCCCCGCCGCGAAGAAATAAGGTAGATAAGACATTTAATGATACCTAGGCTACAGAAGACATGTAGTTACTTGCAAAGGTGTCATGCTACGCCCAGAAAATCCTAGTTTTCTCATAAATTATAGACATGCCTTTTAAAATTTTCAGTTAAGCGGCGACAGATCGAGTGCGAGCCCGCGGCCGCCGGGTGTGGACCAGCGGCGAGCCACGCTCAGCTCCATACAACTGTCTACCCCGCCGCACACTCCGATACAAACCCACGGCTCAATGCCTCGCAGTCCTCAGCTGACTATACACAACCAGAGGCCCCAACAAACCGCCCACCTCGGCAGTATGCCATACTTGCCGACCACGCAAATGCAACACAATATGCAACTGGCGTCGATGCCCATGCACGCGCCGCAGCCCACCGTGGGACACCCCTCGTGGAACCGGGGAAGGTCGTCGGTGCCGTCTCCTAATTTACCTCCGAATCCGGTAAGTTGCACAGTATGATGCTATTTTATGTGTTGCTTAACAAATATTTATTTTCGAAGTTAAACACAGGCTATTATAGAATCAACCTAACAATGTACCTGCCTACAATCTATGGGTGTTTTTTAATTATCTGTCCGCACACGCTACATATCTCTCCTATCCATCACAATAGTTGTACAATACCTACATATTTGCAATATCCAGCAGCAAGGCTGGAGCCCGGAGCCGTGGGAGGGCAACCCCTCTATGCAGCAGCCCGCAGGCTGGGCGCGGCCGCTGCGGCGCGGCGCGTCTGTCCTGGACGTGGGCGGCGGCTGCGCGGGCTGCGCGCACTGCGGGGGCTGGCGCTACGGCAGCTGCGCCAGCCTCGACCACGGCGCGCCGCAGTGGGCCGCCTGGCCGCAGTGCTGCCCGCCGCCGCATGCGCACGGGTTTGCGCATGCGCCGTACACCCCGCAGCCTTATAGGAGAGGTACGTTGTGTATTTTTTAAAGATTTTATTAATAAATACCTACAGTAATTAAACGTACCTACTGTGGAGCGTTTAGTGTGCGTGTGAGATAGGGAACTATGTCAAGACTTTTTGTCACACAAATGCTAGGCAGCCAGCAGGCCTAGCACGGGCTGCAAGACCCCCACCACAAGACGTAACAAAAGAGAGTGCATCTTGCGCCCCACGGTGGGTACGGAGACTAAATTTGAAATTAAATAGATTGCTTCCAACACTACCTATCTAAATTTTTCCACAATCTCCCAGGAGAAAGTCGCGCGATGTCGCGCGCGGCGTCCCGAGCTGCTTCGCCAGCCATGAGCGTGCGGTCCCGAGCGTCGCGCCGCTCCAAGTACCGTACACCCTCGCCCTCCATCCCCTCCAGCGACGCAGACTCCGAGAGCGAGGGCGAGGAGGAAGAGAGACAGGAGAAACAAGAGAGAAGGGAGAAACAAGAGAGGCGGGAGAAACAGGAGAGACGGGAGAAACAAGAGAGACGAGAGAAACAAGAGAGACAGGAGAAAGAAGTGATACGGCCTGAGTCGCGAATGAAAAACGGTACGTTTTGTTGGATTTTTTATTTATTTTATGTGTCCTCGTGTCTTTCACGCCTCTTCATGTCATATTATTATTATTTCCATTATAAAACTATGGATCCCATTGTCATATATGATGGATCCCCTTGAATGTGCGGGAACGCTGCGTAGACATAATATACTACGTTTAGAACGCAGGTGGAAATGTTTAATAGCGTAATAAACTATGGTAGGTAATACCATCGGTGCGAGGTCGCTATTTTGTCTAATGATTCCTCTATCAATCGTTCATAAATAATGCAACAAGCGTCTTTTCCTTTCATGATACCAATATGTACTTACCTACTCCAATGATTACGCAAGTAATATATATGTCAATGACCTACTCTTTTTAATTTTCCAGACGTTGCCGAACCACCACCACCAGCACCAGCCGAAGAAGACTCCCTCGGGCCACCACCCCCGCCCCCAGACAGCGAGTGGGTCTGCGAGCACTGCACGTTCGTGAACGAGCCTGGAGTCCGCGTGTGCGCCGTGTGTTGCCGCACGCCCACCGCGCCGCCGCGCCCCGTGGACCACGTGGCCAAGCCCGTGGACCACGTGGCCGAGGCGGTCGCTAGAGTGACGGTCACGGAGAAGGAACTGCCGGCGGTGAAGAGAGAGGTCGTTAAGCATAGTGAGTATGTGTTTTGTTGTTGGTATTGGTAATTTAGTGCGCGACTGTTTTGAGAGGTGAAAGATGGCGGCGGAGACGAGCTAATCAAGATGTTGGTGGGTAGAGTAGATGGTGTAGGTAGCAATGAAAGAATGTGTTTTCATGGTTCATTACATTCGCCTCTACTTAGTCCCTAAGCTTGTCCGTGTCCCTGTCTGTACCCATCAAAACCGTCGAGCATGATCTTGCCGCATATTTGTTCGTGAACGAGGCAGGAGTCCGCGTGTGCGCCGTGTGTTGCCGCACGCCCACCGCGCCGCCGCGCCCCGTGGACCACGTGGCCGAAGCGGTGGACCACGTGGCCGAGGCCGTGGACCACGTGGCCGAGGCGGTGGCCAGAGTCACGGTCACGGAGAAGGAACTGCCGGCGGTGAAGAGAGAGGTGGTTAAGCAGAATGAGTATGGGTTTTGTTGTTGGTATTGGTAATTTAGTGCGCCACTGTTTTGAGGGGTGAAAGATGGTGGCGGAAACGAGCTAATCATGATGTTGGTAAGTAGAGTAGATGATGTAATTAGGATGGAAAGAGCCTGTAGGTAAAAGGTATCAATCCAACTTATACATTCGGCACTCCTCGCCACCATTTGCACCCAACAAGATGTTAGAGCGCTTGCCGGATATTAGTATCTACATTTGCTAAAGTAAAATACATAAAGTAAATAGGTGCAATATACTTCTACCGTTTGCATTTCCAGATGGTAACAGGCCAACATCACGAAACGAAAAAGAAAAAGCATCAACGGGATGCGGTCCGTCGCCACCGCGAGAGGTTCAGGCACGAAACAAAACACCAGCGCCAGAAGAAAACAAAAGAAACACGACGAACCAACGCGTCCGCCGCGACATGTCCGTCGGACCGTCGCCCCCGCGGACCAAGCAGAGCACCGGCTGTGGACCCTCCCCGCCGCGAGACCAGCCAATCAGAGCTTCGCCTTTTAGAGAAATACAACCACGGACTCCAGTGCAAAAGCACAGCATATCAGTGGGCCCCTCCCCTCCCCGCGACACTGACCGCAATGGAGCCGCCTCGTCAGTACGCTCCTCTCCTACAGACTCTGTGGGAAATTTTCCAAAAAAGTCCATTGGAACGTCTCCCCCTCGCGACGGGCCAATGGACAGTCGCGCTTCTTCTTCCGTTAAAAGGAATACTGCCACGTCGCCGCCGCCGCAGAGCATTTCTACTCAGGTACGTTTCTACAATACCTAGCCATATCAAATTACTTAATGACATGTCTATCCCATTTACATAGCCTTTTTTCCGGTATAACTACTGAAAAACTCAGTGAGCAGACTGTTAGCGGCGATATACTGAGATATTCAGCGCGCGTAACGCTGCAAATTGCGCACTAAACTAGCAGACTGTCGATGGTGTGGTGCCATTTCAAATACCTATATCATAGAATTACAAGTACAGTAGTACTATAGTGCATGCGGAACTAGTTGGCCGCGCCTTAGGTATGTGAGCGGTGGGACGGGGAGGCGGGGGCGCTTGTTGTCAATGTCAGTTACTATATACTAACTCCAAGCGCCCCCGCCTCGCCGTCCCACCGCTCACATACCTAAGGCGCGACCAGCTAGTTCCGTGTAAACTATAGTAAGGTGAAGTGCGGTAATTGCAACTATCCGGTAATTGCAACTAAACTTCAATAACTCCCTCTAGAGTTACTTCATTGTAAAACGACAGACTAAAATCAATTTTACATCATAAAAGTTCTACCCAAAAATGTGGATGGCGCTGATAGCTCAAGAATTGTGGGAGTTATAAAGCTTTTTGTCATCGGCCATTTTGAGTCTGCTGGAGTCGGATGGACATGGTGTGCATTTTTATTTTATAAAATAGTTTTAAGTGGTTCCTCGCAAGGTTTTTCCAAAAAAAAGTAAAAACTAATAACGGTAAGTCATTTTGTATGTATTTGTTTTATTCTAACACGATTGTTTTCCGAGTTTTCTGTGTAGTTACATTTACCAGACAAAAAATGCAAAGTCTGGTAAATGCAACTATTTTGCAGTTTTTAGGGTGGTTACAATTAGCTGCCAATTTTTGTATGAAATTGGAAAAAGCCAGTGATGGGGCAGTGAACATGAATATATCGATACAATCACTAATAATATAACACACAAATAAGAATAAAAGGCTGAATACCAAATTTTAAACATATCTGTTAAGCATACATTTTTTTTAGAAAACCTGCAAAATTCCACCCGGCATCCTGCCTGCGGTAAATTCCGAAAACTTTCCAAAAAAATTGTAAAAAGGCTGTTTGATTAAACATAAGTAAAATATTTAATGTTGATTAATAAAAATATACCTATTAATTTTTATCCCCGAGTTTTATTCTGCTACCATGGTCTTCTTGGCTTGTCGATGGCAGACACTACATGACTGTCGATAAAATTACGATAAAGTTCCCATCACTATTTTTGAGAAATTAGTTGCAATTACCAGATCCACGGCTAAACAGTAGTTTCATGCGAAATTGGTCGTAGTTACAAGGAGATAAGTGTCACAATCCTATGAATATTCTCTTAGTCTTTGTGTTTCAAATACACAATATACACCACACATAGAAAAATATGGAGATAAAACGATTAGTTGCAATTACCCGCCAGGAGGGGTAATTGCAACTATTTCTGCCTTTGCCGGAACTTTTGGCAATTGCTCTTTATTCTTCAGAGTTTTTCTTTGTCATGATAGTAGAATAAAATCTACATAAAATTTTGACTTTGGCATGATTTTACAGTAATACTATTTCCTTATATATAAAGAATTATCATATGATGAAGTTACGACTTCAATATTTTTAGTTGCAATTACCGCACTTCACCTTACTCGTTATTCTATGCCTATATGGACCCATCAGCTAATAGCAGTAAAAATCCTAATCTTCATTTACCCATATCATTCGCAGACATACGAGGTGCCAGCCGCCTACTCGCGTTCCCCGTCAGTGGCGCGCTCGCGGCGGCGGCTGCGCGACGACGCACGGAGGGAGCGCTCGCACAGCCGGCACTCGCTCTCCAGTGATACGAGGGTAGGTGGAGTGTTCACTTGTTTTATAGATCATACCCCTAGAGCTTTTACACCAACTCATACCCCTAGAGGTGACTCGAAGCTTTAGATCCACACCGGACATGACACCGGATTACCAAAACAATAATAACTACTTATATGTATACTATTCGAAGAAAATATTCGTTATATTTCTGGTAAATGTTAACCGACTACCGGCCTACCCACTCGACTGTAGAGAAAGCGGCATCAGCAGTTTTAGCCGTGTGTCAATACTCCACTGTATCTATTTAAACACCTTAGCCCCACTTGCGCAGACCTGGGTTAGCGAATTAACTCGGAGATATTTGACATAAGAAGGGTTAGATTATTAATTTGTCTTGCATCGCTGAAATATGAGCGCTAACCTTGGGATAAACTCTTAAATATTTAACCCCCCAATATTGGAGGGTTAAGACGCTAACCCGGCTTACGTCAAAAGAAAAGGTTTTTATCAATATTCTTGTATTCGTTGGAAATGTTTGATTATGATGATTAACTCATCATTCTTATATTTTTCCCCTATCTAGCAAAGTAGCAAATGGTCCCACTTGTGAAATTAAGAGCACGATGGTGTGGTTACATACATATATGCTCACGACTATGACTGTAATGTAGTTACTCAGAGGTGACTCACCCACTTTTCGCTGTACATTTTTTTACTCACGTGATAAGTCGCGAGCCGTATCGCCGCTTTTGAAAGAGTACGAGAGAAAATGCACTTTAGGGTACACATTTAGATCACGATGTTTTTTTCACCGTAAGAGCTATGGTATACATTTTTGAAGATATTGTGTAGAGTAGGTAGAAAATAATACTCAGAGTGGACAGAATAATAATAATTTATTTACAGAAAATAAGCCTACTTATACGCGCGGTGCTAACTTAAATACTCGTGGCGTTGGGAATGCACGGGGACTCGTTCCTTTTCTGCGCTGTCGGAGGCTCTCCTCTCCGAGCTGTCCCGGTGACGGTGGTGGTCGCTGCTGCTGCTTGCTTGAGCTTGCTGAACAGTTATTTTCAGAAACAGGGCTATCTTTGCTGTTATCTAAAGCACAACTTGCAACCGCGATGTGTTCAATAAAATCAATACTTGCTGTTGTTATTGGTTGAGTATTGCTTGCTGGTACGGTTAGATTGAAGAGAGCTGCTTATGATAAGGTTCTTGAACGTTTTGTGGTAAGTAGAATGTGTGGTAGTAAGTTGCCACACATTGTACTTAAATTCCAAAGAACTCATTGGTATGTCTGCGCTAGGATCCAAACACGCGCATCTTTTGTGTGAGAAGCGAGCGCTTACCCGACTGAGCTACCGCCGTTTCTTTTAATTTTTTTATAATTTTCGTAATGTATATCTACAAGGAAATCACAAATATGACACTTTGTAAACAAATTACTGACAGATTGCGAAAATGGAAATAGAGAGGGATAGTTTTATCCAAAGACGTGAGGTGAAAACGAGATAAAAGACAATGTTTTTTTACAGCAATAGAAACTTGGTCCCTTTCAGCCTGGAACGGGACATAGATTCACAGAGTGCAAAAAGAAACGTCAGGTTAGCTAACTCAGGGTTATTTTCCATTAGCGCAATCAAAAGTCCGGGTTAAAATTTTACAAAGTTAACCCTGAGTTAGTTACCTCTGAGTTTATATTTTTAACCCTGTGATCCACGCAAGTGGGCCTTAGAATAATGGACAACATTTCAAAAAACTAAAGCTGCTATAAATCGAAAACCATTTCGAGATTTAGCTCTAAAGGCCACAAAAAAAATTATTTTGTATTTTTTGGATGTATCATTTTCGAGAAATTCATAAAATAGTAAAAAAGTGCTGATGACGTCATGCATCAGGTGCGATGCATTTTGATAATCAAAGCCTATATATTTAAAAACAAAGTAACTGTCACTTTCATTTTTGATTGACGTTGACGTTTTATCGTGACGTTGTTGTTTATTTGGGCCATTTTCATAAATTCTGTTCTGACACTTTCTGACTATTTTTTTTTAATTTATCATATAAAATGGTTAGTACGTATTAAAAGATGACCTCTTTATAATATGTCCTATCCTAGAGCATGCCTACACAGCTGGAAAAATGCTTCTGCTTATTTGTTTACATGATAAGTAGGTACTTGGATCAGAAATATCAATGTCATTTGAAAATGACCCATTTGTTGGTTGGCATGTAAACAAAGTTTAAATGTCACTTGTCAGTGTCATTTATGTTTTTTTTCGAGACTAAGGCAAAAGACAAAAAAAAATTGAGCCTAATATGTGATGTCACTTCCGGATTTAAAATAATTAACTTTAAATTTAAAAATAACATGCAAAAATTAATGTATATGCAAAATAAAAAATACGGGTCCTCTAATTTATAAATAAACTTTCCGAATAGCTAATAAAAATATAGGGTAAAGAAAATGAAATGTTGTCCATTTAAATTAGTAAGTACACTTGTCCAAAATTAATAATGCACATGCAGATCTTCACACCCGAATCATTAAATCGTAAGAGCCTTAAAAAAACACTTGCATTTTGCACCTTGTTCGAAAGAAATAGGAGTCAATATCATGTGTCACATAATCGAAAACAACCGATCTGTCAAAGATTTCTATGCGCATTATCAATTTTGGAGCACTGTACAATATTATGAAATTAAATTGGAAGAGATAGATAGATTTTGTGTCTATTAAATTACTGATGTACCTAAATATCGTATACCTATTATCTTATATAACCCCTTCAGGAGAGCGACCGTAGCGTGGCGACGCCGGGCGGGCGCTGGGAGTGGCGCGAGGAGCCGGCACGCTCGCGGCGTGGGAGCCCCCGGCGCGGCAGCTCCCGGCATGGGACACCCCCGCGAGGCAGCTCCCGGCATGGGACACCCCCACGCGGCAGCTCCCGGCATGGGAGCCCCCCGCAGTGGGGCGGCGAGCGGCTTACGCGCCGCGCCTCGCATCTTGACCTGAGGCGGAAGCAGCCGCGCCGCCCGTACTACCGCTCTGAGGTATGTTGTTGTGTACATGGTACAGCACTTTCTGATACAAACCACCTGTCGGTCATGCCAGAGATAAATATAAGTTATGTAGGCTAGTTCAGCGGACTGATAGCGGTATTAGCTAAACCTGTGTAGCCTCTGTTCTGTTTGTCAGAACTTGTTTTACCGGTTCTTCGGCAGATATGACAGATCAAGTGGGGTATCCACGTGTAAATGAATAGAATTTTAAAAATATATTGCGCTATGTTCCAATTTTGTAGCCACTGTGCTGTATGTACCTACAGTTCTTATTTCCCCCCTCAGGCGGCGTCCCCCGAGCCCCTCTCCTCCAGCCGCGCCATATCCCTGGAAGCGCTGGCCTGCAGCAGCTCGCGGCGCGACGCGGAGCGCGGGCTGGAGCTGGCCAGGCTCATGGCCGAGGCCGAGCGCGCCGGGTTCAGCGCTAGCGAGGTATGTGTGGCAAATGCAGCGTGGGACGCCCTCCTGCCCGCTGGACTGACGACCTTAGGCGGGTGGCGGGTAGTGGTTGGATGAGGAAGGCCGAGGACCGAGTGTTGTGGCGCTCCTTGGAAGAGGCCTATGTCTAGCAGTGGATGATTATTGGCTGATATGATGAGGTATGTGTACCATCCCCCAGGAGGCATACCTCATACCTCGAGCCATATCCCTGGAAGCGCTGGCCTGCAGCAGCTCGCGGCGCGACGCGGAGCGCGGGCTGGAGCTGGCCAGACTCATGGCCGAGGCCGAGCGCGCCGGGTTCATATATTATTTTGAGCCACTGTCCTCCAGACTTTCACTATACCTTTTTTCACGAGGAAAGACATCTGACAGGACCCTTATTACATTTGAATAAGGGTAGTTATTGTTTGTATCAGATGTCTTTCCCCGTGAAACAAGGTTTAGGCCACATACATTTATATTATTTTGAGCCACTGTCCTCCAGTCGAGTGATATCGAGAAGCACTCGCATCCAGCGCTTCCTGCCTTCGACATTTCCAGGTTCAAACCGCTTTCGGATAAAATTTTATTCCAATTACGTCGAAACAATCATTTTTTAAGAATGCCCAAGGCGCGTTGTCACAACTTCATTATGAGAGCTTGGTCAAGTTGACATGTATCTATCCTCTATCAAGGTAGCTTGTAAGTGATCGCTCTTAGCGATAAGGCCGCCTATTATACTTTGTATCAAACTGTCGTGTATAAAACAGTTACATTCCACACTATCCCCCCCAGGTATCAGCAGCGCTAGCCCAAAGCCCGGGGGCTCCGCTAGCCTGGCTGCGCACACGCTGGCCCAGCCTCGTGGCGGGGGTGCGCGCGGCGGCGGCGCGGCTGGCGGGCGCGGCGGTGTCGCCGGCCGAGGCGCGCGCCGCCCTCGCCCGGAGCAGGGGCGCCATGTGGCCCGCCGTCACCGACTGCGTCGACCGGCTGAGGAAGCAGGTGATGGTTGCTGAGATTTTGCTGCTTTGGTTTAGTTAGTTTGAGTTTAACCGAGCTTTTGGAAAAGACAGGCCTGTTGCTGACACTAGAGCTACGCTGGGTGAGCATAAAACAAGTTCGATTTGAGAGAGCCAAGTAACTTGAATCACTTCAAAAATACATAATTTCTGAACCTTTAATAAACTTTTATTCAAAACAATGTGACTGATTCCAGGTAGACGTGGTAAGCGGCTCGGAAGGGCGGCAGGTGGGGCGCGTGTGGGGCTCCCCCGCCGGCGCCGACGACGACGCCGCCCCCCCTCGCGGTAACGCCCCGTCTAAATAATTACCTCCTCCCCTCCCCCGATCATCCATCACAGCTTCATAAACTTCACCTTTACATTTCAGCGGAAGATAGTTCAGATGAGTTTGACGGACCGCGAAAGTTTGAAGACGATTGGATATTCATGCCGCTTGAGAGCCCGACGTACCCCGACATGGTCGATCGGACCCCAGAGTCCTCCGTCAAATCGGAAACTAATATCGAAGACATTGCTTATAAGTTAAAGATGCTACTAAACCAAGCAGGCATTCCAGATATAGACGAAAATCTTTTGTTGAGAGGATTAACGAGCAAAGAGAACAGGAGACAGGCCGATGCAAGGCGCCCAGTCGCCAAAAATATAAGTGTTGAGGATAATCCACATTCAATCTTAGACTTGGGACAATCTGAAAATGATTTTATAGATGCTTACAACGCTCTAACTAGATTAAGCCCGCTGCCTTTAGCTTCCAATACCAAGGCGCCCGAAAAGAAACAAAATGTAATTAGTCAAATAGATAATGTGGATAACCAGACAAGAAATGTGACTATTGATAAAGTTAAAAGCAAAGACTCAAATAACACGCCAAAGACTGATTTAGTTTCAAGTGAAGCTCATAATACTACTACTTCTAAACATAAACGCCAAGAAGTTAAAAAGAGTGTTCAAAAATCATCTTCCAAACCAACAAATAATAAAACGATATCACAAGCAAAAAACATTCCGTTAAGTTTAAAAAACGCAACTAATGTAATGGTTGAACCTAAGCCTACAAGGAGTACTGATGAAGTCGAAGAAAAATCTAATAATCTCAGCGATATTGTAGATAACACCCAAAAACTTATTCAACAAATGAAAGATGAAATAAACTCTGATATAAACTCTACTGAAGATAGAAATACTTCTGAAAGTAGATCTGACGAGAGCAGTAACGAGGAATTTTCGGAGCATGAGTCTTCTTACACTGATACAGAGCGGAGTGAAGAAGTCACATCTGACGAACAACACAGTTCATCTGTAGAAGAAGAGGATGAGGAAGAGGATGAAGAAGTCGTAGAAGAATCGAATGTAGTAAAAACACAAGTAAACAGAACCAGTTCAGAAGAAAATGATCAGTTTGAGGAGGCGCTGGATCACATAGAAGAACAGATGGAAGACTTCAAAAAATCTAATTTTGAAGTTTTAGATTCCATTGCAAGAAGTTTACAAGAAGAACAAACGATAACAGTGGAAACGAATATCCCTATTCCTACCAAGCCCCAATCAAAGAAGATACAGGACTTTAATAACAATTTTAGGGCTGTGAACTCCTTTGATGAGATATATGATGAATTAAGTATGCCTGAAAATTATCAACAATCTGAAAGTTTACAAATAAAGGTTAACGAACAACCTGATAATATTATTAGCGGCCAAATTATTTCGCACAAAACGCCTGAAAGAATAATAAGCCCACCTGTTCCCATGCAGAGAACCGAAGTTGATCAACCAGCAGTACAAGTTACAGAGCGAATTATTATTGTCACTGAGCATGACATGTCTTTACAAGTCTTTACACCCAGCCCACCGACGAGGCTTCACATTTCTCAAAACGATGCACCTGTTTTAAACGCTACGATCGACGTTATCGAAGATGATGAAACTGAGGACGCCAGTGGCACCGATAGTGATGACTCCATGTCAATTAATGAAAGTAATAACGAAATAATATCACAAATAGAAGCTGTGAACAGGATTATCAATAATTTAGAGATTGGTGAACGTAGTCAAGATCAAATAAATACCAATAGTCGGCCTACTAGTCCGGAAATCCCTGAACTGATTAGTATTGATAGTTCACAACAAGTGGAAACACCTAATGTTGAAACAGAGAACACTGTAAATAATGAAAGAGATACTCAGATGAACGAGCCAGAAGAAATTACAGATAATATTCAAAGCGATAGTAATAATAATACCAATAATGCCCACAAAATAGAAACTAATGAAGTAGTTGACCTAGCTGATTCGGCTACGCAAGATTTACCAACAGCCGAAAAAGAAAACAGTAATGTTCAAACAAATATTAACAAGACTTCGAAGGAACCAATCACAAAATCGAATGCTCAAAGCAAGTCAAGTATACCCAAACCTATAAACAAAAATACGAATAACAAAAATAAAAATGAGAAGGGAATACCTAAGGTAATCGCTTCCAAAGTGCCTGTTCGACGCAACTCTACGAAGCAGTACCCAGCGCCTGCTCCACCTAAAGCCACCTTCGGCGGTATTCAAAACGGGACCGTCAAACAATTGCAAACCAGACTGTTCAGCAAACCGAAACCTAGCGTCCCAACGAACGAGATCGAAACCACAATTCAAGTCGACGTTAAAGCGTCAACTTCAACGATGTCTAAAAAGAAGCCTGCGCCAGCGCCGCCAGTGCAAACAACTGATCCAAAACGAGATTCTCCAAGCACATCGTCTCCTAAAGACGATAAGAAGAAGAAGAAGCAATACTTCCGCGAGTCTTGCCGCACGGAGGACGAGTGGACGGACAGCGACTCGGACGGCTCGCAGGAGCGGCCGGCGGCGGTGGAGGCGGCGGAAGAAACCCCCGCGCCCGCGCCGCCGCCCCCGCCCGTCACCATGCGCCGGGTGTCCGGGGTCGTTGTGGACCTGGCTGCTATACGGCTGCCCGAAGGATCGCCTGAGGTAAGCTTGTTGTAGTTGTTCTAATTCTGTTTTTTATATTATTTATTCCCGGCTTCTGTTGGGCTTAGCTTTCGATCCATAAACTTTTGGTATATTTGATCTTTTGCCTAATAGGAACGATACTAATTTCATTATCATCATAACCAAAAAATCTGTTTACAAAACATAGAGCCTCTTCTTTCAACATCCGGCAACTACCGGCTACCTAAAGTCGCACAACCCTATCTCACTGACTACAACATTCCAGCGTCAAGCGCGCATGCTGCTGGCCTCCGGAGCCACAGAGACGTGGCAGCAAGCCCAGCTAGCGGTGGAGCTGGTGGGCCGCGGGGCCGCGCCGCCCGCCGCGCTGCTGGCTGCACTCGAGTGCGTCGACCTCGCCGCCGCCATGGCCTATCTGAACCAGGACTGCGAGCTGTGTGCGTCGAAGCTGCCTGAACATGAGGTTAGCGGGTTTGTTGCAGCTTCATATCTATTTATTTGCTAGAGAATTAACGTCTAGTCAATATAGCAGCAGCTAATCCTCATCTGAAGGGCTAGTTCGGGACGCATTTAAGACGTGAAAAAAGTTCTCCGTCGCGCTTTTTTGAGACTGCGCGATGTGACTAAGCGCTATGCAAGACTTATGTCACCCCGTGCTACTAGCCCTGAAAATCATGTATTTCACCAGGGTTCCGCTCATCTCGCATAATCTTTATTGACCAAAACTTATTTCGCATAACTCGTATGGTCTAAACTTTTTTGGCCGAACCATCACTTTGCCAAGACTTATGTGGCATAAGGCTCGTTTCGTCTAAAACTCTTTAGGCACAATCTTTAAACACCTAAGTTTCGTTTGCTCAAATTTATGTTCGTCTATACCTATGTATAATCTTGTTTCTCGTAATGTTATCTTAATAAATAATATATTAAGTACGTAGTAAATGTACAAATTGTGGTATTTTTCTCCTACATCCCGAAAATCACGATATTGTATGATAAAAAAATCGAAAGTTAACGACCAATATAATTATTACAAACCCCATGAGATCGAAACCTAAAAATAGGTGCGACGACGAGCAAAGCGAGGAGGAGCGTGTTAGGTGCACATGTTCATCAAAACCAAAGCGGAGCGAAGCGAAGCGGAGCGGAGCGTTTTCCAAACAGCGGAAACAATACAAGGCACCAGTTTGCGCTATGTAGGGAGACGCTCCGTCAAAGTTAAAGCCAAACGAATATTATTACTTTGTATAAACCTATGCCATAGCATTATTAGGCTATTCAAGATTTGGCCATACCATTATTAGGCTAAACAATGTTATGCGAAATAACTTTTTACTAAACGATATTTATGCCATACGATTTTCGGCGTAACGAGACTTTGACCAAACGTTACTATGCAATACGAGATTAGGCAAATAAATCTTATGCCAAAAAAGGTAGAACCATTTCACCAACAAAACATTTTGCGCGAAAGCGAAATAGCCGAAAAGTTTCAGAGCCAGCCAAAGAAACCTATGACTGTTTATTTTATACTAGCTGTCCCCGCGAGCTTCGCTTCGCCTTAAAAAGTTTTCCCGTGGGAATTCCGGGATAAAAAGTAGCCTATGTTCTTTCTCAGGGTCTAGACCATATGTATACCAAATTTCATTCAAATCCGTTCAGTAGTTTTGGCGTGAAAAGGTAACAGACAGACAGACAGACAGACAGACAGACACAGTTACTTTCGCATTTATAATATTAGTAAGGATGTAACTCAAAAAATCTATCTAAATTATTCCAGATGGTATCGATGCTGCGCTGCACGCACCGCTGTTGCCGCGAGTGCGCGCGTCACTACTACACCGTGCAGATCACTGAACGGAGCATCGCCGACTGCGTGTGCCCCTACTGCAAGGAACCTGAACTGGAGAACCTTCCAGAAGACGAGTGGCTCCAGTACTTCTCACACCTCGACATACAACTCAAGACTCTCGTGGACAACGACGTTCACGAGCTGTTTCAGAGGAAGCTGAGAGATCGGACGCTGGCTATGGATCCCAACTTTAGGTGGTGTGTGGAGTGCTCGTCCGGGTTCTTTGTGCACCCGAAGCATAAGAAGCTGCGCTGTCCCGAGTGTCGGTCGGTCAGCTGCGCTAAATGTCGGAAACCGGTAAGTAAACAGTAATAGAAACATAATTTGTAACATTACATTACTTTTTCAAGTACATACCTCCTCGGTTGTACATAGCGCGTACGACAAGTTATCATGCAATATGTGTCGATGTCGGTGATCATGAGACTTTTCATCGGCATGCCAGTCAATCTAGGCCTAACATCTATGATGAACTCAAGTATCCAAACAATTCCCTTTTCCAGTGGACATCAAACCACGAGGGTCTGTCATGTGAGCAGTACGCTACATGGCTAGAGGACAACGACCCCGAGCGCTCGGTGGCGGCGGTGCAGCAGCATCTGAGAGAGAACGGGCTTGACTGTCCTCGATGCCACTTCAAGTACTCACTGTCTAGGTTAGTATAGCAATTTACGTAATTTGAGCAAAGCGCACATAGATCGTCCTGGAGGTGCTGTATAGCCACCACCAATGACACCATCAGTTCACGCTATGCCGCTCAGTCGCTATTGGTCTGCATAGCGCATGAAGCGCCCGGAATGCTCTCTTTACCATTCATTCATTAATGAAACATAAGTACGCAAACGGCCGCCATTTTGGTAGAAAACAAACGCGCACTGCATTCTGTTTTGAAACCGGACCAGCCAATGGATTTTCCCGATTCTTTGAGTCAGCTGCATAAGCAGCTATACCTAACTTGTCAAACTACCTACATAACAAACCGTCAATGTTTGAATAGGGGTTGTATATAAAAAAAGTTGAATAGGCAGTTTGTGAGTTTGACAAGGTACAAAAGTTTTTGCAGCTGACTGTACATACCACCGTTTGTAACTAAAAATAAATATTTCCCCAACTTCCCAGGGGCGGCTGCATGCACTTCACGTGCACGCAATGCAAGTACGAGTTCTGCTACGGCTGCGGCAAGCCGTTCACGATGGGCGCGCGCTGCGGGCTCAGCGAGTACTGCGCGCGGCTGGGCCTCCACGCGCACCACCCCCGGAACTGCCTGTTCTACCTGCGGGACAAGGAGCCGCACGAGCTGCAGACGCTGTTGCAGGTATTGTTAAAGACACAGCACATATAAAGGTAACATAGAACAACGCGGACGCGGGACTCAATGAATGGTAACGTAAACGAACCGAACTTTTTTTTTCGAGCTCGCAAGACGTCGCGATCGCAAATAAATTGTAATCAACGTTATTAATACCTACGGCTCCTGCAGAAGTAGCATGTCACGCTATTATGCTTCGGAGCGTGATTGCGTATAGACTTCTCAACGTTGCTTTCGCCCACATCGCCTAAGGCTCAGTCTGCACTGCGATATTTCACCGCGTGGTTTCTTCCTCACAATTCTGTAACACGCGTTCTGCTACGGCTGCGGCAAGCCGTTCACGATGGGCGCGCGCTGCGGGCTCAGCGAGTAGTGCGCGCGGCTGGGCCTCCACGCGCACCACCCCCGGAACTGCCTGTTCTACCTGCGAGACAAGGAGCCGCACGAGCTGCAGACGCTGTTGCAGGTATTGTTAAGGCCATGGCACATATAAACGTAACGTACACGGATCGGCTTTTTTTTTCAAGTTTGCGAGCTCCTAGTGGACGGAAGAAAAAAAGGCGATCCGTTTAGGTTATGCTAGTGCCTTTAATACGCAGTTACCAATATTGTAATAAAAATAATTATTATACTTACTGTTCCTGCAGATGTAGCATATCGTCCCTACAGCATGTCGTTATTAACGTTCGTTTTTCTATTTCCATTGAGACTTCTCAGACGCGCAACGTGATACAAAACGTCGCTTTCGCCCACATCGTGTTACTATTTTCCGGCTCCCCTATACACGAAACTTTGTTGGTCACGTGACTTTTTACTATGAAGAATGTTTTTTTTCGCGAATTTAAACATTCTGATTTTATTCCCGGGCTTAGATATAACATGCTGAACATGTAGGTTTTGGCTTAGTATACCCTTTTTGCAACACCCTGTATACATAATATGTGTCCCTATTCCAGATGAACAACATCGAGTTCTCGACGGAGGCGGCGGAGGGCGGCGGCTCGAGGTGCCCCGTGCAGCTGCAGCGGGAGACGCCGGCCGGGCTCGTGGACACCACGTGCGGCGCCGACGTGCCGCCCAAGCACGCCGGGCTATGCAAGTACGGACTGTATATACTTGTGAATCTTATTAACAGTAGCTTTAAAGCATCCTATGAATTTTGTGGCTGTGGTCAGTTTACTCATTGGGGGCAATGAAGGTCCTTGAAAGATTAGCACTAGTCAACTTATAGATCTCTTTAGCTGTACAACTAACAAATAGACATATAGCTGTACCTGTTCATGTAAATATGTACTTCCAAATAGCGACCCATATTCCACTGCCCTGGTAGCAGGTGTAAGCTAGTAGTGGGGCGGCGGCGTGAGTGCGGGCTGTGCTTGCAGGAACCACTACCTGGAATACCTGTCGCGGCTGGTGCGGCGCATGCGCGTGGACCCGCTGCCCGTGCTGGGGGTCGATGACCTGGAGACGCTGGTCCGGCGCGCGGCGCTGCGCCCGCCGCCCCGGCCCTACGGCTCGCTCGACGGGCTGTACCGCCGCTCCCTGGCCGAGGTACCAGCTGTGTCTGTTGCAGGGCGCACTACGTGGAGTACCTGGCGGCGCGGGCGCGCGGGGTCGACCCCATCCCCATCATGGCGGTGAGCGAGCTGGTGGCCGAGCTGCGGCGCCGCGCGCTGCCGCTGCCCGAGCGCGGCCCGTGGGACACCGACCCAATCTACGCGGGCATGTGCGCCGAGGTACACGATGACCCAGCAGTGGTGTCATGCGGTCAGGCTGTGGCCGTTATTTATACATGTATTGCATGATTAAATATGCATAGTGCATTCCCCATTATAGCCACATTAATTAGCAGTGTCTTCTCTGGTCGGTTGCGACCTCTATTCTAGTATAAGTAGGACCAACGGAAAAGAGATGACTCAGGCGGTTAATCTGAACATCAACGACGATAGGTGGAAGCAGATCCAAGGAAAGAGCTTTGCCCAGCAGTAGGACACAATAGTAAAAAATAAAATTGAAACGTTTTTCTCCTATGCGTGGTAGCTAATCTATCCACTATGGTTTCATAAAATAATTACAATAAATAGTTGAACCTAATCGTATAACCTACAATGTACGTAAAAATGATCTATCACCTACATTGGTATTTTTATATGTACTCTAATCCCTATAAGTACCTCAATTAATATCAAACATGTATCCATTACAGATTGTCAGAGAGAAAATACCTTTGGACTGAAGTCATCTTCATGTATCAAGAAGAATCACGGATCCCGTTTGAAAATCGTCTCATCTTTACCTCTTCCGAGAAGAATATTTTGTACATTATTTATTACTTTGTTAGTAAAATAAGAGTAAATATCACTTCATATAGATGTAAGAAATACGCGCATTGATTAACATAAAAAGCTTAGTTTTAATATTCCAGTGTTTTATTGATCTCTTCTATAAAATTCATCTTCATCTACTCATCCTTCTTAAGTCCATAACTTAAAGAAACGTAAAATAAACAAATTGGATCTAACATTACCTTTCACTTCAAACACGAAAACACGTCGCTGTGTGAACAATGTTTAGGAAATGTATAAGTACTGTAGTTGATCAGTACAGTGCTACCTGCGAGCGAAATGTTCGTTCATATGCCTCTCGTTCCGCTGTATATTATGTCGGTTGGAGTGTATGCGGGACTCCAGCGAGGCGGGCAGGATGTCGGGGCGGGGGGCGCGGGGGCCGCGGGGGGTGTCGTCTGCGGATATCACCGCTCTCTGTCTGGCCACTCGGGCCTCTCGCTCGCGCTCGTGCTCCGACCCCGCGGCGGCCATGGCTGCGAGCCGCGCCGCTCGCTCTGCCGAGCTCAGCCGACCGCGCTTGGACCTGTCATTGCTGCGATCACGCTTCTCTGCGCGGCTGTCTCTTTCATCTCGTTTGTCAACTCGGCTATCTCTATCGTCCCGCTTGCCTACTCGACTATCCCTTTCGTCCCGCTTGTCAACTCGGCTATATCTCTCATCCCGCTTGTCAACTCGGCTATTTCTCTCATCCCGCTTGTCTATTCGACTATTTCTATCATCACGCTTTTCAACTTGTCTATCCCTTTCATCTCTTTTGTCATTTCGGATATACTTTTCATCCCGCTTGTCAACTTGTCTGTATCTTTCATCCCGCTTGTCATCGCGGCTGTCTCTTTCATCGTGCCTGTTATCTCTGTCTCTAAATGAGTTTCTGTTAGGTCGCTCGCGCTCCTGGCGGGAGTTTTCTCGCTCAGGGCGACTGTCGCGGTCGCGCCGCTCCTCCTGTCTCTCTCTGGAGCTGTCTTCATACTTTGTTTGACCATTCGATCGCCTTTCAGATGGACTTATTGTACGCCTCCTTTTTTTTTCATTATCGCTAGAATCATCTGAACTATACCTTTTTCGATTACCACTCTTTGATTCAGTCTTTGAGTTATCTTTTTTGATAGATGATTTTTTCGGTTTGCGGTCAGGAGAATCATCATCTGAAGCAGTTTCATTATCTTTGTCTGATTTTTTTGATTTCTTCTTGTTCTTCTTCTTTTTGGAATCTTTTTTCTTTTTCTTCTTTTTGGGTTTATCTTCACTAGATGATGACTCAGAGGACGAGTCTGCCAATAAAGCAGCTAAATCAACACCCTTTTTAGCATTTAGTGCATTTAATTTTTCTGCAAGTTTATCATCAAGATCATTTTTCTTCCCCTTTTTAGCTTTTTTTTCTTTCCTTTGATCCTGTAACACATAAAGTAAAATTACATTATTATAAAGTACACAAACAAAAATATCAAGCATATATTTTAAGCTACAACATAGAGTCAAATATGTAACACACAAATCTTGGACACGTGGATGTAGAGCTTATAGAAAAACCGAAATTTTGAGTTCCATTTTTAATTCTTTCTTTAGCTATCTTTACCTGTTCCTTCCTTAGCAACTCCGCTAGCCGTTGCCTCTGTACAGGATTATTGAGCAGGGCGGCGCGGGCGGCGCGCTCCCGCTCCTTCACCAGCAGCAGCGGATCTTCCCGCATCTTCCTGGCCAGGTCCACCTGCGAGTCCCCGCCCGCCGCCAGCATGCTCGACCCCACCACGCGCCGAGACACCGCCGGGATCGCGTCCACAGGCTCCTCGGGACGGTCATACTTGGAATCGATAGTTTTGCCCAACAAGTACTCTTCCTGCTGCACCTTTTTGTCGGGTTTCTGGAATGGATTTAAAGTTGTTTATTTAATAAGTACTTTTATAGTACACGCTCAAGGTAAAGCTGGTAGTTATACATATACATAGATAGTGGTGTGCTTGCCATCTGTGCTGGCAACAATAAAGTGTTAAAATGATTGTACCATCAAATAGGAACAAAAAATTATGTAATTGTGTCTCTGAAACCAAGTTTTTGTTACACTCAGTTTTATGATAACTTGAAATCATAATCAGTTTTGTGATATATGAAAGCCAAAAATGACATAATAATATAGGCAAAATTTGTGTTCTACTATCACATAATGAAGGTCAGCTAGTATGTTGGATATGGCATGGTGTGGCAGTCAGCAAAACTCTAATGCTCTTATCAACAAACAACAAAGGTAACAAAGCCTACTAAGTAAGCTAGTTTTTGTGTTCATCATCAACACAATAAGAATAACATGATGGATATGCTCTAATATTGTATGGGAATGGACTATCTCTAAAAATATTGTTTGATGAAGCTGAACAATATTGTTTTGAAATAAATAGTAAAGGTAAGTGTTATTTAGTTAGTGAATGGGCCTATGGTGACAATTTCCACTAGGTCAGCCCTAGTTCTGTCTTCTCCATCTGCCACAGTATTGACTGCATGTGAACCAAGTCATATCCTAGCTCACTCTTTAAATCAAATATTAGGTTTCTACAGTTTACGGCAATAAATATATATATTTGTATTTTTTCGTGCAGTTAATCTCATAGTAGGATATAACTTACATTGTACATCCAACTGAGGCGGTTATCGGAGGTGGAGCCTGCGGTCTGCTTGGCTAGATCATTGAGCTCAGCGCGGTCCCTCTCGAGCGCGCGCTCGTGTTGCAACTCTGCAATACGCTTCTTCTCTTCGGCGGCGGCTTGCTCGGCCTTCCATACACGTTCTTGATTTTTCAAATTGTTCGGATGCCATGATTTTTTCGAATTCTGGGGAATTAAACGATAAAATGTTAAATTCTTTCTATTTCTAGGTATAAAAATAATCAGTATACATATGATCGTGTGCAGTATATGCAATAATTAATCTTATGAATGCTACTATGAGAATAATAATTTAAACGAGAAACAACTTACCAAATCACCACCGCCCATTTTGTATGAGTTTATGATAAGTTTAAATTTATAATAAATTTCATGTAATGTAATCAGTCGCCACCTTAAGTCCCAGCCATAAAAACCATGGCTAATCTAATAATAATAGTTTGAATTCACTTTTAATAAACAAAACGGGCACGCACACGGCCATTCAAATTTTCTTTTAGCAAAGTAATAGCTACGGGCAAAATGTTTTTTCAGAA
Organism: Plutella xylostella; assembly: GCF_932276165.1. NCBI lineage: Eukaryota > Metazoa > Arthropoda > Insecta > Lepidoptera > Plutellidae > Plutella > Plutella xylostella. The sequence continues at coordinate 4,136,068 of NC_063984.1, read as the reverse complement.
AAGTATCGATGTTTACCGATTACGGTATAATGTTTTTGTAATACACACACACACACTCACTCCTTGTACTAATGTACTCCCTTGCGGGGTAGGCAGAGGTGCATTGCTGCACCCACTTTTCACCAGAGTGGTATGTTAGTCCCAATGTAATAGGGGGCGGGACTATTGCCATTTTACGGGCACATCCAAGACCCGTGAACAAATACCCAAGCTAGGCAGAACCTGTGTTATGGGTTTCGGACAGCTGATATATCTACACAAATACATAGATAGATAGATACATACTAAATATAAATATCAACACCATACAAATACCATACAAATATCTGTGTTTAAACAAATATCTGCCCCAGCCGGGAATCGAACCGAAGGTCCCGACCTTCGGCTCAGTAGTCAGGGTCACTAACCACTACGCCACTTTTTCGTCATAATGTTTTGTAATATCTATAAAATACATTTTTAAAAACCGATCACATATTTTTTTGAGCATTAGGAACTAGAGGAAGGATGTATATCCAGTAAGTGCTTGAAGGGGTCTTGACTGGCATCCGCGATTGCTCTGAGAGCCTTGGTATACCTCTCCATCCTCAGCACCTCATGCCATGTTGCCCCCTTGTTGCTACGTCACTGATTTGTGCTAGCGATTGTTTTGGGGGCCCATTTAATGTGTGTGCGAGTCACCCCCTGCCTTTTTATCCGTGTGTGAAACATATAGGTCAGGCAGGGGCCATAGTCCTTCCATAGTCCCAGTTACCCAGTCCATTCAGCACCCCACTCCATAAACCTGTATTAGTTTTTTCCATTTCCTACAATAGTCCTGCACTAACCGGGGGTTTTCCTTGGGTTTACTTCTATAGTTTTCACAGGGAAAAACGTCGGTTAGTGTCACATTTCATATAGATTAATGTTGTCAAAAGGGCCTCTACATGTTGGCTTCGGCCCCATGCACGCCTTCTAAATGTCCGTAATACGTAGTTTATTTTCTCTATGTCAACCGCGACTGATAGTGTGCACGGTCTTTTGGGACATTTCGTGCCAGATCGCTCTCGGACGTCTGAAAACTCATGGTTACTTCCGCGACTTACGTCCGATAGTTTGAACAGCGCAGTGTACATTCCTTACCTATAGTGCCACAATCTTATCTGTTCCGGTGGTCAAAATGTGCAACAACGAGACGTCATTGTCAAACGTCATTTCATACTCTGTGCGTTATTTGAGTTGTCAATTTCTGCGAATAATCTGACCCAAGTTATTTAATTTGTTTTGTGATTTTCTGGGTGAAATACTGCCAAAAACGCTGTAATGTGATGCAAGAAAAGTAGTACTATATATATTGGCTTTATGCAGGAAGAATAACGTATTCAGGCGCCTTTAATTCCGTTTGAAAAATTGGAAGAATGAGTTGCAGCGGCTACAGGTTAGTGTTGCCAAATATGACGAATAATTTTACCCAATTATACTCCATGTAATTTTATGAAATATTTTCCCGAGAGGCCCGTGCCCCAGCAGTGGGGACGGGATGGGTCGTGGTACTCGTGATGAAAAGTATATAATCTTTATTTTTCTTTGGTTACAGGTGTGAGGACGTGACATGATACTTTAAATCTTAGGCAATATACCAAGAAGAATTTCGCGCACCTGCAGCGATTTTAGACGAAATAATGATGATTTATGACATATCATTGTTTTCCCAACTTATCAAGACTTGGCTGAAAGAAATTGCTTTTTAGCAATTAGCCTTTGGAAGGAGACCCGTGCCCCAGCAGTGGGGACGTGATGGGTCGAGATGATAATGATGATGATGATGAATTAGCCTTTGCACACTGTCTGAATTTCTTTTAATTGTATGCTTTTTGTTTCTTGTTACTTTAGAAAATGTAAAATAAAGTGTTCAAAAATAATACTTAATTAATAGTTTTTTTAAGTCTATCTATCTCGTTATTCTCACGACCCACATATATTACCTATACCATTGTAATCTAGATTTAATCTCCTATATCAGAAGCAGAACATAATCAGAACTAATTTTATTTCTGTTCGCCGTGGACAAATTTTCCATACAACAAATGTCGTTTGATATATTATATCCACTTTCATTTACTATCGACCCTATATTTTGATTTATCTATACTTATGAATGTATTAAATTTTGGTTTAAAATTATTAGTAGTAGGTAACTATTTCTGGTTTAAAAATATAGCAATAGGTAATAGCAGAAATGCATTGTCGTTTAAACCAGAAATAGGCAAAATTTAATCGATGGCATCACTGGATTCCATGACAGCGACGTCGCCACCGGAACAGATAAGATTGTGGCACTATAGATACCTTTAAGTCGCCGCTGACAGCTGCGTCCGCTAGTGTATCGACGCCTTAAGTCGCGGCTGACAGCCGCGTCAAGCCGCGTCCGATAGTGTGTCAGCGCCTTAAGTTATGTTTTCTGTCTATACATCTTATCTAAATCAACGCAAAGCCCAAACGGCTCAAGCTTCAATCATGAAACTAGTGCACGATGATCCCCTGTACAACCCCCTTTTGGCTTAGTATACCACTTTGGCAACACCCAAATATCGATATCGATATACATAACTTCAACGTTATTTTGTGGCAATCTGTCGGTCATTTGCTTATCCCTAAAAGCAAACCGAAGACACAGAATCTTATGTCAAAATTTTAATCTGTGTATATTTTTTTCACAGAGTACCTCTATGAATCGGAGAAGGCAAGTCTTGGGCAAGTCCCATTCATGACCCAACTTGTAGAAAAGGTTTGTTGTTGGGCTTGTTATCATAGACTACAATATTTGGTTGTTATTATTCTGAGCCAGACAACTTTTGCGAAATGCGAATGCCGTAGTGTTCTTTTCTCTATGAATGCCGTTAATATTCAGAGTTTTTATAGTTTTTTTCTCCAAATCGTATATTTATCAATATCAAGAATAAAATACTCTTTAAAATTTACAAAGTACGACAAACGATGCGACGGTTTTGTGTTGACGCTGTTGATTGTAGAGCGGAGCCGGAAATAGAGCCGTAAGTACTACGTCCATTGAATTATATTATGAACTCATTGAGTACCGACCTCATACATATTTGTACATTATTTGGGATTATTCGCTTGCTAACTGACTTATAGTCTTCGACCAATAATCAAAGCTTATAGTAAGGAGGATCAATAAATAAAATATAGCTTTGTTGTCTGTAGGGTCTAGTTGGCACAAGTCGGCAATTGTGATTTTCTAACAGCACATTAAATAAAAAATATAACTAAATCATAGATGGCGTTAGTAGTATGATGAGTCCCTTTTATAAAATAGATTTACTTAATAGTAAAATAAATAAAAAAAAAACTTTTTTATTTTTTGGTTTGAATATTTTTTCTAGTTTTTAATACTTATATAATTTAATATTTTGAAATAAGTAACAGGCAAAGTGCGACTTGAGTTCATATCTAAATACTACCACAGAATAATAACTATGATAACTATCTACTACTTAAATATTTTTGCCAGAAAACATAAATTTATTTTTAAGTAGGTAGGTAGGTACGCATCAACCTTTCTTATTACTTTCATGCAATATTGTATCTGAAATGTATTGTTAAACTATGTTTTTTTTTAAATACCCTGTATATGTAGTTATTCGAGGATAAGTACTCCCCGCCTTCCCGGAATTTAGTTTTTTAACACACAGATGGGAATGAAAGGAATCGAGCTGTAGTACTGGAATGCCCTGGTTAGGTACATACACATTCATATAACTCTCTAAAGAAATAATCCCACCCAGCAAATTCGTCTACGACCAACGCAGTCAGCGTTAACAATTTCCATGTTAGAAAAACTCTCAATCTTGTTCATGTTAGTTGCGAGTATCGCGTCGGTGCCAAACGAGGTTAGTGATTTTTTGTCAGACTTGGACAATTCGGCGCGAAGAAGCAAGCAGGAACGCGAGGTCGGTCATTGACCCGCCACGTGTCAGTCTGAGCTGCTGCTTGCGCGTGTATACCCTCACGGTCGACGACTCGGGCACACTGCCATACATATGTGGAGGTGCAACATGCTCCAACACTTATCTTCATATTATGTTCCTCAGTGTGTACTTTATGTATTAGTGATATAGGCACATAACATGTTAGATAAACACTGGTAGCTCAACTTGTAAATAAACATTGAATAATTATTTATAATAAATATACTTACTGAGGTAGGGCAATTATTATTATCAACAAAAGTTAAAGTATTTATTTATTTATTTATTGTACTTAACTACTTATGAAGTCCTACCTGCATTAGAGATAATTATTTGCAGTAGGTAAGTATAGGTAAAAGTATATAAATAGATCTCATTGAGATTAGGCTTTAATATCCAAGTACTAATTATTTTCACTCAAATTGATTATCACACAGGTGCACGAAAGGAACCAAGTGATGTATAAACGGTATACTTAACTTACCTTGTATACGTTTGGCGCACGACCAGTCCAAAGAACTATAGAGTTTATTCAAGTAGCTCGATACCACAGCAGCTATTAACGAGGCATCAATAAAATGAGTGAAGTGAAAACTCTTCGTGAGATAGGGCATTCAGGAGCGGTGGTAGCTCAGTCGGGTAAGCGCCCGCTTCTCACGCAAGAGATGCGGGTTCGAATCCCGGCGCTGACATGTACCAATGAGTTCTTTTAACTTAAGTACAATGTATACCATTGCTCTTACGGTGAAGGAAAACATCGTGAGGAAACCTGCATACCTAGATTTAGCACAGGACCAGCGTGGTGGGAAATGGTCCAAGCTTAGGAAGGCAGTTTAGACCTTGAGGATATGCACAAAGGTTCCACTTGAGAGAGCCAGGTGCAGGTACTTACACCCCCACAGAGAATAGAATAGAATAGAATAGGGCATTCATTTAAGCATGAAGCGTAAGTCGCCTAAGAGTCCAAACTATCAAGTGAGGCAGCGTAAACAGCAGCAAGTAGACGAAAAGTCGTCAGAACATACCTGTTAGCCACCGTATTAAGTAGAATCTCGTTGCAACCTTGAGCATTTTAAAAACAACAAATCCCCAGGACTGTATGGAATTGTTTGTTATGAATAAAGGGGATAAAAGCCAAACATTTTGGACAACTATAGTTGACAAGTCTCGCCAATGTCTGCATGACGAATTTTAGCCCCACACACAGGGTTCTGCAAAGGCTTTGGCAAAATTTGCTATTATAAGACGCAACAGTTGTTGCAATCAGCCTTGTTTCGGTCTTATGCTGTTCCTATAATAATTATGTTTCCTGATTCCCGATGGATGTTTTCTTATGATCGTCTCTTACTCATCTCTTTACATGATCGTTAATAATTATGTTTGATTCAAAATACCTCCATACAATTATTTTAAGCCATTATAGGTACATAACATAGTACTTAATAAAATAAATTAATATCTGTTACAAACGTTATTTATCTAATTGGGTTGTAGATAGTGTTAATTTAATGCATTAGCTAATAAGCTTACTTACTCCAAATGATCAAACTGACCTCTTCTTATACAATGTATATTTGCAAAACGGCCATGACCGTGGTTGCTGCCTCGTGCTATGCTCGGCTTGTGGGTGTACGTATAATCAATATCATTGTAGTGTATCTTAGGTAGGTAGGTAAGTACCTAAGAACCTACACAGTAATGTTGGAAATAAGCTGTGAGTTTTTTTAAAAGGTTGCCTTTAAGTATTTAATCAAAAACATATTATTTTTTTATAAAAAAAAATATTATTGAAAGTACCTAGGTACCTATTAAAAAATAAATATTATTGTAAATAATACAAGATATTATTGCATCCAAGTGCTAATCTATGCTATTTTTAATTGGTGTTCAATAAAGAAACATCACCAACTCCAATAGGTTGAAAGAGACCTATAGATCGGTAATAATAAGCAGCAACGATTGTTCGAGGCGCGCGCGATGGCGCAGGGATGTCACACAGAGACAGCGAGCGGTGTGTATACAGCGCGTTGCTTGTCGTTGTAATCGCGGGTCAGTTGCGGTCGCGTTGAGGAAGGTTGAAGCGGGCGCAGCGCACGGGTTAGTGGGCCTCAGTACCGCGGTTACGGACGTCCGGAGCTCGGAGCGGCGCGTGTTGCTTCCCCGCCCCCCTGCTGCTACCTCATACCCCTGCCGCGCCTGAAACTCCCCTTGTCGATTTTGTTTTGTTCAGTGCCTATACTATACCTAGGTACTTATTTTCTACATCGACCTTCTTCCTGAAGAAGTACTTACTGAAGTATTCATTAAATAAGGTAGGTAGTTATTGAAAGGATATATAACGTAACGAATATCTAGGTAAGGTAAGTAATCTAAATCTAAAAAAAATCTAGGTAAACACTTATAGTGCCACAATCTTATCTGTTCCGGTGGTCAAAATGTGCAACTAACGAGACGTCATTTTCAAACGTCATTTCATACTCTGTGCGTTATTTGAGATGTCAATTTCTGCGAAGAGGCTGACGCTACATTATTTAATTTGTTTGTGATTTTCTGCGTGAAAATAATGCCAAAAGCGCTAAAATGTGATGCAAGAAAAGTAATACTAGATATATTGGCTTTTATGCAGGAAGAATAACGTATTCAGGCGCCTTTAATTCCGTTTGGAAAAATTGGAAGAACGAGTTGCAACGGCTACAGGTTAGTGTTGCCAAATATGACGAATAATTTTACCCATGTACTCACATGTAATTTTATTAATATTTTCCCGAGAGACCCGTACCCCAGCAGTGGGGAAGGGATGGGTCATGATGAAAAGTATATAATCTTTATTTTTCTTTGATTACAGGTGTGTGGACATGACATGACACTTTAAATGTTAGGCAGTATACCAAGAAGAATTTCGCGCACCTGCAGCGATTTTAGACGAAATAATGATGATTAACGACATGTTCTCCCAATCTTTCAAGGGTTGGCTGGAAGAAATTGCTTTTTGGCAATTAGCTTTTGCAAATTGTCTGATTTGTTTTAATTTTATGCTCTTTTTTCTTGTTACTTTAGAAAATGTAAAATAAAGTGTTCATAAATAAATAAATAATAATATATAATTTTTTTAAGACTGTTTTATCTTGGTATTTCCACGACCCACAGATGATATTACCTATACCATTGTAATCTAGATTTAATCTCCTATATAATCAGAGCTTATTTTATTTCTGTTCGCCGTATACAAATTTTCCATACAACAAATGTCGTTTGATATATCCTCTTTCATTTACTATCGACCCAATATTTTGATTTATCTATACTTATAAATGTGCCTACCTAATTATAAAATAGGCAGTAGCAGAATGCATTGTCGTTTAAACCACAAATAGGCAAAATTTAATCGATGGCATCACTGGATTCGATCACAGCGAAGCCGTCACCGGAACAGATAAGATTGTGGCACTATAAGTATAATAATATAGTGATGTAAGTATTTCCGATTCTAAATTAAACCATAGATAATGGGAAAATAAAATTAGCACCTAATAAAGTAATGATTATATTATGTATTGAGTCCAAAAGTTAATTAAATAAAACGGTAAAAAATGTTTTCTAGTTTGTAGAGTTTTCGATAAAAATTATAAAAGAGATCAGTTCAGTGTATTATTTTTGGCTTTACATTACTTACAACGTATTTTTTTTGGTAAGTTAGTAATTTTTGTAAGTATGAGCCAGTAAGTACTAACCATGTACTAACCTATTTATTTATTTAAGTATAAAATATGAAAAACGGAAGTTCTGGAAGGGAAGAGGGTAGAGTAGAGACGTTGAGATAAGAAAAGTGACATTTTTTTATTGGGTCTGTAGTTATGTACTATGCTCATATAGTTACTTATGTACTTACACTAGTAAGTAGTTAATCATGATTAAATTTCATTTTTGTTAAGTATTTAATAAAGCATGCATAATAAGATATAGGATAAGGTACTTATTCGTTTTTTTAAAGAACTCTCTTCTTATCCGTATAAAAGTATAGGTAGTTACATGGTAGTTACATAGGTTGGTAAGTACTTAAAATAAATTATATTGGGTTTAGGAGTGAGGTAGGCAGTCGCGGGGAGAGCAGAAGCTTACGCATGCGCTGGGTAGAGTTCATACTAACACGCGCGTCGTAACCGCGGTGGGCCTCTCCACGTGTAGCCGCGTATTTAGGAAATACACCGCCAAAGCATTGCATATTATTCTGTTACGTATATAAGGAATAATAAATATGTATTTATCTACATGTATACTAATGATTCCCAACAGTGATTGATAATCATGATTTTACAAATTAATTAATTAAGTACATAAATCTATTATGAGTTTTTAACATCTATTCTATACGTTATTTTCCAGATTCAGCTTTCAACAGAGTTCATTGTCCTTGAACTTAACCTTTGCTGACGGTTATTGTGATTTAATTAAGTTCATCACAATATACATAAAATATAAATACTTTTACATATTAGAAATGTTACACCATCACGTAGGTATCAAAATATTGAAAAAACACTCACTCACGATATATTATGATATTTACTACTTATTGATACGTAAAAAAACATTTCTTATTCATAAGAGTAGTCGATTTTGAAAATACGCCCGTGGTTGCCCTCTGTTTCACTCTACTCGTGTAGGCCCGCCCGCCCCGCGCCCCGCGCCGCTACCCGCGCCTTCCCCCCGCTATTATTACCTTCAACGAGTGCGCGCCATCTTATCTCGCTTATTGTTTTGTTAAGTCACAGAACATAAATACCTACAAAATAGATGCCTAACATGTGTAAGCGTGTAACTATGTAGGAAATTAATAATTATACTTAAAGAGGTTAGGTACATAGACCGAAATTACTGAAAAAATTGTGCTAAGTACTAACTGAAAACTACCTATATTTTTACACTAATTACATTTTGATTGATAGGTAGTAATGGAATACAATAGTAGAGATTAATTTCCAGATCTAAATATTTTTTAAGATTCGTTAAGTATAAAATTTAAATACATACTTATACATATTATATGATTATATTTTACGGTTAAGTAACTTAAATCACTTACCCATATTTAAGTAAGTAATAACCTTTTTAAGCAGCTTAGGCATCAAGTAGTCATCATAAACGCATTCGTATTCGAAGTTTTCCTCTGAAAACATCAGATAATATTGCTGTATAGCAGGCGGGAAACAGGATACAGAGCTACGCTGTACCGCTGCGCCACCTCTGCTGGCTCCGAGCCGCTCTCGACCAACGCAACATTCGCCATTCGCCAGCACACCGTCGGACGTGAGCACGTCTATTTTGTTTCACTCAGTTCAGTCAGTCGCGATCGCAACCTACGCCAACACTGACGCAGTTAAACCGTGTTACCTAATAAATACATTAATCACTAGTGAAAATGATAGGTAAGTGATATTTTTATATTTTGAAAACAACCTTTCATTTGAAATTTGTAGTTGTCATAGTATTCTGAGATTATTTATTTAAATAGGTCATTCGTGGTAGCTTAGTTGGGGCAAGGTTGGGGTTGGGGCAAACATTATACTTAGTATATTATATTCAGGAAAAGTGAAAAAAATACGTCACTGTGTATTAATTTACAATGAGTAAAAAATTGTTTTTGTAACATTTATCTTTTGCATTAAATTTACCTTAAGTAATTGATTTAATTTTAATACACTTAACAAAATATTAAAATGCCCATTTTATGCTCTAAATTCCTTGTATACATGAAATATATAGTTATACTTGCTTATGATAAAGAATACTATCTGGTTATTTGAGGTAGGGTGAGCGGGACACGAGCGGCAATGACGGGTCGGCGGCCGATACACGTGGAGAGGCCAGTACCGCGGCGCACAAGCGTCGTAACCGCGGTACTGGCCTCCACGTGCTATGAGAGGACGTTCACTTCTCCATAACGCGCTCTCCCTTCCTCCGTTACACCCCCGCGAGCCTCTGCGAAGTAAATGCATCCTGATCGTTGCATGGCGTATACACACTGTGCCGCGGGTAGTCGTCTCGTGTTGTCGCGCTATTTCCTGGATTAGTTAGGGAGTGTACCCGTGATAATGGATTCTTATTCGGAAATTGAACTCGAGTCTTTTCGTTTGGCAGGTGAGGAGGACCGAACACATCGCTGCAATGAGTGCGGGTTGACGCTGTCCACACGCAGTGCGTTGACCGCCCACGCACGCTCTCATCGAGCTGCTGCTGATGCCCACCGCTGTGACGTGTGCCACAAGACCTTCGCGGTACCAGCTCGTCTTGTACGCCACTACAGAACCCACACTGGAGAACGCCCTTTTGAGTGTGAATACTGTCATAAAATGTTCAGTGTTAAAGAAAATCTTCAAGTACACCGGCGAATACACACCAAAGAAAGACCGTACCGATGCGGAGTATGTGATGCAGCCTTTGAACATTCCGGAAAACTTCATCGACATGCGCGTATCCATACTGGGGAAAGGCCACATGCCTGTAATATTTGCCACAAAACTTTCATTCAATCTGGACAGCTAGTAATTCATCTTAGGACCCACACTGGTGAAAAACCATATAGATGTCCAGCACCAGGATGTGGCAAAGGATTCACTTGCTCCAAACAATTGAAAGTTCATTCACGCACTCATACTGGAGAGAGACCATACACCTGCGATATATGCCATAGAGATTTTGGATATAATCATGTGCTTAAACTGCACCGCACGCAACATTTTGGAGAACGTTGCTACAGATGTACAGTTTGTGATGGAACATTTAATACCAAAAAGCAAATGGAAGCTCATATATACAATGAACATGGAGAGGATGTACCTCGGAGCCCAGTAGCACAAACGGCAGTCCCACTGGTTGTTAGCAGTAATATGATGTGTGACATTGTTGAGGCAGCCCTTCAACAACTGCCCCCGACGCCGCCGAGTTCGCCTCCTTCTCCTACGTGCCCTGTGGTGGCGTCGGTGACCGCACCGTTGGTGGTTGCCACACCGTCCCCACCGCCTGTATCAAGTTTATTTACTACGTTTGCACCATCATCCCTACCGCCACGGAAGCGCAAGCTCATTCCGCAGCCCGAGCCCGCGCCTGAGCCCACGCCTGTGCGTCACACTTCCGTTATACAATTTGCCCCAGCGGCTGACGCTTCCATGTGTTAGTCAAACATCTTTTACATTAATGTCTAACTATTTATTGATTAAAACACTTTAGCTTAAAACTTGTCGTACGTAAGTTATGCTATTTGAATTTCAAGACTAAATATATAGTATTTGTGTGAAAGTTATGCATTTTGTGCTTGTATTGTCATTGTTAGTATTAGCATAAGATTTTGTATTGCTGCTCTTAGGTACCTATGTGTTACTATTATCTGTTAAGCTTATTAAATAATAATCATGAATCCAGAACTTTCGTTTTTTAATGACAGTCAATCAATTTCACCTTTCATTTTAATTAGTATTTGTTTCTAAAAACTTTACTTTTGCCAAAATCAAACTAATCAATTAAAATAATTTCGTAGTATTTTTTTATTCGGATGATTTCACTATAATAATATCGTCAATAAATATTTTCTTGAGCAAAATTACTCTGCACAACCCTTACCTATGTTAAGAAATACATACATAGTTACATTCATACTTTTATGATTTTTTGTAACTATAAAATTAGCGCTCATGGTTTTTATGGCATAAAAGTACAAAGTCTATTTCTGTGTATAGTCAATGTGGCCACAGGTAGATTTTTGAATTTAACGCCGTTTTCTTTGGACAGCTTTCGCTGGCCAAGCTCTACCAACAATTTAAATTAAATAAGACTTATAAAATAAAACAAGTGCTATTTAGTTTAAATTTTGGTAACCACATCTGCCTCAATGACCCTTTTCTAACTAACTCGAGGAACATAAGCAATAATGCACTAGCGGCAAAACAGCACCCGAGGCCATCTATCGGACGATTTTAGAACTTTTTTTTAATAAACTGTCAGAAAACTTCCCTGTGTTGCAATTGTTTTGAGATTATAAAATCGAGCAACACGATTACATATCTCAACGAGCGATATATTATTATTTGCGATCATAGCCGAGTCCGCGTTGTTCTATTTTTTCAATGCAAACATCAAACAAAAAAAATATCATTCAATCCTATTCACTATCGGACATGCACCGGTGCACCCATTATCGGTACTAATCTTATTAATCTGTACAGTCGGCTGTCAATTTCCTGTCATGTCAGCATTTGACACTGACAGTTGTAAAATAAAACTGTCATGGCTGCCGGCCGGGTATAGCTTGGGCAAGCTTGTGTTGATTTGATTAATTTGACTATATTTAAGAAGTATTTGTAATTCCACCTCAAGTTTATCAATCTTAAATTCAAAATGGTATGTATTGGTTTTATTGAGAAGCTTGTATACCTGATAAATTTATAGTGCTAGTATTTGTTGTTTGTTTGTTTTGGTATACTTTTGACGAATATTTCTAAAATGATTGTTTTGTTTCAGACTATCGGTAAAAATAATAAGATGTTACAACACATCAACTACAGAGTACGCGTTGTACTTCAGGACTCACGTACATTCATTGGAACGTTTAAAGCCTTTGATAAACATATGAATTTGATCCTTGGAGATTGCGAAGAATTCAGGAAAATTAAATCCAAAAACGCTAAAACTGCCGAGAGGGAAGAAAAAAGAACCCTAGGGTTCGTGTTATTGAGAGGTGAAAATATAGTATCTTTGACCATTGAGGGGCCTCCCCCGCCTGAAGAAGGTTTACCGCGAGTTCCACTTCCTGGAGCAATCGGAGGTCCAGGCGCTGGTCGCGTGGCGGGACGCGGCGCCGGCCCGGGCGGCGCGCCCCCTGGCCTGCAGGGTCCTGCCCGCGGGGTGGGCGGACCATCTCAGCAGCATATGGCGCCTGGTGGTCGTGGTCAAATGGCTGCACCTCCTCAGATGCGTGGTGGGCCTATGATGGGCGGTCCTCCGCCAGGCATGATGGGTGCTCCTCCAGGCATGGGACGTGGAGGGCCAGGAGGCCGTGGACCTCCTCCAGGAATGCGTCGTTATTAAGTTCAGTGAATCTAGTTTTAACCTGTATAAGTAAGGGTTCAATAATGTTGAAGCTATCAATATGTGATCTGTCATTTAGACCATTGAATGATAGAAGTATTTAGTGATTCTTTGTCAAGTGCAAGTTTCAAGTAAGAGGTCTTGAGGTAGAAATATAAGTTTAAATATAATGTGAGTTTATTTTTATTTTTCAATATTTAATGCTAAACATCTCATAAAAAGAAATCTAAACTTATGCTCATCAGTTCATATCCTCATCATTGTAAATACCTGCACAGTTGGTACCAAATAACTGCAATTCTATTCTATTCTATTCTCTGTGGGGGTGTAAGTACCTGCACCTGGCTCTCTCGAATGGAACCTTTGTGCATATCCCCAAGGTCTAAACTGCCTTCCTAAGCTTGGACCATTTCCCACCACGCTGGTCCACTGCAGGTTGGTGGGTTCACATATCTAGATGTGCTAGATCTAGATATGCAGGTTTCCTCACGATGTTTTCCTTCACCGTAAGAGCGATGGTATACATTGTACTTAAGTTAAAAGAACTCATTGGTACATGTCAGCGCCGGGATCGAACCCGCATCTCTGGCGTGAGAAGCGGACGCTTACCCGACTGAGCTACCACCGCTCTTAACTGCAATAAATATGAAAGCTTATCTGAAGAGGTAGTACACCTGTCCTGAATCTACACTACAATCATTGCATGATTAATGAGGCTGTAGGTTCCTGTTATGAGATACTAGGTAAGGTTTGTATAGTTCCTAAGATCTCATTGAAATAAATCACTCATTAATGGGATTCTTATAACGTATTATATTTTTAAAATTCGCAGGTCTCAAGTTACATAATGTATACTCCGTTGGTTGCTGCTTAAGTAAGGCCGCTTCCACGACGCCCGGTACAAATTCTCCGCCAGCACTGCGCACCGCTCCATTGTCGTGAACAGATTCATACAAATCTATGAACCTGACGTCGTGGACGCGGCCTAATTTAAAAACCTGTTCTGTATAAATCAAAATAAAAGAAAACTGATTAAACAACAAGCGATATTATAATTATGTGTTAAACAATTTAATTCTATTTTTAAGTAATATTAAGAAACCCTGTATGTTTTCTTTACCAATAAAATAGAATATGTTCAGTTCGCTATAAAATAAGGCAAACCTCTAGGTACATGTCTTTGGGAATGATAAATAACAAATCTTAGATGATACTTATGAGCAAAAGAATAGGCGGACAAACAAACTCTGTTGAGAATACAATGCCATCAGATATTAATTGATCTCAGATCAACAGTTTTTACAATTTTATAAATTTTTAGTTCTTTACTAATGACAGTTTCTGCAAGAAGGGTGGCAGCGCTTGCCGCCGACCCTACACCGGCAGCCGCCACTGATGTCGCCGTGGCCGCGGGGCCCCCAGCGCCGCCCCCGCGTCACCCAGCAGATCTCCGTCTTGCACGCCGTGCAAACTATCCCATCACAGCCAGAAATTTTAGTTATGACTACATTGCACTGTGGACACAACATTGCTTTACCCTTGGCAATGAGGTCTAAAAGCATTTTCCTAGTGCGCTGTTCGTCTGCGGTGTCGGTGCCGGCGGCCTGGGCCAGTCGGCTTTGTAGTTGGTAGTCCTCACAGGAGACACCCTCATGGATTGCCTGAAACAGTGACAAATATTGGGTGAAATAATTTACCTTTCATGCCAATCCTAACTAATATTATAAATGCGAAAGTAACTGTGTCTGTCTGTCTGTTACTCTTTCACGCCAAAACTACTGAACGGATTTGAATGAAATTTGGTATACATAGTATTACATAGGGTCTAGAGACCCTGAGAAAGAACATAGGCATACTTTTTATCCCGGAATTCCCAGGGAAAACTTTAAGGCGAAGCGAAGCTCGCGGGAACAGCTATAAGAAATAATATAGATAATCATAATTACATCTTACCTGGCAAGGCAGGCAGTTGACTCGCTGGCAGACGGGGCAGTGGAAGCGCGCGACGGGCGGCTCGCACAGCGCCCAGCCGGCGCAGTCCCGGGTGCGGCAGTGGAAGGAGTGCGGCGCAGAGCTCTCGGCCGCGGCGAGGCTGCGGGCCAGGCGGCGCTCCCACTGCTCGGCGCTCAGCAGCGCGCGCTCCTCGCGGGCCGTGAGCGCGCCCGCGCAGCCCGGCTCGGGGCACGGCGCGGCCGCCTCGGCGCAGTGCTCCGCCACCGCGGCCAGGCACGCGCGGCAGAAGGCGTGGCCGCACTCGTGCAGCAGCACGCCCGCCGCGCCCTCCACGCGCTCCACGCACACGCCGCACTCGAACGCGCACGGACTCGGCGTCAGCGCCTGCTGCTCCGCCAGCACCAGCGCAGCGTACACGGACGTCGGGGGAGGCGGGCTGGCCGGGGGCGGCGCGCTGCTCGGGGATGGCAGGCTGGTCGAGGGCTGCTGCTGGCTAGCCGGGGGCAGCTGGATGACCTGAGGCTCCAGGTTAACAGGAGCCTCTGGGCGGGCTGGTAATGCCGGCTGGGTAGGCTCTGTCGGCCTGCCGACGCTGGGCTCTTTATTCCTTGACTCTGTAGTAAATATACCATTGTATGTAAAAGATGTTAAGAGTGTACAATCATACCGACATAAAAACTACAACTGAACTTACCAGGTTCATCTAAACTCAGGTAAAATGGTTTATCAATATTGTCTCCAGCAATTTTTATTATTGTGTCAGTGTCGTGGGCGCAGAGCGCGCGGTCGACGACCCAGCGCTGCAGCGGCGCGGGCAGGCCCAGGCGCGCCTCAGCCGCGCGCCGCAGGTCCGCCAGCGTACTGGCCTGCTCCATACAGATGGGTACTGGACCACACAGAGTTAGTTTTGTGCGCCCACGCGCCTTTACTTTGTGCTCCACCCATACTGCTATACTGAAAAGAGTAACAGTAATTGGTACTAAAGAGGTATAAAAGCAGCTAATAGAATTTTTTACAAACAAACATAATTATGCTCAAGACTGTAATCCCGAAGGGGTAGTCAGTGATGACTTGCTAGCGAGCCATGTCTCTGTTTGTTGAATGAGTTCAATGCACTTAGATACACATCTAGAAACCCGATTTCCTCACAATGTTTTCCTTCACATACCTTTGTATTCCACCATGGCAGTGTTGGGACCTTATCCATAACACCACCCGAACTCCATTTTTAGGAGTACAGTAAATTCAAACTTTTTAAGTTAATCCTGTTAGCAGTACTCCCTAAATGTTATAATAAAGGTATTCATTTTATGTTATAAAGTTTTACATTTTAAAAGGATTCATTTTATATTATAAAGTTTTACATTTTAAAAGGTATTCATTTTATGTAATAATGTTATAAAGTTTTACATTTAGGGAGTTAAATAACTACACATTTAAATGTTATAAAGTTTAAAAATTATTCTCTATATTGCAAAAACAACTACTTATTTTTCTAAAACCCATGTGCCATCCTAAGAGGAGGTAAGAATGCCGCTAATATCTCTTTCATCTGGCGGCCACCTAATGTGGGGCTGCTGGACTTATTTGGAGAGAGTGGTGGTTGTTAGGCACCCACTGCATGACACAAAGAAGCATGCATGCCTTCCCTATATTTGCAATAAATATGACAGCTCAGGTTGACGCTCACTGATGGAGTTGAGGCAGTCGCGAGAACTTCACATTGTACCTAAATGAGGCATTATTCCCATTGCCCCAAAGCTGCCACGAGGCTGACTCTACTCTAGCTGTGAAGGGAGCTCTTTAATGGAATGGAAATACTCAGCACCTCTGGGGTGCCAGGTGGACAACTGTTACTACAGCAAATATTATTATAAGTGTAGTTATAGTTAGTGTATTATTAGGTACCTATGTAATTTTCATATAACTTACCTAAACTTTTGCAGGTGCTGATTATGCTCTCGTCCAATTCTTAATTTATTTTTACATTTAGGCATGATGAAAAGACGATGTAAACTATCTTAAGGCATCCGACAGTTTATTTATCTTATCTTCACAGGGAAAAATTTGTAAAATTAATTACGAGATTCCAAAACGCATTCAATGTAGTCTTGTATTATTTTCGGTCAGAGGTACGGGTGTATTTAACCATAACCAAGGTTTTAAATAAGCCAATTTCGCTGATGTATACGATGTATACTGATTTCTTTATTTTCTCTATGTGCTGGCTCACAATCTCACAATATTTCAATATTACAAATCATAACAAAAACAAACAGGTGGTAATTTTTTTACCATAGAGGAAGTAAAACAAAGTAAAACTATTTTGACACCTGACACAGTCGCCAGTCGGTGATTTGACTATTCTGTTCTGTCCCTCGAATAAAGTGCGGAGACCATCAGAATAATAACAGCCTTTGGCTTCGCTCAGATTTAACCATACAAATACAACATCGTAAAGTCAGCTGCATAAGTAGCTATACACTTTTGTACCTTGTCAATCTGAAACGGCCTTTTGACAAGGTACAGAAGTGTATAACGTTAACGACTTATGCAGCTGACCGTAAATTTTTGCATACATGCATACAACATTGTATATCATTCGCTTTCAACGCGGCGGGAGCCTGGTTTCAGGTTCAGTAGTCCACTCAGGACATGAGCCTTTTCACCGCGGCGGGAGCCTGGTTTCAGGCTCAGTATTCCACTCAGGACATGGGCCTCCTTCAAGCTCCTACATGGGTTTCGCAAACATTTAACACCCAAGTCCAGAGTCTATAATAATGCTGCGGCTCCCGGGTCTACTGGGTCCCCGACCCACAGCGGGGACGGAACCCGGGATCCTTGGCACGACAGTCAGTGTAGGTAGATACTAACCACTGCACTATAATAATAATAATTAAATTATTTAACTAACAAGACTCTGAAGCTATAATCCGGTCTTCGTAGTGAATAAAATAACTTTAGTCTGACGATGCTAACGAAATACTGCAAGAAAAAAAAACTTTTACCATACAAATTAATTTATTTTATAATAATATAGACATAGACACCTTATACTAATGTATGAGTAGTGTACTAGCCACATGAAATATGTTTATAGAAACTTTTTCAAATCAAACTAAGTATACTTTTTAACTCCCATTGAAAGTTATCGACACATAACCTTTGATGATTAGATCGAGCAAGGACTTTGTATAATACAAAGTCGTTGAGATCGAGAGATTAAACACCGAATAGTAGATTGTTAATAATAACAGCTTGACATATGGCGGGCACCATTAAAGACGTCAACATATCAGTTAGCAGTTGACTAGTGGCAGTACCCGCAGGAGGGGTGGCAGCGCCGGCCGTCGACGCCGCAGCGGCAGCCGGCGCTGGTGTCGCCCTTGCCGCCGGGCCCCCAGCGGCGCCCGCGCGTCACCCAGCAGATCTCCGTCTTGCACGCCGCGCAGCGCACCCAGTCGCAGCCCCACTTCTTGGTGATGACGGCGCCGCACTGCGGGCACGCCAGCGCCTCGCCGCGCGCCGTGAGGTCGGCCAGCAGCGCGCGCGTGCCCGCGTCCGCCGCGCCCGCCGCCGCCGCCGCCGCGCGCTGCAGCCGCGCCCGGTGCTCCGAGCACGTCTCGCCCTCGTGCACTGCCTGTAATGCAATAAATAAGTACCTACACATTTTTTTAATATTTCGTACAGTGTATTTATCTATGTATGAAGTCTAAAACTGAACGGTCTGTACGCATAGCGTGTTTTAATGTCGCTAAACTGTAATTTACATGACTGACTCTGCGTTGCAATGCAATATATGATATACTTTTTTAAACTGGCTTGTGACCGTGTGTGAGTGTGTGAAGAGATTACAACTGGATTACGATAGAGTGAATGTCCCAGCGATGTAGAACACGGACAACAGTAATGTCGTATCCTTGGACGTGGCGTTACCTGGCAAGGCAGGCAGTTGACTCGCTGGCAGACGGGGCAGTGGAAGCGCGCGACGGGCGGCTCGCACAGCGCCCAGCCGGCGCAGTCCCGGGTGCGGCAGTGGAAGGAGTGCGGCGCAGAGCTCTCGGCCGCGGCGAGGCTGCGGGCCAGGCGGCGCTCCCACTGCTCGGCGCTCAGCAGCGCGCGCTCCTCGCGGGCCGTGAGCGCGCCCGCGCAGCCCGGCTCGGGGCACGGCGCGGCCGCCTCGGCGCAGTGCTCCGCCACCGCGGCCAGGCACGCGCGGCAGAAGGCGTGGCCGCACTCGTGCAGCAGCACGCCCGCCGCGCCCTCCACGCGCTCCACGCACACGCCGCACTCGAACGCGCACGGACTCGGCGTCAGCGCCTGCTGCTCCGCCAGCACCAGCGCAGCGTACACGGACGCGCCCGCCGGGGGAGGCGCGGTCGCCGGGAGCTGCTGGCTGGACGTGGATGGCGACTGGGTATCCGAGGACGGGCCTGCCACCGGGACCGACGTGGAGACACTGGCCTCTTTACTATTGGTTTCTGAAATCAAATTCATCGCTGCATTTACAAAAGGATAGATTAGCGGAAATCGTGACATAGGTAGTCTGACATATATGATAAAATTGTAATTTTAAAAAATGCACAGTATACTGACCAGGCTCCACCAGGCACAAGTAGAAGGGTTGGTCGAGCTTCTCCCCGGCCAGCTGCTCCAGCGTGTCGGTATCCCGGGCGGCGAGCGCGCGGCCCACGACCCAGCGCTGCAGCGGCGCGGGCAGCCCCAGGCGGGTCTCGGCCGCGCGCCGCAGCGAGCCCAGCGACGCGCCGCGACGCACCTGCAGCCGCACCGGCCCGCGCGCGCACCACTTGTCCTCCACCCACACCGAGATGCTGGAATCAGGTGTGATCATCACTGTTAAGTTTGTCTTGCTTTAATAATAATAATAAAATTATTTTCAGATAACAAGATCACGAAATGACAATCAAATTAAAAATAAAATTAAATGATTTATAAGAATCATTTGTTTATCTGATTGAGGTTTTTACTTACATAACAGAATCTTCGCTGTCTTCATTTTGTTCTTTCGAAGTAGATGGAGTTGCTGAGGAAGCTTTCGCAACTTCAGTTTTTACACATTCTTTAGGTGCTACATTTATTTTATCACAGCCGTTGGGTATTGATTCGACGCCGCTAGATTCGGTTGTATTTTTTACTGCTGCAACGATTTCTCGTTTAGGTGCGGATACTACTTTTATACACTTAGTTCCTTCTGATTGGGTCGATGAATCAATTTTCTTTGGCGGTACTTTATCTCTTTTCTCATTTGACCTACTCTCCGTTGGTTTTATAGTGACTTTGGACGTTTTGGTGGTTTCAGCCATAGTGGGTACCGCATCGTTGATGATTTGTGAGGAGAAGGAGAGCACGGAGCAGGACAGCCTGAGCTGCGCGAGGCGCGAGGCCGCCTCCGCCGCCGCGCGCTCGTCGCCCGACGCTATCGACGTCTCCAGCTGAGCAATCAGATCCCGCCTCTTGGACAACTCCCCTGACAAACGGACGTGAGCTTTGCCTTTCCCTGTCTCGACATTCGACGACGTCGCCACTGTTGAAGAAGTGGACGGCATCGCTGCTTGGCTAACTGGTTTAATATCTGATGGTGATATCGCTGCCACTGGATTGGTTTTTGCGTCGACATTTAACGGTTTTGTATCCGGTTTAATAAGATTATCCTTATTTTTTATCTCTACTTTCGGTGATGATGGCTTATTTTCAGTTGCTTTAATAATTTTTACTGTTACAGCAGTTTCTTTTGTTTGGTTATTGTTTGTGTTAACTTTACGAGTATCTAAATTAGTTATTACATTTGAACATGGTATAGCATTTGCTTCCTTGCTTCCTGATTCACCCTGTATCACTGTAGGCATTTTGGAAGTGGCTTCGGTAGATTTGGTTTCAGAGGTCGTAGGTATTATCACAGGAGTGGCTTCAAATTTAGTGAAAGAAGTTGAGGGTGCGGTAGACGCTGGTGTTTTGGTCGCACTGCTTGGAGAAGGTTGATTTAAAAAAGATTGCTTCAAAGAAAAGTTTGAGATATTGTTATCTTTAGTCACACTTTGTTTAGGGACATACACTGGATTTAAAAGCATAGATATCGTTAGTGATTCAGAGAGTTTTCCACTATTAGTTCCTGTAGTTGGCTTTTCTGTTTCTAGCGATGCTTTTCCTGGGGTGGCAGTATTCTTTCGTGTAGCTTCAAGTCTCTTTTCATTTTCTTTATTAGAATTATCTACTATTACAGTGGTTTGTGTTATAACGACCGATTCTTTCGGCCGCAAATTTTCTTTAATAACTGGTGAGTTTCTAACACTGTTCACTTTATTTTCCGGCAAATTATTCACAGTTTGTTTCGAGGAAGACGGTTCAATTTTATAAATCGGGTCAACTGTTGAACCCATAGGTAGAGTAGGAGCTTCTTTACTTATATAAATATCTTCATACTGATTAGCTTTCTTTTTACCGAGTCCATTAATAACCGTGTTTGACCTTTTTGGCAACGAATGTTTCATTTCCTTGAGCATTTCTTTAAGGAGCTCTTTATCTTCCATAGTATTGTTGTTGGAGGTTCCATTGCGAGATGGTTGGTTGACACCGTTAGTCTGCGTATCCTCGTGCTTGACCGCTCGGCCCGGCCGCGGCAGCCCGGCGCCCGCCAGGCACTCCAGGCACGTCACCATCGTCGCGTCGTACTTCTTGAGACAGCGGGTGCAGAACCAAGTCTCACCGGAGTTCTTATGCGCCATGGCTCCGTCACCACTGCTTCTTGCTGAACCTGAATTGTTTTCGCAAGCCTTTAATTTGTAAGACTTCAGTAGCTCGGCAGCCTGCTTGTCCAGCTCACTGATATTCGGCAACAGTTTCACCGGTGGAACATCGAGGGATGAGTTTCGTTTCGATTTGCTTTCGAATATTTGCCGCAAGAAACTTTTGTCCTGACGAATTTTCGTAATCACTTCGCTTTTCGGTCTCTCCGGTTTTACATGAGAAGTTTTGTTATTGTTCTGTTCTCCTAAAATTGAAGGTTTGTTAGCAGGTGTGTCGCGGTCACTGGAATTCATTGTGTTCTCACGTTGTTGGTTGCGGGGAGCAGGGAGAGTGGCGCTCTCGGTGGGCGCGGCGCGGGGCGTGGGCGGCTGCGGCGCGGGGCGCTTGGCGGCGCGGCCGGGGGGCGGGGGCGCGGGGCGCTTGCCCGGCACGTGCGCGCGGCGCAGCGTGTCCCCCCGCCCCCCCCGCCCCGCGCGCGCCGGCACCGTGCTCGCGTAGCGCGCCTCGCCCAGCGGCAGCAGGTACTTGCGGTGCAGCGTGAGGTGGCGCTCGTAGCCGCGGCGCAGGTCCTGCACGCGGCGGCGGTACGCGTCGGGCGGCGGGGAGGGCGGCGCGCGGGGGGCGGGCGCGGGCCAGGCGCCGCCCGGCAGGTACGCGAAGCTGGCGGCGGTGCGGTCGGAGGCGCCGCTCGACACGCTGTCGCTGGACGCGGCGCGGCGCAGCCAGCTCACCAGCGCGGCCCACCCCGCGCGCCCCTCGCCCACCCCCGCGCGCCCCTCGCCCGCCCCCGCGCGCCCCTCGCCCGCCCCGCCGCGCCCCTCGCACTCGCCGCGCATCACCCCGCGACCAGCCCCGCGCTCACTGACTCATCCGGGCACTTCACAATACGTGACTCATTAACACTATTCACTCTACTTACTTCTCGATGAAAGAGTGCGAGGTGTATGATCCGAAACTAGCACATTTGCATCATTTGGCACATATCTGTTAGCACAGATTTTCAACAGCTGCGATAGTTAGGTATACCACCTCAACGGTAACTGGGTTGAATTGCCTACGTACACTTGCATAATCAGAATCACACTTCACAATTATTTAACTATGGTATTTGATTTAAAAATAATGAGCGTTCACTTTGTAAGTGATTGTTTATTACATTTCACAGAGATAGCTAACAATGTGCAGGCGCGGGCGCTCGTCTCGCGAGTCGCGACACAAAGCGGCGCTCGCTCGCGCGGTTATATTTAGCGCGTCTTCGCCACTGTGCTTTTGCTATTTTCATTTCATTCTTACGTTCCCGCCGAGAGTTTACTTCTTTTTGGCTTCCTGCCGATTTTTTCGGGCGCCTCGGTTTTATAAAGTAAACAAATAAAAGTACACTTATTAAATTCATTAAAACTGAACAGACTGTATTTAACGACTCTTAACATAACAATAACAAAGTTTGTACATACTTATAACTCTAGAGTTCTACGCGCTAAAATCTATATACACATAATAATAACATAGTCCGACCTCTGCCGCTCCCCTCTATGGTCTAGGCGGGCTGCTTGGCCTTGACCTTGGCCTCGTGCACCTCGCTGGCGCTGTGCACGACCAGCAGCGCGGCGGCCACGCGCGCCGTCAGCTCCGCCTGGCTCACGCCGTGCGCCCACGCCACGCGGCCCCAGCGTCGCAGCTGGGGACAAACATGTCGTGAGCATGGGCAGTAAGGAGACTTGAATGATGACTTTACGCTCAGAATAACGTCATTCGTTAACTACCCCTGATTACACCTACCGAGTAAAATGGTCGTGACAGTGTCCTCGGCTGAGCACTCGGTCAATTGAGAGCCGTTGATTGGTCGATCAGTCGAGCATACTGTCTCGCCATTCTACTCGGTAGGTGTAATCATGGAGCCTCCCCGAGTGACGTATCCTCTGTCTTTATTATGCGCCAGCACCCTGGGTAGTTAACGAATGACGCTATTCTGAGCGTAAAGTCATCATTCAGTCCACTTTCACTGTTCTTTTGTCCTGTGTAGTCTGTATGTGTAATGTATGGGGGCAATATTCGATAAGAACACAAAAAAAAAAAAAAAAAGCGTTTGTCAGTTTTTACAAATACAACAAAGATTGGAAACAAAGACTGCGGAAATTTAATATGGAGGTTCACAATAGGGAATACGCATGTATTTTTTTATATTCTTATTCGATCAAAGAAAAAATCTTTATTTTAAAGGAAGTAAAAAATTGATTACAGGACACGTCCACTTTAAACGGGCAAAACTTTAGAGTAATGACTCTCGCCAGTCGCGCCGACGCTCAGTTCTATGGGCATAGATTATTCTGAGATTGACATATCGTCAAATTTTACGTCACATCCGCTCTAAGAAAATCCGTCCCGTTTCAAAGATATAAAGCTACCGAAGTTTTTTTGTACTTTTCAACAATTATTTACTCGCTCAAACATTAATGATAATCAAAAATATTGATGTAGGCATAATTCTGAAATAACAAAGTTTATAAAAAATAATATTTGACCTTTATTTGAATCACATGCATATTCCTCATTAGGTGTTTTTTATTTCTTGGATACATGGATAACTTGCTGGTGGTCATGCTAAAGTTTCTTTGTACCCAACCTATGAGACACTTCATGCATCACTGTAGTGACCTAGTTAGACCTCTTATGGAACCAGCTTGGTTCTGATGGCCTAATAATTGGCACCCACTTATTTTCTTGCAGAGCTCTCAGGTATTCTATGACCCCCTGGAGGGCAGCAAGGACTTTATATGTAGGCATGCAAGGACTTTGTATGTAAACAAAAGGGGAATTTATGTATCTACATAAATTCCCCTTTTGTTTACAGCAGATACCCTAACAGAAATCATCTTGTATTTTGGACAAAAATATGCTCACAGGGCAATGTCATATAAAATGGTAATGGCAGGTGGATTTTTTTCATTTAATGGACTAGAATCTTACTTGGTACTCTTCTTCTAAGCGGGACAACATGACGGCCTCACTGGGCTCCAGTCTGCGGTCCACAGCCGCCAGCATCAGTAGAGGAGACTTCAGTGCTTCCACACCAAATACTATAGCTGAGGAGAAATATTTATGTTAATAATGATTATGAGCAAATTGAGGAGGCCATTGATCCCCATTCTAGTTGTTATTTATGTGTTTAGGTATTATTTATGTTATTTTTTACATAGGTGAGATGTTTCAGTTAGGATTAGGAATCATAAAAGAATGCCAATGTGTAACTTGCATAAAACCAGACAAAAGTAAAATAATAATAAAACTAAAGTTTATTTATTATTTTGCTTTTGTCTGATTTTATAGCAGGGAAGCCTTAACATAAATAAACATAAATTGAGCTTCTATACATAATTACTACATACCATTTAAGGATGGGAAGTCATATGACAGGTAGTGCTTGGCCAGTGCAGCTCTAGTCTCGGTGGTCACGGGGGGCGCCTCTAGCCCTTGTGACACTTCCTGCTTCACATCAAACCTCTTCTGGAACCAGTCTATGATGGGCCCCCACTTCCTTTCTTGCAGAGCTCTCAGGTCTTCTTCCTTTGAATGATTTATACTTAAATTATTACTTGTTTTTTAATTTAAAAATACTTCAGTGGTGTTTTTACATTAATAATAAATTAATGAGATATCCTTTCAGTCTTAAGTTGTTAAAGTCAGGTTAAAATGAATATTCAAACATACTTACTTCCGAAGCAAACAACAGTGTATCTGTAGCAATGAAGTCCATCAAATAGCTGGCGATGTCATGCTTGGTGAGCTTGCCAGGGTTGTCCATAGCAGTATTGCACAAGGCAGTCTAAAACATTGTATAATCATTTTTAGTATCTAGGTATTATAATTTAAATAATGTAATGTAATGTTTGCAAATTGTGTGAATTTTATTGATGATTATAATCAAATATTAGTTTAATTACAGGATATTGTAAAGAATTTACTGAAGAAACATAACATTATGTAAGTTAAGTAGTACTTATAATTATAACATTTTGATTTACATACCAAATGCATGGTGGGCTGCGTGATGACGTCGCTCTGGGCGTCCCACTCGGCCGCTATGCCTCGAGCGAGGGCCTCGTTGTGTATCAGCAGAGGCTTGCCATTTGGAGTCTTCAGACGGCGATGGTCTAAAGTCACTTCCCACTTATTCTCGTTTTGGATTATTCCAGTGCCTTTATAGAAACGTTTACGGGTGGCTGCAATATAAATAGTGTTTTAAAGTATCGTTTAAATAAATAAAAGAGATCATTGCTTCGGCTTTTCGTGAACTTACCATAATTTTGCACTCTAACCTTACAGCAATTTACACATTGTGACCTGAACAAAGTTTTCAATGACGCCGTAGCCAATTTAGAAAACATTTTGCATCTAATTATTTATAAATTCCCTTTGAAAATAAATAGTAACTAAATTTTTAAATCTAAATAACATAACCTAAAATCCTACAAGAATACCATAGAGAAAATACAAATACACATATAAAGGAACGTCAAAACACCACAGAGAAATTGCCCTGTGGTTATTATTTTGAGGATACACATAATTTGTTTTTTTTGTTAGGAAACCGGTGCGTTGGTTTAGCTTGCTTTTATTGGTGAGGGAATACTGAAAGAAAGTCGGTTTCGACCACCACCCATCATTCCATCAATGCAAAGCTTATGCAAAGAATAGCGAAGTTGTTATTATTCTGAGCATTATGATTGTCTGCCCCTCGGAAGAAGAGTGATGGTCGCTTTCGCCTATTGTCTATGGTGGTATTGTGTTTATTTTGTCTATGACATCAATTTCTCTTTCTCTTTGTTTGTCATTGATGTTGGGAAATAGCTTTTCGATTTATAATTCCTTCGTTTGTGCATTTACGCTGTAAATATCTTATAAGTTTCATTGTTCAAGTGAATGTCTTTTACTCTCGTGACGATGTGTTCCATGGATTTTGGGTTCTAGCAAAAAACTGTGTGTTCGTTTTCTAGGACACAGTGAAGTGAAGTGACGCGCACTACCTTGTCTGAAAGCCAATAACAAGCTATAAATAAACCTGCTACAGCTCACGGTTTGAACATTTTAAACTTTTATCCTTTATTTGTGATGTACCCGCATCCCATCAGCGCGGACGAAGACCAGAAGACGATTTTGATACCGAGTGTGAGACTTCTTCACTCAAAAAGAAAAGGCATATTCATACACCCCACGGCTATGTACAGGAATAGTACACTTAGCTGCTTAACCAAAGTTTGCATAACGATAACATCGAGAAGTTTGTTTGGGTAAAGTGTTGTTGTTTGGTATATAAGGAAGAGATAAAGATGAAACTTTTGGAGAGTGGTCGCCTGGAGGCGCTGAGCAGCGCGCTGTCGATCCTCAACGGCGACAGCGCCGTGCAGGCGCGGGTCGAGAGCTACAGCTGCAAGATGGCCGGCGGGGAGAAGGCTTTTTACAAGCGCTTCACAGCCGACGGAGAAACATCTCACGACCTGCAGGCCCTGTCTCCGCCTGAGGGAGTTGCTGCTAGGTAAAACACAATGTTTATACTGTATACTGTAATGGAATATTACACTTTCACTGTACTCAGCTAAATTTCATTACAATAAATTAGCATTTTATGCTACCTTTTGCTTTTAGCTTCATGTTTTTTATTGTTTGTGTGCAGTCATTCAGAGAATAGTCAATCAAGGCTTATTATGTGTGTAGTGAATTGGAATCTCTGATACCAATATCCATTAGGTAGTCATGGTCTTGTGTATGGTTAATGTAAGTATGTGGTCTCTGCTATGGTCAAAGAAAAACCTTTATGTATAAATCCTTTTGAATGTATTCAAAGTCTATGATAGTGGGTATTAACTCCTTTTGATTGTTATTTGTTATTGTTGGAACTATAGCAGATATAGTTATCTTTGATGATGCATTGTTATTGAAAGTCTTATGATAATCATGACTTTTTAAACATGAAGCAAATGATTTTTTGCTGTAAAATTATAGCAATAGTGTAGAGGCTCAATTCACTCTCAATTTGTAATAAGAATAAAAATTTGGTACAAAATTATTAGGTACAGTTTGATTCCAACAACTTGATAGTTCTGAAAATAGTAGTGAATGCACTTATTTATGTACCTCGTCAAACTAACAGACCACCTGTTCATTCTTTCAAAGATTGACAGTTGGTTAGTTTGACAAAGCACAGCCAACTTCCGAAACTATCAAGTTGTTTGGACCAAACTGTATTGTAAAAAAACACTTTTTATTTCAAGTGGTCAAGGTCAGAAACTGTTAATGAACTGAGATAAGTTCAAATCACTTGTTCTTTAATAATAAAAACAAGGTTATTAATACTAATAGTCAAACAGATAAACTGTTTTCTTTGCACAAGTACAAAAGTATAATTACTGACTTCTAAGTAAATACTTAGCAGCAGTTTATTTACCACCTATTTCATTGTCTTAAAGAATACATAGACATCATTTACATATCTGTGCCTACTTTGCTGCTTACTCAATTACCTACACAAAATATACATTTACAGATATAATATAAAAAACATCAATCTTTCAGTTGTAAACTTTGCAGGTATTTTGCAGAAAAACTGAAATATGCTTTTTTTTATGATTTGATACATGAAATAATAAAGAGTTTATTTGTTTACAGCCACAGTTTGTCCGGAGATGAAGGGATGCTGTGTGACACCATATGCAGGAAGACTTTATTCTACCTGATCGCCACATTGAATGCAGCATTTCCAGATTATGATTTCTCAATGGCAAAGGTGAGTTTTAATAAACATAGCATGGGGTATCGGGCATCAGTCATCATCTGCTTATAAATTTAATAATAACTTAATTGCACTGCATACCTACTTTTTTTTCTCACAAGATACACTTTGCATTAGAATATTTTCCTGCTGCCTACAAATAAGCTAAGTGTAGTTAGTAGGTCTATGGAGCTAAGTGTTTCGTCTAAATCTGTAAATCTTTAATTCATACAGAGTAACATACACACATTTTCAACAGTTGGTTTTATAAAAAAAACATAAGTATTTCATAGCTTTTTCTGAATTACAGAGCAGTGAATTCAGCGCAGAGCCCTCACTCAGCTGGGTGCAGGGCGCGGTGGACGCGGCGCTGTCGGCCGTGGGCGGCGCGCGCTGGCGGCAGCTGCGCCCGGCGCTGTGGGCCGCCGTGGGCGAGGAGGTGCAGCTGCCCGAGTGCCGCATCTACAGCTACAACCCCGACCTGGCCAGCGACCCCTTCGGCGAGCCCGGCTGCCTGTGGACCTTCAACTACTTCTTCTATAATAGGAAGTTGAAGCGCATCGTGTTTTTCACCTGCAGAGCTATGAGGTGAGTGTTGTGCGTTGTTATTAGCGAGTTAGAATAGCGTCATTCACTGATTGCCCATTGTGCGCCCGATGCTTATTCTATAAATTATACTTGATTCGTCATGCGAAATTTCAGGAATTTGCACACATTTTATTGAATGAACATTATTTTATGGTGTTGTTTTTATTTTCTAGTCCTGTTTGTGCTGTCGACTCTGGAGTGGACTTTGCCATGGATGAAGATGAAGAATATGACTAAATAGTAGGTACTCGATCTTGATAAACAAGACGGCACCATTTATCGCATAATTTCGATGTTTACTTTTAACTTGAACCTTTTATTATAAATATTAAATACATTCTAAGTTACTTCTAACCAATTTTTACTATTTTTTTCATGAAATGGTTAGAACGATGTACCTGGTTCATGATAATAATATTAACCACTTGGGCCAGTAAGTACAAATAGGTGTAGACGTGTGGTCGTAGCGTATTTATCAATTATTTGCAACTGTATGTTTGATATAAGTATGTTATTAAACGTTCGGCATTAGCCGCATCTGCTAGGTTACTGAGAATAACAACAATAAGTAGATTGATATGATAGTAGATGGGAAGTAGGGAACACGTGCTAAATATTTCGATAAATCGTGTTCCAAAATAAACATATGTTGGTGACCACTCTTATAATATGTTTCGTGGTGCTTTTTCCTAGTTTTATTTTACATTTATATTGCATTTGTCTTAATAAATCTCATGTGAACGTACCTTCTACTACCATAAAAAAATGAATTAAAATTATATTGTAGTAGCCCAATTCAGTATTCTATTTATTGTCCAAGTGAATGGAAAGTGAAAACTAAATGTCACTTTCTAGTGGGTGAACAAAATTCTGCCCCTACGGGTTTCACACTCATCCTTTCGCCTTGTTTTGAGTCCAAATTAAAATAGTTTTAAGTTGTTTGTCATTTGAGACAAAATATACGTAGATATAATATGTATAATTTAAATTATGCTTTTTATTATGAGATTTATAAGTTGTAAAGAGTATAAATGTAAGAAATATCAGTTACTTGTGCACTCTATATCTCCACTTTGTTACTAATATCAAAAGCATAATTTAAAAACCACTGTACAATAATGTATTATGTTCACACACGAGTTTTATTATTATTTAATACATTACATGACTTAGGTACCTACCTGTAACAATGTTGAAATAGGCGGATATATTGTTATATGAATGCAGTTGGTGAAATAACCAAGCGATGACAAAGCTCTTCTGATGTACAGCTATTGGATTGAAAAATAATTAATTATTGTAAAATTTTGTTTTTGGTATTAATATGTAAGAGCACTAATATGTTTTATATTTGGTACAAATGTGTGCTATTCTATTTGTACCTTATGTAGATAAATATTACAGCTATAATTTTCTTTTCTCATGTGAAGTCGCATTATTCTGCGTTTTTATAGATTAGGTTGTTGTAAGCTAATTTGCACGAATAGAAGCTAACATTGTAGATATTTTGATGAGTGATCTCGAAGTTACATAAGTAAACTGTACAGACGTACGACCGTAGTATGAGGAAGGGTGTTGCGGTAGTAAAGCAGTGAGTTGCTAACGTAGTTGTAAGGGTATAATGTTATATAAGAATCTAGACCTCTGTCCATACAGATAAGTCACAATATTATTAACACCCATTGGGAATCATTAATTATTACCGTCGAGTGTGATAGTAGTAAAATTTATAAAACATGTTTCTGTACCTTCTCGTTAGTTATAGTAGATAGCAATGTCAGTGTAGATGTCTAGATGTTAGTGAATAAAACTAAAGTTCTAGGTTGGCTAACAATTAAATCCGCCTATTATTTTTCGGCGCCAATAACATGTCCTTCTTCATTAAGGTTTATGAATATATTTTTTTCTTGGTAAAACTTGTTTTAGTTTACAATCCCTTATCCATGCGTATAGCACAAACATCCTAACTAATATTATAAATGCGAAAGTAACTGTGTCTGTCTGTTACTCTTTCACGCCAAAACTACTGAACGGATTTGAACCTGAGAAAGAACATAGGCTACTTTTTATCCCGGAATTCCGACGAGAAAACTTTTTAAGGCGAAGCGAAGCTCGCGGGAACAGCTAGTTATGTTATATAGGTACCTAATGGTTCCACGGATACCAACCGTTTTCGGTTCTTCAGAGACCCCGAGCTTAGCTCTTCTCAAGCATGCTATACGACTTGAAATCATTGGACAACACAACACAAGTCCACTGACTTCAATAATAATAATAATAATAATAATATATCTTTATTTCAGGTGTAAAAAGCCCATATCATATCCTAATTACATTTACATTTATAAAATTAAAATTAAAAGATACAAAAGTAAATATCATTAAAGTTTAAAGACAATATTAATATATATGTATATACTTAATAAGATTTCACTTTGGATAAAGTTCATGTCATTTAACGTTCCCACCACGATGCACAGCTAGCCAGTGCCTAAAGAATGGACCATTCAAGTCGTCACTCACCACTTGCAGTATGGTATTGCTGGAGGAGCGCACTCTGTCCCAGAAGCCCGCAACACGTGACCTCATTATTGCAAAAAAGTCAGGGACCCCAGCCTCCGCAAACATGCCTGACGCACTGCAGAAACGAGGATGCTTTAGAAGTATACGGAATGCATCGTTGTACTGAACCCTAAGAGTCGAGTATGCGCGTTTCGTGTAGTTTAGCCAGAGCTGACAAGTATAAAAGCTCTGGCAGTACGCTCTAAACAGAGTTACTTTTACTTCCTCAGTACAACGAGCAAACCGTCTCGCGAGCATGTTGCAGCGGACGGCCAGGGCCCTATGGGCCCAGGCCCAATGATATTGGCGTCCTACACTAATTAAATTAGCGTACATCTTACATCCAAACGTCCGCCGATGATGGTAAAAAAGGGAGTTAAGTAAGACGTATTAAAATGTAAAACACTTCCTTTTTTCAAAAAATATATTGATGAACAATCATAAACATAATATTCTTTATCGAACTATACAACAGCGAAAAAGGACTTAAAAAAGGACAATTAACTTATTTCTAAATAAACTATATATCTTAATCTGTATTTACAAGATACCTGATCACTGCATTATGTACAACACTCATACAAGACATTCAATAACACTGAAGCTCACCACAACAAGACATAATAAATCTATAGATTCACGAAAAAAGTAGGTAGCCCACCTCGACGCTAGTAAAGCAATAAACTATTATATTGTCATTATTTCCTGCGAAGTCTGAAATGTTCTGCAGTTTTTCATTAAAGGTAGATACAAGAAATACATACACGTCTTTATAGACTATATTTTTTACACGGTACAGCGGATATTTGATAAACCTACCATCAGAGGTATACGTATTCGCTCGATGAACAAAGAAATTAAAAATGAATCACTTTACATTTAATAAAAAGAGATTTACATTATACTTTTACTATAAACGGAGTAGACATGTATGATGTAAATGTAGTTCATAATAGCCATGGTTGAGTTGAGGGCACAGCCAGGGCTTGTCTCCCTCAACACTGCGTGAGCACATAATCACGCTCAAAAATATAGACACACTTGCAGGGTTTTATGCAGCAGCTTGAATCCTAACAATGTAAATTTTGAATTGCACAACAAACTTAGATAAAAATAATAAATGCGGATCGGACAAAATTTATACACCATAGCAGATTGTCATATAGCGTAAATCCTTTCTTAATATTTCATGGAGTGCTTATTGTAAATGATAAAGCATGTAAATAAAACCTGTGCTTTCTATTCATATAATGTAAATAAAAATATTTCATACCTACCTATGTAGACATTGAAAAACCCATATGGAGTTATTAAATAAATCAATAATAAAATAGATGAAAACCTCATACAAAACTGTAAAATATAACTTTTTTATCAATTCATTATAATTATATTAATAAACTAAATTTCAGTTCGCTGCACCGCTGCCCACAACCGGGCGATTACATAGCACTAAACGGTAGTCGGCACCAAAAATATAAATGTATTACATTATTTTATACCAGTCTCTGTGAACTGTGATGCGTGCACTGTGCACAAAGTATCAACAATAAATAAATTTTAACGGTCGTAACCTAGCTAAATTTACTCGACTACGTTTGTTTCTCTTTTCTGATGCATATGACCCGGCATGATTATCATTGCAAGTATCCGTACAATATTCGCGTATTGCGATCATTGTATTATCGGCACCGACTATAAGCTAGAACCTTCCCTTACTAAAACACCCGTAGTAAATAAACGTAAATCTATACAAAAATGTCTAACTGAAGTTCTACATCGCTCCTTTTATTGGGTTTCACAAGTTCTACATTAAATATCTACCTACATTAAAATTGTCGATAAGTAATTAGTGGCATAAAAAGCTTAGTTACTTAGCGACAATTTAGAAGCCTATCATTACATATCTATTCATAGCCATGATTGTGGCTACACTTCATTCATTCCCACAACCGACGCTCTCGTTTACCACATTAGCTGTGCGGACAGTCATGCAGTGTTCTCGTACTTCACTTGTTATTTCAGAAGTCCTAGCGGGGCCCGACTATACTAGCGTGTTACCTAGAAAGTAGCTAAGTGAAACGATCATTTTGAGAGCCGTCGTGCCATAGACTAATATTAGTCTATGGTCGCGCTGATACATGTTACGCGACTAGCTGGGCGTCAAGCTCGCAGTGCGGCCGGCCGCGAAGATTCTCAAATGTACGTTTTACTTAGCTACTCGCTAGGTTACATGCTAAGCTCAAAGCCCGCCTACCTGTGCGGCCGCGGAATAAGAGTGGTGCCAGCGTCCCTCAGGCCACAACGCTGTCATCCGGCACGGCTGTGGCCTACCTACTAGCGGGCGCGGCGGGCGGCGCGGCGTCGTCGGGCGGCGGCGTGGCGCGCTTGCTGCGCGGGCGCCACGCGTCCAGCAGCGCCTCCACTCGCTCCTCGGTGGGCCCCCAGCGCGCGAACCCCGCCGCGTTCTGCAGCCACACCACCACCGTGCCGCCGCCCCATCGGAAGTACACCTCGTTTCTGGAACAGGATGGACAGGAGATTTAATACTGGGCTGAAATTAGGGGGATATATGATATGAATGAATATAAAAATGTTCATTGAATGGGAAGGCACTGACTCTCAAGATACCTACCTCAGGTTACCTAGTTTGGGAGTCAGGGTTTTCATGCTTTGTGTTTACTCTGCTTGTCTTCAATAAAGATTTATTATTTGTATAAATATAAAGTACAAAAGTTCCACTAGAGAAAGACATGTACAATAGCCCAAATGTAAATTAACCCTCCTCAGAAAAGAATAGAGCTTCAATACACGATATGATACCCAATCTAAAACAGAGCTATAATTTTTCACCAGTCCAATCTCATATAGCCTCTAGTTCTACTTATAGTTTTTAACCAACACGCCAGTAAGTGCGATTAACGATTGCATTGTTGTCGCACTGTAAAGTATACCTAACTATGTCAAAAGTATTGTTGATTGAAAATTTCTAGTAGCTAATGGATACTCACTTCTGCATGACGTGTTGGAAGCCATGGCGGTACTCGTGTTCAAACGCCGGTATCACCACCTGAGAAGAATGTAAAAAAGATTAATATTTTAATAAACACATTTGACACTCATAACAAAACTATTAACTGTCGTTCAAGATGTCGTGAAAAAAAAAAAAAAAAAAAAAAAAAAATGTCGTGAAATTTAATGAAATAATGTAGTTTATTCAGGG
Source organism: Plutella xylostella (assembly GCF_932276165.1). Classification (NCBI taxonomy): domain Eukaryota; kingdom Metazoa; phylum Arthropoda; class Insecta; order Lepidoptera; family Plutellidae; genus Plutella; species Plutella xylostella. Next base: position 4,101,162 of record NC_063984.1, on the reverse strand, counting down.
TCATCAATTTATGTAAAACAGATCATAAACTACATCAATCAATAGATATGTAAGTTAGATTTTTATAAATACAAATTCACACATATTACAATTACTACGACAGATACTTTGTTATTGCTGCTTGTAAATAACCATAACTTACTCGACCCCCGCCTTCTCTTGTGCGTCGATGGCGAGAGAAAAAAGATGACTGGGGATAGTTAATTATTTTGCATAGCAAGATAATCTCACGTCACAACGGTCGACCTGTGAATAACTGAACATCACTGTGTGCGTGTCACCTGTTTCCTCTTAAAATGGCTCCTGCGCAGGACAGTCGGGCCGCTCGGGAGTAGCACCACGAAGCCGCTCCATGAGTTGGAGTGATGTGTGTGACTTAATTGTGTCACTCAGGTTATCGACCATATCGGCGTCGGTATCTTACCTATTGTCGGGCGAAGGCGTGTCGGCGAAGTAGAAGCGGTGAATAAAAGAATACATTGTATAAGCGTTTCACCTGTTTCCTCTTAAAATGGCTGGCCTGCAGTTTGTGCAGCGTGTGCGCGGGGCGGTCGGGCCACTCGGGCAGCAGCACCACGAAGCTCAGCGGCTCGGCCGAGTCCTACACCGAAGCTAGATAATTCTTGCGAGGAGTATGGGTGGTGGAAGTACTGGACAGCCTCGGCAGCGGTGTCTTATTGGCGGAAAAGGCGTGAGCGCGACGTCGGGAGAAGAAGAAAAGGAATCGATGAATTACCTGTTTCCTCTTAAAATGGCTAGCCTGCAGTTTGTGCAGCGCGTGCGCGGGGCGGTCGGGCCACTCGGGCAGCAGCACCACGAAGCTGAGCGGCTCGGCCGAGTCCTGCAGCAGCCGCTCCATGTGTCTCAGCGCCGCCTCCAGTAGCTGCTCGCAGTACGGGGGGTGAGCCACCATCGAGCCCGACACGGGACGGAGCTCGAGGAATGGTCTGCGGGTGGGGGTGGTGAGGTTGAGTTGAATTCACGCGTAGTTTATACAGTTGAAGTTGGTTTTGTAGTTGACGCGTAGTTTATAGAACTAATTAAAAAAACTTTTACTAATTTAATGCCATATCAATGGGGAAGAAATCTAAGTGAAACTTTGGCAGTACAATCGTGTGTCCCTTTCAGGTTCTGATCAATTACATTATTAGGGAGCAAAAATGGCGACTGAACCAACCAATTAGAACTGGGGCATCAGGCACAGTCGCTTAAGGCTCCATCTGTAATTAGCTTTTACTTTTTCTCCCCATTTCCTTCTGATATCATAAATGATCAGAAATAAAAAAATGTTACATTTGTTTTGCAAAAAAACTGTTGTAATATTTGATTAACTCACCCTCTAGAACCGAAATAGGAGTCGGTGTCGGCGAACGCAGAGCAGTACTGGCGGAAGTAGCAGTCCAGCGGGCTCGCGAAGCACTCGAACGTCACACCGAAACATCTGAAATTGTATATTTTTCTTATCAAATATATTTCAAATACGCGCCAAGACACTTGGTCGACGCCCTTCCTCATCCGGACGCTACCTGTCATATCGTCGGTCCAGCGGATTGGACAACGTCTCAGACGTGACATGTTCCTGGTTAGCTATTCTTCAGGAGAAGGCTGGCTCACGGTCACTTCAGCTTGCACATGGAAGATTGTAAAGATGTAACGAGGAATGTAATTTATAGTCGTTGATGTGCCGTGCGAGGGACACCTGTGCGTGTAGGGACACCTGTGCGTGTAGGCACACCTGTGCGTGTAGGCACACCTATGCGTGTAGGCACACCTGTGCTTGTAGGCACTGACCTGTGTAGGCACTGAACTGTGGAGGCACTGAACTGTGTAGGCACTGACCTGTGTAGGCACTCCAGCACGGGCACCGGCAGCGCCATCTGCGTGAGATGCGCGTCGCCGCCGGCGCCCACCCACGCCGCGTAGCGCCGCAGCAGGCACCACACGCGCGACAGAAACTGCTCGAACTTCTTGTCGTCGAAGCAGCTGTAGCGGTATAGGCATTCCTGAGGACATGAGGCGGTTAGTTAACCTTCGTGAGGTATAAAAGAGAAATGGTAAAATACGTTCGCGATTATGAGGACTGTTGTTGGTTGGGTTTCACATACACAAGAGATGGCTTTATTTTTTAAGGCTTGATGTTTTTTGGTTACGCGTATATTTGTAATGACAGAAAACACATACATGTACCGCAATCATACATAATAGTAGTAGGCAGATAGGTAATTATCCGGCCATGAAGGGAAAAAAAGGAAAGGGCTATGTGAGAAAAGACTCTGGAAATTATTGAGACAGGCAGGGATAGCTAGGTATTTATTACTCTACCAACATTTGCTTTCAGATGTGCTTACTTTTTGTGTATAACAGACTGAATAAATAGGTTACGTTAGTATTGTACCTTATTGCATTTTCCAAGTTAACGAGGCCAAATCTGGAGTCCTAAAAATACATTCCTTTGTGAAGTTTCGTTGGGTATAAATGGCACAAAGGATTTGCGCGTCAATTCTAATGTAAAAAGGTTACTGGAGTCAACTGTATGTAAGTTATTGAATAATATGAATTGTATTCGGTCGGTGGTGGATTTTAGATGAAGATAATACAGATGTGGCACTGATTAACTACCAAGGCAGTAATAAGCAGTGGAAATAAGTTAGTATGATAATTTTATCTATAAATCCATATTTGAATGTTCACTTATGATAAGTTATGACACCAAGTCCCTAGGAATCAATTACCTCCACTAACCCAAAGTAGAACTTTATTTAAATACTTACATATTTTCTAAAAAAAACATAAACTAAAATGGTACCTAAAAATATGAAGATGTTATAAAACTACCTACCTTAAAAGATAAAAAATAACCCAAAGTTAAATTGTAAGAAGTCGCTATAAAACCTTCAGCCCCTTTTACATACAAATGGTCAAGTTACCACTTACCAATTTCTGCAGATACGTAGCATTCAACACTTGGTTCTCGCCCAGATAGCGCACACAGGCCTGGTCTCTGTCCAGGAAGTGTTCAACTAGCGGCGGGCGCGGCGCCGGCAGCGCGCACTGCACCGGGTAGCACCACACCTTACGGAGCGCCGCTTGCTGCAGGGGCGCCGCTAGCTCCTGTAGATGATGTGGGCTCTTGTTGTATTGTGGTTGGTTAAGGAGTATAGAGTCCAGCAGTGGGAGAAATAGGTTTGGGGACAAGAAAGTTATCCTACTAATATTATAAATGCAGAAGTTTGTGAGAATGTATGTATGTTTGTTACTTCTTCACATCTGAACCAATTTTAACCAAATTTGGTATGGAGTTAGCTGAGACTCTTGATTAACACATAGGCTACTTTTTATCCCGGAATTCCCGGAAAACCTTTTTAAGGTGAAGCGAAGCTCGCGGGAACAGCTAGTACTAAATAAATTAGAATATTGAAGTTATGTACCTGTATTCCATTTTCCTTCAACAGTGCACTGTGTTTTTCTCTTATTTTACGTGCATACTCAGCAGACAAATGATAAATCTTCAAACATATTCCCTCCACTGATGCTTTCACTGTCTCTGCTAAGTGTGGTTGACATTGTCTCTGAAAAATATAAATTAAGAAAGTAAATAATTTACTAAATCAGATGGAGTTCTGATATATTAATCTATTAAAAATATACATATTATATATATATTACCCTCAAATGTGCAAGTCGGTCTTGGAAGTCATCATATGTTGCCCCAACAGTTCTTCTTAACCATTGAAATGTATCTTCTGCATTCCATTTCACCACTTTCCTACTTTCCGGTGAAGCATTTCTTGACTCTATCATTTTCTTTGCAGCTTCAGCATAGCGAGACAGTTGTTTTCTGGCATCACCAGTAAATTTAGGATGTGTTAATTTAATAGGTATGTCATTCATAATTTCTTCATACATAGACCGAGATATTTCTGGAAAACAATGACTTGGTAAAAGTGGATCTGAACCCCCTTGATCATTAACTTTTCTCTCCATTAACCAACGATTAAAGGAATCTTTAGGTGCATCAATGCCTTCTCTAGTGTGGCACAGCTCTTGATAGCACTGTCGAAGTTTATTTGCCAAATTGAATCGGAATCCTTCTATTTCTGGATGAGGGTGAGGACAGATGGTCGGAGGCCTTTCATATATTACAACATTAGTAGGCACTTCAATGTCCCATGGGCCTGCCAACACAAACTTCTTGGCTGGAGGGCCATTGTCCTCAGAGGGTCTTCTTTTGCTGGTCCCAGGGGTCATATTCCCTTGATTTGGCGGGCCAGTGTGACAAATTCCAAGAGGATCGGTGATAGGATCAAAGTCTCTTTTAACAGCTGGCAGTTCCCACATAGACTCTCCTGACAGCTTGTTCCAGAAGTAGGGTCTGTTCTCTCGCTTGGACCAGTACTTGCGCCAGCCCTGCTGCAGCAGGTCGGCGTGCAGCTCCTGCGCCAGGTGCGGCGCGAGCGGCGCGGGCGCGCCCGGCGTCAGCGGCGGCTCCGCGCCCGCGCCCGGCGACGACGCCGGCTCTGGCGACGAGTCGCTGTGAGGCGCCGGAGACTCCCAAGAAGAAGATCCGGCAACAACTTTTTCACGTACTTCGTTCATTTTGGCGGCACAATAATGTAAACAAGTTTTAAAAACTAAAACTTACTAATAATTGTAGCGGGTGGTCGACAATGCTTATTAAAATAGCAGATATTTACACCAATAAGCTTCCTATAAGTTTTTACACATATTTTTGTATTGAGATTCACAAAATAATATAGCGCCAACCAAACTCACTTGCCACTGTTTATTCATGAACCAGTTTCACTTTGTACAGTTTACATAACATAATTCATACACAAAAATTGTAAAATAATTGTTTAAATAAGTTCCAAAATAATAAATAAATACGATTTCGTAGATTTTACAATAATGTTGGCGTATATTCCCCAAGCACCGCCATCACATATTGTGTTCACAGATTATGAATCGCGCTCAGTTTGACCTAGAAACAACACAGACAAAAAAATATAAAAACATCATCGGAAAGCCCTCAGAATAATAACTATCTTTCAAATCCATTAAATAGAGATTATTGATCGTTGTCATCGACCCACCACCGCGTGAATGCACAAAATTAAGTCGCCGACTTATTAGCGGACTTTGGATATTGTGCACGGTCTTTTGGGACAGTTCGTGCCAGATAGGTCTCGGACGTCTGAAAGCTGAACGACAAAGACATCCGAGACCTATCTGGCACCATGGAAGTAATAATCTGGCACGAAGTCCCAAAAGACCGTGCACAATATCAGTCGCGGCTGACAGCCGCGTATAACGCCGCGTCCGCTAATGTGTCGGCGCCTTCAACCTTCTGTCACAAATTTTAGTCTGTGTCATGTCAGTGTAGTCTCTGTTTATTATTACTCTGTTTATGGACCTATCCTAGCCTCGAAAACTTGTTTGTTTATTTTTTTCGTTTTTGGAAATTTATCATAATTTCCTTACAAATTGATATTAATCATGTCAGAGCAATTGATTAATGAAAAATTAGAAATAGACACATCTACGTACAAGTTTCTACCTTTCCAATATAGTGATTGTGCCATATCAAGGCTTAAATTCAAAGATGTAACCTACTCTTATTTTTATGAAAATTTTATGTTAAAAAATATTCCATGTTTAATATCTAATACCAGTGATTTGTGGGAATGCTCTAAAACATGGGTCCGCAACGATAATACCATCAACTTAGAATATATCAATAATGAATATGGGCACCTTACTGTACCAGTTGCAGACTGCAACTCCACAGAATTTAATTCTCAGTGCAAACAAAATATGACAGTGAATGAATATGTTACATACATGAAGAATGATAAAAATAAACTATTATATTTAAAAGATTGGCATTTAAAACGAACAAGGCCAGATCACAACTTTTATGAAGTCCCTCAGATGTTTGCCTCAGATTGGTTAAATGAATATTCTCTGGATAGAAATGAGGATGATTTTATGTTTGTCTACATTGGTCCTAAAGACTCCTGGTTGGTACCTATTGTAAGGAGAAAAGTACATATTATTTTTGTCAACTTGATGTGATTAAAATTATATTAAATATTTTCAGGACACCTCTTCATGTAGATGTTTACTCATCATACAGCTGGTCGGTTAATGTTGTTGGCAGAAAGAAATGGATCCTATTCCCACCTGGAGAGGAAAACAAATTGAAAGATTCCTTAGGGAATTTACCACTATTATTTGATAGCAATACATATAAAGATGTATGCTATTATGAAGTGATTCAAGAGAAAGGTGATGCCATATTTGTTCCCACAGGCTGGCACCATCAAGTGGTTAATGTTATTGATACAATATCTGTTAATCACAATTGGATCAATGCATGTAATATTCAGGCAGTCTGGTATGCCTTGCAGGATTGTTTGAAATCTGTAGAACATGAAATAGAAGAATTCAAAGATACACCTGAGTTTCCATCACAATGCCAAACAATTTTAAAGTCATTGTTTGGTATGGATTATGAGTCTTTCATACTGTTTTTAAATCATATAGCAAACAAAAGACTATCCCAATTTAAGGGTGAGACATTTTTAATCTTTCAAAAATATATTTTGGGTAAAAATCTTATAGCCTTTGACTTAAAAATGATAAATAATGTAATGGAGGATATAATGAGGAACCCACATTTTTTTGAAACATATTTACTGTCACCATTAAAACACGATTTTATTAATATAAAAAAATCTATAAATGAAGTAATAAATTAATAAAATTCACCAAAGATAGATCATAATATACAGTAGTTCCTTATATCATTACTTATAAGTAAGTACAAAGTACAGTGAGTAAAGAACATTTACTATGTAGTATTTCAATCACAAATTAGCATTCACTTTTGCACAGACAGTTCCATTGTTAATAAAGCTTTGAATCTGTTTTTTGTTGTACTTCAACTCCTGTAATATTTGTATAGTGTGTTCCCCTGGCTGTGGTAGAGGCAGGCGTCCAGTAGACACCCCCGGGGTCCTTGACAGCCGAGGGGCAGGCTCCGGGACTGGCAAGTCCTCTTCATTCTGGTAAAAAGAACCTCTAGATTTTGTACACTTGTTGTCTGCTAATTGGTCCAACTCAAGTACTGGAGTCACGCATGCATCCAAACCATCAAATATCTGAGACCATTCCTGTTGAGTTTTGGTCAAAAAAAGTTCTTCAAACTTTTTTCTCATTAATTCTGGATCACTGAATTGACTGAATTCATCCTGAGATAATTGTAGTCCTTTCAAAAAATTCTCATAAAATTGTGGCTCTAATGCCCCAACTGCCATAAACTTGTTATCCTTAGTTTTGTAAGTGGAATAAAATGGTGACCCACCATCCAATATGTTGGAGCCATGTTCACTGGCCCATATTGGTAAGTTTCTGGATTTAAATAGCCATGTTCCTACATAGGCAGCACCTTCAGCCATGCTGGCATCCACAACTTGTCCTGCTCCAGTGCTAGTTCTGGCGTACAGAGCAAGAACTATTCCAAGGGCACAAGCTACACTTCCTCCAGCAAAATCAGCAGTGAAGTTTAGTGGCGGCACGGGGGGATTGTTGCCTTTCCTCAATAAGGAGAGTATGCCAGACATAGCAGTGTAGTTTATGTCATGTCCTCCTTTGTCTTTGTAGATGCCAGACTGTCCATAACCTGTTAACCTGGCATATATTAACTTCTTGTTCCCTTTCATCATTTGTTCTGGCCCAAGACCCAGTTTCTCCATTACACCAGGCCTAAATGTATCTAACAACACATCAGCAGATAAACATAATTTTTGCACAATTTCAATCCCTTCTTTGGATTTCATGTTCACAGAGATCATCCTTTTCCCGTTGGACATGACATCAAAGGGTGATGGATTAATCTGAAAAATAAATATTAAAGTAATTAGTTGGATCGCTATCTTATACTGTATAGTGAATTATTTTATTATTCTGATTATAAGAAAGTGCCAAGCCTGAGACCTAAATTTCAACATCTAATTTTATCTTTGAGTTATAAAAACATTCTGTAATACTTATTGTTTATGTTAGTTCACACAGTAAGGTGGTGTTACTGTGTGAACTAACATAGATTTTAGGCCATTTCTCAATATCATGTCAACTACATGATAAAGATCTCTTACCTTTTGAATAACTGTAACATTTGCCCCAAAATCAGCTAAAATAGTGCCACATAGAGGTCCAGGGGCTAAGCCCATCATCTCTATAACTTTTATTCCTCGTAATGCCATGTTACCTGAGAAAAAAATAAGTACATTTTAGGTATTTTATGAGCCAAATGTTGCATTTAAATTACTTTGCAATAGCAATTTTTTATAAATATGTAATAAAAATAACAGCAAGAAACTGGGCTTGACAAGGGCAGTGGGTATATTTTATAATTAAGTCAATAATATAAAGTTAAAAGATTGTCAGCAAAACGTTAAGGTACAGTAATAAAGAACAGGAATTCCCACAGGGAAACCTTTCTGGCCAAACGAAGCTAGAAGGTAGGAGGTAAGTAAAGCTGGAAATTATATGAAAAAATGTTTATTTAGCCAAAATATTTACACAAGTTATCTTAATAAATGTTATGGATATAAAACAGTTATAAATTATTTGGACCAGATTAAAAAAAAATATATATTTAATAAGTACCTACTCACACAAAAAATACACTTTATTTAGTAATAACTTACCAAGAGGTGCAATTAAATTCCCTTAGACAATACACATGTTATCAGTTTGATAATATGTAAGTAGTAGCTACGTCTATAATCTAAATTTATTGTACCAAGTTCTTTGCAATAAAAAATGGTAATAAATCGAAAGAACAAAGTTCAAGTTTTGGAAAGTTTACAGTTTTTGTAGCTTTGTTTTGTAATGTCTGTCATTGTCATCTCTACTCTCGATTCGATTCGATACATTTTTCCCAGAATAATAACCAAACGGCACCAGAGCGCGCGTTTTCCGCACCGTTTTTCTACTGAAAGACATTGCTATCTATAATGAATGCCGCGTCCACGACGACATCAGGCGGTTTACACGGTCCTACACCGTTGTTGCTGAGATTGTTGATCAGCAGAACATCTTTATATAAATCTATGAACTTGATCAAGGCACGCAGGCTGCCGCGGCCGCCCGCCCGCTGGCGAAGCCGCGTCCGCTAGTGTGTCGGCGTCTTTAATATATAAATCTGTGGCTGGTTTCTATCTGACGTTCTATCTTGTTTGTGGTTTATTTTATTCGGCGGCGGTGGCGGCTTTCATCCATTTTCAATTTCATTTCATTTCTTGAATTATTAAATTAAATAAATTTCTTTGTGTTGTATACTTTGTGAATTATCTTTTTCAAATACCTAACTAGAGGCATTGTGGCATCGCTTGATATAGTCTAGCAATGTCTGTCGCTTTTGCCCCGCGAGGCAATCGGCCCCCGCTAAGTCCTGCTCAAATACAGAAGATGCTTGACGAAAATGCTCATCTTATTCAAACTATTCAAGAATACCAAGCTAAAGGTCAACTTATGGAATGCCACCAATACCAACAAGTGTTGCATCGTAACCTAGTGTATTTAGCATCAGTAGCCGATGCTAATCAGAACATTCAAGCGCTTTTACCGGTAAGCACTAGCGATTTTTATTGTTCAACAATGAACACAGGTATTCGCTTTGAAACCGGTGTTTACTTATAAATCAGTCCAGTACATATTCGTGCTAACTGAAATACTTGTCTGTACAGTAGTTTATTTGGTTATCAGTGGTCATAAGGGTTTACCTTTTTATTTAATTTCCAGCCCCCTCATCAGCTGGCTGCAGGGAATGTTCCACCACAAGGACCTATCAATCCACCCACCAGCGGAGCAGACTCATCACAACAACCATACCGGCCACCATCAGGAGTATCATCACCTCCAACTAGACCTACCCAGTCCTATGGACAAAGACCTTACCCACAAAATCAATATCAAGGCCAATATCAGGGTGCCCCTGGATATCCTCCTCAAGCAGGCTATGGACCACCCAACCAAGGATATGGACCACCTAATCCTGGCCAGCAACCTCAAGGATACCCTCCTAATTCTAATTATGGTCCACCTATTACAACTACCAACAATTATCCTCCATCAACTCATCCAGGTCCCTATCCTCCTTCCTCTGGCCAGCAGCCGTATGCCCCTCCGCCCGGCAGTCCTGCAGGTGCAGGCTCTCCATACCCGGTCCGTGGGGCCTCTCAGCCTTATACTGGCAACACTGCATACCCACCTAATCAGTCTGGTTCAAACTATCCTAATGTAGGGGTTAGTTCTTACAACTCCACAACTTCTCAGCCACAGCCGTATCAGTCCCAACCCTTCCCAAACACTGCCCCTTCATACACTTCGCCACCTACATCACAACCCAACCGCTCACCTCAGCCACCCTCAGGTCCTGGTGGTTACAATTCTCAAAACCCAAGTTCTGGTTATGGTTCTCCGTCTGCTCAATCTCCCACTTACAATTCAAGTCCCCATGGTAACAGTGCGCCGCCCGCCACGGCCGCCCCCGGTGCTCCGGCGCCTCCTGGGCAGCAGTATCCTCCTCCCGGCCAACCCTCGCCCTACCCGCCGTCAAGTCAACCACCATATTCAAACCCATCATCTCAGCCCGGAAGCCCGGCGCCGTCTGTGTCGACCGCTCCGCCGCCGCAGTCCTCCTACCCGCAGAATCCTCAGAACTATCCTCCCGGCGGTGGCGCGTACCCGCCGCACGCCTACCAGCAGGGCTACCCGCCTGCGCAGTACCCGCCCTCGCCGTACCCCCCCTACGCGCGTGCGCCCGCACCCGGCGCCCCGCCCCCGGGAGCTCCCCAGCCTTACCCGGGATATGGTTTTCAGCCACCTGCACAACAATAAGTTGTGAAGTGTTTTGAATTTTAGATGTAAAAATGACATAGATGTAAGTTATGCATACTTTTAAGATTTGACTCTAGTATAATGTATTTCCAATATTGTGATTAAAAATTTTCAATATACCAACTGTTTTTTTATAACATAAAATTCTACTTTCTACTACTTAGGTTAGGTACATATTCGGAATTAGTTGAGTAGGTGGTCTTGTGATATGGAAGGAATAATTTATTATTTAACAAATCTCACTGTTAAAACTGTGTCCCATGATGCTTCTGTGAATCATAATAATTGACTCTGATTAGGTAAATTGGTACACCTACATTGTAGTGTTGGTACTATTGGTAGTTATAGCCAAGTGATGCATAGTCTTCATGAGGTTATTCATAGTAATCAAAAAGTTAATTATAAAGCTAAATCTTTATTGACAAGGCTAGTACTATATCTATGCTTCCTCATATGCTATTGTAGGTTCCTCAAATGGATGCAGAGACTCATCATAATACTCTATAGGAAGATCATCCACCAGTGGCTGAGTGGGGAAGGGTGGTGCAGTCTTGTGTTTCCGGAGCGGCAGCACTGTGTCAAACAAATAGCACATGGCGCCTGTCTCGCCGGGTATCGCCACTCCCATGGTCCAAATTACATTGTGCTTCGTGTTAATCCGCAGTATCTTTACGCCACGTAAGACACGCCAGCTGTAAAAATAAAAAATAATATTGATTGGAGGATTTGTAAGAAAAACAATAGAATATTTTCTCAGGTAAAAAAATATTGACATAAAATTCGAGTATTAGGGAGTTGGTAACAAATACTAGCTAAAGCTTAGGGGTCAATGATTTCAAAAGGACGCTAGTAATATATATATACGCTAGTAATATATATATACGCTAGTAATATATATATATATACGCTAGTAATATATATGTCAATGTTAGGGGTGGTCACTTGTGAAATGATTGCCAGTCCGATTAGCATCAGTTGCTGACTCCTTCTATCCCCCTCTGTTGGGTATAAGGCAGTGGTCCGACCAACGGTGAGTAAACAATTCTATCGACTATTTTCTCGCTCAAGAAACTTACAATAGATATAATATTCCGTGTGAATAAAAGAGATGCATATTCAAATAGTTGATCGCTGACTGACTGTTCAGTGTTCAAACTGCCGGCGGCGACGACTCGCTTTACTAGTTTTATCGCTAAGCGACGAGCTTTCAAACATAAACTCGCCCAGCGACACTCGCCGGCTTCATCATTTCTATATACAGTATAGTGCGGCATTTTTTCTTAGGTTTGCACAGGAATGAGCTAGTGGCGCGAGTGTGCCCGCTGATAACAGTTATAGCCCTGCGACAAAACTATTGAAACTACACTTCGCATGCAGCTGATAGTTTATGGTTCTACCTTTTTTGGCATAAGATTTTTTTGCCTAATCTCGTATTGCATAGTAACGTTTGGTCAAAGTCTCGTTACGCCGAAAATCGTATGGCATAAATCTCGTTTAGTAAAAAGTTATTTCGCATAACATTGTTTAGCCTAATAATGGTATGGCCAAATCTTGAATAGCCTAATAATGCTATGGCATAGGTTTATACAAAGTAATAATATTCGTTTGGCTTTAACTTTGACGGAGCGTCTCCCTACATAGCGCAAACTGGTGCCTTGTATTGTTTCCGCTGTTTGGAAAACGCTCCGCTCCGCTTCGCTGCGCTCCGCTTTGGTTTTGATGAACATGTGCACCTAACACGCTCCTCCTCGCTTTGCTCGTCGTCGCACCAATTTTTAGGTTTCGATCTCATGGGGTTTGTAATAATTATATTGGTCGTTAACTTTCGATTTTTTGATCATACAATATCGTGATTTTCGGGATGTAGGAGAAAAATACCACAATTTGTACATTTACTACCTACTTAATATATTATTTATTAAGATAACATTAGGAGAAACAAGATTATACATAGGTATAGACGAACATAAATTTGAGCTAACGAAACTTAGGTGTTTAAAGTTTGTGCCTAAAGAGTTTTAGACGAAACGAGCCTTATGCCACATAAGTCTTGGCAAAGTGATGGTTCGGCCAAAAAAGTTTAGACCATACGAGTTATGCGAAATGAGTTTTGGTCAATAAAGATTATGCCAGATGAGCGGAACCCGATAGTTTATAGTTTCAAGTTCACTCGTTTCTGGCTCATCGCCGCCGGTCAGACCACTGCCTAAGGCCTCCTTTTTTGTACGCCAATCGTCTGGTCCTTATCATTATCATCACACTTTGTCAATTTAATCAATAATTATTTTTGAAACCCTTTACCAAGCAGAACTACCTACCTCCAGACAAAAAGGAAATTCTTCTATAGTAAACCATTGCCTTCAGCTTCACCAAAATCTTAAATCTCCATTTATGCCATAAATTTATATGTAAATAAATCGAGATTAGACACCAAATCTAGATTTTACACTTTAGTGCATGTCACCCTTAAGAATAAATTTACAATAGGGTACATACATACCTGTTTCCCATATGGCCAGGCATTTTGGTTCCCGGCCAAACTCGCGCCTTCTCACCTCCAGCACCAATGTTTCCTGGACGTCTATGAGTTTTGGTCACACCATGTGATGCAGGCATTCCTTTGAAATCCCATCTTTTCATAACTCCTTGAAAACCACGGTCAATACTGAAATTAATATTAACATGTGAATTAAATTGATAAATGATTGTACCTGAGTACAACAGAAAAACTTAAAATTATTGATTATTTAAACTTACGTTTTGGCCCTAACATCAATGTAATCACCAACTCGAAAATGGGTAGCAAATAAAGGAGTCCCAGTTGGCATGGCTGACTCCCTTGATATCATAAAACGACACAAGTTACGCTTGGGTAACATCCCAACACTATTGAACAAGCCACAATACTCTTTGGTAACTGAACTCGGGTCTATAGTTTCAGAGCCAATCAGGAGGCAACCAAGACGTCGTTTTTCTCTCCAGTTTAATTTTGAAGTTTTCATTGGCTTGAATTCCTCTGGCGGAATATATTTAATCACATGATTATCAGCCACCTGTAAAAAAAAGTTTGTAATATAAATGAAACTATAAACAAAAAAATAAATTAAAATGAGTGAAATATAAAATACCTGCAATAGTGTTGTTTGAACTTTAGTTCCATCTTTGAGCCATAGTGGATAGTTCCCAATCTTGCGCGCAATAAGCCCAGCCCTGCGGGTGAGCGGATTCCATTTTGCTGTAGCTGTAGTATTTACTTCAGCAAGCGGTGACTGCACAGAATTTTGTGCAACAAGCTTGTCTTGCATTACTTCTTCAATGAATTGTTTATTATCCAGCGTTAAGTTGTCATCTTTTGTCTAAATAAATATAAATACAGTCTTATTAGAGACTTATACACAAAGGTAAATAAATTCAAATAATAGCAGATATACTTACCATTCTTTCTTTCTGCACATACCACTGAGGAGGCCTGTATCTCGGTGGCTGATAACGTGATGATGTACGAATGATGCTGTCTATCCTGAAATGTATGAGGTGGTAGATTGACAGATAAAAGTATATTAAAGAACATACCTATTCAACTTCTTTCTAGGTACTTTCAGATTATTTAACCTACCTTATTTTAGCCAAGCTGCTACAAAGGTTCTTTAAATTGCATGTTGCCATTCTGGACTAGGATATGGAAGTTATTTACTTTATCATAAATGTCTTAAAATACATTTATCGTTATTTAATAATAATATTTTTAGATTTTTTAGGTTAGGCTAGACCACTGAGATGAGAACGAGAAGAATAGGCCACAGACAGAAAATTGATGACAGCTTGACATATAGTCACAGATAAACCGCAGATTAGCTCACAGATTAGAGTACTTATGATTAGCTAGAATAAACGCCAATAAAATTCCCATTTCCCATAGTTGCGGTATCGATAATATTAAAACCTATAAAGAAGAGGAATGGCTTTGTGTCGATGTGAAATCGCCTTCGCCGTGGGGCCTTTGTGGGACATTCTGTCGCTGACAATATTTGTCATTATTCTGAGAATGAAACGAGATATTAGAATCACAGATAAAAAATAAACACACATGTCTCGTGACTCGACTTGCCTGTCACCCGCTCATTGTTTTTTTTCTGTTTGTTTTGATTTTATGTTTGTTGTTTTAGTCAGCATTTTCAACATAAAACAATGAATAAAATTATTTGTGCATGTTTAATGGTTTTAATAATTATAAAACAAAGTGTACAGAATGTTGTTATTAATGGACCCGGCTTAAAACCTGATAAAATTGTGATGCCTGCTCGATACTTTATTGTAAATTTCACATCATTTAACGAGTAAGATAATTTATTAACATATAGATGATTAAAAGGAGTATTTTATTCGATTCTTGGTAGTTAAAACATCACTGATTATGAGAAATAGTTAGTATAAAATAATAGAGTTATTGTTAAGGTTGTGCATCATTTCATTGACAAATAAAATAGTATAATATCTAACATGTTTGTGTTTCCTTGTTTGCCGATGACCCATTTAACTACCACTATCATTTCTTTAAATACATACTTTTTTGCAGCTACACTACAGATATGGGCAAGGAATTTGCTGTGGATATTCATGGTCAGTCCTATACAAGCAACCACTGCAGAGTATGGGCCAATAAGTTGGACCGTAAAGATGGAACCTTTATCATTAGGTACAAAGTGTATGAAACATGTAGAGAACTCACTATCAACATTTACTATAAAAGTAAACATATTGCTGGATCACCCTTGCAATTTTCAGGTAAGTGAAGTATGTTCATATCATAGAAGTAATAAAACTAGGTTTTAATATAAATTATAATTAATTATACACTCATAAAATGAACATAATTTTGTGGAGAGATCTATTGATAAGTAAACATAATTTTTCATTTCAGGTCCTATTTATGCAGACCATTGCAACTGCCCTGAGAGAAATATTGATAAATGGCTAAATAATTATGGCTGTAAAGACAGTTACAAACAAATTGAAAAAGATTTGAAACAATTTGTTGATGTAGACATGAATGTACAAATAAAAAGAATAATAGATAAACATCATAGGCCCGAAAGTACTAGTTTCTGTCATTATGTTGTGAAGAATAACCAAATACACAGAGATTGTTATGGAAAACATGTTGGCTTCAACATGTTCTCGGATAATATTCTACTATACCTCACAAGAAAAGTTGTGATGCCAGATATGGAGTTGGTGATCAACCTGGGAGATTGGCCTCTGGCCCGGAGAGATGTAGACCCTCTGCCTATATTCTCATGGTGCGGTAGTGATGATACATTAGATATTGTCATGCCTACTTATGATATAACTGAATCAACATTAGAAAACATGGGAAGGTAACTGATTATGCAGTTTTTATTTAAGTGTTAGTTAATTCTGAAATATTTCTTTTATAGCCAAGAAACTAAAAGCCTGCATTTGAAGCTTTTAAATTTATACTGTAACTTATGCCGCATTTCAAAGTAAGTATAATTTTACCCTTATATCCCTCACTTTCATTTGTTTTTATTCCAGAGTGTCTTTAGACATGTTGTCAGTGCAGGGCAACGTGCAGCGAGCGTGGGCGGCGAGGGAGGCGCGCGCGGTGTGGCGCGGCCGGGACTCGCGCGCCGAGAGACTCAAGTTGATAGACATCGCGAGGGAACACCCGCACCTGTTCAATGCTTCCTTAACCAACTTCTTTTTCTTCCGGGATAAGGAAGCTCAGTATGGGCCGAAGCAGCCACATATTTCCTTTTTTAAATTCTTTGATGTAAGCATGATTTTCTTACATATACCGAAAAAAAAAAATATAATGAGAACATATTTTGTTTCAACTGTTTTTATTTTTTATGTTTCAGTACAAATACCAAATCAACATAGATGGAACAGTAGCAGCGTATCGAATGCCTTACCTACTAGGGGGAGGGGGCATGGTCTTGAAGCAGGATTCCCCATACTATGAACATTTCTACCATTCTTTAGAGCCCTGGGTGCACTATGTGCCAGTCGCGAGAGACCTCTCTGACCTTGTGGAAAGAATAGAATGGGCTAAGGATCATGACGAAGATGCCTCAAAGATAGCTAAGAATGCTAGGGAATTTGCCAATGACAATCTTCTACCTCAACATATTATTTGTTATCATGCTGTTTTGTTTAAGGTATGTGCAAGAACATGCAACAACAAAAAAAACCTACCAGTCACGATCTCATACCCATTACTTAAAAGGTCATTGCTACCATTTAATATTTCTCACATAACAATATGTAATGTATACCTATATATTTCTTATCTCTTTGCAGGAGTGGAGTAAAAGATTAGTGAGTAAGGTGTCAGTGCGCGAGGGTATGACCGCGGTGCCACAGCCTACAAGCGAGCCGCTATGCAGTTGCATTCCACCAGACCACCAACAAAACCGTGATGAACTATAATTTAAAGACTAATGTGCTAAAAGTATTAAGAAACAAATGATGCTAAGTAGGTATTAAAAGGTGCTGCCAGTATGTTTTGATATAAGTATGTTTAAGCAAACGTTTTTTTATGTGCTATAAAGCACTTTTCAAAGATTATTGTTATTTCTAGGTAAGTACAAAAAGGCAATCTCGTTTATTAAGTTTGATGTAATGTGTAGATTTTAATAGAAACAAAAGATTATAACAATGATCTAATCTTTTATTTTATTACTTTAATAGGTACCTACTTAGTTTTTCTAAAATATTTTGAATTTTTCCGTAAGAAGTTTTACGGAAATATTGCATTATAATTAAATAAATAATACAATTAAGCATAAACTATGATAAAATATAGTAATAAACTGTATAATAGTCATCTACATAATAATATAGATCATACGCCATCATACATCTTGATATTAATTTGAAATAACAATCATTAAAAACATTATTATATTCAACATAGGTATTTTAAGAAATACTTAACTAAGGTAAAATTATTGTATTCTAACATATTTACAAGTTTTACAACAAACTATAGAGCCAGTACTAGCTCTTAAAAGCTAAATTTACATTTCACGAATCGAATACATATTTCATGAATACAATATCATTGTCCGCATCCTACAGCACAAGCTTATTTATTATTTACGATAAAGCCTCATTTTAGGATTACAGAGCGGCAGATCCCGTAAATATTTTTTTCATTGATATTTTATGAAGATCTTTCTATAGAAGTTATCTATAATCGGTATTTTATAAGCATCACTTATAATAGGCTCTCTGCGTCTCGCGACAATGGCCTATGCCGCTCATCGCGTTCGTCTTTTACGGCAAAGACGCGATCGGAAACCACATTAAAATTATTTTGTGCCACCATTTTTATATTTATATGTGAAGTAAACAATCTACCGGTACATAGCGACATCGGGGCTACGATACAGACACATATACGCGTCGCACAGCAGCCGCTTGGCGCGCGGCGGCAACTGGCGGTCGAGCGGCGCGGCGCCCTCCTCGCTCAGCCACACAGAGGACTCCTCTAGAGGCACGATCTCGGGGATGTTGTAGCCTTACCTACTACCAAGTAATCACGCTGAATGCTTTTTAGGTCTTTTGGCTTAATGATGCGTAGGGTCGGTGAGGGGCGACGAAATGTTAATACAGAGCTGCGTCTCACTTTTTATATTTTTGATGTCGTCACTCTACCGGCCGCCATTTTGATATTTAACAATCTGAAGTAAACAATCTACCGGTACATAGCGACATCGGGGCTACGATACAGACACATATACGCGTCGCACAGCAACCGCTTGGCGCGCGGCGGCAACTGGCGGTCGAGCGGCGCGGCGGCGTGCAGCGCGCGCGCGTTCTCCTCGCTCAGCCACACCGAGGACTCTTCTAGAGGCACGTTCTCGGGGATATTCTAGACTTACTACCAAGTAATCATGCTGAATGCTTTTTAGGTCCCTTGGCTTGGTGATGCGACGGAAAGGTGTCAATGTCAATACAGAGCTGCGTCTCACTTTTTATATTTTTGATGTCGTCAGTCTACCAGCCGCCATTTTGATATTTTACAATCTGAAGAACACAATCTACCGGTACATGGCGACATCGGGGCTGCGATACAAACACATGTACGCGTCGCACAGCAACCGCTTGGCGCGCGGCGGCAACTGGCGGTCGAGCGGCGCGGCGCCCTCCTCGCTCAGCCACACCGAGGACTCCTCTAGAGGCACGATCTCGGGGATGTTGTAGCCTTACCACCAAGTAATCACGCTGAATGCTTTTTATGTCGCTTGAGTGTGTGATGCGTAGGGTCGGTGTAGGGTTGAAGAGCGACGAAAGGTGTCAAAACAGAGCTGCGTCTCTATTCATCACTATCGGTCGTTATTTCGCTTGTCGCTCTTCGTCTATTACCAACGGTAATCCGAATCCTTTTTATATTTGATGTCGTCAGTCTAGCAGCCGCCATTTTGTTATTTAACAATCTAAAGTAAACAATCTACCGGTACATAGCGACATCAGGACTACGATACAGACACATGTAGGCATCACACAGCAACCGCTTGGCGCGCGGCGGCAACTGGCGGTCGAGCGGCGCGGCGGCGTGCAGCGCGCGCGCGCCCTCCTCGCTCAGCCACACCGAGGACTCTTCTAGAGGCACGATCTCGGGGATGTTGTAGCCGTGGCGCTCGCCTGGGGATGGAGAAAGGTTAGTGGATAGTACGGGGATACTTGCGAGTTTTTACACAGATTGAAAAGTGACAACAAAACGTGAATTTGTAAGGCGCGGGAATGCGTGACGTATAATTATAACTACTAGTTGTTCCGGCGAGCTTCGCTTCCCCTTAAAAGTTTTCCCGTGGGAATTGAGGGATAAAAAGTAGCATATGTTAATCCAGGGTGTCAGGTAACTCCAAACCAAATTTCGTTAAAATCGGTTCAGCCGTTTTAACGTGAAGAGGTAACAAACATACACACATACTCACAAACTTTCGCATTTATAATATTAGTAGGATACTCAAGCTGCACTTCCGCTGCTTGGAGGTGCGGGAGGAAAGTGTTAAAACCCCGCGACGGCTTAATAGGCGCGAGTAATGCCATATTCGGTCCCTATTCGTCTATTACAGCAAGGACGCGCACCGAATCTTCTCTTACCATTCGTTTATAAATAGAATTTAAAACCGCGAGACGCTATTGGTGCGCGCTATGCGAACCCGCTCGCTATTGGTCTATTGCAGCAAGGACACTTTAAATACGTATTCTCTCTCATCATTCGTTCATAAATACATACCTTTCCTATCAGCCATGGAGTCGAAGAAGCACCAGGGCGCGTCGTTGCCAGCGCCCGCCTTCACGAAGGCGACGTAGTGGCTGGTCTCGATGCACAGCACCGCGAACAGTTCCATGTATACTCGCGGCACGGGGCATGATTCTAGTATGGTTGTTAACTCCTCGCTCACGACGAGCGGCGTGGCCTGCGGGGGAGATGAGAATACAGTTGATGAATAAATTAGGGTCTGAGATTTAAAATGTGAAAATGAAAAAGCAGCTGCTGGTTTAGTTAGCTTACTAAGGTAAGTTATAAATATCATTGGATCCTTTAGGTTTGAAAACCTAGCCTAAAGCCTGGACGGCATGAGACTTCACATAAGATGTCACCTATATACATAATAGTATGTATAACACTGACCTGGTGGTGCGGGCGCGGGCGGTGCGCGAGGCGCAGGCACGGCGCGCAGAAGGCGGTGCTCTCGAGCCCGGCGCCGCAGCGGCCGGCGCACGCCGCGCACTCCCAGCGAGCCAGCGCGCCGCACACCGTGCACTGGCGGGGCACTGCGCAACACAAACAAAAATGTAAGAATGAGTTTAAAATAAAAAAACAAAACGAAAACTGTTCAGCCGTTTTGAAACTACAATACCACAAACAGATACGTTAAACGTATACATAGTATACACACGTATTTTTTGTTTTCGGTTAAGTGATTTTTTATGTTCTTTATAAACATTAATAGCTAAAATGAGATTTGTACATAAGCGGCTGAGTACAACGTAGCTTTTATTTAATCAACATTATACCATCAATGAATTGTACAAAGCCAATTCCACCCTAATGTATATTTAAATGGACGAAAGGTACTCACATCCCTCAATGAGATCAGTGACGTCCAGCAGCGGGGAGGGCAGCAGCCGCGGATACAGCTTGTAGTTCTTACCAAACCGCGGCATCTGAATTATTAGGGCTGCCGGTACCTGAAACAAACACAGGCGAAGGGTTTTTGGAAACATGTTGTGTATTCGGCATGAAAGCCAGAGATCTAATAGTAGATAACACGATAACAGGTAATTTTACAGTTCGCTGCACGAAAGTTGACCATAGCGCTGTGCAAGTGCAAGCAGAAGACTTGTTTCCAATCAGCAGTAAACTTTATGCGTTTTGTATCATTGTCGTGGCAGGCTATCATAACTGTGCCTTCATTTGTGATCACCCCTCGTAAACCCAACTACACCTTACCTCGCTGAGTTTAACTCCCGAAGTAGCAAACGACTGCTCCAACAGTTGTTGCACGGTCGGCAGCGACACGCTCTCGTCCTTCTCCACGAACAGCTGGTAGCAGTACGACTCTTGCCCCGAAGAGAGCTTGAGGAACGGCTCGGCCCGCAGTATCTGAGCTACCAGGCCGTTCAGGAACTCTTCTGGATCCTGGAATGGTGAAGCGAGGCGGTAAGTTGAAGCTTCTTTCTACTAAACTCCTTGCTGGACTCAGGTCGCTTAACTCAATGAATGAAAGTTCCACACAATTTAAACAATATTTTTCATCAATCTGTAATCGTGCACTGCTAAGGAGAACCAATAAATCTTTGCACTCAGCCTTCCTCATCCAGCCACTATCAGATAGTTGGTATGAGGTAGTCGGCCCAGCGTCCCTTTCAGCTACTCGTCTGTGCTGACGGCGTACGATTGTCAGTTGATGGTAACCTGTGAGTATGTAGGTACAAATGGTTTATACCTTCTCCTCACTAGTAAGCCCGGGCACATCAGACAGCCTCTCGAGCAAGGTCCGCAGCTTCATCACTCTGTCTGCCCTCACATAGCCGTGTTTCCTCAACGGATTCACCACTTCCTCACGTAACACTCGCTGCACCTCGGAGTATTGTGCGCAGTCCTGTGGGTTAGAGAGGGATGGTTAGATGCGGTGTAGGTATAGTGTGAAGAGGATGGAGAGAGAAATTGACAAACACGCATGGCAACGTTATTTAATAAACTCCCTTACCCCAAATTAGTGTTTTGTAAATTAAAAAGGGGAGCATTTTTTTGCTGAACTGCCACCTTTATAATGGTAGTCACAGACGATACATTGTGTTCGGTACCGACGAACACTTTAATAATTTAATAATTGTATGTGGGTAGGTTCTTATATTTGTATGTGGGTAGGTGCTTTTATTTTTGACAGTCTACTCAGTCGTTGGCAGCCTCTCGTCGGGTTATCTGCTCTTGTATTTCGGCGCGGTCTCGATATTCGCAATATTTGTATTTTCGGTTAAATATTACCAGCTGCTATTAGGCATTATATTTGTGTATACGATTATAAGTGGACATGTGATTTTGTGTGTGAGAACCTCAAGATTAAAACGGATTACTCAAGCATCGGGAGGGCCCTCCACGCCGAGCTTTGGACCTTGAACCATCACGTGAGCAAAAACCTATATAATATTTATTTTATTAAATATATTTATCCAACATTTTGGTAGCAGAGCGTGGTTTTAATACGGCTATATTATTAGGTTTTCGTGTTACGTAAGTTTTTGAGGTTAGCTCAGGGCGGCGTTATCAATTCGGTTAGCTTCATTGCATATTGTTTACGTAATAATTTTACTTTCGGAATACAGTTTCTATTGTACTAAGTATAGGTATATTTATTTCGGTTCGGTCAATACTTATATTTGTGTTGGTTTTCGTACGGTAGGTACTACGGTAGCTACGGTAGCTAACTACTTAAGGGGATCCCTAAAGCTAAAATGCTAAAGTCGGCTTGATATACTTGATTAGATTGGAAAAACGGTGGCTTCTATCACATTGATAAAAATATATTTTGTAGCAGAGGGTATACTGAACATGTTAGTTGCTTATAAATTGGTGCAGGATTATAATAAGTATGTTAAAAAAAATTGCAAACACACCATGTCTTTTGCCATTTTTTGACTTATTATGAAAAAACCCTCGAAATCAGAGGGCCCATTTTCATGGAATCTTATATGTATGTGTAGGTAATTAAATTCTTAACAAAGTTACCTTAAAGAGTTGGATTTAATGGACCAGAAGTCAACTTTTTTTGAAAAAAACTAATAAATTCCGGTTTAAAAATGATGACACCGTGACAGATTTCAGATTTCTTCAGTCGTCGCCCTGGTGGCGGCCTGTTAGGAGCCATACCCACGCCATTTTATTTTTTATCAAATATTTCACAAAAACTGATTAAATCAACAAATTATGACTACAAGTATTATAATACTTATGCATTTGCTATGGAAAGTTAATTTTCTAATCATTTTAGATGCAGAAAAGCCGAAAATTCTTAGAAAACATTTCGCCTTTTCGATTTGTTTACATTTTTTACTATAGAGTTACAGATGCATAGATAAAGGTAAACATTGCACATAATGACACTTATTAGATTCTCTGAATAAGAACTATACGGTCAATGCAGTATGCCAAAGCGCGAGCCTGTTTATATTCTGAGGGGTAATTTATTTTATTTTAACGGTTGTGTATGGTAGGTAAGCTACACAATATACAGGGTGTTGAAAAGTAAGTTCATAATTTGTTTTATTTGAAACCAAAAACCGTAGTTAATTAAAAATATATATATTTTAAGATGTGGTAGTCTGTACACTACAGGTTGTTAAAAATAAGTAAGTATTTTTAAAAATTGAAGATCTAAAATTTACATAATTTTTTAAATCTATTTAACAAGCTTTGCAAAAAAGCGGTTAAGTGCGACTGTATCTCGCCATGAAAAAAATGAAATGTTTACTGTAGCTATGAATTTTATGCGTTACAAGTGGAATAAAATACCGCATAATATATTATGTACAACTATGTAAGAGCCTAGTTTAAAAAAAAAAAACTCATAAGAAAATATTAAATACACAGGTTTTTTAACCCCTGAAGGAAATAGAGGGGTGTTATAAGTTTAAAGTAAGGGCTGAATTTTTTTTTTAAATTAGGGTGATAGGTAATGTATATTTTTAATGATTTTTTCAAATATATAAATGTTATACCATTTTTAAATTGCCATAAAATTACCTATAGTTATAGTTATAGAAAAGGGCAGGGCTACCAGTGCCCATTCGCCACTGCAACCTAAAAGATCTATAAATTATGACTCCCCATGCCGAGTCTCACTCTACAGGCCCAGGTCTTTTATAAACCTGATATTACCTATACAGGATGTTGCAAAAAGGGTATACTGTGCCGAAAGGGTTTGACTCAGGGGTTATTCTGAACAACTTTTGTTCTCCAAGTTTTGGAAATTCTCGAAAAATAAATTCGGTCTCTATAGTAAAAAGTCACGTGATCGAATAAGTTTCTATGTAAAAGGTTTTGTTACGTGAATTTTCAAAATTGTAGAAGAAAAGTGGATCAGAATGGCACCTAAATCCACTTTTGGCTAAGCTTTATACCCTTTTTTCAATACCTTGTATAAAATATCGTCAGCGTCACCTTAGATCGTAATCATCGTAACTCCTCGTGACCAAATTTTAGAGGAGACAAAAATACTGTTTTATTTGTAGTTCTAGTTGGCATACTACCCACCTAAAGTTTTTTTTAACTAGCCTAAAAATGATTTGTTTAGAGTTTAGACAGTCTATCTTCCTGTTCAACCGCAGCCTGAGTGCCAGTGACTCAATGACTGAAAGGAGGCCATTAGTGCTCCTAAATAAATAAAGCAGGCCTGTAGATTATCTTTCAGTGTGCCGACACATCTGATTGCTGTAAGAGCCTGATAAGCTCTTCGAACGAGTCATACCTCTGTGGTGGTACGGTTTCGACCTTTCGGACAGTCAGTTTGGCATCCGAAATGCGGATTCGAATAGTGGGTACAATACTTTGCGTTCGTTCACTGTCGGAGCAGGATAAGAACCACGGGCGAGTTGTTGCGCTGGCTGTTTGCTTAAAAATAGTAACCGCGTTCAACTCTATCCCCTAGAGGGCGAACCTTTAGGGCGGCTCTTGTATACCATCACTTGTCTTCTTATCTGCAGAAAATTGACAGAGGTCATACGTGTCTAACAAGTACATTAAGGATGCGAAAAGAGAGGGTTTGTTTTCACTGAAGAAGTTCAGTTGCGGAGTTCCACAGCGGTAGGTCTTGGACCCCTCTGCTGTGGAACTTGGCATACAACGCGGTCCTGCAAATCAAGCTCGCAAACGGCGTTAGCACAGTGCATTTTTCTAATGTCACACAGGTCGTGAGGTAGGCTGAGAGCCTCCTTCGGGGATGACATCCCAATGATTCATTACGAAAAAATTGCTGCAGCTGTGCTCGCCATGCAGTGCATGGGCTACTTCCGAATCTGGGGGGCTGTTGCAAAGGAGTCCGTTGCCTCTATACGGTACGGGTTCCGTGCGATCTATGATCCTTCCGGGAGCACTGTCTTGTCAAGTCGAAGAGAATGGCTCGTATTCGACGCAACCTGCAGTACTGGTGGGATTGGTTGGAGGACAGGACAGCAGGAAGCTGCAGCAGCCGTCATGCTGTGATTCGACGCATAGATGCAAAAAAAAGTTGAAAGTAACTTCATGTTAATAAAATATTAGATCTTAATTTAACAACATAACATTGCAAAAAAAAATTAACATTGTTGAGTATGTTATTGTAATTTACTAAAGTAGTAATAAAAACAAAGGCTTATTGCATAGTTTTCGTTCACGTTCGCCTACATCGCACGTTGTATATGAGAATAAAGGGTATAATTACTAAGTTTTCTTGTTTAAAAATCACGGTTTGGGGTTTAGAGGAAAACAAATGGTAAAATGCGGAATACAGTTTTTTTTTTCGAATAAAGAGGAAAACATGTGAATTCAAAAAACGTTTCTATTGACACCAAAGAGTACTTTTCGCCGAGAAAAGTGGAGTTACAATGTTTGCGATCTAAAGTGATGATAGAACTAGAACTTATTTTTTCAGTTCACCTGCTGTGAGTGAAATCGTAATTAGGTAAATGACTCCTTGACATGAAAATAACTTTTTTTTTATAATCGTTATAACAAAACCGTTTTTAGGGTTCCGTAGCCAAAATGGCAAAAACGGAACCCTTATAGTTTCGTCATGTCCGTCTGTCCGTCTGTCCGTCTGTCCGTCTGTCACAGCCGATTTACTCGGAAACTATAAGTACTACAGTGATTAAATTTGATGGGAATATGTGTTGTATGAACCGCTACAAAAATATGACACTAAATAGTAAAAAAAAGAATTGGGGGTGGGGCCCCCCATACATGTAACTGAGGGATGAAATTTTTTTTTCGATGTACATACCCGTGTGGGGTATCAATGGAAAGGTCTTTTAAAATGATATAAAGTTTTCTAAAAAACATTTTTCTTAAAGTGAACGGTTTTTGAGATATCAGCTCTCAAAGTCGTAAAAAGTATGTCCCCCCCCCTCTATTTTTATAACTACGGGGTATAAAATTCTAAAAAAAATAGAGGTGATGCATGCTAATTAACTCTTTCAACGATTTTTGGTTTGATCAAAGTATCTCTTATAGTTTTTGAGATAGGTTGATTTAACTGTAATTTTGCTGCTACGGAACCCTTTGTGCGCGAGCCCGACTCGCACTTGGCCGGTTTTTTTTAATACAGCAATATTTGTAGGTGTACTTACAGTGAGCAAAAGAGCGCAGCAAGGTGTAAATTTTTTGGTTTTTAAGAAACAAAAATATTATTTCTATCATATCCCAAATACACATAAGTACTTAAAAAAAAAATACACACTCTCGCCTTGTACTAATGTACTCCCTTGCGGGGGTACTTACATGTTATTATTTTTCTGGTGACCTCCCCATATCCCTTTGCCAGCTACGTAACCTTTTGTGACACCCTGTATATGCAGAGTTCTGCAAACTACTGTTCTGCTTTTGAAACACCAAAAAAAAAACAGGTCGTGTAACTAAAAGGTCACGTGACCAAAAAAAAATTATATGAAGAAGCGTTTTTTTCATGAATATAAAAAATTACGTAGGATAAAAGTTTTTCAGAGTGACGCCTGAGTAACGCCCTTTCGGCTAACTATACTTTTTTTATTACACGGGGGCAGAGTTTAATACAACACCCTGAACTATAAAACTCTGATAATATTTTCGCGATTTTTTTACATTCTGATTTCATTTCCTGGCTTAGAAATAACATCAATAACATGCTGCACACGTAGGTTTCGGCATAGTATTAAACCCTTTTTGCAACAACCTGTATAAATATCGGCACGGGTACGACTTTATATATAATTAATTATTAAATATTAAAAATACTTTCAAATAAAAATAAATATTTTCGTATCACTTACAAAAGAATATTACTTACTTAGTATATGTTTAACAAAGTGGCATGTCTTCACTTTTATGTTTTCGAGTACTATGTTAAAATTTCATGTCATTGTCCGTAGAACGCCCCGCATACCTCAACCCCCCCTCACTAGATTTGACAGATTCTGATTTTCTTCCAGCTTTAGTGACAGCCTTAACTTTACGGCTATAATTTGATTATTATTGTAACTCAGATATTCGGTAGGTACAATTACGTCTCACGTTAGTAATTACCATATTGTCTCAGCTCGCTATGGGCGTTGAATCATTCATCTTTTAAGTTAAACATACTTACCTATTTATTAACTAATCGTGCAGTATTGCTGTGGTGAGATTTGGTCGGTGATTTGGTGATTCGACCTGAGAAAGTACCTAGTTACTTTATGTTGAATAATTTACGGCTGTAATATTGAAGTGTAGTTAATATTATTGTGAATTTAAATGGCGGTTGGTTTTGTTACTTTGTAACTTCGATTTCTTAGTAACTATAGCTTTTTGATTAAAGATAACTGGTTAATTTCATAGTAAATATTATACTTATAATACGGGTTAAAGTTTTATTTGAATAAATTTCAGAAGTTAGTAAATATTGACGTTATAAAGTGAGGTGATATTCATAACCGACCATCGAGTTCGGTATTGTTGCGTTGTTTATTGTTTAAGATTGTAATATGGCTTTGAGAGCATCGTTTTCGGTATTTAAAGTAAAACTTCAATGGCTTATTGACAGTGCTGACTTGCTGGATCGACCTGAACATGTCAACCGTGTCTCTGTTCGACTGTTAACGGTTAATACGGAATTTACGAGTTTAGAAGCTTCATATCAACGAATAATTGAACTCGCGGACCCGGAAAATAATTCGGAAAATCAAATTTTAGAAGCGGCACGTAAGGAGTATGTGAGGGCATTAGAAGCTTTTGACAAATTAATGTATGAAAAATTAAAACAACGCCGGAGCACGAGCGGTTCCACGGACGAGTCGGAGCCGCGGTCAGACGGACACAGGTTCGACTCAGAGGCTTTGGTGTCGAGATTACCTACCCTGCAGTTACCTATTTTTACGGGTGATTTGGATCAATGGGTCGGATTTAATAATTTATTTGACAGCTTGGTAGATAATCGTACGGATTTATCACCCTCACAGAAACTAGCTTATTTAATGTCATGCATTTCTGGTGAGGCTCGCGGGCTAATTCAACATATTAAAATATCGGATGCTGGTTATAAAACAGCTCGTGACCTTTTGATGCGGAGATACCAAAATTCCCGCCATCTAGCGGACGTTCATGTCGGTCAAATTATGAACTTGCCAATTATTTCGTCAAATTTAATCGGATTGCGATCGCAATTTTTAAATCCATTAATTATGGCAACAAACTCGCTGGAACGTTTGGGATTCCCTGTAGCTGAATGGTCCTTTTTGCTACTGTATATTGCTAGTACTAAATTGCCGCTATCAATTAAAACTCGGTTCGAACAAAAATACGGTACGGAAACAGATGTTATACCAACATTCTCGGAGTTGGTAGAATTTTTAGAAACAGAATGTCGGTTATTGGAGAGTACCAAGAGAGAATTTGTTTCTCATAATAATCGCGAGGACCAGAGCCCTCCACGGCGCCACCAAAATTATGCGGTTGCGGCAGCGCAAGTCCCGTGCTGCGCTTACTGTGGTGAGTCGTCGCACTCGGTGTTGAATAGATGTTCACGGTTCAGGGAACTTACACCCGTAGCTCGGAAGGAATTTGTTACTCGGAAGCGGCTATGTTATTTCTGTTTGGCTAGTCATCACTACCGTGACTGCCGCCAGGTGCCGCAATGCGATGGATGTGGTAGCCAGAAGCACCATCCATTGCTGTGTTTCAATCGGGTAGGCACTGCACAGCCTCGTGTGAATAATGGTGCATCGGACAGTGCCCGCTCGCCGCCGCGTGCGGGCGGGAGCGCGGAGTTTTATCGTCGCGGCGGCGGCGGGAATCGAACCCGTTCACCTCGGATGTCACCGGCTCGCGCCGCGTCCCCGGAGCGTCGGAGGAACGACCAGTGGAGCCCGCGTCGTGTGGCTCAAGTGGGCGGCAACGGTTATTCTCATCACCCTCAGCGTGACGGTGATTGTCGAAGGGATCAGCGGTGCGAACGTGAGGCGCCGCAGCGATCTTGTAATGATCGACAATAGGATACGGCTCCTACCTACCCATTGCAATCACCTGTTCAACATAAACCTATTTTACTTCCTACGGCTATTGTAAGAGTGCATGGTGATAACTTGGATGTTTTTGTTGAAATTCGGGCTTTATTAGATGCAGGATCCCAAGGCTCTCTTATAACCTTAAATTTAGCTAGGAAGTTAGGATTAATGTTAGAACCTACGGATGAGCTGGTGAGAGGGGTAGGAGGATTAGAACTCGGTAATATTTTCGGTCGGTCTTGTGTTTCATTTTCACCTTCGGGAAAGCGGTTTCCGGTTATTTCCACTCCGGTTACTTGTTTACGGAATCTTGTCGGTAATCAGCCAACATTTAATTTAAATGAATCGGTATTAAATTTATGTGAAGGACTGTTCTTAGCTGATCCAGAGTTTCATAAGTCCAAACCAGTTGAGTTATTACTCGGTTCGGATGTTTACGGTTCACTAGTCGGTGGTGATAAAATTACTTTAGGTACAAACGGTTTAACGGCGTATAATTCGGTATTTGGTTACATTTTATTGGGACCTATTGATCATTCGTTTGACGTAACTTCGGAGCCAGCAGGTGATGTTTTTGCTTTATCACTTTCGGATGCTTTACAAAAGTTTTGGGAGGTTGAGGAGCCTCCATCGGTTTCACAGATCACCCCAGCTGATGAGGAGTGTGAACAGCTTTATAAGCAAAATACACATCGGCTATCAGACGGTCGGTTCTCTACTCGACTTTTATTTGTTTCCTCGCGTCCAGTGTTAGGTGAGTCTCGTTACATAGCCGAGAAACAATTTCATGCGGTAGAAAGACGGCTTATGAAAAATTCGATTTTAAGAAAGGAGTACATCAGTTTTATGCGGGAGTATGAAGAACTGGGACATATGTCGGTTTCAAAATTTAATTATAAATCGGGCGAGGAACACTTTTTTATCCCACATCATGCGGTTTTTAAATATTCGGGTGACGTGCCCAAAATTCGGGTGGTTTTTAATGGCAGTTGCGTCACATCTACGGCGGGCGTATCATTGAATCAGTGTCTTCACACTGGTCCCAAATTACAAAGGGACATAACGGACATTTTATTAAATTTTCGGAGACATAAAATTATTTTCATTTGTGACGTCAAACAAATGTTTCGGCAAACGGTAATAGACGAATCGGATCGGAAGTACCAACTTATATTATGGCGGGAGTCTCCTGATCAGCCTCTCCTCACATATGAGTTGTGTACTAACACTTACGGGTTGCGGTGTAGCCCGTACATTGCTAATCGAACAATCTTGGAGCTCGCCGAGCAAGAGCGTGAAAGCCTTCCTCGTGCGGCAGCGGTTTTAAGAACAGATGTGTACGTAGATGACATAATCACTGGTACGGATTCGGAATCTGATGCGTTGAGCCTTCAGCAAGAACTCATTACTTTAATGAAATCGGGTGGTTATATAATAATAATAATAATAATTTATTTATTTTTCAACCAACATGGATCAAAGTGTTAGTAATACATGTACAAGAACAATCACACGACTTAGACATCTATTGTTAGTATAAAAATAGGAACTAATAAACAAAACACGCAACATAAAGTACTTAACTAAGTATATAAAATTTACATTCCCGGCTTAACCTCCAAAACATGAATCATGCAACAATGGTTCATGTACTGGAGATCAAACCGGTTTGCAAATAATGCGAGGATGGTGTTGGCGCTGGCCCGCACCCTGCGCACCAGCGACGTGCAGCGCTTGCGCATGGTCGCGTGGAAGCAGTCCACCCTCGCGGCGGCGAACATGCCCGAGGCGCTGCAGAACCGGGGCAGCCCCATCAGCACCCTGAACGCATTATTGTATTGGACGCGCAGGGCAGCTCCGTAAATGGATTTCAAATAGCTCAGCAATTCTACAAGGTTTACCTGATGATCATAAACAATTACCTCTCTTATTTGAAAATTCGGAAAATCCCCATACGGTTGCGGTTCTCGGCGTTTTGTATGATCCGGTTCGAGATGTCTTTTCTTATAAACTAAATCTTGGTGCATCGAGTTCGGACACTAAACGATCTATTTTATCTGTAGTTGCCCGGATATTTGACCCTAAGGGTTGGATTTGCCCAGTAGTGTATTGGGTTAAATGTTTACTGCAGCGTTTTTGGCTAAACAAGCTCGATTGGAATGATCCTTTACCTTCGGATTTGTTGTGTGAGTGGCAAGCGTTTCGGGAAGACTTGGTTAACCTTAAAAGGTTGGCTATTCCTCGATGTACTATGACTAAGCCTGCAAGCAGCTACTCATTACATGGGTTCTGTGATGCTTCGGAGTTAGGTTTTGCGGCAGTGGTTTATTTGCGATCAAGTAACCAAGACGGCTCGGTGTCGGTACACTTGATCATGGCTAAGAGCAAGGTCGCCCCTCTCAGGACACGTCCCACCATTCCTAAATTGGAGTTGTGTGGAGCCGTGCTACTGTTTAAGCTTCTCAATCATGTGAGTCTTTGTCTTCAAAGATCCGTTGAATTTGAGGATATAGTTGGATGGACCGACAGTATGATTTCTTTGGCATGGATTAATACATCACCTCATACTCTTCAAGTATACGAGGCTAACAGAGTTTCACCAATTCAAAATTCTGCGGTTACTATCACCTGGCGACATGTACCTGGCAATTTGAATCCGGCAGACGTCGCTTCACGCGGGTCAACGGCTTCAACGTTACTTTCTCATCCATTGTGGTGGGAACCTGCCTGGCTTACTCAACATGAGTCCGCCTGGCCCTCTCGCGAGGTGGAGAGGCCTTCGGAACTGCCTGGTATTAGATGTTGTGCAGTTACTAAAACGGAATCGGATTCGGAATTTGAGTGGATTTTAGATAGATATAGTTCACTTGATAAATTAATATCGGCTACAGGTTGGATTCGGAGATTCATTCATAATTGTAAAAATAAAAATAATCGGATTTCAAAGCAATATTTAACGGTGACAGAAAGGAAAGAATCCTTACTTTGTTGGGTCAGTTTGATTCAAAAGAAACATTTCGGTTCGGAAATTGAAGCTCTAGGTAACGGCGAGCAGATCAGAGGCAATTTAAGGAGTCTTACTCCATTCGTAGACTCTCGTGGACTGTTGCGCGTTGGCGGTCGGCTCCAAAATGCGGAGATCGGATTAGAAGCAAAACATCCCTTGCTTCTGCCAAAATCGGGACATTTCGTAAAACTTTTAATTTTGGATTTGCATTTGAAAAATTGTCATGCGGGACCAAATGCTCTTACGGCTATATTACAACGGAATTTTTGGGTACTTTCAGCTAGGAGAGCTGTCAGGAATGTCACTTTTAAGTGCATTCAATGTTACAAATTGAAAGGCCTGACGACTCAGCCATTGATGGGTAATTTGCCTCGTGATCGCGTTACTTCGGCTAGACCTTTTCAAGGTATCGGTACGGATTTTGCTGGACCTTTCCAGGTCAAAACACATAAGTTACGGAATCCGAAAATCACCAAAGCATACTTATGTGTGTTCGTGTGTCTGGCCACAAAATCGGTTCACCTGGAGTTGGTTTCGGAACTATCTACTGAGGCTTTTATTGCCGCCTTGTCTCGGCTTGTGTCAAGGCGCGGCTTGCCCTCCCTTATTCGGTCGGACTGTGGCACTAATTATAAGGGTGCTGATAATTATTTAAGGGAAGTTTATCGTTTTTTGGAACAAAATCAAAATTATATCGGTCATAATATGTCCAAGCGCGGTATTACTTGGATTTTTGATCCTCCAGCTTGTCCATCATGGGGTGGTTTGTTTGAGGCTGCGGTTAAATCGGCGAAAACTCATTTAAAACGGTGCATAGGGGAAACAAAATTAACTTTTGAGGAACTTAGCACGGTTTTCTGCAAAATTGAGGCCGTACTGAACTCTAGACCTTTGTGTCCTATCTCCTCAAGCCCTCATGATCTGGAGGTATTGACCCCTGGTCATTTTCTTATCGGTCATCCGCTGGATGCTCTACCGGAGTATCCGTTGCAAGATGTGAAGATGAATAGATTAAGTCGGTTTCAGCTGTTACAGCAAATTTCACAAAGTTTTTGGCATCGGTGGCACTTAGAATATCTTCACACTTTGCAACAGCGGGTCAAATGGACGGACTCCACCTCTCCTCCTAAGGAAGGTGATTTAGTTCTGCTGAAAGAGGACAACGTCCCTCCTCTTCAGTGGAATCGCGGTCGGATAATTAAACTCTACCCAGGATCGGATGGTGTGGTCAGATTAGCGGATATTCGGGTTGCAAATGGAGCAACGCTCAAGCGGGCAATAGGTAGGCTATCTAGACTGCCTTTAGACTAATTACAAAAAAAAATCGGTTGTACGTATATACTTGTATACTTATTTATTTTTAAGCAGCGGTTACTGCTTAGGCGGGAGAATGTTCGGTACCGACGAACACTTTAATAATTTAATAATTGTATGTGGGTAGGTTCTTATATTTGTATGTGGGTAGGTGCTTTTATTTTTGACAGTCTACTCAGTCGTTGGCAGCCTCTCGTCGGGTTATCTGCTCTTGTATTTCGGCGCGGTCTCGATATTCGCAATATTTGTATTTTCGGTTAAATATTACCAGCTGCTATTAGGCATTATATTTGTGTATACGATTATAAGTGGACATGTGATTTTGTGTGTGAGAACCTCAAGATTAAAACGGATTACTCAAGCATCGGGAGGGCCCTCCACGCCGAGCTTTGGACCTTGAACCATCACGTGAGCAAAAACCTATATAATATTTATTTTATTAAATATATTTATCCAACACATTGTTTTGGCGCCGCCGCTTGCAAAAGACCGATGCCCAGCAATGGATGAATATCAGTTGTCGATTTGATTGCAGAAGGTACCTCAGGCTCAGGCGGCCAATACAACAGAGAATCAAAGACACTTGTAAAAGTGAACATAGCCAACAGTGTCGCGTCGAGGTAGCAGGAGTTGTGGTGGCCCTGGATGCCGCGGCTCCGGCCCGCCAGGTCGCCCAGTGCGACTGATTATAATTACAGTGAAATGTCCAAAAATATACTATAATACTTATACCTTACGGCATGGCCCAGCGTCTGCCTTAATCCTACTCAACTGCTTTACCAATAAGTTCTATAAACCATTTGACGAGATCAGTTACCCACTTGGTTTTTTGGAAATAGGTTTTAAATATTTTTACCTCAGGTTCAGGCGGGCGATACAACAGGCTATCAAACACACTGGTAAAAGTGAACATGGCGAACAACGTCGCGTCGAGGTAGCAGGAGTTGTGGTGGCCCTGGATGCCGCGGCTCCGGCCCGCCATGTCGCCCAGTGCCGAGAGAGGAGGCACCACGCCCGGGACCACGGGGCAGTCGGGCTGGAATAGAGGGGGGTTGAAGTTAGTTTGTGGATGAATGAAGTAAGAATTAAATGGAGCGCATCATCAAAAAAATAAAAGGATATAACATTATGATGCCGTCATTGTCCACTGCTGGACATTGGTAGGTTTTTCCCAAAGTGTGCCTTCTTTATCCAGCCACAACAAGAAGTTATCTGATCCTAACTATAATAAGGACGTCGGTCTGGCGTACACAGGGTATCTACGCTACTCTAAAATCCACCGGTCATTGGTTTTCAGCATATTTATTATGTCCATTACAATATTTGAAAGATATACACTTGGCACTAGGCCTCAGCTGCATACAGCGGCCCTCGGCATGTACTCAAAGGGGAAATACACATACAGAGCCCTATGTCTCTGATTAGGGATTCCAGGGCCTGATGATGATATACTTGGAGAAGCCACGTCACCTGATCAGGGTCGTCACTATCCGCCAGGGCGCACTGCGGGCGTGTCGCGGAAGCGCGCGTCGCGGCGGCACAGCGCCGGCGGCACGAACAGCGCGCGCCCCGCGGCGCACGAGAACACGCGCGTGCCGCCCACGCACCCGTCCGACAGCCCCGGGATGCTCTCCTCTAGCTCTATGCCCGCTGTTGCTGTGTCAGATCCGGGGTGCTCTATGTAGATAACTAGTTTTTCCCGCGAGCTCAGCTTCGCTCTATACGCTTTTCCCGTGGGAATTCCGGGATAAAAATATATTTATAAAGTTTCCTCCTAAATCGCCCTATCTATTTAGATTAGTAGGCCCTATTTAGTAAGTTGTGCTACGTTGCGTCGTGTATTCGGATTTATTATACATAGAAAACTACACAGCGCACTCATAGGGCAAGACTCCCGGACGATTCCCCTATAGTATAGTCTATAGAAGCCTCAATCACCTGATCAGGGTCATCACGACCGTCGCGGCACGAACAGCGCGCGAATATCTAAGCAATTGTATACATAGACCCGCGATACAGATACAGACAGCCCCAAAAAGCTTTATTCTATATAGGTTATTGATGTATGGAACCCATCATGCGCATATTAGATTCAATTTCTGCAGATAGTACATAGTAACAGTAGCCATGTCACCTGATCCGGGTCATCACTATCCGCCAGGGCGCACTGCGGCTCGGGCGTGTCGCGGAAGCGCGCGTCGCGGCGGCACAGCGCCGGCGGCACGAACAGCGCGCGCCCCGCGGCGCACGAGAACACGCGCGTGCCGCCCACGCACCCGTCCGACAGCCCCGGGATGCTCTCCTCTAGCTCTATGCCCGCTGTTGCTGTGTCAGAGCCGGGGTGCTCTATGTAGGTAACTAGCTTTTCCCGCGACCTTCGCTTCGCTCTAAAAGCCTTTCCCGTGGGAATTCCGGGATAAAATGACCCTATATATGGTTCTAAGCTTTAAGAGCGAGGCCCCATTAGTACGTTGTGCTACGTTGCGTCGTGTCTTCGCAACGAAACTGTCTTATAAAATATATGGAAAACTACCTACGCAGCGCACTAATAGGGCAAGACTACCGGCCGATGTTTCTATAGTATACCTAGTAGGTACATAGAAGCCACGTCACCTGATCAGGGTCGTCACTATCCGCCAGGGCGCACTGCGGCTCGGGCGTGTCGCGGAAGCGCGCGTCGCGGCGGCACAGCGCCGGTGGCACGAACAGCGCGCGCCCCGCGGCGCACGAGAACACGCGCGTGCCGCCCACGCACCCGTCCGACAGCCCCGGGATGCTCTCCTCTAGCTCTATACCCGCTGTTGCTGTGCCAGATCCGGGGTGCTCTATGTAGATAACTAGCTTTTCCGGCTACCTTCTCTTCGCTCTAAAACGATATCACTTCCTCTTAAATCGCTCTATCTATCGCTACGGTTTTTTATATAATAAAAAAACCGCAGCAAAATCCTTTTTGTAGTTTTAAATAGCCAAACATACATAGATACCTATGTACAATCTACATTGATACAGACAGACGCGAAAAGTGACTTTGCTTCATACTATGTAGTGATAGTAATGATACGGAACCCGTTGTGAGCTCAGTCAGTAGTAGTAGATAGTACACTGTAGCCACCATCACCTGATCAGGGTCATCACTGTCGCTAGATTCGCGATACACATACAGACAGCCGGGAAAAGCGACTTTGCTTCATACTATGTAGTGATAGTAATGATACGGAACCCGTTGTGAGCTCAGTCAGTAGTAGGGTGATTCTCAAATGACGCGATTTAGGTATGTCCAAGCCATAAAATACATGAAATTGATAGTTTTATACCAGGATGTATTTTTTTTAAATAATGTATCTTGTGACCGTTTTTATACATTAGTAATGTAATGCATAAATTTATAAAGAAAGCGACAATGATTTTTTAAAACTCAATATCATAAGTTCTTTGGCGCGTCCTTCACTTGATTTTATTTTTAGGTCAAGAAAAACTCACTTTTTAAAGTAAAATAAGCTTATGATTTATATGTTACCATTATAACAGATACTTATGGTAACTGTAAATTAGGTTTCTATTCACTATTAGGTTTAGTTTTCAAAAATATAACGCATTCAATTTTGTCCGAGAAAAAAAACTAACTTCTTTGGCGTAACGATACCGTCTTACTACTCTGCGTTTAAACGATCACCGGACATTATCACCATGCGTCCCTCACCCTTCAGTCCCCCACTATCTTCTGTAAGGTTTCCTATATTTTATATAAATTATTAAATTACCCATTTAAAACAAACGCAAATTTAAAGGAAATTGTATATTCATAATATTAATACTTAATAAAATTAAATGGGTACGTTTTGTATTAGACCGTTGGTAACACTGGATTGGAATGTAAAATTACTATATAAGCGACGAGACCGTTTGCAACGGGCTCAGTCTTGTGGTGTATTTCGAGTGAAATTGTTGAAATAAATATTATAATCAGTGAGCAAGTGGATTTTATTATACTTCAGAAGTGGAATAATGTAAGTACACGCACACAATTATTATTATTATCTTTTTATTCTGATTTTTACTTTTCATTTTTCAAAGTAAGTTTGTTTTTGATGTGATGTCTATCATGTTGAGAATAAAAAGCGAGGAGCAGATAGCCCACCAAGTATAGCCATCGGTTAGCACTGATAAACATAGTGAATCGAGATAATTTGTTCCCAAAAGCAAAACACGTGTGAATTTTATTATTATGTCCTCGAAAGACTAGAGGGCTTATGATTTCAGCATGCAAGAACCCTAATTTTAAAAAATGATAAATATCTCGAAAACCGTGCGTCGTAGGCGAAATCTGAGCAAATTTTTGATCCCCTTTGAAACCCCCTAGCTCGGCAAAATGCTTAAAATGAAATTGAAAAAAATTTAAAACTACCCTCAAATATTTTTTTTTCCTACAATTTTTTTTCCTTCTTTTGCCAAACACGTGTAATAACGTATTTCGTTCCACCCATCACACAATCCATTAAATTAAGTTAAAGAAAGTTATTTCGTCACTAGATTCTCTTAAACTATTACTTTGGTGGTCATAAAAAGTGAATCACATGTAATTTCATCCTTCCCCTTTGTTTACTATTCACATCAAAGTCTCATTAAATATGTGTGCTAGGCACGATAGTTATAGTCTGTTATTATAGCATTTACAATTGTTTATTTTCTCTTTTTACGAGATCCTGGGTCATGGCGGATCATACCAGGTCTGCTGACCATGAGAATCAGCGCAGACTGCGAACACCTGGTGAAGAATCGTCCCGACACCGACGTGACGCATCAGTGGGACACTCCAGTCGTCCCGTCAACCCGCAGGATCTGAATGAGCACGAAAACCAAATACAACGTGAAAGGGAAAGCCGAACGAGGAACGACCGGCAGGTTGCCGACCACGTGGTAGCGCGCAGCCGCAGCCGTGGCCGCCGCTGCAGTCGCAGCCAGCGCCACAGCCGCCGCCGCGGCCGCAGCCGCAGCTGCAGTCGCAGCCAGCGCTGCAGCCGCAGCCGACGCCACAGCCAGCGCCGCAGCCGCAGCCGGCGCCACAGCCAGCGCCGCAGCCGCAGCCGGCGCCACAGCCAGCGCCGCAGCCGCAGCCAGCGCCGCAGCCCGCATGGCCGCAAGCGCAGTCGGAGCTGCAGTCTGGTGGCAGAAGCTGAGCAACGAAAGCAGCACGAGGACGACATACCAAGGAATAAAAGGTCACGTACCCCAACTTTTTCTGTTAAGGATGTACTTGATATTGTTAACACAATGAAGGGTGGCTTTGCATCTCAGCCGTTACCATTACCAGCACAAGCACCGAAAAATATAGATACTAAAAACATTCTCCCAAATTTTGACCCATCGACAAAGAATCAACGTATAGATGTTTGGATACGTAAAGTCAACGAATGTGCTAGTGTATACGGCTGGGATGAAAGGACAACCATTCTGTTTGCTATGCAAAGGCTTCAGGGTTTGGCCAGGGTATGGTACGAAAGTTTGAGTACTATTCTACATACGTGGGTAGAATGGCAAGAAAAATTGCTAAGCGCGTTTCCCTGTGACCATAACTACGGCCAAATCCTGGAGGAGATGCTGAAAAGGAAAACTAAGTTCGGTGAACCAATCGAGAATTATTTTTACGAAAAACTCGCGCTAATTAATCAGTGTGACATTTCGGGTAAGCGAGCAGTTGACTGCTTGATACATGGTATTACGGATCGGACATTAAGATCCAGTGCTTTGGCCTTGAGTTGTTCTCAGCCCGACCAGCTACTTCAGTTTTTAATTAGCAACAAGGAAGTACAATCTTCAGATCACAGTTTCAATAGGAACAGAAGCTGGGCTGATAACAATTCAGGACAAAGAAATACTAAAACTGTTTCTGACAGACCGAATCAGTCACGAGGTCACTTGTTTTGTTTCAATTACAAGGAACGCGGCCATGTCTACACGGATTGTCAAAAACCGATAGTCAAATGTCTAAAGTGTAATAAGGTTGGTCACATTAAAGAAAATTGCCGTAGTAGACCGGATAACTTAGCTAAAAACGAACCTTCCAAGACATTGTGCATCACAAGCTCTGCTCCAAATTCGAAATTCATTAAAGACATTCAAGTTAACAAGACGTCAGTACAAGCATTTATCGATTTTGGTAGTGAGGTGACGTTAGTAAAACAAACACTAGTTGCAAATCTAGGTCTGGATCACAATCATTTACCGTCAAGTATGAAAGGTTTTGGGAATGGCATAGTTCAGTCGTTAGGTGCAGTTTCGTTAGACCTGGCAGTGGACGGAGTCGAGGCAAGAGTTGTTTGCAGAGTTGTCGATGACAATTTATTAGATAAACCAATTTTGATTGGCCAATCCTATACCGAACAACCTCATATAATTGTTATCAAAGATTCGAAATCTTTACAATTCCGAAAAATTGACTGTGAGATACCTACGTGTGATTTTGACACAAACGATCATGAGCTCCACGAGGTGAGGGTAGATGTTGATGTTGAGCTATTTGGGCCTGCGTCGATTAGGGCACGTGTAGATCCCGTGTATGATGGATGTATTTTGTTGAGCAACAAGGTGATTGGGAGTCCAACGAAGGAATGTGTTATATCAGGAGGTGTATATCATGTCCGTGGTGGTTGTCTGGACGTTTCTGTATGCCCAAGCTCACATCCGTACAAAATGTCTCAAAATGTTGTAATAGGCAGAGGAGAAAAGGTAGAGTTTGTTCAGCGTATAATGATACAAGCACCAGGAGTTGCCGAAGCAGAACCGGTATCCACTTGTGATAGGATTATTGGAGAGGATGAGGTTCGAGTAGGTAGTTCTACGACAAAGGAAGACAAAGAAAGATTGATGACTATCTTACACAAATACAAACACTGTTTCGCGGACAATCTTAAGGACTTGGGGTGTACAGATTTCACACAAATGACTATCGAAATAAATAGTCAGCGCCCCGTTGTTTACCGTCCTTACAGATTATCTCATCACGAACGGGACAAGGTACAGTCGATGATAGGTGAAATGATGGAAGCAGGGATAGTTCGGGAATCTGTGTCTGAATACGCAAGCCCAGTTATACTTGTGCGTAAGAAAGATGGCAATTTCAGAATGTGCATCGATTACAGGATGCTCAATTCGATCACAGTTAAAGAAAGATATCCGATGCCGATCATAGACGATGAAATTGCTAGATTGTCTGGTCAGGCTTGTTTTATATCTTTAGACTTGACATCTGGGTATTACCAAGTACCAATATCTGAACAGAGCAAACACCTGACAGCGTTTGTTACTCCGGATGGCTTATACGAATTTAATCGCATGCCAATCGGCTTAGCAAATGCACCAGCTGTTTTTCAGCGCTTAATTAATAGAGTCTTAGGATCTACCCGTTTTACTAAAGCTACTGCTTACATGGACGATATTCTCGTTTTTGGCAAAAATTCTGACGAATGTCTAGCAAGATTTGAAGAGGTTTTGCAGTTAATAGAAAAGGCAAAGCTAACTCTAAACTTGTCAAAGTGTGACTTTTTGCGCTCTAATGTTGACTATTTAGGGTATGAAATTAGTGCGTTAGGAGTTCGACCAGGTGAAAAGAAAATTCAATCAGTAATGAATTTTCCAAGACCAGAAAACCTGCACGCTGTCCGCCAGTTTCTAGGGCTCGCCAGTTATTTTCGGAAATTTATTTTGAATTTCGCTCAAATTGCTTCTCCATTGACAGATCTTTTGAAAAAGGGTCGAGTATGGGAATGGAGTGACAAACAGGAAAATTCGTTTCAGGTATTGAAATCCAAATTGATAGAGAGACCGATATTATCTATATATGATCGCGAAGCGGATACCGAATTGCACACCGATGCGAGTAAGGAAGGAGTGGGTGGTATACTGATGCAGCGGTCAAAGATCGATGGCAGCTTCCGGCCGGTAGCTTATTGTAGTAGGCGAACATCACCCGAAGAACGGTACTACCATTCGTATGAACTCGAAACTTTGGCTGTTATTCGTGCATTGGAAAAGTTTCGGGTATATTTGTTAGGCAAGGAATTTAAAATAGTTTCAGACTGCAGTGCTCTTCGATCCACGTTCATGAAAAGGGACTTAATTCCTAGGATTGCACGATGGTGGCTTTTGCTACAAGAGTACGATTGCTCGATCGAATACAGGCCAGGTACGAAAATGTCCCACGTGGATGCGCTATCGCGTAATCCTGAACTTGATGACGTCGTCGGTAGCGCAGAAACTACACAGGTCATGGTAATAAGCGATGAAGATTGGCTTCTTACCTTGCAGTTAGGTGACTCTGAGTTAGACAAGATAAGACAAATGTTAGACAGTGAATTAGATCCAAAAGGGCTTCAATATATGAGAGACAATTACATTTTACGCGATAATAGGTTGTTTCGATGTGTAGGTGGTGACCGGGAAAATCTGCGTTTTGTGGTTCCAAAGGGAGCGAGGTGGCAAATATGTAGGATGAATCACGATGACATAGGTCATCTTGGATTAGAAAAAACTTTAGAGAGGATTAAGAAAAGTTATTGGTTTCCTAAATTAAATCGTTTTGTAAAAAAATACGTGACTGCATGTCTTGATTGTGCTTACGCCAAGAAGTCTGCTACAGGCAATGAAGGTTTATTACACCCTATAGATAAAGTAGAGATCCCGTTTCATACTCTACATATAGACCACCTCGGCCCCTTTGTAAAATCAAAAAGAGGCAATTCGTATTTGCTAGTAATCGTTGATGCCTTCACCAAGTTCATCTTTATTAAACCCGTTCGAAACACAAACACTCAAAACGTGATTCGCATTCTTGATGATATATTTTATACGTTTAGAGTGCCGGACCGCTTGATTAGCGACCGTGGTAGTTGTTACACTTCAAATGCTTTCAGGAAGTATTGCTACGATAAAGGAATAAAACACATATTGAATGCTGTTGCGAGTCCTAAATCCAACGGTCAGGTAGAGAGGTATAATAGGACAATTCTCAATTCATTAAAAGCGCAGAACTTAAGACATGATGAGCGGGACTGGGATAATCAAATTGGTAGGGTACAGTGGGGTTTGAATAATAGTGTTCAAAAAACCACTGGTAGGAGGCCAACTGAAGTAATGTTTGGCACTTGTATGAATAGCGAGATCAATCCTTGTTTAAACGAGATATTAGAAGAAGTTCGTGACGATGTTGACGTATCCGATATTAGGTCTCAGGTTAAGGATAGAATTGATACGGAGCAGGAGAAGCAAAAAGAGCGATACGACCGAAATAAACGGCCTGCTCGGACGTATAATGTAGGAGATTTAGTTAAAATTACTAATGTATCGCTGAATAATGACGGGAAAAGTAAAAAACTTCTTCCATCTTATGTTGGACCATACCGCGTTATTAAAGTTCTAGGACAGGATAGATATAGAATTTCATCTATTCCTGGATTTAATGGTAGAACCATTAAACGAATATCCACCGTAGCAGCAGATCGTATGGTACCGTGGGTACACATAGCTGCATTACAATTAGATAACGATGAATCCGATGCCTATAAATCAAGCGATGACGATCGTGAGCAGAGCTCCTAAACATGCCTGTGTAATAAGCATTTCATTAATCGTAATTATTTACTGCAGACTTGTTATTGTTGTAAGTCAAGACGCGAGGACTTGCTGGCTCTCGTTCTGGTAGAAATAATAAACTATGAAGTGAACGACAACGAAGATTGATTGGTTCGTGTGTCGAATATTTATATTTATTATGAGTTAATAAAGAGATATGTTCTTATTGATGAAGTACAGTAGGTATTTGATTCTAGTGAAGATTGATTGGTTCACTAAAATTATAAATATTATGTAGCATGATTTCTATCGGTGTTTGATTAGACCGATAGACTTTAAACAGAAAAATTATTAATAGACGAAGACTGACTGGTTCGTCCATATTACAAATAGTTGCATATATGTCTGATTATTGATTTATGATCATTAAGTTATTATTAGACGAAGACTGATTGGTTCGTCCATACTATAAATAATTCGTATATGTGTGTGTTATTTATGAACGCTGTATTTATTTTGGATTTTTTTTTTGTCAATCTTTATAGATCTCCTTACTGTATTCTTATACGAATTGTTATTTTAATAATACTAATGTATTTTTTTTTCTTCATTGTATAATATTTGATGAACTGCATGTAATTATA
Organism: Plutella xylostella; assembly: GCF_932276165.1. NCBI lineage: Eukaryota > Metazoa > Arthropoda > Insecta > Lepidoptera > Plutellidae > Plutella > Plutella xylostella. The sequence goes on along the minus strand of NC_063984.1, from coordinate 4,056,972 downwards.
GGCCAAGTGTAAGGTTGCCACCTGGCGCGTGTATGGGGACATACACGTCGTCAGGATGGTCGAGTGTAAGGTTTCCTATATTTTATATAAATTATTAAATTACCCATTTAAAACAAACGCAAATTTAAAGGAAATTGTATATTCATAATATTAATACTTAATAAAATTAAATGGGTACGTTTTGTATTAGACCGTTGGTAACACTGGATTGGAATGTAAAATTACTATATAAGCGACGAGACCGTTTGCAACGGGCTCAGTCTTGTGGTGTATTTCGAGTGAAATTGTTGAAATAAATATTATAATCAGTGAGCAAGTGGATTTTATTATACTTCGACCAGGAGCAGAGGAGCATAAGTTTACGGAGTATGATGAAAAATTATTTTTTTTTGCGCCATAACTGGTTTTGGTCAGGTGTTGGGGCCAAAGGCATAGGGTCAAGGAACTTCGTGGGTACACACACAAACAGCTGACAGACAGGTACACAGATGTTTGTAACTCCTTCCCACCTTCCCTATCCTAACGGAAACTGCAGGTAGATGAACACTAGCTGTCATCTGCCACCTCAACGACCGACCCTCGTTCACTTCTACCACCGCCGCGATTAGAGTCGGTGACGCACCTTACGCTCCCGTCACTCAATCCGCGATAGAAGCACAATCCGCCGCGTACTACAACACACGTAGCTCTACGCCGCGCACCGGTACAACAGCACATCAACCTGGAGAAGAACGGGTGGAAAAAATCGAAGAGGTCAAACGCATTTGCTCAGCCGGACAACCGTTCCTGCCAGGTCAGTTTCCTTCCTTTAAACTTCCCCCTTGCTCCTCCATCAGGTAAGTGCCTAATTTCTTCGATTGTTACTTTCATGCTATTATTTGATTTGTTGCATACATATTTTTGTCCACGTATGTCTATTCAAACAGTATGCACGTGTCAATTAGAGGTTCCAATTGTACATCAGCTTTCTGTTAAAATAATTTTTAAGTGATGATTTCTAATTTCGTTGGCAATAATTTCTTTGGATTTCTTTGGCATTCTGCGCCAACGAAATTAGTTTTGATACAAAGAAATTAGTATTGACTATGAAACACCATTAATAACGCTAACTTTATGCATTCAATGTCTATTATGGTTAATTCTCTCATCATTATCATCAGCCAATAATCATCCAATGGACATAGGCCTCTCCCAACGAGCGCCACAACACTTGGTTCTCGGCCATCCTCATCCAACTACTACCGGCTACCCGCCTAAGCTCGTCAGTCCAGCGGGCAGGAGGGCGTCCCACGCTGCGGTTGCATATTTTGACAGCTATGTTGGTAACCTTATTCCTCTGACGGATAACCTAATTTTTGATACGATCCATCAGAGAAACCCCAAGCATAACTAGAGAGTTATGCTTGGGGTTTCTATGGAGAGCCATAGCACACTGAGCGACTTTAAATCGGTGGACCAGTCCTACCGTCAGTTTCCACGTCTCAGCACCATACGTCATCACTAGCTTCTAGCTAGGTAGTCTTCAGGCTCTGAGGAATGGACGAGGAGAATATGTGACGAAGTTTCCCGAATGCAGCCCAACCCAGTTGGATGCGCCTTGCAGCCTCCTTGTCCAAGTTGCTTCTGCCTAGCCGAATAGTCTGCCCGAGGTAGACATATTCTTGCACAACTTCGATTGTTGCCTCACCAACGACGACCGGCTCCGGTTTCATGTGAGCATTGCACATGACTTTCGTCTTGTCCAAGTTCATACCGAGGCCTACACGTTGGGAAGCAGCATTTAGGCCACTTAGCATCCAGCTAAGTTCTTGCAGAGATTCTGCCATAATAACGATATCGTCCGCGAAGCGGAGGTGTGACATGTACTCGCCATTTATACATATGCCATGTTGATGTGTTTATGGTCATCCTCTATGTAGTCTATGGTCACCTCTTGTCACACGACTAATAAAATGGCGGCAAACAAACAAATACATATTTCTATTATTTATTATTATCTAAGCTAACCCGCAAATACTTCAATGGCGACGAGGATGGGATAAAATTTACGCACCACGGGTGAAAGGTGAATAAGTTTATTTGGCGGGGGGCGAAATAATTAATACAGTATGTGGGCAAGTCTCAAATGGCAGCAGTGGGCGAGAGATGCGAGTCGAGAGGCTCGCGGCTCGCTGCAACTTCGAGGACGGCCGGGGCAGGCGCGGCGGGACCGAGCGACAGGCACGAGACCGGCGCGCGTTCAGCTACCGACGAAGATACCCGAAGAGCAATCGGCCAACATTCTTTCCCAAGCTTCGGATGTGGAACAGCAGGCGGCGAGTGCGACAGGCGCGCCAGGCCGCTGAATCACTAAGAAGGAAAGTTCCGCAGTCATCAACAGCAGGCGGTATGCAGCAGAGGCCGAGGCCCTCGCTGTGCGTGGAGGGAGCAGGCGGCGTGCCGCGAGGCGGTGCGCGACTCAGCTGCGGCCGCGGTGGACGCGCCCGGCGGATAACTGGCCGCGATAAGGCGACTGAACGTCCACGACTGTTCGCGATTTTAGGGTTGGGACTTTGGGGAGATGTGTGATGAGACATGATAAGTGGCTAGTTATTTTATTAGGTGCATGTTTTTCTTTACAGTATTTTCTATGATATTTTTGTAAACAAGTCTTTTAGGTTATATTTTATTTTTACAATTAAAGGTGGAGGAATGATGTGTTTATGGTCATCCTCTATGTAGTCTATGGTCACCTCTTGTCACACGACTAATAAAATGGCGGCAAACAAACAAATACATATTTCTATTATTTATTATTATCTAAGCTAACCCGCAAATACTTCACATGTCCTTTCCAGTCCAACGTCTTAAAGAAATCCAGTGAATTGGTGAACAGTTTCGGAGATATCACATCCCCCTGTCTCACTCCACGTTTTAGTTGGATAGGTCTTGTCTTGTGGTCCTGTACTTGGACAGTCATAGTAGCCGCATTGTACAGACACCTCAACACCTCGATATAGCGCCAGTGGATTCGGCATCTCTGCATGGATTCCAAAACAGCTTAGGTCTCGATGTAGTCGAAGGCTTTTTCATAGTCCACAAAGGCTAGATACAGAGGCTGATTATACTCTTCGGTCTTCTGTATAATCTACCTTACTGTGTGGATGTGGTCTATTGTACTAAAGCCTTTTTGAAACCCAGCCTGCTCCGGGTGCTGAAACTCGTCTATCTTTTGGGCAAGACCATTCGTGATAACCCTTGAGAACAGCTTGTATGTACATGGCTTAAAAGCGAGATCGGTCTATAGTTCTTCAGAAGGGTTTGGTCACCCTTCTGAAGAACTGTAGTTCTCTCTAGAAGCTGGTGTTGACAGCTCCAATTTGGTGCAGTGTGGGACGTAGGGTCGACTTCACCAGACATCTCCTCTCCAGCTTGAAGTTGATATTCAAAGTGCCTCGGAGAAGTCGGTGATCACTCCCAGTTTTAAACCTATTGATCACTGGGACATCTCTGAATATGTGCCGCTTGTCAGTCATAATGAAGTCTTTTTCGTTTTTCGTCCTACCATCGGGGCTTGCCCATGTCCACTTCCTCTGGGGCCGATTCTCAAAGAAAGAATTCATGAGAAAGAAAGCTCCTCCCTTTCCACGAAGTCTACATGCATTTGCCCTCTCTGGTTTCTGCTACCAAAGCCATGATGTCCTACCCTCGATTCGTCGCATTCTTGTACTCCCACTTTGGCGTTGAAGTCCCCCATCACAACGGTGTATTGGGTCCTAGCAGTACACGTGATGCCCTAGAGATATCCTCGTATACTGCTTCGACTTCTGTGTCAGAGTGTGCCGAGGTTGGTGCATATAACTGTACGACCTTCAAGGAATACCTCTCGGTTAGTTTAAGTACTAGGCACGCTACCCGATTTGACACACTGCTGATCTCCACTACGTTGTTGACAAGGGTCTTGTTGACGAGGAATCCTACGCCACCTTGGGACAGTTGGTCGCCCTCCTGATGGTAGAACATGTGGCCGGACTCCAGGGTCATCGTGTCCTCGTCCTCTTTACACTTTTTTATACCGGTGACGCTGCTGCCCATCGCCGGCCTATGTTATTTAGGCCTGGGTCTCCTATTTTATGCTATATGCGGCGTCCAACTTTGACGTAAACGTTTTAATCAACGTCCTACGGCCTACCTACGGCGTCTACGCGCCAACGTCGGCGTGTGAGGGAGACCGCATCAGTACATTTCTATAGTGAGCATCGTGACGCTGCCTACGGCGTGACGCTGGACGCGACCTACGGCGTAAATAGGAGACCCGGGCCTTAGAGTAGCTGTTTTTGGATGGTTATACCGCCATCTTCCGGTCGCCAGAGCCTCGTCTGTTATTTAGCAGAGTGCACCACGGGCAGGTGAGGTTGGCAATTGGTTCATTCGGATGTTTAGAACCCTTGCACCCTTACGTGATCATGTTAAAAACAAATAAAGATATTTGTGATTTTTAGTTTTGTTGTGTATTATTTGCAATCTACGTATAAAACTAATTTCTTTAAAATAATTTCTAATTTCTTTGTTCTTAAAACTAACTTCTTTGGGACCTTTTATAATTTCTTTGGTGTGTTTTCTAATTTCATTGGTGCCAATCTAATTTCATTGGCCCAAAATTGTTTAAAATCGCTGTAACTTTGAATCGGCTCGATAGATTTCAGGGCCAATAAGAGATAACTAAAGAGGTCTAACGCCTCTACAATATGTGGGGTATAATATTCAAACAACATGAAAAAAAAAATGCGCCAAAGAAATTATGCTTTTGGAGCCATTTTTTGAGAATCACCCAGTAGTAGATAGTACACAGAAGCCTCAATCACCTGATCCGGGTCATCACTATCCGCCAGGGCGCACTGCGGCTCGGGCGTGTCGCGGAAGCGCGCGTCGCGGCGGCACAGCGCCGGCGGCACGAACAGCGCGCGCCCCGCGGCGCACGAGAACACGCGCGTGCCGCCCACGCACCCGTCCGACAGCCCCGGGATGCTCTCTTCTAGTTCTATGCCCGCTGTCGCTGTGTCTGGGAGGTGAAGAAAATATGACTATATATATATATCAGATAGTGATGTAACGAATGTGTGTTTTTGGACATTCGCGAATGCGAATGCGAATGCGAATATCTGATATCGATATTCGCGAATGCGAATATTCAATTTGTGTTCAAATTTGGCGCCATTTGTATGGTTTGGTGGCAGTCTCGTACTGAACAAGTTACGTTCCGTTCTAGACTCATTCTGAAAAAGACTAGCCAATACTAGTCACCGTTTTTTAAAAGTAGTTACACTTTAGGTAGCTCCGTAACAGTTACGACTCATTGCGACTGTTTGAGGTTTCTGAGGACGACTTAATGTCATATGGCAAATTTTTGTTCACTTCAGCTTAAAAACATTGTCAACTTATAAGCTATTAAATAAAATATTTCAATATCAAATCCATTTAGGTATCACTAAGATATGGCCAAAACAACTAGAGAAGGCGGAGAAAACTCAATAGGGGTTTCCACACTAAAGTGAAGGACTGAAAACAATCACACTTTATACCTTTAAATTTGACTAATCATGTAATTTTTTTATTTTCGGTTTCAAGCCTAATAATATTTTGACCAAAAATTTAAAATAAACTTAAATATAAATAACGGCCTTACCACAAAAACTTAGACAGTGTTTAACAGATGTTTACCGCTGTCAAACGCCTTCAAAATCTGTCATATTTCGTTTTAAACACTTGTTAAACAGTGTTTAAAGTTTTTTGTGGTAGTGCAGTAAATATCTCAGAAATGCTTAAGTTTCGGATAATGCATTATAGGGTTCAATCGACTGGAAATGTCTTCCTCTATCACCTCCTGAAAGGATCAGGTCTTCTATACTACTGTATACTGTCAAAATACGCATTTTGTTTGTTTAAAGAGTTTATTTATGTTTATGTCTTATGAAACTATTAAATATAATATCTAAAGTTTAATTTCCCAAACTAAATAAATAATACCAAATGATAAATGAAGACTTTAAATGTGATCAAGAGGGCAACTTGTAATAAAAAGGTTATAGACGAATGGATTTAATTTTTGTTAACCTACTATTATTTTCAAATAGTTTTTTTTAATAAGTACCTACTGATATTCGCAAAACATTCGGACTAAATTTTGCGAATGCGAATGCGAATATCCAAAAAAATGCGAATATTCGCGAATGCGAATGCGAATATTCGTTACATCACTAATATCAGATACCTTCATTACCTTTTAGCTCTCTATCGTATGTTATTCGTAGGCCAATCGAAATTACTTCTGCTAGCTACCATGTCAGTAAAGATTTGCGATACCACAATATTCTAAGCTCTAAGCGGCATATTCCTTTATGCATGCGAATTCATACAAGAACATAGGTTTCTACATTACTTTCTAAATATTGAGTTGATTGTATACCACATTAGCCGATTTTTGTACCGCAGCAGTTGTACTTTTAAATTGCAATATCCTTCCATCACCAGCTGAACTAACCATCAACAAGCCCGATCCACCGGACTACTCCATAGTAGTGCTGGTCGACGTCAGTGGCGACCTCTACCAGGGACCCCACGCCGATGTCGTCGGGCAGCAGCGGGGGTGAGGGCGAGCGGCGGGGCGCGGGGCGGGGCGAGCCCGGCGCTGGCTGGTCGTAGACTGCGTCGGGGGCTTCGCTGCCGTGAACATCTAGAGGTAGAAGGAAATAAATTGTTCATGGATATGTTTTGGAATGTATGTAGGTATATGGAAAATCTTGAAGAAGTGGAATCGCCATTGGTAGTCAGATACCCTAGAGGATGTAAAGTAAAAGTAGTGTACCTACCAGGATAGGTAAATAATCGTGCCATCTATCCACCTGAGACTTGTATCGGTCAGTGGGGCTTGTAACTTGTGAGTTAATTTAGGTTTGTGTAAGTAGACAACTGATAACAACATGATAGTAAATGCAAAAGAAAACATACCCTGTTCAAACTCTAATACACAAAGGGGAATTTCGTCAAGTGATACTTCTTGTAAATACGCGTAGGACATGGCTTGGATGCAAACACACGCAGAGAAATACCGCCGCTCTATGCCCATAGAACCAGCTATAAATAGAAACTAGGAGAGCTAAATCTGTCTTCCATCAAAACAACAGTTCACTCACACTAGCTCAACAGCTCAGCTCAGCTCAAAGGTGAATGTGATAGTGTTTAGTAAATAGTTACTTATTTAATTGATTTGTGCAGTTATTTTGTGGTTATTGGTGGGTTTAAGTGAATCTAAAGATTGGCAAAATGGTAAGTTTTTAAATCCCTTAAACTAATACCAACCACTGTTTCTCACTTCATTCAGTATAATTAAAAAATAAATACAAATAGGCATATAAATTCATAAATGAGGATTATACAATACAAAAACATATCAGTCTCACCTACAAGGAGGCCAGTCTCCACTTTCTTAGGTTCATGCACCATCTTAGGTTTTGATCTTTGTAATGTGGAAGAGTTAGATGATGCAGCCTTCCTTCTCTTGTCTGGAGCGATATGGTTGATGATGTTTACTGACTTGACCCTGTCACTTTGTGATGGATGATTCATAGTGCGACTGCGGGCTCGAGGCACTGAGCCATACTCCGGGCACTCCGGCTCTCTTGGTGCTGGAGGCCAGCTCCCACCAATCAAATGGAATAGATCAACCTGAAAATAGAAATACAAAGCAGTTCTTGAAATAATTCTGAATGCTATTAAAAATAATTTATTGACACCTTCCTGTGGTAGGTGACAACTTCACATTTAATTATATTAGTAAACATGATTATTATGGTATGTTAATAAATTAGATGGTTTTATAAATAATTTATTAGCATTTCAGTTTTTAATTACAAATATAAAAAGCAGTATTAATAATATTATTTTCTATTCTTTGGGGAAGCATTCATTCCTGCAGCTGGTTCAGTCCCCATTCCCAAGCTTGGAAAATTTCCCTATTAGTAAATGTTATCATTAAACAATGCAGGGTTATTTTAACATCTAGTCAAAACTGATTATTCCTAGAATAAAAACCACTGAATAATAACATTGTGAATGTGATTATTGGGGATTTTTTTACTATAAAAATATTTTTATAATTTTAGTAATATGAGAGCAGTAGTAGTAGTTACACAATTAATATGAATAAAGCATTTCTCTCCCTCTTTAGTTGCAAATATTAATGATATTGCATTGACAAACTATTGTGCATGCATGAATAAACATAGAATATGTACATATTTAGAATTTATAAATTGGAAAGACCTTGATTTATTTTTTTAAGCAAAAATCATAAGTAGGTATTTAATTACATTTATTAAAAAAAGCGTAAAAGCCTTGGGCCTTAATATTAGGTTTAATAAATAGGTGCTTCATTTATAAGTTAGTGTTAACAATGAGTTGACATTCTGTTCAAATAAAACCTGTGTATTTGTTTTGGAGCTCCGACTTGTATCATCAGTTTGTGGTTGAATCTGATCACTCATAACGTCCAGCAACCGAAGCTGTTAAGACTGTACTGTTTATTAATGAATTTTGTTTAAAACTTTTAAGCTGAAAGGTGCATGTAATGCAATGCACCTAAAATGATTATTCAGAATCTAGATTACAGGCATATAATATTACAGGTAAACTTCATAACATACCTGTTTAATATGAGAACGGTTCAGTGTAATTATAAATTTATAGGATTTCCAAAATACTAATAAATAGTTTTTTAGGAAATAAATTTGTAAACAAATATGTTTTCTTGTTGATTTATGTCAAATGATTTTGACTATTTTTGACAGTAATGTCATTCATAAAGTCAAGAATCTGTGACATGCACAGACAATAAAAACAGTGCAAATTTTGCAAATGTCAGTTAGGATCATGGTTTGTTGTTGTGTTGTTGTCAGCCAGCTTGTCAGCAGATTTTTTCAGCTGATATTCTCTGTAAGATTGGGGTTATAAGTTCACTTTGCTTTAATGAATCGAGTTATTTATAGCTTCATTTACAGTTTCTCTGGGCGTAAATTCGCACCCAAACTGAAGTGGTTTTCCGACAGGTGTTTCCCGATTACAATATGATCCGGCAAGGCAGTATAGACGACATAAACCAGCAACAGTTCTTAAAAGTTTCCAATTATGAAGACACCGTGAGGCAGCTAGACATATATTATGCTATTGGTAAGGTTAATTTCCTATGTACCCATGAACTGAGGCAAAAAACTTGTCTTCCAGGAGGGCTGATATTAATATGAGTAGAATAGGTGTTTCAATTTGTTTTTACTTTAATTTGTTACTGTATTGGAATACATATTATATCCTTACATATTCATAACTATTTTTGAGTACTCATCAGGTAAACACATATTCAGCTCGCAGTTTGATTATTCCTAATTTCTTAGTATATGGCAGAAAGTCAAATAGAGGTCAAGTAGAAAGAGATTCTAAAAGAAATCCAAGCAAAGGTTCGCCTTTTGCTACAGAAATTGTATGGGGTCTGTTTGGTCTCCACTCTGGCACTTGTTTTTGCAGGCAGTCATACCTGATAGATGAATAAATAAAATTTAATTCTGATTGCAGGTATTGGATCTTAATCACCCTTAAAATTGGATGTATAAATAAATGCTCACGATTCATATTAACAGAGTGATTGAACATGTTTCTAACTTTAAAATTAGATGTATAAATAAATGCTCAAGATTTATATTAACAGAGTGATTGAACATGTTTCAGTGAAAAGACAACTCCTTAGACACCAGAGCCCCATCACAGGGCTATTCCCAGTACTGTCCTCAGACTTGCACATTGGCAGTGTAAGAGATAGCATCTATTGTGCAGCAGCAGTATGGGGCCTTTACCAAGCATACAGGTTATTGTTTTATACTTTACAATAAATTTAACCATCACATCCTGAGAAATCAGGGACAATTAAGAATCTATTGTATCTGGTTTACCAATGGGTCACTTGGACATAAGTGGTTAAATCACTCTTACGCCAGTAAGCAACTCTTTAGAGTGAGCCAGCTTACAAAGCATCAATATGGTACCCAAAATTGTGAAAAACTATGTTTAAAACAGAAGATTTGATAATGTAAATCTTATGTTTATACTGTGCATATACATGATTTTATACTCTACATACTTAACAACCTTTCACCTAACTTTTCCAGACGCATAGACGATGACCGCGGCAAGTCGCACGAGCTAGGTCAAAGCACAGTGAAATGCATGAGGGGCATCCTAGAATGTTGGGTGAAGCAGTCGGCGCGGGTGGAAGCCTTCAAGACGCGGCAGAGCGCCGCGCACGCGTTGCACGTCAAGTTCCACCTCACCACTGGGGAGCCGGTGCTGACGGATGAGCAGTACCACCATCTGCAGATTGATGTTGTCTCCCTCTATCTGCTGTTTCTTGTGCAGATGATCACATCTGGGCTGCAGATTATTTATACTCAGGTTGGTTGTTTGTGAGAGTAGAGCTGATAATGTAGATAATAATAATGGTCCTTCGAGCCGGATTATTTCCGTAGTTCCATAGTTCCCACGTCCGGTCGTGGCGCTGCAGTCGCGAACAATCCTCCTGCAAGTCTAGCAGACTGAATGTTAATCTTGCTAATGTTTTCAGTCAAAAAATATATAATTTATGTAATTAAATCAATGTTCTTGCAGGATGAGGTGGCGTTTGTCCAGAACCTGGTGTACTACGTGGAGCGCGCGTACCGGACGCCCGACTACGGCATGTGGGAGCGCGGCTCCAAGTACAACGACGGCACCCCAGAGATTCACGCCTCTTCTATAGGTAAACCAACAAGCCAGAAGTCATGTCCAATCATAGGATGTCGTATTATTTTAGAGCCATGCAATAACCATTTTAAATGCGATGTTTGCAGGGGTCGAGTTTACAAAACAGGATCATTTTCGTTTTGTAATAGCTAGCTACAAATATACTCATGATATGTTTACATTCGTATTTGGTGTCCTGCCAATGCTGTGTTTTTCCGAACTGTTTTACAAAACAATAAATTCACGTGAAAATAAGTACGGTTAGCTTTATAAGTAGCTACTTATAATTTTTTGAACCTTTTCGTCGTAATCTTCAAAAGCGTCGATTTTTGAATGAATGAATAAGCTGTTTGTGAGTTTCAAAAGATACTTGACAAACGTGTATTGCTACTTATGACACCTTGTCCGCCCAATCTCAAGTTACTGCTACTGCATCCCACAATAATGCTATGTTACGTTATCAACAACTTTTATGTCCTGCAAGAAACCAAAAGGATATTTTTAAGCGAAGCCAGCTCGGAATAGATATCTCATATGATCAAATGTGAAACATGTCATTTTAAATTTAGCAACTCTAGTATAAGTCTCTTTCCCCAGGTATGGCGAAGGCGGCTCTCGAAGCCATCAACGGCTGCAACCTGTTCGGGGACAAGGGCGCGTCGTGGAGCGTGGTGTACGTGGACATAGATGCTCATAACCGCAACCGCAGCATCTTCGAGACCATGCTGCCCAGGGAGTCTAGCTCTAAGGTATGATGGTCCGGCAGCTGTGGCATGGGTGTGTTATTTACGTGAAAAAACGTATAATGCGTCTACATCGGTAAATAGGCAAGATAACTGGTGGTAGGAACGTGAAGACAGGAATTTGTGGCTTTCCGTGGGAGAGGATCATGTCCTAGTTCTATGTATGGAAAGTGTGGATCCAGTTATTGTCATTCGCCTATTCAAAGCAAGTTTGAAATATAAATTTTATAGACCTGAGAATCCAAATATCGATATGACTTATTTTCATCGCAAATAATTTCAGGGTGTAGACGCGGCATTACTGCCCACGATATCGTTCCCCGCGTTCGCCACACACGAGGAGCATTTAGTCCAGTTGACGAAGAGCAACCTGCTGCGGCGGCTGCAGGGCAAGTACGGGTTCAAGCGGTTCAGCAGAGACGGCTACAAGTGTGTGCTGGAGGACACTAATAGAAGGTTCGTAATTGTTTGTTAATTTTATTAGCGTTTGTAATAACTATAGGTAAATTACTTTGGAGACGTTTTTGCATAGGTAATCGTATTTCTGTACGATTGAAGTTTGTGCATGTGAAGGGGTAATTTACGGTAAGTACTTACATGAAATTCAAATGTAAATTTTCGAATCAATGTATTCCCTATAAATACACAATACCACTATATATTATGCAAAATGGTTCCAAAATAATTTACGTGTAATACTATGTAATAAGTTACGAGTCCGCTTCCCGAACGACATTGTTATTGTGGCGCCCTCGCCCACGCCCTCCGGCCCGCTGACCTTAGAAAGGTGGCCGGTAGTGGCTGGATGAGGAAAGCTATGTACAGTGTTGCGCCGTTGCTTCTTGGAAAAGTTAGCCTGTTTTATATGGATTTGATTGATGTTGCACACTCCATGTTGTTACGTCCACGAACTATGTTCAGATTTAATAGCCTATTTGTCATAAATCGACCGAATGGCGTAGTGGTTAGTGACCCTGACTACTGAGCCGATGGTCCCCGGTTCGATTCCCGGCTGGGGCAGATATTTGTTTAAACACAGATATTTGTTCTCGGGTCTTGGATGTGCCCGTAAAATGGCAATAGGCCCGCCCCCTATTACATTGGGACTAACATATCACTGGCGAAAAGTGGGTGCAGCAATGCACCTCTGCCTACCCCGCAAGTAGTACTACCCCGGAGTACATTAGTACAAGGCGTGAGTGAGTGTTTTTTTGTTTTTTTTTGTCATAAACTTTTGAGATATTCAAATTATTCTAATATCACACAACCCGTCCCCAGATACTACCACGAGGGCGAGCTGAAGGAGTTCGACGGCATCGAGTCGGAGTGGCCGCTGTTCTACGTGATGATGATCATCGACGGCGTGTTCCGCACGCTGCCCGAGCAGGTCGAGGAGTACCAGCGACTGCTGAAGGCCAGGATCTATATGGACGAAAATGGAGGTAGGTATAAGTTTTATCTGTGAGGTCACTTGGAAGGATTAAAATACCTGTAACCCCTCTCCTATATGGGCGAAAACGGAGGTAGGAGGCGAAGTTTTGTCTGCCAACTTGGGAGGATTAAAATATGTGTGTGTAATTACACTGTGAGCTCCCTGGCTGGCACGGCGTAATCCGTGATGGATGGTTATGGTTACTCCTGAGTCGCGAGCACAAGTTTCGATCCTCCGTTAACGTTGCGTATCGTCAACTGTCACTGTCAAAATGTAAGGCAAAGTTAGTTCCAAAAGTGACATTAATTTTTTCCATATGTTAGGTGGAATTTCACAAAACGCTAAACGTATTTAGTAGCCTGTCATACGTCTGTCAGTTAGTACAAAATGTATTTAAAATTTGATTTAAATAAGTTTAGCGTTTGGTAAAAGTGATCCTTCGTGTAGATTCGAATATAGTATCGAATCCTGTGCTCGCTGCACTGGGTGCGTGTAGAATAGAATATGTCTTTATTGGTCACCATAACAACAATAATGTAATTCAATACAATGCGGCAGATGATAGTCTATTTTGTAAATTTTCTAAAGTTTGTAAAGAACAAAAGTTGATTGCAAGAAGTGTACAATTAAACAAAAGTGTTCTACTACTTTACTATCTATACCTTTTTTAACATTCTGTATAAGCTATTTTTTCTCTTTCAGATCCCGTGATTCCCTGGTACTACTACGTGCCGCGCGAGGGTGTGGAAAATGAGAGGAGTGAGCCCAACTCCGTGCGACGAATACCTGCAAGTGAGTACTCATTATAATTAGCACATACATTGATTAGTTTGATTCTAAAATATTCTAAAGAAGCTGATCGGAAGACGTGCAATTTTATAAAAGGTGTTATAAACAAATTTGTGTAATTACAGGCATACCCGATGATAGTGAGAATAAAGGTAAAATTTTAATAGGTAGTGGTGTGCTCTAGCTTATCTCTTCGAATTTGGCTCCTTCTTGAAACATAAACTTAGCTTTTCTTCGCCTTCACTATTGTTCTATAGGATATCACTTTAGATAAGATTGTCACTAATTCGCTTTTGGTGTTGAGTGAGCTTTTAGTGTTAATCCTGCCTTGTTTAGTTTTCCTTTTGTCGCAATCTATTGGTTTTTTTTCCTACTTTCTTGGTAAAGGTGAATCTAATGCAATGCAATTTGTACAATAAGCTTCTTTTTGTACGTACATAAAAAACACTCAGATTTCTATTCATTATTTTTTCATTAGTTCAATGTTTTTGTTATGTATGTGTGATATCTCCAACCCACCTTTCAAACACAGTGAGCGGCCCATATTGTGCAGTGGGCCATTACGGAATATGTGTTAGTCTATATAAAAATGTCTAACTTCTCTACTTCTAATAACTCTATTCAACATGCTATTGCTCCGACTTGTTCACAAACCAGCGAATCTCTTCTATAAAACGCAGTTTTGTGTCCAAGCCCCTACCCCTACACTCCGCTAACCTCCCCCCGCATCCTCAGACACAGGGGGCCTATTCCTGTGGGCGCAGTCCATGTTCGTGCTGGCGCAGCTGCTGACGGGCGGGCTGCTACACGTCAACGAGCTCGACCCCATCCGCCGGTATCTGCCGTCGTACAACCGGCCGAGGCGGGGCGGGCGGTACTCGGCGTTTCAGGTGAGACTTGTGTTACAAGCCGACAGGAGTAGATATTAATAGAAGCATCACTTTTATGGCCATTACATGGCTACCCATGGTATAATAATATATGATAGATACCAAAGTAGCTTTCTCACTGGCGTGAGTAGGGCTGCCAGCTAAAAAGATGGATGAGTAAAGGCGCGTAGGCAGAGTGTTGTGGCGCTTCTTGGGAGAGTAATATGTGCAGCAGTGGACGATTACGGGCTGAAGATGATGAGTATGGCACTGGCATTTGTGTTAAGAAAATCGTACGAAATTAAACGAAAAATATGTAACCTTGTGTATAGGCCTATAATATATTTGTGCCATTCTATTTTGCCACAAAGAACACATTACTATTTAAATATTCTGAATGAAGTTCGAACTGAATCTTTTGTATTGATATTTAAACTATGTTTTACTTCCATGCCACGGCGGCAGGCCAAACCGGCATTTGTAAGTATTAGATGCCGTATTATAAGACGCATTGTGTAGCCTTAGCATGATTGTAAATGTTACCCGATGTATTCGATCTATGTTAGCTTTGCAACATGAAAATTGACAGAAAATATATTTATGTTCCGTTATAAACACTTATTATTTTCTAAGAAGTGAGCTATGCTAGCTCTATACTGACAACCGCTTGTTTTGTGTAAGTACTTATAATGTCTATCTTGCCTGTGAATCCCACGCATTTACACACCTCTGAACTATGCTTTATAAAACGCGCTTCATAATAAAATTTTGAATGTTAACTACTTATCAGGGATGTGTTGTCTATACACAATGGGCAAAAGCACGGCGCTTTCTGGATCTTTGAGGATGAATATAATGTTACTTTTAACTAAGCTATTTAATCATGTGTATAAGTATTTATAGTTAAAATGTGCCGCAACACGTGTATACGCCGACGCAACAGGGTATAATCTTCCGGAACGTTCCTTAATTATCAATTACGTTTCATCCACAGGGCATAGCGACAGACCTGGTGGTGCAGGTGGTGCTGATCGCGGAGTCCATGCGGCTGCAGGCCATGATGGGCACGTACGGCATCCAGACGCAGACGCCGCACGAGGTGGAGCCCGTGCAGGTCAGTGTCCGGCCGGGTAGGCAGGGAATACGGTTATCTGTGTTGTAGATTGACACCTCTTTTATGGAGAAGAACGGAGCCTTCCCAGTCGGGATAGTCTGGCCTATCCTTGCCCACGGTGACAAACACTAGTCCACCTGTAGTTTATAACCAACGAGAAGCTCATTTGCTACAGCTCTTCAGCACATCATGAGAAACTCTGTTTCGGGCGAAAATTAAACCCAATGCTGCAAATGTTAGTGTTTTAATATCCAGGTTCTACATATTATAGAAATTCTTCTTCTATTACAGGCATGTAACTAAGCCCCACTGTTTCTCTGTCAGATCTGCAGCTCGACGCAGCTGGTGCATGTTTATCGGGAGCTGGGCGTGTGCTCCAAGCTGAAGCTCACGGGGCGACCCATCCGGCCTGTGGGGTCACTGGGTACTAGCAAGGTACTATGATATACATTTTACGGGCCTATAATGGCCTTTTACTTTCGTCTCACTCTCTTCCATTGAACTCCTACAAGTGGTAAAGAGACATATTGATGCATCGCAGTTTTGTTTTACAGGCAGCCCTTTATGAAGGCAATAACTTATGTCAACTTACAATTTATGCGCCATCTGAAAAAAAATGCGCACACAATTTGCACATTCTTGATCACCTTCATAAACATAAAATGACCCTAACCTCACTTTAATAGAACATATGCGTTATGTTGTTTTATTTTTATGTATCATATATGTACATGTTTTTCCACTGCTGAAAAAGGCTATTATAATCGGACTGCATGTATGATGGTCAGATCTACCGCGTGTCGGGCATGACGGTGCTGTGCTACCCGCTCATCTTCGAGGTGTCGGAGTTCTACCTGTACCGCGACATGGCGCTGCTCATCGACGACATCAAGACCGAGCTGCAGTTTGTTGGCAAGTGAGTTGTTGTTGTAGTCCTATGGCACCCCAAGTGTGCAGAGGGTAAGTGATTTAACTACACAAAAATATTCTACAAAACATTTTGTTTTGCCTTTTTCAAAACTTGTTGAACAAAAGTTGTTTAGAATGCCGAGCTGAGTTAGCCCCTTTCGGCTCACTATACTTAGTACTTACGCTTTTTGCAACTCCCTGTTTAGGTACGAGATTTCACACTTCAATTCAATCTACGCTTATGCCAATAGTTGTGTACTTTTTAACCTATGAGACTGACATAAGATCAAACTTAAGAAATATTATATTTAATCAAGAGATTAAATATAATATAAATATCAAATATAAGATCAAATTTAAGAATGAGTTCACTTGCAAAAAACCACCCTGTATAACCCTACCCCCAGATACTGGCGACTCTCGGGGCGTCCCACGGTCTGTTTACTGGTGCGCGAGGAGCACATGCGCGACCCGCACTTCAAGCAGATGCTGGATCTGTTCGCCATGTTGAAGAAGGGACACTGTGATGGAGTGAAAGTGCGCTTGGGACGCCTGCAGAACTTGATATCGAGCTCTTGCATGGGTAAGTGCGATTGTAATAACATAACTTGTTAGAGAGAGTACGTCAACCTTTACGCCATGCTGCATAAAAGACGCGATGGCGTCAAACTGCGCTTGAGATGGCTGCAGAATCTTATATCTAGCTCTTCCATGGGTAAGTCTGATGGTGTCAGAATCTGAATATCTAGATTATCTAGCTCTTGTATGGATATACCTATACCAACGTGTGATTGTATCGATAGCATCAGTAGAGAGAGCACTTTAAGCAGATGCTGGATCTGTTCGTCATGCTGAAGAAGGGACATTGTGATGGAGTCAAGGTGCGCTTGGGACGCCTGCAGAACTTGATATCTAGCTCTTGCATGGGTAAGTGCGATTGTATGACATAACTTAGGTAGTTATTCAAGGTATAAGTTGAGAGTACAAGAGAGAGCACTTCAAGCAGATGCTAGATCTGTTCGCCATGCTCAAGAACGGACATTGTGATGGAGTCAAGGTGCGCTTGGGACGCCTGCAGAACTTGATATCTAGCTCTTGCATGGGTAAGTCTGATGGTGTCAGAAACCTGAATATCTAGCTCTTGCATGGGTATCATGGTTACTTATGTGCATATCATTCTATCAAGAGCCAATTCATACCTAACCGGCATGTATAGAATACCCAAAGATGGGGACTGAATTTATCCCAGCAGTTAGATAACCTTTCACTATTTCTGTTTTAACTCTTGTATTTGTCACCGACATCACAATAAAGCTACGAAAATAATGTATTCTAGTTCAGATACTTATGATTCTCTGCGTTCTCTCGTTCTCTGAAATGAGTGATTTCAGAGCACCTCGACTTCATGAGCCAGGGCGAGTTCCCCTCGGAGATATTCACGCAGTTCAAACAGCTACAACACGAGTACATCGGCTACCAGTCGCTGACCGACGTGCCGCGCGCCGCCGCCCGCGCCGACGCCGCCGTCTGCCTCGCCGACTACAAGCACAGGTATTGTTCACTACAAGCACAGGTATTGTTCACTACAAGCACAGGTATTGTTCACTACAAGCACAGGTATTGTTCACTACAAGCACAGGTATTGTTCACTACAAGCACAGGTATTGTTCACTACAAGCACAGGTATTGTTCACTACAAGCACAGCTAGCTAGGGGCGCGATTCATATCTCAACAGTACATGCCGACTATAATACTGGCAATGTCTTTTACAAAAGCAGGTATTGTCAACTACAAACACAGGTATTTTTCATGCATACCCTTTACCACCACCAATAAATATTGATGAACAAGTTCTGTAAGGTATCCCTTCCCCCCAACTGCCGTATTACTCATGAGAGGTTATACTTACTTTACTTATAGTCCTGTTACTCTCCTGTGGAGCTTAGAGCTACAGACATTCTTCGCCACGCTTCCCTATCTTGAGCCGCCTCCTTCACTTGGGCCCACGATAGACCTGCCCTCTTCATTCATCATGAGAGGTTATGATTATGTTTAAATAATTTCGGCAGGTCTACACCCGACATCGTGTCCGCTTTAAGAGGAAGTGACAATATCTTCGCTCAATGCCAACTGTGGGGCATATTGAAGGAGCGAGAAGGACCCATGTATGAGGTAAATAAACGTATATACATATAACATCTATGTACTTACCCGTTATATGCGACATTACTGATTAATCAATGACCTAAACTGCGTTAGAATATAGCGTTGCGGTCGGTGGTACTTCTGCGCTATGATTGGATACTGACCTCAGCTTGCATTCAATACGCCTAATCTTAAGTCTGAAACCTTCAAACCCTGCAGTCGCGCTTCTATTTTGTGCTAGGGCAAAACACCCAGTAACTGACCATGTGCCAGTAACTGACCACCTTCCTCTTCATCTCCAATAAATAAGAAATCAGGGTGTCCACTATCTGGAAAGTCAGGGAAAGTCAGGGAAAAGTCAGGGAAGCTCTAGGTGGTCAGGGAAAGTCAGTGAAATTGATGGGCCACCTGGAAAGTCAGGGAAAAATGACCTTTTTCTAGCAAAATTGTTAGTCCTTTCCTTTAGTAGTAATACTTCTTTTTTACGTGAAATACATAAGTCATAAAATAAAATCTCGTTTAGTTTTGGAATTTTTTTGACTGATCCTTACTATTATACTATAATAATTACTTATACAATTAAGTTTTTTTTAAATCTACGTGATTTAATAAAATATGACAGTTGTAAAAAATAGTAGGAATTCTAAAAGATTAGCTAGATCCCAGACTCAGCTCTTTAAGTAGGGTGACAAAACCCTTCTGAAGAACTATAGACCGATCTCGCTTTTAAGCCAAGTATACAAGCTGTTCTCAAGGGTTATCACGAACCGTCTTGCCCAAAAGTTAGACGAGTTTCAGCCCCCAGAGCAGGCTGGGTTTCGAAAAGGCTTTAGTACAATAGACCACATCCACACAGTAAGGCAGATTATACAGAAGACCGAAGAGTATAATCAGCCTCTGTGTCTAGCCTTTGTGTACTATGAAAAAGCCTTCGACTCCATCGAGACCTGGGCAGTTTCGGAATCCTTGCAGAGATGCCAAATCGATTGGCGCTATATCGAGGTGTTGAGATGTCTGTACAATGCCGCTACTATGACTGTCCAAGTACAGGACCACAAGACAAGACCTATCCAACTGCAACGTGGAGTGAGACAGGGGGATGTGATATCTCCGAAACTGTTCACTAATGCATTGGAAGATGTCTTTAAGACGTTGGACTGGAAAGGACATGGCATATGTATAAATGGCGAGTACATGTCACACCTCCGCTTCGCGGACGACATCGTTATTATGGCAGAATCTCTGCAGGAACTCAGCTGGATGCTAAGTGGCCTAAATGCTGCTTCCCGACGTGTAGGCCTCGGTATGAACTTGGACAAGACGAAAGTCATGTACAATGCTCACATCAAACCGGAGCCGGTCGCCGTTGGTGAGGCAACAATCGAAGTTGTGCTAGAATATGTCTACCTAGGGCAGACTATTCGGCTAGGCAGAAGCAACTTCGACAAGGAGGCTGCAAGGCGCACCCAACTGGGTTGGGCTGCATTCGGGAAACTTCGTCACATATTCTCCTCGGCCATTCCTCAGAGCCTGAAGACAAAAGTCTTCAACCAGTGCGTCCTGCCAGTGACGACGTATGGTGCAGAGACGTGGACACTGACGGTAGGACTGGTCCACCGATTTAAAGTCGCTCAGCGTGCTATGGAGAGAGCTATGCTTGGGGTTTCTCTGATGGATCATATCAGAAATGAGGTTATCCGTCAGAGGACTAAGGTTACCGACATAGCTGTCAAAATATGCAAGCTGAAGTGGCAGTGGGCTGGTCATATCTGCCGAAGAACCGATAACCGTTGGGGTAGACGAGTTCTCGAGTGGAGACCACGAACAGGCAAACGCAGCGTGGGACGCCCTCCTGCCCGCTGGACTGACGACCTTAGGCGGGTGGCGGGTAGTGGTTGGATGAGGAAGGCCGAGGACCGAGTGTTGTGGCGCTCCTTGGGAGAGGCCTATGTCCAGCAGTGGATGATTATTGGCTGATGATGATGATGAGACTCAGCATCTGCGGATGCGGATGATGATTTTTTCGGACATTTTCAATACTCACACAACAAAAGTTGTTTAGAATGACTCCTAAGGCTCAAGAGGGAACCTCGAGAAATAGGTATTTAGGAAAACGTTTGCTATCGTTTGTGCACTCATGCTCCGGGGCTCGGGTGCTATAGAGATAAATGTAGCTCGTGACAAACATAGGCACTTGATAAAATTTCAGGGGAAATCGTTATTCACCAAGTAAATATCAACAATTCTTTTTGATTTTGATGTCAATCGTTTCAGCATAATATATTCTAGAAGGTAGGTTTCGCCTTTAAAAAATATATCGTTTTTGTTTAACAACGGCATGATTCGGCGCAGTTTTGATCACAAAAATTGCGTTGCTTGAGGTGCCTATAAGTTTGAATCTATAGCAAATTTAGAGAACAGAAATAACTGTAAACCTAGTAATTTATTGTGTCGTTAATATCCTAAAGAATCATGGAGATTGGATAATATTTAGAAGAAGAACAACGTTAGTGTGTGTTAAGTGCTTTACTTTCCTATTAATATACCATTTTTGCCGACCCTGTATACACATTTTACGCAGTCAACTTATAATAAGTGTCAAATAAATGAATGTAAAACTTTGAAATCAAGATTTTGTCTTCAAATTACTTAAATTTCATTTATATTTTGATATTTGGTCAGGGAAATTTTCTGAAACGGTCAGGGAAAGTCAGGGAAAAGTCAGGGAATTTTTTGGAGCATTCTGAGTGGACACCCTGGAAATATAGCCAAGCAGGGCCATCTAGTGAACATCCAGTCTATTTTGTGGTTCATTGAGAGCATTACTGATACAAAAGATTTTGCCAGCCGCCAACAGATGGATAGTGAGCGATCGAAAAAGTTCAGTAGGCGCGCGAACCGAGTAAATTGCAGTTGTGACTAACGTATTTGTTAAGGTAAGTGAATTTTTTGATCGTAAAATTTACCATGAAAAAAAATTGAAATCATTGAAAGAAAAAATTATACTATATAGATTTAATTATAAAGATTACGTTTTAGATAAGATTCAGCTTGTTATTTCCCGTTTGATTGTTTTAAATGGGGTGGACAGTTACTGGACGACAAAACAGCGATTTTCCAATAACTGACCACCTATGTCGGTTATTGGGATTTTTGGTTGAAGTTGAATTTAGGCAAAATAAGAACGTAATATTAAAGCTCATATGTGCCATTTTCTTGTGTCAAAATATGAGCATTCTATCTTCACTCCTTCCATTTACTGACATAGGTGGTCAGTTATTGGGTAAATTGGTGGTCAGTTACTGGTATTATTATATATGATATATTTTTACAGCTTTCAGCGAGATAAAGAAACGCCAAGATAGCAAAAAAGTATAGAAAAGGCAATTCCACTTATCTGAGACAAACTAGGATCAACAAGACATTCCAAAATAATTCAGGGTGACATGCAAGCACCTTTTAAAATATAGAGAATTCAAACACAAAGTCCAAGTTTGTTCCAGATTCGGTATTAGCTGATGAGGAAGATAAAAACGCTAGTGGAGCATACTATTAGCCTAGGATAATGTGGATTCTCCAGGATAAAGACAGATGTCACCATTTTTCCTTAAAGATAATCCTTGGAGCAGTCCCTTCAAGAATGCAAGACCAGGAGACAAATGGCTTTCACCATCTCACTATATGAAAAGATACTCAAATGCTATCTTCAGAACAGCTGAAGGCGTACCTAACCAATGCCAGCGCTTGTGAACCAGATGAAATTGGTTCCCCGAGTACAAAAGCACTTGGCGAACAAGACCTTGATGACGCTATTAATAACCCAACCCGAATAAACGTTACCGACGAAACGCGCCTCCACATTTTTCCAAAGACAGGCAAAGCCACTTCAGCAAAATAGGAAAAAGAAATCATCACTACAATGCTAGCACCCTCAGCCGGTGCACCAACACGCCCTTCAATGGCATTATGAACGGCCAGCGGATTTCAAACAGAATGGTAAAATTGGCACACAAGAAATGGGGCATTCTTCTATAAGTTGTTACCACGCCCAACACCCCAGCCATTTGGAACCGATACCACAACTATCCGGAATCCACTGGCAACGCTATACTATCATTGGCAGACACATTAGTCCAGCAGCGGAAAATGCAGAAAGTACAGCGATGTTCTGCTTCAGTGACGCCTCTTCAACGAGGCAAAGATTCCCTGTTCCCCTTGCAGAAATGACTACTCCTGTCTTTGGCCAAATACTTACCTACGAAAGCACGTTTCAACAGCATCCTAAATATTCCAGTTGAATCCTCAACAAAGTCATTGAAATCCCGTTCGTCAAGGCATCCATCTTTGTATCCTGAAAAACTAACCCCCAATATCTGATTCGGTCATAATTACAATGGCTAGCCTCAATGACTCTTTTAGCCGCACTGAAAGTCTCTGGGTGGGGTTTCAGCAATAATGAAAACCATCTGTCTCTGGTCCTACATCCTTGAAAGGACCGGCGGGGAAAGGGCCTACTTTTCCGGCGGGGAATTTATGTTTTCCCAGGCCAACAATACAATCCGCCACGATTCCTCCTCCTCATCAGTTGATACCGAATATGGAAAAGACCGGCTTTAGCGCTTGGATTCGCTACTTTGTATTTAAGAAAATGCTCGTTTCTGGCACCTTGAATGCTTCATGGGCCTGTCCCACTGATCCTGGCTTGTTCCGGACAAACAAAATAGCCCTTTCTGTGACTTATCTGAAGGTACTACATTGGGGCCACTTAATCTCCCTGAAAGCTGTAAATTTAAAATGCGTGTTCACTATGTGCATGTGTGTTTATTCCTTTGTTTTTAGTATTTAACAAAAATGCAAAAACTTGTGTTTTTAATAAATAAATGGTTGATTATTAGGATTAGATATCATTTAAATTATGCATTAATCTGATTAATTAATTTAATGCACTTTTCAGTTAAGAAACCTTAAGCAAAAGTGATGTGTCACACATTAAAATAGACCAAAAGATCGGTACTATTACATGAAGTAAACAAATAAATAAATAATAACATGATTTAATCATAATTCCATTTTTAAACCATTTTAAATTGGTGGTCAGTTACTGGCATCGAGTGTGGTCAATTACTAGATTTTAGTGGTCAGTTACTGGGAAAATCACTACTTTTTGTTTGCAAAAATATATAAAAAAAATGAGTAACTTCTACATGTTTGCTATTTACTCAGGAATGTAGCTCTGTTATTCTAGTTTCTAAAACAAAAATAGGATTTAATAAGCGATAAGAGTTGAGCCCGCTACAGACAAATTACTGGAACAACTCCCTTAAGGTGGTCAGTTACTGGGTGTTTTGCCCTATCTATGAATGAAGCTTTACTGATGCCCTTACTATTTCCCCTCTACAGGTGAACGGCAAAACGGCGCTCGAAGCGCTAAAAGGCCTGTACCACGCGGCCGGCGTGCTGCGCGACTGGCGCGCCGTGCGCTACTGCTCCTCGCTGCTGAGCCACACCGTGGACTCCATCAGCCCCTTCATCACCACCGTGCTGGTCAACGGGAAGCAGGTCAGTACTGCATCATCATCATCATCACCAGCGGCAGTGCTCGTCCGCTACTGCTCCTCGCTGCTGAGCCACACCGTGGACTCCATCAGCCCCTTCATCACCACCGTGCTGGTCAACGGGAAGCAGGTCAGTACTGCATCATCATCACCAGCGGCAGTGCTCGTCCGCTACTGCTCCTCGCTGCTGAGCCACACCGTGGACTCCATCAGCCCCTTCATCACCACCGTGCTGGTCAACGGGAAGCAGGTCAGTACTGCATCATCATCATCATCATCATCATCTACTTCACTGCTAGCTAGACATAGACCTCTCCCAGGCAGCCCCACAACACTCTATCCTCGGCTTTCCTCATCCAGCCACTACCGGTTACCAGTTTAGGATCGTCAACACGCTTATTATCTGATATCCAAAATGTTAGACCATCAGTTGAAATGTGCCTTCAGCTTACACCTAGCTCTATCCAGTCATGTCCGTCATCCATTCAACGCGTTTACCTTGGTCGACAGCGATGATATGGCAGACTATTTAGGTACTACATACCAAAAATGGTGACAGTCAACAACAATAAGCCAACACGATTGAACGCCTACATATTTATCTCCAATTTCACAAATAGTCGGTTAAATCGTAACCAGTTATTGGCTGATCAATTAACGTCATGTCCATATTAAATTCTTGACAGATGTGTCAAAAGTCAAGCATTAACCTCTGGTTATGCTCTAACCGACTATGGATAAATTGGCACTTAATCAGATACTTACAACACTTTCTTCACTTCCAGTTGACAGTGGGCGTGATCGGGCAGAAGGAGACGGTGTTCGACAAGCCGATGACCCCCGGCGAGATCCAGTCCGTCATGTACTCCACCATACAGCCCTATGACGTCATCGGGGCTGTGCTGCAACAGGTATGGACGGTGTATTGTATGTATGTATGTATGTATAGTGTGTTAAAAGTGCTGTCCTTGAAGGACAAGAGTACTTGAATCTTTGCTATTTACTTTTACATGGTATGATTTGACGCTAGAAAGGCTAAAATTACTTAGCGTTTTTTTGTTATTGTAGTATATTAAGAACTCATTGTAAAATTAAAAAATGATATCGTTTAGTCCTTTTTGCCTTACCAGCGTATGAAATCATAACCAACAGACAGAAACAATCCTTTGGAATGGCCAGCCAATGCATGCAATGTGTTCAAATGTTGTTCAAAGTGTTCCCATATTCCAAACATTCTTGCTCGGTGTGAAGTAGCCTTGACACTAATCACGCGCCTTTCACCCCCAACAGGAAGTAGTCCTCTACTGCGGCCGGCTAATCGGCACGAACCCGGACATGTTCCGCGGCATCCTCAAGATCCGCGTGGGCTGGGTGCTCGAGGCCATCCGCACCTACCTGCGGGTGTGCCCGGAGGAGGGGGGTGAGGGGGGAGAGGGGGGCGACCTGGAGGCGCTGAGCCCCTACCGCCTGCGCTCGCTGTTGCAGCGCGCGCTGACGGTCAGCGAGTGGGCTGATGAGCAAGGGTATGTGTCATATTAAAACTTTTTATAGGGTTGCTACCTTAGACATTGTCAGATCTCGAGGCCATCCGCACCTACCTGCGGGTGTGTCCGGAGGAGGGGGAGGGGGGTGGTGAGGGGGGAGAGGGGGGCGACCTGGAGGCGCTGAGCCCCTACCGCCTGCGCTCGCTGTTGAAGCGCGCGCTGACGGTCAGCGAGTGGGCCGATGAGCAGGGGTAGGGGTGCCAATTTTATAATAGTTTATAATTATAATTTTTTATGTTGCTACTTGTCAGATCGCTGGTTGCTATACGCATACCTTATAATCATAGGATTAGGATAGGACCCTTTTGATTATAAGGTTGTCATTCCACAGAGTAGGGTGGTGAAATCGAATATAATATGCAGAGGAATTTCCGGCTCCATTGTCCTTCGATTAATAATCCGAACCCACAGTGCCGGCGCGTTTGGTTCTGATTAATAATCGTCGCAATGATAGCTTTATATTATCTATAATTTTTCATCTTGTCCCGCTATTTATAACCGCTTTTTATAACTATATTTTTGCGTTTCTAGATTGACTCCCTTACAAAGGCGGAAATTAGAAGGCAGCCTGTGCAGAGTCCCCAAGCACTTCTACATTCAAGTTTGGGATATACTACTGCGGACACCCAAGGGAATTATAGTGCAGGTATGCAAATCGTGGGTTTTCCTATGCTTCTATGAATACGGGTCAAACTGAACTCCATGCTCAGCATTATGTATTGTAAACAGATTTTATGTTTCTTGCGATCTCCTATGGTATAATGACGTTGTGTATTTGCAGGGCCACGCCATCCCTGCGCAGCCAACCCTGGTGAACATGTCCCGATCGGAACTGTCGTTCGCGCTACTGGTTGAAGAAGCTTTGGTCCAGGTGAATAAACCTTCTTAATAGTATTTACAGGAAGTAGAGGGGGTTCCGCTCATCTCGCATAATCTTTATTGACCAAAACTCATTTCGCATAACTCGTATGGTCTAAACTTTTTTGGCCGAACCATCACTTTGCCAAGACTTATGTTGCATAAGGCTCGTTTCGTCTAAAACTCTTTAGGCACAATCTTTAAACACCTAAGTTTCGTTTGCTCAAATTTATGTTCGTCTATACCTATGTATAATCTTGTTTCTGCTAATGTTATCTTAATAAATAATATATTAAGTATGTAGTAAATGTACAAATTGTGGTATTTTTCTCCTACATCCCGAAAATCACGATATTGTATGATCAAAAAATCGAAAGTTAACGACCAATATAATTATTACAAACCCCATGAGATCGAAACCTAAAAAGAGGTGCGACGACGAGAAAAGCGAGGAGGAGCGTAATAGGTGCACATGTTCATCAAAACCAAAGCGGAGCGCAGCGAAGCGGAGCGGAGCGTTTTCCAAACAGCGGAAACAATACAAGGCACCAGTTTGCGCTATGTAGGGAGACGCTCCGTCAAAGTTAAAGCCAAACGAATATTATTACTTTGTATATACCTAATAAACCTATGCCATAGCATTATTAGGCTATTCAAGATTTGGCCATACCATTATTAGGCTAAACAATGTTAAACTAACTTTTTACTAAACGAGATTTGTGCCATACGATTTTCGGCGTAACGAGACTTTGACCAAACGTTACTATGCAATACGAGATTAGGCAAATAAATCTTATGCCAAAAAAGGTAGAACTAGTAGAGGAGGTATCTAGAGAAGCAACAGCTAACAGCTGTTTTTTAATAAAACTGTGTCAATATAAATTTTATCTTAGAACTTATGAACGTCAACAAAATAGTCCATTGTCCAATAAGTAAAAAGCTTCCATCCAAAAGGTTGTCTATTAGTGCTAGCAATAAGACCGTTTTTTTGTACAGTTTTTCGTGCACATTCAGAGTACCTATATTAAAAAATAATTGACATGATTGATGATTCAGGTGTCAGCGCCGGAGCGGCGACAACTATGCGTGGAGTTGCTCTGCGTGTGCGGCGCCATCTTGCGGCGCAACCCCGAGCTGCGGCTGCGCCACGCGCTGCGCCTCGACGACCTGCTCGACGACGCCGCCGCCACCTATGCGAAGGTGTGTGGACTGTTATAATGACTTAAAGATGTGCCCTGTGACGATTCTTACATAAAGTGGCGCCCCTAGCGGAAACTTTTGTAAAACAGTTGACGGTCATCTCTGGTTTGCTGCGTAGTGGTATACTACGCAGCAAACCGTTGTTAATTTGAGTACACAATATAAACTCTTAGCCTCTTGTAGAAAATAACTTTCACTTGCACCTATCAGCCAAGGGTTGAGTACTACGGTAGAACTCAACCCTTGTTCTAATACTGTTTCCTCTTGCATCTTCGTCCAACCACTATGTGCTTCTGTCTTGTAAATTATCCTCCTCCGGTATTCGGGCGAGGGCATCCCACGCTAACGTGCTACGTTTAACATCATAGTTTGCACTAGAGCCCTGGTCTTATGCGACAGTTTAAATTATGTAATCAAATAAACACACCGAATCACATCCCGCAATAAAACTCCAACCACCCACTATCACATTCCAGGACACGGGCTCGCCGGAGTCGTGCGACAGCCTGGCCAGCGCGGCGGCGGCGGTGACGGTGGGCTACCTCGCGCGGGCTGTCGTCAACAGCGTGTTGCAGGCCGCCGCGCCCGACTTCGTGCCCGCCGCGCATGACAACTGCCTTGTCGCTTAGGTATATAGGTACCTACTACGGTTGATGAGAGATGGATACAAAAGAGGGTTGCGCATGACAAGATGACAACTGCCTTGTCGCTTAGGTATACCTACTGCGGTTGAGATGGCTACATATAGCGGCAAAATGTTGTCGTGAGGAGCATGTGAGAGAAGAGAGTGGATGTTTTCGTCTACGCCACATTATTGTTCCTTGAAAGAAGCATGCTGTGAAGGGAAATCACGAAGACAGTATGGCTTATCTAATGATTGCAAAGGCAATGAAAGTAGTTGAGGTCGAAATGACGAAGCTGCTATTCAATTTTACTGTTAGAAGTTACGAATATTTCTTATTGTTATAGATTTTATATCAATGTTGTTTTTAGAAAATATGTTTATAATGTGATGGCAGAAGACTATGAACTGTTTATATTAGGTATTAATTAAGGCATTAGTAATTAAGTTTAATAGTGCCATACTAGATAACTGTGATAGATGTTTTTCAAACATATTTTTTCTCGAAGTGGTCAATAAAAATCCGATAGGTAATCGGATTCAAAATGAATTTAGGCGTGGAAAAACTTTACACTAAAAGACATACATTTGTATTATTTTATAAGCGATCATGGTGATATTCATATTACTATGTGAATAAAAACTATTTCATAAACTGAACTGAATCTATTCTTTCTTTTTCGGATAAGGTGTATGTTCTTTGTTAGTAGGAAGACAATGAAATTAAGAACCTTCTACAAGACAGTTTTATTATTTATTTATAAAAAACATGCCACCTCCCATACATACGGAACACGAGACCATACTTATGCATCAGAACATATTGTTCATTGAAATCACTCGATTCACTACTTAAATAAATTAACTGGCAAAATGTCCACTATTATAGTCCATTATACACTTTGTTGTTTGGTGCTTGTTTAAGTATCTTCCGCAGAGCTGAAACAATAAATAAATACAACGTAAAATGCTATTCAGGCTACTTTATAAAACCCTTATGTAAACAATATTTTTACATAGCCAAATAATATTAAAGTGCAGACTGCAGCTCAAGTATGTAAACTGGCAAGGGAATACCATCTTGACTAATATTAGTAAACAAACTGTGCAATGTTCACATCACAGTCTTTGTTGCCAAATGCAGATTCATAACGACGGAATGCTTTATTAATTTGTACAATGCACACAGTTCATGTGCATAGGGGCAATATCCCAATATTTTGGTTTATAACTAATCATAAACAGAAACAGTATTTACAAAACTAGTTACTTAACTAGACACACGACACATTCCCAAATTATTTCATCATCATCATACTATAGCAGTCCACTGCTGGATGTGTAGGCCTCTCTTAAAGCACGCCACTGGATGCATTCCATAGCTTTCCCAAAAGATTTACAGAATAATAAAAACACAACATTACCTTCTTTGTCCTCATCCGAGAAGTCTTGCTTCGGGAAGTCAATGTCAAACGTGACATACAAGTTTCCGTGCAGGTTGTTGTTCTCAAAGTTGGTCATGCCCTCCCCCTTCTTGCGCACGCGGGCGCCTGCCCACGTGACCTTGTCGCGGGAGACCGTGACCGAGTGGCCGTCCAGATGCGGCAGCTCGATTGTGAAGCCGGTCAGAGCGTCCTGCGGAGATGTTTTTGGGGTTGAAGTTTTGGACCATTGTATTTAGCTGCGTACAGACCGGGCCAACGAACGCCCAACGAACGCCAACGGTTATCCCAACGATGGATATTTATCATACATTATACAGGGCAGATTGCAGCAACGAAGGTCAACGAAAAACGTTCGTTGGCGTTCGTTGGGCCGGTCTGTACGCGGCTTAAGTATGCAGACCGTGAATAGGTCTACCGCACAGTAGGTATACTCTATTCATTCTTATTTGGCGAAAAAGGTAAACAATCTTTGTAAACTACGGCCAAAACAAATGGTTTAATTACGAAATCAATCATTTTTCCTTGTAAGTATTTCATTTGTCATTGTGTTTTATTTTATAACTTAGTTTTTAAATTAATTCAAATAAAAAGACACTCCAAGATTGCTCAAAATCTACGACAAGTAAGAAAAAATACATTATAGGTACATTGGTCTTCTAAAATGTAACACGCAATGTCGAATCTGGGATCTTTAGACAATCATTCAAAGTATCTAACCAATATTCCGGTCACTGTTGAATCAATAACATTGCAATTACATAAAATTATAAAGTACGATAATTAATATTCTTTGTTGTTTAATCATGTTACATACAACGCGTCGTGCTTCAGTGATGTATTGGTACAAATGAAATTTTATTATTTAGATTAAATATATAATGTTTCTTATCAGAATGTGGGTGTTGCTAAATTGCCAAGCATGTTGAAATGTGTTAACTAGCATAGGTTTAAAATAGTTAGCTAGTTAGTTTTTTACAATTGTGAATAGACTTTCGTGTACTGGCCTAGATTCAGTTAAGCTAGTATGCAAGTAATACATGCAGAGTAAACATGATTTCACTAAACTTCTTTATGTATTTATCATGTTGATGTCTGACTGATAGCATAAAAGAGTACATGCATGTGCATCTTTTGTTAAAATGAACTTAACATTAAAGT
Organism: Plutella xylostella; assembly: GCF_932276165.1. Taxonomy (NCBI): domain Eukaryota; kingdom Metazoa; phylum Arthropoda; class Insecta; order Lepidoptera; family Plutellidae; genus Plutella; species Plutella xylostella. Next base: position 4,025,785 of record NC_063984.1, on the reverse strand, counting down.
GCATGTATACCTTGTTCATTCATACATATAGTTATTTTCACATTTAAGCTTCAAGGGGAATGAGAACTGATCAACAAATACAAATATAGTATAAGAAAATATTATACAATACCTGAAGTGAGATGGTGACATTGGTGTAGAGATCATCTCCGCGCCTTGTGAAGCGTGGGTGGCGCTCCGTGTTGAGCACTATGACCAGGTCTCCAGGGTCGCCGTCCATGTGCGGCTCACCCTCGCCCCGCAACCGAGTCTTGTGACCGTCCGGAGCACCCACTTCTACCTGCAAATTTAGCTGGTATTTAGTATGACATAATTATGTAAGTAAATTGAGGACAGAGTGTTGTGGGTCACTCTTTGACAGAGGCCTCAGTCCAGCAGTTGATAATGAAATCTTTGTTGCTGGAATAAAATGGTAATTAGAAAAACTTTTTATTTTTCGTATAAGTGTTGTTATCACATGATACACATACAAAACTGTTGTGCTATAACACAAATAGTATTGAACATGTTCATTAATTCATACTGATAAGGGTATTAGTACTCTAATAAAGTTTATCAATGTAAGTAGGTGGTATGGGTATGGGGTTTATTACTTTAGCAACATTATTTAGCCCAAGATTAATTGGTTAACTATTTAATTTGTAAGATGAAATAGCCATGTTATCATTATAACTGGGTTAAATATATTTCTAACAGATGACTTTAATTCATATCCAACATTGTCAATTACCTCAATTTCCAGCAGTCTTTCTTCATTGACTAACTTAACATTAGGACACTCATCGCAGACAGTTTGCTGCATCATCTGGAAGCGGCCGGGGCTGAGGTTTCTCGTCACCATCTCCTGTCTGCAGTTACACTTCCTGGTGCCCGCTGCTGGCTTGATCACTGGCTTGTTACGAGTTATCTAGAAAAAACATGAAAGTTAATGGAACCTGTTTGTATTTTCAAGCTATGTTTTTGTTGAAATAAATTCATTGAACAACTTTTTTTTTTAATTCACTTGTATTCAAAAGGGCATGCTATAAATGTAATATGCCTGCCAGTTACCTCAATGAAATTTCCATTGTACAGTTCCTCCAAGGAGACAGTGAGCTCCATGACGATGTCGGAGCCGCGCGGCGTCTCGTGCTGCTGCTGCTCGCCGCCGAAGTGGAAGCCGAAGTCCCCGAAGAAGCTCGCGAAGGGGTCGGCGTTGTTCATCATGCCATCCTTCTTGAGACAGTCCTCGCCGCAGCGGTCGTACAGCTCGCGCTTCTCCGGGTCAGACAGCGCCTCGTACGCCGCCCCCAGGTCCTGGAACTTCTGCGACGCATCGGGATCCCCCTGATTCTTATCCGGATGCAGCGCCTTTGCTAGTTTTCTGTAAGCTTTTTTGATTTCGTTCGTGGAAGCTGAACGTGATACGCCGAGTATATTGTAAAAGTCCCGTCCGGCTAATGTGAAGACTAGAGCGGACAGAAAATAAATTAAAAACACATACGCACTATTTGGTAACATTTTGCTAGTTCTACATAAATTCTAATAATTTGAAATCGCCTAAAATTATCAAAAATCTGTCTTGCTTCCGTACAACATTTCTCCCCTTTTTGACAGTAAATGAGAAGGCGTGTTTTGCAGACAATTCGGCAAGCACTGATTGGTTAAAATACTATGACAATAACGGAAAGGCTCATAACAACCAAATGAGTTGTGCAAGATTATATCTTACTGCTAATACGTAAAGTTTCTATTAGCCTAACTTTTTATTGCCCAATCAGAGATAGCCTCGTAGGAGGATTGTTTTTTTTTAATGTTTCACAGACCACTTCATACAACATCCACATTACACATTCTTGCTCAATTATTACTCTGTGTAACTGACAGTTTTAGTCTGTGGTAGGCCGGTAAATTAAAAAAAATAATGTCAAACATCCACCGCTGCAAGTCATTGTAAATTTAATTTTATTTGTGTAATTCATCGAGATCTATTTAATTACAATACCAGTTCGGTTTGAAATCTCAATTCATTAACCATGGCTACAGTTCTAGCACCTGAAATCCCTGCACCAGGTTTCTCTTTTGAGAATTGCCAACGGTAATGTTTTGTTCCTTGTGGTCTACTTTATTTCTAAGTTATTCGAATGTTTTTCGCGATTATTGAATTTGAATATGGTTTTCAGGAATGCATTTCTGGCTCAAAAAGGGTTCCCGGCTCCGAGGGCCACCAAAACTGGTACGACCATCGTGGGCATCATCTACGCCGACGGTGTGATCCTCGGCGCGGACACCAGGGCGACAGAGGGCCCGGTGGTGTCGGACAAGAACTGCGAGAAGATCCACTACCTGGCGGCGAACATGTACTGCTGCGGCGCGGGCACGGCGGCCGACACGGAGATGACGACGCAGTCCGTGGCGTCGCAGCTGGAGCTGCAGCGGCTGCATCTGGGCCGGGCCATCCCCGTGGCCACCGCCTCCACCATCCTGCAGCGCACGCTGTTCCGCTACCAGGGACACATCGGCGCCGCGCTTGTGCTCGGCGGCGTCGACCGCACTGGACCCCACATCTACTGTATCTACCCTCATGGGTCTGTGGACAAACTTCCCTATGCTACTATGGGTAAGCCTTTTTATTAATTATTTACTACTGCCAAATACTGAACCAGATTGGCCTGAAGATGACTAAGCCAAAAACTTATTGCAAATATAAATTTTACTCTTTTTATGTTTTCAGGTTCTGGATCCCTGGCTGCTATGGCAGTGTTTGAGGCTGGCTGGAAGGCAAACATGTCTGAAGAAGAGGGCAAGAAGCTGGTCCGTGATGCCATCGCAGCTGGTATCTTCAATGACTTGGGGTCTGGTTCCAATGTGGACATCTGTGTGATCCCCACTACCGGCCCTGCCAAGTACCTCAGAACTTATGAAGAGGCCAATGTTAAGGTGAGATTACTTTCTCCATTTAAATATAGATTTTAGTTTCTTTGTTCATACTATACACCACAATATTCCTTAACTGCTTGTATTAAAATCATTGTTTTTCTGTTTCAGGGCAAGAAACAAGGTAACTACAGATACCCTATCGGTACAACGGCAGTGCTCAGACAGCGAGTGATTCCCCTGGAGGTGGAGTCAGTGACGGTGACCCCCACACAGCCCATGGAAGTGGAACCCTCGTCCAGCCGCCGCTAGAACACTATCTTATATACAGTATGGTTTAAATAAATGTAATGGTTTTCTAAGCGAGGGTTTTATTTGAAAGAAGTATAGAGGGTCAAAGGTTTATTATTTAAATAAAAAGTAATAAGTAAATGGACGGAATGTGATGTTACATCTTACATAGGTAATTAAGTACTCTTAATTAATAAATAATAAAAATATATTAGATCTAAGATAAAATATAGATTGTAGAAATAGCTTAGTTTAATACTGAGTATTTTGTGACAGATTCACTTTTTGATCCACAAACTTTCACCTTGAAGGATGAGTAAGGACTATAAATTAGCAGCCAAAAGGGCAGTATAACATAAAACTAAGTTGGACTAACCGGCTAACCTCTCTTATGCAAAATGAAATCCCAAGTATCTTTCCATCTGAGATTAATGAGATCGCTTTCAGTCAAATCCGTATCTCCGTAGTTGAGCACACTGAACTTCCTAAACGTGATTACAACATACGCCAACCACACCATCACGCACACAACAAACAAGTTACACAAATGGCGAGTTTTCTCATGGGAATGTAGTAAAAAGTACAAATGGTCGATGACGAAGGAGACTAGAAGTATTTTGAAGATGTAGGCGGGGAGGTAGTGATGTAGGAACAGAGTGCGGTCTAGGAAGAAGTATGGTAGGTAATGTAATAGGTATCCTAGGAACAGGACGGCGCCTGCGTCGTGGAAGGCGGCGGCGGCGGCGGGCGGCAGGCCGGGCAGCGCGCGCCGCCGGAGCAGCGCGTAGAGCACTAGCAGCCCGGCGTAGACTAGCACGGCCGCCGTGCCCGTGTACCACGTTATCAGGTTGCCGATGAGGTGGACTTGGGCCTAGAAATTAGAAATATTTATAATGTTTAATATGAAACGGTGATAGAATAATATTTTCTCAACAACGATACCGTTGTAGCATGAACGATTATGCAGTAAAAAAAGCTGACTAAAATTATCATAAATAATAAATCAACACTACCTAGCACTATTTTATGGGGAGCACAATAGCAGCCTCCTCGAGAAACCTTATTATGTAATAGCTGTTCCCGCGCGCTTCGCTTCGCCTTAAAAAGTTTTCCCGTGGGAATTCCGGGATAAAAGCCTAGTAGGGTCTAGACCGTATGTATACCAAAATTTCATTCAAATCCGTTCAGTAGTTTTGGCGTGAAAGAATAACAGACACAGTTACTTTCGCATTTATAATATTAGTTAGGATACGTTCGGCGCACCCTGGATAATGCTTTCACCACGGTGTCAGCCTATTATTTATTATTTAGCAAAGAAACTCACATTAGACGTAGGTGACAGCCAATAGGCGATCGAGCGCGTAAGCAGCGGCCACTCGTGCGGGTCGCTCGCGAACATGTGCCCGCTGGGCGCGTCCGGCGCGTGCGCCACCATCTTGTACTGCAGCTCTAGAAATTTCTCCCAGAACGACAGTTGCGTCGCCGCGGTGGGGATCATCTCGGCGGTCACTAGCTCGCGCTCGCGCTGCTTGCGGTCTTCAGCTGGAAAGGTAATGCAAATAAATTGATTAAAATGTGAATGATATATGCTTATGTATTGTCCCTCATCAACGTTATGTATAAAGGGCGCCTACTCAAGTCTCGTTTCATCTGCTCCTTATGTACCCTTGTAGTCAGCAAATGCTGTTTATCTAACTCGCCGATCTTTTCACGCTAAGAAGACCATACACTTTTCATAGAGATGTGAAATCTCTTCTGTCTATTAATGTCTTACGTGGATTGGTCACAGGAAGCAAAATACAAACACATCCCTCCATATCCACCAGAGATATGATCCACCCATGAAAGATCAGGTGACAGAAACAATAATAATATTCCAATGAATCCACTTATAACGGAGGCGCACGATATATTTGTGCAGGAAGCTCACATTTAGTGTAGCGATGTTCCTCGACGTTCCACACGGTGTCCTGGTGCGCGAGCACCTTGTCCGCCACCACCTCGTGCTGGTGGAAGCCCCACGCCGGCAGCTGCCGCCCGCTGAACCTGCAGATGGATGACACGGATGAGTCAGACGAATTAAGGCTTTTTTATTTTATATGTATACTTACCGTACAAATGTTTACTGCAAAAATCGAGCAACATTTAGTTCGGAAAAAATCTCAGAGGGAAGATACTTGCAGACGTGGCATCTATTCTATTCACTTCACATTACTCAGAGATAAATATAATTATTAATTACGGCTAGACAGCCGTAGATGCGCAACTAGATAGCCGTAGGTGCGCGAGTGCGGATTTTGCATTGATGAACGAATGGACAACATTTCAAAAAACTAAAGCTGCTATAAATCGAAAACCATTTCGAGATTTAGCTCTAAAGGGCACAAAAAAAATGTTTTTGTATTTTTTGGATGTATCATTTTCGAGAAAATCATAAAATAGTAAAAAAGTGCTGATGACGTCATGCATCAGGTGCGATGCATTTTGATGATCAAAGCCCATAGATTTAAAAACAAAGTAACTGTCACTTTCCTTTTTGATTAACGTTGACGTTTTATCGTGACGTTGTTGTTTATTTGGGTCATTTTCATTAATTCTGTTCTGACACTTTCTGACAATTTTTTTTATTTATTATTAAGAGATGACCTCTATATAATATGTCCCAGAGCATGCCACCGCCTACACAGCTGAAAAAATGCTTCTGCTTATTTTTTTACATGATAAGTACCTACTTTCCATCATCAGAAATATCAATGTCATTTGAAAATGACCCATTTGTTGATTGGCATGTAAACAAAGTTTAAATGTCACTTGTCAGTGTCATTTATGTTTTTTTCGAGACTCAGGCAATAGACAAAAATAAAAATTGAGCCTAATATGTAACGTCACTTCCGGTTTTAAAATAATTAACTTTAAAGTTAAAAATAACATGCAAAAATTAATGTATATACAAAATAAAAAAATACGGGTTTACTAATTTTCTATAAACTTTCCGAATAGCTAATAAAAATATAGGGTAAAGAAAATGAAATGTTGTCCATTATAAGAGTGGATTCCAATATCGCGTCCTTACCGCAATAGACGAATTAGTGCTTAATAATGGCGTTTTCACTGCGTCAAGTTACGTGGTTCCCTTCCAGTCTGTGTCCATTATGTATGTGTATAAAGCCTCGTATTCACTAGGCGACAAATTGTCGCAGAACCTGTCTAGGCACATGTCGTCTACGTGTCGCCGCGACGTCGCACTCTGTTCTGCGACGTCGCACGCGACTATACAGCGACATCTACGTGTCGCAGAACAGGTTCCGTGTTTTGGCTCGCGAGACAGAACTTCCTGCGACATCAGTCTAGCGCATAGAGTATATTTTTTTACTAGGTCTAGCGACCGCTGCTGTTGCAGAGTGTGGACGCGTGCGCGACTTCTGTCTTCTATCACGACATGTTACCAAAATGTTCTGAGAACACGCACCGTAGATGTTCTGTAACAGTCTCAGAACTTGTGCCCTAGTGAATTCGAGGCTTTAACGCACCTAAGTGCAGACCCTGAGTCCACATGTATGAGCCGGACTTGCGAGCGAATGCTGTCCCACGTGGCGCCGTCGCTCTCGCGGTTCACGATGTCCACGCGCCAGTAGAATACATAAAAAAATGGCAGCGTAGCCGTACGTACTCACTGAAGTACCATCGTTTCTTCTTTACCTCATCACGTTACTCACAGAGGCAAATAATGGCAGCCATCTGTGTATGTTGCATATATGAACGATAGACTAAGAGTATAACCGAGCGGCATAGCGCGCAGACGGAAGTTACGTGGTTCCTTATTAGTGTGTGTACCTACCTAAGCGCAGACCCCGAGTCCACATGAATCAGCCTGACTTGCGAGCGGATGCTGTCCCACGTGGCGTCGTCGCTCTCGCGGTTCACGATGTCGACTCGCCACAGGTTCTGCGCCGGCATCGACACGTTGTAGTCTATGTAGCAGGACACCTCCTGGGAAGGGTTATTAGGAAGTTATTTAATGATTTATTGTGTGAAGTAAGTGCATTCGGAAACCTATGTAGGTACTTTAAATTATGTTTTTTTTATATAGGTACAATGTATTTATGTATTCAACAATCTTTTAGAACTTTGGTGTATGGTAGGTATATATGATAGTAATATACGCGCATGGTGGAGATTAACAAACAAATTATATGATAGCAATATTCGAACTTCGGCCGCGGCACGGGTGAGTTATCGTTATACTCGTTATGTCGTTAAACTCGTTTAGTGCCCATTCCAATAATCACTAAAACGTATTTATTGCAAATTATGATATAGTGACGTTTATCTACGTCGATAACGAATCCGTGTAGCTGCAGCTGGAGAACAGAGTGTGGTGGCGGATGTAGATGTCGCCACTATACACACCTGTGACTGCGGCGAGGCGGCGGCGGCCACGTCGTGCGAGTTGAGCGCGCGGCTCGTGATGCCGTGCAGCAGCTGCACCGTGTCTCCGTGGCGGATGTAGATGTCGCCACTATACACACCTGTGACTGCGGCGAGGCGGCGGCGGCCACGTCGTGCGAGTTGAGCGCGCGGCTCGTGATGCCGTGCAGCAGCTGCACCGTGTCTCCGTGGCGGATGTAGATGTCGCCACTATACACACCTGTGACTGCGGCGAGGCGGCGGCGGCCACGTCGTGCGAGTTGAGCGCGCGGCTCGTGATGCCGTGCAGCAGCTGCACCGTGTCTCCGTGGCGGATGTAGATGTCGCCACTATACACACCTGTGACTGCGGCGAGGCGGCGGCGGCCACGTCGTGCGAGTTGAGCGCGCGGCTCGTGATGCCGTGCAGCAGCTGCACCGTGTCTCCGTGGCGGATGTAGATGTCGCCACTATACACACCTGTGACTGCGGCGAGGCGGCGGCGGCCACGTCGTGCGAGTTGAGCGCGCGGCTCGTGATGCCGTGCAGCAGCTGCACCGTGTCTCCGTGGCGGATGTAGATGTCGCCACTATACACACCTGTGACTGCGGCGAGGCGGCGGCGGCCACGTCGTGCGAGTTGAGCGCGCGGCTCGTGATGCCGTGCAGCAGCTGCACCGTGTCTCCGTGGCGGATGGCGTCCGGCGGTCGCGCCACGGCCAGCGACGCGAGCTCTGGCCGCTTCACCACCCACCAGTTGTTCACGTCTTTGAAGCTGTAGCAGGTCACCTGGGGGTGTTATTGCGAGAGTGGGTAAGATCATAAAAAAGAGGTACGAATTTTCCAGGACATGAGCGATAAGACCGCCATTTTTGTACATATGTGTTAGTATTTTAGTTATGTAAGTTTATTTTATGTGTGTGTACAAATAAAGAATATTCTATCTATCTATCTGTCAATATGAGTTTTATAGGCACATTGCAAATATTATCTGAAACCGGGGCTTATCATTTACAACAGGACATTAAGGACTGCGAATGATGATGATGCCACTTTGAATGACTTTTGATATCAGAACGTGAATAATGGTACAATACCTGCTGCTGGTGCGAGGAGCCGCGGCCGTCGGCGTAGCGCACGGGGTACACGTGCGTGTGTGAGTGCAGCCAGCACGTGCGCCCGTGCGTGTGTCTGTAATGATGGTAAATTAATTTTTAATCTATTAAGTATGGGCATTTTATATAGTGATTCGAATTCACATTCATTTAGATGTGACATGATGTCGCAATGTGGCATAGACCAATGTTATAATCGGTCAAAGCTAAAAAGAACCAAATTGTAGGTGTAGGAAGACATCTTTGGTCTATTTTAGATGGTGATCATTTAACATATATAATGCTCCATTGGTCTGAGAGGTATCACTGTTACACTAGCCCCATCTTTGGTTATGTTTTCAGCAACCTAACTACCTCTGCGCTCTGTTCCCAACCTGCCAATCATTAAAAAGGTATTGAAGTATATTCACCTGAGCGTAATCTGCGAGCCATGCGCCACATGCAGCGGCTGCCCGCGCGTGATGCTGGCCAGCCCGCCGCGCAGCGACGCCTGGAACGCGCTCGTCATCACACTGTCGTGCGGCCCAGCCTTCGGGAGCATCGCCAGGTGACAGTAGAACACCCCAGTATACACCGACAACGGAACCAACACCATGATTGAAAATCGCCAGAAAGCGGCCATGGTGAGCTTGAAGGTGCTTGAGTTAGGATGGCCCATCCAGTCCCATATTTGACGCCCGACTATGAAGAGGGCTAAATAGTAGGTGTATAGGCCGGAGTATTTTACTCTGGAATGAAATTGAGATTTGGATTAGGTGTTTTGTAGACATGTTTATGCTGCGGTAGAGTATGAACAAAGAAATATGTCCATAATCCAGACATGAAAAACTATTAAGCATTGAAGATGGAATCCTTTGAAATCAGGCAAAATAAAAATCTATTGGGTCAGCGTGATATCAAGTATTTCATTATATCTATTTTCATTTTTTGATGTGTCTTTTCATAAATAACTTGTACTCACGAGAAGCAGCACCCGAGTGCCACCGACCCCACACACAGCCAGGCGGCCGCCAGCGCGCCGGACCGCCGTGTGCTCCGCACTGTGCAGAGTATGCCCGCCAGGGCAAACAGCAGCTGGATGCACTCCAGCAGCATGAACCTCGATTGGGCCAGGAAGCAGTTCTCTGCGAAATAGGTATATTATGATAAATTCGGCTTTAAAAAAAGGGTGTGGTGGACCGAAAGGCAAGAAGGAACCGTAAAAGTGTGAGTTGAGGGTCCTATTAATTCTACTATAATTATAATAAGGAAAGCTTGTAGGAATGTTTGTTACCTTTTCATGTAATAAAAAGTACAGAAAAGATTTTTATGAAGCTTAGTATGCAGAGGGCTGAAACCCTGTATTAACCCCATAGGCTATAGGATTATAGAGAATTCCCAGTGGTTTTTTTTTAAGTGAAGCAAATAAGCAAAATGAGCAGTATATATATTTTTAATTAGTCTATAATAATATGATGTTTTCTCACTATAGACCTCTCCTTTGCAGGATTTGTGTTTTTTTATAAAAACATATTGACATCAAGCATATGAATAAAGCTAATCATCAAATTTAAATTTGCAATGTACCTATAAAAATATCAATTCTGTAAATAAAGTTTTAAAAGTATTCTTACCAAACAACACCAACAATGCAGCTAGTATAGCTGACCATTGTGAGACTGACAAAGCTGACATAAGCTGATATGTCATAGGCACCAGAAGGCTGCCGGCTATGGCTGGCACTAAGCGTAAGGCTCTTACAGGCACTGCATCAGTGTATGGTGAGCCAATCCTGTCAAATGTGAAGTTGCCATTGTAACCCGCAGCCCGTCCAGCTAAGTAGAGCAGCTGTTTGCCCAGAGGAGGGTGGGCATCAAAGAAGAAGACACCTTTTGTGTACAATGACACATATCTCCCATAGTGTAGCTCATCAAACCTGTAACAATTCGATATTCAAAATTATAATGCTGTTGTCCCTATTGTATAAATCAAGTAATTCAGAAGGAAGGTTTGTGTGAGAAGTAATATAAAGCATGTATGATGGGTTACTGGTCCATAATAAATTCAAACTAATTCAAATAAAAATAAAATTCAACATAATTAAAAATAAGTGGTTAGTGTAAAATATTTTTTTTGGAGGATGAGAGTAATTGCCAAGTACTTACACAATATGCTTGGGCTGTTCCAAATTGTAAAGCCGAGTATAGAGAGCTAAAAATAATAATATTAGCCATATTGGATCTATTTCCAAATAGATTTTTAGGCTGGGCAATTCTTTTTTCTTAACTTGAGCTATTTCTTTAGTCAATTTTGTTTCTTGACTGCTTATTCCACCGTTACATTCCTGTTTTGACTCAATTTCTCCTTCAGCAGGTGCCCCATCACCCTGTAATTTTTTTTAATTTCTTATAAGAGAAAATACATACTGAGATAAGTAGGACAAGAAATCTTAGTACGTTTCATGCAGAATTGTTCAAATTTATTGTCTTATTATAGTAAAAAAGTTACCAGTTCTCGGAGTGAACTTGGAAGTAGTTTTTCTGTATTACATTCCTCAGCTACTTGTTTGGCCTCATTATCATGTTTATTTTTCCGTTTTCGAATGCCTGTAGAGTTCTCCATCATTAAAATATGCGTATCAGCTATGCACCATAATTATATATTATTCACAACTGCTTTTTCTAAAGAAAAACACCTAATTTAGCTCAATAACGGTATTTTGAATTTTCCTCAATTTCGCGTTTTGCAACTTTTTTGACTTTTGTTGAAAAATTCGTCGACGTCAATGACGTTGTCAAACTCAAGGTGTTCTGTGTAGTATTTTCCAAGGGTCAGAATAATAACGGGGTATGGTGTGGACACTGGGGAAGCAGCATGCAGCAAGCAGCGGCATCAGTAGTGCAGTCAATGAATCAAAAACTCAGCTATAAGCAGCAGCTTATGCTACCGCTGCCGCTGCGCTACCAGCCCTAGATGTCCTAGCAGCCTTTCAGTACCGTAAAGTAAGTTTTTTTACTGCTCTGCCGAGTTTCTAATCATCATTATTATGATGTTCATGACATCACAGATAAATAATAATTCTGTGTTTTTTTAAGATTTGCGAATCGCGGTTCGCGGTTTTTCATCAGTTTCAGTTTTCAGTTTTTAGGTTTCCTATTTGTTGCAAAGTTTACAAAAATCTATCCTAAATTGCTACAAATAATGAGAACCTCAATATGGCTGATGATACTATTCCATGCCCAGTGTGTAATCGCCAGTTTCCACCGAAACTTGTGGAAGAACATGTAAACAAATGTTTGTTTCTCAATACACAAACATCTTCTAAACGAGATGGATCACATTTACAAGCAGTCTCACCTCAGGAAAAGAGATTCAAATCCAAAGATGCTAATGCAAATATATTTAAGGTCGGTAATAAACTCTAAAAACTTCATAAAATGAAAGTACTTTACAGACCTACCTTTTAACTTTAATAATGATTTCAGGAGCCTAAAAAAAGAGATCCTAGTACCCTGTCCGAATCATCGAAAGTCATTAACATAAAGCCCACATCCAGTAATGTTACAAAGAATCAATCTGCAAGCTTTACAAATTCTGATCAAACCAGTACAAAAAGTATACCACTGGCAGAAAGAATGAGACCCATTTGTCTGGATGATATAGTTGGACAGAAGGAATCATTTGGGGCTGGGTCTATGTTAAGGTCAATGTTAGAACATAAAAAGGTTCCAAATATGATTCTATGGGGTCCTCCAGGCTGTGGCAAGGTTGGTTTAACACATTTTTGAACCACAAATATTTACGATATTGTAAATGATAAAAAAGTACTTGACTTGAAATGCCTTTCTTAAACAGTAAAATTATAGCTGAGTATGGAAAACCCAAGTAACTACTACATTTATAAAAAATAAAAATGATTATTTTTTCAGACTTCATTGGCTAATGTGGTTTCAGCCATGTGCAAGGAGCAAAATAACAATTTGCGGTTTGTGAAGTTATCAGCTACTATGGCTGGAATTAATGATGTAAAAGAAGTTGTTAAAGTTGCCAAGAATGAGGCTCAGTTCAAGAGACAGACTGTCCTGTTCATGGATGAGATTCATAGGTAAAATCTTTAACATTGAATTTTTATATACACTTAAGGATACCTATTACTGGCCTTACCTTAGACACATTACTTTTGTATAATCTAATATAATCTAATTTGTAATACTATTGCTTATCAATAAATAAATAAAAAATGCTTTGTCAGCTGTTTACTGAAATTCCACTGTCCCTATAAAAGTTTCATACAGTTATAAACTATTGTTTCCTACAGAGTTTTCACCACTTGTTGTCATCTCGTTATTTGTAACATCATCTATTTCAGGTTCAATAAATTACAGCAGGACACATTCTTGCCTCATGTTGAAAATGGCACTATCATCCTTATAGGAGCCACCACGGAGAACCCCTCCTTCAGTCTCAACAATGCCCTGCTGAGTCGCTGCAGGGTTGTCGTGTTGGAGAAACTGAGTTCTGACGATGTGTTCCTCATTCTGGAGAAAGCTCTGGCCAAAAAGAATGCCATGCTGGTAGATGCTGATGGACCAACCAGAAAATGTGAGAATGAGGAGGACATTCCTAAGTAATTACATATTTTATTTTTTTATATAGGTATTTGATAATAATTTTGCTATATAACCAATACGAGTTCACGAGTTGCTGCTTGCAGGAGAGGTGCACTGATGCACTGTAATAGCCTTTTACCCTTTTCGGGGTTTTCTTCCTAGCCTAGTTTTTAGTACTACAAGAATACAAGATATAAACAGCACATAAAACTTACATTATTGAAACTGTGGTAAAGGGTGCATTCAATCTTTACTCTTTACATAGACATTGCACTCTCTGTATCTACACAAACTGTAAACTAAACCTTTTTCCCACCACCACCAGCTGCATAGTCGAGCGCGCCTCCCTACGCTGGCTCGCTGACGTATGCGACGGGGACGCGCGGGTCGCCCTCGGAGCCCTGGAGCTGGCGCTGGAGTCGCGCGAGCCCTCGGAGGAGGAGCTGCGGCGGCAGGGACCCGCCGTGCTGACGCTTGAGGATATACAGAATGGGATTAAGGTATGATAGAGGGTGATAGTTGTAGTAGTAAAACAAAAAGCACCTATATCGCACAGCATTTAGAATGAGTGCAATATAATTAAATGGTTGAAGACGACTTGTTGGGGGTCAGCGCAGGCTAGTGTTAAAGGATTTCTGTAGATACAATAACTATAAAAATTCCCAAAAAGTGTCTAAGATCACTGGATTGGGTAAGGTTAGCGTTGAAAAGAACCCAACAGATTTGAAATACACCCATCGAACTTATAACACTCGGCTCGCTGACGTATGCGACGGGGACGCGCGGGTCGCCCTGGGAGCCCTGGAGCTGGCGCTGGAGTCGCGCGAGCCCTCAGCCGAGGAGCTGCGGCGGCAGGGACCGGCTGTGCTCACGCTTGAGGATATACAGAATGGGATTAAGGTACGGTGAAGGGAGAAGAAGCATAGTAGGAGTGTCAAAAACCATCATAGGTATCGCTCGGCATTTAGAATTAGTGCAATATAAATGGTTGTCCTTAAAGACGACTTGTTGTAAGTCAGCCCAGGCTCTAGTGTTACAGGATTTGAGTAGATATCTAGGTACAATAACTATAAAAAATCCCAAAAAGTGTCTAAGATCACTGGATTGGGTAAGGTTAGCCCTTGAAAAGAACCCGCAACTTTTACAACAGATTTGAAATACACCCATCGAACTTATAACACTCGGCTCGCCGACGTATGCGACGGGGACGCGCGGGTCGCCCTGGGAGCCCTGGAGCTGGCGCTGGAGTCGCGCGAGCCCTCGGCCGAGGAGCTGCGGCGGCAGGGGCCCGCCGTGCTGACGCTTGAGGATATACAGAACGGGATTAAGGTATGATAGAGGGTGATAATTGTAGTAGTAAAACAAAAAGTACCTATATCGCACAGCCTTTAGAATGAGTACAATATAATTAAATGGTTGAAGACGACTTGTGTTGTGGGTCAGCGCAGGCTAGTGTTAAAGGATTTCTGTAGATATCTAGGTACAATAACTATAAAAAAACCAAAAAGTGTCTAAGATCATTGGATTGGACGTTAGCCTTTGAAAAGAACCTGCAACTTGAAATACACCCATCGAACTTCTTGGCTCGCTGACGTATGCGACGGGGACGCACGGGTGGCTCTAGGTGCCCTGGATCTAGCGCTGGAGTCCCGCGCGCCCTCGGCCGAGGAGGTAAATGGTTGTCCTTAAAGACGACTTGTTGTGGGTCAGCGCAGGCTAGTGTTAAAGGATTTGTGTAGATATCTAGGTACAATAGCTATAAAAAAAAACCGAAGCTGTCGAAAATCAATGGTTTGGATAAGGTTACCCCTTGAACAAAACACACAATTTAAACACAGATTTCAAATACACCCATCGAACCTATAACCCCCCTTCTATTTTTCTTTATTTAACCCTTCCCCCGTCCAGCGCACGCACATGCTGTACGACAAGGGCGGCGAGGAACACTACAACATCGTGTCGGCCATGCACAAGTCCATCCGCGCCGGCGACGACAACGCGGCGCTGTACTGGACCACGCGCGCGCTTTACGGCGGGGAGGACCCCCTGTATGTGGCGAGGCGGCTGGTGAGGGCCTCGGCCGAGGATATCGGTGAGTTGAGATGATTTGAGTGTATAGGTGGGGACACGATCGGTGCAGCGCCGCTAGAATATTGCAGCGGATTCCCGGATGATACTACTGGCTGCAACAAGCGGACGCGACGGCGCATCGTTATAGCTGATCCATACGAGAGATCGTTTAAGCTGTTCCGCAGTTTAGTCACGTATAAACGACGCCACGTCGCAGCGTATTCTATAAGACAAGTCGATCCGCGCGGGCGACGACAACGCGGCGCTGTACTGGACCACGCGCGCGCTGCACGGCTGGGGAGGACCCCCTGTATGTGGCGAGGCGGCTGGTGAGGGCCTCGGCTGAGGATATCGGTGAGTTAAGAAGTGCGGATTGGACTGTATAGGCGCGGACACAATTGGTGCAGCGCCGCAACAATGTTGCTTCTTTTGGCTGCAACAAGCAAAAGCGACGGTGAATCGTTATAGCGTCTGCCTCTTAGTAGCATGCGATCCATAGGAAAGAGCGTGTGATAGCTCGCATCATGCAGGTCCGCAGTTTTGTGTACGGGCTTAGTGTCGTATGAACGTCGTAACGTCGTCTATGAGACAAGTCGATCCTCGCTAGGCGTAGGTACCTACTTTGTCGGCTAGTACAGTAGCGCTTACAAATTACCTAAAATGATTTGCGCTTATGTTAGTTTACACACAATCTAAAAGTATCTAGCTTTTAGATTAGCACATTTCTGTGGCGCCGACTCTACGTCCAAACCAGTTAAACAAGCCTATACTTATTTACCAATCAAGTCTTATTTTCAATTTCAAGGTTTAGCAGACCCGAACGCTCTAGTGGAAGCAGTAGCAACGTTGCAGGGTTGCCAACAGCTGGGCATGCCTGAATGCAACGTATTGCTAGCCCAGTGTGCCGTGAGACTGGCGAGGGCACCCAAGAGCGTCGAGGTGTACCACGCCATGCAGAGGTGTCAGAGATCACTGGCGGAAGCGAAGGGGCCGCTTCCTTCTGTGCCGCTTCATCTACGGAATGCTCCCACCAAGCTTATGAAACAGTTAGGTATGTAATAGCAAATATCACGTTACGCGCGCTGTGCTCCTTTGCAGATCATAGCTGAAATACTAGAGCATTGGCATCATTGCTAGCTGTCGTATAGAGCCTGGAATATGATACGAGGCACAGCTTGTATACCTGTCCTTTTTTAAACATACCGTATATATAGTTAGCACATAATTTAAAATCCCCGAAGATACTACAGATACTCGTAGATTATCGAACCAAGACGCGGCCTATGGAAAGGCCATAGGCCGCGTCTTGGTTCGATCGCTTATGTTATACTGTGCCTATCATACAATATCACAATTTATTTTTTATAAATAACCACTTTTATTGCAGGTTACGCCCGTGGCTACAACACTAGGAATAAAAACGAGTCAGGTCTCTGTTATATGCCTGAAGGGATGGAGAATGTAGATTTCTTCCAAGGTGATAGTGCTATGTGATACTTAAAGTTGAATCTGTGTACATAAAAATTAAACAAAGTTTTCCTAATGTCCAAGTTTTATTTTCATAATCTCATTTTACAATATTGTATGACATGGTAAAAATTGCTATTTACAAGACTATAAATTTATTACATACTCCTAATATTGTACCTTCCGTAACGCTGACTTCTAAGTTTAGCTGCTAAGATTCATCTTGTCTTACAAAAATAAAACAACGCTACATTTGTCTTTTCATACATCTAAAACAAACTTTACCAAGAGCAAATAACTCGTAGGTGAGGAACCCAGAGAGAGTTTGAAGAAGTTATTTGCTCTTTGTAGTTTCCATGATGAACCCAGAAACAATCTCACATCATTTCACAATATCAACTGCAACACTGCAACTTATGATTAATTTAGAAAGGTTCACAGAAATTTGTCATTTGCGTGATAGGTTTCATTCAAACAGTTGAGATAGCTAGCCAAAATAATGATATTTTATAATATATCTATTGAAAATTAATATAATATGAAATTGATTCTTACAATAAAGGAAAATAAATAGAATTTAATATTCTCATTGAATGTTTATTTAAGAAAGTTTTATTACAGGACTTAACATTTGTGTATAGATAATTATCCTAGGACAGATTGCCAATCTGTACAAAAATACTTAAATTATTCCTATTTATATCAGCTATAACCTAATTCTTAAATCTAGTGTGGGTAAGCCATAATTTCTAAGCCAAATAAATTAGAATCAGACTCTAATTTAGAATTCTAAATCCTAACTTTGAAGGAACAATGTCTACGCGGGTCGAAAGATACATCCAAAATTTACTAATAAATCACACAAATTAAATAAGCTGGTCAAGTTCATAAAAGAACAATACATAAAACAATGTAATGTATAAAGTGGAAAATTTGCAGATCTGCAAATCCTATGATATAAAGTTGTAAAGTATAGCTACTGCTAACAAGCGGCGGCGCGGCGGCGGTGGCGGCGCCTAGAACACGTACTCGGGGCCCGCCATGTCGATGGCCCAGCGGAACTTGTCGCGTTGAGTCTTGTTGTAGATCTTCTCGATCGGCACGTCGTGTTTCTTGCACCTGCACAATCACACGCAAATATTTAAAAAAATACAATCCAAAAATAAAATACTTCCACACAGTGTGAGTGCCAGTGTGCGGTAAAACCTAAACTGGTTTTTGTCACACTGTTAGTATTTAAGTCTTTATTGTAAAAATATGTTTGATTAATAAATAATAAATAAAATAAATAAATAAAACATGTTTATGTAAGAATAGTTCGTCCAGGAATGTTACTCACCATGCGACGGAAATTCGCGGATCGAGATAGTTGAGCTTGGACGTGCCGAGGGCAATCGTCTTGTTCTCATCACGGTCAGTTTCCTGAAGCTCGAGCTTCTTCAACTGGTCCCGCAGACGTTCCAGTGCCTTTGTTTTCTTGTCGTGGTTCATTTTCTCCTTGACGGACCCCCGCTTGGCGGCCTTGGCCGACTGCCGCACATCCTCCTCGGCTTCATCAATTTGATCACGTTTAGCTTGGATTTTCTCCTTCAGTGCCTCCATGGATTTATCGTGACCTAAAAAATTCATAAAATCGAATTAGCACAGCATGCATGCATGATTGTACAACTAAAAGGGGGAAAATTCTGCATGAACCAAACATCAAAATCTGAATGAACCGAAAGAGAAATACGGTTATACGGTACCAAGGACATGACACACTATTTTTTTCTCCTACTGTTACAGATATTCTAAAATAACAGTTGTTTATGTTAAAAATTAATTATACCTTTCGGCACTGCCCGTTGATGGTTACATAAAACAGCTACAGCACGGTTGGCGCGATTGTAGGCTAGAATCTTCTCTGGTATAGAAGCATCACCGTCAGTGAGCTCATCCAACTGCCTCTGAAGTGTGATGGACGCGTTGTATGTACGGAACACCTTGGCAGTCAATCCTGGCATTAGCTCTTTCAGGTGCTCATTCAAGGTTTGGGTATTCAGCCTGTCAAAAAGGTCATCACTATCTTTTTTATTCTCCATGAAAAGCTCAAGGTTCTTGAAAACTCGTTTCTCCACTGGCACTTCATTATAGTATCTAATAGAATCTTTACCAAGAAAATCAAACACAACAACATATTCTTTACCATCCTTCTCCTTGTGCAATGCTATGTGCTCAACTCTCAAGGAGCAACAACCCACTGTATCAGCTTGATCATCATCTTTTTCATTACCAGCTCTCAAGGCAAGACGATCTATGAAGTATAAAGCTACTGCTCTTTGCCGCACTCGCATTTCCTTTGCTTTCCAGTCAGAACGGTAAGTATCTCTTATTTTATCAATGCACTTGTGGAGTTTTCTAGCTGTTTCATATTTTTGCCAATCTTTTTCACCTTTTAATTTAGAACTAGGGTTCAACATGACATACTTGGTTTGTCCTTGAACATTTTCTGTCCATGAAGCAAGCCAAGTAACTGTGTTATCATGGCGGACTTCCTTCCATTTGTGACCTTTAGGTGGCTTGGGCACATTACTGTCCTTAGAACAATTGATCAGAACATCCTCAGGCATGACCCGTTTCTTCAACATTCCCATTTTTGGATGTTCTCCTCGGCCACGGAACAGCCCAGGTGGTTCTATTCTAAAATTGCCTATTTTTTCTTTATGTCCGTCTATAATACAGAATCCATATTCTTTCTGTATTTCTTCATTTGTGGCTTTCAGTTGAGCTTTTTCCTCCTTTGTACGGTTTTTATTCTTTTCAGATACACTTTGGAAGTAAGCTTGCATCTCCTTAAAGTCACACTTTTTGAGATCTTTTATTAGTTTAGCTTCATCATGCGTCATCACCTTACGCCAGTCAGCGAAAAAGTTATTGTTGAACACTGATTTAGTAGTGTAGTCATGGTCCAACATGCGAGCATAGAACCCAGCCACTTCCTCGGCATCTTGCGACAGCCGAACCACTTTCCCGTCGTATCTGAACTTGACATTCTCAGGAATAGGTTCATAAGGTGGTGCAAATAGAGGACCTTTGTGTTCCAAGAATTTCCACTTAGTTCCATCATCTTTCTTTTCCTCTTCCCACCTAAAATAAACAACATATGAAATTAGTTTTAATTTGGTAAAATTAGAGCTAAATACCTGTCAAAACAGTTTTGTACCATTTATGCCTTTTACGTACGCGCAATTTACGTAACTGAAACACACAACTTGAAGTGGTTCTTAGAATAGGAACAAATTGAACTAATTTAACACCCAGGGAAATAATCATACTTGAAATGAAACATAACCTAAAATCTTCATTGTCACACTGACAGCATTCGACGTTAGCGCCATCTATGAGTAGCTGGTAGAATTGAAAACATTTCAATTTATTTAGGACATCTAATAAAGGCTACATGACAATGTATGAAATGAATACATTACCATTTCCATACTTCTGGCTCATCGTCTTGTTTTTTCTTCCGTTTAGTGGGACTCGGACCATCTTCAGTCTTAACTTTAGCCGCTGGCTTTGTTTTTGTAGGTTTCTTGGCCTTTGGCTCATCATCAGACATCTCTTCATCATAACCTGATTCTAGTAGAGAAAAAAATCATCCATAAGCTATTGGTTTATTTATAGTGGGATGAAGATGTGGTTTGGGTAAGATGGTAAGAGTAATTTAGTAAACAGGAAATGTCTGCATGTCACAATTACCTTTCTTAATTTTCTTCTTTTTGGGCTTCTTTCGCATAGTAAGAGGTGTATCGTCTTCACTTTCGCTCTTGACGGCACGGCGTTTTGGTGCCATACGCTCCAGCTATACAATTAAAAGACCTTGTTTAGTAAATAGCATCAATCAAGTATGGGTAGATAAATTTAAATCAGAAAACTTTACTATCGTCATTTTATGAGACATTACCAATGGGGTATCTTCTTCACTATCTTCATCCTTAATTTCTGAGAGTGGATCATCTTTAAACTGGGACATGGAATAATCACATGATGACATGGTGGTGTTGTTGGCTCCAGCGTATCCATCATCACTATCTTCTTCCTTCTTCACAGGTGGAATGTCTACCTGTGAAACAGTTTTGAATATTTAACTAATGTTGATTGGTACTGTAGTTATTTATTGGTTCAAAGTATTTGTTCTTTCATTGAATAATAGGTAAATTGAGGTTAGTACCTGCATGGGTTCAGCTTTAATAGAAATATCTTGAGAATCTTCAGTTTCTGTTTTGATTTTTTCATTCCTTTCACTGCTGCTTTTTTCTTTATCCTTGGAACTGCTATAAAATAAACACTAAAATTTATATTGTAAACAAATAAAATGGTAACCTAAATAAAATGACAACTGTATTTTGACATACTATAATGATTTTGATTAATTACAGATTAAAAAGTATATACTGTCTAGAATTAAATTATTATTTTACCTCTGACCTAACCTATAACTAGTTATTATATCTTCGATACCATTTTGATGCTACAATCATAATAACTATGTAGTTTATATCCAAATGTGTCAGGAAAATTCTAAAGCTATGATAATATTAAAAAGATAGACAAATATCAGTGGTAGAATAACTTGATAAAGTTAACCTACACTTATAAGTAAAGTGGGATTAATAATGTTAAACCTACCTGTGTTTTGATTTAGAGCTTGAGTTCTTATCCTTGTCACTGCGGTGTTTGTCTTTGTCACTTCTGTGGCGATCCTTCTCTCGCTCACGATCTCTGTCTTTAGACTTATGTTCTTTATCCTTTGATGATGAGGATTTGTGTTCTTTATCTTTTGAGGATGATGAAGACTTCTTCTCATCATTACTTTTACTGTCTTTCCTGTCTCTGTCACTCCTGTCCTTGTCCCGATGCTTGTCTTTGTCACTGCGGTGCTTGTCACTTCGTTCCTTGTCCTTCTTGTCTCTGTCACTACGCTCCTTATCTCTGTCACTGCGCTCCTTGTCTCTGTCGCTGCGATCTTTGTGCTCCCTGTCTTTGTCACTTCTCTCCTTGTCTTTACTTGATGATTTGTGAGAACTGCTGTGGCTTTTACTGCTGGAGTGCTTCTCCTTATCTCTAAAATTAAAGAAAGGCACTTTAGGCGTTTATAACTTGCAAATTCACACATGTATAGATGGGAATGTTCTGGAAAGCTAACCTGCTTGAGCTGCTGTGCTTGGAGCTCTTGTGGTCGCGGTCCTTGTCGCGGTGCTTGTCCTTGCTGGACGACTTGTGGCTCGACTTGTGCTTGTCCGAGCTGCTGCTATATCCGTTTTGCATACCATTCACGTGCTCGTTTTTATTACCATTTACCTTCCCCTGTGAAAGTAATAAGAAAGACATTTTAGAACTTAACCTCGCAAATAATTTACTTGAAAACCTAACCAATCTAACAGACCGTGGTTCAAAAAGCGCAATGTGGTCATGAAATCGATTAATAATTTCAAAGTCACACCGACGCTTTACATTATAACTGGGACTTAGTCGTTGACGCCATATTGGGACTTAGAAAAATTTCGCTTCGTGGACGTTCACCAGTAGGGAGGCTTATACAAGTTAATATAAGACGAATTAAATCTATAAAATGAAAGTTTATTGCAATAGAAGTTAATAGGAATACTTACTGCTCCTTCATCATTATCACTTGCTGGGTTTTCAACACTCATTTTGCCTACGTTGAATCAACGCGACGTAAAGTTCCACAGAATAGAGTACATGGGTGGCCGGGCGACCGCAAATTCAAAGTGCCATGAAGTACGTGAACTAAACTGAAGTTAGCGCGGATTGCGGATTGCGGATTGATGAACGAATTTATGAACGACTTGCATTTTTTACTTCACTCTAATGCTACCACCCCACTTGGCTAATCGTATTTGCTTATTTGCCAAAATTGTGCAACTGTATATTCGCCAAAAATATTGCCAACATTTTTGGTATTGGGCAAATATTAAATATAAGAATAGCCAAGTGTGGTGCCAGCATTAATTATGTTGCGTCCCCCACACAATCAGCCAAGCAAATTAATAGCTAGTAGGTTAACCCAGAAATCACAAAAGCCATGCAATACAATAAAATATGAAATTCCAAAAAATAATAATATTTAAACTTTAAAGATAATAATGTTGCAGTCAAATGACAAAATCCAGTATATTAAAAATAAGTCATACTAGTAATTCGTAATTTGGTACTACCTACCAAAGTATAAGGCATAAATTGAATGGTAAGCTTCGAATACTGAGTTGATTTAAATACATATGTATAATATTAACTTACTACGGACGGAACCGTTATGGATTCGTCATGTCTGTCCGTACAGAGGACTTCAATATGGGTGGCACTATTCATCAATGCTACCAGCCCACTTGGCTATTCATATTTAAAAAAAAACTGCCGTGTGTGTCAGTATGTTCCGTATTTGGCAAATATGTACAGCAAACATCAAATTAATATGAATAGCCAAGTGTGGTGCCGCATTAAAAAAATATCCCCTCACTGGTTCATTCCTTCATTCATGGTTCAACGCTCGTATGTGTGGCTAGGTTCAGACTATTATAAATGTTGCTATTATAAAAAAAAAAACAAACTCTCGTTTGCTTGTAACAGATTTTAAGCTCAGAATAATGTGTTTTAGACAACACGTTTTTTTTCAAAACATCTAAGTTTGATGAAATATATTAAAGTGCCTCCGGATAATATATTTCCAATGATTTCAAAATATATATAAAGTCAATGGCTATGTCGCATCTGCCAGCCGCCGCAGTATTTATCCTGCTTACCTAGCACGGGTTGAAAGAAATGCGTCATGCGTGGAAGATTACCTTTTGCTAAGCCTTGTCATGTGAATCTTGCGTCTCATGCTCGGTATGTAGGATACATGATTCCTCACAAGAATTTGATTTGCCCAATAATCAGGAGACTCTGTGATTGTCTCTACTCAGCAGAAAACAACATGATTTTGTAAATTAACATTTAAGTAATTCATATTTATTGCTTAAATAAAGATTAACAATATGTGTTTATACTTCATTTTAGTTGGTGTTCAATTTATGTGATATTTCATACTTTTTTTGCATTATGTTAACTGTTTACCCCTATTTACTTTCTTTAGCTGTTTCATATACAGGTTTGCCTTTTGAGTCCCAAGTGTTCTTCAGTTTTTTGAATGCAAATGCCATGTAAATTGCTGTAAAGAAAACAAATATAAAATTAATAATTAGTAAAACATAGAACATCACCGGTATGAAGAAATAAATGAGTATAATCATACAACTTACTGGCAACTTCCCACTCTGATTTACTCATAGTACCAATACGGTCATTCTCATTCTTTTTCTCTGCTTGCTCAAAGAATTTCTTAGCATGTTCATAATCAGAGTCTTCCCCAATCAGCTCCTTGCCAGGGGGGGCTGGGTAACTCTCAAAACACATTATCCGATTTAGTAACTGTTTGTAATTCTTTGAGTGGTCTTTGTAGAAATCTGCAAATCTTGCTTTATAAACTAATTCTAGCCCAAACTCTGCTGCTAGTTTTACAAAGAGCTCAAAATTAACTAGAAATTCTGGGCAGTCTACAACTCCTTCTAGATGAAAATCATATTTAGCTCCAAACAATGGAAACCCTTCTTTGGGGTCAAACAATAAGCTTATATTAAATATTCTGTTTCCAAATTTACCATCAGGCGCCTTTTGAGCACGGCTGACCACTTCATAGGCATCAGGAATAGTACCAAAAAAGTAACCATCTGGTCTAAGGCACTCTGTAACATTTGTCAGCATGCGTCGAGCCTGACCATAGCTTTCAAAACTGTAATGTAGACCAAATT
Source organism: Plutella xylostella (assembly GCF_932276165.1). Lineage (NCBI taxonomy): Eukaryota > Metazoa > Arthropoda > Insecta > Lepidoptera > Plutellidae > Plutella > Plutella xylostella. Next base: position 4,001,142 of record NC_063984.1, on the reverse strand, counting down.
GGCAGCTTACTACATCAAAATGCATTGATGCATCACTGTACTTATCTCGGAGTGTCTCCTTGCTACAGTCAGCTGCTATAAACTCAGCAGCATAAACACGATTGCATCGTCTTTGCAAATCCTCATAGCGAGCCTTGCATTGCTCCACAGAAACTTCAGCTATGTCAGCAAATACTACTCGGTCAACCCTAGCTTTTTGCCATTTGCTTAAGTCACCTCCTTTTAAGACGAATTAAATCTATAAAATGAAAGTTTATTGCAATAGAAGTTAATAGGAATACTTACTGCTCCTTCATCATTATCACTTGCTGGGTTTTCAACACTCATTTTGCCTACGTTGAATCAACGCGACGTAAAGTTCCACAGAATAGAGTACATGGGTGGCCGGGCGACCGCAAATTCAAAGTGCCATGAAGTACGTGAACTAAACTGAAGTTAGCGCGGATTGCGGATTGCGGATTGATGAACGAATTTATGAACGACTTGCATTTTTTACTTCACTCTAATGCTACCACCCCACTTGGCTAATCGTATTTGCTTATTTGCCAAAATTGTGCAACTGTATATTCGCCAAAAATATTGCCAACATTTTTGGTATTGGGCAAATATTAAATATAAGAATAGCCAAGTGTGGTGCCAGCATTAATTATGTTGCGTCCCCCACACAATCAGCCAAGCAAATTAATAGCTAGTAGGTTAACCCAGAAATCACAAAAGCCATGCAATACAATAAAATATGAAATTCCAAAAAATAATAATATTTAAACTTTAAAGATAATAATGTTGCAGTCAAATGACAAAATCCAGTATATTAAAAATAAGTCATACTAGTAATTCGTAATTTGGTACTACCTACCAAAGTATAAGGCATAAATTGAATGGTAAGCTTCGAATACTGAGTTGATTTAAATACATATGTATAATATTAACTTACTACGGACGGAACCGTTATGGATTCGTCATGTCTGTCCGTACAGAGGACTTCAATATGGGTGGCACTATTCATCAATGCTACCAGCCCACTTGGCTATTCATATTTAAAAAAAAACTGCCGTGTGTGTCAGTATGTTCCGTATTTGGCAAATATGTACAGCAAACATCAAATTAATATGAATAGCCAAGTGTGGTGCCGCATTAAAAAAATATCCCCTCACTGGTTCATTCCTTCATTCATGGTTCAACGCTCGTATGTGTGGCTAGGTTCAGACTATTATAAATGTTGCTATTATAAAAAAAAAAACAAACTCTCGTTTGCTTGTAACAGATTTTAAGCTCAGAATAATGTGTTTTAGACAACACGTTTTTTTTCAAAACATCTAAGTTTGATGAAATATATTAAAGTGCCTCCGGATAATATATTTCCAATGATTTCAAAATATATATAAAGTCAATGGCTATGTCGCATCTGCCAGCCGCCGCAGTATTTATCCTGCTTACCTAGCACGGGTTGAAAGAAATGCGTCATGCGTGGAAGATTACCTTTTGCTAAGCCTTGTCATGTGAATCTTGCGTCTCATGCTCGGTATGTAGGATACATGATTCCTCACAAGAATTTGATTTGCCCAATAATCAGGAGACTCTGTGATTGTCTCTACTCAGCAGAAAACAACATGATTTTGTAAATTAACATTTAAGTAATTCATATTTATTGCTTAAATAAAGATTAACAATATGTGTTTATACTTCATTTTAGTTGGTGTTCAATTTATGTGATATTTCATACTTTTTTTGCATTATGTTAACTGTTTACCCCTATTTACTTTCTTTAGCTGTTTCATATACAGGTTTGCCTTTTGAGTCCCAAGTGTTCTTCAGTTTTTTGAATGCAAATGCCATGTAAATTGCTGTAAAGAAAACAAATATAAAATTAATAATTAGTAAAACATAGAACATCACCGGTATGAAGAAATAAATGAGTATAATCATACAACTTACTGGCAACTTCCCACTCTGATTTACTCATAGTACCAATACGGTCATTCTCATTCTTTTTCTCTGCTTGCTCAAAGAATTTCTTAGCATGTTCATAATCAGAGTCTTCCCCAATCAGCTCCTTGCCAGGGGGGGCTGGGTAACTCTCAAAACACATTATCCGATTTAGTAACTGTTTGTAATTCTTTGAGTGGTCTTTGTAGAAATCTGCAAATCTTGCTTTATAAACTAATTCTAGCCCAAACTCTGCTGCTAGTTTTACAAAGAGCTCAAAATTAACTAGAAATTCTGGGCAGTCTACAACTCCTTCTAGATGAAAATCATATTTAGCTCCAAACAATGGAAACCCTTCTTTGGGGTCAAACAATAAGCTTATATTAAATATTCTGTTTCCAAATTTACCATCAGGCGCCTTTTGAGCACGGCTGACCACTTCATAGGCATCAGGAATAGTACCAAAAAAGTAACCATCTGGTCTAAGGCACTCTGTAACATTTGTCAGCATGCGTCGAGCCTGACCATAGCTTTCAAAACTGTAATGTAGACCAAATTGGCAGCTTACTACATCAAAATGCATTGATGCATCACTGTACTTATCTCGGAGTGTCTCCTTGCTACAGTCAGCTGCTATAAACTCAGCAGCATAAACACGATTGCATCGTCTTTGCAAATCCTCATAGCGAGCCTTGCATTGCTCCACAGAAACTTCAGCTATGTCAGCAAATACTACTCGGTCAACCCTAGCTTTTTGCCATTTGCTTAAGTCACCTCCTTTTCCACAGCAAATATCCAGAACCCGTAATTTTCTTCCATAATCTTTTTCCCTTAGCTTGTCGGTATATTCTTGAATAAGAACACTTTTCACCCAGTTGTTAAAATTTCTTAGATAAAATATGGGAGAGTTGAACCGTTCTTTCATGCCTTTTTCTTCTAGATTATTATAGTGTGCAGCCACGACGCTAGCGTGTTCATCAGATTTAGGCATTTTAGAAGGTTTATCAGATTCTTCGGTATCACGTTCTGGAGATTTTCTCTTCAAAACCGTAGAATTGAGTTCGTCTTCATTAGCATTGATGTTTTCTCCAGTTGACGCCATTTCGACAATATTTTTTAAAGTCTTCTACCTGAAATATATTTTTAATGCACTTGAATATCTCAGAATAAACTGATTTTAAGTAACAAAAACCGCAAAAACCCTAATTCCAACTTTAGAAGCAAGAGAAGACAAACAAGATGAGAAGTCGAAACAAAAACGAAAATAAAATTGAATGAAATGAATGCTTTACAAATGTCACAATCGTACCGGTACCGGTGTGGTGACGTGAACTTGTCAAGGAACACACAGATCAATCCTAACTAATCCTAACTAATATTATAAATGCGAAAGTAACTGTGTCTGTCTGTCTGTCTGTCTGTCTGTCTGTCTGTTACTCTTTCACGCCAAAACTACTGAACGGATTTGAATGAAATTTGGTATTCATACGGACTAGACCCTGGGAAAGAACATAGGCTACTTTTTATCCCGGAATTCCCACGGGAAAACTTTTTAAGGCGAAGCGAAGCGCGCGGGGACAGCTAGTAAAATATATTTTTGTACAGCTGGCAAGGAGGTAAAAGACCCGATACACTAGCGGATGCGGCTAAAGCTGCACACAGAACGGCCAAACGAACGCCAACGAACGGGTTTCGTTGACCTTCGTTGCTGCATTCTGCCCTGTATTATCTTATATATAAAACTGTATTGCTGTTCCTTAGTCTCGCTAAAACTCGAGAACGGCCGAACCGATTTGGCTAATTTTGGTCTTGAAATATTCGCGGAAGTCCAGGGAAGGTTTAAAAGGTAAGAAAAGTAGGGTAGGGTAGGGTAGGGTAGGGTAGTGTAGTGTAGTGTAGGGTAGTGTAGTGTAGTGTAGTGTAGTGTAGGGTAGTGTAGTGTAGTGTAGGGTAGTGTAGTGTAGTGTAGTGTAGTGTAGTGTAGGGTAGGGTAGTGTAGTGTAGTGTAGGGTAGTGTAGTGTAGGATAGGGTAGGGTAGTGCAGTGCAGTGTAGTGTAGTGTAGGGTAGGATAGGGTAAGAGGCGGTATGAAGTTCGCCGGGTCAGGTTTAGTGTAGGGTAGTGTAGTGTAGTGTAGGGTAGTTTAGGGTAGGGTAGTGTAGTGTAGTGTAGTGTAGGGTAGGGTAGTGTAGGGTATTGTAGGGTAGTGTAGTGTAGTGTAGGATAGGGTAAGAGGCGGTATGAAGTTCGCCGGGTCAGCTAGTTTATGATAAATATCCATCGTTGGGCGTTCGTTGGACCGGTCTGTACACAGCTTAACGGATGCGGCTGTCGGCCGGGCCGCGACTGATAAGTGTGCACGGTCTTTTGGGTCGTTTTGTGCCAGATCGCTCTCGGACGTCTGAAAGCTGAAGTTCAGTCCATAGTTACGTCCGCAACTTACGTGAACAGTGTAGTGTACATTCCTTACCTAGGTTTCCTAACCTAAGGTACCGACACACCATCAGACGCGGCTGTCAGCCGTCAGCCGCGACTTAACCCCTTAGGCCTTGGTCTCCTATTTACGCCGTAGTTCGCGTCCAGCGTCACGCCGTAGGCCGCGTCACGATGCTCACTATAGAAATGTACTGATGCGGTCTCCCTCACACGCCGACGTTGGCGCGTAGACATAATGAGCATTGTGACGCGGCCCACGGCGGTGACACTTGACGCGACCTACGGAGTAAATAGGAGACCCGGGCCACTGCATACAATGCCATATTTGGCATTGAAAGTTTTTGGCCCCTCATTTAAATTTTATAGAATATTGGCTTGGCTAAAATAAATCTCAGATAACGTGGTTGACATAATGAAAATAAAAAACCGACTTCAAAAACCACTAAAATGTAAGAAATAATTTAAGGTTTACACAAATTATATGTGACAGTACAAATATACCTAAGCAAAAATTGTTCTTTTTTGATGTTGGTGCCATATTTCTTCAGATTACTTTGTCACTGCACCAACATCAAAAAAGAACAATTAACCTTAAATTATTTCTTACATTTTAGTGGTTTTTGAAGTCGCTTTTTTTAATTTTTTAATTATTATTTTATTTTATAGTTTTTAGTTTATTTGCAATAATTTTTAATCAAAAGTAAGATGCAAATGATACCGAAAAGTCCTACTAATCAATACGAATCATTCAAGCCAAAACACGAGGACACCCTTGACTGTCTTCCGTTTCCATCATCAGATCAGCTCAAGGTCACCATAATATTTTTTTGTTATAAGAACTATATTTACGTTCTTAATTTCATTAGAATCCGTTAATATGTGTCCAAAATGGAAATTCATACCCTGTTTTTACCCCTTTACCCACCCTTAGGGGTGAGATAAAATTCTGAAAAAAAATGGAACCACCTGGGAGCTCAACCCAATAAAACAAAAAAAGAATTTTTAAAATCGGTTCATAAGCGGCGGAGTAATCGGTGAACATTCATTAAAAAAAAAATATCCCGACGAATTGAGAACCTCCTCCTTTATTTGAAGTTGGTTAAAAATATGGGTGCGTATTGCGACGTATAAAAACTAAATGTATATATAAAGTATGTACGTATATGTCGCAGCCGGATCGTATAATCCGCCGTATTACATTACGGCTGGCCGCATTACAACACAGGGCCGCTTTGTAATGCGCCGGATCAACGTTTAGCCGCATTGTCCTTTGAATACGTTCTTCAATACGGCGGCCCACGTTTAGCCGCATCGTACTACTACTGAATTGTAGGGCGACCATGTCCATACTAAGCATGACATTACAGGTGAAGGATTTTTGTAATCATAATAGAGTAAATCTATCATATGGACTTCCATTAAAGTATCAAAATACTGTTCATGGGCACTACTCGGATTGTAGGATCTTCGGAATTATTATTCTTCATCATCAACATCACTTCTGGACGTAGGCCTCTCCGAAAGCCCGCCACTGGATGCGATCTACAGCTTTCCACATCCAATCATAACCAGCCACCTTTCGCAAGTCGTCACCCCATCTAGCCTGAGGGCGTCCCACACTACGTTTGCCTCGTCGCAGTCTCTTCAAGATCAAATAACCTTTGCCGGCCACATTTATATGTTTTGACCCAGTAGTATTATCTGGAAATCCGCCGACCAGCAGAAACCATGGTCACTTTAGGTGATTGATGTGCGTTATAACGTTTGTACGTTTTTCACTGTACCGCATTGATCGGAATAGAAATTATTTAATTTCACGTGAAAATTGTTCTTGAAGTACTGTTTACTAGCATATTTAACACGATTTCTTCGTTTTAATCATCATCAAATATCTGTATCCAACGCCATTATTGTTATTATGTTAAGCAGCGCTACGAGTGTTAAAAATCAAAACTAAAATCTTTCAAAGCGGCGGCTAATCTCTCGCCGTATTACATAACGGCCAGCCGTATTGAATGACGTATGATGTCGAATACAATCCGGCGCATTTTCATTCAGCCGTATTCAATACGGCTAAACGTTGATCCGCCGCATTACAAAGCGGCCCTGTCTTGTAATGCGGCTAGCCGTCATGTAATACGGCGCGTTATACGATCCGGCTGCGACATATATACCGGCCCAACGAACGCCCAACGAACGCCCAACGATGGATATTTGTCATACATAATACAGGGCAGATTGCAGCAACGAATGTCAACGAAACCCGTTCGTTGGCGTTCGTTTGGCCGGTCTGTACGCAGCTTTATGGGGACTTCCGTTTTTTTTCTCACTAGTTGGGTCGTTAAGTCTAGTCAGAGTTGAGTCAGAGGCCTTCGTGCAGCTAGAAAACATCTGACAGCCGGGTTGCCCACTTGCCCGACAACTTGAGTGCATTGTACTCACATTGTACCTACTCGTTCAAAAACGGCGATACGGCTCGCGACGGCTCACGTGAGTATGTACAGCGAAAAGCTCACCCGTGTCTATTATTACTAGCTAAGTATAACACATAGTAGCGGCAGCCCTAACTTAGTCCTAGAATCTATTTACCCAGAGATATTAGGTACATATTATTATGTTGGTAACTTGTCTAGCTATTACCATACAGTTATTTTTCGCTGAAAGCCTGGTATGGCCTCTTTCAGAACGACATGGATCAATAGGATAGCAATGAATTCAAAAGGATTACGCTAGTAATATTTGGCCTATCGAGCAGCATCACTATAACCCTGTGTGCTGTAGGAGTCGAAGGCACAGAGTCACTACAGTGCCTATGTCGTAGCCGGATCGTATAATCCGCCGTATTACATTACGGCTGGCCGCATTACAAAACAGGGCCGCTTTGTAATACGGCGTATCAACGTTTAGCCGGATTGTCATTTCGATACGTTCTTCATTACGGCGGCCCACGTTTAGCCGCAACGTACTACTAAATTGTAGGGTGACCATGTCCATGAAATTACTGCTGAAGGAATTTTGCGGTTTCGGTAGTTTGACAAACATTTTGTAATCATAATAGAGTGGGAACACCCAAATATTCCGAAAAACTTTTTTCCGAATTTGATAACCCCGAATATGTAATTTACGAAATATTGCAATACCGATTTTTTTAAATACCGAATTATAATAATGACGAAAATTATAATTTCGAATATTATAATCACGAATATTGTTATTACGATTGTTAAATATACGAATGTTAAAAAATACGATTACTTTAATATACGAAAAATAAAATACCGATTTATTATAATCACGAAAAAGTCAAATCCCGATCGGAAATATGATAATTCGTGATTTTGACAAAAAAACATAAACGTCTTTAAAACTTTAGAACCAAAACCAAAAGATAGGTGCGACGACGAGCAAAGCGAGGAGGAGCGTGTTAGGTGCACATAGATATCGAAAAACAAAGCGGAGCGCAGCGAAGCGGAGCGGAGCGTTTCAAATATAGAGCAAAACAATTGCTAGGATTTTTATGGTGTTGAAACTTAAAAACCTTAGGACCTAAACCAAAAGATAGGTGCGACGACGAGCAAAGCGAGGAGGAGCGTGTTAGGTGCACATAGATATCGAAAAACAAAGCGGAGCGCAGCGAAGCGGAGCGGAGCGTTTCAAATATAGAGCAAAACAATTGCTAGGATTTTTATGGTGTTGAAACTTAAAAACCTTAGGACCTAAACCTAAAGATAGGTGCGACGACGAGCAAAGCGAGGAGGAGCGTGTTAGGTGCACATAGATATCGAAAAACAAAGCGGAGCGCAGCGAAGCGGAGCGGAGCGTTTCAAATTTAGAGCAAAACAATTGCTAGGATTTTTATGGTGTTTAAACTTAAAAACCTTAGGACCTAAACCTAAAGATAGGTGCGACGACGAGCAAAGCGAGGAGGAGCGTGTTAGGTGCACATAGATATCGAAAAACAAAGCGGAGCGCAGCGAAGCGGAGCGGAGCGTTTCAAATTTAGAGCAAAACAATTGCTAGGATTTTTATGGTGTTTAAACTTAAAAACCTTAGGACCTAAACCTAAAGATAGGTGCGACGACGAGCAAAGCGAGGAGGAGCGTGTTAGGTGCACATAGATATCGAAAAACAAAGCGGAGCGCAGCGGAGCGGAGCGGAGCGTTTCACATAATATAGCTTAAAAAATATTGTTTTTATACGCATTATGCTGCATAATTCATATAACCATTTCTTGTTAACTAAGAAACATTCGGGAATTTGTATTTTCGGAATATTAAAACTTCGGGATTCGTAATTTTAACAATTCGATATAATAAAAAAATGTACTTTTGAAACATCGAAATAATAATATTCGGAAAATTGACTTTCGTCATTTTAATAAATATGTTGTTTGAAATTTCGTTTATAAACTATTCGTGATTTTCGTTATTCGGAAACTTAAAATTCGGGATTGTGAATTATTCGGAACTATGAAATTCGAAATTTTAAAAATTATTATTCGTAAAAAAGTAATTCGGAATTATGTAGTGTACTTCCGTTAAAGTATCAAAATACTGTGCATGGGCACTACTCGGATTGTAGGATCTTCGAAATTATTATTCTTCATCATCATCATCACTTCTGGACGTAGGCCTCTCCCAAAGCACATCACTGGATGCGATCTATAGCTTTCCACATCCAATCATAACCAACCACCTTTCGTAAGTCGTCATTTCATCTAGCCGGAGGGCGTCCCACACTACGTTTGCCTTGTCGCAGTCTCTTCAAGATCAAATAATCTTTGCCGGCCACAATTATATTTTTTGACCCAGTAACTGTGTGGAAATCCGCCGACCAGCAGAATCCATGGTCACTTTAGCTGTTTGATGTGCGTTATAACTTTTGTACGTTTTACACTGTTCCGCATTGATCGGAATAGATATTATTTACCTAATTTCACGTGAAAATTCTTCTTGAAGTCACTGTTTACTAACATATTTAACACGATTTCTTTGTTTTAATCATCATCAAATATCTGTATCCAACGCCATTATTGTTGTTATGTAAAGCAGCGTCACGAGTGTTAAAAAAACGAAACTAAAATCTTTTGATGCGGCGGCTAATCTCTCGCCGTATTACATAACGGCCAGCCATATTGAATGACGTATGATGTCGAATACAATCCGGCGCATTTTCATTCAGCCATATTCAATACGGCTAAACGTTGATCCGCCACATTACAAAGAGGCCCTGTCTTGTAATGCGGCTAGCCATAATGTAATATGGCGGATTATACGATCCGGCTGCGACACCTACATTATTTAAACTGAGAAGGCTGGTCGAAGGCTGGTTGAAGGCTTTTTCAGAGTCCAAAAACAGTTTTTTGTTTTGAACGTACAAATACAGTCGTGCATATTATAGGTATGTGTATTGTAAATAAGTAACAACTCGAGTTACAAGTTGCAACTGCTACGGGCGGCCGCGGTGTGCGGCTGGATAGCGTATTCGATGGATTTGTTTCTGTATGAAATTAAATATCACCATAATAAAAACCCATCAATAATAAAATATATCTTCTTAGTATAATTTACTTATTTAAATCACGTCACAATCTACAGTCGTCGAAATATAATAGGCCCGTTTGGACAGCTACACAAATTTACTATTTACTCTTGATTTACTTGATGAAATACATAAAGAGACACATAATCTGGCTTATTTTTTGACGACTGAAAGATAAAAGAAGAACTTTTGAAGCACCAAAAGTTGTTGTTTAGATTTGTTATGATTTAGATTTGACCAAGGACTTTGTATATAGACTTTGTATATTTCTATATACAAAGTCCTTGGATTTGGCACCAGCTGTCATCCCATACATTTTCGAGCTGTCCAAACGGGCCTATTATATTTCGATGACTGTAGGTACAGTGAAACTATAAAGTCCTGAAATTAAATGAGGGCACTGCTATCTTTCATGTAGCAACCCTATATAGCGAAACATAACTGACTTTGATACTTGAAATTTTGCCTGTTAACTTCCTACCTATTTATGTATTTTAAAAACAACTCACCATCCACAAAAAAGCTCTTATACAAGCTAGAAGGTGTTAATATGAAGGCTAATAGTGAAACCAATAAATATTTATTTAGATAACGTTATTACAACTGTATAAAAAAAACTGGATCTGTTGACGAAGGGCACACATAGCAAAGACATCAATTTCTCTTTTTGGACGGCCAGTTCTGTTTCTTCCAGGAGTTAGGAATATTCCATATTTTGCGCTCTTTGGCACGCTGGTCCGATATAACTATAAAATAAAAAAATCTTTTTGAGTTACACAATGCCCCCCAAATTCACACAATGTGAATTTAGTAAGTAAACAAACATATATCTTCAAGTATCAAAATGTTAAGGTTTGACTCAACTGAAACCAGATGAAACCTACAATCAGTGGTATGTAAACCATGTTCGACTTGGGCTCTAAACCTAGGTTTATCGATAAATGAAGCGTTGGTACTAATAAAAAATGAGTTATTACAATTTGTACAATGCTACATACCCGTCATAGACGCTGTACGAGCGTAAACATCCTCCAAATTCGACAAAATGTGTCCAGCTTTATGTTCCGCTAAACATTGTATTAAAACTCGATAAATAACTTCACTAGCTTGACTACAAATATTTTTCTTCATCTTCCTAATTGCAACCGAGCGTAAATTGTTGCTTTTAACTAGATTATCCTTATAATTTATAAGAAAATTCAAAAAAACAGCCAACCGCCTATTGACATAAACAATTGTTATGACTTTTATGTTTCTTTTCTAATGGTGCCAGGCTCCTGAAAATTTTAGTTCCTCAAACATTAATTTCAGGACTTTATAGTTTCACTGTAGGCCTGTAGGTACTACCTACAGGCCTACAGCGCGAGCGTAGCCGTTGATGGAGGAGGGAGGTGAGAGTATTGTGACGTTATTTAAATAAGTAAATTAAAATATCAATAATTACCAATATATACCTAATTACAATCATATTACGGTAATTTTAATGCACGATTTACGTTTTAATGTAGTACAGAGACAAACGGACGGATGCTGAAACATGTTTTAGGGTTCAGCTCTTAATACAATGACTACTCCACTGAAGTTTTCAGCTTTTATTTATTTTAATCATTCCATGAAAGATAATTATTACCAAAACACTAACAAAAAGTTGGCTAACTTTTTTCCACCACCACCACCATCACATCACCCATCACCCTTTGCCGACCCCAGGTGAAAGGAAGATGAGCTGAAGAAAATTAACTTAATCATCGATCGATGATATAAAGGTGAACGGTGGGTAAAATCGGTTTACCAATCAGCAATGTTTTGTGTTTCAACGCTTTGGCCGGAATGGAATACTGTGCTATTTCACCTCCCATACATTTATGAGACATCGACGTGCTTGTCAGCTCCTCTAGGTGACCCGTAGAGCATGGCACTCCTGTGGAATCAGAGTGGAGTGCCGCGGCCGAGGAGCGGCGCAGGCATGGAGAATATGGAGATGGAGATGGCAGGCGCGCGGTGAGCGGGCAAGGTGAAGGCAGCGCGGCGGCGGGAGGGCGCGCGGGGCGGGGGCGACCCGTTACGTGCGCGCGCGCTGCCACGGCGACTCGGACGTGCTTCACTCAGTTCGTGCGCGAAAGTCGTTACCTCAACCATACGATCGTATTTCCTCCACACGCGACCACTGTGTTTATTCACGATTAAGTGAAACTAATCAACCTTTCGAGCGAGTACGAGTCAGTGTTTGTCCATCCGCAATCAGTGCATGGGATCCAAGTGTTGATAGAGTTGTCAGAAGTTGAGTTCAACCTTGTTGTGGCGAGAAAGTGCGTGACGTCAGGTCGGTCGCGGCGATCATATGTTGGAGGCGGATGCAGTGATGGAATGTGGCATGTGGTGGTGACGAGTGATGGTGCGGAGCCCGCGGGAGCGCCTGGCGCCTAGCTGCGAGCCGGGGCATCCTCTGCAGCCCGCGCCGGGCCCCTAGCCCTGACCTGGGCACCTCAGCAGGAATCATGCGTAGAAAAAGATGAACGAGGATGCTGAGAGCTTGGTAATATCATTAATCGTAAAACTTTCTATAATGAACATCTTGATAAACGGCTTTCTTTTTCCATACACATGTACAAGCATATTTTTTTTTATTTATTGAAGTGTAATGTAAACATCACTTAATGAAACCTATAATAACAAAAAAAACAATCGTAATCATAACTTAATCAGCACATTGGGTGGAATGTGCCAGCTGGATAGAATATCTAGCATGTTTATGTACTTATTGCCTAAATAGGGTAAGAATGTACAAATCTGAGTTTTGTAAAACATAGGTTAGAAGATTTTCATATAAGTAATAAATAAATTAATACTAGAAAGATGGACCGTTTTGACCCCAAATCCTGTGTGGGAGCACCAGATCGCCTACATGGCTGATTAATATTCACAGCATATTTTTGACATTCAGATGCTTCTGAGTAGATATTATTGCGTGCGAATATTTTTGTTGTTGTAATTACGTACACATATATATGTACTTACGTTTATACCTACCTACTAGTACGAGTATATTTTTATATTTGCTGATATGATAAATACTTAAGCTAGGTACTATAGTTACTTAAATATAGGATATAGAAACAACTTCTCCTTCGAGGATATCGTAAATATTATATTAAATCCAATGAAGAAATCAATATTAGGTGGGTATTTACAGTAATATTATTCCTAATAAATTAAAATATACCTAGCATGATTATGCAGTAGGTAGGTGGTACCTACATCTACGTATATGTACTTTTATTAATCAGCTGTAACTAGTCCATATACGTTTTAATAGTTTTCTGATAAGAATTGCTCTTTATTTTCCTCTGGGGACCATAATAATAGTCGGTTAGTTACGTACAATAGGTGGCTGAGAAACGCTGGGTAACAATATGGCAACGCAACAGCTTGCAAAAACTGTTTAGTTGGTATTCTTGTGATAGTGTTGAAAGTATTCGTGGGAGCTTGTTGCCTCACTGTGCTGTTATTTACTACACGACATTATTCTAAGCCCTTCTACTGGGATTAAATCTGACTCTCTTGAAAAGGACCTCTCCTGCAAAAGGGTAAGAGGCGTATATCTGCTATCATTAGGTACGATTTAGATTCTGTATACTTAACCGCTAAGCGAGTGAGTTGACATACAACTTATGATCATGAGCACTCCCATGTCTTTCTCATTCATATTAAGATACTGTTGATCTGTGTTGATCGTATTTTTTTATTTATTATATTTGAAATTAGGATAACGGCGGTTATAAACCTTAGTTCATGAATAAATTCATCACTCACTATTTATTGCGAAGAACGTAAAACGGATCTTCGCCATTGCGCAAATTCTCGAGCTTCCTTCAGCCTTGACTCCTAAGTTCCAATCAATACTTACAATATATTTGTTAATTACCCTTTAACCAAAGATTAACCCCCTTATTCATAGAGAAGTTACAAAACGTTTTAACTAATAAACTGTTTTGTCCCTCTCCGACAAAGTACAATTTGTTCTTTGTCAGAGAGGGACAAAACAGTTTATTAGTTAAAACGTATTGTAACTTTTCTATGAATAAGGGGGTAAATTTGTGTAATTTCGTTTAGATTCAGAAGATCTTAAGTTTTGCGCGCGCGTTCACTTCTTTTACTTGAGACAGAAGGAGTTGCTACGCAGTCTTCGTAGCATACCCGCGTAGTAATTATTATCTCCTTAGCTTTAAGTTTTTGCTAAGTGCATCTAAGTATTATTATTTTATATTAAATGTGTAGTGAGTAATTAATATAAGTATACAGCTAGAAAACAAATAACAAATACACTTGCGGTCTGATACGATTCAAATACGAGTATTATGACAAAATTCACTAATTTATGTAACAAACAGTATGTAGATAGTTTTAACTTAAAAATAGCACAAATTATTAATACACTCAAGAGCAATGAAAAGTAATATTGCAGTACATTGAACAGCGCATCAGAATTTTGATTAAGGACCTACTAAAAAAAAAAAAAAAAAATTCTAAATTAAATTTTCAAAAAATTTTGGGTCATTAAATTTATGGTTGATATTTTGTAAGTGGAACCTTTTCATTACTCACCATCTCACCAATGTATTTAAACCTTTTTATAATTACCTGTATAGGTATAAAATACGAATCTTTCCTCTACTTCTATTAAGCTTGTGTGTTTACTACTGTAAATAATTTTTGATGTCGGCGCTTATGTTTCTGTTGTAACGTTAGCTTTGTCGGACTATACGAATATGATATTTCTACATGTAAAGTATAGGTACAATACATTGCTAACTTATTTAGTTAGTATAATCGCTTAGTCAGAGCACCAATGCCGTTGACGTTATTATCAAGGGGACAGGAAAACCTGCCTCAATTAACAGTCTGTACCGAGTCTTGACAAAGTTAACACGCTGAGAGTTTTATCAAAAAACTGTCTGGCTGTTGTGGAGAAATAGTAAAAGAAAGCCCGAAGCCGTTATTATTCTGAGGAAACGTGTGTTTGTGCAGTGTGTGTGTGTCTTGTGTGGTGACAATGAGGGTTCGACCCAACTCCACATTGGTGGTCTACGTGGATCTGATTGACTCATCTAGAATTTATTTAGAGACAGAAGTTGAAGACGAGGGTAGGAGAACCCTTGTGTGGTATGATGATGATACCATAGAAGAGGAAGAGACGGTACGTTTACGCTATATTTATGATACTTTATCTGTTTGTTTTATTTTGTCTCAGTATTACTTAGCATTAAATTGGTATGATACAGTCATAATATGAAATCAAAAACTTTAATTCAATGTGAATGCCATACCCTAATGGTCTCATACATTAAGGACTAAAGTATAACGAAAATAACGTTTAAATCGTCAATGTGCGTTCACAGTTGTTCCACACAACAAAACATTTGCACGGGTATTTGATGAAGTCATCGTTGTAAGTAGTCTGACTTATCAAAACAATAATAACAGATATTAGCACACTTTTGTGCATATGAGTAGTTGCGCAGAACAATGGAAATTGCAAGATGCCGAAATAACTTGTTCAATTATGTTATGTGTTGTAGCTCTCTGTATAAATATACATAATTATTAAACAAAACTATTAAAGTAACTAAAATTAATAAGAATACACATTTTATCTACAAGGAAACCTATAGTCCTCCATTGTCCTCGAATTATTTCCTTTATATATATCACCTGCTTTACTCGACGATAGTTAGTTATAAATAAATTAAGAACGAAATGCCAAATTAAAAACGCCCTATAAATTTATATAGTACTGAATACATATGTAGTTAGATTGGTACATACCTATCTATTTATAAAAAAAATAACTCCTAATTATATCTAAATGATTTATTCATCTTTTGATCATTTTATTTTACATAAGACTTAACTTGCCTTCTATGTGTTTTCTACATATGTACTCATAAAATTCATTGTGTTACGTCCACACAGTTTGTGTACTGTGTAGTGTCCTACACAATGTTATTCTTACTGAGCTAAGTACTGTAACGAAAGGAAGAAAAATATTCCGAAAAAAATGCGGTGCAGAATGCAGACGTTTGTCCTAGTATAGCATTTTGAATTTACAAAATGACTCGGATATTGTAAAAAAATATTTAGAGTAGTTTGCCTCATCTATACAGGGTGTTGCAAAATTGGTATACTATGCCGAATCCTACATGTTATATCTAAGCCCGAAACTGAAATCAGAATTTGGAAATTCGCGAAAATATTTTTTTTTCCATATTAAAAAAGTCACGTGACCAACAAAGTTTCTATGGAAAATGATATTTTTTCGCGAATTTTCAAATTCTGATTTCAGTTTCGGACTTAGATATAACATGCTGCACATGTAGGTTTCGGCTTAGTATACCCTTTTTGCAACACCCTGTATATCCTTCAATATCCAATGTGTAATCGTTTAGACATAGTAGGTAGTTATTTAGTAATTATTTTATTTTAATCCGATCATCATGACCCATCACGTCCCCACTGTTGGGGCACGGGTCTCCTTCCAATGAAGGAAACCCGTGCCGTGTTTTAGGCCTACTCCACGACGCTGGCCTAGTTCGGGTTAGTGGACCCCAATTCCCAACCCAACAAAGCAACCTTGTGCTGAGAGAGTTGTCTGGTAAGTGGGCAATCCGACTGTCAGATGTTTTCAAGCTGCCCTAAGGCCTCTGACTGATACAGTCATAATATGAAAGGTAGGCTAGGCTTAACGACTGCTGCCGAAACAGAAACGGCAAGTTAAACAACGCTTAACTTGCCGTCCGATGCACGGAAGAACCACTTGAAATCGGTCACCCATTCAATGGCTGACCGTACCCTGTGTTGCTTAGCCTCAATGATCAGTACCGATCACTGAAGCTAGAACGCTAGCTATGGACGCTTCAAATTATTTATGATACTTAATTAACATACTAAGGACTTATGCACTACCATTATAGTTACGGGAGATTAATACTTTGTACATAGATGTATGTATGAATGTATTATTATATTTTAGATTCTCTAGAATAAATTGTTATACGCCGAACACCCCGGGAAAATCTAACACAAACTCTTGTTTCTCAAAGTCACGAATGATACTCGTAACTTAGGAAAATCCTTCGAAGGATGAAAAGCCGGTTCGGTCCGCGCACAGTGTGACACACGCGTCAAGAGTTCGCCACAGTCCGCCACTCCGCGGCCGGCGACGCGCGCGGCACGTTGCGTCACGGACTCTCCCGCTCTATATTCTGTGTGTATTTCCCGCCCGAAACAGTGTCACTTGTCTTTATGAAAAAAACTGTGCCAATTTCTCGAGGTGATTATTTTATCTGTGTCGTGATTGTAAAAGTGCCGTGTTTCTTGTGCATTGTGAGCCGGCGTCATCGTGTTTGGGATAATTTGTATGATAATGACCTATTCTGTAATAAGAGCTTATCGCAGGATGTTGTCAATGCCAAGTTTAATTGATAATAGCGGAGATCTTTCATATTTAGATCAACAATAATCTGACAATAAAAGACTCTATAAAAAGGGATTATCCGGTTCACACATTTTTTATTTAAGGAATAAGTAGTTAGCGAAGTTTGCAAAATTTAAAATATATGAGGAAAGGTCTGGCTGGACGTACCTACCTTTATAATAAACCTCTACAAGTGGAATTTAAGGGCTTAAATGCATTTTTTTTTATATATTCCTACATATTATAATCCTAAATATTATAATGAAATAACTGTACTGTAGAAAATAAAAATCATTGCCACAATGCATGCAGCGGTTACCATTACCTATATATATAGGTGCAAATATCCAGGTAGAGATTAAAATGCACCTTTTGGTCCTTTGAACACCTGACGGCTGTTACTGCGCTCCAACCGCTTACCACCTGCTGCCAAATTGTGCCAGATTTATTATCTACTTTAAAGACTGTATAATAAAGGTCAGATTATTTAAAACTCCCTAAAGACAACTTTTAACAGATTGTTAGCACAGCTTTACACATGTCATACTTTTTAAACGTTTATTTATACAAGAATGTAAAATTCAAATCAACATAAATGTGTTATGTATAAAAATCAAAATAATATTGTTTTGCATATCGCTATGCATAAAATGTTATTGAATGTTTATATTTTGAATAAATCATGTTTCGACACACTGTGCGCTGTTAGACACAGCGAATATCTTCAGTAAGGAATCGACGACAGAATCATCACTGAATCTCAAAAAGGGATATAAGTACACATACTTAATTATATTATTATGAAAGTCGTGTTTTTACATTAACATTCATCGATCAGTCTAAGATGATTTTTTACACAATCACCGGTGTCAATGACGTCCAATATCAAGAATTCAGTCCCACACGTATAAATTTATCAACACATCTGGATTATTGTCATACTGTATCGTTCTAAAGATAACACAAACACTCGGCGACATGCATATCTACAGCTACAGATGCTACACCTTAGTAAGACAGAGTACCTACACCTATTCGGCAGCGCAACTTGTCATTTACATAGTTTAGTGCGGGCATTCAAGAATGTCACTGACACCATTCCTCTGGTGGGTGCAAGCTCGGAGCATTCTTCCTAGTATGTTTACTTAATAGGTAAATACTATTTTGAGCCCGCAAGGAAGCTGATACAAGAGTCACCTCAATTTCCAGCAATATAATACCGAGCAGCGCTTGCGTCGCCGCCGCCGACCGCTCCCTTCCTCAATTATCCAATTTCCTTGACAGATATCGACCTAGTCTCGTGAGTCGTGTTAAACACTTATAGACTTCGCAATCCAACCAACTGCTTACATTTCTGTCTCGATTTAGCTACACGTTTATAAATAAGGTGGACTTATTTAGCTTGCAATACCTGGTTACCACGAAACGCAAAGTTTTAAGTAGTTTTAACGGATTTAGATTGGTTGAAAAACAACGAAATATGTGTGGATTTGGTAACTGCCTGACATGCCGCAGATAGCACAGAAAATAGCCTTAAATGTTCAAACCCCTCTTTCTCAGTTGGGGGTCTGAGCACTTGAGGCCTCGAGTGCAAACACTGGCAAGGATGTTCCGTATGAATCAATTATGTCAGGTTGACTTCATAAAAGAGCTAATGAGAATGTCCTGTTTTCATCACATTCGAACGTATATTGTACGCAGGCTTCTGTTGTTATATGTAGAGGTATATACTCTTATGCTATAACTATGATAGAATTAGTATGTTTTGTGGTTTTATTATTTGATTATTATTTATTTATACAAAAGGAAGACCAAAAAACTACTATGTGTTGATTGCGTAGTAATGTGATAAGTTACAATTATCAACACTTGGCTCATATACCTATTGTCATGAGACTCATGAATAACCAGAAATGTTAGTCACTTTATACCAACTGCGACTTCTTTATCATTCGGCCTAGACCTCGACGTGTCTGCCATCAGTTCAATTACGTGTAGGGCTCTTCCTGAATCCAAATTGCAACAATTACCGCCAATTATACAGATCAAAGTCTTTTATTCCAATTCAAACTGAATAGTCATTTGTTAGGATGCGTACCTAGCCAACCTTAAGAACTACTTACTTATTTTTAACTGAAACGGTAATTGAAATTTCATATATTGGTATTTCAAAATCGATAACTACATACTTTTGGATATCGTAACTACCTGCCAAATATTTATTTTCGAAGTTGAAAATATTTTCTCATGTATACTCATAAAATTGGATTTACCTAATCGGATCACTTGTCCTAGGTAGGGATACTGATCGACAACTTCGATGGTGACACCTCCTACAGTTACGGGCGATGATGAAACATGTTCGTTCGACATGACCTTTGTCTTGTCCATGTTCATTTTCAGCCCAACTTGTTTAGAGGCATCATTGAGGTCTGTGAGCATTTCGCCTAACTCCTCCAGCGTTTCCGCCATAATAACTATGTCATCAGCAAATCGTAGATGAGAGATATATTCGCCATTGACGTTAATGCCCAGTCTTTTCCACTCTACAAGCTTAAAAACATCTTCCAGTGCACAGTTCCATTGGTCTGATGATCTGCGGAAGGTAGCGGGAAGCCGCTGGATGCAGATGGCGGGTGACCGTTTGGGGTGGCGATCGTTAGGAGAGGCCTATGTCCAACAGTGGACTACAGAAGGCTGAGAGAGAGAGACTCATAAAATTCTTTCCGCACTTTCACTTTTTACGTCCATCTCAACACAACTTTATAACAAAAAACATATGTAAGAATTTATAAAAAATAGTAGGTACAAGTAATCTTTAAAGCGATAACGTAATCCGGTTATGCGAATCTCCACAGCTATCATTACTTGGCATTTATTACATCTCGACATGAGCTCAATTTTCGTTTCTGGTGTAGTTCGTTGGCGCTGCAAGATATTGAGCACTGAGACTGTTCTACCACGATGAGTGGTGTAGATGTACATAGTGTGGGTTGTTCTCGGGGGTTCCTCGGCGGTGGGTGAGCATGCTGCGGGGGTGCGGGGGGGGCGAGCTGCGGCACTCTCTGGCGGAGCGCACCAAGGCACTAGCAGCCCGCTGCCACGCGCTGCGCTCTCCGGCTCGCGCGGACCGCAGCCCCGAGCGCCGCAGACACAAGCCACGCAAGTCGCAGACCAAGTGGTATGTCAAGGTAAGTTGCGCTCCGGGTCTCCGGTGACAGAACTCATGAGAGAAGAAAGTCATCAAATTGATTTGCAGTAGAATGTTTACCCAATACTCTTGACCCTGATCCATTCAGATAAGGTAAGATAGCCTAGTCCACAGACATACTATAGCGGTATATCGAACGTATACATTGGAGTAATTTCTTAGAAACGTGATTCATTTAGTAACAATTAAGGTTGAAATTGAAAGATGATCCTTGTTGTTGTGATAAGAGCTCGTATGATTGTATAAATTTACTTACTATTATTGACAGGAAGCTGTGTTCATTCATGAATCAATGTGAGAATTATGGCATCGTGTCGCTGGTTACTCACTATTGTGTTTGTCACACTAAATTCTCGGAGTAAGGAAATATCTACATAGTCATAATTCATGCATATTTGGTGCGGAGAACCATATTGGGCGCTATAAGAATTCTAATCAGTTAGGTATAGAGCAAGCGCAGCTGTGCTTAGAGTTATAATAATAATGTATTTTAACACTATTATATTAAACCCTGTAGCTGATTCGAAGCCTAAACATAATGAGAGTAACATCCGTTTTTCCCCTTTTATTTCTTGCTTTGTGGCGGATTTCCGCTGTCTCTGACGTCAAGTCCGCTAGGCAGTTTAGTCAAGTTTGAGTTTTGACGTTTGGTAACTTGATGAATCTTGCTCATTGACGTCCATTCCCCTGGACCGCACGGTTGTCTGCGGAGCGCTCTGCCAATCAACCGTGCCAGCAACAGTAAGAATTTAAAAATTTATTTATAAATTATCTTGTTTATCCCTAACGGTTTTACCGTTCGTAAAAAATATTTGCTTTTATGTGGTAATAGGATTTTATGTGTTCCAGTATAACAATTGTGGATTTTATATACAATATTTTTTCCAGAAATCTAACGATTGTTTTCAGAGAATTTGTAAAGTGGAAGTGAATCTTTAGAAATTAGTGAATCCAACTTAAATACAGTGCAAGGTGAAGTGGAGGCGACCGAAGTAGAACCAGCCCCAGGGCCAAGCAAGGGTCGCTCTGACTCCTCGGATTCTTCTACGGAAAGTTCATCAACAACTTCATCCGATTCCTCCGGCTCGGATCGAAAGAAAAGGAGGAAGAAAAAGTCGAGGCGTACAAAGCGCCGCCGCCACGACCTGTTGGAGAAACTGGCTAAAGAGGTTAGTGAATTGCGTAATCAAGTGCAGTACCGTAGCGATCAGTGCAATTATGAACAGTCTTGCCCGGAAGTTGATTTGAATATTAGTGGGGACTTATATAACGACTCGAACGCCCAGTGCAATGACGAAAACTCCCAGGCAGATTTTAATCTGAATCTAGGCACTTCCCTCAAACAGCCAGCAATACCTAAAACGTCCGATGAGTATTTAACGTTGTTACTCCAAGTGCAAAGATTTAATAACAGTGAATGGTCGGAGATTAGATACGCTGAAGCACAAAAAAGCTACAGTACTGCACCGGGTTACACAGAGCTCGATACAAACGAGGAAGTGCGTGCTTATGATACTGCCCGTAACTTGGCTTTTGCCGAAAAAAGTTATGCTGCTCTGACAATGGCCTTGCTAAAGCAACAAACTGCCCTGCAAGAAGGTATACGCAGTTTCCTATCCTGGGTGCGCAACCCAGAGAATTTATCGTACGATAAAATCAACGAAAAAATTGTTGAAACTTTTACTGGTGGTGACTACTCAAAAATATCAAATGATCTTCTTCAAATGGTGTGCGGCCACAGAGCGGACATGGTGGAGCAAAGAAGGGAGCTCATTCTGTCCTCCGTGAAAGACCCGCTCATTAAAAGTAACCTGCGCAAGGTTCCTCCTTCTTGTAAATACCTGTTCGATTCTGAACAATTTACACTAGCCCTGGAAAAGGCCGGAGGAGTAAGGAAATCCTTTTGGCCTAAGCAAACAAACAAACCGGCTGCGCAAGCTGGTAATTATGAATATTCTAGAAACCCCGCGCAGGGGATTAATTGCAACAAGCCTAACGGTGCTAAAAACAAAGCTCCCGCGCAGGGATGCTCTCACTGGCCAAATAACAACAGGTCCCAAAGCCACTTTTACACAAACAGCTCTGCGCAAGGGCCTAGCAACTCTAATGCTAATCACAGACCCTCCACCTCAAACATAAAACCAAACAACTATCGCGAAGGGAGGGGGGGGCACTATAACAACAAGCAGCAGCGACCCCGTAAACAACAGGCATCGCCTTCGTTTCGATCAAAAAATAAACGTTACAAATACTGACTCGAGGCCCTTTCGGGCGGGCCAACTGAAACATTTTGTACATACATGGGCCAAGCTGGGCGCACCAGCACGACTTCTGAAAATGATAGAAGGGTACCGCATTCCATTCTCTCGCAAACCGCCATTGATACATCCGCATCACACAAATCACATTCAGAAGAAATGTCCCAGCTAATATCACAAATGAAAAAAGAAAATGTACTACAGCCGGTACCAAGCTCACCCAGCTTTCTTTCAACAATGTTTCTAAGACCCAAGCCCGACGGATCACTACGACCGATTTTCAACCTGAAGAATCTGAACAAATTCGTGTGTACGCCACAGTTTCGACTGGTGAATATGCACAAAGTTCCAGAATTCCTACAAAAACAGGACTGGATGGGAAAAATCGATATATCCCAGGCCTATTTCCACGTGGCAATAGCTC
This sequence comes from Plutella xylostella, assembly GCF_932276165.1. Classification (NCBI taxonomy): domain Eukaryota; kingdom Metazoa; phylum Arthropoda; class Insecta; order Lepidoptera; family Plutellidae; genus Plutella; species Plutella xylostella. Next base: position 3,977,872 of record NC_063984.1, on the reverse strand, counting down.
AAAGGCACAGATGCTTTTTAAGGCTCATATATCGCAACGAACTGCTGGAAATGACGTGCCTACCTTTCGGCCTCAGCTCGGCGCCATCAGCCTATGCCTCCATAACCGCATGGATAGCACAGCTCCTGCGAGACGAGGGCATAAGGACACTGGTCTACCTGGACGACTTCCTCTTGGTCCACCAAGACCCGACCACCCTGAGCCAGCACTTGGACTACGCGGTCCAACTGTTGAACCAACTGGGTTGGCAAATAAATCGAGCGAAGTCAATCCTGAAACCTCAAAGAACCCTAGAGTTCCTGGGAATCATTTGGAATCCATGGTCCAACACAAAAACCCTACCGGACAAAAAGACTGCCAAAATAAAATCCAGTATAAATCAAATTCTATCCTCAGGGCAAGCCAGCTTCTCAGAAATTCAATCTCTAGTCGGCCTACTGAACTTTTCGAGCTTCGCTGTTCCGAGGGGCAGATTGAATTTTCGTCACATACAATCATTCAACCACAATCTGCCAGAAATAGCGCAAAAATTCAATGTACCAATTCTCGCCAAAACAGAAATGAAATGGTGGCTCAAAAATTGTTACCAATCAACAGCCATACATATAGCGCCACCGTCTCACTTCCTGACGACCGACGCGTCGGACATAGCCTGGGGGGCACGGCTGGACAATACCAATATACAGGGCCTGTGGAGACCGCACGAAAGAGACCTTCACTGCAATCAAAAAGAGTTACTCGCAGTCCACAAGGCAATAGAACGAATGCGAACGACATTAGCCAACAAAACTGTAATGCTACAAACCGACAACAGAACAGTCATCGCATACATTCGAAACGAAGGAGGAACAAGGTCTCAGGCACTGATGACCTTAACGTTCAACTTGTTTGCACTACTGGATCGGTACAACATAAAACTGACAACGTTCCATATTCCGGGCATCTACAACAGCGAAGTGGACCACCTATCTCGGAAAATGCCATCACCGGAATGGCACCTGCTGCCGTCAGCGCTGTAAACAATATTCGCCAAATGGGGAGTGCCGACAATGGACCTCTTTGCATCGAGAATAGCACACGTGGTGAAGGACTATTGTTCGATAGACCTCAGCGACGACCAAGCGAAAATGCACGATGCGTTCGCCCATCCATGGTCATTTCAACTAGCTTGGGTATTCCCACCACCCTGTCTGATGCCACGCGTACTGAACCACTTGAACAGTGCATCAGGGATATATCTAGTAGTAGCTCCTCGGTGGGAACGAGTATTTTGGCGACCGGACCTGAAACAAAGAGCGTTAGGCCCACCACACACGATCTGGAACTTACGCCAAGTACTAGTGGATGCAACGTCAGGCCATCCTCCTCCGAAGGTAGACGAGATGACTCTGGAAGTATGGAGATGTGGGGGTGGTCGCATGAATTACCAAACTGGTCACCAGAACAGAAAAAACTTCTACTGACAAGTTGGCGACCATCGACCTTGAAAACTTATAGGCCAGCATGGAATCGCTGGTGTGAATGGGCGAGGACAAAGGGAGTTGCCCCTACTAACCCCTCGGGTTCCGATCTAGGAAGATTTATTATCGACTTGCACCTTATCCATAAACTTTCTTACAATTCTATACTGCTACACAAGTCGGTAGTTTCTACTATGTGCAACACTCACTCATCACACCTTAGTTCAGACAGCGTGGTTAAACATGCACTAAAAGCCGTTGCCCTACAAACCCCAAGAGCATCCAAATCTCCAATATGGGACATAGATATTGTAATAGATTTTATATCTAAATCAGATACTCAAACAAGCAGTTTGTATGAAGCGTCAAGACAAACAGCAACCTTGCTTTTATTATGTTCGGGCAGAAGGGTCCACGATCTCACCTTGTTACGAATTGATGCAGATCACTGTGTGACAATGCATGACTCTATAATATTCTGGCCCGAATTCGGATCCAAAACTGACTCTTATGATTATAGACAGTCCGGTTGGAAACTGTTAATGAACAAAGATAACCCAGCGCTAGATCCTGTAACCTGGATCAAAAAAGTTATAGCTCTGTCTGCCGAACGACGAAAACATAATGATGTCAAAAACTTGTTCATCAGTACATGTGGTGCTCCAAAAGCTGCATCCAAGACCATCGTAGGAACATGGGTTAAATCTGTTCTAACAGATTCCGGAGTAACGGCCACTCCCGGTAGTGTCAGATCCGCTGTAGCATCAAAAAGCTGGATCAATAATTCTCCCCTGGATGAAATACTGACTAGAGGTAACTGGCGATCAGGCAATACGTTTGCCAGATATTACCGAAGGCAAGTTCTAGAATCTCAATCTAACCCAATATCAAGACTTTTTGATTCCATATAAATATAAAATTACTTGTAATATAAACAAGGTACTTAACTTAAGTATATAATTTATGATTAAATCCCTGATAAGGGTCAATATGATGATTGACAAAGCATATTTTGTATGATTACTTACATAATTAATTAAGTACAAGTACTTAACATAAGCAATAATGATCACAGTTAAACTTGATTGATGTTTAAAAGAGAAAATATTATTTGACCTTGCTAATTGCTGTCTCTTATTTACCTACCTATTTGTGTCCAATTCATTTAACTAAATAAGTAGTTATTGATATGTAAAAAATAAAACATGTATAAAATCAGAATATTTATTGTTTTTATATTTAAAAGTTTACAAATAAAGTTAGTAACATGAATTCATAATCACACATCTTTTATTAAATCACATATATGTGGATTTACCAGCTCTCCAGGTACTTCATGTAAGTGTGTCATGTCTTGATTTCCCAAAAGCACCTTCTAGCTATATTATTTGTCGTAGCAAATCGTATTAGGTACACTGCACTCCTACAATGCGAATACATCTACTAGATGTCATCTAGTCACATTGACGCCCTAAGTCCGCCAGGCGATAATAAACAAATCTCATTATGTTTAGGCTTCGAATCAGCTACAGGGTTTAATAGACGTGTTTTACCTACCAATAAAACACTTATTAAACACTTACCTGATTCGAAGCCTAAAAGATTAGCGCTGCCTGGCGCTAAGGAAATGAGTCAATGAGCAAGATTCATCAAGTTACCAAACGTCAAAACTCAAACTTGACTAAACTGCCTAGCGGACTTGACGTCAGAGACAGCGGAAATCCGCCACAAAGCAAGAAATAAAAGGGGAAAAACGGATGTTACTCTCATTATGTTTAGGCTTCGAATCAGGTAAGTGTTTAATAAGTGTTTTATTGGTAGGTAAAACACGTCTATTATACCTATTTATCAAGTACACTTGAGTTAACTTGACATATAATCACTTTTTCATATACTTACTTGTTTACTTTTTCAATGTTTCTAAGATATCGATTGATTGACGACAATACATTTTGCTGTTAGTTACTTACCTACTGATAAAAGTGAGTTTTAAGTAGGGGGCCGTCCATTAATCACGTGAGGCTCAAAGGGGGGGGGGAGGGGGTACTGAAAACCTCACGAAACATCACGAGGGGGGAGGGGGGGTTCTCGTTAGACATCACGTGTATTAATTTTTTGTCAAAAATTAGGTATTTCTGAACCGATATTTGGACGGCGCAAAATTTTTAACGATTTGTAGTATGACCTATATTTTTTCTAGTCAAAAATTGCCTTTACATATACTTCCAAAAAATACACGTGATACAGGGGGGGGGGGAGGGGGGGTTGGTCCCAAACCTCATCAAATATCACCAGGGGGGAGGATCACCAAAAAATTAGAAAAACGACCTCACGTGATTAATGGACGGCCCCTAGTACCTACGGTCATTTTAGTTAGACGGTAGAAAAATTAAACATAGCAAAAGCGCATGTAAGTACTTATATTTTTTTTATAAATGTTATTATGTTTGTTGGTTCCTTGAGTGTAGTTTTCGATAACTGACTATACCCGGTCATTGTTGTGTTAAAACATTACAATATGTGAGTCATAAAAACATCAATCAAATGGACTGAGGTAGATACAAACTTACCTACCTTACCTAGGTATTCGCGAAATTACTGTAGGATAACTAAACCACACTACTACCTAGGTACATATAACGCAATTTGAATCAGACGCGTTATTATGATACCTAGCTCTTTGTTTCACAGTAATTAGGTCCATACATACAAAAGGTAATAATTAGTACCTGTCTGTATGTGTGTTATTTACTACTAACAACGCATACACGCATAGCTGTGTTCGGCTGACTATAAAACATTCAGATGTATTTATAGAAGGTTGCCTAGCCTAGTCGAGTCTATTATAATATGTGCAGTCCGGTTATGTCCCTGTGTTGAGTGTTTTTACGGTGGCCGTTGACAGGATCGGTAGAAAATCTTGGCCATAGCGATAATGCTACCTGGGTTTCCCGATAGGAGTTAACAAACCATCACGCAACTAGCTAGCTAGTTAGGTACTCATGATATAAGTATGTACTTGGCTACAACATAGTATGTAAAGAACTTTGTGATGATTGTTTATCGGCATCCAACTAACTCTTCTCTCTAATCTAATTTGATAGATCCCAATGGGAGGCGATAAGAAACGGCCGGCGATGTGGCGAAGATACATTATACTTAGTGACACTTGTAAAAAAATCATATTATAATAACGTTTCTAGGATAGTCGTGGAAATAGTATAAAGTGGTTTTATCAGTGCGTTGGTCTGTGTTCATTTGTAAGCTTCGTTAGCAATGCGGGTCAAGGCTCGAGTTATGTATACGAGCAGTATGCGCTGCGCCTCTCCTCTGTAGAGGCACATACCTCCACCATGCAATGGAAATGGCAAGGTTTATGGTTGTTGTTGTTACACAGTTATCTGCAGTATTCTATTAAAGTATTAACCAACTACTGTGCTATATAAAAAAACATAACTCACTAGCTGTTCCCGCTCGCTTCGCTTCGCCTTAAAAAGTTTTCCCGTGGTGATTCCGGGATAAAAAGTAGCCTATGTTCTTTCCCAGGGTCTAGACCATATGTATACCAAATTTCATTCAAATCCGCGTGAAAGAGTAACAGACAGACAGACAGACACAGTTACTTTCGCATTTATAATATTAGTTAGAATTTTCTTGCTATTGTAGAGTCATCACATCAAATCAATTACGTATATAATACGATACGTATTGATTCCCTAAAAATAGCACAACGTCTTGCGTTCAAAGCCCTAATCATAATATGGATCTGAGTGCGTTGACTCCACACCCCCGAGGCATCCCGCGAGTATTTGGCACGCTCCCAGGCTTTCATCCCGTCCGAACGCACGCTCGGAACGGAATGGCCACTCAGGATAAACGTAGGTACTGAATTATTCAAGCAATTTTCCTACCACATTAATAGCCTGACCTACGTATATTTATACTTATATAGATATAAAAATAGGATTGAGTATTAATTTCAGAGGGCTGCTTAGAGTATGGAGGTGGGCGGATATTATCAGGTCAGAGCTTCTCAAGGTCATGACCCGGCCGGGAGATGTAGGCCGCGGGGCGAGTCCTTGCAAACCTCATCCCTTCCCCCCACGTACGTCATCCGATGAAGGTAGACCTATAAAATATTCAACCAAGGCCGACCTTCGTAAACTTCCTGGGTATCGCTCACTCGGTGCGAGTTTACAGTATTTTAGCCGTCAATACCTACATATGTGTGATAACGGGACGCTGAATTTAGACTAAACTATTATAGATTATGCCCTTCTACTCTATATATAGTAGGTAGCTGTATTTGAAAGAAATAGTCAAAAATGATAGACAGTCGAGGTCGAGGAGGGAGCGGTCTGTCTGACCGACAAGACGGCCGCTATTACTTTGTGACCTTTTCAGGATTGTATTATTAAGATCAAATAAAACGAAAGGTCAGGTACGCAAATAGGGTATTACGGATAAAAACGCCCGCAGTTTTTGCTGAACCTAATCTCTAAATAACATAATGTAACGACTACTTACGACTGAAGGAGATGTGTGTGTTTTATGTATACTGTACGTCAGAGAACATATTTGTTATCGCACTTATCGCGTAGCAAATCTTAATAAGAAACTAGCGACTTGCTGAATTGCTGGGAATTATTCAAAGAACACAACACATTTACAATTCGAATAAAAAACATAATAATTCCTTTTTCATAAGCAGTTTTTGCGCTCAGACTTGCCAGACCTCCATAATACTTTTGCTAGGTGCCCCACAGGGCCCCTTGTGTAGTCTCTACTTGTTGCTGGTCTTGTCATGGGTATCAGTTGCAGAAGTATCGGCCGTCGACCTCCCAGCCAACTGGGAAAGCCGCCGGACTCACTCAACTCGAACCTAACGCTAATACAGAAACAAAAGCAAGTGGCTACTGACTTCATTTTCATAAAAAAACGCACAGCGAATAATTTCAAGGTTTTTAAGACCATAAAATGTGTTTATTGTCACAATAGTTCTCCACGAGTGTGTACGGTGTGTGCCTAAGTGTGTGCATGGTGAGTAAGCAGTGTTTACTCTGTGATTGTTATAATGTGTGAGTTTTGTCAGTGGTGTGAGTCAGTGGTTCATTAGTGCCGCGATGCCAACAACCTGCCGTAAGGACTCTTGTATCGCGGTCGTAGGTCGTGTTCTACATAGAGTCTGTTTGACCTGCTTCAGTTCCATTTTTAACCTGAAAGACACCATTCATTCCTGGCCTACCCTAGAGAGGTTAGACTACAGTCGGTATTCAAACTATGTGAAAGTAGGATTTTCTAATTAAGATAAATTGAGTCGGCATTTATTTAGATGAATAAACTTGTTTTAAGAAACGTCCCAGACAAAAGGAAACTAAAGTTGGAAAGTAGAAACGTGTGTTGATGTAACACAAGCAGTACCTAGCCAGCATGTTATTTGTCAGAGTGCTTGGAAGAAGTCAGAGCTAAGCCAAAGAAGTGACCGAGATTTTTATGTTTGCTTTTCTTTGTGTGGTATAAACAGCTTGAGGCAAGGAAACGTACTAAAGACGTACTGCACACAAGGTGTTGTGTTGTGTTTGCAGTTACCACAAGGGCCTTTTTTAAGGTACCTATTATTCGTCACGTACAAGGGCCCAAGGAGACATTACTTTTGTAATTATAATGTAATTTATGCTCCAATTCAACTCTAACTTAAACTTATAGTAAAGTAATACATTATGGACGGTCATCTGCGCCTAAAAGTATACAGGCGGAGTTTTAAAAATAGCGATCCCTGATGATGAAGGGATCAGCTACATCTGTTATAAATCCGGGGACGTGTTGTGTGTGATGTGTGTAGCTGTGGTGTTTATGTGGATGTGCTTGAGCAGCATGTGAGCTTGAGATCGCTATTTTAAAGACTCCGCCTGTATACTTTTAGGCGCAAGCGACCGTACATGCTATTATTTATGTACTGTTTCCGGGGTTGTGAGCCATCCTGCAAACTTCCAAATGTTTCCAATTTTAAAACAAGAATTAAGTTCATTCTTTTGGAGATATGAGGGATATCTAAACACCAGGTACCCTTGCCATGTTTGTCGCGGATGTGTGTTTGGGAGTAGCTGATAGCGGTATCATGGTGTCACCGCGAGGGCGCGGCGGCGGCGGAGCGCGACCGACACGCTCCACGACTGATACCCTCTGCCTTTGTCCCAAGACGCTACTGAAGATAGACCCATTTTGGCACCGAATTGCCAAATGATGATTATAATGCGATAGTAAATTGTGATTATTATAATGCCCTGCGTGAGATACAATGGTAATTTATGGCTATTCGTTATAGTGCAACATGACTACGGATTTGAAGAGCCTCAGAGATTTTTGTCCTGTTTTTGGGTTGTAAAAAGACATTATGTAACTACTAGGCGCTTGTAAGGAGGTACATCTGAGATTAATTACATATTATGAAATATTCAAGATTTAGATAAGGTATGTCCAGCATAGGTTTTAGGATTATCCGCCTCGGTCACTATAAATCTACTGGTAATAATGGCAAACAATGTTTTCTGTGTGTTTGTTTCGCCATGCAGTTAGCTGGTTAGTAGATAACAAATTAATAAAATGATTTACGAGTAGAATGGCAGTTTCTTCCATTTCCAATAAACATGGAGAAAATATAGCCAAGTTCTAACGAACCCGTCACATCGCGGTAACTACTGCGGTAGTGAAGTGTTATTTGTGACCATCCGACTGTGAACACCGACAGAACACAGAAGTCTGTAGTTCACTGCGTTTGGAGGGTGAACCGGCACGACTATCCAATAAAGCACCTTAATTGCGTACATATTGAGCTGAATATAGCCCAGAGCCGTGCCTGCACTACTTAATGAGAGTGACGTGCAGGGGTTGTGCCATTCACAACGTTCAGAAGCACACATCATCGTGTGGGTAGATAGGAATATAGTACACGTATAGGTTGGTATAGGGTAGGTGCGATGCGTCATCCATAGTTGGTTTTTTCGCAATGTTAAGTTTCGTTAGTTTCGAAATTGTGAATGTACTTAGGTGTATTGACACCACATTTGCTGGTAATAGTTATTTTCACATGAGTCTTCGTGGCGAATCGATATTCAATCAAGAATGTTACAACTACAACCAATCATACCGATTACTGCAAAATGACCTGCTGAAGGACATATGAATTCAACGTACTTATAGTCATTAGGTACGCCTCATGAACGCGAAGTATTGATTGGTTATGAAAATAGGCTTAAATATAAGTATATAACAATGTACTTATAGCCTACTCGGATGTTATGGACGCTGGTCTGACATCTGACTGGCAGTTAATTGGATATTCAGGTAGTGCCACTTTAGCACACGACTCCGATTCCACTAAGCATTGCCCGCTCACGGAAATGTTATGTACGGTCTTCGTCTAATCGATCTCTCACGTTATTGATATAAACAATAAGCTTACGTGAAAAATATGAAATAGCTCGATTTCAGTAACACTGAGATGTAAAGTTTATGAACGTATTTAAACAGCAATCATATCAGATGACATAAGGTAATTATTAAATTAACACAATAGCTACGCCATAATACTTTGTTTTAGCGTTACGGTCGCAATCTTCCATCATCTTAGCAGAATCGCGCCCATGCATCGCTTCCTAGGGAGGCTCCCGCGTCTGCTATTTTTAGCCGCCAGCGCTGCAGGACTGATCGATATTCTAACTAGTAACTTAGTAGCAACTAGCAACTACTGCAGGGACATTGTTGATGTGCCCGGCGACGGTGGAACACGGCTACTGTATCGATTGTGGCTTCTTACGTAAACAAAGTGGCTAGACTCGAAGCTTCTGTGGTATTGTACGGTCTACCTCTAAGCGTGGTCTCTAGATTGTTCTTAGGTGAATGGTACGTGTAAAATTATTTATTACATTAATATTGTATTCATCTTATCGGTCAGTTAGGCGCTGTTAAGTTTTTCCTTACAATGGCAATGTGCAAGTACCCATGCCTGGTCCTGATTTTCTGCCGCTCGGCTTTCGACTAGTTATCGTCATCGTCATCGCTTCAGGCAAAACTATTTGCAAAATAGCATCTATTCTCTAATTTGGGCCGAAAATGGGCTCCTTGGTGGTACTCCTCCTTTGATATCCTTTTATCCGAAAGTTTCGCTCGTGTAGTCGTGTGTGCATTCATGTAAACCATTTTTCAGAGAAAATTTTCCGATCAATTAGGCTCGCCAAATCCACATAAGAAAAGGTAAAAAGCTTAATTTTCACAATTCTCTTACATAATATTTTAGTATTGTTTGGTATGTAGTCGTTACGGCACTGGGTTAATAATTACGTACCTACCTACTAACGTACTATAGCCATAATACTGGTTGCTCGACTGAAAATACAAACGAAACTTCCTAGAAGAATAAAGAGTAGTTTTCATACGACAGCACAATTTTCTTGTGATCGTAAAAGGTCACTTTAGTTTATGTTTATTCGGCGCCGTCGTGGCTGCCGCTAGACTTGAATGCGATCCAAGTTTACCCATCCTAGGAAACTGCAAACTGGAATGTTACTTCCGACTGTAAAGTTATTCGAAGCCTTAAATCAGAGTAACGCAGCGATATTTTTTTAAATAAATGATTTAAATTCAACATTTTGCTCTGTTTCAACATTATTACACATCACCTTCCGTTTACGTGATAATTATAAATTACGTTACCTCTAAGGTAAACGTTATTAAGGAACCTCTAAAAGCCTGACATAAGCACTTTGAGGTTTCAAATTTCTGGTCAGCGTCCTCAGAGTAACACTGCAAGAGAAGTATGTTTTATCAGAGTGGGAGGGTGGAGTATGTGAATGAACTCCTCTCATACATATTATAATTACAAGCTACAAACATACCAACATATTTAAGCGTAGTGATACAGCAGATATAACTAGCCCAGGTGTTCAACTGCATACCAAGTAGGTGTGCATTACTGTGCATTCATTCAATACAAACTGCATTATTAATCTTTGTATTGAATGCAGCGCAACGTCATTCTTTCGATTCATATAGCGTCAAAAGAAAATGAATTTAATTTAGTTTTTTCTAACGTAAGACGGAACCTACTGCGGTGATGGTGTCTGATGCAATGTAATAAATCTCGTAAAGAATTACTTCTTACTATTGATTTTTAAGATAAGCAAGGCTGCACTGTGGTGGTAGGTAGGTATGTGTTTTCATTAACAAGCTCGGCAATTATCGAGTGCTACGTCACGATGTGCTCTATTGAGGTTTTCCACGCGATCTCTCCGCCGAGAGAGCAGTCTGCCGGCGCGCGCGGCGCCGCACACCGTCCACGGCGTAAACCCGCAATAACTATTCGACTCCATACTTAACTGACCCTTGGGTTGATTGCGACAGCTGCATACGCCCGTCAGTTATGCAATTTCCACTGAAACCTCGAAGGGCGCAGTTATGTGCATCGGCCAGTGGCGCAGTGCACCGTGAAAGTTCATTAAGTAATAATTGTGCGATCGGCTCCCGAACCTAACGTAATATGCAAATCAACAGTTCGTAACACTTGGTGAAATTGTGAACGTTAATTACACAGACTAATAATAGGCGGTGATCGAAATTCTACAATCAACCACGAGGGAAAGCGTGGCGAGAGAGCGATAGAGCGGTTATTCGAAATTCCCGTGGATTGTGTACTGTTTGTGGTGATTAACAGGTGTTGTTTAAATGATCTGCGACTCCATCAGTGATTGATCGGTGGCGGATACGGCCGCGGTGCAAGTGTGTCAGCCGCGGGGCGGTGCGAGTGCGATTTCTCCGCTGTCACGCACTTCCGCGAGCGTCGCGCGTGGACTCGGGAGATTCGCGTGTCGGCGGCGGCGGCGGCTGCCGGAGCCGTGTGCAGAGTGCCGGGTGTAGTGAAAGTGAGGTCTGTTGCGGGGGCGGCGAGGCGCGGCGTGACGTCGGCCGCGGTCATGGGCCATGTGGAAGGCCTGCGTCGTCAGTAAGCCGGAGCCGGTGCAGTTCCCTCACAAGCTCGACGATGATTACGTAAGCCGCCGCGGCTCGGCCCTCTTGCTCGCTGTACCGTGCGCTTCTTACATTATGTTAGCAATTATCTCACGTCGTCCACAGTTTTACACCGCCGGGATCACACGCTACTACGAATCTGGCCTATTAATCAGAGTTCTCAAAGTGGAACAGCGTTGTACGCAGTAAACCTAAAGTTTTCTGCCAATTAGCTGCGCGATTACTCACTCTTCGACAAGGGTCGTATTTTCCACTAGACCAGTTTGGATGGGGTGTTTTTAATGAAGCCATAAAATTACTTCCCTTACTCCAACTATGTACTATACCACACATAGAACAACACTACTAACATATTTACTACTAACGTAGTTTTATTTAATTTTAAGAGTTATAGGCTTACTTTTATTTCCACACCATAAAGGTTGACTGGAAGAAATCGCGTTTAGGCGATAAGTCCGCCTTTGTATATATATACTTGTATTGTTCTTTCTTGTACTTGTTAACTTTTACTTTAAACTGTGTAATTTGTGTATACATACAATAAAGTGTTTAAATAAATAAATAATATTCCTAATTACATTCCATGAATTTTTCCATTACTTAGATGGTGATTTCTGAGAAAATTTTACTTTACTAAGTATACATATCTTTAGTGTTAAGAGTTAGATACCTATTAGGATAAGAATAAAAAAATATAGTATGTACCTACTTATTTCTTATTATCTCGTATCCACTTTTCGGCATCGTACTCTTTGTATAGAAATTCTCACAAGTTCGGCTATACGCCGCTTTTCCATATATTTATGCCAATCAACCAATAAAGTTTTTCGCGAAATGTACGATACCAAAAGGTGGAAGCCTTAAACCTTGGTATAACCTTTAGGGTCACAGCACATATAAGCGTAACGTAAAGGGATCGTCTCTTTGTCTTCTGTCAACCAGTACACTAGCTCGTGAACACTTGAGATCCTTTACGTTACGCTTATATGTGCGGTGACCTTCAATCTCCTTGCTATCAAATGTGTGTTGACCTGGTCGTGGCGTTGTTCCAGCAGCCAACATGGCGGCTGTGGGGCGAGGAGCGCGTGGACGGCGCCGTGTACACCGTGTACCTCAAGAAGGTGCGCTACCACCGCCCCACGCGCAGCGCGTCCTCTGTGAGTACACCTTTATGTCATACTAGCTGTTCCCGCGCGCTTCGCTTCGCCTTAAAAAGTTTTCCCGTGGGAATTCCGGGATAAAAAGTAGCCTGTGTGTTAATCCAGGGTGTCAGCTAAATCCATACTTATTAAATTTCATTAAAATCGGTTCAGCCGTGACGTGAAGAGGTAACAAACACACACACATACTCACAAACTTTCGCCTTTATAATATTAGTTATAATATTACTAATATTAGATATCAGTCGCTTTGCTTTATGTTTATGTAAACTCACGAGCAATAAAAAAATAACGCATTTTTTTACACTTAAAATTTTGAATTTTATTAAAAGAATTATTTTTATTTTTTGTTGTTAATTTGCTGATGCGCAGTTAAATTTGGTGCTATTTATTGTCACTGGATCTTTTTCATTGCTCGTGAGTGTAGCTTTTTCACACGCGTTAATTCGTACTAATTGTTGCAATAGTTATTTTCTTCGAACACTATGTTCGTTTTAGATATGCCTAGATATTTTATACAGAACATATTTTTTATTTATGTATTCATTTAAACATTATAAATGTTAACATCCCGGATAGGACACAAAGGCTATAACTCATAAAACTATAAAATATACCCGTGGACCCATTATTATGTATGATGTTTACATGAATGAATGGTGGATAAATATAACTTTTATAATCCCTCTCAGATTATTATCGTTTCAACTTGATATTCATCATACCATTGTTTGGGTTGTCCGTGTGAATTACAACATAAAAACATATTTAAATCTCATATTTGAGAATCTCATATTTGTGTATGGATAATTAGGTTAGCGGCATAAAATGTAATCACCATTATTCTTAGTCATACTTACCTCAGGTACAGTGTTAAATATTATATCAAAGTACTTATAGGTAAAATCCCTGTATGTTATTAGACAATAGTTTAGGTACATATTGGATTTTGTGATATTATTGAATAGAGTACGATTTGGCAAAAACAAGTAAAGTTCACTACAATATTTTTATTTGTATGTACGTACATACATACTAAGTTACTAAGTAGTAGGAGCTTTAAGCCTGCTTCATATAGGTAAGTAAATAATATAGTTTCGATAAATATTATTGTATCAATTCAAAGTCTCTAATCTAACCTGGCGCATGCTCACACGTGTAATACGGGAGTTAAACATAGCTGACTGCTTCAGTTATTGTACATAATACAGCTTATCGACAACTAAATACCATTCACTAAAACGTGGTTAGTGGAATAGTTACGTATGTTATTCTAGTAGTTAACTGAACTTTCGGAAAACCGCAACCATTAGGTACTCAAAAAACAAAACTTCATATAATATAAACTCATGAGACACATACCTTTGAGCAATGGTTGAGTTAACTAGGGATCAAAAAACCGGCACTCAGTTGCACCTTAACTAGAAACGTAGTTCTACCCAACTCGATTTAGAAATTTTAAGTAGATCTTTATCTACATTTGATTTTACCTATTTACTTGCCATACCTTATTACTTATTAGTAGGTATTACAGTCACAGGAAAATCCTTCAACAACAAGCTAGTTTCTGTTTCTGCAATAGTGCCCAGACTGTTGAAGTGCGTACATTAGGGTAATGGATTGTAATCTGCTATGAGATAATCCACGGCTTCCGACGTGATCTCGAATGTGTAATAAATAAACAATGATCTCTGTTTTGGAAGATGTCGAGAGGGGATTAACCTCGCTACTGTAAACACCGCGTCTGTTAAAGCCATTTAGCTGTTTAATGCTGCATTTTAAAGTATTGGCCTGGATTCTTATTTACCAAAACGATGACTAGTATATACGACTTACTTGAGTTATATAAAATCTGTGTCGTCATCTGTTATAAACTTATAATTATAATCAAGAGTTCTCCGTGCAGTCAAGTAATATTTCCTGTTTTTAAATAATCCTCACCGATTTGAGCCACTAGAGACTTGATAATATTGTAGGTACTTAATTATGTTCTTAGATTAATTAAATGGTGATCAAGAATCATTATTATTGATTCTAGGCTCGAAGACAATGTGTATCGAGGCAGGTACCTAACCAAGTAATTATTAATAGTTTATGAGACATGCTATGATAATTGAAGCTCCATAATATGCGCCATTATAATTAGGCGCATGCGCCAAGTAGGTAGATATAGATATGCTTTAATACTTCATGATATGATTAGAATAGTTAATTATTATACGAGTTAATATAATATCATGAGTTAAACCGATTTGTTAGTGAACTATTTTTATAGTAAATGTAGGTCGATTTACATGCAGTTCAGCTTTAGAAGTTTGATTGTTTAAGTCAGTGTTTTTCAACCTTTTTCATGACGCGACCCCCCTGGTATAAAAAAAATATTTCGCGACCCCCTTAACCCTTTCGGTTTTTTATCATGTATATATGTGTATGTTAAAGTATTCCTAATATTCATTTCATACGACGTATTTATGGTCTCCATGATTAGGATTCGAAGTAGTACATTACACATCGGATACGCGTGGCCATGTACATATGTAGGTACGTACGACTAAAGCCATTGCGACCCAGAATTTCTTTTTCGAAATTAGCTTTTTCTTTCTGACTTTTTTGAGCATTTAAATATCTTGAATAAAAGTTTTCAAGGGTGAATTGAAAATAAAAAGACAAAATACCTGGCTTTACAAAAAAATAAATAGTTATGGTCGTCGTCTTTCGACCAGGCAGGAAGGCCTCTCACGCTATGTTTGCCTATTTGTGGTCTATACTCGAGAACTCGTTTACCCCAATGGTTATCGGTTCTTCAGCAGATACGACCAGCACACTACCACTTCAGCTTGCATATTTTGACAGCTATGTCAGTAATCTTAATCCTCTGACTGACGGAAAACCTCATTTCTGATTTTACCTATCAGAGAAACCCCAAGCATAGCTCTCTCCATAGCACGCTGAGCGACTTTAAATCGGTGGACTACTTAGTCCTACCGTCAGTGCCCACGTCTCTGCACCATACGTCATCACTGGCAGGACGCACTGGTTGAAATTTTTAGTCTTCAGGCTCTGAGGGATGGCCAAGGAGAATATGTGCTGACGAAGTTTTCCGAATGCAGCCCAACCCAGTTGGATGCGCCTTGCAGCCTCCTTGTCGAAGTTGCTTCTGCCTAGCCGAATAGTCTGCCCGAGGTATACATATTCTTGCACAACTTCGATTGTGGCTTCACCAACGATCACCGGCTCCGGTTCGATGTGAGACTTTCGTCTTGTCCCAATTTATACCCGGAAGCCTACACGTTGGGAAGCAGCATTTAGGCCACTTCCATCATCCAGCTGAGTTCCTGCAGAGATTCTGCTATAATAACGATGTCGTCCGCGAAGCAGAGAGGTGTGACATGTACTCGCCATTTATACATATGCCATGTCCAGCGGCATCGTACAGAATCAACTCCTCAATATAGCGCCAGTCGATTTAAAATCTCTGCAACGCTTCCAAAATGGCCCATGTCTCCTTGAAATTGAAGGCGTTTTCATAGTCCACAAAGGCTAGATACAGAGGCTGATTATACCCTTCGGTCTTTTGTGTAATCTGCCTTACTGTGTGAATGTGGTCTATTGTACTAAAACAGATCCACAATGAGATAATTTAATTAATAAAAAACAAGCTCAGCCTTTGCATTGAAGAAAATTTTAAGTAAAAGTATTTTTAAAGTAAGTCTTTCTTAATAAATTAATACTAATTGTCTTTATTGTTTTTTTACTTAAGTTCCCAGTTTTTTCGCCTTTTGGCGACCCCCCTACAGAAGCTTCGCGACCCCCCAGGGGGTCGCGACCCACAGGTTGAAAAACACTGGTTTAAGTAATAGCTTCTAGCTACGAAATCTTTTCTATCTACGAGTATTTTACGAATCCAGGGGTATGTGATTTTTAAAGCTACGCACCGGAATACATTTCAATTGTTTTATTCACGAAAAGATTATTCGTCGCTAGGAAATGGAGTTGGAAATGATTTTTGTCCCACTGGGTTACTGTTTCATTCGTTCGTTGTTCCGTTGATGGTAAACCATAAACACATCCAGAACATAATATTTCCCCCCTGATAACATCAAACCGGTACCCCTCAGTCTAAGTTGTATTATAAAAATGGGGCTCAGCTATAAAGAATGCCATCTGTTGTTACCACGTCTCGACCCTTATTTAACGAGCTTTATGTTATGAGCCCTTACGTTGAGTCTAGTGTCTAGTAGGCCATATCTTGTTTATTATAGCTGGTACAGTAGCTACTCACAATTATTGTTAATATGGTTATATAGACTATACTGAGTCTAGTGCATATTTCGAGCCATCAAAAAGCATCGAGAACGAACATTTGTTAAAGCACTAAGAAAACAATTTAGTGGGATATTTATAATAAGCATTCGCTCGTCTGATGAAAATACATACATGTATAACAATAATACAAATAGCCTAAAATATAGCCTAAATTACGCTGGCGCAGTCTTTGCTGCTTCCCATCCTCGACTACGCAGATGTAAGCTATCTCGACTTAACTGAAGAGCTACTTAATAAACTCGAACGTCTCCAAAATTTATGTATCCGTTTTATCTTTGGATTACGTAAATATGATCATATTTCAGAGTATCGTGCTCAACTTAAGTGGCTCCCAATTCGCCTTCGAAGGAATACTCATATTTTAACTGTATTGTACAATGTCCTCAATAATCCTTCTGCTCCCCACTACTTACGGTGCAAGTTCACCTACTTGTGCTCCCACGGCCGTGCTTTGCGATCACAGGAGAATAAGATGCTGAGTGTACCGTCACATAATAGTGCCACCTACAGAGATTCATTCGCGATTAAAGCGGTGAATCTATGGAATGCATTGCCTATGGATGTAAGATTATCATCATCACCTAACGCATTTAAAAATAATTTGAAAAGATATTATTTCACGACCTTAGGTTGGTAGAAATTTATAGGTAGGTAGTTAGTATTTATTTATTTTAGTATTATGTATTTATAATATATATTATTAATTGTGTAAATATATATTTATTATAGATAATATGTATATATGATTCTAAAATATGTACCTACTTTATGTGTAAATATTAGAAAATAGGTTTTGTTAGATACTTTTGTATACAACAATAAATTTAGTTATTAAGAGTTTAGCCACTTGTGTCCTTACCTCCAGGGTTGACTGGAAGAGATCGCGTTGAGGCGATAAGTCCGCCCTTGTATACTAGTCTAGTTTAATTCTCTCCATTTTTTACTGTTATACCTATGTATTTTGTATACAATAAAGTGTTTAAATAAATAAATAAATAAAATAACAGCCTATAGGAAACTTGTACTAAAAAGTTATTAAGTATACTTATGACAAAATAAGCTCTGAGTCCTCCGTTAAGGGTCGGCAATAGGCAATCGAGGGTTGGCATTGTCATAGAATTATGTAGTAAATGATGCTCTACAGCCTTGAAAAAAATCACACAGGTAGCCGAAGAGTCTAGCTAGGTGCTGAATCATTCGAATTTAAGTAAATGCTTATGGATAACTGTAAATTAATTACGAAAAACCAGTAAATCACACTCCCGTATTGTAACAACTGTGTCGTAATTATCAAGAATTTTCATATGATTCTTATCAAATTATAAAGATAAATGCTTGGACTAGGCGCTAAATACCTTGTTTTTTAATAAACACACACCTATTTTGTGTAAATTAATCCCAAACTTGAGCATTTTTTTTCCCTCAAATCTTCATACAAATATCTATGGCGGCCTTCTGTGTTATAAAATCATAAACACAAGCGACGTTTGACTCAGTCGGCCGGTGGCCTCCAAAGAAGGGTCACGTCGGTTTAGGCGGCACTGACAGCTCGCGATCTAATTGTGTACAGACACAAAATCACTGCACATTGGTTGTCATTGCACTTTTTCAACTTTTATGACACCAACATAATTTGATTTGAAATTGAGGAAGCATAATTCTTATACTATATTCAATAAATTAAATGATAATGTTTTTTATTAGTTAAGTCCATGGTACTTCTTGATTAAATTATAATTATTAATGCCTAACTAAAACTCACTAATATAAAATTAAAATTAAACTAAAAAGAAGATGCTGGCCAGATCGCTGCCACTGTCGGGTAGGGTACCCAAGACGCTGGCCGCGTTACCCCGCTATATAGCGATGCTTAGCCTTTGTGATAGGTAAGTGCCAGCCCTAGGGTCCCTTGAGACTTCTATTAGTCTGCTGCTGATGTCTTTAAAAAGCTGACGTGCCTCCCCACGGCCCTGGGATGAGGAGCAGGAATATAGTGAATGGATCTAAGTGATGACAATACGTAGGAAGATTAGGTTAGGATTCAAAAACACAGTCTCATGGTGCTGGTTGAGGCATGGTCTCGTGAGGATCTGATGAGGGCAGTAACACGGAGGTGACTGAATTTTATTTCAAAGATTTAATAGCTAAAAGCATCGAGTTTGGGCGCGGTGGTAGCTCAGTCGGGTAAGCGCCCGCTTCTCACGCAAGAGATGCGGGTTCGAATCACGGCGCTGACATGTACCAATGAGTTCTTTTAACTTAAGTACAATGTATACCATCGCTCTAACGGTGAAGGAAAACATCGTGAGGAAACCTAGATTTAGCACATCTAGATTACCCACCAACCCGCAGTGGACCAGCGTGGTGGGAAATGGTTCAAGCTTAGGAAGGCAGTTTAGACCTTGGGGATATGCACAAAGGTTCCACTCGAGAGAGCCAGGTGCAGGTACTTACACCCCCACAGAGAATAGAATAGAATCGAGTTTGGGCTATTAAGTATGTTTTTCAAAGAGAGAGAGAAAGATATTTTAGGTTTCCTCTGGATTGATTAGGTTTACTGGGTTTACTAAATTCATTCGTAACGTAAAATTGTCAATGACGGAATTTCTTCTATAGACAGTAGCCACTAATAAAAACAACGATATATGGCGTGATTTGCAAAAGTACCTATTTAGTCAACCTGCCACGGGGTGACTTCGGTGGGTAACTCAGAATAATACTAATTATATGTTATTGCATCAATAATAAAAAAATCAAGAAAATATTCAAAGTTTCCATCCTCGCTTTTCACGCACACAAATCACAAACTCATGCCTTGTTCTAGGAGCAGGGTCTACCCTGGTGCATTTCCATGACCACTTTTCATTAGCGTCCCACCGGTTTCGATGCTCAGCGGAATAGCACCATTAACCATTATTATTCTGAGATATCATCACTTCTTATTCTGAGTTACCCAACATAAAATCACGCCATCTATTGAAATCATTTTTTAAATTAGGATTTGTCTATGGTGTGGTCCCCAAATTTAAGGGTAAAAGCCAAATAATTATATTTTAACCTTTTTTTATACCTATTATATTAAAAGACCTATTCAACGATACCCTACCTACACCATCAAAATAACCGGAAAAAATATCAGCCCCAATTTACTTGTATGGGAGAGGGAGTACCCCAATTTTTTTTGGGTACTCCTCATATCTATGCGAAATATCAGCTTGATATCTTTACCCGTTTCTGAGAAAAAGGGCAGTGACAGACAGTCAGTCAGACAGACGGACAACAAAGAGATCTTATAACGGTTGCTTTTTTTCCTTTTGAGGTACGAAACTCTAAAAATATGAAAAAATATTATTCTGCCACCAAAAAATATACTTACAAACATACCTACATACATACAATCAAAAAACATTACTCTCCTCCTTCGGCAGTCGGGTTAAAACAAGTGAGACTGATTCTGAACTTTTGTTCTATGAGTTTTAAAAATTAACCAAAAAAAACTTTATCATAGAAACTTTGTTGACACGTGACTTTTTACCATGGAAAACGATTTTTTTTTTCGCGTTTTTGCAAAACTCGTAGAACTAAAGTTGTTCAGAATGACCCCTTGAGTCATCCCCTTTCGGCTTAGTATACCCTTAGTATAACTTATTATCTACACTTTAATACCTGTAGTTACCTTTCTACAAGTAAATACCACATTTGTTTAGAAATCTAATCGGGTTCCGAGTATGGAGAAAAGTGGCACCCCTATTAATTTCTGCTCTTTCCTGGTGCCTACCAGTGTAAGTAAGAATTATACTTACTTACCCTAAAATCACCCAAAATGTACTTGAACATAATTGTCAATAAAGTTGGCGAGTAAAAGTTTATCGACCCACTGTGCAAACTAACATGTGTGCGTGTCACTGCGTGTGCTGTGTGAAGAGCATTGAAAACCCAAAATTGGCGCGGCACGTCACCCTGTACGGGCCCTTAATGCAACAACTCCCGAACCACCTCTGCTGGCTCTGCTTGAAAATGCTGTATTATTAAATCCATCTCATGCCAGTTATAGCAGCCACAACAAACTTCCTTAACCCTTCGACTGACCCCCCACAACCCTCATTCCAGGAATCGGACGACGAGATATGACACCTGCAGTGGGAGACATTCATAATTATATCTACTTATTTTGTAATACGCAATCTTGTTTCTTAACCCTTCGACTGACGCCATTCTCGCAATCTTGTTCCTTAACCCTTCGACTGACCACCCACAATCCTCATTCCAGGAGTCGGACGACGAGATCTGCCATCTCGAGTGGGAGACGGTGCGCGTGCGCTTCGTGAAGGCGGGCACGGTGGAGAAGCTGGTTGACGCACTAGCCACTGATGATGGGGAGCTCGAGTCCACCTATGTCAATGTCTTCCTCGCCACTTATCGGTAAGTTTACAATTAATAATAGTTTACAAGTTCTTGCAAGCAGACCAGCCAATTTAAAGACAAACACCAACAACGTCAGAAAATGATGCTTACTTGGCCTAGGCCCGTGTCCATCATCAATCACCGGTTCTTATATAGAAGAAACCGAGGTGAAATAATAATACGTGGGTATGTATCACAGACGGCCATCCGATCCCAAACTAGGCAAAGCCTATATGAGTGTATGATAGCTAAAATACCATTATACTCCTGAGAGATAGTGCCCTATTCACTTATTTAACTACACTCTAGCTACGTATATAATTATAAGTAGTTCATTGCTGTTCATGTCTATTGAAGCTGCTTCATAATCACAATGAGATTATCGACGAATAATGCACGAGTACATAATATTATATCGTGTGTGACACGACTGGCCTTTATGAGTCAGTTGACTGTTCACAAAGTTACTTACTTACACAAATTTTGAGCAAGTTGCACTTTGGTATTGTTGAGTTGCCGAATAAGACTGCAATGTTGAAGAAAATTATTGTACACAAATGAGTAATCATGCATAAAAAACATTAAAGTGCCAATGGCTTGTCTCGTCAGCACTATAGTGGAATCAAATCTCGAGAAAGTATTGAGTGAAGTTTACATGTGTGAAACGATGCGTAAATGTAAAATGAGAATCACTTATGTTGATGATTTGTTATACATAAATTAGCTGGTAGATGAGATCTGTGGTAATTTGAGCGAAGAAAGTGATGTCGGTGGGTATCTGATTTTAATATCAGATTATCTTTCGACTGTGACCTAGCCATAATCAAACAATGAAACAATAGCTAAGTACCTACTACCTGAAAGGTGTTTATGAAGAGTAATTCTGCTACGTCCACTTGCTTCATTAGCTGGCAAGTTTTTCACACCAGTGCACCGGCACTATAGCATAACATTATACTATACGGCGACATACACGTAATTATACTCTTAAAATTGGCGAAAGTTGTAGTTATAAAATTGCATGTCAACACGGCATGGCCTTACAGGTGATTAACTTACGCAAATGTTGCCTCTTACTGAATTGTACACGAATTATGTATTACAAATAATTAATTTGTTACAGCTATGGCAATATATCAGTAGGAATTTCATAAAAACTATAGTACGAGTGTAACTGATGTTATGTAAGTGGCCGTGCGACTGGAGCAATGCAAGAGCTTCTCACGCATCGGTTGATAACAGTTGTAATGTGATTGTGGCAATTACTGTTAGGTTGCTATGAATTCATGAATATAATACCTATGTAGATTATTCATTCAAGTATCTTAGTTAGACTACCTGAAATTTTATATACATAACAAACTAAAAAACTGTACGTAATAGGATAACATTTAGTTTTTTTGGTTTAGTTGGGTGAGAATGACTGAAGACTTGGATTGATGATGACTTATTAATTACTGCTTTTCCGCAGATTCAGAGACAGACTCTGTCGTCCTTTCGTTTAGCTACTACTGAAAAACATAACCATTTTTATTCCAGTCTCCACCGAACATGGATCTGACGTTCTAATGTTTGAAAAAATACTTATAGTATAGTACTCTAGATTACTTATACATGTTTATAACTTGTCTGTGTTGCGTTTCCAGCTCGTTCGCGGAGTGCGGGCAGGTGCTGGACCTCCTGCTGCGGCGCTACGAGTCGCTCGCGGCCCAGGATGTGGTCCAGGCCACCGCCGACACCGCCATGCTGCATCGCAAGTGAGCATTGTAGTCCTAATGTAAGCACCCACCTACCGGTATCGTACGTATCGCATCTAGCGGATTTAAACATTCATTATGTTTGAATGAAATGTCGTCGGCAATGCCGATGAATTAGACGCACTCGTGTGAATTTCTATACAAAGAATACTGAATGCTTTGCGTCCGATGCGTACGATGCGAAAAGGTGGACTCTTACCTTTAGGTTGTTTATGTACATTATGGTATCCCGGTGTAGGCTGTAATAGTTCAGATAAAATATATTGGGCAGACTTCTGCGCAGCCTATTTCTCCTTTAGAGCGTATATATACACGTAAAGTAAACGTAAAAAGACGGCAACCCGTACTTATCTGTTAGTCTCATTGTGCCGACAATTACCATAGAGACTGATCATAATAATATGGCTACACCAACTAAGAGCTATTAAATCAGCGTTGGTACCCGGATTTATAGGCTTTAGAAAGCCTTTAGATTTCAAACTATACGCTTATCAGACGCCAGCCAGGCCATAGAGCCTATTTGTATGCAACGGTGCAAACGTTGACCCAGCGTGCTTTGAAGAGGAGACATATTGATCGACTGAAGGATGTCGCTTATTGAAATCTGTGTGTCCAATGATTTCAATGTTTGTGGCCTTGAACATGAACTGTCCACGGTCAATCTGATTCATTAAATCAACCAATTGCGTGGGAGATGTCGATGATTGTTGTACTCAAGATCACTCAGATTTCCATCACTCTGAGCCTTCGTAGAAACTGGAAATTAATTTGATGAAATTTCCAAACTGAAAGTCGATTTCACCATTCTCACCTTTTATCTACTCTCTATTTGAAAACACGTTCTTAGCCAACCTTTTAACAAAACGATACGGATTCTATTCGCATTGCATACTAACATTATTCATCAGGTCTTACACTCCCTTTGAAGGAAGTCAATCGATCCTTTTATTCATTCAGTAAGTGATACCGTTGGTATTGAGATCCTATTATACACGTACTTACAGCTGTTATTTCGTAAAATATTTTGGTTCAGCTCACAACAGATACATAAGTAATTGTAATAGGGGTTGTACAAGAGTTTCTCACTTTTATGATACAAAATGCATTCTAGTGGAGTCCCCAAATTAATTCATTAAATTAGGCCTCTCCCTAGAAGCGCCACATCAATATTTCGTCTAAACCTGTAATTCCGTCTCCAGGACGCTGGTGGGGTGCCTGCACGTGTGGCTGGACACGTACCCGGAGGACTTCCGGCAGCCGCCGCGCCACCCCGCGCTGCAGCAGCTGCTGAGCTTCACGCAGCTGCGCCTGCCCGGCTCCGAGCTGCACTCCAAGGTAATGCACACACTTGACAATCTAATCGACCGTTTCTACACAGTTTAAAACTATTTCTGGTGGTTGAGGATTAAACAACGTATACTCAAGATAGTATGTTTAATGTTCCAGGTGCTACACAAGCTAGCACTGTTCAGTGCGGAGCGCAACGGCTCGGGGCCGGCGGGGCCGGGGGCGACGGGCGCGGTGTGCCTGGCGCCCGGCATGCGCCTCGCCGCCGCGCCCTCGCTCGCCTACCGCCTGCCGCACGTGCAGCACCGGCACTTCGCCGAGCAGCTCACGCGCAAGGACGTGGCGCTGTTCAAGCGGCTCATCCCGCACCAGTGCCTGGGCGCGGTCTGGTCGCGCCGGGACAAGGACCGCTCGCACGACGCCGCCACGGTCTCCGCCACCGTGCGCCAGTTCAACGCCGTCACCTTGCGCGTCATCAGCACCGTGCTGCTGGAGGTGGACCTGCGCCCGCAGGAGCGCGCCGACATCATCACCGCCTGGCTCGACATCGCGCGCGAGCTACGAGTCCTTAAAAACTTCTCCTCTCTAAAAGCCATCATCTCCGGCCTCCAGAGCAACCCGGTCTATAAGCTAAGGAAAACCTGGTCGTTTCTTCATAAAGAGAAGTCGGAGCTGTTCGACGAGCTGGCGCGGATATTCAGCGAGGACAACAACCGCTGGGCGCAACGCGAGCTGCTGATGCGCGAGGGCACGGCCAAGTTCGCGGACACGGCGGGGGAGAACGACCGCCAGCTGTCCAAGCTGCTGCACGAGCGCGGCTCGCCGGGGGTGTCCCACGGGACCGTGCCGTTCCTCGGCACCTTCCTCACAGACCTCATGATGATCGACACCGCCATCCCCGACACCGACGCCAATGGACTCATCAATTTCGACAAGCGGAGAAAAGAGTTCGAAGTCCTCGCGCAGATCAAGCTACTACAAGGCGCGGCGAATGCGTACCAGCTGCCCACCGACCCCATGTTCGACCGCTGGTTCGACTCGGTGCCAGAGCTTGAGAACCGAGAAGCTGAACTCCTGTCGGACAAGATCGAGCCGCCGAGCCAGCCGGGCAAGGACCGGCGGCGGCGGCCTGACCCCGCCGGCCACCGGAAGAACGACTCCATCACCAGCACCAGCTCCAGCAACAGCTCGCAGTTCTACTACGAGCACGACGGCGTTAGCGGCGCCTGGAAACGAGACAGCCTGGAGAGGAAAGCGTCTCCAACGCGGATGTCAAACGGCTCCTCTTCTTCCTCGATACCGTCTTTAGACGTGTCGTATTCGAGTGCGAATAGTGGGCAGAAGCCGAACGGTAAAGCCGGTGGGGCGAGTCCGGCGCATAACAACGGCAACAAGGCTGAGCCTGACTTCTACATCATCCGCGTGACGTACGAGAGCTCGTGCGTGGAGACGGAGGGCGTGGTGCTGTACAAGTCCATCATGCTGTGCAACAAGGAGCGCACGCCGCAGGTCATCCGCAACGCCATGCTCAAGCTCAACCTCGAGGGCGATCCGGACGACTACACGCTGGCGCAGGTGCTGCCCGATAGAGGTGAATATAAAATTCATAATGATTTTGATTCTGAAGTCGTTCTGATGATCTATGATTCCTATGTATTATACTGTAAACTTAACACTTTGGGCGCCTAGCGTAACGTTGCTAGTACCTACCTAAAAACAGTAAATATATCCGAATTGAAATCAGAATGTATCGCATTGTTTCTAATAAGTCCGTTTTTTTGCAAATATTCTGATTAAATTAATCAATTCACTCAAAATTGTTCCAGAAATGACGTTACCAGCTGACGCCAACGTGTACTACGCGATGAATGCGGCGTATAACCTGAACTTCATCCTGCGCCCGCGCAAGTCCAACAAGCCCGCCGAGCCAGTAGCCAATGGGAAGGCGAAGGGAAAACGCACCTGATTATACACGTGTTAAGGCGACTGGGGGACGAACAATGAACATTCTATATGAAAACAGTGCTATAAAAGTGAAATGGAACTGAAATATGAGGAAAGGGATCCAGCGTCTTAACGTAGCAGTTTAACTTATTTCATAAATTTTCCCAGTTTTAGAAGACTCAAAGACTCAATGTGTAGTTAAATGCACTGTCGTCGCTATTCCTTCTGTTATTTATTTTTTGTGTAAATGTTTTCTTTGAGTATAAATATTTGTATATTTTTCGGTGCGCCAACATACTTTTAAGAATACCTAACTACCATGTTCTTTACAATTAAGGTAATAAACCTGAGATATCTCATTGTATGGTGTCTATAAACATTATTTATTTAAGTAATAGTGTGTACATTGAAGTTTCCACCTATTAATTATTGTGTTTGTTGAAAAGATATATATACTCAAATGTTGTGAAGTAAGTTGTACATAGCGGATTTGTGTAAAAAAGTGAATCTCGAGAGAGTAACACCATGGAATGGATCTATAATATAATACATACCATGGATAGATGGGCAATACTGCTTAGAAAATTAAAGGTCCCTAACAGCAGCAAAAAAACAACTATCAAAGCAAATGACGAGTTAACGGAAAAACAGTACCTAAAATAATTCGGTTAGATTGGGTTGTTCATCTAGAAGTGGTTGTCTATGGTAGTAGCATATAGATTGTATTATGATAATGAGCCGAATACAGATCGGTAACATCTCAACCAATAGGTGCTCTTTCACATTTAGGAAAACCCTAAGCTTTAAATATATGATACATTTTAAACCGAATTTGGAAATGATATTGAAAGTATGTAAGTATTGTAATATGTAGTAGAATTTTATAGAGATAGTTTGTAAACATTTATGGAATATTTATAAAGTGTTTGTATTGAAACCTAGTAAATGCTAGATAGTGTTAAACACGTGAATTTTGTGTACTTGTATATGTATGTCGTGTTCAAAATGCCTTAGACCATTCGTAAGTAGTAATTTATAAATGAAGTATTAACAAAAAATATATAAACCGACTGAACATCAATGAAATGACGCCATTTTAACTACATTATTATTATTAATCGACTAGTAAATGTGAATCCTGCCTTGTTTTATCACCTAACTACCAAAAACACTAGCCTCGTTATGTTTTGTAAATATTTGTACCAACCTAATGTTGTATGTAATTATTGTAGATTTCCACCAGTGTAACTGTAACATGTTTATATTATTTGTGTAATAAAATATTGAACGTATTTGTCTTACATTATTTAAAATTAAGTGTTAAACTATTAGGTAACTTATTTATTTATTTTAACACTTTATTGTACACAGAAACAAAATATAAAAATATAACAATTAAAAAACACAGTAAAAGCATACAATGGCGGGCTTATTGCCAAAAAGCAATTCCTTCCAGCCAACTTTTGTTGGTGGATAAAAGAGTTACTTACGAGCTAATTAGTGAATTACTATTTTATTCCACTTATTTGATAAAAGTTATATAGACGCCCCCTACTAGAACAGTCAGAATGTAAAGAGTAAAACCTAGCACACGACGTTTACGACTGAAAACTGAAACTTTGTAGAAGCTTTTAAAATAAATATTGTACAGATGGCGCCAGTGATCCTCTGCTTTCTGAATAAAATATACATTCTTATTAATGAACCCAACGGGGAAATAGTTCACCACGAATACCACGATTTAGTTATATTAACTTAATCTCTCAACAATGTAAAAACAGTAAGTGGATCAACAACAGAAACATAAAATAAAATAACAAATGATAAAACAA
Source organism: Plutella xylostella (assembly GCF_932276165.1). Classification (NCBI taxonomy): domain Eukaryota; kingdom Metazoa; phylum Arthropoda; class Insecta; order Lepidoptera; family Plutellidae; genus Plutella; species Plutella xylostella. The sequence goes on along the minus strand of NC_063984.1, from coordinate 3,949,679 downwards.
AGGAAAATTTTTAATAGTTCGAAACCAAAACTTTTATAATATCCACATATTTCTTTTGAAGTTAGAAGATTCCAAATTTTGTTAGTTAAACTTTACGTAAACATTCAGTAGCTCACACTCATTGGTCTGTCAAACTTCACGAGAGTCATCTCTGTTCCCCTCACCTGCCCCACAGACCACCACCGGTTGACAGTTGCCTGAAAATTTCATGGCCAATATATCGAGCGGGAGAGCTCGCCGCGTCCCGCGCGCAGTCGCAACGCGTCCGCCACCGAGAGCACGCCTCGCCCGCCGCGGTCCCAGCCCTCACCTCACACAAACAATACACGACTACCCACCGGCTTGCCCTAACCCTCTAATAAACCAAGTGCTGTGCTGCTATTAACCCGGGAACACACAGTTATGTGAGAAACCGCTCCAGTTCGCGCACCGGCCGACATGCTGGCTCTCGGGGACGACACACGCAAAATGAAATAATAAGGTGAGTTTAACCGATTGTCTTAATGTTAACTTGGCCTTGAACTTATTAATTTCACTTGCAGTTTACCAAAAAATAATATTTGTTACAGATATTGAAAAAGCTTGGTAGAATGAAAGTTTTTGGTCAGCTATTTTTTTAGAACAGAATCCTTAAATTTGATTTCAACTTTTTCTTTTACTAAGGAGGTTCCTATTTTAAACCAAAACCCTTACATAAAACTCTTCTATTTTTATCCAAAACTTTTACAACATACTCCTTTTGTACCGTCGTGTTTAAGTAATTTCACAAAAAGGCCTTTGTGCCCATCGGCCTTCCCTTGTTATAAAAGGGAAAAATAAAAGTAGCAACATTACAAATACTCGGCTGGGAGCGGCCGCGCGAAGCCCCGCCACTGCAATCTGATTACAGCAGCTTAGCTCCACTTCAAACTGCTCCTAATCTCTCTCAACAATACCTACGTCTTGTAGTCTTGGGACTAAAGGCTAAGGTTCAACTTACATTCTACCTGCTAACTTATTATTACCAAAATTGGCGTAGCGGTTACGTAGCACGCATTCTAGCGTGATTGTAAAGTCGCTTTCGCGATATTTATGTAAAGTGCCATATGCTGCCTTTGCATGATCTTAAAATTTAGTAAATAGGGCCAATAATTATTTTACGACTATGAGTAGTACATACTAAAGCGTTTTATTATTAGGTACTTATAGAAACAGAGGCGTAGGTAATAAAATGAAAGCAGGGAAATATGAAGTGCCTATAGCGTTTCTCCACGACGTGTTTTATGAATACAAAGCGATTGTAGGAAGCCTCGACCTCGGCACTAGATATTGCGTGGCTACGCGGCGGCTACGAGGTGCCTACGCACCGCGCGTAGCATGCTCGTAGCCGCCGCGTAGCGAATGCAGGAATAAATAGGTAGATCTTTTCGTGAGTTACTATTTTATTCCTATTTTATTTCAGTAACTTAGTCAACATAAAACAACGATTTTAAGAACTGAACTGAACTGAACTATGATCCATCAGACATATTAATAATGGGCTGGAAGTAAAAACATTTAAAAAAAAAAGCCTTATATGTTTTCAGACAATTCTTCCCAGAACTAAGCAACTGACACTACTTCTATCGTCCTAGCACTCATGAGCTGAAATAAGTAGGATAATCTAAATGAAATGGGCTCTGTTTGTGTCTTACCCTCGACAAAAATAATTAATTTTATCTTGATCAGCTCATAACTATTGTAATAATAAGTTAGAAAGTAATAATTTTATTAGGTACTTCATCAATCTAGCGATTAACACAAAACATACAGTATACTATGGTACATTTATCTTTCAAACTTACTGTTTACCCCGTGTATACTTTTTGTATACCTATAGCGTGATGGTAATGTCCGTACTAATGTGGTCGTGTTGTGCTCAGCAGTCGAACAAACGGTGAATGTTTGAAGGAATTTCCTTGCGTGCATTAATTGCAACCCGGACACGCAACTAAAAAGTTAGGGGACAAAATATTATGGAAAACCAAACGTTTAGAGTTCGACGAAGGTCAAATATTTTGTGAATTCTTTCTGATACTGTTTAATAGGCCTTTGCCCAGTAGTGGGACACAAACTAGGCTATATAAAAAAAAACTGTTTAATTATTTAATATTTAAGTAAATTAAAGAAAATATTTATTTATGAAACACAAATATACATTATTATATACATATAACGTACCTATATCTAAATATAGGTACTGACCTATTAGGTCTATATAGGGATTCCTGATATCGGAATATAGACTACATACATAGAATATACACAGGTAATTATCGGAAATTTTGTATGTAGTTCTTCGTTATTTAACATTCAAATGCTATATCGACTTAAAAAAAATACAATCGATAGTTGATTAGCAAAGTAATAAGTAAAATGAATCTCGTATCATTTTTAAAATTCAACTTTGAAGTGCTGCATGGTCTAATTATATTATTATACTTGCAGAAGGTTCTGTAAGTTTCCTACAAATTGTGTATACAATTTTATTGGCATTGATAGTTCTACATTTATTATCCGAATACAATGCTAGCCCGCACGGAACATGCTGTCAACAGCATCGCGTGATCCATTCCGTGTCAGCGGAGATACACCATTCCTGTGTTAGTTCGTAATTAACTTACAGTATACGATAAATTACACTATTTACAGCTAAGCGCATAAATAAATAAATACCTAGCTCAACCTGAAAATGAAAATAAGACAAAATTCCTTCACCTACAGTAACCTATAAGTTAGTTTACAGTTTTGAACTTTGCCAAATAATGGGGTTCACCGGTGGAGACTGAGAGTGGAAAAACGTAATATAGAAAGATAAGCAGCGTATTGAAGTGACCATTTCAATAAAGTGGCTAATGTGTCGGTATATAACATTACTGTACCGTACGGAACTCGCGGAAACCCAAGGTACGGCGCACAAATAAGCTGGATGTTAGCAAGATGCTGATATTTTAGTTTAAACTAGAGGGGAGACTTGGGAGAAGCTTTTGTGCTTCAGAACCTCTTACGAATATGATTGTATATTATATAGTAAGAATACTGTATTCAAAAGACAACGTATATATAGTTACACCATTAAACCGGCACTTTAATCTGCATCAGACAGGGGCAAAGGAAACAATGTTAACCGGAGTTAATTCGAGCAAGTTTGGCGAGAGACAATAATACAAGTGTTGTGCAGAAGCGAACCGCTATCTAGTAACAGTGACGTCAGAGGCTTACTCGTATACAAAGAAAACATTATGGTGAAAGCATCCTCATTCATCTTCATTTTGACAAAGTCTACAGAAGACACAGTACAGTATTTTATCAAGATTATTCTAGATTACGACACGTGGTGGTTTATACGCGACAGCAATACTGAATAACATTGAGACTAACATACCTATATCCAAAGCCAAACGTATCTATCAAAATATGAAACTTGGTTGCAGATTGCTCGAATATATCTAAAATTCGGACGATTTTCGTTATTTCCAGTGCTATTGTTCCATTTTCTGACGGCGACGGCACTTCGTCATAGTTGTAAGTTACAGTGGGCAGTAAAACTTTACTGTCCATATCTTGTTCTAGTTCCGTGGACTAACATTTCTCGCGCCAGCCACACTGTAAAACCGTATTTTTTCCAATTCGACAGTCTAAGTATTTTTAGGTACTTATAAAGTTATTAGTTACTACCTGTTCCCGCGCGCTTCGCTTCGCCTTAAGAAGTTTTCCCGTGGGAATTCCGGGATAAAAAGTAGCCTATGTTCTTTCCCAGGGTCTAGACCGTATGTATACCAAATTTCATTAAAATCCGTTCAGTAGTTTTGGCGTGAAAGAGTAACAGACAGACAGACAGACAGACAGACAGACAGACACAGTTAGGATTGTTTATTATACACTAGCTGTTCCCGCGAGCTTCGCTTCGCCTTAAAAAGTTTTCCCGTGGGAATTCCGGGATAAAAAGTAGCCTATGTTTTTTCCCAGGGTCTAGACCATATGTATACCAAATTTCATTCAAATCCGTCCAGTAGTTTTGGTGTGAAAGAGTAACAGACAGACAGACAGACAGACAGACAGACAGACAGACAGACACAGTTACTTTCGCATTTATAATATTAGTTAGGATATACCTAAGTATGTTTATGTAGCGATTACGTATTGGTGCGGATAATTAATTATATTACCTACATAATATAGAATTAGTTATAAGTAATTAAATTACAGTATTACTATACAATAATTGAAGCAGCCGTGGTTGAGCTCGAGGTCTCCTGCTTGAGTGAAGCAAGCGACTGTAATTAAAACTTTGATGAGCTTCTTTGAACATGTTAATTGGATTTAAATTTATATTGCGATCAAAACTTGAATTATAAATAGGTACCTATGTATGCAAGGTAATTAATTCTGACACAAGCGATAAAACAAACATGAATTCAGTAAAATGAGTGTTATGATTGATTGTACATAGGTACAATCTTTTTTTCAGTTATTGCTAATGAAAAAGTTATTGAGCGAAACCATGTTGATGTATGGTTTCATTTCATTGCAATTTTCCTATAAGAAACTAGCCGCGATATGCTTCCCACGATAACTTAAAACGGAAACCATATAAAGACCTTTGACACGCAAACTGTAGGCACGATTGCCACCCTCACGTGAAATTAATTCCAATTATTAACTTATTAAAATACTAACCTTCATTTTAATGTTTAAGTTTATGCCATTGGTATGTTTTTAATTCAATGTAACACTAAATAACTGATTCAAACTTAATGATTTACAACTTAGGTGTTGCAATAATTATGATCAACTCAGATCAGGGGCTTCACTAGCTAGATTGAGTATCGATGCAAAAAAACGTCTCGACAAATAACACCTTATTTTCCAAGTGAGCTCTTTTTATTAATTACTTCGGTTACATACATAATCAGACATCTTATTGGTTATAATTACACTGAGAAAAATCTAGAAGGCTACTCGTTTACTGGATAACAGAGATATGTGTCTAAGCTGGATAACTTTATTATGACATGTGTAATTAGTAATTAGGTCCATAGTTCTTGAAAATACATATAACAAATGAATCAATTTGGCAGGCTCGTAGTGACTCGTCATTAAAGTTCTCGGACGGATAATTTGAAAACTTCAATGAATAAGTACGCGAACAATGCAAGTGCCAATTCATAAAACTTAGTTATAACTGTAATAACTACTTATTTTCTTATCTTATTCATTATTATAAATTCTTTATTGCACATAAAAAAAAAACATTGTACAAAGGCGAACTTAATGCTAGTAGCATTCTCTACCAGTTAACCTTTGGTGATGTCGAGAAAGTGGTTGGTAGTGCGATAGGCTGAGAGGAGAGAAGTTTATCTACTTAAATCGAGACACAGAGATATACTTACTTATACATAATAGCTATACAAATGATATACATACATATATAAATATATTCCTACATTATATTATAATATACCTAATACATACTAATAATACAAAATATAATAAACTATAGTATAATATCATCATCATCAAATAAAATATATTTAAAATCAATTTTGTTGATCGTTCTGCACTTGGAGGTAGTGCTGACGAACTTTGGCCTTGAAGATGTCTATAGACTTTGTCTGCCTTATATGTAGTGGTAAACTATTCCACAAGCGAACCGCTGTCACAGTGAATGAATCCGAATACCCTGCCGCATTATGCTCTGGGGTACGAAAAAGAAGGTTTCGACTTGACCGTTGAGGACGGTCAGAGAAGTCGAAGAACGTGAAGCGTTCTGTTAAGTAGGATGGGGCACAAGGATTATAAACTACACTATGAATGAGAGATAAAATATGGGCATTCCTTCGGTGACGGATATTGAGCCACTTGAGTTTATTTCGAAATTCGGAGACGTGATCATACTTACGCAGGCCAAAGATATAGCGAATGCATAAGTTGAGGAGACGCTCAAGTCTATCAAGTAGCTCTTCTGTGAGGTCAGGATAGCACACATCTGCATAATCAATAATAGGAAGCAACAGGGAGTTAACTAACGTAACTTCTTCAGTTCTTCATTCATCTTCAGTTGAGTAACTATAGATTGGCAAGTTTCTTGGCGACCCTCCTTGCGGGGTGAAAGACGCGGAGGGGACGAGGTACTGGAGGTACCCAAGACGACAGCGGGTAGCGGGAGGGTAGCGGGGAAGGGCAACGCGTGCACTGCATGTCATTGTTACGGCAGTCTCGGCCGCGCAGCCGAGGCGGCCACATGTCTTATATAGTCTGTCATAATTTGAGTGCGACCCACATGAGATCATTGATCCAGAGACCATTAGTCTTAGGATGAGTGTTGAGGCCTTTTTAATATTATCATTATTTTATTATTAGGTATCTATAATTCGTCAACAAAATTACGTTAAAAACAACAAATCGTATAATGTCTCAATATAGGGGCTTCTTGTAGAACAGCGTACCGGATCAGTCATGTAAAAGTAAACAACAAAGACGAAGAGTCCCCATATGACAGTGCGTCAGTTGTCAGTTCTTGTAACTAGGAAAGCAACCAAAATTTATGTGATTTAATGAAAGTAATTAATGAGCAATACACAGAGAAAAATTACAAAATTGATGAAATTTTGAAAGAAAATGGTCATATCGTGCTTCGCCTACCCCCATACCACCCGGAATTAAATCCTATTGAACTTGTGTGGGGGTACGTGAAAGGCGAGCTCGCAAGAACGTCGATTGACTCTAACTTAGATAAAGAGATAAAAGACTTAGAGTTGCTTTTCTCTAATTATTCGCCTGAAAAGTAGAGAAATTGTGACGACCATGTCATAAAAAATTAAGACGAATATTATAAATCTGATAGAGTATTTGACGATGTATTGGACAGGTATGTTATTGTTTATTTATAATTTAATGTAAATTAAACATAAAATATTATAGGTGTACACTGAACTAATATGACTGGCGTACTCTAGTACATTATACTTCAAAGTAGGTATAATGTTTTTTGGTTTTTGTCTTAGATTTATAATTATTGAAGTTAATGAAAACGATGATGAAGATGAGGATGACGACGACGATGAACAAGTTCAAACAGAGAGTGAACATGAAAGTGACATGGAAATTGATTTATAAAATAAAACACTTTTACATAAATAAATTTAAAATTGGTAGATATTCTGAAGGTAAACATCCAAATTTTAATGCTGTCAAACTATAAATTTTAAGCTAAATATGACATTTACGGGAACACTCATAGAATAAAATTTTACTTACGTCAGAAATAGTTACAAGCTATCGCGAGATTAATCCGGGCACACTTTTCTACGTGTGTAGCATGTCGTGCTACCTCGCCCCCGCCACTTCTTTCACCCCGCAAGGAGGGTCGCCAAGTAACTTATTTTATTTATTTATTTATTTATTAAGCTTACATATTAGTTGTAGTTTTACAATGAGTCCCACAAAACTGTTTGTATACAATTTGCCTGTGGGATCGGAGTCTCTTATACTAAACAAAATACTTTTTTATGTTTTAGGTATTGTTATACATAATTGGTAATATCACAACAAATAATAAAATTATAATCTGAGGTGAACTTGTATCAAGGTAAGTTAAGCAAAAAATATTTTTTTAATTTAGTTTTAAATTTAGATAACATAGGCTCTTGTCGTATATCCTGAGGTAAACTATTAAGTAGGTACGGTATTCTTTTTTTTTAGAGTTCTATCACCATAATAATTATTAACTTTAGGTACCTCAAATTTACCCTCAGATATAGACCTTGTGCCGTGTTTATGGGTAATGGGATGAAGGTAATTATTACAGGTTTTATAATTGTGAATGGCTAATAGATATTTAAATTTAACAGTGACTGGCAGAATTTTACATATTTTATACAGTTTTTTATAATTATCTCTACATTCTAATTTGGTTTTTGTATTAACTAGTAGCTTTAAAAATCGAGTCTGCAATGTTTCTAGTTTATCTAAGTAGGTTTTAAACGTTAGCCCATAACAATCAAGAGCATAATCTAAGATTGAATCGACTAAAGCAAAGTATAAACATTTTAACGTGCTAATAGGAACTTTATAACTTAAATGATAAAATTTACCTAATTCAAATTTTCAAATTCAAATCATTTAATTCAGACTCAAAGTCCATAAGTTAACACAAATAATATTCACAATCAAATTTAAACACAATAAAATACATATACATAAATTTCTAAAAATAATCTATGATATTAAAATAATATTTTGACTGCAGTCCTGTGTATCATACTACAGTGGTTTAGGTACTGGCAGTCAAACCTTTCCGCGAATGCGCTCAGGATAGTGTTGCGGCTGGCGCGCACCCGGCGCAGCAGTGACGAGCAGCGCGCGCGCATGGTCGCGGGGAAGCACTGCACGCGCGCCTCCGCGAACATGCCCGACGCGCTGCAGAAGCGCGGCAGCCCCAACAGCATCCTGAACGCATTATTGTATTGGACCCGTAGAGCGCTGTACTGTTTCTGCGTATAACTCGCCCACAGACTGCTCGTGTAGAACGAAGTACAAAATGCTCTGAAAAGAGTGATTTTGACGTCTCTTGAACAGCGCGCAAATCTGCGGGCTATCATATTCGCACGAACAGACAACGCCCTACGCTCCCTTTCTATGTCTACATCGTCTTTCAGGTCCGAGGTTACAATATGTCCTAGATATTTAAACTTAAACACTCTATTTAGAGGACACCCGTTAAGTTTAATGGCTGGTATGTCATGTAGATAGTTACCTCGGGCCTGAAACACCATGCATTCACTTTTTTTTACATTATAAAGTAAGCCGTGTTCGTGCGCGTACTGTTCGCAGATGCCAAGCAGCTCCGACACCCCGCCCGCTGAGGCGCTCAACAGTACCATGTCGTCTGCATAACTAATGTTGTTAAGGCAAACTCCGCCAATATGGCAGCCAACATGAGTACTGCTGAGCCCCTCAATCAGCGCGTTCATGTACAGGTTGAAGAGCTTTGGAGAGGTCAGCCCCCCCTGCCTCACCCCGCACTCCAACCTGTACGGATTCGAGTAAGCGCCTGACCATCGAACGACGTTAACCTGGTTCAGGTACCAATATTTGAAAATGCTTATAAGTGCCTCTGGCATTGATGTTTTATGAAGCTTTTTCCATAGTGTGTCGTAATGAACCAGGTCAAACGCCTTCGATAGGTCAAGGAAACAAGCAAAAACAGGCGTCTTCCTGTCGGTGTAGTACTTGACAGTTTGCTTTAAACACAATATCGCTGTTTCAGTAGATAGACCTGACTTAAAACCAAACTGGTTGTCATGTATTTGTAGGTATTTATCCAGCTGAGTATTAAGCAAACCGTCAAGCACCTTAGCACTGATCGTGGCTAATGAGATAGGCCTATAATTGCCCTTATCACTAATATCGCCAGTCTTGTTTTTCACAATCGGCACCACCACAGTCCTCATCATAGGCGCCGGCAAGTACGAGTGCCCGACACACAAGGAGTAGAACATTGCCAGCACTCTGGGCAGATGTGGACCCGCGTACTTGAGGTGCTCTATGCTCAGGTCGTCGTGGCCAGGTGACCTACCCCTCGACATTGATTTTATCACTTTTCGTATATCTTTTGCCGAGAATCGGACACTAGCCTCCTGGCCCCCACCACCCTCACATGATGACTGTGATGGTCCCAAATGTGAGGTTACAGTGAACTGCTCCTTAAAAATTTCCGCAATACCGGTTAAGTCACTGATGCCGTTGACACTCACAGGCAGTCCCGGCTTGCTATTCAGTTTCTTGGTGGCCTTCCAAAAACCGCGAAAGTCATTTGTAGAATGCAGCGACGCTAGGATGTCCATTTTAATTTGTTCTCTATTATTTTGACACCATCGAAGGCGAGATTTAAACAGCCTACGACTGGCCTGCATTTCATTCCACAAATGACCCTCCCTTGGCTTGCCATACCACACCCACAACTCAAATTTTTGTCTGGCGTCCCTGTGAGCGTCACTGACATGCTTGTTCCACCCTATAACTGGCTTTTTACGCCTGTAAGAGGTCACATTGCAACTCTCACTCGCTGCTTGGCATAACACGGTAATAATGTCATTATACATTTTATCAATAATATGTCTGTGGTTCAAATTATTACACGTAAGGTCACAACATGCACTTAATTCTAAAGGAAAGTCAATTAATTTTAAATTATCATTGCAAAATTTAGTATACATGTCAATTTGGTCAAGTGTCCGATCACCCCATCTTATTCTATTACAGTCACTGATTTTAATGTTGTTATAAAGTTTCGGTTTTATTAAATTTAATTTACATTGTATCACCAGGGGAAAGTGATCAGACCACAGAGCATCATACATAACATACGCATTATAAACAGTCATCATGGCAGAGTCAGTCACAACACAATGGTCGAGCCAGCGTCTGGATCCGTTCGCTTCACTAATAAATGTATAGGTATCAGAGTTTACCCCTAACAATTCAATGTCCGCACACTGCCAATTAGATTGCACACAAAAAAAAAAAAAATTATAATAATATCCTTAATTTATCGCTAATATATTCTATATGTTGAGACCATGAGAAATTATTATCAATCTTTACACCAAGGTAGGTTACACAATCTACTCTTTCTATTGGTTTACATTGACAATTAACCAAATTATTGCCACATTATAATAGATTTTTTTCTATTTGTCAGTCCTGAGTTGGAAAACATCGTGTGTAAACTATTTCTACATAAATGCCCTTCATCTTTTATTATACTGCGTCAACTCCACAACTCTATATTTTTTTAATTCAGGAAATTTATGCTGTAACTAAATCATAGATAAATTTATGGGCACTCTACTTCGTAGTGAGTGGATTGGAGCATTTTACCAGTATGAAAGCTAACACAATGTACGGACAGGTAGTACATATCTTGATATTCCTGAGTTGCATATCGCGAGTGAGTAAGTGAATTCAGCGACACCCCACGACCCGCGGTCCGCGCTCTGAATACGAATTGCCCACGGTACGTTTCACTAATATTCCATTAAAAATAAATATATAATTTACTCTTTATCCCTCCCCCGATTTTATGAAATGGTAAAAGTACTTACTGAAAAATTTAAATTAAAAGTACCTACTGTCTATAAATTGCAGTTTGTGTAAAACCATAGAACAACGCGGACTCGGTTGAAAACAAACTAATTTGCGTGTAAACAAGTGCCTATTAGCATTATAGGTACAATTAGAATTATAGGTACATTTCTGAAGGATCATAGCACTCTTTATATCTTAAAAAAATTAGAACTTACATAGTATTTCGCATCAATAACTTCATGTTTAGGAAATTAAGTACCTAGCTATACATAGAATAACGCGGACTCGGGTGTACCTCATACTCAATGTACCTACGTATTCCACATAAATGCACAGTTTGTATGCACGGCTGGTCCGCGGTTGCAACAGACAGGGAGACAGTTTTTAACAAAGTTTCTGTTGTATTTTTGCTGTCTCTCGAAGCCGCGTTCATTTTCTGCCAGTTTCCTGTCGTCTACCCGGTCTAGTTTCATAAAGTTTACATTCAATGGCGCTTGTTGTAAATTCTGACGACAACTTCAGATTCAAGGACTGCCTTGTTATTTAAGTTTAATAGTAGGGAAAACTGCTATGATGACTGTTCTTTTGAATCAAAATATTCTCATAAGAACAACACTTTCCTTAGCTACACAGTAATTTTAAGTTTTAGTTAGTTACAATCTACGTATGTACTTTTAGTTTGAAGCAATGAAGCGGTTGTAAAGTCTTAGGACATAATATGGCGGGTCCATAAATGGAATGGCGCGACAATTATTTCTAATACTTTCTGGAAGGAGCCCATTTCGCCAGATGGGCTCTCCATGTAACGAGGATACTTATCGCGAGAGCCCGGGGGACGCCACTCCAGCTGAGTAGGTGTACGAGTATACGACTAGATTAGTTCATTCCAAGAACTTATTCTGCCGACTTCGTATAGAAACAACAAATTACTTCATATACATTCGGAGCGATTCTGGAGAGACTATTTTAAATTGTGTTCTGAAAATCAGATTTGACCAATCATATTTAAAAATTTGGTAAGTATTTCTCAAAAAATCATAATTAATTACTCTACATAAGAAATAACTAACACAGGCGGCCGATACAGTGTTATTCCTATTTCAGGGAACATTTATCTTAAAAAAAGAATTGGTGGATTGACATTATTTGAATACTTTATTAGCTGTACACTTTTTTGCATTACATGCACTAGCTAGGTAACTAGTAACTAGCGTACACGTGAGTTGCATCGGCGCGGTACAGCTGAATACTCTGATTATGTCGAAGCACGAATACTGTCCACGACTGAACAAATTAGTCAATTTACATGTAAACGACCTTCCCGCTCCGAACAGAGGAAGGTACATGCGATATTGATTTCTGCCTGAAAATAGCAAAGCCGAATTCGCTCCGAATACGAAATTGTGCGTGATTCGACTTCGACAATAATTGTCTCTATTGTTCTGAATGGTGGAATTATTTGGTCGACGATGCTGCTAATGTTAATTAAGTACTTACCTTCTATCAATTCCTAATTTAAAAATTACTTTTTAGCCAATACTCTGGTATTAGCTGTTCACCCGGGTTTGTGACGCAGAAAAGTACCAAGTGTCATTATACTTAGTTAGTTTTCAATTTTCACCGACGTTTAAATTATCTGGAAGTACAGAAATATCAAAGTACGTATTACTTAGGTAGCCTAGTCGAGCTGCCATAGCGGTTTAGCGACAGGGCGTTGGTCCGATGATAGTGGTATTACGTATTCAAATGTGAAACCCGACACTAACACCTGCGAAACTCCTAATAGAATACCGACTTGGCCCTGTATTTTACAAACAAATAGCACAGCGGTGTGGCGGGTGTTCCGCATGATATTCAGATTTTTATGAATCCTTATAGGTACGGTGGCCTGCGCCTAAAAGTATACAGGCGGAGTTTTTAAAATAGAGATCCCTGATGATGAAGGGACCAGCTACACCTGTTATAAATCCGGGGACGTGTTGTGTGTGATGTGGGTAGCAGTGGTGTTTATGTGGATGTGCTTGAGCAGCATGTGAGCTTGAGATCGCTATTTTAAAAACTCCTCCTGTATACTTTTAGGCGCAGGCCACTGTACATACTTACATTAAATTTTGTTTTAATCAATAGTCTATCACGTTAGTGAGCTAAGTAGCCACATACATATTTACCCGGATTCATCTAACACCATTCTGTTACGGTGTTTCAGCAATATTAATTATAGTTAAAGTCAAACAACTCACCATTGACATCGACATCTGTATGTTAGGTAAACCAAAATAATATCACGTAAAAGTACCACTTTGATTGACTAATGATAGTAATGATACTTACCTTTTATCGTTAAGATCATTTATTTGATTACAAGGCAGTAGGAATGAATATGTAAGTGGGCTTTGATGTTCTTTGTGGCGAAGCTCAGCAGGTGGAAGTTATTAGGAGGCTGCGCGGTGAACCGGAAGTCGGCGGCGGCCATTTTTTCTGCATCGCGGAGCGGAAATGGCCTGAAGACCTGTGGCCGCGAAACAAACAAGTCAAAGTAATTTCTTACTAGTTTTCAGAACCTAAGTGCATTGAGCGCTGTTATTGAATTTACTGAAATGAAAAGCGTTGAGATAAGCATTTTAAATAAACACTTATACATGGGCACATATAATTATTATTTTTAAGTAAGCGTCCACATACACACGATTCCAATTTTATTTTCATCCTCATTTGAATGTTCAACTCTGTTGCAGTATTTTTCCAACATAGAATCTAAAGTTTTTAAATATAAATAATTATTTAGTATATTTGTAGGTAAGACGGTCTCATCTTACAAGGCTACTACTCAAAAAGAATCGACAAGGTGAACCTGCTAGTTCCATGGCCGCAGCCTCTCGCTGAATTCCAGAGCTCCACTACCTTTCATTTATAAAATTACGTGATACAACTCGTAAATGAAGTAATGCATTATGCATGAGGCTTCTAGCTTCGAGGTAATTTAGTTTTCCCGTCTTTTTATGATTATAATCTTACTAGCAATTCAGGATGAGATTTTGGAATATTCTCATAAAGAAACTGTATTCCTCATAAAGCTTAATATATTTATGCTCCTAAAATCCAAATATATCGTAAATATTCAGGAGAGATGAAGAAATGTACTATATAAAACACTATCCAATACTGAATACCTCTATCGTAGCATAACACCGGACCGAAATGCAATCAATTGCGAAATGGCTTTCAAGCCCTCTCTCAGTGCAGCGATGATGAGTAAATACAGTGGGGTCTGATTGCGGGTGGCGCGTTGTTGTGGGTCGCGCAGGAAGCAGCCGGTGTCCCGCGCCCCACTGACCCACTTCCCCGCCCTTGAACCCTCCCCCCGCGCCTGTGACGTCAGACCCACCCCGCGCTCTCTTGTCTTTCAAATGAATTGGTATTATTTTCCCGCGATTAGTACACAGGGTCAGGAGTACGGCCGGAGAGTGGGAGAGTGGGTGTGGGTGTGTAAATGCATTGTTTAGTTAGAGATCAGGTAGTAAAATTTAATAGCGTTAACATAGCGTTTTACTATAAAAATAGGTAAGTAGTTGATATTTAATAAAAAATATAGCCAAAAATACTAGCGGCATGTAAAAGTACTATTATTTTAAAATTATGTATGGAACCATCAGCGTTACAGTTTAAAATGAGTAAGTAATTATTTTCACGGCATATATTTCGATTTAATACCACTCAACGTATTTTTTTCTCGCTGAATCTAATAACTCAGATTGAATTCAACAAAAACGACCCACACGTAATAAAATATACCTCTACGTTGCCAACTTTAAATTCAGCATTTCAACATTCGACATCGGAATATTTATCCAGCGGACACGCGGACCGTTGCTAGTTCTGTGTTATGTAAATATGGCGTGTGCTTCGGACAAACTGTTTCATCGATGAATTCATTTTCCATTCGAACAAATATTTAAATTGATTGTTTATTTCATTGTGAGAGGGACTTATGTTTTTTTAATTAAACGCATTGTGATTTTCAAATTCTGGGATGAATTTACAAACGTGGAGGCACACTTTATCTTTTGAGTAAATGTGACTAAGTATGAACTGAAATTTTGCTGAATGTAATGCTCTTCAAAAAAAATATATTTGAGACGATGAAGTTAATGTACCTAACAAACAGAGAATGGGAAATTTGGTAGAGGAATCTCGTCATCTGCTTTCCTTTTTCCTTTTCTCCCAATTTTTATTTCGGGTTTACCCAAGTTTCTTTTACTTCAAGAAATGTTAACCGCTTTATGACAATTACGTTACGGTATCTGGGTAGAGTATAGGGTAGATATGGAAGCAGTAAATTCCATTATAACCGGATCAAGTTTGATCGGGAACGCTCGTATAGGATCGTTGTACAGATGATCACATTTTCCATTTGATTTTCCGAACTGAGCCGTAGGTTTTCCAAACCACTGACGCGGGAGATTCTAACCACGATGAAAACACTCCACAAGCCGATGTAGTCTGTATATTAAACCACATACGGTACGTTTTCATTATGCATTGTTATCAAAGAATTATCTCTGCTCGGGCAAGCGGCACGGATCACTGAAAGTGACAGGATTTAGAAGATATTTCAGCCGTGAAGTTAGATACGGCTTCTATCAATGTTCTTGATTATTCAGAGATATAACGGCTTCATAGTAGATTTTATTTAGGAATCTTTAACTAGATTCACTACAGATTTGTAATCATTATAATAGTGAAACTTGTGGCGTATCCATTTGGTACTTTAGGGGACAGGGGCCACTTTGACTGAAGTATTAACGTGCTCCTTTTGTCTCCGGGGCATCCTATACAGTTACCGACAAACAAATAATCTGTCCGGCCAATGTTTCACCTTGGTCACATCCTTAGTCAAGCTGCAGTAGGTATTTTTCACCGACACGATAAAAAGACGAAGATTTATACTCATATAAATTGAAATTTGTAGACATATTATGGGTCCGTATATCGTGAGGCCCGGCGTGGCGGCGCGCCAAGTGCAGTCCATCCGTCATCCGAGGCATCGCTCAACGATGACTAATTTCACTCATCGATATTTATCTCCCCATTTTAAAGGCAAATTTGGAGAGGGTATTTTACGTAAATATTTTGTAAAGGCATCAGTCATTATTATGTAAAATCAGCTTAGCAATATAGGTAGGCATATGAAAATCAATCACTTTATTTCGTCGTAAAATGAGATGAACGGGGGCAAGATGTCATCAAGAGACATCATTTCGAAATCTAGTAAAAGCCAAGTAACTCTAGCATAAAATGTACCTAAAATTTTAATTGAACATCCAATCAAATCGCATTTATCGTATGAAATCAGTTCAGTTTTTGCCGTAAAATTAGTATTCGCCGTAAAATTCCAATTTATTATTACCAAAAACTCGATCGCAAACAAGAATTCCTGAAATGACTCCGATCTTCTCTCGTAGCACGTGCTTCAGCTATAAAGTGCTACGGGCTACGGCGTAGCAAGCCAGCCCGCGTAGCAGCATCCATCTCAATTTCCTAGCCGGTGTATTTTATACGTGCCATGCTGCACACTGCACATGCAGATCTATGCTATTGTAGCATGTAGACGCGGCATCAGTCTAGCGGGGCTATTTGTAGAAGCTTTGCTCAACAATAAAGTGCCCTGCATGAATAAAATCCCAACATGTATTGTACATGTTGAATCCAACTTCAATGTTTTGTTAGATAGACAAAACATGCTACTGTTACACACATAGGTAATATATACTAATTGCTTTTCAGTTCATCATCATCTACTTCTAGTTTCCAATACGATTTGCAAACTTAAAAAAAGTATCACAGTATACCTAGAAAGAGATTTACGAAGATAAAGGCACGGCAAATGCTGTTTGTTATTCCTCCCAACAAGTTTAGACTGAGCCAGGACGGTCAAGTCACGCCAATCGCACCAACTACGGAATTTATTCAAAGAAAACTCTAGCGCCATTCAAATAGAACCTGAGAATTGTAGAGTGTCTTTTATAAATGTTTTTAAACGATTTGAAAATTGTCTGCATGAAAAAGATTTCCACAATTTTCAGCTAACTTTTTGTCCAACTATAAAAAGGCACATAAAGCAAGTGCATGCACATAGAGACAGTAGCGACATACAGACATGTAGGTACATAATATACACATAGGCAAACAACACACATGTATAGTTATATACCAGTAGGCCGGGTTTATGAGGTCGCGCCTGAAATGCGGAAATGAGATGTCTGACAAAAGCTATTGTTGGATTTATGTCTCTCGGCCTGAGGCGGCGCAAACTACCTACTAGATAAAATTAGTATACACTGTATGTATGGCTAACTACACATTTACACAATGGTGTAGTGGTTAGTAGCCTTGACTGCTAGGTATCCCGAAGGTCCCAGGTTCGTTAAAATGTTTGTGTTATGTGTTTTTTCCAACGCGCCACGCACGATGCAATGTCATTACATCACTATTTTTCAGCTGCCTTTTCTAAGTTCTCCGATATAGAAGAAAAGCCTCTCAATAAACAAAATAATGTTATATAATGCAACGTCCGCTGCTAAGTTATTAGTAAATTAATTTGTTAATTATTACACTATTGTTGTTGAAAATGTTAGTAAACTGCTTAATCTGTGAACAGAAGTTGGCTGGCGCTGGTCCAAACTGCACAAATTTTGACCATTAGTTTGGTTGCGGAGGTAAATGGAATGTTTTTACTATCATGCTAATTGTTCAAAGTTGGGAATTTACTAATTTAATGTGCATTTTCCTCCTGTAGTCCGGAGAAAAACTTTGTAAATATACTGCTCGTACTGTAGGTAAGAAAAAATATTATTTTGGGAAATTCTTTTAAATCCAATCTGTTTACTATACAGTGTATAGGTAGATCTAAACACAACTGGGAAAAAATGGATTTATTTAAGGTTAAGTACCAACTCAAAGTTCGAAAAAGGAAAACAAAACAGCGACACACCAACCGGAACCAAGCACGACCTCAGACTTCCAAAGTTAAGGATCGATTTTAAGGTGTGGTCCCAAACTGTAGCGGTTGGACCGGAACCGATCGGACGGTACCGGACTGACACCGGACGCTGTGACCAGCCGGACGCCCGGAGCCGGCAAAATTACCGAAAATGCCGACTCATCCCCGGTCACCAACACTTCCGCTTCAATTAAGCTGGAAGACTAACGGCTGAATCTAATTGGCCATTGACGTTTGATTTTGGAAATGGTTTCGAGCGGTAACAGCGTAATGATGGCAATAAATAGAAATTAGGAGCTTTGAGAATCTACATAGATAAATTAAAATAACTTAGTTAGTAGAAAACAAAAAGATAGTGAATAGAAAGTAGGTAATATCATGAGGCTCTGCCACGCAGAAAAGTATATTGATGAACAAATTTTATTAATTACTTAACTCAAATGTAAAACATAATTTAATTATTATTGGTACCAAAACTATATGTCATCTCTTACGAGTAGGCAGAGTTACATCGCACGCCCACCTCTACGGTCTTTAACTAAGTTTAAATATAATATTACGGGGTGTGCTATCTACCTCAGGCGCATGTAAGACCCAAGAATTTATTAAACTATCAATTGATCATAGTTAAAGTTCAATTTGAAGTTCCCGGATGTTGCAAATAGTTCACGTAGCTCATAACCGCCACGCGCAGGCAAATTTCCCGTAACAATAGAGGAATGTGTCGGAAAATCTCATAAAACGGCACATTTCTTGGCTTATGTTCAACGTCCACACCTCGGGTCGGTGCGCCCATAAACCGCGCCCAGGTGCCCCCCCTCCCCCCCCGTCCCGTCTGCAATTACTCACCAGTCAAGGAACTCCATAAAAGAGGCCTTCATAAGCCTGCACTACTTTCCAGGTGCAACTTTATGCGAGGTTGCGAAACTTTAAAATTTTAAATTAGCTTAAGTTTCACTTTGTGTTTAGAAGCTGCAAGCTGCTTATTAGGGACGGGTAAATCCAGCAGAGGATATGGCATATAATGATGATAATAAAATATAACAATAGCGACACATGAAAGAAGTTTTACGAGGTAAAACAAGATATTGACAATGGTTCACCTAGCAATAGGTGGACAGGGTACAAATGTACATATTGCCTAGTTATCTGTATTTTTGCATCTGTACTAACGTATACTTCTTGACTTTACTTCATTAACTTCTTCTCCATTGTTCCAGTGCGTGGCTGTACCCCCGGCATGAGGTCGGGGGAGGCGGCGGAGGGCTCGGAGCTGGCGGAGCTGGGCGCGCGCTGGCCGCCGCACGCGCAGCCCTACGGCTGGACCCGCAGCGCCACGCCGCAGCACCCGCCCGCGCACCACCTCGCCCGGCACTCGCGCTCGCAACAGGTACCTCATATACAGGGTGTCCGTGAAAGAGTGGATCGAAACGAAAGGAGGTCGACTAGTGTGGTCAAAGTCATCAAGTTGTTTAGAATGAGTCTCGGCTGACTGATTTGCCGAAGGTCCCGGGTTCGATCCCTGGCCGGGCAGATATTTGTTTAAATACTCGCTTGAAATTCGCAAATTTGGTGGCTGTGTAATTGTATATTAATATTCATTAAAAAAGCTAGCACCGTTCACCGCACTCCAAAACTTATCTTCACCTACAAAATTTCCACATGCTCGGAACCACAAACAGGCAAGCGTACCTCCGGCTGGAGAGACAAATTTAGTCAGGTATCGTGCACTAAAGGTGCTAGAACCACCACATGCTGCATACAAAAATAATGAAACCCTCCTCTGGCCCACAGGACAACCGCCACACGAGCTATGAGGCGGAAGACGCGCGGGGGCGCGCGCGCGGCGGCACCTACTACTCGCCGCCCGGCACCTCCTACACCATCGTGGAGCGCCCCGCCTCGTCGCACGGCCACCACGCGCCTTACTCGCAGCACCACTACCCGGCTAAACTGGGGAGGACGCCCTATCTGGGGTCCACCGCTATTGGGAATTCTACTGGTATGTGCTCTTTAATTTGGCAGCTTAGTAAACTAGTGTTATAAAAGCCGCCTGACACCTCCTACACCATCGTGGAGCGCCCCGCCTCTTCCCACGGCCACCACGCGCCTTTCTCGCAGCACCACTACCCGGCTAAACTCAGGAGGACGCCGTATCTGGGGTCCACCGCTATTGGGAACTCTACTGGTTTGTATATTTAATTTGGCAGCTTAGTAAAGTGTTCTAAGGCTGAACCAGTTCACTGTTATATATTTTGTTTCGAATGGTAATACCATGTAGGTAATCTACACGATCAGGAATCATAGTTTTGAAGTACCTACGGAGCACGATACAATATCGATAGTAATAGATAATCCCTTGTCTAAGGCTAATCCTTATCGATATTGGAAAATTAATGCCGTAGAGGTTTAGTGGTTATTAAATACTAAATAGTTAATGACACCACTGGAAACTAAACTCACTGCAAACTTTAAGCTTGCTCGTATCGTATATGCTCTACATAACAATGGCAGTGCAAGTTTCGGTATTCAACATCCAACATCTATGAAATACCGAAACAACGCAAACATGTTGACCTTTTTGTAGTGGCTTGCTTCTCGCCTACAACGTGTGAGCGCTACTTCAATTAATTACCTACGACCAGCGAACAGATATGTCAGCATCGAAGCAATAAATTACATCACCTAGTAATACGTATCCCTGATCGTGAGGATAACGATTTTTCCCACATCCCTTGATCGATGCGGCTGATTCCCTGAAAAACACCACACAACACAAACAGAATACACATTAATATATTATTCCTGAATTGCTGTAAGTAAAGTTTCTAAAGACCCAAATATTTCAGAATCACATAGAATACCGTGGAATTAGTTCAGTGCAGGATCCTCTCCAAATCTTCTTTTAACTTCACTTGCATCACTACAGGGCAACTGTGTATCAGATAACTCACAACCGTATCTCTCTTACCAGGTCCGGCAAGTCTCCGCAACAGCACGAGTCACCTCAGCGCGGTGAACGGCAAGAAGCGGCCCATCTCCCCCGAGCAGGTGCTGCGTCTGTTCGGGCAGGGCGGCGCGGCTGCGCTGGGCAAGGCACTGCCGCCCTCGCACCCGCCGCCCGCCCCGCGCCGACACTCGCCGGCTAGTAGCCCCAGCAGTACTACGCATCATGTTAGTATCATGTGACACTTTGAGCATCCTGTATAACCACTTGATCATTAAAACTAAAGGAGGAAAACGCGTAGGCTGCAGATGGATTGCTCCATATGCCAAAATACTCGCACCAATTTAGGTAACTGAGCTACATCAGTGACTTTATTAATATCTGGTGGTGCCATATTGTTAGAGTGGTGAGAGGAGAGATTTTGGAAATTACACAGCTAACAGAAAAGCTCTGTGGCGCCTTTCCAGGTCTATTGGAGGTTTTGATAGTCTTGTAGTGTGTAAGGCAGGAAGTCGCCTACGGCTACGATACCCTCAGTTTAAGGGGTTGGTGTTATTTGCTGCTACTTGGCTTATTATACAGACTTAAGTATAAACCATAGACGTAAACAAACTATAACGTAAATACAATCTGTGCATACCATACTAACCTTCCTAACTGTTTTTGTTTATGAAATGATAAACTTTCAGCAAATTAAACAGAATGGCAAGTCGTTTGCATAATAACACCCTTCCATTTGCCAACGACCGAGACGCATACATCCAGCTGTAATTAACAATTGATGTAAATCAAACACAGGCTCGGCTCACCACTGTTTGAACACGATTTATTATTCTGTCAAGAACATGCATGCCCACATTGCCCAGCTAGTGATTAGTTAGCTGCAGATAACAATGTTCGCATGTTTCACTCGAATTTAACTTGAGATTAGAAAATGAAAAACTGTCGTCGGCGGCAGTTAAGATTGTAGCGACTTGAAATAGAGCAATCATTGAATATTGTTGCGTGCAAATAATTTGGGACATTATAAAAATTGGGCAAAGCTGATACGGGATTTCATCCATAAATTTTTACGGCTATTCCTGAAATTACCAAGAGCATTACTATATTGGGTGCCTAACTGCCTGTTGCCTGTCGAGAATATCTTCATTTGCTTGTTTTTTTTGGTGTTAGAAAAAATACTGCACATAACTAACTAAACTGCAAATAACTTACAATGGTATACATACCTTATTAAAAAAAAAGTATGCTACCTATAATTCCGGGAACTCGTTCATGTATAATAAGACGTTGTACGTACAACGAGTCCATGACCTTTCAGCTGCATAAAAGTTTCGAGTTTTACAGTAAAAAATAGATATTTGGACAAGTGAAGTCGTTTAGGAGTGAAGGGTGTCCGTGTAAATAATTCTGAGGTGAGGCCGCCAGTCGATAGTGCTTCGTTATTCATGAACAAATAGCCGCACGACGAAGGCAGGACATGACCTACCGTATTATTTTATTATTTTCAATTGCACCCAAGTTTGGCGTGGATTGGGGATGTAACCTTGGGTGTTTTTATTACTTGTCACAAAGTCTTACCTTGAAAAGTATTTCGTCAATATTCTAAATTTCCTTTTTAGCAGATATGGTTCAGTTTGCCTTCCAGGTGATTGCTGATACATTTGCACAAATATTTTCATTTCATTCCTTACAAACAATGTTGCAGAAAAATGTTAAAACCTGCATTTATACGTCATTCCTTCCTCTTCACCTTAACAAGATGTGCATACTTAATGCACAGCATAGAAAGTAAAATAATCAAGTTAAAGGTATTATCCATACAGTGCCATCCCTCACGGTCAATGGTGTCCGCGTCACTCGGCCGTCAGTCCGCGGCGCGCGGTGAGCCCAATAACGTGGCACCCACTGTACTACGCATTTTGAAGGACCTTTCGTCTCCTTCATATTTTGTATTTTTTCGGTACATTTATTATGTCGGGAAAGGGAGACTGCTATTATGCTATAGCTAGTTATTGTATTCTAAAGCCAGAGTAGCTAAACCTCATGTAGCCTTGATATGCTTACTTGACTATTATTATGTATAGTTATGCTAGTTTTTGTGATCGATTCTTGTGAGAAACAAAATAGCTAACGTATACTTAACAGTATTCTAGAAAATATTGTAAAAGACATGCATTATGACTAGTTACAGGCTAAATAGCATGTGACTATTCCCATAGCGCCTTACGAATGACGCGTTCCGTGGCTATGGCTACGAAAGTATTACAAATGTTTCGGTGCTCAGTTCAGTGCTGGCTACTTACCAAATAACATGCCTGCACGTGTTGGCTTCAATCGGTAATAAAATAATTGTTGAAAAATATGGCGTCGCAAAGACGACTGTAAGGTGGCCTTCAGGAAGCAGCCGTGATGTGTGTTAGCGAGGTCTCCAGTGAAGTGACGTGTGCTTCATATTCAAATTGGATTCCATACAGAATTATGAGGTAGAGGAAAGTAATGTACCGCACTACCAGTATATGGCACTGTTATTTTAAATATAATTGCGTGATAATAGCAACTGAAAAAGGATTTTGTAGAGACTGTTTTTATTTAAACAGGAGTAAGATCCAGAGCATTCTAGCCTAGATTCGTTAGGCACTAATGAGCGCTACAGTTCTACAACACAGTTAACTAACTAACTAATTCATCGGAGCTCTGAAGCCAACTCGGTCGAACGTGGATAATCAATACGAATCGGGCGGAAATTTTTAGCCACACGATGAAGTATTCAGCGAAGTTTCAGACTGCGGCCGTCGGTGTCGATATTACTTACACCCGCGATAATTGTTACCCAATTGGAGCACCTGTTGTATGAAAAGGCTCCATGTTTAGTATCAAATGCCTTATAATACTGAACATACTGCATTCCAAGCGAACCGCAGAAGTAAAGCCCCGGAATGTTTGTTCAGAGTGTCGTATCGAGGCGGTTGTTCCAACAGCTCAGCGCCACACAAAGCGCTTCAACTTCGCTTTGTGTCTCGAGCAGCGAAGAGATCTCGTGTTTTATTGCTTATGAACGCAGCTCGACCAATATTGGAAGCCATCCCCCGCAGTTACCCTTCAAACTTGTACTACATTCCGGCGCCAGGCCCGTTATATTGCTGACTCGGCATTGTTACTGCTCGCTACCAAACGTTTTACTGGTGAACTTGAATAATGGATGAGCGCTCTGTCGAGAAAGTAAACTTTTGTCCGTTAAATATAGGTACATATGTAGCTACGAGAGTAAATAAAACTGAATCTTTCAGTACATTTCTTAAGAACTTTCGATAAGAGAAATTACTTAAACCTTTCTGTGAGATAGGACTTAAGAGTTTGTTATTTTGTAAAACACTTTAGACAAAATCGTATTCTTATGCTCCCAAGAATGCAACAGCTGACTGCCAATGCTAACAGTCCCCGTATGTTCGCAGGCGATATACCGAGGGGGCGAGCGCGAGCGGCCCTACTCGTCGGGGGGCGCAGCGCCGCCGCCCGCCGAGCCCTCCACGCGAACCGTCACCATGAGCCGGGACCCCGCCGACTCGCACGGCTTCGGCATCTGCGTCAAGGGAGGCAAGGAAGCAGGTGAGACACACACACGCATACACACATACACAGACGCTAAGCATACCTACAGGGTAAATGTCAGCCGTACCTGCTGATGGTTCTGCAGGTACCACCTGACAGCGACTTCAAATGAAGCAGTTTCACGGGTTATCTCAAATGAAAATTGCACGGTACCTGCAACCAACCTGCAACCGGAAATTCACTGATAAAATTCAACCCCCTATTATACAGGGGCCCGCATGTCAGGGATACCTTGAAGATATTCTAAGGATGAATAACTCAAAACCTCATCAAATTTCCATAATGGAGCGTTGCATTTTATCGTTACTTTTTCTTTACAACATACTTATAAAAGCTAAAAGTATCCTCTTAAGAATATCATGCCATTCGTACTAGACGTTACATTCCTTTACGTTAAAGTAGACCACAAATTCTATACAATGTTATGATGATAAGGAGACAATACGGCACCACAGAAGCCACCAAAACGAAGCCAGAAGATATCAAAGCAAAATGGTGTCCTGAAATCGATTCTTATTAACTGATAAGACGACCTTTGTCCTTGCAGATCTGCTGGTTGTGAGATATCAATTATCA
This sequence comes from Plutella xylostella, assembly GCF_932276165.1. Classification (NCBI taxonomy): domain Eukaryota; kingdom Metazoa; phylum Arthropoda; class Insecta; order Lepidoptera; family Plutellidae; genus Plutella; species Plutella xylostella. The sequence continues at coordinate 3,924,435 of NC_063984.1, read as the reverse complement.
ATAGAACAGCAATTTATGTTGCTAGCACAGAATTAAATATGACAAGATTTTTTTTTACTGAAAATTTCTGGTTTGAAACTAACTTTTTAGTTGTGTTTGTAGCAAAGTGTCAGCGGTTTTTAATGATAATTATTTAATCTAAATAACAATAATTACTTTTGATACTTACTTTAAAAGCTTATTGTGGTCTCGCATACTCGTAGTGGTTGAATGCAAGACCTAGTTTTCATTTTTCGCTTATTCAGTTTCCGTCCAATTTATCGAAGTTTACTTTTAGTGAGTGGCACTCTATCACGCTGACCTACTGATGAGGCTTTATGAAAGCTACATAGAGTTTAAAATAGAGCCGCAACCTCGCTAGGTCTGCCTTTTCATTTACTAGCCACTACCCACAAGCATCAGGGAAAATTGCAACGCTAAAGAGCGGGTACTACCTTCTCGTTTTTCCATAATTGACTGCCGACTGGGCTATTACTGCGCGCTAAGAAAAATATTACCGTTTCAAATGTAAGCGATAAATTAAAAGACCAGAGAGCGAAGACGAAAAGAAAATTTCAGCTAAAGTAAAAGAAAACCTACGCGTTTTGATTCATACGGTCTCGAGTTCCACGAGATTCGTTCAAGAGGTAAAATGGGTAGGTGTGGGGTTACAATGGGGCCAAAGCAATACATTACACGTATGAAGCCCGGCTAAAAATGGATCGCTTTCGCTTCATATTAAATTCTGATGTTGGTATTGCTTGTCTTATATAATCAAATATGTACGCCGAAAACAGTCACAGCGCTGCCAACCAACATTGTTAAATTTCTGATGAAACTCGAAATAACAAAAGGCGAAGCTTTGTTTTATTTTTGTCAGGAATATAAACCTTAGCTTTAATTATATTTGACGACGTGAATGAACGAAATGAAAGATGGTTTGTTTTTGTTGTTAATTTCCGTCGACGTGACTGGCTGGCCGTTGGTCCATCTGTGTTAGTTCAGGCTGCTTACTCCCACTCCGCTCTAAACATTAGCTCTGCAATAATTAAAGATGCCAACCAGCACTGCTACAGAGAAATAAATATAACAGACTCAGGGTGGATTCGTCCAAACATCTCGTTACACGAGAATAACTATACCGGAATAAAATTTATACGCGAGTAAATATCTGGGATAAGTACATTTTAATTCTACCAAGTTATACCATGATTAATTGAATGAACGAGGAACGAAACTGTACTGCAACTAAAATAAAAATAGCTGCGTTTTCAAAGCATGCAATAGAAATGACATGCCAACTTAGTTTGAATGGATTATAATAGTAGGAAATTGTTTATGTTTTAATATTTTATTCGCTGTTGTTATTCTGAGAATTTTCCTTTAGACGTACTTTTGTTTATGATTTAACAGATGTGTTTATATGTCATTATGACGGTTTTCTAATCAGCTGATGTGCTGCCGCCATTACAAAATTACTCTCGGATAAGCTCGTTACACGGTCAATTTTGGCGGTATAACATTTTATTCTTGGGATAAGCTACTTATCTTGGTTTCAGGTTTGGTAGAATGCAAAATCTGCTTACTCGCGAGTAACTGGTAGTTTACTGTCGAGTAAAAAGTTACTCGACGTTGGTCGAATCCGCCCTCAGACGTTGAGTTTTAATTTATGTCCCAATTTTGAAAGTTATTTTGAAACTGGAATGGCCGCTACTCTGTCGCGAATGGATTTTATAACGTTTTATTGCTAACTTAACTTGTGATATAAAAACTTTGGTTGTTACAAACGTTTACTAAAGAATGCTGCGAAGACTTTGTATAAAATTATTCATGATTACCAAACTATATGCTTAATTTCCTTTTGCAATAAATGACCAAAATCTGTTTACATTTCACTACAAGTAAATACTCATCTAGCCCTGAGACAGTCACTGCTTTTTTTATAAATCAAAGTCAGGACCGCTTGAAAGAGTTTTAGTGCAGCGGCAGCAGTATCAATAATTACTCTCCGACCAACCCATTAGTCCACCCGCGTGGTGGACTAGGCATAGAATCTTCCTTCATTGAAGGGAGACCTGTGATCAGTATACCCCCATTACTTTCCGACCAATCAGCTACCATCATCTTGCACCACCAGCCAATACCACGCTATATATTGTTGCAGTGGGTGTCGGCGTGTACATCTCGCGCGTGGAAGAGGGCTCGGTGGCGGAGCGCGCGGGGCTGCGGCCCGGGGACTCCATCCTGCAGGTCAACGGGACGCCCTTCTCGGGGATCTCGCATGAAGATGCGCTCAAGGTCAGTGGCTTCAGGGATTCAGCGGCTAGGGTGACTCTTGTTTAACGATATTTTATTTTATTTTATTTTACTTTATTAGGGACAATAAACAGTTATACATTAAAGTGTAATACATTGTGTTAAATTTAAAAACTTACATAAATGTACAACCCACGACAATGTCCACAGGTTACAAAGAATCAATATTTATAAAAGAGGATACGCTATAAGAATATACTTAGGATAGCATTAAACATAAATCAGTAAATACAAAACCAAATAAACACACACTTACAAACAGTGAATAAAATAAAAATAAATCACTATTTATAAGCATAATGTGGATTTTGTGTAAACATCAGAACAAGAACAAGAAGAAAGAGAACAAGAAATCATTTACAAACACTGTTGATTAGAAATAAGTACACGAGTGCAATGGTTTTTAAAGCAGGATGGTGAAAGGGCAAAAATATCCACGTCCACAAAAGTTCCATTATAGGTTTCAACCAGGCGATACAGGGGAGATCGTGAACCAGAAATGGTGCGATTGGTCCTCATGGCAAACAATCGTCGCACGCGCACAGCACGACGGTGAACGGTTCTTGGTACTAAGTAGCATAGACTGTTAGTTAACTGATTGCAATCAAATTTGTTGTGGCAGATTCCGTACAAAGTCATGGCTTCCAAAAGTTGGCGTCGGGACTGAAGAGAGAGAATTTTGTATTTTTCTAGTAACTGAGGATAACTGAGGGAGATTTGAAAAATTTAAAGTGTACTGAACGAAGGAATTTACGCTGAACTCTTTCAATCATATTTATATATTTTTTGAAGTAAGGATTCCAAATGGGCACAGCGTATTCAAGTTGTGGTCTAATAATTGTTTTATAAAGATGTAGGTATGTTGAAGGTCGCTTAAAGTCTACAGCTGCTCTCATGACAAAACCATACATTTGGAAGGCCTTACTGACGATTTGTTCTATATGCTGGTCGAGTTTAAATTTAGAGTCAAGGGTAACACCCAGATCGCGCACCGTAGTAACTTCTCGCAAGGGGGCCTCACAGAGAGTGTAAGTGAAGCGAGTTATATTTTTATTTTTGGTAAATATTATTGTATTACACTTAGAAAGGCTAAGATGTAATTTATTTGTGATGCAATAATTAGAAAAGCGGTCGAGATCATCTTGAAACAGATTGCAGTATGCAATGCTGTGAATTGTTTTGTAAATTTTAAGCTCATCCGCATACAGTAAGAATTTCGTATTTAGGAAACATTTTTTTATATCATTTATAAAAATTACGAAGAGTAACGGCCCTAAGATAGAGCCCTGGGGATAATCTATAAGACAAAGTGGATTAGGGTGTACGAGCGATAAACGAACTATCAACAGCTGTAATGGAATAGAGTCGTGGAAACTTCGTAGCGTAGATACTTTGCTTATAAGGGGGCTTACTTGTAAGACTTATAGTAGTATGTATACACTCTTTTATGAAAACCTATCATAGTATTTTTAGAATTTATGATATTGACATAATCTGTATATTTACATCGTATTGATTCTGCTTTGAATATAATACTGCATTCGTAAACGGAAAAGACAACAATTTTATACAAGATCGAAACAAAACATCTGTAGCTCGTAAAATCTTATGTATCTGCAATATCTGCCAGACTGCACGAATCAGATCGGAATTTCCGATACGAATACGTTTCCTTCCACTGGAGAATTCCCCGATGATCGCCGGGCGAGCCAGCTTATCCGCCGGAGCCAAAAGCAATAACCAAACAAAACCCGTTCAAACTTCTAAATCTCATGTCGATCGTCTGGATGTGCCATTCCTGCCATTCCTGACAGTATCTTGTCTGTGAGTTCTGTGACAAATGCTCGTGTTGTGAACCTGTTGCCGCTGGCAGGGCTCCCGGCGCGGCGCCAAACGGCCGGCCGTCCTGCTGCCAAACTGCTGCGGCAGACCGACCACATACTAGTAATTAGCTTATTAGCAGCAATAGCTAAACGGCCGAGAATTGAAACCGCTAGCTCCGGATATTGAGATAGCCGGCTGCGGCGGAATTTCGTTTTTGTTTTGTTTTTCTTTTCTGGAAACTTTTTACTTTGTTTGCTCAGGATTAGTTTTTACTTGTAAGTTACCTAATACCTATATTATGTGAAAATAAACTAAACTATGATACAGTCTGCCTTTCACTCAGTCAGTATGATATAGCCCGGAGTGGAAATAGCGGAAATGAATGTTTTCAACCCCGTTTCTGAAAATTCTTTTTCCCGGACTTCAGCTTATAAATTTGACTTAAACTTTATATATTTTGCTTCGTTAAACTTGTTTTTGTCAAATTAAATAAAGTTTGAGATTTAAGTACAAGTTACTGCAATGCCAAAATTGAGAAAATGCCACTTTTAAAAATATGGTACCTATGGTGATATACACCGAATCACAAAAGTACAATACGTTAACGTAGGAACATGTATATTATTTTTAAGTTAATCGAGGTTTTAGCAGTCATAAAAGAGAGGTCAATTATTATCAATTCTCCAGCAACGACTCAGACCCGTCGTCCTATCACGGCGGCATCACGACAGAGTAAAATGACAGCTTGATACGAGACAGACATTTTCTATTTGCGTTAAATGGATATTTTCGAACATTTTACTACCGTCTGAAGTTTCTACAAATAGAGAAGCACTTTTTATTTTATTCGCCGTTAAATTGTTTTTATTCCCATAGTTAAAGTATTTTCATTTCGTCTACTAGAATAAGTAATATTAAACTACGAATATACCTACTCCATATTTCAGTCTAGGGCAAGAATATAAAGTTAGATACGTAGGCATGAGTTAGTCATACATAATACCTACAAGTTTACGAGAGAACTAACACCTGTTATGTACAAAGTTTCCGTTAGATAATGTTAGATTCCACTTGCAGTTCTCACTGCCACCTAACTAATGACAATGACATGTCTCTTTCTTCGGGATGTAAGTAGGTATATAAGAAACCGGAAACGGACACCCTAAAACACTAAGGCCTAGTTTCACCAAATAAATAATATGGAAATGACGTATAATTATTTTAACAGAGGTGTTAATGATCTAACAGACTATGGTGAAACTAGGCATAAAGATGACAATCCGTAGCCAATCGAGGCGTAGGATCACATATTCAATATGAGTTACGTAGAATTGACTACAACAACCAAAAATAATGGCTTACTAAAACTTAAGACTATGGCCGAAGATAGTGATTGTGTTGTGCTTCTTGGAACAAGCTTCAAGATACACATTCTTCTTGAAACAAGCGGTTCTAGCGCGTGTTGCCTTATCTTAGTGCAGTAAATTCTTGTCGAAAATTCTAGAACAAACGTGAAGCTACGACACCCGCGTAGAGCGCTCCTGACATAATATATCTACCGTGACGAGTAACTAGACACTAATAGGCAGTTAGCCTTGTTACAGGAGCATAAAGCAACATTATTTTACACCTAGTAGCGCATTTGCAAAGTGTAACACTAAAAACTTTATACTTAATTCGTTCAGAAACTGCAAAGCTCTCTTACACTGTACCAAGACGTTAGTGCCGTTCTGAGTGGAAATAACAGGGAATGTTCTCAACAAGTTTACTGAACACTAATAAATTGGCAATCGCAGCACGAAGTTTTCTTTCATAGGAAAGTTTGGATTAGTCTCCGCTCGAGGCAGCTCGACTCACCTTTTGTTCACCCGTGATTACTTCTTACAGTGGAATTGGAAGCGGAAATTCATATTTTGCTAGGATACCTAGGTACTTAGAAATTACTTAATTACCAAAGCAGAGTCCATTGAAGTCACTAAACTCAGTTCATCCTCCCACAAAGGATATTTATAAATGGAAATCATGCAGATAGAGAAAACAACTTAGAAAAATAAAAAGTTTCCGATTTCCGATTAAATTTATCTCATTATTGAAGTGAAATTAAACGGACCAATTCTGGAACGTGATAGAGACAATTCAGACAATAATCTTGTTCCATATAGAAGACTATTTCAAGCTGCACGGATATTTTTGCGACGGTGTAGGTAGTTCGCTCGATAGACTTCCTTCCTGAGCGTACCCTCCTCGCCTTATCAAGAGATTTACGAGCGTATACCCTCTAGATACCTGCTCGAAATATACCCAACTAAGTTATTCCTAGCCTCCTCTGTTTGCTTTGTGCTCTAAGTGTTAATGCTTGTTACCTTTCAAATTTGCATAGGAGTTGCATAATGTGACGAAAATACCTTCACCGTCCAGCTTCAGTATCGATTAATGCTCTAGTAACCTCTCAATATGCGAGACCAAGCAGTGAAATTGTGTGCTTGTGTTACTCCTAAAAACTAGCCCACTCAGCAATTACGATTGTGCCATCACCGCTTAACTAACCATTCGGGAAGAAAGTAACGTCGAGTGAAGAGGGAAATGTCGTTTGTGGCAGCCTCCTGCTGCGATATAGCTGCATAAAGTTTATACGAGTACTTACTTCCATAGGGGAAATCAGGATGACCCGATCACAAAACAATATCTCGTCGTGTGAGCCTGTGTGTTTGTAGTGAACACGCAGCCAGTCTGTAAGCGGATCTAAGAAATATGGTAGATTATGCACCAGTCGATTCCACAATAGTATAATATACCCTTCCTACCAATGTTATATCCAATCCACCTCTGACACCCTGGATTAGCATATGCCTACTTATTATCCCGTTATTTCTAACGGGAAACCCCTTTGAGGAAACAAAGCTCACAGGAAAAGCTAGTCGTACGTTCATAAGCGTATATGTACATTTTACTCCTCTATTTATACCGGCGGGCCACGCGCCGCGCCGGCTGCCCGAGTCGTCCGCCGCCGCCCGTGACGTCATCCATTCCTCCGCACTTCCACTTTATTTACGTCATAAAACCTGCATAAAACTCCTCGGGTGACGCTTTATTAATGCTGGATATTTATATTAATAACCAATATCTCAGACTGGTTTAGTTTTAGAAGGATCGATAGGTTATGTCTGCCTGCGCTCCGGGGTATTTTAGGCGTTCCATATACATACATACTACATAGTATTATGTGCAGAATAGAAACTACTCTGTATATTATGCTAATAGCGACGATTCAGCAACATTATTTATTCGTTTTTCTTGCAGCAGTTCGTCCTTTAGTTCTCTATATTATATTGTCAGATGAGAGCCGAAACTTTTCTCCGCTTCTCTTTTATGCGCTCAAGTGGTAAAAGAAACGTTTTATGTAATTGGGCGGACGTAAAAACTGAATGTCTTACATAAAATAAACTTGCATAAAACTCGTTTTAGCACAAAGCTAATACAGTATGATGTTATGTTTTTTTCGTGAAAACATATTTTTTGCAATGAAGCTTTTGATATTACTTACATACATACATTACAAGCTTCTTTCCACGAGGTTCGCTCTGCTTTAATCTGAATTCCGGGATACTTAGAAATAATATGCATCTATCGAGTATGATAGCGCTGATATTTAAGCTGTAAAACATGCACGACAGCTTTCCGAATGTACTTAAGTATTTCGTCAAACACCTCCTCAACAATACATGATAGTTTTAATTTGAAGTAATCCACGAGTGACTCACCAGCTCTCCACTCCCCAGATGCTGAAATCCTGTCGTCAGCTGACGATGACGGTGCGCACGGCGGGCGCGCTGGTGGGCCGCGCGTCATGCTCGTGGATGGACCGCTACGGCCGCCCCGCCTCGCCGCCGCCGCGCCCGCCCCGCTCCGCTAGCAAGGACCGCTCTATACGGAGGGTAAGTCATCAACTGAAATTGTCAAAAAGTACTTTCGGCGACGTCAACTGACTCTCGAAGCCGCGCAGGGTAATGAGCGCGACGCAAAACTTTTGTCACGTTGTATCTTGGCGTGCGCGTCTTCACGAGTCTTTTCTAGAATGATCTAGTCCAGGATAAGAACGTAAGATGGCTTTATACGCTTCAATAATACTGAGCTAGTTTACTAGCTGCTAGACGACTAGTTTAAAAGCCAGCGAGTGAGCGATAAGCGATTTCCAATAGGATAGTTAAAAGCGTATTGTGAAAAAGATCAATAATACGAAGCGAGCTTACAAGCTACCCGCTAACTCACAAACTTATTACAGCTAGTAAACTCCATTGAAATTATCATTCTAATACTGTATTCAATAGATTGATAATCGAATTACGATTATAAAAAGGAACAGTCCATTGTATTGTCCGGAACAAAGACGAGCAATTTAATCATTATTGCCTTCATTCATTAGTTTAATGGGTAAATTGCTGCGCTGTAACATCAGCGGGGGAGTAGGTCATACGATACGGCTCCTAACGACATAATGAGTTGCAGCCGTCACGTCGTAAACTTTTATATTCTGTACAATTGCGCTTGTAAATATGTGCGCAGGGCGTGAAGGGGCAGCTGGTATGCTAATCGCTGCCATTCGTGGCCAGACTGACCGCTAAACCACCGTTAGTGGTTGTAATGGGACCCCCCGCCCCTGCCTCACCCCCGCCGTATCGATCCAACGACAAATATACTATTGGTGAATGAACTACTGCGCCCATTGTTAGGTACCGACTAAGAATGGTTTTGTTTCATTGTCTAATATTTTCAGTATATTTCCTGTATATCGCTCCGAGATCATACATGCACACAGACATACAAATATTTTGCTAACTCGAGTACTGTCAGTAACAATACACCACAGGGGTATAATCGTGACAGTTCTGACATTGCGAAAAAGAGACGCTTAGCTACATTAAGCGTAAGAAAGAAACGTTAAGCTGTAAATGTTTTTTGTCCTTTTTGCTGTGGCGCCTGTTTACGTCAGTTCTCTTTGCCAAACAATGAAACAAATGAAAAATCTTTGCCAAACAAAGGCTGACAGTTACAACAAAATTTTCTAAATGCTATTTATTTTTGATTTGCTAGTGATTTGTGGGTGTTTATTAAGTTTATTAGACTATTATCATCACTTAACGAGTGTGTGACATGGGTGGGTGGATTTTGTTCGGTTGTATAGAGCATATTGAACGAAAACACGATGGAATGATGGATGAGATATATTTTCACATGTAAGTAGATACTATCAAGTTTAACAAGCTTACATTCATCATAGTACTATCTATTGGCTCGATTTTAATATAAAACGATACTAATTTTATTACTGTAAGGTCTTTTAGTATCAGTTTTAAGTAAAAATTACGAGGTACCATATCATAACAAATCACATGGTGTTGCAAGTTATTGAAAATTTATTTTACCCACAAATATTATAGTATGCAAAGAAAATACTAGAAATTGTAACGGACTCGGGTTGGGTTTACAAATGGGGCGCACGAATTCGGTTTTTGTGAAGATTGTATTTTGTAGAAGTCATTCTCCTCTTTCAAATGAGGTGCCTCTCATTGTGAGGATACGTTCGTTTCGTTTTTTTCTTCTATGTGTGATTTCTTCTGTATAATATAAAGTTTATTGTATTGATACGAAATGCGTGTTTCCTTTAAAAAAAACCCCATCACATATTTGGCCCACGATTATAATGCTCATGCTCATCCATTTATCTCTGCTTCATAGGTTTCCGAGAGAAAAAAATATATCAAGAAAATGGATAGACATTACCGGTCGCACAAATTGGGAACCAAAGAAACATACAAAAATTGTGTTCGGCACATTTTGAAGAGGATTGTTTCGATTGGACGAAGACAATGAATCATACAATCCACTCAGTTTGTGTATATTAAATAATTATATTGAAATCAAATAAGTATGAGTAAAGTTTTTTTTCTTATATCGTCGGTTGACAGGAAAAACTCACTAAGGCTGATTTTTCAATATTCAGATAAATGTTATCTGGGTAATACAAACATTGAGAAACATTGAGACGCAACAGCAGCAAAATTATTTCCCAGCAAAACTTTTATCTGGCTATTGAAAAGTTAGCCTTTAGTGTCTTTTTCCTATCAACCGACGATATACTCAAGTTTTGTTTTTGTTATTATGATAAGTTAAATTTCCCCATATTTAGGTTTAATTTTTTTGTCGGCAACATCTATGGTTTGAGTGAGAAAGAGAATAGTGCACACGGCGATTGCCAGTCTAGAGGTAGTAGGTCTATGCAATACACAAGGGCCCGTACAGGGTGACGTGCCGCGCCAATTTTGGGTTTTCAATGCTCTTCACACAGCACACGCAGTGACACGCACACATGTAAGTTTGCACAGTGGGTCGATAAACTTTTACTCGCCAACTTTATTGACAATTATGTTCAAGTACATTTTGGGTGATTTTAGGGTAAGTAAGTATAATTCTTACTTACACTGGTAGGCACCAGGAAAGAGTAGAAATTAATAAGGGTGCCACTTTACTCTATACTCGGAACCCGATTAGCTTTCTCAAACAAATGTGGTATTTACTTGTAGAAAGGTAACTACAAGTATTAAAGTGTAGATTCTATAATAAGTTTCGGGCATTCTCCAGCCAACTGAACCCCGACGACAAAGCAAAGTAAATACATAGTGTCGCAAAAGGGCTATACTAAGCCAAAAGGGGACGACTCAAGGGGTCATTCTGAACAACTTTTGTTCTACGAGATTTGCAAATTCGCGAAAAAAAATATTCGTTTTCCATGGTAAAAAGTCACATGTCCAACAAAGTTTCTATGAAAAAGGTTTTTTTTTGTTAATTTCCAAAACTCGTAGAGCAAAAGTTCAGAATGACCCCCTGTCTTACTCCTTTTTACCCGACTGCCGAAGGAGGAGGGTAATGTTTTTTGATTGTATGTATGTATGTTTGTCTGTTTCTTTGTTCCCTCCTGTAGCCTAAACGGCTTGATAGATTTTGATGTATGAGGTATTGTTACAAGCGTATTGATGGCGCGATGGTTATAGGCTATGTGACGTTCCATTAAAATGTACATAGCGCCCTCTAGAGGACATAACGTGATGATCGAAAAAATAATAATTCAACTTTGCCGTGTAAGCTTAGGTATCAAATGAAAGGGCTTGATTTTCACATTACAAAAATATGCATATTGAAGGTATTTAAATAACAACACCAAAATTATTGAAATAAAAAATGATCATGAACTACTGACGTAAAATTTCATAAAATAAAAACAACTAAAAAGTTACAAATAAAAAAATACAATTATAAACAAACGAAAAACCCGACTGTACGTTAAAAACATGAAAACAAGTCCCAATGTTAATGGAAAGTATCGCAGGCGGGGACCAACTTGACCGCCACTCAAGGCCGTTATCTAAGTAACATTCAGCTAAATGGTGAACCCTCTGCTGGTCCCCGCCTACGATACTTTCCATTAACATTGGGACTTGTTTTCATCTTTTTAGCGTGCAGTCGGGTTTTTTGTTTGTTTATAATTTGTTTAGTACTATATACCGCTTTTTCAATACCTGTAAGTACATTTTTTGGTAGCAGCATAATATTTTTACTTAATTTTAGGGTTTAGGACGTCAAAAGAAAAAAAGCAACCGTTATAGGATCTCTTTGTTGTCCGTCTGTCTGACTGACTGTCTGTCACCGCCCTTTTTCTCAGAAACGGGTAAAGATATCAAGCTGATATTATGGTACTCCCTGTCCCACACAAGTAAATTGGGGCTTATATTTTTTCCCGTTATTTTGATGTGTATCCTTTTTATTCTTTGTTGTTTTGTATAAGTATGTGTTTCTTTTCTTTAAATCTGTATTTTTTTTGTTGTTGCTGTCTATGTGTCGAATAAATGTATATTTATCTCCAAATCACGCCATCTATCGTTTGTTTTTTTGTGGCTACTGTCTATAGAAGAAATTCCGTCATTGTCAATTTTACGTTACGAATTTATTTTTATTTATTTTATTTTTATTTTTACATTTTCGTGGAGAACCAACAGCATTAAGTTAATAAATAATTGTTACTTATGAACACATAACAACTTGATGCCATTAACAGAATGAACTTAGTAAACCCGGTAAACCTAACACATTCAGAGGAAAAAAAAATCTCTTTCTCTCATTCTGAAAAACATACTTAACCCTTAATTCACTTCGTGAAATTTACTAACGTAATTCACTTGTATGAGTCCCTGGGACTCATAGATTTTGTAAGCGTGGGTTAATCAAATAAAACATATTTTTTTCAAAAAAATATCTAATAATGTTATTCAGTACTTATTAATGCACTAGAAAAAAGCAACGAAACTGGACAGACTTCTGAGATCCTCTCCAAAATTAAAGAAACAAATTTTTATGAGTCTAAAACAACAGAGGTATTTTAAAACCTCTACAAAAATATCAAATATTCGTAACAAATATATGTTTTTACGTTTTTTTGACTCTTAAAGACATATAAACCGAAAATAAAAAAACAAAAATGTACGCTCTAATACAAAAATAAAAAACGTGCAATGGGTTTTGCCACTGCTCACAGGCAACGTCAGCATACCTTTTTTGAGCAGGCCAAACATATGGGTTTTATACATTTGGTACACAGAAATGCAGTTTATGTTCTCTTTTTGTAATGGAACAGACAGCAGTACTTTTTTTCATTACATGTCTTCAGTTTCAGGGTGGCTCGCATCTTCAGGAATGTCTTTTTTCATGATAGATGAAATCGAGCAGCGAACTTTGTGTGGCAGACGAGTTCTGTGCGGGCGTGCCCTTAGATTCATTAATATTAACTTGTTTTCGATTCATTTTGCCAATCCATAAAAATATATCTTATAAGCATATAAAAAAATATGATTTATATCAATAATAACGACAAATAAGCAACATTCGATAATTGAATTTAATAAAATAAATATAGCATAATTCACTTGTATGAGTCCGTGGGACTCACTCGACGCAATAACTCACTAAATACGCATCGCCGGCGCACGTCCTTTCGCTACCGCGGAGCCCATGACCCTTCAGGAAGGTACTGAGACGGGGGGGAAACTAGCCGCTCAAACGTTACAATTATTGAATTTTGAAATTTTGATGTGAGTCCCAGGGACTCAGGAAGTGAATTAAGGGTTAATAGCCCAAACTCGATGCTTTTAGCTATGAACATCTTTGAAATAAAATTGAGCCACCACCGTGTTACTGCCCTCATCAGATCCTCACGAGACCATACCTCAACCAGCACCAAGAGACTGTATTTTTGATCCCTAACCTAATGTTCGTGCGTATTGTCATCACTTAGATCCATTCGCTATATTCCTGCTCCTCATCAGACCTTTACGAGACTGTAATGTCACGAGAATATTGCACACTATCTAATTTAATTTAATGTATTGAATATAGTGTAAGAATTATGCTTCCTCAATTTCAAATCAAAATGTTGGTGTCATAAAAGTTGAAAAAGTGCAATGACAACCAATGTGCAGTGATTTTGTATCTGTACACGATAAGATCGCGAGCTGTCAGTGCTGCCTAAACCGACGTGACCCTTCTTTGGAGGCCAGCGGCCAACTGAGTCAAACGTCACTTGTGTTTATGATTTTATAACACAGAAAGCCGCCATAGATATTTGTATGAAGATTTGAGGGAAAAAAATTACTCAAGTTTGGGATTAATTAAACACAAAATAAGTGAGTGTTTATTAAAAAACAAGGTATTTAGCGCCTAGTCCAAGCCTTTAACTTTATAATATGATAAAAATCATATGAAAATTCTCGATAATTACGACACAGTTGTTACAATACGGGAGTGTGATTTTCTGGTCTTTCGTGATATTCTGAATTTTATTTACAGTTATCCATACGCATTTACTTGAATTCGAATCATTCAGCACCTAGCTAGACTCTTCGGCTACCTGTGTGATTTTTTTCAAGGTTGTAGAGCATCGTTTACTACATAATTCTATGACAATGCCAACCCTCGATTACCCCCTGCTGACCCTTAAGGCATGTAGCGTAGTTTTTCAGGGATCACGTTTCCTGTGGCAGGTATGGAGTAGCGGCACGGCTCGACTTTGCGCTCCTGAAGCGAGCGGTCTCTCGACAGACGTGACTTAATACCCGCCAGCGGAAACGTGACGCCACTACTCTGATCGAGGGGTTTTACTGGAAAAGCTACATAAGCTTTTGGTCTTCAAGTTAGCCCTAAGTAGTAGTTTAAAGTACTGACCGTATAATGCGCCATTTTAAAACTTTCTTAAACACTATAACACACGCGACGAATATTAAAAGTAACAGGGTTCATTTTTGAAACCCATTTTTAATAAAATTGGTTTCGAAGTAAATTGCGTTTTAAAATAGTCTGGGTACTTTAACATTACTTAGCATGATCGTGAACAAAACTGTTGTCGTCTCTCCTTAGGAAATTGCGTCTTAAAATAGTCTGAAAACTTTAGCATAACTTTGCAAGATCATGAACTGAAAAAACTCTTGTCGTGTGACCGTGTGTCCCTGTTTCATAAATCCTTAAGTACGACTACAGATTATCTTGCGTGCAACTGATACGTAGTAATCAAACTAGGGTTGTTTGATGCACCATGTCGTATTCCAACATAACAATAATATGATAGTCATATGTCGTCGTTAAATGTTAAACAAACGTAATTATAATCCTTAAATGGCCTATGTTAAGTTAAATTATGTTGGTATACAGGTACAGAGCCAAAACCTACATGTGCAGCATATATTACATCTAGGCCCGATATCTACACCCTGTATAAGTTATAATCTTGAGCTGTGGATTACTATAAATAAATACATAAACAAGCGTGGTATTCCCCCACCAGGTGGACCTATGCATCGAGCCGGGGCAGTCGCTGGGGCTGATGATCCGCGGCGGGCTGGAGTACAACCTCGGCATCTACATCACCGGCGTCGACAAGGACTCGGTGGCTGACCGCGCTGGACTTATGGTAAGTTGATAGTTCATGGTAGAATACATTAGTCAAAGGGTATCCCATCGGGAAAATGCACTAATGCCGTAATTTCACTTTTGAGCTTCCGTAGCGTTTTCGTAGTAACGCCGCCGCCGCCGCCCTAGCGTCGTAGCAACGGCGTAGCGTCGTAGGCTTATTTAGTAAATTATTGAACTATGTACAGTTTTAAATGTATTGCATGTCTATAAACCGACTAAAATATGAACACTTAAGTATGTAACTGCTTCACGTTCTATAAGAAGCAATGTAAATTTCATACGAATAGAAATATTCTCAAATACTTTACAGTAGAAAACACAAAGTATTTCATAGCAACCGATTTATCGCTTTCAACAACAATATTCCTCGCATGGAACATTTTATCGGATTTTTATTTGAAGCAACTTTTATAAGAAGTAAGAAGGAAGTAGGTCACAAGGCAAAGGTTGTCGTTTGAAGACAAGACACAGGCTGCATGGTCGTATTGTGTTCTTTGCGAGGGAATAAGGGACTGATTGAATAAAGGCGGGCCTTTTTTTATTTTGTTCGTGTGGAATGTCCTGCTCTTTAGAAACGATAGGATTAATGACAACAGCGTGAATAGCAGTATTTCACGCATACTTTTTCCTTTGTCCTTGAAGTGAAAATATTTATTGCGTGGTACGTACAACACGGTTCCTTGTGTAAAATAATAGACAGCTCACGTTTCGTTATACGCACTGAATAATGTAACAGATGCTAACGGTCTCTGTAATATGAAGGCTGTAGAACGAGGATGGGCCTTCGCCTGCCAGCCGCGATATAAACACGACGTTCATTGCCAATGATCTACGATTTCCCGATAGACAGGAGATAAGTTAGAACAAGGACGTTGTGTGTCCTTGCCAACTACGTTCTTGGCATGTCGGGAAACTGTGACATAAATATCTTTACGGAAGCAATTTTCCTAAAATAATTGTGTTTTGTTTTTATCGGCAAATATTTCCATATTTTTATCATTTTCATTTGGCCACTATTCCATTGCTTTTATTGACTTGGTTTGTTTTATACTCGTAGTAGGTACCTCAAAAAACTATCCTTAGACGTGACTTGGTTAGAGCGGCGATATTCTGGACCAAGTCCAGAGCGCAAGTATTTCCTTAACAATCGTACCGGACACTAGTTACCCCACATAACTTAATTTATACACTAGTTTCAATACAACGTTCACGTGATAGTTTTGGGAATGCTTCATGGCTCAGAATAGAGTGTCAGAAGACGTAGAAGTTGAGAAGGAGTGTTTGAGAAACTTGTAGTCTGGGTTGAGATGGTGCGGGCTGAGTGCGGCGTAGGCGAGTGTTCGCTGAGAGCCATTGCACACGGACATTTGTCACAGAATGGGGACATAAATGGGTTGCTGGTTGTTTTGCTAAAAAAACTGGTTCAGATGCTCAAAATATTTTTTCTGTACAGAGATACAAGACAATACATACAGTCTAAAAGTATTTGAATCATTACCACGATAAGTTAATATATTTATAAACATGCCTACGTATTAACCAAATTACTTAGTTAGACTGAAATTGTATATTGTGCAATAAAAGAATAAATAAATAAATAAACTTAGTTAAGTTAGACTGGAATGTGATATAGAGCTATGGAATGGCTTGCAATTTACTAAAACAGTCAATTTTCGAATCTAATTCCGTCGCGACGAGTACCTTCAGCAAATGAACGGACATTCCCCCCACTACCCCCCTCCCTCTTCGCTGTGGCCGTAACTTGCTTGTTTACCTTCCATTAAACTTGCTACTGTGTTATTACGCCGGGAAACCTCTCTTTATACATTTTAAATAAATATACGACTGGTTCCACAAAGTTCTAGTTGTGTTGCTCTCTGTACACTTTATGTTCTGAGGGTGTTGCGGTTTGGAATTTTACTTTTATTAAAACGGGGATGAGGGTTGCTTTGAGTTATGAATACTTATAGTTTTTAACAACCCATTTTTAGATCATTTCGATCTTAGTTATAAGGTAAGGTAAGTTATAAGGGTGTTTTTAACGTAACTGGTAAGCAAGTTATAATAAGTAGTACTAACTTACTTATTTATCTGCTGTTATTAAGGTACCATTAGCAACAACAACAAATAGGTAATTAGGTAAATTTGATTAAATTCCTAGCTGCAACGGAAAATAATGTTATCAAAACTCCACTTCCGACCTCCGAGAATGATGGAATTATTCCGAAGAAATTGCTCATCTTAGTTATTCCAGCGCAGCGCCCGCAGCTGCTGGCTCCGAGTTAGTGCACAAGTGGGACGCCCCTCGCTGCCACTACTACTTGTCTCCATAGTTCTCAACTTCCACCAACATTTCACAGTATTGCCAGCGTCATATTTCAACGATTTATAACCCGAACCTGTAGTTTTGTTGAGTGTGAAAACTTGATTCGTTTCCGAAAGACTTTATTTATGACTTGGCACGCCCCCGACTAACAGGGAAAGGTGTTGAAATTTATTGCGTTTGTTTGTGTACGCTCTGCTCCACTGAAATCTACTATTAGAACTATAACTGCATGTTATTTTGGTGATAGTAACCAATATTCTTTTAAGTACCGCATTCGAGATTCTGACGGAATTTGAGGGGTTTCATAGGGAAAATACGAGTAGGTATCCCTGACCCAATTTCGTTAAAGTTAAATCTACTAGCGTTAGAATAAACTCCTGCGGGAAAACTTTAAGCTTACTGGATTTAAATGTGAACGAAAAAAACTAGGACTGCGACTGTATGGGAGCATCAGTCATCAGGAGGGTCAAGCATTTGTATGAGAAAGCTTCTAAAACAGTCGCAATTTTTTGCGATGCGACGACGCAGTTTTGTGTACAAGGCCTATGGCATGCCATAACACATCAGTTGCGGCAATCTCCACTAACCCCCTTTCCATTGCTCGCCAGGTGGGCGACCAGATCCTGGAGGTGAACGGGCAGTCGTTCGTGGATGTGACGCACGACGAGGCGGTCGCCCAGCTCAAGTACCACAAGCGTATGTCGTTACTGGTGCGAGACGTGGGCAAGGTGCCTCATGCCTGCACGGCGTACGGCGAGCGGGAGGCTGCCCCCAGGTAACTGTGAAATAATGGTGTTGCTAAAGTGGTATAGTAAGCTGAAATTGGGTGATTCGAATCGTAGGTCTGCATACTATACAAATTTTGCAATACATTCTATGTTATACTTACGTATTCATCATCATGTTTAAGTGACGGATATAACCTACCACTTTTGCAATACACTGTATATTCAAATAAGTACTCATTCATGTTTTAGTGTTTTTACTGATATGTCGTAGGTCCCTTAAATTATCATTGGAGGACACTTTGTGTCTAAAATATTAATTTGCGTCATACTAGTAAATAAACATTTATAAACACAATAATAATATATGGGAGAAAACGGTATCATAATATTTATTTCGTTCAACTAAATGTATAGATGTGTGTTGCTGCACCCGTTTACGGAATCGTGTCACAAACTTATCCTGGGGGGAATTCAGTAAAGCACGATTAACTTTCGTCGTCGCCACATCTAGGTACCTTACATCAATTTCACTGGAAACTCCTAAGCATAATATACGTACGTCGGTACTGGGTGTGGGTGTGGGTAATACTAATATGTCACATTGGAATAGCGATTACAAATTATGGTTAACCGCCGGCAGCGCTGCGTACGTTTATGTTAGGTAAAGTAAGGTACTACAAGCTATAATTTTACCTCTAAGTACTTACCTGTTATAATACCCGCTAACATATTCAAGCTAACTCTCACCGTATCGAAAGTAATATTGAATTTGTACTTCACCGACGTTCAAGTTTTGAGTAGAAGTTGCGATGCCAAAGCAATGATAAAGTTCCAGTCTACCTACTAGTCTACAATATTAAAGTATCAGAACCAACTGAAAACGTAATGTTTTATAAATTGGGGCTACTAGGTATCCCAATTTTGTGGGTGGAACTTTTTCATAGCTCGCGAGTGTATAAGCATGCGACTCGCATCTCACGCGATCCTCACGACCTGGATATAACGGTCCTTGTACGACCGATACCTACGCGTACTTAGCCCAGGAATTTCCCAACATTCTGCCAATATTCGCATATAAACGACGGGATATAAAGCCTTCAGGCGATTAAATTAATATTCGGGACTCTCGCTTCAGCAGGCGTGTAGGTCTATGCTTATATCGCGATTCATTGGGCTTCGGTAAATTGTGCCCGAACTGTTTGCATACGACCGAGTATAATGCTCTTTCCTAGGCTATTGAATCGTAAATAACTCCTTTAACCAAAAAGGAGAGGCTTTATATAAGGAGTTTGAAAAAAAATATTAAAAAAAGTTGTAGGCGTTGTTTTTTGACGAGCTCTCAAGCGAGATCCTTATAGTTTCAAAATAATACCTATTTTTCTAAGTACTTACTTAAATATTATCGGGGACTTTTATTCAGTTAGGTTTATATTTAAAAGGAGATGTTTCCTGGTAAAATGTCAGCAACCTCGTCGTAAAGTTCTATCACAGTGTAAAAAGAGGGTGCGTTGTCTCATATTTTGCTGATAACGAAAATGTACTAGGGAATTTAAAGAGACTACTTCGTAGGTACTTTGGACCTCCGGTTTCGTAAAGTTGTTAAGGTTGCGTCTTTTCATGAATATTAGTTGTCCATTGAAATATATATATATTATATGAGGTAGACATACTTACTATTTATGTGTACATCCCTCGACACATTAAACATTATTTATAAAATACTTAAGTAATAATAATTAAGCATCCAACCTCTATAGACCGTAAATAAATACGGATTGAATCAATTTTCGACTAAGGGTTTAGCCATTTTTACTTTCTTCTCTTCTTTAGGTTTTATATTTCCTTCAATACAATTTTTATGCCTATTTTATAAATAATAGTAAAGCCATAAAGAGCCCGAGATTCAATTATATGTTGTGGGTTAAAAATTTAATGAGACTTTCATTTAGCACTCAATTAACTATTAAAATTTAATTAATTAAGCGCCAGTAGGTTTTGTCGCATACGAGCTACTACTATATCATAACTTATTAAGATTATTCCGATAAATACATCAATTTAACTATCTCTAATGTCAAATATTATCTAATGACTGCGAGGTGTAATTATGTAGTTCCATTAAATACCACGGCGGGCGCTAGTGTTGCAAACACAATAATATAATAATGTCGCTTCTTTCATAATATAGGGGCACAATTCGAAAAATATGATTGTTGCAAAACGAGAAACACGATGGTATTCATTTTTCGTATGCGGAAACGACCCTTCTGATGTCATCACCTTGTCCACAGCAACACCGGCTGGGGCAAGCGTCGCGGCGCGGCCTCAGTGGCCGTGGAACAGAAGGCCAGGTCGCTCCTCCCAGCCAGCGACCTGCCCGCGCTGGCCTACTACATGGAGGAGTACGCGGCGCGGAGGATGCCTCCAGACACCTTCTTGACGGTGCTGAGGGATCTGCTGGACACGCCGCAGAAGGTATGTGGTGGAGAGGATGGCGATAAGCCCACTTAATGAATTGACTCTAGCTAAGTCATAGGGCGCTCTGATTGAATCTTATATGAGGCAAACTTTGAATATATTCAGTATCATTATGGAAATAAGTGCATGGTATATAGGTCACTGCTGTAGGTATACTTAGGTTCCTACAGTATATTAAATTCGTCCTTCCCATGAGCATTAGTAAACAATCAAGCATAGATAGCGACTCATTCACTAAGTATTCATTAGAGTTCTCCAAACGATACCGAAGACCGGAACAAACCCTCCCATCACTGCTCAATATTCGGCCGGAAGTCATCGCCTCATTGGCTGCAGTGTTTGCCTCATTCAACATCGGCTTCCGGTGCATTTTCCAATTTATTACTTTCACGGCTCCGCGCGCGGAAAAGTAAACTCCAATCGTTTATTTGGAATCAATCTACTCCGATCAAGTTTTCAGCTGAAAGAGAAATGAAAACTAAAACAGCGTTGCGAACAGAATTTCATATTTATGTCGCTGTATTTCTTTGATAAACATTAATAGGAGTTATGACGATTGACGAGTACTTATTTATTTGAAAAAATATCTGGGAATCTATTGCTGAGTTAAGCATGATCGCTATTGCTTAACACAGTTACAGTCTAGCACTACTTACCTATTTAGATATCTCTCTGTCCGTATACTACCAAAGTTAGGCAGATTTAAGGTCGACCTCAGTTTAAAGTTCTTTTCTTCGTTCAGTCCATGAATTGGAAGCATTGATGAATCTTTTTTTTCCCTACAGTATACGCTGCTGACGGAGATCCGTGAGTTCCTGCTGCCCGAGGACCGGCCGCGCTTCGACGAGCTGGTCTACCGGCGCGAGGACCCCGACCACCACATCAAGGTACACCACCCACCCCCCTATCACTACTAGCGATGTACTAGCGGCTAGCCCCTACGGAGACCTAACAAGAATGGTTGTTGTCAACCCCCCATGTCATGTGAACAGTGTGATCTCAGTTTAGTTTAGCTACCAATAGTTATTGATCTTGATCTGTTAAGCATGCATAAAATGTGTAGTGATATACTTAGGTTTACTTACTTTGAACCTCAATTATGTTATAGTTGTAATTTGTGAGATTAAATAAAAACTTCAGCCGCTTCAACGAAAGTTTACATTTCATTTTACATTTAAGAATGTTGGTACATATTTCTTTAGACTACTTAATGTAGGTTCCTTAAGAGAATTAGTGGCATTTACTTCTTAGAAAACTAATCTTGTTTTAATCCGTCAACAACAGCCGAATAATCCCGTAATCTTCCACCGCTGGGCCACGCTACGGGCCTTGTTAGAATTTTACACTTCATCAGGGACACTGCTTACTCATCTTATTCTCCAGTACCTTCCAACTTGCTTTTCTCACCATTTCCAAATTTAAATCTTCATTTTCCTAGATATTACCGCAGTTCTCAACTTCTGACGGCCCACTTATCTTGCACGCTCTATAATTCTTGCAATCGATTGGGAATTTCAAACCTTCCAACCCACTTCCTCTCATAACTTTTAACACCGAATTTCCTAGGCAATAAGGATTAAAAGTCGTAGATAATGAAATAAATCATCGTAGGTATAACTCCACAAGTGTTTTTAAAGTAAAGTGAAGATACTCGAAACTTAACAATCATTATTCTCAGTGAACGGCATCCGACGAATAGAATCGATGCGAAAATGGAACCGCCAGGGTCTAACTAGTGAATGACTGTTCTAGTGCAACCATCAGCTTGTGTTTTGTTTGTAGCGGGGCGGGGAGAGGCCGCTGGTGGCCTCCGCGACCATGCATGAGTTGCACGACCCGGTAAGTGCACACCTCTATGTGTCGTCGTATTGCATGTCACCGTGTATCCCCATCATGTGGACCCTCCATACTTAGTTACCTGTTGTTAAACCTGTGGCATCAGTGTTAGAGTACATTATGTGGGCTTACGCAACAGCTCTCTCATACGCAAAACATTAATGTGTCTAAAAGCTCGCTTGCAATCACGACGGACTGAAATGGAAGCTACCTAACTGGCCATTCAGTCTAATTGGCGTTCAATTCACGCACGACTTGCGTTGAAAATGTGTATCCAAATTCTGTGGCTATGTGTGTTGATGTGTAGGTGGTAGAGGATAGAGAATGGCGTAGGGCAGTAGGTTGAGCGGTGCTCTGTTGTAGGAGGGGCCGGGCGGGGCGGAGGCGCCGGCGGCCGAGCGCCGCTCGCCCTCCGAGGACTCCGGCCTGGGCCTGCCGCCGCACGACCACGCATACAGGTGACACACTTTATTACTACCTCAAATGATACTGCTTCACTTGTCTATATAAACCTCCAACAAAACAGTGTACCAAGAAAATAATCGGCATGCAAACACGAAGAAACTGTACGTTCTTATCGCTAATGGCAAAATAAATAATAGCTTTCAACGTATTTTCCCCATATAACTTTGTAATCTGAGCCTGTACTTTGCGAGCAAATATTTTCGATGCCTTTTATTTTCAGCTCTCGGGAGCTCGAATCATTTTTTTCAATAGACCTCGTTAAGTACAGGTAAAAGTGCGCCTTTATGGAGCAAAGTTCATCGTTAAATAGATTTGTGCGAGTCATCGGAGCGTTTCTCCGGCTCCGCTCGTCTAATGAGCGAGGCGAGAATTCTGAGCACCTTTAGAAAGAGCTTTAACGGAAAGTGCCCTTTGGGCGCAAAGCAAAGAACTAGTGGAGCATCGCTTTGGTCCGCGCTTTAGCCTCTCCGGAGAGAATCACGGTCTCGCCGCGAGCTCTCGGCGCCCCTTCACACCAGCAACCGAGCATCTCATTGGCCAACCGCCAACACTCCCACTTTTATTCGCCATCCGAATCGATTCTTTATAGCGGAATAACAATTCTCAATTACTGTCACCGGGGGTTTTATATCTCCGCCGCCGCCCTGCACTCGCAAGGGTTTACTGCCTCGTAAACTCGCATCACAATCGACGTTTAAGTCCTATTAAAGAAAACATTCAGTCTTCAGTGTCAATAAAAACATTTTGTTCTCGATGCTGTAACAGCGAGACTGTGTCTTGGTCGTCGAAACGATAGCATGTACTCCGTTAGTGAAGTTCACGATAAGAGTAAAGTATGTTTGTTTCACTGGGGTGCGCCGGGGCGGGCAGGCGGGGTAACTCTGACGTCTGCAATAGTTTGTAGCGAATACTTTAGTTGTGTATGTTTCCGATACGGAGTAGCTTTAGCAATGTTGATGTTAATAGTGATGTTTGGTATTGTTGGGGGCAGGAGCGCGCGCGGGTGGCGGGGGGACGCGCCGGCGGACGACGAGCTGCAGGCGGCACACGAGGTGATTTTGCCAGAATTACCTTTTACACTTTACCTACTTCGACGACTGTCACGCTCACTCTCTCAGTCTTGACTCGGCAGCTCGAGGTATCACTGAAAAGCGTTATCTGTTTCTTAATCGCCTACGATACAGGTTGAAAATTTCGTTTTTTATATCTTTTACTGCAATTTTTTTGTACTTTAGCTTTTTCATTTTTTTACATTCTTTAATATTTATTACTTATTCTCGCAATGACGCATGTTTGTAATTATATTTTTAATGTTTTATCTCATTACCTAAGTCCATCATGTAGGAATGGATCCACTGAGGTAGGAAGAGATGTCGTCATATTCAGGTAATCCGCTATGGCGATGGCGGGGCCATACTGGCGCCTCTGACTACCTGAGCAAATGCAGGCAGCTTTAAAATTCATAGCCGCTTTTCAAGTGAAACCTCGATCTCGCCTCAATACTTCACGTCTCTTGCACGATTTCGACAACGGCTAGTCTGTAGATATCACTTCACTAAAATATGGCCGTTATTTCCTCCTCTTGCATACGATAAGGGGTAAATCTGGCAAAATTCTCTAACATATTTATTCGGCAAAATTGCTCTGGGAATATTGGCATCACTTTTGTTATTCTAATATGGTAATAGCGGCCACTTACGTACAAAAACTTGTAGTAATTTCTTCGACCTCTATTAGATTAGTGTAGAATTCTGTAGCTGTATGTAGGAATGCCGACTTTGCAATACTGAAGTAGGTAAGTAAGTACTTGCGTAAGTACCTACCTACTTCTTTCTAATCTAAAAATACCTACTTAATTTTCTCAACACAATGATATCCGCAGTCTCTTGTTTGTTATTTTATAAATGAACGAAAGTATGACATCATAAAAAATGGTGCGTGACGTCATTAGTTCTGCGATAAGCATTGCGCGCGTCCGTATCGCTATTTTCGCACGTCTTGTCAACGGCTCGTTGGTCTAGGGGTATGATTCTCGCTTCGGGTGCGAGAGGTCCCGGGTTCAAATCCCGGACGAGCCCGCGTGATGCTTTTTTGTTATTTGGTAAGTTGATAACTATCTAATACTATCTACTTTTTTTGCATACAACAATTAAAAATTATTGATAAGAGAATTATATTAATTGGTATTATTATTTTGCTGTATATTTCTTTCTAAAAAAAATCTTGTAATTTATTTCTGTTCATTTAAAATGCAGATTTAATAGGTAAGTACTTACTAACCTATCACGTGACCAGCAATGATTTCTTTTCATGGTATGTGATACACGTAGGAACAGTAAAATGACTATTGATACTAAATACTTACATGAAATCTGATACACTGCATGCCGTCAGCTTCAGCAGTGGGTAAATAAAATTGTAATATTCCACAGGTAGGAAGTAATATAGATTAAATGTATTTGCAGAAGCTAAAAGTTGTAATGAGAATGCTGATGGCTTAGTAAACAAACATGCGCGCAGGAGGCAAGAGGGAAGCCACGAGCAATAAGCTAATGGCAATGGAGTAAGTGTACCTACATACTCACAGCACAGGTAACATATTGTAGGTTGTAGTAAGTAGGTACTTACCTACTTATTTCTGACGTAACACTTTCAGAATAGTGAGCACTTTTTCGTTTGCGTAAATATCAAAACTTACACTAATATACTACTACGGGTTTGAAGTTTGCATAGAACTGTGTTTGTCTTAGTTTACGTTTTGTCGCATACAAAGTGGCGCCTCTAGCGGAAACTATCATCAAACTTGTGATTAACCCGTTAAGATTAACCCGTACTAATGTGAAGTGCATGAGTATTTACCACTTATGCAACACTCGTTTATGATAATTGATAACGAGCCATGTTTATCGGTTTAATTAAACTCATAGAACAGCGAAGACTAGAGTGCATAAAATAATTATCCTTGCCTAATTGGTTTTCGTTTATCTAGCTAGGTAAGTAAGTAAGTTTTCAATAATCTTGTAACTAATAGCATAGACGCCCGTAACTGTAGGAGGTGTCACCATCGAAGTTGTTGATCAGTATCCCTACCTAGGACAAGTGATCCGATTAGGTAAATCCAACTTCGATAAAGAGGTAGCTCGTAGAATCCAACTCGGATGGGCAGCGTTCGGGAAATTACGACACATCTTCACTGAAAACATACCTCAGTGTCTGAAAACAAAAGTTTTCAATCAGTGCGTGTTGCCAGTGATGACTTACGGAGCTGAGACGTGGTGCTTCACCAAAGGGCTTATCCACAAGCTCAGAGTTGCTCAGCGTGCTATGGAAAGGGCTATGTTAGGCGTGTCCCTGCGAGATAGGATTCGTAATGAAGAAATCCGCAGGAGAACTAAAGTTACCGACATAGCCAAAAGGATTAGCACGCTGAAATGGCAATGGGCTGGCCACGTAGCCCGCAGAGCCGACGACCGCTGGAGTAGAAAGGTTCTGGAGTGGAGACCCCGTGTCGGCAAACGGCGTGTCGGTCGCCCCCCAACCCGTTGGTCTGATGATCTGCGGAAGGTAGCGGGAAGCCGCTGGATGCAGATGGCGGGTGACCGTTTGGGGTGGCGATCGTTAGGAGAGGCCTATGTCCAACAGTGGACTACGGAAGGCTGAGAGAGAGAATAGCATAGACTAATAAAGTATATTTAGTCTATGCTAATAGGTATATTTTGTTAATTTTAATAACAGGTCTTTAGTGTTAGAGGGATAAATTTGACATCCTAATAGACACAATACTGAACTTAGAGGTACTGTAAGCTTACTGTAAGGTCTGTAACAGAATGGGCATGACATCTTGAAAACCCTCCAACGCGCCTCAGCCTTCGAGGGTTTCTCTTTCTTCACAAGAAATACTAACGGGAGAACTGCAGTTCATGTTGCTATCTGTACATTTAATACAACGAAGTAGACACGTGGTTAGAGCAGCAGGATAGGCGTTCTCATACTTCGTTATTCGCAAGCAAGATTGGAACCCCCAGTTTAACGTAAAAATATTGCGTTGTGGAGAGTGCTTCGTACGTCGACGAAGGGACAAGTGGGGCCTCGAGCGGTTGTACGTCCTTACGACTACAACCAAGTCGAGTTAACTCTGTTATTCCGTACGAATGGGCTTAGGTACAACTTTGTAGGTTCTTTTTACCGCAGGCTACGTTCTTAGTAAATTCAGGGATAAAACCTTCGAGATATTATTTCTAAATGGTAAGTCAGTGGATAAAACGTATCTTATTTATACTGTCTAAGATCAAATCTAGGTTAATCTGATACAAATCTATAGATAGTATTAGTACCTACATTATGTAGATAATTATATTAAAGACAATTATAATACATACTTAATTATATCGTTCATAATCATTATCTAATCACCCACTGCTGGACATTAGTTCGCGGATACCTACCTCTACACTTAAGGTGCAAAAGGAAAAGAAAAAGCGAAAAAGAAATACGACGGAAGTAAATAAGTCAGAGTACCTTAAGTATCCAAATGTTAAAAAGCTTTTAACAGACACAAAGCCGAGTCCTGTGTACGCAGTCGCGTCCCGGCCCTTGCTCTAATATTCATCACCCTACGAAGTTCAACCGAAAATCACTCGTACAATAAATTGATACAGCTTAAATTCACACATCCCTTCTATAAAGTACCAAATCTGCTTGTTACTCAACACAGTGACGTAGGAAGCGTGACGTCATAAGGCTGTAAGATTCGGCGCGTTTAATGAACTTTGTACTCATTAGCTACGCTTTGTACTAATGTAATAGCCAATTCGCCAAATGTACCTTACGTGTTAGTTTGATAAGTACGTACCTACCTTTGTATAGGTGCTTACTTTGCTGCTTCAAGCGAACATGACACCAAACTAGTTAATACAGTTGATTAGGTCGGTAGTTAGTTAGGTACTTTTAGTTTCGTAGTCGTAGTGATTATAGTAAAGTAAGTAACAAGTATCGAAGTAATATGATAGTTTTATCATAGGCCGTGTAAATAGATAGATACATACCTAATAACATAGTTTGAATCTTGTTCTTAAAATTAAATATGGTGTTTTTAAGGGGCATTGGAGGGACACTGGCGCCTGTGTCATTACTACTACTATTGCATCACCATAGGCCTCCCCAAGGCTCAAATCTGCAATCACAAAATATTTGCAGCCTGTTTGAAATCTTCACAGCAATGTGCAGCAGACCAATATAGTAATAAATAGAGATCCTGAAAAACAATACCAGTTACCAGTCAAAGGCAAACGAAACAAAGGGCTCGTCACTTCCGCGGTTAACCGGCCCGAGAGCGTCCCGCGGTAGGCCCGGCGGCGGAGCGCCCTAGCGGCGGGCCCGGCGACGCAGCGCCCAAGCCACGGCGCCCACGGCGGCGGCGGGCGGCAGTGCGAGGCGCGCTCGCGTGGCGCCATGACCTCGCGCCGCCGCCGCCGCGTCGCCTTCCGCGACTACATACCCATGGACCCACGTGCGATGGCCAAGGTATACACAAACAAAACACTACACCCTTAAAAACCATAAACTTGCGACGGCATGTGTTCAGTGGAGTAAGTGACGGTTTTAAATAGAATTATCGTACGTATCGGACCCACGCAAAAGTTAGCGCGCCAAAAATTTCCCGCCACGGGACTTGCGTTCATCGATTTTGTATTCAACGCATTGTTGACGTCTTGTTCGGCAGATACAAGTTTACACGGGCCACTAAATAAATGGGCGTGGATTAATTAAGTGATTCTTTTTAACGAAAACAAATAATCTTAGGACTTACTGAAAAATAATATTGTTTACTTAAGTAATCGATTTTGGAAAATAGCCCCTGCCTATAGCATCATTTATGAGCAGTAAATTATACTGGCGTGGTTATAAAAATATTTGATATGTAACAAAAATATTGGAACTCAGTATATAGGTACATAAATAGATTTGATTGCAGAGCGTTACGTGCGTTCAAGGTGTAATAATATCGAAAAGCCTGAATTCATAGGACAAGTTCTGTAGACAGGTAACTGTGATGACTATAACATGTATTATAGTTATGTTGATTGTACAAATTTCTCGACACTTCTGAAGTTTGCGAACTATTATTAACAATGAAAATATTGCTAAACCTTCTAAACTCATATAAAAATGTACGAGTCTATCTACACTCACGGCAAAGAAACAGTTCCACTTACAAAATGTGGACACCAAATGATGTAATTTTTTTTAAACATTTAATAGAAAATTTTAACAAAATAAGTATTTATGTTTTTAGTTGGTAATATTCTGATGCTCCGATAAATGCACTTAGGCCTGGGTCTCCTATTTACGCCGCAGGTCGCGTCCAGCGTCACGCCGTAGGCCGCGTCACGATGCTCACTATAGAAATGTACTGATGCGGTCTCCCTCACACGCCGACGTTTGGCGCGTAGATGTAGTGAGCATCGTGATGCGGCCTACGCCGTGACGCTGGACGCGACCTGCGGTGTAAATAGGAGACCCGGGCCTTAAATATTGCAGACGGCGTCCAATTCGGTGTAATTTGGTAATTTTCTGAATGGAACTTTTTCATTGCCCGTGAGTGTATAAGTATAGTTATGGTACGTGATGATGATGAGTGATGGACGTAGTTGCTGAACGTGACCGTACATTGCGTGTCTTACCCACCACCCTGCCATAAACATGTGTCGTGTGCAAAATGTACATTGTACACGCCATATGTCCTCTCCCAGTGGCATGAGAGAACACAGGTGGTTAGTTCGCTTGTCACTTATAATACCATCTTGAAGGTTCCAACTTTCTTAATATATTTTAATAGTAGCTCCCAGGTGCCCTGGCTTGTTTCATACTTTTAAATAATTAACTTTCCTGGATTAAAACATTATTGTTTAAAAGTTGTTAGCTATTCATGAGCGTTATCTTCTTCAAGTTATTAACCTCACGGACAAGTTTATTAATATTTGTAGAGCTTCTTTGAAAATACTTAAGTAGGATCTTATAGGATGGCGTTCTTATTATTTCACTAGATGTTGCCTGCGGGCTACGCTGCTATAGAAAGTTTAGGACTAAGAATTAGTTTATTTTTACGAGTTTTTTTAGTGGTTGTTCGATTTCAAAGAAACAAAGCCTAATTTATGTTAGTCTTGTTCATCTGTTAGTGACAGCAACCCCCCGGTTCCAGGGTTAAGTATGTAAAGGCCAGGGGCTATGGCTATGACTATACATCGTTTTTAGATAAAAACGAAAACTCCTATTTAGATCAGGGTTGCCACGTATGATGATGATGACGTCTTAGTGGGAAGAACAACATCTGATATAGCGAAATTGGTTTAGACGTCGCGTAACTAGATAATAAATAGTTCCTACTAACGCTATCTTAGTATGGGAAATGCAATAAGTATAGTTGTACCAGATACCTACACTATTTATAGCTACTGTCTCTTTTAAAGAACAGTGCATCTAGCACACAGAAACTTAATTAGACAGACAAAGCTTGGAGAGCTCCCAGAGCGCTGAAGCCGCCTTGCCCTTATTTACATTGTTACGGTTGTAACCACAGATATACATATGTACATAATGCAAAGGTACCTAAGGGGTAAATAAAGGTAGCGATCATAATAGAATAGGTACCTAGGTAGAGTTAGTAAGGCACTTTCCCTTTGATATGTAAATTTATCGAGAAGCTTCGAATGTGGGGCGGTTGCCGCGGTTGAGATGCGCCAATATTAGAATAGGGTAAATGATTTTTTTGCATAATAATGTTTTGGCTCGGCAGTAAGTAGCGGATTGTTGATAAATAAGGTGTGCACGACAGGAGCCTCGTCGATTGACTTATAAATCTAAACCTATATCAAAAACGTTTTTAAAGGTTTTAATTTTTTTTATTGAGGTTCAACATTTTTGTTAGAGTGAAGTTCTACGGTAGGTACCTATAGGCAGTACCTATTGACATTAAATTTGAACTTCGTTAGGTACATTGACCTTTTTAACACGGATTTATTGCTTATATAAATATATTTTAGTATTAGTTAGTCATAAACACGTTTGGAACTTACAACTCTATTGCGTGCGTTGAACTCTTTTGTACCGTATTAATAGTAAGATGGTAATTATTAATATCACGGTGAATTTACAGATATGTTGCAGATAACTATTTAATTTATGGATTTTTCCTTGGAAATTTCGGCCGAGTCATGGTTATGATTATGAATATAAGAGCATAGATACAAGGGAGTGTTTTAATTTTTTGGTACGTTTTATGTACGAAATTTAGCTAGTATTTGTGGTATTTTCAATCCATTTCTATGTTGGTTTTAGCTCAAGTACGCTCTAGCGAAGCGAGTTCAATCTTTACCTCGGAATTTTAAAGAGGCGGACTCTCTAGCGCAACCGCCATCATAAAGAGCAGTAAAATTCAGAATTAGGATGAGTATTTAGGATTTACCTTCCTGAAAATGAGTTCTTCAAGTCTTTCTTGTAAATTTATAAACAGTTTTTTTTGCATGTAACAAGAACTTTTGTATTTATTTAGTGCACGCAGCTACTTCACTATTAAATATTGTTATCTATCCAAGTGGTTATGGGCAGTGCCTACCACATTATTAGTTTATTACATAGATAAAAGATCATAATGTAAATACACCAGTTCGGGACAGTTGAGGGACAACAATATGAAATAAAACGTTTAATTTACAAAAGAATATCCTATTTGCTATCATATGCGAGTTTGATTGATTCGCTTTTTATGTAAATTATAATATGATTAATACGGCTTATTATTATTGCGGTATATAATAGGTGCCTGAACGTACAACTTACTAAGGAGCTTGCGTCTACATCTACATAATCACCTTACATTATTCCATTAAGTCTGAAATGTGATTTCTGGGATGTGTACACGACAGTTTGATTGAAGTAATATCCTCTATAGAGGGGAGTTGATTGCGGCCTTGTTTCCACTTGATGGTATTTAGTAACTATACTCGGGTTATATTTGCCTTCTAATACCACTAGTAAGACACACGCAACATGTAGGTGGCATGTAGATACAAATTTAATATGCTCAAGTTATTCCCGTATTAACTTTTTGTTGTACTACAGATTTACGTAGATCTATCACCATTTCTATCTGTGGATTTATGACACCAGTGGTGTAATTAACAATGCAGTCTAATTGCGGATACTATTACTATAGGGAAGGAAATCACAGCCACAGTAATAATCCAGGTTTATAGGTATTCCAATTTAAATACAGAACCATTAAGTAATTTCATGATTGTCTCCATAAATTCTGTAAGCCGTACCTTAAACACTAAATCCTAAATCAAAGATCGCTTACTTAGCGCAAGGTTTGTTTTCACTCGAGGCGACAAAGCGATCTGTCTCTCCCGCCGGGGGCAGCCAACACTGTGATTTAAGAGGCAAGTAACAATGCGGAGAGTGGGTTTCCGAAACGGCCCGTGAGCTCTCGAATCGGTGCCAACATGCAAAAATAGCGTGGAAAATCAATTGCAAGACACCGCCAGCCTCCGACCCTTGCAGTCTGCCCGCGATCTCCGCTGCAAACATACTAAGCGCCACAAATCCGCGGAAATTAATACCTTTTTTATCAACCACTTGTGACTATAATCGTGCGTCTCACCGGCTCCTTGCCACGCTGTAAAAAACAGGCATATCATTGTACTAATATTAGTATTTGTGTTAGTCATTAGTCTTGTTTAATGCATGTTAGATTAGCGCTTGATGTTATCGATTAGATTTAGTAGTGTTTTTGTGTATAAAGCCGTCCTTCAGAACTTAGGCTTATTTTAGAACTGATCATAAGTTTAGTACTCTCTGTAGACTCATCGATCCTCTCATTCTCTGAACTTGTATATTGATCCTCTTGTGTATTGAGGGTACTTAAGTACTATTTTAAGTCCATCAGGTTGGAAATGCTGGAGCATACCTAAGGGACGTCATTAAATCTATAAAATGATAAAACATTTTCTTGCAATACTTTTCTGAGCTTAAGTACCTACTTGTTAAGCAGTTTAACCTTTTGCGATTCAAACAGTAAATTATTCTTGATGCTCTTTGCATCATTGGCTGAAAAAAGAAATTAATTTCAGAATTATATAAATTCAAGATTTCTCTTCAATTGTGTGAGTTTCTTGATGTCCACCGAACACCGTCGCAAAACGGTACTTTAGTACTGGTACAACGCAATAGTACCTTAGTTGTAATGGTATGGATGAGCTACCTTCAGGTTCCTTTAGGTGGCTCACCCTGAAGGCCTAGCACGGGGCACAGGAGGCGCAGGCCAAGACAGGACAAAAGTATTCCGTCGCACTCGCTCTCGAAGCCGCGCGATGTGAATAAGCGCGACGCAACACTTTCGTCACGTCTTGGCTTGTGCATGAAAGTCCTTCTGACCATTACAACGAAGGTACCTTTAGCTTCATTTTGGTAGCTCACCCATACCTTCTTCCCTTGACGCTGGTCATCTCCATTGTCCCAGGAGTACGAGGAGGAGGGCCGGCGGTCGCGGCGCCACTCGTCCCCCTGCAACTCGCGAGAGGGCAGCACCAACGCGCTACACACGCAACACTACGGCGACGCTGTGAGTGATCCTTCCCCAATATAATTAATTTTCCTTGCAGGCTAAAAGTATGAGTTTTAGAGCAGCTTTAAGCCCGCTCCATACTTTCCACGAGAGGTTTTGTCTGGGGTCTCGACAAAACTATTCATTATTTAATTTACTGCTGGCGAGCTCTGCCGAATAAGGCATTCTATGTCGTCTCGTTTAGTTTTGTCGAGAGTCTGTAGCCTAAAATAATCCTATATGACTGTGACAGGCAAAACTAAATATTCGTTAATATGTAAATAATTAATTGTGTTGATATTTCAAAATTCTAATACAAATTACCATCTTAGAACCTTCAATGTAAGTACTTATATCAAAGACTCTCTGAAAATCGATTGGACATCAAGAGGTTATTTATGTAGCCAATTATTCACTCGCCCCGCTGAAATGCCGTCCTCTAATTAATTTAGGCGCTTCGGAGACCCTGGACGCACACATCCACACTGATTACCTCATAGGTGTTTGAATTTATCGAAGCAATGGAACTGACCCAATTAAATTAGAGGATACTTGCCTAGTCGCGGCCGTTTACTTTATTATTACCTGATCTAATTGATATCTACTGTGAGCCGATATGGCTTAATGACATTGAAAACAATGGTTTGAATATAACCAATACAATAGGCAATATGGATTGGATAGTTATAAATAATTACGTAACGATATAACCCATAAACGGAATTAAGTTTGCATAAAATTATAACAATTCGCTTCAGCCTTGACGCTGCGAGCACTTGGCTCATGGAAATAGCAGATAAATAACGGTTATTAAGCAAAAACTGATATCTTTATTATTTGGCTGTGGATACTTTTGTATTTAATAGGCAGGGTAATGTGTGGAAGGTTAAAGCTTGTATGGTTTATCTACTAAGTCGTTCGGCGCTGAAACTCTGTAACTGAATAGTCTGGCGTCCGGCCAACTGTCTGACTCAGCCTTCACGAAACTTGGGTATGTACTTACCCTGCCATGAGATATGAGAAATAATCTAATATTGTCACATGCAGTCATCATACGATTTATCTATTGGTTCCATCTTCTCTCTCTCTGCCAAAGCAGATATTTCTCTTAGTGGCATATGTAATATAGGCAATTTTATCAAAGACTCGTGTTTTAATTTAGACTCTTCTCTTTCTACAGGAAATAAATCACCTACTAATTGAGATTTACCAGATAAAACAAAGAAAATGCGCTTTTAAAAATAACGAGTATAATTTTGTAAAGTATTACATACTTCTGAGATTCAATTTCATTAACCTAGGCTATATCAGTCTAATTAAATTATATCTAAAATATATTTATATTTAAACCCGGTATCTAACTCTCATATTACATTTTCCACCTTCGGAGATATCGAGTGGCGCTCGGCGTTATGTTGGGCCTTTCATGCGTGCAAGTAATTTAATCCAGATACATAGTTATGTAGCGCTCGCTGTAAAGTTTTCTGCTATTTCTGTTATGATTGCGGAAAAGTTTCCAACCACCGAGCACCGTTGGATAACCACCGCGAGCTTACGTTCTGCAGGCGAGTTGCGTACGTCATTAGCGTCGACGTGCGTCAAATCGCTCGTGTAATCTATTCATTAGTGGGCTATTGATCCTTACTGAAATAAATTTAAAGCTAAAGTAAACCTAGTGCGTGTGGTGTCAGGTCATAGTTTCTCCTGCAGGGCGCGGCGCAGGTCCTCGGTGGCCTTGCTGAGGTCCTTGCCGTCGCGGTGCGGCTTGCCCAGCTCGCACTCCTCCAGGTAGTCCTTGGGCGGCTCGGCCGGGCACTTGGAGCCGAACTTGGGCCGCGGGATGCGCACGCGCTTCACGTCACCCAGCCAACTCTCCATCTTCTATCCGAGTGATAATCTCAATATGAAGTATAGCTGGCTGCAGTTCCGCGCTGCACCTGTAATGAAAACAACATCATGTTATCTTCTGATATCTTTTGCGTGACGAAACCTGTCTATCTCAATCCACCAAACAAAGGTTGGCGCAGCGTTGCCTCAGTTGCCGGTATGAACCAACTATTGTGCAAGCGCGATGGTCAGTGGGTGAATGTGGCAACCTCGGTTAACATTAACGCTGCGAATAAAGATGTTTTTGTCAATATTTAAATTAATGGAAGGATGCAGTACTGACGAAATGGTAATAAAGAAACAGTACAATAGTGACGCGGCTCTCGGCGCGTGTTGCTCGACTTGCTCGCATGCCGCCGCTCTCGTAACCTTTGCGTGGTCATGGTCGGAATAGCATTCACATAAATTTCAGGTTTTTTTTCAGTATCTAAATGTTTGCTCAAGCTTCGCGTGTTAAAATTAGGTATCGCGATTGTGGTTCATTATAAAACCTAAGATATTCATCTTTTTAGTGCTTTAATTATGCCTCTTTTTACTGTGGAAAACAAATATTTCTAGTTTACCACTGCCGGCACATGAACCTTTCAGTGATTTGCCCCGCTCGTGTACAACGAGCTTCTAATTCCATCGACCTTCAACTTTGAGCTGCTTTGCAGCTATTTCTGCTTGCGATAGCTTTTGTTCGGAAAACTCATAGAAAATACCTGACGAGTAGCGCACGTGCGCGCGGTATTCCATCAATAGCGATGAACCGCGCACCGAGCGAGCCACGCATCTCAACTATTCCTATACATGCTGAGATAATTAATCATCAATGTAATTTTTATTGTGTACTGTACGAGTTAAAATACACTTAATAATGATGAATCTGGAATACATGAATAAGTAACAAAACCCTCTTTTTATAATGAAAGCCATAAACAACGTTTATTAACAGAGAGGTAATTTATTTTAGGAATCTTAATTTACGTCCGAGCAAGGTAAGATTAAAATTTGCGTAATTTAATTTGGTTTTGGTTCGTTTGTCAAAGGCTGTTTGTAATCGATTGTCTGTTGTTGCGGGCACACTTGGAGGCAGAAACAAAGATTTTAATGCACGATTGACTTTCACCGGAGAAAGTGTGACTGAGCGCCCGTGCCACGCCATTATGGCCGTATTTCTTAGCGCTTTCATACTTTTCAATTTGCATGCTCAAACTAATAATAGATGATAAGTATCGCTAACCGCTCCATCTATTGTTTCTCTAGCGGCCGTAATTTGTCATCTGTTATGTTGATTAATTTCGCTGCCGCAACGCAACATTGCGAAGATAACTTGAATGCTAATTAAAACTTTTCAAGACTCCGTAAATAATCTGAAAAATAAGAATAAAATGATTTGCCAATAAATGTAGGTAGCTAATCATTTTCGGCCCTTATTAGTAATCATTACGACTTTATTAACGGTTTCTGAGATAGAATCCTATAATATGCAACTTTTTAGTTACAACCAGATTTAATACTTGCACTTGCATTACGCTTAAGGCTGATATGTAACTAGTTAAGTTGTAAAGTGATCATAAACATACATATTTTAATACCTAAATTCATTACATAGACAAGTACGATCCTCATTACATCATGAAATATGGCCGTGAAACTAAGTCTTTAGCAGTGTATCTATCTGTAATAGCAGAATACTTAGTAATAAAGCCGACGTTATGTAGTTTGCTTAAATGGTAATATCACAGACTTAGATTTGCCAAATCTGAGTTTGTGGATAGTATAGACGACATAAACGAAAGGAACGTGGGTGTATAATTTTGATGGGTACTAAGTTTTGGTAATATCGCAATGAATGTTTCTTTATAAGGGGGATTGACATCGTCCTACATAGCATTAGTAGTCGTAGCCAACCGTGGGACATTTGTGAGTTCGGCACTCGGGTAATGATAGTTCAGAAATAGACATATTTATCGGCATGTATAATTCACGTTACCATTATAGTTTTATACGACGTACTCAATGGCTATGAATAAGCTCAATGGTGGTAGCCATGTAGCCTACAATTAGAGGCCCACGTCTTGAGCAAAAACATTGTTAATAAGTGTGTCTACGGCGTGATCCAAGGCCCGCGCCTCGGGGAGCGACCGCAAAAAACTCACGCAACCAATCTTAGCAGAGCACATTCAATTGTGCGCTCCAAGAAGCAAAAAATGCTACAAATTGGAGCAGAGGCCATTTGCTCAACCCGCGGGCAACCACTATTCCAACTATTTGGGCTAAATTCACAACTTCGACAAATATGTATTTCAGAGAATTGAAACAGTCTTATACGTAACATTCGTTTAGCACACGTTTATTACGAAACATTCTTCATCACATAATTGGTCTTAAAGCAGTTCTCAAGTAAGCTAAGAAAGAGAAATCCTAAAATTGTTTAGATAAGGTAATGAGAGTTTAAGCGACTAAAACGACAACCGTTAAGTAGGTATTATGTTGAAACTCTGATCGTAGCTAACTGCTAGCTAGATTGCGTTGACAACAATAGAAACGGAAGGCGTGCATGATTATCCTATAAACGAGAGACACGAAGCGGTTGTCTCTCGATTAATTAAGTATGTTGGACGTGTGAGCTCGCGTGGGTGTGTACGTAGTTTCTATATCGCATATCTCAGCAAATGAAGCAAGTGATGTGACAACAGAGTGCAACAAGAGCGGTTTCGGTCGGGCGGCTTGCCGGAAGCGCCGCCAGCACAATGCCGCTCCATCGACGCTGCACATTCCGCGCGCCCGCGACGATGCATCCACATTCTGCCATGCCCATCTGCGTCGCCTATTGTTTCATTTTAAAGCCGCATTTTTTGCCTTTTATGTGAGCCCGATGAAGTTCCCTCTGAACAAAACCATATTGCGCAAATATGCTAAACTTATGAATCCACCGCGGCTTAAAAACATCCCATCTTGATGCATGCGGTACTTTACATACGATTTACACATACCTACCTACGATAAAATATACGAAAAATAAATAAATTAATAGATATGGCGTGAATAAATTGACCGAGCAACACGAATATCTTCGCTGCCATAAATCATCACATTTATCAATTGCACGTAAACGGCGCGCAACTTTCTTCACATGGTGGCGTCCTAAATTGGTTACGTACGTGACACCATAAATCAAATTACAGTCAATCGGAGCCGTGGAACTTTCTATTTCAAAGTGTTCCGAGCTAGATGTCGATTGTAATGTAATGTATGGGCCTGGGCGCAGTCTAGATTCGCGTTCCCATGGCCTATAGGCGGTGTGTTCCGGGGTCGCGGGTCGCAGCCTGGACCCGTGTAGACGGCAGATAGCAACATGCAGGCGCTTTGTCATCACAACTGAATGAGCAAGAACATGGCATAAAGTGAAATATGTACCTATAAAGCCAACTTGGTTTAATGCAGTTTTAGGTAATTGTATAATTTTTGGATACATTGGAGAACAGCAAAGTTAACTTATCCAGTGATGTTACAACAGTCTCACAATTTCACGGAACGGTGCGCTATTGACCGCCCCACTCGACTAGACTTACTGAACTCTTGAACTCTTTTAACGAGTATCTAACTAACGAGCGCACGTGAGGCTTCCGAGACAGTGGTTATTGCGCGGCCACTTGATCGGTAGCTCTGCGGCCGGCAGAATATTCAGGTTAATCTTCTCTCGATATGTAGTTAATCGCGGAATCGGTCACGTGGTCGGACCGTTAGGTGCTGACGCGCTGATAACACGCCGGGGCCTCGACTTCTGCGGAGACGTGTGACCTAGTCTCGACACCCGACTCTCTGACACAGTCAAAGACACCCTCATTACGTGCATCTGCGTTTGTCTTGTCGCTGTCACAACGGGGCCACTCCGGCCACTCAGCCACAACACATATAAGGAGAGTATCTTTACGTAACGTAACTGGTACACGATGCCAGATATCTTCATTGTATTCCGCGAACGTTTGATGAAAACAACGATGGAAAAACGCGGAAATTCCGTGTTCCGTTTCGAGCACACGCTTTGTTCGCGGCCGAGAAAAACCTGTATCGCATACGTAATGATAAATATAGGTCTGCGGAGCCTGGAACCTCGGGAGGTTCCAGGCTCAAACGCCGGGGCGTGATTTACCAAGTTACCTCTAACCGGAGTGCTCGCCGCGTACTGGTTAAGCCTGATCCGACGTTTCCTGTAATTGGTAGTTTAGTTTCCCACCCTCGTCACGCCACTTTCAACCGACATCGCTCTTCCTGGAAACCCACTGAGATAGATTGAAGATAAATGCAAAGCGCAACAGCTGATATTTTTAAACTTAAGTACAGGTTTGTTACATTAGAAAAAAGTGAAGTGCGTGAACTTAGGTAACTCAAATTATTGTTATGTTTAATAGAGATAAGCCATTGGTTTTATTATTCAAATGGTGGAGATAGGTATAAGTTGGAGAGGGAGTACCTATATAGGTTGGTATTACTGTCGTCATGAAGAGAGATCAGCAAATCGGGTGCGCTATGAGTTGCAGAGGCAAAGGTATACATCTATGAGTGAGTTGGCAGCTCATTAAAGTACAATAGTCGGTGGGTGTGCGGTCCCGGTGCGAGTGTGTCGCGAGGAGGGCGACAGGGGGCGGTGAACGGCGGTCGCGTCGTGTTTGGCTAGCGGGACTGCGCAGACGCATGCCGGCGGATTCGTCATGTGTCGCCGCCGCCGCCGCCGCCGCTCTCCCACGGTGCCGCGCTAATTGTCAGCTTTGTGCTCCACGGCGAGCCTGCTCATTACTAGATGCCGAACATTCGCTACGCCTGTTCGATTCCAATGCAAGTTTTACAACATCTTCATTATTTCTCTCAGAGAATACGTTTACATTTACAGTCATACCTTTTGACAAAGACCGTATCCAACAATACGATACACATTAAAATGTCTAACTTAATGAGCTGAAGAACATTAGCGTAGCCTTAGCTAGGATTGCGTAAATATTGCTTGGAAAAATAACCATGCGGGAATTGCGTAAGTTTTGTTGTTAATAGCAATGTGTGCAATTATGGCAGCCGCTGCAAGTAGCCTAACAATGCCTCGGTCAAACGAAGTCGGTTTTATAGTCTTACTTCCTTAGCGATCCTATTGATGATATACTGAGCCAAATTTACGAGCTGGGCGCAAACATAGCCCGGAGTAGTAAATTTCCCCGACGGCCACAGTTCCGGGTAGATTTAAGGTCCAATCTAATCTGGCCGGCGGCGGTCGTGCGGCCGCGCGACCCCGGGTCACTGCTAATCCCTGCGATACACCGCCAAGGCGGACCCTATTCCATTCGAATACATTATTTTCCTCCGAGCCTCTCTTTCACCATTTCTCCGACAGCTATTAAATGAGCACCAATTAAACAATTTAAGCGTTGAGAAAAATACTGTTATTGCAGCTAATAAAGCAATCGTCGTGAGCAATCAGAGATGGTCATTACGAGTAAACGGTTCTTCTGAAGGGCCGTCAGCTTATCCGCGCGATCAGCCCACGCCGGCTCTCGGGAAGGTGTACCATTAACCTCCTTGCCGGAAAACCTCCGCTTCCGACATCTTTTGTCATATTAAACCCGCTGTTCAATACCTAAAATGGGCCTTGCAAACCGAGACGCTGCGGTCGAGATTACAAAAAGGATACCCGGTACATTTACGGATACAATAAGAAATAAATAAGTCGTGATTTCAATACAAGCCACAACTGAAAACATTAAGGGCAACGTGTATCAATGAGACCTTTAGCTCTTAGAAAGCGTGTCACGGGCCCACTGAATTAATGTGGGTTTAGAAAAAACTGCATAATTCACGACAACAATGATCGGGTGTCTCGAAGGTTGCGACTGTGCCATGTCCTTGTTGCTAGTACTAACAGTCAATCAGTGGCGCGTGTCGTCCAAGTACTAGCTAGTACTCCTTGGAGGATACACTAAGGTACTGCATTGATTATAATAAAATGCATTCAGGCATTGAGTCAAACAAATAGACCGTGTAATTGGATCTTAACAATACTGCGCATGCATTATACTTTATTTTTGTTTAGATTCAAATAAGAGTAAGTGTAGGATTGGCGCCAATCTTAGATAAGTGTTCTGTCAGTTTGAGCAATTTAATCGGAAACCTGACGAAATAAGGATACCGACCGTGTCCGTGGCCTGGAAAGAACCGGCCGCGGATACCGAGATCACATTGATACATATGCGATGGGTATTACTAAATGGATTTAATTCGTGTGTTTATTAATCACATGTACCTAACTATACATAAAGATCTTTAGATATAAAAAGATCTATACAACGAAATGGACAATGAGTGGCTGAAGAAATTTCTAAAACTGAAAGTTAACAAGGAGCCCAAATAACAATGACCCAGTTTAGTTTTGAAGAAAACATGGAAACATTATAATTTCTATGAGGAGAAAGTTGCATACAGTCAGGCGATGACTCGACTTTACTTACTTCTAAAGCAGCACAAAATACTCATAAAAAAGTTAAGATACAAAAAATACCTACATAATATTAGTATGACTCAGGCTTGATGGTAGACCACTCAACTCTACATTATAAACCAAGGTTTTAAAGTTTTTATTTTTTTATTAATATAGTAGGTGGCTCCAAACAATGAATTTTGGACTTCAATAATGAAGCAACAAATAAAGTTTGCAATTATTTGAGGTTGCACAGAGCGCTAACTGTAAACATTAATGTAATAATGACCGAAAACAAAAGCTGCCACCACAATAAACTTTACTATTGTTTACACCACAAACCACGAATTTATATTGAATTGTGCTATAAAAATACACATTAATCGAATAACCTCAATTTAGTATTTAACTTACCAGTCACGTTTATCCTGTTTGTTGGATGTAAGCACAAAATGTAAATAAACAAACTGACGAAGGCTAACAGGCAGCACGTGACGTGTGCGTCCGTCGGCGAGTCGAGCGAGACTGAGCCGAAGTAGTCGAGTGTTGCGGAGTGGAGGAG
This sequence comes from Plutella xylostella, assembly GCF_932276165.1. Lineage (NCBI taxonomy): Eukaryota > Metazoa > Arthropoda > Insecta > Lepidoptera > Plutellidae > Plutella > Plutella xylostella. The sequence continues at coordinate 3,881,967 of NC_063984.1, read as the reverse complement.
GCGAGCAGCTGGCGGCTGGGTGATGCGCAGGCGCAGCCGGGCGCTAATGGACCACCCGCACGACCGACCAATCAATGCTCCATCAACATGGAACGGCGAACGGCTATTGGGTTTCAAACTATTATTGACCGCTTTCTAATAAAACGAAGATACCATAACCATAGACCAGAAAAGACTTAATAGTGCGCTTGTGCAAAGGATAACAAATCACCACCAACACCGAGGCAACCTTTGAGTTCGTGAAAGTGGTTATTATGTAAACACAGATCTACAGAGCAGGGCGAGACAGTGGACGCCGGGACACCTGCCCGCGGCACTCAGGACATAATAACCAGATTAAGTGGCACCGGATGGTCAGGTGGTTAGCAACGGTGATTCGGGTTCGAATCCATAATCTTCGACTCATTAACTACGTGATCGTAAACAAGCTGTGGCTGAGCAGAGATGATTATGTTCAACAAAACATGTTTTTGCTCAAGACCTTTGATCAATTGATTTTATCAATGGGCTATGTCTGCAAAAAGAAAAGTGCTATCTCGTTGACCATTATTAGTGGCAATTCTTGACCTCAAATAAACAAGACAAACCGCAGATAAGACATGCGAGATCAAGATTAAATAATCACGTAACAGTTATATTATTACCAAAAGTGCAACGGTAATATTATTGCATTGTGTATTAATTAGTCACGGTGAAAACAATTAAATTTCGTATCCCATCTGACCGTTAGTTCCCACGGCGCAGACACCAGCCCAAAACTGGATAAACCGGAAACAATACCATTACAAGACACAAGAGCAAGCACCTGCGTCTTCTGTGAACCATTAAAATTAATCACCTTCAATTCCCACAAGGAGGAAACGCATAAAAAGGGACATGTATCACTTCATTAAAATAACTCTTTGCAAACGAAAGTAACGCTCGCTTTTTTGGTAATCTTTCTTACGAAGCTAATTAGTACTTGCAGCATTTAAGTACAGTAGATACAATATTTAATTAGTTTTCGCCGAATTACCTACCTTACCTAGCTCACCACGAAACAAAAAAAGAAGAACACTTAAAAGAGAATATTAGTAATTATGATCAATGATTAAATTAAGAACACGCCCTATAGCTATATTTACAATCCCAACTCACCCATATCCAAGAGTAAAATTTACATAGGATATCCGGCTCTCCTATAACTTCTAAGCCTTTTAAATCGTAAAGGTACTGTTACGTTCTGTTCTAAATTTCTAATATAATAATTTATACATTAACTCACTTTTAAATCGCTTGTGAAGCTTTGTCTGTGTCCTTGGTGAGTGCCATTTGCATTGTATTTTAAATCGTAATTGTGATGTAACACTTATTTAATGGCAGGCAGGTTGCGCTCATCATTATTCAACTTTACTCACATGAAAACTTAAACGATTTTGACTGCAATGCGGTGTTATTCGACCACTTCAATGCAGTTGGTCCCTACCTGCTTCTAGTAGCATAGCACTGTGGTAGGTAGATACCGGTAGATTCTTCCGAAACAGCTGTACAAAAACAAACACGCTATCTTATGAAATGCAAGCTCCATGAACATTTTTGTCAGTAAATCAGTAGCCTCATCGGAAGCAATTCATTAGTTATCAACTAACTACTTATTACAGAAGTAATTGAAAAACCCTACCCGAAAAGCAAATGTGGAAAATACATGTGATTACAGTATACTGTCGTCAGCAAACCTACAATTACGTTATCAAACGTTCTTGACAGAAAGCGTGTAATGTAATCAATTAGCTGTTTACAAGATTAGTGAAGCGTACTCGGTAAAAGTGAAATTAATGGCGTTTTGTGGTTTGTTTGAACCCAGCATTATTGGCATTGGATAAAGACCTAAGCTTAATACAGTGGGTTTTAGTTTCTAGACTATCCTTTCTTTACTCTTTTTCTATATGATTTCCTCCATTTAAAATGAAGAGGTCAAATATAATTGGGATTTTAACGCATATTTAACGATAACTGTGTTTTCTGTCACATACACAGATAATATTTGGGAGTTTATGTTGGCTACTAACTACTAAACTATTTATTGCTGACGTGATATAAACTTCATTTCAAACGGCGATACGGCTCCCGACGTCAGCGAAAATGTACAGCGAAAAGCGGGTGACTCCCTGCGAGTCACGTCTGACTACCCCTACGGGGATTACAGTCGTGAGCATATGTATGACATAAACTTCACATTGCCACAGCAAGCGGCTAAGCCCCTAGACTCCCTGGAGGCACATTTTACGGTCACACAACCCTTTTGAACCCACTTCAGTTGTTCACGTCACACATGGCAGTACAGAGTAAGCCTAGGAGGGTTACTCAAGATTGGCAAAAAGTAACGGGAGCTGTCATACAATCGGCACGTATAATACAACGAGATAGACACGTGTCGTTAGCGTAGCAGATCCATGACTTTGGTTTTTTATTAGCTAGAGTGACCACTGGATTTCACTGTCACCGGTTCAATGAGGCTTTCTCGGAGTAAGGCGATAAGAGTTGCAACAAACACCTATCTGACTCAAGATTTAAAGCGTATGTACCGGCTATTGTTCAATTGATCTTGATATATTATGATCGCCGTTTCTTTGTTTATTATGCTTTATTATCTCATTATTTCGAGATTAACGTGCCCTGTTATTACAAAATACTGGGTGATTATCGTTTTCAGACTTGTATCTTGTATTTTGTACTCGTATTATAAAATTGGCTCATCAAAATAATGGCATGAATCAACATTACATATTTATGTGCAGGATATTGAAAAAGACAAGTTCAAAAATCTCAACTCCAGTACACCTTGGTATTCAACTTCTAGTAAGTATTCTATATAGTCCTGGAAGTCAAGGCAACGCGCAGCTCGCGGGCAACAGCTAGTTAAATCAAAGACTACTATAGTATAGAATAGTATAGATTAATCGGAAAAGTTAAATCATATAATTGCTGTTGAGGATACCCGAGATCTGGAACGATGATAAAATATTATTAAATGAATATCAACCTATTCATGCGGGCCAGATATAACGACGGCGAAGGCGAAATTAAGTAAAACGATCGATATCCGACTTTCATTAGCTTCCAAAGTGCCGCTTTAACGGTATTTATTTTAAAACGTAACGTAAGCAACGTATTTAATCTAGATACATTTAATTTAAATATTAATAAGTATTTCTTTAATTTGATGTGGCTGGCATCCTTGACCCGTCCTTAGATAACGAACAAGGTTGGTTGGCTTAAAATGCATTTTGCAATTGTTCAGCAATTTTTTGACATCAGCATATTCATGTTACCGTATCAATGGGTTTATTAGATAATTTGTACATTGTACAAAGATAACAGGTGCGACCTAAACAACCATGGGTTCACGTCACGTCCCAAAAACTTTAAACTGTAATCATAGATAGAACTCGCATATAATAAACAGAGTTCATAAAATTATGAATGTGAATTAAGTACGCAGATAACGCGAATAGATAGAATATATTAAAATAGCGCATCTGTCTCATTGATAATCTTAGCCGTAGGATGTATTTTAGTCCGTGGGATTGTACAGGGTCCCCTGCTGGGGCCATAAAGTGATGCAGGCCAGATAACAAGGCGCCCTTGTATCTGCGATGCGGCTCGTACCCCGAGACAGCCTGATGCTATCGGATTATTTATCAATATCACTAACGAGACAGCCGCCTCTGCTACTACACACAAATAGGACCAACACCTCGGAGATGCTAAACTAAATTATGTCCTACAGTCCTTAACTAAAGCGACGCAAACTAGATTTTAAGCCGTAAAAGGTGAAACAATAGTAAAGGCAATGTTTTCTTAAAAAATCACCGTAATTTTCTGTGAAGAAATAACTGAAATGTTGCCAGAGCGTACCGGACAGCACAATTGGACGAAAGTTGAGAGACGTCGCAACACAATGGAGCAAATTGTTGGCAGTCTCAGAAGTTATGAGATGACAAGGACGAGTCGCTACAATGCTTGTATTTGTTTACTTATGCAAAATATTATCTTTTGTTTCATGCCACTTCCTCCGCGCCGGACATTCTGCAATCGACTCCAATCATCGAAATGGCTTCCAATTAACACACTCATAAACTTTTATGACAAACCAATACAGGACCAGGTACGTATGTATCCATTATTCCAATTCTCAATCCATTTCAATTTGGCCGTCCAAAATTAATTGGAGTTGGTAATATAGTGTTACGCTTTTAAAATATGATATTTACTGTTCACCATATATTTATGTCTAATTACGTAGTATAGGTACATAGATAATATTACGTAGTACAGCTACTTCAATAATCTTTTTACATATTTACTACAGTAAAAGCCCAGTGTAGGTTAAAATCCTATCTATTTCATACAGTAACGTAACAGACCTGTAGTTAGTTCTTCTTGGAAATGCGAGTGACGTGAATCCCTCAAAGTGTTATGTTGAAAGTCCATGTAGGATGTTTGTGAGTCTGAGCTAGATATGCTAGATGCTTTAGCATTCATTGAACATACGACATATACACGGGTCCGAGGCAGCTCGGACGCGGCATGGCGGCGCCTGAGTGACTGTGATGTTTCAGTGCGGCTATCTCGAGGGGCTGCGCTCATCACTCGGTGGCTGGACGCAGAAAGTTAAATCATGGTACTGGGGACGACCTCTAGTAAGTGGACCGGCCTCTCGGGACCGGATGCTCAGCGATATGTCCTAGCACATTGACGACATCTTGCACGATACTTTCAAATCTTTTCAAATTTTATTGGAAAATTCTCGCTTCGAAGTCAAATAAAACTTGCTTGGTGTTAGACTTTTCCTGTATGTTTTCACATTATTTTCTCGTTGCACTTCGTTTCGGTGTTTATTTTCTGCCTCGTAGATTCAATTTGACCCGTCGATGATAATTTCGAGAGTAGTGCAGTTTTAATTGGTTTTCCATACCGGTTCCCATTAGCCTGTAGCGGTCCCGTGTTTGTATATTGAATGGGGTCAAATTACATTTTGCATGAAAGTTTTAAATCTCTTATCAAATCCATCCGGTTTTTAATCTCCGCATACTTCCAGTACCTTTAGTAGAAATCAAGTAATTTCCAAAATCATAAATCAACTGATGTATTAAGTAGAGAACATAAAGTAGGTAAATTTCATCCGTGGTTTGTTTCAAATCGTTAACACGAGTTTTTAGTTTTAGTACTTTCATTTCCTTTACTTTCCCTTTATTTTTCTTCAACACCTCAGTAAATCTTTCAGATCGGAATAAACTAGTCAAAACTGTCCATACATCTGACACTTGTATAATGAACTCACTTGGAACCACGCCACCGAGTGATGGATACGCATGAAGTCAAGCCTCCAGCACACATTATACACAGCTTCTAGAACATTCACCAACATCACGACTGACTACCGATACTGAGCGGCAGAAGATCGTAGCTTCACACAAACACTGATCTATGTCTATCGATTCAACCTTTATTCGCTACTGTCCTAAAGTTACTATCCTGTGCCACTTAGCAACTCACTCAGACAATACTGTCATAAATTATCATCATTTAGAGGCTGATACGATTCGCTATTGGTATTGTAGAGTCGAAATTTAGTAGAGTGAATGTGGTATCTCGCCAGCAACAATAGGTTGTACATTACAGAACTAGTACAAAATAGTTACTATAACAACATAGCTAAACCTAATTCTGTACATACCTTCATCCGCACTTTTAAAATCTAAACCAACAGACATAAACATTCGTCGAATTTAACTAGCGACCAGAATTTGCTAACATGCGTTTCATTTGCAGGACCTGGCACATAAGTTGTCTCGGAGTTTCGACATGAAAGACGACGGGGGGGCGTTGCTGGAGGAGCGGGGGGGGATCCGGAGACACCAGTCCATGCAGCGGCTGGGCCACGGCGAAGCGGGGCTGGACGACGGCCGCGCCGCGCGCGTCATATCTGACCACCACGGCAACCTGCAGATCTCCGTCAAGAAGACCAAGCCAATTCTGGGGATCGCGATAGAAGGCGGCGCCAATACTAAGCACCCTCTGCCAAGGATTATTAATATACACGTAAGTTATTTTCATGTATGAATGATGGATTGATCTTGCTGTCACTAGAGTACACAACAATTATCTGTATGTAAGACAAATAGAATGCTGTAAAGTCTTAAAGATTTTTCGCTCCAAGGTCAACGAAGTCCTATAGCAGTATGCTCTACATAAGTTTACATCTTGTCTTTCAGGAGCACGGGGCGGCGTTCGAGGCGGGCGGGCTGGAGGTGGGGCAGCTGATCCTGGCGGTGGACGGGCACCGCGTGGAGGGCCTGCAGCACCAGGACGTGGCGCGCCTCATCGCCGAGTCCTTCGCGCAGAGGGATAAACCGGTACGTGACACGGGCAAAATCAAGCTGATGTTTGGATTACTTCTGAGTGGCAACATATTAAAATGTACCCTGTATCCTCATTCCAGGAGATCGAGTTCCTAGTGATCGAAGCAAAGAAGTCTAATTTAGAGCCGAAGCCTACAGCCCTCATTTTTTTGGAGGCCTAACATCTACTGTCCCTCCCCGCCAGCGATCCCCCGGCCGCGCAGGGCAGCGCGACTCGGGCGGTCGACCTCACCGCGGTATAGCCAACTCCAACCTGCGATGCCACATGCTCTTCTGAACATCCAGCTACGTACGCACCGCCTCGGGAATGCCTCGACTTCCATGCGTCGCTTACGGCGTTTCTTTGTTGAAGCTAGTCGAAGCATCTAGATCTTTTTGTAAGACAGTTACGTAAGATCCAGATGCATCGAGTGCAGAGGCCGGGGCGGTGCTCGCGGTAACGGAGATGATAAGATGGTGTCGCTCTACGGAGACGCGATGCACATCGCTACAATACGACTGACGTTACAACGGACTGTAATGAGAAAGGTAGATGTTGTCGCTGCGACGGCGGCGCGTGGTGAACCGGCTATACGCTATTAATGGCACAAGGGAGGCATTTTTTAAAACAATATTGAAATGTCCGGACACTTTTGAAACATAAATCACGATGCTCACTGCCCGAAATATATAGATAATATATAGACTTTTAAAAATAAAAGGTCGCCCCAATTTTCTAACTGGGGCGCTTCGGGTGGTAGTCCAAGTGAAATGTAAATTGTTTTCTAGAAGTAGTATTTAAACCAATTAATTACAGTAGTCTGCGACTGAATTTTATAAAAATCTCCTACTTTTACCAAAATATTATAAGATCATCTTAAAATTTTTACACAAAATTTCAAATTCACAATTAAAATTCGCGGGTAGATTCAGTTCAATTTCGTAACTAATTAAATAGTTCTAGAGTTGTAAAAGAAATGACGATAACATAGATCTTACGACGTTCATTTTGCGTAGGATTGTGCTAAAAACAATGTTTGGCAATGGTGCTATGATCTGAATCATGTTTCAGCCGCGTTCAAAACAAAGGATAGCAATCATGGTATTCCATCGGTAGTAGTCACTAGTAGAGTCGGTAAGGAAACGCTTTTCTCAGCATGACATTTCATTTTGAAGCCAAAGTCATCCATGTGCCATCAGGGTTGCGTAGTGGCGCGGGAGTCGCGCAGCTCGGACCAGCCTCATCTCATCAGCTCGTTGTGATGCAGTGGCGGTAGTCGCTTGCAGTAGCCAGTAGAGCCTCATCGTCCGTCATCATCAGTCGAGCGGAGCTTGCAGTAGGAGCCCCCTAAGCAAACTGTTTAATTCCTCGGTCCCACAACTGAGTTACAGATCCCATGCATCAGACATGCCGTAGTCCCATAGTAGTGTCCATTGAAAGTAGACTCACTACCTGTAGACCATAGTTGCTTTACTCAGTTTGCTTAGCGGCGTCAGCTAATTTGATCATGTCATTCCATCAGATCAACGGTGAGTTAACGAAATTCTGGCGAGGAGGGATTTTAGCCCATACTCTATTATGTTAATACGTAGACTTAAGTGAATGTGTGCAATATAATCCAATGTTACTTTAGATTTAGACGTCAAATTATCTTTTATTATTTCTGCACTCGAGCAAACAGTGCATTTAAATATTATAATGCTGAGAGTAACCTCTAATACATGTTGATTGTGAATTTTGACAATATAGAGCAAATATGTATAAATGCTGCAGTGACCTGTCTATGTAGGAATGTATGTTATACCAGCGCCGCATACGTGAGTGTGCGTGTCGCTAGCAGCCTCGTGCGCCGCAGATGTAGATACTAGATATTGTACACTTTCAGCTGTTTGTATAAAGTGTTGTTTACCGCCACCCCGCCCTTATCTTGTGTTCTAGCGAGAGCAGTCCATCTACCCATGTAAATATATCCACGTAATGTAATGTTTTATTACGTAAGCTGTAAATAACAGATTTGAATGTACCTAATGTAAAATAAAATATATATTCAAGTTAGTGCCAAAGCATTTTACAATCCCTCGGCTATTGTGTGTACAGAAGAAGGGGTAGGAGGCTACTTGGCAGTTATACATTTTAATAACATTAGTAACTGTACCTGCATTATATCGATTGCTAAAGTCACAGAATACGCTTTAACAATTAGGATTTGATCATGATCATGATATTTCAAAATTTTAATTTATTGTAATATATGAGTATGACACTTTGCATAGTTAGATAATTGAATTTTTAATAATATATTTTCACGTACCAAACAATGTTACACCGTTAGAGACAGTATTCAGTGAGATATGTAGATTGGTTGGTTGAACCTAAGTTACTGAAGTTCTGTTACAGTAGAGAGTAAATTAGTTAACACAAGAGACACCAGCCGATACAGGACAATTGAGTGAAAAGTTTTAACCCTTTTAACTTTTAAAATATAATTACATTTATATAAATAAATGGACAGAAATAATATGCACTGAAACAATATATTTTGTACGAATAATTATAGTTAATTTTAACTTATACCTAATCGTATTTATAATTACTGATAAGTTTGTATGGAATACACATAAGTGAGTCCTACTCGTGTGGAGCGCCGCCGCCTCCACTGGCGTCAATTCATTATTTATCATTACATCCTATATCATTTTGTATGTGAATTCAAAAGCAATTTTACATGTAGGGAATAAAATATATTTTAATGTAGTATTCATTATCAATCCACGATGTGTTACTTTTGACACCATTATGTTTAAATTAAACATTGAGCAAGCTTTGTCTTTCTCATCATGCTTTTACCTAATGCGACCTTCCCTAAATATATTATTATTATTATATTATAAGCCGTCCATTTATTTTCATGTTCAGTTCGTTTGAGAGCAATGTGGACGTTCCTTTGTGTTTGGTATAATTTTAGACATTATTGGCAGAGTTCGAATTTCACCAAGATATTTCTTTAAGAAGATCTATGTTGTAGTCTGTTGTTAAGTTTGTCGTTGATGACAAAAATATATTGTTATCTAGATATTGGTTGTTTCATTTGACCTGTAATTTTTGCCATTAGAAATTCAAGACATGGAAGAATAAGAGAGTTTCCTTTTTTCGAGGTCGGTTAAAAATAACAAAGTTTATAAAGTCACACTGCACCAAATACCGACTAACTGAGAAGAATTTTTAAAAAATGAGATGAGTTATTTATCGATTGCCATTAAAATAGTAGCTGACAAAGGATTAAAAAATGATTGTGAGCTATTTGAACAACGCCTGTTTCATTTAACTCTGCACAACACGGGTGGTGCACGTTGCTAGCGAATCAACATCAGGCGATGAGACACAAACAAAACAATTCAAAATAATAGCCGAATTAATAACACTATACATATACCTACTATCGTGTATCTATAACAATATAAAGGAATCATGTGACTCTGCTTTGGTTCAATGTAACTGATATAAAATACTGGCTATGACAACAAAATTATGATATTTTTATTATATTCGTATCAACGAAATTCATAAACATATTTTCGAGAATTAACTTAGTTAACCTTTTTAACTTGGGCTGAAGCCGAATCACGCATTTTTTGCACTTGTTTATAGGTACTTATAGGTAATTCGATAGGCGGTTCACCGGAATTTTTATGCCTTTTATCAGTTTCAAACAGTTACCGACAGGGGCGCTGATTAAGATGTTATAAAATTGCGATGAACCTACGGAAATACATATGGACAAGTATCAAAAAAAATAATTCGACCACTAATAAACACCATGAAAAAAAATCAACTACTCCCTACTTGGGGAGGACACTACATCCTTACTAATCCTTACTAATATTATAAATGCGAAAGTAACTGTGTCTGTCTGTCTGTCTGTCTGTCTGTTACTCTTTCACGCCAAAACTACTGAACGGATTTGAATGAAATTTGGTATACATACGGTCTAGACCCTGGGAAAAAACATAGGCTACTTTTTATCCCGGAATTCCCACGGGAAAACTTTTTAAGGCGAAGCGAAGCGCGCGGGAACAGCTATAGGGTATAATAATACACCGGCTAACCTCCCCTACCTCCTCATCCTTATCACTACCTAGACTGAGGCCCCCGATTTTCGCTCTTTTGACATCATCTTACCACGCGAAATAATATAATCTTGTGTTATAAGAACAATATTTCACTTTGAATTCGATATACTTAGGTATGTCGTGTATCAGGCTATGCCGAAGGAGGGAAAATTCAGGGCTTGTTTTCACTTAGCAGGCCCCTGATTTTGCAGGCTTTCGCTTTCCCATCACCACTTAAATAAATGCAGCCCACTGCTTCTTAAAATTATCGTCTTATTTTTTGTAACCTTAGTATTCTTCTTAGGGCGGATTCGACCAACGTCGAGTAACTTTTTACTCGAGAGTAAACTACCAGTTACTCGCGAGTAAGCAGATTTTGCATTCTACCAAACCTGAAACCAAGATAAGTAGCTTATCCCAAGAATAAAATGTTATACCGCCAAAATTGACCGTGTAACGAGCTTATCCGAGAGTAATTTTGTAATGGCGGCAGCACATCAGCTGATTAGAAAACCGCCATAATGACATATAAACACATCTGTCAAATCATAAACAAAAGTACGTTAAAAGGCAAATTCTCAGAATAACAACAGCGAATAAAATATTAAAACATAAACAATATCCTACTATTATAATCCATTCAAACTAAGTTGGCATGTCATTTCTATTGCATGCTTTGAAAACGCAGCTATTTTTATTTTAGTTGCAGTATAGTTTCGTTCCTCGTTCATTCAATTAATCATGGTATAACTTGGTAGAATGCAAATGTACTTATCCCATATTTACTCGCGTATAAATTTTATTCCGGTATAGTTATTCTCGTGTAAGGTGATGTTTGGACGAATCACGAAATGTAACATAAAATTACAAATAAGTAATTCAATTAATAAACCACATGACGACGACGTACATATAACAGATGAAATTTCATACATTAGTCTCGTTTTATCGCGAATCGCTCGAGCACGATGGTCACCCGTGTACCGTGTAGCTACCACGTACCTACCGTCATACCGTGTTGCAATCAATCTCACAGTGTTAATTACAAAGATATATGCGGGTAGCAGACCGGATATGCCAGCCGATTATAGACTCTCGTGATATTGATAAGCAGTACCTATACCCACGTTATCAGTTATAATATTCTAACGAGATGAAATAGAAGTCTACTTATTTATGTTTATTCATAATCAAAACTGCAAACTCATACTAGGCATCAAACTTGATAAAAGTAACTATTAGCCTGGTGATTCACAAAAACTCCCGCCCCCTAATACGCGCGTTCATGTCACTATGAATATAATAAATAAATAACTATGAATAATAGCAAAATTGCGTCCTGACTCTCATCACATCATTTTGTCACACAAGAATGACACAGGAGAATTTTAGGTTTATTCTTCCCCATCACACTATCTGGTGCGACAGGCAGTACTTTAAGATTAACCACCACTGATGTTCTCTCAATCCCTCAGGAGTTAATAGGGACTGGATGACGACAGGATATTCATTCCAAATCCACAAAAGTTAACTAGTAGGTACCAAAACTACCAAAGCGCGTGTTGAATCATAATTATAATACTTAACAGATGCATAAGGTATTGTCAGCATTAAACATCGGTTTTAGACTTGCGTGATTTTTTATTGCAGAACGGTGAGGATCTTCTTAGTGAAGGTAGAGCCTTAGATTTCACACCAGTAGACCCGTGTAAGCTGATGATGAGAGTGTGTTTGTGTGAGGTCAAAGGATCGGTATATGTTACGATACCTATCAGCAACTATGGAGATGTAACTTATTTTCGCTTAAAAATGTTAGCCTCAGGAAATAGAATCAGCCTGCATCCGGCGGCTAAGGTTATCTGTTTTATAAAGTTAGTATGTGACTTAGTTCCAATACCCGATTAATTATTGTAATCTATCGTTCATTACATTTAATGATAATGATTTTATGTAATAAATTCTAGACTATTTGCTGGTAAATATTGATCATATATACAAATTTGTATTATGTAATTCATACGGCACGCCGCAGCCGCAGGCCGCCGGTCGTCGAGATAACCAAAATAGCTGTGAGTGTAAGGCAGTATATAAAAAACGATAAGAAACCGCTAGGTAAAATACCTAATTGGGAAAATTCGTCGGGAATGCTTATTGTAAACAACTGGTTATATTTATGAAATCTGAGGCCTATATGTTAAATGGAATTTATCATATACTTTAAAGGTGTGATAACTGTAAATGTAAAAAACTTAAAAAGTTAACCTGGCCAAACTTGTCTCGTTATTTTATTTCTATTCGGGTCATGATTTAAAAGATAAGATAATAAAACTCCTCTGTGTTGCATAGGCACAGCAATACCCGAATTATCTAGCAAACCCAAAATATCGATATTTAAACCATAAGAAAGTCACGATAAGGTGATAATTTTGAAGCGCTGGATGAACCTAAAGGCGCCATAAGTCTAATCCGCTGATGTTATCAAAAACCGACATGTTTGGCCTTGAGTTCCGTCTAGCGTAGCTGATGCAACTGGCGAGCACGCGGTATCATCGTGACGTCACGAGTCCATCCGGCCACCAGCAATGCTGACCTCCGCCCATGGGTACAGTCAAGGCAAACTAGCCTCTACAACAGGTAGATAAGAGATGGGAATGGTCGAAGCGCATATAATGACGGGTCAGTGTATGTTGGTTTCTGTGGTGGGGGGCATGAATGGTGCCCCCTGCGTGGAGTCCCCACCGCGGCGCACGCGTCGACATAGAGGTGTGATCTTGCGTCAGCCGCCGCCACCGCCGCCGCCGCGCCGTCGTCGGCGTATCTTCACAGCTTTCAACACGTGCTGGTTTGGCAGGAAGTGAATGATCAGGAACGATGTTTGGCACTCGCAGATAAGAGGTTAATTAACTTAAGGGTATGGTTTTAGCTAAACAGATACCGAATACACAAAATAAACAAAAAAATATTACTTACAGGAAAATATAGATCCCAAATTATCTATTTTCTGGTTTGATTGATAGCAAACCCGCCTTCAAACTACAGTGCCACAGAAAGTAATGATGTACGGTGGCCTGCGCCTAAAAGTATACAGGCGGAGTTTTTAAAATAGCGATCTCAAGCTCACATGCTGCTCAAGCACATCCACATAAACACCACTGCTACACACATCACACACAACACGTCCCCGGATTTATAACCTACTAGGTTTAATAGAGTACGAAGGGTATCGTTATAAAAATATATAATAGATGTTTTTATTTGAATGAACATAGTCAAATCATATAATTTATTTCAAATACCTACACAACCATAACACAGCTGGTACAGTTACAAAGATCAACGATTTAACAAGATGATACTAACGATGCCTAAATAAATTGCGTCAATGTAGAGCTGTACAAATGTACAGGGTTGTAAGAAAAATGCCTATTCTAATTTGATTTAGCCCCCAAAGCATTCACGACAATCACGGGACTTAAGGTGTATTATATAGGTATATCTACAAATTTTGATTCGATGTAGACGTGTAGGCATCTAATATCATGTACAGACTACTACAGACCAACAGTATCTGTGGTTCCGGTGTGTCGTCGAGTGCATGCACGGCGCGCGTGGATACGGCAATGAATGAGTGACATTTAGTTATTACCTAATGAATCCGATAGAAATCCGCGTGTTAGTTGCATCATAATAAATTATGCTTAGTTCTGGATTCACTACAAAAATAAGTACCAAGCAAAAGCAAGTGGTTCGTTGTTAATGAATTTGCGTTTTGTATAAAATGCATTGTCATTATAATTACTCTTCCAATTTACCCATGTTGATAAATGTATTTGATACGCAAACAAATAAGTGCTGATAAATATCGAATATTTTCGTAAGAAATCAATCGAGCTTTAGGTTCTAGGTTGACTTTGGTCCCAGATCGTCACTCGGGCGGTAGGTACGTTCAGTTGACCCTATCGGCACGCGATAGCTTCTGGTTTGAACCAGATTTGAACCACTTCTGCCAAGTACATAAGTATACTCCTAATTGCATTGCGTATCACCGAATCAAGGCTGATATTCTCAATAGTCTACGTTTTAATATCACAACTTGATAAGCCGCATCTTGGGTCCAATTTCAACAAGACTCCATATAAATTTAATGTAATTGATTAATATAGGTAGTAGCCAAGTAATCTATAGATTGCATCTCACTATTTTTATCACTCAATTTCCACGGAAAACCATAACGAAACAACGCGAATTTTCTTACAATCTAGCCGTACTAGCTATTGCATGTTTTCAAAATTACCTAAGCCTTTCTGCCAGAGCTCCGCATTAGGGTTTTAGTAGCCTAGACCACGTAATTGTAAATGTAGCTTTATACTTATACAATATTTTTTGAGATGTTACGGTAGTAATTTTATTTAATATACAGTATACTTACAGGATGTTGCAAAATGGGTATACTAAGCCAAAACCAGCAGCATGCGCAGCCTGGTATATCTAAGCCCGAAACTGAAATCAGAATTTCAAAATTCGCGAAAAAAAATATTCATTTTCCATAGAAACTTAGTCACGTGACTTTTTACTATGGAGAATGGATATTTTTCTTCGCGAATTTTGAAATTCTGATTTCAGTTTCGGGCTTAGATATACCATGCTGCTCATGCTGGTTTCGGCTTAGTATACCCTTTTTGCAACACTCTGTATAATATTTTTGGAGATGTGTGGTAATTTCGACTTAGTTCTTTACAAACATTCATACATAATATAATATTCCTCATTACAATATTAATATTAGGTATATCAGTTACTTATTTATATTTTCTTTCTATGGCCACTTATAGGTACCTAGGTAGAACCTATGACTATAAGTTCAGAATTATTTTTCTCCGTTGAGTCTCATTTGAATGCTATACATCTAAAAAGTGGTTTATTTTAGAGCAGACCCTGTTATCTTACATTCCTCACCGTGATATCACGTATTGACCTGAAACCGAACTACATCGATTTAAACCGGTTCGTGGAAATAATAAGAATCATCTAAAACCAACAAATAAATATAGACGGAATCACAAATAATAGATAGTAAATGTGTGTTCCTTGCACTCTTGCACCCTCTTTTACGCTTTCCCAGATTATTTATTCCCCAACGGAGAAACCCTAAAGTTTACGAATCTGACCAGCTAGATCTAGTCTCTACTATTCGTAGTGGTGGGTATACTGAGAATGGGAAAATCCATAATATGTTTAACCATACAATAGTTGCTCTTCTAGACTTCAAACCAAGCGAAAGATTCCTTCAGTAGGTATGATAATCATAAGTATAAATTTTTCTTAGGGAAACTGGTAAGGAATAATAAAATTTCCATGTAAGTACTCAAAAGCTACTGCGAATATTTTAAGTGTTTTTGTGTTGATGTAACATGTTTGTTTATATTTCTAATCAAATCACATAGGTAATTAAATAAAACACAACATAATTATGATCATGATTAGACTCGTAAACATGACTTTTACTAATAGGTGGTACTCTCCACGAGGTGGTCAAAGACTGGAGTAAGTACATTAATGTATGCATTTACTATTTCTTTTGTGATAAATGTTAGTCTCAAATTATTTGAGAACCTAAAAATGTATATCTTACTTGCATACAAAACAAATATGTAAATATGTTATACATAATAAGCCCTTTTTATGCATGTTAAATTTAGGAAGCTTTCGGTTCTGAAACCCACTGACTACAGAGAATAGGATGTAAGAATGCCTTTGGAGATGGATGTTCTATATTTATATTACGTACATTCGTACATACCATACGCCTAGTTCTGCAAACGATCACCTTGAAAACGTTTCTTGTACTTACAGATTATTGAGAATGATTTCTATACTTTAGATAAAGCGGAGCGACCTTTATTAATAAATAATTACTGACCATAAACTGCTATTAATCATCATTATAATATGACATGTCTATTCCAGCCAGAGTTCACAGTGATTGCTTATAATACTTGTTATTTTGCAGGTGTTATCTGCACATGGCAACATGACAACACTTTAATACTTTACATCAACTTAACAACACTGAAGAAATTAGCAACAATTGTGCCTACACTTGATAAAAAGGTCAAATATCAACTTTAGACGGAGTGTGAACTTAGAGCTTTGCAAAATAATACGCTCTCGTTTTCATTTGCTTTGACAATTATTTAGGAATCGCTGTTTAATTTTTGGGTCAAATTCTAATTGACGTCATAGAAAATAATAATTTAATAATATTTCATTGATTATGTTTGTTCTCATTGCATCTTTCGATAATAGAAATATTATGAGTATTATGACTGCGACAAGATAAATATTTAACTTTTGTTTTGTTTGACAAGTTGTTATGCACAAAATAAACATGCGTAGTGACGTTAAAGTTGTTTGCGCTGGATTGTGCCGAGTTAAATCATAGGTTTTGACTTTTAGCTTAGTTTATCAAAACACAAGGTGGGTGGATGGCGATAAGGTGTTTTCAGCTATATCTTACACTTCCAGAAACCTGAGGTGATAGCTGGTGCAATCATCATTTGTTTATTGAATTGGAATTTCCCTACACCTACATTATATCAATGAAACCGATACCTACATAAATTTTTAACATTCGGTTACGAATAAAAATACAGTGATAAAACAAATGTTAAATTTATCTATAGGTACCTACAGAGTACTTAAAATACCCGAGCTGTGGGTCCCCTGTGAAGCTTCAAAATACTCACGTATTAATTATCTAATTCAAAATAAACACAACGCCGATAGTGAAAACCGGCCTTACGCAGAACGAATAGATATTGCATCAGTTTTTAAGCTAATGAAAAAAAGCCGTCTTCGGATCCCCTACAACTGGGAATTTTACCTGCGCAAAAAACTATCCAGCAACTGTTTAGATGAATTACATCATGCAGTCAACGGGTCATTTAGTTTGTTTTTGGAAAAAACTAGTTTTTGTTATGGTGGGAGATCGTTGACGTATTTTGTATTTGTTAGTATTGTTTGGTAGAAAACTTTCGATGTTTTTCCCGATTTGTTTTGATGCGGGAGTGACGCGTCCTGTGTTGTCGTCCCGGTTGTCGTCATGATTATTATGTTGATTACAGCAGGGCTAGGCGTTCATTCACCGAGTGACGTCACGCGCCGCCTGATCGCCGAACGGCCGAACACTGGCCCGCCTTCAGCAGCCAAGATACACTATCCTCTATGAGATGACCATGCTATGTTATTTAAAAGGTGTTAAAAACTAAATTATAACAATAACTTCTAGAAGTGGCTTCCTACCTGTTAGCTTAAAGGGTATTTTTCACTGAAATCAGAGCCAGTAAGTTAATATCCATAATGTTAAAGAATAACCTACCTAGAATACCTACATAATTTATAATTAAGATCTATTTATATCTATTTTAATAAGCATTTTTTTGTGATGTTATAAATACCTATATACCTACCTATTTTAGGGAACGGGGATATTATGTAAGCCAGTCTATCAAGATATAATTATTGAGTGATCACGTGATCAGTGTTTTCATTGAATGAAATATTGTTATTGTAGACATAACGTATTCTAAAATAGTATGGATTCATAAGATATTTTCTAATATACGGCTGCTAATAAGAAAAAGAAACCAAATAAGTACAAATAAAATCTCAAAAGCTGCATTACTAACTAAAAACTGAAATATATTTTAAAAAATGAGTATAAGCTTTACGAAAAAAACCACGTGGTTTGTTATTTTAAAAACTTTTATTTTCAAAAAGTTTAAGGCGCGAACTTGAGGGCGCGCGCTGGCAAGATAAGCGGGCGGTTACATCAGATTGGCGGCGCGTGCGCAGCCGGCTATATAAGCGCGGGCGACCGTGGCAACCAATCATTCTACAATCACAAGTGTACATGAACAGTTGAAGTTTTGTGGCAATGTTCTACGCTCTCATGATTTATACCATCAATCGTTCTGACTACGACAATACTTGGCTCAAAGACAATCAGTGGTGGCTCAGTGACAATTGGAGTGACAGTAATTCCCCTCGCTTCGAACACCAGCAGAGATAACGAAAGCTCCCGCCTGCAGCTCTCATTCGCTGATCAGAGGATTTTTTCAAAGGTAAATATTTTGTAAACACCATCGCTCGTGTCAAAACAAATTGTAATTATCATTATATTTTAATTTAATGAAGTTATTATTTACAAATTAATTTATCCCTCTTTTGTTTTATTAAATAATAAGTTTACTTATTAGATTTAAATAATTTCAGTACCTTTTCGGTGATAAGTGAGGTTTTTTAAGATAAGAAAACATCCAGAAATTAGCAATTACTAAGAGAAACACAATACAAAGATAACGCTTAACCCGGTGCGCCCGCGGGGGTCATGTTATCAAGAAATTTTGGAGATTCTTTTTGTTGCAAACTGCTTATCTTTTAACGAGCTTGCGTCAAGTCAGGCCACCGATAACTTAACTTAACAATTATTCGCGAATTGTGATAACTTAGGCCATTCAATGCTCCAACCTCAATCCAATAACTAGATTACGCCGCCCAGGCTACAACCTAACGGCCTAGGCAACTAGTCAGGTAACGCGACACCCGCGCCTAGCCACCCATATCGCGCACACATTAGTTACTTCCTACCTGCAACTCCTTTCTATATCACTAATAAGGTTTCTTAATTCTCCACAGTCGCCGACAAACGGTCAATCGCCCGCAACCCGCGTGGACAAATCGACATATTCGAAGAAGGATTGAAGTGAGAATGGCGCAAGTGCAAGAGATGAGTCTCCCGTCGCTGTCGGTGGGGCAGGATAAGTCGGACTACCTGTCGCTGACGATGGCGGCTCTTCGGCTGGTCAACCCCTGGGCGGCCGCCGAGCCCGCCTGGCGCCCGGAGCCCGAGGACGCTCGCGACCGCGTCATCACCCTGGCCGAGGTCGCCTGCCACGACACTTACAACGACTGCTGGGTCGTGATCTATGATCGCGTCTACAACATCACCGGCTTTTTCAATGAGGTAGGTTTTGCTACTTGTTTTAAATACATTCTTAAAAATTATTTCCTTTTTTTAAATTACTGACTTAACATTCTCAGATCAGCCTCTCATCTCTTTTCATAATCAGTTCCCATCAATTTCTTTAACAATCAAAGTTTTTATAAGTATTTATATATTTTTCCTGAAAGTCCTGAAGCCATCCCAATTGTTCAGTTTTGAAACCTAAACTATATTTCTAACAGCACATGTTTCGTTCTATTCCAGCACCCCGGTGGCGCAGACATAATGCTGGAGTACGCGGGGCGCGACGCCAGCGTGGCCTACCGCGGCTCCGGCCACTCCCGCATGGCTGCTAAAGCGCTAGATCGCTTCCTCATCGGCGAGCTGCCGATGCACGAGCGCATGTACCGCCGCCCCGGAGGCATGAGGCTCAGCGATATACCCGACTAGCCTCGAGCGCTTTACGCTATCTGGAGATAGGAAGAAGCTTATAACATTCCGCCAAAAGGTTACTAAGTTGAGTTGCCAGTCGAATATCAGTAGTACTTATATTTTTAGTTGTTATGTATTTCCGATTTCGGTTTCAACCGGTATTCTTATTTTCCCGTTTAGAGTACAGATAATTGTAGTTAACATTGTTGTTTTATGAACTTATCTTAATAATTTTCACGCAGTTTTGACGTGCTGCCAATTGTTCGATTTATTATCAAAAACAAAAAAAAAAACACGCACTCACGCCTTGTACTAATGTACTCCCTTGCGGGGTAGGCAGAGGTGCATTGCTGCACCCACTTTTCGCCAGAGTGTTATGTTAGTCCCAATGTAATAGGGGGCGAGCCTATTGCCATTTTACGGGCACATCCAAGACCCGAGAACAAATATCTGCCCCAGCCGGGAATCGAACCCGGGACCATCGGCTCAGTAGTCAGGGTCACTAACCACTACGCCATTCGGACGTCATTTATTATCACCCAGACAATTTTACAGCTTACAAGTTCGATAACATTCTGTTTTGTGGTAATAGCATGTTGTAAGATTGTTAAGTATTTATTTATCTTTGCATTTATTTAGTTTTAGAGGCAGTGTAAGGAGAGGTAGTTAAGTTAGTTCAGTATTAAACCTAATTAATATTAAGAACAAGTTTCAAGCAGAGCTTCTGCATTTTGGTTTTTTTAAAGTTCCTATTTTTGTTATTTTGTATGTAATTTCAATAAACATAGCGTTTAAAATATTTCTTTCTCTCTTTTATTTATAACCTGTAAGAACACATAGGTAGGTAGATATAAAATAAATTAAGTATAAAATCACTTACATAGAAAAAAAATATCACTAGAGCCAGCGAACCATCAGACTTTCTTGTCAGACCTGAAACAATATAAATAAATTTTAGTTAACAAACTTTATAATACATACAACAAAAAAACTCTCACAAATAAATCTTAGTTAGGTACAGTGAGTCACCCTGTTTTGGCTTACTATACCCTTTTTGCAGCACCCTGTAGTCTATTCAAAGATTGTCTGGTATCTGAGAGACTAGACTTTAGTAGGTACATAATGCATTTAAAGTTAGACGACTGAACCGGCACCAGTTACTGGCACCATCGGGTGATACTGAATCGCCAGAACAGCTGAGCAGCGCCAAGTAAGTATTGCTAGGAGTCAAGTATTGCTGGAATATTGAGATTAGAGTGACACGCACTGTCTCAGTTACATGGAATCTTTATCGACTTAGATAAAGGTCATGATTCCCGTTAAACATGGCAATGTGATTGGTGGGATGCGTATTCAATAATTTTATCTACGCCGATAAAGATGCCATGCAGCTCGCACGAGGTGTAAGGGATCGGACGTTCGCTTTCTATAGCGCCGCCGTCTGTGACCGACACGTCTGATTCATTTCTGAGTGCAACCGCAACAAAGCCAACATACTAAACATTCAGACACTGTAGTCGTAGCACACTTTTATAAAAAAATTATAGTGCTAAAAGTATCGCTGTGGCACATTCCTGTATGCAAACCCTGTTAGCAATACGTAGCATACTTTATACAATTTTTACCGGGTTAAAATTCAGGGACTGCCAATCCGTAGTGTGTAGTAAAATCAACTTTTGCTTTCAAAGGAAGGAAAATTATTTGTCTACATACATACAATTATTTTATTCGCGAATTAAAAAAAAGTCGTAGAAATAAAGTGGTTCATAATGACGCCCTGAGTGCCCCCCTTTCGGCTTAGTATTTACAACACATATTTGTTGTATGTATCTAAGTATTGGCAGTGGGCTGGTCACGTCTGTCGAAGAACCGATGACCGATGGGGTAAACGTGTTCTGGAGTGGAGGCCGCGACTAGGCAAACGTAGTGTGGGTCGCCGTCCGGCTAGATGGGGTCACGACTTGCGAAAGGTGGCTGGTTATGATTGGATGCGGAAAGCTAAAGATCGCATCCAGTGGCGTGCTTTGGGAGAGGCCTACGTCCAGCAGTGGACTGCTATAGGCTGATGATGATGATGATCTAAGTATTTATCATTAAAAACAGAAAATATCTCTAGTAGTTACTTTTATAAATGCAATACATGTACGCCTTATTAATTTATCACATAAGTCTATCATTCACCTAAAGGTTGGCTGGAAGAGATCGCTTTTAGTGATAAGACCACCTATTGTACTTACTCTTTCTTGTAACTTAGAACAAAAAAAACAGGATGATCCCTTGAGTCATCCCGTTTCCGACATACCCTCCCACTTTTGGAACACCCTATATATTATTTTTCTTGTTTGACGTCATGAGTACGATCGCACGTGTACTGTGCAGTGGTTTTACCGGATGGGTTCATAGATCAAGATCAGCCAGTCACCTATAATATCGATTTATATCGGAAGTCGACTATGATAATATTCTTGGTTTATCGGTTATCGAATCTGATTATCAGTTACACTATTTACATCACAACCCGCCTATGTTAGCCTAGTCATGGTTTGCGTCGAGCAAGAAAATAACAATGACAAGCATTTACTTACCACCCTACCCAAGATTAGATTAACCCCCTTATTCATAAAAATAGTTAGTGGACGCTATTGAACTGTTTTGTTCCTCTCTGACAAAGTTCAAATTATTTTCGGTCAGAGTGACAACAGTTCATAACATTTTTATGAATAAGACTGTGTCCACCGCTGGAGTATAAGATGTTGGCGCAGAGACAGCTAAGCTTCTGTGGGCATGGGCAGGCCACGTTTACCGAATGCATCCGGCACGATGTTAATAATAGCCTTTACGATAATTGCTCTTATACTTTCTTTTGAGCGGCTCAGCTAAATGAGCCACTCAAATAGTACTTAAGCATAACCAAGTGGTAGCAAGCTACAGACGAAGGCGCCTCAGGGTACCCTTTTGCGTGGACGGCGTCAGGAAGTCTTTGGGAAGGCCTTTTCCCAGCAATATGACATAGATTTTTTTACTAAACACATAAAGAACTTACCACAGTCTCTGTGTGTAGTAAGTCTTGCCGCAGTGGTAGTAATACTTGAGGTAGAGCAGCAGGGCGATGCAGAGCAGGATTGCGGTGACTTGTAGAGTCGCCTCGCGAGGCAGTGCGCACTTGAACATCTTGATCTCGTCGGGAGATATTGTGAACTGAAATAGGTGTGATGGTGTTAGTATTGGTTTATGAAGACAAACACATAAGGTTGTATCGCCTAGGGAGGAGAGGAGAGAATTACAAATAGATCGAATTCACAGTACAGATTTATCAATTCTGACACGCGTAAAAATATAGCACGATAGCCGGTTCAGTACGGTGGGTAATAAAATAATAGGTACTTTTGACTTCAGTTTCGTAGTTAAAACATACACAAAAAAACATACAGACAAATTGAGAACATTCTCCTTTTTTTGAAGTTGTTTAATAAAAATATATGCATAATAATATGCATATACTTACCCTTTTAGTTTTAGTACCTAATCTTATTCTTATCTATTTACATATGCAAGTTTATATTATACTTACCAAATAATACTTCGGATCCAGTCTATTCCGCCACGAGAACGACGGCACAGTGTACTCGACAAACTCAATCTTATGTTCATTAGTCGGCACGAAGCTATGTCTCAGTAGACAACTGTGGTGTGTATGGCCTCCCAGTGCAGCTCTAGGCAACAGTTTCTCTACGAGGTACTCTGTGGACTCTTTGGACAGGCAGTCCCAGCGCTCCTCGAAGCGAAGGTGTCGGTCGGGGAGAGGGGCCGCGTCGGGCTCCGTGCATTCGGAGTCCGAGTGGCGGTACAGCGGGTAGTGCTGGAATGGAGGGTGAATGGGTTATATAGTGGCATTCATAGAGCATGGAAAGTGTGAATGGGTTATATATTTGTAGGGACGACATAACAATGTATACCTAGCACGATATAGTTCAGCTTACTTTGCACCTTAGTAATCTAAGTCAGTCTCGGGTTGGCCGGGTTGTGAGTGGTCGCATACCAATTAACTTTTAACCATATTTCAAGTGCTAAATAAATATATAGTTACGTGGACTTATAATCTATTATTCGCAACCCAATCCCCGAGTCTCAACATTGGTGACCCGACGATTGAAGTGAACCGCGATCGATAAAGTGCAATCATGAACCCTTCTCCGTCACTTCCGGCCGGTGAAAACGCTTTGGCGCAGATCACGGTGTCCAGCAGGATACCGGACTTCTGGAAGGAGTCCCCACGCCTGTGGTTTGCCCAATTCGAGGCGGTGGTGGCCAATCAGAAGCTGGCCGACGAATCACGCTATAACTTAGTGATAGCAAAGCTAAGCCGCGAGCACGTCGAGCAGGTCAGTGACATTGTATTAACGCCTCCTGACACAAAGAAATACGAAGCGCTTAAAACTCGACTTCTCGTTGTTTATGAGGAGTCTGAAGTTCGACAGGTCCAGAAGCTGCTGAAGGAACTGGAGCTAGGCGACCAGAAACCCTCCCAACTACTCAGGAGGATGCGAGACCTGGCAAAGAAAAAATTCAATGATGAAACATTAAATATGCTGTGGATGGGGCATCTACCATCAGCAGTACAGGCAATTCTGACGGTGAGTGAAGTGAAAGATCTAGAGAAACTGGCTGGCATGGCAGATAAGGTAGTCGAAACGACCCGATTTGCTGAGATCCAGGAGCTGTCATGTATGCGGAGCAGTGCCGTACCCAGTTCATCAGCCACGCAGGCTACCCTCGTTGAGCAGATAGCTCAGCTCACGCGGCGCTTGGACAACATGGAGACGTCGAGGTCAAGAGGCAGGTCAGTTGGTCGTAACGGATGGAAGAGTCATCGCTCTGCGTCACGAAGTCGCGACCGGTCTGAACGCGTAAGGAGAGGAGACCCTAACTGGATGTGCTTCTACCACTTCCGGTACAAAGGAAAGGCCAACAAGTGCATTCAGCCTTGCGCATGGCAGAAGCAGCAGGAGTCAGAAGCAGGAAAAAACTAGATTCGGTGCAGCCAGAGGCGAGCAGCTGTACCGGTATAATCAGCAAACGCCTGTGTATTAGAGATAAAAAAAGTGGACTAAAATTTTTGGTGGATACCGGTGCTAACGTATCTGTGTTACCTGTGTCGAAGTATAACCATTTCGCGAGTGATTGTAGTGAATATAAGCTATATGCAGCAAATGGTAGTGTGATAAAGACATTCGGTACAAAAACAATGATATTGGACTTTTGTTTACGTCGACCGTATAAATGGACATTTATTATAGCGGAGGTAACGCAACCAATATTAGGAGCAGATTTCTTGGCTCACCACGGTTTGATTGTGGATTTATCTTCCTCTAGGTTAATTGATGATTTGACAAAATTGAAATCTATTGCCAGTATAGTGGAGGTGGATCAACCCACCGTGACAACAGTGGAGGATACGCACCCATTTCATGATTTGTTATGTAAGTACGTAAATATTACTAAACCTGCATCGTATAAGGAAGTACCTACACACGGTGTTTTTCACCACATCGAAACAACTGGACCTCCAGTATACGCTCGAGCTAGACCGTTACCACCATCTAGATATAAGAAAGTACAAGAGGAGTTTCGTTTTATGCAGGAAACAGGTATATGTAGGCCTTCAAAGAGCCCTTGGGCCAGTCCACTTCATGTGGTACCCAAGAAAAATGGGGAGTTACGTCCATGTGGGGATTATAGGAAACTAAACTCTATTACCAAGCCGGACAGATACCCGATACCTCGTTTATCTGACTTTACGTACATACTAACGGGTAAGAAAGTATTTTCTAAGATTGATATAAATAGGGCTTATCACTGTATTAGCACTGCACCAGAAGATATAGAGAAAACTGCAATAATCACGCCGTTTGGTTTGTTTGAATTCCCGCGCATGACGT
Organism: Plutella xylostella; assembly: GCF_932276165.1. NCBI lineage: Eukaryota > Metazoa > Arthropoda > Insecta > Lepidoptera > Plutellidae > Plutella > Plutella xylostella. The sequence goes on along the minus strand of NC_063984.1, from coordinate 3,856,099 downwards.
TTGGGTTGCGTAACGCCGCGCAAACGTTCCAGCGATTCATGCACCATACTGTTTTTCAGGATCTGGACGTTGATTGTAAAAATAGTATCTTTTCCTATATCGATGACGTCATTTTAGCATCGCCTGACGAAGCTACACATCGTAAGCATCTAGAGTCATTATTTAAGCAGTTCGAAAGGTATAATCTTACTATAAATATGACAAAATGTGTGTTTGGAAAGGCAGAGATAGATTTTTTAGGCTATCATGTCACATCAGATGGGATTCGTCCACTGGATGATAAAGTTAAAGCCGTTAACGAATTTCCGCGGCCCAACAACATCGATGAATTGCGACGATTTTTGGGCATGGTTAATTTTTATAGGTCTCATATACCAAATGCAGTTTCATCTCAATCGATACTTACTAGTTTCATTCATGGCTCTAAAAAGAAGGACAAAACACCTATTGCTTGGACGCCAGACGCTGAGCTAGCATTTGAGGAATGTAAGGCGAGCTTGTGCGATGCGGTCATGCTGTCTCACCCGGTAGCGGATGCACCGCTCGCACTTATGACCGACTCTTCGGACACCTGCGTGGGTGCAGTGTTGCAACAACGTGTTGATAACGCTTGGTTACCTTTAGGTTACTTCTCAAAAAGTTTGTCTAAGACGGAACGGAAGTATAGCACGTATGATAGAGAGTTGTTAGGTATCTACTTAGCCATTCGTCATTTTCGGAATATGGTCGAGGGACGAATGCTGACAGTTTATACAGATCATAAACCTATTACGTTCGCGTTTAGTAAAATAAATAGCGAGAAAGAGTTACCTAGACGTACACGTCACCTAATGTTTATCAGTGAGTTCACCACAGATATCAGACATGTGAGTGGGCAAGACAATGTTGTTGCGGACACGTTATCACGCGTCGCAACTATTAGCTGTCCCACGGTTATAGACTACGAGGAACTCGCTAGGGAACAACAACAAGATACCTATATCTTACAAGTGTTGAATTCTGATGACACTGACGTTGCAGTTAAAAAAATAATACTACCTGGTAGTAGTTCATTTATTTTTTGCAATATTAGTAATGACAGAATTAGACCGTACTTACCTGAGAAGTTTCGACGTATAGCTTTTGATACAGTACATAATTTAAGTCACCCTGGAACCAGGACTACACGAAAATTGGTACAAGATCGTTTTTATTGGCCAAGTATGAATCGCGATGTTAGTCAATGGACTAAGACATGTATTCAATGTCAGCGATCAAAGGTCAACCGACATACGATGTCAGCTTTGGGATCGTTTCCCCAGTGTGACAGATTCGAACACATTCACGTAGATTTAGTAGGACCTCTACCGATTTCACCAGATGGGTTCAGATATTGTCTTACTATAATAGATAGAGGAACGCGGTGGCCAGAATGTTTTCCTACAAAAGATATAACTGCTGAAACTGTTGCACGAGTTATTCATGATAACTGGGTATGTAGATTTGGCAGCCCTAGGTTCCTGACTTCCGACCAGGGCCGGCAGTTTGAAAGCAATTTATTCAGTGAACTTATGAAATTATTAGGCATAAAAAAACTACGTACAACACCCTACCACCCACAGAGCAACGGGGCGGTAGAGCGCTGGCACAGATCGCTTAAAGCTGCGTTGACTGCTCGCTTATGTAATGCACCATCATCATGGGTGTCGGAATTACCTACGGTGTTACTAGGGCTTAGGACAGCGGTGAGGAGCGATAACGGGATAAGCGCAGCGGAATTGACTTACGGAACTACTTTGCGTTTACCTGCAGATTATTATGATACTAAGTCGAACTTAAATATTGATAGCAGTAATGAGTACGTATGGAAATTAAGAGATAATATAAGGAAATTTCGTTCTATGGCAATTAGGGAAAATAAAAATGGTAATATATTTATACATCCTGATTTAGAGACTTGCAGTCACGTTTTTATACGAAACGACGCTGTTCGTAGGCCTTTACAGCCTACGTACGATGGTCCTTTTCGTGTGTTGGATAGAAATAGGAAGGTATATTACATTCAAATGTCAAATAGAAAAGTTCATATTTCTATAGACCGTTTAAAACCAGCATATTGCTTGAGTGAACGTAACGACGAATCTTCAACGACGGACACTGAGGTTCCTAATCACGATTCTCCTGTCACTTGTACCACGCGCAGTGGAAGAGTAACAAGAGTACCTATACGATTCAGGTGAAGTTATTTAGGTACTTATTGTAGGTATTTTTTTAGGTACTTTTTTTTTGTAGATGATAAGTATGTCAACTAAATTTAATTAATATAAGTAATAAGAATACCTTGTATTTGTATTTCATATTTGTATTTTTGATGATATTCGATTATATTGTTATAACATGCACTATCTTACTAAGAATTTTAGTTTTATTATTTCGTCCAGTGAAAGCTACGATAATATTAAGCGACGCGATATACCTTTAATTTAGTTAACAATCAATGTAACAGCTAGCATAGCTACGTATCGCTTAGTAGTATGATAGCACCTTTACAGTTAGAATAAGTAGGTTGCGTATAAGCATTAATACACTTTATATACATAAGTCTTTGCAAATATTTTTATTGTATCACGGATTGATTACTCGCAGTACTTATTGTCCAAATTAACAATACCTATACAATGGGTAAATCATACAGCAAGTCAGAGGAAATTATCATCGCCCAAAATGGCGCGAATAATGCTAGTAATAGCTCATTAGAGCAGAAGATAGAAGTATATGGCACAGTGGTGGCAAGTTTTCTTGTATTGTTTTTATTATGTGCTACGTGTCTCTTGTGCAAAAAGTGTAAAAAAGGAGTGAAAACCTGGGCTCGAAAGGAGTTCATTACTGCAATTTCATTAGATCAATTGGACAAAACTGCTAGGCAACAAACAGCTGCCAACGCGCAGTACGCATGAACAGTGTATCTACATCCTTATCTAATGTTACTGTTTCTTCTTACTTAGTATTATATGTGTTTGTAACTTGATCTTCATGTTATTGTATTTACATGTCTTGTATGTGTGCGACCACGACGGCAACTTGGTGTTTAAAATTTATTAGTAGGTATTACAGATCATTTGTAACTTTGTTCCAAAATGTTTGACATATTTTTTTCAAAAAAGGGGAGGAATGATGTAGGGACGACATAACAATGTATACCTAGCACGATATAGTTCAGCTTACTTTGCACCTTAGTAATCTAAGTCAGTCTCGGGTTGGCCGGGTTGTGAGTGGTCGCATACCAATTAACTTTTAACCATATTTCAAGTGCTAAATAAATATATAGTTACGTGGACTTATAATCTATTATTCGCAACCCAATCCCCGAGTCTCAACATATTCATATAGGGCATGGCCGAGTTGCAAGAAGGAATTTTAAGATAATGATGTCGATTCTGAAGGCAGTAATTCTAAATTTAGAGCTGTCAAAACCTTAATTTCTGTATTTAAAATTCGACTCTATGATTGTTTCCGTAAATGTCATTTTATGGTAGTAATTTTTTTAGTTTGACAGCGTTAACATTAGAATTTCTGCCTTCAGAATCGACATCAATGTCGGCATTAAATCTATGTCTATCTCTTTCTGTCCGTATACTGCCAAAGCAAGGCAGCAACACATTTAAGGTCGACATTAGTGGTAAGGTCCTTTCTGCAACTCAGCGTAACAGCATGATCAGAATTAGCCCGCTCGTCTATAGATCATGCCTTCGATTTCGCTCACGCGCGATATAACGTGTCTGTGCGTAATCTTATCGTGTAAACGCCACTTTAGTCGACTGAATGTTGTCGCGGCGCCTTTGCCCATAAGGGATTATAGGATATATCAGTGTAAAGATTGTTTACCTGCATAATTATTGGCCGACTGTAATGTTCAACTTTATCAGCACCTTTACATAAAGATGAACCTCTGCTGCACTTCAAAATATCTGAAATTAAATGAAGTTACAACTGAGATTCAATGAAGCAACAGCAAAATGTCTCGAATGACATTATGATTCATAATAATTATACTAAATGGATATTATTTTTGTCATCTAATTATTATCATCAACAATAAAACTTACTGGCTATTTTATCAATCTCTGCTACTGCGCGGGAGCAGAGAGAGCACCCATCTCCTTCCATTGCCATAGAGTTGATAAGGACAAAGTGATTCCCTCTGATTGAGATGAGCTGTACTGGTGGTGCAGACAGTTTCTTCTCAAAGCGGCTTGCAAGATGTGGTGTTATTCTGTCAAAGATAAAAATAGTTTTAGCTAACTACTTTTATAATGAATTGCTTAACTCACAAATAGTAGTATGAACTCTAAAATTTCACTTGCCTTACTTTGGCTGTGAAAACTTAATGTAAAGGTTGCTTTTGCAGAATTTATACCAATAAAACATTGTATTCTAGCTTGCATGAATTGAAAGAACGACCAACACTTTAGCAATTTAAAAATAAGTATGTGGATTGGCAAATTGGTATGTGAGTTTGTTACTGTCAATCTACCAATATTTTAACAAAAAATAAACTGAGAACTTAAGTATTTACCGAGGGAAATTGTCTAGTTCTCTAGTTTCCATGAGAACATATTCAAGCATGTCACTTTAACAAAAAATATAAATGTTTAAAATTAATAAGTAGATAATTATTGTTTTAAATATTTAGGTATATGATTATTGTTCTTATATAATTCATATTTATACAGGGTGACTCTTTCATAGGTGCACATCCGGAAGTATGTCACAGAGCTTTTCATTCTGAACAACTTTTGTTATGATGACCTAGGCATATTCCAGAAAAAAATATCTACTCCCCATACACCGTGTCATGTAAACATAAACAACCATTTTTTGTATGGTGATGCATCTTTTTTTTTTCATTATATCCCAAGGTTATAACAGAATTTGTTCAGAATGAAGAGCTCTGTACCTAACATACTTTCAGATATGCACCTATGAAAGACTCACCCTGTAGAATGTACATGGGTTGGTTATTTAGGGCATATAAAATAAAAATAAAAACAGTTCACCTGTAATGAAATCCAATGTCATGGTTGCCCACTACTACAAACATCTTAGTTTCTGGAGGCACCTGAAACAGTTTGTGAAACCTTTCTACATAATCTTCAAATTCTTTTTCAGGGCACCATTTTCCTTCATCAAAAAGATCACCTGAAAATGTATATTACTTGCATTTTTTATTTGTTTTTTATAGAAACATAAGTCCCTCAACCCATTGTTATTATGTAGGTAGGTACATCTTAAGACTGTCTCAGTGTATTCCACTTTGACATCTTAGTACCTATCCAATATAATTTGGCTTGGTTCTTTTTTACTAGTTTATGAAGGGAAAAAGCCTGTACTAGGAACTTTTTGGGTGTCTTCACAATAATAAAGTAACAAACCTAAAACAAAAACCACTTCTGGTCTCTGCAGCGTCATGGCAGTCTGGAATGCTCTGTGCATTTGCCACTCCCGCCGCCACTTGTCCAGCCACTGGCCATTGCGGGAACCTAGCAAGTGCGTGTCTGCCAACACCATGGCTCTCACTGGCTCTACGTTACTGGGCTCGTTATTGAGCTGTGGCCAGTCACACTGGAAATGAAATTGAGATTATAGTCAAGGAAAAACAAAGGTTCTTCTTAACTACTTACATCGTAGAATATGCGATTATACGTACCTGTATTTGTGTAACATAGTATATAAGATATTCACAGTAGATGTAAATAAATAGAAGCCCTAAAATGAATCGGATTAAAATCCCTTTCGCCAACTGTTGCTTCCATTTTGAAAGAGACCAAAGCATATTCCTCCTTATTTCCCAGTTACTATATGCAGGGAATTTGTACACTTCAAATCACTGCTGTAATTACAGTACCATTGCTATTGCAGTAGAGAAACATATTTAATTTTAATAAAATTGAAATGTAGAAAAGCCGGTGCCATATCAGTTTGTTGTGACGTTTTTATTTTTTATTTCCGCTATTCCGCCGCAGATCAACCACGAAATCGTTTTCTATCTTTTATTTTTATATTAAATTATTAAAGCCAAGAAAACTGTTGTACATAAATACAATAACATTTAAATTAAATAGTTTTATTACAAGTTTGTATTTTTCGCGGAAATACAATAGTTTATAGTTTTTTCTTATTTTTATTTTATTTTTATTTTATTTTAAGGTTTACACAACAGGTTAACATCAATTTTAAATATGTAACTTAATTCTAAATACTTTTTTAGATATTAACCCAAAAGGCGTGTAGACACAAACATATTACGATCATTGACTTATATTACTAGCGTAAGGACAGGCCCAACCGCTTTAGAAAATGACACCGTCGCGTTGGCCCTAAAATCTCATAAATCTGTCATAATTTGTATGAATTAGGGCCAGCGCGCGGGTGCCATTTTCTTTTGACAAAACGTTCTGACGGGCGTATCCTTCCTTTTGAAATCATTGATTACGATATTAATAGAAGCAGAGCTTTATGCTATGTTGATATAAACTAAAAGTTGATATGAACTAAAAGTTATGAACTAAAAGTTATAAATTAGACACAAAAAAAATTATACAATATTATAGGATTTTCTTAAGGAATGTTTTAATTTTACCAGTGCTTTTATCGAAGATGTCAAATTCATTATGTTTTTTACTTAGTTGATTGGTAAGGCGACAATCTTCTTGATTGGATCATTATAATCCGTGTTTGTTTTGGCTGCTGGAATAACGAAGATGTTCTGTTCGGTGCGTTTAAAATGGCGAATATTAATATTTATAGAAGTTAGAAGAGTCGTGTTGATCCTGGAATGCAAAATTTTATGCAGGTAGAGCACTTGACAGATGTCCCTTCTCATTATGAGACTGTCCAGCTTAAAATGATCTAGCCTAGATTTATAGCTCGGGAGTTGACGAGTAAGGCCATGTCTACGGCAGAGGGAGCGTAAAATTACCTTTTGGATTCGTTCTATTCTCTGTTGATGGACTTCATAGAACGGGGACCATATTACCGACGCATACTCAACAAGATTACGGACAATACTATTAAATAGGGTCAATAAGCTGCTTGCACCTTGCTTGTACCTCAGAATAATAACTTTATATTGATGGCACAGATTACCGAAGGTTACTGCGTAGTGATTATTTGCTCAGTGCCGCTGTCCACACTCCACAGCTGATTCTGACATTTCTTTAATTTGTTTTGTTTGTCACCAAAAATCACATTTTATTTTATTTTAAGTGTTATTTAAACTAATATAATTCCTAGACTGCAAGTATGTCGGTACACTGGAATTCAGAAACGATGAAATGGGAATACCGGGAGTTGCAAGCGACTGCTATGTCCGTGGACTACACTGGAAACAACGTGTTGTTGGCTGGTCGGCGCTGGCTGGCCATCAAACAAATCACGCTCGACGACGAACCAGGGGACATATTGAAGAAGTACCCTCGTCATAGTAAATACGACGCTGCAGGAGCTGAATGGTGTCAGACTTACCAAGGCCAGAAACTTTGTGCTATATCTGTAAGTAACTTAAAATAGTTTGAAAACTTTTTCCAATTGGATAGCAGACTTAACTAAATACGAATTTATAAGTATCAGGTGGGTGATATGAGCTTAAACAATGTAACTAATGTAAGTTAACAATATTACAGAGTAACCAAAGAGTAGATGTGTACGAGTGGCGAGGCGGGCAAGACCTCACCTGCATATGCTCGCTGAAGGGGCACACGCGGGTGGTCAGCGACACACACTTCCACAGACAAGACCACAACATCATCGCCACCTGCTCCATAGACACATTCACTCACCTGTGGGACTTGAGGGATGCAAGGAAACCTGTTGTGTCTTTATGTGCTGTTGGTAAGTTATAAAAAGCTTCCCTTTAAATTAAGATAAACACACAAACACAAAAACACGCACTCACGCCTTGTACTAATGTACTCCCTTGCGGGGTAGGCAGAGGTGCATTGCTGCACCCACTTTTCGCCAGAGTATTATGTTAGTCCCAATGTAATAGGGGGTGGGCCTATTGCCATTTTACGGACACATCCAAGACTTGAAAACAAATATCTGTGTTTAAACAAATATCTGCCCCAGCCGGGAATCGAACCCGGGACCATCGGCTCAGTAGTCAGGGTGAATTAAGATAATATAAGAAAAATAAATAATGAAAGTAAGTGGAAATCAACTTTTCATGCCCTATGTCCCTGATTAGGGATCTCAGGATCTGATGAAGATGATGATAGATGGCCTATGAGTACAAATAATGATTGTGCTTAAATGTTTCAGCTGGGGCGTCTCAAGTGCAATGGAACAAGGTGTCCCCTCACATAGTAGCAACAGCTCATGATGGAGATATAAAGATCTGGGACTACAGAAAGAACACAGCCCCCATACATTACATTTCAGCACATTTGTGTAAAATACACGGAGTGGACTGGAGTCCACACCACGAGTACCAGCTGGTCACATCAAGTCATGATGGAAGCATTAAATATTTTGACATTAACAACTCTAGACGACCTGAGAATACAATAATGACTAATTTCCCTGTTTGGAGAGCCATTTACACTCCGTTTGGCAGTGGTTTGTTGACAATAGGTGTAGGGTGCGGTGGGTTGCATAGGATGGAGCAGGCTGGGGTGATTGGTATCTGGGTGGGGGGCACTCTGACCCACAGGCTGGTGGGCCACACTGACACAGTACAGACCATGGTGTGGCGGCCCAACACCTCCCCTGCTAACTACCAGCTGATAACTTGGGCCAGGGACCAGACCCTGCGGCTGTGGACAATGCACCCTTCACTACTGAAGATGTGCAACCATTACCTACCTGATGAAGGAGATTCAGATGATGATAATAATAGTGATTGTAAGTAATACTTTATTTTGCAAACTTTGTATTTACTGCTATTTATTTATTTATTTATTTTTATTTATTGGTTTATTCAGGTAATCAACAGCATATTACAGTAAATTAAAGCCTAATACATGTTTTAAATTGTATAGCCAATAATAGATTACCCCATTTATACAGTAAACAAAAGATAAGTACTGAGCAAACAGAAATATTCTACTTAAGTAGTTCTACAAACTTACAAAACTTACAAAAGAAACCAGTATTTTAATTTACGCATTTAAAGAAAATAAAATAAAAAAGAAGCAACAAGTTAACAATTCATATTTCCTATACAAATAATTATAATAATACATACATACATCTTACATACGCATATAAAAAATATATACTATAAATAGATAAATATATTTATATAAATACCATTGATAAATATATAATTTTAATAGATTATAATTTTATACACTACAAAATGTAATATAGCCATTTTCTTTATTTTCCACAGCCATGAGCTATGCTTCTACAGTGGAATCTACACATGAACTACCATTAGCAGATAGCCAAGGGCAAGATATACAAATGGTAAGAGCTTTGAAAAGTACTGTTTGTGTACTACTCAAATTTATAACTACTCTTTTCTGTGACTCAAAAGGCTAAATCACTGTTTCATTTCAGAATAAATTACCAAATAAAGTGAACACAACCATTGATGAAGAATTTGACTCCATCAGAGAAATGGCGAATATTGAAGTCACGGACATGAATATTGAAACTAGGACCTGCCAAATACATTCTGAACGAAATGGCTATGTCGCCAATCTACAGGTTACATTCCCTAAAAATGTTACCGAACAAACTATACCCAAGTTCTCTTGGATTTCTGGGACCAATTTAGATAGTCAGACCACGATAAAAATACTCCAGTCTATAAATAAAACTGCCTACCGGAAAAAGAAAGAGGGTCACAGATGTTTATTGCACTGCTTGAAGACATTGGCGACTTCTATTGACGAGGTAAATCAATTAATTATAGCCAATAAATGATATCTATTTATTATATTGTTTAGGTAATAAGTAAACCGCATATTTTATCCTAATAACTCCTTTGAAAGTCTAAATCCTCTAATATTGGAATCAAGTCGATAAACTTTACACATATTTTTGCTATTCAAATCTTTTCAGATACCAGTTAAATCAAGCGAGGAATCAGACTCAATGAAGTCAAGCCAACGCAGCCAATCAGAGAGCGAGAACGCGGGCGATGCGTGCATCCCTTTCCCTCGCACGTGCGGCGCCAAATGGTGCGGAGTGAGCACGCTAGTCGTGTTCAACCGGCCGGCCAATGCGCGGAGGTTATCACTGAAGCATGAGACAGGGACACCGAGGTCTATGTCGTCCTTGTCTCTGATTCCTGGTATATTCGGTAGCGGGTATAGTTCTGTGTCCCCGCACGCGACCACTACGCCGTCGCCAACGAACGCGTCCGGCTTCCCGCAGATACACCACCGGCACGCGTCCAATTCGATCACCACTTTCTACTTTCAAGATCGATGGGTAAGGAACACAAATGGTTACACTACATGTTGTTAATTGTTATAAAAAGTTTGATTGATACCCATTATTTATTAACATATAAACGTGAAAGTTTGTAAGTTAGTTTGTTACTCTTTAACGGGAAAACTGCTGGACCAATTTTTATAAAATTGTGGTGTCGTAAGCTGATAACCACACAGGCTACTTTTCATCCTGAAATTCCCACTGAAACTTTTTAAAGCTACGCAGAACTCGCGGGCAACAGCTCTTCTGTTAAACTTTTTTTATTTATTTTTTATTTGGAAAACTTACAGCTATCTTAAACTAGTTTACCTACATTTATATGATGCATCTAAGAGCCATTTAATAGTTTTCGCTTATGGTAATAGTAGTAATTTTAATGAACTATTCACCCCATCCCCCTTTACAGAAGGCGCAAGGCCGTCGCGCGGGCAGCATGCGCAGTCGCAACAGCATCTCGGGCGGCGGCGCGCCCCGCGTCGTGCTGTACGCGGGCGACGCGCTGTTCCCGCTGAGCCGCGCGCTCGCCGTCAACTATAGGATCAACCCTGATCGGCCTGTTGGTTAGTATAGTCTGTGCATTATAACAGGGTATATAAGGTTGAGATTGGTCGCGTAAAAGTAATATTATATGAAGCGTATAGATAGATACACAATACACATTTTTGTCGTGCTGTACGCCGGCGACGCGCTGTTCCCGCTGAGCCGCGCGCTGGCGGTGAACTATAGGATCAACCCTGATAGGCCTGTCGGTTAGTACCTATAGTTTCTATCTTATAGCAAGGGAAACGAAGGTTATAACGATGGTTGCTTGAGCTGTAAAATTATATCAAGTGTATAGCTACTATTATATTTGTCCTGCTGTACGCTGGCGACCCGCTGTTCCCGCTGAACCGCGCGCTCGCCATGAACTATAGGATCAATCCTGACCGGCCTGTCGGTTAGTATACTCTGGCTTTATAGCGGGTCAAAGGTTGCTTGCGCTGTATAATTATATCAAGTGTATAGATATTCCTATACGCGAGCCATGCATTGTTCCCGCTGAGCCGCGCTCTCGCGATGAACTATCGGATAAATCCTGATAGGCCTGTCGGTTAGTCGATGTTGTACTTACCTTATATCGGTGCGTAGAAAGTATATATAAAGGAGACTTGCGCTGTAAAATTATATCAAGGTTATATATGTCGTGCTATACGCTGGCGAAAGGCCTGTCGGTTAGTGGACATTGTACTTTAGAAAGTCAAAGGTTGCTTAAGCTGTATAAATACGTCGCGCGGGCAGCATGCGCAGTCGCAACAGCATCTCGGGCGGCGGCGCGCCCCGCGTCGTGCTGTACGCGGGCGACGCGCTGTTCCCGCTGAGCCGCGCGCTCGCCGTGAACTATAGGATCAACCCTGACCGGCCTGTCGGTTAGTGGATATTGTATCTTAAGCAACACCCTGTATACCCTATACACGTTGTTGCAACCCTGTAGAAAGTTGAGAATTGCTTGCATAATATTCATTAATATTATCAAGTGTATACTCTTATATTTGTCGTGCTGTACGCCGGCGAAGCGCTGTTCCCGCTGAGCCGCGCGCTCGCCAGCAACTATAGGATCAATCCTGATAGGCCTGTCGGTTAGTGCCTATAGTTTGTATATTATAGTAATAAATAATAATAGCCACTATAGCTTGACAACTTCGTGCGCGACCCTCCTTGCGGGGTGAAAGAAGAGGCGGGGGCGAGGTAGCACGACATTTTAGAAGACGAGTACACACGGAGAAAAGTGTGCCCGGATAAATCTTGCGATAACGTGTCACTATTTGTGACGTAATGTAAGAGTAAATTATGTTGATCAATAAAAAGGTTCTAAAAACTAGTTTCATTATTTAGGGTGGATTCGACCAAGCTCGAGTAACTTTTTACTCACGAGTACACTACGAGTTACTCGGGAGTAAGCAGATTTTGCATTCTACCAAACCTCGGCCAAACCAAGATTCGGCACACGGTTCTAGAGAAAACCCCCGAAGATTATATAGTTGTCGGGGAGTGGGCACGAGCTAGCAGTGGTTGGTCCATGATTCGATCAGCCAGGTTGGTATCGCCATTTATCATCACACCCCAGAAATAACCCCAGATAGGTAGTAAACACTCGATTTATTCGGAATTATCGATCAATCTTACAAAATACACGAGGATGCACTTGATACAGTTGGATTAACTTTGATAGCGAAACGTGGTGATCCCTGCGGAAGGTTCACAACCGACCCGTTCAATAATTTAAATCAGATTAACAGTCCGTCCCTACTCAACCGACTAGCCACCACCTTAGCTTTTTATTTTTTAATATGCACCTTCCACAGATTCCAGCCAAACTGCCAATATTTCAAGTGACAATTTGACGTTTCGATTAATCGAATGAATTTAGTAAACCTTATTATAAAGCAAGCTAAACTCAAAATCTTCTTGAACTCCGACATAGTTTTATAATGCGATTTAATCTATTTGCGAAAATTACGATTTGTGGTATTTGACGTTATTTTATTGACGAATCATAGATAATAATAATATGTTTATTAAAATTCAAAAGGTAAATATTCCAAGGACTGTGGCGGTTCTGGCCTCAACACTCATTACTAAGACTAATGGTCTCAGGATCAGTGGTCTCATGTGCGTCGAACTCAGATTATGACAGATTTTACAACACATGTGGCCGCCTCGACTGCTCGGCCGAGACTGCCATAATAATGACGTGCAGTGCACGCGTTGTCCTTCCCCGCTACCTCACCCGCTACCCGCTGTCGTCTTGGGTACCTCGTCCTCTCCGCGTCTGTCACCCCGCAAGGAGGGTCGCGCACGAAGTTGTCGAGCTATAGCTAGCCACTCTATATAGGGGTTGTCGAAGGTGGCTTACGCTGTAAAATTATATAAAGTGTATATACTCTTATATTATTTGTCGTGCTGTACGCGTGCGACGCGCTGTTCCCGCTGAGCCGCGCGCTCGCCATGAACTATAGGATCAATCCTGACCGGCCTGTCGGTTAGTGGACTTTGTACCTACTTTATAGCGGACTGTAGAAGTGGATGGTTGCTTGTGCAGTTGATATTATATCCCCTGATTTCCTCTAACCGTCTAGGCATATTGTGACAAACCACTTTTCACATGCTCAAAATGTGAGTAGATTGTGTCTGGCTGCCGTAACTGTGTATTTCATTTGGAGCGAAACTCTCAATGTTTTTCACTAAAATACCTAACTACTCTTTACAGCCAACCCCATTCAATCCTAACACACACCTATTCTACTTCCAGAAATGTGCGAGCACAACGCCAAAGTAGCCCTCGAAGACGGGTCAAGCGGCATCGCCCTCTCCTGGCAGCTGGCGGCGCTGGCGGCGCGGACGCGAGGCACGGAGCTGGTGCAGCACCTCGGCTCCAGCGAGGAGAGCATGGGCTGGCGCGACCACCCGCTGTGCTGCCAGCTGCTGCTCGCGCTGTGAGACATGCATCTTGTAGTCATCTATAATATGTTCTACAAGGTGTTGCGAAAAGGGTATAAGAACTCGCGAAAAAAAACTCAATCTCCATAGTAAAAAGTCACGCGACCAACATAGTTTCTATGGAAAGTGAATATTTTTTTCGCGAATTTAGAAATTCTTATTTCATTTTCGGGCTTAGATTATAACATGTTTCGGCTTAGTATACCCTTTTTGCAAAACCCTGTATACCTGGACATAGAGACATCTCCCAAGAAGCGCCACTAATCTCTTCAATTCTCTTCCTTCATCCCATGCAATACTTGACTGTCCATTCTATTCTTCTATTCTCATAGGGGGTGAAGTTCCTGTACGTGGCTCTCTCGAGTGGAACCTTTGTACATATCCCCTTGATTTCAGCTCAGCCAGCCTAGCTCCCGAGTAAACTGGAATACTTGACTGTTTAACGTGGGTTTTCATGTTTATTTAATTTGCTTGCAGTATAGCGGAGTACGCGAAGTCTGCGGACGTACAGTCGGCGGCGATGCTGGCGTGCGCCTTCCACGTGTTCAACGCGCCTCGTGCGGCCGACACTACCACCGTAGTTGCTAAGGTACTTACTCTTTCATCTTAACTTCCCACCATCATTATGAAAGTATACATCACGAATGAATAACAGCATCAATACAATTGCACCACAAAAGAGCAAGAAAAATCGTTGTGTGTATTGCCAGCAAAATGGCCCTGACTCAGCATGTGCTGTATAGGAATTTTAATTTTACAGGTGTGTGATGTAAATTACAATGTTGATTATAATGCTGTTGATAAAAGCTATTAATACTGGAGTATTATGTATGCTTATCAATGCTTATTTTACAGGCCAACGGCAACTCACCCTACAGTCCAAGCCCGCAATTCACAGAAATAAACGCCGACGGCTGGACCCTGCCCATGGTGCACAACAACTGTGCTGAAGCTGAAGACTTCTACATGGAGAAGCTGCCCATAGAGCAGAAGAGACAGGACGCGACCGACGGTTGTGTGCTTGATGAGAAGATAGTGCACTTGTATCATTGTTTTAAAAGGGTGTATGCTGATATACTGCATCGATGGCAGTTGATTTATGTCCGGACTGCAGTAAGTATAATATTTTCCTTATCTTTCATTATATATTCCTTAGGAAGATATAATAAACGTAAAGAAATATCGGGGAATCGGCTGCAGGTGGCCTACTTTAAAGCCGATAACCGCTTGAAGCCTGCCTGCGATATTAATTAATAATAAAACGATATTAATAATAGACGCCAAGATTTAAGAGGCCGCAGTAGCCCGCTATATTCTCATCTTATCTTACTCCCTCAGTTACATAACATCACCCATTTTCACTTTCACAAACAAAAACTCCTAACATCCGCAGGTAATGAAACTCGTGACCTGCAAATACGAGCCGTCCCCTCCCCGGCACATTGGACCCGAGCTAGCAAGCGAGTGTCCCACCTGCCGCCGACCAATCACCGGCGCCGCTTGCCCGAGCTGCTTGAAGCTGGCGCTGCGCTGCGCGGTGTGCGCGCGCGGCGTGCGCGGGCTGGCCACCAGCTGCGCGCTGTGCGGCCACGCGGGACACGCCAAGCACATGATGACGTGGTGAGTCTTTTTAAGCAGATTCCGAATATCACAGGGTGTTTTAAAAGCCCTAGACTGTATAAAGAGATCCTTTAGCCATAATATTCGCAGCAACATTTATAAACCCTGCGATATCCAAACCGCCTACTGACTTACTTCAGGCAGCGGCTAATGATAGCCAATGAAGTACCAATCACGGGCGCGGCCAGCAGCAGCTGGACTGGTGAGTGGTCTTCATGAAAATTCCGAAAGATGCAGGGTAACCTTCAAGGCCTGATGTCTATAGCTAGATAGTCTAAACAGCAGTGACAATACAAGTATTCAGCTCCGTAGGCCTGATAAATTAACATGCTGACTATGCCAATAATATGTCGATCAGTAAATGGTGTCTATAGAAAATAAACAGAGGGTTTTTAGAAGTTTAAGCTACGCTAGAACCAAAATTATAGGATTCGAATTGGTTATTCGTTTTATGAATCAGTGCTATTGAGCCATTTTTATTGTTATTTTAACTGATCAAATTATTTGTAACTTTAACATATTTAATTTCCGGTGACCATGACTAATGTTAATAAATGAATTATGTAGAAATAAATACCTCAAGCATCCGTTACATAAATTAAAGTTGCTCGTGTATAATGTTTATATAGTCT
Source organism: Plutella xylostella (assembly GCF_932276165.1). Lineage (NCBI taxonomy): Eukaryota > Metazoa > Arthropoda > Insecta > Lepidoptera > Plutellidae > Plutella > Plutella xylostella. The sequence continues at coordinate 3,839,948 of NC_063984.1, read as the reverse complement.
GATGGTATGAAAATGTATAATAAGTACTTATATTTGCTCCCAAAATTATTGTTTGAACAAGTGCTGTTATTTATTACCCTATATCATGTTGACCAAAAAATTACACTACCAGATTCCGTAATATTTAATTAACAACTGACGCAGATTTCGATGTGTTTTTTTCTCTATATTATTGATCAGTAAGCCGTTACGTTCTCAGGTTCTCACAATACGACACGTGTCCGACGGGCTGCGGGTGCAAGTGTCTCATCGACGTAAGCTCTACGTGGAAAGCTGCCAAGTTCGCCTGAAAACCAACCTGTTCACTAGAGAATAAGAAGTAGTTTACTTGTAAGTACGCTTTTTATCATGTTTTAAATTTGTATGATATTTATGGTCTACCTACATTTTGCAGGGTGGATAAAGGATAAGATGAGCCCATAATGCTTAACCATTAAAGGTATAATTATGTATTTACTTTGTAGCTACACGAAAACTGACTAAAAATGTGTAGGTACCTAAATTATAAATTAAGTATACTTATTGATTTGCTACAAATATGCAATTTTAACGACCAGATAAGTCAGAAATTATACCAATAACATTATCATCCCTTATAAATTATAATATGATGTAATTTAGAGAGTAAATTATACAGTAGGTTAAAATATTTAAAAAGTATATCTACATGTTGTACATATTCAAATAGATGGTAAGCTAAAAGACTGCACATTTTACATAAGTAATATATTTTGTAAAATAAAAAACACCGTTTTATACATTCAGTATTTTATTTATAACATTTTTTGACATAATTTAAACATAAACATAAAAGAAGAATAGTGATAGTGAGTGAATGCAAAGTGCTAGGCGAGAGTTTAAATTAATTTTATCGCGATAGAAACATGTTTCAGTCTTCAAGCATATAAAAAAATATTTACTTATATTCAAGCATTTTGCTATGCAGAAAATATGAAGAAAAAAAAATTGGCCTTTGGTCCAAAATTTACCTGACCGCAAATAGATTTGTAGTTTTAAATATCTGAAAAAGGTATAACTATCACCAATCCCTTAAATTTTCTGCTACTAAGCCGATAAACAGGTTCACAATGTTCATTGTACGAGCTTTGATGATGAAGATAAACTTACTTTCTAAAATATCCGAGTAGGTACCTAGACCCAGGTACTATTAGACATGATGCAGATAATTATCATTACAGTAATAATATCATTCAGTATCGAGTGTGTAGGTTTAGCTCGTACAATTGTTTCACTAAATGAAAGCATGAAAAGAAACTGTATCTACCTATGTGTATTTTTATACATATAAGATTACCTATACATTAAATTTCTCGTTTAAAAAATCCTTCCACCTAATATCATAAATTTAATTACGTTACTAACCTTCACACTTCTCTGCAACCAAATTAAGGCTTTCCCAACTTCCCCGGGGTAGTTTCGTAGGTATCACACAATGCATTAGATTTAGACCTTTCGGTCAGCAACTATTTCATCATGAAATCAATGAAGACTTTTTTCGGCAAATGTGCGTTTACACTGTCTTATATAATCAAAATTATGCTCTTCTATGAAAAAAGATCATACTAAATGTCATACAATGTAACTTAAAATAGCAGTCAATTCACAACATTGTGCAAGCAGTTCATGGTTTCTTGAAACACCCCTTGTTGTCAGTCATTTCATCTCACATCCTCGTTATCAAACCTTAATATAAAATACCTAACATTAAAATGTTTTATACATTTATCAGCTTATAAAAACTTTACTTTCGTTTACCTAAACATAGTGAGATATTCTTTGCTATGTAGAAATAATCTTAATTCGATTTTTTTATAAATGTTCAAAATATTACGATGTCTACGGCAAATTAGGCGTCCTATGGTAGTAAGCTATCTACGTACAAATTACACGCTTAGAATAGCATAACATAATAGATGGGCACAGTTTATTAAATGGGGTGAGCTTAAATAGCGCTATCATCCAATATAGATTAACAACTCTATGCTATGCCAAACTAAATCTGTTGAATCAACCATAGTAAAATGATAACTACTAACCAAAAAAAAGTATTTAAACAACTTATTTGACTAGATTGGATTTATTTTACCGATATCCATATAGAGCCCAGCCCATACAGGGTATCTATATTTGAAAAGGTCCTAATATATTCTCAAATTTTAATGAAAAAATATGCATTATTACCTGAAACTAATAACTGTGCACTGCTGGGAAAGATGTTTTCCGAGCAACGCAATTTGCACAGTTATTTATAAATGATACCAATTTTAGGCAACAAGAAACATCAATACATTTTAACTTAATTCTAAATGATTACATAAACATTTATAATATCTTGTTTTAAAAATCATCATCATACACCAATCTAATGAGGAAACAAATAGGTACATGCTTTAATTCGTAATGAGATAAAATATAACAACCTTAAACATAGGCTTATGCTTTTGAATCTTAATCTTTACCAGTTATACGTAATACTAAAAACATTTTTCCTAGAAATATGGGGACAAATATGGCGAAAATCCCCTCAGCGAAACCCAACAAAGTCTACCCTTTAATCTATAGTAAAATTAGTCTAGTTTATCTATTCTATGACAAAATTACTAGTATAATGGTCACTGTCTACTTTTGACAGAATTACATATAGGCAAGAATGCTATGCCACTCACCCTATTGTATGTGTAATGTAATTTCTTGTGGTTAGTATCATCAAATTTAATAATTATGTATTATAGTTGGTATATTGGATTAGATAAGTGGCACAGCATCCTCTCAGGTGCAGAGTAAGTTTAAAATGTCTACTTGTACTGAGTCGGTGGCATGCACGACGCTACGGAATGGTCGCTTGGGGTTTCATAGCCGAGTCGTTCTATTGTAGCAGCTAAAACAACAAACAACTTTCATTAGTAACATATTTTTAATTAAAGTTTAAGTATATCAGGAAATACTCTGTTGTAATGTCGTATTCTAACCGAAAACAAAAACATGTACGTAAATTTAATTTACATTTAAAAATGTTAGATCTACTCGGTAACAGTAAAAAACTAGAATTCTCAAAAATAAATTTAAAACCAACAGTGCTAAATTAAATATTGTATGGAATGAAATAAGAAGGTACATAATGAGGTATGGACTGTAACTCTTTGATTCTTAAAATTTTACGGATATACAGGGTGTTGCAAAAAGGGAAAGCTAAGCCGAAAGGGGGTGATTCCAGGGACTCTGAACAACTTTTTACAAAAAAAAACAACCGCGAATTTCCAAAACTTGTAGAACAAAAGTGGTTCAAAATGACCCCTTAAGTCACCCCTCTTCGGCTTTGTATACCCTTTTTGCAACACCCTGTATATGCGAATTTAGATATGACGTACAGCATACGAGTACCTTTAATTATTTGGTATAGGTACCTGTATGTTGTAGATCTAAGTAAGTATATCTAAGTATTGTCAATGGTAAACATTGATGATCTGCCAATATTAAACCGCGAACTATCAAAAACTTACGCCGAACTCAATCGACCTTACGCCGATACACCGGCGAGAGCATGACAAGCGTGACTTGGTTCCTCTCATACCTCTCGAGCAGGCGTCGCTTCAGCTCGGGCGGGTAGGTGACGTAGATGTAGTGGTCGTCCTGGTCTCCCTCCATCAGCCCCTCGTCGCCGGCGAGACGCTCCGTGCGAGCTGGCGTGGAGTGTGTTGTCATGGAGACGGATGCACTGCCGGCCACGCTGCCTTCCTCGGAACTGGAAGTAGAAATGATTAACTCAATACTCAATCTTTTATTGCATCCATAAGCCTCTGTAGTCTACTTGTAGAAGCTAAATCAGAGATCTCAGAGTTTCCAAGTTTGATTAGGACGGTTATACAGTTGTAGTTACAAGCGTCAAATGATCCATGCTGTCGGATGTGCATATGAAATAGTCGAACTTTCACAGTCGGGTCATCTGTCTCATTGGACAATCATAGTGCCAAAACAGAGAGTGCCTTTGTGGACACTATAATCTAACTCTGGCGAGACGGCTGTTCTCAATACGATTCGTGGTGGACTTACTGCCAGTATCATACGATTTTCATACATAAAATGTTGCATTCTTTCCAAATCCTATGAAATGACTGTCAGCTATCGATAGATAGAGTTATTGAAACTAGCAATTAGAGGTGAAGGGTTACTCACTCGAACACGATCCATATAATATAGTAGCACATGCACAGAGCCAGCGCCAGGCCGGTGGCGAGCGCCAGCAGCAGGGGCCAGGGGAACACGCGCGCGGTGGGCGCCGTGTCCTCCCAGTAGCGGTCGCACGACAGGTACCAGCATACCGCTCGCTGCATCTCCTCTGGAAGTCGAGTTTTAGGAAGGGTTAAAACAAGGGGTGCTGACTTTATGTCAATATGTAGTGGATTATATTACAGCTATAAAAATATGGAATCCTCCTGAAAAACTTATATTTAAGCGGGTAAAGTGAAATTGACAAAATATGAAACGTTGGAAGATACTGCAAGCCGTATAAACCCGACAACAAATACCTAGAATGATTCTGGGATTAACCCGAGTAAAGTGTTTACTGCACCATATCCTTTCACCACGGTGATGCAATAAAGTCCTAGGTAATACTCTAGTGTTTGTCATGGACAAGAGCTATCTTGTTTCACATAAGAAGTCTCCTTACTGCCTTGCATTTAATATCCACCATCACTGGTGCCTGATACTTAAGGGACTTTAATGATTATATGAAGAGCCTGACCTTCCAGCTCAGTGAACTGATGGTGCGTGAGGTGCAGCAGCAACGTGGCGATGCAGGAGTGCACGATGGTCTCGCAACGCACCTTCAGCGTGTGCAGCTTGGTGGGGTCGCACGCCGCGCGCTCCGCCTGTAACGAGGGTTATGTTGTCTTAGTTATATATATGAGGGTTGAAAAGTTATATGTAACATAATGTATATATAATAATCTTTAGCTAAACTATTAGATGGCTTTTTCTAAGAACTTCGCTTCGCCGTAAGGCCCTTATCCCGTCTATGTTGAGCGAACCATTGGGGGACAAAAATATATAACATATCCCACAATTACCTTGACGCTCATCAAAAGGCACGGACATCGAGTATGAGGAGATACAAATTAACAAGGAGGATATCCGCCTCTGTTTTCTAATTATGATGAAGACGACTGCCAGTCGCGGCATCTATCTCTGTGTAAAAACGTGATACTAGAGCTCAAACAATGACATTCAATCTGCGTAATCAAATCTGATCATACTCTATTTTCACAAGAGCAGGGCCTGGCCGAGCCTACCCTTATCATATATATCATATTGTGTAATAGCCACTGTACCTGTAAATCGGCCAGCCGGTCCTGGCGGCTATCGGGCGGCAGCGACGACTCCACCGTGTCCGCGTCACACAGCTCCGCGGTCTGGTTGGCCTCGCCCTCCGTCTCCTCCGCACTCTTTTGGGGTACTGGGACTGGAAATTTTAATAGAGGAGATGTTAATTAAGTCCATCCATCACTTCATTATGAAGCGGTGCGGCTTATAGTTTATACTATGTTGATCCGCCTCATCAAATTATGCTAATGTCACAGATCGCCAGACTCCCCAGCTCAACTGCTAGTTTACCTGTATTCACGTCATATGTATGTATCACATTTCACATGATATGGTGTGGTGGCTGATAAACATGAACGCGAGTATGTCCTTCAGTTTATAGTTAATGACAATACCAGGTAGACCAGTTAGATCGAGAGTTTTGTGGGTATACCTGGCTCATCCTCCGGCGAAGACTTGGGGCAGTCGGCGGGCGGCAGCGGCGGGCGGGTGCGGGGGCGGCGGCGGCCCGGCACGCGCGCCACGCTGCGAGTAGCAGCCGGGGCCAGCGCGCGCCGCGCCGCCTCCGCGTCCTGCCACACCTGTGCGGCATTACAAGTGTCAACATTAACACGGTCTTGTCACTGTGGGGCAGATCTAAAGGAGATCCTACTGAGGGACATTTGGACTGTAACTTATACTGAAAACCTAGCAACATCTGCAGTTGACTGGCTTTATAATGCTCTCACAACGATAAAGTTATATTTTTTGGATATCGGCTATAAGAAGAAAAATATTTCAGATATAGTTGACTCCGTTTAAGTTACCGCAGAGTCTTTCGATGACGAAGACATTTTGTCCCTATTTATTATCAATGCATAATATATTATGTGCCACCGCGCTACTTTTCGATGTCTATGAGAGAAAACGATAAATTCAATTCGACGTGGATTCACCACTAGCGACAGGCTTTGCAGGAACAATTCACCTCCCCCACCACCTTAATACTGCTAATATCACCTCGACATCAGTGCCAGGCCCGCCGCCGCCGCTCAGCGCGCCGTGCGCCACCAGCACCTGGCAGCGCATGATGTCGCAGTACTCCGCCAGGCACACCGCATCCTCCGCCTGAAAACACAGGAGAAGCTCTTTTAAATACCTTAATTACAATCACAAGGTCTTTAAATACCCAACGACAAGGCTATAATGCAATACAACAACTCGTTCAGAATACTGTTGCGGCTCCCCAGGTTCTGCAGCGCGTCAGCGATGTTCGCCGACTCTCGCACGGACGGCTTCCACGCGATACTGCGCAAGAGAGCAGCATCCATGATGCAGCGTATCCGATGCAGCTCCAACAGTATTCTGAACACACTCTGCAATCGTTATGATTCCCCGATATGGCAGCACTGGGTGGCCTTGCATGTTTAATTTAAGTTTCTATTTGTTTGTGTTGTTTTTACTTTGCTTTAGTCATTTAATATTGTTTTTGTACCTGTCTTACTAATATTTATATTTTAACTAGATTCATTTCGGCAGCCAGATTACAGAAACACAATTTTGGTTTGGACTGATGGCTGGACGCGCAGAAACTTCGCTAGATAATTAGTTAACCTTTTTTATTCAGTGTTTGTTTTCTATGTATGTTGTGTGCTGTAACAGTCCATAATTACAGAGACATTCCACCTAGATGGAATTACACCGTCAACATGCAAATTATTTACGACTCGAATGCATGTCCATGTCGGCGCTTCATGCATAAACAAGCTGTGAGGCGAACGAGGCATTAATGTTTGTTACATCGTTCGATACTATCACCTTGGTTTATAAATATCGGCTCACATTTACGCCCTTATTAATAAATCCGGTAAAAATACGAGTAGCTTGAAGGCGCCACGAAAGAGCCTCCTCGAGTTACTTATATCTATATCCACTTTACCTTATGCTATAAGGCTTATAGTGGATGGAAATAAACTAAGTACCCTAACTTAGGCAGGTCAATGTTCTCGACATACTGAAACACTTTTATATGCGAACAAATCTGAAATCACAAAAAAATCGGACTCCAGAAGAGGTCACAGCTCCGAACACTGAACGTTCATAAGGAGGAAAGACTACAAGGACTGCATGGTCCATAGACATTGATAAACTCGTTTAATGCGCGTTCCATGTATATGCCTATGGCAAATCGTGATATAGTGACGTTGATCTGTATAGCGGCAGCAGGTAATAGGCCACTCGAAGAGGCTTATCTCATGAAGCCCAAAAAGATGAGGATGTTGCAGGCGTAGGTACCATCTAAGTATTCCTATTACTCGGTGGTGGCGTAAATACCTACACCTGGCTCTCTCGAGTGGAACCTTTGTGCATATCCCCAAGGTCTAAACTGCCTTCCTAAGCAGGCGTACCTTATTAATCTGGTTCTTGTGCCTCTGGTCGAAGTGCGTGTCGAGGTGGCGCTCCTCGAAGAAGGATTTCCCGCAGAAGGCGCATGTCCACTGGGACGGGCGGTGCTGCTGCTTGGCCGCGTGCTGGGGCGCGAATATGTCGCGGCCCGGGTGGAATGGGCACTCTAATGGGAGTTTCACCTGCAGTACAGATAAATACATGTGAATAGATGGGTTCTACCTTTTTTGGCATAAGATTTTTTTGCCTAATCTCGTATTGCATAGTAACGTTTGGTCAAAGTCTCGTTACGCCGAAAATCGTATGGCATAAATCTCGTTTAGTAAAAAGTTATTTCGCATAACATTGTTTAGCCTAATAATGGTATGGCCAAATCTTGAATAGCCTAATAATGCTATGGCATAGGTTTATTAGGTTTATACAAAGTAATAATATTCGTTTGGCTTTAACTTTGACGGAGCGTCTCCCTACATAGCGCAAACTGGTGCCTTGTATTGTTTCCGCTGTTTGGAAAACGCTCCGCTCCGCTTCGCTGCGCTCCGCTTTGGTTTTGATGAACATGTGCACCTAACACGCTCCTCCTCGCTTTGCTCGTCGTCGCACCTATTTTTAGGTTTCGATCTCATGGGGTTTGTAATAATTATATTGGTGGTTAACTTTCGATTTTTTGATCATACAATATCGTGATTTTCGGGATGTAGGAGAAAAATACCACAATTTGTACATTTACTACATACTTAGTATATTATTTATTAAGATAACATTAGGAGAAACAAGATTATACATAGGTATAGACGAACATAAATTTGAGCAAACGAAACTTAGGTGTTTAAAGATTGTGCCTAAAGAATTTTAGACGAAACGAGCCTTATGCCACATAAGTCTTGGCAAAGTGATGGTTCGGCCAAAAAAGTTTAGATCATACGAGTTATGCGAAATGAGTTTTGGTCAATAAAGATTATGCGAGATGAGCGGAACCCGAATAGATGATGTTTAATTTTTGCAAAGGGAACTAAGGGCTGCGATGCGACGTCATATCGTATATAGCCGTCAGTTTCACCTGCAGAGGACACACATAAATGTGAATAGACAAAGTTAAATTGTTGCAGAGGGAACTGAGGCCGCGTATCCCCTGTAGGCAGACTGTAAGCGACCGACTAAGTTTGCGGCGTATCCATTTAGTACCTACGCTCTTCCATATATTTCAAATGGAGTGTCAACAGTCTGCTAGTTTAGTACGCAGTTTGCTGCGTTACGCGCGCTGACTATCTCAGTATCTCGCCGCTAACAGTTTGCCTAGTGGGAACACGGCCTTAGGGCTTCGATGCGACTTCAAATCGTATAATTATAGCAGTCTCCTTCCCAGGAGCGTGTTCCTAGGGCGTGGCGTCGTGCGCATTGTTCTGGACCTTAAGGGCCTTTGCTACCATGCTTCTATCGGATGTTCAACGCTACCATCGATATCGAGAAAAAATATAATAATTCGCAATGCTGTACAATTCTCCTTGTGAATAAATGTGTGAGTGATGTCTACTAAAATAAAGGACCAGAAATAACCAATCACACAAAATTTTGCTAACGCAGAATATTGTGTTTAATGGGAAATATCGCTAGCCTTGCACTTCACAGCGCCTAAAATATTACCACCAGGTTAAACTGGAAAATTTATCACAACCTTCCCAGTGAAGGCTCTATCATGTTGTTGCTGTTGGCACTTGACCAAAACCCATGACTTGGCAACCATCGAACCGGCCTTGAAAACGAAAATATTTAACAGTAGATCACATTACGTGCGATCGAAGGTCGCCACCAATAGCTGTTACTAACGCCCTGTCATTTCAATTCAACACGCCATTTCTAATTAACATAATTTTACAGAGCATTAATTAACAAGGTAGGTACTTAAATAGGTAGGTAGGTAACCCATGGGATACTTTTACTGTAAATGGATGTAAGTACCTAATATTTGAGGTCAATTATTCATTAATCATATTTATATTCCTATTCATTTTCATCGGGTAAATTGGAAACCAATTCCTACTGTAAATGTGTAAGAAACACTTCTGTAATTTGAGTACACTAACGGATATGGTCAGTATAGTCACTGGCCCAGAGTTTATTTAAAAAAATTGTGACTGAGTTTTTTTTTTAATAGGATGGTGCTCCGACATTTCTATGATACTTTTGCCATATTTGGCGAAGATGTGAGTCAGCTGAATCAATCCGACAGTTAGCATAGTATGTGAGATACTTACTTGAAATCTTTCTAGAACGGGGAGCCATTTGTTCTGTATAACTTTTCTAACAATCTTGGAGTTGTCTCGAGAGCAGGTGATCTTGAACACCGACGGCCCCGGCCAAGGGATCAGAGTGAGAAACAGAAGGGTTAGCACCTGCAACAAGTAACAACCTTTAAGTTTAGGGTGTTAAGTATAGTACAACACGTTTCTTATAAAACCAAAAAAAACTCGTCGGACAACAAAAAACCACTGCTAGACTTAAGATCTGTAAATATTGTTATAATATACCAATTCGCACCACCAACGCGGCAGCGTTCAGTCATGTACCTACACAAACACATTGTAATGAATAAATTTAATAAAAGGTCATTTGAAACCTTTACTTTTAAATAAAATACCTGAAACTGCACATTCAAAAACGCAATAATTAACACAAAACAATTTAAGCAGACCGAATGGATTCCTGAAATTCAGCAAATATTATGAAGCTAATGACGTAGAAATGTTTCGGCGTCGGGGTGTATCGTATATCAATATTCTTCAAATTACACAAACACACATACCTAACAAGATATGGATAATGCACAAAAAATACTGAAACGATAAAACATTGCAACTGCAACATATCTGCTCGGGTTACTGGCTACTTTTATTACCGTAAACTCCTCTTGTAGGTTAGGGTCATGTCATCCAATTATCGATTTCTCGCGGCCCACCACAACCCGTGCACAGTAAAAATGAATAGACCTTACCTCGAGGGAAACTGATGTGGTCCTCATTCATATCTCTTCTGCGACAGACGGTGAAGAATGGTCACCAAACGTTGTGAATCAACATGAGTCGGATGCACTGGGTCGGCGGAGAGCGCGCAGTGTGGCTCGCTCCTCGACTGCGCATGCGTCCAGGGCCCGACCCCTCGCACATTTATCCACCACTTTATACATTTTAATAATTCAGCTATTGGATGCGTACTCGAGTTGATTGAATGTAAGAGCTTCAATAGTAAACCTAGATCTAGTTGACAGGATCTTTTAGATGTACTTAGATGTTGAAGAATATCACTGGAATGTTTGGATATAGCTAACATCTAGGGTCTAGTCTAGGGTGTATTAGATAGGTAGTATTGGTTTTTATTGCACTTCTGCGAGTAGGTAGGTACTGCACTGACTCATAAATAAGTGCCTACATAATATCCATTATCATAGGTACATGTTGATGACATATTATGCTATTAGCTTTCTAGCCCTCCTTAGAAACACCTTCGAATTATTAAATGATCCCGTACCTACGTAGGTAGTTAATTTCAATAAACGTCTTGTTTGATCAATAGTTCAGCGACCGACAAGGTCTCGAACTCGCCTGGTGACGTCATCGCCGACTTGTTACTCGCTCGAATACACAATTTTTTCTTCTGGCAGTCCCATCACCCGTCCAATGCTTAATCGAAATTTAAACAAGTTGTCGGTACATACTTATTATACCTGAATTTCAGATGTCTACATGTGAAGATCATAATTTGATATTGAGATTAATCTAAGTATGTTTTTTTTAATGGAATCGTCAGCTGCTAGCTGATAAGTAGATACTTGTTGAATGTTGAATACGGTATCTTCAATGATTTCATAGTTGAGACGTACTCTAAGATACCGTATTCGGTACATGTAGGTATTATGTAAAAAGTCTATAAAGTATTATTTTAAGAGTCCATTTTTAAAAAGAAGGTTCATATTTTAGAAGATTATTGTATCTGAATTTTAACAAAAAAAACCTTGTGTTCCCTTTCTAAGTACCGGCAAATTGTATACTGTTTGCGATTTGGTACTTATACTACCTCATACTAACATACGATAAAAGTCAATTAGGAAAAACAAGCGTTGTTTGATAACAATTTCATTTGCCTGGCTTTGCCACAGCCATGGCTTTCTTGTTTCCCCTCAGAGCGCAACACTTACCTTCAACTGAAATCTTTAAAAAAAACTTATCATTCGTCCATCACATACACACACTTCTGCAAATGGCTGTGTGATTTTAATGTGAATTTTAATGGATTTTTATTATTATGGAAATATAATGAATAAAATTACACAGTTTAACATCAAGTGATTGTGAGTGGTTTTCTCTTTTGTATTTTGTGCAATCGTTATTTAAAAATGAGCAATCAATAAATCGATATAGTCGTTAGCAACTTATAAATCAGAAAAAGGTACAGTGTTGACGCCATTTTTATAACAATAAACCGATTTCGGTACAGCTTTTTACATAACTAGAGGAATGCATGGCAGGTACCATGCAAGGAACAACAGTCTAATTTAGACTAGTAGTCCCTAATAAGTATACCCTCAAGTAACCGTGCAAGCAAGCCGCAAGATAGTTATTTGTTGAACTAAAGATATAACTATGTGATATTCCGCTGAAATGACTTGATCTCTGTAACAAACTGCCATTGAAGTACGTACGATCCATAAAATTTCAACACCATCATATTTCAATCACATACCGGATAGCGCAGTGGCTTGTAACTACTGACGTGCCGAGAGTCCCAGGTTCGAACACACATATTATTTCTCCACGGGTCTTGGTTGTGCCTGAAGGATGGCAACAGGCTCTCGCCCCTATTACACATGTTGCGCCTAAAGACGGCACCGAGCAAAAGTGGGTGCAGCTCTGCACCTCTGCCTACCCCGCAAAGGAATAGTCACTACAGTAGAACAAGGCATGTCTTTATTTCCAATACTTTAAAACAAATTAAGACTGTTCAACAATTAAAATGTTTGCTACGCGGCGTAGCAACTGTCGTAGCAAGAAAACTCGTAGCTACCGCCCGGCGTAGGCCGATCACGATTTTCTTGGAAAACTTATTTTATTGCCGAACTTTTATACCGGTATTAAAACTTTATCTCGCATCGTTTAATAATCATATAATGATTACACTCCGTTCTAAACAATTAAACGCTCACATAACTACTTCAAGTAGGTTTGGCTATTGGCTTTTTATTACAGCTGCACACTATCGATTAGTGTGCACCGATAAGCGATATTTAACAAAAGGTAGGTGTAACAAATCTGCGAAACCTACATAAACAACACATAAATACAGCAAATGTATTATGAAAGGAACAGTACTTACTAGATATAACATCAACTTCTAAAACATTGGAACGAAATTTTCTTAATTTTTGAATTGACCGTATCGATTCTGCTGTAGGTGACTGAATTTCACCTTACTTAGTATGGGTCTGGCTAGTCACTGATAGATGGTGGCTAGATTCTTGCCCTTTTCAGTTGCGATTGTTGAACTTTGAATCCTACCGTCTCTGTACAGAGCTCAGATTCATGCGAATATCAGCTGCATCGGTCTTTTTAAGTGTTATTGGAATATGGGGTGTAAAACTGGTATATTATGGGTTATAATCGTCGGATTTCTCTCAATTGGTCGGGAAGGCAGTGCGCATGCGTGCAGCCTCCCGGTCCTCAACCCGAGACAGTGGATTCGACGTCGCGCAATATCCCTGCAAACCAAAAAATAACAAAAAAAAACTCAAAAATCATAACTAATTTCCTTACTAAACTGGAAATTAATTCCATAGACAAGCCTATTTACCTGCTGATCTTCTCACTTTGAGTATTTTAGCTGGTAATATAACGTGGTGAACATTATGTGTGGCCATCATAGCTCATGTTATTATTTGACTTTGCGCCTCCATGCACTCGGTGACTCCGTGTTACGTATGTGGACCTGATGACAGTGACATGAACAAGTCATAACTTGGGGTGCCGCCTGAAAGTGAGTTAGTTACTTAGTATGTTTTAATGTACAATGTTATGTTGATAGTTCTTAGGTATTATAACTTGCTTTTTAGGCAGCTTCAAAACTTGGCCCTAAATTTTTTCCCATGGGTATCCACTGACAAACTTAGCGAGGGATAAGTATTCCTGCATTCCTCATGCCAGCATTCTTCAGCAAAGAGGCGTTTACACTTACTGACTGACTGGATGCTATAGGTATACTATACCCTACAAAATCGGGCCTTGCAATAATATTCTCATACGGTCTGGCTCAGACCGGCGTACTCTTATCTACTTCAAATTCAGCTACTGTATACTACCGTCGCTAGTTGAATTTAGGCTCGTGCTAAACAAATTTTAGGTACGAATTTATTTTAAAATATGTAATCTTCCGTCGTGTAGGTAATTGTTAAGTAATCTTGTTAATGAAGCATGTGTCCTTCCATCTCTGCTGAATGATTTATTCTATTGTTTATTTTCTTCTTAGATGTAAATTAGTTTAAAATACTGACCAAATTATTGAATGACTTCATAACTTAACTGGTTTTCTATTGAGAACGTACGTAACACGTCAGGGAGATCGCGTCTTTGAAAAAAAATACGAATTAAAGTAAAGGCCTAAATATTATTTTTTCGAACAATTAATTCCAAATTCCTCTCTTTGTTTTATTAATAATCCAGATTTACTATCGATCTCTGAGTGTTATTTACTTACAGATACAATTGGGCGCCAAACTTTATTTGACGTAGGTAATGAATACAATGTTAATTGCAGGATGGTGTCCCTGCTGGGCGAGGGCGGGCGCGCGGCGGCGGCGGCGGCGGCGCTGCGGCCGCGGCACTGGCTGCTGCTGGCGCTGGTAGCGGCCGGCAGCTTCCTGCTCCTCTCCATCAGCAGCGGCTCCGAGCTGGTGTTCCTCGCCCCCGCGCCCGCGCCCTGGCGGCCCCCCCCGGCCCCCCCGCGCTACGCCATCCGCACCCCCGGCTGCACCATCCCCGACCTGCGCGCGCTCGACCCCGCCGTGCGGCCCTTCGTGAGGACCCCGCGCGCCGAGCCCTGCCGCAACTCGCAGCACCCGCTCGTGTCCCGCAACCTCACGCACCTGTGGCTCAACCGCCCCAACCTCAGCTTCTACCCCATGCCCGACCGCGGCAACGTGACCTGCTGCTACAAGAGCTTCTACCGGCCGGCGCGCGTGGACGACGTGGAGGCGCCGGCCGACGACCGCGTGCAGTACGACGACTGCGTGTGGTTCGACGACGCCGTGGAGGTGACTCGCGAGTTCGCGCGCGTCACGTGCCTCAGCGCCGACGCCACCGTGTACGACGACTTCCACCTGTTCGCGCTCCCCCGGGAGCCCGAGCGCCGCCGGAACGACTCCGCCGCGCCCGACTACAACGTCATCGTCATGGGCGTCGACGGCGTGTCGCGCCTCAATTTCCACAGAACTATGCCTAAAACACTGGCCTACATAAAAAGTAAGGGTGCTATTGAACTACTAGGATACAATAAGGTCGGCGACAACACTTTCCCCAATTTGGTGCCGATGCTCCTCGGAGCGTACGACACGGACATAGAGAAGATGTGCTACCTGAAACGAAAGAAGACGTTCGACAACTGCCCGTTCGTGTGGGAGCAGTTCCGCAGCGCCGGCTTCCTCACGGCGTTCGGCGAGGACTCCGCCTTCCTGGGCACCTTCAACTACGGCAAGCACGGGTTCGTGACCACGCCCACCGACTACTACCTGCGCACCTTCATCAGCGAGGCCGAGGCCACCGTCGGCAACAACGTGGACTTCAACACCGCCATCTGCCTCGGGGACCGGTACTTCTACAGCGTGCTACTCGACTACATCCGCGACCTGACGGCGGTCCTGTCACCGGCGAGCAGGCTGTTCGGCTTCTTCTGGGAGGTGACGATGAGCCACGACCACCTCAACTACCCGATGCTGATGGACGACGACTACGAGCGGTTCTTCCGGCACGTGGACGCGAGCGGCTTCCTCAACGAGACCGTGGTGCTGTTCCTGAGCGACCACGGCATCCGCTGGGGCGACATCCGGCGCACCAAGCAGGGCCGGCTGGAGGAGCGCCTGCCCATGGCCTACTGGCTGCTGCCGCCGTCCTTCCGCGCGCGCTACCCGCGGGCCGCGCGCGCGCTGCGGGACAACGCGAGGCGCCTCACCACGCCCTTCGACGTGCACGCCACGCTGGCCGACCTGGCGGACGCGGCTGCGCTCAGCGACGACAGCCTCGCGCGGAGAGCCGCCGAGGCGCGCCCCGACCGCCGCGGCATCAGCCTGTTCCTGGACGTGCCGGGGAACCGCACGTGCGAGCTGGCGGGCATCGCGGACCACTGGTGCACGTGCCACGCGGGCGCGCGCGTGCCGGTGCGCGGCGCGGCGGTGCAGGCGGCGGCGGCGGCGCTCGTGCGGCACGTGAACGACGCGCTGCGCGGCGCCGCGGGCTGCCGGACCCTGCGGCTGGACGAGGTGTTGGACGCGGCCGAGCTGGCGGAGCGGGGAACTGGGGGCGCGGCGGGGGAGGAGGGGGGGTGGCGCGAGCTCACGCTGGTGGCGCGCACGGCGCCGGGCGGGGCGCTGCTGGAGGCCACGCTGCGCGCGGCCGGCGCGGGCTGGGCGCTGGCGGGCGCCGTGAGCCGCCTCAACCTCTACGGGGAGCAGAGCCGCTGCGTCGCCGACCCCACGCTCAAGCTCTACTGCTACTGCTACTGAACCCACACTACTCTGCCAACCACACTGTGATATAATATTTGTAATGTTTAGCCGCTACATATTCATTCTACGAGTGCTCAAAGCGTGAGTAGGTTAGGATACCTCGACTTAGGAAGTCAGGTGTGTGATGAACTATTTTATATTCATGTGAGGTTTTTAATGTTCATATTTAGAAAATAGAACACGAGTACTTATTGATAATTAAGTGTAAGGTGTATAATACCGATGATGTATAAACGTACAAGATAAAATTTTTAATGTCGCTTTAGTAAGATCTTTAGGACTGACTGCTAGTGATTGGTAAGGAACATTATGTATAATATTCTTAGTAATTGCTAATATTATTAAAACTTGCCATTGTGTATACCAAAGCATCTCTTCCATTATTTAAATATTATTGATATAATTAAAGCTGCGTACAGACCGGCCAAACGAACGTCAACGAACGGGTTTCGTTCACCTTCGTTGCTGCAATCTGCCCTGTATTATGTATGATAAATATCCATCGTTGGCCGTTCGTTGGCCGTTCGTTGGCCCAGTCTGTACGCGGCTTAATATAAATGTCGTAAATAAGCTCTAATTGCTTGCAACAACAGTAGTGTAATGGTATAATTTTCATTATAACCAGGGCCTCGATCATAGCATTTAGATTGGAAAATCATTATACCGTCTGTATCATAGTAGGTATATATGAGTCACTGAGAAATATCCATATAGGTACTGTATAAAGTAGATAGTTCAATAGTTACATAAAATGAGAAGAATCGCTCAGTATAAAAAATAGGTAACAAGAAATCAAAAAGTACCTAGGTGCAGGAAAAAACCATTAAGCAGGCATTTATTTAAGTATATCGGCAAAAGACAACGCAGCATCGAAAATGAATTGGTATCATTGTGATTTCTTTGCTCAGCATTTTATTTTAAGTAAGTACTTATAGGTGTATACTTGATCTATGATTTTTATTATAAGTAGTTACTTTTATTGTTTAGCTGTAGGCTAAGTACTTTTTAAGCTATTTGTTACATCAATGTGGTGTTTAATACCAGCTTAAAGGTATATTTTATTGAATGAATGTATGCATATTGTTTGAAATAATATAATATTTTAATGTTGCCCATGATGTATTCATTACGATTGGTCTCCTCTTTCGGATAAGTACTATCCCATCAAAAACAATACTTGTCAAAAAAACCAAGTCTTGTAACTCATTTGTTCTACGATAAAAAGTTGTAAGATCCATGTAATACCAAGTCTTATCCACGCACGCATCTCAATCTTAAAAATATTTAATGTTTTAAATAAATATATTGACTTGGTCATCGCACTAAATAATTTAATTAACACGTGTTTCCATGCGATGGCCCAGTCAATATATTTATATAAAACATTAAAGATTTTTAAGATTGAGATGCATGCGTGGATAAGACTTGGTATTACATGGATCTTACAACTTTTTACGAGTTACGAGACTTGGTTTTTTTGACAAGTATTGATTTGATGGGATCTCATTTCTTTTTGTATTTTGTAGACAGTTCTACTTTTTTTTCTTTTCGGTACCTTCTAGGTACGTAGGTGCGTTAACTTAGTTTGGTAGGTACCTACCTACATAAATCGCTAACTTGAGGTAAGAATCAAGAATCTTTGTTTTTGGCTACGTAATGTACGTAATGAATAAACGTAACTTTGATACTTTGTACTGCATCAAACCCTAATTAAATTTCAACCTTAGTGTGCCTTAGTTTCCAATACACAAAGTTCATTGTACATTAAGAAAATTTTACTGTAAGTGGTAGCACTGGTAGCCTGATGTGCTTTGTCCGTAGGTAGGTAATCCATCCTTTGCGGATTTAATTTGCATGACGGGAATTTTTTGCTCGATTTGGCAGGGGCACTACCGTGCGCCTATATTTACTTGATGGGGGCACTGCCGTGCCCCCAGATATGTGATTATGAAATTATTTAAGCAGTTATGTACCTATCTAGAAAACTGGACCAAAATTGAAAAATTTTACTCGAGTTGGTGGTAGTAGAATTTTACTCGACTTCAAATATTTTAGTTTTTTCTTGATTCATACACCAAACACTACTTATATTCCAAATTTGAAGCTTCTAGGTCTACTAGAAGTGCCTTAGAATTTTTATGATCGGTGAGTGAGTGAGTGAGTGAGTCAGTGACAAAATTAAGAAACTTTGACCCGTTATAATTCTTAAACTACTGTTTCAAATTTCATGAAATTTGAAATATACCGTGTCTTTACAATACCTGCATGGTTAGTGAAATTCAGTCTTCTAGTTTTATCCACAACGACGTTTAAGGGGGGGTCGAAAATGGCCTGAATTGCTTCGAGAAAAGGATGGTACGGCCGCGGCCGTGCCGCTTTTTTGCTCGACTTGCCGTGCCCCCAGATAATATACCTAGGTAACTCAACAATAAGTGGTAGTTCGTTAGTTCCCGTCGTCTTCACGGGCGGTCACGATATATCAAACATAATATTATGACGTGATATGAAAGTTTCCACGTTGTGCATGTGACATGCGGTTTAGGTGGCTACACCCGCTACCGCGCCCGCGAGTTTAATATGAACAAGCAGGGTTTACACATCATATCAGTCACGCGTGTTTTGAAACTATACAAGGCCAGAACGCACCCATAGTGTACTAGCACTGTATAGTTTCAAGTGAAAAAAATAAATATTTTACTTGAAAATATACACGATTTGTGCGTACTAATCGCGTATACTTTCAAGTTGGGATTTACGGGTTCCGCTCATCTCGCATAATCTTTATTGACCAAAACTCATTTCGCATAACTCGTATGGTCTAAACTTTTTTGGCCGAACCATCACTTTGCCTAGACTTATGTGGCATAAGGCTCGTTTGGTCTAAAACTCTTTAGGCACAATCTTTAAACACCTAAGTTTCGTTTGCTCAAATTTATGTTCGTCTATGCCTATGTATAATCTTGTTTCTCGTAATGTTATCTTAATAAATAATACATTAAGTATGTAGTAAATGTACAAATTGTGGTATTTTTCTCCTACATCCTGAAAATCACGATATTGTATGATCAAAAAATCGAAAGTTAACGACCAATATAATTATTACAAACCCCATGAGATCGAAACCTAAAAATAGGTGCGACGACGAGCAAAGTGAGGAGGAGCGTGTTAGGTGCACATGTTCATCAAAACCAAAGCGGAGCGCAGCGAAGCGGAGCGGAGCGTTTTCCAAACAGCGGAAACAATACAAGGCAACAGTTTGCGCTATGTAGGGAGACGCTCCGTCAAAGTTAAAGCCAAACGAATATTATTACTTTGTATAAACCTAATAAACCTATGCCATAGCATTATTAGGCTATTCAAGATTTGGCCATACCATTATTAGGCTAAACAATGTTATGCGAAATAACTTTTTACTAAACGAGATTTATGCCATACGATTTTCGGCGTAACGAGACTTTGACCAAACGTTACTATGCAATACGAGATTAGGCAAATAAATCTTATGCCAAAAAAGGTAGAACCGGGATTTACTGAATCGTACTTGAAAATATACATTGCTATTACGCATATTGCTTGATTGGCGTACTTGTCGCATATAATTTATACCTACATGCTGATTCTAATTTACTTAACTATTTCGGTAAATGTAAATGACTACAATTGACTTGTTCTGCCTGTCATACCTATATAATGATAATAAATGACGATGAACAAGCTCTAATTTGATAAATTGATATTTATAGCAATCATACTTGCAAGTAAGCATACCTACTAATATCTTACTGTTTAAATGAATTAAGAGTAATACTTACTACACTCCTGAACGGATAAGAATAGCTTAATGACGCCGTCGGCAATATTAAAGTGCATTTAACAGCACATCAAAATATTATTATAACCAACTAAAATAGTAAATTTTGATCAAATTTTAAATTTAGTGGTTTATAAAAATTAGGGTCATTTGGTGTTGACTTTTTGCTACTTGGACTTATTCATTGCTCGTGAGTGTAGTAGGTATGTTGGACACACACACACACACACACACGCACGCACACATACACAGACACACACGCGCTCACAGACACCCACACACTGGTTATAAAATTAATTTAAATTATTATTTGATTTTGTGTTCTATTTTTGTTTATTTACCAGTAAGGCCCTAATCTGGAAGAGAACTGTCTTCTGAAATACAAATTTTTATCTAGTTAGGAAAACAGTGCTCAATATACTTTGTACGTATGTTTTTGGTGAAATAAATAAATCTTTAAATCTTTTTTTTTTAATCTTTTTTTTAGAGCGGTGGTAGCTCAGTCGGGTAAGCGCCCGCTTCTCACGCAAGAGATGCGGGTTCGATCCCGGCGCTGACATGTGCCAATGAGTTCTTTTAACTTAAGTACAATGTATACCATCGCTCTTACGGTGAAGGAAAACATCGTGAGGAAACCTGCATATCTAGATTTAGCACATCTAGATATGTGAACCCACCAACCCACAGTGGGCCAGCGTGGTGGGAAATGGTCCAAGCTTAGGAAGGCAGTTTAGACCTTGGGGATATGCACAAAGGTTCCACTCGAGAGAGCCAGGTGCAGGTACTTACACCCCCACAGAGAATATAATAGAATATAAGTAATATAATAATCTTTTTTTAAATAGACATATTTTTCATCAAGTTTTGAATTCACCGTAATTGTCTTTTATGAATTGTTCTACACCCTCTTATGAGATAATTTTTACTTTTAACAACAGTTCTACAGTTTAATATCAATTTACTCTTTAACTTATGGTGTAAACAAAAAACACGTTACGAAATTAATGCCAAGTGCGGAATGATGATGCAATGTTTAGAAAGCAATGGACTTTATTACTATTTCGCATGAAAGAAAGAGAGAGCAACAATTCAAAAGGGCTAGCTGGTAACTAATCACGTATAGTTTCAAGTGCTCGCATTGCCGCTTGGCGCTTGAAAATATACACGATTAGTACGCAGTGGTAACTGCTGCAGTATATTTTCAAGCCATAATTTTGGCCCAACTTACTTGAAAATATACGCGATTAGTGCGTAATGGCCTTGTATACTTTCAAGTAAATCATGGCACCATTTTAATTTGAAAATATACGCGAGCAGTCCCAACCTCTGCGTTCTGGCCTTGTATAGTTTCAAAACACGCATCAGTCACATCACATCCACAAGGTGTGTAAGTGCACTGCACAGTATAGACTATAGATAATTAACTAGATAGAGATTATGTAAAACCTCAACTACAATATGTACGTACCTACTCAACAACACAATCTCGACGATCTCGACTTGATATATTATGTTTTCCTCATCCAATGCGTCCAACTCTAGCGGCTACGTTCAGGCGACGCTACGTTTGTCTTTTCATGAGATAGCTCAGGTGTTGCGGCTGTGGGTGTTCAGCGGAGGATTTCCCGTCTTTGCTGCGCTATGCAGTAGAATACGAATATTATTTATTTATTTATTAGAGTCAATATTAAGTTAGCGCCTTGTTAATGTGTTACAAGACGAAGTTCGGACTTGCCAGCCACATAAGAGCACATAATGGACTGTTGTCGGATACGACGAAGAGGTCATCATCTATGGGCACACTCGAGTCCACGTTGTTCTATGATAGGAAATATGAAGTCTTTTCAAAAACTGGATCGATCGGTACTAGATGGCGGACGTACCCGGGGTATAGCTGAACATAAAAGAGTAGAGAATAATTGAGGGCGTGGCAATCTAAGAAAGTGGCCACACTATTATAGTATAGAAAACGGACAAAAGTATCACGATACTTTAGCAGAAAAAATCAAAACGAGAAATGTTTCAAATATTTACTAATTATAAAATGCCACTTTTTGGAGAGGTTTATGTTAAGAGAAGAAATTAGTAGGGGAGAGGGGGGCAGTCTTGAATGAATTTCATTAAATCAAATCAACTGTAACTTTTATTTCATTGTGTATTTCATAATGTTTTTTTGCACTGAAACACGTGTTGGTTATCCCATTATGTAATTACTATAGGAGAAAAGTGATAGTATCACACATCGATATTTTATTACAGTTTTTTCTTGCTCAGGAAAAAGTTCAAATGTGCCCCGGCAATTCTTCTAAAAC
This sequence comes from Plutella xylostella, assembly GCF_932276165.1. Classification (NCBI taxonomy): domain Eukaryota; kingdom Metazoa; phylum Arthropoda; class Insecta; order Lepidoptera; family Plutellidae; genus Plutella; species Plutella xylostella. The sequence continues at coordinate 3,817,333 of NC_063984.1, read as the reverse complement.
TGTGTTTACCGATTTTCCTGCAACAAATTATTTAATTGGTCAGAAAAGCAGTGACTTGCAAATTATTATGTCTGGGGAATTTATACCGACACATATTCTTACACATATTTTTACAATATTTACTCTAACACGGAGAGACCGACACACATAGACACCTACAGCTGTAAAACTTATCGATACCCTTTTTGAGTCAGGGGTTAGTAAAAAAGTATCTAGACCTGATGTTTTAACAACATTAGCATCCAGACCCTGATGTCATGTAACGTTTGACACTAGTATTTTCTAACCTCTATAAGAATAACAAATACACATTGAAAGGCATTCTATTACATCAAAATAGTACTTTTTTACAAGAAATATAAGCAATGTATGTTAATGGTTAGAAATTAAGTACCTACTCACCAGTATAAAACGCTGCTGTTTCATAAACATCGTATATATTGACTAATACTTCTTCAGCCTCATTCTCCGCCAAATATCGTAGGTAAACGCTGTAAATCATCTGTCTAGCTTCGCTGCGAATGCTTTTATTCATTTTCACCTCGTGAACAAACTCAACAATCCACAAAACTCCAAAATGAAGCAAAATTCGATTTGTTTATACAGGAACAGGGAGAGTTTGACATTCAAACCATAGAAACAGACCACAAATCACGAGTTTTTTTTTATTGCCAGGTTTAAATCTGTTTAGTTCCAAAAACATTAATCTCTACTCTTTTGTGTTCAGCTATAGAAGCGCGAGACCATCAGTTATTATTCCGAGCTTGGCAGTTACTACTCTGTGGGGGTAACCTTAATCTGTGATTTGACGTTAGCGTTTTGACAAATGACATTGACATATTTTGGTTCTTCAGTTTGTCACGTTGAGTTGATTTTTTAGCCAAAATTTCGTACATTTTTAGTAAAAAATGAATGGTTAATGGACAGATTTGTAGAAAAGTTATACAGAAACGTAAATATGTCCCTTATTCACAGAGTTTTAAACAGGAATTGTATATATTCGCCGCTATTTAAAACAGTGAGATGTTCGAATGCTCTTCAAAATTGTCCTCTACGGATACGATCAAGTGATCTCTGTTACAAGATTTCATCACACCAGTGTAATGTTAAATTATTACCTTTATATTCATCATCATCAGTGTCACTAAGAACTCTTACATCGCAGAATGACAATACCGACAAGACGAAGAAAGATAATCAGAAAGAGGTTAAGAAACCTGGTCTCATACAGAGATTCAAGCAAATGTCTAGGGATTACTGGTACGTTCTTCTTCCCGTGCACGGAGTGACATGTCTACTTTGGTATGGTGGCTTCTATTACTTAGTGAGAAGGTAAAGTTTTTTTTTCATTTAAGTATTAAATTTAAATATTTTTTTATTGAATTTTTATGCTTACTATATCTGTCTTATAACTGTTTCAGTGGCGTGGATGTAATAGCCCTCCTGGAGTATGTGGGAGTGACGGAGAAGCTGCTACAGCCACTCAGAGAGTCCAAGGCGGGGTACTTTGCTCTAGCGTTTGCTTGTTATAAGATTGCCTCTCCTCTTAGATATGCTGTTACTGTTGGTGAGAGTGTAATTATACTTATAAAAAAATATTTCTGTTAAAAAATAACCATATCATTAAATTTAATTCTATGTTTGTTGATGAGTAATGTTTGCAGAAAGTTAACCATATTTTTTACTTGTGGTATACAGTATATTTTTAACTAATAGAATACTTGTTGCCTTATTACAATGACTAATTGAAATATATTTTCAGGTGTGACAACATTAGCTTTGAGAAAGTTAATAGCCCTAGGCTTAATAAAACCAGTACCATCCTCCCAACGTCTCAAAGAAATGATGCAAGAGAAGAAAGATAATCTACAAGAACGGTATCAGGAGAGCAAGCAGACTTACAAGGATCAGTTAAAGGAATTTAAGGACAAAGTTAAAAAAATGTGATAGCAAGTGTGTACAATATAGTGAGTCTATTTGTCTAAGATGCATGTCACAATCAACTTGAAATAATAATTTATTGCCATGCTTCCCTAATGTAATGTGGTCTTACTAAAATAGTATGATTCATAAATTTAAAAAAAAAACTGTAGATCTGTTCATTTGCATGCATGTGCGAGGGACATTTTTGAAATACTAAAACTAAAGCTAGTGAGATGTAGAGACACTAATTCAGAATAACTAAGCATTCTAAATAGATTCTCATAAAACTCTTGATGGAAAATTTAGAACATGCACAAAGTAATGTGTAAATAGAAAGTTCAAAATGATAAGTTTATTGAATGCTGCACAGAAACTATAGTATATTATTCTTTGATCATTTTAAATGCATTGTAAGATATCACTATACTGAATATATTTTAAGAAGTTTTCTATATATGCCTATGAGGATTTTTAAATAAGTTTTAATGTTCTGGCTGTAGATATAGAGGTTTTTTAACATGTTAAGAAATGAACTATCATATCCGAGTTTTATTTTGACGAAATACCTGAGCAGGATCTTATTTTTACAGGTACTTTGGAAACTAGTCATGTAAATTGAAGAAAATCGCCGCTCCACTCTGTGACGTAGATTGTTAAGTGATTCTATTGTTACAATTTAAACATGTTAATATTTTGAATGATTTATTGTTTAAAAAGTATTTAAATAATAAAAGTATTCCTTAACAAAATCTGCTCTATCTTATATGATGTAGGTATCAAATAATCACATTTTAAATCAAAATTTACAAATATTAATGAACTAAATATAACTGTTTTAAGTACAAACAATACAGTACTTAACTGGAATGCTTCAGTTTGTACATTACAAACTCATAGTGTACTTATTTATATTAAAATGTGTAAATGCATTTTATAACATGGGCCATTTTATCATTTCACTTTAGATGAATGACAACAGTACAAACCTTTTAGGAGAAACATTTTGGCAATTCCTTACGTTTAGTGAGTAATAATTATTTTCAAAACATTGGAAATTCATGTATTTACCACATATGTCAAGATGTTCTTCCTTTATATACATTCTATGAATATAATCAAATCCCGGTACAATTATTATTAAATGCAATACTTCTACAATTAACATACAATATAATTATAAAGCAGGTATTTCATAATATTTTATCCAATTCCTATTAGTTTCTAAATGTTATGTATGGCAGACATATTTTGAACCATATCCGTAAATATAAAGCCGTGTATGCTTACAGCCGCATTAGTCTTTAAATTATTACATTATGATGAGCATTTAGGTAAAAATGTATGTTACGAAATTTCAAACACATACATATTCTATTCTGAATAACGCTGATTCATAGAGATATTAACTATTACAGTTACAAATAAATAAATGCCATGTCATTTTGATGTGAAGCTTCGATAACAGTGATTTAAAAATACTAAAACTTGTTCTATAATGATCACAATGGAACAGGCATCAATCTGTTTGTTATTAGGTTTTAGTTACCAGTTATGATATTATAACAATCATAGACTACTATTTATACAGAAATGATACCATTTTCACACTAGTGTTTGGGGTTCTGGCAGTGACAGCTTAATTTTTAGCGTGAGATGCATGAATTCGTTGGAGTTGGTATTCAAGAAATAAAATTTACTATAAGTTACACTTTTTTAACAGATATACATAAAATTATAACATTACTTATAATTTATGTCTAAAACAGTATATTTCTAATATCAAATCTTAAAGAGTTTTAGCCTCCATTTAACGAGTGCTAACTTGTCCTCTCTTCAAACATCACAATAACTAATTTGTATAACATTACTTTTGTGAAACGTCGAGGGCTAAACCTCATTGTCATGGTATAAAATAATCCATTATTAAAGCAATTTTAGAGCCTTTATTTTCATAGTTATGCAATCAGAGCTACACACGTCAACATAATTAAAGATTAAATGTTAATAAAGTTCTTCTATTCCTAGGCAAAATGCGCGTACCTTATACAGGTGTAATAATTATAAATGTATAGATAACGGTTAATATATCACTGCATGTGGCCGCTGTAGCCATAGTCCTAACTCCTTCCTTATTGATATAAATCTGCTCAATACGTAAGCGTTTTCAGAGGGGTAACCCAATACCACTTTTAGTCGCGCGCTTAGAAACCACCACTGCGCTTCCATACATAACCAAGTCTATAAGACTTTATGAGTTAAAAAGGTGAATGCGACTGTTTCGATACCAATTAGTTTCTCATTGCTCATTCTAATGGTAAAAAAATTGGCATTAGGTTACCTTCTGACTTAGCTCGCTAATAATCGTCATCATCACCTATAGTTACCACGCCCGGCTACCCCATGTACTGGTAGGAGGCGGGCGACAGGCGCGGCGGCTGCGCCAGCCCCGGCCCGCCCGACGCGCCGATGGTGGTCAGGTGGCACGCGCGGCACATCAGCTTGCCTGGGGAATATGAGTAATGCTGTTTTGTAGGAATATCGAATATAGGATGATTCTTCTGAAACCTTATGTTATGACTAATCAGGTGAGTCCAATAGGCAGGAAAATCTTTTAGGGTGCACAAAATAAGCTAACCCAAGTACCTATGCAAAAATCTGAAACGTCCGGCGCATCTTGGACTGTCGGCGATTAACAACGTGACAAAAGATATCCGTCGCGCTCGCTCTTGAGGCTGCGGGATATGAGTGAGTGCGATACAAAAAGTTTGTCACGTCTTAATAGCGCCGGTGCTAGCCATTCAGACTGGGCAATCCTTTCATCGCGACAACAAACGCTAGTCCAGCTCTAGTGTCACTGACAGAAGAACACCATCTAGATCGTCAGCTTGTTATTCAAAAACAGTCCTTACCGGCTAAAGGATAGCACCGCTTGTCGGGCTCGTCGGTGAGCTGCATGCCGCACACGCAGCACATGTAGCAATCCACGTGGAAGTCCCGGTCCATGGACACCACGCGCACTGTCTCGTCCGTGCCCTCTACTGGGGTTATACCTGAAAACAAACACAAAATGTATTAGTCTTCTTCCTGTTTATTTAAAAACTTTATTGTATACAAAATGCCTACATGGGTACAATAAAAAGATGGCGATTTAAACTAAACTATTATACAAGGGCGGACTTATCACCTAAACGCGATCTCTTCCAGTCAACCCTGAAGGTAAGGAGACAAGTCAAAATTTATGTTTCTTCATGGTTATGGTGTCGATGGCAACTAAAAAGAACATGCCATGCATGATGGTAAACAGCTATCCGTTAGAGAGTGTGAAAGGTAACACAATACATCGTAAATAAGACGACTTGGACGTAGAAAATAATAGCATTACAGCACTTATTTCACATGACCTAAAAAGTTTCCGGTAGCTAGGATTTCCTATAAGTATAATGTGTTATTCTGAATATACCAGCTGTATAATGCTCGATGAAATGTATTCTGATGTACATATAAGATGGAATGATCAACAAACACTCACAATCTTTCGCATTGATAAAATTATATTCTACTAATATTATAAAAGGCGAAAGTTCGTGAGTAGGTACCTATATGTTTGTAACTTTAATGATTTTTTTGGGATTTTAATGCTGACACCCTGGATTAACACATAGGATTTTTATCACGGAATTCCCACGGGAAAATCATTTAAGGCGGAGCGAAGCTCGCGGGTATAGCTATTAGTAATATAAGTAGTACCTTTCCCGCAGCTAGCGCACTTGGGCGCGAACATGCGGTGGTAGTCGTTGACGCAGTAGATCTTGTTGTCCACGTCCACGGTGAACGGCACGCCGTCCAGGCACTCGTTGCACACGCAGCAGCGGAAGCAGCCCGGGTGGTACGACTTGCCCATCGCTTGGAGAATCTGGGAAGGAAAGTATTGTATTTTTTTTTTACAAAATTTACGCTTTTTTCGTCTCTGTATAGTTTAGGATTCTGATAGCAAACTCTTACAGTCACTTTAAGACCCAGGCAACAAAAGATGTAGAGGTTACGCCCAACGGTTGTCTACGCATCGCCACAACATGGTTGGGAAGCAGTCAAAGTAGGTGTTTGTGTATGTTTGCTTTTATTATAAGAGTCTTTACAACACTAGAAGTGTTGGTAATTAGATTATAGTGTAGTGAGTAGAGTTTATATAGTTTTAGTACTTACCATTTCCATAATGAGATGACCACAAATAGCACACTTCTCGGCGGTTTGTTGGAAGCCAGAATACTGAAACATAATATATTACATTATCTAAAATATGTTTGTTTTCCAAAATCCTTCAGACACTTGCTGTGTAGGGATGAAGAAGCAGAATATAGTGTAGTAGAGTGAATGGAGGAGACCGGCACTCCTCTTGATAGAGTTGTCTAGCAGTGGATGATTAATATTAGCTGATGATGGTAACAAACATCAAATCAAAAGTATTGTTAGTTTATGTAGATCAAATCAGGCTCAAACACTCCGTATTCACAAGAAAAATCATTCACTATATTCTTATCCTTACCAAGTAGTCCTCTTCACAGTAGACCTTCCCGTGCACATTGTAGAATGCCTTGCCGCGGAGCGCGCGCCCGCACGAGCAGCAGATGAAGCAGTTGGTGTGGTACAGGTTGCCCATGGCCTGGCACGCCTGCCCCGCGCCCGTCACGCCCGCGCCACACGTGTGGCAGATTCCTACACACAGTCACACATGCTTTAGATGGTTGAGCAAATAACTAGTTAATGCAGTTCACTAGGATATATGTAAGATTTATATGCCGTACTAGAAGGGTTATCTATCAGAAAGCATAATTTTTTTGTTATTAAGGGCCCGTACAGGGTGACGTGCCGCGCCAATTTTGGGTTTTCAATGCTCTTCACACAGCACACGCAGTGACACGCACACATGTAAGTTTGCACAGTGGGTCGATAAACTTTTACTCGCCAACTTTATTGACAATTATGTTCAAGTACATTTTGGGTGATTTTAGGGTAAGTAAGTATAATTCTTACTTACACTGGTAGGCACCAGGAAAGAGTAGAAATTAATAGGGGTGCCACTTTACTCTATACTCGGAACCCGATTAGCTTTCTCAAACAAATGTGGTATTTACTTGTACAAAGGTAACTACAAGTATTAAAGTGTAGATAATAAGTTTCGGGCATCCTCCAGCCAACTGAACCCCGACGACAAAGCAAAGTAAATACATAGTGTCGCAAAAGGGCTATACTAAGCCAAAAGGGGATGACTCAAGTGGTCATTCTGAACAACTTTTGTTCTACGAGATTTGCAAATTTGCGAAAAAAAATATTCGTTTTCCATGGTAAAAAGTCACATGTCCAACAAAGTTTCTATGAAAAAGGTTTTGTTTTGTTAATTTCCAAAACTCGTAGAGCAAAAGTTCAGAATGACCCCCTGTCTTACTCCTTTTTACCCGACTGCCGAAGGAGGAGGGTATTGTTTTTTGATTGTATGTATATATGTTTGTCTGTTTCTTTGTTCCCTCCTGTAGCCTAAACGGCTTGATAGATTTTGATGTATGAGGTATTGTTAGAAGCGTATTGATGGCGCGATGGTTATGTGGCTATGTGACGTTCCATTAAAATGTACATAGCGCCCAATAGAGGACATAACGTGATGATCGAAAAAATAATAATTCAACTTTGCCGTGTAAGGTATCAAATGAAAGGGCTTGATTTTCACATTACAAAAATATGCATATTGAAGGTATTTAAATAACAACACCAAAATTATTGAAATAAAAAATGATCATGAACTACTGACGTAAAATTTCATAAAATGAAAACTATTAAAAAGTCACAAATAAAAAAATACAATTATAAACAAACGAAAAACCCGACTGTACGCTAAAAACATGAAAACAAGTCCCAATGTTAATGGAAAGTATCGCAGGCGGGGACCAACTTGACCGCCACTCAAGGCCGTTTTCTAAGTAACATTCAGCTAAATGGTGAACCCTCTGCTGGTCCCCGCCTACGATACTTTCCATTAACATTGGGACTTGTTTTCATCTTTTTAGCGTGCAGTCGGGTTTTTTGTTTGTTTATAATTTGTTCAGTACTATATACCGCTTTTTCAATACCTGTAAGTACATTTTTTGGTAGCAGCATAATATTTTTAATTAATTTTAGGGTTTCGAACGTCAAAAGAAAAAAAGCAACCGTTATAGGATCTCTTTGTTGTCCGTCTGTCTGACTGACTGTTTGTCACCGCCCTTTTTCTCAGAAACGGGTAAAGATATCAAGCTGATATTTCGCATAGATGGGGAGTACCCCAAAAAAAATATTATGGTATTCCCTGTCCCACACAAGTAAATTGGGGCTTATATTTTTTCCAGTTATTTTGATGTGTATCGTTTTTTTTCTTTGTTGTTTTGTACAAGTATGTGTTTCTTTTCTTTAAATCTGTATTTTTTTGTTGTTGCTGTCTATGTGTCGTATAAATGTATCTTTATCTTCAAATCACGCCATCTATCGTTTGTTTTTTTTGTGGCTACTGTCTATAGAAGAAATTCCGTCATTAACAATTTTACGTTACGAATTTATTTTTACATTTTCGTGGAGAACCAACAGCATTTTGTTAATAAATAATTATTACTTATGAACACATAACAACTTGATGCCATTAACAGAATGAACTTAGAAAACCCAGTAAACCTAACACAGAGGAAAAATAAAATCTCTTTCTATCTCTCTGAAAAACATACTTAATAGCCCAAACTCGATGCTTTTCTATTCTATTCTATTCTCTGTGGGGGTGTAAGTACCTGCACCTGGCTCTCTCGAGTGGAACCTTTGTGCATATCCCCAAGGTCTAAACTGCCTTCCTAAGCTTGGACCATTTCCCCACCACGCTGGTCCACTGCGGGTTGGTGGGTTCACATATTTAAATTTGCTAGATCTAGATATGCAGGTTTCCTCACGATGTTTTCCTTCACCGTAAGAGCGATGGTATACATTGTACTTAAGTTAAAAGAACTCATTGGTACATGTCAGCGCCGGGATCGAACCCGCATCTCTGGCGTGAGAAGCGGGCGCTTACCCGACTGAGCTACCACCGCTCGATGCTTTTAGCTATTAACATCTTTGAAATAAAATTGAGCCACCACCGTGTTACTGCCCTCATCAGATCCTCACGAGACCATACCTCAACCAGCACCAAGAGACTGTATTTTTGATCCCTAACCTAATGTTCGTGCGTATTGTCATCAGTTAGATCCATTCGCTATATTCCTGCTCCTCATCAGACCTTTACGAGACTGTAATGTAAGATCTATCATGTCATGCCCACTATCTAATTTAATTTAATGTATTGAATATACTGGAAGAATTATGCTTCCTCAATTTCAAATCAAATTATGTTGGTGTCATAAAAGTTGAAAAAGTGCAATGACAACCAATGTGCAGTGATTTTGTATCTGTACACGATAAGATCGCGAGCTGTCAGTGCTGCCTAAACCGACGTGACCCTTCTTTGGAGGCCAGCGGCCAACTGAGTCAAACGTCACTTGTGTTTATGATTTTATAACACAGAAAGCCGCCATAGATATTTGTATGAAGATTTGAGGGAAAAAAATTGCTTAAGTTTGGGATTAATTTACACAAAATAAGTGTGTGTTTATTAAAAAAACAAGGTATTTAGCGCCTAGTCCAAGCCTTGAACTTTATAATATGATAAAAATCATATGAAAATTCTTGATAATTACGACACAGTTGTTACAATACGGGAGTGTGATTTTCTGGTCTTTCGTCATATTCTGAATTTTATTTACAGTTATCCATAGGCATTTACTTGAATTCGAATCATTCAGCACCTAGCTAGACTCTTCGGCTACCTGTGTGATTTTTTTCAAGGTTGTAGAGCATCGTTTACTACATAATTCTATGACAATGCCAACCCTCGATTACCCCTTGCTGACCCTTAAATGTTATTTATTTGTTAAACTTACCAAAATATTCTCCTTCCTCATCCTGTCTTTCCATTTCTTCTTCTAGCTGTCTAGTGAGTTCCTCGATCTTGCGCTGGGCCTCACTGGGGCCCGGCGGGCGCGGCGGTGTGATGCTGTATGGCAGCAGACTCTTGCCACGCCCCCCAGAGCCCCGAGATCCTCCAGACAATTGTGACACTGAACTTGGTGTAGGACTAGGTGCTGGGGACTGGGCCGGAGAGTAAGTTGTTAGCCCAGATACTAAATGTCTGGAACTTATTGACTCAGAAGCCAGTGACACATTGTCTCGTCCTGCTGCAGTCACTGCCGACACGGAGGAGCCTCCAGTCATACAGACATAGTCTGAACCATTTGTGTCTTCAATAATATGCATTTTACTATTTACCACAGTGGGCTTCACATTATAGCTACCATTCATTGGCTTGTCCTTACTCATACTACTGGAAACTGGAGGTTTTGCATGGTAGAACTTAGGGGCAGCAGAAGTAGCAGTCTGCACCTCAGTGGCTATGTTAGCTTTAGGCCTTTGAGCACTGGGAGCTATGGAGGCATACACAGCTGTAGAAGGAACTGGAGCAACCTTTTTTAAAGTGTTTTCTTTGTTTACTAGCATGCTCACATCTGAGTATTTAGGTGGAGCCGACTTCATAATAGTGTAATCACTACCCGGGTTCTCATGTGTAACATTATAGGGAGGAGGGGGTGGGACATCATTGATTCCTTTGTCATTCATTGACATTTGTGACATACTCCTGCTGCTGGCAATATGGGGCACCTGGGGCCCAGGGACTGATCCTTGTTGAATGTACCTCTGATCATTAATTGCTTGTGATGGTTTAAAGTCACTTTTCTTTCCTGGTTCAGCACATAGCATATTCTCATAGACTGAGGGGTTGACAAGCTTGACCTTAGAGCTGACGGGCACCTGGGGCTGCGCCTTGCTGTAGCGCGTGTCGTAGTAGTTGTCGGTGGGCGGCGGCGGTGTTGGCTGGTAAAGGGGGTGGTCACAGGGCGGGGGCGCGGGCTGGTACAGGCGCTCGCCGGGCGGTGCGGGCTGGTAGGGGCCGCCGGGAGCCGCGGGGCCTGCCTGGTACAGCTGGTGGTAGAAGGGCGGCGGCGCCGGCCGCTGGTCGCCGTAGTACTCTACGTTCTCGTACACTGGGGGCACGAACTGCTGGCTCGGCGGGGCTACAGGAATCTCATACAGATCGTCGGTCTGATAACTGAGCGACCTCTGCGATAGTGAGTCGATAGAACGTGTCGGACTGCCAGAGATAGAAGCACTGTTTATATCACGTTTGTTGCTCGACACTATTGTTTCCACACGTTTTGGTGTGGCAAACTTGGAGGATGCAATCACATTGGAGCGCTCGTAGAAGCTATAGTCCTGGCGATTATTTTGCGTGCCGTTATCCAACACAAAGCTCTCGATCGCGCCCACTGGCCGTGATTTGCTGAGGGTGTTATTTGTTTTCGAAGTTGCAACGCTGTGCGCCTGCTCAGTACCGTCCTCCTCATTGTTGGATATTTTCAAATCTTGGAGCCCAAGTATACAACGCTGGTCTTCAGCGTTATTTCTCCTTGAGGGATCCATTTTTATAACTAAAACAAATCAGAAAAGCAAGATAACTATCACTAACACACTTTGTAATTGTAGTGAATCATCTTTACAAAAAAATTATCGAAACTTGATTTTCTTCTCGCTTGCCATCAAAAAACCAAACACACAATGCGTTGTGAAATTGATTTTAATAAATTAAATACAAACTTATTCTGTATTTTTAATATGATCTCAATGATAAATTTAAATTAGATTTTGAACACAACTACAAAAAAGTCCTTGTTTTGAGGATTAAAGCATTGTTGCGTAGGAAAAGTTTCATTATGTTTATAATTTTCTTTTCATTCTATTCTGTGTACATGGTGTCATAAAAAGTTTTTTAAAATCAGACGCCATTTTTATGGAAATTTACGACACGGTGAAGTGCTGTTCTAAATTACTGTAAAAATTAAATAATTTACTACATTAAAAGCTCTAATATCTGGTGCTTAGCTCACCAGACGTATCCATCATGTATGATACCGAAGACGATCAATATGAGGAGGAAGACGTTGAAGAAATCTCTTCTGAACTTTGGCAAGAAGCTTGTTGGATTGTCATCAACGCTTACTTTGATGAAAAAGGTTTAGTACGACAACAACTCGACAGTTTTGATGAATTTATTCAGATGTCTGTCCAACGAATTGTAGAAGATTCGCCCCCCATAGAACTACAAGCAGAAGCTCAGCATTCGTCTGGAGAAATTGAAACTCCACCAAAGTATCTATTGAAGTTTGATCAGATTTATTTATCGAAGCCAACACATTGGGAAAAGGATGGTGCCCCATCGCCTATGATGCCTAACGAAGCACGCCTTCGTAATTTGACCTATTCAGCCCCACTCTACGTTGATATAACCAAAACTATTGTAAAGGATGGAGAAGACCCTATTGAAACTCAACATCAAAAGACCTTCATTGGAAAAATTCCAATCATGCTGCGGTCAACATACTGTCTATTGAGCAATTTAACTGACAGAGATTTAACTGAATTGAATGAATGCCCTCTAGACCCTGGTGGCTACTTCATTATTAATGGATCAGAGAAAGTACTTATTGCTCAGGAAAAGATGGCAACAAACACTGTGTATGTGTTTAGTATGAAAGATGGCAAATATGCTTATAAAACCGAAATTCGATCATGTTTAGAACACAGTTCTAGGCCCACATCCACTCTATGGGTTAACATGATGGCTCGTGGTGGGCAAAGTATCAAGAAGTCTGCAATTGGTCAGAGAATTATTGCCATTGTGCCATACATAAAATCTGAAATACCCATTATGATTGTATTCAGAGCTCTTGGATTTGTAGCAGACCGAGATATACTTGAGCATATTATCTATGACTTTGATGACCCTGAGATGATGGAAATGGTAAAACCCTCTCTTGATGAAGCTTTTGTGATTCAAGAACAGAATGTGGCACTGAACTTCATTGGAGCTCGTGGAGCCCGGCCCGGTGTTACCAAGGAGAAACGTATGAAGTATGCCAGAGAAATTTTGCAAAAAGAAATGCTGCCTCATGTTGGAGTTTCTGACTTCTGTGAAACCAAGAAGGCATACTTCTTAGGATACATGGTCCATAGATTGCTATTGGCTGCATTGGGACGCAGGGAACTTGATGACAGAGATCATTATGGAAACAAGAGATTGGACTTGGCTGGACCTCTTTTGGCATTCTTGTTCAGAGGGTTGTTTAAAAACTTGTTAAAAGAAGTAAGAATGTATGCCCAGAAGTTCATTGACAGAGGAAAAGACTTTAATTTGGAACTTGCAATCAAAACAAAGATCATTACTGATGGTCTCAGATATTCACTAGCTACAGGCAATTGGGGTGATCAAAAGAAAGCTCACCAAGCCAGGGCTGGAGTGTCCCAGGTGTTGAATAGATTGACATTTGCTTCAACACTATCACATTTACGTCGTGTGAACTCACCCATTGGTCGAGATGGAAAGCTAGCCAAACCTAGGCAGTTACACAATACTCTGTGGGGAATGATTTGTCCAGCTGAAACACCTGAAGGTGCTGCTGTCGGCTTGGTAAAGAATTTGGCCTTGATGGCTTACATCTCTGTTGGAAGTCAGCCATCTCCAATTCTGGAGTTCTTGGAGGAATGGTCTATGGAGAACTTGGAAGAAATAGCACCATCAGCTATTGCAGATGCAACCAAGATCTTCGTGAATGGTTGCTGGGTCGGTATTCACAGAGACCCTGAACAGTTGATGGCTACATTGAGAAAACTGAGACGTCAAATGGACATTGTTGTGTCAGAAGTAAGCATGATTCGTGACATAAGAGACAGAGAAATTAGAATCTACACAGATGCTGGCCGAATCTGTCGCCCATTACTGATTGTTGAAAATGGCGCTCTTTTACTGAAAAAGAAACATATTGATAATCTCAAGGAGAGAGACTACAACAACTATGGATGGCAGAATTTGGTAGGAAGTGGTGTGGTAGAATACATTGACACTTTGGAAGAAGAAACAGTCATGATAGCAATGAGCCCTGATGATCTTGCTCAAGTAAAAGAATATGCCTACTGTACCACTTACACTCACTGTGAGATCCATCCAGCTATGATATTGGGTGTTTGTGCATCCATTATTCCATTCCCTGATCACAACCAAAGCCCCAGAAACACCTACCAAAGTGCTATGGGTAAGCAGGCTATGGGTGTCTACATCACCAACTTCCATGTACGGATGGACACACTTGCTCATGTCCTGTATTACCCTCACAAGCCACTTGTGACCACCAGATCCATGGAGTACTTGAGATTCCGAGAGTTGCCAGCCGGTATCAACTCTATTGTCGCCATTCTCTGCTACACTGGTTATAACCAAGAGGACAGTGTCATCTTGAATGCATCAGCGGTGGAAAGGGGATTCTTTAGATCTGTGTTCTATCGATCCTACAAAGACTCTGAATCCAAGAGAATAGGAGATCAAGAAGAACAATTTGAAAAGCCGACTAGACAGACTTGTCAAGGAATGAGAAATGCTTTGTATGACAAGCTAGATGAGGATGGCATCATTGCCCCAGGTATCAGAGTATCAGGTGACGACGTCGTCATTGGCAAAACTATTACACTACCAGAAAACGATGATGAGTTGGAAGGAACTACTAAACGTTACTCAAAACGAGATGCTTCAACATTTTTGCGTAACAGCGAAACTGGTATTGTAGACCAAGTCATGTTGACATTGAACAGTGAAGGGTATAAGTTCTGCAAAATCCGTGTCCGATCAGTTCGTATTCCACAGATTGGTGACAAGTTTGCTTCCAGGCACGGACAGAAGGGAACCTGTGGTATCCAGTACAGGCAAGAAGATATGCCCTTCACTTGCGAAGGACTTACACCAGACATCATTATCAATCCTCACGCTATTCCATCGCGTATGACAATTGGTCACTTGATCGAATGTATTCAAGGAAAAGTGTCCTCCAACAAGGGTGAAATCGGAGATGCGACACCATTCAACGATGCCGTAAACGTGCAGAAAATATCCTCACTCCTGCAAGAATATGGTTACCATCTTCGTGGCAATGAAGTTATGTACAATGGACACACCGGAAGAAAGATAAACGCGCAAGTCTTCTTGGGACCTACATACTACCAACGTCTCAAGCATATGGTGGACGACAAGATCCACTCTCGTGCCCGAGGGCCGGTGCAGATCCTTGTGAGGCAGCCTATGGAGGGCAGGGCCAGGGACGGAGGGCTGCGGTTTGGTGAGATGGAGCGCGACTGTCAGATCGCGCACGGCGCGGCGCAGTTCCTGCGCGAGCGCCTGTTCGAGGTATCGGACCCCTACCGCATCCACGTGTGCAACTTCTGCGGCTTGATCGCCATCGCTAACTTGCGCAACAACACGTTCGAATGCAAAGGATGCAAGAACAAGACGCAGATATCCCAGGTGCGGCTGCCGTACGCGGCCAAGTTACTGTTCCAGGAGCTCATGTCGATGAACATTGCTCCTCGCCTTATGGTAGTTAGTTAAGAATAATGAAATATAATTCCTAATGTAAGTTTTTTTTGGACAAATAAATGATCGTAAACATTTCAAAACTTGTTTTTATTATCACAAATTGACAACATTAAATGCAGCTTACTTAACACAACAATCACAATACAAAAATGTAGAGTAAACTTCTTACATACTTTTGTTAATTTATAAATATCTATAAAATGCAATGAAAAAGATTTGAGGTAAATTCATAACATTACTTAGTGGAAGTGCTTGATTAGAAACTAGATAAACTGACTGGCTATCATAGAATAAATTTTATTCTGGCTATCCACCTAGTTCTAGGATGTGGCGCTCGGATTGTAGAGGTGAGGCAACTTACAACTGAAATAATTATTTAAAATAACAGGGTCTTATTCGTAAATACCTCATCCTGCCCCAATGTCACATCAAATCCAGAGGAGTGTTACAATGTTAAGTAAGTAAATAAAAACTCTTTACTTTTTAACAAATAAATAATTAACGTAAGTATATTAAATATCATGATTTTGAGAGAGAAGGTTCAAAATAATAGTTATATATATTTTAGTAAGTACTATAAGTAGGTATTCTAAACCAAAAAATGTCTAAGTTCAGTAGATTAAGTATGTAATACGTATTTTCTCCAAAGTAAACATCTTATCATTAAATAGTCATGAAGATTCTACTGAATAGTGCATCAAAGACTAAAACAATAGGTAATAAGAATTCGACCAAAATTTTAAATTACCTAATAGTATAAGTAGGTATGTATTGTAGATATTAGGTAAACTTTTTCAAGATGTATTGCTATTATGACTAATGTGCAGTTTAGAAAAGTATTAAGTGCGATATAATGTAGGTTTACGATTCTAAATATTCATACAAACTCCATTTTCTACATTACAAAGGCACCATTGTACTTATAAAAAAACATTCTCATATTCAAAAGAGAAAAGTAAAAACTGGAGTTACTCTTACATTTATTAAATTCTGTACAACATAAGCATTCTGACATTATTGGTCATTTTACGTAGGTATTGCACTGATTCCTAAACTATACTGCACGCCTAAACAATTATATACATTAACATACTAACATTCAGAGTCAGACTTTGTAGAAAAAGTAGGTAAGATAAATCCGAGTATCTTAATATTGCTAGGCGGACCGGATAGCTGGCATCTGCTTCGTTTCGCAATAAGTACCCTGCGTCCGTATTACAGAAGGTAAATAATTATTTAGCCCGCTTATTAGATATGTCATGCTTGCTTCTATGCAACGTTACTTTTACAAGTTACCAGATATGTCCCTAACTCGTAGCCGTGGCTCGGTCAGGCTGTCATCTTTTCATTTGAGTATTCATGATATTTGTAGGCGATTAGTTCACTGCGGCGCGGGTCGAATCGCCCTCGGTTCTTCGTTGCCTTCCTCTTCTTTCGGTCGACTCCATTTGATCATTGTTTCTGGCGATCGGTACAGGAACACCAGCTTAGCAAATAGGTCTTCTTCTAAAGTCATTTCCATCGCTTCCCGAACCTGAAAACATTGAAATATACCTATTAAAATCTTCATAGGAAAAAATAAGAAGAAACGTAAACTTTCAGATGAAGACTTATGAGATTCAAAGATTAACTGCGCCAGACCTACGTGTAATACAGGTTTATACGCAAAACCTGTATAATACATAGTTTATGCATCGGTACATTTTCCGTCACAAGTTTCACCACACTTTCCGCTAGAGGCGCCACTTTGTATGCATCTCACAACGTAATTTTTCCTCGTTTGTTTCAACCCAGATGTACCCACAGCTGCACTCACCAGGTAGATGTCGAGGCACAGTTGGAGCACGCGGTCCACGTTGGGCAGGTCGTCGAACATGATCTTGCTGTAGATGCCGGAGAAGAAGCCGCGCAGCACTCGTGACGCCAGGAACACGAACGTCGTGTACAGACCGATTATGCTGGAAATATATAAAAAGAGGTAGTTATATAACACTATTGTAATGTGTATATTAAAACCGAATTTTACAGTTGGTTTGTAATTATAAATGTAAAATAATGATTACAGCTGCAGCTGTCGCTGCACAGGATCGTTATCGACATAGAAAACGTCAATATACCGCGATTGGCGGTACGCGCATTAAACGAGTTTATCGTCGTCGATAACGAACCCGTGTGGCCCTGCCTGGGCTCTGTTATCTGCGAATCAGATCTTTTGACATGTTAGTAAGTCTGTAAATCAATATATTTTTATCACTCACCCTCCCCCGGAGATGAAGTTGAGCGTCTCCGGGAACAGCTTGTCGTTGAACGTGTACATCACCAGCATGTCGCAGTTGTTCAGCGGGATCGACAGCAGCGGGTCCTGGGGCAGAATTAGAAGAAGAGTTTAGTAACTTTGAGGCCATAATAGGAATTGCTAAGGTCGGATACACGCCAGACCTACATATTTTTGCTAAATCCCTCTTCATAAGTCTGTCATAAATAAATATGTGTTACAAATTGGTATAGTAAGCGGGTGGATAACTTTTGTCTACAGGCCGCCATTATCATAACAACATTGTCATTCTTTTTCTGCATGGCATATACTTACTACGTCTCATACACAGTTGTCACCATACCAGTCACATAGATCTCATCACAGTTCTCACCTGCGTGTCACACAGTTCTCACCTGCGTATCACACAGTTCCCTCACTCGCCAGTAGGTGGCGGCGCGGTCTCGCTCTAAGCGTAGTTGCACGTCGCGGTAGTAACTATCACACAGTTCTCACCTGCGTGTCACACAGTTCCCGCATTCGCCAGTAGGTGGCGGCGCGGTCCCGCTCGAGGCGCAGTTGCACGTTGCGGTAGTAACTATCACACAGTTCTCACATACATCTCGCCACAGTTCTCACCTGCGTATCACACAGTTTTCACCTGCGTGTCACACAGTTCTCACCTGCGTATCACACAGTTCTCACCTGCGTGTCACACAGTTCCCGCACTCGCCAGTAGGTGGCGGCGCGGTCCCGCTCGAGGCGTAGTTGCACGTCGCGGTAGTAGCTATCACACAGTTCTCACCTGCGTGTCGCACAGATCTCACCTGCGTGTCACACAGTTCTCACCTGCGTGTCGCACAGATCTCACCTGCGTGTCACACAGTTCTCACCTGCGTATCACACAGTTCCCGCACTCGCCAGTAGGTGGCGGCGCGGTCTCGCTCGAGGCGCAGCTGCACGTCGCGGTATAATGTAACTATCACACAGTTCTCACCTGCGTATCACACAGTTCCCTCACTCGCCAGTAGGTGGCGGCGCGGTCTCGCTCGAGGCGCAGTTGCACGTCGCGGTAGTAGCGGTTGTCGGCGTCGCCGCCGGGAGACGCCACGCTGAGCTGGTACAGAGGCTTGGCGGTGCCCTTGTTGAACACTTTGAGGAACTTGGGGAATAGCTTCTTTATGTTCAGCCTGGAATGAGAGATGGTATGTAAAAAATATGCACAATATTGAGGTATACCTACACATTCAAAAACCTATAACTAGGTTTTTGTCTACGTTATTTGAATATGGTTAGTTGGTTATTAGTATAAAGCTGTTGGTTTTCCATTCAATAAACTAAAATAAAAAATAAAATAGAAAAATATTGAATAGAATAGAATATTGGCGGTATGAATTTAAGGTTTCATTTTTTGACGTTAATTACGATGCAACGGAGCCTTTTTTTTGTTTTGGGAGAAGGGTGAAGTCTCTAGGGGAGTCTAACACAATGTCAGAAAAAGCGGATCGTTTGTCTCTCTGAAAGTATGAAGTAAGATAAACTAACCAAGTATCATCAGACGCCTGCCCCGACAGCATCTTCAGCAGTTTCTCTCTCTCAGGGTTCGGCTCGCCGTCGATGTAGGCCTCCATCGGCACCTCCCGAGAGTCCTCTATAGTGGGCGGGTTGTTCGCACTGTTGCTCGGGTGAGTTATTATGTAGCTGAATTTCACGCTTATTGTTGCGTCTGGAATAGAAGTGGTTAGTTAGATTAGATTCGTTAGATTATCGATAATAAATATCGCTTCTTGCAGACAGATGTTTGTAACGCATCAAAATGATGAATTTTTGTTTAAATAGATGGCGCTTGGGAGAGGCCTATATCCATCAGTGGATCTATACATAGGTACGTAGTATTTCTATTTAGTCTGTAGACTATACTGCATGAGACTGGTAAAAAGTGACACTTACTAGACACGGAGATATCAAGAGAGATGCTGAACTGCCGACATTGACATTTGTCTTATGAATCTTGAATCTTAAAAATCATTAACGAAACCAGCGATTTCCAAATATTTTTCGCTACGGATACCTTTTTGTCACCGTGTTTTGGTGGAACCTCTGGGTTCCGCGGGACGCTTATCGGAAACTAAAAATACAACACTCACTAGATACAGCCTCCCGCTCCAATCTATCCAGCTCTGGCGGTGATATCTCCCACTTGGACGTGGAGTTGGGGTTGATGCTGACGAAGGCCACGTCGTTGAACATGTAGTTGGAGAGGAACTGAGCCGTGCGGTCGATGCTGACAGTGTGACATTTGGAACGCTCCAAGAATGTTTATGCCAGAGTAGAATAGCTGTTGCGTTCGGCGAATAATAGAGAGGAGTATGCAAAGCTGACCGCCAACCTCCAGTTGTGGAGAGAAGAGGAAGAATATTTAAAACCAGCGGCTCTTAAATATTTTTCGCTACGGATACCTTTTGGGTCTAGGTACTAGGGTCCTGGACTAAATAGAGCACTTACTAGACACAGCCTCCCGCTCCAGCCTGTCCAATTCAGGCGGCGAGATCTCCCACTTGGACGTGGAGTTGGGGTTGATGCTGACGACGGCCACGTCGTTGAACATGTAGTTGGAGAGGAACGTCTGCGCGGTGCGGTCGCGCGCGTACAGGTTGCTCAGCTGAGAGTACTCCGCTTCTGTGAACCTGGGGGGAGAGTGCGGGTATTTACAAAACAACCAGTACTTTCGGTATATAGGTCTGACCATATTTTTTTTATATACAATAGGCCGCGAGATTCCGTGAACCTGAGGGGAGAGTGCGAGTTTTTACACCTTTTTGGTAACGGTAAAAGTAAATAGCACGGAAGTGGCGCCACCTAGCGATACAAGCACTGCACTACCTCCACGCTATACAAATTTACGCTGTTATTTACTGCTTGATCAGAAAAACCTACACTTGGGCCTCTGTGGGAGGGTGGTGAGAGGATGAGTGCTACAATAATCATTGGTATGTTTATGGACCTGCTTCTCATTCTTTCCCTTATCAGTGACCAGTGTCATATAAATCGCTGGACTAAATTTTGTCACTGTGGTGAAAGGATAAGATAGTAAATTTGATACGTCAATCGAGAAAGCTCCTTCCGTATATACAATACTGTGCCTAACTATAGAAGCCCTCTTCTCTACATATTATTATATCAAGATATCTATAAATGTGTAAAAGCGAGTATACCGTACAACTCTTGAAAAGCTCTAATTATATATAAAGTTCTACTTACACGTCAATATTATGCGCCTGCGCAGACATCTGGTAGACGGGCAGGAAGGGGCCGATGCGGATCTTCACCGTCACGTCGGTCGGCGGGTTGGGCTCTCCCACCTGGGATTTAACACATATTTTATATAATAATAACAACTGACTTGTGTGCTTCGCTTCAATACCCAAAGGACAAGGGTTAGATAGCCGGGTGAGGCCATATTTTTTTCCCAAGTTGGTTCGGACGTAGACGGCTGCTCACCTGATGTCAGCAAAGTTAAATTATCTATGCTATGCCATCGAATGTGCATGAAACACAGGCAATGTTGCACCTTAGTGCTCCCCTGTTGTGACATATATGCTTAAAAACCATCACAACCAACTTAATATTACCTAACTAAATAAACAAACTAGGTATATTACTCACCGTATTCCCAAAAGCGAAGAACACAAGCGGGAACCATATAATGGCGATGACGAAGGCGAGCACGGTGCCGCCGAGCAGGTACTTGCTGGTCGTGGACTTTTTGGCTCCACGGGGCGCCGGGAACTCGTCCTCCATGTAGCGACCGCACTGGAATGGGGAATATGAGCTTTATTTAGGAAGGGATTAAGGTTGTTGTTTGTGTGTACATCTTGGTGAGTAAGACAAAAGAAAGGCAAAATTTTACTGCGCAAAAAAATTGCTTGTTAGTTTTGTATTGGCTGACCCTCTAACTCATCTTACCATTATCATTAATGTAAAGGGCTTCGCTCCTATATGTGCGGGCTAAATTATAATAAAATTGCAATATCTCTTGACAATATTCTGTATTCTGCGGAGATGCGAAATTCTGTGAGAATCGGTAGCGTCCGGCTTTTGAGCTGATGCACCAAGAGTATCCTCACTAGCCGTAGGCAACATTTGAATGCAATAGTTTATTTATGGAAACTAACGACCATTTTTTTATTTAATCGAAACAAATACTACAGTCCATTAAATATAACATAATGTTAATGTTACCTTCAACAAGAACACACTGGCGAAGATGTCCTCCATCTTGAGCCAGTCCATGAGCGTCATGGAGGTGTCCGTCCAGATCCAGTCCATCAGCGTGCGCAGCTCGAACACGAACGGCACCGCCATGAAACTGAAAAAAAATGGTTGTTGTGATACAGGGGCGGAAAAGTATTTATTCTATCAACGGCTTTATAATGATATTGAAAACGTAATTAGGAGGAAAGTTCGGGATGGGATTTTGAATTGAAAAGCTAAAGTAGAAGGTGCAGGATTATTTACACGTGATGATTATATTTGGACGCAGGAGGTGAAAGAATGGTGAAAGGTGGCCGAGAAACGGACGTAGAGCATTTCCAGATGCTCAGAAGGCCTAGTGGAATTTTTTCTAAGCCCTTCGATCAGAGAAAGATAATGACATTGATGACCAAGTCGGCTCCGGGTGTCAGCTAAACGTAGCGGAGACCCTGAAGACGTCTTTACCCAACAGTGGGCAATAGAAGCCTGATGACGACTCTGTACGTACCATCTGAACAGCAGCATGTTGAGGAAGCGGTAGGACTTGCAGAGGAAGTTGCCGATGATGCGGCGCGGGTAGCCGCAGCGGATCTGCTGCGCCGACAGCAGTAAGTACACGCACTTCATCATGTACCACATGGGGGGCGGGTAGAGAGAGTTGAATGTTCTGGAGAGAGAGAGATTGTTAATATAGCGTGTTGCAAATGTGCTGTAGTAAGCAGAAAGGGTGTGACTCAGGAAGTCAATAGCAGTCACAGCAAGTGTACTTCCAGCATACTTAGTAAGAGCTTTTCTCAGAGTTCATGAAAAGTAAAAGAAAATTCACGTTTAATTTACAAGGTTATTGGTAAGGGCTGAAGGACCATTTTGTGGCGAACTCTCGAAATCTTACCTTCGAGTACCGTGTCTTTATAACCATCAAACCAACAGCGTAACCGTTCTTCCAGAAGAAACAACAACGTAACTCACCTCTCAGTAATAAACGGCAGCAATAAGAACATCCAGATATGCACGCCAATGACCAGCGCGTATTGAAACAGTATCTTGCCCAGTATGAACTTGCGCAGATACAGCGCGCGGTCGGTCACGATGAGAGCAAACTGCAGGATCAACATCACCAGGAAGGGAACGGGGTCCATTTTTTTATTAGTGGGATCGAAGCGTCTCTATAGTAGCATAGCCCGCCATAATGGCGCACCTACAAAGGTCCCTGAAATTGTCTCCTGCGCGTTGGCCAGTTACAAGTATTGTAAGGGCTGAAGGACCATTTTGTGGCGGACTCTCGAAACCTTGGAGTCCAGTGTCTCTATAAACATCAAACCTGCAGCGTAAACGATTTTCCAGAAGAAACAACAACTTCACTCACCTCTCAGTAATAAAAGGCAGCACAAAGAACATCCAGATATGCACTCCAATCACCAGCGCGTATTGAAACAGTATCTTGCCCAGTATGAACTTGCGCAGATACAGCGCGCGGTCAATCACGATGAGCGCGAACTGCAGTATCAACATCACCAGGAAGGGAACAGGGACCTTTTTGAATGAGTGGATTCGGATCGCCCGCCTATATAGTGGCATTATAACATGCACTAAAGTCGTCGCACGGTTGTAACAAATTCACCCCACACCTCCAAAAGCCCCTAAAATAGTCTCCTGCGCGTTGGCCAGTTACAAGCTAATTTTATACGGCCTGAAGGACCATTTTGTGCCGGACTCGCGAAATAATACCTACGAGTCCCGTGTCTCTATAAATATCAAACCAGCAGTAGTCAGTAACCGTTCTTCCAGAATAAACAAAAACTTCACTCACCTCTCAGTAATAAACGGCAGCACAAAGAACATCCAGATATGCACGCCGATCACCAGCGCGTATTGAAACAGTATCTTGCCCAGTATGAACTTGCGCAGATACAGCGCGCGGTCAATCACGATGAGGGCAAACTGAAGTATTAGCATCACCAGGAAGGGGATGGGGACCTTGTTCTCTTCGAGGTACGCTTGCACGCCGCCATCGCCTTGGTGCGTCTGTGGGAGACGAACACATAATTAAAAATCGTAGGCATAAATAAGAACAGCGGCCATCTGCGATGTTGCATTTTTAAGATGAATGATAAGTGAGGATCTCGGCGCGTCATAAGACCAATACCGATCCCGCGGCATATCGCGCACTATAATCTAATAGAGTCGAGCGGTATTGGCACATGGTTAAATTACGTGTTGGTTGGTAAGGGAGTAATGCCCATTTTGTGCCGTCTCACCAAATAGTCCCCGTGTCTCTCTATACCTCTCTAACGCAATCAATCACTTTCACAGATAACGACAGCAGACACGGTCAGGGCTTACTTACATTACTACCTAGGTACAGCTAAACAACGCCAACTCACCCCAAAAGCGGCGAATCCGAATATAACCACTAGAAAATTAGTGAAGTCGCACAGGAACATGTAGGCGTACACGTCGGCCGTGACGCGCGCGCCCGGCGCCAGCATGCGACGGAAGATGAATACTTACCTAGCTACAGCTTGTTTATAGCGATGCCGATGGAAGTGAGGAGGCGGCTTGTTGATACAATGATAATGTATCTTAAATAACCTACCACCGTCTTCCTTTTGCTTTATAAACATGTAGTTACTTACCTACATTTTTATCGACGGTAGAAAGGCTAAAATACGAAGCGACATTTTTTTCTATACAACGCTGGAATCTGCATTTTTTTCCGCGTTTGGCCAGGAATAAGACACTTTTTTTTAAGTCGCTTTGTCATTTTTGTCTTTCTAGCGTCGAATGCTTAACGCAGTGGGCACAGACCAGATTCCAGCCAACCTCCTGAAGTCTTTAGGCTCCGTAGGAACTAAACTACTTTATAACATATGCCTAAAAGTATGGAGGACAGGGCAGTGGCCCCAGGACTGGGTCGAATCCATAGTTATACCGCTGCACAAGAAGGGCTCTACGCGGCAATGTGGCAACTATCGCACACTTTCAATCATCTCGCACGCTAGTAAAATCATGCTTCGTATTATCAACGATCGACTGTCATCTTACCTGGACAGACAAATCCCGGCGGAGCAAGCCGGCTTCGTGGCTGGTCGAGGCACACGCGAACAAATTCTGAACATGCGCCAAATCATAGAGAAGTGTTACGAATTCAACAAGCCGGTCGTGCTGTGCTTCATTGACTACTCTAAGGCTTTTGATTGTGTGAACTGGCAGTCGCTGCTAAACATATTGCTGGAGATGGGCGTGCCGAAGCATCTTGCATTTCTCGTCCAAAATCTATATGTGGATAGTAGTGCCAGGATTCGTCTAGACGACACATACTCAAAACCCCTACGCCCGGAGCGTGGCGTCCGACAGGGATGTATTCTGTCGCCCAAACTGTTAAACATCTACGGCGAACACATAGTCCGAGCGGCGCTGGAAGGATGGGAGGGAGGTTTATCCATCGGCGGAAGGAAGATTAACAATCTCCGTTACGCGGACGACACCACCCTTGTAGCCACTAGCGAAGAAGAAATGGCCGTCTTGTTCGACCGGATTGAAGGCGAAAGTGCCAAACTTGGGTTGCGGATTAACAAGACAAAAACCAAACTGCTAACCGTGGACCGCGAACAAGTTCTGACCAACTGCAGTCACCTCAACACGTTAGACCGCGTAAGCGACTTCAATTATCTCGGATCTCTCATCACTAACGATGGAAATTGCGATAGAGAAATCAAAAGACGAATCCAGATTGCTAAAAGCGCCATGACCAAACTTGAGAAAATATGGAAGAATACAAATATCACCAAGCGTACCAAAGTGAGACTCGTCCACGCACTTGTCTTCCCTATTTTCTTGTACGGCTCCGAAACATGGACAATCAAGGCCAATCTAAAAACAAGAATCGATGCATTTGAGATGTGGATCTGGCGCAAGATGTTGCGCATACCATGGACAGCCTTCAGACGGAATGAATCAATCCTGAATGAGCTCAAAATCTCTGTGCGCCTGTCTGATATCTGCCGATCCCGCATGCTCAAATTTCTTGGGCATATCGCACGTAGTGGCCCAGAATCCCTTGAAAAACACATTTTGATGGGTAAAGTGGAAGGGAAAAGACGAAGGGGTCGTGCTCCTGCAAGATGGTGTGACCAAACCCAATCATATCTGCAACTCCGCCTGCACGAAGCTCTACACACTGCTGCAGACAGGAGCACTTGGAGGACACTGTCCCGGCCCAACCACAATGCTGTCATTGACTGATGATGGTCACGATCCCCATTCATTGGGGTACCGACTTTAATGAATGAATGATGAGCGTCGAATGGCTTTAATCAAGAATAATAATTCGTCGTGGTATAGCTTAGCAAAGAAAACTCACCCCAAAAGCGGCGAATCCGAATATGACCACTAGAAAATTAGTGAAGTCGCACAGGAACATGTAGGCGTACACGTCGGCCGTGACGCGCGCGCCCGGCGCCAGCATGCGCCGGAAGAACACGCTCCGGGCTTACATTACCAGGGTTCCGATGTATATTTACCTATTGCTTGTTTATAGCAATGGAGTGTGGACGCGGCTTGTGGATACAATGATGATTTATATTACAAAACCTACCACCATCTTTCTTTTGCTATATAAATATGTACCTACCAACCTACAATTTTATCAACGGAACGCTGGAAAGGCAAAAATATGGAATCGCTGGAATCAGAAGTTTTTTCAGCGTGTGTCGCTTAGTGATTTTTGCCTTACAGCGCTAGCGGCGGCACATGGCTCTCATCAGGCATATCATTCGTTATACTATAGTTTTTCCAAGTAAACTCACCCCAAAAGCGGCGAATCCGAATATAACGACCAGGAAGTTGGTGAAGTCGCACAGGAACATGTATGCGTACACGTCGGCCGTGACGCGCGCGCCCGGCGCCAGCATGCGGCGGAAGAACACGCTCCGGGCTTACATTACCAGGGATCCGATGCATATTTAACTAAGGCTTGATTATAGTATTTACCTAAAGCTTGTTTGTAGCTATGGAATTGTGGACGCGGCGATGGATAAATGCTAATTTATACTATAGAAAACCTACAACCACCTTTCTTTTGCTATATAAATATGTACCAACCTACAATTTTATCAACGCAACGCTGGAAAGGCAAAAATATTAAGCGGTTTTTTTTCACATACATGGCTGGAATCAGCAGTTTTTTCCGCGTTTGGCAAGGTGTCGCTTAGTATTTTTTTCCTTCCGGTGCCAGCGGCGGCTAATAGTTACTGCTCTCATCAAGCATAGAATCAATTGTGGTATACCTTATCACAGTAAACTCACCCCAAAAGCGGCGAATCCGAATATAACCACTAGGAAGTTGGTGAAGTCGCACAGGAACATGTATGCGTACACGTCGGCCGTGACGCGCGCGCCCGGCGCCAGCATGCGCCGGAAGAACACGCGAACCGGGGATAAGTAGCGCTTTACACTGTGGAGGATAATGTTCATAAGTGAGGAAAATCTCTTTTTTTATGATTTTGCAGATATGCGATCAGTACGTGTACAATGAACAGTTGTGTTGAGAGATTTTCGCTTGGTAAGGTAGCCCTCCCACTGTCAGCCACCCTTTATTATTTGCTTCCCCTTTTTATAGGTTATCCTATGTGTGCAGCTTCTTCAGGCGTCTGGTCTTAGGAGGAAACCCTTTTAAAACCATAAAACAGATCGTGATTTCGTCTCAGACGCGCAACGCGCATAACTTCACGGCATCTTTATCAATATAAACTCTTTCAATGCACATCCCACCAATCGAAGCGCAATGACGTGGCACGGTTTGACCATAGTACCGATGACTGGTGGGGTAAATAAAGAGTTCTCGAGAGCAGGTAAGTGTAGTGTGAGACGCCCAGAACCCTCCTTCGAAGGGTGACTAGATAAGGAAAAGTGTTGTTGTACTCCGTGCTAGAGACCCAGCATTGGATGAGCAGACAATACGTGCAAAAAATAAATAAAAATAAAACACTTACGAAAGCATTATAACTTGTGGATAGTGGTTGTAGGTGTTCTCGAATGTGGTTACCACTGCTATGATTGGCTCCTCATCATCGTTTACTCTGCAAACACCAATAAAAAAAATCATCATCCGTTTATTCATTGTGCGGGTAGTTCAAGTCATTGCGCCATCTAGTAGGAGAGAGCGATATCGTGATTCTTCTGAGATTGTCACTATAACTTACTTGTAATGGTCATCTTCAGGTGGCTTCGATGGGCCTGGATTTTCTTCGCCTTGGGAATGCGTTGACTTGGTTGACTTGTTTGACTCGTCATCCAAGTGTTTAGCTCTGGAAAGAAACCACATGATTATTTTATACGTTGGTATGAACTAAAATAGCAAAATGGAAATATGGGAAAAGTATCAAATAGTCAGTAATAGCCTAATCTATGAAATAATCTCAAGTTATAGAATGTATAGTTCTGTAATTACTCTGCTAATAATACCTCATAAGTAATACTACTAATTACCATATAATTACATAAATACCAAAATTATTTATTTCTGTTACCAAAATTTCTACTTCTCTCCATCAAACTACAAACCAAACTACCTAAAAACTCCCACATTCATAGCCATTACCTCCGTTTAGCGTACGCGTCCCGTATCCTATGCCACATCGACTGTCCGGGATGCACTTTCTGGGCTTCGATCATGCGCACTATATCATACTGCGAGTCCGATCTAGCTCTCGGTGAAGTTTCTAGCGCTCGAATAGCGCTGTGGAACCGACGCAGCAGCGTGCGGAGACTGGCTGGCGGATACACGGGTTTATGGGGATAGGAGTAGAGGTGGGTTTAGTGGGGTGGTTAGTAAGGTAAGGGTTTGGGGGTGGAGTTGGGTGGTTATCATGGATTAAGGGAGATATGGAAGTTAGAATATGGTTTCAAAGGATTGGCCAGCAACATTGAAAAGAATACCTAGGCTTTTAAGGTAGAGTAGTGCTGTCGTACTGCGATTTTAAAAAAATACCTACAATCTCAATCGAAGATCTGTGCGCGTAATCCCAAGGGTCTATGCTTCCCTGAGCTGCTTTAACGCACCGTTATATTCTGCCTTGTATTTCAAATGAACCTCACGCGTCTAAATTTTCGCGGATTCAAATTAAAGGTTCACAGCAGTACACTCACGGGCCAGTCCTGTCTCTGTACTACACTCACGGGCCAGTCCTGTCTCTGTACTACACTCACGGGCCAGTCCTGTCTCTGTACTACACTCACGGTCCAGTCCTGTCTCTGTACTACACTCACGGGCCAGTCCTGTCTCTGTACTACACTCACGGGCCAGTCCTGTCTCTGTACTACACTCACGGGCCAGTCCTGTCTCTGTACTACACTCACGGGCCAGTCCTGTCTCTGTACTACACTCACGGGCCAGTCCTGTCTCTGTACTACACTCACGGGCCAGTCCTGTCTCTGTACTACACTCACGGGCCAGTCCTGTCTCTGTACTACACTCACGGGCCAGTCCTGTCTCTGTACTACACTCACGGGCCAGTCCTGTCTCTGTACTACACTCACGGGCCAGTCCTGTCTCTGTACTACACTCACGGGCCAGTCCTGTCTCTGTACTACACTCACGGGCCAGTCCTGTCTCTGTACTACACTCACGGGCCAGTCCTGTCGGTCTGCTGCATGTACTTCCTGCCGACGAGCGCGCCCTGCCCCCGCACCAGCAGCTGCGTGTCGTCGGCTGTCAGTCGGTACTCCATGTCGCCGTGGACTTCTGTCTCCGGTGCCGACTCCTTCCATAGCCCGAGGGATTTTAGCATGAATCTGGGGATGATTGGCATTAATTTAGTACGAAAAAGTCAAGATAAGATACGTCAAGCGGACAGCCAGAGCGTATACCCGTAACGAGCGCCCAAAAAGACTATCTGCTCCGCATGTTAGCTTAACACAGAAGAGGCCCTAAGAATCCTTATTAAATAAAAATATTCATCAAAGTTTCACATTATATACAAAGTAGGTATGTAAGTACCGATTGCCAAAAAGGAATTTTATTTATTTTGGACCTCATCAACATTTCATTGGTGGAAGAACAATTAACTCACCTATGCAAGAAGATAATCAGCAGCAACAACAGATCATAAAGAGCGTAGTTGGTCTTCCGCTCTATCCCGATGATGCGGGGCGCGGTGAACGGCATGTTAGAGGGAATCACCTTCTGGTTCCACGGCAGGATCTCGAATTGGAACATGCTCTTTATTAGCACTATCACCTGGAATGGGAGAAGAAGGTTAGTATGAGTGAACAACAAATAAAGGACAAACAGTATTTTGTGTAAATCTTTTTTTTAACTGCCTCCTCTAAGCGATGGTAAGCAATTATCGTGCTGACTTTATTAATTATCTACATATTACAAACATTAGTTGAAGAAAGTGGGTGGTTTACAAGGTGAGTAGGTATTTAAATTAATAAACAGCCAATAACCGTTTATTGCTGGACATAGGTCTATCTGCTGGAAATACTAAAAAAAACAGTATGATTAGGAGATGTGTTCTTTTTTTCTATTAATTCTTCTAATATGAGGGGTTTGAGTGCTTTATTATATCAAGTTAGGTAAAAAGATCCGCAATATTTTACCTCAGTGTAAGCGATGAGTGTGACCCAGAAGGTCTTGGTGGGGCGCGGTATGGTGAGCGTTCCCCACAGAAACACCATCAGCGGAAGCGGGATAGACAGTATCGTAGCCGATTGTATCTGCAAACGTATACATTACGAATTGAAAGGTCATTTTTACCCCTATATTTTATTGTATATTATGATGATTGCTGAATAACTCGTAAAATCTGGAGTTACAATTTTGACAAGAGACAGTTTAAGACTTTGCCCAGTAGGTTGCGCCACCATGCCGTAAGAGAGTTTTCTTCAACTCTACAATCTATTGCAAAAAGGATATTATATAGTAATCCCAAAAGGGGTTGATTCTAGGGGTCGTACTGGACTTTTGCGATACCCTGTATATCTAAACACATAAGACTGAAATTCTACAAACCTGATTGATAAACACCATGATGTAGCACACGATGTCGGTGTGCGCGATAATGGCGTACCACAGGGCGTATGCGAGGTGCACCACTGGGGACTTTTCCTGACGGAACAACGAGTCGTCTTGGTCTTCTAGCGTGCTTAGGTCCTTGCTGAAAAAACGCAGGTATTCTTTAGCTTCAGCAGTTATATGACTTTAATGAGTATTGGAATGAGTTTGAAAAGTTAAGTTTCCAGTTTGTATAGTTGGAAGAGCTGTTAGCCGATCACGATATAATTGTGATGGTTATGTGCTTCGGTTGTAATTTGGATTTTTAGCACATGGCTATTAGGTCGGAAAAGAGTAGACAGTAAAAATAAGTAAAGTAGTAAATTTTATAAGAAATGTTATATTAGGTATAAGTAGATTCGATTAGAAAAGTAGAAGAAGTTACTTAATTAAGTATAAGAGATATTCGATATCGTAACTTACCAAAACCTATTAAAAACACACACAAGACACAAGCTTCAAAACGTGAATACGAAAGGAAGAGATGAAAAAACAATGCAAAGCCCCACAACACGGTGAACAAAACCAACTGAATTTGAGCTACGACGACGTTACAAGAAAAATACTGGCTGAAAATACATTATTCAATTTAGAAAAACAAAACATTCCATATTCAAACTGCGTCGCGGCTCAAATTTGCGCCAACTACTCAACCTTTCGCTGGACTGCAAACTAAACATGCTCTCGTGTTCTGAGGTCCCGTCTTCATCTTCGCAGCTAAGGTCAGTCGGGGAGGCAGTGGAGGCCGGCCCCAGCGCCGCGGGGCTGCGCCGGGCAGAAAGCGGGGTGTTGTCCAGGCCTCCCTCCATGCTTGGCGCCAAAATGCGTATTTCCGGCACGCTTATGTCACTTAACTTACGGCTGCGAAAACCCGCCCCAAAAGTATGTGTAAGCCAATGTTTATGGTGGATTTGGAAGTTTCGGTTGGGTATATATTGGGTGTCTTGTCGACTGCTGATGTATAATGTATAGTCTGTTATTGACATTCATAGCTACATACTTATGACGATTATTACTATTTAGCAACTAAGGTCTACCTCTAGGTGAGTGAATATTTCTTTTATTGGTATGTAATATATGGTTAGGAATTTAACGATCTAATATTAAATGTTACTAAATACAAACCCCATTTCTACTTCAGGCACAAGCAGGTTATTCATTTGTTTTTCCATACATTCCTTATGGAGACTGTGCAGCATGCAAAGATAAAACGCTACTCACTAAAAAAAACTGTCTAACTCTAAATAATGCCATGAGAACTAAACTGTTAAAGTTCTTTACTTTATAACTAAGCTTTCAGGTTAATTTTAGTTTAATTCACATAGCATAAACATCACATCTAGATTCTAGACATTCACATAAAACCATAATATTAATTCTAATTATGTATGTGTTAATGATGTGATCAAATCAATCCCACTACATGCATCTCAGTTGGCTACAAAAGCGATTATTTATTTTAGCATTCATTGGCACATCATAAAGTTATCAGAATAGCCACCAATATAACAGTAAAATCGTCAGTTAACTCACGTTTGTTGCATGACAATAGTCTCTGGCAGCGGCTCCCACACCTGCTGCGCTCCCTCGCGCAAACCAATGCCAAAACCTTCAGATTCCTGCAATTTCATACACAGTTCTTTATATATCAAATAAAAAAATATAGCTACGAAAGTGGTTTGTTTGTCCCTCTTACCCTGAATAACAAGTTTGAAAAATATAGATTATTGAGACCTAAAACCGTTGATACGCTTATAAGAAGTACACTGTATCGTCTCCAGGTAGCTCCTACTACAACTGTGACTAGTGGCGCCACCTACAGCCGTGTGGCAGTCACCTTGAGTATCTTCTTCTCTAGCGCGAGCGTGCGCGAGATGTAGCGGTAGTCGCGCGAGTAGCGCATGACGTGGCGCGTGAGGGACACCAGCACGCTGCACACGCACGCCCACGCCGTCTCCAGGTAGCTTCTACTACAACTGTGACTAGTGGCGCCACCTACAGCCGTGTGGCAGTCACCTTGAGTATCTTCTTCTCTAGCGCGAGCGTGCGCGAGATGTAGCGGTAGTCGCGCGAGTAGCGCATGACGTGGCGCGTGAGGGACACCAGCACGCTGCACACGCACGCCCACGCCGTCTCCAGGTAGCTTCTACTACAACTGTGACTAGTGGCGCCACCTACAGCCGTGTGGCAGTCACCTTGAGTATCTTCTTCTCTAGCGCGAGCGTGCGCGAGATGTAGCGGTAGTCGCGCGAGTAGCGCATGACGTGGCGCGTGAGGGACACCAGCACGCTGCACACGCACGCCCACGCCGTCTCCAGGTAGCTTCTACTACAACTGTGACTAGTGGCGCCACCTACAGCCGTGTGGCAGTCACCTTGAGTATCTTCTTCTCTAGCGCGAGCGTGCGCGAGATGTAGCGGTAGTCGCGCGAGTAGCGCATGACGTGGCGCGTGAGGGACACCAGCACGCTGCACACGCACGCCCACGCCGTCTCCAGGTAGCTTCTACTACAACTGTGACTAGTGGCGCCACCTACAGCCGTGTGGCAGTCACCTTGAGTATCTTCTTCTCTAGCGCGAGCGTGCGCGAGATGTAGCGGTAGTCGCGCGAGTAGCGCATGACGTGGCGCGTGAGGGACACCAGCACGCTGCACACGCACGCCCACGCCGTCTCCAGGTAGCGCCGCAGACGGTCCGGGACTGTCTCTTGTTCTGTGGATAAATGGAAGTGTCAGGTCTTGTCGCCCAAACGCTCGCGGCGGTATTCTGAAGGTGCAGTCAGAGGTGACTTGCAAGCAAGCACGAAAGGCAATAAAAAGTAACATGCATCACGCACAAAATTTATACTGAAACAAATAAGGTAATTCTGTCATATAACCTTTAGTTTCTCAAATTGTGTGTTTTATGCCATTATCATGTAAAAAAATTGGTTTCAGCGTTTCCAAATCAACGAAATTTACTTTCAATAAAAAGGCTTACCAGGCTGTGAGGTGAAGTCATCAAGAATAGATTCGTCATGATCCTTGCCGCCAGAAGGTGCCCGACTGTCTCGCGATGGGCGACGCAGCTGTTAAAAGAATTGTGACTTATAATCTTTGGATATGGATATAAGGTGTTCCGGTTACTAGTATTTTGAGAGATAGAAAAAATTATACATAGTGAAAATCACTAGAGAAGATGTATTAAATTCTACATAGGTAAAGTAAGATAATGTAAAATATTATATACTTAAGTGATTGTTTAAAATTGTATGATGTTTGTATTTTATTCGACCAACAGATAAACTGACTTACCAAGAATAATTAGTGTTAGGTAATATTAGTGAAAAGATAAATACGATACGACATGCAAAAACAAATTAAAATAATCCCTTACAAACCTTCAACATGCTACTTTTGTTTATAAATATTTCTTATAGGTTGTGGGTTCAATATTGCCTGCCTTTAAAACTAAGTACATAATAACATTGACTGTTTCTAAATCTCTCTAAACCTGACATTATGACCACACGCAAGTGAAAAGTTCTCTACACTGTTATTAGTAATCTTACGGAATTCTGACAGTTATCAATTTTAGACAAATCAGAGATCACAAACCTTTTTGGGCTGGGCACTTTTTCAATACGAGTCTGGACATCTGAGACTATAATATATTTTTTTTAGTCCCTGTATCCATTTTATTAAGTGCGGCGCTCCAAATTAAAAGGGGATTTACCTACATACTTAATATATTATTTATTAAGATAACATTAGGAGAAACAAGATTATACATAGGTATAGACGAACATAAATTTGAGCAAACGAAACTTAGGTGTTTAAAGATTGTGCCTAAAGAGTTTTAGACGAAACGAGCCTTATGTCACATAAGTCTTGGCAAAGTGATGGTTCGACCAAAAAAGTTTAGACCATACGAGTTATGCGAAATGAGTTTTGGTCAATAAAGATTATGCCAGATGAGCGGAACCCGCCTCCAGCATCTCCATACTGCCTTCCTAAGCTTGGACCATTTCCCACCACGCTGGTCCACTGCGGTGTTGGTGGGTTCACATATGATCACATATGTTTTCCTTCTCCGTAAGAGCGATGGTATACATTGTACTTAAATTCAAAGAACTCATTGTTACCTACATGTCAGCGCCGAGATTCGAACCCGCATCTCTTGCTTGAGAAGCGGGCGCTTACCCGACTGAGCCAGTTGGACTCGCGCAGTGAGTGTTCCGTACAAGTATACTTAATTACCTGAGGTAGTTTTCCTTTTAATTTCATCATAATTATGTACATCTATACGAAATATCAGCTTGATATCTTTACCCGTTTCCGAGAAAAAAGGTGGTGACAACAAAGTGTGATCTTATAAGGGTTCCTTTTTTTCCTTTTGAGGTACAGAACCCTCAAAAAGAATAGTGACAATCGGATCAATCGTTTCGGAGATATGCGTGGACAAACATACATACCAACAAGCATATAAACGTACATAGGTACATAAACATTTTGAATATTTGTTTATTAGCCCTAATACTCGTATATTGTCATATGTCAATATGGTGCAGTTCCAATAATCTTACATACATACCGAACATATTATATGTACTTACCGAATAGACAATCTTTTTTTGAAATTGATTAAAAAGGTTTATTATCCCTGAATTTAGTAGGAAGTGATGCCATGCTAAAGAATAAAATAAAGCAATTAAAATTAAAATTAATTGGATACATGGGTCGTGAGTCGTGATCCTACTTCATATTATAAATGCGAAAGTTTGTAAGTGTATATGTGTATGTATGTATGTATGTATGTGTGTATGTTTGTTATTTCTTCACGTCAAAACGGCTGAACCGATTTTAATGAAATTTGGAATGAAGTTAGCTGACACCCTGGATTAACACATATGTTACTTTTTATCGCGGAATTCCCACGGGAAAACTTATTAAGGCGAAGCGAAGCTCGCGGGAACAGCTATTATATTGAAATATTTGTTATTTTTGTATTAGTTTACTTGAGCAAGTAAATATTTAGATTTATCTTTTTGTATAAAAATATTAAGAAAAAATTATTGCCCAGAAATGGATCGCAATTTTTCATTTTTTCGGTAAAGAACTTTTTTAGTAGCATCACTTATAAAATGTCAGAATTCTTTCCAATTAAAAATCAGAGATTAGTAGAAAGAACCTCAGCGAAAATAAATCATTTGATGATTGATTGACCAGCTAGTCAACATTGAACCCCAAAACACTACATACATACAGCTTGCAACAACTCACATCATACGAGTAGGAGTGCGGTCCAGGCGAAGGCCTCGGCGACCCGAGAGGCCTCGATCCGCTGGTCGACGGTATCGCCGGCATGGACCGCCGCCGTAAGCTGACCGCGTGCTTGAGGTCCGTCTTGATCGCCGTCGACAGAAGCTAAGCCAAACCACCACCCGATAAGCCCAAGCTAATGTGTTATTTTGTGGCGCCAGCTAGCTCCTATATTTAAACCTTGTCAACAGTGAATGTTGCTTTAGACATTGCGGGTAGACGCTGTCCTGAATTTCGATCAGAATTTTTGTAGCAAAATCTGTCTTCGATTGGCAAAGATGATAACGTTGGGATTGAATAAGCATTTGATGTTATGTGACAATGACAAGGTATAATAGTGGAGCTAGCCGAGTAACGCAGAATAAAGAGATGATTTCGAATACAAAGTTCGTAGGTAGTCAATACTACCTAGCAATAATCGCGTGTTGGCCATAGCTGTTAAGCATTATTGTTTTTATAATAAATAAATAAATAAATAAATAATTAATATTTACCGTTTATCTAAACGATATGTTTTAACTGAAAGAGAAATTCAGCTATATCTTCTCTTTATTCTGCGTTGTGTAGAATACTTTGCATGTAACTAATCAATGTACTTCGCTTACGATTTACCGCGGTGAGCATCAGATATAATAATCTGTATGTTTGCTGTGCAAGCTTCTTTGCGTCAGTGTTGATGATGTTACGTGCATTGTATACTTGCGCCTTTATAGGATATCTTATAATCAACGATGTAACTTATACCACTTTTAAATAATAATAAAAAAATGGTATTAGCGCTAGAACTAGCATTACAAGTATGTATTACACATTTAAAACATACAGCCTATGCACTTGGGTAATCAATAAACATTTTAAATTATTTATGTTCAGTATTGCTAGTTTTGTGACAAAAGGGTGAAAACATTGCTACGCAAATGTTATGATTGCTTATGATACACTTCAGGTTAGTCACCTAAAGCTTAATAGGTAAATGCTCTATAAAATCCACTCGTAAATTCCTTACCAAAGCACCTAAAGTGCATTAAACAATATGAACATCTCAAACATATCAATAAATCCAGGAATACACCATGCAGGAATATATCAAATCCAGGAAATAAGAAAATGTATCAATGAATCCCAAACTCTTTTAAAAATTAAAATCCATCATGCTATCATATCACCCATCTCCTTCTCCATGCTTTTCTCCCAATAGTTCATCATTTTCACCGCTAGATGGCATTATCCAATGAAATGTCCTCCCTCATTTTGGGCATGATTAAAGTGCAATTAAATAGCTTTCTCGCTTTGCCATCAATGCTTACTTACATTTACGCTGACTGAAAGTATAATACGTTTAGTACATACCTTTCCTAAGCCCATTTCCTTAGGTGCATCTTCATCATCAGAACTGGATTCTTCACCTTTGAGCATTCCGTCGGTGTCATCAAATTCTTCAAACATGTAGTAGTCTCCCGAACGCACCGCTGTATGAGATAATGGAGGTTAGATATAGGACCAAAATGTAAGTAGGTATCCACCACCACAAAAGAACATGGTTCATCATCAGTAGCATCATCATCATGCATAAGATTTTCATTGGGAAAATATTTATCGATCAAGTTATTCAAATACTTATGTGTATTTCTGATAATGATAATATAAATTTTCTTTTGTCATCGTAGTTTTATTTAAATGCAGCAAAAACATTATATTAAATTGTGCATATTGCAATAAAAATCAACTTCTAATGTGCATCACAACACAACATCAAATTCAGTGTAGAGAAAACACATGTAATTTTTAAACAATATAATCCTCATAATTTTGAATATAACTTACTATCCCATTCCACGGGGAAAGACATCTGATACAAACAAAAACTACACTTATTCGAATGTAATATGGGTCCTGTCAGATGTCTTTCCCGTGGAATAAGATATAAGCCAACATTCTATTGCATCTTTAAATTTATATGGCAAGCACATAGCATACTATATTTGTCCTTGCTTGATATAAAAGTGATCAATGACAAGATATTCCTCTATCAGTATAATTAACACTATGCACCTATGTATTGTATACATATAAAACACAAACACAGTTCTATATATAGCATGCAACATATAATTATAATCCCATGCGACGAGCAAAGCGGCACAGCATCAACACCATTAGCTTGCAAAATAAAAGCGTGTGGCATATTCTGTCTTATCCACATTCGTTTATTTACATAGCAGAACTGATTCTGAGCCTTTGAAAGTCAGAATCAATTCCCATTTATGTACAATTTATACAACAAAACCCGTGACCAATCAGAAAAGAATGACAACAAAACATTTAGATCATTTTCGGAATAACCTTTTGGAGCCAATCGTGGAATGTTCTAGACAGTCTAGCCGGCAGTCAGCGTACCATCACCAAGTCTATGCTAGCGAATCGGTTAGTAATGCAAAGATCAACTTGTTAGGCGCTAGTTGTGGACTCAACGTTACCCTTCTGATGGCTGGAGGGCGGCGCGTATGTCGGCCTGCCTACAAGAGAAAGGCACAACTCAGCCAGACGGCACACGGGACAGACAAGCGTCTGTTAATGGCTATAAGGTCGGTTTCACAATGTCCACTATTAGGTAAAAAGTCTTATGATTATTAAGTTATGTTTCAATAAAAAATTGTAGAAAAAAAACAACTATAGACACTGTGAAACGCATAAAAACGAAGGACAAGACATAAATGTAATCAAGAATCTACATGTCGATAGAATATTATAAGACCAATAAGAACTAAATTAAGTTAAAAGTGCGCTCGTTAAACTCCGTGCTCATAACAATACCATGCCCGTTGAAGATTGGGACAATGTTTTAGCTGGAAAATAAATATACATTATAACATGTACAGGAACACCACAATTCATGAAATGTATAGGATGGACGGACATAAGCGTAATGGTCCAACACCAAACTTGTTTAGAACGCACTAATTCAAATACCTTGGGCTCTCTTCGCAAAATCGCGCCGCCTAATCGACTCAGACTCAGTTTCAGAGCCACTTCCTAAAGAATTAAAAACACATTTACAGTAAATCCATCATAAAAACGAGCATCTAAAGGAATGCTTTACATTATGTACAATGTAAACACAGAATCACGTGGTGCAGGATAACTTGAAGAGACTAAAGGGTGCTTGGATCACACAGTAATAGTTACACGTATGATGCGAGTGCGGCTCGGCGCGACTCGACACCGATATGATTGAGGTCCTCTGGAGGAAGCTTGGACTCGCCACTGTGTTCCTCCTTCGAATCGGCGGCGGAGAGAACACGGGGTAGGATTCCTCTGGACTCTGCGCGCGAGGGATTAGCTCAGACGACGGCGGCGATCCGAACGATATCCTGCGAGGCTCTAAGTACGCGTCGAGCGAGACCGTCATCAGCGCTGATGAGGGAGAGGGAGGGCCGCCGTGTGAAGAGGACGGAGGAGGGGGCAGGGCGGGTGGGGGCGGGGCGTTTGGGGTGTCGGGACGGGACGGCGGCTCTGATTGGTCGCTCTCGCTAATGGGCGTGTGGAAGCCGCGCGGGGAGGCGGGGCTCTGGGGCGTGTGGTACCCGCGGCTCTGCTCGTCCGAGTCCCCTCTGACCAGCGGCACTTGCTCCGACTGGCCCGGCTGCGTGTCGTCTTCGTCATCATCCTCATCCTCATTCTCATCCTCGTCTGATTGTGATGATTTGCGGAATGCACAAATAATAGGTAAGTGTTTGGATTACGCCAAGTAATTTATAAATATCTTGAGCTATTGGACGAACATCAAATAATCTTAAGAGACTTATCAGTTCAATAGGTACAGAAGTTACCTCTATAGGCAATAGAAAAAATAGTATTTACCTCGGTCGTGGTGTATGGGATCCTTGGCAAGAGCACCTTGAATCTTTTTCTGGTTGGCCTTGATTCTCTCCATCTTCACTTTGATTTTCTCCAATATCTTTACCTCTTGGTCCTCTTGTAGCGTCATCTGTTTCTGCCTTAGTTCTTCTATTAGCTCGGCGCCTCTGTAATTATTTATGAAAAATAATTATAAACAAACAAAAAACTCGACTGCACGCTAAAAAGATGAAAACAAGCCCCAGTGGTAATGGAAAGTATCGCAGGCGGGGACCAGCAGAGGGTTCACCATTTAGCGGTCAAGTTGGTCCCCGCCTGCGATACTTTCCATTTACACTGGGGCTTGTTTTCATATTTTTAGCCTGCAGTCGGGTTTTTTGTTTGTTTATAATTTTATATATTTTTATTTGTAACTTTTTAATTGTTTTTATTTTATGAAATTTTATAAATATATATGAAATTTCTAAAGTTCGTCTCCACTACCTCCAAGAGCAGAACATTCAGCTTAACTGATCCCTATCTATGCGATGATGATGATAGTAATTTTAAGTTTATGTATGTATATGTGTATGTATGTAATGTATGTATGTATGTATGTATCATGTATATAATTATTTACTTATATTGTATAGGTATAGTTATATTAATATTTTGGTTAGGTACTCAATTTAGACCATCTTCTATCGTAAGCACT
Source organism: Plutella xylostella (assembly GCF_932276165.1). Taxonomy (NCBI): domain Eukaryota; kingdom Metazoa; phylum Arthropoda; class Insecta; order Lepidoptera; family Plutellidae; genus Plutella; species Plutella xylostella. The sequence goes on along the minus strand of NC_063984.1, from coordinate 3,776,414 downwards.
ACCAATCACTTTTTCAACATCACCAAAGGTTAACTGGTAGAAAATGCTGCTAGCATTAAGTTCGCCTTTGTAACAATTTATTTTGTTCAATAAAGAGTTTAATAATAATATATCAGTAGACCGGTTTTAGTTTAAGAACATTTTTTAATTCAATCATTTTGGTGTTGTAATTTAAATACCTACAATATGCAAATTTTTGTAATGTGCTAATAAAGCCCTTTCATTTGATACCCATCACGGCATAGTTGGAAAATATTATTTTTTCGATCAACACTTTATGTCCTCTAGAAGGCGCTATATACATTTTAATGTAACATCACATAGCCTATAACCATCGCGCAATTAATACGCTTCTAACGATACGTCATACATCAAAATTTATCAAGCCGTTTAGGCTACAGGAGAGAACAAAGAAACAGACAAACATAGATACATACATACAAACATACAATTGAAAAACATTACCCTCCTCCTTCGGCAGTCGGGTAAAAAACATTAGATAGTGGGAGTGGCATTAGGTATATAGTTGTGGATAGCACCGCTTGGCCCGACCAAGATACATCCCACAATATTGCAAGTATAAATGAGTGCTTTGACGGACAGTATGCAAAACGCATAAAACGTCTGTTTATATGAGTACAAATGGATGTGGATGTTAGATGGATGCACACGTGGCGTATAAGAGGCTTTTTGGTTTAGTCGGACGTTATCAATATTCAAGATATTCACGAATTTAGGCATAATAGCCGTAGCAGCCGTAGCCGTTGAAGCGTCCGTAGTCGAGCGGGCCTCAGTGATCGTAACTGATCGCTGAGGTTAAGCAACAACTGACACGGTCAGCCATTGGATGGGTGACCAATTTCAAGTGGTGCTTTTCTGGACGCTTCCGTGCTTCGGACGGCACGCTAAGCCGTGGGTCCCGGTTACTGCTTCGGCAGCAGTCGTTAAGCCTTGTCAGAGGCCTTCGGGCGGCTTGAAAAACATCTGACAGTCGGGTTGCCCACTTACCCGACAACTCTCTCAGCACAAGCTTGCTTGTGTTGGGGTCCACCAACCCGCACTTGGCCAGCGTGGTGGACTAGGCCTAAACCCTTCCTTCATTGGAAGGAGACCCGTGCCCCAGCAGTGGGGACGTAATGGGTCGTGATGATGAGGCATAATAGTGCTTAATTCACTCACCTAGAAGCCAGAACAGTGGTAGCCTTGCTCTCATCAATAACTCTGTAGAAGTAGTAGCTGTGGAACAGGCGTCGCTGCAGAATGAGGAAGGCGAAGCAGACGCCGTCCCACGCCAGGCCGATGTCCTCTTGAGGCACTGAGCATGTCGCTTGCTGGGGATAGAAAGGTGAAGAAGATTATAAGTAGATTGTATACTCGGTCTAAACTGATATTACAGATATTTGTCAGAAAAGCACGCAGGCTATACATAGGCTATGTTATGAGCCGTATTTTTATACTTGTCGCCCAAACGAAAAAAATGTATCTGAATCGGTGAGTCTGTTTCGGGACCACATAAATAGACATCATACTTCCAACACTCCGCTTTCTAGATGGATGTCAAACGTGCAGTTACAGATTCCCCACTAGCAAACCGCTTCAGCTGGTCAACTAACCTTTACATACTTCATCCTAATAAAATGCGAGATATTCCCGCCGGCGAACTTGTCCACACACCCGATGCCGAGCAGCTGCACGAGCCAGCACGCGTGCTGCTGCATCACGGAGCTGAAGATGCAGCCCGGGATCTGCAGGAACGCCTTCACTACTACCACTGTCACGTTGTACTGGAGCAGCCATGACCACCTGGGGACGAGGGTTGGGGTTGAGTATAAGGGGATTATATTGTTAATCTAAGGGGATTATACAGTGGACTGTAAAGTAATCTAAGGGGATTATACAGTGGACCATGAAGTAACCGAAGGCAATTCACTGCACCAGACAATCTGCAAAAACTAATTTATACCTGTTCGGTTAGTTCGCGATTGTACGCGGTTAGCGATGATAAAATTCCACCCTGTGTTCTACGGGTAGGTACGAAGTTCGGGTCTAATAGACTAATTGGCCAATCGCTTGCCGTACGGTACGGTAGACATACATCTTCCGTACAACTTCCTCCCTCTGACATACTCAAACTCACACGAAAGACACCTTTTTTTACCGATGTTATCAAGTTTTGCCAAAGAATTGGCCATTACCTAGGGGTATAGTTCAGTGGTATCTAGTTAAGGTTATCCCTACTCATACTCACCACAGCAAAATAGTATGCTTCGGCCGTAAGTAAAAGTCCGTTCCTTGCCACAGGAAGATGAACGAGCCAACTAAGTAGCCCATGGAGAAGAGGTTGACTCTGTTGGTTCCCGTGAGGAACATGATGGCCAGCGTCACCCACAGCATGCCCAGGAACACCATGCGCTTTATCACGTCTAGCCAAGTGCTGGAATATAACAAGAGGAATATTCAAATAGACCTAATTCATACATAAGCGTCTCTTGAATAATATGGCGGCCATAGCGGCAAAGGTTTTGTTTGACACACGCCTCACCCTGCACCTCCAATAGGATCTAAACAGTGACTAGATCATGTTACATTATAGTTTACTTGTACACGTCGTAACAGGGCGTCTTATATTGATACTAACCAAAGTTTTATCGCCAAATTCATAGGGCGCAATATCACAGAATCACTTTTAATAACAGGTAACAGAAAAAATTGCTCAGCAAAGTAACCTATAAATCATAAATTAACCAAAGTACCCAATGTATCCCAAAAAGTCCGGCACCGGGTTGACAAACTCCGGGGTCTCCCAATCCTTGCCTATATCCTCTCTATTCGACCCTCCCGGGAAGTTATCACCAACGCTTCGCTCTATGCGGAACACCCGGAACTGTCTCGAGGCGAAGATGAGCAGGAAATAGTCGAAGATGAGTTTGGAGGCGTGCGGCGGCGCGTCGGGGTAGGGTAGGTAGAGCCACGTCCGTAGGTGTTTCATTTGCTGGAATTGAGATTATGGTTTGAAGGGTTATGGAGGTTATAGAAGGTGAAGGAAATGAGATGAATTTACATAAGGTAAGGTAAAAATGCAGGTGAAGTATGGTTAAATGGTTTGGTAAGCCTAAAGCCAGTACATACAGATAATACAACAAAATCATCGTAGCATCAAGCGTATTCTGATGTCAATACAGCTCATGCCATAAAGGCAGTTTTTATGTGACTTTATGCTAACTCAAATATACATGTACTTAGCTATAAATAGCATTAAAAAAACCTTACCTCACTTTCGCCGCTCCAAGGATACGTTATACAGAACTGCGGCAAAAACCCAACAGATATCAGATACTGTATCGGAATAATCAGAGTTATGTACACTGTGAACGCGCCCCACACTCGGTTCTGTTTGACCCTGGACAGAGTGACGAGGACTAGAAGCCATATGGCGTATATAGCCGCGTAGACGTCCATGCGAGAGCCTATTACTCCCATTAGGCACATAAGGGTAATCTGAAATAAAAATATTGTATTAAAGCTCGGTCTGTGTACAAATAGGGTGGCAACATAGTCTGGGGTGTAGTCATGGGGTTTACTATATCAAAAAGTATATAAGTGAGTATGCAAGGTATGGGAGCTAGGCTAGCTGAGCTGAAAATAAGTGGACATATAAAGAATTTCCACTCCAAAAGTGTATGAATGATTTTACTCCCTCCCAGAATATAGGTACTGGAAAATAGAATAAGAATATTTACCTCAACTCCAAACTTGTAAAAGCCATAATTGAAGAGGTATTTGATGCAGTGTATAAGGTCCTTGTCAGCTTCGACGCGGCTTATGTCGGGAAACATTACTTTGTCCTTGTTATGAGGTATCAAACCCTTTGCCCTGTAAAAAACATAATAATGAATTTGTAGTTTATTGTCATTTTCAGAGGAAAGTTATATTGCATAATATTATGCAAAGATGGTTATGAAGACGTACGGTCAGCTGCATAAGTAGCTACACACTTCAACTTGTACCTTGTCAAAGTGACGAACCGGCAATGTTTCAACGACTTGATATTCGGTTTCAGATTGACTAGGTATAAAAGTGTATGCTACTTATGCAGCTGACTGTACTTACACATAAAAAATATATAAAAAAACGTACCTTATAGTCTGTTGTCGATATGTAACCAAAGAGTGGAACGTGAACAGTGCAATCATTGCAATGTATCCCTTGAGTAGCACTATCAAGGGTTTATTTCTCGATGATTTAGTAAACCCTACCCAGTCTGCGTTGTTGTACGAAGATACATTCAGTGTATTGTTCTCATCGTACTAGAAAAATAAAATGAGTTAAAGTTATGAAATATCTTGAAACCTTATCAATTATATCACTGGTTAATAATAGTTGCCATAATCACTATCGTTTAAATATTTTCTACTTACCCTAGTACAGTTGACATCGAAGAAAGAGTGCTTGATATAATCGATCTGATAGACCATTTTCGCCATTAAGTACACAGAGATAAGGGTGGAAATGAGGTGGATGAGCTTTCTCTGTTTGCTGGTCGTCAGCAGACATGCCGGCGAAATCACTAGCATGATCGGAACGTGCATTGCACAAACCTGAAAAATAAGGAGAGATAAATAATCGACAATAGTTTTTGACGCTCTAGACAACACCCTATGTTAAGTTACTCTGTGTTCTGTATTGTGTTGTTTTCTGTGGTTCTTTTTATCTAATTCACTATATAAAGATGACCTAAGCAAAGCTTATAAATTACATAGAAGTAGTCGGAAAACCCACTAATCATCGATAGACGGGTAAATAAATAAAACAAAAATACTCACATTGACAACAGACAGCAGCATCAGCGATATAAAGATAATCTTTATCAGATGAAGCTCCAGATAAATGAACACTTTATCGACGAGCTTGTACAGTTGCTCGCGACCGCGAGTGAACGCGCGGAACGCCAGCTCTCTGAATGTCACTGACGGGTTCTCGGTCAGCGTTGGCGCGTTCGAACGCGTCCTGTCCAGTTTCCTGAGGGGGTTGTGCTGTGTTAGTCGGTGGTAAGGTTGATTTTGGTTGCAGTTATTAAAATATAAAAAATATGAAGTGTGCATGAATGTATAATGTGGCAAGTTACTTGGCGACCCTCCTTGCGGGGTGAAAGAAGTGGCGGGGGCGAGGTAGCACGACATGCTACACACGTAGACAAGTGTGCCCGGATTAATGTCGCGATAGCTTGTAACTATTTCTGACGTAAGTAAAATTTTATTCTATGAGTGTTCCCGTAAATGTCATATTTAGCTTAAAATTTATAGTTTGACAGCATTAAAATTTGGATGTTTACCTTCAGAATATCTACCAATTTGAATTTATTTATGTAAAAGTGTTTTATTTTATAAATCAATTTCCATGTCACTTTCATGTTCACTCCCTGTTTGAACTTGTTCATCGTCGTCGTCATCCTCATCTTCATCATCGTTTTCATTAACTTCAATTATAAATCTTAGACAAAAACCAAAAAACATTATACATACTTTGAAGTATAATGTACTAGAGTACGCCAGTCATATTAGTTCAGTGTACACCTATAATATTTTATGTTTAATTTACATTAAATTATAAATAAACAATAACATACCTGTCCAATACATCGTCAAATACTCTATCAGATTTATAATATTCGTCTTAATTTTTTATGACATGGTCGTCACAATTTCTACACTTTTCAGGCGAATAATTAGAGAAAAGCAACTCTAAGTCTTTTATCTCTTTATCTAAGTTAGAGTCAATCGACGTTCTTGCGAGCTCGCCTTTCACGTACCGCCACACGAGTTCAATAGGATTTAATTCCGGGTGGTATGGGGGTAGGCGAAGCACGATATGACCATGTTCTTTCAAAATTTCATCAATTTTGTAATTTTTCTCTGTGTTTTGCTCATTAATTACTTTCATTAAATCACATAAATTTTGGTTGCTTTCCTAGTTACAAGAACTGACAACTGACGCACTGTCATATGGACTCTTCGTCTTTGTTGTTTACTTTTTCGTATCTGACTGCGCAGTACCAACCTTTAGCCGCGTAGCATGACTGATCCGGTACGCTGTTCTACAAGAAGCCCCTATATTGAGACATTATACGATTTGTTGTTTTTAACGTTATTTTGTGGACGAGTTATAGATACCTAATAATAATATAATGATAATATTAAAAAGGCCTCAACACTCATCCTAAGACTAAGACTAATGGTCTCAGGATCAATGATCTCATGTGGGTCGCACTCAAATTATGACAGACTTTTAAGACATGTGGCCGCCTCGGCTGCGCGGCCGAGACTGCCGTAAAAATGACATGCAGTGCACGCGTTGCCCTTCACCGCTGCCCCTCCCGCTACCCGCTGTCGTCTTGGGTACCTCGTCCCCTCCGCGTCTGTCACCCCGCAAGGAGGGTCGCCAAGCAACTTGCCAATCTATACCTTACATAAAGTTTCGACACAGGCAGAGATATGTAAGCATATAGTAGTATAGTAGTTGAGTTAAATAGACTGAAACACAAATACGTCAAGCTTTGTACATATTTCCATCTTCTCTCATCACAATTTGTCGCTATCCCCTCTCACAGATAAAGTAACCTTATACTATTATAACTTATGCTATCTCCCTCTTCAATACTACTCATGTACCTTATGTAATGGTCGCCATTTTTATATAATTTCTTTATATGTGAAGCTAATACCGGCAGTAAACTACAAACACTCACGGCACGGAGTCTCGTTTCTCGTTGTTGCTATACTACTACATACTGTGTCAATAATAAACACTCACGGCACGGAGTCTCGTTTCTCGTTGTTCTCGTTCTCCAGCTGCCTCGAGGACATGTCTCGCTCGGTGGAGCGGTCCGACTGCGCGCCGCGCGAGCCCGGACGCACTTCTTCTTCTAAAGGTAGGGCTGTTATCTGTTCAACAAGATAAACTATTCAATAGATTCCCCCTCTAGAGGCAGGGCTGTTATCTGTTCAACAAGATAAACTATTCAATAGAATATTATGCCAATGTAATGGACGCCCCTAAGGCAGCTTAACCGATTACCGTCGTACGGTAGTGGCTGGATGAGGGAGGCTGAGGGCAGAGTATTGCGGCGCTCTTTGGGAGAGCTATATCTAGCAGTGAACGATTACGGGCTGATGATGAGGTTGATATATCTTATGCCTAAGTTAGTAAGTGTGTTCGCTAATCTTTCGCATGTTATAATTAGGCATAATTACATTAATACATAATTTACACATAATCTCAATCTTCTACTTACATCGTTCTGTATTGTAGAAGCGCCTTGGCTTGGACGACTGGATCCACCTTTTCCGTCTGATCGGCTACTGTAATAAATAATACAGTTTAAGTTAGTTAAAAATACGATCTCGTCTCTAAATATAACTATCATAAAAATCATGAAAATGCCGGACGAACCCCCTAGTGTATGCTATACGTATGCCAGTCGTGATGACAGGCATACGTATAGCATACAATAGGGGACAAGGCGGGCTTAATGCTAAAAAAAAGTTTCTACCAGCCAACCCAAAAATATGGTATGTATTTGTCAATCTAGACTAACTCTACATTAGTATAAGGCGTGCAGATAAAGAAACACTATGAAAATGGCGGCTTGTTAATACTCCTTCTTACTCCCACTCATAGAGCTGCCGCCATTTACATATAGTTTCTTTATCTGCGTACGTTCTATTACACCAACTCTAGATTTGTATATGGCGTGCAGATATAGAAACACTATGAAAATGGCGGATGGATTCGTGCTATTTCACCTTCGTATGTTAGAGCTGCCGCCATTTTCATATTGTGTCTTTATCTGCGCTTGTTACAATCGTTATATTTACAATCACCTCCTGCCCAGCTTCCTGGGGTCGGACAGCTTCATGAAGTCCGCGTGGAAGTAGTGCACCTGCATGATGGTCATGATGAGGAACAGCGTCGGCGTCAGCAGCTTCACGAACAGCTCCGCCGGGTGCCATGTGTCTTAGTGACAAGGTGGGCTTACTGCTAAAGCATTGTCTACCAGCCAACCCAAAAATATTGTATGTATTTGTCAATCTAGACTAACTCTACATTAGTATAAGGCGTGCAGATAAAGAAACACTATGAAAATGGCGGCTTGTTAATACTCCTTCTTACTCCCACTCATAGAGCTGCCGCCCTTTACATATAGTTTCTTTATCTGCGCTTATTATAATAGTCATATTTAGAATCACCTCCTGCCCAGCTTCCTGGGGTCGGACAGCTTCATGAAGTCCGCGTGGAAGTAGTGCACCTGCATGATGGTCATGATGAGGAACAGCGTCGGCGTCAGCAGCTTCACGAACAGCTCCGCCGGGCGGCACGTGTCTTAGTGACAAGGCGGGCTTAATGCAAAAAGCAGTTTCTACCATCTAACCCGGATATATGGTATTTATCAAAGGTGTTGTATTACACTAATTCTACATTAGTATAAGGCGCACAGATAAAGAAACACTATGAAAATGGCGAACGGATTGAGCATGCTATCATTACTCCTTCCTACTCCCGCTTATAGAGCTGCCATTTACATATAGTTTTTTTTTATCTGCGCTCGTTATATAGTCGTTATATTCAGAATGACCTTCTGCCCAGCTTCCTGGGGTCGGACAGCTTCATGAAGTCCGCGTGGAAGTAGTGCACCTGCATGATGGTCATGATGAGGAACAGCGTCGGCGTCAGCAGCTTCACGAACAGCTCCGCCGGGCGGCACGTGTCTTAGTGACAAGGCGGGCTTAGTGCTAAAAGCATTGTCTACTAGCTATCTCAAAATGGTATTTGTCAGACTTGTTCTATTACACCAACTCTACCTACATAAGTTAGTGGCGTGCAGACAAAGAAACACTATAATAATGGCGGACGCATTCATGATATTTCGCTCACGTATGCCTATTCAAAACTCCCTCTTATGAACCGGCCGCCATTTTCACATTGTTTCTTTATCTGCGCTTATTACAATCGTTATATTCAGAATCACCTCCTGCCCAGCTTCCTGGGGTCGGACAGCTTCATGAAGTCCGCGTGGAAGTAGTGCACCTGCATGATGGTCATGATGAGGAACAGCGTCGGCGTCAGCAGCTTCACGAACAGCTCCGCCGGGTGCCACGTGTCTTAGTGACAAGGCGGGCTTAGTACTAAAAGCAGTTTCTACTAGCCAACCCAAAAATTGTATGTGTCAAATAGGCTAACTCTACAATAATGTAAGGCGTGCAGATAAAGAAATACTGAAAATTGCGGCTTTTTAATACTCCTTCCTACTGCCACTAATAGAGCTGCCGCCATTTTCATATAGTTTCTTTATCTGCGTACGTTCTATTACAACAACTCTATATTAGTATGAGGCGTGCAGATAAAGAAACACTACGAAAATGGCGGTTACCTAATTCTCCTTCCTGCTCCCTCTTACAGAGCTGCCGCCATTTTCACATTGTTTCTTTATCTGCGCTTGTAACAATCGTTATATTCAGAATCACCTCCTGCCCAGCTTCCTGGGGTCGGACAGCTTCATGAAGTCCGCGTGGAAGTAGTGCACCTGCATGATGGTCATGATGAGGAACAGCGTCGGCGTCAGCAGCTTCGCCAACAGCTCCGCCGGGTGCCACGTGTCTTAGTGACAAGGCGGGCTTACTGCTATAAGCATTATCTACCAGCTATCCCAAACATATGATATTTGCTAAACTTGTTATCCGGGTAGCACGTGACTTAGTGAAAAGGCGGCTTTACTGCTAAAAGCATTTTATACCAGCCAACCCAAAAAATATCGTATTCGTCAAACGTGCTCTATTACACCAACTCTAGATAAGTTACTTAAGGCGTGTAGATAAAGAAAAACTATGAAAATGGCGGACGGATTCTATATCGCTTTCGTATATGCCTTGTCAATACTCCTTCCTACATTCACTTATACAGCTGCCGCCATTTACATATAGTTTCTTTATCTGCGCTTGTTACAATCGTTATATTTAGAATCACCTCCTGCCCAGCTTCCTGGGGTCGGACAGCTTCATGAAGTCCGCGTGGAAGTAGTGCACCTGCATGATGGTCATGATGAGGAACAGCGTCGGCGTCAGCAGCTTCACGAACAGGCCCGCCGCGTGACACGTGTCTTAGTGACAAGGCGGGCTTATTGCTCAAAGCACTTTCTACCAGCGAACGCAAAAATATGGTATTTGTTAAACGTGCTCTATCACACAAACTCTACATTAGTTAAGGGCGTGCTGATAAAGAAACACTATGAAAATGGCGGCTTTTTAATACTCCTACCTACTCCTACTTAGAGCTGCCGCCATTTACATACCTATAGTTTCTTTATCTGCACGCGTTATATTCACTCTAACTTATAGAGCTGCCGTCATTTACATATAGTTACTTTATCTGCTCGCATTACAATAGTTATATTTAGAATCACCTCCTGCCCAGCTTCCTGGGGTCGGACAGCTTCATGAAGTCCGCGTGGAAGTAGTGCACCTGCATGATGGTCATGATGAGGAACAGCGTCGGCGTCAGCAGCTTCACGAACAGGTCGGCCGGGTGGTAAGTGTCTAACCCGAGGTCGTGTTGTCTGGAAATTATGTTATTTGGTATTTAATTGGTATAAATTTGTTTATTGCACAAATATGATAAAACAAACAAGTGTACAAAAGGTTTAAAGCTATAAAGCAAAAGACATAAAGCTGAAAGCATTTTCTACAGGAGGTAAAAAGGAGTTCTTTTTATTAGCGCGTCGGTGACAAGTACAAGAGCTAAACTATATTTTGTAAAATATTACATCCTATTCGTTTCATTGACAAAGTTCTTTTTGGACTAGTTTAGTTGCGGAAAGGATTGACATTAGATAAAATGTTATCGACATATATATAATGTGTATCGACAATGTGACAGAAAAGCTTGAAATCGAAATTGGATACTCACAGTCGTTCATTGATGTACAAGTACGTCTCTATAGTTTTGGAGAAGTTGTCGAACTGGTAGATGTAGATGAGTATAAGATTGATCATGGAGTAAATGATCACTGTTATCCAGAACATATACATCAGTCTTCGCCACCAGTACCAACTTAGCTGTAATAAAATAAATATGAAATTTTATAGAATCATCAATACGTTACTTTATCTGTATACTTGTAAAACGTGATTTTTACCATATTAGCTTAGCAAACACTATACAATCATCTTCAGCACTACATAGTTGCATACTGATATGGGTGATATATTATAATATGATTGTACTACATATTAGTAGTCACAACTACAATCTAACTATTAAATATAACTATCTATCTCAATAGATTCACAACCAATACTGACCTGAAACATCAATATAAACGACAAGAACAGAAACATGTAAATGATTCTGAATATCGTCATGCGTTCCCCCGTGATGCCGATCACAAACAGCATGATCACCACCACGTAGATCCAGTATCTGGCACAGAGAGCTCTAAGCCATTTGCCGAAAGCTGTCAGTAGACGGGACCTTTGCTCTTCTTCCCTCTGTTGTTCCATCACTGCGGGTGAAGAAACGTTATGTAGAGTGGAGATTTGGAAGTCAGTAAGTGCAAACGAACGTAAAATTGCAATGAGAGGTTTTCTGACAGATTGTTGAGATAAGAAGTCATAGATGGCGCTAGTAAAAGTGTGTAATTTTGTGTTGCATTCAGGAATTACTAAAAGATTTTTATGTAAATATTAAAGAGTAGAATTTGTGGAAGTAGAGATGAGGAATTTCAAAGGTGTGTTTATAATGTGAATAAAGAAGGGATATTATGAAGCTGTGAATTATTTGGATTATTATTTTTGATGAATTACTTGGTGGACGTGGACGTAAGGTTGGTAAGTTTAGAATCTTATGCCAGTTATCAGAGAAGTAAATAAAGTAAAGGGCATAGTAGACACAAAATAAAGCACCAATAACTAAGCTGTACCTTTGGCAAAACCTGCGGCAAGAAATTTAAAAACCATTAATTAAGTACGACATATTTCCTCTGTCTCTGTCTGCTCTAAGCTCTAAACACATGACACCCAAATACCCACAAGCCAGAAAGAGACAACAACACCACTCACCACTAGCAGCCGTAGACATGGTGAGTTGGAGCGGCGCAGCTATATCCGCCGCTATCGTCGACTGTCTCCTACCCCTGATCTCCTGGATCCTCTGTCGGAGCGTCACCCAGAACATGCATGTGAAGAGAGACTTGATCAGCAGCGGGATGCAAGCTTCTGAGGCGGGCCTGCTGAACCCAATCTGACGGAGGTTCACCGACTGTTGGAGAGAATTGACGTTAGTAATAGATAGGGTAAGTAGTTCTGGCAGCCTTGTCGACTTTTGATGCTTGAAAAGAACTCAACATGCAGTAAGGATTTTTTTATGTTTTTAATGCGTACGGCTTTATGGCATCATGCCTGGAGTAATCGAGTTAATTTAACGACAAAATGTATCTAGAACGTTAGGTTTTAGACCCTACTAAACTTTTGCTTTAAAATATGTGTGGACGATTAAAAAAAAAACTGTGAATGAGTTTTTTTCGACAACTACAAACTGCTATCTGAACCACCCCCACTAAACAGCACTCACCGTGATATTCGACGGCAACTCCTCCTCCGTCAAGTTCATGCCATAGATATACTGAGCCAGCAGCAGGAACATCGCATACACCACCAGCACGGGACTGGTCTTCAGCATGAACGAGCGCTGGTTGTGACACAGCCAGACCAGGTTGCCCCACATCAGGAACACGAAGGTCAGCCACGAGTGGAACATGATGCTCCATGCCATCATGGTCACGGTTGTCGCTATGTAGGATGATCTGGAATGTTAATGGTATGGGTTTAGGTTTTGGACAGGATTTGCTTTGCTATGTGGAAAAATGGCGGCACAGATAATAAAGCCATATTCTATTCTATGATTTTTTACGAACCTTATTAGTACTTGGAAGAAGTCAACGACGGCGGCCAGTATGTCATCTTTTAGAGACGGCTTGCCCTTCTCTACCACTGATTCTGGAATACGAAATAATTATTAGATACTCTCACAACCGGCAATGTTTGTTTTTGTAATTAGTTTAATAAACTCTACTGCGCAGTTGAGTCGTTCCGAAGGATGTAAAATATAAGATTATGGTAGGGTCGGTAAATAATATGCTAAGACTAGTTAGACTAATTACCTACTACTCAGGATAGACCTACCTTCATCGGGCACGACGATGGAACCCAGGGAGTCTTGCTGCAGTCTGGCACCAACGCTGTTGCGGAAGCTTAGCCGACGCATTAACTGTTACATAAATATACAACTTAGTACACAATTTTAATATAGTTTAAGTAAATGGTTTGATTTTCATAGAAACTGGAATGTATATGTACATTACCTTCAACGAATAGGATTAATTTGATATTTAAGCAATAAAATTCTCAGTTTAAATAATAACTATTTAAATCATACATTTCTAGCAAAATACTGTACAAGTTAATGTAACTGAATTAAATGAATGTTAACATAACAATGACATTAAATGTTTTAGAACTTACTTAGCTGCTTTCTGCGTACAATGGTTAAATACGATACAATAAACAAACAAGAAACATAAAATGACGGGACAAAATGAAACACTAATCGTGCACAATGATAATCGCATAAACAAGACTCAAGCACCCCAAGCATTGAATTTACTTTTTAAAAAAATCATCACAACTTATCATTTCAAAATATTATTAAAAAGGGACTGTCACATAACCATGGAAATTTTGTTTTCCAACATTAGTAGAATGCGACGGTGCATACTAAGACCTTGTTGTCGGTCTTCTGTAGAAAACTGTAAGAGCATATTTTGTAATTTAATCTTAGGTAGTTAGACAGTAAGATCCACTTGTAGTAAGCACCGTTACAGACGAAATAAAATAAAATATACATACAGGCGTCGTTTCAGAGTTGCTGCCGCGCGGTGCTTTGGAACTTATGTAATCAAATGCAACCTACGAAAGAACGAAAGCTGGTTGCAAAACAAAACTCAAAACAATTTAGAGGAAACAAAACGTTACTGTTAGTCGCATGCAGAAGTGTTAACCTTCAGTGCCTGGTATGAAACGTGCTTTTACTAAATGATTAAAAAATATCTACATCTATTTTACTTGTGTACCTAAACTAAACTACAGTTCTACATTACACTAAAGTGCTCTATTAAAATGTAAAATTTACATGCGCAGTCGGATGAAGATATCTACAATGGATCTACGGCAAAGGACTTGTGAACTCCCTAGTACTAATATCGCTCTTACTCGAACTCTTTTGGTGGCCGCCTTCCACTTGTCTTTGGTGCCTTTCCGGAACGACATCCCGCGGCTCAGCGAGCCGTTCATGCCGGTCTCTAGGCCTGTCAAAGCGCTCTTTGTCCTCTCCTTCACACCCCATACGGATAGCAAAGGACAAAAGATACAATGAACTGATGTTCAAAAAGAGCTGTCTATTATCGCCGCTTTAGTTTGTATTTTTATGCGAAAAGGTTAGGTAAATAGCGGTGATTCTCAATGTCATTAGGTCTAGACGTGCTTAGTACGGGCTCAACTGCGTTACATAAGTGCTCTGGCACTACAAGTGGTTTCGACGACTGATTAGAGGAACACTATAGTTTCGAATTATCAAACAATTATTAAGAGGCGAGTGCTTCGGCTTACATGACGATCGATTACTGTGTTAGTGTCAACCTTGTACCTCAAGCTTTAAGAATCAAACTCCATTATTTAACTGTGACGATGCATACTGGTTTGTTTCCACACATACCTTTGGCTTGAATAGTTCCCGGGACTCTATGCCGAGGAAGAAGTATGTGACGAGTATGACTAGAGGGCTGGCCATGGTGGCCCAGTGCGCGGCGTCGGCGGCGTCGTAGCTGAAGTGGCCGTCCGTGATCACGACTAGACGGGTTAGGCCAAAGTATCTGGAAGAGAAATATTTCAGAACTTTTTAGTACTTACTTACAGGAATTAGTTTTTTTTACGAATTTAGAATTCATCAATCATGTAAAGTCACTCAGTTTCATTCGTACCTATTATAAAAGTTTATTTAATCAGGTTCGTGATTATAAATGCAAAAAAAAACATAAACCAACTATCCCAACAAAAACCCTTTTCTAAACCCATTCACAAATCCGCACTAACCTAGCAAAGTCCATTTCGGGCGGATACCACTCCATCAGCACGGTGCACTGGTAGGCTAACAACCCCAGCATATGAACCCCCATGAACGCCATCACGATCCTCTGCACCACCGCGAACCCTCGCTCGAGCGGCTTGCCCAGTGACCAGGCGGTCGCGGCTCCCATGAACACAAGGAAGTAGAAGCCGGAGGTCACGCTCGGACGCATTATACCGGAGAACATTATGAGGAATAGCGCCAGGTATTTGCCTGGAATGGAGGAGGTGGAGGTTAGGCTAGAGAGTAGAGAGAGACTTCAAGTGGATGCCAATGCGGTCCTTTGATAGCTGAAATTGGGGTAGTATATTTGGATCCTTAGCTAATTTAGCAAAAGTAGACTGCTATAAAACGTATTCTTTCAGAAAAGTGATATTACACGTCATTTTATCTTCATTGAGATCCTATAACAGAGTAGGTATATTCATAGGAAACTGATGGAACCTTTATCTATCTAACTAGAATGGTTATTGTATCTTTTCCTTAATTTATGCTAATAAACATTACAAAATTAGTACAGACCTGCGCTAGCCAGCGTCGGGTACCGCTGGAACTTGGAGTTGCCGAGCTCCGTGGGGTCCTCCACGCCCGCCACCAGCCGCTTCACCGCCAGGTACAAGAGAAGTGATGATAAAGTCATCACTATCTGTAAACAGTTCATATATTATTAGGGCGCAACCCCATTGCTGCGGTCGTCAAGTCATTGCAACGAAAATGAAGAACGATTTATAATGAATGAACAGGTTTGGTGATCTGCATTAGAAAACTGTATTCAAATTAAACTCGCAAATTTCATAACTCACTGTTAAATCTTCGAGCTATATTCCATCAGACAGCTGATGGAATATAGCATTGATCTACTGTAATGAGGGTACACCCAAGTCCGCGTCGTTTTATGACTGCAACCACCAAAAACCTACCTCCGGCGCCAAAAATTGCACGGCCATCAGCGGCTCGATCCCGTTGTAGCTGACCAGCCCCAGGTTGTCTCCGACCAGCTTCACCACCGGGTAGTCCGCCAGCAGAGAGCCGTAGGGCGTGAACCCCGCTAGCACGCTGTGCCATGCCACGTGTAGTGCTAGCAGGCATGATGATATCACGGTGATTAGCAGGAGGAAACGCCCGCGGAAACCTGCAGGAGTTATTATTAAATTATTATAAAATAATTTATTGCACATAAAATAAAAATAGTACAAAGGTGAACTTATTAAGCCTAGTAGCATTCTCTACCAGTAAAATTTTCGTGATGTCGAGGAAGTGATTGGTAGTGCGATAATCTGGTAGAGGAGAGATTTTCTTCTGTGTTTATTGAGTTATAAAAACATACTTAATAGGAGTTGTTAGTCGATTGGTAATAATTTTTCATACTTTTGAATCTGAGGTGTCTACAACATCATCATCATCAGCCCGTAACCTTCTACTGATGGGTTTAAGTCGCCCGCATGGAGCACCACAGGCGCACGGCAAACGGTGGTACCAAATGACCTACTTGTAATTTATACTAAAATGTCTACAATAAAATTAATGCTTACCAGAAAACGTTTGTGCATCAGGAATTTGGACTAGAGGTGCTATTAAGTACAGGAGCAGATATATGACGGATAGCCCGTACGGCCGCAGTGCTATGCCTGAAATAAAAGATACAATTAAATGAAAGACGGTGTTATTATTGTTATTGTAATACAACCGAATCATGGCGTTGATATGGTAATAGAATTTTACAAGGTGGCATTTCTCTAAATTTTTTACCCTTTGTTGTATCATACTCAGGGAATATGGGATAGATCAGAGGGAAGTCACGCAACATGGAACGATAAATCAAATAGTCGTGTCACTGGGGGAACGAATAATGGAGTGGCGAGAATAAAGGATAATCTAAGAAAGGGACTTTCCTTTGATAAATTTAGCGACGTTGAGCAGTTATTCATAGTGTTTAGTTTTTTATGTCAAAACAAAGCGTTCATAAATAATTGCAATTTTTTCTCGGTTTTCAGCTTATATATCAAATATACACCTCAAATAAATAAACATACATTGTAAACAATAATACGTTTCAAAATGCATAGGTATATGAATAAATCCACATCGTATAACTATGAAGATAAACAAGTATGTCTTTAACCTTTAAAGCAATAGGTAAAAACATGTCCATAACAGAAAAATCGCGATTCAGAAAGGTTCATCAACTAACATTGCCGTGGTCGAACCGTTGCAAATGTCAGTCTAACATTTGGGATTGGGACTAGCCAACTGAAGGAAAAATACACGTGTCCTATAGCCATAGCGAAGGCATCAACATGGCATTTAGTGCGATGAAATTCTTTAACTCACTTACAACTTTTTAATTAAAAACTTGATGGGTGCAAAAAAGTGATAAAAGAAATAACCTTTAATATGCTATTGTTTTAACCTAAGTAACAACTTCATTATTTAACGAATACCTAACATAATAAGATAATTTGTTTTATGGCCTTAGAGACACTTCAATACACAATTACACAGCCTTAGAGAATTCCATAATTAAACCATGCCATGCAAATATTTCATCAACATCACATAATTTATATGCATTCATTCTATTCCCATAAACTTGCATACTACATTGGCACTTATGTGATAATAACTATGATAATGAGGGACATCTTCTACGAATGCTATGTTAGAGTAAGCGATACACATAATTGTGTACTTATGTATATTTTATGTGTTTTTATAGATAAAAATAAGTGTAATATTGAAAGTTTTCTAGAATTCTTTGCCTGAGAAGGTCACGAAAGTACAGGTATCCGGATAGATTATGAGGTTTTAAAATAAATGAAATTTTATAGTAAGTCAACTTTTGTTAATGTTAGAGCTTGATTAAGGCCTAATTTCACACCATTCGGTTAGGTTAAAAATACCTCGGTTTGGTTACATTTTGGGCCGTTAAAGTTAGTGAGTGCCCCACCATGCTAAATCACGGGGTTAACTCCCTTGATCGGGTGATAAACTTGATTGCTGCTGTGGGGTTCCGCTAAGACTTGGTTAAGACCGGTAACCAGGCAACGGGTTGTTGACTTATGACACATTTGTCAAGAATTCAAGATGGAAAAATGAACAGAGCCTTTGATAAACAATATACGAACTAGATGTTGTGTGACATAAAAAATTAAGCGAAATACTGTCTGGGTTTTATATACTGTCAAACCGAGATAAAAGTTTTAATTTAATGTCCTAACCTAACTTGGAATGGCCCTACCTGGAAATCGAACCCGGGATCCCTGGGTGATGAAGCTGAGCTTCTACTACTAGACCACAGAGGTAGATATAAGAAGTTAAACCTAATGACTTAATGAGAACTATTGAATAAAGTGAAAAATCTTCTAACAAAATATTTTAAAATAAGACCTTACTTAGAAATTGAGGTGTTATTTCTTGAGTCCTTTCTTTTGCACTGACACTCCATCTAGTTCGTTGTATTGTTTTTCAAAGGGCATGGCGTAATGATATTATTTTCAATGACGGATGTCAAAAAACAACCTCTATAGAAATAGTAACCATGGCAACCTCAAAACCAAAAAGTTTGGTTGTTTGACGTTGTTTGACATTATAGAGACATAGACACCAATTTCAATGAATATGACAGAATATTGAATGAAGTGTGAGTGAATGATTCACATAATGCTTGATTTATGAATGGTCTAAACCTGGATCTTTAATTCGACGGAATTCTGACATTTCAAAAGTGATGCTACTCAAAAAGCTATTAACCGAAAAAAGGAAAAATTTGGATCCATTTCTGGGCAATAAAAAAATAAAATGACAGATAATGTATCGAATTCATATTAATTACTTTATTTTATTCTTTAGCTGGCATCACTTCCTACTAAATTCAGGGATAGTAAACCTTTTTAATCGATTTCAAAAAAAGAGATTAGAATTAGATATTTTAATAATCGATTAGATATTTTAATAATCAATTATATTTTTTCTTTATTTATTAATTTATACTTTGATTAAGTATATTATTTTTGTGATGTAAAGGGACATAATTATTACTCACCGTAGGTAAGTAAATCCCCTTTTAATTTGGAGTGCCGCAAATAACAAATAAAATGTATAGAGTAGTTTAGACTTAGATGTTCAGGGGGGTCACTCTCTAAATCGACGAACGAACGAACAAGAATTGTCACGCAATCGGCACGCTTAATACAACGTGATAGATCCGAGCTCTTGCTCGTTCGTTCGGTTGATTTTGGTAGTGGCCCTCCAGACTCGTATTGAAAAAAGGGCTCAGCCAAAAAAGGTTTGTGATCTCTGACATGTCAAAAGTAGATATCTGTCAGAATTCCGCCGAATTAAAGATCAAGGTATATTAGATTTTCGTCATGGGACTCATCCAATTACTTAACAAGGGTAATTATCCTTAAACGCGTCGTCAGCAAATCCGTTATTGAGACTGTAACTAACAGAATCATGAGAAACCAGGTCTAAGTTAGATAAAAGTTGGATACATTATGGTTATTAGTTATTGTGCATTATAATATCAGCATCATCAACGTTATCATATCACACATTATATAGTCTACTAAACTACAAGGAGTTCTATCTATCCATTATAATAGCTAAAAGCTATTTAAAATTCAAAATTTTACCCTGCGTATAAACAAAGAGAAACGATACAGTGTGTGAGATTTTCACCGACTATGAAGGATATTTATACACACATGGTGCATAGGTACATAATATGGATACCAAATAGCATGGACGTGAGCAACTGGAAATGGGAACGAGTGGACTGACACCATTAAAATTGTCTTGAAAATATTACTACTTAAATATAAATAATTTTCCTATACCATAAACTTGGTATATTTTTAACTAATGAACTGTGAACATGAACAAGATCTCAAGTGGAGAGCACGAACTGATGGCAAGCGTATCGGGGGACGCCTTCCGGCCTGCTGGACCTACGCCGACGCCGACGCCGACCTTAGACAAGTAGCCGGTATGTGGTTGGATGAGGAAGGCTGAGGAAGGAGTGTTGTGGCGATCCTTCAAAGAGTTCTATGTAGCAGTAGACGGTTAGCCGGTAGTGGCTGGATGAGGAAAGCCGAGGGCAGAGTGTTGAAGTGCTCATTGAAAGAGTACTATCTAGGAGTGGACGGATGCGGGCTGAAGACGAAGATGAAACAGTTCTAAAGGTAGTTAGTCTATGGTAGTGGCTTTCAGTACAACGTGTAACGTGATGGTTTTTTTTGCAAACTTCAATGCATATAGTTATAAATGTCGGAGTGCGGTTACAAATGAACCCCTCAGCTATGCAGGCTGTTATCGAAAGGAATCTCAATAACTCAAATCGCCGGCAACTTCTACCGTTTCCTTTTGACCTAAATCAATAATGTTTTATTGACTTGGACCCATTCCCGAAAGAAAAATATTTCATTCATAGCACCAATTTTAATTTAACTCTAAGCATATTTACAATTTAGTATTAGGATGCTTCTATGCCCATAAGTGACAGAGAGACAAATTTCAATTATAAAAAAATTGGAGATACTTATGTATTATTGGTAACTGCACCATGACTTTTCGTATCTAAAATCCAACTATTATGTGAATGCTGAATATGAATGCAGAGGCCGCCGACACGAAAATGAACCGGCGTTAAAAATAACACTCCTAACACGAGACACCGATCCCGATCCGAATGAAAACTCTTCAAATGTTTATAATAATGTCCGTTTAATAGCAACAACATCTTCTTTGAAATCCATTTCGGTTGCATCAACATTCTTTCAAGTCCTACACCGCGCACCACGCCTAATCTTTGTTTTGGATAAATAAATGAGCGTAAAGGTAAGTAAATAGTCAGTCATTGATCAAATAATATTTTTACACAGTAGTATAATACTTACTACCTTGACTTTTATTTGTTCAACGCACGTGGAATGTAACAGTAGCGCGTGAACAAAAACAACATCAAGACACTGCTCTAATGGCCTATTAACACCACACCGGTAATTTTAATGAGAAACGATGACTAAAACTTGAAATAATCATCTACTTATGCTAAAGCAGTAAGAATCGTTCTTGGTAGTGTTTCATGCCTTTGCTATGTCCAAATTAGAAATCCAGAAATGTATACGTATAAGTTGTATTCCTCGTATACAAATAAACGCACGTGCGTTGCATATAACATTTACAAAGCAATGAGGTAGTCCCGTAAACACACTCTGTAAATAGATAAGTTCGTAGAGTCCACTCATTGCGAAACGTGTAAAACATTCGCTAACTTGCCGGTTTGTGGATGCATAAAGGCTTAGGAAGTTGTGATGTAACGGATGAGACGAAATAACTTCCAGCCTAATTACCATAAATTATGTCAGTTGTATTGATTAGCATTGAAATTGAGTTTCCAGTTTTAATTTTAAGTTATTGTGCCGGTGTTGGTACAGTAAGTAATAACAAAAACAATAAGTAAATGAAAAGTGTTGGAATAGAGATAATGATAGACGGGACGGACTAATTCACCGTTCTTATCATGCCGAAGCCGAATTTACAAAACATGAAAACATTAACCAAAATGTTAGTTAAAAAAAGAATTATTTTTACAAATGACGATGAGATCATCAGTCCAGAGTTGTAGGCAAGTCGAGTTACCTTGTGACCTTATGAATCACATAAATGATTTGATAAGGAACAAGTGCACAACTGTGTTTCTATCGCGCTAATTTCATTACATTTGGGCTTTGATAAACAAAAGCATTTTGGGTAAATCAGCTTTGCCATTTTTGCACATGAGAAACTTCTCACGAATCAGCGATTATGCAAGGATATGTGCCAACAAAAACTCGTTTTTACTATGGACTGTCCGTATGTTTGTTTCCACGGCCAGTCTATAAAGTTGTGGGAAATACAGGTAGAATAAGAAATACGAGGATAACATGGGATTTTAACGGTGGACTACTACGGTGGATATTTTCTTACAAGATTTTCTATTATTTTTGTATGCAAACGGATTGTGAAACAAAACCAATACAAAATAGTGAATATGTTGAAGATTCGGCACACATGGCCGGCGTTTAGCGGAGCGATAACCTTCTTATGACATCATCATCGACAGCCGACTTTGTTTCTTTAAGTTTTCGATAGTCTGTCTGCTGCCGGTTATTTTATTTATGTACGTCGAGACCTAATATGAAGTCTAGTTCTGAAAAACGTAGAGCACTACAGTTAAAACAATTAGCGTAATTAAAATGACCAAAAACTATTTTATTTAGTCGGAGGTAAACCATTAACTGTAATTAACTCGGGGCGCTGGCCAAATCACACGTAAAGAGTGGTGTTTCTGATCGTATTCGCGGAAAAGATTTGTTTTTAATAACGTTGAGTGGCTCCGACTGTGTCCTAGGGTGGACAATGGCCGTGCCCCGTGCGTGCAACGGCCGGATTACGTCGGCGAATCACCGCCATCGCAGGAGGGTCACTTTAGCTTACGAAAAACTAAGTTTTAGAGCGCTGCTGCGATAACCACAGCTCTTTGTATCAACCGTAGTGATTGCATAGCAGCTCTCATTCTTTGTAAAGCTAGAGTAACCCTAGGGCGTGTTCGCAAATACCTTCATTTAACAACACGAATATATGGCACCCGTGGCTTCTATCAACACGACACCTCGGTGCCGGGGCCGCTCCATAAAACTGGAAAACCTGCTGGATTTATTGACTCGGATTGCACTGTAATTCGCCGTAGAAATGGCCACGTCAGTCACGTTAATTTCGCTAAGTGATTTTGTCCATTTCATGTATAAAACATTGAAATTACTTTTAATTTAATATGATTGTAAAAGCGTGTAGGTTTAAAAGGTTTGACTCGTATATTAATGAGTTTCATATGTAAGTATATTGGTATGCATTGTTTTGGGAATCGCTTTTTACGAGGATTTGAGAAGACAACTTGCCAAAACTATAAAACAAACTATGCTGTTGAACTGTCGAACTATTCAAATTAAAAATACATGTGGAGGAAAAACCTTGAGGTC
Organism: Plutella xylostella; assembly: GCF_932276165.1. Lineage (NCBI taxonomy): Eukaryota > Metazoa > Arthropoda > Insecta > Lepidoptera > Plutellidae > Plutella > Plutella xylostella. Next base: position 3,753,162 of record NC_063984.1, on the reverse strand, counting down.
TTCCCTTTAATTAACCAAAGGATTTCATAGCTAAAAATAATATACTTATTTCTATTGCGCTTATTCACGTCAATTCCCTTTGGATCCTACCATGTTCATAAAATGTATGTTACATGTATCACTCGTATCCCCGACAGGTAATTGGATATGCGAGGTAATTTAATTTCAAATAAATATGGATAATATACGGCAAATATGTAAAAACATCTCGCTTTGGCCTTCACATAATCCATCATCCTAAACCTCACCAAACTCATAAGATGATTGATACCTTTACCTTGCCTCCATCACATCACTACACCAGCGAACGTAAATGTAGGCCAGTCAGGAGTATATATTGCCTAGTAAACCAAGAAGGTAAGCAAATAGTGCAAATGTACAGTCACCAAAATAGATAGGGCTACTTCCCCAGTGCAAATAGTTCGATGCTAAAAGACACAGCAGAGGGGATAAGAATATAATTATGTAATTCCTGAAACAAGATCTACAAGTATAATTAGTCAGTCAATCATCAGTTCATCACTAATCAGCTATCATTCTTCAGTAGATTTCAATTTATAAGTGTAAAGACTAGAGGGGGGATAATTATCGCTTTTGCTGGCTCTACAATGTACTGTGAACAACGGTGTACATTGTACACTCCGCTAGATATCAGTATCGGTTACGTTTTGTGTGGACAGACTATGATATGAGGAGGTAACCAGCTAATTAGTATCGTATGAGGCAGGCGCGCCCCATTAGCTCGCCAAACATGGCGCTATCGTGACACCGGTCACCATCGATAGCTTGAAAATACATTTAACTACATGTAGGTACATAAGATAGGTATATAATTTACAAACCAAACGAAGTTCTTATTTCGACTTTGATTGGTTGGTAAATTCAGTATGTTGTAGGTTTTCATACCCTACTTCATCACAGTCATGTTATGTGATGAAGTAGGGTATGAAAAGGTCTGTAGAGGGACTACCTTTACTATGGGCGTACTTTATCTTTATAATAAATAAATAAATAATATAATGTAGGTATTTATTGACTAAATTACCGAGAACTGACTACTGTCAATGTTCATTTGGTCAAGCATTTTGCAAGCTTTCGGATCTATAAAGAAAGGGACAGGTGACACCGGTCTGGTTGGGAAACACCAATTATAGTGGAATTATCTCGAATTTATTATAGTCTTTCTCTGACAAGCTTGACTGTGGCGTAATAGGTATAGACTGGCAAAAACTTGAGCCAAGTTTTTAATTTACATTAAAAATTGTATTTGCTATAAAACCGTGCAGCATACTTAAGTAACTAAAATAAGCATTATTTTCAGGAAATATATTCACAGCCAGGAAAATATTTAAAACTTTCATAAACATAAACAAAACGATAGGGCATTTTGGCAAGATGGGGAGGGGGGCTGAACCAGACTCCAGATGCAGATTGAACCCTGTTGGCTTATTCTAATGTGTATTTACTTTATAGCATCTGCAAGACGTTAGATGCAGAACGAAATTGATCTAAATATGCGTGTATGATAAACCGCTCAGATGCGTAGACTGTGTTGTATACCTCAGTATCGACGGGGTCAATCTTTATTGCATGTCCGAATTGAGAACATGGCAAAGGCGAAGGAAGGTCAGTGGCCAGTGGTCATGGCTATTATGCGATAACGAGATACACACATATAAACAGAGATACATGTGTAATTTATTATTCACCGCGACTGTTTTCCCCGAAACCCGAAAGGGCAGGTGTAGGTCTGCTCATGATATTTTCCATACCACTTGTATGGTACAATCATTCCCATTCAATCACGGAATAATCATTCCCATTGCGCTCACTTGATTAGGTTGGCATTCTAGCAGTGAACCGACTACAACATTTCTGTATATTTGTATTTTTAAATATAGAAATATATCTTCTGGATCATTTACATTCATTTAATTCTAGACATCACAATGGTTTCCAACATTCCAACAACGGAGTTGTTCGTTAGCTCGTCTACTCTAGGACTTACTTCAAATTTATTCGTTTTAAATTATATTAGATGTTCATTACTTGGATTTAATTATTTTCATGCCATACTGTTGTCCGTAATGTCGGAACTGTAATCTGATAATCGTGCTAGTGTGATTACCGCATTGTGCATTATATTTTAATCATAGGGTAAATTGCAACAGGTCATAACATAAATTATTAGATTAATAGACTACCTATCCTATAATTAGCATACAAATATTAGCATCTGCTGTTTACATGGTTAGTGGAGGCGTGAATACGCCACATAGTTACCTAGTTAATACCAGGCTAGATCACAAATCAATAACATTATGAAGATTTGAAGATATTCTAGCCAATAAATAATCTTGAGTTTGTGTTGGTCGATTGGCACGTTAAGCGATCCCTTTAGTTCCTATGGAATAAATATAACAAGCCATAAAATCGTAAACTTCCCACCCACCTGGCTAGCCGTGGTCATCAAAAAGTTCTAAAAACTACATAGTACGTACTCACGGGCCCATTTTGACGGTGCTAATAATTTGCTAAGTGGAGGTGCAAACAGCGGGCGGGCCCGGGTAGTGTTCCAAATTGTCCGATTTATGGGGCATACGGGGGAAATGGGGTCAGGACGACCGTCCTTACCCACGCATCTGTCCGTGACGCATTTTTACCAGCACCACTATGATAATGCGAACTGGCGAGGCAAATTAACACGACTGGCGATCGTTAACGGTCATATTTTTTTCGAATGGCATGTCAGACATTTCAGTAAGGACCTTGCATTGATACCGTCCTCATCCTCTTCCTAACGTATTTCTTAACGAGGACTGTCCCTTAGATCAGTCTGCTGGCTTCATCATGCCATAAAAAATAGGAATTGCGGAGAGTTATGAACCGACGACTTTATTCCCCTGCTGTAGTATGGCGAACCTTTTATTTCTCCGAAGTTTTGGCACCGTAACCGAAAGTTACGAAGCCCTATTAAATCGCAAATATCGCGGTCAGCTCGCGTGTGGACGGAGGCATGCAAATTTCATGGCGGACGGTTATCAAAGGGCCCGGTAGCCGGCAGCAAGGCCACGGCATGTCGGTTAACGGGTCATAGGACAGATCGGACCCACCCAGCGGCGGAGGCGCGCCCAGGGAAGTACCCATCTCTGCAATGCGACGATACACGCGCAATCCACGTGTTATCAACATTGAGAACATACACTCGCGATATTTAATGACAGAGTACAAATATCTGAGTTTAAATATCTGTCCCGGCGGGAATCGAACTCGGGACCTTCGGCATAGCAGTCCATGGTCACTAAATCACTACACCATTCGGTAATCCATACAGACCATAGGTGTAGTGGTAAACAACCCACTGCTGCTAAAGGTGTCACAATTGAATCATGGTTAGAGGCATACAATAGACTGTTTAGTCTTGGCTAGATTTCTATTTAGGTAATGGTTGTGTTTAGGCAGTCAGTTTTATATATTTCTATGTTATGTTATCATTACAATGTAGTCTGATTTTGGGCAAGTAGTGTAGAACAATGGTAAACTGTACCCAACATAATAATAATGTATGTAAGCAGTAAGCACTCAAGGCCTGTATTCTCTTAGAGAAAGGACCTGGCAAAGGTACAATAACTGTTGCTCCTTCAGGAAAATTGTTTTTTTTTTAATCATAAGAAATGAGTATTTTTCACTTTAGTATATGCTTGGCAACTATTTATGGCTAAGGTAAGAGTACTACAAAAGGCAGAAATTCTAAATTATCCCAATTTAGATATAAGTAAATGCTCCAGGAGCCATCAAAAAAGTATTAATTCAAATTTTATTTGAAAAAGTCTTCTATTAACAGTTTTTGTGAAGTGTTTTGGAAAAGTTTTGGTAGCAGCCTGCGCTATCTATATTTTTCACCCTGTAGGTAAATATTAGCTACAATGATGACAATAAACATATTTGATTTGAAATATTGTTTTTATTTCAAATCTATGTTTGTTAATGATTCACATATCCTTTTTCCCCGAAAGAGAGCCATTTATTTTGAGATAATATTTAGTAACCGCAGAATAGTTATAATAATGCTGGCTGGATGTAATAGATTTGCCTTTTAACATTTTTTACTCAACTTAATGGGAAGGTTAGTACTACACAATGCATTATATCTTGCATGTAGCTTACAGGACACTTATTCAGACTTTGTGAAACTTTGTAAATTTTAAATCAATATTTGGGCTCTATTCAGATTCTGGAGTCATACATTTTGTATACATCTCAGTAAAACAACAAATTTTCTGATTGGAAATTGAGACTTACCCAGTCAATAAAGTGTAAATTTATAAGAAATAACTTTAGCATTGTCTCTTGATAAGTTTAAATTTGGTGCCTGAAGAATTGTGACCATTGCTTAACTATGTAACTATGTACTCACTCAACAGCAAGCTTCCAGGAAGCAGCATGCGCTCTAGGAGCATCAGTGCATAATATTTGGCCATTGTGATTTCTGGAACAAATTTATTTAAATATTACTTTGTAGGTACCTTTGTAGGTGTAGGTGCATAGATGTATATTTTTACAAATATCAAGGTAAATAGATTAGATAAAACCACCATTAGAAGTACTAGCCGGAAAGCTATTAATAATTAAGGTATATCCATAATATCATTATGTATCAAATCTCAACATTAGCTATAAATTAGATAACCATTTAACTAGCTAATCAAAATTATATTTATCATAAGTATTTGTGAACCAAACCCACATATCAGATTCTGGTGAGATATTAATATACATAGAATTAGGGTAAACATTGGTTAACACAGCCCAATTTTAGTACAGCATGACTAAGTTTCATAAAACTTTTCACGACCTTATCAAAATGTAAAATCATACCTTAAAATATAAAAATTAAATATTTTGTTTCGTGTAACGTCACTTCCTCGTTATCATGATAATGGTTTAGTATTCACACACATAAATCACTGGAATATCACATTATTATCGACATATTCCGAATTTTCCGCACAAAATATAAACACGACCGCCGACCACAACAATCGTGTGAAAACAATATCAGCTGTCAAAATTCCAGTTGCCAGCTCATAATTTTAAAATCTACCACTAATGAAAAAATTTAAACTGTTGCCTCACTCGCTGCCTTTAAACTCACCACCTAACATCTAATAAATTAGCCCAGTGCCATTGGGGCTTTAGCATATTCAATAATAGTTTTGATATTCAGAGAAAGTACAGTTATTTTGATTTATCCAACTTTTAAACATACTAATAATCTGACTTTTTCACTGTGACACTTCGGTAACGTCTGAACAAAAGTTACTATCACTGCGCCAGTGTCGTCGGAGCTGCTTTTTATGTATAAGTATTTTCTAAAATTGGTCATTACAACACAAGAAGGTTTTATCTAGTGATAACTAAACAAAATAAACTGATTAGTTTAAAAATATTTATGTCCAATGAAAATGAAAAGGTAAAGAAAAGTTAAGTCCACCTTTTGTACACTTATGTTATATTTGTGCAATAAAGTATTAAATAAATAAAGTAGAGAAATTCGTAGCAAAACACCAAAAAAACTTAAGCTCAACAAAAACGATTATTTTTAATCCACTTACTTTTGGTAGATATATTTTTGTATATGGCAATGGTAGCCCCCGTTGTTTAGTGATGGGATTATTGAATGTCTTATTTTACCGATTGATCGACAAAATGACAAATATTGTAACTTTTTAATCACAACAATACAAAGTCATTCCCTCGTATGTCTTTAGGAATACTATACAATATATGTTGATACGGTTGAGTGGTTAGTGGTCCATCAGCCGTCTTCCCGCCTTGCCAGATGCCCTGCCCATCTCCACTTCAGCTTCGTGATCCGTCTCCCAAAGTCTTCAACCAGATGGCAGATGGACCAAGGCAGTGTCGGAGTGGTGGCCAAGGGAGGGACGGCGATCAGTCGGTAGACCGCCGATCCGTTAGTCCGATGACATTAGGAGAGTGACTGGACCAAACTGGATGAGAGTGCAGGACCGTGGGACTTAGCATAACATGGAGTAGGCCTATACCCTGCAGTAGGTTGACATAGGCTGATGATGATGATGATGTTGAGTGGTTAGCGGTTAAATAGAAAGATTTATATGCCGGACCATTATTTTTTAACACTGTCAGCGGTCGGTCGGTCGCCGGTATCTGCGGCGCAGTATCAGGGCCCTCAGTGCGAGTTTTTTTACCATGATGATGATGATGAAATGTGTAACAGTAACTGCTAGAGCGGCTAGCCCACATCTCGTATTGGTGGTATACTTGAATGGTATACCGGAACTGAAGATTTTTGGAAGAATACCGGAGCGTGTAACAAAACGTGTGAGGCCGGCAGAACAAAACGCATGCATGCACGACTGACAAAGAAAAGCGTTTACCGTTTACCGATCTTTTCACATCACTACGGAAAATTTATTTTTATTGCGAATTAATGGCGTAGCCAGGTGAGTTTTCTTGTTTATTTCTTATTTTCATAGTGTTCCACAACTTTCATTTGTTTTGTCCAAATGTCTATCAACGAGAAATATAGCACATCTCCTTGAAGTCAAAATTTTTTCAGCTGATTTTATTATTAAAAGAACCCTGCTTTACTAGCGAGTAATGAACACGTATTTGATTTGCTCCGAATTTATTCGCTAGGATCTTTGTCATCACTTTCACTTTTCTATCGACTTGTTGAAATAGTGGTTTTAGTGCCGATCGCTTCATAGCAGCGCAGTCATCATGGATGAGTGAGTTTCCCGAGCGTTCAGTAGTATTTTTACGTTTTCTCTTCATTGAACAAGGTTATGCTACTCATTTCATTTCCTGAGTTTACGTCTGAAAGAAAGATCTGTTCTCAATAAAATTGTGACAGTCATTATTTAGTTAGTAAGAGCGTCGACTCTGCATGATGTATGATTATGGGTTTATTTTCTGATTGGCAACCTGTTCTGTTTGTTTACATGAGCAGCAACATGTCGACCCTAACGAAAATGACCCGCACAGTGAAGAAGCTGGAGGTGCCCCGGCCCCTCAAGTCCACCACCAACACTGCCCTCAACCGCAACTCTGTTCTGGATGTCAAGATAAACTCTGGTGAGATTCCACTTAGAGGTTCCTATTAGAATTTGATAATATGATTAAAATATAAGTACCTCTCGGAATACCATTCAAAATTATATCTCTTTTATTAAAGAAACTAATATAAACAAGAGTTTATTGTTGTAAATTTGTTAGTTATTGTTAGCTTTTCACTTACACAAAGTACATTAATGTATTGACCTAGATGCAGACTCTAATTGTTGGCAATACCGCATGAAAATGCTTGTATAATATTACTGACTTCCTTTTGTGGAGTTGTTTCTTTACCGCACCTGTTTTTTTATGAATCTAAATCATAATCGACTTGCATTATGATTACAACATTTGGATTGAGTAAATCTTACACTATGAGAATTATAGAAATAAATTAAATTTCTCTCATTATGAAACATATTTAATCATTTTTCGGGAATTGATGCTGATAAATCCAAATCATTACTATGTTTTATTATTCATAATCACTGATGAAGATTCCAGTATACAATTGTGTATTATAATTAGCATTGAATGCCAATACTAAAGTGGTAATGTATAGTTCTTGTAATTCAGCTTGCATTCCATGAATAATATTCACTGTATTCAATACATTAGGAGGCAGATGTAATCAGAACTGTTGTTGTCACTTTAAAAATAAATACTCCACCCCTGAGCCTGACAGTATTATTGAAACTTAACTAGCAGTATTTAATAAATCCAAAATCTTACAAATATTTTCTACTTACTAATGTTACTAAACTTAAGTTTTATTTTTAATATCTTGCTCTGGAGATAAGGAATGGATCATACAAAAAGGTATAACTTTCTACTAAATCATGCAACTTCTGAAATTATTGGAGTGGTGGAGATTTTCATGTGATAAAGGTGTTTATCCCACATGTATACATATTAAGAGCATTGTGTTTTTTTATTTGTTTTCAGTGGATGACCTGATAGCATTAACTGAGGCAGTGGCCTTCCAAATGATGCAGGGCAACTTTGACCGAGCACTCTCCAGCAATGTAGCAACCATGTATGCCAACCTGAAGCTGTACGGCGCTCAGCTCGAGGCCCTCTACAAGGACTTTCTCGATAGGTTTGTGTTTATACTTACTGACAATTCAAGTTACAACGGACATAAAGAAGCTGATCAAATTATGTTGAAATACTTGTCTTCTAAATTAGTTTGCAGGTACTGTTGCTCTGCAGCAGTAACAAATAAGCCAAGACCATCCCCTTCAATATCCTACTTTTTCATGGTTGGATATGTATAATTATTATTGTGATATTTTCTGCTGATGGTAGTTTGCCTGTATTTAAAATGACATTATTTCTTACACTTGCTGTGTTTATGAAATATTGAGGTTCTTATCAATTTTATTGTGAGCTTGAAATTGTTTGTTTATCTCACTTCATTGTTTGTTGTGAATTATCATTCTGAGATAAATCTCATTAAACCAAGACAATTTTAATGCCGTAATTTACATCTAATTATATCTGTATAAATCAGTAAAAATAAAGAGAAGAGAGGAGGGTTTTTAAACTATCGTATGTTAAGATTGTAGGTTGTCCTAAGCAGATACATACACACTTTTTGTGCTAAGTTCCTACCACAAAAAAGTTCAAACCAGATTTGACGAGGTATTTTACAGATGGTTTATGGTACATGCTAAGTACCAAGTCACCTGTGTCTTTATTTCTCGTCATAACAATACAGAAGCCATAAAAAATGCTGTATCTGAGGATAGAGACTAAAATCCTGAGGACCTGGTGTAGGTTTTTTTTACCGATCAACCAGTGAACGTCAACTCAAATTATTGGAATGGCGCGGAGCTAGGGCAGCACATTTACTGCTAGGTGTCGAGTTGTCGACTCTCCCGCGCCATAGAGCTTCACTACTACTCAAACAGTGTAAAACTAATACCTTGATTATACTTACCGAGTAAAGTGGCCGAGACAGTATCCTCGGCCGTTCATTGGTCGAAAGTCGGCCGAGGATACTGTCTCGCCACTATACTCGGTGGGTATAAAGCTGTGTTCACCAATGTGCAGGTACTTCGTGGTGTTCCGCAACGGCTCGCAGGACGAGCGACTGGACAAGAAGACGCGGCTGCACCTGCTGGAGCTGATCGAGCTGCGCGCCAAGACCTGGCAGGGGTCCGACTACATGAGCCAGTACTACCGGCATCGCGGCACCCATGCTGAGGTGAGGAGAATGAATAGATTGTGTAAATGGGGTTCCGCTCATCTCGCATAATCTTTATTGACCAAAACTCATTTCGCATAACTCGTATGGTCTAAACTTTTTTGGCCGAACCATCACTTTGCCAAGACTTATGTGGCATAAGGCTCGTTTCGTCTAAAACTCTTTAGGCACAATCTTTAAACACCTAAGTTTCGTTTGCTCAAATTTATGTTCGTCTATAACTATGTATAATCTTGTTTCTCGTAATTTTATCTTAATAAATAATATATGAAGTATGTAGTAAATGTACAAATTGTGGTATTTTTCTCCTACATCCCGAAAATCACGATATTGTATGATCAAAAAATCGAAAGTTAACGACAAATATAATTATTACAAACCCCATGAGATCGAAACCTAAAAATAGGTGCGACGACGAGCAAAGCGAGGAGGAGCGTGTTAGGTGCACATGTTCATCAAAACCAAAGCGGAGCGCAGCGAAGCGGAGCGGAGCGTTTTCCAAACAGCGGAATCAATACAAGGCACCAGTTTGCGCTATGTAGGGAGACGCTCCGTCAAAGTTAAAGCCAAACGAATATTATTACTTTGTATAAACCTAATAAACCTATGCCATAGCATTATTAGGCTATTCAAGATTTGGCCATACCATTATTAGGCTAAACTAAACAATGTTATGCGAAATAACTTTTTACTAAACGAGATTTATGCCATACGATTTTCGGCGTAACGAGACTTTGACCAAACGTTACTATGCAATACGAGATTAGGCAAATAAATCTTATGCCAAAAAAGGTAGAACCGTGTAAATGCCAATGACATGCGAACAAATCTTCAGCTGTTAGGACTTCTAGCATTGTCACTTGTAGGTAATATAGAATCACTATACCAAGGAGCTAGGGTGGAAGAGCTAAAATATAGCTATGTCCTACTTATGTGTTATGGATGCTACATACAGAGTGAGGCTTTCGAGTTTTCGAGCTCTATGAGCTACTTTTGGATGTGCATTTACGAAAGACTCCTGTATACCCAAAATGAGCATACTTTATGTTGGCCTATGTCCATTGAAATAGACAATAACACTTACTCCCCTCCGCAGCCGCTCCTAGTCCCCACCATGGAGGGTCCGGGCGTGGGCGGCACCTCGCCCCCCCTCGCCGCGCCCGCCGACCCGCCCGCCCTTCTGCAGCCCGGCGAGCTCATCAAGCCCTCGGGCAAGTTCCCCAAGCCCACCAAGATACCCGGCAAGAACTACTCCAAGGATGAGGTGGTTATAAGGAACGCTGACTCTGGGAAAGGTGTGTTGTGTTTTGTTTTCTTACATGTTAATTCTGCCCTGGATTCAATATTGGATCAGATCTTGTAGTGACGTTGGCGACTTCTTAGGCTGCCTACGCACTGGCGACCATAGACGCGGCCAGGCCGCCGCGTCTATGGTCGCCAGTACATGTCCGCTGGCCGCTAAGTGCGTAGGGGTTATAGCGATTGCCATATAAAGTCCAGAATTCACTGGCCGCCGCGGCCAGGTCGCGGCGACCATGGTCGCCAGTGCGTAGGAGCTCTTATCCCGAGATATATGTTTAGTAGCAGCGTATGTTACGATGACGTAAATTTTTACAAAGATTTTTTTCTTTTTTCAAAGAATGCATGTTTTAGTTCTTAAACATGAATGTAACAATATTTATAAGGTGCATGCCTTTTTATGATTATATTACTTATGTAAACAGGGGCAATGCATGCATAGATTAAATTTATATTTTTTATGGTACTTATGTATTATTTTGTATTTAAAGAGGAACACGTATGTACCTAACTATAGATATTTATTTTAACGACTATTGAATCTTTAACATTCAAATATCCTAAAATTGTACTATTGTAATATTTTGATATCTTTTACAAAATGTATGGTTGAAATCCCCGTATTCCTTGGTTCGCTACTGGCGCATAAGACGTTGTGTTGTGGTGTTCCAGTGATGGGTATCAAGGGCAGGCGGGTTCACATGATTGAGGAGCTCAGTGACACCATTATATCGTTTCAGCGAGGTATGAGGGTGGAGGTGTCAGCATGCTCTCTTCAACACAAACTATTGACTCTATGGAACAATCTCCTACTGCTTGCACACTAACCTTGGGACTTTTCTATGCATCGGGTCATATTTGGGAGAGTTTACTAACAGAATGACAATGGTTGAGGATAAGAAACTGAATTCATAAATATTAAATAATCATGTTTTAACATCGCGTGACATTGAACATTAGTAATACTTACTGACAAAATCACGACATTTATCATACCAGAGTTATAATAAAACATATTTAACGTTTTCCGAGTTTATTTACTAAAACCGAATCATGCTTTGTAAAATATACGATTGGCTAAATATTTTAAAGGATTATCGCCATAATTTATTAGTTGTTGAAGTGCATAACTGAATGTTTCAGTGAGTCCCGGCGCTAAAGAGCGACTTGTCCAAATTACCGGCCCGAATGAAGAAAATGTCAAGTAAGTGTACCCCAATATAAACTATATAAAATCGACCAATGTGATATGTAAAAAGCTATTCCAAAGGCTGCGAAAACTCATTATCTATCAGTGGTTCTATTCACGACTCAACCCAAAAGTCTTGTTTTCTAGATACAATAGGTAGGCTATTGTAAGAATTCATTTTTAAATTATAAGCCTGCGTTGCCATAAGATAAACTGTTAGCCGCCGACTGAGTTAGCGCCGGCGGCGTATCGGTTTAGTATGCCGAGTGTTCGAAGTTAGCTAGTATTGCATTCACTTTCAGCGTTAGCTAGTAACAAACCAACATTTTACTTATTGGGAACGCAGCCTAATAGATTTACACCTGCAGTAAACACACTCACCACCAACGCACTTACTCTTTATCTCTCCAGCCACGCGAAGCACCTGATCGGCGACACGATCCGGCGCAACGCGTCGCCCGTGCGGCTGGAGGGCGCGGCGGAGGGCGGCCGCGGCTCGCGCGCCTCCGACTCCGACCACGACGACGACCAGCCCAGGGAGGTCAGTTACACTACATGTCACCTGTACTCCTGGTATAGGTGTTATAGTTCACAAAACATGACCCGAAGAACCGATGGCCGGTAGGGTCGTGTTGTGAAACGTTCTTTGACTGGCTGGACCGATGACTTAAGGGTCGGCAATAGGCAATCGAGGGTTGGCATTGTCATAGAATTATGTAGTAAATGATGCTCTACAGCCTTGAAAAAAATCACACAGGTAGCCGAAGAGTCTAGCTAGGTGCTGAATCATTCGAATTTAAGTAAATGCTTATGGATAACTGTAAATTAATTACGAAAAACCAGTAAATCACACTCCCGTATTGTAACAACTGTGTCGTAATTATCAAGAATTTTCATATGATTCTTATCAAATTATAAAGATAAATGCTTGGACTAGGCGCTAAATACCTTGTTTTTTAATAAACACACACCTATTTTGTGTAAATTAATCCCAAACTTGAGCAATTTTTTTCCCTCAAATCTTCATACAAATATCTATGGCGGCTTTCTGTGTTATAAAATCATAAACACAAGCGACGTTTGACTCAGTCGGCCGGTGGCCTCCAAAGAAGGGTCACGTCGGTTTAGGCGGCACTGACAGCTCGCGATCTAATTGTGTACAGACACAAAATCACTGCACATTGGTTGTCATTGCACTTTTTAGGGTTCCGTAGCCAAAATGGCAAAAACGGAACCCTTATAGTTTCGTCATGTCCGTCTGTCCGTCTGTCCGTCTGTCCGTCTGTCACAGCCGATTTACTCGGAAACTATAAGTACTACAGTGATGAAATTTGATGGGAATATGTGTTGTATGAACCGCTACAAAAATATGACACTAAATAGTAAAAAAAAGAATTGGGGGTGGGGCCCCCCATACATGTAACTGAGGGATGAAATTTTTTTTTTCGATGTACATACCCGTGTGGGGTATCAATGGAAAGGTCTTTTAAAATGATATAAAGTTTTCTAAAAAACATTTTTCTTAAAGTGAACGGTTTTTGAGATATCAGCTCTCAAAGTCGTAAAAAGTATGTCCCCCCCCCTCTATTTTTATAACTACGGGGTATAAAATTCTAAAAAAAATAGAGGTGATGCATGCTAATTAACTCTTTCAACGATTTTTGGTTTGATCAAAGTATCTCTTATAGTTTTTGAGATAGGTTGATTTAACTGTAAATTATATTTGCTGCTACGGAACCCTTTGTGCGCGAGCCCGACTCGCACTTGGCTGGTTTTTATTCAACTTTTATGACACCAACATAATTTGATTTGAAATTGAGGAAGCATAATTCTTATACTATATTCAATAAATTAAATGATAATGTTTTTTATTAGTTAAATCCATGGTACTTCTTGATTAAATTATAATTATTAATGCCTAACTAAAACTCACTAATATAAAATTAAAATTAATGTAAAAAGAAGATGCTGGCCAGATCGCTGCCACTGTCGGGTAGGGTACCCAAGACGCTGGCCGCGTTACCCCGCTATATAGCGATGCTTAGCCTTTGTGATAGGTAAGTCCCAGCCCTAGGGTCCCTTGAGACTTCTATTAGTCTGCTGCTGATGTCTTTAAAAGGCTGACGTGCCTCCCCACGGCCCTGGGATGAGGAGCAGGAATATAGTGAATGGATCTAAGTGATGACAATACGTAGGAAGATTAGGTTAGGATTCAAAAACACAGTCTCATGGTGCTGGTTGAGGCATGGTCTCGTGAGGATCTGATGAGGGCAGTAACACGGAGGTGACTGAATTTTATTTCAAAGATTTAATAGCTAAAAGCATCGAGTTTGGGCGCGGTGGTAGCTCAGTCGGGTAAGCGCCCGCTTCTCACGCAAGAGATGCGGGTTCGAATCACGGCGCTGACATGTACCAATGAGTTCTTTTAACTTAAGTACAATGTATACCATCGCTCTAACGGTGAAGGAAAACATCGTGAGGAAACCTGCATATCTAGATTTAGCACATCTAGATATGTGAACCCACCAACCCGCAGTGGACCAGCGTGGTGGGAAATGGTTCAAGCTTAGGAAGGCAGTTTAGACCTTGGGGATATGCACAAAGGTTCCACTCGAGAGAGCCAGGTGCAGGTACTTACACCCCCACCGAGAATAGAATAGAATCGAGTTTGGGCTATTAAGTATGTTTTTCAAAGAGAGAGAGAAAGATATTTTAGGTTTCCTCTGGATTAGTTAGGTTTACTGGGTTTACTAAATTCATTCGTAACGTAAAATTGTCAATGACGGAATATCTTCTATAGACAGTACCCACTAATAAAAACAACGATATATGGCGTGATTTGCAAAAGTACCTATCTAGTCAACCTGCCACGGGGTGACTTCGGTGGGTAACTCAGAATAATACTAATTATATGTTATTGCATCAATAATAAAAAAATCAAGAAAATATTCAAAGTTTCCATCCTCGCTTTTCACGCACACAAATCACAAACTCATGCCTTGTTCTATTATTATTATTATTTATTTATTTTCAAATACATACATAAATTACACAATATAAATCCGCCAAACTATAGACACATAGTTTGTTGGCGGAGAGAGCTCTCTTAAACATAAACATTAAATATCTACATTACCTGCTATATCTACCCATGTTAGTGACTCGACTTTATGGTGATAAATTCGCGACACTACATATAATATATAGTTACTTTAATTTAGTTAAGCTATGCAACATATTAATGACTACATTATATCTAAACAGTTCGAATTCATAATATACCTACATCATTCAGTTCTTTCTTAAACAAATCCAACATAATAGTTTTTAATTTTTGCTTTATGACAAATTTACTTAACTTTTTGGTTTCTTTTAACAATGGTATACTGTTAAATATTTTAGGCACTAAGTATTTTCGAATTCTTTGACCATAGTAGTTCTTATGTTTTGGTTGATAAAGTTTACCTTTTTGTCGGGAAAAATAATTTTGTAGCATCTGTATCTAGGAGCAGGGTCTACCCTGGTGCATTTCCATGACCACTTTTCATTAGCGTCCCACCGGTTTCGATGCTCAGCGGAATAGCACCATTAACCATTATTATTCTGAGATATCATCACTTCTTATTCTGAGTTACCCAACATAAAATCACGCCATCTATTGAAATCATTTTTTAAATTAGGATTTGTCTATGGTGTGGTCCCCAAATTTAAGGGTAAAAGCCAAATAATTATATTTTAACCTTTTTTTATACCTATTATATTAAAAGACCTATTCAACGATACCCTACCTACACCATCAAAATAACCGGAAAAAATATCAGCCCCAATTTACTTGTATGGGAGAGGGAGTACCCCAATTTTTTTTGGGTACTCCTCATATCTATGCGAAATATCAGCTTGATATCTTTACCCGTTTCTGAGAAAAAGGGCAGTGACAGACAGTCAGTCAGACAGCAAAGAGATCTTATAACAGTTGCTTTTTTCCTTTTGAGGTACGAAACTCTAAAAATATGAAAAAATATTATTCTGCCACCAAAAAATATACTTACAAACATACATACATACAATCAAAAAACATTACTCTCCTCCTTCGGCAGTCGGGTTAAAACAAGTGAGACTGATTCTGAACTTTTGTTCTACGAGTTTTAAAAATTAACCAAAAAAAACCTTTATCATAGAAACTTTGTTGACACGTGACTTTTTACCATGGAAAACGATTTTTTTTTTCGCGTTTTTGCAAAACTCGTAGAACTAAAGTTGTTCAGAATGATCCCTTGAGTCATCCCCTTTCGGCTTAGTATACCCTTAGTATAACTTATTATCTACACTTTAATACCTGTAGTTACCTTTCTACAAGTAAATACCACATTTGTTTAGAAATCTAATCGGGTTCCGAGTATGGAGAAAAGTGGCACCCCAATTAATTTCTACTCTTTCCTGGTGCTTACCTAAATAATTGTCAATAAAGTTGGCGAGTAAAAGTTTATCGACCCACTGTGCAAACTTACATGTGTGCGTGTCACTGCGTGTGCTGTGTGAAGAGCATTGAAAACCCAAAATTGGCGCGGCACGTCACCCTGTACGGGCCCTTAAGGCAAGTAGGCGGTAGTGGCAAGGCATTAGGTAGTGGACAGGACTATTTCCAGCAGTTATTGATTACGGGCTGATGATGGTGATGACCCATGAGGGGAGGTAAGTTACACTTCTCGTGCCCGTTACTAAAGTTTTGTCGGCTAGTCCATCCAAAACCAGCTACGAAATCTTTCTTCGAAATGGCACTAAAGGGGCTCACCTCTCACATAACATAAATAATTGAATTCAGTCCGCTTTTAATAAACGTTAATTTCCTTCCTAGAAATCCCCGCACAACAGCGCGCGCGCCCTGCTGCACAGCTTCTCGACCAACGACGCGGCGCTCGGCGAGTACAAGTACACCGTCACCTTCGGGCAGCACTCCGTCAAGATCACCGGCACCAACCTCGACCTGGTCAAGGTAAACTGAATCTGGCTTATTCTGAGGGAATTCTTCACACAGTGCTAGTAAAGTGAATTTTCTGTACAATTCCAGTATCTATTGGTTATATTATACCATTTCGATGGATCTTTACCTAATAAGCGTCAGCACTCGTTGTAATGTGTTAAATCGACTATATGCAGATTAATGTGAGAGTTTGCTTCCGGTCGGCTTTATTTGTGTAAAAAGCCGCTTCAAAGACCAAACCCACGCATCCATGCATCATCACATTACATGCATCTTTATTAGATCTGTCACATTGATATGTTTAACGCTAATTCGCGGTGTTTATCAGATTTATCTTCGATAATGGATCCGTGCAGCCGGTCACACTCTATCCACTAGACTGAGTTCTCAAAATGCATCCACCCGCAGACGGCCAAGCTAGTGCTCGACGAGTACTTCGAGAGCGTGGGCGCGGTGGAGGCGGGCGCGGGCTCGGGCGACTTCTTCACGCTGTCGCAGCGGCCCGGCGCGGCGCTGCTGCTCGACGACCAGCTCAATGGAAATGATGATGACGTGTTCGCGCCGAGCAACGACGCTGGTATGTTGTGTGTGTGTGAGAGAGTGAGAGGGATAGTGTGGCCATTAGTGCTGTGCACTCCCTGAGGGGCGTGACCGCCACGAATGTGATAGAGACAGAGATAAAGATGTGACAGAGCGCAGTAGGCGATTTTCCCCCCGTCTCAGGGAGTGCATAACAAAAATGGTCACACTATAAATGGACACTTGTGGGGTAGGTGTTTTAATGCCAATGCCCTAAGAAGTGTGTAAAAGTAGTAATAAAATAACAGCAATGAGGAGTTTGTAATGTAGAGGTAGATGAAGAAAATAAAACTTGGATAAGCTAACTTTGAAGTTAGCTCTAATAAATTACATAATCGTTAACTTATACGCCTTGCGAAATTCTGAGTTTGTCATGTTTGATTTTATAAGATTTGAAATAGATTTAGTATGAGACAACATAAAGGCATGGTTTTAAAATAAAATGAAAGAATGGTGTGCAGTAAAATTTATGAACAATTTGAACTTAACCGATTTATGCGAATTCAGACTGACTGATGCATGTATTTTATAAATAAGATCATTCAGTATCAGTTCATTCTTCATTCCATGAAACATTTAGGTTATTATTATGATACGAGTATATATTTATATCATAAAGCTAAGGCTAGATTTGCTAGCAACTATTGTACTGAATATTTTGATGTAGGTCTTTCATTGTATTTATTGTTGACTTATAATGTGCTATAAAATATTTATGTTCAGTATTCACCACTCCGATGTCTCCGGTCCATGGTCATGTAACAAAATTCAAAATTCAACCCTTACCAACACCATTTGGCATATGTTTGGCTTCATCCACGATCATTTACTGACCTGCGGATATTGTCTACTGGGTCTATGCAGATGGGTGTACGAGGGCGATACCGAAATGATCGGGAATAGAAAAAAGTACAAAGATATCATAATATTATTTACTTTTATTGTTTTTCAAAGTAGTCTCCGTGACATTCAATGCACTTTTTCATTCGATTAAACCAATCATTGAAACAGTAATTCCAGTCTGAAGTGGATACTGTCAAAACAGCTGATTTTTAAGCTTCGACCGCCTCTTCTGGGCCGCTAAACCGTTGACCACGTAGCATATCTTTAATTCTTGGGAATGTAAAATAATCATTGGGGCTCAGATCAGGGCTATACGGAGGATGGTCCATCAACTCCACGTTTTCCATATTTAAAAACGTTCTTGTTTTGCGAGCGGTATGAGAGCTTGCATTATCGTGGTGAAGGATTATACGACGATTCGGGTTAGTTTTACGAAGTTCTCTTACGACTTCCGGCAAACAAACTGTTGTGTACCAATCAGCAGTAACCGTCCTTTGTTCTTGTAATGGAATCGTAGCCACATGGCCAGTTTTCGATACAAACGAAGCGACCATTTTTTTCGACACGCTGCGTGAGCGAATAACTTTTGTTGGCTTGACCTCACCTTCGAAGACCCAAACTGCCGATTGATGTTTTCTTTCGAGCTCATATGAATAAATCCATGATTCATCACCAGAGACGATATTGTAGACAGCATTTGAACTGCCTCCATTGAACCGTTGCAGAGCAGATCGACACCAATTAACACGAGCCGACTTTTGTTCCTCGGTCAAACGGTGGGGCACCCAGTGCGAAACTAACTTCTTGACACCCAGTTCTTGATGTAAAATGGTTTGAATGGCTGTCATACCAATGCTGAGAGAAGCCCGAATCTGCTCGTATGTCACATGTCTATCTTCTTTTATTAACTGGCGTACAGCATCGATGTTATCTTGTGTTACCGCTGTTTTTGGCCGACCAGTAGAAGGGACTGTGGTAAGAGAGGAACGTCCACGGCGAAACTCAGAATACCAACGATATATAGTCGTTTTACTTGGTGCTTCAAGTTTATAAATAGAAACAAGCTCGGCGAGACATTGTTCTTGAGATAAACCTCGACGAAAGTTGTGAAAAATTATTGCACGGAAATGTTCCCGCGTAAGCTCCATTTTTTACACCGACTTGTCAAATTCAAATGGTCAATACTCTTTTATTTTTTACTTTTTTTAAAATTCGAAAATGGAATTATGTTTGAAAAAACACTACATTTGATAAACCAAAAAGGTTTCACTCTAATTTAATCCTAAGTATTCTATTCCCGATCTTTTCGGTGTAGCCCTCGTATGCTCAAAAAAAAGTCGAGCATACATTTTAATATTCATTCATTAGTAAGGTCATAGTTCTATTATATTATGTTTATGGCCTTACCATCATTTAAACATGCTAAAAGGCTGTCAAACTCCTTTAAAAGCGATTTATTTTTTTATCGTATTTCAGACAGTTCTTAATTTGTAAGTCTTGTTGCACCCAAACATTGTTATCAAATAAACCTATACAGATTTTGATCTGTATAATATTTACCACCAACATACCCTCTGCATAGACTTACAAAGGCATACAGCAACCCGACATCGGTGTGGTCATGTATACGTACAGTCCTCGTCACGGCGGCCGTGGGACACCCAATATCCTACGAGCTAGGGTAGGTATTGTGACGAGGCTGTATGAGTCGTATTGTGCAGCGGACGAGGCGCCGCGCCGGCCGCGCTTCTCCCGCGCCACCAGCACCGACAAGGGGCAGGGTAAGTCAACTCACACTAGTCACACCGTGCCCGGTAGGGTTAGTACAGGTTTTCCTATTTTACACCTGACGTGATTTACGCAAAAAAGAATAGAATTTATCAATGTTTGGTAGGTACTTAAGCCCTTATGAAAATGGACCTTGAAAGAATGTTAATTTTTTATCGCGTCACGAGCTGAGGGGGTTTAAAGATTCCTCTATCTTGTGTGAAAATTTTCACGGTGGATTCCGATAGAGGCGCCAATTTGTATGCAAGAAAATGCAACTTCCATAGTTTTGTCAAGTGATCTAAACCTGTACTAGGACTACTGATGTACTAAACATAAACATCATCTAAAAACATGAGGAGTCGATAGTTTCTTTTGGAATCTCAACACAAGGTTATGATTCGTGAAAAAAAAATTCAAGTTAGTGTTGCTATTGTGATGTTTATATTTAGTAGAACTTGGGTCCTTTCTGAAACATTATTGTTCAGGTAATCAGCCAAGCATAATGTTCAGGAAGGAACTTTGAAAACACAAAATTATATGTATGTATTAATTTATTATAATTATCAATTAATTCCAGTTCCCCCAAAAGCCATCTTTGTCAATAATTATCTTCTTATCGTTCCCATTGTGCTTTAATTATTCAGACATGAAACATCCTTAACAACTCATTACTTGCTATCATTTTGTTGCTTTCATTGTGAACCCATGCTATCAACATACAGGTTAGTTTGTTTGTGTGTGTGTATGCAGATGTCAGTCAATATAATATTGAGCTGCGCAGGAGTTACGTATTTGACTTGCCCTTTGCAATTTTGAATAACAACGCTCTAACTGCTGATGATGCACGGCGTTTTTGTAATAAATTAATTGTAGTCAGCTTTAGGCTTCTGCGTTTAATATGCAAATGAAAATGAGCTATAAATCCCCTTTTAATTTAAACAAAGTCCACAGTATTCTGTGGCTAAATTATTTTTAGTTTCATATTGGCAAGATCTATAATTTTTCATTGAATTTTTTAAATTAAAAACATAAAATCTAATTACGTTACGCGGGTCGATTATTTTCTAAACAATAGATAAAATTATTCAGGTAGTAGGTACTATCCTCAACTTTAATCGACCCGTGACATCACATATTATTGTGTAGTTACCTCAAATAATCGGCCCGCGCGACGGATAAACATTATGCCTTCTAGACAACAACCAATGCGCAATCACATTTAAGCCCGCCTTCCAACTCGGACATTTACGGGCTCAAACAACTTTCCATTGCGCTGGTAGTGTTGTCTCTGGGGCAGGGCACACAGTAACATTGTCATTGGCTGGCAGGTGGGTCCGGGCAGCGGCAGGTGTACACGTACGAGACGCTGCTGCAGTACGCGGACTCGCCGCTCAGCAAGCTGCCCCCGCCCGGCCTGGCCGCCTTCCCCGCGGAGCTGGCGCGCAAGGTAACCCCGCCGCGCCGCCGCCCCGCGCCGCCCGCCCGCCCGCGCGCCTGGGCGCCGCTGCACCACCCCAACTACCTCGCCGCACTGCTGTGCCGCAACTTCTACTGACACCCACACGCACTGCATGCTCGCTCGTTGGACGCATCTACTTCAAAGAGATGCGAATAGTCGCCTACTTATTATCTGTGCAGTTTTGTACCTTGTAATTCAGAAACCGTCAATAGTTTATTGGAGGTTTGTGAAGTTTGGTTTTGATAAGATACAAAAGTGTACACATATTGATGACTGTTGTTCAGTAAATGAGTGCGATACATCAACTTTGATGCGATGGCCGTATGGAAGTGATGCGTGCGACTGGCGAGCCTCACCCTCCACTAACAGCCACATCGACGGTGATCCTGCACAGTACAATCTGAAGTAAAGCTGAGCTCTTTGTTGCAGATTTTACAGAAGAAGGCAGCATCACTGTAGATTACTCTCCAGTCACTTGATTATGTTTCCTTTAATGCTTTTGATGATTCTTTGGTATTTGATTATAGGGATAAGTTCTCGAGTTTCTTGATAGACAACTGGAACGAACTTTCCTGACTAAATTCAGTGATTAACAAACATATTCAAGTTGATTGCCTCGCCTGACTGGCTTGCACGCTTTGCTTGTATTGTAATTAACACTTTCGCACTTGGGGCGTGCGATGACTGATCACTTGTGTGTATTTCTTAGGTAAGGCGACATTAGTACAAGTTGCTAGTCATTAGGTGTTAGATGAGCCTCGCCCAGCCTTCGCCGCTTGCTCAATAAGCGTACCTAACACTGATAAGCGTAAATTATAAGAGACTGAAAAAGTACTTTAAGATTTACTGATCTCAATATTATAAGTTTAGTTTTAAGACTAGGGTATGCGGTGAGGGCCGAGGCGTAGAGCTCTCTAAAATTACTATAAGTACAAAGCTAGATTCAAGCTACGTTAGGGTTTATTAGATTGAGTAAAAAAGTTAAAACAGGTGCTAATATAAGGCCCAGTAATTATTAGTTCTTGAGTCTTATAAATTATTGAGTTTATTTAATAGTAATATTTTTTTTTATTTAAGGTCTAACGAAGAGATCTGCTTTTTGTCTTTGGATCTAACTAAATATGATCTCAAAATTAAGAGTCCATGAACATATTTTTCATTGTTGAATTCATGAAGAGATATTTTTTGAGACAAGTTGTGTCGTGGTATATGAAGATGTTATATTGAGTGTTAACTTACATTTATATGCGAAGTTCTTTACAAAATGAGTAGTTTTGAATGTATTTATGAAGTAAATGTTTATTATGATGCTAATACAAATTTTAAATGTTTCATGCTGCGTGGATAGACGAGGGAGGTAAATAACGGATAGGGGACGTGCCTTATGTTGTTTATTAAGTTAGGTTCGTGATATTATAATGTTAAATTGAAATGTTAAATTCTCATGTTGTTTCGTCGTTATTTTTTACTCAAAGGAGTAAACAAATTATTTGTTGAATATTTTCATTTGTTGATTCTAATTTTGAAATATAAAAATGACAAAACTAACCAGTGTTTGCTTGCTTGCCGCCTAACATTAGCGTCCGCCGCTTTCACTAATGTAAGAATCACACCGCTTGGAGAAGGTACGCATATTGTTTATTTGGTGTATGTGAGATGGGAATTCCAGTAGGCGAGAAGACTAAGCTTTAAATGTTTGCAGAGTTGCCTCGAGTTCGACAGCGCGAGTTACTTGAAGAAGGTGCGCCTGGCCGCGGCGGCCGCGGGCACCAACGTCGCCGAGGACGCCCCTGACTCGCCCGAGCCGGAGTAAGCCCCCCGGCTCCTCGTCCACACGACCGCTACCCGACATCTCTTCCTTACACATGTCTTCCAGTTAGATTCTATGATGCATACGCGTGAGTTTTTATCTTTTTCTGACCTATTCTATGCATTTTAGTATCAGATTTGTTGGTTTTTTATTTGGTTTATCTAAAGATTATTACATAGAAGGGTCGTGGCTGTTAGGGTCTGACTAGAAAAGCTGGCGCCACTCTTTACATAGATAATTATGTAGTAATTTTTTATTGTTCCTTTTGTCGGGTCGTGTGGACTCTAAAGCAATATAATATGCCTTCATTTTGTAGCTGTAACTTGAAATGTATGTTAGTGGATCATGTAAAGGCTCCGAACACACTAATACTGTATTAGTAATCATGGGTTATGTGAGGACTAATTTGTGTACATTTATAATCATAGTGATTTTAATACTCAGTTTGTTTTTAATCATTTTCATGTCGACAAACATGAAATAAACTTTCACGATATATACCTCATTGGAAGGTATGTACGAGTATCCGTCCATAACGTCTCGCTATGATAATAACTGTATACAGATTCAGCAGAATTTGCCCATATTTACCTTTTACCATTATCACGAAGTAATCTCCTCATGTATCTGACATATTAGGCACTGATTTGTATGATCTATTTCTGTAGCAGCTATAGATGATGCCAAGCAATAATTAACCTTAGTACGTAGTATAATATAGGTTTCATACGGCATCTAAAATCTAGATAATACTGAGTGTAGAGTATAATATTCAGTAATTATCTGGAGAAACCAGTTGCGAGACTTGTCTTGCTGGGCGCCGCCGCCGCGCGCGGGGCCGCTCCAGCCCTTGTGATCGTCTCATCATTATTCAACTAAATCATTTTGTATTAATGTTAGCTTTTATAAATTACTAAAAAGTATTAGCAACCAAAATATTTATTTTCTTTTTAACTTTGTTATTTAGAGTCCTCATTACTTGCTGTGGACGTTATGATCGTTAATTTCTATAAAAGTTTATTTTATGAGTCTGACTAAATATGGTCCACAGACCAATGATCTCCAGTCGATAGCTTGCTTCTCCACCTTGCTTCTCCCCTCCAGTAACAGTTGGTCTGAAACCAAAACTGATGTACGTAATTACCCATTCATATTACCTAGAATTTTACGAGTTTATACTTTCTCTTTTTGTAAATAAAGACTCTAACG
The DNA here is from genome assembly GCF_932276165.1 of Plutella xylostella. Taxonomy (NCBI): domain Eukaryota; kingdom Metazoa; phylum Arthropoda; class Insecta; order Lepidoptera; family Plutellidae; genus Plutella; species Plutella xylostella. The sequence continues at coordinate 3,728,716 of NC_063984.1, read as the reverse complement.
AACCTTTTGTTCGTATATCATAGAGTGATTCCATTTATTATAAGAAGGATGCATGCATTTCTCTGTGTGTCTGTATACTCATTTTCAGACTTTTGTAACTAGTGTCTAGTCGTGACGAGTAGATTGTGTTGATTCTCATTATATATTAAGCTATTTACTGCAGAGGAAGCCTGCCATCAGTAATTTCTTACATCAAAGATCGATTATTAAATAGATCTTTATACCACATTGAGAGAAAAGCCCAAATCTTTCATGTCCTCTTTGATAACGTTTTTTGTAATTTCATTTAATGAAGTAACACTGATTTGCATATTTTTTTGATATGGCAGGACTTTTATCTCCTTGCAAACGAGAATCAAAACGTGATATGTATTATTAGGCTGTCTTGTATGAAAAAGCTTATTATAACTGCACTAAACCAAATAATTGTTATAAAATATATCCTCGATTTTTATTTTCTGTTATTCAGATTTTTTTCTTTGGATGTGTATAAACATGTATCAAAAAGAGAGCAATATGTTAAGTATTACTAAAATATCTTATTCGAAGGTGCTATCTAAAAGTATTCAATTGAGCTATGAAGTTTTTCTCGAACCTATTAAATTCATTTGTGTTAAAATTTTAAAGTTTATACATTTGTTTTATATACTATTCTGTAGGTACGCAGGGCTATATTATGATATACTAAATTTTCTAAATTATTGATCTTTTATTTAACCATTACCCTACTACCTATAATATTATATCAATCCCGCAAGTTAAATTAGTATTCATGTAGGTATTTTTTACACTTCATTTTATTTACATATAGATTATTATAGATACTCAATAAATTATTGTATTGTTTGAAGGCTGTCAAGGACATGTTACAATTTCTATCTAAATATCACTATTACAACCAGTTAACGGGAGCTATTACAAGACATTTCCTACTCGAGTCAAAGCTTTAATATGACTAATTACAAACAAGTAAAAGCGGATCATGTGTTAAATGCAAAAATAAATAAAAACAATAAAATCCTTCACACTTCGGTACTGGACAAAATTCATCTACAGTCCAAACATAGCAATTCATTTTCTAATATCTCGGTGCAATTCTCAAGGACCACATTTAATTTTAGCCATGTCAAAATTTATATTAGCCCTTTGTGCTAAGTTTAAATTTGGTACCTTCAGAAAGAGCTAGAATACGGTACGTACGGTATCAATACAGATAAACCATCGCATCTGCAATTCGATTGCTGGAAGCTCTTGTGTGCATTTTTCGCATAATATAATGTCAATATCGAGGAAGTTTGTGACATAATCATTGTTACAATAAGATTAACTACTTTCGCTTATGTACTTAACAATCAACTACTAGGTACATACTGGCAGTACGTTAAGCAGGGAACATTGAAACATGGAGATATAAAGTATTTTAGAACTTACATTATAACAGGAATGTATTTTCCATTGCACTAATGCGGAGTTGCACGAAGGAACTCTAAACTAAGAGACATTAAATCTATTTGTACCTATAATATCTCAAGCAAGTCAGCAATAGAAATAATTTAAAATTGACCTTAGTTTAAAGTTCCTTCGAACCACTCGGCGTAAGTAAAGTGGCCTTAGTTAGATACTTAACATGCATACTTAAATACCATACACTTCCATTTATAAATTGCAGTAAGTATGTAAGAATATTCGGAATTAGCTGTCGTTTACAGAACCAACATTATTAGCCGATAGCAATTTCACTGTCTCAGGCGACTAACATCGTGATCATTATTCGTGATACTGCTACTGTTCTGCCGAATATTCGATTTGTAACGTGCTCACATCGAGCGAATATTCATGTCAAACGTCACTTTACGAAATTATAGTAGGTGGCGCCACCGAACTCTTGCGTCATCTCACAACACTACTAACAGACAAAAGTGCCACCAAAATCAATAAAAACCTACTTTGTTCAAACATAGTCCTAACATCAACCGTATTTAGATCCTCTCAGCCAGTTTGTCCGTGATATTGGCGGCCCGGGCCCGCGCGTGCTGCAGTATATCCGCCGCCAGGTCCTCCACGGTCGTGTACCTGCACTTCTGGAAGTCGAACAGGTCTGTGACGAAGCCCACTATCTCGCTCTGGAAGTTCTGGCAGACTTCCCGCAGCCGCTCCCTCGGGCCGAGGAAGCCCCACACCAGGACCGGTAGAAGATGCTCGGAGATGGAGTAGAAGTGGGCCATGAAGCCGTCCGGGTACTGCAGGTAGCGCCGCTTGGCTTTTATGACCGACCATACTGCTGTTGTTAGCGCCTGGAAGATAGAGTAAACGATTGATTGGTGGTTTCTTTATCTGACAAAAAAGGCAAATATATAAGCCCATAGATGAGTCGGATGAAAGGGATTATAATGCTGTTATGGTTTAATAGTCATAAGTAGGTGGAGTCATCCACGGTATCACTATACTGGGTGTTACAAAAGTGGTAAGTATACTAAGCCGATCCACCACTCCACCTACGTATGAGTATTTAAACCATAACAGCATTATGAAATCGCTTTCATCCGACTCCTCTATGGCCTATAAGGTTGACAACTCACGCTTTCTTTGAATCCGTCGGACAGCCACCGGTTCCTGACGACCGCCAGCACCGACGACGGCGGCGCCGCCAAATCTTCAAATGCATCCAACAGAATAAAGTCTAGCACCACATCGTAGAATGTTAACACCTGGAACATTCATTCATTTCATTGTTTAAATTTTCGTAACATGCTGTATCGAGTTAGAAAATTAAATTAGGTGCAGTTTATACCTTGACGCCTTTACTGCACAGTTCATTTTCAATGGTCGTCCAATTTGCTGGGTCCGATGTCCATGACACCATTTCTTCATAAGCGACTAGAAATTCCTTTGGTTCCTGAAATATTAGATGGTAATGATTTGAATACTATTGCGGATCATTAAATTAAAACATAACATAGAACCTTTTAAGATTTGGTTTTAATTTGAGGCGCCTCTAGCGGAAACTATCAGAAACGTTGTAGGAATATTGTGCTAATCATACAGTCCGCTGCTCTACTATATGCGGCAAGATTTCATACTACTCTGGATTTCAGTGGTGACATAGTCGCAACATTCAGCATATCTAGGCCAAGTGGCTAAGGTTAAAAAATCTAGCCCAGAAAACAGCACCAACCTTATCAGCAAACAGCAGCATATCAGTCAGCACCTGGCGGCCGGCATCCACGAACCAGGCCCACACGGCGGCGTCCTTGAACACAAGCTGCAGCGCCAGCCGCAGGCAGTGCAGCTTGCACAGGAACTCCGCGTCGGAAGCGCAGTGGACCACGTCTGTGCGGAGCGTTCTGCGGATGTTGGGGGGGTGTTTGGTAGGTTGGGCTTTGCAAGTTGAGAAGTACTATTGAGCTAGTTGAGGTACTTGTAAGATTTTGTAACTGAGATGTGAAGGTTGAGGACAGAATGGTCCTTCCTTTTAAAAGTTGGACTGTGAGGTTTAAGTTTCACGGCCTTTTGTGACGCGGCAGAGTGGCAGAGTTAATAGATCCTCATGTCATAACTAATGTAGCTTATGGCTATCATCATCAATATTATCATTGCTAGGTAACTGGCTCCGTTTTCACCATATGGCCTGTAAATGTATGAGAATAGACTCACCTGTATGGAATTCCATCGTCTAATTGTTTTAATGCTAATTGGTATAATTCTAAATGTTCTAATTCTGGTAAGTTTTCCGTGAAGTCGTCAAACTCTCTTAGGTCAGCCACCTGAAACAGGAAAATTTTATGTAAACATTCGCTAAAAAGAAGGTAGAATCGGTTTAATTTTCTACGGCGCCATGCAAACCATAGAGAAAAAAAAAACAATTGTGAAAAGAGTGCACTCTCGAGGAGTTTTTTGTCATACTCTAAGTCATACTGAACAGCACCATCTCTTTATATTTCTCAGCCTCATTGTACATACATACAGGGTACCCTGTTGGGACACCCTGTATATATAGATATTGTTATCACAAGTTAATAGCCGGATCTCCACCAAACGATCCAATGCGATCCGATCGCCCGATCCAAGAAGTTTAGTATGTAAGATTCCTTGGATCGCGTTGGATCGTCTGGCGGGGATCCGGCTATTAACTTCAATCTATAAAGATATAAGACATATTTGCCTTAACGTAGTTACATATACACCACACAACAGTTATTACATTTATTAGCTAAATGTAAGTTCAATCTATTTATGTACCTACCTACATGCAACAATAAATAAAAAACAAATTATTATATAATTCTTTATTACCTCGCATATAACAATGTTTCAGTTCAGTTTTGTTCATGTCACTTGTAAAATAATATGCGAGTGGGTGTGTGTATTCCTTTTTTATTCCTTTCACCATGAAAACCAATTCATGTTTTGCTAGTTTATGTTTCCCAGGAGAAGAAAATCTTGTCACTTGTGGTGATAAAGTCATTTCGTCCAATAGTGCATCATTTATCCTCGCGAGGCAAATCTTTGACGACATTTATCAGTTTGGTACACATTGTATTTTAATCTTCAGCGGATATGAAGATGTCGATCGCTCTTTGCCAGTGCCGCCATTTCAGCTCGGTTCCCGTGGAACCACATGGAACCTGGATCCATATAGAATCTGTCAGGTCACAAGAATTTCATAAAAACACTTTTTGCTTGAAGATGCTTTTTCTTGACACACCATGTTTATTTTTATTTGTAGGTATATAAAATTTATAAATAACGATATACCGAGAGTATAGTCTTTTATTACAAAAATGTTATTTGCGAGACATTGTAAGACAAACTGACACTGACACGCAATTTCTTCATAATAGCCATAGATCATGACAATGTTAACATTCAAATACTACTTATCTATGTGTCTTGTTATTGTTCTATGGTCTTGTTCTTAACGCCATCTTACATCTTTTTTGGTAGTAAGAATAATATAAAGAGATGGCGCTACCTTCTACTAAAAGTTCAGCCATTAAGGCACTGACCCCCCCCTGATGCAAACTGTTGGATATCTACGCAATCTTTGCGTTGTCTATTTCACCATTTTTATTTTATTTTATCTCTGTTTAACGATACCTACTTTCCGCTAGAGGCGCCACTTTGTATGGAAGAAAGTTGAAATAATTCTATGGTATCGTGTGGAGAAGGTGATCGACCATGCAACCCGGACAGGTCTTCTATCCCGTACCATACCCAACTACCTCCACAAACCCTCCCTAAAACCCCAACCCACCTGATCCTCAGCGGAAGCAAACGACTCTGCACTAGAATGATGCTCCCTCCGCGTGTGTCTTGAGGAGGCGGTGTGCGTGGACAGCAGGCGCTGCCGCCGCCCGCCCAGGATGATGCTGTCGGGCTCGTCCCCGCCCCCGCCCCCGCCCCCGGACTCCGAGCGGAACAGCACCGACCGCTGGTCCAGGAATAGCAGCTCGCAGCGCTCCTAGAAACCAAAATGTTAATGGTAAAAATAAGAATAAAAACGTAGGTCTATAGGTAGGTAGTTGCAGAAGTAAATGAGGAGAACAGTGAGGCTAGTATGGTTCATTACCGATCGAGCAATGGAACCTATTGTATGGCGCGCGGAGCTAGTGTAGCTATAAATTCGTTAGCTAGCGAGAGAGGCGCCACCTAGCGGCGGCAGCGATAATAGTACCTAAGTATGGAAGGAAGGAACAGGATTTTAGTTAAGATTAGCAGCCGCAAATCGCAAGAGGCGATCACAAGCAGAGAGTTCTGCCCACCTGTAGCATATAAGCATCCTGAAGAAGGTCCTGTATTTCCCTGCAGAACTCGGCCTCCTCAGGCGAGGTGAGCGCCAGCGTGCCCGACACGCCGCCGCGGGCCCCCAGCGAGAACGCGGCCAGCGCGTCCTCCCAGTAGTTTATACTCGTTTCCAACGACTCCATCCCTGAAAGCAAAACATACAAAATTTAGTTTCATGGTAAGTGGTGCGCTGTTGGAAGATCTAGTTGTGCTACTCGACGCTAGATGGCGGTGTCGTACATTTAATGTAAGGAAATTAGACCAATCAGGAATTCAGTTTTGGGAACCTATTTTTGTTCATGATAAGGTACCTTGCCAGTATATGTGAGTAGACTATCTCATAATTTTTGCCTACCTTACCTATGTACTATGTAAAAATTGTAAGGTACTCCAATCGTTAGTGGACTCGTCTCGTAAAGTTTTAAATAAATTTACATGATAATGACACTAAAGGAGTCTACACACCAAACCCGCCGACCCGCCGACACAGCCCGGCGGCTTGGTGTCGGCGACTTTGTTTCAAGAATCATGTCGGCGACTCGTACCCGCGCGTGCAAGTCGGCGGCATGGCCGGCGACTTGCGTACGCGCACGCTCAGTTGCCCGCCGACACTCCACGTTCGTACACACTGCAATCACTAACTAAAAAAGTTGTACTGATTTCTTACCGCCGACTAACTCACCAACACAGCCCCATGACACATGTTGGCGGGTTGGCGGGTTTGGGTCGCCGACACCAAGCCGCCGGGCTGTGTCGGCGGGTCGGCGGGTTTGGTGTGTAGACTCCTTAATGCTCCAATTCGTATTCCTACCTTTGTGATACTGGCTAAGAACACTTAGGAGTTTCAGATAAAATGGTAATATTTGAACCATTTAATTAATTTATCAGTTAATAAACCTGATTGTCACAGAAAAGCGCAGTTATGCTAATCCTAATCCGACTTTAGAGTGACAAGTACAAGTATATGTCGCAGTGGATGGGCATTTCATTAAGTTATGAGATCTCTGACATTATTAAATATTAGATAAGTACCACTTGTTTGAGTAGGTTTGAGTATGCAAGAGTCACTAGATATTAAACTTCCTGGGAAATTCATACAACTTGGGTAGGTAGTAAGTCGTAAAACACAAATGTCGAAAGGAAAAGTCAATATCTTAGAAAAGTTATGCAGTAAAAAACTGAGTTGAAATCAGTGTTTTGATAAGAATTCCCGCATAAATGGTAGCAAATTGAAGCTACAACCGGTTGTTGGTAGCGAATAGTAGCGAGTGATGTCATCTGAAGTTATTATAGTGGCGAGGTCTTGTACCTACTAAAGTTAACAGATTATCGGTGGATTATGCCGTGGAGGCAATTATCTGCTTATTCGGATGTAGATAACTGAATTTGTAGTTTCAATTGGACCTCGTGGCCTCAGTAGCGGGGAAATGTAAATTAGCTATCGATTAGCTGCAATCAGCGCGTAATGCTAATGTGAGCCTAACAGTGCGTAATGGACGATAAACTTTCATGTTTATTTCCAAACCAGGTAATATTGCTGGTTTGTGTAAGAATATGTAGGTACCTGATCCCGCGGCATGTAATTTTATCGCGATTTGCGTTAAACTCAGCGATGTGCATCTAACGAGTTTATCTATGTCGATACATATGCTATGCCGGTGGAGATGCTGTATAGCTACATAGAAATACTTCATAGTTAAGTACAAAATATCTGGTTTGATTAGGCCTCACTAACTAAATATACTGATTAAATAGTTTAATTATCGAGAGAATATACCAAATAGCCTACCAATAACTTTCTATCTAGCACTTACTTATACTTATTAGTTAACAAAGTAGTACAAAGTTAACTGAAATTAAAATATGTACTTAATATATATCTGTTCAAGAAAGATCAGACTTTCACAGATCAACTATTACGCTATACGTGACGAGACGCTCACCGGAGTGGTTTCGATTAACCTGCTATGTTATTTGGAACCCTGAAAAAAATTGTGACTAAAATGTTCATGGTAGGGCATTTACTTCCACCTAAAACGAATAAAGTCTTATTTCTATGTAAAACCTGTGGCCACATAATCATCAGCTAGTCTGCGTTTGTCAGCTCCTGGTTCCCTGGCGGGTGACGCAGCGGCGGCGGCGGCGGCGGCCGGGGGCAGCGCGCGCCGGAGCCCGAGCCGCCGCCGCCGTCGCCGCCGCCGCGCCAGTCGGTCCGCTGCTCCGCACTGCGTCGGTCCTCTACCCGCGACTACTCGCCACTGTATACCCGCCAAAACGAGACCATCTCACATCACCACACGAGTGTACTCCCAGTGCTGTTCCCTAGTGTTCACTGTGAAGTGTGTGCGTTTTTTTTTCTCAGTTGGACTGATACCGTTTCGCGCTAAGACGCCCGCCGGTTCGATTCGATAAAGGTAAGCGGTCACGGTTGTGGAAATAAAGTTGTAATGTAAATTGTTATTGCTGCTGTGTTTTTATTCCCACTTGACACCTCAGTGCTAGTTCTGGCTACTCACTTCACTTCCAGGGAAATTATGGAAAGATCGCATGCATGCAATGACGTTAGAATCGACTTTGAAGGTGGTCGAACTTGAATAAAATTATACATCACCTCAATCGAAAGTAAAACAAAACAAATAAATAATTACCAGACCAATTAACTCACACGTTTATAATTAAAATGTAAACTGGTCAATGTGAAGAAAATCCGAACGAGTTAAAGTAACGTTCAATATTTCGAATCGAAGAGGACCTCCTAACACGTATCGGAGAACCGGTTACTTTTATACTACATGCTGCTTTACAGCTCCAGCGACTTATGCAATCGATTTATAAATGGATCTTTTAAAAACTCATGTGATAGGTACACAAACCCTGATCTGATTGTGGTCTATATTTTTATTTGACGGTGTTTATCATACTCGTATGAGTATTTTCGTGACATGACAATAATTTACCTAGTTGATGTAATATTTCTCGATGCGCTAACTTTTCTTTTACATAGATAAAAGTTCTTATCAACCAATTGTTTTGATGTTGTTATTACTACCAAGGAACAAGGAAGCAAACAGTAGCCATATAGCTGATATAATATTTAACTGATCTTTGGGTTTATACCTATGTAAATGTACGATCGCATAAGTGTAATCGATGGATATGAATATTTTTAATACTCTTACATTTACAGCTTGTGCAGATAAGGAAAATGTGTAGGTAAGTAAAGTCCGGGTGTGTAGGTCTGCAAAAAAAACTATTTATGGTTTAGCACCGTAAAATCTGATTGATTGCTCTCCAGCATCTTATAACTTTGGACCTCTCTTCAAAACATCTGCAGCATTTTATCTTTCTAAAACATTAGTTGCATCTGCTGAGTCAGCACGTGGCGTCTTAATCTTGATACATTTCCAAAATATTTATTATTGAATAGATTTTTAAGTTTACTCAAAAGGATACCTTGAAATAGGATGCATTGAAGCGGAACAATCGGCTTATGTCATGTCTGATCCAATTGTTGTGATCGCCGCCGCCGAAACCGTCGGTATTGGCACAGCTGCCGTTTAGAATATGGGGGGGGGGGGGGGTAGGTAATATAGAAAATATTTTGGCAATTCTGTTACCTACAAGAACAGTTGGTTAATAACAATATAAGCTGTAGGTAACAGAAATGCCAAACGTGCAGCTTGCAAAATTTCAAAAATATTTCTATCATTGCTATTGCAGCCTGAAGCATTTCGAAATATAATAGGTATGCACGTTTTGACAACGAAATCATGTGAAATGCTTTGATAATAAAAGATAATCTTCCGATAACTTCTTTAAAAGCTCATGCACCTGCACCGATCAAAGTGACTTGCACAACATTATAAATAAATGCAGATTTGCAAAATCTTTCAATACAAGTATTTATGTAACAAATATTGCGCCAAAACACATCGATTCAATTGACTTTAGAACACGTTGACTTCAAAATATCGCATCCGTAGCTTGCGAAAATCCATTCCTACAGTTGTTACATCGGAGTTGTTTGCACTAACTGCTGGCATGGAATACGATGCAAGTAGCGATGTGACTGTCTGTGTGTTGGCGACCACGTGGCGGCGGTGTATCGATTCATGAGCTCATGACCACCCACCTTCGGGGGGAGTCCACTGCCACCGGCTATTATGAAATTAACCCCCGTATTGTGAAAGGCTCTGAAGCTCAAAAGGGAAATTAGGTAAACCACATTATTTTAACGTCATCATGTTTTCATTTTAGCCTTTTATGGATTTGTTGACTTCATTATATTTGTGAATTAAAAAGTAAATTCATCCCATTGTATGTATTATAAAGATAAATATGTGGGGACATCTCACACACATGATGAAAAAACATTTGATCGTCGCTCATCCTCAAGAACTTGTAAACTTCATAGAAGATAATTTTAATTTTCACACAACTTTAATTAAGCCTACCGGATGTCATAGACCAAAATAATGAAGTTCTTCCTTCGAGCAAGCGCAGCCGCCGAGCCGCACGCAGCGACCACTTCCGTTGATCATCGGCGGCGAGACGCTAATTTATGTTCAATCGATCGATTATAAACATCGCAATCGAAAGTTCACTGAACCCGAAAGGTATAAAGGCTAAATATATTATTGCGTGGGCGGAGTTCCTCTGAAGTTCCGTCCCCTCCCCTGTTATGAAATTTACACGAATTTAATTTGGATTCTGAAAACATACCCCTCTAGTGCCCTACTTAGGGGTCTTGAAGGCTTCGCGTCGCGTCGGAACATTTTCAAGACGTAAAAAGTCGGCGCTTTACCGGCCGGAAAATTGCGTCGATTCGTGGGGCGGGACTCCATGGACCCTTGCCGTAAGAATCAGGTTAATAGCCACAATATCTTGTTATCACAAAAAAATACTTGTGAATTCAGAAACGTGAAAACCTGTTATACTTACTATTTTCAAAACTTTAAGTATGTTCTCAGTTTTCCTCATCATCCTCATTCAGCTACTACCGGCTACATGTTTCATTTATACATATATTTGTATAGTTATTTAATCAGTACTTAGATACTAGAAACGAGATTTTCTCACGTACTAGAATTCAATCATATCCCTCCGAGGCACAATAAATTAACAACGAACAAATAGAGAGGGAGGTGGTAGCGTACGGCCCACAACAACAGCACCAGCCGTGAGTGCAGTATGTTTTGTACCGAACAATAGCCGTCCCGGACTCAAAACTTATTCACATTAATCGAGCTGCGCCTCGTAAACCGTGTCAACTGCCGTCCCGGGGCTAAACCGAATTTCGTGACATTCCACACGAATTTGGGTTCCCGTCCCGACGTATCCTATAAGGAAAAAATGCAAATTCGAAACTCAACGCGAAGGACTCTGGAGCCCCGAACCTTTGAGGAAAGTAACTAAAGCTATGCCATCAACTTCACTGATATAAATTCACAGCCTTTATGCACGAAAATTCACGTTGAACACGATTCATAATAAACCAAACCTACGTTTTATTACGTGATTCAAATTTAAGGGGTTGTAAAGTGGTTGTAAACACAATTTAGGGGATATGTGTCACATGGACGCTAGCCGTGACCTCCGTGTCCGCTAAATACACAGACGAGCGGACCAGTCGGCAAATACCTGCTCTAGCTATGTACAAACGAGGCCACAGTCTCCCGGGGGAAGGAAAATGGGGAAAGCTTTTTGTAATTTACCCTTGTGTTTCATCGCGCGTCATAATATTGCGACACTCGTGACATCACCGCCGGGTTTTACACTTTTACGACTTTTCTGGGACACAAAGGGTCGTCTTATTCTTTTTAACAAGGACTGTGTTATGTAGGTGTTAGGTTTTGCATACAGTTTTTAAGTCAGTATTTTATGTCTGTTCAAATACGATATACAATGACAAAGATATAGATATTTATACCTCAAACTACCAATTTCTTCAACAAATAAAAAGCAAATCACGTCCGAAACCAAAACTCGAATCGTAAATGGTCAATAATTCTATCGTTAACGCTATCTATTAGGGTTTAATATCTTGAAGCGGCAATTATAGTGGAGTTAATGGGTGCCGGCGCTAACGAAGGGTTGAAGGTGTCGAGGAGCCGGCGGTAGATGAGGGGCTGAGCGGTGGCCGTGTCCCGCGGGGTCCGGCGGCCGGCGCGCCTGCTGCCGCGCGATCGATCCGCGCCCGCGCGGCGACTCACTACTTACTCAATACATCTACTACATTACTCACCGAATCCCTTCACGTCCAGCCAATTTTATCGGAAAAGTCTACTTGGAAAACTGCAAAAGCGACCGGATGAAATGTCTTTCGAACCGTTACTCCACCCTCTCCGCGCAAATTACCATGTAGTTGAACGTTTCAAAACGTCTGTCCGCAGAAAACAAGAACGGTGTTATTTTACGCCCATTAAATAGCCAGCAGCTGTAGTTACGAACCGATAATTCCTTGTAACTTGTTCGATCGCACGTGGAATCCAAGAAGTCAGGCTTAGTATTGAAACTGTACAAGGGTTCCACTTCCAACCTATTAGATGCGTTTTAAATTGATCCGGCAGACTGCCCCGTCGCCGCCGGGCGCTGCGACGCATGACGTGGAGGAAATAAAGTCAATTACCCGCGAGATTCGCAATTAAAAAGGGACCAACGCGAGGTCCGCGGCCGAGGAGCCGCGAGCGGTGACATCATCGCGCTCCGGCCCGAGAGTAAAAAAAGTACATTCCGTTGACAACACAAAATTACGAGTACGAGTTTTGGCTTCGCGAGCGGCCGTGATCTTGACTGCCTGCGACCTGCGCGCGCCATATGACAACAATCCCACGCTAACTGCTGGCTGGGAAAACTCATTAACAAGAAAAGTTACTTAACAGAAATATTGTTATCTAATGAAATAAACATCATTACTTAGGAATATTTAAATCAAATGGTCATAGTCTGGTGTTAAAAACGTCTTGATCATGATTTATGCATCGCTGTTTATAGCCAGAACTGGTTTTGAGTATACAAATTGTCAGTCATCAAATAAGCGTAGGATTTGTCACAATATAATTTCCTGTTGACCTTTGAAGAAACTATTAGCTTCCATGAATATTATAATACTACTTGATGATATTTCGTTATGTTAGTATGTATTTGTTTAGTCCAAACTTTCTGGAAAATCCTTCCTTTGGTAGTCATCAACATCAAAGTGAGAGATAATAATTTATGCAATTAAAGACAACTGACTACTTGTCAGTATTCAGTTCAGCATTCAGTGAGCGCCCCCTCCTGTATGGAGCCACAACCCACGTCAGCAGACACCCCTGCGAGAGGAATGTACTAAATGTTTACTAATGGCTTAATGCACTTCCAATATCTACTAGGGAGAGAAACAGGACACCAAAAAGACCTCAGATGTTGCCAAAAATCCATCCAAATTGAAACAGTTGAATAAACAAGAGTGATTTATATGTCTGGGAGATTTAGGTGTAGTGTAGAGAGACTATTCAAATATGATTTTAAATATGAAAATGAGCAGGATGCTTAATTTTTTTAAAACTTTTGTAGGTACATACCGTAATTTACATGTTTTAAAACATTTATTTATTACGGCTTCTCGTTCGCCTCACAAATAATTCCGTGTCTATTCCATTGTGCTCTATTTATGAAGCATTGTACCAGTTACAAAGACAGGTTGGTTAGATCAAGCCCGAGATAAAGGGCTGATGTATGCGGCGATGGATATTAGATAACGATCCTCAGCATGTTTATTGGAAACGAACGTGCTCAACTTAATTTGGATCAAATAAAATAAGTAATAAAAAACCCTTTGATGCTGTTAGATTGCGCAGGAATGCTAACGGAGGTTCATGTACGGGTGAAGCGTAATATAGCAGAAATGTTCGCGGCGCAGTTAATCGAAGAGTCAATCAAATAGATTGTGCGAGATGTAATAAACGCGGAGTTGTGTATGAATGGTGCTGAGCTCCGCCGCAACGAGGCTGTTATGTGAATGGCTGAATGAATGCTGTTGCCCGGTCATTGTCTACCCGCATGCACTGAATGCTCACCTACTCAACTTGTATGAATTATTTATTGCATCATTTTGTCTGCGCTCTTCATTGCTCGTATAGTTTGTATCTGCACGTTTATAGTCCAAAGGGTTCATCAACATCCTATTCAGAACGGTCTCCCTATCTGTTACTTGCATCTTGCATGCAACTGTCTAACTATCCACTACTCATTATACTTATCTTGAAATCACCCCATTTTAACGAGAATCTAATCTAGCTAACGAACCTCTAATAATTGGAGCTTGTGAATACTTAGCTAAAACAAATTTACTTAGCAAAACTATTAAGTAGGTTAAATTTATAATTTTCAAACTAAGGCTAAAGACTCTCACGTAAGAGAAGTCCGAGATTCCTGTAATATTTGCGGTATTTTCCGTGACGCTTTCCTCCACCGCGATTATTTGCTGACCGCAAACGCTAAGACGTGCAAGTCCATACTCAAGTTGTTCGACCCAAATCGATCAGCCGATAAATGGGATAACATAACGTTTAGAAACGAGGCCTCGGCCGGTACCTGGATGCGTTCCTTTAATAGGTTTTTTTGTATTACGGGCATTGCCCCCTCCACCGGCGACCCTTGCGCCGAACAATGATTGGAGTGAGCTGGGGAGAGATGCAGCTGCTCATTTTCTTTATCATGTTCTGTGTTGCTGTTATTGTCACCGCAGGGAGCATGTTTGCCAAAATAGTATAAATTTTGTGCCATTTATCACTATAAACTTTATGTGTGATATACTAATTTCATTTTATTTATTTGGTGGCATATAATCATTACAAATGTTGGATATGAGTACTCGCACATACATAGATTTAGATTTTATTGCGAAGCATGGATAAATAGAGCAGCTTAAAAAAAGAAAGTATTGATCGTAATCCTCATAATTTCAAGACGCACAGTTAAGTTGTCGGTCTGGAAAACTATTTTCTCTATACCCATAAAAAGTGGAAGAGACGTTGTCTGGAGCTTACGTTTATGACGCAACGTGAAAACGTCTAGAAACGCAATGTGGTTTTCATTCTCCCTGCGTGCAACTTTTTCCGCAGGCGCCAGTCTCTGGTGACATCTCGACGCATTTGAGTTTCTATCTCATGAATAGTGGTAGTTTACTCGTCAGTGCACCGACGATACATTTATCACATAGTTACATCCAAGTGAAGCCAAAACAAATTTCTTCCCGTTGAAGCCAAACTTTGCTATATTACCGATTCTTTGAAATACCAGCGAAGCGGAGAGGTAGCCCGAGTTCACGGTCACGGTAACAATTGAATGGCGGATTAGCAAGTGGCTTGCGTGACCGCCAACTCTTGGAGGTTTATAACTGAAGAAGTGACAATAGGCACTATTGACCAAAGTGACGTAAGCTCGAAGAACGTATAAAATAGCAGTGCTAAAATAAATATCACAACAAACGTATTGGTATTGATCGCAGTATGTGTCAGTCCGATGAGAAAAACTAACAAAGGAAATCAAGGTGAGCTCGGCAGCTTCAACCAAGGCTAAGAGGAGGCTCGAGGGGTGGGGGCGGGGGGCGAGTGGAATGGGAACCACATTAATATCTTCCGCGAAGTATTATCTTAATGGAGAAGGATGCTAGCGGGAAATTGCATGTTGTAGAGAAATGCAACACAGCTGCGCAGGTAAATGTTATGCGAATGTGAATGCATTCGTCCGCAATGTCGGGCTCAAATGAGCCGCAAGGGTGCCATTCTCCTACACTGTTTTATAGTCAACATAATTTTCTATATGACAAAAAGTCATAATTTCAGTTGTGCGGACGTTACACAACATTTTATCCACTTAAAGAGGATTCTCGTTACAGGGCTAAATAGGCTCTGGGTGAATAGAGGTGTTATTAAGCTGTCCTGCCTGGCTGCATATAACGAAGCTCGGTGAAATTAATTACTTACACTGAACCAACAAGCAGTTATCGCGGACGCTGCCAGGAAATTAAATGAACAAGCTTTAGTGGACTCTTCTTATTAGAGGTTTGATCATTTGAAAAATAACTCCGGCAAGAAATAATCAGCATGTTAAGATTGCGCAATTCATCACATTGCTTCGACAGTAAGTGGTTTGCCATTATGATTATTATTATCTATAAATATCCGATGACGGTCTTAATCATAATGAAAGCAAACATAGGTTGGATCACCTTTGGCGTATATGTTAGCGAGGTATAGCGGCAGGTGCGTGGGAACTTGGGATTCTTCCCTGTCCAGGTGAGGTCGGTCGTGCTTCCGGCGCGTGCCGCCGCCGCCGCCGCCGCCACGTGCTTGCGCGTGCGCATCGCTAATACTGTCCCGTTCATTATTACTGCCGCTCATAACGACGGAGAGAGGAAATGTTAATAAGTGTTAACACCTAATTGAAAGGTATAATAGTTTGCGTCGCGTACCGAATGACGAGCTGGCCGTCTGTAGTCATGTGTTGTTCAGTCACAGACAGACGCTGTGCTCTTCAATGAGCTTGGATGATCGTAAACCTGCGGCCACAGTCCGCCCGCACCGCCCCGTCCGGCTTCACACAAACTGTAATTTAATATCCGCCCAGAAATAATACCATTTCCTTGACATTGCCCTTCATAATCGAAAATATATGTCTTCATAAACAGGATTAACTTTTATACTGTAGTTTGTCTATCATTTCAAGATCAAATACAATCCACGCACTCAATATAGCTAGAGTTGTCGGCTGGCGTGTTACTAGTTGCTTCACTGGCTTCTATAATTTATTAATCGATCGAGGACTAGCTACCAGCTGTTGCCACTTAGCATTATGGATCACTTCATACATCAAGATGAAAAACTTATTTTCTAAATTGCTAATTGATTGCTATCATATTTATAAATCCTTATTATGAATATTACTAGGTATTTTCTACAAAATAAACTTTTTAAACGTATAAAAGGTTCCTATTAGTTCCTATTAGGAACCTTTTTCAGATTTCCAGTTGGCAGTTATTTCATATAATATTCACGGGCACGGAAATCTAACTATTGCGTGAATCGACACGCAAATTAACATTGTGTGTTCAACGGTGCATTTGAAATTGTAGCGTTTCAGGCAAATTGACTAGAAACAAATGTGTTGGCGCTGCCAGGACATGACATGACATTAACATTCCGGCAGGTTCAAGACAAGAATGACAATAATCTTCAGGGGTGAGAGTTATGGTGAAGCTAAGTGAATCAGTTATGATTGTGTGGTAAAGCCAAGCAAGGATTTTTAAAAGTGAAAGTATGTCTTAATTCAGTCAGTGTAACAGTATCGATCGGTCGCTACGTAACTCTACCATCGGAGGCTTCTGAGGTCGTCGTCAAGGACATATTCCCAACGAAGGCTCTTTTGAAGGGCAGACCCGATCCGAAGGTCTCTCGCGGCGGGGTGGCGTCCTTGGCCTTTCTTTTGCCTGAATTTTCGTAGCCTATATTTAGAAAGTGGGCCTAAAGAACTACCTAAGGTTGAGCCAGTTTATTCGTGCCAGCTTTCACCCTCTATTCGGGCAAGGTCACAAAAACTTATTTCCTACACAAGTGCTTAGAACAGCTGTTAGACCAACAATAATGTAAATGAATGCTATATTTCTTAATTATCATTCCGGAAGCCCTTTCAGTTCATGCTGAGACACTTCCGGTGAAAAGTATGCGTCCCTTATTGAGGTCGCATTTAGCACCGTTGCTGGCTAACGGTCTCTCCTCGTATTGAATTACATCTATTAATAATGGGGCCTAATGACAGTTTAATAACAGGGCCATCGTGACTAACTTATAAAATCAGCTCACTGCGCTTGTTTGCCAATGTTCAGTGCTCGCAATATGGAGGTTGGTCGCCTTAATGTAAACAGATACAGGGAGGTCCTCTGAAATGCAACATTTGCACAGGCGAATTAGGCGGCGATATGCCTTCATCTCTGCGCCCACAATAGCGATAATATTCGCATTATGTCAGATGGCGCTTCGAGATATTTAAACTCGGGTATCTAGTCATCCTACGCCCTTTCAACGTTTATCTAAGAGGCGATCTTAAATAAAGGGTGGTCGTAATTTAAGAAAATATCTCGTATACTATAGAGAACGTGTCTAATGAGAATGATACATACGTCTTCATTTATGGTATACGCTCATGATGTATTGTATTATACGATGTAACTTGATCATAAATCATAACATCAGATCCAAAGTTCTTCAAGAGGTGATTACAGTCCAATAGGCTATTGAAGAAACACAAGCGGGTAATTAGACAACAATGGTTGTTGCCTCTCGCAAACGCAAAACAAACAAGCTGAGAAGCCTCCATTACGGCACAAAGGAGCATCACGGCGGAGCACGGCGGCGGACAATGCGCCTGTAACGGGACTCACTGCACTAATTGTGGACTCGAACCTTCCGTTACTTGCAGCAATCGAGCCTCCAGGGAAAAGCTCTATGAGTCATTAGCGCGGCTAAAAGCAACACGATAGCCGCGATTTGACTTCCCGACTAAAAAGGAAAGGAAAAACACATTCATAATATTAAAAAGCTTTTAATAACACCGGCTGCACCAGGAAGATAATAATTATAATTCTAGAGAAGTACTCTCACAGTATATAACCCATTAAAATACTAGGATATACACAATTACTTTAATTCATCCGTTATGTTACCGCCACTGACGCAAGAATCCAGTTGAATGTTGGGAAAATAGCAGTTCTCAGTCGGAAAACTATTGTGGCTGGCCAGACAGACAGCGCATAATTGCTGTACCGAGCATTTTACCACACAAAGCTTTTAGGCGGCATTTGAAAGCCAATTTTTCTGGAAGCCTGTTGTCCAAGTTCGCTATCCCTCTAAAATCCTTTTTCTAAATTGAAGATGACGGAGTCTGTTCTGGGGTCACTAAGTTGAGCTACTGTTTTTTGATAGTATTCCAAAAATATACCTACACTATACCATTTTATAATAATAAACTAGACATAGGCTATGCACTCTACTTGATACTTTTCATAGGTTAAAGTTAAAGCAACTCCGCTCCGAGATAACATGGAAGATGCAAGCAGGCAGAAAGTAGATGTAAATGGCACAAGGTCAGAATCTGAAATGCCAGAAGGAAATTATTCTAAGTAAATGACCTTTAATATGCAAAGATGTTGGCAACTGGCTGGCTGCTTTATGTCTGTTGTCAGATAGCATACATACTTGAGCAGTTCAGGGAGACTTTGTTACACTTGTTGAATAAGTAACAGGATGATGAGGTCAGAAACTTAAAAAATCATAAATATTTTATCAACACCTCGGAATGTAGAAATCTAAAGGCCGATGCATTTAAGTTATTACACTTTATTATAGGTTATACCCAATTAAGTTCTAAATAACCGTAGTCATGTTCCAGCGGTACCTTAAATAGAAAATTTAAACCTGTTAAGGCAGTGAATAAATATCAATTAATCATAGATAACTTACGCTGTGATTAGGTGGTTCGAAATAATTGCTGCGTTGCGCAGGAAAATACCTTCGTATATGGAGTTACATGAGTCTTGCCGTCTTATTCGTGCAGGCTTGGCATGATGGTATTGCAATAGCGCGATTGTAAGAGTGGCAGACGGCTTTACAATACGGGCTATCGGTGCAAATTCAGAATAGTAATGGGCTGGTTTCCCTGAATAGGCTATTTGGGCGCATGTTTGGGTGCAGCAGTGCGTTGCGTCATTGCGGCGATAAAGCGCGTGATTGTGGTGCAACTCCGTGCAGCTAAACGTGCCCCAACACGGCCCGCCGGCACCTGCCGCGGCCAGCCGACTGTTTGCAAACATGGAAATAAAGTATTTGCCTTCAAACATGTAGAAACGAGATGTGTAGTTGTGTACTAACACTCTGCACATTGATTTAAGCACTTAAACGTCGCTTGTTTGAATAAACAAATGTTAAGTGTGATGTAGAATGGAAGGAATAATATAGACGAGTGTAAAGATCACCCTGTCACTAATGTTAGGAAAACCAGTTTTTTAAGGTGCTCTTAAAGAATTGACATAAGAAAATGTTAGTACCACAAGGAAAGCACTTGAAGACGGAAGTCATAGGCAGGACAGTGGCTTCATCTCAAAGGCTGGAGTCAGACAGAATTGCCTCTTGACGCGTGCTCGAGACACCACACGTTCAGAAACTTGACGGAGAGCCCTCCGCGGCTCGAGCAAACATCACTCCATGTTGCCAGACGACAAAGAAAAACATCCTGAGGCGTGGAAAATAAACATGCTTTCCTATAAATGGCAATGCGCTTAAAAGCTCATTGTCTCTTTCTGTTTTGAAAAGTCCTTACGTTTTTTCTTTGATGTATCAATCTTATTGGAAATCGCTCAGAGGGTGGGTGCAATGATTTATTTGTATAAAGATAGCTCGTGAAATAGCTCCACTTGAACCTCGAGTGCGGCCCTCGGCGCGCAGGCCGCCATGCAATGCCAATAAACTCTAAACTTTATTGTTATGACTGGTTATATTAAAGCTCGTTATTATTACGTCAAACGTTTATACGGCAGTGCATGTTTCGACATCATTGGCGAGACGGTTCGTTCAGTGCAACTTCAACTTTTCTTTATCGGCATTTTGATTACCGTTTTGTTACTCGTCGTAGTCTCTAGTGCATATTTCCTTCCATTCCCATCGAGATTGGATATTTAGTTACATTTGATCCGGCATATCAAATGGCTAATGCACTTTGAGTGCGACTGCCGTTAGTGCATGCTCCACCAATCTGCCTTCTTGGGTTTCAGGTAACACATCTCAGACCGGGGACTTCCACTCTGTAAGCCTCTTAGGTTCATGTTCACTAGTCATCTTACAAAATCTAGACGATTGCTCATCACATTTATAATATTTTTTATTTGATGAAAAGGTTATTTTAGTTGCTTGAAATCAAATTATGCATGAAATGACTAATGGAGCAGTGAGCACATTGACAAAAAGTTATTAATTTGCTATGAAAAATTGTAACACAGTAGGTGTTTTTATTAGAACAGCGATTCACAAAAAGTAAATGTATTGCGTAACAAAAACTAGTAATGATAATGGGTTTACATCTGGTGTTACGCTATTTAATGACAGTAATTACATATGACCATGGGAGTCGTAGTGACCTTGCCACGTGATCGAATAGTACCATCAGTATCAACGGAACAGGGCATTTACTGAATCATTTTACCATAAACAACTATATGTGTAGGTGGAATGTACCTACTTTGGTCATGGCTAACCTACATTACATGATAAATTTAGAAGTTCAGTTAATAGTAAAATCAGCAAATAGTGAAGTCTGAATCTAAAATCAATATCGCTTGTTTTGGTCCAGAATTTAAAAGCTTTCGCTGGCCAGGACATTGAAAGCTGCGCGGGGCACGAATGCCGAGCTACCCCAATGACCTGACCTGATCTGGGTGACCTAGCTCCGAATGTCGGTCAAGTTTATTGTGCCTGATCCGATATTGTCAAACAATGAAACAAACTACCTGCCTGCTATACGTAACGTTTCTCGAAGCTCGTCACGTTCTATGTTATTGAGCTTTCCAAATACAAATTAATTAACACTAATAGACTCGTCGAATTCACATAAATTATTCAGTGTAAATGAGTACAAATGAAGTGTTAATAAAACCACATGCTCAGGCGGTTGACTTCTCCCCACGTGGGTAGCCTCTCATTACGGGATCTCTATCGCTGCGTTCATTTCGTGATCATAATACTTTGATAAATTCCTCGACCCCTCCACTCAGTCCATTCCACGGGTTTCGACATTGTTAATGGCTCTCACCACATACAAAGCCTCTCGAATCCTTATGACGTTCATTATGAACATTCAGACCGGTTTTTTTGGTTGGTCCTTTTTTATTAGGGTTCCGTAGCCAAAATGGCAAAAACGGAACCCTTATAGTTTCGTCATGTCCGTCTGTCCGTCTGTCCGTCTGTCCGTCTGTCACAGCCGATTTACTCGGAAACTATAAGTACTACAGTGATGAAATTTGATGGGAATATGTGTTGTATGAACGGCTACAAAAATATGACACTAAATAGTAAAAAAAAGAATTGGGGGTGGGGCCCCCCATACATGTAACTGAGGGATGAAATTTTTTTTTTCGATGTACATACCCGTGTGGGGTATCAATGGAAAGGTTTTTAAAATGATATAAAGTTTTCTAAAAAACATTTTTCTTAAAGTGAACGGTTTTTGGGATATCAGCTCTCAAAGTCGTAAAAAGTATGTCCCCCCCCCTCTATTTTTATAACTACGGGGTATAAAATTCTAAAAAAAATAGAGGTGATGCATGCTAATTAACTCTTTCAACGATTTTTGGTTTGATCAAAGTATCTCTTATAGTTTTTGAGATAGGTTGATTTAACTGTAATATTATATTTGCTGCTACGGATCCCTTTGTGCGCGAGCCCGACTCGCACTTGGCCGGTTTTTTAGGTTAAGTATACGAATTTTACTCACATTATAATATCTAGTAAAAGATTGCCGAGTACTTTACACCTTAATTAGATTCCCTAAAAGGAATGCACCAAAGGATGAGTGTGTAAAAAGTTTGAAGAGCAATAGAGGTGGAATCCACACGTTCGTCACGAACTTGTCTCCCGTACGTGACCGCGCGCTGTTAGCGACTTCATTTGCAGGTCCCGGGTGCAGGCCAAGTGCTAACATGGCTCCATGAGCATCCGAGCTAAAGGCAACTTACTGGTGACTCAGTAAGAAATGCCGGAGACGAACAGGTCGTTGACCCGCTCTCACGTGGAGTTCTTATCGCCAAAATTACTCCTACGCACGCTCACTTTTTTTTTGCTCGCAGTCGTGCCACGTTGACTTCGGAAGAAACTCGTTTCTCGTTTCCGCTGTTAATGTCTTCTGTGGATTCTGAGAACTCATTCACCTATTTTATGGGGAAATCCGTATTCAAAATAACCTAGACCATTGATGATCATCATGAGCAATGATTATGTGTCACATTTACTCGTCTCCCTGGAACAACCCTGAACAACATTATGAGGTATGCTGTGTTGTTGAATCATAGATTTATCGAATAAAATAATTACTCGTTTAATAAATTTTGTGCTTTGACTCAGCCAG
The DNA here is from genome assembly GCF_932276165.1 of Plutella xylostella. Classification (NCBI taxonomy): domain Eukaryota; kingdom Metazoa; phylum Arthropoda; class Insecta; order Lepidoptera; family Plutellidae; genus Plutella; species Plutella xylostella. The sequence continues at coordinate 3,705,778 of NC_063984.1, read as the reverse complement.
AACCGTGACGTCATTCTGCGAGAGTAGCTAGTGTACCACCGCCGTCCCGCGTCCTATAGAACGTGGATGAGTCATTGTTGCAAAAAGTAAGCCCTGCGCAGTATTTCACGCTCTCGGCGGATGAATGAGTTTAATCCAGCCTCAGAGCCATGGACCACTAACTTCATTCCATATGCAAACGGGAACTCTCTCTCTGCTCTATGTTTGTTTGCAAAGCGTCCAAGTTTTTCATTAGGGGAACATTTTTCTGTAAAGGGGACCGCTAAAAGTTTGTGAAATTCGCCAGCTGGGGTAAAATATAGTTTGTGAAATGAAAATGGCTTATTATGAAGTTTAACTTTAGCTTTTCAATAAATAGCCAAGTAAATCCACACACACATATTTATATCCGAAACACAATCTATAAGTCAGTCATATTTCCTCAAAGTTATGGCGGCCCTCATAGACAAAGTTCACTGAGCGGCAGTTTGTCTGCGGCAACTTCCACAGCCACTTCCAGCGCCAACTTAATTACACAGATATTGCACAATGTTTATTATCATCGGGGAGTTTGTTCTACATCGGGCCAAGTTTACTGTAATTAATGCAAACTTCGGAAGCTTGAAGGTGCCGAACCAAAACGTACTTTCTCCTCAGCTAATGAGGAGTATACGTTACTGATGATAGGTGCTATTTTCCCTTGTCCTAAAGGCAAATAAGGCTAAATTGTGCGCGTTTCTGTGTGAACACGTTAACACGTTAACCGCCACCCGGGTCTGTCGGCATTGTGCTCCCAGTTTACATACAAACGTAATGGAGGGGAATAATTACTGTCTGTGTCAGAGGGAGCACCGCAAAAATTTCAGATGTGAGACATTTAAGTGTGGTTTATTGTGTATTACTGATTAATTGGCTAATGAGAGAGATACTGCGAAATTAATCTATAACAAATGGAATAATAAATATAGCAAATTCCTACAAAGACACTGGTGTTACGTGTTCATTAATGAATGATAAAAATTATCTTCGGTAGAACGCGGTCAAAGTTGACGCGACGATGAGTCACCGGGTGGACATTGAATTAATTCGCGGGCTTTTAACTTCATTAAAGAGATATTCAAATCAGCTCGTACCATAACATTCCTTCAAGTAATTATGATAACATCAAGTGATCCCCTCACGGAAGCGGCAAGGGTCATGTCGAAGGCATTAGCATTTTTCCTTAACTTCCCAAGACCCTGCTGTTACCAATAAATATGTAATACAGACGGATCGATCCCCAAGAGCGAGGGGTGTTTTTATTGCGAGCAGGTATGACATCAGCACTAAATAAATGGCGAAAGTTTGAACAAGTCAAGTCAAGGCAAGTCAATTTGAACTTGCGAAGAGCAAGTCAAATCTAAACTATCATCCAAATCCTTCATTTCAAACTTTGTCGCAGCTGCCTACACTAATAGAAGAAAATGCTTCATTTTAAGCAGCAAGGTTCCAACCATGACTTCATTTTCTAGCTGGTAGTGCAGATGAAGATAGCGGTAATGAGTCCGTATCGGAAGACAGGAAGGCCAGTGAGCTCACGGGCCGCCACGTGGGTGTATCCCTGCACAAGTGTCATGGCATTAGTGGTAATAGCGACGTCGATGTACCACAGTCGATAAAGTACACCCCCGCCCCATTACGAACACTGAGTCGAATGGACGCAGTGGTTGCGTAGCTTTCATGCCGCGAGCAGCAGTAATGGAATCACCACGGATATTGATGGATTAGATTTGCTCGACACGGCTGACATGTCCTACTTATGTCAATGTGATTTGGTTTGGTATATTTTGATTGATTTATGATTTATATCAGTTTACTTGAAAATATAATATTATACTTACTTATGATAATTTATTGATACAAAATAAAATCAGCACTGTATCTTTTTGTGATTCGTGTTCCAAACACATCTAGCTACTTAGGTTTCCTTAAAGTGAAGATTCCATCTTAACTCCTTCGAAATCGTTTTCGTTGGCGCGATTAAATTGCGAGGGTTAAAACATTGCGAACATTAAAGGGGACTAATAAATTAAGAACGCTCGATCTAATTCGGCTAAGAATTCATTAATTGGGCAAATCCTTTTATTAATTCTTCTTTGGCATTTATTTTATTGGAGTTAAAGAGTCGGCATAGCCTGCTGTTTTTTTTGAAACACACGTCTGTAAAATTTGCGAAGTCATTGCATAGGGCTGTAATGAAAGGCATAACATAATTTCGTAATTAAATTACGTCGGGTCGAGACGAAGGGTTGACTAATGAGCAGCCAGGCAGGCTCCCTCTGGGCCAGTTGCACGCTTCTACTGAGGCCTTGAATAAATAATACTCAATTGAGCCAGCGAGACTACAAATCACACCCCAGTTGCCCCACATGTCCAGACAAAATATCCAAGTTGATAGATTTTAATAATAAACAAAGACTTAAAACGATTCATTACTATACTACCGTTATAGAAATAGGCAGGGAAATGCCACGATACTAAAATTACTTGCTTGGAGGGTTGATGCTCCACCGTAATATTACGCGAACCATTTCACCTGAAGGAGCACCCGTGATATAAACGGATATAACCTGCGCTTTCTATCCGAATTGGCGGCGAGTGTTCCAGTTCGCTAATTCGGGAGAGACTGGGACTGAAACAAGAGGGTCAGTCTAGCTTACAAAAAAAAAAGTTATGGAACTCTGCTGCGCTAACCGGGCGTCTGTCGCGTTGCATTAAACAGACCAATAGCATGAAGGCTCTTGTTCGGAAGTTTTTTGTAAACCTAGAGAAGCCCTCGCGGCTGAAGGCAAGGCAGCCACGTGCGGGGCGTCGCCATGGCAACCGAGGAAGTGCCATTCCGCCCCCTCCCCCTGCCCCCTGCCTCCAGGGATACTACCCACACTCGCTGCTTCCACTCCGCACGGCAAGCTAAAATAACAACCTTCCAAATGAATATTCGATACAAATCCCTAATGAATTTATGATGTAACTCAAACCAATTCCATTTACCAACTTTATCTTAATTTAATTTCGTTACATGTATATTTTTGGGTGAAAATTATAATGAAATCAAAAAAATCGGTTCTGGTTTTTAAATAAGCTTTTGTTACGGATTAATTTCGTTTCTTTGGAGCATGCCAGGGCCAGACCTTTATTGTTGCCATAAATACGTAGGCGGCATAAAGCGATATGTTTGTGCATGGGTATCCTCATCAAATCAGCGGACCGTAATAATAACTCCATTGGACAAAGGGCCGCGAGATTTCGCAGGCAATTTGGGAACGAGGGGGCAGATACGAGGGAATATCGCGATCCGGACGACCTACGACATATGTTGGGCGTGTATGTGCCACGTCCCACAGTAACTTGATATCTTAAATGAAAGCTTCCAACTCTGCAGTGCTGCCAATTACACACTGGCCAATAAAAAATAAACGTATAAGAAATAAACGATTATGAAGACAGTGATGATATTACTGAAAAAAGTAGGCCATGCGGGGTTAACAAGACCCGGAAAGTCCAATCCCAATTTCCCCCCGGTTACTTGAACTTTGTACCGATACCGACGACTGTCAATATGCAATGTTACTGTCCATTCAACTCCCCTTCTATGTCGGCAAATCCCTTATACTTTGCGGTTCCGAACAATTTTGGACGCGGGGGTACAAAATTGGAAACCACAAATCGTGGCTAAGGTAATTTCCTTTTTTTATTTCTGTACCTAAAAAGTGTTAGGACTGTTACGAGTAACTTCCATTTGCAAAGTCATTTTGTTTCCTTCAATTTCATTAGAGGGAATTACAAGAGAAACGGACGGATAGAGTCAATAAAGTTAAGGATGTTCCAGTAAGTTTGCTGCGCGTCAGACAGTTTCTGGGGCAGGGACTAAAGCGGATAATGGTCCATTAACTAACGAAGCGCCCGATGCCTCCATGTCCGGACTTGTCGGCCGCTAACAAAACGAATTGGCAGATCCATCAGAACTCTTCGGGCCCGCCCTTTATTACTTCATTGACGTGACATCGGTATTATCGATGTACACAAGTAACATGTTTGTTCACGGGAAAAACATCGAGATCCAGTTACCAAGTGTTCTTTGTAAGAGTGAGAACAATGGATCCGTTACCGTGGAGAAGGACGGCCACCGCCGCATAACGAATGCATTGTCACAACAAGATTGCAACGCGATGCGCAAAGTGTACTGACATAATCATTATGGGTACTCTGTTTATATTAACATTAACTTCTTGTTTCATCAAATTCTCAAGAAATGCCCGAGAAATTGCTTTCCACGAAACACTGCAGCATGAGTTAGCGATTAGCATTTATAAATTGTGTTAACGAATGGAGCTGTTAATGCAGATACGTGGAGTGAAAATGATGAATGAACTGGCCACTGTTTGCTAGCGCTATCAGTTTTCATTTGATTATGTTTAGTTTGCGGCCACTTTGCTCAATATTCGCTCATGTACGGTTTTCCACAGTAATTATATTAGTACTAGCTGTTCCCGCGCGCTTCGCTTCGCCTTAAAAGTTTTCCCGTGGGAATTCCGGGATAAAAAGTAGCCTATGTTCTTTCCCATGGTCTAGACCATATGTATACCAAATTTCATTCAAATCCGTTCAGTAGTTTTGGCGTGAAAGAGTAACAGACAGACAGACAGACAGACAGACAGACAGACAGACAGACAGACACAGTTACTTTCGCATTTATAATATTAGTTAGGATATAGATATGTGAAGCTGTAACATCGTAAACGTAATATTACGTGTCAGAATGTATAACGTTTAATAATATGAGTATTATGAGTAATCCTTAGCAGCTGCAAGGCAATTGTTGATCCAGTGCAATAGAGCGTTCTGTTGGTTGCAATAAAGTGTATTCTATTTGTTAAAAAGATAAACAGTTTACCGGACAGCTGCATCTTGATAACGGCTTGCCATCTGATCAGGGCATATAATATAATTCGCTTGATTACTAACAATTTACTTCAAATGTAAATTACAAGCGCTAACATCCGTCTATTCTTAGTTACTTTAAATAAGTTTTGATACCACTTAGGATACAAATAAAAGATCCTTAAATAGTGGGTCGATAAAAACAGCATTTAACTATGTATTTTTTTCTTTGCAGATAATCTACTTGTCGTCTTTGCAGCCAAACTGGAACACTTATAGCCTTTCATGAAGGTAATGAATTATAGTAAATTGGTCAAAATAGTTATAGTTATCTATACATTTATGATTATAGCTTACCTAATATGTATAATCCAATAGATGAAAGTAAAAGCTAAAAGATTAAAAATCACTATAATCTTTCTAACATATTATAAAAAATTATAAAGCTCAGTACTTGGTTTAATCTATTATCTTAGGCAGGATCATCGTGGAACGTAGATGCTAAAAATAACAAAGTTGCACAACGTCGTCGGAGAACATTGGGGCTATCATCTCATCAGTGTCCGAGGCTGCAATTGCGTCCTCGGCACCCGGGGCTCGCCCGGTCCGGTGCCTGCAGCTATGCGCCCACCTTAATTTATTCATGCTAAACCAAAATCAGCTACATCCTTTGAGAATTTCCTCAGGAATCCATTAAAACCTCATCATCAGTCCATCCATCAATCAATTTTTGACCCCTCTGTATATAATAGCGAGAGTGTTTTTTCAAGCCAATTAATTTGTGATAGAAAATTCGAGGGCATTTAGAGGAGATGCATGAAATTGGGGCAGTGTATCATAGGTGACGTATCCTATCCTAGCGCGGGCTATTACCGACAATCAGACGGCGACCTTGCCGCTCGTTGGGCTGCAAATCGCTGGGGCGTCATGATTGCCTCCTCAATCCGGCTTCAACTTTTATTGTATAATGCGCCGTGCCATTCATACTGTGTACTCATATTACGTCAGATATTAAAAATGAACTAAGTGCAACGACGCAGATCTTCAATTTCGAGAAGACCTTGAAGAATAGCGAGTCAAAAATAAAAACAAACAAAGTAATATGGCCGGTATCAGCAGATTCGAGTAGTATGTATGCAGACGATATACATAGAGAAGCAATCAATTGCAGGAAACATCGCTATTCGAGTCACACGTTAAATCGATCGTACGCTAATGAAAGTGAGTGATTGTATTCACAACACGGAGAAGCGGTCATCAATTCAAAACACGATTTAAATAACGTATTAAAGCCTTTCAAAATATGACCTATATATATTCGAGATATACAAGGCAGGTTATTGTACCATAAATAAATACTTTGTTAAACTCGATAAGTTGTTGTAAGTTTAAGGAACCCAATTAAAATTTCATTTACATTGTAGAGAGGATTCTATCTGAGGTGCACCGATAAAAGCCAATTGAAGATGTTAATTGGCATTGTATTGCATTTGATTGTTCGTGCATGATTTGACTTTCAATTGGGTCCAATTCGCAAGCATGATGATGAGAATTCAATGACTTAAATGCTATGATATGCGTTATATGTATGCGATACTTGAGATGTTAAAAATAACGTGACCTAAATAATAAAATAACAAACACTCGAATACAGATTAGCGGCGATGGTGACTAACGAACGAGTTATTGTCAATGAAATTGTGGAGCAGATGAAAGATTTGTTGAGGAGAGAATAAATAAATCATTTATATACTCAAATAGCGTCAGACAAAATCAATACAGTAGCTGCGAGTGCAGATACTGAAGGTCTGGAACTACGGTGGGGTCCACATTAATCAAGTTACGGTTTACAAGGCAGCCCGCGGCGGCCACACTCCGCCCGACTTATGGCCGATACGGACAAACACCCACTTATTTATTACCCGCGGTGAGGAAACCAAAATTTAAACAAGCCAGATCGTAGAAGAGTCTCATATGGCATTGACAATTACATCCAAGGCAATTATTTAAACTGCTCTATTACCAACTGTATCTGCTTATGCCCGTCGGCACAGTTCTAATGCAATAAATAATCCGTCGTTCCGTTTAGTCACGCTGCGGTCCCGCAAATTACTTGCATATACCTAAGTACATGCAAGTATGTTCAATTGCGGTATTGCTTATATGTATTTTTATTATATCTACAAATTGCTTAGCAAGCAACTAGTTCTTTAGGGAATTAATACAAGAGTTATATTGCTGGGGGTTATGAAATGTACCGTGTAAATCAGAAGTATTAGAGTCCGGTTGAGCCCAGCAGGGCTGGCGGCAGGTGCGGCCACGGTTCACTTGAGCCCGGGCGTTAATTAGCCCTTCTTGCCGTTTTGATTTATAGCTCTACTTTGTCTTAACCCTATGATACTTTACTAACCACTTCGTTGCTAATAGAACCGTTGGCGGGAGCACTGGCCGATATTAAAGTTAAATAAAAAGCTTATTTCAATTCGAAAAGAGAAAATTTAATTGTCTAAAACGGAAACGGTTGCACGCACCAGACCGCAGTCCTTATCCTGGGACATCTCGCGTTCCAGTCTGCGATCACAAATATGGATAGATAGGGTAGGTTGTACAGTATGAAATCGGTTTTTCTAAATCTTCAAACCTTTTATTATAAAACTCATCGAGCTATATTATAGGGCAGGCACAGACATCGGTATCTAGGACGCGTTCATGAGATCGCGTGACGCCACCGCCGGGGCGGGCGTCCTCCGAGACCTGCACTCATCGGCGCTACTTCACATTCTATTCATTAACGTCATTCAGCCAGCACTAGCCTACTATCATTTATTGCCTATCCAAGATCTCCACCTGGTCATTGGAATTCCTAATAATGAAGAGAAATTAATAGATATTCTGATCTTTCTCAGCATTGGCCATTACGAATACAAGGCAGCAGAAGGCGATAAGAGTCAGCCGTGAACGTGTAGATAAAGATTATAAATGGAGCCAGTAATGTATTGCAATAGCAGCTACAAGTCTTTAAATTTTCCGGATTCAATTAATCTTTATAAAAAGCTTGATTTTCCTGTAAGTATCAACAAAACATCAATGGGCACACAATCCAATTTGAAATGAAGGATAAAGTGGGGAGATCATTAGTTAATTGTATTGTCAACTGAGTTTATGGGCGCAAGTAGAACAGACAATAAGCCGTGGAGTCGCGACAACCCGCATCCTATTGTTTTAAGAGGTTGTAAGAGCTTCGTTGTGACTATTTGCGGCTCGCTGCAGCCGCGGGCGCCACGTCTCTATCACGAGTTGAACTATAATTCGCCACAACGTACGTACGAGGAGCTTATCTTTTCTCTCCATTTATGAAAACAATTTATCATGTCTGCGTCGTCGTATCGTATCGTAATGTCTTGTTCAAAGCTATCACTGTCGCGTCGCGCAATGTTCCGTTTTCAACAATCTGTCATTGTATGCAAGTGTTTCAATAATAAACATGTCGAATTAAGATAATTACAGAGAGTCGTTGTTGATTCTCATGATGTTTTGGCGTAATTGGTAGTCGGTGTGGTCTTCGGTTGATTCGCAGCGAAATTGTAGTCGTGGTCATGCATACATGCATACCGGCGGCCGGCATGATAACGATCTTCATGCATGAGGTTGTTCCCACGGCATCAGCTGGGTGCGCGGGCGCAGCGGCGCGCGACCTCCACACCACACATCGGCTAAAAACGATCATGACGACGCATCCATAAGGTTCTAACGGAGTATAATCTCTCAAAAAAACCGAATTCGAAAAAGAATTTGTTTTATAGTTATAAAAAAATATGATAAGGCTACAAAACTAAACACGGCTTGAGACAATTGAGGGAGCAATTATTTAAAATCCAACCCCGATTTAAGCATGTTTTGACGGTGGCCAGCCACCCTCCGGCTAGACAATCCTCCCACCAGTTTTGTATTTGTTCGAAATTCCATGAAACATTTTCGTACGTGCCTTGGAAAGGCAAACAAAATGCGCTGTTTCCGCGAAATGTACAACATTTATAGCAACAGCCTGAAATAGTCAACAACACCATTAGCTCACTTTTTACAGGAAGTCAATTTGTCGGTAGTTGAGCGTGGGTACATCGATAATATATGGACGGTAACTGTTGTACGTGAGAGTGTGATGGCGCCCGAGAGAGCTATTTAATGTTGCAAAAACTAGTGTCGGGCCTTGCAGCGGCTAGACGCGGGGCATTACCGACCAATCGAAACTAGCGAGCGGACGGACTGGTTGCTCGACCACCACCATATATTACAAAGTAATCTGTCTCACTCCACGGTACAAGCCACAGCAGCTAATGCTGCTCAAATGACGATCAGGATTGCGAGCTTGTCATACGTCATACCGTGTCTAGCTGCGGAGAATGCTATTTACTGCTATTTCTGCACCTGTTCATCTTAAGTGTCGTAACGGATCTACATGTATAATGCAGCATAATAATATTCTTTTTGTTTCAAAGGTAATAAGATTTTTTACCGCATGATTAGCACAATGACTTTTAGAAAGCTCCATTTTGTAACAAAACCACTGGTAAGTCACCGAACTTAAGTAATATAACGGTGCACAGTCACAAAAACTTAACAGTTTCCGTGGACAAGAATCCACGCAAGAAGCTTAAGTAAATCCAATGCAATCATCAGTAATTGACCGTTACATGAAGGTTCCGTTATAGCTAACCATAGTAACAATTCGTCTACAAAAACCTAGTTGTCTAGGATGAAATATTTGGATATACCGAAAACAAATCTCCATCATAGGTAATACGACATGTATGTGATTTGTCAGGTGTCTAACTGGACAACTGAGAGGAGTACAAAGGAAAGCTGGCGCAGTCTCTTCATTAACCATCACGATGAGGTGGCGTCTGATAACAAGCTATTACCGAGATAATTGCCTCCCAGCGCGGCCCCGCCCAGCGCCTCTCTCACGCTACTCCATCCTCTTTGTTATTTACCAAAGAGGTCACGTTCGTAAGGGACGTGATGACAAGATACTCATTACAAAAACGAACGAGAAATCCAACGACACGATATTTTATAAATAAAACGTCCAAACGTGAAGAACTGGGTCCTTAACGGTTTCGGTATTGTTTAGATAAATGCCTCGGATTAAGAGTCGTGACATCATGAAGACTGCAATGGAGCTGAGCTTAATGTCTTCCTAGAGCACGGAACAGGTGGCAAGTACACTACAGATGTTCCAGGCCAGAGCGCCGGTAATATTGTCGATCGTCAGCAGAGATTGTAGTTGCAAGCGGCCGCGGCGAGGGGTCAAACGTAATTGAGGCACGCTTATCACCTGCTAACGGTTACCGGCGGTAGCGGTACCAAAATGTACGTTTATTGAAACTGTAATATAAAAGAACGCAATTTCGAAATTCGTTCCAGTGTCCCCTAGCAAACACAAAGAACATACAATCGATGAATAGGAAAGAACACCGGAACCGATACTCGTATTTTCAACTTTTAGTTCAATTTTCATTTCGACGCTTCACAGTGAAACTTTTCAGAATTTTATTGAGAAACGTGTGGAGTTACATCGCACCTACATGTGAAAACAAAAAAAAACGATCTGATGCTTATACATCCAACCATTTAATTAGCACAGTGCTCGACTCACCTCCAGTATCGCATTGCTGACGTTAACGGAGTTTCTGCATTGTAGGCGACACACAAACTGGGTTAAAAGCTTAGTGTTGTAGCACTAACTCACTAGGGATAACTAACAACATACTGCAAAATGCAATTAAAACCGAAATACCTTTGAGAAACTAATACTTTCCCACATAATAATGAATGGGCTTAGGCGAGATCGGTTGGTTTAAGTCTTGTTTGTTTGAGAATAATGTTCAAACATGGTCGTTTGTTAAAGTTTGATGTATGAGCGTTTCAGATGAGACCTTTGGCCCTGTTCTGCCATGTAAACGGCACTAATAATGCTCTGGTGATAGGTCATCGTAGAAACGCTGCAAGTAAGAACTTGATTAGTAAACTATTAGTAGCCAGTAGAGCCACTAGAGTGAGTTGACTTTCACCCAATATGTTTTAGCAGAACATTTACGATATTGGTTGTAGATCTGTTGTTAGATCAAATTGTCGTTACAGCATACATAATATATGTTTCATTGAATAGACTTTACAACTCCAACTCCAATGCATGCATTATTTATGCGATATGCGACGCGGGTCGGTGTTAATGTGCGATAAAACAAACTCCTATTAAATTTAGATAAGTGTTAGAGGAATTTAACTGGATCTTAAACACCAATCTGATAATTTTAAGTTTATGTCTTGTAGACTGTTAGATTTAAGACTGTACCAATACATACGGTTCTCCTCTAACGTGTGATGGTACATTATATTGAAAGTTCCTTTCAATAAAGGGGCATCGCGGAAAGCCATCACTTGTGCGGTTGTAATCCAGTCCAGTAATATTGATCCCGGCTTGTGGGTAATGCGATTACTGTGCAATTGCTCGAGGAGCTTTGCTGCTCGCTTTAATCGACTTACATTGAGCCGAGTGAGTTCTACATGGGAGTATTTTTTACACGCTCGTGCTAGAACGAAGTATGTATAGTTTTCTTTGGTGCGAGGGCTATAATTTCCTCTATCGATGCTAGAAGAAGGTTATATGTAATACTACCTATGTATCAGTAAGAATATAATAATATGCTTAATATTTCTTGGTATAACAATGTTCATAGCTTTGGAGTCTGTACTATTACGACATCAATATCTACATTGACGGAGCCAAGAACAAGAAGGGCAGCGGTGGAGGTGTCTTCTGCCCGGAACTTAATTTACAATACTCTGTCAGCTTCGGGAACAAAGCTACTGTTTTTCAGGCAGAAGCTGCCAGCCTACTTGACGGAGCTACACAAATAAAAGACACAAAAAATTGCAATATCTGCTTCTACACAGACAGTATGGCAATTTTAGGTGCCTTAGGCAGAACTGTAACAAAATCTAAATTAATTTTAGAATGTCACAGAACACTTGAAAACCTAAGCATTTCAAATAATGTAACAGTACAATGGATTAAAAGTCATAACGACAACATAGGAAATTGCGAGGCTGACCGACTAGCAAGAATGGGATCAAATACCCTACCAATAGGGCCAGAACCATTTATTAGTTTGTCATCAAAGGCAATAAGGCAATGTCTCACCGATAAAACACTATCTGAACACAATCAGGAGTGGATAAATCGTGTAGATTGCAGACAAAGTAAAGCGTTTATTGTATCATACAACCATAAACTTACACGCTACTTACTCAACCTGTCCCGTAGTAATATATCATTAATGGTAGGATTAATAACAGGACATTGTTGCGTGAATAAACACTTATATACCATAGGTAACTCAACTAGTCCCTTATGTAGGACATGTAAAGAAGTAGATGAGACGGTTGAACATATTTTGTTAGCTTGTCCACCTACTACAGAAACAAGATTATCTATTCTTGGACCAACAGAGCGCCTACCTCAGCTATTACAACACCCAGGCCTGCTACTCCAGTTTACTCGGGAGCTAGGCTGGCTGAGCTGAAATCAAGGGGATATTGTTCAAAGGTTCCACTCGAGAGAGCCACGTACAGGAACTTCACCCCCTATGAGAATAGAATAGAATAGAATAGGAGTCTGTACTAACGGACAGTAATCCCAATGTGGTGTGAAATAAGCAGCTCAATGATAAATTACCTCTGGACACTTGACGTAGCGGTGCCGTAGATAAACGCAACGCAACTACAGTGTCACGCAACGCTAGACCGTGATAACGCGAGGCTCATTTATCAAAGGCAGTCACTTTGTCACTGCGCAGCGGTTTCATTGTCTCCACACTTATGAGTACTGCATGCCAGATTGTTATTTGTTTATTTTATCAAGTGTCCAGCTCAAATGATATACTGGACTCATCAGTTTACAGGAATTTACACGTGAATCGAGCTGATATGCCTTCACTAGTGGAATTATATGAATTAACAACCAAAATATTATGTCTAGGTATTGTTCATATTTCCTAAACAAATATTAATATTTAGTACGTTGGTGAGTTCGTGTATAAATTTAATACAATGTTTTCTTAAGCTATAAATCACTTACATTGATGAGCGTTTATACTTGTCGGTAATAATTAGCAGTTACAACAAGTTATATGTTTGTACGAATCATAAAATTCAACCTTGCCCTGACCTGTCCCTTCACTGCCAGTAATAAACCCCATTTATTACTTCCACAATGGCACAGGGTTAAAATTAAACACAAGTGTAAATGTATGCACTTTGTGGTTCAGCAGTTCTGCTTAGATCATCGAGTACCTATACAGTTGTATAATGCACCGGGCTACAATTTAAAATGGTTTATAGTGCGGTGTGCAGTAAAGCAGAGCCACTTGACGCGTCAACGTCATCCTCTCGACCTGACAACATTCCGCTCATGAATAAAACAATGCATCTGACGGACGATATAATCCGTCCACCGATTCAAACTGCCCGCTGGCTTGTGGTTTAGGGTCCGACCAAACACAAAAACCATATACGGTCACAGCCAGCGAACCCGCCGCATTACGATTCCTGGATACCGAACATTCCCCAACAACTGCTTTGGATAGAAAGTGATTGACGCCTCGTGTTGAATTGTCTGTCGGTTTAGGGAAAACACATTCATAGACATGGGGAAGCGCAAACACGGAATTTCCTTGTTTTATTCGAAACGGTTCCCCTCTCGTCTGCAGCCGAGTGGCTCGCACTAGAGGAAGCTATTGTTCGGGGCTGTGTCGAGGGTGTTCAAATCGACTCATTACCGCCTACCACTGAATAATTGTCTGAGTTAACGACTGAGCTTGAAAAACATATCATTTCAAATTTGGGCGAGAGCGAGCATTTCGCGTCGGAATTTAAAGCTGCGTCATTGAATTCAAGTGAAGTTCGACCATGTGAGAAAGAATTCGATTTATGTGAGCACAATGGTCAAGTTTCAATGGCATTTTGTGGTTTCCCACAAGAGTGGTTTAGTGAAATCAGTTAATCAATTGTGGTAGGTGTCGCATTGGCGCGCGGCGCGTCCGGCGTCACGCCGCGCGCCTCGGCACAATGGGGCTGCCGGCTCACTCCACCTGACGGAATGCAAACATTCCAAAAAATATATTCTACAAAAGAAATGCTCCATTTTCAATAGAATCCATCCTCTTTAAAAAACTTTAATAGGCAAATAATTAGATAAAACTCTGCCGTCTACGTGATAATAATGATGACCTATGGCATAACGCTTTGTGTGGTTCGTTGATGACCTAATTCGAAATTTCATTTGTGCTGTACAACAATAATTTAATCTTCGTTTAATTTGATTCGGTTAGTTACACAATGTCACGGCTTTATCTTTATTAAGGGTAATATTTCAGTAGCTAATCAAATAACAAATGGTCCAGATTTGGGTTTCAAATAGGCCGAGTCAATCCCAATTGAACTTATTAAATTGAATTTCATGTCTGTGACGCCGGCTGCAATAGCCAACGAAGATTTATTGTATTTTTTATTGGCTATAGTTCATGTTATCATGTCCCTTGAACCTTGAATAGACGGAGATTTATAATTTGTAACCGTTAATAATTTAATGACGTTTTGCATGACTCGTCATTTTGTAAACGTCATAAAAATCATCTCATATTCATCATGTTACATGAAATCATTGACACCGCTAATGCATACTACTACATACCTAATGTAGGTAATTTTAGTTTTTACAGTAACATTTTATGGGCGGTTCACGAATGCTAAAATATGTTAGTCAAAGTCACGAGTTTACATCTGTAACAAATGGCAAACACTTTGCAAACGTCGAATCGCCTCGAACGAAACCCATTTTTTAGCATCGTAAATTTCACTACGGTACAAACCCTATAAACAGTCTAGTGTTTGGGATCGGACTAGCCTAAGAACTACTCTAATAGCTACTCGGTAGGTACTAAGTATAATACGTAATCATAATCAGTTATTATTGCACTTACTCAAAAATTAAAGATAATTATATGGTGAAATGTGCGATAATGAAACTTTCGATTCTTACGAATATTTAACTTTTATTTTCCTTAGCTCAGATTTACCTGCGAAATCAGGATAACAGAAAAACTTACTTACCTGAAAATAAAGAAAAACACGATTAGATTTTATACTAATGTCTTATAGATAAAAATTATGGTTCTCAATTAATAACTGGGAAAGAAAGTTGCAGAGTATAATATAGTGCTAACCCAAGTAACATTTCATTCGAGCTTAGGTTGTAAGAAATGCCTTTAGGTTTTATAAGGGTTGTGAACAGGTTAATGCTTTGCTATCTGGTCATATTGAGTACTTGAGAATAATTACTAAGTCCTAAAACTAATTGTTTATTAATACAACCTTGTAGCTGCTGATAAGAGTTTATATTAACGTTATTTTAACATGTATTTCAGGAGCATATAGTTCTAGGATCTTATAGTTGTCGTAGACTCCTGATTTACTTCTAGAAAAGCTAGCATTAATGCTAAAGTGAGAGCTTAAGGTTAAATTTTTAACCTTGATACAACCATAAAGTTATGGAATATTTAAATTACTTATAAGTATTTTTTAAAACCTATCTTAAACCTTTAGGTTGATAAGAGTTGTCTAGGCAAACAAATTAGGACTACTTGGTGAAAACCAAAAGCATTAAGCACTGGCTATGAGCTAAAGGCATGATTTAAGTCCTACAAGAATATTTTAAAGCTTTAGAGGCATCCTCAAAATATGTTTAATGCTTTTTAGTAATTTCGTAACGGCCGCCATATTTTTTCACTGAAATAAAAAAAAAACTTACCAAAAAGATACATTTTAATTAATAAGGGAAAATTCAGTAGCGTTTCCTATACTATTCCAAATATATGTTTTTTTTATATAGACAGTACTTTTATTTCTAATATAAATTTACACCAAACATAAAATTTTATCTATTTTTTTAATTAAAATATCTTCAAATTTATCATTTACAAAAGGCCCGTCACTTATACAGAACTATTATCCAAAAGTATCACAATAAAGTGCTAGTCGCACAAGGTTTTCATATTTCCTGACTTCAGCCTAACTACTTACTATATTTTGTATTAATACAACACTTACAAGTTAGCCATTTTGAGTCTTGGAAAGTGTCAGGTAATGGCGCCATTTATTATAATTATTATAAAATCTTACACAGAAACATTTTAAGACCCGAGAGTCCTGGGAAGGCATTACAAATATCCATCAAATGTGTTTCAAGTTATAGTAGAGTTACATCCAGGACTAATTTAGAACTTAAAAGCTGTCTTCCAAGGTTATGTTAACGTTAAATTAAGGTTGTGAAGGTTTTATTTAGGTTCTGTGTAAGTTGTTCAAAAGGTTCTGGGTTTGAGCTATAGGTTTTGCTGCAGCTCTCAGAAAGGTTCTAAAACGTGGGCCCTTTTTGCACTCAGGAGGTTAATATAAGGTTAATATAAGGTTATCGAGCCTTCTAAGTCTCACGAGTTGATTTCCATACAAAGGTTCTAGAACCTTTTCAAAACCTTTTTAAAACCAAAAATGTTACTTGGGAAGGATCCTAACGACACCAACCATAAATAGCACCAGACTAAAGTAAATCGTATTTCTGACATAATAAAAATGATACTCCTTTCCAAACTTACAGTATTTTTCACACTTTTATAGTACTCGTATAAAAGGGCTGTGTATTAATTAAACACAGCAGGGTGTTTACAATCATATTGCAATATGTCAGCAAAAGCGTTGGACACAGTGGTGATTGAGAACGAACCAAGTAAAATAATTAACGATACACGTTATGAAAAAATCTAATTATCGATGGAAACGGTAACGCTGAGCTAAGTAAACGAAGAACGGGGATCGATGTAAAATAAATAAGAGCAGGCATAAAGACAATATTGGAGGCGTCAGTATGAGTGGCGGCACCCCGGGCAGGACGCAAGACGATGGAATATCTACTCGCGATGCTTCGTAACTTCGTCTAGGAAATTGAGTTTGAGAGCGATCGAAGCTTGCGGTACTTGTTTGCTTTCGAGGCGGGGGTTAACAAAGTAGATAAAGTAAACAATCCACAAGCGAAACATTCTCACGACGAGTCCGTATTGATTGAGTCACCGCCGGCAAAAGGTACAATACACCTGCTTTTTCTGTATCCCTGTGCTTTTATATAAATGTTTCTTGATAAAATTACGGGGTCAGGGGTAAAATTTATGGCAAGAGGGGAGCTTGCACGCTTGAATTTCTGGAAACGTGGCTCACAAAAACTTTTTAAACGAATCTTCTACGTTCACATTGTTTTAGCCTTGCTTGTTTAAGTTACTTTTCTGAAATTGTCATCGTAATTTTTTCATAGACTATTTTTTTAATACTATTGCACCCGTAATGTTATAAAAATATGTACGTACAATCATACGTATATTATATGACTTTTACTAAGGTACGTAGTATTCATAAAGTTCTACATTATTCCTAATATATGACGGAAGATTTTCGCTGCTATTTACACCTACGCAGTGTTACACAGTATGTGAGCAGAAAATAGGGACAAAGGTGCGCTCCGTCTGTGTGTTTGTCCCCTTTATTCTTTTGTGCGCTTGTTCAGTCATCTACATCTTCTATTATAGTCCTCAGTAGACTCGTTCACAGTAAACAAGTTATTATTCAGATATTTCGATACATCGATTATAATTTTATACTTACTTAAATATAAAATCCATGCAATATCGTTATTTAAATTACTAGGTTATCTAGTAAATTAATTTAATCAACCTTGGCTTACATAACATTGTAATTAATTGAGCACACAACCCTTTCAGTTTAATTTGGCCGCACCTTACACTAAATCTGACATAAGTTGTTTACTCCCACCCATGTTATGCATCTAACAACTGCCAGCGCTAACAGTACCCATTTCTTTGCTTCAGAAACCCATGATGCGGAAGAATAAAGTATTGCAGAGTGGATGGTGGGCGGTGGCGCTGTGGCTGACTCTCAGCTCGGCGCGGGCCGAGTCCGGCGTGGGGCTCTACAACAGCCTGCTGCAGCAAGTCATCACCTCCAGCACACTCAAGTGGGTCAACCTGAAGCGCGAGTCCAACGAGATGACCAACTTCGTCGTTGGAGCTGAGTCGGAAGATGGTAATCATCATGTTATATATTTTGTTTCAATTTGTTAATGTTTTCAATTCATTGACCAACATTTAGTCAAACAAAACTACAACATTTATTTATTGTTTCAGGCCCTGTCTACCTATGCAGAACAAGGAGCAATGCAGGGGACTGGTTACTCGGCCAGCTGCGGCCTAAATACACCTCGTGTGCTGTACCAGGTGCCAGCAGAATCAGTGACGTTTTTGAAGTTCTGGAAAATCTTGAAAATGCTTCGTATCTAGTTTGGGATAACTGGTCCAAATTCCACTCTAAGCCAAACGGCGGTGTCGTGGTCGATTCTTCTGTGAACTACTTATTTATCGGACGTAAAAAAGCTGAAGGAACTCTTTCACATAATGTCGGTATTATCAACCACGAAAAGGCAATTGGACATCTGATGACTTTCGACGATAACCACACTGAACTGATAGAAACTAATGGTGAAATCTTGGTTGAATTAGAACCAGTCAGCTATAAATTAGAAGATGTAGAACTGGACCTTAAAACGGAACATGTTAAACAGTTCACACCTGAAGTATTTGAAGAACGTATTCTGACCAATGATGATGAAGTTGGCGCTACTGTTACAACTGAGATAGAATACAAATTTAACTACAGCCTTTCGTGGGGTCACGGACATGGAATCGCTATAGGATTAAACACAAGCGTAGAAATGGCCGACGGAACCGTTTACCCACAGATTAAATGGGCCAATCCATATACTGAAGAAAAGAAGGAACTGTTTAAACTCGAAATATATCTGGAGCCTGGAACAGCTTGTAATGTAACCTTTAGAGGCAACAACACAGATCGCGACGTTCAGTACACAGCCAAACTAGTAACAATGTACAAAGATAACAAATCGAGAGCAAGAAACATTCGTAGCATAAGGGTTGAGAACACGGTGGACGTGGAGGCAATATACGGTGAGATATACTTTGTGTCCAACAACACGCTAGTGCCGACAACGACGACGACCACCACGACCACCACGACGACGACGACGACCACGACGGAGCCGCCGGCGCCCGCGCCCGAGGAGAACGACGTGGCCAGCGCCATCAAGAAGCCGGACAGCCCCGAGGAGCTCGACAGCAGCGACATGATGGGCGACAGCAGCGAGGGCGGCCTCAAGGCGCCGCTGCCGAAGGAAGACAACATCAACAGAGCGGTCGTGGGAGGGCTCGGCAGCAAACCCAGCGGCGCCCAACAGAATATCGTCTCACTGTTCACGATTGTAGTACCAATGTTATCGCTAATACTTTAAACATAGGCGATTTTGTTTGTAAATATTAAATCCATGAGAACGATAAATATCAACTGCTTCAAAATGATTTTATTTTAGTAACCAGGCTTATTGCTGAATAATAAGCCGATATGAAATCTATTTTTGGCAAAGCACCTACCTAGTATTGTAAATAAGAAAATGATTTTGTTTTCTTGACATTCCTGTTAAGTATGTTATTTCATTCCAGTGTGTAAATTGAGAGGTGAAAAGCCGCGTAAATGTAAATAGGATCTGTAAATAGTTATTGATTGATATAAGGGTCGCAGAGCGACAGCAGCGAGTGTCTCGCGGAGGCGGTCGACATCGCGGGGAGCGACATGGCGCACGCGCAGCTAGGGAATGATTCATGTGGTTTGTGACACATTAGTGTTACCAATGATCTAATGTTATACACCTACAAGATTACAGATTGAAACAAGAGAATTGAATTTGAATCGAAACACTAAATGAATTCCACTTGTTCTACGTTACCTGTAATGCTTACGTACAATTTAGATCTCCGCATTATTATAAGAAAATATAAGTAGATAGACGTTGAATTTTCTTAAATATAGAAGAACATTCTATTACATATTCGAAAAAATATCATAAAGCTAAAAGATTATATTTTACTAAAGTCCAATGCAAGTACCATAAATTGTTACGTGTTTTTTTTCCTATAAGTAAATACGCGGTGCCTACCGCTTGAAAATCAGCGCTAGCACATTACCTACCTTACATTATGTAGACATAGTAGATGTAGACCTTTGTATTTGTTGTGTTTAGTTTTAAGTTAACAGTTCAAGAGTTTAATCCCAGAATTCAGAGATATTATTTTAGATTTTAATATATTTATTTTGTTTTGTATAGGGTACAACTTTTATTTATACAGCTTATTTAGCTTAATCAATGTTTGTAAGTATGTGTCTCCTGTAGGTCTATGAGGCATTGTTTAAGTTGATGTATCTGTATTATCTGTAGTAGTATTTAAGTTGTTAGATCTCCACCGTGTCTTTGGAGTAAAGAGTGTTTTATTATTATTATTAATTTAATTGGCTATCCTAAATTACTCCCAAGACATTAGTGTATTGGTATTAAGTAGACATAATGTGCAAACCTTTGTTCGGTCCCTTTTAATGGAAACATTTAATATTACTCACAAAATATTTGGACAATCGCCAAAGTTGTATATATTTTTAATACATGTATTGTATATGACGATGACGTCGTTAATATCCCTCCGTTTGCTAAAAAATAAGACCTTATTGATCATTTTCAGTAGACGACCTAACAATGGCTATGTCTTTAAGTTGAGTAATGAAAACGTACAAGTATAACTGTAAAAGCTTATAAGAAATGAGTCTTTATGCAATAACCAATATCAATGAATGTACTACATACTTACCTAGTAAACCTAATGTTAGAATGCTTAGCTGTGTTCGCCAATTTAGTGTAAAGAAATTGGATGATATTTTTGTATGGATATATCGAATAAATGTCGCCTAACTATTTGTGTGTTCAATCCCGTCATCTCATGTTCTTGTCTTGGCATATTTATAATATAGTATCTATGGTTTCCAAAGTTATTCAAATGTACTTTGATTAGGGTTCTTATCTCAGTATTTTACCACTAACAATATTATTTCAGTAGTTGTTATGATCATTATGTTTGTCACCATAAGTTGTATAAATTGATATCCCACCTTTGTACCACTAATGTGTAAGAGTTTTAAAAATAAAATGAATCTGTTTTTGTAAAAGTCATTTTGAACATTATAAAAGTATGAATGGTAGTGGAGCTAAATGATGTTCGCTTCTTGTGTTAGAAACCTGTTCTGAGGTAATATTTATGAATTAATAAGGCATGTTCTATATTGTTAATACCTCCATTCAAATGGGCCCTAAGTAGTTTAACGAATCTCGTAACATCAAAATTGTTTTGCGAAGCATAATTGTGATGTTCCATGTAAGTTTTTTTGTTTATTAAACTCATTAAATTGTAATTTAAAGTTGATGCATTTTCATTTGGTCGAAGATTATTAATTAAGAAATTAATGGGGTCAGTCTCCTCAAGGGAAGCCAGTGTGTACCGAGCTGGACTGAATCGGTTGCTCCTTCAGATGAGTTCGCAAGAGCTCATAACAGTCAAAACCATAATTAAGAATAAATCAATTGCTGTTTGTTAGTCTCGCTAGAACTCGATGGCTGGACCGACGTTAGCTGATTTTGACTACTTAAGATTTTGCTTATTAGTACCTATAAGGGAAAAGGTCGAAGCTCGCTAGCAACAGCTCATTGGGAATATCAAAATAAATGTTCACAAAAACTGATCGAACGAGTACGTTTTTGCCAACAAGATAGAGACGCGGTTACGCAGTAGAGCGCTCAGAAACTTAGTTTTCGCACCCAGTTACAGTTGCTTCAGTGATTATCGCTTCAGACGTAATTATGTACAGAAATGTGTTCAGCTACGGAAGCAGAGGAGGGAGGGGGGCGCTGGAATGCCTCCAGCTCTTGGCTATGAACCAGCTTTGTTTTACCTCACACGAGCACGGAGTGTTATACGTTGGCGTCTATAGGGAGTCTGTTGTGGAACTAGTCTAGGTTCGAAACAGGAGAAATAGATATTGCCGTTACAGAAAGCCATATCATTTTCAGATGTTCAGATAAGCCAAAGCAAAACCCTCGAAGTTTGTATGAAATAAAAACCAAGGAAATCGGATGAAATAAGATTCATACGGAAATACCTCCTATAGGTCCGCTATTGCGAAAGCGATATTAAATTCAAGTAGGGGATGGTTTACTATCGTGCGTGGCGACTTATACATAATTCGGTATGTTAAGTAGGTAATTTTATGGTGATTGTTTTTATAATTTTCAATTGAAGTATGCTGGAATTTGAGATACTAATTTGAATATTTTTTTATTTTACTGCTCTCGTTAATTTAATAAAAAATAATTAAAGATCGGCTCTTCGACGATTTTATGACGTCATTCGCTACCATGCAACCGCTGACGTCATCAACATCGTAACTCTGTGAATATTTACACTTTAGATTGACAGAAGTGACATTTAACAATTGAACATTTTTATTCTCTTTGGTTGAAACTTTAACCTTGCGCAGCGTCTTGAAGGACAAATTATATTTTCATTTTTGATAAAATAATCGGAATCCTTGAATATTTTATATTTTTAAGAATGAGACACTTATTAAGAAGATAATATCTCGAAACGGTTTTGGAATTAGCATCAAATTGTTTTACTTAACATACCGAATTATATGACCATATTTATACATAGGCGATGTAGAATACGACGTACTGTACGATGCTTCATTCAAAAGCAATTCTATTAAACTTTTTTACTGTTTATCGTGTGCACTCTATTAGATATGAATTTATTTATAGCTTATGAAATATGCATCAGTAAGGGAACGAATAAGATAAAGATGTAATAAACTTATTCGAATTCAAATGCACCAAGTAGGACACTATGAAGTAGCGGGGGTCATATAATTTTGACGTGGGTGTTTATTTCCATTGTATGTGATGTAAGTGTCTCAAAAATAAATAAATAAAAACTCGAAAAAAATATTTGAATGCATTTTAACAAGCGTGACTTCAGTGTTCTTAGCTTCAGAGTTATAAGCTTCCTAATCTTCCTATGTAGATGTATAGTAAAACATAAGTTATACTGAAAGTATAAACTGAGTTTAAACATGTAATGATAAACTGGAAGGCAGCATTTTAAAGATAATATGATCATAATCATTCAATAAAACATATTCCTAGAGGTACACAAGTCGTTCAGTGTAGGAGGAGGTTAAGATTTATTACGTGTTTGATGATGTGTTCATTGAATCATGATATCGTATAACATGATGTTTTGTTTAAATAGACATCTATGTAAAGATACAGACATAATAGAATCTAAACTTGCATGCTTGCATTGTAGTAAAATCAGACTAAAAATCAAAGCCATAGCCATATAAGTCCATAATTATGCTGCATGCTGACTGCATTAGAATAGCTGAGGACATGGTGAATGTACCAAATCTAACAATTTGACAGTTAGGTGCCTTTAATAAGTCATGTACAGTGCGACAAACTTATCTGTTCCGGTGAGAGCGAACTAAATTGATCCATATCTCATTATTTACTAATGAATTATATATTCATATTGATTAGATGGGTTTATTGAAACTACAAGAGCGAATTACCACTACTGGCAAACTTAAAATCTTATAGAATGAAGAAATATTACACATTTACGTGAGCTGTCACCGGAACAGATAAGTTTGTGGCACTGTACCTAGTATGTACCTAGTATGTAAGTATACATAGGTAAGTACCTATCAATGGGCCTCCAGCCCGCTGGATCGACTGTCTGGCGTGGTTGGTATTGGACGGATGGAGAAGGCCCAGAAGAGCTGTACCGTTTGGTCTTTCATTATCATTTATTTTTAAATGTATTATCATTTAGTTTCATTATCAGTAGAAAGTGCAATTTGAGTGTAACCTTGGCTAAAGGAAATTGTGTTCGTATATCAAATTAATTGCATACAAACATCGATGCGAAATGTACAAATATCCTTGATTTCGATTAGCTACATTAGTTGCTCAATTTAACAAGTCAGTCGAGCAGACTAATACGCAAATAACATGTCATGTTCATGCTTATACGTAAGTATACATAGGTATTAAAGTTATAAGATTAAACTCAAACTCAAACTCAAACTCAAATTTTTTTATTCATCGTACAAATATAAAATTTTCTGATGAACGTCAATTTTTACAAATTACTCTCCGTTCGGATAAGGGGGGGCTCTTTCTGTCTAAGGAGAAGAACGGAGGCAAGAAACTCCTGAGCCATCTTTTCAAAAAAAAGACTTAAAACTAGTTGGTATACAATACATATAAGCTTAATAATTATTATTATAATAATATGAGCAGAGCTAACTACTTATCACAGCCATGCATTAACGTCCTCTAAGTAATCATCAATTTTATAATAAGCTTTTTTACTGAGTTTCTCTTTAATGTAGCACTTAAACTTATTCTCTGGCATTTGAGCAACTTCTGCTGGAAGCTTATTATAAAATCTAATACAGTACCCTAAAAACGATTTATTAACTTTCGCCAGACGCATCGCTGGAAAAGCCAGCTTATGCTTGTTCCTAGTATTAATGTCATGATTACTGCCAATTGTATCAAAAGTTGAAATATTCTTTCGTACATACATTAAATTGGAAAAAATGAACTGACATGGAACTGTAAGGATGTTAATTTCTTTAAATAGTTCTCTCAATGAATCCCTGGAACCAAGTTTGTATATAGAGCGGATGGCTCTTTTCTGTAATACAAATATAGTTTCAATATCAGCTGCTCTACCCCAAAGCAAAATGCCATACGATAATAAGCTGTGGAAATAACTAAAGTAAACTAATCTGGATTAGGTTAGGCACATATCCATTATGGTTATTTAGTTACGAACATAGATCTCAAATGAAAGGTAGTATACTTATACATAGGCTACCTATACGTATTTCTATTCAGAATCTTGAAATGAGCCGATGTACCATGAAGCTGTACAGTGTACATGGCGGAAGACAAACCACGGAAACCCTTATTGAGCCCTCTGAATCAATAACCACCTACTTAGGGCCTACTGTCATATTTATCAGCTTGTATGTAAATTGAGCCGACCCACGGTACAAAATGTAGTTGTTACTGTCAGCATGACCGAGGGCGGAGCGACACGATCAGTCATCACACGGCCCTTCCACACGACCAGGTCTACTAGACCTCTGCTTGCTGTGCTGTTGGGATCATGCTGACGGATCAAATGATTCTGGCGGTCGTGAGGCTCCAAATAGCCCGCTGGTGACACGCTTTGTTCCCGTCCTCGTTAGTCGTCAGTCGTCGACGAGCCACTTCATGTGTTAAAAAACTCTTATATTTAATTAAAAATATAATCAGCACAAATTAAATATTAGGTACTTGTTGGATCCAACCAACAAGTACCTAATATTTAATTTGTCAAAAACTAAGAAGATGGTAAGTAGTAGGAAGTAAAGTGAGAAGACACGAGTGCCCAAGTACTTACAGACTAAATGGAAGAGTACTACTTCTTCGGATGTCGGTTACAAACACTGAGTTGGATGTGGGTTTTTCACTGTGCGTGATTGTGTGATGAAAGGCCAGACAGATGAGTTAGTCCGTTTAACCGTGTATTTAAGTAAAGAAAACCAACATCGAATGCAGCACTCTGTCCCAGACGCTATAAAAAAGTAAAGTGAAGCCTGTACAATAGCATTAATTAACAATATTTCGCTAATTACCCTCAGGGCAGGACGTTGTAGACAAAGTCACGGCGAGATACCGCTGGCAGACATAAGCCCCTAAAGTGCTAATATTCTACTCCTTGTAAAATTCATTTTCGATTCGCAATGACCACTCGAAAAATTGGGGTAAGTACTATTGTGAAACAGGCCTGTCCTTGAGATATACAGAACTGGTACAACATGGTACACCAAACACATTAAAACTACTGAAATGGGTTTTACTCAATAAAAGTATTGTAGCTTAAGTTACGGGAGCCATATTCTATTCCTAAGAATTTAAAACTTTCAGAAGATTCAGGACTGAACTAAACAGGAAAACAGGTAGAAAAGCTTCAAGCTCACAATAGGTGTGCCATAAAAACCCCGTTCCACCGCGTATCGCCAGCCACAGCGGCGGAACGAAACCCCATTTGGAAAGTCTTCATACACCATCGTGCCCTGCGTTCGCAAAAGGACGTGACTCAAATCAAAAGCAACCTTATAACTGCGTTTAGTACCCAAATGAAATCCAAAACTATTTCAAACCCACCTACGATAGACAAGCGATAGGGGTTCCTTAAAGTACGAAATAAAATCCACTTTCGCATGTTCGGAGTGGGTTATCTGCATAGTGTTCCGCAGATAACGCGAGTGCCGGCGAGGTAACTGAAATAGGTACCAACACTTAAATGTTTTCGTGAAAAGGTTGGGAAGGAACTGTTGGAACACCTACCTGCCCTACGAAAGTAATTGATTGTGTCTATTTTGCCGTAGTTTCACGATGCCCAGTTTATCTCAGTGTGTTTTGATAAATTATTAGATTAGGTACTGTGTATTACCTATATATTGTAACCCTACAAAACTTGAATCCAGTACCTAGGGTACGACTGTTACGTTATCGCGTAAGTAACTAGGTACTTAAGTATACTTATTTATATGCTTTATATGCACCTTTGCCTAAATATTACTTTTTAATAAGAAACTACTCCAGTAGGGGAAGACCGATAAAATAAATATACGTTTACATAAAACAAAATAATTTAAGACAATTCTACCCAAAGCATAACTATAACAATGAAATGTACGCAAGATTTGGGACCCTTCCTTAGATTACGCAGACCCATATTTTAAGGTTATTTATTGCAGCATCAGATGCTTTCTACGACCGGGACGAGCCAAGGCTTTATTTAAGAAATAAAGTGTAAGGACCTACAGTTGGAATCTATAGATAGATAAAAAATCCTTATTTTATTTACTTTCCACAATACGTTATACAGGATACAGGGTGTCCCATAAACAGTGGACCATCGGAAAGGGGGTCAATGAACAACTTTTGTGCTACATATAGCTGGTTAAAAAAATGCTTTAATAGAAATTTTGATGGTTACATGACTTTATAATGCTAAAGCATATTTTTTTACGCAAATTTCCAAAAGTCATAGAACAAAGGTTGTTTAGATGACCCCCTGAGTCACCCTCTTTCCGTTGGTCGACTATTAACGTGATACTCTGTATCTTAATAAGGTTATATCGTTAAATCATGTTGAAGAAGAAAATAGTTAATTTTAATAAGATGGTACCTAAGTATCTACGTAGTAGCATCTAACACAGGGAATTACTAAAAATAAATGTAATCCTCGCTAGTAAAGGTCCCCGGTCTGGTATTAAAAATAGACACTCCATAGCCATTACATAAAAAAACCATTACATATTTTACAATAACAATCAGATACACAAAACTCCTGTATCAAATACGAGAGTAGCTCATAAACTATTATTTAACCACAGCTTTTACAACAGCCAGTGACCCTCACTCTATAGTAAACACACCAATACAAATAAATCCTCCCGTGTTTTGTGAAGCTAAGTAGTATTTACCTGGCTAGTGAGTGAATTTATAGCCAATGAATTACTGTAGCGTGGAGTTACAACTTATAATATTCAAAAACATATCATTGTGTAACAGTATACTTAACAAATTGTATTTTTTTTATAATAAAATACCAGTTTTGTAGTGGAGATGGTTTAACAACCTTTAGAAAGTAGCCGACAAATGGCAGGATAAGGAAGGCTGAAAATACACCCGAGTCCACGTTGTTCTATGTCGAAAACTAATTTACCCTGCACTGGGTATCGCACTTAATAAAAAGAGTTTTTTTCATGTCGATAGCAAACTACGCTTAGAAAGACTGGGGTGGACTTATCTACCTATCTCCCGTAAAAGGCATTGCTTTGGTAAAAGGAAAAATATACACGAGTCAAACACAAGTCTGTATTGCATCAGTTCCTTTTCTACCTTTCCCTAACCAACGAAAAACGCACCGTAAGCCTGAAAAACAGGGTTCGTTTCAGAGGAACCATTTCTGAAGCTGTCTTCAGTCTAAGGGAAGCGTTACGTGGTTTAATTATTCACAGCGTAGCTCGGGGCGAGTGGGGCGACGCTGGCGAGTCACTAGCTTACGAAATGCCAAGTTTAGGAGCCCGCTGTGCTAACCACGACTCTATATCGTTGTACTAAAGGTGCCGATTGCCGAGAGGTGTCATACCTCTCTCAGGTTTTTTTTGTTAAGGTAAAGTAACCTTCCTGTTCTCCTGAAAGATATTCCCGGGGGATCCCCGCAGGAGATGTTTAAACGGTACGCAATCGTCGGATCAAAGCCTTTGTCCAACAAATTCCTACGTTTACTTTTAAAGTGCTTGACTTTCAGTTTAAAATTAATAGGAGTGTTGTGTTCTATAGTATTTTATTCAATTAACTAATTGAATGAAGACGTTGGATCAGGACTGCTTCGTTTGTTGGCTCTTGGTATACTCGCTGGAGACCAACATGGTACAAAAACTGTTTTTTTGTATATACCTATAGCTTAGTTAGAAATTCTAAGGAAAGAAAAAAATACAAAAGAGATTTGGGCTCGTCCGGGATTTGAACCCGGGACCTCTCGCACCCTAAGCGAAAATCATACCCCTAGACCAACGAGCCAACTGACAATTTCGTTGAAAATGTATAAGAACTTGAAAAGTCACGTTCTTTACTGACATGGGAAAATTATAATTATTGTCCCAGTAGTTACACAAGTTAGGTACGGTAAATACTTTTTGGAATAATGAAAAAAAGACAATTAATTACCTATGTTCTTTTATAAGTTTTTATCGGAAATGAGTCATAAGACGTGTTAGTACGGATCAAACGCCATCTATTGTCTAGTAGCAACACCAAGTCGAATATATGATGTGCGTTGCCGAGGCAATTTTTATACAATAGGAAATAAAGGAATGTTTTCTTTGACTAAGATTCCCTATCATACTCTCCTTCATAGCAAAACAAAAATGCCAGTAGATAGGTCGAGTTACCTAACCTAACCAACTAAAGGATTTGCAGTTTTATCATTAGCCAGTTGTCACGTAATCCCTTCGACTATTTTGACCCAGTTATGTCAGGGTGCCGCGCGCGACGTGGACGGAATTTATTAACTTCACGAGGTCCACAACCCCTAGCCCAGGGTTTGCCATCTGGCTTATTAGCATTATGACATTTATAAAGCTGGCTGGGTTGCTATTATACGCAGAACTAGCGCCGCCAGTGGATAAAAAATCATAACTTCCGTTTGAAAGCGTTTTTTTCAAAAGCTGTTAAGGTCATTCCCTCATTCAAGGTCATTC
This sequence comes from Plutella xylostella, assembly GCF_932276165.1. Taxonomy (NCBI): domain Eukaryota; kingdom Metazoa; phylum Arthropoda; class Insecta; order Lepidoptera; family Plutellidae; genus Plutella; species Plutella xylostella. The sequence goes on along the minus strand of NC_063984.1, from coordinate 3,676,411 downwards.
TAACTTGTGAAAACCAAAAAAGAAAAATCATAATGAAAAAAATTGGGCTCGTCCGGGATTTGAACCCGGGACCTCTCGCACCCAAAGCGAGAATCATACCCCTAGACCAACGAGCCATACAAAGCCTTCGCGAATTTTGCGATCGGAATGGCCTTCGCTTGATGAGACCACGAGCACTAGTTGATGAGTGTGTTGACACTGATGACGTCAATCCTGTGTACAGTTCTCCCATATTAATAATGCGCATGCAAATCTTCGCAAACTGTCGTATTCCCGGAAACACCCGAATCAGTGCCTTAAACAGAGCACTTGCATTTTGATCCTTGTTCGAAAGAAATAGTAGTCAATATCATGTGACACATAATCGAAAACAATTTGGGCGGTCGGTTGCTGTCACCGATCAGTCAAGGGTCTCAAGGTCAAGATCAATATTACTTTTGTGGAATTATAAAGAGCTGCAATTACACATCGTTCTTGTTATTTTTTTCAAATGTGAATTTAATTTCAACTTTAATTATTTTTGACGATGCCATATTATGAGGCACATTTAAGAATAAAATATGCGTCACATTGATAGACTTCACTTTGCCAATAAAGCCACACCCAAAAGACCAAGTTTGTAATTGTAATATTATTGTGAATGATCAGCGCTGTAAATACTTTTGAACTGAGATTTAATGTAAACATTTTTATTAATGTGAAATAATCAGTGCTGTAAATACTTTTGAACTGAGATTTCAATTTTTTTATATAAACCTGTGTTTGAAATCCATTTCTCCTTATAATATAAACCTTGTGTTATTCAAACCTTCTTTCATCCATCTTTACATCAGCTTCAGTAAGACACTTGAAAAGTACCTACTGTAACATTTTCGAAGTAAATTTTAATATTATGGAATATTATGAATTATCGAATCAAATTTCGTTACTGATAAATCAATTATCTCTTTTAGCACCAATTACATAATTCTACTAAAATTTCATGAAGAAAATGCACTTAACCACTCTAAATACATAATAGTTTTCTAACGCTCGGGAATACGACCGTTGCCGAACAATGACGACGATTTCTATGTGCATTATCAATTTTGGGGAACTGTACTTTCTATCCGATCCGGAATAACACTAGCAAAAATTCGCCTTAGCAATCATAATACATGTATATTATTATGAAGGTATATGTAGAAACCTACATATTATTATGTACTATACAAGCAGGCTACTACTACATTGATGGTATGGTAGGTAGGTACATAGGTAATTTCCATCCCAATTCCCTCAATTCACATGAAAAAAACCTCCCCGAGTGTAATCAACAACTACACCTTTGTATACGTCTAGCATACTGACTTCAGAGACTGCTGAAAACTAATCGGACTGACTTATCCCTAACCTCCTTACTCCACTTTTCCAACCCTAGTGTACCATGCCATTGATATGCTACGCGCTACGCGTAGTAAATCTCGATTTCGTTCTCTCATCGACTAAACCCCAGTCACTACACGCACCGCGCGCCGAGCCCACGAGGTAGGTGGGTTACCAAGAGGTAAGTATAAAATCCTCATCATCCCATCCCATTGCTGCCCCTCTCAAAAGGCAACAACCACAATACGAAGAGCATCTCTTTTCTCAACCAACCCCTACCGGCTGTCCATAGCTAAAAGTATCTAAGCAGGGGCGTATTTACCCTAGGGCTAAAAGGGCTACAGCCCGGGGCGGCAGGCGGCGAAGGGCGGCCTAGGGGCGGCCGGCAGGCCGCCCTTGTGCTTTAGGTTGGAGAATTAAAAAAGTAAAAATATTTTAGGTCGTAAGCCTTGAACGGCCCTGAGCCATCTTTCCACATGTTGATTTCATGTCTTAAGAAATATGATTTAAAGTAAGAAATACGGCCGTTGTTCTTTTCTGAACCGGTGGAATAGTCTAATTTTTTTCCGCCTCGGTATTTTTTGAAGGAAATCTAAAGAGTTTTTTTTTGCCTCACTCAGTCGACCTGCACAAGTTTATTTCTAAACGTTCTAAAATGTACTCGTCTATCCAGAAAAATCTATTTTTTTGTTCGGAAGATATTATATCGATCTATGCAAATCTATCTCCATTCTCCACAATGTTCTTATACATATGTAGGTCGGTAGGTACTCTACACTTCTTCTTCTTTCGTGTCAGTGAACATGCGAAATATTAAATTTGTCCAGACCAAAAAGAAGCAACTTTGATAGCATTCTGGTTGGCCTGAAGTAAGTCTTCCCGTGTGCAGGTGGAAGGGCACAGGGGACAGGAGAGTACAATAGTCAGGGGGTGGTACCACAGTCGCATAGGTTGGTACCACAGTCGTATAGGTTGGTACCAACGGTGTAGCCCCACTTGCAAAGATTGTACTTGCAGCAGCCTACCTCTGCTCGCAACCGATTTAGGGTCTTCTAAATGTGCCGGGGAAGACTGTTACCGGGAGCAAGTTTTTCCTCAAGAGGTAGGAGAGGATCCTGGGGCTGTTTATCCTCCCAGAGCCTTAGCCTTGCGTTTTGTGGGTTTTCATCCGTTACGGACACCTCCCTATTTAAAAACGCTTTGCTGTGTCGGTTTGAGGCATCCCGTTACTATACGAACTGTGTCGTTAAGAGCAAAATCTACTTCTATGCAATGCATGCACTGATCTTGCCCATATCATCATCATCATCAGTCAATAATCATCCACTGTCGGACATAGACCTCTCCCAAGGAGTGCCATAACACTAGGTCATCGGCCTTCCTCATCCAACCACTACCGGCTCTACCCGCCTAAGGTCGTCAGTCCAGCGGGCAGGAGGTCGTCCTACACTGCGTTTGCCTGTTAGTGGTCTCCACTCGACTCGTCTACCCCAACGGTTATCGGTTCTTCGGCAGATATGACCAGCCCAATGCCACTTCAGCTTGCATATTTTGACAGCTATGTCGGTAACCTTAGTCCTCTGACGGCGGATAACCTCATTTCTGATACGATCCATCAGAGAAACCCCAAACATAGCTCTGTCCATAGCACGCTGAGCGACTTTAAATCGGTGGACCAGTCCTACCGTCAGTGTCCACGTCTCTGCACCATACCTCATCACTTTTGTCTTCAGGCTCTGAGGAATGGGAATCTTGCCCACATGGGGCAGGCAAATTCAGCAGCTGAGAAGCAGAGTGCTAAGCTACTTGTTCGTAGAACTTGCGGATAGGCGCCGCAGCTGGTAGACGTAAGCCGTCGCCGAAGGTTGTTTCGGGAGCTGACTTTCTTCTTGGTGTTTTGGCAGTGGATTTTGTACGTGAGGGATCTATCCAGGGTCACTCCGTTTTTTTTGTTCGGAAGATATCATTATACCTATATGCAAATCTATCACCACAATGTTCTTATACATAATATATATGTGGGTCGTACTCTACACTGACTGTTTTTTTTGTTTTCTTTCATTCCTTGATGGGGCGGAAAACTACAGGAGCCCAGGGCGCGCAATCTTTAAATACGCCCCTGTATCTAAGGATCTATGGTGTCATTCCAGCGTGCTGCGTAGCAGAATTGCGTGCGAAGCTGAGCCCTACGAAATAAATAATTAAGAATCTAAATCCAACATAGCCTCCACCTTGGCTTTGCAATAGAAAAGATAGTAACTTGATTATTTACTATCCTAACTAATATTATAAATGCGAAGTAACTGTGTCTGTCTGTCTGTCTGTTACTCTTTCACGCCAAAACTACTGAACGGATTTGAATGAAATTTTGTATACATACGGTCTAGACCCTGGGAAAGAACATAGGATACTTTTTATCCCAGAATTCCCACGGGAAAACTTTTTAAGGCGAAGCGAAGCGCGCGGGAACAGCTATGTGATAATATAACTTTGTCCTGAACTTATCATAGAACTACAAAAAGCGCCATCTATGTTTCAAGAATTGAACTAATATGCATACTACTATTTGGTATACACGTGAACTACGCAGTTCAGCTACTCGGCAATAGATGGCGCTGCAAAAATTTTGACGTGACCCTGCTTAGGCAAACATTTACAAATTATTTATTTAACCCACCTTATACATATTTTTTTTTCAGTGGCTAACCTAAGTCCGCGATGTAGCTCAAACCAACATAAGCTAAAACCTTGCGAAGACAAAATAAAAGACTTCACCGTATTCGTAGAGAAAGGGTAGGTAAATAGGAACAAAACTTCTTATGAATGAGGCACTACTCGCCTATAGATGGCTCTGTCTTCTCAGTTTAATATATTAAAATCCCTGAATAAAATAAAGTATTAGAATCATGAAGCCTGTATTTGTAAAGTCTGTTACAATGAAATAATCAACAGTTACTCACCCATGACACCAAGCTGCTGGGGTGAGAGTGGCGGGGCTCCGTCACCTCCACCAGAGCCAATAGAACCCGATGCCATAGACAACCGCTCACTGAAGCCCAACGGACTCCCTCTGCCTCCACTGCTTGCCACTGACCCCATGCCTATAATATTTTATATTTTTTTAAAAACATGTTACATAATTTATGTTTACTTATCATAAAGCTATGAATTTACTTCTTACTTTCTTACATTATAATAACAGTACCTTACGAGCTGATTATGATGTTTCTACATATAAACTGTACATTTGTAAATACATTTATTTATTTAACATTATCACAAACATATTGCAACACTAGAACATAATTGGGAGGGAGAGGGGAAGAGGGGCTGGTAGCTATAGCTTATATTTTGATGACATAGCCTTGCTTTTAACTTTATGACTGTAGACCAATTTTACTAACATTATAAACATTAAAATTTGGAGAGGAAGACTGTAGGCAACAGCTAGTAATGTATACTTAATATTATTATTTATAAAAAAAAGTTTACCCCCATTAGGACTTCGCATTCTGGATATTCTCTTATTGATAGCTCTTTGGATTCTTGGATTTAGAATAGGCTTTGCCCTTTTCCGAGCTAAGTATCTTGAAAGTATGCCGACCACGGCTGCACTTGTACCCACCACTCCAATGCTCCATAGTACCACCTATAAATGATTATAATCTGCATGTTTAAAATAATTATATTGTTTTGAACAAATTTCAGAAATATATTAGAATTGAAAAATTACCTTTTGAGACGTTGTCAGCTGGATTTCATTAAACGACACAGAATGACGGAAATGCTTTAATTTGTCCAGAAAAGGGCTGGCTTGTATTAAAAGGTGCATTGTTATTTATTTACAACAAAATCTACAATTTATTGGAGTGTCTTAGGTTAGCTGTCAAAACTTCTCCTCTGTTTAGTAGCACTGAACACGAAATAGTAGCTAATTCGAGCAGATAAAATACACCATTCTCATTCAATTTTCAGGCTTAACTTAAATATAATTATATTTATTTAATTGCCCATTAAAAAGTTTAAATTAAATATTCCCGGTTTCCAAAGTCAAGTCTTCAAGACCAGTGTTGCCAGTGGCAGATAGTCAAATATAACACGAATCAGATCAAAAAGTAACATTTTCCCGAGAAAAGTAACATGACCTTTTTAAATATGGAAACCGGCAAAATACTTATTATGACAGTTTATTATACAAAAAGTAAAATAATTTTCCTGTCCTATTCGATAAAATTAAAAAAATCAAAAAACATACAGTCATTGTCAGTCAAAACTTATTTCAGTTGCAAACACGACTCGTTATTAAATGACTGATTCCATAAAAACGTACTCATTTATTGGATTAAAATAATGAATGCAACATTTACTTAACAACTCACAACGCAAATTACAAAAAAAAAAACAACGACACATAGTATTAGGTAGTTACTTTGAAAAAAGTATCGACTGATCGATTCGCTGCTAGTCAGACAGAACTTAGAGTGAACCTCACTCGACTCACTTGTTCGCACGCCGAGAAACCGGGATGGAAGATTGCGAAATACACTCGACTCACGCGAGTGAGTGAATATGCGGCACGACGAAGTTGAAAGATTTTCACACCGTTAGTCAATTCACAAAATCAAGTACTTACAAGCCAACGTAACAAACAAAAAAAATGTATAATTCTTGGAACTAACCTAACTATGTTACACAATGTTTTGTATAAATAAATAAAATAAATAAATAATCGTTTCATTAATTTTTTTTATTTCCTAGAAACTTAAACTTTTATTATTATTCTTTAAGTGTAAACGTAGGTATGTAGTGTGAATTAATGTAATATTAGTGTATCTTTTTATGGAACTCCAGGTCTATTTACAAAAAAGTTTGTTAAATTATTAGTAAGTGACTGTTTGTTTCCTGAATAAAATAAATAAAATAAATAAATAAAAATAAATAAAAAATCTAGAAAGTAACACAAATATAACATATTGAGTCGTGTAACATGGAGGTAACACAAGAGGGTCAAAAGTAACGTAAAATGTTACTTTTGTAACATTCTGGCAACGCTGTTCAAGACAGACACAGACCACAGAACACATTTACAGACAACACATTTCCATACATTTCAAGAGTGTCCATAGAAAAGAATATGAAACACAGTCTGTTAATAAAATATCAGAATAATAATAAATTTAATTTGTACAAGCAAATCCCGTCCACCACCATCTTTGAAGTGATGCGAGTTCCGGTTATCAAGATATCATAGTTCTGAGCCTTCCTGAACCATGCGCCAGAGTCAGGCTGATAGAGAATGTCTCGTCACACACCCACAGTAAATCCATATCAACATTTGGTTTTGTGGGATGTATGTACCTTTGATTATGTATGTAATTACTTATCTAATACTAAGAGAATGGACGGGAGTGGCCAGCGTACAGCTGATGCGCTTGGCGAAGAATAGAGAGGAGTATGCAGAGCTGACCGCCAACCTCCAGTAGTGGAGAGGCACTACAAGAAGAGAAGAAGATGTACTTATCATAAGTTGTTTTTCTTGAATAAAGATTTATTCTATTCTATTCTTAGGAACCCGTGGTAATCGGTGGCATGATCTCATCTCGTCGAAGGCTTTGCTGTCGTTGTTTATTCGATGGTTCATGCCTTGGTTATAGAAGGTTTATTCTGAGGGATGATGTGACCGTGACTCTGTTGCTGCTTGACAAATTGAATTGTCAATCCGATTTTGACACATGACAGCTAAAAATTGCAAAAAAGCTTGAAGTTTGCTTCAATTCAATAGAAATAAATAAATATTTTCTTTTTTTCTCCAGTTTCAATTCTGAAAAAACAACTTGCTTTTATTCACTCAATAAATTTAAATATATTGTTGTGAATATGGAGATAATAGACCAAACACTGCAATCACAAACGTTGGGAATTACCATTGACGATGTACCAGATGAAGTGCTGGAATTTATATTGGGATTTCTACCTCCCTACGACGACCTACAGAATTGCATGTTTGTGTGTAAACGGTGGTACAATTGTTCACAAAGTAAATATCTATAGTCTAAGGATATTGCATCAACATTACTTTAAATTGCATTGCAGTTTGCTTTACTTAATTGATATTTTTCTGTATTACAGATGTTATGCGGAAGACGACAATCACACTTATAAAAGCAATTGGAGAGTTTAAAGTTATATGGACAAATATAACCCCAGTGGATATGGCACCAGCGATTACAAAAAGATTTTCACATGCTGCTTGTGTCTTAGACAACTCTATGTATGTGTTTGGTGGATGCACTACTAATGCTACTGCATTTAATGATCTCTGGCGTTTTGACCTTTCCAAGCGTCAATGGGTGCGACCTTTGGCTACAGGAACTTACCCAGTCCCAAAGGCATACACTTCCATGGTTGGTTATAAAGACAATTTAATTCTATTTGGTGGCTGGACATATCCATCTCCATCACAGTATTATCAAACAGTTACAATGTTTAATGATATACATTTTTATAATGTAACAACAAACAGATGGATATTGGTTTGTGCAACCAACAGCCCACAAGCCATGGCCGGCCACTCCGCCTGTGTGAGGGGAAATGAGATGATTGTATTTGGAGGTTTGGTCAAATCTACAGCTCAGCAGATTCAGTGCTCCAATGATGTATGGGTTTTAGATCTGGACAGTCTTAATTGGAAGAAACAAGCCACCACTAAACCCAGACCTTCCCCCCGCTATGCTCAGTCCCTGGTTTCTCTCGATGCTGACAGGTTAATGCTGTTAGGAGGAGCTCAGACTCTACATAACAGATTTGTGTACAGTGATTGTTGGATACTAACAATGAAAGGCCCAACTTGGACATGGAAAGAACTAGCAGTCAGGAATAAAGAATGGGCTGCTTCAAATATATGGTGTAATCCAGCATGTCGTGTAGGAGACAAGGTTGTGAGCTTAAGTAGGAGTAGAAGTGGTTGGAACTGCGCAAAACCATTAGTTACATCAGCTGTGCGGCTTGTGGGCAGACCACAGGGGGCTCCAGTAGCTGCCAGAGTTGAACAAAGCTTGAGAAGACCACTTGATAGAGATCAAAATGTTAATGGCAAAAGAGGTATCTTGCCAAGGCAACCAGCTGGTAGACCGGATGACCCAAGCCCATCTAATGAACCAGTGGCAGGTCCAAGTCACAAAGAAGGAGGTCCATTACTGAATAGTAGTAAACCTTCTAATGAAAACACAAGTCCAGAAGCCAACTCAAGTAAAGCACCAGAAACAAAGCAAGGTTTACTAGAGTTGGGCAGCAGAGAGCTAGCTATAAGAAGACATAAACAACATGTGGCCAAGGTACTTAACTATTACTTATTTTTATCATGTTCTTTCAATTATTTCTTTACTTAACTGCAATCTAATTTATTTTTATTATATTTCTAGAACAATGGGATGAAGATAGTCCGACAGCTACAGGAAGCTAATAAGTACAGAATGGCAGCTTTTGCCTGTGATCCGCCTAATGGTGCACCAGAAAATGATCTCATCAATCAAAGACAAATTGCTTTAGATAACCAACAGGAACCTGAGCCGGCACCGGTAGAGGCTCCTCAACAGCCAGCTGTTAAGAAACTCAAACGTAACACATTGACAATGCATGTACTAGACATAGCTTCAGTAATAGATGGACAATCTTTAAATTACGTGTCATGGTTGTGCCCTCGACTTGGTGAAATGAGAGGGGCACCTGAAGAACTTGTAATGTACTCATTGGTGAAAGGAAATGGTGAACTTATCATGTTTGGAGGTGTTCATAATGATATTAATATATTAAATAACTATGGGTCACATCAAGATCTCTATTCTAATTCATTGCATTTCATTACAACTCCAAGAAATACAATCTGAGGCTATATGTGTTATCTTTAGAATTAATATAACTGAATGTTAATTATTACTTGTTTTCATTATTTTAATGAATAAAATCTGATTCTGATTTAATGTGCATATGTTATAAGATTTTCTGTAAAGTAAAACGTATGATTAATATGGTGTGTTATATGTAAAGTACCAATAAATATAATTTGTAGGTATTCATCGTTATAATGCTACATAATGGGCTTAAGTGCCAGCCTATTGTAAATTGTAATCATAATTAATTATTAAAATATGATCTGTGATTTAACTCAATCACCTCTATACTTCTAAAAAGTTTATGTAAATGTTCGACTAATTAGGTGTATAAAATGTGAATACAGTTCTCCTTAAATTAATTTATTAGTTTACTTACAAATTTTCAGTACCAATAAGTTTCCTTATAGTCTAAGTCTAATCACTATCTTGGCTGGTACTGGGAGCTAAGCCACCAAAAACGGCTGCTGGTATAGTTTTTTTCTGTACTGGCTCATCTTCTTCACTATTTGCAGAGCCTTCATCGTCATCTTCATCAATGTCAATCTCATCTGGATTAACCACCTTGTCTGCTTCTTTAAGCCCTTGAGTTTCTCCTCGTACAAAGAGGATGTTACCTTTGTTAAGTACAGCCATTTCTGCTGCTTTGGCCTCCAACATTCTCATGCCATCCTTCATTCCTGGGGCAAGATCTGAAACAGTACCAGCAGCTTGGGCTGCAGAGCTCAGCATCTGAGCAGACATCATGTTCACTTGAGTGTTGTATGTGGCTTGGACACTTCTCTTGATTCTCAACATTTCGCGCATTGTATCTTCATTTCCATGTTTAACTTCAAATTCTTTCCAAGTGTTCCAGAACTCTGCAGTGATCCTCGGGTCACACATTTGACTGCAGTGGGCGTAAATAGCACGAGCGCGATCCACCTCCCCAAGCCGCGTTTCCATTTCTGAGAATCGTAAGCACATCTCACGTGCTTTCTCCTCTGATAAAGATTCTATCGCTTTTTCGTATATTTGACGTGTCTTCGGGACCCCATATATTTCCGCGGCCTTCTTTATGTAAATGTTGAACATATCAAACATTTCTTCTGGGAGAACAGAAGTAGTTGCACGCTCATACACAGCCATGGCATGCCTGGCCAAACCATGTTCCTCTTCTAGTTTAGCATACAGTAAAAATACCGATTTCGCAAACTCAGGAGGGCAGTTTTCTAGGCACTGCTCAAATAAATCTCTGGCTCTTTCTAGTTTAGTTCCATTATATCTGTTTAAGAATTTCGTAAGGTAAGTATTCCATATGTCGTAAACATTGGGCCACTTAAAAAGAGCTATCCCTTTCTCATATGCTCTGAAAGCTTCTTCAAAGTAATTATGTTCCTCTAAAAAGAGACCATAGTTGATAATTATCTGTGGTGTGGCGATTTTCAAGTCTATTATGTGGTCATACACAGCTTTGCAAGATTTATATGTTCCAAAACTTTCTTCCAGATCTGCATACATGGACCATACCTTCAATGATTTGTAAAGTCTCATTTGAACAGTCTCTGTATCATCATGGTAAGCCACTTTTCTGCTGGGCAATACTGTGGCTTTTTGCATTAACTTCAGTGCCTCTTCATAGTTTTCATGCCTAATTTCCATTTCAGCCCACTCACACCATACTGATGCCAAATCATCAACTTTGGCATACGGGACCTGTGTAGCCTTTTCAAATATTAACCTGGCATCTTCAATCTGGTCATTTTCTTCATAAAATTTAGCAAAGGCTACCCACAGGGAGTACAGTTTTCCAACAGCAAGTTTAGGATCTACTGTTTGGACAGCTTCTGTATATGTGTCTATGATCTCATGAGCCTTGCCTTCATAAAGCTTAACTCTTTTGTGCCATTCTGCTACATTGTGGGGATTTTGACGTAAAAGAACAGAGTTTAGAAGTAGTAGTCTTCTTTCCATAAGGTATTCAAACCTTGCTAGCCGTAGTTCTAAGTCAATATCATCATCTTCAGTTGGGCTTGGTTTTTTAGCAACTTCCTCCATTTTTTTACTCAAACTTAGCTCTTCAAATTGTGCATAAGCATCAAACACTTGTGTAAAGTCCCGGACTGTGGTAACAGTCTGAATAGCTTCTTCATAAATGTCTCTTGCTCTATCAAAGAGTCCACTTCGTACATAATAATCAGCCAGTGAGTTCCACAAGTGTCCCAATTGATCAGTGTATCGTCTTAGTCCTCCTCTAATAATAGCATCAACATTGAGGGTATGAATCTTATCAGGATTCTTTGATATTAGCTCACACAGTTCATTCCACAGTTGGTGGTTGGATTTGCCATGTTTAGATTGAAAATTTTCATTATTAACAATTTGAGCTAGTTTTACTGCAGCTTCATCTAACTTATCAATTGATGTCAAGTAGTCTATGTACTCTTCTGTATCTTCTGGGCACAGTTTTAAGTATCTTCGGAAAACTCTAACAGCTGTTTCAGGTATGTCATGTTTTTTCAAGAACTTCAAGTAAAGTGGCCATATTCTATGATGTTGGGTGATGGGTAGGGCACGAAGAGCACTATCAAATGCTTTTCTAGTAATTGTAATTTTACACTGGTCAGTCAGAAAAGTGCAGTAGTCCATCCATATTCTGGGCATTTTATGCATAAACACCAAAGATCTTTCAAAGACATTATTAACATGGTCATAGCATGGATCTGTAACACATTTGCCTTTTATTTGTGATCTTCTTATCTTAAGATAATTATACCACAGCTTAAAGGAACCTGGTAGTTCTTTAATAGCTCTTTCATATATAAGATTTATCTCATTTTTTGACGATCCTTTCTTATGCTCAATATACCGAAGCCAGTGCTTCACAGAAAACGGATTTCGAAGAATTTCCTCCTCATAAGGTAAGTCCTCTTCACTCTGTAAAAGTAATAATGTATATGTTTATTCATCATTTATGATACTTTTGATATATTTAATGAAAGCCTAGCTGTGTGGTGATGATGATCATAAATAACTTAAGAGAATATCAAGTTGTGCTGTCCCAGCTGTGCTTGGCAGTTTGTTAACTGGCGGTGGAGAGTACAACATGGACGATGGAGTAGCAGAACTGGAGTGTAGCGAAGAGGACTTCAGAGTGGCCTATATTTTATGTTACCAGATCATATTATCATGTACGTTACAGTGAACACGATGTAAGTGAGTAGAGTTATGAGTATAATATTATATATTATGGCATTTACTTACAAACACCAGCTCGATTTCCTTCCCATCAAGAAAAGGCATTGTAGGTTATGTTTTAGTATGATAGTTTCAGTAATTAGATTGTTTGTACTTATTATGTGAATTTACTAATTTATACTTGATAATGTAAAATGAAATCTTTTTGTTTCCCGTAAATTTGTTAATTTAACCGCTAAAAAGCTAAATGAAAACAAAATTTTATCATTCAGCGTCAGCGGTTGGCGTTAAACACACAGATTAAAATAAAATAATGATGTAAATGATGACTGATGACACATAACACATGAAAAGACAGACTATCATTAAGGCGCCGTCACATTAGCGGACGCGGCTTACGGACGCGGCTGTCAGCCGCGACTGATAGTTTGCACGGTATTTGGGGACAGTTCGTGCCAGATCGTTCTCAGACGTCTGCCCCCGTATTTTGTAACTTTTTGAGAGTTAGCAACCGGTGATAATTGGTATCAACTTAGAGACTTATTAACCGAAAACACCAAAAATCTTAGTGAAAGAAATATGCAAGAAGCCTAACAATATAGCCTTACATTCAACATAAACGTTTGTGAAATCAGATAAGTCAGTAAAAAGTTATTAATTAATAATGCTCTAAGTTGTCAGCCATTTTATACCAACCAACCCCACTCGGAGTTACATAATACGGGGGCTGAAAGCTGAACGACTAAAGCTGCGTACAGACCGCCCAAACGAACACCAACTAACGGGTTTCGTTGACTTTCGTTGCTGCAATCTGCCCTGTACTATGTATGATAAATATCCATCGTTGGGCGTTAGTTGGGCCGGTCTGTACGCAGCTCAAGACGTTCGAATAAGCCGCGTCCGCTAGTGTGTCGGCGTCTTCACTCTATATTGCCTATGATTCAAAAGATAGTCTGTGATCAAAAGAAAAGATGGCCGTCGTCGTTGTTGTGCCGGTGCAAAATTGTGAACGATATTTGTGATTTATTAATGTGAGACCAATGTTTTTCCTTTATAATGTCAAAACAAGGAAAAAGAAAAATTACTGTCGAGTTACCCAAGTCAAAAGACTTATCAAATAGACCAAGTGTGTTTGAGCGTCTCGGCACCAAGAAATCTAGTGGTAAAAAAACAACTGAACATTGTCGTCAGTGGGCGCAGCACGGTACTTGTGCTTTCGGAAAAAGTTGTAAATTTGCTGCCACACACATCCTCATAAGTCCTTCGAAACAGAGAGCTGCAAATAAAGACAATGAGCAGAAAAAGGTAAAAGATGATGGCAAAAATAGACTGCATTCGACCGTCGTAGTGAGGTCGGGTCGTAGTCCAGATGGAGAAATAGATAATTGGGACCAAAATGACCTGGAGTACGCCGACACAGATGTTCTTGAAAAACGCAGACAGCAGCTTCAGCGTGAATTAGAGATTCAACTGAAGATGGATTCAAGCAAAGATATGAGGAAAGACAAAAAGAAAACTGTGTCCAGCTCATCCTCCTCCAGGAGCTCCAGCTCCTCGAGTGTCACTTCCTCATCTTCCGACGGCAGTTCGTCGTCCTCGTCTTCTGGGAGGTATGAAGTAATCTATATTTTTTTTGTATTTTGAACTTAACTTTCTATTTGACATTCCGTATAACTTAACTTTCTATTTGACATTCTGTATAACTTAACTTTCTATTTGACATTCTGTATAACTTAACTTTCTATTCCAGGGAAGCTAGAAGAAAAGGCAAAAAAGGAAAGTTGAAGAGAAATTCCAGCTCATCTTCTGAAGGTGATGTGCCTTCTAAAAAAAAGTTTGTCAAAAGTGACTCCCTGAAAAGAGACAAAAGTGAAGTTAAAAAGGGTAATGTTAAAAAAGATGATAAATCTTTAAAAAAGAGTGACCCTAAAAAGAAAGCATTGGCCAAAAGTGCTTTGGGTAAAAAGTCACTCTCACCTGGCAAGAAATCTGGTGGTACACCTCCAATAACCTCTAAAAGTATTATTAAAAATGCATCTAAGCATGGTAAATCTCCTGTTAGGAGAGATAAAAAAAGTGTTTCCCCACATTCCAGTAAAGATCGCATTAAAGAAAGAGACAGAGATAAAGAAAGAGAAAAAGAGCGAGAGAAAGAGAAAGAACGCATCAGAGTCAGAAGCCGATCTCCCAGAAAGGCCAGGTCTAGATCACCACGTCCCCATGGGTCAAATGCAAAAGATGCTAGAAGTAAAGGCAGTATAGAACCCAGAAGTAGTAGGCCAATATCGCCTAAGAAGCAGGTTCGGAAAGATGAAAAAAAGAAATCAGTAAGTCGTGATAGAGCTCACAATAAAGAAAGATCTCTAGAAAGAAGGAAAGATAAACATGACGAAAAAGATGCAAGGCATGATAGGAAAGATAGGGTAGCAGATAGAGGACGAGATAGAACAAAAGATACTAAGCGTGAGGATAGTAAGAGACGAGGCAGAGAGAGAGGTCTTGGAAGAGGTGGAGCTGACAAAGGTTTAGAGAAGCCAAATAAACCTATGGAAAGACTTCTACCCAGACCTGAAGAAAGATTAGCTGCACTTGCAGCTATTTCTAATAGGAACCTGGATACAGACAAAAATTCCACCAACTCTAAAGACCGCCAGGATAGCCACTCAGAAAGAGGTGGACGTAAACAAGATAGAGAAAGGGACAGGTCAAGTAAGAGAGACAGAATTGATAGCATGGATAGAGATCCAGCTGATTATGAGATGGGTATGGACAGGCAGTACAGTCATGGTCGTGGTGGAGAGCACTATGAAAGGGGAGATGATAGGTATGACGATGGCCCAGGAGGGGAAGACCGGTCTCCAGTTTATGGTATGCAAGGCCGTGACAGACATTACGAGCCTGGCTATGAGATGGCTGGTCCTCCAAGAGGTTACCCTGAGGAGGAAGATCGTATGTATGGTAAGTTCAAGTAAAATTGTATGGTCTTACCTGAAAACCATTTACAATGGTTTTATTACTCACTGTTTGACACATTGAGAGTGCTAAACATATTATGTGGAATGGTATCTTAAATATATTCTGTACTCATAGGTTATGACGAGCGTCGTCGGCGCGATCATTCCTGGGAGGGTCGCTCAGGGTCCATGGAGCGGGAGCGCAGCTACATGCATCCACACAAGGAGTGGGACAATGAGGACTATCGCGCCGGCGGAGATTGGGGCCGAGACCGACACTGGCCCATGCATGACCCCCAGGTAAGCCAGAATAGCCAAATAGTAAACTAAGATAACAGTACAGTCTATCAAGAGACCTCACAATGCGGGAGAGCACTATACTCTGTTTTAAGGCATATTTAACATTAATTCTGTATTCTTTTGAAAATGAAAATACTTTTTTATTACTTAGGTACTTTTAACTTTTTTCATAATTACAAAGTTTTTTTTCTTAGGTGAGTCTGTACTACAAATACTTCTATCCCTATGAAACAGTAAAATATAAAACAAAATATGGCCAAGAACCTTGTTACATTCTATCTCATATTTTCCTTGGCTGTCCATATCCTCACTTTGGTATGTGAATGTTTCAATTTGGTTTATTATGTAATTCATATTAGTTTTCTGGTGATGCCCGATACATATTATACAAGATAGATACATGCTGGTGTATCATGTTACAAATAATATAAGAATACGAAGCGCCATATCGGGCATCGCTAGTTTAGTCAGTATTTAGGAGTAGGAATAGGTACAACAAAAGTAAGTTGTAGATTTCGTGTCACCTTTGCCAATACTAAACATTTTCGAGTAACATTAGAGTTCTGTAGCCGAGTAGTCCGTGGCTGGCCCTGGACAAGAATCAGTTTGTAGTGGTTGGGAGTTATGAGTGAAATCCTCCCCTTTATACCTGTGTTTGTTGTTTCCAGAGGGGGGAGTGGGGTGACAAGGAGCCGGAGATGGAAGGCTGGCATCACCGAGGGCCGGGGCCGCATCGTGGACGTCCGCACGGTAAAAGTTTGTACACACCTTTTTATTTTTATTTGCCTTATTGTTTTATCTTTGGGACTACTTCCTATGCTTGTTTTTGTAATATATGTACTATACGTAGGGTATGTGAGAAACATTGGTCAAGCCATTAGTCGCTTAATAAACGATCCACAGCACACACGCGTGTTTCATTACAGTGGCGAACGAGGCTGGTAAATTAAAGATGGCCGGTAAAATTAGTGAATTCGACATAAATAACGGAAACTGGGAGTGTTATTGTGAAAGGCTGGACATGTTATTCCTCGTGAATGACATAAAAGAAACATTCAAAGTGCCTACGTTGATATCGTGCGTCGGGGAGGCTACTTATGAACTCATGGTGAATCTTTGCAGTCCGGATAAGCCTAAAGACAAAACGTATTCACAGCTGGTCAAACTAGTGGGGGATCATTTACAGCCGAAACCGTCAGAGCTAGCAGAAAGATTTCGGTTTCGCCAGTGTCGGCAGCGGGACGATCAAACGGTGGCAGTGTTTGTCGCGGAACTTAAAAAAGCGGCGAGATTTTGCGAGTTCGGTAGCCACCTGGACGATTGCATGCGGGATCAGTTCGTTTGCGGATTGAGGAGCGACGGTACCCGCCAGAGATTGTTCGCGGAGACCAAAATTGATTTCGCAAAAGCGGTGCAAATAGCGACAACAATAGAGGCGTCGGAGCGGGACG
Organism: Plutella xylostella; assembly: GCF_932276165.1. Classification (NCBI taxonomy): domain Eukaryota; kingdom Metazoa; phylum Arthropoda; class Insecta; order Lepidoptera; family Plutellidae; genus Plutella; species Plutella xylostella. Next base: position 3,659,275 of record NC_063984.1, on the reverse strand, counting down.
CGCACGCGGTCGAGGCGTGCTCGGCCGGGCGCGTGGCCCAGCTCGCCGTTCCATACCTCACCATATCTGGAATACAATTCATTCACATATTGATTTTTGTCCTGAATGCTTACATTGTTAACCTGAATTTTTGGTATCGTTATGTTCAATTCGGACAGCCATTGACGGCCCAGTAGGGCAGTTGTACCTCCTTCTATCACATACAGGTCTAGCTTTTTAGTTAGACCGTTGTAGCTAACATCCACCTCTAAATAACCAACTGGTTTTATTTTAGAACCATCATAAAAAGATAAAGTCAACTCACACTGTTTAAGCACTACATGTTTAAAATGATACCACCAAAGGACACTTCACAACTTAGGTCATTTTTAGGCATGGTTAACTTTTATGGGAAATTTATAGATAAATTAAGTCACACACTCGCGCCCTTATACGAGCTATTAAAAAAGGACCGAGTTTGGGTCTGGGGCTCCGAACAAATGGCGGCATTTGACGCAGTAAAGCAGTTGTTATGTAACGCGCAGGTGTTATGTCATTACGACTTATCTCGGCCAGTGACCCTCAGTTGCGATGCAAGTGCCTACGGGATAGGCGCGATTCTGAATCAGGTAGACAAGGCGGGACGGGAGCGCCCCGTCGCCTACGCATCGCGGGCACTCACCGACGCGGAACGTAATTATAGCCAAATCCATAAGGAGGCTTTAGCCATCGTGTTTGCGGTAAATAAATTCCATCAATATCTTTATGGTCGAAAATTTCTCTTAAAAACGGACCATAAACCGCTTATCAGTATTTTCGGGCCGGGCACAGGTATACCTAATATGACAGCCAGTAGATTACAACGGTGGGCTATAACATTGTCGGCTTACGATTTTGATATTCAATACGTCAGTACGGATCAAAATACGGCCGATTGTTTGTCTAGGTTAATTGCGGAGCATAAGGCGGACAGCGATAAAAATGAAAACAATGACATGCCGGAACAAACTTACTTACATTTTGCCGCGGAAGCTCTTCTTTTAGATAATAATAATTTAAAACGGACAACTCAAAAAGACCCATTATTGAGCCGCGTATTGAGCTATATTCGAGATGGCTGGCCGGATGAAGTGGAGGTTCGCGAGTTAAGACCATATTGGAATAGGAGAAAAGAGCTGTACACTGAATTAGGATGTGTCATGTGGGGCCATAGGGTGGTGATCCCAGAGGAGTGCAGAGCCAGAGTACTGCGGGAGTTACACGACACACACATGGGGGTAGTGAAGACCAAGTCAATAGCGCGAAGTTACGTGTGGTGGCCGGGCGTGGACGAAGCCGTGGAGCGCAGCTGTGGCGTGTGCGCCGCCGTGTCCGACGCGCCGCCCGCGCACGCGCCGCGCGCGTGGCCGTGGCCAGATCGCCCATGGACCAGGGTACATGTTGATTTTTTGGGTCCTTTGGCCGGTAGTATGTATTTGGTTTTAGTAGACGCTTGCTCGAAATGGATCGAGATAGTGAAGATGGGTTCGACTTCCGCTAAAAATGTTATCAGTAAACTCAGGGAGATATTTAGTAGATTTGGTTTGCCTAAACAATTGGTAAGCGATAACGGACCGCCCTTCTCCAGCACAGAATTTATAAAAATTTTAACAGATAACGGAATAGAATCGACATTCTCAGCTCCATACCATCCGGCCTCTAACGGAGCGGCGGAAAATGCAGTGCGTACGTGTAAAAGGGTAATTAAAAAGGCAATTATTCAAGGACTAGATATAGAAACCACTTTAAATCGATTTTTATTAATGTATCGCAATACAGAACATTGCACAACAGGGGAGTCGCCAGCACAAATATTGCAGGGTAGGTCGTTGCGCACGCGCCTCGATAAGCTCAAGCCGGAGCGAGAGGATCATGTGCGGGCCGCGCAGCGCCGCCAGGTGGGGGCGGCGGGCGGCCGCGAGCGCGCGCTGGCACTCGGCGACCGGGTCTGGTGCCGCAACTACCGCGCGGGCGATAAGTGGGTCAAAGGAAAGATTATCGAAAAGCCAGGGGATACTGATTATGTCGTAGAATTAGCAGATGGAAACCAATTACATAGGCACATTGACCAAATAAAAAAGCAATTTAATATTGAACCGGAAACCGCATACGAGGAAATGTCACCAGGCAGGGCAATTAATCCTTTCTTATATCCGTGTGAACCATCAGCTGATCAGGGCCGAGGCTCGGTGGCGGGAGCGATGGCGTCGTCGGGGGGGACGGGCGGGGAGCGGGGCGCCACCCCGCCCGCACCGCCGCCGCAGCCGGTGCAGCACCCCCGCCCAGTACGAGACCGTAGACCACCTACTAGATGGGGAATAGACGAACTGTTTCATGTTAATTAAATTGTATTATTGGATAAGTCAGTATTCCTGTTAAAATAAGTTCTTTTAATAAATTCTTAGCACTTAGGTACTTACTTAAGTTACAAGGGACCTTTACCTTTTCTATATATCATAATCATCAATATAACATCTATATCATGTAACATGTTGCTTGTTGTTAGTTTAGCCTTTACTTAGTATAAATACATCAGTGAAACTGATAGGTAGGTACCTACTTACCTTAAAAACCATTTGTACCTACGTAACCTAGAAGTTTGTATTCGATACCGCGAAGGTACCTACTTGAAAGAAATGTATAAGTACATGTATCAGAGTCGTCGGTATAAGTAGTTACAGTTATCTCGTTATGATTGTCTTGCGGATGTTATGTAAGGAATGGTAATAAAAGTTAGGATATAAGCTATTATCTTTAGATCTCCTTGTTCTAGATTAAGGGTGGAGGTGTAATATATGTACTATACGTAGGGTATGTGAGAAACATTGGTCAAGCCATTAGTCGCTTAATAAACGATCCACAGCACACACGCGTGTTTCATTACAGTTTTTACAATCAGCAGTATCATAGTTAGTCTTGTTGGACTTTGTCCACTTAAGATACTCTGAACTCCTAATTTAGCATCTTGTTATGATATTTTGAAACCGTCAGCATTTTAATATGGTGTACCTACTTTTCGCTTCACGGAAAAAAGGACGCAATAACAATAGCAGCACAAGCGACAATTAAATAACACATTCTTGAAATTAAAACGCAAGACCATAATTGATTGTATTCAAACTAAACATTCCCTTTATTTCCACACAGATGAGTATAACCGAGGCGTGCGCATGGACAGTCGTACAGACAACAAGCGTCGTCCGGCGCGCGCCGAAGCAGAGCCCGCGGCCAAGGAGACCCCGCCCCCCGCGCCCGCCCCCGCCGCGCCCGGCAAGGAGCCCGAGCCCGACGACCCCGTCCCGGACGATCTGAGTGAAATCAGCGACGACCCCGATGATATACTTAATAGGGAGGATGTGAGTACAGTTAATAAAATAAATGTTACTTAAATTAATGTGTACTTTGGGATGAAATTAATTGATAAAATCGTACCACCACTACCACCGCATCGACTAGGCTTACAATACCGAACAAGAGAGACTTGGTTCACGGTAAAAGATTTCTTGATATTCAATCTTTCCTATTTGTTCTCTGTTAGATGGCCGAGCACCACGCCGACGATGACAGGAAACTGGCTACAACTGCTGAAGAAAGCGCACCAAATGTGGAAGCTGCAGAAAATCAACCCACACAGGTTAGTTAAATTACACGAATAACGTGCAAATTACCTATACCTTTTTCTATACCTAATGCTTTATTTACTCAGAGTGTGCCATAATATTATGTCTATTTTTAACCCAACGTACTTTGTTATTTTTCAGGACACAGGTGCTGCTACGGAAGAAAAAGATACCAATGAATCCAAGGATGAGGAAGATGCAGCAAACATGGACTTTGAAGAGATTTCTGATGGGGAACTTGAGGAGGAGAGGACTAGAGGTTTGTACCTACTATTTCAAGATTTAATTAGGTTTGACACATAACTCTAGAAGCTTAGAACGCGTATACCTATACTCCGGAGATAGTACCAACGTCGTGATCCAATCAAATCTAAAATGATAAAACCTCGCACATATATTTTTAAATCTTGTCTAAGTTCCGATATTTACATTACATAACTAATTTACACAACAACCAAATCCCTAATGTCTACCCCCTTGCTTCCCCACAGCGGGGCTAGGCGACGCCCTCGGCGTGGACTGGGCGAGCCTAGTAGCGGACGTGCGGCGCCGCGAGCAGCCCGCTCCCAGCGGCGGCGCGCGCGACCGCTGGCGCCCCGAGCGGGTGTTAGCACGCCTCGGCGTCTCCGTGCACATGGCTGGCGAGGACACGGTCAAGGCTATACTGGATAAGGCGGAGCCGAGTGAGGATGAGGCGAAGATCGATGTGGATGGGTTGCATCCTGTTGCTGCTATTCAGGTTAGTGTGTTTTTGGTAGTATACTACGAACATGCTAACATACGATGGGACTATGGGCTTTCTTTCTCCAGCTGGACAGACCACCTTAGACATAATTATAGCCTATTGTTCGTATGAGCATAATTATCTAGATGTTACCATAGGTTTCCTCAATCTTTTGCTTTGCGTAATGTTTAATTCTCTAGGAATAGTTTTATAAATCCCTACTTACCATTTCAACATAAGACTTTATTGCATATCCAGGTGGCAACGGAGAAGCGGAAGCGTCAGCGGGCGGTGCTGTTCGGGTCCGGGTGCGAGATCACGCGGGCGCTGAGCGCGCGGCGCGACCTGGCGCTGCGGCGGCACCTGTGTCGCCTGCCGGCCGTGGAGCGCGCGCCGCCCGCCCGCCCCGCGCCGCTGCCGCAGCTGTTCCACGCCGCGCGCGCCCTACTGCTGCAGGGCTGACGAACCTAGCGCCCGGCCAGGCGCCCCCCGCCGCGGCGCCGACACTAAACGTGTTTACGGCTCATGCGATGTCTACATGATCGATGGCAATTCTTGGACTAATTACTGGCGATGATGAAACATGACTGAAGACATCATGATTTAACGTTTTGAAAACGCTGCAATGCCTAATAATTCAAGGAATGGTTCGATGCCTTTAAATATTATTATGATGATTTGGTTTCAAAGACCATGAACGAAGTACATTGAAAAGATAACTAATAAATATGATCCCGCGTGATCCATGGCAGTAAATAATTTTACAAGGAGGACATGTTAATCATGAAAGTATCAATTCTCAAGTGATCAAACAGATAATATTAAAACCCTGGTCATGACTGTCATGATATTTTGCGGCCAAACTTTCGTGCAATAACGGATTAATTGAAATGTCTAAAGGTGAGTCAGGAATACTTGTGATAGTGACGATTTGTGGTTTGTTTATCCGGATTGTGATCCATACATGAACTTGTCAATGAATATCAATAAGATTGTTTCAAAATAATTATTATGTTTAATGTGTGTTGCAAAAGTTAGGTTACTTATATCCTTTCATTGAAGCACTGCCTATGTGTGGGATAGAGTTGTATAATTAATGCACTTAATTCAGTGGCTATGCATAACGATTATGTTAATCTTCGATCATTGAAATAAATATGTTTAAAATATATAAATTGCATTTATTTATTCTAAACCAGACTAGCTATTTCTACGAGGTTCAGTTTGCCATTGCATAAGTTTATCCTGATAATGGCAGCATGTACAAAATTAGTAAGGTTCGTAGAAATCTGTAATGCAGTAAAAACAAAAAAAAAATACAACTAAAGAAAGCTAAGAAATTTTAAATTGTTTTAAATAAATCTAAAGTTATAAAAGATAATATTTATTTTTAAATGATTATAAAATACAGCATCAAAAAATCAACCTGTAGATTTATTCACACACATAATGATCTGGCACAGTACTAACTACCACAGTGATAAGTTCTTTCAATAATTTTTCTATACTAGATAGGACCATTTCACTGATTTCATAATATTATTATAGGGCACAATTAGAAAAATATCAAAAGAAAATTGATTACTGTGATCTTATAGTAATAAACTGTGACTAATATTATTTGTGTGTTTCGACTTTTCCATACTTTTAATATTTCATCCAATACTACCTATCAATGATTTTCCAGGAAAGAAACATCACTGCCCACTGGATATTCGATCTTTTCTCCATTTCTGAAAGAAAAAACTAATTTATAAAACTGTTACTATACTCATAAAAATCTAAATTATACTTTGTAGTAAAATATAGCATGAGCCCTATGATGTTTGATTGCCAGATAAACAAAGCCTTGAAAACTAACTAATGAAATTAAATAATACTGTGACTGTATCTTTATGACTATAGTCAATATTCAACACAAATATTCAACAGGCAGGCCACCATATTGCGAACTTTATGTCATGGAGTTAAGGTCGAAATATAATTAAATATTTAAAAAGTTTTGCCTTATTTTTTACAACTTAACAACAGAGCTGGCTACCATACATCTGTTCAGCAGGTGTATCACTCACCATCCTCACAATATTTTTATTCAATAATTAACAGAAACTACTTACTTCTCAAACAGAACAGCACCATTAACTCCTGTTACCAATAACTTTTCTCCGTCCACCTTCAAGATGGCTCCTTCTCTCAAGCCAATCACTCGGCCACTGTGCTCCATCTCTAAAAACTCCTGAAGTCTCTGGTCCCTAGTTTCTCCTTTGTGTTTTATATTTTCCACAGTATCTATGTAGTGAGGGTTTATGTTAAATTTCACTATGCCAATAGCATTAAAAGATGGCGGATAAACTATTGGCATGTCATTGGTTGTGTGGATACTTATTGTGGCCACATTGGTTCCAGCACTACTGCCTATGTACAGCATTCCTTCTTCTAGAACCCTCTTGTTTATGAGGTCAACCAAGTTCTGTTCATAAAGTGTTTTGAGAAGGAGGAATGTGTTTCCACCTCCAACAAATATAGCTTTACTGCCATTGATAGCTTTAACGGGATCTGGGAATGTATGGAGACCTTTGACTTCAAATCCCCAAGGTTCTATAACAGCTTTTATTTTGCTAGTATATGCATTGTAATCTTTCTGGGCGTACGGCACAAAAATTAGCTCCTTTGCTGTGTTCCTGCAATTAAATTTGAAATAAATTTGTAGATACGAATCTACCAAGCAAAGTCCTGCTCACTTTGAAAGTACATTATTTTGTATGACAATAAACTTACTTTGATAAGGCAGAGCAGATTTCATTTTTGGCAAACTCTAGCATGGAATATCCATCACAATTTGAAGATGACAGCAAAAGGGCTTGACGACAACACTTCATTGCGGCACTGTGAAATACGTACTAATAAAATATAGGATCGGTATCAGTGTTCAGTTACAAATTTACAATATAATCGAGGAATTTAAAAGTGACTCACATTTAACAAATAAATCAGTAAGATAAGCTTTATCAGTCTCATAGCAACATGCAGGTAATATGCACCAAGGCCACTGTACACCAACGCAGGTTTTCTTCTGCTTACCTACCTCATTATTTCGACAGAAAACGGTAATTATAACTTTGAAAATTGATTTATTTATTTTCACTATGTATGTACAAAATCGCAAAGACGCAAACTCATCAAAACAATTTTTAGTTTTCAACTTTTGCTTTGTACTTTGTTGACAACAACAACAACAACGTTGCAATGTCAATTAAAATTTTTCAAACGTCAACACAATCATTTTGAAGTGCCTTGTCGGTTATGCCAGTTCCGTGTGTCTGACGAAAGTTATAAAATATAAAATCACATAGGTAACAAAAATGATCCTGGGATAAAAAGAGTTGGTATACAGAACGGAAATGGAAACTCTAGATTTGTTTTAGCAGTATTTTTTATTTAGGGTGAATTCGTCCAAACATCACGTTACACGAGAATAACTATACCGGAATTAAAATTATACGCGAGTAAATATCTAGGATAAGTACATTTGCATTCTACCAAGTTATACCATGATTAAATTGAATGAACGAGGAACGAAACTGTAATGCAACTAAAATAAAAATAGCTGCGTTTCAAAGCATGCAATAGAAATGACATGCCAACTTAGTTTGAATGGATTATAAAAGTATGAAATTGTTTATGTTTTAATATTTTATTCGCTGTTGTTATTCTGAGACTTTGCCTTTTAACGTACTTTTGTTTATGTTTTGACAGATGTGTTTATATGTCATTATGACGGTTTTCTAATCAGCTGATGTGCTGCCGCCATTACAAAATTACTCTCGGATAAGCTCGTTACACGGTCAATTTTGGCGGTATAACATTTTATTCTTGGGATAAGCTAGTTATCTTGGTTTCAGGTTTGGTAGAATGCAAAATCTGCTTACTCGCGAGTAACTGGTACTTTACTCGTGAGTAAAAAGTTACTCGACGTTGGTCGAATCCGCCCTTAGAATGTCAAGTTTACAGCTTAATAAATACGGATGTCATAGGTATTCGCTGCCTAACTTACGTTATAATTATAACTAGTCATTAAATGGTCATTAAGTACTTGGTACTTAACATTAATTTTCCATAAAAGAAACGTCACTGCCCACTGGATATTCAATCTTATCTCCGTTTCTGGAACAACAAAATATACTTATAGGTATTGGCGGTCAGGAGATCATTCTGAACATCTCTTGTTCTACGACTTTTGTAAATTTACTCACCAATAGATTAGTGTATTAGTTTATGCTAATAGTTATGCATATAACTAAGTACGTAAACTTTGTTAGTCAGGTGACTTTTAACTAGGTAGGTAGTATGTATGTATAGGAAGTAGTAGAAACTTAACAACACACATAGGTACTTAAGTATTATTATAAAACAGGACAGAAATATGTGTAGACGACCGAATGGCGTAGTGGTTAGTGACCCTGACTACTGAGCCGATGGTCCCGGGTTCGATTCCCGGCTGGGGCAGATATTTGTTTAGACACAGATATTTGTTCTCAGGTAATGGCAATAGGCCCGCCCCGCCCCCTATTACATAGGGACTAACATAACACTCTGGCGAAAAGTGGGTGCAGCAATGCACCTCTGCCTACCCCGCAAAGGAGTACATTAGTACAAGGCGTGAGTGCGTTTTTAAATATGTGTAGGTAAATGTAACGAACTAAGTAACTACTTTGGTAGGGTATCTAAATGAAAAATACATTGAGTAAGTATGAAAGTAAAGTACTTACTTCTCAAACAACACAGCTCCGTTGACCCCTGTAATCAGTATTTTTTCCCCATCCACCTCCAAGTTAGCCCCTTCTCTCATGCCAATTACTCTTCTACTGTGCTCCATTTTTAAATACCCCCTAATATTGATGTCTCTAATGTCTCCTTGCTGTTGTACACTTTCTACAGGGTCAATGTAGTGAGGGTTTATATTAAATTGCACTATGCCAATGCCGTTCAAAGATGGAGGATAGACAATTGGCATATCATTGGTCGTGTGGATACCTATTGTGGCCACATTGGTTCCAGCACTACTGCCGATGTATAGCATACCATCTTGAAGGACCCTCTTTTTTATCGTAGCAACCAAGTTCAGTTCATAAAGGGTTTTGAGAAGAAGGAATGAATTACCACCTCCAACGAAGATAGCTTTACTTGCATTGATAGCTTTAACTGGGTCTGGGTAAGTATGGAGACCTTTCATATGAAATCCCCAAGGTTCGATGATAGCTTTTATTTGGCTAGTGTACCAATTGTAATTTTTTCGAGCGTATGGAACAAAAATGAATTTCTTTAGTCCATGCCTGAAATAAAAAAATATGGTTTTGATAGAAGACGCCCTTAGTATAGGTACATAATACACACGTAACTCGGTGTCTATTTTTCGACCTTGAAAAACATTTGTATCTCGTAGAAGTACTTTAATCTACTTACTTTGTTAAGGCAGAACAGATTTCGTGTTTAGCAAACTCCAGCATGGGATATCCATATAAAGTAGAAGATGAGAGCAACAGAGCTTGACGACACCACTTCATAGTGATAGGTGATACTGTGAAACAGGTAAGTAAGTCCAAATGAGAGTTGGTTCAGCAGTGACGATTATTTGTTGTTTTGAACTCGTCATGACTATGATAAGAGAGGTGTTGGATTGGGAGATGTTCAATAAATCTACCAACGTAGTGTTACTTTTTTCTGAGATTACCTCAACAAGATCTAAAAATTTAAGCCTGAATCCTATTGCCAAATTGTGTTTCTCATCGAATGCATTGATTCTCATAGAGATATCAAAACTTAAAATTTTAAGGTTGTCTGGGTAAATATTATTGTGACTACTTATGTTATTTAAGTATTATTTTCCAATTTGAAGTTTACCTTGACAGCCATTAATAATCTCTAGGTACTTTGGTATTTACTTATCTACTATTTTACAAGAACTATAATATCTTATTTAGAGCTTCATAATATTTTATATAGACTATTTTTAGTTATATACTTAGATTAATTTATTAGTCAATGTTTCAGGTAAGTATTTCCCACCAATATATGGACTAACGATGAGTTGCACGAAGGAACTTTAAGCTAATGTCGACATTAAATCTATTGCTGTCTTGCTTTGACCTACGGACAGAAATTAGATAAAGTCTAGATTTTTGTAATCAAAAATAACTTCTAATTTTAGTAACTAGGTACTTACTTACCTTGGTAATAACCCTATACACACGAAATAAACACGACCGTATCGTATAAAAAAGAGTTCTGGAGTCAGACAACTGATTAAATTTCTTCTCATACCTACAAAGAAAGTTAGGTTGTAGATGTGTGTTCAAAATAATTATGCGCGTGACAAATTAAACAAGCAATATAATTAGTTCGTGAGTCATTTCTATACCCGTTATTTTTCCAACTTACAATAACACTGTGAAAATAGGTACTTAAGGTGAAGTGCGGTAATTGCAACTATCCGGTAATTGCAACTAACTTCAATAACTCCCTCTAGAGTTACTTCATTGTAAAACGACAGACTAAAATCAATTTTACATCATAAAAGGTCTACCCAAAAATGTGGATGGCGCTGATAGCTCAAGAATTGTGGGAGTTATAAAGCTTTTTGTCATCGGCCATTTTGAGTCTGCTGGAGTCGGATAGACATGGTGTGCATTTTTATTTTATAAAATAGTTTTTAGTGGTTCCTCGCAAGGTTTTTCCAAAAAAAAGTAAAAACTAATAACGGTAAGTCATTTTGTATGTATTTGTTTTATTCTACCACGATTGTTTTCCGAGTTTTCTGTGTAGTTACATTTACCACACAAAAAATGCCAAGTCTGGTAAATGCAACTATTTTGCAGTTTTTAGGGTAGTTACAATTAGCTGCCAATTTTTGTATGAAATTGGAAAAAGCCAGTGATGGGGCAGTGAACATGAATATATCGATACAATCACTAATAATATAACACACAAATAAGAATAAAAGGCTGAATACCAAATTTTAAACATATCTGTTAAGCATAAATTTTTTTAGAAAACCTGCAAAATTCCACCCGGCATCCTGCCTGCGGTAAATTCCGAAAACTTTCCAAAAAAATTGTAAAAAGGCTGTTTGATTAAACATAAGTAAAATATTTAATGTTGATTAATAAAAATATAGCTATTAATTTTTATCCCCGAGTTTTATTCTGCTACCATGGTCTTCTTGGCTTGTCGATGGCAGACACTACATGACTGTCGATAAAATGACGATAAAATTCCCATCATTATTTTTGAGAAATTAGTTGCAATTACCAGACCTACGGCTAAACAGTAGTTTCATGCGAAATTGGTCGTAGTTACAAGGAGATAAGTGTCACAATCCTATGAATATTCTCTTAGTCTTTGTGTTTCAAATACACAATATACACCACACATAGAAAAATATGGAGATAAAACGATTAGTTGCAATTACCCGCCAGGAGGGGTAATTGCAACTATTTCTGCCTTTGCCGGAACTTTTGGCAATAGCTCTTTATTCTTCAGAGTTTTTCTTTGTCATGATAGTAGAATAAAATCTACATAAAATTTTGACTTTGGCATGATTTTACAGTAATACTATTTCCTTATATATAAAGAATTATCAGATGATGAAGTTACGACTTCAATATTTTTAGTTGCAATTACCGCACTTCACCTTACCTATATAGAGAGGTACTGTAGAGTGGTGGTAGAACAACGCGGACTCGGGTGTGGTAAAAAGGATTCCAACCTGATTTAAAAAAGATTTAGTAGGTAGGTAATTTAAGAAATATTTATTAGTAGGTAGGTTTTTTATTACACCTAACCGTTTATTTTGACTGTAACTGTATATTACTTATTTACAAATAAACTAATTTCATCTTTATTTCTATCTAAGTTGAAAAAAATGAATCCCATTCCATAATTATACCTAGGGCTGGAAATATAATGCATAAAACATAATAAGTAGGTAGGTATATATATATTTAGTTTTAATCAGCTTGCTCTCCAAGCTCATAATGATTTATTGTCTAGAATGAAGAAGCGTTCCTCCCGTGGTTTGTCGGCGGCGGCGGGGCCGAGGTAGCGGCGCCGCAGCTCCAGGTCTGGCGGGCCCGAGATGCCGTCCTTCAGGATGTTGTACGCTTGCTCTATCGTGCTCTCGATCTCCGGCTTCAGTTCCTGCCAAATAAAGCATAATTAATTATTAACATAGCTGCTAGTCTTCCTAATTTCCTATTATAGATTTAAATATAAATTAGTTAGTTCTGCCTCTTTCTTACTTCATGCCATTGATATGACTTTTATTGTAACTACTTAATTAAATTCTAAAAGTACCTAGTAGGTACAGTGTTTTTACTTTTTGCGTAACATATACCTGCCTATCTTCAGTTTTTTTTTGTAAGTAACTTATTTCTGGCAAAAGCGTTGCCTACCTAAGTAGAGGTACACCATGAAAGTATAATAATGTAAATCCTTTTTATCATTATACTTTTTAATGGCTTCCTTATTTTATTTTATTTATTTTTTATTTTATTTTATTTTTGTAGGAAATCTTAACTATATAACAAGAATACATTAATTAAGACTAAGTATAAAATACGTTTAACAAGTTTCCACCTATATCCTTGCTATTAGAAATGAGAGCGACCGACAGTCCCATTCTCAACTCACATCAATTTCACAAATAGTGCACTAACCTCATACAGGAGTGGCGCCCGCCTGGCGCGCTCGGCCAGCGCGGCGTGCAGGTGGTACAGCAGCAGGCCGCGCAGGTAGGCGTCGCCCGCGCCCAGCGCCGCCAGCGTGCGCAGCGCGCCGCGGCATAGCCTCTCCTTCAGCGACAGCCGTTGTTCCGACAGCTCTGTGGGTGCCCGGAATAATGATTGTTAGTTGGTTGCCAAGGAGGATTTATGGAGTCTAATGGTCTAACTCAAGGAATATTAGTATTTATCTTACGAGAAAACGAGAAGGTCTAACCCTATCTAGCCTACTATACTATACTATACTATAAAGGAGTAATTATTATGGTCTGGTCATAAAGTTGTTTTATCCATGATGTTTTATAACTTATCTGGGTCTGCCTTATGTACTTGGAAGTTGATTTTGAAACACAGGATTTCATTTGTTCTTTCATTCATTCTTATTTCCGGTTTTCCATAAAGTTTTAATTACTTCTATGCGGTTTCCGGTTCCGGTCCTTCTATGGGTATGACCTATGTACTTGGAAATTGATTTTGAAACACAGGAATCTATTTGTTCTTTCATTCATTCATATTTCCGGTTCTCCATAAAGTTCTATTTACATGTATGCGGTTTCCGGATCCGGTTTTGCTAGTGCAAAACTCTCTTTCTGATTTTTGTAAATTATGTATATTTATTTAGCTATGATTTTAATTTGTGATAAGTAATTTGAAATGGAATTTAATAAATTTAATATTTTGATATAAAATTATAAGAAGGATCTATCAATTCTGCGCTCGCGACACACTTGACTTGCTTGCGTATCAAGACGTTACCACTTATACCTAGGTGATACGCACACATGTAAATGAAAAAAATATATGAAAATGCCTCCAAATTACAGTAACATTTTTACTACCACGAAATAAGGCCACTAATCCTTCAAATCAACCTAACCTACGTACGTATATTTAAAATATTTTATGAATACCACCGACCAAGAACAAAGACCAATTAGTGGTTACAATACTAGGTTATTAACACGTTCAATTCGTTCTTCGTAAGACTTTGGCATAGCCATTGAAATACCTTGGCAGAGTGGTGCACCAGACCTTCGATTTCTATACGCACACGGCACGCCGCCAAAACAATAAATATTACATTGTGATCGGCCGAACTACCTCAAATTCACACTAAGATTGTATAAAAATTAAGCCAATAAACATATCACAATCACACATCACATTACTTGTCCCATTCATCACACTAAAGGTACACATTCACTGCCAAAGCGTCACGGTTTTGACACTACGCGTGCATAACTCATACGCGTCACATCGGAGTGCAATAATTGGGTGCGAGGTGCAATAAACTACATTTATGAATGGAAGATGGCGGAGATACGCACGGGAGCGGCAGACAGATCCACCTGGCCACGACGTGCGGGCGCGCGTTCCTCGCAGCGGCACCCATGCCGAGCTGGTCAATACTACTGCCCCTCACTACATTATAACCCTCGATTTTATTGACTTGTTGCGCAGTGCACACAGCGAGCCACACTCTATTCTGAACCGCTCTGGCTTTGTATCTCGATCTATCTACATACCTTATTTAAGGTTAATAAATACGATTTCTGTGAATGAAGTGCGCAATTGTCCCAAAATGTGTGACTGAGCAACGGAACAAAGATTATGCGATGCGGAATTATGCAGTACCTGCCTCTACTTATGTATACGCTTCTTATCCGAGCTGAGAATTTGGCATTCTCACACACATTAAGGGCCACTTGCAGAAACATATTAAATCTAGATTTAGTGTTAAATCTCGATTTAGTGTCAAATTTTATATGGACTGACGTTTCTTAAATCGACATTTGACACTAAATCTAGATTTTATTAGTTGGTGCAAGGGGCCCCACACACAACACCCGTGCGCAAATATCTGTCTTTAAACAAATATCTACCCTGGCCGGAGGAAATCGATCTCGAGACCCTCTGAATAACAGTCAGAGTCACTAACCACGGCACCATCCGGACTTAGGTGCTACCTAAGTACCTATATAAGTACCTATGACCTAATTCCGCCACGCTGTCGACGCTCCGAATGGGAAGTCGTAAATCGTAACTGACTCTGTCGTCATATTCACAATAGGTAAATAATATCTAACTTGATATGAGTACAGCATTCGTTATTATGTCAGTAATAGTTATCTAAATTGAAGCCCAATTTACCATCTCATCTCGCATTCTTGAGGGTCAGTTAGACATGGTTACGTGGCCTACCATCCTGCTATGAAGATTAAACATAAAGACCTACCTTACTTAGCCATAATAAGAGTATAAATAACGCTAATTTTGTAACAATTACTCTACTTATTACGACTTATTATGACTCTACTAACTTCGCAGATTACTATCACTCTACCACCCTGGCATAATCACTAAGTAACTACAAGTAACGCTGACCGAAAGCGGAAGAAAATTTGGACACCTCGGGTCACATCATAACAATTGTAACACAAACAACACCACATAAGTATACAAGTAGGGTGCCACTGTGCTACAACTGGCAGTGGCAGTGCGCGGCAGTCGCCTTGGCGCCGCGACCCAGTTGCGCGTCGTTGCGTGCGCGCAACAAATGCAGATTGCACAGGCGCCTAGAGCGCGTGCCCATTGTTCTATACACGTTTCTATAAAAGCGTAGGTACGTAGGTACTTAAATGTTCCGTGGAATAGGTAAGGTGAGGCTACAAAGTTTTGTACAAACTATATAAAATTATGATTATTAAAGGGATTGGATGTTGAATAGGTTGTCATCACTGCATGCTGCTCAAAGGCCTTGTTCCAATATCGCCACAACGCTCACTCTGTATCCTCATTCAAGCACTTCTGCTGGCTACCTTATTAATATTAATATATATATATTTATTGCAAGAAGATAGTTACGTAGTTCAGCAGGCTGGGGGGTAAGTATCACACGTAATTCTATTAATAACTAAACTACTTTATCTGTATAAAAATGTGTTATAAAAATATACCAATTTCAGTAACGTTAATTACCAAGCACTACTTAGAGCATTTTTGAAAACAGTAAATAAAATGTATCCTACATAGGTACCTATCAATTATTTTCCTAAATGTATACGAGTAAGTATCCCAACTGTATTTGCGTCTTATCGACCGCCACAATGAAAATAGACTTCCATTGTGATGTAACTGAAATGTATTAAATGTAAATAGCAATTGGGCAATGGTAGTACATAATGTATCTAGGTAAACATTAAAGTGTTAAGTAGTTAGCTATTGATATTTTTTAGATATACCTACAGGGTTTTGCATAAAGGGTATAACTAAGCGGAAAGGGGGTGACTTAGGGTAATTCTGAACACTTAGGGGGTAATTGACGATTACGGGCCGATGTTGACGATGATGATAATATGTTTTAATATGTAGGGTAATAGGAGCACCTTGAAATAAATAACAAAAACCGCAGTTTGTCCTAGAAACCCTACACCACCTCGAGCAAGGTCTTTCAGTAGAATCTACGTAAGTAAGTAAAGTGACCCTCTACCTACTCAATGAAACATGAGGTCTGATGGCACGGGCGATCCTGCATGTAGAATACGGACAGCATATTATTATATGAAGTATATATATTATGTTGCTCTTACGGTTTCTGTCTCGTAGTTAAAGTGCTAAGTAAGAAGGATGCCTGAGTGTAAGGAAGATGAAAATATGATATTATCAATACTTTTCGTGGGAATTTCGTGTTAAAATGTACAACATTTTTGTTGTGTAATGTTCACTTGTTTTCATTAAGTGCCTACTTCGAGTCATGTTTTAATTTCAGCTGAAAATGCTAACTCTGCTAATCTTCACAATACGTAAATGCTAACTCTATTGATAAACCAACGTATATTTATACGTATACCAAGCTAAACATAGTATACCGTATAGTATAGTATACGGTATACTATGTTTAGGTTGGTATACGTATATACGTTGGTATATCAATAGAAAACCGTTTGGGAAAGGTGATTTTACAGTAAAATCACCTTTCCCAAACGGTGACAAACGACAAACCCTACTCTATGACGCAGAAGGAAGTTAGAAGTTATCCCTCATATTTTCTAAACAGTGATTATAGGTATAAGTACTAAGTACTTATACAATTAGTCAACAACATCGGCTCAACGCCTAGTTTAAGAACTTATTTATTTATGCCAGCCTCAGAACCTCGTACCTTTATAGATTATGGTCTGTCCGACAGCTCCAATTTGTTAGAGGAAAGAAACCAGAAGCTATCAGAGGTAATCTTATAATAGAACAACGCGACGTCTCAGTTTGTACTTCATTGTTCTGTAGAATCTAATTTTAAACTAGCGACATAGAGCTACGGGTTTATTGGCGTTCTTCATGTTTATTTCGCTGTATGATTTATGTTGTCGCAAACTGCCGACAAAGTGGCATTATGTAGGCCAAATTTTTACGGCCACAGCGCAGCAAAATGGGGGGTTATGATTTTACCGCTATGTACGTATGTAGAATTATAGATAGGTCTTATGTTATTAAAAAGTGAGTTAATTCTGTTTTCGCATAAATATACTCTATCTATCTTTGCTAATTACGTTTAATAAGCATCATTTGACAGAGTTTTATAAAGTTATTCAAAGATAGAAATATTAGTTGGATCAAGTTTTTGTAACAACATTGTAAAAAAAACTAAACTTATTTCAAGTAAAATTTATTATGACAGGAACTTTGTTAAATAAGTACTTAGGTACTTATTAATAAATCTGCATAAATTTACTTGAGTAGGTATAAGTAAGTACTTATTTGTAAAATGAGTTCATAATTTAATATGATTTTATAGAATAGAATTAAATAAACGAATGTTCATGAGCAACTCTTAATTTATAGTTCACCGCAACAATCATTAACAGAACGTCATAAGCCATAATACATTGTAGGAATAACTAAGATACTTTTGTAACTAATTTGTAAGTATACATATAAAGTATCTTTACAAATAATCTCTTACCATGCCAGCGCAGTCCGTCCTTCTCGCCGAGCAGCCAGATCAGCCGACACTCGATGTCCAACACTATCTGATTCGTCTTCGGAATGAATTTGGTTATCCGTTCCAGCAGAAACTTCTCTAATCCATCGACGTCCTCCAGGTCCACAGTTGACACTAAACTGCCGAGAGCTCTTTGTACATCGGCAACGTTGCTAGCGGGGACTTGTAGGTCGCACTCCATGCAGCGCCAGGGCGCGGCGGCCTGCAGCGGGCGCGCGGGCAGCAGCAGCCCCCCGCACTCCGCCTGGAAGCACTTGAGCGCCGCCAGCAGCGTGCCGCGCTCGAAGGGGTCGGCGCAGCGCGCGCACGCGCACAGGAAGTGCTTGGTCTTGGCGAGGTGCACGCGCCGCGCCGGCGTGCCCCACAGCAGCCCCGTGTAGCACGTGCACAGCTCCGCGCCCGCCGGGATCGCCTTCACCGCTATCACTATCATGTGGAAGTCACTGTTGAACGCGTGCCGAGTGTTCGGGACACAGTCGTGGTTCATCAAACTCGCTACCGGGTATAAACCTCTCTTGTGCATGTCCCCTTCGCCGTACTGATTCGATATTTGGTACGCGTTTGCGTCAAGAACACAGGAAGCCAGAATCATTAGCTTTTCTTCTTCTTTAGGAATGTCGAAGTATTTACTGAGATCCCTCACTTCATTTCCATGGGGAGGCTGAAAGTGTGCCTGTAGCGAACACAAGAATTGCCGACTCTTTTCATCGAGGAGCAGGGCCCTTATTGAAGTAAGCGCTCTCGATAGCAGCGTATCGTCGACTTCCTCGATGGGTACTTTATTGGGCCAGCGCGTAATGAGGGCACAGTCATTGTGATGCGCCGTTGAACTCTGACACTCTTCGGAACACAATAACAAACTACACTTTGGACACTTGAAGGAAGTTTGGTCATTTATTTTGGAACAGACGGTGCATCCTCGGTGTATGTTGGTCCCGGAGCGCGGTCCGCAGAGCAGCGGGTGGTCCACAAACAGCACCTGGCCCGGCGCGATGTCCCGGACGGCGAGCAGGCCGCGGCCGCCCAGTGCGGACTCGCCGGCGACCCACGCGGCCGCGCCGGGCGCCGGGTCCCAGCCCTGCCCGAGGTGCTCCTGTATGAGCGCCGACAATTGCTCCATCGGCAACATCCTGCCGCGGCTCCGCTCTCCGCACTGCACTCAGTTCCCGATACAAATATAAACATCGGCTGTGATAACGCAGATACTCAGTTGACATTTGATAAATTACATGGCCAAAAGCGAGTTAGATGCTCCGTAATTAAACACACTGCGAGCACAGAGGGAAGTCGTTACAGATGAATTTCACTTCGCGTTAGCTGCCAACCACTCGTATTTTATAATTAATGAATGTTGTCAACGTTTGATAATTATAGTTTCTTTCTAATCCAGGTGGTAGGTGGTGGCCGGTGCGCCGGGCGTGGACTGTGAGAGACGAAGCCGTGACATGTGGGAAATGTTTGCTACAAGCCGGTAGATTGCTATTTTTAAATTCACTGAGACTTGTTTAAAATTTGTGCATAAGCCCAGGTAGACGCTGTGTACACATTCTAGCAAATCGAGTAAACTGATATTATTTACGTAGGTATAGTGAATAATAAAACAATGGCTGACAGGAAAATATTGAAACAATAACAATTTGTTATTGCACAACCAAGGTGCTATCTAAGTATTTATGCAGCATATACTTAGAACTTTTTCATGTATTACATAGGTTACCATATTGTTAATTTAAGAGAAGGTCGGTAATAAAAAGGACTATAAATTAAAACTTACTTTTTAACTATAACTTTAATTATTGCCCCAGGTTCTCCCTGGTTGCCTGAAAGAGATCGCTCTTAACGATAATGATGTTTCTAGCTAAACAATTTATGACCGGCCTACAGCCATTTGAGCATTTACATTTTACGAACTAGTTTAATGTAAGTACATACTTAAGTTCTCTTACGAATTAGATACGATACCTTTGCCTACCTCATTTCTGAAGCGATCCTTCTGAGAAACCCCGAGCGTAAATAGCTTTTTCAGCAATGACCTAGACACGTAGGTAAGTACTTCCGAGTACTGTTTATATTATTTGATTGTAGGTATAATTATGTTTCTAAAACTAGACGACCGAAAAAATACTGGCTGGTCTGTTTCAGACTTCAGATTAAAATGTATTAGTTTTACTTCAAAGGAGTGCCTCGCTGATCTGTCGCTATTATTATTTAGTCGCGAAATACTAATTGGTTTTTGGCTGTAAGTTTGAGTGTTCTGGTTAGAAGTATCCAAAATTATCTTTAACTAAGCAGGTAACACACACACATAGTGAAGCAGTCAGTATACGAAGTGAAAAGATAGATTTTCAAGATCAGGTTGCTCTACAAGCACATTATGTGTTACAGAGGACCTAAGTACTTGCAGGAGTGATACGAAGTTTCGGAGAATTGTCATGACATGATCGGTCGGTATACGTGTAAATTCGATTACCGCAATAGCGCTTCGAAATATAGTTTTTTTAAAGAAGTGATGTTCATGGTCAGGAAATATACACTTAGATTTATTTAATCCACTAAAGGTATACTATACTATAGGTACATAAGTGAGTGACTTATATTAGCAGTAGATATAGGAAAAATCAAATATACACATTACTAAATTGCAAGTTTTTAAATGTACCTAGTACTCTACATACTTACTTACTTGTTTTAAATGTATGTAACTCTACATATAATTGGGTTCAATTATCAAATCTCAGATTCAGATAATGCGGAAGCGCGAAACAACAAAACTAGACTATGTCTATCTCTGTCGCTACACTGGCGGCGAGTAGCTCCAGCACTGCAGGTAGCAGGACTCTTCACGCCCCCGATATCACGTACAACAGCAGCGCCCACAATGGAAACCCGAGCCGCCCTTTGTGCCAGTACCGGCCTGGTTCGACAACCTGACCAGTCTCTGTGACCACTCCACCTAAGTGGACGCTTCACCTGCCAGTACCAATCCTTAAAACTAAATGTGTGACGTGAAAACTTCAACAGAACAATCCTGGTGCAAAATTGTCCGTGACGAACCGATCACAGTGCCCTCTGCACTATGCAGACAGTGTACGACTACTATGAAGACGACTGCCCCTGGTATTACTTCGATAGCTCCTACAAAACCTTACTCGGCGGTTGCCTCATAGTTTTCGGTAGGTTTCACCAAGTGGCCCAATATGGAAGTTGTGAGATCTGGCATGATATCGTTGGCGGTGTGTTGCAGGTACGTTCGGGGTGCTGCTCAACGGTTGGCTGTTCGCCACATTCATCCACAGTCACCTCCTGACCCTGAGGAGCCACATACTAGTGCTTAACCTTTGTACGGCGTCACTTGCCAGAAACCTGCTGGCATTTCCATTCGCGAGCTCATCAGCATTAGCCAAGAGGTAACGAATTTCGGAAACATTTATAACAGTCTAACATAATTTTCGACTAATTAATCATATCGTAAATGATTGCTACAACGCATCACTTCTAATTTCCAGATGGCTATTCGGGTCGTCATGCTGCCAGTTGTATGCATTCGTGAATCAGTTTATTGGTGTATTTCAAATGGTGGCACTGGTCGTTATTTCCTTGGAAAGATATTTTCAAGTTAAAGGCTTTAAATATGGCAAGTATTATTTAATAACTGAAACCTCAATTTTTACACAAATGTACGGTCAGCTGCATAAGTATCTATGCACTTCTGTACCTTGTTGAATTGACGAACCGTCAATGTTTCAATTAATTGATAGGCGGTTTCAGATTAAAAAGGTACAAAAGTGTACAGAATTATGCTTATAAGTTTGTACTTATGCAGCTGACTGCACCTTTCATTTCAAGAATGAAGGCCTGAAAAATTCCCTCTTCCAGAGCAAGAGATGAGCCTGTTCTTCCACTGGCTGCTGGTGGGCGTGTGCTGGGCGGCGGCGGTGGTGCTCGCCACGCCGCCGCTGTTCGGCTACGGGGTCTACTCGTGTGACGTCACCAGCACTGTCTGCACCTTCCTCTGGCCCTCGCTGCTCTCCGGTGCCAAGCAGCTCGGCTTCAGCATACTTTTACTTATACTCGGTGGCTTATTACCTATTTTCATTATGTAAGTATGCAAGATAATTGTGGATTTTAATCGTTATCATCATCAGCCGATAGGCCTCCATTTCTGGATAATGGCTCTACCAAGTTCTGTAACAATTCTCTTTTCTCTGACTGCGTCATGCAGCTACTACAGCTGAGGTTGAGGGGTCCGGAGAACGTAATTAACCCAATATTTGCGTCATCGTTGTGTGCATTCGATGACTCGACAACTTCAACGCCGATTGTATACTGCTACGCAGCCTTTAGCAACTTCATTAGTGCCTGATGTGTTCAATATTATGTGCCTTTATTTCAGTAATTGATAAAATGTCATCCTCATTCATCAATCCCATTTATTTTTCAGATTTTACTTCATTATCAGGACAATACCGCTAGAAAAGAGATACTACAAAGGGGAACAACAAAAAGACTTCCGTAGTCTTACTAAGGTGAGAAACTAATAATATAATCCTGCATCACACACATTTGCAACAGTACGCTGACTAGGAAGTACTTTTGGAGCATCTTCATCTGTACCTAATACAGAAGAGACCAGAGAATGAAACACAGATCCAGAAGCTTAACTGCCAGTTTCAATAACTCTATCTACCGATGACTGGTAGTTACTTTCATACTATTTTAAAAGTTAGAAACTGTAAAAATGTAATGAAAGTAACTAACCCGTAATCGGTAATTAGAGTCATTGAAACTGGCAGTAATTATACCACAAACGCTATTCCAGACTCTGCACGGGGTGTGCGTGACGACGCTGGTCCTGTGGCTGCCGTCGGCCGTGCTGGCGGCGTGGCAGTGGGCGCCGCTGCTGGTGTACGGCTACCGGCTGCACGTGCCGCCCGCCCTCGCCGTCGTCGCGCCCGCTGCTGCTGAGGTAGGGCTTGGATTTGAGGAACTTTTGCTGAGTTGCAGACAGGAACCTTAAGCTAATGTCGACATTAAATCAATGTGTCTCTTTCTACCCATATACTGTCAAATCAAGGCAGCAATACATTTAAGGACGACATTAACTTAAAGTTCATTTCTGCAAGTCAGTGTTCGTATTATACATATATAGGTACAAGGCATTAGAATCGTGGCTGGGGGAAAGCATCATGTTACCACCGACTCGTTGGTAAGATGCTGATTGTTACTTGAGAAAGCTCTATACAGTGCGGTGGGTTAGCATAGGTAGCGGATGTTGATTTATATTGGTGAACTTTAATCAGGGAACCGGTAGTGGCTGGATGAGGATATTGAGAGTTGTGGTGCTTCTTCTTGTAGGCCCATCACCGCCCATGGATGTGTAATGTGTGCTGATTTGGTATAATACAATCACTTCCAAGAAATTACTTTATCATACAATCAGTAAAACAATTTAGCAAGTGCCAATAAATTTCATATTGAATTAAAGTCTGTATAAAAACACCTTGCGCAATCAATTGCTTGTTTGCCAAAAACAAAACGATTAAATCAGTCTCAATCTGCGAGGTCAAAATAATTGTAGACCTCTCTTTTCTGTGTCTTTATTGATTCCTTGATTTATTATGATTCAGGCGGCAACGAGCGTCCCTGTACTATGCTATCTGCTGGGAAACGAGCGACTCCGAGCAGCCCTGCTGGGCCGCATGAGGAAACACTACGCACTGCTGCGGCCTGATAAAGCGAAGCGATTCCACCGAGCATAGGAGCGTCTCGTGGTACCGGCCATTGGATCACCGTTTGCAAAGAAAATGAAGAACATCCGGCCGGACATAATCTAATCCCGCGCTGGCGGGAAGCTGGATGGCTGGTGTGGGTCAAAGACTAAGTTATCAAGAAGACAGGAGCTTTAAATTAATTAAAGTATTTTTTATCAATTACTGAGTTTGTTTCCTTTATGTACCTACGAAAATCGTAAGTTGTTCGCGATTTTACATAAATACGCAGCACAGATGGAATGTTCAAAGAACCATTAATAATAATAATCTGAAATATTTTAATTTATATGTAGAGTTGACAAATATTAATATGAGTAAGTACGTATGTATACTCAAGGATTTTCACGGAGCTGGTGTATGCAAACAGATGCGAATGACGCCATCACATGCCCACGCTCAGTTACACCTCGCATCTTCAATTAATTACCTGAAATTTATGGAACCAATCTTTTTCATGGCCGCGGAAATTAAATCATTGCGAAAGAAAAAATACTAAGTTCTTTAAATATGTATAAAGAATGGGCATAAAATAATTTATGTTTCTTCTTCCTACTTTTATACCCACTGATATAACAGGTTCTGAAGTACAAAATTTTTATTGAAGTTCAGAAAGTACTTAGTGCATTTTTTTACTGAACTCAATAATTTAACATAATAAAGTAACCTCAGTGAGCTTGGATTTGGTTCCTCTTGGCGAGTAGTTTATTTATTTACTGTTGTTCAATCATTTATTCAAGGTTATAATATAAATTAACATTTAACTAATGAAGCCTAACCTAATTGTAAATAAAATTATGAAAACTGAACTAAAAGATAAAATTTTACAAATTCAAAGTATTCGCCTCAATCTTTTAGTTCAGTTTTCATAACTTTATTTACTTATTTATTTTATTTTAGGAAAACTTAAAGCACAATTAACGACCGAACGATAACCCCATCGAATTTTGGTTTTTCTATGATTCGTCTTGACTACTTTAAATGCTAGATAGTAAACCAGGTTCTGTGATGGTAAGCAGGTAAGATTTAACCTTTGACGTTTGCACACATGTACATGAGATGTAAATGGAATATTACAACTACACTGCGCAGCGGACACAAAGCGGTTAACCAGACCGGAACATAACTTGACTTAAGGAACGAGAGAATACACCTATATTATGTAGCTACTCAAGTATAAACTGTAATGTAATCCTGTAATTGTGTGGCGCTGAGTCGAGGCTCGAGCGCGAGGCTGCGGCTGCAAGTGTACTCCGATCATTTTCAGAGATCAGCCGGCCACGCATGCGCCCTGGCTTCCATCATTTCATTGACCGTACAACTTTTCACTCTGAGCCCGGATAATTAAGGTCCATTTTTCTTCTATTTATATCCGCGAATCTGGTTATCCTGTTGCGTTGTGTTTGTCAACATAAAGTGAGTCAGAGAATTGATTTTGCTAGTCAGTTTTGATGGAGGTGTACTTCCTGCCGCCATCCATCAGATTTTTCTTAAAAGATTCATCATCCCAGAAGAGTATTAGTGACAAATTGTGTTTATTTACCTATTTTGCTGGCGCTCTTTATTTTAATTGTTAAACATCTCTGCTATTTCGAAAACTGAAAATGTAATATCTCCTCCTACGCACTTTGATCCAAGCAGCTTTCAGAAATCTATTGCGTTGCGGCGAATTTCCTTACAAAGGGCATGAGAGTACTCAAAGTTTTCGATATTTTTATGTCTTTTGATATTTTGGTTTCTCTCAGCTATTTTGTAATGTCACCGGCTGAACGTTGTTCCTGGGATATTTACAATGAAGGCTCACAACAACTATTGGGATATGGACTTTACATCACAGGTATCCATATTTGTTTTGTAATAATTTTATTGCGTCACCACATCTCAGTGCTAATTAATCAATACCAACTTTACGAAATATTATGATTCGATGATACTCGCAATAATAATTAACTAAAAATAATGCATTTAGTAATTTCATAAGTATACTAACCCAACTATTCTTCTCTCTCAATCTAACATCCCCAACATTCTCTCCGCAGGGGTGTTCTCTCTCTTCATGAGCGCGCTGGTGGTGGCGGCGCTGGTGAAGAGTTCTCTGACGGAGGAGCGCAGCTTCCTGGGACTCCGCACCGTCTGCGCCGCCGGGCTGGTCCGCTCCTGGGTCTTCGGCTTTCTCTTCAGCGGAGCTTCGGCTATTAGTGGCAGGTATGGACCTTAACACATGAAGTTATGGACCTTAACACATTAAGTTATGGACCTTAACACACGTAACACCATACGTTTGTTAGAAGTTATTATTATTATTATTACATTATTTGTATTTCAGGTGGTTATTTAACCCAGACATTTGCCCTATCTTTGGATTCTTCAAGCAGTTTGCGAGTGTGTACCAGATCGAAGCCGTCACCCACCTGTGCATCGAGAGATACGTCCACGCCAAATACGTTAAGAATGGTAAGGCACAACCCTATTTAAATAACTAATTTAATATCTATCTTCTTACTTTTGCATATGCGATGTGAATATCTAACCAGGCACTGCGGTTCTCTTGTAACGCTACCTTTAATACTTGTTGGTTATACAATGCAGCTTGAAAAGTACCCCTTCCTTTATTTAAAGGAATATTTAGACTATTGTTAAGTGGTAATGCACGGTAATTAGCACGCGTTAGGAATAAAAATATTACTTACGTCTATGTAACTAATGTAAATATGTATTCTATACCACTAAAACTAAAAACTAGGTCAAATGCTAAGTAGATACTTACTTCGATAGGTACGAGTAATAATTTTATATTTATGCACTCTTTCAGGCTGGGAAATGACGAAGTACCACTACGTGCTTTTCAACTTCCTGTGCTGGACCTTCGCCTTCGTCTACTCCCTGCTGCCGTTCATCTTCGGAGGCACCTACGCTCTGGACTTCACCTGCGCTTCCTGCGCCCTGGACCTGGTCTTGCCAACGAACTATGGGAAATATCTAATGGCTACGCTCTTGTTCTTCCAAAGCGTGAAACCTGTTCTTTTCATGTAAGTTATACAATACCTATGTTAATGTTGTGTTAACGTAAAGGAACTTTAAGCTAATGTCGACATTTGTCTCTTTCTGTCCGAATACTACTGTCAAAACAGTCGACTTTGTGCCATTCTTGAAGTACCAACTTACTCATTTATACATTGCCTGTTGTATATTTTCAGGGGCTACATGCTGTACCACGCCATTGCAATTGAACAGAAGTGTTTCGATAAAGAAGAACACCGCAACCAGCTGCTATTTACTCAGGTACATCATGAGTTCATTACTTGTATGAATGTAACTTTATTTTTAAATTACTTCCAATACTTAAGAAAAATATTTTTATAATTTATCTTAAAAATTCTACTAACACTCACCCATATTCTGATAAATTTTATCAGGATAAAACTGCAGTATTTAATCTTCCTGCTCAAAGAGCCAGCTATAGTGACTTATCAACTGTACCTTCAATATACCTTCGGCGCACCCTTGCAATTCAGCGACTGACAACTATTCTAATCGGCTAATCCTTTCACCATCGCCACACCCTACCCTAGCTGTGTTTAAGTCAGTGCGCGCTCATATAATCATCGTCACCATATTTCAAGACGACGTTGACGACTCTCGCAAACTAACGTAACTCTCGTTAACTAATCATCTTCACAATAATTCCAGACGACGGTGAAGCTGACCCTCGCGGCAGTGGCTTGCTGGACTCCCGTTTTCCTGGCGACGGCCTGGGCGGTGGTGCCTCAGCTGTGGGGGGCGCCGGCGCCGCAGCCCCCGCGCGCGCTCGCCTTGGCCGCTGCCTTCGGATCTGAGGTATGCTGATTGTGCTGTCAGTGTAAGCTAGGATTTTAGAGTATTTTATTTTTAAAGTAGGTAACTATTCCTTAGGCTGAAATCAACAACCGCACGCAGTTTCTGCGATGTAGTCCGTCTGTTATCAGTTATCAGTCTTATCTGTATAGGCACTTGCATATTATTATACCATGGGCTCTTGCTAAACGAAGTTTCGGAGAGCTGTCATGCAATAAAAAATATTGTGTAGCCGTAGTAATAAATAAGCAATGTAGAGCAGCAAAAACTCAATTCGTTCCCATGATTTACATAAGTTTGTAAAACATTTGGCTCTAATTCGTAATTTTATAACTTTTCAGCTGAACCCTGGAGCGATTGCTTTGACCATCTTGTGCAGCAACGAGCAGGTGCGCCAGGCGACCCGCGGCCTCTTCGGCAAACCGGCCCATCTCAAGGACGACTAAATTATTAAAATAATCATAAAAAATATTCTATCCTTACCGTAGTGGAATGCAATTCTTGTGATAGAAATAGATGAATAAAACAAAGAAATATATTATATTTGACTCCAGTCAAGTTTATATATACTTATAGTTATATTTATTTATGTACAATGGTATCGTATTACATACGATGGCAAGAATAATAACAATATAAAGATACAACAAAATTTGTACGAAGAATTATCAGCACGCCGTTACTGTTTGGAAATATCTAAGTCAGTCCGTATTTATAGATGCTACTACAAGTAAATATTCTACTCAAAGATATAGGTAATATATGTATGAACACAAAATGATAAATTAACAAGTAGAATATTTAAAAAGATTTTTGGTAACTTTTTGTGTACTTAGTTGCTTAATTATGATTCTTACGATACGACGATAAAAATAATGCACACACAAGCTAAATCAATTCTGCTTGATAAGTATACAGTGGTTGGACCTCATCATCATCGTCGCAAGCATTGGTCCGCAATAAGGCCATTATGAACTGTGACTGTTTCATGTACACCATCATCATCATCAACCTATAATTGTCCACTGCTGGACATATTATGTAGTAGGCCTCTTACAAGGAGCGCTATCAACGCTCTTTCAATGTACATAGGTGCACAGAAATAAACTTATGCTATTACAATATAGTGTGTTAAATTATGAACTAAAACTAGTAATTAACACTATACAAAATAGGCTTCATATTATTATCATTATCAATTGGTTGCAGTTCTTATTTGTTTGAGGCCCCAGTGTGACACTATGAACGTTTGACTATATTACACGTAACTTCACTAAACTATAGGAAATCATAATTGAACCCACATTATTAGCACTAAAGTTCGATTCACACACTTTGTTTATGTTCCTTGGAATGAGTCGCAGTTACGTTGAACAGTTCACATTCATCCTTGTCTTCGTCGTAGTTCTGATTCTTTTCAAACTGCTCATCGAAGTTATCTAAGTAATTAGTATATACCCTGTTGCTGAAAGAGTCTTCAGTGATAGTTCTAGAAGATGAGGAGGGGCTGTTGAGCACGATGATGGGGTAGTCGTGCCAAGAGCCTCTGAAGGCGTCCTGCTATATCTCCTCCATGTCGATGTCCTGGGCCCACCTCTCCTTCTTGCTGCGTCGCTCCAGGCACGGGATCAGGAACAGGATGACGCCACTCAGTGATATGGTGCCGCCGGCGACGTAGAATGCTGGCTTGTACGACCCGAGCTGATCAAAAAGCCATCCTGAAATTGATCAAAAGAACAGGTTAGGAACCCATGTGACATATTATGATCATGATCGTTGTCGGGTAAGTGGTTAACCCGACTGTAAGATAATTTCTAGCTGCCTGAAGGTCTCTAACTAAGCTTTACGACGGCTGTCGAAACAGTAACCGGGATCCATGGCACGTGCCGTCGCATATACGCACCGAGGCTATGGAATTTATGGAGGAAATTTGTAAAAATGTGGACTTGGTTTTATATAAGTACGTCCGACGCACACTAGGTAGTCAGCGTATAACAGTCCTTTCACCACTATTTCAAACGTTAGTTCTGTTAATTCTGTCTATAGAAAAATTATTATCACCTGCAAAAGGCGGTCCGATGAGGGAAGCGATTCCCTGGAACAGCAGCAGCAGCCCGAAGGCGTTGGTGAGTCGCTCGAGGCCGAGCAGGTCCACCAGCACCACGGACGTCAGCCCCACGTAGGCGCCGATGGTGAAGCCGAACGTCGTCGCGTACAGCGCCAGGCCCCAGAACTCCCAGCACAGCATCGCCATCGCCGTCGCTGGAATTATAAGAGTCTATAGTCTCTAGAACATCTTTTGTACTGTCATTTCAGTGTGGATCAGAAAGCTCAGATACATACCTATGCCAGCAATGGTGAGACACAAGTTGTAGGCCAAGAGTCGGTTGACCCACGGCTGGTCGCTGATGAACCCAAGGACGATCCGTCCCACTAAGTTGGATGCGCCAATGATGGATATTAAATAAGCAGGATTTTGCACGTCCAACTTTTCTGACATCGATACTGTGTAAACGTATGGTATATAAAATCCAATACTGGTCAAAAAATTGGACAGGGAAAAGAGAAGAAATACTGGATCGATGAGGAGCGATAAATCCAACATTTCTGACAAGATGGCCTTTGATTCTGCGGCGCAGGGCAGCCAGGCACATCGCTCCTCAGATTGTTCTTTGGCTGCGAACATTCGTCTCTCCGGCGAGGGTGCCCTGAACTTGGCCAGGCTCTGCATGCTGCCCTGGTATAGAACGTCAGGCCTTTGCATAATGCCGCTACCACTCCTGGAATGTATTTTATGATTGTGATCATGGTTTTTGTTCAGCGCTGGTTGCGATAGGGTCAGTCTTGCGATATCTCCATCCTCCACGTTACCGTTGGCTCTCACTACATGCTCTTGACTTTGTGACCTTTTTAGTGGGGACTTCTCACTTTTTGGGAGCATTGGTTCAGAGGCAGGGGTCCTGGGTAGGTCTGGAACTGGCCGAAACATAAGTCCTAGTGGCACACAGTTGAGGATTAGCGCCCCGATAATGGCCATCGCTCCTCGCCAGCCATAGTTCTCTATTAGAGCTGATGTGATCGGCGCAAAGAGAAATGTGCCGAGGCCGGACCCGCATACCGCGATTCCTGAAACATTGAGAAAATCTTGGTTATAGAAATGGTTCATAATAAATACAGTAAAAAAAATGTTATGTAAAACTGATCTTTGATAAACTATATCTATAATTAACAATTTAGGAAAGGTAACTGTCTCAACTAAGTTATTTATTTAAAAACCTGATGGCTGATGAACCGAATTCTGTACATGCGACTGAGAATCCAACCGTAATCGGAACACATACCAGTGGCCAAGCTCCTGTATTTCTCGAACCAGACGGTGACGCTGACGATGGCGGGCAGGTAGATGAGGCCGAAGCCGAAGCCGCCGCCCACGCCGATGGTGAAGATCAGCGTGAGGATGTTCTGCGCGTATGCTGACGCGATGACGCACGCGGCGGACAGCAGCGCGCCCGCCACCGTCACCGCCTGGCAGCCCCAGCGGTTTACTAGCGAGCTGGAGATCGGACCTGGAATGATGAAGAAGAGTTTGTTTAGTTTTAACGCTTAGAATAATTGTTTTGGAAATGAGAAATTTCCTTGCGTAATTTAACCTTATTTGGAATAGTATCGCTACATATTTATGAAATGCAAGACTAACAATATTTTTAATTCAATACTTTATTTGTAATAGTTGTCTGAGTGAGAAGATAGTAAATTTGTTAAGTATAGCATAGATATTATTTGTTTTTAACTTAAATATTTTATGTTATATTGCACTTTTTTGTAATATTATTATATACCTAGCACTTTATATCATTAAAATAGTAATGTGATCCCGAGAGGAGGGACGGGGTCTCTGTAATACAGGTCTCGACTTAGCACAGGACCCCGGCGCTAAGTTTTCTTTGTAAAATGTTTTAATGAATAAAGATTTTTAATTTAATTTTTTTAATTAATTTTTAAAAAAAAAACAAGATACAATGGTGTTACATTGTATGAGAAAAGTATGATGATTAAGAATTTATGTGAGTACATACACAAATGTAATGTCAATTACGACAACCATTTAATTTATAGTTATAGTGTATTTAAATACAATTTTCATTTTCAATTAATAATTAATTACTGTGTAACACTGAAAACAAAGGAACTTTATGCTAATGTCGGCATTAAAAATATATCGCAGCTTTGTTTTGACAGTGTATGGACCAATAAAGCCAGACATAGATTTAATTGCTCACTACTTGCTACCTAATTCTATGATCTTGGTACCGCTATGATCATTTGTCTCACTAATAATTTGGAAATTTCTGCCACTCGGCAATCGTATCTTACATTTTCATCTTCAATTAATAATTAACTAGGTAGGTTTGAGGTAGGTACTGTGCAACTGTGTAAGACTTCATATCTCTAAACTTAAATGCTTGCCTGTCAAAGGGTTAATATTTCCCCTGATTACCTGAGCTGAGCGTGACGCCGACGAGGATGGACACGATCCAGGCGGTCTTGCCCTTGCCCTCGTGGAAGTAGTCCAGGAACTCCGCGTAGAACACGCCGAACGAGTATGTCATGCCGTCCGCTGGAAACAAGAGAAGGGGGCTCCGTTAGACATGTTGTGAAGGGGATTTACCTTATGTGTAGTACTTAGTACATCTCAAAAGTTACATTGCACGAAAAACGCAACGCATATTATATTCTTTGTATAGAAATTCACAGAAGCGCGTGCACTTCATCGGCATTGCCGACGACGAAATCCGTGTCCGATACGTACGATAGTGGACGCTTCAAATTATATCCGGCTACTGCGTGCCCGCGGCAATTCATTTTATACAGGTTGATGCAAATTCAGAACAGCTTTAGTCTGTTTTTTGACAATTTGCAAAAAAATATTTATATATATATTTATGCTTTCCATAGAAACTTTGTTGGTCAAGTGACTTTTTTCTATATGTGAATAATTATTTACACAACAGAAGTTTATAGGGTGGGGAGGATTAGTAAAAACCCAGCATAAAGTTTGATGACCACAGGGCAAAGTGAGTCCCTTGCTTTATCTACTTTTGTTCAGGTAAAAGGCAGAGAATTTCATTTTGTTATAGGAGGAGAGGAGGTGAGGAAAAATAAAGAAGATATAAGGGCTTAACTGGCAGTTTTGCTAATCCGCATGAAAACTAATGAATAACAGAAGGAGGTCCTAAACCTATGCTCTGGCTTTACAAAAATCCAGGAAAGTATAGTTGATCTCATAAACTTAGTTAGGGAGGTGTTTTGGGATATACGATTCTGTATGTATGTATATAGTATATATGTTAAAATTTTATTAAGATAAGCCTGTGTTTCTACTACTTATTCACAGGTGACAGCCAAAAATACTTATCCCATCAAAAACAATACTTGTCAAAAAAAAACCAAGTCTCGTAACTCAGTTGTTCTACGGTAAAAAGTTGTGAGATCCATGTAATACCAAGTCTTATCCACGCACGCATCTCAATCTTAAAAATATTTAATGTTTTATATAAATATATTGACTCGGCCATCGCATGGAAACACGTGTTAATTTAATTATTAAGTGCGACGTCGATGTTATTAACAATTTCAATATTTAGTCTTGCTCTTCTTAAAATTTACATTTACTGCTTGAAATAATTAAAGTATAATAATAGGTAAACTTTGCGCTATAAATAATGCGAAAGTTATATATCTGATTACACTTGATAACGTCAAAATAATTAAATAGCAAATACCATACCAGATAAAACCAGTTTTTCGGTTATGTAGACTTAAAAGTATTCTTATGTACACTTTATTATTTACCATCATATCATTTTATTGTAAATAGTAAAATAAAGTTGTCATGGAACTTTTACCGTCCTTTATCAAATAAACCTGAAGAGACACTTAAGTACATAGCTTGTAATTTTCCTAAGAATAGAAAGTAATTTACATATTTCCAGAAAAAAACAAGTAAATTGGCAAAAAACACGGGAAATGTAAGTACCTACTCTGGTTTCAATACTTTCACCCAAGATTAAAGTAATTTGGGCTATATAATCTTGGCATTGAAAATTATCTCCGTACCTCCGAAATCGATACAGAAGTTTCACTGAAGATACAAAAAAATGTCACGTACATTATCTGGCCCAATTTTCTTTAGATACAAAATAAAGAAAGTCTCTTTCTGTATGGGTTCCGCTAAATTTATCTTTATATATCTTTAAGCATGTTAGTATGTAGATATTTAGTGAGGAAAAGTGTACTTGTAGAATATTAATTACTAACCACAAGTATG
Organism: Plutella xylostella; assembly: GCF_932276165.1. Lineage (NCBI taxonomy): Eukaryota > Metazoa > Arthropoda > Insecta > Lepidoptera > Plutellidae > Plutella > Plutella xylostella. Next base: position 3,625,207 of record NC_063984.1, on the reverse strand, counting down.
TAGGTACTTTTAATATATATTATTCTTGCCATCTGAACAATTAAGTATGACTCTGTTATAAAACAATCGAAGCCAAAAATATCCTACTCGGATACAAACTTTTTCAAAGACTTAATATTACCTACATAAACAACTCCCTTACTTTTTGACCACAGGTTAAATTTAAACCAATGCAACGGAACCCTAACACGTGTCTATCACGCCTTGATCCAATGTTCAGAGTGTGATCTCGCTAACGACACCAGAATTTCTTTCGCTGACTCAAATATTTTTATTGCAGACCGAACAGGATTGCCCGGGAAATGCTCCGATCATTCTGCTGTTACATGTTCAGAAAATCTTTACTTACTATAAGAATCGATTTTCTGGGTTGTATGAACACAATTTACTGTTGGCGAAGTTTTTGTTTCTACCAACTCATCTTGACCTATGTACAAACATTATGATAACCGAGTTAATCAAAACGTTATTTTAAGTTTAGGTAATGGCTAATTTTCTGTTATCTTTTTGCAACGCCTCCCAATTTATGAATAAACCGCTTGTTTTCAAATTACTCGTAGTGACTGCCCTCCTCGCCCATTCAACTACAATTGTTGATAAGCGCCTACTTAGATAAATTTTTTATGTGTTTATAAGTAAAGTGATATAGGTTTGAATGGATTGTTGTCGTCATAGAAGTCAATCTTTCTTCGATAACAGAACTTGGTCAACATATTTTATCGTATCCTATGATCCCGCTTGAAGACCTAATATACATAGGTATATTAGGTACTGTTAGATTTGTCCATAGGGACAAATCTAACAGTAGCTCTATACTCTAGAAAAGTTACTTGGTAAGAGCCTCAGTGACCGAGGGGTACTTCAGTAAGAGCTATGCCGTGTTCCTTGAGTGGTTGCCAAAGGGATCGCCAACGCAAATATAAGCGGAAACTCGGAATGAGTAAAGGCGCATCTCCACTAAAGGAAAGTTGGCAACTTTTGTAGAGTTGTCAGAGTTGCCTTGAGCTTTCATTCGACTCAGAGTTCTCAACAAAGCAATTTGTAAATAGTTGTTATATTCATCTATGTTTGTTAGAAAGACATGAGCGTTTGGTAACTTAGTCTGATAACGCGCCCACTTCTCACGCACATATATGTAGAGAAATGGTGGACCATAGGTAGTGGAGCTCAGGAAGCGAGTTTATACCTTCAGCGAGCATGCACAGACGTTTTATTAGAGTCAGGCAGGTGCAGGTATGTACTATCGAACAAAAAAGTGAGTTGCCACTTTTAAAACAAATCCTTTGCAATCCCAAATTTGCCTTTGCCTGTTTTTTTAACCAACCCCATTATTTTAAATTTCTTCCTTTGTATTATTTATTGCTTTCGGATTTTTGCACCTTTAAGACAATGCAATGTTGTTTTGTGTTTACACATCTGGTGGCAATAGAGACAGTAACTTTTGGTCAACTTGTACCCCATTGGTCAAGAGCGAGTCATTGATGGCTGATGCCTGCAAAGGAAAATGATCCTTGAGGGGGTCCACACTTTTTTGTTCGATAGTACGAACACCACCGCAAAAGATAGAAGATAGAATAGAAATAGTTTGTTCGAATATTTTATGCTCTATCTTATAAAACTTCTGACTGAAGGCGCACCGGCCCCATATATGTGTGTAAGACAAATAAGTAATATTTTTTTGCATTTTTTTGTAGTGAGCTGTTAGATATCATTGCTTTAATGTTATAACTTAGAATCTCTGTAAATACACGTATAAAGATAGACTTGTTAATGAAATATTAAATTTATACCAGTTAGAAAAGTATACTAAATAATTCTGCTCATAACTGCGGAAAAGATATGAAAGTATTATTAACCCCCAGCGGGAAACACATGGTTATTGTAAAAGTTAGTTCAGTGAGATTATATGAACGTGAGATGCTTAGTTTTATATTCATTTTATTACTCTAAAGTTCATACTTTATTTCCGTACTAGCTGTTCCCGCGAGCTTCGCTTCGCCTTAAAAAGTTTTCCCGTGGGAATTCCGGGATAAAAAGTAGCCTATGTTCTTTCTCAGGGTCTAGACCATATGTACTTATACCAAATTTCATGCAAATCCGTTCAGTAGTTTTGGCGTGAAAGAGTAACAGACAGACAGACAGACAGATGAGACAGACACAGTTACTTTCGCATTTATAATATTAGTTAGGAAGTTAGGATTAGGGTTCCGTACATCAAAAGGGAAAAACGGATCCCAACTTCATTGCCTTAAAGGTGTGATAGTATAATTATCTTTGCTATGAAAACAATCCGGATGGGACTTTCCTTCGACGAAGTAAAGGTTAATATGTTTCATAATGCCGTGGCCTCGTGGCCTTCACACAATCAACGCATTTCTTTGAGCGACAGTCCCGTGGCACGCGATATTGAGTTTTACTGCAAAATGTTGAGAATGGGGGCAATCGTGCCAGCGATGCCGCTATGTCCTTATCATGTCATATTCTTTTCTTACTTATTTATCGTCGGGTTAAGGTTAAGTTGTTATTTATTAAATAAGTAAGTTAACTTGAGTTTCGCATAAACAAGACCCGTGATTTTGTATTCATAAGAAGCTTGCTACTTGAGTTAATTATCTTTAGTTACACTTTGTATTTTTTTCTGATCGTGGAATGAAAGCTTGGAAACGTTCCGATTTCCTGATCGCTAGATCTTGTGGCCTAGATAAGTACATAATATATATAGTACCTCTATGTTTTATACATGTCTGTCCTATTTTTCTGTCTATATCCCTGATAATGTGATTGCTAATCTGTTGTCTGTTTCAAGGATTCAATAGATTAGAGCTAATCTTTTTTAAAATACGGGTAAATACCTACCTACTATAAATATACGATTGAAGCTTCAACCATATCGAGATAATGTAGTATCGATTGGTTCCGTATTTGATAAGAGACGTTAATATTTATGAGCGGGTGGAGCGAGATTCAATACAATCACATTCATCTAATATTATCCTTACTATCCTTACTAATATTATAAATGCGAAAGTAACTGTGTCTGTCTGTCTGTCTGTCTGTCTGTCTGTTACTCTTTCACGCCAAAACTACTGAACGGATTTGAATGAAATTTGGTATACATACGGTCTAGACCCTGGGAAAAAACATAGGCTACTTTTTATCCCGGAATTCCCACGGGAAAACTTTTTAAGGCGAAGCGAAGCGCGCGGGAACAGCTATTAAGTATATTTCACCATTACATTAGACGATTCCGTAAGGAATTAATCATAGTAGGCTCACAAGCCTCACAGCTAATATCATCAGAGTGAATGTAAAAAGTGCTCCTAAACATCTTCAATATTGAAGTATCAGATCAATTAAAAACCGTAAGTACCTATAAGTATTTGGTGACGGCATTTTACAAGTTTGATCGGTACATAGAACGTCGTATCAATTAATAATAAAATCTTTTAAAATACTATGTAAGTAGAATGCTACAAAATATGCTAGGTAGGTACCGTAAAACTTGCATTCTGACTTGTACTCGTAATCAAAACTGACAATAGTTAAACGACAAACTGCCATGAACTAACAATGCTTTATAAGCACTAAACGTTTCAGTCACGCTATCTCCGTTCTAGCTCCAACCTAGACTAAATGCCTAGGTGAGGAGAGTAATGAGTAGAGTTAAATTTATATATGAACTTACAGATAAATTCCGGATGAAAGGACTGAATTTTATAATGAAATAAATCCTACAAATCGAATTTGTCGTTTGAAAATCCATTAAATAATCCAATGGTTCGGACGGTGGGCAAGTTATTTAGTAATACATGTCTATCATAGAATATTGAGTACAGATGTCTGTTGTTATTAAACAATATTGGATCGACAAATCCTCTATCACCAACTTTAGGTTTAAACCGTATAAATATCAATTCAGATAAACTGAATTATAAATCAAATTGTAAATAAGGTAAAATGAGGCCCTCTGCCAGGCGAAGAATTCAGTAGTAGTGGGCGTCGATCCCAGGCCATCTCATTACTGTAACCTAAAATGGCGGGTCAATGGAGCATAACACGATTCTGGGAACCCACAGGATATTTATGTACATATGTATTGTATAGGTACATAGTGGATACACATATAAAGATATACAGAACTCATTTGGGAATTTGTGACTATTATTATTTAAAGTAACATCTTAAGACTTCTATGAACTGAATCGGTATCCTGACTGCAGTTTTTCACACGAAATTTTCTTTCACCGTAACAGTATGTGGTTTAGTTGTACTTAAAATCGTTATTTCTTAAAAATCATTGATATATTTGACAGGATTCGAACCCAAGGCCTGACGAATGAGAGCAGAAACCGTATCCGGTACGACTCTATCACGTGATGTATACTTAATTAAATAAGATGTTGACAAGGTATTTAGAAGTTTAGTGGTAAGTAATTATTATCAGTACCTACTATAGTTAATAATAGATAGTAGTTAGTTTATTTAGTATTTAGTAGAGTTTATTTAAGTGTAAGTATTTGATCAAAATTAAAACAATGATGGGTAGTATGCAATGCAGTTACAGACTATGTCACGTGAGTTGGAATACTTGGAATAAAGTAATTGGATCACATACTGTACCTAATTATAATTCACAATTACATGAAAGCATAACTCGATTTCGTTGTTACAAAATGTTGGTACGTAGAACATCGAGCATTATGCTTGTCTCAGCCTCATTTTTTAAATGTTTATTGGAGTTCTTTATTAACTTGCTAACATACAGTAGGTAAGTAATGACGATGACGTTGCAAAACGATACAACCTCATATCGTCCGTATATAGTTCAATGACAAAACAAGAGTTCTGTAATTATCAATGTAATGCAATGCAGTAGGCTGTCACCTTTGTCAAGCTTGATAACATATTCATAATAATTATGAAATATTACTACAAATTGTAAGTACTCACTATCTAATAATGTTTGCACAGCAAACAATTAACAGTAAGTAGGTATAAGAAGCATCTATTGCAAAGTTTGCCAACTCAGAACTACCAACTTAAGCTTTAGTAAACAGTACTTATTAAAGTAAGTACAGAAATAGAAATGTGAATTATTATTTACGATATGGCATTAATTCAATATCTATAAATTGGTAAAAATATTTTTTCACTTATAGGTATATTGTTTTCACACGATACCCATTTTCTTTCTTTCTATTTCCTATCAATTTGGTTGTCTGGAAGAGATTACTTTTAGTAATAAGGCCGCCGATTGTGCTATTTATTTTCTTTTCTTGTTTGTAACTCTGTTTCTGTTTGTGTGCAATAAAGAGTATTTTATCTTTATTTTTAATATTATATAAGTGTATGTATATGGAAACTGTGAGAGCCCAATAATGTATTTTTGTCCAACCTTGAACTGTGTATACCTATAAATAAGAGTTCCATGTTTATTAAATGACGGTGGTCGCCGCAGCTCCACCCTTACGGTCTATTTGTGGCTTCAATGCGCCACTTTTAACCGAATCAATTTTTAGCTTCCGCATTTTCATAAGAGAGTTAGTAAAAGTTTCTTAATATGTAATTGTGCATTCACGTGATCAAACATAATTTAAAATGGTAATGGAATTTAAATAGGTTCGCACTTTTTAAATGTTATGTGATGGAAGGGAGTATAGGAACGTGTGTATCTCAGACCAATGAGATCATCACAAATGCGTCTATTAGATTTCCCATCACATAGTACTGAATTTTACAGTACCTCATTTACGGTTACAGCTATAAGACTTTGGAATGCATTACCTGTTAATATCCGTTTTGCGAAGACAGATAGAGCATTCAAAAAACAGGTAAAAGAACATTATCTTTCCTCCATCTTGCTTTAGTACCTCTATATTATATAATCTTTGTAACTATTTCCTCTATCTTTGAGTATATTATGTATGTATGTATTATTAAGTATTTATTATTAAAACTGAATGTCTACTACATCATTTGTACACCTTCCTCATTTATTCTTTTAGTCTCTCCTCCACCCAAAGGTTGCCTGGAAGAGATCGCTTTTAGCGATAAGGCCGCCTATTGCGTTGTATTCACTGTATTATAAATTGTTATTTGTGTTCTGTTTAGTCAATAAAGTAGTATTCTATTCTATTCTATTCTATTCTATCTCTTATGAGAGTTATGAATACGTGAAGTTGATATCTATAGGCGTTCATATTTTTATGAGCAAATAGGTAGTAAAACGAGAGCTACTTACTGACGACATGGATCATGAAGGAGGCGAAGACCACGACCCAGCCCCAGCCGCCGTCGGGGGGCGGCGCGGGGCTCTCTGACCCCTCGCGCGAGGACTCCGGCGACTGCGCCTGCGCAACTTTGCCGTTCTTCGCACTCTTCACTGCGCCGCCGTGAGACATCGCGGATATTCAAAATTAGAACTTCCGCGTCCACAAATCCGTTTGGCACTCTGATTGTCACTTGTTTCGAATGTAAGGCATCGGTGTACTTGTAAGTTCTTGATATGTATACTTAGATAAGGCGTTTTATTTAGTTTTTAGTTAATTCCTCAATATTGTCACATTTAAGCTTATCACAAAAATAGCTGTTCACTATGTTGGCTGTCTATTAACTGGCAAAATTATTATTTGTTATAGGAAGTAATTTGTTATCGGAAGCACAATTAGTGAATGAGGAATATATGGAGTGGATTATTTGAATACTGTAACCTATCTGTTATCGTAGATCATTATCGTTAGTTATTTATTTCTTATTGTCTTTGTTTTATCTTCGGCTTAAACTATGTTTTTCTTCCATTACTTTAAAGATTATCGTTCCTTACTCATCGTAATTGGTAAATGTTGTGCTTCTTTATGATTCTGCACCTGAAACAATAGTAAAGAAATGTTTAGTGGCGTGAGGAATATAAGAATACTTACATGTTGGGGATCATCAATTAAGACTTTTATCTGGTATTATTAGGTCAAATTGAAAATAATTCAAAATAAAATTCCAAGTACAAAAAATCACGAATTCACCAAATTATTATGCATCATTTACACACAGTCTTAGAAGCTACGCATAGTAGATTCTCCTTCTACTTGCTCTAATCAATCGGGTTACAAAGATATATAATTGATTTTATGCATCCAATGCACGTTGATTTATACAAGAGCTTGACTCGCATGCATTATACCTACGTACGGATAGTTCGTAGAGATAGTGATATGTTCTATTTTGAAACTAACCGCTTCTCATGTGACACCACTATCTATTCTCGTTTCTCGTACACAGATATTTATATGATGTATATGTATCTGTAGTACATTTATCTTCCATGTACCTACTACCTACTTTATGCTGCCTACATGAGAATTCTGATAAAAATATTGCTCTAAACATAGATACCGAACATGATTGATGAGATTATGTACTATCAGATATTGATTTCACCTCCAGATTATATTTTGTTGCTATCGTCTCATCCTAGAAACATTTATAACGTCCAGTTTATCATATGTCCAAACTGGCCTAAATCTACCAAAGCTCTCACTCACAAACTGCCTATTCTTTAACCCAAACGTTGACGAATTGTTAAGAAGGCACACTTAATTAAAAAGTTCCACCTGCTATAGACGTTCTCGTTCTATATGTCACTGGAAGTCTTTCATTGCTCGTGAGGGTAGTTAGACAAGATACAAAAGCGACCATATAGCTTGTAAAAGCTGACCGTACCATACCTAAGTAATTCCAATAGGGATAGCTATCCTTCTATACTTCTTAAAAACTAACTAGTGGCAATGATAATTGCATACGATAATGATAACAGAATAAGCCAGATGATTGCCGACCTCCGATAGGAGATGGTACCCAAAGAAGAAGAAGAATGATAATTTCTACTTCTATGTATAATTATATTCGTCTTTTGCCAACCTAATTATTTAAACACTTCTTTTTAAGGTACCTATCTCTCAGTTTGTTATCTTGACTTGCTGAAATATAAACCCACTTAATTTTGAACAAAGAAACTTTAATTTAGGCCGCAGATGTACATCTTACAATTAATTAGGTAAGTATAATACCTAGGTATAAAACTGTTAAGATTTGTATTCTAGTTACTCGGTACATGAAAATTTTAGCTTGTTTAACTTCTTCCTTAATATCTTATTGTAGCAGTATGTAAAATAAATCTGTTAATAATGTACAATAATTGAATTATCTGTATAGTAAAATATCAAGTATTTATGAAGTAGGTACATGTATTTATAATATAAATAAGTGCACAATCAGTGTAAGGATAATTGAGTAGAACCGAAGACTAGTTCAGACCTTGTTCGACCGTGACCTAATGGTGCATATTTATGCTTCAACATGTTTACCTATGTTCGTAGCCTATTCAGTAATTATTTTATTAAACTCAGCGCTTTTTATTAGCTCAGCCAACAAAATTACTTATTTACTTATAAAGTCGTTGTGATTTGTTGTAAACTTGGGTATACAGTGCAAAATTAGGAATTCGACGAAATAATTTGTTTACTTGTACTCGTAAACAAATTAGTTCGTCGAATGATTTTGTGGAATAATGAGAACCCTAGTAATATGAATATTTATAAGAACATGTCGAAAATGAGATGCGTAGTAATTAGCTAAATAGGTACCATTTACTTTTATAATATCGTTTCTATGTGAATATGAATGTAAGTAGAACACAATATATCATTGTCAAATCCTTCTAGTTTATAATATTTACAACAATGCAACACGATGCTATCTATACTTAAATACTAGAGAATAATTATTTTATCGGGTGTGATGGCTATTTCTAATGAGAATGTCATTTAACCCAAACAAAAAAAGTTCTCATCTAGCTTTAAAACAGATTTAACTAAGTATATAAACGTTACGAATTTTACGAATAGGGTTCATCCCTGAGTCCATACCTATTTTTATTGGTAATGGATGCATTAACATCTGCAATTCAGAAGGAGGCGCCCTGGTGCATGCTCTTTGCAGACGACATCGTGCTTGTCGATGAGAGTGGTGATGAATTACAGGTGCAACTGAACCAGTGGCGAGATACCCTAGAGAGTGTGGGATTGAGACTGAGTAGGACCAAAACAGAATATATGTTCTGTCAATTCGGAGGGCCTACTTCAGCTGCGTCGATATCTCTGGGTACCTCGCCACTGGCAGTAGGTGAGGATTTCCGATACCTCGGCTCCCTTCTACAGAGTGATGGAAGTATTGACAGGGATGTGACGAGACGAATGAATGCAGGATGGATGAAATGGAAACAACTCACCGGCACGACGTGTGATCGCAAGATGCCAATTAAGATCAAAGGCAAAATATATAAAAGCGTCATAAGGCCGGTGATGTTGTATGGGGCTGAGTGCTGGGCAACCAAAGTATGCGATGAGAAAAGGATGCATGTGACAGAGATGCGAATGTTGAGATGGATGTGTGGTGTTACAAGAAAAGATAGAATACGAAATGAGTATATAAGGGGAAGTATGAAAGTGGCTCCTATAGTGGAGAAGATGAAAAGCCATCGTCTTTCTTGGTTTGGGCATGTCATGAGAAGAGAAGATGATTATGTTACAAAGAAAGTGTTGGAAATGAGACCCGAAGGAAGGCGCAAGAGAGGAAGGCCAAGAAAGACGTGGCTTGATTGCGTGAAAGAAAATATGAGAGAGTGTGGAGTGAATGAGGATATGACAGAGGATAGGGTAAAATGGCGTGACATGACCAACAAAGCCGACCCTAAATAAGGATAAGGCAAGGAAGAAGAAGAAGATAAACGTTACGAATTTTCTGCGGTGAAAAAATTTGCAGTAGCACACAGGGAGGATAATGTTACTAGAGATGTTAATAGAGATACCGTTTTTCAAATGGGTTCAGTAGTCAGTATCAGAGCCTATTCAATACAAATTACCAATAAATTATGTCAATCTTTTTCTTTATAATATTAGTTATACTTATGATTTATACTTAATACGTAAATGAAAATTATTAGTGATGTAGGGAAAGTAAACTTTCAATAAAGAATTAGATATAAAGCCTATAGACCCATTAGTCTGTCATCATTTCTTCTTAAAACTTTAGAACGACTGTGTGACAGATATATACGTGACGGTGCACTTTCCGTGAAACCTGTCCATCCTAACCAACATGCATACCAACCGGGTAAGTCAACAGAGTCGGCCTTACACGCAGTGGTAAGCAAAATTGAAAATTCAATATTGTTACAACAATCCTGCCTTGCAGTTTTTATCGATATTGAAGGAGCCTTTGATAAAACTATGTTCAATAGCATAAGTAATAACCTTAAAAATCATGATGTAGACCCGGTCATCAGTGCCTGGATAACAAATATGCTTAAATCAAGAACAGTATCTTTTACTTCAACAAATACAATAAGATGCAAAGTAGCAAAGGGATGTCCGCAGGGTGGAGTGTTATCTCCATTGCTGTGGGTTTTAGTTGTGAATGATCTACTTTGCGATCTAAATAATAAAGGTTTTACAACAATAGCCTACGCCGATGACGTTACGATTCTCATTGGCGGTCTGTTTGTAAATACCTTATGTGAAAGGATGCAACTTGCACTGAACATCATAGAGGAATGGTGTCACAAACATGAATTGTCAGTGAACCCAACCAAAACGGAAATGGTTCTATTTACCAAAAAGACTAAGATAGGTAATTTAAAGCTACCTAAACTTTTTAATACAACCTTAAAGTTAACAAATGAGGTAAAGTATCTCGGCATATGGCTAGACCACCGCCTAAGCTGGTCTAAACATGTGGAGAAAACCCTAAGTAAAGCAACAATATCCCTATACCAAACTAGGAAACTTGTTGGATCCAAATGGGGACTCAAGCCAAAGCTGTGTAAATGGTTGTACACAGCGGTGGTCAGACCTATAATAACATATGGAGCAGTGGTTTGGTGGCAAAGATCGAACCTCATTACTGTGAAAAACAAACTACGACAGTTTCAAAGGCTTGCATGCGTTTCAATCACTGGATGTATGAAGTCAACCCCAACAGCCGCCCTAGAAATAATTCTAGGACTTCCACCACTCGATATTATCATCAAGCAGGAAGCTAAAGCGGCGGCGATAAGGCTAAGTAACATGGGACTATGGTCAACGAATACTACTGCACAGGGACACAGTCGCATACTTGACATTGCCAAGTTGTCGGCTCCCGGGTCCACTGAATGCAGCGACACTACTATAAAGACGTTTATCTTCAACAGAAGCTACACTATCCAGCGAGATCAGTGTGGCACATCAGACGAAAACAATTACGACATCAATATCTACATTGACGGAGCCAAGAACAAGAAGGGCAGCGGTGGAGGTGTCTTCTGCCCGGAACTTAATTTACAATACTCTGTCAGCTTCGGGAACAAAGCTACTGTTTTTCAGGCAGAAGCTGCCAGCCTACTTGACGGAGCTACACAAATAAAAGACACAAAAAATAGCAATATCTGCTTCTACACAGACAGTATGGCTATTTTAGGTGCCTTAGGCAGAACTGTAACAAAATCTAAATTAATTTTAGAATGTCACAGAACACTGGAAAACCTAAGCATTTCAAATAATGTAACAGTACAGTGGATTAAAAGTCATAACGACAACATAGGAAACTGCGAGGCTGACCGACTAGCAAGAATGGGATCAAATACCCTACCAATAGGGCCAGAACCATTTATTAGTTTGTCATCAAAGGCAATAAGGCAAGTTCTCACCGATAAAACACTATCTGAACACAATCAGGAGTGGAAAAATCGTGTAGATTGCAGACAAACTAAAGCGTTTATTGTATCACACAACCATAAACTTACACGCTACTTACTCAACCTGTCCCGTAGTAATATATCATTAATGGTAGGATTAATAACAGGACATTGTTGCGTGAATAAACACTTATATACCATAGGTAACTCAACTAGTCCCTTATGTAGGACATGTAAGGAAGTAGATGAGACGGTTGAACATATTCTGTTAGCTTGTCCACCTACTACAGAAACAAGATTATCTATTCTTGGACCAACAGAGCGCCTACCTCAGCTATTACAACACCCAGGCCTGCTACTCCAGTTTACTCGGGAGCTAGGCTGGCTGAGCTGAAATCAAGGGGATATGTACAAAGGTTCCACTCGAGAGAGCCACGTACAGGAACTTCACCCCCTATGAGAATAGAATAGATATATTGATAATATACCTATGTATCTATAAAAACTAGATGCAAGAGCATAAACATTAATGATCGACCACAATATTGATTTATTTGCTGAGCCGGGTTATCATGCGAGCGAGAGGTCGACGGCGGGCGTCGTCTGCGCACACTTATCAATACGTAATTGCTATTGATATTGAATAATAAACCAGCCTCTTTGTTACGTAAACTTATTGACCAGTGCAGTGGTAAATAAATAATATAAAATATATTTGCAACCTATGAAAAAATTGGGACCATTTTTGCCTCTGAAATTTTTACTGTATCATTTTACTAAATAATTGACCCTTTACCAATCATAATAGTAGGTATTGCTTTAGCTCAAAACTCAAGGGAGTATTATCACGTATTATTTTAATGAGTTTCCAACTTGAATAAAGAAAAAGATGACCATTCAGTCAATCGCAGCGCTGCATTCTAAAATAATGTTCTTAACATGACGCTCTCAGTTGTGAAACCGGCATATATTGTCTGTACATAGAGTCATATGTAGTACACGAATGTGTGATAATGTTAAATGATGATGTTGAATCACAGAGTGAGTCAGCTGGTTGCACTTTGTTGTAATGTGATGTCAATGGCTTATTGTTTGTTGGTGCCTTTTGTTTGTAGTGCACTTCTATTGCTGCTACCTTTTCTGCTGCTTCATTAAATTTGATGTACACTTTAGGGTGTCAATATTATTGTGATTTTTTTTTTAAACTTCCCTTTAACCTCACCATTAGATTAGTACTACATATTTTAACTATCATGACTTTCTGTATATTGTTTGTCAAAAATATGTTTTTTAATACACGAAATAAGTATACCAACGTTATGTTTAGGTATAATAACAAAATGCTGTTTATTTTGCCCATCGTATAGTCTCGAATTGACCTACTTGATTTTCAATTCAGCTCCAATTAAAAACGATTACCTCGTGGCTAAACAAAGAAATAGTATTGAAAGTGAATTCATTTATTTGTATCTCATGTACTTATATACCTACTATGACAATAAAGAAAGCGCAGTGAATCTTTTTAATTATTTTTCATATGCACATGTTTTTGGTAAACAATAGTTCGTCTTCTGGTGACAATTTAATGATCTAACAATTATTTATTACTAACGTAACTAGGCCTACATACTGCAGCAGCCATTATACGCTTAATTATAAAACAAACATGCTCTCTACATGCAGTAAATAAGATAAAGCAAATATGTACTCACATTTGTTAGCGGTTATTTCAACTAACCACTGTTTAATTGTGTTCTATCATCCGTATTTTCCGAAACCGCCGATACCAATACAGCGATTAAACCGGAGCAATTTTATTTAATTCAGTGACTGGAAAACAAAGCCGGTCCGGCGGCGGCGTCACCGAAATAGTTTAATTTGTTGTTGAAATGCACATGTGTCGAATATATCGCGACTAAAATAAGTTTTGGCGGTCGCCGGGCGAATCGCGTGAGCGTGTGTGCGCCTCGGTGGCTGACCTCACACTGGCTACGAATATATCGGACACACGAGAAAACCACTCGATACTCTCTTGTTGACAACAAAGATGTTATCAGTGTATCTCCAACTAGTGAGAGGAGGGAAGATAAAGCCGACGCCTGACAATGATAACGAACTACCTCTTAGAAACACTCTTCGGAAAAGGAGCACTCGCTGAAATTGAAAATGTTTTTCTTTTTCACGCCTGGCCTTGGTCTCCCTGATTAATAGGTTGTTTGAGGAAAGGCGGACATGGACTAGAATAGGTTCGGTCTCATCATCATCATCAGCCAACAGACAGACTTCTTCCTCATCGGACCACAACCAACAGCTTAGTCTAAGGCCGTCTATCTGTGGGCTGGAAGGGCATCCCACGCTATGTTTGCCTGTTCATGCTAGATTTTAATATGTGTATTATGAAAATGGCTCTCTAGACGGTAAATCCTCATGTATTCACTGATAAGGTAGATATACAATATGCAATATTAAATATTTGAAGAGTTAAGTCAACAAAATTGGGCTTTCTTTATTGTATTGCCAGGAAAATGACTGATAAGGAGAGCTATTACGAGATATTTTAAATTATCATTGCACTAGATTACATTGTAGAATGCGTTAAGCCACAAACTACACAGACATAATTTAGGTTTTAGGTAATATGAGTAAAACGGTTGCTGAAATAAAATATACTTAGAAATGACATTTTTGTTTTCAGTTCATCGCTCTGAAGCTACCTTGATCTTTTTGAGACCTCGGGATTCTCGGGGCGCACCACCGCATTGCACATAAATATTTAAAAAAAAACACCTAAGTTTTTTGTACGATAAATATGATAAAAACCTGTTGCGCCATGAAAATTGGATTTCGGTTTACTGTTCATAAATAAAAAAAACCTATTAATTTTATGTCAGCCTTTACATGTTTATTTTTAAATTATAATATGGAAAGGGACACAAAAAAGCTCGCAGAACCCAATCACTGGCAGCATCATCTTCATAGAGTACTGGCCTCAAAGCACTTAACGGACACGTGGGTACTTTAAAGTAATTTTAGTGACCACTAGTAAAATTATCAGCTTTGAAGTGGTCAAGATAAGCGTTTGAATGTAATATCAATGATTATGTAGCAAAAGTGTGTAATATTATAGCCAATACTTTGCCGAGATATTTGTTATCTTGTTACATATTGACTGTCAGTAGATAAGAATATTTCGAAATTCATATTATGTACTTACCTAGCTCTAGCTTCCCATTGGAGTAATTCTACTTAAACTTGAACTTAAGTGCTACTTAAATGGGAAAAATGACATTTTAGGCAATCGTAGTACTACATAGCTTGATGTGCTTAGTTGTGAACATTTTAAAGCTCTTATAAAACATTCAAGTATCCGACTTTACTCTGACGTTCTAAATAAAAGCCATAACTACTCATAACTCATAAGTAAAGGGTCATTAGTAGAATGTGCCCCCATTCCGATACTATTACGATACCCATAGCTCATTGAGTCAGCACCGAGCGCCGGCGGGAGGCCGAATCTTGCCAACAGACGCTTCCCGTACGGACTTAACATGCTTATTAAAATCAATATTAATTAACTAGTTTGTCTAAAATAGTCTAAATACTCACTGCATAATGACATGACAATACACAATACCTAAATTGCGAAAATAAATGCCAAAATCGAATTTCAATATTGTACAGCCTGCTACGATCCCTGCTACGGCGTAGTATTGTGGCACCCTTGCTACGCCGCCCCGTAGCATAGATGGTATTTTGTGGAATAAAAAAAGAATTCTATGTAATTTTCATAAGTTTTTCTTAGCTTAGGTCAAATGGGTTCTTCGGCTGCAGTCATTACGCGTGTGAAGGCTACTTGCTGCGTGCGACTTCACAGTTTGTAAACAATCTAATGAGACCAATCGATTTAACGATTTGTTTTCGATCTAACACTTTTATTACTCACAAGTTTGGCTTCCCGAATTGTTGGAGACGTTTGAGAAAATTAATGTAAATTAAATGAATTATGCAGAGTGCAATTTTATCAATGACGTTACAGGTGTCGCAAATGAATGTACCTATCATATATATATATATAGATATTGCAAAAACTAAACAACTGATTCATAATAAAGCTAAGTTGCTAACTCAAACAAAATCTTCTTCTTCTTCCTTGCCTTATCCTTATTTAGGGTCGGATTTGTTCGTCATGTCACGCCATTTTACCCTATCCTCTGTCATATCCTCATTCACTCCACACTCTCTCATATTTTCTTTCACGCAATCAAGCCACGTCTTTCTTGGTCTTCCTCTCTTGCGCCTTCCTTCGGGTCTCATTTTCAACACTTTCTTTGTCACAAACTAACTAACTCAAACAAAATTTGGGTTATTAAATAACATAATATAATAATAATTTTTGGTTGTAATTAAATACTTCCCCTTAGCTTACCTAACGAACAAAACGCATTTACCCTAAAGTACCCCCTCCAAAGTGACATTTGAGGTGCTGTCCTCTTTACTTCGTAAGTGGTACATCAGTCCCGCCCGCACCCGTCCACTGTACCTGCGGCCTACAGGGGGTCACTCTACATCATGATAAACGAAGTTTCGGAGCGCTGCTGCGTGAGCCACGACTCTACCTCATGGTATTAAACGTGCCGATTACACGATAGCTTTCATTCGTAATTTTTCGTCAGTATAGAGTAACCCTCCAGTACTCGGTGTGGACACAAAGCGACTGAGCATCACAGCGCCTGTCATATAGGGAAGAGGCCATTGTTCTTTATGAAACATCTATACCACTTTCACCGCCCATATACGGAACGGAAACTATAGCACCTTCCCGACTAGCTTTATATAAGTAAAAGCACGTTGATCTACAGACTGAAATGAAAACTTCGGGTTTTTACAGTGATTCGTAGTATTGTGAGTGCGTGACCTGTAATATTGAGCGAATGGAGATGTAAAACAAAAGGTGAAAAGAGGAATGATGTGTGATTTCTTATGCTGAGCGATTATAAAATTATTCCCTTATAGTTAATTGCAACCTAAACTACCCTGTAAATTTCAGTCCAAATCCAAATACCATTCCCACAAAATTGCTTAAAAAAATGCTACGATATTTTTGTCTTATTATAATGACTGCTGGTATGGTGCATAGAGTAACGAGTACTAGTACTTCTTATTCTATGATTGTAGTTATATCTCCACGTATGTAAGAAGGGTATGTTGTCGCCTCATTATCTGACTTCTCAGAGCTATAATAGAAATGTAAGTACCTCTTGTATCCTCAGCGGGTCATTAGTTTCAAGTGGCTCGTCAGATCCAGAGTCTCCGGTGCAGTTTTCTGAAGAGTAATGATCTTTCATTGTTGTGTTTAGTTTTCTTTTTTGTACTTGTGTCATTCATTGTATGTAGGTCGTAGGTACACTGATTCGTACATAAGATTAGCCAGATTCTTCATAAGAAAACCGTTCTTTATTAGTGCGTGCGTACCTGTACCACCAGTCTGTATCTCTACATTTCGGAATACATTATTCATGTTATTCAAACAAAGACCTTTGGTTCAACTCGAATGAAAGAGAGACCTTTGTTAGTGCTAACGCATCTGGAGAGATTCCAAGTAATTTTCGATTTTTCCGGCGCCATTGCCAATTTCACGTATGTTTATAAAGTTGAATATTGCATGCGGCAGGTGTTGTTCGATGCAGTGTAATGTGTGTGTGAGTAAACATTATCGGGTTGACGGCCTAGAGCATGACCTCAAATAACTGATCCAATCAGCGTTGTTGTGGAAACAGCCGATTAAAGCAAAATGGTGTTGTTATTTGTTAACGATCACTTATATTACAATTTCGCAGAAATATTTGCGTCTGCAAATTTGTTATTCATAGGAAATAATTGTTTTTACTTTAACATTTATAGTTTATAAGTATTGTTAATATCTACATGTCATAATACTATATCCTACTTACATACTTCATTATTATTGACTAACATCTTATTATAGCTTTTCAAATATATACATCTCTCTTAAATAGTAGATCGATTTGCAGTTCATATTCCGAAGATCAAATTCCTTACACTCCATTTACTTGAAACCCCCGAGCCGCGTCTGGACCGTGTTGTATTCATTTCACCGCACAGCTTTCTTACGACACTCACACAATCGACTTGGTACTCAATATTGTACATAATCGTAACAACTCAATTTGCTCTCAATTTCAGCAGGGCTGCTTCTTACGAAGACTAATAAAACAAATTTATTATTAAACAAAACCAAAAAAAGTGAGTGGGAGTGACTATAGATTTCGAGGTCCAGTAGAATATTTATTTAGACTCACTTTAGTGTTAGCTGCATCTCACAATAGATAGGCAATCTAAAACATGGGGTCGTTAGTACTTAAGTACTATGATAGAGGTTTTATATTATCAAGAATAACCACATGCTTTGATAAAGTTAAATACATCACAAGTACTTATCGACACATGTCACATATGGAATCAGACATCCAATCGACACATTTTATCATGATACTTTGAAGGTGGGTGTGTATTTGTCACACTATATCTTTGTAGGTCGTTTATCTAACATTGAATCGAAGCGTGAACTCCGTACTTATGTTTACTACACGAGTCTTTTTTATGAGGAGTAAAACAAGATACTTAAAACTTTATTCTTCTTTTCCTTTAGGAACTTTTCTAAACATAAATTCAGGTAAAATTACGTAGAATTCAGGATCAAGCAGTACCTACTTAAAATTAAAGCTTTCTTTAATTTAAACAGAGTTAACCACCCATTTCCCCAGATCTTTTCCTCCATTTCCTAGCGCTATTCTATTTCTATTCGTCTGAATATCTTTAGCAGAAAACCTTCTTACGTATTAGATTACGTTATTTGGTACGTAATGGCCTCGTGGCATGAGTGGGGGTGGATGCTCAGAGCCAGTGCTCAACCCTAGCGAAGGCGCGGTGCGGCGCGTGATGTCAGAGGGCTTAGAGGGAATGTATGTTTTTATTAACCGATCGAGCAGTGAAAATTGACTCAAATTTGTTTAACGCGGAGCTATAGTGCAGCCCGTATACCGCAACGTGGCGACTCTCCCGCGCCATTCAAAGTCACGTTTATTCGTTACTAGGTACTCATACTACTACTACAACTCGGACGAATTAACTGTGCACCTGGCCAACAAGAACCAGGGGTCACGGCGGGTATGCCAAAGCTAGTTAATATGATATCTGGTTTTTTCAGTCAGGTGCACCGTTAATGTAATATTATGTAGTACTTGTAAACTCGCACTTCCCATGAAGTCTTCAGCTGTTCAGCCCTAGCGCGGGCGCGGCGCGTGTAACCGGATTAGCCTCAGCTGATTGCCTCGCCGTCGATCGCCGATGTCGTTTACCCAGCGGATTTACAACTTTAATAGGTACCTACGCGCGCCACTGGGCGGCTCATGTCAGTTTTTATGTTTTTGAAATGCGGTGCCTTTGTTTTTAGAGTCCCGTAGTAAAAAAAGAACACACACACAAACACTTGGAAAATCTTCGAGATACAGAGTTGAAATTTAAATCATGATTAATTATCTTCAAGTTTACAACAATACATATAAAGTATATTTAAGAATAATACAACAATACAGGTCCTGATAAGTATAAGATGATTTTGTATATTACTTTGCATATAGTCAACGTATAGTAAAATCGCATTTACATAGTTTATTGTCCATCATGTGGCGTTATACGAATACGTGAAATATCTAGGTCATCGTGGCATCCCTGAGGAGTACTTGGATGATCTGCTGATCAAAGTGACGTAGGTACCTATAACCATAGATAAGAGGAAAGCTAGCTCAACGTTGCTTGCTGCATCTCACAAAAAGTGCAATTCTTAGTTTGATTTGTTTCGTCAGAAAAACGTGTAGTAAATAACCTAAAACATTAGTTCAATGCCTTTGAAAGTACACCTATACATAAAAATATTCATGTAACTGTACTGGGCTATTATTACATATCAATTTAAAATTGTATTGTATAACATAGGTACAATATTTTCTATTGGTGAGTGTACCAATTCAGATGCCGCTCGATTCAGTGGATCCAGTGCATAACAGGTTTATAGGAAATTTCCACATGATACATAAGTCAGGCATTATTGCTGGTCTAGAAGCAGGCTAGGAACGACATAATTATCCATTGTAAGTTGCTTGCTGCTACTTATAAACATAAACTGTGATATTATACTTTTTACAAGGCTGGCATTATTGTTTAGTTGATTATGTTTATGGAGCAATACTAAGGCAATTAGCTACCTTGGACATGTTTAAAGATTAGGATAAGAATTATTTTTTTTATTTTTTATATTTATTATTTATTCTGTACACTCATAAAAGTAAGAAAAATAAAAATATCTGGTCTTCTAAGACAGTAGTAGAGTTTTGTATTCCAAGTACATTGGTAAGGTTAATGTATGTATGCTCTATAAAATCAGCTGATTTTGTATAGGTACAACAACTATACAATATAAATGTCGACAAAATTTCCAGATGACTATATGAAATGGATTAAGCTCACTTTAAACAAATTTATTATTAACTGACTCTATATAGCTACTTAGTTAGGTTTATTATCGTAAAAGTAACAAACAGGTGTCCTGCGTATAGTATAGTAAGAAGTTATGCTTATCTACAAAAAAGTTTCACAGACTACATTTTGTACTGAAAAAAATTGACTTACCGTATCATTATGATAATTCTGCGTAGTTAACATCCTCCTACACTTGTTTACATTCAAAACCCGCAGTCAGCGAATCAATAAACACCTTTGTTTTGATTTTTGTAGCAGACGAGATCCTAAATTTTACTTTACTACTGTAACAATGTAAATTCGAAGCACTGTGCTAATAAGTAAAAATATTAATATATCTTTGCAATTACTTTTCAGGTTTTTATTAGACTTTACACTGTATTCTTAATTGTATGAAGGATTTGGTTGTGTGAGGAAGTGTAGGTGAGGTTATGTTTAGTTCTCGGGGCGGCCGCGCGGCGCTGCAGTCGCGCTCGGGCCGGGCGCTCGACTGAAACACTCAGGGCGGGCGGCGCGGCGCCCATTCACCTATTCACTCACCAGGCGTCACTTCCGCACCATTTGCTGTCTCGCTTCTCTGCTCATTGATAAACAGAGACAGATTCATATACGTAAGCTTGTATGTTAAAAGTAATAGTAAATACGTAATGTAACAATTTTGAAAGCAAGAGAGTAGGTAGCGCCATCGCGACGTCTAATGCGTGCTCACAATATTTCGGTAATCGACCGTTTTAATTTCATTCGTATGTCAATGACTTTAATTGGGTCACAATTAAAAGTAAAAAGGTAGCTACACCTAAGGCGAAAGTGCGTAAAGACGACAATATAGGTCGATAAAAAAGGCATTATTTTATGATTGATGGATGATGAAAGCTTGGCGTCGTTAGGAAGCGAGCTTTGAGCTGTTGCAACTAATAATATGGTGGTGGTAAAATATTAATTTTAAATTTGAATTCTTTAAATATACCTAAATCATTTTTTCATGTCAATAAATAGTTACAACCACAATTCATACGGATTTATATTTTTTATGACGTCATGTAAACCTATATACCATATTCTTTTGCAATGCGTTTTATATTGCACGAGATAACCTAGTTTTATTGCACACCGACGACACTTCCTGAGGTAATAAAACCTACATAAAACAGAGGTAGAAAAACTTTTATGTTTATTTAATAATACCTACCCAAGGGAAGATACTGATAAGTATGATCATGTATTAGCTCCCATAGTTTTTACCATTATTGTGTTTACCATTGCTTAGTAGATAATATGTACTTTTTGAATCTAAGTTAAATAAGTTCTGTTGTTCCTTTATACCTATTTGCCCCGTTTATTACTGCAACAGAGTAGAACACACTGCACTGTACAAAATATTAGCCCATCCTCATTAGTATACAATAGATAAATCTAGATCAATAGCTATGTCTAGACGAGTCGAGCGCAGTCAGCAAAATTTCAGACGGATAATAAATGGTAATAGGTGCTTTCTCGCAAAATAATTCATTGATAATTTTAAATACTTATACATTGTTCCTATCGTGTCAGTGGCAAACACTAGTGCTACGATTTAGAGAACACAACTCTGAAAACAGCGTTTTTTTATGATTGGATAATAATAATAATAATTATTATTAAATTCTTTATTGCACATAAATTAATTTGTACATAGGCGAACTTAATGCTAAAAGCATTCTCTTCCAGTTAACCTTTTGCGTTGTGGAGAAAATGATAGGTAGTGCGAAAGACAATGAGAACAGTTTAATTTTGTTTAATATCTATGGTTTAACACTAGAATATATACTTACTTATACATAATATTATAAAATTAACTTAAAAAATAGACTTATATACACATATATATAATTTAAATATATAGTTACTATAACAAAAAATAATAATATCATCGTCACACTTACAAACTACCTAGACTTAAAGGTTTCTATGGACTGCGATTGCCTTATATGCAATGGTAACTCGTTCCACAGGCGAACCGCTGACACGGTGAAAAAATCCGAATACCCTGGCGCATTATGCTCTGGGGTACGAAAGAGCAAATTTCGACTTGACCGTTGAGGACGGTCAGTAAAGTAAAAGAATGATAAGCGATCAGTTAAGTAAGAGGGGGCACAAGGATTATAAACTATACCATATACTAGGGAAACGATATGAGCATTCCTTCGATGACGGATGTTGAGCCACTGGAGTTTATTACGAAAATCGGTGACATGGTCATACTACGCAGGCCAAAAATATAGCGAATGCATAAGTTGAGCAGACGGTCGAGTTTATCAAGTAGCTCTTCGGTGAGATCAGGGTAACACACATCTGCGTAGTCAATGATAGGGAGCAACAAGGAGTTGACTAGCGTAACTTTATCGAGTATGGCAGGAAATTCTGCAACCGTTTTAGTCCATGCATCGTGGCATAGATCTTGCGACTAATTTCTGAGACATGCAATTCCCATGACAGGTTTTCTGGATATGAAGACCAAGATAATTCATGGCGTATGTGTATCGTTTCTGTAGGAGCATACATTGAAGGTGATAAAATAAATTTGGGTGAATAACAATTTTTTTTGTTTTATGGATCTAATCCCGATACTTTTTACATAGTATGTACTCGTATCTTTCTTTTCTAAAATCGTACTAAGTAAAGGGAATATACAATACATAACAAAGGGCTCTTTTAATAAAATTATAAGCATGTTTCAATAACCGAGGCAATCAATTTCTAATTACGAATTTCAGATAATAAATCTCGCCTTTCCAGTACTTCATTAAGTTTTATGACTTTTAATTTGAGTCTATTATTACAAGCCGGTAGTGTTCATTTCAATAACTAACATGCTTTCTTATGCATGTGTGTGTAAATAATATGATTTTATTTTAAATTCTTTGATAGTATTAATCGACCATGCTAAATTGTTTAATTATAATAACTCTCCTACTGAGTCTAGAAACTTATTGCGATGACACATCCGACGCACCTACCACTGGAGCATCTCAAGAGGAGGTCGATGACAACGCAGACCACGTCACCAGTGCTGAGGCAGAACCAGAATTACTAGAATCAACCACGACCAACCAACAACCGATCACAACCAATCAGCAACCAACAACGATCCACCAACAACCAACTAGTATAGCCGGAAAAGGTGCGAGAAAGAAAAATAAAGTGAAGGCGAAAATAGTGAGAGGGGTGTCAGCAGATCCCTTAGCCAGAAAAGGTGCGAGAAAGAAAAAGAAAGTGGAGGGGAAAATAGTGGGAGGGGTGCCAGCGGACCCCTCAGAGTTTCCATCCAACGTTCAGTTCTTCAACCTCGGCAGCATGTGCGGGGGTTCCATACTCACTGTACGCACCATCTTCACTGCCGCTCACTGCTTCACATCCAACACTGACCTGGGGTGCATGAGGGTGGTTGCAGGTAAGAACTAGGCAACGCTGAGCTTCTTTTGCTCCAATCATAGTCCGCTGCAGATTTTTCTCTCTATCCTCGTACAATGACGGGCTAGTAATTGAAGTAATTGAACGAGTCCTCGGTTGAGCATACTATTCTATTCTATTCTATTCTCTGTGGGGGTGTTAGTACCTGCACCTGGCTCTCTCGAGTGGAACCTTTGTGCATATCCCCAAGGTCTAAACTGCCTTCCTAAGCTTGGACCATGTCCCACCACGCTGGTCCACTGCGGGTTGGTGGGTTCACATATCTAGATGTGCTAAATCAAGATATGCAGGTTTCCTCACGATGTTTTCCTTCACCGTAAGAGCGATGGTATACATTGTACTTAAATTCAGAAAAGAACTCATTGGTACATGTCAGCGCCGGGATTCGAACCCGCATCTCTGGCGTGAGAAGCGGGCGCTTACCCGACTGAGCTACCACCGCTCTGTCGACTGAGCTACCACCGCTCTGTACTGAGCTACCACCGCTCGGTTGAGCATACTGTATCGCCACTCTACTCGGCAGGTGTAATCAGGGTATAAGGAAGCGTATGCTCAAGTTCGAATGAGGAATAACTCCTGGCTTGTTACGTAGGCGGCGGGGGCATGCAAAACCAGTCTATCTTCTATAGCCACGTTTCTAGCGCATGTGCATTGTGCATAAGCGGGTAGGTTATTTGGGGTGTAAGGGTTCTAAACATCCGAATGAACCAATTGCCAACCTCACCTGCCCGTGGTGCACCCTGCTAAATAACAGACGAGGCTCTGGCAACCGGATGATGGCGGTATAACCATCCAAAAACAGCTACACTAAATCCCATAGGCCGGCGATGGGCAGCAGCGTCACCGGTACGAAAAGTGTAGCCCTGCGATCACCAACCCGCATTGCCAAGCGTGGTGATTATGGCAAAATCCTCCATGGGGTCACACCCAAAGCCCCGGCCCCCAGTTCCCGGCAGCCCTACTATTAAGTAAGTGTACTGCTAAGACCCAATACACCGTTGTGATGGGGACTTCAACGCCAAAGTGGGAGTACAAGAATGCGACGAATCGAGGGTAGGACCTCATGGCTTTGGTAGCAGAAACCAGAGAGGGCAAATGCTTGTTGACTTCCTCGAAAGGGAGGGTCTGTACTTGATGAATTCTTTCTTTGAGAAACAGCCCCAGAGGAAGTGGACATGGGCAAGCCCCGATGGTAGGACGAAAAACGAAATCGACTTCATTATGACTGACAAGCGGCACATATTCAGAGATGTCTCAGTGATCAATAGGTTTAAAACTGGGAGTGATCACCGACTTCTCCGAGGTACTCTGAATATTAACTTCAAGCTGGAGAGAAGACGTCTGGTGAAGTCGACCCTTCGTCCCACACTGAACCAAATTAGAGCTGGCAACACCAGCTTCCAGAGAGAACTACAGAGCCGATTCGAATCGCTGGAAACCACTACGGATATTGACGCGGATACAATCCAAATAGTGAAGCCTCTTCGTGAGGTGGGCCACAGACATTTTAGCATAAGAAGCAAAAGCAAGGAGTCTAAACTTTCAAGCGAGACACTCGAGCTTATGAGGCAGAGACGTGAATTTCCGTCGGCAGGTGACACTTCGTCAGAGCTACGGGTACTCAACAAGCGTATAAAGAAGCTGATACGAAGAGATCTCCGTCGCTCCAACACACGCGCCATAGAAGCAGCAATTGAGCAAAATCGGGGGTCAAAAGTCTTCGTTCAGCAACTTGGGAGAAGCCACTTGACGAAGTTGAGGTCTGCAGATGGTAATATCGTTGCCTCTAAGCCGGAGGTTCTTGCCGAAATCGAAGGTTTTTACGGACAACTTTATGCTTCACACGCGCAGAAGTCTGTGGCTCAGCTCACCGATTCCAGAGCGCCACTAATACGCCACTACACTGACGACATCCCGACGTCGACATAGGCGAGATAAGGATAGCCCTTGAGCAGCTTAAAAACAACAAGGCTCCGGGTGAAGACGGAATTACTACAGAGCTTCTGAAAGCTGGAGGTATTGCAATCCTCGAACAGCTCCAGAGGCTCTTCAATTCGGTTCTTCACAATGGCATTACACCGGAGGCATGGTCTGAGAGCGTCGTGGTATTGTTCTTTAAGAAGGGTGACAAAACCCTTCTGAAAAACTATAGACCGATCTCGCTTTTAAGCCATGTATACAAGCTGTTCTCAAGGGTTATCACGAACCGTCTTGCCCAAAAGTTAGACGAGTTCCAGCCCCCAGAGCAGGCTGGGTTTCGAAAAGGCTTTAGTACAATAGACCACATCCACACAGTAAGGCAGATTATACGAGTATAATCAGCCTCTGTGTCTAGCCTTTGTGGACTATGAAAAAGCCTTCGACTCCATCGAGACCTGGGCAGTTTTGGAATCCTTGCAGAGATGCAAAATCGATTGGCGCTATATCGAGGTGTTGAGATGTCTGTACAATGACGCTACTATGACTGTCCAAGTACAGGACCACAAGACAAGACCAATCCAACTGCAACGTGGAGTGAGACAGGGGGATGTGATATCTCCGAAACTGTTCACCAATGCATTGGAAGATGTCTTTAAGACGTTGGACTGGAAAGGACATGGCATATGTATAGATGGCGAGTACATGTCACACCTCCGATTCGCGGACGACATCGTTATTATGGCAGGATCTCTGCAGGAACTCAGCTGGATGCTAAGTGCCCTAAATGCTGCTTCCCGACGTGTTGGCCTCGGTATGAACTTGGACAAGACGAAAGTCATGTACAATGCTCACATCAAACCGGAGCCGGTCGCCGTTGGTGAGGCAACAATCGAAGTTGTGCAAGAATATGTCTCGGGCAGACTATTCGGCAAGGCAGAAGCAACTTCGACGAGGAGGCTGCAAGGCGCATCCAACTGGGTTGGGCTGCATTCGGGAAACTTCGTCACATATTCTCCTCGGCCATTCCTCAGAGCCTGAAGACAAAAGTGTTCAACCAGTGCGTCCTGCCAGTGATGACGTATGGTGCAGAGACGTGGACACTGACGGTAGGACTGGTCCACCGATTTGAAGTCGCTCAGCACGCTATGGAGAGAGCTATGCTTGGGTTTTCTCTGATGGATCGTATCAGAAATGAGGTTATCTGTCAGAGGACTAAGGCTACCGACATAGCTGTCAAAATATGCAAGCTGAAGTGGCAGTGGGCTGGTCATATCTGCCGAAGAACCGATAACCGTTGGGGTAGTGGTTGGATGAGGAAGGCCGAGGTCCGAGTGTTGTGGCGCTCCTTGGGAGAGGCCTATGTCCAGCAGTGGATGATTATTGGCTGATGATGATGATGACGATGATGATGATAGGTTATTTGGCAGGTATGATATGACTGACTTACTACCACTTCTACTCGCAAATCCAAAATATAAATGCTATACTAATTTAGTGGTTTACATACAAATAATACTTAAAGGATACATATTAATTTATGTAATTATTAATTCTTAAAATTAAAGTTAACTTTTATCCGGGTCATGGAGATCAGGTGAACGTTTCCTTCTTTGGAACAATAAAATGAAGCTCTATAAATTGAAAATTAAAGCTAAGTATTGTCTACTACTTATATTTTAAGAAACATACGGGATGCGGCCACAGAGAACTACATTTAAAAAATACTATAATCATTCATCATCATCATCTGGGTAACTGTTTAGTCCGTTCACTACACCTTGTCCTTCCAGGCGCCCGGTTCGTGCACGATCCCTTGGCTCAATCGTTCCTGGTCTGGGAGTTCACGATACACGAGGATTACAATAAGGAATCCGTTTTCTCTAATGACATCGCAGTCGTGATGATCTCGGGAGAATTTCAGTTTGGTCCAAACGTGCAGAGAGCTGTGCTGATAGACCATAATAAATTAAGAAACAAAAAGAATTTCAGAGTGGCTGGGTATGGTAAGACTAAGGTAATGGAATGGCTTATTTCTGTGAACGATATCTTAATACAAAATAATTATTATTATTATGTAGATGACCTGTCAGTGCAATAGAAAGGTCTCGACAAAATAACACCCCACTTCAACCACTGAGCTTTTATATTAGTTAGAAGATTTGTGACTTTATTCATGGTACAATATATGGTACAATTATCATGAGATTAAACTTTACTACAAGTCTGTATACCTCTGGGCACTGAAATTATAACATTAAGTGATAATATTAAAACCATACTTTACAGTATAATCAACAACCGTTTGAGAACACCAAATTCATGAAAACTACTTTACAATACGTGAAAAAGAAGAGATGTTTGAGATTGATCGAAGAGAAACTGGGTCCGCACGTGTTCTGCCTGGGCGGGAACAAGAAGGGCAGAGATACTTGCCAGGGGGACTCCGGGGCTGGGGTCTTGTGGAAGAAGTGAGTATATAACCCTGCCGAATGCAATTGGCACCAGCGGCCGCGGCACGGGTCTGTTATTAACGTCGATAAACTCGTTTAATGCGCGTTCCTCCAATCACAGCGCCATATTTATGGTGAATCGCGGTGTAGTGACCTTTATAAGGAACCCGTGAAGCGGTAGCTGGGTGATACCTGATAAGGACCAGGGGTCAAGCTGGGTGCTTCCGAGTTACATGTTATCTGGATCTTAATGGCTAGGAGGACTACGCTAGCTGAGCAAAAGCGAACGAACGAATGCTGTTTTAATACAATTAGATAGTGTTGACTAGCAAAGCAGCTAGAGTGACGCACCCAGGTGCCGAGTTAACTACATGTTTAGAACTACATTCAATAGTACTGGACTAAGGTCGAACTGTACCTAAGTCTTGTAAGGAAGACGTGTCGTCCCATCCGTACCACGATATGAGCGGAGGTTCCCCAGAGCTTGATAAATATTGGCAGGCGGACCGACTGACGGTCGAACAGACGCTCCCCTCCTCACACCCACCTTCTTACTTCTTTCATCAGTAATTGTAGTACTATTATATTCTTCCCAGCCTGACGGTGGGCTACCTCTTCTACTTCTTACTTCTCTCACCAGTAATTCTATTTCTACTTGTTCCCAGCCTGACGGTGGGCTGCCTCTTCTCCTTCTTACTTCTCTCGCCAGTAATTCTACTAAACATTCTTCCCAGTCTGACGGTGGGCATGGTGTCGTTCGGGATTGGCTGCGGCGTTAAGCCCGGCGTGTACGTGCGTGTGTTCAACTTCCGGAGCTGGCTGCTCACCGCGGCGGCGCGCCTCGCCAGCGCCTACTGCCAGCACGCGCGCGGCTGAATACAGGGAGAGAAACGGGATTGTGTTTTGTTTTATTTCTTTCTAATACCTAATCTCTAATCTTTAATCTCACGGAATTCTGACAGTTATAAATTTTTGACATGTCAGAGATCACAAACCTTTTTTTGCTGGGTACTTTTTTCAATACGAGTCTGAACATCAGTTGTATCCGGAAAATTTTCTATATTATATTTTTAAATATTTAGAATGATGGTCTTTACGTTAGGCGCAAAAGAACCACGAGGACGCTTCTTTCTGGGAGAGAGAAAGTCTGACTCTTGTGCTCTGTCAGATGGGGCCGCTTCCTGGGAAGGGCCGTTGTGGCTCCATAACGTTTATAAAAATCAACAAACTATCACAACGCGAAAGGTCAACGATAAGAAACCGGCCAAGTGCCAGTTGGACTCGCGCGCTGAGGGTTCCGTACAAGTCTACTTACCTGAGATATTTTTCCTTTTAAATTCATCACTATGTACATCTATATGAAATATTAGCTTGATATCTTTAAACCGTTTCTGAGAAAAAGGGTGGTGACAGACAGACGGACAACAATAAGGTGTCCTTTTTTCCTTTTCAGGTACGGAACTCTAAAAAAGAATAGAAACAATCGGATCAATCGTTTCCGAGATATTCGTGGACAAACATACATACCAACAAACATATAAACATACTTATACAATAAAAAAATCATATTTGTTTATTAGGCTTAATGGATTGTCATATGTTAATATGGTGCAGTTCTAATAATCTTACATAGGTACCTATATACCGAACTTATTATGTACTTACCGAATTGAGAATATTTTATTTGAAATCGATTAAAAAGGTTTGTTATCCCTGAATTTAGTAGCAAGTGATGCCATGCTAAAGAATAAAATAAAGTAATTAAAATTAATTCGATACAATGGTCGTGAGTCGTGATTTTACTTAATATTATAAATGCGAAAGTTTGTGAGTATGTGTGTGTGTATGTATGTATGTGTGTACCTTTGTTACTTCTTCACGTCAAAACAACTGAACCGATTTTAATGAAATTGGAACGGAGTTAGCTGACACCCTGGATTAACACATAATAGCTTATGTGTTAATCCAGGGAATTCCGCGATAAAAAGGCTACGGAATTCCCACGGGAAAACTAATTAAGGTGACGCGAAGCTCGTGGCTCGTTGAAATATTTGTTATTTTTGTATTACCTACTTCACTTGAGCAAGTAAATATTTAGATTTATGTTTTTCTATAAAAAACATTTTAAAAAATATTGCCCTTAAATGGATCCAAATTTTACCTTTTTTCGGTGAAGAGCTTTTTTAGTGGTATCACTAATGAAATGTCAGAATTCCGCGGAATTAAAAATTAGAGTATAGTATACCTACAATTTTATCTGACGAATAGACAAGTCATGCGAAACTGAGGCGCGAGCATAGGATTCGATACTATTTTCGAATCTACACGAAGGGTCGTTTTTACCAAACGCTAAACGTATTTAAATCAAATTTTAAATACATTTTGTACTGACTGACAGACGTATGACAGGCTACTAAATTGTTAAACGTTTAGCGTTTGGTGAAATTTCACCTAACATGGAAAAAACAAATGCCACTTTTGGAACTAACAAATTTGCCTTACATTTTGACAGTGACATTTGACGATACGCAACGTAAACGGAGGTTTCGAATCCTGTGCTCGGGCAACTGACATACTGATTCAATAGCCGGATCTCCACCAGACGATCCAACGCGATCCGATCGCCCGATCCAAGAAGTTTAGTATGTAAAATTCCATGGATCGCGCGATCGGATCGCGTTGGATCGTCTGGTGGGGATCCGGCTAATAACTCTTTCGATCTTCCAACTTCCATAAGATTTTGATCCAAAAAGATACAATCTGTCAAAATCGAATAAAAGTAAACAGCCATAAACCATCGATAGATAGCGTTAATGAGCCCCGCCCCGGCCTACTGCCGGCACGGGGTGGACACCTCATCACAGCATGAATACTGGGAGATAAGACGACAATTGTGGTTTTTTATTTACTTGGCTAGGGCCGCTTTGCATTAAAAAAATCTAATATGTAGCCTATAATTATGTTAATCCCGTTGTCAGGTTCCTGCGTACCTAATTTCGTGGAAATACGTTTAACTGTATTTTTTACCTGAAAGAGTTACCTACTATAAAATTCTCATAAACTTTCCCTTATTGGTATCTAGATGCCCGAGATTAGGTTATGATATAGTATGTGGAATGGCGGTCCGCTTGCCGTCTGATTTCTAGAACTCTCTCAGTTTAACTCCTCTAGACTCTATTCCTGCTAATATGCTGTCTTGGGATAGTTTTATGTGTCTAATGTACTATACATTAGACACCTAAGTGCCAATTTCTCCATAGCCGGTTATCTAACCGACAGGGATTGATTTATAAATTAAACGTCATCTCCATATAAAATTCATGACAGATGTGTCAAAAGTCAACCACGACTCCCTGGTTATGCTCTAACCGACTATGGAGAAATTTTGGCACTAAGGCCTAATTTCACACCATTCGGTTATGTTAAAAATACCTCGGTTTGGTTACATGTTGGACCGTTAAGTTTAGTGAGTGTCCCACCATGCTAAATCAAGGGGTTAACTCCCTTGATCGCGTGATAAACTTAATTGCTGCTGTGGGGTTCCGCTAAGACTTGGTTAAGACCGGTAACCAGGCAACGGGTTGTTGACTTTTGACACATTTGTCAAGAATTCAAGATGGAAAAATGAACAGAGCCTTTGATAAACAATATACGAACTAGATGTTGTGTGACATAAAAAATGAAGCGAAATATTGTCTGGGTTTTATATACTGTCAAACCGAGATAAAAGTTTTAATTTAATGTCCTAACCTAACTTGGAACCGCAATATAGAAACACCAATTAATGGCCCTACCTGGAAATCAAACCCGGGATCCCTGGGTGATGAAGCAGAGCTTCTACCACTAGACCACAGAGGTAGATATAAGAAGTTAAACCTAAAGACTTAATGAGAACTATTGAATTAAGTGAAAAATCTTCTAACAAACTATTTTAAAATAAGACCTTACTTAGAAATTGAGGTGTTATTTGTTGAGTCCTTCCTTTTGCACTGACACTCCATCTAGTTCGTTGTATTGTTTTTCAAAGGGCATGGCGTAATGATATTATTTTCAATGACGGATGTCAAAAAACAACCTCGATAGAAATAGTAACCACGGCAACCTCAAAACCAAAAAGTTTGGTTGTTTGAGGTTGTTTGACATTATAGAGACATAGACACCAATTTCAATGAATATGACAGAATATTGAATGAAGTGTGGGTGAATGATTCACATAATGCTTGATTTATTAATGGTCTGTTAGATTTTCGTCATGGGACTCATCCAATTTATTTAACCAAACAAGGGTATTAATCCTTAAACGCGTTGTTAGCAAATCCGCTATTGAGACTGTAACTAACAGAATCATGAGAAACCAGGTCTAAAACTATCAGTGAAACTAATCAGGCAGTGAGAGTTAATAGAAGTTGAAGTCAATGAAGCTGAATATAATAAAGTAAGAAATAATGTTCTAGTGCCATCTATACTATCAACTCAGAACTACGTAGCTGAATACTCTCAACAAAAATTTTATTCCTCAGGCGTTGTACATAAGGGTTACATTAGGTACCTATATAAATAGTTTTGTGATGATAGTACAGATGACACCATGAGTGAATTTCAAAAACTATGATTCATTACCAACTACGAACACATCGATATTTTATTCGGGGACGAACGAACATTCAAAATCAACGACCCCTTTTGCATTGCATCAAAAATCGTAATGAATATTTTTTTAAATTCTTAAACGACTTGTTTTTGATGGATCTATTTGATGCATCCAACTATGTTATTAGGTTTTTTGTAAAATTTACTAACTTCCCTAACGAGAAGAACAAAAGCGTAGAATAACGCGGACTCGGGTGTCGGCAAAAGTGTCCACAAAGTATAAGTAATAAAAAAAACTCCATCAAATATTCGCCTTTGACACGATTCACACATGTTGCGATTCCGCGCACGCTTGCCGAAAGTCGGGGAAAAGGATTCCCGAACTAAGTTTCGCTCTCGTGACGTGTTTTACGTATTTTTATCGCATGTGTAGTAGATAAATTGCGACTCGTGTCGTGTAGGTGAAATTATATTGTAACTTGTATTTTTCTGAGTAGCTATACTCGCACGGCTTGCCTCTGGTAGGTAATGGCGAAATTTTGCTTTGATTAACTGTAATAAGTGGTCGTTTATAATTTGTTCGTTTTATTGTTAGTTTTGTATGTATAAGTAGCCTTTTTACGATCAGAGTTTTAATTTTTGTAATTCTTATTTTTTCTTGCGTATTTTAAGTACGGTAACCGGTTAGGTATTTATCAAACCAATTTCGAATAAGTACCTACATTGTTTCACTTCCATTGTGAGCTTATGCATAAAAACCTCCGAAGGGCAGCGTTTCAGTGCTGTGAGCTAAGGTTTGTTAGAGTCATATAAAAATATGAAATATGAGCGGTCATAAATACCAAAGACCAAACCATTTATGAAAATAGATGCCGAGAATCCTCACACTCGACTGGAAAGTCGGTTGTGAATCGGTATTATAGTAGTTTATTATAACATAACTGTTGGGGGTGGACTGTATTTTAAAGTCTCCTTCAGGTTTTCCAGTTGTTCTTTATTGTTCCTTTTCTGTTTCCTGAATGACAATTTGCGTACCAAAATAACCCTACTTAAGTACTCAGAATTAGTCACGCAACCGATAGCTGACTAGGTGAGATAACTAAGTAACTCAACCAATAATATCAAAGTATTTACAACTTACAAACTATGATAACGAGACTATTCTATGATACATGTTATTCCTAAACTAGACTTATTCTATTGTTCTTAGCCTAGGTATTTCGTCGTGAACATTCTCCCGCCGTCGCTATCTTGCGATTCTACTGGCAGCACGACGATCCTCTTCGTTGGTCGACGCAGCACGTTCCCGTTGCTCGTAGTGATGTCGACGACTCGCACGATGTTGTCCTTCCTTCCTTGTAGACAGCTGTGACTCGTCCTCGGGGCCAGGTGTTGCGCGGGTTGTTGGAGTCGCACACGATGACCAGGTCGCCGATCTTCGGTTGGCTGCCGGTGCTGTGTGGCTCCCGCCGGTGTTGGAGTAGCGGTAGGTACTCCTGCATCCACCTCTGCCCCCTGTTGGGCTTGCCTCCAGTGCTGTCGTGCTCTCCTACTGTCGTGCATTCTTCCACGTGTGTCCGAGCGACACGACGGCGCAGCTCTCCTTTTCCTCGCCGGTCTTGGGTACTGGTTCCTTGTTCTCCGTGGGCCAGTGTTCTTCAGAATGCCGCAGGTACTCGGGCCGGTCGAAATCGTGCGGCGTGGCTTGAGTTGCGTCATCGGCGACATTTTCAGCTGTAGGTACCCATCTCGTAGACTCTTCGATTTCAGCGAACCTGTGAGCCACGAAGGTCTTGAATGTGCGTGGCTCAGCTCGTATCCACGCCGCCACCGTCCGTGAGTCGCTCCAGAACACTCTTCTCGTGATGTCTTCATAATCGTGTTCCGATCTATTTGTGTTCGAGATGCGAGTCCCGAGTACCGCAGCCTGTAGTTCCAGCCGCGGTTTTGACGTAGGCTCGATTGGTGCCACTCTGTTCTTCGCCATGGCCAGTGTGACCTTCACGCTGCCGTCTGCTCGTTGCATTCTCCAGTAGGCCGCCGCGGGAGGCGGTTTCGACGGCGGACGGTCCCCTCGTAGCACCTCAGCCGGGGTCTTATGACTGTTAAGACGAATGCCGAGGTTGTCTTCATGTACGTGCCACATGAGGCCGAGTGTCTTCTCTATTTCGCTCCCGCCGATGTCGATCGTAGCTGTCCCGGGGTCGGTGATGAGGTGGAGTAGTCTCTCGTTCCATGCCCATCCGCGTAGTTCGAAGCCTGCTCGTCCACGTATCTCGTCGACTGTCTTCGTGACGTGCTGGGCCTCCTCCACCGACGTGAAGCTTTGCAGGTAGTCGTCCATGTAGTGATTCTTCTCAATTGCTCGGACGGGCTCGGGGCGCGTGTCGGCGAAGTCTCTGGCGTTTCTGTTCTTGATGAAGAGTGCCATGCACGGTGACGATGATGCGCCGAAGATGACGGACGTCATGCGGTACTCGTCTGGTGTACCCTCCCGCCAATCGTCGCGCCAGAGGAAGTGCAGTGCGTCTCGGTCGCACTCCTTGATGCGTATCTGCATGAACATCTCCTTGATGTCCGCGCTGACTGCGTAGGGGTGCTGCCTGAACCGCATGACCACCCCAGGAAGCGACTGAAGCAGGTCGGGGCCGGTCAGCAGCATGTCGTTCAGGCTGCGTCCATGTGACTTCGCTGCGGCGTCGTGCACCAGTCGTATTTTCTTCTTCTCGGGGTTGCATACAGCGAAGTGCGGCAGGTACCACGTTCTGTCTTGCGTCGGGAGCGTGGTGGCGGGCTCGGCGTATCCGGACTTCAGCATATTCTCCATGCACTCTTCATATTTCTTCTTGAGTTCTGGGTCACGGTCGAGCTTGCGTTTAAGGCTGCAGAGTCGTTTCAGTCCGTCTTGACGGTTGTTAGGTATTTTCTCATTTTCTCGTTTCCAAAACAACCGAGTTTCGAAGCGACCATCGGGCAGCCGGCGACTTTCCTCTTCCAGTTTTCTCGTGGCTTCCTCTTCTGGATCTGTCATCGGTTTTCTTGCTTCGATGCCCAGGGACTCCAGTTCAAAGCAGTGTTTCATCATTTTCTCCTTTGATTCTTCTACGCTCGTGACGTACCCGCAGAAGTTTACAGGTTTGCTCTGTGTGGTACGGCAGCCGTGCAGTACCCAGCCGAGCTGTGTGCGAGATGCCACAGGCTGGTCACGGCGGCCGTCTCGGACTTCCCTCGAGACAATTAAGTCCCAGTTGTCCTGGCCGATGAGTAGTTTCGGCGATGCCCCCTCGTAGGCAAGTTCCTCTTGAATGTCACTCAGGTGGCTGCAGTCGTCGACTTCTTCT
Source organism: Plutella xylostella (assembly GCF_932276165.1). Classification (NCBI taxonomy): domain Eukaryota; kingdom Metazoa; phylum Arthropoda; class Insecta; order Lepidoptera; family Plutellidae; genus Plutella; species Plutella xylostella. Next base: position 3,589,169 of record NC_063984.1, on the reverse strand, counting down.
TTCTTCACCGTCTGAGTGATGAAGTCGATCTTCTCGACTGTGCGTGCGTCTTCAAGCTTGAACTCTTCTTGTGTGTGCTTGCCCCGTATGGTGAAGTCGACTTTCTTGCTCTTCGAGTGTCGAACTTCTTTGCCGCTGACTCCTTGCACCCACATCGGATCCGTGGGGCCGTCGAGGCCGAGAGAGTTGGCCACGTCCGCGTCGATCATCGTGATGGTGCTTCCCTCGTCGAATAGTGCGTAGGTATCAATACTGGAGTGAGGGCCAGTAAGTACCACGGGCGCTATTTTCAGGTAAGCGCGGCGACGCTCGCTGTTGTTCGCTGCGACGGTCGGTTTTTCTGTCGTGGACGCGGTGACCTCTTCGCGTTTGTCTTCTTCCTTGACAGCTTCGTGATGCAGGAGCTTGTGGTGGCTCAGTTTGCAGCCGGAGACACCGCAGGGCTTCGCTTTACATGAGAAGCGGCGATGTGTGCTACGTAGGCAGCGGAAGCACATCTTGTTCTGCTTTGCTATTTCCCAGCGCTCGTCAGTCGTCTTCTCGGTGAACCTAGTGCATTCAGGTAATTTGTGAGCCTGTTTGCACATAGGGCAGCCGTCCTCTCCTTGCTTGTGCGTGTTCTCGGCGGCGTAGGTACGTTCCGTCGTCTTCTTCGCAGCTTTCTCCCTCGCACTCACGGGTGTAGGTGCGCTGTTGTCGATCTGCTCGAGCGCGGCGTATGGGCCGCACTTGTCCGCTTCGTGGTTCAGGTAGGTAGAGAGCTTCTTCAGGTTTGCTTCTTCACCATGATGCGTGAAGTTGTACTCGTACCATTTGTCACGAAGAATGGGTGTGAGCTTCTCGATTACAGTACGCTCAATCTCCGGGTTGTAGAGGAAGTGCGGTTTCTTCAGTGCTTCGATCGTAGCCACGATGTTGGCCAGCTTGCTTGCGAAGATGCACAGGTCACGTGGGCTCTCAGCTAACTTCGGTAGTTTCTTCACTTTGTCGAGCTCGTTGAGTATGAGTGCTTCTGGCCGCCCGAACCGTCGTTCCAAGCCCTGTATAATGACGACAGGGTGCGGATCGCTGATTAGTAGACAGCTGACGGCTTCGAGGGCGGCCCCACGCAGGCTTTTTCTCAGGCGGGCGACGTTTTCTATCTTCGTGAAGTACTTCTCAGTTTCCTGGTAGGCCGCACGAAACGGTAGCCACTCGCTGCTGTTTCCGTTGAACGTAGGTAGCTCTTGAATGTACCGTGGCGGCTCTTTGTAGCCGCCGCCGCTCAGCACACTTTTCAACAGTGCGGCGAGCTGCGTGACGTCTTCACTTGAAGACTTTTCTTGTTGGCGCTCGGGAGGCGCGCGCTCTTCATACTGCGGCGCCTCGACGACCCGTGGTGGTTCCGTAGGTATCCACGGGGTGGGAGGGGCCTGTGTCTGGCCCCTCACGGGGGACGAGCCTCTTGCATGGCCCGCTGTGAGAGCGAGAGCAGGGGGCGGGGGCTTAGAGGATTGCTCCTGCACCCACTGCTCGATGCGCTCGCTCTTGACGATGATATCATCATCTTCCTCGTCGGACGAGTCCTCCGCTTGTATCCGCATGAGCTTCACCTTCGCTAGTTCGGCGGCGGCTTGTGCTTCCTTCTTTTGCGCCTCGGCCAACAGCTCCCTAGCCTCCAATTCCGCGAGGAATCTCTTGCGGGAGGCTTTGGAGTGATGTGACCGGGGCCGTAAGGTAGCTGGCTGCGATGTGACTTGACGCACCACAGTGACCACGCTCGTGTCTCGAGGTGGCGGCGTCGCAGGGCGCTTTGATCCGGTAGCGCTTGCGTTCGCTGCCGACGTGGTCGTGGCGGATGTCTCAGTCACACCACTTCCCATAGTCGTCGTGGTGTTGCTCGTGCAGACCATGCTTGATTCGGCGGTACTGGACTCTTCCTTCCGGCTACTGTGGCTTCTAGTAACCGGCATGTTCGTCCTTTATTCCCGTTTTCGGCTCTTCGATAGACCACTGTTCAGTAGGTCTGCCAATTTCTTCCTCTTATCTGGCTTCTCGAAGGTTCGATGTTTCTTCTGATCCGGCTCGAAGTTGACCAATGTTCGGGGTGGACTGTATTTTAAAGTCTCCTTCAGGTTTTCCAGTTGTTCTTTATTGTTCCTTTTCTGTTTCCTGAATGACAATTTGCGTACCAAAATAACCCTACTTAAGTACTCAGAATTAGTCACGCAACCGATAGCTGACTAGGTGAGATAACTAAGTAACTCAACCAATAATATCAAAGTATTTACAACTTACAAACTATGATAACGAGACTATTCTATGATACATGTTATTCCTAAACTAGACTTATTCTATTGTTCTTAGCCTAGGTATTTCGTCGTGAACAATAACATATGGCAGGTAAGTACTTACTATTTTGAAACCAGTGCCCATTATTATAGGCCATCTCATATTACATTATTATTTTACACAATGTAGATTTCACTAAGGTACGTAATAGATTTTCTATTGTATGCCAAATAGCACCTCCATAATACCACTGAAGCCTACGCTTACTAAAACTTCATTTACTTGGACGGTAGAAGGCTGTGAACAACGTATCGTATGTTTTAATATTGTAGAATACAGTACTGCTACTCTTGATACGCAAGACGGTTATTCATATTGCGTTAATATTGTGCTCGAGTCAGAACCAATTTCAATTTAGATTTGGTACTCTTGACGTCTATTTGGTTACAATTCGGTTTCACTTAAAATTTGGTTATGATTGTTTGAAACTGTTTTATCGACTTTGTGAAAGAATGAATGAAAAGGAAAAAATAACAAAAACTGTCGTGAATAGTGTCAAGTTGACACTATCGAAGCGTCTGTAGTCGAGCGGGCTTCAGTGATCGTAACTGATCACTGAGGTTAAGCAACAACTGGCACGGTCAGCCATTGGATGGGTGACCAATTTCAAGTGGTTCTTTTCTGGACGCTTCCGTGCTTCGGACGGCACGTTAAGCTGTGGGGCCCGGTTGCTGATTCGGCAGCAGTCCTTAATCCTAGTCAGAGGCCTGTACTGTATTTTATTTATGTAGCCTTGATGTATGTAACAAGTGTATCATTTGTTGGTCTTCAAATAAATAAATAAACTCTTTCAGCACAAGCTTGCTTGTGTTGGGGTCCACCAACCCGCACTAGGCCAGCGTGGTGGACTAGGCCTAAACCCTTCCTTCATGAAGGGCTCTATGTCTCCACATAGTTCATCAAAAAGTTTTTTTGTGAGGCGGTAATTATCGACGAACTCCGCCTGTCCCATTTCCACTGCTTCGTCCAAATATCTCACCATTCGCCGCTGATTTTTGCGCCTCCGGATATCTCTTCGCTGCGCATTGCGCTAAATCGCTATTCGTAGTGCTAAATAAGCCATAACACAGCATCTTTAGTCTCAAATACCAGTACCACACAAAACCACACAAAATCGCCACTCACAAGTACAAATACAAGTAATAAAGTTACTTTTTTCTTCTTGCCTTAGCGATTGCGTATATCAAGTTTGTTCAATATTGACAACTGTCAAAATGGCGGTCAAGAGTACCAACTTGCGTTCGTAACCGAATTTAGACTAGTTCACCCGAAAACCACCAAATACGGTAGGCAAGGTGGCGCTACCATCGTGTTCCAGAGTGCCAAATGACTCGAAGGCAATATTACCGCAATATGAATAACCGTCTTGCGTGTCAAGAGTAGCAGTACAGGAATGACTGAGGATTTAAAAATAATAAATAAAATATATAAAAATATAAACACTCACACCTTGTACTAATGTATTCCCTTCCGGGGTAGGCAGAGTTAAAAATTATAAACGAATAAAGCTTGCTCTTCCGGCTATAAAATATATTAGTAAATAATATTTATAGATAATATTTACCAAGATACTAGCTACAAGTTAACCCAGCTTATACTTACCAAATTTTATAAAGATAGTTCCAGCTGTTTTCTTCTGAAAAGGTAACAATTAAGGATAGGAGAAATAAACTGTTCTGAACCAACAAGCTAGCAAAAGTACAGCGACTCCTCATCTTTTTTTACTAGTAAGTAGTATCCAGTATATATTTTTTATTGGTTCTATAAAATCGGCTACGTTGCATTGGTGATGTTACCCATACCTAGAGGTTACTATAAAAAAATAAACGATGATGATTAAATCAGCCTACACCTAAGACCCACATTACACACGGGACATCCATAAATAACTATTAACTCGGCCAAAGCTTGCAAAGTCCCATAAAGTACGGTCATTAATTGGCACTAGGACACTGATAGAACCGCCCAGCCCTCCTATTGGCTAAAAGTAATAGCTACGTAATAGCTTCTGTCGTCTTACTCTTGAAATACGTAAATACCCTCTTAGATCACGGTCAAGATAACATGTAGCAATCATTTTAATTGTTAAAGAACATAAAGGTATAAAATAAAGCTTTTAAAAAAACTAGGAATATGAGGAACGAATACTTTATTACACATCTATTTGTATGAAATTTCAAGTCGTTTGAGACTTGGGACCATGTTAGAATCTAACAACATATTATTTACTAGTTGTTCACGCGAGCTACCCCTCGCCTAAAAGTTTCCTCGTGGGAATTATGGGATAAAAAGTAGGCTATGTGATAATGTACATATCAGCTTCCTGCATACCAAGTTATACGAAAATCTATTCAGTAGCTTTTTATGTTAAATAGTAACAACACAGACACTCTCACAATAATAAAAATGTTCCCTATTTATAATATAAATCTTTGTAGATGTAGAAAGGGAAAAATTACTATAAGAAAATCAAAAGTTTGACAAACGCGGAAGAAATGCTATATAATACCAGCAATACAGTATAATATAAAAAAGCCACTTTCAAATTTTAGCCTTTGAAGCGTCGATATGGTTTGATATTACATATTACAATATTAATGAAACCCAGCAGTAATCCTGCATCCACACGCCGCCGCCGGCTGCCAGCCGCTGCCCACAAACTGTTCGCTCAAAACTTTCACACTAATAACGACTGGTCACTTTCAAACTGAATTAGTTTCACATCGGATTAATTCAGAAGGTTTACTTTTTTAATTAGTTATTGATAATCGATAATATTTAGGAATTTATAGTGTAAGAAATAAAACCATTATGGCTGTCAAAATAAGTTCGTAATAATAAGGGCCGTTTTAAAATTCTATATTTTTTGTCATAAACCGTATTCCCAAACGAAGACTCAAGATAGTTCTGGCTTAAACTCAGCCTTAGGTTACTGATTTGTATGAAGGTGATTCTTCGAAATCCCATTCTTCGTCTGATTTATATGGCAATTTTTTTATTTCATTTTTAGCTCTATAACATATGTTTATATGAAAATTGATATAGCAAATAACATATAATTGGAAAAGGCAGTCTTTTTTATCAAGTAGTTTTTGAGTTATTGACGATACCATTTTTTGTTGCCATATGGATCAGAAACAGAAGAAAGAACACAGTGGAAAACCATCTTTGTTTTAAACATACAGCATTGCTCGTATTTTTCTTGAACTGTCATCGTCACGAATAGAATAACTATAGAAGGTTACGCAAAATAAAATTAAAACTTATAATATTGAATTTTGTACCAGTGACATGCAAAAAACTGATATGGGGCGACTATTTTCAGAAAATTTATAGAAGTGTCAATATCTCAAAAAACTATCGACATTTTAATAAGGTCATATAGCGATATTCTGGTCACTCCTAAGCTATATTATCAGCCCTCCAAGGCATGACGTAAACTTTTGGAACATCCTGTATAGGATGAGGTTTTTTACCGTATGAATCATATACATATGAATCAGGATTTTGCATAAAACCTTAAGTAGTTCATAATACATTCACACCATAGTGTTGTATTTTTTTTCATAAATCTGTAACCCAAGAGCATTACATGAAACTCATATTGAAGAATCATAATCAAAAAATATAATTTTTACAGGAGAAATATTAATCAGAAGGGTACCTGAACCAAGAGCATATGAATCAAATATTGACCTTCTTTTCACCTGGATGTAGGCATACTAGGAGCACCTCCATCTACTGGGTGGTGCGTTGGAGAGCTGGCTTCTAGCGAACGGATAGCCATCCCATTGCCACTACATGACCAAGTATGGTCATCAACATGTTACGACATATGAATCGGTACTACATGCCGGACACTGTTTAATTATTTATTTATAAAAATACATACATATGCACTCACGACTGTAATCCCCGAAGGGGTAGTCAGAGGTGGCTCACAAGTGGGCTCACTTTTCGCAGCACATTTGTACTCACGTGATAGGTTGCGAACCATATCGTCGTTTTTGAATAAGTACAATGCACTTAGGATACACATCTAGAATCTAGATGTGCAGGTTTCCTCACGATGTTTTCCATCACCGTAGGAGCTCGTGGTATTATTGTACTTAAACTCCTTAATTGAAAACACAATTGAAAGAATTCATTGGTACAGGCCAGGATTTGAACCCACGGCCTCTCGATTGAGAGGACGAGGCCTTATCCATTACGCCACCACCGCTCTAATGATAAAAATGTTTACGTATTTATAAGTACTAAATATTTATTTTGTGAAAGGAAAACTCATTGCCCTTTGATAAAAAAATTATTTATGTCAATAAAGCAAAAGGGAAATGTGATACAGAACATTTTGTTCCTCAAGCTGGCAATCGGACGCCCTATATGAATCAGAATAATACACTTCAAATATTTTTTTCAGTAAGTACTGAAACAGTATTTACTGAAAAAATAAGATTGGCTACAATTAGAGATAGAGCTAGACTGTATTGAAAAAAAATTACGTGTCATTATCTTTATTAGTTATAGAGATATCCTCATCGCCGTCGAAAATTTAGTCCCTGAAGAATCACCCATGAAATCTCTGGACTATAGCTGGTTCTTAGCCAGAAATATCTTCAGACTACGTCCTATAATAAAGGGGTATTTATTCTACGGGATTGCTTTGAATATGAACACGCCTATAAATAAAATGTTCCGTAGCTAGCAGCTGAGTACACACAGAAAACAGTGGTAAAAATCTTAAACTGCTCACATTCTTTGGTTAGATCCAAGACTCAAAAACACATGTCTGCTGGGGAATCGAACCCGGGACTTTATACCATTTTTCTAAAGCAGTAACCGCCACAACGTCAGGTACTCTTTTTTATTATAAATTAAATTCAGGATTTAATCAAACAGTGTGTGAGTGTAAATAAAAGTTTCAATATGGTAAAGTGAAATATGGATTATTCGTCAGTGGATTGAATTTGTTGTTGCACCCCAATTTGGTTGTACACGATGGAAAGAGCAAAAAAAACTCACGCAATATACGTGGATATTGTACTCTGTCCGGATCTGGTTGTTTTTTTAGATTAAAAAAACTACGTTTGTATGGCAGCAGAACACAAACTCTGTAGCATAGGAAATTGCCTGATACATTATTCTTATTGTATTTGAGTACGTGTGGGTATGTTTTTGTATTTTTAAGTCCTGAACATGTTCATCATCATCATCACGACCCATTACGTCCCCACTTCTGGGGCGCGGGTCTCCTTCCAATGAAGGAAGGGTTTAGGCCATTGGATGGGTGACCAATTTCAAGTGGTGCTTTTCTGGACGCTTCCGTGCTTCGGACGGCACGTTAAGCCGTGGGTCCCAGTTGCTGCTTCGGCAGCAGTCGTTAAGCCTAGTCAGAGGCCTTCGGGCGGCTTGAAAACATCTGACAGTCGGGTTGCCCACTTACCCGACAACTCTCTCAGCACAAGCTTGTTTGTGTTGGGGTCCACCAACCCGCACTTGGCCAGCGTGGTGGACTAGGCCTGAACATGTTAATAAGTACATATTCACAAAAATATGAACACTCACACGAGTAAAGTCTTACATAAATTATTATAAATAAGGACAGTATTGGTTTGACTTGGCTACAAACGACACGGGACAAGAGCCAACTGATATGTGTTTTTTATAATCGCTGCACCATCTTCCCCAGATTTCAAAATATTTTGTACAGATATTTCAAGTACGTATATTATGTCACATTTAAAGTTAGAGTGGGTCAGTATGCTATGCTTTAAAACAATAACGGCAAGTGATTAATAAATTACTTAACCAACATACATAGTTTACCGACAGCGGCCTTGACCTTCGCTTCACGTGCACGTCTAAAATAACGGGCTTTTTCCATTGCAGCATTTGTCAAATAATTTGTTTACGTAATGTATGGGGATGGGGTCTGGTGCTACGACGCTACGCCGTAGCACTCGTAGCGCCGTAGCGGCAGTCTCGCGCGGGCCGTGGCTACGCGCAGTCGCTACGAGCCAGGGTGCCTACTCCGAGTCCGCTACTGTGCGATGTTGTGGCGGCTAGCCGTGCTGGCGGCGCTGGCCTGCGCTCAAGGACGAGTGGTAAGATACATATCTCACTCTATTTAATTAATTCTAATCAGTTACATCACATCAGTTAAAATATTAATAGTAATTAAACTAGTTTAAGACGGTCAACCTAAAAGTTTGAGAGTTCAAATCACGTACTTTACTAACTAAGTGAGTAGTTGAATTTTTCATCAATCTTCGCAACAGTAAAAGTTTGATCAATATAGTTAGCGTTCTTAATTACTCGCAGAAAAGTTTTGGGGCTAACTTCGCAATAGTTTATTGCGGGTAATATTCGCCGTTCGACTTCGTGCTTCTAGTTGAGAAACAAAGTATAGTAAATAAAGTTGGTGGAATAATTGTGGTACGTTTGGGGGGTTGGAATATATTAATTAGTGTGTGTAGCGTAGCGTACAGCGTAGGTACCGAGACTACCGAGCGAGGGTGTGGGGCTCCTTACTCGTACGATATGCGTAATTACCCGCGGCGGCGGCGGCGGCGGCGGCGGCGGTTCGGGAGCCTCTTAAGTGCCATCTCAACTATACAGACTAATTTTATGAGCTACCGTCTTAATTATCAAAGTTTTAATCCGTTTTGAAGATTTCTAGTTTTAAGCATTTTATTTGAGATTAGTACCCACGATGTTCACTTCAATGAATTAAAAACTTGTCTAAATAATGAATTCCTATTTGTAATGTAATAAACGCATGATTATTATAACTAGGTACCTTACACCCATCATCAGGTATTCCATTTCCAAACTATCGCTTCAGAAAAAAACTACCTATATTGTTTGTAAAATGTTACTTTCATTATAAAATATTATTTAAATACCTGTACTTCCTTGAAACCTAGCAATTAATTAATATTTATGACTGTGGTTCTTATTCGGATTATCATGTGACGAATAATCATCTAATTTACTGTATATTCTTTGTACGAAGAGAAGGCTCTCAAATTATACAGCAAGTATTGGATTTCCATCACACAAGAGATATTACTTTTGTGTCAAAGGCCGACGCACATTGTCGATCGTAAACCGAGGAACAGTCGACTGGAGTACACTATCTCCTTGTACTCTCTTATTGTCTTCAGTTTTATTCTCATTTTTATTCGACTTCATATCTCTAGATTCTCTAGAACATTCCGTTCCCTCGATATCAATTTTATTCTTGAATGAAAATATAACAAAGAAACCAATCAATTGAAATGAAATGTACACAATATCTGTAGATACCGTATAAACAAAGTTGAAATGGATACCCTTGATGGAGTTTCTAATGTGAGTTTAATTAATATATACTGGGGTAAAATAATATCGCATAACGCTATGTGTTCTACGCTGTATGCGATGCTATACACACATATAAAGAAATTAATCTGGATTACACGAGTCCATTCAATCAAATTAGTATAGGTATTGTTTTGTTCTTGTATTGTGTTGTATCGGTGGGCGTAATTTTACTAAGTATTTATTCTTTGTTCCTATTTGTGAGTTTTGTTTTCTTTTAGAACATGGTTTATGTAATAAGCTTGTACGTTTATGAAAAATGAAGAAAAATAAACATCAAAAATATGAAAAAAGTTGCTTAACACTTGGAACACCCTGAACATTTATCAGTTTTTTACTTCAGTTCGAAAAGTGAAATTATCTTTTTGAATAACCTCGGGCATCGGACCACCCGAAGTTTTATTTAAACTTTATTAAAACCCCCTGTAGCTAAACCTGAATAGGAACTTGGCACTGCTACTGTAGAAAATTATATTTTACTCCATATTGGAAAACTTTTCTGGTTTAAAAAGTTTGATAACATTATATGCCGAGTTTAGTCTCTTTTGTGCCATTTACTTCGATGTGTTTCTTATTAGTTACACAAGATATTTATTAACTTTATCGTTTGTTAATTTAATCTTTATTTGTAATAAAATAGCTTTTAATTTCAAAGGAGACTGTTTATTTTATACCAAGAATAGAAAAAAAAATACCTGGGTCTTTTAAAGATAAAATAAAATACAAACGGTGTTATCGCTCATACTGCTGTATCACTGTAAAGGTAAATTAATTATTTTACGAGTAAGTATATGCGGAGCTATATCCAGTGGCCGAAGGTAATAACTGTAAATAAAAGGAATGGGCCCCAAGGTGGCGGGTACTGGTATAATTCAGGTCGAGTGTACTCCTAATAGCTTGTTGACACGACCGGCGGGGAATTAACTAAATAATTGATTAGTGCTACGTGAAAACGAATCGTTTGTCCATTTAATTGGTTCTCAGTGGATGGACCCACTTCATTTTGCACCTTTCAAGCCAAACTAGCAACTGGTCAAACAAACTGTCTCGGCATGTATTTGAAACTGGGGACTACAACCGTAACGGGTCGTTAACTGATAAACTTTTAACCTGCAAAAAAGTAGAATAAACTTAAATATCGACAGTATAGTCTGCCACGCAGATATCTGACCCCACTTAATCCAATACTTTGCTGAGAAGAGTCACCTACCACTCTAACACGATTCTTGGCAAGCGGACAGACAAAATGTTAGCATAAACTAACCCTCTTATTCATAAAACTAAGTGCCAGTCTACAAGAGGCTTGAAAAGCTTCAAGGAATGTTGTCTTTTCGACTTACATAAAGGAGCTCTGAATCAATTTAGTAATGTTAAAATAGGGCACATGCAAAAATAAACCAACAATGACTCAAGCTTATGTTGTCCATCGTCATCAAAATTTACTATCCTCTCCGATGGTCTGTGTGAACGGACCCTTAGGCCACGTTCAGATGACAAGCGCTCAACGCGCGTTTTGGTAACACGCGTTTACAACTACATACATTTTATTCAGGCTGTACACATGCTAACGTGCGTCGCGCGGAATAAAATGTATGTAGTTGTAAACGCGCGTTACCAAAACGCGCGTTGAGCGCTTGTCATCTGAACGTGGCCTTACAAGTTCCATGCACACTAGTGCTGAAGTCCACGTGTGTGTCCGCAGGTGAACATCAGCAACACGTGGGTGCTGCCCGAGGAGGGCTTCCCCGTGTTCTACCGACACTTCCGCGACCGCATCTCGTGGTACGAGGCCGACGCCGTCTGCCAGTTCCACCACGCCAACCTCGTCACAGGTTAGTTACACACACACACGGACATTTACATACAAACGCATACATACATTCATACAAAAAGTACCCTCGCGAGCAATTAAAAAGTTCCATCAGCCATTGTCGTTCCGGAATGACACTTCAACTTTTTCGTTGCTCGTGAGTCTATTGTGTATGTCTACCTACATAATAACAATAATAGTAATAGCTAATAAAAATAATAGTGCTACATTAACATTATCTCTCTCTCTCTCTCTCTCTCTCTCTCTCTCTCTCAGCCTTCTATAGTCCACTGTTGGACATAGGCCTCTCCTAACGATCGCCACCCCAAACGGTCACCCGCCATCTGCATCCAGCGGCCATCTGCATACATTATACAAGCCACTATTTAATTGTTTAGTTTCATAAAACTTTGTAAGTACATGTCATTGTATTAGAGAGATGTCTTTGTATTCAGTCTAGAAATCCTAGAAATCCAGGATTTAACAGCCACGGCAAAATGGCAACTGACACTATGTCATATTCAGCCTGTAGGTACTCAAGTGTCTACAATGCATGCTATTCAATAATCACTCATCATTTTATTGTATCGTCTTCATCATAAAGTTAGCGTAATATGAAGACGTTAGCATTAGTGCACAATAGAGCACGCTCGTCAATAAAGGCAATCATGTTTGAGCGAAGCTTGTAGACGCTGCCTAAGGCCCTCAACACACGTATCGTATATTGAATAACGAGCCATGCATGCATTGTGCGACGCATCCCAGGGTGGAATTCTGATACATACCTACCATGATAATTGAATAGCAGCAACTATGTTGCTCAGGTCTAAGACTTAGTGGAATGTGTATTGGAGGATTAAAAAATAAAAACTCAGGTGTGATACGTAACTGGTTTATACTCCCCAACACAGTGAAGCTTTGGGCTGCACTATACGGCCAATTTTTGTAGCAGAGCTCCTGTAAACGCCTCAATTTACAGTCATACAATTTTGTTGACAAAGAGTAATGTAATCAATAATGGGAATATTTGTGATTTCATTAACTGTATTGTTAATTTTGAGATAAAGCTAACGGTAACAGTTACCTACTACCTACCTAAGTTTACGCTCTAAAATAAAATTTTGTAAAATGGTAGATTATTGTGTTTTATAATAGTGCAGCCGAGATACAATGGTTAACTTGTAGCGTAGAATGGAATGACCCCTTCAACTGACAACATCAAAGGGCCCTTGTGTCCGCAACCGCCACAACGCGTCAGCAGACATTTGAACATTTCACAGTTAAACCGCTACTGTAGTCTTGTGGGGGCGTATACCCTGAGCGTCTGGTGGATGCCACTGAATATTACGCTTTGATTTTTTTCGCTTACCGGTTCATAATTAAGACATGTTAATGCTGTGTACGATTTATACATGCAGCTAATATGCGTAGAGAAGGTAATTAGGTTAGGGATAAAACCACAGATCTATAAGATCTGGAAATAAGCTAAATAATTTTCATAATATTAGGTCTACCCTTATTGTCTCTGTCTTGTACAGAGTTTATGTAGCATTATTTTTATAAACCGTGTAGGTATAAGATATTGACTAGGTGTCACAAAGAAACATACTTACAATAAATATTATTCTGCCCTAGATATAAAATACTTTCACATAATATTTTGTTCACATTAAAGTTTTTGCGTGTAAAATGGATACTCACTGTCACATTTAGCAAAACCCATGGGACTGTACTGTACATGTGTAGCCGGTTGAACAAACAAAGTTTACCCGGCCAGTTTATCCGGGTAAAGGGTAATTTACCCAAATATGTCAATTATCAGGATTCACCCCAACTAGCCGGCACTTAATAATAATAATGTCCTCCTAGCCGAATTCCGACCACGGCGGCTAATCTCAATTGAGATCAGCCATCTACGCAGGAGTAGATTATAGTGCCCAAGTGTGTGCGCAGTACACAGGAGCACTCTCTGTTCCATCACTCTCATAGCCCAATGGGACGGATTGACCGACACGACTGGAGAGAGCTAGGCGCAGGACCGACTGCTTTACATGCCCATCCGACAGCATGGATCGTTTCACTGTTTCGGACAACAGGTGATCAGCCTTCTATGTCCTAACCAAACTTAGAACCACAATTTAGAAACACAAATTGATGGTCCCACCCGGGAATCGAACCCGGGACCTCTGGGTCATGAAGCAAAGCTTCTACCACTAGACCACAGAGGCAGTTACCCGGCACTTACCCTAACTAGAAAAGCTGGGGATCATATAAAGTTTGTAGCGAATTCAGTTTATTTTTGCTCGCAAAAACCACCACACGAACAGCTGTAAAATTATCTTGTTTGGAAATAAAACCAACATATTATGGCTGTCTGGTTTACGCTTGGAATAATAATAGGGGGTAGCTATTTAGGTAATTATCGTATCGATACTGCAATATAATTGGATGATCATTCATTTGGAAATTTTCATTTGTTCATAGTTATTGTTTATAACAGGTTGAAATAATAGTGCTACATTGTCGTATGCACGTACTAATGAACTTTATATTCATATTTTTAAGCACATAGCAAGCTCTCGTGCAATAAATCAAAACTCAGCTGACATGTAGTCCAAGAAGAAGCACTGACTGTAGCCAAGTTCTGCTAAACAAATGTCTCCGTGTAAGTTGTCGGTAATCTCAGACAACACAAACACAATTATGTAGCGGGATGATGCTCCGCCATTGTTCCCGAGCTGTTCCGTATGGGGCACGCGCATCGCGAAGTATGGATAGCGAAGCCATGTTATACAGGGTGTTGCAAAAAGGGTATACTAAGCCGAAACCAGCATGTGCAGCATGTTATATCTAAGCCCGAAATCTATCTCAATCAGAATTTCAAAATTCGCGAAAAAAAAACCATTTTCCTTAGAAAAAGTCACGTGACCAACAATCTACTTATGGAAAATGAAATTTAAATTATATATATTCAAATATGACATGTTTCCGGAGGGTACAGGATGCTAATCGAAGTCCATGGCACACGACTTGACACGACCTCTATTAATGTAGATCCCACCGTCTTACTTGAGATTGGGTAATTCCTTACGGGACGTGACTGCCGATAAATATATTATTTATTACGGTATCGTGTTTCTATCCCAATGGATAGCTTCATTGTTCGTATTAGTGTCTACCATGAGGTAATAACGAAGAAATATTATAACCATTTCTCAAATATATTAAGTGCTTCGTTGTAATTATAATGTTCAGGTTTCTTTTTATTAAACAATTTGAGCACATTCATAACTCCAGTATGCCTTCTTACAAACCAAAGATTAATGCGGGACCGTGATGCTAGATATGACTGTGAAAGAAAAAGCTAAGATATAAAAGAAGCCCAGCGCGGGCTTCAAGTTACCCCTTAACCTTTGTTCCGTACCTTTTGTTACTATAATTAATAAAAACCGAGCTCAAAGCGCAACCTCATTATTTTTATTTTTTCACCGCTGCCAAAGGGAAATGCCTTCCTTTATAATAACGTAAGGTAATCCATCCCTATAATCCGCGGATTTGTTTTAATCTTCCGGTGAACGAATTCAGCTGTGAATATTTCCACGGAGAAACAAACATTTTGTCGATATAAATTCGGTTGCTGTTTGGTAAATACATTGAATTTCAGCATTTTAATTAACAAGAACCTACCCTCTTAACAAATCGCAATGAGTTGTTTCTAACACATGAAGGCCAACTGGTCTGACCTAACAAATAACCGATCATATTCATGTCCGAAAGTAGAATCAATGTAGAATTTATGACTACCCTCGATCGAGGATCATCAGTACAAGAGGGTGGGTCATTTGTGCTCATAAGTTGAGGGCAGGGTCCACCGTAAGCAATAATGTCCTTCGATATTACTTACCCAGATAACGGACTAGGGACCTTGTGTTGTAATATTTGTCTCTATGGTTTATTCCAACGACTTTAATGATTACTTTAAATCACAAACTTATACTTTCTGAAATTATTCATTTCAATTAGGTCCGTAGAGAAAAGGAAATGTACTAAAAAGGGCACTTAAGCACTTAAGTATTTCGTGATTTCCCAAGCAGTGTAAAAATGTAGCTTTATGTTTATGTTTCTTTTATTACGACGCAGATAGTCTGAGAAGCTTTTATTCGAATCAGAGCACTTGGAAACTCTTCAGCGGGAGAACTGACGGCCCGCGTACTTTGTTCTTGTTTCAATGACAACAGTTTGTTTATGGCCGTGCTCCCAGATGCAGAAAGGAAATAAGTGTTATTTCCGTTATTTACGTACATAAAAATGAAGAATAGTTTTTAACATATTCATGGCTGGAAACAAGATTGCTAGGACATTCTTTTATTCTCCGTAGCAATGTTTTGTACTTATTATTCGAAAGTTGTATTTTATTATAGTTAAAACAACAAAAAAAACAAACACTCACGCCTTGTACTAATGTACTCCCTTGCGGGGTAGGCAGAGGTGCATTGCTGCACCCACTTTTCGCCAGAGAGTTATGTTAGTCCCAATATAATAGGGGGCGGGCCTATTGCCATTTTACGGGCACATCCAAGACCCGTTTATTATAGTTGTTTTTTATAATGTTAGTTTTTAAGTTAAATATATCATAGACTTATATTGTAGGTGCAGAAAGTCAAAACACTATGACGTTATCAGCTATCCTGCGGTCAATAAACAACCATACTAATCTAAAGTAAGAAAACATGATTATCATTAACTTGAGATTTTGATGTTAATTATAACTTCGTCAATAATGTTAAGAGTTATTGACATACATTTCTATAATTTCCTCTTGATTCTCGGCCGTGGCGGGTCCCCGACTCAAAGTCAGTTTTGATGAGGGTCATTGAAAGCAGATTTACCGGCCAGTCGAGTCTGGTTAGATTTCTTATCGCTCCTCGATTTAAGTGTATTTTAAAATCCAATTCAAGGAAAACTTTATGAATTATTTATTAGTTTGCTGATGGATTCTTTCCCCGACTTGAAGTAAATTGAACATAATATATTATATGTATTAATAACACATATAGCATGTTGCGAAAGTGGTCATATCAAGCCGAAAGCTTTCACAGCTACTTTGTATGAAGACTTAGAGTGTCATGGCTCATGAGGAAATTCCAGAGTGAGTTGAAATAATTAACTCTTAAAACAAGTCTTGATATCACAGATAACACATATGCTATTTTACTATAAAGGGTTTTTGCAAAAAACTGGAGCAGCAAAAATTAGATTTCAAGCTAGTAATAGTAATATAAGAGCTACAAGCACATTTTCTTAGATAAAGAAGTCTCAGTAGCCGCCGCGGCGGTCCCGGAGGCCCGAGCTGTCAGTGTCATGCGGTCAAAACGTGACTCCGATACATTTATTAGATCCCCGATTAAAGTAGAGAGATATACACTCGAGACCGCCCGTGGTACAAGCAAAAATGAACCTTTTTCACCTTATGCATGCGTTTTTTTTACTGTTAAGTACCCTGAAGGATTATTTTGGTGCTCGAAAGTATAAGATATTCGCCTTTAAAAATACAACTTCTCCATAATTATTCATTTTCAGTCTATTGACTAAATTATTCATGAGTCTAGCTGTTGTCGTCTGATCCTTTTAGGTAAAACTGTAGCGTAAATTGATGTTTCAACTTTGAATATAGAGTTTCTGATCCTTGCCTTTGGACATCTTTCAAAGTTTGGTCTGCTGTTGATTATAACTTGTTTACACGACTAAATATCTTATTACAAGCGACCTTTATCTGTAAAATGGCTTCCGACTTTATTTGCCAAAATAAAAATATTCATCACAGGTACGTTTGTACTGAGGTTAAATTTGTAATCATAATCTCATGATAAACACCCTGCCCTCTTAACCTTTTGTATGTAATTAAATCACAATGCCTCTTACAGGTGCGGTACCCTAAAATACATCAGCCAATTACGAAGTATCGTACGAAACTTTGTGTGATGTCGAATCGCAATTTATAGAAACAACGCTGCCAAGAGGCACGCGTGGGGAATCCTTCAAGGTCGGGAAGTATCAGGGTTGTCACAAAGTTTTGCCAACTTTGAAATTTTCAAGGAGCAAAACATTTTCAAACAGTAATCTTAACCACTCTAGATCGACCTAGGATTTTATAATATTACATGAAATTCAGTACCTCTAAATAGCTGGTTGAATGTTTTACACTGAATAATATTATAGTAGCTAAACGGTAGTTAAGTAGTCTAGTTTGAAATTTCAATGCATTCATAATTTATATAGAGTTAATAATGGGCATTCTATACTACACATTTGATACTTGACTAAAACATCCTTTGATCGATGTGACGGTGTAACCAATAAAAACCTTTTCTCATACCAATATACGACCACATCAACCTTTAATAGCCATATTACTTCCACAAAGTGTCAATAAATGATTGACGTTACTTTATTAAAACGGAAAAGCACACTTTTAAAGTAAATTTGACTTTTCATATCCAATTTAACGTATTTTATTTAAATTCATCATGTTATTTCAATGACTTATAAAGCCTAACCAAATAAAATTTAACGTAACCTGAAAACTTTTTTATAAGTATTGTAGATAAATTCATTAATGAGTCATGAAACCAATGTATGACTCTCATAATTTACGGCATCGTGATTTAACAATTTCATCTAAAGCTAGTCACGGTCAGCATATTTTTTATGTCTACGTCGCGATCTTTCCTATTTTTAGCTCCTCCGACAAAACTCAATTCTTCGAGATTATATCTTTCCTTATCTCCGAAAGTGTCCATCCGTAAACTTGGCCGCGTCAACGGATACGGAAGATTACAGGAAAAATGCGCCACCATTTTCTTTTTTATCGCGTGAGTTCGGACCGTGTCATCAATCCTGTGCCGCAGGTTCTGCCTTGGATATTGGAGTAACAATAGTATTATGAGTATATACCTATGTACTAAATTTCTAGAGTTTCTTCTATACTGCTGGTGTTCCAGTTGAAATAAATAAATACTGTGTTTCTACAAAGGAAGACGTTTCAATTTCTTATAATGGGATTATTTATTGCGAAACCTTATTAAACTTTAGTTACTCTAATATTTACCTTAGCAGCAAAATAACGAGTGACTTTAAAAACTATATTAGCGAAGGTTTTTCTGGTCCTGGGACCTCTTACTCATGAAAAACAAAGTTTTGGGGCACTACTCACGACTCTATCTCGTTGTATTAAACGAACTGTAGAGCGATCCGGAAAAAACGCAGCACATTCTATTCGATAGTCTATTCGAAAGTGCTGTCAACCTGTCAACAACAAAATGGCGGTGTATAGATTTGCGAAAGTTTGACAGCTACCATTCCATAGGTCATTGTCAGAATAATATTATGTACTCTGTGGTCATTCTTTTCGAAACTCATTCGAAAGGTAAAAAGTGTTCGAAAGTGCTGTCAAGTTGACAATAGTCGCACTCGCATTCGATTCTATTCGTTAGCTCGAATTTTCGTGATACGGGTACTGGTTGCAAATTGGAACACTTCTTTCGTATTTTGTGAAGCTAGAGTGACCCTCCTGCTCTGACCCCTTAGCATGAATTTTCATGGTGAACATGAAGTAAAATTACTCGATGAATTTTGTAGGAAAAATTTAGTCCTGCTACCGACCGTCAGGGGCGCTGTTCATATATTTTCATACAAAATTACTCGATGAATTCTACTTCACGTTCACGATGAAAATTCATGCTAAGGGGTCTGGTCTCGGGTGACGCGGACGTGTTCTGGGCCGCAGCCGGAGACGGCGCCGGCCCCCTCTGTGCCGTTCACTGTCACTACACACTGCGGACATTTGTTATGAGAATTCATTGTTTCGTATAATTCTACGGCAATGCTGTGATCGTCAACTGCCAATGATCTGTCTCTGCAAAGTAATTATATAGACAACAAAAATCTGATGGCGTGATTTATTGATTTGGCGTTGTCATTAGCTGAATCCCGGGGTGTGCCGGACGTAAATTCATATTATAAATGTACAGAATTGATACGTGACTTAAATATTGAACTTATCAGCTCAGCTAGACTCATCGGCTAACAGACAACACTGAACGGCTGCTTAAACATCATTAAAATAAAGACAGCCTGCGTTACACGCTACAGTGATCAAACTGTTTAATACATAAAGTAAATATAATAATATACTTACAAATAAGTTAGTTCTCAAGTTATGATTCCAACTCCTCCCGCGCCAAATCAGCTGTGATGCGAATTCGAATGTTGCGGGCTTCGCGGTACGTGTGTTTGATATAGGTATTAGACATGTATTAGGTAAATAGTACATAAACATATATGTATCTTTAGTATATGTAGGTAGTAGTAGCACTTATAACTTCTAAAGATATCACTCAAACTTATAACTAAAACATAGTACGATAGGCGCCCTTATCGCTAAAAGCACAATGAGGAAGTTGTGTCATTACACATTACATTACCTCCGTAGTTATTGAATTACCAACTTTAGTGTAGTAACTATAATAAGAGGTTAAGCGTTTTTTTGCAGCACCCAATTCAACATTGTATAAAAACGTAGATATTTTGTTCTATAAGGCTGAATCAACAAAAACCAATAGTATTCAGGATGGGTAGATACTCAAGTTTTACGAATACGCATGCCAATGGCATTGGTACCTCTAATGCTAGAGGCATAGGGGCGGTGTTAGCGTTAACACATTCTAAGGGGATGTCATCGTGAGCGAGAGAATCGGGGCGATATTTCGAATAGTGAAGGTGTGTAATATATAGTCAGCCAAAGAGATATGTGTGCCACCCCAGCGCACACGGTTTGATGCTACTGATAGGTGGAAAATAGATGAATCAAATAATATTTTATTGATACGCATACAAACAATCTCTAGAGGTTCTATTCTATTCTATTTCTATTCTCATAGGGGGTGAAGTTCCTGTACGTGGCTCTCTCGAGTGGAACCTTTGTACATATCCCCTTGATTTCAGCTCAGCCAGCCTAGCTCCCGAGTAAACTGGAGTAGCAGGCCTGGGTGTTGCAATAGCTGAGGCAGGCGCTCTGTTGGTCCAAGAATAGATAATCTTGTTTCTGTAGTAAGTGGACAAGCTAACAGAATATGTTCAACCGTCTCATCTACTTCCTTACATATCCTACATAAGGGAATCTCTAGAGGTTAAGTTTATAATTTTTCATATCACTTATCCCCGTCAGTAGATCATAAAGTTAAAGTGTTTGCGCTGGGGTGGCCAATTTAGCTCTTTTGCTGACTTTACTAGTGACCCCTAGATTGGGCGTGTTCAGAGTTAGACCCTTGACTCCCGCGCTGGTTCTCATGCCTCTCAATAATTTCCCGAGGGCATATCGTTTATTTAATTTGCTGAAGAAACAAACTTATTTATCGTTACCTAATACTTGTAACCTGATTACGACAAGCCTAATCTGATTGAAGGATCTTTGCGAGAGTTTTGAGAGAAACGAGGTAGTGTTGTTTTGGTATTTGCGTTTGTTTACTAGGGTATGTACCTACCTACGATACTGCGAAAAATCTAGTGATGCAAAATTTGTATTATGTGAAAGTGTCATTTCGATCGCTACATTTTTATCGTAAGTTATTACAACTTTTTTACTTCTATTATGATATCAATGATCTTTTCTCATTGTTGCAGAATATAATTTTAAGGTTTAATTAAATATAATTAACACGGCAATAAATAGAGAAATCCAATAATACGAAATCTTATTTATCTATTAAGACCAGCGTTTCCCAAGGGGTGGGTCGAGTCTCGTCGCCGGATGTACGGAACCAACACTTGGTAACACCAACACATCTACTTATTATGTTATTATACACTCACGAACAATGAAAAAGTTCCACCTGCCTTCGACGTTCCATATAATAATATACTATCCCCCTTTATTCATAAAAAAGTTAGTGGACGGTTTAGCTATTGAACTGTTTTGTCGTGGTTCTGTCACTCTCTGACAGAGAACAGTAGGTATAGTGCCACAATCTTATCTGTTCCGGTGGTCAAAATGTGCAACTAACGAGACGTCATTGTCAAACATCATTTCATACTCTGTGCGTTATTTGAGTTGTCAATTTCTGCGAAGAGGCTGACGCTACGTTATTTAATTTGTTTTGTGATTTTCTGCGTGAAAATAATGCCAAAAGCGCTAAAATGTGATGCAAGAAAAGTAATACTAGATATATTGGCTTTTATGCTGGAAGAATAACGTATTCAGACGCCTTTAATTCCGTTTGAAAAATTGGAAGAACGAGTTGCAGCGGCTACAGGTTAGTGTTGCCAAATATGACGAACAATTTTACCCATATACTCACATGTAATTTTATTAATATTTTCACCCCATCACGTGCCCCAGCAGTGGGGACGAGATGGGTCATAATGAAAGGTATATAATCTTTATTTTTCTTTGATTACAGGTGACATGTCCCTTTAAATCTTAGGCAGTATACCAAGAAGAATTTCGCGCACCTGCAGCGATTTTAGACGATATAATGATGATTAATGACATCTTCTCCCAACCTATCAAGGGTTGGCTGGAAGAAATTGCTTTTTGGCAAATAGCCTTTGTACATTGTCTGAATTCCTTTTAACTTTATGCTCTTATTTCTTGTTACTTTAGAAAATGTAAAATAAAGTGTTCATAAATAAATAAACAATAATTAATAGTTTTTTTTAAGTCTGTATCTCTCTTTTTTTTTAAAGTCTGTATCTGTCTCGGTATTTCCACGACCCACAGATCTGATATTAACCTATACAAATGTAATCTAGATTTAATCTCCTATTATTTTATTTCTGTTCGCCGTGTACAAATTTTCTATACAACAAATGTTGTTTGATATATAATATCATCTTTCATTTACTATCGACCCAATATTTTGATTTATCTATAACTACTATACTTATGATGTACCTAATTATAAAATAGGCAATAGCAGAAATGCATTGTCGTTTAAACCACAAATAGGCAAAATTTAATCGATGGCATCACTGGATTCGATCACAGAGACGCCATCACCGGAACAGATAAGATTGTGGCACTATATCTTCTTTGCGTCCACTAACTTTTTTATGAATAAGGGGGTTACTCAATGGAACTTTATCATTGCCCGTGAGTGTACAATGGCACTTGCTGAATTTAAAAAATACGGTTTGTTAGTTTGTCAAGGTACAATAAAGCATAAATATTTAAGATTATGAAGCTGAATTATAATTATATAATATACTTATTCGGATTCGAGGGAAGAAATATCTATTTGTGTTTACAACTACTCAATATTTGACAAGGACAACTTTTTTATAACTGTGGAAGGTTATTTGTTTACTTACTCGTATTTTGATCAATTTTTCAATCTTTCTAAATTGAAATAAGTTTGGGAGACGCAATAAATATAAAACAGTGAGGACCGTCGGAAGATTTAATTAAACATCGTGACTTTATGAAAGTTCACAGAAATATAGAGAAATTCGACTGAGCAAATAGCCTTTTTGAAGATAGAACAAAGAACATTTCGGCAAAGGATTTAGTCGTGAAAGTTAATATTTACAACTTTATCTTTCGGTTCAAGATTAAATTCCTGTTAAGACGTTATTTATATACAATCATCAATCTGTAGATATTAAAATTTGCATTTATAGGACTAAAATGGGTAAAGGCGAGAATTTACAATAAATTTAGAAAGCAATCGAAGATTGGCTGGAAGAAAATATTTTTTGGCAATAAGCCTGCCTTTGTATGCGATAATTGAAGTCTGTTTTAAACCTGTGTGTAATTTGTCTAAGTATTTTGAGTACAAAGAAGTGTAAATGAAGGGCCCGCAGACTAAAGCACATAAGTCATTTTTTCCTATATTTTTTGTTAATCGCCAGGGGCATTATTTTGGCTCGACTCATAGCTGGACTAAAACACACATGTCAAATCACTATTATAAGTAGCTAAGTCTCAAATTGTTCCTTATGAACATTTTGAAAGCTACCAATTTGTAATCAGGCTAAACAACATAAGTGAACTTATGTGAAAAGGAACAAACACTTCACAGTCACGTTGTGCCGATAAGGAACGACTTATGTTATAAGGTAGTAGGTACCTAATAATTTTAACACCGTTTCTCAAGTGTCTTACTACCCACTAAATAAAAAATATATCTTCAAAGAATTTTGTTGAACAACAGGCAATTACGGGTAGTCTACAAGTGGTTAGGTACCTACACGATATTTTTTATTACAATCCTGTGGGATATAAGTGTTATTTTGCTTCAGTCTTAACTTTGATTCTATTTTAAACAGTACGTTTAATCGTTCATATTGTGTGAAGTGAATTATTGTTAAAAATGAAGAAAAAAGCTAGTGGAACTGGCGCAGCTCAGCAAGCTCAGCTAGGATTAAAGTCCCACAGCAAGTAAGTGTTTAACTGCAATATGTATAAAGTATAAACTCATGCATATTTTCATAAATACTTATTAATTGAAATTGATTATGCTTAGTTTGTCTTATACTTTATACACGGTAAAAATCAAAAGGAAAACGAAGGCACCATAAGTGTGGTGATGACTTCTCAAGCAATGGGATCAACCAATGACCCATACATGGAGCCAGTAAGCTGACCCCGACTTTTTATTTGTCAACGAACCGGTCTAGTCGAAAACAGGAACACATAGAACTGGAAATGTTACAAATGATAGTTCTTCTACGACTTCAGACTTAGAAATTACAAATGAACCACCTGCCGTTGCTGGATTAAGCTTGCGTGTGTTGAAACAACAGAAAAAAAATGCGTAGTACAGGCCAAAGTTACAAAACATTAAAATGCAAAGAGATTCCTGAAAGAAGGTTGCAGGCTCAGACAGCATGTAGAATGAAATGTAAGAAAAGAAAATAAAACAGCAGACAAGACGTAATTTCCCCGAAGCTGTTCAGCAATGCTTTGGTCGATGTCTTTAAAACGCTGGACTTGAAAGGACAAGGCATAAACATCAACGGCGAAAACATCTTGCACCTTCGATTTGCCGACGACATCGTCATTATAGCCGAATCTGCAGGAACTTCAACAAATGCTGAACAGGCTATTCAAAGCTTCACGCCAGGTTGGCCTCGAGATGAACCTGGATAAAACTAAGGTTATGTATAATAACCACGTTTTACCGTGTCCAATAACCGTTGATGGCATGACCCTAGAAGTTGTTCAACAATATGCAGCTGGGTAGAAACAACTTCCAATCAGAGGTTAATAGAAGAATACAGTTGGGCTGGGCAGCATTTGGCAAACTCGTCAAGTCTTCTCGTCACCCACATACCACAAAGTCTCAAGACGAAAACGTCTTTGATTAGTGTGTCCTACATAGGTCATACCTATGGGGCTGAAACGTGGACACTTACAGTGGAACTGGTTCACAAACTGAAATTCACTCAGCGAGCTATGGAAAGAGCTAATGCGAGAGAGAGAGATGCTTGGAGTCTCTCTGAAAGATTGCATCCGGAACGTCAGTAATCCGACAGAGAAATAAAGTCACCGACTTAGCACACCGAGTTAGTAAGCTTAAGTGGCAGTGGGCTGGTCGCATCTGTCGAAGAACCGATGACTGATGGGGTAAACGTGTTCTGGACTGGAGGCCGCGACAAGGCAAACGTAGTGTGGGACATCTACCGGCTAGATGGGGTGACGACTTCGCAACCAGTGGCGTGCTTTGGGAGAGGCCTACGTCCAGCAGTGGACTGCTATAGGCTGATGATGATTATTTTGTTCAAGAATACCTTAGACCGAAATAGTGATTTCCAGACTATGAATCTGAAGAGAAGATAGTGCCCGATGCTATAGCATTGATGTCCAGCAAACCTATATTCAAAGAGAAAAAAGATGATATTTCTTAGTTTTACAATAATTTGCCTTTTTCTGAAACAGCTCAGAACACACTCCCAGATGTTTTCAGTAGTGAAGAAGAGTTCAATAATTAGATAATTATTAATCATACACACACACATCTCTTCTGTGAGTGTATGATTAATATTATTATCTGAAATAAAAGCAACACTTCACTAGGCCTAATCACTTAAGTCATATCTAAGGTGTACTTAGTAAATAATACGTATCACATAAGTCACTCAAAGTCCGCTTTTGACTTATTTTTTATAGTTTTTTATGTTCATCTAATGTATTTCATGTTTAACAATGAAAGTGTAATAAATAAATTATTAAATTCCAAATACATTGATTTTTATTATGTTTTTTGTTGTTCCTGTAAAAACTAAAGTGAAAATGAATTATGACTTATGTACTTTAGTCTGCCGACCCTCCAAATAATAATCTACCCTTAGACCGTTGTGGCTCCTTCAATGGAAAATTTAAAAAAATAATCCTGACCTAGTTGAACATAGTAAATATAATTGTGTTACAAGAAAATACTGATAAATAAATAGGTATTTTGGGAGAGTTGTGGGTCATTAATCATAAATGTCAACCACAGTGAGGAAAACACAAGGAAATCCCATTTCGTATCGGAGAGCGCCATAACTGAAGTATTTTCGCTAGTAAATTATGTACCTTGCATAACGCGTTCATGTTTTCTTAGAATAAGTGATGTTCCCTGAAACAAAATGATAACACACATATTATGTAGTCTGAGCCTATCTGAAACCTAGTTAAACATTGTGAGATATGGCGTTTCGACTTTCTCCGTGTTCGGCATCATAAGGGTCACAGTGACAGTTAAATAAAGTCCATTTTTCTCTCCACCTTTAATTTGCAAGGTGCGGGTGCCTATATAAATAGAGTGAGTCGCCCGCGCGCCTCAGTTGGTTTTTGATTTTTGAAGTGAACACTTCGGCAAAATGGCTCAATGTAGCCACGGTTCTCGTCGGCTTCGCTCCGACGGGGAAAAATATAATATTGAATTTGCGGAGTCCTCGCTGCCGGGAGCTGTAGCGTGATGCGGACCAGGCGGCGCGGGGCCTGCCGGCTGCTGCGCACGCAGCCATTGCTGAGGATTTCGCAACGAAGGTTTGAGTTGATAAGCCGTGAGTAAAATGCTATTATTTACTGTTTTTAAAAGCTCAGCCACTGGTCATAATGCTCCGGCGCTTGGGGTTTTTATCCCACGCAGTAGGGTCCGATTCAATAGTCGTGGTGATGATTTATCACATATTCCGGTCCTACTAGTGGCGCTTGAGCTAGATACTTACATTAATGACCGCTTTAAGTAAAGCATATGTTAATTTTATACAGGAAAAAATAATAAATATATATTTTTCTACCCTCAATTTCTAATATTTTTAGAAAACAGTTGATAAAAACTTTGCTATTACAATAATGCACTTGATTATAGCTTATGTAAGGCTTTACAAACAGGAGCTTTCCAAGACCGTCATAGGATTTTTTACGTGGCTCCGAGTTTCAGTATGTTGGGACATTGTGGCATGTGCGGCGAGTAATGTGATCCGCCTGTACCTACCCGCTGAGGGTAGGCAGGCCGATTCGGTGAAATTGAAGTTTCGTGTAACCTGCACCCGGCCCTGCGCTCCTGCCCTGGCCACCGGTTCGTGCCACCTGCATCGCAGCATACACCCGGCCCTGTGCTCCTGCGCTGGCCGCCGTCTCGTGCCACCTGCATCGCAGCGTACACCCGGCCCTGCGCTCCTGCCCTGGCCACCGGTTTATGCCACCTGCATCGCAGTATACACCCGGCCCTGTGCTCCTGCGCTGGCCGCCGTCTCGTGCCACCTGCATCGCAGCGTACACCCGGTCCTGGCCCTGGCCACCGGTTTGTGGTACCTGCATCGCTGCATAGACCCAGCCATGCACTCCTGCCCTGGCGGCTGTACACCCGGTCCTGGCCCTGGCCACCGTTTTGTGCTACCTGCATCGCTGCATAGACCCAGCCATGCACTCCTGCCCTGGCGGCTGTGTTGTCCCACCTGCATCGCTGCGCACACCTGGCACTCCTGTTCTGGTTGCCAGATCCAAACGCCCCCTGTCTGGGAAGAGATTTTATGCTCAGCGGAACCGCCTGCACTATTGCTAGCACGGTCATCATCATCATCAGCCATCATTATGAGTGACTTATTTAGAAGGTATCGAGTAACGTGCGCTATTCATCAGTGATTTTGGAATATGCAGACGAACGTTTACTGCCAAGGTTGGTCATGTTAGCCATACAAGGGCACACCAAGGAAGCCTGAGTAACCACCTGCAGTCGCCGTAGCCGCATCGGCATGGATGACGACAAATCGGGTAACTTGCACCGCTTCTAAAAGTGTTATAGCACTTCAATTTGATGCCTCCGCTGAGGTAGGGTATTCTATTAAAGCAGCTTTCTTCTGAACTGCCCAAAGTGACCTGTAGACTGCTCCTGGGGATAGTTGTGGAATCAATTTTTTTTTTATTTCGATGTCTCTGCTGAAGAAACTGTCTAATGCAGCTTTTGTTCTAAACTGCCTTAAGATCATTGGACTGCTCATGGGAATGGTGACGCACGGTAAGTACAGGAGCGTTACTCTATACTGATGAGAAACGAACGAACGAGAGTTGTCGTGCAATCGGCACGTTTAATACATACAAACAGATGGAGCGGCTCGCGCCGCAGTGCACTGAAAGTTTGTTTTTCGTCATATAAAGTGACCCCCAGACACTATCTTAAGTGTCATGACACATCGGCAGATTCCAGCTTTGAGTCTTTTCTTTTCTCGGCTGTGAGCGAAGTGAATCCCACCGGCGAGTGTTCAACCTAAAAGCACTGAGCTAATTCCTGATTTCGTGAAAGTCGCTGTTGCTATACCATACCGCTTCACAAGTTACCGAATTTATTATGATCCTACTGTCGGGTGATCATGATCGGAGTGTCATCGCGGTTTCTGAGTGGCACCATATTAGCTGCCTTCCTTATGTCCCAGTGGATTGTGAGTGTGTATCCGAGCTCTTTGTTGAAAAATGCGTGAACCTCCTACGCAGCAGCTGTCTACTAGTTGTGTATCGAATAAATCGAGTAACGGTGCTCTTGCACGAGACGACTACCTTTTGGTAAAATTATAACTTCCACTATTCTGGGAACATGCATATACCTACTGTGTACTGTGTATCACATCACGTGTAGCCGCAGCCCTACTCAACGTACGGGGCTAGATAATAAACAATGGCAGTCGTCATTAAATTTCTATGAATTTCGAAGGTCATCATTTGAGCACAATCCAAAGGGTGAAAGTACCTATTCATGCCTAAACGGCTTCTCTAATGAAAATGTATTTTTAATTCGATTCTGGCGCAAACGTTTCATAACTATTTTTCAACACTGTATCTGCTGAAACTACTTAGACTGACTGGTTAAGATGCAGACGTGCCGTTTTCACAATTCCATTTTGAGTAATCCTCAACTGTTTTATGGATCTTTCAGTTAGTTACGTAACTAGTTACCAATTAAAAAATTACTTGTGTCATGCTCGTACTCGCATCTCATTTAGGAGCTCTCTGGCCTCTAGCTGAAGGCTAAAACTGGTATATATATCTACTAAGCTAGTACAGAGTTATAACCGGGCAGCGGTGACATGGTAGCTGCTTGATTTATTAGAGTTTGCTGAAAACTTTCTAAATAAGTAATAATTATTAGTCATAATATTAACTCTTCGCAGTTCTTTCAGAATGCAATACCAGGTCGCTGAAGTAGGTAACCTTCCTTAGCTGGACAACAACAAGCCTTTTTGTTTTAAAGAGTGTCACAGTTATTCACCGTTCCACTGTCATATCGATGTCCAAGGACTTTTTCTTGGGTATAGCTAACTACCTAAGTTTACCTATAGATAGCCGCAAGCTATCTGCTGTTAGCGAACTGTCAGTTCTGATTGATAAGTCAGGCTCGAGGTGGCTCGTCCAACTGTCCATGTTCCCGCCACCATGATTGTTGCTTCCACAGATTAGAGAGTCTATGTTGGCTGTCGTTGCATCAGGTCTGATCAGGTACAACTAACATCTTTACGTTACGTACCATCTTTATTTAATCGAGCTATTTTATTTTGTTTTATCTAGGTTGACTTAATGGTTTCAAAATCGAACCTACAACAATGTAAGTAGGTACCTACCTACGTACCTTTGAAGTTGCAACAAGGCGAAGCCTAAATTAAGGTTTTGGCCGGGACCTGCCCTTAGTGTTGACGAACATACCTAAAGGTGACCTTGTTAATGTTTTTCATATGAAGTACTGAACATTTTACTTATCCTGGTGGCATGACTGATCATTTACTTACCCAGCTAAGACATGTTGGCCGGGTTTCATTTATCAACTATTACAATTGTTATTGTTGTGTTAATCAATGTTTATTAATTGATGTCATCTACCAAGGAATGCTGCCAGAGCTCATAATATTCACACATGATGATACAGAATGATAGTAGCCCACAAAATCGGTGCAAAGGCTTATAAAATAACTTTCCTTCCTAGTAGGACTGCACAGGAACTCGTTAACCGCCGAGTTAGTTAGAATACAAAATTAGACTGTGTGTTACTTGTCAATCTAGAATATGAATATAGTGACCTGCATCATGTTTTGAAAAACTGAATACTTAGTTATCCGCCAGTGTCACAGCCTTCATCTAATCTTTTCCAGTAGCTGATGAGGCTGAGATATTTAGTAAAATTATCTTCCCTTCAAGCACCACTCCTCGTTCCAAGGACTAGATGCCGCGCCAGGTGTTGCAGGCCGTGTCGTCGTACAGGGCTGACTGAGCAGGTCCTCGAGGCTCCAGGGTCGGCTGCTGCATTTCTGAGGTCAGTCCAGAATTACATACCCTAGTCAGCATGTGCTGACCTGAGCCCCAGCGGCCTGGATCGATATTCTACATTTTACAGCTTTTAAATATTGTTGCAAAGTATTTCACTGGTTCCATCCATTCGGCTAGTGTATGTTAAAAATATTGCCTTGACAATAACAAGATTTTGATCAATAATTACTTATAAGTATTGCTTTCGAAGAGGCACTGTGTGTATCCATATGTATAAATACCTACCTATATGTATAGGTACATACCTTCCATAACTTTCTGACAAGTCAGGAATAATAAGGAAGTACAGTCTTATGTATACTTATACCTTTCTTTTTAGTATATCTATTACCTAGAAATCTATGCATTATAAATTTATAGATTCAAATATTTATCTACTGATATACTCATCAGTAGCTTATGGGTCACAGTTGGTTTTCTCTCCACCATGCGATAATAAACACATCTCACAATGTTTAACTAGGTTTCAGATAGGCTCAGACTACATAATAGACGCATTTTTCCTGAAATAAAAATGACATATTATGTATCTAGCCTATCTGAAACCTAGTCATTTCTGCATGGTGATATTACAACTGAGGCGCGCGGGCGACTCACTCTATTTATATAGGCACCCGCACCTTGCAAATTAAAGGTGGAGAGAAAAATGGACTTTATTTAACTGTCACTGTGACCCTTATGATGCCGAACACGGAGAAAGTCGAAACGCCATATCTCACAATGTTTAACTAGGTTTCAGATAGGCTAGATACATAATATGTCATTTTTATTTCAGGAAAAATGCGTCTATTATACGTGGTTTATGTGAGGTATTTCTTACCTCAATTCTACAAACGGTAGAGTTATACACTCACGGGCATCGGGCAATGAAAAAGTTCCAGTGAGAAGTATGGAATGTATATTTTCCATGGAAGTATGGAATGTATATTTTGTCGATTTTCCTATGTTCAAACACCAAGAAAAACACCAAGTTCCGCTTAAACGGATAAAACTAACTTGACGACGCTTTCTGCCTCATTTTAGTACATTTAAATGGTGCCTCAGAATATTACCAACTGAAAACATAAATATTTTCTTCATATTTCCTATAAATTTGTTCAAAAAATCTACGCCTTTTGATATCAGCATTTTGCAAGTGGAACTGTTTCTGTGTATTATCAGAAATCGGGAAAAATAAATAAATAAAAAATTAATTGGGATCTTCGTATTCTATTTATGTTAAAAATATACTACGCTTCATATTTATATAAACATAAATAAGATAATAAAATTTTAATCTGTTATAATTAGGTATATACCATTAAGATTATAAATTATGAAGATACTTAGAACATAATAAATAAGTTTAAAGAAAACTTGCAGATCCTGTCAAGAAAATTGTTCAAGGGATGTTATAAATTAATGATTTAAAATAAAGGCCGGCGTAGTTGGCAGTTAATTAATGACTGAGGCCTTGGGTCGAGGTCCGCTGTAGAAAGTTTGAACTTTGAAAGGGTTCCAAATCGTATCCATTTATTATTTCAATCCAAGTGGACTTAGAACTTTAATCCATTTATGTAAATCGATGGTAATGTGCTTTGTTCGGAACTCCTAAACTGTTTTGAGAATTCCTTTGGCAATCGCGAGTGTTTACTGGGTGGAGTCGGCAGTACACCCGCTTCCGCGTTCGCTAGAGAAGTTTTGACTTTGGAACAATTTCAGTTGTAAGTAGTGTTGGAAATCCCGCACTCTCACATGCTCGCATACAATATAGCTTATAACTTGGGATACCGTCATTCTTAAATGCTTAGCATATGGCGTTAGATAGTAGTGTTTAGAATAGTCATGGACTATGATGGTTATGTACTGAAAATGAATGATCAATGATCCACCAGGAAGAAAAAGGTAACCGATCGTATCTAATAATTTCTCCCATTTCCCAGCTGATCACTATGAAAATGATCTAGATACAAGATGGAAGTAAATGTAAAATGTAACGTTTGTTGCTGAAACGTTTGCAGCCAAATCGTTTGAATTGTGTAACGCCGGCCGTTCTAATTTCCAATGAATTCGGAAGGCTGTTTGGAAAATTACTTTCATTAATACAATTATACTTCCTTATTGCTTACTAAAATTAAATTTTCATGGTGGCGGCTGTTGAGAATACCCTATATTTATTTGTTTTGTGTAATTAAGTATTGTGTTTTGAATAAAAATATGCTTAATGAATTTTGGTTGGTTATTTTTTTCATACTAATGACTAATCAAATCAAATATTTTATTAAAATAAAGTGTACATTAAAGATCATTAAATAAACAAGTACTACTAGCAACCAAAACCTCAATTTATTTACACAAAGTTTTCTTCGTTTGTTCAACTTCAGACTAGTTTCCTATAGCTTGCAGCAATATACGAACAACACAAATTCAAAATATGCAAAAACTGTGTTACAAAGTCAACATTAAATGTCGAATATAGCAATACATTATGAACAACACAACATCAAAGTATGCAAAAACTGTGTTACAAAGTCAACATTACATCTCGAATATTCGATTACCGACCGATAATATCAACACACGGCATGATGGATGGAGCAAGCGGCGGTGCAATAGTAACTTGTGATACGAGTGCTGAAAGTGGGAAATTTTAGTAGAGTTAGCGTAGAGGTTGAACGTAGCGGAGTGCAAACAAAGGCTTAGAGAGTGTAATGACCACAAGCACTAGTGTCTCACAATGGTTTTCAATACACCTTGACAAGAACCAGTAATTTCGTAGTAAAACTTTGTTTCTGCAATTTGTTCTGATATAATAGGTGATTGTTAGATAGATAGGTATACTTTATTTGTACACAAACAAGAAGAGATATCACATAACTGACAAAATTATGATAGTCAAGGACCCACTAGAAATACTACCCACTTTTGCAATACCCTATACACAGTAATGCGTAAAGTAAACTAGTTTTTGAGCCATTCATACAACAGCTCACATGATACCGATCAAGGTGTACTGAAAAAATGTATATTTGCAGACTGTAAAATGATTTCATTTTATCAGACGCAAACGAGTAGAGCCGTTCCATCAGCGAACTGAAAGGCTTTTTCAATTCACCGCTGAAATTCAGCCCGGTCTAGTCCCAGTCGAACCGAGCCGCGTGATTGCTTTCGAAACCTCATAGAGACAGGCGACTGCGCCGCCCGTGACGGTTAATGAAATCTGTGCTTAGGCATGTAGGACTCAGGACTGTGGATGCTGAAATACCGGAAATTACTCGTAGTGTTAAATAAAAATTATGACCAAAAAGTTCGTTTTCGCTTGTATCTTTAAAAAGATCTACATTTTTATTATGAATGATACGCGGAATATCGGTATAATATTATAACCACCTAGATTGCAGAGTCATATTCGAATTCACAATTTGACTGATTCATACCTATCCGACCATTATGAATATAAACAAATAGTGTAGTAGTTATAACCACTTTAATTTATCGTGAGAGTCAAATGGGACTGAGCACTACGAATATTGCCCTGCTGATGTTTTGATGGGTTTTTCAATGAACGAGACCGTATAAATTTAGATCGAGTTTGAAATATTGAGCCACGATATGAAATAGTATGAGCAGAGTAAACGGGGCCGTTTGATTTTCATCAATTTAAATGTACCTAATAGGTAGGTAGGTACATTTTCTTGTCTAGACGTGGAATCAAATGCTTTCAATTTATCAGTTTTTATTAATCTTTGATGTTCTAAAATACTTTCAAGTATATTTTCTTAGAAAGGCGCCCTTTTTTTAATACTTACTACCTGCTTAGTTATTATACACCTACATAGGTAGTTATAAACGCAATTTAAAAAAAAATCCTGTTACTTGATAATAAAGTCCTTTACATTATTTTTTTAATATTCAATAGATATTAAATGAATAGTATTTCAGTTTGCGGCAGCTGCAGCGTGTCCGAGCCGGTATTTCAACCGCATCCGGGATCGCTGGTTGTATTCGCACAAAATTATAAAAGCCAAAGTTTTCAAACAAATTATCCTAATAAACGTTGATAATTATATCATCAGACATAACTAAATTAATACTGAATAACGTATTTTACTTAAGTACTTAATGTTTACTAATGCTATATTTTTATGAAATGTTTACAAACCAGTCGTTTGAATAATACACCGTAAGTACATAGGGGTGCCACCGCAAGCACCCGTAACATTAGTTTAGTGGCCTTGTTTATTGAAGGTTTATGGGCAAGGTGGCCGGGCGCGGCGCTAGGAGTGTCCAGCTCGGCCTACACCTCCGTCCATCGTATTGATTACCTTCATTTCTCTGTCTATTTCTGTGCTTCGTCCGAAAACGCGAGAGTTGACTGTTGTTGAAACTGACTTCGCTGGCTGACGCTGCGATAACTTTTAAAAGTTTTTTTTTGTTACGGGTGTGAGTTGAGTTGAATCCGTGGTTGGCACTTACTGATAACACCTCTCTGTCTTTCACTTAAGCTGTCGTGGTTTTGAATTCGAAAGAAAATCCTTTTCAATTCAGTTTGGAATTTAACTTCTTATGTTATAGGTAAATATTATTATGTACCTTGCGCTCTTACAATGAAGGAGAAGGTAAAGAAAACATAGTTTTTCTTACATCGATTCAATTTTTTCATTGCGAATGTTTTTTCACAATTTTATAAAAGGAATAGTAAAAAGTGGTATAGGTGAGTGAGTTTTTCAGTTTGTTTCCATTGTGAAATCCATATAATATGTACTTACCTATCTTTAATTCGTATAGATAAGTGTTATGTTCCTTAATCTAAAATGTATAGGTATATCATGTGGGGGTCATGATCGTGTGGCAACTTTCCGAAGCCCCAGCCGCCAAGACCTCGTATATTTATTGGCACAATTACTCATCCCGCAAGGACACAGGCGTTCTGTAAAATTCTTATTACTGCCCATTAATTCACTGACATGAATCGGCGAAAGCCCAGCTTTCAACCTCCAACGATATGCCATTACTTTAAAGAGCAATTCAAACGCAAATGAGCTTCGAGAATCGACTTTTACATACTTTGAATACGAAGTGGGTATTTACGAGTTTCCTCAGGTCGGACCCGCCATATTTGCTCTAAAATTTTAACTATGAAAGCTTTCATAAAATGAATAAAGGCATCAGAACTGAGCTGGTTTTAAAACGCGGCGGAGTTCCATTATGGCGCCTACTTAGCTTTCTCTCAGTGAAATGTTTACATGGTCTTTCTAATGAGTAAATTATTGCGGAAACGTAATTCACGGGCTGAATGAATAAATATTTCATTCATTTTGAATTCAAGTAAATAAAAAAATGAAATTTAATTTTAATCCTTTATTCGCAGTCGGTTAAAAATAGGTTACTTCCTGGTCTAAAGGTATAACACCGAAACAAACATACAATATAGGTACTTTCCCTTTATCTTCTTTATCCTTAAACCTGTAAAATGGAAGCCGTGTAAATACGTAGCAATAAAAGTAAGTAAGTGAAGTTTCTTTATATTCTTCATAAAAGCTACAGCGCAGCGTGATAAGGCGAAATTGAAGATTATAGAAAAAGGCGTATGGCGCGTGGCACCTCAGGAAATGGAGTGGTTTTCTTTTAACTTTTAATACTTAAGTTGATAAGATCCGTACATTGTTCATAAAGGTGTCACGTACTAGATATGTGATATAACTGTACATGTAGCTCATAAATACCTTAAACACTTGCACTTGCTCTTTAACGGAGACAGTTCAATAGCTAAATCGTTCAATAATTTGTTTATGAATCACAGAGTTGTACTTTTATTAGTAAATGTAGAATGAAAGCTTATGTGTGGTCCCCTCCCATTATAATATTTTGCGCCACCCTAAACCTTCTTTGGTAAACAGGAGGACTGGAAATGCGATGCACTGAGGACCCAGATGCCTGCACTGTGTACGTGTATCATCTTCCTACACTTGATACACGGCAAATTGGAGAATGCGCCACATACCCACACTTAGGCCCCATTGGTGCGTTGCGTCGTCATATATTTTTTATACTATACAATACACGTTATTTGCACCAAGAACAGTTAAATACAAAACAAAAACTTAAAAATAATACAGTACAAAGAGGCAGCCTTATTACTTTATTACCGTTCCTTTGGGATGACGACGCGATGCAACGCAGTGCCACGCCAATGGCGCCTCACCCTTAGCCTCCACTGAGCTGAATCTAGCGTTTGCAGCTAGCTCAAACCGCGCTATCTTACTGAAATATTTAGGCGCCATAAATTGGCTTAATGGCTTTCTTAGCTGCATCCAAATTATGCATCGTGTGTTAGTAGATTTTTAAACTTTAATGCTGGGTATAAGTATGGGTAGTTAAGTTATATTGTTCTTCATCAACACATGAACGAATTTTGCCAAGGTAGTAGTAATTAGTAGCTTTGACACCGATCTTTTGATATGGTGGGCTGAAACGTAAAGAATATTCAGTAATAATAAGTACCTTTATTTTTGCTTCGCCACATAAATTCTATTTTTTAATGTATTGTGAGTGTGTGGGTGTGTGTTGTGAATGAATGGAAGTAGGGTCATCTGTCGTATTTATGACTGCCGTAACAGTCGCTTTTCGCACCATAAATTGTATTTTTAAAAGCTTTTCCGTTTTGTGTTACGAAATTAAAATTCGCTGTTATATGGGAGTTACTGGTAAAAACGGAAATTTTTATGGATCCGTGATTGTTTTATTCATTTCAGTGATTTTA
Organism: Plutella xylostella; assembly: GCF_932276165.1. Lineage (NCBI taxonomy): Eukaryota > Metazoa > Arthropoda > Insecta > Lepidoptera > Plutellidae > Plutella > Plutella xylostella. The sequence continues at coordinate 3,552,125 of NC_063984.1, read as the reverse complement.
CAAAATTAATAGTTTCAACTTTTATCCTTGATCTAACCATACATATGTACCTAACATATAGCGGATGTAACCAGATATATGATTTAAATTATTATAATGCTTTGCATTATCTTTAAATAAATCTCACCATGCTTGAATTATATTACAATAAGTACATCTTACAGGCTCCTGAAAACTCTCTGAGAAAAGCATTGCTGTATCCATTTTTTGGCGGTATGATTAATGTAGGTAATCCAAAAATTACGTAACGGTATATCTTTTACCGCTAAAGCCTTGACGTCTTATTTGGCTACAAGGATGTAACGAGATCTAGGTAATCCTCAATTTACATGTTAGGGCGCGGTCTCAGTGAATACGTGTAGAGGAAAGGAGCGGAGCGGGCAGCGGCGGGGCGGCGGCGTCGCAAACCTTGTTAAATGTATTTAAAATTTGATTTAAATATAATTTTTAGGTATGTTTAATGATCTCTATTTAGTAAGCGAGGCCAACATCTGCATAAAGGTATACTTGTAGCATAATTTGGTCACGGAATACATTGCATTAAATAATAACTAAAAGACTAATAATATATCATCCCTATTTTACTGAAATTGCCAGTTTGAGCCACATTCTGTGTTATTTATGAGAATACCGCGTTTCGTAGTTTTATGGCCGCTTTGTTGATAAAAGGTAATAAAACGCAAAACTGTCTGAATAAATAATATTGCAGGTACATTACCCATGGCATTTACCTCTAGTTCAGTTTGCAGTGTACATATAGCTACTCTATAAATATAAATATATACAGGGTGAAATTTATCGATGAACTTCCCGTCTGCATATCACTGCATCTAGAAAAGTTGCATGTAATTTTGCAACTCTATAAGATCTTTATTGTCGATGTAATAAATTCTAAATCTAAATTATAGGCTAGCAATAATCCACATAGCATATTATACCTACAGATGCATTTTTAATATATCTAGAAAATTATCGAGTTTTTACTAAGGTCATATTGTGATATTCTGGCCTCTCATGAGCTGACCTATCAGCCCTTTAAGGGATGACGTTGACTTTTGGGACACCCTGTATGTTGTTTTGGATTATTTACATACTACCTATAATGATTTAATTTACGTTTTCATATTAATGAAAAGCACAGTGTTTATCTTAGGAACCCCTTGGGTAAAAATATATACTTCTCTCCAGTAACTGAAACATAATCTGGATTTCGTTTATATTCCATTATTTCCATGGGACGTGTGATTTTAAGTCGTTTTCGCGAAAATATAAGTCAATATTGTGTGCTGTTATTCTTTAATATTACACTCTGAGTCTTTGCGAATTTCCGACAGAAAGTTCATTTCCGTTTCTTAGATAAAGTGTTTCAGTTTGATCAGTAGATGTATTAAGGGTCTGCAATAGGCAATCGAGGGTTGGCATTGTCATAGAATTATGTAGTAAATGATGCTCTACAGCCTTGAAAAAAATCACACAGGTAGCCGAAGAGTCTAGCTAGGTGCTGAATCATTCGAATTTAAGTAAATGCTTATGGATAACTGTAAATTAATTACGAAAAACCAGTAAATCACACTCCCGTATTGTAACAACTGTGTCGTAATTATCAAGAATTTTCATATGATTCTTATCAAATTATAAAGATAAATGCTTGGACTAGGCGCTAAATACCTTGTTTTTTAATAAACACACACCTATTTTGTGTAAATTAATCCCAAACTTGAGCAATTTTTTTCCCTCAAATCTTCATACAAATATCTATGGCGGCTTTCTGTGTTATAAAATCATAAACACAAGTGACTTTTGACTCAGTCGGCCGGTGGCCTCCAAAGAAGGGTCACGTCGGTTTAGGCAGCACTGACAGCTCGCGATCTAATTGTGTACAGACACAAAATCACTGCACATTGGTTGTCATTGCACTTTTTCAACTTTTATGACACCAACATAATTTGATTTGAAATTGAGGAAGCATAATTCTTATACTATATTCAATAAATTAAATGATAATGTTTTTTATTAGTTAAGTCCATGGTACTTCTTGATTAAATTATAATTATTAATGCCTAACTAAAACTCACTAATATAAAATTAAAATTAAACTAAAAAGAAGATGCTGGCCAGATCGCTGCCACTGTCGGGTAGGGTACCCAAGACGCTGGCCGCGTAACCCCGCTATATAGCGATGCTTAGCCTTTGTGATAGGTAAGTGCCAGCCCTAGGGTCCCTTGAGACTTCTATTAGTCTGCTGCTGATGTCTTTAAAAAGCTGACGTGCCTCCCCACGGCCCTGGGATGAGGAGCAGGAATATAGTGAATGGATCTAAGTGATGACAATACGTAGGAAGATTAGGTTAGGATTCAAAAACACAGTCTCATGGTGCTGGTTGAGGCATGGTCTCGTGAGGATCTGATGAGGGCAGTAACACGGAGGTGACTGAATTTTATTTCAAAGATTTAATAGCTAAAAGCATCGAGTTTGGGCGCGGTGGTAGCTCAGTCGGGTAAGCGCCCGCTTCTCACGCAAGAGATGCGGGTTCGAATCACGGCGCTGACATGTACCAATGAGTTCTTTTAACTTAAGTACAATGTATACCATCGCTCTAACGGTGAAGGAAAACATCGTGAGGAAACCTGCATATCTAGATTTAGCACATCTAGATATGTGAACCCACCAACCCGCAGTGGACCAGCGTGGTGGGAAATGGTTCAAGCTTAGGAAGGCAGTTTAGACCTTGGGGATATGCACAAAGGTTCCACTCGAGAGAGCCAGGTGCAGGTACTTACACCCCCACAGAGAATAGAATAGAATCGAGTTTGTGCTATTAAGTATGTTTTTCAAAGAGAGAGAGTAAGATATTTTAGGTTTCCTCTGGATTAGTTAGGTTTACTGGGTTTACTAAATTCATTCGTAACGTAAAATTGTCAATGACGGAATTTCTTCTATAGACAGTAGCCACTAATAAAAACAACGATATATGGCGTGATTTGCAAAAGTACCTATCTAGTCAACCTGCCACGGGGTGACTTCGGTGGGTAACTCAGAATAATACTAATTATATGTTATTGCATCAATAATAAAAAATCAAGAAAATATTCAAAGTTTCCATCCTCGCTTTCACGCACACAAATCACAAACTCATGCCTTGTTCTAGGAGCAGGGTCTACCCTGGTGCATTTCCATGACCACTTTTCATTAGCGTCCCACCGGTTTCGATGCTCAGCGGAATAGCACCATTAACCATTATTATTCTGAGATATCATCACTTCTTATTCTGAGTTACCCAACATAAAATCACGCCATCTATTGAAATCATTTTTTAAATTAGGATTTGTCTATGGTGTGGTCCCCAAATTTAAGGGCCAAATAATTATATTTTAACCTTTTTTTATACATATTATATTAAAAGACCTATTCAACGATACCCTACCTACACCATCAAAATAACCGGAAAAAATATCAGCCCCAATTTATCATGATGACGTATGGTGCAGAGACGTACTCCTCATATCTATGCGAAATATCAGCTTGATATATCTTTACCCGTTTCTGAGAAAAAGGGCAGTGACAGACAGTCAGTCAGACAGACGGACAACAAAGAGATCTTATAACGGTTGCTTTTTTCCTTTTGAGGTACGAAACTCTAAAAATATGAAAAAATATTATTCTGCCACCAAAAAATATACTTACAAACATACATACATACAATCAAAAAACATTACTCTCCTCCTTCGGCAGTCGGGTTAAAACAAGTGAGACTGATTCTGAACTTTTGTTCTACGAGTTTTAAAAATTAACCAAAAAAAACTTTATCATAGAAACTTTGTTGACACGTGATTTTTTACCATGGAAAACGATATTTTTTTTTCGCGTTTTTGCAAAACTCGTAGAACTAAAGTTGTTCAGAATGACCCCTTGAGTCATCCCCTTTCGGCTTAGTATACCCTTAGTATAACTTATTATCTACACTTTAATACCTGTAGTTACCTTTCTACAAGTAAATACCACATTTGTTTAGAAATCTAATCGGGTTCCGAGTATGGAGAAAAGTGGCACCCCTATTAATTTCTACTCTTTCCTGGTGCCTACCAGTGTAAGTAAGAATTATACTTACTTACCCTAAAATCACCCAAAATGTACTTGAACATAATTGTCAATAAAGTTGGCGAGTAAAAGTTTATCGACCCACTGTGCAAACTAACATGTGTGCGTGTCACTGCGTGTGCTGTGTGAAGAGCATTGAAAACCCAAAATTGGCGCGGCACGTCACCCTGTACGGGCCCTTAAAGATATTTTATCATTCATGACAGAAAAGCATATTTTTTCGAACCGGCTTCTCCTACAAAGGAATCAACATTTCGCTACTGGCTGTATAGCTTACCAAGGAGTTTCAGTGCTGCATGTATTAAAGTTAAGGTAACGGGTCCATATTCCGAGGTAAATAACAACATTTGAAAGTAAGTAAGAAAAATAAGCATTTGTAACCATCAATATTGATGTGAAATATTGTCTTCTGTAAGAATATACGTTAAATTTTATATTTCTTAACACAGATTCATTGATAACACATTAATTATACTTAAAAAAATATAATTTATTACACATGTCGATTTGCCCTTATACCGAGGTAGGATTATGGTTTCTTCCATATACCGAGGTAGCCTGTTCCATATTCCGAGTTAGTCCTGTCAGTGGCTCCATGAGTGTGGCCATGAACATAAGGAAATTACAATCTAAAATATCGATATACTTTTTTAACCCTAAAGTACTCCAAATAAATTTAATTATTCTAAATAGTAGTTGAAAATAATGAAAAGAATTAAATACTCTCCATTTATATTGGTTTTCGTGATAATTTCTATTATTTATGTAACATTTTCATAATTCATTATTGCAACTGGTAACATTGGCTAGAAAAAATATTCATAATGCTTCTATGATGTTCTATGGACTTTTCCAAGCGATTAAAAAAAAAATAGAGTAGAGATGGGGTAAATTGATGAAATAGTGACAGTAATCGAATATAATCGATTATTGAACTCGAATGATTTAAACATTTTTTACTATAGTTTTTATCTAAGTAAGGTCTAAAATTTTTCCACGATATTTTATGTTCTTACTTAAATGTTTAAAAGTTGATGATACGTAATAAAAGTAGATGTGTAAGGGATGAGGAAAAGTATCGAATACTTACAAAAGCCAAATACCTTATCAGTACTAATTTCCGATGAGTACCTAATGTATTTACCATAAACGAATATGATTATAATAAAAGTATCTACCCAGGAATCGATCCAGCATCGATTATTTTTTCATTCAAGCATAGGTCGGAAGCAAGGAACATTGCACTAGGTACATCTCTATGGCGCATGCGCGCTGGACTGGAGGCGCGCCGGCGCCATGTTCAATTTTCCACCGAAAAGTTTGCCGCTATTCTTTGAAAGTATTTTTGTTAAGTCTTTACATTAGAAAACAAACATCTTTTATTAAATTATTATGTTTGTATTTGCAATATGCAATTGGAAAATCGATAAGGTAAGCTTGTGTGCGAATTATTTTAGGAAATTACGTAAAATGGAAATATTTTTATGTTTTTATCAGTAATTTGGCATCAGTTTAGTTACTAACCTAGGTTTTTGTTCTAGCGTTTTCGTTTCTAAACTCACTAAGTTTTGTGAAAATGGGTACCAACTTATAAGGATAAGCTTAATTCTGTCAACTATCCATACAATTTACCTACTTACTTTATTTTTCAGTGACAACAACAAGAAAATGAAAAAATCAACCAGACCCCTAAACCAAACATGAAATGCAGTATACAGGACATTCATTTATCTGGGAATTCTGGGATAACAATATTACAACGGCCATCAGACCTCGAAGTAGAAGGATAATGGAAATAAAATACAGAAATGAAATTAGGCAATTGTGTATATAAGTGTTATAAAAACTCCACGGTCGTGTGTGTTATTTTATTCACCCAAATAAAGTTTTACGTCTACAAATTTCTTTCTTTCTTCTTTTATAAAGAGTAATAAGTAGGTAGTATCTAGTAGTAGTTTCGTAAAGTCAGGCATATCTATCCACACCCCTTTTATATTTAGGAAGAAAGTCGCTAATTCATCTTGATTTTATGGTTTGATGACGGCATCGGATGACACTGCGAAGGTGTGATGTAGTCATATTCCGATTTCCGAGGTACCTACCTATGTAAAATGTCATACTCCATATTAGGGGTTCAGCAAGTATTTTAATAATCCATATTCCGAGTTATCAAATTATCGATTTAGAAACAACATAGATTTGTTACTCAAATCATACATAAAATATTGGTAAAATTATGTATCACTTACGTTAATAGCGATGAAATAACACTGTTTTTTATCATTTCAAATATACATACTAAGTTAAGGTTTTCTATGTAACCATGATTTTTGGGTCAACAATTATCGTGTCATATTAAGGTTCCTAGAGGATATTTTGTACCGCCGAATTAGGTTATAAGCTTGTCACGTTCATCATTATTATTATGTAATCAAGCATATACTTCAAATGTTATTATTTGTAAAGTTATAAGCTAAAAATCATGACATAGTATTTTTCCTTATACCGAGGGTAACTCGGAGTTAGGAACAACGTATAAAAATCAGGCCCTTATACCGAGGTATTTTGTTTTTGAGTTTAAAGGGGTTAAATTAGTTTAAAAAGAGTTAAAATTTAAATTTAATGTAAGTATAAGAATATAATAAACTAAATATAAACTATTTACAAAGTTGAACGTCGTATAAATATTAAAAACACAATTATTAAATATGGCTGGCCTTACGTAAGCCGGGTCGCGTTTGTATGAAAAACATGGCGGCGTCGCCCTCACGGCACATTACATGAGTTTTTAGTAATTTTAGGCAATTTTAAACATATTTACTACATCAAGTAGTTTCAGTTAAAGATAATGAACGATTAAATGTAATTTTAGAGTATCCAAACCTATTAAAATGAGTAATAATCATGAAAATAAATATAACTCGAAATAAGGACGCCATTTTGAATACCGCGATATATGGACCCGTTACCTTATATTTAACCTACTAAAACCGCTTTAAAGCTGACTTCGCCCATGTTTGACTTTTCACTTTACTAATTAAGCTTCCGGCGTACACATTTTATACAGAAGTGTAGCCTACTTGTTTAGGTATAGTTTTAGGTCATCTATGAGCATAGCTGACGTAATACACTTTTCAAGGATAAATAAAACCTAGATAAGAAAGAATACCTAAACAAACGGCCCATACATTTACTCGGCAGAAAGCAATAATTTCTTCCTTCAATGAATCATCAAACATCCAATTTAGCCCAACAAAGGAATCCTAGCATCCCCAATTTTCGTTACGACCGACAAAAGAAAAGTTCTCACCGGCAGAAGCTGATAAAATACGAGAGCTTATTCTGGATAGTAATATGACATCATATCTTGTCTTGACGCTTTTATTGCCTCCTACAGACAACTGCTTCCTGATTGGGAGGAGCCGAAGAACTATAGTAAAACTTGATATGTTTATATGTTTTGGTTATATTTCGTTGTGTTCATGGTGATGAAAGTGTGAATATATATGTATTACTTACCTGCTTCAAAATCATCATAGGGACTTTTATTTATTAAAATATATTAGGAACGTTGCGTAGGTTATGCAAATTGAATTCCTTATTCAAATAGCTTCAAGCTAATAGTTACCAATTTGTATCCATCGACGAAGGTTGCCGCTTGCATATAAATCGGGAGTGCGAGTATTAGGGTTACGTTTGTCGGAGGAGCCAGTACGTGACTGCCTGGAACGAGCCCGTGATCTGCTGATCTGGAACTACGTGGCTCTACGTGGGGCTACGTGGCTCTACGTGGGACTACGTGGCTCTACTTGGATCTACGTGGCTCTACGTCGTGCTACGTGTGAGTCGGCGGTCGCGTCGCCCGTCTCCGTCGAACCGCTGCGGCTAAATCACGGCGACGACCGGGACACTTGAGATCGATATGTGTTTGCACAGCAGTTTGCGGGGAAAAGACTCCACATTTATTTTGAGGATTGTCTTTTTATTGTTAACTTGGTTTTATTTACGATTGTGTCTTTATAATTGTATGTATCTTGGATTAAAATTGATGAAACCTTTTACATAAAATAACAACTGAATAAGTACATATATAGTAAGAGTATCATGTAGCAAAGTAAATGAAAACAAATCCGTTCCCGATTCTTGGCAACGGAGCTGAAATGAAAGCCGTCTAAAAGACTTTGAAGTTCTTACGAGTAGTCCAGCTCTAAGCTCCGCTACTTTCATTTCTAGCTTGGCGTAGACGAGGTACTTGTGTAGGTACTCGTCGTTGTGTGTGAGTAGCAGAACAACAGGAGCAAAGTGTCCCATTTCCGCTGATCCCGGATTTAAAATCTTTTCTCGTCCCGCGCTGAATTGTGGGTTTGAATGGCCGCCGAGCGCCCCGCACTAGTCACTAGCGGACTGAACGAAACTGTGGCAAGAAATGCTTAAATGGAAGGTTCAAAGACGAGTGAAAAGGAAAACTAGGTTGTTAAAATGCAATATTAGACATAGTGATGTGCTAAAGCAGTACAATAAACTTAGAGTAGGCACTAGCGTAGGTATTATTGTTTGAATATCTTTGATCAGTATTGTCCTAGACAGTTTTTTTTAACCTGTACAGTATGTAGCTGGTAGACTGCAATCCAGTAAAGTTATATAGAGTTAATAATAATATGTGTTATTTTTACACGATTCAGTGGGTCCTCTTACTTATTCCAAATCTCCACTGAGGAGCGAAGAGCCGAAGTGAAGTGCCCCGAGTGGTCCTCACTGGACCATAACGAGATGACGAAAATAAAATAATAGGCAAAATATCTCTACAATAATTTGGGAAAAGAATATTCAAGAGAGGATGAACATGAATAGTGGGATAAAAGCCAGTATTTTTTTACTTTTAATTTTATTTGTCTCATATCGGTACGTAGGTATAGCTAAATTTTTCAGGTGAAAACTAATAACATTCGATAGCTATAAAATAGTAAAATTACAGCTGTGATTTACCCAATTGGTTACACAATTAATAATTAATGATATCGTTAAGTACCCTACAGACATGTTTGTTTAAGCAAGTTTGGCCGAACATATGACACATACACTATGGGAGCGGTGAATTTATTATGTTTCCATATTCGTATGGCGGTGGACTCACGTTCCGAAACTACATTTCCATATGAAATCCAATATTCGCTACGAAAATCATGTTGAAACAACAATACGGAACAAAATTTGGGTATGTGCGAACGCGCCCGGACTGCCTAACTATTGTATGTCCAGACAGACAGTTTTCTATGTTGTCAATGCAGCTAGAGTTGTGTCATTAAAGCTTAAAATCACTTTATAATGTATCATAATTCATAACTATTCCTTACATTCAATAATTTCGGTAGTTTTTTAAAATACTAGGCAGATTAATTGAAAGCAGAAGGTGTTTTTCACTCAGAAGTAACTCTACGATTATTACTATTTGCCTCCAAGTCATGTGTAGGTCTGAAGGTATTCCGAAACACAGGGAACGCCACTTATATTAGCGCTAAATCTAGTTACGGGCCCCGAGGCGGGCTGCGGCGGCCGACTCTGGCTTACAATCTAATATGGATCTCCTGATTCCCGTTTCCCTTCATTTAAGCTGGATTCCTATCTCGGGAAATTTAATATCTTATCACAGTATCGTTGCGGTTTGCCAAGCAATAAACGGATGCTGATTCAGTTTTGCAAATCAATTTTACAAATTAAAATACGAACGATAGATGGGACAAGATAAAAGGAGCAATAAATTTGGCTTAAGTGGCGATTCGTGAAAGCCTTGTACAAGCCCGATGTTTTATAGGTTCCCCAAAATGCAGTGACGTTTAATTATTGGAGGATCATCGAAAACGAGCTTACCGCCCTGGGATTAGTTTATTCTTTGTTTAGAGGTTGTTTTTGAAATCAATTAGGAGGTAAGAAGTATTGCAGTCTGATAAAACAGGCAGTAAATAAAGTTAAAGTAGCATCCCGCGACAGTTAAATGGCATCACAAATATTGAGTTGGCGCTGCCGTGTAGTTTTTCCCGCGCTTGGCTTGGCGCGCCTCCAGCGCCGTGTGGCTAGTGGCTACAGCTTTACCCGACAAACGTGAAATATCGAAATTTCCTAAGTCCCATTCTAACCGCTCAAGTTAGCACTTAGCCGCATTAGTTGGTTCGCTTGTTGGAAAGTTAGCTGGAGGATCCGCGAGCCAAACCAATATTCCAAAGTTATAATTCAATTGAACTAATACTCTTTCAACTATATCGGGGTGCCGGAGTTTGATAACGACTGTAAGCTGTTATATAATAGTGCTGATTATTGTTCTTGGGCCAGCATGTAACCACCAGCTGGGGCACCTAATCGCGTGAGAAAATAATTGGATCTAACATTTCTAAATATACATTTCAGAATAAAATCATACCATAATATATAACGTAGGTACTGGTACATGGTAATGTTTATCCACAGTATGAATTGGAATGCATACAACATAGTAGTCTTACTAACTTTTTATTCATTTTTGTATTTTATTCCGTAAATCCAGTGTTTCTTGTAAATTAAAAAAAGTACAACGGTTTCCTTTCAGTGCTCGGTGCGGGTATAATGAGTTCAGGATTAATTCTGTTCTTTCCACGCTCCCTCAGCTGTTCCACTGTGGAGGCTCCCTATCTATTATGTGGTATCGATTCTTTTTCAATCTGCCTGTAGGAATTATATTTCAATACGAATTATTGAGTACATATTTGAAAGAAAGAAATATATAATTTAGCTGCCTTTAAGATACAGAAAAAGAAAAAAGACAACAACACAAATAAGGTAAGTACACAAATTATGTATAGCAAATTATGTACAATAAATGCTAGAATCAGCTATGTTGTGTATTGACTGCATAGCGAAGTGTTTCAGATTTTATCTAAAGACCTGATGTTGCTGTTTTTAGACAGCTTTTTTTATTTGCAATAATCTCGAGACAAGACATAAAGTAAAATTGACTATTTGAAACAACCAACATTTAAGAAACTTCAATATGTAAACTGTCAGTCTGGCTACATCTCCTGACATGCTAAATTGCAATTTCTCCGAATACGTTAAGGTTAAGTTGCGCAGCTGTAGCGAAGTCCCAACAAACTTGAGGAGAGATTGTAGATTAATAACATTGTTTGCAACTAACTGTACAACAAGTAGAACTGCGCTCAAAGGTAAGCTTCCGAGAACTTGGCGTAAATTACTCTAACACTCGCTTGTTTCATTATTCCAACCGATAAGGATGTTGTTGGTGAGTCGTTCGTTTTGTTGCAGTTGCAATTCAGTCAGATTATATTTTACATGTAAGTATGTATAATATATAGGTAGTTACATTACAGATACAGCGATACCCCGGTTGCCTACCTTGAAACAACTGATACCATGCCACATGTACACTACAAATACACACGAAAAATTGCATTGTAGATTTAAATCCTACTTAAAAATCTGTCTACTCGTATTAGACCAGTGAGATAATGGTAATAGGCACCGTAGAAATAAAGACACTATATTTTTATAAACTAAAATTATGTTTCGTCAACATCCGTCGTGTTACTCGAAAGAAAATTGAGTTAGACACAATTTCTATCCCCAATAACTCGAAGGCAGTTTGAAGCTCAAAGTGAAGTTATTACGGCTTTATCCTTTTACAAGTTTGCTTGGTATTCCGAGTGTGCTGCTGAATAAGCAACCGTGACGGCGCGTAGGGCTGGCACCAGGGACTTATTTACTTACTTTTACAAGCTACTGCGTAACGTTACTACTTACATTTCCTGTCCGTGTCGGCAACGCAACGCATTCCGCATCGGAATGACGTCATTTAGTACGCTAAAACAAGTGAAACAAATGAACATCGAATACGAAAATACTCTGTAAGGTCTGTAAGGCCCTAAGAAAGTGCTTCACATGGCGCATTTAGAACAGCAACCCTATTTTTGTATTTGCTCAAAACAGCTTCATTTGCTCGTGATTGGGGCAACATCTTTAAAATAGCGAGTGTCTCGAGCAAACATCGGGCTCCTAAGCACAACATCAAGTTCACATTAACATTTCCGACAAGCCTTTACTGCTTTCATTACGGGAGTTCTTGTGTTCGGGATTTAATGACGTCAATTTGAATACGTCGGGATTGCCTCCTCTCTAGCAGCAGCAGGAGGGTTACTCTATATTGACAAAAAACGATCGAACGAGAGCTTTCGTGCGATCGGCACGTTTAATGCAAAGTGATAGCGAGTTCTCGCGTTGCAGCGCTCCGAAACTTAGTTTTTCGTCATATAGAGTAACCCCAGGGCTGAGCTAGAGGCGTCTCTGCACGGGCATGACGTGCAGTTACCGCTTCTCATTTAAATTTGTCACATTATTTTACATTTCCTGCCGCGCTTCTATCTTTTAATTATCTGCTCTACGCCACTGAGCATACTTTGGGAGAATTTGTTCGTTTAAATTTTATTATGAGCTGCGTGTTTGTTGCTTTATAGCTTGTTAAAGTACTAGATATTAGTAGTTATCCTTAATTAATAAGGACATATTAGTAATATTGTAACTTTACTAATTAATGTAGCACAAAATGTATTTTCAGAAAAGTATGTAGGCCCTGACATCTCTGAGAAAAAGATCTTCAATAAAAGTTAGATGCTTATTACTAAGTACGTTTACACCCTCCTGTAAGCAGAGTTTATGTCATGTTGATCCCTTTGTCACCTGAAATGTGCCATCAAGCTGTCTCGATAGTTTCACGCCTCCAGCTCCGTCGATCGAGTAATTCTGACGAAACGTCAATGGATTACTGAAAGGCAATCTGATTTGTGGTGAGCGTGATCGGCGCCAAAACTCGCTCTATTGCCAAATAAACAAGCACTACATTAACGCTATGAAAAGGTTATCTATGAGCTTTCATTTTGGTCGTTTAGATTTAAATATACGGAAATCGAGCAAAGAGTTAAGATTGGCATCATAATTATTATAGACGTATTCAATTATAATGAAGCAGCATGTTTTATACTCATAAACTAAACAATAACAGCAGAACGATCAACTCTAACTTGTGATAAGTTAGAGTCGATAATTTCTAAACTTGTAAAAACTACATTACACGATAAAACCTAGCATAGGTAATATAAAACCAGTAAGGGTACTTAATTTCTAAACGTAGTGTTGTAAAAACTGTGCTGCAGCGTGCAGCCTGCATGCAGCCTGCCAGCAGTCACCGTGTCGAGCCTGCGACCGGCGGCTAACTGGCAGTAATCGAATGAGGACGTGGGCTTCGGACAGTTATTGTGCTTTTGTTACGTTCTTCATTAGCTTTGTAAGCTTTCCACCACGGAGCTTTTCGAAAAAATGCTTGCCTGGCATGATTCGCTATATAGGCTTGGATGTATCGAGATGTGGGTCAGTTGCAGGATGCACAAAGGGGCAAATTGAAATGCGTGCCTAGGTACATAGTATCATCACAAACACAGCTTGGCACAAACATAACTTCCAAGGCCCGACAACAAATAAAGTACTTACATATTTGGTGGAACCCGACCCAACAGAGGTTCAAGCCCGACATCACAGCAATATCCAACTTCAAACTATGCTCGTCTGTTTGACAATCGCATTATTCGCTCCTGCAGGTGCATAACTAAAGGCATTGCCTCCTCGGGGAGCCTCCGCTAGACGGGACCAGCGCCGCCTGGCGGCATAATGGGGGAAGCTTCTTTAATAAACCGCGGGACACTTTCCGCAACATGAATTCGTAATGAGATTTGAGCGCTGTTTGCAACTCTCTTACTACTGCAAAATGACAACAAAGTACAGACGGCTTAATGGATTTTTTGCCGTATCCTGCGGTTCCCGTTTGTCTGAGTCAAGTAGCGTTTAAAATTCAAAACTTTACTTCAACTCATCTTTATTAATTTTGGTGAGGATTAATTTACTTGGTAAACTAAATAAACAAAGTCGATTTTCCCGGAAGTTGTACATGATGTCAACTTCACCAAGTGTATGTCATTTTGAAGAATCCTTAAATTCATATTTAGAGGACTTACAACAAACTTGTGTAGCATCTGTTGTGAAGTCTTCAAGTTCTGTTCTTTATACAAAGTTTTGTCATCATAATGTACTTTTGTGTATAAAGAAACTTGTGTTTTCAACTTGGCGTGTTTTAGTCCCTCCGTAGTGTTTGTCACCGTGGCAAAAGGATTAAATTATAATTCAGCTGGATTAGCTGTCAGTCGCTGACATATCCAGGGTACGGCGCCGGACGTAGCACAGTAGATGCATCACATCCACATGGAGAGGCTCTTTTCAATAAAAGATAAAGAAGCATTTTATTTGGCACTCAGACAAAAATAGCGAAAATAACAATACAACAATAACAATACAAAACAAACAATAACACAACAGGTTGCTGTACAGAGCATCAAAAGTGCATCAGCTCAGCTCGTGCTATGGACAATGAGGCCACAGCTTCAGCTGGCCCTTATACATACCTCGACAAGATGTGACCAATGTTTGTTTGTCCCTTATACCGTGACCAGATGTGACCAATGTTTGTTTGTCCCTTATACCGTGACCAGATGTGACCAATGTTTGTTTGTCCCTTATACCGTGACCAGATGTGACCAATGTTTGTTTGTCCCTTATACCGTGACCAGATGTGACCAATGTTTGTTTGTCCCTTATACCGTGACCAGATGTGACCAATGTTTGTTTGTCCCTTATACCGTGACCAGATGTGACCAATGTTTGCTTGTTGCAGTGGACACGACGGCGCAGTACGACGCGGTGCGCGCGTACCTCAAGGAGCTGGACGTGGGCAGCGCCGTGTGGGTCGGCCTCATCCGCAGCAACCCTGATGGGGACTTTACTTGGACGTACGTTACTAGTAACTCTATAAAGACTACCTACATCGGTTTCCTAACTGAATATATCAGGATAAGAGCTTAATGACATAAGATAAGCCCACGGCTGAAATACCGTTAAATGACTTCAGCTCACCGTTTGGGCCTTAGATTCTGCATCCCTTCTCTAAAATGAAAATAAAATTAAAATACGTTGTGTAATTTGAAAGATCTAAGCATACATATTATTATGAGGTTCATGCAAACATGATAAAGACATACGTTTTCGCTTTGATCGCAGTGCTAGTGATATTGCTGCCTGTGCCTACTTACTGCTGCAAACTATTGTATTTTCTTCAAACAATCACCCACACCACCACCTCCTTCCAGTGACTACCGCGGTCTAAGCAGCGAGGGCTACTGGAGCGCGGCGCCCGACGCCCGCGCCGCCCCGCTGTGCGCCGCCGCCGACCCCGCCGCCGACTACCGCTGGGAGGCGCGCGCTTGTGGCGGACCCATGGTGGCGTCCTTCATCTGTGAACTGCCTGGTGAGGATGTTTATATGGATAAGTCATGTTTTATAAACTATGTCGAACAGATAGACGAGAAAAGCTATAATTATAAGGAGTTTCCGAAAATAACGTGCGTCTATAAAGAGACTTATATAAATATGAATGCGGAGGAAGCGAAAGAAAAATGTCAGGCACGTGGGCATCCATTGACTCTGCCTACCCTTCTGCTAGGCGTGAGCATATATATATATGTATGTGTGCGGATGGCCATGCAGCTACAAGCGCAAGGCCTGACCTAGAAGGAGGCCCAGGACGGCGCTGCGTGGCGGTGGTGGCGTGACTTTCGTAAATGCTCTTTGTACCACCGGGGTACCATAGGACAACAAAACATATTTTATAAATATTGAAGTGTAGAAATAGGGGAATTTTCGACACTACGAAATCTAATGATAAATGTCTGATGAATTTCTGATTCAGTTACTTCTACATAATATATGTATTATTTAAAAAAAAAACTGTAAAATTAGGGCACAAATTGGTTAAATTTTATCCAATAAGATCTAATTTTTTGATGCTTTCATATTTATCATACATGGTTCTACTCCATGCAACAACTACTTCAATTCTTCCTCACCTTCCACCATACTAACCTCTCCCCTCCCCCGCAGTCCCGCAATGGGCGTCGGGCCCCTCCGGCTGCATGGTGCGCGCGCTGCCGGCGCTGACCGTGCTGTACCTGCCAGAGAGCGCGGCCGTGCAGCTCACCGCCGACTGCGGGCTGGCTGGCGTCAAGCGCGTGCAGTGCACTGGCAATGTGGTAAGAATGATTCTTCTGAAATCAGCTATGATCGAAGGCTACCTAAAATTAACCCATAGGCAGCGTCACTCACTTTTCAAACGTCGCCGTCGGCAGATTCATACAATTTGCGTCTGATTCTGATTTGACAAGCTGCGAGCGACTTGATAAATGCTAATGTTCGGTGGTTGCCCACACAGTAAAGTTTTCCCGTGAATAAGTTCACTCTGCCTCAAATGGCATTTTCGTGTGGTTTGAAGGGATAAAATTGTTGCTTATGTGTTAATCAAGTGTGTCTGCTTCATGCATACCGATTCATTAAAATTGGTCCAGCAATTTTTCCCTGAAACTTCTCTGAAAGAAAAGAAATGTCCAGCCATAATTACAGACTTTCTCTTTAAACATATAATTATAATGTAGAATTTTTGTTATTGTGGTTGCTGTATTTAGAAGCGTAAGTATTTACTTAGTGTTTTGTTACAGAAACGAGAAGACCTTCTCGGAGATTTATCGTGTCCTGAAGAACCTGAAGAATCTACAACGTTATTGATCAGTGAAACCACAGCGGAGTCCATCACATCTGAATTAAACACAGAACAAGATCCCACGCATGATGTGACAATGAATGAAAATATCACAACTGACCACGTTACGGAAACTACTCCCGAACCAAACGTAGTAAGAATAACGCCAATTCCTTATCAATTAAGACCGATTATCCATGAAGATCCTCCCTACGTAAGGGTTCCTTTGAATACTAATGTGAATATTCACATTATAAACGACAATAATTTAGAAAGTAATGACATCCCGAAGTTTGCCAATGAACATGTATTATCAGAAGAGGAAGCTAACAAACTAGAGGATGAAAAGTACATGGCACACAAACAACTACATAATGACCTAGCCCATATTGGAAATATTCCAAACTTTGAAACGATTTTCAGTCAACCAGCTGATCATTTTATTCCTCCTCTGGTTATGGCTAAAGCTAGAATGGGTAATGACATGACAGTTTTATCTTTAGAAGAGAAACATGCTCAGCAACACTTAGAACAATACAAGCATAAAGGATATGGTGAGCTTCATTATGTACCAGACTATCATGTCAAACAAGAAACTTTATCAACTACTTCTGAGACTACAACGACTACTACAGAGATGCCCACAATAACTACTATGTTACCATTAAAAAACAAAGAAGTATTTGGTAAAGACATGAAATCTACAAAATATGGATCTAAGAAATATAATGAGAAATATTCTGGCCCTAAGGTAAAAAATATAAAATCTTTAGAAAAACCATCTAAATATACAGATAAACCATCATTAATCCAAACTGAATTGACAACTGTGCAAGTGGAAACCACAACTAAGGATATAATCAATAACAATAATAATCAGTCCGGTGGTGACTCAGGAATCGATTTATCTGTCATTATCAAAGATACAGTTTCTACCGAAACAAACCGTAACTTAATAAATCCTAGTACCGAACCAAGCAACAAAATTACTTATACCGATAACAAAACTAAAAAACATTTACCAGAATCAATTACATCGGAACAAATACAAACCTCGACTGAAACACATTTGACGTCAATTCCTGAAATGACTCACGAAATAGTTAAGATTACAATTCTAGATGAGAATTCTTTAAACACTTCAATATTTGAAGTGACCACTAATGTCCCCATTAGTGAGGATGTTTCAAGTACTACAATAAAACCTGTAGAATATAGTGTATCTACAAAAGAACCTCTTATCACTTCACCTACAATAAGTATATCGACTGTTACTGTTGGTGATTTATCAACGACAGCAAATATTAAAATAAATATCTCTGAACAAACAACACCAAATGATGTTCATACATCTGTCCCACCCAAAGAAACAACCGAAAATTTAACGACTTCTGTATTTGTTACTTCAACACAATCGAGCAGTACAGAAAATATTGGTACAACTACTGTTACTACAAATAAACAATTGAACGAAAACCCTATCACAGCTAATGAACAAGCAGTTTCCAGTACAGAAAACACTGATACCGATACAACACAGAGTAATAAAAACGAAAGTATCAGTAGCCAACCAGAAGAGCCTCATATAATGGAAGATTTTAATGGAGAAGATTTAATGCATTCCGATGAAGTAATAGACGACTTGAATTCACCACTTCTTTCGGCTGCCAATGAACCTTTACATCGCCCAAATCGGTCTAGAAGACCGCAACAACCATTAAATAGGATTAAAAAGTTCAACCCATTCCGTATATTAGGTTAATTTTCGTTATAAGAGTATGGTTTGTAACCTCACAGGAAGTAGTGATGACTGATATTTCGTACGGAAGTAAAATAAATGAAATTAATTTATCAGTCACGGTATACATCAAGACACGATGCACTAAGCTATTTGTTGTGACGAGCAGCACGCCTGCGCCTGCACAGTACCACCGTAGAAGTAGATGATGGACTCACGGTACAGATCAAATTAATTCGAAAGATTTCATAAAGTCAGGGTTTCAACATCAACAATCATTTTAACTGTGTTTTTCTTCTTTGCAATTTATAGAAAATATAATTATATTATTTTAAATCGTTGTAGGTAATTTGTCATGGCTACTCTTAAGGTAAAAGTTAAGTATGGATAGGCTTACTTAGATATCATCGTTTTCAGCTTCTATAAAATAGATTATTTATGAGCAACTTTAAATATTAGTCAATTGAATACATTTCAGAAATAGCTTAGCTATCTATAACTTAAACTTACGTAACTACTCTAGAATCAATTCGACACCATTTTTGCCAAATAGTACCTAAATAATAAAAATAAAATCGCGGGAAATATGTTTTTAGATAAACTTAATTATAAATAGGCATCAAAGATATTAAGTACTCTAGACTTTCCAAACTCTTTGTAGGAAAACATTATATCACAATCTACGAAACACAAATTCATTAACCATATCATGTTAGATTAAGAAACCTACATACATTACAATGTTTTATGGAATTTATTTTTATGAAAATTTAAATTTTGAAAGTTATTATGTGAATAAGAACGAAAAATAAACAACACATAGGCAAAATATTAATTTGGGAATTGGAAAAAAAATATACCTACATCACATAGGTAAGTACTTACCTTTAATTTTGCCTTCAAGTACCTGTAGTATTTAACCTATGTGCTGTAATAATTTAACATTTTATGTACTTACTGTAACTAGTGTAATTAGAGTTTAGAGTTGAGAAGGATTTTTAAATAAAGTTTATGAAAACAAATATTTTTTAATAACTACCAAACTGTCCTAACTTTTATAATAATGTTTTGTCTCTTTCAAAAGTTATAAAGTTTGTGCTTATTAAAGTTTTAGCTAATGCAGGTTTTAGAGTGATATTTTATTAGGTACATGGGAACGCCTGTCAGTTGGTTAAAATTTCGAATACATTTTGGTCTGAGACATATTTTGCGGTGGTTTAAGAATGAGAGATGCTATACAGGAACGCGGACTACGGTGTGTTTTAGCTGTTGATGTCCGCAGATAATATTTGCGAAGTGATGTAAGTACTTTTAACAAGTCCCGCCTCTTTGGAACCTTTTCCATTAAAATTGCCTTGGAAAGATTGAATTTTAGCAGGACTTATATTTGTGTTCACGAAATAGGTAGGTACTTCCCAACGAATAACTCATAGATAGACGTGATGTGACGTCTATTTTATACCTAAGTTGTATCATGATGTTCATACCTTTCTATAGTAGATAGGTAGGTACTTTTTGTAATCTTCAGCATCAGCTATAATAATTTTCCGGAATGAAAAATGGCTTCATTAATATAAACAATTGTATCAAATAAAAATATTTTTAATAAAATAACAACCAGCAGTAACAGCTTATTTTTAAACAAAGTTTTATTTTATTATTTTAGCACGCGTCATCACGTCGGCAAAACCTACTCCAATTCTCTTTGAGGTCGCTTATAAATTTTAACACTTGACTATCGTCGTTTTTGTTGACAAACGTTGCCTCTTCATTTGGGATAAGAAGATTAACATTTAATCAATGGAGCACGACCCATTATACATATTTACAATAGTTATGTAAGCGAGTCGCAGCAAAGATTCCAATCCGAACAAACTGCGCCACTGTAGTATACAAATTCCCATTTTCATATAACTTAATCCTGCGGTAATAGAGATGTAGGATCTTTATTATGAGCCCGGGGCTACATGGAAAGGTCATAAAAGTAATAGCGGTCCCGCAGACTCTGTGAAAAACCTCGGCTTACCTACCTGACCTCCTGCTGTCTGGGGAATGGAAACATAACCTCTTTTTACGATACCCAGGGTATATGAGTCCAATATACAAGAAACATTTAATTCCACGTAGGAAAGGGCACAGGAAGTAATATTTGCAACGAGCGCAATGGAAGAAAATAATAGAAATAGAAAGGATATAAGTACTTTATATATTACGGTGTAGCTGTACTGTACACGCAATATCTTTTGTAATCTAGGCATCCTATTTGAGCGTTAGTTCCGTTTAAAGAGTTTTGTAGCTCAGTCAGAAGGTGGTGTAATAAGTGAGGGTGAGGTGTGAAGCGTCGAAGCGCTGTTTTACTGAAATGGGAGGCGCTGGAAGTAGGACAAAGGTCACACGGGCGTGTAGTGGCCAAAGCGCCATACATTATTCAGAGTTATGGGCCTAGGCTCTTCCGGCCGCTGCCGAACTGTACGGTTTATTGTTCAAATGGAATTGAGGCCCGCGCAGTGAATACCGCTCGTGCAACACAACACAATACAATACAATATTACTTTGCTTGTAATCCAGAATACACATATTACAACTCCAGAAATAAGTAGGTTACCCTATGAGAAATAGAAACATTGCATTGGCTGCAGAGATATGTCAAAGATTGGCTGTCATCATGGCTATTCTAATAGCAATCTAAAGGTAAGTGTATCATACCCATTCAAAGCACAATACGCGCTAATATTGTGACTATTTTTTATGAGTGCGCAATATATTTTTATTTCAATTCTTAAAATAATAAAAAGATACGTTTTTAGCGACCGATATTTTTTATAAATATATACGCGGCGGCGGCGGCGAGTGCTAAGTCACCCCCCGCAGATCGAAGCACGCATTATGCAGATTGCTACGAGGGGTCGTGTAGTCGTGTTAAACTCCAACCACTTTACGTAGCGTAGCTGTGTACCGTGTACGCTATATAACTAAGGCTTTGGTGTTGGTAAATAACATTCGTACAGTCAAATTAGCCAAGGCTTCGATTTTTGCTATAAATATTCCTAATTATAACGTATCACTCTAACCTAACTAAATACCAACAATTTCATAGGAATCGGTGTTTCAGGAAGGTCACTCTAACTTTGAAATCTAATTATAGATTTTATGTAATCGGTAAGTTTAACGCAACTAGATAGAGTCACTAGTGAGTTTTTCACAAGTAAAGTGATCTCCAGATCACAAAAACTACCTATTTATATTATACCTATTACTAAGTATGGTTTAAATAATAAAATCAAGTCTGATCAAGACAGGTTGAGGGTAAATTGCAGCATGCACATTAGCGTCAGTGTTTTATGTATGTAGGTAAGTCCGATTAAAACTCCTAGCAATTAAAACTTTTTCTATTAGAAAAACAGCCTTTCTGAATAACTTGACCCCATTACGAAAACAGGGAGGGTTTGCAAATTAAACTCCATCTACATACTAGGTATATACTGTTGTGTCTATTTACAAATCATGGTTATATTATATACTCTTATTCAATTTATTACATACCTAATATAAAAATAGGTAACAAAAGTAGCATCAATATACCGCTGTAGAATACAATTCAAAATCAATTACGCTCATACACATATTCATGGCAAAACCACTTTCGTCTGAAAACAAAATGCGTTGAGGAGTAAAAGGAAAATCAGTTCTTTTGAGAAAACATGAAATCAAAGTTTTTCCATGAGGAGACATATTGGAATACGGGCTCTGAACTTAAAACGACTTTTGCAAAAGTGCTTATGCAAAAGCACGGCTTCTCAGACGCTTTATATGTTTAACTTTCGTCTTATAATAAAATAAAGCCTTTATTTGGCTGGTAATAAAGCCTAAAACGCAGAAGAGGTAGAACGTGAGACGAATAAATGATATTAACCCGGTTACATGGATTTCGAATGAGAAAATTCAGCCTCTATCCCTCATGAGTATTTTTTTTATTATAACCTTGTAGATTTTGATTATACCTGTTAATAAATTATTTGAAATAACAATATTGATGAAAGAAAGAAAGAAGAAAGAAAATAATTTTATTTCAAACACACAGAAACAACACTAAAATAAAATAAAACAAATAATGATGGAAGTAAGTATACAACGTATATATAAAAGCATTAACAACTATGCTTAGATTTAGTTCCAATTTCTCCATTGTTGGTTAGAGCATAACCAGATTAACCCTGGTTAATCTCCTTGCTCCCTGGAGCAGTGGTTGACTTTTGACACATCTGTCATGAATTTTATATGGAGATGACGTATAGACGTCGGTTAGATAACCGACTATGGCGAAATTGGCACTAAACTGGTAACTTGCTAACATCTCAATATGTTAGTGCAATGGAATGGGTTGTACAGTATAATCGAGTTGGTAGCATCGGCAGAGTGTGTGCACTGTGCAGTCTGTGCATGAGCTAGAGAACCGGATACCGGTCAGTAACCGATGACTTCGCTTCCTATTACCACCTCTCAAGTAGCACAAAGGGCCGCAATTTATTTATTTATAAACACTTTATTGTATACTAAAATAAACAGTTCAAAAAAATGGACTTAAAAGTAGTGTATACAAAGGCGGGCTTATTGCCAAGAAGCAATGTAAGGTCCGTTTCTGAGACCTGAGATCATTCATGCATACAGGCTGTGGTCATTCTAAACAACTGAAATAAAATTAAACTTCCCGTTGTAAAAAAACCCACTTTAGATCACGTCACGGTATTACTTACGAGTATTATATCAATGGTTCTTTTAATTAGAGTTTAGGTGTGCTAAAGATTTAAAAAAAAACTTTCAATTTGCTTATTAAACTCCGTCAGAAAATTAATTAAGCAGAAAAACAAATGAATATCACATCTCACAGTCTTTGTTTTCTGCACTGAATAGATTGGATTTAAAATTAAAATTTTAATAAAAGCGAACGGAAACTTGAGATACTGAAAGAAAGAAAATAATAATTATTGCAACTGAATAATTTTCTCAGCTTACTTCATCCAAGAATAAGTTTACGCTTGTGTTTTTTTTTCAAGAATAGTGTAAAGAAAGAAAAAGAAAAGAAAGAAAAATATTTTTATTTGTCTCCATAACACATATTAAAATGAAAATAAACTAAAACTAATAATAAATTAGAGACAAAAAGGGGCAGACTCAGCATCTGCTGCGAGCTGCAGGGCAGCAACGCAACGCTGTTTTTCAGCCTGTCCCTGTGCATGCACTTACGTTAAACATAATTATGCAAACAAACAAACGGAACTTGTATTAAACACACTATTTATAAACAATAGTAAACAGTATATTGCATCGCTTAAATCAAAATATAATAATAACATCAGGTGTCCATAAAAGTTTTCTCAACAATACGGCTTTTAACAATTATTTTGGATATTGAAAAAAATTCTTCTCAAATGCTTTTTAAAAGTCATATTTGTCATCGGTT
The DNA here is from genome assembly GCF_932276165.1 of Plutella xylostella. Taxonomy (NCBI): domain Eukaryota; kingdom Metazoa; phylum Arthropoda; class Insecta; order Lepidoptera; family Plutellidae; genus Plutella; species Plutella xylostella. Next base: position 3,528,152 of record NC_063984.1, on the reverse strand, counting down.
CATGCAATGGTGGGGGCAAATCGTTCCAAATTTTGGAAGCCGCATATTTAAAACAACCTCTATAGCCCTCAGTGTTGTGCCTAGTCATGATAATTTTATGGCTCTCCTTACTTCTGGTGTGATGATATGTACAGTGATCCCTTGCCCAAACAAATTTTGTATATAGGTATTTCGGTCTCCTACTTTGTACAACTCGTTGAAACAAACATGCGAGGTGCAATTTCCTGCGTGCTGACATCTTTAAAATACCTTTTTGGTTCAAAAATGGTGACACATGAGATCGCCTTGGAATATCAAAGCAAAAGCGCGCACATGCGTTTTGTACACGTTGTATCGCACGTTCAGTTTTAGCAAACAATCTCGGCCCATACACCACATCACAGAAGTTGAACAGTGACAAAACAAGCGATTCTGTTAGCAAAATACGAACCCTTTCTGTTAGATAACATCTAATACGGTACAAAACTTTAAGTCTGAAAAAAGCGCTCCTTATTATATTGTTAATAATATGTTCAACATAGCGAAGTTCACTATCTAAAACGAGACCTAAATTTCGCGCTTTTGTGACTCTTTCTATGCTTTGTTGGTTTATTTCAATACAAGGGTTCATTTGAATAATCGATTCACATTGTGTAAGTAAACGGATGATGTCATTCTTCGATTTTAAAGTAATAAACTCGGTATGATGTTTGTATTCATTCCTGCGTTTATTTCACACCAAAGTGCAAAGCTAATTTTACATACTAAAGTCTAGTTAGAGTGGTGAAAAGTGAAAATAAGGAGTGTTGCACAAAGACTTCTGAATAATCTGTCGTGAAGAATCCCCGACATCCTTATCCTGGCGCTCGCGGAGGCTCCACTGTTCTCTGAATTCTTTCCGTTCCTTTTAGATGTAAATATTTTCGTTTCCCTCGCCTGTGCACCAAGTTAAAATGATTCTTTATTAAAATGTTTGCTAAGCTTTCCTTTCGTTATTAAATTACTGTGTAGGACAGGAGAACGCTTTTATACATTTTTCCTTCTCATTGACTTGGAACACGATTATCTTTTACTTACGAATGTTAATTATAAAAAAATACGGGGTTTTTTGTCATGGACTCTTTATTTATGTACCCCTTTTGGAAGTAGGTAAGAAACTTTTCGGCAGTAAATTGTTCGTAAAGATTTACAATTTACGGAGAGGCCGAGAACTCGTTTTCATTTTAATTTGAAAGTTTTTTGGCACAAGTTTTTATCACCAAGTCAGATAAAAAGTTTGGTGAGTTGAAGACTGAAGACACCCGAGTCCGCCGTGTTCTATGGTTGAAGATTCAAGGTCGCATGTGACGAGGAGACAGAGGAAGTAAATAAAGCCTTTTTTATATTATCAAGTCTATTATTTGGCAAATCGACAATTGTAAAAAAACAAGTATGGTAAATTAAGTAAGTAAGTGAAGTAATTTCAAGAACGTATTCCCAATGTATCTGGGTCTGTTTAAATCTTATTTCATTAAACTTTGTAAGAATAGCAGAGAGGAGCTTATCATTTCAAAGGAAAACTTTTTCAGTCATTTGCGTGTGATTGTTAAAACTTTTTGCAATTAAGGTACTTAAGTGAATCTTTAAAAGAACTGTAATGACATATATTATTTACTCTCTTCAACTAACAAGGTAGTTACGGCATGGACTGGGAGTTCGAAGTGAAATATGCGGCCCGGTATGGATCCCATTATTAATTAATTACCTACCTAACCTACCTACCTACGATGAGTGACAAAAATGGTACGAGTATAATCGATATTTATCCCTTATTGTACTAGTATTAGAGGATATTCAACAATAATCTAGTTGAAATGATAAAAAAACTACTTAAAGAAGTATTTTCAGCGCAAATAAACTGACACATTTATGTGTAAGTAAATATGCAAATAGGATTTCACACACTCGTTAAAATGCACGATTCGTTTAAAATTTAATTGACAATCTGAACTGCATGAATAAAGGATACGGCAATATACGAGACATTAATTCTTCATGTCACTGTAGTGGTTACCATTTTACCAATCAGAAACGCGAATCCCACATGAAATATTCATCATAAAATATAAAATGCTTTATGACGACCGAAATGCATCTATACCTATAGATTTGTTGGCAAAAACATTTATTACTTACCTAATTCACGTGATCTATTTATTCATAATAATATTAATTTATTAACATCACTTCAAAAGAAACTCAACTTAACTCCAAATTGGGAAAAGCTATCATGTACGTATTTTGAAATCATCATCATTATCGGCCTATAGCAGTCCACTGCTGGACGTAGGCCTCTCCCAAAGTACGCCACTGGATGCGATCTATAGCTTTCCGCATCCAATCATAACCAGCCACCGTTACCCCATCTAGCCAGAGGGCGTCCCACACTACGTTTGCCTAGTCGCGGCCTCCACTCCAGAACACGTTTCTCAATCGGTTGATGATGATGATGGATCCGACCGATTTCGGCCATGGCGACCATCGGTTATGGGTTCTTCGACAGATGTGACCAGCCCACTGCCACTTTAGCTTACTTACTAACTCGGTGAGCTATGTCGCTGACTTTCGTTCTCTGTCGGATTACTTCGTTGCGGACGCGATCTTTCACAGAGTCCAAGCTCGCTGAGTGACCTTCAGTTTGTGAACCAGTCCTACTGTAAGTGTCCACGTTTCAGCCCCATAGGTCATAACCGGTAGTAGGACACACTGATCACACTGACTTTCGTATTTTAAAATGAAAAAATGGGATGATGGGACTGACATGTTCTTTTGTTGAACAAAGTCCCAATTAAATAAATAAAGATTTAAAAAAAAAAAAAAATGAAAAAAAGTTTTTTTTTTCGGTCATCATTGTTTGTTTGCATCATCGTTTGCTAACATTCCTGCACTATCAACTTCTGGCCATATACCTCTCCCAAGAAGCCTCCGAAAACTATGTCCATGAATTCCATGATATACAATAATGCAGCAACAGTTTGGAGAAAGCCTTATAGCGGCAGCGTGGTGTCATAGCGCAGGAGGGTTACTCTATTACTGATGAAAAACTAACGAGAGCTGTCGTGCAATCGGCACGTTTATTACAACGAGATAGAGTCGTGGCTCGCGCAGCAGCGCTCCGAAAATTAGCTTTCGTCATATAGATAGAGTGACCCCTTGCAAACTTACCGAAACAATAATTGCTGCAGCCTCGCATACATATTAGCTGATACGACACCGGGCAGCACATGCAAATTTTATCAGCCTGGCACAAATGGTGGCGTGCGACCGACCCCGCCTATTCGTGGCACATATACATACATCGCACACTGTACAGGTGATGCCAATATGGTATTGTAAAGCTGAGAGAGGGTCGCTGAGCTCTGACCAAATTTTGTTTTATGTTCTTTGAATATTCGAGAGGAAAATTTTGGATTTTCATTTAATAGTCATGTCTTGTTTAACAATCGTCTTTATTTTGTGTAAGGTGAGATTTATTTCAGCACATTGGAAATGTCATAGGACATCATGCGTCATGATCTTCATGATTAAAAACGTCCAGTTGCCTGATAACTCTTTCAGCTTCTACATGTGGGAGACACCCCGTTTCACATATATAATATCAACATATATATAATATGTATAATTATCTTCCTATATACATCGTGCGTGAGCGTATCATATGTACGCTCTTTGCTGTGGTCATAGGCACTCTGCCAATCTATTAGTGTAATTAATCTATATTGATACTGTGTGGAACATTTAATACGCGGGCCAGGCTCGGGCGCGACGCTTATTGGATTTTATTCCACACAAACTATGATGATTCTCGTGTCATAAACACAGTTAAGGATTATTTCCCACGAAGTTATCGGAAACGCGACGCTCATGCAATGGGAGATTTTCGTTGAGAGTTTATAAGTTCCCAAATCGTCCGATAGATGGCATCCGGCCTGTCGTTTTTTATGAGCAGCATTCTTCTGAGGAAACAGAAGACGTCCTTTATGACCACTAGTTAACACGTCATATTATGCATAATATGACAGCTAGTTATCGCTTATAGTGCCACAATCTTATCTGTTCCGGTGGTCAAAATATGCAACTAACGAGACGTCATTGTCAAACGTCATTTCATACTCTGTGCGTTATTTGAGTTGTCAATTTCTGCGAAGAGACTGACGCTACGTTATTTAATTTGTTTTGTGATTTTCTGCGTGAAAATAATGCCAAAAACGGTAATATGTGATGCAAGAAATGTAATACTAGATATATTGGCTTTTATGCAGGAAGAATAACGTTTTCAGGCGCCTTTAATTACGTTTGAAAAATTGGAAGAACGATTTCCAGCGGCTACAGGTTAGTGTTGCTAAATATGACGAATAATTTTACCCATATACTCACATGTAATTTTATTAATATTTTCACCCCATCCCGTGCCCCAGCAGTGAGGACGGGATGGGTCATAATGAAAAGTATATAATCTTTATTTTTCTTTGATTACAGGTGACATGTCACAAATCTTAGGCAGTATACCAATAAGAATTTCGCCCACCTGCAGCGATTTTAGACGAAATACTGATGACTAATGACATCTTCTCCCAACCTATCAAGGGATGGCTGGAAGAAATAGCTTTTTGGCAATTAGCCTTTGTACATTGTCTGAATTTCTTTTAATTTTATGCTCTTATTTCTTGTTACTTTAGAAAATGTAAAATAAAGTGTTCATAAATTAATAAATAATAATTAATAGGTTTTTTAAGGCTGTCTATCTCGGTATTTCCACGACCCACAGATCTGATATACCTATACCATTGTAATCTAGATTTAATCTCCTATATCAGAACATAATTAGAGCTTATTTTATTTCTGTTCGCCGTGTACAAAATTTTCCATACAACAAAATTTTCCATACAACAAAACGTTTGATATACTCTCTTTCATTTACTATCGACCCAATATTTTGATTTATCTATTCTTATGAATGTACCTAATTATAAAATAGGCAATAGCAGAAATGCTTTGTCGTTTAAACCACAAATAGGCAAAATTTAATCGATGGCATCACTGGATTCCATCACAGCGACGCCGTCACCGGAACAGATAAGATTGTGGCACTATAGTATAGTTGAATTCACATCCATTGGGTTTTTGTACTGGCTGAACAGTCTGGTATACATGCCGGCTAAAAAAAAAATGCAGTGCTGTTGAGTATGAAGTTTTACTAGCGCCATCTATAATCGGTTGTTGTCTATGGTTAAAAATCTCCCATTTTAAGGGGAACTAAACAAAACGGCGTATTTTTGTGAAAGCGTTCACTTAATTGCGAGCACATTCAAAACTCAACAAATAAATTTACTCTTGGTGGACTGTCTGTATAGAAGTAAGTAAATACATTTTACAACAGTCAACTATTTTTTCTGTAATTTAACCATATTGATAAAATAACCACATTATTTAATATATTTTTTTGTACTTCTTCAGCAGCAGATAATTAATTCAGCCAACCAAAGTTTTTAGATAAAACAGTTTTTTTTTATATTAAAAGACGGAACGAATATTAAATCAGAATGAAGTAAATGATTGTTCGGTCTTTGACTTTCAACAAAAAGGGGAAAAGGAGTGTTCTATGCAAACCGACCCACGAGCGAGCCAACTACGGGAAGTTAGTAAAGTTTTGGTAAGTACTTACTTATCCAAGTTTACTTCCTCGAAATAAGAAGAGAATATTTACTTATACAGGGTGTTGCAATGGTGGTGCAGTACAGTTAGCCGAAAGGCCGTGACCGAGGGGGTCATTCAATCAACTTTAGCTCAAGAATTTTGGCAGATTGCCAAAAAATTATTGGTTCCTTATAGAAACATTGGTGGTCATATAACTTTTTACTATAGGGTTTTTTTGCATGATCGCTACGCACGCAGGTCTTATTCAGTATTGTTATTTATGTATATAAATATAGAGGCGAGAATTGTACGGCTGGGCGTAATGTAAAGCATCCCTGTGACGTCACACACGCATACGTACAGCCTAGCTTACATGAGTAATTAGTTAAATGAGACCCTCAGACCTTCGAGAGCAATTTAAACCGGCGCTTAACCCAATTTCTGTCTCGTTACCCTAAGCTTAGCACCTTGATTCGACCCGATTACCCTCCAGCACAGCTGACGTCTTAACTTTAATAGCCAATCTTCCATACCCTGATGGTTAATCTTACAGGGATACTGGCATTAAATTGATAAATATTCTGTACAGGAAACTCTCAAGATTATTAAAGCTGTTGCTATGCATTACCAGGTTTTAATTAAAAATAAAATACAGTTTGAAATTACTCTACTATTTATGATGAACGCGAGTATATATTTCTCAGTTTCCTACCAACACTGACCCACTTTTACGTGGAATTCCTACAGAGGTTAAGGTTAGGGTAGATAAATACTACGTAAGCGCAAGCATCATACATGAGTCATTGCCATTGCCACAGACCTACGACTAAATTCATAGCCACAGACGATATAACTTGAAAGACAACGCATATTCAGGCGAAGTTCACTAACAATTACAAAATTTCTGTTGCACCCTGTAGAATACCAGTGATTCTGACCGGATATTACATGTAGGGCCTGTTTCAAGACGTCTGGATAATGCCTAACAGTGCGATAAAAAGATGTGCTGTCACTGTCTGTAATTATGTTGAAGACAGTGACAGCATGTTTTTTATACCACATGTTGCCATTATTCAGACATTGTGAAACAGGCCCTTAATATTATCGAATGCATACTATCTCTGCCAAAGCGCTGTCTATAGCACCATCTGGTCTGTGGTCGTAGCATAGTTGAGTCATGTCGTGTTATGGAAACGATGTTTGCTTGAAGTGTGTATTCGGTCGCCTACAAATATTGATACTAGCGCTGAATCAACACGCCACGCCTTCATAACACAGCCTTCAAAGCTTCTGCATACTATAGTCTAGGTACTTATAGTAATATGAATATGAATTACTACCCCCTTATTGAACTGAATCAACTTTAGCATCGAGTGCGAGCGCGATGAAGAACTTTTGTCACGTCTTGCGCCCTGTGCTAGGCTACGAGGTCTAGTAAAATTCTTACTAATTTCAAATCTTACAGTTATCAATTATGAAACCAAATATAGGTATCAATATAATCTAACGATGCACAAAATCCATGTATACCTACAAGTGATAATTATGTTGTCATAATCATAATTCTTACACCTATAACCTCGAGCATGTGATTGTGAAGTAATTACATTTTCATTTTGTGAAATACGTGTGTACTTATTTAACTTCTGTATTGAGATGAGTTCTTAATAGCTGTCCTGAAGCGTGCTGAATGATTAATCTGACTCATTAGTGTATTGTATACTTATTGTACGTATTCGATTAAAGGTAGTCCTTGTCTACAAGGTTGTGTATTTATAGACGCTCTTTGTTACCTGGTGCTTTACTCCTGGAGCTTATAGAAAGCTTTATAACATTCGTAATGAATCCAACAGAACCTGGCACCTGAACGGCACGATTCTTGTATTTTTTATAGGTACATACAGCGCCACAAACTTATCTGTTCCGGTGACAGCTCACATAAATGTCTAATATTTCTTAATTCTATAAGATTTTAAGTTTGCTCGTATTGTTAATTCGCTCTTGCGGTGTTAATAAACCCATCTAATCTTTAACAATATAATATTCATTAGTAAGTAATGAGATATGGATCAATTTAGTTCGTTCTCACCGGAACAGATAAGTTTGTCGCACTGTACCAGCTATTGACAGTTTCTTTGTTCTACGTAAATACATATACTGTTTATGGCCCCACTACACGTCCGCGGATTCGTCGGGAGACGTACGCGGATGCATCTGCTGACGAATCTCTGCAAGCGACCACACGTCTGTTGATCGGTCAGTCTGAGTTGAATATCGGCAGAGGCTACTCGTAAACATGGACATCGAAACGGCAGCCGTTGCAGCTATTTATGTGTTTAGTACTTTTGACTACTACTTGAGTTTGCATCGCAGTCGAGTTATCAAGAAGAAGTGGAAAAGAATACGATTCTCTGTCTGAGTCGTCCGCGGACGTGTGGGCACGATGCCGGACGCTCGCGCTTGAACCCTTTGATCTGTGCCAGAAAAACCGACAACAAGCGGATCGGTGGCAAATGCGTCTGCAGACGTCAAATACCTACAACGGGTTCCGCTCATCTCGCATAATCTTTATTGACCAAAACTCATTTCGCATAACTCGTATCGTCTAAACTTTTTTGGCCGAACCATCACTTTGCCAAGACTTATGTGGCATAAGGCTCGTTTCGTCTAAAACTCTTTAGGCACAATCTTTAAACACCTAAGTTTCGTTTGCTCAAATTTATGTTCGTCTATACCTATGTATAATCTTGTTTCTCGTAATGTTATCTTAATAAATAATATAGTAAGTATGTAGTAAATGTACAAATTGTGGTATTTTTCTCCTACATCCCGAAAATCACGATATTGTATGATCAAAAAATCGAAAGTTAACGACCAATATAATTATTACAAACCCCATAAGATCGAAACCTAAAAATAGGTGCGACGACGAGCAAAGCGAGGAGGAGCGTGTTAGGTGCACATGTTCATCAAAACCAAAGCGGAGCGCAGCGAAGCGGAGCGGAGCGTTTTCCAAACAGCGGAAACAATACAAGGCACCAGTTTGCGCTATGTAGGGAGACGCTCCGTCAAAGTTAAAGCCAAACAAATATTATTACTTTGTATAAACCTAATAAACCTATGCCATAGCATAATTAGGCTATTCAAGATTTGGCCATACCATTATTAGGCTAAACAATGTTATGCGAAATAACTTTTTACTAAACGAGATTTATGCCATACGATTTTCGGCGTAACGAGACTTTGACCAAACGTTACTATGCAATACGAGATTAGGCAAATAAATCTTATGCCAAAAAAGGTAGAACCACCTACAACAGATGCCCAAATCACCCCTTCTACACGTCCGCGGAGGTCATCTCCGGATGCATCTCCGGACGCATCCGCGGACGTATAGTGAGGCCATTATATGTATTCGGGAATATGTACACTAAATGTTTATATAGTTACTACATATTTATCGAGCATTTCTTTGTTAATTTATGAAGATTTCTAAAAATTCCTTGAACTTTCTGTCAAGTATCTTCATAATTTATTCCAAAGGTCGGACGTGTCTCGTCGTAATCTATTTCGCGAAAAAATATTTAATTTGATTTAATGAATGTGTAATTTTTTAAGCAAATAAGGTATCGCGTCCTTATTCCGAGGTAAATCACAACATTTGAAAGTAAGTAAGAAAAATAAGCATTTGTAACCATCAATATTGATGTGAAATATTGTCTTCTGTAAGAATATACGTTAAATTTTATATTTCTTAACACAGATTCATTGATAACACATTAATTATACTTAAAAAAATATAATTTATTACACATGTCGATTTGCCCTAATACCGAGGTAGGATTATGGTTTCTTCCATATACCGAGGTAGCCTGTTCCATATTCCGAGTTAGTCCTGTCAGTGGCTCCATGAGTGTGGCCATGAACATAAGGAAATTACAATCGAAAATATCGATATACTTTTTTAACCTTAAAGTACTCCAAATAAATTTAATTATTCTAAATAGTAGTTGAAAATAATGAAAAGAATTAAATACTCTCCATTTATATTGGTTTTCGTGATAATTTCTATTATTTATGTAACATTTTCATAATTAATTATTGCAACTGGTAACATTGGCCAGAAAAAATATTCATAATGCTTCTATGATGTTCTATGGACTTTTCCAAGCGATTAAAAAAAATAGAGTAGAGATGGGGTAAATTGATGAAATAGTGACAGTAATCGAATATAATCGATTATTGAACTCGAATGATTTAAACATTTTTTACTATAGTTTTTATCTAAGTAAGGTCTAAAAATTTTCCACGATATTTTATGTTCTTACTTAAATGTTTAAAAGTTGATGATACGTAATAAAAGTAGATGTGTAAGGGATGAGGAAAAGTATCGAATACTTACAAAAGCCAAATACCTTATCAGTACTAATTTCCGATGAGTACCTAATGTATTTACCATAAACGAATATGATTATAATAAAAGTATCTACCCAGGAATCGATCCAGCATCGATTATTTTTTCATTCAAGCATAGGTCGGAAGCAAGGAACATTGCACTAGGTACATCTCTATGGCGCATGCGCGCTGGACTGGAGGCGCGCCGGCGCCATGTTCAATTTTCCGCCGAAAAGTTTGCCGCTATTCTTTGAAAGTATTTTTGTTAAGTATTTACATTAGAAAACAAACATCTTTTATTAAATTATTATGTTTTTATTTGCAATATACAATTGGAAAATCGATAAGGTAAGCTTGTGTGCGAATTATTTTAGGAATTTCCTAAAATAATTCGCACACAAAATGGAAACATTACGTAAAATGGAAATATTTTTATGTTTTTATCAGTAATTTGGCATCAGTTTAGTTACTAACCTAGGTTTTTTCTAGCGTTTTCGTTTCTAAGCTCACTAAGTTTTGTGAAAATGGGTACCAACTTATAAGGATAAGCTTAATTCTGTCAACTATCCATACAATTTACCTACTTACTTTATTTTTCAGTGACAACAACAAGAAAATGAAAAAATCAACCAGACCCATAAACCAAACATGAAATGCAGTATACAGGATATTCATTTATCTGGGAATTCTGGGATAACAATATTACAACGGCCATCAGACCTCGAAGTAGAAGGATAATGGAAATAAAATACAGAAATGAAATTAGGCAATTGTGTATATAAGTGTTATAAAAACTCAATCGTCGTGTGTGTTATTTTATTCACCCAAATAAAGTTTTACGTCTACAAATTTCTTTCTTTCTTCTTTTATAAAGAGTAATAAGTAGGTAGTATCTAGTAGTAGTTTCGTAAAGTCAGGCATATCTATCCACACCCCTTTTATATTTAGGAAGAAAGTCGCTAATTCATCTTGATTTTATGGTTTGATGACGGCATCGGATGACACTGCGAAGGTGTGATGTAGTCATATTCCGATTTCCGAGGTACCTACCTATGTAAAATGTCATACTCCATATTAGGGGTTCAGCAAGTATTTTAATAATCCATATTTCGAGTTATCAAATTATCGATTTAGAAACAACATAGATATGTTACTCAAATCATACATAAAATATTGGTAAAAATATGTATCACTTACGTTAATAGCGATAAAATAACACTGTTTTTTATCATTTCAAATATACATACTAAGTTAAGGTTTTCTAGGTAACCATGTTTTTTGCGTCAACAATTATCGTGTCATATTAAGATTCTTAGAGGATATTTTGTACCGCCGAATTAGGTTATTTAAGCTTGTCACGTTCATCATTATTATTATGTAATCAAGCATATACCTACCTACTTCAAATGTTATTATTTGTAAAGTTATAAGCTAAAAATCATGACATAGTATTTTTCCTTATACCGAGGGTACCTCGGAGTAAGGAACAGCGTATAAAAATCAGGCCCTTATACCGAGGTATTTTGTTTTTGAGTTTAAAGGGGTTAAATTAGTTTAAAAAGAGTTAAAATTTAAATTTAATGTAAGTATAAGAATATAATAAACTAAATATAAACTATTTACAAAGTTGAACGTCGTATAAATATTAAAAAACACAATTATTAAATATGGCTGGCCTTACGTAAGCCGGGTCGCGTTTGTATGAAAAACATGGCGGCGTCGCCCTCACGGCACATTACATGAGTTTTTAGTAATTTTAGGCAATTTTAAACATATTTACTACATCAAGTAGTTTCAGTTAAAGATAATGAACGATTAAATGTAATTTTAGAGTATCCAAACCTATTAAAATAAGTAATAATCATGAAAATAAATTTAACTCGAAATAAGGACGCCATTTTGAATACCGCGAAATATGGACTCTCTACCTTAACTACAATTATTGAAAAATTATATTTTAAAGAATAAAGGTATTTACTTGAGTATGCATTGCGATTTGCGATTATAATATTCAGGTATCCTTACCTACTTATTTATCACTTTTAAAAATAATACAATGTCATAATAATGAGTAAGGCTACAAAAACTAAACCGAGAAAAACTTTCAAATAGATGAATCTACATGGTAGGTAGGTACTACGGTACTAGGGTGTCATGTTAGCTGAGAGAAATAGCAGAATTTTACAAAACGCTTAGTGCTGAAGCGTTATTCTAGCTCTACACCCGCAGAGTGGGACGTTTACTCACCGTAGATACTAGAGGGTCACTTTAGCTTATGAAGACTTAAGTTTGGGAGTGTTGCTGTGCTGGCATTAATCGTATAATGGTTTTTGTAAAGCCAGAATAACCCTCCTGCACCACTAGATGACCACCCAGTAGGTTATGTTGCAGTGGCGACACTCTACATACACATTACTTTATTAACTTTTAAAATATATCACTTCCCCAGATTCTGATTATCAAACCACAGATATATTATACAGACATAATCATCATCAGCCAATAATCATCCACTGCTGGACATAGGCCTCTCCCAAGGAGCGCCACAACGCCTCGGTCCTCGGCCTTCCTCATCCAACCACTACCTGCCACCCGCCTAAGGTCGTCAGTCCAGCGGGCAGGAGGGCGTCCCACGCTGCGTTTGCCTGTTCGTGGTCTCCAGTCGAGAACTCGTCTACCCCAACGGTTATCGGTTCTTCGGCAGATATGACCAGCCCACTGCCACTTCAGCTTGCATATTTTGACAGCTATGTCGGTAACCTTAGTCCTCTGACGGATAACCTCATTTCTGATACGATCCATCAGAGAAACCCCAAGCATAGCTCTCTGAGCACGCTGAGCGACTTTAAATCGGATCAGACATAACTTAACGAAGTTTTATTTATATGCATTATAGGAAAATTCAACGTTGAAAATATATTATAAGTTCACCAAAGTTTAACGAGGTTTTGATACGAAAACTAAACCAGTTCGGGACAGGCAAAGTTAATGAATAACTTTACTCTTTTACTAAAAGTTAAACTGAATAAATCATAAGAGTCATTAGAAATATGGGGCGCATGAAACTCCCAGAGTGACATAAATATCAACTCCTGACCGAGATTAATTTGACTGGCTATTCCTTTCCGGCCTAACCGTGACAAACCCTAGTGCAGATCTAGAGCTGTTTTAGAAATAGGTATATAAGTACTTATATACTAGAAGTTATTCTATCTACTAAGTGTACTCTATTAAGTTTTATTTATTTTTGCAAACGTTATGGATTCACTCTATTACGGGGGCGGTTGTACAATCTTTGTTTTTAATACGCATTTTCACAGTTAATCCCAAAAATTGCTCAGTATCTCGGGTTTTATTCACCGACAGATAGTTCAGTGACAAATTATTACCCTGTATAGTATGTAGGTATGTATATCGGCTTCTATCGGTTGCTTGTATGTCGAACCTATGTTATAATAGCTTTGCCAGATGTTGCGCACATTCCATGAACCTATTAGGTATAGTCTAGTAATATAATATTATAGCACCGAATCCAAGTATTATAAATACTTATTAATAAAATTAGCGTGAAAAACATTCCAAATTCGTATATACCTACTTAGTAGGTCTAGTATAATAATGTATATTAATTTGGCAATTACTTAGGTTCTGTTGAAAAGTTTTAACAAGAAAATTAGTTTTGCGAGTTTTGAAGAGCTAAGTTTGTTCAAGAATTTAACTTCTATGAGAAATAAGGAAATTGGCGTGCACGTTGAAGACTATTGTCGATTCCTCAGGTTCCACAATTCATTAAATATATAAATTGAAAATTATATCAACGAGGGCAAAATATATAAATTGGATAATTCTGAATTTTGTGAATAAACTAAATTGTTGAATGAACGGATAATGGACAACATTTCATTTTCTTTACCCTATATTTTTATTAGCTATTCGGAAAGATTATAGAAAATTAGTGGACCCGTATTTTTTTATTTTGTATATACATAAATTTTTGCATGTTATTTTTAACTTTAAAGTTTATTATTTTAAAACCGGAAGTGAAGTCACATATTAGGCTCAATTTTTATTTTTGTCTATTGCCTGAGTCTCGAAAAAAAACATAAATGACACTGACAAGTGACATTTAAACTTTGTTTACATGCCAACCAACAAATGGGTCATTTTCAAATGACATTGATATTTCTGATGATGGAAAGTAGGTACTTATCATGTAAAAAAATAAGCAGAAGCATTGTTTCAGCTGTGTAGGCGGTGGCATGCTCTGGGACATATTATATAGAGGTCATCTGTTAATAATAAATAAAAAAATAGTCAGAAAGTGTCAGAACAGAATTAATGAAAATGACCCAAATAAACAACAACGTCACGATAAAACGTCAAATTCAATCAAAAATGAAAGTGACAGTTACTCTGTTTTTAAATCTATAGGCTTTGATCATCAAAATGCATGAGACTTTCTTTTTTGGCGGGAAAGAGAAAGGGCGCCTATTTTAAATTTTATTTTCAAAAATTTAAATTTTACTATAAATATTGTAAATTAACTGTGAATATTGTGAATAAATGTATATAAAATGGATGGAAATGAAGGGGACCCGAGTAGTGCCAGTGTAAATAAAAAAAAGAGACCTGCGGAGAGTAGCGGCGGCGGTGAGGATGTAGACAATAATTCGTACAGTCCATTTTTAAAACAAAACTATGTAAGACTATATCCAGACAATTCTACAAACGTTGAGTTCAAAGTGTTTGTTGAAAGTGCGGATAAAAAGGACAAATTGGGAAATAAAAGTCCAATATATTTGAACCATATATTCACGACGGACATTAAGGGGGTAATTGGCATTCACAGAGTTAACGCTAACAAAATTGCGGCTGTTTTCAAACAATCCAACAATGCGAATAACTTCATTACCAACGCTACATTCCTGGCTAAACACCAATTAAGGGCTTATATTCCAGCGGCTCAGATTGAGAAAACTGGAATAATTCGGTTTGTACCAACTAACATCTCCAACAAAGAGCTGTACAACAAGCTCTCAAGCACAAGTGAGATCATTGCTATAAGACGATTCACGAAAAAAGTAGGGCAAGAAAGGGTCCCACTGCAAACAGTCAGTTTGACCTTTCTGTCAAACTCTCTTCCAGACAATGTCCAATATGACCTATTTTCATATAGAGTCTTCGATTACGTACCACCACTACAACAATGTTTTAGGTGCTTTAAGTTCAATCATTCGGCAAAGGTGTGCAATGGCAAGCAGCGCTGCAGCTGCTGTGCTGGTGAGCACCATTACAAAGAATGCAGCACACCGGATGAGGTTCGCTGCTGTAATTGCAGCGGGCCTCATTTGGCTATTTCAAAGTCATGCCCAATTAAATTAAAAAAGATTATGGAAAAAAAGAGCAAAATCACATATGCTAGCGCTGCTGCCAGTAAACAACTAGAACTTGAAGTAAACTTCCCACCTCTACCAGCTGTAAATAAAACTCAAAATGTAAATAGTAATAAGTTTAATAATAAGAATGTAAACAAGTCTGTACAAAGTGTATCTAACAATGTAAATAAAAATAAACAAAAAGGTAACGAACCTGTCTCACAAGACTTTTCGCCTAAGGCTGTTGACTTAAAGACGCAGCTAATCAACAATGATGACCTAGTTAACGTCATAGTGAGCACCCTAATACAACTGGGTAATAAGAGCGACGATAATCCTATAACTACGTCATTTATCAAAGAATTATTATTTAAAAACCTAACCTAATATGGATAATAACTTGAACATAACACAACTCAAAATAGCTCAATTTAATATTCAAAGTTTAAATAATAAAAAGCCGTTACTTATAAAATTTCTACAGGAAAAAAATCTTGATATTTGCCTTTTAAATGAAACATGGTTTAAGGAGAACCAACATATTTCTATACCCGGTTACAATCTTCATTTTAAAAATGCAAAAAATGAGCATGGTGGTGTTGCCATCTTAATTCGTCCTTATTTCAAATACAAATTAATTAACACTGTCTTTTACGAAGATATTCAAACAATAGCTATATCAATTTCTACAGGATGTGGAGAACTAACTCTATTATGTGTATATTGTCCACCTACAAGTAGTCATATTAGAATTAATAAATTACGTAATTTAATTAGATATCTGCCTAAACCTATTTTAGTATCAGGTGATTTTAATGCTCACCATATTGCTTTTGGGTGCTTATCCACTAAAGGACGAGGACAACAATTATACAATGTTATAGATGAATTGGATTTATGTATCCTTAACAATGGTAATTTTACTACTATTAATTATCCTAATCGAAACCCATCGGCTATAGATGTCACTTTTACCAGCTCAGCCATTGCACCCTTGTGTGATTGGATTGTTCACGATGACAATATGGGTAGCTACCACTTTCCTGTGATCATTACTATTGCACTATCAATTGATAGATATCAAATAAATCCTCCAATAGATAAATTTATGTACAGTAAAGCAAACTGGCAAAAATACCACGAACTTTCTAAGTCCTTTTTTACAAATTTTACCATTAATAGTGATAATCCTTTAGAAACTTATGAATATTTTTGTAACAAGTTAAACTCTCTTAAAGAAGAATGCATTAGGAAATTTACAAAACCTAGCTCATACAAAAGTAAACTACCAGCTCCTTGGTGGAATGATAGATGTGAAAAAAGTGTTACAGACTCTTATGAAGCTTTAAAGTATTATAGAAGTAATCCTACAATAGGAAATTTTGTAAAATATTAAAGATTAAATGCTATTAAAAAAAGAACAATATCAGAAGAAAAGAAAAATGGATGGAGTAGACTATGTAACAGTTTTAATAGAACTACACCAATAAGTAAAATATGGAATTACATTAAAATGTTTAAACATAGAAAAGCTTCCAATAAATTTTATTCAGACGAATTCATTGATGGATTTTTTGATAAGTTAACAGAAACCGGCTTACAAATTCATGAATTAAATACCTATTTTGATCTTCATAATTCAGACATTAAATCAAGTTTTCTTATACAAAAATTTACTTTCCACGAATTTGAAAATAGTTTGAACTCGCGAAAGAATACATCACCTGGATTAGATGATTTTCCTTATATTCTTATAAAAAAATTAGATACTTCAGTGCAGAAATTATTTTTAAATATACTTAATAGTCTTTGGGTGAATCAAATAATCCCACAATCTTGGAAGACTCAATGTGTTATTCCTGTTTTAAAACAAGATAAGCCTCCAGAAGATCCAAATTCATATAGACCCATTTCTCTCTCTTCATGTTTAGGTAAAATATTTGAAAATATGATTAAAACTCGTCTTGATTGGTTTGTTGAGTCAAATGGCTTGATTCCCAATGTTCAATATGGCTTCAGAAAAGGCAGAAGTTGTGCTGACAGTTTCGTCTCCCTTATCTCAGATCTGGAAAATGCAAAACATAATAAAGTTAGTGCTGTGTGTGCTTTCCTAGATGTACAAGGTGCATTTGACAATGTCCAACCAAGTATACTTGTAAAAGTGTTATCAGGGCTGGGTATTCCCGGTATCCTATGTAAATGGATTTATAATTTTTTGATTGATAGAGTTTTATATGTAAAGCATAATAATAACTTATATGGGCCAAAAACTGCCTCTAAAGGCACAATGCAAGGTGCAACTTTATCGCCATTGTTGTATAATTTATATACGAGTGAGATATGTAAATATGTAAATAATAAGTTTGTAAATATACTGCAATTTGCAGATGATCTTGTATTATACAGTATGAATGTTAATGTGGATGTAGCAATACATAATTTAAATAGTGCCTTAACACAATTACATCATTATTATAGCGGTAGATTGAAACTTAAAATAAATCCTAATAAAAGTAAAGTAGTAATATTTAGTAAGGACTCCAACAATGATGCAGTTATGTACAATGATGTAGAGATCTCAACAGCTAGCTGTCACAAGTTTTTAGGTGTTATCATAGATAATAAATTGACATTCAAACAACACATTATGTATATAATTCAAAATGCCCTTAAAGGCTTAAATATTCTTAGATGTTTAGCTGGTGTATCTTGGGGTGCAGACCCAAAGACACTGACCGTACTATATAAAGCTATAGTCAGAAGTCATTTTGATTACAGCTGCTTTGCTTATATAAATAGTACTCATGTAAATAAGTTAGATATTATTCAGAACAGAGCTTTGAGAATTATTTTAGGTGCTATGTGCTCAACTCCTATTCGTGCAATGGAAATTGAAGCCATGGTAATGCCTCTTAATATACGAAGGCTTTTATTAGCTGAAAGATTTTCATTAAAACTTGTATCATCCAATAATCAACAGATAATTAAAAAAATCTTACCTAATTCAATTGTCCATCAAACACCTATGACCTCAGGTGATGATTTGTTATGCAACAGAAGCCCCAATTTGTCTCAGATTCTCCTGGAAATTAAAAGTAAATACTCAAATATATGTATTAGGCCTTTATGGCCAATGTATTTAAATAACTATAGCAATCTTCTATTCAAAATTAAAATAATAGATGTCACAGTGAATAATAATACAGAACTTTTACAATTTCTAGATCTTAATAGAGAATATTATAAACTTTATACTGATGGAAGTAAAACAAGGTCTCATGTGCGTAGTGCTGTATATGATCCACAATTGAACTTTTCTCAGAGCTTTGTTCTCAATAATTACTGTAGCATTTTCACGGCAGAGGCTTTTGCAGTGTTAGAAGCTCTGAAGCGTATAAATTCTGTACATAATTACAAGTGTTTCATAATATTAACAGACTCATTAAGTTTGGTGGAAAGTTTGAGGAACCCAAAATGTCATTTTAAAACTAATTATATTTTATTTTTAATTAAAATAATGTACAAAACTATGAATTGATGGGTATAAACATATTATTTATGTGGATTCCTTCTCATAGAGGGATCACAGGTAATGAAATAGCAGATAGAATAGCCTATGAGGGTATAAACTCTTTAGATATAAGTACAGTTGTAAATATACCATTTACTGATTGTTATAATAGCATTAGTAATGACATGTACAGTTTATGGAAAGATTTTTGGAAAAAAGACCAAGAAATTAATGGGAAAGGAAAATGGTATGGAAGTATACAAGAAGACTTACCTTCGAAGCCCTGGTATAATGATTTGAAAATAGCCAGTCGAGATTTTATCACAACAATGAATAGACTGAGATTTGGTCACACAAAAGCACCATCGCATTTAAAAAGATTTAACATTATAGAAGATAGCACATGTTTATCATGTCAAAATGCTGTTGGAACGCTAGAACATATGTTTTTTGAATGCCCTACCCACAATATGGAACGTTTAGTTTTTGCAAGTGAAGTGAGTGAATTTATAACAAATGAAGATAATCCCTCCCGCCGCCTCATTATGCTACTAAAATTAAAAGTGTGCTTTAATGCTATATACTATTATATTAAAAATACCTTCAATAAAATATAGTGAAGAAGTGAAAGTGCAACTGTGCTGTGAAATGTGAAAATAAAGACATGGCTTAAAGGCCCAGTGGCCAAGCCAAAACCCTTTAAAAAAAAAAAAAAAAAACAAAATGCATGACGTCATCAGCACTTTTTTACTATTTTATGATTTTCTCGAAAATGATACATCCAAAAAATACAAAAACATTTTTTTTGTGTCCTTTAGAGCTAAATCTCGAAATGGTTTTCGATTTATAGCAGCTTTAGTTTTTTGAAATGTTGTCCATTCCAGTCATTTGTTTGACGAATACGCAGCCGATATCTAAATACACAATACAGGCTGCTCAAGTACCGTTTGACGTGGTGGACCCATAGCTAGACACTCTTTTTACCTCTCTATTTTAATTTTGTTACTTTACTTATTTTAAACTTAGGCAGTAGTTCATTTCATAAAGCGATGACTTGTGAAACTTTCATAGTTTTTTTTAAATATGATATTGATGCTGTTCCCGCAAGCTGCGAAGCTTTTCGTCTTAAAAAGTTTTCCCGTGGGAATTCCGCGATAAAAAGTAGCCTATATGTTAATCCAGGGTATCAGCTAACTCCATACCAAATTTCATTAAAATCGGATCGACCGTTTTGACGTGAAGAAGTAACAAACATACAAACACTCAGAAACTTTAACTCTAATATTAGCGGGATAGACAGTGCTGCCTCCTACAAGAATGAGTGGCTACATTGGTCGCCCTGTACCCGCCTGTCGCGGTAAGCCTTCATCAAGGAAATTATTGCCGATTGTTTGTCAGATTTGGATCGAATCGCGGTTTCATCAATTTATGTATTGTTTTGTTAACCCCTAATGAATATTTCCTTTGATAATAAATCTAAGCAAACGTAATTTTGCGGATAAATATTTGCAGTACGGATGTATGTTGTATTCAGATCTATTGTTAATAATATTTTACTTTTGAAATCGAATAAAATGGTAAAAAATAATAAGTTCAGTGAAACTTTATACCAAAAACTACTTACTTACCTACATCAAATATATACAATTTTTTAACAACATAAAAACTATATATTTATGTATGCTAACTTTATTCTAACGAGGAAGAGTACCTAAATTAAATACGGAGCTGAAAACCAGCCAGTATTTATTTCAGGGAAGGAAATAAATGTGTAGTGAAGTCACACAAAGTACAATACGTCGTGATCCTGAGATCGACGATTACTTCCTGCGGGACCCGGAGACTAATCTCCTCTTGCCACCGCTAGACCAGGAGCTGAGCCCCTAGCAGGAATATTTCATCGTGAACGTGAAGTATATTTCATCGAGTTATTTTGTATGAAATAATTAACAGCGCCACGGACGGTAGTTAGAAGAACTAAAATCACAGACAAAAACTAACTATATATGACTAAAATTACAAGTAAAGGCACAGAATAATAACTACACTCACGAGCAATGAAAAAGTTCCACTTACAAAATATTGAGACCAAATGAATAGAAAATTTGAATATTATAATTACGTTTTTATTTGGTAATGTTTTGATGCGTTGTTAATATGTAGGCACCTACTTCAATATTGCTGACGGCGTCATTAAGCTAGTAGGTAATAGCATAAACTCAATCCTGCTCATATTATGATACTATTTTGCCAAAATAACCATTGCAATAAAACATTCATCTTCAGATTTTCCAAAATCTTCGGCAACAGTTCCCGGTCTTAAATCCGTACATCTCGCTAAGATATGAGACGGGTGCAAACAGCATTTTGTTTTCGTTCCGCGCCGGCAGGTGTCGCTGTCGCAGGGGGGAAAGTTTTCATTTATCACCGGTGCATGCTGTTTGTTAGCCATTGTAAATATTGTAGTGCACGCCGGGGCGGAAAACAAAACGTGCTCGCGAATAATTTTACACGGGTTAGGGTGTTTTTAATAGCGTGCGGATTTCATCAAGCATGCGGGATCGCACGCTATTTCCCCGCGTCCCGCGTGCGTATTCCATAAATTACCGTTCACTTATAAATGGTTCATCATCATCATCATCAAGACGCATCAAGGAAGGGTTTAGGCCTAGTCCAACAATAAATGGTGGTATAAAAATAACACTTCAGGGTGTGAAACGTGCGGGTCAATCCCGCGTGCGTGATTAAATCCGCATGCTTTAAAAAAAAAAACCCTTACCTTTACGAGCACGTGCCGGCCTATTTCACGGAAATTTTCAATGTAGGGGTTTCCCACTACCTGCCTTTATTTTGTAGTTTGGTCAATAAGAGCCAGTATAAATATATTTCAGCATACTTAAACCAACACTGGTGTTTCTCTCTATTTTGCGATTTTCAATGCAGGTATTTCCCGTTAAGGGTGAGGCCCCATTGGTGCGTTGTCTCGTATCGTCCAATCCCAAAGTATAACTGTTATAAAAACAATATGGCAGCGACGACGAGACTACAAAACGTTAAACGACTTTATTTAGTAGCTTTGTCAATACGAGATATTCTATTCTATTATATTCTCTGTGGGGGTGTAAGTACCTGCACCTGGCTCTCTCGAGTGGAACCTTTGTGCATATCCTTTAGGTCGAAACCGCCTTCCTAAGCTTGGACCATTTCCCACCATGCTGTTCCACTGCGGGTTGGTGGGTTCACATAATCTAGTTGTGGCAATTCTAGATATGCAGGTTTTCTCATGATGTTTTCCTTCACCGAATGAACGATGGTATACAATACAATACTCAAATTTCAAAGAACTTATTGGTATACTATACATGCTTGAGTAAAATTGTATTAACTAGATATAAGTAAAATTGTATTAACAGTTATAAGCAAAAAGTTGAAAAGATGCTCGAGGAGTTTCTTTCGCCATTTCTTTCCTCCATGACGGGGCCTTTGTGAAATGGTGGTAGATTATGACTTTTGACAAGTAATTCTAATATTCTACGTCGAAAAAATAAACGATTTCATTTCATTTCATTTCATGTCATTGCCAGGATTTGAACCCGCATCTCTGGTGTGAAAAGCGGGCGCTTACCCGACAGAGCTACCACCGCTCTTATAATACGAGATAATTTTAATGTAGGTACTTACTTATTTCATAGAATCAGTAATTACTAAGTACTATGTACCAACTGTAGATACATGTTTTGCTGTACAAAGTAGGCATGGCACAGTGACGATGACGTCATCACATTAGCGTCAATCACTGGCCACACCTGAGGCCCGGGTCTCCTATTTACTCCGTAGGTCGCGTCAAGTGTCACCGCCGTAGGCCGCGTCACAATGTTCATTATGTCTACGCGCCAACGTCGGCGTGTGAGAGAGACCGCATCAGTACATTTCTATAGTGAGCATTATGACGCGGCCTACGGCGTGACGCTGGACGCGATCTACGGCGTAAATAGGAGACCAAGGCCTTAGTAATCGCCGCGTTGACGCGTGGAGCGAGGCGGTTGCAAGAAAATAGTTTCTATAAGTTCCAATTTCTCCATAGTCGGTTAGATCGTAACCAGGGAAAGGTTGATCAATTATACGTCATCTCCATATTAAAGTCAAGCAATAATCCCTGGTTATGGTCTAACCCACTATAGAGAAATTGGCATCAGAACTGCTGATTTTTCTACACGCAGAATAACAAGATAAAAAACCGGCCAAGTGCGAGTCGGGCTCGCGCACAAAGGGTTCCGTAGCAGCAAAATTACAGTTAAATCAACCTATCTCAAAAACTATAAGAGATACTTTGATCAAACCAAAAATCGTTGAAAGAGTTAATTAGCATGCATCACCTCTATTTTTTTTAGAATTTTATACCCCGTAGTTATAAAAATAGAGGGGGGGGGGACATACTTTTTACGACTTTGAGAGCTGATATCTCAAAAACCGTTCACTTTAAGAAAAATGTTTTTTAGAAAACTTTATATCATTTTAAAAGACCTTTCCATTGATACCCCACACGGGTATGTACATCGAAAAAAAAAATTTCATCCCTCAGTTACATGTATGGGGGGCCCCACCCCCAATTCTTTTTTTTACTATTTAGTGTCATATTTTTGTAGCGGTTCATACAACACATATTCCCATCAAATTTCATCACTGTAGTACTTATAGTTTCCGAGTAAATCGGCTGTGACAGACGGACAGACGGACAGACGGACAGACGGACAGACGGACATGACGAAACTATAAGGGTTCCGTTTTTGCCATTTTGGCTACGGAACCCTAAAAAAAGTAGCTTATTGCAGATTCAGAGTAAATCTACGTAGGTACCTACTATCTTGATTAACACTCCTAGGTACAATATTACTGTAGCTATAACGCAAGTCACAGCTTTGTTATTTATTCTCAGACAATTGACAAGCAATTACCAGCGCCAGAGAAAAATATGAGTAGAAAAGTGTATTTGTTTATGGCCTCATTATTGGATTTTCTTTCTGTATTATTTTCCGAAGCTATTATTTCTGACAAGACGCAAGTTGATACTGACAGCTACAAATTGATAGGGACATTTTGGGTAGGTACCTACATATTATTGTAAGAGCGCCGCACCGTACGTAAGGTCTACAATTCAAAACAAATACTACCTTATATTATGGAAATATTTCAATTTTCATGCTGTAAAAAGATGATATTCTATTATCAGTCGATAATTTGGGACAGCATGCAGTGGTGAGTACTCTTCAATTAGTAGGAAACCGTAAATCCCAAGCAAATAAAAAAAACGTCCACGTTTTCAGTTCTGTCTTGTACATTGTAGGACAAAGATACCTGACTAGCTTTGTCACTTGAGTGACAGAGTGACGCTACGTATGACGGATCAGGTTTCTTTGTCCCTGACTCTACGGTGCAGTGGCGTACAAGCCGAGAAGCTTTCTTAGATTTCAGCAATTTCAGCAATGCTGAAATTGCTATATGCAGCTCTTTGGTGTCAATTTATTCGTACTTACACGAGTTCCTAGCGTTTTTGTCGAATATGTAGGCTCTTGTCTAAATTAATCTATTAACGGGGTCTCATATGACACCAAGTATATGTCGCAGGCAATTTGTAAGATCTCGCCGTTTACATATACAGAGTGTTACAAAAGTGGTAAGTATAGTAACCTGAAAGGGGGTGACTCGGTGGGTCATTCTGAATACGTAGAACAACGCGGACTCGGGTTGTTTGTATATTTTATTTTCATTTGTGTACGGTCGTCACTTGTTATTCGTCGGACGCCCCCGCCCCCGACTCTCCCCGCGCCCCCTGTCGAACCCCCCTCTCGGCATCGAAGTTGACATGGACAAATTGACACGTCCTCAGCCAACCTCGTTTGTCCACCGTCCCGCCTCGCCGCGTCGCGTCGCTGATTTGAAATCTTCTTGTCGTTCTGTTTTAACTACGTACTATCGTTCAAAAATGGGGTTTTAACAGTCTGTACTCTATGTTGGTATGGTTGCTAAAGTTTCTGGGTATTTTAAAATCTGTATGTGCTGTTTTTGGTGTCTAATAAAGAAGTAGGTAGTAAACAATATCGTGTAAATTCCTAAACCTAGCGCTCTAGGGGCTGCTTGCAGAAACATATTTAATCTATATTTAGGGCCACTTGCACAAACATTTAAATCTAGATTTAGTGTCAAATCTCGATTTAAGAAACGTCAATTCATATAAAATTTGACACTAAATCGAGATTTAACACGAAATCTAGATTTAATATGTTTGTGCAAGTGAGGCTTAGTGTCAAATCTCGATTTAAGAAACGTCAGTCCACATAAAATTTGACGCTAAATCGAGTATAACACTAAATCTAGATTTAATATGTTGGTGCAAGTGCCCCTAGATCACTGAAAGTCAGTCAGCGGAACGGATCTCACTGTATTTTCATATGGAATTCTGTAAGAATGAAGTAGGTATACATGGAGAAACTCAAAAAGCAAATTCAGTCCTGTAGACAAATCCAATATAAGTCAGCCATGACAATATTTTGAATTATCAAAATATGAGTACCTCTCCTAAAAAAATTGGGCTCGTCCGGGATTTGAACCCGGGACCTCTCGCACCCTAAGCGAAAATCATACCCCTAGACCAACGAGCCAGCTGCTTGATGATTCGAATTTAGATGTTACTTTCACTAAAGTCATGTGTCGAGCGAAACGCTACTCATTCTCATTACATCATCATCAGTGAAAGGCACGCAATCAAATGTAAGGTTATACGTTATACAGTATGCCAAGTCAGCGTTATCAAAAGCACAGTGATTTTGTATACTTAATACATGATGATCAAATAACTAGTTTACTAGCAATGTATTGCGAATTAGGTAGGTACTTATATCGTTTCGCTACTGACATGAATACGGCACCTGTTTAGCCGACAAAACAAAATAAAGCCGATGCTGGACTTGTGCTGTGTGCTCAACTGGCCCCAAACCCCAAACCACAACCGTATTTTAATAAATCCTATATGGTCAATTTCAACTCTTTAACTACCAATCGCTTGTCATATATTTAATTTTCAAACGCGTTCTTACTTGACGCTAACGCTAAAAAAACGCTGTTTAAATCTTAGTTCAAAAAACACAACGTCATCATTCATCAATTTCATCATACATCATACTTTTATACAAGTTTTGCACATAAAAAGTTGGGCTCGTCCGGGATTTGAACCCGGGACCTCTCGCACCCAAAGCGAGAATCATACCCCTAGACCAACGAGCCGATAAATAACTGTGTTGAAATGTTAAACCACAATCAATTGATTACTTGGTTTAATTGGTACTCGATTACTCAGGTAGGTATCGAGAAATAAAAGTAAATACGTAAATGCGTGTATCGATTTGTTTACGAAACATCGTTTCAATAATCTTACCTCAATAGGTTGTGGATTTAGGTGCTAACATAGATTTGAGGTATTGTTATCGATCATAAAATTATGAAAAATAAAATAAATATGGCACTTGTAATTTATTGTGCCAATAAAGCTCGTTATTCTATGCAATAAAGGTTGTAAAGATCGTATTAGGTAAGTAACTAGGTACCTAGGTACAGCGATATGTCTAGCAGTTGACTACTTATTAGCTGATGATGATAATTCTAAGTATTTACGAATGTTCTAGAGTTCTGCATGTCTGTTCATGTGTGCTCCACTGCAATTAAGTTTCTAGATTTCTGGATCAAAACCCTTGTTTACGGCTGAAACGTTAAGTACTTATACACGTTTTGTATACCAGCCTAGGTCTAAAAAATACAGGTAAGTATAGGTACTTACAGGATGTTGCAAAAGGGTGTGATTTAGGGAATAATTCTCATAATGGTATTTCGGCTCCGAGTTATACTTACTACTATATTATATAGTACCTATATATGCTGTATAGGTAGTAGGAAAATCAAGATAGACGTTGCAATACCGTACCGTTTGATGCGATGCATTTCAAGTTTCACACTTTTTAGTTACCTCCTCCATTATGCATGCGGAAACCCGAATATTCAAAGTGTGCATGACTGTGTGTGTTTGTGTGTGTGTTGTGTGTTTGTGTGTGTATGTGCCAGTACGCGAGGAGGCGGGAATATTTTATGTATTTTTATTTTATTTGGGCACACAGGCGGAATGCGGAATGGCCTGTAAGCTCGGTCTATCAGCCAGGAGACTCGTAAACTTGGAGTAGAACGGACTGCGGACCCCTTTGCTGGCTGCCAAGAATCTGTCTTTCTTGTTGATCTTCTTAACATGAATCTACGTTTAGTGCCCTGAATACACTGGAGGTCAGCCATGAAATATATATTAATGCAATATAGTAAGTATATGGTCTAAATAATTATTGATTGATTCTTAAAGATACACTATTATTACTTAGGTACATAAACATAGGTATAGCCTAGTTATCGAAAGCTGGCACGTTCACCATTGACACGTCGTCGCGCTTATGTGGTGTCTGTGACGAAGCGCGAGGCATGACGTCGTCGTTAGCAAATCCATTAAACAGTTACGTATAATGTTAAACACACTTTATATGGAACACAGTGCTGTAAACGGAAAGTGCCAGCTTTAGTTATCTAACTGGCCTTGTACTTAGGTAAAAGTAAATAAGATCATAACGTGGTCTGACATCTTGAGTTTCACGATCATTAAGTGCTTCCGTTATCTAGAAAGCGTTTGAAAAGCGGTCGAATGAGAGCGGTCATACGAGTAAAGTTAAACCGATACCTAGGACGTATCTACATAGATTCTACGTTATAAGTACACTTTAAATCTTAACCCACACGGATCTTACTGTATTCCAATAAAAACTATTTTCGCTTGCTCTGATAGTCGCTTTAACACCGATGCATCGGTGAATAAATGTATCGATGTCGAATTTATTCATGCTGCCAAAGCAGCGACTTTCGTCTCCAAGACTCCGGAAGTGAGATATTTTGAACGCGACTGTACGTGTACATCTCCATAGATATGGGTAAAGGATTTTGCTATTCAGTGTACCGTGGTATCGCTGCGACCAAAATATCGATTGCCATTCTTCTCCACGTATTCTGCCTTATCTAAATCTGAACCTTAATTCGAGACCCTCGGAAGTATAGATCGCATCTACGTATCGGCTCTATTGTTACACGCGGGACAAATGTACCTATGAAGGTAAGTAGAGCCTTCTTATTTGGAGAAACTGGTATATAGCATCCTGCTTGGTTTTTGTTCCAAAACTTAGACAAGCATGTAGCATAGATAACAATGGATAGAGGTCCACACCAAACGATATTCATTGGCTTGCTTTTGTATTGACTGAAACAAAAAGAAAAAGAATACTACAAATAATTTATATGAAAAGAAAAAAACAGAAAATAATACAAACAAACACGGTTGCTGTCCAGAGTGTCAAAAAGGCACCAGCTCAGCGTGTGCTGTGCCCAGAGAGGCCACAGCGCTGGTTTTCAGCTGGCCCTTAGAGTAAGATCTGCAGTAACATCTCACAAGGCAAACAGATGTGTTCAAAACAGACGCATGTTTGCCATGGATGGGATACACATACTCGGCCCCAAGCTTCGGAAGCAAGATCACTACCGGTTTCACGATCATTTGTAGCTTGCGCCATAGCATTCTTTTATTTCTGGAGCTTACTCATAATCTTTGTGGTGCTTTTCCTAAAAACTCATAAAATTAATAGGTTTTAAGAGTTTTTTCAAAGGAGCTTATCGAAGTAATAGAGGAGCTTATCGAAATAATACTTAGATTACACAAAAACCATAGTTTAACATTTGAATGCCGTAATTTTGATTCAAGTAAGTATTCCGTCCATCAATATCAGAATACGTAGGCATCCCCATAACTGCGCAGTTAGTTTCTCATTCGTAGAGAACGTATTAATTTCGTATTTGTCTCATGTAATATTCATGCGTTCGGAAGCGATTCCGGTAGCATTTTAGCATAAAATATCATGATCGAATTCGTTGATATATAAAATATTTATAGAAAAAAGGAACAAGCTTATCGATGTTTTGCGGCGCGCAGCATTGCTCGCTCCACTGGCTAGAATTGATATAAACGAATCAATTTGCCGGTTAGGCAAGCTATCAGGGATACAGCCGTGTCGTGCAAACGGGGTTATTTCGTTTGTACGCTGAGTGGTGCTGGAAATGCATGCAAACCTCCTCCTCGCCCCCCCCCCCCCCCCCCTGTTTTTGCCCTGCCCCCTCTTCTCTGCCTGCCGCCCTGCCCAGCCTCGCCACAAGTGATCCTCGTGGAATCATAATGCCACTTCGTAACTAGCATTTCCGTGTTTTTATTTCGGTTTCCCTGAAAGTCTGCTTTAAAGCTGCAAACTCTACCCACCTCTTTTAGTTTTAATTAGCAGAGGCTAGGTCAGGTCTTCCGCTTGTGGTTTTAGCATTTCTGACGTGAACTCAACAGTAATTTAATGTTTTTATTGTTGTTGTATTGTTTGTGTGTTTTGTAATGGGTGTAAAAGTAAGTACACAACTGTTAACTCAGGTAGAGTGGAGGTCTACTGCAAAATCACGCGCCGCCTCTCCGTAACAAGACTAACTAGGATTATCCGATACAGGTCGTCGCCGCACCGGCTGACAAAGATGCAATATCCTGAAACGACATCACTATGAACGTTATAGTTATTTCATGCAAACTACGAGGCTGTTATGCGAAAAGTTGACTACTAAGTAATTTACTTAATTTTGATGATGGATGATTTTAAACCTAACTATTTTCAATTCACCTAGGTATCTTTAAAATTGAGTTTGACTGTCAACTATGGCCGTAAGCACTTTTGAATTTCCATAGAAAAGGCTATCGAGGATCATAAGACGCGCTATAAATATGTAAGTTTTATAGCAAAATTTAAAACGTACGTATACATTTTTATATTTAATGCATAAGTCGTTTGAAACTACACTAGTCTAACGGCGTTCCGGAAGCTGATGATAAAGGCACTTAATAGTGACGGAACTTTTTGGTTTTCTACTAAACTTCACAAAACCTCATTTATATTCATTTCAGGAGCGTAATCTTTTCCGCATGAAAAATCCGTCCCTGTCGGGGTTTAGGCTCATAACCTGAACAACACAAATTATGTAAGAAAGACGGCCCCGTGTACTTGTAGGTATAGTCTGTGTAAACCGACCTTGTTCATTATCTCATTGTGGCCTCCCTTGTCTCTGTAATTATGCACAGTAATGAAAGCTTTAACATTTTGGTTTGTGTAATTTTTTGTTGACTTAAATAAAACATGTCTTTTTAAGCTCCGAACATTTTACACGTGCCTTTGTTCTAATAAAATATACTCGCTGAATTTTAGACTTTATTGACGTAAAGTATCTAAGTGAAGTGCTTATTCCGATTTTATTCAACGCTTACCTAGCTAAGTAATGAAAATTGAGATTACGCTCAGCTTTAAGCAAAAGATGAAAGCGGGCCAAATAATCGCATGGTAACAAAAATAAATAACGTCTTTTCCAAGTCAATTTACGCACCCTTATTCCTCGAGCAGAAAATACTCAACCTCGCTTAATGCTAATTTTAAAAATACGCTCCTTTCGTAGTAAAAGTTCTCAGTTTATGTAAATCCGGTTCCAGACGCTTATCTCATTGTAGGCTCCGTCGCTAGTAATTATGGCCGTGGACGCAGATAATTGGCCGGCGCGGTGGGGGGGGGGGGGGGGCGGACATTCTGTGAACATTCTGTGGACATTACCTACAGGATTTTTCCCGCGACACAATGCTCCACCGCTCCGGAGTAAATTAATGACTCCAGCACAATACTCCAAACCTTATTGCCAGGGATTAAGGTTCACAAAAACGCAAGTAACCAAATGCTCGTTGAATAATTTCTTAGTCGCTTTTATAATCCAATTGTGCAAAAATTTGCGTAGCGTCACTGGAAATCGTAAATTAATGACGCTTTCAGAAATATTTGCCATTATCTGTGCGATTCGGTCCCCATTGTCATTTCTTATCTTAAAGGACTTCAGTAGATACTTAATATAATATATTTCCGAAATGAGAGGATCCTAATATCATGTAAATGCTCGACAAACTTCGCGCATAACATTCACAGTTAATTGGACTAATTTGTTATTCAAGCATGAGTAAATTGTGAACATACAGAGAGCTGTATCAAAGACAGTCCCCGAACATATCTTAACTATGCGGCTATGTACATACTTGGCATCTCGTCCCTAGGTCCCTGAGCAGGCGAACTATTTAGTATTCTATATGTATATCCATCTCATGTTTGCTACGGACCATTGGGGAATATTCCGACCTACATAGTTGTTTATCTGATTCCCATGAAGACTCGTATTGAATACAAATTTATGTTTGTGTAGTAATACCTACGTACCTGTAAATAAATAGAGCCCGATGTTAGAAAGGGGCAATCATTTTTATTACGTTATACAGTTATACGTAGATAATAAAGTTATTTTTCCCGTCAATCAGCTGATTGATCTTCCGTCTCGTTATCTCTTTCAATGCCTTCGCAATCAAGTCACAACGTTAAAAAATAACAACCGGGAATATCAAATTATACCTACCCATATATTTTTTATAATAATAATGTATGTATGGTGCCGGAAGGATTGTGGAATAGGGGATTTGCGTTTTATTCAAATAAAGATCAAATATTATTTTTAATAAACTTGGTTATTTCAAAATTATGCCTTCATCAATATTTTTGATTATAATTTATTTATGATAGAGTAATTTCAAATGTTTGAAAACATGTAGCATATTCATGGAGCAGATGTGACGTAAAATGTGTTGTTATGTCAATCTCAGAATAATAAGATAAGATAAGATAAGATATTCTTTATTTGCACACAAAAATATGGACAACAATACAAAACTTAATCTAACACATATGTACAAATGGCGGTCTTATCGCTTAAAGCGATTTCTTCCAGACAACCTTTGGGTGGAAGGATATTTAGATGTAAAGAAGGGTAAAGTGTACTAGGAATAAAGAATATATCATAAATATTTAATATACCAATACATATACTACCTACAATATATTTACATATATAATTTATATACCTAGCATCATAATATATAATATATTAAAATATATATTAATATATAATAAAATACATACCACGTTACTTATATATAATAATAAGCATATTAAAGAGGATATAGTGATCTTCATTCAAGAGCCGAGGAAATGGTCTAATAATCTATGCCCATAGAACTGAGCGTCGGCGCAACTGGCGAAACACATTATGACGTCACACAAAGTTTTGTGTGTTTTAACTTTTAAGTGTTCGTGTTGGTTATAATTTTTTTACTTTTTCAAAAATACCTTTAATTACTTTTTTGGCGTTGAATTTATTTTTACTGTAATAAAGCGATGTAAATATATCGAATAAGAATATTTAAAAAAATACATGACAATCTACCTCTAGAGGCATAGGCATGCCTTTATTTACCGTAATACCGGAATGAGTTGCGTTCTTACTTGTTATCGGAAATAAATTGTGAAACGGTGAGCATAATGAAGCAATCCTTAAAGGCGACGGCAGATTTGCACTTCCGATTTACGTATGAAGATTGCGATTTTATATATTAATGATTACCTATAATTCAATGCATAAATAAATAATCATTTTCTATCCGCAGCTCCCTAGATATTTAGCTAAGGCACTCTATTTAGCTCACCGTTTTATAGCGGCATCCTAGCTCAAGTAAGAACTATAAGACCTGTACCATTGTTTGCGTTCTATACTAAATGGGTCAAACGGGGACGCATTACCAAGTCCCTGCTGTCCATCTGACTGGTAAGCCGTATCACATTGGTGAAACGATAGATAGATAGATACGTAGTGTTAGCACCGATATGGATAGTCTTTTATCAATCCGACATCACACGAACATTAATTAGTAATTAGTTTGTATTGGTAGTTTGTAGAGAATTATATCTACTAGTATTCTTTCAAGTCCTTCTCTGGTAAAGTTTCCCCCCCCCCCCCCCGGCCCCAGGAGGGGCTCATCAATGCGACGCCGCATCAGATAAACTGTACAGAAACGTTCAGAAGCTTACTTTACGCTGTCCTTGCAATTTGGCTTGGAAGAGTTGACAAGTTTCTGAAAGACTTGGAGCCAAAATAAAGAGGTAGGATAATTAAAATTTTGCGAAATATTAATAAGATTTAATATTAAAAAGATCTGAAAGTGTGATTATTTCTCTCCTAATGGGCTGTAATATTTTTGCCAAAAGATTGATTGCACCTTTGCAGCAACCAGCAAAGCTTTTGAATCATAAAATATACTTGTGTATTTTAATTATTGTAATGTACCTTCTCATTACATTTTGGCATTTGCAATTTACTTTTTTAGCTATACCTCTAAGATACCTACTTTAAACGAATAATAAATTCGCTTGACTATTCACTTTTTCACCTCGTCAATTTAACAAACCGTATTTTATTCTTTATACAAACATTGTCGGTTTGTTACTTTGACAATGTACTCGTATAAAAGTGTAGCGCTTATCATGAAGCCGACTGTACCTATAAATTGACTGGGTAGGAAATGTTCCTCACAATTTTTCCGATGACAACAGTTTGAGAGCGCCTCGCGCCGACTGCCGAGTCAGCAGGACCCAGGAGCAGTGGGGGGGGGGGGTCTTCAACAGCTCTCACACTACAAAGAAACTAATACTTCACTATAGACTGCGCGTCTGCTCATTAGCCGACACGCGAGTTGAAACATCTACTTGGACAATGTGAACAAGTGACAATGACGTGACGGGATGTTCTTAAGATATTTTAGGCCCGGGTCTCCTATTTACTCCGTAGGTCGCGTCAAGTGTCACCGCCGTAGGCCGCGTCACAATGCTCATTATGTCTACGCGCCAACGTCGGCGTGTGAGGGAGACCGCATCAGTACATTTCTATAGTGAGCATTGTGACGCGGCCTACGGCGTGACGCTAGACGCGACCTACGGCGTAAATAGGAGACCGAGGCCTTACTCGTTACCTCTGCTCGCGCCTCATTAAACATTTGGTATTTACCTACTTAAGTACCTAAGGAAATTATATACAGGTTGAACTTTTGTGAGAAGATTCCGTTTGTAAAAACTAAAAAAACACAATTTTAGACTTTGTCCCTTATTGAAAACACAGTATTTCGGGTCAATTAAACTGGCAACGGCAAAGTCACTGATCAAATTTCATCCTGTTCTTTACCCCACTCAGTAGGTAGATTATTCATAATTATGTTATTTCTAATAACGAGGCGGTCTGTGGTAGAAGAGTTCTCGAGTGGACCTCGCCCCCCAAGCCCCCAATCCGCTGGACCAAAACAAATAAATGGCTGTATGCTGTTTTAAAAAAAATAAGGTCAAAGCATAATTATCCACGGGTTCTGCCGTCGAAACAGAATAATTTAATTTCGATCGTGACCGAATCCAAATCAACCGGATTAAAGAGATGGATACCCGGACAGTTTTACGGTTACTTAAACCGAGTATACTTTTATCTGGGTCGGTTGACCCAGCCAATCTGATTTGGAGTTTTTGTATGTTTTAAGTGTACTCATCGTCATCTATTGTTGTACTAGTAACTCAATGAAATGTTTAATCCTACTAATATTTTAAATGCGAAAGTTTGTTAGTATGTATGTATGTATGTGTGTATGTTTGTTACTTCTTCACGACAAAACGGCTGAAAAGATTTTAACGAAATTTGATATGGAGTTAGCTGAGACTCCTGAGACCCTGAATGACCGAAAACTTTTTAAGGCGAAGCGAAGCTCGCGGGAACTGCTAGTGATGTGATAAATGGGACTAAGTAATGTAGAGAGAAATATTGTTACATTAGTGTGTGCAGTGTGCTAAAGATAATCGTTACTTAAACCGATTAACGTTTGAAGTAACGATTTACTGTACATATGTATAATAGTCTAATATTCTAGCTACGTGTCCGTGTCAGACTTATTTTAAACTATCAGAATCGAATTAATTTCCTTCATAAGTCATAACTATTAATGCGAGTAAGCAAATACCTACCTGAGTGTGCAAAATAAGCCAGCAGCGAAATAGCTAATCTAATATATCGCAGAAACGGCTCGGTTTGTATGTGACATCAGCACAATTGAAACTGACAGCTCCAGTGCCTACATCCGGCTAGTGCAACAAGCTCGCATATTCAATTGGGATAATTTGTGCCCCAAAAGCATAATAATTGTCACACGCAACGTCATCTCTGTGGATGTGTATGAATAAGGGTGCTCGCACACGACCGACGTTTGATAGCGCAGATAAAATCTGAGCATATTTTTCCAGGACGTGTGCGTTTCACTATTGTGATAAGTAAGTTCTAATTTCCACAAAAAGTCGGTTAGTGATTGTCGGTCGTATGGAAGCTTCCTAATATTCAAATTTTCACATATTCAGTGCAGATTTTCCCTCTTCCAAGTGTCAAATGTTTATTTCCCACCGGGCGGCGCGGTGCGGCTATATCTGAAATGAAAATACTAAAGAAACATTTTACTCAAGTGCCTATTACACATCTAATAAGTGCACGTCAATCCTCTCTGAAACGTAGACTAACTTATTCCATTTCAGTCGGTAAAGTTATTTAAGTCAAAAGGCAACTTATCTTAATAGAATACGTATAACATAGCACTCTAATTTAACACCTGCAGTGCCTTTGCCTGCAGTTTATTTGCAATATTTGTCACTCAAAATTAAGATGCAAATGATACCAATAAGATTCGTATTGACGTATTGATACTAGTAAATACGAATCATTCAAGCCTAAACACGAGGTAGTTGCTATACGAGTATACCGTTGAGGAGTTCCCTTGACTGCCTTCCGTTTCCATCATCAGATCATTTTAAGGTCACCATCATATTTTTTTGTTATATAAACTAAATTTACGTTTTAAATTTCATTAGAATCGGTTAATAGGTGCCCAAAATGGAAATTCATACCCTGTTTTTACCCCTTTACCCACCCTTGGGGGTGGAATAAATTTCTGAAAAAAAATAGGACCACGCCTGAGCTCAACCCAATACATCAAAAAAAGAATTTTCAAAATCAGTCCAAAAATGGAGGAGTAATCGGTGAACATACATTAAAAAAAATACATACAGACGAATTGAGAACCTCCTCCTTTTTTCGAATTCGGTTAAAAAGAGAAATACGTTTAAACATAATAAGAATGCTCACATTAATAATTAAGCACAAACATTATGTTGTATGTGGTTGTTGTAGAGTCGCTGGCTCCTTAGTCGAAGTCAGATAACTACATAAGTAGGTATAGGAACAAAAACAGTAATGCGTTGTAATAGAGAAGTCCCTGCTTCTAACCACGTTCGGTGGAGATGAAACCTCCACAAGTACGTTACTTGCGGAGAGTAAAAAGTGGATTGGCCGCGGAGTAAATGCATTTATCTGCGGAGCGCCGCGTCAACTACCAGCTAGCTATGAGATGAAATTAACTTTGAATTTATGGCGCCAACACGAGCGAAATGCTTCATGTTTAGAGTTGCGTCGGTACACTTTTGCGCTCCGAAATATTCAGTGTTTAACATTATTTGATATGCCACAAGCTGACATGGAGACAGAAGTTTTGTCAGTATGAAATGTTGCACTCTATAGCGCGATTTTCATTAGCGAAAATTCTTTGTATTAGCCGTTTAACTATGGCGCGCTCCTAAAGGCGTATCGAACTGTATTAATTTGAATTAAATTTTTATTAACAGGTGAATCATATAGATAACAAATATACATAGTACAAAGGTGCCAAAGTCTGGTCGTCGTCTTCAGCAAATTGCAGTCCATTGCTGGAGAAAGAGGCCTAGCTCTCAAAGACGGCCACAACCTACCATACTATCTCCTGAATAAACTTTCTTGTTTACAAATGTATCTATGTAAACTTCAGTCTTCTCTATTGTAGCTGAAGCCTGAAGGAAAGCTATTTCATTACTCTTGTATAAAAATATCATAATGTTAATAAATTGTGCCATGCCTTTCATATTGTTTCAGTGTGGCGGGGCAACTCTCAGTGCGCCAGCTGACTCTAGCTTACGAAAAAAGTTGCTTTAAGGGGCCGTCCATTAATCACGTGAGGTCGTTTTTCTCATTTTTTGACCCCCCCTCCCCCCTGGTGATATTTGGTGAGGTTTGGGACCACCCCCCCTCCCCACCCTCTGGATCACGTGAATTATTTGGAAGTCTATGTAAAAGCTATTTTTGACTAGAAAAAATATTACGAAAATGCCGATCTTCCTGACCAGGAGTCGTTGCTTAGCAATGGCGGGCGAGTCAATCAAGGTCACACCTGATACAAATCGTTAAAATTTTTCGTCGTTCAAAATTTACACGTGATGTCTGACGAGACCCCCCCTCCCCCCTCGTGATGTTTCGTGAGGTTTTCCGTACCCCCTCCCCCCCCCCCCCCCTTTTGAGCCTCACGTGATTAATGGATGATACATGAAATGATAGAGAAACGGCCTCGGTAGTGCCGATGAAGAGGATGCACTTGTGTGAATCTCTATAGAAAGAATAATACTGAATGCAATGCGTCTGTTACATATGATGCCGAAAGGTGGACCCTTACTTTTGAACGTAGGTACCTATTATAGCCTTCGTTCGTTTTATTGTCAAGCTGAAGTAACCTTCCTGAGGTCGCAATTTGGTCGGCATTGTGCGCGTTAGGCATTGTTTGTGTTTGTGCCGCTATAAGGTTTACCAAGAAGCGCTTGGACTATTTAATAAAGCAGACAAAACAGCTTTGTCTATAAAATTTATATGTGAAAATTTGTATTAAATTATGTAACAAGTGGCACACCGTAAGTACCTTGATTGGAACGCCCTGAATAAGATTCTGTAATCAACTAAAACGCTATTCAAATCTAAGGGATATCCGAATGTTCCGACTTGGTAAGACGACGAATCTTGCGATACTTCATAACTCAAGAATGAAGTTTTAATTATTTACATACGTTCGCTTCAATCTCCATTCCAACTGTATTGTTTTTTGTTTTTATTTTTCATGAGAAACCGACGGATTCGCTCAAAATAAGGGCGCGTCAGTAAACACTCGTCTGCGGTAATACTAATTAGGACGTGGTAAAAAAAAGACTCTTATAATCCTTAATTGCAGCTGTGTTGTGTAGGCGGGTTAATTATAAAAATCTGTTTGTGCGACCTCAATTCGACGAAAGCATTTCTGATTTACTTTTCTATGTAAACAGGAAGAAATCCGAATCAGCAAGAAAAGAGAGCACTTGATTTGTTTGTTCTGTCTCAGCTTCCTGAATTTTCTGCTCCATTTCTCAATGCATTTCCAGCATCAAAGATAGCGACTGAAAATATTGTTGTGTAGCAGCACTGCGTTTGTCACAGACGAACTAAAAATGTCCTCATTATGGACGAAAGAACTGAGAGTACATTGTGTGGGAACGGAGTTAAAACATCAGTCTAGTGGACGTGCTCTTTAAGGAGCGCATGCCGATTCTACGACTGTTTAGTATTTTTGTTTCCGATAATAAACTCTCATGAGCCACATCTGCTTTTATTATTATTATTCAAAGAATTCAACACAACAATATCGAACATACAGGTTATAGTATTATATCATAAAGCCGAATATTGCTTAACTTAACTCGCTAAGTTACAATGCTTTAACTACCTACATTATATTATAATATAAATAATAAAATTAACTTTTTACCTAACATTAAACCATGCTTTCACCGCCCTCACCGAAATGGAAATAATGCTAAAAATAAAAATGCTACATCTTCACGTACCTACGCTTTTCGTCTGGTAAAATTTAAATCCGTCGCATAAATGTCACACGTCCACTTAAACTGCTAGCTCCACGTTTAAAACGGTGCGACGCCATTACTGCAGCTATTTGCACTACTCATTGTTATTCTTGCTATTCGCTGAAAAATGTCGTGAGCGGACACGGAATACCCACGTCATTACGCGGACCGGAGCAGTGGACGGCTTTTTTAAAAGGTTCATTTTGTTATGAGATAGGTACCTTCCTTTTATGGTTACTTGGGAAGAACTTAAGCTGGAGTTGTTCAACAAAAACGCGTTTAGCGTGACTAAAGAGATGTCTAATTGCATGCTTTTAATGTATTTTATACAATATGGAGAATAGATAGCTTTGTAATAATTGTGCCCACTTTACCAAAGTACAATTCCAAGTGAGTATCGAAGAAATATCTGCTCGGAATACAAAATAGCGAATGTCTCTGTGACTACTTAAAGTGACAATAGCCGAAGGAATAACAGCATTATACACTCTGGGATATTGCTTAATTTATTTGAGAGTTATTTCTTTACGAATACAATAAAGAAAATGGAAGTGGCTATATCGAGCCTGGTTCCCGCGAGCATGGATTTAGCGAGTATTTCTTGTGCTTTGCATAAAGAGTGTGCGCCGCTCAATAACTTTTTAAAAGATTAGATTTCTAAATAAGTTGTCGTCCAATATTATTGGATGTGTAGGTAAACTTCAATTCAATACATCTATTTTTTTGTAAATAGACTAAGTATAC
Source organism: Plutella xylostella (assembly GCF_932276165.1). Taxonomy (NCBI): domain Eukaryota; kingdom Metazoa; phylum Arthropoda; class Insecta; order Lepidoptera; family Plutellidae; genus Plutella; species Plutella xylostella. Next base: position 3,488,628 of record NC_063984.1, on the reverse strand, counting down.
TTAGATACTCAAACTCAAGTACCCGATTTACAGCGTAAAAAATATCTTACCTAAATAAGTTAAAGTTTTGAAACATCTCTAATATTCATTTTCAGACCCCCAAGTTGTCCAATGATGATAATCCTAAATCAAAAGCGACCTCACAAAAGGTAACTTAGAGCAGCCATCGCGGCGTGCCTGTCAGTCTGCATAGTTTAACTACTTAGCAATTCGTCTCTCCTTTGATAAATTAATATATATTTGGATGTAGAGAATCTAGAGCTCTGTATGGTAGAAGTTAGAATCACTAACTTAATTAGCTTTTGCAAACTAATAAATTATGGAAGTACGGCAGTTTCTGGATAAGCTACGAAAAATGCGATTATTTCAAAGCCCACATTTCAGAATTTATTTTATTTATTTATACCAAACATTGTGTAACATAGTTATTTTGTTGAAGTTTACGTGCCATTAAACCTGAAGGGTTTGTCTTGACACTAAATACAATCGTGGTCGACAAATCAGTAACATGAATATAACAATAGGTAAGTAATGTTAATACCTATGCAATTAATTATACATAGGTATTAACATTACTTATTTAAATACTCATACAATTTCATTTCTAAGGTAACATACATAGGTTAACATTATTTGTGGACAGAGCGGATTACTAAAAGATGCTAAAAGTACATACTGTGTCATACAGAACGCGTCATCTACGCGTTTCGTACAGAGGCTCGCTTGTCCATACAAGTAGGTATTGTCACGAAATAATAATTAGTTTGACAACATATCACCACAGCACAGGCATCGCTCGCCGCGCCGGGCGGCCGCGAAACCGGTTCGCTCCCTACTCCCCGCAAAAAATATGCGACGCACTATACAGGATGTTTAATGTAGTGCTAATGAGTATGGTGATATGAATTTAGTTTTATTGCAACTAAATGCCTTTTACCGTGGAAAAGTACCTATGGTTTTGTGGTTGTTCGTAAATAAAATATTTATAAATAAATAAGTATACTCATATGGTATTTATTATAATCGTAAATACATATATTGTAAATAATTGTTGTAGGTTGGTATTGAGTGGGTATATAATTTAGGTAAGTATATTATGTACCTAAGTATTATTTTGTTTTATTAATTTTGTTACGAAAGTATGATTTTAATGTATTTTTACAGTTCGTTATATTAAGGTTCTCACGCAGTGTAAGTGGGATTGTATTATATATTCTTGGAAAAATATAGTCTGTAGTTCTGCGTCCATAGTTGTTTGTGCAGCTAATTGTGTCTAGTTCTTGGTTTGTAATTTTACGCGTTTTAATTTTATGTTGTAAGGGTTTAAGATGATCTAGCTTTCCCAGAAGCAGTTGTTCTACTAGTATATCTAAGTATACTTGTTCGTTTATAGGCAATATTTTGCAGTATTCGAACAAATTGTGATATTCGCCACGGTAGCTTTGCTTTACTTTAGTGGGTACAATTACTTTAAGCAGTCTTATTTGCAGTTTGTATATCTTTTCAAGGTGAGTCTTATATGTCCTACCGTAACTGGTGATGCCATATGAGATAATGGATGCCGCTAGAGCTTTGTACATGTTTAGAAGTATTCTGTAGGGAACTTTATATTTTATTATGTTGAATTTAGCCAATAATGCACGTAACTTGTCACATATTTTCTCAATATGTGGACCCCAGTTTAATCTGTTATCGATTATAAGACCTAGGTAGGTTGCTTGACGTACTTGTTCAATAGGCACGCAGTTAGTACAGTTATTAACTGGTGAGTGTAGGCACTGAAATCATCATTTATTATTTTCACCGACCAACCCTCAAAACAATTGAAGCCAGGAAATATATCGCTCAGCAAGCAGGTATTACTGTGTCCGACAGGTCGGCCCAAGGGGTCTGTGGGTAGCCGAGCCCGAGCCAGCTCACCCCGGCGGCGGCCCCGCGCCAGCGGTCACCTGCCAAATGCGGTAATACTTTTCTGGCACGGTAATCTTCAGTTAATACGGAAGCTACGCCGGCTCAGGATTATGTTGATTGAAATTGGATTTGTATTTTGATGTTGCTTGGCAAAATTTAATAAGTATTGTATGTTGGTATTTAATTCATTAAATTCATTTATTTCAAATAACTTGAGCCATTTTATACGATATACGATAATAATAAATGCGTGTTTATAAAAAATAATTATGGAAATAAAATGTTGCACTGCATAGTTTTCTATTAATTTGTGGATGTTTAGCCTTCAGGCGATAAATGTGTTTTATACTAAATTAGGTAGTTGCATAGAACTGTTAGTTAGTAGAACAACAGCGAAAAGTAAAGGTAAAAAGTAAGTTTCCTATCTCACTTTACGCCCAAGCGATATCGGTATTGTCAGGCCGTTACTCGAGCTATCACGCGCTACAACCCGACCGTACGGCGGAAAATAAACATAAAAAGGGGTTACTAGATGCGTGCGAAGAGCCAAAGCGATAAATTGCGGCGTCCGACCCGTGATACGCGGTGGCGGGATCTGTGGCGCGGCTTGTTACGCGTATCTGTGCTCATGTTGCGCGCCACACGCCGGCTCCACTCAATGTTTATGTTGTGTTGCTAGCTCAACTGTTACGCTCATAAATAACGGTTTAAACTGAACGTGTAATCCTAATTTAAAGTCGTAATTTGATGAATATGCCCAAGCCTTGACGTAATAGTGTAAAATACATACGATTTGTAAGGCTGTTGTGATAGTAAATAGTGCTGCTTTGGAGTGTGTACTTAATATAAAAAATATCAACGACGTGCCTGTTATTTGTTTTACTCAAATAACTTTATGACAGTACTTCTATTATAACGATGGAAAAAACTTCGACTACAAAGAAACAGGCGGAAGTCCACGTCAGACCAAATTAGGCAGTCGCAAACGCTCCCAAACGTGCGTACCCTGACAAGTCACATTTACATCACGAGCCAAACATCCTTGACACAAAGAAATAAAGACTTTGTTTCTAGTAATGAAGCGACCTTTCACGTTATCCTTGGCTAGGCAGAGGGGCATGAAAAATTGGATGTCAAAATGTGATTGATGATGGTTCGGGAACAGCATTCTGCTAATTAGTGTGTTATAAAGTGATAAATGTTAGTTGTTTGTCTCATAATTCTGTATACTGTATGGCTTATGAACTGTTTCTTCCCTAACACAACAGTTATTTTGCCTCAACTAGCAATTACTACCGAAGATCTAGATTAATCGATCGACGAAGGATATCAATTGATTTAATCCTCCCATAAAATAAAACCTTTAATTATCCCATCATGAATATTCCTTTATATATCAGTATTACGGATCCAGTGTAGGTTTAGTAGAAGCCGGCCTGCCACGAGCGGGGTCGGCCGCGGCGGAGCGCGGTGTCACCGCCAATACAAAAAGTTGTGCCTCGTCATTGTTGAATTTTTTGCTTCTCTGCTTTTATCCCGGATAATAACATAGCGGGCGGGCTTCGGATGCCAAAGATTTCATTGTTAAAACCGCTTTAGCCCGGTATTTGGAACCGCTGAGGAAAATGTTGGTGAAATTAGTTATAGTCTCGTGGTGTCCACCCGAGAACTAGGCTACCGCAACGTTTAACGGTTCGTTGGCAGATATACCTCTATAAACCACCGACACTAATTAATGATTTAACAGCTTTGGTTGACTTCTTACATACGGATCGCCTCATTTCATAGAATTGGCGTTGTTGTTGATGGTTCATTATGGTAATCTGCTAAGTGCTAAGTTTTGCTCAAGAATAGCACGGAGATTAGTTCAGAAGACAAAACTTGACTGATCGAGTCTCACGTCCGATGAAGCGCAATTCATCAACATTAGCTTTGTAAATCTTATCTTACAATATTTTTTGTGATAAATAAACCATCGACACTAATACTGTTGGCTTGGTACCTCTATAGTTTTAATATGACAATATCAGTAAGAAAGATAATTAAATAGCCTGTTGGCCGCATTAAAATTATTTATTGTATGAACCATTTTACTACCTTATGGTAAATAATTATAAGCTTTCAAAAATATCAAATTACTCAAATTATTAATTCATTAATTTTCGATCCAATATCAATTATTATATCCAAAAATTTTCATCCTCCATTACAAATTAATCATAACGAGCTTTGTAAATCCACTTCAAAATGATTTTCTCGCTGTGATATAGCTTTCGCAACAACAACATTAATATCGAGGATATTATGACAAAACGGTCTCGTACTAAACACATTAATCACGGTGTCTGAAGTAACGCCCCCGTCTCCCCTTGCTACGAATCTGCTACGCCGCCGCTACGAAGCTACGCTGCTACGAGCTACAACTTGCTACGTGCTCGCTACGACGAAATACGAATTATATTTTTAATCTAGCACAGAATCAAAAACTAAAAGAAATTAAAGGATTAAAATATTATAACCCTACTCCAAAGTACATTATTTTAAGAGGATCTTCTATAGTGTTTCAGGTATTACAACTGCTTTGTGGGTATTACCAATACACTATCTGTGTCCAAAAATCAGAAATAAAAAATGATTTAAGCAAAAAATATAATTTTCCTACGGGTATTATTTATAAGGTTTTAAGCCGGATTAAAGTATACCTACATAGAATTTATGAATATACACTTTGATCTAGGTAATCACGTCGACCGTTGAGATATTCAGGTCACAGTGGTATTGGTAAAACGGTTGCAGATTTCCAGTCTATTGCTCTGCGGTAGCCTCTAGATTACTCTAGAAGCATCTATTGTAGATACTGTACATTCTCAACGTACCTCAAGGATTTCACTACAATTTCGAAGCTCAGTGACACTCAAGCGTAGAATTGCGAATAATAACTAGGTTTCAACGCAGTAATGTACTTTAAAAACATAATTGATGCTTTGTAGTTATTACAAACAATGAACATCAAACCAAACACAAATGAATGATCTAACCAAGTATGGTGAAATTGAGGCTTAAGCTAATGTATGTATATTATCGCTATCACTTAACAAACGTTTTGGTATCCGGAATAGCGTTGCAGGTCCCCAGATACAACGAGATCGGGCTTAAACCTCGTTACTAAAGCGGTCTTTGAAAATGACAGTTGGTTTGGTGGTTGCTCGCCCGCTCGCTCTGACACTTTGATTCCATTCCGCTTGTGACCCGTTGAAACCGGTTCTTTCCGGGTGTATCCGGGTATTACAGAGACTTGGCTCTGACGGTTAAAGTCGGCCGCTGACGAAGGTGACTTGAGTTATTTAAATGAGGGTTAACGAGGCCAATTAAAATAGGATTTTCGTCTTTAATGCCTGTTTTGTTTTAATAAAGATGATTTGGTAGCTATCGACGGTGCGGTAAGCATCACATTTAAAACTTTTGTAAAGTGCGTAAATAAGTATACTAGTGGATAAAAGTTTCTCATCTGAAAATTACTTTCGTTCAAAGCTGAACAGCACTACATTTTAACTTAAATAATGTAATCACCTTTAGTCTCACATATTATGTAAGAGGAAAGGAAAGGCGATAAAGTGACTATAAAACGTTCGCACTAATGAACGAAGCTATTAAGCAAAAGCGGGCTTGAAGCCAGCAACTCTTGACCGCTTAAGAAAACTGGTTAACACAGTAAATGTTCTTACTAAACACTCTTATAGCGCCGTTGCGGAACTTTAAAATGGATTGCAAGTGAAGTGCAGGAGCGCTCAGCTAGTTTTAATTTTGCAGGGAAGATGGAGCGCCATAACTTAAATAGTGTGGTCACGTTGCGCCCTGCGCCGTGCACTGGCGGCTAGGGAACTAGGGACAGCCGTTTCAAATACATCTTGACACGTATTGAATGGATAAAAGTGCATAGTGTTTTATTTTTATTTAAATAAGTGTAAGTCAAAGTAAATCAAAATTTAAAATAACGACCGCAAGCCTATGTTAACCAACTCTTCCATACTTAACTTTAATAAAACTAATATACATATTAAATGTATGCCAGTGATCTTGGAAATGCTTATTAAAAGTTGAGTTCCATGTAAACTTTTTAAGATATGTCTCAAGTTTTCAACTGTTAACAGTTTGCGTTTAGTTTGAACTTACATTCCATACAAAAATTCTTATTCTCTTTTGTCGTTTTAACTTCAATATCAACGTCATTTTCACAATTTTGTCATACTATTAATGTCTTTATCTTGATTGATTGCGGAATTTGCAGATAAAACCATTGTAAAACATGTTTTATGGAAATAAATACTTTTTACTTTTACTTTTTTTTAAATTGATATATCGAATATGATATAGCCGTCTTCGGGACAAGTTTACACATAGTCGTAGATGTAGGGGATCCTTGTGCCTTCGTTGTATTTTATATATTGGTGTGTGAGTTATGCTGGATTTAAGAAGGGACGTCTCAATGTGATATATAATTATTGTAATCTAAATTTTAGTGTTTAGCGTGTACGAATGATCGGATGGACGGCTGGATTAATTGCTAAGTTTTAGTTAGTTTTTATGATGTATTTTAACGTCTTTGTTATCGAATTTACTCGATACGATATTGTATAAAGCAATAATGAACTATTGATTAGAGAGAACATTTTTTACGACAAAACTAACGACTCGATTACGACAATGACAATATTGTAATTTTTACTGTATGAAGTCTGCGGCCACTTTTTATTCTGACTTGCAGAAGTCAGTCATGGTTAATATTTTCTGAATATATTTTCTGAATCATTTTTATCAATCATGAAAATCGAAAAGTTCAAATGACGATGTTTTCTGCCTCACAGTGTAACGGCGACATTCTCGTTAAAGAGTCTGTGGCTTTCTAACTCTGCGAATATCCATTTTGCGCGGTTACAAGCCTTGTTCCCATAAGTTTCTTACTTAGCGCCGCCTAATGGATGACGCTTTTGTGAAATTTCCCTCTAAACTTTGCATACACTTCACTTTTTAACGTTCCGTGCCTCAGGCCATGATGAATCTTTCATATTTCGACGTTGCACTTAGCCACAGCGCTATGAACTATACAGCATTGCTAAATTTATTACTATAAGCTACACAACAATACTAATGTTAAAAACGTACTTACTTAAAATTCTACAATATCTTGTAGTAACCACTATACATATATACCTACGTAGTACCTACGTTCATACTTAAGTCAATAGACCACGACTTGCCCTCATCAACTATTTACAGGCAAAGAAACCCTGGAATGAAGTGATGAATATTTAATATTCCTGCGCTGTGTTTAAAGAAACATCCCTCGCCGTTGGTTTCTCTAAAGTTCTGAAGTTACTGCTTGTTGAAATAGTCTTAACATAATGTAATCATACCGACTTAACTTTGGTATTGTTCCTTGATAAACTGAGCACTTACTTACCTGTGTATAAGGTAAATAGTTAGAAAATATGTCGGCACAAATAAATTATGTACGTAAGTATATACCTAAGTACGTGACGTTAGCTTAATGTTCCTTTCTGTAAATCGGCAAAAGATATCTATTGTGGAACAATAATTAAATCCTTCATCCTGTCAATTACAACTCTATCGCTATGTTTGCTCATTCCATCTAACATTGCAACCGTATGAAATGTGCAGCTGAAAATAAACATCAGCGTTTCACTACTCCCGCCTCCAAAATGCAAGCTTGAAAATTGCTTTATAAACGTGAAGCGGTATTGCACCCAGCGAATTTATGTCAGTGTTGCCAGGAAAAATAACTTTTCCGATTAAAGAGAATCATAATAATAATAATTATTATAGTCTTAACTGGTAGCACGTGAAGTAGCTGTTAGTTTTGTTTTTAAATGACTGACGTTAGGAGGAGGATATCCATTTTAGTACTTTACATACTTTGTTTGGTTAGAATGACCCCCAGAGTCACCCCTTTAGGCTTAATAGTAAACCACTTTTGCGACACCCTGAATCTGTACATTATGACCATCAAACACTGTTCTCTGAAACAGAAACCGACATATAGCAACACAGATTTTGAGATATGAAACAAAATGAAAGGCGCAGTGGGCGGGAGCCGGTGCAATTGCAATATCCGAGTGCCGGCAGTAGATTGGATAACGCGGGGCGGCTCAGCCTAACTCCATTACTTCATCTGGTTTGAATAACGGTGACACAATTTGTTATGGCTGACGCCAGACGCACGGCACACCGGGTAAGTTACTGCCTGTTACTGCGTTTAATACTAGTGCTAGAGCTTACATTATAAATAAATTATTGAATTCCATTTTGCATATTTTTTAACACTTTCTAACCATCTCAGACAATATTATTAAAACCCCCTCCCCCATCGTATACTTACAAGATTTCGAAACTAAAATAATCCTACTAATATTAGGTATAAAGGCGTAAGTTTGAGAGTATGTGTGTGTGTGTGTGTGAATATGTAAATATGTTTGTTACTCGCGTCAAAACTTCTTCACGTCAAAACGCCTGAACCGATAAATCTCACGGGAACAGCTAGTTGCTATATAAAGTACTTACCCACTTGTGAGTACTAAATTAGGCGTATTCTAACCCAGCAACAGCAAGGATGATCATCATTGCAAATTACCATAGATATAGTCCTGTTATACGCTTGAACTGTACAGAATAATGAGCTGAATTAATTAACTATCTAATTTCGATTACTAAGTAAACAGTTATGTAGCTATTATAATGAAACATGACATAATATCAGTGTGTCTCCCCTAACCAAAATTTATATGAGGTACTTATCTTCTTATATTTCATTTATTTACCAAGTAAAATAAAATATGCATCTATAAAACTAAGAACAATAATAAAATTATGATACCAAATATGGACGATGAAATATGGCAATCTCACCCTAAAGTAACTAACTACCTAAATATTTTAAGAGGGCACCCATTTATTCACAGATATTGGATGTTCCCGTATTTTGTAACCGAAGTTGCGGATACCTTTCACTGTAGGTGTAAATGTTTTATTCATTAAATCATTGAGGTTAAGGCTGGAAATTGAATATTTTGCAGCCCGCAAGCCTTTCTCTATTCTTGTTTGTCACCACTTACATTTTTTACAAAAAATAATAGGTAAGTACATAATTAAATAATAATTTATGAAGTTCACAATATTATCATATTTATTACATGGGTTTCCATAGTACCAAGACCAATGGGAAATGTTTAATAGAATACTAGCTCCACCAAATTTCAACTTCAATCTTAAGGTTTTCAGCTACGAAGCCAACGGATGTTTTATTATAGGTAAGTAGGTAGGTTTATTATATTGTGAAAAGTGTACATACATAAATATCGCCAATCAAAAGCAAAAACTCATATTTTATTTCCATTCCCCGTATCTAGTGGCCGTAGTATAATAAAATGCAATTATTCTTCAGTGGCCCGCTGGAGTCACATTTACAATTTATTGGCAGCACCGTCAAAGAATTGCAAAACACTGTTATTTTATTTACAAAGCGGCAACAAACGCTACGGGACGAACGGATGCTTTTCATAAAGCGATTGTTTTATTTAATTCAGAATCGGAATAGTTATTTGCTAAATAATAACTATACATCCACACAACTGGGCCACCGATACTGCAGCGTCGGTAGCGGTCATGAGCTCCTCCCGTACAAGGTAAGTTTACAAAGGTACATTGTATCAGATGAATGTTTTCTTTGCTTACAAAAGCGTTTTTTTCCTAAATTAAAAATATCAAAATAACTATTGTCTCTAATTATCACTTTTTATGCTTGTCGATTCGGACTTCTCTCAGAAATATATTGCCTCTCGGCCTTTGAGAGTCTCCGAGGATTCTCTTTTGGCCTAACAAAGTCTCTCAAGCATCCATCCTCTTATTAAAACCCAACAGATTTCAATTGTAAAATATGCCCTGTGTTGCTTTTTTAATCAGCTTTGCGAATAAATGTTTTACTCGAGCATAATTGGAGTGGAATAACGAGATTTTCTTTTCTGTGTAGTAAAATATTTATGTTTTATGGAATGTGTAACGTAGCGTCCGTCATAAAGATAACGCATATTTCATCTTTTTATGGCGGATAAAAGAATTTTCTCATATTTTTCGGTATTTACTTCTGAGGTTTGTTTGTGTTTTCCTATATATTTGCGGAGCTTCTTATTACTTACGTTTCGACCAGTTGAAGTCATAGGGCCTATCATGTTCCATAGTCGTAATTGACGACCTCCCGATAAAAAATATATAGGTACAAAAAAAGTACTGAAAAAAAACCCAAAGAAATATACCTACCTACTCTCACTTTGCACCATGTGGTTTGATTTTTCAGGATCATGTCATTTGCACACAGTACCTATACCTATTCGCCATGCGCCATGTGAAATGGATATCATACGGTTGACGTGTCTAGATAATTGCTATTAATCTGATGATCAACTAATTCATATAATCCTTTATGGACTGGACTGAAGGCAGTCATAACATATAATAAATATAAATGCAAGGTAATGTAGAGTAGAACGTGCGTTAAACTTGGAGCGGTTATCCCGCTGGTTTAAACTAGGTTTAGCTGAAGTGGCGGAGGCACAGCTCGTTGCCTAAACGAGAGTGAGTGCTCTGTTGGGTTACTCTAGCTTAGCAAAACACCTTCGAGCGAGCACTGCCAAGTGTAAGAAAACACCTTTCTCTGGATCACTATTTATTAATGTCTTCTTATCGTAGTTAAGTACCAGACAACAGAATCAAGACCAGCCGAATCGTTCCGTTGCCGAGAGAAAATTCGCCATATTATATTTTTTAATAAACCCAACTACCCGACCAACTTTTATATTTTTGAGTTGCCAGACCATGAAAAATAAATTCCCACTAGTATAAAATTTGGCTAACATTCGGCTAATCCTGACTCTGGACGCGTCCCCGCGCCAAAAATTAAAAGAAATTACAGATTAACATATTGTACAAATCTCAATCATCATAACAATAATAATTTCTTATCAGAAAACTGAAACATAATATCACATTAACATTGATTTTTTTTAAAAATATGCAAATGTATTATAGAGTTTTTATAAATATACATACATCACAAATAATAATCACATATTTTTTGTAACAATTGTTAACCATCACTATAACAAAACATTCTTGCTTAGATTTTTATGATTATACCTTAAAAGATTTTATAAATTTATGTACATTAATCCGCATTTAATGGCATTATTTTGTACATCAGCTTACTTTTACAATTTTTACCGATTCACACTTTGAAACGTTGCTCAAAGACTCTCTCTTCATAGATGTCTCACTCTTATGAACTAATGTCGCTCAAAGACTCTTGTCAGTGACGACTCACTCTTATTAACTAATGTCGCTCAAAGACTCTTGTCAATGACGACTCACTCTTATTAACTAATGTCGCTCAAAGAATCTTGTCAATGACGACTCACTCTTGTTAACTAATGTCGCTCAAAGACTCTTGTCAATGACGACTCACTCTTATTAACTAATGTCGCTCAAAGACTCTTGTCAATGACGACTCACTCTTATTAACTAATGTCGCTCAAAGACTCTTGTCAATGACGACTCACTTTTATTAACTAATGTCGCTCAAAGACTCTTGTCGATGACGACTCACTCTTATTAACTAATGTCGCTCAAAGACTCTTATCAATGACGACTCACTTTTGTAAACTTATGTCGTTCAAAGGCAGCCAATGACGACTCACTTGATTTATAATTATCTCCATATAACAAAGTAGGTATCACTGTTCATCTTAGGTTTCGCTCATAAATCTTCTCTTTGGCTAACATTACGCTTGACATAATTATAAGCTCTATATATATACAATCACAAAATTGTTACTTTTTCTCTTAACCATTATTCCACATAACAAAGATTTTTGCATTTTAACACACAATTTATCGTCACATTTTTAATCATAACATATTATCATCATCAATCATCTTTCATAAATACTAAAATACTTACATTTGTTTTATGGGTTGTTTACAATTATTTAAGTACCATCATACAACACGACAATTAAAAACATGATAAAAGTAGGTAGAGGAATAAATTACTATGATACTATGTTATATATTTACATATTTATTCACATTATCTTATATTATATATTTAGGTATAATTTTATATACAACATTAATATAATTATTGTTATATAAGTAATACATGTTTTACTCTGAATCACTTGATATGACGTCGTTACTGAAAACAAGCCAGGGATACAATTTATCGACTGCATATGTAGCTCTGTAAATTTTGCAACCCTCCTTTTTTGTTATTGGGGTGTCTTCAATCTCATACCTGTCATTGTCTAGCACCTTTGAAATCCTATATGGCCCTACACATTTAGGCAGTAGTTTTCTACTATGACCAACCTCTGTGCGTATCTCTTTTTCCACCCGAACTAAATCACCTATTTTATATCGCGTGGCAATTTTGCGTTTCTTGTCAAAATATTCTTTTTGCTTTTCTTGATTTGAAGCTATTCTAACCGTAGCGTCATCGTAAACTTCAGCACGATCTACAGGCTCATGAATCTCGGAAACTATTTCATTCATGATTCCGTCCGAAACACCAGTTGTCTGAACGCCGAAAAGCATTTCAGATGGAGTATGCCCTGTTCCTTTATTAATTGTATTATTAATTGACCATTGCACTTGTGGTATAGCCGTGTCCCATAAGTTTTCAGCTTTACCGTGGATCGCGGATGTCAATGCATCAATAATGGTGCGGTTATACCGTTCGCACTGTCCGTTAGCCCTTGGGGAGGCTACAGCATTTAGAACATGCTTTACGCCCTTTTCTAACAGAAAATCTTCGAATTCTTTGCTAGTAAAACTTGTACCTCTGTCCGATATAACGCGTCTTGGCACTCCAAATATTGAGAAATATTCATTGAATACTTGAACCGTAGTACTACTCTTCAAATTTTTCACAGGTATTATGAAAATGAACTTAGTAAATGCGTCAATGATAACTAAGATATGCACGTTCTTTTTCTTGCTCATGGGAAAAGGACCACAATGATCAGTGTGAAGAGTATCAAAGGGCTTAGATACTTTGGGTATTGGGTGTAGAAATCCCTGTTTAGAACCTGTAGGCAATTTATTATGAGCACAGTTGAGGCATGACTCACAATATTTCTTTATAAAGCGCCTCATTTTTTTGAACCAATATACCTGACTTATTTTACTGTACGTTTTGTCAAACCCAAAATGACCAACGTCGTCGTGATTCATGCGAACTATTTGCCATCGCACCGATTTAGGCACTACCCACTTCAAATTAGTTTCACCATTTCTGTCAGTAATTACTCTATACAAACGACCATTCTTTATCGTATAATTGCTATGAATATCGACGATGTCTTTAGTTTCTGGGTCATTTAAAATATTAATGATACGTTGTAACTCTGAATCTTGCTCTTGAACTGTTTGAAGCCAAGCGTCATCATCAATTTTTAAAACGTCTATAACCTTAGATTCTGTTATTACATCTGTTTCAATTGGGTTGCGAGAGAGAGCGTCAACGTGGCTCATTTTGTTGCCATCGCGATGTTCCACTACAAAATCGTACTCCTGCATCAATATGTACCATCTAGCCACTCTCGGAACTAAGTCGCGTTTCGTCATAGTACTTCGAATTGCTGCGCAATCAGTAACAACTCTGAAAGTTTTACCTAACACATAAACCCTAAACCGTGTCAATGCACTTATCACCGCCAAAGTTTCTAGTTCGTACGAATGCATTTTACTTTCTTCGGCGCTTGTTTGGCGGCTAAAGTACGCTATGGGTTGGAAAGTCCCTGTCGTCCTATTACGCTGTAATAATATTGCACCGATACCAATTTTACTGGCATCGGTATGAATTTCTATCTCCGCATCTGGATCATAAAGAGCTAATACAGGCCTACTTACTAGCTTAGCTTTTAGTTCGTTAAACGCATTTATTTGAGGCTCACCAAAATGCCAAGCAACGTTCTTTTTGGTAAGTACTGTTAATGGTTTCGCAATAACAGAATAATTTTGGATAAAACGTCGAAAGTAACTCGTTAGTCCAACAAACTGGCGAACTTCATGGACATTAGTGGGTGTGGGAAATTGGGCGACTGCCTCAATTTTAGTCAAGTTCGGACGAATCCCTTCGGCACTTATTTCGTAACCGAGATAATTGATGTTCGTCTGGAAAAAGTTACACTTTTTCAGATTTAAAGTAAGATTAGCTGATCGTAACAGTTGTAAAACCTGTTCTAACTTTACCAATCCTTCTTGAAACGTTTTGGACACAACTAAAAGGTCATCCATATAAGCAATAGCCATATTAGACCTCATATTACCAGGTCCTTTCAGCAAACGGTTCATCGTTCTTTGAAATACACTCGGAGCATTAGCAAGCCCGAAGGGCATTCTCTCAAATTCATATAAGCCGTCTGGAGTAATGAAGGCTGTAAGTGATTTACTCGACTCGCTCATTGGCACTTGGTAATACCCCGAAAAAAGGTCCAGATTTGTGAAATATTTATTACCACCTAAACTATCCAACTGATCCTCTATACGAGGTAACGGGTATTTGTCCTTAAGGGTCTTTCTATTTAATGCCCTATAATCAATACAGAGCCTTTTTTCACCATTCTTTTTATTAACTAATATCACAGGACTTGAATAAGGAGAAGTACTTTCTCTTATTATGCCATTACTTAATAGATCATCTATAATCCTATTTAATTCTTGTTTTTCAATTTGTGACATTCTATAAGGATTATAGACTACCGGCCTTTCATCTGTCAATGTTATTGTCATTTCTGATAGATTTGTTTTGCCAATTTCACTTAGGTTCATAGCAAAACAATCACGATATTTATCTAACAAATTTTTTAACTGTTGTCGATTCTCTTCTGGCACATCTGCACTTATGGTGATGTCATCAAGAGGGAGTGGCTCACAGGCTTGGCCTTCAGTTATATTACCAATGTATTCCGATTTGAATTCATTGTACTTATATCCCCTTGCGAGTAAATTCGATTTTTGTATATTCAAAACGTTAGGTGACAAGTTTGAAATCATAATATATCCCCTACCGCCATCGAAATTATAAATACCAGGCAGAATTAGGTACTCATTATTAGGGAGATGCCTATGACTGTACTCAACATAAAGAGCACCCTGGTGGTCGTCATCCGTACTTACATCGACAGGTACTGTAAATCCTGATGGGATTAATATATCCTCTAAAGCTGTTAACTTTATTTTATCCTTGGCCTCATTCGTTTCGGGTGAATTCATAAACAATAATTCATTAGTCGTTTTTAAAACAATTATGTTAGGCTTCTCGGTAAAAGATTGCCCGATTAGAATTTGAGTATGCAAATAATGATCTTGAACAATTAATATTTCAGTTTCAGCCCTAACAGAATCTAATTCTATATTAGCTTTAAATTTTCCCAATGGTTTCACAGAAGAATTTCCGAATCCATGTAATATTGGTAAGTCAGTAGTTACCCATTTAGAAGACGTCACCTTCATTGCGTCAGACTCACGAATAATACTACATTTGCTACCTAAGTCAACATACCCTTGTAACTCTGTGTCATCAACCTTTACATTCTTGTAGAACTTTCTGTTACCAGAGTCACTATCACCTATGCATAGAACAGTTTGGTTATTTTCCATTCTAGTGGGACCCTTATTAGTCTCTTGTGATGTTGAGCTACTATTTCTTCGACAGTCTTTCGTAATATGTCCAAATTTGAAACAAAGGCTGCATTTCTTGATTGGTTTATTACATTTTAAACTAATGTGCCCTATCTCATTGCAGTTGAAACATCTGACTGTTTGACCCGTATTGTAATTATAGGTACTATCCTGATTATTACGTGACTGATCTACCTGGGGTCTATAAGGTTGCCTACTTTGACCAGTATTTCTACCGCGAGTTTGAGCATTGGCCTCACTTTGTGATACGGTCCGCAAATAATTAAGAACCTGCTCCGGTTCTGTAAACATACTTGCACCTGCGCCCATCCTTACAAATTTATCGTCGATACCATGAATAAGGCACCCAACAGCTTTTGCTCCTGATATTTCGCATTTATTGATTAGTGTCATTTTGTCATAATAATAGTGTTCCAACGATTGGTTAAACCTACATCGGTACTTTAGCATGGCAGCTAACAAGTCACCATAATTTTCGTTAGATGGAAATGCCAATTTAAGTTTCTGTGTCCACTCCGCCCAAGTGAATAGCACAGAAGGCAATCCCTGGTACCATTTTTTAGCGAGACCATTCAGTTTTGGAAGGGCGTAGTGACAAATTTGACGATCGTTCCATGAATAAATCTGTGCGCACTCGTTTACTTTATTTATCCAATTCTCAACGGTCTGGCTGTTGTCACTTGGGTCAAACTCGGGTACGACACTAAATGCAACTGGGAAATTATTTTGTGCCCAAAAGTTTGGATTAGCAAACTGTTGTTGGTTACTCATTGCCATCGATGTTTGTGTTGAATTATTATTCGGTTGAACTGGCAATAATGGTTGCAGTATAGTAGGTACCTGAGCTGGCAGTTGTTCTGGTACATGTACCTGAGTTGGCATTTGTTCTGGTAGATGTACCTGTGTTTGTAAGTTTACAGGTAACTGAGTTGGTAACGGTGGTGTTTGCGCTATCTCACGATTTTGGCTACGAGCAGCACAACAGGAATGGCTATCAGAGCCTGTTCGACTACTGGATTCCCTACGATGTTTCCGATTGTACCGTCGACGTTTGCTGTGTTTAGATCTTCGCCGTACATTGCTATCATCACTTGAAACTGATTCAGTACTTGAACTTTCACTTCGCTTGCGACGTTGACTTTTTTTTGTTTTACCCATTATTAATCTTAATTTTTACTTTTAACCGACAGTAAACTCCAAAGCGATTCAAAATAAAACACGACCAACACTTATAATATACAAAACAGAACCAAAAAATATCAATAACCTCAATATAGGTACTCACATTCACTATATTACATTAGGAATTAACTCTTACAAAAAAAACATCGGATTAATTCGATTAATCATTCACTAAATATAAAATAAAGGAAGATTCTATGATATATTTGATTAATATTATCATCGGTTTAGCATGTAAAGTACTTATAGTAACCAAGTATTTAAACGATCAGTGTTCCGTTATAAGTAGCTACTTCACAAATCACAACTCACACCAATTAAGCAATTTCATTAAATTGTGAGCATAAAATTAAAATAATGCTCATGTATGCGGTACAAATACAACTGGGTATCACCAGAAATCTCGTGGCCCAAAAAATATGTTACACTTGGCCCGAAATTATAAGCACTACAATCAATGGTCAATTTTAATTCACTTCATTATCAAATAATCACTTTATGAAGCTCATGGAGCCCGGGAAATACGTAACACTTTGCCAGAAATAGGTAATCACAATAACCAATGGGACAATTTTAGTTCACTTCCGCATAAGTAAAGTAAGTACACACATTGTCACACATGTACCGAAAACACAGATTGGAGTTCTTCAGCCTCAGGAGGTGAACAATATGGAATATCAAAAGTCTGACCTGAAAACACGCAGCAGCAGATACTGTAGTCCGAACGGCCTTTGATCAGGCACGTAGATTTGTCTCGCTTCCGACTTGTAAGAAAACACCTTTCTCTGGATCACTATTTATTAATGTCTTCTTATCGTAGTTAAGTACCAGACAACAGAATCAAGACCAGCCGAATCGTTCCGTTGCCGAGAGAAAATTCGCCATATTATATTTTTTAATAAACCCAACTACCCGACCAACTTTTATATTTTTGAGTTGCCAGACCATGAAAAATAAATTCCCACTAGTATAAAATTTGTCTAACACAAGCAATATGTACGTTTAACACAACGAGATAGATTTATGGTTAGCGCTGCAGCTCTCCCAAACTCCGTTAATCGTAAGATAGAGTGAGGTCCTAGGCCGAGCCAGCGCCGTCTGCTGTCTGAAAGGATCCAGAGAGCTTGAAAGCGACGGCATGGCCTGGGGGGCCACTCTCTAAATCGACGAACGTACAAGAATTGACACGCAATCCGCAAGCTTACTACAACGAGATAGAGCCGTGATTAGCACAGCACTCCGAAGCTTAGGAAAAGCAAAACTGCAGCTCTAAACACGACTGTATCTCGTTGTATTAAGCGTGCTGGTTTCCTGGCAATTCTCGTTCGTTCGTCTACTTAAGGTGTGAACCCCCTGTGTACACTCCGCTTACGTGTGCGGCTAAACTCGGTTTAATATGTAGTATGTACCGTTTGTGGTGGTGCAGTTGAAATTTTAGACGCTATTTACAGCTAAGGGCTGTCCTGGGCGAAAATATGCAAAAGGAGTAAATTTTTACTTACAACAAGGCGGTGTAGGCACTAAAAAAGTTTAATCCGACCTAAATAAAGAACAAAGTTCACCCGCCAAAATTATTAAAATTAAGTCTACGAGAATATTCCCACTTTTTCATAAATAGAATGGTAAAATTTCTTTGAATAAAAAAAGGTCGGCCTTTTGTCAAGATAAAATATTCAGTCCTTAAAACTTTTGGGAAGTATCGCAGCGGAACAAACCCAGAATTACGCAGATTCACACACTTTATGTAGATATGATTTGACCTTAGGTTTATTGGTCCTCGTCTCGTCCTCGTGTACACTCAGGTTCCCCTATTCTCCTCGATTTTACAATATCGGTCACATCTTCGTAATAACTCGTTAATTTACGTTTAAGATCACAAAGCTCATTTAGCAAAAACACATTTCAAACATGGTGGATATGGATAGTTAAGTAAACATAAAATAATGTACAAGGACCTTACTACAACAGATCTTAAATGCTATCAAATGCTATGTAAATTGACCAAGAAGTGCAATTCTAAACACCCTTTACATTTTTACTTTTTTTTATTATTAACAATTTTTTTGGTTTTAAAATTAAATCTATTTTGATTAACCGGTTGAACCCGTGAAAACAATAAAAATCTATTGCTACACGCGTCATATTGCGCTTTCGGGAGCTCACAGGTTAATTTTAATAAGTTCTCATTTTACGTCGAAAAGTGGAAATTTTAATTATAATTTTCACACGCGTATCGCGCACGTCGCGTTTATCTGAATTTCAATGCACAACACTTCGATTCAGTGGAACCAGCCTACCGTAAAATACTGATTTATTCAAAATTGTACACTACAGTGGTCGTTATTTAAGGTTAACTACATATAATCAAATGGTAGGAAAGACTTAGCTGGTACTTACCTAAATAAAAATATCTACCATTGAAAATTTACTCATCATAATGATTTCTATTTGTATTAAACTACTTCTATTTGTTGTCTCGGAGTGGCCAAGTTGCTACCTTAATTCTTCAAGTTAGCTGTTAGACATCAGACTGAGTATGTAGATAGATAGATAGAGTACTCTTTATTTGTACACCAAGAAATAATTAACAATTTTACATAGACACTTAACTAGAGTACAAAAGGCGGTCTTATCGCTTATAGCGATCTCTTCCAGACAACCTTTGGATGGATGGACTAGATATAAAAGGGGTACAGTGTACTTACTCGGGGAATATAGTTTAATTTAATGTATTATTATCTAACTACACACTAAATATAGGACACACAAGTACATACGCCAACTACATGTATTACATACACAATTATATACAATATAATACATATATAAATATATACACACACATACATATACAGGGTGTCCCAAAAGTCAACGTCATCCCCTAAAGGGCTGATAGGTCAGCTTATGAGAGGCCAGAATATCACAATATGACCCTAGTAAAAACTCGATAATTTTCGAGATATTGACACTTATATAAATTTACTGAAAATCGACACCTTGGATCAGTTTTTTGCGTGCCGCCGGTACAAAAAATCCATATTGTTAGAATTTATTTGGTGTTACATCACCCTGTATAGCCTTGCTATTGATCGCAGCCAAAAAAAATATCGAAAAATGCTGTATGTTTAAAAAAAACACGGTTTTCAAAGTCATAAAAGGTAATCGTATTTTTTTATAAACAACTTTGACTCTACATACTGTAAAAAAAATATACGACGCAAATCTGGCACCTTATTTGAAAAGATTGCTCATTTAATGTAGTTTCCAAAATGGTATAAAACGTTGCTATTGTTTCAATTAACAAAAAAGTTATTGCTATTTTAGTACAAAACGACCTCGATGTAAAATTGTTTGAAGGAAATTTATCTGACTGAATTTATTAAGGGTAAGTCATGTTGGAATGAGTAAAAGTAAAATAGGTGGTGGGGTCAGCCGTGGCAACATAGATGACGCAAAAATAGCTAAGAAAAAAATTACCAAACTCTTATAAAACATATTTTGCGTTTTTTACACCTGATTTAAAAAAAACTAACATTTATTGACTTTTATTTTTATTTCTCAAAATTATAACACCTTATTATTATATTAAGTACATAATCAGCAAAAAATAATACTCATTAATGGTCATAATCATAATTTGGAGAGTTTGGTTTTGTTTAACAATAACTTTAAAATAAATAACAAGTACTTAGAGGTAATGTTAATGACAAACTGATCTGTCCATTTTTTGGATACTGTGGGTGTACAATGTACATGTGTAAGCGTTTTACTTGTACAATATCACACATTAGCACTACTCAGGAATATACGTTACCATGCGCTACATTTATGGGGAATGTGGAGTTGCTATAGTCCACTTTTTTCGAGAAAGATACTGAAAATGCGTTTTTTTATTAACTGTGACAACGTTATCTCTTTTTCCACTCCCGGCCACGCCACCTATTTTACTTTTACTCATTCCAACATGACTTACCCTTAAAGCCCCATCCATACGCTTGCTGTTTGTCACAAACACAGCAAACAGCAAACAAAGTCGCAAACACCAACCACAATCACCGAACACAAACAGCCATCCACATGCTCGGCGAACGCTCATAACATTCCGAACCGGCAAACACGGCGGACGTCGAGCTATTACTTTCGGGTTGACATATTTTTATTATATAAATTAAAGCAAGAGAAAGAAAAAAGGAAAATAAGAAGAAAGCAAAGACGATGATGGGATAATAATAATAATAAAAAAAAATATTTAAAAAATTCTTTTTAATTATTATTTTATAGGTATTATAGTTTTTAGTTTATTTGAAATAATTTTTAATCAAAAGTAAGATGCAAATGATACCAAAAAGTCCTACTAATCAATACGAATCATTCAAGCCTAAACACGAGGTAGTTGCTATATACCGTTGAGGAGTTCCCTTGACTGCCTTCCGTTTCCATCATCAGATCAGCTCAAGGTCACCATCATATTTTTTTGTTACAAGAACTATATTTATGTTTTTAATTTCATTAGAATCGGTTAATACGTGTCCAAAATGGAAATTCATACCCTGTTTTTACCCCTTTACCCACCCTAAGGGGTGAGATAAAATTCTGAAAAAAAATGGGACCACTTGGGAGCTCAACCCAATACAAAAAAAAAAGAATTTTCAAAATCGGTTCATAAACGGCGGAGTAATCGGTGAACATACATTTAAAAAAATGCGCGCCAACGAAAAAGTGTAGCAAGTTGGTACGTCCGCCTCCCGCAATGCTAGCGCGCATACTGATCGCTGCCAGACGTGTGGATACGTAGCGAACTGTTTGCCGAACATCCTTTGATCTGGCAAGAAAAACCGACACCGATGCCGAACACTGGCGAACACAAACACAAACAGGCAAACAACGACAAACACCCATCCACACGTCAGTGTTTGCTGTTTGCTGTTTGCCATTGTTCGCCGAGCGTGTGGATGGGGTATAATAAATTCAGTCAGATAAATTTCCTTCAAACAATTTTACATCGAGGTCGTTTTGTACTAAAATAGCAATAACTTTTTTGTTAATTGAAACAATAGCAACGTTTCATACCATTTTGGAAACTGCATTAAATGAGCAATCTTTTCAAATAAGGTGCCAGGTTTGCGTGGTTTATTTTTTTACAGTATGTAGGGTCAAAGTTGTTTATAAAAAAATACGATTACCTTTTATGACTTTGAAAACCGTGTTTTTTTTAAACATACAGCATTACTCGATATTTTTTTTTTGATGCGATCAATAGCAGGGCTATACAGGGTGATGCAACACCAAACAAATTCTAACTATATGGATTTTTGTACCGGCGGCACGCAAAAAACTGATCCAAGGTGTCGATTTTCAGCAAATTTATAAAAGTGTCAATATCTCGAAAATTATCGAGTTTTTACTAAGGTCATATTGTGATATTCTGGCCTCTCATGAGCTGATCTATCAGCCCTTTAAGGGATGACGTTGACTTTTGGGACACCCTGTATATCATATACATATCATACATATTATACCTACATACATGATTTTATAATACTTATTTAATGATCTGATAACAGCTAAACAGTTGATTTAAGGTAGTGTTCCTTCACCATTCTCTTAAAGGTTTCCAGAGTTGGTGCTTGTCGGATTTTTGATGGAAGATCATGAAAATGAAAATGAAAAATGAAAAACGTTTATTTGCCATAAGTAGGTATACATTTTGGTTCCTGGCTAACTGGCACCAACTAAACCAACTAAAAGCAAGTAAAAAATAACTGATTATCATAAAAAGTCTTAGCAAAATCGCACTCATTGATGTCAGGGCTTTATAGCTTGACCGTAAGTAGGTATATAACATGTTTGTCGTCAACAGCTTCTTAGGTTTTACAAATTAATTTCACATTATATATAGGTACTACATACTTTAATAAGTGCTTTAAAAATAGGTAAGTAAGTTTAGTTTAAAAAAAAAAAAAAAAAAAAAAAAAAAAAAGTGTCAAGGAACATTGTGCTACATACATCTGTTTTATTTTATTTTACTAAATACGAGTGTTTTGTGACTAAAACCATCTAAAAACATTAGATAACGCCAAGGATATTGCTACATAGTGTTATCTCAGTGCAAAACACAATATTTCAGTGAAATTCTAGCAGTGCATACCTACCCTCCAAAATTTTTTCCTACAACTTTTTCCGAAAGTTTAACGATTTCTTCCCTATTATGAACAGTGTAACCTAGATTACTTGTTACCTAATGCCAGCGAATAGCAATGACTTGCCGGGCATGGAAAACCAGGTGACGTAGACAGAGCATTGGATGACTATATAAAGCTTGTTCAAGAAGCGGCATGGAAATCAACTCCTAGCTTGCCTAGAGAATCCAAATGTAACCTCTCTGTAGAGCTTCGAAATAAAGTGGAAGAAAAGAGAAGATTGAGAAGAAGGTGGCAGCAAAGCCGGCACCCATCTGACAAGTCCTTGTTTTATAAAGCAAAAAAACAACTCAAAAAGTACATCCATGACTTGCAGAATGAAACTCTTCAGGATAGACTAGAAAAAAGTGACGCTAATAGAAATGATGAGCACTCATTATGGAAACTCACTAAATTTCTCAGCCAACCACAAAAACATGTGCCACCCTTAAAACGCCCGGATGCCACATGGGCAAGAAGTGCGAAGGAGAAAGCAGACGTGTTTGCTGATTTTCTACAAAACGTATTTAAAACAAATGAGTCAGACGACCTGTCAACTGAAGAAGAAATAAACGAGTTCCTACAGAGCCCGCAACAAATGTCCTTGCCAATAAAACCAGTCTCCCCAAAAGAAGTTGCAAGACAGATCAAAGCCCTAGAAAATCTTAAGGCCCCTGGGTTCGACCTTATTACTGCAGAAATCCTAAAGAAGATAACACCTAAAGGAATAACACTAATAACAATAATATTTAACGCCATGCTAAGATTGCAGTATTTCCCACCATTGTTAAAAGTGTCACAAATCATCCTTGTCCACAAAAATGGAAAACCACCAAATGAAGTCCCATCATACCGGCCAATTAGTCTCCTGCCTATTCTATCGAAACTGTTTGAAAAACTTCTCCTGAGTCGACTTAAACCACTACTATTTCAAGAAAATATCATTCCCGACCACCAATTCGGATTTAGACCTCACCATTCTACCATTGAACAGGTACATAGAGTTGTTCACGAAATAAGACAAACATTCGAAAAGAAAGAGTTTTGCTCCGCTGTGTTCCTGGACATACAACAAGCATTCGATCGTGTCTGGCACGCAGGCCTTCTCTACAAAACTAAGAAGGCACTCCCAAACACAGTCTACATGTTAATCAACTCATACTTGAACAACCGCCTCTTCCAAGTGAAATTTGGCGAGGAATGCTCCGCATTGCGCGAGATTGAAGCTGGCGTCCCACAGGGCTCTGTCCTTGGCCCGGTCCTATACACAATATTCACCGCTGATATTCCGCAGTCTGAAGATATCCTGTGTGCCACCTACGCGGACGATACCGCATGTTTAGCCAGCAGCCCAAATCCTGTCATAGCATCAGAAAAGCTACAAACTCACCTGAATAAAATAGATCAATGGCTGGACAAATGGCGCATCAAAGCAAGCCCAAGCAAATCTGTACACATCACTTTCACACTGCGCAGAGGTGACTGCCCACCTGTAACAATGAAAGGGGAAATCCTGCCACACAAGGCCAGTGTCAAATACTTGGGATGCCACCTGGATCGTGGTCTCTACTGGAAGACGCATATCCTTGCAAAAAGAGACGCTCTGAAAATCCGATACAGAAACTTGCACTGGATGCTAAATAGGACCTCAAGACTGTCCCTCTCAAACAAAATTCTTGTCTACAACAGTGTACTCAAGCCAATCTGGACTTATGCAAGCGAACTCTGGGGGTCCGCCTGCGCAACTAACATACAAATCATACAAAGATTTCAAAATAAAGTGCTCAGAAACATATGTGCTGCTCCCTGGTTTACCAAAAATGAAGAAATCCATGAGTACCTGGAAGTACCAACAGTAAAAGAGGAGATCGAAAATCGCATAAAAAGCTACAAAGGCCGCCTTGAAAGGCACATAAACCCACTGACAATAGTACTTTTAAACACAGAAAAAGATGTTGTACGCTTGAAGCGTCCTAACTTGCTCAACATAAAGTGATACTCGCATATTTAAAGTGAAGGTGTTGTCAGTGGACAACTCTTCCCCTTCGACATGAAGTCATCACATCTGATAAAGGCTAAACAAGCTGATGGCAGATATGCATTAAGAAAAAAAAAAAAAAAGTTTAGTTTAATAAGTCAACAACAACTTGTCCCACAAGTTGGGTAGGTAGTGAAATATTTCAACATTGATACAAAAGAATGTTCGTAATATTTATGTCTATTGAAGGAGGAATATTTAATGCTTCTGCTGTATTCTCATTGCATTAAAGAACAATTTTGGAGTAAACATCGTGTATCGGCAGAGCAGCTAGGGTCGTGAAGTATATTTGTTAGTACCACGTGATCGCTTCCTAGCTATGTGAGTGTGCGTGATGGATAGTATATGTGGTGATTGAAGATTAGTACCTGTTGATTTGTGGTGAGCTATGTAGGTAAGTAGCTTAATGATATTATGGTAGGAAAGTATTGTATTTAGGTGAGTAAGTAGGTGTTTCCTTGCATTGTTTTTTTATCAAGAGAGGAAAAAAAATATTAATAAAAAAAACAAATTATTACTAATAAAGTACTACAATAAATAGTAAAAAGACTATAATACATATGTACCCACTTATATTATTATATATAGATATACATATATAAACATATATATTTATTAAGTTTCCACAAAAGAATTTATTAAATTTCTACATCATTCCACAAATGTATGTATCATATGTATCATAGAATAAATTCTTCAAGTTAGCTGTTAGACATCAGACTGAGTAGGTACCATAGAATAACGATTACATTGTTATTTTATGGTATGTATGTTCAAAGGATACAAGGCCTATAGGTAACCTACGAGCTTGGTGAGTGGCAAGACTGGTGAGACTTCAGTCCCAGAGGGCTTGTTGTTAGTAAATATTTTAGATGTTCGCAGTGCGTTGAGCCTGCTGTCTTTGATGTGTCATGCATGCTGCAACATGAATTGTAAAAGGTAAGTATTTGATCATATGAAAACTGAAGTTAAATACTTACTGATTATGTGTTGCATTGTAATTAAATATTAATCAAAATCATTGAGTCGCTCAATGTCAACATCGAATAAATTCATTATACTTTTGCAATGCAATCGGATAAATGTTATCCTTAGACATTGACATATCTCTGATGTTAACATATAAAATTGTTGTTAGGATTATCTTAGTAAGAGCAGCATTGAAAAATCAGCCCTAAGGTAGAATGGATTAATTTTAAACAATAAACATAGCTAGAATTTATGACGGAAGTGGCTGCCACTTCCACTAATGTTCTGCCAAATATGAAGATGTATGCATCTACACACCTATGTCTTTGTGTTCGGCACGTGGAGTGAAGTGTGTGTCGACATCGTCAGCTGAACTCATTAGCATGAGGTGGAAGGAACGCGCCGTGTCTCGTGACCTACAAACGGAGGCAAGGACCAGGAGGGTTACTCTATCCTAATCCTAATCCTAATCCTAACTAATATTATAAATGTGAAAGTAACTGTGTCTGTCTGTCTGTCTGTCTGTCTGTTACTCTTTCACGCCAAAACTACAGGACGGATTTGAATGAAATTTGGTATACATACGGTCTAGACCCTGGGAAAGAACATAGGCTACTTTTTATCCCGGAATTCCCACGGGAAAACTTTTTAAGGCGAAGCGAAGCGCGCGGGAACAGCTAGTGCTGAATAAAAACGAACGAACAAGAGCCGGTGCGACGTCATGTCGTGCCTCGCGCAGAAGCGCTCCGAAACTTAATTTTTCGTCATATAGAGTGAAGCCCCAGGCAACCGTTATGGCTCTCAAATATTCACTAGCCGGATACCACACAAGCCTTCCTACCATAAGACCTTCGGGGTGTGTTCCTTTTTAGGGTTCCGTAGCCAAAATGGCAAAAACGGAACCCTTATAGTTTCGTCATGTCCGTCTGTCCGTCTGTCCGTCTGTCACAGCCGATTTACTCGGAAACTATAAGTACTACAGTGATGAAATTTGATGGGAATATGTGTTGTATGAACCGCTACAAAAATATGACACTAAATAGTAAAAAAAAGAATTGGGGGTGGGGCCCCCCATACATGTAACTGAGGGATGAAATTTTTTTTTTCGATGTACATACCCGTGTGGGGTATCAATGGAAAGGTCTTTTAAAATGATATAAAGTTTTCTAAAAAACATTTTTCTTAAAGTGAACGGTTTTTGAGATATCAGCTCTCAAAGTCGTAAAAAGTATGTCCCCCCCTCTCTATTTTTATAACTACGGGGTATAAAATTCTAAAAAAAATAGAGGTGATGCATGCTAATTAACTCTTTCAACGATTTTTGGTTTGATCAAAGTATCTCTTATAGTTTTTGAGATAGGTTGATTTAAGCTACGGAACCCTTTGTGCGCGAGCCCGACTCGCACTTGGCCGGTTTTTTTTTATTTTAAAATCATTCATTTTTATTGTGATATTTTTATTAATTACTTACTTACTAAAAAAAATATGATTATTATTAGGTACTATAAATTCTCAGAGCAATATCCAGGGTAGAGTATGAGTATAATATAATATTATTCTTTTACGTATATTCATACGGATAAAAATGCAACTCTACACTATTGGTAACATGATGACATGCGCTTAGCGTACTTTTAGATTTAATAAGAGAAAAAATGTTCACTAATTTACATTATCATTAGGTATCATGGTAGACGAGAGACTAGAAATTCTGTTTATGTAGGTAGGTACCTTCGTTATATTGTTAAAGGAAGTGAAATAAGCGGCTGATTTCGTTGCTCATAATTAATGAGGTTACAAGATCGGTTCTCAAATAGGAATTCTAAATATAGATCTCAATCCTATTATTTTAACTAATTAAAATTATGTCTAAATTTCACGATATCGGTAGACTCAGAGAATACACTATTCGAATGACAATCACGAGGGATCTGGACTAATATTTTGGCGCCAAAACATTCTAATGTTATTCAAGCTATAAAAAATTCAAAGCTTAATTTTATTTTCAGGGCTGAAAGCAGCGTATTGAATTTTGAGTGTGTCTGAACGACCACGACTTTTTTTATTTCTCAGCCGTTATTTAAATTTTAACCAAAAACATACAACATACAAATTTTTATGTCAAAAATAGGTAGGTATAATAATATAATATACTATAATATGTACTCGTAGTCATTCTGAACAAGTGCATAAGCAGTAGATTATGAACCACCCTCTTACCAATTTTGCAACCTTCTTTTTAAATACAGTATTCATTATGTTACGTTGTTACATAAACCATTATTGAAATGATATACTTAACATACATACATACAATAGTTTTTAACATCCTAGAATGTTACACGAGGGAGAGACAAATATAAATCGTTTATCAGTGACTTATGACGCCGTTCAAAGGGTTAACGTGTTTTATTGGTCATAAAGTAGAGATATTCAGTATTAATACATTTGTGGCAGCTATCTGCACTTTATAGCGGGTGTGTAAAAGGCAATGATGCTACAAATGTATCGTAAGCCGAGTGTATCACGGGTTGTGACCCGTGACGCTGTTACTGTAGGAAGGTACCATTTTGTTCGCTGCAAGCGGTAATTCTGAAAAAAACTTTAATTACCTACAGTTTATTTTATCTAGAGTTACAGTTGAGTTACACAGACTTTGCAGAATCTATCCCACTAAGAAGACGCAAAAAAGGGGATTATGTGTTTCATCAGGTATTAAAATATATTATGTAGGTATGTACTCGTACTTACACCTCGCTTACCTATCCGACTAAGGGGCAAGCTCCAAAATAAACCACGTAAAACTCCCAAGCAAATTTCTTCTGCGGTGGAACATAAATCGTGCCGCGTCAGGTCAGGCTGGGGCGGTTTTAAAATAGGTTTTCCAGAGAGAGGTGGAGCGGGTGCAGGCACTCGGCGAGCTCCTGTGAACTTAATCATGCGAGTTATTGGGCACTGGGCTGAGCGGCGCGACGCTGGACCCTTGCCCGAGCCATGGGGTAGGATGCTGCCTTGGTTAGTGTATCTAATACCTATCAGACTATAAGATGAACCAGTTGATCATATTGTACCCAATAATAATTAGGAAAGAATCTGTGAAGGCGGAGAGAAGAAAGTTATGATCTGACTTGGCAAGAATTGGTTGCTCACTACTACCTACGTATTGACAAGTTTTTCACCTTCAGCATTATTACTTACTAAACTTTGTGGAAAATGGCTAGGTTTGCAACAAACGTAGCTTTGAAACTTAATAATAATAATAATCTCGAAAAACATGAATGTGATGTTAGGCGGCCCATTGCAGTGTTAAAAGTAAGATCCTTTGTGCGGCATGAACATTTTGTTCGCCAAACTGCCCTTGATTTGCAAAATATTTCTCAAAGTCTATTAAAATTAAACCCTATCGTGTCAGCTACATACCGTGCGGCTTCCGCGTGGCTTTGATTAAATAACCTGGCGCACGGCTGATGACGCCCCCGCCCCGGGCACGGTCTCACTCCGGCTCTCCGGACAATACAGCAGAACCATACCACGGCTATCACCGAGCACTAGAGTTAACGATAGCATGACAGTACTTCGGTACAGAATGCCTCGGTCGGAAAGCCGGAGTGTCCCCCCCGCACGGGATATTGCATTTTACGCTACAACTCATGTAGCGGCAAATTCGTCCGCGCTGCAGATCCTACCTTAATTGATCGAGTTATGCTGCTGATGGTATACTTTAAGAATTCATTAGATTGTCAGCCTCATTTTATGTCATGTTAATGGCTGAAAAAGCTCTAAAGTTAATGTTCTATTTTTGTTGAGGTCCAGAATTGAAAGAAAAATTTCAAGCCACGTGTGAGTGTAGTGTAGTGTAGGTCTATGTAGAACCGATATCTACTCAATGAGCAGAATAATTTTTCAGAACTGGACCAACTCTAAAATCGAGAAAAAAACAGACGTTCCACATTTCATAAGGTGCAGATTTAACTTTAGTAAAAGTAACCGACTGTTTAGTGTTACTTATGTACCTACCTATACAGTATAATTCAAGCTCAATAGAAGTAAAGTGTACGAAAGTTAAGCGGACCAAAGAGGAAAATTCAAGGAATTCGGCATTAGTTTGTCAGAAACACGCGCACGACGGAGTGCATCAGCGGAGGTAACATCCTCCCACTCTACATGCGCTTTAAATCCTTCACTCCCGAAGTTTCTCTAGAAAGTTCTAGCCAATGTTCCTAAACATCGACCTCAGCTCTTCGACGAATTTCAGAGAAAATTACCATATTTTCAGCATTGGATAATTTATGTAGAGTTCGACAGAATACATTATTAAATTCTAAATAGGTAACATACATAGTAGATGTAGGTAAACTACCCAGCATCAGAATATAATACTTAGAGCAAGCCGTGTGTGTGTATCACTCGCTAATCGGTAATCCAAAATAACAGTTTAAACTTTTTTTAGCGAAACATAACTGACTTTGATACTTGATATTTTGCCTGTTAACTTCCTACCTATTTATGTATTTTAAAAACAACTTATCATCCACAAAAAAGCTCTTATACAAGCTAGAAGGTGTTAATATGAAGGCTAATAGTGAAACCAATAAATATTTATTTAGATAAATAACGTTATTACAACTGTATAAAAAAACTGGATCTGTTGACGAAGGGCACACATAGTAAAGACATCAATTTCTCTTTTTGGACGGCCAGTTCTGTTTCTTCCACGATTTAGAAATATTCCATATTTTGCCCTCTTTGGCACGCTCGTCCGATATAACTATAAAATAAAATTAAAAAATCTTTTTGAGTTACACAATGCCCCCCAAATTCACACAATGTGAATTTAGTAAGTAAACAAAAAATATATCTTCAAGATCAAAATGTTAAGGTTTGACTCAACTGAAACCATATGAAACCTACAATCAGTGGTATGTAAACAATGTTCGACTTGGGCTCTAAACCTAGGTTTATCGATAAATGAAGCGTTGGTACTAATAAAAAATGAGTTATTACAATTTGTACAATGCTACATACCCGTCATAGACGCTGTACGAGCGTAAACATCCTCCAAATTCGACAAAATGTGTCCAGCTTGATGTTCCGCTAAACATTGTATTAAAACTCGGTAAATAACTTCACTAGCTTAACTACGAATATTTTTCTTCATCTTCCTAATTGCAACCAAGCGTAAATTGTTGCTTTTATCTAGATTATCCTTATAATTAATAAGAAAATTCAAAAAAACAGCCAACCGCCTATTGACATAAACAATTGTTATGACTTTTATGTTTCTTTTCTAATGGTGCCAGGCTCCTGAAAATTTTAGTTCCTCAAACATTAATTTCAGGACTTTATAGTTTCACTGTACTTACTGCTTTGTTTCTTCCTTGCCCTCCCATCTAAGATAAGAATGAGATTCATGGAAAACCTCCTGCATCGTCGCATCCGGGAAGCAAGTGTCTCAGTTGTTATTGCCCGTAACGGTACCCGTAACGGGAATTACGGTAGCAGGTTAATAAAATATTTCCCTTATATTATTTTAAGACAAAGCGAAGGTCGTAAAGAAGCCACACAAAGGCGTATCAAAACAGATGTCGTCCCGCATAAAGGATTTGCGGACAATCAGAACGGATCTTCCATTGTTGATTTTATGATACAAAAACACGAGCGTTTTGCTGTGTAATATTTTTTGCAAAAGGAAAATATTATAATGTATATCTATGTAGGTAAGTACTTAAGTACATCATTTTTGTTTCAACTTACTAAATGGTGACAGA
The DNA here is from genome assembly GCF_932276165.1 of Plutella xylostella. Lineage (NCBI taxonomy): Eukaryota > Metazoa > Arthropoda > Insecta > Lepidoptera > Plutellidae > Plutella > Plutella xylostella. Next base: position 3,456,808 of record NC_063984.1, on the reverse strand, counting down.
TTCGTAAGTAGCATGATTTTTCATTAGGCACTTTTATTAACAAATTTTGGTAGTTTAGGATTATTGGCATCCCGCTACATAACAATTCAATTTCTAACTCCACACCAACTTATATCCAATACCTTATACCAAATAAGAACCGAACACCTCGGTCGCGATCAAAACACATCACCCGAGAGCCAGAATGAATAATAAAACCTAACGAGCGCGTACATTATCCATTTGTGAATACGTAGGTATTTTAACATTACCATACCGTGTTCCTAAACGACAACTGCATTGGAGCCGCCGCCGCCGGAACGTTGCACTTATCCGCGCCATCTAATAATCTAACGTTATGTCCAATTACATTAACTGCCTCGACTGCAGTCGGGCAAGTGCCAGGAAGGTGCAATGTAATGTCAACCGTAGCATAATTAGCTCCATGACTCGGCTTTTAGGATATTAGCGCGTGTTTCAGCTTTGTAATCGCTTTCAGAGGTTCAGATTTAAGGCTTTTCAGCACATTAAAAGATTCGGGTTCGATTCTGGTGACACGTAATATGTATAGTTAGGTACTTATGAATTGTTTGGTCTATTAAACACAGTATAAGGACCTTCGCTCTTATGGATGAGCGGAGTTTTGTTAATGTGAATATTATAAATATAGCATATATATGTCGCAGGCATCTGGTTTAATCTCCTGTTTGATTGAACCACTAGCCCGTTCATTGGATGGCGCTATTCAGTTGTATGACTAAAGGACAACTCGTCAAGTCGTTGATTGTAACGTTCGACGTCTTGACTGAACGTCATTCAGCGGAGTCGTTGAATGGGATATAGTATAGCAACTTTGTAATGTCTGGTTAGGGTGAACATGACCAGAAAAGAGTCAACAAAAAGACTATGTTACAAAGCTCTTATCTCACAAATTAACTAAACAATAACAATAAACGTACCTTCATATTGTTGTTTATAATTATCCAGTTACGCAACAATTTTTTCTTTGAAACTATCCGCCCGCGGCGTAATAATAGGTAAATCCATGTTATCACAGTATTTTAACACAAATAATGCACTTTAAAGCTAATTTATTTGCAAAAAACTAACAACATAGGTGCTTTTTGTGTCAGCTGTTAGCTGTTAGACGCCATATTTGTTTTGTTCACCACCTGACTGATTTTAAGTCAGCTAACTAGTTGGACGTTTTGTGACGCTTGTGCAATCAACGTTCGGCCTAGTCATACAACTAAGCAGCGTCATCCAATGAACGGGCTAGCGGTTCAATCAAACAGGAGATTAAACCAGATGCCTGCGACATACATATATATAATGTATGTATGTAATGTAGACTTCGGAATTTCGTACCTCAGGTAACCTGATTAGACCCAAGATATAGGTACTGTTTATTGACGATACCGTGTGTTTCGCAACTTTACCTAATGCGACCTATATATAAGTACGAATATTATTCTTGAAATGATGGTACTTAACTATATTGATAAGGATTAGGTTGAATATAATAATTTAATTACGCAATACTCTCTACAAAGCTAACAAGATTACCTCTGGTTAAAACTCGAGTTGGTAACAACAGACCCGAATTTCCGTAACATGTGAAACTTTCTCAAATTAGCAACCTCAATATTGTAATTTATTACCCGATGAGACCGGAAAACCCACGGCTAAATTTATAATTGGTTAAAATTTACATAATGTTTAACAATTAGCTACTTGAGTTGCCTTGCCTAGATTTAAAAGTTTAGATGCGTATATAATGGGAGTGTTATATGGTGATTATATGAGAATAATCATTAAGAATAAAATTAGGTATTTATACGTAGGTATTAGACCGTTCTACGTTTTTCGTCTTAAGATTTATTTAATTACTTACCTAATTTTGAAACAAAACTCCGAAGTTTCAAGCTTGTGACAAAAGAGTTTCAGGCAAAACCAGCCATAGCTAGGCCACATAAATCTTTTGGAGAAGTGATGATTCGGCCAAAAAATTTGGTCATACGAGTTATGCGAAATGACTTTTGGACAATATAGATTACAGGCAGCGGGCAACGAGAAATTTGCTTTCACGAGGGTACACCCGAGGCCGGGTTGTTCTTTTTTTTCCTTTGTCTTTAGACCTAGCACTTCACTTGTTCGGCCACATTATTATGCCTCAGGAGTCAGGAGGAAAGTCTATCGGAAGATAAGAATATCGGGTGGCTGTATGATGTAGATACCTACGTAGGGGAACCCGGGGTAAGACGGGGTCGCTAAGGGAAAATTAAAAAAACAACAGGTATTTATAACCACAACGTTATCAATTATTTATGGCTTATTAGGAAGTTAATGACGAACACTTTAGCACAGCTTTTGACAAAAAAGTAATCATTACAATTGACTTATTTAAAGAAATGTAAAAAATGGGAAATAAACCATCTTGCCCCATGTACGGGGTAAGATGGGGTAAGTATACTATGTGGAGCACAAAACAGACAAACAACACTTCTTCTGTGTTTTTATCGTCAACACCAGCACCTGCAGTGTGAGCCCAACGCCTGCACCTTTGACATCCGACCCAGTTTTCCTTAGATTTAAAGTAGGACTGTAGATATCCTCACAGTAGAGGTAGACACAGTCATCTTCGTTGTTATTCTTCTTCGTAGGCAGTATCTGCTTTGTCTTTTTAGCCAACTTCCCTGTAGCCCTTTTAGAGCCCTTTTACAATGTCAAATATTGGGTTGGAGAAAAAAAAAACTTAACCAAGCTAGATCCGTACCCTATCTTGCCCCTCCAAAAATACCCCGTCTTGCCCCACGTTATATATTTTTTTAAATAATTCATAAAAAAAAATATTACTTTCAATGTTAAAGTGATTTTGCACATATTTAAACAAAGCGTACCAAACCTTAAATAAAAACACACAATTACCAAAAATGCCACTGTTTTATTTACTGTGTTGTGACGTTGTTTCTACCGGTCAAAAATAATATGGACACTACGCAAAAACAAACAATTGAGCTTACACAAAAAACGCATGCGCTCACACCTTCTGTCACTTGCGCACTAAAGGTCAATCATTTAAAAAGCCTTTCTCTTGGCTCATAACTCAGATTCCTAAGATGTATAGTTTTACATATAAGTGGGGGGTCCCGTCTTACCCCGCGACCCCATCTTACCCCGGGTTCCCCTACCTAGTGTACCTACCTACATTGTTGGTAACTACACCGCCCTCCATGTGATTATTACGTACCTACATGCATTTTTATCTGCAATTCTACGCAACGATAAATATCTATTTGCCAATTATTATATCCCCAAGCGCCATGTCTGAAAGTTTCAGCGTAACTTGGGCTCAGTTTCTGTTAGCGCTGATGGGGGTTATGTAGGTTAATGCGATTATGGCAAGCTTCGGTAACACACGGTAATGTTTCCAAACTACCTGTCTCGGCCATTCGGTATTAACTCTTATCACGGAAGGCGTTAAGCTTGTAATTGGCTAGCAAGTGTTTTGTCTCTTGCAGGTATTTTCGTAGTTTCCTGTTTGTTCCATGTGTATAGTATAGGCTTCGGCAAGCAGCGTTACGGTAGGAAACATTGTAAATCCTAGGGGTCACTCATCATCATCACAACCCATCACGTCCCCCGCTTGTGCTGAGAAAGTTGATGTAATCAAGGGGGCAGGATGTCGATTCTCTGCAGTTGCGGTTAGCGCAGCGCTCCGAAGCTCAGGGATAACGAAGTTTGGGAACTAACCCCGAATCTAGCATTTTGTTGTTTTTGCATGTATCCTATCATTTCCAGGGAAAGATATAAAATAATAATTTAAAAAAATAAAAAACCGACTTCAAAAAACCACTAAAATGTAAGTAATAATTTAAGGTTTACACAAATTATATGTGACAGTACAAATATACCTAAGCAGGAACTGTTCTTTTTTGATGTTGGTGCAGTGACAAAGTAATCTGAAGAAATATGGCACCAACTTCAAAAAAGAACAGTTCCTGCTTAGGTATATTTGTACTGTCACATATAATTTGTGTAAACCTTAAATTATTACTTACATTTTAGCCTTTGTTCCCATCGAGTCACACATCAAACCTGTCACACTGTATACAGTTGGGAATTCTTCATGAAAAGTGTGCCATCTAGTCACAGTGTTACTCGATGGGAGTGTTACTCGTTGGGAATGATTTATTTCTGAATTCCAAACCAGCCGCTGTAACTGGATGGGAACATAAACTAGAAAATTCCCAACTGTTCTCCCGTTACTCGTTAAGATTTGTTCAGTGATGATGAATGATGATGATGCCTAACCAGTGATAGGTACTGTGACTTATACAGTGTGTTGTTTTTCGGACCCGACAAACTTTAAGGGTGGATTCTACGAGTAATGTCATCGAGAAAAAACCCCCATATGTGGGGTCAAATCTCAATATTATAGAAATGGCGGCCATTTTAAAGTTGCTTTGGACTTTTTTATGTAACTTTTAAGCAGTTGTGAATATTTTAAATGAATAGAGATGACTTTTTGCGGATAATAGCATTTTATTTCATATCCGTAAGGCGTTTAAATCTCGAGATGATTTTCTAAACGAAGTTTTTTCTCGATGATATTACTCGTAGAAACCCTTAAAGTTTGTCGGGTACGAAAAACAACACACTGTATAAGTATTTGATATTACGATTTTTATTATTTTCGTTTCTTGAAAAAGTATGAAAATAGAAATAATTATTCCGAACAATCAAATAAGTTTTATTAAACTAGTTAACAATAAAATTATAAAATCAAAACCGAATTGTAAAATCCAATCATTTTTTTTCTATGAAAGATAGATACTGGGTGGTAGTAGTAGTAGCAGTAGCCACAAAATAATAGAGAAAATGAAAACTTTCATTTGTTAAATTTTGCGTGGAGGTGACTTTATGGCAGTTTGATATTTGCTTATCGACTCATATCTGCTCTGCTTCACCATGAATAAATAATTAGGTACTTCCGAAGTACCTGCCTCAGATTAATGATGATCTGGCCTGCGCCTCGGACATAGACGGAAGATGCAGATGATCTCAAAATAATGGCGAAAATTATGGGGACCAACACCGATCTAGTATTTACGTACTTATTTATTTATTTTATTCGGAAAACTTAAACTAGTTAAAACTTAATATTACTAATTTGCATAACAGCCATGTAGTAGTTATAGGTATCGCATATGGTGGAATTCAGATCCATTGGACTCTTGTATTGGCTCAAAAGACTTGATGAGGTTTCACTAGCGCCACCTACCTTAATCTCTTATTCCCTCCATCCAAAGGTTGTCTGGCAGAGATCGCTTTTAGTGATAAGACCGCCTTTTGTACCCTATTTAGGTTCATCATCTTTAGCCTATAGCAGTCCACTGCTGGACGTAGGCCTCTCCCAAAGCACGCCACTGGATGTGATCTTTAGCTTTCCGCATCCAAATTAAGTTACAACTTGAATATTTTATTATTCTTTTGGGGTGTACAAATAAAGTGTATTCTATTCTATAATCGGTTTTTGTCTATGGTGGAAAATTCTTCATTGAAAATCCCAACAAGTTACTGTGACTTGTTGGGAATTTTTATTTTCATAGTCCCAACTAGTTACAGTGTTACAGTTGTATGTGACACGTTGGGAATGAAGGAAAAGGGTGTTTCAACGAGTAACAGAGTGTGGACTGATGGGAATTTTGAACATAAAATTCCCAACGAGTAACAGTGTGACTGGTTGAGGTGTGACTGGCTGGGAACAAAGGCATTTTAGTGGTTTTTTGAAGTCGGTTTTTTATTTTTTTTAATTATTATTTTATTTTATAGTTTTTAGTTTATTTGCAATAATTTTTAATCAAAAGTAAGATGCAAATGATACCAAAAAGTCCTACTAATCAATACGAATCATTCAAGCCTAAACACGAGGTAGTTGCTATATACCGTTGAGGAGTTCCCTTGACTGCCTTCCGTTTCCATCATCAGATCAGCTCAAGGTCACCATCATATTTTATTGTTATAAGAACTATATTTACGTTCTTAATTTCATTAGAATCGGTTAATATGTGTCCAAAATGGAAATTCATACCCTGTTTTTACCCCTTTACCCACCCTTAGGGGTGAGATAAAATTCTGAAAAAAAAAATGGGACCACCTGGAAGCTCAACCCAATACAACAAAAAAAGAATTTTCAAAATCGGTTCATAAACGGCGGAGTTATCGGTGAACATACATAAAAAAAAATTAAAAAAAATATCCCGACGAATTGAGAACCTCCTCCTTTTTTTGAAGTCGGTTAAAAATAATTGATACAACATAATTATATAAATTAAGTTTTTATTTTATTATTTCTTTTTTCCTACCTAATTCTTCCAATGCAGCAGCTATCCTGTAAAAGAATAATAAAGTGAGATTAGGACACAAGCGTTTTTAAATCTAAATCTAAAATAGATTGTCTAGATTCTAAATAATAATATGATGCATGAAGTAAGTTTTTTATATCGATTTTAGGAGGCTAAATACTATAAAAGGTATTGCAAAAGTGGTTTATTAAACCGAATGGATTGACTCAGGAGGTTATCCTGAAGGACCTTTTTTTGCAACTTCCTATACAATATGACCAGATAAAATAAATATCTATATTAGTGTTTTTTTTTTAGTTTTATGGCTTGTCAGCAAAAGTTTGATTAATGACAAAATAAAAATCAATAGATCAACATTACCTTGACAATACCTCTATCTTTTGTACTTTGTATTCTCTGTCCACTTCCAGCTTTTCCCTTTCTATCCGTAGGAGCTCCTCATCAAATGAGACTAGAATGAAACAAATATTATTTTTAAATAGCATTAAAACATAAGGTTTTTTATATAAATAAGCAGTAACCCTAATTTTGGTGAACAAAATTGAAGATGAACGAATGAATAAACAGTGATATGGTTTGCAACCTATTACGTGAGTACAAATGTGCTGCGAAAAGTGGGTGGCTCGCTTGTGAGCCACCTCTGACTACCCTTTCGGGGATTACAGTCGTGAGTGCATATACCTAATATACATATATAAAATTGAAGATGAATATATTTTGTTACATATAATTAAATTACCATAGCGTTTCTTGGGAGTAGAGTACATTCCATTATCATTATCATTAGGGTCGGCGCTCTGGGAATTCTCTGCACTGGTGCTGCCCCCTGGCTCGTACTGCTGTGCTCTTAGGGCTCGCTTTTTCGAATTTGATTTCAAGTCTCGCCATGTCTGTGAAGTGCAAAAATATAAAGATTAGACATAACATAGCCAAACAATTTAACTATAGTTTTATTTTGGGCTGATATTATAATATGAATTTCTGTTATACTAATCAATAATCAACCCCCTAATTATTCACTACTGGGCACAGACCTTTCTCACAGAAAGCCACAACACTGTGTCCCATCCAGCTAGCACCAGCTACCCCACTAAGATTGCCAGTTCAGTGGGCTGATGAGCATCATAACTATGCAGCATTTTACTGTTAGGGAATTCCACTCGAGAACTTGAATAGGGTTCATTACAAGGTCTACTTTCATACACCCTCTAATGATAAAATATACATAGACTAACAATAGTTCTCGCTTAGAAGTCTTAGAACTGGTTATAGTTCAGAGATTTTATATAAATCAGTAGTCTAAAGCCAGGTTTAAGGCAGAACTATCTTTTGTCTCTGTTTAAAAATAAGGAGGACAGAGTTTTACCACTCCAACATGACTATAAATATTTTTGTGGCCACATTATACCTGTTTCCATTTATCCACAGATTTGACTGACCCCCCCATGTTGTTGAGGGTCTGTGCAAGCTCCCTCCACTGCGCCTCCACCTCCTCCCGCTCCAGGCCGGAGTTCACCAGCCCCTTGGACAACTCCGGGTTCTCCTGCATGTAGTCTAGCAACGCAGTGATCTGAGCTCCTGTTGCCTGCTTTTTAGCTTCCATTTTACTGAAAATATAAATGTTTTTTTTTATGCAGCCTGTGTAGTCCGCTGCTGGGCAAAGATATGAAAATATAAATGTTATGGTTTGAAAAATTTATACAGGTATGATTAGGAAGTTAAATAAATATTTTTTTCTCATTTCATTACTGACTTACCTATTTGTAGTATAAAACTTATGTCGTACAAAAATACAGTCTCATTTTTACACTTCAGCGGAAATATTCATATCTAAAACTAAAAAGTCTATCGAAATACCTAGCGTACTATCTTCACATTGATAAAGTTTTGAGTTAAAATCAAAATAGAAGATGCAAAATACCGACAAAACACAACACTGCAAGATGCAACTCAAGTCGACTTCGATCGAATGGAAGCCGTGAAACGCGTTCTCTGTCTCTATTATTTTTGCGAGACAAAGAGAGATGCAAAACAATCACCTTCTGACACCCTCCGGTGTTTTTGACCTTTTGACAGCTGAGGCTGCGTTCGAAGTTCTGCTTTTGTATCCCTAGAACTCAGAATAATAACGCTCTTGCTAACTCTTTATTGACTCGTTGTCAGAAAATCATCCAACCTTCGCCATAGGGTAATAAATAAAAGTGCGTGCCTATCGCATTGCGCCACCTCTACGTCGGCGTCGTGGACGATTATGAACTGACTGAGGACCTTCTGCACGCTCATCTCGCCATTGCACATATTTTAAAGCTCAGAATAATAAACGTTGCCACAGAGTACCTACAATAGAAGTCAATTCAATTCAATTTTTGTTTTTGTGGCTCTCTGACTGTGTGTGACTAACACTGTCAATTCCGCCAATAACATGTGTTGGAGATTGCACGGTATTTTATTTTGCCTTGTTTACTGATTGATGTATTTCAGTCAGAGAATGAATATTCTGAAACAAGACAACACAAACAAAAGTTAGTAGATTAATGTTAGTATAACGATCACATGTATTTACATTATTAATTTCGAAGGGGAGGACTGTTAGAGTGTAATGTTGTTAGTTTTAAGAAAAGTTGATAAAATATTTGCAAATGAGGAATGGACATAGGTTAGTAGACACTTCACATTAACAGGACGAGGGATTGAAGGAGGTAGGGAGTCGTATATAGAGGATTGGAGTTTTGGACAACTGAACAGTAGGTGTTCTACTGTGCCTTCGTCCGTCCCGCAGTCGCAAATTGAGCTATCACGGACCCGGATCTTAGCCAAATGGACTGGGCTACACACGTGGCCCAATCGCAGTCGACAGATTGTAGATGTGGTGCGTTTGTCAATATACTTAGACTTAAAAAACCATGGTCTATTGGGTATTTTTGGTTGTATATCAGCATAATGCTTTCCCTTTATTGTTTTTGAAAGATCCCAGAATTTTTGCCAAGATTTTTCAAGTCTTGGCTTGGCAAGTGAGGCAAGATCATGGGAAAAATTTTTATAATGAGTCGGCAAACCAGTTTGGACAGCATTCTTAGCATATGAGTCTACGCGCTCATTACCGACAATACCGCTATGGCCTGGGATCCAAGCCACAGCTACATTGATGCCACGGGTAACGCAGCGGTGTAAACACTCTCGAATTTTAAATATAATAGGGAATTTGGATTTACTCCGAAAAGGGAATGAAATTATGGCGTGTAAGCAGCTCAATGAATCAGAAAAGATAATGGAATTTTGAAGATTATGAGACTCTACATAAAGCAGGGCCTCATAGATTGCTGTAGCTTCACCTGTGAAGACAGAAGACTCGGGAGGGCGTTTAAAACTAAGAATAATCTTGAATTTGGGGATCCATACTGCCAGGCCAGTGTCGCTAGTGTCTGACGGTTTGGATGCATCTGTGTATATGCATAACCAATCTGAAAACATTTTACTTACCAAACAGTTGAAGGTTTGGTTAGCGTCAGGAGAATCTTTTCCCACACCAAAATCGGTAATGATATTTGGTTGAAAGGTAAGGGCGTCATAAGAGGTGCTAAACATAGGGTTAGAGAGAAACGTCACTGTCGTGTTGGGAAGTCTAGAGAATCTGATGAAGCTTCTCAGCAGAAGTGGGACTGTTAATGGGGATTCATTGATCTGAACAGTAGATAGATGTTGAAGGGTACCTAATTTGTAAAGGAGAGGGTGAGAGGTAAATTGACAGATCTTGTAAAAGAATCTGTCACATAGAAATTGTCTACGGAGAAAGAGGGGAGGTTCCACACATTCCACTTGTAGAGCGTTGGTCGGGGAAGACTTCATGGCACCAGTTATAATGCGCAGACATTTATATTGGAGTTTATTTAATTTTTCTGAAGCAGCCTTATTGCTAGGGTCTAAGATAAAACTCGCATAATCGAAATGGCTGCGCACCACAGCGTTATATACTAGTTTTTGAGTATAGGGGTGAGCACCCCACCAAACTCCAGACAGGGATCTTAGGACGTTAACGCCTTTTTCACATTTCTGAGCGACGTAATTTAAATGCGGAACACCTGTTAGGCGTGTGTCGAGAATAACACCTAGAAATTTTACCTTGTTGTCAACAGGGATTACATCGTCACCTACAACGATTTCAATATCTGGTACATACCGTTTCTTGGTGAACACCACGCTGGAGCACTTGGCAACAGATAATGAAAGGCCATGCTCGTGCAACCAGTCAGTTAGATATCTCATGGCTAGGTTCAGAGAAACATTAGCTTCGCTTATTGATGGGCTAGCAAAGTATAACGCTATGTCATCAGCATACTGCAAAATTTCGCAAAAACAGTTTACAGACTGTTCCAGGTCATGAGTGTATATGTTATACAGGAGTGGACTTAATACTGAACCTTGGGGAAGTCCTTTCCATACAAGTTTAGGATTGTCAATGGATGAATTTGGGCACTTAATATAAATAAGTCTCTCCGCGAGGAGGTTGCATATTAAACGGGTCAGCCTCTCAGGGATACTCAGATGTTGCAGTTTCTGCCTGAGTATTGGAAGGAGAACGTTATCATACGCAGAAGCCACGTCGAGGAAAACACCTACCAGATATTCTTTTCTTTTGAATGCTGTCTGGATATCTGTGACCAGAATACCCAGACTGTCTAGTGTACCCATACCCTTTCTGAATCCGTATTGAGACTTAGCTATGAGGTTTCTATTTTCGACCAACCATTCCAGTCTAGTTTTGATCATATGTTCCGTTATCTTAGATAAAACAGACGATAAGGCTATTGGTCGTCTAGAATTGGGATCATTTGGATCTTTGCCGGGTTTTAAAATAGGCAATACTATCTGTTTCTTCCATGAATCAGGGAGAACCCCATATTCAAAGAAATAATTTGATAATTCTAAATAGAAATGCTTGACTCTGGAGCTCGACTTAGAGATAAAGGAATATGGAATGCCATCAATGCCCGGAGACGAGTCTCTCAAACCATGGATAGCAGATTCCAATTCCTCAATTGAGAATGGGGAGTCTAAACTATGTGAGGATGGGAGAACAGAAGGAGGTAGAGGAAGATAATCAAAGTTTGGAACAAATGGTGGAGCCAGTCTGTCAGAGAAATCATCCAGCCAAACCGCAGGATCGTTGGACAACACATTCTGTGCATTTAAGGACCCACGAAATATTCTTATTTGTCTCCAAATGATGGAAGCGGGAGTCATAGGAGAGAGGTTTTCGCAGAATCTGATCCAACCTTGCTTTTTTTTCTTTAATAATAGCCTTCTAGTACGGGCTGCACAACGCTTATATTCAACAAAATTTTCTGGGCTCATTGCAACCGAATAAGCATCTTCTGCATCATTTCGCTGTTTAATTGCTTCTGTGCATTCAGAATCCCACCAAGGAGGGGAGACCCTTGAGCGTCTTTTTGATTTTGTTGGCTTAGAAGAAGATGTTAGTGCGTTTTCAAACTCAGAATAGTTGTTCATAAAGTTATCTGGAGAACAAGGGGGGATCAGATTGACTTTATTTTCGACAGACTCAACAAAACTCTGCCACGCTTTTTGGCTCACCTTGTATCTTGGAAATGGGTTAAAATTTTGAATAAAAGATGGTCTATTGGATATAGTTATGTCGATTGGGAAATGGTCGCTACCATAGGTATTCGGGAGGGCCCGCCAAGACATTAATGTAGCCAGGGAAGGAGAACAGATGGAAAGATCGACAGCACTCTTAGGATTCTGAGAGGGGAGAACGCGACGAGTAGGAGATCCGTCATTTAGTATACAGAGGTCAAGGGAATCAAGCATTTCAATTATTTCAATTCCAAAACTGTCACTGTGATAGGAGCCCCATGATACATGGTGTGCATTAAAGTCACCCATGATCAAGAATGGCCCCGGTAGAGAGGAAATAATATTAAAAAAAGGAGGGAGAAGGGAAGGATGGGGATCTGGGAAATACACGGATACAAATGTAATGTTTAGAGCTCTAAGAGCCACCACATTAAATCCATACCCGTGTGCAGGGATGGGGAGAGAGGAGTAGACAATGGAGCGCTTCACAAACAAAGCGCAGCCTGCATACCCGTCGTCTCTGTCGTCCCGCAAACAGGAGTACCCTGGCACCCGGAATCGGGAACCCGGCAAGAACCATGTCTCCGAGACGGCAACGACAACAGGTTGAAGTTTATCTATCAAGAGTAAAAGTTCAGATTTTTTACGATTCAGACTCTGGGCATTCCACTGAAGGATTGGTGTCAGAGCCATTTGTGAATTGGTAGAGAAGTTTGAGTTTATTGGCAACGTTGGGCGGTAGGGTTGTATCATTGAATTTTGACACGATGCATATAATTGAGGAAATCAATACCTCTAGAAGGTTATCATTAGGAGTTACTGGGAGTGTAGATGTTGAAATAGAGGAAGAGGGAGAGTTATTATTGAGGGCGCATCCATTGGGAAGAGAAGATGAAACATCAGCAATTAGGCTGTTGTGAGCTTGCTTATCATAGCTCTTACCAAGGGGGGCATGGGGACGCCTTTGGGTGAATACCGTTTTCCTGTATGAGGTGGTCTGTGATGGGGGAGAGGCTGATGGTGAATTTTGTGTAGAAGATGGAGATTTGGCAACTTCTGCGTATGGTTTCCTACTGCTAGGGACCTTGGCATTTGCTTCAGAGAAGGAAATATTGTCTTGAGACATAATCAATTTAACAAATTTTTGCCTAGAATGCTCAGGGCAGTTTAGGTTTGTTGAGAAATGTCTGCCGGAGCAGTGTAGGCATGAAGCATTTTCCTGGGATATGGTGCAATTTTCACCATCATGTGGTTGAGCACAACGGTAACATCTGGGCTTGGAACGGCATTGTGCCTTCACGTGACCAAAACGGCAGCAAGCTCTGCATTGGATGGTGGGGAATTTATAAGGCTCTACAATGACTGTCGCTTTGTACGAGTAAATCTTTTCTGGTAAGACTTGACCTCTGAAAGTGATGACTACTGTTTGAGTTGGAATCCAGGAAACCTTTCCATCACTGTCTTTATTCTTCCTACTGAATCTCCTTGCTCTTAGCACATGACCGCAACCTTGGGGAAGATCAAGTGAATTCACAAATTCATCCATTGACAAGTCCCGTGGAACATCTTTACATACACCCATCCTGGTGATGCTGTATGTTGGGATGCCTACCTTGTATCCATTTTCATTAAGCAGTGGATCTTGCATAAATTTGTTTGCGTCAGCTGCAGTGCAGAATTCGACAGCTACTCTGTTTCGACCGACTACTTTAACTCCGTCACGGGTAATATTGGCAATTTTGTTTTTATGTAGAAACTGGCCGAATTTGATAGCTTTTAGGGAAGTACCTTGAGAGGGGGATGACTCTAGTCTCGAAACGTGGACAATAAATGGTCCTACATCTTGCAATTCGTACCTTTTGTTGTTTTCGTTGAGGCTAGGGTGCGTATACATCGACTGGATGGATGCAGACGCAATTTCTGGGTCCGTGATAACTCTTTTTCCTGAGTCAGTAATTGGCTCCTCATGGGGGCGCTTACGGCTTGATTCCTGAGGGGTTTCAGGGAAGAGTGGTGGAGAAGGAGGAATAGGAGTAGGGCCGGGGTCCGGCGGCGGGTCCGGGGGGTACAATAGAAGTCTGAAGTGTAACGTCAAAATGTTGTCAACTGTCAACTTGTGTCGGAAATCGTAATCGAATCGGAATCGGATTGGATATGGATTGGATGATTGGATCGAGTAAAACAATCAAAACAAATCAAATATTCAATTAATTTATTACAAAATAAATTATATATCACACATTCACAATATCTTAATTTATAATGTTTCTTTGGTCTTGGGTAACTAGCAATCTATATAATTATTATCGGAACTTATTTAACCTTCATAACCTAATCTGTGTGGTAAGTAACTTAATCAAAATTTATAAATATTATCCTTTCTTTTCTTTTATAGGGTGCGAATTCACATGGACAACTTGGTCAAAACCTTGTCAATGAGCAATTAGATAAACCCACAAAGATTGACTGTACAGATTTATTTCAAAGTATCAGTGAGATTGTTTGTGGTGGAGGTCATTCTCTGCTCCTGGATGGAGAGGGCAAGCTGTTCTCATGCGGCTGGAACCACAGGAAGCAGCTCGGCGACGAACAGGAAGCTCATCAGTTTCACAGAGTATGGCCATTGAGTGGTATTAACTTTTACAAAATTGCATGCGGCTGGGACTTCAGCTGTGCAGTGTCAGATGACCAATTCCTCTTTGTGTGGGGCTCCAACAGTCATGGCCAGCTTGGACTCCCTAAAAGCCATTTCAAAGAATCCATGAAGCCTATAAGACTGCAAGTTAATGCTAAGTCAGTATCAATGGGATTGCGCCACACTGCCATTGTCAATTCTAAAGGTGAAGTCTGGATTACAGGCTGTGGAAAGTATGGACAGTTGGGTCTTGGTGAAGAAATCCTCTCAGCAGACAGGTTTGAAAAGGTATCAAAAGTGGGTAAAATATCTCACATTGCTTGTGGGCAGAACCATACACTAGCTTGGAGCTCAGAGGAATATGCCCTGTATGTGTGGGGAGACAATAAGCATGGCCAACTATTGCTGAGCCCAGAGAAGTATAAGAAAATTTTTGACCCTCAGAAAATTGATATAGATGTGAGACAAGATGTCAAAAAGCTATTGAGTGGGTGGACAAATGCTTTGCTGTGGTTGGGTAATGGTAAAATACTAACATGGGGCAGAAATAACTATGGACAGCTTGGCACATCAAAGGAAGCTAATTTTGGAAAACTAGTAAATGTTTCATTACCAGGTGTGTAATCTGTAAATCTAAAGCATTACCCTCCTCCTTTGGCAGTCGGGTAAAAAGGACAACTTACTTAACAATCTCACACATAATTAACTAATAAATTACATCTATTTTCAGATGATAGGCAAATAAAAGACATAGCAATAGGATCTGAGCATACAATTTGCTTGGCAGCTGATAACACTCTGTGGGCATGGGGCTGGAACGAGCATGCCAACACCGGCACAGGCTCGGGAGATGCAGTGTTTCATCCCACCCTCGTGCCTATAGATACTGGGGACAATAGTCTAATAATGAGAGTTTATGCTGGGGGTGGACATAATTTTGTGGTCACCAGTAAACCAGTTAAAGAGGAAGAAAATGGTGCTAGTGATTGTGAAGGGAAAGTGCCCAATGAGATTTAAAGAATGGTTACTTTGAACTGGTGTAAAAATTGTTTTATTAGAAATCTAGTCATTTTAACTGTTGTATTTTTATACAGATTACAAAGTGTTTTAATAAAACCATTATTGGGTACATACACATATTATTTATTTTCTTGTATTGCATCCATATTATATAATTTATTTCATATTAGTATTGTAATATCAAAACCTAAAATTATGACTAAAAGGCATAATTATATTCATAATACAGACAAAAAGAGAAGAGGTATTAAATACTGTAATTAGTATGCTATTGATAAAACACCACAAGACTTTATTATGGGTCTGACTGGGAAAACAACACTCTTTAATTCTATGTTTGTAGATAAAAATATAGACAGTCTCTACTTTAAACTAGTTGGAAGATTTTTCTTTTAAAATACTATTAATAAATGCAAACATATCTTTACATCAAGAAGAGTTATAAAATTATAGACACACTAACCTGAAGTAAATCATTTTAATTACTGTATTAATTGTCAGCCACAATTATTTCCACTTTCTAAATATCTTATTGCAATGGATATCATTTCATATTATAAGAATGGTATTCAAAAAAGAAAGTACCAATGACTAACTCATTTAAATTTACCCCATATTTCCAATGTGAATCCTGTTTAAGCATTGCCCCACAAACCAGGAAAAAGTTGATAGTAGTGCTGCATTTCATACTGCACTGTTCTCCAAATTCTCAAGTGAGAAATTGGGGGCAATAAAACTGTATTTGGTATTATCTCACTCAGACCAATAACAACTTTTTTAAGTTAACCTCAGATTCGCTCGCCTACAACAACAGTGAAGCAAGTTGTAAGCAGCATGGGTGCTTAGGTACTCCTCTGCTACCGCTTTCGTTCCCCTTTCTGAGTCTTGCGTTTCTCTTTCTTCTCTTCTTTTAGCTGCTTCTGCTTTTCTCTGAAACAAATTATAAAAAAAGATTTTGTTTATTACATGTTAAATGAAGTAACTTCTTTTTAAGAAGCCTTATTGTTATGTTTGTTCATAATTCATTGATAAGAGTCACAATTGCTAAGTGTTACCTGTCTTCTCTATCTTTTTCTTTTTTACGTTGAGCTTCCTGACGACACTGTTCGCGACGCTCCCGTGCAGCTGCAGCAACGTCAGATGCATTTGTGTTCTTGACCATATCATCTGGGTCTGGCTCTTCTGCTATCTCTTTTTCTTCCTGCAAGCAAGGACAGACTGGTTGTAGACTATCTTCAGGTTCCTAGGACTCGAGGACAGTGTTGTGTTGCGGAACTCATTGGCAGGAGTTTCATCCAAATGCACCTTAAAGTTGACTTTTTGTATGTGCACTTTAATATAGAAAAATCTTTGTTATTATTGGTACCACGCGTATAATCCGAAGATAACCCACTACCCCATGCCTGTTCAAAGTAAATATTTAGGTTAGAATATTAAACAAGTCCGAAGACAGGCTCCTAACCAAAATATTGTTACCTCATTGTCAGACAGCTGACTGTATTGGGACAGTATGGCCTCGCGTATCTTTTTTTCTTCGTCTGTGTATTCTCTACGTGTGGTAGTAGCTAAAGATTGAGACTCCATTAGTTTCGAGAGCTGCGCGTCGACATTTGCCTTCGGCGCTTCCTCCGCTTTGACCTGACATGCCTCCCATTTTTCAAGGATTTCAGTTACATGTGCCGCTATATCACTTTCCTGGAAATAACAATGAAACCACATTTAATAGATGGTTCACCATAAAAAATGTGATAATGTCATGAGTACTGTTCCAACTCACCACGAACTCCGAAAGTATACCCTCGAGGGCATCTTTCTTATCGTCCAAAGTATCTTCCGCATCAAGAATACCTGATATGTATGATCCAAAGACTCCTTCATCTGTATTTAATGATTTTAATTTATCATTTAGCCATGGCTCAAATTCAGTAACCGAAGCCGCCATATTGATGGTTTGACATGTGTCAAATGTCAATAATATTTTGAGTATTTTGACAAATACTGTGTACCATAGAGTAAATAAACACACAGGCAGGCAGTTTTGAAATAGATAAAAAACGGATTTAACACCTTGTATTGTACACCATTCGTATGCGACAGCGAGTCTCTGCGGAGAAGCTGCGGAGCTACTGCACTGTGCGGTAGCGAAATATCTGCGGGACGTTTGTACCTTTTAACGGCAGTGTTTCGCACATAAACAAAAAACAGAGCCTATGTACTAACTAAAAATTTCAGAACGTTAGTAGTAAGGGTGTTCTACAGCAAATAAAAGCTAGAAATCAAACATAATGATGCCCATGGAACAGAAATGCCACAGAATGCTACCCCACCAAAACCTATTATGTGTGGTCAGTATATTCACTTAACTTTTTGCAGACCTACAAGTTGCGCATTTGGCTAATATATCCAATACGAATAACAAAGTGGGGTGGCAGTATAACAAAATACGTCTAGCCAAGTGTAGTGCTAGCATAATATAAAAGTTAGTTTGATGTGTCAAATGGAACGCAATAAAAAAAACTTTTAAAAACGATTGTCATCTTACCTTGCAAGCGGCTCGGAATTTTGTTGAAATCTTGTTAATTTCTGAAAAATAAATCATGTCTGCCCGCTACGATAGAGCTATTACTGTTTTCTCACCAGACGGTCATCTTCTTCAAGTGGAATACGCTCAAGAAGCCGTTCGAAAAGGATCTACCGCTGTATGTCTTTTGTATTTCTATACACACTTTGGTTAAGTTATGCTTCTTTAATACGAATCTCACTTCTGGTTATATTATTACAGGTTGGTGTTCGAGGAGCAGATGTGGTAGTGCTGGGTGTTGAAAAGAAATCCGTCGCTAAACTGCAAGAAGAAAGGACTGTTCGAAAAATATGTCTCTTAGATGACCATGTTGTTATGGCTTTCGCCGGTTTAACGGCGGATGCTCGAATTCTTATTAATCGAGCTCAAATCGAGTGCCAGTCTCATAAGTTGACAGTTGAAGACCCTGTAACCCTAGAATACATCACTAGATACATAGCAGGTTTGAAGCAAAAGTACACTCAAAGTAATGGTCGTAGACCTTTTGGCATCTCATGCCTGATTGGTGGATTTGACTATGATGGCAAGCCACACTTGTTCCAAACTGAGCCATCTGGAATTTACTATGAATGGAAAGCTAATGCTACAGGCAGATCTGCAAAAACTGTACGAGAATTCTTGGAAAAGAACTACACCGGTGAAGAGGTTGCATCTGAAAAGGGAGCTGTCAAGGTAATATTTTTTTTTATCTATTGATATTTATTTGACTTTTATTTAAGTTATGTGTACTCTTTATTAATTTCATATTTTTCATGTGAGATACTCCAAAGACCCTCTATAAAAAGATACAACTATCCTGCAATAGTTCCAACTTTTAATCATTACTTAACATTCCTATTGCAGCTGGCAATCCGAGCTCTCCTAGAAGTGGTGCAGTCTGGTCAGAAGAACCTTGAGATAGCTGTCATGAGACGCAACCAGCCAATCCAAATGCTGGACGCTGACACTATCAACTCCTATGTCTCAGTAATTGAAAAAGAAAAGGAAGAAGAGGCAGAAAAGAAGAAACAAAAGAAGTAAAAAGAAATTAATATTAACTTTTATGTAACATGGTATAAGGAGTTCATTACATTTATTTCAATAAATGCATTTTTCTTAAGAATTTAGTAAATCAATAGTTTTTGAAATCTGGGAGTAGAGTTCCTTCAACTCAGAGCCACATTCTTGGCTTGCACCCTTGCTTGTTATTATATCATTGAACATCTGGTCCCATTCTCCATGGTAATGTCCAGAAAGTCCAGTGCCTCTCTGAAACATAAAGTTACTATTTAGCAGAAGATACTCTTAATTTTTAGAAATAGCTTCATGGCATTGTACGGATCTGATGTCCAGCTGCATGAAAGCACTAAAAACTCACACTAGATCACTTTAATATGTTTGGTTATTACATTTAAACAGAATAGGCCATATAAAGGGTGGCCTAAGTTTTAAAATGCTTTCATGCAACTGGGCATAAGCCAGATTTTATCATATCCATTACTGACCTCTACCATAGAAACATCATCATTCTGATCAATGCTGATAGATGGCAGCAGACAGTTCAAAGCATTGTGTGCATCATCAGTACTGTCACATTTCTGAAGAATGCTTCTTGCAATACCTTTGTCTTGTTCAACATTGATAGTATATTGTGCTAATAGATCTGCACCATGGTCCTCAACAGGCACAGAATCTAGTTCAGGCATGCTCAAGAACTGGCCAGTAAATGAGTCTGATTCGTTGTTCTGCTGGTTTGACTCATCAGTGAAATTTATCAGTATTTCTTCTGATTTCATACTAAAGAACACAAATAAGATTTTGTTTATTTCTGTAAATGTATGTATGCTAAGTCATGTCAATAGTGAATATTAGTAAGTATTTGAATGATTACCCAAATTTCACATTCCTTGGAACTATTTGGATTTCTTCCTTTTCTGCATCAGTTACTGGCTCTATATAGGTTTTGGAAAAGGAGAAATAATGGATTAGGATAGGATTTGGGGTAGGGTGGAAGGAAAAAGGTGTTTAAAAGGAAATTAAAGTAAAAACATAGTATAAAGGAAAGGTTGGATAGACCTGGCTGTGGAAACTGTTTATCTGTATCATTTGATTTTGGATTGAACCAATCCAAATAAAAGCTCTCTTCTTTTTCATGGTGATTCTCTGGTGTACCTGCAATGATTTAAAAAAAAGTACAAATGCGGTTACATACATTTCCCGGTTGAAAAAGTTAGTATGTAGTAGCATTTTTTTTGTCATGAGACACCCACTTCTGTAGTTGCACTTTAGCCTAGAACACCTATATTAACATACAGTTATTAAAAGTTAGAAGAAGATATACCTTCACAGTTAACAGATTTTGGAGATGCTTGGGAGTATAAGTCTCGAGCTGCTTTTTGCAAAGCAACGCGGAGAGTCTGACGAGCCTTCTGAAGTGGAGTCATATAAGGGAACAGTTCCTCATTTGTATAGACACTCTAAAACAATACTCAGAGCATTAAAAGCAGATAATAGATAAAACAATACGACTACAAACTTACACCTTCAGGCTTGAGTTTATGTCTAGTTTGTACCTTCTGCTTAAAGTTTTTCTTTATTGTTATGGCTTTCCTGTTAATTTTATTCAGAAGTTCCGGTCTACCAAATTGAAAATAGTCATGAGCATACTCGTGCATGTATGGGTTGCTAGAATTGCACAATGGATCTTGAGAATGCGATGTTACTTTTCGAAAACCATACAGATTCAGTTGCCTCACAAAGCTCGATATATTAGTAGTTTTAAAAATTGAATGGTCACATTGAAGATAGCTGTGAAGGATCCTGTAATTCAATAAAATTGTTCTTCCGGTTCCACCCCATAATATAGCATCAGTCCTGAGATTCAGCAAGTACCACAATTTCTGAGGAAAACGCATTTGAAACATGGCGTTCGCTTCGTCTTGCATTTCTACGTCCTACGTCTTTTTATTATGTTCTTTCTTTCTTTTTTGTTAGGTTTAATTTTTACAATACCTACCTACCAAAATCAAAAGTTTAAAAACCGCGCGTCATGAAAAGAAGAATATCAGTTTGACAACTTTGAGCATAGAGAAAAGAGATGTTGCCACACCACCACATTGTACGACTGCGGAACCCTCAGAATAATGACCACGAGATTATGACGTATATTTCGTGACGTGTATACGACGTGACCTGAGGTGCGTGCCTTCTACCCATTGGTACTAAGTAAATAAACATGCAAAATTTTACCTCACTGTGTAGAATGTGTTTGTGATTTAAGCAAAAGTTTAGTGTTATGTAATTCAGAATAATAACGACATTGCACAGGTCAATTTTTTTTACGGCAACACTAGATATAAATCTTTTGTTCTGTGAACAGTAAATGTCAACGTCAAGCATTGTACTGTGCTGCTGTCATCTCTTCTGTCATTCTGTCAATCAAATGTCAATTTCATTTTCATCTTTTGTGTTGTGTTTTTGTTAAAATAATGCAGTTTTACCATTTTACGGACAAAATTATCTTTTTTATTTAACTTTTATTTAGAGGCTCCAACAATACTACTGACTTCTATCTGAAAAGGTTACATAAACATTGGGGAATTCCGTAAAAAATAAATTAAGTATAAATAATAGTATAAAAATTATATACTTTCACCGGTGTCCAAGAGTTCTTTGTTCATTCGATAAATTACAATAGATGAATCCTAGTGAAGTCTTATCCCCATTCTTTGTACACCGAGACTAAATATCAGAAGGGATCATTGGCTATAAACTTAGACAATGGACAAATCTAGGTATGTTACCCAGGCAGGATTATTCTGACCAGTAAAGTACTGCCAAAACAGCCAATTATTACAAAAACATACTTAAATAATTATTCTTATTATTATTATTCTGCTTGGCTACTAGTTTAGTAGGTTGGCTTAGGATCATCTTTATCAAATACCTATTAAACTTTTCAGGTTTTCTATGCTGCTTTTGGAGCCTGGAGAAATATATTTTGAAGATTACTCTTGCACTATGAATGATGCAGTTTTAAAAAGTGTAAATGCTATCCAGGGACGGTTGAAATTGTGCTCAAAATCCCTAGTATTTGAACCCAGAGACTGGGCCTTCCCACTTTATAAATTACAATTTAAAGATGCAAGTGACATTTCCATAGCACACCCTAAAACCAATGAAGCTCCGAAAAATGCAATTAAAATGAAGGTGCAACAATATTCTGAGATGCTGGAAGACAACATACTGGCACCATACAAGTTTGTGTATGAAGAGAGGGAGTTTTACTTCTTTTTTGATTTTGCTTTGGCTGAAGAGTGTTTGAGTCAGATGTTACAGTTGCAACGAGCTTCAACCCTTCATGCTCCAGAGCATAACAGTATGGTGGCTACGATCTTACACTCTCGATACACAAGGATGGTGTTTGACCCAGTTATGATGGATGACTTTACGGAGAAGATTGTCTGTGAGCTGCAAGCGGAGAAGATATCACCGCTAGTGAGGCACCAGGGGAAGCTCGCACTCACACCCACCACACTTTACTTCCAACCATTCAACAACATTGAAAGTGTGAGTCACTCATTCATGACTCATTTTAGTTTTGTATTTTACTGATCTTGTAATATGCTACAAGATCTGTATCTTGTTTATCTGTATATCATAGAATTCTTTTTTATTAAAAAAAAATGTAA
Source organism: Plutella xylostella (assembly GCF_932276165.1). NCBI lineage: Eukaryota > Metazoa > Arthropoda > Insecta > Lepidoptera > Plutellidae > Plutella > Plutella xylostella. The sequence goes on along the minus strand of NC_063984.1, from coordinate 3,433,960 downwards.
TAATCAAAAAAATATTGTGTTTTCAGAGTCCAATATTAAAATTAAAACTTTCCAAATTAAAAAGAATTTATAAGAGGAGATTTCTGCTTAGACATGTGGTAAGATAATACTATGGTGTAAAATTTTGTGATATTTATATTTTGAATGCATATTTTAGAATTTTTCCAAAAAAATTAATGGTTCTCAATGTTAAGCTTTTCCCTTTATAATTTCAGGGTCTCGAGTTATACAGTGATGAAGAGAGCATGGTGCCCCATATATACTTGTCATTCCAATCAGAACATGAACGGGACACCCTCTATAATGTTATAGAAAAATCTCCAGAAGCCAGTCTAGAAAGGGTGCATCCAGAAGAAATGACTCTTCAGTGGCAGAATGGAATTGTATCAAATTATGACTATCTTATTTATTTAAATTGGTAAGTTTCACAGGACTTTTAAAATGGAAAAGTAGAGTTCCTGGGAAATTAAATTTATTTGTATTGCATGAAGAACATGCGGGAGGACCTGATTGTATTTTGTAGGAAGTGGAATGAGGAGGCCATGGTTAGAAATAGGTGGCAGAACCAGAGAGAGACCTATGACCAGCAATGAGACAAATTGGGTTAGTAAAAAAAAAAATTACAAAAAATACTTTATAATTTCCTTGTACTTTCAGTTATTTTGCAATCATTAACTGTGTATTGTTTCAGTCTAGCAGATAGAAGTAAGAATGATCTGACACAATATCCCGTGTTCCCCTGGGTGGTGGCTGACTACAGCTCTAAGATATTGAACCTGGACAAGGCGGAGAGTTTCAGAGACCTGTCCAAGCCCATGGGGGCTCTGAACCCGGACCGGCTGGAGAAACTGCTCGAGAGATATGATGAGATGTCTAGTCCTAAATTCCTTTATGGATCTCATTATTCTGCCCCTGGTCTTGTGCTGTTTTATTTAGTAAGTTTCTATCAATATCTATTACTTAATGAAATTCATGTAAAAGCTCGTTTGGTTTTATTTTATTTACTGGTATTTTGTATGACATGATTTTACTAATGAGTATATGTTTTTTTCTAATGAGTATTTGTTTTTACAGGTAAGGAAATATCCGCAATACATGTTATGCTTGCAAAATGGCAGATTTGATCATCCAGACAGAATGTTCAATTCAATTTCAGATGTTTATAACAATTGTTTGCGAAATATGTCTGATTTCAAGGTAAGATATTATACACTGACCGAACATTCTCTATTAAGAATAATAATAAAAATACGACCAATATAAATTGAGGCCACTCTTGTTTCTGTAATTAACATGTATCACTCTTCATATCAATAATATATTGCCTCTTTCTGCTAACAGTAGAGCATCAGTGGAGACTCAAGATTAGTTAGTATTCTCTCTAAAACCTAAAACATCTATTCTAGGAACTGCTGCCAGAGTTCTACGACACCGACGGAGGAGGCGACTTTTTAATGAACAAATACGAGATCCACTTCGGCGAGCGCCACGACGGGTCGAAGGTCGACAACGTGGCGCTCCCGCCGTGGGCCAGCGGCGCCCAGGACTTCGTGAGCAAGCTGAGAGAGGCACTGGAGTCTGAGTACGTGTCCAGACATCTGCATTTATGGATTGATCTCATTTTCGGCTATAAGCAGAGGGGGCCGGAGGCAGTTAAGGCTAATAATGGTGCGTAGAGAGATTTCTAGGTATATAATTATGTGAGTAACCTCTTTGTGTGGTACATTTAATTTGATACATGATTTATTAGGAATGAGACCCTATATAATAATATTGTATAATAATTTTACGTCTGGCTACTATTGCCCAGAGCAATTAATAATTTTATTGTCTTGTATCGACGACATCTTGGTGACGAAACTTGCATACCAGTGCGACTAAACTTCAGGAGCATTAGTAATTTTCGAGACTTACTTAAAAATATTTTGTGTCATTTCATGGTTATTATAGATAAATTAATATTCTAATTTCCTACATATTAAACTATCCGTCACTCTTCCAGTGTTCTACCACCTGTGCTACGAGGGCGCGGTGGACCTCGAGAGCGTGGGCGACATGAACGACCGCCACGCACTAGAAGTCCAAATCATGGAGTTCGGACAAGTCCCCAAGCAACTCTTCACTCGGCCGCACGTCCGCAAAATCACCCACCAAATACCGAGACCTGTGGCTAACAATGACGAAGTTATTAACTCGTATAAATTGGAATGCGTTGACACGATAAGTTTGCATAGAGAGGAGGTGACGGCGGCGTTGGTTCATGACAATAAGGTGGTGTCGGTCGGGAAGGATGGTACGCTTAAAGTGTACGATATTGATCTCAAGAAGCAGATAAGGAGCGTTATTTTGTGTGCGACGCCGCTCAGTTCGTGCGTGATGGTGGATGATCATACGGTGGCGGCTGGGTCGTGGGATAACGATATGTAAGACTCCTTTGTTTTTATTATAGATTTTGGCAGTCTTGCGCCCTATGCTCGGTATGCTGAAGTAATTTGGACGATCGAATGGCGTAGTGGTTAGTGGCCCTGACTGCTATGCCGAAGGTCCTGGGTTCGATTCCCGGCTGGGGCAGATATTTGTTTAAAAACAGATATTTGTACTCGGGTCTTGGGTGTTGATATTTATATTTAACACACACGCACTCACGCCTTGTACTAATGTACTCCCTTGCGGGGTAGGCAGAGGTACATTGATGCACCCACTTTTCGCCAGAGTGTTATGTTAGTCCCAATGTAATAGGGGGCGGGCCTATTGCCATTTTACGGGCACATCCATTTATATTTAGTATCTATCTATCTATGTATTTGTGTAGATATATCAGCTGTCCGACACCCATAACACAGGTTCTACCTAGCTTGGGGTCGGATGGCCGTGTGTGAGATGTCCCCACATATTTATTTATTTATAATTTTGATTGTTACAGATACATGTACGATGTGGAATACGGGAAAGTCGTCGAAAGTTTTAGGGCCCACGATGATTCAGTCAGCTGCTTGCTGTGGCTTGAAAACGGTACGTACATTAGCTAGATTTACTACAAATATCCCTTTTTATAACGTTACACAGGGTGGAATTATATAAGAGAAAGATCCGTAGACATGTTAATTTTCCAAACAGCCAAATAAGTACGTCTCCAAAAGAATGTAATGTCATTAAAGTATCATAGGCCCTAGGTGAAGCCACTCTAGCTTGACGACACGATTCTTGGGATACTGCTGCTCCAACCATGTACGGCTGTATCACTAGGTACCTATCTCGTTTCAAAGCGTACCGGTACCTACCGATGGCATGACAGCTCTCCGAAACTTCCTATATCATCAACGAATAACAGCTCCTATATCCTTGCCCTAACCCCATCCACTGCACCACAGAGCGCCTCCTAATATCTGGCGGCTGGGACTGCGTGGTGCGCGTGTGGGGGCGCGGGGGCGGCGCGGGGGGCGGGGGGCGCGGGGGTGAGGGGCGCGGGCGCAGCCGCCTGCGCGCCGAGCGGGACCACGACGGGAAGATCACCGCTGTTACGTACAGGTTAGTTCTACATAATTATATACTTTATGTATACAGAGTATGTTCAGGAACGATGACCACAAATGATGACACACTATGATCCCGCCGAGAAGTTTCAAAAATTTTGAACAGAAAAAAAAATATATATTCTGGGCAATGGTCGGCATTCGTGACCTTTCTATGGCCCCACTACACGTCCGCGGATGCGTCCGGAGACGTACGCGGATGCATCTGCAGACGAATCTCTGTTGATCGGTCAGTCTGAGTCGAATATCGGCAGAGCGTAGGCTACTCGTAAACATGGACATCGAAAAGGCTGCGGAAATTGTATCCAGTTCACGCGTAATTTCATGAGAATTATAAAGAAATATATATTTTAATTGTATAAGTACTTACAACATTTTTATTTTCATGATATTTGTTCTTTGGATTCCACAAGCAATTTTTTGCTTGATATAATTCAATAAATTAAAAAAAAATCGATTGTCATAATACTCGCCATTTTACTTATTAGCACGCGTGCTTTAGCTTCTGCGGTTTCTCAATGACTGTTGCGCTAGCGGACGTGTGGTCGCGATGCAAGACGCTCGCGCTTGAACCCTTTGATCTGTGCCACAAAAACCCCGACAACAAACGGATCGGTGGCAGATGCGTCTGCGGACGTGAAATACCTCGACAGATGCCCAAATCATCCCCTCTACAAGTCCGCGGAGGTCATCTCCGGATGCATCTCCGGACACATCCGCGGACGTGTAGTGGGGCCATAAGTTAGAACGTCATCGCCACTCATCGCCTCAATGCGAGCGTTCCCTATTCTTTGTTTGAACTTCCCCTCTGCACAGCCGCACACCTCATAACTATACGTACACATTACTACACATACGTAACTCATCACCTAACCACAAAATGGCTGGAAGAAAAATGCGATCGATACCTAAGTTTATGCTAAAGATATCTGATAGCAGGCATGAGACATCACCTAATCTTCATAATTAGTAAATAGCTGGCGTAACTTTTGAGCTATGACGGACTATCTATCGTAGCGTAGGTGTATGGTGATACTACATACTGAATAACAACTTTCTTGGCAAGATTGTTGTGACGTCACTGTGCTAGTAGTGTTAATAGTATGTAACGTTACGCGTTTGTTTTGTTTTATTTTTGAATTGTGAAGATCTAATCTCTCCCGTTTCCTGCAACCTAAATGTTACGAGTGTGAGTCAACTGCTCCGAAACATCTTTTATCACTATTGATTACGTATGTTTTGTTACTGTGTAGATTATATTTTCCGAATGACTGGGTACTGAATTTCATCGCCGGTAACCTACCCGTTATATTAAGTACAACAAGCGAAGCTCGCTAGCAACAGCATTAGTATAAAAAAACATATAGTAACTATAAAAGGTGAGTCTTTATTAAGTGCACAACCGAAAGTAGGTCACCGAGCTCTTCACCAATTTTTTTATCAATTTTAGCAATATTATTTAACTTGTTATGAAAATTTTCGAAACAGCTGATTCAAACGCTTTCCTACCTACCTAAAGTTTGTACGTATGTACTAATTGTACTAACTAATACATATTACATACCTTATCATTATCAGATTACGGGAGATAGGAAAATGCGCGAACCTGCGTAATTGGTTTACTCTGCAATCGTCCATCAAGTGCTGTCTAGTCGATATAGAATCCTGATCGAACTATTGTAAATAATTTATCTAGGTAGGTAGGTATAGGCAACCTGGTCCCTGTTTAAGTACAATTTTATGAAAATCAGTTCAGCTTTTAAGCTGTTCTCAGTTTGATAGCCTTTTGGTAGCCCAATGTACTTGACATAATGGATTATGACTAACTATATGTAATTTCCTTTCATGCATAGATATGGCAATAATATTTATACATGATGGTTATATGGTTACCCATAACAAAATCGTTGTGTGGGTACACAATTTCATAAATAAATAATCTACCTGAGCTTTTCATTGTAGATATCGATCCATGCACGTAATACGTGTCATATGTACGAAGTTCTTGAATTTTGTAAACCTAATGCCTGAAAAAGAATCCCTTACCAAATATTCATAAATTACTGTTTATTTCAGAAAAAAACGTCTGAAAAAGTATTGACCTCTTTCCGTGTTACTAAAATTACTTAGCCGTCCCACAGCCATACCCTACTTCCATTATACCTTTGCCCTACAAATCACATTAACTTCTACTTATTTATTACCAACACCCACACAGCACACCTACAAACTAACTACACGAAGCAATTGTCTAATTTGTCTATGGATTCTAGGCGGCGCGGCCACGACCTCCGCGAAGCCCGAATCGATATCATATCGGGCACAAGCGACGGGGAGGTGTACATTTGGAGTTTGCAGTCCAAGGAAGTTTTGAATAAGATCTGCGTCACATCGTCGCCTATCAGAGGAGCATGCTTCGTGGAGTCAGGAGATAGGGTCGTCACAGTCAGCGAGGAGGGAGAAATGAATGTCACCGATCTTAGTGTTTCGCATTCTGTAAGTATGCTTTACTTAATTTCTAGTTAAATTTTTAGATATTTTTGTTTTAGTCTATGAAAATACGTTATCCAAATTCATTTGTCAAGAATATTCCTGCTAGCCTAACCATATCAGAACACAAACGCACTGGCTGAATAAGGCTCTACATTAACGTTTCCAACGTAGGTACTTATACATAATACATAGAGTGAGTGTATGTGGTGCAGCGATGTATAAGCCGCTACGAAATACGAACGATGCAGACATGGTTTCGATTGGTGCTTTCAGTTTACAGTGTAAACCAGCCCTTATAGCTGTACTACTACGTGTACTCTACGTCGTAGGTACATTATATTTTAAATGAATATGAAGTCTGATTACTGAGAATATTGGAAGCCTGTTATTTACCAAACATACAATAAATTAATAATAAGGAAAAATATGGTTTACCCTGATCTAGAAACTCATAAAGCAAAAATAGTTGCACAACCGAGTTTAAGGATATTTAATCGACACATACACTAATTTTCTTTTCAGTCATCACAATATGGTTAATATAAATCAACTCCTCATCATCATCAGTCTATAGCAGCTCACTGCTGGACGTCGTAGGCCTCTTCCAAAGCACGCCACAGCATACGATCTGTAGCTTCCTGCATCAATCACCAATCCTCACCCCCTCCTAATCTCCACAGGTATACCACAAGCAGTTGCCTACGCCCATCAGCTCGCTCTGCTGGGACGGGCGCCGCGTGCTGTGGCTCGGCGGCGGCGGCGCGCTGCTGCAGTGGAACATGACCGAGGTGGCGCGCGTCAGTGACCAGACTGTACATGACGGTGGGTACTGCACTATTACTACTACTAGTAACCCTCACAGGTATACCATAAGCAGTTACATGACCGAGGTGGCGCGCGTCAGTGACCAGACTGTACATGACGGTGGGTACTGCAGTATTACTAGTAGTAACCCTCACAGGTATACCACAAGTAGTTAACCGAGGTGGCACACGCCAGTGACCAGACTGTACATGACGGTGGGTACTGCACTATTACTACTTCTACATAGTTGGGCTGTGCGTTACTAGAACTCAAACTGCCGCCGACTGAGTATCGGTTTAGTAAGCAGATTATTCACTGTTTGCTAGTTTTAGGCTCACTGTCTCTATCTACTAGTCCATTGATTCTATAGTAGCTCTGAATCAGTCAGAGGCGTAACATAATTTCCCTTTAAATTCCGAATGGACTAAATTATACCTGAAGCTATTGGTTTCCATATCCCCTCCACTTGAGACATAAACAGCTTTACTTATACTTACAACTGTAGTTTTTATTCGTGAATATTCCATTGTTAAACCAGTGTTTTTATTCCAGATTCCATAAATAGCATCTTCCTGGACCGAGCCTCCCGCACCCTGGTCACCGCCAGCAAAGACAAAACTGTGAAAGTGTTCAAGTTGATAAACGACTCCTGACGAAAGATAGAATCTGAAGGACAGTATTATTACCATTTCTTTAGTCTACTCTTTAATACTTTTGTGCTCGATAGATTTAAGTGTTATAAAAATGTGATATTTTATGTATAATTGATTCCAATATTTTATTATGACAATAATGATCAAATAAATCTTTTTATAAATATTTTTTTCTTCTAGACTTACTACCAAAACATAGAATATATCAAGATATGCATGAAATGATTGAAAAATCGAGTGGTCTAGCATGAAAAATATAACTACAACTACACCTATGATCATCTAATAACCAAGATATACCTACATAGAACAGGTAAGACAAAATTCATCGAGTCTTTTAATTTATTACCTCTTCGCCCTTACGTAACTATTCTGTACATCGGTAGGTGTTAGTTTACATAATATCATATCGATATCGTATCCCTAGATAACATTTTGCACCCCAGTTTGCAGGTGAAAAATGTTGCCGTTAAGTTTATCTATAAATATCAATGACTAAAATATTCATATAAACTTATCTAGCTTTGACCTGCAACTCTGGACCAAAACTTTTTATTGGGGTAACTGATACCTAGGTATTATTAGTTGACTGTTTATTTATTTTTAAAGCAAAAACGAAAAGTCGATTTTGTACTTACCTAATACTTAGATCCGTAACGGATTATTAGAATGCGGTTCTTTTAATTTGAGGGGCGATTTTTATCGAAACATTTCAGTAGTTCAAAAGACATGCGCTATTTATAATTTATCGTCATTGCCGGGTTTTACTTGGGCTGGGCTATCTGATAAGTGATACAGTAGGTCAGTTACGATCAAATAAATTTAATCCAATTAGACTAAAGCAGCTACATCAAACTGGTATGGCCCATATTGTCGTCCCGTACTATTCGTACGTAAGAATTACGTGAATGCTCAACGTAATATTTTCAAACGTCATTTTGACAGTATTACAACAGGTGCAAATACAACATTGCTACGACCTTGGCATAATGATGAGTGTATTTAGCGAGACTTGAATGAGATCTGAAAATTGCTTGCTCACTACATAATCGTTTGGAGTGGTTTCTATTATGGTTCGGACACCAAGACTCAAAGAGGACACACAGAAATAAATAATCATATATGTGAGTATATTTAAGTAATTAAAATTTCCCAATTGCTAAAATTAAAACTTAATAACATTATAATAAGACGATGAAAAGACAACAACTAACTGATCTACACAGAAACGGACTCTACCATAGTTTTCTTGATAAGTTCCCCGAAATTCTCGGTTGTTTCAGCCGCGGGGTCGGGCGGGGCGGGGGCGGCGGCGGCGGGGGGCGGGGCCGGCGCCTCCACCTCGCCGCCGCTATGGCTAAACCAGTTCTCATCGTTCCCGACACTCTGGACCTTGTTATTCGTGTGATACGGTAAGGACATGAGTGTCGTATACTGTTGCTGCTCCGCCTTGTTATCGGCCGCGTCGGCGCTGGTCTTGTACATGTCGTAGTGGCTGGAGGACATCTGGTGATACTGCAGCTGGTCACGCGCGCCCCCTGGCGCCTTGTGCAGGTACTCGGCCGAGTACATGTGCCCGTAGTGGCTGAACATGGTCATGTGCGAGTTGTGCGCGAACTCTTCGAAGCTCGACGCCGAAAAGCTCTGGAAACCCTTGAAGTGGTGGTTCTCAGAGTGCTGAGCGTACGTGTAGTTGAGATCACAAGGAAACCTTTGTACATTGTGTTGCATGTTTTCGAAACCCATGGTGTTGGGCATGGAATAGGGAGGACCTTTCCCTTGCAGGATGCTGGAGGTGTAAGGGTCAGCGTGGTTGGTGTGGCTACTCGTCTCTCCCATGTGCATGTTGCAGTTAGTGTTGACGCTGCTGTGACTTGAAGGATTTTCTCTGTATACGTAACTGAGATCCGGTTGTAGGTTATTGGGTTGAGTAGCAGGGATTGCGTTGTTGATATCGCAATGCATATTGCTGTAGCTTCCCGCGTTCACACATGTCTCGACTTCGACTCTGGGTGCGAGGGCGGCGTCCCGCAGGTGCTCCTCGGGGCGCGGCCGCTCCGGCTCGTAGCCCGCCGCCGCCGCCGCCGCCGCCGGCATGCACGCCGCCCGTGCCGCGTGCGCTTGAGCCCATTGCCTTTTAGCTGCCTCTTCCTCATTCTTCTTCTCGAGGCCTATTCTCATTAGCGTATGAATGAAGTGAGTTCTTACTCTTACAGGGTTGAACTCGATTCGCCCAGTAGTATTGCTGCATCCATCCCGGGTACATCCGCAGGGAAAGTTTAATCTGTCGACTTGGCATTTTATACCGGCCAAACTGCAAGAGCATGTCTCCGGGTTACACACTCCTTTACAAGCGCAGCCGCAAAATTCTCGTGAAGTTCTTATATCTCTACATTCATCTTTCTCGTACCCTTCTATTTTTCTTACACCAGCGGCGCGCAATAACCCCCTTCTTTGTCGCGTAGGGACTGGTTGTAAGAAGTAATAGCTGTCTAGATCCAGTTCAGATTCTGAAATGTCACTGGCCTCTTCCTCAGTGTCGCTGTCTTCGCTCGACGAAAACGTAGCGCCTTGCAATGAATGCCTTTCATTTTTGAGTTGCTGCAAAATTTGTCTGTGCAATCTTCTTTGCTCTAATGCGTGCTCGGCTAGAGTAAAGTTGGCCGAATGTGAGTGGGTGTACTCCATCCCCAACGTTGAACCTCCTTGTGACGGCACACATGTGAACCCTTGTGATCGTGTGAAATAATAAACAGTAACGTTGTCAAACCGAATTCCTTCCTTTTTCTTTTTTGCTGCAGGTTCTTCGGAGGTTTCTTCCTCACATTTTCTCTTAAGACTACTTTTAAGGGGTTTGCTTATTTGTGCAGATGGGTTTTCGGTTTCGTTATTTTCTAAGACTTTAGGTTCATCAATGGTACTTGTGCCGGTTTTATCTATATTGTCATTTGATGATTCGGGGTTGTTTAGGCCGCTGCTGCACGGTAGTTCTAGGCCAAAAGTTGATAGTTTGGGATCTTCAGTGGTCTCAGAGCCGAGACCCGAGTCGCTGCCATCGGAGCGATCCTGACCCTCCTCTCTCTCCTGTCGCACCTCCTCTCTTTCCTGTCTCTCCTCCTCCCTATCCTGCCTCTCCTCCTCCGTATATGGTCTTTCCTCCTCTGTATCCGGTCTCTCATCCTCCCGATCTTGCGCCTCTTCCTCTCGGTCGGTTAACGCCGCGTCCGGTGGGAGGCTGCCCAATGCTGAATCCTCACTGTCTGCTGAAGCAGAGTCCGTTTTGATATCTTCTACGTCACTTAAAGTATCGTTATCATCTATTTTTACAGCGTAATCTATTTTACTATCACTACTCTCATAGAACTGAGAGTTGCTATTAACATTTACATCGATTTGATCATGAACGTTAATGTCTTCACTGTTAATGTCACTGTCACTAGTTTTGTCCTCCTTCACTGACGGCGATTCTTTTTCAGTGATTTCTTCTACTGCGTCTTTTTGAGTGTCTCTTGTTTCATCCGCATTGTTGCTATTAGATTCATAATCTCTGGGCTGTTCAGCCACGGCCTCTGCGGAAGGCTCCATTGTAACCTGGAATAGTTAAAAACACAGTTTAGAATACAATAAAGTTAACAAAGAAAAATCTTTACATCTTCTGGAACTGCACTGCGTTTCCATGCAATCGCTACCTCTAATCCAATGCGATAGAGGAGTTGTTTGCTTGGCAGTTTTCCGATACGACAACGATAGATAGCTAAAGTATAGGTTGGTTTTCTGGTCGTTGATAATGGAATAGGATTCCATTTATACCAAATACTTGCTATTAGCCTGGCATTAGAATAGAAAACATCTGCGCTTGTCTAAGTAAGTTGGGGTCGATCCACAATAAATCCGTCAAAAAGATAATCCAAAACCGGTACCTGTTTGAAAAGACGGGCGTCTGAGTTCACCGGCGTCTGTCCACCCGCCACCGGATCCGCCAGTCCATGATCACCAGCCTGCCGCTAGACCAGCTCATCTCATGTCACCACCGAGCGTTTCATACTCAAGCTAAGCAACCAACTTATCATAATTTTCTTTAAACAATTCGGTCACACAACTTCACTTTATCCAATCCAATGTCACTTTAATATCACTGTAATAAGCGTTCCTTTTGTCTGCAGTCTCCGCTGGCGGTTGAGTTTTAACCCTATTTATTTATTTTCCGTCTTCTTTTGACAAGGTTCGTTCTTCACAATATTTCAGTGTTCTTATTGCTTGATTTCAGTACGCAGCTGTTATTGTTGCACTACACGAGCGTCCGTTGCGGAATAAACAACAGCCACATTAGATTTTCAAACAAAAAAAAATGTGTACACTCGCACTGAGAGAAGCACTTTTACTACAGCGAGCTCGACTGTCCCACCTCGCATAATCACTCCGAGCGACTCGCACGACGCAGGCACGAATTTAACCGACCAAATGTGATAGCAGTACGAGAGTCGGTTTTACACGTTCTGTGGTGTCTTCTTAACTTGGTCGAGTGTGAATCGGTCTCCGCGAGGTGACGTCGCCCCGCGCGCCCGCCCCGCGCCCCGCTCGGCCTTGCCCCCACCCCCCACCGCTCACCCACCGCCGGTCGCTCCGCGCAAGCGCGTTCCATTTCTTGCGAATTCAGTTATACCAATAACTGCTAATAATATTACCCCTCCTGATGAATATAATTGCTAGGTGCAGTGCTGTAGATTGCACATGTTGGATTTGAATATAGATGAAGCAATGAATGTTTAGAATGTTTGCCTTGAACTAAGAACTGGGCCCAAGTTGGGCCGGCTCAGCTCAGCTGGCAGTAATAATAATAGTGTAACCGTCCGAAAGGACAAAAAAGGATGGTTACCATCACCACACTATTCGCTTACATAGAAAGGACCATAGTTACCTCAGCTCAGCTGATAATTATTGTATTATGCAAACGTTATGTGGCAATATAGATTTTTGTAATCATGACATAATCAATACAACATCGCATAGCGACAGTAATATTTATCTGCTATTGACCAAGTTATTTGTACTATTCCAGCAGGTGACTGCAGGATCTGAAAAGTTCGGGTCGAAGCGAGTATTTGCTTCGACGCTGGTATCCCCGAGCTTTTGCTCTTGGGCCAACTCAACATTTTGTACGTCATGACGGCCCTATACATGTATACCGGCGCTGTACATGTCTCGAGCTTATGTACTAACTTGTATTATATCTACCCACCCTCCTTTTTGTGCTAGAGCTTTATTTGTGCTTATTTTCCTTTTTTCAATCAACGTATGCTGTTGTTATGCACGGGCCGTCGGTACGATGATCGTGGGTTTTATTTATAGCATAAGCAGCTACGAGTTATTATTGAAGTTTCCTGTCCGCCTGTGGCTGGTGATTTGCTGATGGCACGGAGTCTGGTCTGCTTGTAGCTCGAGCAGCTCCAAGTCCAGGTTCAAGTGAAGTTCGTTTCCCGCACAAATTGCCCCTCGACTGAACCTCCACATAGCTATTCCGGGGCGAGGCAGTGCTATACACACCTACCGCCTGCTATACGATAATCAATAGATATTTTCAGGAGGCTTTCGCAGAGAGCGAAAGCGACGGAGACATAAGGCTGTCTTGCTCCCTCCCGTAATATACGTAGAATGTTGCAAAGAAGGAGATAAAGCTTTTGGATTTCGTTTTTAATATTGCCTATTAACAAGTTTAGAAAGTATTTGTATGTGTTTCCGATATAATCTTGGTATAAATAGGAAAGAATGCACCATGGCCGCAGAGCATGAATAAAAAAAAAAGATAAATCATATGACGCAGCGAAACCTGTTACAACTGTTTTACATTCTGTACGTTGACCCAAGTTCGGTGCTCTATCAAACGCGCGAGACCTCATTTTGTGCAGTAATTATTTGATACGATGATTCGCTGGCAGACTTCCATAAGTAGCTAAAGAAAAAATGCGGGAACTCTAGATAGACCCCTTTTCATATTTACTCAGGTAAATTTTTGGTAATTTTTACCTGGGTTGACCCAAATACAGATTAGGGTAGGACAGATTCTACAGTTTTGAGCTGGTCTGAATTTTACATTTGTATGAAGTAGAGGCTTATAGCTCTTCATTTGTGCTCTTACCCTGCCACAGTCCTTGAACTATTCCAAAATTCGGATTAGATGTTACCTAGCTATCTGTTGGTATAGGCGGTATGAAATGGATAAAATATTTTAATCTGCAATAAATCCACGAGACACGACCATTAGTAGTAGTAGTGAGTAGTTGCTCGTACACACAGCTTTATTATGTACTTACGTAAGTATATGGATCCATAGACATGACATAGAGTGAGGTAGCGCCACTCGCGACTCATGTAATCGTTCACATGGAAACCATCGCGAAAAACAAACTTCCAAGCAAGCAGTATCGCCGTCATTATAGGACGGACGTGTAGAGTTGGTATGAATAAATTAGTACATAGTGTAAATGTACGAGCCATATGTATACGACGCTGGGGGAGGGTGGTAGGGAGGCAAGAGGGTTACTCTATGCTGTCGAAAAACTAACGAACGAGAGCTGTCGTGCAACCGGCATGTTTAATACAACGAGATAGAGTCGTGGATGGCGCAAGCAGCGCCCCGAAACTTCGTTGTTCGTCATATAGAGTGAACCTCCAGACGGGGGTAGATTAAATTTCGTACCCACCGCTCGCTGCCTCATGGCTCGCCTGTATTCATCACTATAGGGCTGCTTTTCTCCACCATTTCTATTCTAGGACACAATCTTACGTTGATATCGGTACTGTAGAAAGTTAGAAGTTTTAAGAGGCTTCGGTGATGAAGAAAACAGTTATTCCAGGAGCTTAAAGCTTAGCAACACCACTGCTTTATTAATAGACGTTTACGTCAAAAGAAAGGGGCCAATGAAACACCTAAAACTTTTTAAACTTTGCTTACCTACCTTCCTTACTGGTGGAGGAAACAATAATTATGATATAAGAGTAGCCAAGCCAGACTCATTTAAAATAAAAATACAAACGAATTTAGTGGTCTACCCAGCACTCAATCTCCCCATACAATACAAACGTGGATTACGGGCTGATGATGATGGTAATACCTTCGATATTGACAGACAAAAATCACTCAAACTTATAACACCTGTTTATTCCCGGTCGTTTTTTAAATACAGAGGTAACCATGACGGTGAAGCATCAGGTTGTCTCAACCCTGGCACTTGGCCCGGGGGGATAGACTCGTACATCAGGCGCTGGTCTGATTTTTTACACGTCTGTAGCCAATGGATTATCTTGGGTAAATAATAGTTAGCAGGAAAAGTTTGATAGTGGCACTGCCTTCCACCACCTTACTTTTTACATACTATTTATAGTTGTGTAGGTACGATAGCAAGGTAACTACTATACGTACGTATTTATATTGTACCTACCTGAGTATGGTACCACGAAAGGTCACCGAAGGCTAACTTTAGATTTACTTACACTATTTTCCACTCAATGTAATATCATTTGTCGTTTCAAATACGATCTATACATTCCAATATTCATTCCTTGGTAGACATTACATGTTTAATGTGAATAAGTATCTAAAGTCTATTTTTTAATCTCAGATAGGTACTAAGTTGGCAGATTCTGAACGGTTCATCATCAGTCGATTGTCCCGCCAATAGAACGATACGTTACTTAATCGCGGGACAATCGACTGATGATGAACCGTTCAGAATCTGTCCATTTAGTATCTGAGATAAAAAAAAAACAGACTTTAGGTATACTTATTCTTCTTCGAGATTCAGGCTGCTGCCGCATCTATCCTTCTATGACCTATGTCAATGGCCAGCAGTTTATGAGTACCGAGATGCAATATTTTCGATAAGTAGTTATAACGTCGTTTTTTTGATGTGGTCACAATAATGAATAGTTGGGTAGTTAAGTACATTATTTAATATAATCTGCTGCTATCTTTAGGTAGGCGTGATAACATTCAACCTAGCCTTAACTTGATAACATACAGATAAGTTGCGCTGGCATTATTCAAGCTGAAAACTGAAAATGAAAATATTTTCCATAACCATTTATTATGTATATGGCTATCAAAATGATCTGTGTGTGGGTACATTTTGTACATTCTAAGTAGGTAGTTTCTGCTGACGGTTGTCTAGAAACTTTTTGTTTAATATACCTACGTAGGTACTTACCTAAATATCTAGATAGACGCAAAGCTGCACACCCCTTTGCGTTTTTTTTTAATTATAAATCCGAACTGCAACTTACATTCAATTAAGAATTACGGTGATAATGCAATATTCCTGGATTTGACTATTTAGGAATTTAATTGCTGTTGGTAGGGTCTGAGTAGATCTAGATTAACTTACATAATGCCTAAGTTGCCTAACGTATCGATTACAAGTAAAACTGCAATCATAAATACTCAGACAATTTCAAAACAGACTTTCGCGGAGTTCATGTGTATGGGCTATAAGCACTCTCTAAAAAGGGACATGATTGTGGTTTAGGTAGAATCAATATTAAGTATACAGGATGTCCCTTTAGTCAAAATCTTGCCTATAGGAGGTGATATAACTCGTCATTCTAAACACTTTCTTCTAGGAAAAAAATCAAAAATAAGAACTAGGACAGGGCGTTATCACTGAAATAAAAATGAGTATTAGGGGGAAAAGGCACTCGAACCAGCCACGTAAACTAGGTCTATATCTACCTATTATACTCACATTAAAATGATATGCCCACTATAAGCATTCTCGTGAACCGTGGTGTAGGTATGTCTAGTATAGACGTTGCAATCATTATAAGTGCTGTGACCTAACGGTAGTAGGTAGGTATATGTTGGATGGTACAGTCAACCCAGTTAACAGATACAAAAGTGTTTTTTTACAACAACAAAAATACTTATTATTAATGAAAATAGATAGGTACCTGCATACTAATTGTCTATCTAAGTAAGTTAGACTTTTTAGTGTGCTCTATTTCTTTTGCGTTCTAAACACCCGCTAGACGTGGTTAAATTTTATTGATAATATTATTATTCTTCTGGTATACGTACATTTATACATATACATAATAAAAATACATAAAATAAAAAAAAATATGCTAATCCTCAAAGGGAAAAAATACAAAGAACAAACAGAGTTATCATTCATAAAATTTAACTCTACGTCTAGCGGGTGTTTGACAATTCAATTTGACATATTTATAAGTAATTTGTCAGCCTCTTGTCAGTGTTTATAATGTGTCTCAAGTTCAGATGGTAGGCACAATGGGTGGCCAAATAAATGCAAAATTATTAGCTTCTTTCCTACTGTACTTTTGACAAACATGAGAATACGTGTAATAGCACCATCTATACTTAACTCTTACGAACTACACAGTAACGATAGTCGAGTAAAGTTCTGAAAATGTAAGATACCATGAACTGAAGGACCATGGGTTTAAGAAGTTGATTAATATTACTTTTCTTTTTTTGTAAATATAACATTGCCTTTCGTCGTAGTTCCGTTTGCATGATTCTTTGTGGATGTGGTTTAGTTATAATAGTGTTCGTTGTTAACCGACTGTTAGTTAGTTTCAATGTATTACAATAGGTGCCGCTACTATATCAAAAGAACCTTCTTCAAATCTCTATACTGTATTTGTAGCCCATGATTACAGTAGGTATATCATGTTGTAAACTTTATTATTATGAGACATGGTAGAACGAAGATATAGGTGCTGCTGAAAGATCAAGTCTTTGTACTGTACTAGACGTTTCCCACGAACTAAGTATTGTTTTTAAACGTGGTTTAGTTTTTTTAAAATATTTTCCCTTATTTAGGACACCTTTATCACTGAATAAAAATAGGTTTGGTTAGTGGCTGCAAAGCGGGTCAGATTTGGCCATTCTCTTTTATAATTTCAAAACATAATAAGTAATTATTCTTGTAATGAAATACTAATTTTACACCAATTTTTCCAAAGCTGGACGTGCAAAATATTTAATCTGATGGAACTGGAACCCATTGTGGTCGAGTCCAAATCGCCTTGGGACAGGCCGGGTAATGCTTTTTTTTAGTTTTCGAATTATAATTGAGTCGACAACAACAAAAACACGTGATCTGAAAGAGATTATTTATTACGGTTTCACAATAATCCTGTCAATTCTAGTTAAAATTAAAAGTTATTGCTAACAACAATCACATTTTTACTTTGGCTTATCATCTCGAGTCGAAATAATTACTTCCTTACGTATATTTAAAACCTACCTTTAAAACACATTTAAGTTTTTTGTCTAAAGGTAACTTCTTATCATTTTAGATTCTGCAATATCTACATAATTATCTAAAAGTTTGTAAATAAATATAATATACTCAAAACAGAGCTTTCCTAATTACTTTGGCACGTTCATTCACAGTTCGTCCTTTCATTTGTAACTCCATTGCACATTAGAATCCCATAATTTATAGAAGCTACGGTTAAAAAAACAATAAAATACTTATACAGTTTCATATAAAATATGTAGTCTAGTTTACTACAGCTTTGAAATTATTTAGAAAAAAACTTATACAGGGCGTAAAAGCTCCTGAAAACTTCAGCCACAGATTCTTTGTATCAACGTTAATAACTTTTCAAAGATACATTCTACTTCTTGTGAGTGTAATAAGTTACAATAAGTATAAGCATAGAATAACAAGTACAGTACTAGTACTCGTTATTCTATGGTATACTTAAGTGAATGCTCTGCTGAAATTGTAGCTTATTTCAACTAAACTCAAAAATATTTCAAGCACTTCTTATGTTAATGACTAGTTATGTATATTCTCATGTGCAATGATTTACTTTCTCGGACGAATTTAAAACTAATACTTATTCTAACTTACAAACTAAACTTACATAATTATTATCTGCTACTTATATATAATTTTAGTACTTTATAATCTTGTTGTATTAAACGTGCCGATTGCACGACAGCTCCCGTTAGTTCGTTTTTCGTTCATATAGAGTAGTTACTGGACTGGAGTAACTTTTTTGTGAATAAGTGGGTAAGCCGCCAGACATTGTACTAAAAAGCGATGTCGTCAAATTGTAGTAGGTACTTCTTACATTTTATAGAGCTAGCTACCTATAGGGCTAGCTGAAAATAGGCTGCTGGAAACTGAAACCCTTATATAAATTAATGAAACCACAATTTATTTACTTTTAACGTATATAAGTATGTATTGTACATTGTACATTGTACACGTACGTATGTGAAACGCATCTAGGTAAATATTTTGTCAGATGGATGATATTCATAACCTAGATATTAATCAATAAAAAGTTATACTTATACAATAATTTAGCTTTACTTAGTAGACTGGACAGAAAACGTTATCCTAAATAAATAATGGAATGTACACTACTACAGTTAAGTACACCTTGAATATAATATATTAGTAATAGTTGAAGAAATCACTAAACCGAGAGTTGAGCGCCCATCATCAATTAGATTCTTCCACTTTCAGGGTTAATAATTGAGATTATTTTATGTTGTCGGATTCTATAATCTAATTAACCAAAATAACTACTACATACGTATTACTTAATTTAAGAAAGAGGTCGATGCCTTGCCACGCTTTATTGTGTTCTACGACACAAATTTCATACAGAAAGATTTGAAATGCTTAGATTAGTCTAGTCTAGTCGAGATTGATCGAGTGTCAAATTATTCTTAATATTTTCGCTTGCCCTTGCTTGATATCCTTAAGATATCCATCGCATCTTACTACGTTAAGGCATGGTGTTCAGCCCATGGGCGGTTCCAGCTTGATAAGTGCGTCTCAAGAGGGGGGCTCGGGGGGCGGCGGGGGCGCGGCGGAGGGGCCTGACTGCAGGAACTTGGCGGCGGCGGGGAACCCGGCCAGGTCGAACCCAGCGGGAGGAACGATGCCGGCGGCTGTGGCCGTGCCTTGCAGGTAGGCGACCAGTCTGAAACGTTGAGGAGTCTGTGTTAGTTTCAATATTCAGATAGGTACATGTTATTAACCCAGCAATACTTTTGTGGACTGAAGAATAGTCGCATGTAAACTTAGGGATTGAAATGGGTTACTTAACCCATTGCGTGTGTTGCTAAAATTCCATGCGATCGTTAGAAATCATTTTCCTAGGGAAACCTTAAAAGGCGATGTGAAATGCACATGACGAGCAAATGAGTTCCTAATAATAACTAACAGTTTTGCAACAGCAACGAAATTATGAGGAAAATGCATCGTTTACGTCAGCCGACGACGGCATAATACGTCGCTAGACGGACTTGTCTACGTCATACCTCCTCAGCTCCTCCAATGCGCTGGCCTGCATGAGAATGTAGTTTTTGGCGAGCAGTAAGGTGGCGATCTTGGACAGCTTCCTGACGGACGGTGAGTGAGCGTAGGGGATCACGCCGCGCAGCTCGTCCAGTGCGTCATTCTGGAAACAGTCATAATAGATCACATTGCAAATTGTTGCTACAAAGTCGCTAAAATATTATGCATGTTTAACGAGACATTTGGCTACGATTTTCAGTCGGTACGTCATTTGAGTCATGATTCAAAATTAGTATTTATCTACAGACTAAATAAGGCAATACATATTGTTTTCTGCTGTGAATTATGAAGACGATCTAGATTCTCAAGACTGTTTCTGTGCTACCACAAAAAACTTTAAACACTGTTTAACAAGTGTTTAAAACGAAGTCTGACAGATTTTGTAGGCGTTTGACAGCGCGAAACTCCTGTTAAATACTGTCTTACTTTTTGTGGTAAGGGTAAGGCCCTTTAGGTCTATTATTTATTGGTGGATGCATCGAAGTATAGTCTACTTCCATGGGTGGATGAGTATGTCCAGCAAGGAACTTCATACTAGACTCGGTCCAACAACTGCTGTCTTATTATTGCTATACTTATGTTGTGTGTATTTGTAGTACTGTAGTAGGTAAATGGTATCTATTAGAAAAAGTACTTAATCATTTTATCCCATAGAACAACGCGGACTCGGGTGACCATTCATACTCAATGTTTTATCCAATAAGAATAAGAATCTTACCAAGTCATGCATTCTTCTTCGTTCCCGTGCGTTTATGTTCAGTCGGACAGTTTTTCCTTGACGCATCTTCTGTTTTGATTTGCCATCTCCCATGGACCCACTGGAATGAAAAGAAAAAACTTTTTTAATTGACTACTTAAATAATCCTCCCGTAAGAGTCTTCCCAGAGGAACATAGTATATTACTTAGTAATCAGACTAAAATTTATGTATAAATACTTAGTTATTTTTGAACATAGGGAGGACTGTTTCACACGTCGTGTCGTCATCGAAACGAATCTGCCCCTGATCTGCCCTCATGGTGATTCAATTTGACAAGGACCTATGAACCAGTGGTGCGTGACAAGTGCAAACGGCCGTCTCTACCCCCGTTTTTTTTCATAGCGATCTATAACGATTGTTAGTAGATTTGATTGTTTTTAATGTAGAGTTATGGAAAGTATAGTGTTTAAGCGAGAATTTCCAAGTCATTGATCCGAAAGCAGCTGAATAAACCAACAAACTGAAATACATGTGAAAGAAAAATTTAACACAGTCAAAGTACATTCGAAAGTAAATTGATTGAAAAGGAACGATTTTTAAAATCTGATAAATTAATTGAATAATGATTTTGGTTTATCATTATTTATAAGTGTTATTATTCTAAAGCCACATCTACAAATCACAATCGAATATATCTCTGGCAACAGCGAAAATCATCGTGATTGCGAACAAAATACTTAGGGTTAGGTTAGGGGTGGAAAGCTTTTGTCTCATTGTGCACAGATGGTCACTCCATCCCTGTACCCTCCAGAGTACTGTTGACGTTGTTTGTGGCCTTATGTTCATGTGGGCAACGTTATTAGATTACATTCAGACTTATAATGACTCTGGATTTAAAAAATGTACAGCGGTCGGCATTAGTAGTCCACCCTGATGCTAATAGTACTCGTATGATTCTTATAGGGTTTTCAAATTGAAAGTGGTCTATTGTTCTGTCTGTCTTTTGTTCATCATAGAACATTAAAGCATCTCATATTTGCATATAATCAAATAACATAAAATCTAGCCCAGCATCCAGCCTCGCCGCTCTGCGCATGCGTGCTACTATGCATCAGAGTCAAAAACAGCTGTTTTTACCTTTGTCCGTAGCTAGTGCCGGGCTCCGGCTGGTTCTCGTCCGTCGGGTAGCAGTGCTGGGGCGGAGGCTGCCCGCCCTGCATGTAGAACCCGCCCAGCCCCACGGCGCCCAGCGGCGTCCGCCGCCCCGGCACCGACTGAGGCGGAGAATGAGCCTCCCCCAAAGGCACACCATCCCAGGACCTCCGCCCCTCCATCTTAGGACCAAAACACTAGCACATCACTCAGAAAACACTAGGAAAATGAAAAAGCCGCTCGCGGCCACGCTCGCAGCCCGAGACTGGTGGTCGGCGTGTGTTGTGCTCGGGGAAGCAGATCGATTGGGATTCAGATGAGCAAACTTTTTCATGTAGTTGTACGTTTCAATTTGAACCTAATGACGCTCGTGTTAAGGGTTGGAGAGGGTGGAGGACAGGGGTGGCCGCAGCTCCACGCAGCTAGGGCGCGCACCCCTCCCGAGATCTCGCGCGGAGCATTGTTCTGCGATTCGATTGTGATTTATCGCTCGACTCGCGACTCTCGGTGCAGCGACGCCGGACATTGTTAGCGACGCTTTTGGTTATTGCTTTATGAATAATGCATCTATAAAAAAACTATTAAAAATATTTAACAATATATTTGGCGTATGGACAAAGGTTTTGCATCTCAATCTAGTTCTAGTTACAAGTTATAATAATACATAATTATGCCGATTGACTAATAGATAAACAAGAAACTTTTTAATTACTTATTACATTTTCAAGTAGGCAGGTACGTACCTAATGTTAAATAGTTCAAAATTTCAGGATTTCGTGAGGAAATATATGATTCAGAGCTTATCTTTACCTTTATATTGTGTGTGTTTTAAGACAATTGATCTTTGAATTGAATGAATGATATCTCTGATCTCTCTAGACTTTCATCAATTAAATCTAAATATACCTTTCGGGTGTCCCATATTATTAGGAATTTAACAGATTATCGCATGACATCCGATTGGAAATGTTTCTATTTTTAACCACGTTGACGAAGGAAATAATCAACCTACTTCGTAATGGATTAATGTTAGTACAGGTACTTACTTAAAGTTGGTGTTCAATTACTTTCGTAAGTACTTAGGTACTACCCGGCTTTTCATCAGCAATAACACAAATTGAGTAAAATTTAGGGCAGAGTAATAACTAGACTGGAAATAATACAAAATAATAGGTTTTCCTTTTCTACTAAAAGTTTATGTAACTGGGTGAGGGCAGTTTATGTAAAAAATTGCCGAATGTTCAACCTATTTTCAGTAATGACATCGGTATCTGGGGTAGGTATAATTTAAAATAATAACGGCGACCTACTCTGCTGTAAAGTAGGCTTCGACGAACAGTTTGGACTTTCGGAGTTTGTTCAGCAGATTGCGAGTTCATTTGTATTCCGTCCGTGATTCGATTTCAATTCCGCGACATCTTAAGTACTTAAGTACCTATAGGTAGGCTCCTAATAGTCCTTTTAGGCGAGGTCATTGATCCCAACCCAAGTTAATTTACTTGTCTATATAATTTACTTATTCGATCATTCCGTGTTTCGCTTGCCTGATGAGGCTGATGATTCCCTATATGTATAATAATCACACTACCTAATTAGGTAGGTACTTTACACGATTTTAGAACAAAAATAATGATGGGCACAAATATATGATACGCTGATACGTCGTTGAAAAGGTATTTTTTTGCAGAATATGAATAACGGAAGCGCTTTTCTTGATTTACTGTCCAATTAGAATAACCGTACCTTGAAAGTTTTTATATTTTATTTCTGTAATTTTAATGTTTTTGTTAGTTTTTCACATTCATTTTTAATTTTTATAACAAAATGATCATCATTCATATAATATTATATTTGTTTATTTTCTCAGTAAATAAAACCAGTTGACAGTAATTTATCCAATTTCAATAATACGTGTTTACGTGTATTATGCCCTAACTGTCATCAGGAGAGAGAGTGCAATGCCATAGAAAAATACTTCCTTCCGACGAATATATTTCAAAATGGACAACTGATACGGATTTCTCGTCATAATACTTTTTTGCTTACTTGAAAAGAGCTATCCAACGATGTATGTCTCATCTTTATTGGACATAGGTCCCAAAACGCCCATTGTCATTTATTTAACGATACATTGGTACCGATTCTGAAGGGCGCACTTCCTAATTTTAAAATGAGCTAAAATCTCTAAATTTAACTGACAGCGCTAATTTTTGCTATTCTGAAGGCAACGATTTTAACGGCCAACTAAATTTAGAAGCCTCATTTGACGTCTTTAAAATGAGTGTGGTCATATACTTAAGGATATTACAATCGAAAACATCGATTAACTTTTTTAACCTTAAAGTACTCCAAATAAATTTAATTATCCTAAATAGTAGTTGAAAATAATTAAAAGGATTAAATACTCTGCATTTATATTGCTTTTCGTGATAATTTCAAATATTTATGTAACATATTCATAATTCATTATTGCAACTGGTAACTCTGGCTAGAAAATGCTTCTATGGTGCTCTATGAACATTTCCGAGAGATTAAAAAAAATATAATAGAGTAGAGATGGGGTAAGTTGATAAAATAGTGAGAATAATCGAATATAATCGATTATTTCACTAGAGTATTTTAAACAATAGTTTTTCAGTAAAGTATGTAAGTAGGTACTAAGTTCTACATCTATGTGTTATCCACGATATTTAATGTAAGTACTTACTTACTTACTTAAATGTTTAATAGTTGATGATGATGTTACGTTATATACTTAAGTAGATGACTGTGTAAGGGATGATATTCATATAAGAATATGAAAAGTATCGAATACTTACAAAAGCATAAATACCTTATCAGTAGGTACCTACTTACTTAAGTATTTCCGATGTGTACGTATTTATATTTACCAAAAACGCATATGATTATAAAAAAAGTACCTACCCAGGAATCGATCCAGCATCGATTATTTTTTCATTCTAGCATAGTTCGGAAGCAAGTAACATTGCACTAGGTACACCTCTATGGCGCATGCGCGCTGGATAGCAAGAGAGGCGCGCCGCCGCGCCGCCGCGGCGCCATCACCGTCACCGCCATATTGAATTTTCCGCCGAAGAGTTTGCCGCTATTTTTTAAAGTATTTTTGTTAAGTCTTTACAATACAAAACAAACATCTATTATAAATTATTATGTTTGTGTTTGCAATATGCAATTGTAAAATCGATAAGGTGCTTGTGTGCAAGTTTACGATTTATTTTAGGAAGTTAAATATACGTAAAATCTAATTAAATATTTTTATCAGTTGGGCATCTGGTTATTAACTATCTGGTTACTTATGTTTGTGTTCTAGCGTTTTCGTTTCTAATATTTAAAGTTTTGTGTAAATGGGTATCTATAAGGATAAGCTTATTCTGTCAACTATCCATACAACATACCTATACTTACTTTATTTTTCAGTGACAACAACAAAGAAAATGAAAAATCAACCACACCCATAAACTAAACATGAAACGCTGGATACAAGATATTAATTCCTCTCCGGGACAACAATACTAAAACGACCATCAGACCACCTAGTTACCTACCTACTAACTAGAAGTATAATGGAAATAAGATACAGAAATGAAATCAAGCAATTGTGTATATTGGTGTCAGAAAAATTACTCAACCAGTGTGTGTTGTGTGTGTTATTCACCCAAATAAAGTTTTACGTCCATAAAATGTATTTCTTCTATCATAAAAAGTAATAGTGTAGTAGTAAGTACCTATATAGTTTCTTAAAGTGAGGCATATTTTTCAGATAAAAGGTAACCTAGGTAGGTAAAACTTGTTTTTTCCTGTAACAAAATAGGTAGTTAAATATTTGAGCTATGTAGAGACCACTTTGAGTAAAATATTCTTACAAGTTGAAAGGGGTAAGTAGAGAGTTAGATAGGTACACAGGTAGGTGAGTTAAGGTTAAGGTGTTCCTCATGTATGTAGAGCCGGTCCGTTTGGAAGAGGTGTTAGGGCTAGTGTAATCCTGAAGTAGATCGGTAGGTGTGTTGATTAATTTTTAGACCTAGAACTATAAATTAAGTGGTTTTAAGCAACCCGGTTCATGCCTACCTTGTCAGTAACACTTTTTCAGTCATTCAGTCCAAAGATCAGAAATAATAATATGAAAAAACAGAGTGACTTTCACATCGTAGTTTCGCAAAAAATAATAAGTTAGCGTCGTTGCAATTAGCTTTACATGCTTAAACAACACATCAGCTCTAAGTTAAATCCATATTTATGCACCTACAACAACAATTTCCCATATATTTCACGGTTTTACTTTTAGAAATTTTAGTATAATTTTAACAGGCACCTGTTTAGACCCCTTTTAAATTTAGGAAGAAAGTTGCTAATTTTAAGTTGACAGCGCTAAAAATGGCACCTTCAGAATACCAATTCGACCATCTAACCTAAGTTGAATAGTTTTAACGCTGTCAGATTCAAAATTTAAAGTGACGTCTCTAATTTTGGAGATAAACGGTGCCTTCAGAATGCCAAATAAATTTAGAGAGAATGTAAGCGTTTTTTGACAGCGTTAAAATTAGAATGTGCCCTTCAGAATCGATACCATTGATGTCGATTCTGAAGGTGGAAATTCTAATTTTAATGCTGTCAAAACCTTAAATTCTTTGTTAAAAAATCGACTCTATGACTGTTCCTTGAAATCTCATTTTATACTAGCATTTTTTTTTGTTTGACAGCGTTAAAATTAGAATTTCTGCCTTCAGAATCGACATCAATAAGTAGCTACAACTAATGACGACTATTTGGTAGGTACTTATATCGGTGTGCGTTATTACGAAATTCCCCGGTTGAACAGTTGAACGCAGAAAAGCTTGACCTACGACTATACGGCTATAGCAGACTTTCAGGTTATAATAGTAAGCGAATCATGTTTTTTTACAGATAGAGCTCACCAGCAGCTTACAGACAGCAGCTCTCTAATCACGACACTGTAGGTCTAGGTACTCATTCCATTGCATGAAAGTTTTCGTTCGTTTTGTAAGTAACTAAGTTATACCATAGAATAAGAAGTACAGTAGTACAAGTACTAGTACTCGTTATTCTATGGTTATACTTACCACGCCGCGCTACACTTACACACTACACTAAAATTGATCGAGCGAGATGATTTCATTGATTTTCGCAGTAGGTATAGGGTATAGTGACGAGAATACTATCTCAATATAGCGACATTTAAAAATAAAACGACTTTATAACTTTATATAGAAAGAAACATTCATTTATTCCATACGATTAATGTACACTATTTTCAGGTTAAATAATATTTACAAAATTTACATCCTATTCCAATCAGTTCCGACATCTTTTACAGAGTCTATCATTTACATCGAATTCCTTTAAATGCAACCCATCTACAGACAGAACATACAACTGTTCCACTTTACATTTGCAGTGGCCGAGATTTGGTAATCAGTATTACTGCCCGTACAAAATTTCACACTTCACCTTGAGTATAATACAATAATTATTACGTCGAACATACAGGATGATTCTCGTAGATGCACATTTGCACATCCGAAAGAAGGGCACAGAGCTTTTTTTACAGAACAACTTTTTTAACAGTTTGTTACAATGACTTTGGAATATCACGAAATGTTCACCTACAAAAGAATCATCCTGTATATCAATTCATATCATAGTCTAAGCACCATAAACATGTAGCTGAATACCGATTAGAAATCCATGCCACTGCAATATTTACAATTCTTTTTTAATCCTCCATTACTGCTTACGAAATTAGCCGTTCATTTCATGATATTTTGCACTTTTGGGTTTAAGAAAGAGTTTTTCAGAATTTACATTAAACAGTATTTAGACTTTTGAATAGCTAATTATCTGGACAGATAATATACATGTAGCGACACATGTTATAGTCACGTTTTGCAATGTCAGCTTTCTAGTAACTTCCAGTAGCGATCAATGCGCAGATGCTAGTCGTCTCGCGCCCGTCACTTAGACAACATACTTGTAAAATGTAATTGGTAAAATCAGTAAATAGTTTGGCCTCAAGAAATCCTGCATTCGTCATTTACCATCAACCCCATAGCCACCTCTTTATACCCTAAATTGGTGACCTCCGACAATCTGAACACGCAACCTTCGGAAGAAATTATGGAGTCAGCACGGCGATGACGCGGCATGGAACGGCGCAGCATGGAACGGCGCGGACGAGACGGCTCCCCCAGCAAGGCCATGGGGTAACAGGCGCAAACATCAAGAAAATCATCTACTGGAAGTGCATCACCCCTTCAGACATTTTGGTTACGCAACGAAGAAGAAATTAGCGTATCGAAGCATCTCAAGTCAGCACCTGGACGAGCGGAACACATAGAAGGTACGATTGCGCGTTCACGACGGCAGGTCAACGGGCGGTAATCGGCGCTTCTGGAGTATGCGAATTTTTGTATTGTTTTCCTCGCTGCGAGGCTGCCGAGCTGGAGCATAGTGGACTGGTCACCCACGCGGAGGCTCACTCGAGGGTCCTCAAGGAAGTTCCCGCCAGGATGGATGAGAAGTGCTAAGAAAGAAGCTATTTAGATCGGAAATTCCCACATGGTTCAATCACACACGAGGTCGGATTCGCAGAACCGAGGTAGCCGCGTTCATCTTGCACGGTCAGCGGAATGTGATAAGCGCGTCGCGAGTGAACAGAGTGCTACGTAGTTTTACCAAGTGGTTTATTGTGTGAGATTTATAAGTTTGATTTGTTAATTTTGTATCAGTATTGAAATGTAATTTTGTGATTTCTGTTTTGTTTGATATTGTATGTTTCAAGTTTAAAGCTCCGTAAGAGAGGCTTTTGTAACATAGGTATTACGTATTGTACTTGAAAATTTTTGACAAAAATTTTGAAAAACGGGGGAAGTGATGTAGCGACACATGTTATAGTCACGTTTTGCAATGTCAGCTTTCTAGTAACTTCCAGTAGCGATCAATGCGCAGATGCTAGTCGTCTCGCGCCCGTCACTTAGACAACATACTTGTAAAATGTAATTGGTAAAATCAGTAAATAGTTTGGCCTCAAGAAATCCTGCATTCGTCATTTACCATCAACCCCATAGCCACCTCTTTATACCCTAAATACATATTTATAGGCATAATTAGTTTAAACTTTTAATATTCTTTTTCCATGTTATAAATTTTATTAATGATTTTTGATATACATATTATTATTATATCATTCAATCGCTTCGATATCTTGTCACAGCCGACTCAACTTTGACTAGAAACACTATCTTTTCGGCCAACAGAATCAATATATCACAATGACAATGAATAATACCAACAACTAGTACTTACAGAATTTTGATTCCTGTATACTATACATTTAATTTGTTTCTCATAAGTAGGTATTTCAAATATTTATAAGATTTAATGTTATTTATCCGTACCATAAAGACCGTGATATCAGAAGATAAAGTAAAAGTTGCTGCAGTGAGTATTATCATTGCCACATTTCCAGTATACATAAGGTAGAACTACTTGTTACATTGCATAGGTATATAACATTTACACTGATACTAAGTATAACAACAATGAATTGTGAATAGTTTATGAGATCTCACACGAAACGGAAGGAACATTAACCATCAATATGATTCAAACAGTGGAAATTTATTTTCCAAATGAAAAAATCTATATTTCCCTGAATACACCATTTGTATAGTATAGAGCAGACGATTAATTCTGAATCATAACATTATATTTATTACGTATAACTTTACACCGACTTTTTTTTTTTTTTTTTTTCTTAACCTCTATTGTCCCACTGCTGGGCAAAGGTCTCTCCCTGAACATTCCACTTATCCCTTTCTTGGGCCTGCTCACACCATTCCGTGTTAAAATTGTCCAAGTCATCCCGCCATCTCTTTCTTGGTCTGCCTCTGCGTCGGCGGCCGTTGTTGGGTATCCATTTGGTGGCATTTTTTGCCCACCTCTCCGGCTGCATACGGCAGACGTGCCCCGCCCAGTCCCACTTCAGTTTAGCAGTCTTGGCACCCACGTCAGCTATTTGAGTTTTGGAGCGCAGGTCGGTGTTGCGAATGCGATCTGTTCGCTTTACTCCCAAAATACTGCGCTCCATCGCTCTCTGACAAACCTTGAGTTTGGACTTTTGAGACTCAGTCAGTGACCATGTTTGAGCACCGTAGGTTAGGACAGGCAGGATACACATGTCAATGAGTTTACGCTTCAGGGACAAAGGTAGGTTGCCCTTCATTAGCGACTTCATGGACCAGAAGCTCTTCCAGGCGTTTTCAATCCTACGATCAATTTCCTTGTCCTGCCTGTTTTCGAAGGACGCTATCTGGCCCAAGTAAATGTACTCATTGACGTATTGTATTTCCTGCCCGTCTACCTCAACCCTACGTTTCGTGCTATTGGTCATAACTTTCGTCTTCGACCGGTTCATCATCAGTCCAACTTCAAGGCTTGCCGTGGATAGCTCTCGCAACATTTGTTGGAGCTCGGGTGCTGAGTGGGAGAATAGGACAATATCGTCAGCGAACCGGAGGTTTGTCAATTTGTGGCCTCCGATATCGATGCCCTTATTCTCCCATGACTGCGTCAACTTCTTAAAGACTTCCTCAAGGCAACTTGTGAACAGGTTAGGAGACAGCGGGTCGCCCTGTTTGACGCCCTTCTCAATTGGAAACGCCGGACCTGGCCTTTCCAGTTTCACGTTAGCTGTGCTGTTCCTGTAGATAGCACCAACGAGTTCAATATAGGTCGGGTTTATTTTTTGATTTGCAAGAGCGGAAAATATTGCTTGGTGGTGGAGACTATCAAAAGCTTTGGTGTAATCAATAAACGCAAGGTAAAGGGGTGTGTTGAACTCGTTGGTCTTCTCTATTATTTGATTGAGCGTGTGTAAGTGGTCAGTGGTGGAATAACCAGGTCGGAAACCGGCTTGTTCTGGTGGTTGATGATGGTCCAGCAGAGATCTAATGCGGTTGTGAATAATTTTTATGAATAATTTGTAGATGTGTGATGTCAGGCTAACGGGTCTGTAGTTTCCGATATCAGATTTTTCGCCTTTCTTATGAAGGAGTATGATGTTGGAATGACAGAATTTAAGGGGAAATTTTCCTGAAACTAATATGTCATTGCAAAGGTTACACCGACTAAGCAAGACTAATATTATGCTGTTGAAAAAGGTATTTTGTGACTTAGTTTATAATAATATTGTGACTCATTAAAAAGTTCATATAAAAGTATGAAACATGAAGTACTGGGTACTTAGATACAGTACAAGAGTAAGAAAAGTGATTAATTATAACTAATAGTTTATAAAAAGTCATAGATTAATTTAATGTTAAAAGATTATTATTATCTTCCATTCATATAATATTATGGTTCTAACAGTATCGTTAGTATTTACTGAAACCCTACTAGGGGGCTTGAAGAGAAATCACATTTTAACTACCCCACATGTATCACATACAATATTTTGGTATAAAGTGTTTAGTGTACAAGTTAATAAACTGGACAAATTCCTGGTATTGTTTATTAACACCTAGATACCTATTTTCTTTGGTTTCCTTTGGCTAGTTGAGTATTATTAAAATATCACCACTAAACATTGATTTAAATTTTGATGCCAACACTTATACTTCAAACAATTTATTGTCCAATATTTGCTAACTACACGATTAAATTTACAATAAGAACAGGCAAATGAAATATTGCGTAGTGGCTGCCACTTGCCCGAGACGTTCTAACAGCGCCGTTACACAGTAACATCAATAGACGAAGCGTTCAACGTGGAATATTATCACTTATAATTAAAAATCATAGCCTACTTCTTGATTGGGTAGGTTTATACGAAGACGTGCGCCATGGCCCGGCCAGGCAGGCAGGCCAGGCAGGCGGCCCCGAGGCATCAGCGCGCGCGGTGCGCCGGCGCGGCCGCCGGTCAGGGCGCGGCGGCGGCGAGCGGCGGCCGCGCGGGCGGGGGCATGCGGGGGCACGCCACCACCGACCCGCTGCGGGATGTTGATGACGAGTTGTTGGTGCCGCCTGCGGGAAAAAATGCTTTAGAATTTTGTGGCAGGATGTTGAAGTAGCACTTGGTGAACGTGTTGGGTCAATGGCAAATTGTTATGGATCAGAGTCAACTGTGGTAGACCAAAGCCTGCGATAGGTTGTGTTGTGATGTCTGGAAGGAGGACCAATATATACAATAGAAATGCATCTTAATGTTCAACAGTCTACTTATGAACAACTTCCCAAAACCTGATAATAACATAACACAACAAATCTTCTTCATACCTATAAGAGAGCCGAGCATCTTGGTGACAGAGAACTTGCGCGTGCGCTGCGAGGGGGTGCGCACTTCGGACAGCAGCTTGTCCACGCAGCGGTACAGGTCGTTGGAGTTGTCCGCCACGCTCGCCTCGCTGAACGAGGCTCCGTGCGAGCTACACAGTGACTGGCCCTCCTTGGTGGATACCTGAAGCAAAGAAGAAGGTATTTTTATTAAGAAATACATGAAGAGATAGCTTTGCTCTTAGTTCATTGACGCCTCTCTCTCTCTAGCCATTTGATACGGCAGACTGGCCTAAGGGTTTTATTGCGGTCGGTCACGCGTCAAGCGCAATCGACATCATTATACTTTGTTCGTAATTGACAGTAATAGGAACTTTAGGCAATTTAGCGTAAGGATAACATGCTGTTCTAGTGGCTTTATTGATTATCTAAACAAAGAATAGATAGGTACCGTGTAATCAGAAAGGTACTTAATCTCCTACTAACTACAACTACTACTAACTACATTAAAGAGTAGGTGTTCAACGACTTTTAGGATGATCCCTACATAATTTATTAAAGTCTACATCATTGTTATTTTAATGTCCTTTTTATCGCATCACAGTCGTTTCGAATTTGTTACCATGTACATAAAGTTTATGAATACCTTTTACATCCTTTGTTAATTACTGTTAGGGAGGAAAAGTACCTACTTTGATTTCGAGACAATCCGAATTGTCGAGATGTTACTTAACTTAACGGTGCGTTGTTGTGATGGCTGTTGGCAGCCCTCAATGGTAGAGTCTCTTTGTCATAGTCTGAATGGGCCCGTCTACTCGTGTTGTGAAAATATGAAGAGCTACGTCGCCGTTGTATCTCGCGTATTGTGAACAAGTCTGGCTGCCTGTCACGTCGTATTGTCTCGACTTGAAACATGCTTCAAACTTATGCTGCAGGCATGTGCTATTAGGACAATACTCGTAACTAGCACTATGAAGACTACCTAGTCCTACTAGTTATACCGATCTGTAGTTGTAGGCATCAATGTTAAATAACATAAACAATTGACAATAAAAGCCGTTTGACTTTGAATATAATGAAATTCTACGGATATTCTTTCTCAAAGTTTATTTCCGATGGTCAAGTTAAAAAATTGACAGTTGAAGGTTATACTGATCTTGTCCAGATCTATGAATATGATAGAGTTGGCAACGTGATCTTGATGCATTCCCCCGGTGGCAATTGATGGGCAAGGCCACGTCACTCCGCGGGATAGAATTAGCAACATTTGTTCGGTCATTAACTGTTTACCAGATCTATGAATTACTTTGAACTATGAAGGTTGCAAGCGTATGTTACTCGTATTATGCAATGGCTTTGCTTAGAACAGAAAGTTTCATAATTGAAAATGTTATTATTAATGGGTTTGTATGATTCGGGTGTTTAGACGGCGAATTCTTACAAGCCTTTTGTATATTTCCATAGCCGAACTTGTTAAAGAATTTCACTCAGAACTTTTTGCTAAGTTATGTAACAAAATCTTGGTAATAATTTGTAAACTTTCACAGGCCTTTGTGAGCCGTGTTTGTGAGACGTTACGGGAGCAGTATTTGTGTAGGCGTAAAGTTTTATAAAAACTAATTTCAAAGAAATTACATTACTGAATATCGGTTGCCCCAATTTTTCCATCGTAAGTGTTTGCAATAATAATTATTTGTGACAACAGAACGGATCGCGCCGTGGGCAGCGAGTCTAAGCTCCCACTCAGTGATCTTCTGAAATAAACGATCAAAGGTCAACAAGCGGTCGCTCGAAACGAAACCTAAATGGAGACCTTTATTTTCAGCATTACATTTTCTGTAGGTTTGTGTATAATTATTTGAATGATTTTTTTAACCATGTGTGTTTTTCATTTCCTGCCTCGACGCCTACGAAGCAAACATTCCTATTTCCTAAAAGGTACCATTACGAGTACTGTTTACCAACACCAACTTTGCCACTGTTGCTGTTGGTGACATTGCCAGTTCATCCTTCTTTTTGCATGTCATTTGTTTTTTTTTTTTTTGTTTTTAATGACTCACCTGTCTGAGGTGGTCGAGGTCGGTCTTGTTCCCGAGCAGCGCGAGCGGCATGGGCGCGGCGGCGGCGTGCGCGGGGCTGCCCCCCGCGGCCCCCGGCCCCCGCCGCAGCGAGCTCATCACCTCCGTGGCGTAGTCGAAGCTGCTGCGGTCCGTCACCGAGTACACTAGCAGGCACGCGTCCGCCCATTGGATCTGGGGAAGGTGAATGGTACGTTAGGCATGAATCTTGCAGGCTTCTAGGGCATTAATGTAAAACTAACAAGTCTTACAGCAAAGCTGACATCGTCCTACGATAGAAGATGAAACTTTCCACAAAGAAAAACAGTCGAGAAACCTTCAACCTGACCCTTTGCGTGAAAGCTTGCGCGTTATACAAAACTGAATGAAGCATTTCTCTCTCGCTCTCTCCGCAGTCTATTAGCATCGAGATAGATTTAGTTTGACCATTCAGGACGTTCCAGCCCGCAGTAGACAACGCTGAAGCGTGTGGCGTATGATTAATTAGCGGGTGGAAGCCAACAAGCCGACATTCCGGACTATATTTAGCGTCGTCGCGCGGTTCACGGGCGCTTGCCGGCCGATGTGATTGACATTCGCTAGAGAGAAGCTCTTCTCTAGATTTCTGTTGGTAGCGCCAACATTTGAGACTACATAATGTTTGTTTCATGAATCATTGTATAAGATTACTATCTTTGCACACCAGTATAAACAAACAGGTAGCCCGTAAATATACTGTAAGTGTATGAGCTTTCTCCAAGACTGGAGTGTTTCGTAATGGACGTGATATCTTTGCTCTTGATCATGGAAACTTATAGCAACTTCGGACTGCAGTGATTAAGGCATGATATAGATCTATTGTTACTTGAAAACACTACAACGTAATATACTTTAGAGTTCCCCAAAATAATGAATTCATTGAAAGTTCTCCTAAAACGTCGATACACATAGGTACACACATAAACGCTGACATCATAGACTAATCTCCCGATACGTTCCGTCCACCAGTAGGTACCAGGGTGAGTCAGCGGTCGCAGTGCGCCAGGTCACTAGACCGCCTGGAGCAGCGATGGAGCATTATAAATCCCGACCATTAACCCACTTGCACGGACATAAAGCACCTTCGCTTTTTATACAATCTCCCGTTTGTTTTGCTACTGGAGCCATCGCTAGGAATTCGTAACAAGGGGTTTATACTACAGGCCATCAGACATGGATAACAGCCAGCGATGTGATTATTTATAAAGTGGACTTATGGAAATCCTTCAAGATGCCATTAACACGTGCCAAACCTTGGGTCGGGTAGATTTTTACGAAATCCTTAATCTTGCAGTGATATAGTGCGAGATATTGTTTAGAGAAGCCAAAGGTCGTATGTCAGATACTACTAATTCAGTGAAGGTGAAGAAGATATTGGGCAGTAAGTACGTTGCAAGGTCTGTGTAAAAACAGTTAACCTACATTTCAACGATTGATAAACTCTTCCGATCATCTTTCATTGCTGACTCTGTTATGATATTCGGAATGTAGGTAGCTGTTGAGTGAGCAATAGTCATAAATTACGACTTCCACCTTAACATTGATTCATATTCGACCTTTGATTTTTTATTTACTAGAAGGCAAACATATTTTTACTGAAATATACCAATCATTTTATATATTCGTACCTGTTCAGCTGGGAACTTGTCGGCATTGGTCCCGGATACGTCGATCACCTCCAACTCCACTGGAGTGCCGTTTATAGGAACTGTCTGTCTGTATAGGAGATCTGAAACAATTGCAAGTTAGTCATTATATATTATGGAATTAAGAATAAAATCTATGAGAATATAGACTGAAACTACATGAAAGGAGACCCCCAGTGACGAATATTGGCTGCACCCTTAAACAGATCAGCGTACCCTAGGCATTGTGGGCAACAAAGGATACATTTTCTAATCTGAATGGGCATGCTTGCTTTAACGGTGGAAAATCCTATTTGAGATCTAGTAGGAATTTCTCACAGACTGGATAAATGTAGGTACTTAAGCTTTCTTACCTCCTTTTCTTTTTTAGGCTAAGATAATCACTATTTTTGTACGTAGATTAAGTTTAGGGTACGATGGGACTGTCATCGTCACCCCGTGACAAAAGTCCCAAAATAAAAACAGATTAAAAAAAAAAAAAAAAAAAGCTTTCTTACCTGTGTTGGAATGGTACTCCCCGATGTAGCGTCTAGTCAGATAACGCACAATCAAAGCTGAAACAAACGAAAAAAATTATGTATTAGTACGATGACAAATTCATCCATATTTCATTGAGTTTACAAGTTGTTTTATAATAAAATATATAAAAGTCAACCGGCAAGATTACGTAGGTGGGGAGAAATTAATTGAACAATATTTTTAACATTTCAATGGTCGTTCGGCGCCAGTCTACGGTTAGAAATAGAGGAAACGATATAATTACCAAAGTTTTTAAATATGTGGGTATATCTTTAGTTTATTTGTATTTATTTCTAAATGAAGTGAAACTTGACTGACAGAAACATACTAACGAACTGAAAATGTGCTAGTGCAATGACTCATCGGCCGTTTTCTAGTTCAAGAGTTTGATGAAAACTTTCGAATACCAAATAAATCTCCTTGTCTGAAACGTCCGTTAGTGATCAGTTTAAGTAAACATTTTTGAGGGATAGTTTAATATTACATCACACAACTATTGGGTCACCGAGGAATTTATGTAATACTATCTAGTATCTAGGCCGCCGCAGTGTTTTCAGTGAGTGGAATGTAGGTACACTACTCTAATTTTTTTGTTTTAATAGTTGAATTAAACTTTAAAATTTAGATGTTTTTTTAACTAAATTACACGTACGTAATTTTAAATACCTACCTAATGTTATAGAAATACCTATAAGTGGAACATGAAGCAAAGGTTTTACAATCAGTTAAAATTAAGTAAGTACACGAAGTGCGACTTTTTAAGTAGGCAGTATAAACCAGCAGTTCTGTTTTAGCTTTTATTGCCTAACTTTATGTAAGTAATATAAGTATTTTAGCTTTGAATTTAGCATCAAAGCAGAGTACCTATTATACATGTTTGTTATACTTATACTTATAGTGTCGTATAGGTGTTTATAACTTGCCTATATAAATGAAAAATATGAAAACGGTTCCATCAGTGGAAGTAGAAAGGAGTCAGGTCTCCGAACACCACACTAAATTGCATGAGTCCGTTCCTCTCTTGCCTTATCCTTATACAGTATGATGCTATGGCTCTATTTCCACCATCTTTATCTGCTGGCCTTATACAGTATGATGCTGCTCACCTGACTTGCCCACTCGGGAGCTGCCGATGACGGCGATGCGCACGCGCGGCAGCGAGGCGCGCTCGTCCCGCATCTCGCACTCTTATGAAGATCCTCTGTAACAAAGAAATACCACGTTTAAATTAAATGGGCTCATAAATTAGACTGTAGACAAATTGTTTGTAAACTTTTAGTTTGATGAGTGTTTGCAAGTTTTGCACGCAATTTTCACGTAAGTAGGCCGTTCAGATGAAAATCCGAAACCAACCTAATATCTCCACGAAAGCATTGACTTCCCTAATTATTTCATGGACATAACATAATAAAAAATATCTAAGGCTATGTATAACAACATCAACTTCCAAGTACCAAGTGGAAACGTGATACGAGAGGATGCTTCGGTCTCGAGCAAGGTTCTGGTTACGCCAATTTGTCCGCAATTACCATCAAATGTGTCGTCCTCGATACTGCGGCACGCGTCGGGCCTATTTGCAGCTAATTACCGACATTTTCCAATTAGCAAGCGGTCATTTAAGAAATATTTACTTTAAAGTGTAATTGTTCATTTGACCATTAATAAATAGACCTGGCAGCGTGATAATGATACATAAAACTTTATTTTTTTTTCATATTTTTATGGCCGATATGATATTATGAAAACATACGAGTATCATAAATTCATAGCAAACGAAAACGTGACTCAGTTCCAGCGTAAACCGATGGATCGATAAACATGTCATCTGCAGGGTCGTTAAAATATCTCCAATAACACCATTACACGTCTGATAGCTTGGTAACAACGCGACGAGGCGTGTATCTTTCACCGAGTATTTACAGAGCGGAAGGGCAGCCCGCGTCACACGCACAACGCAACGTCGCCTGCCAATAGAGGAATAACCGTGAGCAAAACAATCCACGACTCCGTGCAGCAAAACAGTTGACTCATCCATCGCTCCCATCATCATCACATCACCCATTCATACATTCCAAGACCTAGACGTATTTTTAACGGCTGAAACTCTAATTGAAAATGTTTCGCTCATACATTTCAAGTGACCGTGGAGAATGACATCGTTCATTCATAAATGAATTTCCTGAATGTGTTTTTATTTTTACATAAATCTGTGCGGCTTAAATGTAAAATATTTTATAGGTACGATATTGCGTCATTGGATTCAATAACAAAGAATTGTAAACAGGCCAATATCAACATGAAAGAAATATCCCGTCGACGTAGCGGTCCGTTGCGAAATCCCAATAAATTCTACGCAGTGCATACTGGCAGAGGCGTCTAAATCATTCTCATGAACTTTTCAAAAGTCATAGGTAATGTCTTTGTAAGTTTGATTTATGGCTTGGTGAATCAAATATATGAAACCAAACCAAAATTTATACATTTATTCAGAAGCTTTCATAATTTCCAAAATTAAACAAGCTTTGTTTTCGCGTCAACAATCTGTTTTTCACGCCTACTTCAGTTAGCTCATTGTACTCGTGCGTACTTAGTGGAAACTTTTGAAATCTGCACGTAGAAATACATAATTAATTTAATTTCTACAATAAAAATGAGAGTTGAAAAGGTATAGTCGAATGAGCTTTTTATCAGTATTCGAATTAAGCACTCGATATGCACATTTAATGTGATTAGTTCAAACACCTTACACTTTTCAGAAAACTTGAATTGCTCGCGTCGATGTCGTTTGTTGAACTTGTCCAATGTCAGCGTAAAAAGGTCTTTTGCATTCAGCGGATTTTCAGCGAGACTCCGCCGCTCCAGCCGGCTGTAAACGAGTGTTTCGCTGAAAATAACTTGTCCGATACAAGTAAGTAACAGAAGGCTACTCTAGCTTTACAAAAAACTAACGAACGACAGACCCATTACAATCATTACGTTTGATACAACGAGATAGAGACGTGGTGAACGAGGCCGCATTCTGAAACTTACTTTCGCATAAGCTAGAGTGATCCCTCAGTATTGTGAGTTGTCGCGCGGCCTGCGCGTGCGCCGGCATTCTGTAGACGCGACGTCGTCGCTCCGACGCACAGCTTTATTTGCGTTTGGCGCCAAATAAAATATATCGGCTTCCTCCCTCTCGACGGGAATGTGTCCAGTTTTTTGCAGATAACGTACAAAAATAAACGTAATTTTAGAGAAATTACTTGGCTGTAGGATAGACTTTATGAGCGCGGTGGTGATAGATAGAAACGTCTGAAATACCTAACCTACCGTACTGAAATAAATATGCTTATCAAATGCACGGTGGAATTTTATAAAGTGAACATGCAGAAGCTTCGTTTATGAACTCGTCATTCTAAACAATACTTTTCTTTAGCTTTGTTACCACGCGGCTGAAAATTTGTTATGTCGTACAGTCGTTTACCTCCAGCTATTCATGTATAAAATACGTATTCGTAAACAAAATGAATTAAATTGGGATTGGGAATCAGTCCAGCTTCAGAGCGGCACGCGACTATCAAGCACGTGCCCCGGATCAGCCGGGAACAACCTGCAAGGCCACCTTTTATCTACATACATCAAACCACTTTAGACTAACAAAACATTCAGGGCTTTACCACAAAAACTTAGTGTTTGGCTAAACCACCGTTAAACACAGTCTAAAGTTTTTTTTTAGTAATACAGTCATAGTTTGTTCTCGGCGTACACAACACATTTCATTGTAAACATGACCTAGCAGTTATAGCGCCGTGGGCGGTTGAGGTAGAGTTTAAAGGCTTGTGAATAATCCCTAGCCCAAGTGTCTAGCGCAGGCGAGTGTAGGCGGCACAGCCTGCGCCGCTGTAACTTCAGCGGGTAGGTACATTACGCCTCCCTCTGACATTTGCAATGAAGCCCACACAGCCATGGTAATCGTTTTAATATTATATAAAAAACAGCTTAACGTAATCGAAACATTTGTTAGGCTTTCAAGGGATGAACTCTAAAGCATCCCGCATGAAATTTTCCGTTATAATAACAAACAATGACATTGTCCTTGGAGCTAGAAAGCCATGGGTACACAGGGGAGCGATCTATTAATGTTTACTTTTGAACCCTTCATCTCGAGCTAAGGTCGAGGCCTTCGGGCATAAGCGGCGAGTCATCATTGTGCTAGTGCCTGCAAGGTCGCGGGGCCTCCGGGGCAGCTGGTGCCACACTGATAGCCGCCAAGGACGCCGATATAAATGATTCAGCCTTCATGTGATACCATGAAATGTTACATGTCACGCTTATTGATCGCATGAAAATTGTATAGTCACGTTCCACCGCTTTTCCGAAACTTTACGGTCACGAAGTGTATTCGATAATACTTATTAAATTTCAGTTCATATAAAGCGAATCTAGCACACGGGCCGACTTTCAGTAATAAGAGAAGTGTTTGGTCTCGTTCTTCAAACGAGGAAAACAAGCAAACATTTAATAAACCTGATTTCCTTCGGGAACAGTATTCCTGCTCGACTCATATTTACTGGGGGCAACATTAACTGCTGGTTTAAAATGATTTACTGTCGTGCTCGTGGGCCAGTTCTGTCATTATAACACAAAGCAATGGTCAGATCATTAGAACACACAATAGAAGTAACTAAATTTTTCAACTTTTTTAAGTACTTACCTGCGTAAACTACTTATGTCTACCGTGCCATGGGTAAATAAATTTAAATGTACATAGATTATTATTAAATTGTCTTTGAAGCGTGTTCTGGCTAATGGAGTCTAGTGAAGCTACCTGAGCTAACTTCGAGCTAACCGTATTAGTCCAGTAAATGGATCGAGGCGAGTGAGATTATATCTGCATTATCAAGACGCGCGCTTCCTGTCTGTAACACTACACAGGTACATGTGTCAGTGTGTCGTCTGTTCGTCTACTTCCTTATTCTTATTATGAACTGTTACAAGAGTGTTACTGTAATATTATTATTGTTTTATATGGTGTGGTGTGGACTAAAGGCAAGACTTAGGGTGGGTTGCACCATTTAACTTTAACTATTACAAACGTCAAATCTCTTGAAGATTGATCACTCTCGTCAAGGGATTTGATGTTTGTAATAGTTAAAGTTAAATGGTGCAACCCACCCTTAAACAAAGCCAAAAAACACAAAAAAGTTTGTGTGTATTTCCAGAAATTTTCAGAATACTGTGCCCGTAATGTTAAATAATTAATATCGTGAAAATATGTGAAAACTTTTTCAAAGCAATATTTTGTGGTTTGAAGGGGTGAATGGCACGAGCTTTTAAAATTAATTTTATCTGTAGCGAAGAATGTATAAACTAATTAACATTAAAATTTGTGGTAATTTCTACCTATAGACGTATAGTTAGCACGTTAGCACGTTAGCATGAAGAATGTTACTTCAGTTAAAGTGAGGACTATTAAGAAAAAATATTTGAGTACTACGAGTATCCTATGTAAGTACTTAATTAGGTATAAGAAATATTCGGTATATTAATTTAAGATGTTTTTTACAAATTTATAATACTTAATAGGTATTTTTATTAAATATTCAAAACCAAATTAGTTAATTATGAAAATAACGCTTGAATGTGTAGCCTAGTTTTAACAACCTACTTACGGGTACGTTGTTCATAATTAAAATATGAAGATCTCATTTATTCGTACCGACCTACTCTACGTTGTGGCTGCGCGCTTCAAAGTTATCTTGAAATCTTATATCTCTTCAGGATATGTATTTTCCCACAGTATTAATATTTCATTATAATGTATACAATATAAGTAATACATACGCATCCTTAGAACACATCTACCCACAGCTATTCGATCGTGATCGTGAAATCGATTACTAACTGCGAAGAAAAACAAATTGTGTAATTTGTGAAATTTCAGACGCCATGCGTAAACTACTGTTACAGTTCTCAGTACCTACAACGTGAACCTACTACGAATACAAAAGCGACCTCGAGGCTGAACATTTCCAGGAGGCTTACTCTAGCATACAAAAACCTAACGAACGAGTTCTGTCAACGGTAACACAACGAGAGTCATGGTTAATCTTGGTTTTTCTTAATCTAGAGTCACCCACCTGTGTATGCCCAAGGGCTTCGATTCGTCGAGGGCTTAAAATATAATCATCAATCAGTCAGTAGTGAGATGCGCACGTGAACTTGGCCCACTTGTTCCACAAACAATGGAGCGGATTCTGTTTTCTGACAGCACATCATTTACGACGTGAATATAGAACTGTCAAACCTTAATTTATTCACATGTGATTATTGCACCAATCATGATATTGGTTTCTTAGAAAAAAAAGTTTAAGTGCTAAGTATAGTTACTAGATTGGAAGATGTTGTGTAGATTATCTGAATCCACGTCAGAGCTTGTGTAACTCTGCACGAATTGACTAATAAATGGCCAATTGAACGAAATTTTCCGATCGTAACTTGCGTATCTGACTGAATGGACTATAATTGTAGTGTTTACTAGTACCTTCTTAGCTACGTTGTAGGTAAATGTTGCATTTCCAATACTTAAATACTTATAAGTACCTACAAAATATTTAATTAATATAATTAAATTAATTAAATTCATTTATTTCAGATAACTTAATGTTTACCTAAACCTTGTAAGTACCTTTTTTTTGTAAAACATTTCCTTCATATTAAATATGCGATGGTTTAGTAGTTGTAGCTATCTATACATATAATGTATAATATACCTATCTTTTTACCTATCGTTATGTTATTATGAAGAACGTAAAACTCCCATAAAGAAAAACTTCAGTAATCGAACGGTCGTCGCTCTCAGAACCATCCATCAACATAGACAAAGCCTTTTCTGCCAATGTCCAGGGTATTTTTTCACGTCATCCTTCAACTTGTAGAGGAGTTACAATGATAATTACGCACGGCACAGGCAGCCTGGTGTG
Source organism: Plutella xylostella (assembly GCF_932276165.1). NCBI lineage: Eukaryota > Metazoa > Arthropoda > Insecta > Lepidoptera > Plutellidae > Plutella > Plutella xylostella. The sequence continues at coordinate 3,390,745 of NC_063984.1, read as the reverse complement.
TGGGGCCTGCTAACCGAGGTAAGTATACCTAATAATTTTTAAATATTTTCCAAATAATTTGCATTAAGTAGGTACTTACATATAAACTGAACTACGTGCATTGTATCGTACATTGTATCGTGCATTGTACGTGATCTATAAGAAATTTGCACAACTTGTATGAAATCAATAAAATATGCACTGATTTTCTAATATATTTTTTAATAGTTTTGAAACAGGCATCAGTGCTATGTAGTTTCCAGGCAAGTAGTTAACTGAAATACTTGTGGAAAAGCACCCTTACCATAGAGTATGAAATGGAAAATCCCTCTCAGAGTTATAACAATGAGTTACGGTGCCCGGCGCGGCTTATTGAACTCACTGGAGTGGCGAGCTAATGATAATGGATGCTCCTGGGGTCACTACCTACGAGTAACTAAGTTTCGGAGCGCTGTTGGGCTAACCACGACTCTATCTGCATATGCACTCACGACTGTAATCCCCGAAGGGGTAGGCAGAGGTGGCTCACAGGCGAGCCACCCACTTTTCGCAGCACATTTGTACTCACGTGATAGGTTGCGAACCATATCGCCGTTTTGGGATAAGTACAATGCACTTAGGATACACAACTGAAAGAATGGATTGGTACAGGCCAGGATTTGAACCCACGGCCTCTCGATTAAAAGAACGAGGCCTTATCCATTACGCCACCACCGCTCTATGTAGTGGCATTAAACGTACCGATCGAGAGACAACACTCGTTAGTTGATATTTCGTCAAGATGGAGTGACCCGTCTGTCCGCTGTCGTTGTAGGCAGGAATATAATACGCTCGATGGGAATTTTCCACTTTAAAGCTTTTCCTCTCGTTAAAAAGTTATGCTTGTGTACTTTTATTAGCTTAGGTTTTATGTAATATTGTTTATGGTCTGGCTTCTGTCGTTTGTGGCCATTTAGAGGTGGGATTGTGTTTTATTGGTCTGGATGCAGGCCTTTTAGTTTACACACGGTCGTAATGTAGGCGGCCAGTGCAGCACAGTTTCACTATAAAAACTGCAATATGTATAGGCGTTTTTGAATAATAACCTTTTGAGTAAAGATTCATTATTTAGTACACAATTATTACATAGTTTTCGTACTCTACTATAGTACTTCAGCTCGCGAAGTTATTCCTTAAGGCATTGGTCTGAAGTGGTTTCTGATACAAAATCCAAATAATATATAATACAGCAACTTACAAGATTTAGTCACCGACCTCAGCAGGCTTTTCCTTGCACGGTTTGTGTATATTTGTATAATAGATACGACTGTGGTATTAGGGCTTTAGTTATAAATACGATATCAAGATATAGAGCTAGAATGAAATATAAGTACTTTTATTTTTAAAAGGTTTATCTATTTCAAAATAATAAGTTAATTCTTATCAATGTCGCAATATAAACTTCTAGGAACAAGTTAGTGGCGTACATTTCCAAGAATCGGTTGCTTAGAAATAATTTGCTAACCAATCATTATCGGAAATACAGCTACAATAAATCTTCATAAAAGTACTCCAAATATAAAACATGTCGAAATGTGACTCTTAGTCGTAAATTAAGGCTATACTTGGTAGGTACTTACTTATAGCGATAAGGTAAGATTTACATGCAAATGAATGAACAGATTCTTGACCCTTTTATACTAAGCTGAAAGGGGACGATTCAGGGGGTTAATGTAAAAAAACTTTTGTTCTATAACTAGAAACTTTAATTTATGGGTTTTTTGTGTATTTCTATAAGATTATATTAGGTACGTCATTGCTGAATTTGTTGAACATTTACATGTAATATTATTATATGTAAAAAAAAAAAAAAAAATAGTTCCATAAATAAAAATATAATGCGGAGCGCTCACCGTAATGTTTAACGAAAGCGATCCTGTTGCTATCCGCTGAAACTAAGTTAGGAACATCTGCGTTAAATCGCCGTTAAAAGCAGTCGTTAAAGTCACAAAGAATGGCAAAAACCCAACTGTTCATAAAATATGTATTTTTTAAGCAAGAGTGAAAGATCATCCAAATTAAATTCATAATTTTTATTTTAAAAGTACTATAGGTATATTTCTTTTTCATTTTTATTTATGTTACGCTTTGCCAACGTCAATTTTATGATTTATTCCAGACTTCACGTCTTTCATGAAGCCAATGTAAACAAGCTGTTCTAAATATTAGGCATCTACTCCTTATATTCTACATCTATATAGTCAAACTCTGCAGAAAATACTATACTATAGCGAGAATATAATCTCTTCATTCATGAAAGTGTTAGACATTTCCCTACAAAGCATAGAGATTCCCGCAATCCCATAAACAAAGAAAGAAAGGATACGAAAAGTAGCTATTGCTGCATACTGTTAATTTGTTGGGGTATGGGCAACTTGTATTGCTTTTAGTTTCATAAACACTAGTGAGTAACATTTAATCCACACGAACGGTGTAAAGTAATCCCTGTTTGACATCGACGTGAGTTCGGAGTGCAGCTCGAGCCGTATCGATCAGTGCAGCGACAACATCGCGGCCATATGGAGTGCAGATGATAGAAAACTATGAGAACCATCCCATATCTTTTGCATTCAGAACGTCTAATAGCAGTAATAACCCCCCTTGCCTATGGAAGCGAAAATTTCCAGCAGAAAAATATGAAATACAAAAAACATTAAACTCACCTGGTTGAATGAAATGCAATAATGGCGTCGACCCGGGATCCACAGGTCGGCCGGCACACTAGCACTGGCGCTGCGAGTCTCTGAACGCACCTCACTAAGTCTCTTATGGCACTATAAATCTGTATGCAGGATGCAAACGAAGAAGTCTGTTAGATTTTCTGAATGAACATGTGTTTGTAGCGATCGCGGTGGGCGCGGGAGACGGGCGCGCGGCGGCGGCTTGCGATCGACTGGGCGGCCCACGACCTGCCCTAGCTATATATATGGCGGCTGCCGCCCGCCCGCCCTCCGCACTCTTTTCTGCATACGAAAATATCGGAGGAATCCAAAGCCTAATTTTTGCTGTCACTGCGCGCCGCAACGGGAGCGTTGATCCCCGGTGCACGGCCTGTGACCAAATTCTTTGTATGAATCGTTTGTTTCCATTAAATGAGAACAAATGAGCGTGGGAATTTCGTAATGTTACCGTATAAGGATGAAAAAGAAAATCTTTTGAGGATCGCATTATTACAGCAGCTCTTTCAGTTGCGAATTCATCTCTACCGATAAATCGCTATGTAATAATTTATTTATTATCTAATCGGATTGACGGTCCCTAGTTGACAGATTCTGACTAAAATAACAGGACCCCCCCAACAAACATTTTACCCTCAGTTACAGCTATTTTTATAACTTTAACCTGTATAACTGTGTTATAATTATCTCAGTTCTAACGTAAAGCGATAAAGATGAGTTAACAAATGAAATTAGTGTTAACAGCAGGTTTAAGTGTTAAAATGGTATTAGTCAAAGCAATTATAATCAAGATGTTATAGGTTTAAACTGTTTCTAGAACCTAAAGCTATACAAGAGTGCTCACTGACACCTGTTAACACTTATGGTTGTTAAGTGGTTTCCTTTAATACTCATATAAATCTTTAGGTGTCATATTTAATTTAGGCTGCAGGAATTGGTTATAAAAGAGGTTTTGTCAAGAGTGCAGTAAGACAAGATTCTTACAGTGTTGGAAAACTCAACAATGCAGTTTTAATCTTTAAGGTTAACTTAACTTACGCTTATTGCGTTAGGCAAGTAGACTGTAAAGGTAACGGTATCAAGCAAGACTGTGCGGATCGACTAAGACTGCATAATACCCTTGGCTAAGGGTGTTCTATTTCAAAAAGTGTAATAGATGACTTAGGTGAGTCTATATGTCTTAAATCTAAGTTCGCCATTTGCATTGGCGACCTAACCTATAAATTGCTGGGAAAAACAATATTTTGCTTTAAAATACTTACTTATTTCTGTGAATTTTGTCATTCCAGTCATGCCAATCAATTTATAAAACTAATGGACATACAGCAAGGATACAAAAAAATACAAAATTGAGTCGTCTATTTTATATTTACTTATGTTTTATTTGAAATCCTTAATAAATTCGGAGCGCATTAAAATTGAGGTGGGAAATATGGTATACATTACAGTAAAATTACAATGGCATATTATTTCCAATTCACAAAACATGTTAAGTCAAGTTAATATATTATATTTACTGTTATTTAGTAATGATCAATACTGTCACTCTAATACTGTCGCGTATGATTGCTGTTAACACTATTATTTTCAAAGACATACAACTTGTATGGTAAAAGTGTATTCGAAAAACGGTAACATACTCACTTAACCCTTTTTTAACAAACAAATAAGAGTCAGGGAGTCAAATAACCATTCTAAAACTACAACTATACCGGTAAAAGTTCTAGCTAAGAGTGATTAAACACTCTTCTATAGTAACTTTAGCACTTCAATGACACCGTACTACAGGCTTTCTATAACTTAAACACTTCAATGACACCGTTTTACAGACTTTCTAAAGCCTTTACTCTCAAAATCGTGGGCCTCTTTCGTGGTTATAAGTGAGTTAGAGCACTCTCCTACACTCTTATACAGCTATGTCTTAACACTTTAATTTTCGAATGGAACCATTATACAAGTTATATGAGAGTTTTTTTAACGCTACGGTGTTAGTTGGGCCATCAGCCCTGTTATTTCCGGCGTCGCTGCGGGATAATTGCCGCCGGCGACCTTTAATCCTTGATAAAACCCGCCTTCTATTTAGAATCCTAAAATTTTCACTTCAAAGGGACAGGCAGCGTTAGTTAGGTCATCAGGCCATTTGTTACATAAACTTCAGTGTGTTACCATTTAAGTAAGTACATTCTTTGAGATTATACAATTAATTGTAGTAACAAAATGATGAGGGAAGTACTTGAAAGCTGTGGTACGTGTTGTGTAAGTTACATAAAGTACATTCCATGATAAAATCCTCATTACAGCCGGCCCGGGGCGCTGCTCTACTTCGCTGGAAGCCGCAGGCTCCGCGCGCGGCGGCGGCGGCGGTGCCGACACACATCACATTGATGCCCTAATGGGCAGAGCGGGCATATGCTCGGTGTACACCTAATGTTCTCTCGGTACATAAATAGATATAATAACAGTAGGTATATTAGTTGGAACTGTTGGTAGAGGACCTGCCAGATTGAAGCATAGGATCAAAAAGTTTACAGGAAGAACTGCAACGAGCGAAAAACTGGGTGTGTTGAATGCAGAAGGGCTATCTATTATGAACCGTGGTAAATAGAGGGATAATCATAATGCTGATTGATTTTATCGTGCATGCTAAGGTGTATCTAGCTTAATTAATGTTCATAATCATATTTTATTTACATACTAGCATTTATGTAGGGTAAACTACCCAATTATTGACACTTTAAGACGAGTCGTCTGCAAAACTGGCCATAAATACGCATAAAATATTAGTATTGTGGTATTTTTTCCGTGGCGGTCTCAGGTGTATATTCATTTATAATATTTTTGACAAAACAATGACCCAATAGTCTTTGTTTTTTATTATCAGCTATAAATTTGAAAGAACCCCTATTTCCCAATTATTGACACGGGTTTTCCAATTTATGACACCTCCTGTACCAATTATTGACATGTTTGATATTAGGTAATAAAAACCGTTTTAAACAGGAATTAAACCTTTGGGAGGGTACCATGGGTCCGGTTCTCTATTTGGTATATCACGGTGATATATTGAAACACCATAAGTGTCACATACCATAAGTCATCAGCTAGTTATCTGACATACCATATATACTGCATCTAATGCTAATGCTAGCAGACTAGTCCCACTGAGTTAGGCTGCTTCGTCTCATGATCTCCTGGGCATTCCTCAAAGGTTCCAGCTAGTGCGTCCTGCTGCTGATGCCATATGATATGGTTCAGAAACGTGGTCAAAGTTGGGCTAACAGGTCCACCGATATAAAGTCGTAATGCGGACTGAACTGATGTAATCAATCCATCAGAGATCCAATGTGAGATGCCAATAGGCCAGCCACCCAAGAAGAAAGACAGTTGGAGTAATCGAGTTCTCGAGTGGAGGTAACGAACAGGCAAGCGTGACATAGCATGCTTTTTGTCCTTCAGGACCGAGGCTGATCTTAGACCTGGTAAGTACTTGCTGGAAGATAAGGCCAAAGAAAAAGTGTGGTGTAGCTTTGTCGCATCTTTATTTTGATGAAGAATCATGAATATGCCTCTGATATCTCCAGTTTATGCTCGCAGAACTACACGTAGCATCCTTGAGGGTTGGCCTGTAGATAAACATGTTCAAGACTAAGGTAATGTCCAGTGTCCCAATCGAAACGAACGATACAGCTGGATATCATTAAATTTTGTGAATCTTAACACCTATCTTGATAATTGTTTACCCGCCGGGTCAGAATCCCAGTTTAAACAGATTACGAGGTGGATTCAGCTGGGTGGGAAGTGTGCAGGACACTTTTGGCCAGGCAAAATGATGACAGGTGGACGTAGAGCAGTTGGCAGGCCACCTGATAGTCAGACGACTTCATATAGGTTGCAGAAAGGCAGTGAGAAGTGAGGCAGAAAAAGTTTTTTTTCTGCTTCACTTCTCACTGCCACTTTTATGGTAAGCTCCCATAAAAGTATTTATCGTTTATGAGCGTAATTATTGACACTTTGCCTATATATAGACATGTCAATAATAGGGAAATAGATTACTGACACTATGTCGATAATTGGATTTCACTGTATTGACACTGTGTCATGAATTGGAAATTCGTGTGGGATAAATGATTAAATAGTGTCAACGTGATCGTTATAGGATATACTACCGGAAAAAGCTAAAATATTAGCATGAAAACAAAAAACATTCCTTCCAATTATTGACCCAATATGTCAATATTAGGAAAATATACCAAAAGTGCGACCTATAATTGACACCACCTAAATTCGAAGTTAAAACCGAAAATAAGTGGTTTTTGAGGTAAGAAATGGAAAAGGAATTTTGTTCCCTTTTCAGTCCAAATAACAAATTTAACCATTTTTTTAAGAAATACTAGCAAATTTATTCCTAAAGTAGCCACTGTCCTTTGCAAAAAGCGATCCAAGATGGCGGAATTTAAAGAAGCAACGGAGAGGCACGAATTGTCTATGTTTTATTGGTCAGCCATTGCTGTAAAAATGACTGCCGAGTGTTACCATTACAGAATAACTATGACTGCTTCATTCAAAGATAAATATAACTAAATAGAACGAAGCGTTGTCTTGTTTTCTTTAATTATTCCGCGCTGTGTCAATAAATGGAGGGGTGTCAACAATAGGGTAGTTTACCCTAACTTATAATTTAAACACTTCTTACCTAGTTTCAACCCAAACCAACACCCAAAACAACAAATTATTATAGTATCCTGAGACAAGCAAAGTCTCCACGAGCAAGTTCACTGGGTCAGGTGGACTGAAGAGGATACGTTTTATAGGCAATTTCCCCCCGGAGAGTGCTGTGTCAACGCAGGTAGCGGCGCTAGCTACAGCTGTTCAGCGTTCACTGTAAACTTTGACCCTGTAACTCTCTTTGAAGAGGTGTCGTTGACTCTTACATCTATAGCATAGAGGTGATGTTACGTCCTAGGTTCCAGGGGCTAGGAGACAAGTTTATTGAACGAGAACAACACGCGCTGTGCTTTTCTGACGTGGTTGTAGGAACGTGGCGGAAACACTGTAGAGGCTAATTTAGATGCCATTTAAAGCAGGAAAAGTCTGTTAGCATTCGACTTTCATGTGCACTCACATCTTGTTTACGATCTATGGGACGTTATGTTCTGAAATACTGTGAACTTCATGGGTAAAATGTATAAAATGCACTCTGACGCGGTTCAAAGCATTTTATGCGAACGACCGACAGAGTTCAAACAGTCTTACGTAAAAGCTCTATAAGGGTGTGTGCACCTATGTAATTTTATTACGTAGCCCCAATAAAACCAATTTGGCGTGCTGTAAATAACGGTTAATTTGGCCGTCTATCTGGAGTTATGGGTCAGTTGCACGAGTGTTGGGCAATAACTGGAGTTGCAGAAGTGGGTCCGCTGTAACACGGTTTCTGTAACAAACGAGCCATCCTGATTGCGTGCCCGGGTCCCCTGAGGTAACACGCATTTATAAATACGATTAGAATGCCCATTCGACATTTTGTGATGCGATGCAATTTTGCATCACGTATCAATGCAAAAATGTATCGCATACTGCCGATATAGTACTATAACAACCGATCAAAGCTCTTATTGATATCGCGAGCATAACAGTGTATTTTTTGATATGTATGTAATTCTTTCTAATAGTGAAACAAATGAAAAAGTGCTTTTATTTACAGAGACAATGAATGCATCATTACGTATTTTTTTTTAACTATGAATAGCCTGTCTGTAAGATATGGCTTGAAGCGATTGTATAATAATATGCATAATAAGTATTAAATGTATATCACATCAAATTTTACACGTAAATATCTCGTATGCACAAAAACAATTGCAATTCTGTGCCTATTTATTTGGTGACAGCCGAAGACGCTTCGACCCGGATATCCAGATTCAGTAATTTATTGCTCACTCAACTAACTTCGCCCAGTCGCCCTCCTTTTAGTTAGGTTATTTTGTTTTTATCGTGAACGATGACGAAAATTTTATTAAAGTACTTACTAGTTCTTTCCTAAGTTCTGAGATAAAAAGCGTATGGGATGTGGTAATCTATGGTCTCACTTAGTACATCACTTAGAGTATATATGCTACATCATGACAAATTTTATAAAACATGGACCAGACGCAGATGTTTTACTGTAAAAGACTAACAAAAATTCATTCATACATACTTACAAACTTTGACGTATATATTATTACTTACTAGGATTTCATTAGGTACTTTGCTATAAGTATGAGTTAGGGCTACGCCTGCTTTCTGGGTATTATTATAATTCATTACCACATACCTTCATAAAAGGTTAACTGTCTTCTTCTTTTTCTTTGCCTCTTCCCATTATTTGGGGTCGGCTCTCCTCGTTACTCGGCGCCAGGATTTTCTATCCTGGGTTGTCTGGGTATCTACATCCAAATGGGACTTCTTCAAGTCGCGTTTTATGGTGGATAACCACGTGGCTGGGGGGCGACCTCTGCCTTTCTTCTTCTCGGGGATGGACAGGGCTCGATGCACGGTGTAGTCATCACTCCGTCTCATTACGTGACCATACCACCTGAGACGACTTTCCACTAGCTTTTCTGTGATGGGCGCAACTTTGAAACTTCCTCTGATGTATTCATTACGTACTTTATCGAGTTTCGTTACTCCGCCAGCCCACCTCAGCATCTTCATTTCGTTCGTGTGGAGTTTTTGTTGGTGTGTTGCGTTAGTCGCCCAGCATTCAGCGCCGTACAGCATCGCAGGTCTCACAGCTGTTTTATAGACCTTGCCTTTTGTTTTGATAGGCATTTTTTTGTCACAGAGGACTCCTGTAAGAGCTCTCCATCTTTGCCAGGCGGTCTGGATCCTATGCGTCACGTCAGCCTCAATGTTGGCATCTGCAGACAGCTTTGAGCCAAGATACTTAAAATGGTCGGTTTTTGTGAGGGGTATTTGATCGACACGTATTTCGTGCGAGGCTGTGGTTCCACTAAACCTACATTCCAAGTATTCGGTTTTACTTCTACTGATGCGTAAGCCATTATTTTCTAGGGCATCTTTCCATTGATCCAGGTTACTCTGAAGCTGCTGCACCGTACTGCTTATGAGTACGACATCGTCAGCGTATAATAGGCACCAAGGAAGGGGCGCCTGGATATCTCTGGTTAGGTTATCCATTACTATATTAAATAGAAGAGGGCTAAGGACCGATCCCTGGTGCACACCAACTTTAACTTCGAAAGAATTACTGAGTCCTGCCATACTTCTAACCTGGGTCTTACTTCCGCTGTACATATCCTTTACGATACTTATGTAGTATTCAGGTATTCCTTGGTTTCTCAGGGCATGCCAGACCAGAGACCTTGGAACTCTGTCAAATGCCTTTTCTAGATCTATGAATACCAGGTGTAGATCTTCCTGATTGGAGCGATGTTTCTCCATAACAATGCGGACGGTTTGTATGGCATCGGTTGTTGACTTTCCAGCTGTAAAACCAAACTGATTTTCCGTTAATGTGGTGAGGAGGAGGATACGTTTGTTTAGTATTCTTTCAAATATTTTGAGTGTATGTGACGTTAGTTTGATTCCACGATAGTTAGAGCAGTGGCTGACATCTCCTTTGTTTTTGAAGAATGGCACCAAAAAGCTGTTTCTCCACGAGTTTGGTATACTACCATTGTCCAGTATGAGGTTGAAGAGTTTAGTTAGCCATTCTACTCCTACAGGCCCCATTTTCTTCCACATGTCTGCAGGGATCTCATCTGGGCCTGAAGATTTATGATTTTTCATTTCGGATATAGCCTTCTTAACTTCTACACAACTTATCTCCGTAATGGGCCCAGCTGTTGGTAGGCTCGGTGGTAGTTCTTGTCTAGGGAATTCTTCGTTAAGGAGCTCATCATAATATTGTTGCCACCTCTCACATATTTTTTCATTGGAGGTTAAAAGTTGGCCTTCTTTGTTTCTGATATATCTATTTCCTTTAATATCTAATGTTGATCTATTTCTTTGCTTGGCTATTTTAAATATTTCCGTGTCATTTTTAGCTTCACCCAATCTTCTATACATTTCTTCTCTTGAATTTGCCATGGCTTGAGCGACTGCTTGCTTTGATAGGGTTTTTCTCAGCTTATATTCTTGGCGGTCTTCCTCTAGTCCAGTTTGTTGCCAGATTTTGAAACTATCTCTCTTGGCTTTGATGATCTCTTTAACGGAGTCATTCCACCAAGATAGGTCATAAAAGGTTAACTGTAACTAAAACAATTCAGTAACATCATAATGTCAGCGTGATACCAGCTAATAAAGGTCATATTATTTGCATAAAGGCGTGGGCTTCTAGAAGCAATAACATACCCCTGAAAATGTGTACTTACTATGTTTTTAACCCATATATGCCCAGAGGGTCGCTAACGACCCACTTGAGTTTTTTGCATATTTGAACTTAGAATCTGAATCTTAATCATATCCCAAAGTAAAACAACTTCATATAAAAACTAGTTATGGGCATATATGGGTTAAGAAAGTCGTGCAAGTTCACTTAAAAATGCGATGAAGCCAATATTTATTTTACATTTATATATTTTTTTCTAAATAAGTAGATATCTAAGTTAAAGAATCTATTAGATAAAAAGACATTACTTTGAAGTTGAGCGGAGGAGATAGCCTGTCTGCTCCTCCGTTCTTTAATATAACAAGATCCGGGCAACTGACAAAATAAACAGGGAAATCTCAAAGAGCGACCCCAGAATCGTGAATATTTAGTCTGTAGCTGCCCCATATTATATAAATTATGTAGAAAACATCACTAACACTATGATAGAAAAGGTAGGTAGAGGCAGGTACTAGAGTTGCTGTTCAGTGTTGAAAAGGACTCCAGACTCAGCATGTACTGTAATTACAAGGACTATAAACACTGGGCTGCATGTGGGATACACGACGAATGGAGTCTCACCGAGTGATCAATCAACTTCAGCTCCTTTTTTCCAAAAGCATCCTGTGCAATCAGCAACTGCTAATCTAACTGGAAAATCCTTGTACCACGGTGACAAAGACTAGTCTAGTACCTGTGTAGGTAGTATACAGTTTTTCCCGACTTCAGTAAAAAATATATAAAATTATACTTCTTTGTCCGTGTAGTCTATTCTATTCTATTATCTGTGGGGGTGTAAGTACCTGCACCTGGCTCTCTCGAGTGGAACCTTTGTGCATATCCCCAAGGTCTAAACTGCCTTCCTAAGCTTGGACCATTTCCCACCACGCTGGTCCACTGCGGGTTGGTGGGTTCACATATCTAGATGTACCTACTAAATCTAGATATGCAGGTTTCCTCACGATGTTTTCCTTCACCGTAAGGGCGATCGTATACATTGTACTTAAGTTAAAAGAACTCATTGGTACATGTCAGTGCCGGGATTCGAACCCGCATCTCTTGCGTGAGAAGCGGGCGCTTACCCGACTGAGCTACCACCGCTCCCGTCCGTGTAGTCTGGGGACTATTGCCCATGGCTGTAACCTTATTCATGGTTACAGTACTAAAGTTTCTTTTAATTGTTTCGTTTTAAACATGATTTATTATAATACTATCGTTATGTGCTGGTTTATTGTCATCGTAAATTTACATTTGAAGGTTCAACGGTTCAGTTTCCAGTTAATAGTTCATATGACCCATTTATTTTATAGCGTTAAAAGTGTAGAGACAATGTCAGCAGTAGGTATATTACAACTAAAATTATAAAAATATATATCTAAAATCAAGCTAGGAGAGAATCTCTTAAATATCTACTAAGGTAAATCTCCTGGTTAAATGATTTTGTATAAAGAATGCCATAATAGTTTCTAGGAAAACCATAATAAGTAGATAAGTTAGAAGGGATTACTTTTTACTGAAATTCTGCATTTTATTGGAAGTCCGATAAGTTTCAACGGCAGTATTCGCGGAAATTTTGCAATATTCTTGTTACTAACGGAATAAGCTGTTTGGAATCGGATCCAAAACAATAGAGATTACTTTACAACTTCTTCGAAGAACCACGGATTAGTAGGTATCTAGACAACCTTAACATCTATTATTATATTAAATTTTGTAGGTAGGTTAAGGTAATAATTAAATTACGAATCAAATAACAAAATTTATACATAGTAAATACAGATATAATATGAAGTAGATAGCTATACACTCTTGCAAAAGGATCATGAAATCGAATCGCGATCCGATATGATCCTTTCAAATACTGTTCAGACAACGCGATGATATCAATAACTCAATCAGTAGTAAGCTGAAATGATTCGATTTGTGAATATTCCTGAAATATGAAACATGATTCCTCAGTATTGGGAGTCACATAATAAATACAGTCGAGTTATGTGTTTTCAAGTCTTGATTATGAATTAAAATCCTAATCATTATTTACCTACCTTGTTAGTTTTAGACAGTGGGCGACTTCTAAGGGCATTAATTAGGAATGTTGATAATTTGTGCGTCCTGCTGGGTCATGTCATATTTGAATGGCAAAAGTGTAGTGCCTTGTTGAGTTTGTTGAGTGATGTTCTGTGGTAAACAGACAGGGGGGTCATTCTATATGAAAAAAAACTAAGATTCTTCGTAATAAGTGCTGCTACGCGAGCCACCAGTGCCACAACTCTATCTCGTGCTGATTGCATGACAAATTTTGTTCGTTAGTTTGTGGATTTAGAGAGTGAGCCCCGTGGCCCGTCTTTGTCCCTTCCTCGCCGGATGAACGCCGTTATTTTCATATTTATTTGCCCTTCGCTTTTCAACGAGATACAGAGTGAAAATCTCCTATTATTATTATACTCAGCGCACAAATATTTATGGTATCCTGCAGTTTAGATTGAAATATTTTAATAACAAAGTCCACGAGGTATTCCTTTTGTGATTGTTTCATAGAAGCTCAGCAATAATCAATGCTTTCTAAGAACTTAGTAACGATTTAAAAGCTACACATTTATAACAAAAATGTGATGTGTTGCAAAAACGGGTAAGTACTTATTTTTTATAAATGCATCATTTTGTTACATAATTTTTTACTGAATCGTATTGGTGCTTGCACGTACTGGATGAAATCTTTATCTATATTGTTAGAGAACGTAGAAAAAAATATTTACATCATTATAATAGTTAAGTATTTTATTATTTTCTTAGTTGCTTTTGTCCAAGACTCTGACAAATTTATTTATTTATTTATTTATTTATTAAGAAAATTTACAGCGTATACAAAAGTCTTATAAACTATTACATCGTTATTTAGTAAGGCCAATTACAAATTTTCCTTCATAAACAGCATAGTAACAAAGGTGCACACTGTGCAATTTAACAATTTTATTTACGATAAACCAATGACCACTGATACAAATCACGTTTGTTAATCATATCAGTGCCAATGCGACAGGTTGTTATTATTGTATCATAAGATTTATAAATAAAAGCAAAAAATAATGAAGTAAAAATACCGAGTCGGATTATCCCACGCCCACCACATTCGAGCAGCATTGAGTCATTGGGACTAATTTAATATCTGCTAAATAAACATTTTGTAGAGAGAGCTTGTTAAAAATGTATTAAGTAAATATTTAACATCGCCCTTTTAATAAAATACCTAGTACTTGTGCTGGTTATAATACATTAATCCGAATACCGAAGTACTCATTATGGGCTCAGCATTACTCTTTTCACGTTGCAAGAGACAATCTGACACATTACCAAAGAATAAAAAGTGGAAAATAAACATTTATCGAGTATGCCTAGATCCTAACTAATATTATAAATGCGAAAGTAACTGTGTCTGTCTGTCTGTCTGTCTGTTACTCTTTCACGCCAAAACTACTCAATGGATTTGAATGAAATTTGGTATACAGACGGTCTAGACCCTGGGAAAGAACATAGGCTACTTTTTATCCCGGTATTCCCACGGGAAAACTTTTTGAGGCGAAGCGAAGCGCGCGGGAACAGATAGTAGGCTATATAGAGTAGATAGTTAAACCTAATCTCAAATACCCTACTCCTCTTGGTGCCTTTTTCGAGTACTGCCTATAAAAATATAATTTATGAACTATATTATAATATCGAGTGGTTTGATATAACGCCGCCCGTGCCCGGCGATTAGAAGATATTAAATTTTCGATATCACATTGACTGTATAGATAGCAGGAAAACGTAAAGCTATTTAAAAAAATGACCTACGTCACGGGGTTTCACGAAGCCTCAAAGTGGCTGAAAGTGCCGAAAAGGCTGATATAACATTTAATATTATTGTTAAAATTTATTCATTCGTCATTTATTCATTGTTTTATTTGTTGGAGGGGTATGGTATGGTAGTATAATGCACCTGAGTCTGATTTGATAGATAGATAGAATATTCTTTATTTGTACACAAAAACATAATTTATAAAGATTATATACAAACACACTTAGGTACAAAAAAGGCGGTCTTATCACTAAAAGCGATTTTTTCAAGACAATACAAGATTTGATTGACATAGTGAGTATATCTGTTGGTACGTTCGGTACGTTCGCTTTTACCTAGTTGTTGTTTGTGTTGCGCTCATCATGTAACTTTGTAGCTCGTAATTTGAATCACTCGGATTGATTTTCACAAACTTCCACTTACTGCTTCCTTGTTCATTGTTCATTATAAGCTACTTTGCAGTTTTAATGAACTATTTGATAGTTAAAATGTAGGTTATTACATTTAGATCCTTGGATGTAGAGTATGTAACGCTCAAAAATTAAATGGTCGAAATACATTGACGAATCTTTCGTCATTGTCGAAATACGACTGACCTGTCATGACATGCCGATTGTAACATCAACAAAGTCCGAAAGAATCGCAAACAACAGCAAACAACGGAGATTTTGTTTGCACAGATCCCAATGAACCCCAAAACAATCTTAGATCAAGGAAGCAATGGCTACCCGAGTTCAGTCATCTGTTACAGTAAGATAACGTATAATTAGTTGGTGGTCCCAAACATCGGAAGTTGCAGTAAGCATTCCTAGACCCCTGGAGTTCAATGACACTCGGCGACCCCTTGTGTGTTCCGGTATACAGGATGGTCCGACTGAACATTCGATCAAGCGGTTGTCGGACTTGTGTTTTCGGAGAAGGATTTGTTTGTTCAACACCGGTCAGCAACCTCACCTGCAGTTTCTAGCTTCGTATTGTCTTACATACTAAGTATATATGCCCATAAATTCCCAATGATTGAGCGGGACGTAGCTCAGTGGAGTGACGCGCCTGCATCTCGCAATGTAACAAAAATGATTTTTTAGAATACAAAAAAAAACCATGGAATTTAATTATATATAGCTATACAGGTGTTGCAAAAAGGTTATACTAAGGGCCAGGTTTTTGATCCCTAGTTAACTCAACCATTGGTCAAAAATGACTACTATTAGTTAAAAACAGACAGCTGTCGTGTTTGACAAGTGACTTGACTAATGGTTAAAGTTGACCACGGATCAAAAAACTCGGCCTAAGCCGAAACCAGCATGTGCAGCATGGTATACCTAAGCCCGAAACTGAAATCAGTATTTCAAAATTCGCGAAAAAAATTATTCATTTTCCATAGAAACTTAGTTGGTCACGTGACTTTTTTACTATGGAGAATGAATAATTTTTTTCGCGAATTTTGATATTCTGATTTCAGTTTCGGGCTTAGATATACCATGCTGCACATTTAAAATTTGAATAAAACAAAACCGTTTTTAATTGAATATATCCTGATGTTCTGTTAAACGTACTTCAATGTTGCAGAAGGCGCCATTAAGCTATAGCCTTTACCGTTCAGGATTAATTTGGTGCTTTTCTCAGTGGAACCTTTTCATTGCCCGTGAGTGTAATATTATATTTACGTAAGTAAAAGTTTGAGTTGTGATATATGATTGAGATGAAGGAAGTTGTATTGTAGCCGCAGTAAAAACATAATTTCCTTAGCGAGAGAGCCGACTTTCAGAATATATTTTCCGAAACATAACTCTCAACATTTCATTTTACAAAGCAAAGCTATATTTATCCACCACATTAACATATCCTGCATAACTAACAAATCCTTCAGGAATGTTGAGGACTACTCATGAACACTGCTGTCGACGCTCCGCTTCCTTTAATCAATATTTCATCACCAGATTCCTGAGTTAATCCCCACTAGTCACGGGGCTTAAAATGGCCAGTATACAGGGTGCTGCAAAAATTTTTTAGTAAGCCGAAAGGACACCCTGTAGTTATTTTCTAAAGCCATAACTATATTCATTTACCAATTTTAGCATAGCCATAATAAGTAATAAATAAGTAAGTATCAAGTAAATTTGTTGTTTTGTACAAATTTAAGTTAGGTATTTATTGATTGGACAAAGGGAAACAAAAGCTCGTTGCCCCTGCACGTGCCGCTCACAGCCATCGACTCGCCGTCAATACCGGTATTATCTGTTATTATTTTATTACAATTTATATCTTCCAATTTGGCTGTCAGTAATTTGATGCTATAATTAAACAGGAAAATTGTATCTGAATAAACGGGAATTCTGAGGTTCTATGGGTTTTTTGTGAGAAAGACCGAGAGCGTATTTAATTTTAACGAATATTAACTATATAAAAACAATCAAACTAGTTACATAAAAACACACGATCACTGTGAAAGAGCATAAACCGTCAAAACAGACCGTATAATCAGCTGACCTGCTACTTTGCAAAACAAGCGTATGTAGATCGTTTCAATCGCGGCTAACAACAGAAGCGCTGATTTCAGTTATTGTAACTGAATGATACACGTGGCGCTTAGGCACGTTTCTCTATTGAGTTGGTAAACACCGATATTATCCAAGGACATGGGGTAAGAACCAGGGGGCACCGTGGGGGCACTGCGGGGGCACTGTGGGGCCACGGGGGCACCCCGCTGCGGCCGCGGAGCACGTGAATCTATCTCCAGTAAATAGTATGAAACAGATCATCAGCTGTGTCGTGGCGACCTCGACACGTGTTTCGGGCTGAATCAACTGTCTGCTATAATGGGAGATTTTCCAGTAGTTCCAAAATCGACCAATAGATGGCATTTGGCCTGTCGTTTTTAGTAGTGAGCTACATTCTTCTGAGGAAACGGAGATGACAAATGTCACAGACCTACTACAAAACAAATGTTATGTCATTCGGTTTCTCTTGTAGCTATAGTGCCACAAACTTATCTGTTCCGGTGACAGTTCAAATAAATCTCTAATATTTCTAAATTCTATAAGATTTTAAGTTTGCTCGTATTGTTATTTCGCCTTAATCCATTGTTGCGCCTGGCTTTCATCATTTGGAAATTTATGATGTCCTTTATTTTTACAAGTTGCGACGGCACACATTCTCATCTTGTCTTGTAAGTATTTCTTTGGGATCTTATTTAGGATCATACAATAAATAAAAATAGAAAATCAGTTCTCGCACGCAGCACCCGTTCAAACGGCGCGGGTAGAACTATTCACAGAATACTTAGCACTATCCCAAGCCACATGCAGTCTGAGCCTCGGAAGGATGGCTCGCGCTACCACCCGACATTTAATCACAACTAGTGAGTTCTTATTCTGAGTTTAGTACTCTTTGCTCTCTATGTAATTTTTGACAGTTGGTACACTGCGTTTTCACGCCATCTATCGGCATACCCAAAAGCTCAACTGACAGCTGTCAAGGAAAACGGCTCATTGAATAACCGGAATTTCACTACTGAATTTAATTCGAATCCCGCTGATGTTCATAAAATATGGGGCTGAAAAATAAATTAGGTAATTCGAAAGAAAACTTCAATTATTAACACTTACCTTTGAAACCTGCTTGTAGCTAATCAAATCTATTTAATAAGCAGAAGTGAACAAAAAAAATACGTTCTCCATAGTAGAAAAGTCACGTGACCAACAAAGTTTCTATGGAAAAGAAATTTTTATTTTCGTGAATTTTCAAAACTCGTAGAACAAAAGTTGTTCAGAATGATCCCTTGAGTCACCCTCACCCCTTTCGGCTTAGTAAACCCTTTTTGCAACATTCTGTATACTACCTTAATAGAACGAATGAAAGTTGAAAATCCAGGGACGAGTTCTGAAGATGCTGTCAATGTGCTGAAATGATGCTGTGAAAGTAAGCTCTTTCAAGCCCATCAGGTACCCAACTTCCGACCTATTCAGAGAGTGCGGTGTACTTACGGTGAGGCAGTTATATATCCAGTGTGCTATAATTCGGTACCATTCGTCTACGCATTATTCTCCCTCCTGTGCCACCATCGCGACCCGTCGTTCCCATAACATCTCTAAAACTGAAAGCTTTAAGACTTGTTTCATAAACAGATTAGAGACCTACCTTGGTGGATTTCTTTATAATGTTGCTAACAAATTATATAATATTCATGCTCTTAATTAATTTGAAACCAAGCGAATACTTTTAAACTGGCTCAAACCACTTAATTATGAAGAGACAGAAAAAATATTAATATCACCCCTTCGGGGATAATGTAGTTCCTTCTATAATGAAAATACTGTAACTCAAATAAATTATCTGTGAGGTATAACTGCTATTGCTTATAAATTTAGTCTACTAACTAGATGCCTACATACATATAAAAATAAATAATCTTAGTGATTATATACATACATTATATTACATATATAACTTTCAAAATTGTTTTTCAAGATATTATAGTTAGTTAAGTTTGCATGTTATTTTTAAAATGTTCTTGTTTTTGTCAATACTTTTGTCTGTAAAATTGTATACATTCACATGCTCTTACTTAGATTTAACGGAAGAGCTTGTCACCTATATTACAGGCCTTAAACCTAGTTTAGGTGGCAAGGTTTACCATATTTATAATGTTCACTCGATGTATATTTTTACATAATAATAATGTACTTACAAAAACGCAGCATGGGTTTCGCAAACATAAGAGTACGGCCAGTGCCTTATCTCAGTTCACTGAGACAATGTATAACCACCTAGATAATCGTAAGCATATTGTAACCATTTTTATTGACTTCAAAAAGGCTTTTGACACCCTCGAGCACGACCTACTGCTGCAGGCCATGCGGGAGTGCGGCGTGCGCGGGGGGGTCAACAGCTGGCTCCGAGAGTACCTCACTGGCCGCCAGATGAGCACAGCGGTGGGTGCGACTAAAAGTGTATTTGCAGATATTAGAACCGGTGTGCCGACCGGATCTGTTTTTGGGCCGATTGGGTATATTATGCACGTTAACAATGTTGCCAATGTAATCCATAACTGCGACGTGTACATGTATGCAGACGATATGTGCATCATATACGCGCATAAAGATCAGGACATCATAGAAAAACATATTCAAAGTGACCTAGATAGCATAACAAAGTGGGCACATGACAATGGGATTATTATAAATATATCGAAAACAAAAGGTATGCACATATCGTCCCCGCATAATATAAAGCATGGTAAACAATATCATATAGTAGGACATACTTATGAATGTCTCCATAATCAATGTAAAGTATGTTGTTGTGATAATATTGAATTTGTATCTACTTTCAAATACCTTGGATTAGTCATAGATAGAAACCTTAATTGGAAATATCATATTGATGAGATTTGTAAGAAAATGAGATATTTGTTATGTAAGTTTCACCAGCTTAAGCGAGTTTTAAATAGAAAAACCTTATACATGGTTTATTTTGCACTGGTAGATTCTCTTATAGATTATGGGTTAATGACCTATGGACGCACTTTCAAAACAAACTTAAATCAAATCAAGAACCTACAAGTTAGATTCCTTAAAATGTTAGTTGGTAGTAAAACAAAACGAGACTGTAAAGGATGTTACAATAAACTATTTAAACACTGTAAAATACTACCTATACATTGTAAAGTTACTTATAGCATTGCGATTAATCACTTTAAAGCGGAAGAATTCATATTTCAAAACCCAAGTAAAACAAATAAAAGAAGAATAGGTAAAAACTTTATTGAATGCTTTAAACCAACTAATTACTATGGTGAAAGATTATTCAAATACTTAGTGCCGAAATTTTATAACAAGTTGCCAGCGGAGTTTTTCAGATCTACATCCAAAAACATGTTTAAGAATCGTGTGAAAGAATTTTTACTGAACAATTTAGAAACTGTGTAGTTTAATAATAATAGTGTACTAAAAAAAATAGTGTACTGTACTGCCGTCCTACGGATAAACGCAGTAAGTCGGGTTTTTTCCGAAATTGAGTTATATATATAGGCGTGATCACGGTAACGAGATCTACATTTTGATCTTACCCATTCGTTTCTATCTCTTTTTAAAGCAATTTTAGCAATTTTATATTTACAGTAACTTGGGATTTTTTTTTTCGTTACTAAGCATGATTGAAGCCTATCCACTTACTGCAGAAGTATTTATTCAGTGTCCATGTCTTAAATGCAGTATGACATCTATACGACTAATATGACCAGTAATATACAGGATAAAAAATTGAATTTAGCCTAGCTAAATGCCAGTAAGAAGATATGCTACATTTAGCCTTAGCAGTTTCCAATAATTATACTTATTAGAGTTATATAGTATTAAATACAGTATGATGCCATACTGTTATTTAACTACGTACAAGCCAAAATTTTATATTATTGGTTAAATAATATAAATACAGTAAGTCGCTACCCTGCATATATACTTAGTAATGATCATTAGGTATTATGTTCTGGATAACTTACCTCAAAGACAGTACGATGCCATACTGTAATTGTAGTAAGTTAGGTAATCAATTCTTACTAAGTAAAGTACGTATTGTACTGAAAGCAAAGTAGCTATACTGTGTTAATGTTAAGACAGTGGTTATACCTAAATGTTTCGGTTTACGTATCATGGAGGAAGTAAGGTAGCTACACTGCACTCATACTTACGAATCACCTATGTACAATTTGATGGTATAACGTATTATATCAAGTATAAGTCATTTCTACTGCATGTCTATTTAGCTTTGCCATAATGCTACGTCATTAATTCAATGCAGTAAAGTTGCTTTACTGTGAACATGATAAAACACTGATCTAAATTGTCCTAATAATAGTTTCGTAGTACATTTTAATAGTACTTGAAAGGAGAAAAAACTAATGTTTGTGATTTCACGGATTTTGTGGATGCCGTTCAAAGATCAAACTCGAGATTAAATACGGTAAAAGTAATGGATACTTACGGGTGATTTTTACAAATACTGTGACTTTCATTCAGAACAAAAGATGCGAGCGCTGAAAGATCGTGAATATGTAAAGAATTTCACAGTTGTTAAGGTTGTGCGTGGTGAGTACAATTTGTACTACAAAATATCACACACTGAAGAAGAGTTTACAAGTCTAAACTTTTTGCAACTAAAGATTTTAAAACACAAGGCTTTCCCTGAGCCCGAAAAAAGAAAATCTCCAAGAGGCGTAGCATCGTCTAGAAAGGAGAAAATAGTAAAAGATCTGGCTCCGCTGATGCTACCCAGCAAGAGACCATTCTGGAGACATTTGCCTACGAACGAGGTATCTGCTAATCTCTCAAAAGAGTTAGATGATTAGATTTATTAAAACTAGATTTATTGTTATTAATATACTTTTCTTCAGTGTGTGATCTTTTGTAGTTAATTAAGAAAAAAATTTTATGTTTTATGTTGATTGTATTTTTAATTACATTTTTATTTTCGTTGATTTAAATATATGTTTGAAATGGGTACACTACATTAATCCGAATTACTTTTTTACGAATATGAAAATAACGATTTTTAAAATTACGAATTTCATAGTTCCGAATAATTCACAATCCCGAATTTCAAGTTTCCGAACAACGAAAATCTCGAATAGATAATAAACGAAATTTCAAACAACATATTTATTAAAATGACGAAAGTCAATTTTCCGAATATTATTATTTCGATGTTTTAAAAGTACGACCTTTTATTATAACGAATTGTTAAAATTACGAATCCCGAAGTTTTAATATTCCGAAAATACAAATTCCCGAATGTATCTTAGTTAACAAGAAATAGTTATTAAGAATAGTGTGTTTATTAACAGCATAATCCGTATACAATTTAACAATATTTTTTAAGCTATATTATGTGAAACGCTCCGCTCCGCTTCGCTGCGCTCCGCTTTGTTTTTCAATATCTATGTGCACCTAACACGCTCCTCCTCGCTTTGCTCGTCGTCGCACCTATCTTTAGGTTTAGGTCCTAAGGTTTTTAAGGTTAAACACCATAAAATTCCGAGCAATTGCTTTGCTCTATATTTGAAACGCTCCGCTTTGTTTTTCGATATCTATGTGCACCTAACACGCTCCTCCTCGCTTTGCTCGTCGTCGCACCTATCTTTAGGTTTTGGGTCTAAGGTTTTTAAGACGTTTACGGTTTTTTTGTCAATATCACGAAATATCACATTTTCGATCGGGATTTCAATTTTTCGTCATTATAATAAATCGGTATTTTATTTTTCGTATGCTTAAGTAATCGTATTTTTTAACGTTCGTGTATTTGACAATCGTAATAACAAATCTTCGTGATTATAATATTCGAAATTATAATTTACGTGATTTTAGAATTCGGCATTTAAAAAAATCGGTATTGCAATATTTCGTAAATTACATATTCGGTGTTTTCAAATTCGGAAAAAAGTTTTTCGGAATATTTGGGTGTTCCCGTTTGAAATATTTGTAATTCTATAAAGAAGAAAGTTTTATGTTTAGTCATTTTGATTTACAATTTGTTAATTATAATGTTTAAAGCTGGTTACTATAAAGAATATTTTTTTTAAGTTTCATTTTTATTTGTTTTGATAGAAAATGTACTGAAGAAGTACTTGTCTGTGATTTTTTAAAAATTAATAAGTATTAAAAAAGACTGAATAACATGTTAAGTTTTAGTTAAGAGTTGTTGTTATTGTGAGTAACATAAAGAAAACTATATCACATCTGCGAGTTTATTTCCATAACTAAGAGACAATAAATATTATTTGATAAATATTAGGTACTTTACTCAAGTGTTTTTTTTAAATAAATTGATTATTCATAGTATTTGTTTTATTGCCACTATAATAATAACAAACTGACGGGTAAGTAATACGAGGTATAAAAACGAATGGTATAACATTCCCAAGGTATACGCCCATATGATATAAATTTATTAAGTATAACGATCACTGTGCATAACAAACGAAAGGCATAATTACTAAATACATAATTTCGTAAAGAATAACGTTCAAAAAGTATAATTTCAATTGATATAACGATTAAAATGCATAACGTTTATAATATATAACGTTTATAACATATATTCTACAACGGATGTAATTATTATAATGTATAATGCACAAAAAGTATAGAAGATTGTCGTATCGTATTTTCATTATCATTGATGTTATGTGGGGGGAACGCTCCGCTCCGCTTCGCTGCGCTCCGCTTTGGTTTCGACGAACATGTGCACCTAACACGCTCCTCCTCGCTTTGCTCGTCGTCGCACCTATCTTTAGGTTTTGGTACTAGGGGTTTTGGTATTATTATTATTATTGACGCTATGTGGGGAGACGCTCCGCTCCGCTTCGCTGCGCTCCGCTTTGGTTTCGACGAACATGTGCACCTAACACGCTCCTCCTCGCTTTGCTCGTCGTCGCACCTATCTTTAGGTTTTGGTACAAGGGGTTTTGACATTATTATTATTATTGACGCTATGTGGGGAGACGCTCCGCTCCGCTTCGCTGCGCTCCGCTTTGGTTTCGACGAACATGTGCACCTAACACGCTCCTCCTCGCTTTGCTCGTCGTTGCACCTATCTTTAGGTTTTGGTGCTAAGGGGTTTTGACATTATTATTATTGACGCTATGTGGGGAGACGCTCCGCTCCGCTTCGCTGCGCTCCGCTTTGGTTTCGACGAACATGTGCACCTAACACGCTCCTCCTCGCTTTGCTCGTCGTCGCACCTATCTTTAGGTTTTGGTGCTAAGGGGTTTGACGGTGTTTGGTAATTAAACACAGATTATGTTATTGTATGTTAGTATGTTTTATGAACTGTATACTAAATGATAGTATATATTTTAAACGATATACGTAATGTATGTTATACGAATTGATATTAGTCCTCGTAAGTATTATATATTTTGATATTATATAAAATGTACGTTATACCAATTGAATCTTATACCTTATGAAAATATAGATTTTGTTGTTATACGTAACGTTCATTATATGTTGTGAACGTTATTAATGTGAAATTATACATTTCGTTTTTATACGTCGCAATGCGCACCCCAAACTGACATAGTTAACATGAATTAATATTTTTTTATGCAAAAATTTGTGAGGTGTTTGTTTTTGATCCCCTATCATTCAAAAAGTACTGAACATATTATGTAAATGCAACTAAACAGCAATGGAGCTTACACGTCAGATTAACAATTAAACTACATTTTTCCCGGAATTCTCGCGGGAAAACCTGTAAAACCGAAACAATATCAATGGGAAAAAGCAAGAAAATATATAATACGCAAGTTCGTGAGTATGTTTGTTACTGCTCCAAACAAAAACTACTCAATGGATTTGAGTGAAACTTTACATTGATAGAGCTTAAACATCAGAGAATCACATTAGCTACCCTTTATCTCATAATTCTACAAACGTTTTAGAGGAGAAGCAAAACTCGTCGTAAAATCAGGATAACCACAAAAAATTCCCTTATAACTTTGTATGGTAACTTAGCATAAACGAAGTAAAATAAGTACTTACTTTATTTCTGCTAAGTATCCTCTTTGAGTATATTTTAGGATATACTTAGAATAACTACATAAATGAGTTTATTGTGCCTTTATATTGCAGAGTTTTGGTCTAAAATTGAGTGCCAGATAGGGGCAAAGGTCCTCTTTCGTTTAAGGTATAAACCGTCAAGATGTGATCAAAAACAAAAAAAAAAATGGAAGAATATCGCCACAAAACTTTGACCGCGTTTTTCTCGGAACCGCCTAAACCCGACTTACTGCGTTTATCCTTAGGACGGCAGTGTATACTAAAACACCTTTTGTAAATCGAGCATTTTTATTTAAACGTAAGTAAACATAATTGTTAATTGTAATTGCCTACATAAGTTGCTATAATATGCATGTATTTATAACTTAAGTAGGTACTTGTTTAGTGTAACATAAATGGGAGTATTACCAGCCGATAAACAGCTCAGTTGTTTGGCTGATATTGTAAATATTAGTTTTTAAGGATTATTTTGCTTAAAAAAAAAAGAAAAAAAAAAAAAAAAAAAAAAAAAAAAAAATGTTTTTGGATCAATAAATTATTTATTATTATT
The DNA here is from genome assembly GCF_932276165.1 of Plutella xylostella. NCBI lineage: Eukaryota > Metazoa > Arthropoda > Insecta > Lepidoptera > Plutellidae > Plutella > Plutella xylostella. Next base: position 3,364,734 of record NC_063984.1, on the reverse strand, counting down.
ATTATTATTTAGTTTAGTAGTTTAGTAATTCTGCTGGACTGGAGGCATCGTAATCGTAAACAATGATAATAATCTTTACAGAAGGATTTAGTTTTGCCGTAGCGTCAGTTATTATTTATTATTTATTTATTTATTTATAAACATTGCAGTGATACATAGGGTACAGAAGAATTCCCACAAAACCAATATTTTTGGTTTGACTGTGGGTAAACGGTGACATTTTAATTAAGCTGTTATTTAAAAATTAACAAAATAAACAATATATTGACTGTGTCAAGTGAGCAGTGCAAGGAAGGCACCACTCTCAATCATAATAAGTTTTAAGTATCGTAATAAGTTTTAAGTAAATGTTTTTTTAATAATGTTTTAAATAAAGATAATTTTTTCTCATTTTTAATACTTACCGGTAATTCATTATATAATTTGGGTATTTGTTTACAGAGCATTCTTCCACCAAAATAATTATTTGTATATGGTATTTGGTACCTTCCTTGCACAGCCCCTCTTGTGCCGCAAGTATGCTGGATAGGTATTTTATGTTCTTCACTACCATGGCTGTTTACAAGGAGGAGATATTTATGCTTAAGGCTTGCTGGTAAAATGTTACATGTTTCAAAAAGGATTCTATAATCGTGGTTACATTTAGCTTTTGTCTTTTTATCTATAATTAATTTTAAGAATTTTATTTGCATTTTTTCTATCTTTTCAATATGAGTTTTGAATGTAAGTCCATAACAGTGCAGAGAATAACCAATTATACTGTCAACCAGGGCTAGATAAAGACATTTCAATATACTTCTAGGTACTTTAAAGCTTAGTTGATAGAATTTACTTAATAAAATTCTTAATTTGTTCATAACATAATCTACATGTTTGATCCATCCGAAGTTCTCATCTATTTGCATATCAAGGTAAGTGACTTGTTCGACTCGTTCTATAGACCCACACGTGCAGTGATTTTGCATTCTATGAAAACATTCGTACGAATGTGTTATTATATTACAAGTGTTATTTGATAATAAAGCATACGGTGAGTGAATGACTAACATTTTGGTTTTATCTGCATTAATTATTATTCCATTATCGTGTGACCATTTAATTACGTTATCTACGTCCTCTTGCACAAGACGCTGGACCTCGGCCATATCACGGCCCGCGAGGAACGCGCACAGGTCATCCGCAAACATGTACGCCGAGCAGTGCCGTAGCACCCGGCACAGGCTGTTGACCAGCATCAGGTAGCACACGGGCCCGGCCGCCGAGCCCTGCGGCACCCCGCAGCGCACGCCCCGCGGCTCGCTGAGCGAGTCCGCCACACGCACGCGGTAAGAGCGCGAGGTGAGGTAGTCTCGGAACCACTCGTTCATTGGCCCCCTCACCCCGCACTCCCCCATGGCGCGAAGCAGCATCTCGTGCTCGAGGGTGTCGAACGCTTTCTTGAAATCAAAAAATATTGCTACAATAAATTGTTTGTTATTGAGATGTGTATTAATATTGTCTGTAAAGTTAGTTAAAAGAGTTCCAGTACTTCTGCCTCTCTGGAAACCATGTTGATTAGGGTCCAAGATGTTGTTATTGCTTAAGAATGAGCCTAATTGGTTCACAATACATTTTTCAATGACTTTCTCTATGCTTGACAAAATGGCGATGGGTCTATAGTTAGTAGTTAATTTGTGATCACCTTTTTTAAATATGGGGCGTAGAATAGCTTCTTTTAAACGTTCAGGGAACTTAGAATGGATCACACAGAGGTTGGTAAGTTTAGCAATTATGGGGCTTATTTTATCTATAATACATTTTAAATCACACATTCTTATGAGATCGCTACCTGCTGATTTTCTTACACTCATGTTACGAATTATCTTATACACATCTTTACTTGTTACCGGTTGCCATCTCATAGAGATAGGTGCTTCTTTTACATAATTCTCTCTGGACAGGAACTTAGTATCACAATTATGTCTTATCTGTTCAATTTCATCTTTAAAAGTATCTGCAAAACTAGTTGATATATTAGAATTAGTACCTAAATGCTTTAAATGTTTTAAAATAATATCATCGGGTGACTTTTTGACATTTCCTAACATTGCATTAATTTTTTCCCATACCTTGCGACTATCTTTCTTACAATCAATAATACTTTGTCGTTCAAATTCACATCTCTTCTTAAAGAATGTTTTTTGACATTTATTTCTGTATTTAGTATAATTAAGTCTTTTTTGCATGTTTTTCTTATCATTCAACCAGATTAAAAATAGTTTGTCTCTCTCTAATAACATAACTTTCATATTTTCTGTTACCCAACTCTTATTATCTCTATTACTACTAGTTATAATTTTAATTTTAGAGTTTTTATCATATACACTTTTAAATAGCTTTATAGTTTCGTTATATAATTTTAATGGACATTCTATATGAATTAGTTGAGAGAAATCTGTTTCTAACAGAGCATCTCGCACTTTTTTATTATCTAATACAGGGCGTTGGGTACCTGAGCTGGGGGCAGTGGGGGCGGGGCGCGTCGAGCGGGCCGAGCGGCGACGCCGGCTCCGTCGAGCGCTCCCGGACTCACCAGCACGGTATGGAGGAGCGGCACCGGCGGCGCCGGTTGACCCGCTCGGCACATCACCATGTGTATTGAGAGACTCCAGTGCCACAGCCGTACAATAATGATCTGAAATTTTATGAAGTATTACTGCAGATTTGATTTCAAATGTAGGTGCACGCACAAATATATGATCAATACATGACTCAACAATAGCCCCATTACATATTTCTCTTCTAGTAACATCACTGATACATTTAGTGAATCCATAGTCAGACAATAAGTTTTCATACTTTAATGTTTTGGAGTCAGACCGGTCCAATAGGTTTATATTGATGTCCCCACACAATATTACTTTGCTTGATTTAGGCAAATGTTGTAGAAGTGTATTGAGTTCTGATATAAAGTGTAAAATTTTTGATTGTTTATTTATTCTTGGCGGCCTGTATATTGATATTATGAAAGATAAATTTGCACTTTGACCCACTGTAACAATGACCACTTCAGCAGTTTTAAATTGAATTGGACATAAGTAAGGCTGAGCACATAGGTCAACATGAGTGTATACTAACACACCCCCACCAGTTCGACCAGCTCTAGTACAACTATTAATATCATAACCTTTTATATTGTACATACATAGTTCACTATGTTTTAGGTTTGCTTCTGTAATTACAATAATATCTAGATCACATAAGCAGTCTTTGGTGGTAACCAAGAGATCATTGAAATTCTTACGCATAGACCTTATATTAGTATGGAATAAATATAGTTCTTTTCTATTGAGCAATGTTGACGTCCAGTCTTTAACACTATTTGAGGTTTTTTCTACACAGTCTATGATATGACTAATATCTTGTAGATTTGGGAATGTTAAGTTTGGTATTTAGCACTTAAAAGACACTAACACAAAAGTATAATAGATAGGTATTGTACATACCATATCAACACCATCACCTTCACTTATCCTTGAGCTCTGCAATGTCGCTCTCAGAGCGAACCCACAGTGGCTTTGCATTTGTGTCCTTCTTAGCGTAGACTCGCCCGTTGCGGACCCATACAAACTGGTACTTATCCTTCAGCTCTGTCTTCGCCTTCCATAGTAAGTCACGCATGTCCCTTGTGAGGTCTTCATTGACATACACTCTGTCCTGGCTGCTTCCTAGGGTTATCTGGTTGCTTACTATTTTCACCAACCGACGCTGTGTTAGCCACAGCTCACGTGCTGCATAGCCATCATCATCATTTCTGAACCTTACCATGATCGGTGGAGGCTTGCTTTTGTTCCGTGATAGCAACCTTTTGAAGCTGTAAATGTGTTCTGTATTTACTTTAAGTAGTGCTCCTATTTTTTCCATCATGTCTTTCATATTTTCTTCAGGCAATTGTTCCACTCCTACAATTTCAATGTTATACTGACGAGATTTTTGCTGCATTTCTTGGATTTTCTCCTCAAGCGCTCCATTGCACTTTTCTAAGTAAGTGGTTTTGTTGTTGAGAGTTGTTACACATTTTTCCAGCTTTTCTATTCTATCCTTACTTTGAGTGTGCTCAGCCAGCAATATTTCATATTTTTCAGAGAGAAACTCCATGCTCTCTGTTAAAGTAATGAGTTGTTTCTTCACGTCTTTGATTATGTTGATCTTCTGATTAATCTCCTTCAAGACATTGTTGTTGGTGTCATCGATTTCGTCCGTGTCCGAGTCTTCGCCACCACAATTATTGCAGTATAACCTTGTTTTACCCGCTTTGAGGTCCGCCGCCAGCCCCTTGACACAAGATTTGTGGAATGTGCCCTGGCATGTGCCAGTGCATTTGAATTGTGCCCCCTTCTTGGGCAGCGCCTTTTTGCACTTTTGACACTCCATTTATCCCCGTTCAGAAGGACGGCGCGGCTTCGTTACTGACGGTTACGGTTACGACGACGCGGGACGCAGGCGCAAAATGCAACCGAGATTTTGCTCAGCAATCACGAGGGGATCGATGAAATAACACTTTTGGGTGTTCACCACAACTTATACTCTCGATTATAATAACTTTAAGCTGGTAATCTTCCGTATTTATAATAAAACAGTTTAATAGATTTTTCTTGCAAAACAACACAACGAGTTTACCCATGACTTTGTTCTACGATTGATCTAAGTACTCCCAATAGTCCCGAACCAAGCCTCCAACATCATTCCATACATTTCCTTAATCCATACATGGTCTACTTAAATTATGTTTATTCAATTATCCGAATGGGGCGCTTGCCCAGGGGGGTTACTCGAGCTTGACAAAAAAAATACGAACGAGAGCTGTCATGCGATTGATAGGTTTTAGGGCCACTTGCACAAACATAATTCATAAATCTAGATTTAGTGTCAAATGTCGATATAAGAAACGTCAATCCATATAAATTTATGGCTTAAATCGAGATTTAACACTAAATCTAGATTAAATATGTTTGTGCAAGTGGCCCTTAGACAGCGAGAGAGACGTTGCAGCGCTGAAGATCTTTCGCTTTTGTAAGCTAGACTGACCCCAGAACACGAGGACCATTACTCGACGCGACTCACTTTATTAATCTTGTGGTTTTATCCACGAGAGCTTCGCATTAAATTGCTTTAAAATTTACAGAACTTTTCTAATATTATGAAAGTAGTGAAAACTTATATATTTCATGAGTAATTTCTAAAACACGTGCACCGGTTATGTTATAACGCTGTTTCGCTTGAAATATTTATAAGTAAAGTGTATGTAAAATTTTCAATACATACCTAACTATAACAAAAATAAAAAAGCAAAGCTTGCAGCGTTTTAGCAAAGCTATTGCTCAACCGCATACTGAATAAAGTAGCACCCACTCTTAGAGAAGAGCAAGCCGGATTCCGCCCCGGCCGCTCCTGCGCCGACCACACCAACACCCTGCGCATCCTGATAGAACAGTGTGTCGAATGGCAATCCGAACTTTATCTCGCGTTCGTAGATTTTGAGAAAGCCTTCGACACCGTGAAGTGGAGCGCGCTGTGGTCCAGCCTGTACCGCAGAGGAATACCGAGCGCCATAGTCAGGATAATCCAGTCGCTATACGAGGGTAGCACTTGTAGGGTTATCCACGATAAAGAGCTTGGCGCACCTATAAATATTACCGCTGGCGTAAAACAGGGTTGCCTTCTTTCTCCACTACTGTTTATAATTGTGCTGGATGATGTTATGCGGGATGTGACCACCAATGTCCAAGGAATCAGTTGGGGAGCAAGTGTTCTGGAGGACCTCGATTACGCGGATGACATAGTGTTGATATCGCCAACACTAGCCCAGTTGGAAGGAAAGCTAGAGAAACTACAAACTGCTGCTGGCCAGATGGGCTTGCGAATCAACCGACAAAAAACTGTGGACATGCGCGTAAACCCGACCGAGACCGATCCACTTGTACTGGATAACGAGAGCCTGCAGTCTGTCCCTCGCTTTGTGTACCTTGGCAGCACGATCACAAGCCAGGGTGGGGCAGATGAAGATGTCGCAGCTAGAATAAATAAGGCGAAAGCTGCCTTCGCACAATTAAGATCTGTGTGGGACTCCAACGTACTCAAGCGTCGCGTGAAAATCTCCCTCTTCAACTCCGTGGTGAAGTCGGTTCTGCTGTTCGGTTGTGAAACGTGGAGAGTGACTAAGGGATTGATGAACCAAATACAAGTGTTCGTCAACAAATCCCTGAGGTCGATCCTCCGCATCTTCTGGCCGAACACAATCCGCAACGCTGACCTGTGGAAAGTGTGCAAACAGTCGCCCATAGAGCAAGAAATCGCATTGCGAAAATGGAGATGGATCGGTCACACTATAAGAAGGGGAGCCGATAACATGGCAAGCATCGCTTTCGAGTGGAAACCGCTAGGAGGCCATCGGAGACGCGGTCGCCCCGTGCACACATGGCGGCGCACAGTGGACGGCGAGCTGCGAGCGCAAGGCCTGAGCTGGACGGAGGCCAGAGCGGTTGCTGAGGACAGGACGGCGTGGCGCACTCTCGTGAAGGCCCTCTGTACCACTGGGGTACCTTAGGACGACAACAGGTTAGCTTACCTATCTACATATATAATATTGATCACGCTATTTCGTAAAATTTAACTGAGATCAATTTAGAGGCTGGTGAAAATTGCACAATAACCCTGTTAAAGGTCCCTGACACCTAAAAAACAGGGGACTCACTACGGAAATCAAACGAACGAAAAACGGCTTCGTTTTTCCTAAACCCTATCTCGTTGCATTAAACGTGCCGATTGCCTGACAGCTCTTGTTTGTTCGTTCTTTATCAGTAGTGACCCCCCTGTTAGGTTTCTTGAAGCTTCACCCGCAGGTGGTTAACCTATAATACCATCCCTTTTATTCTCAACAAAACATGTTTACGTTTTATTACACGTGTGTTTGTAAATGACCTTTTTACCCTCATCCTAATGCGGATACTGCGTGAGTAAGTATACTTAATCTAATAGATATCATGTAAAATACAATGAGAGCTTTGTTTATTCTAAGGAATAAACTGAGATCTGTGTTTCTCTTTACAGAAGTACTTACTAATGTTCCATGGATCTGAATCTTTTAAGATAAAAAAACGCGTATCCTTTTTGAACAAACACAAAAACATTTACATTTTTTACTCTTGTGTTCAAACGTTTTACAAGTCCCAGTTATGGCGTAGCACATTGTAATTGAAATACAATATGCAGGAGGACGCCCGTAGTTGTAGCCAAACAATGAGTCACGCGGAATCCAGGTCATCTGCGGCCGGGGCGAAGGCCGCGCAAGACCTGGATGGTTACTCTGGAGCTCCGAATCGTTTTCCGAATTACTCTTCTCCGATAGCACGGTTCGTCGACGGTTTGTTCATCGAAAGAATCCTTCTCCGATAGCACGGTTCGTCGAAAGCACTGTTCAACGATGGTTGCTTTGACGAAGAAATCATTCGCCGATAGCACGGTTCGTCGAAGCGTCCGTAGTCGAGCGGGCCTCAGTGATCGTAACTGATCGCTGAGGTTAAGCAACAACTGACACGGTCAGCCATTGGATGGGTGACCAATTTCAAGTGGTGCTTTTCTGGACGCTTCCGTGCTTCGGACGGCACGTTAAGCCGTGGGTCCCGGTTGCTGCTTCGGCAGCAGTCGTTAAGCCTAGTCAGAGGCCTTCGGGCGGTTTGAAAACATCTGACAGTCGGGTTGCCCACTTACCCGACAACTCTCTCAGCACAAGCTTGCTTGTGTTGGGGTCCACCAACCCGCACTTGGCCAGCGTGGTGAACTAGGCCTAAACCCTTCAATCATTGGAAGGAGACCCGTGCCCCATCAGTGGGGACGTAATGGGTCGTGATGATGATGATGACGGTTCGTCGAAAGCTCTGTTCGAACCGTGCTATCGGAGAAGAGTAAGTAATTCGGAAAACGATTCGGAGCTCGTTACTCTACACTGTCGAAAAACGAACGGACGTGATCCGTCGTGCAATCGGCACGTTTAATATGACGAGATAGAAAAACTTCGTGTTTCGTCATATAGAGTGACCCCCCTGGACTGCTCCGGTCCACAGCCACCCGACACCTCTAATACAAGGCGATTGAGTCGTAGTTTGCATGGGAACTCGGTAATCGTGAATCCGGAGTATAGGTTCGGCGGTACTGAGCAGTGTAAATAAACAAGCCACTTGGACATCGGCATCGTTACGCATTATTATATTTTCTTTATTATGAAACTGAAATTTTACGTAAGTATTGAGATTTTTTCTACATTATTATACCGTAACGGCGTACCTAAGTAATTTTATGTGATTTTGTAAAACTGATGGAAGGTAAAAATAAGTAAGCATAAGTTATCGAAGTCAACAGTCTTGAACTAAAAGCGTAACTGTAAAACAGGTATACACGTTCTGATATTGCCAAAGTTTATCGAGAAATGCCATTGCAATGAATAGACTCTGAAAAGTTATTCCATTTGGAACGCGGTCCTGTAATGGCGGCTTTAAAATGATCGGCACGTTTCGAAGAGATTACTTTTAGCGGTAATCTCGCAACCATACCAGACTCCGTCAGAGGTGAACGATCGGCAGTAAGTCTTGAGTGCATGGATATAATCTGCGTTAGATCAGGAATTATAACCGCCTATACATCGAATCTGAGAAAGGAGATAAAAGCACGACTTTTGAATAGGTAGGGAAATCTATTTCCATAAAATACAGCTTAGAACGTAAGTCAACAACATATTTTACATATTCTTGAGACATGTATCTTATTTAAACTGTAGCCGTGTAAGGATTAGCCAACACAATTAACGGTCACTATCATAGTTAAAGTTCTGGTTTTTAACACATATCAAATATAACTGGCTCATCAAATGGATTACATTACACCTCAAAACTATAAAGTTTATTCTCACTGCCATTATTCAAATTTCTTGAAATTAGCCAAAATCCCACGTAACCTTGTCAAGAAGCTTGAGATAAATAGCAACTGTTGAATTTCCTCTGGAAATTAATAGTTTTAATGAGTAAGTGAATTAGTGTGGTCGTGAACCATGAGAGAGGCGCAATGTCACGAGGCCCGCGAGGATGGGAGAGGCGAGAGTACATTCTTGGCTCGCTAACAAATGTGCACCAAATCCATTAACCAAGCTAATTGTCACTTTACTACAGTAATTAATAGTTTAAACAGCAGCTTTTAGTACTTAAATCCGAATCCTAACAAAAAACCCACAGTCAGTATATTTATATGTGTTAATCAAGCTAAGCATTGAAAAAAAATTGGCATCACGAGTAGGTACACAACATTACCCTTCAGTTTACCTCGTCGTAGTCCGGTAAGAGCAAACACAAACAGCGCAGTGGTAATTAGATAAATGAACAAAACGTCTGTTCGCTGGTCAGCGTCACCGACACCGGCTAATGGGAATCAACAACTTGACTAATTACATTACTAATTACTTACCGGAATTTTCGTCGAAACCTTGGACAGTTTTAATATTTTTCTTTGTACTTTTTAAGAGAAGAGAGAGACACAAACTGAAAATAATAGAAAGGTATTATTGTACCAAGTCAATAGTCATAAATCAATTACCCAGCCATGCGGTCCAAACAAATCAATAGTAATATCGGTCAATCTATTTTTAACGTAATGATGAGTGTCATGATTTCGTAATAATTGCTAGATGGGCCATATGCTGCTTTCATTGCGGGTAGGTACCTACTGTGACTAGTGGTTGCAACTGGTACAATCGCCGCTGGTAAGATCTCACTCTCAAAAAAACATAAATATCCTCAAAATTGTACCTACGAGTACATAAAACTCTACCCGCCCCTCACGTGTCGCCTGCACAGGCGAGCCTGCTCGAACTGAAAAACACCTGGCGCTAAACTTTTATGATCACAAATTAATTAAACACTCATATCCATCAAAAATATGTTGTAACTCTTGAGAAACTGACAGGACGACACTGACACATCAGCGATCGAAGGAATTATTATGACTTGCGATGACGTGAGTTCCTAAATTGCACTGTTTTGCAGTTTGTTTACTCATAAAGGAAATCTTCCGACAGACATCGTAGCTTCGAGGTGCAATATACCGACCGGCGCCGGCGCACAAATTTATCACCCGCCGCAACTCCCAGTCGATGCGCCTAATGGCTACCGCGGGCTATTTTAACATTCTTTGTCCATGTTGAACTAGAAACAGAGAGATAGTGGAGGCATTGGGCTTTTTGATGTCAGTTATGCAATGCAAGGGAAAGCTTTTGGTCCCAAACCTCACCAAATATCAAAAAATGAGAAAAACGACCTCACGTGATTAATGGACGGCCCCTAAGCTGAAGAATGAAAACCCGTGATATAGCGGACACAGCTACCCACTTCATGTCAACAAGTTGAATCATTCTGTTCCTTTCTCATCGGAAATATTTCGAAATTCTGAACCAGGCATTGACGAATTATTCTTGTTATTTCCTTAACGTAACGATTCTTAGTAAAGTATACTTAGCATTAGTTCCGTTTTGTTAGTTCGAGACATACCTAGGTCATTAGTTTCCATTTCCTAGTACATGTACCTAACCTTGGCTCTTGAGCTGATTGTCACCAAATTAATGACTATCACCTCTATCCTATGTATTTGCATAGTAGGCTCAGTTAAAAACACCCGAAATATTTATTAGACTATTATTACAACCAGCGAGGAATAAAATTTCAGTTTCTTACATATATTTTTTATTGTAACTATTATATGTATTATGCAAACAGTCACTGCCTGCCATTTTCAGAATTCATAATATTTATAGTACGACTACGATTAGGTACCTATCCTATGTAATTTTCCGTACGATTCTCTTCTGCTGCATTAATATTATTTTACGTAGTAAGACGAAAGAGACTAACATTACACTGGGAGTCATTCTGAACAACTTTTGTTCTACGAATTTTGGAAACCGTTTTAGCTTACTTTTGCGCAACCCCCTGTTTACTACTAACTTCTTCCAATATTATAGATTTGTATTATTGCTCACTGCATGGCTATCGTAATCAGTCATTTCCTTTTTCAATTATTATAATGAATTCACAAAACTTTCTAAACATATCTGCTGCGGTTCCAGTAAAACTCATGTAACATAATCGATGCAGTTGTCACTTCTACGCAGCCGGGCGGGCGGCGGCGGCGGCGGGCGGGCCAGTTAGCAGTTCATTCACGAAAAGCGCCCGCGCGTATTATGCAACCGCGCTACTATGAAAGACATTATTAGACGAAGCTTCCGGCTTTATACACGAGACTGAAAATAAGCCGGGCCTATACTGAATACAAAGATATATAACTATCACATCGGTGGCCACTGAATTAGATACATCTTGCCACAGCGCTCTAGATCCTATTTGCCGGTTTCCTGTGAGTGGATCTTTGTGTCTTATTATATTATTTTGAGTTTTTACTACGCGGTTGCTTTATCCATTTTCACGAATGATGAATAGAATATTATAAATCCTATAAGCCTTAAGTATACTTATTCAAAGTTTATGTAAATGGTAAGTGAGAATATGTGCCAATTTCTCCAAAGTCGGTTAGAGCATAGCCAGAAAACAAGTCTAAAGTGACTGCTGCTAATTATTATCACAATGAAAGATTTTCTTACCAAGCCTAGTTTATTTTCAGGAGAAACGGAAACGGCTGTTATAGTTTTGCTTAATTTAGGAAGGTTCTTACGAATTCAGCGTTGGACCCAGAAATATGGTAGAAGAAAAAATTATCTGGCTCTTATAGAGCCATAGAGGCCATGGTGTCGCAACCCTCACTCCATCAGACTTCCGCGCGCCGCCGCCAAGGAATGCCTGACAGTTGCACAATCACTATTCCATTCACAGCTGGATATAGACCACAAATCCATACACTTCGTGGAAATCGTGAAACCATTTTTCTACTCTACTGACTGAGTTGCGGTTCCACGTAGCTGTTAAAGTGCTAAGTAGCAGGACTGTAAATTAGCCGATCGGGAACGATTCGATGATTAGTCGCCGCCCACGCTGGGGGCAGTTCGATTGTATTACAATCAATCAATCTCTCGCTGCAAAATAGGACAGTAACTAGATTACTAGACTAGACACAGTTCACAACCAGTAATACAATCAATAATTCACTGATAATTCAATAACACATGGACGACTCATTCCTTGACCTGGTAAACTACTAAACTTCCCTACTTGTTGGTTACGTTACATGTTTTGTTATGCTATTGCATCACCCTGTTATCCCATTTCGCACAGTTAGGTAATACAAATACTTATTTTTTAAACACTACAAATAAAAAGAGCTTTCAAACAGATGAAAATGTGCCATGAAAACATCGAAACAGTCTGTCTGTCCAGATACTTCATTCATAAAATCTTTTTGGTGTTGAGTAATCAAATTTGTTGTAAAATCGGGTCACGATAGAAGTAAAGATTAGACTTCCACAGATGTGCCTACAAGAAAAAACCAACAGAGATAAACTTACGAGCGCAGGTTGAAATGGCTCTTTATGAGATGTGAAAACCGAGTAATGCCGACAGACACATAAGATCTAAGACCGCTGGAAAGTACCACAAGGTTACTCTGTTAATTAAAATGTGGTGCAAGTTCTACAAACAGATTTAGGCTCCATAAATATATCCATAAGACACAAGTGGGACGGCTGAAAAGTGATAGATTTCATTTGTAATAGGTTTAGTAATGAAGTCTAACCTAATTGTAAATATAATTATGAAAACTGAACTATAAGATAAAATTTTACAAATTCAAATTATTCCCCTCAAGCTTAGTCTGAATAGTCAAAGGTGCCGCCCCGTATCGTTCCTCCGCTCGTTTAGTAACTATATTTTCTTAGTCCGTATCTAGATCCTTCGTTTCATCTATGGCGGGTTCAGTCGGCTCTCCTCATTCAACACCGTTGCGCCACTCCGCGGCGTAGTAGTGGCTAGACCCAACACTTTATGGCGTCATATTTACGACCTTGTGGTGACAGCATAACAATCATATTGCACAATACTCAGTTTTATTTGCCAATTCACAGGGAAAATGGCACACTAAAACCTTGCTTGATGATGATGACCCGACATATTTATTTTCACACTCATTGATACAAAAACAATTTGTTGACGAAACTGTGTTATACTTACTATCAAGGATAATAGAATTTAATCTCGAAGTGGATAGGAAAACAAAATGGTACTCATTCTTATAATCTGTTATTCTTATTCAACAGTTTTTCCTTTGTACAATGTATCTCACCTCGTCGACTGTTAAAATAAGAAAGATTGATTATGTTAATCGCAAAGGGGGAGCAGTTGTATTTCCGCAACTGAAAAGGTCAGCTGAAAAATAGAAATCGCAATAAACTGAACGGAGGCTGACCGGAGTTTAACCTTCGTGAGTAGAGTTGTTTTCACAATTAATTGGGCCTGTCATGTGGGAAGATAAGGCCGAGATGCAAAGTGATCCGACTGGGGTCAGATTCCGCTATAGTAGTTGCCACTCACTGGTGAGTCTTGTGCATAAGTATTTTTGTATTACAATTAGCAGAAATTTTCGATTTCGTTGTGTGTTTGTTAGCTGTATCATTGCTTGAGATCGACCACTCGTGTTGTGGGTATCGCATAGTTCGCGGGAATGGTAACATATCTTCTGAATTTCGGAAGTGGTGATTCATCGGTTAAGACGAAATTTGAAGTAAGTATAAGAAGTATTTGGAATATATTATGCAGGTATAATCATAGGCCACCTGCTTGTGTTGTGTTGTACAGACCCACTTTATATGATTCTATATATTTCACTAATAAATACAGAGTTTAGTTTAGAATTTAGGGTATACTAAGAAAGCGAAATATTGAAAACCGGCGATTAAAAATTTTGCTATTCCATAGAACTTTTACTATGGTTTGGTATGGGGACAAGGTAATTTTTTTATGAATTATCAAAAGTCATAGAATTAAAGTTGTTCAGATTGATGAGCTTAGTCAAAACCTTATAAAAATTATTCGTAATAATAATTATACATAATAGGACAATCATCTATGCAGCATTGTAGTCTCAAATTGCATTAGCATAAAAATAAAATTCCCAAATGCTACACATTTAATAAAAAATTCAATATAAGTACTTACCTTGCATTGCGTTCTTCACTGTTACGGTAATACTATAAATAAAATGCATTTTTATCATTACTTGAGGAAACATTTTGGGCCAAATTCCTTCCCACTTTCACTCGACCGCGCTTTCATCAGCCGTTTGTAAGGAGCATCGCGGTGATATATTTGTTTTTAATGATTTTCGACAAAGTACTTCCCATAAAAACGGTTGGATCCAGAAATCGTCGGCGCCGTGGAGGTGAACGATCTTGAACGACGTTTACTTTGAGGGGAACTCTGTCTGGAATGAAAAAAGCAATCGTGCATTTTGATTGGTTTCCTTTGTTACGCAACGCAGTATACCTACCTCGTTGCGAATCGTACCTGTGGATCGATGCTTATGATTACGCAACGGGGTCTTGAGCTGAGTCGCCACGTAACCAGTGGAAGTTCCCAGAACAAGCTAGTCGGTGGCTCGCGGTGCATCGATCGGAGTGGACTTGCGTAACTGTAGTCACCCGACTGGCGGTTCGCTCGTGTAGGCGAGCCCCGCAAAGGTTACGGCCGCGGATCGTGCGGAATGGAAGCTATTTTAAAAGTTTCATGATTCGATTAAGTATACAGATTACAGGATATATTTTCTGTGTGAAGATTCTTATTCCCTAGCCTGGATCGACGGTCGTAGACAGGTAGCGGTAAGATGGGCGAGACCGTGGTCGTAGTGGTTGCGCTATTTGGGACAGGTCTTTGTCGAGGAGAATTTGCTGTATTTTATTTTAATAAACTGGGAATGTATCCCGTCATACTCTAAGTACTGTGGGTCTTCAAATTATAGTATTTGAACTTATTTGTCAGAAACTCAGTATTTTATCAGTTAATAATGTTATTATTAATTTTGGATTTGTTATGATTTTTATTATTGTTACACTTGTTCTGGTTCGCTCACCTTAAACCGATAGTAGAGGTTCTCCGCATGAGCTATAAACAGCTCATCTCATGTTCCATTAAGGTCACCTAGCAGACAGCTGAAGAACCGTTCATAATAAAACCGATTGTAAATAACGGCTATCAATTACAACGATATCGTTATTATTTTTAACCGACTTCAAAAAAAGGAGGAGGTTCTCAATTCGTCGGGATCTTTTTTTTTTTTTTTTTTATATTTTTTTTTATGTATGTTCACCGATTACTCCGCCGTTTATGAACCGATTTTGAAAATTCTTTTTTTTTTGTATTGGGTTGAGCTTCCAGGTGGTCCCATTTTTTTTTCAGAATTTTATCTCACCCCCAAGGGTGGGTAAAGGGGTAAAAACAGGGTATGAATTTCAATTTTGGGCACATATTAACCGATTCTAATGAAATTAAGAACGTAAATATAGTTCTTATAACAAAAAAATATGATGGTGACCTTGAGCTGATCTGATGATGGAAACGGAAGGCAGTCAGGGGAACTCCCCAACGGTATATAGCAACTACTTCGTGTTTAGGCTTGAATGATTCGTATTGATTAGTAGGACATTTTGGTATCATTTGCACCTTACTTTTGATTGAAAATTATTACAAATAAACTAAAAACTATTAAATAAAATAATAATTAAAAAAATTAAAAAACCGACTTCAAAAAACCACTAAAATGTAAGAAATAATTTAAGGTTTACACAAATTCTACTCGTATGAGACAGTACAAATATACCTAAGCAGGAACTGTTCTTTTTTGAAGTTGGTGCCATATTTCTTCAGATTACTTTGTCACCGCACCAACATCAAAAAAGAACAGTTCCTGCTTAGGTATATTTGTACTGTCTCATACGAGTAGAATTTGTGTAAACCTTAAATTATTTCTTACATTTTAGTGGTTTTTTGAAGTCGGTTTTTGACACCTCTAGGTCAATACGGAAGGCCAAAATTGAAGACTTTGCCTTGATTCTTTTAACTGCTTTTAATGCGCTGGATAATAGGACTGTTGTTTATTTGTAAAAACCATAAACTATGACTTTGATCTGAGTCCAAGTGGAAATTATTAGGCACTATAAATACGCAGGTTATTCCATAGTCTCAACCTTATGTGGACGAGGCTTATTATTGTTTCACTTCATAGATTGATCGTTGTTGGCTTCAGCCCATTATAGGTCTACTAAAGTTTCAGAGCCCCATAAAGACACAAATAATCTTAGAAACTTATAACTTGCAAAATTAAATTGAAAAGTCGCTATCGCCTTACTAGGAATAAAATAAGAAAGCGGACAGAATTAAGACCGGACTGTGTATCGGAACCCTAATCTTCAGTGACATAATTAAAGGCTTCTCATTTCACACTAAGCCGTATGATTCAAAATTATATACGTACAATGTACAAAGGACAGTGACTTAATATTGAATAACAAGTATCATTAAAAAACACTCGGTTTCCGCTGACGGTGTTTACAAAATGTTCAGGGATTTAAGGATGATATTATAATACCTGGCGCCGCCGCGCCGCCCCGCTCCGCCGCCGCCGCCGCCGCCGCCGCCGCCGCGTCGCGGTTTACGGATGTTTTTCAAAGAAACCGATTTATTTTATTAAACCAAATAAATATTGACAGAGACGTTAATTTTAGCTCAATCGACTGCTAGGAAATTTATAGCATGATCACAACCTAATTAAGTATAGATACTCTAGTGAGCATAATATTAAATAATATTTTTCAGTACATGATGTGATGACGGTTTTATATGTTTTGACGAATGAACCTAATTTAGATCGGGTATGGTTTAAAGAAGTAAATAATATGTTACGTGTAAATATTAAAATTATGTAGGTACTTACAGAAACCGTAGGGTCACGTAACGTACCTTGGGACGCTTGTACCTCGGGACAATGATTATATTTTAAAAACCGGCAAATTTAACACATTATAACTCTACCCTATGCGTAGTATTTAACTCGCTTAGCAAAACTAGTGAGTCTCGTGACCATACCGGCATCGAGTGTGAGGTGAAGACAACATAAAGTTTTTTTGAGTCAAAAGTAAATTTTATATAGTTTTTTGAGTTACTTTATCTCATTGAGGCATGCTCAAAATTGAAACATGGATATCAAGTACATATTTTCAGTTATTTCATTTTTATGACACGGCAATTAACTGAAAGATTGCTAACATAAACATAAAGATACTGATTTTTTGGTTAAATATTGCTTATTTGTACCTTGGGACACGATTAAATTTGTATCTTGGGACACTGTTTCCTATGGCTTTGTACTATGGAAAATGCAAACTTCTAAATAACGCCTTATATCTCTGTTCTGATTAGTGGCAGAGTGAAACTGGACAGAAGAGAGATGCAGTCAATCAATAAGAACAGAGATATAAGGCGTTATTTAGAAGTTAGCATTTTCCATAGTACAAAGCCATAGGATACAGTGTCCCAAGGTACAAACGTGTAACGTACCTTGGGTCAAAACAAGCATTTTTACTTTTATCTTAATTTAATAAAATCTGGCCACACCAAAGCTCCTGCACTAATACTAGTGATAATAGATTATATATCCTACCGAATAAAGAAAAAATCACATTAATATCTTAGTTGTACGCTGCGATAGCTTCATTCAAAGTTGGGGTAGTCGAAAATGTCCCTAGGTACGTTACGTTACCCTACCAACTTTGCTTGATAGACTATTTAAATAACATTTAGAAACTCAAGCTTTCCCAAGATCTCTTTATACCTATTTATTAACTTTAAGTAGATACTTAGAGTACCTACTGTGCATTTCTACTCTACTTAATTAAAAACTGTTTTTCTCATATTGCGTAGAACTTTAGTATTTACGTCGACGCGGCAAAGTATTTATTTACTTAGAGACTAGCTCTATAATTACTGTCAGCCATCGATGCCGCCCGGATGCTATTTCCGGGCTAACAGTTTTGCTCTTGACTTCATCAGCGTCATCAAAGAGGATCTATTGGATCTCGACACTTCATCTCATCGCTAAAGGCGGGGAAGCACGCCTCAACTGGAGTGCAGTTCTTTCTGCAATCTGAGAAATTTCATGCAAATCGGAATACGGTAAGATACGTTCCTGTATAATGATGGATAGTTAAAGTGAGTACACGCATTTTATTTTCGTAAGTAATATTATTAATTCGTAATTAATAAAAAACATCATACTTCAAGTACACACGTTCCGCATAGGAATCTCGAAGTTTTTAATAAAGATTTTTTTAACCGTGTATGTATTAAACAACACTCTTTTAGACAGAAATTTGCAATGGAAATGATACCGGTAGCACATTACGAGGTTAATTATCTTTGGATGAGTTTCTGGAGCCGCCGCCGCCGCCGCCGGCGGCGACGCACATTCTATCGGAAAGTTTCGAACGACGGGCGCACGATTCATTATTTATAAACGTCAACATCCTGATGGAATCTTAAATATTGGGGACATCAGTCGTTAAAATCTTTTATTAGAATTCGCAATTTTAAGGGCGATAAAAGTATTTTTTTGTACTGCACGCTGACTTATGAAGATTTGCATTATTAAAAAGGTGCAGCAACGCGCAGAAGAATAATATAGTACCTACCTATACAAGGTGTTGCAAAAAGGGTATATTAAGCCGAAACCTACATGTGCAGCATGTTATATCTAAGCCCGAAACTGAAAACAGAATTTCAAAATTCGCGAAAAAAAATAATTTTTTTTCATAGAAACTTTGTTAGTCACGTGACTTTTACTATGGAAAAAAAACATTTTTTTCGCGAATTTCCAAATTCTGATTTCAGTTTCAGGCTTAGATATACCATGCTGCACATGTAGGTTTCGGCTTAGTATACCCTTTTTGCAACACCCTGTATATTGTACATAGAAGTATGTACAATATATAGGTAGGTATATATAAACCTTTGTAAAGAAAGACAAATATCGTTTTCTTTGTTTTATGTTTTATGTTCTTGTAAAGCCGTATTTAAATGGGTTAATTATTATCTCTATCCTCCACGGGACAGGCATTGCCTAGTGTGGGGGTCAGTACATTCACCATCTCTTGTATATTTTTAAAGGAAATAAACATTTTTACTTTTACTTTTACTTTACTTTTACTTTGTCCTGCCTGTACATAATGTATCATCCTTTCAAGTCTTTTTAAATATAAGTTGCCCATTTTCATCTTTCTTGTGACGGTTCGTAGATATTTAATTATAGTTCCCCGAATGTTTACCTTTGTCGATGCAGTAGGTCCATTAGTGCGGCATGGCTCTGCGATGCGGGATGCGGGGCGGAAAACGAGGATGGCTGTTCTTTATTCAAAGCCCTTGCTATTGACAGGAGACAATCGTATACGTGTAAAAAACAAAAAAACTACTCGTCTGCAATACAATCTAAGGACGTTTACACCAAAAGGTTCCTTATACATACATGTACCTACACAATACCTCTAGTATTATTTGCTTAACCTATTTACATGGCAAAAACATTAATATAAAACAGCACACGTTCGTCCTACATATTTAGATCCCTCCTCTAGCACCTTCGAATAAAAAGGCCTACTAAGAGGACCTAATGTTATGCGCAAGGAATACCTTATAACGAAGTTCGAGGAACTCTAAATAGGAAACACACTTTTCTTTAGGAAGTGTTTTCAATTCTTCTGCAACATTAACATTTCGTTATTTTGTGTAGGTATACCTATGGCCCTTTATATTTAAGTCAGGTACTTCCTGGCAAATTTGAAACAAACAATAGTAGATTAAGTATACTCGATGTTAATACCCAAGTTCAAAAAGAAGGTTTTCCTTAATGCGAACGTTTTTTAAAAGAAAAGCCATGCCCTATTAAGGTTTAAAGAAAATTCAACTTCTCCAAGAGTTGCAGTAAGCTGCGGGGTCGGCAGAGGTCAACGGTCATTGCCGAATTGAACGGAGGGCATCCACTCCTAGGTGGCTTAGCATAAATTCTGGAGGTTTAATCAAAATATGTCATTCTGTACACTCTGTCTTGATCTTCACATTTTATTGTTTTTCTGATATATAATTGTAGGGAAATGTAACATATGTATGTGCAGTGTGCACTGAGGAAATCCCACACTCGCCTTTTAATAAACCTTCCTGGTCAGATGTGTTTTCCAAAATGTGTTCAACTAATGATTAGAATGAGTAAACCGGGTAACTACTTACGACTTAAAATTCTCCTATTCAAAGTAAAATTTAAATAAGTAGCTACCTAGCTTTATTTTTTAACATCACAATTATTAATATGAAAAAGACAGCAAGGTACAACACCAACAACCATGGAAGTAATAAGTACTAACGTAAGTACTTATTACTTCCATGCCTACAACTCAGATAATTTATTATTTGTCATTATTGGTTGTGGCAGGTCCCGGTCCCGGAGTGAATGACTCGTTCATTCATTCACCTGTAGCTGCTCTTTCCACAATCTCATTGATCTTTAACCTACTATTCGTATCTAGGGAGCTTTCGGGACTGAAATATAACGGAGTATAAATTTTCCTAACAGAATTAGTGGCTGGTATAATTCCTAAGGTCTTTGGCATCGAGACTAATGGAATTTTTAATAGCAGAAACTAATACTGCACAAAATATAAAACAGATTTTTACAATTTAGTGAGGTAGTAAGGTATGCATTTATAAAAGGTTTACCATGTCCTAAAACACCAGATATAAATCTTTTGTTAAAAGTTACAATCGCATTCTCAATTCAATTCATAACACAGGTTTTTTTAAGGATATTAAAATATTCATGGCACGAATGCAAGAAATGGCGGCTAGGGTTGTGCAATATTTCCCTGCACCAAATGGTTCTTAAGGCCTGGGTCTCCTATTTTATGCTCTATGCGGCGTCCGACTTTGACGTAAACGTTTCGATCAACGTCCTACGGCCTACCTACGGCGTCTACGCGCCAACGTCGGCGTGTGAGGGAGACCGCATCAGTACATTTCTATAGTGAGCATCGTGACGCGGCCTACGGCGTGACGCTGGACGCGACCTACGGCGTAAATAGGAGACCCGGGCCTAACTAAACTTAGTACTTACAATATACAATAACATTAAATAATCTACTTCGTTTAAACAAACCTAAGTTGATTGGATTGTATGCTTATATTCTATAAAAAAAATTGTTGGAAATATTTTTCTTTTCTACATAGAAAATAAATGTGTTTTGCGGTTTGTGATTTGCAGATTCCTTTCTTTTAATAACATAATACCTACATATATTATCCAGCCCCCAATTATTTCCAGTCCTATCAATACATTTAACATTCAATGGCTGATACAAGACTTGCCTAATGCAATATAATTTAAATCCCAACAACAATAAACTCTCAAAAGAATTTATCGTTATTGGAATCACATTTAATTGCCCCCACACGTTATCGCGGGATGCCTGAAGCAATCCTTAAACCGTACTCCAACGTAGGTCATTGACCCTGCAAATTTGGTTCACTACATAAGATAATTGAATTGAATCGTTTATATCTAACTCTTTAATTAATTATTACAACTTCAGGACGGTTGAGAAAAGTTACAGGAAGCTTATTGGAGAAAAGGCTTCGAGGAAAACCGCATCTATAAAGATAAGTAAAAGTTGTTTAACTTTTGGGTTTGAAGGGATTTGTTTAGGTTTATTGCGTTAGTTTATACGTTTAGTAGAAGTTTCGCAGGGATTTCCCCGTTGGCAGGTCAACGTATATTTTTTATTTATGTAAGTATTTAAAATGGACTATTTTATACAATTAGTTATTACTTTCAAAGGGTGGAACTAGTGCTAAAAGCATTTACTACCAGTCCATCTATAATCTAACTTGCCCTGTCTACTGTGAACTTTTAATTTCAGTTTCAGATAATTTCAACGAGTACAAGATAGATAAAAGCGTGTGTCCCAAAAAGCACTACAAAACTTTGTAAACAAATGACAGCAGTGACACAACAATGCGGCAACATTTCACTGTCGCTCGGACTGCAGCGCTACTCATTTGTTGAGTTACACGTGCAGAGAGGGGGGTGCAGGGGGGCCGCATTTCCCACGCTTCCAGAGATACAGATCACTGAAGTTTACAAGCGCGCGTGTAGAATTACACCCCGTATTACATTCTTCATCTACGTGCAGTACCACTCTTGTAAAGTACCAAACAGTAAATGATGGAAATTGACTTAATAATTTTATTTCACTCCCGACTTTGTATTTACATTTTCTAATTACGGCGTAGAAGGTCAGGATAGAGACACTCTAGCATGACAAAAAAATTAAGTTAGTGGTGGGTAATAGGGCATGCAATACCGCAATACCGGTATTCGTAATACCGGTATTAGGAGCAAAATTCACGCTTTTTTCAATACCGGTATTGAAAGTTAATACCGGTATTGAAGTAATACCGAAATCGGACTTTTTTAGGCTATAATAAAGCGATTAAGATATAGTATTCCTATGTACTGTGAAAGCGCACTTGTTTCCAACCGTTTGATGCAGTTTTCGGCCGTTTGATATCTACTGTTGTCCATGCGTAAACGGACACCGGATGTAAAAAAAAAAAATATTGTAAAATTTAAACTAATACTCAATTCTCGTAAAAATCTATTACAAAAAACTGAATTTCATTGCTTTTTCTCGTTTTATTTTGACCTATACGACCTTTAATCACAATATATGCCATTTATTACAAGAAAATCTAATACCGGTATTAATACCGGGATCCCGGTATTGAGTTGCAATACCGGAACTCAATACCGGTATTGAAAATAGTTCCGGTATTGCATGCCCTAGTGGGTAACGCAGCAGCGTTAGAAACTATTTTTTGTAAACTAAGGCTCCTGCAGTATCCCAATAAACTTTCCACAAAATTTCATCATGAAAGTATTCAAAGCCTACGCCACATTCGTAGGCGTGTCGTAGCGCTACGAATTTTGGGCTCCCGCTACGACGGCGTAGCTCGTAGTCCGTAGCCGTTGAAAATTTTATTTTCACACAAAACTCATATACATTTCTTTTCATGTGTTTCTTTGCAAATAAAAATAGTATGAAATATATAATTGAAAAATAGTATTACTTATTTCAATTTTATACTTTTTTGCTACCATCTTATATCAATTTGTTATATGAAAGACCGCAATCAGTTAACGAATGTAAGTCGTTAGTGACCGTCCATGTATTTCCTGTATTATTTCAGGAGGTTACAGTGTATTCACCCTGTGCCTGAGCCAGGTGGGCGGAACTCCACGAGTATCATCAGCGGAGGTCCCTCGTGAATAATGATCAATGCTGGTGGCTATTTCTGTCTGCTTCTAAACGATTTGTGAAAAAAGGCCAGCGTATGGATTCGGTTTTCCGTGGTTATTTAATACACCTGTTAAATAGAGTGTAGTGATTGATTGCATGTACGATTCAGTCAGTTTACAAGTACAATATCATTACTGGTGTAAAAAATGTTATCTTAGTAGGTAAAACAAAGTTGTTTAAAGTTTAAGCCCACTGATATAATGTTGTTCTGCAGTAACTCATCTTTCGTGCACTCCTAAACAATTCCATAAAATAAAAACCATAGGAACTTTTACTAAAGTAGGCCAATTCGATAAAAAGCTGTTCTGGGAAACTTCATCTCCGAGTTGTCTTTTCAAATTACTTTTAATTGACAATATGGGACTTGAGCTAAAGTTTGTTTTCTGTTTAGTTTATTTGGTTTCTGGTTTCTGCTGAATTAATTTGCCATGATTCTTGGTTAACTAACTGTTGAAGTAACTATGCACAGCAAAAAAAATTACCTACCTATGTACTATAATATAAATAAATAAGTACTTTTAAAATTAAAAAATAGCTTATGTCCAACAGTCTCCAATATTGTATTCTTACAACTATAAATGCCAAATAAAGTGGGAAACATTGAGTCTAAAAAAATACTTTAATAACTATTTTCTTATTTTCAGTATCATTTTATCGATGCAAACTTAAGTTTTCTATTTTAAAGGTGTTTGTCAAATGGGTTCGCAAAAAGGTGCAAAAGTTCAATCGTAAGAGAGCGTCGACCTTGGCCCGGGGTCGGCGACCTCTGGGGTTAAGTTGCTCACTTCGCATGTGGAATAGAATGGGATCTGGAAGTGATGTTCGGGACTGCGGTTGAGCCTCCGCACACAGGAAAAGAGAAGTGGTTTTACAAGTTTGGGTAATCAGTTATAGTTTTCTATAACTCTATCTACCTATGCCTGGTAGTAAACTAATATTATGTAAGATTAATTAAAATAAAGATTAATTTAGTAAAATAAATAATATTATAACTAATAAGACGAATAATAAAGAAGACACTATGTTACCAACTGAACTACCTAATTATACAAACTGAACCTTTAAGATTGTATGAAAATTTTTAATCATCGGTACGGTAGGTAGAGTACCTAAATTAAAATTAGTAAGTTCACAAATCTCATGAAGACAATAAGGTACTAATGAGTATTTTTGAGTTTTTTTTTGTTTTACATATACTTACCGTCTTATTATTTGTATTTGTAACAGTGTTTGATGTTAGGAGAGTAGGTAGTATGTATTTAGTATTTTACTAATAATTCAAAAGGAGTGAGAACCAAATTATTGTTCTAAACTTTGTATTATTTTCATTTAAATATATTAAACCTATTAGAACAATAAAAATAAATGAAAACTAATGTAACAGTTTTTCCTCAAAAATCACTAATAGATATACTTACTACTATGCAAACTAATTTTTTTTGGTGTTCTCTTGTTGGTCGGTCATTGGTGTGGGCAGTGTCGCGGCCACACTCGCTACTTTGTACAGTTTCAGGCCAATCAACCCTCTGTAGGAAATGAGATGCGTCACTAAAATATACCAGCCGTGTGAACGGTAAACTGCGCCTAAGGGCTGCTCCTTTTTTGTTACAGACATTGTCAATGGAGGTGAATAAACGCATCAAAGTAGAACTTTTTGTATAGGTTCTGATAAATTGGTTAAGTTAAAGAGGTTTTTAGGTAAGGGGTAATATATCAGGATCTACTATTCCGATTTAAAATAGTTACTAAATAGCTTTTGTGTGTATTTTATCATAGCGAACGTAACCTATGCTATGGAGAGAGCTATGCTTGGGGTTTCTCTGATGGATCGTATCAGAAATGAGGTTATCCGTCAGAGGACTAAGGTTACCGACATAGCTGTCAAAATATGCAAGCTGAAGTGGCGGTGGGCTGGTCATATCTGCCGAAGAACCGATAACCGTTGGGGTAGACGAGTTCTCGAGTGGAGACCACGAACAGGCAAACGCAGCGTGGGACGACGTGGCGGGTAGTGGTTGGATGAGGAAGGCCGAGGACCGAGTGTTGTGGCGCTCCTTGGGAGAGGCCTATGTCCAGCAGTGGATGATTATTGGCTGATGATGATGATGATGTACGTAACCTCTTTCATTAATAATTTAAGAAAATATTGTTATCATTTTGACAATAAATGAAACGAACCGATACCTATCTGTCACCTAGACGTCAGTGCATTGAGTAACGCACTTATAAATTTCATTTTGTTTATTTATTTATTTTGTTACATTACTTTTTAATTGTTATACTGTAGATGATTAAATAAAAATGCAAAGGCCCGCTATAGCGAGTGATGCAACAAGCAACAACGGAAGTGTATACTACGGGGAACTATGAATCGCCCGTGCCACTGGACGAAGCCTTGAGCAAGCCTGATGATGAGGAGCTCTTCTACACCGCCAGCCTGCACTTCCTCAGGCGAAGACTCGAAGACAGATCTTCGGAACAACACAGGTCTACGCAGAGCTGCTGCAATCTGTCCACAACCACCTCTTCACCTAAGCTACAACCAGCAGCAAGAGGTCTTGAGTACCCAGGGGTACTTACAGAGCGGCCATTACTTCCAATGAACCAGGTATTGCCGTTTCCGAAATGCAGTAATATGAGCTTCTTCAACCGCTTAAAGAAAACGTTCCGTATTTTCCGCCGCAGTGGTGACATCACGATGTCGTCACGTGACCTCCCTGCGGATAGTACCTCCCTTCAAGCCTCCCACTTCAAGTTCCCGCGGTGCGAGCGTCCACGGACCACACACCGCAAATCGGATCTAGAGAGAATTGGAGAAGAAAAGTCTGATGAGACCAGGTCGGAGGCCAACTACTTGCACCACTCGAGCAGCAAAGGTGATTTCATGGGCAAAAGTTGCAGTTTGTCTGAAGTTATTTAAGTGCTCAAGATGATTTGTGGATTTAATAAATGTTATTGTAAATGTTAAGCTCTTAATATTGTTTTAAACAATAGATTCCTTACGGGGAAAAGTCTATACAACACGATTCTCGTCGGCTTCCCTTTTGGATCGACTGATTTGATACCTATATTATGAAATAATATAATGTTTCACACTGGCTTCCCCAAGAAAAAGAATTACCCTTCGCTACTGGTAAGTTGCTTTAATTTTTCTATAGCGTATAATGGTTAGTTTGTGTCAGTAGGTTCAGAAGCAGTACAACTGCGGGTCGGTGATTGAGATGGGCGTGTCTCGCTATCGACAGCCGACACTGTCTGCTCTACGTCATCACTTTAATGAACTGGCTAGAGCTGATTCATTCATGAATAGGCTATTGTAACGCAAAATGTATGTAAGTACCTACATAGAGCAGAAAAAGTATTAGAAACTTAGTTTCAGTCGATCATGAAAGCTCGTTTATAAGTTTATTTCGTGAAAAGTTAGTTTAGGTATGTTATTTTAGAGATAATCCTTCATAGTTATTATTAGTTCACTTTCAAAGTTGCAGATCAACTTTATACTTGTACCTGAGTACTAGCTAAAATACTTCCTACGCAATTCAACTTCAGGAAAGTTAAAGCTAACTTTCTGTCTGGAAATGGACTTAGTGCTAAAAATAATATATATATATGTTACTGTAAAAGCCCGAACAACGGTAAATCCTAAGATTTACGCGTAAAACCTAAGATTTACCTACTCTTAATGGTAAAAGCCCGAAAGATTTTGCGATTCGCACTTTTACCACTATTCACTTGGTAAATCTTAGGATTTACATTAAGGCACGGTAAATGTTGAAAAAGCCAGGTTATAACTTATAACCTCCGTAGTCGAACAAAGCGTCCGTAGTCGAGCGGGCTTCAGTGATCGTAACTGATCACTGAGGTTTAGCAACAACCAGCATGGTCAGCCATTGGATGGGTGACCGATTTCAAGTGGTTCTTTTCTGGATGCTTTCGTGCTTCGGACGGCACTTTAAGCCGTGGGTCCCGGTTGCTGCTTCGGCAGCAGTCGTTAAGCCTAGTCAGAGGCCTTCGGGCGGCTTGAAAACGTACCCGACAACTCGCTCAGCACAAGCTTGCTTGTGTCGGGGTCCACCAACCCGCACTAGGCCAGCGTGGTGGACTAGATCGAAACCCTTCCTTCATTGGAAGGAGACCCGTGCCCCAGCAGTGGGGACGTAATGAGTCGTGATGATGATGATAACTTATAACTAACCGAACTTAGAAATATTTATTATTGTAATCTACTTGACGTGAACAATAATAATACGTGAAAATTATTTTACTTCTGGTTTCCGTGTTTAAATTATCGTTCAGTGAATGAGTGAAAATAAAGTTATTTTCCAATAATCCAGCATTCAATGATAATTCGCATCTATTACTATACACATAAATACCATAATCCGGTGCATTACATCGCCCAAAAGTTGATGAATGACCTTGACCTCCAATTTGTTTTCAACAAGTATAATAAATAATAATAATAATAAATAAATATGTGGGGACATCTCACACACGGCCATCCGACCCCAAGCTAGGCAGAACCTGTGTTATGGGTGACGGACATTCTAAGTATATTTCTGTACCTACTAATAAATGCCAATAATTAACAAAAAAAATATATAATATCGATTCTGTTATGTTTTTGAGAAGACATTTTAATAGTTTTAATCTTAACTATTTAGGAAATAATTTAGAGGTGGATAATAATTACAAAATGAAAAAATATATGATTATCACACATTGTTAAAATAATGTTGATTTAAAGGTTTTAAAATGACTGTTCATAAAAAATAATATAAATTCTGAATGAAAATAATTTAAGTTTTTGATTGAAATAAATGAATAGGTTATAATTAATCTTTGTTTTATTCCCATAACCAACTTTTACTAGGTGTCAGTGGTAACACCTAGCATTTACCAAATTCTAATGGTAAAAGCCCGAAAAAAATCACCCATTTTCACAAATCCTTACATTTACCAACTCATGTTGGTAAATCCTAAGATTTACTGGTAAATCCTAGGATTTACCATTGTTCGGGCTTTTACAGTAACATATATACCAAAGGGGATGAAATGTTTGTTTGTACAGGAAAGGATTTCAAGTATCTTCCATCCCCTGGCATTTTTTTTACTTAACAAGCCCGAGAGCTTAGACCGTTTAGGCGTCCAGTTTATGTAAAACTAAAAATCTTATAAACTTTATTAACTTTATTATTATTGTAATATCGATGATCTTGACTCCTTCATTCCACTCATAAGTACAAAAAATATCAAAGCTATTTGTATAATTTCATTAGTTACAACATGGTTACAACTGGAAATTGTATAAGTAAAAATAGTATTACATAACGTATATTTGATTAAGATACTATTTCTATTCGTGATGATGAAGCGTCGTACCTAATTACGAATTTGTACTAATTTATACAAAGCAAAAAAATTAATGCTATTTTCTAGATTGCATTAAACTCAAAGCATTTTTATCACAGACTTTTGACGATTTCGCAAACGGAATATGCCTAAGTAAGTCCTAATCCCAACTTATTATATGTGTTGAATTAAATCTACTGGATACAACAACGTATTATAAATTAACTTACCACCATACATTAAACATAAAAAACTCATGCATGTCCATAAAATATAGACATGTTTTTTTTAAACATATTAACGAAACTGTTTAAGACACAGGTAATGTTTAAGACACGTCTACTCATTATCAAATCAGATTTGATAACGTCACATATTTTTATGTACAGTCAACATTCAATAGCTGACCCTATGCCTCCGCTTCCGCTAGCACCAGCGACAAACATCCTCGCATCAAGACAGCTTAAACCCTTCCTCCTTCAACCGCCTAACCACTTCGGGAGCGACCTCGTCTTCCCGGAACTTGTACCCGCAGTCAATCAGCTCGCTGACAACCCTGTAGTTCTTCTTCAGGGAGTCCAGCCAGATTGTGTAGGAGTAATCGGGGTGGATGCCCCCGTACCTCTCGGGGAGGTGAGCGGGCAGGATGTGCTTGTGCAGCGACTGGCAGTCGTGGCCGTGGAAGAATATTCTAGACTTCATCTGCGAGTTGAGCAGCGGCTTGAAGATGCTGTACATCTTGTCGAACACCCAGGAGTGGTTGATGATGTGGATCGCGTGCGTGTTGGCCGGGAAGCTTGACTGGAATAAGAAAATGTTACTTAATCCATGTTTGTATAGCCAAAAGATGTTAAAGGAAACAAGTATGAAATTTCAATAGGGGACCTAAAAATAAATATAATACCCGACATCGGGAGGTCATTGCTTTGCTTTTATAAAGTAAACAGCTACCGTTTTCTTATTTATTTGTTAATTTGCTGAAGGCTCCACGGCGAGAGCGGAAGCGTCGTTTCATTAACCTCGCTAATATTCAACGTTGTTGATTAAAGGTGCTCAACCTTTTAGCTCTTCGCTGACTCAGATAAATAATGAACATTTTGTAAACTAATAACCTCAGTAAATAAGCTTTTAGGAAAATGATTCTTGTTATAAAGTTTTATGCAAGTGTTTGGATATGAAATAATTTATACTTAATTCTAACTATGAGAAACGTAATAACAAAACCAATATTAAAGGTTAAGTTCAAAGTACCTGAGGCTAGTCGAATTTTTCGCAGATCTGCGTGCAACATTTTTTCAATATTTATAAACGATTACTTATCCAACCATCGATACCATTCACAGTGTATGAATGAACTTCCAAAAGGTAATCAAATGCGCCTTGTGAGATCTTGGTGAGATCTCATTATCAACATTACATTGAGAATAACATAGAACTATAAGAAATGAGTACTCTCATAAGATGTATGAGTAAGAAACAAAAACAATATTGTATACCTCTTGTAGCATGAGGGAGTGCGTGAAAATGAAACCACCACTTGTCACTAAAAGCCCTAACCCGGCGTGTAAAGTGTGTCACCCACACACTCCAACAAATAAGTTCAGCACTAGTTATATTCTGTTGTCCAGCTCACCACAAGCAGCTTGATGATCCTGGAGGCGACGCCCGGCGTGATCTCCCAGGCGTGCTTGGTGCCGATGCCCTCGAGGTCGAACAGCGCCACGCCGCCCAGGATCTGGCTGCGCGGCTCCAGCAGCCCCAGCTCTAGAGCCATGATGGTGCCGCGGAAGAGGTCGTCGATCGGGATCTTCTTGGGGCTCCAGCAGCCTGGGAGGTAGAAAAGGTTGGTTAAAATAGAATATAAAATTAACAAGTTGTAACTTAATTAGCGTACTACGTCTTATCACTTAAAACGTTATCTGCCAGACACCTTTGGATGGATGGAATAAGAGAGCTAGGTGATGGGGCCCTTGATGAAGCAGGTGTTTGATTTTGTTTTGTAGATTACTTTATTGTACTTTTTATTTGCACACGGTCTATAATATAAATATAATATATAAGTACAGAATTTCAAGTTTCCAACATGTTTAAGGCTCTCTTCTTACAAAGCCGTCTCTTTCAGACAACTTTACAACTATTTTATTATAGTTATCTAAAACAATAAATCTTAACAAGATCATAACTTTCCTTTCCTTTTAAATTATAACCATTTTCATATTTTTCATTTCTACAGTCACAATAATAACACGCCGTTTTCAAAACACGACACCAGGAAACGGAGCCAATAGTTTGCAGCCCAAGAATATTAATTAACCGGTTTTCATCACATAAGTGTGAACAGGCACATGCCGAGAACTCTAAATGGAAACTTGGAGGCGGAAAAGGCGAAAGTGCTTCTAAACGGAAAAGCTCATATTGTTTATTGCATTTACGGCACGCTACAGGGTAATAAAACGTCTACGTAACCCAGCTCTAACTACATAATATGATTATAGTAATATTTTACAAGGTACTTTCAACATTTACTTTTTTATAAATAAA
This sequence comes from Plutella xylostella, assembly GCF_932276165.1. NCBI lineage: Eukaryota > Metazoa > Arthropoda > Insecta > Lepidoptera > Plutellidae > Plutella > Plutella xylostella. The sequence continues at coordinate 3,333,428 of NC_063984.1, read as the reverse complement.
GGTTGTTAACATCCTAGACTAGACGGTCGTACTATCTACTGCATTCTTGAAAAAACTTTGAACCTTTATGTAAAGAAAAACGTCCGCAATATAAATAAAGTATCTTTTCTTACATCCTACGCGATTGACTGTTGAAGCTATCTAAGAGAAGATATTTGTGCACATATATAGGTATAGCTAATGTATGTTTGAATAATTTACTGGATTGATCTATGAGCGGCAAATCACATTGTGGTCAATGTATTGTGTTGCAATTGCCATGGCATTACAGTGAGAGGATGGAACAATCAAATCTACTATTTGATATTATCTGCCATTGTACTCGGTACCTGTACTAATGTAATGTAATATATGGTTTTTCATTTATGGGTTGCGTGAAAGCCTCCTCTAGTGATACGTGGTCCGCCGCAGCAGCCTTATCTCGAAGTCAAAACGAAGTACTATTTATGAAGTAAATTAATTTACATTTTGAATCCATTCCATTTACAATCGTTGCCAAAACAAGTTCGCGATAGGGGCAGCCCCTGGCACTGAGCAGTCAGCGTCTGACCACCTATCTGACTGCCTATCCTTTCACCGACACGCTGAAAATGAAATCTATGTAAAATGCATGCTGGCCACTTCACGGGCTATCTAAATCTTATACAGTTAGGTAGGTACTTCACTATTAGAACTGTAAACTCCTCACCTATTCTGTACAGCAGCAGCCTGCGTCCGTCCTGGTCGCGGTAGGGCGGCACGGACATGATCTGCCGGTCGCCGATCTCGCGCAGGTCGAACGGAAACACATTCTTGAACAATTTCGAGTTCTCCTCTTTGAACCGGTAGTAGTTTACCAACTGGAAGGACAAATTAAAAATCTTTATTCATTGAGTTCTTTGTGGCAATATGTTGTTCTGGTGCATGTAAGGACTAAGGAGCCTCTCCGAGTAACGTATTAACTGAACATTACATTTGTCCCTTCCTACGTCTAGGGCACCCTGGGTAGTCAGCAACGAATAGCTAATCAGACTGGCTGATCTTCTTACCACCGCGCACTGTGACAAACCCTAATCCAGCTCTAATGTTGTTGTTGCATGATAGTTTGTCCAGAATGACACATTATCAACCTAGATAATGCACTAACGTATAAATAAACTGTGCGCAAGTAAATCCATCATGCACTCATTCACGTAACATTCCTGGCATAGTATTATCTTACGTCTGACCCTGACGAGGCTGCGCTCGACAGTGCCGGATGTTCGATCCAATTTGAATTTATAATTTGTACTTGTACTACTACTATAGTATCATCATTAAACGTTTCCACAGCTGCAGTAATAATGCGAAAACATTCATTGAAAGCGTGCGAATCAAAACGTGGGATTCTATTCGCTGAATGTGCATTTTGTCCATTTTGATATTTAGAGCAATTTACTATGTATCAGCCGTTTCTTTCGCCATGTTATAGTTGTGGGGTTATAGAGTGATAGTGTTTAGGGACAATGGGGTATTGTTTACCAGTCTGTGCGCGCGGGCAGGTATGAAGTTGCGCGCGCGCAGGAATTTCACCAAAAACTCGTCATCCGTGCGGTGCGGGCTGCACTCGCCGCGCTCTGGAAATAGCAATGTTCATTTATTAGTATTAGTGTTGCATGAAAATTTATAGTTTTTCTATCGATTATCGAACGCTATAAATATGTACCATATCGACAGTTGATACAATGGATTGTATCGATATCTCTTCTCCTACTACTTCGGTAATTTAAAATATTATCCACAGAATCAATATCTTTGCTGGTTGTAGGTACTATAATACATCATTTTACTATCGATATTACAAATTTATCGATACTACAGTCTTTTCTTCAACTATCGATAAACAATTGACATGGTCTATCGAGCGGCAACACAGTATATCACCGGCCAATCATAGACCACTATACTTATAGCTTGTGTGTCCATGATGATGCAATGTTGTTATCGTTAACGCAAACATCGACTATTGCTAATATTGATGTATTGTCAGTGGGTATGGATGGTACTATGTATGTACTTATAGAGCGTGTGGTCAGTCAGTGTGGTACTATGTATTATCACTTTATGACATTTGATTTTTATAGCCAACATTATATTGCACATATGTGTATATATATATATGTATACAGGAAAAAAAATATGGGCCAAGTTAGCCAATTTTACCTAAAAACACACTTTCATTTAAAATATAGACAACGATAACGGTGGTGATGGAGAAATCGCCAGCGATACACTGGGACCACGAAAAAATTCCACCTGTCATTGCCCTTCCATGTTTACTTTACTAGGCTACTCGCTAAGTGAGTCGCTAGAATCTAGGCGCTAAGCAGACCTCCTGCCTGTGCGGACATAGCCTTAATAATTACCATAGATGATAGTCCGGAGGTCCTCGACGGCCTGCAGGCGCGTGTCGGGCAGCTCCCCGCAGTGCTCTCGTGCGTACTGCAGCAGCTCCGGCGGCGGCTCCCCGAGGTCCAGCTCCACGCTGTAGTCTGGACTCGGCATAGCTGCGGAAGAACGGGAGCGTGGTGTGAGTGGGATTTGGAACTAGTGTAGTCTGGACTTGGCATCTCTGGGGAAGAACAGGGGGATACGTGAGTGGGATATGGAACTTGTGCCACGCTGTAGTCCGGACTCGGCATCTCTGTAATGTGGACATGAGGGTTTTCATTACATCAGTGGAAAGAGGTAGGGGTCACTCACTAAGACGAAAAACGAAGTTTTTTTATCTCGTTGCATTAAACGTGCCGATTGCTCTCGTTTGGTAGTTTTTCGTCAGTATAGAGTAACCCCCCTGGTGCCATAGACGTATATGACACTAGATTTCCGTACGTACTGCGCGTGTCAAAAAGTTGATCGTATTATCATGGTATGATCAAATTTTGGTTCATACATTTCAGTTCCGGCCAGCTGTCATTATCAGTGTCAAAAATTATAATTCCTATACTTGGTTCTCATAGAAATGAGTGCATTTGTGGCATCTAGTCACATAGGTCTGTGGCTGGTGACATACTGTTTAAAGCCTCATAGTGCCACTCTCCCATTAAACAACTACCATCGATTGGAAACAAACGGTTTTTACGACGAAATTGCATTGAAAAATAATAATAAAGGTACCTAACTACATTTTAAGTCTCTGTTGTTGTTAAAAAAACAAAGCGTTATAATTTTCTTTGCAGAATATTTTTCTTCTTAGATTAAAGGCTTCTTCAGTGGCTTCTTGTAAACAAAAACAAAGACCTTTTTTGTAACAAAGCTGTACGAATGAACTTCTTTTGTATTAAACTTAATTTTTATAAACAAGTATTTTGTTTGTTGCTTAATTAATAAAAGTCATACTATTTCATATTTCAAAAATCTCGGCATGACGTGATTTAGCAAAAACAGTAAAAAAACTACTTTACTAATGAAGTTACAATTAACGACTGTGTAAGTTACTCCAACAGCATCATTAAAATATGAACCTATTGACAATAAAGCGAATATAATCGCTCAAAGCCAAAGTATTACCCATTCTGAGAATACTCTTCACTACTTAATTACTAACTAAGTATATTTAATAGTTTTGTTACGTTGTAAAGCATAAAAGGCGTGTAATCAGTCCCGTTTTTGCTTTGATACCCGTCACAGAAGGGTTACTCTATACTAACGAAAAACAAACGAACGAGAGCTGTCGTGCAATCGGCACGCTTAATACAACGAAATAGAGTTTCGTTTCGTTTTACGTCAATAGAGTGACCCCCCAGATCCTCAAAGGCACCTTGCTCTAGAAGTCAAACAAACCGACAACAAGAAACCATACAAGCCAATCAATTTTATTGCGCCATTTGTGATGTTGTTAGTGACTTATTAGTCGTTTAGTATTGATATATCGCGTAGGTACTGTAATATTACATAGGTACTAAACTTATAGTATTACACCCGACCGCCAAAGTTTAGTAAAGTTGAAATTTTCTATGTACCTATCTAAAACAATATAACGTATCTGATTAGCCAAGTATGGCATCTAACTCTATACCTAGTCAGTACAATAAACCTATATTGATAATGAATCTCATAAAAAAACTTGTTAGATATCACACAACCAACGAGTGAAGTACTCGAACTCTAGATCATATTCGAATTACGTATTGTAAATATTATCTATTTACATATTACATCAAGTTAAAGTCAAATTATTTAACATAAGCGTTACGTTAGCGTTCATACCGTGATTTGCAAACACAATACAAAAGTTTTGTTTGCTAAACGCCGCAATGTATGCGCCTTAGTAGGTTCTAACATACGACAATACGGAAGAGTTATGAAACCGAGCCATACGTAGTTTTCTACTTATGATATTAATATAGATGGTATTTAATATTCAGTGCACTCAAGCAACGTTTATTAACACCCTAGCTCTTATTTTTATCCTTACAAAATTACAAGTTAGTTTTCAAGTGCACAAAATGTTTCTATTTGCTATTAAATTTTGAAAAATCATATACTTTTCGACTTTTATTCAAGTTGTGAGCCATTAAAAAAGACTTGCTGGTTGAATTTGGAACTGTAAACCCGAGTGCGTATAGGCACTTATCACGCTCTGTCAGTCGTATTCCCGGAACCATTAGGAACTAAGACATCTCGCGATACCGGTGGAAATGAGCCGTGAGATCTCAAGATTACTCTCACTGTGGCCGTGGTAAATGGCAGCAAACATTTAATAGCAATTTAGGGAGAGGTGTACGAAGATAGAAAGTGCGGTGAAACTACCCTGGTGGTACTTTGAGGCTCCACATTTGCGGAAATATCGTCCTTAAAGACCTTAGTTGTTTAAGTTGATATCGTGAGGAGCTAGATTGGAGCAAGGAAGTAGGCGGGGCTAGCTGGTATGGTCACGACTACGACTGCAGCCTGAAGAGATAGTTGTGGATGTTTGGAACCTGTTCTAATGAAGAACTTTCGAGCTGTTACGAGACCCGCCTAGGGATTATAAGAAACAATAATGTAGGTACCTAAACATGCTGAAAAATTTATCAATGATGAGCCATAATATTTTGGGCATAAGTTTAATAAATAAAATACCTACATCGAAAATGGCGCCACGGCACATAGAAGATGTGTGGATTATACTAGATTTTGATATCTTTTTTCCTATTTATAATTTTTTTTCTTGAATATGGTATTGCGATAACAATATTACAGAATGCAAGACCAAAAAAAAACTTCGCACAAACAACAATAAATAGAGATTAAAAATAAGATGGTATTTTAGTCATTTTGGTTAAACTTGGGATTAAAGTCGTCTAAATAATTTTGTGATTAACGTACAACAGCCATGTAATAACATGCTATTATAAATTATTCATGATCATGATATAAGAAATGCCGACCCATACAAAAACATAGAGACCAACGAACTTGTCCAAAGACCTTCCGTAACCCTCAGCTCATATCATGCATTGCAAGCTATTTATAAACCAAATTATTTGAAAAAAATCTGTCTATAACTAGGAACTATTTTTATAAAATTCAGATCAATACTATTAATAACTTACTATTAATAATAACTTTTTCATCATCACTGAATAATAATAATAATAACGTAAGTATACGGAAAAAACTCTGTAAACATAAAGATAGTTTTGCTGCCAGTATTTATCTGCCTCTATGGTCAAGGGGTAGAAGCTCATTCAGCTCCAACACCGAGCGGTCCCCAGTTCGAATCCCCAGCGGGACGACGTTAGAACTTCCGGAAACTCTCTACACTATCTCCAGTCACCTTGTTGCTACTTAACTCTTTGGACCTCGTAGACAGAAACTACAGGGCTAACAAGTTAAACCTGCATTAGTTACTGAACGTGGCCACTAGCCGGCCAGCCAGTATGAGGTCTAGGACACAGACAATTACTACGTTCGTTATTCTACAGGTTGTTGCAAAAGTAGTATAGTATAGTAAAATAGCGACGACCGAATGGCGTAGTGGTTAGTGACCCTGACTACTGAACCGATGGTCCCGGGTTCGATTCACGGCTGGGGCAGATATTTGTTTAAACACAGATATTTGTTCTCGGGTCTTGGATGTGCCCGTAAAATGGCAATAGGCCCGCCCCCTATTACATTGGGACTAACATAACACTCTGGCGAAAAGTGGGTGCAGCAATGCACCTCTGCCTACCCCCCAAGGGAGTACATTAGTACAAGGCGTGAGTGCGTGTTTTTTTTTTTAGTATAGTAAAACCGAAAGGGCGGGAACCACATGATTTTTCTAAAACATTTTTCTTGTACTTACAACTTCTGGAAATTATTAAAAAGTTATAGTCTAAACTCGCATTATCATCAAAGTATCTATGGAGAAAGTATATTTTTTTTCCTGTGTTTTCAAAAGTCGTTCCAAAAAAGTGCTCCAGGATGACCCCCTGAGTAACCCTCTTTCAGCATACTATACCCTTTTTTGCAACACCCTGTATAATCAGTTTGTTCTAGAAGACCACACCAACCGGTTAGTCAAACGCATATTTTAAACCAGATCCTCTTAAACCAGATATCTAGATTTTTCCGTTTAAAAATCTGTATTTTTTCTGAATTCCAAATGAAGACTAGCTGACGCATTAGCGGTTTTTAAAGCACGTATTTTTTAAGTCTTATGTTAATATTTTGGTCACAAATATTTTCTTACATTTCCTTCTCGGCATATTTGCAAATATTATCTTCCGGTCACACCTAATACAATAATCGATACCAACATTATTATTTTGAAGCTAGACCTTGAAACCAAATATGTACACTAACCGATCGCCGTGGTTTGCCTTGGATGAAGATATACTTATGCTCTTTATAAACGCAATTCAAACTCGTATAACATGTATGTAATAAATCCTAAATTATATTTTTTTACTATTTATATTTCTACGTTGCTGAAGTATATGTAGCATACGTGATAGGCGTCTACAATACGGACGGGATTGTAATTTCCCCGTGAATTCCTTTCTCGTCCTTGCTGCAAGCTTTAGTGCCAATTTATCCATAGTCGGGTTCATCAATTATACGTCATCTCCATATAAAATGATGGACAGATGTGTCAAAAGTTAGCCACTAATACCTGGTTATGCTCTAACCGACTATGGAGAAATTGGCACTTAGTGACGGTAGTGCAGTAAGGGTACCTTTCTACCACAGATGTGCTTATATATTATGTGTTGCCACCAATACTTTACTATTTGGAACAATGAATATGATTGGTGGGTATCAAACGCACTAATCTAGTGTTTGTCGCTGTGTAATAAGGATTTGCCAGTCAGAAGGGCTAGTACGGGGCGCATTTAAGACGTGACAAGAGTTTTGCATCGCGCTCACTCACATCTAGGGAATGCAATCTCGTACGAGATTTTCACCTAGCGAGATCTCGCGAGACTCAAAACGCAGTCTCGCGAGATCTCGCAAATTACGAGATCTCGCGAGATTGGGAGAATGTCAATAAAAACATTATGCAAATGCTTGTATTAGGAACTAGTAAATGACATGATTTGTAATTTAATAATAACTTCGTTGTTAGTTATTAAAATAATGTAAGTTTCTTTTAAAAATCAACAGCAGAGTACTTATTATTTTGTCTCTAACTCTAATAACATTTGTTTATGTCTATACCTAATTATTATAAGTCCCTACTGTAGCTAATAAGTTCAAATTCATACAATATTGGTAACAAAATAATGATCTATATTAAGTATTGCTTTAGTTTCAATAATTAAAAGTAATACAACATTACTGTTTATAAATAAAAACAAAAATTTAACTTCACAAGTTTGTAATAAATGTTGTGAGATCGTATTAATCAAATACAATAAGTTTAAAGTAGAAGATGAAGTTATCAAGGTACGGAAAGGCAAGTTAGTTTGTCTGAAAATGGCTTGTCAAAAAACACATATTTTGCATGAAAACCACGTCGTCACGCTGCATTTCTCGATCTCGTTATCTCGCGAGATCTCGTACAAAATTTGACGAGATTCAATCTCGTAAAATATGGCCGAGATCTCACGAGATCGAGATCTCGGCGAGACGAGCTTGCATTTCCTACTCACATCGCTGAGCCTCTAGAGCGAGCGCGACGGAGAACTCTTGTCACGTCTTAATAGCGCCCCGTGCTACATGGCCAGGATAAGCTTCGGGGAAGCGTGACTGAAACATGAGTGCCGGCAGAGGATATTTATTTCTTGCACTAATTCTCATTATCAAGGTCCGGTAGAGGGAAGAGGATACACGAAACAATACTTTTTATGTTTAATTGAAAATATGCTAATAACTATTGCATTATATTAATAGCGATTGCATTACCTATCTAAAAATAGAGTAATTTGGTTAATGCATTAAATAACCGTAAAAAAATTATAAATGGCAAAAACTATAAATTTAAATGCACTCTGCGAAGGTCAAGTGCATTGAGGTATCATATAAATAAATCTTGTTCAATCTTACACATATCCTTTCTAATAAAGCTTAGGTATGAAGCAAGCGAGGCGCAAATTATTAATCAGAGTATTTTTATTTTAATAATGCTCCCATGGCCGAATTTCTTTAGAAAATGAGCCCAGAAGATCATATATATAGGTAGTACCTAAGTACACAAGAGCACTCTCTACAAAATCTGTGCGCTTCGCAAAATGGCTTCCCTGCAGCCGCGCGGGAACCAGTCGGGCAACTTGTAGTTTTTTACGTCTGTCTGTCTGTCCGTGGCGAGCTGCCTCCCAAGGGGGGCCACTCTATATAACGAAAAACGAAGTCGAAGACTCTATCTCGTGGATATTAAACGTGTCCATTGCGCGACAGCTCTCGTCCATTTGTTTTTCGTCAGTATAGAGTAACCCTCCAGGAACCGGTCTCCTGCTCCACACAAAGGACACTCGGGTCAACGGAATCTCAAGGTCTGAACTGAACCCACTGCACCGCCTCTCCACAAAGTTCAAAATTAACGCAAACACGGTTTTACTTTCAATGCAATTTCCTTTTTAATGCCGTAGAAAACACCTTGACCAAGTCTGAAGAACAAATCAATTGTATTGTAGCGGCTTAATAAATGAATCAGCATTCCTGTCGGCTGATGACGGTGAGTCAGCGGAGTGAGCCTTGGTGGAAAATAAACATCCAATCGGAATCTTTGATTGTTGTTTAAACAAATGACCTACCCCGGAAAATTCACGACTTCGTTGGGATTTTGCTTTGCTGGATTAGCAAGTTTGGCACTGTTTATTAAATATTTTATACAAAGGTATGAAAGGTGGTCTTATTACTATAATTTCATCCAGACAACCTTAAAATACCATACTGACGAGAATAATAGAAGTAATCGCACGTACATACTTAACTAACAATGTTTGATGTCTTGATGGACCTTATTTTGTAAACTTAACAACATAATTATATACCTACTTACTTAGGTAAGTAATTTACCTAGGTGTTATAGTTTATTAGTGACATTTATTGCTATATTTATTGCTATGATAAATGATCGTGAGTTTTTCAAGTACATAGTAATTGATCATGAATATGATTTATGAATTTATGATCAACGGCGGGTGATCAATACCTAATCGAAATAGAAAAATGTAAATCAGTTTAATACACTGAATTAAAATTGAACTGAAAAAAGTTTCAGTGACAATAGCACCAAATCTGCAATATTGTAGTATACTTCTAAAGACTAAACAAATTGGTGTTGTAATTTTGTAAGACAAGTTAGACCCTTAATATGGAGAATTTTTTGTAGTCAATTTTAAACTTCTATCTTTAGTGTCAAATGGAAGGAACTGAAACCTATGATACAGGTTTAACCTAGTTTAGGTTTTCAGTGATCACTTATTATAGGGTAACGTAACGTACCTAGGGACATTTTCGACTACCCCAACTTTGAATGACGCTATCACAGCGTACAACTAAGATATTAATGTGAAATTTTCTTTATTCGGTAGGATATATAATCTATTATCACTAGTATTTGTGCTAAAGCTTTAGTGTGGCCAGATTTTATTAAATTAAGATAAAAGTAAAAATGCTTGTTTAGGCCCAAGGTACGTTACACGTTTGTACCTTGGGACACTGTTTCCTATAGCTTTGTACTATGGAAAATGCAAACTTCTAAATAACGCCTTATATGTCTGTTCTTATTGATTTACTGCATCTCTCTTCTGTCTAGTTTCACTCTGGCACTAATAAGAACAGAGATATAAGGCGTTATTTAGATGTTTGCATTTTCCATAGTACAAAGCCATAGGAAACAGTGTCCCAAGGTACAAATTTAATCGTGTCCCAAGGTACAAAAAAGCAATATTTAACCAAAATTTAAATATCTTTATTTTTAATTAATAGGAATCTTTCAGATAATTGCCATGTCATAAAATTAAATAACTGAAAAGTTATACGTGACATCCATGTCTTTATTTTGAGCATGCCTCAATGAGATAAAGCAACACAAAAAACTATACAAAAGCTACTTTTGACTCCAAAAAACTTCATATTGTCTTCACCACACACTTGATGCTGGTATGATCACGAGACTCACTAGTTTTGCCAAGCGAGTAAAATACTATGCCTAGGGTAGAATTTTAATGTGTTTATTTAGTCGGTTTTTAAAATACAATCAATGTCCCGAGGTACAAGCGTCCCAAGGTACGTTACGTTACCCTACTTAGTTACAAAACCAATGTATAACTATTAAGCAACTACTATTTGTACCTTAGTTGTAATATTTTCTTTTGCCAAATAAACGATTTGATTGATTGATTGATTTGAAGTGGAACTTTTTCGTTGCTCCTGAGTGCATCAATCGGATCAACCCTAAGGCCGGGGTCTCCTATTTCTCGTCGTAGGTTGCGTCCAGCGTCATGCCGTAGGCCGCGTTACGATGCTCACTACGTCTACGCGCCAACGTCGGCGTGTGAGGGAGACCGCACCAGTACATTTCTATAGTGAGCATCGTGACGCGGCCTACGGCGTGACGCTGGACGCGACCTACGGCGTAAATAGGAGACCCGGGCCTAAGTATATTTTTTCGACACGCGTGTCTGACACAGTACTCGGGTAGCTACAATGTATGTCAACGTATGGGCGCACGCGCGTCGCATATTCCGGCCAAGAGCGTGCACCGGTCGATAGCTTCTTCATCATAATAACATCATACATATACTTAGGTATGGTACTATCAACTCGTGTATGTACAGTGGAAGCCACCCTATATGCAACACTTATGATAAATTGACTCTTACAACTCCCGAATAAAGAGCAAACAAAGCCTGGTGAGCCAATGATTATACTGTACTATATCGCATGGCTACTATTTTTAGCCACGAATGCGTGTGAGTAGGGGATACATTGTTGTTGCCACATTTCGCTACTAGATTTATAAGTAAGTACCTCACATTTAATTGATTTACAAATGTGGTGCATTTATTTTATTATGTACAACCCATGAGTTTACTTTGGTTACTGAAAATCCCGCAACGGGCTACAACAAATCTAACATCATTCTATGACCAAGGTATGAAAATATTATTATGTAGGTAAGGTAGGTACATGCACGGTAAAATTTTATCAGTGAAATGACCAGGTGAATGTATGCGACTGTGGGAAAAACTTAATAAATATGCGTTTTTATATTATTTAGTGCACTGAACAATGCAAATAAATGTGAATAAACTAGTTTTTCTAAAAAATACTTAAAGTTGTTGTTGAGTACTTATTTTTAGAACGTAATAAGCATAACTTGTATTTTATTTATAAATTAAGAGCAAAATTAAGACTAACTAAATGCAAGAGTTAAGCCGGGGTTATATTATTCGCTTTTTTATGGAGTACCAAGAAGGCTTTAGATCCTATCAGTACTATGCTAGGTACCAAGACAAAATACTACTAACAGGTTGTGTTTTGAAAGTTCGTAGTTCCTTGATATCGTTTAACATGTGTTTAAGTTTTGATGGAAGATTTTACTATCTATTTATAGTTTTTGTACACTACGGTGAAGATACATATTTTATTTTGACAATAAATTATACTGTGTTGGTTTACTGAATACGAGACTGATTTGGCTGTACCCAAAAATCCTTGTCAGCTGAATCTTCAGCAGACACTTTTTTTAGAACAATGGTCCGACGGCACAATGACTGTAAGTTCTGAAGCCTTAGATTAACGATATACAATCAAGATGGTCTGTCATATAAGTACAAAAACAAAACATAAAACTGTCCGCATTTTTTTTACTGTCACACCGTTTTAAGTTCAAACCATTGTACCAATCAATTAAGTTACAAATCGTCTGACTGAACTAATTCAAAATATAAGCTTAGTGGTAAAAGTGGGATATTTGCCGAGACGTTTCTTTTGCACTGGCACTCCATCTGGTCGTGTATTGTTAGTCTGGGCTGTAAGTACTGTAACCATGTGTAAGTGGAGCAATTCATTGTATCAATGACTTGTGACAAGTCTCGAGGATGTGCCGTCCTATTATTATGCATGTAACAGTTTTTCCTACATTTTTGTTAAATTATGCTGGGTTTACTATTTTTTACATTTAGCTCCAGTTTGGGGTTTTACTCTGGTTTATACCTTTCTAGGTAAAATGAATAATTCTAACCAGGGTCGCAGGTTTTCCTGTTTGTGATATCGTCTTTCATAGATTATTTCGGTCACCTTGACATAATCATTGACACTGTATTTTGGGAATCTGTGTAAAGTTTGTAAAGTTTTTTATTTATTTTTGTTTACTTACCTTTAGGATTAGAACCTTCCATGAACTTCAAATAATTCAAAACTGGAATTAGCCTAAAAGGTCCAAGCGTTCTCGAGTTTTCACAAATACTAATTATCTTCCTATTTTTGAGTTTACTCGTACCGAGTATTAGTGTACAGTTAGATAATAAAGATATCATTATGTTTATAGATTATTAATTTAAACATTAATTATATGATGATTAAATTATAGATATCTATAACAAGTAATTAGGTGACAAATGCCAATCTATCGTAAGCAATGCAATCAATAACACGCTTATCAATACCTATGTCAGAAAATATTTTATTCCTTATTTAGGGATTAAAAATGTTGTTATACTTACTTATTTAATTAATTTTCTTTTCCAAAAACTTTAAAATTCGTAAAAGCAAAAGTTGTAAAGAATGATCCCTTAAGTCACCCCATATCAGCTTACCCTTTTTTAACATGAATGTATATTCCATAAAAAAAATACATGTAAGTATGTATATTTTTTCATAAATATTTTTCATGCACTAAAACTACAAAAAAACGTATGCCGGTCGACTCACCTGCAGCACGTGTTTACAATTTGAATTTGGAACAATATATTCTGCGGTCGGTCGGTGGTCGGGACGCGCGCGCTCACACCGCCAGACATCAACTGCGCAGTCGCACTACGCCCGCGTATCCACCAACTATAGCAAGTACGCCAATCAGGGAACACCGCTCAAGCTTCGCCACACGCTATACTAAGCATTTACTTAACTTCGTACACACTGCGCTGGCTTTAAACCAGTTTTGGACGAACGCTTTCAAGGATTCGTTTCGTAGCGGAAGTTCAAAGCCAGCGTTACAAATATGGAAATATAGGCTGTACAGGAAGGAACCTCTCACTCGGGTTGCTGAATGTTTGTAAATATTCGAGAACATCTGCACTTGATTTTCAACGAAACATGAAATCACATTTAAGTAAGAACTTATTGTAATTTTGCACTTCTTTCAATTTAGTACAAAATGTGTTCGTAATGACCTTCTGAGTTTGTAACATCCTTATAGGTAAATGTTTGATGCCTCCGCCAGCACGGCGCGGCGCGTCGCAGCCAGCAATCGTCCAGATAATATCCACTTATCCACCCATATTCGGCTCAGTTGACCAACAACGGCGGTCTCTGGGTAGTACTCCATATGTATGTCCATGAAAGTGCAGGAAGTAAGCTGGTATCGCATTATTGGATCAAGAAAATTACTAATCAGGTCAGATTATTAAGGGTCAGCAATAGGCAATCGAGGGTTGGCATTGTCATAGAATTATGTAGTAAATGATGCTCTACAGCCTTGAAAAAAATCACACAGGTAGCCGAAGAGTCTAGCTAGGTGCTGAATCATTCGAATTTTAGTAAATGCTTATGGATAACTGTAAATTAATTACGAAAAACTAGTAAATCACACTCCCGTATTGTAACAACTGTGTCGTAATTATTAAGAATTTTCATATGATTCTTATCAAATTATAAAGATAAATGCTAGGACTAGGCGCTAAATACCTTGTTTTTTAATAAACACACACCTATTTTGTGTAAATTAATCCCAAACTTGAGCAATTTTTTTCCCTCAAATCTTCATACAAATATCTATGGCGGCTTTCTGTGTTATAAAATCATAAACACAAGCGACGTTTGACTCAGTCGGCCGGTGGCCTCCAAAGAAGGGTCACGTCGGTTTAGGCGGCACTGACAGCTCGCGATCTAATTGTGTACAGACACAAAATCACTGCACATTGGTTGTCATTGCACTTTTTCAACTTTTATGACACCAACATAATTTGATTTGAAATTGAGGAAGCATAATTCTTATACTATATTCAATAAATTAAATGATAATGTTTTTTATTAGTTAAGTCCATGGTACTTCTTGATTAAATTATAATTATTAATGCCTAACTAAAACTAACTAATATAAAATTAAAATTAAACTAAAAAGAAGATGCTGGCCAGATCGCTGCCACTGTCGGGTAGGGTACCCAAGACGCTGGCCGCGTTACCCCGCTATATAGCGATGCTTAGCCTTTGTGATAGGTAAGTGCCAGCCCTAGGGTCCCTTGAGACTTCTATTAGTCCGCTGCTGATGTCTTTAAAAAGCTGACGTGCCTCCGGTCCCCACGGCCCTGGGATGAGGAGCAGCAATATAGTGAATGGATCTAAGTGATGACAATACGTAGGAAGATTAGGTTAGGATTCAAAAACACAGTCTCATGGTGCTGGTTGAGGCATGGTCTCGTGAGGATCTGATGAGGGCAGTAACACGGAGGTGACTGAATTTTATTTCAAAGATTTAATAGCTAAAAGCATCGAGTTTGGGCGCGGTGGTAGCTCAGTCGGGTAAGCGCCCGCTTCTCACGCAAGAGATGCGGGTTCGAATCACGGCGCTGACATGTACCAATGAGTTCTTTTAACTTAAGTACAATGTATACCATCGCTCTAACGGTGAAGGAAAACATCGTGAGGAAACCTGCATATCTAGGTTTAGCACATCTAGATATGTGAACCCACCAACCCGCAGTGGACCAGCGTGGTGGGAAATGGTTCACGCTTAGGAAGGCAGTTTAGACCTTGGGGATATGCACAAAGGTTCCACTCGAGAGAGCCAGGTGCAGGTACTTACACCCCCACAGAGAATAGAATAGAATCGAGTTTGGGCTATTAAGTATGTTTTTCAAAGAGAGAGAGAAAGATATTTTAGGTTTCCTCTGGATTAGTTAGGTTTACTGGGTTTACTAAATTCTGTTAACTGCCTCTGTGGTCTAGTAGTAGAAGCTTCGCTTCATGACCCAGAGGTCCCGGGTTCGATTCCCGGGTGGGGCCATCAATTTGTGTTTCTAAATTGTGGTTCTAAGTTTGGTTAGGACATAGAAGGCTGATCACCTGTTGTCCGAAACAGTGAAACGATCCATGCTGTCGGATGGGCATGTAAAGCAGTCGGTCCTGCGCCTAGCTCTCTCCAGTCGTGTCGGTCAATCCGTCCCATTGGGTTATGAGAGTGATGGAACAGAGAGTGCTCCTGTGTACTGCGCACACACTTGGGCACTATAATATACTCCTGCGTAGATGGCTGATCTCAATTGAGATTGGCCGCCGTAGTCGAAATTCGGCTAGGAGGACATTACATTATTATTATTATTATAGCTGTTGCCCGCGAGCTTCGCTTCGCCTTAAAATTATTTTGTCGTGGACGACTCCCGAACTACCTACCCAATAACATGCCATGGTGGTATTAAATTAGATGAAAATTGACAAATAAGTACCTACGAAGATACTTGACTAAAAATGATTTTCATGACTTCATTGAGCAAAGAGTTGTATAGCAATGGCAGAATAGTAATTTATAAATGTTTAATTTCAAGCATCTAACTTATGCAGTTTTGGTTTTTTTCATACTACTTATTTTTTTTCACTTTAACTCCCATTTTTCAAAACAAAACCATAACTTTACTAAGGTGTGCAGACATGTTAGATTGAAAACATCTAGGTATCTTGCAATATCCTATTGTAACTAAGCTTTAGGCTGTTTTAACAGCATGCAGATTTCATCACGCACGTGGGATAGCACGCCATTTTCCCGCATCTCGTGTGCATATTCCACGCGTTACAATGAATACTTGTATGAACGCGTGCGGGAAAATCCCGCTAACTCCGGTTTTTGTGGGAAATACGGTACCTCATCTACGTCCCTTCCAAATTTCAAGTGCCTACGCTACGTTTAGCCTGTGCGTTGATATCGTGTGCGTGTCAGTCACGGGAATTCCGTATAGAAAATGTCTGCACATTTTTCCTAAAACACCTACGTAATAAGTTTCATGGTTTTATCTTCAAAAATGACGCATAAGAACTATTAAGAACCAAATGACAATGAATGAAACTTCGTATTGAAAAGTACAGTCGTTTATTGGGTTGTTTTCGAGGACCTCCAAAACTTACTGCAAATACATACAAACTATAAGTTGATGTACGCTAAAATCAAACCATACAGCGATCTATACGAATACCCGACAACGCCATCTAGGAGCGGACATAGCTACTATATAAATTAAACTTCAAAAACTCAACACCCATAAAACTTTCAACCCCTATATTACACCCCCACACTGGGTTTTTTTTTAAAATGCTAATTATTATTTTTTTGTGATTATGTAGTGCCTAAATACAAAATATAATGTTTTTATCTTCAAAAATGACGAACTTCATACAAAATATGAACCCCTATTTTTCATCCACTCACAGGTCGAAGTTTCAAAAACGCTAGAACAAAATGTTTAATTATTGCTCATCAAGTGCTTAAATATAAAGTTTATTTAAAAAAAGATCTACCCCGGCCGGGAATCGAACCCGGGACCTTCGGCATAGCAGTCAGGGTCACTAACCACTACGCCAGTCAGCCGTAGTATTTTTATCTTTTAAAATTAAGTATTCGCATACAACTTTTAACCCCCCCTTTTAACCCCTTACAACCTCCGTTTCGCAATAAAAAGTAGCCTATGTTCTTTCTCAGGGTCTAGACCATATGTATACCAAATTTAATTCAAATCCGTTCAGTAGTTTTGGCGTGAAAGCGTAACAGACAGACAGACAGACAGACAGTTCCGGATATAACCAACAGATGGCACTAAAAGCGCAATACAGAGAGCTTGTATGGAACCGAGGCCAATTAATATGAAGATCCTACATCGCGGTATTAAAGTTTTTCAGTTGTCTGAAATAAATACAAAACCTAATATGATGAATCTATTCTATAGTAGGAGAGTCAGACAGTGACTTTCGCTTTATAATATTAGTTAGGATTACATTATTACTAAATTCATTCGTAACGTAAAATTGTCAATGACGGAATTTCTTCTATAGACAGTAGCCACTAATAAAAACAACGATATATGGCGTGATTTGCAAAAGTACCTATCTAGTCAACCTGCCACGGGGTGACTTCGGTGGGTAACTCAAAATAATACTAGGTATATGTTATTGCATCAATAATAAAAAAATCAAGAAAATATTCAAAGTTTCCATCCTCGCTTTTCACGCACACAAATCACAAACTCATGCCTTGTTCTAGGAGCAGGGTCTACCCTGGTGCATTTCCATGACCACTTTTCATTAGCGTCCCACCGGTTTCGATGCTCAGCGGAATAGCACCATTAACCATTATTATTCTGAGATATCATCACTTCTTATTCTGAGTTACCCAACATAAAATCACGCCATCTATTGAAATCATTTTTTAAATTAGGATTTGTCTATGGTGTGGTCCCCAAATTTAAGGGTAAAAGCCAAATAATTATATTTTAACCTTTTTTTATACCTATTATATTAAAAGACCTATTCAACGATACCCTACCTACACCATCAAAATAACCGGAAAAAATATCAGCCCCAATTTACTTGTATGGGAGAGGGAGTACCCCATTTTTTTTTGGGTACTCCTCATATCTATGCGAAATATCAGCTTGATATCTTTACCCGTTTCTGAGAAAAAGGGCAGTGACAGACAGTCAGTCAGACTGACGGACAACAAAGAGATCTTATAACGGTTGCTTTTTTTTCTTTTTGAGGTACGAAACTCTAAAAATATGAAAAAATATTATTCTGCCACCAAAAAATATACTTACAAACATAAATACATACAATCAAAAAACATTACTCTCCTCCTTCGGCAGTCGGGTTAAAACAAGTGAGACTGATTCTGAACTTTTGTTCTACGAGTTTTAAAAATTAACCAAAAAAAAACCTTTATCATAGAAACTTTGTTGACACGTGACTTTTTACCATGGAAAACGATTTTTTTTTCGCGTTTTTGCAATACTCGTAGAACTAAAGTTGTTCAGAATGACCCCTTGAGTCATCCCCTTTCGGCTTAGTATACCCTTAGTATAACTTATTATCTACACTTTAATACCTGTAGTTACCTTTCTACAAGTAAATACCACATTTGTTTAGAAATCTAATCGGGTTCCGAGTATGGAGAAAAGTGGCACCCCTATTAATTTCTACTCTTTCCTGGTGCTTACCAGTGTAATTAAAAATTAAACTTACCCTCAAATCACTACTTGAAAATAATTGTCAATAAAGTTGACGAGTAAAAGTTTATCGACCCACTGTGCAAACTTACATGTGTGCGTGTCACTGCGTGTGCTGTGTGAAGAGCATTGAAAACCCAAATTTGGCGGGGCACGTCACCCTGTACGGGCCCTTAATAAAGTTAGTAAGTGCTAATTAGGTGTCAATTATGTGTTGGCAAACATCTACTAATATCTATACTTACTATACAGGATTTTGCAAAAGTAGTGTCAAGGCAAAAAGGTGGGTGATACTTAGCTAGTCATACTAAATTAAATGATCGATACTTTAGTTTAACAAATTTTGAAAATTCATGAAAAAAAAGTTTTTTTTGTGAATTTTTAAGTGTTGTTGTAGTTTAGCACGTCCCCGTTTCCGTGCACGGTCTTGGTTGTTGTTGCGGCAGCAGTCGTGAAGCCTGTCAGCGGCCTTCGAGCAGCTTGAAAACATCTCACTATCAGGCTGACCGCTTACCCGACAACTGTCTCAGCACAAGCTTGGTTGTGTTTTTTTGTTTATTGGAGTCCACCAATACGCTCTTGGCCCGCGTGGTGGACTACGCCATAAACCCTTCCTTCATAGAAAAGATACCCGTGCCCCAGCAGTGGGAACGTGATGGGTTGTAATGAATCGGGTGCCTCATATTTTCTAAATATAATGTAAGTAGTGATTATTAGTAATTTTTGCAATCAAATTTGATCAATACCACTGCTATTTTCGGTTAATGAACTCTCGGCAAGGTTATTATTTCAATGTCGAGTTTAAAATTAAAACATCAACCAATTTTTTTCCCATAAATTTTGCGTCCGTATAATTAGTATATTGACGCACTAAACTTTAATAGTACCTAAGTTAGAACATAAAAGATACCTAACTAAAGTATTTTATGGTTGAACCATTCTTATAATGTCTGCAAATACATTTTGAATTAATAGGTAAGTACAGTAAAGTTGTGTTCAACATAATCGAATAATCGGTGATCTTCACACCAAATTAGCTTTTTTAGAAATATAATTTAATATGATAAGGTGATGTTTTTAACACAGTTAATGGACATCATTGTAATCTTTAAACAGGATTATAGGTAGGATCAAAAATTGGACGCTAACCTATAAAGCCTGTTTGTTTAATTATCAATATGTAACGAATATTATACAAAGCTACTAAAAAGGCGTATTTTATTTAAAAACAAGAGTTGACTCTCGATCATCAACAAGTGAATGCGTTAGTTCTATTAAAACTTTTTTGTCATGGTCCCTGAAAAACCTCTTGTATGTTTGAGGTCTGAATGGAACACATTTATTTAGAACTCTGAATTATTTTAAGTACGAAAATGAGCCCCTGGTCTAGTGTCCGAGATCGATCAATTTTAATACTATACCATATAAATGTATATTTATGTGTATACCTTTCTTTCCTAGTTACTTACTTACTGCTACATAGGCAATTAGGCATAGTTATCTAGTTTAAGTCTGGCTATGCGAACGCGACAAGGCAATCAACGCCTTATTTTTCAGTGTTAGCTAGAACTCAACTCAGCAACTTGTAAATCAAAGTTCTGTATAGGAGTTGGAAAAGGGTATTGCAAGAAAAAAGATGTTCACTTAGGTAGAGATGAGGCGGTTTTTCTTCCTCATTATCATGTGTGTACACGAAAAGTGAGTCCCTGAGTGAATTATCAACTGTACTTGGATATACTTAGGTACATCCGGCGCATCCTGGGTAACTAGTCAGCGAGTCAGTGTATCGTTTCACCACCACGGTGACACTGACCCTAGACGCGCGCGGCGGGACTTCGAGTACTCATGCAGTCCATTCTATTCTATTCTATTCTCTGTGGGGGTGTAACTACCTGCACCTGGCTCTCTCGAATGGAACTGCCTTCCTAAGCTTGGACCATTTTCCCACCACGCTGGTCCACTGCGGGTTGGTGGGTTCACATATCTAGATGTGCTAGATCTAGATATGCAGGTTTCCTCACGATGTTTTCCTTCACCGTAAGAGCGATGGTATACATTGTACTTAAGTTAAAAGAACTCATTGGTACATGTCAGCGCCGGGATTCGAACCCGCATCTCTGGCGTGAGAAGCGGGCGCTTACCCGACTGAGCTACCACCGCTCTCTGCTGAGCTACCACCGCTCTCTCATGCAGTCCATTATTTTCATACCTTTTAGTCTATGCCTTTGATAAACACAGACACGATAAACTTATACTACCATGTTAGGCGGACGGGGACTTAAAATAAAATAATAATAAAGAGCGCCATCTTCCGTTGAGTAGCAGAACTGCTTACAAAGAATGCGTCCGTTGCTCCGACATGGAGAAAAAGACAGATTTTATTTAGTTCTATAATACCATTTGGTTACAATGTTCTATTCAATTCAACCAAAGGCACTCAACATTTAGGACATTCCACATTCCCCACACGTTTATAGGTGCATGGGTTCCCCTGTGTGCACGAGTCCGATTTGCACTTGGCTGGTTTTTTCATTTCAGCTAAATTTACTTCTGCAATATAGCATCTGTTTTGCAAGAACTTTCAACAATTATAATATTTTATTGATGCAGGCTGCTTCCATGTTATAAACATAAACCTAAATAATCAGAAAAGTCGCATTATTATTTTTTGTTTGAGTCATATCAAAAAACATATTAAATAAAAAATATCATTAAAAAAATTAAAAATCTGACTTCAAAAATCTCTAAAAAAGGAACCTAATAATTTACTTTGGAGACCAATTAAATGTGACAGTGTAATAATAACTAAACAGGTAGGTGCAGAATATGTTTTTTTTTATTGTGCCGGTAAAAACTGAACCAAAGCATGGCACTAACTATAAAAATACTTTTTAGTATAATGTCCCCTTGAATATATTAAATATCCCCTATATTAAATATTAAAAGCTAAAAGTCTAAAAAAAACTTAAAAAAAAGCTTATATTCATAACACAGCTATCTCTTGAATCAATCTTTAAAATAAATAAACCTATACAATACATAGGTAGGTAACAAAAAATACTTTCATGATACGTGTAGAAAGCCGCAGATTAATTTTGTTCATTTCGTGATATTGATATAGGCGCAAGCTGTACATTCAACAAAGCAGCATTCAAACACGTAGATACGTGGGTGTCACGTTAATGTTTTGATAATAATTATGTCCGTTGGTAAGTATGATCAACAACAAAGAGTGAAATTCCCGCTGAGTTTTGTAATATTGAGATCCATCTGGCGAGCAGCAGCTGATTCCGAGAGAGTCCGCAGCGCGCAGTCGCGGCCGGGCCCTCGCGACCGACACGCGTGTCAACATCCACCACTAGCAGCTTTTACATAAGCTTTTCGACAATTCATTCGCTAAATACATCCTAATATACCTATGGACTAAAGTGACGGGAAAATACGTGACATCTTTGAAGTTAGATTAGCAATACGTTTTAATTAAAGAAGATCACACAAGTATCTATCGCGGGACCAAAAGCTGCGGATGTATTGTTTGTTTGCAAACAAGTTGTATTAACTTTTAAGTGGACTGCTGTGAATAATAACCAAGAAAAATGCCTGCCGAAGTCGAAGTCACATCAAGAGTCGTTCTTCGAGAGGTTACTCCGGAGAGTGAGTAATTTTATTTATTTCTTAAAAGATTTTTTTAATGATAATTTAATAATTATAAATATCTATGTATAACTACAACTACTAACTAGTAAGTTTACGTAGGTACTGAAAAAAATCTCGAAATTTTATTTGGTACGGTAAGCAAGTACCTAGCTACCTACTACTTATCATCGATTCATCTACCGAGTTGCTGAATGGTTATGAAACAGCTATGTTAATTTCATTTGGTAAATTATAAAATTTAAATGAAGTACGTACCTATAAATAAGAGAATTTCACGCACTCAAAATTTTTGTTTATCTTGATTTTTGCGAAATACACTCGCGAGCAATGAAATAGTTCCAGTAACATAGGTGGAACAGTTTCATTACACTTGAGTGTATATAATTATTGTGTAAACAATAAGTATTGAATTTCATTTTTTATCTATACGAAACTATAACTATATAACTAATATAAAATAATTTATATGAAACTGATTATCAAACATGTACGCAACTACGCACATCTGAAATTGGACAATAGGTAGTAGTATGTAGGTACTTTGAGTTTGAAAATAGTGTCACAAATGTAAATCGCAACTCTTACGAGCACCTTTCGCAAACCTTGTGATACATTTTGTGATTTGTATTTACAAAGTGTTATTTTACTCTAAATTAAGTATTGTGTAAAATCTTTAATGAGTTTCAGATTAAAGATGACATAAGAATTGCATAAATAGCAGTATTGAGACACAAGGCAACTAATAGAAGGTGTATCGCAACAAGCTGAAAGCGACCATTTATCAGTTTTATCACTTATATTTTTCCTTCACAATAATTGAAACGCTTACAGTTAATACTAAACGACTACAAACTTTTACCTTCGATTGAAATTCCTAACTACGCCATCTTTAGGTACTTACCTACCTAAATTTCTATTTTTTAAATAACATTGGACCACCATAGAATTGGTAACAAAAATCATCATCAAAATCCACGAAAATACAACACAAACTCCCTTGCGGGATAGGCAATAGTCATTCGATCCCATGGCCTCTGGGCAGGTGGGTCCTAACTCGAGCCTTTGCGCTGAAGGATTTGGATCGATCTCAAAATTTCGAGCCGCTGTGGAAATTCCAGATACGCGATTGTGTTAATTATTGTCTTTCTATTTTGCTGGTGGTGCTAAGTAGCAGTCTTGGTTATGCCCGAAGGTTGGCTATATTTTCGTCCCCAATAACATTGTGCCTAAACACTGAAATGGACCACACCTACAAAAATATCATTTATAATTATGATAGCTATTATTGGACGACTTTGTTCTTAAATTCAAAAAATGAGTTCATTTCTTACATTTTAGTCTGTAAGTACAAAGATCAGTCTCGGGTCTCAAGACTCTCAAGTCAAGGTGAACGAAAGTTACCTCATAATAAACTTCACCGTGTTATTTGCAATCACACGTAACCGGTTCTTTTTGACCTAGTCGGTATATTTCTAGAGAATTTCGCGATCTTATAAAAATGCTTTGTAAGTGCAGTTTTATTTCATAACCATTGTAGTTTTGGTTTTTTCGTTTATTTGTCTCGAGTTAAACTGAAAGAGGAAAATTCAGTCGCGTGCAGTGTAAATAATGGATTATGGTACAGTAGGAAAGTATATCCTATGCTTAGTAATGAAAATAAATAGCTATAAATTTACAAATGTTGGGCCTTGAGCCTGGTTCACAGAGAAAGAGGGTGAAATGTCACGTATATCACGTTCACAGATATAATGAGGCGTTTGTTAAAAAAAAAAAAGTTCCTTTTTGGAGAAATAGATGGCGTTGTCTGGGGTTGTACCAACTTTCAAACCCTCAGAACACACTCAGATCACAATATGTTATTCTGTGAGGCTAACGAAATGTGAAAGTGACGTATAGTGCCACAAACTTATCTGTTCCGGTGAGAGCGAACTAAATTGGTCCATATAATCTATGTCAATATGAAATTCATTTAGTAAGTAATGAGGTATGGACCAATTTAGTTCGCTCTCACCGGAACAGATAAGTTTGTGGCACTATAAGATAAGATAAGATAGCCATTTATTTAACTCGTTTTTTACAATTTACATGCACATACATTAACAGAAATCATAATATAATAATTTATAAATTTTTTCCATTTCATTACAAATTACGTACTAATTAAATTATATCATAAAAATTATATTAATAGCATTCAAATTAACAGATTAAAAAAAAAAAATAAAAAATAATATGACTTTAATTTCTATTAATTAATTATTAATTTTACATAAAAAAATAAAAAATTCACATGTAAATTAATAGGTACATAATTACTCTCATAAGTTTAAAAAACAATAATAATCTTGAAATAATATAAAAATTGAGAGATTATCCTGTTCTTATATACTATAGGTAGGTAGAATTGTAGTATTATTTTCTCTATGATGTCGATGTCACTGTTGCTTCAGCGTTCAGTGCGATTGTGCGTACAGCCGTTCTTTTCAAGTTTTCTCAGTTTCCTTGTGTTTCTCCTGTATTTATTGAGTTGTAGTTGAGCTATCTGCTCCTCCTCCCTTGATACTGTAGAGTTAGTGCACTTGAGATAGTGACTCTTTTGAGATAGTGACTCTTGTGAGATAGTGACTCTTGTGATAGTGACTGCTATACTGTAATAATGCCTAAGGACTATGGATCATGGTCCCTTGCCAATCTGAAGATAGAGTTACGAAAACGGAATGCCAAACTAACTGGACGGAATCACAACTAGTGAGTTCTTATTCTGAGTTTAGCACTCTTTGCTCTCTATGTAATTTTTGACAGTTGGTAAACTGCGTTTTCACGCCATCTATCGGCTTACCCAAAAGCTCAACTGACAGCTGTCAAGGAAAACGGCTCATTGATCTATTTTTTGTTATGATTTATTTATGAAATTGGATAAATATAGCTGAGTGATGTATTATTTTATTATTATCCACTAACATCCAAGCCGGAAGCTAATAAAACTTATATTTAATAGAGGATCTTATGGAGGAGGCAGATCAGTGATGATCTCCTCACACATTGTGTCTGTTGTAATACTAAAACAAGTTTTTTGATCAATAGATTATTTTCATCTAAGGTCAGGGTCAAACACAAAACCCTTCATTTTGCTTTGCCATTGCATTAGTAGGATGCCGGATGTAAAAATATGAGATGGATATAGGTACCTACGCGTGTCAAGGAAAGCTCGTGTATTTAAATATAAACAATGAACCAATAACGCCTCCTGGGGAGACGTACTTGCTTATATGGAGCAAATAATTGCATAGAAGTATAATGATTATCATCATCAGCCAATAATCATCCACTGCTGGACATAGGCCTCTCCCAAGGAGCGCCACAACACTCGGTCCTCGGCCTTCCTCATCCAACCACTACCCGCCACTCGCCTAAGGTCGTCAGTCCAGCGGGCAGGAGGGCGTCCCACGCTGCGTTTGCCTGTTCGTGGTCTCCACTCGAGAACTCGTCTACCCCAACGGTTATCGGTTCTGATATGACCAGCCCATGATTATGATAACAACGATTTGAACTTCAATAAATTAATTTCCTATAAGTACACTTAAGTTTTGTATCGGAGATCGAACGTAAAAGTTCATTTTTGTTTTCGGGAACATCCCCTTAACATACTTATGTCACGTTGCCAGCTCCATAAACCGTGACCTTTAGAGATCCAAGTGGGCCGAGCTCTCCACGGTAGAAAAGTGTCCTTGGCAGAGCGTCGAGATATCGCAGAAATGCCCTTAAGAACCTTATGGTACCGCTACTTTTCATAGATTTGAACAGCATCATATGAGAAATATTTAAATTTTAAATGTTGAATGTGCAGCTTGTAAAATCATGACTCCATATTTCGTTATCATATCACCCAGAAAGTGAACTGGGCCAGCAGGACACTACAATTACAACTAGGCACATCGTGCTTTGTCGTACAAAATGAGTCATTTGAATCATTTATGCACATTGACCTATCACGCTATATACTCGTAAGTACTTAATATAATATCACAAAACTTTGCCTATGCTGTATATCCAGCTCGTACGTAGGTACAATGTATGTACTACTGGAAACGGTATCTTGGAAGTGAGGAGCTGAAGTTTGAGCTTATGGAGGGGTAGAAATACGTGTAAAAGTATTTTTTAATGAAAAATATACACAAATTTTTGTACGCCATCGCCATTAATTTTTAACCGAATAAAGTCACTGGAATGTTTTTTTTCTATACATCTATAATTGTTTCACTAGGTATGGGTACCAATATTGG
The DNA here is from genome assembly GCF_932276165.1 of Plutella xylostella. NCBI lineage: Eukaryota > Metazoa > Arthropoda > Insecta > Lepidoptera > Plutellidae > Plutella > Plutella xylostella. The sequence goes on along the minus strand of NC_063984.1, from coordinate 3,306,685 downwards.
CTTCTCCCAAGGGGCGTCACTAGACCTTGTCATCAGCATTTTTATTGAGACATTACCAGCTACCTCCTACCTAAGGTACAATGTAAGGTATTAACTTCTGTGAAATTAGCAACTGTTAACTTAAACAGTTTTATATCTTCATGTAATTCTTTAATGTAGGTATATAGGTATAAGTAACAGAGATTGGACGCAACTCATAGCTGTAACTGTAGCAATTGCTTTGACCTAGTTTGTAAATATAAAAGTGGTAATTTCATTTCACTATCGATCTCAATAACAAGAAGTGTAGGGAGAGTCATTCGAGCTAGAGAGCATTCGTTGCAGTCGGCTGGTCGGTGTGATGTAGTCGATTAGTCGGTAGTGTTGGCCTGTGCCGTAAATTGGGGTGTGCCAATTGCCAACAGTGCCTAGGCACAGGGCGTACAGATATGGCAAGGCGGACACACACAAAATAACCAAGTGAGTGTCAGACGTAGGTTATCAACCCGATATGATATGATATATAACAGTTGTTTTGAAAATAGTGTCCCAAAAAATTTAGAACCCTAAAAACGGAAGGGTCTAGTCGCTCACAACTGGCTCACGAGATGCTAGTTACAACACTGGCGTTGGCACTAGTTGGCAGAGAGTGCAGTGCCCTGCGGCGGCGGCGGCGGCGGCGGCGCAGTGTTCTAGGTCACGGGCTCGATACCGTTAGCCACCTCCGTGTTCGCGCAACCGACCTTTTCTTCCTCGTTGTTATCGAGAAGCACTGTTGAGTGACTCATCTCTTTATTGTTGCCTCGTTAGATATTGTTCCGGACGATTTCATTAGATCTTTATTAAGTGGGTTCCCCTCATCTGGCCTAATCTTTATTGTCCTAAACTCATTTCGCATAACTCGTAAGGTCTAAACTTTTTTGGTAGAATCATCACTTTGCCAAGTCTTATGTGGCATAAGACTCGTTTGGTCTAAAACTCTTTTGGCACAAACTTGAAACACCTAAGTCTCGTTTGCTCTAATTGTTCGTATTGGTATAATCTTGTTTCTCCTAATATTATCTTTACAAATACTATATTAAGTATGTTAAATGTACAAATTGTGGTATTTTTCTCCTACATCCCGAAAATCACGATATTAAATGATCAAAATATCGAAAGTGAATGACCATTATAATTATTACAAACGCCATTAAACCCCATGGGATCGAAACCTAAAGATAGGTGAGACGACGAGCAAAGCGAGGAGGAGCGTGTTAGGTGCACATTATCGTCAAAAGCAAAGCGGAGCGCAGCGAAGCGGAGCGGAGCGTTTCCCACTTAGCGGCCACAATACAAGGCACCAGTTTGCGCTATGTAGGGAGACGCTCCATCAAAGTTAAAGCCAATCGAATATTATTACTTTATATAACCTATGCCATAGCATTATTAGGCTATTCAAGATTTGGCTATACCATTTTTAGGCTAAACAAGATTATGCGAAATAACTTTTTACTAAAAGAGATTTATGCCATACGATTTTCGGCGAAACGAGATTTTGACCAAACGTTACTATGCAATACGAGATTAGGCAAATAAATCTTAGGCCAAAAAAGGTAGAACCTTATTAAGTACCTACTGTAAAATACAAGAGATTGAATGATCTTAATATAGGTACCTAATCTACTTAAATTGTAAATTTGTAACAATGTTAAAATAAAAACGATTCAAATGTAAACCCACCTATCGTGAGTATTGGTTCTAGACATAAGTAAAGGAAAAATTTAACGCCGTCCAAATGTTATCTTTTTTTTTTAATTTCTAAATTATGATTGGCTGTATAAATCAAATGTTTGTATTCCAAATTTAAATTTAGACAGTGCTATCATGTGTGGATTCAGAATCGGTCAATTATTTTTTTACCAAAATCTGAATTCACTAAGCTTTTCTGAAATATCAAATAAGGTTTCTAGCATTTTTACCTATTCTGTGGAATAAATTTAATGTCTTAAAAATATTAAGTACTATATTCCTCTACCCAATGAATTTACTATTAAAGTTTGAGAGACACAGTAAACTATCTGTACTGCCATCTGTTAACGAGTAGCCATATTCATACTTTCGTGCTACTCAGCACTAGATGGCGCTTATCTGTAAAAATAATAATTACAAAATATTACAAAATATGTATATTATAATATTTTTCTATACTACACAATTCCCTCCTCCGATACTTTCAGAGATGTTAGCTATTTTACTGTAAAAAAAAACAAACACACACATCTTGTACTAATGTACTCCCTTGCGGGGTAGGCAGAGGTGCATTGCTGCACCCACTTTTCGCCCACTTTTTTCCCAATGTAATAGGGGGCGGGCCTATTGCCATTTTACGGGCACATCCAAGACCCGAGAACAAATATCTGTGTTTAAACAAATATCTGCCCCAGCCGGGAATCGACCCCGGGACCTTCGTTCGGCTCGGTAGTCAGGGTCACTAACCACTACGCCATTCGGTCGTTTACTGTAAAGTATAACATAGAGGTAAGTACTATTCAAATATATTATCACACAAGGATATTGTAAGTTATTTAAGCGCCGTTTCTTGCCTGTTGAATACAAATAAGAGTTAAAAGTTGAAGCAATAAATTACTTGTAGTTTAATCTAAACAATGTTTAAACCATACAAGTATTAAATTAAAGCATTAAATTTTAATTCTTATTTTTATAGCTCCTAATTCCTGGTACCTACATGGAATCTAGAACTGTGTGGGAAAACCAATGCAAAAACTTTCAGAGAAATCATAACACCGCCGCCTTGCTGCCGCCGCCGCGTAGTCACGGTGAAAAGCTGTACTTTAGTCGTTTTCTAACATCAGCGTAGTGGGTAGTGTACCTAGGTATCGTGATTTTTTTCACTATTTGTAAGTTTTCACCAAATTTCATTTCCAAAGCTATGTATGTACCTAGTGTAGAAGTGTAACCTGTAGGTACTTACGGTAGATCATGTAATAGTTTGATTATTAATTATTGTTATAGTAATGTGGGAACAACATGATGAACAAAATATTTAGTCTAGACAAAACAATAAATAAAACGTCTTCAGGATTGTTCAGGATTGGAATACAGCTTCCTTTTTATAACACAATCTAAATCTAGAACCTTATCAAACTTACAACCTACACATAGTAGACATCAGCCACCGGCATTACTGGCCTTACAATTAGTTACCCGCTGCTGACGGTGGATGCACAAACCACTAATTTCGTGATATAAACAGAAGGGTTACTCTATATACAGAAAAACGAACGAAAGCTATCATGCAATCGGCACGTTGAATACAACGAGATGGAGTCGTGACTCGCGCAGCAGCGCTCCAAAACTAGGTTTTTCGTCATACTCGTATCACATAATAATAACTTGGTCATAAAGGCGGATTCACACACTGTTTAGACGTACATTGCTGAGTCATCATCATCATCACGACCCATTACGTCCCCACTGCTGGGGCACGGGTCTCCTTCCAATGAAGGAAGGGTTTAGGCCTAGTCCACCACGCTGGCCAAGTGCGGGTTGGTGGACCCCAACACAAGCAAGCTTGTGCTGAGAGAGTTGTCGGTCATTGCTGAGTATGTATGGCAAATTCAATATACATACAAAAAGCCCAGCTATGTACGTCTACTAAACAGTGTGTGCATCAGCCTATACTATAATGTATAGAGAGACCCCCCAGTGTGTGACGTGCGCCCGCGCAGCAGTCAACGCCGCCGCCGCCGCCGGCCGCACTCGCCGCAGTCGCAACACGGACGTCGTTGAAGGATCATCTTCTTTAGTGTCTTATTGAAACTGTGATTTTTTGAGAACTGAGGTGACCATGGGGAATTGTACGTATTTTTTATCAAGTATATTTTCGATACATTTATTCACTTAATTTTATTTTATATTGAGCGAAATTTTATGTTTTGCTCATGAACGGTAACGGTTTTGGAACTACCTGCATTTTTTCAATTAAGTACCTTACTAATGTTTGTAATCAATGTTTATACGTTTATTAAATTGCAATGAAAGGTAGAAAGCAATGGCTCTTGTCTTGAGTCTAGCTTTCTATTGCGAGAGTGCACCTGCAACCTAAGAACAGCACCTATTTAGTTAAGTAAAAGCTCTGTAGATAGGTGGGTGATTTTATCGCCATGTCGATATCAATTACCAAACCATTACCATTACCTACTTACTTACACTTCAGTACAACAGGTTCAATACTATAAGTAAGTAATTCATAATTGGATGCACCAAATTGTATGCAATTGATGATTAATCACGCATTTAATTGCATATAATTATAGGTACCTCCATTAGATATTAGAAATCAGGTGCTTTATCATTGAATACTAAGTCATTATTAATTTAGATGCGGTAGGCAATTATTTCTGTGATTTTAAACACTTTGTTCGGGTTGTTGCTAAGTCGGTAATGTTGCAGTTGATTATGAATATTGCTATAAGTACCTACTATTAATTTATTCAAATCAATGTTAAGGGACAGCTTAAAATAGCATCCGGAGCATCCCTATCTTCATCATGATAGCATCCTGTAAACGTCTCATGCTGAAAATGGGCATCTTTCATGGCGCGTCACATCAGGAACGCTTTAGACAATTTTAACTCTTCTTAATTTATAAAAGTTTTTAAATTTATGTAACCGACATGGTATAGCGACAGTAATTTTCCCTATCTACTTATCTTACTGAAAAATTTGATTCGGTACCTATCTGTTAGTTGTCCGAAATGTTTGTAAACACTGTTCTTAAAAATTCGGTTACAGAGCATTGAACCTTACCTAGATGCTGACTAAGTACACTTGCAAAGCAGATTGAACCAGTTTGATGATGAAGTACCGTTTAATACGTGCCTCTAACTACCCACTTTCTCACCAACAGTTCCAACCGTTTTGTATATCGAATGATAGGTGCTTCTGTACAATATTCACTGTTGGTCTATTCAACTGTGAATAGCTTAGGGAATCATCATCATCTGTGGTCATCGACACTGTGCCCTCTGCACAGTGAATGCTATGTTTCTTCGATCCGGGTTATTTGTTGCAAAATCACCTAGCTTAATCATTTATTGCATCCATAAGTTTTACACAGGCGTTAAATAAATTTGATTAAATTAGGAACTTTATGGAGCCTGTTAGGTACCAACAGCAAATTAAAACTAAATAAAAGGATGTAGGTACGTATAGTCAATAATATTGCGTTTTTTAATTGAAGAGCATTTATTCGCTAAATGTTGCACAGATACCAAACTTTTTACCTACAATGGGATGAGATCTTAAACCACTTTTTTAAAATGGCAAGACGAGTAGTTAAATAAATTTAATGGTGGCGAGTTATGTCACGTCCCGCGGTCACCCACTGGCCGAAACCAATGAAGGCAAACGAGGAGTGTTATGTATCACAAAATACATAAAGTACTTTACTTATAGGAATGTTTCTTCTGTGATGAAATTATTGTGGATCAGTTTTATCGTATTGGCGCCTTCTAAGTTCGATCATAGAGTATATCTAGATCATCAATGTTCTATAATGATCGTATTATATAGCTCGCTCGGAGTCTGCCTAAAGTTGATCTTAGCTGCTTCTATTGCATTGGTACTACTTATTTGGGTTTAGCCAACCGGCCATCAACCGGCGGAAAAATCCAATTGTTTGAACCAAGCTAGAAGAAAAGCTTTTAACTTCTCATTAAATACCAATTTAGTTTTCTTAAATTAAATTGGTAAATTTACAGATACAGTCATTAACAAACTTATTTATCTTATAACCCCCGAATTCATAGACCGTATTTTAAGTTTAGAGAAGGTTTACAAATGACTTTGAAACACGAGTTTCATTTCAACTATTAATTTAGACACCTTAATTACTCACTTACACTTTATTTAAACTTTTTAAACAGTAACAAAGCTTATTTATCAGTAATTCACATGCACATTTGTAACAATTGTAACTTCGAACCGCCATTCATATTTTTTTCTGATCCCTACTTTTTTAATCCTGTGTTGCCAGTATCGTCTTTAATCATGTGTTGTAAGCGACAAAAATGCACAAAATAATTATAACATATTTAAAAATATTGGAAAATAACAACAATTTTTAACAAAGGAATAGTTATAGCTAACAGACGGCCGTCCTGTTATTGGAATGCCCCTATTCCACATCGGCCATACTGAATATCATAAAGAGAATTTAATTAGTGAGCATTACCTACCTAAAAAAAAAACATAATACACAAGCTAACACAATTAATTGCTGAGGTAAGAATATTAACCAACATACGGAGTCGACATTCATAGTAGGTAAATAAATCAAATTAATAACAAAAAAAAAAAACTTTCATACATGTTTCAATTCTTACATTACAACGACACAACAGGCTCACCAAGGCCAAATCAAGGCTGTAGTTAAAATATTATAATGAATAATTTTACTAATACAATTAGTATAGAGAAGCATCTTCCGTGGATCTTTTCTCCGTTTTCTTTTCAGAATCCCATGCTGGTTGAGTGAGAGCACTTGCATCTTCCCTGTTATTCGTAGAATCTTGAGGACTCCTGCGAAAGTACAAAATCTATGAGTAAATGTATAATACTTAATCAATAATTTATCGTTGGTTGTAGGAATATGAATCCATGAGTCTAATTCAGTACCAGTTAGCATTGCTAAACACAATGTCACCTTAACAGATAATAGTACCAGTGAGTGCTGCTTATCACAGTCAATCTCACCTTAACAGATAATAGTACCAGTGAGTGCTGCTTATAGCAGTCAGTCACCTTAACAAATAATAGTACCAGTGAGTGCTGCTTACCACAGTCAATCTCACCTTAACAGATAATAGTACCAGTGAGTGCTGCTTACCACAGTCAATCTCACCTTAACAAATAATAGTACCAGTGAGTGCTGCATATTACAGTCAATCTCACCTTAACAGATAATAGTACCAGTGAGTGCTGCTTATAGCAGTCAGTCACCTTAACAGATAATAGTACCAGTGAGTGCTGCTTATCACAGTCAATCTCACCTTAACAGATAATAGTACCAGTGAGTGCTGCTTATAGCAGTCAGTCACCTTAACAAATAATAGTACCAGTGAGTGCTGCTTACCACAGTCAATCTCACCTTAACAGATAATAGTACCAGTGAGTGCTGCTTACCAGTCAATCTCACCTTAACAGATAATAGTACCAGTGAGTGCTGCTTACCACAGTCAATCTCACCTTAACAGATAATAGTACCAGTGAGTGCTGCTTATAGCAGTCAGTCACCTTAACAAATAATAGTACCAGTGAGTGCTGTTTACCACAGTCAATCTCACCTTAACAGATAATAGTACCAGTGAGTGCTGCTTATCGCAGGCAGTCACCTTAACAAGAAATAGTAGACTAGGTTTACACATACCTTCTAATTTTAGCCCTTCAGCGACATATAATCCATTCTTCAGCTTTACTCAGCTGCATTAATCACATGAGTGTCGTCTTTCTGAAAATGTTAACTAATGGGATTGGGACTCAAATGATGGTAGGATTGATTTGTAAATAGGCTAGTCCAACTCATAGTAGTTCATTAGTGTTAGTCATAACGACATTATCGTTCGAGTCATCTTCATTTTCAGTAGTCTCTAAGTCATCGTCATTGTCGCTTTCATCTGATGTCGCAAAAGTAATCCATTTTTTTAATGCATCAGCAGGGTAGACACTCTTGTATTTACGTTTTGAATGTCCGTCTATGCTAGATACTTGATAACGATCGTTTTTAAGTACAGCGCTTATCTTAAATGGTCCTCTAAATTTTGGTAATAGTTTTTTGCTTTTGCCGTTTGCTGGATAATTATGATTTGGAATCATTACAAGATCATTTAATTCAAAGAACTTTGTGGGTGCTTTATTTAGATCATATCGAGTTTTCATAGCCTGTTGATTTTTCCTAATAGTTTCTGCAGCGGTTTCACGCGCTATACTTCGTGTTTCATCTATAGTATTTTTAACCGATTCTGTCACCATATTCTCCTCATCACTGACAATCGGAGATGTAATTTTTTCTTTGTTTTCTGACTCAGAAACCAACGCATTTTGAACTGCATTAAGGATTGGGCCCTCCGAAGGGTTGACGGTCCTATGCCCAAATACTATCTCTGACGGGGATAGACCAGTGCCTTTATTTTGAGTGTTATTTAAACTCCATTGCACGGAATTCACGTGACAATCCCAGTCTCGTTCATCCATGCCATGATTAGACGCTGCAAGGGACTCTAATATAGTACGGTTGTACCTCTCAATTTGCCCATTAGCACGCGGCGTTGCTACCGCGTTCAGAATGTGTTTCGTCCCGATGGTTTTCATGTATTTACTAAATGTAGCAGAGGTAAAGCTTGTCCCCCTGTCAGATATAATAACTTTCGGGCATCCGATCATACTGAATATATCGACTAAGATCTTGATGGTGGTTTTACTCTTAAGATTTTTAACCGGCTTAATAAATATAAATTTGCTAAACCCGTCTATGATTCCTAAAATGTACGAATTACCGTTTCGGCTCCTGATAAACGGGCCCAGGTGGTCCATATGCAACGTATGGAAAGGAATATTTGTTTTCGGAATCGGGTGCAGGTAGCCACTTCTTTTTGCAGTAGAGGTTTTGCTATACGCGCAATTTAGACATGCTGAGACATACTTTCGAACGAATTTATTCATCTTAGGGAACCAATAATCTTTTTTCATTTTGTCCAGTGTCTTTTCTACTGAAAAGTGACCCGCTTCATCATGACTGAGCTGACACACACGCCACCGGGCGCCATTTGGTACAACCCATTTCAATTCATTGTTAATTTTTTTGTATATATTATTATCTTTAATTTCATAACTATCCATGATGTCGCTAACCTCTTTACGGCCAGCTTTAATAATTGAGGTAATCAATTTAATTTTCGGATCCGACATTTGGACAGATTGTAGCCATTCAGTAGTGGTTACGTTCATGACCTCGAACTCACGTGCATCGTCGTGATCGTCGTGATCGGTGCCTTGAAGAGGATTTCGGCTTAAAGCATCCACGTGCCGCATGCTTTCTCCGGGTCGATACTCAATACTAAAATTGTATTCTTGCAGTAACAACCACCATCGAGCAATTCGGGGCACTAAATCACGTTTGGTCAATGTGGTTATAAGTGCGTTGCAGTCGGTGTATACCTTAAACGGAAGACCTATTAAGTATGTACGAAACTTTTTTAAAGATAATACCACGGCCAGAGTTTCTAACTCGTATGAATGTAGGTGTTCTTCTTCTTTTGAGGTTTGCTTACTGAAATATGCGACCGGTTTGAACGGAGAGATTAAGTCTGCCTTTTGAAGTAAAATTCCACCAACGCCAAGTTTACTTGCGTCACAATGTACCTCAGTAATATATTTCGGGTTGTACAGGGCAAGAATAGGCCTAGCAATCAAATTGGACTTTAACGTTTTGAAGGCGTCATCTTGATCTTTTTGCCACTGCCAGGGAGTATTCGTCTTGGTAAGAAGTGTTAACGGTTTTGCTATGCTAGCAAATCCGGGAATGAATCGGCGAAAGAAACTTGCTAGTCCTACGAATTGCCTGACTTGGTGAACATTCGTAGGTGTTGGAAATGATGCCACCGCCTCAATTTTTCGGTTGCCCGGTCTAAGACCGTCGCTTGAAATTTCATAGCCTAGATAGTCGAGGTTCTTTTGAAAGAAATGACATTTCGCAATATTTAGTGTTAAACCGGCATTACGCAACGATGCAAGAATCTTTCGAAGTTTCAGTAGTCCCTCATCTATAGTTGATGCTGGGGATAATAAATCGTCCATATAGGGAATCGCTAACTCATACCTGTCTTTTCCAAGGGCCTTGTTTATCATATGCTGGAATACAGCTGGTGCATTGACAAGTCCGAACGGCATTCGCGTGTATTCGTAATGACCATCGGGAGTCACGAAGGCAGTTAAGTGTCTAGAGCTCTCTGCCATGGGAATTTGATAGTACCCAGATTTGAGGTCTAAGCTAGTGAAGTATGATTTACCACTAAGACGATCTAAAATATCATCTATTACAGGCATTGGATATGAATCCTTAAAAGTTTTCTTATTTAATGCCCGATAATCAACGCATAGTCGGTAATCATTATTTTTCTTTTTTACAAGGACTATGGGACTCGCGTATGATGAATTGGACTCTTGTATAATTTTTGTGTCAAGGAGCTCATTGATTAAGTCACGAACTATTAACCGTTCACTATAAGGTAATCTGTATGGTTTGTATGTAACTGGGGTGTCATCTTGCAGCTTAATATGCATTTGTGTAATGTTCATAGTACCTAATTCGGTTAAATTTAAAGCAAAACAATCTCTAAATTCGTTTAATAAGTCTAAAAGCATTGTTTTATGTTCATATGAAACGTCATTTCCTACGTTTAGCATGTCTATGGTAATAAGTCCTGGATCATTATTTTGGTCAGTCTGTGTAAAAGTAATTTTCCGTACCTACCTCAAACTCTGGTGGTGGTTTTGTAGGAATTAATTCTGCTAGTGACGGTAAGCAATATACTCTCGCCACTAGTCTATTTTTCTTTAAAGTGACCGCACCACCTACAAAACTTATAACGGGTATATGGCTGATACCATCTTCAACATAGTAAACTCCTGGCAAAATCATTATTTCTTCTCCGATCTTGAAAGATGTGCTCCCAGGTATATAAATGTGACCAGTATAATTCTCATCACAACGTACTTTAATAGCTTGCATACCGTTAATAGAGATGTCGTCCATAACGTGTATGTTAATTTTGTTAGCCTCTGATTTGTCCGAGTAGAGTACGAGACACGAGCTAGTCTTAAATACAACTATATCCTGAAGTTCAGTAACATTTTGACCAACAAGAATGTCTGTACTTAAAAATTCGTCTGGTACGACATAAGCTTGGACATTAACTTCAATGAAATCAAGTGTAAGGTCTATATCAACTTTTCCTATGGGTTGCATTTTTCCGAACGCGAAACCCTTTATACATGGTAAGTTATCATCATAAACTTGTATTTTTAATTCATTTACTACGCTATCTTTGATTACAGTGCACTGACTCCCAAAGTCAATGAATGCACTCTTCGTTTTACCATTGACTTGTACAAGTTTATTGTATATGATGCCCGATTTTCTCTGGTCAGTAATACGTTGTATTTGAACGTCAGTATTTTTGCTATCGATACTCTGGTTTGGACGAGCGCCTTCTGTCGTTCTATCTTTTCTGCAATATGAAGTCATATGTCCCATCCGACCGCATTTTAGGCACTTCTGTGGTGCTTTACTGCAAATAGGGGCAAAATGACCACGGCCACCACAATTAAAGCAGATTCGATTATTAGGTACATGTCTGTTATGGTTGGATGAATTATCATTTTGTTGAGGTGTGTGCATAGATCTTTTTATAGCAGCGGCAGCGTTAGGATGTTTTTCATCTTTGAAGATTTTTACCGTAATACTGCGTAAATATCTTAGTAATTTGGTCGGGCTTTTAAAATTAGCCCCTTGAGCGTTTAGTTTGATGTTATGGTCAAATATGCCATGAATTATGCAATCTACGGCTTCTTTTCCTTTGATGTTACAGTGACTGACTAATCGAGATTTATCGTAAAAGTACTCTTCCAGGCTCTCCTCCCTGCGGCTCTTCCTCGCTAACATTTCTGTTAGTCTCTCCGCATAATTACGATCATCGGGAAAATTCTGCAACAGTTTTCTTTGCCATTCTTTCCAAGTTAAGTTCACCGAAGTCAGTCCATCGTACCATGTTCGAGCTATACCGGCCAATTTAGGTAAAGCGTGAAAAACTGTCTGTTTGTCACTCCAGTTATAAATGGCTGCAGTCTCTTTAACTTTCTTAATCCAAGCCTTAGTAGATTGTGCCCTCTGGCTAGGGTCGAATTTAGGTATAACTTCATGAGCACCAGCATAAGAGTTTCTTCCGTTGCTAATTGCATCAATAAATCGTTCCATCATGCTGGTGTTATGAGACCGTCCTTGACTTGGACGTGCCTCTCGCTTGCGATATCTTGAGCTGGAACGTCTTGCTTTTGATCGCGACCGATGTGAGGAGAAAGACTCACTGCTTCGAGAACTATCTGAGCTCTTGGTACTCGGACTCGTAGAATGTCTCGCCTCGTATTTGTGTTCCCAGTGCTGCTTGTGAGAGCCACGAGCGCGGGGTCGACTCCTTCCTCTGCGCCTACTCGGAGTATGTACGGAGCTCGAACGGGTGTGTCTGCGTCGCCTATGCGGTCTGTTGTGGCGAGACCTAGATCTCGAGCGGGATGGTCGTGACCTACTACAACGCCGCTTAGTAAAGGGGGATTCCAGTGGATCGTAACTTTTCCTTTTTCTTCTTTCTTCCGTAATAGGTGGAGTACAATTACTATCATCAGACATGTTGCTATAAGTCAGTACATGTTGTCAATAAGTAAGTTACGTAGTATAAAAGGATAAGGAAGGGATAAGGAAGAAAATTATCTCCATTAATAAAATGTATATTTTCAATTTAATTAATATTAGGTTTATTTATTTAATTTTAAACTGATAATTGTAATATTTGTCTAATCTAAAACACGGCAATGGCGGATTTGTATAATTTTTTTAATGACTTAAAACTAATCCAAAACACGACATTGGCTGAATACTTTTTTTTTCTATGTCAACTCAATACATGACATTGGCAGAGCACTTTTTTATCCAATACATGATATTGGCAGAACACTTTTTATCCAATACATGATATTGGCAGAATCGCGGGCAAAATGACAGATTGTCTAAAATTTACGTAGGTACCTATGGAAGCTGAATGAATGTTGAAAAAAATTCAAAATTCGGATGCTCCCTAATTAAACACCTACGTAATGAGAATTTTAAATAGAGCACATACAATTATAAAATAAACTAGGTATAAAAGAAACTCAGTCACGCGTACAAATGTACTAAGTAGCAACTACTAACTACTGTAGGACTCTTAGAAGAGGACCACGTGCAGATCCAGACAAGTTTATTGCTGGTTGATGATCATGTTCGTTTGTTCAGTTTATTTACAGTTCAGTTTAAGTACCACTTTGATCAGTTAGTTCATGTTCGTGAACAAGGCCTCTAACTTAAAATAAAATCCGGTGTAAATACAGAAGCCATAATTATTCTCTACCAAACTTAGAATCTCATGTTATTTTGGTGCTTTTAGGTACTCTAAAGATAGCAATCGTTACATGCATCGTTAGTAAACTCACAATAAACTGAGAAACACAACATGTTTTTCTAATTATTACGTAAATATGTACATACCGATCGGTGAGCTGGTCTTTTCACTTCTGAATTATTAATTTAGACACCTTAATTACTCACTTACACTTTATTTAAACTTTTTAAACAGTAACAAAGCTTATTTATCAGTAATTCACATGCACATTTGTAACAATTGTAACTTCGAACCGCCATTCATATTTTTTTTCTGATCCCTACTTTTTTAATCCTGTGTTGCCAGTATCGTCTTTAATCATGTGTTGTAAGCGACAAAAATGCACAAAATAATTATAACATATTTAAAAATATTGGAAAATAACAACAATTTTTAACAAAGGAATAGTTATAGCTAACACAACTCTTTGTGTCAGTTAAAAAGTCGAAATTCGTATACCATAATTGGTATCATAACAAATCTTTTTTTAAAGTGGAAAAAGCAAAACAGCTCTTTGAATTCGGGAGTAAGTTCTTCGGAGGTTTTTAACGTTGTTTAGAAAGTTTAGGTTATTATTTCACAAGTGAATACCATTACCATCTTGTTCCAGTATCCAAGCACATGCTGACGGACGTAGAACGCCTCCCTGCCGTGCAGTTGGGGGACTTCTTGCTGCAGATCGAGTTGGACGAGCCGCGCGAGGCGGTGCGCGAGGTGGCGCGCCGCGAGCTGCGGGAGACCCCCGAGGTCGTCAGCGCCGCCATTGAGGATCTCAAGCGGCTGCTTATTGGTGAGTAGTGTAGGTTCTTGGTGTTTGTGGTGCCGATGATAACCCATGCGCGCATCAGGGTTTTTTGTGGCCAAGCCTGCAACGTAGCTTTGTATAGCTTGAAAGGGTAAAATAACAAACGCGGCCATTGAGGATCTGAAGCGGCTGCTTATTGGTGAGTTGTTGGGTAGCTTCTTTACGTTTGTTGTGTCGATGGTAACTCCCATGTCCTTTGTGACTTGTGAGTACCTATAAGGCTACAAAGGTTGTTCATAGGAATAGATTGGACTACCACAGGTCTACCACCATTTCACAAAGGCTCAGTCGCTCAGGTCAAGAAATATGGAAAAAAACTCCTCGAGCATATTTTCAACTTAGATACCTACCTATCAGGCTATTTATGTGTGCATTTTACGTTGAGTCAATAATAGTTATCATATAAGTAGAAAATCATTTTGGAATGAGTACATTATAAGATTATAACTCAATGATGGAACGTAGTCAGAGCCTGCAAGATAGCTTTGTAGTACTTGAAAGGGTGAAATAACAAGTAAAAAAACCAAAGAGCAATGTACTCTCACCCATGGCCTCGCCAAGTTAGTATAATAATACTTAGCAACGATTCCAACGACCACAGGCTTTTTTGCTACTCGTATGTAGTATAGATAAAAAAGAAACATAAAGGTACCGTACTGTGCAATTAGGTTCGAGTCCAAACTGGGGCAGACGTTATTTATATCTTCTTATGGTCATGAAAACATCTAGATTTGAGTATTAACATGTTAATCAAGATCATTTTAGTCTTGCTATACATAAATAGAAACAATCAGTATTTTTCTATCTGCTATAGCAGCAACAACAGTAATGGCAGGCAAAACACCAATACAATAAAATTGCCACTGTTAAATTCATAGTTAGGTCAACTTACTTTCAAGTTCAATTATAATTAAACTTATTCTAAATGCCAATGAACTGTATGTATCTATGTACTTATGCCTATTTGTAAACATACGGAGTAGAGTGGAGTATAGTTGACTGCTTAGAAAGCGCGGACGATGGGATGATGTCATACCAGTAATGGCGACCAAGTAGCCAGAACCACTGTGACTTGCTATTTGATTGTGATATTGCCAGGCATTAGCGAACACACTCCGCTATGTATAAACACCAACCTGCGAATTAAATGGTAAGAATGGTGTAATGAGCGCATTACCACACATGTCAAAAGTCATAAAACATAAATAGTCAGTATTCACAGTTTGTAGAATTAAACCCTTTGTTTTCCTGCAAAGTAATTGGTTTATCCTTTGAACTTGGGGTGAATAATGTGGCTATTTGAATGTAATGATAGGCTTTAAATCTTAGCAACTCGAGAACAACAGTTCAAGTACATAATCTATTGACTTGCAGAAGAAGTTCTAAATAACAGCCTTACGATAGATGTATTTTTTTAACCAACTTCACGATAAAAAAGCATTGATGTATAATGTAGATAATATATGAGATACATTAAGTATGTGTTATTTGGCTTGGCGTATAAAAGTCTAAACATATAGGGCCTTACCACAAAAACTTAGACAGTATTTAACAGGTGTTTAGCGCTGTCAAACGCCTACAAAATCTGTCAAATTTCGTTTTAAACACTTGTTAAACAGTGTTTACAGTTTTTTGTGGTAGCACAGATAAAATGTACGATCAAGTAGAACTCCGTCTCTGAAGAATAAGAATAAGAATAAGAATAAATTTATTCAGATAACTATAGGTAATACATATTTTAAAAATAGGTCAACTCTTAAATCTAAAGGTAGGTGAAATACTGCTCTGAACTAGGAAATAACAGAGTTTTTCCTGTGTTACAGATTAAAAAGTTACATAGAGAAACTTAAGCATCTAATTAAATAATCTTAGTAACTAAACATCTTAATATTATGAATAAGTTTAAACAAGGCAAAATTATGTAAAAGGAATGTGCTAAGTAGAAGTAAAATTGTTTGCTGAATAATTGTGTATATGTACAACGTGCAGAGGTGACCGCATCATCATATATATTAGAAAACTGGGTCAAGATCGATAGGTATTAAGTACATACTAAAATTCTTTCTCAAGTCTGTTTAGATTTAGTTTGATACATTGTTTACGTGTAAATTAGCTTAGGTAAGGGTTTATTATTATGGTTAGTAGGACAGTTCCGTGTGTTCTATTACTTATGTAGAATTAATCTAGTTCATTAAATTAAGATAAGTACATACATCATATTATACATGAATAAGTTCAAATTAGACTACTTAATAAGAGGCGCCTTTAGACGTCTTCATAATTAATTGACGCAATGTACCGTTTCTGGGCTATAAGCTTAGCTGGGCATTCGGCATCTCCCGTCTTGTGATTGCAGGGCTTGTTGAAGTGGAGGCAGGTAGCACATTTTGGCGGCTCAGCCTTTTTGGTGCATTCGCTCTGCACGTGGCCTCTCTCCCCGCAGTGGCCGCACGTAGCGATCGTCTCCCGGCACGACTTGGCCGCGTGGCCATACTGCTGGCACTTGTAGCACCTGGTCACAATTGTGAAATCTTTCACAGGGCAGGACGACCAGTTAAGGAATACTCTTCTTTGGGCTATAAGGACATTGCGTATCATTGCTGGAACTTCGACGATAAAATTGCAGGTCTTAGCATCTCTCATACCAGATTTATGACTTAATTTAATACTGTTCATAAAGGACTCTTGGGTAGTATCCTGGAGTTTGTCGGCGAGGTTTTGGTGGTAGAGGTAGTTGAAAACTTCTGAGTCCTGCATCTTCACAGGAACTCCGATGATAGCAACTCTGGGCTTTCGTTTATGGGGCTCATCGATGGTAAGACCTGAGGTCGTCAACTGCTTCGACTGTTTCAATTTCTCGATATCCTCCTTAGTGTCGGTGCTGATGATGACACCTCCATTTCTCGTCTTTCGTAACCCCGTGACATGCAGCTTCATGTCATTGGGGCTAATAATTTTCTGGACTAGTGACTTAGTGTCTTCACTTGATTTATTTCTGTCACTAGGGTAGATAGCTACCGAACTTGAGTGGTTGGGCTGGATATGGGGCAATGGTCCTTTTTTCAGGATATCGGCGAAGGTGGAGGTTCCGGGATGAGATTTTGGGGTTTCACTTATAATGCACTTAAGATCTTCAAGTTTTTGGGACAGGTTATTTTTATCTTGAACTGCATCCAGAGCGGTATAGGCTTGTCTAGTGTTCTGCCCCAAAGCCTGGTACAGAACCGCTATATGTGAGGTCTCACTTCCTACTTTCCGGCATAAATTGTGGATTCTAATTTTTTGGTCGGTATTTAGTTTTCCCTCGGTAGCAATAGCACAGATAGCGTTTAAACAACAGTCAATCCTGTTCATGTAGTCCTGGATCTCTGGAGTGGACAGTATCTGGGCACATTCCCTGCGTGGGCTCGTCGCGGGCGGCGCGGGGGGCGCGGCTGCAGGCGCAGCCGGCGGGCTGCGAGGCGTCGACGCACTCATTTTATTGTCTATAGTTCACTTATGTCAGATACATTTTTTTACTATCAATATTTTAAAC
Organism: Plutella xylostella; assembly: GCF_932276165.1. Taxonomy (NCBI): domain Eukaryota; kingdom Metazoa; phylum Arthropoda; class Insecta; order Lepidoptera; family Plutellidae; genus Plutella; species Plutella xylostella. The sequence goes on along the minus strand of NC_063984.1, from coordinate 3,289,113 downwards.
ACGTTTAACAAATCTAGGTCACGATTTTGCAAGCGATTATTTAATTATGGTTTATTTGCCATGTACGTCTGTTCTCGACGGAGGCCGAGTAAGTAAACGAAGAAAGAAAAAGAAGAGTTAAGTTTGCAGTTAATATTTATGAACATTCAGATATAACAGTTACCTATACATATGTAGGTACTTACTTCTGCTTATGTCAAATCAATACAAAAAAATCATCAATTTAATGTACCTATTTACTGTCCAGTGTGTTTTAAACGCTCATGTCACTACTACCCACACTTTTTGTTCAGAAGTTCAACAATCCCGTTAGAGCACTGAAGTACTTTAGAATCTATATAAATATTTTGATGGTTGATACTTTGCTCACAGTTCCTTGTATTGTGTTATACGTTAATATAGTCGAATCTCCAAATAAAGAACACTAATAATATATTCTTGTAATGGTATGAAATAATGACTTACCTATTTACGAGCTATGCATGGTACATAGGTTAGCATAGGAAGCCAAAATATTTATTTTCAGTTTTTACGTTTCTCATTATATTTACCATTGTATAAAGGGTACCTACTGTCATATTCTCACTATACTACGAGTATAGGTATAATGTACCTTCAATACATTGGATAATTAACAAGTTTTGTTATAATAGGGTACCTAACTAGATTATATTGTACTTATTTCAATACCTAATGGGTTTTTAATTAAACTATGATCATCTTCCACGTACAGGGAATGCAATTTCCACGATTAAAATGTCATTAAACTTACAGTAGTACCTAGAAGGTACAGGTACTAGCATAATCTCACTAGAATACTAATCACTAGTGGTCGAACATATTATTAATTAGCTACCTAGCTAGAACGAGGAGGATGTTATCTTCTAGGTATAGTTTGTATATCTAAGTATACATTCTACCATATAATCCTCTGAAAAATGTTTCACAACTAATAGTCATCATCATCATCACCACGACCCATTACGTCCCCACTGCTGGGGCACGGGTCTCCTTCCAATGAAGGAAGGGTTTAGGCCTAGTCCACCACGCTGGCCAAGTGCGGGTTGGTGGACCCCAACACAAGCAAGCTTGTGCTGAGAGAGTTGTCGGGTAAGTGGGCAACCCGTAAAATAGGCTATGCTATGATGGCTAAGGTTGAGGGTAAGTTGTGTTAATAAAAAAACTATATTATTTCCAGATGAAAAAGAGTTGTTGGTGCCCCTGGACAACGAGGCGTGGCTGGTGCGCTTCCTGCGGCCCTGCAAGTTCTACCCGGAGAGCGCATACGATCTCGTGAGTACATATAATTGGCCATTGGTTAAAAAAAGTTCATTACTTCATACTAAAGATCGAATATAATTATGTCTTCTGTCCCAGTGCAGGTTAAAAGACCGAATATTTCTGTCTTCTGCCCCAGCCGGGAATGGTACCCAGGGTTCTGGGCATAGCAGTTAGAATTTACAGGAACTAATAATAACCATACTCTAATAAACTAAGTGGTTATATCATCCAATACAGCTATAAAAACTGTACATAAGGGCCTGTTTCACAATGTCTGGATAATGGCTACCTGTGGAATAGAAGACACAGACAATATTATGAAACAGGCCCTAGCCACCACTAGAACATTCACTAACCGTAGCCGCCGTTCGCAGATCAAGCGGTACTACGCGTTCAAGGTGAAGCACCAGAAGCAGTACGATGGTCTGCTGCCGAGCCGCGAGCAGAACATCTTCAACCACAACATCCTCACCGTGCTGCCCAACCGCGACCAGCTGGGCCGCCGCATCCTCGTCATCGAACTGGGAAGTGAGTACATGCGAAATGGGAAGGGAGTACATCAGAGCTGGGAAGTGAGTAGATGAGAACTGGGAAGTGAGAAGATGATAACTGGGAAGTGAGTAGACGAGAACTGGGAAGTGAGTAGATGCGAACTGGGAAATGAGTAGATGAGAACTGGGAAGTGAGTAGATGCGAACTGGGAACTGAGTAGATGCGAACTGGAAAGTTGATAGAATAAAAGTGGAAAGTACGTAGAATCGCATAAGAACTGGGAAATGAGTACATAGATGAGAAGTGGGAAGTGAGTAGATGCGAACTGGGAACTGAGTAGATGCGAAATGAAAAGTTGACAGAATAAAAGTGGAAAGTACGTAGAATTGCATTGAGACGTGAGTAGAATCAAAATGGGAATATATACGTCCGTCAGAATACCTTTTTAATCTAGTTTACGCAATGGTGTATTTTTTGTGAGATTTATTTACCAGTTTGATAAGATGTTCTTTATAACGCAGTTCAATTGGGTCAATACTTCCTAGGTGGCCGTAGGCCGTATCTCATGTCCACCATTTAGGCCATATCGAGATTAGGACAGAGTTCAAAGTCCCTGTAGGGAGGGTATGCTCGTAACCGACAAAAGTGTGTAACGCATAGACATTCATAATTATTGGATCACACAAGCACGGGGAGTAGGGCGGAGGGAGAAGAAGCAAACACAATTTGTCTAGGTTGTATTGGAAATGTTAATCTTACCTTATCTAATCTTACCAAAACCTGTAAACAAATAAATGAAACCAAAATACAGAACAAATTATGATTAATATGATAATGCTTCGTAATCATCATCATGGTTTTGACCGACGATATCACGTGAATCTCTACGCTTATGAATCTTGTGATGACACAAATTACATAGTGTTTTATAGTACTACAAACAGACAGACGTCATAAAAAATATATAAATATATATCTGAGTGTAGCAGCAGTATATATTTGGATGCGCTTCGTTCACCCCGGAAAATTTTCATTTCCATCGAGGTCATCATGTATTTGGTAATTTTTGATGATCATGGATTTGTGGATTGAATAACCTCCTCTTTACTAAAATAATGCCCTATACTGAGAGTAATTTAATGTAATACAGATTGTTATCGATCGCTGTATTTTTTGACATAACAACATTAGGTAATGGTCTGTAATTATGTACTGTTTTTGTGTACAAATAGAGAAAATACATAAAAATTATCTCTACAAGATTACACCATAGTTGAACAGCGACACTACGTAAATAGAACATTTCGTAACATCAATCGTAGTTTTAGGAACCGGCTGAAGCTGAGGTCACTTTTAATCAAATGCTAATAAATTGTTTATATAGCAGTGTTAATTGATAAAAAGAATCCATCAACATGATTGTGCTAATAAACCCAAGTTGTATCTATGCGCTTCTTAAACAAACTTACCTTCCTATACGGATAGACTATTATAATTATTCTATTGACTTTATAACATTTTACTTATAGGTGTTATTTTATATTCTATCGCATACACATATTAATTAACAAGACAGTGCTGAAGTTAGTTTCTATTTAGACCATAATAATAATAATGATGAAACAAGCAGCCAATTCTGAAAGCATCTAGGTAACTTAACTTAAATAAAGCACGGTCAAAACGTTAAATTAGTTGTTAGATTCCAAATTTTAGCTTGGACATTGGTTAACAACTATAATTATTCTAATTTCCAAAATAAAAAGAGTGTGCTAATTTGTATTCCTTCAGAATAGGAAGTTTTCTCTCTCATTCATTTACGTTATATAATCAAAGTAGGTACTTAGGTACTTATTTATATGGAAAAGGCAAAAACAGACGAAGGCTTTGTTAAATTAAAACAGTAGCACATAAAGAGTGCTTGCTATGTTTGTCTATGGTTTCATCAACTACAAGAATCAAGAAGATAAATTAATGATTAAACGTGCAAAGTTCAAGAACCAAGTCAATGTTGCCCCTTGCAGGCACATGTACCTAGGTATAATATGATTCCAACGTCATATCCACATAATTACACGTTAGACTTGTAAACATTTCAGATTCTACGTGACTTCATGCAAACTGTAAGGTAATGCAGGCACGTATAATGTTAATAACTGATCTTGTACACACTACATCACATGCAGTCTTATAAATACGCTTTATTGCAATGTACTGATAATTACGCGGATGAATTTATTATCAGATCAGTAGTTAGGTTTCAAGAGGTATCAGATCTTCGGCGGTCTTTGCGCTTTTATTCATTTACAGAGATTATTTTTATCACTAAAGGCAATCATCATCAGCCAATAATCATCCACTGCTCGACATAGGCCTCTCCCAAGGAGCGCCACAACACTCGGTCCTCGGCCTTCCTCATCCAACCACTACAGGGCAGGAGGGCGTCCCACGCTGCGTTTTCCTGTTCGTGGTCTCCACTCGAGAACTCGTCTACCCCGACGGTTATCGGTTCTTCGGCAAATATGACCAGTCCACTGCCACTTCAGCTTTCATATTTTGACAAGCAATGTCGGTAACCTTAGTCCTCTGACAGATAACCTCATTTCTGATACGATCCATCAGAGAAACCCCAAGCATAGCTCTCTCCATAGCACGCTAAAGGCAATGTTACTTAAGTAATTTCTCAGCACAAAAAGATCCTATCTTTCCCATTTCCCAAAAAAAATTACAAAAATCACTGGTAAATTCAAAGCATAAATCAAAACTTTTTATCATGTTGACGAGAAACAAACACTTACTGCACCGTCAACAGCGGTCATGATCTCTCCTGTAGCTTTCCACTATTCTAACCAAAAACCACCCGCCTTTTCCAGAGAAATGGAAGCACAACAAGTGCTCCCTGGACGAGGTGTTCAAGGGCTGCGTGCTGTTCCTGGAGGCGGCCATGTTGGAGCCGGAGACGCAGATCTGCGGCGCCGTGGTCATCTTCGACATGGACGGGCTGTCCATGCAGCAGGTGTGGCAGTTCACGCCGCCCTTCGCCAAGCGCATCGTTGATTGGCTGCAGGTTTGTTTGTTTGTTTTGTTTTGTTTTTGTGGTGGCGTCATTCATACACTCACGTGCAATGAAAAAGTCCCACCTCACGTTCCATACTTCAATGAAACTTTTTCATTGCCTGTGAGTGTAGTTCGAATATTGGCCGTAAGTACTATGCTTTATTGCCGATTGAGATTTTAGAGCTGACCAAATTCAGTCAACTATTCTTTTCTGTTTATTACTTACATGAAACTTACTTACGTATACCACTACTACCAGCTATACTGATGTCGATTCTGAAGGCGGAAATTCTAATTTTAATGCTGTCAAAACCTTAAATTCTTTGTTTAAAATTCGACTCTATGACTGTTCCCTGAAAACTCATTTTATACTAGCAATTTTTTTTGTTTGACAGCGTTAAAATTAGAATTTCTGCCTTCAGAATCGATATCACTGCCTCCTTAGTGCCATTAAGACAATAAAAGTTTATAGGGATACCTACTTGTAATTATAATCAAGTCATAAAATGAAGGCATGCTTTTACGAGTACCTACAATGATTAAGTAATTAAGATATAATCAGCAATATAATTAAAAACTTGCAATTCCACCACTATCATTCCCCTGTACCCATATGGACAGAATTTTCTTAATATGCATCCATAAAAAACGACATCATTGATTATTTTCAACTTTGTAGGATCATCCGTGCTTCCTTCCTACTCACACTCCTTCGTCACAATTCACAAAATAACTCAGCGTCAGCGTTTAATAATACTACTACCACTTATACCTTCCTAACCAAACCCAACCTTCTTTCCAGGAAAGCATCCCGCTTAGGATCAAAGGCTTATACATTGTGAACCAGCCCTACATCTTCAACATGGTGTTCCAACTCTTCAAGCCCTTCCTGAAGGAGAAGCTGCGGTCCCGCATCATCTTCATGGGCAGTGACAAGGACCAGCTGCACAAGCACATCAGCCCCAAGTGTCTGCCGGAGTGCTACGGCGGAACCCTCACTCTGCCGCGAGTCACGGGACCCCAGTGGTTGGAGCTGCTGCTTATGTGCGATCAGGAGTTTGGAGGTGAGAGATTATTCTTGTTAGCGTGTCTGTGGGAAATAGTACCACTGTGGTGCGGCTTGGTCTCAGATTGGTCTCAGTCGCTGACTGCCCAGGGTGCATCGCATACTCTCATGCAATGAAAAAGTTTCACCTGCCATTGACGTGCTGTCACAGAAACTTTTTCATTGCTCATGTGTGTATTATAAAAAGCAGGTTATACGTCACTCGAGGAGGCTCCTTTTGTGCACCCTAGTGCTGATAATGATCTAAATATTTTATGGAATGACGCGTAGGTATGGAATAGTATTCTGCTCGCTATTGCAGCAAATATGTTTTAGGTGAAGCGAAACTCGCGAGCAACAACTGATCCAAGGCCGTTTTTTTTTATTTTATTGGTAGTACTACTTACTGGCTGCCTTTTATCCTTTACACTTTGAATAAGCTTTCACATGTTTTTTTTTATTCCAGCCATCAACAGCTACGGCTACAAGAAGAAGTAAAGTGGGTGTCCACAGTCCACAGGCCATCTTGCCTTAGACTCGTCAAGTGTTTGTGATAAGAGTTGGGACATATCGATGAGTTTATTAGACTACAAAGGATGATGGAGTAGCTCAATTATGTTTAGTGGTGAGAAGGCGTTTGTTTAGAAGACTGCTGGTGCACGTATTTATAAAAAATAAAGGCTCCTTTAGTGGTGTCGAACTCTTTTTATCAGACCCCTTACCATGAATTTTCATCGTGAACGTGACGTGAAATTACTCGATGAATTTTGTAGGGAAATTTTAGTTCTGCTACTTACCGCATGTTCATATTTTCATACAAAATTACTCGATGAATTCTACTTCACGTTCACGATGAAAATTCAAGCTAAGGGGTCTGGAGTCAGGAAAGGGTCATTTCCGTATCCTGAACACATTCTAAGTTTGGAGTCTGTATTTTCTAAGAATACGTGGGTTTATTTATATTTAACGTGATAATGCAATTTTTTTTTACATTCCTTTTTAGAATTATCCATTTATATTGCTGTAAAGCCTGCAATGTGTCAATGTTAGTAATTATATTATAATATAAGGCGAGGTGAGTATATTATGTAGGTAGGTATATTTTTGTTAAATACTTCGTCTGCATATTTTTTAAACTTATTGATGCTCTGGCAGAGGTGGCAGACTAAAAATTATATACAACTCTAAATTGATATAAATTATATATTTTTAACCTTATGTAATATTAAGTAGTATAGGCTGTGATTGCATGGTTTATATAAAGATTATAAACCTTATTTTATAGGTTTGTTTTGTATCTAATGTAATCCAATATATTCATGTACTTATTTATAGAAGAGAAAATTACAGAAAGTAATAATGGAAAACGTTATTAAATCATATCAAAATCTCAAAAAAGTTAAATGTAATATCCTGTTATGTCTTAGTAATAAATGTATATCCTGTGATACAGGGAGTTATAGTGTAGTGAGCCAAGAAATTGTAAACCTATCACAAATTTACTAGTTATTTATGATAAAGATGGGATATTTTTATAATAAACTATATTTTAAAATGTTCAAAACGAATTTTATTAAAAAATATAGATAAGTAACATAACAGCTATGTATGATAGCACTAAAAATATGAAAAAACTACAGATTTTTCATATAAACATAAATTCACAACAATCACCTTTTGTTAAATTATAAATATTATTTTACGAACATGTTGTAAAAATAATCATCAAGCATTGAATACCGTTTATTTAATGTAACATGTTTTATATGTTGTATAGCTTATAATTATATGTTTTTTGTCAGGGGTCAAAATCACAGTCTGTTCCAACAGTTTTAAAAATTAATCCTTCCGCACCTTAAACCTACAATATTTGATATGCCTAAGTCTTTACATAGAACTCTTCTAAGAACATACTTGTTTACATACTTTACATAACTGGAGGTTCCGAGCTCAAATCCTAAAGGCTGATATTTAGTTAAAATATTATAGATGTTCTATGGGAATCTGATCCCGCGGCATGGCACCAGTATCTACGTAGATAGAAAAGACATCCGTTTACAAGGGTGGTAGTGCCTAGGATGAGCCGATTTCCAATCCACCAGCACTGCACAAATTGTGATCAGCAAACCTGGTTGAACAATACTTACACCTAAAGTCTTAAAAGCAAATGGTTGTACTTCCGGTTGCATTCTTCTATGTCTTCTCTTGAGTTCACTTCTTTTCATTGTTGTTGACGTTATACCCGTACGAGTTGGCCACTGAAAAAATGCAAAAACATACAACATAAGTACTTAAATATTTTCAAGTCAAATACATAACATGGGATAATTCAAATCCATAAATTATTATCAATGTATAATGAAAACTAGCTTATATTGCTACCTGGGTAATTTAACGTAAGAGCGTAACACGGCACACACCTCTTAGGGTGATTTGCACCAGACATTTAAAATCTATTGCTCTCTTGCTTTGACTGTATACAAACTAACTGAGCAGGACAGAATAACCACTTACATTGGAAGTTATCCTCGTAATAGTTGAGCATCTTCCACAGCAGTTCCCCCGGTATCTCGGGGTCGGGCAGCGCGCCGCCGTGGCGCCGGCGCAGCGCGCGCGCGTCCACGTGGGCCAATAGCGACGCGCGGTCCGCGCCGTGGAAGTAGATGCGCTTGCGCAACTTCTCGCGCAGGAACGGTTTGAATAGCGCGAACAGCATGTTGAAGATGAAGGGTTGGTTGATGATGTGGACCGCTTTAAGGCGAATTGGTGTGCAGTCCTGGAATGGGAGAGGATTGGTTTGTTGAGAGTTCAGATTTGATATTCTCCTAACTATCCGTCGGATATAAATTACAGCGAAAAATGAATATGCGAAGCTTTCTGACCTCATCGTCGAACATAGACATGAAAGTCTCAGTTAAAAGAGGTATAAAGGTCAAATTACTGGGACATCAACAAAGTAACGACATGCGTGTCGCATTCACTCGTAGTCTGCTCGTAGTACACCAGGGACCTTCACTGGACCCCATTAGGATGCAATACACGCTGCCACTGCTCACGCCAACTACCAACGGGCAGAGAATACTAAACAAGTATTAGATTATTAGAACAGTTGTAATACTAAGTCGAACGCCAAATCTGATGATGCAAGTCTTTTGTGAGACCGTGAGCTCAATAAAAAGTACGAACAAAAAACTGTACCAATGTACGAAGGTAATTTAAGTCAATGATACAAAAAACTTCTAAACGACTCGTGACAGGTCGACTATGATGCTATTATGCATAAGTATCCTCTAAAGTAGATCTTATATTAAAAGTTTGTATTTTTCCTTATGACAAAAGCCTAATTTTAAAGTACTACTGCTATGTCATACCCAGAGTAGGTAGCTATAATAACTTTCACAACCATATTTTCTAAAAAGTCAACAAATCATCAACACACTGATAAATCACTGTTATTTTGGAAAAGCACATCTCTGCCTTCAAGCACCACCACGCCTGAAATGATGGCATCGCATACCACGCTACAGTCATCGTTCAGCATCAGTAGCCCAATAATTATGGCGGTTCTGCCAACCACAACATCTCATCATCAGCCTGTACCAGTCCACTGCTGGAAGCCGCTCCCAAAGCAAGCCACTGGATGCGATCTATAGCTTTCCTTTATCCAATCATTACCAGCCACCTTTCCCAACATCTCACCTGTATCCAATCAACGACCATCTTGGCGAAGGACGGCGTGAACTGCATGATGTGCGTCAGCGAGAGTCCCTTGACGTCGAGGATGACGACGACGCCGCAGACCTGGGTGCGCGGCTCCACCATGGCCGACTCCAGGCCCAGCTGTACCCCGCGGAACATCTCCGAGAGCGACACCTCGCGGGGGTTCCAGCGCTCTGGAAGAGGGAGAGATTTTGAAGAGTTTAACCCTGAGTTGCACAAAGGAACTTTAGCTAATGATGACCTTAAATGTAATGAAAGTGAGTTCTATATGTTAAATTATTATTGATCGATTTGGGTTTTGTGTTCCTGTTATGTTACAATGTGTGTGTGTAATAAATAATAATAATAAATAAATGCTGCCTTGCTTTGACAGTATACAGACAGAAAGAGACCTGTCTCTAGATATAATGTTGAAATTAACTCAACTCAACTTAACATAACAACAACAACTCGGCATAAGATAGGGAGGACGTTGAACAACTGAAGAAAAAGGACGTGTGTTGTACCATAACCTAATCAACGACGTTAAAAACCTCCGATATTCAATATGAAAAGGCGCATAACTTTTAAACGACTGAACAGATTTTCATGGAACATGGCTAAGAACACTCGGGGTACTTATGACCAAAAAAACATAACGAAAATTGTTTTAGCTGTTTGGGAGCTACATGGGAGCTATGCTACCACAGAAAGATACAATAGGCAGGGATGGTGGCTGGAATTATTCACAGACAAGAGCGATGATAACGTATTCTAAAAGGGCAGTTGTCTATTAGACTCTAGTTAATAAAGGTATGGCATACATCTTCTCACATTCTAATAATAATCTTTAAATTTATAACGAGTCTGTTCCAATTTGTTTTATTAAGCCAATTCAATCGCTTCAACTAAATAGTTCAACTGGGTATAAAGTTCATTGTGGCATGACAAAGGAAAATTGGTGCCCCGTGGAGTGTAATTACATCCTGGTTTTCGTATTAACTACTAGGTACTTATGCGTTGTGTTTTTCAGATAATACTCATACATAATATATTATTTCGACAAAGCGTGTAATAGTGTATGTTTTGTTACTGTTAACAGAAACATAATATCAATCTTCTGCTGTCGAAACATATCAATCACTATGCCAGCATGGTGGACTAGGCAAAGAACCCTTCCTTCATTGGAAGTAGACCCGAGCCCCAGCAGTGGGGACGTAATGGTTTGTGACGATGATGGGATGTAGTAACTAACGTTTATCGATTCTAGCTCTTAGAATAGAAGAATAGAATTCATTTATTCACAAGAAACAAGGTTATACATTAGATCTTAAACATCAAATTACAGTTTCTATCATGCTTCACCGAGGAATCGGTATGTGAAATACTTAACAAATAAAATGTTACTTCATGCACAAATTGAGATTACTTAAATAGGTATTAAATGCACCACAATAATTACATAAATTAAAATACTATGCCAATTCAATACAATTAATTAAATAGGTACTAGTTATATGTCAATTGAAATTAAAATAAGAATAACAAAATATTAATACATATTAAAATTCATTTGCAATCTCATAATTTAATTTATAATTCATTCTTTTATAATTAAAATAGTCATTGATATCGATTCTGAAGGCGGAAATTTTAAATTTAGAGACGTCAAAACCTTAATTTCTTTGTTTTAAATTCGACTATGATTGTTTCCGTAAATGTCATTTTATGCTAGCATTTTTTTTAGTTTGACAGCGTTAAAATTAGAATTTCTGCCTTCAGAATCAACATCATTGATTGAATAAAATACATTTTCTGTCAACCAATATTTTAGTTTATGCTCTTGCGTGTGATTTCTTGTGTTCATTACCACCGGTAGTGGCTGGATGAGGAAGGCCGAGGACTGAGTATTCTGGCGCTCCTTGAAAGAGGCCTATGTCCAGCAGTGGATGATTATTGGCTGTGATGATGTTTCACATACCTCCAGACTCAACCAGCATGATCCGGCGGCCGTGCTGGTCGCGCGGCGCCAGGATGGAGATGACGGAGTGGTCGAAGGCGGCCCGGATGGCGGTGGACGTCAGGTCGCGGCTATACTCCGCGTGCGCCAGGCGGAACTTGTAGTACGCCTGGATCTGAGAGATAGAACACGGGACTTTTATTATGCCTGGATCTTATAGATAAGTAGATAAAACCTTTATTTCTTTTTCACAGTATTCACCTTAAATTCTATAAAATCCTATAGCCTATACAGTCAAACAAACAATTTTTAATATGGAAAGTGCTGTGGTAATGAAAAAAGCTCTCAGCTCAGCAAAATGCAGCGACTTTGGCGCTTCTGGGCAAATTTTCAGCTGTGGGTACTTGGTAGCGAAGTGGAAGTTAAATTATGAAGGTAAATGTGAGGTAGGGTAAGACGTAAGAAAATACTGCACTTGGTTGCCTTGGAAGCCTGAAGTACCTATAGGTCCGCGCATCCGTCTTCAACCAAAAGAAGTCCATTGGAGGGAATAGCATTAAGTTTACTTTATTGCTATACGTCTGGGTACCCTAGGCTGTCTGTGGCTGACTCTATTCTAACGTACTGAACCTCTCACCATGGTGACAAACCTTAGACCGACTCTAAGTATTAGTGTTTGTTATAGATAAGATGAAAAAGCAGTCAAATATATAGGGCTCTTTAAAATCCCCGCTGGGTGCGATCAGCAGTCTACATCTAAACTTCTAGTGGTTGTCAGCCTTATTGCCCGACTGCAGGGCTACCTACAGTAGTAGATAATGTATGTAATTGCTAATTAATAATTATTAATAAGCTACTTAGATAATGAGTACAAAGATTACAAACCTTCTGTGTCAGTTAAGATAATTGATTAACTGATAAGATAATGCAAAGCTTGTCTCAGTTGTCTCACAGACTTGAACTTGAAATAAAATAAGTTGAAAATATGAATTAGCTTATAATGATAAATAAATATATTCAGTTAATGATTGTATTTTCTTACCCGTTTAAATGCGCTTTCTGCATAAAACTTGCATGGTCTGAGGAATTTCATCAAAAAGTCATCTCGGTCCAGGGGCACGTGAAGATTTTTCTCTCCTGTAAAATAAGTAAAGATTAAGGATTAAGACAATAGTTCTTTTTTTAATCGTCATCTCACTATCAGTAAGTGCTATGCCAAGAAGCACCACAAAACTCTGTGAACTCGAATCGTGTATGACTCCTCGAGCAGTCAGTATATATCTGCTACCTAGGTCGTCACGGGTGGCCAACGCCTGTGTTGTAGCTTGTACTCAGTAGGTTTATACAGAGTGTTGAAAAGTGGCATAGTCAACTGAAAAGGGTTGCCTCGGAGGGTCATTCTGAACAACTTTTGTTCTACGACTTTTGAAAATCCTTGAAAAATAAATTATCTTCCCATTGGTATTTTTCTTTACATGAAATCGCTAGTTCATGCATGAAACTTCTTTATTTAAACAAGTAGCCTAGTTCAGTGTAGGTACATAGATAGTCTACTACCTAGTTAGAAGTATCTCAATACATGATATATTGTCCGATCATGATCCCAATTGCAACTCACGATGACTCATCATCACCATCCTTCGATGTTGGATAATTGAGCGGAAATGTACGGACTGGTCTGGCACTAATTATTAATTAATCTCTCTCACTACACGGCAATTCAGTACTTCAGACATCACGTTACTTTAGTTATACTTACCTAGTACCTGCGCCTACGTGGAGATATCACGCACCCAAGCATATCTCATAAATGATGTATTTTTTATAGCAAGTAGGTATATAAGTATGCTGTTTATAACTTTGTTCAATACAGCTTAGATATTCCCGCAAGCTTTGCATCGCATTAAAATATTAAATTATAATATTGGTAAAATATAAAACTACAATCGCATCCTGGCACAATTTAGGTTCACCCTTTCTATTTTCGAAATACTAAGTACTTACTAACTAATTATGATTAGTAGTGGTAAGTACTGGAACTCATAAAAACTTTAAGAACTGGTCACTACAAACTCTGTAAAATCTCTGAAATTTTAAGAATATAATCTGAATAACCATCAAATTACTAAATTACGTTGTGGTCTACAAAATTTGAGGAAAAAAACGCATACTTACGTAATTCCTCAAATCTGCCACTATTAGGTATGAGTTGCAACACCATCATCAGAGGTTGGCCGACAGTTGCTCAATGGAACCGTCATTTTAAAAAATAACCGGCCTTTCGAGCCTTTTCTGGGTACTTATATATAAAAAGCTGAAAAGGTTCCGTGGCTGGTATTTTTTTATCAGTATACTTATGTAATTATTATTGTATATAATCATAATTATTATCAACATCAAATGGGTTGAATTTGAGTAAAAATCTTAGAAATACACTCACGGGCAATGTTAAGGTTCCACTGAAAAAAGCACTAAATTACTCCTAAGCTGAAAAGACTAGCTCAATGACGCCTTCTGCAACATTAAAGTACATTTAACAGAACATCAGGATATTACCAACTAAAAACAATAATATTTTGTTCAAATTTTTAATGAATTTATTGGAAAACTTGGGGTTGTTCGGTGTCGATATTTTGTGAGTGGAACTTTTTCATTGCCCGTGAATGTAATTCAAATAATCGAAGCTTTTTTATTTTTCTGAATAAAGGTATGTTTGTGGTTTCTCTGATAAAATCTTTCTATGTAAGGAGTCCTAACTCCCAAATAATAAGCAAGGAAAATTGCCACTATTATGTGTTTAGTAGCACCCGTGTAACTGTTGTTGTTGGTTTGTAGTCAGTGCACATAATCTGCAACTCATTAAGATATGACCTCTCTGGTTTACCTACTGACTTTTGATAATGTGCCATGTACCTTGAGACCAATTACATAGTACGTATACCTAGGTATATATATTTACTTCCTTACATGGACAAGCAACAACATAAAATAATTATATTGGTGTGTGGTGATGTGGTGTGATGACTTTAAAGGAAGAATTATAGTTAAAAATAACTAAGATAAATCTGTTAGTTGTTATTAGATCTAGAATCTGATAAGAAATAATTAAATATGCAAATACCTACATGATTATGTAAGATGAAGTACCTACGTACACACATACCCACTGCATTATTGTTCCACATGTGATTATATTAGTTAATTACAACATCACACCTCTAATAATGTACATTATATTGTATTTTAATCATACTAACCAATCAATCAAGTACATATCCTAGAGGGGTTCTTGCCAAGAAGCGTGGTGCGATGAAGATGCTGATCCAAAAACTTCTTGGATCAGCATCTTCATCGCACCAATAAAAACGACTTTGTAGCAGACGTGCTAAATAATAATTAAATAAGAAGGTAAAACAATATACTATTTTTTATTATTTCACACTCCGGTGTGATAATAAGTAAATTGTGTATACATAAAAATACACTAGCTTATCCCGCGAGCTTCGCTTCGCCCAAAAAGGTTTTCCCATGGAAATTCCGGGATAAAAAGTACAAAATATACCTTCCGTCTAAATCACTGTCTCTATATAAAAAAGGATATTGAGCATACATGATACCAATACAGACAGACGCGAAAAACGGCTTTGCTTTTTAATACATTATGTAGTGTTATCACAGGAAGCGTATTTTATTATAAACTAGCTGTTCCCGCGAGCTTCGCTTCGCCTTAAAAAGTTTTCCCGTGGGAATTCCGGGATAAAAAGTAGCCTATGTTCTTTCTCAAGGTCTAGACCATATGTATACCAAATTTCATCCAAATCCGTTCAGTAGTTTTGGCGTGAAAGAGTAACAGACAGACAGACAGACAGACAGACAGACACAGTTACTTTCGCATTTATAATATTAGTTAGGATTAGTTAGGATTTAGCTTATGTACGCGGGCAAAGCCTTAAAAAGGTTTTCTCGGATCGCATCGGCTACTTGGTACACCAAAAAGTTCTACCAACGATCTTCATTATATTGGCTTCACGCTTAATGCAACTTGCAATAAAGAAAAAAATACAAATCATCTTTTAATCAATATAATCTAATAGACGTATGGACAGCATTTTAATCATGAACTAAGTTAGTCCAGATTAAAAAAACAAATCTATCTTGCTAATTCCAACTTTTTACAGATAGTGGAATCATTTATTACTTATCATCTGACTAAATTATCATCGTGAAGGTGCATACTTTTGCGAACGCTGTCATTTAATACAACTGGAAAATATTGGTATTTATAAGAACGTATATAATCAAACATAACACTAAGGTACCACTTGCCATGCTACCTGCCAGTTTTAACTAGCTAAATAGAAAGTGGTCAGCTCACCCACAGTTTAACTGAATCCCAGTTATGTTTAGTGTTTACCTGCCAATAGAACACGCAACTCCTTTAAAGCCTTTTCGACTACTTCCGGCGTTTCCCTCAGTTCCGTTTCCGCTATTTCCTTGTAATACTTCTCAGTAATGGGCTTCTTCTCCAGTTCAATCTTATTGTCTCCCCACATGACGTACGGTGATCCATCATCGTTAAATTCCAGTTTCATTTCATTCATTTTGCAATAGTTTGGATCACGTAACTTTTGTGTGTTTTGTTTTTTATTGGGCTGTGTCAGTGGGTCACAGCGTAGCCCTTCACTTTTCTTCTTCTTCAATTTTCGAAAATATCCGTCAACATGTACTTATCTTGTTTGATGTTAGATTTCACTGTTAAACCTTTAACACTGTCTTCACTTAACTTAATAAACTAACATTTAATTCAAAAGTTGTCAGTCAACTGGTTGTGAAAGTTGTAGCGCTTTCGGAGTTCGCTTCGAAGTTGGAACAATTTGACTGCTGACCGACGGCGCGCACCTACACCGGGCGAGTCTGCGCGCGCACTATAGCGCTATTCGGAGTGACTAGTCTCAGAGGTCTCCACCTCCGCCGGCCAATCACTTGCATCATGAGAATTACTTACGCACCGACAGTCCGACAGGCGATTCGGCTCCTATTTATCCCTTAACCAGACAGTGTACCTTACGAGACCATATTATTTTAAAGTACTTACTAAAATTTTATTACGTATTGTATATTGAGTTAAGTACTAAATCTAAATCCAATGAAAAAATACAAGTGGCCAAGCCTGGAGTGGCCTGGGTAAGGGTTATCCTATACTTTATAAAATATAGCAAGAGTCCTATGACTTTGGAATCCATAACTAAGCTCTAACCCATTATGGTGAAATTGGCACTAAGGCGGAAAGATAGGCTGATATATGTATAAGGCCGGTTATTTGGGCCATCATTTTATTTTAGGTACCATTATCGGTCCCCTACAAAGAAACTTTTTTTTTTTAATTAAATAATGAAATTCAGGAATAAAGCTACCGTCTGTAGGAATCAAATAAGACACCGGTCACAGAAAATATAATGAATTTATGAAAAATACTTTATTTATTTACAAATTACGGTAACTCTGTTGTTGTTTTTGGTAACGCAATTGTTTTTCATACAAAAATTGTCTGTCCCTCGGAGCGAGTCATATGAAACAAGCACAACGTGTGTAAAAAAATATAATGGAAACAATTTTTTTGAATATTATAACGAATATTTCATTATTTAAACTTTACTTCACGGTAATAATCATGATTTTATATGAACATATTATGGGACAATTAATATTCCTGGCCGAGTCCCCAAGCCTAAGCAAAAATACACCTACACTAGGTTACCCTAGGAAATTCAATCATAAATTAACTTTTTTTCACTTTCTTACACCTAAGATCATTTGAATGGCTGTGTATTTGTATCGGAGTGCAGGAAGGAGAGCGGGACGGGTAAAATGACCAAGTCTTTCGGATGAGAGTCCTGGAGAGTAGCGCGTGTATTTATTGTGACGCCACTGAGTTACCGGCGACATACGGTGAGTTTTCTAGATATTTATTATTTTGTTTCATGCAATATATGTAATAATTAGTAACAATTATGAGGGCATTTTGGTATCCTATGTATGTGTATTCATTTAAGTACTAACTTCAAATAGGTTATTGTTTTACAACTGCGTTACCGCTACACTTCGTTACTTTTTCAGTAACGCAGTTGTAGCTATAGTAACTCAGGGGTTATAGTTTTCAGATATCTGTTACTCAATTTATGGTACAAATATAACATTTGAGCATATTATATTGTTACAGTATAACATTTCAGACTCAATGGCGCAAACAGCGGCTGAAAAACAACGGCTTTATAGGCAAAAAAAAATGGAAATATTTCTTAGTATTAAGTTGTTATATTTTCAGCGATTTTAATGTTTGTTATTAAACAAAGAGTTCTGTTAATTTTTGTTTGATAGTTTTTTTCACATTATGATAAGTTTTAATTGAAGAAAGTATTCACAAACATACTAGCTATTCTATATTAGAAAGAATGTTAAACTAGATATAATAGACGCATTTTTCCTGAAATAAAAATGACATATTATGTATCTAGCCTATCTGAAACCTAGTTAAACATTGTGAGATATGGCGTTTCGACTTTCTCCGTGTTCGGCATCATAAGGGTCACAGTGACAGTTAAATAAAGTCCATTTTTCTCTACACCTTTAATTTGCAAGGTGCGGGTGCCTATATAAATAGAGTGAGTCGCCCGCGCGCCTCAGTTGTAATATCACCATGCAGAAATGACTAGGTTTCAGATAGGCTAGATACATAATATGTCATTTTTATTTCAGGAAAAATGCGTCTATTATGTAGTCTGAGCCTATCTGAAACCTAGTTAAACATTGTGAGATGTGTTTATTATCGCATGGTGGAGAGAAAACCAACTGTGACCCATAAGCTACTGATGAGTAGGTATATCAGTAGATAAATATTTGAATCTATAAATTTATAATACATAGATTTCTAGGTAGTAGATATACTTAAAAGAAAGGTATAAGTATACATAAGACTTAATCTATTCTATTCTATTCTATTCTCATAGGGGGTGAAGTTCCTGTACGTGGCTCTCTCGAGTGGAACCTTTGTACATATCCCCTTGATTTCAGCTCAGCCAGCCTAGCTCCCGAGTAAACTGGAGTAGCAGGCCTGGGTGTTGTAATAGCTGAGGTAGGCGCTCTGTTGGTCCAAGAATAGATAATCTTGTTTCTGTAGTAGGTGGACAAGCTAACAGAATATGTTCAACCGTCTCATCTACTTCCTTACATGTCCTACATAAGGGACTAGTTGAGTTACCTATGGTATATAAGTGTTTATTCACGCAACAATGTCCTGAGACTAAGACTTAAATACTTCCTTATTATTCCTGACTTGTCAGAAAGTTATGGAAGGTATGTACCTATACATATAGGTAGGTATTATACATATGGATACACACAGTGCCTCTTCGAAAGCAATACTTATAATTGTAATTATTAATCAAAATCTTGTTATTGTCAAGGCAATATTTTTAACATACACTAGCCGAATGGATGGAACCAGTGAAATACTTTAAAAGCGGTAAAATGTAGAATATCGATCCAGGCCGCTGGGGCTCAGGCCAGCACATGCTGACTAGGGTATGTAATTCTGGACTGACCTCAGAAATGCAGCAGCCGACCCTGGAGCCTCGTGGACCTGCTCAGTGTGTATTGTCTTCAGGCGCGGATCCAGACCTCAAAATAGGTGATGGGCAAGTCGAAAAAACTGATTTTGCCTCGCCTTGAGGTACTGATAGCTGTTTTTGTCCTTGTTGTTGTTGTAGTGATGATAATTATGATGGTGTCACACAGTGCATTTTTTTTAAATAATTAAAAACTGTAATACAAGTGCTTACTTACAGTTTTTGAATTTTTTTACAGACAAAACTCTGTGTCTCTCAGGAAAAATTACAATACAACGTAAACAACACGTCCCTCGAGCTATAATCCTCCAAAATTGAAACTCAATAGAAACTATTTTTGATGATGCCAAAAAATAGTCGTGAAATAGTCATAAATAGTCGTGTTTTCCAAAAAAATAGTCGTATCATACTTTCGGAGTTAGAGCTATACTTTATGGAGGATTATAGCTGGAGGTCTCCAGCTATAATCCTCCAGTCTCTTCTGAACGAACGGTAAGGCCTATCGACTTGGTTAAGGTCTCAAAAAATAGTCGTGAAATAGTCGTAATGACATGCCAAATTTCAGAAATAGTCGTCAAAAGATAGCAGAGATATAAAGGTACTTTGCTGCAGCCCTGGTGGAGGATTATAGCTGGAGGTTTTGAAAATATCGAATATCTTTGGAACTACTATGACTATCGGATTGAATTATGTCTCAAAAAATAGTCGTGAAATAGTCACTTCTATTTATTATAATTTTAAGCTTGATAAAAGCTGTTAAATAATTATATCAAATTCTTCATACAAATCAAAGTGGACGAGAATGCCAAAGCAAGCCAGTACACAAAAATAATAGCACCGTAGCATTGAAGTACTCATGTCGAATTTATCTATAAATCATTTATTTCGTCATACTTTGCATCAATAGTATCTAAACTAATCTTGGGTATGACATTTTATTGCTTTTGCTCTTAGCCTTTACCTTACTGTGTACAGAGAAAACGTATGCCTATACACGCACACATTTATCTCTGTTATCTTGACAAACGATAGCGATGACGACTACGGCGATGTAGTACCTAGGTCAGTTATTGTCATCCCTTACTATCCCGTGATCAGACAAATATTGCTATCCTTGTCTCCTTTCTAACCGGCATGCATCGCACGCATAAAACGCGTGAGCGACCGCATAACATCTTGACAAGCTATAGCAAACCGGTATTTATTTCGTCATTTATGTGACCGCCGCCGCGCGCCGACACCGGTGAAGTTGGGGTTAGTATTTTGCATGTTTTGTTTGATAATTTGTTTACAGTTTAGTGCAAACTATGGTCACGATCGGTGTTATTGTTGGTTGTTAAAATATTGTGAGTGCTCTATACGCAAATGAATATTCAAGATGTTATATTCTAAAAGATATTAGTGGATGCAGATAAGAGTGTTTAGTGAGTGCTATGTTTGAATATTGCAAGTAAGTATCCTTTTTAATACTCAATATCAAAGCAAGCCATCCCATTTTGTTATGCTCAGCTTATTTATTAACATGATTTTTTATTGAAGTAACGTAGCCAAATTATTTTTTTAATATCTATGCTTAATATGTATGGGGATTGTTATTAAATTAGCAATTTTACACTATGAGCGAGTAAATTGTGCATACATGCAATCAAGGCATTCATGTACATATCTTAGTAGATACGAAAATATGTGGGTATCATCGATTACCTACATATGGTAGTCCTGGTTAAATGTGGATATTTACCCCTCAATAGCAAAAAAAGGCGTTATTGTTTGTATTTCTGAATGAAACTAGGCAAATAAATATATGTATTAAAAAAAAATATGTGTAACCTACCTATATTTTTAGCTTAATTAAGTTAAGTTTTATTTAAGCTAGTGTTAATGTAAATGTTGTGTGTAATTATCAATAGGGCAATAGATTTAAAATGTTTTTATAGTGCTGAATTTTATGTAATATGGTAATCTATTGGCTGTTATTACACCTTTTCCAATAAAATAAAATAAAATAAAATAAAAATACCTATAAGCCCATTATTATTTCAGGTGAAAACGCAGCCTATCGATGTAATGCGCCGATAAATTATCATGACTCCATTGATGTAATGCGCTTAAAAACTGCAATGGCTCCGAATACATGATTACCAGATTACAAATCCTGGGTAAGAATTTATCACTATTTTCATATGGTATTGTGCTTATGCTAGGCCTATACAGTGTTGTGGTGCTGAAGTTGATAAAGTTATAACAGCCAATTTACTTGTCAAAACTCATTTGTACCTATCAGCTACAAGCGACAAAAACGTGTTTCTGAACTAAATACCTATGTAAGTAATTCACACCCTGTGAAATTTCATACAAGTTTCAAACGCACCGTCCGACCAAACCGGTTTTGGACAAAAGCCAAATTGTTTTCTCAGCTATCTCTTTCGCTCAAAAACAATAGAGGTCGGTTATGGGACATATATATTGAAAAAGGCGAATACACTAATGAACAGTATTTCTACTCTACCCTTTTCGCACAAAAGTTCGCAGTTTCAAGTAATTGTTGCAATAAGTTACTGATAAGAAATTTTACTCCACTGTTTGCTGTGGTCTCCAAATGACAATAAATTACCAAACAAATAGTCTAGGTGAAATAACGTTATTACTACTCGTATCTACCTACTCGTATATCATATATATATGTTTATAATATTAAAAAAAAAAACAAATATTTTTATTAATAAGACGTTAATTTGCCTTATTTTTTTTTCAGCGCAGCTTACGTGTGTTCTTTAATAACGTCGCAAGCTACAGTGGTTGTTGATAATTTTTGCAAGTTCTACACCTACAGGATTCAGTTATCTGGGCATTATAGATACCCTATAATCACCTACGAAGTTATTTAGGTACATTTATTAAAACCATTATACAAGGTGTGGCAAAAAGGGTATACTAAGCTGAAAGCTACATGTGCAGCATGGTATATCTAAGCCCGAAACTGAAAACAGAATTTAAATATTCGCTAAAAAAATATATCATTTTTCATAGAAACTTAGTTGGTCACGTGACTTTTTACTATGGAGAATAAAAATAATTAAATCCTAATCTACCTAAAGATTGTTTAATGAATAACTTAAGTATAAATAAAAGTACTTTCGGCCTGTGATTGTAATTAAATGAGTTATATTTCATTATGACAATAACCGTGATTATACTTACCTAAACCTACTAATGAACAATCTGTGATTACTTCAACTTAAGCTTATTATGATATAGGGCTAGAAAATAATTATTTTTTAATAGTGAAATAATTACATATTTAAGTTCATACCATGTTTTTTTTATTGAACTACGTCAATATTATATTATTACTTAGCAATAAAATAACTGTGATTATTTTAAATTAAACTAAATATGTTTATAGGTAATAGTCAAATAATACTGAGATAATTGTATGAAACCTAATCTACCTAAAGATTGTTTAATGAATAACTTAAGTATAAATAAAACAACATTCGGCCGGTGATTGTAATTAAATGAGTTATATTTCAAACACCGTATTTTATTCTTATCGCTTGAGTGCTACCCTGTACTGCGTCTTCAATAAAACTAATCCCAATTTCACCGGCGGAGGTGGCGGCCACATCAACGCTAATAAAAAAACAAGACAGCACTATTTGTGTGATCCCGGGATAGTAAGGGACGTAATAAATACCGCTTTGCTATCGCTTGTCAAGATGCAACCGATGACACGTTCGTTCACGCGTTCTATGCGTGCGATGCATGCCGGTTAGAAAGGAGACAAGGATAGCAATATTTGTCTGATCACGGAATAGTAAGGGATGACAATAACTGACCTAGGTACTACTTCACCGTAGTCGTCATCGCTATCGTTTGTCAAGACAACAGAGATAAATGTGTGCGTGTATAGGCATACGTTTTCTCTGTACACAGTAAGGTAAAGGCTAAGAGCAAAAGCAATAAAATGTCATACCCAAGATTAGTTTAGATACTATTGATGCAAAGTATGACGAAATAAATGATTTATAGATAAATTCGACATGAGTACTTCAATGCTACGGTGCTATTATTTTTGTGTACTGGCTCGCTTTGGCATTCTCGTCCACTTTGATTTGTATGAAGAATTTGATATAATTATTTAACAGCTTTTATCAAGCTTAAAATTATAATAAATAGAAGCGACTATTTCACGACTATTTTTTGAGACATAATTCAAACCGATAGTCATAGTAGTTCCAAAGATATTCGATATTTTCAAAACCTCCAGCTATAATCCTCCACCAGGGCTGCAGCAAAGTACCTTTATATCTCTGCTATCTTTTGACGACTATTTCTGAAATTTGGCATGTCATTACGACTATTTCACGACTATTTTTTGAGACCTTAACCAAGTCGATAGGCCTTACCGTTTGTTCTGCAGAGGCTGGAGGATTATAGCTGGAGACCTCCAGCTATAATCCTCCATAAAGTATAGCTCTAACTCCGAAAGTATGATACGACTATTTTTTTGGAAAGCACGACTATTTATGACTATTTCACGACTATTTTTTGGCATCATCAGAATTAGTTTCTATTGAGTTTAAATTTTGGAGGATTATAGCTGGAGGCACGTTAAACAACTAGACTAAATTCGCATTTAAATGTGGTTGACTTTATAGGCAAAATAGTTTTTTAAGATACCTACAGCTATTTCAAAGAAACGCATTTTTTTGATAAAACCTTCCGATTTCCACAGTTTTGACCCAAATACCTACAGAAGGCAAAAGTTTATAAATAAGTTTGGATGGATGTTTGTAAACCGATGTAGATAACTGACATCCTGAACTTAACCCCTTACTGCATGGTTTTTTGTTTTGGATGAAAAAAATATATTTTATAATATACTATCCAAAAAGCCTACAAAAAATAGGAAAAAAATCCAGGTCATGTAATTATGAAAAAATTTACTGAAAACTAAAAAATACAAATATGGCATTGTATGCAGTTTTGGGTTCATTCCATATTGTATGCATTCGAATACGAAATTATGTAACCTAACTACTTATATATTGTGGAATAATTAAATAGAGTGGTAATTAAAAATGCCTCACACCCTTATTTTATAATATTAGATCATGATTAGGGTAACGTAACGTACCTAGGGACATTTTCGACTACCCCAACTTTGAATGAAGCTATCGCAGCGTACAACTAAGATATTAATGTGAAATTTTCTTTATTCGGTAGGATATATAATCTATTATCACTAGTATTTGTGCTAAAGCTTTAGTGTGGCCAGATTTTATTAAATTAAGATAAAAGTAAAAATGCTTGTTTTGACCCAAGGTACGTTACACGTTTGTACCTTGGGACACTGTTTCCTATAGCTTTGTACTATGGAAAATTCAATTTTCTAAATAACGCCTTATATCTCTGTTCTTATTGATTTACTGCAACTCTCTTCTGTCTAGTTTCACTCTGGCACTAATGAGAACAGAGATATAAGGCGTTATTTAGATGTTTGCATTTTCCATAGTACAAAGCCATAGGAAACAGTGTCCCAAGGTACAAATTTAATCGTGTCCCAAGGTACAAAAAAGCAATATTTAACCAAAATTTAAATATCTTTATTTTTAATTAATAGGAATCTTTCAGATAATTGCCATGTCATAAAATTGAATAACTGAAAAGTTATACGTGACATCCATGTCTTTATTTTGAGCATGTTTCAATGAGATAAAGCAACACAAAAAACTATACAAAAGCTACTTTTGACTCCAAAAAACTTCATATTGTCTTCACGACACACTCGATGCTGGTATGATCACGAGACTCACTAGTTTTGCCAAGCGAGTAAAATTCTATGCCTAGGGTAGAATTTTACTGTGTTTATTTAGCCGGTTTTTAAAATACAATCAATGTCCCGAGGTACAAGCGTCCCAAGGTACGTTACGTTACCCTACATAATTCAGGAATGTACAATAGTTTTTTTCTGTATCATAATTAATTTCATACCTGAACATTCTAAAGATTCTACACCTTATATGCCGTCATGAGTGTTTAAAATATGCATTTAATTATTTTTCACATTATTATTCATACATTATAAGAAAAAAGCAAGATTATTGTTACCAAGCAAAAAATAAAATATTGTAGACACATTCCAAAGAAATATTCAAAAAGTTCTACCAATGCATGCAATGCCATTTTTGACTTGGAAATATTTATCCCCTTTCTGCATACAATCCCATATTTGCCGATTTTTTTTTGGCTAAACTGCATACTATCCCATATTTGGCCACTACATTCGATAGCTAAAATATTTGAAGTCTTTCATTCCAATTCAATTTTATTTAGCTTGATGTCTTCTCAATAGATGAATCTTGTATGTGAAATAGGTAACATGTCAATTTATGAAAGAACACCATACAAAAATCCTCTGTAAACTGAAGCAACTTTCTTCAAACAAGAAACAAACTGACATAACTTTTTGTTTTTTGGCGGTGGACCTATTTTTTTTTTATAAACGTCAAACCACGTTATCTGAGATTTATTTAAGTCACGCCACAGATTAAAATATTCCATAAAATTTAAATGAGGGGCCATAAACTTTCAATGCCAAATATGGCATCGTATACAGTAACGGGTTAAATTCAGGCTACTTTTTATTGCGGAATTTACAAGAGAAAACTTTTTTAGACCCACTTAGCTACGGAACCCTTTCACGTGCGTGTCCGACACGCTCTTAGCCGGTTTTTTACAATACTTATATTGTTCACCTTCACATAGTGTACAATATGTACATAATCTAGGTTTTTTTGACAAAAAATCAGCAAAAATTTACATTTACTTGAATTACTTTGAAAATAGCCCCATTTTGATAGTATTTTTATATTTATTAAAAAGTATTTGAAATAAGCTAAACAATGATACCAATACAATAGCTGTTTTTTTTTGTCAAAAAAACTAGATTAGGTGCTTGTAACTTATTTTATGTAACTTTTTAGCAGTTGTGCATATTTTTATTGGATAGAGATGACTTTTTGCGGATAAAATCATTTTATTTCATGTCCGTAAGGCGTTTAAATCTCGAGATATGATTTTTTATGAAAACTAAGTATCTAAAACTTTAAAATGGCCACCATTTCTAGAATATTGAAATTTGACCGCACATATGGGGGTGTTTTCTCGATGAAATCAATCGTAGAATACACCCTTAAAGTTTGTCGGGTTCGAAAAACAACACATTGTATACAACTATTTATTTATTTTTTAAACTCTGGTTGTTCCGCCATAACCCAAGGCGCCATCATTTAAAAAAGTGCCGCATTTTTTAAATTATAATTATGTGAAAGATCCTTTTTTATCCTAACCTTTAACTAAATTGAATAACTAAATTTAAAACACAAACCCAGTCCAGGGCTCAAAATTGGGGAAATATTTTAAAAAAACGGAAATTCCGGTCGTTTTTTAAAAAAAAGGGTGTCTTTTAAATAACGAAACTACCTATTGACTAATCGAGATGAAACTAGTCTCGTTGTGCCCATACGTAAATAGTGACTTTGGCCGTAAGCCGTAACATAGACTCTTGAAGACATGACTCAAAATGTTATGGCTTTCCAGGAAATCATCTCATCATAACTATAAAAAAAGCCATTTGATAAAATAACTAAATTATAAAATCCCGTGGTTTGATATGGCAAGTCATTTAGGTGATGGGCATGCCCACCTTGCCCATATGGGTGGATCCGCGCCTGATTGTCTTTACCTTAATAACCATCATCCACAACTCATCACGTCCTTACTGCTGGGGCACGGCACTCCTTCCATGATTTAAGAGTTTAGCCTATTCATAATATTCTAGTTTATGGCCTAGTCCACCACTCCAAAAAAACACGTAATCACCTACATTCGTAAGGATGGCAAAGCCTATAATGTTCAACTATACATGTATACTGTATGTACAAATACATCATTATGTATTATTATGTAGTTACATAGGTAGAAACAGTTCAAGTTAATTTTGCCGTCACGTAGCCATTGAGAAACAAATAGATGAACTGCATAAACAAAGCAGCTTTATACCAGGCGCTTTGTTAAACTTTATTCTTTGTAAAAAGCGCCTGAATGTAAAAATTCAGGCGCTTTTAACTTTATTAACCAAGTATCTTACAAGAATGAAGAAATTGTGAAATAATGACACGTGCTTTGATTAGAGCTGCGCACAGACCGGCCAAACGAACGTCAACGAACGGGTTTCGTTGACCTTCGTTGCTGCAATCTGCCCTGTATTATGTATGATAAATATCCATCGTTCAGCGTTCGTTGGCCGTTCGTTTGGCCGGTCTGTACGCGGCTTCAGAAAGAGACCAAATATCGACGGTGGAAAGGCAAAATGGTTTAAGCGCCATGACATAAAATGTTCACCAGAGCGATTTAAAGTTTGAAATTTTCGAAAAAAAATCATATCTCTGTAATTATTCTAGCTATGGCTTTGAAAATTAAAATACGTTAAATTGAAATAGTTTTCTATGTTATTCTGTATATAAAATGAATGTACATATTCTATTTACTGAAATAAGGGACATAAGACATAGGCATCTGAAATCTCAGTCAGGTAAAATTGGCTTAAACGACATTAACATTTTAATTAAATACAAGTAAAAACAATTTAAACACCAAGGAGATTTAACCATCACACCAGGATAATGTTTTATAATAATTTATGTTACTTTAAACATTCCATAAGAATGAATTAACCGCCAGACTAAGGCAATTTATATCTAAGATGAATGACTTAAAGAATAAATGAACTTATAATTGGACCTCAGAACTCGAGAACGGTTGAACCGATTTTGGTCTAGAAACATTTGTGGAAGTCCAGGGAAGGTATAAAAGGTAAGAAGGGTAGGGTAGGGTAGGGTAGGGTAGGGTAGGGTAGGGTAGGGTAGGGTAGGGTAGGGTAGGGTAGGGTAGGGTAGGGTAGGGTAGGGTAGGGTAGGGTAGGGTAGGGTAGGGTAGGGTAGGGTAGGGTAGGGTAGGATAGGGTAGGGTAGGGTAAGAAGCGGTACCTGCGGGCCAGCTAGATTGAAAACAAAAAATTCATAATATCTCACCAAGTCGAGCAAAGAAGCGGCATGGCCGTACCTTTTCTCGAAGCATTATTTTATTATAAACTTTATTAACATATTGTTCACCGCGAAATCACTTTGAGATTGAGATCCAAGTGATCAGCAGGTTTACTTATTCATTAATTAATAATCATAATCCAACCGACATTTCTTCGTCCGTCTCTATGCCATCATTCTGTCACCGCCTTTGTCCACCTTCCGTCCTGCCTTCGAGCCAAGTTTCCTGCCGACTCCCATTTCAGTTCCGTGACCTGCATACCGACGTCGAAGACTTTTGTCTTTTGGTGATTTACCACGCTGGGAATACGGTCTGTAAGCGAAATTCTTAACATGGATCGCTCCATAGCTCTCTGTGCAACTCTGATTCGGTGCACAGTTTCCTTGGTCAGCGTCCATGTATCGGCACCGTATGTTAGTGTGGGCAAGACACATAAGCAATTATCAATCCATAAGCAGCGTCGCTCGCTTTAAACTATCTGTCAGATTCATACAAGATACGCTAGATTTGATAAGCAAGCGACGATGCTTTAGGATTGTTAATGGCTAAGTTTTAGTGGTGGTAACCCCAAAGGACTATCACAATGTGAGTTGGGTCTCACCCGACAACCGGACCGAGAACCAAATCGACCGACGATTAGTCGAAAATGGAGACACTTCTGGATGTTAGGAATAAGAGGGTTGCTGATGTCAATAGTGATCACCACTTAGTCGATGGAAAAATGTGCTTGAAGATAGCGGGAGTTTAGGAGCAGGCCACAAGATCTGCCAAAGGTGTCGTGTAAATAAGCTGCAGGACCCACAAGTTAGAAGAAAACTTAGTATCCAGATCGGCAACAACTGGCATCAAAGACGTGTTGTTAAAAATTTGCGAAGAAATAATAAGGCACAAGGAACACTTAAAGAATGAATGGATGTCTAAAGAAACATGGGATATGATCAACCATCAAGGAAGACTTAACGTCGAACTAGACGACCATTCTAAAGAAGCACTTGCGTACGAGTATTTTCTTTGTGAACTTAATATCAAACGAAATTTATAAAAGGACAAACGCTGCTAGGGGTAACCCTATATCCAGCGATGGTCTCATCGGATGCCATAGGAAACATGAAGGATCTATACAAAGCATCTTGAAGAACATTGCAACAAAACCCAGGATATCTCCTTGTTACTATGAAAGAGTGACTTTCAAGATGGTATGGCCACATTGCCGAAGTTTTTAATGATCCTAACCATCACCTGGGGAGTTGGATGCAGATGCAAATATACCAGGAGCATCTTGTATCTTGATGCATAATCGTAATCATTATGATTAATAAAATCGGCAGGTCTTACAGGCTAGTCAGAGGCCTTCGGGTGGCTTGAAAACGTCTGACAGTTGGGTAGCCCACTTCCCCGAAAACTCTCTCAGCACAAGATTGCTTGTGTTGGGGCTCAATAACCCGCGCTAGGCCAACGTGGTAGACTAGGCCTAAACCATTCCTTCATTGGAAGGAGACCCGTGCCCCAGGAGTGGGGACGTAATGGTTCGTGATGAGATTTATGACTATCCTGCATCTTGACAGAAATTTAAATATCCAACCCCCGAATAAGACGAATTGATACGGACCATACGATCGCTGAAGAGTGGCAAAGTACCAGGGAACGATGGATTTCCTACGGTGGCATAAAAAGCAGGATAGATGGAATATACCAGATATTGCACTCTTCAGCGATGGAGGATGATGAAGTGAAGTTAGAGAAAAGTTAATTTAATTCATGTCCAACTTTTTCCTATAAGGTTTGCTTTTCGTTGAAATACTTTATTCTGAAAATTATGGGATACAAACAGGTCGTGGTACTCGTGGTCACTGGTCTTCTATTTCGTATAATTACCTAACAATTATCAAAATCGGTTAAGTTGATCCAGAGATTTGCGCTTGGGAACACATTTTCGGTTAGATTTTTATATAGATAAGAAATCCTGTTTCTGACTAGATTTCGATATAAATTATTTATGAATAAGTTTATTTATGATATATAATTATTATTTTGTATAAAAAGTAATGTCATGTTAATACAATACAAATATTTTACATTAAGAACCATATTGTCATAGAAAAAATATTTTATAAAAAATAAATATTTGGTTGGATCCTTTTAGAGAAACGTTAAAATTCCCTACTTGCATAGAAACAGCAATTTAGGCGAAAGGATCCAAGTGCATATTTATAACTCAATAAATATTAATTATAGCAACACTATTATTTAGAACCTGTGTAAAGAGTAATATAATAGATATCATAATTTAATGTAGTTATCGGTGATATAATCAAAAAATATTTACAGTTTTATACTGGCGAACGAATCTGAGTTTGTACCTACGTAATTACGCTGCGCACGCGGCGCCAACTGTCGCATAGACGCACGTCCTCTCCCAATGAACGTCCCGGCGGGGTGCTGAAGCGACACCTTTCCAACCGGTACTATTTATATTATTGGCGTTTTCACACAATATCCTTCTGGATATAACAGCTTAAACACCATAGACCGCTTCATTGCGATTCTTTTGAATTGTTTTATATCACTTATATCAATTATCTACAAATCGCAAAAAGCTGCTTAAGTGCCAATTGTACCACTAAACAGATTTAGGTAAAGTTGTATTAACCGCCAAACGCCGCGAGTAAGGCTGACTGGTAAAATGGTTTAAGTGCCAGTATGGCTTCAAATTACAAAATTGTAAAATGTACTAAGTGATTTTATGTTATTTTTGACCAGAAGGCATTTTGTTTTATATCAATTACGCAATCAGGTAGGTCGCTTAAGTAACTAATGATACAAATTCACATTAGTTCAAAATGAATTAAGTCACAATGTTTTACTGTTTTAGTGAGGGTACAATGTTTTGTATAACTTTAGTTTTGATCAAGTATGTTTGAACATACAAATGACTAAAAAAGTGGCTCTTAATACATGAAAAAAGTATTAAGATTTCCAAAATCACCGTTGTCTTAAGCGCCAAAAAGTGCTCAGATCGAAACGAGACCCGCACCATTCGAAAGAGAAAAATCAGGCGATTCCAACGGTATATATAACTCATATTCGCCAAAAGTGGCGGATAATACATTTTGCCTTTCCACCGTCGATATTGTGTTTTCATAGTTTTTATACTTATCCTCTTTGTAGTGTAGATTCTAAGTTGACCGTTGTTCGATATACAACATATTGGTATTCGTCGTAGGGGGTACCAAATTTTAATTAGATTTTCGATATCCCTTATGGTTTTAAAAAAAAGCAAATAATTACAAGTGCTGATGCCAATAAATAATCGTTCATGATTTTTTTACACTTACTAGTCCCCTTCGTACTTATTCCCAACCTTGTAGATATTATATCTTAACCGTTTTTACCGAGGTGTATCCACGTAGGGTACACAAGACATAATACCTCTATATTTTATTAAATAATAACCCATGTAAATAAAAACATCCTTTTAAAAAACTGCATTTATTAAATTCTTATAAAAGTAATAAATAAAATTTCTTAAGGACTTTGCATATTATAAGGGTAAATAAAGCCATTGAGCAATTCAGGTATACATTTTCATAAAAGTTTGGTTTTATCTAAAATTATATTTGGAATGTAACTACATTTACATTATTTCTCTAAAGAATCAGAGCGGAATTGTACCTAAGTACTTATAATTTTACAACATCTCTGTAAACACACAAGAAATTAATTTACTAATTAAAATCTGTCATGAAT
Source organism: Plutella xylostella (assembly GCF_932276165.1). Taxonomy (NCBI): domain Eukaryota; kingdom Metazoa; phylum Arthropoda; class Insecta; order Lepidoptera; family Plutellidae; genus Plutella; species Plutella xylostella. Next base: position 3,257,099 of record NC_063984.1, on the reverse strand, counting down.
TCAGGATTAAATAAATTTTAGTGAAGATGGTAACAAAACTGGCTCAGCAGCATTTTATAAATGTCACAGCCTCTGAACTACTATACAATAATATGATATATATATTTACTTAATAATTAATAAGTACCTAATTACTATTTATCCACTAAGCTTAATAAATACAAATATTTTGTCTGGTCCACTAATCTTTGTCATGAAATACGCCCGTTTGTTCATCAAACATACCGGAATCTCCTCAAGACCTATAATAAAAGACCTAAGAGTACTATTTAAGGCACCAAATTATCTCATTTTCAAAATACCACATTGAAACTAAATTAAACCCCTGAGTCTATCCATGTTAAGTTCTACGATGAGTTCTAAAATATATTAAAAAAAAAAACATTAATAAAAGTAATATCAATCAACCTACGTATTCACACAATACATACGAGTACTTATCACAATATTATTTGTCTTATTAACACCATAGCTCTTCATGGAAAATACTTAATCTATCCGTAGGCACTCATTTCCTTCACAAATATCCTTATTTCTATTTAACCAATAGAACGTAAATGTACTAGGAAACTGGCGTCCACTAGCGTCTTCCGCTAACACAAGGTTCGACCAAACATACCCTTTTATGGCTATCACATCTTCAATTAACAACTGCTTTGTGAAATGGATAAAATATTTTTTCTCGACAATACTCGTAACGAACATTTTACTCATTCCAGAAATAATCAACTACACTAATTCGATGTACTTAGGGCACGCCGATTCGAACACTATGCCTCTCCGTACAAATCCACATGGTGTTTGGAAAAGGGAGCTGTATCCCGAAAGTCGGTGACTCAGCAGGTTGGAAAGAATTTCTTTGTTCAGTTAACCTCTTTCGGGATACAATTCCACTTTTGCCTAATCCTGTGCCAGCACCTTGGGCGCCTCCCATAAATATAAACGTGTATAGGAGGCAACCAAAACACTGAGGAAGCGGCTGACTGTGATTCTAAACCAAACGTGACCTAACCCTGGATTCTAATATCACTACGAACGACAGTCCCCGCGAGACCGCGATAGTCCGTTCACTGATGCAACATCGCTTATGACTTGACGAAGCCATACGAGTTCCAGTTGTGGATGTGTGGCAGCACCTCGTTGATGACGGGGTACCAGTCCGCGCCGGAGTAGTCGATGGCCGGTAGTTCACCGCCGTAGTCCGCCGGCAGGTGGGACGGGGCCACGTGCTTGTGCAGAGACGCCATCTTGGATCCGTGGAAGAAGATCTGCGAATTAAGGGAAGGGTTTGTTAGCTCATGAGTGTTCTTTGATCTACTATACGGATATTAGACAGACATTTGTTGAATCAGTAAGACCAAAGACCAAAGGTTCGTTGGAGCGAGTTCACTATTTACAGCTGTTCACGATTATTGGATGATGATGATGATAGGTTTATAGGCCTTTTTAACCTTTAACGCAGATGTTGAAAAATGGAAAGCCAAGGACAGAGTTTAGCAACACTCCTAAATAAAATATGGAGTCGTACACGTGTACATGATGATAATAAATATTGATGATAGCTCGAATGGACTTAGCTACATACACATAATGACGCCTCAGCAATATAGTTAGGCTAACTGATTAATCAGCTTAAGGAGTTGAAACTACATGTTCATGAGTTTTATTGCTCATTCTCCGTCCATCTCCACAAGCGGCCGTCACGGCTTCGAATGGAAACGGATGCGGTGGTATCCGACTTTCTGATATAGAGTCCACTTACTCTGTTCTTGAGCTTCTCCCTAATGAAGGGCTTGAACATGTTCCAGACGACGTTGAAGATCATGGGCTGCTTCACGAAGTGCACCTCTTTGAGCCGCAGCGGCATGGCGTCCTGGATGAACGTCAGCAGACGCTTCGAGAACGCCGGCGTCAGGCCCATCGTCTGCAACCAACATGGATTTATTTATTTACCCTGTTATTCATATAAAATATTATTGAAAGTTTTAGCTGTTGAACTGTTTTGTCGCTCTCTGGCAATTAAGACACTATCAGGTGGACTTAATGCTTAATGCTAGAAGCATTTTCTGCCATTCAACCTGCCATGCCTGCAATATGCACTTTCAAATCTCTGTACCTCCACAGAGAGTAGAAAGTGGATATTTATGATAAGTCAACGTTGCTTTATTGCTTCAGATATTCTTCAGTGTACTTATACGTAAGTATATAAATAAAGTGCATTCCGTTTTCTAACGTAAAAGTTGCTGTAGGTTCTTCTACATCCATTATTATGGTAGCCCATGTGTTTAAAATATGGCTAAAATAAAACCAAGGTACAACAACGGCCTACATTCTGGTATAGTATCTAACTGATTTGACATCTTGGCACGGATAATTTGTCATGAATTCTAGCTAACAAGGGAAAGCCTACAACAGTCATCGGATACCCGTTATCTTGATTGATAGTGTTTTGTTTTGATAACATTCAGATGCTGTTGTAAACCTAAATTGAGAGTAATTTGGCACAAACTCAACAATGTTATCAAAACATACCTACATAAATCCTACACACTATTTCACCTTTTAAAAATTCGATGATTGTTTTAGTATTAAAATCATTAGTATCAGAATCACGTATTTATATTATACTTATTGCATCGGTGCTGAAACATTAGACAAGCTTTATCATAACTATTTGGTGCTATTAAACATATAACGAACGCATATTCCTAATTGTATTTAACACATTTTTAGTTCAGTAATTTGAAGGTATTTTCTTGTTAAGGATGTTTGGCGAGAACCTTAAAGGAAAACCGACTTCCTGCCGAGTCGAGGGCAAGCAGCGGATATTTGTTCTAAACTATTTACATGTAGAACAACTAGACTACATACGTGGATGAGATAATATCCCTAAGTACTCGGTTAACTTCACGAGATTGCATCGAGAATATCACGCACTTGTGTGTATAAGATTACATCCTATTTGAGCGCACTTCTGCAGAATAGGTTGAGTAAGTACCGAAGTTATTATTCATAAAACTGTTTAGTATTCTGTGGCTGGACATGAGGTCCCTTGAATCGGAAACTGAGCCCTGAACGTGTCAAGTTCTGCTGATTTTCCTCACATCTTACCTGTGCTAAGACTCAACCTTAGCTGGACATAAACCATCGGTTAGAAGTCTTACCACAAATCTAGAAACATGTAAAACAGAAGCTTAGGGCTATCAAATGCCTATGTCCCATATTCTTTTAACCCGTGTATTAATATCACTCAACTTAAATAAAACTGTAATGTTTTTTAATGGAACTAAAAAGCCGAACCTTTCGTTTAACCTATCTACTTCCGGTTTCGCTACCGGAAACGGACGCAAGTTCTTGCTGATAAGCCGCGGTGAATCATACCACCTCTGTGAAGGTGCATCGTGATCGGATTCTCAACTAGAAGTGGTAATGGTAAATAAGCAACATTCTGTAAAAGTCTCACTACAAAATGGCAATAGGGCATTTTATAAAAATACCTGATAATTAGTACTTTTATGATGATGATACTGAGTGCCGTGGATAAAATAGTTTCATGGAATCTAATAAAATATACTATACCTACCTAGTAGGTACCTAGGCTTAGGTAGGTTACTTTAGTACTGGTACCTTATAATATCATAGCACTTAGTGAACTTTGATTTCCAGTGTTAGATGTCGTAATATGAACAACGTGCACCATACCATTCATTATTTCATCTTTAGTAAAAATAAAAAGGAACTACTTTAGGTAGGATATATAATATTACTTTGTTGATATCACAAAAGGCAGCATGATTCATGCGGTGTCAAAGTATACAAACAAACGCGTATCTTCAAACGCAGTATTTATCCAAGTTTAACATAAACATTTGTTTTGAAACAACAATGGAGGCGGATGGACTGTCGTACGTACATAAGTACATGTAAATAATAAGTAAGAAAGTACAGAGTCCCTTTTATTGTTTTTGTATAAAATTGCGATTCCGAATTATACTACATACTTAACACAGTAGGTTTTTAATAAACCTAGACTAGGGTTTGTCACCGAGTTGATCAATCTTAATCCTAACTAATATTATAAATGCGAAAGTAACTGTGTCTATCTGTTACTCTTTCACGTCAAAACTACTGAATGGATTTGAATGAAATTTGGTATACATATGGTATAGACCCTGAGAAAGAACATAGGCTACTTTTTATCCCGGAATTCCCACGGGAAAACTTTTTAACAACAACAACAGCTAGTTAATCTCTTTCTACTTAGTGACAAACCCAAGTCCTGATGATTGTCACTGACACGCTAAGAAGAAGAAGAGTAGGACTAGGCTACGAGTTCCAAACATTCCCAATGCCCGTCCCGGTGGCACCGTCCACAAAACAAATCTGATTTATTATGTAACACTCACAATGTTTACATTTTCATCGAGCTATTGCAATAACGGAATGTCGTGCATATCAATCAAACGGGTAAGTTTCAGCTCGCTTCATCAACATGCGCACGCGCATCCTAAATGCTCACACAGAATGAAAGTGATTTATCCACTCTACAACCGTGTGATAACATAAACATACCCCCTTATTCATAGAAAAGTTACAATACGTTTTAACTAATAAACTGTTTTGTCCCTCTCCGTCAAGGAACAAATTGTTCTTTGTCGGAGAGGGACAAAACAGTTTATTAGTTAAAACGTATTGTAACTTCTCTATGAATAAGGGGGTAAGTTTTTCCTATTATCTTTGCGATAAAGATGAAAAATTTCCATTTTCTTCTTTTAAAATATGTGTTTAATTTACTAACGTCATGGTATATAATATATATCTGATGGAAAAAAAATAACATAAGTAAGTATATAATAATAAGTAGGTCACTTAAATCATGTAAACAATGCCTTCAGTAAACTACATTCGAATAACTTCCTGAAAATAATCGGGCAGTGGGCCAGCCGCGTGCGCAGAAACTGACTCAAGGCGATATCCACCTTAAAATGTAATATCCAAAAAGCTAAAATTCCTTGGCAAATCAGCTAGTTATTGTACATCTCTTTCATTAGTTGCAAGACAATATTCTTTGTTGATGAGCTTGTGAGTTGTGTGACAATAAAAATACGTATTGAATTACAAAACAAGATCATCTTGAAGCTTAACATAAGTATTTGAAAATAAAAATAATTATTTGAAATAAAATTACTAATGGGATTTGGTAACGTGTAACTATCAGTATAATCAGAGACATCGCTTCTACCTAAGTGGAAGATGTTCAAATCCCCCCTGTTTAGTGGATACTATTGACTATTATATTCTATTCTAGGACCTTTCTAAAATGGACGCTTATGGGTGTTTATGTGTAATGTAGTAAACTTTTACCAGTATGTTATTGTAGTTTATCACATGAGTAATGTACAATTGTTATAATATAACATTACATTAGTCACACTTGTAAACAAAAGACACGCAATTAGGTAAGTACAAAGGTACTACAGAACTTTCCAGAGGGAGTACAAAGTACAGCTTTACATAGTTTTGGTAAAAGTTTTAATTTTCTCGAGGAAACAATTTTATTGTGAAACTTATGTTAGAAAAGGTAGCTGTAGGTTATTCACAATTAACCAAATCGGAATACCCTCCTTTTTTAAGTCGGCAAAAAAATGTTCGCATTATTGTTTCCGACAAGCCATTCGTGATTACAGCAGATACAGCAAAGTAAACGTAAGCTTTTGTCCATATTGTAGGTATATTATGTACTGACCTGTCCCCAGCCCATGTTGTGGAAGTCCATGAGCACGATGGTGCCTCGAACCTGGGACTCGGGCTCCAGCATGGCCGCCTCGTGGATGAGGTAGAACAGGCGGAACAGCTGGTCCGCGTTCACCTTCTTGGGGTCCCACGAGCCTGGAAGCAGGTGTGGGGTGTGATTAGGTGACACTAATGAGTAGAATGGGGTCCACCAACCCGCACTAGGCCTAAAACCCTTACTTCATTGAAAGGAGACCCGTGCTCCAGCAGTGGGGACATAATGGGTCGTGATGATGATCATGATCCTCGACCAATGAACAGCTAGCCATTAACCGAATGCTCGGCCGAGGACACTGTCTCAATCAGGGTATTCACATGAAAAATGCATACCGAGAGACTACATAAAACTCTTGAATGGAACGTGAATTATTATAGTTAAGTCAGGTTTTGTTTTGTATATTTGTAGTTAAACATAAGGCATGCCGCCCTTTGGTCGTCGCAATATGAATACTATCACAAATTATATTTTGCTCAAAGCTAAATAGAATCTATCTCTTACGCATTATGCAACAGTATAGCTACGTACATAATTATGATCACTGTGAATCGTTATAAGAGAGATAGAGTCTACTTCTTATCTTTATAAATACAAGCACACAATAACAACGGATGAAGATCACACCTTGTTATTGAGAAAAGATAATCATCATAAATCGTACTGATCTTATTATTAACTTTAATTACAAGGAAGTATAAATATATAACTAAATTTAAGGCATTTCTTATAGGTTTCTATTACATTTATTTCCTTACTTGTATATATTTAGCAAATTAATAATCGTAGACTAAGGAAATACTATATGCTAATGATCAAGGGAATGTCATTATTGTCTTATGTTGTGCATACAAATATGTTTTTGCAGTTCATCTGAATGACCTCGTAAAGTTGTACTTAAATTTATAATAGCACTTATCTATTATTGTGGTAAAATTAAATTTCCGGTAAGTATTCTCAAACCAAGGGCTTAGCCTTAAAATTAAAACTAAAATGGTAATCGACATAAGGGCTTCCTCAGATTTAAGTATACAAGCATCATCTATGCAGAGTTCCGTCAGTTTCAAGTTAATATTATTATAGCTACCGGTGTAGCGATATGCTAAGTCTTGCACATTGTACAAATAAACACTTGTGCTGTTTAAATAACAACCTTTTAGACCATCTTAACTTTATAAAACCCACACCGTAATGATGAAATTTCGTATTTTTTTACGTGATAATTACATTGATGAATTGTAATTGATGTCACTTCTCAAGCGTTAGCCATGACTCTACAATGCCAAGGACCGTAAATATTCTTATTTTATAAGACCTCTACACTGGATCATTAAAAATCAAAATCGTGTAACATAAAACATCCGAAACTCAACTTTATAATTAAATAGTTATAGGTGGTTACTTGTATTATTAAAGTATTTGGACTGTAACTACCACATAAACGGTACTTACCAAGATATTTTGTAATTTATAAGTATGAGTTAAGTTAGGTAGGTATATATCCACTAATAAGTATATAAAGATAACACATTGAAGGGTTTTATGAAAAGGTATAAAATATGTTTGTGTATAAAAATATATATTTTTTGGTTTGAGTACAGTACAGCTTACCAAGTCAAGTCTAGTGTTATTGTCATGGCCCTTAATTACGTTAATAACAATTAACAATGGTCGAAGGTCTCAGGACTGGTGTTACCATCAACTGCGCCAACTGTCAATTATGCATACTCTGATTAATAATGATAATCCTCACCACCAACATTGACGATGAGCACGCGGCGGCCCTTGTGGTCCCTCCTCTTCATGACATTGACGAACTGCTGGTTGGTGTTAGCTAATGCGTCGGTGGTGGTACGGTAGCTGTACTTACTAACTCTTTCCGCTCGAAGATAGTGGGAGATTGGCCGTCCAATGGTATCAGGCATACTATTACATTGCGGATATCTTTTACACGTCAATTCCTCACCTCCAACATTGACGATGAGCACGCGGCGGCCCTTGTGGTCCCTGCCCTTCATGACGTTGACGACCTGGTGGTTGAGGAAGGCCTCCTTCTCATCATCAGGAAGCAGGTTGTCCAGCAGCGCCGCGTTGTCGCGCTTGAACTCCGCCACGCGACGCATCTGCAGATGGAAAGAGAAGAACGTGATGAAAATCCTTGTAGATGCAGTGTCTGAAGTATTGCCACCGTATAGGCAAAGCGCTTAACGAATATATTCCCAGGGGGTGGTTAACGGTCGTCCGTTATCATAAACATATCGAAAATTAAAACAACTTGATGAATAAAACTAGTTGGGCGTAACTATATGGGTAAGGTCAAAATAAAACGAAATATTACAGCTTTTTGCCTTATAAAGGGCCAAAGAGAGGGAAATGAAATTTTTTGCTGAAGTTATTTCAGACACACAGAAACGAAGAAAGGTTCCGTCGCTTTTACATAAGTAGATTTGAATTTTAAAAATATTCAAAATTTGCACTGGTTTTCGGTGCCGATGCCGATATGGCCTCAGGATAATCCATGCAATGTATATTTTTTTCTTTCGCTACAGAGAGACGCATTGATACACTTATACAATTTTTTGTTGTTTGGTCATAGTTAGGAGATGCATTTACCCTCCAATAGCCTTCATGAAATAGTTTATATGACATCATACACATCGTTGTCCATTTCTTACATTGCTATAACATTCAAAAGTCATGCAATTTCAGCTTGTTATCATAATACTGAACAGTTTACATTACTGAGCACAATAGAGCACCATGCTTCCTCGTGGGTTTCGATAATACGATGTGCATAAACCTACGTAGATACAACAATAAAGGAAATTACTTTACAGCAATTTATAGCTAAGGACGATTCGCGATTCGAACAAAGGACGAAGAAAACTATAAAACAGCAAATGATGCAAATCACGTAGCCACGTAACTCTCCGCATCGACGGCTGAGCCATTAGGTGTTGCAGTTCTGAGGGCCGAGTGTAGGTTTTTCTCAACCGATCCTGCAGTGGAAATCGACGCTTTGTATGGCGCAGAGCAGCACGTGGTCGTGGTGGCGACTCTCCCGCGCTATACGAAGTTGCGTTTACTTGCCACAACCAATCATGTCCCCACTGCTGGGGCACGGGTCTCCTTCCAATATAGGAAGAGTTTAGGCCTAATCCACCAAGCTGGCCTAGTGCGGGTTGGTCCGCCACTACTAGAACGGTGTGAAAACCCGCACTCCGCATGCTACACATTGCGTTCCCCGGTGCGGGCGGCGTGGATGGATATCGAAATAAAACTCTTGACCTCGACTCGAGCGTCTTTGTTTGATAATTTGTTACGTTATGCTGCACGCCGGCGCGGCGCGTGCGCATTATACAGTTGCTCAACTGGCGGCAGAGTCGCGGGTGAATGACTGATTGCTAACCACGCCGCCGTCGACACCACTTTCTCACCAGTAAATATCATGTGCATTGAAATGATGGTAAATAGTAAATAACTAGGTTAGGTAGGTACTGTTATAGTAATTTGAACTAACATACATTTACAAATTTTCCTGAAAATTCTGAAAAGTCTTCCATATGGTATGAATATAGGATAATCAATTTTATTGAATAATTCCTACCAAAATTTATGGAATACTTTTCAGAATTTCAGGAAATGGTAAGTAAGTATAAGGTCGCGAAATATAATAATTAACTTGGTTACGGTTACAGGGTGGGGTGGATTAAACATAGCTCCTGAAAAACGAACTAAATATAACCAACTCAGTAACTAACATAGTATAAGTTATTTATGTGCAGTTTATCGTTCATGCCTAGGTCAATTATTATCACTCGATAACAAACTGTTTACAAACATGTTTTACATTAATACGTATACCTAAGTACGATTTAAAACAATAACAAAGAACTTATGATCTCTTGCCCAAGAGCAGTCCGCAAGGTCTTGGAAGACTGTTATTTTTTTAATCGGGTCATGGATTCTAAAACGTAATTACTAGTAGGTATGTGTACTTATAGATTTGAAATGCTTTAAAGTAACACATATTTTAGGCAACGCACGATATGTAGACGGTACGTACTTACTACTTACACACTTACTTAATGAAGACAAATTATCTAAGTTTGGCCTCTAAATTCTATTTTATTTGTCAGTCTATGCAAACCACATAAAAAAGTAAAGAATAATTAGTGATAATGTACCTACCAGGGTTTTTCTTGCGTACTTAAGACTATTCAATTGTATTTCGTCCTAACGTCTTTAAAATATTTTTACATACTTAACCTTACCTTATAATTAAATAGGAAAAGCTTAAGTTTTGTGCAATTAAAGTGGCTAAATAGATTCCACGGTCGCTCAATCACAAACGTTTCAGATCACGCTTAGGTAGATATAACTACTCAATTAAGTATTACTTAGCGTCAATTCAGACACTAGCAGAGATTCCATTCCAAAGTTGTGCTTAACTTCACATTCTCAAGCGTAAGAAACTGGGCATAAGGACGGTCTTCCACTGTATCTAACTAAACTAGTCGGAGTAAACTGTAGGTACCTATGTACTAGTTTATATTATCTATGGTACTAGTACAGACGAAGGTCCGCCTAGTGATAGCTATCACTCGTCTCCGTATCGCCACACACACACACACACACACACAATCCGTGTCAGCTAAACGCATAAACAAACTCTACACTAACGTCCGGTTCATATCATTCGATAGCCTCTGTGTTATTGTAGGCACTTGACAAACTAGAAGTAACAACATGGTATACAGGGTATTATTTTTAAGGAGAATAAAGTCTAAGAGCTGTATAAGGGGTCTGGAGTCTGGAGTGTAAAGAATAAGTTGCAGAACGCACAAAAAGTCTGATACACTACTTCCTGAAAGGTTCAGGTTTTTTTTTTTAAATTTGAGGTATTTTTATTTATAAACGATTTTATTTATAGTGTAAGTACTTAAGAACTTATATTTTGCAACACCCTGAGGTTGTATAGCTGTATACAACCGTACCACAAATCAATACCATATCAAGAAAACATGACAGCTCGTTAATACAGTCATTTCATACTTTACAGTCCATAAATTTTGATTAAATTATTAAGAATAAGATGTTATCTAAATTTATGGCTCTATAAAACTGTAATAAAAATCTGACTTAGGAACTATACTAAGTTATTCGAAATAGAGAGTGTTTGTTTTTAATACATAGGTAGTTAATATTATTATGAATATAGTCAGCCCTAAAGGACCTATAGTGCACAAGATCACAATTTGGCCCATGCTGATGCTGATCCATTGGTTATTGTGTACTGGGGTGATGATAATATTTTTATTCTGTGCCTTCAGAACCGAAATCAATGTACCAACAAACCTTTTCTGTGGGCAACGGCTGCTGAGGCGGCGGCGCGCACTCACAACTCTCACGAGTAATTAAAATCGTTGTTGGTACATTAATGTCGATTCTGAAGGAACAAAATTAAATTCATATCATCACCACGGCTGCGGCGGCGTCGGCGCACCCGCTCTTGACCTGTTAATGGCCGGAGCCGTGAGGTTTCCACACGTTTCCTCACCGACCACCGGCCAACCTGCGTTTCCTTTTGTTATTACCAGTATATTTCATTTTTTCCTGTGACATGCTCCGGTTGGAATACAAATTTATTCGTCATGCTCTCTTTTTCCTTATCTTATCTGGGTGGATAATGGAAATTTACGTGGACCCGTAGAGGTTATAGTCATATATTTTGGATGCTAAGTTCTGGCCAGCGATGATCAGACATTTTCGTTTCGTTTGAAAGAATAGTTTCGGGTTGAAAAACAAAAAGCTGAAATTGCATACCTGACTGACGGTTTTCGAAATAGTTTATTAAGTAAATAGATTTGAAGATGATTTACTATTTTAGGTAGGTAGTTATTCTAAGTAATAATAAGTAACACAACTAAATAAAGAATAAGAAGTTCATTGAAGCGCCGGCGCGGCGACCACCAGAATCGTCAACAACAACAAGATAAGGCTGGGTACACACTGCTTATCGCTTATCTCCGACCTTTGACATTGCTCTCATTGGCTATCTCTTCCTTCCAACGTCCGCTGCGCCCGCGCAACAGACCAGCGCTTTATCGTACACAAATTATGAAGACTCAACATAAATTATCATCGTAAGATACCTAAATACTGAATAGTGGCTTGTATCAATAAATACATATTATATTGCTTCCTTGTTTATCAACTTCTCATACAGCATTATTACTTTACACTTATAGTAAGATCGCAAATATATTTTGATACATAACTATCTATGCGGTTAGCTTTAGATAAACCATTACGAATAGCTCATTATGATAAAGATCAATAAGTAGATAAAGATCACAAGTAAAGCAATAGATGACATAATAATCTAGAGCATAAAGTAATGTTACATGCCGTGGATAAAGTTTCTCGTCAAGTCTTCATTTAACCACAATGTCCCTGACCATAATAAATATAATCGGGAACATAATCTGCTTGACTACAAATTGCAAAGTACCTAACCATCGCTGTCTGATTTCTCGCACACGAAACGATAAGTAATTGTTTGGCCAGTAATTGTTGGGGTCTAGGACGGTACCGAAAGAGCGACTGCTTTATAATTATAAGTAGTTACTCAAACAAAACACATTACATTACACATTAGGTTAGTTGAACGCGTTGCGCAAAGTTGCCGGCACAATAACGCTGGGCGATGCAACGCTGGGCGCTGGCGCGGCCGATTGTGGGTCAATGTTGGCCGACCCTAGTGTGGACACACCTTAAAACATTTAAGATTGATAAGCTGGAGGCAGATGGATGTTCCTGAGCCGTCATAATATTATTACGATGAAATATTTCATAAACACTGCTGTGATTTGTTTGTAGCCTGGATTTTATAGGACAATGGTAATTGGTATATCCACCTGATTGTTCTGTACCCTACTAGTTTATTTTCAACTTCATCTGTAGCATAGGTGTCTTGAGTCTCCAGGCAATGGCCTACTAGTTTCTATATAAGGCACAGTAAACAATGTGCGGACAAGCAATTAATATAAGGAAGATCGCAACTACTGCGTCTAAGTCTATAAAATCGAAATAACTTTGATGAGAAACTGTATCGTTAACTATTGGCAACGTTTCATTACCCAGCAATTCATTATAGTTTCATTACCAAGCAATAAAATCTCAATATACTCAATGATGATATTAGAACAAGTACATATATCGCAGATCACAGCTTTGTTAAGCCAGCTAGCTAAGTAACAATTAATTATTTTCATGCAATTTTATCATAGCAATTATACGGTGCATGAAAAATTAAGAAATCAGCACATCTTGATTTTAGATGTGCAATTAGGTGTTTGCACTTTATTTATGACGGGCTATCTTAACTTTTTGCAACCTGAATTTCATAATACACTGTCTGGCAAAAATAAATATACAAGATTTTCATTTACTTTTAAACACTGAAATGAACTTTAGACCTTTAGTTAAAAATACGAAGGAATTTATCTTAAAATGATTGTAGTACTTGCATAATTTTTCAGGGCACTATTAGTTGTGAGTCTAGTTATTGTGTAGTTATAACCAGCGGTTTAATATTAAAGTACCTACATATCTATAATTTCATTGTATCTGGGTGGTTGAGCAGTCAATGCATGTTACGTGCAGTTTCATAACATTGTTATCATTAACAATGGATACAATTATGTGTTATGTTAATAAATATAATCTTGTATGTTAGCATTTACTCAAGTACTCGTAGCTGATATTGACATTGACGGTCTGTTAATTGAGTGTTAAGTAGGTGTTACCTAGTAGGTACCTATGTATTTAATTTCTGTCTTAGTCCCAAATCTTAATATGACTATATTATGAAATCTACAGCATCAAAATTTTTGTCTCTTATTCAAAGTCTCACTAAAATGACCCAAACTTCAGCACCAAACAATTGAAATCAAAGACTCACCAAAGCCATCGCGCTTTCCGGGTACCACTTGCAAGGCCTCAGGAATATGGTGAGCAGGTCATCGTCGTCTCCGAACTTGAGGTCCTTGTTCTCCTTCAGCAGCTCCCGGAGCCTCTCCAGCGCCTCCTTGACCCTCTCGGGGGTCTCCCGGAGTTCCTTCTCAGCGAACTCCCTGGTCTCTGGGGACAGTTCCACCGCCCGCTCGAGTCTGAAGTCTGAGGATGTCATGGTGCCTGGGGAGGGGAGCGAATGGTTAGTCAATGGTAAAAGTGGTGCCGGGTGCTGGTGATGGTGACTGTAATGATGATGCTTGAGGGGGAGCATGGAACGAGCTTCGCGTCCAGTGACGTATATCTACTGTACTTTATACAGGTGTCATAACATAACAGCAATATGACCTTAGATTAGGCACCCTAAGCAGTCAGCGACTGACAACTTATGTGACTTCCAACCCAAGTTCAGCTCTGTACTAGTGTTTGTCACTGACACGCCAAGAAGATAAGTCAATATAGATTTGTTTAGAATATTGTAGAACTTAGCAGTATGACAGCTAGGTCTCTAGCATTAAGATGTATACCTACTAAGTCCAGTGTAAGATAAAGAAAGGCAATAAAATATAAACTATTTTCAGGTCAAGCCTTATCACTATCATTTACATACGTAAACGATGAAATATACGGAAAACAATCATACTTATTGAAGCGTTAAAAATATCTCAAAAACTGACTTTATGATTAGTTGTGTAAATCTTGTTTTGTAGTGGCATAATTGAAGTTTTAACAATGCTAAAATTAAACTTACTGTGGCAACGAACTTTATGGAGTAACAGTACCAACTAATACTAGGTAATACTAGGTAAGTAATAAAACATATAAAAGGCAAAGATTCATCCAAGAATGCACCCTACTTTCCTACTCTGTTCAGTATGACCTGGGTACTACAAAATGTTAACTTTATAAATCTACAAACCAAACCAGATTTGGATCTAGAACTCGCTGCACTAAATATCACCAGTTGTTAGTGTTGCAATGTTTCCGGTCACAGCGCGGTCCAGATCTAGCCTTTTTCTTTGCCGCCAGCATGTAGCATGGTGTTTCAACACATACCCGTCAATTTAGTAAAGTACAGTTAGCTGCAAGAAATCTGATCCCCTCTCAGTAGCAATGTCACTCTAAGAGAGGTCAGGTTTATGTGCGGGCCACTGTACAGCCAGTATAGGATACATTATTAATCATTTTTTATTCTCGTTTAATTCAAGATTGATAATACTCATCATTAGCTTACATCATTGTACCTTTTCTCTGTAAAAACATTAGAGACGTATTTAAATCTTATTGTAAATGTGATCGTTCAAACAGTAGTTAAAGTCTTTTTATGTCCTTTTAAAGTTTAAAGAGCACGGAGTTCATAAATCACTAAAGTTACGAGTAACATCGTTTACATTAAGAGGTACTCGTAGGTACTGAGAGGTTTTGTTATTTACTCTTAAATGCCGATGTCACATTATTTAATGCATCGGTACACAATGAAGTTATAATATACAAAAGAAGATTGTAGTAAAAAATAAACACAATTAGCTACTTTGTGTATGAAATAAAAATATCCTGTTTGTACTTCAAAAATAACACCATTAGCGTAATTAAGAGCTTCACATACTTAATTATATTTCCTATCTTTCGTAAGCAGGTCTAGATAAAACTAGGTAGGATCTAGATAGTGTTTCCCGGTACCTAATGGTGTGGGTTAGCCGTGACCACCGGTAGCTGAGATTGCCTCAGGTGAATCTAACATCCTACGGAAATTCAGCAACAGAAACCTTTTTTACTATGTTTAATATGTTAATAACTTTATATTATCTTCTTCTTCCTAATGTTTTGACACACCTAACTTCAGCCGCTCACAAGTTAAAGGAGCTTTTAACACTGACAATGGCTTTAATTGAGCTACGAAGTGCTTAAAAATATAACATGAACTACAGAAAAGTTTTCGTCAAATGAATTTTCAATAACACGAGGCCATACTCTGTTACTATTCCAGCTGCTTATAAGTACAAAGTTTACCTTCATACTAAAGTATTATCACAAACACTCCCACTATTGTTAGGGACTCTGCGTCGCCCATTGAAGATACAAGACAGGATTACATTAGGATGTCGATAAAATAATCAAATAATAAGTGTCGTACAATGTTGTTTTGTAGTTAGCACGATCAGCATTTAAAATGCATAGTAGTGTCTGCATAGACTTACATAATAATCAGCGTGGTACACGAGTACCCCACCACATATACCTACATATATGCATGTATACACAACACATATTATATGCTGTTCTTTTCTATACATGATCCTCGACATATCCCACGATACTACGGGGCACTAATATTTTTTTTGGTCTTGACCTTATCCATCCAGCCATCATTAAAGCCATCGTTAAAGCCATAGTAGGTATCTCTCCCGTACTCTCTACTCGTATTCCTATACCGTAAGTAGGTATATTTTTAAAATTAAGTAACGTTTCTAAAGAAGACTGCTAATGAAATATGTATCGAATTTGTTCTCAGCAATTGAGCAATATCTACTTGAAAATTATAATAGCCAAAAAAACTTAAAAACGCACGCTAGCACTTTTTTAAATACCTGTGTGAAAAAATATAATAGGTACCACCTTGGTAGCTAGAAATATATCAGGCCCGTAGGTGCTTATGTGTACCTACATACCTAATAACTTAATTGGTGGATGTGATGACACCATAGCCCAGATTTTGTCTAAGATCGGCTGAATTTATGTGAAACTATGCTGATCATAGATATATGGTGATATAGCAAATATGATGACATTGTAAGTACTGACTAATTGTATATTTTTGCTTCTCCGTATTATTTTATTCTTCTCTATAATATTTTTTTACATCTTACGTAGTCACGTGATAATTTTCACAAATTTTCAAATCTTTCAGAAAAGTAAAGCTAAAAATATACTTATTAAACGATTTCCAATTCTTTTAAAATATTAATTAACCGACTAGACTAAGACTAAGAGAGACTATCTAATCATTCTGTATTTTGTGATGGCTACAACATATTATGGAGATGTAATGTAAACTGTAGGTTTAATAGGCAACACGTTTTAAAAATTGCATGGTATTGAGTAAATGCAGGTATAAAGTAGGTAAGTACTTATAGACATTTGTATATTTTTTTGTTTTGTAAAAGGTGAGTGAACAGACAAGGCCTGTTATTGCATTGCACTTTGTGTCCCAAATTCTTTTCTAACCGTGTGTATTGTGACTTAATGTACCTATTAAGTAACAAATCTTTGATGAAAGGTTACGTAAAATGGTTTATATATATTTGTTAGATATAATATGTATAAGTAGGTGTATGTATAATAAGGTTTTCGGTAGATAGGTATACTACAATTTGTTAACTTTCCCTATACATTTATCACCCTAAGGGTCTGTTCCACAATGTCTGGTTAGTGGCTACCTGACGGATAAAATACATGCTGTCACTTTCTGTTATTATTTTTTAGACAGTGACAGCATGTATTTTATCCGACAGGTAGCGACTAACCAGACATTGTGGAACAGGGGCTAAAAGTCAAAAAGTAAAAGTTTAGAAAAATAGCCTTCAAGCTAGTCAGCCCCTTTCAGCTATACCACTTTTGGAACACCCTTATACCTAAGTAAATCCTTTTGTTAGATTAGCTTCTATGTACAAATGGAGATAAAAATTATAAGTATTTTTTTTATATTACTTGAGTATTACTTCCACCAACCATAAACAAAACATTCATTTTAGCATCACCCATCATCAGGGCCATCAGTCAATAATCGTCCACTGATGTACTTATAGGTTTTACAGGAAGGTTGCAAACGTGGTGTAGTAAGTCGAATCAGATCAGATCATCAATCTAAATAACTTTTATAATACGACTGCAACAAATCTCAAAATAATCATTGTTTTGTTTTTCCATATAAACTTTTTGGTGATAAATTGATAGTGAGTTGAATTTTTCTTTGCGGAATTTTCACTAGTAGTAGAACAAACTTTGTTCTGAGTTCTGAATAACGAGCTGAACCACAATTTTTCAAATTACTACACTTATATCTATAACTTTTGCGACATTCTGTAGGTATCATGCATCCATAAGTAATTAAAAACTTTCAACTTAGAAATCACAATAAAAAAAAGAAAATTATGTTACATACATGCACTGACAGCGGAACAATAGTATCACAACAGGGTCAAACGAAGATCACAAACTGGTTGCGTTCTGGTTTCCGATCGATAGATCGATCGATCGATGCGCGCGCGATACGTGCAGTGCGCGCGGCGGAGGAGCGGGCGCGAGCGAGAGTGCGCGCGCGCAGCCCCGCGCCGGCTTATATGAGCCACGCGCTGATAGCACGCGCTTTGTCCCCGAGCCCTTGTCACTGGCGAGGGATGGACAAAGAGGCGCACTGTTTGTTTTTTAAAACAACGAGAATTATGTAGGTAAGTACTTAATTATGTACTTTCTTTCTTTAATGATTTTCTGTTTCAGTGCTTTTTTTATACTACCTACCAATAGGTATTGTACCTTGGAATGGTCTTATTGTAACTATGAACGGAATTATTTCAGTTAAGTAGCTACATGCGCCAAAGGCTGCCCATAGTTCTGTTAGCTCACCCGATGGTTCCATAAAACGTTATAGGAGCAGGGGCTAACAAACATAACTGACCGAAGAAATGTGGGAACGGCATTGCACGACTGCACGTTGTACCCTTTTACCTCTGCCTAGTTACGTACCCAGTCAAGGATTACTGCTGGTTATGGTTTTTCTGAAAGAAGAGTGGAAATGATCTGTGGGTAATGGAGAACGTACTAAGTATTTCATACTTCTACTTTCGAACAAAAGTTTAATGTTTTACATGGCTTAATTTTTTATTGGTGCCTTCGTAATCGATACCTTTATTTTATTCAAAGCGATCCAGTTATCCTAACTTTACATGAAGTAGGTACCTACTTACTTAACTTCGTCAAAGTCATATATCATAATATGAGCTATGTTAATTGTGATTAATAACTAGACTTTGCCCATTGCACTAGGGCCCCGTGTCCATAGTGTGTATGACTCAGATTACACTCGGTCATGTTGTGTCCATCTGTAAGTACATCTACATTTCCATTTCATTGTAAATTATTGAGCATCGAAGCATACATGAGAAAATCAACTTTATAAATAAAATAAGTACACTGTAAGTAGGTACTGATGATTACCTATTTATTAGAAAATAAAGTTTATTTTCAGTAAATGCCCTATCCACTATTTAAGGTACTTCAGTTTCAGTAAGTATTTAAGGGACACCTTGAAGGTAAGTAGATAGAATAGATAGAATATTCTTTATTTGTACACACACACATAAAAGAAACTTACATAACTTAAATACTATAAACTATGTACAAAAAATGTAAGTACTTTATTAGACAATCTTATTGAACACATTTATTGTTATTACAACTTAAAAAACTCATTAACAAAATGCAATTCCACTCAAACAAATGGTTTTACTATGATTACACAGCGATTGATCACTAAGTACAAACAACAAAATACAAGCAAACTCTCAACCACAAAACCCAGTTCACCCATACAAGTGCGTGAACTGTACGATGACGATAAGGTAGGTGGTGAGCAGCGCCAGCAGCGCGGCGGGCAGCGCGCCGTCCACGCGCAGCAGCCGCCACACGCTGTAGCTGAAGGGCCGCAGCTGAATGTAGCGGAGAAACCGCTCCAGCTGCTCGCGCCGCCGCTCACCTGCAGCAGAGCATCAGATGATGACTACTGGTACCATAACATCATTAGCTTTTAACAATCCGTAAGCAGCGTCCGTCGCTCGCTTATCAAATCTGACGTAACTTGTATGCATCTGACAGATGTTTGGCGGACGGGCGGGGCTGCTCGTGGATTGTTAATTGGTAATGTGTCGGTGTTAGTACGGTAGCTGAGTCGTGAGCACAAGTTTCGATCCTCCGTTAACGTTGCGTATCGTCAACTGTCACTGTCAAAATGTAAGGCAAATTTGTTAGTTCCAAAAGTGGCATTTGTTTTTTCCATGTTAGGTGGAATTTCACCAAACGCTAAACGTATTTAGTAGCCTGTCATACGTCTGTCAGTTGGTACAAAATGTATTTAAAATTTGATTTAAATACGTTTAGCGTTTGGTAAAAGCGACCCTTCGTGTAGATTCGAAAATAGTATCGAATCCTGTGCTCGCGCCTCTGTTCCACCACCGACACATTGTAAACAATCCTTAGGCGAGCAACGCTGCAACACAATCATCACGAGTTGGCGAGACAGATTTTTACAGCGGATAGACAAACATTTGTCAGGTAAGCAATGCTGCCAGCATTGTTGATTGCTAATGTGCGGTGCCGCGGTAGGGGTAAGGTAGCTCATACAACAACTACTGGATACCGTCTCAGCTAGTCGGTCCAGCTGGTCGTATAAGTACATAGAAGCAGGACAGTAAATTTGATATTTAAAACAACAATACAATTACATATTGATAAAAAATCAGCAGATACTTACATCGACAATCAATAAGAGTATTGAGATAGAAAATTTTTATTTTCTCTATTTCCGATTGAATCATCTCAACTACAAATGCCGGAAGGACGGGCATGATGCCCCACTGCACTATTTCGAACCCAATCAATATCAAGTGAAACAGTGGCACCTGAAACAACATTTCGATTACGAAAAAAAAACATAACACCGTGGAATTATGTTCAGTAAGTAAAATTCTTAATTAAGTGAGTAAATAATAGAAGCAAGCTCACTCACCGAGTTATTTTCGAAGGACCAGAGCACAGTGTAAATTACACACATGATTTTTGGGAATGAGCATACTAAACTTAGCATGTACTGAAATAATGAAAAAAACAATACTTAGTCCAATTAGAATAATAAAATGAATGTGAAACATAGTTAAATATGTTTACAGGAATACAGCATATTTACCATTGGATTTATCTGTTTTGATGTATTATCTATAGAATCAAGTATTTCGCTAAATATTAACAAATATTGCTCATCTGGCTGGATTCTTACTGGTCCTCCACCGACGCAGTTCCTTGTATCACCAGACATGACAATATGTTCCCTTAAGAGTTTTATTCGCAAATAATGTACAGAAAAGAAAAGCAATCGAGGAATTTGTATCAAGTCGACGGCAATAATGATGTATTGAATCAGAACATGTAGAACTACATTCACATCGTAAATATTGAAAGAAGCGAAGAAGCAGCCCCCGAGCCCCCCAATGATTCTGCGGATAAAAATGCTGAAGGCAATGAGATTGTGAAATTTCCTTAATTTATCGAATTCTTTCAACCCAAAGCCAAGTTTTGAGTCTACAGTTTCCAATGGTACAAAATATTCTGTCGTAGAAGAAACAACTCGGAAACAAGTATTAAAAGCTGAACCAATATACTCGACGGCCAAAAATATAAAATGGTACATCCATATTTCACCTGAAGCCTCCAACAACAAATAACATGATGAAAATGTAGCTATTAAAATGCAGTATATATTTATAAGAACCCCTAAACATCCAGTTTTTTGCAATAAGTTGTTCCCAAACAAAGTGTGAAGCAAATATATTGGAGTAAATAAACTACGGATCTTTGCATTGGATAAGCTCTGCACAGAAATTTTTGTCTCGATTATTTGTATTTTCCGGTGCATCGTTGCGTCTTCCAATGCAGACGTTATACTTATAATACCTAATATAGAAACAAGAAAATAATTAAGAACTAATTCATATACTTAATACCTATGTATTATTATGTATGCATACTGTGCTAGCAAACACTTAAGTAAATTAAGTTAGCTCTGTCGAGCTGTAATAACATGGATACTACTAAGTCTAGCACATAGGTAAATTTAGTTTATTAGAATGTAATTTTTTGTTAATTATTGATTTTAATTCAAGAAACACAGATATTTTATTTATTTCATCCTTTATTGCACAAACATAAACATAAGTTTTAGTATTATGTTTTGATATTTTATGACGAAAATAATAAGTATTCCTGGGATACATATTAAACAGCAAGATGCGGGATTAAAACGGATAGAGGGAAAATAAAATAGAATTCAAAGAAAATTACTTTAATGAAAATGAATAAGTACATAGTTATCGATCGGTACAGTAAATAAATAATAAGCTTTTACTTCAAAATTATAATATCCATGCACACTTTCATCAAAGAGAATAATCAATCAAACAAATATCTGATAAGCCTGTCCCTGGAACATTAGATATCGATAAATGAATACTCTTTATTTGTACACCTAAAAGAATAATAAAATTTACAAGTTGTAACTTAAATTGTGTACCAAAAGAGTTTATGACTTAAAGCTATCTCTTCCAGACAACCTTTGGATTAAGAGAGGAATAAGAGAATTTTTATTCTTTTTATTCTATTCTGAGAGGGGGCGAAGTTCCAGTACGTGGCTCTCTCGGGCAGACATTCAGCCATACAAGCGCGTGAGCTGGATGATGACGATGGTGTAGGTGGTGCAGAGCCCGATAAGCGAAACCGGCAGCCCGAGGTCCACGGGCACAACCCGCCAGATGGAGTACTTGAAGGGACGCAGCTCCAAGAAGCGGAGGAAACTGTCTATCTCCGAGTGGTGCTCCTTGTCTGCGATGCAGAGAATGGGTAAGTGTTCGGATAGCAAAATAAAGGTTACTTTGTGGAGAATATAATTTTGAAGAAATAAACTCAAAATTAAGGCACATTAATAATATTGATGTCGATTCTGAAGGCACCAATTCTAATTTTGGTCCTGTCAAAATTTTAAATTCTTGGTTTAAAATTCAACTCTACTTACGTTTATGTTTCTGTAAATCTAATTTTCCAATGGGTAAATTTATATTTTGACATGGTTAAGAATCAACTTTGAACAAATATAATATAATATTTTACAATCTTACTTTTTTGATCACGCAGACAATGCAAAAGAGTTAACTTCATATTCTCCACATGGTGCGAGATCAGCTCAGCCACGATGGCGCTGGAGCTGGGGAAGATGGCCCAATCCACGGTGTCCACCAGCATCACCACTAGAAACATCAATGCCTGCAATAAAACCACTTGATTAATCGAAATGCCTATGACTTTTCTTATTATTGTTAACAATATCACGCCGTAGTGCATGAAAAGACCTTCCTTGAGTGACGTGTCAACACTGTACGTTATAAGTATACCAAAGAAGTAATAAAACATGTACACAGTCAGCGACTGACAACTTGTCTAACTGACTACGAGCTAGGCTGCAGTTTTTGTCATTGACCGCTAAAAAGAAGATATCACACAAGTACAGCAAAAAGCACTTTTTCACTCTTCAGGGGAAACTCTACTCATCTACTGAAACAGAATAAGTAACATACTTACAGCAGTTATTTCTTGAGAAACTTTATTGATGGTGGTAAATATCATAAATATGATAAAATATTATACTCATACTTACCGATCCCTCTTTAAGAAATACAAGAACTTGATAGGTTATGAACATCATCTTCGGCAAGTAGCATATTAAAGTCAACATAAACTGCAATATAAAAAGAAGTGTAAGATATTATGGATTGAAATTTTCAAAACTCAATACTGGTTAGTACTGGGTAGTGAAGCAAACATTGCAATAACTGAGATGAGATAAACCCTAGACTTACCAAAGGGCTTATATATTTAGAATTCTTATCGAGATCTTCAATGATCTCTCTGTACAAATGTGCAATTTGTAAGACTCCTCGGTAAGGCCCTTCCTCGGTAGCGCCCCTCACCAGTATCACAGAACAGGGGACACTTGTAACCTGCAATACTCGCTCCAATTTCAACTTTAACACTTTGATCCTTTGCAGCATCAGTATGAAGTAGATCAACCGTGGCAGTTGACACATGCCGACTCCCAAGTTCATAACATTACATAGAGCTATGAAAACTGTGTTTCCATCGTGTCCAACGAAGTATTCAGGTATACTGATGTATGCCGTTAAAGTATTTAAAAATCTTTTTACTATAAAAAACGCAGCCAAACAATCGTGAATAGACTTAAGCTTATCGTAGTCGCCCTTGCCGATGCCTAGTTTTGAATCTAACCGGTCAATACTTTCGTACAACTGAGGAACAATTGATGTGTTAGCAATGGAGGTAGCTAAAACCGCTAACAAATATTCTATGGACACTAAAATGCAAGGTAAATTTGCAATAACAACAGCGGGACTCGAACATGAGATAATTAAAAAAAATACGAGAAATGCTACAGCTATCGTGTTTATAAGCCTTTGTGCAAACCAAGATGTTTGCAATAAATTGAAACCAAAGCATAAATGAAGATTTAAGGACATCTTAAAAGACTTATAAAATGATAACTCAGACATGTTAACTTTTGAATATTTGTAGACGCCAAATGAAACCGACACCGGTAGGCTCAAATGTTTTTTGATACATAGAGTATTAATAATACTAACTAATATGAAGGCAAAGTAATGGAAAATCGATGATGGCACATTACCTAATTGTGAACTGTTCATTAAATAGCAGTGGTAAGAATTTTGGTAAATTGGTTAGTAGGTACTTACGAAAAGAGTAAATAATATATCGAGAAATAAATATATTTTCTTCCTTTAACTATTTTTATTTATTAATTTCCACCCATGTATGAAATTAATAAAGTAATTCTAAAGTAATTTCAGTTTGTGGTTGATCAAATTTAATGTTGTCCTTCTACACTTTCACAAATTAAATAGTGGTACATAGGTACTTACAAGTTTTAAAAACAGCTGTTGTATATTGCATAAGTACCTATAACTTGAGAAGTCGACTGTGACCTCCGACTGATGCACCGACCCCGACCCTACTTGGAGTTGGGGCGTTACTTAAAATTATCAAAATAAACCATTTTGAACCTATAATTTGGAATTCAAAATTTGAACTCACAGTCTCACATGTAAAAAATCGGACTCGTATACTTAATCGCTTCTGTTTTCTTCTTTGGTTAAAAATCGATTTCTAATTATCACTTAAATCTAATTTATCAATAGGAGTAGAAAACCCTTTGGGTAGACACTAAGTGAAATTACTTTATGGACATACTCACGGTGGGTATTTCTTTTCAGCTTTTCGATGTATTACCGACCTATAATAAATGTAAGTGTAAAAAATATCAATTCAATTACCAACTGACACTGAGCTGAGTCGCTCAGTAGTTTAAACTGAAATAATAGATTACCTAATCTAGGTATATATAAAAAATAAAAAATATTCGAAATGATTAAAAAAATCTTGGAATCAACCACTAAACCATCCTGTAAAAAACAAACCAGTTCGTCTCTGAAATCAACATGGCGGCCCGTGTTGGTGCTGTACTCTGTGTTCGGATTCAACTTGCTACCGCGGTTGGGGCGGGCGGGGGCGGCGGCTGGGCGGGCGGGCGCGCTGCTGCACGGCTACTGCTGCCTCGTCGCCACGACTATGGTCTGCTCTGTCATATACTACGTCTACCGTGATCCTTGGCTAAAGACCTGCTTTTTCGTAGTATTTGAATACGTCTTTGGTGTACTTATCACCAATCTCAATGTTTCGGCTGGCAAAGTAGAGAAGCTTTTCCCTGTGGAAAAACCTGTGGATGCAAAATTAAACTTTGGGCCCAAAGAATACGCCAAAATTAAGAGAATACATGATCGGTTTGTAGCTTTCATATTTATTCGGAGACCATTGTCCAGCATTTTGGCTTTTGTTACTATGGAGCACGCTGATTATTATAGTATGTACTTCGTAATGGCTTTCGTAGTTATTGCGGGCGAACTCATTCAGGTACCACGGTCGATTTTCTTCCTTACACATTACTATAAAATGAAAATGCTTCGGGAAAATATTAAGCGGTCATTAGATTCACACCACAGTGCTGTTGAGGATAAAGGTCTCAGCAAATGTTCACAAACCTTAAGTGGGTTTGAAGGGTGTTACAGAGATATTCTAGATGATATGGAGTCTACATCAGCACAAGTTAAGCCGATGGTAAGTTTAGGTATTAAGCTTTATCATCATTCTTAGTTCTATAGCTCACTGTTGGATGTAGATCCCCTTCTGTTGTATTACAAGCTGAGTCATCCACTGCTGTTTGCTAAACAATTGTTGCTACACCCTTTATATTATAGCAGCGGGTGTATGAACCCTTGAATTTTGAAAATATTTCGTATGACTTGCTATTATATTATTTAAGCGCCGTATGTGACGGCCTTTATTCTCGGTTACATCTTGTTTTGTTGCAGTTGATGGTGAGTTTATGTTGCGGCTTTCCTAAAATTATGTGTGTAGTATACATAGTATTGTGGAGCTATAAAGTCTCAGCGGTGAGTACCTACATGAATACTACAAATAAAAAAATCAAAAATTCTCTGTAATTAATCTGTAAGTGTCTATATCTACAATACATTCGTGCTCTTACAAAATAATCCCTATCAAGGAATAGATTTTTTTATTAGTCCACAATAGGGGCCAGTCGCTTTGACTAGCTAAAGTAAATTTTGGTCGTCGTCGTATAATATATTAAATTAAAAGGTTCCGTGACGTTTTGGTTCAGGTAACGTTTTGAATTAAGTATAATAGATGGTGTTTGTTTATTTCAGGTGCCCATATGGTATATATTTATGATAACCCCTGAGGTAATGATGTGGGCGTTCCTACCATGCTTGGTTGGAGTTTTTGTGGAGATTATAAAATATGAAATTGATAAAATTAAATGCATTCTTTCTAACGAGCTCATCGAAACAACAAGTAAGTTACTTATATTGTAAGGAAATCTACACTTTCAAATTTATCTCTGTTCTCCGAAAAAGTTTGAGTGGGTAGATACTTATGCCTAGTCAGGTAAGTAGTTCGATGTCTGCAACATGATCTAGAATATGTCATATCAAAAGTTATCAATCAATCAGTCACTCTACTTTTTTTAAAATTAACGTTGAACTAATTAGACCTAGTCATGTACGGTCAGGATGATAGATTATATTTTTGGCCAAAGACCTTCTCTTTATTCTTCGCTTCCTCCCTCTCCGATCCTGCGCATCTTCTATCCAATCCTTAAATAACTTATTCAGGTCGGCCTGCCACCTCTACCTCTACCTGCCCCTCAATACGTCTATAGTATCTTCTTCTTCAAGTGCCGTCTCCTAGCGAAGGTCTATAGTATCGCAGTATTAAAATTACATTACTTAATAGTTATTTCTCAAGTAAAGTGGTTAGGTTATTTCCAAAATTACAATAAATTAACACAACAAAAGCAGTAGGTAGCAGGGCAGTTTGATTTTCACAACTGACCTATGCTACTGAGCAGCACCGGTCCCGCTTCTGATGTGCCGTCAACCGTCTTATGGCGAACTGACCTGCCTTGCTACTGTACTGCCCTTAACACTGCCGGCTAAATTGAGTTATTTCGCATAGTTGATCCAGTTTTTCATGCGTACTGTGCGTCCACTGCGAACTATGCACTATGCATCTATATGCATGAAAAACTGGCTCAACTATGCGAACTAACTTAGTTTCGCCGGCAGTGGACGTTCAGCTTTGTTCCCAAACCTGACATTTCCAGACAGCTGTCACCGCGAGCAGCGGGAGCAGTTTCTGCGCTACATCCAGCTGCGGCCCTTCAGCTACAGCGTGTGGCGGCTGCTGCGCGTGGACGGCGCGCTGCCCGCCGCGCTGCTGGCGCTGCTCTCCACCTACCTCATCGTCATCATTCAGTTCACCGAGCTGTATGAATAAGCACCTTACTTTCAGTCCGTCAATCGTAATGTAAAAAGTTTTAAAAAATTACATGATTTTCATGAAATTTGGTTTACGAGAAGCTTGTCACTTGGGTTACTTATGATCCCGGTATCTTGACGGGAAAGAGACGCCAGATAAACGACATTTAAACGACATTATGGATTTAAATTTTAAATTCATTGTAAGTACTAATAAAATTCAGACATTCAATACGGTTTTTATTGATATTATTACCTAATCCACCAAGTAACCAAATATATAAAGTGGTCTTAAAAAATACGAATAGGCCCTGCCTATTAAAATGTAAACAACGAACTGACTATGAATGTGAAGAAAGACAGGACGGGAACATGCCATCGTACCGTGGGACGCCCTTCAGCTCGGTGGACTGGTGACCTTATAGACAGGACCTATAACTCTATATGGCATGTTATTAGTACTGACCTATTTAAAAAAGTACCTAAATGCGGTAAACTCTTTTTTTACCCAAGTGACCGTGCTTTTTGAAGGTTTTGCTTCGTAATTTATCTGAGTGCAGTTAAGTATAATATTTGAAAGTAATGTTTCATTTGTGAGTGAATAATTAGTTTCGTCACGATACTCGCATTGATAGCTACTTTTTGAAGGCACAAGTCTAGTCATTGTCGGATATCTTTCCATTATGAATGTAATACACGTGAAGCCTCACATTAAGGAAGTCACCAGGCCCTTAGTAAAAAAACGTTCAAAGATCCAGGAGCATTTTAGATCCATATTTATTTGGCACGCAATTTTTGGCTACAATTTTATAAAACGGAGCGGTTGGGAAGGCATACTTATTAATCTGTACTGCTTCAGTGTAATGTTCTGCTGTTTGGGGTATAGTGCCTATCAGTACGGTACGTCCGAGGACACTCACACCTGGAGGATATTCTTCATGGCGGTGGAATATTCCATCTCGGTTCTCTACAACAGTTACATATTTAATATTAAAAACGAGAGCGATGAGAGTTTCGATAAGATCGATGTACACATTGGTTTTGGCACAAAAGAATTGAACAACATAAAATACTGGCAGAATTTAATAATTATTTGTGTTTTTATAAAAAAAATATTGGCCAGTATCATTGCAACAATAATTTTTAAGACGGAATTGACGTTCCATAATCTTATGACAGACTTTGTGCGGGTTTTCGTCGTGTTAGGGGTGCATCTTAGTCAAATGCCCCGTTTGATTTTCTTTGGGTCGCTGTATTACAAAACGAAACTACTTCGGATGCGGATAGAGGGATTAGAGGGCGCTCCAACAGAGACGCATCGGATTGTGTACAAAGAGATAATTGATGCCTTAGACTCATCGCCTACGTCAAAAAATTTAAAGCCAATGGTTGGTTTTCTCCATACTATAAAGTTTGTAATGTTAATACACAGATCGACACTACCTATAAGAAAAGCCGTTGCACAAAATTCATTGGAGAGACCTTTTCATACTTAAACATATAGATTTATGCGTGCTTATTGTTTTCAGTTGTTCCTCAATCTGGTGTGTTCTGTTCCGAAAATAATGTTCAGTATCTACCAAATGCTTTGGTTTAGCAAATATGTCCAGGTAAGAATTGTTACTACTGACCATAGAAGTTATAAACTATTACTAACTTTATGCTTCTGTTCTGTGGATAACTGCCATTGATTTTGAATATGAAATAAAGAATCCTTTTCAGAAAATATATTTGTAACTATCTTTCTACCATTGTGGTTTCTGTATACTAGTTATGGTGTTTCGTATGCAGTAAAAATACCTACTATGCTATAACCTATACACCTCACATAATCGAAAGTAAGTGCCATTCAAAATACCCAAATTGTAGGTCCCGATCTGGTTTATTACATACATAGTGACAGATGTGATCCAACTGGGCATGATGCCGTGTCTGCCGGGCGTCATCACAGAAATGATCGCAAACGAAATAGAAAAAATCAAGATTTCCCTAACCAACCACTTATACGAAGATAATAATGGTGAGTGTTTTTATAATTGCCTTGCCAGTGAGCCAATTAGCAGTCCACAGAGTGTACACTTTTGTCCACTCCCGCCACCGCTTCAATATAAATTTGAACGTATTTAACTCATTTCCAATTACGGCGCTAATAGCCCATGGCTGCTGGAGAAGCTGCAAATGTAAACCGCCCGCTCGCGACCGGTGTCACCACAGTGTGTGGCCTTCGTGGTCTATCAGGATCTGTATAGTCGTCACATTTGTCAAGCTGTTGTTTGCATTGTAGGAATCAATGACCGCGGCTCGGCGGAGGGGTTCCTGCGCTACCTGCAGCTGCGCCCGCTCCGCTGCAGCGTGTGGCGGCTGCTGCCCGTGGACCTGACGCTGCCCGTGAGCCTGCTGAGTCTCTGCACCACCTACCTCATCGTGCTCATACAGTTCTCCGACTTGTATTGACGAGGAGACGATCTGCATAGCGATCGATAGGCAGAGAACCTAATTCAAAAACTGCTACGCGGCTACGGGCTACGTCATCGTCGTAGTAACTGAATACCTACCATACACACCTATAATCTTAACCATCCGTATTTTTTGTCACTTGTAGTAATAATTTAATAATTAAGGTCTTCAGGAATACATTTTTATCTGTATAAGCAGCGCCGTTGTTTTTTATTCAAACTGCTGCGAAATGAAACCGTAGCCGTAGATATATTATTATTTGAACACAACATTCAGGTGCGCTGTTAAATGTAATATCACAGACAGGCAGCGGCAGGCCTTTTCCGTTCAGGAAGATTTGGTGCAATTTCACTGGAACTTTTAATTGCTCACGAGTGTAATTATTCGAGAATTCGAGTAGTCCGTCCACTACCGAACATTTTACTCTACCAAAAAACACTCTGTCCTCATCCTTATAACTTACTTATAGTTAAATAAGTACTTGAATTAATTTACAACCAATTATATCATCATCACGACCCATTACGTCCACACTGCTGGGGCACGGGTCTCCTTCCATTGAAGGAAGGGTTTTAGGTCTAGTCCACCACGCTGACCAAGTGCAGGTTGGGGGACCCTAACACAAGTTGCTTGTGCTGAGAGAGTTGTCGGGTAAGTGGGCAACCCGACTGTCAGATGACTAGGCTTAACGACTGCTGCCGAAGCAGCAACCGGGACCCACCAATTATATAATTAATTTAAATTACCTACTTTTAGTCACTGAGGAGAAGAAATGGCGAAATAAACTCCTCGAGTATCTTTTAAACTTTTTGCTTATATCTATGTAGTGCCTACAATTTTACTTAAATATCTAGTACAATTTTATTGAGGTGGACAATATCACGTGTTTTTATTATTTAAATACAATGTATACCTACCATCGCTCTTACGGCAAAGGTAAACATCGTGAGGAAACCTGCAGATCTTGATTCTAGAAATCTAAATGTATACTTGTGTACCCTAAGTGCATTATAATCATTCAAAAACTGCGATACAGCTCGCGACCTATCACGTGAGTACAAATGTACAGCGAAAAGCGGGTCTTGCGAGTCACCTCTGACAACCCCTTCGGGGATTACAGTCGTGAGCATAAATATGTAAGTATGTATGTATGTATGTATGTATGTATTGTCAATGGAACTAAATAAATGAAAATAACTAAAATACACAAGCCTGGCTATAGCTACCTCTGTTAACTGTCTGATGGTAGAAACATTACCACATAAGCCGCAGAACTCAATCTGCCAGCTGTCCTCTCAACATGTGAAAAATAAGAATGATTCTAAAATCGAGCCTTGGGAAACACCCATAACTCCTGACAGGACAGCCAGCCGAACGCACTCCATTTATGTCGACTAGTAAAGTTCTTGTCAAGTATGATTCCAATAATGTAAAATTTAGCCCATAATATTTAAGTTTCATAAGTGGAGGGGCATGATTTACACAATCAAAGGCTTTTAATAGATGGCAAAATATACCTCCATCATCAAGACGTTCCTTCCAAGCACTAAATAATTATGTGCATGACCAACGCGACACTAGCGTCGGCTGTAGTTCGACCTTTGGTGAAACCGAACTGTTGGTTATGAAGGGGGCTGTGAATACTGAGGTGCGAAAGCATTTGATACAGCATATTTTTTTTCAAATATTTTACTCTCTTGTCATTTATATATTTTTATGACTTGAATAATAATGAGCCGTTTTCCTTGACAGCTGTCAGTTGAGCTTTTGGGTAAGCCGATAGATGGCGTGAAAACGCAGTGTACCAACTGTCAAAAATTACATAGAGAGCAAAGAGTACTAAACTCAGAATAAGAACTCACTAGTTGTGATTAAATGTCGGGTGGTAGCGCGAGCCATCCTTCCGAGGCTCAGACTGCATGTGGCTTGGGATAGTGCTAAGTATTCTGTGAATAGTTCTACCCGCGCCGTCACGTAGTGTTCTTTTCTCTATGCGCGCCGTTTGAACGGGTGCTGCGTGCGAGAACTGATTTTCTATTTTTATTTATTGTATGATCCTAAATAAGATCCCAAAGAAATACTTACAAGACAAGATGAGAATGTGTGCCGTCGCAACTTGTAAAAATAAAGGACATCATAAATTTCCAAATGATGAAAGCCAGGCGCAACAATGGATTAAGGCGACTCGGATAAATGTGCGAAAAATTGATTGGAAACTGCGAAAACATTCATGGTTGTGTTCGGATCATTTCATACCAAGTGATTTTCATTCACGTAAGTAAGTTAAATCATTCGCGGTAATGTAAATTAACCATTGTTACATAACATGATATATTATGTAGGTATGTACCTATCTAACATAAGCACTCAAACGCTGAAGCAACAGTGACATCGACATCATAGAGAAAATAATACTACAATTCTACCTACCTATAGTGCCACAATCTTATCTGTTCCGGTGGCGACATCGCTGTGATCGAATCCAGTGTTGCTTTCGATTAAATTTTGCCTATTTCTGGTTTAAACGACAATGCATTTCTGCTATTACCTATTGTAATAATTAGGTACATTCATAAGTATAGTAGGTACTATAGATAAAACAAAATATAGGGTCGATAGTAAATGAAAGTGGATATAATATATCAAACGACATTTGTTTCAGTGTAGTTCTGATTATGTTCTGCTTCTGATATAGGAGATTAAATCTAGATTACAATGCTATAGGTAATATATGTGGGTCGTGGGAATAACGAGATAGATAGACTTAAAAAAAACAATTAATGAAGTATTATTATTATTCTTGAACACTTTATTTTACATTTTCTAAAGTAACAAGAAACAATAGCATACAATTAAAATAAATTCAGACAGTGTGCAAAGGCTAATACATCATCATCATCATCATCTTGACCCATCACGTCCCCACTGCTGGGGCACGGGTCTCCTTCCAAAGGCTAATTGCCAAAAAGCAATTTCTTTCAGCCAACTCTTGATTGGTTGGGAAAACAATGACATGTCATAAATCATCATTATTTCGTCTAAAATCGCTGCAGGTGCGCGAAATTCTTCTTGGTATACTGCCTAAGATTTAAAGTATCATGTCATGTTATCACACCTGTAATCAAAGAAAAATAAAGATTATATAATTTTCATCACGAGTATCATCACGACTCATCCCGTCCCCACTGCTGGGGCACGGGCCTCTCTGGAAAATATTACATAAAATTACATGGAGTATATGGGTAAAATTATTCGTCATATTTGGCAACACTAACCTGTAGCCGCTGCAACTCGTTCTTCCAATTTTTCAAACGGAATTAAAGGCGCCTGAATACGTTATTTTTCCTGCATAAAAGCCAATATATATAGTACTACTTTTCTTGCATTACATTACAGTGCTTTTGGTAGTATTTCACCCAGAAAATCACAAATCAAATTAAATAACAACAATTGAAATTGACAACTCAAATAACGCACAGAGTATGAAATGACGTTTGACAATGACGTTTCGTTAGTTGCACATTTTGACCACCGGAACAGATAAGATTGTGGCACTATACGTCACTTTCACATTTCGTTAGCCTCACAGAATAACATATTGTGATCTGAGTGTGTTCTGAGGGTTTGAAAGTTGGTACGACCCCAGACAACGCCATCTATTTCTCCAAAAAGGAACTTTTTTTTTTTTTTAACAAACGCCTCATTCCATAATAATTTTGACACGATTTTCATAAATATAGAAGTAGGCTTAGGTATTATGTATCTCAGAAACTATATTGTACTAGTCTAGGGGAAAAAATCTTCTCAAACGTTCTGACGAATGCGCATTCGTGAGAACGTTTCGTCGTCTCCTTGTCAATACAAGTCGGAGAACTGTATGAGCACGATGAGGTAGGTGGTGCAGAGACTCAGCAGGCTCACGGGCAGCGTCAGGTCCACGGGCAGCAGCCGCCACACGCTGCAGCGGAGCGGGCGCAGCTGCAGGTAGCGTAGGAACCCCTCCGCCGAGCCGCGGTCATTGATTCCTACAATGCAAACAACAGCTTGACAAATGTGACGACTATACAGATCCTGATAGACCACGAAGGCCGCACACTGTGGTGTCACCGGTCGCGAGCGGGCGATTTACGTTTGCAGCTTCTCCAGCCGTGGCGTGGGTTATTTCGAGCCTTAGTTGGAAATAAGTTAAATACGTTCAAATTAATATTGAAGTGGTGGCGGGAGTGGGCAAAAGTGTGTTCTCCGTGGACTGCTAGTTGGCTCACTGGAAAGGCAATAATAAAATACACTCACCCTTATTATCGTCGTATAAGTAGTTGGTTAGATAAATCTTGATTTTTTCTATTTCGTTTGCGATCATTTCAGTGATGACGCCCGGCAGACACGGCAACATGCCCAGTTGGATCACCTCTGTCGCCATGAATGGCATAAACCAGATCGGGACCTACAATTCAGGACGGTTTATTTTTAAAACCTTTTGGCACTTATGTGCGATGATGCCTGTTGATAGATAGGTACCGTTACGTATTGACTGCATACGAAGAAGAAACCTAGTATGTAGAAACCATAGAAGTAATAAGCTTTTTTTCCTGAAAGCGATTATTTATTTCAAATCCATAATCCATGGCAGTTACCTATGGAAGTAACAAGTTTACTAATAGTTTATTACTTATGGTCAGTAGTAACAATTCATACCTGGACATATTTTCCAAACCAGAGCATTTGGTAGATACAGAACATTATTTTCGGAACAGAACACACCAGATTGAGGAACAACTGAAACCAGCAATGAACTATAATTAGTTATGTTTTAAATTTATAAAACTACTGCTTTCAGTACGAAATGGTCTCGCAGTTTGATTTCGTTCAAGATGCGACGGCTAATCTTATCTTATAGGTTGAAGTGTATTAACTTTGCTAACTATACATATACTTACCTAATATGGAGAATACCAACCATGGGCTTTAAATTTTTGGACGTTTGCGATGAGTCTAAAGCGTCAATTATCTCTTTGTACACAATCCGATATGTCTCGGTCGGAGCGCTCTCTAATCCCTCTATACGCATGCGAAGTAGTTTCATTTTGTAATACAGCGACCCAAAGAAAACCAAACGGGGCATTTGACTAAGATTCACCCCTAACACGACGAAAACCCGCACAAAGTCTGACATAAGATTATGGAACGTCAATTCCGTCTTAAAAATTATTATTGCAATGATCGTGCCCAATATTTTTTTGATAAAAACACAAATCATTATGAAATTGTGCCAGTATTTTATGTTGTTCAATTCTTTTGTGCCAAAACCAACGTGTACATCGATCTTATCGAAACTCTCATCGCTCTCGTTTTTTATATTAAATATGTAACTGTTGTAGAGAACCGAGATGGAATATTCCACCGCCATGAAGAATATCCTCCACATGTGAATGTCCTCGGACGTACTGTACTGATAGGCACTATGCCCCAAGCAGCAGAACATTACACTTAAGCAGTAAAGATTAATAATTATCCCTTCCCAACCGGTCCGTTTTATAAAATTGTAGCCAAAAATTGCGTGCCAAATAAATATGGATCTAAAATGCTCCTGGATCTTTGAGCGTTTTTTTGCAAAGGGAGTGGTAAGTTCCTTAATGTGAGGCTTCACGTGTATTACATTCATAATGGAGAGATGTTCAATAGTGACTAGACTTCTGCCTTCAAAAAGTAAGCTATGAACGCATGTGTCGTGACGAAACTAATTATTCACTCAACATGGTAACAGCAAGTAACATTACTTTAATATACTTAACTGCACTCAGATAAATTAACTATATTCAAAAACTACGGTCATTTGAGTGAAAGAAAGAGTTTACCGGATTAACTTTTAATATAAGTAATAATAAGTAGTTTACATTGGTGTCTGTTATGGATTTATACAAAAAAATGATTTTTAAATACGCTTTGACATAACACATACATACTCAATTACTCACTCACCACTGTAATCCCCGAAGGTCACCTTTGACTACCCACATGTAGGTATACATAGAGTGTGCATAGTAGGTATATATATATATATATATATCTTAATTCTAGATATGTACTGTACATACCCTATGTGCATTGTATTTATTGACCTATCACGTGAGTACAAATGTAGGTACAGCGTAAAGCGGACTACCCACACACCCTAGGTTTCCTCACTATATTTTATTTTATCGTAAGAGTAAGTATGTGGTATAATTTAAAAATGACTTTAATAATTTTGGGATTCATATATTATTCACGTTTCACATAAATATTAAAAATAGGTTTTTTTATGTACTTATCTCAGAAACTATCTTGTTCTAGTATAGAGGAAAAAAACTTCTGAAACGTTCTCTGCCCATTCGTGCCCACTAATCCGCGCAGGGGCGTATTTAAAGATTGCGCGCCCTGGGCTCCTGTAGTTTTCCGCCCCATCAAGGAATGAAAGAAATAAAAAAATACTTATTTTTTTTTCTGTGTACATAATTCGTCACAAACTTGTTTATTACATCATTGTAATTAATTTTATTAGTTAAAATTTCGATGTAAGGAAATGCCACTTTTAAATCATTTTTCTTAATTAATAAGTTTAATTCCCTTCTACTTGTTTCAGTTTTATATCCCTGAGACAACAAATTATTTTTAACCTTCTTCAAAGAAAGGAGGAGGTTCTCAATTCGTCGGGATCTTTTTTTTATATACCTATAATAACCGATTAATCCGCCGTTTATGGACCGATTTTGAAAATTGTTTTTTTGATGTATAGGGAAGCTCCCAGGTGGTCCAATTATTTTTTCAGAATTTTATTTCACCCCCAAGTGTAGGGGTAAAAACAGGGTATGAATTTCCATTTTGGGCACCTATTAACCGATTCTAATGAAATTTAGAACGTTATTATAACAAAAAATATGATGGTGACCTTGAGCTGATCTAATGATGGAAACGGAAGGCCGTCAAGAGAATTCCTCAACGGTATATAGCCACTACCTCATGTTTAGGCTTGAATGATTCGTTCTGACTAGTAGGAATTATTTGTATCATTTTCATCATAATTTTGATTGACAATAAAATTATTATTTAATCTAAACTAAAAACAAAAAAATATAATAATAATTTGAAAAAACCGGCCAAGTGCGAGTCGGGCTCGCGCACAAAGGGTTCCGTAGTAAGCACAATAACTTAACCAAAATTACAGTTAAATCAACCTATCTCAAAAACTATAAGAGATACTTTGATCAAACCAAAAATCGTTGAAAGAGTTAATTAGCATGCATCACCTCTATTTTTTTTAGAATTTTATACCCCGTAGTTATAAAAATAGAGGGGGGGGGACATACTTTTTACGACTTTGAGAGCTGATATCTCAAAAACCGTTCACTTTAAGAAAAATGTTTTTTAGAAAACTTTATATCATTTTAAAAGACCTTTCCATTGATACCCCACACGGGTATGTACATCGAAAAAAAAAATTTCATCCCTCAGTTACATGTATGGGGGGCCCCACCCCCAATTCTTTTTTTTACTATTTAGTGTCATATTTTTGTAGCGGTTCATACAACACATATTCCCATCAAATTTCATCACTGTAGTACTTATAGTTTCCGAGTAAATCGGCTGTGACAGACGGACAGACGGACAGACGGACATGACGAAACTATAAGGGTTCCGTTTTTGCCATTTTGGCTACGGAACCCTAAAAATATGGATTTTTGGAGTAAGTTTTTTTTTCTAATAATTATATTAAGATACATTCGTAATAATTAATAATAATTATAGTATATCATCCGCGAGATCTGTAGGATAACACTTTTGGAGTGATAATGCATTTGATTTATTTTCCGCTTCAAAAAGTGTACCCAAATTGTATAAAAATACAAATTTGGCGGTCACAGCATCATAGAATGTTTTACGCCTCCTTAACTCGTCCAACTAAATTGTATTGTATTGTAGGTACTAGTTCCAAGACATACACCTCGAACGCTCTGCGCCGCGTTAACCGCAAAAATGAATACTATTCCAACTTCTGTTCCACTACTTCGCCGCCCAGAGCCCGCCTATAGCAGTCAGTGTAGTGTAGAGTACCTACCGACCTACATAATGTACAAGGTGGGCCAAAAGTAATCACCCTATTGGAAGTTGCTCTCATTTGTGCAATAGGCCGCCAATTCCAAATTATTATGTTGATATTGGTCTACTAGACAAATGCAGAATACAAGTGCAGAAGCCATGGACTGACATAGTTACTCCCCAAGCACGCGAAATAGTTCATTGTATTTATTTTGTTTCCGGGCCGCCTTTTTTTTCGTTTTATCTGTCATTTTTCCCTGCAATATCGCCCGATTTAACCGTTTCAGACGGTTTTTGAGGGGTTTTTTGAAGTCCTGTGTTTATGTGAATAAGCCCGTGTCTCTGGAAGCCCTCAAAGACAACATTCGACACGAGTGCGAGAATCTCTCGCTCGAAGTTCTCGCTGAAGTGATGAGAAATGCCAAAAAACGAGCCCGTATCATCTTCTCGAATAAAATTGTAATCATCATTTGCCACAGCATCTATATAGATGTTTGTTGCAGCGCTCGTGGGTTATGAGTTACGACGGCCGCACCGTCGTTGATGGCTGTATAGTCCAATAGCAGCACGACATTTTTTCCCACAATAGTTGCAGACGAAACGCGAATCCAACGGAGGAGGCATAGGGTCAAATAAACAGAATCAAAGTTTTTCATTTAGAAAAAAATGCGAGCCAAACAACATCGGATGACTTCTTTTGGTCCACCTTATGAGAACATTGTGGTGATAGATAGAACAAAAAATATATATTTTTCTGGATAGACGAGTACATTTTAAAACGTTTAGAAATAAACTTGTGCAGGGCGACTAAGTGAGGCAAAAAAAATATCTTTAGATTTCCTTAAAAAAAATACCGAGGCGGAAAAAAAATATAACTATTCCACCGGTTCAGAAAAGACAAAAGGCCGGCTTTCATACTTTTAAATCAAATTTCTTAAGACATGAAATCAACATGTGGAAAGATGGCTCAGGGCCGTTCTAGGCTTACGTCCTAAAATATTGTACTGTACTTTTTTAATCCTCCAACCTAAAGCCCAAGGGCGGCCTGCCGGCCGCCCCTGTGCCGCCCCTCGCCGCCTGCCGCCCCGGGCTGTAGCCCTTTTAGCCCTAGGGTAAATACGCCCCTGTTGTATGATCTCCTCGTCAATACAAGTCGGAGAACTGTATGAGCACGATGAGGTAGGTGGTGCAGAGACTCAGCAGGCTCACGGGCAGCGTCAGGTCCACGGGCAGCAGCCGCTACACGCTGCAGCGGAGCGGGCGCAGCTGCAGGTAGCGCAGGAACCCCTCTGCCAAGCCGCGGTCATTGATTCCTACAATGAAAACAATAGATTGATAAATATGACGACTGCAGATCCTGGTGAACTCCGAAGGGTGTAGTGTCACCGGTCGCGAGCGTGCGAGCCTCCCGATTTACATACATTTGCTGCTTTTTCGTAGTAAGGTAACGAGTTAAATGAGTGAACATACATAAGCTCACGACTGTAGTACCCGAAGGGGTAGTCAGAGGTGACTCGCATTTGCTGTAGTTACATTTGTACTCATGTGATAGGTCGCGAGCCGTATATCCGTTTTTGAATGAGTACCATGCCCTGAAATTGTCAGGTAAGTGGGCAACCCGACTGTCAGATGTTTTCAACCTACCCCAAGGCCTCTGACTAGGCTTAACGACTGCTGCGGAAGCAGCAACCGGGACCCACGGCTTAACGTGCCGACCGAAGCGCGGAAGTGTCCAGAAAAGAACCACTTGAAATCGGTCACCCATCCAATGGCTGACCATGTGTTGCTTAACCTCAGTGATCAGTTACGATTAGGGCATGCAATACCGTAATACCGGTATTCGGAATACCGGTATCAGAGACAAAATTCACGCTTTTTTCAATACCGGTATTGAAAGTTAATACCGGTATTGAAGTAATACCGGAATTGGACTTTTTTAGGTTATAATAAAGCGATTAAGATATAGTATTCCTAATGTACTGTGAAAGCGCACTTGTTTCCAACCGTTTGATGCAGTTTTCGGCCGTTTGATATCTACTGTTGTCCATGCGTAAACGGACACTGGATGTAAAAATAATAATTTATTGTAAAATTTAAACTCTAATACTCAATTATCGTAAAAATCTATTACAAAAAACTGAATTTCATTGCTTTTTCTCGTTTTATTTTGACCTATACGACCTTTAATCACAATATATGCCATTTATTACAAGGAAATCTAATACCGGTATTAATACCGGGATCCCGGTATTGAGTTGCAATACCGGAACTCAATACCGGTATTGAAAATAGTTCCGGTATTGCATGCCCTAGTTACGATCACTGAAGCCAGCTCGACTATGGACGCTTAATTAGTAAACATTATGTTTAATATTGTATATTGGAGGAAGTGATACAGGGCACGCAAAAGTATGACTGCTAATTACCCCACTGGAAAGATAATAATAAATAAAATACACTCAGTCACTCACCCTTATTATCGTCGTATAAGTAGTTGGTTAGAGAAATCTTGATTTTGTCTATTTCGTTTGCGATCATTTCTGTGATGACGCCCGGCAGACACGGCAACATGCCCATTTGGATGATTTCTATCGCAACGAATATCAAAAACCAGATCGGGATCTACAATACAAGTCGGTACCTATATTTTAAGGTAAGTACTATTCAGTTTATAGGTTGACTGTACTTATACAAAAAAGCATAGAACCATAGAACAAACGTGTGCATCGGTCCCTTCATCATCATCATCGTCATCAGCCAATAATCATCCACTGCATCGGTCCCGCATGGCAAAAAATAAGGGAAACGACTTCATAGACATTTAGGAAGAAAAAAAGTCTCTGTTCGAAAGTAACAAGTGCATAAAGGTGGCCCGCCGCCGCCGCTGAAACGCAGAGGACTGCGCGGCCACGCTATTGTTACTCTTGAAGTCCTCATGGTCATGGAATCCTTTATTCCTCGCCGTGAAAACGATTAATTATTTCAAAACCATAGCATTTAAGTAGGTAAGTATTAAGTTCATATTATTAACAATTCTTACCGCAAAATCTTTTATACACCAGAGTATTTGGTG
This sequence comes from Plutella xylostella, assembly GCF_932276165.1. NCBI lineage: Eukaryota > Metazoa > Arthropoda > Insecta > Lepidoptera > Plutellidae > Plutella > Plutella xylostella. Next base: position 3,215,941 of record NC_063984.1, on the reverse strand, counting down.
GATATGGAACATTATTTTCGGAACAGAACACACCAGGTTGAGGAACAACTGAAACCAATTAGAACCTTGGTGTAGCTACTTTATCTATTCTATATAAGTAAAAATAGTCTCCTATAAAAAGTAGGAAATAGCCAAATTCCGTGCTCGATGCGACTGCTTACCTCGTGGAGTCAACTAGCTGCGCAGGAGTTTAACTTTACTAACTTCATAATAATAATAATAAGGATAATACAAACCATAGGCTTTAAATTTTTTGACGTAGGCGATGAGTCTAAAGCATCAATTATCTCTTTATACACAATCCGATATGTCTCCTGTTTCCCCAGCCGGCCCTCTATCCGCAACCGAAGTAGTTTCATTTTGTAATACAGTGACCCAAAGAAAACCAAACGCGGCATCTGACTTAGATCCGACCCTATCATTATGAAAACCCGCACAAAGTCTGACATAAGATAACGGAATGTTAATTCAACCTTAAAAACCATTATTGCACAGATTGTGCTCAATATTCTTTTCATAAAAACACTGATAATTATGAAATTGTGCCAGTATTTTATGTTGTTAAATTCTTTTGTTCCAAAACCAATGTGTACGTCGATGTTATCGAAACTATCATCATACTGGTTTTTTATATTAAATATGTAACTGTTGTAGAGAACCGAGATAGAATATTCTATCGCCATGAAAAAACTCATCCAGGTGTAAGTGTACCCAGAAGTGAAGAAATCATAGGTACTGTACCCCAAACAGCAAAACATTACACTGAAGCAGTAAAGATTAATGAGTAGCCCTTCCCAACCACTCCGTTTTATAAAATTGTAGCCAAAAATTGCGTGCCAAATAAATATGGATCTAAATTGCTCCTGGATCTTTGAGCGATTTTTTACTTTGTACTTTGGCTTGATGACTTCCTTAATATCAGGCTTTACTTGTATTACATTCATAATGGTGATATTTTCGACAGTGACTAACCACTACTCGAAAAGTAAACTATGCATGTCTCATGACTACTCCAACTAATTATTCACTCAACAACAGCAAATGTATTATTACTTTGATGCTTTGATAAACTGCACTCAGATATATTACGAAACAAAACCTTCAGAAACCTGGGTTGGTTACTAGGGCGGTTTTTTAGGGTTCCGTAGCCAAAATGGCAAAAACGGAACCCTTATAGTTTCGTCATGTCCGTCTGTCCGTCTGTCCGTCTGTCCGTCTGTCACAGCCGATTTACTCGGAAACTATAAGTACTACAGTGATGAAATTTGATGGGAATATGTGTTGTATGAACCGCTACAAAAATATGACACTAAATAGTAAAAAAAAGAATTGGGGGTGGGGCCCCCCATACATGTAACTGAGGGATGAAATTTTTTTTTTCGATGTACATACCCGTGTGGGGTATCAATGGAAAGGTCTTTTAAAATGATATAAAGTTTTCTAAAAAACATTTTTCTTAAAGTGAACGGTTTTTGAGATATCAGCTCTCAAAGTCGTAAAAAGTATGTCCCCCCCCCTCTATTTTTATAACTACGGGGTATAAAATTCTAAAAAAAATAGAGGTGATGCATGCTAATTAACTCTTTCAACGATTTTTGGTTTGATCAAAGTATCTCTTATAGTTTTTGAGATAGGTTGATTTAACTGTAATTTTGGTTAAGTTATTGTGCTTACTACGGAACCCTTTGTGCGCGAGCCCGACTCGCACTTGGCCGGTTTTTAAATTAAATAAGCTGTTTGAAAACTCCGCATATTTTTTTAACTATAATAATGAGTCTTGGAAAACAAATAATACCTGAGATTTAAAAGCAATCTTCGAATTTATATCGATGATGCCTGTTCATTGGTAGGTACCGTTACGTATTGACTGCATACGAAGAAGAAACCTAGTATATAGAAACCATAGAAGTAATAAGCTTTTTTTCCTGAAAGTGATTATTTATTTCAAATCCATAATCCACGGCAGTTACCTATGGCAGTAACAAAGTTACTAATAGTTTATTACTTATGGTCAGTAGTAACAATTCATACCTGGACATATTTTCCAAACCAGAGCATTTGGTAGATACAGAACATTATTTTCGGAACAGAACACACCAGATTGAGGAACAACTGAAACCAGCAATGAGCTATAATTAGTTATGTTTTAAATTTATAAAACTACTGCTTTAAGTACGAAATGGTCTCGCAGTTTAATTTCGTTCAAGATGCGACGGCTAATCTTATCTTATAGGTTGAAGTGTATAACTTTGCTAACTATGTACAAACATATACTTACCTAATATGGAGAATACCAACCATGGGCTTTAAATTTTTGGACGTTTGCGATGAGTCTAAAGCGTCAATTATCTCTTTGTACACAATCCGATATGTCTCGGTTGGAGCGCCCTCTAATCCCTCTATCCGCATGCGAAGTAGTTTCATTTTGTAATACATCGACCCAAAGAAAACCAAACGGGGCATTTGACTGAGATTCACCCCTAACACGATGAAAACCCGCACAAAGTCTGACATAAGATTATGGAACGTCAATTCCGTCTTAAAAATTATTATTGCAATGATCGTGCCCAATATTTTTTTGACAAAAACACAAATCATTATGAAATTGTGCCAGTATTTTATGTTGTTCAATTCTTTTGTGCCAAAACCAATGTGTACATCGATCTTATCGAAACTCTCATCGCTCTCGTTTTTGATATTAAATATTTAACTGTTGTAGAGAACCGAGATGGAATATTCCACCGCCATGAAGAATATCCTCCAGATGTGAGTGTCCTCGGACGTACTGTACTGATAGGCACTATGCCCCAAGCAGCATAACATTACACTGAAGCAGTAAAGATTAATAATTATCCCTTCCCAACCGGTCCGTTTTATAAAATTGTAGCCAAAAATTGTGTGCCAAATAAATATGGATCTAAAATGCTCCTGGATCTTTGAGCGTTTTTTTGCAAAGGGAGTGGTAAGTTCCTTAATGTGAGGCTTCACGTGTATTACATTCATAATGGAGAGATGTTCGATAGTGACTAGACTTCTGCCTTCAAAAAGTAAGCTATGAACGCATGTGTCGTGACGAAACTAATTATTCACTCAACATGGTAACAGCAAGTAACATTACTTTAATATACTTAACTGCACTCAGATAAATTAACTATATTCAAAAACTACGGTCATTTGAGTGAAAGAAAGAGTTTACCGGATTAACTTTTAATATAAGTAATAATAAGTAGTTTACATTGGTGTCTGTTATGGATTTATACAAAAAAGTGATTTTTAAATACGCTTTGACATAACACATACATACTCAATTACTCACCCAAGGGCGTACCCAGGTAGGAGCAGGGGGGGGCTGCTGCCCCCCCTAGAAGATAAAATTTACGTAAATTACGTACGTACGGAACAGGTATTTGCTGCCCCCTCCCCCCCCCCCCCCCCTAGCTGAAATCCTGGGTACGCCTACACTTGTACTCACCACTGTAATCCCCGAAGGTCACCTTTGACTACCCACATGTAGGTATACATAGAGTGTGCATAGTATATATCTTAATTCTAGATATGTACTGTACAAACCCTATGTGCATTGTATTTATTGACCTATCACGTGAGTACAAATGTACAGCGTAAAGCGGACTACCCACACACCCTAGGTTTTCTCACGATATTTTATTTTATCGTAAGAGTAAGTATGTGGTATAATTTAAAAATGACTTTAATAATTTTGGGATTCATATATTATTCATGTTTCACACAAATTAAACAAGGCAGGAGGAGGCCGGCGGCCAATGACATCATGGCTGCAAAATCTACGCCAGTGGTTCCAGCTGAGCACTGGAGAATTGTTCCGTGCGGCGGCCTCCAAGACGGAAATCAGCAGGATGATTGCCAACCTTCGATAGGAGACGGCAACAGAAGAAGAATAAATATTAAAAATAGGTTTTTTATGTATACTTATCTCAGAAACTATATTGTTCTAGTATAGAGGAAAAAAACTTCTGAAACGTTCTCTGCCCATTCGTGCCCACTAATCCGCGGTATGATCTCCTCGTCAATACAAGTCGGAGAACTGTATGAGCACGATGAGGTAGGTGGTGCAGAGACTCAGCAGGCTCACGGGCAGCGTCAGGTCCACAGGCAGCAGCCGCCACACGCTGCAGCGGAGCGGGCGCAGCTGCAGGTAGCGCAGGAACCCCTCCGCCGAGCCGCGGTCATTGATTCCTACAATGAAAACAATAGATTGATAAATATGAAGACTGCAGATCCTGGTGAACTCCGAAGGGTGTAGTGTCACCGGTCGCGAGCGTGCGAGCCTCCCGATTTACATACATTTGCTGCTTTTTCGTAGTAAGGTAATGAGTTAAATAAGTGAACATACATACTTTATATGCTCACGACTGTAATACCCGAAGGGGTATTCAGAGGTGACTCGCATTCGCTGTACTTACATAGGTATGAGATAGGTCGTGAGCCGTATCGCCGTTTTTGAATGAGTACCATTCACTGAAGTTGTCAGGTAAGTGGGCAACACGACTGTCAGATGTTTTCAAGCTCCCCGAAGGCCTCTGACTAGGCTTAACGACTGCTGCCGAAGCAGCAACCGGGACCCACGGCTTAACGTTCCGACAGAAGCACGGAAGTGTCCACAAAAGAACCACTTGAAATCGGTCACCCATCCAATGGCTGACCATGTGTTGCTTAACCTCAGTGAACAGTTACGATCACTGAAACCAGCTCGACTATGTACGCTTAATTAGTAAACACTATGTTTAATATTGTATATTGGAGGCAGTGTTATAGAGCAGGCAAAAGTGTGACTGCTAATTACCCCACTGGAAAAACAATAAATATGAAGAATTTATTTAAGAATAATAAATCAAATACACTCACCCTTATTATCGTCGTATAAGTAGTTGGTTAGAGAAATCTTGATTTTGTCTATTTCGTTTGCAATCATTTCTGTAATGACGCCCGGCAGACACGGCAACATGCCCATTTGGATGATTTCTATCGCCACGAATATCAGAAACCAGATCGGGATCTACAATACAAGTCGGTACCTATATTTTAAGCTAAGTACTATTCAGTTTATAGGTTGACTGTACTTATACAAAAAAGCATAGAACGACTTCATAGACATTTAGGAAGAAAAAAAGTCTGTTCGAAAGTCACAAGTGCATAAAGGTGGCCCGCCGCCGCCGCTGAAACGCAGAGGACTGCGCGGCCACGCTATTGTTACTCTTGAAGTCCTCATGGTCATGGAATCCTTTATTCCTCGCCGTGAAAACGATTAATTATTTCAAAACCATAGCATTTAAGTAGGTAAGTATTAAGTTCATATTATTAACAATTCTTACCGCGAAATCTTTTATACACCAGAGTATTTGGTGGATATGGAACATTATTTTCGGAACAGAACACACCAGGTTGAGGAACAACTGAAACCAATTAGAACCACTTGGTGTAGGTACTCTATCTATTCTATACAAAATAGTCTCCTATAAAAAATTAAGCCAAATTCCGTGCACGACGCGACGCGACTGCTTATCTCGTTGAGTCAACTAACCGCGCAGGAGTTTATAATAGTATAAACTTTACTACTTAACTGTATTTTCATCATCATCATCAGCCTATAGCAGTCCAATGCTGGACGTAGGCCTCTCCCAAAGCACGCCACTGGATGCGATCTTTAGCTTTCCGCATCCAATCATAACCAGCCACCTTTCGCAAGTCGTCACCCCATCTAGCCGGAGGGCGTCCCACACTACGTTTGCCTAGTCGCGGCCTCCACTCCAGAACAGAACTTTATTACAAGTAATAATAATAAGGATAATACAAACCATAGGCTTTAAATTTTTTGACGTAGGTGATGAGTCTAAAGCATCAATTATCTCTTTATACACAATCCGATATGTCTCCTGCTTCCCCAGCCGGCCCTCTATCCGCATCCGAAGTAGTTTCATTTTGTAATACAGCGACCCAAAGAAAACCAAACGGGGCATCTGACTTAGATCCGACCCTATCATGAGGAAAACCCGCACAAATTCTGACATAAGATAACGAAATGTTAATTCAACCTTAAAAACCATTATTGCACAGATTGTGCTCAATATTCTTTTCATAAAAACACTAATAATTATGAAATTGTGCCAGTATTTTATGTTGTTAAATTCTTTTGTGGCAAAACCAATATGTACGTCGATGTTATCGAAACTATCATCGCTCTCGTTTTTTATATTAAATATGTAACTGTTGTAGAGAACCGAGATGGAATATTCTATCGCCATGAAAAAACTCATCCAGGTGTAAGTGTACCCAGAGGTGCAGAAATCATAGGCACTATACCCCAAGCAGCAAAACATTACACTGAAGCAGTACAGATTAATAATTATCCCTTCCCCACCGGTCCGTTTTATAAAATTGTAGCCAAAAATTGCGTGCCAAATAAATATGGATCTAAATTGCTCCTGGATCATTGAGCGATTTTTTACTTTGTACTTTGGCTTGGTGACTTCCTTAATGTCAGGCTTTACTTGTATTACATTCATAGTGTTGATATTTTCGACTGTGACTAACCTTTACCTTCGAAAAGTAAACTATGCATGTCTCATGACTACTCCAACTAATTATTCACTCAACAACAGCAAATGTATTATTACTTTGATGCTTAGATAAACTGCACTCAGATAAATTACGAAACAAAACCTTCAAAAACCTGGGTCGGTCACTAGGGCGGTTTTTATAAAAACCGCCCTAGTATACTTTATTTAATAAGCTATTTGAAAATCCCGCATAATTTTCTTAATGAGTCTTGGAAAACAAATAAAATAATACTTAGGTACTTACCTGAGATTTAAAAGAAATCTTCGAATCTATAGGCAAACAGATTTTGCGACACGATTTCAAAATATCTCTGTTCATATAATTTTCCCACTATTCTTAATACACGCATACACATACAAAAATATCGCTCTACATAAAAAGGTAGTGCGCGCAGCAGGGTCTTAGGTTAGTTAAAATAAATCAAAGCAGTTAAACAAAAACATAAATAATGTATTTGTCTCAATATACACAATAACACATCACAAACCGCCTTTTCTTAATTGACGGTAGGTAGGTATGTTAGTTTGACAAGGTACAAAAGTGTGTGGCTACTTATGAAGCTGACTGACTAGTTAGAGCTGGCGTCGTGATTGTGGGCGGCGCTGGTGGCGCCCTCCTCTGCGTCCGACATCTGCTCGTCACCGCTACTCGTTCTCTGAAAATAAAAGGCTCAGATTATTTTTTATCTTCATCCTAGACTTATTTTTATTTAGGATCCGCCTGATCTTTAAGAAATGAGGTATACCTCAGGAGTTCCTTGCCCCTATTCATCTCCAAGGTGCGTATTTTTCGTACGGAAAGTAGTTTGATGTACATCCTCACTTAATTAGCTCGTCGGGAGAACGGAAGGACGACAAAGTCGGCCACAGATTGGGGGCCTAGAGACGATTGTAGAGCTGTTAGCAGATCACCTGCTGCTCAGTTGACATCAGCAAGATTGACAAAAATTGTGGACAATAAGTGGCGTCAAAGGACCGACCACATACACTTTGCATATTTTTTGGCACGTGGAGGCAATTTATTTAACACAATTATTTGCAAGCGGAGATCACATTGCTAAATAATAATAATAATAATTATAATAATAATTTATTTGCCAATATTTGGGTTACAATTAAATTAGTAAGATATATTAGATACGTTACAAGTTGGCTATTTCATTTATAGGTGACATAAAAGGTGACAGCCATTGCCTATAATAGGAATAGACCTGTGCTATAGACACTGGCTTCCACTCCCCAGGAACTAGCAGCCATATATGACTTATTATAACAGAATTGTGGTGTCTTAGGCTTAAATAGTATACACAGAAATATATTGATTATATTTAAGGTTTAAGATTAGATTTACTTAGTTACACAAGATTATTAACATTAAACAATTCATGAATTAATTAATTACATATGTTAAATAAAGCTAATGGCTCTTTATTCATGTGAATGTTTGTGTATGTGAGTGTGTGTGTATATGTGTGTGAGTGTGTGGGTGTATATATGTGTGAGTATGTGTGTGTGTGTGTGTGTGTGTGTGTGTGTGTGAGTATAGATGTATGTTAAATAGATAGAAAACTGTGTTGGAATTGGACAAATGGGTGATTTAGGTAGGTGGATGAAGAAAACACTCAGTTTTGGAGTAGTTTAGAGTTAACAGCCATTTTCGTACAGTTATTTTAGCTATGTGTGTATTTAGGTGATGAATTTGAATTTCGCGATGAATGGACAACATTTCATTTTCTTTACCCTATATTTTTATTAGTTATTCGAAAAGTTTATAGAAAATTAGTGGACCCGTATTTTTTTATTTTGTATATACATAAATTTTTGCATGTTATTTTTAACTTTAAAGTTAATTATTTTAAAACCGGAAGTGAAGTCACATATTAGGCTCAATTTTTATTTTTGTCTATTGCTTGAGTCTCGAAAAAAAACATAAATGACACTGACAAGTGACATTTAAACTTTGTTTACATGCCAACCAACAAATGGGTCATTTTCAAATGACCTTGATATTTCTGATGATGGAAAGTAGGTACTTATCATGTAAAAAAATAAGCAGAAGCATTTTTTCAGCTGTGTAGGCGGTGGCATGCTCTGGGACATATTATATAGAGGTCATCTCTTAATAATAAATAAAAAAAATAGTCAGAAAGTGTCAGAACAGAATTAATGAAAATGACCCAAATAAACAACAACGTCACGATAAAACGTCAACGTCAATCAAAAATGAAAGTGACAGTTTCTTTGTTTTTAAATCTATAGGCTTTGATCATCAAAATGCATCGCACCTGATGCATGACGTCATCAGCACTTTTTTACTATTTTATGATTTTCTCGAAAATGATACATCCAAAAAATACAAAAACATTTTTTTTGTGGCCTTTAGAGCTAAATCTCGAAATGGTTTTCGATTTATAGCAGCTTTAGTTTTTTAAAATGTTGTCCATTCTATTATATAAGGTTGGGCCGAGGTGGCAGAAAAAGTTATGTAAAAATGTTGTCTTAAAAACTTTTCTTGTCACAATTAGGTTATTGCGTCTTTTATCTGCGTCTTCATGATTGAAGGGAGAACTCTGGTGTTGTTTCATTAAAATCTGTAGAATAAATAATTGGCGAACAGTCAACACTTGGCAGTACTCATACAGTGACTCGGTAGGAAAACGAAAGCTCTTAAATGTTGCTACTTTGAGAACTGCGCGCTGAGCTCGCTCAAGAGGTAGGAGGTGCGTCTTGTACGTGCCACCCCAGACATTAATGCAGTATGTTATAAGGGACTGACAGAGGGCAAAGTAAACCATCTTCATGGTGTTTGAATCAGCAACATGTCGCAGTTTTTTGAAAATAAACATCAGTTTTCTAATTCTATTTGCTAAAAGGTTAATATGAGGACGGAATGTGAGATTGCGCATTGTAGCGTAGGTAACTCACCTCAAACTTGTGGTCGACGTTCTGGTCGTGTATCATCTGTTGCGCGTACCGTACGATGTGATGCCTCGCGGCGGCGGCGGCATGCGGCGCGAGCCAGCCGCGCGCGCGGTGGCACAGGTACCCGGCCGCCGGCTTCTCGGCCAAGAGCTCTTCCACCTCGGGGAGCTTTATGTCGCAGAACTGGGGTGGGGAAGAGATATATGAGTTTGAGTTAAATGGCGACGACTACCGTAAAGCGGGATAAATAATAATAATTCGTCTAGCCTTCACTTTCAACTGGAATTTTAACCCGCTTCCACAACACAAAATATGTAGGTTAAGAATTTGTGTGTATGCAGCGCATCCAAAAAAAAAATGATCTTTTCCTCTTAGCGTGACGGTTACAAGCACTAGAGCTGGACTAGCGTAACAAATACCAGTAAAAAGCAATGCAAAAGAAGTATGCATAAGATCTGGGCAGACACTTTGATTTCAACCCTTCGATAGCAGCCCGCCCTACATGCACAAACATAGCTCCCAACAGCCCTCCCAATTTATTACAAATACTATAAGCGCAATACACAGAACATGTATGGAACCGAAGCAATTTAATGAAATCCTACATCGCGGTATAAAAAAAATTCTGTAATACAAAGCCTGTTCTGTATATTTCTATTCTCCATACACAGAAAGACAGACAGTTACTTTAGCATTTATAATATTTGTTAGGATTACAGCTCCCTCACCTGATAGAACACCTGTCTCTGCATCATCATGACCCCCGGGCGGAAGATGACGCTGCCCTCGTGCACTATCTCCTCGTCAGCGTCGCCGCGGCCGATGTGCCACACGCGGTCCGCCTTGCGGTAGTTGACCAGGTGCGAGCGGATCGACACCACCTTGTCTAGCCCCGCTGTAGGGAATATAGCAGCTTTAGTATGATGTATGTAGTATGTATGTCGCAGGCATCTGGTTTAATCTCCTGTTTGATTGAACCACTAGCCCGTTCATTGGATGGCGCTATTCAGTTGTATGACTAAAGGACAACTCGTCGTTGATTGTAACGTTCGACGTCTTGACTGAACGTCATTCAGCGAAGTCGTTGAATGGGATATAGTATAGCAACTTTGTAATGTCTGGTTAGGGTGAATATGACCAGACAAGAGTCAACAAAAAGACTATGTTACAAAGCTCTTATCTCACAAATTAACTAAACAATAACAATAAACGTACCTTCATATTGTTGTTCATAATTATCCAGTTTCGCCACAATTTTTTCTCTGAAACTATCCGCCCGCGGCGTAATAATAGGTAAATCCATGTTGTCACCCCATTTTAACAAAAATTACGCACTTTATAGCTAATTTATTTGCAAAAAACTAACAATATAGGTGCTTTTTGTGTCAGCTGTTAGCTGTTAGACGCCATATTTGTTTTGTTCACCACCTGACTGATTTTAAGTCAGCTAACTAGTTGGACGTTTTGTGACGCTTGTGCAATCAACGTTCGGCCTAGTCATACAACTAAGCAGCGTCATCCAATGAACGGGCTAGCGGTTCAATCAAACAGGAGATTAAACCAGATGCCTGCGACATGTACATCACCAGGGTACACCGACCGTATTGTTGAAAGTGTTGAAAAAAAGGGTTAAGCCCATGGGCTAAGATATAACATATTGCACACATAGGCTTCGGCTTAGTATACCCATTTTGCAACACCCTGTATAAGGAGCAGATAATGAGGAGGCTCTCTGTTTAACTAAGTAGATAACAAACTTAATACTATCAGAAAATACTATGTTTCCGGGCCAACTACAATAATACACAAAAATAACCTACCTGCAGTGCCTACTCTGAAGTCCAGCGTCTGGTAGAACCTGGCGGCAGGCTCCTTGCGGGGATCATACCCGAAGCGCACCCACAGCGCGCGCCACGGCCCGTCGAACATGTAGAACGCTACGGCAGGTATCAGCAGCTTCAGGTTCTGCTTCTTGATCTTAGTGTGGAAGGTGAGAGCGTTCATGGACCATATGGGACGCTCGTCGAATTTCTGTGAAAGTGTTTGGTCTTGTAGGTTGGGGAATAGGGTTCACATAAACTTGAATGCTAGGCACTTATAATATTCATGATACAGTTTACAAAAATATAGTGTATAGTATTAGGTATACACAGGGGTGTACTGTTCTCTAACATATTGATAAATTTTGGTACCAATACATTGGTTGTTGTAGATATTTGGTCTTCAGTGAGATCAGAAAACAGATTACCTTTCTGACTAGCTCCAGATCTTTAGCAAGAGCTGTAGTAGCTTCTGTCCTAGCCTTGACATTACGAAGTTGCTGCTCTGACGGGGCCGACGGAAAGTCATCTGTCAAATTGAACCGCACTGGAGAACTTGCACGAACAATCCGTTTCTTTGTAGTATAGACCTCATCATGCTCCGTCTCTCGCAGCCCCGGGGTCTTCCTATAGAATGTGTATTTGTATGGAATTGCCCGGTCATAACGTGTGAAATAAGTCGGCAGTACAAATGGAAATTCTAGGTTCCTGAAAAAAAAAGTTTTAGATTACTTTGATAGCCAATATAAAGTATTTTTTCTCAATTGATGTTATCTTCAATATGATTCCTACACTGTGTTTATTATTAGGTTTTCAAATCGTACCTGTTAAGAAATTCCAGTCCATCTAATCCTGATGGCAGAATATCTTCCAACACACAGCGAGGCTTACTGCCCTCTGCACCATCATTGTGAACTGGCAGATATTGGAAGTCACCCATTGCTGAAATACAAATAAATATAAAGTTTTTATTTATATTTCTCATAAATAGTATGATTAACACACACAGCCTGAAATAGTTCACTGCAGGATGTAGGTTATACCTATTTCAAGACTAGGGGGTTTTTGCCAATCTACATTCTTACAGGCACCTTGTAAATAATAATATACAGTGTGTTATTTTTGGGACCCGACAAACTTTAAGGGTGGATTCTACGAGTAATTTCATCAAGAAAAAACCCCCATATGTGGGGTCAAATCTCAATGTTCTAGAGGGGTCTAAGTAACTTAAATTAGATTTTCTTCTTCTTTTAGAAATTCATATCTTGAGATTTAAACGCCTTCCGGACATGAAATAAAATGCTTTTATCCACAAAAAAGTCATCTCTATCCAATAAAAATATCCACAACTGCTTAAAAGTTACATATAAAAAGTTTAAAGCAACTTTAAAATTTCCGCCATTTCTAGAATATTGAGATTTAACCCCAGATACCGGTATTTTTTTCTCAATGAAATTACTTGTAGAATCCACCCTTAAAGTTTGTCGGGTCTGAAAAACAACACACTGTATATAGATAGATATATAAATAAACAATTGAATAACCTTTGCTTTAATATGACTTACCATCAAACTTATAAATTCTGTTGACTCTCCCCACTACTGCAGTAGAAGTAACTTCCCTTTCTATTTTATCATTAACTTTCTTCTTCTTTATTTTCACTCTAATAATGACACCAGCTGTCTTTTTAGTGTCAGCAAATATTTTGTTTATGTATGGATTCTCTGGCTGAAAGCTTAGTCCGAGACGTTTTTTGTTTGTATTCTCGTTTACCTGTTATCAGTTGAAAAGTTTTGTTAAAATAACAGACTTATAATAAATTTGTATGGTGAAAAGGGTGCATGTACAAGAAAGATAGAGAGAAGTAGTTATATTAAGGCCCTGTTCCACAATGTCTGGTTAGTGGCTACTTGTGAGATAAAATACAAGCTGTCACTCTCTGTTATTATATTTTTGACAGTGACAGCATGTATTTTATCTCACAAGTAGCCACTAACCCGACATTGTGGAACAGGGCCTAAGCAAAATATAAATTAAGTTAGCAATAAACAAACCGTAGATATACTCTTGATTCCGCCCAAACATTGCACAGCCCTCTGCTCATTTTGAACAATACCAGGAAACAAAACGCACACCAAATTCCGGTCACATATATCTACATCACTTTTATCTGGTGTCATCATTCTATTTGTTAACTTTTATTCAGTTTTAATACATAAATAGTCAATAATCACAATCAAAACAAATACTAAAACAGATGCTCACGAGTTTATAGGTTATAATTTGTGACAATGACACTGACAGCGACAAACAGATAGACATAGACTACTAATTCACAGATCATTTATTTTTACAAAATAAGCAATAAACTCGTGCTAATAAAAATCGGCTATCGGAAAAGGAACATTAAAGAAACTGGACCTTCTCATTAGAAAAGTAGAGCTACTTATGTTCCATGGACTGCCCCCGTATTTTGTAACTTTTTGAGAGTTAGCAACCGGTGATAATTGGTATCAACTTAGAGACTTAAACCGAAAACACCAAAAATCTTAGTGAAAGAAATATGCAAGAAGCCTACCAATATATTCTTACATTTAACATAAACGTTTGTGAAATCAGATAAGTCAGTAAAAAGTTATTAATTAATAATGCTCTAAGTTGTCAGCCATTTTATACCAACCAACCCCACTCGGAGTTACATAATACGGGGGCTGGACTGCCTACTAGGCTGCGGTGCGCCACGACCACGTGACCAATAAACCAACCAATGTGGCCTCACTCACCCTAGTCACCCTTCGACCATGCACTCACCTTAACAAGGTGAGTATGATATAGTATTTTGCGCAATTTTACAAACATCCTACAAAAACTCTTTGTAGGTATTTCGTTCAATTATTTATTTCGCAAAACAGCGAATAACAGATGGTGTTCTCGGGTCTTGGTTGAGTTGAGTGTACCCGAAGAACACAACTCTGACGAAAAGTGGCTGCAGCAATGCACTTACCTGAACCTGCCTACCCAGGCGCGGATCCACCCATATGGGCAAGGTGGGCATGCCCATCACCTAAATGACTTGCCATATGAAACCACGGGATTTTATAATTTAGTTATAATGAGATGATTTCCTGGAAATCCATAAAATTTTCTGTCATGTCTTCAAGAGTATGTGTTACAGCATACGGCCAAAGTCACTCCCCAATTTTGACACTCTGGCGATTGCGTGCGTTTGTGGAAAAAAACAATAGCAAAATTATACGACTTGTGTAAATTTGTTGGGGTATTTATTAACAATTTATAGAGGAGCCTTCACATAATAATAATTCAAAATTTTGCGGCACTTTTTTTTAAATGATTGCGCGTTGAGATATAACCGAAAAAACAGAATTAAAAAATAACTTTTTTGTATCTAAAAATAATGTTAGCTGTAAGTTGTTAGTAGGAAATAAAATAAGCCATAGTTGAAATTTTGCACGTTTTACGTATACTATGTGAAGGATCCCAAACAATATTAGTATTTAAAAAAACTGGCCAAGAGCATGTAGGACACGCGCATGAAAGGGTTCCGTTGCCCTAAGAGACCCATCTTTCATTCTTTTCTTAGACCGCTTGACACAAATAAAACCATACATTACCATTTAGTTATACAATTTGTTGTTTTTCGAACCCGACAAACTTTAAGGGTGTATTCTACGAGTGATTTCATCGGTACGTCGCCGTCGAGGCAGTCATAAATTATTGAAGTTCTAAACATACCTAACGGAGCTCATGTAAGTTGATTTCATTTATAATCGGAACTCTTTCACTCAATGGATTGCTACCTGAGCTGCGGCGCTCAGTTAGGTGTGTTTTAAACTTTAAATAATTTTTGACTACCTCGATGTAGTGATACGGTTTTGGTATCATTGTTTAGCTTATTTCAAATACCTTTTAATAAATACATAAAAATACCATCAAAGGGGGGCTATTTTCCAAGTTATTTAAGTAAATATAATTTTTTCTGTTTTTTTGTCAAAAAAACTAGATTGGGTGCTTGTAACTTATTTTATGTAACTTTTTAGCAGTTGTGCATATTTTTATTGGATAGAGATGACTTTTTGCGGATAAAATCATTTTATTTCATGTCCGTAAGGCGTTTAAATCTCGAGATATGATTTTTTATGAAAACTAAGTAAGGTCAGGTGGGGTAAGAGGGACGCTGGGGTAAGAGTAACAGTGGCTATTAAAACGAAATCTATAATGCGCAGCTCTATGGTCACTAGATAGATAAAACAGTATTAGGCGTAGTTCAAATATTCTTGGATTGATGGCACTGGAACACGGCAAATAAGGCCTGGGTCTCCTATTTACGCCGTAGATCGCGTCCAGCGTCACGCTGTAGGCCGCGTCATGATGCTCACTATAGAAATGTACTGATGCGGTCTCCCTCACACGCCGACGTTGGCGCGTAGACATAATGAGCATTGTGACGCGGCCTACGGCGTGACGCTGGACGCGATCTACGGCGTAAATGAGACCCAGGCCTAAGCAAGTTAAAGAGAAAAAAAAATCAGTCGACAATCTAAAAAAACTACTACCTTGCGCGTTCCTAGTTAAAGTTAATTTTAATATCAAAAACGGTTGTTGTTGCGGTTGATTGCTATGGTAAGTGTAACTATTACGTTTCTATCTATATTTTCTACCTATTACATTGTTCCTAACGTGTGATTTTAGTGCTTTTTCGATGTCAATAAAAACATAACTTTCAAAATGGCAAGGTGGGAAAGAGGAATGGCTTTACCAGGTTAATAGAAACATATGTTCCTGTTTCCCGACAAACATTTTTAAAATCCGCTAAAATATAACACGTTCCGTAAATAGCCATGATTTCCTTATCTATTTATTTGTTATATAAAAAGCAAAATGCCTCGAGCTTACGTCAAAAAGACCGATAGAAGTTCTTTACTATTAGCCCACACTAAGGGCGGATTCGGCCAACGTCGAGTAACTTTTTACTCACGAGTAAAGTACCAGTTACTCGCGAGTAAGCAGATTTTGCATTCTACCAAACCTGAAACCAAGATAACTAGCTTATCCCAAGAATAAAATGTTATACCGCCAAAATTGACCGTGTAACGAGCTTATCCGAGAGTAATTTTGTAATGGCGGCAGCACATCAGCTGGGTGATTTTCTATCTCGGGTGTCATGGACTCGCGATTTCCAACCGTATAAATCTATGATGGGTTTCTGACCATCTTTTGGCATCGGCTATCTCGGTCATGATCACTAAACGAATAGTGGGTATGAGATTTATCGATACACTAGAGGTTGCAAAATTTTTGTGAAAATATTCTGTGATTTGGTTAGCCGACTAAATGAAAACTTCATTTCACTTTAAACTACGACTACTGCATTTATCAAATCTTTAATTTGCCGCATTATTTAGAAAAATGGCGATACTGGAAGCTATTGTCAAATGATTGTCAAAACAAACTGCAAGGAACCATCCAAAACAGAGATTGATTTTGGTGTGTGTTTATTTATAATTACCTGAATCCTGTGTTTTAATTGTTCATTATATCTAAGGTAAGTACACAATTAACGTATTACTATTAAAATTTTAAACTTAGTCATACACAGAACGAAATATGGGAAATTTTATAAAGTCGTGAAAAATGAACATTTATTGTTCTTAATAAAAGCATTGAGATCAATGATTTCTAGTACGATACGCTAGTAATATAAGTCGATCATTGAGATCTAACACTTGGTACTGGGAACTCTTTTATGAAAAGTAGATTGATCACTGAGCCATTAAATAATCTTCACATTTGTGCAGGTTGTGCTTGTTAGTAATATTTTTGTGAGGCATTTCATGTGCCAAGAAAAAAAGATTGAATAGGACATTAATAATATTGTATTTTATTTCCAGGATGGAGCCTTTAAGAAAAGTCTCAGATCGACAAATGGACATTTTGTTGGAGTTCGTTGAAAGACATAAAGAGCTTGCTGTTGACCGGTACCCTCCCGGTCCACTAGGCATACAATCAGCACGTCGGCTATAGGACAGTGCAGCATTACAATTACCTATATGAATTATATTCAATTGGGTCTGGAGTTACAAAAACTGGTCAAAAATTCTGACGGGCATTCACATGTAAAGTGGCAATGTGCAATCATAACTTAAAGGTTAAAGTAGAAAAAATATTTTAATAATGATTATAGTAAGACTGGTAGAAGCAAAATGTGATATGAAGTTATGTGATTTAAAATAAAAAATAAAAGCCATTAATATAAATTGTGTTTTTTATTACTAAATTATACATATACAGCAAAAATCAGCCTATCAGAGTCAGGTTATTTTAGTTCCTTGAAATTCACAGCCTCTGGACAAGGTTGGCCCTCATGCGCCCTGCATCTGCATCAGCAGCACCATAAGCTACGTTACCAATATGCTGCACCCGAATGTTACCAGCAGCAGGCAAGTTGTCCTCACTGGTAGGTATATTGTGTGCATTTGCTATATTGTGTAGTACACATAAGTCATTTACTATTTTCGCAGCTTTGGTGTGCTCATAGTGAAGCACACGGTGTGCCAGCAAACATCTCCAGCGTGTTTTAAGGGCCCCAATGCACCGCTCCACAGTATTTCTAACACGGCAGTGTAGATCAGTGTAGTGTTCTTCTGGGGATCCTACAGCTGCATTGAGGATAGGTGTTAACATCCATGGCCGTAGAGCATAACCAGAGTCCCCTGAAAGCAATTTTAAAACAACAGTTAGGTACCTATACTTACTGAAAAAAAAACAATACCTACTGAAATAATTTCCTTCTAACTAATTACTTACTATTTACTAATTATTGAAGACCAAAAATTTGCAAGATTCACAAAACAAACATCAAAGAAATATTATTTTGTTCAAGATCATAAGAACAAGAAGACTTCAGCGTCACAATAAAAAAAAAACGTTATTTTCTACATTCTATGGTGAGTCTATGGTTTAAAAGCTACTATTTACTAGTTGCCCAAGACAAGACGGTTGGCCAACCCAAATTAGAACTTATGATTCCAACTATCCGATATAAAATACCAATCTCGGGTTTCGATAAAATATTCGCATACAAAATTTTAACAAGATGGCGGCCGGTGGGTATTGAAGCCCATACCAACTATGACGTCATTATTCGACCCCAACCGAACATACACAATACGAATAGTGTCAAAATTTGCTTTTTGACAGTAAGATCACGGTGAAGAGAGTTATCAACGAGATAGAAAATAGCCCAGCAGCTGATTAGAAAACCGTCATAATGACATATAAACACATCTGTCAAAACATAAACAAAAGTACGTTAAAAGGCAAAGTCTCAGAATAACAACAGCGAATAAAATATTAAAACATAAACAATTTCATACTTTTATAATCCATTCAAACTAAGTTGGCATGTCATTTCTATTGCATGCTTTGAAACGCAGCTATTTTTATTTTAGTTGCATTACAGTTTCGTTCCTCGTTCATTCAATTTAATCATGGTATAACTTGGTAGAATGCAAATGTACTTATCCTAGATATTTACTCGCGTATAATTTTAATTCCGGTATAGTTATTCTCGTGTAACGTGATGTTTGGACGAATCCACCCTAAATGTAAAGTAAAAGAAACTTATTTTATATGCTTATTTTTTATACCTAAGCTAGACTGATTTTGAAATTCGTTAAGTATAGTTAACATTTCACTAAGAATATTATTGTTTGTAACAGTATTTTAGTTGTGATACATTGTTGCTTGTTATAACGCGTATAGACCAAAGTGATAAAATAAACAAAAGTGTTAGAAGTTTATGTTTTGTTTCTTTTAAGTTGATTTTTTAAAATTATATTTAAAGAAATTTATTAATACCTTATCTGTTTTTAGATTAACATTCATTTAGTTAATAGCACAAAAAGTTTAGCACCCCTGATCTTACCTATATGTTCCTCCCCAAATTACGATTTTGTTTGCTGTCATCTCAATAAAGACGTTATTTTAAACGGTGTTAGGTTCAATTCCTTTTACTCATTATTTTTTTTATCAAATATGCTATAATAAACACTTAAAAACATGAGTTATTACTTAAAAGTATCGGCGTTCCTCTTACCCCAAATCTTGGGAAAAAGGAACGTTTTTAAGACCTAGCTTTGTTGCTAAATTGTTCCGTAACTACACAAAGAATCTAGTTCTGTGTCAAAGAAATGAAAGTATATTTTAAAAACGAAGATTTTTTTCTATTAATATCGCAATTAATGCATAACTTTGGTAGCTGTAGGCCAAAGTATGCAAATTCCAGTAAAGTATGTTTCTCTTACCCCACCTTTAAAATGGCCGCCATTTCTAGAATATAGAGATTTGACCCCACATATGGGGGTGTTTTCTCGATGAAATCGCTAGTAGAATACACCCTTAAAGTTTGTCGGGTTCGAAAAACAACACATTGTATAAACTTTGGCCTTCTGTAGGTATTTGGGTCAAAATTAAGGAAATCTGAAGGTTTTATCAAATACTTAAATGCCTTTCTTTTAAACTATAAAGTCAGCCACATTTAAATGCCAATTTGGTCTAGTTGTTTACGTTGTATTGTAACTTTGCCTTAACACAGAGTTTTGTCTGTAAAAACTTTAAGTATCTACGTTTTACAGTTTTGAATTAAGTATTTGAAAAAAAAAACACTGTGCACACCATAATATCATCACTACAACAACAACAAAAACAGCTATCAGTGCCTCAAAGGGAGGCAAAATCTGTTTTTTGGACTTGCCCATCACCTATTTTGAGGTCTGGATCCGCGCCTGTGCCTACCCCAATAGGGTAGGGTAGGAGTGGGTGCCATACACATGCAAAAGTGTAGGTAGAACGGTACGCTCTCCATTCTACCGTAAATTACTTATTTTTACACAGAGAGTTTTTTTTTACATAGTTAATTAGTAACTATGTCCATGTTATTATAGGTACTAAATAGAGGACTTAAGCCTACTAGGTATATAGAGCCAATCTAACAACTGTAGCTAAGTACCTACTTATGTGTTCCACTTGTTGCCACTAGCGCTCTCTGCACCGCACTACCAAGCACCCCCTAAGCTCTTACAGTCCGTTTCCACTTTTACTACCCTAGGAAGCATAGGTTGGTTTGTTTTGTACAGGTTACCTAACTACTTTTACGACTTTTTAAAATTCGTAGGTAACCTAAGTGTTAATCCAGGTTATCAGCTTCTTGCATATCCACTTCATTTCATGAAAATACGTTAAGTAGTTAGGTACCTAATGCTTTTTACAGTTTTTACGTGAAAGAGTCACAAACATACAAAATTTCACATTATCCATACTGAAATTAATATTGAAATAAATTATGTAATTTTTATAATACGGAGTCCACCGACAGGTTAGCAGAATAGATCCGTTATCGTCATGACAACGGTCAGCCCCACCCCCACCCCGTACCACCCTGCCCCCTCGCCCCCAGTCAAGTCTCAACTCAAAGCTGAAAGTGGGCTTGGGGGGTCACTCTACATATGTATATGACGAAAAACTAAGAACGCTGCTGTGTGAGCCACGACTCTATCTTCTTCTTTTGTATTAAATGTCCTGATTGCATGACAGCTCCCGTTCGTTAGTTTTTCGTCAGTGTAGAGTAAACCTCCTGGTGCCACGACGAGGGCAATGGGTAATTACACCAGCTTTTGATGAAGTGGCGACGGAGAGTGGTCCATGCTTCATGAATATATTTTGCAATGTGTTGTGTGTAGGTGGATAAGTTGTTTTATGCAGAGAAACGTATAAGGTACTTAAGTTATATGGTCGATTGGAAAACATTTGCACATTAGTATTTAAACATGATAGTTTCTGACAAAAGGATAGGCGGCACTGATTGTTACCATTGCCCCCTTTCCTATTTAAATATAAAATTACTAACCTAAGTATAAGTAAGCACTTATAAATACTTTTTTTTCGTATAATGTACTTTAGGTACCTACTTACCTACTTCTACCCCTACTCACAACAAAAAACATCTCCTTTTTTCTTTTATTCCAAAAGAGATAAATCAAGCACTTTCCAAGATTTCTCCAACGCCGTCGAGCTAAAGCAATTGATTCAATTCCCTGCCGACCCAAGAGGGAGTTGGTATTATTCCTAGGGTTGTCAATCAATTTCATGTTGAGCGCATTAATACCTTACCTAACTAGTTACCTACATCAAAAAATATATTATTGCCGTAGATAGTACTATAGCTATAGCGTGCCAAAGTGCATGGCATGAACAGACAAATATATACAGCACGATAAAAACTGAACTGTTCTGGGAAATAAAAGTCTTGATCTTGAAAGAAAATGCAAGAAATCCATAGAAATAATTACAAGGAAAACTATTTAACGTGGGATCAAGAAAACTTGCAGCCAGATTTCTATCAGATAACGTTTCGCCCTAAAATCTTTTAAATTAATTAAGTTAGTACCTTACTACATACTCGCCATATAAAAAAGTAAAACGCTCTTTTCCCCATAAAATTCTACGTATAAAATCTATCTTCACAAAACTGTACTTACCTATAGTTTGAGAACTTGGACATGGACAGCCCTAGTAAACGTTCCACCCTCTTAGCTTCGCATGGCTCTATGACGCGTTAAAAGTGTCCTTTCTTTCAGACTTTCAGATATCAGCAGCGATTGTTGCATTTTATACCGACTTGTTGCTTTACAAACGCAAGGAAGGTCGCTAACATACATGAGTGCTGCTGAAAATTAATTATTGTAGGTGCTCAAGTTCATAAGTTAGCCTTAGAGCGTTCTACTTATCAAGTTATCATGACTCAGAATCAGAACCTATGCTTAAACTTTATATTTCATCAAATTATCATAATACTTATTATCTACATATACAATAACTAACATGTTTGCAATTAGTGCCTATAATAGGCGATTGAATCATTTTCTCCCCTGCTCATTTAGATAAAATTTATACTTCCAAAAAAGCTAATTTTATAGCTTGTTTATAGTTCGATCGAACGATTAAAGTAAGTAGTAAGATCTGGGTATAGGCACCTACACCAAAAAAAATTACTTAAGTATAACTAAGTACCTACTTATTTACAAACTTAAAAAAATATTAATAACTACCATTGTCCCTGTTTATTTATATCTACTTAAATTCTACACACTTTAGAGTACAGAGTACCTACCTATGGCCTACTAACCACTACCGAGTCTACGACCCTCTGAGCCCTAACTTACACGACTTCGGTTTTAGTTCTCCATTACTCTGCTCTTGACCTATTTTATACGGAAGTATTGGACACTTACTTTACTGAATAGAAGGAATTAGTGAGAGATGCGGCCACTGTGTGAGAGGTGTATAAAATAAAGCTGGATCCACATTATTGTACTTATAAGTTTACCGTATCATTATATACCTCAGCCAGTATCATGACCGCAAGATTGACTTAATATTTGAGTGATAAGGTGCAGCGGTGATCTGATACATGGAAATTAAGTAGGATACTCGGTACTACGGAACCAGCTTAGTAAATATAATGTCCATCCAACTATCGTAGGAGATATTCACATGGGAAGGAAATGATACAACTGTGGGCCCAGCATAAGGTTTTTCCCTGTAGCGGGTAAACGAAAATGTGCGTTTCGCTTATTTAAGTACCTACTTAAATACTTATGTAGTTTTATAAGTACTGCATTTATATACTTACTTTCAAACGTTTTAATTATGAACTATGTCCAAGCATAGCGTGGTATTTAGAAGCACATACAATGCCGATTGGTAGGTTAATAGTAAAGATTGGTTCTTTTAACTAGCCAGACACCAAAAGTTGCCTTCATCACCCATCCACCCATGAGTGCACATATAAACCCCACTTCCACGTACTTACATAGAAATCCACACATCCCTCGACTCTCCAGCCCCATTACCCTGGGCTAATCTGCTAAATGGAGTCTCGCAGTGGGCTGGTATAAAAGCGACGAGGCCCCCAGCCCGCGTCTAGTGCTCTCAGGACCGCGGCACTGAGCACGCGACCTCTCGTGATAACCGCTCGTTGATTATACTCGGTGTAGTGATTGACTTCGTTTGTTCATTGTTGGAGATCGGATTTGGACAGGTTCGTTGGTTGTGATAATTTACGCGTTTAAGTTAGGTACCATAAAAATAGAACTTAGGTTCGGCTAGGTTTAGATTTTTACCGTTTTTTACCTTAAATTACTTAAATAAATAATTACTTTTATGAATAAAAATAAAAAAAAGTGCTGAGATGTAATTAAGAGAAACAATACAACTTGGTTTTTATAAAAATTGTGACAAAATACCTAGTTAACTTAATTAAGTATTACTTATTTAATGCATGTAACGGAACCCTTATAATCATATCTAACTTACCTTAACTAACTTCAGTAAATAAGTAATTACTTATATTTACTAATAATAATAATGTGTATTGTATTTTTATTAAGTATATATGTAAGTACATATATCAGTTTTATCAAATTTGAGATAGAGCACCTTCCTTTACTAACCGCACCATTAAACTAATTTCAAACATACACAAAGTGAAAATGGGCTGACCTTAAGCCTTAAACTATACTTACGTTCAGTAACTTCGTAGCCCAAAGGCCGGAAGCTGCCCCATTATACGCCGGAGACAGCGGGAGGAGACTCTCAAAGGACCAAGTCAATTAAATAAATAAGCAAAATGTCACGTTCAATAGATCCCTCTCTGGAGCTGCGGATTCGCGCCATTATGTCAACTTATTGTTCGCGAGACAAAGTTAGTGTCTCGGAGACACGATTTTCAATAGGCATCTACTTATGTACTTACTTACACAATATTTTACGGTTGACATGAATGTAAACATACATTACGTTTTGAGATATTCGACAGTTATCAATACCATCATCTACAATCTCATCGAGTATGTTCCTGATAAAGCTAAGGTTGCTAACCCGCAACTCACTTTTCAGTTACAGCTAGGTACAGCACAGCCATAACCTAATCAATCTCGTACTAAATCTGTAGTAACAGTACCTACTCATAACCCATTAATACTTGAAACCAATACGTATTAACTATGTGTGACTAAATAATTAAATAAATAATGTAGAGCCAGTTTAGTCTCAATCAACTACGTAATAAGTTGACTAGTTACCCTTCCACGGCTCCGCTGACATTGGTTCATGTCACGGTAGGTAGGCTGAGGTCAATCAAAAATTACTTTCGGAAACACTTACTACTTGGTACGTCAGTATAGTGACATGGACATTCATTGATAAGGAGCCAACCTTGAAATAGAAGTGTGGGGTGCCCAGAATAGGATATCTGGTTTAGGATTTCATTGATTAAAATATATCAATGAGTTCTTTCATAAAAATGTGCAAATTGCTTCGGGCAAATAGAATAACACCACCGTGAGAGAGATTAGAAGTATTATTAGTAGAGTAGTATAGTACCTAGTACTTGCGTATTACACACCTAGTATAACTAAATTTTAAGGCTAGGATAAGCAGGCCTTATCCCTAATCGTTTCTTTAGCTTCAAAAAAAGTAAATTGTCGTGTATAATTAAACTGGGCCACTAAAACTAATATTTTCAATAAATAAATCAAGCATTTTTTACTAAAGAGCGTTTGTAAGTAAACAAACGTTATCAAGTGTCTGTAGAACATATTAAATACTAAACGGTCAAGGTCTAATTAATAAATGAATTAGTGGATTTGGATGATTAAATGCGTAAATTGAGATTGAAAAGGGTAAGGAGGGGCGAAGTATAGCTGCTACCTAAATGGTGGCGTTATATGGGAATCCCCGTGGCACAAGTAAAGTACCGGTTACCCCCGTCATCAGCTGATCAAGCCAAACAGTAGATGAGGAAATCCCTATACTGACATTTTAACATATTCGCGGGAAATTACGGGTAGGCAGTTGAGGAAAACCAAAGTTAGAAATTATAAGTAGACTTATGTCGTGGCGGTAAAGCATGTTACCACAGATTATGTACTTGTTACATATGTATAAGTTCAAGTTAAATACTTACTTACGAATAGGTAAAAATTGTTCAACATAAGATAAAATAATATGACGATTGAATTTTGTAAATAAGCAAGCTGAGTTCGAGAACATTT
Source organism: Plutella xylostella (assembly GCF_932276165.1). NCBI lineage: Eukaryota > Metazoa > Arthropoda > Insecta > Lepidoptera > Plutellidae > Plutella > Plutella xylostella. The sequence continues at coordinate 3,190,471 of NC_063984.1, read as the reverse complement.
CGTATTCGGAAAAAATCGATGTCCTACTTTCAGCAAAGACGCTTTTTGTGACACTGTAAATAATTAAATTTGTCATATTTAATAAGTAGGTCCAATTTACTATCGGCACGGTAGTTCAATGTCAGATAATATACCTACAGATCAATATTCAATGGCAAAATTCGCGTGCGATTAATTACACCCAGACCCAGCTCGATTCCATAGTAAATCACGGGAACATTGCATCTAAACGACATTGTATAAATACCTACATATTAATAGGCGAAATTTGTTTTAGTATTAGGCTTTGTAAAGCTTGATAATCTGCAGACTGAATTGGCAGTGAGCGACCGAAGAACCGATATAACTGTAGGGGTAAACCAAGTTCTGGTTTCTGATGCTGACCAACACACTAGCATCTATCAAGATAAGCATAGGCATATTGAAAGAGATCTAGGTATTCGGAAGAGGCCGGCAGAGCTATGAATGAATAATCCATGGTAAAATTTGAAGAGCCCTTTGGAAACAGTGTAACATCGAGCTATTTTAAGCGACCATCCAATTTCGTACATCAGCGTTGGTCTTTGGTTCAATAATAAGTGGATTACATATCAGTACAGAAGCGTCCGTAGTCGAGCGGGCCTCAGTGATCGTAACTGATCGCTGAGGTTAAGCAACAACTGACACGGTCAGCCATTGGATGGGTGACCAATTTCAAGTGGTGCTTTTCTGGACGCTTCCGTGCTTCGGACGGCACGTTAAGCCGTGGGTTCCGGTTGCTGCTTCGGCAGCAGGCGTTAAGCCTAGTCAGAGGCCTTCGGGCGGCTTGAAAACATCTGACAGTCGGGTTGCCCACTTACCCGACAACTCTCTCAGCACAAGCTTGCTTGTGTTGGGGTCCACCAACCCGCACTTGGAAAGCGTGGTGGACTAGGCCTAAACCCTTCCTTCATTGGAAGGAGACCCGTGCCCCAGCAGTGGGGACGTAATGGGTCGTGATGATGATGATGATATCAGTACAAATCGTGTATTATTTTTTTGCGCTAATCATTGGATTTCATATTAATTAGTTAATTATAAAACTTCTAGAGTTCTGGTAACCAGTACCTATTCCTTATCCAGAACACTTACTTAATTAAATGCTTAGTCACTATTTGCAGGTAGTGCGGTAGTCGTTAGAGATCATAGTACTTAGGTATATGGTGCTTCCACAAAAAACGATAAACATTGTTTAACAAGTGTTTAAAACTAAATTTGACAGATTTATCAAACATTTGACAGCGCTAAACAGGTGTTAAACACTGCTGTCTAAGTTTTTGTGGTAAGGCCCATAGGCCAGAAACCTGGATTAATATCCTAATCAAATAATCGGCTGATGAAAATATCGTGGGCGAATACAGTAGACATAAAGCGTAAAAATGTTAATACAAGCAATGATTCCGACTTCTGATTACATTAATAATGCAACAGTTTCAGTTACACAAACCTATGTATAAATGTAATAGCTACTGTCGGTATTCGCTATCGCCGGAAAGGTTTATGTGGGAAGGTACTATCTAGTTATGTATAGCTATGAAAAACGAAGAAAAGGTTGTTGAATTAAGTATTTCTTTACGATGAATGCTCTGGAAATGAAACAGATATTTGATACAGTGTTTTAATTCAGTAATAATTTAATAAAGTACCTGGAAAAGCAGCATGTAGTGGAAACACTAGTAAAGTAGTTACCATGTCTTTAATTATTATTGTCAGGGTGCAGTGGTTAAAGGTGGAATTGGTGGAATGTCACCAAACACTAAACGTATTTAGTGGCCTGTCAAACGTTTGTCAGTTGGTACAAAATGTATTTAAAATTTGACTTATATACAATTTTAAATACGTTTAGCGTTTGGTAAAAGTGACCCTAACTAAATTCAATAGCTCCCATGGCGCCAGGTTCGAACATAAGCTCTGGCAGAGGCAGATAGGTATTTGGCTAACCGACGAGGCGCTTGGTAAACTCACAGAAAATTCATATCGACACTTTTTACACATGTAAAATACGTAACAAAATATTTGCTCGCGCGTCTTGAATGTGCCCTAAAGATGAAAAACTGGCAAGAGGCTCGATTCGACTCCTATTACTTCTCATACCCCCAAAGAATATACTCAGTTCAGTGCCAGACTTAGTTAGGAACACTATACGCGCTTTGACAATACGCAGCTAATTCATATGGACACATTTTACACAAATAAAAACGTATACCTGTAAAAAAATGTAATAAATAAATATGTGGGGACATCTCACACACGGCCATCCGACCGAGCTCTCATCTCTTTGATTTGACCGAAAATTCTCATCATCAGCCGGTGTGACCAAAAACAACACAAACTTGCCTACCCCCAGGGGAAAAGGGTGTGGACACCTAGTATGTACTTACAATGTACATAGAACAACGCGGACTCGGGTGTATTATGACTATTATGTACATTGTTTTGGGACAAAACTAAGTGAATTCCTAGTGTTTACACTAAGGTCTGCGCACAACCTCGCACCAGTTGCTCGGTCGCGGCGGCGGTTGCGCAAGCGCCGTTCTCTCGGCATTGAACGTAGCACAAGTTTGAACTCACGGACTTGGCGGCCGGACCTAAGTTATTTGAAACAACGTGAACAACGTATCGGGTATTAAAATTTTAACCAAATTGAACAGAGGCAAGTTATGCTACGTTCGATACATTCTATAAGTTTGAGACTACCTTTTGTTACCTCTCACACAATAAGGAAATCTAGAAAAATCTAATAAAATTACCTATATCTATTACAAGCTAAAATATATTATTACTATTTTCAAGGTGTTTTTATTAATACTAACTACTGTTACTTTTTACTTTTTAAGGTCTTACTATAATATGACGGAAAAGGATCTCAAGTGTAATTTTGGTGGGTTTTGTAATACTACTAATATAATTAGGTGTTTTTGTCGTCTGCATGTTGCATGCCATATGCCATGCATGTTTTTTACTTGTTAGCTATGTCTACTTATACCATAACAAAGCTTATAATAAATATACGAAAGTACTGTAGTAATAGGTATACTATAGCCCTTCAGGAACATTTGGCCCATTCAGTTGTTATTTATAAGCATATATAGATTACGTATTTTAATTAAATTTTTGTTTTTATTATCTGCAGAAGCCATGGAGGCCGGAGATTTCAAAGACTTTGCGAAAGCAATGACAGAATACATTGCTGAATATCTGGAAAATATTCGAGACAGGTAAGCGACTCTTTTACCTTGCTTAGTTGACTTGAGAAGTGATTGAAGTTCTCTACATTATATCCCAGTATCCCAATGCATATACCTACGATATTTTATATGTATAAATGATCCACCAATACAATATCATAGACATTGCACCGATCCAGCCATCTCACACCAACAACCTCTATAACTTCCAGACAAGTGGTCCCATCAGTGAAGCCGGGCTACCTGCGTCCTCTAGTCCCAGAACAAGCGCCTCAGCAGGCCGAGCACTGGACGGCGGTGATGCAGGACATCGAGCGCGTGGTCATGTCCGGGGTCACCCACTGGCACTCCCCGCGCTTCCACGCCTACTTCCCCACCGCCAACTCCTACCCGGCCATTGTCGCCGACATGCTCAGCGGGGCCATCGCTTGCATAGGATTCACTTGGGTAAGTCGAGGTACTAGGGACGCCTTGTGGGGCCAGTGAACGCGCGAAGTCTAGAGCGTTCTTTGTTCAACTCCATATTTTGTACTGAATTCCTCCCCAAATGCTCGGGTTTAGGTAGGTACGCACCTTTTGGGCGCAACGGCCGCGCATAATAGAGAGAATCGCCCTTTCTGGACAAGCTCTAAGCTTTTGTTTGTGCGGCCCATTGTGTGGTTTATGACGGCGTGTGACCAATTTGTTATTGTTCGTTTTTTAATTAAATTTTGCGGTTAAATTGACCTGTTACGACATCTTTTGCATTTGCAGATTGCCAGCCCGGCTTGCACGGAGCTCGAAGTGGTGATGTTGGACTGGCTCGGCCAGATGTTGGGGCTTCCGGAGAGCTTCCTAGCGCGGTCGGGGGGCGAGGCTGGAGGAGTCATCCAGGGGACTGCCAGCGAGGCTACCCTGGTGGCCTTGCTCGGCGCCAAGGCTAAGACGCTGTTTGAAGTCAAGGCGAAACACCCTGAGTGGGCCGACAAGGACATCATCCCTAAGCTTGTTGGATATTGCAACAGTAAGTTTATCCATCTAAAATATAATTTGTTACTTTATAAAGATTATTTATGATTGATATAGGCCTAAACCCTTCCTTCATTGAAAGGAGAGATGTGATGGGTCGTTATGATTGGTCGTTGATGATGATGATGATTGACTATTCTATATCAGGTCAAGCCCATTCGTCAGTGGAGCGTGCAGGTCTGCTGGGCGGCGTGCTGCTCCGCAAGGTGAACCCCGACTCCTCGCGGCGCCTCCGCGGAGACACGCTGAGAGAGACTATCGAGGAAGACGTCAAGAACGGACTTATTCCTTTCTACGTGAGTTACTCTCTTTTAGGGCAGTAGACATAAATTCATAATGGATTATTGCATATTTCACATCTCACTCTATCTTCACAGGTGGTAGCCACTTTGGGAACCACTTCTTCGTGCGCTTTCGACGCGTTAGAAGAGATCGGCGACGTGTGCCGCGAGAAGGACATCTGGCTGCACGTTGACGCGGCGTACGCGGGGTCCGCCTTCATCTGCCCCGAGTACCGCTACCTGATGAAGGGCATCGAGAAGGCAGACTCCTTCAACTTCAACCCGCACAAGTGGATGCTGGTCAACTTCGACTGCTCCGCCATGTGGCTGAAGCAGCCGCGCTGGATCGTCGACGCGTTTAACGTAGATCCTTTGTACTTGAAGCATGACCAGCAGGGGTCGGCTCCTGATTACCGCCACTGGCAGATCCCGTTAGGCCGCAGGTTCCGTGCGCTGAAGCTCTGGTTCGTACTGCGACTATACGGGGTCGAGAACCTCCAGAAGCACATTAGAAAGCACATCGCTTTAGCTCATCTTTACGAGAAGCTCTGCTCATCAGATGAAAGGTTCGAGATCTACGAAGAAGTGACGATGGGTCTGGTCTGCTTCAGGCTGAAGGGCAACAATGAGATCAACGAGGAGCTGCTAAGGAACATCAATGGACGCGGCAAGATCCACCTGGTTCCGTCTAAAATAGACGATGTCTACTTCCTGAGGCTGGCCATCTGCTCTCGCTTCTCAGAGGAGAGCGACATTCACATCTCGTGGGAAGAAATAAAGGACTGTGCTGATGAGGTACTTAAAAACCACAAAAAGTAAAGACGAATATAATATACACTAAATAAGCAATATCGCCGATGTTAACAGGAAAATACGAGCGAGAATTCCTGCATAAAAGTTACATGTACTTAATGCTTGTCAGTTTGTAGTCTGTACCAAATAGCTGTACTGTATTAGCTTAGTGTAATTGAGCCCATTTTACTGGCCCAAACGTAAATTCCTCACTAAACATTTTTATGCCCAACAGAAGTATTATACCTACCTACATTGTACACTTCTATAATGACCTTACAATCTACTATGACCTAAACTGAGAACATATATACATAATACATTTTGTTATTTATAACGGCTGTAAGAAGCCTAATCGTTGCTCATTCTTTGTATTTATTATAATAAATTATTACGCATGGTTAGGTGATCAACCGAACGTTAACTATGACTATACGAAGAGTATAGGTATTACCTATTTATAATTTTATATTAATTTAAGTTATTTCTGTGTTGTGATAACAGAGTGATAATAAGACGTTACTAGGGCCAACTATTTTAATACGTATGATATTGAATAAGATATGTTTCCTGTGTGTATATGCATATTTATGTACTATACACACGATACTGAATATATTCGTCTTGCCTATTATTATTATAAATGTACCTGTGTAAATTACGTTAGAAATCATGTATTAAATTAGATACATTATGTGTATGTAAAAAATATAAGTACTTTCGTTGATTGATGATTCCTACGGTATTAAATGCACTTTAAATTGTTTTTCCCTTAACTTACTTCAAATATCTATACGTGAAATATTTTTACTAGCTAACTATAGTAGCATAGAGTTTACGTATGAAGAATAATCTATATTTATTGTCGTATAGTGACTTGTATAATTATGAATGTGAATAATAGGACACTGTATTACATGCCTATGACAATAAAAATGAACAATAATGAACTCAAATTTTTAATTTTCTTTTACCTATAGACCTAGGCCCATAAGACTTACTCGTACTTAGGGTCGCTGTTCCAGCAAATCAAAAAAAGGTACATAACAATGTAATTTTTACAACTATAGAATAACAAACAAAACAGTGACATTAAATAAAAATACTTTATTGCCTACCTTAACACTAAGTTCTTAACAACACCTGGTACAGTCTAGTGCATGAGGATCTGCATCTGCGCGAGCTGGCTGTACGTGTCTCCGGGCATCCTGTACGCGATGTTACCCGCGAACGTATTGAGGACTTCTGCTTGCTCGCGCAGCCATTCGACTTGCTGCAACAAAGATGGGCCATTGAAAATAGGGCTACAGTATCAAACGTGTACCGACAAACGTTAGATCATAGCAAAAAAAAACAAACGGACAAAATAATAACATTTTGAAAAAAAACAGATGGGGAAATATTTGATATACTCTAACAAATAGGGATATATGCTGCATCAATAAAGAATCGAATGGACATGTTTGAGACTTGCACAACAGGAATACTATGTAGTATGGGAGCCTAAAACTTACTCCAATTTTCCTTCCAAAAGACAATAAACTCTACTCCAGAGACGCAGCCGTCCAGCTTGCATGGATAGAGCAGGTATAAAAATCATTCAGTTGTCAACAATAGATCCATCAACTCACCTTGCTACTGCCCTGCGGCGCGCGCGGGTCAGCATTAGCCCGCAGCCGCTGCCTCTGCGCCAGCAGTATGGTGCACACGGCTCGCAACACAGCTGGTAGTGTCCGCAGTAACTCCCCGCGGGCGGAGCGCGCGCCCGACACGCAGTTGTCCAGCTCAGAGGGCGAGAGCGGGACGAGCGAGCATTCGCGGAGCGTCTGTGGAAGTAAACGGGATTTAGGCCTTGGGTTTTATACGGCGGTTGAAGCTGTACTATTATCATCAGCAAACTATGGACATATATTGCATCGACATGCCGGGTGCTTTAAGGTCCAGTGGATATGAAAAGGCGTCTGACCCATTGCTTTAAAATTTAAATCACTTATTACTACTTGATTCTACAAATATAAATCTATAAGTATGTCATGTTTACGCCAAAAACAACAAAATTTCACCATAAACAGCACATGCTGAGCCGGTGCCGATTTGACGAAGTAGACAGCAACCTTTTATGTTATTCTTTGTTTTATTTTATTATTTCCTGTATTTTTGTTCTTGTCAGTGTGCCAAATAAATGTTCCTTTATCTTAATCAAAACTCACCTCCAAAGCGGCGTCATAATTATCCGCATGGAACTGATCGAAGAACGTCATGAGCTTGCACAGCTTGTTATATACGCGTCCACCCTGGTGGCGGGCAGCGCGGCGGCGTCGCAGCGCAGGCGGCGGGACACGTGCATACTCGTAGAGTCAATATTTCAAGTCAACCCCAAAAACAACTGAACTTCACCATAAACCAAAAAGTACTCACCTCCAAAGCGGCATCATAATTATCCGCATGGAACTGATCGAAGAACGTCATGAGCTTGCACAGCTTGTTATACGCATCGACCTTCGTCGCCGGCAGCGCGGCGGCGTCGCAGCGCAGGCGGCGGGACACGTGGATAGATTCAATATTTCATGTCTACCCCCAAAAACAACTGAATTTCACCAAAAACTCACCTCCAAAGCGGCATCATAATTATCCGCATGGAACTGATCGAAGAAGGTCATCAGCTTGCACAGCTTGTTATACGCATCGACCTTCGTGGCCGGCAGCGCGGCGGCGTCGCAGCGCAGGCGGCGCGACACGTGCTGTGCTAGTGAGGACAGCCGCTGCCGCAGCCCGCCGCCTCCGCTGGCGTGCACCACTTGTGCTAGCAGCGTGCAGAAGAGTTCGAGCACTTTGTCTAGGTTCTGTGGGGGAGTTTGGTTAGATTTTAGTAAGTTAGTGGGAGCCATAACGCAGCAGTGGGACACTACAGAGACTACATAAAAAAGTAAGTTATTAGGACAGCTGCGAATGAGTACTGCCAATGTCGTGCGATTTAGATTTGGGGTTAGGTTCATTTGCGTAAGGATTTTTTAACAGTAAACATTTATTTATTTATCATACATGATACAGGGCAGAATGCAGCAATGAAGATCAAAGAAACCCGTTCGTTGGCGTTCGTTTGGCCGGTCTGTACGCAGCTATAAACAAATTTAAATATTTTTGAACTGAAATCTCTAACAATTGTATGCTCTATGTATAAAGATCGTCACGTTTAGTAGGTGTCTCAAGAAATCTAGTTATACATGAAAAAAACAGATCAATCAAAAACTCACCCCAGCAATATCATACATAGTGATAGCATCCTCAAACAGCCCCTTATTCACCAGCTGTTCCGCGACATTCAGCGCAATCACTTGACTATCTATATGCGGGTTGTTGAACTGGTCCAGCAAGCCCTGGCTGCGGAGCCCGGAGCCCGCGTCCATGCGGCCGAAGAGAAGCTCGTAGTCTCGGCTTTCGAGAGCCAGGTCCGTGCAGCAACACATGAAGAGGTTCTTGCCGCTAGGGTCTTTCAGGTTTCTGGAAGAGGGAAGTTGGTGAGTCTTCTGAGCTGTGTTATGTATGTTTTAAGGCTCAGATAACTAAATAGGTAATTACTAAAAGCTGAAATTTAATAAGTATGTAAAAGTGGAAGGTAGGAACGGAAGGCTACCTATCTTCGCATTCAAGCATTATTTTAGTAAACACAGTCTCAAGGTTGCCTGTAAGAGATCACTCTTAGCGATAAGGCCGCCTATTGTTCATTGCTCCTAGTTTATAAGTATTCTTTTTATGTTTTGCTATTTTTGGTGACCAATAAAGTTATATTATATTCTATTCTAAAGTGGCAGGTCACCCTTTCGGATAACAAAACAGTATTCGCATCACTTTCTCCCAAGTATTGTCCACACAATCTAACCTCAAGAAGAAGTAGTAATGCAGAGCATCGGACGGGTCTGTCAGCTCGAACTTCCTGACGTAGAGCAGCAGCAGGCGCGCCAGGTTGAGGCGGCGCAGCGGCGCCGGGTCCTCCGTGTCCACTGACACTGTAATTGTACGGTCCGAGTTTTAGCTGTTTCATTACTAGGCAAAACATTCCTTATAAAAGAGATAGATATAAAAGAGTACATCCTAACTATCCTAACTAATCTTAACTATCCTAACTAATCCTAATCCTAACTAATCCTAACTAATCCTAACTATCCTAACTAATATTATAAATGCGAAAGTAACTGTGTCTGTCTGTCTTTCTGTCTGTCTGTCTGTCTGTTACTCTTTCACGCCAAAACTACTGAACGGATTTGAATGAAATTTGGTATACATATGGTCTAGACCCTGAGAAAGAACATAGGCTACTTTTTATCACGGAATTCCCACGGGAAAATCTTTTAAGGCGAAGCGAAGCTCGCGGGCAGTGATAGTTCTTTATACATTCACCGCCACTGTAGCGATAACTTCTAGTGATCGGAAAATATGACGCAATTACCCCGGTTGACCTTATCCCTTAGAATTCTGGAAAAATAAGTTACAGGGCAGACTTCCGGAAAAGCACTCTGACTCAAATCCTACTGCAGAACCAAGTTATATTCTCAAAATCTATAAAACTTACGTAAAGGTGCTTGTACGTTGCGCGGGGTGCCCAGCATGTAGACATCGTGAAGTGCTAACGCCATGTGGACGCCATGGACTTGATATCTACAACAACAAAGTGTATGACAAACATTAATTTAATGACTATCCAATCTATCCATTATGGTTGTTATCAATGTGAACATATTTTAAATATGTTTAAGTATTTAACTAGTGATTTCCTTACCTCGGGATTCTGGACAAGAACTCGATGGCTGGCTCGAACTGTCCAGTGAGCGTTAATACTTGGAAATATACCAACGGCTTCTCGTAGGCATGGTAGTGTGTTTCACCTGCAACCAAATATATGACCCATGACCATATGAAGTTGGTAGGTATAAAAATGTAAAATATTTAAAATAACGTCGAATTTTATTATTATTAGTTTGTTCCAACCCAATAACTCATAGTTACATTCAACCTTGAATCTTCAACAGGAAACTATCAAAATAACAAACTGTGCTCTATCGAGGAATATCGGCAATATAAAATCCACATAATTTACACTTGAGTGAAAAAATATAATATTGAAGTAGCCATGGTAAAAAAAAACATGAAATCTCACCATACTCCTCCAGTATCATCTTCTGCAGGTCCGAGTACGAGAACTCGCTGGTCTCCCCTCCTCTTGCCTTGATGACGGACAGCTTCAGCCACAGGTAGTCGTCGGCCGAGCGAGCCACCTCCCCGTGTTCCTCGCCCGCGTCGCAGCACCCCACCACGCAGTACACCTGACGGATGAGGGGTTAAGAACAGGAATCATTAAAAAAGCTCACAGACGAAAGGGAGAAAAAATGCGTATAATGACGGAACGCTTCGAAAGTGTCAGGAATAGAACAACGCGGGCTCTGCAGTACTCGCTTCGGGCTACGTAAGACCTCCTTTAACTCGCAACATACGTCTTCATTCGTGATTCCACGGTGAGCTATGGACGTTTCTATGACGTTTCCGTTGTGAGTTGAACAGAGACCGTACGGAGTCCGCTTCCCTCGCAATGGAAGGTGGGTGTGAGGGGTGATGACGGACAGCTTCAGCCACAGGTAGTCGTCGGCCGAGCGAGCCACCTCCCCGTGCTCCTCGCCCGCGTCGCAGCACCCCACCACGCAGTACACCTGGCATATGGATGCATCGTATTGTAAAACAAATGGAAGAAATAAGTGGGGTTAGAAAGTCCAAGCGAAGCAAGGAATCACAGCCGACCCTAGTGCACAGCCGCATCAGCATCACGCCAAACTCTGCGCACGCGCATGCGAATATATTTTAAGGTAAGTAAATGCTGGCACCACCTATACCTATAGTTTCAGTATGTGAAAACTTACAAATTAATAGTATGAATTTCAAGACAAAATGAAATAATAAACAGTGTTTTCATAAAATACCTATTGTACAATAAAGAGTATCAAATTTAAGCAGTGTGGTAATAACATATTCTCTAATAGGCAAGATAGGATAGGACAGGACAGTAAAAATCTTATGCAGACAATATAAAAAAAAAAGATTCCGACGAATTGAGAACCTCCTCCTTTTTTTTAAGTCAGTTAATAAAGTGTTTAAATGAACTTACAGCTCTCTTGTAGGGGTCAGTGGAGTTGCGCACTTGGATCCGGTACTGGAAGTTGACCGCCGTCTGCAGTTTGTCGCTCAGCGGCTTCTCCGGGCAGCGGATGTGCTCCTCCAGGGCTGATATGAACTCCTCGTGGTCACGTCTAAATTGTGCAGACAACATTAGTATATGATCATCTGAATCCAGTAGGTACTTACTAAAAATTCCATTGATATGTATGACTGGAAGTTACAGTGAACTGTTGTGGTCTAATCCACACGCACTCACGCCTTGTACTATTGTACTCCCTTGCGGGGTAGGCAGAGGTGCATTGCTGCACCCACTTTTCGCCAGAGTGTATGTTAGTCCCAATGTAATAGGGGGCGGGCCTATTGCCATTATACGGGCACATCCAAGACCCGAGAACAAATATCTGTGTTTAAACAAATATCTGCCCCAGCCGGGAATCGAACCCGGGACCATCGGCTCAGTAGACAGGGTCACTAACCACTACGCCATTCGGCCGTCTTGTGACCATGTGGTCTAATCATTGGTTATAATTTAGCAATAGTAACTTCAGCTGGTCCAAAAGGGACCCTGCATAACCAACCAAATTTATAGAAACCTAACCAACCACAAAACGCTCTTACCCAGCCTTCCGCAAGCAGTGCAGCGCCGCATTAGCGTCCCCACTCCTCAGACAGTAGTACACCATGGGCCAGAGCGGGCGCTCGTCTATCACTCCATCAGTTAACCCTTGCACGTTCTGCCCCTGCAGGCGGAGGCCCACGAAGCCGCGCACTAGCGGGTAGGTGCCGGGCTCCCCGCCGCGCATCGCCGCCGCAGGGTTAGCGCGGACCACGTCGCCCATGTACTGTTTGTATCTGTGGGAAAATAGATTGTAAATGAAGAGGGAGTGTGAATGTGAGCAGGCTGATGATGATGATAGATTAAATAATATCATGGCTGCAAAATGTAAGCCAAGCCATTGGTTTTAGGCTAGTACTGGTGCATTGTATGTGAGGCATTATCCAAGATAAAAATCTGTATAGAAAGTGTATTTTAAAGAGAAAACTTTTTGATAATTATTTTATACACATTATGTACCTCTTTTCCAAATACGATTTTCCCTGAGCTATCAGACACTGTTGGATGGTTGGGTTTCCTCTCGCCTTCAGTGGATCCTCATCACGGGCCAAAGCTGGTATGTTGGCCATTGTTTTTACTATCTCCCACATTTCTTTCACTTTCTGAAAGCATAATTAACACATCAATATAGTATACAAGCACCCTTCCTAGAAATGCTTTGAAGGATATGGCATATCCAAAGTAACAAAAACTATTTTGCTTATAGCTGCTATTTGCTAAGAATCTGCTGTGCAAGTATAAATAGTAAGTAGTTATAGACAGAATACTTACAGGATCATTCAGTTCATCAGCCACCTGGGCAAACTTCTGGTGAAGTGCTGTCCTTGACTTTGCTCCTTGGAAGACTAACTTGTTATACTGGTGCACTTGTTTAGCATATGCTGACTCTGTACCATCCAGCATAGAGCGGCCAAACTTCTTAGGAGTGTCGGCCATGCTAGGAGTTTCCGGAATACGCTTCAGGTCCAACCAGTTTTGTGAAGGCCCAATCATAGCATTCATTAACTTGATTTTCTCATTATTCCACTCTGACAGCATGTGTTCCCATTTCTGATCTTCTGTGGTTTGAAGGGACTGAAAGCACAGGTAGTGTTTCATAATGGTAGAATAAAATATGTAAATGTTAAGCATGGTGTACATGACCATGACAGAGCACCAGCATCTATGTGCACATTCATTTACCTCATTTCACTATAGATCTACTTTGAAAAAAAATTAATGAAAAATACACTCACAAGCAATGATAAAGTTCCAATGATATATTTATGGAAATGCAATGGCAGGTGGAACTTTTTCAATGCTTGTGAGTGAATAATGGAATCATAACACAATATAATCATACTTACATTTTTGTTTACTTCATCAATCAGTGATAGAATAGCATTCTCTCTTTCATTCTTTAAGAAACTTTCAATGTCTGAGTCTGCAATAGGCTGAAGTGGTTCAAATGTCCTTTTAGAACTTAGAGTTTCAAGTTTCTGTGATATCTTTTGTAAGTCTATTCCTTTTGACCCCAGGAGCAAATGGCTAAAAAAACAAAAACAAAAATTTTACATCCCACACAATTTCATCTTGTGTAGGTATTTAATTCTGAAATAAATGGATGCGAGTAAGAGTAAGGGACATGGCCTCCTAATCCATTAAATTGTTTTTGCCCTAGCCTATAAAACGTATCACATAAACTTACGCTTGGATGTCATTGGCTCCAGACTGCACCACCCGCGAGTACAGCTCCTGGGAGGCCTCGAGCACCTGCCCGAGCGATCGCTCCACTCGGGGCAGCTCCTCATTGCCCTCGATCTCCGTGGTGAGCTGCTCAGCCTGCTGCAATAGCTTGCTGAAGTCCGAATCCATTTTGAGGTTATGTTGATATTAACCTAGTGAAAAGGACCGCTGCTAAATTGGTTCACGTAAAACACAACATTTAGTTAAACACTGGAATACTATGATTTTATTAACACTGGAATGGAATCGTTTCGTTTATAATAGAGAAAATTTAAATAAAAACAAAAAATAACAGCCGGTACAAGATGCTTTTCTGACAGTTTTTCAAACTGTCAAAATCAGAATCACAGATTAGATCATAGTGGTGCCACAGAGGCTGTTCGAAATCGATTTCGCTTAAATGATAATAAAGACAAACTTATCTGTTCCGGTGAGAGCGGACTAAATTAATTCATATCTCATAACTTACCAATGAATTATACATTCATATTAATTAGATTAGATGGGTTTATTAAAACCGAAAAGGTGAATTACCACTACGCTAACTTAAAATCTTATCATCACGACCCATTACGTCCCCACTGCTGGGGCACGGGTCTCCTTCCAATGAAGGAAGGGTTTAGGCCTAGTCCACCACGCTGGCCAAGTGCGGGTTGGTGGACCCCAACACAAGCAAGCTTGTGCTGAGAGAGTTGTCGGGTAAGTGGGCAACCCGACTGTCAGATGTTTTCAAGCCGCCCGAAGGCCTCTGACTAGGCTTAACGACTGCTGCCGAAGCAGCAACCGGGACCCACGGCTTAACGTGCCGTCCGAAGCACGGAAGCGTCCAGAAAAGAACCACTTGAAATCGGTCACCCATCCAATGGCTGACCGTGCCAGTTGTTGCTTAACCTCAGTGATCAGTTACGATCTTATAGAATCAAGAAATATTAGACATTTACGTGAGCCCTCACCGGATCAGATAAGTTTGTGGCACTATACTGCTTATGCATTTATTCCATACAAACACACACACGCCTTGTTTTATTCGTTTATTGGGGAAAGCGAATGTCTGCCCACAACCAAGGAGAAATAAAACACTAGCCACAACCTGCCCCGACTGCCCTCAACCGGTGTTTGAACCCCGTTCGGCCCGGGCTAGACTTCGAAATCAAAATAAAAACTTCTTATTTAATTAATCAAATTATTTTATTTAAAATACAACACATTATATGAACTTCACAATCAATATAAGAGTTACTTAACGGAATATATCCAATCTGCAAAGGGACTGCAATGAGTAACAATAATGATTTAATATTTAATTTACATAGTGTCCACATTCACGGTTCAGTTCTAGCATCGGATACAATAGATTCATGCCAAGATTCTCTAAATGCAAAAGTAAAGCGACCGAAAATAAAGACTATACTATAGTATCAAAAAAGGGGCCATCCACTATTCGGATATCGTAGCCCCCTTCGAAACATGCTGTAGTACACTCTAACTTTCGTATAAATCTGAATTTCCAAACTTACAAAATATGAGAGAATGCTGCTGAGCTAATAAAAACCCACATAAATCCGGCAGGCATGGAAGCGTCTGCATACCACCCGTGGAATCATATCAGAGGAATTACTTTAATTTCATCCCACTGCACTAAAATCAATATCAATCCTGCGTTGATTCTAGGTTTATTTGAATTTCTTAGGTCCAAAGATGAGGTCAGCGTCGGGCGCTCCCTTGGGGTGTTGGTACTTTTGCCGCACGTGCTGCCCTCTGTTGGGGTTGCCGCCACCGCCGCCACCGCCGCCGGTTTCTGCACTGTATTCCTCTTCTTCTTGACGCTCAGATATGTTGAGGGTTAGGCTGGAGAAAGACATAAATTATTATTAAATCTTGGTGTATTAAAAGCTTAAAAAAATCACGCCTAAAGGGCTGGTAAATATTGAATACTGAAAGAAATAACACGAGACATGTTTGCTCAAACAAGAAGGAAGATGTACATTCATAATAATTTCTATCATTCAACAATTCGAGATTATTTCAACTCTACTTCCATGAAGTTAATTTTACCGTTTGACTCGCTCCATCTCCTGCTTGTCGGCTAGCGCCTGGGTCTGCAGGTTGCTGGCCAGCTCGGGCGGCGCGCTGAACGACTTGTACTGCGGCTTCGTGCCCTTGCGCACCATCAGCACGAACTCCACGTCGTCCTTGCCTTGCTGGAAGGTGAAAAACGTGTGTGTGAGAAATAATATAAATATGATAAGCCTTATTAGTTTATGACTTATTCAATGATAACGTGATAGGTACAGATGTGGAATTATGTGAATGCTCGAGTCGAGACCAAGAACTGGGAGGCCATTCATCGTTTGTAAAATTCCTTGGATCGCGCGCGAAGATAAAAGGCCGAGAACAGTGGGGCTGTTTGGAACCTGCCTATATCCTCAGTAGATGATTAAAAAGGTATTATAGCAACTATCTCATGTTCATAATAGTTAAAGTCGTAAAACTGACTAGGACGTGCTGAATGTGCTGACCACTATGTTTTTTGAAGAAGGGTCGCCTCGTACTTTGTTTGAGTCAAACGAGGACGACATGACTCCTAATACATCATAACAAGCTAAAAACCCATCAACACTTTACCAATAACTGCTCGTAAGTCTTCTTAGTAGTCTGCCGGCAGGTCATGGGGACCGCTATATCCCGCTGCTGCGGCCGGTTCTCGCGCTGTCTCTCCGCGATGTTCTCCAGCACCATCCGCTCGAACTGGGACTCGAACTCCACGTCTTCCACCTGAAATGTGTATAAAAGTATTTTTAGTACACAGTGTTGATAAATTAAAGTAAAAGTAAGCCGAAACCAGGTCATTATCAACTATTTTTGTTTTACGCATTTTGGAAATTCGTGTGTAAATAATATTTATTTCAAAGTCAGGTCTTACAAGCTTGTTTTACATTTATCTTCAGATATACAGTAGAACAAGGCTCAACTCTATACTGCTTAAAAAGGTAGAAAACCCGTAACTTGAGATGCTCTTCCTAAATACAATAACGCTACTTAGCATTCATGTTATTAGATTACTTGTAAGTAGATTTCAACCCTGTATAACTCATAGAGATATTTATTACGACAGTATATTGCGAAATAACAAAGAAAGTAATACTTACAGGTTTCGCTGCAGGCCTCCTCGGCTCATCGTTCATTTCATCCACTGCATCATTGTCTTCATTCACTGTGTTCTCCGTCATCATATCGTCATCTGAACTCTCATCGGGCAAATTGGGGTTATCAGTTTCGTCATCACTCTCTATTATTGTATCCAAGCCTTCGTTCATGCTGTCATCCCCTTGATCATCATAATTATCATCCTCCCCTAAATCCGGATATAAGGATTGCCTCAAATCTTCTATAGCGTCTTTACATTGCTGCCAGCTCGTGAACAAAGTCAATTTCGGTCTTAAACTCAGCAGGCACTCTTGATAAATATACTTGACGTAAATCGGAAACTTATTCTCCTCAGTCCAGTACGGGTCCGACTGCTTAAACCAGTAGTAATTCTGGAAGAAGACTAAGAAATAATCTAGCCTCTTCTTGCTGGATCCGCTGTTGAAATAGGCCCCACAGGTTTCTAACAAAGCGCAGACGAGTCGTATCCTAAACACGTTGTCTGGGGGGTCTAGAGGGGAGACCACGCCGTGTTCGTTGGTGACCCCGAACGTGATGAAGGAGTAGAGCACGTTGAACACGTCGCGCGAGTCCAGTAGCTTGTAGTTGTAGAGCTCGCCCAGGTACCGAACAGTGGCTATGCGGCGTTGGTTGTACCTGAGAGAGTGGAATTAATGTACCTAAATAAGTGCTTGATATACTGAGGCAGAAGTATTGAGAGATAGCATCAGCAGTCAATGATAATATGATAATAAGGAACAAGGAAGTGATAGTCTAATGAGACGTTTTGATAGCATGTTGATTGTTTAATATGCATTTATATCACATTCCACGGGGAAAGACATCTGACAGAACCCTTATTACATTCGAATAAGGGTAGTTTTTGTTTTGTATCAGATGTCTTTCCCCGTGGAATGGGATATACTCTATTTATTTCCTGGTAATACTTCCCAGGCACAAATTCTACGCCTGATAGATATTACAGTACAGTCCGCTACAGATGCAGCTGTGTACAGTACAGTGGGCTGCAGGTGTGTGTACCTGGGGTGCGGGTCCTCCATGGTGAGCCGTAGCTCCTCGAGCACGGCGTCCACCACGGCGGGCGCTGATAAAGCACGAGATACCAAGAATATAGGCTTTTATTTACAAAAATTAAACATATTATTTGTGAGACATTGTAAGACAACTGACACACAATTTCTTCGTAATATCCATAGATCATGACATTCTCCCCCGGTCAGTTTATTCTATAGCATAATCCCTTAAATACGTCGGCGCTCGTCTCTCTCTGGCAGAGCGGCGGGGTTCAGGCGTAGGCTCTTCATCGTCAGATAGGACATCATCGGGAGCGTCGTCGGGAGCGTCATTGGGAGTGCCATCATCGTCAGCATCGTCATTGGGAGTGTCATCATCATCAGCATCGCCTTCGTGCGGGAAAGGTGCTAATTGTCGGTTTGATACAGTAGTCTCACGGCCATCCGGTAGCTGTACATGCGAGTATGCCGGATTGGCCTCAATAAGTTGCACCCGTTCAACTATGTTGTCATATTTTGAGTTTCGAACATTTTTTTTTAGTAGTACAGGTCCCGGAGTCATCAGCCATGATGGAAGTGAATCCCCGTTCGGTGACCTTCGAGGATGATTGAACATACGTTCATGAGGAGTTGTGTTCGTGGACGTACAAAGTAACGAACGTATAGAATGTAGAGCCGTCGAGAGGACAAGTTGCCAGCTCTCCGTTGGCAGGTTCTTAGATCTGAGGGACAGTTGGACAGATCTCCATAAAGTTCCATTCAGACGTTCTACCTGTCCATTTCCTTGCGGGTTATATGGTGTGGTTCTACTACACGCAACGCCGAGTGGTATTAAGAACTTTCTTAACTCTTCGGACATGAAGGAAGCCCCACGGTCAGAATGGATATAAAGTGGCGTTCCAAATATGCAGAATAGCTCTTTTAAGCAGCTTATTACCGTGCTAGCAGATACATCCTTGCATGGGAAAGCAAATGGGAATCTTGAATATTCGTCGATGATCGTAAGGATATACCTGTTATTGTTATTTGTAGGTAGAGGCCCTTTAAAATCTATATTCAGCCGCTCGAATGTTGAGGTCGCTTTTATTAATTCACCTTGTTTTCTGATAAATCTTGGTTTTATTTCAGCGCATGTCTGGCATCTTGCGGTCAGGGCTCTAATATCTTCAAGCGAGTATGGAAGGTTTTTTGACTTAACCCAGTGATACATTCGAGTTACGCCAGGATGGCATAACTGATCGTGCGCTTCGATCAGTCTGTTCGTGTTTGTTGATGCACAGACTCTTGATAGAGCGTCAGCGACTATGTTTTCCTTTCCTGGGCGGTATATAATGTCGTATTTAAAGCATGATAATTCTAGACGCCATCTTTCCAATTTTTCGTTCTTTATTTTACTGCTATGTTTTTGGTTAAACATGAATGAAACTGATTGTTGGTCTGTCACAAGAATAAAATGTTTTCCAATTAGGTAGTGTCGCCATTTTCGTAGTGATTCTACGATAGCACCAGCTTCCTTTTCTATGGAACTCTGTCTGCGTTCCGAATCATTTAAGCTCCTTGAGAAAAATGCAACGGGTCGACCCTTCTGAGTTAGAGTCGCCGCTAATGAGTGTTCGGAAGCATCAGTTTCGACCGTGAACGTTTCTTTTGCATCAATAGCAGTTAAACAAGATTTAGCAATGTCGTGCTTGAGGGTTTCAAATTTTTCAATCTCTTGTTGAGTTAGGGGAAATACATTTCTATTGACAAGAGGGCTAATCTTTTCTGAAAAGTTACTTATCCACTTCGAATAATGTGCAAACATTCCCAGTGCACGTTTTAATGAAGCCGTGTCGTTTGGCACTGGTAAATCCATAAGTGGTTGTAGCCTTTTCTCGTCGGGTGTGATCGCATTGTTCTTAATGGTGTAGCCAAGTAGATTTATGGACTCACTGCCGAATATGCTTTTGTCTTTGTTCAAAGTGAGCTTGTATTTTTCTACTGCGTCCATAAATTTCTTCAAGTTTACGTCATGTTCATCTTTATTATTTCCACAGACAGTGACGTCATCTAAATATGCATATGTAGCTGGTAGTTTCTCCGTTGTTATGATATAGTGAAGAGTTCTTTGAAATGCTGCAACACCATTAGTGACGCCGAACGGTATTCTGGTAAACTGATATTGATTTCCGTCGGCTTCGAAGGCAGTATACTTTTTTTCGCTCTCTAGTATAGGTACTTGATGATATGCACTTTTTAAGTCAATCTGGCTGAAGTAGTTGTATTTTGCAACCTCTGAAACAATTGATTCTATATTGGGCAGCGGGAATGCGTCGAGTTCGGTATATCTGTTGATGGTGAGTGAATAATCAATAACTAGACGCTTCCTATGCATGCCTCCGCCAGCTACAAGAACTTGAGCGCGCCATGGAGATACGCATGGTTCTATTACCTTATCTTCCAATAATTTATTTATCTCTTCTGCTATGAACTTCTTGTCTTCATCGCTATACCGTCGTGATTTGATTGCAACGGGTTTTATGTCTGATGTGAGGTTAGAGAAGATTGTCGCCGGTGGTACAGAGGCAGCCATCACGTTGCATATTTTAAGTGGTTCTAAATTTCCTCCAAAATCTAATTCCAGTGATGAATGATTTTTCAGAATGTCATGCCCAAGAATCACATCAGCACAGAGTCGATTTACAATCAAAAGAGGTTGCTTCTTGTAAGTATGCTTCCTTATTTTAAGGGTGGCAATGCACATCCCTTCTACTGAAGAAGTGTGATCCAAAGAGGCCAAAGTTATCTGATGTTGGCATTTTCTTTTCTTTAATCCCAGTGTTTCAGCTAGCGAAAGGTTAATGAAACTTACGGAGCTCCCAGTGTCTATAAGTGCATCTGCATGGGAGTCGTTAATGGTAACTGGGATAGTGGCTTTGCTCAGACTTGCAGGGGAGGCAGCTAAAATTAATGCTGTCGTATGTTCTGCATCTTCCTGCGGATTTATGGTGTTTACCGTAGAAGTTCCTCTGCAGACACTTGCGAAATGCCCTTTCTTTGAGCACAATTGGCAAACAGAATTATATGCTGGGCATTTGAACCTTCTGTGCAAGACATTTCCGCCACAAAAGAAGCATGATTTTTTGTGAATTTGTTGTCCGGCAGCGCACACTGTTGGTTTACTTTCTTGCACTTCGGAGTTTACAGCGCTTAAGGTGGGTACATAGTTTGCGGTATTAGTGTAGCTCTGACAGTTTTTATCGGCCATTTCTAATGAGCTAGCTTGGTTGTGAGCTTCTTCAAGGGTTAGCGTAAGGTTTTCTAGTAATCTCTGTCTGATACTTTTGGAGCTTATGCCGGAGATAAAGGCGTCTCGAATATATTCTGTTTTATAGCCTTCGGCAGTTATTTCTTTGAAATTACAATTCTGGGACACAACCTTTAGAGCACGTAAATATTCATCGATTGATTCTCCGGGGAGTTGCTTGCGCGTAGATAACATATGCCGAGCATGAATTTCGTTATGTGGCTTAACGTATGTATTATTTAGTTGTTTCAGCGCCCCCTCATAGTCGTCGGTGTCTTGAATTATGCTGAACACACTTGGTGATAGGTGATTTATTAGTATTTTTAATTTTACCGAGTTCGGAAGCGGCGAGTCTCCAGCGGATATAAAATTGTCAAACGCCTTTTTCCAGTGCCGCCACTTCAGCTCGGCTCCCGTGGAACTTGGATCTACATCGAATCTCTCAGGTCTCAAGAATCGTGCAAAATCACCGGATGAAGATACTTGACTCATTATGTTTGTTTTATTTGTAAATAAAATTGATAAAGCACGAGATACCAAGAATATAGGCTTTTATTTACAAAAATTAAACATATTATTTGTGAGACATTGTAAGACAACTGACACACAATTTCTTCGTAATATCCATAGATCATGACAGGCGCCACGTGCTCCTGCCAGCCCGCCAGCTCGCGCCTGCCCGCTACAGTCCGCTACAGATGCAGCTGTGCACAGTACAGTGGGCTGCAGGTGTGTGTACCTGGGGTGCGGGTCCTCCATGGTGAGCCGTAGCTCCTCGAGCACGGCGTCCACCACGGCGGGCGCCACGTGCTCCTGCCAGCCCGCCAGCTCGCGCCTGCCCGCTACAGTCCGCTACAGATGCAGCTGTGTACAGTACAGTGGGCCGCAGGTGTGTGTACCTGGGGTGCGGGTCCTCCATGGTGAGCCGTAGCTCCTCGAGCACGGCGTCCACCACGGCGGGCGCCACGTGCTCCTGCCAGCCCGCCAGCTCGCGCCTGCCCGCTACAGTCCGCTACAGATGCAGCTGTGTACAGTACAGTGGGCCGCAGGTGTGTGTACCTGGGGTGCGGGTCCTCCATGGTGAGCCGTAGCTCCTCGAGCACGGCGTCCACCACGGCGGGCGCCACGTGCTCCTGCCAGCCCGCCAGCTCGCGCCTGCCCGCTACAGTCCGCTACAGATGCAGCTGTGTACAGTACAGTGGGCCGCAGGTGTGTGTACCTGGGGTGCGGGTCCTCCATGGTGAGCCGTAGCTCCTCGAGCACGGCGTCCACCACGGCGGGCGCCACGTGCTCCTGCCAGCCCGCCAGCTCGGCCGCCAGCCGCGCCAGCGCGCGCCGCGCCGACGCCCGCACGCGCCAGCCCCCGGCCAGTTGTTGGATGCCGGCTACAGAGACGTCCGGGTCCTCCCAGTTGAGCTTGCGCATTAGTCTGTGGGGGAAGGTAATTGGTATGCATTATATATTGTTTCGTAAGGAGATCAAATTGCGGCTATGGTAAACGTTGCAGAATAGGGAGTAGTGTTAGTTGACTTTCGACTAGAGTTTTGTCATTTTACAATGAAATATAAATTAAAATATCTGGGGGCACGGTAGTGTACTAAAGCGGCACGGCCGTACCATCCTTTTCTCGAAGCAATTCAGGCCATTTTCGACCCCCTGTAACTTCGTTGTGGATAAAACTAGAAGACTGAATTTTCAATGACCATGCAGCATTGTAAAGACACGGTATATTTAAAATGTCATTAAATTTGAAACAGTAGTTTAATAATTATAACGGGTCAAAGTTTCTTAATTTTGTCACTGACTCACTCACTCACTCACTCACTGATCATAAAAATTCTAAGGCACTTCTAGCAGACCTAGAAGCTTCAAATTTGGAATATAAGTAGTGTTTGGTGTATGAATCAAGGAAAAACTAAAATATTTTCCACCAACTCGAGTAAAAATTTTGAATTTTGTTCCAGTTTTCTAGATAGGTACATAACTGCTTAAATAATTTCATAATCACATATCTGGGGGCACGGCAGTGCCCCCACCAAGTAAAGTGCCAAATCGAGCAAAAAATTCCCGTCATGCAAATTAAATCCGCAAAGGATGGATTACCTACCTACGGACAAAGCACATGAGGCTACCAGTGCTACCACTTATAGTAAAATTTTCTTAATGTAGGTACAATGAACTTTATGTATTGGAAACTAAGGTTGAAATTTAATTAGGGAAATTTGATGGAGTACGAAGTATCAAAGTTGCGTTTATTCATTACGTACATTACGTAGCCAAAAATAAAGATTCTTGATTCTTACCTCAAGTTTGCGATTTATAGTCGTTTGCAATAGAATCCAACAATCATGTAAACAAACCAAATTGTCATGATTACTCCGTAATCACATACATTTGACGATCAATTATGAACATAGTCTGATTTCAACGAACGCACCATTGTTTTCACATTATCTTCAACACGATTTAACTTGTATTTATAAGTTAAATTTGTTAAAACATTTGCAACGTAAAAATTTCGAAGTATTTGCCAAGCTGTCATCTTAGTTTTTTACTCATCGAACTCTATAAGTCATTGAAAAGTTAGTGTTGTTCGTAATCTGAAGTTATCTTTTAATTTTAATTTAATAAATTATTTTAATTTAATATTATTTGAATACAATATTTTTTTTTCAAGAGCTTAATATAATTAACCAAAACGAAAAAAGGAAGAGGAAGAAATGAAAAAGCTCGACGGCATTTTAGACACGGCAAGCGATGACACAGTGGTTCCATTTATAATTACGGTCACCGGCGACACTTCTGATAGTGATGATTTAACAACATTTAAATTGGTTTTAATAAACACTTTTTTTATATATAATCAGTTTTATTTTATAGTCTATGGCTTATATATTTAATCAAATTAAAACACTATGACATCACTATGGGCATAAACAATACGCTGTCAATGTCAGTCCGCCATATTTGTTTACATGATTGTTGGATTCTATTGCAAACGACTATATGTAGGTATGTACCTACCAAACTAATTTAACGCACCTACGTACCAAGAAGGTACCGAGAAGAAAAAAAAAGTAGAACTGTCAAAAAATACAAAAACAAATGAGATCCCATCAAAAACAATACTTGTCAAAAAAACAAGTCTCGTAACTTTATATAAAACATTAAAGATTTTTAAGATTGATATGCGTGCGTGGATAAGACTTGGTATTACATGGATCTCACAACTTTTTAGCGTAGAACAAATGAGTTACGAGACTTGGTTTTTTTGACAAGTATTGTTTTTGATGGGATATTTTTTTCTATGTACGATCGATAAGACAGGCAGGAGTGTGCGCATTAGCCAGAATAGATCCATAGCGACCGACCCGCATAGCGCGGCCCAACAGCCTCCGAAAAACCTACTGAGATGTCCTAGAATGTAACCTCACGCTTTATTAATTAGACAAGGCGTATTACGCTTGATCACGTACAACAGTTTACAACCCACCTCAATATCTTCTCCTCATTGCTCTTCTGCAGGTCCTCGTGCAGGATCTTCCTGATGAACTGGTGCAGCGGCGGCTCCTCCTCGCGCGGCTGCGCCGGCGCCTCGGGCGGGCACACGTAGTAGAACGCGTTCTCTATCTGGGTCACGTAGCGCGAGTCTAGCGCCGATACTGTCTGGAAGGGTAAGGAATAAGCAAGTTATGACGCTAAATTAGATCGAATGTATTTTAAAGGAAGGAACTATGCAGGCACATAAGGCCGGCTTGGACAATAAATAGATGCTATTGTTACCAATGGAATGCCACTGTGGATTTGTACAATATAGGATGCAAAAAAATGCGTAAAGTAAGCTAAAAGGGAGTGAACTTGGGATGATTCGCGGAAACTTTGTTGGTCACGTGACTAGTAAAGTTGAACAAAAGTTGTTCAGAATGAGACACAGAGTCACCATGGTTCGGATTATACTATACCATTTTTGCGACATAAATAGGTTTAGAAGTAGAGTCGCGTTTCTTTAAATAAAATAATGTTGAAATCCACATACCTTTTTCCTCATCATCTGTTGCAGATATATCATGGTCCGCTGATGCGTGTCCGGATTGCAGTAGAGATATCTCCCGCACGTCTCGAGCAGGTTGCACGCCATCTCCACGTGGTGGTGCTTGAAGTCGTGCAGTAGAACCTTCAGGCAGTACAGAGCCTCCATCTTGGAGTATAAGCTGAACTTCACCAGCTCGCCGATGAATCTTACCACTTTTATCTGGAAGAAAATAATATTTTCATTGTGAACTAGACACTGCTGGTTGGTAAGTAAATTGTATATGGCCAAATCACCTGTTTAATTCAGGCAGATCTGTATGCAAATAAATCCCTTTAGGTAATGATTATAAAAGATCATTACATCCATTCATCATCATCAGTCAACTTTAGGTTGGCTTATTAACTATATCAATGGCTTACATACGTACCTTGGATTCAATATTGATCTGATCCTTTTTCCTAACATGATACTTGAAGTCTTGTTTGAGCATCTGGCACAGATCCACGCACACATCCGGGATAACCGGATACAAGATGGCGGCGAATCTCGAGTAAAACGGCAACAAATCGAGCCTCGTCCTGGCAACACTGAACAGAACTCTCGTCAGCTTCTTCCGGTTGTTCTTTGTGTTCAAATTTAGAACGAAGTCCACGGCCGCGTTGTCTATGAGCTCTCTGTTGATGCAGTTGGGCAGCTCGTTCAGAAACGAGTCAAGGGCGTATCTGAAACCGAAGTTTGAGTTATCTAAAGGTTCAAATAGACGAAATAGGATATTTTATGTCGATTTCATCTACATTGCGGATTTTCAGAAAACTGCTGCGCTTCAGTTTGTCAGTTACATTATCTATACTTTTCTCTCACAAACCGAAGGTCTACCGCGCGCTGGGCAGCCAGGCCGGGCTGCCATGTATGCAGACTTGCGGGGCCAGTTAATAGCAGCCAGCGTCAACGACATGTAGTAACCATTTACCATTAGATGTTTGAATGAATGAATGAGTCTCTAGTCTCTACATACTTGTTGGAGACGCTGTGCGTGGGCGGCTCGTCCTGCTCGGGCTCGGGCGGCGGCGGCTCGGCCTCCTCGTCGCTCAGCTCCAGCTCCTTCAGCTCCTCGTCCAGCATCTCCTCGGTGACGGCCTCCTTGCTCTTCGGGACTATTGGCTGGAATGTACGATATGAATGGGTTAATTCATATATGTAATCACTTTCTCGTCATCACCAAAGGTTGACTGGTAGAGAATACTACTAGCATTAAGTTCGCCTATGTACTCATGTTTTTATGTGCAATAAAGAATTTATTATAAGGAGGAGTGCAGGCGTTGCAGGATACATTATTCAGCATCTCTTCTGTGACTCCTTCCTGGCTCTTTGGGACTACTATGGTATGGTACAGTTTTGTTAACATGATGTAACACAAATTTATATGTGTCTGATGTACTTATGGAGTGTTTTGGAGAGTTTAAACATTACAATTAACAATCATTTGTAAAGGCCCAAGCAAGCAAATAGATGTAGTGAAACTCCAGTGAAACTTGGAAATGAAGTGCTCCCCCATCAATCTACTGTAAAGTACCTGGACTTCCACTTAGACAGGAAACAAACTTGGAAATGCCATATACAGAAGAAAAGACACGAGCTAAATCAGAGATACCGATCACTGGAGTGGCTTATGGGTAGAAAATCCAGAGTATCACTTGAAAATAAATTGTTGATTTACATAACAGTCCTGAAACCCGTGTGGACCTATGGTATTCAACTGTGGGGAACAGCAAGCCAAACAAATATTGAAATCCAACAAAGATTTCAAAACGGAGTATTCAAAGCCATGCATTATGTAAATGCACCCTGGTTCACCAGAATGGATGAGGTGCATGAATATTTGAAAATGCCTACCGTGAGAGAGGAGGTGGCAAAACTTACAAGAACCTACCGAGACAGGATTGAAAATCACCCAAACAAACTGGCCACTGACCTTACCAGTAATTTACCCACCAGAAGACTAAAAAGAAAAAACATCTAGGATGACATAGACCAATAATACATTAGAAGGCAACCTGACAATGGGAGGGTATGCCTGCAAAGCCAATCATAAATCACGAAATGAACTGCTTATGGTTATATTAAACCGATTGCATGTTGGCAAACAAAATATGAAAAAAAAATAAAAAAAAATGATGTAATTTAAGCTTCCAGCTTCCATAAGAAATATAATCACATTCACCTCTTTAATTTGATAACTGGGCATGAACACTTTCAGATCAGGCAGGCTAGTGTAGAAGGTTCTTGTATCCTCATCCTGCCACGGATCAGCTCCAGCCTGGAAGGTGTACTCCTCAGTGCCTCCGAGGCTGATGCTCCCCTGAGCCTCCGTGACTGCCAGAGACAGCGTTGGAGGCTCACCTGCTTCTCCGAGGTCTTCTCCAAGGACTTCTGCAAAGCTTTGAGCTCCAGCCAAAAGCTTGTCATACATTGCCTGAAATAAAGTTATTTGATTTATTTTAGCTTTTATCAAATCAAATCAACTTAAATTATGAGAACAATTAAATCATTAGTTAGATGCTCTTCTTGGAATTTTGTTCACATAATTTGAAAAATTTACAATGGGATACATACATGAGCAAAGTTATCACTGTATTGATCCACATAAAACTTACATATCAAAATAAATGGAACACACAGTAACTACATAACAATCATTTGGTTATTTCAATACTTTACCTGATGTTGCTCCAGCTGGTCTTTCCTCTCCTGGGAGAGTTCTCCACGGGTGTGCAGGGTGCGTTGGTTGGCCACATGCAGAGCTTGCAGCTGACTCCTCTCGGAGAGGAGGTGTTTAGTCAAAGATGAGAAATAGTCCCTTAGTAGCTGCCGCACCACTGCTTGCTTTTCCGCTGGCAAGAATGTGTTCCTTGGTATTGTGATGTTGTTTTTCTACAATTACACAGAAATTTGTATTACATATTTCATATATTTAAACCAGTATTTATAAATGAAATAAAGGCAGCAACAACATGTCTTGTTGCTATGTTATAATGTTTCAGTTTCTTACCTCAGCTGTTTCCCTGATTTTCTTAGGGACTAGACCAGCATAATCTTCCCCACAATGCTTACAAAATGACAGAAGAATAGGAATGTTATTGTGGTCTTCCTTGTCCATGTTGATGAGCACAGTCAGTACATTGCCCAGTAGAGGAAGACCCGTCTTGTTCACAAATATACCAACAGTGACCAACTCTGCATAGAATCTTATGTCCACTCGTAGCTTTGATGAATTAGATATTTTATCTGTAGTCTTAAAGGTCAAAATCTTCTGCCAGTTCTCAAACAGATTAGATGAAAACTCAGCATAAGTCCGGTGGAGCTTGGAGCACAGGGTTATGGCAGCTGGTATGTCAGACATTTTCAGTTTTGCTTCAGTAATAGCTGATGCCACTTCAGAAATATACTTTGTAAGATTGAGGGCGCTAAAATCTTTCAGCAGGCTATCTATTTGTGTGGCGCTAAAAGATTTTAATTTCTTTACAAATGTTGTATTTTTCTTCAAACCTGAATCCAGTTTAGAAAAATGGTTTTCTGGCGGCCTTACACAGTTTAAATTTTCATTACGTAGTTCAGTTTTTTGTTTTATTCTAGTCTCTAGGTTAGAAATGTACTCCTGAAGAGCCACTTTCTCATTTTCTTCATCATGTTCTGTAGACTGGGCAACATCTTTTTCTACTTCCTTTTCTTCCGACGTCATGGCGCTGGTGATAACTTTTAATTTTACGTTAAATCTTCAGCACTTTGAGTTCTCAGACATAGTTGTATTAGTTGTTTTTATTTCGTAATTTTATTAAAATAAAAACAAATTTCCAGAATTCCACTTTTGACACATAGATTGACATATGTATTTGTCAATGTCAATTTGATTAGTCTTTGCCAGCCAGCACACAGAGCAAATATCGAGCACGAGTTTATAGTACAACACTTCCAAATCTTCCAATTTCCAATCGAATAATCGTACAAGTTCAATACCTGTCAATGTCTGCATGTGTCATTCATGTTTACACGTTGACGTTGACGTTGTTTTGTTGACTTTGTTCAAAAGTAAAGTAGTAAACAAATATTTGAAATTGATAATTTTAATTAGTATTACCCATATTGCCTTTCTCAAGATACATAAGATTAAAAATATTAAAATGTGTGGAATTTTTTGTGAAGTCAACTTTGGATTTTGCAATATGTGCACTGGTCAAAACACAGTCAAAAATGTATGTTCATTAACACAAGTAAACTCAGATCATATTCGGTGGTTTTAGTATTCATTAACGCACCTTTCATTGCAGGACGACGTGATTATTAGTAGGGTAAAGAATAGAGGACCTAACTCCACAAAAGAGTTACAGCTACAAGTGAGAAACGAAGAAAATATGCTTAATTTCATAGGATCTGTACTGTGGATGCAGGGGGTAGAGCTGTGTCCACAGCCCCTTGAAACCAATTCTGGCGTACTACTGTTTAATGGTGATATATTTGATTGTACCTGGGATAAGACTATTTGCGACACACAGCTGATTATGGACAAACTTAATGAAGTTAGTATCTAACCTAAAAACTAACTAAAATATATTCATATAAATTTGTGATTCATTAATACCATTAACTATATTTTATTCCAGGCAGACAGTTGTAAGAAGCAAGTTCTGAAAGCATTACATACTTTAAAGGGGCCATTCAGTTTAATATACTATGACAAAATAAATTGTGAATTATATTTTACAAGAGATAGAATTGGAAGGAGTAGTCTGTTGTTTCATAAAAATAATGAATCCATAATTATCAGCAGTGTCTTGGGTAAGTTAAAAATATGATAGGTATTATCATTTAGTTTTACAAGAGTTTGTATAAAGCCTTCAACCTAGTTTTATAGTATCTGCTTCAACCTAATTTCAGGTAGACAGTATAAATGCATAGAAGTTCCAGCAACATACATACATGTTCTCAACCTGAATTCAAACAGAATTGAATGCCATTCTTGGGGTAAGAATCAGATGAAGGAGTATAAACTGTCAAGTTGGATCAACACCTTGCAGGAACAACAGAGCCGGCCAGATGAGGACTTCACCATTAGTGTTGATGATACACAAGAACTGGGCCAAGTAAGAACCAACTAGCTAGGTAATGCAAAATAATATTTTTTTCACTAAATATTCTTACCAAGGATTTTTTTTGTAACAGGAAAACATAATCAATGCTATTGAAAATGTGGCCCAAGATAACACATCATGTAAGCTTACAATAATGAGAAATATTCTTAAAATCCCAACCATAATGCACACGGTTGAGAAGCTAACTCAGCTACTAGAGAAAAGTGTGAAAATTAGGCTAGAAACACAGCCTAAGAAATGTAAGGACTGTCTGAATAGTACCTCTAAATGTAATCATTGCACAGTTGGTATTCTCTTTTCTGGGGGATTAGACTGCACCATCCTGGCCTTCTTAGCAGATAAATATGTTGACAAAGACCAGCCTATTGATCTTATCAATGTAGCCTTCAGCAAAGATGATCATAATGCCAATTATGATGTTCCTGATAGACTGACCGGGAAACAGTCTTTGAAAGAACTTCAGAAAATATGTGTATCAAGGTAATATTGTATTTATACATAAATGCTTACTTACAGATTTAATATCTTCTTGTTTTATTTATATAATTATGTTTTGTAGGAAATGGGTGTTTAGAGAAGTAAATATTACTAAGAATGAGTTCCAAGAGCTTCAGAAGTCAACTATAGCTGACCTGGTGCACCCACGACAGACAATCCTGGACGAGAGCCTGGGCACAGCTCTTTGGTTCGCAGCCCGGGGGCGGGACGACTCTGGTGTGTCTCCTTGTAGAGTATGTTGTTTTATCATTTTTCTATTATACCCTAAACGTCATTATAAAGGCAGTAAATTTAATTTTAGCCCACTGGTAATTAATGTGATTTATATTTATGTAAGTACATTGTTATCCATAAGCAGAAGACCATTTTACCTAAACTCACTCAAATATTTTTTAATGACTAATTTTTTATTTTAGATACTATTATTGGGGTCTGGGGCAGATGAACTATTTGGTGGATACTCTCGACACAGAAATGCATTCAAATACCATGGATGGCCAGGTTTACACAAAGAGCTGATGTTAGACTGGCAGAGAATCTCCTTCAGGAACCTGGCTAGGGATAACAGAGTTATCTGTGACCACGGCAGGCAGCCCAGAATGCCATATCTTGATGAAGACTTTACGAACCATGTCCTGGGATTAAAACCTTGGCTTAAGTATGTGTACTCAATTTTATAGTACCTAGTACTTACCTACAGAAGTTTATAGATAATTATTATTAGTTGCCTCTTAAATTTAATTGTTCCATTTTCAGATGTTTTCCAAGTGTGCAACTTGGCCCAGGAGTTGGCGACAAGCTGATGCTGAGGCTGGTGGCTTTCCATCTAGGATTGATAGAAGTGTCAACATTTCCAAAGAGAGCTTTACAGTTTGGATCAAGAATTGCTAACAAAAAGGAAAAAGGTAGTGATGTATCTATGAATTTTATAGATTTATAATAATTAAAACAATATTTAAATAAGAGATCTTTAATTTATAAATAAACTAAACTTATTCAACTATTCTGCACTGGCTTTAGATAAGAGGTTGTTAACAAAAGCTTTACTATTACAATGAGTTTTATAATGTTTTCGTAATCCACTTTGTGATGTGTAACACTTGTCACAGTTGGGGCAGTGGAAGGGCCTCACACCCGTATGAGTCCTCATGTGTGCATGCACATCACCAGATCTTTTGAATTTTCTATCACAAGTGGGGCAATTGTACTTTTTCTCGTCACTGTGGATACGTAAATGCCTGATTAGGTCTTGTCTTTTTGTAGATGATCTCCCACAAATTTCACAAATATATGGCTTTATGCCCATGTGAGCTCTCATGTGGACAATTTTGTGTGCAGCTCTTGTAAACCTCTTTGGACATACACTACATGAGTATAGCTTCACCCCTGTGTGAGATTTAAGATGAGTCTCTAAGATAGACCTTGTTTTGTATATGTTACCACATAGTTCACACTGATATACAATTTGTTCTTTTGTTTTCTTATTCTGCTTTTTCTCATAACATGGTTTACTTTCATGAATATTGTCTTCAGAAGTATGTTTTTTGTCTAAAAAGGAACTATTTATTTCATCTTCTAGGTTAGTTAATTCTTCTTCTAGGTAATGGTGGTTAAATGGTCGAGCATCACCTCCTAGCCATGACTCTAATGTGTCTTTTAAATCACTGTTACTAAAATCATACTCAATTTTAATGGTTGTTTCTACATCACTTGAGGACTTGGAATCCAGTTCTTGTGCTTCTAAAGAACTCTTCAGTTTATTATTTATTTCAGAACATTTCTGTTTGAAATTATAGAAGCTATTGATATTTTGTTCACATTTTACACAAATACATTGAGGCAAGCCATCATCCGGATGAACCTAGAACAAAGAAGAATGTATTGAACCTATGAACCATCTATGAACCTAGAACAAAGGAGATGAACTCTGGTTCTACACAGAATGATAAAAAATAGTTTGTGTTTCAAAATTACCTGTATTTCCACACATGAAAAGATTTTAGAACTCAGGTTTTCCACGAACATATTCTTTAAAACTTTTGTATCCATACATAGTCGGCAGAAGTTATGAACTTCAGACATTTGTTTAATATAAATCAAAAATCACACTTAGGTATATTTACAGCATCAGAAGCAATAAATACCCTTTATTAAAAAGAGCAGAGCGATTCAAAAAAATCTGAAATATAAACAAAAACAATCGATCCATCAACATGTTTTTCTATTCTGTGATCAAAAGCTGTCTAAAAAGCGAATAACAATCATCGATCAAAATATAAAATCAAGACTACTGAAAACTCGTGCTAATGGTTTTTTATTATTTTAAATTTTGTTGATATGGCAACATTCTAACGGCTAGGAAAAAAATAGTTTGACCTAGTCTGTGGTCGAAAATGGCAGCAAGTCGTCGCAAGCAGGATGATAAAAATTTAGCTACTTTACGTGAACTTATTTCTGTGAACGGAAATAAATATTGTTTTGATTGTAATCAACGGGGACCAACCTATGTTAACACAACGATTGGTTCATTTGTGTGCTCAAAATGTTCGGGAATGCTGTAAGTAAGGTTTTTGCGTTACAGTTTTTATTCCAGAAATTGTTTATACAAATAAAACTCTACTTTAATTTGTTACAGGCGTGGTTTGACACCACCTCATCGAGTGAAGTCCATATCAATGACCACTTTCACCGACGACGAGATGGAGTTTATCGTACACCGAGGAAACGACCACTGCAGGCGCCTGTGGCTCGGCCTGTACGAAGGTGAAAGTGTGAACTATGCGGACGAACAAAGCGTTAAAGATTTTATGTCGGACAAGTACGAAAAGAAGCGCTATCATTTGGGGGCGCGAGATGGGCACATCAAGATCAATGTCACGAGAAATGGGGTGTCATCGAAAAACAAAGAGAAAAGTAAAAGTGGAGGTGCGGCGACCGAGTCCCTGATATCCATCTTGCCGCCGGCGTCCAAAGGCTCAGCTAGTAATGGGCCCGCCAGCACGGCCAAGGTTGTGAATAATTTGTTGGTGAATGAAGTGAGCCATAAGTTGGCCAGGCCCGTCAATAACTCAACCAATCCAAGTACCTTTGGCCAGCCATTCCTGGGCCAGCTGGCGCCTCCAGCCCCGCCCGCGCCCCCGCAACCCTCTGTACCTGAGTAAGTAATGCTTCATGATCCTTCTATTTATTTGGAATGAATATAATGTTGGACTGTTACTAAAATACTTTAAAAAGTTTGGCATACAAAATAAACTATTTTAAATGTCCAATCTAAGACTGATTACAAGTTTCCAAAAACATTAACTTACATGTTATGTTATGAATTGATTGAAAAATTTTTTTTACAGTTTTCCTGTAGACTTCTCAACTGCTAACATTTATAATAGCAGCCAAGTGAACAGCAGTGCAAACAACAACAATAATAAAAATACCATGAATGGCAACAATATTACCATGAACAACAACTTTGAGACGCAGCCTTTCCCCACTGCATTCAGTGCCGGAAGCCCGCCAACATCTTCTGCAAGTCAGTATTATCTTGCTTAACTTTTTATTATTGATGTCTTTTTTGGTCAAATCCCTCTATACCATTGCTCCATCCATTATGGTCTACATTTCTGATAATATGAAATATAAACCACACTAAATTCATTCATACTTGCTGGGCACTTGAGATGAGATAAATATTGATAACCAAACCAATATTCAAAAATATATAAATGATACCAAACAATTTTACTGTACCAGCTTACTGGTTTTAAATATTGTCTCTTTTCTCCTCTTACAGATGACCGCTATGCTGCTTTAGCTGATCTGGACCATGCCCTAAGACAGCAGAATATGAAGCATTTGGGTTGGTACCTTAGTTTGTACTTAAGCTTAGCTCAGTTAAATATTTAACTTAGCCTAATTTCACCTTTTTATTCCGATTTTCCACATTGATTTAATATTTTAAGAACTAGGCTAGTAGCAAACGAAAATGAATTTGTTTCAGTTACAGAAGAAAGCAGTGCACCTGAAGTGAACCGAAATCCATTCCAAACTTCTACAAGTAGTGACTTCTTTGGGAAAAACCCATTCTTCAATGGTGGATGGAGTCCGGCACCCAGTGCTCCAGTCAATCCGTTCATGGTGAGTCATACTTGCTTACTTTCATACCTTGATTAACAAGGATTTCACCAACATTCGAAAAACTTACCTCTTTTAGGCACACTATAAAACTTACAATGTCTCAACAAAACAGACCATGACCATGACTAATCAATGGACAACATTTCAAAAAACTAAAGCTGCTATAAATCGAAAACCATTTCGAGATTTAGCTCTAAAGGCCACAAAAAAAATGTTTTTGTATTTTTTGGATGTATCATTTTCGAGAAAATCATAAAATAGTAAAAAAGTGCTGATGACGTCATGCATCAGGTGCGATGCATTTTGATGATCAAAGCCTATAGATTTAAAAACAAAGTAACTGTCACTTTCATTTTTGATTGAATTTGACGTTTTATCGTGACGTTGTTGTTTATTTGGGCCATTTTCATTAATTCTGTTCTGACACTTTCTGACTATTTTTTTATTTATTATTAAGAGATGACCTCTATATAATATGTCCCAGAGCATGCCACCGCCTACACAGCTGAAAAAATGCTTCTGCTTATTTTTTTACATGATAAGTACCTACTTTCCATCATCAGGAATATCAATGTCATTTGAAAATGACCCATTTGTTGGTTGACATGTAAACAAAGTTTAAATGTCACTTGTCAGTGTCATTTATGTTTTTTTTCGAGACTCAGGCAATAGACAAAAATAAAAATTGAGCCTAATATGTGACGTCACTTCCGGTTTTAAAATAATTAACTTTAAAGTTAAAAATAACATGCAAAAATTAATGTATATACAAAATAAAAAAATACGGGTCCACTAATTTTCTATAAACTTTCCGAATAGCTAATAAAAATATAGGGTAAAGAAAATGAAATGTTTTCCATTGTGAATCATAGCATCTTTATTGACAGTGAAGAAAGCTGTGACACTATCAGTGGATTTCTATCAAGTAATACAGTTAGCTATTGATGTAACTGTCTTATTACGCATAATATGCTTATTTACAAGATATGGATGGATATTGCTGGATTACAAAATTTTGATAAGATAAAATCTATTGTTTCGTTTTCACCAAGTTTGTTGACCTTATCATAAATAATGCATGGAAGGCAAACAACCATTATGCATTTCACCTGATTTCAGTGGAATAGAACTTAAAATGTGGCATAAATAAATAATAATTAAACTCAATGCGTTCCTAATGGGCCCAGATAACATTTGGCATAATGTCAGTAAGCCACTAATTCTAAGACCCACTAACCTTTGGTGAACTAAAATTATCTTAGAATGAGATCAAATAGGACAAGTTCAAACAGAGTCATTTTATATTTAGTTATCATGGAGAAGTTGTAGGTACACACAAGCTAATATTATCTTTCACAATAGTAATTGTAGTTTGTGAATTGAATTCAGCATACATTTATAGTTATATCAACACTTGCTGTTATCAAAACTGCACAGGAAAAGATATGTTGGTAGTTTTGCTAAAATTGCTGACACTATTTCCCGATAGTGAGTTATGTTATGATTATGATGTAGGCATACCATTAGCTTTTTTCTGACTAATTAATATTCTCAGAAATTTTATACTTAGATTACTCATACAAAAGTTGGGTTTTATGTTATCATCAACATTTCCGCATAATGAACATGGAGACCCCAGTTTATTAATAGCTAAATTATTGTGACGACAAAATGTGCTTATCATTGTGTTAGGATAAGTAGCTATAGATATCTTTACCTACCTACCTGTGTTGCTATATGTATGTATGCGGTGTGACATTAGCAATAAATCAGTCAACCATTAGCCTCTGTGTTTCACTGACGTTACACTGGCGACGAGCGGAAGCGGACATCTTGTTTTCGGCG
Source organism: Plutella xylostella (assembly GCF_932276165.1). NCBI lineage: Eukaryota > Metazoa > Arthropoda > Insecta > Lepidoptera > Plutellidae > Plutella > Plutella xylostella. The sequence goes on along the minus strand of NC_063984.1, from coordinate 3,153,557 downwards.
TGTGTGATATTTAATCGTTCGATAAAATGCCAATCGGCAAAATAGAAGCCTTTGACCTAGGGTCGAAACAGTGGTTATCGTACGTGCGGCGGGTAAATCAGTTTATTTTGCTTAACGAAATAAAGGATGAGCTAAAAGTGCCAATGCTAATCACGGTCGTCGGCGAGGCCACGTATTCACTGATGTGTGACCTCTGCTCACCGGTGGATCCTGAGAAGAAGACGTTCGACGAGCTGGTAAGCTTAGTCTCCGAGCACTTGGAGCCGAAGCGGTCCGAAATAGCGGAGCGCCACGTCTTCAGACTGCGGCGCCAGCGCCCCGGCGAGCCACTGATGGACTACCTACAGAGTCTCAAGCACCTTGCTTCCACCTGCAACTTTAAAACTAACCTGGAAGAAAACTTAAGAGACCAATTTGTGTCGGGACTGGTGAGCGAGGCAATGAGGTCTCGGATCTTCGCGGAAACAACAATCAAATATAAAGAGGCGGTGGAACTGGCTCTGGCGCTGGAGGCTGCAGAGAAACACGCGGAGGTGAGCGGCAGCGTGGCGGCTGCGACGACCTCAGGTGGCGGCGGCGGCGGCGGCGAGGCAGGCGAGGGCCTGCACCAGGCGAGCGCGAGGCGCGGCGGCGGCGGCGGCAGCGGGGGCGTCTCCCGGCCGCGCTGGCCAGGCCGCGCGGCCCCCGGGGGCGGCGACGGCGTCGGCGGCGGGCCCAGGGCCCAGGCCGCAATGCAGTGCTGGCGATGTGGCAAGCCACATCGGCCGGATAGATGCAAATTTGTGCATTATAATTGTGATCAGTGTAATCAAAGGGGTCACCTAAAAGTGATGTGTAAACAAGTAAATAACAGTGATAATAGATGGTCCGGGCGGCACCATTTCGTGAATGAGGAGTCGGACGAGGACATGTTTAACATTGCGGTCGTAGCACAAGGTAATAAACCTTATTTTATAAAAGTACTGATAGACAATTGTGAGATAGAATGTGAGATTGATACGGGCAGTAGAATATCAGCAATTAGTGAAGACTTTTATAAACGGGTATTTTATCACCACCCATTAAAATCGGATAATTTAATGTTACGCTGCTATTCTGGTTCACCAATCGAGTCACTCGGTTATATTAACGTAGACGTTACCTTGGGGGTTAAAAAGGCTAAGGGCTTATCACTATACGTGATAAAAAATGGTAACCGTCCCTTACTAGGCAGGGATTGGATGCGGGCACTCAAAGTTAATCAGATAAACTTTAATGAAATAACCGAGACCTCATTAGTGAACCAGTTACGGGCGGAGTTTCCTGAGGTGTTTACAGATAAGTTGGGTACATGTAAACAAACCATTCGATTACAGCTGAGTGACGCGGAGGGCGTGTACGTGCGCGCGCGGCCCGTGCCGCTGGCGCTGCGGGCGCGCGTGGAGGCCGAGCTGCAGCGGCTGCAGGCCGACGGCTCGGTGTACCGCGTCCACCACTCAGACTACGGCACCCCCATCGTACCGGTCGTCAAGGAGAATGGCGAGGTACGGATATGCGGTGATTATAAGATCACAATTAACCCTAAATTAAAGAGGGACTTTTACCCTTTACCTCGCATTGAGGAATTATTTGCTAATTTGAGCGGGGGGGAAAAATTTTCAAAGATAGATTTGAAACATGCCTATGAACAGTGTCTTTTATCTGAAGACTCTCAGCCGTACACGGCTATCACGACGCACATGGGTACATTTGCCTACCGCCGTACCCCGTATGGGTTATCGTGCATTCCAGAAAAATTCCAAAAGTTAATGGAAGAGACACTACGAGGGGTGCCTGGTACTGTAGTATTTTTAGATGACATTTGCTATACGGGTGCTAATGAAAAAGAGCATATAAGTAATCTCAGGGCTGTACTCGAACGGTTACGTAACATGGGACTCACTATTAAACTAAGTAAATGTGAATTTATGAAAAATGAGGTCAAATACTTGGGCTTTATAATAGATAAGGATGGCTTGAGGCCTGATCCAACGAAATTAGAGGCCATTTCCAGTGCGCCACGACCTGAAGATGTATCGCAATTAAAAAGTTTTTTAGGGATGTTAAATTATTATGGAAAATTCATCCCTAACCTGAGTAGCTTACTTCATCCATTACATAATTTGTTAAGAAAGGAAGCGAGCTGGAAATGGGACTCATTATGTGATAAGGCTTTTTTAGAGGCGAAACAGGCTTTGCTGAGTGAACGTGTACTAGCCCACTACGAGGAGGGGCGGGCCGTGGTGCTGTCGGTGGACAGCAGCGCGTACGGGCTGGGCGGCGTGCTGGCGCACCGCTACGAGGACGGCTCCGAGCGCCCCGTCAGCTGCGTGTCGCGCACGCTCAGCCCGGCCGAACGTAATTATAGTCAGCTCGACAAGGAAGCACTAGCTATATTTTACGGAATTACCAAACACCATCAGTACCTATTTGGCCGTCGATTCATTTTACGAACGGACCATCAGCCGTTGAGTTACATTTTTGGGGCTAAAGGGGGTATTCCTCAGACGGCGGCTAGTCGCCTTCAGAGGTGGGCAGCTCGTTTAGCTGCGTATGATTTTACAGTCGAATTTGTTAGATCGGCGGACAATGGCCCGGCCGACGCATTATCGCGTTTACCGTTACCTCAGCAAGGTCGTGTAAAGGACGTTGTTAACTATATAAACTTGATTGAGGAGTCATTGCCTATAAGTTTCCATGACATTGCTAAAGAGACCAAGAAAGATGTGTTGCTAAGTAAAATCTATGGTTATGTTTTATTTGGTTGGCCGTCGAACACCACTTGCGAGGAAGAAAAACCATATTTTGCGCGTAAACATGAACTAACAATTGACTTAGGTTGTCTAATTTATAAGTACAGAATAGTGATACCGGGCACTTTACATAAAAAGATTTTAGAAGAAATTCATGAGGGCCACTTGGGTATAAATAAAATGAAAAATTTATCACGAAATTATGTTTATTGGTCTACTTTAGATCGAGATATAGAAGATATTTGTAAAATGTGCAGCGCGTGCCGCGCGGTCCGCGACGCGCCCCCGCGCGCCCCGCTGCACCCCTGGGAGTTCCCACTCAACCCGTGGCAAAGAGTTCATGCGGATTTCGGGGAATGTGGAGGTAAAAAGTACCTAATAATAGTGGATGCACACTCCAAATGGATTGAAGCCATTATGATGCGTAGTACAGATTCGCGATCGACAATAGCCGCATTCAGATCAGTTTTTGCATCACAGGGTTTACCCTCGCAATTGGTGACCGATAATGGCCCGCCGTTCTTTAGTTTAGAGTTTAAGGAATTTTGTGAAAAGAATTGCATTCAACATGTAACGTCAGCTCCTTATAGGCCGCAAGGTAACGGGGCGGCAGAGAATGCCGTAAAAACAATAAAAAAATGTTTAAAACGGGCTTTACATGAGGGGGAGGACGTTGCTACCGCTTTATCAAAATTTCTTTTGCAATACCGTAACTGTCCCCATGCAACGACGGGGGTGGCCCCGGCGGTCGCGTTGATGGGGCGGCGCCTGCGCTCGCGGCTGGACGCGCTGCGCCCCGACGTGGCGGCCGCGGTGCAGCGCGCGCAGCGGCGCCAGCAGCAGAACGCGCCGGGCTCCCCGCGCCCCGCGCTGCTCCCGGGGGACACCGTGCTGGCCAGGGATTACTCCGCGCGGGGGGGGAAGTGGACAGAAGGGAAGCTAGTCGAACAAACCGGACCAGTTTCGTACAAAGTTGACGTAGGTCGAGAGGTACAATGGCGGAGACATTCGGATCAGCTGATTCCAGTAAATAGAAACCGATATTCATTAACGCGGGCTAATGCTAATGTAGTTGCCAATGACTCGGTAGAAGTTGATAAGGATGCTGACGTTACATTTGAGGATGCGTCAGAGGGTGAAGGGGACACGGCGGCGGCTGACCATAATAGCCCGGTCGGTGGCAGTAACAGTAAACAAGTGACGTCACCGCCGCCGCATCAGCTGTTGCCCTCCGACATGTCGGCCCGAGCGTTGCGCGCTCTCAATAGGGCTCAACGAATTAATAAGAATAATAACTAAGTACCTACCAACTTAAAACAGAAATAACTTCATTTGTTTACGTTGTTATGATGTAGTGTGTTAAATTGTTAATGCGTGTCTGCCGAGTAAGTAATTACTATAGGATGTTAATATAAGTATTCTAACTGTGAACTTCTTAGGGTGTAAATTCTTTAGTAGGTACATAATTCTTTAGTAGGTATGTACATTATTCTTTGAATACTATGTAGTATTATCTAGTTGTGTTTTTTAGTAAGCATGTCATTTGAGAGGGGAAGATGTTAGGATAAGTAGCTATAGATATCTTTACCTACCTACCTGTGTTGCTATATGTATGTATGCGGTGTGACATTAGCAATAAATCAGTCAACCATTAGCCTCTGTGTTTCACTGACGTTACACATTGATATTTTATTTTATTTTATAATATTTTGTTTAATATTCCAGCAACCTGCCCACAACGGGGGCTTCGTGCACTCCAACAACCCCTTCCTGTGAGGGACCTCGCTGCAGTAAGCTAAGCTATGAGTCAAAGAACAAAGGAACGCAACAAAAGCACAAACCAAGCTACAAATTTATTATTATTATTTTTGTAAAATAGGTAAATTATTTATGTAATCTTTTTGCCATAGACTTTGATGCGCTTACTATGGTTATACATATATATAACTTTTAACAGAAGTGCCTCTAAATGCCTTAACTTTTGAGTAATTTACATTAAAATTTGATCGCAACACTTGTATTTTGTAGGTGTTTCGAATTAAAATAGTGGTATTTAACAATCAGTATATGCCTAAGTGAGATTTGTAGGATTTATGGAAAATGAAATGTTTTTTCTAAATTGCTTAGTTACATAAGTTTCGATATACAGTTGTTTTTAGATATTGTTATAGATAAGCCACAAATTCAAGACTTGATAATGTTTAAAATTTGGCTGGTGCCTTAAATTGGAATAATGTTTAGCACCTAGTGGTAGAGTAAGGGAGTTAGAAGTGAGTCACCGCCGAAAGGAGGCCTTATGGCTTGTGAAACATGTATTAGCTGTGCACAGTATTACTGGATCTATTCAACAATTGGGAAAAGGAAAGTGCCTTAAAAAATTATAGTCATATGACAGTGGAAACCTGTGAGGCGACAGGCACACTGCAAATTCGATTTAACTATATTATTATTTTATTGTTGAAACTGTGCACAGTATATACATGGTGTTACATGCTTTAGTTGTCCCTGTGATTGTCACAAGTACGCAGTAGTCAGTAAAAATGGATTTATTAATATTTTTGAATGGGAGGCATCTTTTTAAATATTTTTTCCATGTTATGAAGCTAATTACATTCGAAATGGTGAAACTAAACTCCTGTGCTTATGTCAGCTTCACTCAGTTTTCTATAAATAATTAATGTTACAGTAACAACCTGAGCTCTCAACTTTTCCATATCTGTGATGTAATAATATAATCAGTAATCTGTCTGCCGATGTTAGGTGGCACACGCAATAGGCTGATTTGAACAACATTTTTAATTGATGCACTTGACTATTTATTTAGTTTTAATTCTAATTGTTTTTTTTATACTTTTGTGCACTAAGATCTGTTATTATTAGTATGAAAGGTGTAAAAATAATCACTATTAAATTTTTTAATAAACTTTTTTCATTGTTTGCTTTTTTACCTAAAATTTAATCAAAAAATACGTTTAGCTTTAAATTGATTTATTGTTGCTCAAGTATTTTTCAGTATCACTTTATCTTCAGCCTATCAAAGGCGACATTAATGTCACAGATCATCTCCGACACTGATATAAAATATTTTGCTCCTAAGTTTTTCAAATTAATTCACATTTTGTATTTACAATTTTTCCTAGTAAACATGGGTGTGGAGAAGTTGTCTGGTGTGACGTTGGGGCTGGGCAGCGGCGTCTTGGGGGGCTCCTGGTGGAGCGACACGTTGGACGCGTTCTTGATGGCGTCTGGTAAGTCTTCGGGCAGCGTCTCGGACTGCGCCGACGTCGTCGCGCGTTTCTCCGATATACTTTTCAGTATACTCTTCCCAGCTTCTTTTGTCTGAATGGTAAAAGAAACGCTACATTATTTTCAAGAATAAATAACCGTCAGCACAATGATTCATCATCTTGATTCAAAATCGGATTTCCCAATACAAGAAACATGACTAATACAACTAATACGACTACAAACATAATAGCTAATATACTCCGCTTTATTAGACTCGTATACTTCTGCTTGGCACTTGGATCTAGTTCTGTTTCTTGACTTAGATACAAACGCGACGAATGAGCCTCCCGTGGTATTTATTCAACTGATCTATATATCCTACGTTCGGCGCACCCTGGCCTGAACCTACTGATGCCAATCTGTCTGGTTAATCCTATCACAACGGTGATAATGACAAACCATAGACACGCACTAGCATAGACTTGTCACAGACACATAAGAAGGCGATCCCAAAACTCACAGTATCATAATCCAGACACTTGTACGCATAATGCGCGGCGTGGTCCAGCAGCGAGAACCGCAGGTAGTACTGCGCGAGGTAGCGCAGCGCGGCCGGCAGCTCGCGGCTGCCCGCGCTGCCCGGGTCCTGGGCTGCTGCCGTGTACGCCGCCGCCGCGCTGTTGGGCATGTTGGAGCGCTCGTACAGTCTGGGGGGAGGGGTTGTTATTGAAATCTATACTTGTAAAATAATTGAGAATAGTGGCTAGGCGTAAGACGTGGCTGGATGCGTGAAAGAACATTATGGTAGGCTGTTTTGAATAGCATGCGGATTTCATCACGTACGCGGGATGACACACATTTTCTCGTGTCCCGCGTGCATATTCGACGCGTTACAATGAATACTTGTATGAAGCGTGCTGGGCAATCCAGCGTGCTTGATCTAATCCGCATGCTGTGAAAAACAGCCTAATAGAATGGACGGGCGTAGAACACCTGTTACTTGTTTAATAGATGAGTATGCAGAGCTGACCGCCAACCACCCGTAGTGGAGAGGCACTTAGAAGAAGAAAAAGTAACAGCAGAAGCCCGAAAAAGACGTGGCTGAATTACGTGAGAGAAAATAATATGCTGCAGTGTGGAGTGAAATATGATAGGGTAAAATGGCGTGACATGACGCACAAAGCCGACCCTAAATAAGGAAAAGGCTAAAGGAGAAGAAGAAGCATACTCACTTAGCAAGTTTGAATAGGGCCATGCCTTCAATATCTCCTGTACTGTGAGCTTTGTAATAGCACTTCAATGCATTGGGTATCTTGTCCATCTTCTCATACGCCTCTCCCAGAGACACTAACATTCTGGAATCATCCGGTTTCAACTGAGCTGCTCTTGAGTAGTAGTATATGCAGTATCCATTCAAACCTAAGATTTCATATGCTTGACCTAGACCATTCCACGCACGGTAGTCGTTTCTATTTACATCTGAAAATGAAATGTTGTTTATAAATCAGCACTGATGAAGAATTACATAACAGGTGAAAGAAGAAACTGTCCATAAAATATTTCCTGAAGATACACCTATCCACATATTATTATCAAATATGATAGCAAGTCCTTTGTGTTGATTAGTTAAGTAGAGGTAGAGATCAAACTATATGCCAAAAATCTATAAGTTTTTTTTTTTAGAACATCAATACAACATGTATTACCTATAGCCTGTCTATAACATTGTATGGCAGCATTAGAGTTCTGTAGTTCAATGAACTCATGGCCCATGAGAATCCAAGCGGACAGGTACAGTGGGTCAAGTGCCAGGGCCCGCTGGAAGTAAACCACCGCCTTTTGGTGCTCACATCTTAAACTGTAATAGTTACCTGAAAATTATTTTACAAATTCGTGATTACACAGTTAATTTTGGCTAATGTATACACATACATTCAATTCAAACAGATCCATCTTTAACAATATTATAACAACCCTCTTTTTTTGGTTGCAAGATAAAAATAGTATAAAAACTAATTCCAACTTGAGATGGAAATATTTTAATAATTTTAGTAAAATAGCTCACCTATAACACAGCATGTCTCCACTCTATACTTGTCTATGGAGACAGCCCTCTGAGCTAAATTGGCTAGCTCCATTCTTTTCTCTTTCAAGTACAGTAAATGTGAGAATACATCCCAATTGTCAAGGCGATAAGGGTCAGTTTGGAACAGTTCTCTGAACAAGGAAAGTGAGGCATCAACATCTGGAACGAAAAATTACAAATTGATACATATTTGACATGGCATATAAATAAAGTATGATATTACACTGATCAATGGTAATAATACCTCTTCGATCATGATGGGCAATGGCCATTTGAGCAGTAACATAAGTGCTCTTGTGGAAGCCAGCTGAAGCCAGGGCCATGTACGCCTCCAGGGCTTGTTCCGACAGCTTCAGCTCCACAAATGCATGAGCAGCGAAGAAGTACATCATCCAGTGTTTGGGCAGCTGCAAAGAGTCCAGAGCCTCAGCCTCGTTGGCGAGCCCCGCCAGTTCCACCCATGCTGACCACAGGGTGGGCACAGCTGCTACGGCCGCCTGCAGTACTGTAACAGCTTGGCTGCGAAGGTCTAGCTTCTTTAAAACTACTCCTTCCAAGTAGAGAAGGTAGCCATCCAATTTGTTACGATTGGCCTAAAATCAAAAGTAATTATTAAAACTGCTTTCATTAGGTATACAATACATAATTATGTTTTACTGTAAAGAAATATTTCTTATACTTAAATACATTTAATACTTATTTTACCTTGAAAAAGGAGAGTAAATCCAATAATACTTGTGTGGAGTCTGTATTGTCAGTATTCGAGTCAGTAGCATTATCTAGCCTCTTCTTTTCACTAGACATGTATTGTGAGTATTTGTGTAGAAATACACATTTTTGATGAGAGCAATTCTCCAAGAAATGTGCCGCCCTGTCATACTCTTGGCAATCGAAATAACTCCTCGCTAGAGCATAGGCTTCTCTTTCTTCCACTGGTATCATTTCATTGCAGTTATTAGGGATATCATCGTAATTCAGTTTATGATCACGAAGAGCGTAATTCAACTCCGAAAGCCATTTCGTAGTCTGAGTAAGACCGCGATCAGTGCACTCACGAATCCCTTGTAGTATATCAATTCTTACTTGATTTAAATCTATTTGAATGTCTCCCTTAGCATTAATAGTTAAGGGCTGCATGTTTTTATCTAAAGACTGTTTAACAATCCAATGAAAATTAAATTATTTACAAAATATAAACAAAACAAGGGTGCTCAACGGTTCTACCTTTTTTGGCATAAGATTTTTTTGCCTAATCTCGTATTGCATAGTAACGTTTGGTCAAAGTCTCGTTACGCCGAAAATCGTATGGCATAAATCTCGTTTAGTAAAAAGTTATTTCGCATAACATTGTTTAGCCTAATAATGGTATGGCCAAATCTTGAATAGCCTAATAATGCAATGGCATAGGTTTATTAGGTTTATACAAAGTAATAATATTCGTTTGGCTTTAACTTTGACGGAGCGTCTCCCTACATAGCGCAAACTGGTGCCTTGTATTGTTTCCGCTGTTTGGAAAACGCTCCGCTCCGCTTCGCTCCGCTTCGCTGCGCTCCGCTTTGGTTTTGATGAACATGTGCACCTAACACGCTCCTCCTCGCTTTGCTCGTCGTCGCACCTATTTTCAGGTTTCGATCTCATGGGGTTTGTAATAATTATATTGGTCGTTAACTTTCGATTTTTTGATCATACAATATCGTGATTTTCGGGATGTAGGAGAAAAATACCACAATTTGTACATTTACTACATACTTAATATATTATTTATTAAGATAACATTAGGAGAAACAATATTATACATAGGTAAAGACGAACATTAATTTGAGCAAACGAAACTTAGGTGTTTAAAGATTGTGCCTAAAGAGTTTTAGACGAAACGAGACTTATGCCACATAAGTCTTGGCAAAGTGATGGTTCGGCCAAAAAAGTTTAGACCATACGAGTTATGCGAAATGAGTTTTGGTCAATAAAGATTATGCCAGATGAGCGGAACCCGTGCTCAACGGCTACGGCAAACATTATGGCATGTCAATGTCAAAAAACGCTCAACGCTCTTAATCATGTAACAAATTCTGTATCTGTGATCAAAGCAAAAACTAGCACGAGTTTGTTTACACATTATCATCGAATAATATGCAGAGTATGTTTCCACCACAGATTAGACAATCCTGTTTCGATCAACTGACATTCACCTGTCAAACAACGGCCATAATATGTCAAATGTACAACATTAACACGATTTGTCGATAAAAACTCGAATCATTTCAGCTTGGAAACGCTTAATTATTTGTTATTTTCCCCTGGTTACAAGGAGCACGAATCGCACAATATATCAGTTTATTGTTGAACGTAGCTTGGAGTTGTTCTTTGACGAAGCTAAGCTATAACTTACGAAAAATGGCTGATCCTAACATTGATGCAATCAACGATGAGGAAAATACCTACAACACACCTGCAAATGATCCAAAAAATATGCAAGAAGTGACTCAATATGTAAGTTACCAATTCCTACCTCTCCTACGAATTTGCTGCGTCATAAAATACACATCTTTTCATGTAAAGCCACAATATGGACTTTAATTGTTTTGCTGCTCTAAACTAGTATTTATATGACAATAGTCCGGTGCTGCCTAACATAATTACGATAATGTACTTATTGGTTCTCTTATTGATTTTAGGTGCAGTCACTTCTTCAAAACATGCAGGATAAATTTCAGAGTATGTCGGATCAAATCATCAACAGAATAGATGAGATGGGCACTCGAGTTGATGAGCTGGAGAAAAACATCACCGATCTAATGACACAAGCCGGGGTGGAGGGTGAGAAGTGATTATAGTTTAATTTAAACTTTATTTATGAAAAAAAAAACCACTGATAAATTACATTTCATTTTTGTGCCTCACTACACTCATACATTCTTATAACCACCAATGTAAGAATGTATATGTAAGAAAGTAATAGTTTTCAGAATGTTTTATTTTTAAGAATTTATTGTGATAGTTGAGACAATTTTAGGAATGCCAGAAAACTGTTACTAACACCAAAAAGTAATAAGACAAAATCAAGATCTATAATTCACTATGATAATCATGGCTATATAAGGAAATGTAAAATGAACACTTGTACAAAATAATAATGTTTGATGTATTCTCAACCACAAATTTTGAAAAATGTACACTTAATATCATTGAAACCTTTTTCACATTTTATACAAGTACATACATAATAAATATAAATGTATCAACATAACTTTCCTGTATTCATAGTTACTTAGGGATTGCTTATTTTGTATGTCTGCATATAGGATTAGTTATTAAATATATGTTTTCCTAAGAATCATGTACCTATTTCAATTTATATTCAAAGTTGCCTAGAACCCAGTAAGTATTGATTATACTTCAGCTCACGTCAGACACAACCTGACACAAAGAAAATCAATATGGTAAGTTTACTTGGATCAGCAAGTTATATGTATAGGTTATAGGTAGTTAAAATTTGATTCTCAAGGTACAAACAAGAATGAGTATAACAGATTCTAAATTAGGCAGCGTTCCCACTACGCCGGACCGGCAGATCTGCCGAAAACCGGACACCGGACAGAGTGTTCACATTACATCGGATCCCGGAAGAAATTCAGACAGTCTTCAGTTGAATTTGGACCTGCGCGCGGGGGCGAGGGGAGCACGAGCGGGGCGAGCGGGGGACAGATACCGGCACAAACTCGTTCACATTACTCCGGGCCCGGTCGTTCTACCGGCAATTCGTAGTGACAAAACGTTCGGTAGAAATGCCGGGCTCGGCAAAAATGCCGGACCCGGGATAATGTGAATAGCTTCATACAAATTGTACAGTCACTAGCTCTTCCGGCAGATTTACCGACGCGGCAGATCTGCCGGTCCGGCGTAGTGGGAACGCTGCCTTATGGTTTAATTATGACAGTGCAAAGTAAGCATTATTGGGGGTAAACAATCCAGAAATAAATTATTTGGTATACACTTTTATTTTGACACAGTAAATTACAAAAATCTTAATTTATTATTAATCAGATGATGTTTCTTCATCTTCAGAATCCTGAAAACATATTATTTTTTGTTAAACAAAATAGTCTTAAAAATTTAGTTGGTAAAAATAATTATTACATTAGTGAGTAGACTTACAGAAACTGTCATTTTGCTAGCTAAAACCTGCAGTGAGCTGGATCGAGCCATTTCAGATCTCAACTTTTCAGGAGTTCTCTGAAAAAAAATATTGTTATGTGCAATATGCAAAAATTATTTAAATTGTACTGATTTTTAGTTTATGTGCGTTTGGTATGTTTCAATCTTGAGTAAAAGGAGGGCAACGAATTGAGACTAGCCCCCATAATATCAAATCATGGTCAAGATAAGAGATTTCGAACGACTTACGTCTGGTAGTTATTGGTCGGTGGGTACACTCAAAATTAAGGTAGAGTGTAGATAGATAGACATTATTTGAATTTATTTGTACGCAAACAAGAACAAAGAATACATAGCTTATATACTAGCACATAGGAAAAAAATGCCGTATGTAATATATGGCTACTATTATAAACTGTTATTACCATAATGTCACCGTCTTCCTTGTTGGGAGAGGTGTTGGATGTCTTGAAGGCGCCCAGTGACGCCGACCGCGCTGACATGCCCGAGCCAGCCACGTTCTCGGGAGATCGCAACTTTCTTCGGAAATTCTGCAGATATTATTTTAAACACATAATTAATATGTATGTAGGTATATTTAGGTTTAGGTATAAACTACAATGTATTGTATGTTTTAGTCAGATATTTACCACGGGCTCCTCAGTGTCAGACAGACCTGTGTTATGCTTTACAAAAATATATGTTAGTACATAAAGTAAGTAAATTTTAAAAATTATAGAAATATTGTAATGAGAACCCACGTCATGGCTAAGTGCAATATTCGTAAGAACCTATTTAAGGTAAATGGATTGACCCCATAGAAATTCAAACAGTTACCCACTTCTAAATCAGCTTTTTCATTAATCTCATCCACCCTCTGGTACGCAATAGTCAGTAGCTCCACGGCTTTCGCGTGGAAAGTCATCTCTATCATTATAAAGTCACTCAGGAGAGACTTGAGCTGCTGCAGCTTGCGCCGCTCGAAGAAGTCCGTCTGCTCGCTGAGGCCCTTCGCCGTGCGCGACATCTCCGCTGAAGCTTTCAGGAGCTCTGACTCCGCGTATGCCTAGAAGATACGAGGACGTAAGTAGGTACTGGGTAAGGAAGGTGGTAGATGGTAGGTAAGTCTCATGGGTTTGGTAAGTTCCTATTTGTTCCTTAGCATGGCGATTTTCCATTAAAAAAATTGCCTGCCCGAAACCCTGGCTGACTAATTCAATGTTTTTTATGAAACCTATTAAAGTTCAAATGTAAATTTTACAGCTTAATTAGATATTAAATTTCAGTAAGTAAGTAACTAGTAATGTACCTAATACCAAAACAGACAAGGCTTCTAAAATTATCCAACTGACCCTAACCTGACAGCCCAACCTCTACCTAGTCTACCTTTATAGTTTGTCACCAACATAATAAGTAGAAGATAAGCCAAACCCTCCAAGATACATACGACCTGCTGCCGGTTGAAGGGCTGCCGCTCCCGGGACTTGTCCAGCACCTTCTTCCGGGACAGCTCCTTGTCGCGCACGCTCATGGTGTGCTTCAGCTCCTCGCGCGCGTGCTTGCATATCGTTTCGTACTGGCTCAGCTCACCTATCACCTGTGGATTAGAATTCACGATAAGTAGGCACCTAAATATTAAAGTACCTACATCACAGATGATGTTTAGCGAACAAGCCGATCCTGTGTAACTGGACGTCACTATAGGGGTTTTCCATAACCTCTAGGTAGGTATACCTTTAGGTACACCGTTAGGTTTTCCATAACGTCTAGGTAGGTATACCGTTATGGAAAACCCCTACATTTACTGGACAAGTTTTGACCGGGATTCAAACCCACATCTGTAGGTATCTTTACACCAGTCTGATGCTACCAATACCAACTGACCACTGCATGAATAACCAAGTACCTACCGGCCTTAGGGTAGGCTCTGATTTATGATGGATGACACCTACAGCATACAACTTTATCTCCTTTATGTTAGGGTCTACAGGGTGTTGCAAAAAGGGTAAGTACTTATACTAAGCCGAAGCATGCAGCATGTTATATCTAAGCCCGGAATAGTAACTATACCCTTTTTGCAGCACCCTGTATAACATCAGACCAACCTTGGCCTCCATCCGCTGCACGGCGCAGTTGCGGTACTCCTCGAGTGCGGAGAGCGTCAGGGACAAGTTCTCCAAGTTCACGCTGAGTGACTTGTTCACCGTCTCGTGGGAAGCATACTCCTTGAGGACCTCGGCTAGATCGTCGCCTTTGTCGCGCAACCTGAAATTTATTTTCATAGTGAGTTGTTTGGAGCCATGGAGGTACAAGTAGGAAGTATTATTCAGGAATCGTGTCATATCGACATGATAAGTGGTATTCTGTAAGTACCTAGTTACCAACAGCATCTCTGTAAATTTTGTTTCTACCGAAGTTAAGGAACTTCAGTTTGTACCATGTTCTGCCTTAATCTAACAAAATGTAAGTTGGTACGTATATGTAAGTATGGCTAATTTAATATTAACATACGTAGGTAAGTACATACCGTGCAGTTTTCCTAGCATAACCAGTAAAAGCCAAACATAATTCTCCAAAGTACTTTTCCACCGTATTTATTCGATCTTGTATGAACTTTGCTTGTTGTTCGTAGGAATTTGATGCATCGCCTCTAAACATATTGATATTTTTGTAGAACTTTCTTTCTTTTATTTAGAGGTATTTTATTATTATTTCATTTTATTTTGTCTACATTTTCGTTACCAAGGACACCAATATTTTCAAAAATGGGCGCCAACGCCAACACCAAGCAAAACGCCATGCTTTGTGTGCTTTTGTTTTTTTTTATATTCTGTGAATATTAAGAAATATAAACTCGTGCTAGAAACTTTAATCGATTATCGGATGATAAAATAGTCTGTGTAGATATATCGTCACAGATTATAAATTTTCGATTCAGCTGTGTTCGATGTGTCATAATTTTTTACGTCATTGTCAATAACAACAACAACAGCTGCTTTTTGCAAAATTTGCAATAAAATCATAAAATGAACGAGGAAATTGACGAATATGATATTTATCATCAAGATTTTACAACTATTTCCGAGTGGGAAGTGTTTATTGCCCGAATAGAAGAAGTTTTAAATGAATGGCGATTATCTAAAGCTAAAATTCCCAAAGGTAATCTTGAATACACAAAGAAATGGGTCGGAAAATCAGAGGAAATTAAGTTTCAGAGTCTTAATTTCACACTTTCATATCATACATTAGAATGTGAATTGAATACGAATCCTATAAAAGATAATAAAGCTGCAGAGGGGGGTTGGAAACCATCTACACAACTACATAATGGCATTTGGGAAGCAACAAAGAACTTCATGGATGATGAAGATGGAAGTCCATTCCCTGTATCTCACTGGTATGGTTTGAAACAATATCTGATGCTATACCCTAGCCAATCACTAGTTGAGGAAAATCAAATCAAATTAGTAATGAGTTCAATAAACATTGCCTTTGCAAATGTTGATTGTGCAGTTCCGTTCTTTTTGAAAATCAGAGAGCATTGGCAGCAGTGCTTTCTAGGCATTTACGAGGATAGTGAATTTAAAACTAGTTTTGATACAATACATTTGAAACGGATACCTAATCAATGTTCACACTTGAATGGCCTTGCAAACCTGTTTAAGGGAAAAATAGCTTCACCAGTCTCGCTGGAGCCGGTGCTGATGTCTGCCAAGTTTTCTTATGAACTAAAAGACCTAGAACCATTTGTTTGGAGACCTCCCTCTCAGACTAATGAGTTCCTATCCATAGATGGGTTTGATGTTGAAAAGCTGATTGAGTTACCATTCGGAGCTGAAAAAAATCCTATCCAGAGTGCCTTGTTGAATGTCATGTGGCCCCGTTTCCTTGAAAATGCTGTCATAGACTCTGCCTCATACTCAGACTTTGATCCTTTGATGGCTCCAACATGGACAATTACTATCAAGCTCAGAGAAAACATAAACTGCCTCCTGTCTGACTTGGTAGGAAAGATGCTAGATCTGCTGGATGACAATCATCTATTGATGGACACACTGGGCCTAAGTAGAAGCCTGGGCATACTGAACCCTCTGCACAAGATCACTGAAGCCCCTATAACAATTTCTAAGCTGGTGAGAGCTGCCATGGGTTCCACTTCAGTGTCGGAGTTCAAAGGACCAATACCTGATGATCTGTTAATGTCTCTCTTGTACTACATTTTCCCTGATGCTGTTGATGATGACTCCCACAAGTATCCAGAGGACTTGCAAGTGGAAATGAAACAGGTAAAACTCCTTTTTAACCGACTTCAAAAAAAAGGAGGAGGTTCTCAATTCGTCAGGATCTTTTTTTTTTTTATATTTTTTATGTATGTTCACCAATTACTCCGCCGTTTATGAACCGATTTTAAATTATTTTTTTTTGTTGTATTGGGTTGAGGTCCCAGGTGGTCCCATCTTTTTTGAAGGTGGTGCCATATTTCTTCAGATTACTTTGTCACCGCACCAACATCAAAAAAGAACAGTTCCTGCTTAGGTATATTTGTACTGTCACGTACGAGTAGAATTTGTGTAAACCTTAAATTATTTAAGTCGGTTTTTTATTATTTCTGATTGAACAAATCAAGTACTGCAAATTTTATAACTGCTACATAATTAAGGTATGGGTGATGCACAAGTCAAACTTTCACTAGCAATTTCGATTTCATTTTACTTTCAATAGATTGAGAAACTCACAAATCTTATGATCTGTAAGCACTGAGTCTGAACTTTATTAAATAGTAACTTGGTTTTTTTAAGCTCTCAAGACCTATACTGATGATGCTCACCAAAGAACCTCACAACACCACATTTCAATATAATCTCCACACCACATGGATGGGCTATCACTGGCACTCTGCTGGTGCCTGCTTTAACCACATTCATAAGCTACTGCTACCATGAAAACATAGCCCAATCTTTTTTCAAGCTATTTCACCATTCTAAATCCCAAACCATACAGTCTAATCTTCTCCTCCCTAGATCTCTTCTCCCATCATCCAACTACTGATACCAGGAAAACATGTCCAATCTACTCTCAAGCCACTTCTAAATCCAAAGCCATTCAGTGTAATCTTCTCCTCCCTAGATCTCTAATCATCTTTTTACTGCTACCAGGAAAACATAGCCCAATCTACTCTCTTTGACTTAGACTTTTGACTTTGAAATAGAGTGTGACCCTCTTCCCCACAGAGTGACCAGGAGCCCAAACTCTGCAGCGCCGTCAAGTGGAGCCCGGCGGGGGGGCTGGTGCGGCGCGTGTCGCTGGTGGCAGCGCGGCTACTGGAGGCCGGCGGGCTGCCCTACCTGGCGCACCTGTGGTACGAGTTCACCCAGGAGCTGCAGTACCGCTGGGAGCGGAGGATACGAGTGCCCGGGTGAGTGATTGTTGAGGTTGGAGAATCGCTCGTAAAACGAGTTTGTCGACGTCGATTCACCGACATCCGCACTTTTAAATAATAATATGCTGTGTGCTGTGGCTCTTAAGAAGCCTTAACCGCTGGGTGATGAGGATACGCGTTCCCGGGTGAGTGGGGGTGATTGGGTGAAGTTTTAAGGTTCCGGTGTGAGCTATCTACCTGTACCTATACAATAATAATAGGTCATGGGGAAGTAAAAGAGTGCTTGTTTTTATAAATACATTCATAGTCAGTACCTATCCGCTGTAATAAAGATGCAGAATGTAAAGTGTTCAAGTGGGAAATTTATTCAAATGTAAACACAGACATGGAATGTAACATTTTATTTTTAAATTTTAAACAAGATTACTTATGTAAATATATACAAAATATATGAATCTGATGGTGTCACGAACTCACTACCACCAACGCCTAACAAAATAGCACCATTTGGATTGAGCTTCTCCTGCATTTGGTTATGTATGATAATATTATAACTATAAATTACCTATCCTCTCCTAAATAACGATATGTTATATGTACAACTTATATTTAACAATACATATATGAATGGATACCTATAACAATAATAATTTATATCAACAGCACCTTAATATTCCAAAAATACATTTAAAAAACTAAATCCTCGGATACTTATATAACAAATACAATTACAAATAAAGACAGATCAAAATTATATTTCAATTTATGTAAGTAATGCGTGCATTGGACGGAATATTGTGACTAGTTAACTAGATCATTAACTATAGTTTTCACGGTTTCTCTTAAACATAATACAAAAAAGTTACTACTTATAATAATATTCTAATGGTCTAGAAAAGAAAGAGTTTCGTTGAAGTTCCATCTCAAGGAGCTGTTGAGATAGAACTGCAACGGTCGCACATCGTCGTGTACCTGTCGAACTTCAGACAATAATGTAATACTCTCTGAAATTCATATACGGACCCATACGGGTGAGGTAGCGTGCTGGCAAGGAAGGTAGGTACAGGGTTGAAGCATCAACATAGACCTATCTCACCGTACCTAACGACGACTGATGTTACAAACTTCACAAAGACTGCACTCTTGCTGGAGCAGCGAGAGCGGGGGCGCGGGGGCGGGGGCGGGGGCTCAGTTAGCAGAGTCGCGGGCAGAGTCGGACAGGCGGTCCCAGGGCGGGCTGTCGTGCGGCGCGCGGGGCGGGCGCGGCGCGGGGGCGGCGGGGGGGTCAGCCGCGCACCACGAGGTGCAGCGCGCCCGCGGCGGCGAGCAGCGCGCGCGAGGCGTCGCCCCCCGCGCCCGCGCCGCCCCCGCGCCGCTGCGAGACCGCTATAACGGCACCAGCCCGCCGCGCGCCGTCGCGTTGCGAGCCATGTAGATGTCCATGTCGTGGTCCGTCCAGTTGTCCGACGTGTCGCAGTAGCCGAGCCCCAGCGAGCCCACGCTGTAGCGCGACGCGGGGCGCGAGCGGGAGCGGGGGCGCCGCCGCGAGCCGCCCGGGCCCTCGCGCGCGCCGCCCGCGCCGCCCGCCGCGCCGCTCAGCGACAGCCGAGACGCGCGCTCCGACGCCGCTCCCAGCGACTGACGCGACTGCCGCAGGTCTGTGGAAGTCGAACAGATGACGTTAGTGCGGGTGCAGCTAGCTGGAGAAGTAGCAGGATAGCGGTGCGTGCGGCAGAAAATAGTGAGCGGAGAGCTAGAAGCGAGCATGCGGCAAGCAGAAGGAAGAGGGCGGTTCACTCACCGGCTCGCGATCCTAACAGGCTGCCGGGGTAGCCCGGGGGTCCGTAGCGGCCGGTTTGAGAATAGCTGTGCTGCGACTGACCGTCGGCGAGAGAGCGCGCGCGGCCCGGCCGGCCCGGGAGGGGATCGGGGGGTGCCAGTTCAGTATAGGTTCGTGCTCGCGGGATCGAACGTGCGCTATAGGCGGACACTTGATCCCACTCACGCTGTTTGCCGAAGGCGCCCATGGTGGCGAGCGAGGAGAGCGGCGGGCCGGGGCTGGGCTCGGCGCCGCAGCACGCGGGGTGCAGCTTGGCGGGCTGCAGGCGGTGCACGGTGCGCGCGCGCCGCCGCGACGCCGCCGCGAACACCAGCACGGCCACCACGATGGTGCCGCAGATGGCGGCGCTGGCGGCGATGGTGATCTTGTCCATGTTGGACGCGGCGGCCGACACCGTGCGCACCTCGCGGCACTGCGCGTAGGGGACCGACTCCGGGCTCACGTGCACCTCTTCCAGCGAGATCACGCACACCACGATGCACTCCTGCCGGGAGATAATCACACGCAACATTAGCCGTTAATCAAACTTATCTAAAATATATTATTTGATCATTACGATAGTTACCTGAGACGGTACGTTCTTAATTTTGAATTCCCTCTCGCTAGCCTCCAGCGGAGGTCCTTGTTTGAAGGTCTTATCTCCAAACAGGCGGTACACGACTCGGAAACCGAGGATGTTCGCGACGTTGGAGTCCCACTGGATGATGACGGAGTTGTCTTGTCTGTAGGCGTTCTTGACGATGACCTCGTTGGAGTCGTCCACTTTATTTTTCTGCGGAGGGAAGTTCATGATGACGGGCGGTCGCTGGTGCGGCGCGTGTCGCCAGGCGGGCGCGGCGAGGCGGGGCGGGGGCCGCGTGGCGGGGCCGGCGGGCGCGACGGGGGCGGCGGGCGGCGCGGGGGCGGGCGGCTCGCTGCTGGGCGGGCTGGGCCGCGTGGCCCCCTCAGTGGTGCTGGCGGTGGCGGTGGTCTCGGCCGCCTCGCTCGTGCTGGTGCTCCACACTCGCTCGGTGGTCGTGGTCGTGGACGATGAAGACGGCACGCTCATACTGTTCCAATCAACACTTTCCTTCTTAGGTCTCGCCGTTTGTTCATTAGGGACCTCATTTTCACATACCAATTCGCTGGGCTCTAGACTGTAAAACCCACGTTCTCTGAAGTGCTGCGGGCTGCCACAGAACTGAGGATTCCTCTCGCGAGAAGTGACTTGCAGTTCCCCGTTGCGGATCCACTCGATGACCCAGCGCAGGCGGCAGTCGCAGTTGAGGAAGCGGCCGCCGAGGCTGAGCCCCCGCAGCGTGTGGTTGAGGTGCGCCAGCGCTTCCTCCGGAACCGTCGGCAGAGGATTGCCATCCAAAGCCAGTAATGTTATCGAGGGGTTATTCAGGAATGCGTCCGCAGGAAGTTTATTCAGCAAGTTAAACCCAATATCCAGAACTCTCAGTTCTCTCAAAGTTCCGATAGCTGCTGATGGAAATTCGGGCAGAAGATTATTCAGAAGGCTCAAAGAACTCAATGTCTCCTTTATTCCAGCAAAGGCGTTTTCTTCCAGACTGTGTATAATATTTCTTTCCAAATTAAGAGCTGTGAGTGATTCTAGACCAGCAAATGTTAGCATTCCATCAGGGCCTGGCAGCTCGCGTATGCTGTTCTGTGACAGGTCCAGGAACGCTAGACTACGCAGTCCTTGTATGCACTGGGGGACCACTTTTTGCTTGGTGCCCTTGAGGTTGAGGTTCTTCAGAGAGTTTTCTAATCCGGTAAAAGCATGCGGTGATAACGAGACGTCATTATCCGATAGTTTCAGCGTAGTCAACTTGCGAAGCGTTATAAATGAGTGGTTTGCTATTTGTGAAATTTTATTCTTGGACAAATCCAGTAAAGACAAGTTGATCAATATTTTGAGAGCTTTCACTGGTACTTCTTGGAGATTATTGTCTTGCAAGTTCAGATTCTTGAGATAAGGTCCTTGTCCTCTGAAAGCGTCATCTTCTATCTTGCGTACTTTGCATCCGGATATTTGTACATTGTGTATTTTAAGATTCACAAATATGTTGTTAGACAGGACGGGGATGGTTGAGTTATTGATGTAGAGGAGATCAATCTGTACGTTGCGAGCGCTTGTGTTGAGAGCCTCCAGCAAAGTTGGGAAGTCCACCTGAAACATAATAAATTATAATAGTTTATTCCAATCGTTCCAAACTCATGCTGGTGTCCATGCCTTGAGACACTATAAACGATAATGGTTAGTTCCAATATGTTTGCTAACGCATGGTTTTCATGCCTCAATCCTCAAGTAAAATCTGTTTAGTCGGTCATTTCTGATAATAAATATCCAATCAAAAACATAAATGTGAAATGAGAGCCAAGTTCAATATTATTATAAATGCCTTGGTTGTTGACTACAACGACAAAAGAAGTGAGATCTAAATGGGTGCCAAGTTCAATGGTCAGTCCTGAAATTTATTTATAAGTAACAGTATAACATATCATATCTTCTTATAACATAAAATAATGTATTGTAGCCCAAGGTCTGATTTGGCTAGTTTATATACACCTACCAACGAATTATTATGTTCGAATTAATAAGAACCGACAAATTCTTGTTGGTTTAACTTGTGAAGGCTATAAGTAATTCATATATGAAAACTAGCCAAGACAGACCTTAGGCTACAATACATTATTTTATGTTATAAGAAGATATGATATATTATACTGTTACTTATAAATAAATTTCAGGACTGACCATTGAACTTGGCACCCATTTAGATCTCACTTCTTTTGTCGTTGTAGTCAACAACCAAGGCATTTATAATAATATTCAACTTGGCTCTCATTTCACATTTATGTTTTTGATTGGATATCATTACTTTTTGTTGGTAAGTACATATAAGTACATGTCTTCGCGTTACGAGGCTCGTATCGTAAGGCCGTAGGTCCATTTATAAAGACAAATTTAAAAAACGCATTTAAAAAACTAAAAGTCTCAAGACTTTATAAAATGTAGGTACAATATTCACTCAATTGTTTAACCGATCCGATCCGGTCCGATTTGATCCGATTTGATCCGTTTTGATCCGATTTGATCCGTTTTGATCCGATTTGATCCGATTTGATCTGATTTGATCCGATTTGATACGATTTGATTGGATTTGATCCGATTTGATCCGATTTGATACGATTTAATCCGATTTGATCCGATTTGATCCGATTTTATCCGATTTTATCCGATTTGATCCAATTTGATCCGATTTTATCCGATTTGATCCGGTTTGATCCGATTTTTTCCGATTTGATCCGATTTGATCCGATTTTATCCGATTTGGTCCGATTTGATCCGATTCGGTTCGTTTCGATTCCACTCGATTCGATCCGATCCGATTAGACACCATCCGATCCGATTCCATTTGATTCGATTCGTTCCGATTCATCTGATCCGATCCCATTCCATTATATTTACAGCTATCTTAGACTAGTTAACATTAATATTATGCATCTCAAAGCCATTTCATATTTTCGCATATTATGATAGTATGTAGTACCATAAGAGTTTTGATCTATACCTACGTGAGTGAGTCAGTCAATGTTAAAAATTTGGTTTTTTGGACATTAATATCTAAATAACCGTTTGAGCTACGCTCATGAAATTTAGAACACATATGTATCTCGTAAGTCTCAATATATGTGCCAAATTTCATACGTTTATATTAAATAGTTTTTTATTTATGAGAGGGTCAAAAGTGGCTCGAAATGGTTCGTGTAATATTACACACGGTGCGGCTCGCCAGTTCTGTTTCTCGAACTTGGCTTGACACGCTACCGCGTGTCTAGAAACCTCGGTCTCTTACCTGGTCACACTGCACGGACAGGTCCCGGGCGAGGTTGAGCGCGCACACGCAGGCGGCCTGCAGCGCCGGCGTGGACCACGGACACTGCGCGCGCGCCGCGCCCAGCGCCAGCAGCGCGAGGCACGCCGCCACCCACGGCGATCTCTGCAAGGAATGTAAAAGCGCCGATTAGGATGAATAAAATAAAAAAAGATCGACATGGTATTGATAGGCAGGTGATGCCCATCATATTGGTGACTCAAAGTTGGTTGTATGATAGATATATGCCGGCCGAAATATTCATCATATTAAATAGCAAATGCTATTAAAATCCATCTGCATCGAAATGTGGTACGAGTGCTAGAAGGTGGATGTTCCCTCGTTTCTACAGATCCAATGAATACTATAGGGAGGTTGTGGATCGTATTAGCTACAAGACTGTAATTAAGCTCAGATATAATTGTTGTTCATATTCTTATATGGGAAGTGGGCCAAGTCAATTACATTTTAGAGTTCAAATTAAACATGCGTTGTTTCTATTATAAACTTAATGATGACTATAATGGTTAGTACTTACAACCCTTATAACTTAATTGAGTGAACAGTACCTATATTACCCTTGTTTTATAGTTTATGAGTGGTCTGAAAGACCATTAAATAAAACGATTTTATAGATTGTTTCAATGTAAATTGCGTGTAGGTATTCTAGTGTTTCAACTACACTCCTACATTAAAATGACAGAGTTAGTGAGCAGCAAAAATCTTTCTGTAATGTTACAAGAATCCCTGCCTGGGTAGTTTGGATACGAATGTCGATTGAAAGGCACACAGCCATCGGATAGGGTACTAAAGCCACGGCAGCTGCTGTTGTTATTGCATAACTTCACAAAACATTTTAAATAAAAAATATATTAATAAATGATGTCCCGGTAAAACTCTTAGTTTAATTGGTTTGGCGAAGTGGCAATCTGTCCCCGCGCCGTCTTCCCCCGTGATGCTTAATTATGTAGGAATTTAAGAGAAGTTTCGCGCCTCGTCTCGCGCCCCGCACCCCTCCCCCCCGTAATCTGCTTATGCCACAGTGGGACGCCACGCTATCTTACGCACCGTGACACTTTCTACCTCATAATTATTGCATTTAATATATTTTATCTACTATTTACAAAAGAACTTTTCATTCCTAGAAAGTATACTTACGAGTATAACATGTCTACTGTCTACTAAATCATAAATTTGTAGAGAAACTCTAACACTAAAAAACTAGTTTTGGAAGCTGAGTGGATAATTACATCAGGATTTAAGACCCGCCATTAAATTCTAGTGCTCAAGGCCTTGCCTAATTGGCTTAGGTACTTAATAACGACTTCGATTGGTTGAGCAGTTGAGCACTAACGGTGCGACGGCATCACACGTCAAGACACCGTATTAATGACATAAGACATGAGGGGTGACAGTAAACTCCCGTTGATGGATGGGAGGGAAAGCTGAGTTTTCCGGGCGAGCGGGCGGGCCAGTCGGCCACGCCGCCGCGCCGCTCGAGCGTGCCCTGCAATGCCACATTGGGACAGCTAATAGATGTAACTGTAACCACTAATGGTACCTGCGTTTCTATTTAACCACTCCGTAGGTCTGTTCTATTCTGTTTTCTGTGCTGTTTGTGCCTGCACCTGATTCACTTGAATGGAGCTTAGACCATTTCCCATTGATGTATCATAGCTCAATTTTTAATTTCATCTATTGCACTAAATTTTATGGATGTCTAACTTATAAAACCCTTATTTTCGGAAGAGGGTAAGAACGTGAAGCAATCGCCGCTCTTGTTTTCTAAATCGATCCATAATGATGTTGAGCCGGGATTCACTGGATCGAGGTACACAGATAGTTGCGAGCTTTTGTTCATAAAGTGAACTAGTGAACGCTCAGTGAACACACTAACAACGAACTTTGTGCAGGTTTATGTGAGGAAGCAGTTTCGCGGCAGAAACCGTTAATTACGTTTTAGTTCGCGGTTGCATTATGTTGCAAATTAGATTAGAGTTTCGGTACAGGTGCTCTTTTGTATTCCATTTTGTTTATTATTTGTTTAAGAAAAATATCCATGTATAAGAAGTGGCTTTTGATCTTGTTATCACATGGGGCTTTTGTAGGTCTTTAATCTTAAATCATTATTGGATTAAGCCACAAAAACTCGCACTTTAAAACTTTCACTTCTCCAATTATAATTACACACACACATGCGGAAGTTTTACAAAGTCAAAAGAAGTTGTTATTCGGTTTCGTCTGCGCGCCCATTTCTAGTGAAATCAATTGGAATGATTGGAATCGTAGTTTCTTCTGTATCATATATCATTCATTAAATTACATTTTCATGGTGACGTGGTGTATCTGCCGTGTGGCCTGTTTGCATTATTTAAACAGGTCTGATCTCACTGCTAACGGTACCCAACACGACGCATCTCCGGTTGGCCACAGTTTGAAGATTCACTTTCTTTTGGCCTTTGCCTGTATCTTTAACTCTAACCGGTTACCTGTAACAAATACTTTACCTGATTCGTAAAATCTAATCCGTAGAAACGCTTGGTTGTTTTGTTACGGAAATTATTGCCGTTTTCTCTCTTTTTTACCAAGTTTCCTAACAATTACAGTGATTCGAATGATCGGTTACTGTTTATTACTCAACTCAACGTAACACGTAAACGTTTGGATGAAGCTATCAATTCATTGTATCAGTTACGTCGCGTGGTTAATCGTTGAAGACTTGAAGTTGCACTGCGTATGCATTACCACGCAATGTATGTACATTGTTCCTACATAGCCTCTATTAAATCAGTAGTATACTTATAGACAGCTGGGCGCCGGCTAGCAGCACTGCTGCTGCAGCAGATGGACAGCCGCGTAACACATCGTAAGCCACGGAAAGTACCACCCTTTATAGCAAGTTAGCAACAATGCAGCTTACGCCGCAATATACAATACAACCAATCTCATACATTACAATCTTGTGTGTTTGTCTATAAATGTGGTTTTATCTATAAATGAGCTTATTGACGAAATTACTGACAGTTATTTCATATTTGAATGCATCGTGAGTCCGTGTAATCACGTTAGTAGTGTTACAAGTGGAGCATTATGAATATTATGACGTAACGATCCGGTGCACGTTTTGTTATGAATTGACGATAAGCGATCAGCGCTAACAATAGGGCCGTGTGAATATTATTAGAGTTTAGATTTTCTTACCCAGTTCATGAAGTGTATGCATTTAGGCCGTTAGACCCTGTTTGTTTATGTTTGTATAAATGCAACCGTTGCTGCTGCCGGTGTGGTGTTTTGAATTATGATTATGAATCGGCAAAATGTAAATCGATAAATTGACAACGATACGACTGCATGCAATCATTCGTTTTATAGCAGTTGACAGTGAATAAAGAGTATCTATCAAGACGTATAATTTCTGTCTGATACAAAAGTACGCATTTTAGAAGGCACCATAACTTCTTAAGTGAATACGACCTGCTTGGAGTAAATCATTCAGTAACAATCGCTCTCGTGAGATTTCCCGAGAGGCTCTTGGGCTGAAGCGTATCATAGGTCATTAATATATTTTCTCGCACTCCCGATGTCGGATTTTTCGCACACACATTCGCCGCAGCTTCCCAGATTATCTGTAGCCCATATTTTATATGAGGTACAGTCGGCTGCGAAGGAAGATAACAAGCTTAATAGAGGTATCGTGATTATGTATAGCAGATTGTACAAAACGTATCTAAAATCGCCGCAGGTGGTTGGTTTTGCATTTGGCGAGAGGATTGCAATCAGGGCAGTCTACAGCCACCCAGTAGCCCTGCTATCCTGGTACACAAAGCCAAGAGCACGCCTCTCAGGTTGCAATTTAAATCACTTTATCGATTTACTGCCAGTTTCTAATCTATCGGTTTCGTAGATTGAAACTTTTTTTTATAAAAAGCGTAAAAATTTAATTGCTAAAGTCATACCCCCTTATTCATAAAAAAGTTACTGGACGTTTTAGCTATAGAACTGTTTTTTCACTCTCTGTCAAAGAACAAATTGTTCTCTGTCAGAGAGTGACAGAACAGTTCAATAGCTAAAGCGTCCAGTAACTTTTTTATGAATAATGGGGATAGTTTTTATTGTATCTGGCAGTTAAGCACTTGATGAACAGTGAACTATCAGAAATAAACCACAGAATGTTCCGTAAGTGCAGTATCTAGCTATATAGATGAACTAAACGATAAGACGCTCACAGTGTGTTATGCTATGATAATATTATGCATAATGCAAGTAGGTAGTGCTGTTGTTACAGCTAACGTACGATGCAATCTTTCGGTACTTACTAACTGATGTTACTCGGCGAAAGTCCCATTTACAGTTAGAAACTTTGAAGAGTAACTTCATGTGCTCGGTACCCGATTACGTTATTGTTGTTTGTATCTCAATTTAGCGTAAAGAATTCGTTTTATTCATAATATTTTTTAATGTTATGTATAGAAAGTATTTACAAGCGGTAATCTCTGTTGCTGCGCCGCTAACTGCTGCTTAAATTTAATATTATTAATAATAACTACATTAACTTCAACCGTGTTTCTTGTAAATCACTAAGTTAATAAGAAATTTAAATAAACATACTTACTTAATACAACAATAAAATATTTTTTTAATTGTGTGAATTACGGTGCCAAAGTTTTTGATGGTGATATAATATTATGATGGTTTTCTACCTAAGCTATGATATGATGATACACATGATTATATACGCTGTCGCCAATCTTATTAATGTACATGAAAATTTATTGAATGTTTTGTACCTAAGTGCGTATAACCCCTTGCAATATT
Organism: Plutella xylostella; assembly: GCF_932276165.1. Taxonomy (NCBI): domain Eukaryota; kingdom Metazoa; phylum Arthropoda; class Insecta; order Lepidoptera; family Plutellidae; genus Plutella; species Plutella xylostella. The sequence continues at coordinate 3,125,416 of NC_063984.1, read as the reverse complement.
ATAGGTTACCAACACAGCCAACCCCATTACAGCAGAAGTGAGAAAAAACAATCATTTATAATCCCCCTCCTCAAGCTCGTAATGATCTCACAATGGAGATTTTATGGCGTAATAAATAATAAGTTATGCGAGCTTCTCTTGTATACTTGAGGAAATCAGGACATGTGTGAATATCAGGACTATTTTAATTTAGGTTCGAGTCCTGGCCTAGTTTTAGAAAAAAAATGAGTGCCTTTACGGATTTAACGTACGTTTCCTTCTGAGGTCCCAATTAATTTTTCCACACTTTATACTCAGTATATCTTTGCCAATCGTTCAATTACACATTAAGGTAGAAGTAGAGCCCACTGATCCTTACAGCCGAAACTTGTGGAGAAGGATGGAGTGCATACTATCTGGTCCTCCCTTAGACAAGTATCTCTGGGTCCCCCCTCCAACATGCAAACACCAAAACTTCCCCAAAGCCAGAACTTGTCTCCTCTTCGGCAAGTGGCTCGGAGTGCCTCGGACTTACACTCCACTTCGACAACAACTAACTATGTAACTTCGACTGCCGATCCAGTTCTGGCCCACATATTGAATCGAAATGCATTTCAATCATGGACCAACGGTTTGCTGGCTTAATTTGCTTACTTGGAAACTATAACTTGGTGCAAACTTCTAATAAAGTTTGGCGCTCCGTCTAGAAACATTTACGATAGATTGACTATTATTATCTTACTACAAAACTTTCTTCGATGCCTATAACTATCATTTATGCACCATCACACTATTCACTACTTGTTTTCTTGTTATTAATGTTTGTTTTTCTGCTGTATCTGTGTTTTTAATAGATGATTTCCTGTTTGTATGTTGCTGTATCTGTGCCGAAGAAATGTTTCTTTCTTTCTATAATTCGCTATATCCAGCCCATGCTATCAGTAACCGATTAGTCTTTATCAGCGAAAAGGATATCCAGTTTCCTTTTGAATTCATAACGAGAATTCCCGGAAAGTATCTGAGTGACAGATCGATTAAACTTTAGCTCCCGCCGGTGAGCGCTCCGGGCCGCGTTGAGTTGGGTGTGATTTTATTAGAAAATATTTGGATATTTGACACTCACTTGCTCTAGCCCGCTTTATTTGGAAACCCTGTGAAACCCAAGGTGACATTGCGGTACGGGATCCGTCTAGAAGTCTAGACTCTAGACTGTTTAGGAGATCTAAAGTTATAGAGGTACTTAATGTAAATTACAATATATTTAGCATAAGGTCAGGTAGGGTAAGAGGAACATCTGGGAGATAAACTAGAGATAAAAATAGACTTTGTAGTTTATTGGCTATGGTTTCTATTTTATATTCCCTTTCCCCCCTCTTCCTTATGTATTTTATTTAATTTTTTATGTATTTGTATGCGGTTCATGTTTGTTTGCTATATTTGAAGTATTGGCTCGAAGGAATAAAATAATGTCCTATTCCAACTATTATTATTTGTGGAATAAACATGGTTAGATGAATAGATCTATATGATCTCTGATACTGATATGCATTCAAACCAAAATGTAATTTTAACTCTACAAGCAAAACTTTAAAATAAGTTTCATATTCTCGCTATCAGGTGGCGCCACTGTGCAGCTGTACATAACCGATTCGAAGATTACTTACAGATATAACTTAATGTATTGTTTATGAAGGTTAATCTAAATGATGATAATGATAATAACAATAAAGATATATCATTGTGAAATATTAATGAAACAAAATTAGTTCCTGAAAAAATCTGTAGATGTCGCTGACTGAAACACTTGTACATCGCGGTATGGTTTGGTTTACGGTTGTGTACAAGACATCTGTTTTAAGTCTCGGCAAATTGATCTTTCCAAAGGTATACGGGGGATGATGATCGGATTGGACATGCGTCTGCATGAAGTCCGCAGCCGATTGTTACGCTTAGCGGGCCAAAATCCTTCTGACCCCTACCTTTTTGAAAGATCGTTTAAAAAATCTAATTATAAACCATAACTAATACATTATGGTGAAAATGGTTACCTGATGAAATTCAGAAATAAAGTACATATATATGTAATGTGGTGCGAGGAAAATGTATAGGACTTAATAATTACAAATGAAATATGTATCGTGTGTAGTGTATACAAATGTACAGTCAGCTGCATAAATAGCTATACACTTTTGTACCTTGTCAAACTCACAAACTGACAATTGGTTCATTCAAACATTGACGGTTCGTTAATAATCGGTAGTCTGACATGGTACAAAAGTATATAGCTACTAATGCAGCTGACCGTACCTAACCTTTATACATTATTATTATTATTATTATGTTGTGTCGTTACCATCACGGGACCATGGGGTCCCGGGCATTTGGAAGGCGTGCATGGGGCCGAAGCCAACATGTAGAGGCCCGTTTGACAACATTAATCTATATGAAATGTGACACCAACCGGCGATTTTCCCTGTGTAAACTATAGAGTAAACCCAAGGAAAATCCCCGGTTAGTGCAGGACTATTGTAGGATATGGAGAAAACTAATACAGGGTTATGGAAGGGGGTGCTAAATGGACTGGGTAACTGGGACTATGGAAGGACTATGGCCCCTGCCTGACCTACATGTTTCACACACGGATAAAAAGGCAGGCGGTGACTCGCACACACATTAAATGGGCCCCTCAAAATAGTCGCTAGCACATTACAGTGACGTAGCAACAAGGGGGCAACATGGCATGAGGTGCTAAGGAAGGAGAGGTATTCCACGGCTCTCAGGACAATCGCGTGATCGGTCAAGATCCCTACAAGCACCTTACTGGGTAATACATCCTTCCTCGAGCATTGCTGCTCTAGCGGTACACCACTCAAGCCAGCCAATGAAGGCAAGCAAGAGGTGGGAGATCCTGTTCCTCGTCAGTGTTCACTCTGGACAACCAATAAAGGCAAGCCAGAGATGAGGAACAGGGTTTCTCCCCGGCATCGGGTGGGTGGGGTCGCTAATGCCCAACAGCTCGCCACAAGCTGCCCTGCCGCATTATTATTATTAGTATTATTATTATAATGTATTTAAATACATAACATATCTTCAATTTCAACACATTTTATTTTAAGTGAAGTAGCAGAGTTTTTCCTGATCTGTTATTTGCGTAAACACTGATCGATCATGCATCGCTGCACCTAATCCTCCCGGTGTTATGTTAGCTCTATTGCAATGTAGGGGCGGGCACGTTGCTATTCCTAATAACTGATATGCTAGAAAGACAATAAAATTATGATAACTTATTGTATATGCATAATTTCCCATGATCTCTACATCCATTCAAACATACTGGGATTATTCAAATCAAACTATCGGAGCAATACTTTTCTCTTAGCACTCTTGAACTTCACTTCACATCCGTTCCATTGTTGATCTTTTTGCTGATGACTTTTAATAGATGTTATGTGGTAATTGATCGGGTGTAGTCGGCGGGGTATTGGTACGCAATACGTGACTGAATGAGCGCGTGCCGGTCGGGGCATGGCCGGGGCGTGCGGGACAGGGGGTCACTCTCTAAGTAGACGAAGCTTAGGAAAAGCAAAACTAAAGCGCTAACCACGACTCTGCCTTTTCGTATTAAGCGTGCGGATTGTATGACAATTTGTTCGTTCGATTTTGAGAGTGACCCCGCTCAGGCTGCGGCGGCGGCGGCGGGCGGCGTGGTCGCGCAGTCCGAGCACGTAGACAAATTACGCGCAGATAATTCAGCAGTCGACGAGCAACCCGCGCAGCCACCGAGCCGGCCGCCACGCGCCGGTTCTACCTTTTTTGGCATAAGATTTATTTGCCTAATCTCGTATTGCATAGTAACGTTTGGTCAAAGTCTCGTTACGCCGAAAATCGTATGGCATAAATCTCGTTTAGTAAAAAGTTATTTCGCATAACATTGTTTAGTCTAATAATGGTATGGCCAAATCTTGAATAGCCTAATAATGCTATGGCATAGGTTTATTAGGTTTATACAAAGTAATAATATTCGTTTGGCTTTAACTTTGACGGAGCGTCTCCCTACATAGCGCAAACTAGTGCCTTGTATTGTTTCCGCTGTTTGGAAAACGCTCCGCTCCGCTTCGCTGCGCTCCGCTTTGGTTTTGATGAACATGTGCACCTAACACGCTCCTCCTCGCTTTGCTCTTCGTCGCACCTATTTTTAGGTTTCGATCTCATGGGGTTTGTAATAATTATATTGGTCGTTAACTTTCGATTTTTTGATCATACAATATCGTGATTTTCAGGATGTAGGAGAAAAATACCACAATTTGTACATTTACTACAAACTTAATATATTATTTATTAAGATAACATTACGAGAAACAAGATTATACATAGGTATAGACGAACATAAATTTGAGCAAACGAAACTTAGGTGTTTAAAGATTGTGCCTAAAGAGTTTTAGACGAAACGAGCCTTATGCCACATAAGTCTTGGCAAAGTGATGGTTCGGCCAAAAAAGTTTAGACCATACGAGTTATGCGAAATGAGTTTTGGTCAATAAAGATTATGCGAGATGAGCGGAACCCCCACGCGCCACTCACACACTCACTACACATCATATCACTCGCTCGCCGGCAAAAACCACACACTCTATTTATTAAAAGCTTTAGATTGGACGCTCGACGCCCTTTCAGCTTCACATTTTCAAACACCGAACGCATAAAAGTACACAACTCAATAAAATTGCTTTTAACGCTCATAAAATGAATAAGGTATACGCCGTTTTACTTTTGCGTCGATAATGGAATGTCGATTGAACGGGAAAAAGTTGGGAGTAGATGACGTCAAATGCCTTTAGTACCATCGATCTAATTGTCTACGTTTGTAAGATAGTTGGGAGTATTAAGTACGTGACGTCGTCGGTAAGGCCATTTTATATTTAAAAAGAAAGAGTGGTCCAGCTGAAACATTACCATTTTCTGCTTGAAGTAGTGTCGGTATGTTAAGAAAGCGTTTACTGCTTTGTGCTCGCGAGCGACATTAACATTTCACACCGTCGCGCCCGCACTTATCCTGTGACGAGAATACTCGACACCAACTTCGTGAAAGCTTTGGAAAATTCACACCGTATAAGACGATATCCCTTTACCGTCGCTCGCACCTTCATAGGTTAAACGAAAGTAAAAGTGCTTGAGTAGGTCCTTACGTCCTCAGGTCCATTATGGCGCCTACTCCGGGCTATTCGGTCGGATTTATCGCGAGGCCGCCCAGGAAATACTGTGGTCATTAATGTTTCACGACTTCTCCAGTTCACGTATCGTCTCTTAAACGTACCATCCCAAGTCCGCAAGTAAAACGTGGCTTTAGCTTAATACAGCTGGCAAATGTTTTGTGAAATGACTGACTCGATTCTCGCTTCACCCGCACTTCCACTTTGGGCTGCTGTAAAATTTATACATGAGCCCGCGCCCGGCGGCGGCGGCGGCGGCGGCGGCGACGCGGAGACAGCCATTTCACGAGTTATTGGATTGCTGAGAAACTCGTATTCATCTTGTTCGTAAAGAGAAATGTTACAGGACAAAATTCCTCAGTGCTTCTATTCAGATGTTGAAAAAGTTTCAAAATGTTTATGTACTTAATTGCTTACACAAATTATTTGGAAGAAGACTACCTACCTGTTTGCGTAAATTAATTTCAAAATAGACAGGTGGCATTGTAATAAACTCTTAGCGGCTCGGAAACTTTTACTAATGCCTGTTGACAAATAGATGTTACGCCAGTTAATTGCCTTGTACGATGTACATCTTAGGAATATATTTGTAATTAAGGGCCCGTACAGGGTGACGTGCCGCGCCAATTTTGGGTTTTCAATGCTCTTCACACAGCACACGTAGTGACACGCACACATGTGAGTTTGCACAGTGGGTCGATAAACTTTTACTCGCCAACTTTATTGACAATTATTTTCAAGTAGTGATTTGAGGGTAAGTTTAATTTTTAATTACACTGGTAAGCACCAGGAAAGAGTAGAAATTAATAGGGGTGCCACTTTTCTCCATACTCGGAACCCGATTAGATTTCTAAACAAATGTGGTATTTACTTGTAGAAAGGTAACTACAGGTATTAAAGTGTAGATAATAAGTTATACTAAGGGTATACTAAGCCGAAAGGGGATGACTCAAGGGGTCATTCTGAACAACTTTAGTTCTACGAGTTTTGCAAAAACGCGAAAAATAAAATTCGTTTTCCATGGTAAAAAGTCACGTGTCAACAAAGTTTCTATGATAAAGGTTTTTTTTGGTTAATTTTTAAAACTCGTAGAACAAAAGTTCAGAATCAGTCTCACTTGTTTTAACCCGACTGCCGAAGGAGGAGAGTAATGTTTTTTGATTGTATGTATGTATGTTTGAAAGTATATTTTTTGGTGGCAGAATAATATTTTTTCATATTTTTAGAGTTTCGTACCTCAAAAGGAAAAAAGCAACCGTTATAAGATCTCTTTGTTGTCCGTCTGTCTGACTGACTGTCTGTCACTGCCCTTTTTCTCAGAAACGGGTAAAGATATCAAGCTGATATTTCGCATAGATATGAGGAGTACCCAAAAAAAATTGGGGTACTCCCTCTCCCATACAAGTAAATTGGGGCTGATATTTTTTCCGGTTATTTTGATGGTGTAGGTAGGGTATCGTTGAATAGGTCTTTTAATATAATAGGTATAAAAAAAGGTAAAAATATAATTATTTAGCTTTTACCCTTAAATTTGGGGACCACACCATAGACAAATCCTAATTTAAAAAATGATTTCAATAGATGGCGTGATTTTATGTTGGGTAACTCAGAATAAGAAGTGATGATATCTCAGAATAATAATGGTTAATGGTGCTATTCCGCTGAGCATCGAAACCGGTGGGACGCTAATGAAAAGTGGTCATGGAAATGCACCAGGGTAGACCCTGCTCCTAGAACAAGGCATGAGTTTGTGATTTGTGTGCGTGAAAAGCGAGGATGGAAACTTTGAATATTTTCTTGATTTTTTCATTATTGATGCAATAACATATAATTAGTATTATTCTGAGTTACCCACCGAAGTCACCCCGTGGCAGGTTGACTAGATAGGTACTTTTGCAAATCACGCCATATATCGTTGTTTTTATTAGTGGCTACTGTCTATAGAAGAAATTCCGTCATTGACAATTTTACGTTACGAATGAATTTAGTAAACCCAGTAAACCTAACTAATCCAGAGGAAACCTAAAATATCTTTCTCTCTCTCTTTGAAAAACATACTTAATAGCCCAAACTCGATTCTATTCTATTCTCTGTGGGGGTGTAAGTGCTGCGGCTCTCTCAAGTGGAACCTTTGTGCATATCCCCAAGGTCTAAACTGCCTTCCTAAGCTTGAACCATTTCCCACCACTGCGGTGAGTTTTAGTTAGGCATTAATAATTATAATTTAATCAAGAAGTACCATGGACTTAACTAATAAAAAACATTATCATTTAATTTATTGAATATAGTATAAGAATTATGCTTCCTCAATTTCAAATCAAATTATGTTGGTGTCATAAAAGTTGAAAAAGTGCAATGACAACCAATGTGCAGTGATTTTGTGTCTGTACACAATTAGATCGCGAGCTGTCAGTGCCGCCTAAACCGACGTGACCCTTCTTTGGAGGCCACCGGCCGACTGAGTCAAACGTCGCTTGTGTTTATGATTTTATAACACAGAAAGCCGCCATAGATATTTGTATGAAGATTTGAGGGAAAAAAATTGCTCAAGTTTGGGATTAATTTACACAAAATAGGTGTGTGTTTATTAAAAAACAAGGTATTTAGCGCCTAGTCCAAGCATTTATCTTTATAATTTGATAAGAATCATATGAAAATTCTTGATAATTACGACACAGTTGTTACAATACGGGAGTGTGATTTACTGGTTTTTCGTAATTAATTTACAGTTATCCATAAGCATTTACTTAAATTCGAATGTTTCAGCACCTAGCTAGACTCTTCGGCTACCTGTGTGATTTTTTTCAAGGCTGTAGAGCATCATTTACTACATAATTCTATGACAATGCCAACCCTCGATTGCCTATTGCAGACCCTTAACAAGATAAATTAATATTAATCTAATCTAATTCTTAATCTTAGCCTTATTACCTGTCTATTAAACAATATGCCCTTAACATTATGCGTAGGCACAGAATGTTTCGACTACAGAGTGAAATAACATACCAGTATCGTTGTTATTTTTAAAAGTTATTTTAGTGATATTAAAAGTCAGTTACTGACTATTTACGACAATATATAGCGCATAAAAGTCGATTTGCCATTCATTATAGCTTGCGAAAGTTCGGTGAGTCAGGCTTTAGCTTGTCACCGATAAGTCATGGCTTCATCCTCTTTCTTTTATGACTCGTTTTTGTTTCCGTGTTCAAAACATTTCGGTTCGAGCGCTTTTGCGAGAAATTCCCGATCGAAGACGCTCTGGTCATCAGTTAGTATCCGGCTTAGAAAGGTTGTTAATGTTATTCGTGTTTTTATGTTGTGGTCAGATGGCTTTCCTTGTATGTGGTGTATTAGCGGATGTGCGGTGGTTCGACCGCTCCGGTCGCGTGGCCGACTCGTCATGTGGGTCAGCGGTCTCGACCGTCAGATCTGAGAAGGGCTATGCTAGATTTACAAAAAACCAACGATCGAGAGCTATCATGCAAACGGGACGTTTAATAAAACGAGATAGAGTTGTGGTTAGAGCATCAGCACTGCTCCGAAGCGAAGTTTTTCGTAAGCTAGAGTGGCCCGCTGGGTCTCGTGCTACTCCGTCTTAATGAAGCTCCTCAAGGAGTATACGCGGATACAGTCGTTGTAGAGTTGTTTGATAATAATAAATGATAGCAACTAGCGATGTCATGGAAGCGCTCCTCTTTAATATTCCTTAGGTCCGTGTAGGCCGCCAATTCATAAGTATAACAGTGATTCTGAGGTAATGAATTTTTGCGCCTACGGTTTTTACCGCTAGAACTAGTCTGCGTTATAGCTATCGATACGCATCGCGGCGTGGGTGCTAGTTGGTTTAACACCAAGTGGTTCCATCCATTGAACTATTAATTGAATTACTGCGAATAGAGGGATCGAACGATGTGTCTTGTCCAATCCTTTCCGTAAGTTGAGCAAAACAGACTAACGATGTAAATAAAAAGGCCGAAATATGATCCTGAGTCAACTGGCCCGATAGCTTGGCTGTAGAATTCTTGGGGGGGTGCTGTTTATCGATGAGGGAAGGGGAGGGCAGCACCGGCCCTCCCGATACGTCGGTCTACGTCACGCAAATCCGTGTGTGATTGATCAGTGTTTCGATGCAATCGATTGTTTATCTTGTCTTGAACAATATTTGGCTATAATATTGACTGTTCGACGTATGCTGCGCCTAAAAATCATGTTTTGTCAAATACGATTTTGGTAAGCACAGTGCAGTGTGTTACATGTGTGCATCAAGATAGGATACTGATGATTGAATTCAAGAAAATAAAGTTAAGCATATATTATAATATGTGAACTGTATATTTTTTTACTTATTTTGCACTAGAACCAAAAATAACCGCCCCAGATACTCGTTGACTCATTACCCGTAATGTAGGTATAAGTGTACCTAATTGAAGAAGTGTCAAAGTAACCGTATCATGTGAGAGACATCGATAGTGCGATCTCTGCCAAGTGGCCTGATTCGGGCGCACCTGTAGTCTGTACTCGATGCTTTCTCCGACTTGTTCCGAGTATTGTGACCGCAGCCTCGCTGTGACGGCTATTACGAAAGATCTTGTTAACGTTAACATGCCTGAAGTTATGGTTATTTTAAGTTTTGACGAAGAAAGCGGTGCCAATTTACACACATTGTTTAAAAATATGTGGCCGTTTGTTCCAGTCAATTGTTATGGTTAGTTCTTTGAAATTTTGAGCTAATATTTACATTTGCATCATGAGAAAACCACGACTTTCTGGTTAAAGCTTTGAGCTTAGATATTCGATGCTGAGAGTAATGTATTGAAGTGTCCCCAACTCTCCACCGCGGCCGCGCGATGTCACCGAGTCGTTGAGCTCAATGCGGTGCCCTGGAACTGGAAGTATACTGCATTAGTGTCCACACTGTTAACAGTTGAGAACAAATCGATCTCGGGTCCCGTTAGACGCGTGCGCACCGCTACATCACGCCTACGTTACACAAACACAGCTTTACCGCTACCATACACGGAACCGCTCGCTACGTAGGCACCTGATTTCACACGCCGATAGTGACATCTACCCATCATTAACAGGTACAAACCGCACCACATTACCCACACTTTATGATGCGCAATAGCCTACAATTAAATTTTGATCAGATCGTTTAAACCCGCTATCGTTTGATCCAATAAGGATTAAATTGCCGATTATGACCCGACTTGCAGCGCTGCGGGCTGATCGGATTAAAATGTTGCACTGGCCGACATCGACAGGCGGAGTTCTCCTGCAGGCATTGTAAAATATCGCTTCCATATCTATTGTAGTGCTCTGCGGGATTTTCAATGATTTTGTTATAGAATAGGTATTACCGGCAAGTTTTCATTGCAACTCACAAAGAACGGAAAGTTAATGGTACAGTAAATCCACCTGTTTTCTAAGTTAATATCAGCGTAAGTAACTGTACCTACGTGGTTAGAAAGCGAGACTCCCTACGATTAGCAGGCAGTCGTGCGGTCCCGGGCAGCCGTCGCCGGCGCGGCCGGGAGGTGGCGACCGCGGCAATACGAGCAAATCACTCTCGCGCCGCCATATCAGGCATGCGAGCCACAGCTCATTAGCGCGAGGTGCTATTTGTCCAAATGTACGGTTAGCTAGCATTGTTCAAGATCTAATCGCCTAGTTTCTGAACGGATCGTAACTGGGGTAATCGCAGTAGCCGGCGAGAGTGCAGTAGGAAGCGCGGGCTGTCGGCGGCCGGTGGTAATGGGCGCGTTCCTGGAGCGGCGGTAACGAGCGAGGTCCGGCGGCCGCGGCTGCAGCGGGCTGAGGCAACTTCCTCCACAGCAGAGAGCTGCTTAATTGGGCGTGTCCAACGATTCGCACACGCCCTCGAAAATCATAAAATGCCGTCCGATCAATAGTTACCGAACTATTCCAATAAACTGAATAAACCTTCTAAAGTTTATACGGTCGCGGATATAAGTCCGATCAAATTAAATACGGACTCGGCAGACTTCTGCATTCTAAGAAGCTAATTTTAATGTAAGATTCGATTCTTAGTTATGCCTCATACCGCCTGCACCGGCGATGTGTCGTTTATAAAAAGTGCGGCATGCGCTGGAGCGCGAGAGAAGCGCGAAAAAAGTTATAAAATCCGTGCGCGCTGGCCGCGATGCCGAGCGGCGCGCGACGCTCCGGGCAGAGCGACCACTGATCGCGATCACCATCACTCATTCATTATCTCTCTTATGTTATAGCACCCGCGATCCCGCAGAACACAAATATGGCCTTAATCCGAAAACGTCTGCATACTTGAGCATCAATAGTATAGTTAACTTAGCACGTTCTTATCGAGCCGCATACATTATCTGCTCTTACTAGTTTCCGTCATTAAGATAAAATTTCAAATGTGAAAGTTTGTAAAACACGTGGAAGTAGATACGAGCGTGGGAGACAGCCTGCCTCGCTGGATGGCGCTGGCCCTTCAATCGTCGCATGCCGCTAATACCCTCGATAGCTTCTAATCTATCACCGGGAGACGTGATGTGACTGAGATGTGCCCGTCACCTGGGGGCAATGAACTCGCGCGATACCTCGGAATGTGTACTATTTCAAATACTTCTCAGTAAGATCATTTACGGCTATTAATGTCCCGTGTAGCTCGTAAATACAGGCTCTAAAAGTCTAAAGCAACATAGTGTTCCAGCAGAGCCACTAAAATGCCCACACAGGTGCGGCTAATTTCGCCGCCCACGGGCCGCTATTATTTCGCGGTCGAAAGTGAAATTTCTAAATTGGGCGGGAACTATCTAAATTATCTGCTGGTTAATGTAGTAAATTTATGATTGGCGTGAATATCGATTAGGCTTAATAGTGTTTTTCAAGTGATTATTAAAAAATTGAATAGAAAACAAAATATAATTAACTATTGTTAATATAAATAAATACAAGTTATTCTCTTCTGCTGGTTGTGACATAGTTAAAATTTGAGTAATGTAAATATTCATAACGTTAAATTACATTCCAATCTAAGTAGGTACCTATATCTTAAAAAAATCCGTCGATATGTAATGTGTAAGTACATAGTACCTATATTTTTTTATTTCTGTGTTTAGAGAGTGTGTGTACGACGATGTCGACGATGATCTCGATTTACTATGCAAGCGTTGACGAGACAGCAGCTAATATTAGGTAGTTGGTTTAAACTTAACTTTGTGTTTCCTACTTACACTACTTGTTAAAGATCTAAAAGTGCTCTAAGACTTGCAACATGTAAAGCGCTCTAAAGTTTCATGGAGCATTAGCCGTGACTAAAAACATTAATTTCCATATAGGTACTCATATTCGATATGTACTTACCTACTTATACCGTGTGAAATGCTTGTGCAGATACTTACTATAGTCTATTTACAGTCTCACATAATTCACGACAGATACATTATCTTTAAAATGTATTTATCTAACGTAAAATACGTGAGTATTGTGACGTAAGTGGTGCATCATTATAGTAAGCAAAATATTGTTCTACACACATATCTTTATATCTTTGGAAAATAGTTCAGAATTACCACCTAAGTTGGGTCCATCGGTAATCATATAGGCTTAGCCCTTCCGGCATTTGTTACCGCTCTATGTATATATATATATATATATATATATATATATATTTATAAATTATTATAGGTATTAGGATTTCTTTTAATGTATATGCATGTAAATGTAAAAAATGAGTTAAATAAATGGCTATCTTATCTTATGTATATTCTTATAATTTTTGTATGTAAAACGTGATGCACACTGGCATTTGCAACAAACTGATTTATCACCGGAAGATAAACAGCAGCCCGCACCTGTTACGGCGCAAGATCCGCCTTTATAGAGCATTACTGCCTCGCTACAGGACGTGCCGTAAACCAACACTAGCGACTACCCCTATATTCCCCAGAATTAAACTCGCCGGAGACAATAACACCTACTTTATTACTAAGTAAGAGCGGCATGAAACTATGGAAGTATATTGTGTAAAGGCAAGGTCGGGAGTTGCATTGTTGGCGAAAAGCCGGACAAGTTAGTAGATTGGTGTGTGAATCGTGCGTGTTGCATTTTGTGAGGTCGGATTATGTGCCGGTGTCAGCTGGAGCTCGTCAGCAGCCGTGCCGCGCATGCGCCCGCTGCACCCAGCTCCATTGTCCTCAGCTCCGCTGTAGGGATGCTTTTTGTCCACCCACACTTCGGTGAAATATTCAGTAAAAAATGCTCTCCCGCTGAGGGGCGGCTCTTTGGAAACACATCCGATGGAATATTTAATTACTTATTCACGTTTCTAATTGTAATGAAATCCGACTTTATGACTCTTCATGATTAATTCTCGCATTTTAAATACTTTTTCATTTGAATACGTGGCGAAGAAATAAAATACGTAATTATATTCGCTTACGGAAAAGTAGAATGTAACATTACAAAGCCCTTGGCAGTAAAGTTAGATGCGAGAAGTGAATTCACCAATCAGATATTTGTATTTGCTTTGTCAGCGTATCAACAAGCGCCGCCGGCTATCTGCAGCTTACTTCACCAACACCAAGAGAGATCCGTTGCGCGTATTGTTTCAAGACAGATACGAGTGGTGTGTACAAACAAATATCTATCGGTTATTTTCTCGATATTGTACTATAGTGAGCTGTCACTAGTACGAGTCCTGGGGGATGCCGCGGAGGCAAGAACCTCTCCATCTATATCGAACCCTCGAGAGTGCTCACTGTCGAGCAAGATTTGCGAATAAAAGCTTCTATTTGCGTCTTTAAAGATAGTCTGTGGGCTATCAATAACAATCGATGATACCTTGGTGTACTATACACATGTTTGTAGAGTAAAACAATATATTTGAGTCGAAAACTACAAAAACTGTCAAAAACAGACTAAGGCCCAAACATACATGCTGTAACTCTACCTAAGTCCTGAAAAAGACCGCCACAGAACATTTCATATTGACTTACCTTATGCAGTATTGATTGCAACATAAAGTTCAACCCAATATACGATAAAAATATAACAAGAAGCGAAGCCTGAAGTGAGGGTTCTACTTCAGACCGTCTTGAGTCTTGACCTTTCAATATTTTATTCATCGTAAACTGACAGGTGCAATTCTCATGGTTCATTTATTATTCTCATTCGCTGGATTTATCTATCCATTGCCAGGTTGTGTGGCATTTTCTTCGCTTCCATATCGGGGAAATCGACTACAATTCTTAAATCTGTGGTTGGTGACCTAAATTTGTACAATACCGATAGGTAGCACAATCGTTAGCCATTCCGATAATGTTTGCACGAGTTTTCTGTTGACTTTTCCTATCGTTTCTGTTGTGAGCGGCGCTGGTGTGTGCGAGGTGTGTTTTCAATTTGAATGTTTGCGGAGGCGAGTCCCGACCCGGGCGTGACGTTCCCGGCCCGGGGAGAAATCACTTTGTTCAGCAAAATCACATTTTAATCGCATTCAAGATAATTTCTCGCCTTTGTTTACCGTTTCATTTGACGCTACAACAGGATTTTGCAACAAACTGTGAGGATAGTACGGCCGCAAGTCGAGAGCTCGCTTAGTCGCGGTGGGTACTCATAATAGTGCATTTTCCCTTCCATTTAAAAGGCGGAGAGGATACAATTACTAGCGACGCTTGCCTGCAGCGACTACTTAGACCCTCAAAGTATGTCTAACGAAGTTATAGTCGTGCGAGAAAGCTAAGTATTTTGAATTTTGTACATAAGAAGGTGGCCCGAGTTGTTAATTTTGTTTTGGTGAAGGATTGGAAGGTGGATGATTTTCCCGTAGAGGATAGAGTTAGTCGGTGGGTGGGCGCAGATTGCATTATGCATGGGGCCGCGAGGCGCGCTGACCGCAGCCCGCAGGTTGGGGCCGCGCGCTCGGACAACATTTCACAGCACCTCTCAGCTAAATCATCTTACATGTTTTATGCGAGTCTGGCACAGTTGTGGTGAGCTTGCCTTTTGTTAGTGCAAAATTTGGAGCAGCGGAAATGGGGCGGACCCTCATTTTTTGTTGAAGGGTGGTTTTTATAGCATAATACTAGCGTTGTTTACATACATATACTCGTATACATTAGTATCTAGGTCATTTATTAATGGTTCGTGATTCAAAAACAAGTCTTTACTTAGTACCTTATGCTCCTCGACCCTATATCTGCGTATAAATTCATAATGTAGCAGGACCATATCGACGGTGGAAAGGCAAAATGGTTTAAGCGCCATGACATAAAATGTTCACCAGAGCGATTTAAAGTTTGAAATTTTCGAAAAAAAATCATATCTCTGTAATTATTCTAGCTATGGCTTTGAAAATTAAAATACGTTAAATTGAAATAGTTTTCTATGTTATTCTGTATATAAAATGAATGTACATATTCTATTTACTGAAATAAGGGACATAAGACATATGCATCTGAAATCTCAGTCAGGTAAAATTGGCTTAAACGACATTAACATTTTAATTAAATACAAGTAAAAACAATTTAAACACCAAGGAGATTTAACCATCACACCAGGATAATGTTTTATAATAATTTATGTTACTTTAAACATTCCATAAGAATGAATTAACCGCCAGACTAAGGCAATTTATATCTAAGATGAATGACTTAAAGAATAAATGAACTTATAATTGGACCTCAGAACTCGAGAACGGTTGAACCGATTTTGGTCTAGAAACATTTGTGGAAGTCCAGGGAAGGTATAAAAGGTAAGAAGGGTAGGGTAGGGTAGGGTAGGGTAGGATAGGGTAGGGTAGGGTAGGGTAAGAAGCGGTACCTGCGGGCCAGCTAGATTGAAAACAAAAAATTCATAATATCTCACCAAGTCGAGCAAAGAAGCGGCATGGCCTTACCTTTTCTCGAAGCATTATTTTATTATAAACTTTATTAACATATTGTTCACCGCGAAATCACTTTGAGATTGAGATCCAAGTGATCAGCAGGTTTACTTATTCATTAATTAATAATCATAATCCAACCGACATTTCTTCGTCCGTCTCTATGCCACCATTCTGTCACCGCCTTTGTCCACCTTCCGTCCTGCCTTCGAGCCAAGTTTCCTGCCGACTCCCATTTCAGTTCCGTGACCTGCATACCGACGTCGAAGACTTTTGTCTTTTGGTGATTTACCACGCTGGGAATACGGTCTGTAAGCGAAATTCTTAACATGGATCGCTCCATAGCTCTCTGTGCAACTCTGATTCGGTGCACAGTTTCCTTGGTCAGCGTCCATGTATCGGCACCGTATGTTAGTGTGGGCAAGACACATAAGTAATTATCAATCCATAAGCAGCGTCGCTTGCTTTAAACTATCTGTCAGATTCATACAAGATACGCTAGATTTGATAAGCAAGCGACGATGCTTTAGGATTGTTAATGGCTAAGTTTTAGTGGTGGTAACCCCAAAGGACTATCACAATGTGAGTTGGGTCTCACCCGACAGCCGGACCGAGAACCAAATCGACCGACGATTAGTCGAAAATGGAGACACTTCTGGATGTTAGGAATAAGAGGGTTGCTGATGTCAATAGTGATCACCACTTAGTCGATGGAAAAATGTGCTTGAAGATAGCGGGAGTTTAGGAGCAGGCCACAAGATCTGCCAAAGGTGTCGTGTAAATAAGCTGCAGGACCCACAAGTTAGAAGAAAACTTAGTATCCAGATCGGCAACAACTGGCATCAAAGACGTGTTGTTAAAAATTTGCGAAGAAATAATAAGGCACAAGGAACACTTAAAGAATGAATGGATGTCTAAAGAAACATGGGATATGATCAACCATCAAGGAAGACTTAACGTCGAACTAGACGACCATTCTAAAGAAGCACTTGCGTACGAGTATTTTCTTTATGAACTTAATATCAAACGAAATTTATAAAAGGACAAACGCTGCTAGGGGTAACCCTATATCCAGCGATGGTCTCATCGGCTGCCATAGGAAACATGAAGGATCTATACAAAGCATCTTGAAGAACATTGCAACAAAACCCAGGATATCTCCTTGTTACTATGAAAGATTGACTTTCAAGATGGTATGGCCACATTGCCGAAGTTTTTAATGATCCTAACCACCACCTGGGGAGTTGGATGCAGATGCAAATATACCAGGAGCATCTTGTATCTTGATGCATAATCGTAATCATTATGATTAATAAAATCGGCAGGTCTTACAGGCTAGTCAGAGGCCTTCGGGTGGCTTGAAAACGTCTGACAGTTGGGTAGCCCACTTACCCGAAAACTCTCTCAGCACAAGATTGCTTGTGTTGGGGCCCAATAACCCGCGCTAGGCCAACGTGGTAGACTAGGCCTAAACCATTCCTTCATTGGAAGGAGACCCGTGCCCCAGGAGTGGGGACGTAATGGTTCGTGATGATATTTATGACTATCCTGCATCTTGACAGAAATTTAAATATCCAACCCCCGAATAAGACGAATTGATACGGACCATACGATCGCTGAAGAGTGGCAAAGTACCAGGGAACGATGGATTTCCTACGGTGGCATAAAAAGCAGGATAGATGGAATATACCAGATATTGCACTCTTCAGCGATGGAGGATGATGAAGTGAAGTTAGAGAAAAGTTAATTTAATTCATGTCTAACTTTTTCCTATAAGGTTTGCTTTTCGTTGAAATACTTTATTCTGAAAATTATGGGATACAAACAGGTCGTGGTACTCGTGGTCACTGGTCTTCTATTTCGTATAATTACCTAACAATTATCAAAATCGGTTAAGTTGATCCAGAGATTTGCGCTTGGGAACACATTTTCGGTTAGATTTTTATATAGATAAGAAATCCTGTTTCTGACTAGATTTCGATATAAATTATTTATGAATAAGTTTATTTATGATATATAATTATTATTTTGTATAAAAAGTAATGTCATGTTAATACAATACAAATATTTTACATTAAGAACCATATTGTCATAGAAAAAATATTTTATAAAAAATAAATATTTGGTTGGATCCTTTTAGAGAAACGTTAAAATTCCCTACTTGCATAGAAAAAGCAATTTAGGCGAAAGGATCCAAGTGCATATTTATAACTCAATAAATATTAATTATAGCAACACTATTATTTAGAACCTGTGTAAAGAGTAATATAATAGATATCATAATTTAATGTAGTTCTCTCTCTCAGCCTTCCGTAGTCCACTGTTGGACATAGGCCTCTCCTAACGATCGCCACCCCAAACGGTCACCCGCCATCTGCATCCAGCGGCTTCCCGCTACCTTCCGCAGATCATCAGACCAACGGGTTGGGGGGCGACCGACACGCCGTTTGCCGACACGGGGTCTCCACTCCAGAACCTTTCTACTCCAGCGGTCGTCGGCTCTGCGGGCTACGTGGCCAGCCCATTGCCATTTCAGCGTGCTAATCCTTTTGGCTATGTCGGTAACTTTAGTTCTCCTGCGGATTTCTTCATTACGAATCCTATCTCGCAGGGACACGCCTAACATAGTCCTTTCCATAGCACGCTGAGCAACTCTGAGCTTGTGGATAAGCCCTTTGGTGAAGCACCACGTCTATCTGATCTCGTCTATCTATAATGTAGTTATCGGTGATATAATCAAAAAATATTTACAGTTTTATACTGGCGAACGAATCTGAGTTTGTACCTACGTATAACGCTGCGCACGCGGCGCCAACTGTCGCATAGACGCACGTCCTCTCCCAATGAACGTCCCGGCGGGGTGCTGAAGCGACACCTTTCCAACCGGTCCTATATATATTATTGGCGTTTTCACACAATATCCTTCTGGATATAACAGCTTAAACACCATAGACCGCTTCATTGCGATTCTTTTGAATTGTTTTATATCACTTATATCAATTATCTACAAATCGCAAAAAGCTGCTTAAGTGCCAATTGTACCACTAAACAGATTTAGGTAAAGTTGTATTAACCGCCAAACGCCGCGAGTAAGGCTGACTGGTAAAATGGTTTAAGTGCCAGTATGGCTTCAAATTACAAAATTGTAAAATGTATTAAGTGATTTTATGTTATTTTTGACCAGAAGGCATTTTGTTTTATAGCAATTACGCAATCAGGTAGGTCGCTTAAGTAACTAATGATACAAATTCACATTAGTTCAAAATGAATTAAGTCACAATGTTTTACTGTTTTAGTGAGGGTACAATGTTTTATATAACTTTAGTTTTGATCAAGTATGTTTGAACATACAAATGACTAAAAAAGTGGCTCTTAATACAAGAAAAAAGTATTAAGATTTCCAAAATCACCGTTGTCTTAAGCGCCAAAAAGTGCTCAGATCGAAACGAGACCCGCACCATTCGAAAGAGAAAAATCAGGCGATTCCAACGGTATATATAACTCATATTCGCCAAAAGTGGCGGATAATACATTTTGCCTTTCCACCGTCGATATATGGAAGTAGTCTGCGGATAATCCCGCGCTTTTCCAGCTGCAACCGCGGCGCTGTGGCTTCACGTCACTGTTACTTTATTTGTAGCTAAAGCAGTTTATGGGCAATAACGTAAATTTTAAAACACTATAGCAGGTTCTGCATAAAAAGATAACTAGGCTCTACCCGTTATGTGCGCTGGTTTGACTTATACTACGACTTGTGAATACTATTCATATTACGCGTACGTCGAGGTAGTACCCAAGTATCGTTTTAAAAATCATGGCACTTTTGTTCATGCTACTTAAAAAACATGAGGAAAGGGCAACCGTTGTTAGTCAAGAGTTGCCTTAGCGTTTTAATGCGAAATTGTAGTCGTTACTTTGACATAAGTTGACGGGTAATGCGGGAAATGTGAAAATGCTGCCGTAATGTGCTTTTGATATCAGCTAAGGTTTCGTATGACACGACACTCTGTTACGTAGGAGTTGTTGACAACTTGAAATGTAGCTTTTGTATACTACAGCAAAAGTTCGCGAGTAGGTTTTGGTATAAGTATAACGTATTTAGGTTTAATACTGTACTGTAAAACTGTTAGTTTGTTTTTGTTGTTTGCCCTGGGGTCGGAAGTCGGAAGTCGCTTCCGCCGCCGCGTTCGTTTGCGCTTATCCTCGATCACTCCTCTTTTTACTGAAGTTATCTTCTCAGATATCATAATATATTCTCAGATATATAATACTTTTCATTATGCAGTTACTTCACCGATTTGTGGTGATACCTTGAATATTAATAACATTTAAATTTGCATTAGATTTACCCATTATTAGATAGTACCTATGACATCTAATGCCCTGTTGGTCAGTTGAGTGTGAGTGTAGTTGTGCACAACAAGTTAGTACGTACCTCCAGCTAACTATAAAGTCAGGTGTGTTCCGCAGAAAAACAAACCGAGAGGGAATAAACAAGAAAATGTCCAACATTTTACAGGAAACAAGTAGGAATCCTGCTCTCATTTCCTCTTTCATTTTATATTTCTTTTTCCAGTTTTAATTTATCTTCCTGTTTTTACAATGAGGCTGCCGGCTGAGGGGTCAGAGGTGCTTGAAGCATCGGTATATTAATTAATTTGACTCTATCCACATTTAATTGAATTTATAGTTTTCTTTTCTTTGTACGTTTTTTTATTTCGAATATTCATCGTTATCGATATATTTATTTATTTAATTCTTTATTGCACAAATATAAAATAAATGCACAAAAGGTGGGCTTAATGCTTAGAGCATTTTCTACCAGCCAACCTACAGGATATACGATATAGGTAACAACAGGAGAGCCCTTGAGCAGTTCTATTACACCGAAGCTTCATGTGAATATACAGCAGACATTCTGAACGCTTCAATAATAAGGAAAAAGCCACTAAGTTCTATCTCATTGAGCTTCTTGGAGGAGGATATGCAGTGGCCAATATTGGTCAATTATGTTCATTTTTATCATCAAGTCTCTTGAGTATTTAAAGAATTCATAATGTCTTTGACAAACTGACAATAAAAAGATGCACTTACAAATAAAAATAACTTCACCCATCACCGTATAAAATCTCTGACTGTGTACAATCGTAAGCGGTAAAAGGGTGGAAATATGCCGTTTGCTGTGGTTTTTACCGGCAAAACTGTAATGTATGCACAGAGATACATGCAAAGAGAAATTCCTGGCTCGAAATTTCGTGTAATGTATCTCAGACGAGTGGGGCCGTCGCGTACATCGCACTCACCACTATCGTCACCTCAATTTTCATATTTCCTCACGCTGGAATTTTATATCTTCGAGTAACATGTTTAACGGTCAGATAAACGCAAACAAACGAGGCCATTAGCAGCAGCGTCCGGAACCGGGCACGGGGGGTGTCTGCGAGCTCCCCCGGCCCGCAAACACCAGCCACCGCCACTGCCCACTTCAAGGAGCCAGCCGGCACCCAGCTATATTGATGACATTTTATTGCAAGTTTGTTTGGACAATATCGCGGCGTTGTGTGAGGAAGTCGGTTTAATTTGAGAAAGTTGCGCGGCTGCGGACCGGCTCGCGGGTCCGTGACACACATATCTACACATCTCATCTTATTGAACTGTTTATTGCGATCGTGACTTATTTTGCTAAAGTTATCGAAGTTTGTGTCTAGGATTTTGAAGAGTTTGTTAAGATAAAAGTTCAAAGCTTTTTTTTAAATCGTATTCTGAATAGAAAATATTTTTAGTTAAGTAAGTACTTACATAAATGTCGTCTATTTGAGATTTTTAGAAGCTGTTCAGTTTCCCATTGTAACGAGAATATAACAACATACCTATATCGCACAAAAAATGCGATTCTTCGCATATCTGCGGAATAAGGTATTGTTCGTGTCGTGCCGAGCCGGCTCTCGTCGATGCCGCTAAGTGGGTCGACGTGCGTCTAGAGAGATTTCCCCGACTAGCGCCCGCGCCTTGCGCCGGCTCCGGCCCCAGCTGTCCTTCCCAAAGCCCTGTCATTATAGCTCACTTACCATTATGCGGATAATCCTTGCGGAACACGAGAAAATCCCAGAAAATTGGCCACTTTCGGTGAGCACTGTCACGTGAGAACTTAAGCGTTTGCAATAAAATAGGTTCACGGGTTCATTATTGGGTCACAACAGCGGGAAAGGGGCCACTTTCGTGTCGCACGGGGGTGGGTGCGTGGGCGCCGGGTGTCGAGCGGGCATGTCGCGTGCGCGCGCGTCGGGGGGCGGCCGCGGACTGGCCCGCCGCGCCGCCGCCGCCGCCGCGCGCGGGTCATGGACCGATTGCACTCCGCTGGACCACGCTGGCCCACTCACCTACTACTTACATTTGAATACAATCCTGAGAATATTTCTCAGAAAATTCTGGGTCTTGACTTTGAACTCGGTTTTGGGTTAGAATTTGAATGCTGGGCTTGATGAGGAATGTTGAATGAATAGAAAATTTTAAAGTTTAGACACTTGCCTCACTGACCACCTGGCGAGATCTCGCCAGCCGGGAGACAATGCGCGATATATGCATACTTAGTTGAAAGAGAAAACGAATCGCAGTTGATGCTGTATAGCTGTCGGGTGTTAGTTCTCTTGATTTATTTGCTTTCTTTTGGAGGTCGTGCATTTGTCTACTTAGATAGCCGCGTCCAAGTGAAAGTTTTAACGAATCTCGTACGACTGCCAGCTACGTGACAGCTGTTATTTAATGAATATACGGATTATACGTAAAAGCATTTTAACATTTTGCTTTTTAAAAAGAAAGTTAGTTTAACTTGCGTCACTTTCTTACGCTGAGATTGCATAGTTTCCGTTGTTGCAGCGTGGCGGCGGGCCCGCCCGGCGCGCGCTCCTGCCTGCTGCATCAGAAGCTGCAGCTGCTGAACTGCTGCATCGAGCGCGCGGGGGTAGAAGCGGGCGCGGGGGGCAGGGAGGGGGCCGGGGGGGACTCCGACGACGAGTTCTACGACTGCTCGGAGGAAGAGGGCGAGGACGAGGCCTGCGAGCGCCCCGCCGCCGCCGGCCGCCAGGAGCGGCTCGACGATGCCGTCATGAAGAACGGCGCGCCTCTCTACATTCCCAAAACACAGGTAATATATTAACCGACTACTTCCCAAAACTATTGAATAAATTATCAATTTCTCGCTAAACGAGAAGAGAAAGCGAGAACACATTTTTTCTTAAATTATGCGTAATTTAATTATAGTCACGCTAGAGATGATGTAGATTAGCATGCGGGTACTGAGTGTCCCCCCCCCCCTCCCCCCGCAGGAGCCGCCGCCGCGCACGGAGGACCAGGTGGCGGAGGACGCGGCGCTGCTGGAGGCGCAGGGCGGCGGCGCGCGCGGCTCCGCGCTGCGGGCGCGCCTGCTGTCCGCCTCGCTGCTGTCCGACATGGAGGCCTTCAAGGCGGCCAACCCCGGCGCCGAGCTGTGCGACTTCTGCCGCTGGTACTCGCCGCGCGACTGGCGGCCCGAGGGCGGCGGCGCGCTGGGCGAGCGCATGCTGCTGCCCGGCAACCCCTGGAGCGAGGCCTGGGCCGTGGCGCGCCCCGTGCCCGCCGCGCGCCAGCGCCGCCTGTTCGACGAGCAGCGCGAGGCGCAGCAGCTGCTGCAGTGGCTGCGCGCGCGCACCGTGGCGGGCGTGGCAGAGCTACTGCTACCAGGCGTTCTGCGTGCGGGTGCAGCGCGGGCGACGGCAGCGGGTGCCACGGGGGGCGCGGGGGCGGCGGGCAGTCATGCGCGGCGCGTGCTGGTGGCGGCGGCGCGCGAGCTGGCCGAGGCGGAGAAAGCGGCGGCGCGGGCGGGGACGGCGCGCGCGGTGCTGGGCGGCGCGGCGGAGGGCTGCCCGCTGGAGGCGGCGGCGCGCGCGCGGCTGCTGGCGGCGGCGGGCGGCGCGTTGCCCCCCCCTGCGCGGCGCGAGTTCTCCCTGCGCGTGCGCGGCGCGGGGGGCGCGGGGGGCGGTGCGGGGGGCGCGGGGGCCCCGCACGTGCT
This sequence comes from Plutella xylostella, assembly GCF_932276165.1. Classification (NCBI taxonomy): domain Eukaryota; kingdom Metazoa; phylum Arthropoda; class Insecta; order Lepidoptera; family Plutellidae; genus Plutella; species Plutella xylostella. The sequence continues at coordinate 3,101,313 of NC_063984.1, read as the reverse complement.
GCGCGCGGCTCTGCGGCAGGACCTGCTGCTGGCCGGCTGCTTCACGGAGGCGGCGGTGCTGCTGTAGCTCTCTCTGGTCTTCCACATTGTGTGCTCATCGTCGGCGGAACTCTTCGCTGACAGTGCAATAATTGTTAAGTTTGTTACATTCGTGAAGTTTATTAGATAGGTAGGCTTAATTTTTTACACGGTTTTCATGGTGCAGATCAGATCTTATGATGTTGCTAGATTGTACAATACAAATACACACAATAATTTTATGTTGAGAACCTATGAATTTTAACCACTAATGTACTATTATTACGTCAATTCGCTGCCACTGCTAGATTCTTATTAGGTACGTTTATTTAGATAATGCACTGCTATCTCAGGTTACCTCCTAAACATAACTTACCATAAGTCATACATAAAACATAATACCTAAATAAATGACTAATAACTAGTATTGTTTATCGAAGCCAATAAGATAAGAACACCACGCAATAACCGAATGATTTTATACCATTTAAAAAAAGAGACTTGCAAATGATTTTATAGCGTCAAACGAAGTCATTTCTGACACAAAGAGTCGAAACTCGTGTGTTGCTATCCAATGTATTTATTATTATTACAGGGTGCTCTAAAAGTGGTATAGTAAACCGTAAGTGGGGATAAAAAATATATTTTCAGAGTTGAGTCACCTTGTTTCAGTTACAATACCCTTTTTTAACACCCATAAATTATTCCACGAGCATTTACTATCGTGTACTCTATCTAATACTAACCTTTTTCATTGTTTAATCGCGCTAGAATGTTTGTCAATTTCCTCGATTCTAAATTAATGTAACATTAAAAAGTTTGCCTTATATAAGTGTACCTATTAGAAATATCATTAAAATAATATACTGATGAATTCGCTCAAAAATAACAGTTTTTTTCTTTTTATATACTTAGGTACATAACCTACTTACATTCAGATTTTAATTTAAATATAGATAACATATAAGAACAATATAGGTATTTCTATTAAACTTTAACTACATAAAGTTTTTGCTTATAGTACCTATAGACATACTTTGGACCTTGCAATTTTTCATCCGGAACTTCCCTACGAAAAACAACTTTAAATCAACTTATAATATATTAGATAGGATATTAGTATTTAGAAATGTGGTTTCATAATAAAGTAATTTAAATAAGCCAGATATATTCAAGACATTTTGTATAGGGAATTAGGGACAGAGGGCATCAAAAACTGACCGAAGGGCCGCCGTATATCTTCTCTTATAATGAAATGCTTATTATTCAGGCGGGATCCGTGAAATATACAGGAAACATCCTTGTGTTTCCACTTAATGGACCTATTTTGTTGAGGAATTCCACGTACTTTACAATTATCTTTCATGTCATGATAATCCATCTAAATAAAAGGAAATGTATTGAGGTGGTTCCATACAGTGTTTAAAAGTTACTGACTTAGTTAAGTACGAGTCAGCGCAGTAGATTTACTGTTTAATTTGGAAAGCCGAGGATCAGTTTTATTTGCCAGTTTACGAGAGGCTCATTGGCGTTAATGAAATAAGGCGAGGATATACGAGCAGCCGCCGAGCAGATCTTGCGGCCCAGTGGTGAACGGACTCCTGACGTCATTTCTGTGATCCTTGGACGATCACTGCACCTGTACCGCGGTGGTTAGCGAGCGAGTGCCGGTGTAGTGGACGCTGGAGACAGCTGGGCATGTAGTGGCGGTGAGTGGGCGGCCGCGCGGCGGGGCAGCAGTGGAGGCGGCGGCGGCGGCGCGGCGGCGGCGCGGCGCATGCGCGGGGCGGCTGTCTCCGGGAGCTGCTGCGAGCGCTCAGTTGCGCGGCGGAGCGCCGGTCGATTCCCGGGGCGCACTCCTCGCCTCCGACAACCGAACCAACCGTAAATGTTACATAAAAACCATCCGTATCGTTAACATTGACAGCTATTAATGTAAACCGACTAATTACAACCTATCAAATATAATTAATGCGATTTATTCAGCAATGTCTCTTATGATTTTTCATATTTGAGTTGTGCAGTCTCACGATAAATTACTGTAAATTTCGGGCCACCTGCTGCTGGCGGGAGATAAACGTTATCTAGAATGCTGGACCTGATTGACTCGATATTTCGGCAGTGAATAAAAGCTTTTTGTTTTATGCTTGTGGGAAGATATTAAATGTGCGTAGTGCGTGGTCCGCAGCGCTAGTCCCGCGCCTGGGGCGGCATGCTCTGACCGTCACAGTTCCCGGACTTTAAGATGATTGAACTTGATTTTTTGCAGGTGAGTGCCATTTACTAGTAATTAGTTAAGGCTTTTAAGTTTAGTAAACACTATGTTGTGAGCTCTCATTGCTTGTGAGAGCAATGAAAATGTAAATTTGGCGCCCTCATCGGTTTGTTTGCCTCTGCTGGCTGCGCGGCCTGGGGGGCCCCGCGCCGCCGCCGCCGCCGTGGTGTGCCTACGCATAAATTAGCTCCGGCTAATTTACACCCTAATCTTAATAAATCTGGTACTCAAGAAAACAAACAATGCATAATGTGAAAGATTGTCGTGAAAGGTTCCCGTCTTCAAAAATACTACCCACTGATGTTTTATAAATCCTAAAAGCCAAGATTTAATTTATATGAATTAATAACACTATGTCTTAGACAAATAACATGTGCATAATGAATACTAACATGTTAGTATGGTAAAGTATGGTTAGCAACTTAAGAAAAGAAAAACAGATAGACATGTTATGTACACATAACTGATATATTTTTAATTTTTTTTAGACTGATATCATTACATAAGTCGTTTGAAGAGCTGCTATACCTTTGTCCCTGTAGCTTTTGAGACACGTGGAGTATGGGACTCTGAGGCAAGGACACTTTTAAAAACACTCGGCCGACGCATAGTTTCGAGAGGCTATGACCCCCGCTCTGGCTCGTACCTGGCTCAAAGGATATCAATTGCTATACAACATGGCAATTCTGCAAGTATAATGGATACCTTTGAGTCAGGTACGATTCGTGGAGGGCTTTTAGACTAATTTCGACGACGCATAGTGCTGAATAGCTATAAGTATTTAATTTTGTATTTAATTTTTATTAAAAAAATTTGAAAATAAATACTTAAGTAAAATTGTACTAGAAATAAGTAAAAAATTGTATTACATAAGTATCCTGAAATCTGAAATCTACTGATTAACTTTTTGTTTTCAATATTTTATCGCTTATCACTGTAAACTGGAAAAATCTTAGATCTAGAAAACAAAAATAGGTACAAATAACAATTTTCACGTTTTGAGATTGAGAATTTACACAAGAACACAAACCTCACACAAAAGCCCAGCTGCAATGGCTATTATTTATTATTACAGTGAACAGTGATGAACGAACAGTTAAACCGAAATAGTCAATCTAAACATTCGTTCCTTACTTGAATATAAATTACCCAAACGCCAGCGGATCCGTGCGGAAGGTGTAGTGGCTTTAAGTAAATTCTCGTTCCTACGCAATATCAATAAATTACAGCTAAATCGTTATATTTTTATCATGTAAGTACTGATAAATTTCTTGCATGGACTAATCCGTGGTGGCTTTAAATCATCGTCGATCGGAGCTGGCCCTTAAGTCATAAAATTTATGAGTTGCACTCTAGCTGCCCTTACTCAAACAATAACAAGGCACACCTCTTTTATTGTCAGCAAATATGGTCCTTCCACTTGAGTGTGCTCACGGCATTCATCTTTCATAATTCAATCATGTCGATAGATTCTGAAAACACAAAATTTAATTTTAGCCATGTCAAACTATAAATTTGTCAGTGGAAAAGAGTAACAAAAACACTCAAAGAGTCAAAATTTGAACAAAGAATTTAAGGTTAGACAGCTATAGTTAGTTTTGACAGCATTAAAATTTGAATTTGTGCCTTCAGAATCGACATCAATAGCGATCTATAGGTGGACTGTAATTATAAAAGACAACATTTGCATTGATAGAGAACAAATTCCAACACTCATGTTTTGATACTATGACTATACTGCGCGAATAACATAGGCTGTAATGTATGTATGTATAAAGTTGCCGTTTCAGATACTTATTATGTTTTTTTTCTTTATATCGCATTTAGGTATTTAGCCCGTAACCAATAATATATTGGATAGGACTAGGATATTGTTGTTAGAGTAGATGTGAAGGTATCGGCCGGCGACTGGCCAAGGTCCTCGGCTCGCATCGCGTCAAGTGAAGTGGAGCGAGCCTGTGCCTCGCCGAGGCTATTATGTATAAATACTGCCCATCTATATATAGGCCAAGTCCACTGGGCTGGACAATAGCGACTGGATACTGGCGTCTTGCCGACTCTTTTGAATCGAAAATCATTTCCAATGGTAAGCACTTAGTTTAAATCTATCTACAGTCTATTAGCATTTGGCCCGGATTTGCAGGAAACATTTAGCTACCCATTTCTTTTATCTTTGAAACTATTTTAAATCCCAGTTTCTTTCCCATTATACGTTATGTGCGCTTCCCCGGATTATTGGAACTAGTGATCATCGGCGGCTTAGTGCATCGCAAACATCTGAAAGCTCGCCGTAAGCTGAGATGAGGATGCTTGGAAACTTCTTTTTTCTGAACCATTTAATAAATAATTCACCATATTCAATAAGTTCATATTAATGAGTTGCGACTGTTTTTGAAAATGTACTGTAATGTGTTAATGAATTGCTGGGTACGAAAATGACGTAAATTCTCTATTTAGACTGTTGCACCTACAAACAACCCCGATACCCTTAAAATTTGTAACCGCGCTTCCGACCTAAAAGTGAGAAAGAAAGAAGGCGTTCTTTGAAAAATGCGACATCATCGTCATGGCCATTGAAAGAGTCCATCAATATCGGCGTCGATCGTTTGAAGCTCAAGACCTCTCCGCCACCTCTACGTGTCTTTTATACAGACTTGCGAGGCGCCGGCCGCGGCCATTCATACTACTCCTTTATGAAGATGGGCGTCGGGGCACAGGCGATCAGATATCGATTTCCATTCGTATCTATTCAAGCAGGTACTTTTCAGGGTTCCGTCGACAAGAGGAAAAAACGGAACCCATATACCTAGCTTTTGCCAACATGTCTTTCTGACTGTTCGTCCTTATGTCTATTTACGTTGATAGGAGTCGGAGGAGTCGTATCGGTCGTCGGTCTCACGCAAGATAGGAACCTTTCATACGCGACAAAAAATCGGGCTTCGCCTGTTGCTTATGGTAGCACTACAACTGCTAATGACCAAAATAACACACAAGCAACATAATAATAAGGGCAATTTATGTAAGTAACAGTCAGTTGTTTAAATATCCAGAGCAACTACTAGACGGCGCGCACAGCGTAGGGCGGGCGTGTGGAATGTGTAGGCCGCCGGCGTCGTTGCTAATTTACGAGCCTCACAAAAAGCCGCGCTCCACACTGCAACACGTATGCTCGTATATTTTTACCATTTAACTGCCTCGCAACTCGCATGAATGCCTGCGAGATTGACCTGCAGTTAAATTACAGTTTGGTTCGACTAACAACCATATTCTGTTTCACAAATTGAATTTTCCGCTGTGCAAAGCTGATGTTATGAAATAGGTCTCCTGCAGCGTTACTTTGTGTTTGAATTGAATGTTAATAAATCTAGTAGAGCGGGTAGTGGATACAATAGATCTCATCGCGTCTAAGGACGGCCGTCATACAATGGGCACTTATAAAACAAACCTTGTATCTTGTACGGTGGCCTGCGCCTAAAAGTATACAGGCGGAGTTTTTAAAATAGCAATCCCTGATGATGAAGGGACCTGCTACATCTGTTATAAATCCGGGGATGTGTTGTGTGTGATGTGTGTAGCAGTGGTGTTTATGTGGATGTGCTTGAGCAGCATGTGAGCTTGAGATCGTTATTTTAAAAACTCCGCCTGTATACTTTTAGGCGCAGGCCACCGTACGTATACTCACTATAGGTACGTACTGCGTACGTGCGTACTAACAATAGTAGTAGGTAGGTATATCTCGTTAGATTATTGTATTTGTGTCAATTATCCAGTGCACGGATTGTTTGCATAATCTCGACTACCTACCAACTACGCTACGCCCATTCGTAAGTTTGGACGTGTGCCAAAAATCTAACTGAAGTTGCTACTCATCCATTGCTGCTCCATACCGTCGATAAAATAACACAGCTGGGTAGCAATGTAAGTAAAAGTTGTTTGAGAACAGAAGTAGAACGATATTAATTTTAGTAGCTACTAAAGCTAAGATGTCGGTGTGTTTACCTTGTCATAATCTGTTTACGATGCCTCAACATGAGATATGGTTTGTGTGTAGTTGTGCTGTGTTAGTAGATCAAAAGTTTATTTGTGTTGGTTGTTTGGGAGAGCAATTAATGATATTGATTAATTTATACTCAGTGATAACGGCAATGTTACTGTTGACATAACGATTTCTAACATGACTAAGTATCTGATAATCATTATTTAAAAGCTGCCAATATTAGGATATAGGTACATAATATGAGTAGACATACTATGAGTCGGAAACTGGCCAATGTGCGTGAGACTAAAGTCAATATTTTACGAGCCCCTTGTGAGACAAAGCCCCTCGTCGCGGCGAGGCGACAAGAGGACCCGGCGCCCAATGAAGAGGACGCGCTGAGGGCTCATTATTTAAACAGGGATATTTTTTCAGGCTTGTGAAGATGTGAAAATCAGGGAAAATCGCGTTGAAGATAGTCTGCAAGCTGTAGGTTCTTGCTCATCAGCATGATCTTTTCCCCTACATTATATGGTACTAGGCTTACTAGGTACTTGGCTCAAAGTCAAGAAAGTCTACCAATATGTAACCATTACATACTGTCTGAACTAGAGCAGAGGGCGTGCTAAAATTCGTCTATTTTCATGGTTGCCCTTTAGGTCCGTTCGTCAATTTTCAGTAAGTATTGGAGCATCGTATCCTCTAGACTCACGGAAATTGAAAACGCGTCTCAGTGTGACACGTGGCCGGCGGACAAAGACCCCCGCAGCTCAATAGGAGGGCCTCCATCACTAGCAGTTCACGCTACGTGGGCGCGTGGGCGGGGGTCGAGCAACGCTGGCAGTGCCTCACCGTTGGCGAAGCCACCCCTAGAATAGATTCTCTTGGAATTTTGTTCAATTCTCTTGCGATTAGTTTTTGATTGCATTAACTTCAATACTTACTATACTCAGCTATAAATTGTATCAAAGCATTTTCTACTTACGTCTTATTTGGATAATTATTTCGTGAATACAAAAAATACATACGTGAAGCTTTTTCTCTTGATGCTCACTTGACCCGAATAAACGAATAAAGAAGATTTCACGTTTTTTTCCTTGTCCTTATAAATTGATACTTTTCCGTGATATAAGTAGAGATATTTATTCGTATAAGAACTGCTCTTGTGTTCAAGATATTGCCTAAGTGAAAACGTTTTATGAGAATAAGTAAAAAGCTCTACCCTACGCCACAGGTTGAAGCTTTCACATATTTTGCCTCGAGTACAATTTGATATGAGTACATACACCAACAACTTGACTGTACATCTACATAATATAGGTGTGTAGGATCTTCAGTAGAAGCTTTTTAGGCCACATCGCCAGTGCGAATACTGTAATTACACAAAAAAATACGTAAGCTCAGCGCAGGTCAGCTGGAATTATATAACATCAAAATTACAATGTAAAATGTGTCGAGGACTGTGGTTTTGGTGGTGGAATTCATTGGGCAAATCTATTCAATTTATTTTTTGTTTTGGCATTGGGCTGTTTACGTTTACGCTTCGTGAAATCTTTCTGTGGAATAGTATTATTATTATTCAGCTTCTCATAAAATATGACGACACCGTGATCGAAATCGTCTTTTAGTTGTTTGTCTGGCTTTTGGTTCGCTGTATTTCCATGTCGCCACTAATCGCCACTAGCAGTCGCCGTAGTCGTATCGGCTTGGAAGACATCATCACATATTAGAGATGAAAAATTACACGGAACGCTTATTCACTTTCAAATAGTCGATGCAAAAATAATATTATTTTAAATTTAAAATGTACCTATACCTACTCTATCGGTGTGAGTGAAATTGACATTGCTAATTAATTTTCTTCGTTTTAAATAAACCTGCACTGCTGAAAGCTGTGGACGCCACAGAGCTGAATGAAGTGCCAATTTGGTGTTCAAACATTGGAGTTTTAATTAATAGCATTTTGCAACACAGGGCTGTCGAACATCGGGCGTATTCATTATCAATAACAGGGTAGCCGGGCCGCCGGGGCCTCTCGCTTGGACCCTCGTCATGAGTGTGTAGAATAGTTGCTCATCACAATTCTAATTCTAACTTTATAATACGCCAAAACTACTGAACGGATTTGAATGAAATTTGGTATTCATATGGTCTAGAGCTAGACCCTGAGATTGAACATAGGCTACTTTTTATCTCGGAATTCCCACGGGAAAACTTTTTAAGGCGAAGCGAAGCTCGAGGGAACAGCTATTCATTTCTAAACTCACTCTCTTCCACCCAAAAGTTGTAAGTATAGTAGAGATTGCTACAAACAATAAGGCTCTTTGTACTGTTTTATTTTTAAGTTTTTGTTTCTTATATTTTGTTCTTGGTGCAAATGAAGAGTATTGTACTCGTATTATAGCTCGATACCCGAGGTATGGAGATAATCTCAAACATCGAGATAATATATCTCCACTAACATGACCCCTAAATTCAAAGAGATTTTAATAAAACATTTTGAACGTTTCATCGTAGTGGGTGCACAAGATAAAACTGAATCCTCAACAACAATATCTCTGGTTTATTTTATCTTGTCATTAGCAAACACTGTGTGGGTATATTGCGTAGGTTGCGTACAATAATTGGAATCCATATAATGGCTGAAATTTTACCAAGACGAAAGGTGCTGAAGTTAAATTACCTTATGAGTAATTAATTATTCACGCATTGATAAAATTCAAAAATTACTTAAGTATACAAAACCCATGCACTATGAGCACTTTGAACACGTGATGTGAAAAAGTAAATTACTTTGTTTTATATCCTACCCTAACATTATAAAAATATTCCGAAAACAATTCCGGAGTCCTGACGGTCGAAGTCCTGAAATATTCTGTACCAGCTTTAAATTGACGTTTTAATTTTTGTTTCAGTTTCGGAAAGCGCGAGTGCGACTGGTGAGTTCTCCATTTAGCGTCGAGTTGAGCTGCACGTGTGAAGTTCACAAGTTAATTAACGTGGCGTTTAACATTCTGCACCGGCTGCTCGGGCGCCACCTACCTGATTAAAATAATCAATCAGCTCGTTGGGCATTGGGGTGATAAACTCGTTAATAGCTATGCGAACTGTGTAATTTCTTACTATATCATTCTTAAGTAAAACAATTATACGAAGCTGTTCTTGGTACACACGCCGCGTGGATGTATAACTGAAACTGATAATTTAAGAAGCTTATTACTACCGTGCCGTATAACACACACATTAATTTCGTATTAATTTCACTATATAGCTCTCATGTAATATTAAATAATCAGGCATTATAATTTGTATAACCAAAATTTGAAAGATTGCGGTGAACTTTTTCAATGTTGCTACGAAAGTGCTACGAGCCGCTACGCCGCGCGCCGTAGCACGATGTCCTTACGTAGCAGCCGCGTAGCACATTCACTAACAACGTATAAACTTTTTCGCATTTCTCTAGGTACTTACAGTTTGAAACTGATCAGCCTTTGCTTTCCCTTTCCTTCATATTGTACTATTTTGTTATTCTGTAGGGTACAGTTTTGGTGATTTTGTCACTTCTAAGTACATTTAGAAAGTATCTATTAATTACATATAGATATAACACTGATGTGTAATGGCTTCACTAATTTAGAACTACACTTTCAGATACATGAGGTACTTTTTATGTAAACTTTTAAAGTGAAACAAATATTGCTGGCTGACAAATTTTGGTATTGATACAATATACAATGTAGGTATTCGAATCATTATGATAAGTATCAACTGACTTAGCATCTGTACGTAAGAGAAGCTACGAGTAGTTTTATTTCTATTTTATCATTATCAAGTAGTCCGTCTGTGCGACACAATGCTCGCTACTTATCTTTGTGAAGTTATCTGCAGATAGCCCGGGGCGCTTGTTTGTTCGCAAACAAAGCAAATACAGTATCCTTATTGCAGTATAGACGTCCTGCATCTAACTTCATAGACAAAGAGCCTTTGCGAGTGTAGCTACCACAATTTTCCAGTAACTATTTTCTATTGCTTACATTTTATTCTCTTATATTTATATATTTATACTCATGGTAAACTTATGTAACTTACATAAATATAAAATATAAAAATTTGTTAAAGAAATAAAATATTTTTCATTTTTTCATTTTTCATAAAAACCTTATTTTATCAATGTTTTAGTCCATTTTCCCAATATTGTAGCTACCATTATCAAGTAGGTAGCTTTTTATTGTATGTAAGTACATTTTCCTTTTCCACACATATAAATGTGGCTTTCTGACTGGTGCGGGCTAGGAGGGTCATTCTAGTGAAATCTTTCATGCGTTCGGTAGGTATACATTTAGCAGAGCCGCTCCTCGACGCTTCATTTTAGTAGAGTGACCCTCCAGGTCGAACACTGGGCGGCTCTGTCCGACCCTGCCCTTCCGCTCGCATCAATCAAACGCCCTCAAATAGCTTTCTTATTCCAATCAGCGCGATCGATCTCTTTATTTCGTTCACCGCTCGCAGCATTTCTCAAAATAGTAGCGCGACTTCAAACGATTACTGAACGTCTGACGATTTATGGTCGGTTATATTTATTTGAACAGGGAAAATGGATAGTTTTATAGCCATAACTTCCGTGCCAATTTGCTGGCAATAATAATTAATTCAATTGAAATTGTATTTATTAATAGTATTTGTGGTCGTCACGCTGCCACCGGAGTCGTCGTCAGTTCAGTGATCGATGTTGTCCATCCCGCATGCAAGTTGTATTTATTGTTGGAAATAATTGGCCGTACCCTGTTAGCAAAATAGGTTCAAAATTAAATTCAGAGTAGCCATAATAAGTTACGGAGGGACGATTTTCGACGCAAAACATATTGTTTAATTGGGACATTAACTATATTATTTAAAAATATACAGCATGATGATGCAAAATTGATAATCTCGTAAGCATAGCATATGAACAACAACTTATTATAACTTTTTCTAACACTCGGTTAGTTCTGTTCTGACATTGACTTGATTATGATGTATTGCTGTGACCACGCAGTCATTAAAGCATTAAAAAATTAAATTAATGCAAATAAATATTACGAAATATACCGATAATTCCGATTAAGCCCCGAAATTGTTCAGCGCTACTATTCCTTACAATGTACATAATCGTCACATGATACGAGGCAATTTGGCCATTATTATCGGCTGGCAGGATGGCACGGCGGAGTGGCGGATTGGTGACTTAATTGATTGGTTCGCAGTGACCTAAATATCGATCATTCGGAGCTCCCGAGCTTAGGGAACCTCGCCGCAAAACAAGAGTATAATATAATGCCGAGCTTCAGCTAAGCCGGGCCAAAGAGTTGCTGTTATGAAGTGACTGTAAAACTTCATTTAAATTTTAATCCTCTTACCCCGCGGCCGCTGTCGCCGGCGGCTTACAGCGCTCTTGTTAGAGATACTCCCGTCTGGGGATTTACATGACGTCGTGTTGTGATTCACGTTGCAGTCTCCGTTTAGAACACGCCAGTATGCTAGAAGAACCTACAAGCTAGTTTAGTTAGTAGTGGCTCATTAAATTTTAGTAAGTAAATCATATGACTGTGGCGGAATAAAAAGTTAATGACACTATAGGTAACTATTCAGGAAAATACCTAAGTGGTCTGTTATCCCTGATAGGCTAAGGCTATTGAGGTCAAGGAAGCGTTTCCTAATCAAAAGGGAACTCGTACATTGCATCAATCATGCCCACTTAACAAGCATTGTAGATTATAGCATTTGCTATCAGTGCTATCCAACGGCAACCATGAGTTGACTATCGTACGTGTGTTCAATTTGCGAGAGAATGCTTCACTTTTACCAATCATTCCGGTCTAGCAATCAGAGGTCCAAATTCTATCTGATTCCTAGTCACATATCTTATTGGCTACATAGCCAGAGGCATGGGATTGGTATATTAAGCAACCCAATGCACTGTATAGTTGTATATTAACACTGCGGTGTCGACGTTTCTTTACAAAGATAAAGAAGCCCTGCCGCGCAAAGATTTATATTTGGTATAAAACGCAGACCGCAGACAGATTCTGACCGGAAGTGGTTCCTTTTGCTACTGTGTACTGATGGATGTTTTTTATACATTGCAGCGGTGGGGCGTGGGTCGGTGAGCGATGCGGGCGCGGTGGTGGGCCGGCGCGCTGGTGTGGTGCGCGTGCGCCGCCGCCGCGCCCGCCGAGCCGCCCGCCCCCGCCCCCGCCCCCTCCGCCGCCGCCGCCGCGCCGCCCCTGCCCGCCTGCGACTACCTGCTCATCAACTCACAGCAGCTGCCAGAGGTCAGTATTGAATAAATAAATAATAAGCTGCTAGATATAAATTCATTACGAGGTAGCTGCATGCCAGATATCTGGACCGCAAGGTATTTCAATTTAAATTTCTGGCGATTATATAACCTACCTATGTGTGGTTTGTGTTGCAGAATGTGCGTGGTCACGAGGCGGCGGTGGCGCTAGCAGCGCGCTCGTTGTCAGAACTACTGGAGAGCGAGAGTGACGCGGCGCGGGCGGCGGCGGGCGCGGCGGCGCTGGCCCGCGCGGCCGCCCGCTCGGCGCTGCGCCCGCCGCCCGCCGCCGTGGCCCTGGGCGCGCCGCAGCGACACCTCGGAGTACTGTACTTCGTGCAGCCGCCGCGCCTCGTCATCTTCCAGCAGAACAACTCGGCCGCCCTGCAGCAGTTCTGGCGCACGCTGGCGTCGGCGTGGAACGAGAGTACGGCCGTGTGGTCCAACGCGTGGTTCACGTGCTCGGGCGAGGGCCGCGGCTGGTGGGGCGGCGTGGCGGCGGCGCGGGGCCGGGGCGCGCACCGCGCCGCCGCCGCCGTGTTCCGCCGCCTGCCCGCCGTGCCCTGCGAGGAGGGGCTCTACGAGTGGATGGGGGGCGCGCCGCAGTGCGACCCGCTCACCACCGAGTGCCAGGCGATGACCTCGGACAGTCCGGATACGAGATTACAGGTGAGACAAATGCTTGTTTTCTTCCTTGTACCAATATCGGTTGCCGTTGTATCTCATTCACCACCATTTCCCCGGTCCGCAGTACTCGTGCCGCTGCCGCAGCGGGCACTGGCACGCGGCGGGCGGCGGCTGGCGGCGCGGGGCGCTGGCGTGCGCGCCGTGCGGGCTGCACAGCGCCGCGCCCGCCTGCCTCGCCAGCACGCCGCGCGTCGCCCTGCTCGCCGCCAACCTGAGTGGCATGCTGATCTGTCTCATTTGTGCGCTCGCTATATGCCATAAGAGAAAGTCTAAAGTAAGTAGTAAATATAATTCACCATTAAATAAAAAAATCTATGTCCATGAAAGACTAATGAAGAAATTTAATAAATGGAAAATTAAGGAAAACTTATGAGACTATCCGTTATTTTCATTTCAGGCAGTGGCAATGGGGATGTGGACAGTATTGGAAGTAGTATTGCTCGGTGCTCTACTAATGTACGCCTCAGTGAGTATTCCTATTATAGACACCCTCCATCCTCCCCATCAGTAGCTTCCCAATTCCTATGCTGTATGAGTATTGAAAGTTTCATGATTTATATATGTCACTCGTACTTAAACATCTAAACCGATGCTTGGTTAGGGTTGCAGAACAGCTGGTATTCAAACATATCAAATTAAGTTTCTAGTTATGTACATTTTCGTAGGTTTTCGGAAGTGGTAGAGAACATAAATTATTTTGAATCCCCCCCAGATTCACATTTCGAATCACAGTTACAACTTTTCCATGTGTTTCTCCTTAAAGAAGTACTAATATTCCTTGGTTTTGCGTCTTCCAGGCCGCCACGCAATACGTGTCCGCGTCCCGCTGGCGCTGCGTGGCGGGCGCGTGGCTGCGCGAGCTCGGCTTCGTGGCGTGCTACGGCTCCGTGGTGCTGCGCCTGTGGGTGCTGCTGGCCGAGTTCCGCACCAGGAAGGCGCATAGATGGACGCCCCGGGATACTGAGGTTTGACGTTGATCCATCATAGGGCTTGAATATAAAACTGCGACCGCAAAAAACGTATATGAACCGCTTGTAGGTGTTCCGTAGGAGAGAGATCGTGTGGTAGCCGCCACGGAGGCAACACCTCCTGGTGAACCTATAAGAGTACCTAACTATGCCTTACTAAACTATAGTCATAAAGTATATATTATGATACGAGGAGTATCAATTCTACAGTATCTCAGCTCATCCGGGTGAGCTGAGTAAAAGCTCCTTTGATGGATGAATCAGACGTGTTCCCTTTTTATCGTACCTCTGCACCATTTTTCTTTTCCACCCTCACTAACATCCATATTCCCTTCAGGTGCTCCGCATAGTAGCGGCCATGCTAGTGGGGGCGGTCTGCTACCTAGCCGCCTTCACAGCCACGGCCGCCTGCGACGAGGGGGGCGAGGACGGGGGTGCGAGGTGCGCGGCCGTGGCGTGGCACCACGTCACAGCTGCTGCGGAGATCTTGTTGCTGGCAGCCGGGCTAAGGATCGCGTATACGGCCAGAAATGCTAATGTCCCGTTTCAGGTTAGTTTTTAACAATACGAGATAGGCAATATCAGCAGTTATTTTGTTTAAAATCCCTACGAGCCATTGCATTGTTGGCAGATGCCCTCCACATTGTAACTAGAACACATTTAGCTTAGCACATACCACGCCTTGCCGCTCAGGTTAACGACAGTCGCTGACTGCTCAGATTACGCTGGATTCGGAAAGCTCATTTCATGCTCCCACTTAAAACTATCATTGTCTCTTCCAGGAGCGCAACTGGCTCTGCGCCGCGCTCTGCTTCGAGGCGGCGTGCGGCATCATCTGGCGCGTGTCGGCGGCGCTGGGGCTGGCCCCTGAGGGCTCCCCGCTGGCGGCGTCGGCGCGCGCGCACCTGTCCGCCGGCGCCGCGCTGGCTTGCGTGCTGGCCCCGCGGCTCTGGCACGGGTGTAGAGCGCGCTCGCTGGCGCAGGAGGTTAGTTATTTGCCTGCAAAGTCGCATCATTCATCATCAGTCAATAGTTCGTTTGTGGTCATAAGCCTCTCCCAAGTAGTGTCTTAGCTCAAGACTCTGTTCTCAGTCTTCATCAGATATTCAGATCGATTGTCATGCCCTGGAGTTTCTAAAGGTTCACAATTTTCACATTTAACTCTCATAATATTACTGACTATTTCCTCTCAGAAACGTTTTAATTCTATAGGTAGGGAGAGAGACCTAGCATTAACCTGCTTATATATGATTATTCCAATTACCACGTTTATTTACATAAACTTCTTTCTATTTCTTCAAGGTGTCCCGCCGCGGGCCGGCCGAAGGGTTCGCCGTGGAGGGCGAAGAGGAGCCCTCGTCTGAGGAGGTCCGAGCCGAGCTGAAGCGCCTGTACGTGCAGCTGGAGATCCTCAGGAACAAGACCCTGCGGCTGGACAACCCGCACATCAGCAAGCGCCGCGGGGGACGCAAGCCGCCGCACCGACGGTTCTCGCTGCAGGTATGAATGCTGTAGGGAGCCAGGGGTCTACTTGTCTCATGTTCCTACTACCGCTATTACTTTCAATCTGATAGGAGATATAATTTTTTGTGACAATCATTGGTTATTTATCAGTTAGACTACTTATGTTCCTTGGTTATCAGATTTGGGAAGCGATAGTGATAGCATGGGATCATTTGACAATAAGCCCAGAGGTTGATGTAGGCGTAATTAATGGTACTTATAACAAAGTAGGTAGTTAGAATCTAGTTGGCTCAAAGTTCAATCATAAATATATTATTGAAACCAGTTATAATTTTAAAAGTTTATTTGATGGCCAGAGCGCAATGGAGATACCTATAATCTTTTTGTATTTTGCTAATTAATATGAGCTGTAGCAAAGCGAGTAAGATATTCCTATACGAAGAGTGTCTTTAGTTAGACTAATATATAATAACTATATCTACTTAAGAGGTATCAAACTAGGTAGAAAAAAATTACATAATCTTTTCAATAAGCATAGGTAGATGTGAATGATCTATCAGTATCATGACATGAGTTAGGTATTTAGTATTTTAGTGATTTTCATCAGTGTTATTTTTCTTTCCAAGTACCTACTAATCCATCTTCCTTTTATGTTAGACACCTTCTGTTACCTATATACCTATATTCCAGTAATTATACTTTGTATGAAACGCTTCCTTCTACACCCTTCAGTTCAGACCTATATTATCTAAAGTAAAAGTACTCAGTAACTCTTAATTTTCTTGTGTTTGGTTTGATGTTAGCAGTGATGCCTTGTTAGGACTACCATAACCAAAATGTATTGTAATGTAAGCATTAGAATCGGATCAGAAGCAGTGTTTTAAACTTGACACTCGACAATAATTTATTGTTAGGTAATGTTTATTAAAATTACAAACTCAATAACTTTAATATGCGACGGTTTAAGTTTTTAAAACACTGCTCCTCATTTTAGCCTGTCATTGAAGATTGTAATTAACTTGGAAACATGTGACTGTGACCCTCTTGTCGAGTGTTCTATCTTCATGCTCATTAACTGAATGTTTCATCTTCCATCCTACTCCAACTTTAGAAAAAGGGCAGTCGAGACAAGGTAAGAAGGTGTATCTACTACCGCATGCCCCGTCCCGCATGCCCCGTGGAGTCCATGTGTCCCCCGCCCCCGCTGCGGGCCCCCCGCGCCCCTTGCACCGCCCCTGACCGTTCTACACACCCCCTGTGTCCGCAATGTAACGGGTTATGCGCTTTCACTGTGGACTTTTCATTTACAGGAAATACTACTTTTATCAACACGCATTTGTACAAATATATATATACTGTTACAGCAGGCGAAAGTTTTTGAAACTAAATAAAAACGCTATTCTACTAACTCTATCTTACTTCCTATTTGACTCGTTCAACTTAATAATTTGTACATAATTATATCTATCGACACACTTGCATTTCTAATTTACTACAACTTACTATCAACATGTCCTACCTTCGGCAGGTCGCTTCAGTCCCGGCAGACCTATGCTACAACACTGTAGATACAGCAGCGCTTTAACCTATCAACCTTAGTATTAGATCTTCACCACTGGATCTTCCACTTCTTTTGTGTAATGCTATTTTGTATGTTCAGGCTCTGCAGGCTCGGCGAGGGGGGAAGGGCAAGGGGGGCGGCAGCGCCAGCGCGGTGGAGGCGAGCGAGGCGGGCGACGCCACCAGGACTCCCGAGGACTCGGTCTGCTCCGCCGAGGGACCCTCGCACTACACGGACGGGGACGCCGCCTGATGCGCCGTTCCCGGGACACAGCTGATGCCGTATCGTGACGTCACACTGTAGATGCAGTAGAGCGGTACTAGCGCATCTGCATACTGGTTTTGACCTTTAATGAGACAGTATAGTGCAGACCTGCAACGGTTTGCTGAAAGTACTGTTCCTGGAAGACATAAATATGGAGTGGAGCAGTCCATTCTGAGCCCAAAATGGGCTGGTCCAGACAATGTAGGGTAAACTTTCTTGTTTCTATTCTCTAATCGTACACGTATGATTGATCAAATCAAATTATACCTTAAGTATTGTGGAATAATATGATCGTGCAGGTATTGTTGACACTTTCAAGAATTTTAACGTATTTCCGTCTTAGATGATAAACTGATGATAGAATAGCAGGATTTTGGATACCTACTTGAGTAAATATAAAAGTACAGTCGAACACCTGGCTCGCCTAACAAATCAGAGTCTTGGTGTAAATTATTTATGCTCGGTACGTCAGAGAATAATTATGTTCTTTTGTATGTACGGGTTTCAGGTCACAACTGAATTATATAAAGTAGGTATATACCTTCTGATAAATGAAACGTTCACTCATGCGTTATCTATAAATTTATTTATCTCAGCCAAAAGGCACATCTAGTCAAATACCTCTTAATGCTTTTATGTATGCTACTCCATTTGATATTGTAATATACTAAGTATAGATCTACTTATAACTACTTACACATAATCCCGTTGCGAACCTACTTCGAAACAAAGATAGAAGTGCCATAAGCCAGTCTTACCCTAGATATAACCCAGACTCTTTTAAACATTATTAAATATTTGAGCTCAAAATATCAACAAATAATATGAGGAATAGAAGTTAGTCACAATAATGTAAAAACATAGCAATTTAGCTGAGCACAAAAGAGCATTCTCTACTTATACATATGTACCTCTAGATTCCTCAGAGCACAGACCTGATACCTATATTTCTTACATAAATATGTATGTGTGTTTATTGTAGCTCCATAAGTGTTATATGAACTCTTAACTAAAAACTTTAAATTTTAATTAGTGTGGTAATCATCTCATCATTACTTGTTAGGTACCCTACTGTTGTTTATGATCAATTTCTACTGTCGCTAATCTATCTGGCCAATACTCTCACCACGGTGTTAAACCCTAGTGTAGTTCTTGTTACTATTTTGTCACCAACACCAACCAAGTAATGGTGAAATAGCCCCTACCCTAGAAGTACGATATTTTGTTTCATACGACCACTTTTAGACAATTTGAGGATAAACTTCGACTTACTTACATCTATGAATGTGAACCTTTTTCCGTTAGTCTATTCTGTTGTATTGTTATGAAAGTATTTAATGTAAATGTTAAGTATTATTTTAATGAATAGCTAACCAAAGTGTATATAGTAGTGCTAAGTGTTTTGTATTGTATGTGATTGTGGCGAGTCCCACGTTTCTTTTGTACCTAGTAAGTCCTCCTGGCGTATTGCGTTCTAAAGGAAAATGTCCATAACTGAATCATAACGTACACAATCTAATACAAAACGTTAAAACTGCATTAAATACCTACGTACGTACTCTGTATAATAACTTCTGACGACGCATATTTTTGTTCATCTATTCAATTTTAAATTTAAGAATATTATACAGCCATAAATTAAGCGTTATTCATATAAAAAAGTATTAAATGGTCTGCATAACCTCGAACATTGTAATAAAACCAGCCATGAGATCTGTACCGCAGTCAATCAAAAGTTTGCTTTACACGCAGAGTGATCACATTAATTTTTCCTTGAATCAGAAAAGGAGATACCTAGTTACCTAAATTAATTTACCGATGACGTGATCGTTTAGAACGCAAGACGAGAACTAGAGATGTTGAGCTTTGTTTGTTGTCCGCGGCGGCATGCGGGGTGATGCCAAATGAATTATTATTATACATTATTTATTGAAACATTGCGTTTTATTTCATATGCCCATGATGAAAATTTTGCCATATTTCTCATAAAAGTATATTTTCCACGCCTAAAGTTTTATTTTATAAATCCTTTGTGGATAACACTTGATTTAACTGTTATTGTTCCTATTCCGAACTGAAAGAATCCAACAATAAAATGCTTGAAATGTTGCGTAGCAAATCATGTTCTCACAAAACAAGAGCAGGTAATAAGCATTTGAAGAAAATAATATTTCCTGGTTCTCCTTTGTTGCATCAAGCACGCGTAATGACTTCCGCTAGGGTTCGCCGCTGCTTTGAAGATGTTTTACTCTCTTCAGAGTATTGCCCTGCAACAAGAAGTATCGTACTCGTAGCATACTTCTTATTTTCCTGAAAATAAAAATATAAGTAAATTCTTTTTTGCGCCTGGTATTATGTAAAGAAGGTTGTTGTTCTTTTGTCCAACACCCAAGAGGTCATTAAATTGTATTTAGTTTGACTTGAAGAATAAATTTAGTATAAGTATACTCAATTGAGAAATAAAATCTGTTTTGTATAATTATACAAAAAAGCAACCCCAATGGCTACGAGGGTTGCTACGCGGCTACGAGCTACGCCGTAGCCAGGCAACGTCCACTAAACGCAGCTTTCTAAATAAGCTCGTATTTTTGTTGCTTTTATATTATTTTCGGTCGCAAAGAATGTCGCAATACGACGTTTCCAGGCAACAGATCCTGCACCAAACCCGGAAACTAAACATTAGTCACATGAAGCCATTTAAATTATGTGACGATTATTTCCCAATCAACCCTTAAACGAGTAATCTACAATAACCCGAGCGTAGACATGTCTGGTAAGTGTATAAATAAGTAACCACTTAAACACGATTCCAATCCGATGAGAAATCACAGCATATCTTGAAACATAATTTTAATTGAATGTTTTATTGAGCGTCGTATCGTAACTATAAATTATGCAGAACCAGCAATAAATGTATATGATGCTTTCTATTTTAACTACTTACTTAGTGCGTAAGCAGTCATTTTGTGAAAATAAAAAGGTGTATTTATAGTATAAAATTTAAGTACAGAAAATAAAATATCCATCTAAGTATCGAAATTTGTATTAATTGCAATAATTATAATTAATCTAGCTAATGATGAAGATCGTCTCGTGTACAAGTAACAGATACAGTTAGTAACAATATTATTTACTTTAGTATATTTTCTTAGCAATCACATTTTAACGTAATTAATTAATCATTATATATTTTTCTGGTTTTGTCTGTAGTCTTATGTATGTATGCATGTGAGTATGGAGTAGGTAAACATAGCGCGATGAAATCAAAACAAAATGTAAATGTGTGAAATGTGTCTGCTGTCAGGTGCAGGTGGCAGTCTAGTGTCGGTAATACATCTCACAACAAGTGTAAACTATGTGTGTGTGTTGTGTTTGTGTGTACAAACTGTAGCGTGCTGCGTGACATAGGTACAGACTGTGGAAACGGAAACGACTGTAAATCAATCTAAAACTGGTGTCCGAAGCCGAAGATACAGTATCTACTTACTCTAGAGTCGAGAGGGTGTTGCAAAAATGGTATAATTATACAAAACCGAAATGGGGTGACTCAGCTTGTCATTATCGAAACAAAATCTCTTCAACCATTTTGGAAAAGCAGATTTGATTTCTAAATACAAAAGTCGTTGAACCAAAGTTATTGTGAAGATCGGGTGGTGGAGTCAATTCTCACCCTATAGACACAGTACGAAAAATATTTATTAATTAGGTTTTTTTTCTTTGTAATCGTTTTACAGAATACAAATAACTACAAAGATTTAAGTATTTAAGTAGACTGGTTTTTAATAAAGCTGATATAGTTAATGGACGGCTTGATGGCGGACGGACCAACGACGTCGCAGATAGACAGGACGATTCGAATTTTACATAGGCATACAAAACTGAAACGGCCAGTAGACCCACCGGCGGAAAAAACAAATGGTGGACATCGTTTGCCACAGCTGGGGGAACCAGCAGCGATGCATAGAAAAGCGGGGCGATATGCAGTGAAAAACTGTATAGTCCAGTCAAACTAAGTAAATAGGTTTTGCCTTTGATTATTGTATAATCAAAGGGTTTTGCATTGAATAAGTAAGTAAGTAACTAAGTATAAAAAGCAAACAACAGTTTCGGTCTAGTCGTCTAATAATGTATGGATGGCAACCTTAGATTGGCTCGAATCGAGTACCTAAGTAATATACATAGATAACGAAATCCAGGATCCAATCCAGGAGGAAATCCTGTGTCTAGTCAAGGTGTGTTACCCGTCTCACTAAGAAAGGGAGTGATTCAAGGAATCATTTTTTTACACAACTTTGTCATTCTTTAATAACTTTGGTCATAAGACCCCTGAGAAACCGCAAAAAAAAGCTTTTCTATAGTAAAAAGTTACATAACCGACTAAATTTCTATGGTCGAACAAAAAAAGTTGCTTAGTACTTTATAGGTAAGTACTTACCACTTTTAAATTGGGACGGTCAAGTTGTATGGACGAATAATATATCTCATTTAGGTCAATTCACTATTCAAATAATTGACTTCAGCGTCAGAAACCTTAATAAATTCCAAACTTTTCAGTTCGCAAAGAGCTGCAAATAAAATCTTGTAAACTTCTAGCGAATTTCCAAGAACTACATCACGTTAAAAGCTTTCAAAAACGTGACTGCGGCCCGTTAAGACGTCTTAAATAACTCGTTAAGTTTGCGTTTCAATCGCTATTTCCAAATAAGACGGACGAGGAGGTCGTGGCGTGCTCACTTAAAACGATTTCCTTAAGCAATCGACCTATACTTACCTAACAGGAGGTGTGGCCAAGCACACTACAAGGCGAAGTACTAAATTGAAAACATACTCGTGACACATGGAAACCCATAACGAATGTGACACAATTTGAATTTCTTTTTGAAATCGGTAGTGTTAGGCAGGCTATACCGCCTTCGTAGGTGTACCTAAATAGTATACCTACAGGTTTATAGGTGTAGGTAAATGTAGTAGGTACACACAGTATGTGGGCGGAGGTGTTGTTACTGGCTCGGGGAGGCTCGCGGCGGTCGCAATCAGCGAGCCATGTTTAACTTTGACGCCTTAGAACATGTTAATATCTATAATCGAGACCTTAATGGTAAACTAATCAATTTAACTAATTAATTAAACTAAAAATGGCGTAAAAAATATAGAAGT
This sequence comes from Plutella xylostella, assembly GCF_932276165.1. Lineage (NCBI taxonomy): Eukaryota > Metazoa > Arthropoda > Insecta > Lepidoptera > Plutellidae > Plutella > Plutella xylostella. The sequence continues at coordinate 3,078,627 of NC_063984.1, read as the reverse complement.
ATACAAAGCAAAACTAAACCTACCCACAAACAATATCTACTAAATTAAAAACTACTGATTAAAATAATTAAGAGGATTATTTAGTATATATACCAAACCGGGTACCTTATTTACAGTGCTTAAATTTATCTTAGGATTCTGAACTCATCATCACATTAAATTCTAAAGCTCACAATTCATACCCAACTGTTCAGACAGCGAAGAGAGCGATGGAGAAGGCGGTCTCGGCAACCTGAACCGGCTGATCGTGCGTCCGCCCGGCCACAGCGGGAAGGCCAAGCGCGGCCATCTCTGCTTCGACGCGGCCTTCGAGTGCGGCAACCTGGGCCGGGCCGACCACATCTCGGAGCTGGAGTATGACCTCTTCATCAGGCCAGATACGTGCAGGCCCCGGTCGCGGTTCTGGTTCAATTTTACAGTTGAGAACTGCAAGCAGGATCAGGTGAGAGCTGGTGCAGGAGTTTGGGTTGATTCATTGTTTTTAACTTTGACTGTCCTTTAGCACGTTGTTTGCGTTCACTGGTGTTATTTTTTGTTTGTTTCATATTCGATCTTAAAGTAATTGCCACTTTTAAAAGATTATCCCGTGGAAGAAGTTTCTGCACGCATTACGTTATATTTTCCGTTTCAGAAATTAATGCAACCTATAAGTGCATAGAAATATTTTACTTTCTGAATCATTTTATAATTTTGAATTTAATTGTTTTAGAGAGTAATATTCAACATAGTAAACTTGGGTAAAGAGAGGACGTTATACTGTACAGACATGACACCGCTAATTCGTTCCACGTCGCGACCAAAATGGTGAGTGATTTTCATTTTAGCTATTAATTATCACGGCACACCTACTCACTGGCTTGATTGGAGGCAACTGTTATTATTGAACTGCAGCTTAGCAGGTAAGAACAAAGGGCTAGCCTAGTCTAGGCCACCTAGGCACCCTAGGTCTAATCAATTTGGATCGTGCGCGCGTGAGCTGCCACGTCACATTGTAGACAGTATGACACTTTGATTGTTTGTAGCGAAGTGCTACGGCTTGCTACGACGTGCTACGACGGGCGGCGTAGCACTCAGTTACGAGGGCGGTAAAGTGAAAATGCATGTGTGCAATTTGCATGCATTCGTACGATTATTTATTGCTGCATCATTTACTGTCTTTCGTATTGTACTGCCTCGATATTTATTGATTTTGTAACAACTGTACATGTTTTTATCGGTTTAGCTTACTTACAGAAAATACTAAAGGAACTAGATGTAGATTTAGATGAATCTATACATACCGCATACCCACTATTCAAAACTGTTTTAGTGCTACCACCGCGAATATCTTACTGCGACATCCTCAATTCAGGCCATGTAGACTTGTAGGTAAATCCATTGCATTGTTGATTTAAAAAAATACTTTCAGCCGTTGCTAGAAGTGGCAAGACGTTTGTTAGCCTATATGCGGCCAAATTCATTTTCTCCCTATGTGCAGGCAGCGCATGCCGCGCCGGCTGGTGTTCTACCAGCGCTCGGCGGCGCACCGCGGGCGGCGGCTGCTCAGCCTGGCCTTCGCCTTCGACCGCGAGGAGGACGTGTACCAGTTCGCGGCCGCCGCGCCCTACTCCTACTCGCGGCTGCAGCGCCATCTGGCCGCCTGGGAGAAGAAGGCGCAGGGCTACTCGCAAGTCAGCAGGGAGGCTATTGTGCAGACTACGGTATGGACGGTTTATTTGTAGTTTCTCCATCCGTACCATCGCACATTATATAATACTATCTGAAGACCACCGGTGATCACGGATTCGTAAAGAGTTGATTTGTTTTTATAAAACCGAAAAAGCTATCCAGACTCACATTCTGGATCGATAAGGAAGGAACGGGGCACATTTAGTTCGGCATTCTTCCTGGGATATCCAGTCGAGAAAGATGCCATGCTAATGATGTAGAGAAGCGATTTTTATTTATTGCATTTTTTTAAAATTATTATTGCTAATCCCTTACAGCAAAAGCGGCGAGTAGACCTGATAACAATAGGAGACGTGCACGTGAAGGAGAGGGAGGTGAAGGACGAGGGTCCCACGAAGGGGAAGGGGGGGGAGGGGAAGCGCCGCGTCGTGCTCATCCTCGCGCGGGTGCACGGCGGGGAGCCGCCCGCCTCGTTTATCTGCCAAGGTAATCATATCATTGAGGTGTCTGCTAGGTGTTTGTATTGTATACAGAATTATATCGTTGTAATCACACTCCTTCTGGTCGTAGATATACTGAAGAAGCTTCAGGGTCAGCTTTTGTACCTGCTTATTCTTTTCTTACCTAACTACCATAAATTAGTTATACGTTAGGTATTGAAAACTATCTTTCGTACTGACAAAATACATATTATAAACAATATATTTTGTAAACGATTAAATTTAAGTTAAAAAGGTTTAATGAATTACCGACGTTTATTTCAGGTTTTCTAGATTACATGATTAGTTCTTCAGAAAAAGCGGCCGCCTTGCGTAACGGGATAGTGCTACAGGTAACATTTATACCCATCCACATTTTAATGACGGAGTAATCGATGAACATACATAAAAAAATATATACATACAGACGAATTGAGAACCTCTGCCTTTTTTCGAAGTCGGTTAAAAAATACCTCAACAACACTACACCACCAACCAACCACCAACTTGAAGTACCTACTCGTGAAATATTTTTTTTTGGCCACCCTCCAAACTATGTACCTTAGCTATAATCTCCACCCGCAGGTGATCCCAATGCTGAACCCGGACGGCGTGTTCCTCGGCAACCAGCGCGCGGACCTGCTGGGCGCCGACCTCAACCGCAGCTGGCACCGCGCCACCAGCTACGCGCACCCCGCGCTGGTCGCCGTGGGGGACCTGCTGAACAAACTCAATGCTGAAAAGGTAAGACCCTAGACCATACTCGGCTGGATAGTCTGGATACCGTCCTGCCTACTGCACTGGTGACATGAGACGGGATGCGTGGCTATGGCTAAGGAAGGCCGATGTCAGAGTGTTGTGGTACCTACTCCGATATACTACTGTGGTACTTACGTCCGGAGATGACATCCGCGGACGTGTAGGGGGGCAACCAGCGCGCGGACCTGCTGGGCGCCGACCTCAACCGCAGCTGGCACCGCGCCACCAGCTACGCGCACCCCGCGCTAGTCGCCGTGGGGGACCTGCTGAACAAACTCAATGCTGAGAAGGTATGAACCTGGACCACACTCGACTGGATACCGTCCTGCCTACTGCACTGAGGACTTTAGACAGGTAGCTGTTGTAGTGCCTGGGTAAGGAAGGCCGATATCAGAGCGTTGTGGTACGGTCAGGTGCAGAGAAACCTGACCCCCCTCTCATAGTAAAAATGCTTCTGAGGGGGGTCAGGTTTTTCTGCACCTTACTGTACCTACTCCTTAATGCCTCCTCTACATGTCTGCGGAAGCGTCCGCAGATGCATCCGGAGAAGACATCCGCGGACGTGTAGAGGGACAATCAGCGCGCGGACCTGCTGGGCGCCGACCTCAACCGCAGCTGGCACCGCGCCACCAGCTACGCGCACCCCGCGCTGGTCGCCGTGGGGGACCTGCTGAACAAACTCAGTGCTGAAAAGGTATGAACCTGGATACTGCTGGATAGGACTCAACTGGGTAAGAACCTGAACATGTCTTTACAGGTAGCTGTTGTAGGGAGTCAGTTCTAAGCCCAGCAGTGCCAGTTCCCGAATCTTCGTAATTTACACGCTAAAAATTACCCTCATTATTGCAGACGATGCAGCTGGACTTCATCATCGACATCCACGCAGACTTGAGCCACGAAGGCGTGTTTGTTCGCGGCAACTCGTATGATGACGTTTACAGGTAATAAACCCTAGATATGTATAACCTTTTCGTAAGTTTTTTTAAATATGCCTTTCCTCACAGGTCTTTAGCTTACTACCTACTTACATCACCGTCCCTTATCATATTTAAGCAACTGGCTATATCTAGTTCTCCATAAAGCTCTCTAATCCTTCACCAGGTTTGAGCGGCACGCAGTGCTCCCAAAGTTCCTAGCTGGCCGCATCGAGGCGTGGCAGCCCGACACGTGCATGTACAACGCCGACCCCGCAGCACTGGGCAGCGCGCGACGCTCCTTGCCGACCGGCAATGTAGACGCGTACAGCTTGCTAGCGTCGCTGGGAGGCAGGAGACTCAGTGCCAAGGGACCCTACATTCATTATACTGAGGATGCTTGTATCCTTTTCCTACACGGATTGATTGAGAGGTAGCCGAAGGGTCATAAAGAATGTTATAGTCATGGGTGATGCTATTTATAGGTAAGTACAAAAGGTAAGTTTTGAAGTCCTTTTGGTATGTTATAGGAACTTATGTATACCCTGTGTTTATACCTATGCCGATTTCCTTATCATATCACTACAGATTTTAAAATAGGCAGAGCGTTAGCGAAGGCTCTCTGCGACTACTACCGCCACGTCGGCGTCATTCCGCCGCGCGAGGGCTTGTCCAAGAAGAAGAAGGAGGGACGAGGACGGCGGCGGCGGAGGCGACCTGTGCCAGAGCGGGAGAGGTAATAGCTAGAAAGTACTTCAGGTGATCACAGAATTGTGCAATTAAATAATAAAATAAAAATAAATAAATAAAATTCAATACTTAAAACAGTTGGACCCAAATCCCACAGTTAGCTACTTATTGCCAGTACAGCTTCCTATATTTTTTTATGTAACTAGAGGGATCAAGTGACCTGGTCCCGACCACGAGTGCTATCAACTCAAATCGCAAGCGTTATTCGATAGCAATTTGTATGACAAGTGACTACGTTGGCGCTGTTCTTTTTCCATATATGTGTAGTATCGTACAACGCTAGGGTATTGCCATATTAGCCCGTGATATACTGGCTACCCTGGCTCATTTCCCTTCCACCAGGTCCCCCAGTTCGTCCCGCGAGCGGCGCGTAGTGCGCACGCGCGTGGTGACGCCGCCCCTGCCCCCCGCCTCGCCGCCGCCGCCCCGCGCGCCCCCGCCGCTGCGCCACGTCCCACATCAGGCGCGCCCCCGGACAGTGGACTACCATCCCGTGTTGCCGGTTATTACTGGGACTGTTTGTAAGTACTCATCTAGCTTAATTGAGCTCGTATCGTCATAATCATCAGCCCTGCGTACCTACTAGTTACTCAACAATGGCATCTTCAAACTTTCAAACTGCTACATCAGTCACTTTCTACTCATCCAGCCACTACCGGCACGGCAAGTCAAGTCTACAGTTTTATAGGCCTACTTTCCATAAGCGAGGTCATAGGTAATTATTAAAACTCATATCGTTTAGGTATCATAGCACTGTGTTTGCGCAGCGGTTTTATCGAGTGCAATCGTCTGAACTAGGCACCTACATGTTTATGTTATCTACAGCTTGCTACGAATGGGTATTGAACTAAATTAAGATGAAATTTTGGAATACATAATCATCAGCTTATAGATCAGGGTGTCCACTCAGAATGCTCCAAAAAATTCCCTGACTTTTCCCTGACTTTCCCTGACCATTTCATAATTTTTCCCTGACCAGAGATCAAAATAAACAAAAGCTTGATTTGAAAGATTTGCGTTCCTTTGCTTCACACTTATTTAAAAAAACTTGGTCTGCGTACAAATAAATGCGTAAAAAATACAGGAAGCTGTAAAAGGGGAATATTAAGCCAAAAGGGAACAACTTAAAATTCGCGAAAAAAATTGCCTTCCCACAGGGTGCTGCAAAAAGGGGGGCCGAAAGCCGAAAGGGGGCGACCCAGGGGGCCACTCCGAACAACCCCCGCTCCGCGAGCTCCGGAAACTCGAAAATATTCGTTCTCCATAGTAAAAAGGTCACGTGACCAACAATATTTCTATGGAAAAGGAATCTTTATTCTCGCGAGCCTCCAAAACTCGCAGAACGACCCCCCGAGTCACCCCCCCTCGGCCTAGTACACCTACCCTTTTTGCAACACCCTACAGAAAAGCAATTTTTTCGGTGTTTACGGGTTCGCGCTACACCACTAACGTGTGAATTTGTTTCCGGTTAAGGCGGCAACAGTGGCTATAGCGGGAACAGTGGCGCAGGCGCCATTAGAGCGAAAGTAACACAGATATCTATCCATCTCCCTCACTCCTCGGAAGCTCTCGTGATACGAACAAGTATAAACTAGTGAAGTTGCGGCTGCCGCGACTACCTACGTTTTTACCGGAGAAGAATTGTGATTTAAGGTAAGATATACTTTGTTTTTACGGCTTACAGTTTTGTTGTATTAATAAAACAATGTTTCTGATCAAAACTATGTATAAATTACATTTCTTTGACGCATAATCCATCTCTCAACAAGCAATATCGTGGCATGTGGAGCGTCATCAATTCAAAATGGCGGCCAAGTACTAGGTGGATCAGACCGCTTGAGTACACAGTGGATCACGAGCCACTGTGTACTATATTGAAATCCATTTCAGACATGAAATATAAATTGATCTTACATCTTTTGTTATTACTAACCTAATTTATTAATACAAGGTAAGTTTGTCCGTTAAGCATGTATTATATTTTCAGAATGCCACGTCCTGTGAAGCCCCGTAAAATCGGGAATCATACGGCTCAAGATATGAGAGAAGCTCTTAAAAAAATAAAAAATGGAATGAGTGTGAGGAAATCTTCCCAAATCACGGGCATTCCCTTTACGACTCTGAGGCGTTACTATCTTAAGACATGCAACTCAAATTTAGATGAGACACGATTGACGCCAAATTACACAGTCAATAAAATTTTTACGACGGAACAGGAAAACATGTTGAAAGATTATTTTAAATACTGTGCATTGCTATTTTACGGGTTGTCTACAAAAGAATGCCGAAGAAGAAAGATGGCACAAATTAATAATTTGAAAATGCCAAATTCGTGGAAGGAAAAAGAAATGGCAGGGAAAGACTGGTTGCTTAGCTTTAGGAACTAACACTAAGAAAACCCGAGCCATGTAGTCTTGCAAGAGCCACGGCGTTCAATCGGACAAATGTCGAAAGATTTTACAGCAATTTAGAAAACCTAATGAAAAGAAACTCGGCATTTGCAGATGGAACTCGCATATTCAATTTAGACGAGACTTCAACGACGACAGTCCAAAAACCTCAAAAGGTCATAGCACCAAAAGGCCGTAAAAATATAGGCAAAGTCACAAGTGGCGAACGAGGCACTTTAGTCACGACCTGTTGCATTATTAGTGCCAGTGGTGTAGCATTACCACCCGTAATGGTATTCCCTCGAAAGAATTTTAAAGATTTTATGATTAAAAATACACCAACTGGCACCCTTGGACTAGCAACACCAACAGGGTGGATGAATTGTCAGATTTTTCCGGAAGTAATAAAACATTTTATCAAACACACTAATACCACTCCCGAAAATCCAAGTATGTTAATAATGGATAATCACGAATCTCACTTGTCTCTTGAAGCATTAGATATTGCTAAAACTGCTGGTGTCCATATTCTGACTCTTCATCCACACACTTCTGGAAAATTACAACCACTTGACGTCGGGATATATGGGCCATTTAAATCCTTCTACAATGCAGGCATAGATGCGTGGATGCTTAGGAATCCCGGCAAGCCAGTCACTATTTATGACATCGGGGAAATCATTGGTGCAGCTTTTCTGAAGGTTATGACACCAGTAAATATTACAAAAGCATTCAAAGCATGCGGCATCTTTCCATTTGATAGAAACTTATTTGACGATGAAGACTTCTTGCCATCATCAGTAACAGATCGCCCTTGTCCAGACTGTGAACCACGTGAGGAAATGACTGTAACACAACCTACGCAACCTGGTCAAGCAGATATTGATATGTCAAGCCCTTCGAGTTCTTTAATTCAACCTGCTGCTCCTGTCGGATTGTCTACCTCGCGTCGTTCGAATGACTCTGATGTAACTTTATTTGAAGAGAATACACAATCTGCGTCAAATTTGCCGGAAAAAACTATGGATGTCCCCTCGGACAAAATCTTCCCACTAACAAGGGACACTTCTCCATCAATTATGCAAGAATTAAACAATGTTTCAGATATACCACTGAAGTCAATTACCGATTCTACGTTAGAGCAGCCTCGATGTACAAATCAAGTTAGTAACTATGTAACACCGAAAAAAACAGATACTCCTCATGAGGAAGCAAAAACTTTGACTGATATATCGCAACCTCGACCATTAATAGACCAAGTTTCTCATAAATTACGTTTTGAAACATCAGCTGGTTCAGCAGTTCATTTAAAAGCAATAGAGAACAAGCTGCCACCAACAACTACAATATCTCCGTTTCAGTTCAGACCCCCAATTAAAGCAGGACCGAGGAAATCTACAAGGAAACCAAGAAAACTAGGAAGAAGTTTAATAGCAACTGATACCCCTGAAAAACTAGAAATTGAAAACGATAAAAACATGTCTAAGAAACGAAAAGAAGCTAAAAAAAGGAAAATTACAAAGAAGGTTCTTCAAAGTGATTCTGAAGAAGAACTTGACACAGTTCGTTATCAGGAGAGTGATGAAGATAATGAGTGGCCTGATGAAGAGATTGAAAATGATCCTGTTGCTATCACTGAAAATTGTTTAAAAAAGCCTTTACATCATGTACCACAAGAAAGTGAATATGTTCTTGTAGAGTTCAATACTAAAAAATCTAAAGTATTCTACATTGGTAAAGTGTTAGAAAGTCGTAATACAAAATTAGAATACTATATCAGCTTTCTTCGTAAGAAATGTGCGGGAAAGTTTCATATGCCAAAGGAGCCAGATCTATCTTATGTTAAAGAAAATGATATTAAGCTTATATTACCAAAACCCACTGTTGCTGGAAGCACATCCAGACAACAATCCATTTATTCTTTTGCCATTGATTTGTCACTACATAATGTTCGCTGATCTCATTTTTTTAATTGTTATTTGATTAGTAATTTTATGTCGAATATAGGTATTTTTATGTTGAATCACAATTGTTATTTCAGATATTTGATAATATTATGACTGAAAGTGTCGTTTTTTGCCAAGTTGATTTTTATTTGTTTAGACTTAAGGGAGTTTAGATTTTTCTATTAGTTTTTGAGACCAAAAGTGTCACTTTTTTGCTAAGTTGATTTATAATTTTTGAGACTGAAAATATGATTTAATGTTTAAGTTAAAACAGTCACTTTTTGCTGAGTTGATTTTAATTTAGAGAGCAAAAAGCGTTATTTTTTTTAAGATGTTTAGATTTTTGTTCTCGTATTTTTTTTTGAGACTGAAAATGTCATTTTATGTTTAAGTTAAAATAGTCACTTTTTGCTGAGTTGATTTTAATTTTAGAGACCAAAAGGCGTTATTTTTTCAAGAGATTTTGATTATTGTTAAGGTTTAAAAAGACTAATGATTAATGAACATGGTACTAAGAGTTCCTATTGAGTAATTAAACTTAATAACAAACTTAAAATTGCATTTTATTTTAGGTTTATATTTAGAGATCCACTGTGTACCTACCCGATTCACTGTGAACTTCATGTATATTCACTGTACCCGACCCCCGGTACACAGTGGCTCAGTGAGACTTTTTTTAAAAAATGCCTTCTATCTCCTTTTTCATTTATCGGTTGGACAAAATACAAGAAAAAATATAAAATAGATTAATTACACCACGTACGAGTCCTATTTGTAACTTCCTAACACTACTACAAATAAAGAGAGAGCAGTCTAAAAAAAAAGTGAGCCACTGTTGCCGCCTTAACCCTACGAGTATCTCAGAACTATAAACAGTCTGCATATCAGACATATTGCTATGATGCAGTTCGGTAAAATTCTTTGACAAATTTAAAAATTCGGACAGATCAAACGCTACGCGCTATTTTCGAGTTAAGGATAATCGTAATTATCGATTTGATGCGGTTTTTGCCGTATTGCTATGAGACATAAATTTTGGTCGTGGGCTCTCGTACTAAGTAGGCACTTGATTTTTTTGTACAACAAAGTTTAAATACGGTTATTTTGCTATAACGTGTTATACTTTTTTGTATTTGCCAAATGAAAAACATATTATTTTTATTTTTTTTAATGTAATTTAATTTTAGAAAAGTCATTAAAATTTTGGGTACCCAAGAGCGAGATATACCTACTGGTTATTATTGCAAAAGACGTTAGTTAGAACTATTTAAAGCACAGTAATCGATGGTAGGTTTAGTAGGTAAAAAGTGATTTTAAAGTACGCTTCATGTATTTTTTTCAGAAAATGATAGTTTGTATGCAGGTAGATAAAAAAATGAACTTTTAAATTTTGTTTATAAAACTTGTACTAGTGCCTGGGATATACCTAGTAATCTAAGGGGCTTCCAAACCGAAAAAACTCGAATAAAGCAAGTTTAGCTTTGAAAATATAATGTGGCAAGTTACTTGGCGACCCTCCTTGCGGGGTGAAAGAAGTGGCGGGGGCGAGGTAGCACGACATGCTACACACGTAGAAAAGTGTGCCCGGATTAATCTCGCGATAGCTTGTAACTATTTCTGACGTAAGTATAATTTTATTCTATGAGTGTTCCCGTAAATGTCATATTTAGCTTAAAATTTATAGTTTGACAGCATTAAAATTTGGATGTTTACCTTCAGAATATCTACCAATTTGAATTTATTTATGTAAAAGTGTTTTATTTTATAAATCAATTTCCATGTCACTTTCATGTTCACTCTCTGATTGAACTTGTTCATCGTCGTCGTCATCCTCATCTTCATCATCGTTTTCATTAACTTCAATTATAAATCTAAGACAAAAACCAAAAAAACATTATACCTACTTTGAAGTATAATGTACTAGAGTACGCCAGTCATATTAGTTCAGTGTACACCTATAATATTTTATGTTTAATTTACATTCAATTATAAATAAACAATAACATACCTGTCCAATACATCGTCGAATACTCTATCAGATTTATAATATTCGTCTTAATTTTTTATGACATGGTCGTCACAATTTCTCCACTTTTCAGGCGAATAATTAGAGAAGTCAATCGAAGTTCTTGCGAGCTCGCCTTTCACGTACCGCCACACAAGTTCAATAGGATTTAATTCCAGGTGGTATGGGGATAGGCGAAGCACGATATGACCATTTTCTTTCAAAATTTCATCAATTTAGTAATTTTTCTCTGTGTTTTGCTCATTAATTACTTTCATTAAATCACATAAATTTTGGTTGCTTTCCTAGTTACAAGAACTGACAACTGACGCACTGTCATATGGACTCTTCGTCTTTCTTGTTTACTTTTTCGTATCTGACTGCGCAGTACCAACCTTTAGCCGCGTAGCATGACTGATCCGGTACGCTGTTCTACAAGAAGCCCCTATATTGAGACATTATACGATTTGTTGTTTTTAACGTTATTTTGTTGACGAATTATAGATACCTAATAATAATATAATGATAATATTAAAAAGGCCTCAACACTCATCCTAAGACTAATGGTCTCAGGATCAATGATCTCATGTGGGTCGCACTCAAATTATGACAGACTATATAAGACATGTGGCCGCCTCGGCTGCGCGGCCGAGACTGCCGTAACAATGACATGCAGTGCACGCGTTGCCCTTCACCGCTGCCCCTCCCGCTACCCGCTGTCGTCTTGGGTACCTCGTCCCCTCCGCGTCTTTCACCCCGCAAGGAGGGTCGCCAAGCAACTTGCCAATCTATAGGTACCATAACTACCATATAATAAATATTAATTAAACCAAACCGAAATCAAATATCGTAAGGGCGCGAATGGCGCCTTGAAATTTTTCATTAGGTAGGTACCGTGCGGAGGCAGCGCTTCTGCATGCGCTCCCACTGCCGTCGCAAAGTATGAGAATTGATCGATGAAATGAGAACCGACAGCGCATATGCACCAGCACATTCTATGAGAACTTATTTTTCATCACGAACTTCTAAAAGTCTTAAAACAAAAACTGTTCAGAAAGGCGAGCTGAGTCACCCTCTTTTGAAAGAAATTGCATTTAACTATTTAACAAACTATGAGCTTAGTCTGTAATAGGTACTCTGGAATCAGGCTTAAGAGATTTTATTTTATGACTTATGTATTTTACGTTTAAAATAGAAGAAAAAAGAGTAACAAGTAAAGGAAAGAACTACAATTTTGTCACTTTTCCCTGACTTTCCAGGTGGTCCATCAATTTCACTGACTTTCCCTGACCACCTTGAGCTTCCCTGACTTTTCCCTGACTATCCCTGACTTTCCAGAAAGTGGACACCCTGTAGATGTTCACTGCTGGACGTAGGCCTCTCCCAAAGGACGCCACTGGATCTATAGCATAGCATAGAATAGGTACCTAGGTATACATTTTTCTGAGACAACATCTACTGTCCAGAATCAGTTCTTCCTTCACATACCTTCCACTTTAACCTCCATAAAACCCGCAGGCACAGCAGTCCGCACGCCCCGCCTCGCCGTGGTGGACCTCAGCGCCTACATCCGCACCCCCACTATCGGCAGCAAGCGGCGCCTGGAGTCTCGCATGAAGCTGGCGCGGCCGCCGCGGCCCTCACACCCGCGCTACACTAGTGATGAGTACGACACTCACGAGTCTGACTCCTAGCAGCTAGCTGCAGCCATGTCGACTACGGCACTGTTGCAGGCTGAGGTTGGCTTGTGAAGGGTTTCCGAGTATAGATAGGATGGGTAGTGCCACTGGTTTGTAAGTGGCATCAATTTAACTTCCCCATATTATGCTATCATCATCATCAGGTCCTCGGATCCCTAATCAGTCATAGAGCTCGAATATTATGATATCCAAGAGTTGTCTCAGGGCGTGAAAATGACCCGTGGAGCAACTACCTTTCCAGCTTTTTTTATGAGCCCATTGTGTCCCACTGCTGGGAAAAGTCTCCCTGGGTCCCCCTCTTCAGATGTTTTCAGTTAATGGAGCAGACGCATTCCTATCAAAAAAAAGTTAGCAGTGTATGCAATTATTGTATACACTTATTAACACTATTCAATGTTAGATAACATAAACATTTTTAACAGCAATGTATTGCACCATTGTGTGCATAAAACAAGAGCATTTCAAAGCAGCTGTAACTTTCAGATTATTAGGTAATGATCGAAAACTGTAAAAACAAAGAATTTACCTTCAACTGTTAAAAGTTAATGATTGTCGAATAATGTATGGAACAACTGTTAATAAATCTCAGGTCTCTAGAAAAAGCTGCCTATCCCGAAGAGGTATTCATCATTATAAAACCAAGTTTAGTATGTGTGGTGCTAAATAACCATGAAGTGGGAAGATGAAAGAAATAGCATTTAACTAGTTATTACAGTTAATACATTTATTTAACAAAGTCTGTATTTTCCAAGCATTCACTGGTTGGGTGGTTAAAACATTAGGATCCCACCAACTTAGATAATTAATCTAAACTCAACTACAACAATGACTGGTATACTGACTGAGCCTATGAGATATGGCTTTCTGAAATGAGAGTTTCAGTTTGAGCGACACTTACATGGTATCATTTGAGAAATTTGCTAAAGATGAACACTTTAGTAACCTATCTGTTACTAGTAAGAGATGTTTTAGTAAATTCTAATATTGTCCTTACAGTAAGAATACTTGCATTGTGCCTTATATTGATATAAATATTTCACTTAGTCACTGATTCGCACATTTTACTAATACTTTTTCTATTGAAATAAAATTTGAAAGAAACACCATGATTTTTTACTGAAATGTATAATGTCCAAGCTTTTATATTTACAATCTTTCAACATCTAACTAATGGTTCAGTCATTACTTTGTAGAAAAATCTTATGAACACTACTTACGCTACAATTAATTTCATCACTACAAATCATTATTAGCAAAGGAAAACAAGACTGAGTATCGTTTGAGATTTATTCTCTGAACATTTCTTTCTTAGTAATTTGGTTTCAGCATAAACGAATCAATCGACATCACCTACGAACTGAAGTAGTAATCGAACATTCGCGTCGCGCGCGGCGAGGGGCGGCTAGTCTACCGGCGGCGGCGGCGCGCCTCGACTAATAAATATCTTTGGCATGAACCGAACAAAGCTCAACGTAAGATCACACGCGATATCACCGTTACAACCGATCAGTTATTGCTCTATGCCAAATGCGAGTCCATTCTCGTGGTGGTTTAGTTGTGAGTGGGTGGATGGCGTCACTCCCAGGCGTCGTTGTCGTCGTCGGAGAGCGTGACGAGGCGCATGGGGTCGGGCGCGGGCGCGGGCGCGGCGGGCGCGGCGGGCGGCGGCGCGGGGGCGGGGGCGCCTCGCCGCGCCCGCAGCGCCTCCTCGTCGGCGGCGGAGCGCGGCTTGCGGAACTCGTACACCAGCGGGAAGATGCGCTCCACCGCCGACTGCACGTCGCTCACGCTGCGGGCTGCAATCATTACACATAGCTATAGTTACTACTCATCCTTCTTAAGACATTACAAGTATTGTAGAGTGGAATAAGCGCACTCTGTGTGCTTGTTATGCAAAACATAAGTTCAGCAATGGTCAGTATGGTAGCTCAACGGATAACAGGCATGCTTTTCACAGGGTTCTAATCCAGTCCAGTGATATTACATAATTGTGTAGTGGTTAGTGACCCTGACTGCTATGCCGAAGGTCCCGGGTTCGATTCCCGGCTGGGGCAGATATTTGTTTAAAGACAGATATTTGTACGTGGGTCTTGATATTTATATTTAGTATATGTCTATCTATGTATTTCTGAAAATATATCAGCTGTCCGACACCCATAACACAGGTTCTGCCTAGCTTGGGGTCGGATGTCCGTGTGTGAGATGTCCCCATATAGTTATATTTATTTTACATTATGCCTGAGATCCTCGTTTTTTTAGGGTTCCGTAGCCAAAATGGCAAAAACGGAACCCTTATAGTTTCGTCATGTCCGTCTGTCCGTCTGTCCGTCTGTCACAGCCGATTTACTCGGAAACTATAAGTACTACAGTGATGAAATTTGATGGGAATATGTGTTGTATGAACCGCTACAAAAATATGACACTAAATAGTAAAAAAAAGAATTGGGGGTGGGGCCCCCCATACATGTAACTGAGGGATGAATTTTTTTTTTTCGATGTACATACCCGTGTGGGGTATCAATGGAAAGGTCTTTTAAAATGATATAAAGTTTTCTAAAAAACATTTTTCTTAAAGTGAACGGTTTTTGAGATATCAGCTCTCAAAGTCGTAAAAAGTATGTCCCCCCCCCTCTATTTTTATAACTACGGGGTATAAAATTCTAAAAAAAATACAGGTGATGCATGCTAATTAACTCTTTCAACGATTTTTGGTTTGATCAAAGTATCTCTTATAGTTTTTGAGATAGGTTGATTTAACTATTTGCTGCTACGGAACCCTTTGTGCGCGAGCCCGACTCGCACTTGGCCGGTTTTTTTTCTTTCTTTCTTTATGTAGGTATATTGCTCCATTGAAGAATGAAACCATGGTAAGCTATAAACCTACATGAGTGAACCTACAGTGGACCAGTAGTAAAACTTTGAAGGAAAACACTAAAGCAAGTGACACAAGGACTTTGATATTTCAAAGAGATATGCAGAACACCCACGCAGTATTTTGAAAAGACTGGACTGAAAACAAAACCATGGATGAGGGACTTCTCTATACGTGGGTTTACGTTGATTATGTACTTGCTATTCACATTACAAACAACGTCGCCAGTAGCGCTATCAGATTCGAAGAATTGAATAACTAGAATACAATAAGCACCAGTGATTCATAGACAGATTAGTTATACAGATATACAGATATGTAATTATTATTAGTTCTAGCAAAAGCCTAGTGCGAATCTCTTACTACATTTGTAACATTTGAGATCACAGTAATGATATGCATTCTTTAACATTTCGTTAATCGATATACCTATTGTTTCTTGTGACAAACAATTTTATCACAAATACCTATTCTATGTGGTTAGATTTCTAGTTTAATTAAAAATTATGATTGAAATACTCGTATCAACCTAAGTAAGTATATACCTATCATAGAATAACCAGTATGATACCTATGTACTTACATTGAAGAAATTGACAACAATAGCTATGAAGCGTATTATAATACATTGGACCCACCACAATAGCAGTGTTATGTTAAATAAATAAACTTGAACAATAGTTTTCTAAATTGGAGTAATAGCTTGGACTAGCAATATTTCGCTTTCTATACCGAAAACATATGGCCTCAGGATTGGAATCTTCCAACTCTTTGTAAGAAGCGAAACTAGAGTATCAAAACCTCTCTCTCTCTATAAATAAATACCAACACGTAATTAAAAAAGTGCTAACCTGTAATTGTGACACCTCCAGTAGAAAATATTTTTAATGTGGCTTTAGGATTATATAGTTTGTAGGTAACACCTGGATGTAACTCAGGCTCGTAACTGAAAAAAAAGAAAAATAAATTTACATAAGTAAATAAAAATAAATATGTGCAACTTCACAGTATAAACCTGTCTGGTAAAGTACGTCGCACATTGAACATATGGAAGAGAACTTTCTAAATAATCTCTGCAATATTATAGCTGATTATTACAAGCCATTTGCATGAGTTGGAAGTTTTTGTGGCATTCTAATGTTTAAATTTAGGAATCGGCGTTATAATTGCAAAGATATGGCTCTTATATAACACTTGAATTCTAGGTCAAAGTTTCTTTTGACTTTAATGACCAACACTCAATCTGTTCTCATTTCTATGGACCAAAACTGCTAAACATGTGCAGATATCAGTCTGTATGACATTGAACCAACATTAGTGAGGTTCTATGAACTCATGTTACAAATTAAAATAATTAACACTGCCAGGTATACATAGATGCTTTAAGATTAAGTAGATATTTAATTCATAATTTTAGTGCTAATCTATCACAGTACTTAGGTACTAATATCATGCATGATTCATTCCCAATTTGTTGCAAAACACATTGGCTGTGATCCAAGCAAAACATACTGTGTTGTGTTCACAGCTTCTTATCACGAAGACCGGTGTCCAGAAGCTGACAGCTTCGAGAAATTAACTAAGTGGATAATCAAGTAATTGATGTTAGTTGACACTCTGATCTTAGTTTAAATTCATTAGAGCAGGTGCAAAATGTTAAGCTCGATTTATGTAAGAAATATTAATATTCATCTTTACTCCTGCTTTCACATAGTATCCATCATATTAATCAGAACAGAAGCCATAATCTGGAATGTTAAAAGAATCATAAAAGACAAAGATACTCACTCTGCTTCTTTATATCTCTTGGAAAAGGCTATGATCCTAATTCCAAATGGCATACGGCAGGTTCCTAATACATTAACTACACGGAAGTTCTGGAAGCGCACTTCAAAGCCGAGCTTCTGCAGCGCGCGCGCGTAGCGGCGGGCGGCCACGCGCGCCTGGTCCTCGCTGGTGGCGCCCGTGCACGTGATGCGGCCCGACGACCAGATGGACGCCGTGGTGTAGGGCCGCCGCAGCTTCATGGTCACCATGCCGTTCTCGCGCCGGAACTCCACGTTCACACCTTGCAACGCTATCTGTCTCAAGTTCAGGTGGCACTTAACACTAAAACTGCACACTACATTGTTTATCATGATGTCTATCTCGGGCGTCTCCTCTTCGTCAGGCGCAGGGTCTTCGACAGCGGGGGCGGGGGCGGGTGGCGCCTTATTCTCGCAGTACTCGTGGTCGGGCACCATGTGCGCGGGCATGGCGTGCGCGCCGTGCAGCGCGTGCTGCCCCACCGCTCCCTTCATGCCATTCTCTTGGATCAGTGTAGCCATGGCCAGCTACCAGGGCGGGCTGGAATGCAGACATGATGCACATTGTCAATCAACAGAATTAAATACAAGAGGCATTTTAACATGTTTAGTGAAGTAAAGTAATTATTTATTTCAATAGCAAAATTATTTAGCTGTTTTTCCATTATGTATATGGCTGTTATAAATACTGAATTTACTACGTGCATTTCCCAAATGTTTAGCTTCATATGTACAATACTAAACATTAAAAAAAAAGTAAAGAACTAAACCATATAGGTGCCAGGTATTTAGAGATTTTGTATTGAATTTTAAATCAAATTCAATAAAGAAAATAATATAAAATATGACAGAGATGTTGCCTGACGGTTTGAGGAAGGCCAAGGACAGAGTGTTGTATTTCTCCTTGAGAGAGGCCTTATTGTCAATGCCGCAGTGGAATATTTCAGACTAGTGATGAGAGGAGTTGGTAGCAGGCTAACCTATATTACTGACCTACATTGAAACACAAAAATCCTAAAGAAAGGTCATAAACAGATTTTACTTGCAATTTTGACACACATAAAGGAAGGGACAGCCATGTTGAATAAACAATATTTATTTAATCAACAACAGGACATGAGACCCAATTCAATGGATACAACAACCTACAACAGGAAATAAATCATTTTAATCAAACACTTCATGATTAAAGTCTGTGTATGATTTTTACAATTTCAACTATAGTGTTATCACCACATGTAGGTACTACTTCCATCAACATACCATGAATCAGAGAATTTTATTGAAAAATAACATTGATTGCACAACACTGCTACAGTAAGCATGCCCACACTTGAAACAATGAAACATGCACCATTACAACTCTATACATGTAACAACTTTGTATTGTTACACCTTTCAGTAACTGTAAGATTTCATAATTTTGTAAAAGCATTGTAACAAAGAAAAGGGCTATGTAGGTGTTATTATTACCTACTCCATCTTGCTAAAATTGCAATGATGGCAATTTTTCTATTTATTAAGTTTTAATTATTAAGTTCAGAAAAGATAGCATTCTAAACTATACAAAAATCTACTCCATTCTTCACAAAAATTGTATCAGTTTTGAGTATGTCTACAAATCTGGTACTTGAGACTGGCCATGATGTCAATAGGAGTAGCAGTAGATTGATGTGATCTAAAACTTGATAAGATACAGATAATTTCAATTCAAAAATCAACAGCTAAAACCTGATGTTCACTGTTGTTGGTACACTAAACAAAGAAAAAAGGACACACCTATTGATTTTTTATGGGACACTATGATCAATTACTGATCAATAATATTAAAAGTATAAAATTAAGGCTGTGTCTCTTCATTAATCGCATAACAGGGTCAGATTTCGCGAAAAGTCAATGAAGTGGCAATAATTTAGGCCACTTCCCACGACGCGCAGCGATACGCTTTGTGCGGGGCGAGGGGCCTCCACTAGACAGATGACACTCACAGCTGACTGCCCCTCCCCCCGCGCCGCCGCCCCGCCCCGCGCCTACGTCCGCCGCAGACACACACCCTCGCCTGGGAATGCACTTGCATTATTATTCGTAAAGCCCTCGTGGAAAAAAATCACCACAGGTAAAATTCCAGGAACACGGAATGCCAGAGACAAAACCGTGATTTTGAAAGGTTTTTGAAACGTCATTCAAACGCTCATATCGTTAAATGATGATTTAAAAGATTTACATCTTATAGAACCGTAATTTTATTACGGGTCGCAAAATTTGTGCTGAACCACAATGAAGGTAGCAGTTGTTGACCTCATAACGACCTGGACCACACGTGATAGAGAGCACAAAGGATGGGAATTATGACATCCCTTCGACGCTAATCTAGATTAGCACCGAGCGGAAGGAAGCTCATGTAATTGGTTGTCATCGTAGGTACATTGCATTGCTGAAGAACTTAGAATATTACATTTTATGAGCCAAGGAAAATATACCACGGGATAGTTCTTGAACTAAAATGGGGCGCATACCCTAACTGCCAATGTGCACAAATCCTGTTTCGTGGTTAGAATAGCTTATCCAAATCTCTTTTATTGTATAAGATAAATATTAAAACTGCAAATTACCTGAAATAATGAGTTATATTTGTCACAATTATTTTTACACCAGCAACGAAGTAACAGATCTCATTGCAAATAAAGTCTTGTCAATTGTTGATACTCATACGATCTTTAACGATATTTTTATTATTTTAGTTCACTAATAAAAACAAAACTATACACAGGAAAACAACGAAATATTGCAAATTGTAACTAAATGCAAAAATCAAAAACTTATGCACATTCTTCCTAGCACCGCCATGTTCCATCGACGAACGAATGAAAGTAGCTAATTGAATGAATGAAACATAAAGTGCTATGATCTGTGAACTGTATTTAGCTTGTCTTTGGTCTATAGAGCAAAACTTGGCTTTCGGAATAATAACGTCCATGTGCTTTCTTCTTGTCTTGTATAACTTCTACAGGGCCATGCCCTTATTTAGGGAGTAGGTTGTGTGCATTACCGGACCGTGAAGCTACTAAATTATTGTATGCCAGATTACTTTTTAGGTATGTTGATTTATCTATCCATCTATATTTTTATGATTAAATTTTGAATCTGAAACCATTATTTCCATGTTCTCAACCCAGCATTGTCGGATTGTTCATCTGTTCTCGTTAGAGAAGTAACTACTTACTATGTTACTTGGTCCATCTTTGTGTCGCCGCACACGGCCCACCGGCCACAGACACAAACGCGGCGCCGCCGCCACGAGAAGCTTTTGTATGGAAACGATTTGTAGCGTGCAGCCGCCACAGTCGGCAACCGGCGTCAACACGAAAATTACAGGAAATATGCCAGTGGCGGCGTCTTGTAGTTGTGGCCGGTGGCCCGTGTGCGGAAGCCCTTAAACTTTTTCTCAGAACAGTAACTAAAATTATTTACACAGAGTAGCTTATAAATTTTGAACGCAGCTTTTTAGTCGCCATTTGCGAACTTTGTGCGACTGTGCCTAACTTCATTATATTGTTCGATCATCATCATCGTTCGTTCATCAATCAAGCGGCTGAATATTTCGTAATATTACTTTATTTTTAGCGTCTTGTGCCAATATTAATTAATTTTAAGCGTTAATAATTAACTAAACATCCTCACGGATTCCTAAAAGTGATACCCTTATCGGTTATGTTTGCAATCCCGCATATGCTTTGTTGTGTGAAACACCTTTATCTGCTGTCACTGTGAGCATTGCAAGTTAAATTTTACAAGTTTTCGATAATGAAACATAAGTTGCTTGTCGAATACAAAGTGTTCGAGTGATAATCTGAACAAAGATTCGGTGGCCCGACTGTGCAGTGTCGTGATGAGAGTAGAGTTGGGTGTGGGAAGAGTGCAGCTGTGGTGATGCAGTGCGGTGGTGTTTGAGTGGCAGCGATCTAGTAGGTAGCAGCATGGAGGTGTGCAAGGACGGGGAGCGGCTGCAGCGGCTGCGCGCGCTGGAGGATCGGCTGTGCGACCCGCGCTCCGCCGGCAACGTGGACTGCCTGCTGGACACGGTCACGGCGCTCGTGTCCGACTGCGACCACCCCGCCATCCGCCGCATGAAGAACGTCGAGGCCTACACCAGCAGATGTGAGTACACACGCCTCCACGGCATGCAAACTATGAATTACCTACTTCAATTATTTTCAAGAAGCAGCCTTGAAACATTGTAGCAATACTGAAAATTTTGCTTACACAACAAATAGAGATATAAAGTTACAATACACAGCCATGCCATAGCGAGGTAGGCACATTATGGACTTTAATCTTGGCTCTAATGATTGAAAGGCTGATTAGTCAATTTTCAAGTTGTTATTGTAGTAATCTGCATTTGAGATTTCCAGAGCTAGCTTTGTTGTGTTGCGCCTTTAATGAAAATGTTCTGGGTTAAACATTAATATACATAAATTTATGCTATTTAAACTATTTATGTTGTGACCATTGTTACATTCAGTACAAGGATACACCAAACAAGTACATAAACATGTGCAGTACCTACTTAATTCTAATATAACTTTGTTTGTTTTATGTTAAGAATCATCAAAAAGAAAACCTTTGATAATGGTTTGATTGGTTATTTATGAGTTTAAACAAGAATATATTCTGATTTGTCAGTGCAGCTTCATCATCATTGGTCTGTAATCATTCATAGCTGGCCATAGGCCTTAAATTACTAGCTCTCTCCAGCAGTCCTTCTTTTGCAGAAATGCATAATGCATATACTACAATCTGTTTGAGCCAAAATTATATCAGTGTGTACCTATAATTTATCATCAAATTCAATACATTCAAAGACATATTTCAATGTGATTTTAATTATAAAACCAATATAATGTGCCTGCTTTTCACTTTCTATGTTTCTAGATTTCAAATCCACAGAGCCACTAGATAAATATTATAAAAATAGAACTAGGAGAAGTTATAAGATTTAAACATCATGCCTGGATGTGTATCGCAAGATAGGCAGATTACTGCTCCTAGTGGAGCTAGTGGGCAGTAAAAATAACATGTGTAACAACATTGAATGTACCTATTCTGATTTATAATGTAACACAGAGGTCATAGGTTTTTCTCAGGTTTACGAAATCATGCCACATCCCTAATTTGAGAAATTGTATCTTGTATGTAACTACAAAGTGTTTATTCCATTATTTAATGCTATAAAGTAACAAGTATTATGTTCTAATTTATTTATTCTCCTTAGGTTAAGATACTAATTTGGGTGCACTTTGTGCATGTAATAAACAATTTTTTTTCTTTGTTATAGATGAGATGTTTGCTTCTGAGATAGTTGATCTGCGTATGAAAGCCGCGGACTTTGACCTGATCAAAGTAATCGGTCGAGGGGCATTCGGTGAGGTGCAACTAGTCAGACATAAATCAACACAGAATCTTTATGCAATGAAGCTTCTTAGTAAGGTGGAAATGATTAAGAGATCTGATTCTACATTCTTCTGGGAGGAGAGGCATATAATGGCACACGCCAACTCTGAGTGGATTCTTAAACTTCACTTTGCATTTCAAGACCACAAGTATCTGTACATGGTCATGGACTATATGCCTGGCGGAGACCTCGTCAGCCTCATGTCTGATAATTATGATATACCTGAAAAATGGGCAAAGTTTTACACCATGGAAATTGTCCTCGCCCTAGATGTCATCCATGGAATGGGGTTCGTTCACAGAGATGTGAAGCCAGACAACATGTTGATAGACAAGTACGGCCACTTGAAACTAGCTGACTTTGGCACCTGCATGAGAATGGGCCCCGACGGCCTGATAAGAGCCAGCAATGCAGTGGGCACTCCTGACTACATATCCCCAGAAGTGCTACAATCACAAAATGGTGAAGGAGTTTATGGCAGGGAATGTGACTGGTGGGCTGTAGGAATATTTTTATATGAAATGTTGATAGGCGACCCTCCATTTTATGCTGACAGTCTCGTTGGTACTTATGGAAAAATTATGGATCACAGGAACTCATTGCAATTTCCTGATGACATAGAAATATCAAAGGAGGCAAAGTCTCTGATAAGAGGCCTACTCACAGACAGAGTCAAAAGATTGGGGAAGGACAGTGTGGAAGAAATAAAGCAGCATCCATTCTTTATCAATGATCAATGGAGTTTTGAAAACCTGCGAGAGTCGGTCCCGCCCGTGGTGCCCGAGCTCAGCAGCGACGACGACACGCGCTACTTCGACGACATCGAGAAGTCGGACGCGCTGGACGAGTCCTTCCCCGTGCCCAAGGCATTCGTGGGCAACCACCTGCCCTTCGTGGGGTTCACGTACAATGGCGACTACCAGCTGTGCGCCGGCAAGAGCAAGCCGGCCGACGTGGTGGACACCGCGCCCAACCACATGAACAGCGTGGGCTCGGAGGCCATCCTGCAGCTGGAGAAGCTGCTGGAGCGCGAGCGCGACGCGCGGCGCGGCGCCGAGGAGCGGCTGGCGGGGCTGTGCGCGCAGCACGAGGCGCTGGCGGCGCGGGAGGCGCGCGGGCTGCAGCAGCTGGCGGACGGCGGCAAGGAGCTGGCGCTGCTGCGGCACGACCTGCGCGAGGTGCAGCGTAAGGCCGAGCAGGAGGCCGACGCGCGCCGCAAGGCCGAGGCCAGCCACGCCGACGCCAAGCGCCGCTTCGAGGAGGAGCAGAACAAGCGCGTCAAGGAGATGGCCAACATGCAGATGTACAACGACAAGATCAACGCGCTCGAGAAGCAGCTGCTGGAGGTGCGCGAGAAGCTCAAGCAGGAGGCGGAGGCGGCGGCCAAGTCGCGCAAGCAGGCGGCCGAGCTGAGCGCGGCGCAGGCGGCGGCGGCGGCGGCCAGCGACGGCACGCTGGCCTCGCTGCGCGCGCAGCAGGAGGCGCTGGAGAGCGAGCGCGCGGCGCAGGGCGAGGCGCTGGCGGCGGCCACGGCGGCGCGCCAGCGGGCCGACGCCGCGCTGGCCGAGGCCGCGGCCCGCCTGGGCGCCGCGCACGCCGAGACCGAGCGCGCCGCCGCCCGCGCCGCGCGCCTGGCCGCCGACAACGCCGCGCTGTCGGAGCGCGTGGCGGCGCTGGAGAAGGAGTGCGCGTCGCTGGCGCACGAGCAGCGCGCCGCCGCGCACCTGTACCAGCAGGAGCTGCGCGCGCACCGCGACACGCAGCGCTCGCAGCTGCTCAACAAGGAGGAGGCCAACCTCGAGCTCGTCAAGGGTGAGTGTGTCCCGCCACCGTCCCACCACCCCGCCCCTTTCTCATGTCTCAGCTAAGCTTGATGTGTATGTTACCTGATGTCATAATAAATCACCTGTATTTCACCTTTTGCATGCTCCAGGAACGTTGGAACAAATATTGAAAGGTACTGTCCCAATTAGTAGTTTCAGTCTGCATTAACATTTTGACTTTCACCTTTTAAAGTCAAAGCGTTGATCAGACTGTTTTAAACCTAAACGTAGCAAATGCACTTCCCATCCTATACTAGATCACAATCCTCCTTCCACACACAATCCCTCACCACACCATCCATTTATTTGCGTGGTCTGTTGCTAACTGGTATTCCCCGCAGCGCTGCAAGGCAAGCTGGGCGAGGAGAAGGCGACGCGCGCGCGCGCCGAGGCCGCGTGCCAGGAGAAGGAGCGCCAGATGTCCATGCTGCGCGTCGACTACCGACAGATGCAGCAGCGACTGCAGAAGCTGGAGGGGGAGCACCGGCAGGAGAGCGAGAAGGTTGGCATTACGAGATTTTCGGGAATGTTTATGCATAATAATATTTTTTTGTACTAGTTGTTAAAATAGCTGAACCATTATGGCTGTCGTTGATTATTTACGGAGCCACTTAATCACTTAAGCCACAATCAATAATTTCTTAAATTTTTTAACAAGTTTATCTTACGGTGAACGAAACCTACTCATCTATATACTATACACATACTTACAATACAAAACAATTTTATTGAAAAACACACAACATAAATTACGTTACAAAGAAAAAGTAAGCACGATAGGCCGTATCCCTAAAAAGTATCTCTTCCAGGAATCGTCCAGACAGGATCTTTTTCATCGAAACCCCTGTTTACCATCCCTATAACCCGTCAACCACCCTCAGGTGATCGGCCTGCAAGCGGCTCTAGAGCAAGAGAACGCGGCCCGCTGTTCCCTGGCCAGTGAAGTGAACGCGGCGGAGACGGCGGCGCGCACGGCGGCGTCCGAGCGCGATGCACGGGCGCGCGAGCTGGCCACCGCCCGGGCCTCGCTGCACGAGGCGTCAGAGAAACTGGCCACGGCTAATGCTGAAAGGGACATGTACTATTCTAGGGTGAGTTTTGCTGCTGCTGTTCGTTGTTTCCTAGTGGCCGGGAAAAGGGACTGTTGGCGTTATAAAGTCACATGCTATATATGCATGCATTTGCATCTAGCCCTATGTCCCTGATGAGGGATAACAGGACATCAGCATTTGTGTATAACCTTCAAATACGGATGATAGTTTACTTGGGGAATTCCGAAGACTACTATAACTATGTGGCTTCAACACTGTCCAGCCACTTCCGGATATCTATCTAAGATGCCAACTCAAACTTCGCATAGCCTTTAAAAGGGTCCCCGTGGGAATCCCGGAATAACAGGTTAGCTATTAAAATGTCAGAATATTTTGTTTTAATCGGTTTTGGTGCCTATTCCGTACCAAATCGACAGGCGGCGTGCAGTGTACAGGATTAGTACGAATATATTTAATAGTAGATAGTGTGAGGACAATAGAGACTGAAATTCCCATTTGAATCAGGTTTCGTGGAACCAAAATTTATTTATACAAGTAAATATGTGAGTTTTTCCACCTCAGGAATCTCATTTAGGTCATACATTGTTAACGGAAGAAATCCGTTGTTTATTATTTGGTAACGAATACCTACACCGGTGATGTCACCGACTCAGGCTTATTCTGAGTGAATACTTTAAAATACAAGTCTTATAAAAAAGATAACTCAAAACATAGACAGTAATTAGGCGAATACCTATTAGGGCATGCAATACCGGAACAATTTTCAATACCGGTATTGAGTTCCGGTATTACAACTCAATACCGGGATCCCGGTATTAATACCGGTATTAGACTTCCTTGTAATAAATGGCATATACTGTGTTTAAAGGTCGTATACGTCAAAATAAAACAAGAAAATGCAATCATATTCTGTATTTTGTTGTAGATTTTTAAGATAATTAAGTTTTAGAGTTTAAATTTTAGAATATATATTTTTTTACATCCGGTGTCGGTTTACGCATGGTCAACAGTAGATTTCTAGCAGCCGAAAACTGCATTAAACGGTTGGGAACAAATGCGCTTTCACAGTATATAGAAACACAATACTAACTAAATCTTAATCGCTTTATTTATAGCCTAAAAAAGTCTGATTCCGGTATTACTTCAATACCGGTATTAACTTTCAATACCGGTATTGAAAAAAGCGGCAATTTTGTCCGGGATCCCGGTATTACGGATACCGGTATTGCGGTATTGCATGCCCTAATACCTATCGCTTTTGTTCGAGAAATATACCTACTGTTGATATGATGAATAGTTAAATCATGACCATGCATCTGAGTATGCAAAGTCAATTATTATTTTATATGTACATATTTGCATTTTGCATTAACACTTAAGGTGAAGTCACAATACATAATCCTATTCTAAATAGCACGCAGCTAGTTTGAGTACAATATAATGTAATCAATACCTTTAAAATAAAAATAAAATCAATGTACCTTTAAATTTAGTACTAACATGATAACACAATAGAGTCGGACAACATTTCACAAGGTATGACCTATCCAGACAGTACCTACGTTACGCCAAGTAATAGTATTCTACATTCACAGGTCAAAATCGTAAACCACTCGATAACGCATCTAGCACAAACATTCGACGATCATTTGTGTCCACGTGATCCCGCTACATTGTTAATGCAAATATGGACTTTAATTGTGTCCTTTCAATTCAATATTGTTTGACTAGGTTTTAGAACATCGCTGCGGTTTAAATGATAATCTCATCGCTCCAAAATAGACAGTCCTATGAGTCACGCAGGCTGCGAGACTCGCGGTCGACACTCCACAAAGACAACATGGTATTACGTAGACGCGGTTTTTCTGCCAGCGGTTCACGCCTGACTCATGTATTTGCGAAGTGAATTAATTATTCAGTCGCATGTGTCGTAGAACATTCACATTCACATGGGCGATGTGTTTTGATGATGGTATCTGTCGGCGCAGCTATCTGGTGTGATAAGGGGGACGCGCATTGCTAGTGATTGTTTATATACACTTAGCTACTGATGTTAATAAACAACTAAAACGTACTGTAGATGTTAATGTTGTTATGAGTTATGGAATGTGTTATTCCTAATTCAGTAAGGATAGAATGTCCTTAATGAAAATGTAGGCTGTTAGCTTCGATCGTATATGGCGTCACGCAGTTATATTGGCGTTTATGTCGTAGGTCATGTCCATAAATCATGAAATAGCTATTAATGTCGTACGGATCAAGTATACAGATTTTATTGTAACTAATTCCGATAAGAAATGGCAGTTTTATATTTATACGTGTCATTAGAATTGAGAAATTCAACAATGCAGACTATAGTAGCAAAATAAAATTATACTAAAGAAAATGGAACATATAAGTTAGAGAAGATATTATTTAAAAGACATCGACACTAATTAGCACCCCTAAATTAAATAATTACGGTAATCTTCACTCAATTGAGGCAGAATACGATATTTATAAACTTTATTACTGTAGCGGTATTTGCGATTCAATTGTATTTAACTCAACCTCATTCCCAGCGATGTAAAATATTTTCCTAAATAATAAAATAACACATGCAATTATTATATTTTTACACTGTATTCATGATTTTACTTCGAATTGTCTAGGGAGAGATCTAAAACCCAAAATCTATATAATTTTATTATAAGCGATTTCATCGGAAGAAGATTAAAATCTATGAATTTGTATAAAATTACTATTGACATTTAGACCCACTGCAGAGCACAACTCATACTACCTACCTAGACATCTATATCTCGTATCACTAACAACCTACTTGATGATAATGGAAGAGCATATTTTATAGGTATACCTGATACCTATAAAACAGGGCTTAAACCCTAGTTTAGGGGGCAAGCTCTACCACTCTTGTATACATATCTTATTTTTACATGTTCTTCCAATAAATTTATTGTTATTACTCCTCCCCCACAGAGCGAAGAGCTCCGCTCGCAACTAGAGAACGAGCAGCACTTCTGCCACGTGTACCGCACGCAGAGCAACGAGCTTCGAGCCCAGCTGGAGCAGGAGTGTAGGGGAGCCCGCGAGCTGGAGCAGGAGCGCGCCGGGCTGCTGCACCAGCTGCAGCTGGCCATCGCGCGCGCCGACTCCGAGGCCATCGCCAGGTGAGCGCACTGTACCGCCCCGCTGGAGCAGGAGTGTAGGCGAGCTGGAACATCTTTTTGACCTGTTGGATATGAGTGATACGCAAGGCGGCTCAGTTCACACTGGTTTATTAATAAATACCTTGGGCCTTACCACAAAAACTTAGATAGTATTTAACTGGTGTTTAGCGCTGTCAAACGCCTACAAAATACTTGCTAAACAGTGTTTAAAGTTTTTTGTGGTAGCACAGCTTATGTCGGTGTCGCAGCACACGACTAGTGACACATACATATACACATACGCATCATGACCCTATTAATTTGATTATATTTCCAAGATATTTCCGGGTAATAATGATGTTGTAATGTTTACCTCACTCCTTCATGTCACCTAAAATTACGTCATTGGGATGCCCTTTTAGCCTTCACCGAATTGTAATGTAATCAATTTAAAAATAGACTGTTAACACCTTTTGGAATCAAGGAAAATAACAAGGCATTAAAATTTACTAGTGACTTAATTATGTTTTTACAGTTTTAAAAGTCAATATGGCACTTTTTTACCTACTGTTATGTTCCGGAAATTCTTCCCCTGCTAGGATTTTTCAACTTCGAACTGACCCATAGACTATCAACCTATTATCCCTTTCCACAAGGAAACATGAACATTTACCTATGTAATAGTTTGACATGTGCTTAATATCCCCATCTCTCTCCCCCAGATCGATAGCCGAGGAGACCGTGGCCGAGCTAGAGAAAGAGAAAACGATGAAGGAGCTGGAATACAGAGACGCGGTGTCGTCGCACCGCGCCGAGCTGGCGGCTAGAGACGCACTGGTGCAGGGGCTAAGGGACAGAGATCATGAGAATCTTGCTACTATTGATCTGCAGCGGAAGGTACGATGTACGGTCAAGTGCAGAGAAACCTGACCCCCCTCTCATAGTAACAATGTTTCTGAAAGGGGTCAGGTCTTTCTGCCCTACTACTAGAAATTATTTATTGACCAATGTGGAAAAGGCTACGGAAACACAGGTTGCATTAGAAATGCGGAGCGAAAAGCGGATGGAATGTCAAAACCGCGCGACGCCATTGGTCTGCGACATAGCGTGTATCGTGGTTTCAATTTTATTTCTGTGACGTCATAGATCAGTAGGTGTGTGTTTGTGTGTGGTATAGAGACGCGGTGTCGTCTCACCGCGCCGAGCTGGCGGCTAGAGACGCTGTGGTGCAGGGGCTGAGTTACAGAGACCACGAGAATCTTGCTACTATTGATCTGCAGCGGAAGGTATGTGTTGACCAATGTGGAAAATACTACACAATGACGTATAGATCGCATTAGATAAGCGAAGCGAAAAGCGCGTGGAATGTGTCAAAACAACGACGCTATTGGTGCGCAACGTCGCTCGCTATTCATGTATTGTGGATGGCCGCAATTTTGTCTCAGTGACGTCATAGATCAGTAGGTATGTGTGTGGTGTTCAGACGCGGTGTCGTCGCACCGCGCCGAGCTGGCGGCTCGAGACGCTCTGGTGCAGGGGCTGAGGGACCGGGACCACGAGAATCTTGCTACTATTGATCTGCAGCGGAAGGTATAGTATTCAATAACGTATACTAGACATTATGTGGAAAAGACTACACAGTCTTAGGTCTCTTTGGAGATACGGAGCGAAAAGCGGATGGAATGTGTCAAAACTGCGCGACGCTATTCGTGTATTGTGGATGGCCGCTTCTTCGATCTTAGTCTCAGTGACGTCATAGATCAGTAGGTGTGTGTGTGGTTTCGAGGCGCGGTGTCTTCAGCGGAAGGCTCATAATCCATTAACGTACCCTGATCGATATTAAAGGCACTTTGGGCCCCGTATTTGTAAAATTGGGTGCGCTATTCTGCTCAGCGGCTATTCGTGTATTGCGACTTAACTGTCGTAAACATTGATACGTTATTCATTCATAAATGCCCGGCACAGTTTACTTAAAGTAACTCTGGGAGACTTTTCGACCACCCATAAAGTAGTAAAAGAGTCAGGTCCCATATTATACGAAATTGACACCTATCCAATTTGACCTATATTAACCACAACCTCTGCCTCCAGGAGGTGGACGAGCTCCGGCGCAGCGGCACGGCGCTGGCGGAGCGCGCGGCCTCGCTGTCCCGTCTCCAGGACGAGATCGAGAGGCTCAGCAAGAAGCTCAACTCCGAGGTCATGCTGAAACAGCAGGCGGTTAATAAGCTGGCTGAGATCATGCACAGGTTAGTGTGTGGCTGTATATGTTGACTGGTAGAGATAAGAGGGTTAGTTTAGCTTGAGGATAAACGAATGAACAAGAAACATTAGTGCGCGCTATGCCCTTCGGTCGCTATTCGTCAACCACGGCATTGTCGTGCATCGACTGCCTTCATTTATCTTTAGTGCCTCAGATTTTGAGCTAGCTTCAGCTATATCAATATCTCTCACTTTCCAGTTTATAGACAGCTGTCTTTTTCACCAACTCTAGTGTCTTTTATGTACTCTACACAACCTTCCATTAACCACTTCCCTCCGCCAACAGAAAAGACATGAACCCGGCCAACGCCAAAAACAAGAGCAAGGTCTCCGCGCGCAAAGAAAAGGACTACCGCAAGCTGCAACAGGAACTCACGCGGGAGAAGGACAAGTTCGACCAGCACGTGGCCAAGCTGCAGCGGGACCTGCAGGAAGCATTGCAGCAGCTGTTGGACGAGCAGGCCACGCGCGCCAAGCTCGCCATGGAGGTAGGCACCTGGTAGCGGATAGGAGAAACTGTGGCGATGAGAGCATGCCCACGGGTACACTACATAATTCCGAATTACTTTTTTACGAATATGAAAATAACGATTTTTAAAATTTCGAATTTCATAGTTCCGAATAATTCACAATCCCGAATTTTAAGTTTCCGAATAACGAAAATCACGAATAGTTTATAAACGAAATTTCAAACAACACCTTTTTTAAAATGACGAAAGTCAATTTTCCGAATATTATTATTTCGATGTTTCAAAAGTACGATTTTTTATTATATCGAATTGTTAAAATTACGAATCCCGAAGTTTTAATATTCCGAAAATACAAATTCCCGAATGTTTTTTAGATAACAAGAAATGGTTATATGAATAATGCAGCATAATGCGTATAAAAACAATATTTTTTAAGCTATATTATGTGAAACGCTCCGCTCCGCTTCGCTGCGCTCCGCTTTGTTTTTCGATATCTATGTGCACCTAACACGCTCCTCCTCGCTTTGCTCGTCGTCGCACCTATCTTTAGGTTTAGGTCCTAAGGTTTTTAAGTTTAAACACTATAAAAATCCTAGCAATTGTTTTGCTCTAAATTTGAAACGCTCCGCTCCGCTTCGCTGCGCTCCGCTTTATTTTTCGATATCTATGTGCACCTAACACGCTCCTCCTCGCTTTGCTCGTCGTCGCACCTATCTTTAGGTTTAGGTCCTAAGGTTTTTAAGTTTAAACACCATAAAAATCCTAGCAATTGTTTTGCTCTATATTTGAAACGCTCCGCTCCGCTTCGCTGCGCTCCGCTTTGTTTTTCGATATCTATGTGCACCTAACACGCTCCTCCTCGCTTTGCTCATCGTCGCACCTATCTTTTGGTTTTGGTTCTAAAGTTTTAAAGACTTTTATGTTTTTTTTGTCAAAATCACGAATTATCATATTTCCGATCGGGATTTGACTTTTTCGTGATTATAATAAATCGGTATTTTATTTTTCGTATATTAAAGTAATCGTATTTTTTAACATTCGTATATTTAACAATCGTAATAACAATATTCGTGATTATAATATTCGAAATTATAATTTTCGTGATTATTATAATTCGGTATTTAAAAAAATCGGTATTGCAATATTTCGTAAATTACATATTCGGGGTTATCAAATTCGGAAAAATGTTTTTCGGAATATTTGGGTGTTCCCCATGCCCACATACGAGAGAAAATAGTGGAACTCAGATCTAAGTATTCTAAAATATAATATTCAAAACTACTTCAGTATAGTTTGTAAATACACCAAAATGCCTGAAGAGGATGTTTGCGTTTTCATCTTTCGCCGCATGTTTGCCTGTCATTTGTTTCATCATAGTGACCGCTAGAGGCACTGAAGCCGGCACTTTTGTGTAAAACATCCCAACTTACACTAGAGGTATACTTATTGGCTAGGTATGATTCTCGACGGTAGGAACGAACGTTAATTAACAAATACCTAACCAACACAATCTTCCCTACAGGTGGACAGCAAAGACGCGGAAATCGAGCAGCTAAAAGAGAAGCTGGCAGCCCTGACCAGCGAGACGGCCTCTCAGTCCTCAGCTGATGCAGAAGACGGAGAGAACGAACAGACCCTCGAGGGCTGGCTCTCCGTGCCCTTCAAGCAGAACATACGCCGCCACGGCTGGAAGAAGCAATACGTGGTGGTGTCTTCCAAGAAGATTATCTTCTATAATTCGGAGAATGACAAGCAGAATACTACGGATCCTGTGATGATTTTGGATTTGAGGTTGGTGTGATTTGTTTTATAATATGGTAAAGATAGATGTAATATAAGTAGTTAACCAATCGAAATAGAGAGTATGCATGTATTTTTTTATATTCTTATTCGATATATTTACATCGCTTTAATATTACAGTAAAAATAAATTCAACGCCAAAAAAAGTAATTTACGGTATTTTTAAGAAAGATCAAAATTTATAATCAACACGATAACTTAAAACACACAAAACTTTGTGTGACGTCATACTCGTTTCTCGGCTCAGAATAATGAGTTTGTGTAAGACGTCTGACTGACCAGGGTGTGGCAGAGATGTTACAAGGTAGGCACAATGCATAAGTCACTCCATCTATTCTCTGAACATCACATATTCTATCGGTACTCAATGTTCTAACACAACCTTCATCCCCCTTCCAGCAAAGTGTTCCACGTGCGCTCCGTGACCCAAGGCGACGTGATCCGCGCCGACGCCAAGGACATCCCGCGCATCTTCCAACTGCTGTACGCGGGCGAGGGCGAGGCGCGCCGCCCCGGCGACCTGGCCGACCAGCCGCCCGACAGCGCCGACAATGCCGGTATGTGCTCATCATCATCAGCCTATAGCTGTCCACTGCTGGACGTAGGCCTCTCCGAAAGCACGCCAATGGATGCGATCTATAGCTTTCCGCATCCAATCATAACCACCGTCACCTTTCGCAAGTCGTCACCCCATCTAGCCAGAGGTATGTGTACACTACACCTTATTCAAAAGAAGCTGTCTGGCCCTGACCTAACTGGATACCGCTACTTTGTTCAATTCAACCAAAGCTAAGGCTCAACGCCTTAGCTTCAGCGTCCAGATTAGGTATCCCAGTTGAAAAGACGTAATATAATGTGCATATTCAGTCACTTATAGTTTTCTCAAAGGGAACTGCCTGGGAGGTCGCAAATCAGATTCAGAAAGTCAAGTCATCGACCCTCTGAAGGAAATGATTATCTTTTGTTTATTTATGTACTCTCTGAGTGATATTTATGTTTGAAGTTAATCACTTTAAATTCGTTTATGTTGTACAACTTCTGGATAATGGCTACCTGTGGGATAAAAGACTAGCTGTCACTGTCTAAAAAATAATTACAGAGAGGGACAGCATGTCTTTTATCCGACAGGTAGCCACTATGCAGAAATTGTGAAACAAGCCCTAAGAGTGTTCTCCACTCTACTCTCACCAAACCAACCGCAATAACCACCAACCCTTCCTCCACAGGCAACACGGTGCAGTACAAGGGGCACGACCTGGTGTCCATCACGTACCACATCCCGACGGCGTGCGAGGTGTGCCCGCGCCCGCTGTGGCACATGTTCCGTCCGCCGCACGCCTATGAGTGCAGACGTTAGTATAGTGGATTAATTGCTGTTTTTAAGTTTACTTACTAACTGTCAGTTTTAATAACTCTATCTACCCATGACTGGCAGTTACTTTCATACAATTTTGACAGGATGTAACTATTATTGTGTCAAAATAGTATGAAAGTAACTACAAGTCATCGGTAGATAGAGTTATTGAAAGTGGCAGTAAGAAGAAGAATGTTATTTATTCAGGATTGTTTTGTTATGTAAACATAAACACATTAACACAAAAAGAGCCTTTTCTGGCTCCTCCACCTTCATAAAAAGACCATAATTATAAAGTACTATTTGCAAAGTTTTACTACCGTTATGTAACGAAAGGGTGAACGGTTCAAGCGATTTCTCCCACACAACATGGTATATGCGGGAGTCCTATGCCCAGTAGTGTATCATCATCATCATCAGCCTATAGCAGTCCCAGTAGTGTATGACAACTATGAACTATAAACCTTTATAGGTATGTCTGGCATAGACCCTTTGTTATCCCATTGTCTTATAATAAATCCGTGCTTGTTCCACCGCCAGGTTGCCGCATGAAGGTGCACGCCGAGCACGTGTCGGACGGCGAGGGCGTGGCGGCGTGCAAGCTGCACGCGGACCGCGCGCGCGAGCTGCTGCTGCTGGCGGGCGCGGCGGCCGAGCAGCGGCGCTGGGTGGCGCGCCTCGCCCGCCGCATCACGCGCCACGGCTACCGCGCCTCGCAGCACGACCACCACAAGCTGTCCCCCAGGTACACACACACACACACACACACGAGCAGCGGCGCTGGGTGGCGCGCCTCGCCCGCCGCATCACGCGCCACGGCTACCGCGCCTCGCAGCACGACCACCACAAGCTGTCCCCCAGGTACACACACACACACACACACACACACACACACACGAGCAGCGGCGCTGGGTGGCGCGCCTCGCCCGCCGCATCACGCGCCACGGCTACCGCGCCTCGCAGCACGACCACCACAAGCTGTCCCCCAGGTACACACACACACACACACACACACACACACACACACACACACACACACAGAGACGAGCAGCGGCGCTGGGTGGCGCGCCCCACAAGCTGTCCCCCAGGTACACACACACACACACACACTGTACCCACTGTTCAGCATTTTGGGCCATATGTTACACGCCACAAACAACATTACCACAGTTACTTCCTGCACGCATACCAGGGCAATATCCAGGAAGGCTCTTTTAAACATATCCTAATGGACAACATTTCATTTTCTTTACCCTATATTTTTATTTGTTATTCGGAAAGTTTATAGAAAATTAGTGGACCCGTATTTTTTTATTTTGTATATACATAAATTTTTGCATGTTATTTTTAACTTTAAAGTTAATTATTTTAAAACCGGAAGTGACGTCACATATAAGGCTAAATTTTTATTTTTGTCTATTGCCTGAGTCTCTAAAAAAACATAAATGACACTGACAAGTGACATTTAAACTTTGTTTACATGCCAACCAACAAATGGGTCATTTTCAAATGACCTTGATATTTCTAATGATGGAAAGTAGGTACTTATCATGTAAAAAAATAAGCAGAAGCATTTTTTCAGCTGTGTAGGCGGTGGCATGCTCTGGGACATATTATATAGAGGTCATCTCTTAATAATAAATAAAAAAAATAGTCAGAAAGTGTCAGAACAGAATTAATGAAAATGACCCAAATAAACAACAACGCACAGTGTTTTATGAACCCTATTTTTGTGTCATCTCGGTTTTTTTGCAAAATCTTATAGTTTTCATCATTTTAAACACTTTAGTAAAACTCCGAAGGTTCTATCACTTCTAGTTTATTTTTAAAAAAATCTTAAAGTTTCACTTTATCCGGGTTCCGAAAATCACAAAAAATATTATTAAAATATAACTATGCGATACAATTAAATTTCAATAGCATGCATGGAATACACATATTAAGACATACATTATAGCAAAATTTCATACATCAAATCTAAATAGTTACTGAAATATTCGTATTATTCTCTCTTTTCATTTTTGTGTTTTAAAACCCGAATAACCGCGTATTAGATCGAGATTTTCAGTACATAGGTAGTCCTGGTATGCCTCTATCATAATTATTAATACCAGCATCTAATACCGCGTTATTCAGAAGTTATTATTATTTGTTTATTTTTTTTAGGGTTGTCACTCACAAACCGGATAAAGACAAAGAGTGATCCGGATATAAAAAATATGCGGTAATTAAAATGCGTACTTGTAAATGATTATAATTGAATTCTAAAGGTCATATTTCATGCAGAACAACTAAAAAAGATATTTGGCTTGTTTTTTTAATTTTTAAAATCTCAGAAATTGTTAAGTTTTGGATCATATATTATAGGGTTTAATCGTATGAAAATTCTTTTCTCTATAACCTCGTAAAAGGATCAGCTCTACTTACCAATAACCATGTAAACATATGGTTGAAAAACATAACCTTCCATGCAGTCGGGTAAAACTAGTCTGGGGGCACGACAGTGCCCCAGCCAAGTCTCGAGAAAAACGGGCACGGCCGTACCATCTTTTCTCGAAGCGATTCGCGGCAGTTTCGCACCCCCTATATCTTCGATGTGGACAAAGCTAGGAGTTTAAAGTTTCGGTGAATAATAGTAGGCATTATAAAAAGCTTAATTTCGAAATTACATGCCAACTGAATTAATAGTTTAGGAGTTTCGGTCGATCAAAGTTACACCATTTTGTCACTCACTGACTCACTGACTAACTGACAGATCCAATCATAACCAGCCACCTTTCGCAAGTCGTCACCCCATCTAGCCGGAGGGCGTCCCACACTACGTTTGCCTAGTCGCGGCCTCAACTCCAGAACACGTTTACCGCATCGGTCATCGGTTCTTCGACAGATGTGACCAGCCCACTACCACTTAAGCTTACTAACTTGGTGAGCTATGTCGGTGACTTTAGTTCTCTGTCGGATTACTTCGTTCCGGATGCGATTTTTCAGAGAGACTACAAGCATAGCTCTTTCCATAGCTCGCTGAGTGTCCTTCAGTTTGTGAACCAGTCCTACTGTAAGTGTCCACGTTTCAGCCCCATAGGTCATGGGGCCTATGGGGAACATAGGCCAAAATTAATACAAATTACCTAATACAGCTCATAATTTATAATAATTTATTACATTAATAAACCTGAAACTAGATGGCATTGCCGGATGCATTCTACATCGCGGCATGGTTTCGTTACAGAGCGCAGTCTAAGTAGGTACCTTCAACACTTACAAAAAATAAATGAGATCCCACCAAAAACATTAAATGTAAAAAGTGCCAAGTCTCTCGATGCAGTCTTTCCATCGTAAAAAGTTATGAGTCCCATAGAAGCCAAGCCCTATTCAAATTATTTTGTAGTTATAAATCAACATGTAGTAATTTTATCAATAGTTTTCTTTATATTATAATTATAGTGACTTGTAATTTATTTAAAAAAGAAAAAGGCAAACGACATTAAATTTCGTGGATAAAATAGTAAAGCTAAATTTCTAAATAACAGATTTCTTATCTCTGTCAGAAAAAATAAAAACCGGATGTAAAATATTAGTTTATGAGGAGTGACAACCCTACATCCGAAAAATCCGGTTAAAACTTAGTTTAACGATAACTTCTGAATAACGCGGTATTAGATGCTGGTATTAATAATGATCATAGAAGCATACCGGGACTACCTATGTACTGAAAATCTCGATCTAATACGCGGTTATTCGGGTTTTAAAGCACAAAAATGAAAAGAGAGAATAATACGAATATTTCAGTAACAATTTAGATTTGATGTATGAAATTTTGCTATAATGTATGTCTTAATATGTGTATCCCATACATGCTATTGAAATTTAATTGTATCGCATAGTTATATTTTAATAATATTTTTTGTGATTTTCGGAACCCGGATAAAGTGAAACTTTAGGATTTTTTTAAAAATAAACTAGAAGTGATAGAAACTTCGGAGTTTTACTAAAGTGTTTAAAATGACGAAAACTATAAGATTTTGCAAAAAAACCGAGATGACACAAAAATAGGGTTCATAAAACACTGTGCAACGTCACGATAAAACGTCAACGTCAATCAAAAATGAAAGTGACAGTTACTTTGTTTTTAAATCTATAGGCTTTGATCATCAAAATGCATCGCACCTGATGCATGACGTCATGAGCACTTTTTTACTATTTTATGATTTTCTCGAAAATGATACATCCAAAAAATACAAAAACATTTTTTTTGTGGCCTTTAGAGCTAAATCTCGAAATGGTTTTCGATTTATAGCAGCTTTAGTTTTTTGAAATGTTGTCCATTTTCCAATTCCAGAGACTCGATGCGTTCGAACTTAAAGGCGGCGTACATGAACGCATCGCAGCGCAGCTCCACGCTGCCCGCCAACGCGTCTCTACCGCGCCAGTGAGCCGTCCCGCTCGCACGCGCCCGCCCGACCACTGCGAGACAGGGACAGAGAGAGGAAGAGGAATACAAGGTATTAGGGACCCAGTCTGAAGGTATTAATTACGACTCAATAGATCGGTAGGAGATTCTTAAGTTGTATATTTGTATCTTCAAACTCGGCGAGCCCGGTGTAGAAGATACGAAGTAGTTGGGAGCGCTGACAATAAATAGAACGTATAATTCCCGTTGAAGCTCTCTTATGTTCTACATCGGACGGAGTAGTGTTGAAACGATAGGTGATAGATAGATACAGTGATCGTCCATCTTTGTCTCGCATTTAGCGTGTCTTGTAAGGCGAAGGATATGTTGTTGATTCGTGATTTTGTAACAATATTTGTGTTGCATTACTCCTAACCTGACGATGCGAAGCCTAATTTACATATTTTTGTGATTATAATGTTTACGGACAAGTCTTACATGCCAATTATGTTTGCTCACAAAACAAACTTATAGTGTGAAGACTAACGAAATGACAAAGTAGAAATTATTTGTGAGTAATTAAAATGAGAATAGGTAGGGACGGTTTACCGCAAGTTCCGCCCACATTATGAAAGACTTGAAGGTGTTACAGGTAATTTTCTAGGCGTAGCTGAGAATGGCCGAGCCATCCAGACGTAACTAATGTTATTTATTCGGAGTCCTAAATACCGATTATTCGTGATACAATAATTATTTGATACGAGTTTTTATATTGCTTCTACATGTAGTGAAGCGATGCGGCATCTATTCCAGTGAAGCAGTTAAGCATTAGCTAGTCTTTTAATTGTGTTAGTATATTCAAGACGGTAGCCATAGCGATCTATAAGTACTTGAATGTGCCCTCGTCAATTAATAAAATGTACTTATTTTAGCATTCATACCAAGACAATGTGAACATTCATAACATGAAAATGTCAGTATACATTTTTCTGCTCAGGTTCACTGTTCAACACATTAACTAACTAAATCTTTACTAGTATACCTATTATAAGTACATTACATATTGTGTTGATTGATATTATAATGATCTTTGTTTCTTTGGCTTTATCTAATTGTTAATTCGCGCATTTATAAGGTTTCCATTGCTTCATTTAGGCACAGGTCTGTTTAGTGTTGTGTATCGGAGAAAGGTGATGGATACTTGAATTGTTTGTCTGCCAGCTTGATATCGAAGTGCATTTTGATAAAGAATTGTAACGTAAGTACATATTTGTACTGTCGATGGTGTTCTAACTGCGAGACCCACGCTCCGCATTCGACATCATGTAATGTACGAAACGTCAGAGAATTTATTTTTGTAATATAAATATTGTGTTTTCCAAAATAACATAGATTTATTTAATGGAACGCCACGTTGACTGTGTTGATGCCTAATAAAGTTACCTGCCTAATGTACAAAACTCAAAAACGTACAAACGTAGTGAATAGAACTTCTTTCCAAGTTTAGATGTTCCGATGTGTTAAATGTAGCTTCACAGTTCATGGTGGTGGCCACGGCGAGGCCCCTCATCACATGTCCACTGATGCACTGTTTTTAATGACACTTATTAAAATTTCTAGTTGCATTTTCCTACTAAATCGCACCACTTTGAGTAAAATAAGATTCTTCTAAGAGAGAAACGAATATTTTGTCACTTAATGAATCCCTATTGCAGCACCAGTTTAGTTGATAAGCGGTACTATTGTAGTGTACAGCGCGGTGCGTCGCTGCCCCGCGTGGCTGTTTCATGATCGACCAAGTTTTGCTCATCGCAATAAATCGAATACCGTGCCATATCCACACCGACCCCGCGGTCCACCCTTGCTCAATCCCGCACGACTCTCTCGCGTGTTACTTAAATTTGAAAAGACTTTCCTAACGACTAATGAGCTTCCCCAAATCACATGATTTTTCGTAGTATAGTGTAAATTTTTGAGCTTATTTCCACGTTCTTGTAGTTACACACTAACGGGTCCCTAGGATCAAAGTGTTATAAAACCAGTGTCTTAACCGCATACTTGTAGTTATTTAAAACGTAGATATAACTAGTAAAAAATCACGATTAGGTGCCAAAATTTTATATCTTACAAAATTAAAGAACTGCAAGTGAATATTCTTTACTAGAACTCGTGCAGACTGCAACATGGTTGTTATTGGACGCCGATATCTGGGATCGTAGTTACTACGCATATTATAGTGTCGCTGGTATATAACTCGTGGCTGTACATAAGGTGGCACGCCTTGTGATGGTGAAGTACAAAGGTAGGCGACACCCGTGGTGCTAGGCGGAAGGGCCTCCGACGCTTGTTGTTATTTATACTTCTTGTTCTCGTTAAAAGTTATACGCGCTGTTTATTATTGCTCCATGATCACTGTTTACATTCCTCCAACGAAAGCTATGTTGAGTTTTGTTTATCGTAGTTTTATATCGACTCAAGTCGAGCTCGCCCCGGTCTGTAGGCCGGTGGTTGAGCCTTCACTTGTTTTGTGTAAATGCTTTTATTTTTGTAGTCTTAAGTTCAAACAATCTCTGATTTATGTATCGATATAGGAATTTCAACATTACGTACGTACTTAAGTTTTGGAAAATTAGCAGTCCATCGTAGTTCTGCCTACGCTTATTTTTGAGATGCATTTTGAAATTTATTTTTAGGGCAGCTATGTGTTTTGATTTGTTCATTCATTATCACTCTCATTCCTTGTGTATCTGTCTTATTTGTTTGAAATGGTTTGTTTGCCAAAGATATTATTGAAATTCAGAATTGACGAAATTTACAATTTGTTTCGAATTTAATAGAGTTCATATTACTTTTATCTTCCATTTATTTTTTTGGTGTTAATCTAATACTTACTATGCATAATTAATTCGTTTTATACATTTCGTTGTTGAAAGTATTTTTGATGGAATGCATTATTGCAAATGAAGCTAAAATACTTCCAAAACGTGTTTATCTATAATATAATAAACTGTGAAAAATCATGTTTATGTAAATTATTTATTACTACATATTTCATTACATTTATATACGTTATTTATCAGCTACAGTTGTAAGTTCCTAACTTAGCTAGCTTCTCATAATCTGTAAAGATATTCTCAAGTAGCTTGTTGCTGATAGTTCATTTTGTATAACAATTTTATAGTTAGTGGGTATATTTTTATGTTAATAATATAATATCGATGAATCTATTATTTCGTACATGGATATATGGTAAGGAATTGAGTCATTGTTGTTTCTGTGTGTGTAGGCTGTTCCCACACACTGCAATATACTACCCACGTGCCTTAGCTACGGCCCATGCCCATATCACGTAGGACTATGTTATGTATCAATAGTTGTAATGTACATATGTTTTTAAATAAACCAATATTTTATGGATTTTTTAAGGAATTTGTATATTGTAAAGATTATTAATTTTATCATAAAATTAATGCCTAGCTTTTAAGTGCTACATTTGTGAAAATAAATAACATTTTAATTAAAACCATGTTTTTTATTGATGTAACCAAAATATAATCTAACAAAAACCATGGAATTACTATCATATAAAATTTATTGCATAGATTTCAACAAAAACAAATGGGTTAACGATTTAAAAATAACAACGTTTATAAATAAATGCATAAATAGTATCTGAACTTAATTAACATTCTGTTCTAATAGAAATAACTTAGTCAACGAGACAATAACGTGATGTGAAAAAACATTGCAGTTTAGAAGTAAGTCCTGATAAAAATAGTACCTAATTACAGTGTAACTAACACCTTGAGTGCTTGTGCAATCTTCTAAAAACAAGACTACAGTGTCTATAAAACTACAACTAAACTTTTTGCATTCAAAATACTGATCAAATTAACTTAAAATCTAACTTACATTACGAGTATAACATCTCATGAATCTCCGCTTCAGACTGTTTCTATAAAATTCCCGATTAGAAAGAGACGGCAGATCTACCTCGG
The DNA here is from genome assembly GCF_932276165.1 of Plutella xylostella. NCBI lineage: Eukaryota > Metazoa > Arthropoda > Insecta > Lepidoptera > Plutellidae > Plutella > Plutella xylostella. The sequence goes on along the minus strand of NC_063984.1, from coordinate 3,035,588 downwards.
GCGTTGTTCAAACAGCGTCCTTACGCCGCTTGTGGTAAGAGTGAACACTGTGTGTGTAGTGTGTTCAGAACAGTCCGACGGCCTTCTTGAGTTCCCGTTGCTTCCAGCCGGGCAGCGAGCGGAACTCCGTGTAGGGCATGCTGAACGTCGCCACGAAGTCGTCGTGCGTCAGGTACAGCTGCAAACAAAATATATTGAAGCAAGGAGCAGGCTTAAATTCTATAAGGATATTGAGTCTGATTGTCCTAAAATATAGCAGGCAGCTCCGTGTACCCATATGTCATCAGCATCAGCCTGTAATCGTCTACTGCTGGGCATAGGCTATCCCAAGGACTACTCTGTCCTCCGAGGACAAAGTGTGCCCGCTGCCTCTTCTCATCCTTCCTATACCGGCTACATGTTGGTGGTTGATCCACCAGGCAGAGGGCATCCACACGGTACTTTTGTCTATATTTATATTCGTGGTCTCCGCTCGAGAACTCGTATATCCCAACATTTATCGGTATTTCGGCAGTATAGGCAGGCTTACGGCTACTTTAGCAATGCATAGCCATTAGCCACCATTGACGTCGCCTAGTTTTGAAATATCCCACCCGGACCTCCAAGGAGACCCAGGAGAGTTCTCTTGGCATTGGTTAGTTAGTGTACCTACTAACCTCTTAATCTTATTTATATAGACCTACCTCTTTAGCCAGCGGGTCAACATCCGGCGGCAGCTGGTCGCGCGCGCCGCGCAGCACGGCCGGCGGGTACTTCTCGTGCTGGTCGAAGCGGAACGCGCTGTTGCCGCTCAGCAGCGCGCTGTTGCCGCCCTGCACTATCGCCTTGCCTTCGAGCGCGCTGATGATCGCGTTGAATGTTTTGTGGCCCTGGAGAGAGTTAGGTTAGGTATGTTAACATTTGTACCCTGTTTGACTGTAAATGTAAAGGGTCTCGTAATTTAAAATCTTTATTGTATAGCTACATATTCTGAAAGAATTGAGCAATAAGACTGGTTAGTAAATATGGAAGAAGGTCACTTTTCAGTGCCCTTAGACTACCATTTTGGGGATAGGAAATCATGCTCCACATCATGCCGTGCTTTAACTCCTGCTCTCGTGCGGATGTGCCCAATGACACCGAGATAGTTAGCGGTCTGTACGTCAGACTTGGGAAAACATTAGACATGGTTTCATAGATGGACATGACATAAATAAGTAGACATGGATGTAAGTGTTACCTTCCACATGTTGTGCTTCCAGTGCGGGAAGTAGCCGGTGAAGTGCGGCGGCTCGCGGCCCTGCGCCAGCACCAGCACCGGCGTCTCCATGTCGCGCGCCGCCGGGTCTGCCAATAGGTATCAAGTTTACAATACGAAACTAGTGTCATTGTCATACATGTTTATTGTACTGTGGGGTTATCAAAACGAAGTAACATTTACATAGTAATTATTAGTGACAAATTCAATACAATATTTGAATTTTGAACCCGAAAATCGATGTCAAAAGAAGTTTGCGATAAGGGACCCCGACCATAGGCACTATCCCTATTATGACTAGACCAGTAGTGTATTGAGAAAGCCTTCCTTAGTGACGTATCAACTATACTTTGTGGGCATACGCCGGGCGCAGTCAGCGACTGACAACATCTGACTGGTTAATCCTTTCACAACGGTGACAACCCCTATTGGTCACCGACACTCTAAACATTTTAAATGATAAGATTTCTAAGTAACTGTCCTCACCCTGCGCCAGATATGCGCGTGCTAACTGCAGCGCGTGGTCGCGCGCGCGCGGGCCGGCGTGCGCGCCGAGCCACACGAACAGCGCGCAGTGCGCGTCCAGCACGCACGCCATCTCCGCGCACAGCTCGTACTGAGTGAACGAGATTATTTCTTCGACTGTGGGGATGAAATTATGAGGTTAGATTTTTATGCAGTAATAAAACGTAGTGGGAGAGGCTGGACCGACAGACAGGTATATAGTGGGTTTAGCTGTGCCTGCGTATCCAGAACTAGTTGCTGTTGTCTGCGACGTTTTATGCAAACTTTTTAAGGTCGCATACTGCTACTCTCAAAATGTAACTCAAATCTATCTCCTTCCAGCTAAATTTCACATATCGCATTAAATTGGCCAAATCGATGTAGGTAAAATTTAGCTAGATGGAGATAGATTTGAGTTACATTTTGGGAGTAGCATATCTTATCTAACTATCAAAGATATGTAATTCTAGGTAACATCAACTCACAAGAATACTGCCCCGGCGCCCCCATCGCGGCGTAGAACAGTCGGGGCGGCAGCGGCTTCTCCATCTCGCGCGGGGGCGCCGCCTGCAGCCAGCCGCGCCGCGCGCCCAGAACCGCCCACAGGTCGTCTTTCTCGTTACCTGAATTAATACAAAATTACTTATATAGTTAATCAAAAAAAACCTTTACGCCGTAGATATTTAGGTACTAGATTGGACGGAAAGATATATTTTGAAATTACAGTTAGAATTTACAACAAAAGCAAAATCAGGCTCGAAGGACCAAAAAAAGTAGGGGTGTGTAATTGATATATGGGGCTGATGGACTCTAAAGAGTGACAAAGAAAACCGCCCGGATTGAATGTTGTCAAATTACTGAATTCATTGTAAATGTTGCGCGTGTAAGAAAGTGATGACGGTGCCACCTACATGAGAAATGTACGTTGCTCGTACACCATCTGTGATATAAAGTGGTGTAACTGGTAGGTTAGGTTAGGTAGGTCGACTGGCGAGTACTTGCGCAGACCAGGGAGAAGTGGCGTCTTTTGGTAGCGGAGGCCAAGATCCACTTTGGGTCAACGCGCCATCAAGAGAGAGAGAGAGAGAGAGAGAGTAACTGGTAGGTATAGCCTCACTGCAATGACGTGGTCACCAGGCGCGGATCCACCCATATGGGCAAGATGGGCATGCCCATCACCTAAATGACTTGCCATATCACCCCACAGGATTTTGAATAAGTATAACCACTTTCGTATTGCTGTTTTTTATAGGTAATTATGTTGGTGGTGATGATTTCGGGTTATGCTAAATATATTTTTTCCACCTCGAAAGCCCTCCGGATAGTTAAAGAATTCTAAAACCATAAAATTTTCGGTCATGAAAACCAAGAGTCTGAGACAGTCTGAGTTTTTTTATTTACGTATAACAACGAGACTAGTTTGATCTCAATAATCCAAATAGTTTTTATCCTACAGTTTTTATGAAAAACGTATAGATTTTGATCAAATAAAAAAAAAACAATGTGTTGTTTTTCGAACCCGACAAACGTTAAGGGTAGATTCTACGAGTGATTTCATCGAAAAAAAAAACCCATATTTGGGATCAAATCTCAAGATTATAGAAATGGCGGCCATTTTAAAATTTTAGATACTTAGTTTTTTCGTTTTCTTCATAAAAATCATATCTCGAGATTTAAACGCCTTACGGATATGAAATTAATTGCTGTTATCCGCAAAAAGCCATCTCTATCCAATAAAATATCCACATTTGCTAAAAGTTGCATAAAATAAGTTAAAAGTACCTAATCTATTCTACACCTAATTAATACTTAACTACCTCGACGTAGAGATACGGTTTTGGTATCATTGTTTAGCTTAACTCAAATACTTTTAAAATAATACATAAAAATACCATCAAAGCGGGGCTATTTTCAAAGCAATTCAAGTAAATGACAATTTTTACTGTTTGCTATTGCCTATAAAACTAGATTAGGTGCTTTTAACTTATTTTATGTAAGTTTTTAGCAAACGTGGATATTTTAATTGGATAGAGATGACTTTTTGCGAATAAAACCAATTTATTTTATGTCGGTAAGGCGTTTAAATCTCGAGATATGATTTTTATGAAGAAGACGAAAAACTTACCCCCTTATTCATAGAAAAGTTACAATACGTTTTAACTAATAAACTGTTTTGTCCCTCTCTGTCAAAGAACAAATTGTACTTTGTCGGAGAGGGACAAAACAGTTTATTAGTTAAAACGTTTTGTAACTTCTCTATGAATAAGGGGGTAAGTATATAAAATTTTATTAATTAAAATGGCCGCCATTTCTATAATATTGAGATTTGGCCCCACATATCACTCGTAGAATCTACCCTTAAAGTTTGTCGGGTTCGAAAAACAACACATTATATATTTTTTTAAATGGGTAATTTCATAATTTGGTGTCGACATTGGAAATTTGAACTTTTTTATTGTTTGTGAGTGTGAATATCTAACAAAATTATACGAGTTATGTGTCTATAACTCTTGATAAAAAAACTATCATTTTTTTTTTGTTTTTTTTGTCTAAAATTGCCATAGTATGAAGGCTCAGATAAAAAATAAATCTTAATTCTTTCCTTATATAGCTACTTAAAAAAATTATTGAAATATTGCCTCAGCCATAACTCATAGCGCGGTCATTTGGAGGGGTTCGATCCACATGGTTTTAAGGCAATTTCTGTTGTCTTTAAATACACCTTTTTAACAATACCCCACGCGATGTTTTTTATACCACTTTAAGCCAAAACTAAACGGGTAATGATAAAACTTAAAGCTTAGAATTAAGCGAAGCGTCCGTAGTCGAGCGGGCCTCAGTGATCGTAACTGATCGCTGAGGTTAAGCAACAACTGACACGGTCAGCCATTGGATGGGTGACCAATTTTCAAGTGGTGCTTTTCTGGACGCTTCCGTGCTTCTGACGGCACGTTAAGCCGTGGGTCCCGGTTACTGCTTCGGCAGCAGTCGTTAAGCCTAGTCAGAGGCCTTCGGGCGGTTTGAAAACATCTGACAGTCGGGTTGCCCACTTACCCAACTCTCTCAGCACACGCTTGCTTGTGTTGGGATCCACCAACCCGCACTTGGCCAGCGTGGTGGACTAGGCCTAAACCCTTCCTTCATTGGAAGGAGACCCGTGCCCCAGCAGTGGGGACGTAATGGGTCGTGATGATGATGAAAGCTTAGAATTATCAGAACCTACTTACGGGCTTATTTTTTACGCAGATTTCCCACGGGAAAATCTTTCAAGGCGAAGCGAAGCTTGCGGGAAATGCTATTAATTAAAATACATATTTGAATCCAAATTGAGGAAATCGGATACATTGTTTTTATTTTAAATAGCTGTAGGTATCGTAACTATTTGGCCTATCAGAATAAAATAAGCCTCAAATAAATGAGAATTTAGTCTAGTGGTATACGTTGTATAGAAACTTTTGCCGTAACACACTTATTTATTCGTTAAAAAAATTCAGGGCTTTTGAGGAGGAAAATTTGCATTTAGTAAGCATCATAATATTATGAACGCCACCAACATACTCGTACAAAAAATCTGCTATCAGTACCTCAAGGCGAGGCAAAGGCAAAACCACCTTTTTTCAAACAGATATTTCTCATAGATAGGTATACAAATTTTTCGAGCCCGACAAAGTAATAAAAAAGTATATTTTTTTTGGGGTAAGAACCTAACGTGAGGATGATTTTTTTCCCATTGTTTTTATGGTGTGTGGTATCGTTGAATAGGTCTTTCAAAAATATTATAGGTATAGGTACTCATACATTTTTTGATTCAGTGATTGGTTTACGAAATATTAAGCTTCAAAGTGCTAATTTTTGTAAGGCTCAAGTGTCACCCCCCTCCCCCCTGCTGGCTAAACGGTTGGTCCAAAAAATACAAAAAAAATCACGGATGTAGTACATATGACGAAATTAAAAGGAAAACTATCTCAGGTAAGTTGACTTGTACGGAACCCTCAGTCCAACTCGCACTTGGCCGGGTTTTTTTTAATTGTTCATCACCTATTTTGAGGTCTGGATCCGCGCCTGGTGGTCACTGTCCGTACCTTGCATAACAAGCGTGTGCGGCGCCGCGGCCATGTTCTTGGCGACCTCGCGCTCGTCGCCGGTGGCGGTGGCGGCGCACCACACCCAGGCGCGCGCGCCGTCGCGCAGGATGTAGCACGAGCCGCGGCCGGGAGCCGAACCCCGCACCTCGGCCCCGCGCGCCTCGCGGCTGTATTGGCCAGAGACGCGGATGAGCGCGCGCGATGGCGGGATCACGCGGCGCTCTGATGCTGGAATATACAAGGATGACATTTATAACGAGCTGATCAACATGACTGTGTTTAAGTTTGGTTGGATTGCTGGGTCAAAAATGCCTTTGTTACTTTCCAGAGTTCTACCATACAAGACACAAGTGAATTTAAGATACATATTTGAATTAACTTCTGATAATTTTGTTAATTATCATTTTCTATATTATTTCATACCTTAGTACCATACATCTTACAGTACTGCCTCTGTGGTCTAGTGGTAGAAGCTTCGCTTCATGACCCTGAGGTCCCGGGTTCGATTCCCGGTTGGGATGGGACCATCAATTTGTGTTTCTAAATTGTGGTTCTAAGTTTGGTTAGGACATAGAAGGCTGATGACCTGTTGTCCGAAACAGTGAAACGATCCATGCTGTCGGATGGGCATGTAAAGCAGTCGGTCCTGCGCCTAGCTCTCTCCAGTCGTGTCGGTCAATCCGTCCCATTGGGCTATGAGAGTGATGGAACAGAGAGTGCTCCTGTGTACTGCGCACACACTTGGGCACTATAATCTACTCCTGCGTAGATGGCTGATCTCAATTGAGATTGGCCGCCGTAGTCGAAATTCGGCTAGGAGGACATTATTATTATTATTACCATACATCTTAGTATTCAGAACTTTAACTTACGATCATAATCAGTGGCGCTGCCGACGTAGGTAATCATGCGCCCCTTGAAGATCTGCAGGAAGTGCGCCGGTTCCTTGCCTTGGTACACCCAAGCCTGAAAGGGGTATACAAAGCAATGGACAACATTTAAAAAAACTAAAGCTGCTATAAATCGAAAACCATTTCGAGATTTAGCTCTAAAGGCCACAAAAAAAATGTTTTTGTATTTTTTGGATGTATCATTTTCGAGAAAATCATAAAATAGTAAAAAAGTGCTGATGACGTCATGCATCAGGTGCGATGCATTTTGATGATCAAAGACTATAGATTTAAAAACAAAGTAACTGTCACTTTCATTTTTGATTGACGTTGACGTTTTATCGTGACGTTGTTGTTTATTTGGGTCATTTTCATTAATTCTGTTCTGACACTTTCTGACAATTTTTTATATTTATTATTAAGAGATGACCTCTATATAATATGTCCCAGAGCATGCCACCGCCTACACAGCTGAAAAAATGCTTCTGCTTATTTTTTTAACATGATAAGTACCTACTTTCCATCATCAGAAATATCAAGATTTGAAAATGACCCATTTGTTGGTTGGCATGTAAACAAAGTTTAAATGTCACTTGTCAGTGTCATTTATGTTTTTTTGCGAGACTTAGGCAATAGACAAAAATAAAAATTGAGCCTAATATGTAACGTCACTTCCGGTTTTAAAATAATTAACTTTAAAGTTAAAAATAACATGCAAAAATTTATGTATATACAAAATAAAAAAATACGGGTCCCCTAATTTTCTATAAACTTTCCGAATAACTAATAAAAATAAAGGGTAAAGAAAATGAAATGTTGTCCATTTATAATTTTAGCATGTTTTGACATTTTTATAATCAGACAGCAAGTTATTCAAATTGTGAATGATGGTAGAGTAGGTATTCACCTGGACAGGAAGACGCCCCAACTTAACGTAGAGGTCTTTGGCTTCTTTTGCACCCAAATTCCTCAAGTCATTTGGCGAAGAGCCACCCTGAAACACACAAAACAATGTGAAACATTAGTCTGCATATAAGCCTCTATAGGACATTAACACAATTTTTATGTTCGATTTGATTATTCGTTAGATGTTTTGCTATGGTTGTGGTCTTCGGCTGAGGAATAAACAACTACATACCATCCAGTAGTAGAGTATGGACTGGTCCCCAGTGGGCGCGTGGTACGTGTACAGCACGATGTAGCAGTCTCTATCAAAGAACACCGCTGCTTGCGGCTGCGGCACATCCACTAGCGCACCCGCCGGCCGCTCCTCCAGCGATGACGTCACAGAACGGTCCTGTGATGACGTCACGGAATGGTCTGCAGGCGACGTCATAGTGGTGTCGTCAGGTGACGTCACGTGACGCACGCGCCACACGCGCAGCGCGCCCGACCCGTCGTCCGGCAGTTGGGTCTGGAAAGAGCAGGGATGTTGGTAAAACGTTGGCGAATTTTAGTAGATTATTATGCTAACGTAAGGTCCCTAAGTCCCTAACGTTAACATCTACCTAATGGTAGTAACGTATTGCATTATGAGACTACCTTTCATAGATATCATAATACATAATAACTTAATTATATTAAACATAAAAATGTATTTGGCATACCTAAATACAAGCAAAATAAGGCATTAGAGTCAGTAGTTAGTTAGAAAATTAAATAGTTACCGAGGCATGTTATCTGAGGTTTAAGTAGGAAACTATACTTACATTAAATTTTGTCATGTAGGTACTTAATTAGACTGAGTCACCTTCTAAGCTATTACATGTGTATGTATTTATAAATAGCATATTGATTAAGATAGTAACTATTGTGCAACTTCTAAAAATATTTCATTTTTGTTTTGTTTGTTTACCTGTATGATTCACTCAATCGTTGACGTCATCTTGATAACCTACTGTGGGTACTCCCTACAATCTGATCTACCCACCAGATTGTAACTAACTACCTACGCAGTACATTATCTTTCCTTATATTATTATGATATGGTCTGCTGAAAAACAGTATTGGCGAGCGAGTGTTTGTTGCCAGAAATAATCAGTTGAATAGATATCTACCGTTAATACATCCGCTAGTAAAAATGGGAATTATGTGCCAAGTATTTTTGAATCCAAACCCGGACGGGTTCTACAGACCCGGCGACCGAGTGCTCGGGATAGTGAAGTACGCTCTGGACGAGGAGACCACTTTGCAGGACATCGAGCTGACCTTCCACGGCAAGGGAACTTGTAGCTGGAGCGAGACCAGCGGCACTGGCAGCAGCCAGACGACCACCACGTACCACGGCTCCGAGGTCATATTCAAGTACAACCGGAGCATCCTGCCCGGAGGGAAGCAGAACCACGGTGAAGGAAGCACGGTGACGCTGCCCGTTGGAGCCTACGAACACCCATTCGAGTTCCGCATTCGAGAGGGAGTGCCACCCTCGCATAAGGACAACATAGGAAAGATTACATACGAAGTCAGAGTGAAGTTCAAGAGACCAGGCATGTTTGAGTTCAATAGAGAAATATACGTCGAAATTACGGTTAAAAGTAAAGCCAGTTTTCTACCGCCCGAAGAACAAGAACCGATAAATTACGCAATGGAGAAAACTTTGCTTTTATCCAAGAAAAATAGAATAAACGTGGAAGCAGAGATACAGAGATCGTGTTTGTTAGCTGGTCAAAATGCTGAGCTGAAATTGGTTGTAAAAAATTATTCGAAAGTGACAGTTCCGTGCATACAAGCTGAACTGATAGAGAAGCGCATATACACAGCTAACTGCGGCAACAGCGAAAGTTACATTAAATATATTAGCGAGTGTAAGGCGCAGACAGATGGCGTGGCCGCGCAGAGCGGGGGGAGGTTCACCCTCACCGTGCCCACAGCCGCCGACATGTTCACTATACACAGCTCCAGCGTCATCTCCAAGCAGTACTTCGTGAAAGTGACCCTCAAGTTGCCGTTGCCCTACATAAATGCGTCGATGGAAGTTCCCCTAGATATCGCAAACACAGAATGGCCACGAGTCAATGAGAGGCGAAACCTGCCCAACACGTCAACATGGGTTCCCTCAGAGATAGGTGGGGAATGGTCGGGAGCCAGCGGGGTGGTCCTGCCGTCAGCGCCGCCCGCACCCGCGTCTGACCCGTTTACTGACGCTCCGCCGTCGTATGAAGAAGTCATGTCAGGGAATATCGTCAAAAAGTGACAATAAAACACAACATATCAAGATCGATTTTTTAAACCAACCATATCTTTTTGTCTGACGACGAGTGATTGATAAGATAAGAGTACGTATGCTGATTGCATATCCTACCTATAAAACATAGTACAACAAGGATATTGTGATATTTGTTATCACTGTTTGTTAGCGCTTGTTGTAGGATCTATAAAACTAAATCAGTGTGTTAAAATGGGTGTTATGTGTAATATACTGGTGAATCGAACCCCACGAGATTTCTACACACCGGGTGAGCCAGTTACTGGCATAGTTAAATATGCCGTGGACGAGGAGACAAAGTTTGAAGACATCGTGCTGTCATATGTCGGGAAAGGACACTGCAGCTGGAGCGAGAACACCGGCACCGGCAAGCACCGGCGGACGCGCCACTACTCCGGCACAGAAGAAATATTCAGAATCAACCTCAGTATCTTGCCAAAGGATAAAGCCCAAGATAATACAGTAGCCCTCCCCACCGGCGCCTACGAGGCACCCTTCCAGTTCATCACGCCGCACAACATACCACCCACGTACAAGGACCACACCGGAGAAATAAGCTACAAATTGAAAGTGAAATTCAAGAGGCCAGGCATATTTGAGACCAACAAAAAATTCCACACCGCCATTAATATTAAAAGCCAAGCCAACCCAGTAGTGCCTCAGGAACCCATCGTTTACGGAATAGACAAGACATTAGTCACAATGTTTTCTTCAAAGAAAAACAGGATAAATGTACAGGCCGAGATACAGAAGTCTTATTTGCGAGCCGGCGACCGCGCCGAGCTGAGGCTGGTGGTCAACAACGACTCCCGAGTGACCATACCACGAGTGCAGGCCGGCATTTATGAAAAACGCACCTACACAGCAAGCTGTGGTAAAACTAAAAGAATTTACAAATACATTAAGGCAAGTAAAACGAGATCACCGACTATACCTGATCGCAGTGTGTCGAACTTCACACTGAGCGTGCCTTCTACGGCGGAACTGTTCACGATACAGAACTGCAGGGTCGTAGCTAAAGAGTACTTTGTAAAAGTAACCCTGAAGCTTCCAATGCCCTACATCAATGCGTCAGTAGAAATCCCGGTAGTGATTTCTGGAGCGGAGTTGGTAGAAGTCAATGAGCTGACGGTAAGCATGCCTTCAACGTCGGCCGGGCCTTCTACTGAAGCACCGCCGACGTATGAAGAGGCGATGCATGACACCGTACCGACGTATAAGAAAATGCCTCTCTAATCTTGAAGAGTTAAATTAAGATTTTTATACAAAAAATAACTATTGACGAATAAATAAATATATTTTTGTACTTTTACTCGTGTTTTTTATTTCCTAGCGATACAGTCATCATTAGTTTCTGGTGTTATCATTCCAAAACCGAATTGTCTATTTTCTCGTATGTTACACGCCGCTTTTGCGCCGAATATTGGGTCTATAAGTATTAGGAAGTCTACAAAGCAATAATATTACCACTGCTTCTCTATTCCTCGGAGACCTGGTGCCTTTATAGAGGTGATATTAGACGACTGGATGTGTTCCACATGAGGTGCCTACGATCAGTTCTGCGAGTCACCTGGGAGGATCGTGTGCCTAACTCGGAGATTCTTCGTCGCGCCAACATGACCGGCATGGAGTGCCTACTTATGAAAGGACAGCTAAGATGGTGTGGCCACCTGGTGCGGATGGACGACTCCAGATTGCCAAAGTCTGTCTTTTACTCTGAGCTGTCGAATGGGAAACGGAGAGTCGGAGGCCAGCACTTACGGTACAAGGACGTACTGAAGCGTCACCTGGTATCGTGCGACATATCTTGTGAGACGTGGGAGGAACTGGCCCAGAACAGACGCGAATGGCGAAATGCAGTCATGAAAGGCACGGCCAATTTTGAACACGCCCGGCTCCAAGACCTTGACACCAAACGCCAGCATCGGAAAGCTCGCCCAAAGCCCACCTACGACTACACATACAACTCAAGTGGCCAGCTCTTCTGCTACACCTGCCGAAGAGTATTCAAAACAAAGTTCGGGTTCGCCAGCCACTGCCGAGCACACGCCCGGAACTAGCTCGGTGTCGCCGTCGACGGATACGTCGTGGAGGACATCATCATTAGGAAGTTTAGTATACAGTGTGTACTGACCTCGGCCGCGAGCCAGGAGTTGGTGGCGAGGCTGACGGCGTCGAGGCGCGTGCGCGCGGCGCGCAGCCGGCCCTCGCGCCACAGGTCACTCGATCTTTGGGGTCCTCATCCCAAAGCCGAACAGTCAACGAACCAAATGATAATTGCCGCTTTTGACGAGGCATGCTGGGTCTAAACATTAGGGTACTGTCAAAGTTTCTATGGAGGAGCAAATATTTTATTCGCGAATTTCCAAATCTCATATTGGGCGAAAGTTCAGATTGACCCCCTATCGGCTTCCACTTTTGCTACTCCTGTAGATACTGGGACTTTCAGGATATAGTGTGCACTGACCTCGGCCGCGAGCCAGGAGTTGGTGGCGAGGCTGACGGCGTCGAGGCGCGTGGTGGCGCAGCGCGCGGCGCGCAGCCGGCCCTCGCGCCGCTGGTCGCTCCAGCGCCAGCCCATGAATAGCGCTGCGAATTCTAGCGGCTCTCTGGAATGTAGGTTTGGTTTTTGAGATTAAAGTTTCAGCAGGATGAGTAAAACTCGGGCTACCGAGTATGAGGGGTTTAAAGTTAAGGGGATAAGCAGAAAGGTTCCAGCGTTTTCCTTTCGTAGGTATATTATGACGCAGGTAGGCAGGTAACTATTAGGAAAACCCCCAGGAAGAACAGAATATAGTGTCGTTGTTATTGTATCCCTATCCATTCTAATTAACTATCTAGAGGAGGTACAGGCAATAGTGCACATAACTTTTACAAAACGTCTGCAATCTGCATGCTCCACCCTTAACTTATTTTTTAGGTAATAGGTACACTGTATAATCGATTCTGCTATAGCTATATAAACCCATGAATGGGTAGTTTACCTGCCAGCCGGCGTGACGCTGACGGGTCCCTGGTGCCTCCGCGCCCGCGCCAGCCCGCGCGCCGCCGCCAGCGCCCCGCGCGCCGCCGCCGCCCCCGCGCCCGCGCCCACCCACGCCCACACGCCGCGGGACCCCGCGTCCACTATGTATACTCCCTGGAATAGGGTAGAGGAGAATATTATTATTATTTAACTCTTTATTTTACAAATATTACAAATAATGCATTTTCTGCAATATTAGTGAGAATAAGTGGCATTCTACTGGAACAGTCTCGAGCAAAGCCCAACTAACACCGTAGCGTTAAAAAAACTCTCATATAACTTGTATAATGGTTCCATTCGAAAATTAAAGTGTTAAGACATAGCTGTATAAGAGTGTAGGAGAGTGCTCTAACTCACTTATAACCACGAAAGAGGCCCACGATTTTGAGAGTAAAGGCTTTAGAAAGTCTGTAAAACGGTGTCATTGAAGTGTTTAAGTTATAGAAAGCCTGTAGTACGGTGTCATTGAAGTGCTAAAGTTACTATAGAAGAGCGTTTAATCACTCTCAGCTAGAACTTTTACCGGTATAGTTGTAGTTGTAGAATGGTTATTTGACTCCCTGACTCTTATTTGTTTGGTAAAAAAGGGTTAAGTGAGTATGTAACCGTTTTTTGAATATACTTTTTCCATACAAGTTGTATGTCTTTGAAAATAATAGTGTCAACAGCAATCATACGCGACAGTATTAGAGTGACAGTATTGATCATTACTAAATAACAGTAAATATAATATATTTACTTGACTTAACATGTTTTGTGAATTGAAAATAACATGCCATTGTAATTTTACTGTAATGTATACCATATTTCCCACCTCAATTTTAATGCGCTCCGAATTTATTAAGGATTTCAAATGAAACATAAGTAAGTAAATATAAAATAGACGACTCAATTTTGTATTTTTTTTGTATCCTTGCTGTATGTTCATTAGTTTCATAAATCGATTGGCATGACTGGAATGACAAAATTCACATAAATAAGTAAGTATTTTAAAGCAAAATATTGTTTATCCCAGCAATTTATAGGTTAGGTCGCCAACGCAAATGGCTAACTTACATTTGAGACATATAGACTCACCTAAGTCATCTATTACACTTTTTGAAATAGAACATCCTTAGCCAAGGGTATTATGCAGTCTTAGTCGACCCGCACAGTCTTGCTTAACACCGTTACTTTTACAGTCTACTTGCCTAACGCAATAAGCGTAAGTTAAGTTAACCTTAAAGATAAAAACTGCATTGTTGAGTTTTCCAACACTGTAAGAATCTTGACTTACTGCACTCTTGACAAAATCTCTTTTATAACCAATTCCTGCAGCCTAAATTCAATATGACACCTAAAGATTTATATGAGTATTAAAGGAAACCACTTAACAACCATAAGTGTTAACAGGTGTCAGTGAGCACTCTTGTATAGCTTTAGGTTCTAGAAACAGTTTAAACCTATAACATCTTAATTATAATTGCTTTGACTATTACCATTTTAACACTTAAACCTGCTGTTAACACTAATTTCATTTGTTAACTCATCTTTATCGCTTTATGTTACAACTGAGATAACTATAACACAGTTATACAGGTTAAAGTTATAAAAATAGCTGTAACTGAGGGTAAAATGTTTGTTGGGAGACAACTGACCCCTCTCGAGTACAGCCAGTCACTCACAAACACACGCCTGATGCAAAGACGACAATGTTGTCTGAGATTCTGAAAACTGTATTGCCTAGTCCGAGTAGATAATTTCAATTTATGAAGCGAGCACACAAGTAAATTAAAATAACTCAAACCTTAGGTTTCTCTTCGAATGGACAAATACATTACATATTATAGTCTTTTAAGTGTTAAGTACCTTCGAATGAACTTGTAAATACAACATTCAATTCAATTGAACATTCAACCCTTGCACTAAGGTCTACAACAACACTCACATCGTCAGCCAAGTCGCTCCTATACAGCGGTGCCCGCTTGACCTCCTCGAGCCGGGCGGCGGGGCGCTGCGAGGGGGCGGTCAGGTGAGAGGGGCGCGGGGACTGCGTCGCCTTGTAGAGGCGCGCCGGCCGGGGAGGCTCCGCTGAGGGACATAGGTTCTTTATGAGTGCAGGGTATATAAGATGGTTATAGGTCAAATTTTAAAGCAAAAAGGCATCTCATTTAGATTGACTTGTGTCTTTTGGAGGAGCACCATAACAGTAACTACTACCTACTCCACTTGACCACGTATCTATGCTTCAGTAGGGTGGAGGAAAGCTTACGTTGCCTGTTACACATATAACAGGAATTCTTCTTCACACGAGGTATTTTACGCCCGGGATCACATGTCAACTATTTTTTGAAAGACATAAAGCTAGATATACACACATACATACCTATAGGAGTGGCGGGCCGGACGGCGCGCGCGCGCAGCTCGAGCAGCGCGTCCAGCAGCGCGCGGTCGGCGGGCGGCAGCGTGTTCTCGTACCGTCGTGCGCATGTGTAGGTACCTACCTATAGGAGTGGCGGGCCGGACGGCGCGCGCGCGCAGCTCGAGCAGCGCGTCCAGCAGCGCGCGGTCGGCGGGCGGCAGCGTGTTCTCGTACCGTCGTGCGCATGTGTAGGTACCTACCTATAGGAGTGGCGGGCCGGACGGCGCGCGCGCGCAGCTCGAGCAGCGCGTCCAGCAGCGCGCGGTCGGCGGGCGGCAGCGTGTTCTCGTACCCGTCGTGAGCGATGGCGATGCGCCGCGCCGTCATGCCTTTGTCGGCCCCTCGCGCCATGCGGTATGCGATCTGTGGGTGGAAGAAGCAAAAAAATATTAGGCAGAACAGTGTTGGTCACATTTACCAGAACGTCTACCCATCTACATAACTAGTTGGTGCTCTGGCTTTCCTAGCCTAGCCTACTCGCAATAGTCGCAGTGTCAAGTCTTTCAACAGCACAGATTATGGTCGAAACCATGGTGTATAGGATGGTCGAAACCCTTTTTACGGACGGAGAAACTCCAAGCAACTAGCCGACAAACTACAAAGAGTTTCAAACATTGCCTCTATTACCTTAGCCCCAAAGATCTTCTCCACAAGATTAGCGGTCCGTCCTAGCCACAGCACGAGCAGCGCCGGAGCATCCAGTACAAACACTCCGTCAGCCGCCAGCTGCGCCCAGCTCACCGGCTCCAGCTGGGTGAGGACTGGGCGGCGTTAGAAGGCTTTTGTGACCTCTCTCCATTCAAGAGTCATCAGATTCCCACATTCTAAGCACTGACAACCTATTGATCTCCATCGAATGCGAGCTTTCAGAGAGCATGTAAGCCAGCAAGTATCTCCTGCCTATCATTAAGTTACTTACAAAGATAAGAATGTCTTTATTACCTTAGCCCCAAAGATCTTCTCCACCAGATTAGCGGTCCGTCCGAGCCACAGCACGAGCAGCGCGGGAGCATCCAGTACAAACACTCCGTCAGCGGCCAGCTGCGCCCAGCTCACCGGCTCCAGTTGTATGAGGACTGGGCGGCGCCCGCGCACGCGGTACAGCCGGACCGAGGAGGTGAGAGAGTTGGAGCCGCTGCGGAGGATCCTGTGGGATGGGGGGAATACAGGTGAATTATTATAATTGACATGTCGGTAACTTGTTTTGTGGTAACACGAGAGACTAGGGTTTATCACCGTGGTGGTGAAACAGAATCTATTTAAAAGTGCAAATGTTGACCTTTGCCATCGAGCTAACGGTTTGGTATGCAGCCCGAAGGGCGAAATAGCGAGTATTTAGCGGAAAGCAGAAGGTTCACATCCAAATAATGTCAATGTAATTCATTCTCACATTGCCAAAACTTTATTTGTGTTTTCATAACTTAAACCCACCTGATACCATCGCGGAAGTACGACAGCAGTCGCGGCGACTCCTTGGTGGCGGTCTCGCGGTGCACAACGGCGGGGGCGCCAAGGTGGGCCGCCAGCTGCGCGCCCCGCCGCAGCGCTAGCGCCCCCAGCGCCCCGCCGCGCTCGCCGCCCCACGCGTGGATGTGCCGCTCTGCGTACTCGTTGCCGTTTTCTTTTATCTCTCGACGCTATTAAAATATCAATTAAGATTAGGTAGGTACTTATTGCATTTTACAACCGTAAAGTTGTAAGTGATTATATATGTATAGATTGTCTTAATGTGTAGTTTTCCTTTAATATCCGTAATAAGATGCTTTTAAGATTCCAATGAAGATTAGGAAATGGCTATCTGTAAAGTGTAGTCGTAAAAAATGTTGTAAAGGTTCGAAATGGCAAAGCACTACGCTCTCTAATCGAATTCCTGAAGTACATACTGACATACAAACACATTAACGCCTGCATATCGCACTTAGAGATGTAAATAGTAATGGGATTTTATTGGAACATAGAGGGTTCCTTAAGTTCCTTTCCGACAGTCTTAGAGAAGCTTTGGTTGCTGGAGGAACATTATCAGTACTTATAACACTCACAATGACGTCGGGGCCGGCGGGCTGCCCCGGCAGCGAGGCGGAGTACGCGAGGTACGCCTCCGCGTCGTAGAACGTGCCGTAGTGCGTGCGCGGGAGCAGCTCCGTGCCCGCTTCCTGAAAACAATATTATTTTAAGGACTTAGGTCCTAGCATAGAGAATTGGGTAAGTACCTAGTTTAGTATCCTTTATCTACCCGTCGGTGCCGCCGCTAACTTGATTATTCGAAAGCGCTCACAGTGAGTTAAAACTTTAACCGGGAACCCTAGCGCCCTCGTATAAACATGTTGCCGGGTAGATACGAGGAACTCGGGGCCGCGGTTGCAGGTATTGAAGAAAGTGGCTTGACTTTATGGCGCAGAAACAGGGATCACATTTCAGCGCAATCATTGGCACTTGTGTTTGGTGGCACGTAACTACTTGAGAGGTCTTTATCTACGAGTGGACGATTAAGGACTGAAGAAGGATTAAAGTAATTATATCACAACAAAGCACTGCACACCTAGGGTTGCCAACATTTTTTCACCAAATTATAGTATATTTCAAAATAAGTTATAAAAAAATATAGGACACTAAAGAAAAATATAGTACATTTTTTGAAAATCGAATAAAACACTAATTTGTTACTCAGTTATTTTTATTTTTGTAAAAATTGTACTTTTTCGCACTTTTTGCATCTTTTAAAAGTTTTTTATCTAGTATAAACCTATTAAATGCTTTTTCGCACTCTATGTTTAAGTTTATAAAAATAAAGAGCTCATTTTTTATTAGTTCGAGCTTTGCTCGATTCCTTTCTTCCCGCCACTTGATGTTCATAATAGAAAAAATTCTTTCTGTAAACGCCGAAGTGGCGGGAATAGAAAGTAAGAAGGCTATTAATTTATAAATATTTTTTAAATTATTCTCAGATTTTTTTAAAATATGTTGCCATTTTTGGCCAGTACTAAAATTTTGAAAATCAGGACAATCTTTTAATTTTTGCAATATTTCATTAACAATTAAAATATCAGAGTAAAGTTCATCCATGTCGATGGCCAACTTCAATTTTAAGTTGAGAACGTCCACAACAGATTCACAGGCATCAAAAGATATTTCTTGTTTTAAATTTAATTTTTGTACTTGCTGTAACCAATTATTATCCTCAGGTGTGCAGCACACCTAACCAATAAGAGCCGTGACGTTGTATCAGCATCTAATAATCCAGCCATCCTACAATAAATAGATGATCACATAAATTATAATCATTATAAGAAAGTACCTACTCTGTATGTAACCAGAAGCAGCATAAAGCACTGTACAAACTAACCACTGATTACCACCGCAGTGTCATTTCCTCTGACGCGTAATTACAGGAACAGCCGTCGTGATCTCATCAGGTCATGCAAAGTGCAATGCACTCGCCGGCTATTGCATAGGAAAACAAAGCTAACAGGTAATTTACACGTTTACTATACACAAACTACCGGTCATACCTACTCACAATGCTAAACAGCGGAAAAAAGAAAGTAAGAGTTCGCTTTTAATCAACAAAGCAATGTTTGGCGGCAAATACATAAAGTTACACTGTCGAATGGTAATAGCTAGCAGTAATAACCGTTATTGTTCTTAAAACATAGTGTAATAGCAATGAAGTCCAATGCATATGATCAGCAACTGTATCAGAGTCGTCATGGTCCGGCTAGCGAAAGAATAGCTGGCAGAGGAGATGAAGTATGTAGAAAATGTTCAGTTTTATTGTCTGCATTCTAGCATTCTTCCTCGTAATATGTGTATTGGATGAGCTCTTATGTAGTCTACTTGATTAAATTAGGCTTAGTTCCTAGATACTATTTCTGCAAGAGCTTTGTGGATTCATCTGTGCTCGTTATGGTGAAATGTCACGAGTTTCCTTGGATTGGTCCAACAGCCGAAGTGAGAGCGAAGAAAGTATTTTGAAGCGGCGTTTCAGCCCGAGGCTGGTCGAGTCCCAGAGATACGTGGTGGTGCATTCATGCATACAGCATCGCGGCAATTACGCAGGCATGCACTTGCGCATGCATAGGCGGCGGCGGCGGCGGCGGCGGCGGACTCACGACATGTGAGCACTTAACTATGCAGCCGCACCGCGCTTTCAATAGATTATCTCCAATATTACCTACAATTTTAGGAAAAATGCCACTAATATGTATCATTTCTGTCCGATATAGTAGGTAGGTATAGCGACGTAGTAAGCGTGTTATATGATTACGAAATGTAAAAACAATGCTTGCGTGCTGCGTAAAGTATTTTTGATGACAACAACCTCGAATCAATTTAGTTATCGATTGGCTTCATTGACGATTTTTTGCGATGTTTAGATTTTTTCAGCGTTTGCAAGTGACGGGTTATTTTGTGCCTAGATCCAGGTTTCTGGTAAGTATTCTAGAGGTTTATGACTGTCTCTGGGTAAGGGGTAGTAGTAGGGGTACTTACAGGATTTAAACTCAACATCGGAAAAGGCAATTCAGCAATGAGGCAAAGGAAAGCATCGTAATTATAGTTATCACGTAAAAACAAGGCAAATTGTTTTCGAGCGCTGGTTATCTCATTGATCAAAATGCCGCCGCCGCCGCCGCCGCCGCCGCCGCGAGTGCAGCGCGTGCATGAAGCGTGCTACATGCGGAGCGGGCCTAATGAGATTCACGGGTTTTGGACGCATTCGACGTGATATTGAAAAATTGTAGGAATATATATCCATATAAAGGAGCATAAAGTTATAAGTAATAATTAATGCAATTTGTACCTAAAGGAAACCCAGATCTTCCTAGGCATAACGTTAATGTAAGGCATGATAAGTTTGGATAAACGTACCGAAACATAATTAAACTGCCTAAAAGCAATTTTCGCTGCCCGATGCTATGTAGGACTGGTGCATCAACGTCTATTTAACAATTGCACTCCAAAAAAATGGTGAGTGGAGTAACCTGGCGGATCTGACGGGTGTAGCACCACCGCCGCGCCGCCTCGTCTCGCCTCGTTGGTATACTTATTATCTAGGTACTTGGTTGTTCTAAGGTCTCGGTACATCTGCAAATCATACGCTGGACTGCCATAAAACACGCAATCTCTCTGCAGAAAGAAAACTTTGCCAAGTCGATAATAATGTTTTTTTTATCTTTTTGTTATATTTTTTTAATTATCTTAACTGATTGAGTATAGAAATAGCATTATATGTGTGTAGGTGCATCAAAGTAATGGTAGTTAAACTATTCCAGTTACGTAAATTCATAAGTTTTTTTTCTGAATCATTTACTTACGTAAAATTTGGTTGCAGAAAAAGAACACATTTTTTATATCTTGTGAGAGTTGTAAGAATAACCTGGCTATCAAGTTTACTTATCACAAAAGCTGAGATTTCGGTCACGCTGTTAGATAGATTGGGTAAGTATTGCCAACCAATCCAGTATACATTGAACCGTGATATTGAAGTTACTAATACATTTCGAAGTAGGTAATTCATTTTAAATCGCTGGAAAGCAGCGATGTACCATTTTCTATTCTCGATCCCAGTTGGTAATAACAGTAATGAACAATTATTGTATCGCCAATCTACGGGCAGACGTGATCATATCTCAGAATATTGCTAAAGAAATAAGTAAGAACGGCTTCGATCAATGAAAGTTAATTAACACTAGATACAAAGTACATAAATTATTATTTTTCACGTTGAACGCCTCTATACTGATACTGTACTGACGTTGTTAAGAACGTTAAATTTATAGATTTATTGCAACTTGTAGACACCTAACTACTTAAATAAGGATCTCTTTTAACAAATTAAGTGGTACCTACCTACTTTCAACTTATGATCATTGAAGCATTTAAGTTTAGGTATTCGTTTGTCAAATGTGACCAGCTTGCCCACGGATAAAATTACTCCCTTTAAAAAATAAATGTATTACCGCGGTACTCTCTAGGACTGCTCGTGACTGCCGCACTTCCGTTACTGCATTATCTAGATTGCTGACAATAACCACGGAACATTCTACTTCACTTTGTTTATTTGTGGACGACGAACCACACAGTTCAGCTTTTGCAAGATAATAGAACAAGACAACGCTGGGACTTGAGGAATGAGGACGTAAGTAATAGTTGGTAATCATCATCATCATCATCAGCCAGAGGCCAACACACTTGCACTGTTTAGCAAAGCGCTATCCGATGGAGTTCCAAACTCTGTCCTCAGCCTTCCTCATCCGAACACTACTGGGTAACGAAGATTCGATCTCCGGTTGTGATCAATAAATCATCGTCACCTCGGTGAGAAGTTGTCCCGCCCACGATGCACAACTACGTAGTATCAAGATACCTATTTGTAGATCACAAACTCTAATGCTTTCTCAAGTTGACTTTGATGAATGACCATAAT
Organism: Plutella xylostella; assembly: GCF_932276165.1. Taxonomy (NCBI): domain Eukaryota; kingdom Metazoa; phylum Arthropoda; class Insecta; order Lepidoptera; family Plutellidae; genus Plutella; species Plutella xylostella. Next base: position 3,013,817 of record NC_063984.1, on the reverse strand, counting down.
TATAAAATCTGTAACATTTCATTCAATAAAAAAGAAAGTCGAGGATGTATCCCAACCCAACGTGTATACTGTTCAATTAAAAAATATACAAGTAAATGAGTAGGTAGGGCAAAACACCCAGTAACTGACCATGTGCCAGTAACTGACCACCTTCCTCTTCAACTCCAATAAATAAGAAATATAGCCAAGCAGGGCCATCTAGTGAACATCCAGTCTATTTTGTGGTTCATTGAGAGCATTACTGATACAAAAGATTTTGCAAGCCGCCAACAGATGGATAGTGAGCGATCGAAAAAGTTCAGTTGGCGCGCGAACCGAGTAAATTGCAGTTGTGACTAACGTATTTGTTAAGGTAAGTGAATTTTTTGATCGTAAAATTTACCATGAAAAAAATTGAAATCATTGAAAGAAAAAATTATACCATATAGATTTAATTATAAAGATTACGTTTTTGATAAGATCCAGCTTGTTATTTCCCGTTTGATTGTTTTTAATGGGGTGGACAGTTACTGGACGACAAAACAGCGATTTTCCAATAACTGACCACCTATGTCGGTTATTGGGATTTTTGGTTGAAGCTGAATTTAGGCAAAATAAGAACGTAATATTATAGCTCATATGTGCGATTTTCTTGTGTCAAAATATGAGCATTCTATCTTCACTCCTTCCATTTACTGACATAGGTGGTCAGTTATTGGGTAAATTGGTGGTCAGTTACTGGTATTATTATATATGATATATTTTTACAGCTTTCAGCGAGATGAAGAAGCGCCAAGATAGCAAAAAAAGTGTAGAAAAGGCAATTCCACCTGTCTGAGACAAACTAGGATAATCAAGACATTCCAAAATAATTCAGGGTGACATGCAAGCACCTTTTAAAATACTTATAGAGAATTCAAACACAAAGTCCAAGTTTGTTCCAGATTCGGTATTAGCTGATGAGGAAGATAAAAACGCTATCAGCCTAGGATAATGTGGATTCTCCAGGATAAAGACAGATGTCACCATTTTTCCTTAAAAATAATCCTTGGAGCAGTCCCTTCAAGAATGCAAGACCAGGAGACAGATGGCTTTCACCATCTCACTCTATGAAAAGATACTCAAATGCTATCTTCAGAACAGCTGAAGGCGTACCTAACCAATGCCAGCGCTTGTGAACCAGATGAAATTGGTTCCCCGAGCACAAAAGCACTTGGCAAACAAGACCTCAATGACGCTATTAATGACCCAACCCGAATATACGTTACCGACGAAACGCGCCTCCACATTTTTCCAAAGACAGGCAAAGCCACTTCAGCAAAATAGGAAAAATAAAGCATCACTACAATGCTAGCACCGTCAGCCGGTGCACCAACACGCCCTTCAATGGCATTATGAACGGCCAGTGGATTTCAAACAGAACGGTAAAATTGGCACACAAGAAATGGGGCATTCTTCTATAAGTTGTTACCACGACCAACACCCCAGCCATTGGAACCGATACCACAACTATCCGGAATCCACTGGCAACGCTATCTATCATTGGCAGACACATTAGTCCAGCAGCGGAAAATGCAGAAAGTACAGCGATGTTCTGCTTCAGTGACGCCTCTTCAACGAGGCAAAGATTCCCTGTCCCCCTTGCAGAAATGACTACTCCTGTCTTTGGCCAAATACTTACCTACGAAAGCACGTTTCAACAGCATCCTAAATATTCCAGTTGAATCCTCAACAAAGTTATTGAAATCCCGTTCGTCGAGGCATCCATCTTTGTATCCTGAAAAAGCAACCCCCAATATTTGATTCGGTCATAATTACAATGGCTAGCCTCAATGACTCTTTTAGCCGCACTGAAAGTCTCTGGGTGGGGTTTCAGCAATAATGAAAACCATCTGTCTCTGGTCCTACATCCTTGAAAGGACCGGCGGGGAAAGGGCCTACTTTTCCGGCGGGGAATTTATGTTTTCCCAGGCCGACAATACAATCCGCCACGATTCCTCCTCCTCATCAGTTGATACCGAATATGGAAAAGACCGGCTTTAGCGCTTGGATTCGCTACTTTATATAAATTTAAGAAAATGCTCGTTTCTGACCATGAATGCTTCATGGGCCTGTCCCACTGATCCTGGCTTGTTCCGGACAAACAAAATCGCCCTTTCTGTGACTTATCTGAAGGTACTACATTGGGGCCACTTAATCTCCCTGAAAGCTGTAAATTTAAAATTTGTGTTCACTATGTGCATGTGTGTTTAATCCTTTGTTTTTAGTGTTTAACAAAAATGCATTAACTTGTGTTTTTAATAAATAAATGGTTGATTATTAGGATAAGATATCATTTAAAATATGCATTAATCTGATTAATTAATTTAATGCACTTTTCAGTTAAGAAACCTTGAGCAAAAGTGATGTGTCACACATTAAAAGAGACCAGAGGATCGGTACTATTACATGAAGTAATCAAATAAATAAAAAATAATAAGATTTAATCATAATTCCATTTTTAAACCATTTTAAATTGGTGGTCAGTTACTGGCATCGAGTGTGGTCAGTTACTAGATTTTAGTGGTCAGTTACTGGGAAAATCACTACTTTTTGTTTGCAAAAATATATAAAAAAATGAGTAACTTCTACATGTTTGCTATTTACTCAGGAATGTAGCTCTGTTATTCTAGTTTCTAAAACAAAAATCGGATTTAATAAGCGATAAGAATTGAGCCCGCTACAGATAAATTAGTGGAACAACTCCCTTAAGGTGGTCAGTTACTGGGTGTTTTGCCCTACTTTAAATTTATTATTTAAGTAAAACTGGAGCGTTGCTGGATATCGGTATGGCAGAGCTCCAGTTTAAGATATTGTTGCTTACCTACGAGTATATACGAGTAGGTATGGTCCAATCTATCTTATCAACTTTCTCTTGCGGGAAAATCAATTTCGCTGCATGGCATAGAATAGATGATACGAACAGTCGGACACGCTGTTTTTATATATATGAAATACTCATATAAATAACGACGATACAAAATGTGAAGTAAAATGAACCGCCACACACACACTAGCAATCCCCTCCCCTAGTTAGTGTTTATTCTTATTTTTTTTCATTGGGAACGGAGGCTCATCTAAGTTTCTACAGCACATACCTAAGTATCCTGTAATTTTCGAAGACATATCTATATAAAATTATCACTATCATCAGCCCGTAGGCTGCTAGAGCTGGACATAAGTCTCTCTTGAGAAGCGCCAACACTCTGTCCTCAGCGTTCCTCATCAAACCACTAGGCCCCAGCTACCTGAGGTCGTTGGTCCATAGTTTTACTCGGATAGACAAGTCCTATACCTAGGTATGTCAAAACTGGCTATTTAAAAATTGTGATGCTTGTTAAATTTCGTGGGAGGCTGCAGACATTTCATGAGAGGCTGACCGATAACCTTTGCAATAATTTCCCACAGATATAAAATGTGAGATATAAAGTCTGCCGGTCTTTTTGTTTGCTTATAGTGGTATTCTCACGAATATCTGGCGCAACCATTATTTTGACAGAGGCTTATGTATTGTATACAGTACCTATACAGTAGATAGGAAGGCGCGTAGACGGTAGAGGATACAACCCAAACCCGAATCTTTTCAGCATTTTTCAGTCCTCGAAGTGTACGCTAATAGTACCTAACATAAGTTTTGTTTAGTTGATGAAGCCAGTGTTAAAAAGTGTCCAACGTTTTTCCTGCGATCTGGCAGTTTTCCGGAAAACTTTCAATAGACTCCCTATAAAGCTCCCCTTCCAACAGAAATAAAATGCACTGTAGCTTCCACTTTGAACGCAAAGAGCAAAGAGATTCGAATTAGTTCCAATGGTAAAGTTATACAAGCTTCTCGTGCAATATGTGCGTGACCAAACTCTAATGTTAGTCTAAATTATGTCTTTCTTTTTAACATTACAATCTGAATGGCAAAGGTGACTAGTAAAAATTATAATTTGCTCTCGTGTAGGTTGCTACACTTACTTACAAAGGCCTTTGAGTTATTGTCCGCTGTTTGTGAAAGTTAACAAAAACTAAGATACCAATATTAGATAGGTTCGTAATAGGCCCCTACATGACGGATTATGTATGTATGTACATAATGCAGGTATTTTTGTGATCTTCATTATCATAAACACACACGTCGTCGTCCACGTACTTTCATATTCATAATATACATATAAGTACTTATCGAACAATATTCAGAGTAGCTATGCTAATGAAAAATAATTATCTAAGTTAACTTTAAAAGTTTAAGTAAGTACATGTTAATTTTGTTATTTGTAATAAGTAATTAATGAGTAGTAGATAACTACCACAGCTTTTGTAACAAACATATACATTCTGCATTGTAAATTAACGGCCAAAACAAATGGCAGTTAGAGAAAATTCTAGTGAAGTCCACAACAGTTTACCCTCTAGTGTCGGTGGGTAGGCAAGTTCAGACATCGGGTAGGCAAGGTAGTACTCACGGTGATCTTCCACACGAGGAAGGCGGTGTGGTCGCGCGGCACGGTGCGGAACGCCGCGTCCACTGCGCGCGCGCCCTCTTCATCCTGAGGACCAGGCAGGTTACAACAGATTAGTAGGATGGTCAATGGTCTATTCTATTCTATTCTCTGTGGGGGTGTCAGTACCTGACCCTGGCTCTCTCGAATGGAACCTTTGTGCATATCCCCAAGGTCTAAACTGCCTTCCTAAGCTTGGAGCATTTCCCACCACGCTGGTCCACTGCGGGTTGGTGGGTTCACATATCTAGATGTGCTAAATCTAGATATGCAGGTTTCCTCACGATATTTTCCTTCACCGTAAGAGCGATGGTATACATTGTACTTAAATTGAGAAAATAACTCATTGGTACATGTCAGCGCCGGGATTCGAACCCGCATCTCTGGCGTGAGAAGCGGGCGCTTACCCGACTGAGCTACCACCGCTCCTTCAATGGTCAATGGTCATGTATGTACTTGTGACTGTGTGCCAAAAGTGCCATAACATTCGTAGTGTTTTGTTGTACTGAATTTGGATCGAACCCTTGAAAGTTCTACAAGTCGTTCATAATGACAGCCTCAGTCACCCCCTTTCGGCCTACTACATATTAGAGCGAGAATCCATTGCAATTATTACATACCTATATTGCTATCCTGTGATGTTACATTTGTTTATTTGCATTTAAGTAGTCTAGACTTGATAAACCCCCAAATAGCCTTAATAAGTTAATTAGAGACAACAGTTTCCCACGTCTATAAACCTTCACAAGAAAAGTACCTACCTAGGTACTTTAATTGCGGAACTCACATTCTCTCTGTATCATTGATAAAGATCTAATCTGATACTATATACCATTGTCTAACAGTATTTATAAAAATAATGCCACCTACTAAAATTAAGAAGATAATAAAACACGCGATGTCCGACTTTTATACAGAGTGGAAAGATCAGGTGGGCCCTGGAAGGAACTACCTACCTTAAATCTTCAAGTTACTTAAAAAAACATGGCTTTATTTAAAAAAAACCCACTCAAAGGCTACTGCTGGACTTAGGTCTTTCCCAAGAAGCGCCACAACCCTCATGTCATGTGCCTTCATCATCTAACCACTGCTGGCTATTTCAGGTGGTCACCTATGTGTATTTAGAATTTAGTAGGAGTACAAACGTGAATCGGTCAAGAGAGGGTGCGTCAAACGGGTGTGGTCATAGTTCAGGCCATCAATCAGCCAGCCAGTATTAATGATGTCCTACTATCTACTACTGAATGGGTTCTAGGTCACCAAGTCAGGGTGCGCCCTGGACAATAGGGTTTTAGGTTTGGCTAATCAACATTGCGGCTATCTATAGATTGATCTGTTTTGTAATTTATCTACTTACGTTCGATGACGGTATCTTATTGTGAATAAAGTATTTTTTTTTCTGATGGACTAGACCCTTCATCCTCAATGAATAAGAGTTCATACATTCGGTTTTTGTTTGCACGTTAAAGTGCAAGGCATATAAACTTCAATAAAAGACGGTAAAGTAACGTATACAGGTTTACCTCAAGTACAGTACAGTAGATGCCTATGTATTAAAAGTAATTTTAAAAATCTATCTCTAATTTACTAAATGTCCTGAAATCTTGCTGAATTTCTTCAATCACGACAACCCTTAGATATCAAGCACATCATCCACCTTTACCCATGCACCAAACACCACAACACTTTCAGAACAACATCCAAACTTTCCACTTTTCCTTTCACTTTTCAGTTGAACACATGAAAATATTTACTTGCTCGCCTCCTATCTCGAGGATGTGCATAGTGCGCGGTCGGTGGTCGTGTGCGGACTGGCGGCCGGCGCCGGCTGCGCAGCGCCCACTGCACGCCGCGGCCCACCGACTACGCAAAAACTAAATTGTTTCACGCTTTTTGACTCTCACATTTAATAAAACCGAGAGAGGAATAAATTAATTCCCGCGAAAGTCCGTCTGGGGACGCCGATTGATAGGCCACTATCGTGTTTTCATCGTATTGGCACTCAGTGTAACGTCTCAATTAGTGGCACTAATTATTGACGTTATTTATTTACTGCCGCGTCTAGACCCGCTAGAGCTAGGAGTGACGTCACGAACGTCGACGAGTGTTGCTTACTGTTGTGTACTTCTGTTTTTAAAAATAAAACGACAAAGTTCTAAGTCACAAAAAGTTTATTAAAAGTTATATCGGGTTACATATATGTGCATTAAATGTTATCCCAATTATCAGTGCCGTATTAACGTCAATATTAGTGTTACTAAAAGTGCCTAAAGGATATATTGTGGACATTAATTGTGGGTACCTCTTAGTTCCTAAAAGTGTGTTTACCTCATAATTGCAAAATTTAAAATTGAAAAATCATTAACAGCGCCATCTAGGGATCCCGATAGCACAACGGACGCTAGTGACATCTATTGCAATCATAGTGTACTTGCTATCTCGGTGGTAAACTAATTACTCTCACGATAATGACCAAGTGCGGTGGCTGTAAGAAATATATAGCTCGGGCGGATATCGCTAAGTGTGCGAAATGCACTAAATGCGGTACCGTGTACCACCCATTCTGCCTCAAGGGAGGCGAGGAAGGCACCCCCAACTGGGTGTGCCCGGGATGTGTATCCGGGAACCCGCCGCCCGCGCCCATCGTCGATGCACCCGTTGCTGAAGGGATGGATTCCCTGGAGCTGCCTGAACCGGTTGTGTCCGATGGCCGCCACAACTCCACTGCAAATGACACCACGGAAGAATTTAAAGTGGAGCTCGGGCTGGAGATCCGCCTGTTCCGCGAGGAGCTGAGCGCCGTGCGGGAGGAGCTCCGCCTGTTCCGGGCCGAGGTCAAGGACCTCAAAAGCTCATTCGCCGCTACAGACGAACGGCTCAGCACCCTGGACTCTAGGGTGGATGTACTGGAGAAGCGGGTGATGGAAGGTTCGGGCTCCCGACTGGAGGCTGTCATCGCTGAGCTACGATTAGAGCTCAACGAAAAGGACCAGGAGCTGCTGGGCAATGACGTGGAGGTCAGCAACCTCCCGGAGGAGAACGGGGAGAATGCCACCCATATGATCATGGCGGTGGCTACCAAGCTGGGTGTCACGCTCCGAGAGAGCGACATAGTCAGCGCGGAGCGTGTGGGAGCGAGGCGCCGGGCGCCGGGCGAGGGGGGGGACGCGGGTGCGGGGGCGGCGGGCCGGCCGCGACCGCTGGTGGTGCGCTTCACGCGGCGCGCCGTCAAGGACGAGCTCACGGCCGCAGCCCGCGTGCGCCGCGGAGCCACCTCGGCCGACCTCAGCCAGTCCTCTGCGCCGCGCCCCTTCTACGTCAACGAGAGGCTCACCAAATACAACCGCCAACTATACTACCAAACGCGGGAAGTAGGGCGACGTCTGTCCTGGAGGTTTCTCTGGACCAAGAAGGGTCGCATATACGCCCGCCAGGGACAGGACACACCTCGACACTGGATACGGTCAGCTGATGACATTAGTCGTGTATTTGGAGTCGCGTCATAAACCGCTCGTTGACCATATTAGCTGTCCCCTAATGATACTATTTTGCCTGTTTGTGTCTCTGTTATGTGTTATTTGTACTACGTGCCTATTTTGTTTTGTACTGTATGTGAATCTTGTTTGTTATTGTTGTACCACTTGTACCCCAGTCACTGCTCTGATTGAGTTGCTGCCCAGACGTCAAACTGTGCCCCAGTTCTCTAATACAGTACTATTTTATCCTGGCATTATAATGTTTATTTCGCTAGATACAACACTAATTATTACCACTCCCACGCTCGAACGCAAAGTTACACCTTATTATTATTATAAAAGTCCCCACGCACACTTCATACATATTACAAACATATCATATATATATACATTATATTATATTATCTTATACACACTATCTACATTTCTATATTATGTACAGAATGACCGGTAAAAACAAGTCATTATTAGTTGGGCTCTTTAACGCGGGATCATTGGGCACAGGCCATGATGAACTCATAGCCACTGTACTGCGCTATGATGTCGACATTATGGCTATCAACGAAACTTGGCTCAGGGAAGGGGAAATAAACCGCGCGCCCGTCATACCCGGCTACAAACTACGCCACACGCCGAGACCCCCAGGTAAGCGCATGCGAGGTGGAGGCGTAGGTATGTATGTGAAAACGGGTCTTAAGGTAAGATTTCGCACACATCCCGCCGCGGCCGGTGTCGAACAAATGTGGTTAAGTTGTACCGTTAACACAATAAAACTGCTTATCGGAACAGCATACAGACCGCCGTGGCAAGATTGTAGTATATTCTTTGATGCATTAACAGACAGTATAACATCCTTCACAAATTACGATCAGCTGATTGTGCTTGGTGACTTTAATATTAATCTTCTACCTAATAGTACTGACTACAAAAGGCGTCATTTTGATGATTTTGTACAAACGGTTGATTTAAAACAGTACGTAACCGACCCTACGCATTTCACTAGCAGTAGCGAAACTTTGATAGATGTCGTTTGCTCAGACTTGGATATTAAGAGTTTAAATGTCGATTACATACCTACTTTAGGACATCATGCATTCATAACAGTAGAACTGAATGTTAAAAAACCAAAACCGTTGCCCCAATGGATTACATACCGGCCATTAAAAAATATTATTTTGGAACAATTTAACTTCGACCTAAATTCAATTAATTGGGAACATATAAAAAGTTTTACTGATGTCAATAAAATGGTAGCTACATTTACTGATTACATGATAAAATTATTTGATCTACATGCTCCCGAGCGCACTGTCCGTGTGAAGGCCGCCGACTACCCGTGGATCACTGATAACGTGAAGTACATGATGAGTTTGAGAGACGCAGCCCATAAACGGTTCCGTATCACTAACTCCGCTTCAGATAACAATTATTATAAGGACCTGAAACATTTAGTAAATGCAGCTTTACACAATGAAAAGCGAGCATATTTTCAGTCCAACATAAATAACAATATCAAAAACTCGGCAAAATTATGGCAGAATCTTAAAAATACTGTTCTTCGTAAACACAAAAATGACTGCCTACCTGATAGCTTTAGTGATCCAGACATAATTAATAAACACTTCCTTGACATTCCAGGTAATAATAACATCAATTTATCAGATATAATTTATTATGAATCTCACAGACATGGCACATACAAATTCAATATTACCCCTATCAACGAACTAATGGTTGGAAAAATTATCAACAAACTTAAATCTAATGCACTCGGATGTGACGGCATATCATTGGCTATGATTATGCTGACGCTACCGCGAACCTTAGATATTATCACTTTTATAATCAACTACTCTATTCAAACTTCTACATTTCCGGATCCGTGGAAAATTGCCCTGGTCAGTCCTATACCTAAAGTACCTACTCCGAGTCAATACAAAGACCTACGTCCGATTAGCTTGCTATCATGTATGTCAAAGATCCTGGAAAAAGCAGTATATAACCAAATGTCACACTACCTGGAGGTAAATGGAATTCTGCCTGATGTACAGTCCGGTTTTCGTCGTGGCCGCAGCACCTCTACTGCCCTAATTGACGTTGTAGATAATATACTGGCCTCCGCGGACAAGGGTATGTCCACCATTCTCACTTTGTTGGATTTTTCCCGCGCTTTTGACACTATCAATGTTCCGCTACTAATCGCAAAGTTGACATACTACGGTTTCGACGCTAATACAGTCAAATGGTTTTACAGCTACCTAGATCAACGCTCTCAAATAGTTAAACTGAGGAAATGCGATGGCAATACAGTTGCTTCTGCTGAGTATCCAGTATCCAGAGGAGTCCCGCAAGGATCCACTTTAGGACCACTGTTATTTATCCTTTACGCTAGCGATATCACCAACGAGATTGTAAATTGCAAATACCACATCTATGCTGATGACCTACAATTATATCTATCAGGACCCCCATCTGACGTTAACAATACTTGTGATCTTATAAACGATGACTTGGATCGTATTTCAACTTGGTCGAACAAAAATTTTTTAAAGCTAAACCCTGACAAATCAAAATATATTGTAATCGGCACAAGGAAACAAGTTCAAACTACTAATAACAATAACCCTAATATAAAAATAGCAGGAGTAGATATTGAACAGGTAACCGAAGCTCGTAACCTAGGCCTAACATTCGACAATTATTTACGGTTTGAAAAACACGTAACTGAAATGGTCAAAAACTGCTTCTTCAGACTTAAGACACTTTATAAAATTAGACGTTACATTGATGTTAATCTGCGAATACAGTTATGTGAGTCGCTTGTTCTTTCCAAATTAAATTATGCCGACACTGTATATGGCCCATGCCTTTTAAGAAAAACTGATAAACTACTGCAAAGGGTACAAAACGCCTGTATTAGATTTTGTATGGACATCCCCCCCCGCTCCCATGTTACCCCTTATCTCAACTCTTGCGGGCTACTGAAGGTAGCCGCCAGACAGCGGCTGCACCTTGCTGCGCTTCTGTTTGGAGTTATAAAGTACAAATCACCCCAGTACCTATTCAACAAACTTGCATGGTCACGCGACTATCACTCAATTAATACTAGGGCGTCCACTTATCTGATGGTCACACCGAAGCACAAAACCGCTCTGTTTCGCCACTCGTTCCGTTATGCAGCCAGCTTCATATGGAACACGCTGAGACCACCCCTTCGTGACCTGAAATCAATTACCACTTTTAAGTATCGGTACAGAATGATCCTACTTGAAGAACAACGAAAAGGGCCATATGAAGTTATACCTACTTCATAAGTATTCACGCACAGCAAGGCTCGGTGTTCCGTGGCTGTGACTCGGCTCCAGACTGCTTAGCTGCAGGCTGCACGAGGTGGATGGACCATCACCTGAGCATCATAACATCTGGTTTTTCTGGATTTCTTTTTCTGTTGGTCTGCTGCTTAAATTGCCCCTGAAAAAACATTAAATATTTAATTCTATTTTATTTTCTATATTAATATAAAATATTGTTATAATATAATGATTTCTACTATAATTATATGACCACACTGCTCACACCTATATTGTATTGTTTACACCTACTATTACATCTTATTATTCCTATCTTCGTCATTACATATAACGTCATTCATATACCTACTTTTAATTTCTGTGTATTGACTTTATTGCACCACAATAATAAATAATACAATTTAACTTACCTCTTTTTTGGGTCGACGCTGCCTTAATATCATAATGAAACGAACTTTAGGCATTTATGTTTCACTAGTATCCACCTATCCACTGGTGTTTAATGTTAGTTGTTGCGTGTTGCTAGCTGTTCGTGGGGTGCTCGGTATCCGGGCGTATGTGCGCGGGCGCCGCCTCGTCCCGTTATCTACGCACGGTTGGCGGGATGACGCGGGCACACTGAACGGGTCACGCCCGGATACTGAAAAAAATATTTTATGCCTCTGCAGGCTGTGGGTGCCGTTTCATATTGGCTTATACCTACCTACATAATAATATAATGTATTCGCGGTATCCGGACCGGCTACCTACTTACGTACTTTTATGTAACTCTTATTATATTATGTTATGCATTTATATTGTACCTATTCTATTATTTATGGTTTATTTATAAACTTAGTATTATGCGTCTTATTATTTATAAATATGTATTCTTACTTAATGTACCTACTTACTTATATCTACTTATACACCAACCTAGCTTACTCAAATATACACACATTCCACACATACACACACACACACACACACAACACAACACAACCCATCCTAATTAATATAAGTACCTCGCGTTCGTGACTGAGGTCACAACTCTCAGGGCCAGCTGAAAACCAGCGCTGTGGCCTCCTGGGCACAGCACACGCTGAGCTGGTGCCTTTTTGATGCTCTGGACAGCAACCGTGCTTGTTTGTATTATTTTCTGTTTTTTTTTTTTCTTTTCATATAAATTATTTGTAGTATTTCTTTTTCTTTTTGTTTCTGTTTTTTATTGTTCAGTGTGTCAAATAAATGTTTCTTTCTTTCTTTCTTTCTTTCTTTCTAGTTTGAAACACATTTCACGCCGATTTTAAATTGCTGCTGCCGAGAACATTGCAGCACGAGCGATATTAACAAATACCTACCCGAGCTGTTTGTTTTTACTGCATCTACTTAAGTAGGTATACCGGCTTATTAGACGACCACACACAATCAATAAACACTCGATTTATCACCGTTAACACAGTTGAGCAGTGATTAATTAACCGCAGCTTCGGGATTTATTGCTGAAACCAATCTGGAGCAACTGTCACCACCTGATATGTTTCCATTGCAGGCGAAGATCGCGATGTCCACTTTCTTATTCTAGAATGTAACAATGTTCGATAACTCCGATAATTGTATTCGGCAGATAACAATCAGATGTTGTTCGCGCGTGGTTCCGTGCTGAGCGGCCAGCATCCACTGCCGGGATGATGCCGACGTCTACTGGCGCTGGACACTCGGCCAGCGCAGGAACCACGCTCCAGTGACTCCTTTGTGACATTTACACATTAGTCACAACATGTCCAAATTCACTTTCGATGTGAGGTTTATTTGTATCGGATTGCTTCTATGTTAATTTGCATGGGTTGTGTTGTGTGCCCATGAGGAAATCAGTGTGCATTGTGTATCTATTAGTAGGTTAGTTGCTATTGATTATGGCCCATACCGCTTCGAGGTACTTAGAAGTACTTTTGATAGGTACGTTAATAAAATTAAAACGTTATTTCGTTAGTTAGTTATTTCTCAGTAGGTGATCCATATTTACCATTCACGGTCTAGGTATACCGCGTAGCTATGCTATGCCAACACCCTGTAATTTTCATGGCATACTTACTATGACTTGGTAGGAGGGCCACCTTTACGAAACGCTACACGCTAAACGTATTTAAAATTGTATTTAAATCAAATTTTAAATACAGATACAGTTGATCGTATTATATTGTACCGTCCCGGTTTCATGTCCCGTTATTGCAGCAACAATAAATAACTCCAACAATGGTTACCAGTAGAAATGGATGTGTTTACGGGACAATTGATTAGTCACGGTCGAGTAGCCCCATGCCTGATGCGACCTTGCTCAACGCAAAAACACCTATAGATCCGAATGAACCACTGGGTGGTTCCATTGGGTACACCCGAGTTCGCGTTGTTCTGTAAGGACATTATAGTGTCGGTAACATAAACATGCGGCTAGCCTTCTCGTTAGAGATCTGTAATACTTACTTATGTAACTTATGTTCCTTGGGCTTGTATTGGTCAGTCGGATTAGCGTCGGTTGCGACTGCCCAGGGCGTGCCAGGGCTTATGATCGAAGGCCCAGGGTGATAACTACTATACGTATGCATAAATTATCCAGTCTAGTATTTGTTTTCATACCTACGCGATCAGTAGAGGCAGTCAAGCAATCAAGATCGAGAACAAATTCGTTCATTGAAGTGAGTCACTCCGGCTCACCAGCCCGAGCCCGCCGAAAATGCACGCTTCGCTAGCTTTATAGCAAAAACTCTTCGTGAAAAAACGAGATGAGCAAGAAGGAGGGCGATGCAAAGAGTCCTATGCAATGAGATCCTCATTCTCTCAATGACGTAAAATTATTTGCAAACAAAGATGACGTCTCGTGTCACTTTGAAAACACTTTGAGCTTTACATTGATATTATTTGTTTATTTACTAAATCAAATTAAATTATTAAAATTATGTATACAGATGACTATTCGGATAAGGAGAGCGAGTACGAGGACAGGAGTCCAGAGGAGAGTCCGAGCATCACCAAGAAGTGTGTGTCGACAGCGGAGCTGGCGGCGGCGGGGGCGGGGGCGCGGCCGCTGCGGGCCACGCAGTCGCTGACCGCCACCGAGGAGCTGCGGCTGTGCGGGACCCTGCAGCGGATCAACCTGTGCAACCGCGTGTCACATCTACCCACCAGGCCAGCCCCTGTGTGTCCCTGCGGCTGCCTGCTGCGCCGCGCCGCGCCCGCGCCCTTCCGCACCCGCGAGCAGACCACGCTGGCCCTACACGTGGTCCCCCCCGAGGCGCTCACCCACCACGGCTACAGCTACCAGCCCAGCCAAATAGCCATGTTCTGGAAGAAGGACTGCAGGTCCTTCCTATGGAAGGGAAAAGCCAAAATGAAGAATATCATCCACGCCGACTCACATAAAAAGTAACTAGAAATGCAGGGGGTTTTATAAAATAGGAGTATGTTAAATAAACAGGAATTAAATTAAATAGATAGTAAATATTTAACTAGATTTATTTCTTAAATGCAATTAAAAATTACAGTATGACTTGGCTACACTCAACAAAACCAATCACAAAAATTCATAACAATGTAGGTATTCTATACCAAACATAATAAAAATATCTACTGCAACGTTTGCACTGTGTCCAGAGGTTGCTTTTCTACACCGGGCATGTTTTCTTCGACGGCTTCGCCGCACGAGAACCTCACGTAGTCCAGAACTTCCGCTTTGTGTTCTTTAAGTACTTCCTGCACAGTGAAGGAGGGGTCGAGCAGGTACTCCTGGTAGATGAGGCAGGTTTCGTCGTCGGAGTTTTTGGCTGGTTTGTCTGTTTCGGGGTCGCCTATTTTGGCCGGGGCGCAGCCTACGATGTGTTGGCAGATTTGTTTGCCGATGTCTTCCGCGTCGTCGGGTTGTCTGTAGGCGAGCAGGGCTCCGTACTTTCCGGCGGAGTAGTCTTTGGGCGCGGCGGGCGCGGGGTGCGTGTAGCCGGCCACGCGCACGCCCGCCTCGTTGGCGCGCCAGCACTCCGCGCGACGCAGAACGGCGTTTTCGCCCACTGTGCCGATGAACAGAGCCAGGACCTCAGATAGCTTCTTACCGCCATCTAGTGTCAGGTTGGCCAATTGCTCACTGTCTAGCTCCATCTGCAAATATCCGAGAGTAGTTATTATTCATTTATCTTTATGATAGTATCAGTTAGGTATGTCATAATTACTCTTGTTATCATTGTTTATTGTCAGAGGTGATAATCATGGGAATCTTTAACAAACTAACATACCTTCGTGACAGGTCCTTTAGCCTTCATGTTGTTGTGGGCAAACTTGTAACATGCATTAGCTGCATCTTCAATCATTTGCTGAAACTTGTCATTTTTGGCGACAAAGTCAGTTTCACAGTTGAGCTCGACCAGGGCTCCGTGGGACTGGTCAAACTTTACAGCAACTAGGCCCTGCAGGGCTGTGCGACCCGCCAGCTTGGTGGCTTTGGCCCAGCCCATGGCTTGGGCTTGCTCATTCAACCATGTTTCAGCCTGAAAGCAAGGTATTTCATTATGAGAAATTGATTAAATCAAGTATATTTTGTAGCAAGTAATCTTGAAGTTGTGGATCACTGTTGTTTACAAAGTTATAGTTTATAGTTTAATAAACTGCAATACCTTATCAGAATCATTGTTATGCATTTCCAAGGCCTTCTTGCAATTAGCAATGGTGTAGCCGGTCTTCTTCCTGAGCTTAGCTAACAGGGAGCTCTCAGCCGCTCTGCAGATCGGCCCAGTATGTAGACCCCTTACTAGTTGGAATATCATCTGTAAAATTAACATATTGTAAAAACTAATATTTAACTAGGAATGCATAGATTAGTGTGAAAGGATACAGTAAAATGTTGATATATTATAGTTAGAAAAATAAAACTAAGTACTCACACACAATTTTCATGAATTAAAAATATAAAATGTTCACAATTATACAACCAAACACACAACACACTATGAATTAGCTTAGAGCAGAATGATGTCATTATATTGCAGGTAGGAAATCAAGGCCAAACAAGCAACTCTACTAACTTGTAGCTATACAAGTACACAATACAGCCCACATAGCATGGGCCAAAAGATATTTTATGACAAGATAAAAGTTTTTTTATTGCGCCGCCTTTTGAGCGTCGTGCTAGGTGGGCTGGCCAGGAATGAAATGTTAGTACAGGAGATAATTATGTAAAAATACTAGAAATTATACCTTGGAAAAAACTGTGACTCTTTGCTTCATAGGCTTTTTTCTAATAGGAATATAAATCATTAATAACAATTTATTTATTGTATTTTAAGGTTATGTTATTGTTCAGACAAACGCAAAAATCAAAGGTTATGTATCATAGTAACGAAAACATAGATAGTTGCCAAGGAAATAACAGAACATGAGAGTTTTTGCTACTGTGACAGTGTCGTTAAATAATATTGTTTAATTTTTATGTAATAGTGCAGAGTTATGTAAAGTATTAGATTAAATACCGTAAATGTAATTTAATGCACATAGGGGTCTTACCTTCACTGAGTATATTTCAAGTAAGTAAACGGTTCCCTTAACGTGAAATATAATATTAAAGCACTGTAATGATAGCAAATGAAGACTTTAAAAAGATACAGGGAAGGCAATTTTAAAGTTTTTAACACATTTTACAAGACTTTATTGGAATTACACAAGAAAAATCGGATAGGTACCCAGAAATTGAAGAAACGTCAAACGTCAAAGTAAAATTTGACATATCTTTTCGTCTGTAATTTTGTGACATTTTGAGATATCACAGATGCGTCACAAAATGACACTTTCTCACCATAGAGCCATTATGTCTGCTCCACACTTTGAGATTTTATAAGTAGTGGAAAACTATTTGTCTTTTTACTTCTCTAAAGCTGCGTACAGACCGGGCAAACGAACGCTAACGAACGGGTTTCGTTGACCTTCGTTGCTGCAATCTGCCCCGTATTATGAATGATACATATACATCGTTGGTCCGGTCTGTACGTAGCTTAACGAGAAGGTTGAAATAAAATAAAAAATGCATAAAATAATATGTTTTAGTGAAATAGTAATTTGTGGTGTAGCTACTTTTCAGCATGCCTAACAAGCACCATTATTGATTTAGGTTACAGTATAAAACATCCACGATATATGTTCTTTAGTAAAATGTAGAAACGTTGCATTTATATTTTTATGTAGATAAAATGTAGGTAGGTACTTCAAAGCTGAACTTTAAAAAAAAACTTAACGACACATACCTACATCTTATTGTAGTACTTAATGAATGCTACATTTCTTCATAAAAAATGATCTATTCACATCCGCAGGCACAGCACATTCAGGAAATATGCAGCGTAATAACAAACCAACGAGGAAAAAAAGTCAACCATGTCCATCATCATCAGATATAAAATTACCCAAAATTGCAAAAATTACGATGCCAGAAGACTTTAAAATTAAAACTCAACCATTATTTTCTTTACCACAAGAAGTCCTCAAGCTACCTCCACCACCATCAAAGCGAACTTTAGCACAAGCAAAAGTAGCTCCTAAGAAAAGATCTTCTGGTAAGCTTGGTTTATGGATAATATTATGTAGGATATTGGAGTAGACCGCTATCAAGGTACTTACTTTAACGTCACTTTTCAACTTACTCATGTTCTTATCATATTAATCTTTATTCCAAAACGTAATCAAATTATATTTTTCCTTCTTTTTTATTTCAGTTATGCAAACTTATACAGCTATGCGGAAAGCAAGGGAAGAATTCAGAACAAAACTAATGAATTTGATCTGCCAACCTGCAGCTGAGGGTGATACGGTTGATGATATTCCTAACACTGAAGAAAAAAATATGCTGCGCTATTACTATTACCTACGTTATGGTATTGATACAATTCACGTCGCGCCATTAGATAATAAAATAATACTGAGGTATGTATACAGGCGGATGTTGTATTAAACTACCGTCTTAGATCTCACATACGTGCTACAATGTATGTGACCTGTGGCTATGTCCTGTACGCCTATCGTCCAACTACCAACGGGACTGGAGAACAAATAAAATTTCACCCCAAGGCATACTGAAAAGTGAAATATTTTATTCAGAATCGAAATCATTATTCTATTATTTCAGGGTCCATAATCTGATATCATTAAAGTTGAAAAAATGGAAAGAAACATTGTTGAATTGCACAGATGAAATGAGGGAAGATTTTATGATGAGCATGAAAAAAGCGATTGTCGATTTTGTCCTCAAAGATCCTAATACGGTATGTGTTTGCCTACCTATTACCTGCCTTTACCTATTGTATATAATGTAACTACAATCCATGCAAACGTTGACGCTATTGCCAAATAGTTCCATTTTGTAATCCGCCTAGACATTTTCTATCATGAAGTATTTTAAAAGTTATCCGACTAGGTAAAGCAAGAAAAAAATAATAAGAAATCTTGAAAAAAAAAAATTTCCTACTCATTGAAACATGGTTGTTTACGTGCATTTTTTTTATCATGGAGAGTAGTTTTTTTTGCTATACTGTGTATAAGTGAAACTGCCCCCGTATTATGTAACTCCGAGTCGGGTTGGTTGGTATAAAATGGCTGACAACTTAGAGCATTATTAATTAATAACTTTTTACTGACTTATCTGATTTCACAAACGTTTATGTTGAATGTAAGGATATATTGTTAGGCTTCTTGCATATTTCTTTCACTAAGATTTTTGGTGTTTTCGGTTAATAAGTTTTTTTTTTTTTATAATGTTTATTCATATATTTTTTCTTAATTGGTATTACAATTTAGGTCTGCCAAACTGCGCAGCAGTTTGATGGCGGACATAGCACTCTCTTAATACAATAAAATAGGCAATTATTAATACTTTAGGTACTTACATATCTATGTTTATATAAGGTGAGGTACACATTATCATATCTGATCTGAACAACAGTAAGTCAGAGAACACAATGATGCAGTAATAATTTTGACTTTGAAACAGTGAAGACGGTAAGTAGGTAGATAACCGGACTTGACATCGTAAGTTAACTTAATATCAGGTAAGTAATATTATCGACAAATTAATCTAGTACTTTTAGGTATATATAATTATAACAGAAACAAAAAATAAAAAATGTTTAAATGGGTACAGCCTGCAGTCAAAATTGACTCTTAGTTCTAAGTTGATACCAATTATCACCGGTTGCTAACTATCAAAAAGTTACAAAATACGGGGGCTGAACTAATGAACTTTATAATATTTGGTCTCGTTCGACAAGAGTGAGAAGGTACAGTGAAACTATAAAGTCCTGAAATTAAATGAGGGCACTGCTATCTTTCATGTAGCAACCCTATATAGCGAAACATAACTGACTTTGATACTTGAAATTTTGCCTGTTAACTTCCTACCTATTTATGTATTTTAAAAACAACTTACCATCCACAAAAAAGCTCTTATACAAGCTAGAAGGTGTTAATATGAAGGCTAATAGACCAATAAATATTTATTTGGATAAATAACGTTATTACAACTGTATAAAAAAACTGGATCTGTTGACGAAGGGCACACATAGTAAAGACATCAATTTCTCTTTTTGGACGGCCAGTTCTGATTCTTCCAGGAGTTAAAAATATTCCATATTTTGCCCTCTTTGGCACGCTGGTCCGATATAACTATAAAATAAAATAAAAAAATCTTTTTGAGTTACACAATGCCCCCAAATTCACACAATGTGAATTTAGTAAGTAAACAAAAAATATATCTTCAAGTATCAAAATGTTAAGGTTTGACTCAACTGAAACCAGATGAAACCTACAATCAGTGGTATGTAAACAATGTTCGACTTGGGCTCTAAACCTAGGTTTATCGATAAATGAAGCGTTGGGACTAATAAAAAATGAGTAATTACAATTTGTACAATGCTACATACCCGTCATAGACGCTGTACGAGCGTAAACATGCTCCAAATTCGACAAAATGTGTCCAGCTTGATGTTCCGCTAAACATTGTATTAAAACTCGATAAATAACTTCACTAGCTTAACTACGAATATCTTTCTTCATCTTCCTAATTGCAACCAAGCGTAAATTGTTTCTTTTATCTAGATTATCCTTATAATTACTAAGAAAATTCAAAAAAACAGCCAACCGCCTATTGACATAAAAATTTTTTATGACTTTTATGTTTCTTTTCTAATGGTGCCAGGCTCCTGAAAATTTTAGTTCCTCAAACATTAATTTCAGGACTTTATAGTTTCACTGTAGCATTAATTTTTTTTGAAACACGTACGTGTTTGTTGTGTCCCTCAGAATAATATCTCTTGCTTTGCTCGACTTTTCACAGGTTAATTTAAGTGGTAAGTGACAGTGACAAGTGGCAACTGAACTGACAAGAAAATTGATAAACGGAAGAATGTTTCCGTTTCCGAAAAAACAAAAATAAATAAACAAAACAACATCTAAAAGTTTAAAATTAAGTTTTAGTTCAGTTTAACTCTTTTATCTTTAGGAAGAATCATTGGAAGAGGAAGATACTCCTCTAAAACAAGAGTTGTCGTTGAAAGATGATGCTTGGAGACACCGGTATGTGGTGGCGCGGCGTTTTCTGGAGAGGAACCTGCACAGCATCAACCCTTGCATTGCTCAAGTGCTGCAGATATGGTGGAAGCAATTCAAGTATGATTTGACCTACTATGTACAGATTATATATACAAAGTAGCCTCAGTTTCAAAAGTGGTAAAAATGTGTTATACAAACTTTTGTTTTGTATAACTCACAAACAATCTTTTGATAAGTACTTCATAAACGTTTTCTACTCATGAAGCTAACCATACAATAGCAATATACATAAAACTTGTTTTTTAGTGACTTGAGATTGATAAGCATGAAGGACATCATGACGACTCATGCTGCATATGAGCTGACTGACTTCACGTTTGTCTGCAAGAGACACATCGAGGCGGCCGGCAATGTGCTCACTATGCAGTGGATACCCACACTACAGGCTGTTTTCCTACAGGTATAATTAAAAAAAACTTTTATAGAAAAACATATATACAGGGTGTCCAAAAAGTCAATATTATTGTGATATTTGGCAGCATCTGGTTATGAGATCAGAGTAAATACATCAGAAACTTCTAAGTAAGTATATATACTAATAGGTTCTAACCTGTATGAATTTCAGGCTTTTTTAAATATTATATCTACTGTTTCCAGGGTCATAAAAAGAAAATGATTCCTGAGCCTAAGCAAGCCTCTAAAATGAAACACTTTTACAACTGCCTTGCCAGCATCATGACTTTCAATCTGCAGACTTTGTGTCTTAAATCCATGGCAGAGTTTACAGAATACATTTTGGATGTTGGGGTAAGATGGAGTACTAATGACTTCTTATACCTATATTTTATTTTTATATAAAATTCAGACATGTCCTTTTTTATGACACCAAGTTTACCCTTACCACCACCCTAACAAGGAGAAGGACTCCTACTCATTAGGCTGGTGGTAAAGGAGCAATTCAAAAGTCAAATAACCTTTGACATGACTTTCTACATTGCAATACAAAATTCTTGAGTAATTTACATCTCAATCATTTTTTTTACAGGGCATGAACCAAGGGTTCATAGTCAATGTAGTGTTTGCAAATGAGACAATAGAATTTGAGCCATCATTCAAACAGTTTAAGGACCAGATTTGTTTGCTGTATGAGTTCCTGAAAGATGCTTGCAGGCAGACACCGCGGCTGGAAACCATCCTGTATCAAGACTTTGTAGCACCCAGCAGGACATTGTTGCGGGTTGGTATAATAAAAATGTTATTTTTTACCTTCTAATATTATACTTAAATTAATTTTTATGAAATTTGGTAGGTATTTGTGTAGAGAGCTGAAACCCTGGATAAACACATAGGCTAGAAAAAACATGAATGATACAATGTTGTAGCAAAAGCTTATTTTTTAAAATAAAATTTCGTTATAATTACATTTGTTACAGCCAATAATAGATCATGACCTAGTGGATGACTACAAAAAGCAGCTGGCTGACCTCATCAGTGAGCAGAGGATCGGCCCCGAGCTCCGGCTGCAGGACTTTGATGAATATGTCTGTCTACTAAATGGACAGGTAATGTATCAGACAGAGTCAAAATAAACTGGATTTTTATTGTATTTTTTTATGAGTACTTAGGTAATTTTTTATTAAATCTATAAAACTACTAAATATATTATTATGATCAACCCACTATAGCTTCTCTGTGGCGTACGCCTTAAAGGCGCAACAAGCAGTAAAATGACAACGGAGTTTATATTTACCAACTAATTATCATGCAATGTCTTTTCTAGTCCCTGGAGGAAGTAGAAGGATTCATAAAAAGTGACCCAGAGAAGACATTCGAAGAATACTGCCAAGAGGCAGTGAAATATGTGGACTTAACGAGAGAGATACCATCAAACCTCGAAGGTACGGTCGTGATTGGCATGTTCCAAATGCATCGCGGCGACCTGATTGGTACGCTCCGTTCAGCAGCCTCGCGATTGGCCAATCTATTGTTGAGGAGGATGACTGAAGATTACCAGAATACGATAAAGGCGTAAGTGCTTTTCTTTGTGATAAACCAGCTAAATTAACTTTGTTGAAGAGTTATTTAAAAAGTATATTTTTGCAGCATATACGACGAGTATGCAGCAATAGCAAATACTCTTTTGACGCCGCCAGCGGATACCGCAGCCCTTATGGAGCTTATTATCTATTGCAAGAAGGTCGAAGATGTCTTACTGGAAGAGATGGAAGGGAAACTGCGTGACGTGCTCAGATATATCATTTTCCTGGCTGACTACACCATCTTCACGCCTTTGGAGATGAAAGCTAATAATCAGACCTTCCATTGGTAAGTATAAGGGCGCGTTCCCACCATGTCGTGACTATCAGTTTATCGTTGGACGATATACAATGCGACTATCGTCTCTATTTTTGTAAAAACAAGAATCAAAGTCCGTGCAAAAATGTCGTCTCCATTTAAACATAATTATAAGTCACGATACTATCTGTCGTCACGACATGGTGGGAATGCGCCCTAAGGTGCCATGATTGATGTAATTTAAAAGGTAAGTACTGTCACTCGATGCTAACTGAGTTGTGTTTTGTTTGCAGGTACTCTCGAATGCCGGGTGTTATTGAAGAATGTAAAGTAGTTTGTGAACAAAAGAGACTAGAATACCAGGAACTATTGAAGGTATAGTAATATATCCATTAAATTAATAGAACTTTTTTAAACGGCTAGAAGGTATACTTATTTTTTTTATTTTCATCATATTGGTTTCTTATTAGGTACTTATGTTATTTTCTTTGTCATAGATCCGTATAGCCAAGTTTATAGAAGAACTAGACCTTATGGAGGAGCAGGTGAACGAACTGCAGTACTGGGGCGATATCAACGAGCTGCCCAAATACGTCTCTCGCGCACGTCGACTGGATGAAAAGTAAGCCTTATTTCCTTAGTTAGTTTTAGGGGTAATTATTTATACAACCTTGCTAATACATAATAGATAGTGTATGAGTCACCGCACATATGACTATATTTGTCAACCAGTATAACTCGCGAACGCCTTCACGCCAGGCGTTCGCGTATACTGGTTGACAGAAGAACAAGAGGCGATCCCTTTACGTTACGGTCATAATTATGTGCGGTGACCATTAGGAATTATTATTTAAACCAGAAAAATAAAAGTAGATGAGTCATTTATCAGGTTATCCGCGGCGCTAGCGAAGATAGATCAGTTCAACGAAGAAGAGACTGCGTTTGATTATGAGTTGTCTCAGTACCCGAAACGAAAGCAGATCTTTGATCGACTCGCCCCGTATAAGAAATTGTATGACGCGTCAAATGATTTCATAGAGAAACATAGCACTTGGATGAACTCTAAGGTATTTGAACTTATCTTGTTGACTTTCACCATCTGCTTTACTGATATTAAGCTTTAGTTACCTAGGAAAACTGAAAAATATGTAAATAATTCCATTTTATTTCAACAGGTTGGTAGTCACGACCCTGAGGAAATAGAAGGCGACGTCCAATATTACTACAAGATCGTTTACAAGCTGGAGAAGGCTTTCCAGGACACTCCCGAGACGCATCGGCTGGCCGAGTCTGTCAGGTAACACATCGTCATACACTGTACATCGTACACTGACTACTGCATTTAAAATTTCACAATCGCTAGTCATGAGACTTCATAAATGGAACAAGGTATTAGGCATCTCCATTTTCAATCATAGCGCCGCCGCCGCCTCATTATTTCAGGGCTGTGATTGGCCGAGGCGTCTGAGTGCAAACCGTCATAAGGCGTTCGAAAATCTTCCTCATAAAATGGTATTTTTGCTCAGCTCATTCTCTTCTTCATAAATATCTCTGATCGTTCCAGAACAAAGATAGACGAGTTCAAGACGCACATGCCGATAGTGCAGACGCTGGGCAACCCCGGCATGAAGCCGCGCCACTGGGAGAAGATCTCCGACATCGTCGGCTTCCCCATACTGGTCGATGACGATCTTACGCTGGCTAAGGTTAGAGCTGGTTAAATATTAGGTAACTTGACAACTGAGCTGACAGAACGCACGCAAGTTGTTTAGGTCCCCTTGGAGGTGCGGGGTGAAGCGAGCGCGAAATGCAATCAAAATAGAGTGACGCCATTGGTGCAGTATGCCGCCTCAGTCCTATTGGTGTATTTGTATTGCGATATTGGCGTGCTCTGGCTGCTCTTCTATCTTTAGTCCTCGACTGTACAAGACTGATACTATATATAATAAATTATACTATAATAGGTATATTTTCTCCTGTAGGTTGGCTGGTAGAAAATGCTTTTAGCATTAAGCTTTCCTTTTGTACATTTATTTCCTATATTTGTGTTCCTATATATGTATAAAGAGTTAATTCATAAATTTTCTGATCAGGTGATCGACTTTAACCTGGTGGACTACATAGACAAGTTCGAGGGCATCTCGGAGGCGGCCACCAAGGAGAACAACCTCGAGAAGAGCCTCGACAAGATGATGAAGGAGTGGGCCGACCTCAAGTTTGAGATACTGCCTTACAAGTAAGTTACTTTCATTATCTGCCCGTAATTGGTCAATGCTGGACATAGCCAAGGGTTATATTCAGCAAATAAATGGCTTTGACTTCGAAGGCGCGCCACAACCACAACACTCTGTGTCGTCATCATTCAGCCATTACTGGCTACGGGTGATTGGGTTAGTGACGTAAATGTGACAATTTACTTTAGCAGTCCAGTAAATACAGCCTTTTCTCTTTTACGCTATAAAGCTTTACTAACATCCTGGCCTTTCAAATTATATAATTTTACGCAATTAATTCACCACCATCCACTGCCAACTTTCACTTTAACTTTCAGAGACACGGGCAGCTATATCCTGTCGAGCGTGGACGAGATCCAGCTGTTGCTCGACGACCACATCGTCAAGACCCAGACCATGAAAAACTCACCGTACATCAAGCCGTTTGAGGAGATCATTATGTAAGTACCCACACTACCCACTAATGACAATAACACGAATTTAGATGCATCCAGACTAGTAAGAAACATAGGTACTTATGTTTTCTTGTGCAGATTAGCGCATCAGATTGTAGTTTCTGTCTAACTCAGAGGAGTTCAACAACCCTTTCCGTATACATAGTGATGAAGACTAAAAAATCATTTGTTATTTACTTTATTTTCCTGATCATCATCAGCCAACATACGTCCACTGTTGGACATCCGACGCCGTATTCTCTGACCACTCCCGTATCCCCCCAGTGACTGGGAAGGCAAGCTGGTCCTGCTACAAGAGATCCTGGACGAGTGGCTGAAGGTGCAGGCCACGTGGATGTACCTGGAGCCCATATTCACCTCGCCGGACATACAGCAGCAGATACCGGAGGAGGGACGGAGGTTCAGCGCTGTTGATAAGGTATAGTGGTGTTTACAGTAGGCAGTATCTTGATACGATAGGGGTCATGGTTGTAAGTGGTTAGATTGGTCTGCTTATCCGGGTACATATTTTGGCTATAGGTAGGTATGTAGTGCAGGTACCTACTCATTTATTCTGAGGAAATAAAGTTTGACTATGCAATCGCGATCTAAAAATTCCAAACATCGTCAGCAGATCCTGTAGTCCCGCTGTCCCCGTAATTCTTGTCCCCGTTAAGCGGGGACAACGGTACTTTCAGAAAATAAATAAAATCAGGCCCGTTGTCCCCGTTGGACGTGAGCTCCTCAACGGGGACAACGGCACTTAATAAAAAAATTAAAATCAGACCCGTTGTCCCCGTTCTCAAAATAAACTTTAAAAAACACAAGTATATTTTTTATTTCATGAATTTTATATAATACTTATCTTAACATCAAATCGCTTTTTTAGCTTAGATCAATTCATAACTAACCTGGGTGATAATTTGGCAAATTTGATGAACGTGTAAATTTTAAAGGATGCGCTAACGGCAAGACGAAATACTGCCGCGATACAAAAGCACAGATAAAAAAAACACACACTCACGCCTTGTACTAATGTACTCCCTTGCGGGATAGGCAGAGGTGCATTGCTGCACCCACTTTTTGCCAGAGTGTTATGTTAGTCACAATGTAATAGGGGGCGGGCCTATTGCCATTTTACGAGCACATCCAAGACCCGAGAACAGATATCTGTGTTTAAACAAATATCTGCCCCAGCCGGAACCCGGGACCTTCGGCTCAGTAGTCACTGGTCACTAACCACTACGCCATTCGGTCGTCTAAGATAACTTTCATTTTATTTTGTCCTTTTCGTGCTAATAGAATTCGGAAGGGACAACGACACGTAAAATTGTGACGGCCCGTTGTCCCCGTTCACTATTGCCCGCAAAGGGGACAACGGAACGAAAATATAATGACGTCCCGTTGTCTCCGTAACGGGGACACAGTTACGGGGACAACGGGACTACAGGCAGCAGATAGCCATATGCCCCTTGACCAATATTACATTGTATGTTATGTGACCACAGGTACTAGCGCCAAAGCACATAATCTAGACTATTCTAGACTAAAAACCTCACTCATTATACTCGACTTACTCTAAACCTAATCACCAACGAAATATCACCAGATGTGGCGCGAAATAATGAAGGCCGCATTCGCGGAGCCCCGAGTGCTCGACGTGATCACCATAGAGAAGATGCTGGACCGGCTGAAGAAGTCCAACAATCTGCTGGAGATGGTCCAGCGAGGATTGAACGCGTACCTGGAGAAGAAGAGACTGTTCTTCCCGAGGTTCTTCTTCCTGTCGAATGATGAGCTGCTCGAGATACTGTCGGAGACCAAGGATCCTACGCGGTGAGTGTTTGCATACGTATGTACTTAACCCTTCTTTTACTCAGCCATGTCTGGAATGATCGATAAAATGGGGGTGTTTTTCCATCAACTACTATCGGCTAGCTATTGTCCATTGCTGGATCTAGGCTTTCCTCAAAGAGGCACACCATAACACCCTATCACCATTTCCTCAATACAGCCACTATATAGGATGTATGACTTTAGACAGGATTTCTACATATAAATACCTCATCTACATAATATGGACAGATCCGTCCAAGATGCAATAGAATTTTATTGTGATTGATTTCCCGGTCGCATTACAAAAAGTTTTTTTTTTGGTTCTGGTAACACAGAGTACAACCGCACCTGAAGAAGTGCTTCGAGGGTATCGCCAAGCTGAACTTCACGGAGGACCTGGTGGTGACGCACATGCGGTCGTCGGAGGGCGAGGTGGTCCCGCTCACCATCACCATAAATACTGCCGCTGCTAGGGGACAGGTATACTATCACTATAAATATATTATATTGTATATACATCCTGTTGTATATCTATAGCATGTTTAGCAATACATTCAAGACACGCCGAAATTATTTATATCTGGAAGCGATTTTTTAATATTTTATCTGGTAAAGGGTTAGACTGATAGGGTATATCTGTTATAATATTCTGATCTGATCAGATAGTTATAGGTACCTCATCATCATCAATCAGCCTTCTATCGCAATCTGTTGGGTACAGACCTCCTTATGAGTAAGACTAACTTTTCCGGTGCTGCTCGAAATTACTCGTCAAGGAAACTCGGGAAACTTCACATTTCTTTGCCACCATTCCGTCACCACACTCATCAAAAAATTTTACCACTCTACCTTACATCTCTAGGTGGAGAAATGGTTGGTGGAACTCGAACGGTCCATGAAGGAGTCAGTGCACCGCGCCGTGGCCGACTCGCACGCCGACTACACGCGCGGGCTGAGGGAGGCCTGGGTGCTCAAGTGGCCGGGGCAGACGGTAAGTGGTTCACGTAACAAAGGGAACTGTATTACCAGAAATAGTTTAAAGGTTCTGCCGGGAAGGGATGTGACAGCGACAGGACGGCAACGTAACGAGAGTGGCGCGGACGCTGTTGACGCGACAATGACGTCATGTTGCCGTCCCGGTAGGCTTGTTGTCTGGAACGATGATCATAAACCAGGTTTTAAGGGACAGGTATTAAACATATTTAAATCTGTAATTATGAGTAAAAAATCATAAAATATACCATATCTTATCTTTTTTTATCACAACATATACCCCAAGAGAAAATAATCTTTCCCCATGATGAAATCAGCCCATTGTAAAAACCGTACATTTACAACAGGTGCTCTGCATAGCAATGACATACTGGACGCTAGAAGTGACCCTGGCCATCCACAGCGGCGCGGCGGCCATGCGCGCCTACTGGGACACCTGCAACCAGCAGATATCCAAGATCGTCAGCCTGGTCCGAGGGGAGCTTAGTCTGCAGAACAGAATTACTCTTGGTGAGTGAACTAACCATATCATTACATGAACATAAGTGTAGGGGAGAGACTCATTGCCACCATTGAGGCAATAGAAAAAACTAAAACGATAATAATATGCAAACATATCACCATATAAAAGCCCTACATTCTGATGCTAGCTAAGATTTGATCAAATCTTAGCTACTACCTAAATGATAAAACGCCATCATGGCTATGTGCGTTGTTTGAGTTTATCTACGTAGATAAAGATGCCATGGCGCTAGAGCTAAAGAGGGCATTCTGTATAACTAACTTGTATTTTATTTTGACGACCGAATGGCGTAGTGGTTAGTGACCTGACTACTGAGCCGATGGTCCCGGGTTCGATTCCCGGCTGGGGCAGATATTTGTTCTCGGGTCTTGAGTGTGCCCGAAAAATGGCAATAGGCCCGCTCCCTATTACATTGGGACTAACATAACACTCTGGCGAAAAGTGGGTGCAGCAATGCACCTCTGCCTACCCCGCAAGGGAGTACATTAGTACAAGGCGTGAGTGCGTGTGTTTTTATTTTATTTTGGTATTAGCAAGTATTAAAATGCATATTTTCTTCACCAGGGGCGCTGGTGGTGCTGGACGTGCACGCGCGCGATGTTCTGATGGTCCTGATGGATCTCAAGGTCACTCAGGACAACGATTTCAACTGGCTCTCGCAGATACGGTACTATTGGGAGGTTAGAATGTTTTATTCACGATTTCAATCATTCTGTCATATTCGTCCAGAGCGATGAGTTGCGAAAATAGAGTTGCAAACAAACTCGTATCGCATCCATAGATTGGCTCTTGAGCGCTATAAATTATTGATATTTTCTCCATACTGTCTGCGTAGCTTCATTTAAACATAAAAAATGCTTTTTATTTAAATTAATCGCATAGCACGTCTCTTCTGTTTTTCGTATCTTTCTATGAAATCACAGAAAGATACCTACTCTTTATGCGGCTCCGTTCATTTCAAACATATCATCCTTACACCATAGGAACAAGACGACGAGGAGAAGTCCATGCAACTGGCCACCCGCATGATCAACTCTCAGCTGATGTACGGCTACGAGTACCTCGGCAACACGGGCCGGCTCGTCATCACGCCACTGACTGACCGTTGCTATAGGACGCTGTTCGGCGCACTGCATCTCAACCTGGGTAACCACTAGCTATACCTACATATATAGATGCTAGGTCATCATTTACGTAACATAAGGAGATAAGGCGCTCCCGCTTACACACTCGCAAACTTCTGACACATCTTCGTACACGTAATACATCACAACTCGGGAGGGCTCATCGTCAGAATCCTAACCGATCGATCGCTGTTATGGGACGCGAAATGCACATTGAAATAGTATTTTGTTATTAAAAAAAAATTGCTAAGTTTGCTCTTCTATTTTCTATCAATTGTTTTTATGGTGCTGAGACGGAAAAAATAGATTATAGATAAACGATTATTATTTAAAATGAAACATATTTATTAAAACCTGGTCTCCAGGTGGCGCCCCGGAGGGCCCGGCCGGCACGGGCAAGACGGAGACCACGAAGGACCTGGCGAAGGCCGTCGCCAAGCAGTGCGTCGTCTTCAACTGCTCCGACGGACTCGATTATATCGCGCTCGGGAAATTCTTCAAGGTAATGCTATCTAACAAAACCACACAAAAATTAATATAAAAATTTACACTGCATGGCGTAAATCGCCTACTAAAACCAGCCAAACAAATTATATGTGATAAAATTAAGGCACACCCTAGATGGCGCTGTGAACTAGCATCATACCCGATGAACCGATTTGAATGCGGTTTTATATGTTTATTCTTAGCCATATAATATTTTAGCAACACCTGTATGTAGAATATATAGAACGATGGAGCGTCAGTAGCGCCACCATTCAGTCGACGCAGCGCACACACACACACAAAGCTCGTTTCGTATCGCTCTCAGGAATCAATCTAAGAAAGTACTATCAATAACATTCCTTCCACCACCCAGGGCTTAGCCTCCTGCGGCGCCTGGTCGTGCTTCGACGAGTTCAACCGCATAGACCTCGAAGTCCTCTCGGTGGTCGCGCAGCAGATCCTGTCCATCCAGCGCGGCATCAACTCCGGGTCTACAGAACTCATGTTCGAGGGAACCCTGCTGCAGTTGGACAAGACTTGCGCGGTGTTTATTACGATGAACCCTGGGTATGCGGGGCGGTCGGAGCTGCCTGATAATTTGAAGGTAAGTTGTATAACAGGTGTGTAAGGTGTTAAGCAAACAAAGAACTTATCTATCTATCAGTAAATAAGTAAACTGCACCCAATCTCCATCTATTTAGTGCATTTCTAAAGGTTGTCTCGAAAAGAAGGCTGTAAGTGTTAAGAATGCCTTTATTGGTGCACAAATAATAAGTACCTACTCTGTATAGGCAAGCAACCACTCTCGGCATCAGCCTATAAAAAACGTGTAGACTCTTATAATATAAAGGTATTTTTTGCTTTGGATCGGTTTCGATTATGTTAATAAATCGTTGTTTACGTATTCCCAGGCTCTATTCCGTTCCGTGGCGATGATGGTCCCCGACTACGTGCTGATATCGGAGATCGAGCTGTACGCGTCGGGCTACCTCAACGCGAAGCCGCTCGCCGTCAAGATCGTGGCCACCTACAAGCTGTGCTCGGAGCAGCTGTCCAGCCAGAGCCATTATGATTATGGTAAGTTAAACGTACCTATAGGTTCACGACGAGTTCTCCAGTGGAGACCACGAACAGGCAAACGCAGCGTGGGACGCCCTCCTGCCGCTGGACCGACGACCTTAGGCGGGTAGCCGATACTGGCTGGATGCTGAGGAAGGCCGAGGACCGAGTCTTGTGGCACTCCTTGGGGAGAGGCCTATGTCCAGCAGTGGATGATTATTGGCTGATGATGAACGTAACTTTTAAATATATCGCCCCGTGGCGATGATGGTCCCCGACTACGTGCTGATATCTGAGATTGAGCTGTACGCGTCGGGCTACCTCAACGCGAAGCCGCTCGCCGTCAAGATCGTGGCCACCTACAAGCTGTGCTCCGAGCAGCTGTCCAGCCAGAGCCATTATGACTATGGTAAGCTATTCACTATGAAGAAAATTTGGTTATTGTACTGCTAATATAGCCAGCGTGTGAAGACAGGATATTGCGCAGTAATGTGGCCTCCCGTGACATGCTGTGCTACGATTGAAAACCAGATTGTAGAATCCTAATATGTACAGACATCGGCAGGCGCCATCTTTGTTTATAATTATTTGCAGTGCCGATTATGACTATTGTAGGTATTCTGTTTTTCCGCAATATAATTATGTCGAAGAACCGATGACGTATTCGTAAGTGGAGACTTCGAACCACAAAGAGTAGCTAGGAGCTCCTCGGTCCGCTATATCGACGATCTTGACAAGTAGACTGGATGAGGAAGGCCCTGTAAGTAAATGAGTTTTGTGCGGCTCCTTAGCAGATGTCTATAGCTAGCAGTGGATGATTACGGGCTAATGATAAATATTATTCTGCAAGAGACGCTATTAAAAAAAATACTTATATGCAATAATGAGTTTAATAATAATTAAGCTCTTCTCGGCAGGTATGCGAGCGGTAAAGTCGGTTCTACGCGCGGCGGCGGCTCTCAAGCTTAGATACCCTGCCGAGGATGAAGACGTGATCCTGCTGCGCTCCATCAAGGACGTCAACCTGCCCAAGTTCCTGGAGCACGATGTGCCTCTGTTTATGGTATCTGCTTCACGGTGTTTCGCTGCTAACCCTATAGCTTAGTTATGTATTGGATACTTCCAGCGGCTTATTATCCATCAATTTTGATGAGTTACGCTTAGTTGTAGAAAGGAACATTAAGCTAATGTCGGCATTACATCTATGTCTGTCTCTTTCTGTCCGTATACCATCAAAGCAAGGCAGCTATACATTTGAAGCTATACATTTCAGCTTAAATCCCTCTCCTTTCTCTTAGCCTAAAGTCAATATTATATCTGTACGTTTAAATATTTCACCGATGATAAAACGTGGCAGCAAAGTAAGGGCGTAATTTAATAGATATAATTTTATAATTTTGTCACAGGGTATCATCAGTGACTTGTTCCCTGGGCTGCCGCTGCCGTTGGCTGGCCTCGAAGACCTGGTTGAGTGCCTCAAAGAAGTGGCAGTGACGATGAACTTGCAGTGCAATGACTTCTTCATTGAAAAGGTATAGTACCTATATACTTACATGTTAATTAGGCACAAGTACGTACTAGGTAAAACGAAAAATATTGTACCTACAGTCCTTCATAGATGAGATGAGATACGTGCCTTGAGAGGACGATCCTATAGACGTCCGACTCATTGAAGTCGAAGATGTTTTCTAGTGAAATAGATAAAGATGCTGCGACCCCTATGTGGCGAAAAAGGTTCCACTGTAAACAAAGAGCAGACAGGGATAATGTTTTCAAAATGACGGATTCATGCTATCTCGCTCTATGATATGGTCTGTTAATACACCCTCCTACTCCTACTTATGTACGAACCATATTTATCATACCATTGTTCCTGTATCTGCATCTTTACATCATCACTTATCAGGTGCTCCAACTGTACGAGATGATCCTGGTGCGGCACGGGCTCATGCTGGTGGGGCTGCCCTTCTCCGGGAAGACCAAGTGCTACCAGGCGCTGGGAGCCGCCCTTGGCTGCGTCGCCGAAAAGGTAACCACATTTGGTGTAACGGCGTCAGCAGAGGTAACATGGAGTAAGATGGCTAGTTTTATTGGCTAAAATTCCTCTTCAGTATCTTCAGCATCATCAGCCTATACCAGTCAAATGCTAGACGTGAGCCTCTCCCTAAGTACGCCCACGTACAGCTTCCCTTTGTTTTAAGTTTATCCCTAAAATCAATTACAGCATATCAGTAAAACTTATCCAGGGTCAGAAAGAACAGAATATCCAGTATTTTGCAACAACATAAATAGGGTACAGTGCTCCAAAATTGATAATGCGCATAGAAATATTTGACAGATCGGTTATTTTCGATTATGTGACACATGATATTGACTCCTATTTCTTTCGAACAAGGTGCAAAATGCAAGTGATTTTTTAAGGCTCTTACGATTTAATGATTCGGGTGTGAAGATCTGCATGTGCATTATTAATTTTGGACAAGTGTACCTTATTTTGAATACGACAGTGGAGTAGTATTATTTATTCTGAGCTTGCACTTATACCCACTCATCATTCCACTACCACCACCAGGGACTGATGCCAGAGAACCCGGCGGAGTGGATAGTGATCAACCCGAAGTCCATCACAATGGGCCAGCTATACGGACAGTTTGACCCGGTGTCGCACGAGTGGTCCGACGGCATTTTGGCCGTTAGCTACCGGGCATTTGCCGTGTCGACAAATGATAATAGGTGAGTGAATGTTGTGTCTACTGCCAAAAGTGTTATAGTGCATTATGAACGGTGAAATATGGATATGCTGACGCATGCATGCGGAACACCCGCCATTTTGTTACTGTAACTTTATCTGCATGCGTTACATTAAAGTATTAGTGCCAAATAGAGGTCCCTTTTATAATCATCAGTTTTCTTTATTGACCTCTGAAGGAATAGGTCTTAAGCACTCTTGCAAAAAAGTTGATCAATAATACCAATCACTTTCTTTATAATTGTAGAAAATGGCTAGTATTCGACGGCCCGGTAGACGCGATATGGATCGAGAATCTCAACACGGTGTTGGACGACAACAAGAAGCTGTGCCTCATGAGCGGGGAGATCATCCAGCTGGCGCCCACCACCAACCTCGTCTTCGAGCCTATGGACCTGGAGGCCGCTTCTCCCGCTACGGTGAGAGGATCAAGTTTTTGTGTGTGTTTTTGGTCGAGGAAACTATGTATTTTCTTGGCTGGTCCATATGTATTGGCAGGTTCCTATGTCCCAGATGCGCTTCATAGATGCGAAGCATTTTTATGTAAAAAATTGTCGTCTAGATATTGTCGTCAAAACGTTGCGTACCAAAGAACGAAACTTATAACGTTCTATTCTATTCATAACATTATACTCTATCCAGGTATCCCGTTGTGGCATGATCTACTTAGAGCCGAAGGGTCTCGGATGGAAAGTCCTTCTAGAATCATGGCTGAACACCCTACCTGCTACTCTGCACACCGTCAACAAGACTCTCATACGCAACTTGTTCAACCGATTCTTATCACCGCTGCTATGGCTCGTCGAGAACAGTGGACAAGTCAAGGTAATGAAAACACCATCTGAATAGCTCTTAACAGACATGTGCACAAAGTTCAAAGTTATTAACGATGTTTGGTTTTAGCAAATGTACGTGACGTCTCGAACGAATTTGGTGGTCTCGTGTATGAGACTTTTTGATACATTCATGGACGACTTTCACGATGAAAAGTATGTGGAGTCCATCTCGGATCTTGATGTTAGAGCGCAGCTTGAGGTGAGAAACCGATCCATATGATAGAGCAGTCAGTGGTGTCATGCACTTAAAATTTATTAATATTTGTTCATTATTTTAGGGTACGTTTTTCTTCGCCTGCATCTGGTCTATCGGAGCTACTCTAGACGCCGCTGGCAGGCCCAAATTTGATATGCTATTCCGCGGGTTATTGGAGAGAGAATTCCCGGAAAAAGTAAGTTTATATCTTGATTTATCGGGCGATTAAGGGCTTGTGCTGACACCAGTCCGTTATCTGCTAGACATAGGCCTCTCCAAACAAACGCCACAACACAATATTGTGTGTACTTAAACAGTAATTCTGAAGTAGATTGATGATCTAATCATTTAATTTTCACAGATCAAAGAAGCTTTGAGTTTACCGAAAGAGATCGCCAAGCCAGAGAAACCGTATATCTTCAGTATTCCTAAAGATGGTCTCGTATTTGACTATCGATATATCAAAGAGGTAAACATTGCTATAAGCAATCTACAAAGACCACTTTTTTTAAGCCTTTATTATTTGCTACCTCCTATTCTTTTTTCCACACTATAAAAAATATAAAAGATTCCATTCTCATCTCCATCAAACCTCATACCCCAAACTACTCCCACCTAGGGCAAAGGCAAATGGAAGCTCTGGCAAGACGACGTGATCTCTGCGCCCCCGATCAGCCGCGACACCCCGCCCAACCAGATCCTGGTGACGACCCTCGACAGTGTGAGGTTCCTGTCGCTCTTCAGGATGCTCATCACGCACCATCTGCCCGTCATGATGGTCGGGCCGACCGGGACTGGGAAGTCTTCGTATATTATAGTGAGTTGCGAATATTTTTTTATATAGAGTTATCGATAGCGTTTCTGACGGAATGTTTAAAAAGTAGTGGCGACGTCTAAGAAGTAGGTGCGAGCATAATGATTATTTATAGTACCCAACTTATGAGTGTCTAAACTAAAGTACCCAAATTCTTATGACCAGTAATCTACAACAAATTAGAACCATCATAGAACTACCTACTCAGGCCATACCAAAAAGCTCCTATAAATCTGCAATTAACTAATATAGAGAAAGTCAACACATTTAAGTTACTAGGCATACATTTAGATACACATTTAAACTACAAATGTCACGTACAAATAATTAAAAGCAAATTGTCCCAATTCATCTATTCCCTAGGTATACTAAAAGTTAACACCAACATAAACACTGCTCTCACAGCATACTATGCATATGCAAATGCATGGTTAAGTTATGGCATCATTCTATGGGGTGATAGTGTAGACGTTCATGACTTATTTGTTCTACAAAAAAGATGTCTCCGGATCATAGCAAATCTCCAAAACACAACTAGCTGTAAACCATTTTTCATCAAACATAAAATACTTTCACTACCTTCATTATACATTTTCGAAATAGCCAAGTTTGTAAGGAACAATATGGAGTTATTTAAACAGGTAAACGAAGTCCATAAAATTAACACTAGGAACAAAAACCAACTATCAGTGCCACAATCTAATATGCAAATTTTTAACAATAGCCCATACTTTAAATGCATAAAAATCTACAATAAACTTCCAACCATTATTAAATCCGAATTAAACTATAGTAAATTCCTGTCCAAATTAAAAACTCTACTTACACAGAAATGCTATTACACAGTAAATGAATACCTAGTTGATAACTAAAATAACCTACTATAAACTCCTATCTTTGTTGTTATGAACGAAATATTTATATTATTAACTACTCTATGTTAAATATTATAGTTTATTATGAATGTTAAAATTTAATGTAGATTTTATATCTTTATTATGTAAGCAAATACATACAAATTTGTTACTTTCTATATTACTTACTTAGAATAATATTACCTAGATTAAACTTGCTATGCCCTACAGGGCACTATGTTAAGGACCATTTTGTACATAATTTTAAGATCAGTGTAAAACTTACATAGTTGCAATAAACATATTACTATTACTATTACTCCATAACCAGAGTTGCCAAGCAAGAATTGATTAAAGAAAATCTATATAGTATATATAGCATACTGTATTTCTCTCGTTCCTTAAATGTATACTAAAATAAGGAACTATTTATTTCAGGACTTCTTAGTAAAGAGAGTGGATACAAAAGTGTACAAAGCATTGATAATGGGGTTCTCGGCTCAGACAAATTGCAATCAGACGCAAGACATTATTATGGGAAAGCTTGATAAGAGGCGTAAAGGTAAATAATATTTCCTAATTTAATTGTAATAGGTGAGGATGTTAGACGAACAGTATATTTCTAACGAATGGTATTACAATTTCTACCAGGTGTATACGGCCCACCAATAGGGTGCTACAGTGTAGTATTCGTAGATGACGTCAGCATGCCTCAAGCAGAAACGTACGGCGCTCAACCCCCAATAGAAGTGCTCAGGCAGGGCATAGATTTGGGACTCTGGTACGATAGAAAGACCAACATGGCATTGCATCTGCTTGACGTGCAGGTTTGTGATTTTTGCATATAACTTAGATAAACAAATACGGCAAATAAATGAGCAGTGTTTACTTACCAAAATTAATATTTCTATACATCATCTTAGACCTATACATACCATATACCTATATAAACATGGTACCTATATAAATATATTTAATTATAAATAATATGGGTCTTAGAACACACCCTTGTAGAACGCCCCTTAGTCATTAACGAACTATACTACCTTTACAATCTTACAGTTTATGTGTGCAATGAGTAAACCTACTCCGGGCGCGAAGCTCGTGACTCCGAGGTTCTCGCGGCACTTCTCATTCTTCTGCATCGATGAATTTGATGAGGAGACTCTGCAGGTCATCTTCAACAGGATCATGCTGTGGCATCTTGATACCAGGTGAGCGCTGGGATAAAGATTACTCTTTATGTGTGTAATCAGCATAATGTATTTCCAGGAAAAGTTTAATCTTTTGTTGACAAAAATAATGTTTAGCTCATTCATTTACCTAATGCTGGTTTATGAAATATTTTTGGGCAGCTTATTAGAAGTGATATAACTACTAAACTATATTTTATTACAGAGGGTTCTCCAAAGACTTCGACCCATGCATAGAGGAAATAGTGCAAGGCACTCTTGAAGTATACAAGCAATGCCGACTGAACCTGCTGCCGACCCCGTCCAAGTCACATTACACTTTCAACCTGAGGGACTTCTCCAGAGTCATTCTTGTAAGTTTAATTACTATACTATAATAATATACATTTATTTATTTATGCTTTTATTGCACAATTTACAAAAGTAGATGTACAATCAGGTGGAATTAATGCTAAGAGCATTCTCTACCAGTCAACCAAATTTATAATGAAGAGCAGCGCATAATCTTCTTATTGTAATGTATATGTAATGATAGGTTTTAAGTTATGAAATAAATAAATATTTTTTTTTTATTGCTAGCCTTGTGTCACCCCATTTTGAAAGAAAGAAAGAAAATATATTTATTTAGTACTACACAAATACACCACATACACAGAAAAACAAATTTACATATACGCTAATAACACAAACACAGATAGTACACAAAAAAATAAAAAATAGAAAAGAAACATACAAAAAATACAAAAGAAACTAATAAAGAATAACTAGCCAGTCTGTGTTGGTGGTGCATCAGCGCAGCGCCAAAAAGGCCCCGAGCTCAGCATATGCTACACGTACATAAATGTACGTGCAGCGCTCATTTTCAGCAGGGACCCTTTACGTGACTCACGGAAACGACGTCGAGACAAAAAAAATATACAATTTAGTAGGTACCTAATAATTATGTAAATAAATTAAAACAAAATAGTCAGTGACAAAAGAGTAAAATATATTTAAATAAATAATAATATTAGCCTATAAGATACAATAAATAATACAATAGTAAGTGAGTACATTAAATTATCATCAAGTGCTGAATTTTACTATGTAGATTTCTGCATAGTCAACAAATAACCTTTAAGTGCCAACTTAAAGGTATGGATGTACCTATTGTACCTACCATGTAGCCTTTTCAAAGGAGGGGGGAGGTCATTCCAGTACTTGGACGCCGCAAATCTGAAACTGCCTCGAAAGGCGGCTGATCGATGCGGTGGCACGGTGGCACGGACAAGCGGACCTTATACTTGTATGAATTGAACGACCATTGCAGTTTTTCATACAAGTATTTTGCGCTTGACCACTCCAAATAGCAACGTTGCAAGGTGCAATCGTCTTCGTGCCGCCATTTTGAGCAGATCAGCGTTGTTCAGATACGGCGTCACATGCGTCCTGGGGGGGATACGGAAGCAGAAGAAGAGAAGCGCACACGCATTCTGAACTCTCTGCACCAGCCGTTCAGATCTACCGAGGAGGCACCCACCGTAGACAACGTCGCAGTAGTTCAGCGTGGAAAACACCAGTGACTCACACAATTTGATCCGCATTTCGACACTGAGGTAGTCCCGTATTCTGTACAGTACTTTGAGCCGGTAGAAGCAGCCGCTTACCACCCCTACTATATGGTCCCTACCTCTACCTCTTTTACCCTATCCTCTGTCATAAACTAATTCACTCCACACTGTCCTATTTTCCATCACGCCATCTAGACATTTCTATCGACATCCAGTCTTCTATCGTTTACCGTCGGCGTACATAATTTTGTACTAAATCTTTGACATCCGCCATTTCCAGGGAGTCCTGCTCTCAGTGCCAGAAGTGACCCCAGACCTACAATCCATGAAGCGTCTCTGGATCCACGAATGCCTGCGCGTGTTCAGCGACCGACTGGTGGCGGTCGAGGACCGGCGCTGGCTCGCGGCGTGTCTGCGCGGCGCCACCGCCACGCACCTCCATGATGACTTCGACGTGCTATTGGCTAGGCTGACGGACCAGCCCGGACATAAGGTACGAGTTAATGTAGCTACAGGATTAAAGAGTTCAGACAAAAGTAGAGTCAACGCTATACAAGATGATTCGGTTTTCATTAATTAGATGACGTTGGCTGCGTGCTTTCTTTGTGTGTCGTTTTCTAGTGTGATTCGCTCCGTGCTACGTAAAGTGCGTTTTTCGTACTGTCATTCCGTATCAGTAGGTTTTTCTAGTGTTGTCCCGTGCGTCTTAAAGACGCGCACGTGCGTTTTGCGTACCGACGCCTCGTTTGAGAGTAGCTGCTATTCCTTTATGGTTTACGGAAGTTATTAGAAGTAGCTATAGCTGCCCCAGTCTCCTCTGGATCTACGTCGCTCCGTGCGTCTTAAA
This sequence comes from Plutella xylostella, assembly GCF_932276165.1. NCBI lineage: Eukaryota > Metazoa > Arthropoda > Insecta > Lepidoptera > Plutellidae > Plutella > Plutella xylostella. The sequence continues at coordinate 2,972,950 of NC_063984.1, read as the reverse complement.
GACGTCCGGTTTGCGTATAAACGCCCCGTATGATATGCTACTCGTTTTTGGTATAAGGAAGTTATTAGAGCTGCCCCAGTCTCCTCTGGATCCACGAGTGGCTGCGCGTGTTCAGCTCGCGGCTGGTGGCGGGCGAGGACCGGCGCTGGCTCGCGGCGTGTCTGCGCGGCGCCACCGCCACGCGCCTGCACATAGACTTCGACGTGCTGCTGGCGAGGCTGACGGACCAGCCCGGACATAAGGTAAGGCATAAGACAAAAGTAAAGTCAACGCGCCACAAAATGATGGGTTTTTTAGTGTCGTCTTTATCGCTCCGCTTACGCACGTGCAGTTTGGGTATAAACGCCCCGTATGAGACTAGCCGTTTTTGTTCTACGGATGTTATGACTGCTGATAAAAGTAGAGTCAACGCGCCACAAGGAGATGGGTTTTCTAGTGTCGTGTCTTTATCGCTCCGTGCGTCTTAAAGGCGTTTATACGCACGTGCGGTTTTCGTATAAACGCCCCGTATGAGACTAGCTGCTACTCATTTTTGGTCTACAGAAGTTATTAGAAGTAGCTAGAGCTGCCCTGCACCTGCACGATGACTTCGACGTGCTGCTGGCGAGGTTGACGGACCAGCCTGGACATATGGTACGAGTTAATGTAGTTACAGCTTTCCAGACGCAATATCGCAATACATCACGCAAGAAGAAGGCTGCGGTTATATATATTATAGATAGATTGAGTAAAAAAATATTATTATGACGGCTGCGTTTAGCAGATTAAGAAATAACATGAAATAAAATGGCGGCGAGTAAAAAAATATTATTATGACTGTGGAATTTGTATGGTATAGCTTGAGTCGATCCGACATTTTCATATTATTCTTTATCGTTATAAAGACGTTATAAACTCTTACTAACGTACACGTATAGTTTAGTATATTTATGTACGTTATGTAACCATGTTCTGGTGCTTGATGCAAAAATAAGTTGTTCTTAGAAGCGCGATTATCACGTATTTTTTTCCACTCCAGATCGACGAGCAAGACCTGCGCAAGCTCATCTACTGCGACTTCGCGAACCCGAAGGCGGACAGCCGCTTCTACATGGAGACCACGAACATGGAACACCTCAGCTCCACCGTGGAGGCCTTCCTCGTCGAGTTCAACAACATGTCCAAGAAGCCGATGAACCTTGTGCTGTTTACGTAAGTGGTTATGTGTTATTTGAAAGATGTGGTCACGTGATGGGCTAGCACGGAGCGCAATTTTTGAACAAAAGCTTTGCATCGCGCTCGCTCACATTGCGCAGATTCAAGCGCGACGGAGAACTTTTGTCACGTCTTAAATGCGCCCCGTGCTAGCCACCTGCACCTTATATAACCGCAAACCCGAAGGCGGACAGCCGCTTCTACATGGAGACCACCAACATGGAGCACCTGAGCTCCACCGTGGAGGCCTTCCTCGTCGAGTTCAACAACATGTCCAAGAAGCCGATGAACCTTGTGCTGTTTACGTAAGTTTTTGGAGTTATTTGATAGTCTTATAACCTGAAAGGCTAGTTAGCACGGAGCGCAATTTTTGAACAAAAGTTTTGCATCGCGCTGACTCATATCGCGCTGATTCAGGAGCGAGCGCGACGGAGAACTTTTGTCACGTCTTAAATGCGCCCCGTGCTAGCCCCTGCACCTTATATAATCGCGAATCCGAAGGCCGACAGCCGCTTCTACATGGAGACCACCAACATGGAGCACCTCAGCTCCACCGTGGAGGCCTTCCTCGTCGAGTTCAACAACATGTCCAAGAAGCCGATGAACCTGGTGCTGTTTACGTAAGTTTTTGGAGTTATTGGGTGACGTATCACCTACACCTTATATAGGGCTTGTACACTTCACATCGCAAAAACGAGTGTGAATATGACAGTAATCAAGAATTTGCCCTGAAAAACTGTCAAAACAGTAGAAGATTTTTGCGATGCGACGTCGCAACGCAGTTTGGTGTACAAGCCCCTAAGTCGTTCGCTTCCTGGGCTGTCACCGACATATAATCTACTAACCAATCCTTTCACCACAGTGACAAACTAGTCTAGACACCCCTCGTGCTTCGCAACGATACGGTAAAAATTATTAGTTACGCCCGCGAGTAACGAAGACATTCCAGTGACATCTGGAACGTCAATGACAGGTGGAACTTTTTCATTGCCCGTGAGTCTAATGCAGCCATCCATGTTTGTAATAGTGGTTCTGGCGCACCGTTCTTTAAACTTTCATTCCTTCTTATTTCACGCCGTTATTCATCCCCAATACCACTCTCTCTACACCTCCATAAATCTCAATCTCCCGTACAAGTTCGCCATCGAGCACGAACACTTTATATATGTCGCAGGCATCTGGTTTAATCTCCTGTTTGATTGAACCGCTAGTCCGTTCATTGGATGACGCTACTCAGTTGTATGACTAGGCCGAACGTTGATTGTACAAGCGTCACAAAACGTCCAACTAGTTAGCGGACTTAAAATCAGTCAGGTGGTGAATAAAACAAATATGGCGTCTAACAGTGAACAGCTGATACAAAAAGCACTTGTATTGTTATTTTTTGCAAATAAATTAGCTTTAAAGTGCGTTATTATTTATGTTAAAATAGTGTGACAACATTGATTTACCTATTATTACACCGCCGCCGCCGGCGGATAGTTTCAAAGAAAAAAATGTGCTGAAACTGGATAATTATTAACAACAATATCAAGGTACGTTTATTGTTATTGTTTGGTTAAGTGAGATGAGAGCTTTGTAACATAGTCTTTTTTTTGACTCTTGTCTGGTCATGTTCATCCTAACCAGACATTACAAAGTTGCTGTACTATATCCCATTTAACGACTTCGTTGAATAACGTTCAGTCAAGACGTTGGACGTTACAGTCAACCACTTGACGAGTTGTTCTTTAGTCATACAACTGAGTAGCGTCATCCAATGAACGGGCTAGCGGTTCAATCAAACAGGAGATTAAACCAGATGCCTGCGACATATACACCAATCTCGATTTCCCTCGCAGATTCGCCATCGAGCACGTGTCCCGCATCTGCCGTATACTAGCTCAGCCGCGCTCGCACGGTCTGCTGGTGGGGCTCGGCGGCTCCGGCCGACAGAGTCTGACCAGGCTCGCGGCGCACATCAACGAGTATGACCTGCTGCAGGTGAGTGTTGTATCTACATAATATGTATATAATCTTATGGAGATGCTGGAGGTGATAGCGCATCCCCATGCAAAGGGAGGATCCTCCGACCAGACCGGGTGGTGTGGCCTGGCGGGCAGCTGCCCAACAGTTGAAGTTGGGTATTTGTATATTGCAGTGTAGCTTAGAAGCTTCTATACCGCAATGTAGGATTTCATAGTGATTTGCTTCGTTTCCATACATCTTCTATGAATTGAGATCCGAGCGCCATCTGTTGATCGTCATCTGAGCTAGTGGCTTGGAGTCCGCCACAATCTCAATGTCCCGTACAGGTTCGCCATCGAGCACGTGTCACGCATCTGCCGTATACTGGCTCAGCCGCGCTCGCACGGTCTACTGGTCGGGCTCGGCGGCTCCGGCCGACAGAGTCTGACCAGGCTCGCGGCGCACATCAACGAGTATGACTTGTTGCAGGTAGGTTGATGAATCGTTGAACAATCACTTGGATGTAGTGGGTGTGATGTTCATTGAATAGCATTTTTGTAATTATGTAGTAAAAAAATGTGAAGAATCACTATTTTGAATCGTTAGGTTGGCAGATAAAATAATATTATGTATATTTTATGTATATATTTTATAATATATATAATTTAAAGTATATATGTATGCAGTTCTATTTTATATTTATAATTTATGATATTATTTATGAATATATTTGTAGTTTAGTTTCATGTTTGCTTTAATAATAGTTAGGTTTTATTATTTTTGTTAATTGTACCTACTTCAAATTTAATTAGTTAAAAGATTTAATTTTCTATTTCTCTTTCACCCAGTCGTAGGTTGGCTGGAAGAAATTGCTTTTGGGCAATAAGCCCGCCTTTGTATATGTCCTATATGTTTTAAATTTGTAATCTGTTTTGTATATTGTTTGTTTGTGTACAATAAAGCGTTTATAAATAAATAAAAAGTAATTATATGAATGTTATCAAGCTCTTGTTGTAGTAAAACACGAACTATAAATATAACTATACTAGACTGTACAGTTCAATTCACCTAAGTTGACCACAAGCGGCGTGAGTATTTTTTTGGCGCAGTGTAAGCTAGGGCGGAAGACCTAGAGCTATTCATGACTATAATATGTGTAAACCATAATTTTCTTGGTCTTCTTTCGTGAATGTTATGACACATGACATTAGCTAAGTATGTGAACTTGTTTCAGGTGGAAATGAGTCGTACGTACGGTAAGGCAGAATGGCGCGAGGATCTGAAGACATTGCTCAAGAAGTCGAGCACTCCGGACCTTCACATGGTCTTCTTATTTATCGAGTCACAGGTACGAACCTGTAATACCGAGCGGCCAACAACTGGTCACTCCTAGTCCTCCACACAATAATGTAAAGTATAATGTTATCTACATCGTATTCGATAAGTTCGTCTTATTTTACAGATCAAAGAGGAAGGGTTCCTCGAGGATGTCAACAACATGCTGAACTCGGGGGAAGTCCCCAACATATTCAATGCGGATGAAAAAGCGGAAATCCAGGAGAAGATGCGAGTGGTCAGTTTATATAGGATTTTCACTGCGTGCTATAACCAAATAGCTTAGAAAGATAATTCCTCCTCCGATCGATCAAAATCAGATAGGTAACTAAAATGTGATGATCCGTTTTGTGGCCAGTTTTTTTTAAACTTATCTATATCACAGTCAAACTCACTAATTTATACCAATAGGTGGATCGCCAAAGAGACAAGTCTCTCCAAACCGACGGCAGCCCCACGGCCCTGCACGCGTACTTCGTGTCCATAGTGCGGGACCAGCTGCACATCGTGCTGGCGATGTCGCCCGCCGGCTCCTCGCTGCGCACGCGCATACGCAAGTTCCCCGCGCTCGTCAACTGCTGCACCATCGACTGGTTCCAGGTGACTCATGGTAGCTATACAGACACAAGTCGCTCCAGACTGACGGCAGCCCCACCGCCCTGCACTATTGACTGGTTCCAGGTGACTCATGGTAGCTAAATAGAGACACGTCGCTCTAGACTGATGGTAGCCCCACCGGTAGATCGAAATATCTAAGAGACGCAATGTAGCGTAGATAAGCTCGGGCAATGTTATACTTATTGAACTTTCGTAGGGTTAGGTTCGAGCACGAATAGCAATATAAAAAATTCTACTCACACAATTTAATTAAACTAAACTATACCTAATTTATTCAGGAATGGCCGCCAGACGCCCTGCTAGCGGTAGCGACGCGTTTCCTAAAGGACATCGAGCTGTCGGATCTGGAGCGCGACACCGCCATCAAGCTGTGCCAGGTGTTCCACACCGACACGCAGGAGCTCACCCGGGACTTCCTTATCAGATTGAAGCGGTAAGATATTTAATATAGGAATGGCCGCCAGATGCCCTGCTAGAAGCAGATTCCCTGTTAAAGCAGCTTCCCATGGTGCGCAATATCGCGAACAGATACGGACCAGCTCGCATGATACACCCTGAAAACAGGAACCATATACGAGGACCTGCGTGCGTCTGTGGTCGTTGCCTGCCGAGCCGTAGAATCATACACCCAGAGAACCCATCTTTAGCCGTAGATACACCCTGGAAACAGGAACCATATACGAGGACCTGCGTGCGTCTGTGGTCGTTGCCTGCCGAGCCGTAGAATCATACACCCAGAGAACCCATCTTTAGCCGTAGATACACCCTGAAAACAGGAACCATATACGAGGACCTGCGTGCGTCTGTGGTCGTTGCCTGCCGAGCCGTAGAATCATACACCCAGAGAACCCATCTTTAGCCGTAGATACACCCTGGAAACAGGAACCATATACGAGGACCTGCGTGCGTCTGTGGTCGTTGCCTGCCGAGCCGTAGAATCATACACCCAGAGAACCCATCTTTAGCCGTAGATACACCCTGGAAACAGGAACCATATACGAGGACCTGCGTGCGTCTGTGGTCGTTGCCTGCCGAGTCGTTGAATCATACACCCAGAGAACCCATCTTTAGCCGTAGCTACTCGTTTCCTGAAGGACATCGAGCTGTCAAAAAAATATCTGAATAAATTTTATATATTGCAGATACAACTACGTGACACCCACTGCATATCTCGAGCTGATCAACATGTTCAAAACTCTCCTAACTAGAAAACGCACGTAAGTATCTTATAATTCATAAAAATATAGACTAAAATCTCTAACAAAACCTAACTTTAACAAAAAAAAAACATATTTTTTTTTCCTTTAAATTGTCTAACATTAACTAACAACTAACCAACTAATCAGCGAGCTACTATCCGGCGAGAAGCGTTACCTGACCGGTCTGGACCAGCTGGCCATCGCTTCCACCTCAGTAGCCGCCCTACAACAAGCCCTGGAAATCCTTCAGCCGAAGTTGGCTGCGGGCGCGGCGGCCGTGGCGGAGACCACGGCTAAGGTTGAGAAGGAGAAGGAAGGAGTTGCGTTGGTGGAGGCCGACGTGTTGAAGGATCAGGAGGCTGCGTCTGCGCAGGTGAGAGGTTGTGGGGGGTGAGGCTTGGATAGGTCTCTGCCATTTTCTCCTAGCCTACTTGCCCGTCTGGCAGACAAATTCAAAGCTGCATCACCCAAGCCCTACCGATTAAAAAAGAAATTTTAAATAGGAAGGCAACATCGAATTCTTTCTGATCCAATGTAGCGGTAGGTAGTGGTTTGAAAAGTAAATATTCATCTACTCTAAATCGCAAATCTAAGCTTCTATCCTTGACATCACATCTCATTTCACCCCAACAGGCAGCAGAAGCGCAAGGCATCAAAGATGAGTGTGACGCGGACCTGTCTGAAGCGCTACCTATACTGGAGTCAGCGCTGGCCGCGTTGGATACACTGACACCGCAGGACATCACCTTCATCAAGACCATGAAGAGTCCACCGAGGGGAATCAGGCTGGTCATGGAGGCTATCTGCATTCTTAAGGTATGATAGGGAACTAGGAACCTAGCTGAAATTTTGGATGATGGAAGCTGAGGATAGAGTGTTGTGGTGATCCTTGGTAGTGGACGAATGTTGGGTGATGAAGAGACCACGACAAGTATAGTTCAGTATGATAGTTCAGTATGATCATTACGGTATATTATTGACTATTTCAGTGTGATTTCAGTTGATGATTAAAAAGTGTTCAAAGTATTTTTGAGTCTGTTTGGGTTTGATTCAGGGTATTTTCACTGCACTGTTGATTGAAAGGTTTTTGTCTGTTTTCCAAGGATATAAAGCCGGATTGCGAGAAAAAACCCAAGACTAAAAAAAAGGCTAAGGTTTGGGCCCAACTTGTCTGAAATGAGCTAACCTCAGTTTAAATTTTAATAAATACAGAATGGTACTGACTACCAATAAACGACCTCTATAACTATATTTATACATAATTTATGTATGTAGGTACTTGTTCCTTCGCTGAAAGAGAGAAACGTGAAGAGTTATCACGTGATCTCTATCTCTTATATAGTTTACAGTGGGCGGGCGGGTAGAACAAGTACCTTACACTTTACCATACATATAACGAGCATAAAAACCTTGCATTGACCAAGTTCTGACTACTACTGCTCGTGACCGTATCATTGATGATTTTATAAAATTCTGCTTTATTTTATTTGCTATTTGTCTTTTCAATGCATTTCTTCAGGACGACCCGGTAAGCTTAGAGCATGCGTGTTGAATGTGTAGTTTGTGCGTCTGTATTTTTATTCAGTTTGATCTGGAGGTTTTCAGAATATTTTTCACATGAACACGTTTTCACTAACACCTATATTCTATTTCACGGGGAAAGTCATCTGATACAAACAAAAACTACCCTTACTCGAATGTACTCGTAATAAGGGTTCTGTCAGATGTCTTTCCCCGTGAAACAAGGTATAAGTTTTTAGATGTGAGGCACATTTTGCACTCCATCCCTAATTATAAAACCAAACTCTAAACAATAACAACATTCTAGGACGTGAAACCAGACAAGCTACCGAACCCATCAGGCGTGGGCACGATCGAGGATTACTGGGGTCCGTCGAAGAAGATACTAAACGACATCAAGTTCCTGGAGTCCCTACAGAACTATGACAAGGACAACATTCCGCCGGCCATCATGAAGAAACTGCAGGCGACGGTGATGCAAGATGAGGGTTTTGTGCCGGAGAAGATACGAACCGTGTCTGTAGCTGCTGAAGGTAACTTGCACTTTATATAATTTAAGATTTAGGACTAGGGTGTCTGGTAAGCTTGGTCTAGCTAGACTCTGCTACAAGTTTCACGAATACTTTAAACTGTTGGGCTAGTTTCCAGAATTAAGTCTCTACCTGCCCAAACAACGTCTGCCCCCACTTCATAGGCTTATTAAACAGTATCTTGTGATGTCGTCTAAAAGCCGACTAAAAAGACAGAACTGGTAAATTAGTTCTCATGTAGCATTGACTATCTCAAACTTGTAAACCCGCAGGCATGTGCAAGTGGGTGATTGCGATGACGAAGTACGACAAGGTGGCGAAGATAGTGGCGCCCAAGAAGCAGCGGCTGGCGGCGGCGCAGGCTGTTTATGACAAGGCCATGGCCGCACTGGCCGTCAAACAGGCGCAGTTGCAGGAGGTTAGTTGTGGTGAAGAGTAGTTGTATATGAGCTTAATGGACAACCATCTTCTCTTTTATAGCGTTGCAGATTAGGTTATCGTATGCCTTGCTCCATTTATATGACAAGCCATTGTGGATGTTTTATGCAGCACAGTAAGGGTCCTGTCAGGGAACTAAACGTACTTATGTAAAACAAGACATATAGGTAATTGCGCTATCTTTACGATACCATTAGATTCTGGGTAGACAGGCATCTATAGCTACTTTAAAAATGAATCATAAAATCATTCATATTCTTCCCAATATCCTCACAACAGGTCCAACAAAAACTGGCAAAGCTCGAAGACGCGCTAGCCGAGCAGAGTCGGCAACAGAAGCTTCTAGATGACGAGGTGGCGGACTGCAGCAACAAGCTGGCGCGCGCCAAGATGCTCATCTCCGGCCTCGGCGGGGAGAAGACCAGGTGGACGCAGGTCGCCAAGGACCTGCGGGAGACCTACAACACGCTCACTGGTTAGTCTGAATCTAGAAATAATAGGCTCTATGGTAGAAAGAAGATGTGGTGACCCCAACATGATAAATGGGTTTTCAGTTACTTAGAAGGTCTTGACTCTAGTTACCAGGTAAAGAGGGCTAGAACCAGATACACAATAAAAGTAGAAAGAAGATGAGAAGATTAAGTGGTGACCCCGACATGATAAATGGGTTTTCAGTTACTTACTTCGGGACGTCTCAACTGGAGTTACTAGGTAAAGAGGGCTGGATGCAGATGGCCCAAGGTATCTTATGCTTGATTAATCTGGAACTACGTAATACCGTAAGAGATTTGTGTAGCTAATAGAAGCATTGGTCGAGGAGTCACCGACAGAAGCTTTTGGACGGCGAGTTGGTGGACTTAGTTTTCCCTTATTATTTATGAACTAACATATATTTTTTCTTTCAGGGGATATCCTGATAGCATCAGGAATTATTGCCTATTTGGGACCCTTTACTGCCACCTTCAGAGGACAACAGGTAATCATAACCTCTAATACAATACCTTTTAAACAACGAACTGTTATACCTTTGATATGTAAGCTAATTGGCTTACAGGGCCGCTTGATCAGCAGCCCCCCCTCTTACAGATGTATTGCGCTATGACCGCTCTTAGTCAGTCCTTTTTAGACACTTCATCCGCGCGGGTTGCGACCATTCTTAATTATTTCCTTTTTTAAAATCAATAAATATCCGTGTCAATAAAGTTTTCTTTTTTTTAAAAAGGCTCCCGAGAACTATCGTATAACATTTTGGTGGCAGCGGTGGGATACGAAATCCCAGATATCCCACAAACCCAAGTACGCGTCCGAGGACTCGAATATTCAATCCTGTGAAAAGTGAAGTGTACCAAATCAAATTGTGCATAGTATCCAGTATCCAGTATCCAGTATCCAGTATCCAGTATCCAATATCCAATATCCAGTACCCAGTACCCAGTTGGCCTGAGGAAGGCCGTATACATACAGTTGCAGCTTATGCAGTCTCGGTATCCCGTCCCATTATCCAGTGTCGAGAACCCTGAACGAGCTAAACTTCATCCTGTGGTACCCAGTATTCCGTGGACATGTCCTACATCTACATATTACTGTGAGTCGTTTCCAACTTACATTTAACTTCAGTGCAACCTGCATCCGTGTGTCAGTGCATCCGTCGATTCAAACTATCATACTGTCAACACGTGTAATTAAGCATTTCCGAAAATTCCTAACATCCAGTCTGATTTAATATTTAATCTCGTTCATAATCCGTCGTCGTATCGGACCGCAGTCATACCTCTGCCCGTCGCCCACTCATATTTCCAGTCTAAACAATTAATTTATAATGTCTACTGATAACAAAATTACCGCTAAAGCCGGTACAAGCAGCGACTACTCGAATTCTCAGGAGACTCTCGATGTACGAGAGATAGATTTAAATGTCCTGTTGAGATTTGTCAAACCTTTCGACGGATCTAGGGAAACGTTGCAACCCTTTATTAATAACTGCAATAATGCAATGGCTATTGCATCCAACTTCCAAAAGCAAATCCTTTTCCAGTACATAGTTAGCCAACTGCAAGGCAAAGCGGAAACTGCCTGTTCAATCAAAGAATTCGACAATTGGAATCAATTAAAAGATTTTCTTGTTATCCAATTCGGGGAGAAGAAAACATACTCCCACTTGCTGATGGACTTACAGGAGTGCCATCAGGAATCAAATGAAACTGCGACTCAATTTGCGCTTCGATTAGAAACATGTCTTGCACAACTCCTGACTGAGGTCACCATATCCTGTCCAAAGAAAGGAGAACTTTCCGGCCGTACAGCCGCGATGCATGAAATAGCCTTAAACACCTTCCTACTAGGGCTTCATCCTAGATTATCAAACAGTGTCCGGGTTCGTAACCCAAAAACTCTCAACGAGGCTATTAATTTGGCAGCCTCGGAAGAGAAAATTTTCCAGTTTATGGTAAAGAAAAATCCCCGTCCGGCATCAAATCGTGCTAGTGTCCCATCCTATGGTCAACAAAACAAACAACAAATGTCTAACTTCCAGCAGAGGCCCCCATTTAAGCAGAACCAAAGGCCAGGTCCTGTTCAAAATTTACAACAAAACCCCAAGCCAACACTAGCTTGTAGGTATTGCAAAGAGGAAGGTCATGTTATCGAAAATTGTCAGAAAAGGGCCTTCTACAACAACCGTTACAAACGTCCTTTCCAACAACAACAATCACAACGTCCAATCCATACAGTGTCCGAGTTCGAAGAACAGGAAGTAGAAGGAGAAGTAGAAAGCGAACCGGAAATTTTAAACTAAACACCGACTCGAGAAGGTGCGACTCGAGCTCGTGTACTCCTATATCGAGCACCAATAAAATATCCAAGAGCCCACATCCGGCTATTAAAATCCCAGAAACTAAAACGTATAGCCAGGTGGTCCGCAATATCCTTGACCCCAGTCGTAAAAAAGATAATGATCTAGTAGCCAGCAATGTCCGTGGCCCTAGTGTTAATAAATCCAGCAATATAACGACCAGCAGTATCCTTGGTCCTAGTTGCGCGAAACCCGTAGTATCCAATAAATCCAGCAGTATAACGACCAGCAGTATCCTTGGTCCTAGTTGCGCGAAATCCGTAGTTTCCGACCCAAACCTGGAAAAGAAAAACAGTAAAGTGTATGAAATAAATTCCAACGTAAAGAAAATATGCTTACCTCATATCCTAGTCGAGACATCTGTATCCAAAACCCCGTTGTCCTTTCTTGTTGACAGTGGCTCCTCTGTTTGTCTTGTCAAGAAATCGTCCATACCAACAGTAACTAAACTTGAAAAAGAAATTATCCAACTCAAAGGTATTGATGCTGGTGATGAGCTCACTCACACTCTGGGAAGTGTCAATGTCCATTTATTTCCAAAACATAACTCAGTTTCATATAAATTTCACGTGGTAGAGAACATTAATCTCGAGCACGATGGCATCATAGGAACAGATCTATTGAAAGAAAAGGGCTGTTACCTTGATTATGCATCGGAAAAGCTTAAACTAGATAAACATACAGTCAAGTTAATTTTCACAAATCCGATTTATTCCATCCAACCAAGGACAGAGACAGTCATTGAATGTACTATTTCCAACCCTGAATTAAAAGAGGGTATAATTGTCGATCAACATATTTCCGACTCTTTACTCGTGGCAAATTGCATAGTCAGAGTGAAAGAAAACAACCGAGTTAACATTACGGTGATAAATACTTCCGAGGAACCAGTTGAAATCCACTCCGACCTCAAACTATCCCTTGAACCTCTTGAACCATTTCCCATGTTATCCTTTTGTACGACGTCCGCCCCAAGTGTAGGACCCCGTACTAAAAAAGTACTTGATCAACTTCGCACAGATCACTTAAATGATGAAGAATCCAATTTGCTACTTGACGTGTGCGCACAATATTCCGACATTTTCCACCTGCCAGAAGACAAACTGACATGTACTTCTGCTATAGAGCATTCCATTGAAACTACCACCTCTAACCCTATTCACACCAAGACATATAGATTTCCAGAATGTCATAAGAGAGAAGTGGAAAACCAAATTAATAAAATGTTGGAACAGGAAATAATCAGCCCTTCAGTCTCCCCTTGGTCTGCACCCATATGGGTTGTACCAAAAAAAATAGATGCATCTGGTCAGAAAAAATGGAGAGTCGTGATCGATTACCGTAAACTGAATGATGTCACGATTGGAGAAGTTTATCCTATCCCACAAATTTCCGAAATCCTAGACCAATTAGGCCAAAGTAAATATTTCTCCACATTGGATCTTGCTTCCGGTTTTCATCAAATTAAAGTATCCGACGGAAAGAAAACTGCATTTTCCGTCCCCCAAGGACATTTTCAATTTAATAGGATGCCATTTTGGCTTAAAAATGCACCCTCCACTTTCCAGAAGCTGATGAACACTTGTCTTTCCGGTCTTCAAGGTACTAGATGTTTTGTTTATCTTGATGATATAGTCATATACTCGCATGATCTTCAAACTCACATTGATAACTTATCCGCTGTCTTTGAGAGAATCCGTCAGTTTAACCTGAAACTGCAACCAGATAAGTGCGAATTTTTACGCAAAGAAGTCGCATACCTTGGTCATGTCATCAGCGACGAAGGTGTAAAACCTAATCCCGACAAGATAAAGGCTGTTGCTGAATTCCCGATTCCTGAAAGCCCTAAAGATATCAAATCCTTTCTTGGGCTAGTATCCTATTACAGACGATTTATCCCTGATTTTTCCAAAACGGCAAAGCCACTAACATCGCTCCTTAAAAAAGAAATCCCATTCGAGTGGAAAAACGAACAGCAATTAGCATTCGACACTCTCAAAGAAAAACTTACAACGGCCCCTATCCTGGCCTATCCTGATTTTTCTAAACCTTTTGTGCTGACATGTGACGCTTCCAACGTCGCGGTTTCCGCCATCCTTTCTCAGGGTCCTATAGGGAAAGACCTCCCGATAGCCTATGCGTCACGCACATTAAATAAAGCCGAATCCAACTACAGTGTCACCGAGAAAGAATGCCTAGCCATCATCTTTGGCACCAAAACATTCCGACCCTATCTATACGGGCACCGCTTCACGATCGTCACTGATCATCGACCCTTACAGTGGCTTTTCAACTGTAAAGATCCTGGTTCGAGACTGGTGCGCTGGCGCCTGAAATTGGAAGAATATGATTATGAAATCCTGTACAAAAAGGGCAAAGTCAACTGCAATGCAGACGCACTATCTCGTTACCCTGTAAATCCTGTACAAGACAATCTCATAGGAGGCAAACCCCTTATCCGTGGCAGCTCAGATCCAACACCGACTCCAAATCCTATTGACCCTCCTATTCCCGACGAAGACCTTATTCAACTTTTCGATCTAGATGTCAGTCCAGTAAACCCAGACCTAAATATAGATCTTGAAAATATCCTTCCATATCTTCCATCACCTGTGACCGTAGATCCCACAGTGTCAAATGATTTCCTCCCATCTTCTGGAGCCGAACTCATCGAACTGGCCCCTGTAGAGTCGACACCTTCGAATACGGAAAACAATCCCATTAATAACGATGACGCCATTAACCTCATACAAGGCGATCAAACTAAAATAGCTTCAATAATGAAAAATAATATTTTAGTAACAAACAGTGTTTTACAAAACTATAAAGACACTTTTAATGTAATTAATGTGAACGAAGCTAAACTTAAGATATCTCTTGATAAGATGTCTACTTTACTTAGTAATTTAACTCTCGTAAGTAACAAGCTGCTTTATAGAGCAGCCATTAACGATGTTTTTAGCTTATTAGAAAGTAGTTTATTAACCCTATCTTTTAAAATTGAAGATGTAGTTAATAGTATAGCATTAATCAGTAGTAATGTTCTGCACCCTTCTGTTATAACTCCTGCTGAATTGTATGAAGATTTGGTTAAGACTCACCATCATATACCGACCTCTAAACACCTTCCTATAGATTTGTATTTACAAAATATGAATACTCTTATAAACATTTCGAAACTATTATGTTATTATATGGACAATAAGGTTGTGTTTGTATTAAAAATACCACTAGTTAGTAATAAAATTTATAATCTGTACCACAGCATACCGTTACCTTTGCCTCACAACCTAAATCTCACTGATTCTTTTGTGATGATTGTGCCTACTTATAAGTATATAGCTGTTACTCTGGATAAAACACGTTATTCTAATTTCGACGACCTTCAACATTGCAAACATATGATAAATCAAAATTATATTTGTGAAATTTTTGTAATACACGATTCTAGCACTAATCCTATTTGTGAAATTGAAATATTGACGAAACCTATGAAAACTGTCCCTAAGCAATGTAATATCAAGTTCATTCATGGATATATAGATATATGGCAACCAATGAAAAATAGTAAATGGATTTTCACACAATCAGTACCCTCCAAACTATCTATACAATGTCACGAAAACATGTACGAATTAAATGTATTTGGTACTGGCATACTAACCTTGCCCAATCAATGTGTAGGTTTTTGTAAAAACACCCAACTTATACCATCAATCCCTGTGTACAGCATGAACATTACTCGTGTAGAGAATAATTTTAATATTATTAATGATAGTTGTTGTAATATGGAAAAATTCCTTAAAACAAGTGTGCCCCGTGATTCTCTAAATAATTATAATTTAGAAAAAATAAAAGAATTCCCAGAAATTCAAGTTAAACCTATTTTAAAAGACCTGGACCAAATGATAAACAGGCAACATATGGTGAAATACGGGACCCACTATTCAATTATGTTCTGGATAACCCTTGTACTTGTAATTGTATTCTTTTTTGTGTTTATGTTCAAGTTTGGTCGCAGTCGCTATTTGAATAATTATCCCCTTAACGCTGAAATTTCTCCTGAAAATATTAATGTTTCCACCCTTAGTACTCAAACTGAAACCAGTCCAGCTCCTCATCCGAGACTTCGTAATGACTTATAAAATTTCCTAACATAAACTTCGACTTTCAACCCCGAAGTTTATTCTTATGCGGGGGGTTGTTATACCTTTGATATGTAAGCTAATTGGCTTACAGGGCCGCTTGATCAGCAGCCCCCCCTCTTACAGATGTATTGCGCTATGACCGCTCTTAGTCAGTCCTTTTTAGACACTTCATCCGCGCGGGTTGCGAGCATTCTTAATTATTTCCTTTTTTAAAATCAATAAATATCCGTGTCAATAAAGTTTTCTTTTTTTAAAAAGGCTCCCGAGAACTATCGTATAACAGAACGCATACAAAAGCAACTAAAAAACTAGGAATAGATAGAGCAGCATAGTATGCAATACCAGACTTTTTGTTAATCCCAATTTCTCCCAATCAAAACTAGAGTGGTAACTAAAATAATAATATATTTTATGTAATTTCTCCAGATAACGGCATGGGCCCGCGCCTGCCACGACTGCGGTCTGGTCTGCACGCTCGACTACAGCCTCATCAAGACTCTGGGCGAGCCCGTCACCATCCAGCAGTGGAACATCGACGGACTGCCCTCGGACGACTTTAGTGTTAACAGCGCTATTATTATCAGGTAACTACTGGATGAGAGGGTTTTGAGGAGTAGGTTTTAGGACTGAATGGTGTGATTTATGGTAGAATTAAACCTGCCTGCCGTAATTGAACCTATCACGACTGCGGTCTGGTCTGCACGCTCGACTACAGCCTCATCAAGACTCTGGGCGAGCCCGTCACCATACAGCAGTGGAACATTGATGGACTGCCCTCGGGCGACTTTAGTGTTAACAGCGCTATTATTATCAGGTAACTGCTGGATACGAGGGTTGAGGAGTACCTAGGTGTTGGGACTGAATGGTGTGATTTATGGTAGAATTACACCTGTCTGCCGTAATTGAACCTGCCACGACTGCAGTCTGGTGTGCACGCTCAACTATAGCCTGATCACGACTCTGGGCGAGCCGGTCACCATCCAGCAGTGGAACATCGATGGACTGCCCTCGGACGACTTTAGTGTTAACAGCGCTATTATTATCAGGTAACTGCTGGATGAGTTCGTGATGGAACTGAATGAAGAGATTTACGGCTAACTTACACCTGAGTTCCCGTCATCACGACGCATCATGTCCCCACTGCTGGGGCACTGGTCTCCTTCCAATGAAGGAAGGGTTGAGGTCTAGTCCACCGTTCCCGTAAATGAAACTAATTTAGCATTCTGGGATGAAGTCTGGGTTGACTTTGGCATACCGTACTTTGGCGTATAGAAATACGCTATATTCGGAGGGGTGGACGAAAGAAGCCTCTCCGTGTGACAGACTAGTATACCTCGCTCAGGTACTACGCACAGAGTTAATACGTCTGGATAGGCGCTTATCTGACTGGTGGCGATAAACCCTACTCCAGCTTCGTATTGTCACCAACTTATAAGAATAGGCAGCATTTTAAAGATTATTTACAACACTTATTTCCCCAGGACGGCCCGCCGCTGGCCTCTCATGATCGACCCGCAAGGCCAGGCCAACCGCTGGATCAAGAACATGGAGAAGCCGAACAACCTGTGCGTGGTGCGCATGACGCAGGCCGACCTCGGCCGCGTGCTCGAGAACGCCGTGCAGTTCGGACAGCCGGTCAGTACAGGGCCTCGATCACGAGTGCTGGCAACTCACATCGCTAGCGTAATTTGAAAGCAATTTGATTGACAAGTGACTACATTGGCGCTGTTCTTATTCCATATATTTGTGTAGTATCGTACAATACGAATTGCCATGTTAGCCCGTGATAGACACACAGTTAGGTTTACGAGAGCTGACCGAGATTGTGGCTGTCTGCACGATAGATAGAGCAGTAGTTGGAGAGCGCCAATGGTGCAATAGATGGATTGCATCTCAACGGCATAGCGAGCAATAATGGCATCGCTCCAATTGTTGACTCATTCTGGCTGTGCCGTTACCTGAATCTCTAACGGGACTCCGCTGGATCAAGAACATGGAGAAGCCGAGCAACCTGTGCGTGGTGCGCATGACGCAGGCCGACCTCGGCCGCGTGCTCGAGAACGCCGTGCAGTTCGGACAACCGGTTGGTATTGTTCGGTTTACGGGAGCTGGCCAAAATTGCAGTTAGGTTTACGGGAGCTGATCGAAATTACCGGCTATCTGTAAAATAGATACAGCAGTTGGATAGATGGATAGCATCTCAATGCAGGTAAAGCGCGCCAAAATGGCGTCGCTCGTAGTATTTACTCATTCTGGCTGTGCCGTTACCTGAATCTCTAAAGCTGCGTACAGACCGGCCAAACGAACGCCAACGAACGGGTTTCCTTGACCGTCGTTGCTGCAAACTGCCCCTGTATTATGTATGATAAATATCCATCGTTGGGCGTTCGTTGGGCCGGTCTGTTCACAGCTCAACATGACTCCGCTGGATCAAGAACATGGAGAAGCCGAACAACCTGTGCGTGGTGCGCATGACGCAGGCCGACCTCGGCCGCGTGCTCGAGAACGCCGTGCAGTTCGGACAGCCGGTCAGTACAGGGCCTCGATCACGAGTGCTGGCAACTCACATCGCTAGCGTAATTTGAAAGCAATTTGATTGACAAGTGACTACATTGGCGCTGTTCTTATTCCATATATTTGTGTAGTATCGTACAATACGAATTGCCATGTTAGCCCGTGATAGACACACAGTTAGGTTTACGAGAGCTGACCGAGATTGTGGCTGTCTGCACGATAGATAGAGCAGTAGTTGGAGAGCGCCAATGGTGCAATAGATGGATTGCATCTCAACGGCATAGCGAGCAATAATGGCATCGCTCAAATTGTTGACTCATTCTGGCTGTGCCGTTACCTGAATCTCTAACGGGACTCCGCTGGATCAAGAACATGGAGAAGCCGAGCAACCTGTGCGTGGTGCGCATGACGCAGGCCGACCTCGGCCGCGTGCTCGAGAACGCCGTGCAGTTCGGACAACCGGTCAGTAGGCCGATCAGAGGCTAACGTGGCAATTCGCTAGCATTGTACGATACTACACAAACATAATAATATGGAAAAGGAACAGAGCCAACGTAGTCAATTTTCATACAAATTGTTATCAAATTACGCTAGCGATTTGAGTTAACAGCACTCGTGATCGAGGCCCAGTTCGGTTCACGGAAGCTGAACGAAATTGTGGCTGTCTGCACAGATAGAGCAGTAGTTGGAGGGCTAATGCCAATGTTGCTATAGATGGATTGCATCCCAACGGCATAGCGAACAATAGCTCGTAGGTAGTGTTGACTCATTCTTGCCGTGCCGTTACCTGAATCTCTAAAGACGTATATTATTTTTTATTATACCTACACGGATTTCCGTTCTTCTATCGCAGGTGCTCTTGGAGAATATTCTAGAAGAATTAGACCCGATGTTGGAGCCTCTGCTGCAACAACAGACTTTCCGTCACGGAGGCGCACTGTGCATCAAGATTGGCGACAGTATCGTAGAATACAACAAGGAGTTCAGGTGAGTAGTAATTTTCAACTTGCAAAATAGATTCATTTTGCATTGCATGCGGTGTATTCTGTGATTGAAACGAATACCGGATATGTATCTACTGCTAATGAAACTCTTACTGTCTAATTTCCTTTGGCGTGCGTATCCATAGCGGTCTTAAAAATACCACTCTACATTGTTATCCCCAGACTCTACATCAGCACGAAGCTATCCAACCCTCACTACCTCCCAGAAGTAGGGGTGCGCGTGACACTAGTCAACTTCATGCTGGCCAGAGACGGTCTTCAAGCACAGCTCCTAACCCGAGTGGTCGCCAGAGAGAGGCCAGATCTTCAACAAGCCAAGGCAGACCTGACCACGCAGGGGGCCGAGCATAGGAGACTGCTGCAGGAGATAGAGAAGAAGATACTGAATGTGCTGTCCACGTCGGAACAGCTGTTGGAAGATGAGGAGGCCGTTCAGGTGGGTTTATTGTGAAGACTTTTTAATTTAGTCGGTTAATTGTATTTTATTCGTTTTCTTGCTTATTCTTAATTTACTTTCATAGTCACTTTTCTGAATAGAAAGGTAGGTCAAGCAAGATTATTCTAGGTGGTGTGTGGTGGTTTTTTTACGTCTTCTTACATAATGTACTTATGAAATTTATTTTATCAGATACTGAACTCAGCCAAAGACACAGCAAATGAAATCAAGGAGAAACAAGAGGTGGCGACGGTCACTGAGAAGGCTATCGACGTGGCTAGAAACGACTACCTGCCTATTGCCGAACACTCTACTAACTTGTTCTTCCTTATAGGTAAGTCAATTCCTAAGTATTAAGCCGAAACCTACGTGTTGTACGCTCAGCGACTATTGCTGCAATATTAATTATCGACAGGATTCAATAGTCGAATTGAATATTTTTCATGCAAAAATGCACACTCTTATATTTTAAATATTTCAGCGTCACTAGCGAAAATCGACCCCATGTACCAGTACTCTCTCGGCTGGTTCGAGAATCTGTTCACATCTGCCATAGACAATACGGAGAAGGTGGATAATATCCCGCAACGACTGCAGGGTCTGCGCACGCAGTTCACCCTGTCACTGTACTCGAATATCTGCAGGAGCTTGTTTGAAAAGGTACCTTATTGCTTTGAGATAAAATAGTTATGTTAATTCAGTATGAAGATTGTGATGGCTATGCAATTCAGTAAAATTTTCCGGACTATACGAAAGCGAAGATGAGAGCGAAAAATGGCGTCGGATGAGGTCCAAATGTAAAAGTTATTGGTATTCAGGGAGTAGTTTCAACGTCTGTCGTAGCGCTAGTGTTGCAAACAATCGTTCACTTTCGTCTAGGGCGGAATTTATACTGCATCGCCCTACAGAGTTCATAGTATTGTTTTCTTTGCAAAAGCTGCTAAAAATCCAGTAGAAATTTACATTTCTCCCTTCCACCACACTCATACCTTTAATACAATTCCAGGACAAGCTAGTATTCTCCCTCCTACTGACAATAACGATCCAAGCGGCTGCGAAGGCGGTGAAACAGACGCATGTTCTGTTCCTACTAGCTGGAGGCGCCGCCAGAAATGTCCCTCCGTGCCCCACCACGCTGCTCTCGCAACAGAACTGGGCTGAGCTGCACGGGTAAATATAATAATATTATAAATATCATGATTTTGATGTCCAGCGATTGCTGGCTAATCAAGTAATCCATGGTGACAATCCTCAGTCCAGCTCTAGTGTTTGCCACCGACATGTTACTTGACTTACTTGACTTAGTATCCTATGTCCCCTGGATGGGGCAGAGGGCGTCCACAGTGACTCTCCATCGCAACCTGTCACCGACATGTTAAGTAGAAGAATAATGCAGTCATAAGCTTCTGGATGACATGCAATAATATTGTAGCTGGTCGAGGTAGATAAAAGAAAGAAATGGAGGTGAATTTTAACGGTACACTACGGTACACTTGCTGTCACGCATTCTTGTGTTATGCGAGTACGAACTCAGTAACGTACATAATGACTTTTCGCAGACTGGATGAAATACCAGAGTTTCAAGGGATAGCAGCACATTTCACGAAGAATTTGGCAGTCTGGGAGAAATATTGTGATCTTCCCGACCCACACAACCATCCACTACCTGAACCGTGGAACAAGAAACTTAGCGCGTTTGAAGTAATAAAATTTGTGAAATTTGTGAATATTATACTTTTAATTATAATTTTGGAACAGTTACCCTAATGAAGTTATGTTTTAGGTGCTGCTAGTTTTGCGTTGTATTCGGATGGACATGATAGTGCCTGCGGTACAAAATTATGTGGAAGGTAAGAAAAACCTAATAAAACTTCTAAGTAATCATCCATCACAAACATAGTACTATTGTGATTCGATCTACCGACTGCGCCATTTCTAAAATAAATTAATTGAATCAATCAATGAAAATTACCACTATCTCTTGCTATTTTAAGTCATAATAAAATTTTATGTATAATGTAAAATTATAACTAATTCCATATTTAATTACTAACTGCCAGTTTCAATACTTTATATATCGATCTGTTACTATCATACGACTTTCACACATAAAAAGTAGCATTATGTCAAAATCGTATGAAAGTAACTGTTATCTATCGATAGATAGAGTTATTGAAACTGGCAGTAACATATTCACGTCCTGCCCAGGGGTGCTGGGTCGTCAGTTCGTGGAGCCTCCCCTGTTCGACCTGGCGTCGTCGTACGCAGACTCGCACTGCTGCATCCCGCTGCTGTTCGTGCTCACCCCCGGGGCTGACCCCATGGGGACCTTGTTGAAGTTTGCTGATGATCAGGTAGGTGAAGTCTGTCAAGTAGTGTACACTTTCACCATAGTTACCTCAAAATATGTTAATATTATCATCTTCTATCGAAAGGTTCTCAGTGTCAGCAATAAGGCAGCCTTCTCGTAGTTACTGTTTTTTTTAGTTTATAAGGAAGCTTAAGGGCCCGTACAGGGTGACGTGCCGCGCCAATTTCGGGTTTTCAATGCTCTTCACACAGCACACGCAGTGACAATTATGTTCAAGTACATTTTGGGTGATTTTAGGGTAAGTAAGTATAATTCTTACTTACACTGGTAGGCACCAGGAAAGAGTAGAAATTAATAGGGGTGCCACTTTACTCTATACTCGGAACCCGATTAGCTTTCTCAAACAAATGTGGTATTTACTTGTAGAAAGGTAACTAAAAGTATTAAAGTGTAGATAATAAGTTTCGGGCATCCTCCAGCCAACTGAACCCCGACGACAAAGCAAAGTAAATACATAGTGTCGCAAAAGGGCTATACTAAGCCAAAAGGGGATGACTCAAGGGGTCATTCTGAACAACTTTTGTTCTACGAGATTTGCAAATTCGCGAAAAAAAATATTCGTTTTCCATGGTAAAAAGTCACATGTCCAACAAAGT
Source organism: Plutella xylostella (assembly GCF_932276165.1). Lineage (NCBI taxonomy): Eukaryota > Metazoa > Arthropoda > Insecta > Lepidoptera > Plutellidae > Plutella > Plutella xylostella. The sequence goes on along the minus strand of NC_063984.1, from coordinate 2,950,248 downwards.
TTCTATGAAAAAGGTTTTTTTTGTTAATTAAGAGCAAAATAATAAAAGAGCAAAAGTTCAGAATGACCCCCTGTCTTACTCCTTTTTACCCGACTGCCGAAGGAGGAGGGTAATGTTTTTTGATTGTATGTATGTATATATGTATGTTTGTCTGTTTCTTTGTTCCCTCCTGTAGCCTAAACGGCTTGATAGATTTTGATGTATGAGGTATTGTTAGAAGCGTATTGATGGCGCGATGGCTATAGGCTATGTGACGTTCCATTAAAATGTACATAGCGCCCTCTTGAGGACATAACGTGATGATCGAAAAAATAATAATTCAACTTTGCCGTGTAAGGTATCAAATGAAAGGACTTGATTTTCACATTACAAAAATATGCATATTGAAGGTATTTAAATAACAACACCAAAATTATTGAAATAAAAAATGATCATGAACTACCTACCGACGTAAAATTTCATAAAATAAAAACAACTAAAAAGTTACAAATAAAAAAATACAATTATAAAAAACTAAAAACCTGACTGTACGCTAAAACATGAAAACGAGTCCCAATGTTAATGGAAAGTATCGCAGGCGGGGACCAACTTGACCGCCACTCAAGGCCGTTTTCTAAGTAACATTCAGCTAAATGGTGAACCCTCTGCTGGTATAATGGACAACATTTCATTTTCTTTACCCTATATTTTTATTACCTATTCGGAAAGTTTATAGAAAATTAGAGGACCCGTATTTTTTTATTTTGTATATACATTAATTTTTGCATGTTATTTTTAACTTTAAAGTTAATTATTTTAAAACCGGAAGTCGCGTCACATATTAGGCTCAATTTTTATTTTTGTCTATTGCCTTAGTCTCCAAAAAAAACATAAATGACACTGACAAGTGACATTTAAACTTTGTTTACATGCCAACCAACAAATGGGTCATTTTCAAATGACATTGATATTTATGAAGTACTTATCATGTAAAAAAATAAGCAGAAGCATTTTTCAGAAGCATTTTTTCAGCTGTGTAGGCGGTGGCAGTGGCATGCTCTGGGACACATTATATAGAGGTCATCTCTTAATACGTACTAACCATTTTATTTAAATAATAAAAAAATAGTCAGAAAGTGTCAGAACAGAATTTATGAAAATGACCCAAATAAACAACAACGTCACGATAAAACGTCAACGTCAATCAAAAATGAAAGTGACAGTTACTTTGTTTTTAAATCTATAGGCTTTGATCATCAAAATGCATCGCACCTGATGCATGACGTCATCAGCACTTTTTTACTATTTTATGATTTTCTCGAAAATGATACATCCAAAAAATACAAAAACATTTTTTTTGTGGCCTTTAGAGCTAAATCTCGAAATGGTTTTCGATTTATAACAGCTTTAGTTTTTTGAAATGTTGTCCATTTGTTTATATACCGCTTTTTCAATACCTGTAAGTACATTTTTTGGCAGCATAATATTTTTACTTAATTTTAGGGTTTCGAACGTCAAAAGAAAAAAAGTCCGTCTGTCTGACTGACTGTCTGTCACCGCCCTTTTTCTCAGAAACGGGTAAAGATATCAAGCTTATATTTCGCATAGATGGGGAGTACCCCAAAAAAAATATTAAGGTACTCCCTGTCCCACACAAGTAAATTGGGGCTTATATTTTTTCCAGTTATTTTGATGTGTATCCTTTTTTTTCTTTGTTGTTTTGTATAAGTATGTGTTTCTTTTCTTTAAATCTGTATTTTTTTGTTGTTGCTGTCTATGTGTCGAAAAAATGTAGGTATCTTTATCTTCAAATCACGCCATCTATCGTTTGTTTTTTTTGTGGCTACTGTCTATAGAAGAAATTCCGTCATTGACAATTTTACGTTACGAATTTATTTTTATTTATTTTATTTTTATTTTTACATTTTCGTGGAGAATCAACAGCATTTTGTTAATAAATAATTATTACTTATGAACACATAACAACTTGATGCCATTAACAGAATGAACTTAGTAAACCCAGTAAACCTAACACGTCCAGAGGAAAAACAAAATCTCTTTCTCTCTCTCTGAAAAACATACTTAATAGCCCAAACTCGATGCTTTTAGCTATTAACATCTTTGAAATAAAATTGAGCCACCACCGTGTTACTGCCCTCATCAGATCCTCACGAGACCATACCTCAACCAGCACCAAGAGACTGTATTTTTGATCCCTAACCTAATGTTCGTGCGTATTGTCATCACTTAGATTAGATCCATTCGCTATATTCCTGCTCCTCATCAGACCTTTACGAGACTGTAATATCACGAGAATATTGCACACTATCTAATTTAATTTAATGTATTGAATATACTGGAAGAATTATGCTTCCTCAATTTCAAATCAAATTATGTTGGTGTCATAAAAGTTGAAAAAGTGCAATGACAACCAATGTGCAGTGATTTTGTATCTGTACACGATAAGATCGCGAGCTGTCAGTGCTGCCTAAACCGACGTGACCCTTCTTTGGAGGCCAGCGGCCAACTGAGTCAAACGTCACTTGGGTTTATGATTTTATAACACAGAAAGCCGCCATAGATATTTGTATGAAGATTTGAGGGAAAAAAATTGCTCAAGTTTGGGATTAATTTACACAAAATAAGTGTGTGTTTATTAAAAAACAAGGTATTTAGCGCCTAGTCCAAGCCTTTAACTTTATAATATGATAAAAATCATATGAAAATTCTTAATAATTACGACACAGTTGTTACAATACGGGAGTGTGATTGACTGGTTTTTCTTGATATTCTGAAATTAATTTACAGTTATCCATAATCATTTACTTAAATTCGAATGATTCAGCACCTAGCTAGACTCTTCAACTACCTGTGTGATTTTTTTCAAGGCTGTAGAGCATCATTTACTACATAATTCTATGACAATGCCAACCCTCGATTCCCTATTGCAGACCCTTAATCTAAGATTGTGAGTCTTGTTTATTACGGTGCGTTTTTTATATCGCAGCCTCGTAGGCATAGTACAAATCAGGGATGTCATTAAATCAAACGCTTGCAGTCTCTTCTTCTAACACCATTTCCCTACAGGGTTTCGGCGCATCCCGTCTGTTCTCCCTCTCGCTCGGGCAAGGCCAGGGCCCGATCGCGGTGAAGCTGATCGAGGAGGGCGTGAAGAGCGGCACGTGGGTCGTGCTGCAGAACTGCCACCTCGCGCGCAGCTGGATGCCCATGCTCGAGAAGGTAACTAGTAGTACCAGGTGTGTAGGGTCTCGTGTCTATAAGCGTAGAATGAATACGCTCACAGCCATGAACCACTCCCTTTTCTTGAATCATTTATATGGGCTCGCGCGCATTGAAACGCGTAGCTTTAGGTACCTGGATGACCCGCGGATGGTGCCCTTTACACCTCGCCCGGAGATGGATGCCCATGCTCGAGAAGGTAACTTGTTGTATCCATGTGGAAGACCTGAAGTATAAACGCGAGATCTGTGAAAGCTAAATTGACCATAAGCGAACAAAAACCGAAAGCTTAAAATCATACACGTTATGGATAGGCAACTTGTGAATAATGTCTCCTAAAATGAAAACACAAAACAGGTTTACTTCGTAGATAGAGGTCATCCTGGGGAAAAAATAAATTTAACTTATTAAAACGATTGATTTGATTTGTATACCCATCATCATCATCATCATCAGCCAATAATCATCCACTGCTGTACATAGCGCTCTCCCAAGGAGCGCCACAACACTCGGTCCTCCGGCCTTCCTCATCCAACCACTACCCGTCACCAGCCTAAGGTCGTCAGTCCAGCGGGCAGGAGGGCGTCCCACGCTGCGTTTGCCTGTTCGTGGTCTCCACTCGAGAACTCGTCTCCCCCAACTGTTATCGGTTCTTCGGCAGATATGACCAGCCCACTGCCACTTCAGCTTGCATATTTTGACAGCTATGTCGGTCACACACCTTAGTCCTCTGACGGATAACCTCATTTCTGATACGATCCATCAGAGAAACCCCAAGCATAGCTATACAGGCCCAATCCGTAAAAAAACTGGCTTGACCAAAAAGGCTTGTATTTAAACCTCCACCAGAAATTATATGATACTGCCGCCAATAAATTCGAAATCTCCGCCAAAACGGATAAATCATCACCAAATCATGCTTCCCAAAATATTTTTGAAATTAACCAAATTATTTTTTACTGCATACTGTAAAACTATATTGACACCATTAAAATTTATTTCAAACCAAATAAAGTATATCATCGCTAAATAGATGTAACCAATATATTCTTTTATGAGTATCATTTTAATAATCCTTTCTAACCCAAAAAAGTAAAAGTAAATATTAAAAATTAAGTTTATACCAAATAATCAATAGCTTACCCCAAAACAAAGTCACTTGTTAAATTGCTTTATGAATTAATTAAATCATTAGTATGTGCCTAGTAAAATCTATCCGTTACGCCATCTCGACTCCCATTCGTGTGGCCGTGTGGCTGAGGGTTTGAATTCTGTCATGTACCAATAAATTCTATAGAAATAAGGAATTGAAATACAATTTATTATATTTAAGTGCTTGGTGCTTGGGGTTTCTCTGATGGATCATATCAGAAATGAGGTTATCTGTCAGAGGACTAAGGTTACCGACATAGCTGTCAAAATATGCAAGCTGAAGTGGCAGTGGGCTGGTCATATCTGCCGAAGAACCGATAACCGTTGGCGTAGACGAGTTCTCGAGTGGAGACCTCGAACAGGCAAACGCAGCGTGGGACGCCCTCCTGCCCGCTGGACTGACGACCTTAGGCGGGTTTCAGCCGCGATGTATTGAGGTCGATGTACTAGACATCATTGATACATTGCATCCACAAGCATCGCGCAAATTCAAAATTCATGCCGCACCACTCGTAGAGTCGCAAATACCTACATATTAAAATTAACAGGTAATCGATTACCTTTATACTATACTAGCTGCTCCCGCGAGCTTCGATTCACCTTAAAAACTTTACCCGTGGGAATTCCGGGATAAAAAGTAGCCTATGTTCTTTCTCAGGGTCTATACCATATGTATACCAAAATTAATTCAAATCCGTTCAGTAGTTTTGTCGTGAAAGAGTAACAGACAGACAGACAGACAGACACAGTTACTTTCGCATTTATATATATTAGTTAGGATATTGTTATTGGGTAGGATAATTTGGTGATATAAAAAAAAATTGAACACTTAGTTTTGGTGTCAATGTTTATATTTTAGTATAGCATAATTTGGTGATGATTTATCCGTTTTGGCGACGAAAAAGATTTTCTATTGTAAACTTGCAATTATTTGGAGGCGTGTTTATTTATTTTGGAACGTAAACGTTTTTTTTGGGATTTCGATTTTGGAGTTGGTTTAATTAATTTGGTTTTAATTGATTTTTTTGGTGCAATGTATTAGCGTACAATTATTTTTTTTGGTGATGATTTAAATTGTACCCGACCAAAAATAACATGACCTTGAAGCGTTTGTTTTCTGTTCAGATATGTGAGGGTCTACTACCGGAAACCACGCACCCGGACTTCCGTCTGTGGCTGACGTCGTACCCAGCCGACCACTTCCCCGTGTACGTGCTGCAGAATGGGGTCAAGATGACCAACGAGCCTCCGCAAGGTACGACCAACAGCAGCATAACATAAAATCTCTAGACTACTCTAGAGCATCTAATAGGACTGTTACAAGAGTTTTGGCGTTTGCACTAAAATTGTATTGTGCCTTCGTATTATTTTTCTTATTTTAGTAAAAAAAAGTGAGTTATATTGATGGGTGATGTTTTCAGCAGATCTGTATATTTATTTAAAAGTATAATAACGTACCTAACATTTCAAGCTCCTATTATATCGTTGGGTCCGTATTTTATTAGCATTTCTTCACTGAGATTTACAAACGCCTAGTCAAAACACGATATTAGGTTATACCTACGCTATTCGGTGTAAATTGATACCAGATTTTCTAGAACAGTGTATTGGACATAGAATATAAATCCAATCTGAAAGCAAGGCACGTGTCTGCAAGTGACGCGAAAGCGAAGTCACGTTGGGAACCTTCGAGTCAAAGCAGATCCTCGACTCTTAAGTAATACCTACTCTTTTACGCCTTCTGAAAAAGATGAGTATGATATCTGACAATACTTGTGCTTATTTATCAGACTGTAATTCGTAATTTCTCGATGATTCTTCATCAAGTGCGTTATTTACAGAATAACTACGTGCTTCTGTTCAAAGGTTTCATTCTATTCAATCTTGGCTTTTTCAGGTAGCTTCGCTTCGCCTTAAATTTGCCTATGTGTTAATCCAGGTTGTCAGCTTCCTACATACAAAAAATCATCAAAATCCCATCCATCCTTCCATTCGTAGTATTTACAACAGCAGGTGTACATACCTAATGTTACAAATATCCCCTCCCTACAGGTCTCCGCGCCAACATCTCCCGCTCGTACCACAGCGACCCCATCAACGACCCCGAGTGGTTCGAGGGCAACAAGCAGTCGGAGAACTTCAAGAAGCTTCTATTCGCCCTCTGCTTCTTCCACGCCGTGGTGCAGGAGCGGCGGCAGTTCGGCCCGCTCGGCTGGAACATCAGATACGAGTTCAACGAGACGGATCTGAAGATTAGTGTCACGCAACTGTACATGTTCTTGAATGAGTATGATGTGAGTTGGACTGTTTTTGACTTTGGTTTAGCAGCTATAGCTAATACTAGCTTTTGTACTGTCCCTGAGATTCAAAACGCCTACTGTTTCATTTAAACATTGATGATATTTTATGAGTCGGACAAGGTAAAACATGAAGCTAGTTTTACTTAGTTCAAGTAGGTATACATACGAGAGAGCTCTTACTGTAAAGCTTGCACATATTTGCTATTGTTTTAGATGAATAGATTAATTTAAACGATAAATATGTATCACATAGCGACCCCATCATCATGTTGGGCACTGAGTACGTACGGATAGCTTAAGGACAATTCTAGGTATAATATTTTTTTCCTATTTATGTTTCCTTTATATTCAAAGGACGTACAATTTGTGGCGCTCCGCTACCTGACGGGCGAGTGCAACTACGGCGGGCGCGTGACGGACGACTGGGACCGCCGCTGCCTGCTCACTATACTGAACAAGTTCTACAGCCCGCGCACTGTCGCCGCCGACAAGTACAAGCTGGACCCGACAGGTAACACGAGCAACGTGACACATAGGTATCATGAAAGGAGTCGGCGTACCTTGCGCACTTGGCCTGCAACAGATGGATGACGGACTGCCAATCCACTCATTCACCATTTCACCACGGTGACCTAGTCTGACTATTGTTTGCCAGCAACACGATTTGTCTAACGACTCCTAGGTACATCGCAGGTTAACATAACAGTGAACCTAAAACATTTTCACTATCCACTGGTCACCCCTAGCAAAAGGATGCTAAACCTAAAATGGTAACAATAAATGAAATCAAATAATAGACGTCTAGTCTAATGTTAGGTTGCGATGATCTGCAATCAAATTGGGGTAAGACGTTAATAAATGCCCTAGATTTGAAAAACGGATTTGTCTATGTCCATTTTTAATATCGCAGGATTAGCTGATCTAGTTTCGTGGTTTATATTAAAACTACCATACCTGAACGCGTATTTTATACGTACCGGTAACTTCATGGCTATAGGGCTCCCATACATAAACAAAACACGATACGACGTCGCTTCGTACAATTCTCTCGCTCCCTCCCTTCATACCAAGAAGAGACGTAGTGTTGTGTTTATGTGTAGGATCACTTCCGAGGAGGTGATTAACTGTGAGATTTAACCCTGTACCGCATCCCCAGGCGTATACTACATCCCGACTCTACGCGAGCACAGTGACTTCGTCGCCTACGCGCGCTCGCTGCCCGCGCTCACGCCGCCCGCCGTGTTCGGCTTCCATCCCAACGCGGACATCACCAAGCACTTCCGCGAGGCTGATGAGTTGCTGGACACGGCTGTGCTTACACAGGTATACTTATTGTTATGTGAAGATACTGTTTAATCGTTTGGGTACCTATGTAATAACTTATTTAACATGTCGTCAGCCAACACGCTCTCGAATTGAGAGATATGGTACTCGAAAATATCATCCCATGCGTATCATTTTAATTAACAAAATTAGTCGTTAAAATTCATTGTAAAAACGTAGCTCCTTAATTCGTGTATTAATTAGCCATCGTACTGTAATATTCATTTCAAAATTGCCTCTTAAATACGTATTAATAAATTGTGTTTTGGTTTCATTCGGCGCTGTCGACGTAATTAGGATCGAACGGTAAGGCTTATTTCAGTAGACTTTGATGCATTCGTCGCCATCAATAATGGACAGTAATTAATTAATTTGTCCGTTTCCATGCCCCCGACAGGATTTGCTGAAGGAGTATTTGGTGAGGATTGCGGGCTTCGGTTTTAGATTGTTTGTGTTTGTCTTTGCTTTGTTTCACAGTCTGTTTTCAATCGATCACTTGCTATGAATACACGATTGTTTGTTATTGAGTTTAGCCAGCACAAAAACGCCTTCTATATTTTACGTTCGGCTAATAAAGGGTTTGTGCACATTATGACGGGCCGAATTTTCATATATTTATTTATTTATTTATTTATTTGATACTTTATTGCACAAATATGTATTTTATATGAAAATCCATCATAAATAGTGTTCGATCCTTTATACGTTGTCAAAAATACAACACATCACTCACCACTCCCACAGGACAAGCTAACATCAGGCAGCTCAGGCGCGACCCCTGAGCAGGAAGCCATGGCGATATCCGAGGACATCCTCACCCGCCTACCGCCAGCCATCCTGCAGGGACCCTCGCACGAAGGGAACATCAAGCCGGCGGACATGACCCCCATGTCCATAGTGGTGATACAGGAGGCGGCGAGGTATGACAGGCTGGTGACGGTTGTGAGGAGCAGCTGTCGCGCTGTCATTGGTGCTGTGCAAGGTGGGTAGATTACCTTTTTATATAATACCTACGTATTTTAGGACATAATTAATCGTTTTGTGTTCTGGATATAGGACACTAGCGTGGCATAACTCTATTTTTAGCTTTACTAATAAAACCATTCCTGGCTATCTGAATTCATAACTAATAAACCGAGCATTAACAAAACTGTGGTGTCGGTCTGCTGGCAGTTAAAAGCGTCTTCAAATATGCGCTGCAGTCTCGCTGCCTCCGCGCGACAAAATTGAAGGGGCCCTAAATCTTAATAACAATATTACAAATTTGAAGGCGCCCTAAATCTTTTTCTTTATTACAATCTCTTATAAACTATTTATATCATAACAACTCACAACTATCCCCAGGTGTGAGCGTGCTAAACGAGCAGACAGAAGAAGTCCTCACGAGCATGGTGCGCGGGCGCGTGCCGGCGCTGTGGGCCGCGCGCAGCTACCCGTCGCTGAAGCCGCTCGCAGCATACGTGGCCGACCTGCTGGCCAGGCTGCAGTTCCTACAGGTACACTGCGACTCACGGAGGATGACTGTCGAGCATGGTGCCGGCGCTGTGGGCCGTGCGCAGCTACCCGTCGCTGAAGCCGCTCGCAGCATACGTGGCCGACCTGCTGGCCAGGCTGCAGTTCCTACAGGTACACTGCGACTCACGGAGGATGACTGTCGAGCATGGTGCCGGCGCTGTGGGCCGTGCGCAGCTACCCGTCGCTGAAGCCGCTCGCAGCATACGTGGCCGACCTGCTGGCCAGGCTGCAGTTCCTACAGGTACACTGCGACTCACGGAGGATGACTGTCGAGCATGGTGCCGGCGCTGTGGGCCGCGCGCAGCTACCCGTCGCTGAAGCCGCTCGCAGCATACGTGGCCGACCTGCTGGCCAGGCTGCAGTTCCTACAGGTACACTGCGACTCACGGAGGATGACTGTCGAGCATGGTGCCGGCGCTGTGGGCCGCGCGCAGCTACCCGTCGCTGAAGCCGCTCGCAGCATACGTGGCCGACCTGCTGGCCAGGCTGCAGTTCCTACAGGTACACTGCGACTCACGGAGGATGACTGTCGAGCATGGTGCCGGCGCTGTGGGCCGCGCGCAGCTACCCGTCGCTGAAGCCGCTCGCAGCGTACGTGGCCGACCTGCTGGCCAGGCTGCAGTTCCTACAGGTACACTGCGACTCACGGAGGATGACTGTCGAGCGCGTGTTTAATGAATTCTGCGATAAAAAGTAGCATATGTGTTAATCCAGAATGTCAGCTAACTTCATACCAAATTTCATTCAAATCGGTTCAGCCATTCCAAACTTTCGCCTTTATAATATTGAAAAAGACAAGACGATTATTGTTTTACGTTCATAATACAATAGAGAAACAATACAGAGAAATTGGTAAAGTTGCTTGTATGACTTGTATCTAACTAACCATATATAGTCCTTATTTAACCCTTAATCGGCCTGTCGTAGTCGTCATGTCCGATTAAGGGTTAACTCATTTACTTTTCCCAGTCTCCGCTGGGGAGCAGAGGTTGACTAATCACATTAATAACGTATTTGAACCGCTTCAGAGCTACGCAGAGATACTGCAGCTAATCACAAAAAATAAAAAGACATGATTCAGCAGATTCATCCCTAATCAGAGGCATAGGGCTCGGAGACCGTCCATCTCATTCGATCTAAGTATTTGGTATTTCGGTATAACGTTTTTAAACTCATACACATATAAAACATAAAATATATACAATAAGCAGCAACCTACATTACATAAGTATAGAGTGAGTGGAGTGTCCTCCTTGACTCGGCCGGGGTGAGCGCGGCTAAGCCCGGCTCCCGGCTCCGGCTGCTTTTCAAAGATAACAGCTCTAAAGCCATGTCAAAGGCCCTTACAGACGTAACTTTCCAACTGTACGTTTCAATATGTTTTAAATTGTCCGTTCTTAAAGCGTAGTTCTATTTTTTATAAAGTAATGATATAACGCTGTTATTAATATACTTACACTCTTGCTGTAGACGAACAAAACACTGAAATGAAATTCTTCGGTGAAATGCCTATATCCAACCATTTTCGTTTATTTCCTGATTGCTGCACTAAAATAAGTGTGCCGTCGGAAGTCCACGGACGCGGCTGTCACAGTCACTACCGACGACCCACATTTGTGGGTGAAAAAGGATTGATCATACAATATTGACAGCCGGATGGTCAAGTCAAAGCTATACCTGGCCGAAAGCTATAACCGAAATATAGGTAGTTTGTCTATTTTAACAGACGGTTGGGTCAGCAAACCGCAAAAATAATAACAACATGAGGCCAATCTAGTGTCTTGGAGCTAAGTGGCTAGGAAAAAGTTTTACAGACGTTATTCACTTTAATAAAAAAACATTATCTAGGGTTACGTATCACAAAAATATACATACTTACCTCGTTTAACGGTCGTTTATGAAGCACATTTACGAAGCGTTTGACTGTTTAATAATAATACTTACATATTAAATTAGTGTTCCAATACTGGGTGTGCCTATACCTATGTATCTTGTCATGCTTGTTGTTTAACCCACGTCTCCCCCACCAGCACTGGCACAGCACCGGCCCTCCCGTGGTGTTCTGGCTGTCGGGGTTCTACTTCCCGCAGGCGTTCCTCACGGCGGCGCAGCAGAGCTACGCGCGCGCCCACCGCATACCCATCGACCAACTCGCCTTCCATTATGAGGTAAGAGAGTACACAGATTTAGTGCCAATTTCGCCATAGTCGGTTATCTAACCGACCAGGGATTGGTTAGGTAATCAATTATACGCCATCTCAATATATAAATTTCTTGACAGATATGTCAAAAGTCAACCACTAACACCTGGTTATGCTCTAACCGACTGGAGAAATTGGCACTTAGCGGCAGTTTTTGATCCGTAGTTAACTCAACCATTGGTCAAAAATGGTTACCATTAGTTAAAAACCAACAAAATTTGTTTGCAGCCGTCATGCTTGATAAGTGACTTGACTATTGGTTAAGGTTGACCACGGGTCAAATTCCGCCCTGGACGAAAGCAAAAGCGAACGTTTTTTATAACACTAGCGCTACGACATTGGAACTACTCTTTGAAGTCTTACATATAACTTCAAAACCGCATCTGACGCCATATTTAGCTCTCATCTTCGCTGTCGTGTAGAGTGGAAAACTTTACTGAATTATATGGTAGTCGGCTTAGAATATCTAGCATAAAACCGTGATAGTACTCAGTTTTACGTCTCAATGTGAACTGATGTTTAGCAAGACATATAAATTCACAGCTTTTAAAATAAATGGGTTATTTAAAGAAGGATTTGTCTACGTGAATGTATAAAGGAGGAGAAAAGCTCTCTAACTGGCTAGTCAGTTTTTTCCAGTTCCAATTACCCATTCGTTCGGAAATGTTACTAACAGGTTTTCCATTACAACTCTTGACGCATTTCTAGTTAGTTTCATGACAGTTCAATGGACAACATTTAATTTTCTTTACCCTATATTTTTATTAGCTATTCGGAAAGGTTATAAAAAATTAGAGGACCCGTATTTTTTATTTTGTATATACATTAATTTTTGCATGTTATTTTTAACTTTAAAGTTAATTATTTTAAAACCGGAAGTGACAACACATATTAGGCTCAATTTTAATTTTTGTCTATTGCCTTAGTCTCGAAAAAAAACATAAATGACACTGACAAGTGACATTTAAACTTTGTTTACATGCCAACCAACAAATGGGTCATTTTCAAATGACATTGATATTTCTGATGATACAAAGTAGGTACTTATCATGTAAAAAAATAAGCAGAAGCATTTTTTCAGCTGTGTAGGCGGTGGCATGCTCAGGAACATATTAAATAGATGCCATCTCTTAATAAGTACTAACCATTTTATATGACAAATTAAAAAAATAGTCAGAAAGTGTCAGAACAGAATTTATGAAAATGACCCAAATAAACAACAACGACTCGATAAAACGTCAACGTCAATCAAAAATGAAAGTGACAGTTACTTTGTTTTTAAATCTATAGGCTTTGATCATCAAAATGCATCGCACCTGATGCATGACGTCATCAGCACTTTTTTACTATTTTATGATTTTCTCGAAAATGATACATCCAAAAATACAAAAACATTTTTTTTGTGGCCTTTAGAGCTAAATCTAGAAATGGTTTTCGATTTATAGCAGCTTTAGTTTTTTGAAACTAGAGGTCGCGTTGTGGCGCGGGCTGCAAGCAGCCGCGCGGGGCTTTGATGCTTTTGGTTCGGTTTCAGCAGGGTATTGACTTGAACATATCGTAGCAAATCTTTCTTGCGTTTTGTTATGCTTTAAAAGCTGTTTTCACTATGAATATCTTTATTAAAGGGGTACCTACCTACCTACTGATGATTTTGTTTTATGTGGGATTAGTTTTCAGTATGAATTTCGGTTTCAGCAGGGTATTGACTTGAACAAACCGTAGCAAGTCTTTCTTGGGGTCTTTGATGCTTTTGGTTCGGTTTCAGCAGGGTATTGACTTGAACATATCGTAGCAAATCTTTCTTGCGTGTTGTTATGCTTCAAAAGCTGTTTTCACTATGAAAGTCTTTATTAAAAGGGTATCTACTGATGATTTTGTTTCATGTGGGATTAGTTTTCAGTATGAATTTCGGTTTCAGTAGGGTAATGACTTGAACAAACCGTAGCAAGTCTTTCTTGGGGGCTTTGATGCTTTTGGTTCAGGTGGGATTGTTTTCAGTTTGAATTTTGGTTTCAGCAGGGTATTGACTTGACCATGACCATACCGTTGCAAATATTTCATGCGTTTGGTATTGCTTTAAAAATTGTTTTCAGTTCGATTTTCGTTATGACAGGGGTACTGATAATTTTGTTTAGGTGGGCTACGGTTCTCAGTAAGAATTTTGGTGTGATACGGTTATTCACTTGACCATTATTCTATTCTCTGTGGGGGTGTAAGTACCTGCAACTGGCTCTCTCGAATGGAACCTGTGTGCATATCCCCAAGGTCTAAACTGCCTTCCTAAGCTTGGACCATTTCCCACCACGCTGGTCCACTGCGGGTTGGTGGGTTCACATATCTAGATGTGCTAAATCTAGATATGCAGGTTTCCTCACGATGTTTTCCTTAACCGTAAGAGCGATGGTATACATTGTACTTATGTTAAAACAACTCATTGGTACATGTCAGCGCCGGGATTCGAACCCGCATCTCTTGCGTGAGAAGCGGGCGCTTACTCGACTGAGCTACCACCGCTCACGTCCATTCGCGCGTTTTTCTAGCCTCTCGATTATTAGTTTTATGAAACTAAATACACAGGCTTTTTTTATTAATTAATTTCTTACGTTGGTTTGCTGTTTGAGACTATTTTTTACAGAACTATGGTTTACTTCAATTTAATCCATAATTGGAACTATAAACGCGCCCAAACCTTTGTCTTTCTTTTTTATTCATTCAAGGTATTTTTTGCCACAATTGGCTCTCAGGTTATAGGTATAGTTGTGTTGAAAAGGGTATGAGTAGTGCTGTCACGCTTCGCTCGGCGCTCCAGGGTTTGCGGTATGGTGGTTTACATTGTTTTGCCTCGCTTCGCTCGGCTCCTCTTTTACGGTAAGGTAATACTTAAGCTGTATTGCCTCGCTGCGCTCGGCTTTTCAGTGGTTGTGGTGTAATGTTTTGAAATAATTTGCCTCGCTACGCTCGGCTCTCCAAGGTTTTTTAGGGTATGATGGTTTGGATTATTTTGCCTCGCTGCGCTCGGCTCTCCAGTTAAACAGGCAGTTGGTGATTAAAGTAGTTTATCCTCGCTTCGCTCGGCTCCTCTCCAGGTCTCGGACTGTAGTCTCGGTTGATTTGCCTCGCTTCGCTCGGCTCTGCTGTTACATAGGCACTTGCTGTTTATTGCGCTTTAGCCTCGCTTCGCTCGGCTCTGCGGGTTTTCAGATGTTGTTTCAGTAGTTTTGCCTCGCTCCGCTCGGCTCTCTAGGTTTTGGATAGAAGGTTTGGGTTTTTTTGCCTCGCTTCGCTCGGCTTTCCACCTCCTAAACGGGACTTTTTCCGTAGTTTTTCTTTATTGATATTCATAATTATGATGCGTAATGCCTCGCTTCGCTCGGATTTCTTTTCTTTATGGCAGGGTTACTTGTCGGATGCCTCGCTGCGCTCGGCTGGTTTTATTTTGGTATAGCTTGTAGAAGGACTATGGCCTCGCTGCGCTCGGCACTTTAACTGTGGTGAAGTTGATTTACATTTTGAATGTTTTTAGGGAAAAAAAAAATTGCCCTAAAAGTTGGGAGTTTTTATTTTAAATAATAATTGTTTGTATTTATCTAAACAAAGGCTCCATTTACCAAAAATCTGTCTGTCCACTTCAAAGGGGTAAAATAGCTAATGTTGGTAATTTTTTCTACGTTTTTAGGGAAATTTTGATTTTTTCCCTACAAGTGTGGAGTTTTTATTTTAAATTTAAATTGTATACATTTAACTACACAAACACGCCATACATTCGAAACCCCTCAGACTATCTCAAAGTGATAAAATTGCATATTTATGTAATTTTTCTCATGTTTTTAGGGAAATTTTGATTTTTTTTCCTATAAGGGGGGAGTTTTTATTATAAATAAAAAATCTTTGCATTTAACTACACAAACGCGCCATACATTCGAATCCCCTCAGACCATCACAAAACGATAAAATTGCATATTTATGTAAAATTTCCCATGTTTTTAGGGAAATTTTGTTTATTTCCCTAAAAATGGGGAGTTTTTATTTCATAAGCAAACTAAATGCATCCACCTACACAAACGCGCCATACAAGTCAAAACTGTCAGACCACTCAATACAGGTGAAATAGCCTTAAAACATGTAAAATTTCTCTTTTACAAAATGGCTGCCACTTCATCCGCCATTTTGATTTTTGCAGTTTTCGGAATTTTTCTATTAATTTCACCATATATCCAACCATGTACAAAGAAAAACATCACCCCACCTTCCCCCCTTCTGGGAGATCAATTCACCTCAACTTGAATCGACGTCGAACTTTTTCAAAAATATAATCTCCCGTCTTTCTCAGGGTTGCCAGCCGAAAGTGATAAAAATAGTCAAATGTCATTAGTATGAGCCTTTCTGACTAAATTGCATCATTTTTTTAAATCCAAAACGGTTATTTCTATTTTTCAGGTTTTTGGGGAAAATTTCAAAATTTTCCCTTAAAATGGGGAAATTTTATTTAGTAGGTATAGTCTACCCCACAAACTACACAAATGCGCCTTACAAGACAAATCTCCCCAACCACTCTAAATATGTGAAAAAACCAATCAAAAATCGTGAAAAAAAGTCACTTTTACAAAATGACCGCCAAAGCAGTCCGCCATTTTGTTTTTTCAACTTTTCGGAATTTTCCCATCAACTGCACCATACATCAAACCGTGTACAAAAAAAATCATCACCCCACCTGCCTCCCTTCTGGGAGATCAATTCACCTCAAGTTGGGTCGACGTAAAAAAATCCAAAAAAATATAATCTCGCCTATCGCTCAGGGTTGCCAGTCGAAAGTAATAAAAATGGTCAAATGTCATTAGTACGGGTCTTTCCGACAAAACTGCATCAAATTTTAAAATCAAAAGTGGCCATTTCTACTTTTCATGTTTTTGGGGAAAATCTCGAAATTTACCCTAAAAATGGGGAAATTTTTTTCACACGGCAACTCTACTCGTCAAACTACACAACCGCTCCATACAAGTCAAACCTGTCAAATGCCTCGAACACAATAAAAAAATGCTTTGAAAATCGCCGAAAAAACACGTTTTTATAAAAAAATCTCCCCTCCCCCCGCAATTAAAAAAAAATCATTTTTTGGAATTTTGCCTTAAATTTCATCATGTGCCCCACCGTTTACAAAAAACAGCATCCCCCCACCTCCCCCCCTTCCGGGAGATCAATTCACCTCAAGTCGGGTCTGACACGCCCTAAACTTTACCTCACTACAACTCGGCCGCCATTTTGTTTTTTTATTTTTTTATATTTTTTTTATAATCTGTCAGACATTCCGAAAACACCCTCGAAATATTAAAAAATGTATGGTCACCAAAAAAGAGGAGCAAAAAAATTTTTTTTTTTTTACAACTTTTTTAAAAATGTCGGATTTTTTCTCTACTCACCCGAGCACCCTGTACATATCCCTAAAACATTTTCATATCAAAAAATGGCTCCTTCTGGGAGAACTACTATGTCAATCAGTCAGTGAGTGGTAATCCAGCTTTATATATTATAACTAGAGGTCGCGTTGTGGCGCGGGCTGCAAGCAGCCGCGCGGGGCTTTGATGCCTTTGAATTTTGGTTTCAGCAGGGTATTGACTTGAACATACCGTAGCAAATCTATCTTGCGTTTTTATAGGCCTTAAAAACGGTTTTCACTATAAATTTCTATATTAAAAGGATAATGATTATTTTATTTCAGGTGGGATTAGTTTTCAGTATGAATTTCGGTTTCAGCAGGGTATTGACTTGAACAAACCGTAGCAAGTCTTTGTCATGTTTTGTTTTGGATTAAAAAGTGTCTTCAGTATGAATTTCGTTATATAAGGGGTACTGTTGATTTTATTGCAGGGGGTGATATAGTTTTCAATATGAATTTTGGTTTCAGCAGGGTATTGACTTGACCATACCGTAGCAAATCCTTCTTGCATTTTGTTATGCCTAAAAACTTTTCTTTATTAAAGGGGTACCTGATAATTTTGTTTCAGATGGGATAAATTTTATTAACTTGACCATAACGTATCGAACATTTCATGGGGTTTCGTTTTCCCATGAAATCTAATTTCAGTATGACTATGGGTATAATGTAGATATGTAAGCATTTAACGTAGCTGAAAATTAATTTCAGTATTAAATATGGTAACAGATGACTTTGCCATAATACAACGGATATTTCTGGCATTTGGCTTTACATAAAAAAAACTTGACAGGAAATATTTGCCTTAAAACTATTTTCATTATGAATTTAGATATGACGTCGGTATTGATGCTTTTGCTTTTGTTTTCAACACAGTTTTTAAGTATAATAATCGGTCAGCTGGCTTTATTTTACTTATATTATAACTTCTGGCTTTGTATTCAAATTTGAGTTAAGAATACTTATGGCTTTATGCTTATGATTTTCCTATTATGAAATGTTGCTATTATAATTACTTTAGTGGTATTCGTTTCGCCTTTAAAATACCAGTAGGAAAATTCAGGTACATAGGTATACTTTAAAATGACGTAGCAGATCTTTGTGGTGTTCAAGTTAAAGACGGATCCAAAATTTGGACCAGTTCCCAACAATCCATCCCGTACCCGTACTCAAAAAAATTGGTTCCTGTTCCGGATTGTCTCACACAAATACAGTAGAGAAACTGATCTATATGAACATTTTTTGGTTTCGTAAACTTTACCTAGCATCGAGCCGACATCGTTTTGTGTACAAATATTGGGTTCTTTAACACCTCATAAATCTGAGTCACCTCCATTCGCGCGTTTTTCTAGCGTCTCGATTATTAGTTTTACTCTGTCCTAAAAAAAAACTTTTTCATAGAAACGAAATGCACAGGTTTTTTTTATTCATAAATTTCTTACTTGAGTTTGCTGTTTAAAACTATTTTTACAGAACTACGTTTTACTTGAATTTAATCCATAATTGGAACTTTATAAACGAATTCAAACCTTTGTCTTTCTTTTTCATTAATTCAAGGTATTTCTTTGCCACAATCGGCTCTCAGGTTATATTATAGTTGTGTTGACGAGGGTTTGAGTATTGTTGTCTCGCTTCGCTCGGCGCTCCAGTGTTTGCGGTATGGTGGTTTTCATTGTTTTGCCTCGCTTCGCTCGGCTCCTCTTTTACAGTAAGGTAGTAATTAAGTTGTATTGCCTCGCTGCGCTCGGCACTTCAGTGGTTGTGGTATAATGTTTTGAAATGTTTTGCCTCGCTGCGCTCGGCTTTCCAAGGTTTGTTGTATGATGGCTTGGATTGTTTTGCCTCGCTGCGCTCGGCTCTCCAAGGTGTGTGGTATGATGGCTTGGATTGTTTTGCCTCGCTGCGCTCGGCTCTCCAGTTAAACAGGCAGTTGGTGATTAAAGTAGTCTATCCTCGCTTCGCTCGGCTCCTCTCCAGGTCATGGAATTATGGTTTCAGTTGTTTTGCCTCGCTGCGCTCGGCTCCTCTCCAGGTCTCGGAATGGTAGTCTCGGTTGTTTTGCCTCGCTTCGCTCGGCTCTGCAGTTACATAGGCACTTGCTGTTTATTGTACTTTAGCCTCGCTTCGCTCGGCTCTCCAGGTTTTGGATTGATGGTTTAGGTTGTTTTGCCTCGCTTCGCTCGGCTTTCCACTTCTTAAACGGGACTTTTCCCGTAGTTTTTCTTTATTGATATTAATAATTATGATACGTAATGCCTCGCTTCGCTCGGATTTCTTTCCTTTATGGCAGGGTTACTTGTAGGATGCCTCGCTGCGCTCGGCTGGTTTTATTTTGGTATAGCTTGTAGAAGGACTATGGCCTCGCTGCGTTCGGCACTTACACTGTGGTAAAGTTGATTTACATTTTGTATATTTTTAGGGAAAATATTTTCTCCTCTAAAAGTGGGGACTTTTTATTTAAAAAAAAATAATTCTTTGTATTTATCTACACAAATGCGCCATATACCACAAATCTCTCTGACCACTTCAAAGGGGTGAAATTGCTAATGTTGGTAATTTTTTCTACGTTTTTAGGGAAAATTTGGATTTTTTCCCTACAAGTGGGGAGTTTTTATTTTAAATTATAATTGTTTGTTTTTATCTACACAAATGCGCCATATACCATAAATCTGTCTGATCACTTCAACGGGGTGAAATTACCAATGTTGGTAATTTTTTCTACGTTTTTAGGGAAATTTTGATTTTTTTCCCCATAAGTGGGGAGTTTTTATTTTAAATAATTATTGTTTGTATTTATCTACACAAATGCGCCATATACCACAAATCTGTCTGACCACTTCAAAGGGGTGAAATTGCTAATGTTGGTAATTTTTTCTACGTTTTTAGGGAAATTTTGATTTTTTCCCTACAAGTGGGGAGTTTTTATTTTAAATTTAAATTGTATGCATTTAACTACACAAACGCGCCATACATTCGAATCTCCTCAGACCATCACAAAACGACAAAATTGCATATTTATGTAAATTTTCCCATGTTTTTAGAGAAATTTTGTTTTTTTTCTATAAGTGGGATTTTTTTATTATTAATTAAAAATCTATGCATTTAACTACACAAACGCGCCATACATTCGAATCTCCTCAGACCATCACAAAACGATAAAATTGCATATTTATGTAAAATTTCTCATGTTTTTAGAGAAATTTTGTTTTTTTCCCTAAAAATGGGGAGTTTTTATTTCATAAACAAACTAAATGCATCCACCTACACAAACGCGCTCTACAAGTCAAAACTGTCAGACCACTCAATACAGGTGAAATAGCCTTAAAACATGTAAAATTTCTCTTTTACAAAATGGCTACCACTTCATCCGCCATTTTGATTTTTGCAGTTTTCGGAATTTTCCCATTAATTTCACCATATATCCAACCATTTACAAAGAAAAACATCACCCCACCTCCCCCCCTTCTGGGAGATCAATTCACCTCAACTTGAATCGACGTCGAACTTTTTCAAAAATATAATCTCCCGTATTTCTCAGGGTTGCCAGCCGAAAGTGATGTAAATAGTCAAATGTCATTAGTATGAGCCTTTCTGACTAAACTGCATCATTTTTAAAAATCAAAAACGGTTATTTCTATTTTTCAGGTTTTTGGGGAAAATCTCAAAATTTTCCCTAAAAATGGGGAAATTTTATTTTACTGGTATAGTCTACCCAACAAACTACACAAATGCGCTATACAAGACAAATCTCTCCTACCACTCGAAACATGTGAAAAAACCAATCAAAAATCGTGAAAAAAAGTCACTTTTACAAAATGGCCGCCAAAGCAGTCCGCCATTTTGTTTTTTCAACTTTTCGGAATTTTCCCATAAACTGCACCATACATCAGACCGTGTACAAAAAAAATCATCACCCCACCTGCCTCCCTTCTGGGAGATCAATTCACCTCAAGTTGGGTCGACGTAAAAAAATCGGAAAAAATATAATCTCGCCTATCGCGCAGGGTTGCCAGTCGAAAGTAATAAAAATGGTCAAATGTCATTAGTACGAGTCTTTCCGACAAAACTGCATCAAATTTTAAAATCAAAAGTGGCCATTTCTACTTTTCATGTTTTTGGGGAAAATCTCGAAATTTACCCTAAAAATGGGGAAAATTCTTTCACATGGCAACTCTACTCGTCAAACTACACAACCGCTCCATACAAGTCAAACCTGTCAAATGCCTCGAACACAATAAAAAAATGCTTTGAAAATCTCCGAAAAAACACGTTTTTATAAAAAAATCTCCCCTCCCCCGGCAATTAAAAAAAAAACAATTTTTGGAATTTTCCCTTAAATTTCATCATGTGCCCCACCGTTTACAAAAAACACCATCCCCCCAACTCCCCCCCTTCCGGGAGATCAATTCACCTCAAGTCGGGTCTGACACGCCCTAAACTTTGCTTCACTGCAACTCGGCCGCCATTTTGTTTTTTTATTTTTTTATATTTTTTTTATAATCTGTCAGACACTCTTAATACACCCTCGAAATATAAAAAAATGTATGGTCACCAAAAAAGAGGAGCAAAAAAAATTTTTTTTTTTTACAACTTTTTTTAAAATTTCGGATTTTTTCTCTACTCACTTGAGCACCCTGTACATTTCCCTAAAACATTTTCATATCAAAAAATGGCTCCTTCTGGGAGAACAATCATGTCAATGAATCAGTCAGTGGTAATCCAGCTATATATATTATAATAACTAGAGGTCGCGTTGTGGCGCGGGCTGCAAGCAGCCGCGCGGGGCTTTGATGCTTTTGGTTTAGGTGGGAGACAGTTTTCAGAATAAATTTCAGTTTCAGCGGGGTATTGAGTTGAATATATCGTAGCAAATCTTTCTTGCGTTTTGTTATGCCTTAAAAACTGTGTTCACTATGATTTTTTCTTTATCAAAGAGGTACTTTATGATGATTTTGTTTCAGATGGGATTACAGTTTTCAGTATGAATTTTGGTTTCAGCAAGGTATTGACTTGAACAAACCGTATCAAGTCTTTGTTGCGTTTTTTTTTTGGATTAAAAACAGTTTTCACTATGAATTACGTCATAAAAGGGGTACTGATGATTTTGTTTCAGGGGGGGATACAGTTTTCAGTATGAATTTCGGTTTCAGCAGGGTATTGACTTGAAAATACCGTAGCAAATCTTTCTTGCGTTTTGTTTTGCCTTCGAAACTGTATTTTCAGTATGAATTTCGTTATCACGTGGGTATTGATGCTTTTTTTGTATAAGTATCGGT
This sequence comes from Plutella xylostella, assembly GCF_932276165.1. Taxonomy (NCBI): domain Eukaryota; kingdom Metazoa; phylum Arthropoda; class Insecta; order Lepidoptera; family Plutellidae; genus Plutella; species Plutella xylostella. The sequence goes on along the minus strand of NC_063984.1, from coordinate 2,927,831 downwards.
CAGTTTTACAATAACGCAGCGACTCTTTCTGGCGTTTTTCTTCGTATTCCAATCAGATTGAAGAATACTGGCTTTAACTGCTTATGATTTCCCTTCAAAAATGTTGCCATTATACCTTTAGGTATCTATAATACCTTTACCTATAGTATCTAGCCGATATCGTTTTGTATGCAAACATTGGCTTCTTTAATTAAACACCTTACAAATCAGAGTCACCTCCATTTGCGCGTTTTTCTAGCGCCTCAAATATTCACTTATACTCCTGAGTTTTTTAGTAGAGAAACTACCTATATGAACTTATGTTTTTTTCATAAACTTTACCTAGTATCGAGGTGATATCTTTTGTACCCAAATATTGGATTCTTTAACACCTCTTAAGTCTGAATCACCTCCATTCGCGCGTTTTTCTAGCGTCTCGTATTTGTAGTATTATTTGCCACATTCAGCTCTCAGATTAGTTTTGTTGACGAGGGTTTGAGTAGTGTTGCCTCGCTTCGCTCGGCTCTTCAGGGTTTGGATTATGATGGTTGGAATTGTTTTGCCTCGCTACGCTCGGCTCTTCTATTTTTACGGTAAGGTTTAATTTAGGTTGTGTTGTCTAGCTGCGCTTGGCTCTAGGGTTTGCGGTATGGTGGTTTGCATTGTTTTGCCTCGCTTCGCTCGGCTCTCCAGGGTTTGCAGTATGGTGGTTTGCATTGTTTTGCCTCGCTTCGCTCGGCTCCTCTTTTACGGTAAAGTTATACAGAAGTTGTATTGCCTCGCTGCGCTCGGCTCTTCAATGGTTGGGGTATTATGGTTTGGATTGTTTTGCCTCGCTGCGCTCGGCTCTCCAAGGTTTGTGGTATGATAGTCTGGATTGTGTTGCCTCGCTGCGCTCGGCTCTCCAGTTAAACAGGCAGTTAGTGATTAAAGTAGTTTAGCCTCGCTTCGCTCGGTTCCTCTAGGATCTCGGAATTATAGTTTCGATTGTTTTGCCTCGCTTCGCTCGGCTCTTCGGTATTTCGGATGTTGGTTTCAGTAGTTTTGCCTCGCTCCGCTCGGCTCTCTAGGTTTTGGATTGATGGTTTAGGTTGTTTTGCCTCGCTTCGCTCACTTCTTAAAGAGGACTTTTCCCGTACTTTTTCTTTATTGATATTAATAATTATGATACATAATGCCTCGCTTCGCTCGGATTTATTTTCTTTATGGCAAGGTTACTTGTCGAATGCCTCGCTGCGCTCGGCTGGTTTTATTTTGGTATAGCTTGTAGAAGGACTATGGCCTCGCTGCGCTCGGCACTTACACTGTGGTAAAGTTGATTTACATTTTGTATATTTTTAGGGAAAATATTTTTTCCTCTAAATGTGGGGAGTTTTTATTTTAAAAAATAATTCTTTATATTTATCTTCACAAATGCGCCATATACCATAAATCTGTCTGACCACTTCAACGGGGTGAAATTGCTAATGTTGGTAATTTTTTCTACGTTTTTAGGGAAATTTTGTTTTTTTTTTCCTTTAAGTTGGGAGTTTTTATTATTAATTAAAAATCTATGCATTTAACTACACAAACGCGCTATACATTCGAATCTCCTCAGACCATCACAAAACGATAAAATTGCATATTTATGTAAAATTTTCCATGTTTTTTTGGAAATTTTGTTTTTTTTCCTTTAAATGAGGAGTTTTTATTATTAATTAAAAATCTATGCATTTAACTACACAAACGCGCCATACATTCGAATCCCCTCAGACCATCAAAAAACGATAAAATTGCATATTTATGTAAAATTTCCCATGTTTTTAGGGAAATTTTGTTTTTTTCCCTAAAAATGGGGAGTTTTTATTTCATAAGAAAACTAAATGCATCCACCTACACAAACGCGCTCTACAAGTCAAAACTGTCAGACCACTCAATACAGGTGAAATAGCCTTAAAACATGTAAAATTTCTCTTTTACAAAATGGCTGCCACTTCATCCGCCATTTTGATTTTTGCAGTTTTCGGAATTTTCCTATCAATTTCACCATATATCCAACCATGTACAAAGAAAAACATCACCCCACCTTCCCCCCTTCTGGGAGATCAAGAAGGGCTAGAAGGGACTAGATTTTTATTTTTTTACGTTTTTTAAGTCCGTGTCAAAATACGGATACGACCGTGCGCTGATTAGTCATTAAATAAATTAAAAAAATGACGAATATTTTAAAGTGCAGTTCGTGCAATATCGTTATAGACGAATTACTATCGTACATACAAAATAAAATATCAGTGATCGATGAGGATTCGCTATATCGTATTTGTGTTACAAGTTTTAACAGTGAGGAGATTAAAAAATCTAAACGCTTGTTATTCGAATCCATTTCAAGTAAAAAACCTGCCATTAATCGGAAAAGTAAAGGGAAGGAGCTACGTGACCTGGAGGATATAGTGTGCCTGCTTAGAACAGCTAACATTGATGAAATTCCCGTATTTGTAGCCCGAAACCTGGATAAATTACCGCCTGTGACCTTTGACCACCTCGACTGTACCAAGTTGTTAAAAGATTTAGTGAAGTTGCAATCTGAGGTCAACTTAATAAAGGACACATACGCAACATCCAGCGAGTTAGAAGCTATTAAATCGGAGCTTAATCACATGCAACATGACTCCCTGCCACCTACAACAATGTTCAATAATGTCAACAATAGAAGAGGTGCATGGACAGACATCGACAGCGGACCCATAGGACTTTCACAATTCCATGATTCCAACGATTATACATTAGACGAGATAAAAGATCCATTCAAATCCCCAACCGATATTGCTACCCTCCGTTCAAGCAATAGTGAGGTACGAGCGCGACGTGATGGTGATGACTCACCGGGCGGCCGCGGCCGGCCGGCGAGCGCGCTCCCGGCCCAGTCGGCGAGTGCGTCGCCCTCGCCGCCCATGCCGCCGCCGCCGCCGCCGCCGCCCGCGCCTAATAACTTATCACCACCTCCGAAAGCAAAGATCCAACGACAACAGGATAAACCTGAGGAAGAGTGGCATGTTGTCAGCAGGCGTAAAAGCAAAACTAAAACGAACTATCGATACACGGGAAAATACGGTATGGCTCCTGAGTTAGATAGCTTCAAAGCTGCTGATAAATTGGTACCCATATTTATTACAAATGTCCACAGTAACACTGCTGTAACTGACATCACGACTTATCTCCTACAAAAAACCTGTGAAAAAGTAGTGTTAGAGAAATTAAATATTAAGAATTCCTCTAATCATTGTGCTTATAAGTTTTTTGTATCGAAATCGAAAGAAGACTTGTTTTTATCTGAACAGCTGTGGCCCAAAGGGATAATCTTTAGAAAATTTATTAACTACAAATTCAGGGATGCAAACCGGGTAAATAACGGCCAAACAAAAAAATCAAATGGGTAAAATCTGTAAAATGACCACTTATAATTGTCAAAACGTGAAAACATCCGTAGACGACGTTCGAGCATTATGTGATGAATATGATATAGTGGCGCTACAGGAGACGTGGTTATTCTCACATGACCTAGGCTACCTGGACACCATCGATACGCGATTCAGCTGCACCGGGACCTCAGCCATAGACAGTTCGAGTGGAATGCTAGTGGGGAGGCCCCACGGCGGTGTAGCTATCTTGTGGAATACCAGTGTGTTTGTAAATGTTTCTTTAATTCAGTGCGATAACCCGCGAGTTTGTGCCATAAGAATCATAACAAGTGATCGACCGATCTTAGTGATGTGTGTTTACATGCCCACGGAGGACCGACACAATATTATGGATTTTACTCATACGCTTGGTACAGTAAGTGCTATTATAGACGAACAATCTATTGAATGTGTATATGTTTTAGGCGATTTTAATGCCCACCCGGGCAAGATATTTTATAAAGAACTATTTAATCATTTTGATTATGGGTGGTCATGTGTCGATGTGGATAAATTAGGAATAACATCAGATACCTATACATATATCAGTAAGGCGCACGGCACGCGCAGCTGGCTGGACCACTGCCTGACCACACGTCCCGCTGCGGCGTCGGTCTGTAGTGTGCGTGTTCTCCATGACATATTTGTATCAGATCACTTTCCTCTGTCAATTGAATGTAACCTAGACCTTATTACACCTATAAAGTCGCCAAATATTGGAGTATGTAATATGGCTGTGTGGGGGGAAAGAGACGAAAATCAAATTAAATTGTATGGTGCTGCTTGTAATGAGAAGCTAAGACTTATTGATTTCCCTGTCCAACTCGTGCAGTGTTCCAACTATAATTCATGTTGCAACGCGCTTGGCCATAGGGACGTTATTGATAAACTGTACTCTGACATTGTGTCTGCTCTGAGTGAGTCAGCAGCTTTGAATCGTGCGCCGCGTGACAGTGGTAGGAAGCGTAGGCAGGTCACTGGATGGAACAAGTATGTCCGGGGCGCTCACGAGGAGGCACGACTCAAATTTCAAATGTGGTGTTTGTGTGGAAAGCCAAACTCGGGTAAATTATACGAGCAAATGAGTGAAAGTAAACGCATTTTTAAATCTAGATTAAAATGGTGTCAAAAGCATGAGGAACAAATCAAAATGGATATCCTAGCTTCACACCACTCAAGGAATGATTTCCGTAACTTTTGGAAACACACCAACAAGATTAGTGGACGGCCGGGTCTCCCCGTGAGTGTCGAGGGCGTCAGTGACGCCAAAGACATTGCGAACCTATTTAAAAATCACTTTCTTGTGCATTCATCATTGGGTCAATCAGATAGTGTTGATACTGAGTCACGAACCCACCCTCTTAAGTGCACGACACTTTTCACCGCTAAGGATGTCGGAAAAGTCATTAAATCAATGACCCGTGGCAAATCACCAGGACACGATGGTCTTAGCATAGAGCACATACAGCACGCTGGACCACATATATGCCGCGTCTTAGCGCTACTGTTCAACTGCTGTGTGATGCACTCGTATCTGCCATCCCATATGATGCGGACTCTCGTAGTACCCATTGTTAAAAACAAGACGGGAGACAAGGCAGATAAGGCGAACTACAGGCCTATTTCTCTTGCTACAATAGTTGCTAAATTGTTTGACGGTTTGCTTGAGGTACAATTAAATAAGTATTTAAATCTGCACGATAATCAGTTTGGCTTTCGGCAGGGATTATCGACAGAGAGTGCTATTCTGTGCGTCAAGCACACCGTCAACTACTATGTGCGGAGAAATACGCCTGTATACGCTTGCTTTTTAGATTTGTCGAAAGCTTTTGATCTGGTTTCCTACGATATACTATGGAGAAAACTCAAGGATATTGGCTTGCCCAGTGAGTTCATTAGTATCTTCAGGTACTGGTATGGGAACCAGATCAATTGCGTTAAGTGGGCAGATGCAGTGTCAGATCCGTATAGATTGGAGTGTGGTGTGAGGCAAGGGGGGTTAACCTCACCTGCACTGTTTAACCTCTACATGGACTCTCTGGTCAGAGCGCTCAGCAGCCAACATATCGGATGCCACATTGACGGAGTCAGCTTCAACAACATAAGCTACGCGGACGATATGGTGCTGCTGAGTGCATCGGCCTGCGGGATCTCACAGATGCTGCGCATCTGTGAGGAATACGCCCGCTCTCACGGACTCATATACAACGCCAAAAAGAGTCAAGTCATGGTATTTGAGGCTGGATCGAAATTACGTAGGGTCAACACTCCACCAATTCGGCTAAATGAATCTACCTTGGAAAAGGTAGATGAATTTAAGTATTTAGGCCACCTACTGACATCCAGCCTCAAGGACGATGACGACATGGAGAGGGAACGGAGGGCATTGTCGATTAGAGCAAATATGATTGCTCGCAGATTTTTTCGGTGCTCCAGGCAAGTTAAAATAACGCTCTTTAAATCGTACTGCACCACATTCTACACCTGCAGCTTGTGGGCCTTCTACACGCAAAAATCGTACAGTGCCCTCCGGGTGCAGTTTAACAATGCGTTCCGGAGTCTGCTGGGGCTGTCCCGACGCTGCAGTGCGTCAGGCATGTTTGTGGAGGCGCGAACAGATTGCTTCTATGCAACTATGCGAAAGCGAGCCGCCTCGCTGGTGCGACGCGTGCGGGCCAGCCCCAACAGCCTCCTGACCACCATTGCGGCCAGGCTCGACTGTCCCTATGTGGGTCGCTGTTCCCTGCTGCATGCTAGCGTCCCCACCTGGCAGAGGCCACCCGCATAGGACCAGTTTCATTTGTGTTTTTATTAATTGTGTTTAAATTAATTTATGTTGTTGTGTATTCTGTCTACTAACATAGAAATAAGGGCTATTGTTACTAACAACAACTATGGGTTATTTTTGTAATTATGAAAAATTACCTGAAATAAATGAATTTATTATTATTATTATTATTATTATTGCTCAGGGTTGCCAGTCGAAAGTAATAAAAATGGTCAAATGTCATTAGTACGGGTCTTTCCGACAAAACTGCATCAAATTTTAAAATCAAAAGTGGCCATTTCTACTTTTCATGTTTTTGGGGAAAATCTCGAAATTTACCCTAAAAATGGGGAAAATTCTTTCACATGGCAACTCTACTTGTCAAACTACACAACCGCTCCATACAAGTCAAACCTGTCAAATGCCTCGAACACAATAAAAAAATGCTTTGAAAATCCCCGAAAAAACACGTTTTTATAAAAAAATCTCCCCTCCCCCCGCAATAAAAAAAAAATCATTTTTTGGAATTTTCCCATAAATTTCATCATGTTTCCCACCGTTTACAAAAAACACCATCCCCCCACCTCCCCCACTTCCGGGAGATCAATTCACCTCAAGTCGGGTCTGACATGCCCTAAACTTTACGTCACTACAACTCGGCCGCCATTTTGTTTTTTTATTTTTTTATATTTTTTTTATAATCTGTCAGGCATTCTTAACACACCCTCGAAATATGAAAAAATGTATGGTCACCAAAAAAGAGGAACAAAAAAAATTTTTTTTTTTTACAACTTTTTTTAAAATTTCGGATTTTTTCTCTACTCACCCGAGCACCCTGTACATTTCCCTAAAACATTATTATATCAAAAAATGGCTCCTTCTGGGAGAACTACTATGTCAATCAGTCAGTGAGTGGTAATCCAGCTTTATATATTATAATAATGTTGTCCATTGTTTTCGCTAGAGTTCAAGCTAAAAATATATATATTTTTCTATCATTTTTCTTCAGCTACAGTATTCGTATGAACAGTAAAATTATGTGGCTGCGTTTCTAATCAGAAATGATGTTGGTTACATAGACTAGACTATAATATAGGTGACATGGGTACAGAATATACAGCTAATATTTTAGGTTTCGTAGCCACTATAGGATCATGTTCTCATAATGAACCATCCCCTAACTAACATTATCACACAAACACCTAAACCTTAGCAAAATTTAAGCAATAACCTATAAACAAGCTTCAGCCAGCCCACATAGTTGGCCTAAACACCCAGTGGCACTAGACAATTTGGAGCTCCGGGCCGTAACGTTACTAACGATTAAATAACCGTTAACGCTAGTCGTCTGCGTTGAAACTTTGCTGAAACACATCACGTATGCCTCTCCTGATAGGTAACTTTGCCGACCGGCTTAATCGTAATTTCATTCTGAGATAAAATGTTCGCTCCCGTGTATGAACTTTACGGTACTTTAGTCTGATAGGTCGGAGCCTAGAGCTACCTATAATGTAAGGACTTACACGTTTTCGATGTGTTCCTGAGTAACTTTTTACGGTACATACATTAGTAAGTAAGTTAACTTCCCCTATTAGATTCTCTCTTATTCTGTCTTCGAGGTGATACAAATGAATTATAATAAGGAGTCATATTTGACTAGGTTTACCTATATTAAGGGCTTCGTAAACCGAAAACGGGTGGAGCTGTGCGATTCGTACAACGCAATTTTTTTAACCCCCTTTACACGAAGTTTCCATTTATTAGCTTTCCTAGAATAATTAAAATCCTGTTCTCCACAACCAGGTACAGTCGCAGCCGGACTTCTCTTCGCCGCCGGCGGAGGGCGTGTACATCCGGGGGCTCAGCATGGAGGGCGCGCGCTGGAACCGCCAGGCGAAGATCGTCGACGAGTCCATGCCGAAGGTCTTGTACGACGATTTCCCCATTGTGAGTTTACCTTTATAGCATTATAATAGTACAAGAATAGCATAGTACCTACAGAGCTCCTATCGCAAGATTGTTTTGACTTCAAATTGTAATTTGACACTAATTACCACGTAAATGTTGTTCTTCCTTTTGACTCCCGATAGGTACCCAGGATAATTATCTCTTCGACCAGTCTATCGCCGCTATTATTCGAGACTATTATGTCAAACTATCTTTAGGTATTCCTGAATTATGTTGTTTTACGCATGATTATAGAACTTATAAGTATGTAATTGGTAGATCGCACATAGGGTTCCGTCAGTATAAAAGCCAATCTAGATGGCCGATTTTGTAGCCGATTCTCATTTATTTATTACCGTTATTATCATAATCGAATACATTTTCACTGCTGAATAAAAAGAGTAAAGCGGGGATTTCGGAATATAGGCAGTATTAATGGCCGACCGGAGCGTGGCTAGTGGACAGTCGGGTGATCACTGAACGAGTTAGGAAGCGGAACGCATCCAACTGTGATTGCCGCTCGGACCATCCATTTTTATTTTGTATCGGATTTGCAGTGGTTAATCGCTGCTGGTGAGCCTAATCGGGATATTCAAGTACTTAATATACTGACACTGACCCTTTATGTGTTTAGCTACAACTGTATACTTCGATTCCAAATAATAAAGGCTACATAACCTAAGTTCTCACACAGAGACATTTCCACAGGTATGGTTGATACCCCTCAAGACAGTGGACATACCGACGGACGTGTTCTACAACTGTCCGCTGTACAAGACGGGCGACCGGCGCGGCGTGCTGTCCACCACGGGGCACTCTACCAACTACATCCTCTTCATGCGGCTGCCGACGCGGGAGCCGCCCGACCACTGGGTCATGAGAGGCGTCGCGCTACTAACGCAGCTACCGTTTTAGAAGGATTTTTGGAGTCAAGGTTAGAAGCCTTAAACTTCTTGTGGGTCCGAAGGACCAGATTTGGTTGACGAACGAGTGTTTGTTAGGCTGTAGGTACCTACTTCGTTTCGGACAATAGTGAATAAATATTCGAAAAGCGACTCGGACGCTGTATTCTAAATCACGACACATTGTTGGTCCTTCATTGGATTAGGCGGATACGTGCAAGATATGAATACGCCCGCCTCGGCCGGGGCAGGCCGATAGTGCATATTCGATTAGGGAAATATGCATGTCCCGCGCACAGTAATTAACGAGGCATTGAATGTCGGGCGCCGCCTGCAATCAGAGCCTGGCTTGATGTATTGTTCTCACATTTGGACAAAACCTTGTTAGTGATATGAATGTTGGTGCTGAATTTAAATTTTTACGGTTATGTTTCCCAAAGTTCTGTTTTTCGAAACAGACGATATAATCATAATTTTAACGACACTAAAAAGCGGAAAAATTCTCACATAAGTACTTTTAAGAAAGTCTTGCAAAAATTTGGAGCCGAGAGATTTGAGATAACGACATTTTATGCCCATTTGGCACAAGGTCAAACACTCTTACTTTTGCGCAATCTCTTTAGAAATTCTGCAACTACGGAATTTTATGGCCCATTTTACACGAATTTGAGCACTTGAGCATTCCTAACATGTTCAACTAAGTTAACTTTCTTAATTGTATAAGGCACATGGAGATTAATTTAATTGATTCATGATTTGATTGTTTTGAAATTCAAAATTATGGAGGTATGTTAAATTCCCATTTAAATACCACACATGTACCTATGTGAAAAATTTCGCTGCCTCTACATTATTATAAAATACATCACGGTCGTGTTTGCTTTGGGCGGCTCGGTGTAAAGTGTGCGCTCGCAACTTGGTCACAATTTTCCGCCTCGAGCTACAAATCCGGACGTGATCAATTATAAAACCCATTTGGTTCGTTTGTGCTCTCTTCACTCGCCGCGGGCTGTTTTAATCAATCCATTATTGTGACGCTGACCGATCCCGCCCCGCCTCGCTATTTACATACTCATTCAACACACTCGATTTGGTTATTCGGGCATTATGTGTTTCCTATTTAAGTAATCCAATCCGATGAGCAAAGTAAACTTTCTTAAGCCATCTCGTTATGAACGACAGAAATAAAAACCTAAAATCATTTTATTCCACATAATACTTAGTGACCTACAATTCCACCAACGCGACGTGTTTCTTAACCCCATATTCCGCCGTCATATTTCAAAGCGTCGCTAAAAATATTCGCTCGAAGTCACGATCACAATGGCAAGAGCAAGAGTGAGGTTTATATATTTAAAATGTAAAGCACCTGCCTCACGTAAGTCCCCTCGCTTTACCCTTCTGGCGTTGGGTATCACCCCCCTCCCGTAAGCCGCTGGAGCCTGCCCTAATCACTCATCCCAAATTGGACTTGCTACATTGCGAGCCGTCGCGTTTTGATATGTCATTCATTATTGTCTGATTCGAACAAATTAGGATTATGCTATTTGAACTGTGTTTGTAATTTGAGCACTTTTTAATAATGGTGAAGTATTTTAAAGGTAAGTACTTAAGTAATTTATTTGATTTCTGTTTCGATAGTCTATTGAATTTTGAAATTGTGTCGAATAGTTCGTTGTTTTAATATAAGTATTGTTAATTTGTGTTGTTTTCATTGTCAATAAACTTGTAAATGTTAATTATACTCAGAATTTTATTTCAAGCACATTCTTACAAGTAGGTAACTTGAGTTTCCATTTTTCGAGATGAACAATGCATGGCTGAAACCATTTCTACTACAGCGTAACTTGAAAGAGCTTTGTTCTTTTCACCACTTGAAAGTACGTAGAGATTTACAACCGGAGACGTTAGCTGAATAGAAATGAGGTCAAAGTCACACGTACGCTGCCATAACTCATTCTCTCAAGACGTTCGCTTCAATAATTCGTACCGGCGAATATTGCGCCGGCGGCCGGCCGCTCACATGTTACGCTGCCCTCTCATTTAGCATGAGTATGAAAAAGCTCGCATCCTAGATACGGCATGTATTAAATAAGCGAATAGTGGGTGTGAGGGATGGAGCCGGGAGCGCGGCCGTCGCCCCGGCAACGCCAGATATTGATCTGAGCCCGCGCGCCCGCCCCGCGCCCCCCGCGCCCGCGCCCGCAGCCTCCGCCGCCCCCGCCCTCCGCACTTTGCACCACATACTCCACATAATCCAATAATTTCACTGATGTTTTAGAATAATGAGGATGTAAAGCGAAATGTAATATTGTAATGGCACAATCTCGGCGACGTTATAAGACTGGTTCGAGCCGGCTAATGTGTCATTTGTTAGAGCGGCACGGGAGGAAATTATTTCAGCTCCACGGAATGACTCAAATTAAGCCCGAGTGAACGCGCTTAGAGTTTCAGGCTTTTTATGGGTTTAATTATTTAAATTGAGCACTTAGGTAACGTAGATTTTTCTAGAATTCCTCGAGGCCTAACAGTGTTACCATCAAATTAGAGCGACGACGTCGTCTATTATAGTTAGCTAACTGAATGAACAATGGGAGAGTTAGGTTATATCTAGTTTAAATAAAGGAAGTAGCAAAAATATAAATAATGTCTAATTTATTTAGATTACGAAATATCTAGATGATGCATTATGTAGTAACTAGATTCCGAAGTCAAATAACAAATCCTAAAGGATACCTGTAGCAACCCAGCCGGAGGCCATAGAAGGTTGATTATGATGATAGGCACACATAACCTTTGAATCCTACTAAATACCCATCCACAATTCCTAAAAGCCAATTTCAGTATGCAGCGTTCTACGCTTGAAGCATTTGCTATTTGGCGCTTATTAAACCAGCAATAGATACTGAGCGCACGCTAACCCCGGCCATGTTAAATAACTCGACGCAACATACCGCGCGAGCCGTGTGATTGCAACACTACGTTTCAACCCTCAACTGTATTCCCAGAGCATAAAAACTAGATTTCCACTGATTACTCTGCAGCTAGCAGTGGTCTCAAAGCACACAGCTCCGTATGTTAGACTGTTTATTATTACAGTTATTACTGAGCGGGTCCGCTTTCTAAATAATTATCGCTTTGCAGTTTGAGCATTGCTTGGACTTGCGGGTCATTGATTTTCATAGTTGTGCTGGATATGGAAGGTTGAATGATATCAGTGAACGTCCCGAAGGCAGGTTCTTGTTGGTATTATTTTACTTTAGTGTGTCTCTAGGTATATAATTATTTCATGAAAGATGTGCATCATGTCGGGTTTGACCTACATGAATTTCACTTATAAATTCCATCCTGTGCATAAGTATAGTTGTTTCTTGTTTAATTAGTAAATTTTTTAACAGTTTTCCCGACATCAGTAGATTATTACACTTACTAGCATATTATTATAGTTCGAACGACATGCAAAAACCACGTTTGAGAAATACCTTTAAAAATACAGGTTGTTGCAAAGAGGGTAAGTATACTAAGCCGAAAGTCTGAACAACTTTAAAAGCTCTTAACATTTTACATCTTCAACAAATCAATTCGATCCTAAATCCTGTACCTAATTGAACTGTCAAAGTTGCAGCAGTATCCAATCGCTACGGGTAGGTGAGTACTGCCGGGTGGTAGCCATTAGAGCAGTTAAAGTATAAGTAGTTGGTGCAGCGACAGGCAACTCGTGGGTAATGGGTGACGTCAGCGGCACTCGGCCGGCTCGTTAACAAGTGCCACGGGAGAGCTGCACACAACTTGCGCCACCCGGTCTATTGTTGGCGGAAACTTACTCGCGTAATCACCGGCTAATGTTACTGGACACTGTACTGCAACTTTTGTATGTCTATAGCTATAGAATAATATACAAAACTAAAAGCCTCTATAAAAATCTGACACTAAACAATGAAAACCAATTTTATACTGCCTACGAGCATTATTCAGAGTGCATATCGGACGATAAGCCGTGAGCCGGGCACTAGCCAAAATATAAATTCGATGAAAAATAAAACCGACTCCGAATTGAATTTGCAAAATGCAAGAGAAATAAAAGGCGCACGGACCCAGCGCTCGCTGAGCCGAGTGTATGTTATATTAAAATGCGGGCGCGGGGACATTATCATTATGGCGGCGGCGGCGAGCGCTTAAACGACTCGCCTCAATTTTTCAGCACAGCAGAAAACCACAGGGAAAAAATGAGTCCTGTTTCAGCGTTCTCTCTCGCGGCAAGAACACCGGGATTTAATTAAAATGCTGCACTTACAACAGCGGCGGCCGAGGCCGGCAGCGAATCTCGTAAACTCGACAAACGCAGCTCTACAATATTTATTTCATCGCTTTCGTTTCAGAAGGTACGCTTGCGGCGTATAAACTATAGTTTCATTGCCTATAGCTTACCTACATTTAATTTAAGCCCAATCCAAATGAGTTTTGGTGAAAGATTACAATAGCTAATCCGTTAAAATTCGCGTCCATTTTGCAAACTATAGATAGGGAGGAGGTAGGTACTGCAGGGAGCCAATCGCTTATTGGGATTGCGAGTAAAGCCTCTTTGGCCGGCTGCGGTCGAGCCCGACGTCCAATTTTAATGTAATGTAAGTGGACCGCATTAATTTGAGCCGCGCCGCTCTCAAACAGAATTCAAAATCCAGTTTGACATAAACATTGCTTTTTATACAGTAACAAGCGCAATGTAATTAAAAGCTCATTCGCCCTGAAAATCCCATGTGAAATGCGGTTATTGCAAAACAACATGGCTATCCCGCAAATAGCACTTGCTGTCTGCATGTAATTACTTTTAAATCAAATAGACTATGTTTATGATGAGCAAATATCTCCGGGAGTAGGTAGGTGAACGGAGTTCCATTGGAGGGTGTATTTGCTGAATGTTATCGTCCTCTTTATTCATTCAGGCGCAAGGACAAACCTAATCAGTCCCCTCGAGCCGCGCCGGCTCGCTCCTTGCAGCTGTCGCGGCGACAAACGAAAACTCATTAATTGCGGAGTCCCGATCCCGACCGACTTTCCTCTGATCGCTATTTCTAATTAGGGAACTGTTTTGGTAAGGACAGCGCAGATATTGATGCTTTAGGTACAAAATACGAGTAGTTTTTCGTTGTACCGAGGCGGTGGAGTTGTTGAAGGGAAACCTAATCAAAACATATCGTGTGCAGTGATAAATATTCAGGATGAGCGCCGCGCTGGCGCTGATGAAATCAAGGAGACAATACGAGCTGGATTACCATGCAACAGTGCTATAAACAATACTGCGGAGCGCAACAATACGCAATTTAACACAAAAGGTCGAGTGCAGCGTGAGATGGAACACGCAAACAGGGAGCCGTGCGAGTGGAGAGCAGGCATCACGTAGTGTGCGCGTGACCGACAGCTCCTGACGTGCGAATCATTGTTTAATTGGAGGAGGCGAGCGGGGATCGATCGTCCCGCGTCGCCATGGCAACCGCCCCCGCCCCCGCCCCACACCCGCGCGCCGCCCGATCCGTTTGTAATCATTTGTTTCGCGGCCATCGCATAATGGCCGCTTGTCAAACTGTGCGAATTTGATGTATTATGTTCAGCGAGTTTTATGGTCTGGTTACCGGGTCGGATTTATTATTTGTATGTAGGTAGGTATAGGTGTTCAGGTGTCTCCCCATTTTAATTTGAGATGAATCGATATAGTTTTTAGGAATATTCACATCAGATGCTTCAGGTCATTATGAAAGGGGTCACCCCATTTTGTCTTCTCTCCGTTGATAATTTTGAGAAATTTTGTATATCGATCTTGAAAAATCTGCGCTGTATAGTAGGTAAAGCCATTTTTTTCAGAATAATTTGCTGTCATATTGATTTAGGCTACTATAAAATTTTAAAATATCTTGATTAGTAAAGAAGTATATTTTATACAAGTACAGTTTAAAATGCTATTTTTTCTATTCTTCTTTATGTGTATACGGGGTACAACTCATCCCTGAATTAAAACTTATTTTGCTCTCTAAATCAAGAATTAGGTATTTTGAGAAAAACACACTCTATAAAAATACTCCATAATACAAATGAATTTCCGCCATTTCAAAAAGTATTATATTATATATATCTCTAGATGTATTATACATTATGATACCCCTATATGATAACTGTGTACCTAAGCTAGCTCTGCTCTCTTCTGAAATTAACCCTTTGAGGGACAAATTAAAACGGTATAACTATGTTGGAAGGTAGAACATACATAAAAAAAATCCAGACATATTTTTAATTACAAAATATAATATTGCTCTTGGTTTCTTGAAATATAGAGCAGAGCAGTCCCCGAGGGGTAAGTAAGTACGTATAATATTAATTAGGGGTAAGAACCAATAAAATATTACCTTGGAAACAACGCAAGAGTGGGTTCAAGTATCAAAAAATTAGTATTTATTTGATGTGGGTGTATTTGGAACGAGCAATAAGCTGCTGATAACGAGCTACGATAATGATTCCAGGAATCGCTAAAGACTTTCCATTTCCAAGTGGGTTGTTTACTCGGAGAAATACAGAATCTGTTGCTCCGTTGCCAACAATTAGTAGATGTTTTTTTCTAAATTCTCATGAAAACACATCTTGTTGCTAACTTGCTTTCTTAAATGATCTTTATTGGATTAATCTGAATCATAAATCAAATAGAGATACCTAGAGCGCGTGTATTTAATGTTTTCATTTCAGGTAAAGAACATAAAATTTTAACTGAATTGAGTATCCCATTTTAGAATTCAGTTAAGAACAATGAAACAGATCAAGTATCAGGGGAGGCGTCAGCTCGTCTCCACAGCGCGCCGCTACGCGCCCGCGGCTACGGCGCTACGAGAGCTACGCCGTAGCTCGTAGCCGCTACGACGCTACGAACTCAGCTTATTGGAAACATCTGAGTGCCGCGACGTAGGTAATTAGATTCCGCGTCAAAGAGATAATGAGCTGTCTTCCGCACAGGAATATTACTTTACATGTACGCTCTTCTACACAGGAATATAACGTTGCATGTACTTGTTGAAGTCTTTGTCGTACAGTTTCTGAGGCGTGGGAAGGCTTTAGTTACAGACGAACGGTAATTTTGATGTTTAATTAAATTGAATGTGTAAGTATTTAAATTTTATTAAAAGACAATCAGTAAGTAATCCATGGTGTTCTATTACCAAAATGCGTCTAGTTAACAAACCTAAAGCTTGAAAAAATATGTGTAAAAATTGGCGTAGGTGTGCAGAAAAGCAATAACTCTGGATCATTATCTGTTTAATCAACTCCAACTACAGAAAGTAAACATAATCCTAACGGACTCAGCAAAATAAAATAACGATCAAAAAATAAATCTACAAACAACTTTCCGATTCGCGAAACCCCTCACGAAGACAAACAAAAGTATGGTTAGCAAACGGATGGTCCGAAATACGAGTATTACCGAATGAATAAATACAAGCGACTCGCTCAAACAGGATCCGTTTGAGTACGAATCTCATCCGAGCTCAAATATTTAGCTCTCCGTACATTACGTACGCTTCGCAAGCTGCGGCCCACTCCGCTAACCAAACTCTACTGACTAGCCAATAGTCGGCTTGGTCGCAACTTTTGTAATTTATAAATTTACACAAATAATACCTAAAGGCTCGCACTTTACCCAAACCTACCTCATCATTAGCATGTAGAAACGTTCATTAGCGGACTAGCCCGTGTGTTTGCCCGCTGGCTACTGGCGAGCGCGGATGTAGGGCGTGTGTTTGCCCAGCAGCCGGCAGCAGATGTATTTGCTGTAGCCCGGAGCTAGGAGCTGGCTTTTCTAAATAATTTTAATATAAGTACCTATGTCCAGCGCGGATCCTTGTGTGGTGGGGGGAGGGGGAGGCCCTCTCTTCTGTAGTACATTATTAGATTCATATGTAAATTAGTAGTTTGTTTAGCCTGAAGGAAAAAGGGTGATTTAACTTTAGCGCGGGCGACGCAGTGTGTCTCGTAATTGGCCGTAAAGCATACCTGTTATGATTATAATTATGTTAAAGCTACATTATGTAGTAAAGCTTACTATAGTATAAATGATTATTTAAACGACAAAAACGCGTGGTCTTGTCCACCTCAGCTTAGGCTATTGAAAAAATGAAATGGATATAGGTACTTAAGTAAAATTGTAGGTACTAGATATAAGTAAAAATTGTAATAGATTATAAGGAAAAAGTTGAAAAGATGCTCGAGGAGTTTCTTTCGGCAATTCTTTCCTTCTCAATGACGGGGCCTTTGTGAAATGGTGGTAGATGACTATCGACAAATAATTTTAAAATTTTACGTCGATTAAACCATTTGAATTTGAATTTGAATTTGTGTGTTGTGTACATCATTAATTCGTTATGTAGAACTAGTAGTGTAATGTCCAAGTAATAAAATAACATAGCATATTAATTCCTGCAAACCTGAATAAATGCAAATCGCAGGCATTAGTAGCTCGCAGCAGATGAAGCGGCTAAAGGGGGGGTAGCACTGGGGGGGGCAAACGGGGTTTTCTTTGAGAAGGCTCTAGCGGTAATGATACGATCACCCCACGACCTGCTAATGCCCTGATTATACTCGCCTGGGTATCGCAAATAATCCAACTATTATGGTCGGCAATTTTGTGGTTACACACAATTAGGATTAATGAGTCAGCATGTGTATCACGAGGTGGAGTTATTCCCAAAAGTGCCACCCGCCAAAGTATTAGATTTTCGTTTTGTTTGAATAAGTTAATTCAGTACTAATGTAGATGCTTTAAACCGCTTTATAACATGCTCAGTATGCAACAAAAAATAGTTTTTAATACCGCAACGTATTCAAATAACATAGACATAATAACAGGTATTGAAATTGAATGAATATTTGACTTATAATATTGTGTAAGACGGTTTTGGAAGATGGTTCAAAGACTGTACCTTGCGCTGGGAGCCGGGGTCTTGCTCAGTGCGCCTGAATACAGAATTGCTGAAAGGACTTGCACTGTGATTTTCACACTTACCACGATCAAATTAAGAGCAGTACGTACCTCCAGCTCTATTTTCACTACGCTTGACAACCTCCGCCTCTGCGGGTCACATTGCTTTTAATTGCAAACGACCAACTTTCTCAAAGGCTGCTTTGAGCACAAAGTTAACACAGTCAGGGACTAGGTACTAATAAACGACGCCTTATTGTCGTTTGTCTATTTTATATGAAACTAAAATGATAAAGCTCACAAAGGGCTTTTTACCGTTAAAATTCTTGACACCGCTGCTCTTTTTCTTTCGTAGTTGCTTCGTAAAAGAGCTTGTCTGTAATGGTGCATGGAGCTACAATACAGTTTGTTGATGGGATGGATAAGACTTTAAAATAAAGAATCCATTAAAAATCTATAGTAGCCTAAGGGCTGATTTTTCAATGGTCAGATAAACGCTATCTGACGATTATAATTGTAGCTGTCACTGTCTAATGCAAACAGTCAGATGCGACAGCATCAGAATTATTCCCCAGATAACCCTTATCTGACCATTGAAAAATCAGCCCTAAAACTTGTCCCACGTTCGAACTTAACAGCTATAGAAAAAATATTAAAACACCTATTAAACAGTGCAAACATAATTATAACTATAACCGGATAAAATATGTTTTTTTAAACCGAGAGGTTTCATTTTGTTTAAACCAGAGGTTACAAGTTTTTTTAAACTTTGTTGCATCTTTAGCCGATTATGTTACTACGTTGTGAAAATGTTTATTTACTCCATATTCGAGACAGTTTGTGAATTTCATCGCTCAGACTGTTGCGTGCTCGTGCGCAAATTTATCTTTGTTCGTCGTCACAATATTAACTCCGCCTGTTGTTTAGCGAGGTGCACGGCGGAACATGATCAAATTTCAAGGGGTGCTTCGAGTAAAATACCCGCCCTCCTCTTGTTGCTGTCTAGCAATACGATCTACAAGAGCTATCCGGAGAAGCGCACAAATTTAAAATATATCTGTGCCTTACAAGTGCTATTCAAGATTGGAAATGTTGGATTCGTTGGCGAATCCGAGACAGAAAGGAATACAATGTTAGGATTGTGAAAGGTGATCACGGTCGGTTGGTTTTGTTTAGTTCTGTTACCGTTAAGATTTAATAAAATATGCAATATAATAGTCTCGTTGGCGATGGCGATATAACCCAACTTTGATGCGGAATATAAAAAGCTGTCTGTAGATCTGGGACTCCCAAGATTAATACGACTAGGAACGTGCTAGAAAAATATGCAAATATATTGCACACTGCCAGGCAACCTTAGTAGCGAGAGCGACATATCATATTAGATACGTGCAAAGTTGCCGGATGAAACAAGAATACGGACTGGAATTTAATCAGTGATTTATGATAAAAGGTTACCGGGAAAACTTAGAATTTTTTTTTTTTAAAACCTTAGGAAAAAGATTGAGTATTAAAACACTTATATTTGTTCTCAATTTCTTTTTTCGCATATTATATTGTTCTGTATGCAGGCAGGGTACATTAACCTGTATTCAGCATGATCCCGAACAAAATCGCCGTCCTATATCGAGCGACGCTGTAAGTCGAGCGGCAAGCGAACTCGCACCGCTCGAGCGGAAAATTGCAGAGAACTCGCATCTATCCGAGCTCTCCTTCCATTCTCACATCTTCTCAGAATTCAGAATCGATACGCGAACATTACTCTTTGTTGGAGCAACAAAGTACCTCGCGCTACATCGCCTTACAAATTCAAAGCTTTCATAAAAGTGTTGCAAAAAATTATGAAAGGAATTCTTGACAAGCCATTCTTTGAAGACCCCTTTGATGTAAAACCTTTACTGTCGTGGAAAATAAATAAATAGGAAAAACTACGATCTATATTTTTTACCTGCAATTAAATTTAATATTCAGTAAACGGATTAAAAGTCTTCCTGTAAGCCGAAGTGTTTTCCGGGCAAATTGGATCAGTGTGGCGGTAACGAATTTTTCCCCGTCTCTTAGCAAAAAGGCGACCGGGTGATGGCCCCGCGACCCCATTGATGTCGACTCAGGACCACAACCCCCCCTTACCCCACCCCATGCCCTCCTTCCTCCCGGGAGCCATTAGAGGATATTGGTGTCACAGTAACAACAATCTGTATGGACCATCTTCAATCGTTAAATTACCCTTTGATTGTGATAGCTAGATCAAATGGAGACTCCATGTAAAGATGTACCTATGTACTAACCCCCTTATTCATAAAAAAGTTAGTGGACACTTTAGCTATTGAACTTTTTTGTCCCTCTCTGTCAAAGAACAAATTGTTCTCTGTCAGAGAGTGACAGAATAGTTCAATAGCTAAAGCGTCCACTAACTTTTTTATGAATAAGGGGGTAATTCTTTAACTTCTTTTCCACACGAAATTCATGTAATGTATATTATGTTATTGGTTATTTGGTCTTGTCCACCAATATAATAAGGAAACTATAGCAATTAATTATAAAATACAGTGAAACTATAAAGTCCTGAAATTAAATGAGGGCACTGCTATCTTTCATGTAGCAACCCTATATAGCGAAACATAACTGACTTTGATACTTGAAATTTTGCCTGTTAACTTCCTACCTATTTATGTATTTTAAAAACAACTTACCATCCACAAAAAAGCTCTTTTACAAGCTAGAAGGTGTTAATATGAAGGCTAATAGTGAAACCAATAAATATTTATTTAGATAACGTTATTACAACTGTATAAAAAACTGGATCTATTGACGAAGGGCACACAGAGTAAAGACATCAATTTCTCTTTTTGGACGGCCAGTTCAGTTTCTTCCAAGAGTTAGAAATATTCCATATTTTGCCTTCTTTGGCACGCTGGTCCGATATTACTATAAAATAAAATAAAAAAATCTTTTTGAGTTACACAATGCCCCCTAAATTCACACAATGTGAATTTAGTAAGTAAACAAAAAATATATCTTCAAGTATCAAAATGTTAAGGTTTGACTCAACTGAAACCAGATGAAACCTACAATCAGTGGTATGTAAACAATGTTCTAATTGGGCTCTAAACCTAGGTTTATCGATAAATGAAGCGTTGGTACTAATAAAAAATGAGTTATTACAATTTGTACAACGCTACATACCCGTCATAGACGCTGTACGAGCGTAAACATCTTCCAAATTCGACAAAATGTGTCCAGCTTGATGTTCCGCTAAACATTGTATAAAAACTCGATAAATAACTTCACTAGCTTGACTACGAATATTTTTCTTCATCTTCCTAATTGCAACCAAACGTAAATTGTTGCTTTTATCTAGATTATCCTTATAATTAATAAGAAAATTCAAAAAAACAGCCAACCGCCTATTGACATAAACAATTGTTATGACTTTTATGTTTCTTTTCTAATGGTGCCAGGCTCCTGAAAATTTTAGTTCCTCAAACATTAATTTCAGGACTTTATAGTTTCACTGTAATAAGCTGTTAGAAAAGATGATTGTGAAATGATGGTAGAGTAATATTATGACTATCGACAAATCATTGTTAAGTTTTACTTCGATTAAAAATATTTGACTTGATATTATTATTTAAAGCGTTTCCCGTAGAAAATCCGGGATAAATCATGTAAAAGTAACCTGTACTTACCACTTAGAATTAATGTTAAAGATCATGGTGATTTCTGCTTTCAGTGCAGTACATTTTAGATTTTTCACAAAAATAAATACTTCATCACACAAATTTTTCCTCTTATTTGCAGCTACGGGGCAACAAGGTGTAAAATTAGCAATACGGCTAGACTAAAACTGACTCGCAATTAAAACAACTATTTTTTTAAAATCTTAGCAACTGCTATAGTTATAATACCCGACAGGATAGAACATTAATCTGCTAAATGCTCTGCACTCTTTATTTTCATGACTTTATAGATGGACCGTACCTATTTTGGTACAGACCAAGTCAAACCGACCCTCATCCCCCTTTCAATGATGTAGCCTTCGGCTACTTTGCAAATGAAAGGTATTTCCCCATGTATTAGGTACATGTCCAACGTCAAAGCATAGCTCTCAGTGTTTACACAAAGCTGAATGGACTTACGTGGAATTTGTAGCCTCTGAGAGCTGAGTTGGGATTGGACTGACAAATTAATAAAGTCTGCTGTCAAAGAGAGGATTCAGGTTCACAGTAAAGTGATTGGTCGAATCTGCAGCTTAATTTAGAGTGCCTATTAATAATAATTATATGTGGGGCCATCTCACACACTATTGTATTTAACATTTGATCACTTTTGTATTTTTCTTATACTTAGTAAAAATAGGTTATCTTGAGTTTTTGTGGGGCCTCTATATCTTTCAAAATACCTGAGCTGAACATTAAATTGTTGAATAAACATAGTTTATTTATGGCTGACACCTAATCTAGCAATTTGATGCAGTTACCGTCGAAATTCATAGCATCAACGTCGTATTTCTTATGCGACTTTTACCTCTTTTATAAAAACCGAATTATTTATGTATATGTATACTTAATTATATAATAATAGACCGTACTTGTTAAACCCTTCATATTAAATAAATACCAGCAGTACCTAAGTAACTCCACGATTAAGGGCCCGTACAGGGTGACGTGCCGCGCCAATTTTGGGTTTTCAATGCTCTTCACACAGCACACGCAGTGACACGCACACATGTAAGTTTGCACAGTGGGTCGATAAACTTTTACTCGCCAACTTTATTGACAATTATGTTCAAGTACATTTTGGGTGATTTTAGGGTAAGTAAGTATAATTCTTACTTACACTGGTAGGCACCAGGAAAGAGTAGAAATTAATAGGGGTGCCACTTTACTCTATACTCGGAACCCGATTAGCTTTCTCAAACAAATGTGGTATTTACTTGTAGAAAGGTAACTAAAAGTATTAAAGTGTAGATAATAAGTTTCGGGCATCCTCCAGCCAACTGAACCCCGACGACAAAGCAAAGTAAATACATAGTGTCGCAAAAGGGCTATACATAGCCAAAAGGGGATGACTCAAGGGGTCATTCTGAACAACTTTTGTTCTACGAGATTTGCAAATTCGCGAAAAAAAAATATTCATTTTCCATGGTAAAAAGTCACATGTCCAACAAAGTTTCTATGAAAAAGGTTTTTTTTTGTTAATTTCCAAAACTCGTAGAGCAAAAAATCAGAATGACCCCCTGTCTTACTCCTTTTTACCCGACTGCCGAAGGAGGAGGGTAATGTTTTTTGATTGTATGTATGTATATATGTATGTTTGTCTGTTTCTTTGTTCCCTCCTGTAGCCAAAACGGCTTGATAGATTTTGATGTATGAGGTATTGTTAGAAGCGTATTGATGGCGCGATGGCTATAGGCTATGTGACGTTCCATTAAAATGTACATAGCGCCCTCTTGAGGACATAACGTGATGATCGAAAAAATAATAATTCAACTTTGCCGTGTAAGGTATCAAATGAAAGGACTTGATTTTCACATTACAAAAATATGCATATTGAAGGTATTTAAATAACAACACCAAAATTATTGAAATAAAAAAAATGATCATGAACTACCTACCGACGTAAAATTTCATAAAATAAAAACAACTAAAAAGTTACAAATAAAAAAATACAATTATAAAAAACTAAAAACCTGACTGTACGCTAAAAACATGAAAACGAGTCCCAATGTTAATGGAAAGTATCGCAGGCGGGGACCAACTTGACCGCCACTCAAGGCCGTTTTCTAAGTAACATTCAGCTAAATGGTGAACCCTCTGCTGGTATAATTTGTTTATATACCGCTTTTTCAATACCTGTAAGTACATTTTTTGGCAGCATAATATTTTTACTTAATTTTAGGGTTTCGAACGTCAAAAGAAAAAAAGCAACCGTTATAGGATCTCTTTGTTGTCCGTCTGTCTGACTGACTGTCTGTCACCGCCCTTTTTCTCAGAAACGGGTAAAGATATCAAGCTTATATATCGCATAGATGTGGAGTACCCCAAAAAAAAAATTATGGTACTCCCTGTCCCACACAAGTAAATTGGGGCTTATATTTTTTCCAGTTATTTTGATGTGTATCCTTTTTTTTTCTTTGTTGTTTTGTATAAGTATGTGTTTCTTTTCTTTAAATCTGTATTTCTTTTGTTGTTGCTGTCTATGTGTCGAAAAAATGTATCTTTATCTTCAAATCACGCCATCTATCGTTTGTTTTTTTTGTGGCTACTGTCTATAGAAGAAATTCCGTCATTGACAATTTTACGTTACGTACGAATTTATTTTATTTTTATTTTTACATTTTCGTGGAGAATCAATAGCATTTTGTTAATAAATAATTATTACTTATGAACACATAACAACTTGATGCCATTAACAGAATGAACTTAGTAAACCCAGTAAACCTAACACATCCAGAGGAAAAACAAAATCTCTTTCTCTCTCTCTGAAAAACATACTTAATAGCCCAAACTCGATGCTTTTAGCTATTAACATCTTTGAAATAAAATTGAGCCACCACCGTGTTACTGCCCTCATCAGATCCTCACGAGACCATACCTCAACCAGCACCAAGAGACTGTATTTTTGATCCCTAACCTAATGTTCGTGCGTATTGTCATCACTTAGATCCATTCGCTTTATTCCTGCTCCTCATCAGACCTTTACGAGACTGTAATATCACGAGAATATTGCACACTATCTAATTTAATTTAATGTATTGAATATACTGGAAGAATTATGCTTCCTCAATTTCAAATCAAATTATGTTGGTGTCATAAAAGTTGAAAAAGTGCAATGACAACCAATGTGCAGTGATTTTGTATCTGTACACGATAAGATCGCGAGCTGTCAGTGCTGCCTAAACCGACGTGACCCTTCTTTGGAGGCCAGCGGCCAACTGAGTCAAACGTCACTTGTGTTTATGATTTTATAACACAGAAAGCCGCCATAGATATTTGTATGAAGATTTGAGGGAAAAAAATTTCTCAAGTTGGGGATTAATTTACACAAAATAAGTGTGTGTTTATTAAAAAACAAGGTATTTAGCGCCTAGTCCAAGCCTTTAACTTTATAATATGATAAAAATCATATGAAAATTCTTTATAATTACGACACAGTTGTTACAATACGGGAGTGTGATTGACTGGTTTTTCTTGACATTCTGAAATTAATTTACAGTTATCCATAATCATTTACTTAAATTCGAATGATTCAGCACCTAGCTAGACTCTTCAACTACCTGTGTGATTTTTTTCAAGGCTGTAGAGCATCATTTACTACATAATTCTATGACAATGCCAACCCTCGATTCCCTATTGCAGACCCTTAATGCTCAAATATAGTCGGCTTGTACTTCCATATTTCAAGCGGCGTGTCACAGGGCTGTATGTAAGTGTATAAAATGTTAAAATCCTTGTCACAAGTGTGTGTAGAACGCGAGTACATTAGCAGTTCGCTTCACCTCCAAGTTGTTCAGAGAGCGCCCGCCGGCCTCGGGTTGGCAGCCCCTGAAACTTTTCAGTTACTTCAGGTGCTAGCGTCGCGGTTTATTTGAATTTTCGGAGGAAAGAGGTTTAAATTTAAGTTGTGTGTGTGTTCTCTATGAATTGTGGCGTGTGGAAACTTTTTGATTTGGTAAGGTAGAATTTAAATTTAAAGTAGCTGCAGTAGGTAAGTATGGGTACTTTACTTCAATAATATGTTCGCTGTAAGCTGAAGAAAGTTTCAATATGTGAATCTAGACTGACTATAAATATTATGTTATTGTTGTTATCATTGTGAATCATCATACATAGTTAATTATAATTTAGAACTCAAGTCTTCAGTAGTAGGTAAACTCGCAAAGCATACCGACGACGCGCATGCATCAAGAATTCCTAGACTTTGATATTTAGCTGTAAATACCTGGTGTGTCGTCAACTTTAGAGCCGTCTGGCTGCCTGGCAGCACCTGGGAGCCCGGCCAAGATCAACGCACTCAAAACCCACTTCTATTTGTAGAGCTACAGGGTTGAATGTCTGTTGAATGGCTGGGCTGTAGCCTCTAGCAAATCTTACAAAGTCTGAGGCGGGAATAATTTGTAGAAATTCCTCTATTGTACAAATATGACAGTAAGGAAGCACCTGCGGTTTGGCGTCGCCTTTGTCTCGTCTTCGGAGAACTGGAGTCATCTGAGCGATGAAACTTTGTTTTGGAAAGTCCCTGAAATTACAGTTTCAGTGGCTTCTCTGAAAGCGCCCGTCTCGGCGCGCGGTCATATTGTATTTCGTCAAAGTTTTTGTTTTGCAATTAGGTGTTCTAAGAAAGGGTTTGCGAATTACAAGTTTAATTATTTATTTTTTAGTAGGTTTGCTATTGGTTCTTGAAACGCTTTTTTTATTTGGACCGCATACATAGGTTTTAATTTTAAAATCATTAGACTACCGATTAGGTAACTGGTTTCAAGACCACAAAATCTCAGCTGAGCGACACAATATAATTTCCCTTGAAATCAGACGATCTTACTTAGATTCAATTTTCTTATATAAATTAATAAACAACCATGTAGATTCAATTCCATTACTAAACAAAGTAGAATTTAAAGTACCACGAATCGCTTCTCGTACAAAATTTATCTTTTTTTCAAGCTGTTGCAGCACTAATTATGCAAAAAATACTTTTTTTAGACGAACTGCAGATAGTTACAACAAGCACCTCACTGATGTTGACATTTTTGATTTATCCTTAAGCCAATACAAAAAAGAAGTTTTAGAAAGATTTAAAAAAATGTGATAAGTTTCGTTAAACATAATACCTATATATTATTATAATATAGCTACCTATATTTACAAAAAATATTGTTAACCTTAAACTAAACTAAACTTTATTATTATTCTTTAAGTGTAAACGTAGCTATGTACCTAGTAGAGATGCCACGAATATTCGGCAACTATTCGGTATTCGGCCTATTCGGCCGGTTTTTTCAGTATTCGGTATTCGGCCGAATAGTGCGTACTATTCGGGCCGAATACCGAATAGTAAATCATGTAAAAAATGACTTGTTATTTTAATCAAAATTGTGTATTTATTTCCAAATCACAACATTTTAATACTTAAAATTAATCAGTAGTAAGTTGTGCTGGATAAAAACGAGCATTTCAGCATTTGGTAGTCCACGATTGCGCTTTTCATTGTAACCATCCTCAGAAAATAACCTCTCACTATAAACGCTACTTCCAGGTGAAAAAAGATAAGTTATTGCAAATTTCAAAAGGTTCGGGTATTGTTTTTTGTTTGCTGACCACCACTTGTAAGGATCGGACATCCGATCTAGGCGAACTATTATCAAATAAAAATTCAACTCGTTTGCCACAGCATTCTGCCTCCTAATAATTAGCATTTCTCATATAATCTGTAGCGACTTCTTCAAAGCAGTTCCAGGAACCAAAAAAACAGGTTGTAGCGCCGAATATTCGGCGGCCGAATATTCGGCGCTTCGGCCGGCAGCGTCACCGAATATTCGGTATTCGGTATTCGGCCAATTCACTATTCGTGGCAACACTAGTACCTAGTGTGAATTAATATAATATTAGTGTATCTTTTTATGGAACTCCAGGTCTATTTACAAAAATGTTTGTTAAATTATTAGTAAGTGACTGTTTGTTTCCTGAATAAAATAAATAAATAAAATAAAATAATATCGCCCAATGGTATTACTATTTCAACCAATACCTTTAATCATACTCACGTTCATCAATACCAAAATTCCATTTCCACAAGTACCCGATTATTGGGAGGCTGATCAAAAACTAATTGAAAATTCATACAAGCGCAGAGACAGTATCAAAGCGCCCCTCCATCATGACGAGTCGGCTATTTGTCGGTCTGTACACGCAATAAAAACGCAATACTATATTTTAAATGAAACACCGACGGGACTCAAAGGGGACGGCTGTGTCGCTCGGTTTACAGCGGGGGCTCCGGATTGGTCATAATTAAACATTTCATATCGAGTTTCCAATATGTTCCCCTCAGCGGTTATTAGCGAAATCATCAAAGGCTGGCATTCCCAATTACCAGGGACTTAATTAAATGACGTCCGATGAGCGTGGTGCAGCCACATTTCGGAGCTGTAATGAGTTTTCCTAATTGTTCGTTTTTGATACAGCGAGCGTGATGTTTGTCAAGATACATTTATTAATGATTAAACGAACTTACCTGTACGTGAAGTTCTATCATAATTATGCGAGGGCCTCGTCCGAAGGGATTACAAAATTATAACACTTGTAGTACCGCTAGCGGTTCACCACTTCACACACTTTATTTGAGGGTAAGAGTTAAAAAAAAAAACTGACGTCACCAAGCTCCGCCTCCTACCCGGTCGTGTCATTTAGTTTAGAGTAAGCATATGAACCTACATAAAATATTTCACCACACCATGGGATGACTTTTCTTGTAAGAAAAAACGGGACGGGTGGGTTGCTAATCCCTTCGGACGAGGCCCTCGCATAATTATGATAGAACTTCACGTACAGGTAAGTTCGTTTAATCATTAATTATACTCGGGCCTCGTCCGAAGGGATTACAAAATTATAACACTTGTAGACTTTCAGAGATAGAGTGAAATATTTTGATTTATGTGAATATTTATTTACTGATAATCATCTAAGGTTACAGTTTATTACATTAGGTAGCATTTAGGTAACATAAATTAATCACCTTGATTTGATGTTTCATTAACAATAGCTCTAGCAAAAGAATCATTACAGTTTTCTGGATTTACATAACTTATGGTTCTATTATAGAACCGATAGAATGTATTAGAACTACCACTCCAGCCCGCAGTTTTCCTAATTTGATCTAAATTAATACCTAATCTATGGGCCGCTGATGTGGCAGCGTGCCTTGTACTGTGAGCTGTGAATATATTTACATCAATTCCGCTGTCATTCATTGTTTCTTTCACCCAACGACTTAAGGTCTGAGAGCTTACAGCTTTATGCGGAGGTCTAAAACTTATGAAGAGGTATTCATTATTATTTCTTAGAGCATCTGTCTTTTCTAGATATGTTAATAAAGTTTTTACAGGACATATTTCAGGTTGTTCCTCGAAAAAAGGCAGGACCAATATTGGTTGTAGAGAACCATGGCGTGTGGTTTTCAAAAAATCTGGTATCTTAATTGTTACTTTAGTTGCAAATTTTTCAATATTTTTTATGTTAATTTTAGATAGTGTCTGGACACGGTGTGCTGTCAACAAAGCAAGAAGCGTGACAAGTTTTTTAGAAATATTTTCTAAGGAGATCATATCATTTGGGTATAGCTGCCGTAAGTGGCTGATTACAATCGAAGCATCCCAAGTTACGGAATACTTTGGTAAGGATGGTCGTAATCTGAATACTCCCTTAAAAAACCTCTTAACTCTTTCATCTTCTCCTATATTATTTCCCATTAAAAGAGCAATTGCAGACCTACAGGAATTTAGAGTTCCATAGGTAGCACCCGCGTCAAAAAGATTATTGAGGAAGTATATGATCTGAGGGACCGAAACATTATATAAATCATAATTATTTTCGTTACAAAAGTGAAACCAGCGTTTTAAGTAAACATCGTATTGTCTGAATGAATTTTCAGACAACGATGACATCATGACATTTATAGCAGAAGGGGGAACACTCCTTCTCAACCACGCCGTCCGCATAAGAGTCCTGCCACCAGGGTAATGTTGTTGTGTATATTGCCTTTGCTAGAATGAAAAGAAATAATAGGATTTTGATTATTCACAGTAAACACAATTGGTTCTGTTAGTAAAAGGCTTTTAAAAAGTGGGTACCACGGCTGCGTGGGCCAGAAGGGCACTACCACAACACCCCTAGCTTTATCTGATATGATCTTTCTGAGCATTCTTAGAATAATGGTGAAGGGAGGGAATGCGTAAAACTTTAAACCAGTCCAAGAAATTGTAAAGGCATTGATAGCCATTGCATCGGGATCTCTGTGCCAAGAGATAAAAGTTGGGCATTTTTTATTTATTCGGCTAGCAAAAATGTCTATTTGTGGTTCACCATAGGTTGATACAATTTCCTGGAATGCCCAATCTGCTAACTCCCATTCAATGTCTGGGTGAATGCGTCTAGATTCTGCATCAGCAGTTATGTTGTCTTTAGATTTTATGTATGAGGCTATTACATATATTTTACGAAGCTCACACCATTGCCATAATTGTGTCGCTATGTCTGTTAGGTGTGGATACTGTACGCCGCCCATTCGGTTAATATATGACATAGCCGTCGTGTTGTCAACACGTAGTAAAATTTGGCAGTTATTAAGATCTTTGGCAAACACTTTTAAACCAATAAAAGCGGCTAGAATTTCCAGATAATTAATATGGTGAGTTAGATCTTGGGCACTCCACAACCCGCTGGCCGTCTCACCCCCACATGCAGCACCCCACCCTGTATTTGAGGCATCTGAGAAGATTTCCAGATCATGTTTATCCTCTCTAATCCTGCTGACAGGATTCTGTATTGCATTATACCACCATTGTAAGTGAGGTTGTATTGTCGCGGGTAAATTCATGTACTTATCGTAATTATCATCAGAATTTAAGTTTAAATATTTAATACGTTCAAAAAGTTTCGTATATAGCCAACCGTACTCTACAGCTGGGCATATAGAAACTAATAAACCAACTAATCTTGCGAAATCACGTATTTTGCATCTATGAATAGAAAAATATTGCGTAATTTCGAATTTAACGCGATCAATTTTTTCAATAGGTAACGTGATCTGGAACTTTTCAGAATCTAAAACAAAACCTAAGAAAGTACATATCTTGCTAGGTATCATACAACTTTTCTCCTTATTTATTATAAATCCGAGAGACGTTAAAAGTTTAAAGGTTTGTTTTGTATTATTCAAACATTCCTCATAAGTTTGACCCATTAAACAATAGTCATCTAAATAATTGATAGATAAGAGTGCAGCCGAACGGAGTATTCGGACTATAGGTTTCATTATTTTAGTAAATATGTAAGGCGCGGTACTTAAACCAAACGGTAATACATTGAATTCGTATAATTCTTCTTCAAATTGAAATCTTAAATACTTTCTAAAATCACGATGTATATTTATAAAATAATATGCATCCTTTAAATCAATTTTTGTCATAAAACAGTTTCTTGTGATTAATTTTAGCGCTGTACGTAAATCTTCAATTTTAAAATGTTCTGTATTAATGTATTTATTTAAATTCTTTAGATTTAAAATAAACCGATATTTACCGTTTGGTTTTGGTACCAAAAATACACTAGATAAGAATTGTCCTTCTGTATATTGACATTTTGAAATTGATATGTACGTGTCAATGAAACAACGGCTAAACGTGAACTGGTTTATTTACCTACCGCCGCTTAGCGGCCGGTGGTCAAAGATCTTACTATCATACACAACACTTTTCCCTTCCAAAATCAATGCATAGTGATCTATTTACTAATCAAGCAAACACTAAAACTAATTTACCAAAGTCTAAAGTTGATGAACATATTGTTTCTTAATTAACTTTGCAATACATAAGTCGGTATACGATATAGGTATACATTATAGTTAAGCATATACAACAGTGTAGGTAGGTAATTAACCACAGTATTTTAACATCACTAAACAAGTTGTATTTTTCTTAAAGGTAAGTACAAGTATTATTATTAAATTGTAAATGAACAGTAATAGGTAGGCATTTTAGTATATACCTACATAAGTATATTATATACATCTAGTATTATTATTTGTAAGTAGGCATTCTAATATTTAACTTTTCTAAGTTTATCGCGGCATGTGATGTCAGCTTCCCTGTGCGGGCGAGTGTTGTCTACAGTCGCGGGACTGTCGGGGGACGGCGGCGCGGCTCGCGGCGAGGCGGGGCCCGAGCCCCCCTCCGCACTATCAAACGACTCGTCTTTGTCACACCCAAACGTGACATTAGGTGAAGTTACCTTCAAGTTCACGTCATCTGACTGACCAATCGTGACTTGGCTAAGCGAATGACGCGGCTTTCGCGCTATTATTTGGTCAATATGCCTTTTATGCATATGGCCGTCATTAGATTTGACCGAATAGGACACCGGCCCCAGTCGCTCCGCGACGACTCCCTCCGCCCACTTGTCTCCGGTGGTGGAGTAGTCCCGCAGCAGCACGGGCTGGCCGCCCTGCACCACGCGCAGCGGCGCGGCGGCGCGCGCCTCCAGCTGCAGCTGGCGCCCCCGCACGCGCTCGGCCGCGTCGGGCCGCAGCAGGTCCAGGCGCCCCCGCAGGCGTCGCCCCAGCAGGGCCACCGCCGGCTCGCGCCCCGTGGTACTCTGCTCGGTATTCCGGTACATAAACAGAAACCTACTCAGCGCTTTGTTCGAATCTTCCTTTTCTAATTCAGCCTTTTTAAGAACGCGCTTAATCGTTCTCACGGCATTCTCCGCGGCTCCGTTACTCGACGGGTGATAAGGCGGCACCAAAGTGTGTTCTATTCCGTTGCTCTTCAAATATTCCGCAAAGGCAGCGGAAGAGAAGGGTGGTCCATTATCGCTCACCAGACGCTTTGGCAGCCCGAACCTCGCAAAATGACGCCTGAGACAATCACAAACAACAACAGCTGATGTCGTGTTTACTTTCTCTGCCTCTATCCATTTTGAATGCGCGTCTATTAAAATAAGGTAGTATTGATTACTGAATGGACCGAGGAAGTCGAGGTGTAGCCGGCTCCAGGGCTCGGCGGGCCACGCCCAGGAGTGCAGCGGCGCGGCGGGCGGCGCGGGCCGCAGCTGCCGGCACGCAGCGCACTCGCGCGCCACCTCCTCTATGTCTTGGTCTATGTTGTCCCACCAAACGTAATTACGCGCGATTTGTTTCATCCTAACGATACCCGGGTGACCGTCGTGAATTTCTTTTAAAATCAAATTTCTCAATGAGCCCGGAACCACGATACGATATCCCCATACAATGCAACCCTGATCTATGTGCAAACTGTCCCTTCTACTATAATATTTTTTTTCTATGTCGTCGTAGTCTTTGTTTGTCGGCCAACCGTACATAATAAATCCATAAATTTTACTGAGTGTCGCATCCTTAGAAGTTTCTGTTTTAATGTCTTTAAAGCTTATCGGGAAACATTCTTGTGCAAAATTTTGATAACTGACATGTTGGTCTTCACCTCGTGGTTGCTGTTTAGTCAATTCCAGAGGGAGACGGGACAGAGCGTCAGCAAAACAATTTTTTGCAGATGTCACAAACTCAATATTGAAGTTATAAGCGGCCAATTTAACCGCATAACGCTGTAGTCGACTTGCAGCCGTCACCGGCAAACCTTTATTTTTACCAAAAATGTATCTTAAAGGGCGGTGATCACTACGCAACGTGAAGTTCCTGCCGTACAGGTACTGGTGGTGTTTACTGACCCCGAACACGATCGCAAGCGCCTCCTTGTCTATCTGCGAGTAATTGAGCTCGGCGGCGTTGAGCGTGCGGGACGCGCAGCACAGCGGCCGCTCGGAGCCGTCGCGCGCGCGCTGCGTGAGCACGGCGCCCAGCCCGTACGCGCTGCTGTCCACCGACAGTATCAGCTCGAGGCTCGGGTCGTAGTGCGCCAGCACAGGGGAACTGCTTAACACCTTCTTAATTTTATTAAATGCCGTGTCACAATCAGATGTCCACTTCCATTTAGAATTCTTTTTTAACAAGTCATACATTGGTTTAAGAATGTCGCTCATATTTACACAAAACTTTGAATAAAAGTTTACTAATCCCATAAAACTCTTCAGCTGAGTGACATTGGTTGGTGGTGGCGCTGCTACAATGGCCTCAATTTTTTTTGCATCCGTGTGTAAACCGAACTTATCTATTTTGTAACCTAAATAAGTAACACTGTCTTTAAAAAATTTACACTTTTTAAAATTTATACGCAATCCATTTTCTTTGAGTCGTTGTAGCACTGCCCTAAGGTTCGTTAAATGGGTTTCCCTGTCCTTTCCTGTGACACAAATATCATCAGCGAATACAGCAGTCGACGGTAACCCGTTTAACGTTTCCTCCATGATTTTCTGAAAATTTTCTGGTATACATTTTATGCCAAAGGGAACTCGCTTATAAACGAAGGTACCTACGTGAGTGGTGATGGCCGTCATAGCCTGCGAGTCTTCGTGCAGTAAACATTGTTGAAATGCTTTCGAGAGATCTAGTTTAGTGTACTGTTCACCGCCGCCCAGGGTGGCGAACAGGTCCTCGATGCGCGGCAGCGGGTAGTGGTAGTCCTTTAGAAGCGGATTTATCGTGACCTTGTAGTCACCACATATACGTATACTACCGTTGGACTTGATGACCGGCACGATCGGCGTCCCGTAGTCTGAGCGCTCCACTTTGTATATGACATCCTCCCGCTGCAGCCTATCCAGCTCCCTCTCCACTGGTTGGCGCAACGCCAGAGGCATAGGGCGTGACTTAATAAAAACTGGTGACGACTCATCTTTAAGATAAAGTTTAAATTCCGACTTAAAAGTACCTAAACCTTCGGCAAATACATCCGGAAACTCATTACGTAACGAGACCGCCATCGAGTCCTCTACGGTTAAACTGTGGCATTCAACAATAGCTAACTTTAATTGTTTGATCCAAGTGCGACCCATTAGTGGAGGTCCCCCGTTCTCAATGACAAATAGATTTAATTTGACCTGTTTATCGCCGTAGCAAACATTTACCACAATAAACCCAAGAGTATCGATGATGTCTCCAGTGTAAGACTTTAAACTCAGCTGACGTTTCTCAATCGGAATATTAGAAAAATTGCTATCGTAATATTTTTTTGACATGACAGAGAGTTTACTTCCGGTATCAATTTCGAATTTACATACTTTATTTTCAACAGTGACCGTCGCATAATAAGGCCCATCACCTTCGCTATTTACTACTAAGTTATAAAAGTTACAACCTTCATCATCCGTGTCCGATCCATCTATAAAGAATTGATTCTTTGATGATTTTATTGCACTGTTATCACTTTTAGCACTTTTACACACTGACTTTATATGACCTCTTTCGCCACACCCATCACAGTTGTAATATTTGAACCGACACTTGCCATCCGTGTGGCCGGATTTGCCACAGCGCGCACATGGGCGCTGCGGGCGCGGCGCGGCGCGGGACGCCCCCCGGGAGCCCCCGCCGCCGGCCGCTCGCGTCCCCAGCCGGTGCAAGCCGTCGTCCTCGTGCGCCTCCCGGGGGTCCCGGGCCCGCGAGGCCGCGCCGGCGCCCGCGCCCGCAGCGCACGCCACGCCCGCGTGCCGCTCCGCCGCCTCCAGCGCCTGCGCCAGCTCCACGGCGCGCTTGTAGTCCACGTTTTTCTCCGCAAAGATCCTAGATCTCATGTCTTCATTGTTTAGACCCGAAACAAATTGGTCTCTTAAATTCTCCTCCAATTTATCGACGAAATTGCACGTTTTGGCCAAATGTTTTAAAGATTGCAGGTATTCGCGAATACTTTCGCCCGGTCGCTGCGTTCTTTGGCGAAATATATGCCTTTCAGCAATTTCAGAGCGATCTGGTTCCAGGTGGTCCTTCACAAGAGTAACTAACGCATCAAACGTTTTAGATTCTGGAGTATCCGGCGAACACAAATCACACATTAATTCGTAACATTCCGCGCCTACTACCGTCACTAACGTAGCTACTTGCAACGTGTCGGCGATGTTATTTAACGTGATGAATTGTTTTACACGACGAATATAGGTGTCCTAGTTATTACTCCCGATGGTGTAAGGTTCGATGTGACCGATAGGCATTGTAATTAGATAACGAAGTGCACACGCGTGGTTTTTTTTAGAACAGCCTGTCGCCAGTGATATGTACGTGTCAATGAAACAACGGCTAAACGTGAACTGGTTTATTTACCTACCGCCGCTTAGCGGCCGGTGGTCAAAGATCTTACTATCATACACAACAGAAATGGCTCCATTAGATAATAAATTATTTATGCACTCAAGATAACAATTTCTTTCCTTATTATTGTATTGTGCCATAGTTGGACCAGATATTTGGTTTACAGGACCCGAGAACGGAATCTTGTAGCCCTGGATGCAAGATAGTACTAACGAGTTGTTAGTAATGAGTGACCATTGGTCATAGAATAACGTTAATCTGCCAGCATATTTTACCGGATCTAGCGGCGGGAGCGCGGCGGCTGCTGACGCGACGCTCTCGATGAGCTCCACGGCTGGTTCCTGCCTGGAGGCAGGGGCGGGGGGGGATTCCTCGTCTTCGGATGATTCGGTTGTTTCCGCGGAGGATACGGGCCCTTCCAGTTTAAATTCCTGGATGTATTGGATGTGCTGGCACTGGCAGCAGCTGGTCTTTTATTTACTGGTGGTTTGGGTGCTGGTATTCTCAGATCAGCACTTGACCTGTTTATTACCTTGGCCGTTTTAATGGTCTCAGCTAATGCTTGGCCAAACAAGTAGCTATCCGGCTTAGTTTTCTGAAGTTGCTCTTTCATTTCCGGTTTTACTGATGAAGTAATAAAATTTCTTCTCAATATGGAATCATTATACTGAGAATCACATAATAGACGCTCTGCATCCATTAGCATCTTCACTGTCTCCGAATCTGCGTTAGTATTCGTTATCAGTTTATTAATAGTCTGGCTTATACAAGATATAGCAGTAGCAATTTGTTTTTGGCGGGCTTGAATGCCTTTATCGCGTTTGGTGATAGCAGCGGAGATGGCCTCAAGTTCCACATTTAAGGAAGGTGCATTGATTAGTTTGCAATTATTCGGAACAAGATACTTCTGAGTAATCTCTTTCCGAAGTTACTCAGTCAGCCCATGAGTAGCGATATGCTCCAGTCTTATAGCCAGATCTTTTTGGATTTCAGCCCCATATGTATTAGATATAGTTGGGTCATCACCTAATATTTCTAGAATCGCATCATCCAAGACGGGTTCAGTAGGGAGGGGCTGTGGTTCCTCATCTAGGTTAGATAAATCGAGCATTTCGATAGCTTGGCCACTCGGGCCTGCCATGTGAGCATTGTCGGTGGTAGTAGCCGCAGCAGCGGTGCCTACAGATGATGGTCCATCATGGGCTGGGGTATTATGATGCTCTGATGCAGGAGTATTGAAGGTATGGTCTCCGTCGAGGAGCTGGGCAACATTGAATTCACCAACATTGTGGTTTTCCGTTTGTTCTGGTACTGAAATCGAATGATTTCAAATTAGTTATGAAACAGACCCAGAGTTCTGTTCGCTAAACTAGTTTAGTGGGTAGTTAAGTTCCAAAAAACAAAACGCAAACCCAAGTAGTACAGTTACATATTAATTGAACATTAGTTAAGAAACAGTCCTAAAATACTGTTCGCAAAACCAATTTTTGTACAAAAAATTGAAGTAGGTAGGTAGCCTGTGGCCTGCTAACTGGATATTTTGATGATAACACTTTCAAGTATATTTATTAAGCTACTTCTCATAAGCACTAACCTTGTGAATTCGAGCGTCGCCGGCTGCTTCGTGATGACGATCGTGAGTTTGATCGACTTCGACTACGACATCGACGCCGCACTTTTTTCTCCAACCTTTTGAATTTTTTCATTAACTTATCATAATCACTATTATCATTTTTGCGTTTAGGCATGATATAAACACTTTTTAACGTCCGGTAACACAAAATTTAACAAGAGAGACACGAAAAAGATGTGTTCGTGGCGAGCACTAAAAAGCGAATGACACGACCGGGTAGGAGGCGGAGCTTGGTGACGTCAGTTTTTTTTTTAACTCTTACCCTCAAATAAAGTGTGTGAAGTGGTGAACCGCTAGCGGTACTACAAGTGTTATAATTTTGTAATCCCTTCGGACGAGGCCCGAGTATAATTAATTTTCTACATGCATGTAATATCTTGGTATGGTTCTATTCTGCATGAAATAATTGTAACAGTTCTTTTGTATCTTCGTTGAGCGTTACTAAAAAACTTGCTTACGCCCAGCCCTTGCTCAGGGGGGTTAGTTTACCCTAAAATATATAGTTTCAGTACGCTGCTGTCCTTATCACTTTATTCCTTTGTGTACTCGTTCGTTAGTTTTGTGTTAAGCTCGAGTACCTAACCTAGGAGCTACATAGCTATAAGGACTGATTTTATACTTATATGGACTACATTGTCTGAAATAAATGATTTTTATTTTATTTATATGTCAATGCTTCCAAAAACAAAAAATAAAGGCAATCTTACCAAAGTGAAATAGCATTTGTTAACCATTGCATGTGATGTGAGCTGTCGATATCTAGAAGGTTCTGGAGTATGGAGGGATTACCGTCCGACGCTGAGAGAGCGCACGTCTGCACGCTGAATGTTTCCTTCAGGATCCGGATATAAGTAAGTTTACGGGAGATATGAAAATTTAAATTGACGGCAGCAACGGTAAGGTACATACAGTTCTCCCATATTAATAATGCGCATGCAAATCTTCGCAAACTGTCGTATTCCCGGAAACACCCGAATCATTGAATCGTAACAGCCTCAAACAATGCACTTGGATTTTGCACCTTGTCCGAAAGAAATAGGAGTCAATATCATGTGTACATAATCGAAAATAATTTGGGCTGTCGGCGGCTGTCACCAATCAGTCAAAGGTCCTTCAGTTCTTGTCAGTGAGTTCTGTGGAATTATATATATAGAGCTGTTATTACATATCGTTCTTGGGTTTGTTTTCAAATGTGATTTAATTTCAATTTTAATAAAATTATTGTTGATGACGCCTTTTTATGACACAAATTAAAGAATAAAATATATGTCACAATGATAGCCTTCACTTTGTAAATAAAGTCACACCCAAAAGTCCAAGTTTGTAATTGTAATATTAATGCGAAATTATCAGTGCTGCAAATACTTTTTAATTGAGATTTTAAAATTTTAATGTAAACTTGTGTTTGAAATCCATTTTTCTTCTTCCAATATAAACCTTATGTTATTCAAACCTTCTTTCATCCATCTTCAGTAAGGCACTTGAAAAGTACTGTAACATTTTCGAAGTAAATTTTAATATTATGACAATATTATAGAATAGAATAGAATAGAATAATATTTATTTCAGACAAAAGTCCATAGTTGTGTTAGTAACAATTTGGCTTATTATCTAGGTTAGTTACATTATTAAATTAAAAAGAATAACATTATTAAGTACATTATTAAATTATTAAATTAAAAACAATAATATTATTATTACATTATTAAATTTTAAAAAATAATATTATTAAATACATATTTATTTAATACAAATGCTCCTTGCAAACAAGTATTATAAATACTTATTTACAAAAAACTTTTGGATTTTTAGGGCTATGGATTTTTACCCAGTGACATAAAACAGGGCCATCGACCCTCTCACTAATTACCTTCAGGGTTCGACAGGCGCTGCCCCGGATCCTGCGCATCAGGGAAGCCGCTCTCTTTCGCATTATTGCGTGGAACCCGTCAGTGCGTGCATCTGCAAACATCCCTGACGCACTGCAGTATCGAGGCAGCCCCAGTAGAACCCTGAAGGCATTGTTATATTGGACGCGCAGAGCACTGTAGGCCTTCTGCGTATACTTGACCCACAGGCTGCATGTGTAGAAGGTTTGGCAATAAGCCTTAAAAAGCGACACCCTTACTTCTTTGGAGCAGCGTGCAAACCTGCGAGCCAGCATGTTACATCGGGCCGCCAGCGCTCTGCGTTCCCTCTCAATGTCAAGGTCATCCGTGAGGTCCTCCGTGACCCAATGACCCAGGTATTTAAATTTATTAACTCTGTTAAGAGGAGCACCACAGAGAGTTACTGGTGGAATATTATTGCAGGAGTGTTGCCCTGCCTTGAATACCAGCAACTCACTCTTCTTAACGTTATACCTGAGCCCATGCGCCACGGCGTAGGACTCACAGATGCCGATGAGTTTTCTTAGAGCACTGATCGAGGGACTCAGCAGCACCATATCGTCAGCATAACTAATGTTGTTAACAAACTTTCCATCAATAGAGCAGCCAACACCGGCGCTGCTGAGCTCCCCGACCAGACGGTTGACATACAGGTTGAAAAGCTTAGGCGAGGTCAACCCCCCCTGCCTCACCCCGCAGTCCAACCCATACGTGTCCGAGAGAGAGCCTGCCCATCTAACATTATTCTGTTGATGCCTATACCAATACCCCAGGATTGCCACAAGCTCAGAGGGAAGATTGGTCTCACCAGACAGTTTGTCCCAGAGGAGGTCATAAGACACAAGGTCAAATGCTTTCGAGAGGTCCAGGAAACACGCATATACCGGAGTTCCCCTATCCACATAGTACTGGGCAGTGTGCTTTAGACAGAGTATGGCAGATTCAGTGGACAGTCCAGGTCTAAACCCAAACTGTCCATCGTGCAGACACATATGTTTACCTAGATGGCTGTCAAGCACACTATCCAGCACCTTAGCCATGATGGTTGCCAGCGATATCGGCCTATAATTGTTTTTATCTGACGGGTCTCCTCTTTTATTTTTGATGATCGGAACAACAATTGTTTTCATTAGACCCTCAGGTAGATAGGAATGCCTAATACAGAGACTGTACAGCAAAGCCAGGACTCTTGGCAGGTGAACCCCAGCATACAGCAAATGCTCAATGCTAAGTCCATCATGCCCCGGCGATTTACCTCTTGTCATTCGCACTATAATATTGCGAACTTCCTTGGCATTGACTGTGACGGGGGCGATGACGGAGTCAGCAGTGGGCATCCGCAGCGCGTCCCCCTGCCCCCTCGATAACTTCACCTTAAAATGCTCCATGAAGAGATTAGCAATCTCTGTGGTCTCACTTACCCCCTCCACACTCACTGGGAGGCCCGCCCTTGGGCTTAGCTTCTTAGTTTCTTTCCAAAACTGACTAAAGTTCTTATTCTTATGATGAGACGCAATTATGTCCATTTTTATTTGCGTCTCATTATCTTGGCACCACCTAAGTTTAGCCTTAAAAAGTTTCCTATCTTTATGCATTTGATCATAGCATGGTCCACGAGTTGGTTTGCCATTTATTAGCCACAACTGGAAACTTAGTCGGGCCTCCCTGTGAGACTCTTGGACATACCTATTCCAGCCGGTAACGTATTTTCGTTTTCTAACAGACCGTACGCTGCCGGTAGAAATAGCTGCCTCCGATAAAATTGTTACAATCTTATTGTATAGATTATCTATAACACTATTATGTTGTGTATTATCACACATAAAATCACAGCATTGATTTAGTTCAACTGGTAAGTCAATTTCTCTCAGCTTTTGGTTACACAGTTCCCTATATCTATCTATTTGAAGTTGACCCCTCTCCCCCCAAATAGCCTTATTTTTATTAGTAATAATAGTATCACAATTTTCTAACCTAGGCTTTATAATGTCTATATTGCACGTAATCTCTAATGGGAAATGGTCTGACCAGAAAACGTCATAATAAACTTTGGCACTTATTATTGATTGTTTAGCTGCGCTCGTGACTAAGCAATGGTCCAGCCACCGTCTACACCCGTGAGCGTCACTAACAAAGGTGTAGGTATCGGGCGGCAGCAATTCAAAGTCCGCACAAAACCAGTTTTGATCAGCACAAAAGTTTAACATTTCATTAGAAAACAACTCACCGGGGTGGGCGTTATAATCTCCCATTATAAATACTGAATCCACATCACAGTTTTCGATAATTGCGTTAATCTCACTTAGGCATTCCGTAAACTCGACTAGATTACTGGCAGAGTCCGTAGGCATGTATACCGACACGATAAGAAAGGAACGCGCACCCAACTTAACTTTTATGGCCGCGAGCCGCACACTGTTACACTGCACAATCGAAACGCACTGAAAAATGCTCTTCCGCCACAGGATAGCGACCCCACCGTGAGGTCTCCCCCTTAGTATAGTGGACGAGTCCACTGCTGAGGTCCCAGTAAATCCAAATTCACCATCCATAGTCCCAAGAAACTGCAGATCGTGCTCCATTAGCCATGTTTCCTGTAGCGCAATAATATCAGCCGACTTACACAGCTCACGAACACAATCAGCTGATCGCTTTACTGATTTACAGTTATAACTAACAAATTTACTTGTGTTATTTTCGTTTACTGTCATACTTGGGTTCGCTATTTTCCAGTAATCGTCTCGCTGCTGCTACTGAAACGATCCGATGAGTGCTTTAGCCTGAAAAATCGTCTGAAATATACTCCTTCAGGCCAAAAGGTAGATTCCAAGAACAGCGGAATTTTGTGTTTAGGTACAAAAATCTTAAATGACCCTTATGAATTATCGAATCAAATTTCGTTACTGATAAATCAATATCTCTTTTAGCACCAAACACATAATTCTACTAAAATTGCATGAAGAAAATGCATTTAACCACTCTAAATACATATCGTTTTCTAACGCTCGGGAATACGACCGTTGCCGAACAATGACGAAGATTTCTATGTGCATTATCAATTTTGGGGAACTGTACAATGATGTCGATTCTGAAGGCAGAAATTCTAAATTTAGAACTGTCAAAACCTTAATTTATTTGGTTAAAATTCGACTCTATGATTGTTTCCGTAAATGTCATTTTATGCTAGCAAATTTTTTAGTTTGACAGCGTTAAAAATTAGAATTTCTGCCTTCAGAATCGACATCATTGTTATGTTATTCAAATTAAATTAAAAACCAATGTCGTGGGTTCGAATCCGGCCATGTACCAAGGAATTCTCTAGAAATAAGGAAATTAAGTACAATTAATACCACGTGCTCTTACGGTGAAGGAAAAACATCGTGAGGAAGCCTGCACATCTAAATTTCTAGATGTGTACCCTAAGTGTATTGTGCTCCATTCCAAAACGGCGATACGGCTCGCGACCTATTACTTTAGTTCAAATGTACAGCGAAAAGTGGGTGACTCGTCACCTCTGAAGGGTAGTCTTCAGGGATTACAGTCGTGAGCATATATATGTTTATTAAAAACCAATAAGTACTATACTATTAGTCAGGCACTTAGTGGTATTTTTTTGCAATATATAAATGAATATACTTTATTGATAGAAAATATATGTATAGTATACATAAGTTGAACAATTAGATAAAGAATTTACATTGTTACCTAAACTAGGCTCATCACCTGTGCTTTAGATAACAAGCTCTTCCTTTACAACTTAATGGTAGCCACTACAAATTATTACAGTGAAGAATGAGTTAATAATATATACATTCATTAGAGAAAGTAATAAAAAACAAAAGTACTAATAATACAAGGACTTAGAGTAAAAACGTCCACATCAATTTAATTAATAACTTACATTACTAAATAATATTTATCCGTTAATATAGCCATGAATATGTCAGTGTAACTCAAAGTTTAAGTCTGTATTTTGTTCCCGGGATGAAGGTATTTCAAAATTCTATTAATTCAGTCTCATTTAGTTCGTGAGGTGGC
Organism: Plutella xylostella; assembly: GCF_932276165.1. Lineage (NCBI taxonomy): Eukaryota > Metazoa > Arthropoda > Insecta > Lepidoptera > Plutellidae > Plutella > Plutella xylostella. Next base: position 2,884,349 of record NC_063984.1, on the reverse strand, counting down.
CACCCATCTAGCATATAACAATTAATCCTCTGAACAACTCAAAGTACCAGTACCTCACAACGGCCATACGAGCGGGTTATCGAAACAAAGAGATTTACAAAGCTCACTAATGCATAAAAGCTGAACCTGGTAGGTACATACATGAGCAGCCTCTGAATATCGCATCCGGGCGAGCGACACAAAGCGAAACCTTCACATGGAATACATACTTCATTTCAAAGCCATAAATGTCTGTAATTTTATTACGTGCACTCCTTTATTTGTCCGCATCTATGTTGGGAGCTCAGCCGGTTGCCATGGTTACGGCTGGGATGCCCGGGCGAGCGAATTCACCTGAAACTAACACACGCGCAGGCTACCTGGCCCCGAGTGTGCGGACACGGCCTACGCACACACACACACACACCATGCACCGAGCTTTCTGCATAACAAACATATAGAGCCTTATTTCCAATGTAGAACAGTCGCGTTTATAATGACGTGATATTTGGAGTTGTCCCGTGGCGAGTGCAGTGATTGCGGCCAAGTTTTATGGTTATTGCTTTCCGCTGCGTTTCAGGCTTTCTTCGAAGGGGTTTTTCTTAGAGTGACCATACTCTTCGCTTAGTGTATACCAACGCGCTTACGTAAGTGAGCATTTGTAATGTATGCGTATTTTAATGTACTATGCTTAATAGTTAGGTAATTCCATTCATAGTGCACAATTTCATATGTTTTAGTCAGAGCTACTTTAGCAGAGGTGTTGCTAAATTTAAATTAAGAATTTAGAACTCAACGTTACACTAACTTAACCCTTCCAATACTTCAATATTAATACGACCAACATTATAACATTTCCGTGTCCATCTAAAAGCAATAAATCAATACCAGGGTGTAACCTCGGTTCGTCCGGACTGGGACGAGCCGCGGCCCGGGCAGAGCTCCGGCTGCACCCGGCGCCCGGGCAGTCCGCGCGGAGCCTGCACCCTGTACATTACCTCCTTCAGTTGTAGTTCAATGTGACACCCTGTGTAATGATGAGACTCTTGTACTAGTTTTTGGTAATGTGGGTGATGTGTGGCCGGTGGTTCGTGTGGCGGCTGCGGGCGTCGGCGAAGAGATTTTGGTAAGATTCACTATAATTTATAAATTTTTGTTTTTTTTTAAAAGTACCTACAATGTTTGATTGCAATTTCATTATCGTTGAAGCTGTTTAGGGAGAACGCAGATGCAATAAGTATTACATTTTCAGTCTGTCTTAAAAGATCTCGGTCATTTTTCCGCTAGATAAGTATAATGTTAGTACATCATCTAGGTAGGTACTATCATTTGTTACAATTCCAATTTACTAATGCTCGTGTCGTTCGTAAGTAAAACGCATTTCTGAACGTGCATCTGAGCCGGCTACGCTACAATCACCCGTATTTTCGACGCAACAAGTGTCTTTTCCGTGTCTGGCTCAGGAGCGGCTATAATGCTGTCGGTAGTAGATGTAGGTGAGGTCTTTGGCAATCCAGGGAGATAAATAGTGACAACTGGATAGGCAAGTTCTTTGGCAATTCAGCGGGTTGGGCGGCGGCGGCGTGGGCGGGCGGCGGCGAGGGCGGGCGGCGATTTAGCGGCCGACGCGCCGGCAACTTTCCACATGAAAATGCATTTGGGCGCGAGCCAGCCGGCCCGCGTGGTTGGACCCTTTGTTTTCATCGGTCCGTTTAATTTCATGCCTGTTATAATAATGCAGTTTATGCTCAGGTGGTATGTAAAGTATTGAATTAGGTGAGTAAATAGAAAACTTTAAGCTTTTTAAAAAAAGCTAATAACATTGCAACGCACTTGTACGGTTTCTGTCTTTATAAAATTTGATTACTACACCGAAGAGTAGGAAAAGATGTAAAAATAGTATATGAATTTCCATTTTGGGCCTCTATTAACTGATTCTAACAAAATATAGTGTTTATAACACAGCCTTCCGTTTCCATCATCAAATTAGCTCTAGGTTACCATCATATTCTTATATGATGTTTATAAGTCAAGACTATTATTTGAATAAATAGTATCAAGAGCATTGGATGCTCGAAAGGAGCCTTCTCGTATGACCTATTCCTCATATTATACGTTCCGCGCACCCTGGGCAATCTGACTGCCAATCCCTTCCTGAATCTCAGTTTCTCACAGACACAATAACAAGAAGATATCAGGGATATTATTTACAGCCTTGTAGACAATAGTTAGCAGTCGAACCAGGAGCGGCCGTCCTCGAGAGCGCTACGGAAGACCAACAACTAAAGTGCAAGTTGATATTTTCTGATGGCCGCCGCGGTTCTCTCGGGAAAGGGGCTTCTTCCATCCAGCCTGTATAAGGATTTTTTTTTGTTTACTGTATATAGTAGTATAAGTAGGTACAATAAAATATGCTGGTGTGGTATCTTTCGAATTTATCTTATAACAGTATCAGAGCAACATATTATTTAAGCACATTTATCTTCAGAGAACAAAGCAGCAGGAGCAGCTTAAAACTATATAAGTAGTAAATATTGAAGCTAAAAGCTGATGCAAGTATCGATTTTTAGCAAAATAATAGATCTTGAAAAAAACTCGATAGCTCTTAAAATTGGTTAGTTCATATTGTGGTATTTTGGATACTCTTGAGCTGGTTTATCAACTATCAACCAAGGAATAACGTGGACATTTGAGTCTCCTGTTTATATTAAACGGGAAACAGTCTGGATTATCCGCACAACGCATAACTTTAGAGCCTTCAGAAGTATAGGAAGGTATAAGTTTATGCAACAAAATTGCAAGCAGATAAACTTTCAGATGACGTTGGTAAATCCAGCAGGAAATGAGATCCCGCCCGCCCCGCGCCCCGCCGCCCGCCCCGCTGCTGCACTCTTTTGTGCAAAACTTTTTGCGGTTACATTAACTCTTTGAGCGCTTTCCATGTACCAGGAATTTATAGTTTGATAGGCTTATTATATCTATTATTTTGATATATCTTTCTGGAAGGCAAGCAGGGTAGTGTTTTCAAAGTTATAAACTGCTGAACGTAGGCACTTGAAATTTGGAAGGGACTCCGCTTAGGTACCGTAGAGGTACACTAAGAAAGGAATTCTCAAAATTCTTACGGGAACGGAAATTAGGGGAAACCCCTTTTGTATGAAAAATCTAAACCGCTTAAGTTAGACGCTTGAAGTTTGGCATTGCAGGTACCTTAGTATATTGCGTACAAGATATTGCAAAATTCTCTCGGGAACGGGAGTTAGCGGGAAAAAACATTTGTATGAAAATCCTTACGGAGGAAAATATTCTAAGGCTTCAGCTAGTATAGTATACGTATCCTATAGTAAATAGGCTCGATAAATATACAGTTGCGAGTAGTAGTTAACTTCTTTTAATTCATAATGCGAATCTTTGGAAACTCTCTAGCCGAATAAAAATGGCATTCATCCAACCTTTAAACAGCAAAATGTGAAAAGCTGTGTGAAATTATTTTAAAACAAGCCAGCGATAATAATGTTTTTATAATTTATAAACAAAAACCTCTACTATGAAAAACTAAATATGTGAAACAGAAAATTATACCCTTAATAATCTAGATACTTGAGCACACCCAATTTATATTGCAACAATAAATAATATGTGTTTTCCTCTAACATCACTAGCCATGTGCGAGTAATAAGCGGGGTATTTTTACCGAAATTGGTACGTAGCTGTCACAAATGCTTGTAGTTTTCCTTATAAACTGCGCCATAAATCCTCACAAGCGACACCGCAGCTCCCGAAACAATGGACAACATTTCAAAAAACTAAAGCTGCTATAAATCGAAAACCATTTCGAGATTTAGCTCTAAAGGCCACAAAAAAAATGTTTTTGTATTTTTTGGATGTATCATTTTCGAGAAAATCATAAAATAGTAAAAAAGTGCTGATGACGTCATGCATCAGGTGCGATGCATTTTGATGATCAAAGCCTATAGATTTAAAAACAAAGTAACTGTCACTTTCATTTTTGACTGACGTTGACGTTTTATCGTGACGTTGTTGTTTATTTGGGTCATTTTCATTAATTCTGTTCTGACACTTTCTGACTATTTTTTTTATTTATTATTAAGAGATGACCTCTATATAATATGTCCCAGAGCATGCCACCGCCTACACAGATGAAAAAATGCTTCTGCTTATTTTTTACATGATAAGTACCTACTTTCCATCATTAGAAATATCAAGGTCATTTGAAAATGACCCATTTGTTGGTTGGCATGTAAACAAAGTTTAAATGTCACTTGTCAGTGTCATTTATGTTTTTTTAGAGACTCAGGCAATAGACAAAAATAAAAATTGAGCCTAATATGTGATGTCACTTCCGGTTTTAAAATAATTAACTTTAAAGTTAAAAATAACATGCAAAAATGTATGTATATACAAAATAAAAAAATACGGGTCCACTAATTTTCTACAAACTTTCCGAATAACTAATAAAAATATAGGGTAAAGAAAATGAAATGTTGTCCATTGCGGAAGATTTAAAATAATGTTGGCCATACACTTTTTAAATTAAACTTTGATGGTTGTAAACGTGTTTTAATCTTCTAGTGATTTTTTATAACCTGGTGTGCATTAACGGTTAGTACTTGTATTACTAATGACGTTGTAATGCTATTAAAGAATTTTATTATTGACCCCCGACGGAAATAGAAGCGTTGTTTTTTAGGATTCAAAGGTACTCGTAATGTTACTTCAAGTGTTCTTAGCCATATTTTATCAAAATTGGCTTAGCCATTCAAAAGTTTTGCGTGTTTTAGTATTTAATATCGGGGGTTTTAACGTAGAACGAGTTATTTTATCAAACAAACAATTTTCTCCCGTAAATGATCTATTCAACATGATTGAAAGTTATAAGCGGTGAACGGGAGATGATATAAATGAACCAGGCCTCGCGAGGGCCGGTTACTGTCATTAAAGCTCCATTCCCCCGGGAAATGAGAACTTACTATCTACGAGCCTTATTACAACATACGAAGCAGCCTTTCTTAACATATATGGGCTCACCTTTCCGAGTAATAAGGAAACGGGAGTCCAAGGATATTAAAAAGAGAAAGATACTGTGTTTAATAAAAAAACTAAACGAAAATCGGTTTAGCTGTTTGGAAGCTACAGCTACGCTACCACAGACTCGTTAAACTATAAAAAGGCTCTTTTTAAAATATGATGGGTTAAAATATGAGTGTGTTATATAGAGAACTTTTATAATATATAAATTAACGTTTTTGTGCATAGGTGTTTCATTGCGAGCTACGCATGGCTACGCCGCCGTAGCCAAATGATCTCGTAGCACTCTCGTAGCCATACTGCCGTTTATAGGCATGATGGATTAGTCAAAATTAAACCTCGTTTCAGCTAAGATGGTTCTTGTACCGTTTTATTATTAGTATTTAATTCTTAATTGTACAAATATTACAAATAAAACTTCAAAGGGTGGGCTTAATGCGTTATAAAGATGTCTCGAGTTTTTACGGTTTCAGAGATATCCCACAATGAATTTCTATATATTTTTTCTATTGACTTACTGTAGGAGTCGTATCCAATAATTAATTGACATAGATTTCGGAATAGTGTTACTGCGAAATTCTGAAATCTATGAATATTATAAATAGTTTTTGTATGAAACAGAAATACATAATATAAGCTTACTGGCTTAACTGAATTTAAATTAAACAACGAATTTAAAAAAAAACAATGCAATTAAACACCTACTTTGCAAATTAATTGCAATAATACAGATTAGCTGTTTAGTAAGCTTCAATTCGAATAGTAGGTACAAATCGGCTTTACAGTTTTTGAGTTTATTCGTTGATTCTTTTCTAGCTGTTCCTGGGAGCTTCGCTTCGCCTTAAAAAGTTTCATACCAAATTTTATTAAAATCGGCACACATACTCACAAACTTTCGCATTTATAATATTAGTAGGATGCGTATTGATGGTGGTATAATTAGATGTAAATTATTGGTAAACATTTTTTTAATTATGTTAAAATTGTCTCTTCCATCCAAAGGTTGTCTGGTAGAGATTGCTTTAAGCAATAAGGCCGCCTTTTTGTACTATGTTATGTATATAAGTTATGAATTGTAATGTGTTTTTAATGGTGCAAAATAAAGAGTATTCTATTCTATTCTATTCTAGAGTCGGTGGTTTGATTATATCCCTTGTTTCACAATGTCTGGTTAGTGGCTACCTGTGAGATAAAATACAAGCTGTCACTGTCAAAAAAATTAACAGAGAGTGACAACATGTATTTTATCTCACAAGTAGTCACTAACCAGACATTGTGAAACAGGGCCTATATATAAGTATTAATTATGCAGTTACTAACACAGTTTTGTGATTACAGATAACTCGTATTATGCAGCGGATGAGCAGGTAGGTACTCTGTGATGCATCACAGCCTCTTGTTCTTGTAATGAAACAGTATTTCAATTTACTCAGACTATGTTCGCAAAGCTCCATTATTTCATAGCGGACGTTATAGAATTAAGCGTTATAGCAGTTGGCAACCCCTCCGGGCCCGGGACCCACTCCATACATTACATTAGTAGACTACACCAGCTCTAATTCCAACAAATAATATTGTTATCAGAAAAATAATATTATCGAGAGGAAATTGAGTTTCTGAGATTTTCAATATGGCATTAGCATTCGCAAGTAGGCGGGCGTAATGAGCACGAGCCTCTCAGAGAGCTTAGCAGAAAATAGTATCTACTAATTGGAAACTCGTGTATCGGATCAAAAATGGAAAAGTACAATATGAGTTACGGGAAAAAAACATTTTCCGTTTTGTTGCCGCGTCCCGGGCGGCCCGGGCAGAGCTAGCTTCTGATAAGTTGGAATATCGAATAAGAACAATGGGTCGGCTGCACTCAAGGGCAGGCGGGCTCGTCGCGATAGCAACCGCCCGGGATGCACCGAGCAGCCCTTAATTGAATAGGCCAGCGGCCGGGGGCTAATCAGCGGGGCTCAGCTGGGCGGGGGCGGGGGCGGGGGAGCGGCGCGCGGGGGGCGGGCCGGAGCCACGCGGGCTGGCCGCGCCCCCTGCGCGCGCCGCCGCCGCCCGGCTCATTCAAGTGCCGAGCTCGCCCCGTGCCAGCCGCCACCCTCAGGTATGTCCATTTTGCTTTTGGTGTTTGCACGTGACGGAGGTAGCTGTGCGCAGTGAGTGTCTGTGTTGTGTGCCGAGTGCCCGGAGCCGCCGCCGCCGGTACGTACGCATGCCGCACCGAGCTTCTGTGTTACACTTGTTAACTATTCACCACACTTTTACAATTTATCACCCGCACTTTGTGACCAAATTCGGAATTATCGCACTTCAACGGAATCCAAAATTTCTGCAAGAGATGTTTAATATTGGCATACTTACCGACGTTTGTCTGAATTTTATGTTACGGTTTTAAAATTCGGCCTTTGATAACTCAACAATAATAGTGTAAAAATAAAATAAAATAAGTATATTTTTTCAATTCATTTCATGAAATTGGCAAAAAGTTTCCAGTTAATTATATTTTTTGAGAACTAAGCGCAATCAAAATTTCAGTGGACTCAGTGATAAAATTATATAAACGGAAAAGCTAACCTTGATTTAATGATCAGTGAAGCTAAAATCATAATTATTGTCAACACCAATATCATATCTTCGGAGCTGAAACTTAACAATCTATTACCTGCACTGCTTTGCGTGTTGTCTAAATGTTTTAATTTTGGTTTACCACATTATTACCATTCATAACGAATCAAAGCAAATTCTGGCGATCGAACCAAGCACCTCTTTCATTTCGCATTGAGTTAGCGAAGTACCGAGTCCCCTCGGATGATCCGACAGACCCCCCCCCTCCTCCCCGCGGGGAGGGACACTTTCACTGGCATCCCTCCTGCCGGTTGGCAGCCTGCCAGCTCCCATCTCTCGGTTACGATACTCCCGGCACTTCATGTCACCCTAGTACATACAACCCCTACCCACTGTATTCACGCAGTCTTTCTGGCTCTATTTTTTATGTTGAAGTTGGATAATTGTGATAATATATAGAGGTACTATAGTCATCCTCAGGCATGAGGAAAATTCAGTAAAAGTGCAGTCATAAATCTCTGAAGCGAAGCAATAAGAGCAACTGCAACCTTTTTAAAGCTTATTTGATGTTCTGAGTCTTAATGCCTCAATGAAACTGTAACAGTTTCATTTATGACTCTCCGCCACCCTTCGTCCTACCGTCTCTAAAGCGTTTTATGGCTTATGGAGTCTTGCATTGTACATACCTCCATATAGATGTAGAGATTTATCGTCCTATATGCTGGGATCGTTCCCTAGGGAGACTGCTATCGCAATCCCATGTAGATGAGGGTTACACAAAGTTTTAAAAGTTCTTCCTTGAGACAAAGATCTCAGTACTCAATTCCACAATACCATTTATATAGTACATAAATATTAATTGAAAAATGTCGCGAATACCATACATTTCCGCCGGATTGTAGGTAGTCATGTTTTAACAAAAGTTCTTGTATTTGGTGTTGTCCTTTATTTTGATCGCTTTTATTATGTATTACTTACACGGAATGTTCGCAACTCGTTCGTACTCGATGTTAGTTGATAAGGTTCAATAAACAATGCGTTTTGTAATTATTTATTCATTCCTTATTTACGTCTTTTCCCTAAAGGTATTTAAATAATATTAAACGCAGTTGCCGTCGCAAAATTAAACTTGTTTCAATCTTCAAAAAAGCGCAACATTCAAATTGAATTTAAAATAAAATGCGTGCGGTAATCTCAATACGACGTGTTAATATGTACACCTTTTAGTTTTTACGTGTGTACGCTCGACCCAAGCCGGTACAGCTGATTCATACAAATACATTCATACCCAATACCCATATAGACACAGTGTTTATGTACCTCGGTAGCCATAACGACCACCGGCAGGCGTAATCACTGCCACTACACGCGTACGATCAGCACTATATTGTGAGCTTAACTATAACGTATTCATATGTTATAAAGTTGCGTTGAAAACTAAATTGGTCCAGTACAAGGCAATGCTTAAGTAATTGCATATACAATGATTTTTGGTACAGTCTAAGTTGCTTCTCAACACAATACATACGGAGTGACATAATAAGTGATAATTTCGTATGAACTATCAAGTAATATCACGTTTTAAAAAAGTTATGCTCAGTTTACTGGAAAACAGATAATTTATAATACAAAATACCGTGGAATATTAATGAGGGAACTCGGATATTACGTGTTTTGTGAACAGTACTACCAAATGTAAATGAATAGAGTTGTAGTGTTCGTAGCACGGCGTGGCGTAGCGCTACGAGCGTAGCCGCGTAGCACGGGCCGAGTGCTTTCAAAACTTGCCGACACAGATTTTAACGGTTTAAAACTTCGATCATTATAATCGAAGGTTTATAATATTGATTCAATAATTCAATATAGAGGTACTTGTTGCTACCTATTCTTTTTATAGTAGGTACCTACTTAAATTAATCAAATTATGGTGACAATTTTTTTACATACAAACATACTACATATATTTTGATAAACGTATTTTATCTTACAAGTTTTTATAATTTCAAGTATTTAATATTCCTTTCAAATACATACAAACAACCAAAGCATAGCAAGATATAAAAACATTTAACACTACAAAACAATGTAAAAACTTTAGCCGCACTTGGCCAGAAGTCTTTAAACAGTGTGATAATGACGGGAGGACAGCTGACTGTCGATGGCACGTTATCGAAGCATCGATCCGAGATACCGCGCTGATAACATTATGATTAGATAGAATTCTAGCCGGGCTACACCTGATACACAGGTTAGGTTTGGCTGAAAGCTTTCGACGTTTGAAAAAATAGCTCATTATAAATACATCAAGATTTTATCACAATATTATACACATTATACAGTAAATCTTAATAAACATAGTGTTGCTTTAAAAATATATATAAGTATTTCAAATGCAATTTGCAATCCTGAACTTATTTCAAAATAAACATAACCAGGCCATATTAAAATTCTCAAAAAGCAAAAGCGAATTCCGAATACTACAATAGCATCCACGTACACATAAAATTCACGGTCGGTCACCCCTTGCCGTGACGTCACCGGCGCACGCGCATGCGACATGTGTGCGACCGCGGGGCGCGGGGCGCGGGGCGCGGGGGGAGGGAGGGGGGCTCTATCAATTTGATCCGCTCCCGCGCAGCTGCGACCAACGACCCCTAGGGCAGGAATTCCCAAACTTGGGGGTCTAATGGAAAAAAAACCGGTGGTCTAAATATGCGGGCATGTCTAGTGCCGATGTAAGTAGCCCTTCTAATATTGTGTTGAGTATGGGCTTCTTAAAAGAGTTGGCTAGTTTGAGAGACCCGGGACGTGGGAAAATATCTGATAAGAAACCAGAATTTAAATCTGTACACGACACAAATATAGCCAGTAACAGTAGTAGTAGTAAACAGCTGCGCTTGTTTACACTTAAATACTTACCTACATAATTTACACGGAGAGTTTGAGCATCCCTGCATTAAATTTCGACCATTGCAAGCGCTCGCAAAACCACCCCCCATATTTCGGAGATTTAATCCAACCCTATTGTCTAGTGCTAAACCCTTGCATTGCACGCGCGACCTATCTGCATAAGTAATAGTATGTATTAAAGCGCATCTATTGTACAGCTATTGCAAGCTATTGTACGTGCAGGGAATCAGACATATGCGCGAACCGTGTAATCGCGCGACCGGTTGTTTTACTACGAAATGATTAATAAAATATATTTTTTATTATTTAATTATTTTCATACGAAACCAGTTTACAATAGCCGTCAATTAAAGGGGGAAAATTAAAATGAAATAGTTCGCTGGTGTAGCTTATGGCTTCGAGTGTTGCGTCGTGTCGTGTCGTTTGTCGTCGTGGTTTACCTCTAAGCTGCTTAGACTAATTGCTGGCGAGTAGTCTCTCGTACGACAAGGTGTAGAAGCGCTTATGTTGCAATACGGTATCATTTTAGCTAAACTCATTACAACCTGGCAGTAAACATTTTACGATGTTATTTTTTATTTGTGTCTAAATGGTTAGGTAATTTATATTAAAAATTAAGCACCTTCTGGATTTAAACGAAAAAAATTACATATTATGAACCATAATCGATACATAACAATTTAAATAGGATATGTTTTATGATGAAGTAATAAAAAGATTAGTACATGGCATCGCCTGATATATCGGGGATTAGCTTAGCAAACAACGTGATTCTGTAATACGAGCCCAAACAAATGCCGATTAACTCAGCAGATTAACAAAAAACAATAAATTTTACTATCACAATCGATTCACACCCAGCTTCCGCTTTCATTATAAAGAAAAACTCGCACTTTCGATTTTTGGTTAAACAATCGAATTCGAGAACAATAAGAGTCGTGAATCGAACAATCGATTAAAAGTCTCGTTCGTAACGACAGCTGCGCGGGGTGGTTCGGGTGCTATTATGACAAGGTACCATCTCCCACGGTACAGCACCGTAGCACCCCTACCCTGGGACCATTGTTCACGTAACGGTCCTTTTGTGTCATGTTCTGTTAGTGACAGTGTCGTGGCCGTACTCATTAATCAGGAATAAATGGAGAATGCCGGCAATTGACGTTTCAGATGTATCGTTGTATCGTTATAATTATACAAACGTGACTACTCCATACTATCTACTTCTACTATATCATTTATTTAAATAAGGAACACCAGCAGTTAACACAATCGACATGACAGTAAATTTTACATAATATAAATTTCGTTATCATGTTCGTCAGTAGGTGTTGGATCATAAGAGATCACGAAATTAGAACGTTAGAACTTTAGATATGATGTTGCCAAAATGTTGCCCGGGCTATTACTCTCTTCAATAATTCTAAATAAATGTATTAACAAAAAAAATTGCTTTTTGTTCACACATTTTAATTAAAATGACTAAAATTATATCACGCGCATGTTGAACCGCCACACGATCTAATGAGATTCTCATAACTACCTATCATGCTTTCGCATGCTTTTATTCAAATTTTAAACCTATAAACAATAATAGTTCGATAACGTAACATTTACGGAAACATTAATACCTTCAACTTATTTACAATTCACGTAATCGGGGGGAAATTCCATAAATCCGTTAAAAGATTAAAAGTACTTAGACAGTAACGTACGTGGCCATATCTGAAACTAAGGCAGGGTCAATGCCCCCGCCACGCGACGTAGGGTAACTCCTTCGATTCCCGGTCCTTTTATTATTACCATTAAATAAAAACGAAAGTGAAAAAAACGCTGTTTAAAAGTGTGCTAAGGTCGCCCAGTTTTTAGAGCATAATAAAAAGGGGTCCCATTCAATTTAATTCAAAAAAAGGTTGTAGACAACTACTATTATATGGGTGGCTATTTGATAAGTGCTGGCGAGTCTGGCGACATTGATCAATGTGTTGATTGTTATATGTTGAACAGTAAAGTTTCTTTTACTTCTTTATTTAGAGGTTTTATTCTTGACCAGTAAAGTTGTTCTTAATAATTTATTTATAGTTTACCATTAGTGTAAAGGTTAGGCACCTAGGTATTTAGATACGCATCAAGTATTCTTTTATGCGTAGGCGCCGAAACTTTTATTATTATAGCGGTAAACAACCACGATCACACCTATTCAGGCCGAAGCAATCACGTATGAAGTGTGTACTAATGTCCTAATAAAGTGTGGCTCATTAAAGTGTGAACGAACTCGTATCGATGACGTCAGCGGAAGCGGCAGCAGGGCTTCCCTCCGCGTCAAGCGAGCCCCGTGGCCCGTGCCCAGGGGGTCTAGTACATGTTTGATAGTTTGGCGAAAACTATAAACGTTTACGTTTTCTCGCATACTAAGTGAAACTTTATCATGAAACTTTTGACAGATAATGTATGCAGATGACAGGAGAAAACGTAAAGTTTTTTAGTTTTCAAAAATAGCAAATCCTGTACTAGAGGCCCAGGAGGGTTACTCTGTACTGACGAAATACGAACGAAAGAGAGCGGTCGTGCAATCATCATGTATTTTAATTTAATACAGCGTGATAGAGTGGTGGCTCACGCAACAGCGCTCCGAAAATTAGTTTTTCGTCATATAGAGTGACCCCCCAGTGGTGCCGTGACGCAATCCTAGACAACCTCACGTGGTCCTAGAGAACCAAAACCTTGTCCGTCATTAGCTAAACTGTGTAGGTAGTTGACGCTTGTGGTTCTTGGAAATCTGTATTTGTGATTGAAAGTTTGCGGATTATTGTTAGACGCTGGGATTTATTATTAATACCATGAACGCAATCGCATTTTTAGCTTCGGTGGCAAAATCTTGAGCTCGACTAAAGTGGAACCGTGGTGAAAGGATTAACTAGTAAATTTTATCCTATTTTATTAAACTCTTCATTGCAAATGCACATGTACCTATAATATGTAATGGCCTCGCCTAATGTTAAACTCATTCTCTACTAATTCTGCATCGAAGGGTTAAACTTTGTAATTTTACATGTTACTGATACGTCGTACACTCAGCGCCAAAAAAACAAACAACAATTAAAAAATACTCTTAACAAACTTCGACGTAATGTAACCAAATTATCTAATAAAACTTTTTTTTCTTTTATGGCGCGGCGACTCGCAACATTTGTGTAATCATTGGGCAGTCCATAAGTGGGCCGCTCACCCTCGAATGCGGTATCAGACCGATACATCGCCCACCCTCGGACAATGTAGCATTTTAAATATGTACGGCGCCGGCTACAAATACTTATAAACCATTACTAATTTCAGTATCAACTTTACTCGTTTTATTTTGGACTGGTTTTATTTATAGGATGATCTATCGTTAAACAATGTGGTTTTAGAAATTGATTGTCTACCATTTTATAATTTTAAGTAGGTACTTACCCATTAGAAAATGGTTTTAGCTTCAAGCCTACCTTTTGTACACTTGTATCTTGTATTTGTGCAATAAAGAAATAATTAAACAAAATATAAGTAAAAATATAAGTGGAAATAAAGTAAGTAACAGATAAAAAATCCTAATAGCCAATCTCATGGTTTTCATAGGAAAATCCCAACAAGTTACCAACACAATATAAAACCTACCAAATCAATCTCATTCATAACCGTTTGAAAGCCATCGTTCTTCCAGGCAATCACGCTGACACAGTGTAAATAAATAATAGTAGCGAGTAGTAGTAGGTAAGGTACGCGAGTCAACAGCCGGCCCCCTGCAGGTAATTGCCGCGTGTTTACATTCCTTCACCATGGCGTCCCCCCCCGCCCCCGCCACCGCCCCCGATCAATCACCGACACTACTCCACTCAGAATTACAACTACTCACTTGTAAATGCTAAGCTGATCAGGTGATTTGGATTTTAACAACGATACATGAATTTCGTTTGATATAAGTTTTTAGATAAAAATGATCTAGGCAGGATTTAGGTTTACATCTTGTTCAGATACATAAGTACTTAGAAGTCAAGTTTAGAAAATATGAACACATAAGGATACAATTAATTATTTAATTTGTACCAATGAATATCAGTGTTATTTTATCATGTGTTGCAATTTTACAGCAAACAAAGCTCTACTAATAGCATTCAAAAAGCTTTATGGCGTTTATTTGCCAACCGGGGTGCCGCCGGAAGTCTGTCAAATTGCATTGATTCCGTCGTTGTGTTTGACGAACTAACAATATCTGATGTAATGATAACAAAAGATAACCTTATGGGACGTTGATTTTGTTAGGTAAATAATTCGTTATGTGTTCTCTGAGATTAGATTCTCATGTCACAAACACAGTTGTGCGACCATTATGCAACCGTAAAACTGGATTCATTCCCACGAAGGTCGCAGAAACGACTTTGTTTAAAACGCGAATCTCACGCCCTTATATCTTAAATAAATTCATATTGTCCAGTTCTCAACATCGAAAATTTTACAATTGTGAACAAAAAGGCGTGTTGTATTAAAAGCGTTGACTTCCAGTCCAGAAGAGTTCTAGTTGAAGAGGCTGGAGCTAAAATTGTCTGACGGATATTAGAAATGTGGTTAAAGAGGAGTAAAAAACTCGCATTTTTTATTTATTCTTACTCAAACGATCACATATATATTAAATTAGAGTAGGTACGTTGTTCGACTCAATCGCTGAGATTAAACTATAAACATTAACTATACTTAATACCCTACTTTATATTAATGGCGACTCATACGAAATACGAGTACCTCATTATGTAATTATAATACCAAGACAGTTTGTGGTGCCTAGTGATTAATATAGGTGACGACGCGTTTAGCTGTTCATTCAGTCATTAATATTGTACGAACTAAGTATGTTTCAGACATAAATAGAACTGTTTATTTACGGTACATTCATTATTGTTTTGTAGCTTTATTTATGTTACACCTTCACATAATATTGGAATAATCAAAATTTGCTTCTGGGAATCACGGCCGCGGCGAACACCTTTTGTATAACATCATTTGTAGCTATCACATAATCGGGTCGTCTTTTATAAGGATATACGTAGATTGGGTTCCGCTCATCTGGCATAATCTTTATTGACCAAAACTCATTTCGCATAACTCGTATGGTCTAAACTTTTTTGGCCGAACCATCACTTTGCCAAGACTTATGTGGCATAAGGCTCGTTTCGTCTAAAACTCTTTAGGAACAATCTTGAAACACCTAAGTTTCGTTTGCTCAAATTTATGTTCGTCTATACCTATGTATAATCTTGTTTCTCCTAATGTTATCTTAATAAATAATATATTGAGTATGTACTAAATGTACAAATTGTGGTATTTTTCTCCTACATCCCGAAAATCACGATATTGTATGGTCAAAAAATCGAAAGTTAAACCCCAATATAATTATTACAAACCCCATGAGATCGAAACCTAAAAATAGGTGCGACGACGAGCAAAGCGAGGAGGAGCGTGTTAGGTGCACATGTTCATCAAAACCAAAGCGGAGCGCAGCGAAGCGGAGCGGAGCGTTTTCCAAACAGCGGAAACAGTACAAGGCACCAGTTTGCGCTATGTAGGGAGACGCTCCGTCAAAGTTAAAGCCAAACGAATATTATTACTTTGTATATATAAACCTATGCCATAGCATTATTAGGCTATTCAAGATTTGGCCATACCATTATTAGGCTAAACAATGTTATGCGAAATAACTTTTTACTAAACGAGATTTATGCCATACGATTTTCGGCGTAACGAGACTTTGACCAAACGTTACTATGCAATACGAGATTAGGCAAAAAAATCTTATGCCAAAAAAGGTAGAACCACGTAGATTATATTAAAAAAGCAAAATGATATTATTGCTTCCTATTCCTACATACAAACTTCATCAAAATCGGTCTATCCGTATTCCCGTGAAACAGCAACAACCACCCATTCATCCATACTTACAAACTTTATACTACTATAGTACTCGTAGCATCTAGAAAAAGTGTTTTTAGAATGCTCCCTGTCTTGCCTAAATGTTAGTAGACGTGGCTCAGCTGATCGCGGTCGATGCAGATAACTTGTATCGACAATACGAACACGTGAGTGAGCCCTCCCGCCTTGATTCACGTCTGTTGTGTTATCGATTTCGACTAAACAACTACTTAATGATTTTTCATTTGTTCCAAAAGTTTGAAATCCGCATTTTTTTAAAATATGTAACTTGGTTTAGACCTTTTAACGTTTATGTTTCGGTTTCTTTGGGGTCACTGCTGAGTAAAGGAATTTTGTGAGTCTAAGAATGCCAAAAACATTTTCTACCAGCCTCTAAGAAAGAAACTTCTTACTCATGAACCTCCTTGAGGGCTGAGGGAGTGTGAAAATATATGTGTATTGTAATTTTGCCCGTGAAATAAATAGTTAATTTAAATAATTCCTTATTGTAAACATATTTTTATTGTTACTGTTTTACGATCGTTTGTTTACCATGCTTGAATAGCTTTGAACTACAAAATGGAAATTCTTTAAACCTACTTTATCACACACACATTCAACAATCTAGGTAGAGCAAAAAACACCTAGATATTTTACGATAAATATCAAACATAAACCAAAACGAATCAGTAGCTAAGATATAAGAAAACACAACAATCATTTTGTGCCTTTTTCATATCGTTATAACCTGAAACAGACAATTTTATTAAAATACCAATAGAACCTGTTGTGAAACAAATACCAATATCGATACGCTTACGTTACCGTGCGTCGCTGAATCGGGCCGCGCGAGGTAACGTCCCGCAGCCATGAGTGACACCGCCAGTCGTGAAGGTTACGTCCTATGGTTACGTCTGCCGCACGCCACGGTTCAAAGTACGGAAGCCTATCTCCAATAGCTTATGTAGGTTGGGTACATTATTGTACTTATAGAAAAGTTGTATTGAGTTGATAGTTTTTTGGCGTTTTGATTTTGGAAGCGCATATTTTAATGTTTGTTACACACTTACTTTTGATCATGTTATTTTTATAATTTAATTATTTAATTTAATTGGTTGGTATCACCGAGTCTTTACACTTTTACTACTATACTACTAAATAAATAGGTACGTAGATATTATGGTGCTTGAGACTAAAATTAGCTCCAACTATTGAAGTTGCTCTCGTGCGCTTCATACAATTCATAATATTACTATATTTTAATGTAGTTTTTAAAAAAACTTGCTCTAATTCCATCCAGCCAGCATTAAATACCACAGAGGATTTAATAGACGTGTAATCAAAACTTTTTCCATAGAGCAACGCTCCCTAGCAACCGACTATTGTACTAGCCGCCAGCTGCAGTCCGTGTGTCTATTGTACTATGCTTTATAACTTACAATGCACCCTCCGTGTGTGATACATGTAAAGTTCAGAGATCGACTATGGAACTGTACAATTTATAAATTAATTTTTGGGCAGTGAGTTGATAACTTTATGAACGGCGCAGTCTATTTCATGGGAAGACGTCTAAATTTACATGAATATTCTCTGGATTTTTGCAGCTGAGTTGCAGAAAGAACATTAAGCTAATGTGAGCCTTATTATGTACTGCTGCCTTGCTTTCACAGTATCAGGGCAGAAAGAGACGGGTATAGATTCAATGCCGACATTAGCTTAAAGTTCCTTTCTGCAACTCAGCGGGATCAAAAATACATAGTAACCGTCCAGTACCCACCTAACCCTAAATATGGTGTTGGCATCGAGCGCCTGCACATTTGGCCCTAGCAGTATAATACGTAGGAGTAGGATATTGCTTTGATAAAATTATTTGTATATATTTGTTATTTTAAACTCTGTATGTTTGCAACTTCAAAATATTATTATTACGGCCCCGCGTCCATTTCTTTACTTTTGTAACCGCACTCAACACTATACGTAAGTTGATTTTTGCACTGACACTCCATCTTGTTCGTATATTGTTAGTCTAAGACAAGACAAAAATATTATTTCTACACTAGATCAGACAGGTGCCATAGCCATAGCTCTTACATAGTTACCCAGTTAATTTAGCACATCAGTCCAAAACTCTGTAGGTACGTAGCTACATATTTATATATTTTTTTACATAACCGGCAATAGATCTGCACTAACCTGGGGATTCCCTTGCGTTTACATGCGTAAACTAAAGGTTTGGAAAATCCTTAATTGTTAGGTTTCACACTAAATTAATAATTCTATGATCATCATATATCAGTAACAAACAGAATTTCATATAATAAATAAATAAATAAATAAATATGTGGGGACATCTCACACACGGCCATCCGACCCCAAGCTAGGCAGAACCTGTGTTATGGGTGTCGGACAGCTGATATATCTACACAAATACATAGATAGATAGATACTAAATATAAATATCAACACCCAAGACCCGAGAACAAATATCTGTGTTTAAACAAATATCTGCCCCAGCCGGGAATCGAACCCGGGACCTTCGGCTCAGTAGTCAGGGTCACTAACCACTACGCCATTCGGTCG
The DNA here is from genome assembly GCF_932276165.1 of Plutella xylostella. Lineage (NCBI taxonomy): Eukaryota > Metazoa > Arthropoda > Insecta > Lepidoptera > Plutellidae > Plutella > Plutella xylostella. Next base: position 2,865,329 of record NC_063984.1, on the reverse strand, counting down.
TCTAGAGATAGAGGATTAACATAACCCTGACATTTCATACTTTCACTGAACATTGCTGCTGTATTTTATTGCATCTTTTCAGACGAAATACTCTTGATAAATTAAAAGTGTTGTTTGTCATAATTATGCTCTATGGACAAGAAGTTATTTGAGTACACGCATAGTATCATACTAAGGTAACCTTGAGGTTGTTTTTGAGGCAAATATCTTTGTGTACTTACTGAAAATGTTGTGTTTAACCTTTACAATGCTGATAATTATTTACACACACGAAGGTATGTTAGGATTCAGGATGGATTTCAGGCACTATCACCTTGTGTATTTATTTATTTATTTACATATATTGTACAGGAAAAAATCTGTGATTCTGAAAGCATAAATTTTAATTTCAGGTTTTGACGAATTCTGGCCTAATTTTCTTATCTTTATTATGTCAGCCATGGTCAGGAGAGGTGTTGGACTGGGTAGGTGGTAGATTGATAATAAGAAACTATATACTGTTGTTTCCAAAAAGTTAAGTGTATCACGATGAGTGGATGACTATTGATGACACCTTGAACGGTTTAATTAAACCAAGGATTACCAAATTTACTAAAATAAATTTTAAATCTTAATAGATAATTAATTATTATATTCCAAATCGATGCTCACTACAACACATACATATTGATGTTATAAATAAGAAGCCAAGTGGAATCTAATAGCAACGTAAGTGCCCCATTTATTTGTGTTCATGACCTTTGTGAAAGTTCAGACCTTGGGCGGCGGGTGAGCAGGCCAAGGTTACGGCTGCCGTGACCCCGTGGCCAGTGACTCTGGAGTAGACCACCACCCTACTTACTGAATTATATGGGATGTCTATTGAAAATAAATGTATATTTATCTTAGTATGTGGTTTTTTTTTTGCAATAGATACTTAGTAGTTGTGTTTTATTTTTATTTTTGTTTTTTTGGTGCTGGTTTACTCTTGCGTCTAGCTAGATGAAGTTCATTCCATAGACATTCGTCTATCTCCGAGCATTTACTGATCAACAATCAATATATAAATGTGGTTTTCTGATATCAGATATAATAATATCTATATATTTCTCTTTAGGATAATTCAATTTTAAACAAGCTCTTCAATAATGCGGACCTTCCACGGATGCTGCGTGTATTTCGATATTTTAGTTGGAAATATAAAAATACATTCCAAATAAAAAATTGTAATGCCTGCCAAAGCTTTACGTCTTGAAATCCGTACGAGACCAGAAGCACCCCAAGCGACAGCGTATCCCCCCTTTCGTTCACAACTGATGAAGACATGAAGATCAGAAGACATCTGAAGACAGTCCACTTCCTCGCGTTCACTGTCGTCCCTTTATGTGTTCATAGTAGTCATAAGGCACGCGGTGAATGCCAAGAGGGGACTAGACCAGCGAGAACCGTCTAGAACCAGCACTGAAGATGAATGAAGATTACCTACACTGAATTTTATCGACAATCTTTGCTTACTTATTATTATTGTAAAGGCTGATATTTTGTACTAGGATCTTGGATGATAATAGGTATATTATAGTATGTGCGCAAATTGTTGAGCAAATTCCGAAATTGTTTTTGCCATTAAAGGCGTGCAGGTGGTAAAGAATTAGATTAAAGCCAATTTCGAAACTTATGTACCTAGTACATAATAATATTTTGCGCCAACACCGACTTAGGCAACGAGGCCCTACGATTGTGACTTTTGACAAATGTTGTAGTTAGTTACGAGGTTACGAGTATTATGGATATGAATTTTAGCTACTTATTGAACTAAGTAAATAATCAAAATTTCATTGATAGAATTATAAATAATGTCCTTAAAATAGCTATAAAAACGTATTGAGGTAGGTTATGCCATATAATTTATTATCTTCCACCCTAGGAGGCAGCCAAACATTTACTTAGTTTTGGTATCGCACTGAAATACATTCAATTAAATATTTACAAATGTTATGTTCTGGGAAATATTAAAAACGCAGGCAATCATACTACTATGCTACCAGATCCCATCACTAAGCTTATGCTGGTTACCGCTAGAATGTATAACATGGGAAGAACATCTTAGAGACAAAATCGCTTACTATACTGTATAGCTACAACAGCATAAAATTGAAATTTAATCTAGGTACAGGTAAGTGTTTTGAAAGAAAGAAAGAAACATTTAGAGGTCGATTTTGCAGTAGTCTGTCTATAATCGTTATACATGTATGTATTATGTTTATCTCGTAGCATTGCATGACAGTGACAACTCTCTGAAACAGTATTTCAAAGTAAAAATTTGTATAGTGCCACAAACTTATCTGTTCCGGTGAGAGCTCACGTAAATGTGTAATATTTCTTCATTCTATTAGATTTTAAGTTTGCCAGTAGTTGTAATTCGCTCTTGTGGTTTCAATAAACCCATCTAATCTATATCAATATATAATTCATTAGTAAATAATGAGATATGGATCAATTTAGTTCGCTCTCACCGGAACAGATAAGTATGTCTCACTATAAGTACTCTGATTTTTAGAAAATGACTTATTTACCGTTCATGATCATTTACATAGAATATTAATACACTATCGAACAATGAAAAAGTTCCAGAGATTCTGCAGTTTCAAATGTTCTGTTAAATGTACGTAGCCTTTTCCGTTTAGGAGTAATTTGGTGTTATTGTCACTGGAACTTTTTCATTGCTAGCGAGTGCTTACTTTATAAATCTTCAAAAGTATATTCCAAAAGCTCTTGAACTGTACTTTTATACAATTTACAGGGGTTTAAAAATGCTGGTTTAGTAGGACTATTTAATTGTATATGTTGGCACTGATCTCAGAACTCCCGTCATATCTTATGTGGAGTATTTCCCAAGAGTACCATAGCAGAGAATAGGTATACTTATAACTATTTACTTGAAGTATTTAAATACAGCATAGGTTAATACTAGGGTACGAAATGCTTCAACGTCTTTTCAAAAAAAGGCAGATAGATATCACTGTTTTGAAGCATTTACTGGTGCTATGAATTATCTGTTATTATCTCAAGACCGTTGACAGCATGCCGAAGGCCGAGGGTCCGGGTGTGATTCCTGGCCGAGGCAGATGTATCTTCTCAAAGACTATAAGGCCAAGGAGAGAATTCTGTGGCACTGCATTGAAGACCCCTTTATCTAGCTGTACCTTATTGAATTGTTGTTAGTTGATGATGATATGTAAGTACTTAATGATTATAATTATCATAATTTATTTAGAATTTATTCGAAATTAAAGTTTACAAAACCATTTTTTACATTGTACATGATAGGTATATATAATTTAGTAGGTATTACAGGATTATAGTTAAGCTTCCGGTGCCTGCACTAGGGAGATCTTGTTTGACAGGCACCATGATAATTTGGGTTCCCCTCATCTGGCATAATCTTTATTGACCAAAACTCATTTCGCATAACTCGTATGGTCGAAACTTTTTTGGTCGAACCATCACTTTGCCAAGACTTATGTGGCATAAGGCTCGTTTCGTCTAAAACTCTTTAGGCACAATCTTTAAACACCTAAGTTTCGTTTGCTCAAATTTAAGTTCGTCTATACCTATGTATAATCTTGTTTCTTGGTTCTCCTAATGTTATCTTAATAAATAATATATTAAGTATGTAGTAAATGTCCAAATTGTGGTATTTTTCTCCTACATCCCGAAAATCACGATATTGAATGATTGAAAAATCGAAAGTTAACGAGCAATATAATTAATACAAACCCCATGAGATCGAAACCTAAAGATAGGTGCGACGACGAGCAAAGCGAGGAGGAGCGTGTTAGGTGCACATGTTCATCAAAACCAAAGCGGAGCGCAGCGAAGCGGAGCGGAGCGTTTTCCAAACAGCGGAAACAATACAAGGCACCAGTTTGCGCTATAGAATTAGAGAGACGCTCCGTCAAAGTTAAAGCCAAACACATATTATTACTTTGTATAAACCTATTATTAGGCTATTCAAGATTTGGCCATACCATTATTAGGCTAAACAAGATAATGCGAAATAACTTTTTACTAATCGAGATTTATGCCATACGATTTTCGGCAAAACGAGACTTTGACCAAACGTTACTATGCAATACGAGATTAGGCAAATAAATCTTAGGCCAAAAAAGGTAGAACCGAATTCCGGGATAAAAAGTATGCCTATGTTCTTTCCCAGGGTCTAGACCGTATGTATACCAAATTTCATTCAAATCCGTTCAGTAGTTTTGGCGTGAAAGAGTAACAGACAGACAGACTGACAGACACAGTTACTTTCGCATTTATAATATTAGTTAGGATTAGGATAGTTAGGATTAGGTGACCATCAAATTTCTCCGCGACAGACGTGCAGTAATGAGCGTTTAGCTGATGTCAGCACTCACTCATCAGAACTGCACATATATTATGTATGTTAATGTGTATTCATTACCTAATTGCCACATTAATGCGACCAATCAGCAAAACACGCGCGACGCCTCTTGTGAAAGGTTGTTACTGAGTCAAGTCTCTGAATCTAGACGTAGGTATTGTGCCTTGTGAATTTATGACCTTTGAACTGTACACCTATTCATTTATAGACAATACGATCCCTGACCGACCATACTTGTGCGGAAAGTTAACAAAGGTCATAGGAATGGATATCCACAAAACAATATCGCGTACTGTCGTGAGTCATGTTGATACAGAATAATACCCTCCAATCAATGCACGGTCCACTTGGTTACACGAGATATGCCCACAATTTTCTTTGTGTGACTGAAAACGGTTGAAAGACCGCGGGCGAGGTGATAATACAAAAACAAAGCTATAAACGGTCGAGATAGGCAGGTAGCAACTGAGTTTTCTTTGTGAACAATGAGGCTGGAAAATGGAAGGATCTAGACGGTAGGTATTGGACGAAAATAGTCGCGGGCCCTGAGCCAGGTGACGTCACCCGGCTGGGCCGCGGCGGGGCAAGACGGGCCCCGCGCTCAGTGTCGCGCGCGCCGCCTGCCTGCTCGCACGTCGCCGCCGCCCGCGCCGCCGCCGCATCACCCGGTGAGTACTCGCCCAGTGCACCCCCGACCAGTGACCACCCCCGCTGACTGCCCCCCACACCCTCGCACCCACACGATCCCGTGACGTCACTCATTTCTCCCTCTGCTCTCATCCCCCATCTTGCGCCAATAACGTCTGATTAGGTGGTGCAAAGCTAACTTTCTTGGTGTAGGTGGTGGGTCCATTTTGTAATGCCACAAAGAGCCGTGCGAAAGTGGGCCCCGCCACGTATCCAGTAAAGAGCTGTAGTACGGAGTACGGGCAACCTTGGCGCATCGAGCAATGCAACAGGGGACCTTGCAAGTCACGCGTCACAGTAACCTCGCCTCACGCCGAGTTGTCGTCTCTACTGCGCGCTCTCTCATCTTTACATCGCGCGATAGCGCTGTTCAGCTGAGTATACATTGCTGGCTCTCGTCCAATATTGTTGTTCGAGCTCGTCTCCGAATTGATATAACCGCGCAATGCACAGCATAAATATAGATATTCAATTTGGAGCGAATTGTTTCTCGAGTAGCGTGGTACGGAGACTTGTTGATAGATACAAACACAAACAGCTGACCGACTACGTACGTCTTTTTTTGACAGATAAAGAGTACGGCGCGGTCACTCAAGGACGGCCGTCCGCTAGTCCACTACCGTGTCGTGTAACCCGTTTGACTCGTAAACCTCAGTTAGTTACTAATGGGGCTCAAATTGGTTAGATGATTAGGAGCAGTCGCAAAGGTTCGTTCTGTGGTTCGGTGTGATGACGTATGCAGCTTGCACACAAAGGGGCCAGCGTTTCCCAAGTAATCGCGGTCTGGAAAAACACGCAATGTTTTATCGCATGTTTTATTCCACTATCAGCCGCGCGTGTGCTGGGTACCTACATGTACCGTGCCTCGAACATTAGACTTGGACTACGTTCGCTCGTACATCACATTAAACTTCAAGGATAACTCTCTCGTTTTCAATTATATACGATTCCACATCTGCCAATCATACATTACCACTTTTACTATCATTTCAATGTGTCAAATCACACAGCTCATAGCAGATACATTTTATAAAGTTATACTTACTATAATAACAAGGAAGATCAGGTCTGCTGTTGACAGCGTCATGCGTCGCGCCGGCGCCCCTGACCTTAGCTCCGGGGCCCACATTTACAAGCGGGTTTCGTCATAGAACCTTCGAGATTACGCACTCTTGGTTTTCCAACTGGATGTTCGATAGTATGATCGTGTAGTGATCATTAAATTGTTATTTTGTTACATAAATATGATTTCATTTATGGTGATTTGCTCAATATCTAGACATAGGTAGTATAGGTAAAGATCTAGGTGTTTCAATAGCTCAAATAGACATTGTCTATTCAATTAATTGGTATGCGAACAAATTAAACCTTAGGTATTAGTTTGATCCCATTATTCTCAACACAAAATGCTTAGTAGGTTAGTGACCCACTGAAGCAGATCAGCCTTGTTTAATTTGATGCATTCAATGCAAAATTACCGGTCATTAAAACATGTAATGAATAGTGAAGTACTATTAAGACGAATGAGAAACAACAAGTCGGTATCGCCTAGACCTACACCGTTTTCAGTTCAAAGGCGCGAAGTAAACATGGCATAGAAACAACTGTTCACACAATAGAGTTATTGGTAAATTATTTAAATGATACTCACTTCGGAACATTGTATTTTTAGTTCACATTGAAGTAACTTCTGTGAGCGTTGAGGCGAGGACTTATTCATGGCCGAAAAACCGGTAACTTGCCTTGGACACCCTTCGCGGAACATCGCATCGGCTGCCATGCCGGCCTACTCATTAAATAGCTACTTACTGTTAATGCAACAATTAAAATGAGATTCCTTTTCCGACGAATCATAGAAAGTTATTTATGCACATATATATTGCCTTCATAAAGAATCATACACCTTATGTATTGGATAATAAAGTGTGTTACTGAACGATAGAAGTCCATGACGGGCAAGACGATTCTTGTGGATACTGTGGAATAACTTGAATACGTTAATTCCACCTTTGTGTTAACAGTGCTAAGGTTCATATCGGGGAAAGCCAAACAAGTCACATATAATCGTATCAAGCCGTGCGAATGACGTCAAGTTGTGACAATGGCATTCAGATTGTCAGAAATCGAATCAGACACACGGCATAAAACAACGCTGAGAATCCCGAGATAGCAAGCATATGTATACTCGTATGTTGTATAGCTATAGCTTTAAATGCGGCAGGAAGTGTGAAAATCTTATCTGATTGATAAATTAAACTCTATGTAATCCGATATATAATAACTAATCTCATTGATGTTCTATTACTTTTAATTAGTTAGAATATTTTAGTATCTAGCACTCAGTTTAGATCGGTTATGAATTTTCTGATAGCTGCGTAACTGTGTGCATCATTGTTTCTCTGATTGGCTGTTGTGAAACTAGAGCATTCATAATAATATGTATAATTAAATAGTATATAATGATACAATATATACAAAACAAATGAGTGCATAGTGCATTCCATTATTGCACATCTGACATACTTATGAAGTTATAACATAACTTATATGCAGTTCCAAGAGTAGCCAATGGTGAATGAACGTGCTACTAATGTAGTATGTATCGTACACGTGTGTACTTGCGAGACATGTGCAAATTGCGCATGTTGCTAACATGCTCCCTCTCATTCCCGAGCCGCAATAACATTCACTCTCTTGCATCATCGATTTTGTTGTGTCATACGACGACAAATCCTGACTATATTGTAATCATCACCCAATAATCATCAAATATGGAACATATGCCTTTCTCTCTCAACTACAACACTAATGCCATAATTTGGGCGTGCCTGTTGCCTCCTGACCCAACAAATTATCCTTGTCCTTCCTCTAGCTAATCTTCCAACTCATCAGATCAGCAAGCGAACTGAACTAAATCAGCGATACTAATTTAATAACTAAACTTTCCAGACTATCCAGACAAAACAAAAATGGTGCGAAAATACGAGAGATTAAGTGGACGCCAGTCGTGGAGCGAAGAAGACATGGCGAAGGCCGTGGGAGCCGTGGTGTCCGGCAAGATGGGCTACAAGCTGGCCGCGCGGACCTTCCACATCCCGCGCTCCACGCTGCAGCGGCGCGCCAGCAAAATCCGCTACCTGCACGCCTCGCCGCCCGACGACCCCAAGCCGCTCATGGGCCACTACCGACGAGTCTTCACCGAGAGCCAGGAGCAGGATCTCGTCGGATATATCAAGAGCATGGAGCAGTTCTTCCTGGGCGTCTCCAGGAGAGATATAAGGGAGCTGGCGTTCCAATACGCGGAGGATAACCACCTCAACCACCCCTTCGACGTGAACTCCCGCATGGCGGGCGAGGACTGGGTCAGAAACTTCCTCAAGAGAAACCCCGAGCTGATGGACAACATGGCCAAGGAGTACGACTCCGCTAATTTTGATCAGTTCTACCATTTTATGTCCCAACTATCATGATGTTAGCTGATAATGGATGGTGCGGGAGTAGCAAAAGTACAGGTACGAAAGACAACTCAGCGTTTACAAACCTATATGAATTCTTGATATATATCGATGCCCGGCATTGGATTGCGAGACTACCAGCAATTTATCTCGCAACTATAGTATTTGAATCGCTGAGTTGGCCAAAATGTCACCAGGTTTCGATATCAGGTGGTAAAGGACGGTATATACGTTAAAATTGGTAGCGATTTCGAAGACATAACTATAGAAAATGAGATCTACAAATCCAATCTTAAAGTAGAAATTCGAACAAATCATGTTATGTTTTAACATTACGGAAATTTAAATTCATGCTTTCAGTATGGAGTGCGAACTACCTAGCGGTACTCGCGCTGCAATAGCTTCGCGCTATAAAAATTTGCGTCGAATTTCACTGTTCGATCGGTTTAGAAAAACCTACACTAGATCCTCAGAATCGCTACCATTATAATAATATATTCTAAAGATATATTTAAAACGTATATTGTAAAATTTTAGGCAAATACATTATTAGATATTAGACCAATGGTGTGGAGCAAAGCTCAAATTTACATAGTTAGTCGTGAAAGATGTTATATTATTTCTACATACGTTAGTACTTATAAAAACATACGTACCAAAACCTACTGGTTTCATAGTTTATATTATGTTAATAGTTATAAGTTATAGAGTATAATATAGGTATTTAAGTTGCTGTAAGTGGCTGTGATAAAAGACGAATATAGTTTATCAATAGTAACATTATACTGTGGAAACATGTATCTAAAAGAAACAATGACTAACCAGTCCATGGATCACAAAATATCGATAGATAATAGATAAAACACCTAACAAGATTTCACGCGAAGATAAGACCACTCATGAGTATATAAAATTTATTGTATTTAAAAGATAATTAATCGGATGTGATATGTATTCGTAACAAGGTTATCGGTGATACATTAGCTAGAACAGTTAATCTTTTGGAAGCAGCACTTTAACGTAACTATAATAATTAATAATAATAAATGTAAGTAGGTAAATGTTATGAGGGTTTGTGTTGAATTAATTGTTACCTGATATAATTTTTGATCTCTGAAATGCCTAGATATTTTAATTTTAATTGTATTTCTGAAACTAAATTGTTAATATTTTAAAGATACTTTTAAAGAGATATATTTCTTAATATGTTACAAAATTTTATATAACCTTAAATTATGCCAAATTTTTAATAGTAATTGGAGATTTATTAATATATTATTACTTTCCGAGTATGTGTAGGTACTTAATACTTTAAATTATGTTTAATCGTTAATTTAATAAATTCCTGGATAAATTATATTTTGTCTTAATTTCATCATCATCATCCTTCTTGTGCTGGACATAGGCCTTTTCCGACTTAGGCCTTATAAATTTCCAAAAGTTTAGTCAGGGTATTGATTAACAAGTATAGTGTCGAAAATCATGACTACGATCGATGCCCGGTTTTTCTTGTCTTTAATGTCCGAACCGAAATGTGCACCCCGACATTGGTGTTATCAGGAAAGCCGAGAAAATTACACATAACAAATGCACACTTGCCTACCCCGCAAGGACCGCTGCCGCTGTGGCGTGAGTTTTCACATTATACACTAACAATGGCAATGAAAAAGTTTCACTTACAAAAAGAACACCAAATGATCCCAAGTTTTTAAAGCGTTTCTTTTAGAATTTGATCAGAATATTTACTTTTTCAGTTGGTATTCTGATGCGCTGTTAAATGTACTTCAATATTGCAGACATCGTCTTTAAGCTAGTCTTTTCCGTTTAGGTGTAATATTGTGCTATTGTTACTGGAACTTTTTCATTGCTCTACTCTCGGTATCATATTTTTGGTATACAGCAGTGCAGGTTGTGATATGTTAAGTTTGCGTTTTCTTGTAGTTATCCAAAGTGAAACTGCATTGAAAAAATTGACTGACATTATGCACATGGCAAAATAAAATATTTTTAGGTTTTCGTCCGTATGTCAAAAAGTAAGAACGTAACACTTGCAATTCCATGATGAGGACATGAACTTCTCTCATTAAACTAACTTCAACTAACGAAAGATACTCACGACACGAGTATCCCACCTAATTGAATAGAAAGCAAACTACACACACATCTCAAATTGAAAGACGAAACATCCGAGCCCGAGCTCCAGGTATCTTGTATACGACATAGCTTAATAAGTACATAAGCAGGAGAATTTCTAGAGAATCCAATTAGCATTAAAATCCATACAAACATGGCTTGTTAGACAAGCTTTACAATTCCGCAGCTTACATCCAGCTCCGGGCGACAGGCGCTGACACGAGCCAACTACTCCGCTCAAATAATATCAGACGGGAATTCTGGCGGTGTACTGCCTGTGCGTCACAAGGACATGTTGTCCCACTATCAATAGTGGAAAAAATACATAGAGCTGACTGCCTGCCACAAGAAATTTGTACGTGTGTTAGTTACTCAGTATTCCAATAAGGAAAGAATACTAAGATCTGCATATACCTACGTTTATGACCATTATGACGCATAAAATAACGCATGTTTGAAGGACGCATTCTGTACTTTAGTACAAAATAGTTAAAACCTTACGGTATAAGATATTTGAGAGCGCTGATAATCGTGAGTGTAGTTTTTGTGTTAGGACCAAGGTAGGACCGATTATTTTAATTATGTCTATAGGTATGTCATAGGCGCCTTCAGATCCAGTACCTAAGTTTCCTAAAAAAAAACATTGAAATCAGTCCACCAGTTTCGTTACCACGCCTATATACGTTACCACGGACCGATATATAATAATAATATTACGTGGATCTAAGGGATCCCCAGATTTTTATAGGAAATGATACGAGTCATGGTGACATCCAATTAGCACGTTTAGTCAAAACTCAAAACTGTGCAGCTCTCGTTAACAAGTTGGAGAACCAAATGAATTTCTAAAATGGATTCCGCTGACAGCACTTCAGCTGCAGTCTCGAAGCCAATAACAATAGCCGGGATTCATACTCCTGCTCTTTGTGTGCCGACGCGGAGACCGCACTGACAACCCTACACGAATTGAAGGAGGAATTCCTAATAAAAGTTGGTGTAGTGGGATAGTAATTTTAAATATTTCAGGTCCTCACAGGGCTGTGCCAAGTTGCTCGAATAGGAATGATTAATTCAATGAAATACGAATGAAGTTTATGTCGAAACCCTCAGCAGTGAGCATTGCACCGTGTAGTACCAGAAGTTGTCCGCCGACTTCTATTCAGAAGTATGGAGGAGAGCGGAGCGTTAACAAGCGTAAACTACTCGAGTCCTTTCAGCAAAGTTTTAAGATTTCTCTTTAAACGAACTCTTCAAGACGGAGCTTGCTCGCACAATGCCCGCACCTATACAGCAAATACGTTAACCAATAAACATTTTCTCGGAAAACGTTTATTTCTTCATTTTGCGCGTGTTTTCAAAGGAGAAGCCATCTTGGGCAGGGGGAGGAAAAGTCCTCGCTTCAGAAAGACGGGAAAAGTTCTTTAAGGCGAATCTGCGCTTCGCAATCTTTGCCGCGTCTCCTTCGCAACTTTTGTGTAATTGATGAAATATGCGCATTTTTTGTCGGAGCTGTTATATTTTTGCTCTTCATAACGTCACCGTTATTTGTCTTGAAATGTGACATACATTTCATAATGATTTGGCGAAACAATGTCGTGTAACGTGTACCTATTGAAAAGATATCTAGACACGCGGTAGTTTTCATATATGAATTACTTATAGCCTTCACAAGTTAAACCAACAAGAATTTGTCGGTAGGTGTATAAAAACTAGCCAAATCAGACCTTGGGCTACAATACATTATTTTATGTTATAAGAAGATAATGATATGTTTTAATGTTACTTATAAATAAATTTCAGGACTGACCATTGAACTTGGCACCCATTTAGATCTCACTTCTTTTGTCGTTGTAGTCAACAACCAATGCATTTATAATAATATTGAACTTGGCTCTCATTTCACATTTATGTTTTTGATTGGATACGTAGTACTAGTACAACTACGTAAGTAGTAGTTCATTAAAAAGTTAGGAATATTTCCAGCAATCATTTTATGTATGCTGTACTTAGATTAACAAGCACAAAACTGAGTGCAAGGGACAACGTGACTATCTGTGCTACCATAAAAAACTTTAAACACTGTTTAACTAGTGTTTAAAACGAAATTTGACAGATTTTTTAAACACTAGTTAAACAGTGTTTAAAGTTTTTTGTGGTAGCACAGTAAATGTTTAGATTTAGATTTAGCTATACATCTTAGACAAACAATGATGTTGATTCTGAAGGCAGAAATTCTAATTTTAACGCTGTCAAACTAAAAAAATTGCTAGCATAAAATGACATTTACGAAAACAATCATAGAGTCGAATTTTAAACAAAGAAATTATGGTTTTGACGTCTCTAAATTAAAAATTTCCGCCTTCAGAATCGATATCAATATTCAGTTATAATATTTTTTTCCATTGACTATGCCTTAAAATGCTATTAAGTAGCACTCAATTCCAACTAGAAAAGCACTAGGTACTTTGTCGTTGCAGAGCCCTCGTGCTTCAGTATTAACATTTAATTTCAACGTTGTGTCCAACTAAGCCCACCGCTTCACCGCACTCTGTCCCCAGAAACCTATTTTCTTAACATTATTGGAAATATTTTGTTTTGAATTTAATTCAAATACACCTATAAATAAAACTAGTTTTAGTTTTAGTAATAGTTTTAGTTTAGAACCGGTTTATGGTATGTGTATGGTATAGTCTAAAGTCCGTATTTAGTCTACATTTTATAATGGGAAGGGTGTATTCGTTACGAGATTGAAATGGAATCAACTTCGCGCTAGTGTGTGGTAGATAATATACTACTTACGTACTATAGTATAGCAGAAACTAACGTAAAAGACATGATACAAAATCCGTTACTTTTTTATCATTATCACTAATTATAACGCTACAAACTCTCAAACAACACATGGAGGGGAAATAGATGCTTCCTAAGTTACCGGGAAAACTTATCAGTGACGTATTTCATTAACCATCTTACGCTGAAGCCACGTAAATGCGGATATTACATCAAGCTCCTTTATTATGCAGCTTCCGCTTCTACTAGTGCCCTATGCAGATCACCTCGGCGTTTCTAAAGCGATTGTGCATTTGTAGTAAAGGTAAAGCGATGATGATACCTTAAATCGCTGAGTTAACCTTAATCGAGTAATATAATATTACCATCTACTTGTAATTCAAGTCTAAAAATGGTCGTAAAACCAATTACCTATCTAAGTAGCGTTTAGAAGTTTAAGTGCCAATTTCTCCATAGTCGGTTAGAGCATAACCAGGGAGTAGTGGTTGACTTTTGACACATCTGTCATGAATTTTGTATGGAGATGACGTTTAATTTATAAATCAAGTCATTTAATTTATTATCAATCAATTTATAATCCCTGTCGGTTACAAAAGTACTATGGAGAAATTGGCACTATGTCGCTTGCTTGGCCTATTAAGGGTTATGAAAATCAGCTCCTCTAAGTCAGAAACTTCAATAAGGGCTACCACCGACACATCATTGAAAATTGCTCTCAAAGCACCCTCTATCAAATTAAGGCCGCCCTTTAACAGGGGCAAAGGCGGCATTTACGAAGCTAATATATCTGGAGCCGATTAATATTTTCATTTCCTTCCACTCGCTGTATGAAGCCAAGTATGCACCGTATCAGACGTGATTTAATTCCCTTTGCTCGTGCATGGCCGGTGCCGGCTGGCTGGACTGCGTTTTTTTTTCTTTTTAATCTGTCGTTGACGTCCGCGCGATTGTTCTGAGCTCCACACTCTGGGCGGGCGGTGTAGCAGCCAGTATTTGTTTGTTTGCCGGAGAATTCCCGGGCAATCCAATTATATCGACGTTTGCTCCCTCAAAGACACTCCAGCGTGGAGTCTGTTCCGCTCCGCAGGAGACGCTGTGAGCGGCGACAGGCGCTTCCACTATCATCTCGTTCGCGGCATCTGTTACCATTACATGGCCTTATGTTTAATTTCGAACTGCCGGTATTTAAAATATTTAGGTACCTAATGTACCTACAATAACTTTTAATTTTAATTCTGTTTGTTTTGAAATGTGTGTTGTATTTTATGTTTGATTTTGTGTAATTTTAACTGTATTTGTTGTGAATGGTAAATTCTATTTTGTATATATTTTTTGTAAGTATATATTTTCGTACTACCTAGCAATAATTGCGTGTTGGCCGTAGCTATTAAGCATTATTGTTATTATAATAAATAAATAAATACGACGACCGAATGGCGTAGTGGTTAGTGACCCTGACTACTGAGCCGAAGGTCCCGGGTGCGATTCCCGACTGGAGCAGATGTTTGTTTAAACACAGATATTTGTTCTCGGGTATTGGATGTGCCCGTAAAATAGCAATAGGCCCGCTCCCTATTACATTGGGACTAACATAACACTCTGGCGAAAAGTGGGTGCAAAAATGCACCTCTGCCTACCCTGCAAGGGAGTACATTAGTACAAGGCGTGAGTGTGTGTGTGTTTTTTTTTAATAAATATCCACCCAGTTTTCTAAATAACTACATAAAATGGAATGACAACATTAATTATCAGACAAGACAAATGCAAATCCCCGGTGTTCTAACCGTCTGGATTTTCTGTCGCAATTAGGCTGTAGCTGGACATTATGCTAATCCAGTCGTGCATTGTGAACAAAAAAACCTTTTTTTTATTTCAAGGGATGACTGACCTTGCTGTTTATATGACTGATTTAAGTTACAAGTATTTTTTTGTATACTTAGGGCTGATTTTTCAATAGTCAGACAAAAGTTATCAGAGGAATAATTTTAATGCTTTCGCGACTGAATTTTTGTTGAAAAATCAGCTCTTACATGAATAGATTTTACGGATAAACTCAAAACGAGTATAGGTATCCTTGAGTGCCATAAGCTATATCGGTTTTCCGATTTTAATGGGGTTTTAAATGTAGCGCGGAATAACTAATTTCGTTTTTTTTTTAAACTCTGTAGACCCAAAATAAACTCTTAACCAAAAAGTTATGTACAATTGCTACATATGTATGTACCTACATCAAGAACACGCGTCTGTAAGGTGGAATTAACGTTGTATTCAACATAGTTTTCACAATGAAATGGTACTGAAAACTTTGTACATAATTACAATATATTATGTGCATAAATAATACAGGAATGAATGAGAAGCATCTTTCAGGAAGCACCTGAGGGCATGCTTTTTATTTATGCTGCACTCTATAACGACATCGACACGATTTCGCTTCAGAGGTAGAGATCTCCACGTCAAAGAAACTTTTGTATTATTATAATTATAATGGCCTTTCTGATAGGTGTAGTGCAGTATAGGTATACAACATAACAAATTATCAGTTTTTTTATGTATGTAATGTCGTTTTTTGTACTAGTACAAGTAAATGTCATGAGTTACCAGTTTTTTTTTTTTGCTTCACTCATGCTCTGAAAGTAAGTAAAAGAGAATGACCTGAAAAGATGGATGAATATAGAACTTTTCGTATGTAGGGAAAATGTCTTTTTTATCAGCAAAGATTCATAAAATCCAAATGAATGATGATTAATATCAGGTAAAAAACTTTCATAAAACATTTAAACAATGTTTACCTCGTGAACATCTTATTTAGTGCCGATACAAAATAAAGAAAAAAAACATGTGTTTCTATTCTAACAGTGAAGGCAAACATCGTGAGGAAACCTGCATATCTAGATCTAGCATATCTAGATATGTGAACCCACCAACCCGCAGTGGACCAGCGTGGTGGGAAATGTTCCAAGCTTAGGAAGGCAGTTTAGACCTAGGGGACATGCACAAAGGTTCCACTCGAGAGAGCCAGGTGCAGGTACGGTGGCCTGCGCCTAAAAGTATACAGACGGAGTTTTTAAAATAGCGATCCCTGATGATGAAGGGACCAGCTACATCTGTTATTAATCAGGGGACGTGTTGTGTGTGATGTGTGTAGCAGTGGTGTTTATGTGGATGTGCTTGAGAAGCATGTGAGCTTGAGATCGCTATTTTAAAAACTCCGCCTGTATACTTTTATTCGCAGGCCACCGTACTTACACCCCCACAGAGAATAGAATAGAATAAAATGGATTCTAATTAGTGTATTCGTTTGTGATCCGACCGTAGCGTCGGGGAAATACCACACTCGTGTAGGAAGAAAAAACCCGCTTTTAAACGTCATATTTTTTATGCATCTTCGATTCACCGCCGACTTTATGAAAGTCTCATCTCGTAACGTAAAATTGACGTGCAAATACTAGTAAGGCGAATTTTTCCCTATCGCTATCAAAAGGGGAACCTTCGTGCTTGTCATATTGCGCCCCAATGTGTCAAGATAGTACCGTCACGTCACCGGAGTCACTGCATTTATGTATAATTTTAAACACCTCATTTTATTTGTAGGCGTAGGCGTTAAATTGTTAGAACTTTATTACATTTGATTGAAATTGTGAAAGAGACTGCTAGCCAATCCTCACTCATTTCTCATCACTCTAACTAATTTCATTTTAGCGGCGGAGGATAATTTTAAATATCATCATCATCATCAGCCTTCTATCGCCCACTGTTGGGTAATCCTAATTATAATATAAAGGGGAAAGTTTGTGAGTATACTACTGTGCACCACTTCGCACCGATTGTAATGAAATTTGGTATGGAGTTAGCTGACACCCTGGACTAACATATATATGCTACTTTTTATCGCGGAATTCCCACGGGAAAACTTTTTAGGGCGAAGCGAAGCTAGTGGGAACAGCTAGTATAATATAAATAACACAAATTATATTATTACCTATATTGTACTTATGAGTTTAGTCAATGTATCTTATATACACAGGAAAAATCCGTCCTAACCTTTTGAGATTCTGCAACGTTTCTAATCCGTCGTCTCTAAGATCCTTGAAAAATGTCGCTAAGATATTCCTTTAACATTTTCTCATATATTACGATAAAAATCTCTTTGATATGCGCATACAATAAGCAAGACTAGACAAGAGTGACTTGCACCAAACATTTAAACGAAATTAAATTATGATTTTTTACTTTGACAGTATACTGGCTGTTTAGGTCCTCCTATACCATTTTCCAGAACCAATGATATGGGTGACACTTTAAAATTTTCCATTTAACGCATGAATACTATTGCAAAATCTGTCATTTTATCATGGAAGTAATAATACAACAGGAATGCGCACTCACCAAAATGATGCAAACAAAAATAGACCTAACGTATTCAGCTTAAGACTCATATTTGAAGTGAAAGAGGCCGCGAGCCGATAGAGAGGGTTACCACAGAGCCCTTCCTCTCTTTCTAACAATTGCCAGGATTTAGTTGTGTAAACTTTAGTAGATTTTGTACGAAAAGAGCTATGCAAAAAAAATATTAAATTAACTCATAGACTACTGTATATCATATCATTTTCAAAAACAAATTTATAATAAATCATTATAAACATGTAATTTTAATGAAATATTTGGTATTTGTATGAATAATAATTTCACAAAAAATATTGGTAGTTTTTCTAAATACTTTACGACAAGACCGAAGTTGTCAAGATGACGGATGACGTTTATACTGTTGTGAGAGACGTTATGGTTAGGGTGACCATTCATTCGTACTTTTGAATCACTTTCCATTAATTAGGACCTGTTTCATTCAACTTTTTGTTTTATTTTATACCTAAGTATCATTAGGTATTATTGTGACTGTTATCTTATAAGGTTGGTAAAGAGTTATGAGCTGTTGATTTTTTGGTGATAGATATGAGTATTATAAGATAATTTATCAAGCTTAAAACCGGCGGAAGCACTTAGGCTGAGATTTTTTTTTTTAAATCTTATGATTTTCATCAACTACACATTATTAGACTATGTAAACGGAACACCGACAGAGTAAACAAGTGTTAGGTACCTAGTTGCGTTTAATGTTAACCTGTTTTGACAATCTATACAAATTTTACCTTCACCCTATTTGTTTACTTAATTGACATATCACCAAAGTACATTCGTACCTACATTGCAATCGAATTATTCGAATAATAGGTGACTTTGAGACCATCGACACCTATTCGCTACATGATAGATTAGAAGTGATGTCTCATGAATTACCTAAAATTATGGTCACCAAAAATAGAAAGAGATGGAGGGCTCCGTGCTGACTATCTCTGTCGGCTCGTTTTTTTGGTGCAGTGCGCATTCCTGTTGTATTATTACTTCCATGCATTTTATTGACAACGACCACAGATAATATATATTTCTTGAGTACACACTTTGGTAAAATGGAACGTACTAATCTCTAATCTTTTATCTCACGGAATTCTGACAGTTATCAATTTTTGACATGTCAGAGATCACAAACCTTTTTTGGCTGGGTACTTTTTTCAATACGAGTCTGAACATCAGTTGTATCCGGACAATTTTCAATATTATATTTTTAAATATTTAGAATGATGGTCTTTACGTTAGGCGCAAAAGAACCACGAGGACGCTGCTTTCTGGGAGAGAGAAAGTCTGACTCTTGTGCTCTGTCAGATGGGGCCGCTTCCTGGGAAGGGCCAGGTTGTGGCTCCATAACGTTTATAAAAATCAACAAACTATCACAACGCGAAAGGTCAACGATAAGAAACCGGCCAAGTGCCAGTTGGACTCGCACACTGAGGGTTCCGTACAAGTCTACTTGCCTGAGATATTTTTTCTTTTAATTTCATAATGTATTCATTATGTACATCTATATGAAATATTAGCTTGTTATCTTTAACCGTTTCTGAGAAAAAGGGTGGTGACAGACAGACGGACAACAATAAGGGTTTTTTCCTTTTCAGGTACGGAACTCTAAAAAAGAATAGTAACAATCGGATCAATCGTTTCCGAGATATTCGTGGACAAACATACATACCAACAAACATATAAACATACTTATACAATAAAAAATTTCATATTTGTTTATTAGGCTTAATGGATTGTCATATGTTAATATGGTGCAGTTCCAATAATCTTACATAGGTACCTATATACCGAACATATTATGTACTTACCGAATTGAGATTCTTTTATTTGAAATCGATTAAAAAGGTTTGTTATCCCTGAATTTAGTAGCAAGTGATGCCATGCTAAAGAATAAAATAAAGTAATTAAAATTAATTCGATACAATGGTCGTGAGTCGTGATTTTACTTAATATTATAAATGCGAAAGTTTGTGAGTATGTGTGTATGTATGTATGTGTGTACCTTTGTTACTTCTTCACGTCAAAACAACTGAACCGATTGATTTTTAGATATTTAGATTTAAGTATGTTTTTCTATGAAAACATAAAAAAAAAATTGCCCTTAAATGGATCCAAATTTTACCTTTTTTCGGTGAAGAGCTTTTTTAGTGGTATCACTAATGAAATGTCAGAATTCCGCGGAATTAAAAATTAGAGTATAGAGACGGGACACATCAAAGTCGATGTTCTGAAATCGATAAAATATTAGAATTTTTTACATTGTATTATATGTATATGTAAGTAGGTATATAGTATTTCTAATTTACTTTCTCATCAACAGCTTTAAAACAAACTATGATGTTTTTAATCAGAGTGCATATCTCTCTCATGCTGCCTCTCAGAATAATAACAATTTTAATATATTTTATTAATAATCTACCTTCATGTAGTTCATCGATATCCTTCGTATAATTTGAGTAAAGTTTAATTTATGGTTTTATTATCCTATTTGTTGGAAAATTTCGGTCTGTTTTTTGTCATTTTGTTTGTTATTTTTTTCAAAATGCCCAGAAAGGCTGTTTTAAACTCGGAATGTCGTGAGTTTGTAATTCATTTGAGTTTGGTTGATAGAACAAAAAGAATTATATTACAGGACTGTGACTGTTTGGCTCGGATAGGTTGTTTGCAAGATGAACTGATCATCAATGTCGGTGTTTAATCTGACACATACAAATTGACCCGTACAAATATCGATAGGTACAAGTCGATAGAATTTTACTCTCGGACATCTCTAAAACTGCCAAACTCAAAACGTCATGAAAACGTCCCCCATATCATTGGTTCTGGAAAATGGTATAATCGTAATATATGAGAAAATGTTAAAGGAATATCTTAGCAACATTTTTCAAGGATCTTAGAGACGACGGATTAGAAACGTTGCAGAATTAATTTCGTTTAAATATTTGGTGCTAGGCAATATATGAAATAGACGGCGGCACGTATAGATCGACCAGTATGGAAAAGCCTGAAATCAAATACTTAAATATATTCCATCATAGTTATAGGTACTTATGTAATTTAGACCTAAGGCCTAAACAATCGATAAAATATTTTAAATAGTTTTGATTTTTCAAATCAGGATTGTTTTTTTGATAAATTATCTTATCTTAAAACTTTCCTACACTCTGTATACGAAGTAGCCGTTTTAAATAGTAAAACGACGGTATACTTCGTGTGATCGAGCGTGAGCCTTTGGATTACACAGTGATGTAGTCACTAATTCTAGTTAAGCACATAACTGAATCGCTACCTACATTTCCTTTACCTTTTACATCTATGTTACATTGCCTGTTACTTGCTCTACTCCTTTTGAATAGTCAATCAGAACACAATGCCAAAGCGTCTAAAACAAATTTACATAAAGCTTTAAAAAAGGCGAGAGATTTGCTTCTATCCGGAAAGATTTGTTAAGGTCTTGTCTGACAGTTGAGAAATCTGCTGCCGTTATCATTATCCTCCTGTTCCACCGGGAGCGGCCTCCGGGAGCGGCCGGGCCACATCGGGGACGCTTTATCTCTCTAATACGAACGTTCATACCTAACTACTCATAAATAGCAACGTTCAATCGAGCTCCACTAAAATACACGCCGTCACTCCGAAACGAAATTGATATTGGAAGCACGAAGCGACTAAAAACAATGAGAGCAGCACCCAATATTTCAACAGTTAGTAAATAACAAAAGATAATGTATTTCAAAGGAAGCAGAGAAATAAAACAATTCAAATTCGAATTCTATCAATGTTCGATATTTACGGTGTCGGCTGGGATGCGGCGGGGCGTGGGCGGGCGCGGGGCGGGGGCGGGGCGGGCGCGGGGCGGCTGCGCGGGCCGGGGGACGTAATTAGGCGGCCCGGCGGAGGCTGTATTGATCGCGCGGTTGCCAGGCAACGCGCGGGATGGCGGGCGGGCGCGCGCCGACGTCGGTTTTGTTCTATACCGCTAGGTGAGACCGTTTTGATGTAATCTCCGCGCCGCTCGCATCATTCGATTGCTCGGGGCTGGGGCGACGTGGCGGACCTTTGCCGGCACAGATTATTATGCTATTAGTCTCCTTTGAGGGTGCTTTTTAGGGTTCCGTAGCCAAAATGGCAAAAACGGAACCCTTATAGTTTCGTCATGTCCGTCTGTCCGTCTGTCCGTCTGTCCGTCTGTCACAGCCGATTTACTCGGAAACTATAAGTACTACAGTGATGAAATTTGATGGGAATATGTGTTGTATGAACCGCTACAAAAATATGACACTAAATAGTAAAAAAAAGAATTGGGGGTGGGGCCCCCCATACATGTAACTGAGGGATGAATTTTTTTTTTTCGATGTACATACCCGTGTGGGGTATCAATGGAAAGGTCTTTTAAAATGATATAAAGTTTTCTAAAAAACATTTTTCTTAAAGTGAACGGTTTTTGAGATATCAGCTCTCAAAGTCGTAAAAAGTATGTCCCCCCCCCCTCTATTTTTATAACTACGGGGTATAAAATTCTAAAAAAAATAGAGGTGATGCATGCTAATTAACTCTTTCAACGATTTTTGGTTTGATCAAAGTATCTCTTATAGTTTTTGAGATAGGTTGATTTAAGCTACGGAACCCTTTGTGCGCGAGCCCGACTCGCACTTGGCCGGTTTTTTGCGTATTATTTTAGAGGTCCTTGCTGGGGTATTGAGGAAATGTTTGATATTGTGGAGTTAATTTTCCCGGGTAGGTGGATGTGGGCAGTGTCAACATAATTAAGAAAATATGAATGTAAACGAAGAAGCGGCTCATCCCGGGCGGCGGCGGGGAGGCACGCTCGGCGGTTGTTTTCTCATTACAAGTGCAAACACCAGCGCGCGAACACCGCGTCGTCGAGAGGAAACTTAAGCACCCCTCCGTTACACCATTAATCAAACCTGCTAGGTTTCCTATCGCACAGAAGAAGGTTCTTTACTTTCTTTGAGACCCGCCTTCTCTGTCGTATCAAAGACTCTTTTGAATATGCAGCGTATTTGAAATATCTAGAATTTCCTTTGGCAAAAAATGCTACAGCGAATATAAGCTCCCTTTAATATATAAGGAGCGCGGACTGCATTTCCTTTAGCTCTGTGACAGTATCCCCTTGAAGAATGTCTGTACATATTTTTCGAATACCAAGGTCCGAGCGCAATGTAATAAGGCTCCGTGTTGTCTGAGAAATGCGGGCACTATCGACTATAAAATGCTATAACAAATAATGTATCGACTCCAAAATGCTATAAATGTTATAACAAACGTGAATTCCGCATCTCTTATAGCTTTTGAGGGAATATTGAAGACATTTTTGTCTGACGCTGAAGTCTGAGGATAGGATCGGTTAAGAGTCGCCAAATCGTCCACTTACATTATGTTATTGAATAATCAATTTCATGTGACAGTAAAACAGTTTGGTCCTTAAATATATTTTTCTTTATTCATTTCGATCCTTTGTTGTTATTATTAAAGGCAGGCAGCACTAGTTCCTTTCATTACCCAACAAAGGCAACTTTAGATTCGCTTCACGGAATTGCATCTAATAAATACAAAGTTAATAGGAGCCTTCTACGCCAGGCGTAGCGAGTCGTAGCGGCCGTCGCTACGCCGCGCCGTAGCAATCTCGTAGCATTTCGTAGCCTTTCGTAGCAAATGTTTTAACTGAAAGCATTGCGGACCAAATAAAATGTTTCTGACGTTTTACTAAAGTGTGTCTTCATATTTTTCTCGAAAGCTTTCAGTAAATTGTGTTCGGAAAACAAAAAAATATTGAATTGATTTTAAAAATCTAAAATAATTTAGGTAACAGAAAAAACTGAATTTAAACATTTATAGGATTTTCAAATCTAGCCGTGGGCAGTCGCAGGCTATGAAGGAGAATCTATCATAATGTGACTAGAACTCTATATCATAGTGGTTGCGAAAGCCTACTTCAGAGATTAAGATAGGATATCATTTTCATGTCCACGCCTACGATGAATCTTTATTATTATACTAGCTGTTCCCGCGCGCTTCGCTTCGCCTTAAAAAGTTTTCCCGTGGGAATTCCGGGATAAAAAGTAGCCTATGTTCTTTCCCAGGGTCTAAACCGTATGTATACTAAATTTCATTCAAATCCGTTCAGTAGTTTTGGCGTGAAAGAGTAACAGACAAACAGACAGACAGACACAGTTACTTTCACATTTATAATATTAGTTAGGATTGTCATACTCAAAACATCAACTAAGACAAGCTGCATTTCGTACATCTACAAAAAACCTACGCTCATACATTATGCTCTAGCTATCCCAAAAGTTACCGAGCCGTACCTTCCAGGCGGTGTAGTGGGAGAGTGGAGTTATATAAAAAGGGGGCGGCCCGAAGTTATACGGCGGACATCACGACTTACGATTATGAAACTTGATGGCCTGGACAGAAAAAAATGTATACTACATACATTCCTAGATTAAGAATATAATGTGTGGGGACATCTCACACACGGCCATCCGACGATGTACTATGGATATGGGTCAGCTGATATATCTTCAAAGATACATATGATATCTCTATACATAGTACCTAGGTGTTTTTCAAACTGATGGGTGCTACATTGTGAATTCTGTAACATAATTTATAATCTTTGAATTTCGATGAATAAGTAATCTGATCGAACTTCAATATGATATTTTGATAAGTTATGAATGCTTTGTTTTTGACTTAGATTTAGTTCTCAGAATTTTCAAAACTGATATTTTGATTGAATTTGGATGAATAGTAATCTGATCCAACTTCAATATAACGAACAACGTCTGAAGACTCCGTAATTGAATCTAACATTTTGATAATTCATGAATACCTAGTACTCTTTACAATTATATTCAAACGATTGAAATAATCAAAGGACAGAAATTAATTCATTACAACTTCAGATCTAGACGCTTTAATAAATGTTGATAGAACATTCTAGATTAAAAATCTCTTTTCCAGAAAATATTCCTTTGAGAATTAATTACGCGTTTCAGTTATTTCTTTTAATGCAAACTTTGAAAGAACTTTCTAAACGAAAGACTGAAATTATATTTGATTTAACAGACTGAAGGCTAGCAACATACCTTTTGAGTTCTTTGAATCATATTTATCTTTGAAGAGAAGATAAATTAATATTTAGGTACATAGGTATAAAATGCAAAGAAAATTATCTCTATTTGGACGCCGTGTGCCAAAGATTATAGCAAATATGTAATAAATCACATAAATAATAATTTGTTCTAATAGTCAATATTCTGAAGTTTATGTACTTACCTACAGTGAAACTATAAAGTCCTGAAATTAAATGAGGGCACTGCTATCTTTCATGTAGCAACCCTATATAGCGAAACATAACAGACTTTGATACTTGAAATTTTGCCTGTGAACTTCCTACCTATTTATGTATTTTAAAAACAACTTACCATCCACAAAAAAGCTCTTCATCTTCTAGAAGATGAAGAATGAAAGAATTATAGTGAAACCAATAAATATTTATTTATATAACATTATTACAAATGTATAAAAAAACTGGATCTGTTGACGAAGAAGGGCACACATAGTAAAGACATCAATTTCTCTTTTTGGACGGCCAGTTCTGTTTCTTCCAGGAGTTAGAAATATTTCATATTTTACCCTCTTTGGCACGCTGGTCCAATACAACTATAAAATAAAATAAAAAAATCTTTTTGAGTTACACAATGCCCCCCAAATTCACACAATGTGAATTTAGTAAGTAAACAAAAAATATATCTTCAAGTATCAAAATATTAAGGTTTAACTCAACTGAAACCAGATGAAACCTACAATCAGTGGTATGTAAACAATGTTCGACTTGGGCTCTAAACCTAGGTTTATCGATAAATGAAGCGTTGGTACTAATAAAAAATGAGTTATTACAATTCGTACAATGTTACATACCCGTCATAGACGCTGTACGAGCGTAAACATCCTCCAAATTTGACAAAATGTGTCCAGCTTGATGTTCCGCTAAACATTGTATAAAAACTCGACAAATAACTTCCCTAGCTTGACTACGAATATTTTTCTTCTTCTTCCTAATTGCAAACAAGCGTAAATAGTTGTTTTTATCTAGATTATCCTAATAATGAATAAGAAAATTTAAAAAACAGTCAACCGCCAACTGCCATAAACAATTGTTATGACTTTTATGTTTCTTTTCTAATGGTGCCAGGCTCCTGAAAATTTTAGTTCCTCAAATATTAATTTCATGAATTAATAGTTTCACTGTACACTTATCAAATTGCGGGGTGGTGATTTCACTTCAATTATATACTGTTATTTACTGAAAATCTGTACCAAACCGAAGAGCCTAAACAATTCAGAAGCGAACAGCCGTCATGCCTCCGCCGCCGCCGCCGCCGCCGCTCCGCGTCATGCATATTATGAGGAGGCCATAAACCACTCTGGTGGGACGGCCAGACAAGAGGAACCCAACGTGAAATATTAGCCTATTTTAGTATTAGCCTGAGATGTGCTGATCTCCATTAATTTGGTCTTGTGAAGCTGAAGCAGATTGACATTGAAATAAGTGTGAGGTGGAAAAAGGGTGTAAACGTAAACCACGGAGGGCAACACATTTTAGGTTTTGAAAAAAAAATTATAACAGCTATCGGCGTTTTGGGTCACAATTTAAGTACCTATGATATTTTAAAATAAATTATTTATTTACCTCAATGAAATCAGTTAATCACAGCATGTCATACTTAAGTTCTGCGGACGTTCTCAGTTACAGTAAGGCAGCGTTCCCACTACGCCGGACCGGCTGATCTGCCGAAAACCGGACACCGGACAGAGTGTTCACATTACATCGGATCCCGGAAGAAATTCAGACAGTCCTCAGTTGAATTTGGACCTGCGCGCACAATGGACGACGAAATTGTTGTGTTGTGGTGGTATCTTAATAGAAGGCAAAATAATAGAAAACATTGGGTGCACCCTATTTTACGGGAAAGATTTTCCATTCTTTTCATTTTACATCCAGGGGCGAGGGGAGCACGAGCGGGGCGAGCGGGGAACAGATACCGGCACAAACTGCCTTGCCGCCACCGCTGCCTAAAACTATGGCAGCGTTCCCACTACGCCGGACCGGCAGATCTGCCGCGCCGGTAAATCTGCCGGAAGAGCTAGTGGCTGTACAATTTATATGAAGCTATTCACATTATCCCGGGTCCGGCATTTTTGCCGAGCCCGGCATTTCTACCGAACGTTTTGTCACTACGAATTTCCGGTAGAACGACCGGGCCCGGAGTAATGTGAACGAGTTTGTGCCGGTATCTGTCCCCCGCTCGCCCCGCTCGTGCTCCCCTCGCCCCGCCCGTGTTCCACTCACGTCATTCGGAGCATGGATATTCAAGCAGAAACTGTCTGAATTTCTTCCGGGATCCGATGTAATGTGAACACTCTGACCGGTGTCCGGTTTTCGGCAGATCTGCCGGTCCGGCGTAGTGGGAACGCTGCCTATTAAGTCCTGAAAACGGAAGTGGACCCTAAGGCAGCGTTCCCACTACGCCGGACCGGCAGATCTGCCGCGCCGGTAAATCTGCCGGAAGAGCTAGTGGCTGTACAATTTATATGAAGCTATTCACATTATCCCGGGTCCGGCATTTTTGCCGAGCCCGGCATTTCTACCGAACGTTTTGTCACTACGAATTTCCGGTAGAACGACCGGGCCCGGAGTAATGTGAACGAGTTTGTGCCGGTATCTGTCCCCCGCTCGCCCCGCTCGTGCTCCCCTCGCCCCGCCCGTGTTCCACTCACGTCATTCGGAGCATGGATATTCAAGCAGAAACTGTCTGAATTTCTTCCGGGATCCGATGTAATGTGAACACTCTGACCGGTGTCCGGTTTTCGGCAGATCTGCCGGTCCGGCGTAGTGGGAACGCTGCCTATTAAGTCCTGAAAACGGAAGTGGACCCTAAGGCAGCGTTCCCACTACGCCGGACCGGCAGATCTGCCGCGCCGGTAAATCTGCCGGAAGAGCTAGTGGCTGTACAATTTATATGAAGCTATTCACATTATCCCGGGTCCGGCATTTTTGCCGAGCCCGGCATTTCTACCGAACGTTTTGTCACTACGAATTGCCGGTAGAACGACCGGGCCCGGAGTAATGTGAACGTGTTTGTGCCGGTATCTGTCCCCCGCTCGCCCCGCTCGTGCTCCCCTCGCCCCTGGATGTAAAATGAAAAGAATGGAAAATCTTTCCCGTAAAATAGGGTGTACCAATGTTTTCTTTTATTTTGCCTTCTATTAAGATACCACCACAACACAACAATTTCGTCGTCCATTGTGCGCGCAGGTCCAAATTCAACTGAGGACTGTCTGAATTTCTTCCGGGATCCGATGTAATGTGAACACTCTGTCCGGTGTCCGGTTTTCGGCAGATCTGCCGGTCCGGCGTAGTGGGAACGCTGCCTAACAAATTGTTAAAGACCGTATTTAATCGTTCTATTATATTTATTTAAGGACAAATTTATTAAAAAGCCATGATAAATCAGTATTTTATTTTTAAAATGTACTTATGTAAATGTAAGTAAATAACTGACAATAATAAAAAGTGTTAGCAAAATCGCACTCTTTATTGTCAGGACTTTATAGTTCGACTGTATGAAACCTGCGGTCAGAAACTTGACGGGACACCTTGAAATTCAAGTATTCTGAAGCCATGTCGTTGTCGAGCGAGTAGTCCCACTGGTAGGCCAACGCTAGGACGAATCCAGTCACTCCTGGACATTCCCTGCCATACATAGAACATTTCAATCACTCTTACAGCCTAAACCTACATAGTTAAATGTATATTAAATTCAAAAAAATTATCCTTATGAAATACATAGTTACAATAAATATTGAAGTATCCCACACCAATGAAACATAAAATAGATATCTTATTCGAACGGAATTATCAATATCGCTCATCAAACAGAAATCCTCTTCAGTAAGTAAATATACATAGACTCGATAAGTACACAGCCACCGGCCAATCAGAGCCATCGCTACCTCCCGACTTAATCGCAAAACCAATAATAGTTAACCAATGTTCAATTACCGACTCAATTATCTACTACGTTTGTTGCTGTCACTACACCAGCATACCTATGTACGCATAGCAATTTCACAGATCAAAAGCTCAACAGGGCGCTATTGTGATCCGGAACAGGCGTGTGACGCCCAAAAGAAAATTGAATCTGCGCCCCGTAAATTAATATCCAAGTCCAGTAATTAACATGTCAGCGGCGAGCCCCGGCCGGCGGCAGCTCAATGGCGCCCATCAAAATACAATGATGTAAAGTTAGGTGCACTACATAGGTGCCCTACGTGTGTGGCGGACACAAAGCAAATGCGAGCGCCAACATACAGGCGCAGGGCTGCCTACTGACATGTGCGGGTTGGAACAAAAATATTACCTACACCGGTTTTGGAATGAAAATTTATGAATGCTTTGATATTTTAAAGCAGATAAATACACGAAGGATTACAAAACGTAGGGGTTAATACGTAAAAAAACCTATCCCGTTTACCACATCTCAATTCCAAGTAGGTACATAGAAGGACTAACAAACTGAAGAAAAGCTTAGCACCCACACACAGATCGATACATTACAAAGAACCCTACAACCTTTATTCAGTAATCCATAACACTACAATAGTTCGAAAAGGAACACAAAGAGAGGCTTTAGTAAATCCGGTCGCCGCTCTGTGGCAGCCCTACACACCTCGCGGGCCTCCCGCCCGGGAATCAGGTGCCGGCTGATGCAATTCGCCGATAACTAGATATAGCCCTGACACCTGCTAGCACGCGAGTTTCAGCCGTGTCGCGAGGGGATAACGAGCAGAATGGCGTGGAGGCTGTGAGAGGCGGGAGCTGCCTGCCCGGGCGAGCGGCGGTTACCATCGCGACGTCACATCCGGGCTTCGACGTGCACTACACAAGTACACAATACTCACTACATAGAATACCAGGTATATAGACTAGGTAGCCACTACGCAGGAGGTATGTGCTTCAATTTCAGCGTGCAAACTAGCGCACGGTTTTATTTGCGTTTTTGTTTTTAACGTGTACCTATTCACCGCAGGTTGCCGCGTTTGATGTTTCGGAAAATATTTGCGTAACGTGATAGACTTAGCTCCTGTTTCACAATGTTTGGATTTTACACTGCCACTCACTGAAATTACTTATGTTTTATACACCAACTCTTATCCAGTAATCGTGAAACTACCTCTTATTATTAATTATTCTGCTCTCTGATAATATTGTAACAGATACTCACCCCAACGCAGCCGACATCTTTGATATTGATTAAATCTAGAGTTTCCTATAACAAGGATTACTGGAGCTGTTCGGAGCTGCTTCCTCAGAATTCCTCTCCTACAAAGTAACCACAAATACGGATTCGCCCGGAGTGCAGCGCACACAGCCTTTGTTCTATGTATTGTGCTAACGTGCCCACATACGGGCTTAAGGTCTGGGGTAAATGTAGGTACTTCTGCTCAGTGGCAACCGGGATACTTAGTTGGAAATGCTGGCCAAGATTACCTCTAGGTCTGTACGCTTTTTATTTTTGCGAGCAGATTTCATGTATGTAGGTATATAAGAAGTTCTGGAACATAATATGTTCGTATGCCTCCATATTGACCGACCTATATGTCCAACCCTGTATTCAATACATAAGCCGTCACAGGGAACAAAGGAGCTTTGTATAATGTCCCGCAGTGAATACCTGGGATAGAGCAGGTGACATTCAATACATAGTTGCTAGCCGAGCTCCTACCCGACTCCATCACTCGATCGAGGAGACAAAGAGAACAGCTTGACGCACGTCTCCCGAGACGAACGGAACACATTCCACGTACACACTGCCATGGCCCCGATATCGATACACTCCAGTCTATAGAGACCCATAAATTATTCCATGCATCTCTGTGACACTGTTGCGATGCGAAATAAACGAGTCCCAATGCAATAGTTAAACCAGGAGGCAGTAAAATAACTCAGGCACTGTTGAAATTTAATGACTCCATATTTCTCTATTGTGTGCTTCCTGCAGATATCTAATTGTACGTAATTTAGATCGCAAATTACCTAAACATTATTGCTATAAACGCAGGCAGCAGAAGAGGGTGATGAAAGTATCCCCAAATTATTTGTTAGGGTTGCCAAAATTAATTCGTGCTCACCGTTTCTACTCAGCTGTCCTGGCCTACATCGGGAGAGGGCAAACACCTCACTGCATCATTCATATACCTTAGCAGTAAAGGAAAAGGCGAGAAAAGAAATAAAAACGTTGGTCCCATGTGCGATATTTTCGTTGAGCGCGCGATAACCTCGCCCGGAACCATTCCGAGCAGGCAAATGAGCCTTGAAGTCGTTCCGCGGAGATAAAGGACCTAAGTGGTATAAGGGTGGCAAGGAATTGTGACAATAAACTTGATTGAATATTCTTGGCGGGCGTTAGACGGTGTCCAATTGTCCGGCGCGTTGCGATCATACTCGGGCTGAATCATGGCGCATTGTGCCGTGTTGTTTTATGAGGGCAAAGGGTTCTCGGGTAGCTTCTCTGTAAGTATATTAGACAGTTTATAGCCCCGGACAATTTATGTTGCAGGGTTAGATTAGCTTTATCTATGTCTTAATATGACAATGTAATAAATTAGCTAAAGTGTTCAGCCCTTAATCCGTTTACGCTTTAAGGAAAAAGCTGTATAATCTATGAGTTATATTGAAAGCGTGATACAAAGAATATTCATGAAAACAAAACCCCTGTAACCTAAACATCAAATAAATCTCAAAAAACGACGAAAGAAAGAAGCATCTGATAAAAAGAGAGCGCGGAAGCTTATATTTTTAGGCCAGCATTTGGTTCGGGATCTCGCCCCGTTATCTCGGCTCTCAGGGCGGGCGGGGCGAGGGGCGCGGGGGCGGGGGCGCCATAAATCAGCCCCAAGATTCATGTGCCTTTATTGTGTCGGTCCGCTGCGATGACGGGCGATTTTTCTTATTAAATTTCCCTACAGTTCTAGTTGCAAAATTTTAATTATTATGCTTTGCGTGGCGGTTCAAGACGCAAGCGCAGAGTGATGGAGTACGACGCTTAATATGATTTAATGAGCGATTTATTTATTCCTATTTAGCTAGTAAATTGTATTAAATGTATAAGATATAAAATCTTGTTTTCGATGGCATTTAAGTACATTGTTGATTTAACTAAGGCTAACTAAATATATCATAATTAAGCAATTTCCTTCGATTAATCATATTTTTTCCTAAATAACCCTCCCATCACAACCCCAGACTTTAACTGCTGACGTCTGTGAAAGGGGACGGGAAGATTCGGCAGGTCCAGCGCATAAATCAACCTCACCGTATCACTCACGCACAGTTATACCGTCACTAATGCTCCTATTTACCCGCTGCTCCCTCTATTTCCTGTATACGAATATGTGTCTAGCGATACAATATTAATATGATGCTCAACGGTTATGAACGTTTCTTGCCGATCCCCTCGACGGAACAAAGAGGAACAGATTAGGCGACATGTCAGAAACAACAAAGCGAGCGCCGCGCCGCCAGCGACTGAAAGTGGCATAAAAGGAAATAATTAAAAAACCTTGTTAGTCTCCGGAGCTATAAGAGTCTGGCAAAGGCGAAGCGGTGCGCACACAAAATAAAACATGGTTAGCGCTAGAGACGGCCGGACCCTGTATAAATGTTACACATTTCCGAGCTCTCTTTATTGCCAGCCCGGCTGCCTGGATGCTAGACAAAAGAGCTAAAACTACGCCCGGGAATATTAATGAAAATTTATCTCGACTCGAGCTCTCCGATAATATCGCACCGGCTCCACTTCCATTTAGACGTCCAAGATTTCTTTTCCGACACTCCGATGAAATCATTTAAAACCTCCTTATCTCTAAATGCAATTTATTCATTGCATAATAATCCGGGCGACCCACAAAGAAATGTTTAAACTTGTACAACGTAAACAGTATTTGGAGAGGGTAGGAGAAAGTGTGCACCCTCGCACTACCCTACTGCCGGCGAACTGTGCCGAGGCCTACTGTGCCGCTGTCACAGAGCAAACACATTTGACACTGCAAATGTCGTGCCGTTCTCATCCCAAACCGCCCGCAACATATTCCGTTTTACGACAACACCCCACGTCCCACAATTAAGCCCGAGGGCATAGCAAAATCATCTTTATTGCAAGAGCAGACTAGTGAGAATCGACAGATGTGACCGCATGGATCTTTAGAGAAGTTCCGACACCTCCGGAATGGAACATTGCGGGTTTTACTGTCACTGTGTGTAGGCTTCATGGTACATTGAATTCATTTTAATGCCAACGTGAGAGCTGACGCTGCCTAGTCTGAGTCTACTTAGGTATACTGTAGTGTAGACTGTGTAAATAAGACGTGTGCACTCACCTATGTACCAAATTTATCATTACTACCTAGGTATGTGCAAATTTAAGTACATAATGTACATGTCCTACTGCCTAACTGCTGTCTACTTCTTTAATAAAACGGTGTTCACGAGGCATTTTATTTCCTATGCAAGGAATTATGTCAGACAAACAGCAATCAGCAATTCAAAGTGACTTCATTTCGGAGAAACACGGATGAGAAGCGATTTTCACACGAAGTGTAAATTATCTCGGACGCGAACACTCAATTTGGAATGGCGTCACGCGGTCTGGCAAGATGGCGGCGGCGGCGGCGGGCGGCGCGGGAATGGGCGCCATTATTTGCAGAACTCGTGCTCTTATTTTTCAGCGGATTCCAGCATCCTTCTGGGCAAATACTTAGCTACGTAAATCCATTACCACTTGTAGAAAGGCTTAGAAAATCTGTCTTGAAAAGGCGCTTTGTATAATCCGCTGTCCGCCGAAAAGTTCCGCTAAATGAGTCCTTAGGGTATTTTTATACAGCTTCATCTAAAGGTAACACGAAGGTAACACAAATCCATTAATAAGCCTCTTACCCTATCCGTCTAAGTCAACAGTAGAGGTGGAGGGGCGGCGCGGGGCGGGCGGGGGCGGGGGGTTGCCATGGCGACGCTCGGGGGCGCAGACCCGAATTTTATCGATTCGGGTCCAGACAGCAGCCGCTCTCCGCCTCCACTAACACGATTCAACGCCCGTGTTTGCAGATCTCAGCGGTTTACAGCGGCTTTGACATTCGGGGCGAGGACCACGCTCCTAAACCCGCTGCTCCGGGAAATTGCTTCTGCACACGCAATCTAATGGGATGAGCAACTTTGTAATCGTCAACTAATGTGTTAGTGGTTTGTTTCAAACTATTTCGATAATGCTTCGCTTACCACACACCCGGTGCGGATCCAACTTTGTATGATAAACTTAAACTTAGTAGTGGGTGTTTATTAATGCCCGAGCATAAATAAACTGTTGTGTTCATTCACCGAAATCATAATACATCCCCTACGCTGGGGTCGGAATCATCGCAAATAAAAACGAGAGCAGCAGCTACCTTGCGTCGGTGAACAATAGTTTGGGAGCGATTTTTGAGCAGGGGATGAAAGCTAGTGGGGTCACGAGGCCCTCGCCAACTATCGCTCCCTACTCGCCTCCCCTATCAATTGTTACCAGTTGCGCATATTTTTACGAAAACAACCCGACGAAAGATGGAATGCTACGCGAAACGTGAGGCCGCATATTGCTATTTGCCATTTTCATAACATGAGTAAGGTAGGTAAGGTAGTAAGGTTCCGTATCTACTGAATTTATAATGGTTTTCAAATAAAATACAGATAGAGCCTTCTGTTTTTGCAATGGAGTTGTTTCTAGAGCTGATCTGAAACCATTGAGCGATGATAACCTTAATAGAAATTATTCATGAAATTATTAATTACCTACCTAGGATGATTCGCGAAATAGACAAGTCATGATAAAAAAATCAGACCAAGTCGTACTTATACTGTCAATACCAAGTCTATACCTAAGCACAGTGTAATGAAATCCAAAAAATAACATTATGACAGAAATTCAAAATTTAGTTTCGGACCCTACCTGTCCTGAAGAAACAAACGCTTTTTATATCGATATTACTTGTGAATCTTTAACAAGCACCTACCGCAAAAATAACTGAAGATCAGAGTTCACAGACGGGGACTAAAAGCATTCCTAATCAAACTTCCTATTTCCGTGGAAAGTAGAAAGTAAAAACAAACAATAACCAACTGGCAAAAATTGTTATTGGTAGGGGGCATCGGGGCACTTATAAAAAGTATCTTTGGGTCCGATTAACACAGTATCCTTGAAGACGTCGCGCAAAAAGGGGCATAAAGGGACAAAGGACCAGGGGTTAACTCTATTTGATGAAAAACAAAGTTTCGAAACGATGCTGCGCGATCCACGACTCCATCTCGTTGTATTAAACGTGTCGATTGCACGACAGCTCGCGTTCGTTCGTTTTTCGTCAGTATAGAGTAACTTCTGAAACATTTCTCATTGAAGCGACAGAGGGTGACCCCCCGCCCCCGCAGACGGTGTCCATTATTTATGCTTTCGAACGGACCACGAAAAATAAATGAGAAAGCGTTACAAGAGGAAATGGAAAAATAACTTACGGCCCGGGTCGCCCGAATGTGGCGGGAGCCTTTTTTATATTGGCACCGACAGATTGTCACCTTTTATTCCAGATTTCTTTATTATTTTCATACTTACTTAAATTAGAATGCATTTGACATAGATGTTTATTTGTTTCGCTAGTAAAATAACTATCAGAAAATATGGCCAATAGATAAGTAACTAAATATTATTTATTTAGATTATACATATTAACTTGATAGCAGGTAGGTAGTATTTTAAGTGAATTATAGTCACCCTAAAAGATGGCGGACAGAGAGGACGTGCAATACTTACATCATGATAT
The DNA here is from genome assembly GCF_932276165.1 of Plutella xylostella. Lineage (NCBI taxonomy): Eukaryota > Metazoa > Arthropoda > Insecta > Lepidoptera > Plutellidae > Plutella > Plutella xylostella. The sequence continues at coordinate 2,829,524 of NC_063984.1, read as the reverse complement.
TGTATCCAAGTACCGTCACATAGGTATAACATATTATATATACTCCTAGACGAAAAAACTGTATTACTTATATTTATAACTCTCTCAGCACCTATATCATTGAAACCAGGTTTTCCTCTGCCCTTGACTCGCGGAGAAAAGAAGAGTATGCCTCTTGATTACAAATGAAGCTTTTCGCCATTCGCATGAAAACATTATGAGAAAATGGGTTTCTTTAGAATGCTATTGTTTATAAGTGAGTCTTTATAAAATACTGATTTGTAAGAGTGTCACATAACTTGTAATTTTGAACAGCTTCTAAGCTAGGGACTCTCACTAAAAAAATACACGAACGAAATATGTTTAAAGGTTTGTTTGTCTTTAAATATTACTTGAATTTCCCAAGTTCATATCAATAAATTAATTGTTTTATTTTTATTACGCCGGCTCCATACGTTGGCCCCAACGCAGGACCCAACGCTACTCGTCCAACGTATGGATCTAGAAAATTGCATTGGCCCCAACGTTGGTGCGAGCGTTGGTAGTTGGCCGGCTCGTGTCGGTTTTATCAAAGGAATCTGCGCCAACGCTGGCGATCACGCCCACACGTTGACGCTTTGCCCAGTCCTGTTGCAACACGCAACGAGTGCGGACGTCGAGTGAGAATGGATTTCTCATCCACAAAATCGTCACCTTTTTATGGAAAAATTAAAAAGTTACAGATTTTATTTAATTTAACAACAAGCACATCCAATAATATGGGACGCAACTCGAAAGGAACATAAAAATGATAAAAATCAAAATGTATTAGCTGATGCATGGCGCAGCATTCAACAGAATATAGGCATGATCTTCTCAATTGAAGATTTAAAAAAAGCGGGAATCATTAATGAGCACATATTTATCGCCTCAGAGCAGTTAAGATTTCTGTATCGGACATCTTAGACATAGACATAGACACGTTGGCCCTGCCGGGACAGAACTAGTTTATTAGCCAACGTATGTATGCATCACCCAATTTGCAGTCCAACGTTGGTACGAGCGTTGGGACCAACGTGTGGAGCCGGCCTTATAAGAATAGATAAAGAAGCATCGATCCTACTCACGTCACCTAGTGACGACCGGTGCGGGGGGGCGCAGGGGGCAGTTTTAGGGTATAATGAATGGGGGCGAAGCACCTCTCCGGCCTATTTTGATTTTTTGTTTTCTTTCGAGAGCCCTCAGGAGCGGAAGCGGACAGGGGCGCGCCGGGAATAATTTAATCAGTTTCGCAAAATTAAGGGCACTTCACGGCTCAAGCGGCGGAATTAATGAAAACAAGCCATATTAAATCCTATTTTTTTTATTAAAAAAGAGATACGACATGATCGTTCATAATGAAATTCGAAATTCTTACATCAACACTTAATTAAAACCTTAACGTAGTTCGGTGGCGATTTTCTTTAGGAAGACACTCAAATGTTTGAACTCCGGTTCTATGACTGAGTCGAACCATAACTTGTTGTCTGTTTCCTTATAGTCTAGTGCCTCGAATTGTGAGTAGGTGTATGGGGCGAAGGCTGCGTGGGACCGGAGGCTCAGGGCGCCGTCGGCATTGGGCACAGTCTTACTGATCCTCTCCACCAGCTGAGGATGTAGCTTGCTGAAGATGACCCCGCTCTGTCGCTCACTCAGAACTGTCTCACTCAGTAACGCGTTCATCAAGTCAATAGTATAAGCCTGCAACGTCCAGAGGTGGTCTTCCATCTTACGGCTGGTAGCATTCGACTGCTTCTTAATTTTGCCGTATATCTTCTTGTACCTGCGAAAGTGATGTGGCATAATGAATACTCGTTTTATTCGCGTTTTTGACTGAATATTATTCGGAATTATGTGATAAAAATGAAATGAAAAAACAAAAGACTTATCTGGAAAAGCGAAAGCTGTATTTCTGATCTTATAATGCTTTTTAAGTACGAAATGCGATTTGAAAGATGGATTTTGTTATTTTTTGTCTAAGTAGAAAGCTCTGTTCCCCGGAGGATTGGAGAGCTCACCCTCGTTTTTGTAGTAGATTAGGGTGTTCCACTTTGTCGATGGTAAAATAAAATTTCATAATCCCTTTTATGTGCTATGGCTATGGTCTATTAATGGTGAAATAAACGGTACTAATTAAAATACGGCTTCATAAAGTAAATCAGATAAATAATTATTATATTAGTAGAAGTTACTAGGTCTTTGTTATATTATACTCCATCTGTTGTGATAATTAATAAATAAATTATTTATCTGATTTAACCACGACACGAGTAATGTTGAGAGCTTATGCCGTAGCCTATGTACAAATTTAATAAAGAATTTGATAATAATCATAAGTATTACAATCCCACATCTAGTTAAATCCAATAATCTCTAATGTCTATATGCAACAACTCATAGGCCGCGGCCGTGGTCGAATCAGTTAGGTACTTCATTGTACATAGTAGGTACATAGCTTCACTGTACACAGTACATAGCCTTGTTAACCACACAGAACAGGTATCTGATGCGCATATTGCAATTACGGATTGAACAATAATTATGTACGCGTTGTACATGGGATTACGAGGCCTTTGTACATTACATTACATCTCTGCTGCTAGCTGATAGCAGGTTGAGGTGTGCATATTGCTGTGTGCCTAATGGACTTGTGTAATTCACTTTGGATATTATGTTATAAGACAAGGCTAGTTCGAGAACATGGCGCAGAAATATTCCAGCTATGGATATTTGCTTTATCTAAATTTCATTTATTTATAGTTAATAAATATGATCGCGTTGATATTGAGTCTAAATTTTCATGATAAGGGCGGCATTTATTATGCAAGAAAACGAAAACTAATAAACGAAATGTACCTAATAATTACTAATCACGGCGATGACGACTGAATAGTTGTCTAATTTCTAAAGCAACAAAATTTTCAAAAAGTCTGATAAAATTTATGTAAAAACATATTTGGGTTTGTCAGTGTGGTCGTTTCCAAAGATATATTTTCGCATAATATCGCCAAGTTTATATTTTGTTTAAAAATATATTTTAATAAACTGATATTTATATAAAAAGTTATCCGACCATTGCGTTGCCGTTGATTAAATTCTTTCCGACATGCTTCGGACATATTTAAAGAAATACCTGCCTGCGCCGATATTTAATTAAATTCTACCGTATCGGTAAAACTTATTAATTGCAACGTAGGTAAGTATTTAAAAGTGTTTTGGTTTTCGCAAGTTATTAACTTAATGATTAGTAAGGTCACATTAACATCAGCTTTTAATATGCAAAAAATAGGTAACGCAATAAACTTACTGTAACCGGTTATATTTACAGCAGTTTTAGAAAACGCCTACCACAACCCATTCATAACAGTAATAATCCTGCATGTCTGATGCAAACGCTAATGCTGGATTAAAATTTTGTATGCAATTCTGGACTTAACACAGAGTTGATTGGCTAACTCGGGATCACGCTAATGGGTGTAGGGATTATGCGTGAACGAATACAAAGGCAGCATTACTAGTTTAAACCAAAACTACCTAATATTCATTTACTTTTATATGCTGACTGCGTGTACGCTGCACTGCTTTACCAATATTAATGCGACATAGCAAGTTGATAGCAGACATAACGTACTATGAAGGAATCGGCCAGTAGAATACCTTAAAGGCAAGAACCGCTCACTTTAAATTCAAACTTCTTGCACGTCAACTTTCGTACATGCTATTGTTTCGATATCTTGCCAGCATGCGATGATACCTAGACACCAATCAAAAGCAGTACTTACAGCAACATAATACACGCGAGCTTGTCGATGGCGGCCGCGCTGACGCCTAGCAGGGGTAGCGCGAACACCAGCGGCGGCGGCGGCGTCGGCTCGGAGGGGTTGAGTAGTTGGGCCCGCGCTACTCGCTCCACGCACCATATCGCTGTGTGCTGGGCTCGGATGTCCTCTGTGGGATAAGTGGGTGTTAGAGAGTCTGTTTGTGTAGTACCTAAGTGAGGTAAAAAATGTTTTCAAGGTGCAGAATAAAGGCGAGACAGGACTTCGCGCGCAACAGACAAAATCGTTACGGTACTATTGACGGCCCGTACTCTCACCTTCACCTTAACTTGTCGGTGACAAACATTGGGCGGATTATCACCATGGTGAAGGGATTTTTTTTTTTTTTTTTTTTTAATAAATTATTATCACTCCACAGACTTTATGTCCGTGCCTTTTGAAGAGTGGTAATTTTTATGAGATCGTTTTTAATTCTTTTATCTACTTTCTACTCGGTAAGGAAGTTATGGTGAAGGGATTAGCCGGTCAGATTAGCAACCCGCTGACTGCCCAGGATGCGCTGTAGGTAGGTCCAGAGTTATAATTGAGGCGTAGCCTCATAAATAGATCACTCATGCGCAAATCACATAATTTACAATGGAATGTATCGCAGAACGCGCAAAAAAAAGATATACTTGCATCGCGCATGAGGCCGTTAGCATCTAAACTTCAGTCACGTCTCTTGCGCTTTGCGCTCGCTGTAAACCAGGTCTTGTTTCTGCCCCATACTACTACTCCTGCCCTGCCTGTAGAACAGGGTGCTATTAAGACATGACAAGAGTTCTCCGTCACGCTCGCTCTTGAGGCAGCGCGATGTGAGTGAGCGCGATACAAAACTCTTGTCACGTCTTAAATGCGCCCCGTTGTAACCCTACTGTAGCTATAGGTATCTATCTCACCTGGGTTAACCTGCAGTGCCTTCCCCGCAAGGTCCGCTATGAACTCGGCGAGGCTGGAGGCGAGCGCCGCGCCGTGTTTAGACGACTCCATACTCAGGAAGTACTGGCGTGGACGGCTGTTGGAGTATGTCTGTGGAGAGGATTACGGTTTATTAGAGCTGACCGCTGGAATAGAATAGTGCTGACTGATAATCCATTTGTTGGTATATAATGTAACTTCTTACCCAGATTTGGCCAAGCTTTACCTAGATAGCTTTCCTGACAAAAATAGTCAAATGCATAGATATCTTAAGTTGTTTCTATCAGTTGTTGTTTCTAACTTGTAAAAAGCCTTTAGCTATAAAAAATAAAGTTGTTCTTTCTTTCTTCTTCTTTCTTTCTTTCTTACTGCTCATTCTATTGTTAAACCATGAAACTCCTAAAATAAAATAAATTAATTAATTAATCTACATAGATGGTAGATACCTAGAAAGCTGCCTGTCCGCTAAAGCGAAAATATCCGCAACTCCACTCTGCTTCTCCTCTCCTCTCTCCTCTCTACCTACTCGGCAGTAGACAGACCAAAGTCCTCAACTTTCTCCACCCGCTAATCCAGCAACTCACCAAGTTCAAGTACAGACTGGCCATTGCATTCCTAAACCAGTCCAGCGACTAATCCAGCGACTCACCAAGTTCTCGTGCAGGTTGGTGAGGGCGGTCAGTACGGCGGCCTGCTGCAGCGGCTGCGAGCGGTGGAACACGCGGCCCAGCGGGCGCAGGATGTGCGCCGCGTGGCTGGCCGAGTCCGCAACAACCCACTCCACTAGCGACAGGATCCCAGGAGTATCCGGCGACTGATCCACAAACTAGCGACAGGATCTGGGGAGAATCCAGCGACTAATCTACCAACTTACCAAGCTCGAGTAGATCAGTCCAGCGACTAATTCACTCCACTAGCGATCTGAGGAGAATCCAGCGACTAATCCACTTACCAAGTTGGAAAATCTAGCGACTAATCCACTCCACTAGCGACAGGATTTGAGGAGAATCCAGCGACTAATCAATCAGCTTACCAAGTTCGAGTAGATCAGTCCAGCGACTAATCCACTCCACTAGCGCTACGCTCTGAAGAGAATCTAGCGACTAATCGGATCTGAAGAGAATCTAGCGACTAATCCATCGACTAATCCACTTGGTCATTGCATTCCTAAGCCAGACCAGCGATTAATCAAGCAACTTATCCACAAACTCACCAAGTTACAGCAGAGATTGGTTATTGCATTCCTAAACTAGTCCAGCGACTAATCCAGCAACTCCCCCAGTTAGAGTAGATCAGTCCAGCGACTAGTCCAGCGACTCACCAAGTTCTCGTGCAGGTTGGTGAGGGCGGTCAGTACGGCGGCCTGCTGCAGCGGCTGCGAGCGGTGGAACACGCGGCCCAGCGGGCGCAGGATGTGCGCCGCGTGGCTGGCCGAGTCCGCAACCACCCACTGCACTAGCGACAGGATCTGAGGTGAATCTAGCGACTAATCCAGCGACTAATCCAGCAACTTACTAAGTTAGAGTACAGATTACTCATTGGGTGCCCAAACCAGTCCAGCGACTAATCCACTCCACTAGCTACAGGATCTAAGGGTTATCCAGGGACTAATCCAGCAACTCACCAAGTTAGAGTAGATTACTAATTGGGTTCCTAATCCAGTCCACTAGCGACAGGATCTGAGGAGAATCCAGCGACTAATCCATCGACTAATCCACTCCACTAGCGCTAGTATCTAAGGAGAATCCAGCGACTAATCCAACAACTCACCAAGTTAGAGTAGAGATTGGTCATTGCATTCCTAAACCAGTCCAGCGACAAATCCATCAACTCACCAAGTTGGAGTAGATATTACTCATTGCATTCCTAAACCAGTCCAGCGACTAATCCAGCAACTCACCAAGTTGGAGTAGATCAGTCCAGCGACTAATCCAGCGACTCACCAAGTTCTCGTGCAGGTTGGTGAGGGCGGTCAGTACGGCGGCCTGCTGCAGCGGCTGCGAGCGGTGGAACACGCGGCCCAGCGGGCGCAGGATGTGCGCCGCGTGGCTGGCCGAGTCCGCGCTGATCCATTCCACTAACGACAGGATCTGGGTAAAGGAAAGGCTTGTTTAAAGGATATACGAAAGTAATTTTAAAAAAACTACAAAAATACACACCAATCTACACTTATTGACAGTCGTTTAAATCAGAGCAGCACTTAAACTCCTTCATCTTCAAGACCTCATTTACCTCAAGCTCTGTGCAACCTTATCATAACCAACAGCCGCGGTACGGGTGTCTTATCGACGTCAATAAACTCGCTAATGCTCGTTCCACCAATAACATTGCCGTATTTATGGCTAATCGCGATATAGTGACGTTCATCTTCGTCGATAATTAACCCGTGTAGCGGCAACAAGACCTCACCTCATGGAAGTAGTCCTTCTCGTTCCACAGCGGCAGGTACTGGGCGAGGAAGCGCGTGACGACCGGCACCCCTTGCATGAGCGTGCGCTGGAGCGTCGCCAGCCGAGACAGGAGTAGGCGCTTCTCTGCGTAGCTGTGAGTAGAGGTGTGGAGGAAGCCTGGGGGGAGATGGTAAGTGGTTAGCTCTAGACTAGCGATAGGTGGAAGATACAGCGAAGACCTTTGCCTAGCAGCAGCAGTGGTCGCTAACCTAAGCGTCAATTCACACGTACCACAACCACACCACGTCGCAGCGACATAATGTGGTCAAGCTGTGGTTACGTGTGAATAGTGTGGGCTTTTTGCAGTTGCGTTGTGGCAAAATGTCGATGTGGTTGTGTTGTCGCTGTCGTTGCGATGTGGTAACCACGTGGTCGTATGCATTTAATAGGGAGAGGAGGTGGTCGCGGTGCCGCCGCCGCGTGGCGGCGTTGCCGACGCGATGTGTTTGCGATGTGGTTGCGATGTGGTCGTATTACACAGGTGGTCGATGACAACGGCAAAATGTGGCACGTGTGAATTGGATTATTCATTTTCAATACAAAATATACGCCCGACCACACGGCGTGGTTGTGGTGTGGTTGTGGCTGTGGTGTGGTTGTGGTACGTCTGAATTGAACCTAAGGATGTCTTGTCGGTAGGTATAACACATACCTAAGCTTTGTTCTTAGGAACCATGTCATCGATTTATCATGAAATTAAACAGAGAACCAATTTTTTTTAGCATGCCCCAAATTGCCACATAGCACTAGTGGAGGTTAATATAACATATAGCTAAAAAACATAGCAAGTGATTTGCTCGCAACGAATAGCATTCGCTTTATGAACGCGCAAATGCTGCTATAATTATAACGCGACGCGCCCTCGCGATCTTAGCTCGCAAAATTGGACAGCGTCTGCCCGCGGCCGTTGCCACGACGCTACTGCTAGAAATAGCGGAGCGGCTCCGCGATTTCTCGCAGCCGCGAGACGTGGCGCGCGATAACCGCGCAGGCGATATTCACTTGCTTTGTAGCGTCTCGCTCTCTCAACGGTGCAACGTCGCGCGACTCGCGTGTGAGAGAGCGAGACGCTGCGAAGCTGCAAGCTTCACTACGCAATAGCGCTCCGCTATCTGCTGAAATTAGCTCCGCAGTCGCGATTTGGCAACGGCCACGGGTGGCTGCTATGCTAATTGTGCCTCGCGCAACGTTACGAATTACGATCGCGTTGTTTGTTTTGTTGCATTTGCGTGCTGTAAATAAATATTTGTAAATATACATAATAATAAATAGTTTAAATAGTAACGTATTAAAATAGGTATAGTGTTTATTTAGGTTTAGTGTAAAATTGAAAATAAATAGTGTTTGTGTAAGTGTAAATAGGTACTTTCTAACGGACAATTTGGTTCTGAGGACAATTTCGTATTTTAAATGTTTTGTGATTGTGTGTGATTGAACTTTGACTGGACAATTTACCTATCTTTACTTTACGTGTGTTTTCGTAAGTGGATGAAACATTGAAAGGATATTACTTTGTGGTTTTAAAGTGTTTTGTGTAAATAGTTATTGCAATTAAAGAACGTTTGACAATAATTCATAAAAATGAAGAGAAACAGTGATGTGCCATTATGGAAACAGTGATGTGCCATTATAGACAGTCCTAAGCCTGTAAAGTATGAAGGAAAGTTCTTTTTTTTCACAATTTTTTTTTCTCATCAATTTTTTTTTTTGCTCTTCAATATCGTTATAATGTAGCGGATTAAATAACCTGCTATAAATGTGTAACATAGCGTCTGTAGCGTGTTATCGAAATGTAGCCGTTTTTCCCACCACTACATAGCACATGCCTCCATATCAACTCAATGAAATTTGTAATCAGAACCCTCTGTTGAATAATTATGGAACTTTAGGTTTCGTACGCAACATTTCAACGACGACGACGCACTCGAAAACGCAAAAACTAATTTGTAAGTGCTGCCATCTGTGTAATTTCATAATAACTTGCTTGTATCAGGGTGTAACTGTAATTTTATAACAGTGAGTACTTTTAAATATCAAATAATTCACCGCTAGGCGTTGAAGCTTGGAAGTGCTTGTCAAGACCAAGAAGACAATATACGCGCTTCTCACGAGGCCTATATCCAGCAGTGTACCACCAGTACCACCACTTACGTGTAAACCTCCCGGCACACTTACGTGTCGTATCGTGACGCTTTGTTTCATACATTTCGCATAACGTGTTGCGACACGACAAGACATGCCAATATGTCATGTATATCAGTTTCATACATTTAATATGGTGAGGGCACCATATTAAATGTATGAAACTGATATGCGTCTGACGCGTGATACGATACGACACGACACGTACCTAAGTATATTTCCGCCTTAATTATAATAACAAAATAACTCCCCAAACTCACAGTTCTTCAACAGATGGTGCAGATCGTGCGACAGGAAGGCGTGCTCGCTATCGGACGCAGTAGCCAGCATGGCGAGGCCCGCGTCGTTGAATAATAGAGCCAGCAGCCGCGATCAGCGTGGTGGACTAGGCCTAAAACCCTTCCTTCATTGGGAGGACACCCGTGTCCCAGCAGTGGGGACGTTATGGGTCGTGATGATGACTAATTATCATTAAAAAACTCACAGTTCTTCAGCAGATGGTGCAGGTCGTGCGACAGGAAGGCGTGCTCGCTATCGGGCGCGGTGGCCAGCATAGCGAGGCCCGCGTCGTTGCAGAGTAGGGCCAGCAAGCGAGCCGGCCGGGACAGCTCGTGGCGGAGACTGTACTCGATGAGGGCTGACGGTCTACGGAGATGTGTGGAATTAGCAGAAGTAGATTTTCTTCTTATGGTGGCTTACATCTTAATTTTGATTTTGGTACAAGCCACTCTTAGTGTCGATGAGACACATTGGACCAGTGTTGGTTACAGTGCTGAAAGGATTGGCCAGTCAGATTTCATCTAACCATGCGTTTTTATTTCTAACCCATGCGGAAAAGAAACTATGCAATATTGAATAATCATTAAAAAAAACTTACTCAACAAAATCAAAATAGTTTTTCTGAGACATTTTGCTGTCATACTGTTTAGATCCCACATTGCTAAATTCCATGTTTGGTATGAGGGGTTGCACTTTCTTGTTTCCCTGTACAGAAAAAAAAATGTAAATAAATTCATAACCATTCGAAAGCAAAAATAATAAAAATGAAAGATGTTTAATAAAAATAAACTTTTAAAATATATTCGTCAACTCATCATAAAATTTAATTGATTCCAAAATGTGAACATAATAGCCACAATAATTTGTCTATTCAGTTGAAATAGTAAAACTTACTTTCATGTTCATTGGATTGACCCAGTGAAGCCTCTGCTTCTCTTCATTCAAGGTATTTCTGAGAGCCTGAAATTTCACAAAACTTATAACAAATTGTTTTATGGGAGTGTTGCAAAGATTTTAATAGGTCATCTACTAATGTTATTTACTAACTCACCACTAAACCGTCAAGTGTGCATAAAAAGATACAAATATGCAGAGAAAGAAGACTCTTTAGAATTGTAATCACATCACAGGGTATGGAAATGAGCTTTCACGGATCAGCCTAAGGTTACCATATTGTATCATTTTAGTATCATCACAAACAGAAAACTGTAAAGATAGTAAGCTGGTAAAGCCATTGTATACCTAGATAAATATCTGGCTCGGCCAGGAAACAAACCCATGAACCTCGGTACAGTAGTCAGAATCACTAACCACTGAGCCAGCTGGTCATTAATTATCAGGATAACTACAATAGGATCCTACCTGGTAGCGTCCGAATCTCTGTTTCAGTCGGATATTGGGTTGCTTGAATGTGGAGGGCACAGAGAACACTGGAATACTCTCGGGCACACACTCCGGCTTGTACGACTTGAAGAGACCAAGAAGCGCTTGGATTTGGCGGCATTTACTCTGTTAATTAAAAAAATAATTAATTTCATAATTTATCACATAAATAAATACTACATAGTAAAGTAGTTATACATTATATACCACATAACTACAAAATCTCTTTTTTCTTTAACTTACTCTTATAGCTTCTCTCTTTTTGGCTACATCGAGCAGCTCTAGGACTCGCCTCCTTGTGATGTCCATAGGTTTAGTCAAAGTGTACACCAGCTTAATTGCATGAGGTGTCTGGAAAATTAAAATATTTATTACTTATTTGAAATAATAGTAAGATAGTGGGATTTATGCTGCACATAAATAATTATTGGCATATAAATTACTAAAAGAATGTTAGGTAGGTACCTACCTATCGGCATAGGTACTTACCAAAACTTCATATGTGACCAACATATAGAAAATCTCATAATAGACATCAAGGTGTTTCAAATCAATAGCATCAGCCTCCATGGCAGCTGAAAATAAAATTAGTTAAGTATAATAATTTTAGAAATTGTAGAACTAAGTTAATTGGAAACTGGGAACCAGGGACCCAGTTCTTCAGTTAATTAGCTTCTGCCCATATTTCAGTAAAAGCATTCTTAAACCATTCAACTTAATTTTTATTATCATTATGAAAATTTACTTCATAGGGTTATTTCTATAATCTACGACAGTAGGGGGTATCTAAAATACTCACCGGTGAGCCAGTCCAGAACGAACCCAATCCTGGTGTAGCTGGTCTGGTTCTGGAAGTTGGCGAGCAGCCAGCGCATGGCGTAGTCTACCGAGCGCGGCTCCAGCCTGTCCCTGGGCACTAGACACATGCCGATACTCAGCCATTTTGTCACCGCTGGAATGTGTAATAAGTAATAATAGTAAGTATTTCTTTTCAGAAGATGTGTACAATAATCTTATAGTAGGCATAAGTGTAAGTATAAGTTACTTAAAAACTTGTATCAGTGTTGTCCTTTTTAAAATACTTGTAGTAAAGCTGTAGATGAAATATTTTTTTTGATAGGCATCGGACTAGCTAGGATGCTGCTTAAGTATTTCTACATGGGCTAATTGCTGTGAGTAGGTCAAAAGACAGGTATCATAACAGACCCTAACCATGAGATCTGAGAATTTTAAAAACTTACTAAAGGTATTTAGTACACAAATAATACATACGTAATGACATATTTAGCCAGACTCTGAGTAAATTGTGGAATTCTTCATAGTCCAAGCCATTTGAATCAACAATTTCAGCCAGTTCTTCAATCTTATCGCTAAACTCATCTTTATCGAATCCTTTTCTCAGGGATTTAATGTAATCAATTATATCCCCTACGTCTGCCATAATTGTAAAGAGGTAATTCCACTGAAAATTGTGTTATTTTCATTAAATTCACTCCGTGACTCCGTTTACTTTCTCAAAATCGCTATTCAAAACACTAAAACCAAACAAATCTTTTGAAACACAAAATCCGTTGGTGTTTGGTGTTCGCACAAAAACAAACAGCCGTCAACGTCAACCAAGCGTGTTTTTGTCTATGCCATTCTAACTCTATGCGTGTCTATGCCATGCTCTATGGTTGTAACTATGCAGTGATGTGCCACGTGAACGTGAAATTATTCATCGAATTTATATTACAAAACGTCATGTTAAAATTATCGATACCTTAATGTATAAAGCTGAACGTCCACTGCCAGCTAAACTATATCTCGCATAGTTTTTCATAGTTATATGTCCGTAGTTAGCGGTGGACGCACATGACATGTACAATAATTGGCTCAACTATGCGAAAACCTGCACATCTAGATATATATGCTACAGTCGACGAAATATAATAGGCCCGTTTGGACAGCTACACAAATTTGCTATTTACTTGATGAAATACATAAAAAGACACATAATCTGGTTTATTATTGAACGGCCGAAAGAAAAAATAACTTTAAAAGCACCACAAGTTAGGTACTTATTGATTAGATTTTTTATGATTTAGGTTTGACACTAACTGTCATCCCATACATTTCGGAGATGTCCTTTTATATTTCGACGACTTACGACTCACGACCTATCATATTGGTACAAATTTAATGTACAGCTAGAAGTGGGTTACTTTAGAGAAACCTGGCAGTCACCTCTGACTAACCCTTCGGGGATTACAGTCGTGACCATAATATTATTGGGGGTGGTCAGGGTGTATAAATAATACACAACTTATAAATTCGTATTTCACTTTGTATTAACCAAGTTATCTCGCCAAGCGTTCCCAACGGAGTGGAAGTGTGGCTGTCTTACTTCTAGTTTATAAAGCAACTAAACTTATAAGAGGATGTCCGGCTTAAATAATTAAATGCGAGTCAAGTTGACAAACGTCAAACTAAATCATACTTCCGCTTGAATAAAATTGTGTGAAATACCGGATATCCTTTATAAATTTAAGAAATACATTTAATCAGATTAACAACAAAATCATACTTCCGCTTAAAATTATTTTCCGGAAATCCGGCAAAATAAATGAAATAGCTATCTAATCAAATTAACAACAATCAAGCTACTTCTGATTTAAATTATTACGGAAATCCGCTAGAATTATACAAAACAATTTATAACAATATTTATGCTCGGCATACAGTGAAATATTTATTAAAATGCTATTTAGCAATATTCTTAGCATTTAACTAACTCAATCATTGAAAAATCATATTTATTAAATATCAATTATTATAATATACCTTACAATATGCAGGTATACTTAGAATATTTACAGAACTGAAATGAGTTAATTTCAAGAATACTCGATAATAATTATAATAAGACATCACTAAAATCTATCGAATGTTTGTCTTGTTTATGCTCGGAAACTCAGAATATTTTAACTTCTACTAGATCTCAGAATAATAAGTCTCGCTTCGAATGCAACACAAGCTTGTTTTTCCTGGGGTTTTGTTTCAGATTACCTAATTTGTTAATATAATAACACATTAAAGTATAATAACAAAAATGCATTTAAAATAAAATAAAAAGGATTTGTTATAGACTGTAACACACTTCAAAAACACATTTAGGTTACTCTACCACGCTATATTGTCTATGATTAGTTTATGTCTACATTAGTATTACCATACCAAACATATTTGCCACACTCTTAGCAAAAATATAAGACTTGAAAAACCGTTCGTCGGTCGTCTCGTAAAAAAACGGGTGAATATAATTATTATGCTTTAAAAATATCTCATGGTAAATAATATATCCTTACTAAGATCTGTTTTCTTCTTCTTTATTCCCGCTACTGCTGGGATCTGTATTGTACTGCAATATTATTACTCAAGCGTTGAAATGATGAGAGAATTGGAGAAACCGATTTGATAACATAGTGTTTGGACTATCGTTACTCAATTTACTCACATTAATATTTATTATACTCCTCTGTTTTTAAGTAGCCTGTGTAGTGTTCCACTGCTGGGCAAAAGACTCCTTATAAATTGACCGTTCCCTATCCGCTTTTTTTACTATACAGGTGAAACATTTTCAATTCTCCATAGAAAATTTTATGGTCACGTAACTTTTTACTTTGGAGGAGCCAGTTTTTGGCGAATTTCCAAAAGTCGCAGGACAAAAGCTTGTCAGAATGACCCCCTGAGTCACCCCCTTTCGGCTTAGTATATCCTTTTTGCAACACCCTGTATGCCTCACTGTCTAACTTATTGTTCGTAAGGTTCTCTCCTTCAAATTTCTATCAAATATCTTGACAGTGAGTGACAAAACAGTTCAATGGCTAAAAAGTTCAATAACTTTTTATGAATAACTAACTGGGTTAAACTTAACGCCATGATAATAACCTAAATCTATTACGATAATCATCACTTAAAAGTCAGTTACTTTTCTGCTTTTCGTAATGAACGCCACATCTACAACATTCTGTCCTGTGTGGATGTACAATTTTTTTTTTGTTACTCCTGTGAGATCACCTACTTTATTCAAATTAAACTTAATAATTTTATACATACTTAAGAATGCATGCGCACGAAACGATTCGAGTATCGTTTTATGCTGATTTATTTTTAGATGTAGCCAATTCTATTCATAGTTAGGCTGGTATTATCAAAAATCATAGACAAGACGCAAGCCTCACAAAAGTGTCAAAACGAAAGAACGAATTGTCGTTTTTGAAGTAAACAGTATGGATATTTGCCAATTGAATATTTGAGAAATTATGATTCAAATCTACTATAAACAGTGAATTATATTCATGCGTCTTAAAGAAGCTTAAAAATGTGGCCTACGCTCCTAAATTTAACACGCGACGACTGTCGAAGGACGCTTCGGAGACTTGGTATAAAATTAGTCCTAATGGCTTGCATTTTCCCTCCTCTGCTTTTCTTAGACGAATTTTATCCTAGCGTTGTTATTATTTGCCTTAACTATAATAATATTCATATGGCCTAAGACATGCTTTATATTATTTCCAGAATTGGAAGCATATTCGAATATGATCGATGTGTTTAGAGCACAAGGGGCATTGGAGGACAACAGAAAAAAGATATTGGAGGAACTGCGCGCCGTTTTGCATATAAGCAATGATCGGCACAGCGCCGAGGCACGCCGAGTGGCCAATGACGAGTTATTAGCTACCATTGCAGAACAGTAAGTTTGGATTTAACTTTTTTACTCATATAAATTTACTAGACTTGTTGATTTATTTTTAAAATCAAGTGCATGTGTTAGTACTTCAAGCAAAGATGGCTGAAAGCACAGTGAGAAAAGGTTAGTTTCTTGTACAGATTGCTTCAATCCATATTTTACTCTAGTTTTATGCAGTTATGTTGGCTTCATTTTTTGTACTTTTTTCTTGAAAAAGTTATACTGTGGTTATTAGTAAATTTTGAAATTTCTTGGCCTCATAGATAGTATCATAAAGAATGACATACCTTACTAAATGCATTCAGAGGAGTCTTTATACAAATATTTTAAAATAAAAACACACACATAATTAATTTTGGTTGTAAATAGCTTTTTTTATATTATTTCATAGTTTATAGTATAAAATTTAAATAACTATACATAAGATTGATATTTCATTTAAGCTTCAGTGTTAATTCAATGAATTTCTAGTAGCTGTAATTTTCACTTAAACCTTGGTATTCTAATGAACATTGTTTTAGGCTTGCTGGACCAAACACTGGACTGGGATGGATTTGCGAAGGCAGAAGGAGGATACCTCTCATGCCTCGGGGAATACCGCAAACTATGTACACAGAGATTGCGGATAAGGCTGCCGAGGCCTTCGTAGCAGAAAACAAGGAGAGGTTGGAAAAACTGTCTGAGAAGAAACAAGAGGAAACCAATACTAATGATGATGACATGGAAATTGATGAGACGGTGGAAAGCCCACTTAAAGAAGAAATTGTGTACCCACCTGTTGCTATGGAGGATCAAGCCATTAAGGTTATTGTCTAATTAATCTTTTTAGTATTCTAATTATAAAATTTGTGAATAAAGTTATATTTATTAAGCTACTATTGTCATAAACACACTCCAAACAACTGCTTATGGTCACTCAAGACCGAGTGCATGTTACAGTGACTACAAAAATAAATAAAAAATAAGCTACTTTTAATAATAATTGCTCAAACTTTATTTAATTTTTAGATCTGGGAGGAGGAACAGTTGAGTCGCAAGAGGAAGGTTCCAGAAACTGGATCCATCCCGGATGACAGTCCTCCACCCGTGAAGAACGTCCGCAACATCACACCCAACACCAGCCAGAAATATCTCAACCTATCACAACTGTATTCTAAGTTTTCACAGCCTGCCACAAGTTAGTATACAGCATGTTCCATTAAGTTGTTAAACATATATCAAATTAATAAAATATATGTTTCCTTGCATAACACTTCAAAGTAAATATTCACCGTTGATAATTCCTTGCAGATAAACCATCAGGTCAGTCGAAGCACTCATACAACCAAGTGAGCAAAGTGTCAACAAGCAAATCGAACTCGGGCCAGCCGCAGAAACGCGGACAAAACAAGCAACGCGCGCCGCGGCAGAAGCACCCTGGCAAGATCGTCGTCTCCAAAGCACAAATGAAGAAGGCAGCCAGAAAAGAGATAGTAACTAGTAGTCCAAGCAAACAGTTCCCAGCGGCGCTAAAGATGGAGCTGCAAGCAGCACCAAATAGTTTCCAAGCGAGCTACGCGAAGTCGCTGATAGGAGTGTGCAAGGACGAGCAGCCGGAGCTGAGCGCCGGCGCCGCCGCCCCCGCGCCCCCCGAGCTGTCCGCCCCCCCCGACCCCGCGCCGCACCTCGCCCCGCACCCCGCCCCGCCGCCGCCCATCAAGCACGCCGCCTCCGGGAAACCCTGCCAACTCATCATCAAGAAACGAGGCGACCACATACCGGCCGACAAAAAAATACAAATGACCGATGTCAAAATACTACAAAAACCGAACGAGAACATCAAAGTGCTCTCGAACCGTCCTGTGGTGCTCACCAACTCGGCGCACAAACACATTGGTACGCCGAGCAAGCTAGTGGCGACCAAGGTGATCGGCCCCGTCGGCAAGCCTACGCACTCACCCGTCGCCGTCACCGACAAGATGATAGTGGTCTCCAAGCCTCCAGACCAGAGCATAGCCAACTCTAAGATAGTGATGTCGTCGTCAGTGTCGACGCCGAGCTCGACCGTGAGCCGCAGCAGCGTGTCGCCGCGGGTCGGCGAGACCATCACGGCCAAGGGCATCCCCGCCACCGACATCAAGGTGTCGGCGGCCAAAACCTTCCTATTAAATCCTAAGTCTGGCCAGAAAATGGTGGTAGTGCCGGCGAGGGCGCGGACGAAACCGGGTCCAGACGGTCAACAGCTGCCGCTCATACAGTTCAAGGGCATGCCGACGGCGATGCGGCTGCTGCCGGTGAGCGCGCCCGCCGCCCCCGCCCCCGCCCCCCCCGCCGCGCGGCCCAGCCCCGTCACCGTGGTGGCCGGCCGCGGCTCCGCGCACCCCACACCACCCAAGGTGGTCAGCGTGGAGCCCATCAAGACCGCCAACATGGCCGACATCGTCCCTGTAAAAGGCCTCACTCCGCTCAGCACGCCGAAGACATCCAAACCCATCGTCCGACCTGCCAGCGCGAAAGGCAACGTCATCGTAGTACAAAAAGGCGCAACTATAGGCAAAGCATTATCATTCACCAAGAATGGCAACGATATGTCCAAGATCATCATGGGCAAGAACGTGAACCAGCTGCTGCAGGCGAAGCAGGAGCAGGCGGACGCGAAGGGCGCCGGCAACGTGATCGTGCTGGAGCTCAACAACGACCAGGCGGCCCGCACCACCACCATGTCCGAGATCCTCGACAGCCGCGCCACCAACCCGCCCCGACTCTCCGACACAGACAAAAAGGAAACTCCCAAAATAACGGAAGACACGCCGGTGCTATTCGACACGCAAATCACAGATGAAACGTGCAACGCGAGCAGTTTAGACTCGACGGCCGAAAGTATAGGAGATATTGCCCCCGAAACGGCTATACCTAGTATTGTTAAGGAAGATTCTAAAGCGAATTTTAGTAAAGACCAAGAGGGAGCGAAGGACTCGTCGAGTGTCACGGACTGGGAAATGGAGCTGGAAACTGTGACGAGGAAAGGCAAAGATGACGATAAACTGAACTCCCTGCATTTAGACTTGGGCATGTCCAGCGATAGTGACTCAGACTACATTGGGGAGAGTCAAAAAGCTAAAAGTAAACATACAACAAGCATGGCGGCGACGATACCTCTAGGTAAGTTGCTACTTTAAATAACATGAGTATGTAAAATTATTATTCTATTTCATCCATTGTACAAGTTTAAAGCATCTCATGATATTTTCAGGTGTAACATCAAGTCAAGTGATCTACGAGACGGCGAGCGGCCTCTCGCACGCGACGCGGACGCTGCTCAGCCAACTGCAGGACGAGGGCTCCTCCAGCAACGACTCCTCCTTCGCACTCAAGTCCAAAGAGAAGGCTAAAGACGACACCAAATGTGACCACTCGCTAGAATCGGAAGCTCTCAACAAAGCCAAGGAAAAACTCACGGAGAAAGTGGCGAAATCTCAGTTGAAAAGGATAGATATATACAGTACAGCGATAAGCTCGTCGGATATTAATTTGGATGCGTTTTCGTATTTGGATGAAGGTATGATGGCTGGGGACGAGGAGCCGCGGCGCGCCGGGCCCTCATTGGACGAGCAGCTCAGTCGGCTATTGGCTGATGACTCGCAGGCGTCCACAGACTCACAGACTGTAAGTGACAGCTCCCCGACCACTAAACCATGAGCAATAAGTGCTATAGTGTAAGTTTCAAAATGGCGCCCAACGCGCGGACATTCGCGTGTCACTGTGTGTGTAATTTATTATTTGGTTGGTAATTACCTAAATCATTTTCTCCAAGCACGACAGGTTTATTTCATGAAATACTACGTTGACAATTTGTAGCAATACAGTTTTTGACGACCATCATCTCATTTAGGGATAAAGGGAATCTACGTTACAGTAGATGTTTATTCAATAATAATAAGTCGTACCTATTAATATGTAGGTAGTGTTATTTCATTTGTTTAGCTGTTAAATAAGGTTACAACCTTTAAAATACCGTTTCAAACTTCTGTTATGTATGGTAATGTAACCATTTCTTTTATCAGAAACCATAAACATTCTCCTACCGTTTCTAATTCTTAAAACAGTTTCCACAAATAATCAAAATTATTGATGTGTATAGGTAAATCTGTCTTATTAGAATGGTTAACAAGGTTGAGTATGTCCTATTAGTAACATTAATGTTCAACTATTATTTAAAAGACAAGTACACAACAATACATAATGTATTATATTCCTTATAATCATAACATTTGATATGTACAGAAATAGGCACCCAGTAGTTTAACCTCAGTCAGTAACTAAGTATAAGGTCATATTTTTGTATCGCACAAACTTATACTATTTTTAAGTTTCATATATTATTTACGGTTCAGTGGTGGTAAATGAATTGAGTTACAGTATGTTTGGTGTTGTTACAAATGTTAGGAACTTTTCTGTTATATTATTTCTGGTAGCATTTTATTTGTACATGCAATTGCCCATAATATATTTATAATAACTATAAATAACATATCCATGTTTCTCGTTAATAACTTCTGTTATATTTTGTAATATAATAATTACTTCTTTCTGTTCTAATGTTAGTATGTATTTACATATTTAAACAACTTCTTTTAGTGAATAATGCATTAAATAAAGACTGATTCAAAATATTTTTGGAACTAGATCCGTGCACAGTATTGGTTATCATTCGTAATATCGCGCTTATCTTGACCATCTTTTAAACATTAAAAAGCAGCAATATATTAAAACAACAAAAAATAAAAAGATGTATAATCGAAGCAATATGGCTAATCTTCTAAATTGGAAATGCAAGTGTTTATCAGATGTGATTTATAGTACGTTACTTTAGGTGTTTGTTTAGTTATAATGTACCTTTTTGTTTGTGTCGAAGTAAGGTAGTTTGTAGTAGTGCAATGAGTGTCTTATTTTGTGTTCCAAATAGGGCAGAGGGTACAATACGCTAGCTTGCTCTCTCAGTAAGATTGTAATGCTCAATGTACGCCCTAGAAAGAGACGGATGCAACATCTCTTAGCTATAATAAGCGCGTTCCTCCAACGGGTCGGTTGTAGTGAAATGTTATGTGAATGAGTAGGTAGTTAAGGCAAAGTTGATGCAACTTTAGTTGCGTGACATTCTGACGAGGCGTAATTTGGTACATATTTCTTGCATCGAGGTGCACTCTAAAGAAATAGTGCCATTTGTAGTTGTAATGTTGGTATGACAAATTTGTAAATATATTTTTATTGTAATATCATTGACGAATGTCGACTTATAGAATGTATTAGTGTATTTTGTATCATAATAATAAAATTGTACGAAACTCATGTTTTAAGTAACCTGGTTAAGATTAGGATGTATAGAAGTAAGTAAAATTGGTAAGCGATGCAAGTCAATATGTTTAAGATTGTTGCCACGACGTGGATAATGTGTTCTTGAAATTATTTTTAAGCAAGAAACCTCAAAGGTATAAATATTTTGAATAATTCGTATTTTGTAATATAAATTTTGTATAGGCAATGTTAACGATTGACCTGCATCAATTTTTTTTCGATAACAAAAAGCGTAAAGTAGATACGTCCTTTCGTTTGTCAGCTGTAAATATTTTGCGTAGATTTGTCCTTAGAAAATCACTGGAAACATGTTAATACAATTTCTGTGTTTTTGCATCAAGTTTATTTTATCTACTTATTTTAACAATAAAAGTTTCATCATAATCCCAACTTTTCCTTTTATGACTCATTTAACATAAAGTAAAACGAAAAAATAAGACACAAAAATATAATAACTATGTTTTTATTTTTAACTAATAAACATAATACGTATATTAAATCATAAAAAGCATAAAATCTCAATACAAAGATGACACATGCATAAATAAATGCTACAAATGCTTAAAAATAACATAAATCGAAAAAGATATAGGTATAGGTGTCACTATGTGCCGAAAAATCTCACTGTTATTTAATTCTGCCAAAATATAGACGTTCATAACGTTTTTCTTAAGATCTAAATTACATATTGCTTTGGTAACACTCAAAAAGTCGATACAGAAACAAATACAACTCAGAAAGTGAGTGTGCGCAATGTACATAATACAGTGTACATAATAATAATAAGTTTGTGTTCATTTAAACAATTTTATGGCGTACTTGACCCCAGCGCTAATCCTAAGCTCTCGGCAGTTACAATTCTTTCGTTCCTGAATCTAATAGGTTAGTCAATACATGTATCGACTCGGCAGCCGTACCACTATATTTTGGTACGCTATTTGAGTTCAAATGCGAAAATTTTAATGAATTTGACACATTTCCAGCAACGAGGAAATCATTAGTTAACTCTCCAGCCCTATTTGACGGATCTATGCTCGGGTCTTATTAAATTCTAGTCAGTGGCTTAGGAAGACGTCACTTTGTGCATGGCTTCGGCGACGTAGTTCACGTTCTTGGACGAAATTCCGGCGACAGAGATACGGCCGTCCTTGGTCAGGTAAATGTGGAAGTCCTTGGTCAACTTGGCAACCTGCGAATACAAGAAAAACGTTAATAAATGCGTTATATGTAAAGTTAATCAACCACTTATTACTTTTCATATTTGGTTTTAGAACTTATAATCTAGGAAATGTCATTGCTGCATTTATATACTTGATAGTGGTGGCCATATTTAGATACCTAGGAAAGTTCAAAATGGCCGCTCTAATCAGGTGAGGTGGTGCACTCTACACAGTATATCTATAAGTTTGTTCATATTAACTTCCAAAAAACCAGCAACAGCAGTTGTAGTTCTCTGACCAGTCTGAAAGAGTCCTACTATGGCACTCCTTGGAAGAGGCACTATGTACCTAACCTAAGAAGAGGATTTCGTTTGAATGATTATGATCATGATGCTAGTATCATCTGTAAGGTTTTACCTGTTCAGGCTTCAGCCCGGTGTAGCAGAACATGCCGATCTGGTCGGTGATGTGGCACCACTGCTGCTTGTTGCCGGCGCCCTCGATGCCGCTGCGCAGCCGGTGGCGCATGTCGATGATACGGTCCGCCATCTGCTTCACGTCGCATAGCCTGCGGGGATAGTTATGTTATGCGGCTATATAATATGCAGTCAAGGTGGAAGCTGTATTATCTAAAGTCTCTTTGTTAATATCAGATACAGGCCCGGTTGACCTTAATGAGTAATAGTTGGATAGAACTTTCATCTAACCATTCAGCATAGAAACACGAAGTGTGCGACGATATTCCTACGCTACGGTTGGTTTCTTGGCTTGGCATGCATTGAATGCGATTGCTCCATGCTATAATTGGTCATAATAACACACGAACAGTCTCATCCGCTCGAATACCACGCTCTATAGGTATAACAACTCACCGGCGACTCGACTCTATGCTAGATTTTATTATAGATGCTATATATTATGCTAGATATTTAAGCCCTGTGTCATATGTTCAAGGTTTAATTTAAAAAAATGATTATAAAGTAGTGTACAACGAGTGGCCTATGCATCGTAAACTAAATGTCTAGAAAAACTAAAGGAGTGTGAGTAGAGTTGCTGCCGCGTTGGCGTGGAGTTGTTATAATGTGCGAAGACCTTATTCGGGGCAGTGGGTTGCTTTGAGTTGCTTGAAGACCAGATAATCTTACCAAGTCTGCTTGAGCTGTGCATCAGACAGTATCTCTGTGACGATGCGTGCTCCGTACAGCGGCGGGTTGGAGTACATGGTGCGGATCATGATCTTCACTTGCGACATCACCTTGGCCGCCGTCTCCGCGTCGCCGCAGTCGAAGGTTAGAGCGCCGACACGCTCGCCGTATAGACCTAAAAAGAAATTGAGTTTAATCTGTGGCAGTTGTGTGCTGTATCTATCGGGTTAGGAGTCAAGTCGACCTCTAGATATCCTAGACAGTTGAATAGCGACGCATTTGTGCATGTTATGTTTGCTCATTATGGCTGCTTTAAATGCTTGACCAGGTTATGGACCAATCACAGGACTGATATTTCGCCGGGCTCTAGCATGTTTAACACATTCCAGTGTAGATAAATATCTACCTATGTATTGGTTAGGTATGTGATGTGCAACATTGCATTACGTCTATAAAACCTTCGGTTCTAATAATAGGATCTAGTTTAGTTGAGTTGTTGCCAGTGAGAAACATTTATTGACGTAATAAAGCCACTTGGTGATAAGATAAGAGTTTAAGGTCACTCACTGTGACTTTTTAGTTTTTTCGTCCAACGCGTAATGTGAGTACCTAATTTGATTGATTAGGGTGTAACAATGTTGTTTACTTACAACAGTTTTGCCTCACATCCTATGGAAGTCAATGCACATTTGTATACGTCTGTACAGTACAACCCACACTCTCTGCTCTCTTACAAGACTATTTTGGGGACCATCCGCCACTGTGTCCTAGTCACAATTTGCCATAGTTTGTTAATCCTCGAAGTAAAAACCTGCCACGTCATACCCTGGACCTTGACGGAGGGCTGCACTAAGAACCTTGCCTCACTAGGACGCCATAGTAACGGAGTGAGGCTGGTCTTTAAAGAGTGTGACCTTCTTCCTACAGCACTATAATACACACGTTGCAGCATTTACACAGCGAATTCGTTGCGGTCGCTCAACAAATGCGCAGCAAACACGTCGCGGACACGCAACGAATGCGTTGCGATCGCGCACTAAAAACGTAGGGAGCAGGCTTTGATCCCGCATTTAGAGCCATATCATACGATGTTTGTGTTGTGTGTATCATACGAGCGGCTTGCGAGCGTCCTTACAGCGGAGCGAGGGCGCAGTGAACACGTTGCAGTCGTGCTGCGATAACGTTGCGTTCACGCAACGAATGCGCCGTAAACATTTCACGCACGCGCAATGAATTCCTCGCGTACATCTAGCTAGTTTACGACCTAAAGTGCACTAGGTTAAGGCTAGATTCTTCTTTCTTTCTCACCCATGTTCTTGGCGAAGCTCTGCGCCAGCGTGACCTGGTGTCCGTCCTGCACGAACCGGCGGACAGCCAGCGCGTCGTGGTCCACGTCGCCGGTGGCGAAGCCCTGGTACGCCATGTCGAAGAACGGGAACAGCTTGCGGTTCTTGATGGCCTGGGGGAGAGGGAGGGTGGATTAGGGTTGAAAGTAGTTGGTTAAGTTACGAAGAATTTTGTTTATGATAATTTGTTTAGTCATGTAGTGACTTATTGAGTCTGTTCTGGTTATTTCGAGGTGATTAGTGTTAGTTTGGAACATACAGGTTTGAG
This sequence comes from Plutella xylostella, assembly GCF_932276165.1. NCBI lineage: Eukaryota > Metazoa > Arthropoda > Insecta > Lepidoptera > Plutellidae > Plutella > Plutella xylostella. Next base: position 2,804,552 of record NC_063984.1, on the reverse strand, counting down.
GCCCCTAAGGACATAAGAAAGCCCACATTTGTTGTGTGCCTTTCCACCAGAGATATGCTGCAGCTATACTGCGATGATGTGAGAGAAATCCGTTTCCATCACTACTATGCTATGTGGACATAATGTCATAATAAACATAATTGATTGATCAAACCCATCCATAGGAACGTAGTCTAGCACATCTCTGGTAGATAAACACTCTTAAGACACTCCATTGCGGAACACCTAGGAATGGCATTAATGCACTAACTTTCGGTCATGCTTTTGCTCACTTTATGTTTTACTTTTTTTACTTCTCAGTTTATGTTCAGAAAGTTTCTACAGAGGCAGCTCAAAAAAACAAGTGGCTAAAACTATAGTAATCTAGGTACTTACCTGTGAGAGCTGCGCCCATTCCTCAGGCTTGGGGTCGACGCCGGTGGGGTTGTGGGCGCACGCGTGCAGCAGGATGATGGCTCCTTCCGGGATTTTCTGCAATGGATAATATACGTTATACTTCCGCCATCGTAACAATCGTCTTTTAGGGACGCCGCACATTTGTTGTAGATATATTATATGCAGGGTAGGATAATTTTTTAGAGTAGAATTATTATCTGGAATGTGTACACAACAGATTCAAAGGGTTTTATCAGATGGCTTAGTGGCTGCGCCCAGAAACATAGGTATAGTATAACACATTTCGTGTTGCTATGCAGTGTAGGATCTATTTTTAGACTAGGATTATTTATTTGGAATCTGTAGTTGATACTATTGGTATGTTGGAAGATAAAAATGATTGATTGGCGGTTTATATTTTTGCACGTGGAAACTTAGAAGGGTAAAAACTTTATAGTGTTATTGACGTAATTCGTATTGACTACAAGATGTTTTGTTGACCCCCAAGGCCTACTCATGATTTCTTATCGGTATCTTTGTATTACATTGGAATCCTACTCCTAAACAAAAATAGCAATTACTAGGAGATATTTTTTGTGGATTCTCATTTTTACAATGCATGCCTGGTTATCTTATGTTGCAGTTAAAATTAAAACTGCACCTTTTAAATCCTACTCTTCAATTGCCGATCCACAAAATGCTATGATCTTAATATTTACACAGCAGGTTTTCAATAACTCCATATTGACCCCCCGTGTAAATAAGTAAGTACCTAAACTCCTATCACGAGCTAAAAGCGTGATATGAGTATTTTATCAATGACAACTGTACTCGTAGATAGGAGCCAGACTCTCGGCTACTAGGCACAAATGAAGAAGCCCGTTTTATTTATCATCGCAAATATTATCGCGTTTTCGTCATCTCTCTTATACATGTTATGACTTATATTACATCAATAAACTTGTGAATCTTGTGTTATTTACACGATAGATATCTAAGAGAGAATGATGAATTAGGTTCACACAAATAAAACCCAATACTAATTTGAAGCATATTGATAAGCATCAAACTCTCAATCAATTTAGAATATATTAGCTGCTTTAATAATATAGGGTACTTATGTATATACCTATAAGTAAATTTCGTAAGTCACGTATGTGCTATTTATAGTATTCTTTTGTCCTGAATTTCCCATAGGGAGAAGCTGGCGGGAAAACCTCATAAAAAAACAAAAGCCACTCACGCAAATGTCCTCCAAAGCGCCCTTCAAGTCGAACCCGTGCGTCTTCGCATCGTAGTAGCGGTACTGCTTGTGGGACAGCTTCAGCATGTTGCAGATCTGCGGGTGGTTGCCCCAAGTGGGTGCCGGCATCCAGACCTCGGGCACCTTCGCGTAGTGCTTCGCGATGAACTCGAGGCCTAGACGGAGGGCGCCGGTCCCGGAGAGAGTCTGGTGGTGGGAGGGCAGTGTAAATGAAAGTGTCGAGGGATTTAAAAGCGTAAGCGGGTTAATACATTATTGTTGATGACCTGGTAGCCCCTGACGCTTGGTAGCCCTGTTTATGCGTCTGTTAAATGGTTTTTAACCTGCCGCGTATATGGAATGTAGCCGTTGGTAGTCGGATGGGGAATAACGAGGACAGAGTAAGCGTTATTGGCTATTGATGATTGGGGCCTTCCTGGTGTATGAAATTATTTAATTTTGTACCCAATATCAATAGTAATCAATACATTAGAATGCTGCATTACTAACTGATTTATTATGAAGGATAAGGGTAACATTTATGTCTAAAGGACGGTTTAAAAGATTGCGAAAGGGGAAAAGTTACTGTACAAAGAATAAGACCGTGAATTTCTCTCATACTCCAATCCATTCCCCAGCTCACCTGCACAGTGCAGTTCCTCTTCTCCTTCAGCATGGCGCTGTCGCACCCGAAGGCGAGTTCGGCCACGGCCTGGCAGTACGCCGCCTCGCCACCGATGGGGGCATACTCGTGGTTCAGCTTCTTCTTGAAGATCACCTCTTCCGCCTGTTTGGAGTGAAAGTTATATGTAGATTCAGTCTGCAGATATATGACACCATCAAAATTTATTATTGTAGGGGATGGGTCAGATGTCTGCGTGGCAAACTGTACATGAACTTAGGAAATGTGACTGAAAGTGAACACTTGAAAACCTAAACATTTTTGTATGTAAGCTTAAAGTAAATTAATCTAGTTAATTCATAGGTATGGTATGCACCTACTACAGCTAGATACATGGCAGCTATAGTTCAAGGTTAAGTATCTATGTTATCGACTTGGTTACACAGTGTTAAGATTAGAACCAATAAATAATGTAAGATTATGGCAAAGATAACATTATTATATAAGAAATGTAATAATACTTGACTTAGTTCTACTTTCTTGATATTGATCTATGTCTCTGACTTTCCTATAACATGACCTACACAAATAATTTTTTTAAAGCTGTCTTACATTATAGCTTCTCTCATATTTGAGTAGATATTCCCTAAATGAAAGCATTCCTAAACCACTTAAAAGCGATTTTTGTTTTATTAAATACTTCAAATGATAAAGCTCCTATTTATTTACAACTGTTATAATGATAAGATAATGGATGAATTCCTATCTTTATACCATTTGAGAAAATGCATTATCAATGTGATTGCAGTAGCAACAAGCCTTATATGTAATTATTACTCAACCTTGTAACCAATTGACTAGGTTAGTTATTGTAAACTGTGATCTATTAGCATCTATCACTATTGCATGCTTGTCACTAACCACTGTCTCAGTTTTATGAATCATGGAAGTTGAACAAAATTGTGGTATATGATTTCATTTTGTGATAAAAAAAAATTATAAAGGTTTTTTAATAAATTAACATATATATACTGCTACTATTTTGGCTGCTGAATATGATATAACATCACAAAATATTTTAATATTATGAAAATAGCTCAAATTACTATTTAATAAATGATTATCACTCCACAGACTTTATGTCTGTGCCTTTTGAAGAGTGGTAATTTTTATGAGATAGTTTTTTTTTCATTTTACTCATATATTTACTTGAAATGATATTATAGGCAACTAACCTTTTGAACAGATGGCAGTATGAAAGGTTTGCCGTTGTCATCTCTGTAGGCTCCGACACCGAGGTTGACTTTCTTCTCATTTGTGTCCTTTTTGTACGCCTCGGAGATGCCGAGGATCACGTCAGGGGGGCCCATCTCCACATTGCACCACCATGTGCTGTGTTTAGAATAGAATAGGGTAGAATATATTTATTAGTTTTTATTCATTTATTTCACCAAAGTATAGCAGTATAAACATGGAATAGATGGAATTTTATCAGACAGACAACATTTTAAAAAGCCTGCACCTGGCTCTCTTGAATGGAACCTTTGTGCATATTCTGTTAAAGCAAGCTTACTCACAATACATAGTGAACTGAATAATGACAAGATAAAAATACATTTTCATAATTTGTTCTTCCTGAATATTTAAGTACACTTCTTTTTATACCAGAATTCTCATTGGAAACTTGTATGGTGTCAAAACTTTTTATCAAAAGTTATTAATTGGTAAGATACCAGCTATAATTGGTTTTAATGTGTATACCTGGATATACATACATAAGAACTTATGGACAAGAATGAATTTCAATAAAAAATATGACTGTGCCTAGCTAGGAAACTCTCAAGATGCCGTTGATAAGTAGGTATAGGGTAGAAGGTAGGCTATACAATGTTACGATGGTTCCATCTAACCTACAAAAGTTGGTTCATCAGGGTCAAGCAATCGAAGTATTTATTCTATCAGCAGATTTGACTGAAATAGATTCAGATCGTTTGAATGTCACACGAAAGCCAAGTACAAAAAGCCGGTATTGATGTGAATAACGTAACAAACCTGCTGGCACGTAACGCAGAACATCCAATTATTTGGTCCACATTGTTATTTTTCAGCACTTGAACGGATAATTTCTTTAAAGCCTGAGCCATTTTTGTACTTGTTCAGCCACTCACTAAGTAACTAATGAAATAAGAAAAGATCTATATAAAATAGTCACTGCGGCGAAACTGAAACCACTCCGCGCACAGCAGAAAGAAATCCAGAAATATTCAATCTGTCAAATTTGACATTCGCTGAATTATTTTGTGTTACCATAAACAATAGTTTAAAAAATCCACAACATGTGTAAAATCAAATGGATAGATACCTACATAATAATAAAGGATAACGGGATAACTAATTGAGACTAGTCCCCATAGTAACAAAATGATGATCTTTAAAAAGAGCTTGCGAACGACATACGGCTGGTTGTTATTGGTCGATTGGTAGGTACAATCCGCCCGTCATTCTTTATGTGAAAAAACTCATCAGAAGAGAAGGCGCAATGTTTTTACGCATAGTAAAAAATAGATAGAAGGTATTTCTCGAGCTTAAAGCTTTAAAAGTATGGGATAAGGGGTTCTGGCATAAAAGAAACAAAGTTACGACGTAACATATATTTATAAAACTGGGTCAAAGTGTCAAAGAAAAACGGCCAAGTGCGAGTTTGACTCGCGCACTGAGAGTTCCGTACGATAGTTTTTCTTTTAATTTCATCATATGTAATTTTACATAAAATGTATGTAAAAATGTTAACTATTCGGGAGCTTTCAATATAATGGCAACATTCTAAAAATCTACGTCACTCAATACGATACGAGACGTCATGAAGGATGCACGAAGGTCACAAATAAATGAGGCATTTTATTAATGAAAACTATCAACTATACTTTCTATTAGTTCCTTGCTCTTCCTATATCGCAATCGCGAGTAAAGATGATATCACGTCAGTGCGCAACCCGCTAAAAAGAATCAAATGTGTTCGCAGAATAATAACCTCAATGCGATTCACAGACTCCGACTATAAATTACCAACGCGCAACTGGCAACATTCAACCAAAACGTCAAAATTATTATGACGTTTTGTTTTTCGTTGATTCGCGAATTCGTTTGGAGGAAGTGGATTATTTTACGATATTAATCTTGTTTATTTCGGCTGAAAACCGCAATGGCTGCTGAAATTAAGCCTGCACCGAGAACACCTAACGATAGGTTCTCCACGACTAAGAAACCGGCGCTATTGAGTAAATTAGAAGGGTGTACGGATGATGTCAATGCCGCTGTTGTGATACCTGGCGAAGACGGAGTAATTAGCGTTTGCGATGATAAGTAAGTGTACTGAGTCATCTGTATCAACAATAAAATTGTTCTTCCTCCTGCCATCCAATAATACACCTGTTACTATGAATGGTTTATGAATACTGTTGATTTCTCTTCCATTTCTGTGATCTAGTTAGAAACCTGTTTATATTATAAGCCTTTATATTATATTTTTCTGACGACTCGATTAGTCTGCCACACTAACGTGAAAAGGGTTATTTTACTTCCTACGGCTTATGCCTCCTGACATATACACTGTCAGCATGAAAATAAAATACTGTCCCTGGCTTTCATCACAAAATTTGTATCTTCACATTAAGTCTATGTTTCTTTATGTATTTAATTTTCCAGGACAGTTCGGGTATGGCTCAAGCGAGACTCTGGGCAGTACTGGCCCAGCATATGCCAGTACATGCCGTCAGGATGCACATCCATGTTCTACACACCAGAGACACGCCAACTGTTTATTGGACAGGAGAATGGCACCATTTCTGAGTTCACACTGTCTGTTGACTGCAACAGAATAAACCCTGTAAGTAACTAGGTAGCTTGTCTTACATAGAGGTGTTAAAATTTTACATAATTGACTCTAATGTGTATTAACTCATATATATTATATCATAATCCTAACAGTACACAGTACATGCAGTACATAGTTGACTTGTTATTTCTATTAGAAGATGTAACTTAAAATTATTTATTCCAAGGTGAGGTACAAATTTGCATTTATAAAATTCAAATGTTGGATAAGAGTAATCAATGTAAGTCAGGGTCTTCAGTAAATGAAAAGAAATTTTATGAAACATTACAGCATTAAAATAGAATAAGGATTAAACAATGAATTCCATTCTTATAAATCCTTTACATTTGTTCATTTCAGCTCTGTTACAGTAATAAAGTGGGACAATAGACTCCCTTAGGCCAACAATGAAAGGGCAGAGCATTGTTTCTCTTTAGGAGAGTCCTATATCCAGAGCTTATCCAGAGTGAATAATTAACCTATGTAACTTGCATAAGAAGAATTTGTTAATCATATATATATATAAAATTAGTGAAAGCTTAGTGCTTTGAAAGACTATTTGCTATTATTCACATGATTCCTATTGCAAGTTCAAGGCAGTATATCAAATCCTCATCACAAAATCAATAACTTCCTTTACTTTTCATTCCAGACCAGAGAATACCTGGCACACATAGCGCGGGTCACAGCCGTAGTGTTTTCACTAAGCTGTGAGTGGGTGTTGTCAGTGAGTCGAGACAAAGTGTTCTCGTATCACTGCAGTGAGACGGGGAGGAAGATTGGAGGATACTCCTTCGAGGCTTGGTGCACTGCTTTACAGTATCCTTTAAAACATTTACTTGATATGAGTTGCTATAATATGGGGCATTAGTCAGCTTGGCTGATTGTACAGATCCATATTTCTTTAAAATATCTTATTTATTGCTGATGTATGGTTACATACATACATATGAGTCCATTTCTATTGTATCTGTATATGTTCTTAATTTTATCAGTACTGTAAATAAACTAAAACAATACCTATTGATACTGTATTGAACCATGACATGCATATTTTCATGTCTTTTGATCTAAACAAATATATTTTTGATTCTGGCATTTTACCAATACAGCTATCATTTCAGAAGTATTTAAGGACTTACACTGAAGCTTGAAGGTGGCAAACTGTGTGAATCAAGTCCTTTACCCTATTATAAACACCCTGTATACATTATAAACCTTACTCTTCGTTACATCAGTAGATATACTTTTACAAATATGAATGTTTGGGATAAACATTTCATAATAATGAATTATGGTTTATTAAAACGAATGATATATTTCCTAAACCGGTGTTATCAGATTCGACTCTCAGTCGAAGTACGCGTTTGTGGGCGACTACAGCGGGCAGATAACCATGCTGAAGCTAGATAATAACGGCGCCCAGCTAGTCACCACGCTGAAGGGACATACTGGGTAAGATAGAGTACCTACTCTTTACTTGTGCACCAACTAGCTGTCGCTCTGCTTCGCCTAAAAAAGGATTCCCGTGGGAATTCCGGGATTATAAGTAGCCAATGTGGCAAACCAGATTGTCAGATTCCTACAAACTTAATTTCATGAAAATACTTTTTGCAGTTTTTAAGTGAAAGATTAACAATAATTTTGACAATATTTCCCCTTTTATCTACTAGTTAATTTTTATGAGCTGTTTCTAAAGAGCCTTGGTGATTTGTATGAAAAAAATATTCTAAATATCAGTGTAATCAAGGCTGTATGGTAGTCGTTAACTCCTCGCAATTAAAAGTGACCGTAATTCAATTTCAAACTGTTCTTTAAATTGCATCATATTTCCAGGTCGGTCAGAGTGTTAAACTGGGCACCACTACATCAGCTCCTGTTCAGCGGTTCCTTCGACCAGTCCATCATAGTGTGGGACATCGGCGGACAGAAGGGCACGGCCTATGAACTGCAAGGCCATAGGTACGTCTGTATCCTACTTATTCATACACTAATTACACTCGTGACCATGTTACCAAAAAACGTACCACAGTGTGGAAAATAAGATATGAAGCAATCAGATTCCTAGGAACAGTCTGGTTTCTTTTACACACCTACCTACTAAAAGGGCCTTAAATACCTTGTGCATTAGAGATCTATCTATCTATCTATTAGTTCAACCAAAGTTTTCATTCGATTTCGATGTTCCAAAGCTGAAGTTCAAAACAATATCCGTAGGTACTCTATCACCACGATTCTCTCTTAACCCAACCCCCCCCCCCCACATTCCAGTAACAAAGTAACCGGCCTCTGGTACGTGGGCAGCTGCGAGCGGCTGCTGTCGGGCGGCGAGGACGCGGCGCTGGGCGTGTGGGAGATGGGCGTCCGACGCCGCGAGACGCCTGCTTGGCGCGAGTCGGATCTGTGCCAGGTATTGTGGTGTTTTATGTGTATACTCGGTCCATCTTAGTATTGGTTTTTTGACATTCGAAATTTTCGACCTTCCATTGATAAGCAAACGTCTAAAATACAATAATATAGTGGAAGCTCTATAGTTGGTGGTATTATGATGGTTATTATTGTTATTAGACTGCTGTGTCAAAAGTCAACAACTAATCCCTTGTTATGATCTAACAGATTATGGTGAAATTTGACTAATTTGCTCTGTGTACATGTAAAATACCTTAGTTCAGGCGTGAATTTTATTATTTCTACTTAGTATTTTAGAATGTTAAAGGTGTAAAAATTTACATAATGTTATCGTATCTTATCTCAGATGTGCCGCGCGCCCTTCATATGGAATGTGAGGGCTATGATGGAGAAGAAACAGCTGGGTGAGTTGTGTTCAATTGTTCACCTATCGAAAAAGTAGTAAGTTAAATATTTGAGCGACTAAACATATTTTGATGAAACATGATTTAAAGACTCTCGATAAAGACACGTATCAAGCAAAAAAAGGAAATCGGAACTGGCTTAGAGTTGCAACCAAGGTTGAATCGAATCGTCAAATGCTGAATATAAGTCATTCCCTAATACCACCACTAAATCCAATCTCTACCGGCTCTCCTACCCTATAAGTTTTCAGTCTAATGGATTATCATCTATCAGAAGTTATAACTCCAACCCTGAGCTTTTATGATCTTTCATCTATCACAAGTAATAACCCCAGCCCTTCTCCGCAGGTCTCCGGCAGCACCACTGCCGCTGGTGCGGCGCGGCGGTGTGCGCGGCGTGCTCCCCGCACCGCCTGCCGCTGCCCGTCATGGGCTTCGAGTTCCCGCAGCGAGTGTGTGCCGGCTGCTACGATACGTTGAGGAATGAGCCGTAAGTCCGAGTTAAAGGGTTCATTATTTATTGTAGACCGCAGTAGACCAGTGTGAGCGAAAGAGCCGTGAGTCCGCAACATAGGTTCATTATAGAGGACACCAGATTCCGTCATGTAGTAGGTATATCAATAATGATTGTATCAAAGTGGTGACCCCGACGTGATGGGCTTCGAGTTCTCGCATCTACGATACACTGCGCAATTAGCCGTGAGTCCGAGCTATAGGGTTCATTTGATAGTAGACCAGTCTCGCTATAGGGTTCATTATTGAGTGACGTGCTCCCCGCACCGCCTGCCGCTGCCCGTCATGGGCTTCGAGTTCCCGCAGCGAGTGTGCGCCGGCTGCTACGACACGCTGAGGAATAAGCCGTAAGTCCCTCATAGGTTAATTATTAATTGTAGACGACAGTAGACCAGTCTGGGCGACGTGCCGTGGCGTGGAATGAGCCGTGAGTCCTCAATATAGGTTCATTATAATGGACACCAAATACTTTCATGTAGTAGGTGTATCAGTAATAATTGTATCAAAGTGGTGACCCCGACGTGATGGGCTTTGAGTTACTGTAGCGGATCTGCGTCGGCTGCAGCCGAGCTATAGGGTTCATTTGATAGTAGACCAGTCTCGCGTATATTATATAGGGTTTATTATTTATTTATTTATTTATTTATTAAGGAACACCAACAGCATACATATAGAACAATACAAAGGTATTTCTTATTATAAAATACTGATATGTATGCCTCATTATAGGTATCCACATCATTCTTAAACGATACTACAACACGATAAGTTAAGTACTTAATCTAAACTAAAGACTAACCTAAACTAAAGATTAACCTAAAAATGTGAAAGATAACAGTAAAACATTAATACATTAATCTAACATAACAATGTGAGCAAAAAAGTAGAACAGAGATGTAGGTATGAACCCAATAAATATTATTAAGTGGCGTGTTCCCCGCACCGCCTGCCGCTGCCCGTCATGGGCTTCGAGTTCCCGCAGCGAGTGTGCGCCGGCTGCTACGACACCTTGAGGAATGAGCCGTGAGTATTATGATTGTATCAAAGTGGTGACCCCGACGTGATGGGCTTCGAATTCCTACAGCGGATCTGCGCCGGCTGCAGCCGTGAGTCCACGCTATAAGGTTTATAAATTGATTGAAACCAAGACAAAAGAAAAGAGAGTGAAGACCCCGCCGTGATGGGCTCCGAGTTCTCGCATCACTACGCAATTAGCCGTGACTTCGAGTTATAGGCTTCATTATTGAACGTAGACCACCAGGTCGCCAGTATTGTTTGTAGACCACCAGGTCGCCAGTATTGATTGTAGACCATCAGAGCTGGGAGAGTTTGCATATAATGGTAGCTACACGCACTACACTACCTCCGAGCCATACAAATGCGCGTTACTTTTCACTGATCGAACGGTAAAAAAACCAATAGCTGAAATACTGTCCGCTACTCTTTTTATGGCAGTAATGTATCTAATAGTGAACTAAGGCCATCGCCAACCTTCAAGCCCATTCAAGACCAGTCACTAACCATTCCCTCACTCCCTCAGGCGCGAATCGCTAGCCTCATTCCACGACATGAAGCACGCAGTCGCCTCCCTATTCGTGGACGAAGCGACCGGTCGCATGTGCACCGCCGGCAAGGACCGGGTCATCAAGCTGTGGGACATCAGCGTGCTGGTGGCACCCGCCCCCAAGCCCACCACCAGCGACCAATAGCAGACCTCGTGAGTGACGTTCAGTCCACACGCCGTGGAATTCTTCGATTCGAGGTTCACTAAAGTTTTGTGATAGGTTTCTGAACGCACGGTGGCACGGACGTAGAATAAGGAGTTGGGTGAAAAAAGGGTTTATGGTGAATGTCCATATGCATGCGGCAAGACAGTCTTTTGTTTAGATTGTTATGGGTTATCGTATGGACATTTGTCTTAAAGCGGGAAAGTCGTCTTAATAATACTATTGATCTATGAAGTGGGCGCGCATATTGATTTAGGCACAGATCTAGAGAGCGATTGTTGGTGAGGCATAGACGACTAGGTGTGAGAAATATGGTGCTCATCCAACCAGAACTTGGAATAAGAAGTCTAGAGATTCTTTAGAACAACAACTCTGCTTTAGCGTATGAACCATATTGATGTGGTAGTAACAAAATGGCGGCAGTCACTTTAATTTGATTGGTGAACAGAACTGTTACGTATCCGTGTCACCTATAGTGTTATGTGGTGTTATCTTTATAATCGAAACGTGCGAGCCTATTATCCAATAATTTGTGCCTGAATATTGTATTTAAAAACTTTTAGTGAAACCTTTAATAAAAAAAAAACATTTCATAGTATATGTAGATTGTTGTTTTTCGGCTTAGCTAGAGAGAGAAATCGTTGGAAATTAAACTAACCAGATCATGTATCCGTATAGTAAATGTTTAACTTAAATATATACTAATACTTATAAATTATGCATGGAATTGTGTATCAATATATAAGTCTCTACAATAATCTTAGAGAAGGTTATTTAATTAGTTTAACTGTCGATGAACTAAGACTGATACTTCCTAAAGGTCTCTATGCATGGTCAGAAGGTGAAATACTTTATTTACAGCTGCGACCATTGTTACAACCGGGTTAGGGTTGTAACATTATTTTATTTATTTATGATACTTACAGAATCTGAGATATGCTGCTTTTGTAGACAGTCATAGAATATTGAAGCTCGGTCGGATAGTTTAATAACTTGAATGCTGTTACTGTAGATTACTATGTATGTATGTCGTGCGTTTTAAATAACATGTTTCGATATAGTATAAATATCTTTGAAATTATAGGTTTTAGCGTATTGTTTTATTATTGATTCATTTAAATAATATATTTGGTTGAAGTTTATATACATATACCGTATTTATGTATGAAATATTTTTTAATTTTTTACTGTGTCACTGTCATTAATTCGGTTCGTAAAGAACGTACGGTATTATGTTCGAAACAGTGATTCTGAGGCGACATTAATATTATCTGAAACTTAAAGTTTCAACTTGTTTTTTTAAACAAGCTATTCTATGCTATGGGCTATTTATAGCTCAGCTTATTTTAGCTATTCAAGATATATTTGTATCTCACACGGTTTATTACGGATACTGAGTGTAAAGACATACTAATTGATAAGAAAAAAAAAGGAACCTTATTTTATTGTAACGAAGAAAAACACTGAGTAACTTTAACGGTGTGGACCAAAAAAATGTTAACATTACTAGTGTGTAAATTATATAAAAATCAATTACAAAAACACATTAATTTAACTAATCCATTTTTTTTAAATCTAAATCCACAGTGTCTGAAACAAGCGTCACGCAGTTTTTGTAGGTATTTAATGTCGTTATTCATATTTAAAATGAAATAATATACTTAAAATAAAAACTAATTGTTGTGCTTTTACTTAAGTGTTTTGCCAAACATTAAATATTAATGTACCTAATCATTAATACGTACTTGGTTAACGTAGAATCATAATTTTACTATATTACTTATGCTCGATGGGTATTTTAATGCTACAGTCATCGTTATGTTAAGGTAGACCAATACTGTCACCAAATAAAATTATTTTATTATTATAATGTATGATAAAGTTTCTGTTCATATTTTGAAGAAATATTAAAGCAACGAAACAAACGGTCCCCGAAAAAAAGCCTTAATTTCACATTTATAAGGTCCAGTATAAATTTAATTCAAATATGAACAGTAACTTGATACTTTGTATTCGAATTATTCCTTTTGTTATTAAGATAAAAGAAATATATTTTTTTATTTATGGAGCTTTTTTGTTTGTAAAATAATACTGTAAGATATAGTCACTGTAATTATCTAAAATACTATACATAGTTCGCTTAAAGATTTCTATGCCAATAAAAATAATTTAAGAAATGAGCACTGTTTTTTTAGTACACCATCACGTATCTAAACCTTATCTACTTAGAAAGTCACTAATAAATACCTGCTACTTATGCAAAAATAATCGTCACAATTTCACCACAATCACTGGTATTGCACAGCCCTAGAGCGAGCGACCGTCGCGCCGAAATAGCTCCGAAATGCTCAGAAAACGACCAACTTCTAGTCTTCCTCTTCTCAGCCAGGGCAGGTGTACGACCTTCTTGGAACACAAACTTGGCCGTTGAAGGCTTGGTCGTCGGGGCACGTCAGGTAGGTCTTGACGCCTTCAAGGCAGAAGTAGTAGCTTTTGCAGTCCGTCCCTGGTTGTAGGTAGAAGCCGTCGGCGGGGCACGCCCCCCCCTCGCCCCCCAGGGAACCGCGGGGGGGAGCCCCACACCGGTGCAGCGCGGGCTCCACGCACGAGCGACCGTCGAAGATTCGCCCCCCGTTGCAGGATAACGTCGCGAGGTGGTCGCCGCCCTCGCAGTAGAAGTACCTGAGGAAATGCAATTGGGGTTAGGTATTTTCTTATAACATTTTGGGTAGTGCCTATGTATTTAGTACTTATAATAGTAAGGCCCGGGTCTCCTATTTACTCCGTAGGTCGCGTCAAGTGTCACCGCCGTAGGCCGCGTCACGATTTTCACTACGTCTATGCGTCAACGTCGGCGTGTGAGGGAGACCGCATCAGTACATTTCTATAGTGAGCATCGTGACGCGGCCTACGGCGTGACGCTGGACGCGAACTACGGCGTAAATAGGAGACCAAGGCCTAAGGCCTGAGTCTCCTATTTACTCCGTAGGTCGCGTCAAGTGAGGGAGACCGCATCAGTACATTTCTATAGTGAGCATCGTGACGCGGCCTACGTCGTGACACTGGACGCGACCTGCGGCGTAAATAGGAGACCAAGGCCTTAATGTAGATGTGACAAGGGTGTTTACCTGCGACAGTTGGACTGGAACTCGGGATGGTAGCCGTCGGCGAGGACGGCGCAGGCCTGGTCGCGCTCGCGGCAGGCGGCGGGCGCGGGGGCGGGGGCGGGGGCGCACTGCTCGCCGGTGAACACCTGCCCCGGAGCGCACGCGAACAGCGCCTTGTCGCCCGCCGCGCACGCGTAGTAGCCGCGGCAGCCCGCGTCCGCCGCGCGGTACCGCCCGTCCGCGCGGCGCCAGCACGAGTCCCGTTCCTGGCTCGGGCACACGTAGCTCCCCGCCGCCACGCAGCGCGCGCCGTCGAACACGCGCCCCGCGCCGCAGCCCAGCAGCGTGCGCCGCCCGCCCGCGCAGTGGAAGTAGCGCGAGCAGTTGGACTCCAGGTGCTGGTACAAGCCGCTGGGCCGCATGGCGCACTCGGCGGCGGCGCGCGGCGGCTCGCACGGCACGCGCGCCGCGTCCGCGCAGCCGCCGTCCGCGAACACCTGCCCGCCGGGGCACGCGCCGCGCGCCGCCACGCGCTCGCGCCGGCACTCGAACCACGACGCACAGTCGCGCCAGTCCCGGTGCCGCCCGTCCGTCAGCCCGTAGCACGGCGAACGCGCGGGTGGGGGGCAGGACGCGCGCGCCGCCGCCCGGCACCCGCCCGCCGCGAACAGCATGCCCGCCTCGCACACGCCGCGCTGCACCACGCGCCCCGCCGCGCACACGAAGTACTCGCGGCACCCCGTGGAGTGGTCCGCGTGCGCGCCGTCCGCCACGGCCGCGCACAGCGACGCGCACGCCGCGTCCGCGCAGGAAGTAGCGTCGCCCACGGGCAGCGGCGCGGCGGCGGAGCGCGGCGCGGGGCAGCGCGCGGCGCAGGGCTCGCCGCCGCACGACAGCACGGCGCGCAGCTCGCCGCCGCGGCAGCGCAGGCGGCGCCGGCATTCGTGCGAGGCGTCCGGGTAGTCGCCGTCGGGCAGGCCGGCGCACAGCGGCTCGAAGCACGTCCCCGCGCCGCGCGAGCACGCCTGGCGCTCCAGGTCGAACCACGCACCGGGCGGGCACGCGCGCTCCTCGCTGGAGCCGTTGTGGCAGCGGTAGTAGTGGCGGCAGGCGGTGCCGGGCGCGGCGTAGGCCCGCTGGTCGCCGGGGGCGCAGCGGCGGCGCACGCAGGGCTGGCGGCCGCGCGGCACGCACGCGCCCTCGGCGGGGCTGAAGGCGCGCCCCGCGGGACACGCGTAGCGCGCCGTCCGCACGCCGCCCGCGCACCGGTAGTACTCGCGGCACTCCGTGTCGTAGTCAGCGTGCAGGCCGTCCAGGGTGCAAGGTTCCGAGAGAACACCTGAAAAAAGCAACAAATTAAGTAATTGCTCAGTTTATTATCTATTTGTTACAGCCTTCAGCAATGTCAAACTTATAATAAACAGTAGAGCTTACTATTGACAAGTGTTGCGTGTATCAACACCAAGAGAGCAGCGGGCAGCAGCGCGGCGCGGACAGCCATGGCAGCGTCAGGGAGGCGCGGCGGCCGGCGCTCGTCTGTCTGGTCTCCGCGCGCCGCCGCCGCCGCCGCAGCTCCCACACTCACCTGGCTATAATAAACACTCATATAAAATGTTGAGCTTAGAAGTGACGGGATAGTTTAATCGGATTCAGTCTCGGCCGCGATAGCTGATAAGGCTCGTCGTGAGTCAGTGCGGGCCGGATGCGCCTCGCCGCCGCGCCGCCTCGCTCGCAGGGAAAATGACCGAGAGGATGACACTCGGTGACCTCGACCTTTACTCTTTCGAACGACACTACAATAGAATTATTGAGGCATAATATTATGCTGGCATTATTTGTGATCACGATCGCATCCGGGTAAATCAATAAATGTAATGGTCGTGTTTATTTAGGTACTCGTGAAGTAAATTAACTTGGGTATAACAATGAATAACAACTAAGCAGATAAATTGTGAGATTACATTTTCATAAGTAGGTCTTAACTTTATGGGTGGGTCCGACTTGCACTTGGCCACTATTTATTCAATTAAATAAACTTGTCTATGGGTTGGTGTAGATGCCTTATATGAAGTTAGAGAAATTTTAGAATTCTTTGTATAATATGAATTTAGGTCTGAGGGGGCTTTAAATTATTATCACCTAGCTAAGAATTGCCTACCTCAGTAACTTGCAGATTTTACTTAAAAAAAAAAACAATTCTACAAAAAATGCCTATTGAAGCTCCTTAAATTCCCAAACGGGCTTGGATGGTATTTATAACTTTTATAAGTAGCCGTATAAACAAGACAACTATTGAATAATACATTCAGTGGCGGATTAAGAGCATCGGAGGCCCTAAGCACAAAGCCTGTGTAGGCCCCTAATTTAGAACAATTTGTTCCTTGACAAAGAGTGACAAAACAGGTCAATAGCTAAAACGTCCTATAACATTTTTATAAAAAAGGCTGTACGATTTTTTTTTTTAATTGCTTGCCATAAAGGCCTACGACACGCGCAAGTATCACCACAGTTACAACTGCGCAGGTACGCCGAGCTATCACACGGCATGCGGCACTGTTACGTACGCGCAAGCCTCATTTTTGTCAAAATCGTCGGCGTGGAAACTGGAAACAATGTTTCCCAATGAGTAACTATTTCTTCTGCTGTTATATTTTCAATGTGTGCAAACAAAAAGATTTTTTTCACTAGAAAAATGTCTAGTTGCATGCTAGTTTAAAAAATTTAACCGTACACGATCGCAGTATACAAAAAAAATTGCTGTAAAATTGAAAAAATCATTCACATGTTAAACTACTCAAGTATTTAAGAGAAGACTCTAATGAATGTATGTAATGTAATCTTTATTGCAAAAATATGCTTGGTTAATAATAAAAATAAATAAAAAATATTAAAATTTCAAACATGTCGAAAAATGCGCATGTCGCGCTTCGGGGTTGGCGCGGTATACAGTTTTGAGTTTTACCACCCATTCGCACAGTATTTCATGTACTTGTACAGTACAATAAGCCGGCCTGCGCAGGCAAAACTGTATTGGACAACACGCACGGTATTTCGTGTTTAAGCCGGCCTTCCCCCCTACTGGAAAGGCAATGTATTGCGGCTGTCTTGCGTACTCAACATGAAAAAATCATAACTTCTCTTCAAAATCGATTTTACAAAAAGTAAAAATACGTAAATTTTCATCAAGACAAGGCCTTTTTCAGAACCTAGCAGTAAGAACCAAATAGTTACCTAGAACGTAGAATTTATTTTAAATTTTGGCTGAAAAAGCCATTTTTGGCCTTTTTGCAAGTTAACTTCTAAATTGTAGGCATTATTTTATTGTTTCTAGGTTCTCCAAATAGGCATTACCTAGTTGATCATATTAGTATTTTTACTTTTTGGAGAAACGCCTCTGATGAAAAGTTATGGTTTTTTAAATGTTGGGAACGCAAGACAGACGCAATACATTGCCTTTCAAGAGTGGCACCACTGCGCAGGCAAAACTGTGGTGATAGTTAACGCGCGCTACGCGTGTGGTAGGCCGTTTACCAACTACACGCACGGTATTCCGTGTTTAAGCCGGCCTGCGCAGGCAAAACTGTGGTGATACTTACGCGTGTGGTAGGCCCTTTAATCAGAGCAAACTCATTACATCGGACATATTGTGGATGATTAAAATGTAGGTATAAAATGAAACAGCAGCAGAGGATGGGGGCCATTGGGGGCCCCTGGAGGCCCGGGGCCCCAAGCAGGTGCTTGTCGTGCTTATAGGTTAATCCGCCACTGAATACATTACCCACACGTGCAAACAAGGTGCAAACGTAACAAAACAAATTGTACGTGTTAAGGTAAATATTTTTATACGAACTAGATGGAGTGTCAGTGCAAACGAAACGTTTAGATAAATAACACCCCATTTCTACCATTGAGCTCTTATTTTGAATTAGTTCGATTAGAAGATTTATGTTGTTATTAGGTTGAACGGTTTGACTACCTTTGTTTTTGTACGTGACAAACCACCTCGTTAGTATATTGTTAATCTAAGTGGTAAGGTAATCACACACTCGGGAATTTGACATTGACTCTCATCATTTTGTTATTTGTTAGTAGTCAACGCCAATTTTACCTAAAATGGAGTGACTGGCCGAACAGAGATGAGTTCATAATGCAATGTTGTTTTTTCTTTATTTAAATTAAGTTAGTATTTCAGGTGCTTAGGTATACTATGTCCATCTTAATAATGCTTTTTTGAAATTCGTTTATGTCTGGTAAGTAAAGTTGGTTTTAGTTTGCAGTCATCAAATATCTATGGAATTTTGAATCAATGGACATAGTATAGACTGTTAAGGATAACATTATAAGTACTGTTGTTCTCGCATAGTGTTTTTTTTAAGTACATATGTATTTCAAAAGATTTACTTCATCTAGATAATCAGGTTTTCAGTGTGAAGCATAGGTACCAACAACGCGAGGTGCATGTAAAATAAAATTTAGATCATGGGACTAACCTTGTATACCTACCTATCTATGTCATATGGATGTAGGTATCTTCCTTATACCTATCTGATTCCAAAACTATTTTAGTTTTTATCACGATTGGTAATCTAGAGAAGCCATTAAACTTGACGATTAAAAATTCCCAAGATCTTTAGATTTGAAATAGGTAAACATAATTTTCTTTTAGATCCGCATACCTATTTAACATATACATAGGATGTGAGGCTAATTAAAAATGTAAGGAATGTGCTTCATTGAGTAAATATGTGACGTTTGTTAAGCGAGAGACACACGGCAACGAAGTTATAAAGACCAGTCGACTCCGCCTTGTCGTCAGCCAACACGGGGGGCAAGATTCAATTGACGAAATCCCAAGTTTCGGGCAGCTGCAGCTGTGGTAGGGCGTGCAAAACCGGTTAACCGGTTTTTCCGAAAACCGGTTAACCGGACAATATTTCATGGTTTTTCATAACCGGTTTTGAGAGTTCGAAACCGGAAACCGAAAACCGGGTTTTCACCGGTTTTGATCGTATTTTTATATACTTTTTTACATACATTAGAAGCTGAACCCATAAACTCTAAAAATAAAAGAATTTGTATATCGGTTGGCACACTGATGGACACTAGATTAATGGTGAAACTCATAAAAAAGCACTAAAATATTGTATGGAAATTGAGTGACGACGACTGGTGCACATGCCGGCACTCTGCCTAGGCGCAGTAAAGCAAACACGACGTCAGTGACCGATGCGATGTGTGCGTGTGAGTTCACACTTTTTGCTGTATGAAAACTTATTGCTGTGTGAATAAAAGGTACTCTGGGTGCACATAATTATAACGTTGAAATCTTGCCCAATA
The DNA here is from genome assembly GCF_932276165.1 of Plutella xylostella. Taxonomy (NCBI): domain Eukaryota; kingdom Metazoa; phylum Arthropoda; class Insecta; order Lepidoptera; family Plutellidae; genus Plutella; species Plutella xylostella. The sequence goes on along the minus strand of NC_063984.1, from coordinate 2,784,941 downwards.
AAGCACAACAAGGTGGTCTTCATACAAACTCTAGGTAAAACAGGACTGCATTGACCGTTGTTGAAAATATAATTAGGCCAAGTGCGGGGACTGCATTCGACGTTATGGACTTTTTTCATGAAGTGTTGAGGACTTCTAATCAAATGCAGTCGTGTCCATCAATGAGTTAGGCTTTCTTTCGTTGCGTTGATATGAACAAATCTGTAATACATCAAAAAAACATTCATCATCTTACTGCTACTATAGAGTGGTCGTAAGAATCAGACGATAAATGTTTTTTTTTTCAGAATCTGCCTGTATGTTTAAAATATACAATTATTGATGATAACAGAACGATATAAAAACACCATTAAGGTGCCACACAGTTTTTGTAGATGTGATAACAGTAAGTACTATGATAATTCTTATTTAACTTTTTTTCCTGTTCACTAAATTATTAATTTGTCATATGGTTGATTAAAAACAGATAAGTATATCATAAAAAATGATTTATTCGTATGTTTTGTGGATATCTCTATCTAAGAATATGGGTCCCTTGTTTAATTAGTACTTTATGCCAAAAAATATATAAGTAATTTCAAAACCGGTGAAAAACCGGTTAACCGGTTTTGAGGCTGAAAACCGAAAATTCAAAACCGGTTTTGAAAACCTTCCGGTTTTGCACGCCCTAAGCTGTGGCAATATGACAGTGGCTTTCACGTTGTACGAATTAATAATAGAAATGAAAATCTTTAAGAGGGTCTGCGGCCGCTACATGGGATCGTTACTGACGTCGTCGATAAACTCGTTTAATGTGCGTTCCATCAATCACAGCGCCGTATTTATGGCGAATCGGGATATCGTGACGTTTATGTACGTCGATAACGAACCGGTGTCGTGGCAGCTGAATGTTATAACAAAACGATCTTTCAGAAACTTTCAGTGCCATATTGAAGCCATCGGTCGCAGTCGCTGACTTCAGTCCAGTCACCCGTGTGTCGCGCGCCTAACAGCGGCGGCGTCGCGGGGGGCATCGTTGGCATTCGGCTAATTGTAACTGATTTGATTATGTTGTGATCATTATCTCATCACCGGCTACACTATAATTCTATAATAGCCGCGAGCTAGTTCCGCATACGAGCCGAGCGCCACTGTGTAGGTATCTGTTGGCCTTTTGCAAACGACCATCTTCACGAATACCTTTGTAAATACAGGATGTAGCAAAGTTGGTATTGAATTATGCGCTGTCATCTCTAATATGAGTTACTAGTTGTGTAGGGCATTCTGAAGACAAACGTTTTAGAATATATGTTGCCGGGTATGACTTTGGATTGCAATAGCCTTTTGTAACACGTTGCATTTTACCAATTATCTTATCAGTGATGTTCCCGTTGTCAAATCAATTGAACCTTGTTGCCAGATAAAATAGCACCCTGTATACGTGTACCTACCTATTATGCGATATATGGACGATACTCCAGTCGAGTCGATGATTCTGAGAGTAGGATTTATTAATTATTATTGTTAAACTATGCCATGAGATGGTTTAATAAGCGTCAGTGGTTATGAAGTGAATTAATGAGAATATAATAATGTGAAGTCTGATAACTTCTATAATTATCTCGATTAATATATGTCAAGAAAGATTGTAAGTATGTAGAGGATCTATCGTACACTTGCCTCGTAAATAGTTAGTGTTCGAATAGACTATGATCTATGGTCTTAGGTAGTTACATGGTAATTAAATTACATTTTAAATTTAACCAAAATTACAGCTGCATTTTTGCTCCTCTTTATTCTGTAAACTGTGCTAGTTTGTGTCTAGATTTGTAGTAAGCCTACCTAACGCCGTGTCTCTCACTTAACTAAAATGTATACAGTGTGTTGCAAAAAGGATATACTAAGCCAAAATCTACGTGTGCAGCATGTTATATCCAAACCCGGAAATCAAATCAGAATGTCAAAATTCGCGAAAAAAAATCTTCATTTTCCATAGAAACATTGTTGGTCACGTGACTTTTTAACTGCCAGCTAGAGGCACGGAAGATACCGTCGAAGCTTCCCCACTGGGTAGGCATGCTCTGTGCAACAGTGTTGATAGCTATGCGCGTAATTGGCCGTCGGTATGCGCGTGCGATGCGCCTGCGCATGCTGCGAGATCCGGCACATGCGCTCGGGGAAAAAATCTCAGCTCGTAAATATCAATAAAATATGTACCTTGACTACGTAGCACATCTTTATGACCATTTGTGCAATTTATCGTAAGTTTAGACTACGTATAACAGCGACGATTTAGATTCAAAAATCATATTACCTATCGAATAAACCTGTGGGATCTTACATGATATCTTCTTCTTCGATCTTACTGAGTTTTGTACGTAATTAATATAAATTGTATAAAATTTTTATACACCGATACTGATGTACGGGTGTGAGGCCTGGACGTTAACGCAGAAAGAAGAGAGCAAACTGCTGGTGGCGGAACGGAAGGTCCTAAGGAAGATCTTTGGCCCAAGACAGAGACCCGATGGAAGCTGGAGAGTCCTGAAAAACGCCGAACTGGAAGATCTGATGGCGGGGGCTAACATAGTGGGAGAAACAAAAGCCCACAGACTTCGCTGGCTAGGCCATCTCCAGAGAATGGGAGAAGATCGTAGCGCAAAAAAAGCCTACATGGGCCGTCCGACGGGGCGCCGACCGGTGGGCCGGCCCAGGTACCGCTGGAGTGACGCGGTGGAGGCGGACCTGCGCGAGCTACAAGTCGTTGACTGGCGGGAGACTGCACTGGACCGTCAGAAGTGGCGATCTCTTGTATCGGAGGCCAAGACTCACTTTGGGTCGCTGAGCCAGCGGAGTAAGTAAGTAAGTAAGTAAAATTTTTATGTCGGAAACTGCGAAATATTTTGGCCATACAAAAGACATCAACGCGCGAGAACTTTCATTCACAGTTTTTGTTCCTAGCTCAAAGTTTTGTGTTGGATTACAATAATCCATATTACCCAAAATTTAAATTTTTAATAATTATGGACACTCAATTACATGAAGTAGGTACTTACAAACTTTTAGAAATATAAGTCTTTTTATTGCCCGTGTTTCTCACGGAATCCCAATATTTAAAACCAAATCATGTCAATGTACTTAATAATAATTTGAAATATATAATTGATAGAACGATGAATACATAGCTATCTGTATATTGCGGAACTTTAGTTTTTATAATCAATTTTGACTTTTAAGGTACGTTGTTACTAAAATTACCTAGTTCCTGGTTAACTGTTAATTATCTTTGATCCGGCAGTATACATATAAAGGTATGTACTAAGCATATTTTTTCCGCTGCTTCTTATGATCATTATGTTCGTATAAAATTACAATAATTAGGTAAGTATTCTAACGTAGTACTTAATACATTATACTTCACATATATCATAACTATCTAGGTACTCTGAATGCCTTTAGTACCTCATCTATCTAGTACCTATCTTATCTTTAGATTCTCATATCATTATAGGTATGTTGTAAGTTGGCTGGTAGAAATTTTTATCATTAAGCTCCCCTTTGTACATTTATATCAATTATATGTACAATAGAGTTAAATAAAAAAAAAATCGAAAGAAACTCCCAGAGCATCTTTTTAACAGAACCTTGATGAATTAGTCATATAAGCTCAAAACTAGCAAGGATACCGTTCATTTGCAGATAACATTTAAGTGTCTTTACTTGTACCCATCAGGAACTGTTAGACACGATTAAGTCAGATTAATTATTTTAAATTAATATTCATTTACTAGTAAAATATGTAAGTGAATAACCTGCATTGCTAGACAATCAATAACAATGATAACATGACATCTGTAACAGTTATATATACTTATGTAGTTTACAACATAGCCGAAATAAATACTTTCGGTGCCTATTTTCTTCCAATTTACAATATAGAAAGGATAAAATATAAGCAACATAGTTTTTACTTGTAATGTTTGAGAATTTGTAAATAATTTTCCATTGGTAACTTTTGTTTATTTTATGTACCTAATGGTGATTGTCACTCAAAAAACCCACTAAGTACATATATTTTGCTCGGGGAAATCCAAGATACAATAATTCTTTCTACCTAATTTGTCCAGCGGTGATTACGTGTGTGCAAAATAAATAAATAACAAAAAAACAAACCTCCATTCATAAAAGTTGCGAGAAACTTCACATAAAAAGTATCATGTAACTTACAGATCTGCTCTTTTTATCATTGTTGCCAAAAGGATCCATCGGACCCAGGTGTTATATTAAAAACAAAAAAAAACGTTTTATGAAAACCAATAACATATATTTTAGTGTCACAGCAACTGCATAACTGGAAATATAAACATGTTTCGTGACGTCAGCAAATAATATGTAGGTATATACAGGGTGGGATTTTACGGTGAGCAAGTAGGAGGCAGGTCAATGTCCCCTAAATACCCAACAATCAATACCATAGATAAAAAACTACGTATTAATACCAGCTTAAACTCAAATGAGCCTAAGTTTTGATGATAATGATAACATCAAAACTTAGACTAAGAAAATATTTAAGGAAAAACCATTACTCTCACAATCTAACACTTGTGAACAAGTTAGTTACCAGAATAAATATATTCATTAAGATCATCGAATTATTTCGATAAAAATGATCGAAGGTATAATAAGGTAAATTTGCAGATATTATTGACAGACAATGTTTCATAATGTTTGCTATATTTGTTCGAAAGGCCACTAATCAGTGTCAAGAGCAAATCCGGTATGTAACTGTAAGTACATAGGTACAATACACATGTAAGTACATAGGTAAACTTATATTATGCAAGTACATGTAACGGCATATGTAAGGTGTTGAGATAAACTTAAGATTAGCCAATTTACAATCATTTATTCCTTCCAGTTAAATATAACATTAGGAAGGAGTAAATTTTAGGTGTTCTTATCCTAGACCTTTTGAAAGAGCAACCTAAATTTACACACATGTTATAATTACTTATACTTCACTATAGTTAAATACATGTTTTCTTAAAATTAATTAGAACTTTGATTACGAAAACTACATTATAAAAATAAAATATTTAGGTTCACGAGGTATTTACCGTCATACAGATGTTTTTTTTTCAAAAACGGATGTAAGAACGTAAAATTATGCAAACAATATTTTAATTAAAATGTTATTCTTCAAAGATATTTTATTTGGGTGCTACAATTATGGTACTTACCCTTGCGTTGCTATCTTTTCCATCCTGTAGAACCTGTGTACAGAAATAGATATTATTAGATTATTAGATAGAATTCTGAAAAAGATTGTGAATACAACTCAATATTGTATCAGAAATTAATTTAACGCCATCTGTAGCTTAGACTGTGAATCAACTCTTATCTTATCAATTCAACCTTCCAACAGCCTGAACTAACGATCTATATCAAGCATAACATCAACTTTATTTTAGTAAGGCCAACAATAGTAAATGCTACTAACTGTTTTACAATTTAACAAACAAAAATGAAGATAAATTCAAACTCACAATTTAAAAGCCGAGAGAATTCAGTTTCATTGTTTGAATGAGAACAACAATTAACTTAACACAGCCTTAAAGTTAAGTTAATGAACTCTAACTATAATTTTAGTACTATCAAGTATTCACAGAGTGCGTTACTTGTGCTAAAAATATATTGCTGTTTAAACATACCAATAAACTTTGTAGATTCGATATAATAAATAATAAAACATTATATCCCAAGCAAATTACTTCAAAAACATGTCTTTACATAAAAAATAAAAATATTATGAAGTAAATAAGAAAATATTTATAACAAAGATGGCGTCGGCGCCGTCGGTAAAGCAGGGCCATAGTCGGCGGCCGGCGGCGGCGGCGGCGACACGCAAGCGGGACAGGTAGGTTAGGCTCTACGCTCCAACGCACTTGCAGGCTCCGAGCGCGCCGCGGCCGAGCGACGCGGCACTTGTCCCCAACGACACACGCCCGACGAAATGTACGAGCATCTGTGACCGGTGACCCAGTGCAGTGAATTACATCATACAGTGCATTCCAAGTGATCCCCAGTGCGACGATGTGGACGCGCAGCTGATCCCCCGACGCCAGGCGATTCCAGCGGATCAGCGGTGTTAACGGTAAATTTCGCCCGCACTTCCAACGTGACAGACAGTGACCTTTTGTTTACTCCGTTGATCAGGTGACCGAGTGTCAACGTCTGACTCTCTTCGAATGTAACGGGTAGGGTGGATGCTATTGGGGATATTAGTTTATGTTTCGAATAAGTGTTCAACTGTGTGCGGTGCGAGATTCCTTCCACGTCGGCCCGGCTCGTGTTTACCCGTGAATTATGACACCAGATAACTGATGTGTCGAGTGATGGCATCACACGTCACCGGTGGAAGAAAGCACCCACTTCACAAGTTGAGCTGAAGTTGTTACTAACAGAATTAGGCGCTGCATTTTACCGTTGAAAGAAAGTTAGAGAGTGTCTAATGTAAATATTCAGCGGCGTTCCCAATTTAATTCTAGTTAATAACGCTCGAGTCTTGTTGGATTCTACTTTTCATTAAGGTTGGGGCAGAACGTTGCACAAGCACCATCGAAAATAATAATAGGTATAATAGGTTGAAGTATACATAAACAAAATGTTCCGAAGATGTAAAGAACGCGCGGCGTGCTTGGACTCATCAGCTCATCACCGAGCGGGTTTAATTGGCTTATTATCTGAATGATAGGCGCTCCAAGTGCGAGAGATATTTGAGAAAGTTGTCGTCGCCAGAAATGAACATTCGTATGTGAATTTGGAAGAAACCAGTTTCGGAACTGGATACCTTCATTATCATTTGCGGCGACCGAGCGACAGACAGACACGGCTTATGTTTATGTATAGGTATCTAATAATGTCTAAGCGGCTAAATGCGACACGCAATGATACTAAATCATGAGAGACAAATTGATGAAGTGGTCATATAAACGTCATTGAGCATCAAGTATCAAGTGCGATCTGGAATCCGGTTTAAAATAAACACATACCGTAAATATTGGATTGAGCTCTCTCAACCAGCAGGCCACTCAAGAGCACCGCATAACTGGTCCAATTGTTTAAACAAATTTGAGCTTCTTTAAATAATAGAATTTATTTTTTTTTTTTTTTTTTTTATTTATTTAAGGATCACAAAACAGATAAGTTACACTTTTAAAAACAATTCAAGAACTAGAGTAAAATTATTGTAATGTGTACTTTCTAAATACATGCGACCACAACACGAGTAGGTAAGTAAAGAAAACTTAAATGTAAAATAAACAGACTTATTTAACTAAGTAAAGTAAACAAAAAAATAAGTGCCTTGTTTAGGTAAATTACTGTTAATAAAGTACCTATGTACTAGGTTTTTGTAGCTATATCTATAAACTAACTATAAACTTATAATTTAGAAACATGCGAAATTAATTGTAGTTAATTCAGAATTTTAGGGATTTTATGGCTGAAATAGAGGTGGAATATATATCAATATTATCTTTTAATTTATTATACAGTTCCATTGTTCGATACACAGGAGCATGCTGACCCATATTAGTTCTGGAGAATGGTAGGTCAAAAGGATTTTGCTTAACGACTCTGCCTTTGACTTTAGGTACGTTTAAGCGTATTGCTTGTAGAAGGTCGGGACAATCAATCATGCCATGCAATAGTTTAAATAGGAATATTAGATCATTACGGTCTCGTCGTTGTTTTAGTGTGTCCATTTTAAAGTAGTCCAGTCGTGTCGAGTATGAAGTAAGTGTGCGACATAAGTTTTGACTGTAAGATAAATGATACATAAAACGTTTCTGAACTTTTTCTAGCCTGTCACTGTGTATTGCGTACACGGGGTTCCATGCGGGGCTGCAGTATTCTAATATAGACCTGACGTAAGAATTGTAAAGTAGCTTTAATGTTTCGGGTTCACGAAATACTTTTGCTTTCCGAGTGACGAATCCTAGGACTTTGTTAGCTTTGGCGACTATCTTTTCTACATGAATGACAAGTTTATATGAGCAGTCGACTTGAACACCAAGATCTCGGGCGCTATAAACAGTTGGTAAGATTTCATTTCCGATTGAGTAGGTATATGCAGTTGGGGATCGCTTGCGGGTAAAATTCATTTTGAAGCATTTTGATGTATTTAGTTTCATATTGTTGTTTTTGCACCAGTTTGTTAGATTATCAATGTCTTGCTGTAGTTCATGACAGTCATTAATGTTATTAATAGTTTTATAAATTTTTAAATCGTCTGCGTATAGTAATGCTTTAGAGGTTCGGATGGATTTTAAGATGTCATTAATAAAAATAACGAAAAATAAGGGCCCCAAATGTGATCCTTGAGCTATTCCCGAAGATATTAAAAGTATTTTGGATTTATATCCGTTCAATGCAACAAGCTGAGATCGGTTATTTAAGTAGCTATTTACCCATCGCAGAAGAGATCCGTGTATACCGAGGTGAGATAGCTTGTCCAGCAACAGTCTGTGATCCACAACATCGAACGCTTTGCTGAAGTCGGTGTAGATTGTGTGCACTTCAAGCCCCGCGTCCAGTGCTGTCATGACGTCGTTAGATAACAAAGCAAGATTCGAAACGGTAGAGCGTTTGGGGAGAAATCCGTGTTGTTCATTTATTAAATAAGGTTTGACATGCCAATACAGTTTTTTTACTAAAATGGATTCTAATATCTTACTAGTAGCACAAAGGATAGAAATTGGACGGTATTTAGTAACGTTATCTGAGAAGCCTGATTTCGGTATAGGGACCACGTGAGCTAACTTCCATTTCTTTGGGAACTGGCCTAACTTAAGAGAGTGATTAAAAATGAGTGATAACGGTTTAGAAATGGTTTTTCTACAATGCTTTAAAAAATAAGGTGGTAGGCTATCCGAACCTGATCCCTTGTTGGCGTCTATTCTAGAGAGAGCCGCTTGTATTTCAGATTCGGATATAGCCACGGAGGAGAGACAGTGGTTTGCTATGTCATAGTTTATCTGCGCGGGTGTTATAGCAGTGGCAGGTTCAAACACAGAGTTAAAATATTCGCAGAAGATATCGCATATGTTTTGGCCTCCGGTGGCTACCTTTTCCCCGTATTTCATAGTCTGTGGAATTGAGTTACTATTTTTCTTAGTATTTTTAACAAAACTCCAGAAGAACTTAGGATTAGTTTTTATGTTTTTTTCTGTGTTTTCTTTATATTTAGCATAGCATAGTCGTGTGAGTTTATCGCAGCGGTTACGAAGCAAGTTAAAGGTAAGTTTATCCAGAGGATTGTTGTATTTTTTGTATTTACGATGATATTTGGATTTTTCTTGTAGTGCTTTTATTAGCGGTTTACTGTACCAAATGGGATAAATGGAGAATTTGCGGGTTTTCATTGGGACATGTGTTAAGAAGATGGTCTCTAGTGTTGAGTAGAAGTTATCTACGACTATATTTATATCTTGGTTGCCTTCTATTTCTAGTGCCGCGTACCAGTCGACGTGTTCAATTTTGTCATTTATCTCCGCGTAATTTGCTTTGTAAAAGTTGAAAGAAGTGGTGTGATTAGGCTGAAGTGTTTTCCTAGGTGTTATACGTACTGTTATATCCAATGGAGGATGGTGTATATCTATCACTGAGAGAGGTGATGAGCAGCGATCTACCTTTAAACATTCAGGTGAGTTGGTTAATACGAGATCCAGTGTACGATTTAATGTGTTAGTGATACCGTTACATTGCAAAAGGTTGTTGAAATTAATACAATCAATGACACATTTTTCAATTTGATTAGATGATGGCTCAGGGACATAATATAGTGTATCGGGTGACTGACCCCAGTTAGTTCTAGAAAGGTTGAAATCACCTACGATTAGGTTAAAAGAGTTTTCGCTGGTACGGTAATTCAAGGTGTGTGTTATATTTTGACATAATTCGTTGCTATATGTATGATTTAGTGGTGGGGGGTTGTAGGCTACACAAAGGTTTATGGTTGAGTACTGGTTAATTAGTTTGTTTTTTTTATTTACAGGTATTGAGAGCCAGATCAGCTCGCAATCACATTCAGATTGGATATTTGTCTCAGTGATAATCTCTTTACGGATTGCAATGAGCACGCCCCCGCCGTCAGTTTTGTTTCTAAAGTTAATTAAGGGTCTATCTCGTCTGTGTACAGTGTATCGCGTATCAATGAATTCATGGTCATAGACAGAGTCATTTAGCCACGTTTCAGTAAAAATGATTATATCGTAATCTGAAGAGAGAATGTTGGTTTTAATTTTATCGGTTTTTGTTCGCATACCTCTAAGGTTTTGGTAGTATACATTTAAAGAAGCCATTTCTTATGCAAAATATGAGTGTCTTATTATTAACAAAATATTATAACTTATAAACTATACAAGTAACCTATATTACAAATTATTAAGCATTTCTAAATTTTTTATTATAATGATAGGAGAGAAGTCGGTTTTGCGTACAAGAATTTGACCGTTACGAACCCAACAGTGCTTCAGTCCCCTTTCCTTGACAATGCGACGGGTAGCAGCATGGAGTGATTTGTTTACGGGCGATAGATGCTCAGAAACAAATATAAATCGTTTATCGCCTTGTATTCCCAGGTGAGACGTACTGAGTTTGTCCGAGTGTGGAGCCGACTTGTTGAAGACTTTAACAGCCGCGAGTAGTTCATCTCTGCATCTAGAGCTGGGCAGTTTAGCGATGATAGATCTCGGTCTGTCAGATTGTTTATTCATCTTGCTGATCCGGAAGCACGAACGTATATCATCATTGGCGAGATCGTACGAAACAGTGTGTGCAATTTTCTTTACCACTTCAATGATATTTTCGTTACGATTTTCTGGTACGCAGTCTATCTCCACATTACACTCACGAGCATGTTGTTCTACTGAGGCGACACGGTTAGTTAAGTCGGCTACTTTGATAGATAATACAGAGTTCTCATTTTTTAAGTTCTCAATGGTTTTTGTGGCTGTTTTGAGTTTAATGAGGACATCTTTTAGTTCAGCGGCTAAAAAGTCCGTAGCCTGAGTAAATTCAGTGCTCATCGTTTCAATAGTTTTCTTAAATTCACCCAGTATAGTTGTATGCATAGTTTTAATTATGAAGGACTGAAGTGAATTAATCTTCTCATCGATCAGTTTTTCTAAACTTTCCGCATTCATTTTGGTAAGTTGTTCAGAGCGGTCACAGTCCGCGTCCCGCAGCAATCAATAGTGTACCGATTAGGTAATTAGGTATAATACGCAGCGAGTCCCGAAGTGTAAGCAAGTTACCTGCCAGTTAAATTATAATAGCGGTATGTTGGTCGTCGCTAGAGTGAGGCTGTGTCCAGAACGTCGTAAGCGCCATGCAAAACGCGTCGCTTACGCGTTTCGTTCGGAGGGATTGACTAACCTTATTATTCACTGTATGTCACGCTCTGCGGTATTTAATTCTTCTTAAAACACTTGTAATTAGTAATTTTTACCAAATATTGTTTTTGATATTTGTAAAATTGCACTTATATTTGTTATTTCACTTTCTTAAAATTGGGTAATACTTTTAGTTTACTAGTTAATGATTATAAATCACGAGTAGAAGTAAAACGTGTTGCACGTCTTCGGAGTCGGGTAAGTCTAATAAAGCCATAAATAGTAAACAAACGTACCATAAAGTGCTACGAAAATATGTGGCCTGGTTTCGTAGCACCTTCATTCGCATATTTACCCCCATACAAAAGACATCAACGCAGGACAAGAACTTACATTTTGGAAGATCAATTTCGTCCGCATATATTTTTTGGAAATCATCTATGTACTATTATAGAAATAAATTGAAGTAAATATATATTATATAAAAGAAGATTAGTTTACTAAATTGGTACAGACACACACGCAAAGTAAAGAGTATAATACACTTTGTGAGTCTTCTATTTTACACCATTATTTACGGCTATTAAATCCTTGTTGCTTTACAAATCGGCCAACCTTTAGAACTCGTTATAAATCCAGCCAGCTCCTGCATACTTCTCGTTTTTATCCTTTTGTTATGTTTATGCTGTTCTGCCTCAATCATGGCTGTGGTAATTAAAAATAACCTTTAAGGCTTTGGGTGTGGAACTTTATATTAAATAGCGGCGTTTAAAATATGCAAATTATAAAAAATGAGTGCCTAGATGTGTTTCCTGTGAAGAAATGAGTTGATATTTTATTATTACATAAATCGTAGACGCTTTGAAATTGTGTATGGAATTGAATTTTAAGTATAGCATATAGATATGAAAATAAACACTCTTAAAATTAAGTACCTTTTATATGCATTCGTCAAACTGTAAGAAAACATTTAAAATCTACAGCCAAAATTACAAAATGCTATTTAACCATTTCCTAATGCCTATAGCAAAAAGTTACGAAGGTATACCTAAATATTTAAAAACGATCCTTAAGTATAATTTAATTCATCAGTCATACAGAATAAGAATAAATAAATACGTGCTTACTCTATGTACAAGCACAGAAAAACAAGAAATTATTATACAACATTCGTTACAGTAAATTTAGCAGTTTTACTTTCTCAACAATGATACCCCAATTTGCCCTAAAGGCATTACGCGAAAGCAGGCCCATGGAACGCGGCAAGAATTTTATAATGTTTAAAATGGTTCCGTCGGACAATTTGTGATTCCACACGAATAATACTTTCACTTCTGAAGGGTCCCAATGTAAGGTCAAGAACTCAAGGTGAGTTTTGTCCATCAATGAACTTGAATAAAACATCTGCAGTCACGCTTGTAGTTCAGATTGAATTATTTAGAAAGCCATTTATTGGCAAATAATTTCGTTTCTCCGATCCGGCTCGATCCGGCCATTTTTGATGCGGTCTTTTAATAGACAAAATTATAGATACTTGTTAGATCAGTTTGGCAAACAAGTTTTATATTCATAACATAACCGTATCAAAACATTAGAATGATATGCGAGTAGGTAGGTAGGTACTTTCCTCCATATAAAAATATTTTGTGGTACAGTTTTTATTTCAATAACTTATTTTTGTTGAACCAGCGCTCCCTAGTGGTTAAACTGCTTTAGTTGTTCTTTAGCGTTTAAATTTCCGTTCTGTTAATAAGTTGGACAAAAAAGATGCAGTTTGCATACGTTTGGGCAGCTGCTTTGTAGAGACTTTCCCCATTGTATTTCAGCTGGCGGTCAAAACGTTTTGAGTTATAGTCGTGTGCTCATAAACCTTACAAGTTTCAGAAAGTGCATAACAATGCAATACAAGAAACTAGAAAATTTACAGTTTGTACCTCAGAACCATAGACTAATATATACCAAACATCTCATTTATTTTTCGGTCAGCATTATAAGATAAAGCTCAAAACCATGTTATTAAGATGTTAAATTATCTTTGGTTTGCTAAGTTATTATGAGTAGAGGCTTTCCTTCTAGTTTCACTTTTTTCCACGTATCATTTTAAAGCTATGGCATTAGAAAGCATAGTTTGAGGCATGTCGGAACTTACAAGTTAGGAAGTTGCAACTGTTTTTACGACACAGCTATTACTTAAGTATTTACTGTCAAATACATACCGAGAAAATCTTTACTGGCGATTACTATCATAATGACCATTAGTATGTTAACTGCCTCTGTGGTCTAGTGGTAGAAGCTTCGCTTCATGGCCCAGAGGTCCCGGGTTCGATTCCCGGGTGGGACCATCAATTTGTGTTTCTAAATTTTGGTTCTAAGTTTGGTTAGGACATAGAAGGCTGATTACCTGATGTCCGAAACAGTGAAACGATCCATGCTGTCGGATGGGCATGTAAAGCAGTCGGTCCTGCGCCTAGCTCTCTCCAGTCGTGTCGGTCAATCCGTCCCATTGGGTTATGAGAGTGATGGAACAGAGAGTGCTCCTGTGTACTGCGCACACATTTGCGCACTATAATCTACTCCTGCGTAGATGGCTGATCTCAAATGAGATTGGCCGCCGTAGTCGAAATTCGGCTAGGAGAACATTATTATTTAGTATGTTAATATACCTACCTATGCGCTTGTAGTTTAAAGTAAGTATGTAACTTCAGCTTTTCCGCAGAGCTATCCCTACTACGCCTCAATACATTTTAGCATTTGGTAGGTAAAGGTATACGAATAGGTAGTTACGATATGTACTTATGTAGATAGATTTTTCTAGAAAAAATCTAGAACCTTAAACATTTTAATAACCAGCATTGTGCTTATAGAAAAATTACATAATAAACAGTATATTATACAAAAAACATACGATTTCTGACTACATTGGCATAATTAACCAGAACTTTCTCTACTTACATTTACTTATATCAACTAATAAGTATCCTAGTTATAGAATTAAGTATACATCAAAACTTATGAAAATTCGATACCATCAAAGCTTGAGTATCATTTAAGATAAACAAGTGAACGTTTAGTGTCATATTATTTAGCGAGAAATCAGCATTGTGGCAAGTACGGTAATAACGTACGCAATTACTGCGAACTCACTGCGTGCGACGGACAAATGAACATGATTGCCGGCGCCGGCTTTCACTGTCGCATAGCCATGAAATTCATAACCCTGCACTTTGGTATCTCACTGCAGATCCATCGAACGTAGGCCGCCCTAGGCAGCCAAAACATTGCCAAACAGAGGAAATAAGTCGTGTATAAGCGATTTTTGGCAAAGTCGTATGGGATGTCGTTTGCAGATATGCATCTGATAGGTTGATTACTAAGGTGCGATCATTTGCACCTGAATCCGCTTAATTCTATATTGATGATGATACTTGCATTTCCTTCCCCATTGTGGTGATATTAAATGCTATAGTAGGTATTTATAGAAGTCAATGTCCAGCGGCCGCAATGATTTTCGATTGGCTACGCGGTGCAGGAGGGTTATTCTATGATCATGAAATACGAACGAACGAGAGCTGTCGTGCAATCGGCACGTTTAATACAACAAGATAGAGCCGTGGCTCGTGCAGCAGCGCTCTGAAACTTATGTCATATAGCTGTTTCGCTTTAAAAAGTTTTCCCGTGGGAATTCCAGGATAAAAAGTAGCCTATATTCTTTCTCAGGGTCTAGACCATATGCATACCAAATTTCATTCAAATCCGTTCAGTAGTTTTGGCGTGAAAGAGTAACGGACACAGTTACTTTCGCATTCTTAATATTAGTTAGGATGAGTGACCCCCCATGAAGGCGTGCGGCTGCGCATACGGATCACACTTCGTGATTCAATGTGTCGTCTAATTGTGTTGCTGGAATTTTAATTAGTTTTATCTCAGGGGATCTGTGAAATGGTTGTTATTGAAGGTTGTTCAGTGCATACAAATGTGTATGATTTGGTTAGGAAGTGGGTGGTGGTGTTAGTATGATGAATGAGGAGAACGTAGTACTAGGTCAATACATAAACCTAGATAAGGAATTAAAGTTCATAACTCAGCTATATTTCTAATACCAGTTAAATAAATTCTGCACAATTTTAGACCACTGGAATGGATTATCTTACTTAACTGAAAAACGTAAAATAAAATTCTTTAATTCTTGTCTCAAATTAATAATTTGAAAATAGGAAAGTAACATGGTAAACCTGTGCTTGAAATATTTTTTGATAGGTAATAATGTAAGTAATGTGGCCTTTAGATATATGTATTTACAAACTATGTAAATCTATAGTTAACTATGATTACTCTTGGTAGCTAACTTTATTCGTGTCACAGTCGGATGTAGAACGCCTGCGAGGAAGCCTTATGAATGAACACCAGTGCAAATCAATAGTTACTATACGTACTATGCTATGTCAACTTACAAATAGGTCTTAAATAGGTACACGGTATTATTGTTACTGTATTAAGTACTAATGTTCCTTGGTTACGGTAACTGTGAACAACATTGAATGTAATCTGGAGATTACAAATGAGGTAAATGGATAAACAAATCATAGTAAATTATAAAGGAAAATTATGATTATGATCTTTGCTCTTGAGAGTATAAATAATAATAATAAATAAAATCTTTATTTCAAAGAAAAAGGTACATATTGTCTTAAGATTAATTTTAACACTAGTAATTTTTGTAAATACATTTTAGAATATAATGGCCGCTTCCGTCACCTATACTAGGATAACCTGTGTTATAGGCGACGGTCCTTTCCATTAAAAACAATTGTGACTTGGAACTATTGTTATATGAGTGCGTACACACCTAAATCTAGACAAAGACAAATTTGGAAATGAAAAAAAAAACAAGTAACATATAATTTACAATAGTTACTAATTATTTAACAATTGCAAGCAGTTCTTCAGTGTCAACGTAAGACAATGATTTTAGGTAATGACTTAACAATATTTTACAATTATGAGTAGTGGTTGAATACATGCTAATTTTTTTATTTATCCTATTATATAAAAAACTTCCCAAAAAACAGAAAAATCTCTGAGCAAACTGAGTCCTAAATCCTGAGATAGTAAATATATTATAATTACGGCGTACTAGTTGGCCTACACTTCGATCAGATGGACACTTGTGTTTGCGAAGTATTACCTGAAGAATAAAAAGCTGTCGAACAGTTAACACATCCGCAACCTGATACAGATCTACTGTAGGAAAACGATATGGCTTACATAAGCTTACTTTAAGCACAGCACGTTGTGCTCGTTCTAGCTCAAGAAGATCTGTCTTCGCGGCACCACCCCAGACCAGAACACAATAAGAAATTATGGATTGACATAATGTATAATAGAGCATTTTTAATATATTTGTACTAGCTACATGCCGAATATTTTTGAAGACCGAAATAAGTTTTCTTACTCTTGATGTCATCATAGTGATATGTTCTTTAAAATTAAGTTGATTGTCTATAATGACACCCAGATACTTTATACTATTTGCTCTAAGTAATTCTTCACAGTTGCACTCTGAAAGGTTTGTACTACTAAGGCATAGCGAACTATGTGCCTTTAGACTTAGAGCATCGGTAACGGGGTTTGGTTGGGTTGAAGATCTTATACTAAATGTGAGGTATAAATATGACAAAACCTTCAATGCTATGCAATAAGTGGTAGTATGGCTAGTCTTTGTCAAGAGTTTTTGAGATAACTGTTTCACAGAGTCTGCCTACTGTAATCCAAATCCGCCATCCTTTCAGCCTTTATGACTAATCCTCCTGCTTTTCATAGAATCAAGTGAGTGATTCTGTTAAAAACATCGATAGCTTCATTGACTTATATATCATTACATAGTTCTTTGATTTATCTCAATGACAAATATATTTTTTATGAGATTCAGCTTTGAGCCTATAATTAACATTTAACAGATTCTTTTAGCAGATCAGCAATAGCGGTTGTATAGGAGTGTGAGTGTCGATTAGCCAAGGCTCATTACGACGTGATATACTTACAAAATGTTTGGATAGTTGAAATTCTAGCCAATCTAGGTACTAAATTTAATATATAGTATCGCCATAAATATACTTATCTAAATATTCGTCGTATTTGATTATTAACTAACTAACTATCTGATTTCTAAGAAAATTACTCAGCACCTAACTCAATAAGAATAAATATAAGTTATCCCTTTCCGACTCCAAGAACTGCTGAGCGGCATTCTTGCTTGATAATTAACGTGTCTCCACCACCGCCCACCAGCGAGACTTGAGCCCTGAATACTCGAAGCCTTCCTCATAATATCCCCTTTAATTACCAGGGACGAGGGGCGAGGGAGGTCTAGTAAAAGAGGTCGTAAGTATGACACAGAGTGTTGTGCACACAGAACGTCACGCGTTGCGGATTCACTGTTGACACAAGCTATTGTCGACTTCTCGCAAGTGTTTGAAGATAGATTTAAAAATAACTATAACAGCCTTTGTCAAAACAAGTGAGAAAAGGCTAGCTCATTCGGGGCTTAGATAGGTGTTGGTTAGGTAAAGTTTGCATTCGCCGAATTAACTTCTGAATGTTGTATGAAAAGAATACTAATATTACCCATGAGTTTTATTTCAAATGATTGGAAAATAGATAATAACAAATACATACATATTTAAGTACCAGTGTTCAATAAACAGGTATATTTTCCCCAAATTCTCTTGCGGAAAAATTCGCAAATGCCGTCACGGACAGCACAGCAAGTGTGTCAAATAATCGTCGACTCGACCTGCGCCGGCGCAGAATACAAAGTAGACATTTTTTCGGTCCCGCTGACGAGGCTTATCAGACGATCTTCTCATTAGTACACACCGTCGGCCTTGGCCGGCATATCACCCAGATTTCTTTTTCATGCGACAGTTTGGTACATTTTTTTACTGTCGTTTGATTAGTTTGTATAGTAAAATTGTTTGAAGATGTCGAGTTTCGAGCGATATGTAAACAAAGAGTGGGACGCCCCTTGTCCCACTACTGATACTGGTGTAACCGATGAACTTCTACATGTACTAAGCTGGTAGTGCAGTGTTGTGGTGCTCCAGGAATGAGGCACATGTCCATCGAATGATATAACCTAATCTAATAAATTGAAACGACTAGCGGCTGTTCAAAAACTGACAACAATGCAATCAATGTACTAATGAGCGTTTCGTTTCACCACACATGTTAAAAAGGACGGTCGTTTCCTGTCACTTCCCGCTAGGAAACGCTCCATTCATGCGTGCCATTACGTTAAACAAACTGTTAACGGAACGCAACAATATGTCCGATATCAACAACAACACGATAGGCTTACGTATTTTTTAAAGAAGTTTTTGCTGCTTGTGAACACAATTTTGCAATCGGTTATAAATAGGTGATCGACAGATTGAAATTTTAATGAATTATATATCGACAAGTCGATTAATACGTCAAGTTTTTCATTACAATGCATAGTAATTATCGGCATTTTTATAGGAGCTGTAAGAACAGTGGAGACTGCTATCGTTGATTTGCACCCAACTGTCTCATCTTTTTAATATTCTTCAATGTTTTGAGGGATCTAAAAGAAAAAGACATTCCATTTTCAAATTCAACTTCCAGCATAGCACGACGCGTCCACATCTTTATAACCTCCTTCGGATAACGGAGGTTTTTCTTCGTTTTTCCAGCCAGCACTCGGTAGTGTTGCCAACCTAAGGGGCCGAACTGTAGGGCTGATGCACCGAGATATGGCACGGGCCTCCTGAACCGTGGAGCCACGCTCCAGCGCGTATTGCAGCTGACAGCCGGCAGCTTATGCCATCTTGTGCAATGCATTTGGGTGATGGATGACTTCGGATGCTAGTCGCTGTTTAGTGTCGTGGATTTTACGCCGCTTGGGACATAGTAAACTACAGATGTGAAGATTTTAAAGTTTATGGATTTAAGATGTTATGTATGAAAAAAACTTAGCTAGCTAAATACGACTGTTCATTTCATGGCATATCGTTCAATTAACCACAATTTATTAATGATACCAGTAATGTAAAAAATACACAATCAAATCATACCTCAGACAGAACTCTCTTCATACCAACTAGGTACCAACATGACATTAAATTCCAATGACAAAGCTAAACCCAGCCGGTTCGGGGAACCCTATGCGATGGACGACTCGACTGTATACAACATTGAATTCAATGAACAAAACGGGATATATGGACAGTCCTAGCGCAGTCTGCGCTCGTACTTTCGCCGTTACATAGCGGATCTGTCCAGTCTAGTGCATGCCACTCTCGGGCGAATACGGATATCGAATGCAGTGGCATCCACTGTTTTTTTCTAGATTCTGTGCGGCCAGTATCACTAGGCGCGCACTAAGCACTCTGATAGTTCGAAACCTCCTTGCAAGAACTGTGCGAATGTTTTTTTTTATTGTCTTTTTATGGCCAGTATTAAATGAAAAATAAAAATATGTTTATGAACTGAATGGAATGTCCCAACGAGTAATTAATTGTCTTTGTGATTGCGTAACTTCCAATGATGTGTGATTATTGAGTACATGATCGATATGTGCATTAAAAACCTCAATATTAATTGTCTTATTTAATGCTGGTATCTTTGTTGGACTATCGAATTAAATAGGTTCGTGGCTCATAGTCTTGTAATCTGATGCAGAAATAACAGAGAAAAGGCAAAATATTATACAGAATCATATTAAGTAGGTAGCTTTGACTACAAATTACCCGGTCCAACGTTAGCATGGGCCGAGTATGGCCCTGATATTATACTTAAGAAACAGTTCGTGCAACCATTTCTATTGTTTTTAGAGGAACAGCATTTAGATCATTGTTCCAGATTCATGCTGTTTTTGCGAGGTTATTCTGTTCGTTTTAGCAGAAAATGGCACTTGAAAATGCTATTCTGATTGTGATGACGATAATAGATGAGCACGATAGGAAAAACATAACAAGCCAATAAGTCTTCTTAGCAAGTCGTCGTTCTTAGTGACTACAGTAGACCTAGAGTAGTGATGAAAGAATTAGCCAGTTAGATTAGTTTTCAGTCGCTTGTTCAGTAGGTGACGTCCGCCTGTGGGATTACCATTATCAACGTCTCTCTCCTTCTATCTCTCTCTCTGTCTTACGTTGATTACGAGTATTTGGCCCAATTTTATACCTAGACGGTAAATTTTATGCGATTCCTTGACGTTAAAATGTGCCCTTGTGGGCATTCCCGATTCCGGGATAAACTTGCAAACCACGATTTCCAATTCATAAAAAGTATCATTCACAGATCTAAGAAACATCACGTTCCGTACATAAATCCTTGCCATAGAACAGTCAAATAGTAAATTTTACTACACAAATACATTCCACATACTATTATGTACAGTGGAGATGTACGGCAGCTAGATAAAGCACTTCCGGTGCTGAGTTCCGTCGCGCACGTGCTCATTATGGCGGGGAATGGGCGCGCACGCATTACTACTCTGTGGTGGTACTTGACAGGTTCACTGCTCTGTGACTCTATAAATAAAATAAAAATAAATAAATAGTCATTTATTTCTATGGTTTTAAGGTCACCAGTTTATGGGTCCGTAGAGTAATAGCCACAAAAGGTATACTTCCTTATTCGTAGATTCGTTATGTACTTATATCTGTCTAGGTTCTAGGAAATGCATGCGTTTATTCGAGCCCCTCATGTATTTACAGACACATTTCGGTGGCGATCCTAAAGGCACCATACAATAATTTATTTAGTTAGTAATGAACTAATAACTAATAAACAGGTATATGTCAGCAGATTTAGTTGAAAATATACAACAAGTATGTAGGTACGCTATTTAATCATCTCGGTATTCCGACGAAGCTCGCGGGGAAAATCTATAGTAATCAACACTATCGTCAGCTAGAATTAATGTGACGCTGTTCACATATTCACTATAAAATTCAACGACAAGAATATTTTATGTAAAACTTCATATTATTCAATTTAGAAGACGACTTTCTCTACATCAGTGAGACCACACCTGCTCATCACGTCACGCCAGATTTCGCTTCACCATTTCATTAGGGCTCCCGATAACAATACCGACAAAAAACAATGAAAGCAAAATCAACAATGGCAATCTACTACACTTTAGACGCAACAATACCATTCAAATATTAATCTTATTACATGGTCTGAGAGTGGCTATTTCGAGATATTCACCTGATGCTGTGCCATGTAGGACGGCCTTCACCTCACAAGCTTGCAGCATAACACTTATTTTAATACAATAAGTGTAAATAAAGCAAGTGTTCCGAGAACAATGGTGGTGTATGCGGCTCATAAAGACCTGTCTGCTATCCATTAAGGTTCTTAAAGTTAATTATGGGGTTCTTTATTAAGGTAATTGTAATGACGATAGTGAATTAATAGATAGGGGCGGGTGGAATTAAGAACTTAATTGTAGAAATATTAGCAGGCAGAAGCTTAGTTTTTTTATGTGTACTGGTATATTTTCTTTGTGTTGATGAGGTGGTTTCTCCACACTCCAGAAAAGTAGACAGTAATTTACGTTGGGCACCTTTATCTATTGTAGGAGGTTATTGTAGGGGAACCCCAGCCGTAAATACCGTAATTGACCTCTGAGGAAGGCCATTATGTCTTTATTAATCGATGGTAAAGTCATTAAAAAGGCTTCCACTGAAATACCAACGCGTTGTCCTTTTAGCTAGCCAAAGGCCCGCATTAGCTAAGTTTTAACACCTTTTTTGACGACGACAGCAAATTTGTATTAGATTATACATATTTCTGCTGTCTGTGTCAAAAAAAGTTTTTTTTTATTATTTTCTCTTGTAAGTTGTAATGTATAATCTAATAGCAAATTTATTATTTCCAGATCGTGCCGGTGACCACATGCCGTCGACACCATGGTGATCGTTACCAGGGTATGTTACTACATTAAATTACCTAATGGCGAATAAATAACTATGTATAATATATACCTACCTATAGTTACCCTACATTCACAATCTGTGTTGAAATCATCAAACAAATCGAATCAGTCCATCTGTCGCAGGCATCTGGTTTAGAAAAGATACTATATGACAATGATATTGATATCGTTCTACTTCAAGAGACACATGCGGCCAACGAAATAGAACTCGCTAGGAGAGGAGATATAGCTGGCTATAATTTAGTCGCTGCAACCTACCATGCGCAGTATGGCACAGCAACCTATGTGCATCAATCAATTATACAATCATCTTCTGTTATTAGTAATAGCATAAATGACGAAAATATTGCAGTAACGTCGATCGAGCTGGGTGAAATTAAGATCTGTAATGTCTATAAACCACCAAAAAGCCGCTGGCCCAATCCGGCTTTACAAGAACTAAGTCACCCTTCCATATACATGGGAGACTTTAACAGCCACCACACCAGCTGGGGTTACAGAGCCATTGATGACAATGGTAAGAATATAAGTGACTGGGGCGACATAACAAACTCATTCCTTGTGCACGATAGCAAAAGTAGAGGCTCGTTTAAATCTGCTCGCTGGGGTAAAGAATATAATCCAGACCTGGTTTTCACCTCAAAAGATCCAGAAAATCGCCCAGTACCAGCTTGTAAAACCATACTACCCGATTTTCCTAAAAGCCAACACCGACCTGTCATCTTGGAAATAGGACTGAAAATACCCATCATCCCGTCCTATCCAGGCCCGCGATGGAACTTCCAAAAAGCTAACTGGACCCAATACAGAGACAAACTAGACGAATGCATAAGATGGATTGAGCCCAAGCCAGAAAACTACCACAGGTTTAAGAAGTTGCTTATGGCTGTCGCGAAACAATCTGTTCCCCGTGGCTATAGGAAACAGTATATCCCGTGCTGGAATGAAAGTACTGAAGAATTATGGAATGAATTTAATAGAACTGGCGAAAGCTGCACCGCTTACGAACTCATGAAATCCCTGGATGATGCGCGTCAGGAAAAGTGGGAAAAAATGGTGGATGGCATGAATTTCACGCACTCTAGTAAAAAAGCATGGCACACTCTACGAAGGCTAACAACAGGACAAACACCCAAAAAATGTCAACCCCAAGTTAACCCAAATGACATAGCGAGTCGGATGGTCCACCTTTCAAAAGCACCAAACTACAAACCTCACACACGTCAAATCCTCCAGAAGCTAAAGGCAGAAAAATCCCAGGCAAATAACAACGATGACTACAGCGGCCCCATTAGCATCGCCGAAATCAAAATTGCGATTAACCACATTAAAATGGATAAGGCCTGTGGAGATGATGGCATTTTTCCCGAGTTTCTGAAACACTGCGGCCCTCGCACACAGTCGTGGCTTGCGGCTTTCTTCACAAACATCATGAGATCTGGAAAAATACCCGCAGAACTGAAGCGATCCAAGATAATCGCCATACTAAAGCCTGAAAAGCCGGAAGACAGACCTGACAGTTACCGACCCATTGCACTGCTAAGCATTGTCTACAAGCTTCTCGAACGCCTAATATATAACAGAATCTCCGATGAAATCAACGAGAAGATTCCACAGGAACAGGCAGGATTTCGACCAAAGCGTAACTGCTGCGATCAAGTTCTTGCCTTAACGACCCATATAGAAAGTGGTTTCCAGAGCGGAGTGAAGACATCAGTTGCATTTGTGGATCTTACTGCCGCATATGATACTGTTTGGCGACAGGGACTGCTCTACAAATTCCTGAAAACCATCCCATGCATGAGGCTATACAGACTGCTGGAAGACGCGCTCACGAACCGGCCATTTCAAGTCTTTCTGGGGGACAGCTCTAGCCACAGAAGAGTCTTAAATAATGGGCTACCACAGGGTTCAGTGCTGGCACCACTACTTTTCAACCTATACATACACGACCTTCCAAGTACCACCTCGCAGAAATTCGGCTATGCAGACGACCTTGCACTTGCGACCCACAGCATAAAAGCTTTGAAGCTACTGAGGTAATACTGGAGCAAGATTTAAAGGAAATGGCAACATACTACCGAAACTGGCGTCTCTGTCCTAGTGCAACAAAAACAGAAGTCTGCTGCTTCCATCTCTGCAATAAGCAAGCCGATAGAGAGCTTAAGGTGAGTTTCCAAGAAACCATCTTGCGACACAATTTCTACCCCAAGTACCTGGGGGTAACCCTGGATAGAAGTCTCACCTACAAACATCACCTGGAGAAGTTGGCAGGGAAACTAAAGAGCAGGAATAACATCATCCAAAAACTAACAGGCACGACATGGGGAGCAAACGCTGCATGCCTTAAAACCTCCACCATGGCTCTGGTGTACTCAACGGCTGAATACTGTGCGCCTGTGTGGAAGAACAGCACACACGTCCCGATGGTGGATGTCCAGCTGAACCACTCAATGAGGCTTATATCAGGCTGCCTAATGCCCACCCCTGCATATTGGCTCCCGGCCCTGAGCCACATTGCCCCACCCCATATTCGCCGTGAAGCCTGCCTCAACCGTGAGATGGTTAAGATCCTAGGAAACCCTACCCTGCCAATCAACGAGGATCTTGAGCCCTTAAAAAAGACACGGCTTAAGTCACGTCACCCTCCTGCCAAGAGCTTCCACACATACAACCCTTCGTGGAAAGCTGGCGATGCGTGGAGAAGTGAATGGAGCGAAAACCCACCATCTCGCAAACTATTTGTACCAAGCACAACCCAACGCCCAGCTGGCTTCTGTGAACCGCGGAGTGTCTGGTGCCGACTTAACCGCCTGCGAACAGGAGTAGGCAACTGTGCATACCTCTGGCATAAGTGGGGGTGGAGCGAGTCAGCAGCTTGCGAATGCGGACACCCACAGCAGACCATAGACCACATCGTCTTCGAGTGTCCTATCACAAAATATGCCGGACCTGCCGATGACTTCACCAACCTCACCAGCAGCGCTACTGCATATTTAAATAATTGTAGTTTTTAGTGACCTGTATAAATTCTTATTTTAATATTGTTTTGTGTAGCCAGTGGAGCCATACGATAAATAAATAAATAATCTGGTTTAATCTCCTGTTTGATTGAACCGCTAGCCCGTTCATTGGATGACGCTACTCAGTTGAATGACTAAAGAACAACTCGTCAAGTGGTTGACTGTAACGTCCAACGTCTTGACTGAACGTTATTCAGCGAAGTCGTTAAATGGGATATAGTATAGCAACTTTGTAATGTCTGGTTAGGATGAACATAACCAGACAAGAGTCAACAAAATAGACTATGTTACAAAGCTCTCATCTCACAAATTAACCAAACGTACCTTGATATTGTTGTTCATAATTATCCAGTTTCAGCACATTTTTTTCTTTGAAACTATCCGCCGGCGGTGTTATAATAGGTAAATCCATGTTGTCACACTATTTTAACATAAATAACGCACTTTAAAGCTAATTTATTTGCAAAAAATAACAATACAAGTGCTTTTTGTGTCAGCTGTTCGCTGTTAGACGCCATATTTGTTTTATTCACCACCTGACTGATTTTAAGTCCGCTAACTAGTTGGACGTTTTGTGACGCTTGTACAATCAACGTTCGGCCTAGTCATACAACTAAATAGCGTCATCCAATGAACGGGCTAGCGGTTCAATCAAATAGGAGATTAAACCAGATGCCTGCGACATATCCATATCGTGTCATAGAGTCTTATAACTTACTAGCTGTTCCCGCGAGATTCGCTTCGCCTTAAAAAGTTTTCCCGTGGGAATTCCGGGATAAAAAGTAGTCTATGTTCTTTCTCAGACTAGGGTCTAGACCATAAATGTATACCAAATTGTATACAAATCCGTCCAGTAGTTTTGGCGTGAAAGAGTAACAGACAGACAGTCACAGTTACTTTCACATTTATAATATTAGTTAGGATTACGTAAAACGTACATCTTTTTCGGTCAAGAGTAAATTACTCCGCTCACCTCACGTTCAAGTTCAAGGTTGATCTGCAGTTGAATACAAGTTTTTCCCTGACATTAATATTTAATTTATTATTAGGTACAGTTATTTATGTAGTACTAGTCGCTAATGCTAGTTACGATAATAACTAAACCGCAGCTTCAAAAAGGCGGAAACTTTTAGAATGTGTGAATTAGTTTGTACTTTATGAGATAAGAGTAACTACCTTACTTATTTTGAATATGAATATAGTATAGATATTTTAATATTTTATTACATTTCAACCTTGTGGGAGAGCAAGATGAGTGTTGCAAAAAAGAGACAACCATAATCAAGAATGTGGTGTCCGCGATGTTCTATGTCTCCAGTCAATTCAAAACTATCAAAGAGCCCTTGGAATGTGTAGTTTAACCAGCCATGTGAAAATGAAGAAAAGCAATTGAAATTTTATTGAATTGAACAGTCCCCGCCCGCCATTGTAAGGACCGCAGTCCGCAGCTTTTTACGACAATTTGAATTGACCATTCACAAGAAATGAACTTAACGTGGGGAAGCAATAATATTGTCCTTGCGAACTTTCGTGTTATTCTTTAGGTTTGACAACAGCATAGCTAAACTAGCCTGAATTGTTGAATCTTGGTTAAATATACAGAATGATCCATAATTGGTAAGTATATGTAGTAAGCCGAAAAGGTGTGTCTCAGCAGAGGCTCATTCTAAAAAACTTTTGATTTTAATAATAATAACAATAATAAACATTTTTTTTCAGACATTTAGGTCCATAGCGTATTAGTAACAATTTTTCTTAGTCTAGATAGCTTTTGGATATGATAAAAATGTTTCGCTACTTCAATGAAAGTTTGATGGTCCCATAAATATCATTTTTTTAATGGGGAGTTCAAATAGTCATAGCACAAAATTTGTTTCGAATGACCCTCTGACTCACCCCTTTTTGACCTCTATTAACACTTTTGCAACAGAATAGGATGTAGAGTATAAATAGAGCTCAGCTCGTTCATAAACAACAACAAAAAAGGTTTCATCATCCGTTTTAGAATGAGGTTAAGGGCCCGTACAGGGTGACGTGCCGCGCCAATTTTGGGTTTTCAATGCTCTTCACACAGCACACGCAGTGACACGCACACATGTAAGTTTGCACAGTGGTTCGATAAACTTTTACTCGCCAACTTTATTGACAATTATGTTCAAGTACATTTTGGGTGATTTTAGGGTAAGTAAGTATAATTCTTACTTACACTGGTAGGCACCAGGAAAGAGTAGAAATTAATAGGGGTGCCACTTTACTCTATACTCGGAACCCGATTAGCTTTCTCAAACAAATGTGGTACCTATTTACTTGTAGAAAGATTACTACAAGTATTAAAGTGTAGATAATAAGTTTCGGGCATTCTCCAGCCAACTGAACCCCGACGACAAAGCAAAGTAAATACATAGTGTCGCAAAAGGGCTATACTAAGCCAAAAGGGGATGACTCAAGGGGTCATTCTGAACAACTTTTGTTCTACGAGATTTGCAAATTCGCGAAAAAAAAAATTCGTTTTCCATGGTAAAAAGTCACATGTCCAACAAAGTTAATTTCCAAAACTCGTAGAGCAAAAGTTCAGAATGACCCCCTGTCTTACTCCTTTTTACCGGACTGCCGAAAGAGGAGGGTAATGTTTTTTGATTGTATGTATGTATGTTTGTCTGTTTCTTTGTTCCCTCCTGTAGCCTAAACGGCTTGATAGATTTTGATGTATGAGGTATTGATAGAAGCGTATTGATGGCGCGATGGTTATAGGCTATGTGACGTTCCATTAAAATGAACATAGCGCCCTCTAGAGGACATAACGTGATGATCGAAAAAATAATAATTCAACTTTGCCGTGTAAGGTATCAAATGAAAGGGCTTGTATTTTCACATTATAAAAATATGCATATTGAAGGTATTTAAATAACAACACCAAAATTATTGAAATAAAAAATGATCATGAACTACTGACGTAAAATTTCATAAAATAAAAACAACTAAAAACTTACAAATAAAAAAATACAATTATAAACAAACGAAAAACCCGACTGTACGCTAAAAACATGAAAACAAGTCCCAATGTTAATGGAAAGTATCGCAGGCGGGGACCAACTTGACCGCCACTCAAGGCCGTTTTCTAAGTAACATTCAGCTAAATGGTGAACCCTCTGCTGGTCCCCGCCTACGATACTTTCCATTAACATTGGGACTTGTTTTCATATTTTTAGCGTGCAGTCGGGTTTTTTGTTTGTTTATAATTTGTTTAGTACTATATACCGCTTTTTCAATACCTTCAATACATTTTTTGGTAGCAGCATAATATTTTTACTTAATTTTAGGGTTTCGAACGTCAAAAGAAAAAAAGCAACCGTTATAGGATCTCTTTGTTGTCCGTCTGTCACCGCCCTTTTTCTCAGAAACGGGTAAAGATATCAAGCTGATATTTCGCATAGATGGGGAGTAACCCAAAAAAAATATTATGGTACTCCCTGTCCCACACAAGTAAATTGGGGCTTATATTTTTTCCAGTTATTTTGATGTGTATCCTTTTTTTTCTTTGATGTTTTGTATAAGTATGTGTTTGTTTTCTTTAAATCTGTATTTTTTTTGTTGTTGCTGTCTATGTGTCGAATAAATGTATCTTTATCTTCAAATCACGCCATCTATCGTTTGTTTTTTTTTGTGGCTACTGTCTATAGAAGAAATTCCGTCATTGACAATTTTACGTTACGAATTTATTTTTATTTATTTTATTTTTATTTTTACATTTTCGTGGAGAACCAACAGCATTTTGTTAATAAATAATTATTACTTATGAACACATAACAACTTGATGCCATTAACAGAATGAACTTAGTAAACCCAGTAAACCTAACACATCCAGAGGAAAAATAAAATCTATTTCTCTCTCTCTGAAAAACATACTTAATAGCCCAAACTCGATGCTTTTAGCTATTAACATCTTTGAAATAAAATTGAGCCACCACCGTGTTACTGCCCTCATCAGATCCTCACGAGACCATACCTCAACCAGCACCAAGAGACTGTATTTTTGATCCCTAACCTAATGTTCGTGCGTATTGTCATCACTTAGATCCATTCGCTATATTCCTGCTCCTCATCAGACCTTTACGAGACTGTAATGTCACGAGAATATTGCACACTATCTAATTTAATTTAATGTATTGAATATACTGGAAGAATTATGCTTCCTCAATTTCAAATCAAATTATGTTGGTGTCATAAAAGTTGAAAAAGTGCAATGACAACCAATGTGCAGTGATTTTGTATCTGTACACGATAAGATCGCGAGCTGTCAGTGCTGCGTAAACCGACGTGACCCTTCTTTGGAGGCCAGCGGCCAACTGAGTCAAACGTCACTTGTGTTTATGATTTTATAACACAGAAAACCGCCATAGATATTTGTATGAAGATTTGAGGGAAAAAAATTGCTCAAGTTTGGGACTAATTTACACAAAATAAGTGTGTGTTTATTAAAAAACAAGGTATTTAGCGCCTAATCCAAGCCTTTAACTTTATAATATGATAAAAATCATATGAAAATTCTTGATGATTAAGACACAGTTGTTACAATACGGGACTGGTTTTTCGTCATATTCTGAATTTAATTTACAGTTATCCATAAGCTTTTACTTAAATTCGAATGATTCAGCACCTAGCTAGACTCTTCGACTACCGGTGTGATTTTTTTCAAGGCTGTAGAGCATCATTTACTACATAATTCTATGACAATGCCAACCCTCGATTGCCTATTGCCGACCCTTAATTACTTACACTCTTTCAGCCGCAGCTAAAAATCAATGAAAAATCATAATTTCCGTATCCAAAAATGTCAGTGTTTCTTACTTTAACCGACAAGATCAGAGTGTTCTGGTGCCTCACACTCGGAGCTGCGTTTGGCAAACAGCATTCCGCCGGCCATTCACCTCGGACCAACGGGCCAAGCGCTAATGCCAACAAATTAATATGTGTCAACGTCATTTTATACTCATTATGTGAAAAAATATTAAGATTACCGGTAGGTAGACAGATCAAGGTACATATATATTCAATAATAACTAGCAAAACTGTTAGGTGTGCTTTCTACCACACTTTTCACATTGACTGCCCTAGAGTTAAGAAGAATAAAAGTTGGATTTGGCTTGAATGGCTTTTATCATGCGTACCGACCTTGCCCTGTAGGTTAGGTATCTCTATTAGATACACTAACTAAAGTATACAGCTAAGCTTTAGGTGAAATTAATTCATAAATGTATGAAGTTAAGTTACGGTAGAGCAGAATTATGTTAAGGCTTTAGAGTTTGCATACTTATCGATATAATATAATGTTATAGGTAATGCATGTGTGTGAGAACTAAGTCACTCCACTCACTGCTAAAACCGTATCAGGATCGTTAAGCTCTGACACAAAATCAAGAATGGTTGCTTGGTAGTACAAGTGACTCGGTTTACAACGCCCATGCATTTCCTTAAAGTCCGTTTAGAACACTTTCAAAATCCGAATACGGAATACGAAATGGCAGCGGGCGGTCCTCACTGGACACAGCGAGGAACCAAAACGAGAGCGAGAGTGCGCCCGCGCACAATGAAACGTGAACTAGGTACATACAAGCCGCTCTACATGTCCTTTATACACATTCGATTTCAATCATGACTTTAAATTGTAAGATAAAAAGCTGACATTCCCGTAACTGAACTATTAGGTATACGCTAAGGTAGCCAATTTTCTAAACACATTTTTAGCAGTTTTAGAGAAAATGTATGTGTTGAACAGGTTAAGAAGTAAGTTTATGCTCGCAATAAAGACATTGAAGGTTGCTTTTTGTTTGATGATATCCGTTGCATGGTGCAAGTGGTGCAACTCAAACTATGAGCAACATATCCATTGGCAGTTTGGCACAGCCGTAGGTAGGTAGAGATATGCCATTTTAAAATGAATTATTTGGCTGGCTGATTTATTGAGTGGCGTGGAGAAGTTGATTTCAATTAAGTTTCTTAATATAGAGAAATACCTAAATAAGAGGCATAGTAAGTAGTAGCACTAGTTCATAATATAGGTGTATATGTATATTTTACTGTAGGTACTTTAGTATAGGATAATCCAACAATACGAAGAACTTAAACGCGAAAAAGACAAAAAACAAACAATACTATTATACAATGCACAATGGAAGCGTATTCGTAGGGAATGACGCAAGGCGTGGTGCAAATGTTGTTATTGGCAAATTGGTAAATAATTCATACACAAATCTACAACTGTTCCAAATAATGCAGTTGAAATTTAGGTGCTACAGAAAACAGTAGTTAGTAAAATTTTGTGAAGTGGGAATTAAAAATATTTTAAATTTAATTTAGAATAAATAAAAATTGCTAAAAAGTTTCAAAAATTTTTTTTTATCGGTGGATATAATAGGTACTTCCCTATAAATGACATTTCTTTGACTATAAACACGTATTTCTTAACACATAATTATCTTTCGCGGATCTCAGTTTATTAAAATATTAAAATCAATCGATCGTCAATGAATGAATGATTGAGCGCTGGCTAACTGGCTATCTCTACTCTATAGCAGTAGCGGTCAGTTTGGTGATAAACTTGCAGATAAGCATTTCATTCCTGCCACTATAATCTACTTTAAATATTTGTTTGGGTCATTTTAATCTAATAGTATTAATTTACATACAAAAGTTATAGTGTGTAGGGAATGTGCCGTGCGTCAAAATGGATAACAGTGATGGATTGGAATCGCCATTGTATTTCGAGGTAATAGATAAATCCTATAAGCAGGTACCCATAAAATGCTTTAATTTGCACCCAGCACTTACAGATCACCGCAAGCAATAATGACCATCTATGACTTGTATCAATGACCACTTTGGACTTGTGACTGACGACGCGACGTTTTGATGGCTTCAATTTATATCACTTTTACTATACCTCAGGCGCAATAGCATTTTACAGTGCTTATACTATAGTGCGGCCCAGCTCAACGCGCCATTGGTCGGGACGAAGCCAAATGTTGGTCCTGCACCTTCCTGGTTTTAACGGTTTATAAAAAACAGATAGGATTAAGCAGGTAACATACCTAAGTTAATTTTATTTACACTGTTTTTAAGCGTATTAGTGACATACACTAGAGCTGAACCAATAGCTGGACTAGCGTCTGCCACTGTACCGAAAATATTACCCAGTCGGATTAGATGTGAGTCATTATGGGGGTGTTTCAGATGCCGCTCAGGGATACTTTCATAAACACCTGTTTCACTATATTTTAATGATAAAATTTAATTATCAAATCAGATAATTTACAACCGATAAAACAGAAGAAATTGATAAAATGTATGTGCCTACCCCGAGTCCGCGTTGTTCTATGGTGTCTACCTATATAGATATAGAATAGAATAGATATTCTTAGATATACTTACGTCTAAAGTAAATAAAAATATACATACGAATTGAGGATCTCTTGCTTTTTTCAAAGTCGGTTAATGAA
Source organism: Plutella xylostella (assembly GCF_932276165.1). Classification (NCBI taxonomy): domain Eukaryota; kingdom Metazoa; phylum Arthropoda; class Insecta; order Lepidoptera; family Plutellidae; genus Plutella; species Plutella xylostella. Next base: position 2,752,081 of record NC_063984.1, on the reverse strand, counting down.
CATAAACGACGCAGCACTCCAAAACCTTTAATCAACGCAAAGACTAACCTAACAACCCTTTAATTCCAGGGCGACTACATATGGATCGAGCCGGTGTCGGGCCGCGAGTTCGACGTGGCGATCGGCGCACGAGTCCTCGCCGCCGAGGGGCGCCGCATCCGGGTGCGCGACGACGACGGCCAGGAGCAATGGCTGCCGCCGGAGCGCCGCATCAAGGCCATGCACGCCACGTCCGTGCACGGAGTCGAGGACATGATCTCGCTCGGGGACTTGCACGAGGCGGGGATCTTGAGGAATCTGCTGATCCGGTACAACGAGAATCTCATCTATGTGAGTAGAGTTTTTTTCCCTTTTATCCGCTGTTTTCATCCAAAAAGGCGATACGGTTCGCAGACTATTTCATGAGATCAATACACCTTCAACAGCCGTTGGCTCATCAAGTCAACTCTCAATAACTCTCAGGTGATTTACAGTCTTGAGCATATACAGGCGACCATTACACTTTTGCCTCTTGATTTTAGCGTTAGCTGACCTAAACAATAACGACTATTCCTCTCTATTCCAGACATACACAGGCTCCATATTAGTAGCAGTGAATCCATACCAAATCCTACCAATATACACAGCTGACCAAATAAAGCTTTACAAGGAGCGCAAGATCGGCGAGCTGCCGCCTCACATCTTCGCGATCGGGGACAATGGATACGCGCACATGCGGCGATACGGTCAGGACCAGTGCATCGTCATCAGCGGAGAGTCTGGCGCCGGGAAGACCGAGTCCACCAAGCTGATACTGCAGTACTTGGCTGCTATAAGCGGGAAGCACTCTTGGATTGAGCAACAGGTTAGTTTAAAACTTTTCCGACATACCTATTCAAATGGTTCGAACAAAAAGTATACATTTCGTCGAGTATGTAATTTAGTAAAATATTAATGACGATGAAAATGCCTTTGATCTAAGCTACCTCTAACCCTTCATTTGTATTTAATTCAATAACCAATACTCTCTTTGTACTTTCCAGATCCTGGAAGCTAACCCGATTCTAGAAGCATTCGGTAATGCGAAGACGGTACGAAACGACAACTCGTCTCGTTTCGGCAAGTACATTGACATCCACTTCAACGCTGGTGGAGTCATCGAAGGGGCCAAAATAGAACAGTATCTACTAGAGAAGTCCAGAATAGTCCACCAAGGAAAAGATGAGAGGAATTACCACGTGTTTTACTGCCTACTAGCTGGTCTATCCAAGGAGGATAAGAAGAAGCTCGAGCTTGGCTCTGCATCGGAATACAGATATTTATCTGGAGTAAGTATTTACTATGACCCTTTTTACATTACGCAGTGCACAAGTCCGCCGATCATGTAGACCAAAATTACCTGGGATATGGGATAGTATTCGGTACGAAATTCATCCCATTGCAGGTATTTCATTTATTACGAAATTCAGGCTCATCCAAGGCTAATCGCTGAATGATATTCACATTGAATATATAAAGTCTATGAGGTTTTTTCACAAAATCTGCTTGAACAATATAAATAAGCAAGACCTGCGCTTCTACTTTCAAAGGCATACAATAAATTGAATTATCTATTTCCAGGGCAACAGTTTCACGTGCGAGGGTCGCGACGATGCCGCGGAGTTCCAGGACATTCGGTCAGCGATGAAGGTCCTGCTCTTCTCGGAACAGGAGATCTGGGAGATATTGAAATTGCTAGCAGCAGTTCTACACTGTGGAAACATAAAGTATGAAGCCACGGTGGTTGACAACCTTGATGCTACGGAAATTACAGAGCAGGCGAACGTAAGACGAGTGGCAACCCTACTGGGAGTACCAATGCAGTCGCTTATTGATGCGCTCACTAGAAAGACACTGTTCGCACACGGGGAGACAGTGGTGTCAACCCTGAGTCGGGACCAGTCAGTAGACATCAGGGATGCATTCGTGAAAGGCATCTACGGCAGGTTGTTCGTAACGATTGTAAAGAAGATCAACGCAGCGATTTACAAACCCAAATCTACAATGAGGACGGCCATTGGTGTGCTAGACATATTTGGTTTCGAAAACTTTGATCAGAACAGTTTCGAGCAGTTCTGCATTAATTTTGCCAATGAGAACCTGCAGCAATTCTTCGTTAGACACATTTTCAAATTAGAGCAAGAGGAGTATAATCATGAAGGTATAAACTGGCAGCACATAGAGTTTGTAGACAACCAAGATGCTTTGGATCTTATAGCGCTAAAACAATTAAATATCATGGCACTGATAGACGAAGAGTCCAAATTCCCCAAAGGAACAGACCAGACAATGTTAGCGAAGCTACACAAAACCCATGGACTCCACAGAAACTATTTGAAACCCAAATCAGATATCAACACAAGCTTTGGACTGAACCACTTCGCTGGTGTAGTGTTTTACGACACTCGTGGGTTCTTGGAGAAAAATCGAGACACTTTCAGTGCAGATCTGTTGCAACTGATCCATATATCAACAAATAAATTCCTACAACAAATTTTCCAAGACGACATCGCAATGGGCTCCGAAACACGCAAGCGGACTCCCACGCTATCTACACAGTTTAAGAAATCTCTCGATTTGCTTATGCGAACTTTGGGCACGTGTCAACCGTTCTTCATCCGATGTATAAAGCCGAACGAGTTTAAAAAGCCAATGCTGTTTGACCGTGGCCTGTGTTGTCGGCAGCTGCGATACTCCGGTATGATGGAGACGATAAGGATTAGAAGAGCAGGTTATCCTATCCGGCACAGCTTTAAAGAATTTGTAGAGCGTTACAGGTTCTTAATCTCTGGCGTTCCACCTGCACATAAGACCGACTGCCGGGCGGCTACATCCAAGATCTGTGCGACCGTGCTGGGGAAGTCTGACTACCAGTTAGGGCATACCAAAGTGTTTTTGAAGGACGCTCACGACTTGTTCTTGGAGCAGGAGCGTGACAGAGTGCTGACGCGGAAGATCTTGATCCTGCAGCGGTCGATCCGAGGGTGGGTGTACCGGAGGCGGTTCCTGAAGATGCGGGCAGCGGCGGTGCTGATCCAGCGGCACTGGCGGGGAAAGCTGCAGAGGATTCGCTACCAAAAGATGAAGGCGGGCTACTCGCGGCTGCAGGCGCTCATCCGGGCGAGAGTGCTGGCGCATCGCTTCCGCCATTTGCGTGGGCACATCGTGGCTTTGCAGGTAACTGTTTAACACAAGATAAACTTATTAATACGTTATTTTAACTATGACTACTGCTATGCATATGCATTTAGATACTCTATATAGATGTTTTAACAAGATTCATCATGCCAATGACATGTTCGTTATGATCCTGAAATCCTATAAAACCATGTTATATATATACATTGGATAACTTTTATGGCACATTTTTTACCTAAAGTAAAATGATGTCCAAGAATGTCTGTGATGCTGGTGGGATGGCTTGGTATTTAGGAGGCAAATCATTATTTAGGTACTCCATATTCTCCACCCAATGCTCATCAATCATCTTATCCTCCCCACAATTCCGTACTTCCATCCTAACCACAAACCTCATTCCAGGCGCGCGCCCGAGGCTACCTCGTCCGCCGTTCATACGGGCACAAGATGTGGGCGATCGTGAAGATACAAACCCAAGTCCGGCGCGTGATCGCCGTGAAGCGCTACAAGAGGATGAAGCAGGACATGATCGCGCACTCGGAGGCGCTCCGTCTGAGGAGGCAGGAGGAGCAGCGGCTGCAGCACCAGGGCAATACGAGGGCGAAGGAGATAGCTGAGCAGAATTATAGGGTGAGTGGTATTCTTAGCTGGTCCGTGGCAAATACGAGAGAATCCCCGAAAGTGAACAAAAGTTGTTCAGAGTGACCAGGGTCACCCCTTTCGAGTCTTTCGACTTAGTATACCGTTTTTGCAACACTCTGTAGCTCAGTTAATTTTGGGGAGGCTCCTGCAATAATCCCGGTATAGATACTATAGACGTAGTTGTGTAGTTTTGTTTATACATATACGAATGATGAAGACTATTGAGTTATACCTACATAATATATTACTTATTAAATCGATAATACATTGGTTATTAATGCTTGTTTTCCTGTTTTCACTTTTCCATTAATTAAGGTGATGTGATGGAGACAATGGCAGATAACTATCATCGCATTTATATAATTATTTTAGATTATGCTATTAGCACTTAAACTTAACTCAGCGAGACAAGGATAGTTAATAGTTAACCAAGGATAATAATTATTAAGAAAAAGAATACGTAATGACATGATAATCATAATGACCAAAGTAGTTTAAATGTAATATTTATTGCATTGCGTTAATGAAGAGAACTGTTACAATTAAAATTTTCACAGGAGCCGTATGGGCAATGTGTCGTATGGGCATTGGGAATTTATTTTAAGCTCTAACTACATATTATAGACCATAGACGATAACATGCTGTCGATACCGACCTATAAAATAACATTTGGCTCATAATTATATTGGTGACAGAATATAAATGATTATGTCGGTAGCTTGTACCTATCAGTAGGTACCCCACCTAACAATTTTTTGGACTTTGGCGAACAGAAACCAACTTACCAATATACCTATGAAGAAACTGTTTATCAACTTCGGCCCGTTATCTTCAAATTAATATTACGCTTGTGATATTTACTGGCAATTAAACAACTTCACCGACAAATTTTATCTAACAAACTAGATAGTCATCTAATCTAACAACTCAAATTCGATTCCTCATTTCATACGTGCAGCGGCCAACCCACAGAATGTCGTATTTATAACTAGCCAAAATTGCCAATAATGTTCGATATACTACGTGGTTTGATACGGAAATTATTTCCGACGGTAAAGTTGATTAAATAATAATAATTACTATAATAAGTGGAATTCGCATTAACACGAACACTGTTAATGTGTTAAGAATAATTATAGTGCAATTTAACTAACTACTTGACAGTAATCTAGGCGATAATCTGAGCGTAGGTATACCTACATACATATGTAGGTATGTGCGGGTGCGATGAAGCGTGTCTGTTATTCAATTCGCAACCTGAACCTCGGACCAGTTAAACCGTGGTTAAATAACGTTTACCTATCTGTCCAGTTCAGCTTACACAGTGTGTTACCGTTCAAAATGTAGTTTCGTCTAATATGGCATGAAAGTGGACAGGACTCGGTCGTGTGCAGTGCAATCAGTGACAAACATGTGGCTCCAGTGTGTATGCAATCATGCGACAGGTTCACTCTATGTTAGTAAGACAGATGGAACGGTGGCACTGTGTTAACAATCTCGCTTAGAAGCCCTTGTAAATGACTAGGCGAAATTCCGTCTATTTATCATTGAGAGTTAAATTAATCTTTGGTTAATAAAAGTTTTGTGTCACCAGGAACGCATGTATGAGTTGGAGCGGCGCGATGCAGAAATAGCATTGGAAGAAAAGAGACAGCTAGAGGCGAAGAGGACTCTGCTACAAGAAGCGCAACGCAAGCAGGACGAGCCAGTAGACGACAGCAAGCTGGTGGAAGCCATGTTCGACTTCCTGCCTGACTCCAGCAGCGAAGCGCCGGCTCCCAAAGACACGTCCATCTTCAGTGACTTGCCGCAGCAGCGCGCTGATCAACAGGAGGTAAGGTTTTTAGGTTCTTCTTCTTATCGACTGGGTGACCAATATGAGAGCGAGAGTATGGTTTGTGACCGAAATGGTTTGACGTGTCAGATAAGATCTTGTCCAGGGTGACAAGGAACACGTTAAAATGTCTTACTTCGGGAAGATCTCTTGCACCCATCATTTCAGGTAGCTAAAACATTGATTGTGCTGATATTAACAATCCTGATACCATTAAAAATGGAAGCCAAAATTTCGGTAGAAATATTGAAAGAAATAATCATTTTATGACACCGTCATAAATTCATTTAGATAATAATCAGTGCATAAAATTGTTCGAGATACGATCAACAATATTGTTTGTCCAGATAAAATGAAGAAAGTGTTTTACCATTCTTCCTGATACCATTGAAGATGGAAGCCGAGGTTCCGGTACAAATAATAATTTTATGTCACACCGTTATAAAACTCATTTACTCGTTGATGTAATCAGTGCATAAATTTACCATCAATAATATCAACAATATTGGTTGTCGAGATAATAAAAAGAAAGTTGTTTGAAAAATAAATTTCATTTCAGATGGTGACCCCAATGCAGACGACTTCGGAGGATGAGGAGGATCTGTCGGAGTTCAAGTTCCAGAAGTTCGCAGCGACCTACTTCCAGGGCAACGTCACCCACCAGTACTCTAAGAAACCGCTGAAGCACCCACTGCTGCCGCTGCACACCCAGGGTGATCAGCTGGTAAGTGCAATCGATAATATCTAAGTAGATAAAAACGAATCGATCGCGTGACGTAAAGCTTTTCACTTAGCAAACATTATACTAATTACACTGCCATATACGGGTGGGTAATTTAATTTTAGTTGGTATATTGTGTGTACCATTTTTTTCGTTTGTAGTTAAAAGAAAACAAAAACGAATCTCAACAACAAGCATTGTACGACTAGACAAATACAATGCAGTTATTTGACAATAGATCATAACATTTGTCTCATTTGATTTCTAGGCTGCGCAAGCGCTGTGGGTCACTATTTTGCGCTTCACCGGCGACCTGCCGGAGCCCAGATACCACACCATGGACCGAGACAACACCTCCGTCATGTCCAAGGTCACAGCGACCTTGGGAAGGAACTTCATAAGGTCCAAGGAGTTCCAGGAGGCGCAGCTGATGGGGGTCGATCCTGACGCATTCCTCAAACAACAGAAGCCGAGGTCCATCCGACACAAGCTGGTGTCGCTGACGTTGAAGAGGAAGAATAAGTTGGGAGAAGATGTGCGCCGTAAATTGCAGGTAATTATTTAATTATGATACAGAAGTGATAGTGATTATTGATTATTTAAATTGTATTCAATAAGATGTTATTTTTCTAATAAAATTTTATCATTCTCTAGGACGAGGAGTACACTGCTGACAGCTACCAATCCTGGCTGGAGTCACGACCGACGTCAAATTTAGAGAAGCTGCATTTCATAATTGGACACGGAATCCTTCGCGCTGAACTGAGAGACGAAATCTACTGTCAGATCTGCAAGCAGCTCACCAACAACCCCTCCAAGTCCTCACACGCCAGAGGCTGGATCTTGCTTTCACTGTGCGTCGGATGCTTTGCCCCGAGCGAAAAGTTCGTCAACTATCTAAGAGCATTCATCAGGGAGGGACCACCTGGGTATGCTCCATACTGCGAAGACCGTCTCAAGAGGACTTTTAACAACGGAACGAGGAATCAGCCCCCATCATGGCTAGAACTCCAAGCTACAAAGTCTAAAAAGCCTATAATGTTACCAATAACATTCATGGACGGGAACACAAAGACATTGCTAGCAGATTCCGCGACCACCGCCAGAGAGCTCTGTAATCAGTTGTCGGATAAGATCGCCTTACGTGACCAATTCGGGTTCTCTCTGTATATTGCTTTGTTTGATAAAGTCAGTTCACTCGGAAGCGGTGGTGACCACGTCATGGATGCTATATCTCAGTGCGAACAATATGCTAAGGAACAAGGAGCTCAAGAGAGAAATGCCCCGTGGAGGTTATTCTTTAGGAAAGAAATATTTGCACCATGGCATGACCCTACTGAGGACCAAGTAGCAACTAATTTAATTTACCAACAAGTGGTTAGAGGAGTGAAATTTGGGGAATACAGATGTGACAAGGAAGAAGACCTGGCTATGATAGCTGCGCAACAGTACTATATTGAATATGGACAAGACATGAATTCGGACCGGTTATTCACTTTGTTGCCTAATTACATACCGGATTATTGTTTGACTGGTGTCGAGAAAGCAGTAGATCGCTGGGGCGCCTTAGTAGTGACAGCATATAAAAAGAGTTATTACGTGAAAGAGAAAGTGGCAGCCTATAAAGTGAAGGAAGATGTCGTGAGTTATGCAAAATTCAAGTGGCCTCTGCTATTTTCGAGATTCTACGAAGCATACAGAAACTCGGGCCCGAATTTGCCAAAGAATGATGTCATCATTGCTGTAAACTGGACTGGTGTGTATGTTGTGGATGATCAAGAACAAGTGCTGCTGGAATTATCTTTCCCTGAAATCACAACAGTATCAAGCCAAAAGACAAACAAAGTCTTCACACAAACATTTAGCTTGGCAACGGTTCGGGGCGAAGAGTTCACATTCCAAAGCCCAAATGCAGAAGACATTCGTGATTTAGTGGTCTACTTTTTGGAGGGATTAAAGAAAAGGTCCAAATATGTGATTGCATTACAAGACTACAAAGCACCAGGCGAAGGTTCTAGCTTCTTAACATTCCAAAAGGGAGATCTGATTATTTTAGAAGAAGATAGCACCGGGGAATCCGTGCTAAACAACGGTTGGTGTATCGGTCGTTGTGAGAGGTCTATGGAAAGAGGAGACTTTCCAGCCGAAACCGTATATGTGCTGCCAGCACTGACGAAGCCGCCGCCAGACATCCTCGCTCTATTTTGTTTAGAGGGAGCATCACACGGTAGGCGGGTATCAGCAGTAGCGGGAGTCAACGGCACAGAAACCAGAGATAAACCTCACACCCTGATAGAATATGCTATGGATCATTTTAGATTACCACCAAAGCGGACAGTATCCAAAGCACTGACACTGTCAACAGCCAAACGTGGTGGATCAGAAGAGCTCTGGCGGCATTCACGAGAACCCATAAAACTACCATTGCTGAAAAAACTTCAGGCTAAAGAAGAATTGGCCGAGGAGGCGTGCTTCGCATTTACAGCTATCCTCAAATACATGGGCGATCTACCTTCAAAGAGGCCTCGCATTGGTAATGAATACACTGATCACATATTTGACGGCCCATTAAAGCATGAGATATTACGTGATGAAATTTACTGCCAAGTGATGAAACAACTGACTGATAATAGGAATAGAATGTCTGAAGAAAGAGGTTGGGAGCTGATGTGGCTAGCCACGGGCTTATTTGCTTGTAGCCAGGGGCTACTGAGGGAACTGACTTTGTTCTTAAGGACTAGAAGGTATCCAATTGCTCAAGATTCACTTCAAAGACTGCAAAAGACTTTAAGAAATGGCCAGAGGAAGTATCCCCCGCACCAGGTGGAGGTTGAAGCTATCCAGCACAAGACTACACAGATATTCCATAAAGTGTATTTCCCTGACGATACTGACGAGGCGTTTGAGGTGGACTCCTCCACAAGGGCAAAGGACTTCTGTCAAAACATCGCGCAGAGACTGAATCTCAGATCAAGTGAAGGCTTTAGCTTGTTCGTGAAAATCGCAGATAAAGTGATATCTGTCCCTGAAGGGGACTTTTTCTTCGATTTCGTCAGGCACTTAACAGATTGGATTAAGAAAGCGCGTCCTACCCGAGATGGTATCACACCTCAATTTACTTATCAGGTTAGTGCTACACTCATAAATCTAATATTGTGTAAATGTTATAAGTCTAATGTATTTTTTATCGATCAATTACGATTGATTCTTATCAGGATGTAACCTTTTAAAGTTATAATTAGCATTGGATACCTATAACAACAACAAAAACTATCTGGCCTTCCAATAACAGACCATTTATATACCACTGACATTTATAGACCAGACATAACTGACATCATCATCATCATAACCCATCACGTTCCCACTGCTGGGGCACGGGTCTCCTTCTAATTAATGAAGGGTTCTTTAGGACTTTCATCCACCACGCGGCCCTAATGCGGGTTGGTGGACCCCAACACAAGCAAGCTTGTGCTGAGATGATTGTCGGGTGAGGTCCACCCGACTAACGACTGTCAGATGTTTTCAAGCTGTACCTCTCTGAAATGATTACGACTTCTTGCTCCCCAGGTGTTCTTCATGAAGAAGCTGTGGACGAACACGGTGCCGGGCAAGGACCGCGCGGCGGACGTGATCTTCCACTTCCACCAGGAGCTGCCCAAGCTGCTGCGCGGGTACCACCGCTGCGCGCGCGACGAGGCGGCCCGGCTGGCCGCGCTGGCCTACCGCGCGCGCTTCGGGGATAATAAGCAGGAGCTGCAGGCTATTCCGTAAGTTTTATACTACTTCCGGACCCACGACCTTATATGTTGTTGACTTGTTGACTCTAGGGTGGGTGATTACCATAGAACAACGCGGACTCAGATGCACCGTGATTACTAAGATACTCTATCACAATTAAATAGAAACAAAGGTGACTGTGTCGGAATGATATTATGAGGAATGCCATGATCGTTTGGACCTCCTTCCGAAAGTCCTATGTGCGGGCGATAGAAATCTTTTCATTATGTTTGTTATCCATGCTAGCCAAATATTAAGAAAAGTTGACCGGTCCGTTCTTTAATCATACCTATATATTTTCATCACTTCAGGTTGAATTCTTCAGCTATTTCGTTACTGAAGGGTCAATTAGTGATTGAGAGGCAATCATCATCTCATTACAACTCTTTGTTTCAGACAAATGCTCCGAGAGCTCATACCAGCAGATTTAATAAAGCTACAAAGTTCAGCCGACTGGAAGCGGTCTATAGTGGCGTCCTACAACCAGGACGCCGGCATGACGCCTGAAGACGCCAAGATCACGTTCCTGAAGGTCATCTACCGGTGGCCGACCTTCGGGTCCGCCTTCTTTGAGGTGAAACAGACGACTGAACCAAACTACCCTGAGCTATTGCTGATTGCCATCAACAAGCACGGAGTTAGCTTGATACATCCATCTTCCAAGGTAAAGTAAATTTAGGAGTTCAGATCCAGTGCTTCTTACATTTGCCTGCTGCTTTCTTCCCTTTTTGTATTGACAACATTGAATAGATCCAATAGACTCTAATCATCAGTGACCTCTTCGCTTGGCTCGTTATAAAGAGTTAGTTAGTATCAAATGCAGAAGCGTCTTTTCCCTCGTCTTTTTCATTAACTATGAGATATTTATGTAACCTTTTGTCACGTCCAGGACATTCTAGTGACGCACCCGTTCACGCGGATATCGAACTGGTCATCCGGCAACACGTACTTCCACATGACGATCGGAAACCTGGTGCGGGGCTCCAAGCTGCTGTGTGAGACCTCCCTGGGCTACAAGATGGACGACCTCCTCACATCCTATATCTCGCTCATGCTGACTAACATGAACAAGCAACGGTCGGTGCGCGTCAAATGAGATCGTTAGCGAATTCCCGCGGAATTTCAAAATTGGAACGCTTTCAACCGGAAGTCAATTATAGTCTACTTTTGCCGCTTTATATTTTGTATTATGGTAGGTAGGTGTTTGACGTATTCAATACGTAAATTAGTATGTGTTAAAATAATTATTCGTTTTTATTATTGTGTGCATCACAATATTAATACTTTTTGTTTTTAAGTTAAAACTCATTGTATAAATAGTAGGTGTAAAAGCACAATTTATGGTCCATTATTCGATTAAAAATATATTTACAAAGTATTTATTTAGCTATATTGTATGTAATCTTTATGAATCAATACATTATTTCCGTCCATTGCCAAATTAACTTAAATGCTACATAGCAAATAGATATCATCATAAATCAATACATGCTTTTTCATTATTATAGGCAAACTGTGTTTTAGATAATTAAGCGAACTGCCAGCAAGTAGGTAATAGCTACTTTTTGGCAATTGGCTTATAACGTATAAATAAAGATCTGTTACATTTATATTTCTTACTTATGAAATTAAAGTTAATTCACAATAAAATTACCCACAACATATTTATAAACTTTCGAAAAAAAAATTAAATTTCGTGGGTTTTGAAGATAAATATTTTACAGCTAGCAATATTAATAATAAACTGAGTAATATCGCGGAACAGGCAATACGTTGCCTACAGTAAGTGCCTCTAGCTTATAAATCAATTTAATAAAACTGGGTGCCTTTCATTTTAAGACATTACTATACATTGTCAATTAATGTAAAGAAATACATCGTTCTTTATATTTTTATAATAATAACACCAAACTTAAATGTATTTTCTTAATGGGTGTAAATGGCTTAGCGAGTTTAGATTCACAGGGTGTCTTTCATTTAGAACTAGATTTGTTACTTATTATTATATTTAACTTACTACTTTTAGTGTTATTTAACGATAGATATCGCACCCACAATCTAAGCTCGACTAAACAAGGTGAAGGATGCTCTAATCACTGTTAAAATAAACAAACTTATTTAGTAATGGTTTAAAGTTAAAACTTAGGTAAACGATTGTCATTTTAATAATATCTTAGAAAAACTTTTGTTAAACTCGTAATCGACTAGTGTCTAATTCTTGATAGAAAGTGGCGATGTATTTATTATGTTAAGTTGTGGAATATCGTCAATATTATGCCATGTGGTGACAATATTTTTGTTTAAATTCGCTTTAAAGTCAAAAGTTGCATTTGTGAGTGATTGTATAAACATGTGTCACAATGAACCTAGAGTTTTATTTGTTGTCCCTCTTATCTGTTGTTCCTAGTTATCCACAATGCTAGCGACGAATCAAAATTTTATTCAAAGTTCAAACTGTTGACTTTCTTGTGGACAGTGTTGATTGAGAAGAAACTGTTCCCGTTGGTTTACACTACATCACATTAAGAAAATTATGTAGCTACAAAGTACAGATAAAGTAGAAATAAACATAAGAAGTACAGATTTCTAGTTAAGGTCCACCAACAGGTCGGAAGTTAGCATAGTCATATGATATATTATAACTTTGGTTACATAATACAAAAATGTTGAAAAAGTGTAGTAAGTATACTGATAGGAGTTGATTCAGGGGTCATTCTAAACCAGTGTTTTTCAACCTGTGGGTCGCGACCCCCTGGGGGGTCGCGAAGCTTCTGTAGGGGGGTCGCCAAAGGACGAAAAAACTGGGAACTTTAGTAAAAAAACAATAAAGACCATTAGTATTAATTTATTAAGAAAGACTCTTACTTTAAAAATACTTTTACTTAAAAATTTCTTAAATGCAAAGGCTGAGCTGATTATCCCATCGTGGATCTGTTTTAGTACAATAGACCACATCCGCACAGTAAGGCAGATTACACAGAATACCGAACAGTATAATCAGCCTCTGTATCTAGCCTTTGTGTTCTATGAAAACGCCTTCAACTCCATCGAGACATGGGCAATTTTGGAAGCGTTGCAGAGATTTCAAATCGACTGGCGCTATATCGAGGTGTTGAGGAGTCTGTACGATGCCGCTGGACATGGCATATGTATAAATGGCGAGTACATGTCACACCTCTCTGCTTCGCGGACGACATCGTTATTATGGCAGAATCTCTGCAGGATCTCAGCTGGATGATGGAAGTGGCCTAAATGCTGCATCCCAACGTGTAGGCTTCGGGGCATAAATTTGGACAAGACGAAAGTCATGTACAATGCTCACATCGAACCGGAGCCGGTGATCATTGGTTAGGCAACAATTGAAGTTGTGCCAGAATATGTCTACCTCGGGCAGAATATTCGGCTAGGCAGAAGCTGGGTTGGGCTGCATTCGGAAAACTCCGTCAGCACATATTCTCCTTGGCCATCCCTCAGAGCCTGAAGACTAAAGATTTCAACCAGTGCGTCCTGCCAGTGATGACGTATGGTGCAGAGACGTGGGCACTAAGGGTAGGACTAGTCCACCGATTTAAAGTCGCTCAGCGTGCTATGGAGAGAGCTATGCTTGAGGTTTCTCTGATAAATCGTATCAGAAATGAGGTTTTCCGTCAGCCAGAGGATTAAGATTACTGACATAGCTGTCAAAATATGCAAGCTGAAGTGGTAGAGTGCGGGTCATATCTGCTGAAGAACCGATAAGTAACCATTGGAGTAAACAAGTTCTCGAGTATAGACTACGACTAGGCAAACGTAGCGTGGGAGGCCTTCCTGCCTGGTTCAAAGACGACGACCACAAGTATTTATTTTTTTGTAAATCCAGGTATTTTGTCTTTTTATTTTCAATTCATCCTTGAAAACTTTTATTCAAGATATTTAAATAATCAAAAAAGTCAGAAAGAAAAAGCTAATTTCGAAAAAGAAATTCCGGGTGGCAATGGCATTAGTCGTACGCACCTATGTACATGGCCACACGTATCCGATGTGTGTAATTATAAAAAATGTGTTTTTAAATGAGATAACTACTCGTATGTACTACTTCGAATCCTAATCATGAAGACCATAAATACGTCGAATGGAATGAATATTGGGAATAGTGTAACATACACATAAACATAAGTACATGATAAAAACCGGAAGGGTCAAGGGGGTCGCGAAATAATTTTTTATACCAGGGGGGTCGCGTCATGAAAAAGGTTGAAAAACACTGTTCTAAACGACTTTTGTTCTACGACATTGGAAAAAATATGTTTTTTTTTGTTCTGCGTAGGAACTTGTTAGCCACGTGACTTTCTTCGTCTCCCCTGACGGCTTACTATACCACTTATGCAACAATGTATGAGAATCATTGATTTATTTCAGTTGAACCGCTTGGAAAGTCACGCTTTGTTGGTTGCATAGTATTTTGATACCCACCCTAATGATTGGGCTTCGCCGCGTAGTTAAGTAGGTATGTATAACTCAAAGATACGAAAAACTTATTATGTAGTTGGGAAAAGAACTACCTACCTATAAATGAAAACTTACTTTCTGCGACACGATTTTAAGGACGCGCTGTTTTAATTTCATCACAATATTTGAATTGCATATGCGCTACCTACAAGACCTACATACTTACCTCTATTATTTTTGCGGCAAAAAGTACCGCATTTTGTTTCTTTTTAATTGATTCCTTAGAAAAAAATGTTGCGCGCTAGGCCTAATGTTCTACAATTATTCCGAGTTATCTATACTTACAAAAACTCTTTGATCTGAATGAAAATAATAATATTCGCACTGTTAGTAATATAGAGGCACACTAATAATATCGTGCTACTTTCTTTTTTGGGAACGCGTTGAATTCTTTTACTTGACGTTTCTATTATCAGCCCTTGTTCGATTCGAACCTCTGCTTCCACAAACACAATAAAGGTGCCAATTGGCCGCCGACGATCGATGCCATCATGTGAGCTTGCATGCCAATTGCATGCTGGTTTCTATGTATTTCTATGGTGTCATGTCGCTCTTGCCAATCGAATCCTAAAATAATAATAAAATATAAATATAGAGAATCAAGTAGTGAAGTTGCGACAAGTCGTCATCGTCGTCTTCTGCATGCAACCTTCTTCTTCTCGTCTTCGGCAGCCAATTGCGATCTTTACATCCAGCAAAATCTGCACACAGTACCATTAAAATGTAACCGGCAACGGTACAGTCTAACAATTAAGGTAAAAGCGGGCGAACTATTAGAAAAACTGTTAATTAGAACAAACAAAAAATAAATATATCCGTAATAAAGTCGTGAGAGACTCCCACGGCTCGACGTCGCTATTCTTGTACACTCGGAATAATGATGCCTCTATTGTAGCCACCAGCAGGAAGTCATTTATCTAACATCAAGAATATGAGCGTTTACAGCAATTTCGAGTCTGATTTCTCAGCCTAAAGTGTGCAATTTTGGGTGACGCGGCCGAGTCAGTCAACTTGGATGACTAAACATGTTTTTATCGAGAAATCTGATTAGGTACAGTAGAGAAGGAACAGAGACAATCTCAAGTATCGAGATATATATCCGTTTGAAATATGCCAAATAGTACTCTAACGAACTGAGTTCTACCTATTGCATCGAGGCTAACATGACACTGCAGGTGGAAAGTGGCACTGCAGCCATGCACAATTGCACATAGGCCCACCCGACAAGGAAGTTAAAATTCGTCAATAGCAGCTGATGATCAGAAACAAAATTCGATTTATAAAATCATCCTATGATATTGGTATATGGACGATTATTGCCTCGCACACCGCTCGGCTAGCCCGCTCCGCTCTCGTGGACGTCATCCTAAGAGCACGTGCTATAATTATACTTAAATTCCTTCATTGAAAAGAATTCATTGGTAGGTACATGTCAGTATGGTACCCAACTTTGTAGGTACCTTATAAATCTTACAATCGTAAAATAATATTCCTAGTTAGGTCGTAGGATGATATGATAACTCGATTTCTCGATATATAGGGATATTGATAATACACGGATAAGCATTAAACTTTTGGTAGCTAGTTGCAAAAAAGTACCTAAGCATTAAAAAAATAAAACGTGCAGAGGCTTTTTTAATTATTTCGATTTAATAATTTCATGATTGGAATAGGTAACAATGGGCAAATAACTTTGTAATACAAGTGTCATTATATAAATTGACTTCCTGTTATAGTTGGACTTGGAAAGAGGCAATTTTCCCAATTAAGTAACTAAAATACAACCTTTTCTACCTGTGTACTGTGTAACAAAGACTGATGATGGAAACTATAATTATTGCGAATATCTATATCAATTCAGCTTTGTCTCGCATAAAAATACCTATATCGTTATTACAAGTGCCAATTATATGTAGTAAGTGTATCATATTATCACATTTAAATTTTATACCATTGGAAATAAAATTAATTAAAAAAATACCTGATTTGGCAGGTCGTAGCACCAAGAGACACCTCACCAAAGCATTTATGCATAGTTATAATCATAATAGCTTCCTGTACTAACGTATATTACGTACATAGTAATATGGTGTCATATTTTTTCAACTGAAATGTAAAAATTCAACTAGCTTTGCCTGTTCATATTCTTTACATCCCTAGTCTATATGTCCAGCAAGCAACAGCAGCAACATGTAAGGATCTGGTATAAACAACGTGTAAGTATACCTATCTTATCTACATTAATAACAGGAATTAAAATCTGTTTAGACAGAAGAGACAAAACACTGAGATCTCATCAGTAACGTTGCAACTGCTACAACTTTATGATCGTAATCACTGTTTCACAGAAAATAGAGGATAAAAGATTCGACATCGAAAACGAATTTGAATAAGTGGACGCTGAAGGTATTCTGTGGATATGACTGAATCCACGAAGACATGACACGCAAGTCACAAATGAGGCCCCAGCTTTACACTGCCGTATAGCCATTTTGAAATTAAATTAATACCATGCCGATTTCCTTAAAATGTTTTCCTTCACCAGACCTCGTTTCATAATAAAATTTCTGACTTCAATTCATTATTACATATTCACTAAAACGAAGTTTGAACAGAATTGTTCACCCATCAGCAACTAAATTAATAAAAATTAACGGAGTTAAGGAGTCACATAAAATCAAGTTTTTAATTTCCCCGTTTTTGAGGTACAGGGTTAAACTTGTACTCCATAAAAGAAGGCAGTATCAACAAAACGAACTACTGACATATTTTGGGAAAATCCAAACGATTAAAAACAGTGGGTGAGCGCTGGCAACCGAGGATTCGGATTAAGAAAAATAATTGCGCATTAAAACTTTTTGATTGCTAATTCCGAGTGTCTTCCCACGGCTGAAGATGACATGTAGGCAACAACCACCTGACTGTTCCCACACTCTGCATATCTTGACTCCATAGATCAAGTCGGTAGGTAAAAAAGGCATAGACAATGATTCAATTGTGTGCACATTGCTTTCTCACACGGGGAGTGTACAGATACGATCGGGAACACTTAATTAGTGCATGTAAATGACCAATCATTGTTCCGGGTACCGCTATCCCCTAAAGGACGAAAGATGGAAGCTTTTAACTCAATCGCTCACACATCACATAATCATTAATTTTCGCCAGATTTGTTTTTAGATTTTCGTAGACACGTCTATAAATTTTAGAATAGGAATCTTGCCTTTGACTAAGGTAGGTAAGTACTAGTTTTTATTCTGTGATCTAAGTTATTTTTAGAGAGGCCCATTTACAGGAGTTCAGGCGGAATCCAAAAGCAAAATATGAAAAAATACATCGTAAACTCCGAAACAGGATGCAGTTTTCCCCGATTGTGCAACCAGGATGTCGGCGACACTTTTTATTTGAACTTAATTACGTTTTTTCATCTTTAATTCATCATCACAATGAATGAATGGTTACGTGCGGACCCAACGTCATTATTTACAACGTCATTGATGACATATAATGACCGCATTAACTGGATCAATGAAGTACATAATTATATGAATTCTTCGCTGGTTCTAATAACTGTTACTACAGTATTAAATACGGCCTCACGCGACTAACACTAATACTTAATTGTTAGGAAGCCTTCATTAAGAAAAGCTAGGAAAGTTTCTTGTATCATGCGCGTGCGCTTATTAAAAACATGAGTAACTCTAAAAAATATATTTCTTTCGGCTTATATGCTATCATAAGTAGAATTTTTTGTTAGTAAATAAATGGTTTATTTCACTCGTGAAGAGTATAGATTTTTAAACTTACTGTATAGTACATAACTATTTCAAACTATGCCCGTTATTACTCATGTACTTAAATATTGAACAAATTAAGAATGTTTCAGTTTCTGTACCTTTGTAGAAACATGGAGGGAGAGAGGGTAGTCGTAGACGGAACTGTATCACACCGTTCATGAAGCTACAAGCCTTGGGGGCGTGGCTTCGAGCTGATACAATGGGTAGGTACTAGCAGAGTAACATGTGAACATACGCGATAAGGCATTGTTGGAAATACTTTCTTAACTTAACCGAGGTAGAGTGTTGTTCTAATGGCTGTCATTTAAAGTATTGGTATACAAGAGATTCCTTGAATCACCTAAGACCTGTCGAGCCGTACAGGGTTTTCATTTATGCTCTAGATAGTCTAGATAGACTACTCTAGAGTCTCAATTTCGTGTATTACCCCCGCAGTAAGACGAGGAACTCGGGTGCTGTTTCGGCAGCAGTTGTCAAGCCTAGTCAGAGGCCTTTTGCTTGAAAACATCTGACAATCGGGTGGAGCACTTACCCGACAACTCTCTCAGCAAAAGCTTGCTTGTGTTGGGGTCCACCAACCCGCACTGGGCCAGGATGGTAGACTAGGCCTAAACACTTCCTTCATTGGAAGGAGACCATGTGCCGACTGACTAGTTACTTATTCCCTGATAATTATAACATTTGGGCATCAACCAATTCGGCTGCAGAGCTTACAGGTGTATGTTTCATTGAGTAAATGTTTCATACACTACATAAACCTATGTCCTCCGCACTCCAGGATATGGGGAAGTCCGATGCATTTATTTTCAGTTTAAATAACATAATGGATATCCGGCAGAGGATGTTTTCCTGCGATTGTCTGTATTTATGTGCGCTAGAATTACGCTAATTATGTTAATCTGTGATATGACATCATCATTATCTGCTGATCAGACCGTCATTGATGGCTTTGCTACTACTATTCATCACAATCATCACATAATACCTAGGTATTATATATAAGTGTAGGCAAAAAAATACAATAATCACATTTAGACAACTCTTGACTTTAGGACTAAAACATCGACCGGCGGGCCTTCACTTCGTGAGTTAGGCATTCGTATGAGTATTACAGACATGAGTGTGAGAGTCTACCGCTATAATTCAGGCACATATCTGCGACGACGGCGGCATGGCGAGACGGCGGCGACGATTTAATACATGGACTTCTACATGAGATGACACACAGCGTCGTACCACGCTTCCGTAACGTAGAAAGTTCAGAAGGGTTAGTCTATACTGACGAAAAATGAACTAACGAGAGCTGTGGTGCAATCGGTACGATTAATACAGCGAGGTAGAGTCGTGGCTCCCGCAGTAGCGCTCCGAAACTTAGTATAGAGTGACCGTAGAGTTCATCCTTTATCAGATCTACATTACGCGCGGCGGGTGGGCACTGATAAAACTACACCCTCTCTATCCATTACAAAACCCAGTTCAGAGATTTCTTAACGAAACCGTCTTATATTTCCTAGCCAAATACATTCCGCTTCGATGTTACAGGTATTTCGAAGAACGCAATTATTAACCAACTAATCTCACTTGTCTAGCGAGTAACGGAATCGACGCATTTACTCTATCAACTACTGTTCACGCTTCTTGTAGCCACCCGACACATGCAATTTACAGTAATCATAGTCAATGAACTATGACACAAACGTGCCTACTAGCTGCCTAATGGCTGCGTTGCATGCAGTTCAGCAAAAACGGGGGCTTACGTAGACCATTCTAGTTGGAGTATGTGCTAAGATTGGTCATTTTCCTTTTACCGTGGTGTTTGTCATGTGACCTTTTAGTATTAGAGAATGATCATAAGGATTAAAGTAGCCTGTCTAACTAAACGTTGTCTGGTAGAAATCGCTTTTAGTGATAAGACCGCCTTTTGCACCTTTGTATTATAATATGATCCGTATTTGTGTGTACTGTTTTTGTGTACAAATAAAAAATACATACGATATATCTATATGTATAGTCGTAGAACTGGAGTTGTGCCCTTTATGCAATATAAATCAAATAAATTCGTTGAATTACGGTAGAACATTTTTCATAGTATTGTAGAAATCAAAAACACACAACACACGCGGAAATGTTTAAAAAACCCACCGCTTATGTTTTTGTTCTGCCATATTATGTAGATACGACACCCAACGCCAGACGACTTGCGAATCGGTCGTGGGAAATTGTTCAGCTCAGAAAAACTTAGCTGTTTAGTGTTCACATATATGAATATTACCCTCTAATGAAATTCAGAATCTCAGCCAACAATAGCTCGCTATAAGGAATCGCTAGATAATTATCAGAGGTCACCGGCAGCAGTGCGGAACGCTATGTGGGGAAGACGACTTATAATCATTTCTTATATTCATGTGAAGATTTTTTCAAGTGGTTCCCACGTCGCCGCTCTGATTTCGATTGCTCGAGTAATTATGTTTGACCACAGCTTTTGTTTTAATTATTAACGATTATGAGTTCATTTGCACGGTACGTGGGAGCCTGGCTTATCTCGATGCGTTTGATGGTTTCAGATAAATAAAATGGCTATTTAGATTAGATTACGGCCGTGTGAAAATTGGTACAGGAATGAGTGAAAAAATGTTGTTTATTTAAATTCAGTTTTATTAAAAATATTCAATTTAAAAATTACTGTTTTCTTAAAAGTTAATATCGGCAATTATAGACAAACATCTCATTATTCGGTACTTCGCAGTTACGTAAATCCATGGCCTATTAATATTATTTACTCAATTCAATATTTTAAAGAAACCAATACATGATCATACAAATGCACAGTTTTTACTGTGAGTAATTATGTAAAATTGACGGTAGTACAATAATGTATGTAAAAGTAATACTGCTACCAATTCCATGGAAAGGAAATATATTTTACATTTTCTCTACAAAAATATTGATATATATTTTGTACTTGATATTACATTTTTTTTTTGCGTGGAATGTCCGAATCACACTTTTCCTTACAAATACAGGTCAATTCCTTTCATTTGCTAAAATCACGATAAATGTAAATAAATTTTGATCAGTTTAAAACTTTCTCGGTAAATAAACAAACACTATGCACTAATAAAACCTAAATTGTTCAATAAATCTCGCTTATGTATGTATTTATATTTACACAAGAGATAGTTTACATTTACATAATTAATTATTGTGTTTTAAAATGCACACTTTTGAGCCATTTCTAGGTAAATAATACACTTTCAAATAAAACACAACCAACGCTAAAACATAATTTCATTGCGGCATACTTATTGCGGAAAAATAGCAAGTTCTGACGCAGCTACATAGCAATGTCGGATACGTAATATATGCAGCTTTATACACAGATTTTCATGTGGTCTGGTTTTCATACATCTGTATGTGCGAAAGATATGAACAGTGCTTTCATTTGTTTTATAAGAACCGACTGATAAAGGACAGGAGAGCAGACTATAGTCTGATCATGTATCCGCGGAGCTCAGGAGGGTAACTCTATACTGACGAAAAACGAACGAACGAGAGATGTGCAATGGGCACGTTTAATACAACGAAGATAGAGCCGTGGCTCGCGCAGCGCTCCGAAACTTCGTTTTTCGTCATATAGAGTAACCCCCCCTGATCCTCACCTCGAAAGTAGTCGAGATACACTATCTTAATCAATAATATAACCTAATCTAAGGCCTAAATGTATTTCTCACCATTCGATCATCATAAAGTTGATATAGTTTTTGCAAGTTACTTATTACGGGATGTAAAGAGAAGCTAGACGTAGTTCGTTTAGCAGTCTAGATATAGCTTTATGCTAATGTAACGGTGAGATAACTTGCAATAGGCCTTTTTGTTATATCCCTAACGAAATAAACACATTGACTCGTCATGGTTACAACTATTTGGCCCCGTTGAAATAACTTCTAAGACCAGAGAGATCTTACTTTATGTGCCAAGAATACACGAATACGTCTTCAAGTATTTGTAAAGTATAATGTCAGTTTAGGAACTAGAAATTCGTGAAGAATTAAAAATAGTATACACATGTATTGCGAATGAATTGCTAATCGACTTCGCGAGGCACATTGAGACTGTTTATATCATTTTAAAAGTCACGAAAGAAACCTACATTAGTTTTTTTATGTTATATTATTATATCTCATGCTGAAGAGGTATTGTAACATACCTGTTTTGCTGACTGTACAAAGATAGAGAAGTTTAAAATTTAAATCTCTTTTAGCGTGTGCATCGACAGTGCGGAGTTCAGACAAGACAATTATTTGTTAATTGAAAAACAGTATGTACCTATAACGAACTGTCTGTAGAATACAAGAAAACATTTACAATAAAAGATAAAAGGAAAAAACACATTGCTTTAGAGTCCTGCAAACTTCCTGACACACAATCTTACTAAAATACAACATTTTGGTGTTCATAATCTCAACTCGAGTTAAAAATAAATACGTATCGTAATACACACTTTATTGCGCGATCACTTCAAACACAGTTCCACTGTCACATTCGCACTATAGGCACAACACTTCATAAGAGGCCGCGTGTTATACCCTGATTACACCTACCGAGTAGCGAGACAGTATCTTCGGCCGAACCTCGACCAATCAACGGCTAGCAATTGACCAAGTAGTCGACCGAGGATACTGTCTCGGTCACTCTACTAGGTGTTACGAGGGTATTATCTTTGGATGGCGCGTCACTGCAGGCTAGCAGGCCTGCGGGCGTCGGGCTATTGCAGGGAGTTGTCGGGCAGGCGGTGCGCGTCGTGGTGCCACGTGGCGGAGGGCTCGGGCCTCATGACGTCATCCACGGGGGTGCACGCCGGCCGCGGACCCGGCTCAGGGGTATACGTGAACGTCAGCCCCGTCGCGTAAATTATCCCGTCATTACGCACCAAAGACACTGGAACCTGCAGCGGGGGAGAAATTCCATTAATCTTTGACACCTGGTCAGAAAAAGGTATGCTTTAAAAGGTTGAAAATCAAAAGTATTATTAATAGGTGAAGCGTGGATGGGTTACCTTGGAAGGGTCTTGGGAAGGCAGCAAGAAGTCGTTACAAGCACGTGTTATTGAAAAGTCTTGAGGATTAATTGTTATGTCTGTCAGATGGCACTATTAATTAGGTCGCTCAACAGACGACTTATTACGGCGAGCCATTAATAAAATGATATCTTTGCTAGACTTAAGTCTACTTGTCTTGTAATTTTAGACAAAGTAAGTATAGTATAAGTATAGTATAGAGTGAACACATTTCAGTAGCTCTACATACAGCGGCTAGAATAATAATAGAAGCGAATAGATAGTTATCATTGCAAGGTAGCAAATTACGATAATTGCAAACACAAACTGGATTATGTAACATCAGTCCATCATGTAGGCTTTTGTACTTCGTATCGTTATAATTTTACCATGTTTCAGATTCATGTAAGTGAACTAAACCCAACTAGGTAAGCCAAATTTCCCAATGTCTAGTTAGAAAATTATTATTATTATTTGAATTAACTTTTTTAGTATCTTCCTATAAAAGGATTTAATGTAACTTATATGGTTTACATGAATGCAGATTCAATTTAGGATAATAACTATTTATAATAAGAATGCGTTAAAACCATTTTCCGTACAAAATACCAAACTTCCTTCTACTTGTCGGTAAATTAATATTTTCGGTAGTTTAGTCGGAACTTTTATTACTACCCCTCTAACCCCCCAATATTGATTTCTACATAGAGCTCTTATTACACTAAGCATAATCAACTAATTAATTAATTTCAAACTAACCTGCGTAGGCTGTCGCACCCACAGCCACTGCCCTCTAAACTGGCTGATATCGGGCACCACACACAGCATGGACTCTGCACACCGGTACATGGTCTCCGCTTCCACATCACCGAACCACACCTGCAGCGACGGGGTGAAGTTGTCTCCAGCCAGCTCCAGCATGGCCACGTCGCCGCCGCCGTTGAGGTTCAGCGAGTGGACGAGGGGCACCGGGGTCACGGGGGATCTGGTGGGTGGAAGGGTTTGGAGTTGGTTGAAAAAGATCAAGAATATCATGATTTTTTATGGGTGAGGGTGAGTGCTTGGTTAATTCGTCTGTTTTGTTTTTGGTCAATTGAATTACTAATAGCGTTATTTAGTATGGTAGTAGGTACTTGATTGGTGCTTAGAATAGGTAAATTAGTGTAAAATTATGTACTTTTTCAATATAGAAGTATTGTATTCTAGGAAACATATTATTATTAAAGAATAACTTATTTATTATTACAGAATAACTTTTAAAATACCAACCAGCTAAACATGGTTTTAATTCAATTTGGTTAAACAATAGGTGTTTTTGTCTTGTTTTTAATTCGTGTGGGACCTAATTGTTAGCTTTAATTAACTTAATTTAAATTACATTTGAAATTAAATAAAAGGACCTAAGTAGAGTAGGTAGACTTTTTTGTCTATTTAATTATTTTCATAAACAATATCTTCTCTATATTTACAAAATAAATTTAATATGGCATCAACAAAATTACCTGACAGGTCCCATGCCTTCATAGAACTGATACTCGGCTTTATCTGTAGAGATGATGGTCCAGCACGCACCATCGTTGATCATCTCCTTGTTAGGTTCCTTCGGGCATGGAGTGGCCTGGAACTGAATGATCCTCTCTTGCGACAGACAGAGATACATCCGCTCAGTATCCTTCATGTAGAAGGCACACTTGTGGAGTTGGGAGACGGGGTCGTCTGCTTCTAAGAGTGCCATTTGTTTGTCCACCTGAAATTGGTTGGTTGTTATTTGAGGATGATAAATTTATTTCTGATAATGTTTATTTATTAAATATGGAACACCAGCAATGTTGGAATCTTTGTTTGGTGGATACTATCATTAATGTATCTATTTGAGGTCATTCTAATATTATACTTATACTCTTCTACTCACTAAGTCTCTCATTCACCCAAAGGTTGCCTGGAAGAGATCGCTTTTAGCGATAAGGCCACCTATTGTGCTTACTCCTTTTGTTATTTAATGTATGTTGTGTATTTTGTTCAATAAAGTTATATTGTATTGTATTGCACATTATGTAAGAAAGTAAAATTTTTATACCCAAATAATTATAATGATGTGCTTTATGTTGAGGGGTTTTGTATGATTTTAAACAACTGTAACAAGCATTTCTTACCTTTCTTATTATAAGCCTGGGCAAGGCCATGCCAGTCACTGAGCAGACCAGTTTCACAGTGGAACCGTAGTGCACATATCCATCTCTCACCGCAAACTCCTCTGACTCACTCTCATTGTCATCCAGTAGGTGAATGGTGAACGCCCCCCACTGTGTGGATGACGCATGGAAGTTCCCATTCTCTACATGCAAGTACCGGGTGGACACGGTCTGTGACCGCAGCCTGTTGAACAGCGCCACCTTGGTCCCACTCGCTATGCACAAGTCTGCATTTTTCAAGGACTGCTTCTTCTTTGAAGGCTTTGATATAACTTTTATTCTCTTACTATTAAATATACCAATATCATGTCCATTTCCGTAGAACATTTTCACTGAGAGCATAAAATGCTTTCTCTTGTCAGAGTCTGATATGTACAAGGTTTTGGCAGCACAGTACTGCTTGCCATTGTTGAGGTCAAGCTGCTGCATGTCTTGGTCAGAGTTGCCGATGCCAATGAAGGCACAGAGCTGGGCCGCCTGCTCCGTCTCGCCTTCCCGCAGCATGCGCTCGCGCCGCAGCCGCCAGCCGTCCCCGAACAGGTAGATGCAGGGAGGGGGGCAGAAGAACCTCTTCTCGTTGCCGTAGGACTTCTGAGCGACCTTGGCGTGCAGGATGACCACCACCATGTCGGAGCGGTCGCGCAGGTAGCGCTCCATGGCCTCGCGCGTGAGGCGCCGCTCCTCGGGGCGGTAGGCGCCGGCGCCCGGGCCCGCGGCGCTCGCGTAGCGCGGGAACAGCGCGCCCGGCTGCGGCGGCGGCGACGGCGGGCCCTGCGCCATGCCGCCCGCGCCCGCGCCGAACTGGTGCGGCATTATGCTCGCCACCGCGCCGCTCTCACCTGCACGCGCTGGCGCTCATACCGGGCAGATCGATAGCATGTGCGTGCATGTCACCGGTCCAGGCTCCAGGAGTGCTAGCTCAGCGATACACAGTCGCTGCACATCACTATGTTCAAGTAAACAGTCCCGTACCACCGGTAGCGTCCCTCGCTACCACAGAAAGATATTGTTTTAGCACCTCGTGAATGAAACTAAAACCGGTTCCAAGGTTGATTATGCTTCCGATCGATCTCCTCCTTTATTATTCACTACACTATAAATTAATTACTGTGGGAACTGCTGCACACTTCTTTCAAAAACACCTGTTCGCTGACAGCATTTTCAGGCAGTCTGGCCAACATTCCGCGATTAAATACTTTGAGTTTGCACTATTATTTTAGATGTGCCTAAATTTTGGTCGTTTTTTATTGATAACTAAACAAAATAAGTTAAAACAAACTGTTTATTCAAAATAAATGCACACACGGCACAACGCTAGACTCGAGAAACTGTCAAAAAATACCATAGACAAAAAGAGAGTAGTGAAGTGCATACGCAAGCCTAGTGTTGCGTGCTGGGATTACTCGCTTTTGAATGAATCGATTTCGAAGCAATGCGAGATCGACGACACACGGGAGTGCCTTCGCTCGCCTGCTGCGACTGACTGACAGCCGGTCATAGGATAGGATGTGGGGTTACGCATGGGGCGTGAGAAAATAAAGTGTGGGAAAGAGTGGGCGTCGAGCGGCGGCGTAGTAAAACATTTGATACGTTGTAGTGAACCGAACACATATTTACCAATGTGGCGGGGCCAGTAGCTGATACGCTTCTGTGAGTGTGTGCGTGATAAATGCTGAGTTCATGAGCCAAAAGGTTGCGGTGTGTGAGGAAGAGCTCGACGATTGACCGGCGATCTCGTGGGAAACGACCTTTGTTATGTACACAGATTTATGTATTTGTTTCAACAAAAAATTGAGTCTGGAATTTAATATCACGCGATGGGAGTTACTGGACTGTGGAGACTGGTCGAGCCTACCGGCAAGCCTGTGCCTGTTGAGACCTTGGAAAACAAAGTCTTAGCTGTCGGTAAGACCACTTATCTGCTATTAAATAATAGTTTTGTCTGTTTCGATTTGATTGATTAATTTTGGTCTAGATAGAACCTTGTCATATTGTATGTGTGTGTATTTTGTTGACAGATATTTCAATATGGTTGCACCAGATGGTGAAAGGTTACCAAGATGCAAAAGGAGCACCGCTACCAAATGCCCATCTTATGGGTTTATTCCAAAGACTGTGCAAGTTGTTATATTTCAGAATCAAACCTGTATTTGTTTTTGATGGAGCGTTCCCAGAATTGAAAAGAGAAACTATTGTAAGTTATTCATTTGTTTTAAGTATATATCTATTTCTTAAATACATTACAATACATACTCTTATTAATTTACCAATTTCCAATACAGGCTAAGCGTCAGGATAGCAAGTCAAAGTATCATTCTGAGTCAGAACGGCTGAAGCGAGAACTTGCTCTGTTATTGAGTAAAAAGACAGCTGTAAGCAGTCTCCTTGGGAAACAAATATCACCCAAAAAGGGGCCTCGACCTGACTTAGCTCAGGCTTCTGAAGATGACTTATTTAAGTTGCCAGCTTTACCTATTCAACAAGATGAAATTGATTCAGAGTAAGATTAAAACTTTTAATTGGAAAATAGCTACATACTTACCTTGGTTTAAAACTCACACATACCTCGTTGGACCTGCTAATGTAGAGTAGGTACTGCAGAGTGTCCTTACAGCACAGTTAGTTACTTACATTTTCTGCAGCTATTTTTCCCTATGCTAATGCTGTCATTGTAAAAATAAAGCATCCATTCAACTCAGTACATTCCTATTTTCCCTTCAGATCAGAGGATCCAGACACATCAAGTGGTTCAATAATTGATATACATTCTGTTGATTTGGATTCTGATAATTTCAAGCAAATGCCTGCCAAAGAGAAATATGATGTTCTTGTTGAGTTGAAGGAGACTAGAAAAATGAATTCTTGGGGTAAATTGCATGAACTACCAAAGGAAAGCAATAATTTTTCTGATTTTCAAGTATGTTCAATTTACCTACTCTTCTTTACTTTAAAGCTATTAATGTATTATATTTGTATCTCAATGTGTTGAAACTAATAAACACTAACTAACTCTAATTTTAAAGTCTCAAATTGTATAATGAATGTTTTAGATGCAAAGATTGCTCAAAAGAAGAAAAGTTCAGGAAGTTTTTGAAGAAACCGAAAAGGAGATGGGTTCTACTGGAATGTCACTTAATGATCTGGAATGTTTGCTTAATGAAGAAGGCATTGATACGAAAATTGAAAGTATGCCGACACGTAGAATAGCCTCTAACAGTTCTACTAGATTTCTGCTCATAAAAAATGTTAAACAGGCATTAGCTGATGCTAGAAAACAGAAACTCAAAGCTATCAATGAAAATACAGTTACAGAACCAGGCCCAAGCAATGTAGTTGAAGAAAAACCATCAGAGTCTACCACAGATAAAACAGAAGAGTTAGATGATGACTTACAAAAAGCTATACAAATGTCATTAGAATGTGCGGATGAACCTAATACCAGTGTAAATTCAACTAAAACTGATGAATCTTGGTCTACATTCATGACAGATTCAGATAATTCAAACCAAGAAACTGATTCTGAAGAACACGATGGTTTTGAACAGACTGAAAACTTATCTACAGCTAAGGCATATATAATGCAATACAGTGATTACACTCCTAGAGCTATAGATCAAATAGTCACATCAAATAATAAACGACAGAAAGGAAAAGCTAAAGCACCGAAAGTAGACAAAATAATAGAAGAATTAAATAAGGAAAAGTCTATTATCGTAGACGAAGTCAGTCTATCAAGTGATGATGAAACTGATACCAATAAACAAAGTATCGAACATTTCATTAAACCCGTAAGCAAATCAGATTCTGAAAAGGACATTATAGAATTAAATACAACACAAGAAGATATCAGGTCATCTGAAGACGAAGTAGAAATTATATCAACCAACACCTCCATTATAACCGTCGACGACACACAAAATAATATTGGAACTTTATCTGTTGATATAAATGAAGATGCTAAAAATGAAGTTTTGGAAACTAGTAAAGTTAATGTGTCAAGAAAATTAATACCAGACACAACAAGTCATTCAATAGAATCTGAGAGTAGTGATGATAACTTTGAGGAGGTGCCTGCAAAACATAATTTTATAGAAACTAAACTTAGTTTGCCAAATAATGCCACCACTGAAACTGAAAGTCATATTATAGAATCAGAAAGTAGTGATGATGATTTTGAGGAAGTACCTGTGGCGGATGCAGGACAAAAGCCAGTAGTTGAATTAACATTAAATGTTGGAGAAGCTCCTGAGGATGATATATTTTCTGATGTATTTACAAAAAATAGTGCCGAAGATGTAGCAGTTGATACTTATATTTCGTTGTATCCAACGGCAGATACTAAATTGTCTAGTAACAAAATTGAAAAAGGAAGTAGCGAAAAATACAAAAATTGTTTCATTGATGAAGAATGTAGCAAAGAGACAATAACTGAAAACTGTGAAGAATTTAAAATTCAAATGAATAAAACAAATCAGAAGCCGGATCTAGATTTTTCTGTACACAACACGAATAGTACTGATATAATTGCACAGGTTTCTTCAAAACCTCGTATTAAGAACATACCAAAAGATAAGAATGAAGAGCCCATTTATAGTACTGACATTGCGGACACGGAGATTGCCAGTACTTCCTCTGATAAACAAATCAATGACACCTCTTCTGAATTATTAAACAAAAATCTAGAAATTAAAACGCATACTATTGCAATTGCTAAAGAACCAATATCAACTGAAATGCTGAACACAATGGCAGAAGACATACAAAATGAGGAAAATGATCTGATCAAAGAAAAAGGCCGTTTGGATCGTATAGGGAGAAACATAACTGAGCAAATGACAAAGGAAGCTCAGGAATTGTTGCAAATATTTGGGATTCCGTATGTTGTTGCACCAATGGAAGCCGAAGCGCAGTGTGCATTTCTAGAAAGTGTTAATCTGACTGACGGCACTATAACTGATGACAGCGATATCTGGTTGTTCGGCGGAAGAACTGTCTACAAAAACTTCTTCAACCAGAAGAAGCATGTGTTACAATTTCTGTCCGAGCGGATTGAAAGATCTTTTAGTAAGTACTTAATCATATAAGATTATAATATATCATTGTATTGAATTTCAAAATACTGACTTTAAAATATTCATGGTGTTTACAGATTTAACTCGAGAACAACTTATACTCCTGGCTTTGCTAGTGGGCAGTGATTACACGACGGGCGTAAATGGTGTCGGCCCAGTAACTGCTTTGGAAATCCTGGCTTCTTTTCCTTACAGCAAGAAACAACTCTCGGAAACTAATGAACAAGCCCGACATGCCAAGCTTGTGGCTGGTCTGCAAGACTTCAAGAAATGGGTAAAAGCTGGGAAAAGAACAGACAATACCACTTTGAAGAAAAAACTTAAAAATGTAGATGTTGCTGATGATTTTCCCAGTGTTCGGGTAAGTTACAAGGAATTAAAAGTTCACAAATACTGATTTTAAAAAACCTAATACCTATGTACTGACTCTAATATTATGTATTTGTAATTTTAGGTAGTTCAAGCATATTTAGAACCAAATGTTGAAAAGAGTGAAGCCAAATTTTCATGGGGTGAGTTAGATATTACAATACTTAGAGACTACACCAAATCCAAATTCGGTTGGTCACAAAATAAGTTTGATGAGATTATTAAACCAGTTATAAAAAGAATGCAAGATAGACAAACGCAGAGGACCTTACAAGATTACTTTAAAAGGAAAGTCGAATTTACTTCTTTGGATGATCAAATGAGTAAACGCGTAAAAGCAGCCGTGCACAAAATGGGTCCCGAAACTGAAGGCAGTGCTCAGGTGGAAAATGATGCAGATACATTTAAAGTTCCACAAAAAAGAAAACTAACCAAAAAATCCAAACCAGCAAATAATGAAACAAATGAAGTCGTATCCATCAAAACTGCAAAGCCATCTAAAAGCACGAAAAAACTAAAAACAAACGCAGAAATAGATGGTGCAGAAATATCAGGTATAGTAAAGATAAAGTCAGTTGCTGATGAGGAAAAACCGGCAGTAGAAATAAAAATAAACAAAACGAAGCGATTCCAAGAGGTTATTCCACAGAGAGAGAAAGACAAGCAAGGACTTTTACAGAATAAAATGAAAGCAATAGAAGTGTTCCGTAAAACTAAGTTAGATCGTAAGACTCAACGTAAGAAAAGGAGACCAAACTTGCCTAAAGAAAAGGCGGATCTCTCCGAAAGCAGTGATAGCGATTGAATGTTATGTTATTTTATCCTAAAGTATTATATAAGGTACATTTAATTTGTTTGTACTTAAGTCTAATTTATTTATTAATAAAATAGTTTCTTACCTACCGAGTATTACTATTGTACACTATTATGCATTACGAACAAATAACGCATTGCATGTCACATTTTTTTATATATGAGAACATAATTCACATTTAATTTTTAAAGTTTTAGTTTCTTTACTTACGTAAGTACTTATTACTTCCATGGATATGCCACTGACGCATGAATGCATAAAGTGCAGGTTCTGATGAGCTCTTATAAAATGAAAGAGCATGTATAAAATAGTCAATTTATTGTTTATATTCAACTGACTTACATCTGCATAAGCATTTCAAAGTAATTAGTTGATAAAGATAATTTTATCGATAATTTAAACATAAAAAAATACATAATTTGCACACGTAGGTAATAAACTAATAATAATACAAGAAAAAATACTAGTGATGCTTCTTCAAATCATGAACATCGAAAACAATTGGTTATTCGAAATCGTCAACAATCAACAGGTACCGTTTATTTATTCGAATAAGTTCGATATGTTTAAGTACTTACATTACTAACATACCAAACAGAACCAACTGTTTTCAGAAATCAGTCTCACTAATAAGTTATAAATTTATTATTAGAAATAATCTGGCCTCATATACATTCAGAAGTTCATAATCATTGTGCAGAAATTCATCCGACCATCGTGCCATTACTGCAATGGGGATGAAAACTAGCGAATATTCGGCAACACTCTCGTTTGACGCTGGCCTATCAGAGTTAATAATTTATCAAAATGGCTACTGAAACAACCAATCATATGACAACTTTAGGATCAATCTTCGGTGTTGCCATCTCAGTTTTCATCCCATTCACACATTATTTACAACTTAAACTTAGTAACACAGGCACGACACTCACGAAGTAGAATTCAGTTTTACCTAAATATTGATAGAGTAGAAAATCACCCAGTGATAAAAGTTTCATACTCTTTTATTTAACTTAGCAGACAAGAGCTTAATATACACTGCATTTAAAATCTCCGAATGCCTTTAACCATAGAATCGAAGCAAGAGATTCTATCTCGACTCCCTATGTCTGCAGCATTCAAGCTTTCGCGTCATAACCCGAACATAAAATGACACTCCGAAATCATCAAACTCTACCAACGCCTGTGTCGCTAAGTACAAAAAAGAAAACGTTAAATTAAAATGCACTGCCTAATCGACTTTAACCACACTGTAAATCTTCCTGACAAACCAGAAGCAGGCCATAAATCCGATGGTGCCGGTCAAAAGGAAGAAGAGGAATACCATGAGGAAAGTGTAGCCGAAGTAGAGGAATGTGGAGGCGGCGTCCTCGATGTTCAGTTTAGTGACGAAGTAGTGGCAGCAGTAGATGAAGAGATAGCCGGCGGTGGAGCCACTGCTGAGGAAGGCGCGCCACCACCAGTGGTAGTCCTCGGCGCACAGGTGGAAGTAGCACAGCAGGATGGTGGTCTCCGAGCACGTGATCACCAGGATCACGAACACGAGGAACAGGAAGCCGAACATGTAGTACATCTGGAAAGGTAACGAATTGGTTTTAAAAATGTTGTAATAGGTTAACTAACGTAATTTTCAGATGCATCAAAGTTGTGCAGTGGTGAGTCCACTATTGGCGTATCAACTATAAAGCTTTATAAACCTACGCCTGGCGCACCCTGAGCAGTCAGGTACTGTCGAAAAATCGAGCTGTCGTGCGATCGGCACGTTTAATACAACGAGAGTCGTGGCTTGCGCAGTAGCGCTCCGAAATTTAGTTTTTCTTTTTCTTCATACAGAGTGAGCTCTCTTTTGTATTATAACCGGATAATCTTTCACCACAGATACAATCCCTAGATAGGTTAAAGTGTTGACCGGTACACTAAAGAATTTCCAGTGTAAGTTTTGACAGAGCTAAATCGCATCCAATATAATTACCTGACTAGACCACAGCGAGTTGAGTATGAAGAAGAGCTGTATGAAGATGCAGCCGAAGGGCAGCACGCCGCCCATCACCACGCCGGGCACGGGCTGCGTGTACAGCGACTGGTCCGGGATCTGCCGCGGGATCTGGTTGGTCCGGACCGGGTGTTCTAGGCACTGCGGGTAGAGGGGTTGTGGATGAGTGTTAATAGTTAGTTGAGAGTCGTAAAAATGTAAAATAATAAGTTCTGTGACCGTCCATTTATCTCAATATGATCGAAACTACTTGAATATCTCACATTAGACGTGTAGAAAAGTCAATAAAAACACGTGTTCAACTAAATTCGTGTTTAGCTTATCTAGCCATGACTTAACACAGTTACATATGGCACACTTACAGCACCGTTTTTATTAGATCAGACGCTAAAATAGCTGGACCCTATTTGATCACATAATATATACATACTGCCTCCAGAAAATTTACTTAAGCTTCATCACAAGACCGCTTTTTGTGCCTATGTATACTAAGTCCTGATTTGTGTAAAAACAATTTTTTATCAGACAGCATAGTTTTAGTAATCTCTCTCACCCGCTTCCGGAAGCCGAAGTAAGCTCCGACGAACGTCAGCGGCACGGAGACTCCGAACCACAGCGCCAGCAGCGCCACCAGAGTGGAGAATGGAACCGCGGCCGACGAGCCCTTGCCCCAGAGTACCAGGTTCATTATGAAGAATAGGCCGAATACCACACTGTGGATAAAGAGGAAAGCAGGGTATAAGGATAAGGGAGCGATTCTGAAGCCAATAGTCCACCAACAATAATTCACTGCTAGACATATGGAGGAGCGCCATAGCACCCTGGGTCCTGCTCGGTCTTCCCCATCTAATTACTGCGGGAGATATGTCTTAGGCCTTCTGTCTTGAGGTATTGATAAAGATCTAAGCTAGCTCTGTCCTGTCTGTCGGCTATCGTTTCTTCTGCTTACTGTCATTTTAGTCACACACCTAAACCTATCCCTTTAGAATACTAGTCATGTAAAACAAGCTATATAGTCATCTCACTCACCCAGGGCAAACCATCGAGGTCAGCAGTATATTGCTCTTCCACCGTCTCCCACCAAAGCTCTTGTAGATCCTGGCGCTGACATATCCAGCCACGGCTCCCAGCACCACCCACGCCACCAGAGCACAAGTCATGAGCGCCCCGCGGTTAGCCGGGGAGAGGAACCCGAGACACGCGAAGGCGAGTGTGACTAGAGTCATGCCGAATACCTGAGGAAGGAAAGGGTGTTAGAGAATGTGGAGTTAGGAGTTGGTATATGTGCTAGTGAACTGTGAAGTAAGGGTGGGGCCAGACGAGCGTAATTTTTTGAGTTAATGTGAGTCGCGTATTCGGGCAGAAATATGTGCGCGGGGACGAGGGGAGTGAGTAACTTCCCCGCCGCCCTCGTCCCTGTGCATCAGAATACGCGACTCACAACTCACAAAATTAGGCTCGTCTGGTCTCACCCTAAGGGTGAACTGATTTACACAGGTGGAATTTTATCAGTGTATTTCTCGTCAGCAGGTCAATGTAACCAACCATAAAATTCAATCCTGTATATTTTTGTAATTTTGACCGTGGAGAGCTTCATGTTTTTGTAAGCAAAAGTTCGCTTTAAAAGTTTTAAAATCTTTTGACCGGTATTATAAACACTAGTAGGTACCTACCTACTTATTATAAGAAACATAACTTCAGCCTCTACTATCTGAGGCGTCCGGTAATGGCCGCTTCATTTACAATAAAGACTGATGTATAAGGCGAGAGTATTAGTAATGTTTAGCATACGTACAATACGTACATTGTATGCAAGGGCATAGTTGTGTAATATTTGCATAACCTTTGAATATATCATACATACCCCGCAATGTACGTCTATTAATAACTCGCACTAAATAGTGTGTAAGTTTGGAGTGGTTGCTAGATGG
Organism: Plutella xylostella; assembly: GCF_932276165.1. Lineage (NCBI taxonomy): Eukaryota > Metazoa > Arthropoda > Insecta > Lepidoptera > Plutellidae > Plutella > Plutella xylostella. The sequence goes on along the minus strand of NC_063984.1, from coordinate 2,716,235 downwards.
GGTGACGACTTGCGAAAGGTTGCTGGTAATGATTGGATGCAGAAATGGCTGTTAATGATTGGCTATAGATCGCATCTAGTGGCGTGCTTTGGGCGAGGCCTACGTCCAGCAGGGTACTGCTATTTCATAGATCATATAGGCTGATGATGAAACAGTGAGTAAATCCTCAGCATGAATGTTAGATAGATACATAGAGTACTCTTTATTTGTATACCAAGAGTTATGTATCTTTCCCTCTGAGTATTTCTAAATGATATTTTTTTTATTGAATGTTCCTTACTTGAGAGCCAGATCCGAGGAACACGGCCAGCAGCATCCCGCGCCGCGGCGGCCGGAACACGTCGCCGTGCACCAGCTTCCAGCCAAACTCCTCCTGATAAGCATAGAATAGAATACATTTATTTGTCACGCAAGAACAGCACAGAACATACAAACAAAACTCTTAAAATTAAGTAAAAAGGTTCATTAGCACTTCCTCATCAACCAGTAGGACAATCTTCAAATTTTTCAGGGGCTGGATGAGGAAGGCCGTGGACAGAGTGTTGTGGCGCTGCTAGAGAGAGGCCTTTGTTCAGCTGTGGACGACTACGGCTGATGCCGCCCATAAACCAGTAGGTTTTTGGGTTTCAGGTATATTCATTTTGCACTCTCTTTGATTTCATTTCATAGCGATAAGCAATTCATTATGGTCGGAAATCTTAAATACCATCCGTAAAATCTAATCATTACACGAATGATAAGAAAACATAGGTTATTAGTAGATAACAGTTAATCAAGCAAGCATTCATCAACGTACCCATGTAACCTATTTCCGAAAATCAAAAGTTATTATTATACTTAAATAATTTATAAGATAAAACAAAACGTATAGCAAATATTTATGCATTTTGCTAGCCGTAAATTGTATGCTGGTTTATCGAATATTTCCTCACCTGAGCATCCTCCCCGCACTCCATCTGGTTGTACCTCGCGATGTCCTTGTGCAGAGTCCTCAGCAAGATCATAGCGACCATTCCACTGAGGAACAGCACTATCACCAAAGAGTTCAATATCGAGAACCACTGAATATTGGTCTGTGGCATCGACTCGAGAATGTAGTCCCAACGGGACGACCACTTGATGGTGTTGTTCTTGACAAACGTGACTTTGTAGGAATAAGTGATGGAGAAAGGTATCTTCGTGTCGGGTAAGTTGTCAGGGATCTCGAGAGGGACGCGGCTGGAGCAGTCCAGCTTTTCCGGGTCTTCGTGGCGGATGCTGGCCGGTTTTATCTGTGGAGAAAAAGTGGCGGTTTAAAAATGGAACACACATTTTGGTATGGTTTAGTTAGGTAATGTGTAAATTGGTAAGTATAAATAATTATCACATACTAAGAAATGTAACGGCTATTAAATACTCTATTCAATTTGCCTGGTATCTAAATACCTTTGGAATGAAAGTTCTACTTTCATTCTGTTTGGTTTCAAGGACATTACGTGCGTGCTGTTTTATATTTATAATTTTACAGTAGGTAACTATTGATTTTTTCATTTCTTAACCTTGATACCTATCAAAAGATGACCCAAGCAGGTATTAGTTTATAATAGCTTTCCTAAGTCCACCTTTTGTACACTTATATTTCATATTTGTGCAATAAAGTATCAAATAAATAAATAAATAAATAATACTGCTTAATAGAACCAAAAAAAAATTCTGGGGATGTGCGATCGGTCATTTTACGTATATCATATTTAGGTATTTTTAACCTATTTATTTTGCCCTTATGATTGAAGGCTCATAATTTATTTCAGATAAATTATCTACCACCTGCCCCAGATGTACATGCGACATCGCCAAGGTTGCTGAAAGACAGTGATTTACAGTAGCACAAAATTAAAGAGGCCTACAGATGGACATGATGAATGAAGAGAAGAGATTTCTGAGAGTCTGCAGTTTCGTTACTTTAGTTTGGCCAACCATACAACATACCTTAGCAGATATAATCCGTCCACCATTATCTCCAAACCCGACGCCCCACTCCTCCTCCCCGCCGCTGTGGTACGTGATCTCGATGTCCACATGGTTGAACAGGTAGTACGTGCCGATCTGGTTGGGAGATGTTGAGACTATTGGGGTGCAGGTGTCCTGGAAGGGGTAAGTAGAAGCTTGGTAAATAAATTCAATCCCCCTTATTATAAAAGGAAGAGTAAGGTTAGTACTGATCTAGAACCTGTTATAGTACAGAGCTTACATACAAATCAGTAATCTAAAGCCAGGTTTAAACCGGAACTATATTGAGGCCTCGTTTTATAATGAGGGGGCATTGATTTTGATGAAATACACTCCTGTTATCACGTACACATATCCTGAAAGGGATAGAGTGCTTAAGCTTGGCAAATTAGTCAAATTACCCTACCTACTTAAAAATATTTTGGTAATTTGACGCAATTTAAAGTCTACTCTCTTTAATGTAAAAAGGACACTCCTATTATTTTACAGAATATTTTGAGTTTGTAAAATAGAGATTTTGATCGACATCTTAACACCCTGTATAAGTAACAATTTAGTATAAGAATATATGAATCATAAAACGGTTTTGTAGGACCTATGGTTATAATCTAGAATTTGACCATGACTAAAGGCTGTGAAAAGCTGCTCTGAACAAAAACAATAAACCAAAAATTTTACTAGAAAAAGGAAATTAAATAGTGGCAGAATTTCAATGAAATGTATTTGACATGGTCTATTTAAGTTATCTGTTGCTAAATTAAAAATTAAAGCCTTAGTTGAATACTGTGGATAACTAAGACAAATGAAAGCAAAAGTTTGAATAGCTAAAAAAAGAGTGTATTTACTTAAATACATAGAACATGAGCAGGAAAGTTAGATGAAATAGTGTGAAGGGATGCAATTTTAGGTCAACTCTACACTACACTTGTTTCTATTTAGTAATCTATGCCTACTTTGCCTACACTGTGGAAAACATAGGAAAATAAAGGTTACATCTCCCATCTTCTGCCTATTTTAAATTAGAAAGGAATTTGTCATTAAAAATAATTAGTTTTTAGTTCTGTTAAAACCTTTTTATACAAGACAACATCATTTTTAACATCTGTCCAAAATATGGTTAATTTTTTGTTTAAAATTTACATAACATCTAATACAAATGTGATACAATACATCTGTACATAGAGCTGTATTTTGTTTGTAATTTTTGGTCAGCTGATGGAATGACGGATTGAAAAAGCCATGTTATACTGAACTTGTTTGCTCATTAAAATTTAAATATTATCTTTGACACCAATATATCACATACTAATGGCATTGTATTGTAAATTAATTCATGTATAAGCATGTAAAAGACCCACATTTTGAAGTTTTTTAAAAGCGATAAAAAGGTTATCATTATATGGAGAAATAACTGTATTACATTTTATCATAATGGCAAAATATCCACATTTATAATTCTGTACTAAGGTAGCTTCATAAATAAGTATAAAACAAACATTCTTAAATTGTTGATAACAGTAAACATCAGTCACATGGGCTTTAGAATTCAGATTGTGATTCATGATATGGGTGACATTTCCTGTGCAAAATAGGAAGTTATGAAAAATTAAAATTAGCATAGGTACTCTGAAGATTATTGGTATTTCAAAAAGATAATTCAAAGCAGTACTATTTAATTTTAAAGCAGTAGCAATAGATTTACCAATTGAAATCAACTTCTACATAAATAGTTGGTTTCACTGTATTTACAACTGAATAAATTAATAAAAATATAAAAATAACTTACCAGATCCCTTCGCACTTGACAGCCCATAGGGAAGCCTGTGCTGCAGTAGGTCTTGCCGTCAAGCACCGGGTAGCACCACGTCACCGGCATGTTATCAAGAATCCAGTGGTGTTGGTAGTAAAGGGCCATTCCCATTTTCAGCAAATTGTACTTTTTAACACTATCCGCATTATTGATGTTGTACTTCTTAGTGCAAACTTTTTTACAGCTAATGTTTTCTAGGAAGTTGATCTTGTAAGGTCCGGGCCTGATCCTCTCGCCGAACACCACTTGCCCAAGGTTTTCAACAGGCGATTGAGACTCATCGCTGTCACAGAAGTCAAAGTGATGGTACTCAAACGGTATTACTGATTCTTCTGTGTTGAGTCTGTTGACGTACAGCTGAATCTCACTCTGAAATAATAAATTCACTTAATTACTACTACACTTCTAGATATAACTTTTACAGGCATGTAAAACTGGTTATTAAAATCGTTATCAACAGACTTCACATTAAACCTTTATATTGTTGCAGGAGTATGTTACCAAGGTTGTATGTTCTAAATCGTGTAAGAATGGGGTAAACTCACTTTGCAGGACTTCCCATTGTCGTCTCCAGCTGTGCAGTAGTTCACGGGAGCCAAGCCGGGTAAATAAAATGCATTGGCGGATGTCAAGAGCAACACTGCGCCAGCCACTAATGACGACACCATCATGGTGGAAACACTCGTAATAAATAAATTAGTTCACAGCTAACGATACAAGCGGAAAAATAAAGCCTACATAATCGTCAGAAGGATCACAACTGCAGAATAACTAGAAATAAATTATATTTAATTTGAAAAATTGTCGTGAAAAACTCCTCACATTAGAAAACGTCACCAACAAACTGTCAGTGCTGCCAGACTATAAAATAAAACGATATCATTTTGAATAGTCTGTGGTGACATTAATATTATAATTATTCTGAGCTTTACTCACACATGGGAATGGTCCGAATTTCCTTTCCTACCTATTATGAATAGTCTCATGCAATACCTGCCTTTACGTACCCTATTAAGTCCAATAAGTATACTTAATATCTGAGCTTAATATATATAGCCTTTGGCCATTTCAATCCGAAAATTCCGATAAATGCCAAACTAGTTACTAACTACTACACTTTTCGATTATGTTCCTACTACATTACAACTACTACTTTTAGGGTAATCCTTGATAGGATAGGTATGCCTACTTGTAGGGGGATACTTTTACAAAGCAAATTAAATAAATGAAAATAAAATGGGTAAGTAAGTAGTCAAAGATTTTTATTTCTAAAGCACCAACACCTACAGTCTTGTTTCCTACAGTCCTACAGGAAGTTAAATTAATCCTTAAAATTACACTTAACTAAATTAATTTATATCTAGATCTTGAGCGGCAGTGGTTTGCTTCGTAGCACGTTTCTCTCTGGGGCCACCAGACTCCCGGTGTCGTCCTTCAAGCTGATCCCTCGAGCGAAGGCCGAAATGAGCCCCAGGGAAGCTGCGGGCTTGTCAGCCGGCACCATGTGTCCAGCACCACGGATCATCACCTCGGTGAAGTTGCCAGCTGTTTTGTAGTAGCTGAACGAGAACAAAGTTACTTATTAAAATGGACACACGAAGATTAGGTAAAATATGTAGGTACTACTTATTAATTACTTATTAATAAGAGGGCTCGTGTCGTCTGCCATTGGAACAACACAACAAAAAGGTTTAAAACGAAGTAAGTATAATTAGTTAATATGCCATATATGTATGTATAGGTAACTTGCTGTCACTGGAACTTTTTCACTGCTCGCAAGTGTATTAACTAGGTGTCCTTACCCAGCTAATTGGCCGTCATGATACCATGGGAGGCGTTTGGCTTCCTTGAACTCGGCGGTGCCTGAGAACTCAAAGGCATTGTAGGTGTGCACGGAAGGATGGTAGGCTACTATGATGTCCAAGTGGCCACTGGAAAAGAAGCAGATGGTAATATTGTAGAAAAAACACGCACATTTTACAATAAATACACGCATATTTTACACAGTAATCAACATTCAACAAGCATTTTACTCAGGCAGTGGGCCGGCCATAGAATGTTGGTAGTTACATACTTAGATAGTTGTTAACGTTGTTATGGCTCTTTATAAGTGGCCAGCAATGGCCGGACGATTACGAGCTGATGATGATGACGATGAATTGAATCTAACAAACTTACTTATAACACATAACCCGATAGTTTTCGAGGAGCTCTTCTATCCAGACTTTAGCACTGTTCATGAAATCAGGCACCAGTTTCCGGTACACCACTCCGATGGACGTGAAGGTTGTGTTGCCAACATGCAGCGCCTTCCTGACTTCATTCTGTTGGATGTAGTCCGTGTATTCCCCGTCCAGACTGGTCGCGTCTTGCAGGTAGTTGTACAAGTTGTCGTTATGAGCCTCTCGTATGAAGATGTTGAGGAGGTAGTTGTAATACTGTTGGAATAAAAACAATTAGTGATAAAGTAGATCTAGAATATGTAGGTTACATGAGGGACATAGTTAGTTAACAGATTCGAGAAAAATATGGTTGGTACGGCCAGTACGGCCGTGCCAAAGCTGAATTGCTCACTTAGCGGTGAAATATGAGAGAACAGACTTTAGAACAGTTCTGGCTCTAACTTAGGTAAGTACCTACTTTCTTTCTATATATTCTATTTCAAAGGTAGGTATAGTTATGTGGTAGAGAATACTCACAGCATAAGCCTTGATCATCTCGCCTTCGTTGATGAACTGCTTGACCGCCATCTCGAGATGCTTCATGTGGTTGGCGACCTTGTCGTCCACGAGGCCGACCTCGCGCACGAAGTAGCTGTACTCTTGCAGACTCAGAGGGTCCATGAAGCCGTTTCCTATTGCTAGGCCCTGGAATCACGATGTTTGATGTACCTATTACCGTTTTATTAACCTCTATGGATACAGTCGTAAACTCGTAACCATCGCAGCGTAAGTGAAAATGTATCACTGAGATCGTTGATCGATTGTCAATAGTTTTTCATAGTTACGAGTAAATATGGAGTAAATGGCTTGTACATTTACATGAACTTAAAGTCTCCAAAAGACATATCAGCCAATAACAAAGAAGCATTCCGTTTACCTATTCTTAATTTGACATCATCAAATGGGAAGTGAAACAGGGCAATAATGGAGTCGCAGCCTTGACCATACAGATTTTTCATTCTTCCAAGAACTTACATGAAGATTCACCGGCTCATCGTGGTCTCGGTTCCACAGCACCTGGATGGCCAGGGACGGGATGTGCTTCCCGGCGTACGACTCCCCCGCAATGGTGAGGGGAGCCTTGCGGAGCTCCGGGAACATCGTGAGGAACTGCTGCAGCGCGCAGTACAGGTTCTCGCCGATCTGAGGGAGGTAATACAATACAAATACTTACACTTTATTTGTATCAAGAACACAAATTACAAGACAAAAATTTAAAAAGGTGGCCTCATTGCTTATAGCAATCTCTACCAGACAACCTTTTACTACGGCTATGTGATACCTATACCTACTACGACGGTTATGGTGTCATCAGCAATAACGGTGGGGGGTACGGGTGTTGGTGAAGGTAAATTATAAATTCTGGAACGTAAAATAGAATATTGAAGATGATAAGTGAGTGATAAAAAATGAACGCGTCCGGCATGTATCTGTCGCAGGCAACTGGTTTAATCTCCTGTTTGATTGAACCACTAGCCCGTTCATTGGATGGCGCTGTCCAGTTGTATGACTAGGCCGAACGTTGATTTTACAAGCGTCACAAAACGTCAAACTAGTTAGCTGACTTAAAATCAGTCAGGTGGTGAATAAAACAAATATGGCGTCTAACAGCTAACAGCTGACACAAAAAGCACGTATATTGTTAGTTTTTTGCAAATAAATTAGCTTTAAAGTGCGTTATTTGTGTTAAAATAGTGTGACAACATGGACTTACCTATTATTACGCCGCGGGCGGATAGTTTCAAAGAAAAAAGTGGCGAAACTGGATAATTATGAGCAACAATATGAAGGTCCGTTTATTGTTATTGTTTAGTTAATTTGTGAGATAAGAGCTTTGTAACATAGTCTTTTTGTTGACTCTTGTCTGGTGATGTTCACCCTAACCAGACATTACAAATTAAAAACTCTACTAACAAAGAAATGCTATTACTCAGTAAATGAATACCTACTTGAAAATTTAAATAACTAACTATAAATACCTATATCTTTATTATGAAAAAATTGTTTATTGATTCTATTATTACTTACTACATGTTAAAGATTATAATATTACGAATGTTAAAATTTTTATATAGATTTTATATCTTTATTATGTAAGCAAATACCTAAAAATTTGTTACTTTGTATTACTTAGAATATTATTACCTAGATATAAGTATTCAACTTGCTATGCCCTACAGGGCACTATGTTAAGGACCATGTGTACATAATATTAAGACCAATGTAAAACTTACATAGTTGCAATAAATATATTACTATTACTATTACAAAGTTGCTATACTATATCCCATTCAACGACTTCGCTGAATGACGTTCAGTCAAGACGTCGAACGTTACAATCAACGACTTGACGAGTTGTCGTTTAGTCATACAACTGAATAGCGCCATCCAATGAACGGGCTAGTGGTTCAATCAAACAGGAGATTAAACCAGTTGCCTGCGACATATCGACGACCTTATACCTACACCACAGGCTAGCCTGTAGAGGCTGGATGAGAATAAGGCCGAGGACACAGTGTTGTGGCACACTTAGGGAGAGGATGTCGAGCAGTGGAGGATAACGGGAAGAATGATGATAAAGGCAATAAATACGTACTTTTCAACGGCTTTGCGAAAAGGGCTAAGATTACACACCGGATTTAAATTAATTAGTATAACTACAACACAATAAGTACCTGATTAACTACTTAAGTAATTGAAAATCATGTGATGTATTTTTCTTACCGTAGTCTGGTTGGTAGCGAAGCCGCGGTCGTCATCCGTAAAGCTGAAGCCCGTGCCCACCGGGTTGTCTATGAACAGCAGCGAGTGGTTCTTGCCCCACGAGTAGCGTATCTCTGCAACACAGTCACTAGCATTTATTTAACAGCAGCTGCTGCTACACGGGTTCGTTATCGACGTAGATATTCGTTACTACAACGCGATCCCGAATCCGTGTAGCAGCCGGTGCAGTGGTACCTACTTCATAATTACGAGTATATATAAGTTAATAAAGCATAAAGTTCAAGATATGATGGCCATATATTTCAACCTCTCTTGCTGGTAAAAGTGTTAACAAAGCTATAGCTCATAAAATCTTCAGGATGAAGAAAAGACAGTATGGGCATAGAATAACAAGTGCCAGTCTCGTTATTCTATGGTATGGGTTAGTTAGCAGGTTAGTGACTGCAAACCGAAATCAGAGGATAGAGGCGCTTCTAGGGTAAAGAATGGCATCATCAGTGTACATATATGTATTATTATTATTATGGACATCGGATACCGGAATAGGTATATTAGTTATATTGGAAGATTAGTTCTAACAGGTAATCTCGCGCATGTAGAATTTACCATGTTAGAAATCTGCCACGCCAATCCACATTATTGTAGCATATTTGCATAGGTAATAAAATCGATAAGTAATAATGCTATTCAAATACACATATAAGTATACATAAAAGTCCCGTACAGATTCTGCTGTGCTAACGGTTCCTAAGTGTTCCTGTTGTCAGCCTAGATATTATCATAAATTATTTAAATCTAGAAATCTATCCGGGTCAGCATACATTATACCTACATTACATAGAAGTAGTAAAGTACATATTTATATACCAAAAAAAATATGTGCTTGTTTTGTAATTGGTATGCAGGTACAATATACATAGTACTATATACTATGTCAGAATTTAAACCCACAACCTCTCGACTGACGAGACCACACGAGTCCGTAACCCCACAACGGAGCACTTATTTCATCCACATTATCTTATATACTTACCTTCCAAGAACTAGGCCTAAAACCCTTCCTTCGTTGGAAGGATACCCGTGCCCCAGCAGTGGGAAGGTGATGGGTGGTGATGGTCTTACCTTCCAACGTATTATCTGCAGTGACCACAAACGGCCCTATCTCCGTAAACAGTCCATACAACGAGCTGGCGCCCGGCCCTCCTTGCAGCCAGATGATCCACGGGGTCTCCGACACCGGCGCGTCCGTCACCGGGAAGTACCAGAACCAGAGGTTGGCGTTGTACTCCTTGTTTACCTGGTGGCGGGAATGTGGAATGGGGGAAGATAAATTTATAACATTTTATAAGTAACTAACGCTGAGTTGCAGAAAGGGAATTTAAGCTAATGTCGACCTTAAATGTATAGCTGCCTTGCTTTGACAGTATACGAACAGAAAGAGACATGCATAGATTTAATGCCGACATTTGCTTAATGTTCCTTTCTGCAACTCAGCGTAGGTAGGTCAGATTGTTAGTAAAACATGGGTGTAACAAAATTTATCCAAAGTATATTTATATAAGATAGATCTTATATTGGTACTTTGGATAAATTTTGGTATTACGAGTAGAATACCAATCTAGATAAGTTACACCCGTATCTAAAAGTATCGTAAAGGGCAAAATTATGCAGCAAAAGATTGAGCAGGAAAAATTATACATATATGTCTCTCTTTGTCTTTATACTTTCGAGTATCTCTACCTAGGTAACGATACCCGAAAAATGCGTTGCGATCTAAACACTCACCGTCAAATACCCAGCATAGCTATCCATATCAGGCAGCAGATAGTCAGGGTTGACAGCCGCAGCTTCCCTCGCCTCTTGCAGCTGATTCTTCTCTATGAAAGGAGTGAGGAGCAGCGGCTCCCCTGCCTCGTAGTTGGCGCGGGCTCGGCCAGGCTTGTAGGTTCGCTCCATGAAGGTCAGGATGGGCTCCGGGGCCTCCCCGGGCGGCAGCGCCGGCACGTCCAGGGCTGACGCGCAGGTCACGATGCTGGTGGAGGGTGGAATGATTGGGTCAGATGCTTCAGTTGTTTATTAAGATCAAGGCGAAGGTTACATTACAGTTCATATTGAGCGTTAATATCGCTAGCGTTCATATCGCTTAATAAACTGATTGCATCTTACGGATTCGGATAGATATTCATTAGGTACTGCACTGTTTCTACTCTTTATACAGGGTTATTTATGCAAAGACTGCCCTACCGACTACCGAGTGGAAGTTCATTCACTAATAAATTTCCACTATGTAGGACTATACCAATTTGAGGTTCTACATCCGATAATCGAGAGCTTTATTCGCAAAAACGAAAATATGACAACTATCTATGTATCCTAAATGTGTGTAGGTACTTACAGAGCCAAACTCCACCACATGTTGATCTTGGTGTACGCTGGTGAGGATATGTTCCGTCCAGGAGCTGATCCTGTGCTCAGTGAGGGTGCTGCGCGGTCAGGGAGCGAAGGCCGAGTGGCTCGCACGGGGGCTCCGCCGTGTTGACTCTTCAACTTGGATTATTATCTCGATCAAACATACAGGCTGCTCTAAATATGGTGGGAATATTTTGTGGGTGGGTGTTGGGTTTTCGGAAATACTGTTTTATTTATATTGTTTAGGTCGAGGTATCTAGAGGTTATTTTATGTGCCACTACGTTTATTAAGTGCATTCCATTGAAATAGCTAACCTACCTAAGTACACGTGTGTAAAGATAAAATTGGCGAAATATTTAACATTGCGGTTATGAAGTTAACAACACGTTTTATTACTACCTACCATACACTTTTAATTGTAATTTAACCCACCATTCTAAACCTAAAGCTGTGAAGATACATTAGTTATGACGGCATATCCGCACCGCCTGTATAACCGGCAAACAGGTCCGGAGTACCAATGACCTGTTTACCATAAACCCTCTCCCACGGTCCGCAATCCGCGATAGATTCTTGCACGCTTACGCGGACCAGCGATTTGCTCTATATTTAGGATGCCAATAGTAAACAGATCCGAGCATCCTATACGACCTCGGACGTGGACGATGTCCCTAATCACCTGTTTAAAAAAAGAAGAAAAAAACGAGCGGCGCGAAATTCCCACGGTTGATTCGAAGATTCGGCCGGTTGGTTCGTATCGATTCCGGGATGTTTATGGAGGTATCTGTTAGGGTCGTATTTTCGTAAATTAATACCTTTTGATTTGGTGTTAAACTGTCGATTTTAACACTTTAGTTTGGTAGGTTCATTTAAGAGATTGTTTATTTATAAGAGACTTTTATATACATCTTTAGCAATGCGAAAAACGGGCTGCAATCGAATGCCAGAAAAACAGTTTTATTTTATAAGTTTGGCTATCTGAGTGTGTCTCGGTGTTCGTGTATGAATTATGTATGTTCGTGTATGATGGTTGGTATAACAATTATTTACTTTGTTGGTTATATTCTGATGTGCTGTGCTTTTACTTCAATATTGCAAACGAGTTAGGCATATTTGTTGCTATGTTACTGGAACTTTTTCTTTGCTCGCCAGTGAATAGGTTACTTGTCTTCAATCTTTTTAGATTCATCACGCCGATGCCGATGGTGTGTGAAAAACGTGATTAAACGGTTGCATTCAACACCTACATCAGGGATTGATTGCAAGCCAACATGCGCAATCATACGCACATTAGTAATCCGGTAGTTTCTACGAGTAAGCAAAGACATGTTTCTGAAAGGTTTTTTAACGTCCATTTTCATACTTACCATACTAAAAATCTGTAAATCTTCAGAATCTATAAATTTAAATGAACGATTAATATTGACCCCTTATATTGAAAGAAACGAAACAGATTTGGCTAAAAACTTATCCCTAGTGGATCATGAATATTTCCTGAAAATAAAAAGTTACTCGGGCTTTTTGACTGTGAATAAGAAATATAATTCAAACCTTTTCTTTTGGTTCTTTCCCGCTTTGAATGAGAAGCAGTTGAATACGACACCCTGGATTATTTGGCTGGATGGTGGCCCCGGATATTCTTCCATGCAAGGACTATTTGGGAACATTGGCCCCTTAAAAGTGGAAGACGGTCAAGGTATGTATATGTCGCAGGCATCTGGTTTAATCTCCTGTTTGATTGAACCGCTAGCCCGTTCATTGGATGACGCTACTCAGTTGAATGACTAAAGAACAACTCGTCAAGTGGTTGACTGTAACGTCCAAAGTCTTGACTGAACGTTATTCAGCGAAGTCGTTAAATGGGATATAGTATAGCAACTTTGTAATGTCTGGTTAGGATGAACATGACCAGACAAGAGTCAACAAAAAGACTATGTTACAAAGCTCTCATCTCACAAATTAACTAAACAGTAACAATAAAGGTACCTTGATATTGTTGTTCATAATTATCCAGTTTCAGCACATTTTTTTTTTGAAACTATCCGCCGGCGGTGTAATAATAGGTAAATCCATGTAGTCACACTATTTTAACATAAATAACGAACTTTAAAGCTAATTTATTTGCAAAATATAACAATACAAGTGCTTTTTGTGTCAGCTGTTCGCTATTAGACGCCATATTTGTTTTATTCACCACCTGACTAATTTTAAGTTCGCTAACTAGTTGGACGTTTTGTGACGCTTATACAATCAACGTTCGGCCTAGTCATACAACTGAATAGCGTCATCCAATGAACGGACTAGCGGTTCAATCAAACAGGAGATTAAACCAGATGCCTGCGACATATCTATAGATACGCTTCTTATACGTATAGTTAGTTACCATATAGTTATACGGTATCCGGTATCCACCAACTATGAATCATTCAGCTTGCTGAACCGTGGTGGTATGAGATCGAGAGTCTTCAAGTGGTCCTTTGAACGATCCAGCAGTAGATGATTATGAACTGTTGATTACTATCTAGCAACTATTTATAGTTATCATTGCTAGCGGTTTTAACTGTATAGGATATAATTTAAATGTAATAACCTAACCAACTCTTAAATTCCGCGAAATCGAACACTAAAAGCCGCGTAACTTTTGTTTGGGTTAGGTGATTTTCTTAAAATAGTGCTAAAATACTCGAAAATTTTGCTAACATTTCCAATCACCCAAAAAACAATCTAAAATCGTTTCAGCCGTTTGTGAGCTACGCTACCACATACAGACATACACACACACAATATATACTGACCCGTTACACTTATAACACATCTCTCTTTCATCTGTGGTAACATCAATTTTTTTCTCAGTGACAGCCAGACAGGTGACCTGGGCCAGCGACTACTCGGTCCTATTCGTGGACAACCCGGTGGGCGCCGGCTTCAGCTTCACAGACCATGATGATGGATACCCGAACAATGAAGAGGATGTACGTATTCTAATGAGGGAATAGTGGGAAGTTTTCTTTATGTTGAAGCCGTGAAAAGTAAACGCCTGGAAGAGATCGCTTTTAGCGATAAGACCATCCTTATTGTATCTTATAGATTTTAAGTCTTAAATGTTATTTTACATGTTTTATGTAAAATAAAGTTATACTGATACTACTAATTTGTATGGCGCTGTCGATGAAATAGTACAATGCAATATACCTAGGTTAGTTACTACTTGCGTTTGCTTTAGACTTCCCCTACGCTATGCATGCTGAACTGAAGAGTTGGAATGAGAACTGCACTGCACGATTTCTGTATTCTACAATAATCTCGAAAAGTGGATAATTTTTGTAGTTAGTTAGTTTTTATGATTTTCATTTTCATAATTCAAATACTGTTTATTTTAAGATTGGTGCACAAATGTACGTGTTTCTGCAGCAGTTTCTGGAACTATTTCCTGAGTTGCGTTCGTCTCCATTGTTCATCTCTGGACAGTCGTACGCAGGGAAATATGTGCCTGCGCTGGCTATTCAAATTCATCGGCATTCGGGACAAGATAAACCTATAAAGTTAAAGGTGAGATGTCTGGACTATTTATTTAAACTGAGGTTTAAGACAGGTACTTAGGTAACTGGTAGAGGTTGGAATGGTCGCTGGTTACCTATACCTTACCGCCGCGCCGGCCCAACGAACGGCCAACGAACGCCCTACGATGTTCATTTTCATACATAATAGGTACAGGGCAGATTGCAGCAACGAAGGTCATGTCAACGAAACCCGTTCGTTGGCGTTCGTTTGGCCGGTCTGTACGCAGCTTTAAATGCTCGCTTTCCCTGAACCCAGCCCAGGGTGAAGTAGACAATTTTGAGGAGTCCTCAAGATTAATTGATTGATCGTTATTTTATACTTAGGTACCCATTTTTTTATTTCTAAACCAATTATTATTATTTCTAGGGTATCTCCATCGGAAATGGTTTGATAGATCCGAAACCAATGATGAAATATAGTCAACTGTGCAAAGAACTCGGCATTCTTGAGGGCGCAGATCTGGTGAAATTGAAGGAATTAGAAGATAGTGTGGTCGGTTTCATCAACAAAGGGGAAATTGTGAATGCCTCTAATGTAAGTTCGATATGAGGGCCTATTTGCCATAAAGGGAGGCCTACAGTAGGCACATTACTCCTACCTAGCACACATCATATACTCGCAAGCAACGAAAAATATTATTATTAACTACTAGCTGTTCCCGCGCGCTTCGCTTCGCCTTAAAAAGTTTTCCCGTGGGAATTCCGGGATAAAAAGTAGCCTACGTTCTTTCCCAGGGTCTAGACCGTATGTATACCAAATTTCATTCAAATCCGTTCAGTCGTTTTGGCGTGAAAGAGTAACAGACAGACAGACAGACAGACACAGTTACTTTCGCATTTATAATATTAGTAAGGATATTAGTAAGGATAGTGACATAATATATGTATAATAGTGCATATGGAACGACAATGGCAGTTGGAACTTTTTCATTGTTCGTGAGTGTATAATGAAAGGTAGACATACTTAGGTAAGTAAGTACCTAATTATATAAAATATGTACTTACCTACCAGATACCAATAAATCAAACCCTATTCCAGGCTTTCAACGCAACCATAAAGCACATAGCACACAGGAGTGGAGTGAGCGTCTACAACTACAACCAAAAACCTTCGCCCAAAAACCAAGCTCCCGGCTTCGAGCACTTTCTGAACCGCCCTGACGTGAGGTCGAGGATCCATGCAGGTCTGGGGCGGTTCCACTTGAACAACCAGCTGGTCTATGCCAAGATGCTGCCGGACATCATGGCCAGCGTCAAAGGATACGTTGAGGAGTTGCTGGAGCATTATGGCGTGTTGGTTTACAAGTGAGTACCTACGTGGTAGAATGAGATTTGTTTCAGGGTTCAAGATTTGTTATTTTCATTAAAAAAACATTAACTAGAGATAAATATTCAGGTGAATTTCTTCCTTATCATGGCGTCTTCGAAGTACCATTATAACGGCTGGGTACACACCTAGTCTATTAAGTATACTTACCTAATGTATTAAGTATAACAACTTCATTATTTTGCTATTTGCAGTGGCCAATTGGACATAATATTGCCGTATTCTTTGGCCAAGAACGTGTATGATGGCTTCCACTGGTCCAGACAGGGAGAATTCAGGAACGCTACTCGTAGACAGCTGATCGATGGTCAAAACAAGTTAATTGGGTAAGTCGGGGTATCATAAGTAGGTAAATAGTAGTTAAGTAATTAAGACAATAAGTAGGTTGTTAAACGCACATTCACGCGTTGATGAATATAAATAACTAGCTGTTCCCGCGAGCTTCGCCTCGCTTTAAAAAGTTTTCCCGTGGGAATTCCGGGATAAAAAGTAGCATATGTTCTTTCTCAGGGTCTAAACCATATGTATACCAAATTTCATTCAAATCTGTTCAGTAGTTTTGGCGTGAAAGAGTAACAGACAGACAGACACAGATACTTGCGCGCTTAATATTATAAGTAAGGATGTCCTGTTTCAGTTACATAAAGCATGGTGACAATTTGGTGGAGGCGCTGATCAGACTGGCCGGACACGCAGTACCGACCGACCAGCCAGAAGCAGCGAAGTACCTGATCGACCTCTTCATTGATGCATTCAAATCGGATAGGGAGTACATTATAATAGAATATGTATAAGTACCTAGTCGAATTCGGTATAATGTACTGTATTTAAATTGGTACACTTTTTATTATTTAGATACTTACATATATTATGTAAGTACTTGAAGATGTGTCCCTAGAACTCTGTGGTCCCTAGCCTAAACTTCAAGTGATAGACTGCTATCGTCCTGGGTGGCATACATATAGTTAACATACCTTCTCATTCTAATTTTGTAGTACCAAATACCAGCAATCCCTCCGCACGCTAACAATACGTTAAACACTAAACTAAGAATCATTGCAGTCTTAAAACCACTAGAAGATCTTTCAACTGGATCGCTTCCGAAGTCAATCCTCTTCAAGTTTTCATAATAATAACGTATTTCCGGAACGAAATCAGGGTTTCCACTAAAGTGATAGGCCGGGAACGAGCGATCGTAAATAAAACGATGGATCATGTCCAGGGTTTCAGGACCTTTATCCATGGGCACCAGGTGTCCTGCCCCACGGACCATGGCTTCGGTTAGACCCCCACCGCGTTTCACGTACCTGGAAGAGATAATGCAATCTTGTTTGAGGAAAATAATACTTAGTAAATTATGCAAACATCACCCGAAACGTAACACTAACACGCACGAATTAAGGTCAGCTATATGTGTCAGTTAGAACTTCATGGAATCTTTGATTTGTGGTTCTCCTGGACTCTAGCTGAAAGAAATACTTACGAAGTTTCGGAGTGCTGCTGCGCTACGCGCAACTCTATTTCATTATATATTTACCGTAGCGATAGCGATGATAGATGATGATGATTTCGTATTTTGAAAACTAGAGTATCCAGAAGGGCTAGCACAGGGAGCAACAAAAGATTTGCATCGCGATCACTCACTCGCGCAGCGTCAAGAGCGAGCGCGACAGAGAACTTTTATCACGTCTTAAATGCGCCCAGTGCTAGCCCTTCTGGTAGGGGTTAAGAAGATAAAGATCACCAAATCATACCCAGCAAGAGTGTCATTGTACTCCCAGGGTATGCGCTGAGCTTGCATGAACAGTTTCTTCTTACTCCAGTGCCACTTCGTGCGACGAACCTCAGCATTCGGGGTGCATGGAGAGATCAGGTCCAACTGACCGCTGTAAGCAAAACTGTATATGTAAGTAAATAAAGGGTTATGTTATGTGGAAGGCTCTGAAGTAATGGCTTGACTAGGTGATATGTTTGTCTAGAAGTAGACGATAAGGCGTGCCTCTATATTTAGGCTGTTAATGAATATTGTTGCATAGTTGAAGAGATATGCTCGGGGAGTTTGTTTCGTTCTTTCTTCTTAGGTTGAATTTATGATGAATCTTGAATCTTGCAAGTTGTGAGACAACGTAAGTAGCCGAATGCCGGTAACCTATTCCCGGACTGAATTAATCTGCTATAGTTTCTGTAATTAATAACTACTACTTACTTACCAATAAATCAAAACCTTATAATGTTCCAATAGCTCCTCGAGGATAGGCCTCATGTGGCTCAAGAACTCAGGGACTAGCTTATCAGCCACATTGGAATAACGTATCGCTTTGTCACTCCTTGTGTTCACATGCAAAGCTTTCGTAACCTCGGGCCTAATGAGGTAATCTCCGCGCTCAGACATGGAGATCTCATCAGACAAAAGGTTATAGTTTTGTCGCTGGCTGCTTATTTCTTCAAGACGGTCAAGGAATTTGTTCCGGGCCTGAGAAAAGACGATAAGTTCTATGATAAATACATGAAATGCAAACATACCATAAAAGGAGTCGTAAAAAAGACTTAGAGGTTATGAAACTACTGCTATTTAAAGAGTGTGAAAATGATACATTTTTTATCTCGACTCTTGACTCCCAGGAGTACCAAGTCATGGCGACAATAATGCCAGACCTCATCAACACAAATTCCCAAATCGGATTCCCTTTTGGTCCCCCGACGTTGCAACTTACCGAGTAGTCGAAACTGTGATTGTTACCCGACTTACAATCACAGTTTCGACTACTTTTGGACGAAGCATAGAATGACTTTTTGGGGACACGATTCGCTCGTCATTTGTTTCCTTCTGGATTCCTAAGCTTCAAACATACCTCTCGAGCAGCTTTGGGATCCTCTCTTCTGACCGCATCCTCGTAAGTATCCCGCAGTGATCTCACTGCTGCCAGCCCCTGGCTGTCGATCAGACCCCATTGGTAGAAGACCTGGTCGTTATTCACCAAGGTCTCGCGCTCCAGCACTGGATTTCCAAGCATGATACCCTGGAAACGTGAGGGAGGAAGTTTTAATTAGGGTTTATAAAATTTGTTTTTAGATTAGGTATTTGGTGACGTGAATCTTTTTTATTATTATTAGTAGGTACGTAAGTAACTTAGCAGACTAGGTCCTAGAACTCCTAGGTATAAATGGTATAATCAAATATCATTGAAATTGGCTATTAAGCAGTCCTCCTTCTACAGGTATTCCACAGGATTTCCTTACAAAATGGATGGGGGTTGTCAAGTTAACGAACCTAAGTAAAAATGAAACCCTAGACATGGATGAATAACAGTAATGAATGATTTTTTACTTACGTGTTCGGTATTAAGCTTATTTGTTGTTGTAATTAATGTAAAAGTTCCTAGTTACCTTTAAATTAACATCGTCTCTTCCTTTCTTCTTCCAGTCCAAGACTTCCTTAGCGAGTGCAGGGACGTAGTGGCCCGCGTACGACTCTCCAGCGATGTAAAGAGGTGCGCGCCGCAGGTAGGGGAACATTGTGGCCAGCTGCTGAAGTGCCTCGTAGAGTTTCTTGGTGTACTGGGAATAGACAACGGGAGTAATGAGTAATAACTTAACAGCTGCTACACTACACAGGTTCGTTATCGACGTAGATAAACGTCACTATATCGTGATTCACCATAAATATGGCGGTGTTGGTGGAACGCACATTAATAATGAAATAATAATGTCCTCCTAGCCGAATTTCGACCACGGCGGCCAATCTCAATTGAGATCAGCCATCTACGCAGGAGTAGATTATAGTGCCCAAGTGTGTGCGCAGTACACAGGGGCACTCTCTGTTCCATCACTCTCATAGCCCAATGGGACGGATTGACCGACACGACTGGAGAGAGCTAGGCGCAGGACCGACTGCTTTACATGCCCATCCGACAGCATGGATCGTTTCACTGTTTCAGACATCAGGTGATCAGCCTTCTATGTCCTAACCAAACTTAGAACCACAATTTAGAAACACAAATTGATGGTCCCACCCGGGAATCGAACCCGGGACCTCTGGGTCATGAAGCGAAGCTTCTACCACTAGACCACAGAGGCAGTTAACGCACATTAAACGAGATTATCGACGTCGATAACGAGCCCGTGTAACGGCCGCTGAAACATTATACTCACTCTGTGCTCCTACCAGCCACGTTTACGGTGATTTAGAATTTACATGGTGGTTTTCCGCTAGTCAAAATGATTTTTCTCACTGCATATTTCCTGCTTTTGCCATAATCGCAACCGATCAAAGACAATGCCTACAGAAATATTTTTTATAAGTAGGTACTCCTACCTCTCTACATAAAAAAGTTAGAAGCTTGGTTAGAAGATCTTATATATATAAGTATATTTTTGTTGTTGTAATATTTACCATGTCCATACTCCGCGAGTATCCTTGCTCGTCTGTTGTATAACTGAGCCCCGCGCCAACGGGATTGTCAATGAACACTACAGAATATTCCGTAGTCCAAGCTGATTCCCGACCTGAAAAATTTCAGAGAAACAGTTTACGTTACTGCCGATGATGCCGTGAAGCTTTACGTAGTTAGTAAGTAGAATGTTTTGAGTATTTATAGTCGAAATTAAGTGATGGTTGGTACTTACTTAAGTATAAGTAAATAAGTCAGTGCATCAGTAAAGAAATATTTTATGTGAGTACTTAAAAAGGTTACAAATTAGTGTATAAAGTGATATATTACCAAAGAAGATACAAACTTCTCAAACTCCGGGTTTTATGGTCGTAAGTAAACGGGCCCAATTCGTCGAAGAGTCCAGTCAAGCTGCTGACCCCCGGGCCTCCTTGCAGCCAGATGATCCAGGGTCGCTCCTTCGCGTCCCAGTGGGGAAAATACCAGAAGAACAAATTCGAATCGTATTTCTCATCGACAGTCAAGAAGCCGGAGTGACTGGTGATGTTGAGGAAGAGGTTTCGGTCGACTGATGATGCGTTTCTGGCCTCTTCTAAGCGGTTTTGTTTGATCAGTGCGGTGAGGGTGATGTCTGGTGGCTGTTGGGCTCTGGCTGTGGTCGTGATGAAGATGAGGCTGCAAGAATACCTATGCTTTGTATATATTTATTATTGAATAGGTCTCTCGACTTCATCCATTGCATACGAGACACACAATAGGTACTTTACGTTATCTATCATTGCAGATAATAATACTCGTATGTTCTTATTAAGTAATAATAATAAGGATTTGTCTAGGTTGGTTTGTATTAATTTAGTTAACAATATTTACCTCCCGGGTTTGGTCATTACGCCTACTTTTAGCTAGCTAAGTTATTTTGATTACTTATTATTCCATGCTCAGTGTACAAGGTGAGTTAGCTACCTTTTAAGTGAAATCGTGCTATGCAGCCACTTTGCTTAGACTTGGTGAGCGTGGAAAAAGTAAAGTGAAGGTAGTACTTATTCAATGAATCGGTAGTGTACTTATTCAATATTAAAAAGCAACACTTAATATCGATACAATTCATAGTAAGTCAGTAGTAACACTATTATAGTAGGTAACTTAGAAAGTAAGTACATCGTTAACAGTTTGGCGATAGTATTGCAATAGGTGCCATACGAAATGTTGATATCTATTATCGATAAAGTACCCAATATGTATCGATTGTTCTAT
The DNA here is from genome assembly GCF_932276165.1 of Plutella xylostella. Lineage (NCBI taxonomy): Eukaryota > Metazoa > Arthropoda > Insecta > Lepidoptera > Plutellidae > Plutella > Plutella xylostella. The sequence continues at coordinate 2,694,548 of NC_063984.1, read as the reverse complement.
AATGGGTGATAGGATCATAGCAAAATCGATTGGAAAACTATTCATTTATTCGACAACAATAATAAATTTGTTTACATATAAGTACTTTTATACCCACCTACTTGGATAAACAATAAACAAACAGAAATATAAATAGCCACTACTGACCTTAATGAAAGTGCAAGCATGCAGCTCCCGCCTAAAACAGCCATCTTGAATTAACTTGAATATTTATGCAAAGAGGTTACATCAATATTTTAATAAAATCAATAGTAATTCAAACTTTTCTTCTTTTTTCTCTTTGTATTTAGTAAAATTAGCAACCGGCCAGTATGCCACTGTGCAGTGTTACTAGTGTTGCGCGGGAGACGCGGGTTTCCCCAATGAGGCCAATGACAACTCCTATGCGCTTGCGCTTTTTGCTAGTGTGTGTGTGGTGTGGATTGTGTGTGATGTAGGAGAGTGAGAAAGTGTGTGTAGGTTAGTGACGTGAACTGTGTGTTAAATGTGATAGAATGAATACTGTACAGTAAGCTAAATTAGTAATCAATCTCTTTCAAATATATCTGCATATGGTGTCCTATGTCTACCTAAGCAGTTACTCACCTTCTTATCTAGAAAAGATGAAGCAAGCAATACAAGATTATGTTACAAGTGCTGATGTTCATTTAACTATGTTCAAGCCAAACTTTACGAAGATATACTTACTTAGTTGTAATTAGGTCATAAAAGATGAATAGAATTAAATAGATTTCCTTTCACCCTAATCTCATGCATATGTATAGTCAAAATTGAATTTCCCGTTATTTGAGTTATATGACTGATCCTCATTTATCTATCTCATAGACCCATGCCTAAATGCTCCTACCTTAGTGGTACCAAAAAATAAAACAACCAAAAACCAACTATCCAACATAATAATTTATTAGCTCCGCTGGCAGCGCCGTCCCATTCTGCTTCATCACCCGGATCTTGGTCATGAACATGTGCAGCGTGGTGGACTGCAGCTGGTCGCGCGCCCAGTCCGCAGCCAGCGCGCGCACCGCCGCCGGCCGGTCCCGCGCCGCCATGTGACCCGCGTTGCGGATTACCGCTTCGGTGAGGTTGCCGCCGGTTTTCACGTAGCTGGGGAAAGGAGGGAAATTGGTTTAGGACCTAAATTGATTGAGGTCAATGGGGTGAAATTGGTTTAGGACCTAATTATTGATAGGTCTATGGCTAGCTAGCAATTTGTACTAATTTTTTTAGCAGATAGCAGAACCTATCATGAAACAAACGACAACAGAAGATTTTTTCGTTTTCGTAAATTGAAAAACCGATTCTAAAAGGCTCTGATCTGACGCAAAGAGATGTAAGTTATTTAAGTTATGAGTTGATCACAAGAAAATACGACTAAAACTTGAAGAAGACAGTCGTTCCTCCACCATAAAAACGCATTTGAATAGGTATATCTAATGCTAATGAAACTCAGCTCACCCAGTCAAATGGTAGTCGGGCAGGTAGTAAGGGGACCGGGGGGCGCTCTTGAAGTCCTCTGCATGAGTCCAGTTCCACCTTCTCAATACTTCGGCATTCAGCGAACACGGCACCATGTGGTCCAGCTGGCCACTGCAATGTTCATGTGGACTTAAATTTAAAAACTAGGAAGTAAATTTTAATTAAGTAAGGATGTGTAGTTGTGGACTTATCCAAATACTACCATACACTCAATAGTTTCTATCTGGCTTTATTATTATTACCTATGTGGACTTACTATGTCGTTAGGTACTTATTGTGTTCCAGATCATCAATTCTTGCTATGAGTGAAAATAAAGGCTCAGGGAATCGTCTTCTGCTTTTCAGTTCGTATACATTTGATCGGAGTCTCTTTTCTCGTTTTACGTCAATATTATTGCACTTACTTTTAGTTTATTTTAGATATCATAGAAACGTACCAATAAGCCAGCACCTGATAATGCTCCAGCAGAAGCTCAACCTTATCACTGGCTGAGCTCAAGAAATCCGGTGCCAGGTATCTATTGACAGACGTATTCAGGTAGCTTGGCCTCATGTCGCCCACATGCAGCGCCCTTCTGACTTCGGGGCGGTGGAGGTAGCCAGTGTAGTAGTAGTCTGGCTGCTTCGGGTTGACGAAATTGTACGCGTGCACCTGATGGGTCCGACTCAGGATCTCCACTAGGAGCATGAGCCATTTCTGGAAGGAAATAAATAGTTAATGACTTAATGACATAAATGCATGCTTTCATTTTATTTTGTATCCTATCAGTTAAAAAAGTTTTTGATTTCACCTAAGTAAGTACCAAAATTATTGTTATTGTTTAATATTTATTAGTACCAACCTATACAAACTACTGTAAACCGTAGTAGTCGTATTTATAATATAATGTCGTAATCTGATCCTCACGTCACAGGCTTGCCTAGTGTAAGGGTCGCAGTGTATTTCTGATTGTAAATTGTGTTTTTTGTTAAATAAATATATTTGATTTTGATATTTGATTTGACTTATGTTATTTATTTTTAAATAAGTACACACAAGAGTATATATATATATATATTATGTACTAATGCGAACGAGTATCTCCATTTAAATAGTTGTATTTAAATGTTGTCCATTGATAGTTATTGCTAACTCCAGGCTTGATTCCTTCCCTGGCCAGTGGCTACATGTAGACACCTATAATGTGAATAGTCACCATGTATTTTAACTATGTTCTGTTCATTTATATACGTATTGCATCTAATCCATCATAACTATTGTGATCGTCTTGCTCTGTGCACATACCTGTTTCCCGATATAATCCCTATTGTCAAGCTTCATCTCCTGGTTGAGTATTTCCTGGTATATCTTCAGGTCATTCATGTCTTCAGGGCTGAGGAGCCCGCTGTGATAGAAGGGTTGTGTGAAGTTTTCGAATATTGATGGGTCTATCAATGCATTACCCATTATTAGGCCCTGAAAGTTTTAAATAAAAAGCATTATTCAGTCATTCTGCACAAATTTTACTAGTAGGCTGAAAGGATATTTATTGACCGATGGCTTACACCGACGACCTTGGTTTGGTAACCAGTAGTAGTTGGATGAATCGAATACAGAGTTATGTGGCACGTCACTGGCACGTCTTTATCCAAGACGAAGACGATTACGAGTTGATGATGATAATGATGTTAGTTAGTTCTACTTTGGATCTTATACTATTATAACTAATTCGACTGGCCAAGGAGAACACGGTGGCAAACTCCAGCTGTAGTGTTTGTCACCGGCACGCTCAGGACTATTAGTTTCATGAGTAGGTACCTTCAAATTAACTTGCACATCGCCGGCCATCTTGTGTCGATGCAGCTCCAAGGCCAGCGAGGGCACGTACTTGCCGGCGTAGGACTCGCCCGCCACGTACAGTGGCGCCCTCTGCAGCTCCGGGTACAGCTGCACCAGCTGAGCCACTGCGGTGTACAGGTGGGCTGAGTACTGAAAGCATATTCACTGAATTGAAAGAAGTAAACGGAAAGATTATTTTCAAAGATATCAGTTTGGTGTTTGACAATTATGAACAGATATATAAAAGAGGAAGGACGCTCATCAGGAGTCTGAAACGGTTCATCAACTGTAGATTGATACTGTGCATGGTCATTTATGTATGTACTTACAGTTTCCATATCCTTTACGTAGCCATTTCTATGTTCTGTATAGCTATATCCAGTGCCTACTGGATTGTCAATAAATACTAATGAGAAGTTCTTCAGCCAGCTATTTGGGTTTCCTGAAAGGGTTATGTATAGTTTACAGACATTGGCCAAATAGTTGAAGGCATAATATAAAAAGTTATAGAATAAACATAACTTACTTTCCAAATTCCCATCAGCATCAACCGTCAAGGGGCCAATCTCTTCAAAGAGCCCCGTCAAACTGGAAACTCCTGGCCCTCCTTGCAGCCAAATGATCCAAGGTGCTTCCTTCTCTGTCGAGTTTTCCGCAGGGAAATACCAAAAGAAAGTATTCGAATTATATGTTTTATTTACCGTCAAGAAGCCAGAGTAACTTTCAAACCCCAAGAATACTGAAGCATCGACTTTAGATGCATTCCTCCCTTCTTCTATTCGTTTTTCTTCTATATACGGAGTCAAAATGAGGACAGGAGTTTCTTCTTCATCTCTAGCGATTAAGTTTTCGGCTATGCTCATTTCACTCCTTTCGGCTAGCTTTTCATATATTGCTCCGGTAGGTATGGGTTCTCCATGAGTAAAGCTGTTGATAAGACTCAGGGCTACTTGGGGTTTATCTGATGGAACCATGTGTCCTGCTCCGATTATTATGGCCTCTGTGAATCTTCCTCCAGTTTTGTGATAGCTGTAACGAATTAAGAGCAATTAATGACGCATCCTTATAAAACTTGTATGCTCTATAATTAAAGTTTAAGTAAGGTCTTACCCAACTAAAGTATGGTTCAGAACTAAAGGTCTTCGAGACGAGTTGACAAATTGCTCAGCACCGCTCCATTTCCAAGTTCGATAGTTTTCAGATGTCGATACACATGGCATTATCTGGTCCAGGTTTCCACTGAAATTCTCCAAAAACCATGATGTTAGTTTAATCATTCTAGAGTAATCTAAGTATATTCATTAATTTGCATTGTACCTAACTACTCACCAATAAGCCAGAACCCTGTAATGCTCCAATAAGGTCTCATACTTTTCTTTCGCGCTTGCCAAGAATTCTTGGGAAAGGTTTGAATAAACTGTAATGTTTATCAGCGTAAATTGAATATCACCGACATGTACAGCTCTTTTAAATCTGGTCGTTTTGACAAACTCCTGATACTCTTTGCCCAGTGGAAGGTTTTCCTGAAGGTAGTTGTAAGCATGCTTCTGACGAGCTAGGTACAGCATCGTCATGATCAATCTGTTCCAATCCTAGAAACAAAATGTGTAAGTAAGAATACTAACTTACAAATAGTCTTAACTAAGTAATTAGGTACTTAATAAAAATTATATTCCTTACTTCTCGTGCCCGTGAACTCTTATTTAAAGCTATGTTCTTTGTGAACGAATCAACCAAGGGTTCGATCATCTGTAGTTGCTCTGGCACCAGCAGGCCAAAGCTGGCGAAAGGTTGCGTCAACTTGGTCAGTACCGAAGGTTCTACGTAGCCGTTACCAACGATTAGCCCCTGGAAAATAAACAAAAATGTATGATCAGCATTCACATCACACCATGTCCCTGAAAAATATGTAAGTATATGAAAAACAACGCATTGCAGGGACGCACCACCACAATGCGGCTTCACTCTACCTTGGAATTACGATCAAACAACTAATACTCGTAATCGGCCCCATGTATGTACCTGCAAGTTAATGTCCAGGGTCCCGTCCGTTCTATGACGGTGCAGCTCCAAGGCGAGGCAAGGCACGTACTTGCCGGCGTACGACTCTCCAGCCACATACAGCGGCGCTGTCTTCAGCTCGGGGAACAACTGCAGCAGCTGATGCACTGCTGTGTACAGGTGCTGGGAGTACTGGAATATATGAAAACGTCGTCAAAATAAAAGAAGAACGAAATACAGAGTAAACATAAAAGTACTTACGAAACAAGATTACTGGATAACCTAAATATGATATTGGATGGTTTTCAATTATTGTTGTGATAATTAAAGAAAAAGCAAATGAATACATGCAGAAAACAATAATGGAAATGAACTTCTTGGAGCCAGGATTGTCATATCTTCTCGTTATAGAAGTAATTTTATATGTTTCTTGTGTCCGATATAATAACTGATGATGATGACAATAGGGATACGGGGATCTCAATCGTGTTACTTACAGTTTCCATATCCTTTGCAAGTCCATCAACATGGTTGGTGAAACTAAAGCCAGTGCCCACTGGGTTGTCAATAAACACAAGAGAGTGATTGTGGTTCCAAGAATGGGGACGTTCTGGAATCAAGAAAAAAACAGCTTCTATAAAACATAGCAAATTTTAATGGTTTTGTTACTCAATCGATCGACATTTTCGAGGCACCAATGAGCTTTTCTTCTAAAACAGGCACAAATTACATACCTAATACTTCTCTAAAAGAACCAACTTACCCAAATACAAAAAAAAAACAATTATCTATACTGTAACTTAGGTAAGCACTTACTTTTGATAATTCCATTTTCCATAAGAAAAGGACCAATTTCATCGAAAAGTCCTGCTAGACTGGAAGCTCCTGGACCCCCTTGCAGCCAAATAATCCAAGGAGTTTCATTCACGGGCTTGTTCTCCACAGGAAAATACCAAAAGAATGTATTTGAATCATACGTTTTATTAACTGTGAGGAATCCTGAATGACTTTTAACACCCGAGAATAGACTAGGATCAACTTTAGATGCTATTCTTGCTTCATCTATTTTCCCTTCTTCGATGAGAGGCGTTAGAATCAACGCAGTTCCATTATCAGCTTTCTGAATCTTTTCTGATTTGTCATCTTCTATGATATTGTTTACATCTGATTCAATCGTTTTCTCTGTTGAGGTTATTATGTCTAGAGGTGTCTTCAAAATAATATCGTCAATGTTAACAATATTACTTGAATTCGTTGCAGTTGTATTACTTTCTATTTCCACAGCAGTATGATCTATTTTTGATTCATTGATTTCATTTAAATCTTTTGTAGTGGCTTCGGTGGTTTTTTCTATTAATGGTGTTACTTTAAGTTTCACATCATCAATGAGGTTACTAGCTATATCTAGTACTTTATCTATATGTACAGCTACTCGCCCATGTGCACTAGAATATAAATACAATGTTATATAATAGGTTTTTCATTAGGTTTACATACAAATGCTGATCTTAAGTACTTTCTTATACTGAGCTCTCTTTTGTTAATAATAGGTCTTTCATAATGGTCCACGCCAGAAGCTGAATGCGGAATCAGTCCACCGCGACATATAAATACTCGTAAATAAATAGAAACATTGATTTCCTGTTATTTTAAGTACGTTTACTTATCAATTAATAAAAATGTCTAGCCCTAATCTTTCAGCTACGCATCTAGGTCACTATTCTAAAACCTACCTGGTACACACAAGCAGTAATAAAATGGGCACAAACATCTTAAAACTATCACCATTTGTCTAAACTCAGACTGACTTTAAGATAATTAGTCAGCTCGATAGCTGCATGTGTACTGGTAGTTTAATTAAAACGATGTTTTTATTGCAAAGTCCGTTATCATTAGAAGTTCCCTTTATCGATGAACTATTTGAACCGTGTTTTGATACGTTGTGGTCACGGTCATTGAAATTCACGAGAATCACAATTATGCCAACTAAATTTACTTAATTTATTGCTATATAGATATATTATTTTCTTGAAAGTCTGTTCTAAGTTCTGACGAGTCCACTGCCTGAGATTGGCGGTCAGCAGCTGCTCTACGTTCTTGAAAGTCACCATTTCGTAAAATAAAGCACAAAAAATATACCTACTTATTAAAACTTTGATGGTCACGTGACTTTTTACTATGGAAAAGCATTTTTTTTTCGCGAATTTCCAAAAGTCGTTTAAAACTAAATTTGTTGAGATTGTTCCTCAGTGTCACCCACACCCCCTTTCGGCTTAGTACCTATATCACTTTTGTAACATCCTGTATATACCTTTCAGTGTATAAGAATATACTTACCCCTTTGCATATTTGAATTCTAGGGTTCTAGATAAGACCTATCTATCTAACCTAACTACATCAAGATAAAATATTTTAAGAATAAATCGGAATTTCTTGGATTTATTTTTATTTTATGGCCTCTAAACTTCAGGAAGTCTTATTGATATCTTAAGTATAATAATATTGTTTTCTTACAATTATGTATTCATGAAGTACCTAAGTATATCAATTAGATAAAATAATAGTTATGATTAGCAGATAACCTCTAGAAACAATTCGAGCAGATGTGGTTAAGTAGTAACTACTTACTTACTTAATTAGGCGAACCCGTGCAGTAGCAGTTAAGAAGTTTTTACAAAAAAGTGATTGACTATATTTGCTACTTACTTGGATTCTATGTAGGTAAATAAAAATACAAACTTCATTGATCACAGGTGCAGTCGAATTAATTTACAGGAATTTTCGTAAGTAGAACAAAAGGTGTAGAACAAATTAAAATATCATATTATCTATTCTTAATCTAGATACGTTGATCGTAGTAAAATGACATTTATTTTCGGATCTTGTACCACATCTTCGGTAGTATAGTGGTAAGTATCCCCGCCTGTCACGCGGGAGACCGGGGTTCGATTCCCCGCCGGAGAGATTATTTTTTTCATTATGTTTTGAGTATTTTATACAATAATGTAACACCTTAGAAAAAGGACAATGATTATTTAATAAAAAGTTGACTAATACCCTACGCCAGCATGGCAAAGGCTTTTAAAACGTTGCTGTGGCATTGAAAGCGATTTTTCAATACCACGGCATCATTTAAATTAAAAGCATAGCAATTTATGTCGTATTTCTGTAACATTATGTTTGAATGTCCTTTACTAAAAATTAAAATCCCTTTTCAGGTGTGCGTAGGCCATAACTTTACCATATCACCGCAACGTCATTCATATCGCATACTTTATATAATTTATCTCGTTGATAACATAATTTATCACACCAAACATGCATATTTGTTTCAGGCGATCGTGTGACGTCGTAGCGAACTGTTTACAGCTCGATTCTGCCCTTCCCGCCCGCCCCGCGCCGCCGCCCGCCCGCCCAACCTGCGCTCTACGCAACTAGCCTGCTATAACCCGACCGAATTAAATACCAACCAAACTACAGCGCAGACTCGCTCCATGACACTTCTTTACTGTTAGCCGCCTTATAAATCTTTCAGTGTGATAAAATTGACAAATGATATTGGCTTTGGTTTCTGATTTCCCTTCGTTTTACCTAAAATGGAGGAGTGTGTTTGGATATAGGACACACTTGTTGATTTAGGCCCCAAGCTGAGCCCCACTGTCGCGATGGCCGTGAACAAATTGCTGTTTTTCAGAAAGGTAAGTGGTATAGTTTTGTTTTTGTTTTGGTCCGGTCAATATTCAGCAAGAGTCGTGAATACCTACTTGTGAATGGCCGAATGCAAACAGAGGTTCGAATGTTATATGAGTTCCTACTGTTCAGTGTCCAAAGCGAAATGTTTAGACGTTAACCTTCATGTTTTCGTGTGTGTAAGAGATAACGATGACTCTTTCAGAATATGATCAGTGCCTGTAAGTATCTTAAATATACCTATCGTTGAAAGCTTATACTTAGTATATAAGTACTTGAATGTAGGCATGACGTCGCCATCTTCTATCACAGTAAAACATATATGTATTATATATAATAAGTAATTACTTATTTTTCGTAGTAGTTCTGGGTATTAAGATGGTATCCTACCAAATATCTTGATGGGCTAGTACTTAATAGATTATTTTTTTTTCATAATTTGAGCAGTAAATTCCAAACAACCTTTCCTACTTTCAATGTATGCAGGTATGTAGGTACATAATTAATAAGTAGTAGTACTTAATGTACATATAAATATATTCCACCATACACCATACACCATAATATCAAAAGGAATAGTAGATATTAACCTATTGAAGCACCAGAAGAATAGTAGTACCTAGGTAAGCATAAATCACCGTGATTGGCTATTAAGGCTGTCACTAAAGCTGGAAGAAAATCAGAATCTGTCAAATCTAGTGAGGGGGGGTTGAGGTATGCGGGGCGTTCTACGGACAATGACATGAAATTTTAACATAGTACTCGAAAACATAAAAGTGAAGACATGCCACTTTGTTAAAAATATACTAAGTAAGTAATATTGTTTTGTGATACGAAAATATTTATTTTTATTTGAAAGTATTTTTAATATTTAATAATTAATTATATATAAAGTCGTACCCGTGCCGATATTTATACAGGTTGTTGCAAAAAGGGTTTAATACTATGCCGAAACCTACGTGTGCAGCATGTTATTGATGTTATTTCTAAGCCAGGAAATGAAATCAGAATGTAAAAAAATCGCGAAAATATTATCAGAGTTTAATAGTTCAGGGTGTTGTATTAAACTCTGCCCCCGTGTAATAAAAAAAGTATAGTTAGCCGAAAGGGCGTTACTCAGGCGTCACTCTGAAAAACTTTTATCCTACGTAATTTTTTATATTCATGAAAAAAACGCTTCTTCATATAATTTTTTTTTGGTCACGTGACCTTTTAGTTAGACGACCTGTTTTTTTTTGGTGTTTCAAAAGCAGAACAGTAGTTTGCAGAACTCTGCATATACAGGGTGTCACAAAAGGTTACGTAGCTGGCAAAGGGATATGGGGAGGTCACCAGAAAAATAATAACATGTAAGTATCCCCGCAAGGGAGTACATTAGTACAAGGCGAGAGTGTGTATTTTTTTTTAAGTACTTATGTGTATTTGGGATATTATGATAGAAATAATATTTTTGTTTCTTAAAAACCAAAAAATTTACACCTTGCTGCGCTCTTTTGCTCACTGTAAGTACACCTACAAATATTGCTGTATTAAAAAAAACGGTTTTGTTATAACGATTATAAAAAAAAAGTTATTTTCATGTCAAGGAGTCATTTACCTAATTACGATTTCACTCAACAGCAGGTGAACTGAAAAAATAAGTTCTAGTTCTATCATAACTTAAGATCGCAAACATTGTAACTCCACTTTTCTCGGCGAAAAGTACTCTTTGGTGTCAATAGAAACGTTTTTTGAATTCACATGTTTTCCTCTTTATTCGAAAAAAAAACTGTATTCCGCATTTTACCATTTGTTTTCCTCTAAACCCCAAACCGTGATTTTTAAACAAGAAAACTTAGTAATTATACCCTTTATTCTCATATACAACGTGCGATGTAGGCGAACGTGAACGAAAACTATGCAATAAGCCTTTGTTTTTACTACTACTTTAGTAAATTACAATAACATACTCAACAATGTTAATTTTTTTTTGCAATGTTATGTTGTTAAATTAAGATCTAATATTTTATTAACATGAAGTTACTTTCAACTTTTTTTTGCATCTATGCGTCGAATCACAGCATGACGGCTGCTGCAGCTTCCTGCTGTCCTGTCCTCCAACCAATCCCACCAGTACTGCAGGTTGCGTCGAATACGAGCCATTCTCTTCGACTTGACAAGACAGGTGCTCCCGGAAGGATCATAGATCGCACGGAACCCGTACCGTATAGAGGCAACGGACTCCTTTGCAACAGCCCCCCAGATTCGGAAGTAGCCCATGCACTGCATGGCGAGCACAGCTGCAGCAATTTTTTCGTAATGAATCATTGGGATGTCATCCTCGAAGGAGGCTCTCAGCCTACCTCACGACCTGTGTGACATTAGAAAAATGCACTGTGCTAACGCCGTTTGCGAGCTTGATTTGCAGGACCGCGTTGTATGCCAAGTTCCACAGCAGAGGGGTCCAAGACCTACCGCTGTGGAACTCCGCAACTGAACTTCTTCAGTGAAAACAAACCCTCTCTTTTCGCATCCTTAATGTACTTGTTAGACACGTATGACCTCTGTCAATTTTCTGCAGATGACGAGATAGAGAAGACAAGTGATGGTATACAAGAGCCGCCCTAAAGGTTCGCCCTCTAGGGGATAGAGTTGAACGCGGTTACTATTTTTAAGCAAACAGCCAGCGCAACAACTCGCCCGTGGTTCTTATCCTGCTCCGACAGTGAACGAACGCAAAGTATTGTACCCACTATTCGAATCCGCATTTCGGATGCCAAACTGACTGTCCGAAAGGTCGAAACCGTACCACCACAGAGGTATGACTCGTTCGAAGAGCTTATCAGGCTCTTACAGCAATCAGATGTGTCGGTACACTGAAAGATAATCTACAGACCTGCTTTATTTATTTAGGAGCACTAATGGCCTCCTTTCACTCATTGAGTCACTGGCACTCAGGCTGCGGTTGAACAGGAAGATAGACTGTCTAAACAAATCATTTTTAGGCTAGTTAAAAAAAACTTTAGGTGGGTAGTATGCCAACTAGAACTACAAATAAAACAGTATTTTTGTCTCCTCTAAAATTTGGTCACGAGGAGTTACGATGATTACGATCTAAGGTGACGCTGACGATATTTTATACAAGGTATTGAAAAAAGGGTATAAAGCTTAGCCAAAAGTGGATTTAGGTGCCATTCTGATCCACTTTTCTTCAACAATTTTGAAAATTCACGTAGCAAAACCTTTTACATAGAAACTTATTCGATCACGTGACTTTTTTTACTATAGAGACCGAATTTATTTTTCGAGAATTTCCAAAACTTGGAGAACAAAAGTTGTTCAGAATAACCCCTGAGTCAAACCCTTTCGGCACAGTATACCCTTTTTGCAACATCCTGTATAGGTAATATCAGGTTTATAAAAGACCTGGGCCTGTAGAGTGAGACTCGGCATGGGGAGTCATAATTTATAGATCTTTTAGGTTGCAGTGGCGAATGGGCACTGGTAGCCCTGCCCTTTTCTATAACTATAACTATAGGTAATTTTATGGCAATTTAAAAATGGTATAACATTTATCTATTTGAAAAAATCATTAAAAATATACATTACCTATCACCCTAATTTAAAAAAAAAATTCAGCCCTTACTTTAAACTTATAACACCCCTCTATTTCCTTCAGGGGTTAAAAAACCTGTGTATTTAATATTTTCTTATGAGTTTTTTTTTTAAAACTAGGCTCTTACATAGTTGTACATAATATTATGCGGTATTTTATTCCACTTGTAACGCATAAAATTCATAGCTACAGTAAACATTTAACTAAACTACATCCTGGTTTGTTACTGAACTTTCCACTTACTAGTCTTTAATATTTAAAATCTAATGAACGCCCCTCACTCAACTACTATAAGGCCGACTTTGATAGTATTAATTTAGAACTAAACTCTACCGACTGGCATTCCGAATTCTCTTACTGTGATAATGTAGATTCTATGGTTTGTATACTTAAGGATAAATTAATCTTTGCTATTGATAAATTTGTACCCAAACGAACTAGAAAAATGTCAAGATATCCTCCATGGTTCACCAAACAACTAATATGTCTCCTAACTGAACAAAACAAGTTAAGAAACAAATACAAAAATTTTAAAAACCCTAGAGACAAATTTGAATATGAACTACTGCGTAGCCGATGTCATAAACTCTTAGATAAATGCTACTCTGACTATAAGTGTAGACTGGAGAATGAAATGCATTCTAATCCCAAAGCTTTTTGGCGTTATGTGAAGGACAAACGTAAAGGAGCTTCGACTATACCTACAGTGATGCATCTCAATAACATAATTGGTAACAACACAACAGACATATCTAATCTTTTTGCTACTCATTTTTCTAACATCTATAACAAAAAAACTTCTTCTTCAGCCAGAACTAATAACAGTAACTCCACTACCCCTATAACTACCAATATTAACTACGGAATAACTGAAAGAGTAATAATTAAATGTATTAATAAACTAAATGCATCTCAATCAGCAGGTCCGGACGGCATTCATCCGTTACTTGTAAAACGGTGCGCCACAGCCTTAGCCCTCCCATTGTGCATTATATTTAATAAATCCTTACAAGATGGTCATTTTCCTACAGACTGGAAAAGAGCTAGAATTACCCCGATACATAAAAAAGGTGACATCACCTTAGTGAAAAACTACAGACCTATTTCTATCCTGTCCTGTTTTGCTAAACTATTTGAAGCTATCGTTTGTCCAATTCTTACAAAAAATTTAGATCATGCGTTAAGTAAATCACAACATGGATTTAGGAAGGGTCGGTCAGTCGAAACAAATCTGGTTAGTTATATTAGTGAATTGTCCCATAAAGTTGACGCAGGTCTGCAAGTCGACGCAATTTATATCGACTTTACCAGTGCATTTGACAAAGTTTGTCACACCCTTCTTCTCAAAAAACTTGAAATAATCGGCATAAATGTTTCATTAATAAAGTGGCTAACTTCATATTTAGAAAAAAGGGAACAAGTTGTCTCAATCAATGGTTTTCAATCTAAATTCTTCTATGCTGAGTCCGGTGTGCCTCAAGGTTCTCATTTAGGTCCAATTCTTTTCCTTGCTTTTATAAATGATCTGACCCATCACATCCAATATAGTAAATACTCAATGTTTGCCGATGATTTAAAAATTTACCGTACCATAACTTCTACTAACGACAACTGTCTTCTTCAAGACGATCTTAATAATATTTTGAAATGGTGTGATATTAATTGCATGTTGATCAACGCTCAAAAATGTTTTCATATTAAGTTTACACGTAAAAAAGTTCCACATTCCTTTGATTACCTTCTCGACAGTAATGCAGTGACAGAGGTCAGTGAGATTCGTGACCTGGGAATAATAATTGACTCGAAATTACAATTTTCCTCTCATATTGATTCTATTATTAAAAAAGCAGCGCAAATGTTAGGATTTATAAAACGCCAAAGTAAAGGCTTTAGAGCTGACACTAAGATTATCCTGTACAATTCCCTAGTTCGTAGTCATCTCGAATTTGCTTCCTCTGCCTGGAGTCCTTCTTATGCAGCCAACTCACATCGTATAGAATCTATACAGAGAGCCTTTACCCGTCATCTTGCTTTTATTTCCTCTAATGTGTCTCATAAATCTCCGTATGATCACCGCTTAACTTTTTTTAACATGAAATCATTACGCAATAGACGAGAGACCCATGACCTTTTATTTCTTTATAAAATTATCAATAATCTTATAGACTGTCCTGATCTACTTGAGAGTATTTCCTTCCCGATTCCCTTCAAATATCCGAGGTACCCAATTAAAAAACTAATGTGTGGACCTAAACCCCGTACAAATTTAGGCTCACATTCACCAGTAAATAGGCTATGTGATCTCCATAACATTTATACCAACAAATTGGATAATGTTAACCTTGACATTTTTCACGATTCGTATAATTGTTTTAAGAAAAAAATCCAATGTATGAAATAATATTCTTATTACTTACCTGCCTAATTAACCGACTTCGAAAAAGGAGGAGGTTCTCAATTCGTCTGTATGTATGTTTTTTTTTTTTTTTTATGTATGTTCATCGATTACTCAGCCATTTATGGACCGATTTTGAAAATTCTTTTTTTGATGTATTGGGTTGAGCTCAGGGGTGGTCCCATTTTTTTTTCAGAATTTTATTCCACCCCCAAGGGTGGGTAAAGGGGTAAAAACAGGGGTATAAATTTCCATTTTGGGCACTTATCAACCGATTCTTATGAAATTTATAACGTAAATATTGTTATTATAACAAAAAGATATGATGGTGACCTTGAGCTGATCTGATGATGGAAACGGAAGGCAGTCAAGGGAACTCCTCAACGGTATATAGCAACTACCTCGTGTTTGGGCTCGAATGATTCGTATTAACGAGTAGGACATATTGGTATCATTTGCATCTTACTTTTGATTGATAATTATTGCAAATAAACTAAAAATAACAAAATAAAATAATAATTTTAAAAAAATTAAAAACCGACTTCAAAAAACCACTAAAACGTAAGAAATAATTTAAGGTTTAGACCAATCCTAGGTCACAGTATAAATATACCTAAGCAGGTACTGTTCTTTTTTGAAGTTGGTGCCATATTTCTTCAGATTAACTGCTTTGTCACTGCACCAACATCAAAAAAGAACAGTACCTGCTTAGGTATATTTATACTGTGACCTAGGATTGGTCTAAACCTTAAATTATTTCTTACGTTTTAGTGGTTTTTTGAAGTCGGTTTTTAATTGTTTGTTTTAGTTTGAAAGTATAAATATTTGTGTTCATACTGTGATCTCTGTACTTAGTACTTAGAAAAACCTTTTATATATTTTAGTTAAGTTAAAAATTGTTAATTTTATATAATTTTTTATTTTAAGTTGTCTTAGATAATTTACGAATGTTGTGTACACCTTTAATTGGCTTCTATAACGAAATCTTAATTTTAATATCTGTTTTAAAAATGTTAGTTATATAAGCTGCTGGTGTTCCAGTTGAAATAAATAAATAAATAAATAAAAATAAACATTTCATTTTTTTCATGGCGAGATATCGTCGCACTTAACCGCTTTTTTGCAAAGCTTGTTAAATAGATTTAAAAAATTATGTAAATTTTAGATCTTCAATTTTTAAAAATACTTACTTATTTTTAACAACCTGTAGTGTACAGACTACCACATCTTAAAATATATATATTTTTAATTAACTACGGTTTTTGGTTTCAAATAAAACAAATTATGAACTTACTTTTCTACACCCTGTATATTGTGTACCTTACCTACCATACGCAACCGTTAAAATAAAATAAATTACCCCTCAGAATATAAACAGGCTCGCGCTTTGGCATACTGCATTGACCGTATAGTTCTTATTCGGAGAATCTAATAAGTGTCATTATGTGCAATGTTTACCTTTATCTATGCACCTGTAACTCTATAGTAAAAAATGTAAACAAATCGAAAAGGCGAAATGTTTTCTAAGAATTTTCGGCTTTTCTGCATCTAAAATGATTAGAAAATTAACTTTCCATAGCAAATGCATATGTATTATAATACTTGTAGTCATAATTTGTTGATTTAATCAGTTTTTGTGAAATATTTGATAAAAAATAAAATGGCGTGGGTATCGCTCCTAACAGGCCGCCACCAGGGCGACGACTGAAGAAATCTGAAATCTGTCACGGTGTCATCATTTTTAAACCGGAATTTATTAGTTTTTTGCAAAAAAAGTTGACTTCTGGTCCATTAAATCCAACTCTTTAAGGTAACTTTGTTAAGAATTTAATTACCTACACATACATATAAGATTCCATGAAAATGGGCCCTCTGATTTCGAGGGTTTTTTCATAATAAGTCAAAAAATGGCAAAAGACATGGTGTGTTTGCAATTTTTTTTAACATACTTATTATAATCCTGCACCAATTTATAAGCAACTAACATGTTCAGTATACCCTCTGCTACAAAATATATTTTTATCAATGTGATAGAAGCCACCGTTTTTCCAATCTAATCAAGTATATCAAGCCGACTTTAGCATTTTAGCTTTAGGGATCCCCTTAACTAAATTAATTTAAAAGAAATAATTTAGCATTGATCAATAAAATCTACAATGAAATTGAACTGAAGAGAATAATGTTAATTGAAACACTAAACATGTCGCTAAAGCTATTTCAGTTGTGGGAGCTAGGGGTTACTCTATGTATAACGACGAAAAACGACAACAGCGTTCCAAAACTTAGGTTTTCGTCATATAGAGTAACCCTCCTAGGACTCATCCAGGGTACGACCTTGTCTGCGTTGTTCTATGCATCCAGTGAATAGTCCAACTACACTGCAAGATGTTGTTTTATTTTACTTTTACTTTATATCTAAGTACTCAATTAGAGAATAGCAAAAATTAGGATTATGTGATCGGATCATTAAATATGTATGTTGCCTCAAAACTTAAAAACTATTACTTAAGTACATCATATATAATTTATTTTATAAAGGTAGGTATCATTAGGCGCTTCTTGATTGTGAGATATCCTAATCCTAACTAATCCAAAACTACTGAACGGATTTGAATGAAATTTCGTACACATACGGTCTAGACCCTGGGAAAGAACATAGGCTACTTTTTATCCCGGAATTCCCACGGGAAAACTTTTTAAGGCGAAGCGAAGCGCGCGGGAACAGCTAGTACTTAATATGTGAAAAAAAACGACTTTAAAAATAATTAGGCAAAAGGTAAGAAATTATTTAATTTTGCCTAAACCTAAGCATTACTATCTTTTTTTAAGTTAGTGCAGTGAAAAACTAATCTGAAGCAACAAACAAAATTTATTTAAAATTTGATTTAAATACAATTTTAAATATACGTTTAAAGCGTTTGGTAAACGTGACCCTAAATTTATTTCGTGACATCGGTAAATAATCTTTAATATTTTGGTTTTGCAAATACTTACTCATTTATGGCGCCAAATTTAATATTCAAACTTATTCTTAAGGCCAAACCCGCCACTTTTTCCTTTCTTGTTATCATTATCAGCCAGTCAGTTCGCCGGCCATCGCGACGTCAAACGCGCGACAGGAAAATTCCCGCCTTTTTCCGACGGAAAAAAATAGTTTTGCCGCCATTGCCAGTTCGCCATCACAAGTCATCTAGCTTTTGTTTCACTTTTGTTTTACTTTAATTGATTGATAATGAGATATTTTATATTTTGGATAGTGTGAATGAGTTGAGTGTACGATGATGATGGAAATAAAAGCCGATGTGGTAAGCTCTTATAATAAAGTTTAAATATAAGTAACTTTATAATTTCTGAAAATTTCAAGAACTTTTTACTGATCCTTGATTGTATTCAATTAAGTAAATCTATGAATCTATGAAATTAAGATATAATTAATTACTTACTAACTACTAATACCTGCGTGAAAACTTTTATATTTGTACTTACATAGGTTCGTATCGTATGGAAAGATGTAGATAGGTACTGTAAGTTTTATTCATTATGGATTATTTAATTCATTTAAAACTTCCGTTTTTTTTATTAATAAGTCGTTACGTACCTGCATAATAATATTAATATGTAAGTACTTATTGCATTATACTTTGTTCTGTGTGATAGGTATACTTGATCGGCAGCAAATAGTAACAGTAGGTGCCTAATTACTATCTGTTTATATTTTATTATAATAGATATGTGGTAACTTTTACCTTAATTTGCCACACCTTTTTGTTGGTAATCTGTCTAATGTGTGTCCAATGTCCACTGTCTAACAGCGTAGGCAAACATTGTTTTGGGACAGTAACATGAGCCAGTCATTCTTTTATGAAATTAAATAGGTATAAGTAATTTCAACTATGAGCCCAATACAACAATGACATTTTCTTTTTTTAAGAACCTCAATATTTTACTAGGTATTTACCTAATACCTACTGTTGGACTACTGTCGTTCCGTTCCGTAAGGACCGAAGTGAAAAGTCTTATAGGAAACTATTATGGCTCTTTTTAGGATGAACATCTTTCTGAATTTAACCGCTTTACGATTTCTGGTCAGTACCGTATGTATTATAATTAATTATAATTATAATAAAACATATTATTTAATTATTACCATTGCTGCAACAGAAAAATTATAAAAAGATAACAACTAACATTTAAATTCACTAAAGGAAAACTATAGATAGATCTAACAGCACTATCCCCAGGTAGAGGCAAGGTCGCAGTCGCCATAGCACACGCCATTTAACCTCCACACTGTGACGAGCGGTTGACGACACGGTCGTGATTTGAATACCCTCTACATCTTACTTCAGGTGTACACTTATTCTGGATGACAAAAGAAATGCTATTCCAATTTCAACCTTGACACATTTTATCTTTTCATTCCCACGTCTAGGAAAATTTGTTAGGTTTTTTGGTTGGTACTGTTTATTTTTAGAGCTTTGACTTTTTTAGGTGGTTAGACATAGGATGACTGTGTGTAAATCATAAGTAGCTAAATTTGTGTCCATGTAGTTTTGGACACGGAGATTTAGTCGATTTTTTTAAATCTTAGACAATATCGAACCAGCATTTTAGTTATTGTAGGATTTAACTTAAATACAATTTATATTGGGTAATACATAACAAAAAAAACTATAAATAAGTATGTGCCTACATACTTAGGCTTAGTAGTACGTTTAACATAATAAGGCGCCAGCTAAGTGCTTTCGAATCACTAGCGGCGAGCGGTGTCGCAAAACGCATATCAATGATTCAATGCGGATTGATTCTGTTGCCATCACTTTATTGATTGAGCCAAACATTGTTTTGATTAATTCTTTCTAGGCTTCCTATGACTTCAGCCATTCAGATCCTTATCAAATTCATTTATGCTGTAGGATACTATCAGAATAGAAAGAGTTTCGGTAAGTAGGCAGTATGTACTTCATAGGATTTTTTGGCTGTTCCCCAATCATTTGCCATACACGACCTGTGTATGCAAGAACTTAAATATAAGTTACTAGAGACCTTTGGCAATATACTTAAGTAAGTATACCTACTTAACAATGTACCTAATACATAATTAGATTGGCCGTTTTTACAGTTTTGACTTTGAAACTGCCATGAACGCCAAGTAATATTCTACAGTCCTTCATACATTGTTAAAAAACACATTAACAACCACTTGGCCCTTGTTTGTACAGTAGCAGTGGGCTCGAGCAGGCTTGAAATGCCTACACTATACGTACTTATATAATACCTACATATTACTGTTCAGTACATTAGTAAGTACGGTGCGGTTGGTGTTTATTTCGGTATCAAAAAAGAATAGTAGAGTGATTTTGTAAGTCTGAAAATATGTATAAGTAACTAACTGAACGTCAGTCTATGATGGCATGGTACCTGCTAGCACATGAATCATATGTTGAGGGCCTTCAAAGGGACAGCTGAAAGCTGAAAACCGTGTGGCCTTAGTACAGACATTTAAGCTGGTGCCTTTTTACGTTTGAATAGCAATCTTTTATGTTACTATTTGTTTTGTATCGTTCTATTTCCTATATTTTTTGTTGTTTTCGTTATCAAAGTACCTCATACATCTTTAACCGTTTTTTTTCTTCACACTGTTTACTTAAAGTTTTCGCCCTACACACTGTTTACTGACGTCAAAAATACTAAAAGCTACGTTATGGAAGACGTAATTCGCTATCACTCATCGTTATAATGTGGCAAGTTACTTGGCGACCCTCCTTGCGGGGTGAAAGAAGTGGCGGGGGCGAGGTAGCACGACATGCTACACACGTAGAAAAGTGTGCCCGGATTAATCTCGCGATAGCTTGTAACTATTTCTGACATAAGTAAAATTTTATTCTATGAGTGTTCCCGTAAATGTCATATTTAGCTTAAAATTTATAGTTTGACAGCATTAAAATTTGGATGTTTACCTTCAGAATATCTACCAATTTGAATTTATTTATGTAAAAGTGTTTTATTTTATAAATCAATTTCCATGTCACTTTCATGTTCACTCTCTGTTTGAACTTGTTCATCGTCGTCGTCATCTTCATCTTCATCATCGTTTTCATTAACTTCAATTATAAATCTAAGACAAAAACCAAAAAACATTATACCTACTTTGAAGTATAATGTACTAGAGTACGCCAGTCATATTAGTTCAGTGTACACCTATAATATTTTATGTTTAATTTACATTAAATTATAAATAAACAATAACATACCTGTCCAAAACATCGTCAAATGCTCTATCAGATTTATAATATTCGTCTTAATTTTCTATGACATGGTCGTCACAATTTCTCCACTTTTCAGGCGAATAATCAGAGAAAAGCAACTCAAAGTCTTTTATCTCTTTATATAAGTTAGAGTCAATCGACGTTCTTGCGAGCTCGCCCTTCACGTACCGCCACACAAGTTCAACAGGATTTAATTCCAGGTGGTATGGGGGTAGGCGAAGCACGATATGACCATTTTCTTTCAAAATTTCATCAATTTTGTAATTTTTCTCTGTGTTTTGCTCATTAATTACTTTCATTAAATCACATAAATTTTGGTTGCTTTCCTAGTTACAAGAACTGACAACTGACGCACTGTCATATGGACTCTTCGTCTTTGTTGTTTACTTTTTCGTATCTGACTGCGCAGTACCAACCTTTAGCCGCGTAGCATGACTGATCCGGTACGCTGTTCTACAAGAAGCCCCTATATTGAGACATTATACGATTTGTTGTTTTTAACGTTATTTTGTTGACGAATTATAGATACCTAATAATAATATAATGATAATATTAAAAAGGCCTCAACACTCATCCTAAGACTAATGGTCTCAGGATCAATGATCTCATGTGGGTCGCACTCAAATTATGACAGACTATATAAGACATGTGGCCGCCTCGGCTGCGCGGCCGATACTGCCGTAACAATGACATGCAGTGCACGCGTTCCCCTCCACCGCTACCCTCCCGCTACCCGCTGTCGTCTTGGGTACCTCGTCCCCTCCGCGTCTGTCACCCCGCAAGGAGGGTCGCCAAGCAACTTGCCAATCTATAGGAGTGGACATCGTTTACTGCCTCAATGAAATGCGACATAAACATACAGCTATAGAGCTCGTATAACCATTTATAACAAACCGTTATGTGATATTTAATGGAGGATATAAGTATGAATGATTTTTATCAGCTCACTAAAAATAGAAGTGCAAGAACAAAAAGTTGCTAGGCATAAACTAGGCTAGGTAGGTAAACATTGGTGGCGTAGGTTGCGTACTTTACTCCCAACAGTGATTGAGGTAGTGCTGCTGATGATTATAGGGAATATGCATACCTATATTTTTTTTATATTCTTATTCAATAGTTTTACATCGCTTTAATATAGTGAAAAATAAATTCAACCCAAAAGAAGTTATTTAAGGTATTTTAAATAAAGTTAAAAATTAGCAACCGACATGATCACTGTAAACACCCGTCATGATGGCGTGCTAACTGTGACGTCACACTCTTGTTTCACGGCTTAGAATAATGACTCGCTAGTCGCGCCTATGCTCAGTTCTATGGGCATAGATTATTCTGAGATTGAAATACACTAGCGTTACGTTACGTCACTTCCGCCGTATGAAAATTCGTGACGTCTAATGTTTGAACTTATCACAGTTTTTTTTCTACTTTTCAAGAATTAATTACTTGCTGAAAAATGAATTATAATCAAAAATATTGATGGAGGCCTAATTCTGAAATAAAAAAGTTTATTAAAAATAATATTTGACCTTTATTTGAATCACTTGCATATTCCCTATTATGAAGTGCTTAAAAATAATTATGTACTTATACCTATTAAGATTTTTCCAAAGCCGTAGAACGGTCTACGGTTTACTGTATCACTTTTGCAACATCCTATGTTACATTTCCAGCACACAGTGCACCCGGCCGCGGCGCCGGCGTCGGCACCGAAGCCCTACGGCTCGTGGTGCAGCCCCGACATCACTCCACCGCCGAGGACCGCGTGAGTACTTTACCTCTTTAATAATACTCTTTATGCTTGTTGATATTGAACTCGTAAGCGCGTAACGAAAAAATAGCCCTATCTGGAAAATGTATACTGCCTATGTAGTTAAAATTAAAATAAAATTGTATCAAGTACCTAAGTATAGTTTCAGTTGTATGAAGTAAGTCATAGCTTTAATTTATTTTATTTTTATTTATTTTATTTATTTTACTATATTAGGAAAACTTAACTAATTTATTTTGTAGATAACAATGTCAGGGTAGCTTATGTTTCACAAGTTTCCACCTCTAGGTAGATTAGTTAGGTAGTATAGAGAGAGTTAACTAAAGCTATAATTAGACTTAATCTAAAAAATACACATAACTTTATAACAAATAGAGGGAGTTAAATTATAAAACAAAAAACAAAGACTTACAAAGAAATCAAACTAAATTAAACTAACTAGGTTTATGAGAACCAAAGTAGTCAGAAACCAGCTCATTGGAAATAGATGCTATGCTATTGATAAAAATGTCTAAGTCACTGTGGTCACGCAATATATTATTTAAAAGATTAGGTACACGCCAGAAGAAAGAGTTCTGCCTGTAGTTACTTGATACAAGGGGGACATAGAACAAAGACGGCTGACGAATTTGCTTGGATGGAGTGAAAAATTTAATTAAGGAAAGCAACTCAGGGCTGTCTACTAAGCCGTGAATAATTTTTAAAAAGAATATGATATCAGCTATTTGACGGCGGTTGGATAATGGAAGTAGGTGATGACGCTTGCAGCGATCATCATAGCTGGGATCAGCTATACCGGTCCTGTAGGACAAGTATCGTAAAAATCTTTTTTGTATTTTTTCGACCCTGTCAATGTATTCATGATACCTAGGATTCCACACTTGTGAGGCATACTCGAGTATGCTCCGAACGTATGCACAGTAAATTATTTTTATAGTTTTGATTTTAGTGAAATTCCTAGATATTCTAATTAGGAACCCCATCGATTTATTTGCCTTCGATATAAGTTGATCAATGTGATGATCAAATAAGAGTTTTTCATCATGAACAACTCCCAGATCTCTTACCTGATTGACCCTTATTAAATCGGTGTTTTTCAGCGAGTAACCAAACTGAAGAGGGTGGATTTTGCGAGTAAATGTGATCAGATAGCACTTGGAAACATTAAGATCCAATTTGTTGGCCAAGCAATAACTATCTAATCTACATAGATCAGACTGCAAGTCAGTTTGGTCGTCTGCGCTACAGATCCTCTTTGCAATCTTCATATCATCAGCAAAAAGGAAAAGCTGAGAGTGCTGAAAGCAAGATGTTATGTCATTAATGAAGATTACAAAGAGGAGAGGCCCGAGAAGGGACCCCTGGGGAACTCCTGAGGATATTTCAGTAAACGGAGATAAAAACCCGTTTACAGCAACAGCCTGAGAACGTCGGGTAACGTAAGATGATAACCAACGAAAAAGGTCGCCATGAATTCCCAACCTATGTAACTTGCACAAAAGTAAAGAGTGGTCTATTCTATCGAAAGCCTTACTGTAGTCAGTATAAATACAATCCACTTGACCACCTCCATCCATATTCCTCGTCAAAAACTCGTTAAATAAAAGTAAATTTGATACTGTGGATCTACCACGCAGAAAACCGTGCTGATGAGTGGAAAAAGAGGATTTTAGAGAGGAGTAAACCTGGTCATACACTAGTTTCTCGAAGACCTTTGCAATAACGCATAATTTGGAAATGGGCCTATAATTTTCAACATTGGACTTGCTTCCTTTCTTATGAATCGGTGTAATAAAAGCCATTTTCCATAGACTAGGAACTGTTCCTTCACTCAGAGACCGTCTAAAGAGTAAAGTTAATGGTAAAACTAAGCTTGATGCACAGTTGGAAACGAAAGAAGGAGGAATATCGTCAGGTCCAGCCGAGACTGATATATCGAGAGTCTTTAATAGCTTGAGAAGTTTCAATTCAGAGACCTCGATGGAGCTTAGGGTATCTCTTGAGTTTACTGAGGAAAAGTCACAGCCGTGGTTATTAAAAATAGCATTAGTTGGAGGGAGAAAAGTGGAATTAAAGTAGTCGGAAAAGAGACTACATATTTTATCTGTGGACTCTACAGTTATCCCATTGTAAGACATAGCTGAAGGTAAAGATGACCCCTTATTCTTGGACTTAACATAAGTCCAGAAGGCCTTAGGGTTAATTGATATAGCCTCTTCTGCTCGCGCTACATAAGCTGTATAGCACTCAGTTTCCAACTTCGTTGCACGTTCCTTTAGCAGCGTATATGTGAGTAAGTCACTCAAGTTACCATAAACTCGATATTTTCTAAAAAACTTAGACTTTTCTTTTAAAATTTTAATAAGAGGCTTACTATACCAGGGAGGAAATTTTGATGGGGAGATTGCCTTGGAGGGTACAAATTTGAGGCGTATATTGTAAATTGACTGATAGAAAAAGTTTACTGCATCTTCTAGGGATCTAGAAACAATCTCAGTATTCCAATCGATTTCATTTAATTCAAAATTTATAGAGTCCCAGTCAGCACTATTATAAAAGAACTTAAGTCTAGGTTTAACCTCGGCCATCTTGGGTAGAGAGTAGGGCGCAGAAATTATTAGTGAGGGGTGGTGTGAATCTTCTTTAGTCAATGGGTCATCGCAATGTGAAATATCCAATGGTAGGTCAGAAATAATTAAATCTAGTATTCGGTTGTTGGTATTCGGAACGTGGTTATATTGTGATAAAAGGCAAGCATTTAGTGTGTCCACAAAATTACGTTGACTGTCACCACATAGGTTAGACGGCTGCAGATCAAGACACTCATGATTTATAGACCAACCGATATTGCTTTGATTGAAGTCACCCAATATTATAAAATTGTCATCCGAGTTCTGAGTAGTAATGTCATAAAGGTTGTTGGTGAAAGTCGTTAGCTGAGCACTTGCTGTTGCTCCCATGGTGTCATCAATTATATAAACTGTGCATATATTAATTTTAGTTACCTCAGAGTGTTTTGACCGGAATGAGATCGTCAACCAGATGTCCTTGGCAGAGGTATGCCACTCTGGTCTAGGTGCAACAGCAAGCTCACGACGAACCGCCATCATCACTCCTCCGCCCAATGTTTGACCGGTTTTTGCATAATCTCTATCACGTCGAAAGACAAGATAACGTTCATCAAACAGTTCACTATCTGGAATATTTTCTGGTAGCCAACTCTCACAGATTGCAATAACATCATAGGAGTGCATAAGTACATTTCTATAGAATGCATCCGTCTTTGTCCTAAGACCCCTTACGTTTTGAAAGTACAAGTTTAGTGAGTTAGAGAGCATTAAAGTTGAGAAGGTAAGATTAAATTAATGGGTAAAATATGTAAAATATGCAAGCAACAGGCAGGGCTAGTAGAAAAGCGGCTGTATAATTGTGGGATAAAAATTGAAAACTCTAGGACTGGCGCACACCACAGCAACATGAAGCCAATAAAAGCTGGTTATGATTAGTACAAAGTTTCTCACAATTAAAATACGGTACAAAAAATACAATATACCTAAAAATGATACAATTACAAAATTTTGGCTAAATCTGTCTCGGTTTTGATGAACAAGATAGGAGATGTAGGATTTTTTCGAACATGGATTGCGCAGTTTTTTACCCAAACGAATTGAAAATTTTTCTCCCTAGCTAGCAGTTTTGTCTTGTTCAGGAGTAATTTGTTATTCTCCGTGAGATGGTCGTTAACAAACACCTTATCGGCGCAATTAGCGAATCCCAAGTCCGAGGCAGAGATTCCACGGTGACTTCTCGCGGCCGCGACGAAGTTTTCCTTCAAGTACCGGTTCGTGAGGCAAGCCACTATGGATTTCGGGCCGGTGTTGCTGCTGCGAGAGCGAATACGGGTAACAAAGTTTATGTCCTCCTTCTTTAATTGGAAATCGCATATATTGGCTAGTTTTAGAAGAAGCTCGAACAGGTTTTCCGTTTTAGTGTAGGGGATGCCTTTTAACTCCATATTATTTGAGCGAGACCATTGCTCCTTCTCATCAATCTCTCTTTGAAGTTTTGATACTTTCGTTTGTAGAGATGTTATCAGCTCTACCGCTTTCTCCGTCTCAGATACACGGCGATCAATTGCGTTGGATTTTAATTCAAGATTTTTTACTGAATCGTGGGCAAAGTCGACGGAAGTTTTCAATTCAGCTATGTCCACCTTTACTTGCTTCATATCTAGAACCAACTGCGGTATCGGTGCAACCATTGCGGATATTTTTTTAATCTCTTCCATAAGTGATTCATATGTAACGGGTGACTTAGGTTTCGGAGAAGGAATATCCGGTGAATTCCCAGACGTTTTGCAGGCAGTACAGCGCCAAGACTTCTGTCTATCACCTAGTTTCCTATATCCGACCTCTGTAACTCCAGAGCAAGGAAAATCCAGAAATTGCTTACAGTTACTGCATCTAGCCCCATCATTGCAGCTATTATTGCAGCGAGCACAGGTGAACATAATTAAGTATTTGACGAGTTGTTGAGTTGTTAATGGTTCAGTGACTCACTACGTGTTATACGTGTAGTGTCCTTATTAGGTTAAGTAGGCTTATTTCGCCACGGCGCTCACTTGTCGAAATGGCTCAACGGCTAAGACGCCCGCACCTCAATCAGGAGACCCGAGTTCAAATCCACATCAGCCAACTGTTTTTAATTTTTCGCTTTCTTCATAGAGTAACGAAGTAGGTACTCACAGCAAGGAGAGAGACGAAGCAATACAGAAACCAATATGGCGCCGTCCTCAAATGGGAATGTCCACAAGATAGTAAGAGAGCCACCGATATTTCTGTGATCACTGAATTTAGTAGATTGATTTAAAAATAAATAATTTAAAACTTTGAGTTTAGTGACTTAAAACACGTCTGTCCGCTGGAAGTTAACGTCTCCGAAAAAAAGGCTAGTCTATGTTTCAGAATAAAACGAAATGATGAGCAAGCGGAGAAGAATGAAGAAACGCAAGTGTGCGAGTCCGGTCCACGACCTCTTCAGTAAGCATAATCACACTTTCATGAAATTTTCCACTTTACTTCACTTGTAGAGATTTGTTGATTAACCCAAGTAACATTTTTGGTTTTAAAAAGGTTTTGAAAAGGTTCTAGAACCTTTGTATGGAAATCAACTCGTGAGACTTAGAAGGCTCGATAACCTTATATTAACCTTATATTAACCTCCTGAGTGCAAAAAGGGCCCACGTTTTAGAACCTTTCTGAGAGCTACAGCAAAACCTATAGCTCAAACCCAGAACCTTTTGAACAACTTACACAGAACCTAAATAAAACCTTCACAACCTTAATTTAACGTTAACATAACCTTGGAAGACAGCTTTTAAGTTCTAAATTAGTTCTGGATGTAACTCTTCTATAACTTGAAACATATTTGATGGATATTTGTAATGCCTTCCCAGGACTCTCGGGTCTTAAAATGTTTCTGTGTAAGATTTCATAATAATTATAATAAATGGCGCCATTACCTGACACTTTCCAAGACTCAAAATGGCTAACTTGTAAGTGTTGTATTAATACAAAATATAGTAAGTAGTTAAGCTGAAGTCAGGAAATATGAAAACCTTGTGCGACTAGCACTTTATTGTGATACTTTCGGATAATAGTTCTGTATAAGTGACGGGCCTTTTGTAAATGATAAATTTGAAGATATTATAATTAAAAAAAATAGATAAAATTTTATGTTTGGTGTAAATTTATATTAGAAATAAAAGTACTGTATATATAAAAAAACATATATTTGGAATAGTATAGGAAACGTTACTGAATTTTCCCTTATTAATTAAAATGTAGCTTTTTGGTAAGTTTTTTTTTATTTCAGTGAAAAAATATGGCGGCCGTTAGGAAATTACTAAAAAGCATTAAACATATTTTGAGGATGCCTCTAAAGCTTTAAAATATTCTTGTAGGACTTAAATCATGCCTTTAGCTCATAGCCAGTGCTTAATGCTTTTGTTTTTCACCAAGTAGTCCTAATTTGTTTGCCTAGACAACTCTTATCAACCTAAAGGTTTAAGATAGGTTTTAAAAAATACTTATAAGTAATTTTAATATTCCATAACTTTATGGTTGTATCAAGGTTAAAAATTTAACCTTAAGCACTCACTTTAGAATTAATGCTAGCTTTTCTAGAGGTAAATCAGGAGTCTACGACAACTATAAGATCCTAGAACTATATACTTACTCCTGAAATACATGTTAAAATAACGTTAATATAAACTCTTATCAGCAGCTACAAGGTTGTATTAATAAACAATTAGTTTTAGGACTTAGTAATCATTCTCAAGTACTCAATATGACCAGATAGCAAAGCATTAACCTTTTCACAACCCTTATAAAACCTAAAGGCATTTCTTACAACCTAAGCTCGAATGAAATGTTACTTGGGAAGCTAGCTTTACCACGACCTTCACCTCACCAGGTTTCACGTGGGAATTCCTAGTAAAAATGACCAGCCGTTAAGTGTAACAAACATCCATCCATCCTTACCAAAATCACGTTTCATATAGTAAACTAAATAATTAATAACTATAATTTACAGAGCGGAAATTAAGTTCGAAAAGACGCGAATCGTCGTGCCCAAGCCGGGGGTGCAGTTCCGTCCCACCGAGGCCGACATCGAGGAGGCCCCCATCGAGATGACCCCGCTTGCGGAGCTGCTGAAGATCAAGAAGAAACTCTTCAATGAGTAAGTTCTTGCTTAAAGCGGATGCATATCATATACTTCTCTCTCTCTCTCTCTCTCAGCCTTCCGTAGTCCACTGTTGGACATAGGCCTCTCCTAACGATCGCCACCCCAAACGGTCACCCGCCATCTGCATCCAGCGGCTTCCCGCTACCTTCCGCAGATCATCAGACCAACGGGTTGGGGGGCGACCGACACGCCGTTTGCCGACACGGGGTCTCCACTCCAGAACCTTTCTACTCCATCGGTCG
Source organism: Plutella xylostella (assembly GCF_932276165.1). Taxonomy (NCBI): domain Eukaryota; kingdom Metazoa; phylum Arthropoda; class Insecta; order Lepidoptera; family Plutellidae; genus Plutella; species Plutella xylostella. Next base: position 2,664,546 of record NC_063984.1, on the reverse strand, counting down.
TCGGCTCTGCGGGCTACGTGGCCAGCCCATTGCCACTTCAGCGTGCTAATCCTTTTGGCTATGTCGGTAACTTTAGTTCTCCTGCGGATTTCTTCATTACGAATCCTATCTCGCAGGGACACGCCTAACATAGCCCTTTCCATAGCACGCTGAGCAACTCTGAGCTTGTGGATAAGCCCTTTGGTGAAGCACCACGTCTCGGCTCCGTAAGTCATCACTGGCAACACGCACTGATTGAAAACTTTTGTTTTCAGACACTGAGGTATGTTTTCAGTGAAGATGTGTCGTAATTTCCCGAACGCTGCCCATCCGAGTTGGATTCTACGAGCTACCTCTTTATCGAAGTTGGATTTACCTAATCGGATCACTTGTCCTAGGTAGGGATACTGATCAACAACTTCGATGGTGACACCTCCTACAGTTACGGGCGATGATGAAACATGTTCGTTCGACATGACCTTTGTCTTGTCCATGTTCATTTTCAGCCCAACTTGTTTAGAGGCATCATTGAGGTCTGTGAGCATTTCGCCTAACTCCTCCAGCGTTTCCGCCATAATAACTATGTCATCAGCAAATCGTAGATGAGAGATATATTCGCCATTGACGTTAATGCCCAGTCTTTTCCACTCTACAAGCTTAAAAACATCTTAAGAAAGGAGAAATAACATCTCCCTGTCTCACGCCCCTTTGCAACTGGATCGGTTTTGTGCTATGTTCGTGTAATCGAACTGACATTGTGGCAGCATTGTACATACATCTCAACACCTCGATATAGCGATAGTCTATATGGCACCGCTGAAGGGATTGAAGCATCGCCCAGAGCTCAATAGAATCAAAGGCTTTCTCATAGTCCACAAACGCTAGACATAAAGGTAGATTATACTCCTCGGTCTTCTGTATAACCTGCCGAAGCGTGTGTATGTGATCTATGGTACTATAGCCTTTTCGGAACCCGGCTTGTTCGGGTGGCTGGAAGTCGTCGAGTCTTTGCTCGAGACGATTCGTAATAACTCTCGAAAACAGCTTGTACACATGGCTCAGAAGTGCAATGGGTCTATAATTCTTCAATAGGGCTTTGTTGCCTTTCTTGAAGAACAAAGTCACTACACTTCTGCTCCATGCCTCCGGGCTTGTGCCTTCGAGTATGACGGAATTAAACAGCCTCCGAAGTGCTATTAAAATCGGTCTACCGCCGGCTTTCAGAAGTTCTGTCGTTATTCCATCATCTCCCGGAGCTTTGTTGTTTTTTAGCTGTTTGAGAGCTATACTAATCTCGTCTAGACTGACGTCCGGAATATCTTCGGTATAGTGTCGGGTGAGTGGCGCTCGGCTGTCGTGAGCACCGCTGGTAATAGGGTTTTGTGTTGTGGTGTATAACTGTCCGTAGAATCTCTCAATTTCTCCCAGAATTTCGGGCACTGATGAAACGGTGTTGCCAGTGTCGGTCTTCAGTTGGGTCAACAGAGTCTGCCGAACAGATCGATCTCTAGCAAAGACTTTGGAGCCCTTGTTTTGCTCTATTGCGTCTTGAATGCGCTTGCAATTGTAGCGTCTCATATCGCAACGTCTTGCTTTGGCGATCTGTCTGTTTAGACGTCTGTATTCGACCATATCAACTGAAGACTGCAACCTCATTTCTCTCCGTTCTCTTATGAGACTCAGAGTCCCATCTGAGAGTTTTTGAGGTCCTCGGTTGGTTCGGGACGAAAAATATTTCGATCCTACCTCTCGGACAGTTTCTACAAACCTATTATTTAAATCGTCAACTGTAACGCAATTCTCTAAACATATCAGGCGGTCGCAAAGCTCAGACTGAAAGCTTTCGGGATCCTGGATTTGAGCAGGAGTAGGACGGAGCGTGGACTTCATTAGACGGGAGCGTTCTATTTTGCAGTTTATATTCAAAGTGCCTCTTACGAGTCGGTGATCGCTGCCGGTCTTAACCCTACTGATCACTGAGACATCATTGAATATGTGCTTCTTATCCGTCAATATGAAGTCGATCTCGTTTTTAGTCTTCCCATCGGGGCTAATCCACGTCCACTTCCTTTGTGGCTTCTTCTTGTAGAAGGAGTTCATCATATAGAGGCCCTCCTTCTCCAAGAAGTCAGCCAGCATTTGCCCACGATGGTTCCTGACTCCAAATCCATGTGACCCCACTTTCGTCTCGCCGCCTTCTTGTTTTCCGAGTTTCGCGTTAAAGTCTCCCATCACCACCGTGAAATGAGTAGTGAACTTACGCAGGGCAGACGATACGTCTTCATACGCAAGTTCGACCTCATCATCGGTGTGCTTAGATGTGGGTGCGTAAACCTGTATGACCTTCATTGAGTATCGTTTAGATATTCTCAGGATGAGGTACGCAACCCGTGTCGACACACTTCCGATTTCAACGATGTTGTTGACGAGGGACTTGTTGACGATGAACCCGACACCCCCTTGGGACAGTTGGTCGCCCTCCCGGTGGTACAGCAAGTTTCCGGACTGGAGAATTTCCGTATCCTCTCCCTCTCGTCGGACTTCGGATAACCCTATAATGTCCCATTTTAACTTGCTGATTTCCTCTTCCAGCTCCTCTATCTTCACGTCTTCCCTCAGTGTCCGTGCGTTATATGTTGCCAGGTGCAAGGGTCGGTTGGGCTGGTAGCCGACTCTCTGCCGGAGATTCTTCGCACCCCCTGCCCCGCCGTTACCGTGACCGCTACCGGAGTCCGGGATAGCGGGGCTGCCGGGGACTGGGGGCCGGGGCTTTGTTTTTTCCATCATTAGGAGGTGTATTTGCCATAATCACCGCGCTTGGCAGGCGTGTTGGTGATTCTCCTTTTTTACGGCGGGAGATCGCCGCCTCTGCTAGGAGAGGAGGTCGGGTCGATTTACCGCCGCCCGACATTCGGCGTTGTCACTCGTTAGCACCACCCAGGGGGCACGTGTAGGGTAACTAGGGTTTGTACCTACGGACGTGAGCGACAAGCCCCCCCTACGGACGTGAGCGACAAGCCCCCCATTCTCTATCATATACTTACTTACTTTTAATTGCTTTACAATAAAACTAAGACGTGAGGACCTATTCACCTATACCCTATACCACAAAAATACCTTAAACACCTCTAAACAAGTTAGAGATTATTATCAATGGTTAAAAATGAATATTTACAGTTTTTGTTTTGATCATTCAGCGTACTGTTGACTCGTAGGTACCGTACTGGTGACTCTTAAGAACACATGCTGGCCCAATTTCAAAATAATATCCCATTGTACGCAACCCATTGTGCGTGATTACGTTTAGGTATATTATTTGTGTACCTAGTAAACACGCAAGCGGTTAACTTTCAAGTAAGTCGCCAAGCCGATTCTCAATAACTACCGCTTAGTCTAACCTCCATCTATTTCCAGCTCCCCATAATTAAACTCTTCAATTTCCATCATCTTCCAGCCCCCCTGAAGATGACAAGCCGAAGATCGTGGTAGACTCCCCGCAGAGCCCCGTGCCCACGTCCCCGTCACGCGCCAAGAAGCGCCTCGGGTTCACCCTGCCCTCTATATGTGACCCCTACATCACCATCGACCCTCAAGGTTTGACATAATAATATAATGGGTACCTCATATTTTCATTGGTAGCCATGTCATTTGCAAATAGGGTCAAAGTTCTAAGTGAAATTTATATTGCTACAGCCTTATTAAGGGATAAATACTACATCTTTGTACCTATCTATCTATTTTGGTCGTACTGGTTCGTCTAGTATGTAGGTATGGTGGCCTGCGCCTAAAAGTATACAGGCGGAGTTTTTAAAATAGCGATCTCAAGCTCACATGCTGCTCAAGCACATCCACATAACCACCACTGCTATACACATCACACACAACACGTCCCCTGATTTATAACAGAAGTAGCTGGTCCCTTCATCATCAGGGATCGCTATTTTAAAAACTCCGCCTGTATACTTTTAGGCGCAGGCCACTGTACATATGAAGAAAATATTTCAGCCAATAAAACTTTTTATTTATTTATTTTATTTTACAAAAGTAGATGTACAATCAGGTGGACTTAATGCTAAGAGCATTCTCTACCAGTCAACCTGCAGGAGGTTCAGGAGCAGAAAGTAGGGAAGTTAAACTTATTTTAAACTAAATAAAATAAATTGTATTGTAACCACTGCACTGTTCATAATAGGTAAACAAAAGACAATTGGTCAAAATTCGCCCTAATGCAATAAAGCCACGGGGTGCCCATAAGCGCCGCCAAGATATCAATTAATCATAATTGTTTATTGTGACCCACCTTCTACGTAACCCTGACAGGAAATCAATATTGCTTTGGTACTACTCCAGTTTGGTCAATATTGAAACCGAAATAAATTGAACCACATCAAAAAAAAAATTCACATCATCACCACTGATGATTCATCAGCCAGTTTCTTCAAAATGCTGGATATATATTCCTCTGTCAGGGCGGAAGACGATGACAATGAATAAATTTCATAAACATTGATTCCCTACTCATGAAAGCGACAAAATAAGCAACCTATTTTCTTAAGCATAAGTAGGTACCTATACGTATTATAAATTAAACCTCCTGTCCCAGGTCGCGGCTACATATCCTGGCTGATGCTGGTCACATTCTGCTACAGCTACAACGCTTGGTGCATCGCTTTAAGGGCAACATTCCCATACCAGACGCCTGAGAATACGCCCCTATGGATGATGGCGGACTACACCTGTGACCTGGTGTATTTACTGGACGTGGCGCTGGTGAAGCCAAGGCTCATGTTTCTGTACGAGGGGTTCTGGGTGGACGACCCTGCGGAGACCAGGAAGAACTATCGGAAGAAACTGCAGTACAAGGTATGCAAGAGTTTATGACACCTACATTTATGAATGTTTATGTTTATGTTCTATGCAAGTACATTATGATTGAACTGAAGGTCAACTGACTCTTATATCTCAGGAAGAAATAGCGTTAAGGCTATAAGTCCGCCTTTGTGTACATAGACTGTCAACCTGTAATGATCTGTACCTACTTTGTATGTTTCTATGTGTATGCAATAAAGAGTTTAAATAAAAATAAATAAATAAACGCTGCCTGTCCACCAGAGAGGAGCGGGCTGGCGGTGCGGTGTGCGAGGCAATAATCGTCCAATAAAATTGCAAGAGCGGAAGTTTTATGAAATTTCATTTATTGACTCGTACACCGCTCCGCTAGCACGTACCGCCCTGAAGAACAGGGAGATTTAGGCTTTGTGAAATTCTAGAGAATAAAGTAGATTTGCTAACAGTACTTATATATTATTTCCCCTACTCACAGTTCGACATAATCTCGCTCCTGCCCCTGGACTTCTTCTACCTGGTATTCGGCACTGAGATGGTGATCCTGCGCCTGCCGCGGGTGCTGAAGCTGCAGACCTTCTGGGAGTTCCACCAGGCCATGGACCGCGTCCTGTCTTCACCTTATGTGGTAAGTTGTATGTATACTACAAACAATGTAGGTAGGTAGGTACCTCAAATCTCGTTTTTGTTTAGGTCCAGTCGATGCTTCACTACCGTTTGTTGTAAATACGTAGAGACTTTATATTATGTCCTAAAAATATGATTATACTTCTACTGGAGAGTACCAACCTAAAACATTGCTCTCTATTTTACAGGTTCGAATCGGCAAAACTCTCTTCTACATCTTCTACCTAATCCACCTCAACGCTTGTGCGTACTACGCTATGAGCGTTTACGAAGGTCTCGGATCAAACGGATGGGTTTACGATGACCAAGGGAATGCTTACATCCGTTGCTTCTACTTCGCAACCAAAACCGCGACATCTATTGGCAAGAATCCGAAGCCGGAGAATGTTCCAGAATACCTGTTTATGACCTTCGCTTGGCTGATGGGAGTGTTTGTGTTCGCTCTGCTGATTGGACAGATTCGGTATATCATTGCCACTGCTACTAGGGCAAGGGTGAGTGACTTTTAACCAACAACAAAAGGTAGAGTAGAACCTACTTCACTGATTATTGACGTATATGCTTTGTAGGGGTTCTAACTTGCAGGATGGAGTAAAAACAACTATTTAAGGTTGACGAAGGCGTGCGTCCAGTGGCCGCTATGTAAGTGAGCACATGTGTGATTAGAAATTGGGCCTTATATAGACTCGGTGCCATCCCCCCGCACCGCGCGGGACCCTTGTGACGTACCGGTTACCGGTCGCACGCCTTATGAAAAAACGTATGTTTATTAAAATAATGCACGGTTAAATATACATACAAAATGCATACAGTAGGTATCAGTAAGTAGGTAAGACATCCATATTTATATGAAACAGTACCTAACGATTCTACTTAGGTTTAATTAACTAGGTATTTAAGTAATTTATTTGACTACAACTAAACAATGCGTGTGTGTGTGTGGGGTGACTGGTTGGTAGGTATATATTGTAACGCGTCGCTAACATTCCCCACCCTAGTGCAGAGGCAGCACTCCTAACCTACAGGTATAGTTGCGACGCGGGTCGCGGGGCGCCTCACCAGCCCGGCGCGGGTGCGCACGTCCACCACCCTCACTCGCTCGTCCTTGCCCGGCAGCACCGCCTCCACGACGCCTCGCAGCCACATGTTCCTCGGGGCGTTCCCGTCCACTATCACCACCAGATCACCAACTTTTATAGGTGGTACTTCATCCGTCCATTTTCTTCTAGGTATCAGTTCCGGCAGAAATTCTTTTACCCAGCGAGACCAGTACATATCTGCCAGCCGTTGCGAAATCCTCCATTGTTTTCGCAGGTACAGGTCTGATTCACAGAATTCTCCGAGGACAGGTAGGTTCGACGATGACCCCAGCAGAAAATGATTAGGTGTGATCGCTTCGCTCGATCCAGGCTCAACACTGACATGCGTCAGCGGACGACTGTTGACAATTTGTTCCACTTCGGCCATCAGAGTGAGTAGGACTTCTTCTCTAGGGGCGCGTTCCCTCAGGATTATCTTTAGTGACGCCTTGACTGAACGAATAAGTCTCTCCCACGCCCCACCCCAGTGTGGGCTTGTAGGTGGAATAAATGTCCAAGTGGTTCCGTAGTTGATAGCAGCTGACTTTAAAACTTGTTGATCCAAGTCCTGTATTGATTTCCTCAGTTCAGTGTCTGCGCCGCGTAGATTAGTTCCGTTGTCTGAGAACAGCTGCTGTGCCCACCCACGACGACAGGCTTGTCTGCGTAGCGCCATTATTAAGGAGTCTGTGGTCAGTGTAGCCACCAGTTCTATGTGTATGGCTCGCACAGTCAGACACGTGAAGAGGACGCCGTATCTTTTTTCCCTCCTTCTTCCCACAGTGACTTCCATTGGGCCGAACAGGTCAAGCCCACTGAAGGTGAAGGGGCGTTGATGGTGGGCCATGCGTGCTTCCGGTAAGTCGCCCATTCTAGGTGGTCTAGGTTCAGCCTTTCTTATTCTGCAGACCATACATTCCATGGCTACTCGCTTCACAGTTGGTCGAATTTTCAGCACCCAGTATTTTTGTTTCAGCTCGTTGACGACAGTTTCATGATTCCCATGAGCAGCACGGATGTGTAAGTGCTTGACTATAAGGCGAGTGATGTGATGGTGGCCATCGAGGATGACGGGGTGCTTCATGTCTGCGGGCACGTCGCGCGCAGCTTCGATGCGACTTCCAACACGCAGGATTCCGAAGTCGTCCAGGTAAGGTGACAAGGTAAGTAATTTACTTGATTTACTTAATGTGTTTTTCTTTTTCAGGTCCTTCAGGTCATCGGGGAAGCTCTGCATCTGCGCATATTTAATTAATAACCTTTCAGCTCTTATCATCATATCTCCGTTAATGGCACCGGTAAGTTTCTTAATTTTTATATCAATAAATGATATCATAACACTCGTAGATCTGAGTAGCCGCAACCATGATGAAAATTTCAGCGGGTCAGGAACGAATCGTGTGTCCAACGGGTTCGTTTGTACAATCGTTACGCATTCCAGGTCCAACTCGTTCACTTGAGGAGTAAGTAATCCCCGCGGCCATGATGACTCATCTTCGAGGAGGAACGCCGGGCCATGAAACCACTCGTTCTCGAACACCGAAAACTCGCAAGTTTCCCGAGTAGCAACATCGGCGACATTCACACTCGTAGGTACATATCGCCATTCGCTGGTGTGCGTGAGTTCATCAATCTCCCCTAGCCGATGCGCAATAAATGATTTATAATTTCTGGCATCATTTTTTATCCAGTGTAGAACAGTACTGGAGTCGCTCCAAAATATCCTTTTGATAGGCCTAATTGTGTGTTCCCTTTCAATGTTATCAGCCAGCCGAGCTCCTAGAAGTGCTGCCTGTAGCTCCAATCGCGGCACCGACATGTGTTTCACAGGAGCAACCCTGCATTTACTCGATACGAATGCTGTTCGAATAACATTAGTTTCCCAGCGCCAGTAAGCCACAGCACACATAGCTTGAGTCGACGCATCGCAAAATATATGTAGCTGTAAGTTTGTATAGCCAGTTGGAGGCGGCGCGTCACTGCTGTTGCTAGGCGAGACCGGCCCGATGTTATTCAGTACATTCAGTACATCTTCTTTCTCGCTCGCACCCATTGGAATTTGATAATAACGGGGCACGCTTAATGAGCCCACGCGCTGTAATAAAGTTATCCATTCAGACCATTTTTCATTAATGCTATCAGTGATGACGTCATCCCATTGTAATCCATTTTTCCAGGTACATTGTAACATAATCTTTCCTTTTATCGTAAATGGTGAAAGAAACCCCAGTATATCGAAGATGGACATTATAACCCGCAGCATTTCCCTTTTCGTGGGTTTCTTAGAACCGTCCCTTATATTTTCAGGAATTTTCTTCAGCGAGACGTCGAAGCTAAGGCAGTCATTCTTCGGATACCAGATAAGGCCAAGAGTTCGTTCACCTTGATTATGTTGGTCCATATTCAAATTAACATCTGTATTGCCCAGAGATTCTTGAGGCAACCCATCCAAAACAGCTGAGCAGTTGCTTGTCCAATTTCTTATCTCGAAACCACCCTGACTGTGAATGTAAACAATATCCTTCACAAGCTGTATAGCGATATTTTCGTCGTCTATACTATCTATATAGTCATCTGCGTAGTGTTGTTTACATATCGCGTGGACGGCGGCCGGCATCGTAGACTCGTACCTTAGTGCATTTTTATTCTTCACATACTGTGCGATGAATGGTGAACAGCTGGCGCCAAATATTAGTGACGTCATCACGTAGGTTTTCACAGGTTCTTCCGGTTGGTCGCGCCATAGAAATCTCAATGCATCTTGATCCTCAGGATTAATTTTAATCCTAAGAAACATGTCCTTTATGTCTCCTGTCACGGCTATTCTTTTTTCCCTGAAGCGTAACATAATTCCATACAGCGACATAAGTAGGTCAGGACCCGTTAGTAGATAGTCATTGAGACAAAATCCATCAGTTTTAGCGGCGGCGACGACGCCGAATACTAATACGAATACTAATCTCAGTTTTTTCTTATTCGGGTTGTCGACCCCGAAGTGAGGTAGGTACCAAATTCTTGGCGAAGTACGTGTACACGTCAGCTCCTCGGCGAAGTCATTGTCCAGTAGGTGTTGCACCCGTTCCCTGTACCTGAGGGAAAAACCTTCGTTGGCCTTCATCTTCTTCTCCACGTTCTCCAGACGTTTCATAGCGTTAGGTTTCGAGTTAGGCAGGTTAACATCAGCTGTTTTCCACGGTAAGCCGACGTACCATCTTCCATTCAGCAACACAGAATTCCGGTCCCGACGGTCCACGGCTTGAACGTCCAGCGAGTTTTGCCGCGGTTTCTGCGAGACACCCATGGACTCGATGGTGAAGGAGCGTCGCACCTCGTCGTGCATGTCACGCAGGATGCGCTGGCACTCCGACTCTTCCTCCGGTTCCCGGCAGCAGACGAGCAGTGAGGAGTGGCAGGCGGCCCCGGCGGGTGAGTGTGGCACGCAGCCGTGAAGGCACCACCCCAGCGGTGTGAGTGTAGCATACGGTTCATTAACCTTACCCTTAATGACCTGCATAGGTTGCAAAAGATGATAATTATCCTGTCCTATCAGTAATTCCGGTTTAAGTATCCCTTTAATTAATTGATCTTTTATTTTAGCTAAGTGTAAATATTTAGAGGTTTCAACAGACAATGTATTTTGTACAGGTAAATTTATTTTATTTACACTACGCGCCTTGATGGTAAACAAGTCCCCATTATTATTACATAAATCCAACTGAACTATCTGACTATCGCATACCATTTCTGTGTCGTTCCACGCACCACACACGCGCATTGTTTGTTTGTGTCCCTGTAAGCCCAACTTATTAGCTAGCCCTGCGCTTATCATTGTAACGGTAGAACCGTCATCTAACAAAGCAATAACATTGTTAATAATACCATTTGGACCATTAATACTTACAGACACAACCTTTAGCAATACTTTAGACATTACGTTAACATTTGTAACAGTTTCTACAATAGGCTCAGACACTAAGGGCTCAGAGGGTGAAAGTTGTGAAATGTTTACACTATTTTGAGATGAGTTATTCATGTTATAATGTAGCAACTTATGGTGCGACTGTCCGCAGTTATCTATATCACAAACAGGTGCGGAGCATTGTTCCTTACTGTGCCGCGAAATTAAACATTTATAACATAAACCATTACGTTCAATGTAACTCCACCTATCTTTGCGCAAAGCCTTTTTAAACCTTTTACATTCTGGCAAGTCATGTTTAGATGTACGACAATAACGACATTTATCATTAGTAACACTTTGCAATAATACAGACTGAGAGTAATTATGATCATTATGTTTACGAAACTTAGGTACGGTCAAAGTAACAGCTGTTTTAGTTATTTTTAGTGCTTCCTCACTCAAAAAATCAGACAATATTTGTAATCTAGATTTCGTACCTTCGTTTATTCGTGAATATCCGTAGTCACTCCACTTAGAAATTAATACAGGTGGTAACTTTGATAGGATAACAGATGCAATGCTCATACCCTGCAAATATTCGTCACGGCCTAATGCTAGCACAGCTGCAACATAGTTCTGAACTTTAACTGAGAAGCTAATAATGTATTTTTGATAATCGTCACTTACTGCGTGTAGCCGATTTAGATCCTGTATGATCCTGGGCAGGATGACGTCAGGGTTTCCATACTGCAGCTGCAGGGCGCCCATCACCGTCTCGGGCGCGGCGGCCGTCACCAGCAGCGCCGTGACGGAGTCCCGAGCAGGACCACGGAGACACTTCCTCAGCCTCCACATGTTTTCCTTGGGGGTGAAATGACAGACCTCTGTAGATTCTTCATAGGCCTGCACGAAGTTCAGCCATTCCAGTGGATCGCCGGCGAAGGTAGGTAGATCTCTCGGCGTGGACAGACGGCTCAGCATCTGGGAGTGCGGAGTACTCGTAGCTGCGGCGACGGCGATGTCCTTCATGGCCTGGACCAGCTGCTGCATGTCCGAGGGCGGCTGCGCTGGCGGCGGCGGCGGTGGCGGCGGTGACTGCGCGATATCGCGCACGGTTGAGGGTAGGGCGGCCGCGTCGTGGCGTGGTTCACCGGGCGGCGGCGGTATGGTTGATGGCCGCGGCGGATCGTTAGCGTCGTGATGGCTATGTTCTAACCACTGTTCCACCTTTTGTGACACGTTCACTGATGAGTATGACGCGGCACTATTTTTAGAACAGTCTTCTAGTGCGGCGATGTCCGCTTCCAGTTTCTTTTCGATCAGCTTTTTATTGATATTGGCGATCGCTTCTGCTGCTTCCAGCTCCAGCTGTTTCTTCCTCGCCTCAATGGACCGCTTGCTTGATGCCATGGACATCTTCTTGGAGGTGGAAGTAGTAGGAGTAGGTTTGTTAATAGCTGATAAAAATCCCATCTCAGCCATAAGACACTGGTATTCGAGACTAGGCAACGTGTCTACAAGGATGTTAATATTAACATCGCCTAATAGTACGACACTTTTGTTGTTGGTTAGGGGAGTTATTACTTGTTGTAAAGATGAAATGAATTTGTGTGGATCAAAAGAGGGGGAACGATAGATAGCAACTAGTGCTATGGAGTTAGGAAAACATACCACCAAGCCCTGGGTTTCCTCGATGTTTGGTTCATACACTACTACGTTATATTTTTGTTTAACATAGACTACTACACCTCCAGCTTTGTTGGTAAACTTTGTTGTGTGGTACGCCACGTAACCTGGGATGGTTCTAACTTCGTCACCTTTTAGCCAGCATTCAGTTAGAACTAGAACATCGAATGAGAGGCCCGTGCGATGTAAAGTCGTGAGAAAACTATCCAAGTTTTTGTTTAAGCTTCTGATATTAAAAGCTAATACGGAGAAATTATTTGAATTTTTGAAGGCAGTGATTTCATTGCACGCTTCTGCAGCATTGAGTGCATGACATTCTATTGACAGGAGGGAATCTACTTCTACACATGAGTGTAAGTTAGTCATTGCCATAATATATAGCACAATTTAGGTATGTGTAGACTGCTCTGATGTCATACACATCAGCTGGAGTCAAGCGTGAATGAGGAGGCAAATATACTGTGATAGCCATCGGATTTATTAGAAGTGCGATTAAGTTATGTAAAAAAGTGATGATACTTTTTTGTAGGTTTAGCCTGAGTTTGTACTGTTCGTTCTTATTGTGTGTAGTTGCGTGTCTTTGGTGTGTTAGTATGTTGTGTTTGTGTGTGTGTGTTAGAAAATGTGTGTGGAGTGTGCGAGTGTTATTCTCTATAAGTACATAGTGCTGTCTAGGAGCTAAGCAGGCTTTAGTTTGTGCCGGGAAGAGGTCCGATTTTAGAGTCCAAGTCAGCCAGAGTTGTAATGGCCATAGCTGGTTTTCCTTCTGCATGTCTGACGTGGACTGTTCCTCTGCGATGCCAAACAAATTTGACGTTGAGCAGTCTGGCGCGTTGTTTTGCGAGAAAAAACAGGTTTCTGTTGTGGCTTGATAAGCGCTCGTTTACGTAGATCGGCTTAGCTGGCCCTGTTGCCAAGTTAACAGAGTCCACATTTTTTCTAATTTTTGATGCCTTAATGATCTCGTCACGTTTCGCCTTTCTCACAAGCTTTGCAACTATGGGCCGTGACAGATTGACTGTGGTAGTTTTATTCCCTGATAGGTCACCTGGAGCGGTGACTCGGCGCTTGGCACCGACTCGCACGACATCGTTTATGTCACATTCGCCTAGTTCAACTCCCAGCTTTTTAGCGGTTACCATCAGGATGTGATGTAGGCTTTCGTTCGGCTCCTCTGGCACACCAATGATCTCGATATCGTTTTGTAGGAGATTTTGTTCTTGTGTCGCAAATGAAGTCTTCATCACGAATAGCTGCTCCTGCAGTGTTATAATCTCGGAGTCTTTATCTTTCAGCTTCTGTTCATATTTAGTACGTTGTTCCTCTAGAGAAGACGACATCTGAAGCTTCAGGTCCAGTAGGTCCTTACGTAAGAGCTTTATTTCGTCGTTAGAAGATTTGAGGTCCTGCAGTTCGCGGCGAATCATCTGCAGTTCTCCAAATAGCGAGCTTTCGTTTGGAGGGACTGGTGTAATTTCTCTCTTACTGCCCCGGGTCATGTTTACGTTGCTGCTCGAGGTGTAGGTGTCATTCAGGGCCTGACGAATTGGAGTCTCGTCGTTCCTTGGGGCTCTGCACTCAGGGCATTTCCAGCTGATTCGCTCCTTCTCTGATAAATTGCTGTACTCAACTAAAGGAATGTTAACACAGTCAAGATCGAAGCTGTGATGGCATTTTGAGCATTCCAAGTAATCGAAACTAGATATTTTCTTTTTACAAGCATTGCAGTATGATTCCATTGATACCAGTCTTTTGTATAAATTATAGTTTTGAAATTTTTCGTAAAATGGAGCGTTTTTAATTTTTCGTACGGGCGGCTCGCATGCCTTCAGCTCGTTCTTGGTAGTTATTTTCTCAGACGTCGCCACGTTGACGTCGAGACCAGATGGTCCATCCCGGGTGGATTGTTCTAGAAGCGCCATCTTCTCCCGTTCGTGCGCGCTGCGAGTTTGTACCATCTTGCGCAGCGGCGGTGGCGTGGTGAACATTCCAGGTCGTTCTCCAGCAGTGGTTCTCCAGTAATCCGGCTTGAAGACCAGCTTGTAGGGGTTCTAACTTGCAGGATGGAGTAAAAACAACTATTTAAGGTTGACGAAGGCGTGCGTCCAGTGGCCGCTATGTAAGTGAGCACATGTGTGATTAGAAATTTGGCCTTATATAGACTCGGTGCCATCCCCCCGCACCGCGCGGGACCCTTGTGACGTACCGGTTACCGGTCGCACGCCTTATGAAAAAACGTATGTTTATTAAAATAATGCACGGTTAAATATACATACAAAATGCATACAGTAGGTATCAGTAAGTAGGTAAGACATCCATATTTATATGAAACAGTACCTAACGATTCTACTTAGGTTTAATTAACTAGGTATTTAAGTAATTTATTTGACTACAACTAAACAATGCGTGTGTGTGTGTGGGGTGACTGGTTGGTAGGTATATATTGTAACGCGTCGCTAACATGCTTATAATATAAGGCTTACATGTAGTATTCAGAGGCAATTTAAATGTAATAACCGTAGTCGTGTGTGTAATTCTTATTGTAGCGAGACCTTTATCGAACGTTGGTATTTTTTAAACTAACGAGGAGCTATCTTCACCTTTATCCAAGAATACTGAAAAATATAAATTAAGTACTTAACTGCTATTACAGACGGAGTACCGCAAGCGCGTGGACGGCTGCACGCGGTACCTGCGCGAGCTCAACATGCCCACCGCGCTGCAGCGCCGCGTCACCGCCTGGTACGACTACACCTGGCACCAGCAGAGATGCTTTGGTAATGACAGCATTTATGTATGTATTTTAATGTAAAAAAGAATATAGAACATCAAAGACCCATGTTGGGCGCCAATCCATTTTGGCGCCCAACGTGGGACATCGTAGAATAGCTGCGTAAGCTCAACATGCCCACCGCGCTGCAGCGCCGCGTCACCGCCTGGTACGACTACACCTGGCACCAGCAGAGATGCTTTGGTAATATCCACATTTATATACCTATGTAGATTATAATGTAAAAAAATAATACTTATAGAATAGCAAAGACCCTAGTTGGGCGCCAATTAGTTTTGGCGCCCAATGTGGGACATCGTAGAATAGCTGCGTGACCTCATGTTACTGTAGCGTCGTGTCACCGCCTGGTATGACTACACCTGGCACCAGCAAAGATACTTTGGTAACATTTACCTAATATAATAGTTAATGTAGTTTATGCAATAAGAGAGGAAGGACAGTGACACATGTTGGGTGCCAAAACCCTCTGGTGCCCAACGTGGGACATTGTAATTTACAACAACACTCGTGCGAGCTCATTATGCCCAACTGTGATCCAAACTCGATTCAATATCGAAAAAATGATTAATGTGTATGCTTGGTTCTTATTGTCAAGGGACCCTCGGACCACCTTCCATAAAATCTTGTGGCGCCCAACGTGGGACTTCTTAATACCCTCGCTGGGACTTTGACACTCAACGTGGAACCTGCAGGGCCTAATTATTAAACCTAAGTAATAGCCTCTTTTCTCATTTCCAGATGAATCCAAAATCTTGAACTCACTTCCATACAACATGAAACGGGATGTGGCTTTGGAAGTGCATATGAAAACTCTCAGTAAGGTAAAACGTATTTTCATTTCTTAATATTGGCCACGACCACCTAAGTCAATGCGTCCACAAGTAGTTGGATGAGCATGCTCGTGAACTTACTAATTATGTTACACTCCGTTGGAGAGACCTATTTCCTACGAGGTACATTACACATTAACACTACCACCTCTCATGACTCATGCATAGTAGACTTCAATTTCATTCACTCAAATAACTGCCACACTGCCATCCTCATCATGACTGTTTATTTATGTGAAATGAACCAAAATGTTATTTCTTTCTTTCGTCCCCCAGGTGCAACTATTCACGGACTGCTCCGACTCTCTCATCCGCGACCTGGTGCTGGAGCTGCGGCCCGTGTCCTTCCTGCCGGGCGACGTGGTCGTGCGGCGCGGGGACGTGGGACACCACATGTACATCATCAAGTCTGGGGAGTGTTGCGTAAGTACTTACGAATATGTGCTCTGGATGCTTTAATTCGTATCTGGCTCTTAGAAATTCTGACAATGGCTGCCTTTTTAAGTAAGGTACATTAACTAGGTATTGAATTCTAGATACTATCGTGAGAAAGTGGCGTAAATGGGGTAATCGGAATGGGGTTCTCATTCTGAACAACTTTAGAAAGTTCACTCCTCCCCACACTAACGAGACTAACTAAGTCTGTATGGAAAAGCAAAAGAGGAAACTCTTCAGTATTCTTAAGTCTGAGAGCTGAAGCTGATCCGGGACCTGGTGCTGGAGCTGCGGCCCGTGTCCTTCCTGCCGGGCGACGTGGTCGTGCGGCGCGGGGACGTGGGACACCACATGTATATTATCAAGTCTGGCGAGTGTTGCGTGAGTTATTAAGTTGCGGGTGTAGTTCTTTTAAAAAAAATATAACTGGCTGTTTAAAATTATGTGATTTTTTTAGGGAGATTGACGCGTTGGACTACTGTCCTAAGTAAGGTTACAATTACTAAGTACTTTGGCTTCAGATGTAACGTAACCATGACGCTTGGCATTCTCAGGTGATGTCACATGATGAGAAGGAGGTCCTGGCCACGCTGCGAGAGAGCGCCGTGTTCGGGGAGATCAGCCTGCTCGGCATCGACGGCCTGCGCCGGCGCACTGCTACTGTTGTGTGAGTATTGTATCATGGAATACCTCATAAATATACCAGAACAAGAGACAAAAGATAAATTATAAGACAAATTTAACACATTATGGTCAAGAGTTCGACTCATCAAACAGATACATAAACGCACGTCAGAACATAAAACGTTTTTTCAGGAATGAAATGTAGTTCGGTAAATCTATTTTATATGCTACCCATTTTTGACACTATTTTATCACCTCATACCGAACTAATAAATAAGATCAGTAGTAGTAGTAGTAATTAGAAGGGAGCACTTACAGTTATTCAAATAAAATATTAAAATATCACCTCTGACATTCATCCCGTCTCCAGATCCCGCGGCTTCTCGTCCCTGTACGCTCTATCCCGCTACGACCTGGAGTCGGCGCTGCAGCAGCACGAGGCGGCCGCCAGGATCCTGCGGCGCCGCGCCGACCAGCTCATCCGGGAGAACGCGGCCAGGCAGACCAGGGAGCGGCTCCAGGAGAGGCAGGCTAGGAAGTTAGTGTCTAGTTGCCCCGGATAGAATCTAGCATCCTCTCATATCCTCTCATAGCATCTAGCATCCTCTCATATCCTCACCAGGGAGAGGATCCAGGAGAGGCAGGCTAGGAAGTCAGTGTCTTTATTATGGTCATAGTTGCCTCGAATGGAACCTTCTAGCATCCTTTGCTATCCTATTCTTTCTATCGAGTTGGTGACAAACACAGGAATGTGGAGAAAGGAGTAGCGATTCAGATTAGCGTGATTTGGTTCCACCTTGCCATTGCCGTTTCATATGTCACTGGAACGTTTTCATTGCTCGCGATCAGGTATACTCCTAAGGAACAGTTGATAGTGTTACGTCACTCGAGGAGAAAAGATGAAAAACCTGGAGTCGGCGCTGCAGCAGCACGAGGCGGCCGCCAGGATCCTGCGGCGCCGCGCCGACCAGCTCATCCGAGAGAACGCGGCCAGTCAGACCCGGGAGCGGCTGCAGGAGAGGCATCGAGAAAACCGATAACCGTTGGCGTAGCTAGTTCTCGAGTGGAGACCACGAACAGGCAAACGCAGCGTGGGGGGTTCCCACGCTGCTATTGCCTGTTCCTGCCCTCTGGATCGATGACCTTAGGCGGGTAGCCGGTACTGGCTCGATGAGGCAGGACGAGTGTTGTAGCGCTATTCAATCCCTTATTTATATTCAGACCACGTATTCTCTTCTTTTAGCATCTGCTTTTGCAATTACGCCAGCTTCTTCACAACCACACACCATTTCCTTACACCCCAATGCCTCACGCAGGTCAGCGAGCACGGCCTCAGAGTCGGGTCTGCGTCAGCGGCGGCGGCTGTCCAGCGCGTCCAGTGCCGACAGCGCGCCCGAGCGACGCGATCCCGCACGTAGGAGGCTGTCTGTGCTGTCTGAGAATATGGTGAGTTTTTTACAGTTATTGCAAAGAAACCTGACCCCTCCAAGGTAGCATGGTAACTTTGAGAGGGGTCAGGTTTCTTTAATATCAATCAGAGTCTAGATCATAGAATCAGAGACGATTCTATCATTTCAAAATATTGGAACTTGGTAATAAGAATCATTTGTCCAGCAATTGACTTAAGAGAAACCACGATTTCTATAATCACTTAGTAACTTTAAATTGTGTCCAGTCCACATTTCTAAATCATTCCACATCCCAGGCACTCTGAATGATGATTAATGTTATTGTACTCGTAATATTGTAAAAAAGTTCTCGAATGCTTCTTCATTAAGTGTTTCCTAATATTTTCGTATAATACCAGCCAGTGTCACCAAAGCACGAGTACGGCTTGCACTTGTCCTGCACGGGCCTCCCCACCCCACTACCCACCATCGTATTCTCCAGTGACGACGCTACCAACGACAACGGCATCTGAATTCATGTTAGTAATCTAAGGATCAAAATATATCTACGATTTCTTCCCTATCATGAATTTACTGAAAAAATTCAACTGCTTAGATTAACATAATTTTTAGATCAAATCTGAATGTGAATTTTGTGTCTAATGCAGTATTTTGGAAGGTTTGAAGGGAAGTTATATAAATAAGGTGCTGGAAAAAAGTACTCACAGAAAAAGAGCGGTTATTTTTGTATGAGATGAGGAAGGTAGTATTGGCGAAATAAGAATGTTACCATGTTGTACTTGTCTACATATATTATCTATCTTATAATAAATTCTATTTATATTAAGGGCTGATTTTTCAATGGGCAGATAAACGTTATCTGAGGAATAATTCTGATGCTGTCACATCTGAATATTTGTATTAGACAGTGACAGCAACAATTTTATTCGTCAGATAACATTTATCTGCCTATTGAAAAATCAGCCCTAAGAAAAAATAAATAAACATCAGTATTTTAAATGTTGTATACCTATGTACCAACGTATTTGAATTTATCTTGTATACTTTAATTCTGTCAGAAAAAATACAAGTATACTTTTGATTGTTATAAATTATTTAAATTACTTTTAAAAAAGACTGAAATTTATTGCTTATTAATAAAAATATTCACCGCTCAAAGTTTAAGTTACATTATTTATAATAAATTAACTTTTCGACATTATATCACATCAGGTGAACTTTTATTAAAAAAATATTTACTTACAAACTTACTTACTTGATGTTGCTCATAATATTTAAGTAGTCCGAGGGTTAATTTGAGATACTGTTATATGTTTGTAACGTTGTATTGTGTCACTATCTAACTTACTGTTTTATTGATGTGTTTTAGAATTATAGTAAGTACTTAGATAAAAGTAGAAAAAGTTATCTAGAGTAGAATTGTGATACCTATATGAATATTTACATATATAAAAACATGAAATCTATACTATTCTTACTTCCAAATTATTACCAATGAAAAATTTAATAAATGTTTAATCAGCAGAAAGTGTATGAAATTTATTCTAACAATCAATTAATATTCGCCCCCTAATCATTATGATGATAAGCGTTTGTTTTCACTTTTTTCCCTTCGTTTCTACCTTTTCCTGAAAATATGAGAGTAGTAAGTGGTTAATTTGCGTAAACCTCCCAACTAACACCGTAGCGTTAAAAAAACTCTCATAACTTGTATAATGGTTCCATTCGAAAATTAAAGTGTTAAGACATAGCTGTATAAGAGTGTAGGAGAGTGCTCTAACTCACTTATAACCACGAAAGAGGCCCACGATTTTGAGAGTAAAGGCTTTAGAAAGCCTGTAAAACGGTGTCATTGAAGTGTTTGTTTAAGTTATAGAAAGCCTGTAGTACGGTGTCATTGAAGTGCTATAGAAGAGCGTTTAATCCCTCTCAGCTAGAACTTTTACCGGTATAGTTGTAGTTGTAGAATGGTTATTTGACTCCCTGACTCTTATTTATTTGGTAAAAAAGGGTTAAGTGAGTATGTTACCGTTTTTCGAATACACTTTTACCATACAAGTTGTATGTCTTTGAAAATAATAGTGTCAACAGCAATCATACGCGACAGTATTAGAGTGACAGTATTGATCATTACTAAATAACAGTAAATATAATATATTACCTTGACTTAATATGTTTTGTGAATTGAAAATAATATGCCATTGTAATTTTACTGTAATGTATACCATATTTCCCACCTCAATTTTAATGCGCTCCAAATTAATTAAGGATTTCAAATGAAACATAAGTAAATATAAAATAGACGACTCAATTTTGTATTTTTTTGTATCCTTGTTGTATGTTCATTAGTTTCATAAATCGATTGGCATGACTGGAATGACAAAATTCACATAAATAAGTAAGTATTTTAAAGCAAAATATTGTTTATCCTAGCAATTTATAGGTTAGGTCGCCAATGCAAATGGCGAACTTACATTTAAGACAAATAGACTCACCTAAGTCATCTATTACACTTTTTGAAATAGAACACCCTTAGCCAAGGGTATTATGCAGTCTTAGTCGATCCGCACAGTCTTGCTTAACACCGTTACTTTTACAGTCTACTTGCCTAACGCAATAAGCGTAAGTTATGTTAACCTTAAAGATTAAAACTGCATTGTTGAGTTTTCCAACACTGTATGAATCTTGTCTTACTGCACTCTTGACAAAATCTCTTTTATAACCAATTCCTGCAGCCTAAATTCAATATGACACCTAAAGATTTATATGAGTATTAAAGGAAACCACTTAACAACCATAAGTGTTACCAGGTGTCAGTGAGCACTCTTGCATAGCTTTAGGTTCTAGAAACAGTTTAAACCTATAACATCTTAATTATAATTGTTTGACTAATACCATTTTAACACCTAAACCTGCTGTTAACACTAATTTCATTTGTTAACTCATCTTTATCGCTTTATGTTAGAACTGAGATAATTATAACACAGTTATACAGGTTAAAGTCATAAAAATAGCTGTAACTGAGGGTAAAATGTTTGTTGGGCTCCTACGTACACTACGAGGCGTAGCGCTACGCCGTAGCCCGTAGCACTCTCAATGATCGTGGCAAAGTAATGTACTAGCTGAGGATATTCCCTTATTCATCTAATATTTGGAGAAACTTCTATGTATGAAAAATTTTAAATTTAAATCTAAGTAGGTACTTAACCCATAAAACCAAGGCGCAAAATGTAACCGTGACTTGCTATTGGCAGCCAGTACGAATCGGCTGAATAGATTAGCGACCCTAATGGAAGCTAGAAATAAAGAACCCCGTATTACCCGTGCCAGCCTCGTGCAACGAAATGTCGTCGCTCTACGTAATTTACTAAACATTAATTATTAGTTACGGATCAATATTGCGTGACTGACTCACGGAACTCTTGACAACTTTACTTGCCTGTACAAGGAAAGTTTTAATGTGATTATGGTGCATTTTGAAGTTTTTCTAATTTGCTTCTCTAGGTACTTAAATTATTTTAATGTTAAGCTTTTATACCTACTTGCCAAACACTAACAACATTTTATGTTTAATACCCTCCCAGTCTAGTTAAATTATTTTAAAAACCACTCAAAGACTTCCAAAGATTCTTATACTCAAACTACCCAATTGAAATCGTAGATTCTTAACTCAAAAGTTCTACCTCACCAATCAAACTCTACAATGAAGAAAAGAAAACAAAGTTTCAAGGGCCAACGAGCTTCTACCTTTTGCCCATCTATCCAACTGCCTACCTTTATAGATACAGATAGTCCCAGTTTTAGTGATGCCTACAGCCATGTATTGTATTCAGAAAGTAGGCAACCGAACCCGTTCGATATAATCTGTAGATGTCGTTAAGATACGGAGCACGCGAGCTTGGAAGACTTGGAACCTGGAGGATTACTCTATAATGACGAAAAACTAACGAACGAGAGCCTTCGTGTAATCGGCCAGTTTACTACAACGAGATAGAGTCGTAGCTCGCGCAACAACGCTTCGAAACTTCGTTTTTGTTATGTAGTGACCCCACAACACAACGTCGCTGCAATGCAATTGAGGGAGCTTACAGAATTAAATGAATCGTTTTTCATGTCCATAATCTAATAAATCATCTACAACCTACCTCGATTCACGAGCAATGAAAAAGTTCCACTAAGTACAAAATGTCGACACGAAATTAATGATCCCAATTTTTCCAAACATTCGATTTAGAAATTGATTAATATGTGCGTTTTTAGTTAGTAATATTGTGATGCGCTGTTAAAATATGTACGGTGGCCTGCGCCTAAAAGTATACAGGTGGAGTTTTTAAAATAGCGATCCCTGATGATGAAGGGACCAGCTACATTTGTTATAAATCCGGGGAAGTTTTGTGTGTGATGTGTGTAGCAGTGGTGTTTATGTGGATGTGCTTGAGCAGCATGTGAGCTTGAGATCACTATTTTAAAAACTCCGCCTGTATACTTTTAGGCGCAGGCCACCGTACTCCAATATTGCAGACGGCCTATTCCATTTAGGAGTAATTTGGGGATACTGTCACTGAAACTTTGTTATTGCTCGTGTGTGTATTATAATTAAAATGGAACCAAAGGAAAGCTCCGGACTCGGTCGTGTCTGGCAGCACCCTCCACTGTTAATTTAATATTGGTATTTACTCGTTATAGGTACCTATTAGGAATGTTATTTGCATAATGTTCGCTTAGCGACATCAGTTTTTACTGAAACGTCCCGGGAGAAGCAAGTCTGGGGAAGTCATCAACAAATATATTAATCAATCAAGTATTTACTTAGCCTTCGATCATCGATGGATATTAATTTTATTATGACGTTGAAGGTAACGTTCATTTTTTTAATTAAATAAACTATGGATCTTAAAACTATCGCTGCCAAACTCATGAATTACAGGCAGGAATGCACTGAATGGGAGGGCAGAGCGTCCTAAACTTACATCAAGACTGAAAGTAGAACAGCCTCGTTGGTTTGTTTATTTTTAATCATCTACTTTGAAAACTTCTTATCGAGAAATCCATTTTAGGTTACCCTAAACTTTTCAGAATTTTCGCGACTATCCTGTATTTCCTACGTACGTAGGATAGTAAGATACAAATCAAGTTAGTTGATGAAAAGAATAAGGCACATAATTTAGCCTTCGCTAAATTATTATCGCGTGACATAAGGTAATTTAGCTTTTATTGAAAGAAATTGCATTATTTTTTCTTGAAATAACAAACTACGCAAACATAACTGGAGTTAGTCTTGCGACAGTTGTGTGTGAGCTTAGTTCTCTACGCTTATTCAAATTATACCTACTTACACATATTTACTTAATTACTTAAATGAAATGATGATAAAAGTTAAGTCGCATTAAAATTATTGTTAAACATACCTACTAAGTACTTAATACCCATACGACCCACGGAAAGATAGAGGTAAGTTTAAAAGTTACTGCACATATACTTAATTATGATTATTATAAGTACTTACTTAGTATTTACTTGTATTTATATACCAATAGATAATCAAAGGACAGAAGTTTAGTATAAGAAATAAAAGTACCTAAGTACCTCCCTTATAAAATATGTTTAAGTATACTCAAAACAAAGGCAATTTATTAGTTAGGTACCAATAGATCTTCCTGAGGATTTTACCTGTCAGGATCAGAATACTTTCATACCTAAAACACTCATAAGCAAATAAGTTCAATCAACTTCAACATACTCGTAGGTACTACTTATGTACTTACTCTTTGAACCTATAGGCATATAGGCACTCAAGGGTAAGCCTACCACTAGTTGCTCAGTCGAAACTAGACCTCACAAGAGATGCTCGTGGTGATGGTGCATTGTTGAACTCAGTGACTGATTGTTGTTGATATTTTTTAAAACAAAAAACAACTTTGGTGTACATATTTTGTATTCAGTTTGTGAAATTTTGATCGTTTAGTATACCGGTAGTAAAGAAGAGTGAGTAATAAATAAGAAGTATCTTTAGTAATTAGGTCTGCATATTGAATCATTTACTGTACCATTGTTAATGAACTGCTGCACTCACTGTCGTATTCAGAGTCGCATATAATTATTGATTAGTTTCAGTAATGTTTTTTATGGTTCTGAATACTGCAAGTATTGCTTATACATTTTTGGCAATTAATAAGCACAGGACACTGGTCAATTTCCAACTTTCCTCAGTGAAAGTAAGTTATCATAATCAAATCAAATCAAATCATTTTATTTGTGAACATAGGTATAGTCATAACAGGTGTTTTACAGTATTTTTTTACATACATACATCAGGATATTTATTTATTCAGAGGAAAACTTACAGCTAAACATTATACATAAGAAATTTCGATTAATAATACATAGCCAATTAAAAGTTTTCACACATATGTAAATTATAGGTAAAGGTGATATAAATACCTACTATGTATCTGTAGCATTATCAGCAGCCAACAATCGACAACTGTGTAGCGAGCATAGGATTCGATACTATTTTCGAATCTACACGAAGGGTCACTTTTACCAAACGCTAAACGTATTTAAATCAAATTTTAAATACATTTTGTACTAACTGACAGACGTATGACGGGCTACTAAATACGTTTAGCGTTTGGTGAAATTCCACCTAACATATGAAAAAAACAAATGTCACTTTTGGAACCAACTTTGCCTTACATTTTGACAGTGACAGTTGAAGATACGCAACGTTAACGGAGGATCGAAACTTGTGCTCACGACTCTGCTGGCTCTATATACTTAACTCAAAATTCAAAATTTTTATTGTGTACAGTGTGTACAAATGTGGTTACTCTCAGGGAGTTCCTTCCTCATCCAACCAATGCTAGCTTGACAACGTTCGTATTGCAGTGGGTTGTAGGGCGCCCCACACTGCGTAAGTTATGGTATAATCTACTTGAGAAGTCTAAACTCTCTAATTATAGTCCATTAGGTAATTTGGCAGGGTCATACTTAGGAACATCATAGAACAACGCGCACTCGGGTGTACCCTCTACTCAATACATACGCCATTATCTAATTTGCTGTCATATTATTATCTTTACGAGTCTAACGCTAAATTAGGTAGGAACTTAAATATTAAGTAGTACTTACGACATATAGATTATCCGTGAATTTCAGTGGAAAGTTCCCCGAAACTTTCCATCAATCTACAAATATTTTTGTTTGTTGTTTATTCGTCGTTTTCCTACCACAAACGTAGTCCCCGAGCAAATAGATAATTTCATTATTTTTGTGATCATAAAAGGCAAAGAAATCGCTAACTTGCGTGTCCCCAACTGAGTTATCCAGCAGTGTAGTCTGACGGCAAGAAATTATGTCTTCCTGTACCCTGATCATGAATATTTCTGAAAAAGTAAAATGCTTATTTCTTCATCTGAGTACCTAATTGGGGTAAATTTGGGTAAGTTTGGGGTTTGTGAAACTTTGTAAAATAACAAAAATAAGTACATATATAACTTGGATAAATGCTGTCCAGTTTTAAGTAAAGATAACAAGTACGATTGATTCGATGTCATCTTTATTCAGAAATTCGTTGTCTGCATCGCTATCAAAGCGACTTTGACTTTGCACCAAGTTTTTGACGCTTTGTGAGTGGATAGGTCTAGGTGCCCATACCGTAGAAAGCGGCCGATTCCCTCTCTCATGTGTAATCAATTCATTACATTTATCCAGCCTGGCGGCCTGGCGCGACCCTGCATCAGGCCTCCACTCGTCTGCATTATGATGTTCAGGCGAGCGTTCCGTGAGTTCCACCCCTTGCATGAATAATTCCATGATAATGAGCCGTAACCGATGCCAAAGTTATGACGAACAAACATACCGACCCCCCTACCCCCCTCTTATTATTAGACATTAACTTTGAAGGCGCATATCGCGGAGTAACCTTCTTCAGGCAATTTTGGAATATACAGTTACAACTGGTAATAAAAGTAGCAAGTTTACATTAGTGACGACTTTAGACATGTACCTAGCCGCTATACAGGGTGTAGCAAAATTGGTATACTAAGCCGAAACCTACATGTGCAGCATGTTATATCTAAGCCCGAAACTGAAATAAAAATTTGGAAATTCGCGTTTTTTTTCCATAGTAAAAAGTCACGTGACCAACAAAGTTTCTATGGAAAATGAATTTTTTTTTTCGCAAATTTTCAAATTCTGATTTCAGTTTCAGGCTTAGATATACCATGCTGCACATGTAGGTTTCGGCTTAGTATACCCTTTTGCAACATCCTGTATATAGTGGATGAGGAAGGGACGGACGGAGTGTAGTGTCGCTCCTTGGGAGAGGCCTATGTAAAGTAATAAAATTAGTAGTTAGGTAGTGCGTAGCGTATGAATTCTATCAGTGCTTCGCACTACCTAAAGCAAAGGTCTCCCTGTCTTTTCCACCTATTCCTATCATGCAACTCCTAACTTATTATTTAATTTAAGCTTCGTCTGACTGCACTACAGTCAGAGGTCGCCTATATATACGCCTATATACCTACTTAACATTAAAGCTGAGCGAAGCCCAAGTCAGCAATGGTAAGATTTATTATCTGCTTCGTAGCGGTTCGGGAGGCCATTTGTCGGTAAAATCATTACATTAGGTAACCCAAAAGCCTAAAAACGACCTTGCTATGTATGCAATATTAATGGTTATGGCTCCAACGTACTGTATCAGATAGATACTCGTAACTAACGGTTCATACCGTACCGTACGTACGTCATTACCCTTGTGATTTATTTTCTCTAATTGTATGTATGGCAATATGGCATATGAATTGATTATTTATTTATTTACCTGCCTACCTATATACTCGTATCTACCTCATTGTATATCTTATATCTTATATATGGAGCGTATGAATGAGAATCAAAACAACAAAATATTTAAGAAAGTATTTATAAAATCAAAATTTTCGAAGCATTCTTAAAAAATATCTTTGGACCCGATATTACTTTTCAAAACGTGTGCACCATCCAAAACGAAACATTAAACAACCTACTAGCTCTACTAAACTTTATGTTGCACCCCTTGTTTCCAGTTCCTGAATGACTAGCATGGGCCGGAGCAAGGAGCCGGAGGCGCCGGTCAGTGACCCCCTGGAGGCCAAGAAGCACCGCGACGAGGCCACCGGACATCTCAAGAACGGGAACTATGATAGAGCTCTGCACTCACTCGAGAAGGTAATTATTCTTGTTATTAGGCTGCGTTTTAGTAGGCAAACTGTTTGTGTTTACGGCAGGCCGAGCTAGCGGATTATCGGCTTAAGTAGTAAGTCGAGTTTTCAAAGTTTGCTTGTTTTGAACGCAAATTTGGTGGCAAAAGGGTAGACCAAGAGTGGAATGGTTAATTGTGGAAGGAGTGGTCAGTCAGATTAGCTTTAGTCGTTGAAAGTAGATACGAAATAGGCAATTGTTACCTAAGGGGCAAAAGCTGGTTATTTAGACCCCGAGGTGGGGTTTGGCGTTGGCGTGTGAGCCTTACAAATGCGTTTTTTTTTAAAATAGAAACTTAAATCAGATTTTTTTTAAATAATATCCTCTTCTTATAATGTACGTGTGTATAATATAAGGTTTGTGGGATGTATGTAATAGCATAAGTTGTTTTCTTTGAATAAAGATTTATTCTATTCTATTCTATTCTATAAAACAAAAAAAGATTTCCTCACCTTCATTACAAGGTAAATAACATTAGGTGCTTAGTTTAAGAAGGCTTTTACTTGAAATTCATCATCATTCATCGTTCATTTTAGATACAATAACTGTAATTTTAAAATGGAATGAAAAGAGCTATTTTCATTCCATTCTTCATACAATTCTTAAAATATACTTTCAGAGCATTATAAAAAAACTAGTGCGCTACATAACGCTACGACGGCCTACGCGCTACTACTCGTACGTAGTCCGTAGCAACATTGTAGCTCGTAGCAGTTGTAGCAGCGATGTTTTAAAAAAAATACGTACTTATAGTAGTTAGGTAGGTAATTATGATTAGTATTTTCATAAAATGGAAGTCATCATATTAATACCAGAGATAATTTGATTAAAGATAGGAAAGGTATTCGGTAGTTAGGTTTACAATTAGTTTTTCCTCTTTTAGCAGAGCTTATAATGGGATACATAGAGAGGTAGGTATGATTGATTTCCGCATCAAATTATAGGTATTTTAGAAGTAAACTTAATGTAAGCACTTGAAGCTTTCAAGTACTCTATCGACAAATCAAAGAAGGCGTGAAACCACACGCGGAAAACAAGTCAGTCGCCATGACGACGACAGCAAAAGCGTCGATATCCGCACCTCTCCACTCACTAGTTACGTAACCCATATGTGAAACTGCACTCGTGCACCAGTTGAAAAATCTCCAGAAAAATGGATATCGGGGACAGCGCGAAGGCCCAGGCGCGGTCCATCCTTGGACCGACTAAAGATGCGGAGTTCTTACAAAGTTTCGTGCGCGTAGGGACGGGAGATGACGATGAAGAGACGGCAGCACCCAAGGCCTCCATCAGCAAGCGCGCCCCACCCAGCGCTGACAAGGACGACGGCAAAGATGATGACGAAAAGCACTCAGCAAAAGACAGGAAGGACTCCAACTCTTCGAAGACACAGAAGAAGTCGAAGCGCAAACACAAACGAGAGCGTCGACGGCGGGAAGAGGAGCTTTACACGGACAAGGACCGCGCTGCGGCCGTGCTGCTGGGCTCCAGGGACATCAAGCAGTCCATGATCATGAAGGACCAGGCGGAGCGCACCTGCGCGCTGGACCTGCCCGCCGAGGCCGACGCCGGCACGCTGCTGGGGCTGGCCAGGGCCGAGATCATGAGGGAACGCTTCCGGAATGCACTTACTTTTGTTGATAAGGTGTTTTTACCGTTGCTTTAGAGTTTATAGTATTTTCTTTCGTATGATTTATTACCATGATAATATCTACCTTATTGTTACTCGACAGATCCAACGATACAAAAGACCAAAAAATCAAGATTAAAACACAAAATACGGTACCTAATTACTATACGATAATAAAGTCACAATTCTCTCTCACCTGTAATTTTCTCACCATTCCAGGCAATAGAGCTGGCACCAGAAGAGAAGGCAGCGTACGTGGCGCGCAGCAAATGCTACCTACTCCTCGGGGAGCCGCGCTCGGCGCTGGCGGACGCTGAAGCAGCCCTCCAGCTGGACCCCAAGCACGTCCAGGCTCTACTGCACAAGGCCGAAGCCCTGTACTACTGTGGGGAGTTTGAGCTCAGCCTGGTGCACTATCATAGGGGCTTGAGGACAAGACCTGATCTGCACGCGTTTAGACTTGGCGTGCAGAAGGCTCAGGTTAGTTATAGTTATATAGATAAGTAGCTATGTAATTAAATGAAAATTTAAAAATCATCGATGGAGCTGAAATAGATCTAATCAGGTGCCCAAGTGTATGAACAAGAACAGTCTGAATCTTTAATTAAAAAAATGAAAGTTGAAGATAATAAAATTCATCTTTAGCTTCAGCTTACCTAGCTACCGTCTACCTGCTAGATATATTAGACCACTGAAGCAGTCTCTAAGTAGGTAAATACACAAAAAATCTCACAGTCCATTTTCTTCTCATTACAGGAGGCAATCGAAAACACAATCGGAACCGTAAAACCAACAAAAAAGACCAGCAAGAAGACTCCCAAAGCCACCAGACCCGTGCTCGGCCAGCTCATGTCCGACAAGATCTACCTGGAGAATCTACTGAAGAACCCAGACCTGGCCATAGCTGACAAGAAGAATGAGGAGGTGACGAGGCAGGCGGAAGAGGCGCTGAGGTTCCTGGAGAATAGGGAGGAGTTCTGGCGGCAACAGCAGACCGCTGCAGGGAATTAATGACACTTAATTATAATAATCATCTTGTCAACTAACGCGTTAGTCTTTACCGAAATAATCTGAAAATTACCTCGTTAGATAAGTACTTATTATTGTTCCTAGACAGGGAGCGGTGGTAGTTCAGTCGGGTAAGCGCCCGCTTCTCACGCCAGAGATGCGGGTTCAAATCCCGGCGCTGACATGTACCAATAAGTTCTTTTAACTTAAGTACAATGTATACCATCGCTCTTACGGTGAAGGAAAACATCGTGAGGAAACCTGCATATCTAGATCTAGCTCATCTAGATATGTGAACCCACCAACCCGCAGTGGACCAGCGTGGTGGGAAATGGTCCAAGCCTTCCTAGGCAGTTTAGACCTTGGGGACATGCACAAAGGTTCCACTCGAGAGAGTCAGGTGCAGGTACTTACACCCCCACAGAATAGAATAGAATAGAATAGTTCCTAGACAGTTTAGTTACGTACCTACTTATTCTAAACTAATTTAGGTATAACTCTAGTGTTTGTCATCGATACAAGGCCTAACTAGGTAGGTAATTCACTTCATACCTGCAAATAAATATCCTAACTACATAGAACTATTATAGAACTGTAGGTAGGTACTATCAACGTCTGAAACTCTGTACCTACCTACCTACATACATGTTAGTAACTTCTATTAATTTTAAATGAAGCCTATGATTTACTTTACTGTTAGAGTAAAGTACTTATAGGTACTTACACATAAAAACAATTTTATTATTAAGTTAATAAACGAGTTCTATCGATTTCCTTTATTTCTTTCCTTACTTATTTATCATTCCAAATGGCAATTACTACACGAGCTAAATGAAACACATTGTTTGGTCTGGTCATCATATAGCCGCTATACCCGAGTTGGCACCCAAGTGGCCCCGTTCTTGCAGTGGGTGACCATGGCCATCATGAGCCAAAATCTGCTAGCAGCAAAATTATTCTTCTGAGTTATGGCCCCACCAAATAAAAGAGTAGTGAACAGTCATTCATTCAATGGGCTCTGTAATCTGTGAATTCATTCATTTTAAAAATGTCAATGTCAAAGATATGTCAACGTCACGTCAACGGCGTTTTTTCATTCATTCATTCGATTCCCCATCAAAGGGAAATGTTGAAATGTTTTTACTGAATTAAATTGTAATTTATTACTATGGAATCTATTACACCCGATCTCAGTCCTGAAGATAAGTGCAATTTCAATGGGGACTGTTCACCACCGCCAAGAAACTCTATCCATGAGCTGAATTACAACCGAAATATCGATGACATCTCTACTCCATCGGAACTCAAATTTGATCAAGGTATCGTAAACAAAATAATATCAAATTGTTGTAGCCACAAGCTGATACGTAAACCTAATAGATTTACGATTGACACCATGAGAGTGTAAACTAATCAACGTTGTCTGGTACATGTATGCATTGGGCTACATATCTGTTCTACCGTGGAGCTTTCCTCAGTTCTTAATTCATTTACGCCTCTTATATTGCGTTTCTAGGTGCCCTAAGTGGTCAAAGTATCAATATGGGGGCGTTACCCGCACTGGATTTCTAATCACATATTATTATACCTTATATTAGATACTTTCCAAGACACATAAAACCAAGACTATGTTTATAATTAGTTAAAATTGTTGTGTTGCAATAATAACACTTATTGCATTATTATACGTTCATGTTTATTTCAGATGAAGATGAAATAGAAGACCCTGAGATTACAGAAAAAAAGAAACTTATTGAAAAATGTCTTCAAGACCCTAACACTACTTTGGAACAGTGGAAATATTTGGCAAAAAGCAAGGGAGGCCTAATATTAGGTTTGTAATTATACTACAGAACATAAATCTTTTAGAACCAAGTTTTAATTAAAGGTTTTGCTTATGTTAAATTCATGTTTGTAAGGCCCGGGTCTCCTATTTACTCCGTAGGTCGCGTCAAGTGTCACCGCCGTAGGCCGCGTCACGATACTCACTACATCTACGCGCCAACGTCGGCGTGTGAGGGAGACCGCATCAGTACATTTCTATAGTGAGCATCGTGACACGGCCTACGGCGTGATGCTGGATGCGACCTGCGGCGTAAACAGGAGACCCACGCCTAACTCGCACATCGCTTGCAAAAGATCATTTCTCTGGCAAAGTCTACATCAGCTTCAGTTAATTATTGTACTGTAATATCTAATTTAATATGTGTATGTTTTTGTTGCAGATGAATACAGAAGAAAGATTTGGCATCAGCTGGTAGGAGTGACAAAAGATGAAATGACGGAACCTCCATCCTTAGATGAACTTTCTACTCACAGTGAATATAATCAGGTAGAATAGAACTACACTCAATTAAGAAACACTTAGACATATTAAATCCTTATCAAAAGACAATGGATGGTAAATTTTTACCCTAAAAAACTATAAAACAGT
Source organism: Plutella xylostella (assembly GCF_932276165.1). NCBI lineage: Eukaryota > Metazoa > Arthropoda > Insecta > Lepidoptera > Plutellidae > Plutella > Plutella xylostella. Next base: position 2,632,025 of record NC_063984.1, on the reverse strand, counting down.
GAGTTTTCCAGCACCAAAATATCCTAACCTCAGCTGACACATGTCAAGTGACAACTAGCAACAGCTTTGTATGTTTGTGTGTTTGTACAGGCAAATAATATGTAGACTTTCTTACTGTAGCCACATATGGTTAATTAATTTTCTACAATAACATTTATAGGTAGGTATTAATAGGTAGGTTAATTCTAGTTTATAGGTTTATTTTGGACATGCTTAATGTAGTCTTAGTTACTTATATGTCTGCATTTACTGTTTTTATTATTGTATAAAAGAGTTTTGTTAAATTTACCTGAGTTTTCCACCAACCAAGGGTTTTTTTTTTTTTTTTTTTATGCAGCCTGTGTCGTGTCCCACTGCTGGGCAAAGGCCTCAACCAAGGGTTGGCTGGAAGAAATTTCTTTTTGGCAATAAGCACGCCTTTGTGTACTAACTTCTTCTCAATTTGTATTTTGTCTCTGTATGTTATTTTTTTTAAGTATGCAATAAAGTGTCTATAAATAAACATTTTCCAGGTTGTATTGGACGTGAACAGATCTCTGAAACGGTTTCCCCCTGGTATCCCGTACGAGCAGAGAGTAGCGCTCCAGGACCAGCTGACAGTGCTCATACTGCGGGTCATCATCAAGTACCCACACCTCAAATACTATCAGGTAACACTTAATTTTTTACTCCCGAATTGTATAAGGTGTTGCAAAAGTGCTATGGTAAGCCGAAAAGGGGTAATTTTATTGTAAGTTAAAAGTTTGATATATCCTAACTAATATTGTTGTTACTTTTTCACGCCAAAACTACTGAACGGATTTGAATGAAATTTGGTATACATACGGTCTAGACCCTGGGAAAGAACATAAGCTATTTTTATCCCGGAATTCCCACTGGGAAACTTTTTAAGGCGAAGTGCGCGGGTACAGCTAATACTGTATAATTGAGATGGGATTATTTGCAATACCTTTTCCTTTGTTTATTCTTGCTGCAACTATGATTGCGATAACTCTACTCATTTCTTTCACTTTGTTACACTAATGTAAACATAATTATGAACAAAGTAGCAATGATTGTTTGTATGAGTCACTACATAAATAAATTAATTAGGTACTTGTAGCATAGCATTATGCTATGAATCTATACAACATTGGATTGACATTTATTTATTTTAATAGCTGTTGCCCATGAGCTTCACTTTGCCTTGGACTTCAATCCCCATCATTGCTCTCTCAATTGCAATACGACAACAATAGCACAAGAACTCTTGAGTAGTATAGAAAATTGAAAGAGGAAAGGATTTCTGTGTAGAACTGTAGACAAAACAGATTCAATCTGCTTTGCAATAAAAAATAATAATCAAAACCCCAGGGCTACCACGACGTGGCAATAACCCTGCTCCTCGTCTGCGGCGACGTGTCCTCATTCCCGCTCCTGTGCCGGCTGTCGCACGGCGAGGCGGCACCCCTGGCGCCGTTCATGCAGCTCACCATGCGGCCCACGCAGCACCGGCTCAACTACATGCTGCCTATTGTGAGGAGGATCGATGCGGAACTGGCGGATTATTTGGACAAGTGAGTGTTGCGCCTGATGGAATGATCCAGAGGGCTAATTTTCTAATTTTTTTTATCGCTATTATTTAAATATGAAGGGGGTGTCTAATGTCACACTGGATTTACCTATCATAATCGCAAGAAATGAGAGCTCCAGGAATAGACCTGTTAGTGTAGGTGTCTATCTCAGCAATACCTTTGGCATAGTGAATCTGTAGCTCTGAGCTTGAGCGTGAAACCCATCCTGAATGTTACTGGAAACAATAAGTCTACCAACAATAGTAACAAATATTTAACATTTAAATTACACACTTATATTAGACTGATCGAATGTTGGAAAATCCAAAAAAAATATAGCATACCATGACTCTTATCACCACCCTATCCACCCACAGATCACAAGTGGGAACCATGTTCGCGCTCCCCTGGTACCTCACCTGGTTCGGGCACAGCCTGAACGCCTATTCCGCCGTGGTGCGCCTATACGACTACTTCCTGTGCGCGCCGCCGCTGTTCCCCGTGTACGTGACGGCGGCCATCGTGGCGCAGCGCGCGCCCGAGCTGCTCGCCGCGGAGTGTGACATGGCGGTGCTGCACTGCCTGCTGTCCCGGGTGAGTGGTATATGTTAATAAGACAAATAGCGACCGAACAATAAAGACCGATTTGCACATATCAGTGTTGCTTCAGTGCTGTCACTGTCACGTTGTGTGAATACGTTCATTCAGAATGTATGAAAGAATAACGGCAACACTGATATATGCGAATCGGACTTAAAACGCGCTTATACGTACGGTGAGTGGTGTCGATAGTGCCCGAGCTCTAGTCCCGGGTGAGTGGTGGCTGTTTGTGGTATCTGTACTATTCGCTTACGTGAACGAACGAGAAGGGAGCTGTCGGAGTGCGATAATAAGCCGCACAGCACGCAACAATGGCGTCGCGCGGTGTTGACGAATCCTAATATAGGGCACCTAAATAATGCCTCTGTAGGTACTACCTATTGGTCAACTCTCGGACTTTCTATGAAAGGTACTACGTTATTAGTATGGAATTAAATCCTTCATTCTTTTTGTCTAATTATACCTTGTTTCACGGGGAAAGACATCTGACAGAACCCTTATTACATTCGAATAAGGGTAGTTTTTGTTTGTATCAGATGACTTTCCCCGTGAAATGGAATATAACATTTTACTATTGTGTAGTTAACATGGCTGTTAATAAATTTCAGTTACCCGATGACTTACCATTTGAAGACATCTTGGTAACGGCGGACCAACTGTACAAAGAACACGATCCCAGTACTCTCGAAGAAGAAGTTATTTTATTCGAAAAGAAAGAGTAAGACTTTTTATCATCACATTTTACTATCTATACAGTCAAAGTCACCATGAAATTCTTACACACTGCTAGTATTTTAATCCATCGTGGCATCATCGCTGCATTACTCGACAGTCATTAAATTAAAATTATCTACATATAATTATAGCCCGTGTGCAAGGCCTTACTGCCAATTATAAACTTCGCACCATTTATCATAATCTTGGCAAATTATCGATCATAACAAAACTACTGCAAATAAATTCAACAGATTTTTGTAAAAGCGTATAATGGTCTCGTACTATATGGATTAACATTCAATTCTAACCATCTCCCTCCAACCCACAGAGAAGAACAACGAAAACTGGACGAGGAGCGCATGCGCAGACGTCAGATCGCGGCGCGCAACGCCCGCAACCCCACCCTGTATGTGCGCCTCGAGCGGCGACTGAAACGCTGGCTCAACATGCGGCTGCCACTGTCCTACCGCACTGTCCTGGCCACTGCTACTGTCCTGGTTGGAGTCTACGCGTATTACCGACCGGATTTCCTGTTTAACAGGTAGCGCCAAGGGTACCAATTTGTCTTGTTCCGCCTTCGGTGAATGAAAGGTTTTGGCTTCTGAGTCGGTGATGAATTGCAGTTTTGGACATGGAAATTTTGTTTATGTATGTACCTATTTAATTTCAAATACATCGCAATAGCTTTTAAAGTGCAAAATGATTTTGTCATAATATTTGTTAACCGAGTTTATTTAGATAATCGGAATGGTTACACCATTAAATTTTATCATCGATTCAGAAGCGAAAATAAGTATAAATATCCCGAAATCATGTTTCTATCCTTTTGCCAAGTTCAACAGACTGCTTATATTATATGTGTAGTGTACGAAAGGTATGGCTTTGTAGATAGAGAATGTAGAAAAGGCTTCAAGCATTTCGACCAATCACGACGCAGTATTCATGGAAAGCATAACAAAATAACCAATCATCAGCTTTATAATAATCATCTATAACATGTCATCAATAACTGAAACAAAATGTTCCTTTCAAGTACTTACAGAAACATGACTCGGGATATTAAGGTGGATGGCAAATTGGTTGGTATTAACTAGTATTTAAGGGTGGTATTGGTAGTTAAGGAACTTTAGAGTATGAGGTTGGAAACCTTCTGTATCTTGTTATGTACTAACTCTCGATTGAACATAATATTTCGATGAATTACGATAAACTGCCATTGACAACTAGTGGAGAGTGTTTGAAAATAGCTGAAAGTAAAAAAAATTATCCAAGTTGATTCAGTATTAACAAAATTTCACAGTAATGTGGTTACAATATTAAGATACCTAAGGAAATCTAAAGGAAATTGACAAAGAATGAACTGAACAATTTTAATTATAGTATTCTATATTATGTATATCTTGTGAAAATGTGTATAATTTTATTGTATCAGCAATCCTTATTTATTACATCAAAATGTGATATTATTTAGTAAGTATTTTGTTAAGAGCTAAGTTATAAATACACTCATTACATGTGACATAGGTACTTTTACATGTATACCCCCAAGGATATAAGTTTGCATAACAAATGATTGTATTTATAACTAGTTTCACCCTTTTAGGCTATTTGTGTTAACCATCCATTCCTCACATTCGATTATTTATAAGTGTCTAACCGCGCGTCGGTAGGACTTTAAAAACATCAAATCCCTCATAATAAGTTTTATAGTAATGTAACTACGGTTTTTGACTTGAATGTATATGAGGATCTAGCGGTCGCGCTTACAGAAAGTAGAATTCATAAAAAGTTTGGTATAAAAATTTTATATGTGGGTACATCTCACACACGGCCATCCGACCTCAAGCTAGGCAAAGCCTGTGTTATGGGAATCGGACAGCTGATATATCTACACAAATACATAGATAGATACATATTAAATATAAATATCAACACCCAAATTTAAAATTAAAAGGTTAGAACGCGTCGATCGAATCTTGCGCCCCGCTCTGTGTAGGTACTACCGATGGAGTAATCTGATCTGGTTGATTTATCAACTCAAAAACCGTAGACATGTAAGTTGTGTGCTTGTGGCATATTCTGCTAAGGAAGCATTTACTATAATTTTAGGATTAAATCTAAGTTATTTATTTATTGTTCTCATGTAATCTCATTGTTTTAACTAATACTTAGGTCGATCAATTGGTTTATAAATATTGTAAACATGTACCTATATCCCTTACGAAATGCCAAGTATTATGTTAAATTAATATATTTATCTTCAGTCATTTTATAAGTAATTAATATTTATGTGAACCATCATTGGCTATGGAGTAAAAATTAATAATTATTTACATTTTAACAATCACAATTATTGTTACCATGTCACTAGTACGTAGCTAGACCATTTGTATTAAGTAAATAAGGCTTTATAAAAAGGGGCTATACACTCAATGTTATTTATTTCACACATGTGATAACTTTCACAATTTTATAAGTGGTTGAATTTAAGCTATAAGTTAAGTAGGTTAGGCTGTTAGAGGAGTAAATAGTAATGTGAATATATGAAGAATTGGATTCGTTTTAGCAATACACGTTTCTGAAGAGTTGAGTTTTTTATTGTTATTTTTTTTATAATTGTTTGTTTTATTCGTATTTCAGACACGGTGACGATGGAATGGACCTGTAGGGTGTTTTGGCTGTAAATAAAATCAAGATTCATTTGTTTAAATTCATTTATTTTTATTGATATTTCTCTACATTTATCTATGTTTGGCTGTGCAAAAATATGAATGGGTTAGGTACAGCTTGCAAATAATTTAAATCGGTTTTAATTAGTTTCACATAAGATCAAATATACCTACATAACCGCTGGTAATACATACAGCCGTAATATATTATTCGAGGCATAGCATTATTATACAGGGTGGCCCAAAGAGTGACGTCCAAAGGAAAATGTTAGATTCCTTAGGTCAAGGGGTAGCCAAATCACCCCCATGTATGTTCAGCAATTTTTAGTAGTTTAGGAGTTATGATTTTTTTTCCAAATTTTCTACGAAAATCGACCTCAGTGGATCAATTATGCTTTATTATTTTTTTGGATAACTTATTTAAATATTTTTTTATTTTTGTGTCATCCTCTTAAGTTGTTCTTTTAACCATAAAAGTTTCAGCTTCCTAGCTGTAATGTAAGTTAGTTATTTTTATATCGAAAGTTCAAATTATATCATCGAGCTAGACTGCTCTGAATTTTCAACTTGAAATTAAAAATTGAAATAGTTATTCTCATGGTCCCTTATTAATTTTAAAAACTCCGCAAGGTTCCAAAATTACATAAAAATAAAAATAAACTATTGCTTAATGGGGTATTATTTCCAGAAAACAGCCTTCAAAGGTACGTGGGTGGAAAATACCTAATTAGTAAATTGTTTCAGAAAGTTTAAAGATTCCTGTTCGGTCATTACTAAGGAGTCTAAGGACTAATTAAGTCAGAAAATGTATCAAATTAAAGGGAAAATAAAATTATTTACTATTTTTTTTTATTTTAGTTGCATGTTTGAATGAAAATTCTTAGTAAAATGTTTTAGTGTGAGTTGTAAGATTAATGCGATAATTGTATTATTAACAATAAGTAAATAGACTCAAATAATTATTTGACACATTTACTCATAATAAATTTTCAAAATGGGAATTCCTCCAATAATAAGGGAAGATCATTTTCGAGAAACTATTTGTACGTCTCTCCATTCAGCCTCGGCGGCAATTCGAACGGCCCGATCATTTCTCCGTTCAGTATGCCTGACCTAGTATCTCGGGTCAAGTGGGGATTCTCTACTGCCCAGTGGTGGGTGTTGTGAATATTAAATATTCCTGTGCGCTCAAAACGCGACTCGTCAGTCCACAAAACTTTTTCAAAAAATCCCAGGTCGTCTCTCGGACGAAACGGTCCAATCAGATGGCCTTCACGATCGCCTGACCTAAATCCGATTGATTTTTTTATTGGGTGTATTTACAAAGACATAGCTTACGCCCGAGAATCGGTAAATGAAGAGCAGCTAAGACAGCGAATTGGAGAGGCCGGAAATGTCGTTAGAGGAAACAGAGAAGCGTTTAGGCAACTTAAACAAAATTTCTTGCGTAGATGTAGGCTGTGTATTGATTTGGGAGGTCGCCATTTTGAAAATTTATTATGAGTAAATGTGTCAAATAATTATTTGAGTCTATTTACTTATTGTTAATAATACAATTATCGCATTAATCTTACAACTCACACTAAAACATTTTACTAAGAATTTTCATTCAAACATGCAACTAAAATAAAAAAAAATAGTAAATAATTTTATTTTCCCTTTAATTTGATACATTTTCTAACTTAATTAGTCCTTAGACTCCTTAGTAATGACCGAACAGGAATCTTTAAACTTTCTGAAACAATTTACTAATTAGGTATTTTCCACCCACGTACCTTTGAAGGCTGTTTTCTGGAAATAATACCCCATTAAGCAATAGTTTATTTTTATTTTTATGTAATTTTGGAACCTTGCGGAGTTTTTAAAATTAATAAGGGACCATGAGAATAACTATTTCAATTTTTAATTTCAAGTTGAAAATTCAGAGCAGTTTAGCTCGATGATATAATTTGAACTTTCGATATAAAAATAACTAACTTACATTACAGCTAGGAAGCTGAAACTTTTATGGTTAAAAGAACAACTTAAGAGGATGACACAAAAATAAAAAAATATTTAAATAAGTTATCCAAAAAAATAATAAAGCATAATTGATCCACTGAGGTCGATTTTCGTAGAAAATTTGGAAAAAAAATCATAACTCCTAAACTACTAAAAATTGCTGAACATACATGGGGGTGATTTGGCTACCCCTTGACCTAAGGAATCTAACATTTTCCTTTGGACGTCACTCTTTGGGCCACCCTGTATAGCATTCAAAATAAAAACTTTTGTCAGATTAAAAACACCACTCATTAAGTACCCCTTTAAGATTGGTTAATTTATTAAATAAAACACGACTCTTATTTATAACTATAACAAAATGTCTCTAAAAAGTATAAGTAAATTAGGTAAGTTATAGATAAATAGCACTAAAGCCGGCTTGTTTCCAATTCATTGCCATGTGGATACAGGGAGCAGACAGCACAATATCGTATCACAGCGTTTATAGCTTCATATTCGAACTAGACAGATTAGAAATTCATAAAATTTGGATACTAACATAAATGCGGGTACCTTCATACATTGTTATAAATATACGTACACACAAAACATGGTAACCACAATTTGACACAAATATTATGTTACATTTTTTTTCTAGGAAATGATAGAGAGCAAAATATAAATTTAGAATACCTATTTCAGAATATAGGAGTTAAGGTATCTAATGTTCTAGCACTAGCAAATACAGTTATTGCTAATTTTTTACCAAAATGTTTTAATTTACTGTAGTAAAATAGTAGTCTCTTAAAAACTAAGGTAAACTTATGAATATGTATTTATTTACATAATTTTTCTAATGTTTTATCAGCATCATATTTGACTTTTGTAGGCAAGAAAGTATTTTGTAAGTGAAATCGTGAATCGAAGGTATTCAATAGTATTTGATTTAATTTCTAAGGTCATGGACACACTAATATAGGCATAGTCTATGTTATTTTTGGTTTAGTCTAAGACAAAACTGTTCACATCTATTGAATTCCATAACTAAACACAAAAAATATCATGCATCAAAATTAACATGCAATTTGATCACATTGAACCTGGAAGAGGTAATCAATCATGAAAAATGCTTAGGCAAAAACTGGCCTATTTTTTTTCATCTTTAATGCATTTCAATCGTACAAATCACTCGAGTATTTTTATCTTCACTTTCACTCCACACCTCCCAGTCAAACTCATTTACTTTTCAATCTCAAACCCTAATTCTTCATAACCGTAGTAATATAATCAATGACCCGCTGATCGTGCAGTATCTGCAGATGCTCTGCCTTGCTCAGCGGCAGTGCCTTGATGACCTTCCCCTTGTTAAGCGTAGTTCTGTTGCGGCGCTTCTTCCAGTGCAGACAGGCGGAGAGCGAGCGCAGGTTGACGGTGCCATCCCCGTCGCCCTTGACCAGGGTCGGGTAGCCGTCCAGCCAGGTTCCTGGCTTGTAGGATAGCCTGGAAGCAGGAGTATGGTTTTGAAGAAGGGTATTTTGGGATAATCCATGGATATTATGTTAATTGACTAGGTAGTAGGTAACGTTGGACCAATAACAAAGCGACAAGACGTCGTACGTTACGTATTTTAATGTTCTATTAAAGGGGGTAGACCATTTCTCTCCTACTCTTCAGCAGGCTGGTAGCCGGTAGCAACTGGATGAGGAAGGTCTTGGACATCGTATTGCGACAGTACTTGGGAGCGGACTTTATTAAACAGTGGACGGTGATGATGATCCCTCACTACAAACGTAGGTATAACACCTCAATCTCCTACCCACTGCTCGACGGTGGGTATGTCGGTGCCGTAGACACAGTGCAGCTCGACCGCGGGCGCCGCGAAGTCGTCCTCACAGACACACACACACACAACGTATGACACTCACTGCTCGACGGTGGCTATGTCGGTGCCGTAGACACAGTGCAGCTCGACCGCGGGCGCCGCGAAGTCGTCCTCACAGACACACACACACACAACGTATGACACTCACTGCTCGACGGTGGGTATGTCGGTGCCGTACACGCAGTGCAGCTCGACGGCGGGCGCCGCGAAGTCGTCCTCACAGACACACACACACACAACGTATGACACTCACTGCTCGACGGTGGCTATGTCGGTGCCGTAGACACAGTGCAGCTCGACCGCGGGCGCCGCGAAGTCGTCCTCACAGACACACACACACAACGTATGACACTCACTGCTCGACGGTGGGTATGTCGGTGCCGTAGACACAGTGCAGCTCGACCGCGGGCGCCGCGAAGTCGTCCTCACAGACACACACACACACAACGTATGACACTCACTGCTCGACGGTGGGTATGTCGGTGCCGTAGACACAGTGCAGCTCGACCGCGGGCGCCGCGAAGTCGTCCTCACAGACACACACACACACAACGTATGACACTCACTGCTCGACGGTGGGTATGTCGGTGCCGTAGACACAGTGCAGCTCGACCGCGGGCGCCGCGAAGTCGTCCTCACAGACACACACACACACAACGTATGACACTCACTGCTCGACGGTGGGTATGTCGGTGCCGTAGACACAGTGCAGCTCGACCGCGGGCGCCGCGAAGTCGTCCTCACAGACACACACACACACAACGTATGACACTCACTGCTCGACGGTGGGTATGTCGGTGCCGTACACACAGTGCAGCTCGACCGCGGGCGCCGCGAAGTCGTCCTCACAGACACACACACACAACGTATGACACTCACTGCTCGACGGTGGGTATGTCGGTGCCGTAGACACAGTGCAGCTCGACCCCCGGCGCCGCGAAGTCGTCCTCACAGACACACACACACAACGTATGACACTCACTGCTCGACGGTGGGTATGTCGGTGCCGTAGACACAGTGCAGCTCGACCCCGGGCGCCGCGAAGTCGTCCTCACAGACACACACACACACACAACGTATGACACTCACTGCTCGACGGTGGCTATGTCGGTGCCGTACACGCAGTGCAGCTCGACCCCGGGCGCCGCGAAGTCGTCCTGGAACCGCTCCACGTCCTTGCGCATCTCCCACGCGGCTGGTAGGTTCATGTCTCTGGAATGACGTACAAGATGATGGTAAATTGTAGGTTCTAATGTGGAGAAACGTGGTGTAAATTACACCAGAATAGGTCACACTGTCTGATCCAACGATTTGTGTTTATTTCTGTGGGAATCATATGGAGAGAGATAGCCATGGTAGAGATAACTAAGGTTTGTAGGTAGTTAGATGTTAAAATATTCATTTCAATGAAGCTGGAGGGAGTTGGCCATATTTACCAAAAATAAACGGGCACATAAATAAAAATATCACCCCACCCCCAAAAATATTAGCCCTGCAACCTATATTTTTTGTATCTTTCATAATTTTTTGTTTAAATAAATATTTTTCATTCAAATCACTCACAGAAACAACCTCTGCAGGTCATTCAGCGTGTAATTGTACTTGTCGGTGGTGACGAGCACCTCCGTGGGCTTCCACAGGGCGCGCGAGGGCAGCAGCCACGCCAGCGACGGGCACGTCACTAGCCGCGTATCCGCCGGTTAGAACGCGATCCAATGCTCGGTTTGTATAAAAGTACCCAAGGTGATGACCATACAAACCGAGCATTGGATCGCGTACTAGCCAACCCGAGGCGTGCGACAGATAGATACGCGGCTACTTGTTGCGAGCGCTAAGATATTTTGCTATTTTCGGCGCACTTAACTGTAATGCCCCCCTTTCCGCACTCGCATCACAAAGTTATACTTACAGAAACAGCCTCTGCAGGTCATTCAGCGTGTAATTATACTTGTCGGTGGTGACGAGCACCTCCGTGGGCTTCCACAGCGCGCGCGAGGGCAGCAGCCACGCCAGCGACGGACACGTCACTTACTGCTTACACAACGTGTGGTGTCTCAAATCGATGATGAAGGAATCCTTTCACCACGATAGCACTAAAGGCGAAGCCACTTGCGCACACTAATACACTACCCTCGCTCGAAAGCTTCCTTTAAGTAGTTGCTATTCCTCTGCGATCACCACGACCTGAAGGATTAGTTGGGGGCGTTTTAAAGCCGTGACAAAAGATTTCCATCGCGCTCACTGACTTCGCGCAGCCTCAAGAGCGAGCGCGACGGATAACTTTTGTCACGTCTTGATAGCGCCCCGTGCTACAGGACTAGAAAGAATACCGTTCAAACCACTTACAGAAACAGCCTCTGCAGATCATTCAGCGTGTAGTTATACTTGTCGGTGGTGACGAGCACCTCCGTGGGCTTCCACAGCGCGCGCGAGGGCAGCAGCCACGCCAGCGACGGGCACGTCACTTGTTGCGCGCGCATCGTGCTTTCGCGGAGCATCAGTGCGCCGAGGTCGTCGCCTGCAGGGTTGAAGTGAAATGTCTATTACTTTACGTGTAAAGGTTAGTTTTTCAGACTCTTGTAAGTTTAAGGGTTTGTCTCACAATGTCTGGATAATGGCTACCTGTGAGGACTGTGAGATAAAAGACATGCTGTTACTCTCGCTTTAATTATGTTTTAGACATTGAGAGGCCCTAAGTAGTAGAAGAGCCCTTTACTTTCTGGTGCATCGAGGAAACATGATAATAATAATATATTGTAGGTAAAAACTGGCAGATTTCAACACACTTATTCAGTGTTCCCTAAATAGATAAGATGGCATATTTTAGGAGCAGTTTGCTGGAAGATAAATACACACCGTTTCAGTATTCCGTAAATGGAAAAATCGTTTTTTTTTTAGGATGTAGGACTTTGCTGGCTTTCGTTTTAGTTAAGTAGATGCTTTTACATATAATAAGTATGTACCTATACCTAATACATGCTTACCACGAAGTACGAAATCGTCACCTTTCAACAAGACAATATAATTTGAGAATCTGGTGAGTCAAATGTCGGTATTGTTGTTGAGTGTAGGAAACGATCATTGTAAATATTACTACCAACAATCAGTTTAAAGGCTCAATTACCGGAAGTCGCCTTATTGAGTTGTTACACGAGTGAGTCAATGAGTAAACATTATCAAATCTACTTTGTTTAATCAGATGTAACCGTACGTAGGTACTCATACTACTTACATACCTAGACGTCGCTTTAATTGAGTTGTGTAATATTAAAATAATAAGTAGGTACCTAATGAAAGCGATATCATGAATCATGCAAATTAAAATGACTTAAATCTAACTGGACATACCTCCGATGCTGAACGTCTGGCTACGAGTATGTTTATGTATCTTGTTCGTTTGGCAAAACTTTACTGGTTTTAGGTGTGCTAACTGTACTTGACTTATTTAAGGTAAGCGTCCACCTCTCGGCCTTTCGGAAAGCTAAAGATCTCATCCAGTGGCGTGCTTTGGGAGAGGCCTACGTCCAGCAGTGGACTGATATAGGCTGATGATGATGACCACCTTTTGGCATCGTACACAACGGACGCATCGCATTCAGTATTATTTGTATTATCATCATCATCATCAGGTGCTGGGATCCCAAATCAGGGACATAAGGCACGAAGTGTAGATTTCCACTCTGACCGGTCCTGTGCCAAGCCTTCGACTTGATTATTTGTATAGTTGTAGGTATGTAAATTCACACTTATAAAAATTCGTTTCGTACGATACCGATTGGTGGTCGCTTACCTTTATACATTAAGAAGCCATACAGGTCTTATCACATCGTATGATTTCACACACCCTGTTTTTCCAGACTGTCTCCGTCGTGTCTAAAACGGTATTGATAAGATAAAAAACTACCCTTTGCTCTCTTCTTGGAGTTTCTTGAACCCGATAAGGCACACGCCCAAACGGTATAAAATAAAATTCTTAATAACTAGATTCGAATCAAAGATCGCAGTAGGTTGTGCAATTATTGAATAGTAAAAAATAATGCGTGGTTTGCTATTTTTGACGTCATAAATGTGACATCGATAGTATGTAGGTCAAACCAACTGTTTATAAATATTGCGTCCCAATAAAATATTCAAACAGTATTAGAAATTGACCTTGCTTTTGCACACTGTTAAATTGAGTTTGTTGTAGTTTAGATCGCAGATATAGTACTACATACTTTCTTACTCATTGTTTGAGTTTATCCAGAAGACTAGAAGGTCGAAAGGTACAAAAAACTTACAAAAACATCTCCCAGTAGAGAAGTTCATATCACAATTATTGTTGTTAATGAAATCCAAGACTTGATGTCATTGTATTGTGTGATAAATATACTATAGAAGAATAACAAAATGAACTTGTTACAGAAATACACATGGCATGGCACAATTAATATACACAAGACACTCTGGAATTTTATGTAAGGGTTAAACTACCTTACATCTACATCTACCTAACACCCCACGAAAATTTTCACCAACAAACCAAATAATTACAAAGCTAATTTAATGAGACTTACCTATAGCAAAGACTTTCAGAGCCTTCACAGCCCCGCCCCAGGGTGTGGAGATGCCAATGAGTCTCCGGATGTACTGGTCCTTCCACGCCTGCGTCTGCAGCCGGAGGAAGTGCTGCGCCATCGCCCCGCCCATGCTGTGCCCGATTATAGTCACCGGAGTGTTGTTGTTCATCTTGTATGTCTCCTCTGCCAACGTCTTTAACTTTACAAAGAATTCGACATTTTCATCTGAAAATAAAGATAAAGAAAGATAAAGATAAAGAAACATTTATTCGACACATAGACAGCAACAACAACAAAAAGAAAGATACAGACTTAAAGAAAAGAAATACATATACAAAATAACAAGGCCAAAAAAATAATAATAAAAAATTTACATGAGGCAAAAACAAAAATACAGGCAAAATATAAAACAATAACACAACGGGTTGCTGTCCGGAGTGTCGAAACGGCACCAGCTCAGCATGAGCTGTGGACAGTAAGGCCACAGCGCTGATTTTCAGCTGGCCCTTTTAAGTGACCTCAGTCACGTACACGAGTACCTACTACTTAACTATGTACAAACAAAAAATAAATAAAAAATATCATTTAATATTTTAACTATTCATTTTGAAAGTTATTTATGAAATAATAGTTCAGCTGTATATGTATGTGCATATTTGAAGTTACTGTAAAATTTACACTTACTTGGTGCTTTCCTGAAGTCATATGGAGCACCTCTGATGGACACATTTCGTTGATAGCCCATTTTGACCAGAGCATCAGCTATGGTACTAAAGTATGAGCCAGCTTTTTGGTGGGTTGGACTGATCCACTCCACGGCCTCTGGAGTTCCCCATCCTGGGACCCTTATGTCTACACCCTCAGGGTTGCTTGTTGTGCGAGTTTTGTTGTCATAGACCAGTTTGGTGTTGTCAACCCAGCAGTCAATGACAAATGGGACGAGTAGCTCTAGGTTGAGCCAGATGTTGAAGTAGCCGTTGGAGGTCTTCTCACAGATGTAGTGTGTTGATGCCGATCGGTTCAGCTTGGCTTCCAGCTGACTGCCTCCATCACCAGGGACTGTAAGGGTTTATAAAATATACTTAAAATGAAAACTTGTATTTTTAAGAAAAGTTGAACTGTTTTTGAATTGATCAAATTGAATAAATCATACACTTTCTTATTAATTCATAATTCTTTTAAAGAATATGTTAATTCATGAAATTTGATCTTACCCAATTTAATTAATAAAATGTTAATGATACATATAAGTAGTACACAGTACAATAATAGCTATAACTTTGAATGAATAAGGGATAAACAAGAAAGTTAATAGGTTACTTATTATACCCACATTAAAATATCGATGGATAGTATGAATACTTACTTAAAATAACTGGTGAAAATCCGGCGGAATACTGAGCTAATAAACTGTATATGAATAAAATAACTAAAGATATTCTGTACATTTTACACGAAAATATTTAACACTTAAATCCAACTGTACGTTCGCGAATCGTCTTACATTTACGCAATTTATGCAACCTGTTTACTTGCGCGAAAATACGACACACACTTTGCAGTGGTTTAGATAGAGTGACGCAAATACATCGAAGCAGTGGTCCGATTATATCGACGATACCGCTAGATAGGTCGCGTCTTATCAATGCTGGGCGCTTCTAGCAGCGACGAAGTGGAGATAGAGTACGGCTTGATTAGTTTTAGTCTAGCTGTGATTTTTTGAACGGCGAGATTATCATAGTAGTTAAGTAATTTTAATTTGTTTTAGTTGATCAATACCAAATACTGCACCAACCAGCAGCCAGCTGTAAACAGTTTGACACTGACATTTAAAAAGTCAGTCATGATGATAAACAAAACAACTGAAACTGTGTTTGGAACATGATTTTGTGAAAGGTTTTTAACCTTTATTTTTATACCACGGGTTTTAGATTAGCAGCAAATTATGCAAAAGTACGTAAACTCTTGATTAGGTACAGGCACTGGCAGCAATACATCTGCAAAGATTTTATCTCAGAAACATCAATTATTTTTATAGTTGATTCTGCTATTTTTATATTGTTTCAGAACACACAGCCTTTCCTGATTTTAAGGATCCGTTCTGATATTTTAAATCATAAAGCATGCATTGTATGTAAATAGGTAATAATAATATGGAATAATTTTAAATGTAATCACTAGTTCTAATCCAAATAAATAAATATGTAATGATATACATATTTAATTTAAAATCTTCAGAACTATAAATTATTGTACTGCAATTTATCTGAGAAGTAAACGGACCATTTAATTCAATATTTTTCGTTCGCGCCACTCCGTCAGCGCGCATGATTCAAAAACTTCAAAATGAAAATGCAAAATGCAGCAGTGTGATTCTCTATGTTTTCTCTATTTCTCAATCAATTAATTTTTATTTACTTGTGAGCTTAGCAAGAACTAAGCGAAAATGTTGGGGCCTCTCTTTTGCGCTATCGCAAGGGGGCAAACTCCTTACAATCACTTAGAAGATTGAAATGTTTTTGCAGGTAAGTAATGTAAGAACTAATGAGTTTCGAAATCAATATTTCTTCTAAAATATTTTTATTAACCTTATAATATAAGAATATTATCTTTCCAGGGTCGAGTTATAATTGTTTGGTTATCTTGGCTTATTGGAGGGATTAGCGGCGTTATAATTTTGCTAATTATTATATGTTACTGCCGCCTCATGCCGCGTCATCAGAAATCTTTTGGTGAGTTTTAATTAACCAATTAACTAGTTACCTACCTATACATAATATTTATTATTATTGGACTATTTGGTACTTGGATCCGCCAGTAGCACCCATCCACTAAGCCACAATAACTATATTACTTTCAGATGAGCAGTACCTGAAGGAGAGTTATATTATCAAAGAAAACCATGCATACCACGCGCAAGAAAACTATAAAGTCAAACATGCAGAGGTAAGTATGTTTTAAAACTAGCCTGAAACCCAACATCATAAGAGAGATATTGAGAAAATGTCGGATAAGTATAGTTACATGAATGGGTACCTAATTCGAGCCTTTATTAACGACATATTGTACTTAGATACTGTACTTCATTCTCAGTCACCTGAAGGTACCTCTAGTAAAGTCTAGTATCACCATCACCACCAACCCCATGCTCCTACAGATGCAAGTCCAGCGACACAGTCGTTAGGCAGTCGTCAAGTGTTTAGGCCCACTATGTACTTACCTACTTCAATCACAATTTTCTTCCAAAAACACATCTCCAAACCTCACTATCTGTCTCTATCCACCTACCTGATGAAGGGACCAGCTACATCTGTTATAAATCCGGGGACGTTGTGTGTGATGTGTGTAGCAGTGGTGTTTATGTGGATGTGCTTGAGCAGCATGTGAGCTTGAGATCGCTATTTTAAATACTCCGCCTGTAGACTTTTAGGCGCAGGCCACCGTACATGATGCCATCCCTCCCGAAAATATACCTAGTTGCCATCATTCTCAGCCATTAGTACCTAAATGCCATCTTCATGGTTCTCCTGCAGGTGCAAGTCCAGCGGCACAGTCGTCCGGCGAGCTACGCGGGGGGCGGGGGCTGCGGGGGCGGGGGCGAGGTGCGCCGCGAGCCCCGGCCCGGGCACAGCCGCGACCACGATGCGCACTATGCTTCTAGCAGCTGTATGTATTATAAGGGATGTTATTTTTTTTTTTAATAAATATAACGCATGTAGATCTTACCTGCCGTGGGTATCTAATGAAATATCTACCTATTTAAGAGGTGGGAAAGTGCCTGCACGTGACTTTCTCGCGTGGAACCTTTGTAAACTGTGCAGCAAGCCATTTGTTTTCAGCTCAGATAGTCTAGCTCCTGTGTAAATTTGAGCAGCAAGCCTGGATGTTCCAACAACTACCTAAGACAGAATAACTTTTGTCAAACTTAAAACAAAACCAAAAAGTTTTATGTCCATCAAACACCCTGTATCGTTGTCTTTCAGTACTAGACGAGACAGAGGGCGCGGCGGCGAGCATGGACGCGCTGAAGACGCGGTCCCTGCCCGCCTTCCTGCGGCCCAAGCCGCGCCCGCTCTCCACCGAGGACGACCTGCAACAACTGTACGCTAAGGTAATATACCTCATGAAATATATATGTATGTAGATAGCATTGAGTAAGTAAGGAAAGCTCGTGTAGGATGGTACACTCGATTTGCAGTCGTTCTATTGTAGATAGCAATGTATGTGACGTCATGAGTTCCCTTTCCCACAGTGCCTTATTTGTCCCTCCTCTTATTTGTCTTTAGTTTAAACCTCCCATGTCCCATCTATAGCTAAACAAATAATTATGTTATATATTTCTTGCGCTACATTTGCACTACATACGTTACAGTTTGTCGAGTCTGAGAGTACTTTACCTATGTATTGAGTAAGCATAGACTAACTAAGGAACCTGTACTTATTTAAACCCTCGAATTTAGTTAAATAGCGTTCCCGTACATTGTTTGCAGGTGAATCTAAGCAAGAAGTACAAGAACCGCATGCGCAGCGAGCACGCGGCCATCATCGCGCTCAGCAAGTCGCACAGCCAGTTCTTCGACGCCGACGCCGTCATCGTGTATGATCAGAGAACCGCACTGTAAGCTGGGAGGACTGCAGGCGAGAAGAAGTATAGGACGGCACGACTTGAAGGGTCCATCGACGATTCATGGCAAAAAAAACTAACACTCAAACGTGTAGACGGTAGGTCCCTCTTTTAGATATTGGAAAGAGTCAACTCTCAAAGCTGTAAGGACTGCAGGGGTGCAGTATAAGACGGCACGCCTTGAAGGGTCCATTGGCGTGACATAAAGAACTAATGCTCAAACATGTAGGGGAAACCCCTTTTGCATATTGACAAGAGTCAGCGTATGGTCCTAAACCGTGACGATGCAATAGGTCCTTTGAGTCGTGCCGGACAATACCTAAACTACATCTACAGAAGAAATATGAGTCTCTACAAGATACAAGTACAGGAATTGAAAAGTTTTAAATGGCCTATCGGTACATTTTAAATAAAAACTAACTAATTTGTTTAATTTTGAGCTTGTGAGACCAAGTGCAAGAGTGATGGTAGAATAAGAAATCAATATTCCACTCTTTTTCCCAGCAGGGATTGTTTTTATCAAGTCATTTAAAGACATATTTACACCAAAAAAAACTTTACCATTAAACTTATTCGATACCGATACTTCAGACATCAAATTTTTCAACGTCTATCTCTTCAGCCACATATCAATGCTAATCTTACAATACTTCAATATTTTCTTAGAACTCAGCCAACGCACATTTACGAAACATCAGTCAATAAATTGAATTTGTCCAACTTTTATACAGAATTAAATTAAGGCTGTAGGTTTTTATACGATTTGGCAAAATGTGATATTTATCAATCGAAATTGTGGCCTAAACACTGGATTTTAAGAATCAAAATGTACCGACAGTCACTGGACCGGTACTGTTATTAGGAAAGAAGTGTGATTTTAAAGATATTTTTATCATAATACGTAGTAGATGTTTTTAACAGTTTAAATAAAGTACTCATTTTTATACACTCAGTAGATAATTTTACTCGACATACTTTTTAGGTTTGTCGTAGAAAATATTATGTGTTTGTTTTATGAGCATAGTAGTAGTATAACAAGTGTATGTTATAAATGTTATGATTATCTTGTCTGTATTAATTGTCTAGTCTTATTTAATGAGAACAATAAACACATTTGTAAACGGAAAACGTCTTTATTTGAAATATTAATTAAGTAATAATTATTAATGTTAAGTGTTTGGTCCTAAATAACTTAAAATCAAATAATTCATTAGACTAGAGTATAAAATTATAATAAAGTAGGTAACTTAAATAAACCTACAAGTACATTACCGTCATAATTTCTAATTGAGAGTGCGGAAAGTAGCTAATGTCGGGTAAGTTTTGAGCCGAAGCAACTCTAACTCCGTCTGCAGTAGGACTATAGTCGAGTGGTTCGCCTGCACCTGGCGAATCAACCTGCTGCGTTCCACCAACGTAGCCATCCTGAAAGAATGAAAAACAGACCCCTTAGCATGAATTTTCATCGTGAACGTGAAGTAGAATTCATCGAGTAATTTTGTATGAAAATATAAACAGCGTCCCTGGCGGTCGGTAGCAGAACTAAAATTTCCCTACAAAATTCATCGAGTAATTTCACGTCACGTTCACGATGAAAATTCATGGTAAGGGGTCAGATCTCTTTACATAAGTTGACCAATGCACAGAAGTATAAGTAGGTAAGTACCTGCCTATAGTTTTTCTAAGCTGTAAAACACTGGTTGGAACCAATAGAAGGAATCTTTTAACGAGGCGTGAAAGAATACATTAACACGCGCTGATTCCGAAGCTAGTTTAAATCCGAATGCCTGATTATTTATAAGAATAATTAATCCAGTGGGCATTTTTAGATAATATGCACAATTTGAAAATTACTTTTTTGCCTCCTTTTGTGCAGTAATTTGTAAGTACAACGCTGTGAGCTGTGATAGGTGCGTACCTGCGCTTGTGCTCCCTCCGCACTCGGATGGGCGCGAAGGGGTCCTCGCCGAGGCGCTTCTCCGAGGTCAGCGCAAGCAGCTTGTCTATGTGTGCGTTCAGCTGCTGACTCGAGCCTTTTATTCTATTCTATCCTGAGAGGGGGCGAAGTGTACATGTGTACATGAGTACACAATATGTCCTCTTAATTTCAGCTCAGCCAGCATAGCTACCGAGTCAGTGGCGGATTTACAAATTTGCCGCCCGTAGGCCATTCAATTTTTGCCGCCCCTACTGACTTCTGAAATTCAATTTGTTAGTTTAATCCCGTTATTAGTATGATTGTGAACTTAATGATGTGGATATTTCTATGTCTATCTGTCACCAACTTCAAATGTTTCATCAAATCTTATTTAAGGTTCCGTACCTCAAAAGGAAAAAAGAAACCCTTATAGGATCACTTTGTTGTCCGGCTGTCTTTTTCTCAGAAACGGGTAAAAATATCAAAGCTGACATTTCGCAAAGATATACAAGGTGGGCCAAAAGTAATCACCCTATTGGAAATTGCTCTCATTTGTACAAATGGCCGCCAATTTCAAATTTGTTTTGATATTGGTGGACTAGACAAACGCAGAATACAAGTTGACAAGCCATGGAAGCCACACTTCCCAAGAACGCCAAATAATTTTGTATATTCAGTTTTCGGGTCGCCTTTTTTTCGTTTATGTCATTTTTCCCCGCAATATCGCCCGATTTAACCGTTTCAGACAGTTTTTGCGGGTGTTTTTTCAAGACCCGTGTTAATGTGAATAAGCCCGTGTCTCTGGAAGCCCTTAAGGACAACATTCGACACGAGTGCGAGAATCTCTCGCCCGAAGGTCTCGCTGAATTGATGAGAAATGCCATAAAAGGAGCCCATAGGGCAATCAATTGTGACGGCGCCCATTTGGCCAATATCATCTTCTAGACTTTACCAATAAAATTTTTAATGTTCAAATAAACATAGTTAATAAAAAAACAGAATCGAAGTTTTTCATTTAGAAAAAAATTAGAGCCAATCAAGATAGGATGACTTCTTTTGATCCACCTTGTACAAATGTACGGCTTCGACAAACTGGTAAAATAAATTAATGAAAAAAAAATGTTACCTTCCATACATGTAAAATGGGGATGATTTGTTTCGTTGGTGTTAGGTATTGTACAGGTCTTTCAAAAATATCAAAGGTCTTCTCAAACCATTTTTTTATTCAGTGACTGGTTTGCGAAATATTAAGATTCAAACTGCGAATTCTTGGTAGACTCAAGTGACTGTTTGGTCCAAAAATATCACTGATGTACTTAGTACATTTATGACAAAATTCCACATTACTTATCCACATATAAACATTACAGCCGTTTCCAGTTTCTCCAAATTCGAAAGTATTCCCGCCGCTTCTTGTCGCGTTACAGGCTTTTTAGTAATATCATATTTGATTGATTTCAAAGAATACGCATGCCAAGAATCTCTTTAACTATTTCTACTATCTTTTCTGGCTGACTATCGTCTCAAATTCACTCTATTCCGGGTTTTGCCTTTCCCGATTTCACTCATTTATTTAAGCCAGCGTTGTGTCGAGTTTACAAAAAATTCCTGAAGCAGCATGAAAAAGCGTCAATCTTGGCTAGTTTAAGACTAGACGTGACGTAAGTTATGCATCGCGCTCACTCACATCGCGCAGCCTCAAGAGCGAGCGCGACGACGTAGAACTTTTGTCACGACTTAAATGCGCCCCGTACTAGCCCTTCTGAGCATGATTCAGCAGCCACAGTTGCCACTAAATTCAAAGAATATAGGTACATACTGATTATATGACAGTGCGTTTATTTATATGTAAATTGTGTACACGTAAACTTATATTTAAAAAATCTGTAAAATAAAAAATGCTAAATTTGCCGCCCCTCTAAATCTGCCGCCCTAGGCACTGGCCTTTTTGGCCTATAGGTAAATCCGCCACTGTTAACCGAGTAGACTGGAGCAGCAAGCCTGCGTGTTTTAATAGCTGAGATAGGCGCTCTGTTGGTGTGGGTCACGCCGCCGTCTCGCATCTGTAATACACGAGGCATGTCCCTGCAGCACCCTGATTCGGAACGTCCCTGTATCGCGATTTGCTATAAATACGGAGCTGTGATTGGTGCGTACCTGCGCTTGTGCTCCCTCCTCACTCGGATGGGCGCGAAGGGGTCCTCCCCGAGGCGCTTCTCCGAGGCCAGCGCGTGCAGCTTGTCTATGTGTGCGTTCAGCTGCCGACTAGAGCCTATTATTCTATTCTATTATTCTGCGAGGGGGCGAAGTTCCTGTACATATATCCTCTTAATTTCAGCTCAGCCAGCC
The DNA here is from genome assembly GCF_932276165.1 of Plutella xylostella. Classification (NCBI taxonomy): domain Eukaryota; kingdom Metazoa; phylum Arthropoda; class Insecta; order Lepidoptera; family Plutellidae; genus Plutella; species Plutella xylostella. The sequence continues at coordinate 2,609,171 of NC_063984.1, read as the reverse complement.
TAGCTCCCGAGTAGTAGCAGCAAGCCTGGGTGCATCAATTGCTGAGATAGGCGCTCTGTTGTTCCGTATTAGATGGACATTGGACACGCAAACAGACTCGAGCCTTGCACGCGGCTGACTCGCATCTGTCATATACGAGGCCGTTTCCCGATTCACGGATTCGTTATCGACGTAGACAAACGTTCCTGTATAGCCATAAATAAGGAGCTGTGCTTTTTGCATACCTGCCTTAGACAAGTGACATATCTCTGATACCTGCGCTTGTGCTCCCTCCTCACTCGGATGGGCGCGAAGGGGTCCTCTCCGAGGCGCTTCTCCGAGGCCAGCGCGTGCAGCTTGTCTATGTGTGCGTTCAAAAGCTGACTCGGGCCTTTTATTCTATTCTATGAGGGATGCGTTCAGCTGCTGATTTTATTCTATTCTATTCTGAGAGGGGCATAGTTCCTGTTCATATATCCTCTTAATTTCAGCTCAGCCAGCCGAGTAAACTGGAGCAGCAAGCCTGGGTGTTTCAATAGCTGAGCTTGGCTCTCTGTTGGTCTGTATTAGATGGACACGCTAACACACTCGAGCCTTGCACGCGGCTGACTCGCATCTGTAATATACCAGGCCAGTCCCTGCTGCACCCTGATTCGCCATACCTAAATACGGAGCTGTGCTTGTGCGTACCTGCGCTTGTGCTCCCTCCTCACTCGGATGGGCGCGAAGGGGTCCTCTCCGAGGCGCTTCTCCGAGGCCAGCGCGTGCAGCTTGTCTATGTGCGCGTTCAGCTGCTGACTAGCGCCTTGTACGCGGGATACGCGCATCTGGAATGAATAATGCTACCGTTATTATTTGATGGGTGATTCAGTATAATTTCGGTCTTAAGGTGGGTACTGGATACTGACCAACGTTACGAGGTGTAATGTAAGGCAGCGTTCCCACTACGCCGGACCGGCAGATCTGCCCCGCCGGTAAATCTGCCGGAAGAGCTAGTGGCTGTACAATTTATATGAAGCTATTCACATTATCCCGGGTCCGGCATTTTTACCGAGCCCGGCATTTCTACCGAACGTTTTGTCACTACGAATTGCCGGTAGAACGACCGGGCCCGGAGTAATGTGAACGAGTTTGTGCCGGTATCTGTCCCCCGCTCGCCCCGCTCGTGCTCCCCTCGCCCCTGGATGTAAAATGAAAAGCATGGAAAATCTTTCCCGTAAAATAGGGTGTACTTACCCAATGTTTTCTTTTATTTTGCCTTCTATTAAGATGCCACCACAACACAACAATTTCCACCATCGTCGTCCATTGTGCGCGCAGGTCCAAATTCAACTGAGGACTGTCTGAATTTCTTCCGGGATCCGATGTAATGTGAACACTCTGTCCGGTGTCCGGTTTTCGGCAGATCTGCCGGTCCGGCGTAGTGGGAACGCTGCCTAAGATGTTACACAGCTAGCATCCGTGCAGTCAGTATGCTGGTTTCCCCGTAATACTACGTACTGACTGCACGAATGCTCGCTGTGTAACATGTTACTTACATTACTCGTAACGTTGTTCAGTACTCACCTTTGGACGAAAGCAAAAGCGAACATCAGCTATCATATAGATATTCGTCCACTGTTGACGATAGGCCCTCTAACTAGCAGTACAAAGTCCACACCTGCATATGCTCGACCCGCTGCACCTCAGTATCGAGCATACGGTTAAGAGAAGCCCTGGACGCCGCCACCTCACGCTCCGTCCCCTCAATAATACACCCTATATCAACCAGCATAAAGCACACACCTGCATATCCTCAACCATCTGCACTGCAGTAGGTATCCAGCATACGGTTCAGGGAAGCCCTGGACGCCGCCACCTCGTGCTACCCGCTACCCGCTCTATAATTGACTCTACAGGTAGTTGCAAAAAGAGTATAATTAACGAATTTTGACATTCTGATTTCTCTTCCGTGCTTAGATATAATATGCTGCACACGTAAGTTTCGGCTTAGTATGCCCTTTCTGCAACACCCTGTATAACAAGCCCATAAAGTCCACACCTGCATATCCTCGACCCTCTGCAATTCAGTATCCAGCATGCGGTTAAGAGACGCCCTGGACGCCGTCACCTCGCGCTCCGTCCCCTCAATAATAGACCCTACATCAACCAGCATACAGTCCACACCTGCATATCCTCGACCCTCTGCGCCTCAGTATCCAGCATGCGGTTAAGAGACGCCCTGGACGCCGTCACCTCGCGCTCCGTCCCCTCAATAATAGACCCTACATCAACCAGCATACAGTCCACACCTGCATATCCTCGACCCTCTGCGCCTCAGTATCCAGCATGCGGTTAAGAGACGCCCTGGACGCCGTCACCTCGCGCTCCGTCCCCTCAATAATAGACCCTACATCAACCAGCATACAGTCCACACCTGCATATCCTCGACCCTCTGCGCCTCAGTATCCAGCATGCGGTTAAGAGACGCCCTGGACGCCGTCACCTCGCGCTCCGTCCCCTCAATAATAGACCCTACATCAACCAGCATACAGTCCACACCTGCATATCCTCGACCCTCTGCGCCTCAGTATCCAGCATGCGGTTAAGAGACGCCCTGGACGCCGTCACCTCGCGCTCCGTCCCCTCAATAATAGACCCTACATCAACCAGCATACAGTCCACACCTGCATATCCTGGACCCTCTGCGCCTCAGTATCCAGCATGCGGTTAAGAGACGCCCTGGACGCCGTCACCTCGCGCTCCGTCCCCTCAATAATAGACCCTACATCAACCAGCATACAGTCCACACCTGCATATCCTCGACCCTCTGCGCCTCAGTATCCAGCATGCGGTTAAGAGACGCCCTGGACGCCGTCACCTCGCGCTCCGTCCCCTCAATAATAGACCCTACATCAACCAGCATACAGTCCACACCTGCATATCCTCGACCCTCTGCGCCTCAGTATCCAGCATGCGGTTAAGAGACGCCCTGGACGCCGTCACCTCGCGCTCCGTCCCCTCAATAATAGACCCTACATCAACCAGCATACAGTCCACACCTGCATATCCTCGACCCTCTGCGCCTCAGTATCCAGCATGCGGTTAAGAGACGCCCTGGACGCCGTCACCTCACGCTCCGTCCCCTCAATAATAGACCCTACATCAACCAGCATACAGTCCACACCTGCATATCCTCGACCCTCTGCGCCTCAGTATCCAGCATGCGGTTAAGAGACGCCCTGGACGCCGTCACCTCGTGCTCCGTCCCCTCAATAATAGACCCTACATCAACCAGCATACAGTCCACACCTGCATATCCTCGACCCTCTGCGCCTCAGTATCCAGCATGCGGTTAAGAGACGCCCTGGACGCCGTCACCTCGCGCTCCGTCCCCTCAATAATAGACCCTACATCAACCAGCATACAGTCCACACCTGCATATCCTCGACCCTCTGCGCCTCAGTATCCAGCATGCGGTTAAGAGACGCCCTGGACGCCGTCACCTCGCGCTCCGTCCCCTCAATAATAGACCCTACATCAACCAGCATACAGTCCACACCTGCATATCCTCGACCCTCTGCGCCTCAGTATCCAGCATGCGGTTAAGAGACGCCCTGGACGCCGTCACCTCGCGCTCCGTCCCCTCAATAATAGTCCCTACCCGCTCTATAATTGACTCTACAGGGTGTTGCAAAAAGAGTATAATTAACGAATTTTGACATTCTGATTTCATTTCCGGGCTTAGATATAACATGCTACACTCGGCTTAATACCCTTTCTGCAACACCCTGTATAACAACCCTGTAAGGTCCACACCTGCATATCCTAGACCCTCTGCACTTCAGTATCCAACATGCGGTTAAGAGAAGCCCTGGACGCCGCCACTTCACGCTCCATCCCCTCAATAATAGACCCTACCCGCTCTATAATTGACTCTACAGGGTGTTGCAAAAAGAGTATAATTAACTAATTATGAAATTCTGATTTCTCTTTCGTGCTTAGATATAACATACAGCACACGTAGGTTTCGGCTTGGTATAACCGTTTTTGCAACACCCTGTATCCTGTAAGGTCCACACCTGCATATCCTCGACCCTCTGCACCTCAGTATCCAGCATGCGGTTAAGAGAAGCCCTGGACGCCGCCACCTCACGCTCCGTCCTCTGCAAGTCCTGCTCGTCGGTGCCGCCCAGCTCCTTGTTCTTGAGGTACCACTGCAGCTCTTTGGGGATCTGGAATGTGAGGGGTTGAGATTTTACTAGTGAAAGTATTGATTGCTCGATCGTATGGCAATAAGTTGCTTCTACCTTTTACTAAGTCTATTCATCTCATTCTTATCTACGTAATACACGGCCACATATCAAAAAGTAAGCCCTTTCTCCCACTACGCGACTCTCAAGCGACGCGACTGTGACGCAATCCTTGGTCGCATATATTTGACGAGTCAACGACGCGTCGAAGACCCGTTTATAGGATTATGGGTTGCGTCGCTTGAGAGTCGCGTAGTGGGAGAAGGGGCTAAGAGTGCACAGGAGTGTAGTCCGATAAAGCCCGGGTGGCTAACATCACGAGACAAATGTTGGAGGGTCTACTCTGAACACACCACTAGCCTCATGTCGGGGGGTCTACTCTGAACACACCTGTAGCCTCATGTCGGGGGGTCTACTCTGAACACACCTCTCGCCCCATGCCGAGGGGTCTACTCTGAACCCACCTGCAGCCTCGTGTAGGAGTGCAGCTGCTGGCGCAGGTGGCGCAGGCGCATGCTGCTCTGCGCGTGCTGCCACTCCCTGGCCAAGATGACCCGGCGGAAGTCCATCTGTTTGCGCATCATGCGCAGTTTTATCTCGCCCACTCTCTGTCGAAAGAAGGAAATTGAGGAGATTGTTAATTGAAAAGTAATTACCTAAACCTATTGGAAGACGCTGTAACGTTTGCCAATGGCGGCACGGTCAATTTAACATTAATCGGTTCAATAAATTAAATAGGAACGTATATCTTATTTCAAATTAGTTACCGTACAACACATCATACCAATGTGACTATATAGTGACACACTTTATCCAACGAGCGCGACGAAAAACTTTTCCTGCGTCTTATCGTATTATGTCGGGTGCGTATTGCGGCCCTCGTTACCTATATGTATAGGCAGGGTGGCCTAATTTCTCCTATTAGCTCCACTGGATGGTGTTACTACACTAGGATGGTGTAGTGACACCATCCAGATGCAAAACTTACGCAAATGAGGTTGTTGATGGCTTCAACATCGTCGCGCGGGATGAGGGCCGCGTCCTCGAAGTCTTCGATGTACCCCGACGTGAGCACCTCCACTTGACCAGCTGGAAGCACCAGCTGCAACACCCATCATCACTATATTTATTATTATCATAATGATCCAATAATCGTCCACTAATGCCAGACACAATTTAAAATACTTACCGAAGATATGATTTAACACCGGTAATTTAAAAAGAAATGGGTAGGTGTTAAATTATTCAGCCAATAATATCTACTGTAAGATGTGGGCCTCTGCTAAAGAATGCCAAAGTCTGTCCTTGGCCTTTCTCATAGAACCACTACCTTCTATCTGTCTAAGGTCGTCGCTTCAGCGGGCTGGAGCCTTAGGCAAGTAAATATATTTTAAATGTTATGTTTGCTTGTTCATGGCCTCCGCCTCGTGTATTATATTCTTAGGTGAAGTTAGCATACCGTCAGTTCATACCTGTATAATCTTATTCCTAGAAGCGACCTCGACTTCCCTCCTATGTTCCACCACGTCATTAAACATTGCCTGCCGCGCCGCGCGCCGCGCGTTGATGGCCGCCGTCCACGTCGCTTTAGCGCTCTCTACGTATGCCGTCTCGAGCACTAGGGCCTTCATCTGGAATTGTAAATCACAAATAATTTGTAAATACCTATGCTATTTTATAATCGGAACATTTATGTCTGTATCTGAGGTCCTCAGGAATAGGTTCCGTGGCGCCAAAAAGCTTCTTGCTTCTGTCTGAACAGTTTAGCAAATTCTACAATTCGTTCGTTCGTTCAATTCCCTTTAATGTTATCAACTCAAGCCATCCTGCTCGAAGGACCAAAACTTGGTTGGTCTGCCTAAATGTTAGGTCTAAAAGTTGGATTGTGTAATTAACAATTTACCCGTATCTCGTTGTCGATGTTGGCGCGGCGCAGGCGGCACACGCAGGCCCACAGCGCCTCGTCCAGAACTGCTGGCATATTGCTCACGTTGTCCAATTGCTCCACTCTACAACAAATATGTAGAGCTTGAATACAAAACTATAGCTGCAGGTACGAAACTTGCGACGGCCGGAGCGACAGCGGGGCGGCGCGACGGCGATGTAATGCATTAAAAACATAGCCTTGTTTCGTTCGTCGCTATTCCCGTCGCAAGTTTCGTACCCGCTGACTAAGACATGACACGTCATCACATCTATAAAGTGTTTGGTTAGAACGTATTAATGTATAGGTACGTGGTCATCTCTTGAGACATCCGTTGGTGTTATCTTCTATAGCATTATGTCCTGTTCTCCAAATATCCCATACTTAAGAAATCCGTGAATAAATAACAAAACACACCCTTTAAAGTACTCCAAACAGTCGCCGTGCAGCAGCGGCGGCCGCACCCCGGCGAGCACGGCGGTGGCGAGCTCATATAGAACCACTGGGGTCATGGTCGCCCGCTGCACCCACTTGGGACGCTTCCTGGAAACGATGTGGTATTATAACTTCACTGTGGTCATTATGTTGTGTTACACGCACAATTGTTCCGTGCGGCGGCCTCCAAGACGGAATTCAGCAGGATGATTGCCAACCTTCGCTAGGAGACGGCACTAGAAGAAGAAGAAGACACGTACAATATGCGACTGTGATGTGGTGACTTATACTTTTTGATATAGGTGGACAATACTGAAGACATAATAGGATGGATGGCATTGTCTTTCGGACGAGCACGGCCGCGGCGAGCTCGTACAGAACCACCGGGGTCATGGTCACTCGCTGCACCCACTTGGGACGCTTCCTGTAAACGGTGCGGGATTACAACTTCACTAGTAATATGAGGCGGTGATGGGAAGTTTTCCAGAAGCGATTGCTCTTTCACAAATCCCTTCCGACTTGCATTGGATTTAGGCAGCTGATTATATATTTTTTAACACATATAGCTAGTAGAGTCACCTGTATAAACGACCAATTAGCCAGACATACCCGACGGGTGGTGACTTTTTACATTGTGATATGCAGGATATAGGTGGACAATACTGAATGACGACATTATAGGATGAAAATACCGAATGACGACATTATAGAATGGAAGACATTGTCTTTCGGAAGGATTACACACTCACTTGAAGTACTTGAGGCACTGGTCGCGCTGCACGGGCGCCATGTCCGCCAGCTGGTTCCTGCAGCTGCGCTCCAGGTGGCGCTGCTTCTGTTGTAACGCGTCGTGGGCGTTGCGGCATGCTTCTAGAGCGGCTTGGATGGTGTGAAGCTGGTCGGTTAAGGTGGAGAGTGCTGTCTCATGGTCGGATATTGAGGTTCTGTAATAAAAAAGGTAGGTTTAGTGTAATCCTAGAAGACGTGGTTGAATTTCAAACATCAAAAAAGGTGGTAACTGTAAAAAGTTAAATGAAAGTTGATTATACGTAAAAACATAATAAATATCAGAACCTATTCCTTGTTTCACAGAAGAAGTAACCCTGATTGGACCCTTACATTATACGTACCGCATTTAATATTACTTTCCACATTCCCTTGTCATACGGGACTACATAAATAGGTATAACGGTTACCTCATAGTCTCCAATTTCTCCGCCATCTCTATTCGGTCAAGGTTGGTCCTGCGCAGGCGCATCAGGTTCAGTCGCTCCTGGCTGATGCACGCGTCCACTTGCAACTTCATCAGCCACGTCTCTTTTAACTAAATATAACAAGGGTTATTTTAGAAAAAAAATAACACAATCAAGAGTCATTTTAGACTACTGCGGAATATACTGTCTATATCCCATTCTAAAGGGGAAAACATCTGATAGAAACAAAAACTACCCTTATTCGAATGTAATAAAGGTTCTCTCAGATGTCTTTCCCCGTCGAATAGGATGTAAACTGTTTGATCCTACAGGCTAGAGGGTGCCTCATATTTCGTTTTCATATATGATGCATACTAACTGACCAGTTTTAGTCCAGTTCTTGAGTTTACCACTAACAGGGTAACAAAACGATATTTTCTTTTACAAACCTTAGCGTTAAACTTGACTATGCCCTCATTGAGTACTGCAGACAGTTTAGCGTATTCTGCATGTAGCATTTTCCTGTATTTCTGTCTCTCTTCGTTTCTGAACGCCACTTTAGCTTCGTATTCGAACACTAAGCGTAAGTCATCCTCGTTGAAGGTTTCAGGATCTTTATCCAGCTGGAAATAACATAATAATATATTGTATAGTTCATTGGTGTTCATATTTTTTTAAACTTTGACTGCTAGCAAAATGTAAGTTATCTGCAAATGTTACGTATTTTATAAACATTGGATGTTATGATAGGATTCTTAGTGCGTCCTTGTCACAATAAACCATAATGCTACCAAACTGCTACCGAATGAAATAGCGCGTACCAATGTCGTCACTCAGTTACAATCCACCCACGTGGTGATTGGTTAAATAACATGATTATTTGTGACTCACCATGCACAACGGTTTCGGTATCTCCTTCTTGATCTCGTCCCACCACAGCGTCTCCAGCACTCCATCCATCATCACGATCAGCGCTCGCTCCCTGAAGTCGTCCTTCGGACCGGACTCCGGCTCCGGGATCACGATCTGGCTGGGGCTGATGTACGGTTCTATTGAGCACTGTGGACAGAAATAATTATTTAGTTATATGCATCTAACGTTCCTTTCACATTATCATGCTAGAAGCGGTCGCTAGAGGCGTTTTATGATCGAGGCAAGGTCCTATGTAGCCTATAAAATCTGCAAGCGGCAGGTCCGTGGCAATGAGCTGTCGTTATCGAGTGGACACCGTAAACATAAATAACGAAGCATTACCCTTCAGTCTTATAAAATGAATCTCCTACTGCATCCTAGAAAGTCAGCAACTAACAATACTAATCAGACTGGCTAATCTTTCCACGTCGTTTGCAAACGTGACTCTACCTAAAGTGTCAGTCATCAGGAAGCAAAGAAGAATAAGACAAATTAATTTACTATTACTTTGATTTCAGTTGTCTATGCTATGACTAAATCCTCTCAATTCTCACCTCCTCCGGCTCAACTTTAATCAGCTTGTGAGGCTCCTCCTCCTGCCTCCACTCGGGGTCGCGGATCTCCACGGCTAGGTGGTGGAAACTGCCGCGCAGGTCCGACAGCTTGTTCAACTCTGAAAGGGTGAATATGCAAATAGGATGAGATGGCGGTATGACGGTAGCCGGTGGCATTGCGTCTCATTAATGGGGAAAATGGCAGCCTTGTAATGCCTTGTATGATCTGTTTATGAGCAAATTATAAGAGCTTTCGGTTTACGGCGCATCTAATAAGTGTCTGCTGCGCATTTTTATAATTTACGTGATTCCTAGTGCACCAACAGATAAATAACTGTGATTTAGTGAGATTGTGGAAGTACAAAAATACAACAGTGATTGTGAAAAGACAAACTACCAAATCTTTGATCGACCACTATATTCAACACGTGATTCTATTAATAGTGGACGCCATCTACCGGCAACCAATAGCACTACTTCAACAGCGTCAAATCTAATGCATAAACCTGAGACAATGAATCTGAGCCGGTCATTCCTCTCGAGGACCAGGCTCACTTCACGTTTCTTCATCGCGTACAGTTCGTCAAATTGCTTGTTGAACCAGAGACGTAGGTTTTGTACATTTAGCTGCAAATACAATAGGCTTTGCAGTTGTTCTTGTCTACCCTTATCAATTTATTAGTTGATATTTTTTTAATAAAACTAATCAGTAAATTAATCTTAATTATTTGTAGTCTAACGACTGTGATCTCCAAAGGGGTAGTCAGAGGAAGAGGTAGGGCGTTTTACGCTATAATAACTTGATACTTAGAGAAAATTTCCCTCAGAACCAGGGAATCCAAAAGGAAAGAAGATAAATAAGTGTAACATTCCTCGAGACTATAAAATATGATCTTACATGAAAAACATACTAGAATAACCGACCTACAGTATTATATATTACAGAGCTTTTATTATAACTAACCATATTATTAATTAGTAAAAACAATCATATCTTACCTTACTAATATCGTAAAGCTCGTTCATCTGCAAGTAGCTATGCGCCTGCGTCTGCGGTATCATATACGGCGGTATTTCCACATATTTGTGCGCGTCACTTCCGGACAACACATACTTATTCTCTTCCACCGAGTCTTCTGCGGATGCCACGTCGGCGTCCACTTGAATTTGACTTCCGATAGACAGTCGGCTTTGGTTAATTCGGCTTTGGCTTTGGGTCAGTCGACTCTTGCTGATTTGGCTGGATGGTGTGACTGTCAGTTGTGATGCGTTGTAGTCTATTGGTGGTTGCCTGGCAGGTAGATAATGGTTATGGTTACGTTAGATTGAATTTCCGAATACCTAAATTAAGAATGTATAGGAACTAGACAAAGTTCGCATCCAACAACAGTGCTACTCCACAACAGACAGACAAACGTACGATGTCATCCGGCATAGATTAGTTGCCGGATAGAGTAATATGGCCGTTGGACAGACGAACTTAGACTGGAAGACAAGACGGTAGTGACTGGATGAGGAAGGCTGAGGACAGTGTTGCCTCTCGCAAGGAGCGCGTCCTTGGGAGAGGCTTATATCCAGCAGGGGATGATTACGGGCTAATCGATGATGAAATAGACCCAGGATAATACATTGTGGCGCTTTCGGTACAGTATAAGTATGGTAAAGCTGGTCTGGTCTGGTCTGCAGCCAGCTCCGGCCAGTACTCTACAACAGCTGATCATGATGAAGAGCTCACTCCAGTATCTCCACGGAGGGCGTGGTCTCCAGCCAGGGCCGCAGCAGCTCCGTCAGTGCTCTACAACAGCTGGTGATGAAGAGCTCTTCGCTGTCTTTTTAATTAAAATACTATTAATCAAATAAACGACAGCCAAAATAAATGGTTTAATTACGAAATCAATCTTTTTTGCTTGTAAGTATTTCGTTTGTCATTATTTTTTATTTTATAACTTAGTTTTTAAATTAATTCAAATAAAAAGACACTCCAAGATTGCTCAGAATCTACGACAAGTAAGAAGAAATACATTATAGTCATTATTTGAAAAAAAAAACATCTCGCGAGATCTCGCTGGAGCCCCAATCTCGCGAGATTTGCATTCCCTACTCACGCCAGTATCTCCGCGGAGGGCGTGGTCTCCAGCCAGGGCCGCAGCAGGTCCCCGTCGAGCTCCATCTCCACGCCTCGCAGGTGCTGCGTCAGCGCAAGCTCCGGCCAGAGCTCGCGCTGGGTCGGCAGCACGGGGAAGTTTTCCACCTGGGGAATACGGGTTACTGGAGTCAGCGGGTTAGCCAAAAGGTAGTGACTCAGTTTCTACAACTTGTAGGTATCAACGTTTTATTTAATTAATAAAAGAGTGTAGTCTTTATCAGTACTAAGAAGTCATAGACAGCTGAATGGTGAGGTGCAGTAGTGTGTCAAAACCAAGTGATGCCATTGTTGCAGGCTATGCCGCGTCTGATTTAACAAAGAGTACTCGAAATCCTCTATCACTAACACACACACAAAAAATGCCACTTGGTCTCTTCTTATTTCATTATACGACGTGGCTACCCCGTCGGGGATTACAGTCGTGAGCAATATGTATATACTCATATATGTTGTATACTATTTCATGTAGTATATAGTTACCTGATAGTGCGTGAACATGGCGTACAGTTTGACCCGCTGCGTCTGCATCATGTCCCAGCAGGTCCTCTTGGTCCACGCCGCCACTCGGTCCTGCTCCTTCATGAGCGCTTCCGTCTCTAGACGGATCTTCTCTCTCGCTCTATCTCATGTAGTATATAGTTACCTGATAGTGCGTGAACATGGCGTACAGTTTGACCCGCTGCGTCTGCATCATGTCCCAGCAGGTCCTCTTGATCCACGCCGCCACTCGGTCCTGCTCCTTCATGAGCGCTTCCGTCTCTAGACGGATCTTCTCTCTCGCTCTATCTCATGTAGTATATAGTTACCTGATAGTGCGTGAACATGGCGTACAGTTTGACCCGCTGCGTCTGCATCATGTCCCAGCAGGTCCTCTTGATCCACGCCGCCACTCGGTCCTGCTCCTTCATGAGCGCTTCCGTCTCTAGACGGATCTTCTCTCGCTCTATTTCTGCCTGAAAAAAATATTACCATGACATTTAAATTATGCATTATTTATTACCTTGTTTTTTTTTTAAATTTTGGTGCAATTTATTTTTTATTATGTGGATTTTAAAGGCGCCCACTCAGACCTGAAACGTGTCAGAGTTAGTACACAAAAATCCTTTAAGACAACGTTTTTTTTTTGGATAGGTCTGACATGTTGACGTAAAACTTCTTATGATTTCATTTCTTTATATATTTTACTGGATGACCATTGACCGGTACCTATATGAATAATATGAAATGAATATGAATATAAGTACCGGACAAGCAACCGACACGACGCACCCCGACAGGTCTCATTTAGTCAGACAGCCACTTTGGTCAACTCACATTAACAGAACAGTACCTGTTTAGCTCGTTCCTTGGAGTATTCCACTTGCAGGTTGAACTCGTGCAGCGAGGGTCGGTGCAGCGGCGGCGACGCCTCGCTCTCTTCCAGTAGCTCTACCAAGCGAGACCTGGACCAATACAAGGAATGGCGTTACTCTTTGATACCTATTGTGGTGGTTTGTCAGAGAAATAAGGTATTCGTCATAGGGAAGGGTAGCATCTACTCCGGGAGCTGAAATGGCAGTGGGCGAGGTGAATATGCAGAAGAACTGATAGTGTCGTTGGATTCGACAAATATTCGAAAGGGTATCACGCATAGCGTAGACCGGGGCGACAATTCTCACAGGAGGAAGGAGCTTTAAAGAACGTCTACTTTTCTTGTATTTACTTGTAAACTGCGTGCTTTACTAGCGAAGCGAGATACCGTTTTTATTCTGAGCCTACATACCTACTGCTACGGATAGATTTCTCACGATTTCATAATTTTTCCTCATTGGTTGCATAAAGGCATATAGTTTTAAATACATTTATTTATTTATTTATACATTGACCATATCTGGCCACTACAGCTACAAATAACAGCTAACCTTCTCGGTCTCACTAAGGACGCTTCAGCGCGCATGGGTTGCATCCCCGTCTCTTTCATTATAAATTGTTATAACCTACCACCTACCTACATTAAGTTAAACGCCAAACTGACACAAATAAACCTTCTAGGTTTCGTGTCGAAATTTTAACTATAATTTCAGATTTTTTAATGCTAATAAATAAATAAATAACCTCAGTGCCGCCAGACTTTGCACCAGCTGGTCCCGCTGCGCGCGGCACTCCTGCGCCTCCTCCCACACTCGCTGTTCCTCTTGCTGCTCCAGGATCGTTTCTGAAGGAAGCATTAATAGTTAAGTTAGGTAAGTATGTATGTGAAGCATGAGGGGATTTTAAATAGCCATATAAACAATAAAATTATTTAGACGATTTTTTTTTTCTTGTGGTTTCTATTTACTATCTAGATTGACCACTTACTTACTTAGTTAGGAAAGTAATGAATCTATTCGAATACTTACGTTTTTTATTTATTGAGAGGTGACTTAACATGAACAAAATGATGAACGTAAGTATTAAAAATATTTACGCTCATATGTTGTTAGATAATGTAACCAATATTAATTTAATTCTAGCATTTTTGTTAAAACACCGTAAAATACTCACTATCATACGGCTGCACAATAGTGACTCCCTCTTCTGCCCACATGGCCAGATCTGGCGGGACGTATGTGGGCTCAGAGTGGCTCTCATCTAGACAGTACACAGCCAAGTCTCCCGCTCCCGTCAATGCGATTAAAGTCTGAGACGTCAGGTCTATAGATACGTGGCGTAGGCCTCTTCCGTAGCGGTGGGTTACTTGAAGTTTGCGCTCTGGAAAATGTTGCAAATTAAGGATAGTCATTAGTTTCATACACGTCTACCTCTAAATGCTTGATAAGTAATTATGCCTCATTTTGAACAAAAAACACCAACGCACAGCCCGTAAATAGTTCAGTTCCAGAAATAGGCCTCCTCCTATTAGTGTGGAAGGCTATTGCCATAATCACCGCGCTTGCTTGAACATAATGACTACACAAGCGCCATCTACAAAGTCCTACGCCTCAACTCACCGATATTCTCACAATTTTTGCTTGGTCTGACGATGACTGTGCCGAAGTAAGAATACGTCAATACGTATGAGGCGTTGAAGAAACCGTCCATATAGCTGCACTCGTGGCCCGACGCGATTATTGGCCCCATCTTCACTAGCACCGTTGCGCTTTTCTGTAAATGTGATAAATAGTTAAAGGATAAAACAGAGGACATGAGCTTTTGATACGATGTCTTGTGCTCCATTTAAGAGCGACATTATACCCTATAGGTATAAGAAAAAGTTATGATAAATATGATGAGCATTATCTATGCTATTTCTGGCATACAAAATGACACTCCAGTGAAGACTATCAATTTAACAACTTTGTCCATGTATGCAGATGACAGAAGAAAACGGAATCATTTTGCAAACTACTTAAAGCCAGGTGCGAATATCGCCAACGCCATCAACACAACATCGGCAACCGCTGGTACCACATCACACACTAACCTCAGCAGTAAACCTGAGCACATGCACCGTCTTGCTGAGATGCGGGAGGGCCAGCACAGCGTCAGTATCGGCCAGCGGCAGCAGGCGGGAGTAGGGCCCCTGCATCTTGCCGGCCAACTTATTGTCTTTGCCAGTCTCTGCATTGATCACCATTATACGCTCGCCTGGGGATTGTTGTAAGTAGTTAGTTGAGCAGAAACATCATTATGGTTATACCTATTTATAGCGAAGCGAGCTGAAGCGTCCGTAGTCGCTACCTTCAGTGATCGTAATTGATTATGAAATGAAATTAAGCAACACATGGTGGCATGGTCAGCCATTGATGGGTGATCTATTCCAAGTGGTTGTCGTCTGTTCGTGCTTCGGACGGCACGTTAAGATGTGGGTCCCAATTGCTGTTTCGGCAGCAGTCGTGAAGCCTAGTCAGCGGCCTTCGGGCAGCTTGAAAACATCTGACTGTCGGGTTGACCACTTATCCGACAACTCTCCTAGCACAAGCTTGCTTGAGCCGTGCCGTTCCCCATAGATATATCATTGTGTGAATATCTTACAAGCTTTGACGTCCATCAGCTATATGCTATATCTAGCATCGCTATACCTAGCTAAAAAAGATACGTACCTATAGAGTATTTATCAGACACCAGCAGCAGCCCGAAGGCGCGCCACACGCTCGCGACGCGCGCGAGCCAGGCGGCGGCGAGCGCGCGGCCCAGCGACGCGTAGCGGACGAGCACTAGCGAATGATACACACACACTCACGCCTTGCACTAATGTACTCCCTTGCGGGGTAGGCAGAGGTGCATTGCTGCACCCACTTTTCGCCAGTGTTATGTTTTAGTCCCAATGTAATAGGGGGCGAGCCTATTGCCATTTTACGGGCACATCCAAGACCCGAGAACAAATATCTGTGTTTAAACAGATATCTGCCCCAGCCGGGAATCGAACCCGGGACCGAAGCTCAGTAGTCAGGGTCACTAACCACTACGCCATTCGGTCGTCAACTACGCCGTTCGGTCGTCTTACAAGGTATGTCACTTTGACATCCACCACCTCGCTATATCTAGCTAAAAAGATACACACCTATAGAATACTTATCAGACACCAGCAGCAGCCCGAAGGCGCGCCACACGCTCGCGACGCGCGCGAGGCAGGCGGCGGCGAGCGCGCGGCCCAGCGACGCGTAGCGGATGAGGAGTAGCGAGTGATCTTCTGTTAGCTGAGGGGTATCATAACATAAGCATTAATGGTGAAAGTTATGAGGTAGCTAGGTTTAAGCTTTTGGCAGCTGGAGTTGTCAGCGGAAATATTTCGACCTATACCATCCATCTACATATTTGGTAGGTAGGTAGTGAAATACGGTGCTTTGTGTTCAGATTGATACGAATGCGCAAACATTCTATTCTATTCTCTGTGGGGGCGTATGTACCTGCACCTGGCTCTCTCGAGTGGAACCTTTGTGCATATCCCCAAGGTCTAAACTGCCTTCCTAAACTCGGACCATTTCCGACCACGCTGGTCCACTGCGGGTTGGTGGGATCACGATGTGCTAAATCTAGATATGCAGGTTTCCTCACGATGTTTTCCTTCACCGTAAGAGCGATGGTATACATTGTACTTAAATTCAAAGAACTCATTGGTACATGTCAGCGCCGGGATTCGAACCCGCATCTCTGGGGTGAGAAGCGGGCGCTTACCCGACTAAGCTACCACCGCAACCTTATTTACAGTAGCAGTCAAAAATACATTATATTAGAAACTCTACCCACAAACCTTGTAAACAACCATATGCCCAGCACTCATCGCCGCCGCAACCATGTACCTCCCGTCGCTTGAAAACACAACTTTCGACACGATCTGGTGCGTGACACATTCGCGACACACGTCCGTCAGAGCTTGCGTCCCGCTGTCCCATTCTAGCAGGACCACCCCGTAGTTTGGACCCACTTCGCCGAATATAGCTAGTATGGGGTCGACTGGACTCGCTTCGAATGATATGTCATTGCCGATTATTTGTTTTCTTGCCAGCTGTGGATGGGAGATGTGAAGGTATAAGTATAACGCACAGAAATAATGGCGGCCGGATTGATATTATCTCACTCTATGTCTAATCTGACTGTAGGTACTCTTTTCTGCTCACACTTATATGCAAAGGCCGCCATTTTTTTTTCTTTATCGGAGCGAGTTTCTCAGAGTACATTTTTTATAACAGAGGTAGGTACTACTCAAGGGGAGGTGGTATTACACTACTTAAATTATGTAATAGCTAGGTAGGTACTTATGTAGGTTTCAACTTACCAGCCGACAACTTCTCAGATCAAATATGCACAATACTCCGTTTTCATCCATGGTAGCGATGGTTTTAAAATAAGGGGCTATTAGCTGAACCACTTTTATGTGTCTGAAACAAACAACGAATAGACTCAATTCAAATCACTACGTCGTGCATGTAAACGTTTGGGAAGCCTCTCATTTCTTAATTCCTTCATTCTGGTGGTGACTAAAATGGTGGATTTCTACCTAGGTATAGAAATTTACTGGACATGCCGCAAGAACTTGAGACTCCACTGATGCGTTCTCGTAATTATGTCACCGGCCCAGGCCTCAAGTTATCTATTGCTAGTAATACCTATTTAAGATTTTTTCTAAGAAATGTTCGCTAACCTCTGTTTAAACGTGACACACACTAGAGCCACCACATCGTCACATTCACTTATTCTATACACCAGCCCGCTGTCAGTCCACGCCACCGCGCCCTCGCTCCAAACTGACGATATTAGGCGAATCAGTGGGTCGTGAGGGCGTAAGGTTTGGGCCACTATCCATTGCTGTTCAGGCGCTTTTTTTAGGTACTGGAAAAAGGTAGTTAGTTAGAAACATAGACTACTTAGTTTTTTTTAGATAGAACCTACCTCTTATTTGTGATTAATAGATAGTATTTTGTTTTTTTTTCTACAAAAGACTGCTGGGTGGCATATAGATAACAGATAAGTATACTTTCAAGAGCACTTACTCTAAGATTCATATCCGGTCCGTAAATGAGTAGCCCATTACCGAGAGTACAAACATGAGTTTTATTGTCACCAGTAATGTCCATCGCCCATTCCAAGTTCTTTACCATACCGATGCCATCGGATAAGAACTAAAATATAAACACCAAACAGATTTATATAAGGTATATTTATTCTTAAAATAGCTGTACTCGATAGAAAAAAAAAGTTTCAGTTGACTTCATAAACATTAATTTACTTTTGTACCTTGTCAAACCCAAAATTTCACAAATTGGCAAAATTTTGTTTACTGAATGTAAATTTAGACCAGGTACAAAACTGTTCCTACTTACATATATCTAAGTAGGTATTAGTCGAAAGTTGGTAAGTACTAATATCAGAAAACTCACCGAATACAGACAGCCCTTAGCATCAACCCCATACAGCATGTTATCCGTACTCCAACAAACCCCCTCAATCTTCGCCTCACCAGCACCGCGTTCCTCTGAGCTCCTCCTCATGACCACGCTCTGTGTGTAGCAGATGCCCACTTCCCAGACTATGAGGCCGTCGCCCCAGCACTCGCAGACGAAGAGGCCGCTGTGGCTGGCCCTGGAAATAGAGAGGTGGGTCGGTTAGGATGCTCCCCAGACCTGACATGATAGAGTCAATAAGAAGGGAGTATAGAAGGGATGAGTAAGTGGCGCCATCTATCGTCGATTACAGGTAAAATCTGCAGCATTCTACAGTTGGTCATGGGTAAGCACAAATGACATAAGTAGGTAGTTCTGTAGAGGGTTTAGCCATAAAGCTAATTTATCTAGACCAGTAGGTCTGTGAATTTAGCAGCAGAAACTAGCAGCAATTTTTGTATGGCCAAAAAAAGGCAATTTTAGCAGAATTCTGTTAGCACTACATGCTAGAGAATATATCAATGAACTTATAGACATATATCACATTTACCAACGTGCTCCGGGAGATTAATTACGTCACAATTACTTTACGGCGTGGCGTGCGCCTTATAAAGTGCAGCTAGCAGCAGTTACCAGTTTTGCTAAACTGCTAGCTGCGTGTCCTAAGGCGCGGGTGTGTGACGATGACGTCATGTCATCCAAAATCGCTGCTGGCTGGCAGCGATTTTAATAACGCCGAAGTAATTGTAATGTAATTAATCTCCGGGAGCACGCTGTTAAATGTTTTGTATGCCCATAAGTTCATTGCAGTGTCCTCTATCATGTAGTGCTAAGCGTATCGTGTAGAATTGGTATTTTTCTTAATAATTATGAAAAAATAGTCGCCCATATAGGAAAATTTTATGTTAATCAAGTTAAAACTTGATAAGAACTAAATCTACCACTCACCGAGTGTATGTAATGGATAGACGATGGTATATAGATCGTAGCAATAACTACTTTACATACGTACATGGTCAAGGGACTTCAAAATAATGAATTAAATTGTAAGTAACTGAAAAATAGTCAGGCTAGGAAAGAATGTGAAGGAGTTTTTCACTAAATTAATTATCAGTACCGTGGTCTAGTTGGTTAAGAGATCTATACGTTTGTCCTTTACAGTCGTTGGTTCGCGACACACCGCGGATCTTTCTTTTGTTTTATGTTATTAGTGTGAAGCGTTTTTCTTTTTGTATTTTATTTATTTTGATAGTGTAAAGCGTTTTTCTTCTTTTATTTTATTTTGATAGTGTGCAGTGTTTTGGGATTTAACGTTTAATGTTTTTGATGGATGTTCGACATGTTAAACTGCTCAACATTAAATTTAATTTTGCTAATGGGTGCAGATAGGAAAATATTATGTTTTGTAAATAAAGTTAAACCTTGATAAGAATAAAAATCAGCAAGCTGGGTGTGTACAAACATAATTATATATTAAGTATAACTTATAGGTGACACATCTCATAAAAGCGCCATCTATATACATTTTAATTAACTATCTTGTACTCTTTAATACATATTGTGTGTAAAATGACGCAGACGCAATGATAATTAGCATTAGGCCTAACCTACGTATTTGATTATGAATTGATGACGCATCATGATGCTATGAACTACTAAGTGTATCAATAAACATCATAAATCAACTATACCGAATGACAACTTACTTTGAAATAATAATTACATTTAAGTATTATATATTGATCCAGTAGCTAGTTAAAATAATTTTATTTATCAGTGTATGTAAATAAAAGTTACCAAGACAAAATGTATTTATATTGTTCAAATCCACATTAGAAACTACATCAGCATATTAAATTATTTTTATTTTATTGCGATGAGTGTTGTTGCACGCTACTGACCAACAGATGGCGTTACTGATATCTTAATAATAAAAAATAATAATACCACCCACCCGATGCCGGGGAGAACCCCTGTTCCTCATCTCTGTCTTGCCTTTATTGGTTGTCCAGAGAGAAAACTGACGAGGAACAGGATTTCCCACCTCTTGCTTGCCTTCATTGGCTGGCTTGAGTGGTGTACCGCTAGAGCAGAAATGCTCGAGGTAGGATGTATTACCCAGTAAGGTGCTTGTAGGGGTCTTGACCGATAACGCGATTGCTCTGAGAGCCGTGGAATACCTCTCCTTCCTTACCACCTCATGCCATGTTGCCCCCTTGTTGCTACGCCACTGTAATGTACTAGCGACTGTTTTGGGGGGCCCATTTAATGTGCGTGCGAGTCACCCCCTGCCTTTTTATCCGTGTGTGAAACATATAGGTCTGGCAGGGGTCATAGTCCTTCCATAGTCCCAGTTACCCAGTACATTTAGCTCCCCCTTCCATAACCCTGTATTAGTTTTCTCCATATCCTACAATAGTCCTGCACTAACCGGGGGTTTTCCTTGGGTTTACTTCTATAGTCGGTTAGTGTCACATTTCATATAGATTAATGTTGTCAAAAGGGCCTCTACATGTTGGCTTCGGCCCCATGTACGCCTTCCAAATGCCCGGGACCCCATGGTCCCGAGATGGTAACGACACAACATAAAAATAAACTTTATTGCACAAAAAACAGTTTAGGTAGATAGTTACATTTTCCCGTGGGTACACTAATATTACACTATAATTTGCACATATCATAAAATAATAAATTTCAAATAGAAATGAATCTTAAATGGTGTTTTGCATGAAGAAGAATATTTTAATCGAAAGCACACACATTCCCTCTACGTGCAAATTGTAAGTTGTTAAATTAAACACATTTTATACCTACACATTCACGTCGTTCTGGGACCGAGTCCGGAGCTCCAGCAATGAGCTGATAGCAGCTGTCAGCGACGATATTTACGGAAATGGCTTCATTAAGCACTGGCTTCTCATGCACCAGTCGGGGAATAAGAAGTAGGCGAAGGCATTTAAAGTTTGTGTAATTTTTAATTGTAATTTGTCCATTGTTTTACTGCCCCTATTCTAAAGGCAGATATCCAATGCTGACTAAATCATCTTATTACATAATTATAGGTTACTAGCTGTTCCCGCGAGCTTCGCTTCGCCTTAAAAAGTTTTCCCGTGGGAATTCCGGGATAAAAAGTAGCCTATGTTCTTTCCCAGGGTCTATACCATATGTATACCAAATTTCATTCAAATCCGTTCAGTAGTTTTGGCGTGAAAGAGTAACAGACAGACAGACAGACACAGTTACTTTCGCATTTATAATATTAGTTAGGATTAGAAAATCTCAGTTGGTATTTATTTATAATTAAGTAAAAAAATATAAAATCAAATATTTATTAAAAATAGTTTTCGAAACTTAACAAATTAAGATTTAAGGGCTGATTTTTCAATGGTCAGATAAACGTTGTTTCTGCCCATTGAAAAATCAGCCCTTAAGGGCTCCTTGGTCGGTGGGTTTACTTAATTTATTAAGTATACCCACCGACCAAAGGTGTCACGACCGCGACCGCGCCCACGACCGCGCCCACGACCACGACCGCGACCGCGCCCGCCGCGCCCACCCCCGCCGCTCCCGCGGCCAAGGCGCCCGCCGCGCCCCCGACCACGCGCCGAGGGCCCTCGCCACCATTGCGGGCTCTGCACAAACTGAAAATAAGAAAATTCCGTTTTAAATCACATCAAAGAAGTTTGTAGAGGTAAAATGATTAAAAAGGGCAAATTATAATTAGGTACTTTTATACTGTAGAAAAATAACAAATTTGTAATCGTACGCGTGCCATAGTAAAGTGGGAACTTGTAAAATTGAGCATTACTTCATTGTTTTAAAATAACGTATTTTCAAACTTACGCAAATAAACGGCTGCGGCGGCGGCTGCGGTGCAGCCGGAGGTGGCTGCGGCGCAGGCGGAGGCGGCTGCGGCGCAGACGGTGGCGGCTGCGGCGCTGGCGTAGGCGGCTGCGGCGACGACGCAGCATCCATGTAGCTGAAACTTCGTTGAAAAAAAATACCAAGGTTATGACCAATTCTAATAAATATAAATAATACTAGTGCGTGCCTCCGCTCTCTAAAGACACCGAGATCTCGAAAGCAGTGAGTTGGTTGAAGTTAGTACAGTACATACCAAGGCGCGGGCATGGCGAACGGCGGCGCCACCTCCGTGGGCGGCCACGGCGCATACGGCGCCGGCAGCGGAACCGCACATGGAGGCAGCGGCCACGGGGGGTAAGACGGAACCGGTATGTACCGGTACTGATATCTGAAATTTAATAAAAAAATATTATTATAATTAATTAGGATACGGATTAATTTGACATAATATATTCACTATTCTAGTCTTACTGCCAGTATAAAACTTTACTATCTATCGATGACTGGTAGTCACATTTAGGCTCTGTTTCACAATGTCTAGTTAGTGACTACCTGTGAGATAAAATACATGCTGGCACTGTCAAAAAAATTCTACTATCAGTCATACTATCAGTCATACTATCAGTCATACTATCAGTCATACTATCAGTCATACTACCAGTCAAGAAATTTATACACACCTCGGTAGGCGAGCGGGCGCGAGGCGGGGTGGCGGCAGTCCCGGCGGCGACGGTGGCTGGGCAGCCGGCGGCGACGGTGGCTGGGCAGCCGGCGGCGACGGCGCCAGTGGCGGCTGGGCAGCCGGCCGCGGAGGCACCACCGGCGGTGTCGTCGATGGCTGGTCAGCCGCTGGCGAGGCCCTGTAAACCCATATATCGCAAGTGGTTAGCCGGCGATTTGCTGCGTGATTGTGAAATTGTTTGTTTTAAAGAGCGTGCCTCCGCTCCGCGGTTAAAGTTAGTACAGTACATACCTAGCCGCGAACGGCGGCGCCACCTCCGTCGGCCACGGCGCATACGGCGCCGGCAGCGGCACCGCTAATGGTGGCAATGGCCAGGCCGGGTACGGCGCCGGTGCGGGCACCGAAACATACCGGTATCTGAAATTTAATAAAAAAAATATGATTATAATTAATTATGATACGGATTAATTTGACATAATTATATCCACTATACTTGTCTTGCCACTGCCAGTATAAAACTTTATTATCTACCGATGACTGGTAGTCACATTTAGGCCCTGTTTCACAATGTCTAGTTAGTTAGCTACCTGTGCGGTTGGGCCGGGGGCGGCGGCGGCACCACCGGCGGCGGCATCACCGGCGGCGGCACCACCGGCGGCGGCACCACCGGCGGCGTCGTCGGTGGCATGGCCCTGTAAAACCATATATCGCAAGTGGTTAGCCAGCAATTTGCTGCGTGATTGTGAAATTGTTTGTCGTCCAAACATGTGGATGTGAGAAATGAAGTGTTAAGGTACTTTGTACTCACCCGGGCAGCTGCGGCGGCGGCGGCGGCGACTGCACAGGTGATTTACTGTAAAAAAATATATAACTTGTTATATGAATGAAAGAAAGAAAGAAAGAGGAAGGGTTAGCCAGGTAGCAATGACCCAATAGCCATTGTGATCATAATCTTACAGTGGTAAGTACATTGCCAAGAATGGCATATCACCGACACCGGCCACTGTGTGTACTGGAGCCTTCACATAGACTACTCTTTCAATTGTCAGTGTCAACTGGCACTGTCAAAGTAAGTACCATTATTTTATTTTGTTATTAACCTCAATATTGTCCTTTTAGGTAGGTAGGTAACTTTGATTTTGCAGATGGTAAATGTATGTTAAATCTACATTAGTTTGTTGAGACAAATAAAGATTAGTACAGTGCATAGTAACTAAAAAAATTAAGGTTTCTTTGAAACTCTAATCTAGTGGAATATGCAATAACAAAAATAAATTTTAAAGTACAAATTATACAATTATACTACAAAATCATCAAATACACCAATCATTTGACTATAATATATATATAAAACACCTCACCTCCTTAAACTTTAAAGCACTGAAATCACAATTTTATTGCATGTGACAAGTGGCTTTTCAGTATATATGTATATTATACTCTATGCAAGTGGCTATCAGTCAATATACTCAAGTAGAATCAAGTACAGTCAGCTGCATAAGTAGCTGCACACTTTTGTACCTTGTTAAACTCACTAACTGCCTATTCAAACATTGACGGTTTCTATTCTATTCTGATAGGGGGTAAAGTTCCTGTACGTGGCTCTCTCGAGTGGAACCTTTGTACATATCCCCTTGATTTCAGCTCAGCCAGCCTAGCTCCCGAGTAAACTGGAGTAGCAAGCCTGGGTGTTGCAATAGTGAGGAAGGCGCTCTGTTGGTCCAAGAATAGATAATCTTGTTGACGGTTTGTTATGTAGTCAATTTGACAAGGTACAAAAGTGTATAGCTAAGTACTTATGCAGCTGACCGTACCTATCCAAAAATTTACTCTATCTCTGTTACTATTTACCTTGCTATTAGTTGCTATTTAATTTTAATGAAACCTTAATAGCATGCAAAATTAATTAATAATAAATAAGAAATAATTGATCTTTAAAACATTGGTACCCATCAAAATAAACGGCTTCTCAAGTCGATGATGAATGAATGCCTTAGAATTTGTACAATTTTATACCAACACTCTTACAGTGAATGAAGATTTTGTGAAGAAAACTGCACATCATCACAAACAGAAGACATCATCAGAATGATACAAAAAAACTTTGGAATTTTATTCGTGAAGTTTATGACTTCTCAAAAAGCCAAAGCCACCTCTTCAACCGAACTACCTACTTAACTTAAAGAGTCGGCCCATAAATGTAGTGAGTCACTACATTTATTAGCCGACAGGGGCTAAGTTAGCAAACAATATCGTAGAAAAACAAATGAACAGAAATTAACCTTGCTATTTAGCCAAATCACACATTACACCATCATATTCTTTCTTCATGCTCCCTACTGATAAAAGTACTGCGGACAGTGCACTGATCTTGACAACTTGATACCCTTTGAACACATCTGTAATCTCAGATTTTCATCTGGAATATTTCCAAAGATCTGGAAAATTGCAGCTGTTACACCAATACATAAAGCCAGTGATAAAGAGAACCCTTCTAACTATAGGCCTAAGTCTTCGCCCACTTTCCTAGATCAAAACTACTCGGCAAAAACTTACTTGTAAAACCAACGCGGACGTGGGAAAATGGCGTACCAGCCCGCATGCTTGATGAAATCTGCACCATATTTAAAAAAACACCCTCAGTGCTAGTCACTTATCGACGTATCATTTTAATTATGGGCATTACACGTAATTTTCCATAATGGCCAGGCCATTTTGAAATTCAACTATTACGAATACGTACGAATAAACTGTGATCCTGGCCGACAAGAACCAGATCCTACCGGCTACTACTACTCAAATTAACTAAGTACAATAATAAAAGAATGAAAGAAACTTACTCATCCAAGTCATTAACAATAAATTAAATTTAAAGAGAGAAATAAACTTTTCAACTTACTTTTCCATAGTAGTACAGCATAGACTAAATAGAGATACTATTTCGTTTTTGGTAGGTACTATTTCCAATTCCATGCTTCCCGTTTATAATATTCTCTATGATTTTCACCGCGAAGTACTTTTAGTTTAGGCCGTCTCCGCACCTCGAATATTTTTATTCATGTTTAAAATAATTATTTAACTATGTCATTATTATTCATAAATTATTAGAAAAAAAAACAATATTATAGTTACAACAACCAAGCAAACAATAAAATATTGAAGACATAATATATTGAAAAGAAAAAAAAAAAAAAAAAAAAAAAACACGCACTCACGCCTTGTACTAATGTACTCCCTTGCGGGGTAGGCAGAGGTGCATTGCTGCACCCACTTTTCGCCAGAGTGTATGTTAGTCCCAATGTAATAGGGGGCGGGCCTATTGCCATTTTACGGGCACATCCAAGACCCGAGAACAAATATCTGTATTTAAACAAATATCTGCCCCAGCCGGGAATCGAACCCGGGACCATCGGCTCGGTAGTCAGGGTCACTAACCACTACGCCATTCGGTCGTCAATTTATTGAAAAGAAATATTCCAAAAGTTCTACCAATGCATGCAATGCCATTTTTGACTTGGAAATATTTATACCCATATTTGCCACAATAGTAACTGCATGCTATCCCGTATTTGGCCACTACATTCGACAGCTAAAATATTTGAAATCTTTCATTCGAACTTGATACAATGATTTGCCGCGTAAAATGGCTGCAGCCTGCATTTTTTTCATATTTTTTTACATACGAGCATAGAGAAAATTATTAACTTTGTACGAGTAAAGTGCAAATTGTTGCCAGATATTAAAATGTTAACACTCCGGTACACGCATTCGATTTTTTTCATGAAAGTGCTATGTACCAAAAGAGTAGATATTAATGTTTTTGGAACTAAACAGATTTTGTAAATGGGAGTTTCTTTTGACGTTTAAAAGTTCCAAAATCGACCAATAGATGGCATCCGGCCTGTCGTTTTTTGTGAGCTGCATTCTTCTGAAGGGACGGAAGATGTCATAAATGGTACGAAGCTGTCTTAAACTAGTTAACACTTAATATTATGCATAATATAACAGCTAGTTATCGCATATGGTTGAATTGGGTTTTTGCTAGAAAAAAATATGCAGTGCTATTGAGTATGAAATTTTACTAGCGCCATCTATAATCGGTTTTTGTGTATGGTTGTTGTCTATGGTTGAAAATCTCCCACTACATAGAGTATTATGTTCCTTGCACTACATGTTTACGGTAGACGGTAGATTGAACCGGATTACGATGTATCTGCTATATGGAGATGGAGACACTGGCTGGACCTATATTTTTTTCATAAACGTCAAACCACGTTAATCTGAGATTTATTTTAGTCACGCCACAGATTAAAATCCTAACTATCCCTTGATCCTTTAATTCGAAAGTATTCTGACATTTCATAAGAGATACTACTAAAAAAGCTCTTTACCGAAATAAGGTAAAATTTGGATGTATTTTAGGACAATAAAAATTAAAATGACAGATAATGTACCGAATTAATTTTTATTACTTTATTTGATTCTTTAGCTGGCATCACTTCCTGCTAAATTCAGGGATAATAAACCTTTTTAATCGATTTCAAAAAAAGATTTTCGATTCGGTACATATGTATGTAAGATTATTGATCAAAACATGTTTGTATGTGTTTGGATGGTTTTGATGTGACGTAGTAGGTCTATGGATAGACGTGTGACCAAAGAGTATGTAAAAGCTAACGCTAGTGTGACGCCTGTCATTTTTTACTTTTTTATTGCCCATATATTTTTATTGAGACGATGGAAAAAGTCCTTAAGTGCCATCATATCCCCGTTTTGTGAAACTTGAAATGTTTTTATTTTTATAAAATTACTGACGCATAGGAAAAATCTGAGAAGGTTTTTTTTCCTTTGTTCCCAGCCAGTCACACCTCAACCAGTCACACTGTTACTCGTTGGGAATTTTATGTTCAAAATTCTCAAAGGGAAAAAGCTAGCTTACTGATGCCTTCTGCAATATTGCAGTATATTTAACATAGCATTAGTATATTAACAACTAAAAACGATAATATTTCGTTCAAATATTTAGTTAAATGTTAGAAAAATTGGGGTCGTTTCGTGTCGGTCAGATTGAAATCAGTCCACACTCTGTTACTCGTTGAAACACCCTTTTCCTTCATTCCCAACGTGTCACATACAACTGTAACACTGTAACTAGTTGGGACTATGAAAATAAAAAATCCCAACAAGTCACAGTAGGTAACTTGTTGGGATTTTCAATGAAGAATTTTCCACCATAGACAAAAACCGATTATAGAATAGAATACACTTTATTTGTACACCCCAAAAGAATAATAAAATATTCAAGTTGTAACTTAATTTGGATGCGGAAAGCTAAAGATCACACCCAGTGGCGTGCTTTGGGAGAGGCCTACGTCCAGCAGTGGACTCCTATAGGCTAAAGATGATGAACCTAAATAGGGTACAAAAGGCGGTCTTATCACTAAAAGCGATCTCTGCCAGACAACCTTTGGATGGAGGGAATAAGAGATTTAGGTAGATGGCGCTAGTGAAACCTCATCAAGTCTTAAACGAGTAACGGGAGAACAGTTGGGATTTTTTCTAGTTTATGTTCCCATCCAGTTACAGCGGCTGGTTTGGAATTCAGAAATAAATCATTCCCAACGAGTAACACTCCCATCGAGTAACACTGTGACTAGATGACACACTTTTCATGAAGAATTCCCAACTGTATACAGTGTGACAGGTTTGATGTGTGACTCGATGGGAACAAAGGTTTTTTTTAGGATGATACGGAGGGTTATTCCTATCATTAGAAAAATTATGAGCGTTGTTCAATTTTTTCAGACATACCCTATTCATTGTCTATATATAGTATGTATATATAGGTATATTATGTTTATTTATATAACATTTCGTAAAGTTTTCAAGAACTACCTTCAATATTTACAATATAAATAAATACACATGCAATGTCATTACATGATACTGGCAGAAATGGTTGCCACACCCGGCAGATTGCCATAAATAAAATTTCAAAGAAGAACACATAGATAATATTAGGTATGATAGGCCTAGGCACCTAGTTTTTTAGGATTGCTGAATTAGTAAAATGAATAAGGCCCGATTTTTCAATGGCAGGATAATAGGTCAAATAACTATCAAACGAATAAATTTATTTGGCTGTTTATTGGCTTGATAGTTGCTAAACCATTTTTCAATTGTGATTTATTCCATAGATAACTATCTTACCGATTTTTCTACTTGAACTCTGGAAAGGTGAAACAAATATATGCAGACACTAGTGCTAAAGCAGGACAGACTACTATTTTGATTGTCAGAGTCAACTGTCACTGTCAAGCCACAAGCCTCACTGACTGTTTGGTTTGGTTGTTTCAATTTTGGTATTTATATTTGTTATTTTTGGATCGCAATGGAATCACAAAAAAGAGAGCGTTCGGCGAATTTGCTGCAAATAATAATGCTGAAGTTACTGTGTTAGTGAGTTTGGTAGATAAATTCAAACATGTCGGTCATAGAAAATAAAAAGACCGATGCTGCAACACATACTCGTAAAGATAAGGAGACTGCATGGAAGAAAATTGAGTTTTCTTTTAACTCCAGTGGTATAACTGCAAGTGTCCGCTCATGGAAAATCCTAAAGTACGAGGGCATCAAAAAACAATGAAGAAGAAGTCTTCTCTGCAAAGGCAGGAGATGTACAATACTGGAAGTGCGCCCTCAAATTTACCTTCATTTAACGATATAGAAGAAAAGGTGTTTATTAGGCATTTGCTCCAACATTAGCATTCAACGTATCCTTAATTTAAATTTAATGAATAAAAACTGAAAGAAATAACACCTATGTTTTATTATCAAGTACTGGATGGTTTCTCTCTTTTCTCCTCAGCCTATAGCAGTCCACTACTGGACATAGAAGATCATCCCGCCAAGCAGGAGGGATGTCTTAGATACTTATATATAGCATAGGTTACCTACTTATCATAAAATGAAACTATATGTACCTTAATATTTTATTATGAAGGAAGTGCTGCTACATTCCTGTTTTATAAAATTAATGCTTAAAAATAAATCAAAAATAATGTTTGTAGTCTGGCGCCTTTCGGCGATGAAATTCTTTTGCATCCCACATGCTGTAATGATCAGGCCGGCGTTTTGACGACTCTGACTTTCCTTTCAACAGGATTAATATATTCGTTCATTACCTACTGCCTCTTTTTCGATCGCCTAATCATCAATATCATTGAAAATATCCATTGAAAAGACGATTATTCTCTGCGCTTGTATAGTTTAGAATTGGTATAAACACAAAAAAGAACTTACTTAATAACCTCAAATGTCAAATTATCAATCGAATAAGCGCTATCTGGCGGCCCAAGCAGCAGATAGATTTATTCTCCAGGTAACTGAGTTATTGGACGAATAAGTTCTATCTGACTGTTGAAAAATTCAATATTTCGCTATCTGTCGAATAAACGCTATCTGGTTGTCTATCTGAGCATTGAAAAATCGGCCCTAAGTGAATAATCTATACTCGTCGAAATATAATAGGCCCGTTTGGACAGCTACAAAATGTATGGTTGCTGGTGTCAAATCTAAATCATAAAAAATCTCAACAATAAGTAACTTTTCGTGCTTTAAAAGTTCTTTTTCCTTTCAGCCGTTAAAAAATAAGCCAGATTATGTTCTTTTTATATATTTCATCAAGTAAATGAAGAGAAAATAGCAAATTTGTGTATCTGTCCAAACGGGCCTATTGTATTTCGACGAGTATAAGGTGTTTGGCGGAGAAGCAGACTAGCGAAGTGTTGGTCGATAAACAAGATTAATTATGAAGGTTAGAATTCTAATTATAAATTCATAAGACGGTACATATAAATCCCCTGGATATAATAATTTCCATAAGTCACTGCTTTTCTGACCAATAAAATCATTTGTTGCAGAAAAATCGATTAACACAGAAGAATTGCGCAAGATGAAGATTAGATTTGTCCAATTGAAGGAGTACAACAGAAGCCATATTCTCAATGAGACAATAAAATTATTAATGGGAAAATTTCGATATGAACAAAGAAACCTGGATAATAATTATGGTGGAAAGCTTACATGATGGCTTGGGGTTTCTCTGATGGATCGTATCAGAACAGAAATGAGGTTATCCGTCAGAGGACTAAGGTTACCAACATAGCTGTCAAAATATGCAAGCTGAAGTGGCAGTGGGCTGATCATATGTGTGGCTGAGGATAGAGTGTTGTGGTGCTCCTTGGGAGAGGCCTTCAGTAAGAGAATGATGTGGTGCGATCATGTATATTTTAATTTAATAAAATAAGTTCAGTTAAAATATATTTTTTATTTATAAACAATTTAATCACAGACAAAATTATGTATTTTATATCATAGGTTTACAGACTTCAATAAATTAAAAATAAGAGCCTAGTGGTAGAATTACGATGTTAAGGGCCTGTTTCACAATGTCTGGGTAGTGGCTACCTGTCGGGTAAAATACATGCTGTCACTCTGTTATTATTTTTTTGACAGTGACAACATGTATTTTACCCGACAGGTAGCCACTACCCAGACATTGTGAAACAGGCCCTAAGACTGAACAACCATCACTGACAATCCATCTATATCGTTCAAATTAAAATTAGTTCATATAAAAAATGCTTGAGGTGCGAGCCGGGTCAAATTGATGTGGTCAAGTGTAACAGGCGGCAGCTTGTATAGGTCTCGAGCCACGTACATCAGGATATTATACAGATCGGTCCCTTGGAACACCCAGATGATGTTCTGCAGGTCCTTCTTCATGCTCCCGTTGCCGCGGTATATGTACTACGGTATATGGTGGTTCTGGAATGTTGTGGCGTCAGCTTCATCATGATTGTTCGTTCTGAAAAGATAATATAAATATTATTTTAAAACTTTTATTATTTTGAAGTTCAATGTTCAAATGCAGAGTACATTCTATTCTATTCTCTGTGGGGGTGTTAGTGTGAATAAAAGATTTATTTTATTTGTGACGACATCTCACGACTATCTGCCCCAAGCAAGGCATAGCCTGTACTATGGGTGTTGGTCAGCTGATCATATGGATATGGATGATATGGACAGGATCCAAGAACAAATATCTTTCCCGGCCGGGAAACGAACACAGGACCTTCGTCATAGCAGTCAGGTTCATTCAGTAAGTCCATTAATAATGAAAAGTTTAGATTATAGTTAATCTACCAAGATTATAAATTAACCCGCAAGGGAGTACATTAGTACAAGGCGTGAGTGTGTGTTTTTTTGTGTGTGTGTGTGTTTTTTTTTATTATAAATTAATGTATTTTTACACCTACCTCCACATAATATGATGGCGGAGCTGGTGATAGTGATGATGTGAGAGTCTTCACTCTGAAACATTGTATACATAGATAAACGTTAATAACTATAGAAAAGACTACATTTATTTAGGTTTACATTCCTGCCACGTTCGCCTAAGGTGCACTAATGATGAAGAGTTATTATCTGCATGTTTCCCTTAATGCACCTTAGTTACCGAAGGGGACCACTGGGAGGTGTGGCTAGGAATTTCAGTATTATAAATTAAGGTAAATCATGTGATGAAAATATTTGTTTTGTTACATTTAAAGACACATAATTTTCATATATTTTATAATACATCATGAAAGAGTTTTTCTTAATCTCAATAATATTTTTGATTAAAAAGAAAAACTCTTTGTT
Source organism: Plutella xylostella (assembly GCF_932276165.1). Taxonomy (NCBI): domain Eukaryota; kingdom Metazoa; phylum Arthropoda; class Insecta; order Lepidoptera; family Plutellidae; genus Plutella; species Plutella xylostella. The sequence continues at coordinate 2,576,703 of NC_063984.1, read as the reverse complement.
TCCCCTTCATCTAACTACATCTAACTAAGTCATGCATTAGTAGCTATTATGAAGGCATTAATCATAATTTGGATGAACATACATATTATTATTACACCACTTTATGTAGTGAAAAATTTAAAATTGTGCCTTCAGTAAACAGTTGGTATCTCTTTGATGATAATGATGTCATGCATTAATTTATCCTGTTACGTGTATATCCAATTCCAGGAGTAAAGACATCTGATATAATCAAAAACTACCCTTATTGGGATGTAATAAGGGTTCTGTCAAATGTATTACCCCGTGGAATGGGATATAGGTATGTTCATTTTATTGCATTAAAATAATATTAGAGTATAATTATAATTGATTGTATACATTATAATAATCGTCATGCATTAATTATGTGGTGAAATCGGTGCCTTCAGTAATCAGTATGTTACTCAATGATTATAATAATTGGTATAAACAGGGCACTACTTATTGTAAGTTAATTCATGCATTAATTTATCCTGTTACATGTAGGTATGTTCATTTTATTGCATTAAAATAATATTTGATTATTGTATAATATTGATATTACATTGTAATAATCGTGAAGCATTAATCATGAATAAGGTGGTTTTGTTTATAATGAGCACACAACATACAAAATCTATCTGGTGAGATACAATCATTGTGTAATGTTCTTTGACATAAAGTGCACTTCCATGTTGTTTTATTATTATTGAGGCTTAATACAGAACGTCCACAAATATAACATATATCTTTAATGCAGTCACTGTGACCAAGTATACAATGCTGTAGGTAAGACCTATAACCTTGGGGAGTGAAAAATTTATCATTTAAATTACCTTTGGTTATTATTTTTTCAATAAACATTATCACGTAAACACCACAATTGTGACCATCAGATTGTATGATATGTTTGGGTTTCAACACCTTCAAATTTATGGCATGTTTAAAATATTTTTTTATCACGTTACCGTACTTATTGACATATTTAACTTCATTACCCTTAGGATCAATACAAGTCATTTTCTTTCCACCATTTGAAAGATGAACAAGTGTAAAATGATTTTGTAACAATATTGGAAAGATTAGAGATTGTTCCATATTTCTTGTGTTCAGTTCCTGTATATGTTCGTCAGTCAAATCTATTTTATTTGAGAATAAGTTCGAACTGAAGTTGACAGAAAGAATATGATATTTGTCTGTATTATTTTGGTTTAATACAGCTAGACAGTGATCAACAGCAATATTCGATAACCATTTTGTTCCACTAAGCGTCTCAAAGTCTTCCTTATCTAATTCTTTGACTAAATCAGGCGATTTATCAAAAACAGATACATAATATTTTCTCTCTAAACCAGTTATGTAATATGATGGATCCCTCACTAAGCCATTGTTGTGAAGTTGTAAGTTATCAATTACATTTTGTTGAGGTGATTTAATATCTGTATCAGTAATTTTTACTTCATCCACTTTTTTTTTTTTTCTATGTTGTAAGTAATCAATATTTTTTTGTTGAGGTGGTTTAAAATCTGTATCCTTTTCTATTTTTATCTCAGACAATACTGGATGAACTGGTTCATGATCTATGTTCATATCTGTACCTTTTTCTATTTTTATTTTACACAATCCTGGTTCATGATCTATGTTTGCAATATTCAATGCTTTGTCGTGTTTTAAGAGCAAATTTGTTTTTTTTGGTCTTAAATGTTTCCCATCAAAATGAGTAATCGATTTTCTTGGCCTTTTCCTCTCCCAGGTTTCTTCATCTTCCTTAGCTTTTGTAAGTCTCTTTTTTGGTATATTATGTGTAAATTCTTTGAATTTAGCTAAAATATATTCTCTTTCTAATCTTATAAATTGCGTGCATTTCAGATATGACCTTTTATTTAAAACTAATGCTTTCATTGTACCAAAGAAATTTTCGACAGATGCATTTGAAACTCTTTCTTTTTTTAAAATGTTTGACCACAGTGGTGTTACTGTCAGATACTTCTTGAGAATTATGTCGAAAAGAGTTGGATTGTAATAAACATTCAACTCAGTATTGGGCACTTCAGAGTCTATGTCAATTTTACTAATAAGATCGTTATATCTAAAGAAAAATTTGTTATTTCTGAAAAGAGGGTCATTTTTATCTTCAAATTCTATGTTATCATTTGTATTTTCTGAAACTACATCAATGGTATCTTTAAAATTACACAATGATGTTTCGGCTTCCTTGACACAAGAAGATTCATATTTAGAATTAAAAAATATGTACAACCATCTTACATATAAATCAATTTCTTCTAAGTTTCGGACTTGCATCAAACCTCCCAACATATCCAAAATATAGTTAATGTGGCCTGAGTCAGAAACATGTTTTTTCACATCTTGTGACATCATTTTCATGAAATGGGCCACACATAAGTATATAGGCACATACTCTTCTGACATAGTTATTTTTCCTGTTATCAAATCATAAGTATGATTAATATATTCTTTCAAATTACGGCAGTTATTAAATGCGTATGCAAGAGCATTCAAATTGGCAAATGAAAAATCTGACACTACTCCATTGAAAGCTGGCCAGAAATTCTGTTTTATACAAAAATATTTGAAATCCATTAATAATTGATAAATGGCTACTGTAGTGTGAATACCAGAAATCATGCTGAAAATAGGTAATATTCTATTTTCAATATTAACCACTCCACAATAATACAATACCCGTTTACATTCAACCTCACTTCCTTTACTAAGTTTGGGCTTTCGTACAACACTGCCAGTTGCATCAAAATGTAGCATTGTAGGTGGTGCCTGTATCAAAACTTGTAGCTGTTCGAGGCTAAATATTATCACTTGAAATGGCATACTAATACGTTGAACAAATGACGCATGTTTACTTTGATATGCCAACAGGTCAAGTAAATCATTATTGGACCTGTCATTGATTGCTAGAGCTTCAGATCGTGCTTTTCTGTAAACCTCATCTGATTTCACCAAACCTAATTTTTTGGTTTTTTTAAATTTTTCATCTAGACAGTCATTTAAATCCTTATTTTTTACATTTAATGCTTTGTCATTATATAACCTTCTTTTAAGAATTTCTCTTTCAACACCTGTAACCCAACCTGTCTTAGGACTTTTGTGGCTGAAATTTAAACTGTTACTTTTTACTTCAGCTGAATAGTCACTTGTTTTTAATAATACTTTGACTTTTTTACAATCTCTATGAATACATTCCATCACAATTTTAAATTGACAATATTTTTTTTTATAGCTTTTATAGCGTATATTAAAGGTACAGGTATTATTGACGTAGTTATGTATTAAGGTCTTTATCACATACGGGTAAAACTTTTCAACTAATTTATTATTTTCAACAATGACATTGTAAAGTGAATTATTTATAATAAATGTTCCCTCTACATAATCTAGTGCTGAATTTTTATCTATAGCTGTTGGTGAAATATTTTTAGAGGTAAGAGGCAAAATTTTATCATTTTTTGTATCTATTGTTAAATTTTGTACTTCTTTTGGTATGTCAAAAATTACATCTGATATATCATTATTATTGTTTACTATTGAATGGTTAGGCTGATTACCGTCAACTAAGTAGCATTTACTAACAGTACAAGTGGGTAAGACATGATCATTCAAATGACTGTTGTCAAATATTGGTGCATCTATAATATCTTGATCTTTTAATATTAGTGATGGAGAGCTTGTTATTGGTAATGGAGTGGATTCTGTATGATTGATATGTTTAAAAGTATTAAAACTATCTATAATTATAGACGATAAACTTGCAGGAGCATTTAAATACAGTTTGCTCTCCTCACAGTTCTCAAATTGACTGACTTCTGAGTAGATTCTTCCTGAAGAGGATTGTGTATGATTAGTATAGATACTATCGTAACAATTAGAGTACTGTGATTGACTGCCTTCAGGCTGTAAGTAAATATTGTCTAAATCCTGTGGCAAATTGATGATGCCAAGTGGAGAGTAAACAGGGGAATTATTTATGCTATGATTTAGAGCATGACTGCCTTCAGGCTGTAAGTAAATATTGTCTAAATCCTGTGGCAAATTGATGATGCCAAGTGGAGAGTAAACAGGGGAATTATTTATGCTATGATTTAGAGCATGACTGCCTTCAGGCTGTAAGTAAATATTGTCTAAATCCTGTGGCAAATTGATGATGCCAAGTGGAGAGTAAACAGGGGAATTATTTATGCTATGATTTAGAGCATGACTGCCTTCAGGCTGTAAGTAAATATTGTCCAAATCCTGTGGCGAATTGATGTTCCCAAGTGGAGAGTAAACAGGGGAATTATTTACGCTATGATTTAGAGCATTGATTTCAGGCTGCAAATTTTGAAAAATTTCGGGATAATGTCTGTTTCTATGATAGTTTAAAAATTTTTTTGAGTTTAAAATCTTTCGTAAGCATTTAGGATTTTGATAAATTCGGGAGATTGTACTTTTTTTATTTTTTAGAACTGTAGCAATCTTTACACATGTTTCTCTAGTTACCGAATTGACATTAGAAGCAGTGACATCTAATAATATATCCGATAACAGTCGATATTTTTTGTCCGTTTGGTACATAATTATCAGCTTATATTACAAGAAATGTAACGATGTTACTTACCAAATATCAATAAACTGCACTATGGATGGCACTGCACCTACCTTTCACAACACGACGAATAACTACGAAAATAAATAAAAATAAGCCTAAATATATACAAAATATAATACAATACATACAATTACAGATATTTATTGAAAAAAATACACTTATGCGTGCGATTTAAATTGATTAAAATTCAATAAAATTTTTAGCGTGCGTTCTCTTTGGGGGATAAAAATATTCCAAAGTAGGGATGTTCGATCATCACTTTGGTTGTCTGTCACTCGATTCGATAGCACATTCAGGTACTCGATTCATTCAAAAAAACTATATATTTGAAGTCGTTAGTCTACATCAGTGTTTTTCAACCTGTGGGTCGCGACCCCCTGGGGGGTCGCGAAGCTTCTGTAGGGGGGTCGCCAAAGGGCGAAAATACTGGGAACTTTAGTACAAAAACAATAAAGACAATTAGTACTCATACTTTAAGAATAAAAAAAAATCTTAAATGCGAAGGCTGAGCTTGTTTTTTATTAATTAAATTATCTCATGGATCTGTTTTAGTACAATAGACCACATCCACACAGTAAGGCAGATTACACAGAATACCGAAGAGTATAATCAGCCTCTGTGTCTAGCCTTTGTGGACTATGAAAACCCCTTCAACTCCATCGAGACATGGGAAATTTTGGTAGCGTTGCAGAGATTTCAAATCGAATGGCGCTATATCGAGGAGTTGAGGAGTCTGTACGATTCCGCCGGACTTGGCATATGTATAAATGGCGAGTACATGATACACCTCTCTGCTTCGCGGACGACATCGTTATTATGGCAAAATCTCTGCAGGAACTCAGCTGGATGATGGAAGTGGCCTAAATGCTGCTTCCCAACGTGTAGGCTTCGGGGTATAAATTTGGACAAGACGAAAGTCATATAGGTACAATGCTCACATCGAACTGGAGCCGATGATCGTTGGTGAGGCAACAATCGAATTTGTGCAAGATATGTCTACCTCGGGGAGACAAAAGGCAAATTCGGCTAGGCAGAAGCAACTTCGACGAGGAGGCTGCAAGGCGCATCCAAATGGGTTGGGCTGTATTCGGAAAACTTCTACAGCACAAATTCTCCTTGGCCATCCCTCAGAGCCTGAAGACTAAAGATTTCAACCAGTGCTTCCTGCCTGTGATGACGTATGGTGCAGAAACGTGGGCACTGACGGTAGGACTAGTCCACCGATTTAAAGTCGCTCAGCGTGCTATGGAGAGAGCTATGCTTGGGGTTTCTCTGATAAATCGTATCGGAAATGAGGTTTTCCGTCAGTCAGAGGATTAAGATTACTGGCATTGCTGTCAAAATATGCAAGCTGAAGTGGCAGTGGGCAGGTCATATCTGCCGAAGAACCGATAACCGTTGGGGTAGACGAGTTCCCGAGTAGAGACCACGAATAGGCAAACGTAGCGTGGGTAGGTCTTCCTGCCTGGTTCAAAGACGACGACCACAAGTATTTATTTTTTTGTAGTTTGTCTTTTTACTTTCATTTCACCGTTGAAAACTTTTATTCAAGATATTGAAATGCTCAAAAAAGTCAGATAGAAAAAGCTAATTTCGAAAAAGAAATTCCGGGTCGCAATGGCATTAGTTGTACGTACCTATGTACATAGCCACACGTATTCTAAGTGTGTAATTCTAAAATAATGTGTTTTTAAATCCGATGAGTATGTACTATTTTGTAATCTTTGTATCCTAATCATGGAAACCATCAATACGTCGTATGGAATGAATATTGGGAATACTGTAACATACACATACATACATGATAAAAAACCGAAAGGGCCAAGGGGGTCGCGAAATATTTTTTTATACCAGGGGGGTCGCGTCATGAAAAAGGTTGAAAAACACTGGTCTACATAATACGAAAATTACAATGTATAAATCATTGGGGAACAATTTTGGAAGCATAATTTTATTTTAAGAACTGACCCCTTATACCGAACTTGTATTGAATTTGTTTCGACTTCACGATAGGGCCACTGGGGAAACAGGTATTATTAAAATTATTATGTTTTACTTTTTCTCCTCTTTGACAGTGGTCGTCTATTCGAACGTTATACAGTGTCTGAGTTGTACTGAACTGTCAAACCCTCAGAACACAGATTTTGTGTCAGCTCACATCTTATTTCCAGAGAGGAAATTCTATATCTGCCCTCATGCGTTCTCTACAGCAACGACGCTTGAAAAATAAACATTCTGAACTTGTAAATTTTACTAAATAGAAGTAAGAAGAATATTGTACAAAATAAAGGCTTGTACAAAAACTCAACTGACAGTTGTCAAGTAAAACGGCTCATTAGTGGGACAATATTATATTATTACAGGTTAACTCGATTGACGAACAAGACAGACCGTGTGTACATCACTACAATAGTAGTAGTGTTGCCAGTAAAAAAAATATTTTTGAAATCACAGAACGTTCATAAATCTACAATTTTTTTTTTGTATTTTCATCGCAGAGAAAAAAGAACGTTCATAAACACTGAGCCAATAAACTACATAAATCTATTTTAATCACAGAAAAAAACGAACGCTATATAATAAATAAAATTATTTTAACTACAAAAATCATCATGAATCGGTGAATTGTCTATGACAGCAACATGGGCTTTTCAGCTAATACAAAATGTCACTCTTATTTTTCAAGCTCTAATTTTTTGTTTGTGAGCACATCTATAGATAGCGCTGTAATGAGAATTATAATAATGATAATTGAGTCCAAATAATATCTGGCAACATTATTTTACTATTATTTATTTTTAATACTGGTAATTATTAAAACTCCGGCAATGGTACGTTTCTTTACAGTCAAAATATTACGTCAAATTCAACTGCTATAATAGTTATTAAATATTTTAGTATCTATTCATTCACGAAAATTTTATAAAATAAAACATTACATATTACGTATATATTTATATTACTAATACTGACATCAATATTTTAAAAAAATATAGAATTTGCATACTACAAAATATTTCAGTGTGTATATGTCATTCACGCAATGTGTGCATAATACGGAACGTTATTTGTTATTATGGCCGATAATTAATGTACTCTGTGGACAGCAACCTATTTGGGCATTTCAAATCTCAATGTAAACAAAATGTTATCCAAACAAACAGACAGCAGCAAGTGAAGAATTACAGTAAACAAGACTTTTACCTACTTGGATAACAGCGCAAGCGTCCAAATGACAACAGATGGTACAGACATCTGAAAAGGTACGTAACTCTACTAACTCTCACACAAACCACAACAGGCTTCCTCCTATTGAGATACCAAAATTCGGTGGCACAGTTAGTGAATACTATGCGTTTATGAACTTGTTCCAAAGTGTATTTGCACATGATAGGTTATCCCGATGTGATAAGTTTTACTATCTGCGTTCTCTTGTTTATGGGGAGGCGTTAGATCTAATAAAACATCTATCTCTGGACAGTTCTAACTATGTGATTGCTCTGGAACTACTAGCCAAGCGTTATGACAATAAATTGATTGTTATAAACCACCACATAAACTCAATATTAGATATGAAACCGATCACTAAATGTACAGCACAGAATATAAGGGAATTCATAGCTACAGTCAGACAGCATAGTAGTGCGTTGAAAGGCTTAAATATACCGGTTGACTCATGCGACTTAATAATAATTGCGATCATTCAGCGGAAACTAGATCAATATACATTGCAAGGGTTTCACTTTCTTTGACTTTTCTAGAAAAAAGAGCTGCAGCAATGGGAAACATCACATCCTGCGAGTCTACAGGCCAGAGTGTGAGTAAGGACACTCCAAAAAAGCCGTCATACATAGCTAACAACATCAAACCCATCACTGAAGAACCCACATGTAAGTACTGTCATGCTTCTAATCACAAACTATTTAGATGTGAAAAGTTTAAACTAGCTGCAGTGCATGAAAGGATTTCATATGTGGCCAACAATAAGCTATGCACTATATGCCTCAACAACCACCAAAAATGCAGATATTTCTTTAAGTGTGGTATCTACAAAGGCAAGCACAACACCTTGCTTCATAATAGCCAACCCGCTGCCGCTGCTGCTACTAATCATGTTTCATTGATGTCTAACATACAGAGTGAGGTATTATTGCCTACAATATCTGTCAAGCTTCAAGCTAAAAATGGTGAGCATATCTATGCTAGAGCTCTACTAGATTCAGGGAGCTCTGTAAATTTTATCCTAAAGGATCTAGCTAAGCGAATTAATACTGAGTTCTTCGATGAAGAAAACAATTGTTGGTGTGTGCAATGCTTCCAACACAACCAACCAAAAGGCTCGATTTGCTATCCAGTCAGCCAACAGTGATTATAAACTCACTGTTCTATCATGCATTGTCCCCAACATAACATCTTCAATGCCTCATTTCCGTGTCAATGTACAGGACATCAACATACCATCTCACATTCAGCTTGCCAATGCTTCAGCGAACCTAGAAATATAGATATTTTACTTGGGTGTGACATCATGTTTCAGATCCTACTGCGTGAGAGACTGCCAGTGATACCAGGTCAGCTGTTTCTACACAACACTCAGTTCGGCTACATTGTTGCTGGCACTGCACCATTGAACAGCGAGGGATGTTCATCACTACCAAGTAACTTTTGCAAGTCAGTATCTGAGGCTGTCTCAACAGAGTCTTTAAATAGGAAAATAGATGGGTTCTGGGAATGTGAGAAGGTACCTGAAAAAGGGAACTATATTCCTACTGAATTAAATCCAGCTGACTGTCTGTCAAGAGGTGTAGATCCTCACAGTCTACTGAATAATCAATTTCATGAAACTGAATTCAAACATAGTGTAGAATCAGTAAATGTGCTTCAGAACTTACCTGAGTTAAAGTGTGAGGCTGAGAAAACAAATATGATACATGCTTCGAGTATATAGATACATGCAATCGGTTTAATATAACCATAAGCCCATAAGCAGTTTATTTGGTTCTTTATGATTGGCTTTGCAGACATACCATCTCATTGTCAGCTTGCCTTCTTACATCTCTTCTTATATCTTTATTTAATATTTTTTTTCTTCTAAATTTCAGCTTTCCTATTTTTTCGGGAATACCGCCGCTGCCCCCGGGCCATGCCTCTATAATGAGAAGGTAAGTGTAGAAATACATTATTTTAAAACAATAAAGTCATTTAAATGATATTGAAACTGAAGACCAGCATAATGCATAGGAAAGCCAAATAAATAAAATCATGGTGCAGCACATCCTGTATCAGGGCCTCTAGTACGGGTTTTGCAATTTACGTAAACGAAAATTTTTTTGTTTTCTTCTGTCACCTGCATAGATTATCTGTCAAAAGTTTCATGATAGTTTCCGCTAGAGGCGCCACTTTGTTTGCGAGAAAACTGAAACTTTTATAGTTTTTAGTTCACACAGCAATGTTATTTATTTGGCACGCCTATTTATTAATGTATCGTTTCTTGCCAACAGATCACCTGGGTGAAGATGACGATGCAACATCGACATGTCGAAGTACCCAGCGAATGTGACGACAAAACTACTACATGGATTTTGATCAACAGACAACCTGGATAGGCAACTTTTTAAAAATCCTAGAATCACTACCAGAAAACTTTTTAGCTCTAAGTTTTATTTTAACAGTTACTAGAAAATAAAACCGAGAGCATGTTAAATAAAACAAACCAACACCTATCCCAAAAGAAATGGTAGAAACATAATCAACAAAATATATCATACAGGTTACCAGATAAGGCAAGTAATAATGAAAAATAATTTATCTATCTTTTATCATTGCATGTTATTGTTATAATGTATTTCTACCTATGGGTACAATAGTGGGAGTAGCCTGTATTTATAGTTGGTGAACAAATTGCTTGCTAATGATAAGGCACGGAATTAAAAGGGACAGTCAGAATTGATGGAGCATTTACAACGTAGGTAAACAAATTCCTACACATATCTCAAGTCCTACATATTCAGAGACAGTCATATAAGAAAGGGAATGACTGTTTATAACCACAATAGCCGAAACTGATGTGGCATTTCTCAAAAATTAAACCGGGGGAAATTACAAAGATCTTATCAATGCTATGTAAAAATTGGATATTATCTATTAAGTTTTGTATTGACTTACCTGTAATTCTATTGTACACAAGCACCAAAACAAAACCAAAAGCTAGTAACTTTTTACAAACACTCAGCACCAAAAACAGCACAACGAAACGAAGAGGCTCTTGTTAGCACTGACAGTTCCGTTCCGTTCGCAGGTCGATCGACGCGGAGAGGTTAGCCACGGAATGCGCAATGTTTTGACTATGCGCATTGACCTTCATTAATGCCATGCGCACTAATTATTTCCAATATTGTAGTTTAATAATTGAATTAGCAGAATATTTAACAAGACAGAAATTAAAACCCTAAAGAATACGTATGTTTATAAAAATGAAAACAGCTGTATTTATTTTAACTCTTTGGACACATGGCGCCATCTGTTGCCGAGTAGCGGTAATAATAGCGACACCTGTTGTCGAGTAGTAGTAACAATGAGTTAGTGCAGTGAGAGTGAAGTGAACGTAACAATTATATTATTTATATATATTTTAATATTTATAGGTTCTATTTAAGTTTAGGTTTATTAGTAGATCACATTTTATTCTGTTTTATTTAATAAAGTATGCTCTTACTTAAAAGAGCTATGATATAATTCAAGCTATCGATTTTAACTGTTGTATCCATATTCTGATTGATAAATAATAAATTTAGAAATATCATTGTGATTTTAATCATACCTACTTATAACAATATAAAATAATTTAACATGATTGTGTTGATGTAGTTTCTAATGTGGATTTGTATACTTAAAATAAAATAAATTTGTCTTGGCATCTTTTATTTACCTACATATTAAGAACCCAAAATAAGTCTGTAATATAACTGGTTACATTCATTACTGTATGTATTTTTAAAAGTAACCATCATTAAAATAAAAAAAAGAAAAAAGATCTTTAGTTGCTTTAGTTAGATTCGATCCACAGACCACAAGGATCTAGTTCGAGGCTGTAACCAACTGGGCTGAGGTGCTGATAATTGTTTTAGTGAAAAATTCCTTCACTTTCTTCCCTAGCCGACAACTTACTTAATACATATTTCAGATGCTTACACTTTTCATTATTTTGAAGTCCCTTGACCATATACGTACATAAAGTAGTTATTGCTACGATCTATATACCATCGTCTATCCATTACATACACTCGATGAGTGGTAGATTTAGTTCTTATCAAGGTTTAACTTGATTAACATAACATAATATAGCGACAAGTTTTTCATGATTTTGAAGAACAAGCAAATCTACCCAAATTCTGTTAGCACTAGATGCTAGAGAATATTTCAATGAACTTATAGACATATATCACATTTACCAACGTGCTCCGAGAGATTAATTACACCACGATAAATTTACGGCTTCTTTGCGCAATTTGCTGTACAATGTATTCAGGCGCTTTCTCTTTGATTGATTATTTTGAAGTCAATTGAGCAAACACAAAGATGACATATATAGATTTATAATGTATTTACCATCGTCTATCCGTTATTTACACACTCATGTGGGTAGATTTAGTTGTAATTTTTTTTTTAATGAGTGACGTTAACTTGTAATGTAATTAATCTGCCGGAGCACTCTGAATGGTGTAATAGTAGTTAGTAAGTTAATTGCAGCATCCCCTAGCATGTAGTGATAACAGAATTTTGCTACTTTTTCTTATTTCTTCATAATCATGAATAATATTTGGCCGTATTGAGTGTCCTTATAATTAATAATTTTGACTAATTTCGAGCACACTGTTAAATGTGTAATATGTATATAGGTTCATTGCAGCATCCCCTAGCATGTAGTGATAACAGAATTTTGCTACTTTTTCTTATTTCTTCATGATCATGAAAACAAATTCACTCATACAAAAAATTTGCTTCTGCTGCTATGTTCACGGCGGTTAGACCAGTCAGTTAAATCAGCGTAGGTACATACAAATATCTAATGAAAATATAAATTAAAAGGTAAGATCCTATGTAAAAAACACAGAGTGTTAGTACCTACCTACGGTTGTATTTTTTCTGGCAGAAACTCCACTGCTAAACTTTCAAGTAGAACATATATAACTTACTCATACAGCTGTCTCCGTCTAACAACCCCGGTGGGCACGGCCAGCAGCCTCTGTCCGCTGCGCCAGCTCCACACCGACATGCTGTAGGCGGGGAACCCCCCGAACCCACAGATGAGCTCCGCTTCCATCATGCACAGACCCTTGTATCGATTTATGTCTGGGTCTGAAAGTTATGGAAGTTTTAGGATATGTAGGTATAACGAGCCGAATAAAGAATGTAAAAATGGCGGCAGTTACATAAGTGGGAGAAGGAACGAGCATATATCTACAAATACAGCGGGATAGCAAGAGCTAGGCAGCCATCTTTAATTATTGATTTATTTGCGTTCTTAAAAATAGTAACAATAACTATGTAGATAGATAGATAGATAGATAATTCTTTATTGCACACACAAACATAAATTACACAAGGAAATGTACAATCTCTTATAGTCTCTTATAGACGGTACAAATGGCGGCCTTATTACTAAGAGTAATTTCTTCCAGACTACCTCGGAGGAGAGAAACTATACAAGAAACCGGCCAAGTGCGAGTCGGGCTCGCGCACAAAGGGTTCCGTAGCAGCAAATAGTTAAATCAACCTATCTCAAAAACTATAAGAGATACTTTGATCAAACCAAAAATCGTTGAAAGAGTTAATTAGCATGCATCACCTCTATTTTTTTTAGAATTTTATACCCCGTAGTTATAAAAATAGAGGGGGGGGGGACATACTTTTTACGACTTTGAGAGCTGATATCTCAAAAACCGTTCACTTTAAGAAAAATGTTTTTTAGAAAACTTTATATCATTTTAAAAGACCTTTCCATTGATACCCCACACGGGTATGAACATCGAAAAAAAAAATTTCATCCCTCAGTTACATGTATGGGGGGCCCCACCCCCAATTCTTTTTTTTACTATTTAGTGTCATATTTTTGTAGCGGTTCATACAACACATATTCCCATCAAATTTCATCACTGTAGTACTTATAGTTTCCGAGTAAATCGGCTGTGACAGACGGACAGACGGACAGACGGACAGACGGACATGACGAAACTATAAGGGTTCCGTTTTTGCCATTTTGGCTACGGAACCCTAAAAAGGGGAAAGTGCAAAAAATTACAAACAGAACATATAACAAGGAGAAAATTACAAATGTATATACCTAATCTATACCTAGTAATAGGTAATATAAATAAACTACATACATCATACTTATATACTTAAATAAATACATACTATTATATATATAAATATATTACGCTGGTAAGGATAATTTATTGAGATAGTGCTTGTTCAGCAAAGTTTTAAAAGATGCAAGCGATGGCGCAAGTCTGATATTGGTGGGTAAATCATTCCACAACAATACAGCCTGGACAGTAAAAGATTCACTGTAAAATTTGGTTTGTATGTACTTACTATTTAAAATGTTAAAAAGCCATACCTGTGAACTCAGACAGTATATTGAAGTGGGGATAGTTCAGTATCAATACTCGGGGATTTTCTGCATTTTTTTCAGCAAACGCAAATATGTTGGTCTTGTAACCTGTAACACAATACAAAAAGTTTAAACATAATTATCTCCCTCACTCTACTTAATCATTAATAAAAGTATGTTTAATAGTGAATTTAGTGTTAAAATTTTAGGTATTTAACTAGGTAAAGATTGTTTTAAGCAAAAAGCCCAAAAGCCTTTAAAATTGTGGAGTAAACTTTCCAAAATTTACCTGCAACGCAATCAACCCCGTCTCCCTTCTTCTTATTATTAGCAATGTAGACCAACTCTGTGTTAGTTTTCAAATTCAGGAACACTATGTACATGTCATTGGAAGCCGCCACCACATCTTTACCCACAAAAGTTATGCTTCTTATTTCATGAAGGTGCATCCATCTAGAAGTAATAAAGTTTAATATTACAGTAGTAGGTACAGTCATTGGAATAACTCACCCACCATACCTTGTATTTTCTCTAAAAAAGTGTGGATCAAACCCTGGGCCTTTGGTGCTTTAGTCAGAGTAAGTACCTACTTAGCAATAATGCATAGCGACAATGAGATCGTCGCGTGTATAGTATAGTGGTCCGTTATCAGACAAGATTTAAAAAAATATCACGATGTTGAAGTCCATCTGTTAGGTTTGTCTGTTAATAAAGTAAGACATACTTACCGAACTTTGGGAGATATTATGTTCTTTTCTTCTGATAATACTTCACTGCTCGTATTTTCAAACACTTCCGAAGTACCTTCAGCCATAATTTAATTTTAAACCTAACGGTTGTGCTCATGTGCTGCACTTTTCTACGAGCCTAGGGCGCAGCTGAGGCAGCGAAACTTGTGATACAAAAGATATTCCTTCTAGTTTAGGAACAACTAAAAATTCATGTGAAAATACTCGAAACGAAATCGATCAAACAAATAAACAAAACCATAAATAAAAACATAAATAAACAAACAACATAAAACATCTGATGTAGGTTTTTGACTTACAGTAATGTAGTTTTTACTGTGTCACTTAATAAACTTATTTTACATTTACCTAGTAAATATTTAAATTTATTTTCTTGTTATATTAAAGTAGTTATGTATTTTAGTTATACTTTAACAACAAACTTGGTTTTAGAATTTATTATTTTCTTTATTAGAATATTTCTATGAATTCATAATATCAAGACGAAAAAGCCAGCACGTTGAAAAACCTTTACATTCCAATCTATGCAAAAGAAGCAGTTGGTTAGCTACGTCTTTATTTAGAGTGTACATTTCTATATATACTTATCATCCACGTTTTTGTGATAAAATGCCAATTATTTGATTAAAAAAAACTAAATAATTTGTATCTAATAAGTTTCTTGCAGATGATTCTACTCAATCCATAAATTAAAATTCAAGGTTCGATTTGCGTGTATTGGATCGTAGCAAAAATGAGAATCTGTCGAAAAAGCGCGGGAACCATTGAAAAGACCAGGCGGGATTTTCGAAAAATTTATTAATAATATTCATTAAAACTACTCCAAATACGTAAATTACTAATAAAAACCAATAAAAAGTTTGTTGCATACATAATAAATTAAAAAATAGCAATGGGGAAGGTGAGAACAAGAAAAAAAAGGAAGAAGGATGATGAGGGTGATAAGTCCGACGTCGATACGACGTCCTCCGAATCAGAGGTCGAAGTTTTGGATATTTCAAAACCTTACTTAGTTACAGATTACAAGAGGCGTTACCCAGAGGATTCCGGAGCTGCAGAATTTGTAGTTTTCGTAGAGTCGTCTAATGCGGAGATGCCCATCGGAACCAGAGACCTTATGTCCATATCGAGTTGCATTAAACGATTCAATAAAGGGGTAAAATACTTAAGATCGATGAACAAATTTAAAATTGCAATTTATTTTGAAAAGGCCAGCCTTGCAAATGCCTTTCTGAATAACTCCACGTTTCTAAAGGATTATCAATTTAAGGCCAACATTCCAGCACAAAGCACAGAAATTACTGGTATTATTAAAAATGTGCCTACCAACCTGACTAACAAAAAAATCTTCACCATGCTATCTAGTTACAAGAAGATCATATCTGTAAGGAGATTTACAAAGAGGACAAAGATTGACAACAATTTTATTCTACAGCCCCTGCAGACTGTAGCCATCACCTTCGCGACGTCAGTTCTTCCAGACTACGTCGACTTGGACGGTTGGCGGCATGATATTACAGCGTATGTTCCTCCAGTCAAGCAATGTTTCCGGTGTCTCAGGTATGGCCATTTAGCAAAGTTTTGTAAGAACTCGGAACGCTGCTCCATCTGTAAAGAAGAGCACTCTTTCAAAGTATGCACAACACCTATTGAAAAGGCAAAATGCTTCCACTGCGATGGCAATCATGTCAGTATCTCAGCACAGTGTCCAATCAAACAAAAAAAAATCCAGGAAAACAGACAGAAAGTTAAGCCACCATCATTTGCTGACATATTCAATAATGAAAGTTTCCCCCCTCTAGGTCCAAAGAAGCCTCTTGATCTTCTGTCTTTATTGAAAAGTAATGACAAGGCACTAAACCTTTTAGTGCAAAGCATCATAAAAATGATAACATTAAATAAGACCCAAGATACCCCAATATCTTCTAAAAATGTGTTAGAAGTATTGAATGATATTTGCAACCCCAGTGAAACAAAAAATATTAGTTCCAATTCACAAACAAATTAAAGATTGTACAGTGGAATGCTCAAAGTTTGCTATGTAATCGACATATTTTTACAAAATTTTTGTATGATAATAATATTGATATAGCTTTAGTTTGCGAAACATGGCTTAAGCCTACACAACGCTTAAATATTAAAGGATACTCAATAGAACGCAATGATTGTGGTAATAAACATAATGGTGTTGCCATAGTCATTCGCAGTAGTATAAAATATAATAGATTAAATACATATTATGATGACTCACTCCAAAATATAACAATTAAAATAATATATAATAATAGCTCTCTCACCTTAGTTAGTATGTACATACCAACAAATTGCATGCCATCTTTTAAAAAAAATAAGTTAGTAAATTTAATTGATTCCTTACCTAAACCATGTTTTGTATCAGGCGATTTTAATGCTCATCACACCATTTGGGGCTGTCAATCCGTCAGTGCTCGTGGAAGAGATGTCCTGGACTCTATAAATGATTGCAATTTAGTTTTATTAAATGACACTTCACCAACCACAGTAGGAACAAATAACTGGAGACCAAATGGTTTAGATTTGACAATAGTTAGTCCTTCTATAGCTCTTAATTGTAACTGGACAGTTCATGATGATCCCCTGGGAAGTTATCATCTACCCACAATGACAGATATTCTATATAATACAGTTAGCGATCCATCTTTAAACAACTTTACTTCTCAAGATTACATAAAAGAAGTAAAAAGACCAAACTTACGTCTAATAAATAGGGAAAATTACTCAAAGCTAGCCAATAATTTAATTAAAGAATTTAATGTTGATTGTTCCGATCCTTTACAGTCGTACTATGACTTCTGTACCATTTTAAATAAAGTGGTAGATCTATCTATGTTTAGAACTAAATCCCATAATGTAAATAATAAGAGTAAGCCAGCAGGAAACCATCCTAAATATCGATATTCTCCTCTTCCATGGTGGAATGAAAAGTGCGCTAATGCTGTGCAAAAAAGTAAAGAAGCATTTATTGCATTCAAACAGGATCCTAGTGAATCAAATTATATTAATTTTAAAAAGTTTCAGGCTGAGAAAAAACTAATTATTAAGTTAGAGAGAACAGATAGTTGGAATAAATATTGTTCAGACTTAAATAGATCAACTCCTATTTCAAAGATCTGGCAATCTATGCGTAAATTTAATAAATCTTACAGTAAAAATACCAAACTTCATAACAATAGTGAATCCAGGCGCGGATCCACCCATATGGGCAAGATGGGCATGCCCATCACCTAAATGACTTGCCATTATCACACCACGGGATTTTAATAATATAATTTAGTTATTTTATCTTATACTTTAGAATATATCTTGATAAGTCAAATAGTTTTTACGATAAGTAAAGTTATTAAAGTTATTTAAAAGAAAGCCTTTTTGGCAATACAACTAGAATTTCAATCAGATTACATTTTTTCAATTTCGATCCCTAAGGACGTTTGTGGAAACAGTTACCCCAATAATTACTATGCTGACTAAATATCTAACAAAATGATAGGAGTTGAGTATGTAGGAAGATTGCATGTTAAGTCGATGTATTCTTTTAAATGTGTGATAGAGGAAGGATTTCCTGTCAATTGAACCCTATAATGCCTGATCCGAAACTTAACTGAGATATTTAAGATTGTTGTTTTTTTAAAATCTAAATGTTACGTTTAAAACCAAATTTTAAAAAATTTGCGATTTTTAAAATTTGTTTTAATTTTATTGCATTATTGACACCTTAAAAACTAAATATAATAGTTAAATGTGCATTATTTGTCTTCATTTAGACCAGCTATACTCAAACTGCGGCCCGCGGGCCGCATGTGGCCCGCCGGGCCTTTATCAGTGGCCCGCGTGCCATGAAAGATAATAGAGAATATACATTGTGTGTAAAAAGTATCGGGATTATATCCATAAAACAAAAAATGATTGTTATTCATCCAAATTGGGCCGCATGTGGCCCGCCGGGCCTTTATTAGTGGCCCGCGTGCCATGAGAGATAATAGAGAATATACATTGTGTGTAAAAAGTATCGGGATTATATCCATAAAACAAAAAAATATTGTTATTCATCCAAATTAATTTTATCACCTTCAAAATTTGCTCCTTCAGAAACGATACACATACGCCAACGAATTATCCAATCATCCCAAATTTTTTTAATCGCGTAAAACTCGCGCTTATTGTCTTCTATTGATTAAAAACAGTGCCTCGAAGTGGTAATTTGAGTTTAGGAAAAAAAAGAATCTAGAGCCGTGAGCTGCAGCCATATCTGGTTAATATGGATGCTCGATGGTATTTCTTGAGTGTTAGCTAAAAAAATCATTCAATGACGATCCTTGTGCGGAAGGCGCTACGATATCGCGCCTTCCGCACAACGTGCAAAATCTTTTCTCGATTTTTTTTCCACAAATCTGGCCTTCTTCGTCGAATTTGCTGTATTAAATTCTACATAACCCGCAAATAATATTATTTTCCTACCGTTTGACTTTCTGGCAAGAATTCCGAGTGCACAACACCACCATAGTCAAAGAAAACAGTCAACATGACTTTAACTAACAATCGATAGAAGACAAAAAGGAAAATTCGCCGCGAATGCTAAACACAACTCTGGAAACAGGGTTTAATTATTTTTTTGTGATGATTGGATAATTCGTTGGCGTATGTGTACTGTGTAGGTTTCGTTTCTGAAGGAGCATACTTTGAAGGTGATAAAATAAATTTGGATGAATAACAATAATTTTTTGTTTTATTGATCTAATACCGATAATTTTCACACAGAGTAGTAGGTATATGCATGTCTTTTTTATATTATTATTCGATAGTTTACATCGCTTTATAATAGTAAAAAAAAATTGCTTGCGGCCCGCGACACCATGACTCAAACGAGTTTGTGGCCCTTATATAAAAACGGTTGAGTACCAATGATTTAGACAAATTAACTCAAAAAAGTTGAAATTTCGTTTAAAATAGGCTAGTTTTTCTAAGTTTTTGTTCTTTAATTTACAGTATAGGTACTAGGTATTGGGAGGTAGGTTCTAAAAATTTGAATTAGCGTGAAGAGTTTTGGGAAAAAGTTTTAAAGATATGTTTTTTTTTTCAAGTGGTGGCGCTAGCTCTGCCTGCGTTGAACCTGAAGTAGACAAATTTCCCACATTTTAAACACAAATTAAATTTTCTACGTCTAGTTTAGTTTTCCGATACAATACAACCTCCGAAATATTTAACATTTTGTTCAAAAAAGTTATGTAACTTGCTGTGTTACTATCAAAAAAGTAAAACCTTTTTAACAGGTGTTAAATTCAAAATTTTACACATGTATGTACAAGTGTTAATCAGCTAATTGACAGCGTTTATGTATCTTAAGTTTAACTACATTTTTTTAAGATCGCCAGCCTATTTTATTTCATGACCTGCCTTTATTTTCACGTTGGTTTTTGGCCTTTATTTAACTGTGAATTTAGTTTAGTTGTAAAGTAACTTTTACAGTTTATAATTATTTTACAATCGTTGATCATTTGAGTTTTGAGGTGGAAAAAATGTATACAGGGTGTTGCAAAAAGGGTCATTCTGTACAACTTTTGTTCTTTAAGTTTTGGAAATTCGCGTAAAAAGTCACGTGACCAACAAAGTTTCTATGAAAAAGGTTTTTTTTTGTTCAGAATGACCCCCTGAGTCACCCCCTTTCGGCTTAGTATACTTACCCTTTTTGCAACACCCTGTATAGCATGACCATAAAAATAATATATCATCACTACCAAGATACAACAAAAAACAGCTATCGCGCATCAAGGCGAGGCCAACTTTTTAGACTTGCCCATCACCTATTTTGAGACCTGGATCCGCGCCTGAGTGAATCATCTTGGATTAATAACTTCTTAAGAAAATATACACCTGATTTTGTCTCACAACCACTGCATTTAAATAATACCACAATTAACCCCACCAATAGTTACATTAATAATCCTTTCACTTTAGATGAATTAAAAGCAGCAATTAAATCACGTAGAGATACCACCTTTGGCTTAGATTGCATTTCATACAAAATGTTACAGAATATTAATACAGATAGTCTACACAAATTTTTACACATTTTAAATTTACTTTGGGATAAATCAATAATTCCTAAAGAATGGAAGCAAGATTGCTTGGTTCCAGTTCTTAAAGCAGAAAAAGACCCAAATGATGCAGATTCTTACCGACCAATAGCTTTAACATCCTGTTCAGGCAAACTCTTTGAGCAACTAATAAAACAGCGTCTTGAGTTTTATATTGAAAGTAATCATATCCTTCCAAGAAATCAATTTGGGTTTCGTCGTGGTCGATCAGCAAGAGAAAGTATAGGTCATCTCTTCCATGATATTAACACTGCCATTAACAGTAATAAACATCTTATATGTATCTTTTTTGATATTGTAGGCGCATTTAATAACATTAACCATTCAGTTTTATGTACAACTCTTTCTTCTTTGGGAATACCTGAAAAATGCGTAAGGTGGATTCATGAATTCATTAGTGGAAGGGAAGTTTACGTAAAAATTAGCTCTAATTCAATTTTTGGACCCAGATTATCTACCAAAGGCGTTTGTCAAGGTGGTATTTTGAGTCCTCTTTTGTATATACTTTATATCCATAGGCTAAATGAAATGTTAGGATCAGAAGTAAACAATTTACAGTTTGCTGATGATTTGGCTATTTATTGCAGTGGTGATAACATCTCAGACACAAGTAAAAAACTAAATTTAGCTTTAATAAAACTTCATAGTTACTTTCAATATTTAAATCTAGAAGTTAGTCCTACTAAAAGTAAAATAGTTGTATTCTCAAAGAAAAAAGTTTCAACAGTTAAGATACAGTATAATAATAATTTGATACCCATTCATCCATATGCAAAATTTCTGGGAGTAATATTTACTCATAACCTGTCTTGGTATAAATATGTCGATTGCATAGCAGAGCGAGCTCTACGTTCTACAAATATTTTGAGATCTTTGGTTGGCACTCAGTGGGGTGCCGATTCCAAGATTCTTTTAACTTTATATAAAGCCCTAGTTCGAAGTCACTTTGACTATAGTTTTTTCTGTTACTGCATTGATTCAAAATTAGTAAATAAACTTGAAAAGATTCAAAATATTAATTTAAGATTAATTTTGGGTGCCTTTAAATCAACCCCTATTAACTCAATGCAAATTGAGTGTAACTTGTGTCCATTAAATATCAGATTTAGTCATTTAAAATACAATTTTATTCTAAGATTGTTGTCTGAAACTGACAATCTTCTTCTTTCCAAACTATTGAAGTATAATTCTTATCATTTCCTATGTCATAACATCCATCAAATTTTAACATTTAAGAGTGAATATAATATTCACAATAGTACCACTTTGCCCTGCTATGGGGGAACGTATGGAAGCAAATTTTGTAGCCTTAATATTGAAATAGATAGGACACTGACTGACAAATATGCTGTTTACAATAGATTGGATGAATACAGAGACTTTAAGCAAATTTATACAGATGGCTCTAAATGTAACGATAATGTCTCTATGGCATATTATGTTCCTGCTTATAAATTGGGTCATGGCTTAAGATTACCTTCTAATGCAAGCATATATACAGCAGAAGCTCAGGGCATTTATGCAGCCTTAGAATACATAGAAGCAACTAACCTTAATTTCAAGAAATGGTTGATCATTTCGGACAGCATGAGTGTATTAATGGCTTTATCAAATCCTTCTTATAGTAGTGGCACAAATTACATCATATACAACATCAGGCAGATTTATAGCAGGCTTTGGCTCAATCAAGACAGAGAAATCCGATTTATTTGGACACCTTCACACATTGACGTTTCGGGTAATGACCTCGCTGATAAACTTGCCAGCTCCATAGTAAAAAATCCCTATATCCAACAAATACCTATTAAAAATATTAAGTTGCCAGGTTCAGACTGCAAAGTTTTAATCAAGAATATTATAAAAGACCAATGGATGACTCATTGGCATGAAACAATCCAAAGTAAAGGAAAATGGTATAGCTCTATCAACTCCGACATTACTCAACCCTGGTTCATCAAAGGAAAATTTATAAACAGAAACTTTTATTCAACTATTTGCCGTTTAAGACTTGGACATGGCAGATTCAATGAACACCTTTTTAGATTAAAAATGATACCTTCCCCAAATTGCACATACTGTAATAACGATATAATTCAATCCCTGGATCATATATTTTTTGATTGCTCTGCATTTAATCTACAAAGGATTATTCTTATTGACAATTTACTGGATTTATACAAAGAAGCCCTGGATGTCCCGCGCTCTATTCAGGATCTTCTCAAGAATACGGATACATTCTACCCCATATATGAGTATATCAAAAATACGATTGGAGTTATTTGAAAAAAATAACAAATACCGGAAAATACACAGTACCCTGATATAACGATACATAACGATAGACAAGGCTATAAGCCTTGACAATATAATACTGAAGACTTGGTTTCGACCTTATATTTACAAGAAAATTTGAAGATTACAACGAAAGACAAGGCCTTTGGCCTCGAACAAAATCACATAGAAGACAAAATTAAATAAGACCAGGCGGTATGGGATAATGCCCTTAGCCTTTTCCGTGAAAAGGAAAAAAAAATACCAAAAAAAAAAAAAAATGAGAATCTGTCATCTGTCAAAATTATGACTGTGATGATTGATGAAGAGATTACGATAAAACGATTTTAATGCTTTAATTTGATAAATAAGATGTGTGCAACATTAAAATTTCATGTGATAGCATCATTTACTAAATATGCAACAAGCCAGTAAAGGAATTACACCGTAAACATGTGAGTTTCCATGACCCACGACCTAGCTTCCTACTTGCGATGTTTATGTCTGCCATCAAGGATGAAATAGGGGTTCTATTGTTATTGTGTTAACTCTTGATTTGTGAATGTTTAGGGATAATTTCACCGGGTCAGTGGATGACCCGGTGGCGCAGCGATGGAACTCCTCGTCGATAGACTTCGGGGACATCACGATGGATCGGAACTTCGCGCTGCTAATTGTCTCACTTATATCGGCGATACTGTGGATTGTTTACATAACGTACTACAATAACCGAGTGCTGGGCTACATACTAACGAGGCTGATCAATAAATTCTACTTCCAAGATGAGAACTTCAAAATAGGTGAGTCACATACCAATCATATCATACATACTTTGTTACCTTTGTTATGATAACAGACTCAGTACTTCATTACTGTATTGATTCTAGAATATTTCGTCTATGTTTTGTGGAATACAGATCTATACTTTAACATTAAACTGATCTACTGTGCCTTACTCCTCTCTTGACCCTGTATGAATTATAGTTATAATGTATGATTTTGATTAATATGGGCATCCAAAGGCCACAATCAGTTTCCTTAGTTGGTATAATTATGCTTTTGTACCTTGTCAAACTCACAAACTGCCATACATAAAATAATCCACCATTAGTTAGTGACTAATAAGAAAACATACACACTTCTTTTTTACAGAAGTAAATTTCTAAAAAAATTTTTTATTACAGGATCATTTACACTCAATGCCCTTTCCGGCAAGATCATGTTCCGAGACATAGTGTACATAAACTATGACTACACTCTGCGGATCCAAGATGGCTACCTTATCTTCCGGTGGTGGAGATCCTATATTCCTAAAGATGTTTCTGAAGGTATGTAATAAAATATGAATTATGCAAATATTTAGAATGAAAGACAAACTTACATGACACACAACTGCTGGATGGGGGATGTGGGTTGGCAATCCTATGTAACTTACTATTGTTCTAATAAAATGAACCCAACAAGAATGAAAAGAATCAAAATTAAATACATGGAAAGTGCATTTGGTGGGCAGTAAGCATGATTAGCCTTGTCAAGACTCAGCCAATGAGTATCCATACAAAAAAAAAATGTGTTAAACATGTAAATAATCAAGCATTTATTTTATTTTTTCTTATTTTTATCAACCTAAATTTATTGTGACCCACACTACCAATCCTTAAAAGTGTTAAGCAAAGGGGTCTTCCGTCTCCCACCTATTTCTTAAACCTTTTTTTTATAATGTAACCAAAATGTAAAATGCATGTAGATTGTACAAGCTATATTTATCCAAAAACTTGTTATAGTTCTATTGTTGTATAGATAGCCACATCAAAGATAAATTTCTTGTTTCAAATTTAATAATGATATAAGTCCAGTGTAATTGCTATAAAATCATACTGTTCTATACTCTAACATGGCCTTTATATATTTTTTTCTCACAAATATATACACTTATGTTCTCATGTGTTTTTTGTATGAAGAGGTCTCAAGAGGTGAACTGCCAAGGTTATAGTGTAAATTTATCACATTATGTAAAATACTATCATCAAAACATAATTTTGCAAGTTACAGTTAATAGGTTAGTAACATTATGTATACAATCTCTGTAAAAACTTCTGTTGCCATCAGAAACTATGTAAATTACCTACTAGTATTTTCAAGTAGGCACATATTTTTCTTACACAGCCTTCTCTTACAGATCTGTCCCACTCAGACACGCGCCTGTCGATCATGCTAAACGGCTTCGAGCTTCATTTCTACAACCGCTGTGACCTTTACAATGAACTAGAGAAGATATTCGGCCTTGAGCCTGTCATCAAACAACACAATGACGACAATGACTCGGCAGACAGAGACAAAGCTATGAATGATGCAAATGAGAAAAGAAGACGAGCACAGGGTGCCGTCAGGTCAGAGGCCGCGATGGCGAGGACGTGGCGTGATCTCATACCTGTCATCAAAATAGACATCTGCACGGGCCGCGTCGTTTTCGGAAACCGACTAGTGCCTACAACGCTCTCTATCAGTGTTGAAGAAGCTCATCTGGTCTACAGCACCAAACCCCCTGCTTCAAGCTTAGACCACCTCATGCATTTTGTAAAAGCTAAAGCAGAGAATTGTAAGGTGATGCTGGCGCCCAGCCCCAACTACACGGCCATGGTGGATGAGCCGCCGAGGTATATGGGGGAGGGGTTTGTAGTCATGAGCTCTAACTACATTGAGGTGTACTTCTACATGGACGAGCCAGGATTAGTTCCAGAGCAACCAGTCCTACTGCAACTTGCTAATGGCGATGTGGTCGAGTCTGCTCCTCCCATATGGGGTGTCGATATTAAGTGCGGGAAAGGTACTGATTTTAGCTACGGCCCTTGGGCGGATAGGCAGAGGGATCATCTATTCAAATTCTTCTTCCCCCCGGATTATAAGAGCCTGGAGGTTTCACCACAACCCAAACCAGGCGACAGAAGGCAAACACAGTCATTTGACATCAGGCTCTCTACACTAAACGAGGCAACTATAGACATTCTATTTACGAAAAACAAAGAAACCAATGCAGTGCATATAAATATCGGTGCTGGTTCGTACTTGGAAGTCACTCTGCCCTGGATTGTGCTCCAAGATGGCTACACAACCAAAATCACTGGACAGCTCCTCCATTTAGAAGCAACAACAAGTCTGCAGTACAGAAGCTTGGCGGAAAGTGAGACCTTGGAGTATACAGTGAAATGTCACTACCCTCTAGTGTGGAACCACCATCAGTGCTGGCAGCTCTCCCTCACAGGGTGCAAAGCCACCGCCCATCTCGTCTACACTCACATAGACTTCTTCCTAGATCTAGTGAATGATTGGTCGAACAAAGCACGACCCGACATCCTACACTTTGTCCCATACACATGGAAGATATCTTTGCTCCTGAAAGAATGCGAAGTAGTCACGGTCAGCAACCAGTACAACTGGATAGACTGCAGTTCTACCAACCAAGAAAATAATCATGTCGCCTTTTGCGGGGACCTTCTGGACGTCTCATTCGATCTTCCGTTTGTTGACTTCCTGCCCGATGTTATTCCCCTAAAGTTCTGGATTCAAGGTGAGGCTGTCGACATGAGCCTTTATCTCCCAGAAGTAAACACATCAAGACTTCTTCTGCTATCAATAGACAAGAATATGAAACTAGTGCCGTGCAGATTAAAAGCTTCGAAATGGCGACGGAAATGTGTTAAATCCCAAGGCTGGGTTGATTGTTGGTCAGTGCCAATAGTAGCCCTCAGTCTGCGGTATAATTATCACCCGGTCCCACCGCTCGGCCCAGAGCCCCAAGCAGATATCACAACACCAGAAAAAGAGGAGATACTCCTATCTCCGATGCGAATACCAAGAATGAGGAAACAGCCTCAGATGAACTGGAATATAGATGGAAACAATTTCGACAGAACCTCGCTGCCGCCAGATAAAGTCAGTGTGGAACTTGAAGTGGGACCTTCTATACTCCTCGCCTATGGAACTATCATCACAAGTTTCATGAACCTTCTCGAGAACATCTTTGGAGAAGACCAAACATTTACTGACATGCAGAAGACACCGAACATGGACGTATTTAATTGGACGCCACCAGAAAACATAACAAAGCTCAATGATAAGAGCAGTATTAACCAACACACCGAAGTTAATATGGATGACTCATCAGATTCGTGCAAAGGTCCTTTCGACCCGAGAAAGTATAGACCGTTAGACGTGACGGTTTCAATCATACTTCACGATATTCAAGCGCATTTAGTGAAAAACTGCAGTGAAAACGAACCACCATGTCCTGTCGTTCTGATTGAAAGATTTGGATTTGAAATGGACAAGAGCTTCAAAGAGACGAAACTCCAGCTGCTGATAAGTCCTTCCATATTAGTATCCGCTAACAATTTGTCCCGAACAAACCCGAGCAACTCAGGAGCTCTCTATCAAGGTCACCTGATGTTATCATCCTTCCAGTTAAGAGGGCATGGTTTCTTCAGTGATTCAAATAGAACCGTCGAAGAAGATACCATAGAGTACGCATGGAAGATGGAACTGCAACTTGGGCAGTTGACAGGCAGAATCACCATGCCACAACTATACCAAATCATTTCATCGCTCGAAACATTCCTTCTACTCATTTGCGACAGTGAAAATGAGCTAGCTGCCCCGAATCCAATGAAATATTGTCATCATGGGCTAAATAATGTGATGTGTTCCGAAACGGACTTGGCATCAAAATACCGATGTCCGACTCCGAACGAGATCAAATATAAAATGATCCGTGTGGCTATTGACCTGATCGACATCTACATCGCCGATGTCAACACCACGCTACAGACGTGGGTGTCTCCTGTGAGGTTCAGTTTCTGTAACCTCCACGGCTCAGGTTGCGGCAACGGAATTTCTTGTTTGCTGCCAAATATAAAACTTGCTCTCTACACACAAACAAATATGCAAACAAGTTCTCACCACCAATCCACTGGAAGCGGCGTCAGTCAAACTAAGTCTCCTGAAATGGACAATTGGGTCGGTGTCGGATCCGTATCCTTAGGCCCTATACTAATGGAAGTCGCCACAGCGTTGCCACAAAGTCCAAAGAACTTGCAGTTAGTACAGCAGAAGTTTTTAAAACTACATGATGACAAAACGAAAAGGCTTTGGTTTTTATGGCCCAATGAGGGAAAAACCAGCCAATGCGGATGCACTGGAGGCTGCGCATTTTTTGGGTCGAACAGAAACGGACCCAATTTCTTCAAGCCTACTCCCTCGGATGTTCAGGAAGGTGTTAATGTTGCCATGTTCAATATAATAGAAACACCCGGAGAATACGGATACGGTCAGAGTTTGCTGCATCCAGGTCAGCTGGTGTTCCACACGCCTCCTTACAACACAATGAATGTATGTTTGCAACCCGCTGTATCTCTGATACCGTCGCCTTTGCCTCAAACAATGAACAAGTCCCCACAAAGTATAGAGCGACGAAGCCTAACAAGAAGATTCTCATACACCAGCATGGGTAAAGGAAGCACCAATCTATTGGTCTCTAGTACCAAAAGTGACGTACCATACGCAAGGTTGGTCGACTCCAGCATTCCCTTAGGAAGCTCAAAGATTGACAGTGATTCCAAACTAAACAAAAGCATTCTTAGTGTGCCACAAATGGAGAGCAGTGTATCTGATTCTAGGTTGGCTCTAAACTGCATCGAGAAGAATCTATCAAACACGAAGAAAAGCCAAGAAAACGATGCATTTACTGTACCCAAACTACCGTCAAAAAGCGTAGCAGTTTCAGAATCTCACTATTCGCTGAACTCACAAGTGCCGCACGAAGAAACTGCTCCCAAGGAAGTGCAGCGAACTATGTCCATCACAAGCGAAAACCACTCCGAGGCATTCTTCTCAGCTGATGAAGACATGTTCCCTAGCCGATCGTCTAGCTTAAAACATTCGTTTGGAAGTAGACACAGCAATCATAAAGACAAGAGCTCTTTTGGCATCAACGATATCAATACCGAAAAATGGACCAATTCGATGCCTCGTTCTGAAGTTGTTGACGGACCGGACACTATGAGTAACTTGAGTACAGGAGCGCAGCCAGATTCGGAAAGCGGCTCAGTCTCTTCCACGTCATTCATCTCGGCGATCTCGTCGCAGGAAGACATGACGCTCGTGAATCTTCACATGCAGACCAACAAGCCCATTGTGGACTCTCCACTGCTCATGGCCAGCTACATGCAGAACTTGCCTCAGTACAAATGTACCAACTGGTACACCTGCTCGCTACCCAGCGGCAGTGACGTCTACACAGTGCCGCTGTTTAGGAGAGCAGACGATGGCTCCCTGATTTATGTTGGTCAAAAATATCTACCAAGCTTTGAACCACTTGGAAAGGTCAGCATTCTGAAATTGGTTCCTAAAAAGGACCTGCCTAACCAGAGCCAGACGGGGCCATATAGCAACTTGATCCCCAATTTTAATTCACAAATCAAGTCGCATCCGTATCCGATAGCGTGGTGGGATCTTCAACAAAACGTTCAAGATAACCAAGAAAATGCGACAGAGAAGAGCAGCACCACATCCACTGCTACCACCACCAGCGACAGTAAAGTGGGTATATTCGTCAAACTACGTGGAGAAATTGACATCATGCTGAGTCCGTTAGTTCTGGAAAGTACGCAGAAGTTCGTCGAATCACTCACGCCAGTTCTAGCCAACGTGCACCCGATAACTGTCATCAACCATCTGCGACTGCTGTGCATATCGTCTGTGGAGAGCGGTAACGTGCTGAAGCAAAAACAGTTCGTGTTTAACTGGCTGCCTCAGATGCAGGCTCGAGCTAACCAAAGCATAGCAGCCGACAAAGATGACAAGTGCAAACTTTCAACTATCCCGAGCACAAATATCTACGAAGAAACGATATACGATCTCCTTCAAGCCACAGTTAACATTCCTAAAGTGAACATGGTGTTCATACAATCGTCTGTGGTTGAAGACATGATATCATTCTCGGCACTAGACAATATCCAAGACTTGACATGCGTGTCGTTTTTCGGAATATCTGTGGAGAACATTACGGCGAAGTTCGTCAGTTCAAAGAAGACACTGGAGTCTGTCCAGTTGTACTACAGGCCGACTCTGAGGGCTCTTGGCAGTAAGAAGTCCTTTGGGATAATGAAAGGGCCGAGAGCTCTGATTTCAGCCTCGTCGGGGTCAGGTAGAAAGAGAGGACAAGAGAAGGGTGACCCCGTTTATATTGAGAACTCTCAACAACAATCTGAAGATATTAACTTCAACTTAACTGTCGGTAAGTTTAACACAGTCTTTATACCTAATGATGTTTTTCAGTCCATTAAATGAATTTTAATTTTCAAACATATTTTCAGGAAAAGTGCACGGTCAACTTCGGCGCATACGCAATGAAACGACGTCATTGAAAGATGCAACGATCACTGGCATTCCGAGCCACCATTCCAAAGTGTCCTTCAAGTTTATCAAGGTGGACCCTTGCGCTAAAGGACCCGAACCATTGGTATGACACATTTAACGATAGAAAACGTGATAATTTAGTTCTTTGTATATTCGTCCATATTAATGTACCAAGATTTTCCAGAATGTTCCAAACGGCAATACAACAGACGCCCAGAAAGAGAACGCGATTGGCTACATCATGTTTGAGTGCGGCCTCGAGGGCATATCCCTGAAGGTGTCCAAACATTCCCAGCTACAAAAACCCAGCGAAGAGAAGAAACCGTCCAAAGAGAATGAAAGTTGTCGGGAATCTGTGAAATCCGCCGAAGAAGTGAAGGTAGAGAAACCGGAGAAAGTCAAGAATAGAACCTCCGGTATTGAGGATCTCTTTCGGAAAAGGGAGTCAAGTTCAAAGCCTAGTACACCTAATTTGAGTGCGACGCAGCCGCCGCCCCCGCCGCCACAGGTAAATAAACAGTTATTTAAAAAAATGCAACTGAAGATGATATTTTGGCTTATTTTTCAGCAGTGCTGATGCTTTTAATTGTGAATTTTGCTCTTCCAAGAATTACCGGGATATTTATTTTTTAGGAAACAGTATTTTTTAACCCTTGTTGATTGGGCATCACTCTGATCTATTGTTGCAGACAATAATCTTAATTGTTTTTAGTATTATGTATTGAAAAATAACGACCCCCTTTTGCCTTACAATACTTTTTCTGGAACGTTTTTCATTCACATCATATTCATTTCTTTTTGTACAACTTTCTATAATTTTCACAGCAAGTACCACCCGCGGCGCCCGAACCCTCCACCCCTGGCCCAGACCAGGACGGCTCCAACAACGACAGCAACACCACCATCGTGCCGGTCAAGGACAACGGCAACTCGACGTCCTGCGCCATAGATCTCAAGGTCGTGTGGTTCAACTTCGCCGCGCCTCCTCGTACGCCGATTACTAAGAAGATTGACTATACGAGGTAATTAGACTGATTGGTTGTTCGGAAGTTATCCTAACTAATATTATAAATGCGAAAGTAACTGTGTCTGTCTGTCTGTCTGTCTTTCACGTCAAAACTACTGAACGGATTTGAATGAAATTTGGTATACATATGGACTTATACTTTTTATCCCGGAATTCCCGCGGGAAACTTTTTAAGGAGAAGCGAAGCTCGCGGGAACTGCTAGTATAAAATAAAAGCAAAAATAAGGGCTGTTCAAACTGCAATAAAATAATGCGCAAGCTGACAATAGATACAGTTTCTATTCGAGTTGTGGAAAGAATGTCAAATATTCAGTTTATTAATTTGTTTATTATTATTATGCATCGAGATACTAGATACGAGACAAATGTAGGCCAATTCAGAACCGGTTTTTATCATGAACCAATGACCTTTATAATTAGTAGAACCAAAATCCAACATAATTAACAGCAACATAGGTGAATTACAAGGTAAACATCATTAATAAGGTATATGAATGAACTTGTAGTCATCAATAAATTATCGGCACTTATAGATAAGATGCAAACAGGTTTTGATTAAAAAGTCACTGTTTATTTTGTCGTTGCATTTATGAATGAGTCACTGCACTGTTGTTTTAATTAATGAAATAGATATAGTATCTACAAGCAAGGAGTATGACAGATTGTCTAGTATCTGATGTGAGATATTATCTTTCTGATTGTCTGTCCACAAAACTCTAAAACGGGTTTATATGGCATTTTTTTGTTGGAAAGGTAGATTGAACGCTATTGAGTATGATCATAAACAGAAGTTAAAGAGCGCTTTAACTTTCGGTACGAATCTCATACTCGGACACTTCGCTCA
Organism: Plutella xylostella; assembly: GCF_932276165.1. NCBI lineage: Eukaryota > Metazoa > Arthropoda > Insecta > Lepidoptera > Plutellidae > Plutella > Plutella xylostella. The sequence continues at coordinate 2,544,028 of NC_063984.1, read as the reverse complement.
TCACATAATCTTCGCCTCAATATCCCTCCCCATTCAACAAAATTTTACGGTGATTCCTTTACCATACAAGCCATCACCTTATGGAATGATCTCCCACTACACATACGTAAAGCACCGTCATTGGCTTCTTTTAAAAGAATGGTAAAGGATCATTTTCTTAGTGTTTAGGTAGTTTTTTTTTTCCGTTGTCTTATTATTGGAGCTCAGACAAGAATTAATATAATCCTATAAAATCTGATAATTATATTTATGTAGGTATATGTAGTTTATTATATGATATATATGATTGTTATGGGTATATAAGTATAATTTCACGTAAGTATATTGTTTAGTTTGTAGGTATTTATAGTTAATTAATAAATTCTTTAGTACACTTGACCCTATCTGAACATAAATATTCTTCCACCTAAAGGTTGTCTTGAAAAAATCGCTTTTAGTGATAAGACCGCCTTTTTTGTACCTATGTGTTTATATTTAAGCTTTGTAAAATATTCTATTTTTGTGTACAAATAAAGAATATTCTATCTATCTATCTCTATCTAAACATTTCCCGTGAAGCAGAGGTCATTTGCGATCATTGTCAGGGTTTTATTGCTTAGAGTTATTATACAATAAGCACACACAAGATTACTACTGTAAACAGAAGCCCTACCAATTATGCTTAGTGCAAGAACTGTACATAATCTACATATTTATTTCTACTTTCTCAATCCAATTTTGTAATGTTCGTGAACGCTAAATAAGATATTTCTAACCAAATCAGAATCATATATGGAGTTAGACATAATAATAATTATTAGTTTTAAAAAATATACAATAGTTTTAGTAGCCTTTGATAAGAAGAACATGATTAAGTACCGAGTAATTAATATTCTATTGTGCCTCGCATGATATCGCAACGACCGCGATGCTAAAAGTTTTGCCTAAGTAAATAACCATAATTGATTGATTGATTGATAGGTTCTTGCTACTTACTCACCGGCAAACCATTCTTACCCCCACCAGACTAGACTGGAACCTGCTAAGCACAGCCTCTCCCGCCATCAACGCATGGATGAACCCGTGCAACCGCGTGGGCATCCGCGTGGTGGCGCTGTGGCGGGCGCGCGCGCGGCGCCTCGCCGCCACCGCCGCCAGCCTCATGGCCGCCGCGCTCGACCTGCCTGACCACCACACGCTGCCTAAGGTATAGCTTTAGAGATATAGGCTAGGTAGTAGGTAGGTATACTTTTACTATCTTCGCTGCGAACATCCAGATTATTCCGGATGCCCCAACGCTAGAAAATTAGACGACGACTAATCTGCTCACCCTACGGTGCTACTGACGAAGAGCAACCGATACTAACTCAACAAAATCACAGCGGCTTTGACCCTAGATTATTAAACCTAGACTTTTCGAACCTTTATTGCAAATTACTGAAGTTTAGTCTTATACATTCATTTAGTAATATACTGTACTTTTTATGAACCCAATCACTATATCCACCATCTTTTGCATCTACGACCTAGATATAACTTCACTTACTCCACCCCCAGAGTCGCTACGGCCGTCACACGCCCATGGCTAAGCAACTTCGAGAAGAGCCATCACTGCAACTGTGCGCCGTGCTACTGAGATACGCACTGCAAGCCGACGCCGCGGCCGTGCAGGCCGACCTGGCCGAGAGGCATCTGCCGTCCTTGTCTACGCTGCGACAGGTAATATAGTCGCTCTCTCTCGCGCAGTTGTAGCGAGCAGTAGAGACTACGGTGGACCTGGCCGAGAGACACCTGCCGTCCTTGTCTACGCTGCAACTATGCGCCCTCTATTCTACTGAAACACTGGTTCTTTCGCTTAAAATACAATTTCTGCAATCTTGTTAAGAATGCTCTATTATCAAACATCCTGTATAACTTTATTTACTGGTGTCTGTTACAGGGTGTGATCGTGCTGAGTCGGCAGTGGAAGAACATTCTGTACACGCCGCTGCTCTTCGAGCACAACTTCAAGAGCAAAGTCATGAAGCCTCTGAATGTGACCTTCGCTTTGCCCAACTTGATGGAGGTATGTATATGGCAATCATTAGTCTCATTAATACGAGTATGTTTACATTTTATTACGATCATCAGACAACAGGTGTGCCGGAAAATCATTTTAACTCATCATAATCATTACTGCTCGACACAAGTATCTTATAAGAGTACAACATTACTTTGCCCTTGGTCTTCTCAGTTCAATTACTACCAGCTAAATTGGCTGGATGAATCCATTTTTTTGTGTTCCAAGCCATCATTCATTTGCTAAGCTTATAATCACCCACGTTTTTCAAAGCATGTTAATTACATAAATTATTGTTTTAATTCCAGGATTCAGCAGAAGGGTGGCAGGAGTACCAGCTAGAGACAGAAGTGTTGGACGAAAACTGTTTACTTCTGGACATGGAGGTGGACAAACTCAACATGCCAGGTAAGTCATAATAGACTTGCTTTAAAACTAATCAAATTGAAATAACTGCTCAATTTCATGCTGGGGCACCCGTGAATGCTGATCTATAGATCTGTTCACAGTAGAGTTATCTTATGACCAGCAGTGGGCTATGACAGATATAATATCATACAAATATACTGATTTATTGAATGTGGCTGGAATTTATTGAAATATTTTGGACAAGCTTTGTGACGTGATTTTAATATGGGTGCCATGTTTATATTGTTGTGTAGATTTGAAAGTAAACGACTACTGAGTCGCTGAATGCGTGAAATTATCTAAAATTTAAGTATTAATATTAAACTTTATAGTCTGGACGTTACTAACATTCGATCTCTCGCTTGCACAAACTGTTTCTTCTAAGATCACATAAATTATTTAAAATCTGCTTCTTACATCAACCTACCCTATATAGAATCAAGTGCAAGCGAGTGGTTTTATCTATGGCCGTATTCACGTAGAACGCTGCTGCCAGCCGGGCAGCCCTATCCTACCTAAATATTGATGTCGATTCTGAAGGCAGAAATTCTAATTTTAACGCTGTCAAACTAAAAAAATTGCTAGCATAAAATGACATTTACGGAAACAATCATAAGGTCGAATTTTAAACAAAGAAATTAAGGTTGTGATAGCTCTAAATTTAGAATATCTGCCTTAAGAATCGACATCATTATATAGGTATAGATTTTTATCTATGGCAACCAGCTTTCTATGCATATACATTATACAGCCCTATAGTTAGTAGCGTCCCGCCTATAGTGTAACTTGTGCGTGTAACGAGGTGGTGTGTTGCACGAAGCGGCGGGCGACAGTCCGCGCCCGCACTCGCATCCGTCGTCGGCGCCGCCCTCCGGTGCGTAGTCTTTGTGAAGTGTCGTGGCTATAGTTGTGTCGGTGTGCTCTTCAAATATAACTAGTATAATGCAATGCCCTCTGGTGGCTGTTGGCCGAAATATCATATTCTGAGGTTTACATTTCGTTAAGGTAATTTTGGTTTGAAGAGCATTATCGATCTGAATGTGATATGGAATGTTTTAATGGTTGAATTATGTGCTCTGATTTGTAATGAAAACAATTCAGTGAGAGTTATATGTGTTTCTTTCATATTGCACGATTTTCGTTATGTATGTAAAACTGTATCTTGGTGTTTCTAAAGTGTTCTTCAGTTTTTTTGATTGCTAATATTTTGAATGTGGATTAAATTATATGTACTTGTACTCTGCTAGTTATTGTGTTTTATATTTACAAGAATTCACAAAGAATGTATACATTATCTTCATGGTCCTACACATACAGTATTGCACTTTATGCAAAAGTTGTGTTAATTACTTTTATTTAAATTCAGAATATTGCATGGTCTGTATAATCATTTTTTAAAATATTTTTCAGCATTACTTTATTAAGATTCTAAGTATAATTTCTAATCCTATACCTACTTGTGCGAAACATTATACCCATTATCATCATTCAATCCTACTAAGTACTGAGTTGTGCAATCTCAGTCTCATATTCATAATGGATATCTCATAATCATAACGTATAGCTCTATCTTAATAGTCACGATTTATCACTGTGCCACAATAAAAACATAACATAACTTGTATTACACCTAAAATACCCTCTAACCTAGCTATCTATCAATGTCCTCAATCACTGAGTTGTAGAAACGAATTTTAAGCTAATATCGACTTTAAAAGTATAGCTGCCTTGCTTTGAAAGCATACGGACAGACATATATTTAATTACGACATTAGCTTAAAGTTCCTTTCTACAACTTTCCAATAACCTAGTCAGGTCTCAATGTTCTCTAACCTTTTTAGCTATCAATGTCCTCTAACCTAGCTAGTACCTACATCTCACATAACACCCCAACATTACCAACAGTGCGCGGCTCCCACAGCGCCCGAGGCAGCCTGGCGTTCCCGACGCTGCCCTTCTCCACCAGGAAACCCGCCTTCCATGATGACGCCATCGCTAGTGAGTGTGCTAGTTGTTAGTTACTCTGTGGTGTGTGAGCTTGCTTGTTGCGGGTTGCGTAGGTGTTGCATTCAAAGGTAAAGCGGGAGCACACGGTGCTTTTTGGCAATTTTGAGAGTCAAAAGCCGATTTAGCAAAATCGCACGACGAAATTTTTACGGTTCGACGCCTCAACGCACGTTGTGTTTCCGCAAAAGGTGTCATAAAGATACGGCTACAAAATTATTAAATATTTAGCTTGGCGACCGACTGATATTTTTAAAAGAAGTGATAAAATATGTTCGATCTGCCTTTGAAGTTTAACCGTGCTCTTATATTGCATTTTTTTACTTTATATCGGTATAATTATATCTATAGTTTACTCAATACCACCCATACATAATACATAATACCATAACACGCTATCGCTACAAATTGCTTCACACTTCAACACTAACAGCCAATATCTAACACGCCCGTCCTTACGTAGTGATACCAACATTCTCAGACTACGGAACCCTGAAGGAAGATCTACCGATGGTGGGGTCCAACCCGTCGTTGTATTCGCCTCATGGAAGCGATGAGAACATCAAAAACGATAGAGCAAGAGAAGACCTTTATCAGTGGATGGCTAAGCAGGAGCCGATTAAAGTGGTAAGTTGGTTTTCATTATATTTTAGGTACATGGGATAACTCTCAGTCACTGCTTGAACACACAGGTTTGAGTTATAAGACTTATAAGTTGGCCGTGTACGGCGTGTGCCTGTTCTGACAGAGATTATTTGATTCGAAACCTATTTTATCCGAGACGATTTTAAATCGGTGAAGCTTTTCAAAAGTTATCAATACTCATCAAAATGATGTAATTCCTCTAACCCGATTAGTTCATTAGTTTCTTTTTTCGGAACACTCGGACACTTACTGCGAATTACTGCTTGATTACTACGTATCTGATGACGATCTCACGAAGCCCTCCCCCCACCAGGAAACCAAGAGCAAGAAGCCTCACCTCCCGCCGTCCATGACCCCCCGGCTGGTGCCTCTAGCCATGCCGGCGTGCAGCCTGTACCCGCTGCAGGGCTCGCTGATGCTGCTGGACGCGCACCTCGTGTTCCAGCCGCTGCTCGCGGCGCTGGGCGTGTCCCCGCACCAGGTGGCTAGCCGTGAGTACACTGTGTGTTGTGTGGTGACCCCGACATGACGGCTGCAGCCTCGTACAGGCCTACTAAGCTAAACTCTACCGAATTATTTTAAACACTATTATAATATCAGTCCACAAACTTAGTCAGTTAGTTTGTGCTCATTGCCAAGTCACTATAATTATAATATAAAGAAAACTATAGATAAAATTACTAAATGGTGATTTATTACTACGAAATAATTTGAATAGGACTTGGCTTCTATGAGATCAAGAGACTTGGCATTTTTTTAACAATTTATGTTTTTGGTGGGATTGTATTTACAAAAAACATTATTCAATTTACTCACCAGCTCATCTTAACTCTACCCCATTCTAATAATCCCTATTATCACCAGGGGAATCCACAAACCCTGCCACCGGATCACCTCGTGCCACCTCGCCCGCGCTCGAGTCACTCGGCTCTAGACTGTCTCTAGTGGCGTGGATGGAGATGTTAAGGATACACATCATTGTGAGCGACCTGTCCAAGCATGAGCATAGGAAGGCTAAGGGGAAGAGTAAGTCGTTAAAATTATATATAATTTAGTTATACGTTGTTATGCGCAATCTGAGTGCTTTATTTTGAACAATTACTGCCTGTATTCAATAAATTATCTCTCAAAACTTATTTAAACTTACAAACTGACTTGACCACTTAATGTACCTCGTTCCCTTTGATGTCTAAAATTGGCGCAGGTTCAGGAAAGACACCTATAAGCCATCCAGCTAGTGGTATAACCATTATTTAAAAAGTTTGAAGACTATTTAAGAAGTTTACATTTCAGTTACCAATTTTCCTTCAATCTTTAATTTTAACCTAAAACTACCTTAATAACATACTAACAAAGACTTACTTCTCCAGACCCCCAAACCCACTCAGAGCTGACCTCCGAAGCCCCAGCATTTCTATGCGAGAAGGTGTCAATAGACGTGGACCTCAAGAAAGTGGCAGATATGGCGGTGGATGACCTCATTCAGAGACAAAACGTCCTGTATATTTCCAGAGGACAGTTGAAGAAACATATCAGCACTATGGTCAACTTTAATATAAGTGTGCGGTTTATTTCACAACAGGTAAAAATAAAATGGAGATTATTTGACATTATTTTAGAATAATGATTGACTATAGATTGGCAAGTTGCTTGGCGACCCTCCTTGCGGGGTGAAAGACGCGGAGGGGACGAGGTACCCAAGACGACAGCGGGTAGCGGGAGGGGTATCGGTGAAGGGCAACGCGTGCACTGCATGTCATTGTTACGGCAGTCTCGGCCGCGCAGCCGAGGCGGCCACATGTCTTGTATAGTCTGTCATAATTTGAGTGCGACCCACATGAGATCATTGATCCTGAGACCATTAGTCTTAGGATGAGTGTTGAGGCCTTTTTAATATTATCATTATATTATTATTCATCACATCATCACGACCCATTACGTCCCCACTGCTGGGGCACGGGTCTCCTTCCAATGATTATTAGGTATCTATAATTCGTCAACAAAATAACGTTAAAAACAACAAATCGTATAATGTCTCAATATAGGGGCTTCTTGTAGAACAGCGTACCGGATCAGTCATGCTACGCGGCTAAAGGTTGGTACTGCGCAGTCAGATACGAAAAAGTAAACAACAAAGACGAAGAGTCCATATGACAGTGCGTCAGTTGTCAGTTCTTGTAACTAGGAAAGCAACCAAAATTTATGTGATTCAATGAAAGTAATTAATGAGCAAAACAGAAAGAAAAATTACAAAATTGATGAAATTTTGAAAGAAAATGGTTATATCGTGCTTCGCCTACCCCCATACCACCCGGAATTAAATCCTATTGAACTTTTGTGGCGGTACGTGAAAGGCGAGCTCGCAAGAACGTCGATTGACTCTAACTCAGATAAAAAGAGATAAAAGACTTAGAGTTGCTTTTCTCTAATTATTCGCCTGAAAAGTGGAGAAATTGTGACGACCATGTCATAAAAAATTAAGACGAATATTATAAATCTGATAGAGTATTTGACGATGTATTGGACAGGTATGTTATTGTTTATTTATAATTTAATGTAAATTAAACATAAAATATTATAGGTGTACACTGAACTAATATGACTGGCGTACTCTAGTACATTATACTTCAAAGTAGGTATAATGTTTTTTGGTTTTTGTCTTAGATTTATAATTGAAGTTAATGAAAACGATGATGAAGATGAGGATGACGACGACGATGAACAAGTTCAAACAGAGAGTGAACATAAAAGTGACATGGAAATTGATTTATAAAATAAAACACTTTTACATAAATAAATTCAAATTGGTAGATATTCTGAAGGTAAACATCCAAATTTTAATGCTGTCAAACTATAAATTTTAAGCTAAATATGACATTTACGGGAACACTCATAGAATAAAATTTTACTTACGTCAGAAATAGTTACAAGCTATCGCGAGATTAATCCGGGCACACTTTTCTACGTGTGTAGCATGTCGTGCTACCTCGCCCCCGCCACTTCTTTCACCCCGCAAGGAGGGTCGCCAAGTAACTTGCCACATTATTAGTTACTCCTTAAGTACATAGTATAAACTGTGTGCCATTATGTATGTTTTTTTCTTAGTAATGTATAACAGTTTCATTATTATTATTTTTTTATAGTAAATATGTATTTTATGTGTTTGTCCAATTTCAGGTCAACATGCCTCTTTTGCGATTGCTGCATCAAATAAGCAATATGTACCAAAACGTCAAAGACACACAGATTGAGCTAAGAAGCCAAACCAAGATCTCACATAGACAAGACAAACACGCTTCTTCCTCAGGTAAGCCGTATTTTATGAAGAAAACACAATATTTTCACCTTATTACCAATTTTTCCTGTACCTCCTGCGCGTTGACTGGCAGAAAATGCTTTTAGCATTAAGTCCACCCTTTGTACTTTTATTTGTAATATTTGTACAATAAAGAATTAAATAAAATAAATAAGTAAACCAATGTTATGTTTCAGTGTATGAGTGCGCTTTATGTAGAAATAAATTTGAAACGTAATAAACGATTTCCATACATTCGACTTCTTTTATCGTTCTTTGGATTTATTTATTTATTTATTTGATACTTTATTGTACAAATATGAAATATAAGTGTACAAAAGGTGGACTTAATGCTAAAAGCATTTATTAGTTCGAATTCGATTAGTTTTATACACATAATCTTAATACACAATTGCACATATACAATTCAACAGTTATCAGTATCTAAAACACCCAATTCCAGTTTCAGACTTCCAAGAGAACCTAGTCAGCGTCACCTCGCTAGAAAAGGACGCACAATACGCAGCCATGGAGCCGAAGTGGGACGTCCTGACTCCGCTGCCCAGCGCCCCTGACCGCGCCTCCTGGGGCACTCAGAAGAGCACCACTCCTCAGCCCGTGAGGTCCAGACCGCAGTCTTTTGCGCAGAAGCTGAGGTCTACGGGCAAGACTGTGAAGGGGAAACTTGGTAAGGATTTTGGACTTATTGCTGTTTGAAGAATATAAGTATTGTTGCCGTATGAGGCGGATGATAATACCAGGATCTGTCAGCTGTCAGCTTCTGTCCTATTAGGTCAGTTACTTAGATTAATCGCGATACGACCTAGTAAAGTGTGATGAATTTGTCCGGGTTGGGTTTTTGAGAGACAGACCAAGATCAATAAACGTCTCTACGTGTCGTTTAGGAAGATTGCGATCTGTATATGTATAAGCATTTATATACCTATAGAGGTAAGTAACTATAGATTCAGAAGTGGGACGTCCTGACTCCGCTGCCCAGCGCCCCGGACCGCGCCTCCTGGGGCACTCAGAAGAGCACCACTCCTCAGCCCGTGAGGTCCAGACCGCAGTCTTTTGCGCAGAAGCTGAGGTCTACGGGGAAGACTGTGAAGGGGAAACTTGGTAAGCTTATTGTTGTCCGGAGAATGCCTGTATTATTACCGTTAGAGGCGAATGAAAATACCAGGATCAGTTTGTTGCTAGCTTCTGTCCTGTTAGGTCAGTTACTTAGGTTAATCGAAGCGTCGAATAGTGAAGTGCGATTAAATTTGTCCAAATTGGCTTTTTGGGAGACAGACAACGATCAAGATCACGTGTCTTTTGGGGCGACAACTTACTGTCTATAAGCATTTCTATAGAGGTAAGTAACTATAGAGTCAGAAGTGGGACGTCCTGACTCCGCTGCCCAGCGCCCCTGACCGCGCCTCCTGGGGCACTCAGAAGAGCACCACTCCTCAGCCCGTGAGGTCCAGGCCGCAGTCTTTTGCGCACAAACTGAGGTCCACCGGGAAGACAGTGAAGGGGAAACTTGGTAAGGATTTTGAGCTTATTGGTATTAGTATTGCCATCTTTAGAGGGGGATGATAATACCAGGATGAGTCAGCTGTTAGCTTCGGCCCTATTATGTCAGTTACTTAGTTTAATCCAAACTGAGGTCTACCGGGAAAACTGTTAAGGGGAAACTTGGTAAGGATTTTGAGGTTATTGTTTTTCGGAGAATGTTAGTATTGCCATCTTTAGAAGGGGATGATAACTTCCGCTACCAGGTCTGCTGTCAGCTTCTGTCCTATTGTGTCAGTTACTTACTTAGGTTGATACGGACGGCGGTACAGATGGTACGCGGTCGATTGTTGACTGCTCTGTCGATGAAAGTCTTTGAAAGTGTTTCGTGTATATTTTTAAAGTAAGAAAAAAAAATATTTTAATCACATACCTACCCCAAGGTTGCTACAACATAGCCGGCTGGCTGTGACGTCGATGCGACTGCCCAATTCAACTAACAAGTCAACCCTCTATTTCAGGCTACAGCTCGCTGAACGAGGGCGCGCACACGCCCATGTTCCCCCCCACGTCGCCCCCCGCGTCCCCCGCGCCCGACGGCAAGCTCACCCCGCGCTGCTGGCGCACCCTGTACCTGCTGCTGGAGCTGTACGCCGCCATGCCGGACGCCAGCACCATCACTCACAGGTGACCCCCCCGCCCCCCGCCCCCCGCCCCCGCCCCCGCGTACCCTGTACCTGCTGCTGGAGCTGTACGCCGCCATGCCGGACGCCAGCACCATCACTCACAGGTGACCCCCCGCCCCCCGCCCCCCGCCCCCGCGCACCCTGTACCTGCTGCTGGAGCTGTACGCCGCCATGCCGGACGCCAGCACCATCACTCACAGGTGACCCCCAGCCCCCCCGCCCCCCGCCCCCCCCGCACCCTGTACCTGCTGCTAGAGCTGTACGCCGCCATGCCGGACGCCAGCACCATCACTCACAGGTGACCCCCCGCCCCCCGCCCCCCGCGCACCCTGTACCTGCTGCTGGAGCTGTGCGCCGCCATGCCGGACGCCAGCACCATCACTCACAGGTTTCTAATGGCGCCACTACACGTCCGCGGATGCATCTGTAGATGCATCCGGAGATGACATCCGCGGACGTGTAGAGGGGGTGATTTGGGCATCTTTTGTAGGTAATTGACGTCTGCAGACGCATCTGCCACCGATCTGCTTGTTGTCGGTTTTTCTGGCACACATCAAAGGGTTCAAGCGCGAGCGTCCGGCATCGTGACCACACGTCCGCGGACGCCTCAGTCAGTTAGACCAGAATCGTCTTCTTCTCCACCATATGGTGTCAAACAGATAATTCTGTCGTTTTCATAAGCACTTTAATTTTTGACCACTTTACAATAGAACCCTACAATATAAATAACGTATGTATAAATAATCTACGTATGATTTATTCCAAACGCAAATCTAATAAATAACACAACAACATTCCAGATTCTCAGTAACGCCGAACATGCCGGAGCAGTACCGCCACCGTGGGGCGCCCTCGGCGGACCCCCACGCCCGAGACGCTTCAGTATCGTCTAGTACGCCTTCTGGCATCGTGCTGAGGGGAGTCGCTAGGTGAGACATGGTAGTTATAGAAAAGAGGACGGCAACTGTGGTCAAATGCCACGGCGACCCAAAAAATCTATTGTGGTAGTCCGAGTAGAATATAATTTTAATTTAGAGAAATCATATGGATTAGACGTAAAGTATTTTGGTTTTTTTATCTAACCACTACCCTATAATAAGGTCGTCAGACAGCGGGTTGGATGACGTCCCAGCAACCTATGCCTGTTTGTGCTCTTCACTACCTAGAAACTTAACTCCCAAAGTGTGCTAATTGCAAATTGTATTGTGTTATACGCCCCTCAAAGTCAAATTCAAATGGTTTAATTTTATCGACGTAAAATTTTACAATTATTTGTCGATAGTCACTCTACCACCATTTCACAAGATGAAGCCTGAATGACCTAAGATGAAGGTCACCATTAGAATTCATCGTTGTAAACATTAGCCAACAATTTATATAATTATAATACATACATTACTGTCCAAGGGTACTTTAACTAATCTTGTCTATTTCCTCCCCAGAATCCACCGCACCCGTCTGCTAGCCTCTCTCTCGGGGCTCAAACTCGAAGCCGAGATCACTTCGCTCCAGGGCTCACTGTCGGCGTCGCGCGCGCGGCAGTGGTCGCTCACGGGCACGCTCGGCCGCAGCATGATCGTGCTGCTGGAGGGACAGCCGCCCGCGCAACAGTCAGTACTAGTGCACACGTAGCGTCTACACCCTAGGCTCGAAGCGGAGATCACGTCGCTCCAGGGCTCACTCAGCGTGTGACATAGACAGAAAGAATGCTGGAAACTTATAAGCGTTTACAACCCGCGCAGGAATATATTATATGAACGGGCGTCGATAAGCGTTGAACGGTGCTGCTGGCCGCTGCCATTTATAATTCGACAGTCCGATTGGTTTTGAGATCGACATGTTGCTTAGTATGCTTCAACATAAAGTAAGAAAGTATTTATTTCCATAAAACATGCTTCCTTTGTATATAATGGACCAGCGCTCACAAGCGCCAGTAAGCGCTGAAAGCGATTCAAGCTTTCTTTCTGTCCAGCGACGTAGTCTGTCCGGATTGAAGGACCAGAATCGGGGGGAAACCGGTATTTATAAGTTATTTGACTTGACAGATACGGCTGTACAGATCCAGTCCGCATTGTCAATAGCTATGATTCTGTGTCCTTCATAAACTGCATACTTCATCATCCAACAACAACTCTAACCCAAACTTCATATCTCCCACAGAACCGTAGTCCGAGTCACAGTCGGCAAGTCCCAATCCCTCTACTCGTGGGACGCCCAGGGCGCTGGGGCGGGCGGCGGCGCGCTGCTGTCCGTGGGCGGCGTGCGCGTGGAGCTGCCGCAGCACCCCGTGGCGCTGCACGGCGTCATGACGCGCAGCACGAGGCATTTGAGTGATACGCTGCAGGTATGTGGCTGTGAGGATGTGAGGGAGAAGTTGGTTGCTATTGAGGCAACATCGAATGCAAAAACTTATTTAACGGTTTGGATGTTGTATTGGTTAATGTGTGGCCAGTCTGCGTCGATTTATTTACACATAAACAATTATTGTACCTTACATATTATATGTAATAACGAAAAAGCTTTCCCTATTAGTAATTTGTACATACATACATACGCTCACTGTAATCCCCGAAGGGGTAGTCAGAGGTGACTCGCAATCGAGTCACCCGCTTTTCGCTGTACATTTTTACTCACGTGATAGGTCGTGAGCTGTATCGCCGTTTTTGAATGAGTACAATACACTGAAGTTGTCGGGTAAGTGGTCCACCCGACTGTCAGATGTTTTTCAAATTAATTTGAGCAATAAAGTAGTAGTAGTGATTTAATCAATAAAAAAATCTATGCTTAGGTATTAGATTCAGACAAGCATTAGTAAGTAGAAGTAAAATTTATTAATTATCAACACTCTCCCACCAGGAGCTAGGCGTAACCCGCGCCTCCCCGCGCCTCTCCCGCGGTGGGGCTGGCTCAGAGGACGAGGAGGGCTCCCCGCCCCCCGCGCCACCCCCGCCCCCGCCCGCCGCGCCGCCGCCGCTGCCGCCGCTGTTGCACTTCTCTATTGTGCTACAAGTAAGCTGAAAATATGAGAGCTTATAAAGTTCCAGCTCTCTTTCTGTATACGTTCTTAGGTGAATGCGATAGAAGCAATGATTTCAAAAGGAAGGAGACACCTGTCAGAACGTTTTGTCAAAAGAAAATGACACCCGCGCGCTGTCCCTAATTCATACAAATTGTGACAGATTTATGAGATTTTATTGCCAACGCGAGGGTGTAATTTTCTAGTCCGGTTGGGCCTGTCCTTACGCTTGTAATATATAAGTCAATGGATGGAAGTAAGTCTGAACGTATGTAAGTCCGGGTGCATGTTGAACGTTGTTCAGAGGATGAGGAGGGCTCCCCGCCCGCCGCGCCGCCGCCGCTGCCGCCGCTGCTGCACTTCTCTATTGTGTTACAGGTGAGTGTTTTTGGGTTCTGTAGGTTAGTGAAAGTCTACCTAAATCTGTTAATATCGCTCTGGATAGTTTTAAATTTAATTGACTGTGAACTTAAACACACAACGCAGATAATTAAAGTCCAGTTTGAAGTTAAACTATTTGGTATTCTTTTGTTTAGCAAATAAAGAAAGCAAATGATTAGAAATCTAAAATCTTACAATCTTTCTAAATACTTAAAAAATGCCCTCAAAACCCTCCATATACTTGAACATTTTAAAACCGCTTTTCTTAATTAGACCGTATTTCCACCAGAGCCTGAGCGTGACAGCGGCGCTCCTGCCGTCCCTACAAGCCCAATACAAGATGGAGCACGTGCACGTGGTGGGCGTGACGGGCAACAAGGCGCACTTCACGGTGGAACTGCCGCAGCACGAGCTCAGCTTCGTCACCAAGCTGCAGGTACCGACTGTAGCTCCATATAGTACTATAGTATGTATTATGTGTCTCATACGATGCCAATACGAAGTCAATACTAACTTGTAAACAGGTATGAATGACCAATGAACGGAGCCTCTTCGAAAGAGGCATCTGGACTGGGCAATCATCGACTGACCATTCATCTGACTAGCTAATAGTCAAGCTTTACTGTTCATCACTGACACGTTAAGAGGAAAGATTACAATCTATCTACCAATCTTAGTCGACATTTCTTGAACCATTATAAGCCGAGCGAAGTGGGGCCATTCATCTCAACCCGGTATTCCCTAAAGCCTATATAGAGAGCCGAGCGAAGCGAGGCAATACATTAACTACTGGCATTTTGTAATACCCAAAGAGTCGAGCGAAGCGAGGCAATACATTAACTACTGGCATTTTGTAATTCCCAAAGAGCCGAGCGAAGCGAGGCAATACATTAACTACTGGCATTTTGTAATTCCTGAAGAGCCGAGCGAAGCGAGGCAATACATTCACTACTGCCATTTTGTAATTCCTGAAGAGCCGAGCGAAGCGATTTTATACAAATCATATACTTCAGGTATATGAGTCCAAAATAGCTATAGCTGACCACATCCTCCCCCACAGGTGACAGAAGCGAACATCCCGGCCGCGGCGAGCGTGGCCCTCCCCGGGGTGCACATCGGCGCGCGAACGGTGGAGGGAGGGGCGGGCGAGCAGGCGGAGGGCGTGGTGCTGCGCCCCGGCCGCTACCTGGCCGCCACCGCTGACATCGCGCGCTTCGAGCACACGCTGTCCACACACCTTCTCAACCACCTCGTCTTTGTGCAGAAGGTCTTCATGAAGGTAGGATTTTATAGTGTGCTTCCAGAAGGCAGCTCAACCTACGGCGCAATCAGCGACGCTGTCAACGCACCGCACTCAACCACCGAGTCTTTGTTCAGAAGGTCTTTATGAAGGTGATTAGTGGTTGCCGGGGTGGGAGAAGAATCAGTGCTCTTCCAGAAGGCTGATCCATGTACTACTATTTTACTGGTGTACCTAATGTAATTTACCTAGTTACCAGAATGGAATTTCGTCAGTGAGCTTCCAGAAAGCAGGTTAATCTACCAGTTACCAGAGCGGATTTTTATCAGTGCGCTTTCAGAAGGCTGATCCATCTTCTAGTACTATATAGTGGTGTAATTTAATATAGTTACCAAGGTGGAGCCTCTTGGTAGAAGGCAGCGCGCCTTGGTGACTGGGGTGAGGAGAATGCTTAAAGAATGAGCGACAGCATTGATTCGCGCTATGCCGCTCGGCCGCTATTCGTTCATTGCGTCAAGCACGAGCGTTAAACACTTTCTTGTAGTTCGTTAATAAATGCAATGGACAGCATTCTGGTCCAGATACCTACATGATTTTAGTTAGCATAAAAACTTAATACCTCATATACCTATACGTAAATGTTTTGTTTTCAGGAAGTGAACGAAGTGGTGCAGAAGGTCTACGGAGGAGAAAAACCCGTGCCGTTCTGGAATGAAGAGGAGGCGTCCACTTCTGCTCTCAACAGGATTCTGTTCTCACTCACCATTAGAATAAAGGTATGATTAATATTGATTAATTCAAAAATAAATTATCTTTGTTAGCAATAATACATCAAAACATGGCAATGTCATCTCGTAATCATTCACTGCTGCACATAGGCCTCTCGTTTTACAACTTTCTGTTCGCCGACTTCCTCATCTAGCCATTAACAGCTACCTGTCTAAGGTCGTCGGTCCAACGCAGCCGGCTGGAAGCCACGTCATGCTGATCGTTCGTTTCCACTCGAGAATAGGGAATATGCATGCGCTTCAAATAAAGGTCAAATATTATTTTTAATAAACTTGGTTATTTCAAAATTATGCCTCCATCAATATTTTTGATTATAATTTATATTTGACCGAGTAAATAATTGTTGAAAAGTACAAAAAAACTTTCGCGAATTCAAATCTTTGTAACATGACACATTTTAATAGAGCGAATGTGACGTAGGTAAACTGATTGATATGTCAATCTCAGAATAATCTATGCCCATAGAACTGAGCGTCGGCGCGACTGGTGAAACTCAAACCATACTCAAACACACAAAGTTTTGTGTGTTTTATGTGGTCGTGTAGGTTATAATTTTTTTACTTTCTTTGAAATACCTTAAATTACTTTTTTTGGCGTTGAATTTGATTTAACTATAATAAAGCAATGTAAATCTATCGAATAAGAATATAAATAAATACATTTATATTTCCTATTCATTTAGCATAAACGACCTCCACTGCAACTATAGCTCACACTACAGCTACACTCAAAAATTGATACTACGTCATGTCAGTCCCTTAGTACTGTATTATTAACCCTCGACCACCTCCACAGAGGATCCAACTGACAGCCACCACGCCCAGCAACTCGGCGGTGCGGCTGGAGACGGGCGCCGTGCAGTTCCAGCTGTCCAATAGAGTGCAGCAGCCGGGCCAGCTGCGCATGTTCGCCAAGGCACAGGTACATTAGGATACACACCACAGACGTCAAATTATTACGTACTGCGCGTGTCAAAAAGAAAGAAAGAAAGAAGAAAGAAAATACATTTATTTCACACACACACGGAAACAACACAAAAATAAATAATAAAACAAATAATAAAAAAAGGTAAAGGAAAATGAGCAAGGGTGTTGCTTCCCAGTGCAGAAACGGGTTCTAGATCAGCTTGTCAAAAGGTTGAAATGCAATCATTGATCAACTTTTGTTCATACATTAAATTCCGTCCAGCTGTCATTGTCAGTGTCAAAAATCGGCACGCGTGGTTTCTAGTATAATAGACGTCTGTGCTACACACCATCTGCACCCGGGACGACCTCCTGAAGACCAACTATACTCAAATTTTTTATTCCGCGGAATTCTGACAATTCATTAGTGATACCACTAAAAAAGCTCTTCACCGAAAAAAGGAAAAAATTGGATCCATTTCAGTGCATTTTTTTAATGTTTTCATACTAAAAGATAAATCTAAATATTTACTTGCTCAAGTGAAGTAGGTAATACAAAAATAACAAATATTTCAATACTAGCTGTTGCCACGAGCTTCGCTTCACCTTTATTAGTTTTCCCGTGGGAATTCCGCGATAAAAAGTAGCCTATGTGTTAATCCAGGGTGTCGGCTAACTCCATTCCAAATTTCATTAAAATCGGTTCAGCCGTTTTGACGTGAAGAAGTAACAAAGATACACACATACATACATACACACATACTCACAAACTTTCGCATTTATAATATTTAATAAAATAACGACTCACGACCATTGTATCGAATTAATTTTAATTACTTTATTTTATTCTTTAGCATGGCATCACTTGCTACTAAAATCAGGGATAACAAACCTTTTTAATCCATTTCAAATAAAATATTCTCAATTCGGTAAGTACATAATAATATGTTCGGTATGTAGGTATGTAAGGCTTTTTCATTATTTCCATTTTCTTTTCAATTTGGTTGTCTGGAATAGATTACTTTTAGTAATAAGGCCGCCGATTGTGCTATTTATTTTCTGTTCATGTTTGTAATACTGTTTCTTTTTGTGTGCAATAAAGAGTATTTTATCTTTATGTAAGATTATTGGAACTGCACCATATTCACATATTATGACAATATATTAAGCCTAATAAACAAATATGTTTTTTTTTATTGTATAAGTATGTTTATATGTTTGTTGGTATGTATGTTTGTCCACGAATGTCTCGGAAACGATTGATCTGATTGTTACAATTCTTTTTTAGTGTTCCGTACCTCAAAAGGAAACAAGGAACCCTTAATGTTGTCCGTCTGTCTGTCACCACCCTTTTTCTCAGAAACGGTTAAAGATATCAAGCTAATATTCCGTATAGATGTACATAATTATGAAATTAAAAAGAAAAATATCTCAGGCAAGTTGACTTGTACGGAACCCTCAGTAAGCGAGTCCAACTGGCACTTGGCCTGTTTCTTATTGTTGACCTTTCGCGTTGTGATCGTTTGTTGATTTTTATAAACTTTATGGAGCCCCAACCTGGCCCTTCCCCGGAAGCAGCCCCATCTGACAAAACACAAGAGTCAGACTTTCTCTCTCCCAGAAAGAAGCGTCCTCGTGGTTCTTTTGCGCCTAACGTAAAGACCCTCATTCTAAATATTTAAAAATATAATATAGAAAATTGTCCGGATACAACTGATGTTCAGACTCGTATTGAAAAAAGTACCCAGCCAAAAAAGGTTTGTGATCTCTGACATGTCAAAAATTGATAATTGTCAGAATTCCGTGGAATTAATGATTAGAGATTAGAAGGGTATCCACGTGTAGGTCCACTGGAACATGCGAGTTTAACCTTTTGCGTCCCATAGTTGCGACATCGATCGTAAAACAATGAAATTTTACTCACGGGATTCTACCGGTTAAGACAGTTGCCATCGACACGACATGAAGAAGAAAGAGGCTGACTGACCGCCCCCACACTTCGATCAACCAAAGTAGATTCTCCTTGACGTATCATATCAACTGTAAGTTATTTACGCGTAACACACGGTGCACGCACACTGGGCAATCAGCTACTGACAACTTATCTGACTATTTCACCGTCTTACCATGGTGTCAAACCTTTACCCCCTTATTCATAGAGAAGTTACAGAACGTTTTAACTAATAAACTGTTTTGTCCCTCTCCGACAAAGAACAATTTGTTCTTTGACAGAGAGGGACAAAACAGTATATTAGTTAAAACGTCTTGTAACTTTTCTATGAATAAGGGGGTTAGTTTATATCATTTATTTGTTACAGGTGGAGTTAAACTTGAGTCTCGGCCAACTGATCCGGAACGCCATGTTTGAAGAAGCGGAGCCGGAATTTCAACAATATGCATTTTTCAACACTAAAATATGTAAGTACTTACCTCAAATGACATCTACTTGAAGTTGAAGTTGAACATTAGAATAAAGTAAGTGATGACAGACGTCTTGAAACATAATTATTCTATTCTCAAGGAATGTTACTTCTGTCATATCTAATCTGCACGATCCTTTAGTCCTCTCGTCAATGGCCTCACAATACTAACATTTCACCCCCTATCCCTTTAGACTTGATGTTTAAAAAATACATTTTTTTAATTTAATTTGTTTGTGTCATTTAAAGATTTTTTATTTATATTATCTTACCCCAGCCCTCCGCAACGCATTCCAAGACGAGATGGTGGCCGGTGATGACAAGGAAGTGGTCCTCATAACCCTGAAGCGACCACTCATCTACATCCAGCCAGTAGCCGTGGACAAGGCCATCCTCGTGTGGCTGAACTATAAGAACGCGTATGAATACTGGACCGAGAAGCGACTGAGTCTGAATAAGGAGGTGCTGACGGCCACGCAGCAGCTATTTGAGAAGGTTGGTGTCAATGTAATACATAACTAGGTACCTACATAAATGCGCTATATCAAGGAGAAAAGTGTCGGCCGCACCGAGACGCCACCCCAAATGCTGGCCATCGAGAGACTGCAGTCCGCCAAGGAGACAGACTTCAAGTCGTTCAGAATTCGCATTCCCGCCGCCCATCAGAAGGTTCTCCTGAGCAAGGACTTTTGGCCAGCGGGAATAGTGTTTCGACGCTATAGGGAGGCGAAAAAGACTATGAAATCCCCTAAAAGTGCTAGAGTTTAAGTTAGACTTTTATTAAGAATATAATATTATGTATTAGGTATATTTTGATAAGTTATTGTGTATTTAATGTATTTTATCTATGGGCCACATGTTGCCTGATAATAAACGAATAATAATAACAATAAATGTAGAATGTATGTAGTGTGTTCATAGAACTTGCCAAGAGTTTAATTAAATGATAGGGACCTTCATAAATCAGCGATTACATACCACACTCGTTACGATTTTTTGTTTAGTCGGAATGTCGAAATTTGAAGCTTTGCAAGCCAATTGAAAAGTGATTTTAGAAATATGGGTACCTACGCCTTACTTTCTCACTAAAGTTAAATTAGGATGTAGGTAATATATCTTTGTCGAACTTATTACTAACAGCGATCTCTTACAGACAACTTCCTTCTGTAGAAACAAAAGTGAATAAATGTAATTATGTTTTTAGGTGCAACTGTCATCACAAATGGCGGCTCCACACCTGAGCACGTTGTTCCTGCAGCTGAATGTCGATGACATCGGGATCTGTCTGCCGCTCAACCAACCGCCTGTGGTAAGTTAAAATAATCTTATAGACTACCCCGTAAATTCATAGAATAGACTACTAAATGCAGCGCTGGCTGGGGTTATGCCAGTCCTAAGTAGAGCCAATTGAGCCAAAACATAATCTGTTTATAACCACAAAAACTTTAAAATGGTTCAACGAAATTTGACAGATTCGTCAGGCGTTTGACAGCGGTCTATCTTAACTTTTTGTGGAAATCTAATATTAATCGCATTGACTTCATTATACAGGCACCGTGGGGACACCGAAACCTGTACGAGTTGGAATCACGGGGCGCTGTTGTCATCACTCTGGAGAGCACCAGCATCTCCGCTTGTAGCTCAGGATCTCTAGTCAGCAAGGTAAAGTTTAAGATTTATTTTATATGCGGTAAAATACTAAGTGTCATATACTAAAAATAGAGTTTCAAAAGAAGAAATAATCTCTATTTACAGCAATAATAGTGACTAGCATGGCAACAATTTCAATTTTAACATTGTCAAAACGTAAATTATCTGTTGAAAATTCTACTTTATGATTGGTTGAAGCTGCTAAAACTAATTTTGTTGTTTACAGAATATACTAAAAGATGAGTTCGATTGTTGTAAAAATTAAAACACACAAAAATTAGGGGCTTCATAATCATAACGCATCTTACTAAAAACTTTTATTCTCCAGGGCCGCTTCGTAGGGCTCTGCCTACGGTTTGCGGAAGACTTCGAAACGTCTCTGGACGACTGGAAGCCGAACCCCGACGACTCCAACAACATCTGCAGCGTCTCCGAGGGCACGTATGAAGTGTGCAGCACTACTACTGCCGCTAAACATAATGGTGAGTTGGTGTTTTAACCCTTTACAAGGCTCTGAAGGGCTAGCACGGGGTGCAATTGAAACGTGACAAAAGTTCTCCGTCGCGTTCGTTCTTAAGACTGCGCGATGTATGTATGTGAGCGCGATGCAAAACTTTTGTCACTTCTTAAATGCGCAGGTTTCAAAATAATAATAATTCTTAAATTGAATTTATGCAGCCATCCTGGAGTTTAATTAGCCGAAATCAGTATATTTTGGTTTCGTAAATTCAATACTGCAATAAATACTCATTTATTGTCCTGAATTTGATATGAGTCATGTAGCCTATTAAATATTTGATCTTACTCTGCCTTATAAAGGGTTATAGTGCCACAATCTTATCTGTTCCGGTGGTCAAAATGTGTACTAACGAGACGTTCTTGTCAAACGTCTTTTCATACTCTGTGCGTTATTTGAGTTGTCAATTTCTGCGAAGAGGCTGACGCTACGTTATTTAATTTGTTTTGTGATTTTCTGGGTGTAATAATGCCAAAACCGGTGAAAAGTGATGCAAGAAAAGTAATACTAGATATATTGGCTTTTATGCAAGAAGGATAACGTATTCAGGCGCCTTTAATTCCGTTTGAAAAATTGGAAGAACGAGTTGCAGCGGTTACAGGTTAGTGTTGCCAAATATGACGAATAATTTTACCCATATACTCACATGTAATTTTATTAATATTTTCCCGAGAGACCCGTACCCCAGCAGTGGGGACGGGATGGGTCGTGATGAAAGTATATAATCTTTATTTTTCTTTGATTACAGGTGTGAGTGAAGCTGCGAACCTATACCTTAGGCAGTATACCAGGAATAATTTCTCGCACCTGCAGTGATTTTTGACGAAATAATGATCATTAATGATCATCATCTTCTTCTTCCACTACGAGTATCAAGGGTTGGCTGGAAGAAATTGATTTTTGGCAATTAGCCTTTGTACATTGTCTGAATTTCTTTTAATTTTATGCTCTTGTTTCTTGTTACTTAAGAAAATAAAAAAAATAAAGTGTTCATAAATATATAAATAATAATGAAGTACAATAGTTATTCCCACGACCCACGGATATTACCTATATCATTGTAAAATCTAGATTTAATGTCTTATATCAGAACATAATCAGAACTAATTTTGTTTCTGTTCGCCGTGGACAATTTTTTTATACAACAAATGTCGATTGATATATTATATCCTCTTTCATTTACTATCAACCCTATATTTTGATTTATCTATACTTATGAATGTACCTGATTATAAAAATAGGTAATAGCAGAAATGAGTTGTCGTTTAAATCAGAAATAGGCAAAATTTAATCGATGGCATCACTGGATTCAATGACAGCGACGTCGCCACCGGAACAGATAAGATTGTGGCACTATAACCTCTATGAACCATAGTATAGTGGCCACGAAAAGCTACGGTACGTTGTAATACGAACGCGGAAAAGGGTTATTAAAGTCGAGTACGCTAGTGTTTGCACGACACGTAGTGGAGTGACGAGACTGTAATGACCTTCCACTATAGTATCACACGACGATTTCCAATACACCTTGTAAGAAAACACCTAATAACACGCAAAACATAACGCTTTTATTTCTTTAATTTGTAACCGCTATTAATTTGCATGAAACTGACAATTCTGCTAAAAAAAACATTTCACCATGACTCACGCAACCCTTAACCTTCACAGAAAACGCCAAATGGTTCCTGAACGTGTCCTGGCAAATGGAGGGCGTGGACATCCACCTGGACGTGAACGTGGGCAAGCAGCTGTCCGCCCTGGGGCACACCTTGACTATGTTGACTGGAGTGGAGGAGGAGGACCCGCTGAAGATGGACTACGAGAGTGACTTGGATGATGAAGCCGATAATAGCAAGGATTCACAGGTTTGTTATAGTAGGCGGGGATATGACACAAATGTGGACCCAGCTTTACACATAGGTAGACATGATTATGACGTCGCTTGGTTAAAACTTACTACATTGTGAGGAAACCTGCACATGTAGATTACTAGAGCTAGGGCAAGCAGCTGTCCGCCCTGGGGCACACCTTGACTATGTTGACCGGGGTGGAAGAGGAGGACCCGCTGAAGATGGACTACGAGAGCGATCTGGATGATGAGGCTGATAATAGCAAGGATTCACAGGTTTGTGGGATAGTCTTGTGCATGGTGATCTGATATGAGGAAATTACACTAATGTGGACCCAGCTTTACGTGATTTACACACAGGCACGGTAATGACGTCGGGTTGTTTAAAATTATTTCTAAGGTTTGAAAGTTTTGACAAAGAAAGTGGAACAAATTTGGCTATAGATTTGATTGCTTGAAAACAAATATACGGCAATAGTCAATGATTTCAGCTACAAATAAAGCATTTTGTTAGGTTCCTAATAACAAATGTTCCTTTGTGACAACAATTACGTACATTATACTATCACGGGTCGTATGACGACAGTTATAACACTACTAAAACTAGTTAATAAATTAACCAATGTTTATACTCCACCAGGAAAGCATAGTCCTCCGGCGCAAATACACAGACCACCTGCCAGCCTTCGTGTTCGACACGACCATCGACGCCAAAAAGAGGTCTAAGCTCATCGAGAAAGAAATGAATGAACAGGCCAAGATCATCAATGACTTGAGGACGTTGGGAGCCAGTCATAGCACCATAGAGTATGAGATGAAGAGGCTACATGATTTGGAGGCGCTAGTGTTTAAGGACTTCCGACGGTGAGTGTAGCAAAATGTATAAATGTATCTTGATAATAATAGGCTTGAGGGAACATGTTGCTTTTGTGTGTCTATCGTGTTACGTTGTAGAGGATTAACGGACTTGATAGATGACCAGGATTTAGAGAAGTTTTTATGCTCCGTCACATAAAAACGATTCATATTTTTTTTAAAGCTATGGATTAATTTTTTGTTTTTGATTCTTTTACGCCCAAGCTTCTGAATTGATTTTGTTAGTTTTGGCTGAAGATATAGTTACCTACATAAATTAATGGCAGTCTTATAGAGTTTGACAACGGTAACTTTACCATGTTTAATTCATTTTAACTCTCTTTTTCCCCCAGCGACATGATACAGAAGCTCCGCCGCCAGAGCGTGCGGGCCAGCTCCATCACGAAAGGAAAACTCGGACTCGGCTCCAACCGTAGCAAGTCCTTCGTGGCCGCGCCGCCTGAAGACCAGCAGGTGGACCTGTAAGTACATATCATATCATACAATTTTGACACAATCGTATGAAAGTCAGCTATCGATAGATAGAGTATTGAAACTGGCAGTCAATCTGCAGCAGACAGTGAGCGACTGACACGCTAATGTGGCTGGCGAAGCCTTTCAGTCGATGAGACTGCGATCTCACAGACAAACTGTATATAAACAGTTTTGTGGGACATTAACTGTAAAACCTATAGATATATAATATGTACACTTTAATAATAAATAAAAAAAAAGATTTAAACGGCTGACTTTTTTAGCGCAAGTCCTTAGTGGCCGTGGCGCCTGAATACCAACACAGTTACATGTTAGTATACATTGCATGTTGTATGATGATAACAAAATGGCGGCCATGTGCTCATGTTTCTTTATTTAATAATCCATCCATTACAATAATCCTATCATCTCATTACCTCCGCAGTGCGGACCCGCTGGCGCTCGGCTCCATGGGCGCGGGCTCGTCCGGCGAGACCCTGCTGCTGGGCGACGACGAGCACCGCCTGGCAGACATCATAGAGGGCGCCAGCTGGAGCTCCGTCGAGAGCGACACCGGTAATTATACAGGGTGCTGCTAAAGTGGTATAGTAAGCAAAATCCGTAGAGAGTGACACTGGTAATTATACAGGTCCCGTGGTACGGGTCCGTTATCGACGTCGATAAACTCGTTTAATGCGTGTTCCATCATTTACAACACCGTATTTATAGTGAATCGCGATAAAGTGACGTTTATCTATATCGATAACGGACACGTGTAGCGGCAGCAAGGTACAACTTTCGTATTAATTATTGAACGTGCGTCGATTACGTCACGTCGCATAGCATATACTTAGTGAAGTTTACCTAATTCGATAAAAGACCCGTGCAGCGGCATGCTACAAAAGTGGATGGATTTGTCAGTAAAAAAAAATTGTACAACCTGGTTACAATACCTGCGTCGGCGTCGATTACGTCACGGGTACAGTGCGCAAGGTGACTAGCGAGGGGAGGGGAAGGGGGAGGGAGTTCACATCCCAGTGCGGACCCGCTGGCGCTCGGCTCCATGGGCGCGGGCTCGTCCGGTGAGACCCTGCTGCTGGGCGACGACGAGCACCGCCTGGCAGACATCATAGAGGGCGCCAGCTGGAGCTCCGTCGAGAGCGACACCGGTAATTATACAGGGTGCTGCTAAAGTGGTATAGTAAGCAAAATCCGTAGAGAGTGACACTGGTAATTATACAGGTCCCGTGGTACGGGTCCGTTATCGACGTCGATAAACTCGTTTAATGCGTGTTCCATCATTTACAACACCGTATTTATAGTGAATCGCGATAAAGTGACGTTTATCTATATCGATAACGGACACGTGTAGCGGCAGCAAGGTACAACTTTCGTATTAATTATTGAACGTGCGTCGATTACGTCACGTCGCATAGCATATACTTAGTGAAGTTTACCTAATTCGATAAAAGACCCGTGCAGCGGCATGCTACAAAAGTGGATGGATTTGTCAGTAAAAAAAAATTGTACAACCTGGTTACAATACCTGCGTCGGCGTCGATTACGTCACGGGTACAGTGCGCAAGGTGACTAGCGAGGGGAGGGGAAGGGGGAGGGAGTTCACATCCCAGTGCGGACCCGCTGGCGCTCGGCTCCATGGGCGCGGGCTCGTCCGGTGAGACCCTGCTGCTGGGCGACGACGAGCACCGCCTGGCAGACATCATAGAGGGCGCCAGCTGGAGCTCCGTCGAGAGCGACACTGGTAATTATACAGGGTGCTGCGGCACGGGTTCGTTATCGACGTCGATAAACTCCTTTAATTTGCGTTTTAGCTGTCACACACAGTGCTGTATTTATGGCGAATCGCGATAAAATGACGTTTATATATGTAGATAACAGACCCGTGCAGCGGCAGCAGGGTGATACAAAAGTGATTACAACGCATTACTTATTTATGGCGAATCGAATATAGTAAAATGTCGATAACAGACCCGTGCAGCGACATCAGGGTTATACAAAAGTGGTATAGTAGGACATTAAAGGATGATTTAGTAAGTCAATACCTGCGTCGGCGTCGATTACTTCACGGGTACAGTGCGTAATGTTACTAGCGAGGGGAGGTGTATGGGAAAGGGGGAGGGAGTTCACACCCCAGTGCGGACCCGCTGGCGCTCGGCTCCATGGGCGCGGGCTCGTCCGGTGAGACCCTGCTGCTGGGCGACGACGAGCACCGCCTGGCAGACATCATAGAGGGCGCCAGCTGGAGCTCCGTCGAGAGCGACACCGGTAATTATACAGGGTGCTGCTAAAGCGGTATAGTAAGCTAAGCGGTACAAGGTGTTGCACAAATGGTATAGTCTATGGTTCAGTCCTGAACAGTTAGCCAAATCCGTCGATAGCGATACCAGAAATTATACAGGGTGTTGAAAAAGAGGTATAGTGAACCAAATCAGTCGAGAGCGACACTGGTGATTATACAGGATGCTAGCCAAATCCGTTGATAACGACACTAGAAATTATACAGGGTGCTGAAAAAGAGGTATAGTAAACCAAATCAGTCGAGAGCGACACTAGAATTTATACAGGGTGCTGAAAAAGAGGTATAGTAAACAAAAACAGTGATTTAGTGGGGTTACAATACCTATGGACCTGCGTCTATGACGTCACGTCGCTTACGGTGCGAGGGGAGGTGTAAGGGGAAGGGGGAGGCAGTTCACATCCCAGTGCGGACCCGCTGGCGCTCGGCTCCATGGGCGCGGGCTCGTCCGGCGAGACCCTGCTGCTGGGCGACGACGAGCACCGCCTGGCAGACATCATAGAGGGCGCCAGCTGGAGCTCCGTCGAGAGCGACACCGGTAATTATACAGGGTGCTGCTAAATTGATTAGTAAGCTAAGCGGTACAAGGTGGTGCAAAAGTGGTATAGTCTATGTTTCAGTTCTGAACAGTTAGCCAAATTCTTCGATAGCGATACCAGAAATTATACAGGGTGTTGAAACAGAGGTATAGTAAACCAAATCAGTCGAGAGTGATACTGGTAATTATACAGACCCCGCTACACGGGTCCGTTATCGACGTCGATAAACTCGTTTAATGTGCGTTCTAGCTGTCACAGTGTGTCACGATATAGTGACGTTTATCTACGTCGATAAAAGACCCATGCAAAGGCAGCGGGGTGATACAAAAGTGGTATAGTAAGACAAAAAGGATGATTTCGTAACTCAGTAAAAAAAAGTTTATACAACCCGATTACAATACCTGCGTCGGGTACAGTGCGCAAGGGGAGGGGAGGTGTAAGGGGAAGGGGGAGGGGGTTCACACCCCAGTGCGGACCCGCTGGCGCTCGGCTCCATGGGCGCGGGCTCGTCCGGTGAGACCCTGCTGCTGGGCGACGACGAGCACCGCCTGGCAGACATCATAGAGGGCGCCAGCTGGAGCTCCGTCGAGAGCGACACTGGTAAGATAAGCACATGCTTCTTCCGTGTTTCTCGTTTCCCTGTTCTCGTTGGATAACCTGGGTATCATTGCTTCTCCAGCCTTTTTCTATACAATATATACTATGCGATGGTGATGGTCGCATCGCTTACTCAGGCGTTCTGCTGTTTGTTCAGGACGACGCCTAACGTCCCAATATTGCACTGTACCTACTTCATGATCGTAATGATTCATCAACACATATCTTTAAAATACCTGACCATAAACTATCTTCCGCCAGGTCCATCGCGCTCGGCGTCGCTCCGCGGCTCAGGTGCCCGCGTCAGCTTCCAGCCGCCGCCCGTGCAGCGCCAGCGCTCCCTGCCGCAGCCCAGCTGGAGGCACGACCCTGGGTATGTGTGTCTATACCAGGTATTATCATCATTTTCATTGTAGTTTTTGTCTATAAACGAGAAGCAAACTTACGTGAGATGCCCTCTGAACCGACCATGCACCGCACATGGATCGAGTGGTTTGATAAGAAAAGCAGATGGCAGAGCTTGGTAATTATTGATAGAGGCATAATATGTCTGCGAGTGGGGCTGATGATTACTATGGAAATATACCAAAAACAAAGCACTACTAATCTCTTACACCATTTTAACTTACCACATCTCCAACAGATTGCTAACAACAGACGGCGGAGGACAATCATCGACAGAATCTAAAACCCAAAGTCAGAGCAGCAAAGCCAAGCAAACGGAGCCCAACATAGACTTCGAGTTGGACGTGAAGGTGCACATCAACAGTGGCAAGTGCATGCTGCATACGAAGGAGCCGACTAAAGATGATGATATGAAGATGTGAGTTGATTGAACTGTATTTAATATTTAGCTTTTGTATAGGGAACTATGTAAATGTATTTATACTAAACGCTAAAATGTTTATTCTCATAAAGACACTGTCTATAAATTTGTTAGATTGCTTGAAGATATTTCATGTCTCTACAGATTTGCTATTGCATTAATTTAGAACACACTTCGTATGAGCAGCCAGCATTGTGCCCGGTACCTTAAAAAGCATTCTAGACACTAACTATGAGTTGATTAAGTGCAATTGCAATACAGCTCTGAATACGCATGTAAAAAAACAATCATAATACGAAGTAGTACTAAGTAATATTAGTCTCTAACTAACCGCCCTACTCCTTCTCCAGTGGTTCGCGCATGCGCGTAGGCCGCTCTTGCAGTGGGGGCGTGTCAGAGCTGGGAGTGGGGGCTCCGCCTTCGCCCCCCGCGCGCCGCGCCAAGCCGCCCGCCCCGCGCTCGCCTGCCATCGACCTCACTGTGTTTAGAGTGCCTGGGTTGGATGTTAAGGTTTGTAGTTGAGAATGTCTTTCTGATATGTATCAATAGGGCGTTCAACAACGTCCCTGTGATGTCGTAATATGGACAAGAAACATGATTCCTTTTATGCTTTTAAAACGTAAATGGTGAAATCTTAACAGTCTGTTAACGATACTAAATCGAGAATCTGCCACATTTGTCAGCAGTATGGCGATTATAAGATTTTCCATAGACTTAGTATATACTAGCGTATAGACGAACTGACGGCGTGTGCATTAGCTAGTGATGTACCTTTCTTTACTTTGGAGGACCATCGATAAGTTATTGAAGTTCGATGTTCGACCCTTGGAGAGAGTTGTTCCATAGACTGTTGTTCTCCAGATTATAATTTTGACATAGTGTAAAAAAATGCATAAATAAAAATAAAAACACTTTTTTCATCGCTCCTTATTTTATTGACTTTTAAACAGAACAATCTTAGATATTATATCATCTGTCTGACTGAAATGGTAGAATTCTTCTTTGGATTCCAACCAACGCGTCCAACAAATTTCAACCACTTTCGTCTTATTATAGTATCTATAGAGGGAATCTGTTGGACAAATTATAGAAAATAATTAGTTTATGTATTTGTTAAAAGATGTACCTTGCCCTAACTAAATGGTTCAGATCCGAGACGGTAAACGCAAGCTAGCATTTATTTTCATAGGTAAAATTCAAGATAAAATATCGATAATGATATCGATTAATTTGAGTCAATCCCTAGCGTGCATGTAAAATAAATTGATGAAAAATATATCCACTAAAATCATGAAAATTATTAACAAATGGACTTCCACATACACAAAATATGAAAGTAAACAACAGCATTGGCATTATTTTATATTTAATACAGGATAAAAGACAATTTTTAACCAAAAATAAACGCGTCGTAGCTGTGATGACTATTTTGGTATTTACCTGTGAAATGTGCAATTTTCAGGATTATTTCTATGATTAACGCCACAATCACTCGCAGAAGATGTTACCATTGTTGAATACACTTAGATTTACTGAAAATAAACCACGATGTACGCAAAAAATCCAAAATACTAAGGTGTTGATTTTCCGCGTGCCCAATTGTGACGCTCTGTCATTCAAAACCAGTCACATTTTCATTGGATTCGCTATCCTTTTCTAACTTGCCAAATTTCCGTAAGGGATTTTCTTCTTCCTCGCTCGCTTTGTTCGTCTATACGCTAGTATATACTAAGTCTATGAGATTTTCAAATCTCAACGAATGTCAACTGTCGCTGTCAAAATGTAAGGCAAATTTGTTAGTTCCAAAAGTGACAGTTATTTTTCCATATGTGTAGTATCTAAAATAGTATCGAATTTGCCACGTAAGCCCGTGATAGGCCTACAGGACACCAAGCTCTCTTTCGTAGCGTGTATCGGAAATAGTCAGAATTAATTGGTCAAAATTATTATTACTTTATTGCGTACCAATGGCAGACTCTACAGTGCGTAAACTTTACTTATACCTTTAACTTACACGTTTTTCTCTCCAACCAGGTCCACTACGAGTCCAAAACCGTCTCCCCGTCGCCGGGCGAGGCGCGCAAGGTGCCCTGCAAGAAGGCGGCGCTGTTCGCGTGGCTGACGCTGCAGAGCATCCCCGAGGAGACGGTCATCAGCCCGCACATCCTGGAGTTCCTGGAGCAGACGCTCGAGCCGCTGCCGCCCAAACACGAGCCGCAGCCGCGTAAGGACTTGACTGCCGATGTTTCGATTCCACAAAAAGCCTTAAACTAGCTGAGAAAAAAGTTATAAAATGACAAAAATGCGCAACGGTGGCGCCCCGCCAAGCCATGTCATTTGAATGACAAAAAGATTTTTTTAAGTTAATTCGCTCTACATTTTAAAAAAATGCACCTCCAATCATTTGTTTGTTTGCAGTTGTAAAGTAAAACTCGATGAAACCGAAGACCTTCGCTTGTACGGTCCGCTCATAAGTAGCTATACGCTATTATACCTTGTGAAGCTAACAGACCCTCAATGTTTGAATTTATTAATTGAACAATTTACTAAAATGTATAGCTTCTAATGAATCTGACTTTACTTAAACCAATACATTTTTAAATACCCATTTACCTCTCCACAGAAGCGGAAACCTCGCGCGCGACCGAAGACCCGTCCTACAACCAATACGTCTACGCTTCCTTCCCCGTTGACGTCATAGTTCACTTCCACATGCAGCCGTCCACGTTCCGGTTCAGCTGTCTGCCGGCGTCCAGGGTCGAGTGTCTGTTACAACTGCCTTCTCTGCAGATTGTGGCCAGCTCTAAACGGGCTACTGACCAGTGAGTACAGTGCTGAGGGTAGATCCTTCCTACTGCCTCGCTCCTGTAGATGTCATGGTGCACTTCCACATGCCGCCGTCAACCTCAAGATCGAGCGCGACGGATAACTTTTGTGACGTCTTGTATGTAGCGTGAGCACTCCTTATTTGCATATTCTGTGCAGGGTTGGACGGGGTTCCTATTGTCTTATTCTCATTTGTTATGATATAATATATTATGGATGTCATATTTAGTAAAACGTTTATCGGCTTCAATGTCATCTGTAACATTGTTGGGCAATATAATTTATTATAAGAAATGTGTATTATCCTACAGGGACGTGACCGAGCCAGCCATAGCCATGGGCGGTCTGAGCGTGACCGGCTGCCTGGCTGACTTCTCCGTCTACATCTTCCACCCTTACGGCGGCAAGAAGTCCAGTGTCAAGGTTAGTTCTGATATACAAACTGATAGTTACGATCTCGCAAATATCGCGAATTTTGGATGCCACAACCAGTCATGCAAATAAACTATAATCTCTACTCATGGCAGGCGAATTAGAGTTATTGCACAATAAAAACCATGTTTACCGTCGTCCCAACTCATTTGCATAGCAGTCATCCGTTTTCTATCTTTCTTGGTTTTTCTATTTAAATACATATAGGTAAAAATGTAAAGCTTACCGCCTGTAATGGCCTTACTAGGGTAGGCAGAAGTGAATTTGCTTTACGCATCAAATATCATCTTTATCTCAGTCAGCCTTCTTTGTCTTACTTCTTCCACGAATAACTTCTTTCACATATTTCTAATCTGTACTTTATTATCATCGGCAAACATTTGTCAACCTACATGTTACTATTTTAGTAACAATCACCACTCATTCTTGTATTTTTCTTACTTTCTCAACTATGTCTTTCACTCTTCGCTATGGTAGCTGGTAACGTACACTTTTCTATAGATCTAAGCCTTTATATTCTTCGTAATTTCTCTTTTTCTTATCACTTAGAAAACCATATTTTAGTTTGTTGTAGTTAATAGAATGTTACAATCGTATCGTAGTTATGTAAGCCGAAAGGAGATGCAATCTGTTATAATTCTTACCAACTTTTACGTCATTTGGAATCTTATGACATTCTGAACAATAGCCAAATAAACTAGCTTATAGCTGTAGTAAGCTAAGGCCTAATTTCACACCATTCGGTTAGGTTAAAAATACCTCGGTTTGGTTACATCATGGACCGTTAAGGTTAGTGAGTGTCCCACCATGCCAAATCAAGGGGTTAACTCCCTTGATCGGGTTATAAACTTAATTGCTGCTGTGGGGTTCCGCTAAGACTTGGTTAAGACCGGTAACCAGGCAACGGGTTGTTGACTTTTGACACACCTGTCAAGAATTCAAGATGAAAAAATGAACAGAGCCTTTGATAAACAATATACGAACTAGATGTTGTGTGACATAAAAAATGAAGCGAAATACTGTCTGGGTTTTATATACTGTCAAACCGAGATAAAAGTTTTAATTTAATGTCCTAACCTAACTTGGAACCGCAATATAGAAACACAAATTGATGGCCCTACCTGGAAATCGAACCCGGGATCCCTGGGTGATGAAGCTGAGCTTCTACCACTAGACCACAGAAGTAGATATAAGAAGTTAAACCTAAAGACTTAATGAGAACTATTGAATTCAGTGAAAAATCTTCTAACAAAATATTTTAAAATAAGACATTACTTAGATATTGAGGTGTTATTTGTTGAGTCCTTTCTTTTGCACTGACACTCCATCTAGTTCGTTGTATTGTTTTTCAAAGGGCATGGCGTAATGATATTATTTTCAATGACGGATGTCAAAAAACAACCTCGATAGAAATAGTAACCATGGCAACCTCAAAACCAAAAAATTTGGTTGTTTGAGGTTGTTTGACATTATAGAGACATAGACACCAATTTCAATGAATATGACAGAATATTGAATGAAGTGTGAGTGAATGATTCACATAATGCTTGATTTATGAATGGTCTGTTAGATTTTCGTCATGGGACTCATCCAATTTATTTAACCAAACAAGGGTATTAATCCTTAAACGCGTCGTCAGCAAATCCGTTATTGAGACTGTAACTAACAGAATCATGAGAAACCAGGTCTTAGGCCTAATTTCACACCATTCGGTTAGGTTAAAAATACCTCGGTTTGGTTACATGTTGGACCGTTAAGGTTAGTGAGTGTCCCACCATGCTAAATCACGGGGTTAACTCCTTTGATCGGGTGATAAACTTGATTGCTGCTGTGGGGTTCCGCTAAGACTTGGTTAAGACCGGTAACCAGGCAACGGGTTGTTTACTTGTCACTCATTCTGTCAAGATTCAAGATGGAAAAATGAACAGAGCCTTTGATAAACAATATACGAACTAGATGTTGTGTGACATAAAAAATTAAGCGAAATACTGTCTGGGTTTTATATAATGTCAAACCGAGATAAAAGTTTAAATTTAATGTCCTAACCTAACTTGGAACCGCAATATAGAAACATAAATTGATGGCCCTACCTGGAAATCGAACCCGGGACCCCTGGGTGATGAAGCTGAGCTTCTACCACTAGACCACAGAGGTAGATTCAAGAAGTTAAACCTAATGACTTAATGAGAACTATTGAATTAAGTGAAAAATCTTCTAACAAAATATTTTAAAATAAGACCTTACTTAGAAATTGATATGTTATTTCCCGAGAAGTTTATTTTGCACTGACACTCCATCTTGTTCGTTGTATTGTTTTTCAAAGGGCATGGCGTAATAATATTATTTTCAATGACGGATGTCAAAAAACAACCTCGGTAGAAATAGTAACCATGGCAACCTCAAAACCAAAAAGTTTGGTTGTTTGAGGTTGTTTGAAATCACAGAGACATAGACAACAAATTTCAATGAATATGACAGAATATTGAGTGAAGTGTGAGGGAAATGAGTGAATGATACACATAATGCTGGATTTATGAATGGTCTGTTAGATTTTCGTCGTGGGACTCATCCAGTTAATAAGGGTAATAATCCTTAAACGCGTCGTCAGCAAATCCGTTATTGAGACTGTAACTAACAGAATCATGAGAAACCAGGTCTAAAGCTGCATACATGCATAAGTAGTAATTAGTCTACCAGTACCAACAGAGGCAATAAAAATTATTGTAACACACAAAACATAAACTCAATTTCCCAACGCAGGAGGCGCAGTGGTCCCCTCTATCGGACACAGAACGCAAAGACTCGCTCAGTGTGAACGTGGAGTTTGTGAAGTTCCACCTGTCTCGCTCTCGTAAGCTGGACCACGCCCACAACGACCAATCAAAGGCCACCGTCAGGTTTTCAAGTGAGTATTTTGTCTATTCTGCACCTGTTTATCCTGTACTGTACATATACCGTCGTCATTTTTTTAATGGCGTTTGAATCGTATCTTACGAATCGAAATCATACTTATTCAACTTTTTATTTATTGATTAAATTCTTTATTGCACAAATATAAATATTTACTATGCTTTTTTTCAAATGCCTTGTGTACAATCACTTGGGATAGCACATGTTCCGAAATCTCTTACTGCCAGTTTCAATAACTCTTATCTTTCGATAGCTGCCAGTTAATGCAACTTTTTATGTGTCAAAATTGTATGAAAGTAACTGTGAGAGTATTGAAACTGGCAGTAGACAGTAGCAAATAGATAAAAGCCACAAAAACCTACCGTTAAATCAAAAAGAAAAAACTACATTAAAATCACACGTCCTCATCTCTTGCAGCAATCGTGGACATAGGCTCGGCGTCGTTCAAGTACGACATGCGGCGCCTGTCGGAGATCCTGGCGTTCCCCAAGGCGTGGTACCGCCGCACCATCGTGCGCCGCATGTTCCTGGGCGACCTCAGCATCAACCAGCCGCACGAGACTAGCCCGTGAGTGTCTACTATTATAGCTATGTGTTGACCACTGGAAACACATGTTTGATCCGCTTAGCATTTAGATTGATGCCGCGCGACGGCATTGGTTCGCGCTATGCCACTTGGCTGCTATTCGTCTGTTGCGACAAGGATGCCGCACGAGGCTAGCCCGTGGGTGTCTACCAATGAAAACACGTTATTGATCCCCTTTATTGATTTGATGTTTGAACGTCATTGGTGGTCACTAGGTATTTAGTATTAGGGACATGCGTTCCGAATCCTTTCTTATCATTCGTACTACATACATAATAATGTATGAAAGTTTCGGTCAAGATTCAATTATGTTGTCTACTTTATTATGGATTATGTAGTTCCTTTTCATCAGGTCATAGGGTCCAAGAACTTTGGAGAAGTGATCCGTTCAAATAAGCATTTCTTGCAAATGATTCCTCTTTTTGGGTGAGATTTCAAGTTATTTGTATGTTTCAGACAAGCAAACAACGTACCAGTGTCTCCGGTGCTACCACAGAGAGAGAGGGCAAAGACTATGAACAGCCAGGCGTCCAGAGGTAAATAAGAATACTCTATTGTTTTGGATTTTCTCAACTTTTCTGTAAGTTTTATAAAAACACATAATATACCCGTTTGGCCCAAAGATATCTAAAAAAATATTATTCGGTATGAGGGTAATTTAGTGCTAGGTAGAAATTTGTATGACAGGCAGTGGCAGTGTTCTCTCACGCCATGTGAAACATACAAACAAACCAGTAAGGCCATTTAGAAAAATACTTTATATGCCAGTTTCCTAAATTTTCTTTCCAACTAGGCTAAACCTAAGATAAATGATTACTAATTAGTTTTATTATCACATTAACAGATAGCACAGCGTCCATGACGGCTGGCAACGCGGCGTGGGAGACGCTGGTGCTATTCGCCGTCAACTTCACCAAGCTCAACGTGCAGATGAACATGGGCAACGTCATGGGGAATGTCAGGTCAGGACTCTCATGTTTAATCTAGACGAGCGGCCGCTACACGGGTTCGTTATCGACGTCGCTCCATAAACTCGGTTAGTGCGCGTTCCACCAATCACAGCGCCGTTTTACGGAGAATCGCGATATAGTCGGGTGGCGTGTCGTTAACGAACCCCTGTAGAGGTACCAGACAATCTAGGAATTTAGTCGATATGATCATGAGCACATGGAACGTTTACATACATAAAAGCTCTGTGCCGCACGCGATCGGATTGCGTGGATCATCTGTTGAGGATCCGGATAATTTCTATGCTATGTATCTGAAATACGTAGTCTTTCAGTTCAATCACAGACCATTATTTCCGGTGTGTCTGTCTGTTTGTAAAGTAGATCTGTGAAGCCGCTTTTTCATCCTCGACTGGACATACAATTTTAATATTTTATCGACTCAAAATTCATATTTCTCCTGCCCAGCTGGCTTTCCAACGACTTCAACTGCACGGGGCGGCTCGGCATCGGCAGCACGGGGCACCGCAACATGCTGGTCGGAGTCGCCCTAGGAGGTTCCTCTCTAGACGCGAGGGGGGGGATAGTTGGTGGGGCTATATCGCTGTCTTCGCTTGATACTTATGGTAAGTGCTTAGCTAGTCTTTGTACTTTTAGTATGAAGATAAAGGGTATTTGGGCCTTTATGGGATATCGATAATAGTTGATATTTATAGTGCACAAGTAAAAGTCCCCTGTGACGAGTCATTATTACAAAACCCATAAGAGATCCCATCTCCCATAGAGAGAACATCGATAAACCGGTATGTTACGCTACAAAGGATTATAAGGGTTCTTTCAGGTATCCTCACTTACCTTTGTTTAAAATATTGTATTTTCCCTCCACAGTCCACATAGAAGAGGAACCCGGCCGCAGCCCGGGCCACGTCGCCGGCTTATCCCTGGGAGCCCTAGAACTACGGCTAGAGTACATGGGAGGTGGCGTGCTGATGGCGCGAGTGTCTCGCCTGCAGTGCAAGCTGAGGGACGAGTGGAGGGAGCCCGCGCAGCCGCGAGGGTGAGTGTGGCATGTGTCTGCACCCTGGAGTAGCCTGCAGTACATGGCGCGAGTACAAAGTTAGCATGAGATAGCATATATACTGCCAAAAGTTGCCTCCAGGCAGGCAGGCTTAAGGCAGTTGCCTCCAACCTCCCCAAATTATAAGTGCATTGCTCCATGCTCCCCAAAGTACATTGTACTTTGGGGAGGTTGGAGATTTTGAACTCAGTTAGCCACAAGGGAAGGTAAGCTGCACGCCAGAATAGAAGGTTACTTATCTCATTCATAAACAAACATAACTATATAGACCTTCCAGAAGCATCTAATAATTTAACATAAGCTGCTAAATGCTGCGTCACTATGGCAAGACCTTCGAAAACATCGTATCTTCTATTACCCAAAAACTAACCCGCCATTCCCCCCACAGCCCATCAATAATCCTGCTCCACGGCGCGCTAAGCTGGCACCAGCTCCAGATCCTGATGTCCCGCTCCAGCACCCCGGAGCTGCTGAAGATGCAGCTGAAGCTCGAGGAGTTCTTCTCCCAGCAGTTCAAGTCCAGCCGGCGGGTGTTTAGCTCGCTGCAGGGCGGGCAGGGGTATAGGGGAGCGAGGGCGAGGGCTAAGGATAAGGGAGGTTAGTGGTCATTTGGATCTATATCTACAGCAGCCTTTTAGCGCATTTGTCGTCATTTGTCAAAAGTAAAACATACGAATACGAGAAACGACGCGAACTATGTAGAAATATTCGCGGTGTGAAATTTGACATGCGCACATGAATATGGGAGCTCGCAGAAGTGATTTCGTTATTTACATAATAATACGTATTCGTTATCTAAACGCTATTTGGCTCGCGATTTGCAAGAGTGTGAAATTACGCATTATGGATATTGTAATTGAGATTTTTGTTTTCATGAATCTATTCTGATTCTAAGCTAACTTTACCTACCCACAGCTCCACCACCATCATCATCATCAGCCGCCGCACCAGTGCCTCAACCCGAGCTGCGCCACCACCGGCACTGGCAGAAGGTGCTGCAGCTCATCACCGGCGTGCGGCTCACCACACTGCCCGAGACCATGCAGTGCAACGGTGAGTCATCATCATCATCAGCACCGGTCTCGCAATCTTTCAGTAAAAGAGCTAATATCCCGAAAATCGATGATGAGATAATGGCGATGCATTTTTTATTAGGGAGTCAAATATGGCTCTGTTGAATGCAACCTTTGTACCTACATGTCATAAAATTGTTGTCAGCCTATCTCCGGTTTAGCTTGAATATTTGGGATGCCTTATGGTATAGCAGTAGACCTCAGCCACTGGTCAAAAAAATTGTTTGTTCGTAATCAATAAGCTCCAAAACTAGTCTAAACGTACTTAAATTGCTCCCAACTACTTTAGGCAACTTTTTATACCGGATTTGTTTGTCCATATCCCGCTAATCCAACCACCCCTCTCCCCCCCAGGCACGGTGCTCGGCGGCACGATGGAGCTGCAAGGCACCAACGTGTCCCTCGCCTGCTTCCACGGCAACAGCTTCAAGGCCAAGTCTTGGGCGCTGTTCAGTCTGAAGGAGCCGTGTATTAGTTTTGCTACTGAAGCGCAGCAGCGGCCGAATGATGAAGGTGAGGTTTAGTGGTGTAGCTTGACGCAAATGAAAGAAGCATTAGTATAATAAGCTATACACAAACAGCTCCAAAGGACAACCACCGACAGCAGTGTGGCCTCGGCCTTCTTCCGAACGCTAATCTCAATGATTATCGTTGACTCAAATTTACACTTTTCACACACAACCCAACCCGCAACAATTCTAACGTACACTTTTCACACCCCAGCCCTACCCGTAACAGTCGCGCAAATCCTAACCACCACATTTCACGCAGGCGAGATGGAGGTGCACGTGGTCCAGTCCCTCACAGCTTCCCTCGGCTCCTCATCATCAGCTGGAGCCCGCCACCAGTCGATGGGCACGGTGTGTCGCATGACGCGGGCGCTGTTGTTACTCTCCCTTTATTCAATGTCTCTTGCAAATCCTAACCACCACATTTCACGCAGGCGAGATGGAGGTCCACGTCGTTCAATCGCTGACCGCTTCCCTCGGCTCCTCATCATCAGCCGGAGCCAGGCACCAGTCCATGGGCACGGTGTATCGCATGACGCGAGCACTGATGTTTTCTCCCTTTGTTCAACGTCTCTCGCAAATATTAACCATCACATTTCACACACCCACAGCCTCCCTGCCTCGGTTCTTCATTGTCACCGGAGGCGCGCCACATATCGTCAATGACGTTTAAGTCACCGCCGCGTTGCTTAACAGTAATGCAACCCACAAAGATTCTATGAAGTAACCCTCAATAAGTCCTGCAAATCCTAACCACCACATTTCAAACACAGGCGAGATGGAGGTCCACGTCGTTCAGTCCCTGACGGCTTCCCTCGGCTCCTCATCATCAGCCGACGCGCGGCACCAGTCCATGGCCACGGTGTGTCGCATGACGCGAGCACTGCTGTTATACTCCCCTTTTCAACGTCTCTCGCAAATCTTAACCACCACACTTCACACTCCCACAGGCGAGGTGGAGGTCCACGTCGTTCAGTCGCTCACAGCTTCCCTCGGCTCTTCATCATCAGCTGGAGCCCGCCACCAGTCCATGGGCACGGTGTGTCGCATGACGCGAGCACTTGTTGTTCTCTCTTTATTCGACGTCTCACGCAAATCCTAACCACCACATTTCAGACACCCACATGCGAGATACAGAAAACAGCTGTCTCTAATTCTATCCCACACTTTTCACACTTCATCAACAACTCTCGCAAATCCTAACCACCACATTTCACACACCCCCAGGCGAGATGGAGGTCCACGTGGTGCAATCCCTCACAGCTTCCCTCGGCTCCTCATCATCAGCCGGAGCGCGGCACCAGTCCATGGGCACGGTGTGTCGCATGACGCGAACACTGCTGTTATTCTCCCTTTGTTCAACATCTCTCTCAAATCCTAACCACCACATTTCACACACCCACAGCCACCGTCGGTTCGTCATTATCACCGGAGTCCGCGCCACATACTGTCAAGACGTTTACGTGACCGCCGCGTAGCATTTCGATTCTAAATTAGGCTTTACATCTACGTAATGCAACCCACAACGGCATCGATTCTATGAAGTATCCCTCAATCAATCTTGAGAAATCCTAACCTTCACATTTCACACACCCCCAGGCGAGATGGAGGTCCACGTAGTGCAGTCGCTGACAGCTTCCCTCGGCTCCTCATCATCAGCCGGAGCCCGCCACCAGTCCATGGGCACGGTGTGTCGCATGACGCGGGCGCTGCTGTTCCCGCCGCAGTTCAAGACGCTGCGCGAGTGGTTTCATTATGCGTTCGCTAATAGCGAGATTGATGGTGAGTTTGGAGTGCATTATTATCACATATAAAATATGCTCCTTTAGAGGCGATGTAAAATTGCTATTATGTGCATCGCAGCATACTATAGTTACAAGCGTTTCGCTTAGGGAATAGTAACTTAAAATCGTGCTGATTTTTTTTTACAGGCTGTATATATTCAAATTCAAATCATTTAATTCATACTCAAAGTCCATAAGTTAACATAATTAATATTCACACTCAAATTTAAACACAAAAAATTACATATACATAAATTTCTAAAAATAATCAATGATATTAAAATAATATTTTGACTGCAGTCCTGTGTATCATGCAGGTTTAGGTACTGGTAGGTATAACTGTGTGTGTATTCGGACTGTAACCGCAAAACTATACAGCTCTAGTGACCGTGGCATAACTAAAGCATCAAACTTTAAAGAAATCGCTTGCTGCGATATACCTACGCTAAATTTCAATCTGATTCCCTTCTACCCACAGCAATAGAAAACTTCCCGTCCATCGAGCGCGACGCCCCATCCGGCCCCAACACCTCCTCCGTGGAGCGGGACCGCGAGCGCGACAGAGAGAGACGGGAGCGCGGCGCGGCGGACAAGCACGTGCGCGAGGTGATCTTCGCGCTGCCGGCGCTGCGCCTGCTGCAGCGCACCGACCACCGCCAGCGCGCGCAGCCGCCCACCGAACACGGTAAGAGCGAGGTCCAAGGTTACAGGGTTACCGTTGACTAATGGTTTTGCGATGTGGTCGAATAAACTCAGTTGGTTCCAAAAGCATAGCATACAAATTAATCTTCCACAGACAGACGTGAGGACGCAAAATGTGCAACCTTACTCTCCTTTTAGTAACTAATCCTATAGTCAATTAATCCAGACAAAAAGCTAGCAGTGCACTGCAGCTCCAGAAGGATCCGTTCACTATTTACAACGCCATCTAGTACCGAGTACACTAAACAAAAATCTATAAACTCTTCCCTTCATTTCCAAACAAGAAGCCGGTGGTGAACTGACAACGCCATCTAGTGTCGACTCGTCGAGACAAAAATCTTAAAACTCTTCTTTAATTCACAGACAAGAAGCCGGTGGTGGACTGCAGCTTCATGACGGAGTTCGAGGACCACATCTTCGTGTCGGTGGACGCGGAGGCCTTCCTGTTCCTGCACGACTTGATCTCTTCTTATATTAAGGAGAAGGATCGCGTGGTTAGTACAATCTTCATCAGCCTCTAATCGACCACAGCTAGCACGTCTAGATATAGGCTTCAATCCTTTATAAAATTATAGGCACGAGTGCTGTGCATTTACGAATGAACGGATTCGGGGCTTCTCAATGCCGCAATAGACCAATAACCAGCGATATACGAACAATCCGTCGGCGCCTTACTACTCTTTAAAGTGTATAGTATTCTCACTTCAGCAGGGAATCAACACAGACCCTCTAGCTCCTATCACTATATGAAACATGGAGACTGGAGTTTATAAAATTTGTGTAAAATATAAACTAAATATTAATTTGTAATGTGTCCACTAGATGGCGGGCAGCGGCCGCTCGGCGTGGGGCGAGAACGGCACGACGGCGGCGGCGGGCGACGACTGCAAGCCGTCGCTGCCGCAGGACTACCGCGACTACAACTGTCTGCAGTGGCACCTGGAGCCCACCGTCAGGTCAGTCTACTCAGTGTGTCCACTAGATGGCGGTGCGACAAAGCATATCCCCAAGGTGTCAACAACCCTCCTAACCTCCTAACCTAAGCTTGGACG
Source organism: Plutella xylostella (assembly GCF_932276165.1). Classification (NCBI taxonomy): domain Eukaryota; kingdom Metazoa; phylum Arthropoda; class Insecta; order Lepidoptera; family Plutellidae; genus Plutella; species Plutella xylostella. The sequence continues at coordinate 2,501,178 of NC_063984.1, read as the reverse complement.
TCCCCCAGCACTCTGGTCCACTGCGGGTGCGGGGTGAAGGGTTCATACATCTAGATGTGCTAAATCTAGCTCTTCATCTTTAACTGGTAGACCTAAATGAATGAATAAGAATAAGATGTACAGAACTACAACAAGAATAATTCTTGATGCCTACTAAACTTTTTTGGTGTTTTCACTTGTTGCAAATTGTCTGCAATATCCACTAGTTACCTACAAAAAAACTCATTCACCTTTTCTTCCCAACAGACTGTTATCCTGGGGCGGCAAATCCATCGAGCCGTACGGCGTAGACTACATCCTACAGAAGTTGGGCTTCAGCCACGCGCGCACCACCATCCCCAAGTGGCTGCAGAGAGGGACCCTCGATCCACTGGACAAGCTCCTGTCGCTGGTCCTACTTAGACTGGTCGCTATAGTACCTCATAAGTGAGGTCAAGGTAACGGTTATAGTGATCGGATCAGTGTATTGTGATGGGAAGTAATGAGGTTTGAATTTTGTGCTGTGGAAACTAATTTGGCTACGGAAAAAAATATTTAAAGAGATGAATTACAATGGCTATTTTTGCATTAAGTTTTCACAGGACATCAATGGTCTCAAATGTCAAACCTACCCGGTTGGTGTGACCCTAAGGTACCTAGGGTTGGTGAACCTTTTTTCTCTAGAACAAAATTTTATTTTGTCTGCCAAAATAAAATTGCATTTGCTGCAATGGATGAAGCAAAACTTTTAATTGGTTATGTAATTTCTAAAACTAAATACTGCCAATTTAATTAATTTGCCATTCAATATGCGAGGCAGTGCAGGAAAGTTTTTGTTATGTTTGTTAACTGGAGTTACCATGGTTATCTTGCAAACTGGCCACGCTGGGCTCATGATCTACCTTAAATTATAAATACTTACCCTCTAATGTAGATTTTCTATCCTTCTCACATTATTAATCACTGTGATTGGATGATGTGTGAACGAATAGGTAGAGATAGAATGGTGATTGGACCAATGGAGTATGCGGAAAATCTCCCTTATAATGCAGTTTTTTAGATCGTTTTAGGAGTTGTGTAGGAAAATATTGATGAAATTAAAAGGACGACATCTGCAAACATATGCAATAAAACTATTTTTCTGAATATTTTAGAGATTTTTCACTCAACTCTGTTTTAATTTAATAAGTAGTTCAATTTGGACTAGTTATAAATGTAAGGAATGTATCAGAACATCCGTCTTCTATCAGCAAGCCCAAGTAATGATTGAAGGGCAAAAAGATAACATTTTTCGATGCGAAGCAAAAGTCGCAAAAGTTACTAGTTATACATAATATAAATAAATAAACGGCGCCTTTTCCAAGGACTAGTAAATACCGCAATGTATTCTTATGAAATCTAGCAAAATTCATGTTAACGGTTTTGATATACACATGTAATCCCCTCAAGTTAGTCCATTTAAATTTTATTTTAGTATAAAATATTCTTACAAATATCGTAAGTTAACATATTACACACACACTTTCATTCCGTACCTAAAATGTAAATTCTTATAATATTGACTAGTATTTAACCACTTCTTTGTAAGGAACCGTAAAGGCAATAGCAATGAAAGCCTTGTAGCGATGTATAGGTTCGTATTTGTAAACTTATCTACAAAGCATGGGAGGGTCTAATGTAAAATGAGTGTAGTTAGTCGCAGAGTTTAATTTTTTTTAATGGCCTATGAACGGTAATGGTGCTTCTAGATGATTGCTAAGTACAATCTTCTTGTTTATGCCTTTTTTGATAAAATCCTGATTGCACACACACTTTGAGATCGCTTGGAACAAGAATATGTTCACTAAGGAATATGTAGAAAAAGGCATCAACCTTTTGTTAAATATAATCGCATCACATTTTGACTTCGTGATCTAAAGTATGATTCCAAAGATATTAATGATCGTAGTATTAGGTTTGTATTAGTTTTAATCAAGTTACTGATTTTATTATTTTACGTAATTATGGTTTAGTGGTGTATATCCATATCCAAGTGTGTTTGGTTTTGTTGTAATAATTTATCGATTATTTTAGTCATTTACCGGTTTACATTGTTTCATTTATTTAATCAAAATAAAAAACAAATTCAACAACTACCTATCCTATACTTTTTAATATAAACAATCATAATTATAGGTCCAGTGAAAAACAGAAGATCTAGAACATTTTGGAATGGAGCTAGATTGGTCACAAAAGTAAATAAGTTCTTACTTATTTGTAATTTCGCAATAATTTGATCTATGTTTTTTAATTTAATGGTATTTTAGTTACAATGGCTTTACATGTAAACACTATAATTTAAATGTTTCTTGCAGATACGCAAAGGTAAAAAGTTTTAAATACAAAAGGCAAAAGTTTAATTATGTCCTTCTAAAGTAGTCACTATTTGCGTATCAGTGAGAAAACTTTAAATGATTATTCTGTGATTTAAAATAGACATAATGCTATTTACTTTCGAATCTTTTTAAGTATCCCGAACATACCACGAAATTATTTGAGTATATACTTAAAGTAAGTTTAGCATGATGTGAAGTTTGGCAGTCTACATACCTAGTGATGTGTATGTACTTTACTGGCTCCTATGTAGAGTTTGTATTGGTATAAATCTGGTATGAACTCTTAATGAATTATCCAATAAATATCAATTAGAATTCACCTACATAATTTTGTATAAGAGTGGGCGATAAGTGCCCTTTTTCGTTAGGTACTTTGAGCAAAGTAGTGTTGTATGTTTGGGTAATTTTATTTTGTTTAAGATGTTAATTTTAAAAACCGTTAAGTAATGGGCTTTATTACTGTGCTATATAATATTTTATTACTATGGAATGTGGAAAGATTGTACATAAATAATGAAAATAAAGATGATATAAATAAATCAATATTAGATCAGCGATTTGTTTGACTTCCTTGAGTGTTTGGCACGAAATTAATCCGAGATTAAATATATTCCCGTCATAATTTGACAGTGTATGGAATAGGATGGAATAATAGACGATCAATTATGGCAAAATAACTTTTATAAGTGTAAGGTACAATGATACAGTAAACACAACAAAATGTCACGAGCATTTACAATTCTAAAACGTAGGTACACAAAAGTAGTGAGCTTATAGATTACGACGACTGTATTGTTTTGTATAATTTATACGTATGTCAGATATTGAAATCGAGACTTCCGTAGTTTTATCAGTACTCTCCGTTCCACTACGACCAGTCATCAAACTTTTGACAGAAAACATAATTGATATTACTGCGTGACTTACACTATGCCTTTTCCAAGGAATGTTTGTAAATACGAAAACAATCATCATTATTGACCAAATTTTCAGCATACTAGGCTTTTCATGAGAATATCATACTTACAAAATATCATGAATACCAGTGCTAAAATTTATAGATAATACAATATTGAGAGTTTTTTAATAATTGATATTTAGACAAAAAGTGTGCCATATTATAAATACTTCATGTATAAAAATACTACAGTACAATAAAACTATAGTGTACAATGATAATTAAATGCAATCAAAAGTTATCTCATACATACAACTAACAGTATAAAAAATATTTACAAATACAAAAAACAACAAAAAATATACATTTACAATCAATAAACACTATTATAGTTAATTTAATCGCCCAACAGGTGGCGTTGTTTGTACAAAGCTACCAACTCATCTAAAATATCTATTGTAATGTAGCAGCGAGAATGTTGTGGCTTCAGGCAAAAGCGAATGCAACTTACTAAGAGCATACACTGTTCACACTGTTGGGAACACATCTTAGCCAGTGAGTACGACGATAATTTTGCTAAAGCCACAATAGTATATCTCAATCTATAATATATATGATAGTACCTTTATTATTCCATCCGCCCATCTAAACCGCCCCTACAAAGAAAACTATCTAAAATAGCGGCGCTCAATCATTCCCAATCAACCTGCAACCCTGTCTTACACTTCAAAGTATGGGCCGACATCTTACATTCATTTCTTTATTGGTGCAGCTTATACAGGTACAATTTTACACTTACCAAGCGCACGGCTCACAGCTAAGCGAAGCAGCCTGACGTCAGCAGCTTTAGTTCATGCTAAAGTTCTGTGTGAAGTCGTACTCTATGGTCGGAATGACGGTTTGTACGAATTTCAGGAACACTATCAGGTAGGAGTGGACTCCCATCTCTCCGCCGCTCTCTGTCACCGTCTCTATGATCTTCTTCATCACTTCTGCGTGCCTGTGAATTATACATTATTATTGTGTAGCTCTAGTGGGTGTATGTAGTTCAGCAAGCATACCCCTAGATGGCGACTTTACCGCAATATACAATTTCGTGTTTAATTTTGGCTGCTGGAATGATGTATAAATTTGCAGTTTAAAAACGCCTGACTACTGATGGACCTTTCTCATCCACAGGATACTTGTATCAAGACGTCGGTAAAGAGAGACGAATCATTGCCAGTGTTGCTTCGTTCGTGGATGACTCAGAATAATGATTAAACTGAGAGCTATTACAGGGATTAATACGTGGGTGGTCTGAAAAGTTTCCGACCTCAACGTGAAGATGGCAGCACACATCAATTAAACTCAGGGAATATAATGGTGCATCTTTTGACAGCAACACTTCAAAGTTACAGCCATTTCTGACGCGCGGTTTTTATTTGACAGTCGCTTGAGGGAGTCGATCTCGAAGTCGTCGAAAATCTTTGTCCTCCGAGCGCAGTTTTTAGTTGAGGCAACAGAAAGAAGTCGCTTGGGGCTAGATCTGGTGAGTAAGGTGGATGGTCAAGCAGTTCAAACCGTAATTCATGGATTTTCGCCATGGCAACCGTTGAGGTATGAGACGGGGTGTTGTCTTAGTGAAACAGAATTTTCTTATTCTGCAAATGAGGTCACTCACATCGACTCACTCACTGTCAAATAAAAACCGCGCGTCAAAAATGGCTGAAACTTTGAAGTGTTGCTGTCAAAAGATGCACCATTACATTCCCTGAGTTTAATTGATGTGTGCTGCCATCTTCACGTTGAGGTCGGAAACTTTTCAGACCACCTACGTATATATGAGATAAGATGGTATAATGGTGGAGCGGTGGTAGCTCAGTCGGTACCGCCCGCTTCTCACGCCAGAGATGCGGGTTCGAATCCCGGCGCTGACATGAACCAATGAGTTTTTTAACTTAAGTACAATGTATACCATCGCTCTTACGGTGAAGGAAAACATCGTGAGGAAACCTGCATATCTAGATTTAGCACATCTAGATATGTGAACCCACCAACCCGCAGTGGACCAGCGTGGTGGGAAATGGTCCAAGCTTAGGAAGGCAGTTTAGACCTTGAGGATATGGAGGATCCATTCGAGAGAGCCAGGTGCAGGTACCTACACCCCCACAGAGAATAGAATAGGTGGTATAATGGTATTTCTATAATAAGTTAATAGTCTAAAAAATAATGAACAAACCTGCAAGGATGCACGGACGCCATGCTGGGCCCCGACAGGTGCGGGTGGGACTCCATGGTGACCGTCTTCTTGGCGTGGTCCTGAGACACGTCCTCGTACATTTGTTTGACGCTCAGGAGTGTTCGGTTCTGTAATTACATTGTTTTATGTATTATTTGATGCTTGGACACAACAAGCCAAGCTATGTTGAGCAGTAAACCTGTCAGAGTAGGTACTAATAATCAGAAATAAGGTTATTCATAAGAGAATTCAAGTAAACTACAGGTTCTTAAAATCTGCAAGGTGAAGTGGCAGTGGGCTAGCCATTTGTGCCGAAGTGCCAATTATGATGATGAAAAAGACCAGGCACAGAGTGTTGTGATGCTTCTTGGGAGAGACCTTTGTCTAGCAGTGGACAATTATGAGTTGATAATGATGAAACAGACTTAAGTACATCTTCTGATATACTCCCTAAAGTTTCCCGCTAGAGCCGCCACTATTTATGCAAGAAACCGAAACCCTCCCTAGTTTACACAAACCTTTTACTAACCTCATCATACCCAATGAGCCAGAGCCGCGGCGTCTGGTAGTACTTGTCGTAAGTGATGTGCAGGTCGTAGGTTCGAGTCCGGACTATCTCGTCGCCGTCGCTCTGCTTGCTCTTGGCCTCTTTCACTTTCGGCTCCTTCTTCTGAGCTAGGTCTGTGGACTGCAAGGTGGATTGAGCATTAGTACAATATATGAACTTATGGTTGTATTTAGTAAAATGATATTGCTAAGTAGTAGAAATATCAGAAGATAGAGCTCATAATATTTAGGATTTAGGTCCAATTGTAATGATTTTTGATTCTATATTGTGCTTCCTTCTTGATGTGGGTTTGGGTCTTTTTATACACAGGAAATAAAAACCTTACCTACGGCCCCCCATTCTGTGATCAGAAAGTATAAACTGAAGCTGTAATGAGCATTGTAATCCTCAGTATCATCAAGTATACTAGTCAGTTGTGACTCTTCAATTCACATACCGGGTCCACTTCATCCAGCAGGCCGGATTCCTGGAACTCCTCCATGTCGGCCGCCTCGTCGTCGTCATCTTCATCATCATCATCGTCGTCGCGGTCCCCCCCCGCGCCCGCTTCCCCGTCGCTGTCGCCCGCGTCCGCTGCGTCTAGGGTCATCTCACACACCTGCCAATATAAAACTTAAGATTATTGAAGATGCTAATGTGTTATTATAGACATAATCTTTCTCTACACATGGACTGAATTCAGTTGAATTACAGAAATCATATGATCAGAATTTCATTAGCATAAGCTTCTTTGTAATAAAATATACAAGTAATAAATAGTTAACTTTTAACCCTTTTAAAGCCATCATCAACTCTGTGGGCACGACACAATAGATTTTAAGTTGTGTCTGATTCCACAGGATTTAAACAGTATAAGCAGCACTAACAAATATGATAACAACATAGTAGCTAATTGATATTATAGGTTATTTATACAAGGGTTCCCAGCATGTTGGGTTATCATTATCAAACAGTAAATAGTAGTAAATACATTTTATTAGTATGGAAAGCCTACTGACTGACAGACAAGCATATCTTAATTGCATTCAATTATGATAATGTGAATAACAAACACAAATACTCATGTTCCTGGTTCCATTATCGGCAGATGCTTTGCTTCCACAGTCTTATAAAATTTGTAAAATCCAAAGAATATGATAATCCTGTTTATTTGAATGTTTCAGGTGAATAGCAAGAGAGATTTGATGTTTAGGGGTATATGTAAATTAGTTGGGAAAAATCTTCCATTTGTAGTTAGTAAACTTAAGACTTCCTGATACTGAAGTACAATTCAAGATTTTTCCATGCTAATTTTACATTACTCATGTCCCATCAACATTTCACTCTTGCTTGTTTTTTCAATGTACAACATACCTTTTCCTCAATAGTAGGTGAGCCAGTGTTGTCATAGTGGTGTGTGTCCACCCACCCGCCATCCTCATCATGTTCATCTTCTATCACCTTCTCATTGTCCTCACAATATTCTATCTGTAAATATAATTAGATTTATCTTATGGTGTCTTGAAACTATCAGTTTATTTATTTCTTTATCTTCAAGGATTGGAGACCTCAGAAAATACAAAGCTTCAGTTTAGTTTGCTGATAATACAAAGAGTTTCAAATATACATCAAAATACCTGTTTACACCTCCTGTAACATGGCACATTTCTGGTGATCAGGAACTGCTGGTCTGCAGGTAGATACGGGCGGACCTTGGACTCCTCCCCCTTGGCCCACTGCCACGTGGGACAGTGGTGCACCAGGTGGTCGCCGGCTGCCACAAACTCCTCTGGAGTCAGCACTCCAGTCTCTTGGAATTTCGACTCCTGATAATTTAAATAGGACCAAATTTCAGTTCTTAATCGGATACACTTAAAACGGTAAAACATGTGTAAGAATTTTCTGGTATCATGCTGTTTGTTTACTTGGCATTCCCATTGTTATGTTAATATCGCGTGAGTGGGTGTAGCGCAGCTATTGCTGTAAAATACGCAAATGTTTACTACCTTTAGCACAGGAGTTAGATACCCCGCTACTCCGAGAGCAGTCCCTTTAACGGTATTTATCATACTCTGCATTTTGTTTAGTTGTAGTTAGTATCTGACAAATTTGATTTTAAGGTAATATTTATTGAAATAAACTGAAATTTCAGTAAATCGGCTGGTTCACAAAGAAAATTTGTACTGAGAAATCTGACAGCTGACAATGACATTAATATTTCAAATGACACATGAAGGTACGTGACAGAAAAAACACAGACTCTCAGTGATGATGATGATGATGATTGGTTCGACCGATTTCGTCCATGGCGACCACTTCGACCCCTATACTCTGTCCATTATATTATTGGTTTTTTCATTGGTCATACATATTTGATGAGGAAACGTCTAAAATACAATAACAAAGTGGAAGCTCTATAGTTCTGTTGGCGCGCGTGCGTCCTAAGAGTAGTTGTTCTGAGATATTATCATCATGTCCTCCACGCCGTATCCGGCGAAGGCGACTCCTGTATGAGATATCAAAGGCGGCGGCGGCGCGGCGTTCATCCACGCTCTGCGGGGTCTGCGGGCACCCCAGAAGAAAACGGTGCGGCTTGGTTTGCTCATACTGTATGAGACATACAAAGTCCTTGTATTGTATGAGGTACGAGACCAAAGATTTTGACGAGACCACATTTGCTTAGTAGACGAGACAGAATTTTTGACGTTCGCTTATGTCTGGTGAGTAAAGTTGGTTTTTCTTTGCAAGGATTTCGAATGTCAAAAAACGCAATGTCTTGACTTATTTCTATTATGGCAACATTTTCTGAAATGTCATAATACGATTTGACGTTTGTTGTTGTCATTTTTCCTATTGTCAAATCGTAAATTTCCCTTTTTACATGATCGCAAAAAGAAAATAAAATGATAATCATTCTTATAACGTAAAGAAACAATTTTTCTGCTAATTGTAAATTCGTACTTTTATAGTTCCGTCTACAAACTCACAATGGAGGATGTACTGGATGAAGTAGTTTCGTCGGAAGATTTGCAGGTACGTTTTCGTGTTCAATAGTTTCTCAAGTCATTTCGTGCTTTGTTATCTGATTGTTCGTGTTTATTGTTTAGAAGTTCGAGAAAGTGTTCCACGAGCAGCTGCACCAGGGGAAGGTGACTCACAAGGCGCAGTTCGAGTACGCCTGGTGCCTCGTCCGGAGCAAATATCCGACAGATATAAGAAAGGTCTGACTCACTATTTACCATTACCTCATATTTATTTTTTGTCACTTTATGATTTGCAAATTTATAACTTTATTTTTCATTTTATCAATGGACTGGTTTTTCGGCGATGATTATTTCTTTGTTGACTTTATTTTAATTTGTTGTGTAACTTATTGATTAAATACCAACAAATTATAAATAGTAGAGCGAAACTACGATTTACATTATGCGCCTTAGCCCACATACACATTGTAAAATGGAATACACTAAGTATATGTATAGGATTGCACTTTTAAGATGAAATGTTAATGAAACATAAATAACATTTCAGGGTATCCTCCTTCTGAAAGAGTTATTCAACTCCCACTCTGAAGGTAAAAGAGACTACTTGTTCTACCTCTCGATCGGCAATGCTCGGATCAAAGAGTACAACAAGGCTCTACACTATGTGAAGGCATTCCTGGAGATAGAGCCAGCCAACCAACAGGTCCTGGCTTTAGAGGTGAGCAATAAGATTATTTATCCTAGTAGTCACATTTAAGTATGTACTTAAAATAAAAAAAGCTTTAATACCTAGTATGGGACTCAAGAATCAAGATCAAGACATAGCAGAGCTTCGAGAGTGATGCAAGATTTTTGTAATGTCTTCTTTGGTGCGTCATGTACTACTCTGTGCTGCAGATGTCTCAAAAGCTGAAAAGTCAGATTTGGAAACTATCTACATGGGGAATCCTTAATATGTGCACATATTAAGGATTCTCTTCGATTGACATATGATCCATTCCTGTTTGGTGCACCCTGAGCCACTATTCTCATCTGATTGGCCAATCCTTTCACCACAATGACAAACCCTAGTATTGCTTTTGTGTTAGTCACCATCATGATAAGGAGATGTACTATCAAATTTTAACTACTGTCCTACCATGTGTAGTTATTTATTTATCAGATTAATTATTAGTCATTGTTTTAGTGAGAATCGGTCAATGTCAGTTACATCATAATCATTATCAGTAGTTTGTGTGAACATACTCATTGAAGTTAGTGTAGAAGCATATAAATATTGTAATCTTCAAACTGATAACATTTGGGTGATATCCTGTTTATAATCAGTGATAGGGTTAGCAACCTACCACATCAAATTATATCTACAGCTTACGAATGCTACGTCAAGGAAAAGTCTTTGCATGCTGTGTTAGCTGAACTGAAATATATTTTAGGGTCTGAATGCTGTACTTTATAAAGTAAATTTAATAGATTTTTTTTTTTTTTTTTACTTTACTTAAGACACTTTTGGTATCATTCATAGGTATATATATATACCCCATCAGCAATATCAATGTTAAATTGCAATCGATATCAGTACCGTAATATGCTAAATATGGAATGTACCCTTGTTGGAATCCAGTACCATAAATTTTAAAGTTTTTGAATGTCCTGATATAAAATGGCATATTTAAATTTAAAACCCAATGCAAAAAGATAAGTTTTATGTGTCAGTGCATTTGTGTGTTTGTGTCTAACTTTACTTAAAACCTTTTGTCTCGTAATTCCAGCGTCAGATCAACAAGCGCATGGAGAAGGAGGGCCTCATCGGCATGGCGGTGGCGGGCGGCGCGGTGCTGGCGCTGGGCGGGCTGGTCGGACTCGGCATAGCTCTGGCCAGCAAGAAATAGCATTGGGCCTTTGTGTGAGTAGCTCTGGATTTTGTATGCTCGTTTGTCCACCGCAAGCCATCACGTCAGAAGGACGAGATTATTTCAGAGCCTCTACCCCAGGCTAACGTGGCAATACGCTAGCGTTGTACGATACTACACGAACATATGGAAAAAGAACTGCGCCAACATAATCTCTTTTGGAACTAACAAATTTGTCTTATATTTTGACAGTGACAGTTGACGATACGCAACGTTAACAGAGGTTCGTTTGATATGACTTCATTGACGGTGACGTGACGGATGTGCGGTGGACACGCGGCTAAGTAAAAATTATGTACCAATATCACGTTCTCGTGACGGCGTGCGGTGGACCAACGTTCTATGCGTTTTAGCATATTATATTTATGCAAATAAATATTGGACAATATTGGCGGTCAAGAGCGGATTGGATCTTTATAGGGCGGCTACAATACGTAACATTCAAAATCGAACTTCCAATTTTACGATTTTATACGGTGATTAAAATCGTTATTTGATTTTACAAAAACCTTCCGACCTTATTTGGCCGTTATTAATTACAATAATTTACTTGAACGATTTATAAAAGAGCTTTCCATTTATAAAATTTACAGCTAATTAATTAATTTGGAACTATAAATGAAGTCCTTAAATACGCTTCCGTTTATTTAGATAAATAAGACATAGTTAAGTTAATAATTATAAAAGTAAATTATTGTTACAGAATGAATTCCCTGGTTGGTATTCATTATCTTCTCAACAAGCGGAAGGAGAAAAAGGATTAATAGGTGTTCTCCCGAATTATATTTAGAAAAAACACCACAAATTCACTATATAAAACACAGCTTTAGATAATAATAATAATATACTAAATGTTTTTTGTACAAACACTCCCTGGTTGATAGAATGTAATAAATGCGAACTTAAAAATGCAGTTGCTTTTTGGACACTGTTTAGTTTAGATTAGTTACTTCAGCCAAAAAATATTAGTCTAGCTATTCTATGTAAGCATAATTTAAAATTATATTGTATATGTGTAGTTTATTTAATTTCCTATGAAATCTAGGCACTTATTTAATAGATTTAAGGGCATGTGATGATATAATTAATGATTTTGTTAAACAATTCCATGAAATAAATATTTTTTTTCGATTGAAATAGATATATCTGTACTCAATTGCTATTAACACCAAACGCTACTAATATACCTCTTGAACATACATATTTTTAATATAGTATATAATTTAATTATAGATAAATAAGATACTTTGGAGAAAATAAAACGAGGTTATTTCAAACAATTATTTTTATTATTCTTGTAGGTATATAATAATGTGTGAAGCGGCGTACACCTAATCTAATGTTGATGAGAAGGCTCCGTTAGGTACCGAATTAAATAAATACGAGTGAAGTCGGCCACGTCACGCGGCGGCGGCCCGGAATGATCCCTAAACATAAACGTTAATACAATAATTTAACAATTCAGAAAACGTAACAAAGGCCCACACTAAATAAGAAGTTACATCAGTCAAAATCAACCTTTATTACAAACGGTGGTAAGTATAATCAACTAACATTACACACATAACTTGTTTGAAATATTAACTTGTTTGTGCTAACCTCGACTTGTCCTTTATCAGTTTCGTTTTTTTAAATGTATTAAATGCGAATTATTTTATGATTAAGGACAAAATCGGGACGTAAGTTACATAAAGTAATCTACAGAAAACGCTATTGAGTCGCTAACAACTCAAATTCACCGTCCACACGGCTTAAAACAATGTACTGAGACAAACTAATCAAAGTTTTACATGAATACTCATGCTAATGAGGTAAATTACACTATAATTATAAAGAAAAAAAACATTAGAGAACTTTCTAAGTTCAAAGGTAACTAAAATGTATGTTTCATATAAAACAAAGAACGTAATCGATGACTTACAGTCGTACATTATATATTTATTTATTTCACTGGTAAATATTGTGTATATTGTTGGCTTCTTGTGATGGAAATCTAAAAGTACATTATTCTGTTGCAAAAAATATATATCTTGTAATCACATTCTGGTAACTAGTATACTATCGGGTCTGTGATGTCTAAGTGTTTCTGTGCCATTATTTAATGAACATTATTATTATCATCTAAGTCATTAAAAAGTTAGAATATAGTAATTCTCATTAATTTGTCCTCCCTAAACGGGTAAGTAAGCATTCAGGGTTCTAAACAATTATTATAAAACTTATTTATGTACACTCAAATTATTACATACTATGGCAACACTGCTAACTTCAACGAGGTTACAACCGCAAACTAAATCTCACCACACACTAAACGAAACATATTCTGTACCAACCCGTAGCTAACACTATTAGTATTACAATTTTGTTGAGAGGCCCTCAGCACACAGTAACAACTTTGAATATGAGTAAATTTGTACTGTCATCCCTGGAACAAATGAATACGGCCCAGTGTATGCTCTAGTTACAACAGCCAATCGGAAACGCGGAATAGATATCTAATCGCCTGTGATTGGCTGATGTATTAACAAACACAGGGCTGCATTCAGAGAATGCTATCGGGAGGACATATCAACAAAATTATACAAGTATCTCACATAAAACTCATATAAAGATTAAATGCTTCACCTATTGCTCTAAACTCTTAAATAACGTGTACTCTAAGTTCAGGGAAGTAAATATTTTTGTGACTCACTTAAAAATACTCTTATTATTTCTAAATAATTATAACATTGTACTCTAGAAAATATGTATAAGTATTGAAGGCTAACATGAGATTGTAATCACAGTATTTGTTATTTAAGTAACGAGCCTACTCCGTTACAACATCATCCCGCCACTGCCTCGCTCTAGGCGACCGCTGTCTCGCTCGCAATCGGCGAACCATCGACCAATCTCTACCCAAATATTTACAATCGAAGGCAACGTCAAGGTATACTTTATTATTGCTTTTTGTTACTATTTTGTATGTACTTTACATATCACGTCCGATTTATATACAATGCAATTTGTGACTTAAGTACTTATAGATTCATATTTGAACTTTAAGGTTCATAAGCAATGACTGCGTCTCCCTGGATAGCATTCAGTCTCAAGGCAGTATGAATTCACTTTGTAACAGTCATTTAAATATTAAGATACATTTTTGCACATGGTATTTATATAAGTATAATTTTCAACAGTTACATTTTAAGCTCTGTTATATTTGTTCGTATACAAAGGGTTTGAAAAAATGATGTGCTCACTCATCCATCGCTCGTACGATACATCCATTGCTCGCTACGCTCGTGTCACAGTCTACTTGTCTCTACTGAGTGCGCAATCTATTACAACGAACGAAAAAGGTAGACCATACATCTACTGGCAGATCTAACAATCACCTAATGACTGGCATATATTTACCTACACAATATACTCTATATATATAAATGCAATCTGAAAATGCATAAAACAACAGTTATTATATCTATAAATTTTATAAAATATTAAATAAAATCTATTGAAGTGAGGTAGATGGATGGAATTTCACAATTTGTGTGGATTTTTTTTCATACAATGACGCCGTGATTGGCCCGAATCTTGAGGTAGTTGGATGGAATAACTATGTTATGGCCGCTCTACACTTTGAATTTTACATAGCGCAATATCGTTCGTCTTGTAGAAACCAGAGTGTAGAGAAACCGGATTTAGGTGCCCTACATTATGTGACAGGGACCTGATACAACAATACAAAAATACTACTCACTAGTTTTATCATTACCCTACGAAAAAAAAAACTTGTCGCGTGGCAATCTTTACAAACTACGTGAGGTTATAATAATATACTAATATGGCATAATGTGTAATGGCTTTGTGATATCACATCGGGTACAAACTGAAGATCCCACTAAGTGTGTATATCCGGCTGGGGGTAGAAATGTCTGTTTCAGGGTCGATTCGAAACTAGAGTCGAACCCAGGAAAACTGGAGTCGAAACAAACATTTATACCAGTAATTGGTTATAAAAATAACCTGAAACAACACCCAGTAAAAGGTTGGTTTATAGGTTGTAAAACAATCCTGAATAACCCATTTTAGGGTTCAATTTGAAATGTTTTGTTAACTTATTCATGTGTTATGGCTACTCCGTATATCCACCTACATCCAGCGCTACGGCGCGACTCTTAAACTACTATTATACAAAATAATCGGAAATGGCACCGGCGACATTCCACGGGTCAACAATAAAACCGATACTTTAACCGCAAAACGATTCTCAGCTCACCACAAAACATAACACTCAAGCACCTTTTGAAAAACCATCAACAAAAATATTGTCCTATCAAACGTGTATACGCGGCGACACTAAAGCGATACATTCCCTCTAAATATTATTAAACAGCTTCTGTGTTTTAGGGATACTTCTGACAACACGAACTACTCACGGCTACAGCTTACAGGTAATCGAAGATGGATTCGTTTCATGAGTTCTTCTGCTCATCATCTGTATAATCGCCTTCTTCCTGACCGCTGTTCTCATGGTCGTTCTCCGAGGTCAGCCGATTCCTGTCGTTAAAGGTGTCTTTGCTGTAGTAATCCCTGTCTTTATCATTCATGGTGTCCTGGTTTTTGTCTCCGTCTATCTCGCTGATGCTGTCGCCCCTCTGTCTCTCTTTGCCGAGGTCGAGCGGCTCGTCGGCGTCCCTCATGATGTCAGGCTTGCGTCCGTCCGGGTAGTTCCTCTGCATCTGCTTGAGGAAGTGTTGGTGTGCGAGGGTGGTTGGCGGCGGCGGGAGGGAGCCCATCTGTGGGGACGGCTCGTCGTACGTTTTTCTGTCCATGTGTAAAGCGTTCATTTGGGCCAGTTTTGCTGCGTTCATTCCTGCAAATCAATCGGGCTTGTTACTACAAAGTTGGCAATCCAAATGTAAAAACCAAAATGGAAAAGCTTTGTCATGATACGGGAGTTTCCACACAAACTCACCGAAGACGTTCTCACCGATGTACTGCAGGTAGGTGTCCAGGATGGCGGACCCGCCGCCGAAGCCGGGCGGGTAGTCGTCGTGCTTCAGCCCCAGGCCCGGCGGCAGCTCCATGGTCTTGGCCGTGACTGCCCGCACTGCCGGCACCTTGGTGATGGTCGTGTTGGCTAGGCTGTTTATGTCTGCAGAAGAAGGGAAGGTTGTTGAGTATGTTGTCTTTAATCGTCTTCCCTACACTAGCTATAGGACCAAGGCTAATTTGAGGCATGGTTTCAAACATTTATTTTTTGGCTTATTGGCCGAATTCATGCCTCTAGCTTTTGACCTTTGACCTTTCGTACAAAGCTATCTGATTCACATCATCACTCATACTAATATACTTAATAAATCACAAAATACTCACGAGGCGGCGACACAGGTATGCTGTCCTGGTACCGCGACTGGCTCAGGTCGTCATTATCATTGTCTCCACAGACTGAGCTGCTCTCTGAGGCTGCTGACTTGGCGTCCAGCTTGATGTCCGAGCGCCGCGGGCCGGTGGGCGACGCGCGCGCTCGGAGCTGTTCCGGAGACACCTTCACTCCTGCTTTTGCTAGTAACCTGGTGGGAAATTGTAGTTGTTAAATATGTGGCTGTTGGAAGGAGACAGCATTTGTGATTGCTATTTTACTTCATTCTTGTTTGCTTTGATGATGAATCGATGTTGTAGAAGATGTATTGGATGAGATATGGTGGCGATAGCCTGGTTATGTACTGATACATAAGAATGTGGGAGGCCGGAAATTAAGTCCAGGTGATGCAGACAAACATACTTGAGCGTCTAAACACTGCCCTAATGAAGAATTATTTACCCCTTCCTTCATTGGAAGGAGACCCGTGCCCCAGCAGTGGGGACGTGATGGGTCGTCTACCTATTTCTACTCACAGCAATATCTCATCACAGTTCAGGGTTTACAACCCGCTCTATTATTCCCCCACCATCACTCAACAAGTATACTCACTGGCTGGCCAGCTCGGGGTTGAACTTGGTGGGCATCTGCAGCACGGGTAGATCCTTGGTGGAGATGCCCCGGTGCTGCCGCGACATGTGCGAGTGCAGAGAATTGCGGGACTTGGCCACCGTGCCGCAGAGTACGCATCTGGGGGTGGACACAAATGTTTGTTATGGGTTGTCGTGGTTGACGACTGGAAGGTTACTGTAGCTTGACAAAAATATTGAATGTTGTTTAATACAACAATGCAGTCGTGGTTAGCGTTCTGAAACATCGTTTTTCGTAAGCTAGAGGGCTGATCCTCCTCGATAGTTTACTATGTAGTATTTTCATGTGGAAAAAATGTGATTCTGAAGCAGCACACAGATTAGCAAGTTAACTATATTGGACTATGGACTATTTTCATATCTTTGGGTCTATATATTTGTACAGCTATATATACGTAATTACGTATACTTGTGAATAATTCTATGACTAACCTGTATCCCGGGCAGACAGTGTGTTTGTCCTCAAGATGCGTCCTGAGCGTGTGCGCTGAGCGGTAGATCTTACCGCACTTGGGACAAGGTCGAGGATCGGTTGCGCGCACTCGAAGCAGATCTTGAGTCCTCCTCGAACCTCCTGTTGAAGAATACTCAGTTTTAGCCCCCTAGTCTTTAAGGTTAAAAGTTGATTGTTAGTTTCAAGCGGTTTGGAGACGTCTTACCTTTGCATTTTGGAAAGTTAAGGTGCAGTTAAAGTCAAAACACGGAGTCGATCTACTTGGTAGTTTTATTGTATGTATACGTATTATATAAGCAGACACTTTTCTTCGGGTAAAAATTAAATTATTACGTATATATTCATATCACTAATACACTCGCAACTAGAATCGTTTACTTCACATTGAAACAGTGTTCGCTTGTACAGGAAAAAAACCCTTGTGACTTCCCTAGATTGCATTAAGTACATAAAGGCGGTGTATAGGGTCTGTAAGGGGCTTTTCCTGTGACAAGTCAAGACAGACATTCTCTCTTAATTGTAATTGCTATTGAAACAATTAATAGGCACGTTATCTATTGCATCGACTAACACACCTAACATAATTCCGTTTTCTATAAAAATAAGAACATTTTCTATATTGATTTCACTTGTAGCAATCGTGTTAAGAGAGAGAAAGAGTATATTTATATCTGTCTAAAATCTAAGGCTCCTAGACTAAAGTGGAAGAACAATTTTCCCTGTAATAATATTTACACAAGTAATTCATAATTTTACTGCCACAATTGGCTACCTTCTGCGCGACTACATTTTTCATGAAATTTAGCATTTTTGGAAATAATAAATGATCCACTGCTAGCCCAGGAGCCCGTTTATATATTTTTTCACTTAAATCTATTCTTCTAGTAAATGTACATAAGATATACGAGATTATGCCTCAGAGGCAACAGGAACAATTTCCACTACACGCTAATTTTTACCAACATTTCTCCTCATTTGAGATCTCTATTTAACTTTTCTCGACTCTAATTTGATGCACATTTTCATAATGCGGACATACTTAAATATTATATAGATACTTATAATTTTATTGCACAGTATTCTTTGGATATTGGTATAAAACAATGTTTCTAGATATTTTTGTTTCATTTAAAAAATATTCATGATGGGTCACGAAAACATAAATATAAGAACCATGCGATAAAACTTCTTAAATTATATTTTTAATACAATGTGCATCAGGGTCTATTTCTGTCTTTTTCCAATAAAATTAAGTTGAAATGTAATAAATTTCCCCTCTACACTGACTAGATATGTTTTGCTTTGTGCTCTTGTCACAGTGCGTGTCAGAACCTAACATATTTATATTTTAAAATCCTTTAATACAATAACTTTTTACTTTCATAATACCTATTAACGTTGCATGCGAAAATGATCCTTAGCTTTTAGGCATTAGAATATTATGAAAATTTTGGCTTTTCTAATTTTAGATCAATTTCGCAAGCTACGTGCCTAATGTAGTCTTTATAATGGTGTTTCTTATAAGTATTTACGTCAGAACAGAAGCGTTATCACTCGATCTATTACTTCATATTATTACCGTAACAACACCCACCCATTACTGAACTATGGAAGATTCTATCGTTTGGAAGTTTTTGTTCAACATATTCGTAACTATTGCGTTTATAAAGGCATTCGTTTCAACTATTTCGTATTGTCTTAACTATGGTCGAAAAATACATATTTTATGAACTATACACTCAACGGGAGAACAGGGTTTCTGAGAAGACTAGGCAATACGTATACAAGAACTTAGGGTTATGATATTACAGTACTTAATTAGGCCTTAAACAAAATCGAGCCAGAGCAACAATGGAAGTCACAGAATGTACAAATTAAACAGATGTTTCGCAGTTCCACTTCGTAAACTATCAATGGCACCAATCATCACATATTATATGCGCTTACACTATGTATATCATATACTTAAACAATATCAGTCTAATACTACTACAAAAATAATTTTCAGTCGATATATTCATATACATAGATACACTTTATATCGGGTTATATCAAACAAATGACGGCGAAAATGCATCGTTTTGAGATCGTTATTTACGTAATCGGTTACAAATAGCCCCAAGTGCGGTTCCGTTTCACAGCCTTTATCAAAGTATATCGCTCGTCCGGAGCCAGGCCTGCGCCCCCGCGGCCCCCGCCGGCGCCCCCCGCGTCCCGCCCCTGCGCACCTCTACACTCGCGGCAATAAACTCTCTAAAAATATGACGTTATATTTAATGCAATATGGAATGGGGTTCCGTTCCTCGGTGTCCGTCCCTGGTCACCACCAGGCGGCTTGCGGCGCGGGCGCGGCGGGGGGCGCCGGGGGCGCCGGGCGCCGTCTCTAAGAGTTCTGGCGCTGGCGGATGCCGTGCGCCTGCAGCTGGTGGTTGATGAGGTAGTGCTTGGTCTTGCAGCGCTTGCCGCAGTGCGCGCACGGGAACCACTGGTCGCGGTCCGTCTGCGAGTGCACGTTGAGCATGTGCTGGCGCAGGTTGGACGTGGACGAGTACACGCGGCCGCACAGCGGACACTGCGGCCGGTAGCCGCCCGCGCCCGGCCCGCCCGCGCCCGCCAGGGCCGCCCCTGCAACACAGAGGCGGCATTAGACAACACACTACGCGCACCGCGGGGAGTCGGGGGGGGCGGGGGGCGCGCGCCGCTGCTTCACGCCGTGGATGGAGTTCATGTGGATCTGCATGTACTGGCGCGTCTTGAAGGCCTTGCCGCACAGCGCGCAGGCGTGCGCCAGCGAGCGCGCCGCGTGCACGTTGGCGATGTGCTGCTTGAGGTTGCTGTTGTTGCTGTACAGCTTGCCGCACGCCGGGCACGCGGGCTTGCCGCCCCCGCCGCCCGCGCCCCCGCCGCTCGCCGCCCCCCCGCCGGGCCAGGACGCTCCTGGGGCAGACGGAACTGCTTCAGTACCGCGCTACCCGCGACTCTCCTCTACGCGACTAACTTCCATTGTTGCCTTTCGACTCGGTATGTGGGTGCAGGGGCTTGTCTCATAAGTGATCGGGTAATTAAGCGCATAGACATGACGAGGTTAGTAGTTAGTGTCAACTGGCATGCACTACACGACTCGATTATGCCCCGTTAATTAAATATTCAATTGGCTTCATTGTTTTATCGAGTAAGATACCATTAAAATATTTCATCGCAATTAATTCTGGATGTTTCTAATCGATTTGTGTTGTTATCGTTTCAAGGTATGATCGAGTCGTGTTATTTAGGAAGTAAAAATGTTATGCTTACCGAAATTGTCTGGTATTCCGGACGGTCCGGGCAGTGTTGCGAAGCCTGGAAAATATAATAGAATTAACTTACAACGCCATCAATAAATCAAAAAGTATTATATGATGCCCTTGTCACATATTCCGAAATGCAGCGAGGACCGTTACACTTGCAATAGTTAGAATATACTATTTTCGATATCACACAAAGAACTTTCGCCTACAGCATACACAACACAATGACAAGTCACAGGAAAGAATCATCAAATCACCTGTCAGATTAAGCAGTCCGGGGAAGTTGTGCGGCAAAGCTCCGTTGCTATTGGCCAGCATGGCGGGGTCGTCGTAGTCGATTGGCTCCTGCTTGGCTCGCGTCTCGCCCTCCATGTCGCTGGCGCCCGCGTCTGATGAGGAGTCCTCGCCGTCGCCCGACTGTGGGGGTGATGAGGTGATGAGTCATGGAATTGCGAGAGTAACCCCCGAAGTCATAGAAATTTTTGATACTTTAAAATATGTAGTGTGTTTCAAAGTCATTTTTATCCTAATTCTATAGTTTTACCATACGGTCTATGAATTTGAGGGTAATTATTATTGGGGTAGTGGTAAATTCTTTAGGTACAGCGGGTAAAGAGTTCTAGACTCTGCGGTTATACGTGGAACTGCTTGTTAGCTAACTTTTTCAATCATTGGGATGAGGATCGTTATGAGATATATGGATGTGGAATTTATTTTCTAACAACCACATACCTACACATACTACAGCAATATACAATTTGGAGACGACTTTAAAATCTATAAATTTCGCAATTGATGCGTGCACATATTCTCCATTAATATTTTTAGATGAACCATAATTTAAACGTATCCTTGTAAAGAACCGGATCGAATAGGTAACGGACACGAAACGATTCTATTGACCATAATGTCGGATCGCTCCGTATCGGGGGGGTTACTCTATACTGACGAAAAACGACCGAACGAGAGCTGTCGTGCAATTGTCACCTTTAACACAACGAGATAGAGTTGTGGCTAGCGCAGCAGCGCTCTGAAACTTAGTTTTTCGTCATATAGAGTGACCCCACCGCAGTTCAGCGGGGAACATTCGCGAAATGATAATGAGGGCGATTTACATTCACACCTCGGAATTAATGGGCTCGCCTGCCCACGGGTTATCGAACATTTGCCAATTTATAACATTTAGAATACCGTCCCCGATGACTAGCTGTGTGTCCATTAGACGCTGATTTGCGATATCATCTTGATTAAGAAATTAGGATATTCTAATGGTCTAAGCATCATTAGTGCCAATATGTACCCGAATATAAGTAGTGTTGGATCGTTAACGTGATGGATGGAATAGGACATAGTTGGACTTCGATATTAATAGTTGAAATTAAAAGATTACAATCTCATGCGATCCTTAATTATATTCATCGGCCGCCGAGGTTTCACCTTCATTACATAATTAAGTACAAATCGAATCCAGTTTTGGCCGACATTATTTTTTAGACATCATTAGGTAGGTATGAGGCATCTTTTGTCCATTATTACCTACATTACTTATATTTTGATTGCAACATCGCTCTGCTGTCTTGCGTATTATAATCATAATCCTCCCACCACTTTACACCCCAACATTCAAACCACTTTTCAAGCGCAAACAACACACTAAAAAACAAAAGGCAATCACAATGATCATACTCACTAAGTTATTCGACACGGAGAGGTGCGCGTTCTGTGCGTTGTCCAGGGCCTGACTCAGCATGGCCAGTTCGTGCCCGTTGGTGCCCAGCCGCTCGGGGCTCCCGCCCTGCGCCGCCAGGATCTGCTCCGTCCTGTAGGAGTAGGGGACTTGCCTTTAGGGCACCGAGCGTCAATATTGGAGCTAATGTTGAAGGTTAAGGTTAGATTTCAAACTGTTAAAAGGTTGATTTAAAAATGCAGGTTAGCTAGTAATGTAGTTTTTGGTTAGGTTGTTTAGATTTCTACCTTCAAGATTAGCCCCATCGATTGATATACGCTACATATATATCCCCCAGTGTTAATAGAGGAAGACTTCTGTCAAGTAAGTTGTGCACAAGTAAATCACATAATAACTACAGTAACTTTATACTATTGCCTCCCATTTGGACTTATACGCCCATTTTTCCTAACATAGCTCATATCTCATCATAGATATGCACCCCAAGTTTCAAAACAACAATGTTAATTATCTCTCAAAGCATGCAGCACACGACCCTTACCTGGTCTTCATCTGCGCCTGGTACAGGTCCGAACTGCGCGCGCGCTTGGGGGGCGGCGTGTTGGACACCCCCTCCTCGGGGCGCCGCGGCCGCCGCCCCTCGCGCGGCTGCGCCCCCTCGCGAGACACGCCGCTGCCCGTCTCTGTCCACGATGACGCTGATTGCTGGGGGCGGAGAGAGATGTTGTTGGATGTTTATTTAGCACGGTAATTTTGATCACGGTGGTTAGACCGTAATCTGAAGGCGTATAACGTTTTGGGTAGCTACTTGTTAGTCTTATATGGATATGATATTGTTAAGACGACCACAATTATTGGCTATTTAAGATACCGTTTAGCTCTACAGTCATTTGGTAGAGGAGTTCTCGTGTGGAGAACCGTAGCGTGAGATCCCATCTAGCCCCAAATATCTATCTGATATGGTTGTTATTGTTGGATAAAAAACGCCAAGGGAATATTGTGGCGCATCATGGGAAAAATCCATACATGTATGTAAATTATTGTCTTTCAATAAAAACTAGGGTATCAGTACTCACCGGAGAAGCCTTCTGCTCGAGCGGCACGGGCCCGGGCGGCGGCACGTCCGTGAGCCCGCGCACCTGCAGCAGCTGCGCCGCGCGGAGGAACTCCTTGAGCTGCTCCTGCCCGATGTGCACCTCGCCCTGGTACATGAACCTGTGGGGGCGGGGGGTCAGTGTTGTTTGAGGGGCAAAGGAACCCTGGATACGTCCCTGGATACTGGATAACACAGGGACGTATCTAAGGTTCCGTATAACAAATCGATGGCAGTCCGCGACTGACAACTTTGAGTGGTTATAATTATGTGGTGATAAACGCCTAGTCCATCTGTAGTCTTTATCACCGAGATGCTAAGAAGCAGAAGAAGTTATGTAAAGTTGTAAGAAGGGGGACTCATGTTTTTGTGGCAACTGAAATGAGGAACATGTCATTTCATTAGTGATACGGAATTTATTGGATGAGAATTCCCTTGGCTTTTATGCATATAAAAATAGGTACATAATTTTCTATCTAAACGGGAGCAAATGTGGATGTCCTGTATCTGTTAATTAGCATTTATCATTGTCCAAAGTGACTTTATTGTACGTACGGTAAAGAAATTCAGATTGCCATTGATAGATAGATCTCATAAATAACTAAACACCCTTTTCGTCATGTAAATTGATATCTGCGTTGTAAATTGATGCGTTGCGTTAATATGAATTAAAATCTACTTTGCATGACTAAGTAGATATAGTAGTACCAATGTATAGCCTTTACTCTATTACCTATATGTAGGTATATACTTTTAACTATTTCCTACAACTGGGTAAAGACCTTCCCTAGAAGATGCTATCTTTATTTCAAGAGGGTTAAAACGAGATATGGGGCAGGCTCGCGGAAGGCTCGCGGGTAAATGTCAGACGGCCCAATACGGTCGAGGAGTCGAGGGCAACTATTTATAGTGGCAGGCTTTAGCACTAGGCCTCTAGGCTAGTAGACGAAACGAAACTAAAAGGTTACAATTGTGCATTGATTACTATATAGACTATTCCGTTTAACTCCATTCTAGTTAGTGGTTGTGTTAGTGTTACACCATAGTTTTACGTAGTTGTAGGTACCAACACTTTAATGTAAGTATACCTATCGGTTTTTTATCTATTTGTTGTTCTGGCATAGTTTTTTATAAACAAATATTGTTAAAAAATGTAACTAACTCATTCGTGTGAAACCGTTAGCGATTTTTTTTCTTGTATATTTCTGAAACAGCGGAACTAACCTGAGTAGACTCTCCATGTCCTTGTCGTGTACGTCTCGCAGTATGACGATGGGGTGCTGGCAGGGGTTGGCCTTCAGCAGCCGTCGGAAGTACGGGCTGCAGGCTGATAGCACCACCTGAGGCACACGGTAGGAGGTTACTAAATGAACAGTCGAGCCTATGGCTGGTGGTGGTTTGTGGCGCTTCTCAGTAACTGCCAGTGTATGATAGTAAGGGCCTGTTCCACAATGTCTGGTTAGTGGCTACCTGTCGGATAAAATACATACTGTCACTGTCTAAAAAATAATGACAGAGAGTGACAGCATGTATTTTATCCGACAGGTAGCCACTAACCAGACATTGTGGAACAGGCCCTAATTGTCAGCTATCGATAGATAGAGTTCTGAAACTGGCAGTAAATCGTGAATTGGTCTCAAAATTAAGTTGTTTCTTTATTTTCAGTGACTTTTGAAGCCAGTTTCATTAGATTTGCCTAGTTTGCTGAGAAGGGCTACTTCCCCACTTTTTCAACCTGGTGTCTTTAAGAGTGCAAAAAATTACATAGGTTTTATTTTATTTGAAATGAATTTAACACTTATTTCTTCTTAAATATGTTTTTTTTAAATTTTTTGTTGTCAAATCTACTTCACCATACTATCCCAGCTCAAACTCACCTTGTGCGCGCTGAACGTTGCGCCCGCGCAGGCCAGCGTGACATCCACGAAGTCCTCCTCATCCCGCAGCCGGCGGAACGACGACACCATCGCCGAGTGGAAGTCGTTCCAGCGCAGCGAGTACTGCTGCTCGCCGCCCGCGCCGGCGCCTGCGCACCATACACCTGGTTAGACAACGCTTCATTACATTGGGCATTACCACAAAACTGAGACAGTATTTAACAAGGTGTTTAGCGCTGTCAAACGCCTATAAAATCTGTCAAATTTGGTTTTAAAAACATGTTAAACAGTGTTTAAAGTTAGTTGTGGTAGTACAGATTGTGTTTAAGGTGTAGAATACCAAGTGAATCTGTCAATACTTGTATAAGGTACTATGAAAAATATTATAACAAATAGCCTCAAGGTAAATCATTAATTTAGGTGTATGTAGAATAAAGAAGCAAATATTGCCAGATGCAGACGATTTATTACACCTAGATTGACCATTATTTAGCGGCAAAATGTCAAGGATGGGTAGCGTCTTTTTTAATTGATCAATGGAATTGGCACATAGGTACATAACATAAGCATGTCATATTGTGTTAGGTAGGTTTACAATATCCCTAATGGCCTGGATCATTTATGAACTCTCAAAAATCTTACGTTAAAGTGTAGTTAGTAGCAGTCTCTTGTTTTTTGAAACATGGCTAAATGACCTGGTATATGAATATTTTTAGTCCTATACCAAGTTGTTGTTGAACCGATAATTTACCAAAAATAGCAAATCAACTTTGTATGAAATCGACCGAAAATTAAATAATTGCAATGAAGATTGCAAAGCAATTTATAATATTGTATCAAAAACGGTGCGCAGACGATTTGTTTTTGTTAACCTCTTGTTTTTGCCGAACCTTGCATAAAATTTGCATGGCAATTAGATTGCAAAATGGCATATGTTGTCTGCATTATTATGTGTTGTTTGTATTTGATATCTAGGTACACGTAAAGAAGTTCCTAATCTACCTTATTTTCTAAACACGCATAAGTATTTTTACAATGGTTCGCAAAATCTCAGTAACTAAGTAAGTAAAACTTCGCGGAAAGTGTTATTTAAATTTCAAATTTCTTTACATTCGAGGGATATGTAAGTAGCTCCATACATAATGTATGGCTGGACACTCTGGGCTAGAGCTTTGCATAAGTCGGCAACCCAGGTCATTCACTTCTCGACAGATCTTAAAAAGGTCAATTTTCATCATCTATTTGTGATTATTAAATTGTAGTTAGGTACTTAGTTTGCAAATCGTTTTGACACTTGTTCCCTTCATTAAATACTTATTACCACTTGGTATACCCCTCAAGTACCTAGGCATTGATTAAGTACCCATCACACCTAGGTATAATGAAACTTATTAATTCAGGGATAATCTTGCATTTGGATCCTACCAATATCTATCAAATCCGATTCTGAGAATTTGGAATTACACGTTTCCTATTTTAAATATTTAATTAGCGATTACGGTTTTTTATACATTCCGAGAGGTATTATTAGTGAATTGGCATTATAAATCATTATCACCTACAATATTGCTCGGAATTTTTTATGATTTCATATTGAAATTTGATCTAGGCGTGGCATATTGCAAGACAAAGTTGCAAAAATTCGACATTTCGATTATCGATGAGTCTAGTGCATTCATAAAACTGCCTTTCTCAAGATTCGGGGAAAATATAGGAATTTATTAGAAAGTTATGGCGATATTATTATGATTTAAAATATAAAGTGGATGTTTGTAAATAAATACATTTTAAAAATAGTAAGTAGTTTAGTAAAACAAAATGGCATCGTGACAAAAATTGTCGGTAAACAACAGAAATTTTAGTTAGATACAGTCTAAAATTGCAGATATGATCTCGCTATTTAAATTTAGAACGTCGTATTCTTAGCGTACATATTATTGTGACTAAACAGTTTTAGATTTATCAGCTCCAGACGAGTCTAGGTGTTATCTTGTCTGAATTCATTCATAGTTTGTTATGCGTAAGAAAATCTCAATGAGAAATAATATACCTACCTACTTTTTTATCTGTACTGGCAAGTCTACTTACGCGGGTAATTGTTTCTTTTTAACATTGAGTTACTACCTATTAGAGTTTAATTGGTTGGACTTAGTTTATACTAGATACATTTACTTAACTGAGAAACTGGGCCAAATACACACTATTCAATACTAAGCATACTTACAGAATTAACATTCATACTCAGAAGTAATAATTAATTGAATTTACTATTTCTATATACTTAGTATAAACACTTCTATTCTCTCTATGTTTTTCGTTTAAAGTGTATGTAGCTAGTACATACCTAATGCCTCCCTTGGCCTACCCAACCCTTACCCTTTCTCTTCCAAAACATCATCATCAGTAACAACAAATTTTAATATGTATACTGCGTACGGTGGCCGTTCAGATACCTATTCAATCTATATTCTACTGTTCATAGACATGTTTTTCCGTACACACATAAAGTAAGCAGTACCCCTGGGCTCAGACACTTGTGTCTGGTCTGTGTGTATCGATCTGTGCTGCAGCGGGCGGGCCGTGTTTGATTTCATATGCAGCCTTCGGGCTCCCCTTCTTCTCTTTATAACACTGGGTATGAGTGAATACAGGCGCCAAGTAAAGGTCAACGCACATTGGGATCGCAAGTTAAATGTGTAAGGCTTTGTAAAGCTCATAAAGTGCCAAAATCAATTAAATTCATCTTAAAATAATATACTCTATCTACATATTATAGTTAATCTAAATAAAGAGAAAAGTAGCTACGGCGAAAAAAACAGAAAAGTACTGTCCGGTAACAATTTTTTGTCTCACAATGTGAGAGATTTTCAAACAACGACGCAATTATAAAATGCGTTATCCCCCTATTCGATGACTTGAGACATTTTTCCACAATCGACCCCCCTCGAATGGCTGGAAGAAAGCTAATTTGCGTTCGGAAAGTTCGTCTCACTGTAGCGTCTGCCGGGGGGGTAGGGGGCGAATCCTGGAGGGTCCTTATAGGGGGAGGGGGCGGTATCAACGAACCCACGTACCCACGTATGACGGGTGGACATGAGTTGTACGCACATATAGCGTTGTTGGTAAACAGTTGCGTTGACGCGGAAAAATGAAGTGTTTTTTTTATTTTTTTGCAGTCTGCTTTTGATAGCTCTGTCGGGGTTCGGATGTCGGGCGGAATTGATTTCTGTATTCAAATACAACTCGCGTGTGTGGTTGCAGACGGGAGGTTGTATATGTTGTCTGCGGACCGTCTTATAACTGCTGTTTTAAAAGATTGTCTGCGTTATACGAGTACATAGTTTACATTTAATTTTGCAATGTTTCATTTTTGGTATACTTGCAGGAATTCTGTTTTTATGTATAAGTCGTAGCGTATATAGCGTAACTACAGCTAAATACAAAAATTAAGTCTTTTTTTCATTTTAAATTAGACTAGAAAGTCTACTCTTATATTCTCGTCATAATTAACATACCAATATAAATTATACAATTTCACAAAAAAATATTTTTTTACAAAAAAAAACCAAAATATTTTTTTACATTATTATGATTATCTAATTAAAAAACATAGTGTACTCACCAGCCTCGCTGGCCATGGCGGCGTGGTCGGGGGCCTGCTCCGGGGGCGCTGGCGGCTCGGCGCGCGCGCTGAAGGTTTCCGCCCTAGCGCATTCCAGTCGCGCCACTTCCGCCACTTTTCCGCCTTTTTGCTCCTTTTAAAAACAAAACTCCTCTTCTCCACGCCTCTAAAAACCGACGATCCCACTTCTTATTCTTATTTTAAAAAATACAACATTTAAGTCTGTATTTTTTCCTCTATTTATAGTTTAAAGCTTGATATTGTTTAGAATTATTGCGTTTTGTTTCTTTATTGGTGTTTTTGTGACCTGAAAGAGTTTTTATAGTTAGCACGAGTACGGACGATGGAAATAGTGGAGGATGTCGGATACGGCTACGGCGGGCGGTGACATCATCTGTTCTCTTATTTTTACGGTGTGATGTTGTTTTTTTAAATTGTTATTGTGATTTGAGATGGTGTTAAGAGCTTGGCGAATTTATGTTGAAATCAGCGGCGGTGAAGATACTTTTTAAATAATAATTCAATTTTATTATTAGTGTTAATGTAAATTCCAATTAATCGAGACACTTATTCAAGTATAATTATTTCTTGACCCAAAAGATTACACAACTATAAAATGCGATAACGAGAACAACGTTCAATTAATTGTCAATTACTCCAAAAATAATTAATGTGTCGAGTACAAACCGAATAAATTCTACGCACAAACAAACCTTTTAAATACACGTCCACGTGACGCAAATTTAAAATTAATTAAATATCAATCACCACTTTAATTAACACAAAACCACTGCACGAATACTGACGAGCGTAATTACATTGATCAAATAGTAATATCGGTATTACAGGGTGTTAATGAAGGGCCGGTGCAGCGATCGATGCCGCCCTGCACCTCGGGCGGGCGGGAGAAGCGGGCAGATAGAAATCAATACGATGTCCATCATCGCTGCACCCCCCCGCCCCGCCGCGCCCGCCTGCGCCTTGCACTCGCCGGGAAATGCATTTTCCGCGACACCATTGCTCCTCACACCATCTCAAACTATTTAAAAAATCACTCATTTCTGTACCGTTTTTTTTTCCGAAATCGTTTATTTTCCGGTCCGGTAGTGTAATGCACCGCCCGTTTCAGCCAGTGTCCGGCGCGCGTTTGTTTATTCACCTGACGCGGGACGTCCGTGTTGGTGCGCGTCACGCGTTCGACTGTCGCGCGCCGCCCGCGATGGAACGAGAATAAACAGCGTGGGGGTGTAGCGGGGCGGCGCGGGGGCGGCGGGGCGGCGGTGCATCACGCCCCCGCCCCCACCGCCGGA
Organism: Plutella xylostella; assembly: GCF_932276165.1. Classification (NCBI taxonomy): domain Eukaryota; kingdom Metazoa; phylum Arthropoda; class Insecta; order Lepidoptera; family Plutellidae; genus Plutella; species Plutella xylostella. Next base: position 2,470,937 of record NC_063984.1, on the reverse strand, counting down.
CCTCGCTCGCTCTGCACGCTTGCAGATTCGCGTTCTTGACGCTTCAGACACTCGATAGAAGCCTAGTTGGATGCCGTTCAGAATCTCTATATTCATTCGTTTGAATTTATACTGCTGTAAGGGAATTTTGAAGAGGTCGTTCAAGTAGGAAAGTTTTGGCAGCTCGGCGTTAGGGCTGCTTTTCTTAGCAGATTTTTCTAGTAGATACTTTTTTCCAATCAGTATCTAATTAAAGAAGTAAGGGGAGAAAGACTGAATCCCCTAAGCATTTTAATGAGCACTGTATAAATGCACTATTCTAATTTAACCTGATTGCAGTCAAAACTAATTAAAGTTATATATTAGTAGTGTATTTATTCAGAATACCCGTAGCAATTTACGCATATCTACAAATTGATGGACGTCAGTAAATTTCATTCACGAAAATACATATTCCATGAATGAACTGATAGGTATTTTCCGCATACATTAACACGCGACCTTGAATATTTCGGGCGAAGATCCCTCCCCTCCTCTTCAGTTCCACATTTAATATGTATCTATATAGCTACATACATAATATATTATATCTCCAGTCTACACATTGTCCACAGTGGAATCTTTAATGAATTTGTTATGTGTGACTGTACCTTAATTAAAAGCTTTTATAAGCTTTTTGATCTAAGCGATATCGTGGTCGAGCTTTTTGTTGCGATTGAGATGCGAGCGGACAATATAAATAAATAAATAAACATGAAGTCTCACTAGACTTAGATTTGTAAATTACCTTATTAGGAACTTAGTTTAAGTTAGTTATAATCTCTGTTTCAGATCAAAGCGATATCGCAGTCGCACTCGGTGACAATATCCTTAAGTTAAAGGCCGGTTTTTTGATCCGTAGTTAACTCAACCATTGCGCATTGTTATAAAAAGCACCCATTAGTAAATAATCAGCAAAATTCGTTTGCCGCAAGTGACTTTGACCAATGGTAGTTAACTACTGATCAAAACACCGGCCCATTCTGCAATGCTTACCTAACCCTTTCCAATGAAATTTTCGTATATTGGGAGAGGTTAGATATCGGCGTGACAGATTGCATAGTTACTACGTTAACTATAACATAACTACTATGAATAACACGACTGAAAATAAAGTGAATAAAACCAAATGCTATGAATGATGGTCATCCTGTTTCGTTGAGTTTTAGCTTCTTCCCATCAGCTTCCCCTCCTATATACGTAAAATATAGGTTTTCCATGGGATTTTCAAGATAAAATATAGCCTACTACTCCTATGGTCTAACCATTGCCCATTTCCCACCACGCTGGGTCATGGTTTGGTTGGTTTATCCATAAAGGTTTGGTTATGTTAAGTACTAAGTATTCTAATCCTACAGTTCGGGTGAGAGCTTTTTTATTCTTAGTAAGTGTCCGAAACAGTTCACGAATCATTTTATGGGGCACTCAACGACACTTAAAATGTTTTCTTATTTAGTGAAAGCAAAGTAAATTTTCTACAAACCAGATTTCAATGGAATTTTAATGAAATTAGTGTTAAGAAACTGATTGAAAAGCTTTTAAACCGAAGTAAGTATGCATTAAATTTAGAGTATAGATATTTCCGCCATCAATCTCATAGTTTGGGAGGAAATGCGACAACACATTTCCACGGCACTTTCTTTGCCCGCGAATGATGGAAGAAAAAAAAAACGCAAACAAACGAAACAAAACAAGATAGAGGCAATACAATAGGTCTTCACCGGCCAATCATTCTTCAAAGCGGGCGCGCTCACCCGTAAATCTTGCGAGGGGGGGGGACAGGGCCGGCCGGGGGGGGCGGGGGGGAGGGGTTACGTAACGCGGATCCGGAAGTGCCGCGGATTAGGGATCAATAGTGCGCCCGTAATGATAGTTGGGGATGTAATCGAGGTTACAAGTTGCGCTGTGAGCGGTGCGCATTACGCCGGACTCTGGTTTTGTTTATGTTGTGTTTTGTTTTGTGCCTGTGTGCGTTGGTTCTGTTATTTATGAAGCTTGGGATGCCGGCCGAATGGATCGGTTACGGATGTTTTCTGTTGCGGGACTTGCGGGTGATCAATGACAGGATTAATACAGCTATAATTTAATAAGATCCGTGTTATAAATGTAGCAATTGCTCGTAATTACATACTTTTTTGAAACCAAAAATAAAAAACAGTACTTACTTAAAAAAAACTTCAGCTACTGTCATAACAAATCTAAATATTAACTTACAACTGACCTCCACTCCAACCCTTAAAACGACTTAATTAGCAACGGAAACCGAATATAAAATTCCTTAAATAAATTACAACACTTTTATAAATACATCTCTATATTTGACCGCCGCGGGCAGAATAAATCCACGCAGCTCGGTGCAGGGGGCGCCCCTGTCCCCCTGACCCCCCTGGCGCCCCCTGACCCCCCCTGACCCCTGCAGGGGAGGGGGTCATTCGTCAGCCGCTGGATGTGACAAATGTCTTCCTGAGGACACTTCATTAGGACGGAAATTTCCTAATGCGCAGTTACTGCAATGGAATAGATAATGGTTTTGATTTAGGTACGCTGTTTTGAATAAAGAGCGATTGCGGAGTTCACTGTAGGGTGAAGTGTTAGTTTGAATTTTAATTTACTTATGACTTAGTCAAGAGCAGAGAAACCTCTCATATAGTAACAATGCCTCTGAGAGGAGATGACTCTATGTGCGTATAAATGTAATCTATGTGTCTATTATTTTTAACGCACTTAATTAGCGTTGACCATTACTTCATCCAACGTGATCTCAGCCCGGTACACTCAATTGAAACAAATATGATTCTACAGCAGCACAGTTTCACTGGGTAATCTTACCCCCACTGCAGGAGGGGTCAAACAGGGGGAAACGGTTACTCGCACAACTCACACGTCGTGCCACGAAGTGACAAATAACTTGTCTTGACGGATACTTCATTAGCGCTGGTTATAAACTGCAGATTTATAATCTGATGAGACAGGAATATGCAACTATAAGCTAAAAAGTGATAGCATTTTCATTTTTGATAGAATTATAATTACCTATATGTATATATTATTATAAAGTATCGTGATTTATGTAAGTATGTACATTCTGATTTAACTGAATTCAAACCTCTGTATTTTTTATCATATCAGTATCAAAACGTAATTTTGCACAATTAAGACTATAAAAGATAACGACTTAATACATACTTACAAAAAATATAAGTACCTATTTAATAATTTAGTTCAAAGTAGGAAAAAACAAGAAATTCAAAACCGGGAAAAATATAGTTTAGCGTGAAGCTTCAAGTCCATCTTCAGCTATCAACGAGGGGGGGGGGGGGCGTGACCTGAAACCAGCCACGGCTAGGAGAACTAGTGCCTATACGATGAATAGAAGTGCCTAAGTTTTCAGGGCAACTGACTTTTTCAGGGCTGTCAAAAATTACAGGTCTGAAACAGGAAACTCTTAATGAGCTACAATTTTCATATAGTTGGTTTAAGTGTAGGAATGGTAGGGAGAATCCAAGAATGTGTAACTTACAAAAATAAGTGTGTAGACTACAGCTAGTTAAAGGTACAATTAAAAATAGTATGAACGCCCGATATACAAAACGAATATACAAGATGAACAAATAATATACTTCTATATTTACTACGATGTCGCGTATAATGTAAGTTCAAATATGTTTATTTCTCAAGGGTCGTCGATTCTTATTCTTCTTCGTTTCTTATATCTAGCGACCCCAAAATGACGACGCTTATCAATAAACCATCTTCAACAATCACACCGCCACCTCTAATCGTTCCTAAACTCTACATCTACAGGGTGGTGATGTCCTATTTTCATTCGGAGGCCGAGCTCAGTGCGGGTCGCTGAATCAGAACAGAACACTCCATAGAACGCGTCGTTCCCTGCCCCGTAATGACTCATTTTCATGCCATTGTGTGCGCGACTGTACCTGGGGGGGGGGCGTCGTCGCGGCTAAATGTCAAACGGACGATTTGATACGGCTCTTGCTGGGTGTACTTGCAATTAGTTGTTTTTGTATTGATTTCTTATTGGCTATAGGTACTTATTAGGTAACGTATCTAAATTTTATTTGTCTATAAGTTATTGACATTTTGCAAAACTAGTAAGTACTAAACGGAAAGTTTCAGAGGCTCATTCTAAACATCTCTTACTCGACTTACGACCTTCCACTTGCAACATCCTGTATGTATAATATTTTTGTTTCTATATCAACTGTTTTCCTCGATAAATATGTCATTATTAATTGTACCTACTTCTTAATCCAATCCATATCCATAAACTGAAAGTTCACATAACCAAATCAACTTCACCGCCTGAAAAGGTTTCCCAAACCTTCATAATCAAAAAGCACGTACAACTAAAACCCAACTAATACCACACCTCGTATGCCGTCGACCCCTGTATTCACCGGCAACTATTAGTTATCCGCCCAGCGCGACTGTATCTGTTCTATCTGCCGCCCGCCCACGCGTCCGCCGCCCTCGGTACGCGTTTAGCAACGCTTTAACCCCCTGGCTAGAAGTTCAAGATGTTATAAGTGTGGTTTGTGTCGTGATAAGCTTGTATATATTTCTTTTTCAGTCAGCTTTTAGTTTAAGGTGATATAATTGTATGTACTTGTTTCCTGTTAATTAGCAATACTGAAACGTTTTAAATAAATTTTGCAAACTCCCATATTTATAGAATTTACAAAGTGTAGGTTCGTAATATGGCACAAAAGAATTTGGATATTTCTATAGGCCATACCGCAAAACCTTCTTATACAATATTAAACACTGTCAACGGGCAGCTAAACACCTGAAATACCCGTTAAACATAGTTTAATTTATTTACAGGGTGTTGAAAAAAGTTTATACTAACTACTACTACAACCCCTTTCGGCTTAGTATACCCTTTTTGCAACATCCTGTATAACGATCATTATTGTTAATTCGTCGAAGCAGTGCGTGAATGAAGGCAAGTTGTTTGCTATTTTATTTGGCAGTCACACTCTGTGCGCTGCACGCCACAATTACACTGTGTTATGTTATGGGGTAGTAATAAAAATATAATATAGTGTGATCTACGAAGGTTTATCAATGGAAGTCGCTGCCGTCGCCAACCTTAAAAATAAATGTCTTAAATAGTGCATACAATACATGCTTGTTAATTAGAAATACCTATGTATAAACAGGCTATTGAAAAAGCTATATTTAAATGGCTGTGGTTTATGAATAGGTATGTGAAATACTGGAAAAAATCTGTTATTTCCTAGTTCTATTTCAGATCAGTATTTTTACCTACCTTTTACACTAAGATTTGACCTATTATTGTTTATCACATTCACCAAATAGTGTTTTCTGAATAAATATATTATTATTAAATTATAAAAAAATATATATGAGAATAATAATAACAGTGTTCGTCTAGTGTATTTGTCCATATACTTACATAATTATATTTTATCAATTTCATAGTTGGCATTAAACAATATATCGTTTATATTTTTCCGCACTTACGTTGTTATAATAGTCAAACTATATTCGATTGTAATAACTATTGAGGTAACAGTATAGCGTGCACAATGTTGCGTACTCACTGCTGACGACATAACTAAGGGGCCCTAGTACTAGTGCTGCTGAAACTATCTAGCCCACTGTGCAGAAACGTATTATGAATTTTCGTCACTCCAGAGTGTATAGTATCTCCTGGTATCAGCCAGCCCTCAAAGGGATGACGTTTACTTTTGGGACACCCTGTACAAGCGGTAGATAGTGATTTTATAAGTAAAGTAAAGCTGACAATAGATAATTTTAGGATGTACCTTGAATGTGACCTCTGATTTTAAAGCTCAACTGTAATTTCTAAAGCTTGCGCTGTTTGGCATAAGTATCTCAGATCAAAGTTGAGTTTGAAGAGAAACAGAAACACCTATCAACAAATTCTAAATCACCTTGTATCAGACCAAAACCAAAATCAGTTCGGAAAACCAGAAACACCACCCTAAAACTCATGCAAGCCTACATTCTCATTATAAACTACCCCGATATTTGTGCGTACCGGTGTTTGTACCTGCCCATTATTGAACTTAGTAATTCGACGTACCCCACTCGCGTGACGAAGCAATCCGTAGTTACATGCGTTCTGTAGTTACTCTATATTGACGAAATACTAAATTTCGAAGCGCTGGACTCTATCTCGTTGTGTTAAACGTGCCGGTTGCACGACAGATCTCGTTCGTTCGCTTTTCTTCAGTAGAGAGTAACCCCCCTGTACTGCACGACCGCCATTACAGCGTTTCCTTATTTAAATTACATTCCCAATTACGAAAGTATTGTTTGAAATGTTTGTTTTGGTAGCATAAAGGGCATAAACTTGTGAAAAGCTCGCTGCCAGCACCGATTTAAAGGCTGTGCTACTTAAAATCGCTCCTAATGTGCATTTTGCACACACTTACCTACTTAACACTCTCTGAATCTCCTGCAGGTTGACTGCAGAAGACTGACAAATGCTTTTAGCACTAAGTCCACCTCATGGTACATTATTACTGCTATTATTATTTGGTTGACGTGGATTCGTACTCCATCATTGCATATTAAATTGGGGTGCATGAAAGTAGCCTCCGTGTGCTCCGTGAGTGACATATCAACTGTTAGTATGTACCTACACGTTTAGCGCAACCCTGGGCAGTCAGCAACCGACGATAATCTGACTGGTCACAAAAGTCGTTGCTGGTCACTCGTTTCAGCACGGCGACCAACCCTAGGCGAGGTCTAGCGTTTATCACCGACACGATAAGAAGAAGAAAGAGAATTAGAATGAAAGATTATGAATTTAATTATTAATCCATGTACCTACATTGCATATATTTTGTATATCCTGTAACCCGTGAATCATACATCAATTTTCACAATCCTGTATTAATCAATACAGCTTTCAAATTCTACTCCACAAAACTCCGTGTACCTCCACCACGTTCCCAGTACAATCGCGCAATAAAGTGCTCACAATTACTTTAGGTGTCCGCGGCGGGATGAGTCGTGATTAGTGACGGTCAGGTGGGGCCGCCCCCGCCCCCCGCGCCCCCAACTAACCCCCTGTTTATTGCAGGGGGCGATCGCCTCAACTTAAGTATTGATTCGCGCGAAACGTGATTTGTACGCACTCATCTAGAGGCTAGCTTGCGGGCGGGCGGCGACTGTAAATCTTATCAACGACCGCTTACACTGATGGGTATACTATTGCTGGTTTAGTTCACAGCTGCACAGTCCACTTCGAACAAAACCAGCAATGTAGGGTGTGCAAAGCGAAAGCGTGGCTGTTTTTTGACAAGTAGCGCGCGAGGTGTTTACTCTTGTGCGCTCGGGGCGGTCAATAAGGGTGCGTCCACACTGTGTCTTCGGTAATGCGTGCGGGTCACGGCAGCCGCGCCCGCGCGTGAGACGCCGGCCTAAGTGCCGCTGTCATGACACGAAATGCCGAGAAATCAGGAAATGTACTTAGCCTGTTTCCTTCAAACGAGCTGGGGTTGGGTTTAATGACGCCTTTTAAGGTTTCCAAAACGAAAACTCTAATAGGACCCTATTGCTTACGATTGCCCTGTGGATGTAGTTTTCAGTACTGTAACAAGTAAAGTAACATAGCTCTTAAATAGCTATTTAGAAAATAAAAAAATATCTCACGCATTTGCATGATGATGAGAATCACAATTATCACTCACGAAATATCCCAACTAATACGATAATCCACTCAAATGTACTACGTATAGCATGTTAATGTTAATAACAAACCGGCCCTCATTAAGCCAGTAATCTTCACAATTAAAAAATATGTAGACGATTACTTTTAAACGAATTATCCAATACTTAATAGAAACTAGAAATACGGAAAAATCATATTGTCCAAGCTGGGCACTCGTCGTTGGGGGGTCACTTTATAAACCGACGAACGAACGATAAAAAGTTTCCACGCAATCGGTATGCTTAATACAAAGACATAAAGCCGTGGTTCGCGCAGCGCTTCGAAGCTTCGGAAAAACAAAACTGTACGACTCTATCTCGTTGGTCTAAGCGCGTCGATTGCGCGACAATTCTCGTTCCATCGTTAGTCGGTTTATAAAGTGACCCCCTGGTATCGATAACCGGTTCGAGATATCTCTCGATACATGATGATTCGATTTGTCACAGATCAAATAACCACTGTACAGGATAAAGGTTAAGCAAAGAAAAACCAAACGCTTTACGTATTTATTTATTTCACAGTAGTTATACTGAAATAAATTGCTATTTATTTTTATTTCAGTTATATTCTTAATATCTGTAGCGTAAAAGTTGTATTGGTAATATTTTTATGAAATACTTATTTTTAAACAAATACTGCATGTATCAAACAATTGTCATTTTACAATATGTACGTATTTAACAGCAATTTCCTCATCCAAAGTTTTTTTCTTAAATAAAAAGTCCCTGTCTATCATTTCTTTATCCTACGCGAGCGGTAAGCCGCGTCATATCGCACCGGATACATATCTCAACTTTAATGCACCTTTTTCTAATTAAATGGCAACAAGTTTCTATCTGAGGCCTTATTAAGATGAACTTATATTCGGAATTGCCGCTTTTATGTTCTCAACTTTCGAATTATTTTGACTATTTCGACATTTTTAGTGTCGTCGCGCAATGTCGAGTAACGGAACACAAGTGTAGACGCGGCTTGATACGATCCATAGTTTTAATGTGCTTGATGACAAAAATATGCGCTTGTTTTGTATATTTCCCGTTTGGTTCTGCCGTCCGTAGCAATAGGAACGTTGAAATGAAGGCAAGGAATGCTCCTTCATACATTGACGCCATCACCAGCACCCCTATAAAAACCCAGTCGCTATAAAAAAGAGAACCATTTCATATATTAGAAAATTTAAAAAATATTGAAAGCATAAAGTTTAGATCATGGTAGCCAGCAGCATCCCCGAACGTATCAACTGTAAGTACTTTTTATACGTAAAAAAAGCGGTTTTATACGACCCTGGGCACTCTGTCGCTATTCTGACTGACCAAGTATTCTTTCTCAGCACTGAGTAACCCTAGACCAAAACACACTTTAGTGTCTCATATTTATCTCCGACACGCTTGGATAAAGATTCTATATACTTAGTACATTTAAATTCAAGAATAATACAATTTTAAACATATCTACGCTCTAACGGGATAATATTGTAATATCCAGTAACGGTGTGGTTTTGACAGCATTTTAATGTTTTAAATGTCGATAAATTATAAAGATTACACATTCCGAAATAATAAAAATAATGCATAAATAGAAACACATAATATATTTTACGTACTTAGAGTTGGATAAATTGTTGCGAAAGTGAAAATTTTGAGGTTGTTTACCCAAAATTCAATCAATAACTCCGATTGTTTGAACCCAATATTTTGTCAACAAGAATTTTGTTATTAGGCAGCTACAGAATATTTGTGGGTTGCTCTCATACCCGCTGGATCAATGAGATTCGATATGGGTACACTACATAATTCCGAATTACTTTTTTACGAATATGAAAATATCGATTTTAAAAATTTTGAACTTCATAGTTCCGAATAATTCAAAATCCCGAATTTTAAGATTCCGAATAACGAAAATCGCGATTAGTTTATAAACGAAATTTCAAACAACACATTTATTAAAATTACGAAAGTCTTTTTTTCGAATATTATTATTTCGATGTTTCACAAGTACGATTTTTTATTCTATCGAATTGTTAAAATTACGAATTCCGAAGTTTTAATATTCCGAAAATACAAATTCCCGAATGTTTCTTAGTTAACAAGAAATAGTTATCGTATACAAACAATATTTTTTAAGCCATATTATGTGAAACGCTCCGCTCCGCTTCGCTGCGCTCTGCTTTGTTTTTCGATATCTATGTGCACCTAACACGGTCCTCCTAGCTTTGCTCGTCGTCGCACCTATCTTTAGGTTTAGGTCCTAAGGTTTTTAAGGTTAAACACCGTGAAAATCCGAGCAATTGTATTGCTTTATTTATTTATTTATTTATTTATTAAGAAAATTTACAGCGTAAACAAAAGTCTTATAAACTATTACATCGTTATTTAGTAAGGCCAATTACAAATTTTCCTTCATAAACATTCATAGTAACAAAGGTGCACACTGTGCAATTTAACAATTTTATTTTATTTCAAATTTAAAATCTTAAATTAAAATATGAGCATAACTGAAAAACTATACCTACATAATTCAACTTATTGTTTCGAAATACATATAAAAAGCATACATGAGAAGAATAAATAGATTATAAGTTATAAATATTATAATGTAAAGATGTAATATAATATAATACATAGTTAGGTATAAAATAATAATTATATATAAATAATCACAATTTATTACTACACTACACATATTTATTTTTATTATACTATTATTCATAATTGTGATATGTATATGCATATATACCTACATACACACATACGCACATACATGTATATATATACAATTAATAATACATAATTTACCTACTTATTTATAAGCAGTACTTACTAGTTCAATTGGCATAATTTATCTTACTGCTTTTCGATCAACTGATTAAGAATCCTGGATTTGAATGAGAATTTGGTATGAAGGAATATGTCGATATTGCTAAATGTTTTATTATAAGTTCGTGTAAGACGTGTGATGGGTTCATTGGTAGCGTAGTTGGTATGGTGGAATGGCACCTGCAGCAGCGGCGTGTGTCGCGTGCGGCGGCGCGGCGTGCAGTACGCCACGCCGCCCACCAGCTCCGCGCAGTCCACGCGCCCGTGGACGAGGTCGTGCAGGAAGCACATGTCAAGCAACGTACGTCGTTCCTCTAAGGTATTTACGTTATTGATACGGCAACCATCCTTGTAGGAATTAGCGGAGTTACGTAGACGAAAGTTAAGGTGATTTATGAAGACTTTCTGTACCTTTTCAAGCCGTTCTTTGTAGATGGTATAATGTGGAGACCATATGGTGCTAGCATATTCCAAAGTACTGCGTACATATGCGTAATAAACCGATTTGATAGCTCCTATGTTAGTAAATGGTTTGCAAGACCGCAGTACAAACCCGAGATTCCTATATGCTTTGTTAGCAATGTGGTCTATATGCTCAGAGAGAAGAAATTTTGAGTCCAAAATGATACCGAGATCCCGGACGGAGTTGACTCTCTCGATAGTGTTACCATTAAAGGCGTAATTGAAATAGGAGGGCTTAGGTTTTCGAGTGAAACTAATACACATGCATTTTTTGACATTAACTGTTATTTTGTTATTTAGGTAGTAGCGATATAAGGCATCCAGGTCTGCTTGAACAGCTTCATGATCTTGTAGGCTTGCTCTGTTAACTTAACAACAAATACTACAAATAGTTTACTATTTAACAATATTTTTACTCTATATTTGAAACGCTCCGTTCCGCTTCGCTGCGCTCCGCTTTGTTTTTCGATATCTATGTGCACCTAACACGCTCCTCCTCGCTTTGCTCGTCGTCGCACCTATCTTTAGGTTTAGGTCCTAAGGTTTTTAAGGTTAAACACCATAAAAATCATAGCAATTGTTATACTCTATATTTGAAACGCTCCGCTCCGCTTCGCTGCGCTCCGCTTTGTTTTTCTATATCTATGTGCACCTAACACGCTCTTCCTCGCTTTGCTCGTCGTCGCACCTATCTTTAGGTTTAGGTCCTAAGGTTTTTAAGGTTAAACACCATAACAATCATAGCAATTGTTATACTCTATATTTGAAACGCTCCGCTCCGCTTCGCTGCGCTCCGCTTTGTTTTTCGATATCTATGTGCACCTAACACGCTCCTCCTCGCTTTGCTCGTCGTCGCACCTATCTTTTGGTTTGGGTTCTGAAGTTTTAAAGACGATTATGTTTTTTTTTGTCAAAATCACGAATTATCATATTTCCGATCGGGATTTGACTTTTTCGTGATTATAATTAATCGGTATTTTATTTTTCGTATATTAAAGTAATCGTATTTTTTAACGTTCGTATATTTAACAATCGTAATAACAAATATTCGTGATTATAATATTCGAAATTATAATTTTCGTCATTTTTATAATTCGGTATTTTAAAAAATCGGTATTGTAATATTTGGTAAATTACATATTCGGAGTTATCAAATTCGGAAAAAAGTTTTTCGGAATATTTGGGTGTTCCCTGGCCTATGTCCAGCAGTCAGAGGCTGACGATGATGATGAAAAATAATATCCAGCATTTGAGAGCGATTTTGTATGACGATAACGACATTTAGATGTTATTTTGTGTGCTCTTATTCATCAGTATTTTTTAAGAAGTCTTCAGCTAATTAAATTAACTAAGAAATCACGAGGCTATAGCATTGTGTGAAAGCGGTGGGCACTTAAATAAGTGTAGCTGTATCAAGTTATTCAGCCCCCCTCGTCCCCACCCCCGTCGGCTACTCGTGGTAAATGTAATTCCGCGTTCACACTACGATGCTGGCCGAATCGGGAAACAGAATCGAATACTAAATATGAAAACGTGAAAGTATTTTTTCAGGTGGATTGAAAAATTTGACAGACACGGTTATCATCCTAAAATTATGAGTAAATTTTACAGACCTAACTTTAGTTTATTTAATTCTATTGTAGACGATACATACACATACTGGCCAGATAATTAACCGCTCTTTGCTGAAAATACGAGATGATGTGGAACAAGGTTTATATTTAAAGTATGCCCGATATATAATATGAAATGTTTGCAAATAATATTGTTATAAAAAAGTAAAAAATATTAAGGTCAGAAAGCAAAAAAGCAGCCAAATATGGACAACTCGCCCCCTCCAACGCCCTCTCCCGGGGGGAGGCGGAAGGGCAAATGAAAAATGGCGCAATTAGCCACTCAGACAGTGAAAAACAAGTGCACTCCATCTAGCGGCCGCCGCCGACAACCTGTCAATGGAACGTCGATTGCGGTGAAACTCGGCCCCGCAAAAAGGTTCAGGATTTCGGAACAAGGAGTTTTGTTGCACTGTTTTTATTTAATTAATTCACAGTTAAATGCCGCTAGGCTACCATTGCGCAAGGGTAGGAAAGTACCTACGAGTCTATAATTATCATCATGAAATATAATCACGAATCATGATCACTAGAGAAATGTATAAGTAGGTACATAAATACTGATGTACCCAACCCCTCTGAAAAGAATGACGATAAAACATGAACCCTTATTAAAATTCAGGGGTCATTTCATTGAGTCCCTGTTACAATTTGTGTAACACGTCTCTTGTGTTAATGAAGCGATAATAGGATGTCAATATCAATTGACTTCGTCGTCAACTTCCTACGTTATCGTTACCAAATTAAGACGTAACAATTAATCAGTAACTATAACAATCCATCATAGCTACAATTTTTATTGCCCATTTATTAATCAAGCAAACAATTCGCATTCAATAAATAATACTCTTATTAATTGGCATCCACGTCGTGGGGATGTTTCTGATGCTGTTAATAATGAAGTCTGATCAGGTCTGGTGGCGGCCGGCAGGGGGCGCAGCGGCGGCGCGGCGCCGGGCCCGAGCGATCAATACGCGCCGACCGCGGCCGAGGCCCCACGGAAACACCCGAAGCCCCCCGAAGATAGGCGGAAAAACCCGAATGCGCGCCGCACATGACAAATGTCACTGCGAAACCGCTCAGCAAGTCTCAGCCCTCGCTGAAAACCGTGAAAAACAGACAAAAGTGCAACCCCAACAACTGTATGGTGATAGTAGTGTGTTCATTGTGCCTCTAGGATTCGTTCAGTGGTGAAATAGAACTGAGATTCGCGAAGATCTGTGTAAAAAGTGAGTATCTATTGACGGTTGTGCTGAAAGATTCAGGGTTTCTCGAAAGCCTATAGAAATCGGGTTAACCTTCAGGTTTCCATTATTAGATGGTGCTTTAGGACCGACTCTAAGTGATGAGATTGTGAAATTATAATTTCAAGGTTCAGAAAGCCTGTAATGATTAGCGAGCCGCGCTGGGATGGTAACAGGTTTCTGTGTCAAATTGTGAAGTACCCGCACTATCGCAATGTGCGGACTTAGGGGAGATATAGCACAGGTGTTGTTGACATTGTAAATGTATTTTAGAGGCAATAAAATTGGGAAAACAGCAGGAAAAGTGGTAATAAAATTATCGAGGTGCTAGCACTGCGCATGTGCGAAACTTGACCGCTTTGCGTCATACGTGTTTTTGTCCAAAGTTATCTTTATTACAAAGCTCTTTTACAACAAAAACCAATTTTTTAATCTTTATGTATAAATTATTCTAACCGGTCTTCTGAAATAAGTCTTTAATAATAATGAATATACAATAGTTAAGAATAAACACGAGAAAAAAGGCAAGACAACACCCAACCATGTAAATTATTAATCAATAGGATAGGTTAGGTAGGTCACTATTAGTCACAGTAAATGAACAGGCTACCGTGAAAGATCCTGAAGCAGAATAGGTTATTTCTGTAAAAGCCTACACAGCCAGGCAACAGTCGACCTTAGCGTCCTTGTAATAAGGCTCAAGTTGTTTGCTTGGGGGCCTCTGACCTTGACCTGTTTACGTGGAGGCCTCCGGGCGCTGCAGTCGCGGGAGCCCGGCTAATTTGAGTTGACACTTCATTTGACATTCGCTCTGCTTTATGCAGTGTGCTTAGAGAGGGTGGCGGGGACCTGGCATTTTGGTCGCATATTCAACGTGTGAAAAGCCATGTCATGCTTGTTCTCATATAAAGAAAGTAGGGAAATGGCGTACGAACATCTGCTCATGAAAGTACTTTATGTTTTTCCGGAAATTAATTAAAAGTTCGTAAGTCATTTACTTATTTCATTTTACAATCTGCGTGGCAGATTGTACTGCGTATTTATTCATGTTTTAAGTAAAAACCTTAACAAAATAGAAAAAGCTAATTAACTTGACGTATTAACATAAAAATGTGTTGTATATGTTGAGTCAACACATGCAAATTGATAACCAGGCAATAGCGAGTGAAATGTTAATCAATTACTGATTTCCATATATTCAATTCACAGAACTCAGCCTAAACGGTCAAAACAAGGAAGTAAATTTGTAGATATTTACTTTAAAAAAAAGTATACAAAATAATTAGTTACCGAAGTGACACTTTCTCAATTGCCTGGTCGGGCTTCGAACCCGGGGCCAGGGGTTAACGAGCAGCGGTTACTTTGGAAAGTAGTTTTGTGAGTAAATTCGATATTATCGAACTTTGTCACACTCACTACGCTACGGGATTATGAGGTCGAGTGACTGAACGTAAAGAATTCAACTCTTGACTTTGATGACCGATTTGAATAATTATTTTCGTTTTCAAGTGGGTTCGCTAAGTCTCTCGTATTTAAATATTTGTTATAAATGTTATAATTTAGTGTTTTATGTTGTTGATGTTCGGCCCGCTGGATGGGTGACCTCAGAAATGTTGCCAGTCGTGGATGGATGAGGAAGGCCGTGGAAACTGTGCACTCATAAGGAGAGGCATAATATGTCCAACGGTTGATGATTACGGGCTGATGATTAAGTTGATTTTAGATACACATTACTAACATCAATAGTAAGTATGAATACCACTTTCTTAAAGCAACAAAACATTTAGAGCTGTCAATAATTCATGCCTAAAATTTCCCTACTTGATGCATATTTTCCGATACTATTAATGTTTAGCTAAATCAAATGCAGTGTTTTTATTTTCACATTTTCATCTTATTTATGAACTACGGGTGGGTACATTTCAATGGTAGCCCGTTGAATTCTTTTGTATGAAGCAGTTTTTTTTTGACATAAAAGTATGTTTTTTACTCGTACACATATTACGATACCGTGTTCTTATACCTTATTTCTCGGCCAAAGACATCTGACAGGACCTTTATTACATTTGAATAAGGGTAGTTTTCGTTTGTATCAGATGTCTTTCCCCGTGAAACAAGGTATAGTTTGTCTTCAGAGTCCCTGCCATTTTCTTTGCCTGCACACGACCGACAATTTGGTGATAGAATTTTTGTTGGAGGAAAATACTACTGCATAAAATAATACTAATCACAATAGTGCGAGTACTGCGACGCCAAAGTCTACAAACATTCGGTCGGAAAGTATGTATAAGTACGGTCAGCTGCATAAGTAGCTACACTTCTGTACCTTGTCAAAGTGCCGAACCGTCAATGTTTCAATGAATGGATAGGCGGTTTCGGATTGACTATGTACAAAAATGTACAGCTACTTATGCAGCTGACTGTACTTAAATCAGGAGAAAGAAAAATCGGTTTTACAAAGTAATACACGTTAAGTTGGTCATGTGGGGGAACCGTAATTTACAAATTTTAATGTGTTCATCTTCCAGACTACTTTTGTGGGGTTACCACCACCAGCATTATAGCAATTAGCGATCCTCAAAGTAGCGTCGCTCGCTTGTAAAATCTGATGTAACTTTTTGACAGAGAAGTTTGACAGACGACGATGGCTAATTGCGAATGTGCCGGTGTTGGTACGGTAGCTGTAAAGGTCACAGCACATTTAATCGCCTTTCTTTTCTTCTATCGCGAGCACGCGAACGTCTGATTAACAGAGGAAAAGAAAGGCGATCCGTTTACGTTACCCTTATATTATATGCTATGACGATGACCATAACCCGGACTTCCGGTTGCAGGTGTGCCGGGCGGCGGGTGGCATGCTGGCGGTGCGCTGAGTGATGAGCGCGGCGCGCGCGCCCGCCCCCCGCGACCCCGCGCGCGCCTCTCACCGCACCAGGCACCAGGTATGAGCTCTGGGCATCTTCTACTGAAGGTTCAATTATACCAGGATTACACCTAGCGAGTAGAGGGGCGAGACAGTATCCTCAGCCGAGCACTCATTTAATTCTTCACTGTACTCGGGAGGTGTAATCAGGGTATTAGTGTTAATACTAGTGTGAATACTACTACCGAGCTTACAATAACAGTCAAGAACGGGAGGTTTTTCGTAGCTGTTAGTAGAATACAAGTTTTATCTATGCTAGATTTATCAGAAAAACCTACTTAATTACAATCGTAAACGAAATTTTAAGCGCCTCAAAAACACTTTAACATTTAATTCAATCTGTACTCCAACGTTCCAATCTAAAAATAATTACTTTTACTTACAAAAGTGGAAGTCAGTAGTTATCAATTCGTCACAATTGATCTCTCTCAGAATTTGGCGCGTGTTGCTAAAAAACAAACACTATAGCCGTTGCGAATCCCGAGGCTGCGCTGATCACTCCTTTCCTTTGTACAGTTAAGATGCTCACACGCCTTTGGGAAAAGCCAAAGTGGTAATTACTGTTGATAGTAATTTGCTTCAAATATTTTTGTCTCTCAATAAAGTAATCCGTGTCGTGTACAATTAAAAGAATTTGCGAATTAAATGTACAGTTTTTGTCGAGAGTTCAAAGGAACGATTACTTTTATGGCCATTTGCGCCACCCACACTTCTAGTCATCTACAGATTTTTATTCGCAATATTGCTTTATTCCTTTAAACATACTTTAATAACACGCATTCTTTCAAAACTTATTGAGGACGAAATTCAATTTACTGTTACATGATGTCATGAGGTTGTTTCACGCAATTTGTATAAACATTTGTGTGTCAAAATATTTTATTGTATTTACATTAGCACATAACCTAACTGCAGTTAAAAACCCAATCCAATTTAGAGAAATTATCAAACCAATAAACCGAAGAAAACCATAATGATGACCAAAATATACAGGCTGATACTGATATTGCACCTAATTTAGCAAATTGTTACGCAACATACTAAAAAATTTAACAATAAAAGCAAAATTGCATAGCTTTTCATATGCATGGAAGAAGTAGGTATAATACGTTTTCATAAACCTAAGAAGTGGCATAATATCTAACGATCCGCCCGCCCCGCCCCGGCTGCGGTAGCGCGCGGGCGCGGGGACGGGGGGCGCGGGGGGCGGGGGCGGCGCGCGCGCAGTTCCGCGAAGCACTCAAGGCCGTCTGACCAAATGCCTGATCGTGTTCCTTTTTCAAATTTTCATAGGTATTCGGCTAAGGTTTAACGGATAACGGTATTTGGAGATAAGTGGCTTTGTTCTTTGTTATTAAGGTTTTGTGAGTTCCAAATTGAAATTGATGTGTACCAATTCTTTTAAATGTGCTCAAGGCAGTAGGGTTTCAGAATGTGATACTTCTGTTAGAATATTTTAAACATTATAAGAAGTTTTTAACTATAAACATTAAATTATTTTATTTATTCAAGCAATACAATTTTTTCATCCACAACATGCTTCGTCATACATCTAGGTTTATAAAAATTGCAATAAAGTACAAGTTGAAGGAATATGCTATGAAATTCGTGTTTAAAAATAAATAATTATGTAC
This sequence comes from Plutella xylostella, assembly GCF_932276165.1. Classification (NCBI taxonomy): domain Eukaryota; kingdom Metazoa; phylum Arthropoda; class Insecta; order Lepidoptera; family Plutellidae; genus Plutella; species Plutella xylostella. Next base: position 2,452,498 of record NC_063984.1, on the reverse strand, counting down.
TTATAAGTAAAGTTCTGTAGTCATATACACCGAATACTACTTAGGTAAATTCATAAAATCTCCGCCAATCACCAATTTCATTGTCATAAACTAAACACATTAGGTACATGAAAAAATAGCAAGAGTCCTTTTACTCGCTACCCTTGTCCACCAGGGCAGGTGGGCAGGACATATAAATTGACAAGTACAAGCATTGATATTTAAATAGCACTCTCAAAAATCCTTTACCATCCACAAAATGCGCCGTTCTATACACGCCGATAGTAAACAACAGGCCGAGCGAAACAAATAAAAGTATTCTAATACTAAAACCCGGCGGCTAACAAAATTACATTCTCAACTAACCGAGCATTCCTGACCGGGGACTTTTTGCTTTAGACTCATTATCTCACAAGCTACATACCGCTGCGGCCATGCTAAAATATGCTAAGGATCATATATACAGGGGCTACCAGAATATACGGCCAGTGTTTTGAAACATATGGATATTTCGAAGCACTGAAAGTATGAGTGAGTTTTGTGTAAAAAAAAGTTTTGTCAAAAAGCTTACAGGAAGTTATTTTTATGATTTGCAATTTTTTTTATTTTATTTCTGTACCATAAAAACATACAAAAACCATTAGTTAAGCTTGAGTCTCATTTAAGAAAAAATACTTGTAACCGGACAATGCGTAATAAAAATAAACAAACACCTAAAACTCTATCTCGACCACGCATTCGTTGGACATAATTGAAAAATAATAGCACCCAAATAAAAAGTATGACAATAAGACATTCTCAAAAAAACCCTAAGAACGCTCTGAATATCACCATTAACAGTGGTTGCGTAAGAATAGCGAACATAACTGTGCTTAGGCACACGGGAATCGAACCGGCATACCGCGCACGAATTATTCAGTAGCTTCTCAGAAGAAGGAGGCTGGTGATAAATTTCGGCGGTCTCATTATAACGTACTGTCTACATTCTTTCTGCACACGGACGCAAGACAAAAAAGGTTTTGCGACTATCTATTGTTAGCCAAGGAGGATGAGGTTAGAGGCGGCATAGGATTGCCAGCAGAAAGAGGTCGGTTAAAATTTGAATTCAGTATTTTTTTGTTTTTTGGCAGTGCTGGTATGAATACTTGTAGGTATTTTTCAGGTCCTGAATTCCAGAAAATAAGAGAAGACAGCGACGTTTACAGACTTTGTATTTATTCATAACATGCCGTAACATAATATGGCAACTTATTCATTCTTCTAGTTTATTGTTTGACACGGAAACAACCTACAATTAAAGGACCAGGACCTACTCCACAATATCGCAAACATGAGATGTGCGGAGCATTTTTCTAAGTCAATTAAATACGACAAAAATGGCGACTCGATAATGTCGTGACTAACAGACGTTTTGTTTTTATTCACGTCTCAATTTTATTTGGGGAGTTTCTGCGAGTGTGTTTGTTGTCCATGAAACAATAGACAGTTGTTATAATGTCCTCGAACTGTTTTAAAAGTTTTTTTTTACTGAAACGGGTATGAAAGTTTCAGTTAAGATCAAGGATTACGTAGGAGTAATTATAAGGTGTAAATGAAAGTTGATCATCAGTTTTAGACATTATTAGGTACATAACTCAGTATAATGTAGCCTGCAATCAGAATGTTTTGTATAACCATAGTGGTTAAACAAAACATTCCTATTGCACGGTACATAGCAATTAAATCAGAATCCTACTAATATTTTAAATGCGTAAGCTTGTAAGTATTGTAGTATGGATGGCTGTACTCTTTCACGAGCTAACGGCTGGAGACATTTTGATGAAATTCAGTATGTGACGGAAGCTGAGACCCTGGATTAACATAATATATAGGCCACTTTTTATCCCGACATGTCAACGGGAAACCTTATTAAAACCAAGCAAAGCTCGCGGGAAATAGCTAGTAATAAGTATTTTCAACAAAGAACATTCAAAAGATATGAAATTGTAGTATTTTTAAGTCGCGCATTCATAAAGACCCACACGCTTCTTAATGAGAAACAGGAAATTTATGGGCAGTAAATAATGTTAAGACACGTAACGTATAGTTTCCACATTTGTACACGTGGAGTTAAGAAAGTGCACTATTTATGGTGGTCTATTGTTGTCCGAAGTTCAATGAAATGAATTTATTGTAATGGTATGTATCTGTTTGTCAATACGCTTTTAAGTTCAAAATAAAATTTTAACACTTATTGGTTTACTTTCGCTCCTTTTTATTTTTTTCTCCTTTGCGCGTCGAAAACAAACTACTAGATTTGGTCTAGGGTTTGTCAACGTGGTAAAAGGATCACAAAGGTATATAAAGTACTTAAAAGATTGAACTTTCGGTTTGAATGTTAAAAAACCGGCCAAGTGCGAGTCGGGCTCGCGCACAAAGGGTTCCGTAGCAGCAAATATAATATTACAGTTAAATCAACCTATCTCAAAAACTATAAGAGATACTTTGATCAAACCAAAAATCGTTGAAAGAGTTAATTAGCATGCATCACCTCTATTTTTTTTAGAATTTTATACCCCGTAGTTATAAAAATAGAGGGGGGGGGGACATACTTTTTACGACTTTGAGAGCTGATATCTCAAAAACCGTTCACTTTAAGAAAAATGTTTTTTGAAAACTTTATATCATTTTAAAAGACCTTTCCATTGATACCCCACACGGGTATGTACATCGAAAAAAAAAATTTCATCCCTCAGTTACATGTATGGGGGGCCCCACCCCCAATTCTTTTTTTTACTATTTAGTGTCATATTTTTGTAGCGGTTCATACAACACATATTCCCATCAAATTTCATCACTGTAGTACTTATAGTTTCCGAGTAAATCGGCTGTGACAGACGGACAGACGGACAGACGGACAGACGGACATGACGAAACTATAAGGGTTCCGTTTTTGCCATTTTGGCTACGGAACCCTAAAAACATAGATTATTTCCAATTCCGTTTCCCCTGTGACACATCATAAGTCGTTGAACTTAGGCAATTATAACTTAATCGCTTTGTGTCCATTTTTATTCATAAAATTCAGTTTCTTAAGATGATTCATTTTCGTAGAATCTAATAATTTATCTAAAAGGCAAACCAACACCTAGATTACTTAAATAATAAAACAAACCATTCGTAGTGAGCCCAGACATACTTAAACTAACCCTGAAATAAACTAAAAAAACTTTAGCCGACGGCTCTTTAAACTCGTATATACAGTCCGACTTATATTCGCCATCGAAAATAGCCTGCCCTTTATGTCTGTACCGATTTGCATTGAACATCGAATTAGGATCTAAACTTGCGGCGGAGATTACCATGTGAACCGCTTCCATTGCTGCTTTATATATGGAAGTGTTCGAGAAAATTAGAATTAATAAGTCAATACGAGATTAAATTTTTTTTTTAATTATTTTTCAGTCTACAAAGATGTCAAAAAAAAGTCAAAAGTCAAATGTTTTTATTCATCGTAATAAATATAAAGTTTTCTGATGAACGTCAATTTTTACAAACTAGGTACTCTACTCGACTACTCGATGTTTGCGTTGATCATTACAAACTAATTTACATGTCGAAAATAAGTTTTAAAACCAGCAACGGATGTGTATCTTTGCAATGCAATGGTAAAATCGTGTCGGTGCTTTAGTAATTTAATTTTGGGTCAGTTTTTTACTTGTGTTGCATGTTGAGGTAGGGCTGTGGCTGTTCGTTTTTTGCGCATTTACGGTCGGTCAGCGCACAGGCTAAACAACAGTATAGAGAACACTTAATATCAAGCTATTGATTACTAAAGATGTAAGTAATAATTATATAACTAGTCATGTGAATTACAAGTACAGTAGTAGACGATGACGGTCGATGAAAATGATGATGGTTTGGTGCATCTACATCTCAAGGAACCATGTGAAACTATAGGCTCGGTTTATACGGTTATAGAATTATTTGTAACACAATACGGAAATTTTGTCTATTACATTTTTAAAATCGGTATCAAAGAAACATGGATGATTCAGCCGCTCCACCTTCTCTATCTTTGATACTAAGGCTCATAAACAAAAACATAATAATAATATAATAATATGTGGGGACATCTCACACACGGCCATCCGACCCCAAGCTAGGTAGAACCTGTGTTATGGGTGTCGGTCAGCTGATATATCTACACAAATACATAGATAGATAGATACTAAATATAAATATCAACACCCAAGACCCGAGAACATTTATCTGTGTTTAAACAAATATCTGCCCCAGCCGGGAATCGAACCCGGGACCTTCGGCTCAGTAGTCAGGGTCACTTACCACTACGCCATTCGGTCGTCAACATATTCTGTAACAGAAATTTTTCAAACGTGGCGTCTCTGTATTCGCAACAATCTGTGCGCAGACGCAGCTTTTAATATCGCACTGTCGGACTGTCGGTGCATTTTCAAGTGTAATTAAGAAACGGAACATTTAACTTTGAAGCGCTTGAAGATAATTAATGAAAGCTCGGCTAAGGCTGATTATTGGGGTTATTTCGGCTGTAACCTTGTGAAACGATCGAATAGATTCTCGGTATTAGAGCTGTAAAGCAATTTTGCTCCGGTTTAGTATTCAAAGGATAATTGGTATTAAAATGTAGCGAGGTTTTGTGTGCGAAATCCTGTTCTCTCGGGATATGTAGCGCGGTGGTTTGGTGTATATTTTATGTGATTTGCCTTATTTTAAATAAATTAAGAGTGAAGCTGAACAATTGAACACTGAAAGTGATATACCTATGCTTAATACCCCTGTGATTTGTCTAAAATGCAACTCTTATAACCCTGCGCCAAATAACCTTTCATCTCATAAAAGCCAGCCGGCTTTTCTTAATTAATACCAGTGAGCGAAAAGCCCACTTGATTAAAGAAACAAACATTTCAATCGGCCCTTCCCAACCTGTCCCGGATCTCAAATTACAGAGTCCCTTGCGTAACGCCTGCGCGCACGCACACTGCAGGAATCTCATACGCATGCGCGGAGTTTTCGAAAAAGGAACGCGTCAACAACAACAACAAAAAGCGTAAAAATGCGTAGCGGTGCGTAGCGCACGCGGCAACGGGACCGTGCGTGGAGGATGCAGCCTGCTGAGAAACCTCTTTTGATTGAAAAGAGAGCACAACCTCTTTTGAGAGTGTGATTTCGATTTTATAAAAAAAAGGTTAAAATCGAGAAGTTAAAGTAAAAAAATTACGAATTTAAGATAATTTGCGCGTAATACAATCGTCATCATCATCGTCATATTATAAACATAATTTTCCTGTCTAATGTCGTCCAGAGAGCCGAAGGGCGCCCCACGCTATCGTGATCTCCACTCGAGAACACCTTTGACACTCAGGGCACATTTTCAACGCGTTATAAAAATATAGCAAAATTATTTATCTTTCCAACTAGCAGGCAGGTGATTCCTAAATTATTTGTTACAATAATAAAAAAAGACCGTCAAACGCAACTGACCCAATATCGTCGCAAAACAAAGGTTCGACATTTTGACGTTAAAATCAGACTGTTTTTTAAGCAGGTGGTACGAATAAATAATCTCATTGCGACCACCAAAATAATGTATGAAATTGTAAGAATGCTGTGTCTGTCACAAAACGACTGCGCCGAGAGCGTAGCCTTCGCATAAATAATTCATAGGTTGTATTGTATAGATACAAATGCGTTGGTGAAATTATACACCATGGCGTTTGATCGAGATATTGTGGACTTTGTTTTGGTGTTGTCGGGATGTTGTTTTTACGTGGTGTGGGTGAATTATTTGTTTTTGCCCGCAGTGGGGCCAAGCCGCGTCTGTCGATGTTTTTTCCGGGGATTAAGACAGTTCTAGTTTTCATAAATATAATATAAAACATACACACATGGTTGTATTGGTTGTACTATATGTGTAATATGCAGTATGTTACATGGATAATTCAGTATATTTTAGTTAATTTGATAAAGTGAATGAGCTCTAGGTTATTAAACCTATTAAATCATTTTTTTTATTTAAACTAAAAGCTGATGCCATATTGCCACGTCCATAAATTGAAACCAGAAAGTAATACGAGTATTTTGAAGGCTTAAAAGTTCTAACCGGAAATCAATATATTTCTCTTTAGACATAAAAAAATATTGCTTCGTGTATACATTAATGCCATTGTCAGGTTGTTTGAATAATTGTTCCCCCTTTCATTTGTTTTTATTATAACAATTTATAAATGCATTTTTTTGTTGGCGATTATACGATGCAGAGGCCGCCATTATATGATTGAAGATCAGAATTAAACCCAGGAGGTTCTATTCGTGCCCGGCACAATCATATATGTATTTTCTCAAATATATTATCTTCTTGAAGCATAACAGTACGCGTAAAATAAGGAACAAATAATTCTGGTATGATATTTCCAAAAACCCACTCGAGATCTCTCAAAACACAACACTCGATATTGTGAATTGATATTAGTAAACCGAATTTATTACTTATTTACGAAGCCAGTAAAAAAGAGCTATAAAAATAGTACGTACAATCCGGTCCAGGGGGGTCTCTCTATATGACGAAAAACTATGTTTCTAAGCGCTGCTGCGCGAGCCACGACTCTATCTCGTTGTATTAACCGTGCCGTTTACACGAGCTCTCGTTCGTTCGTTTTTCTTCAGTATAGAGTAACCCTCCAGGTATTATATTTCTTGTAGTACGGAGGTGTTGTGACGGGTACGTTCAATATGGCTTCTTAAGCTATTGCACTCATAAAACGGTTTATTCCACTTGGCTTATCGGTAATGCGCTAAGCTGAGGACGTAAGATCGGCGTGACGCCTTCACGAAAATAATGCTTCTAATACAGTGTGTAATACTTTTCTGGAATTTTCCTAAAGCGGATAGGTGATATGTGTATGGACTTGTTTTAGTGCTAGAGGATACGAATCGTAGATTATGTACCGTATCGAAACATACAGCACTTTAAACATCTATTGGATGCAATACAATGTCATTTGCTTATGATATCTGGATCAATCGACGAAAAATATTTATTATACATAGTCAAAGAAAAAAAATTAAGTATTACTGTTGCAAATACTTTTAGATTACAAACGAAGTAGAAGAAGCTATACGGCTAAGTGCGGTCATAATAAATACCTATCAAGATTGCCGGTTAAACTCCTTACCACAACTTTTATAATTTATTAGTGGACAATTGTTATTACCATGCGAAGTAAAACAAGCTTCGTATTTAACACTTACCCGAGTATTTATGCTATACTAGACCTTATCGCTGACTTGACTTACGATCTTTTGCCCCTTGGGCGCTGTTATTTCTATAGGTTGCTAAGAAAAAGGTTGTAAGTAAAAAATCTGTAGAAACTATTTTCCATTGATTTTAAACTTTTATAACCGAATGTTTATTGACGCAGCTATTGCTATGGTGAAGTGCCTAAAATTAATTGGGCCTCAATTATGGACGCATCATCTTATTTCATAGCAATAAATCAAAATTAAGAAATTTCCCGGTGATGTTTAATTAGTAGGTTTTACTTGCATTCAGGTGTTTCGTCAAATATTTAAATTCAATGCATAGTAATAGGCATTAACCTCTATCTTTTCTGTAGTGAAATGATTGAGTAATATCGTAATCTATCATGATTAGGTACGAAATAGTAACAAAACTGTTCTGAACGTTGTCAAATACTGATTTATTAAGGCTTCTCATATGTATTGTACCTTTATTATTTATAATAAACGGGCGTACGGCCGCAAAACCTGAGTGATAATAATATTTAGTTGAATAATTTGTTTAGGTATACTGCATCATCCCATTTGAGGCAGGTAACCGTCTATAATTCTACGAATCTGACGTCCGATCCATTAAATTGTTGCCTTATATAGTAGGTTTTCAGTTCACAAGATTCCAAACAAATATAAATTGGTTCGCATTCAAACACAAATGCTAATTTAATAATAATGTCCTACATCCAATGGGAATTCTTCTTATTTTGAACGCAACTGTCACAGTGAAAACCTATGTCTTCAACTATACCCATTTCGGATGCGTCTCCAGTAGGCAAACTTTTCGCTCGTAATGCTGCAAATTGCTTAACTATCAAACTGAGAAAACTCCGCACCCTATACTAATTCGCAGCTAACTTAGTCGGAAGCGAACTCACACATTATTATGTAATAAAGAATTCTAAATAATCTAACTATCGAAATAGGTTACTCTTCAATCATAGTTTAACCCTTATGAGTCTTATGACATAAATAAACAAAAAAATTGCCTGTCGGAGTCGCAGCCTTAATTCCTTGCCAAAATCCACCCACATCCCTTTGTTACGCGATAATCCGCCAGTGCAGCGGGACACGGCTTGTGCCCTTGACTTTGATCCCGCAAACAAAAAGAGTAAAAACTCGAACCGGTCCGCGCCCCTCGGCCTTGGGCCCTCTCTGGGTTACCAGGCCCGGGTCCCGTTAGGACTTGGTTCCGTACCACGCTGAGGTTATATCATCTGGTGCTGTAAGCTTGCGCGAATGCTGTTTAGGGTTAAGTCGGGTAGATAGGACTGTATTAGAGGTAGGGGTAAATGATTGGTTGTTGTGCTTATTGTCGCATATTAATCACTAAACCTTCTTAACGTAAGTAGAAATAGAAAAATATGTCCATTAAAAAGTTTCAGTAACCTAAAGATCCCAAAAAGAAACAGCGCCGGACTCAAAATTTCGCCAACTCCGCCCCCGGTAACAGCGTAACCCTTTAGCGCACCGCATGTCGGCGTCAGGTGCGGGCAACACTGCGGTCACCTTCAGCGCTGCGCCGGCGCACGCGATAATTGTTATTATTAGTGGGAGGCAGGTGCGCGGGAGTCGCGATTTGTTCGGCGCATGCCGCCCCAGAGAGAGGGTTAGAAATTATGCGATCACGGTCATTATGCGAGCGTGAATCACCTGGTGAAGTTATTGTTGCTAATTAAATCAATTGATTGTATCAAAAGAGATGATTAGGATTGAGTTTTATACAAAATTTAATGAAAAGGCCATATTGCGAAATTGCCCATACAAAAGACATCAACGCGCAAGTACCGAACAAAATCGGAGAATATCCAATCGACCATACGCAACCTGCATTAATACAACAATCACACATAAAAATAATATTTATTATTTCCATTCCATCATACACGTTTCCCATGGAGTTTTTTCGGCGAGAATGGCTAAAATCTTTTAAAGGACCATGTGAATTGTCACGTATATTTGTTACCTTCATAAATTATGGTCTATGGCATAGAGTCATAATGGCGGTTGTTTGCCGTCGCTAACAATTCGTTGCGAAGAGCTGATCCACCTGACGCCCCCCCGCGCCCCGCGAGCGCTTGCCGCCCCCGCGCGCGCCCGGAGGGGGCGGCACAAAAAACATATCATATCACTTCACCGAATCTTACTTTTGTTAGAGATGTGCGATCATCTTTGGATGCGCCGTTACGAATACGAGTGTTACATAATATTTTTTTAATGCAGCAGAATAAAAAATATGGTCACCTGGTTACCTACTAGATATAGGTATTTTCCTTTTTCTTTCATCATCCGAAAAGTGTTTACTAGTTTAATGAGAATACTTAAAAAAAATATAAAATGTACTTACTTAAATTAAAACCATTTTCTTACTTAAAATACCTACCCACCTCTTATAAAAGGTATTAGGATTTTATTAATATACCACATCCAGGAAAACCACCCTCTCAAACATAGCATCCTAGTGGTAAATAATCGTTGATGCACTTTCGTTTTTATGCAGCGTGCCACGCGGTATCCACTCTAAATTGAACACAACCTTACGGCCAGTATTTTTTTCACCCTAAAAAGGTATATTCTATTTATCTCTACCGTCATGATTCGATGCATTGTGCCAGGCGTAAAAGACTTAAAAAAATAAAGGGTACGAATGATACTGGCCAAAAAAGTGGTGGAAGTCACGTAGGTGAAAAAGTTTATTTTCGAAAAAAGAACTCATTTCTTTCGGCCGATATGGGATTCGGTCGCGAGTCGCGAGCTATTGTTATTGTTATTTGCGGCGGCGAGTCGCCATCTTTGTTTTGTTTTATAGTTTTATGGAAAGAGGCTTTTAGAACTTTAAGTAACATTGTTGTTGGATATTTTAACAAAGCCAGTTTTTGTTATATTTTATTTTTTATGCGATGCATGCCGTGCAAGTTTCTTGTTAGAATGAGAGTTTTACTGTGATAATGAGAACCTAGATCTATGATTTTTATAATCTAAAATTTATAAACATAGAAACCTTCACGGTACAGTTGATGCGGCAATCATGAAAGCACTTCACTTCATTAGCTACTTAAAAGCTTAAATCTCTACGGAGAGAACCTTTAAAATGGATACATAGGTAGGTACTATTAGCTAAAGTTTGTTTTCTTAACTAGAACTTGATGGCATCATAACGGAACAGAGAAATTGAAGAAATCTCTGATATCAGTGTCAAACTTTGTACAAATGCAGCAACGGCCACTATCTCCCAGTATAAATTCAAATTTTATATGTTTTAGTACATTTCACAGTTAGGAAATGTTCATAAATGTCAAGTTAAATTAACTGCAGCACACACGCGTATACGTACATACCCACGTCGTTAAATCTACATAATCAGTTGATGTGTTGCCTCCACATGTAAATTACCTGATCATCTTCATCAATCCAAATGAATGGGAACGCTAGACTGAGTGACTCGCGATAGTCCTCGGTATGCCTAAACAAAATATCCGTAACAACTTCCAACACGGAAGGCTCTGCAAATATGTAGTTTAAACTTTTATTTGATGATACAATCAGTTTTCAAATAATGGAAATTAGTATAGGGGAAATCAGTCATATGTAATAGTTAATTTTCCACCCAAAGAAGAAGAAGAAACAGTGGTAGTTCCGTCCACCTATGAATCTCTAAAATACAAGGTGTTTAAATGAAGATTAAGTAGAACAATGTCGTTTAGGGAAATAGGCACTTAATACACCCAATATCACGTTTGAAGTGACGCACACACATGACACACTCATAGCACCTATTATTTGGAATGTGTGGGTGTGTACTAGCAGTAGAGATGATACTCGGATGTGTCTTTGCCATAAATTATCGATATTCAAATGGTTGTGCTACGTATTCGGTACCGCAATTAACACGCGAACTGGTTTGTGGATAGTGTTGGGACGTTATCGATTTTATTTTACTTTCTTGTAGTATGTATAGGCATAAAAACAATGAAATGAAATGAAATCGTTTATTTTTTTGACGTCAAATTTTACAATTACTTGTCTAAAGTCATAATATTACTCTACCACCATTTCACAAAGTATCGTATCTGCAAACATTATTGATAATGAAAACGCGACGTTTTTTTTTTTTTAATATGTGGGGACATCTTCACACACGGCATCTTTACCCAGAGCCTGTGTTATGGGTATCGGACAGCTGATATATGTACACAAATACATAGATAGATACATATTAAATATAAATATCAACACCCAAGACCCGAGTACAAATATTTGTCTTTAAACAAATATCTGCTCCAGCCGGGAATCGAACCCGGAACCTTCGGCATAGCAGTCAGGGCCACTAACCACTACGCCATTTGACCGTCTAAAATTTTAAAACCGCATATTATCGATTTCTTATTTCTTACATCAGCCATCACTAGTAACAAAAATGGATATATTCGACTGTGGCCAATAAGTATGTAATGAATCTCATGAGTATAGAATGAGGTAACAACCAATCTGGATAAGTGTGGGCTTGGCCTTTTTATACGCATATAAAATAAAAATAAGTCCGTCTGTCTGGCTATCCATAGGAACTAGGTTTAAGGTACTCACCATAGATTTACGACACACAGTATGGATCATTTGAAAATCGAACTTTCGAAATGTTCGTTTATTTTCTACACTCACGGGCAATGAAAAAGTTCCACTGAGAAAAAAAAACAAATTACTCCTAAACGGAAAATGCTAGCTTAATGATGTGTTTTGCAACATTGAAGTACATTTAATAGAGCATCAGGATATTACTAACTAAAAACATAAATATGTTGTCCGAATTTCCTATTAAATGTTTCAAAAAAATTGGGGCCATATGGTGACTGCCATTTGTCTGTCATTTTGTAAGTGGAACTGTTTCTTTGCACGTGAGTGTATTTCTTGGTAGTTAAGATATAAATAAAATAAATAAATAAATATGTGGGGACATCTCACACACGGCCATCCGACCCCAAGCTAGGCAGAACCTGTGTTATGGGTGTCGGACAGCTGATATATCTACACAAATACATAGATAGATAGATACTAAATATAAATATCAACACCCAAGACCCGAGTACAAATATCTGTCTTTAAACAAATATCTACCCCAGCCGGGAATCGAACCCGGGACCTTCGGCATAGAAGTCAGGGTCACTAACCACTACGCCATTCGACCGTCGGTATATATATAGGTAACTGACAAAAATATTGCATAAGTATTGGTCCAATAAACCAATTTTTATATTTAAGCATTGAAGCTATTTAAATTGTTGCACGGGTAAAGCCGCGGTTAACATGCTAGTTTAAAAAATAAATTAATGTATGTATTTGATTCTGGTTTTTTTCGTGTCATCCGACTGTTACTATGTTGTTTACTGACTGACGTACTTAGAGATCGAGCTTGATAATTTTATGTGGTGATTTATTTAATTATATTCGGCATGGGTTAACCCGAATATTTTTGGGCTTTAAGTGATCTGGTTGTACACCTACTTCTTTGAATAAAATTTAAGGTTGATAAATAAGTTTTTGTAACCATAATTAGGTACTTTAATCAATTTTTTCGTAAATAAGCATCGCTCTTTTTCAGTAAGTCACACTCGTATCATCTATTCATTAGTAAACATAAATAGTTAATTTAATAGATGTTGTAGTTACAACGTTAAAGTTAAAATAGAAAAGGTTATCTTAGTACTTACACGCTAATTAATTATTGGTTACCACAGAGTTCTACTAAACTATGAAGTATGTTTTAGTATGATCTAGAACTAGAATAAATTAGTACCTACTTATTGTTATTTCGCTTTACTAAACATACATGGCAAAATATTTTTGCCAATCTTAGCTGTTAATGAATAAATAGATTGCTTTTAGGATTACTGTGTACTTTGCAAATTAGCACTCACGATTCTTTCTCGGCGGCCAATCGGAAACGTTTATTTTAATGCCGGATTCCTATTGGCCCGTGTTACTTCTGAGGTTACTCCAGTTATGCCATTTCCATTGAATCTGAAGTTGTATTTAGGAAATTGGATTAGCCTCAATAATTACTACGCCACTAACGTGGTAGTATCACTTTTAAATCGCTACACCATCACACTTCGAGCTTGACACCTTAAGTGTATCACTTCAGGGGCTACGTAGAACATTTGTACTATATTGTTTTCATCATTTATTATTTATTTATGCAACTCACACTTATCAAAATATAATCGTTAAATTTTAATGCACCATTAACATCCATCATTTTTATTTTCTTTCGTAAATAATCCGATATTATATTATTTCGTATTTTCTCATATTCATTCACATATTTTATTTTCTGCTTTTTCGCCATATGTAACCTTCAGGTGGGTACCATTACGCTAGGGTTGTCAGTCGAAGTGTGTGGCGGTAGTGGTCAGGGGTGTGACGTGCGCAGGGTGCCGGCGGGGAGCGGAGCGGGCGCGGGGGGAAGCGGCCCTCGGGCAGCTCCACCTCGTCCCTGGGCCGGGGCGCGCTCTCCGACCCGGACCTGCAGAGCCGACTGCAACCTAACCTCGCTGGATACTGGGTTCGTACTCGCTTGTCACACCCCTGTTTACTTGATACTCTTTCGAACGGATGTTGCATTAAATATTTTGTGAGCGAAACTGAACGCGTTTACCAGAGTGACCCCGAAAGAGGTCAGTTTAATGTTTCATCCGGACTTTATTCTTCTGCTTCTAGAGTTGCACTGCACCTAAATATTTAGAATTACGTATAATTAGTTTAGCTTTATTAGTAGAATTAGTTAAGTTATAATTTAGTACTCCCGGAAACTACTATTAACCATAGTTTAAAATACCATACTGTGTATTTCTTTCCAATCCAATAGATAGCAAAATAGCAACGTGTTACACCAATCCGCATACCTCCTCCACAAACTTCGCATAAACCTTGTACAAATATGTGCTCATTGCCACATAAATTTATTGTATTATTTAAAAAAGTTTCCAAAATGGCGACCGTCCATATACACAAAGCTTATTACCGTCTGTCTGTCCATCGGTTATTTATTACTTATTACAGAGACCCGTTCTTGTTCGGACAAACGCCGAATGGGTTTAATAGAAATCGCTGACATTGTTTATGTTAGATAGAGTACCGTCTTCTTGCGGTTCTCAAACTTTTCTTTAAATTTAAAGTTAAAATCGTGTTATAAAAATATACGAATTCATTTTTTGGGCCCTAAGTAATTTACAGTTGATTTTTTAAAATATTACAAAAAACTGATTTTAAAAGAGTGATTAAAAGTACCTACCTAATTATAAAATTTCAACAGTTTTGGTTATTTTATAGATATTTAAATTATTTTTAGCCTTTCTGTAATGTTATAGTGAATATGCAAACACCTGAAATACCTACTTTAAATTATGAAACCCGTCTCTACTGTACTGAAACATTGTACAAAAATGTAAACAATATTACTACTGCTACGCGTCTTCGTAGCCATTGCTACGCGCTACGAACTTCGTAGCAACCAGCCGCGGCTACGAAAAAAAAACTTTGAGAAGCGTCGACCGCTGCCCGAGAATCTGGTGTTTTATGGCACATTATGCTATAATAATATTTTTTACTTAGCACGTCAGTGTGTGCGCGCTGCCGTGTGTATGTGAGTGTGTGTGTGTGTGTGTGTGTGTGTGTGTGTGTGTGTCGATGTGTGCGTGTGCGCGGGCGCAAACGCTGGCCCAAAAATAATAAAAATGTCGTTTTTACTCAGGTATGAGCGAGGAATCTAATAGCCAAAAGATTTTTATGTTCTTTCGCGGTACAAGATTGTGTTACCGACCGTTATGTTTTTTTAAGTTTGAAATCTCTTTGTTGAAATAAATTGAGTTTTGTGAAGGATTCAATATGGCCGCGTGTTTTATGGGTGTCCAATTAGTGGCGGATTTTCGAGTGGCGACCGCGTATTGTAGTTCTACACATCGATTACTGGTTTAATAACATGATTTAGGGTCGCTCTAGAAAATATATATTTTTGCTTCATGTGTGATAACTTTACGAGGCTTCATCTTAAAAAGTTTCCTATAAACTATACATACTTACCTCGATATTTTTTATCTAACCAAATCTCATCGTCATTACAGTTTTAAATTAAAACCGGACACTTCTGGAATAACGTCAAATTATCTGATTCCAACTTTAAGTATTACAAAGACTCTACGAGTGGGTATTAAAAAGATCGAAATAAATTAAAAAAGAACGCTTTTTAATTAGTTGACCACACGCATTCAGTATTACCGATCAGAGAGCATAAAAATGCTCAGTATGTCGGTACGTAAATTTTGGTATTTAATCGTCGATCATAATAGCTTTTTAAGAACATATTTAAGTGTTTTGGTATTTTATTATTGTAAAATTTTAAGCTATGTAAGTACCTACGTGCCTTCATGGAAGTTATTGTGAGAGCGCTAGAAAAGATAAAAAGTATAATAATAAAAACTTGTGTAGCTTTACACAGATACGATTTAATATATCACACAGAAAAGCATATATAGCACATAGAAAAGTACCTTTATCTTCATAATTAGCCAATAATCATTCACTGCTGGACACTTTTATCTTATGGAAGAGTAACTATGCAACGGTCAATTTCGTTAGCCAGAAACATACACCCGAGTCCCCGTAGTTCTATGGCCAAGAGGCACGGGGCGATAACTTTTGTCACTCTTGACGTACGCATCTTGCGCCCCGTGCTAGGCTTTCAGAAGCACCCTTAATTTTACTCACGGCGACAGAAATACACTTAATATTATGTATCAGAGTCCGCCATCGGAAAATCGGATGTCAATGAAAACAGAGGTAAACTTAGCAAAACAAATATTTATATCCCCGTAAACCCACGCGGGGAAACGTTGTAACCAATTTTATTGTACGCCATCAACTTCATGTTTACCCGAAAGTATTCCTAATATAAAAAGCCGAATAATTGTTATCGTTTGTAGGCTGGACTATGAAATAGCGCATAGAGCATAAAACTGAAGTATTCGATGAAAAGATAAACACTGGCCAACATCAAAACCGAATGAAAGAGTATTTATTTCGGTTATTATGCTGTAATAAACGTATTCTGTTCGGTTCTGTGGGGTGCAGTTTTATCCGTGATCGATGTCGCTGTGCGGTAGGCGGTACGAGTAGGTATCCGTAAGTCGTTAATTGTACAATATCGACAAACGTAAAGTCTAAATACGCCTAATTTTTTCTACCTAAAAACCCTATACGTTATATGTATTTAACCTTATTGTAACATACATACATACATACATATGCTCACGACTGTAATCCCCGAAGGGGTAGTCAGAGGTGACTCGCGAGCGAGTCACCCGCTTTTCGCTGTGCATTGTACTCACGTGATAGGTCGCGAGCCGTATCGCCGTTTTTGAATGAGTACAATGCAAGTTGTCGGGTAAGTGGGCAACCCGACTGTCAGATGTTTTCAAGCCGCCCGAAGGCCTCTAACTAGGCTTAACGACTGCTGCCGAAGCAGCAACCGGGACCCACGGCTTAACGTGCCGTCCGAAGCACGGAAGCGTCCAGAAAAGAACCACTTGAAATCGGTCACCCATCCAATGGCTGACCGTGTCAGTTGTTGCTTAACCTCAGTGATCAGTTACGATCACTGAAGCCCGCTCGACTACGGACGCTGCCTTATTGTAACATGTTTCGGTAAATTTCAAATATATAGCTTTCAGCAGATATGATTCATTAAAATTGAGTATATCGGCATACCTTCATCGCGACCACTGATGAAACTGCCTCCTATCTAATAAACAGTTGAAGTATAACAGTTTAGTGCCTTACACAAGAGCTGATCGCCGCAAGAAGCGATCTGATCAGATGATAGGTGCACCCATTGCTGTTGGAGCCATGTGGACGTCTTGCTACACCTTTTCCTACTTTTTTATTTGTTGTTTCTTCCTACATTTTTATTTGTTGGTATCGTATGGCATCCCTGAGGTGTCACTACTTCCGCCTATGGCGTCTTCCTACTTCTAGCCTTGCTTCAGCTAAGTAATTGATACAACTTAAATTTTCACTTTCAGCAGAGATATAATTGAACCAACTTTGTATCAAAACAAGATTAGTGTTTTGTTTGGTACTTATCAACCTCCTAAGATATTATGTAAGTTCCTCCCTCCATGTGGGATAGTTTATTCAGTAACGTCCAAATAAAACGTGTTTACCGAGAGAGGGCCATCGAATCAGCTCTGCCTGGCCACTGTTTAAGTACCCACCTATGGGAGAACTATATTTTATATCTCAGGACTAGGGTTCCCGAGGATACAGTCGGAAACAGTTCTTTTATAGTTTGATGTTTAATATGTGTTAAATCAAAAGGTTTTGTGAAGAAGAATTCGTTTTGGCTGTTACATTTTGCACACAAATAGTATGAAGTTACCTTCAAAATAAGGTATTTCATATTAGTATGCATACAAACTATGTAGTACGAATGAAAATAAAAAAAACATAATAATTATTCGTGCAATTATGACACAAAGTCAACCCACCCCATAGGCCTTTCAACAGTCGCTTCAACAACCTATATTTAAATAAAAAAGGATAGTTCTTGACCAATCAGTCTCCCCGCAAGCCCCGCAACCTATACCCTGAGATTCCCATAGCCATCGCGGCCCCAAGATCTACCGTCTTACAGCTAATTAACCCCACTAACTGTATGCATAAAACATTGATAGTTAAACCCAAAACTCGTTAACAACATCCATAAAAAAGTTAAAGAGAGACCAATAAATTTCCCCATAAATAGGGTAACTATTATTTTTAAGGGAAAACTAAGGTAATGTTCCTTCAACTGTCGGCTATGCAGGGCTAATGTTTCAAACTTCTGTTTTTTTATTGCGGGTAAAAAACTAAGGTAGTTGATGAGTTGGAATCGCCTATAAAATGTTTAACGCTTAATGTGGATATTAATAGAAGCAGTGGAAGGATTTTGGGACTGTTTTTTTTCTGTTATTGTATTCGTTCGGTGTGTTGTTATTGTACATTCCTCGAAATATCTAAAAGGTCCACGTAATTCGTATTCATAATAGGTACCAGTTATCTTATGTGTTACCGATATCGTTTTATAACCTTCTTTGAAACAGTAGCCACCACCTCTTAAGCAACCCCTAGATCCTCTTTTTGACGCTTATTTCCACGTCTGGATCTTAATATATTTGTCATACCTAAATTAAAATGCGCCAGAGTAAACTAAACACTGTGGTAGCACCATTTGCACGTTATTGAATTCGCGCAACTGTTAACTGACGTCACTTAGGTAATTTATAATAAATAATAATAATAAATAATCTTTATTGAAAACAAGCAGAGTAAACATAAAACATGAAAACCCTGACTCCCAAACTAGGTAACCCTGTATCTTGAGAGTCAGTGCCTTCCCATTCAATGAACATTTTTATAAGTTATGGGTTGCCTATTGCAATGAAATGTTCCACAACAGGAGACTCGGCCAAAGAATGCAATTAGCGGCTTTGAGCAAAGAGCTAACATTATGTAGATATGCAATTCCTAAAATCACTCGGGCACAGTCACGCGACACACGTTTATCCGAAAAAACCATCGATATTTTTAGCCGAGAATACTCATTAAATGTATTAAAACTTGTTCCTTCCACGATAATGTCTAATTTATGTTCTAGTACAGCTCTTTCGTCATTGCTGTATACGGAACGTGTTTTTTTCTATGTAGTGGTGTAATAATACGAAGAGGCGGCATGTTTTCGGGCTCGTTATTTCTGTTTTATTGTATGAATACGTAATGCGGCGACATCTTCGTTGTGACATCGACACCGCGAATTGCCGACGTTTGCGCCCGGCCTAACTAGCATAGAATAGTTAGACGATAGGTTACACCGAGACAAACTATCAGTAGAAACTTCTAGACTTAAAGACACAAATAGGATACATTTCAATTCGATATAAAAGATAAATGAGTATAACGTATTTAAGTTACTCCATTTACGGTAACGTATTAAACTTTTTTTTACGTGTTAGACGTAGGTACTTAGTTTTGGACGTGAAAATGTGTGGTTTGCGTAAAACATTATACAATGGGCTTTAGTTATATTGGTCTGTTTATTACTAAATAATTAATACGATTTTACAATTTTATAATCATTATCATTACTTATGTACCTACTACATAGATCGCACTGTCAAATACATATTTCTTGTTGTTACAATGAATACATACATGTTTGAATGAATACATGGGTACAATAACTATATAGGCATAGATGTCACTTCACGGGTCATGTCTGTTCCGCACAGCACCTTACTCTATGCCGATTTAAAATTGTCCCCGATAAGTAGATACGTGGCGTATGGCTGTATATTTCGTGTCCATATCTTTATTATTCAAATTTTAAACTCGTCGGACTTTACTTTTAATTGTGCGTGGGCGTAAGCTGCCTGTTTGTAGTGTGCTAATGTCTTCTATGTATATTTTATGTAATCTTGATTCTTTCGGATATATTAATGACCACTTTTCCTTATATCTAGTTAACGTTTATGTACATTGAGTAGGATGTAGTCCCCTGCAGTGCGGTAGTTGAGAAATGCTGATCATTGCGGGTTTTTGTTTGAGAGGTTCTGGTTCGTTTCTGTTTGAATTTTATGAAACAATATTATTCATCAAGATTTATAAAAAATTAGTAAGTATTTGCATGTTCCTATGTTACCAACGTGCAACGGTAAAGGGAATAAGGGGTTCTGAAGTACAAAACATCGCAATGTAATATGGAATGTTAGAAATTATCCGTATTTTTGCCGTTTTTCTCAATAAAATCATTGGCAATCAGAGCCATTGTATAAGTTGCCCATTATAATAAATTATTCATTAGGTCACTTTGATTTCATTAATCGGATCGCAATTATCATTAACGGTGACCGTTTTGCACTATGATAATTATGAATAGGACCTCAACTATAACAGAATATATATTAAATTTAAAATACCAATCGTAAAATGATTATTTAAATAATCGGCCACAAAGAGCGCAACACTCCAAAGACTAATTCCGCCATGATGTTAATTAAAACCATTTTAATCTTCCATCCGAATACATTATTTGGTCTGAGGTGTATTCTCGAAACCACTACTACACTCAAGAACAATAAAAAAAGGTCCATTTACAAAATATCGGCACCAAATGACCCCACTTTTTTAAAACATTTAATTATTGTATTTATTTATTTTTCTTACACCTAGTAAAATATTGTAATCACACCATTATTTATTTCTATATCCTTCGATATATTTACCATATGTTTCCAAAGTGAAGTCAAGTTTTGATTATTTATTTATTTAACTCTTTATTGTACGAATATCACAAATAAAAGTACAAAGGGTGGACTTAATGCTAAAAGCATTTTCTGCCAGTCAACCCGCAGGATGTGCAGGAAAAAATAGGTAATAAGGTGTACAATTTTTTTATTTTTTTTATATTGTTATCGTGGTTTTAAGAATAGCCCCGCGGTCAATAAAGCACAATCTGGAACAAGTCGCGGCTAATGTTCTCGTAATGAGTGAATGTGTCCGCTAAAAACAGCCAGTTCTGATAAATCTGCATATAAATATATTTTTACCACAGACACGGATTCAGGGAGGGATTACTAATTAGCGTGTCTCTCTAGTACTTAGATAGATAGGTATTTATACACTCACGAGCAATAAAAAATTTTCAATAACATAGCATCAAATTATTATTTAACGGAGAAGACTATAGCTTAATGACGCCGTCTGCAATATTGAAGTGCATAAAACAGCACATCTGAAAGCCTATTACCAACTAAAACGTAAATATTTGGTTAAATTTTTCTATTAGACAAAATAAATAAAAAATAGGCCCTTTGGTGTCGGAATTTTGTGAGTGAAAATTTAAAATGTTAAAAATTCTCTGTATGTTTCGAAACCCTTCATTGGAAAGAGACCCGTACTCCAACAGTGGGCACGTGAAGGGTCGGAATGTGTACCGCATTTCGAGTACTGAGTCCGGCCCTGTTTCATAAACGCTTCACTAGAGGTCGCGAGGTGATAAAAATTGGAAAGTACCTCGTGCCTGTAACTTATCGAATGGAGATTGTAACTTGTTTGTCAAGTGAACGCAGGTGACTCGCGTGTGACAATTTGTAGGAAAGAGTATTGGAATTTATACGACTGTTGAGTTACAAAACTTGGACAAATCGTATTGTCAGCTATTGGTATAATTGATTGTTTGTGAGCAATAAGCCCTATTGCTAATGGCATAAGGGCGCCTTCAAATTAGTCGCTAAGTGTCGCGCGACTGCAGCGCTGCTGCAGCGCTGCAGCCGCGCTGCTGTCAAAATCCATATAAATTTTGTAATTTAAAAGATGCGCGACTGCAGCGCCGCAGCAGCGCTGCAGTCGCGCGACACTTAGCGACTAATTTGAAGGCGCCCTAAATGCTAATCAAACTCTGGTTGTATCAAAGCAACTTCAATGTCATAAACGCTTCGGTGTTCTTTTTAAAACTTTTATACGCATACTTACTTATTGTACTTGTTCATTAGTATAAGTGCTGACTGCTGCACCATTTTGATCGTCAAAAATACCTAGTGTTTTTTTCCTCTGTGAGCAGTTACACAGACCAGTAAACAAACAGTTACATTCCACATTAACCCTTTAAAACTGGTAGAAACTTTAAAATATTTCATTGGTTTTGGACCTTAAGTTAAAATATCGTGGCCATATTTCGAGCACTACCAGTAAATATGTTAAGTATTCTCAGCTAATGAGATATAATTATTTTTATTGCAACATTCAATAAAATAGTCATATTGTCTGTCTTCATTAGACGATACGACATCAGTCAAAACGACCATTCCACTGATGTATGGGGTCAGGCAGCATCGGCTACGATTGATATGTTAAAACGCAGTTAAAAACTATAAATATCTTCCGACATGGACATTAATATATGGATTTATCAATGGCCGAGTGTCAGCCGTGGATTTCCAAGTGACAATAAAATTAGAAAGCGTTTTGTGAAGTAGATCGATGCGTTTTGTAATTGCATGAAGTAGGCCTTTTTAAGGTAAACTGTGTTTCATCACGACCCATCACGTCCCCACTGCTGGGGCACGGGTCTCCTTCCAATGAAGGAAGGGTTTTGGGCCTAGTCCACCACGCTGGCCTAGTGCGGGTGTGCATGCAACTGTGTTTGGTGTTGCACAACATAGACGTAAGATTTGGTCTGCTGAAACTCAGAGTTCTTTCAGCTGACGGACTTTTATACTATCCAATATTATATAGGTACTGAGCTACATAAATAGAAACGGTGTCAGTACTTACTTGTGATGTATATTTTATTTTATTAGTGTATACAGTATGTATATCCAATAAAACAATAGTTTATAATTATGGATTCGAATTTCTTACACACAATGTATGTAGGTATGTATGTAACAAAAAGTAAGTTTTCCTCAAAACCCACTTTTAATAATGGATGGGTGTTTAGATACAGTCGTACTATGTATGTAATATCCGTTTTCACAAGCGTTCGCATTTTTTTAATCCATAAAACGTCTTATACCTATATGAACCAGTGTTTGTCTAGACTTTCCGCTAGTTTTTAACAACAGTGTATTTTGTGTAACATTAGTATTCCGACCATAAACCTTCGCCCACGCACCACCGCGATTGTCGGTCGGTCTGACTGAAAACTATACACTCGTAAATAATCAACAGTTATTTAAACGGATGGCAAACACAATACTTATTATTATTATGTGTATTGTATTATGAACAGAATTTAATAAATTAATGGTCTAAAATTGTAATTTCAATTAAATTTACTTGTAGAGATTGTTCTAAAATGTACATGGCGTAAATTACATGTGCCTGAAAACTTAAACCACAATGGCCTATTATTGGTCATGGATTTAGATCAGGGCGATACGATGATGTGAAATGATTTGACGTTGGAATTTTGGCGTGATTTGAACCCGCGGCCCCAAGTTTCGGAAGCAGGGTCACTACCGCCTAAGCTAAGGGGCCGTCAAATGGAATTTATATTGTGATTTACATCCTTAAATGCTCCGGAAAAGCTAATAGGGAAATAAACTTGTAAAATATTGTAAAAATATTTCTACTATTGCTACCTTGAATGATATGGAAGCCAGTAAATGTGATGGTTATTGGTTCATAATTCCAAAATTAGCTTTTAAGACTGTGTTAATTAAAAGTGTTACTTTTCATGCCATCTTTTACAACCATGTATTCTGGTTTCCTGTAATAATTATTTTAATTTAATTATACAGAATTTAAAAGTGACTTAGCATTTGTTTTATCACATCATCATCGCCGTCACGGGCCATCACCTCCCCACTGCTGGGGCACGGGTCTCCTTCTAATGAAGGAAGCGTTTAGGCCTAGTCCACCACGCTGGCCAAGTGCGGGTTGGAGGACCCCAACACAAGCAAGCTAAGAGAGGTTGTAGGGTAAGTGGGCAACCCCACTGTCAGATGTTTTCAAACCGCCCGAAGGCCTCTGACTAGGCTTATCGACTGCTTCCAAAGCAGCAACCGGGACCCACGGCTTAACGTGAACGGCACTTGAAATTGTTCACCCATCCAATGGCTGACCGCTCCATGTGTTGCTTAACCTCAGTGATCAGTTACGATCACTGAAGCCAGCTTCACTACGGACGCTTCTTTTTACCACATAGATATTTACCTTTTATACCAAAACTATTTAATATTTTTTTAATTAAAGAAAGTATAATTGTTACATAGCTTATTAATTAAATGTACAATAATACTGCTAATTTAGCCCAGTTAAAAGAGAGAAAAGCATACCCTGTGGGAGTCCATTACGTTTTACGATCGAAAACTGTTAATAAATTGAATATTATTCAGTAAATTAATGACGGCAGTCAACTCTCGTCTCATCATGACACAAGTTGAGATTGTTACGAATTATGTGTGGATGAATTATTTATCTGAACCAGTGTTGCCAGGTCAGTTCTGAAATTTGTTTCTAAATATGGGTAATAATATAAAAATTCTGAATAAGTATTGGTATTTTAATCATCCCATGTAACTGTTAGACGTCCTCAAGACAAGTAGAGGCAGGATTAGGAAGGCCGAGGACAGAGTATTGTGGCGGGCGCCCCGTGACCGTGCCGGGTTGGAGGATCGAAGTTCTTTTTATTATTTTATATTTTTGCCATAATCACTTTTGTTTTGAAAGATTAGTTTTAGTATGTACTTAATTTAAAACGGCAATACGGCTCGCGACCTATCGTGAGTACAAATGCACCGTGAAAAGCGGGTGGCTCGTTTGCGACTCACCTCTGACTACCCCTTCGAGGATCGCGTATTGTAGAGAATAGCGTGTTGTAGAACTCCTTGGCAAGGGCCTATATCCAGAAGTGCAGGATTGTGGGCTGATGACGAGTGATAATGATTATAGTAAATGCATCATATTAGTCAAAATCTGTTTTAAGCATCGAAGATGAGAGGAAGCATCCGTCTCCTCCTTAAATAGTTCGTCGTTTAATAGTTTTTTTTACAAAGGCTTTATTATTATTATTATATGTTTTCTCTGTTTTTCACTCCTTTTGGAGGTTTATTCCCTATCTCACGGGCGTAAGCCAAGTGAGGAGGGCCTAATTTTGGGATGAAATGACGGAGGTTGTGAGGATTTTTCTGGTGATGCGGCATGTGTTTAATATGGTGGCTTTTTGTAGGGTGTAAATGATAGATTTTGGGATTATTATTATTATTATTATAGTTATTTTAAATAAGAATTCCCATTAGTAATTATTATTTCCCTATAATTACTGGAGATGCACGTGTTAGCGGAGTGAAGATACACTTTCAGTGGCCAACATAGATCCTTGTTGGCAACTTTTTTCTGATTTCCAACATGTTATAGCCAATAAAAATCACTTAGTGACATTTTACTACCTTGTTTTTTTTAATAATTTCCAGTGAATAATAAGTTTTCGGTCAGATGTAGACTATAAAATGTAGGCATTAAAGAAAATTTTATTCGGAATTTATTAGTTTTTAGGCACATGTTAATAGCTCATCATAATCAATTTGATGTAAAGCGGTATAAAAATTGTTAACACGTTCGTGGCTCCGACCAATTTAAACCAAATCATTCTCTGGGCTTTACCGTAATAAACAAAATTGTTGAAAATACAGTGATAAAAAATATTGTTTTTGGGCGTTTGACGTATCAAGTTCTCATAGTTGCAATGAAATCCAGTTTTGTCGGGACTAAAATATGACATACAGTTTCATATGAGTTCATTTCACGCAACACGCACTGTGATGCCGGGCATTGCATTCTAGTGAAGCAGTGAACTACAACAATGTCAGTCGAAACAGTCAAAACAGTATAAAAGGATTGAACGAGTTATCAATATACCTTCGTCATATTAAAAAAACTGCGAGTGTTTGTAAACTAACGACGCCGTATGTAAACGACGAGATCTTACAAATTGCCTGCGTCATACCTACTACCGACCAGATGGTCCAAGTGAAACTTATTAGTACGTATTAGATTTAGCACCAAATGTTCATCACATGCTCATGCTCATTGCAATTGCAATATTATGTTAGTGCATTTTCAGGATTCCATGGTCGAGAATCCATTTTCTAGACGGTAACGATATATTAAATTTGTTCGTCGTCGAACAATAATTTTTTCTAAATTCTGGTTTCTTAAGACTTTTTTGTGTAAGGTAGACAACTTAGGTCTACTACAGTCACGAGCAATGAAAAAGTTCCAGTGATATAGGTATACAACGTCAATGGCAGCGGGACTTTTTTATTGCTCGTAAGTGTAGTTTTAAGACCAGCTCTAACTACAGAATATTTAAAATTAATACTTACTATGCGGAACCTCTAAAACCAGAGCCGTGACTCAGGAAGCATGCGGCATCCACTAAGTGTGAGTCTGTTTTTTTTTGCAAAGGCCAATTTTAGGAAGTGCACGCTAGTTACATGTGTCGGCTTCGGATTACAACTTTAACGACCTTCTGTGACCGACGCAGGCCTTCGAAGTCTAGTAAGCTTTTACCAATAATAATGAATCGTATCCTAGCTTAGAAGACAGAGTACCAGATCCAATGAAGGTAAAGTGTATTTAGATGTTAAATATATATAAGATCTGTATAATGTTACATGTTAAAAAAAATACATTTTGATTTTGATTTTATATGTTGCGTGTAGAAAGCCCGTACAACATATCGAAATAACACAAATCAACGCTCACGAGCAATGTAAAAGTTCCAGTTTATACCTATCTAGGTTCATGATAAATTTAATTTGTGGTCGATTTAAATTCAATTAATATAGATAAATACCATCCCTACATTTCCATAAATCACTGAAGCACAATAGCGAAAAATTATACTTGCCAATTAAAATCGAAATCCTACCTACATCATAAGTTGTAAACCTTTTAATCATTCCGAAGGTTTTAAAATTGTAGCTCGAAGTAGCGACAACCATACGGACAATGGGTAAAAAAAGTAAAAAATTGCCATCTTACCTGCACAGAAATTATTAAATTTTAGACCTCCATTAATCAAATTTTTTTCGTCAAAAATTCAGGTACCATAACTTGGTATTGCGAGCAATGCTTTTAACTTTTTTTTATGCAGTCACCCCAAGATAACGTTTCTGGTAGTAAAAAATATTAACTTCGCTAACATTTATTCAATATTATTAGGTATATGTTATTATTTTAATATTTTTAATTAACACATTTGTACACAGTATGTATGTACCTATCCTACCTGAAATTTTTTAAGCCGAATTTAAGTCAAATAACTTATTCACTTTGATTTAAAAAATACAAGCAAAGTACCTACCTAACAACAAAAATAAACAATGTTGTACAATTAAAACGTCGGTATTTCACATACTTATTAACTTTTTTGTGCACATTGTATTGTAATAAACACTAGCGTACCTACATCGTGAATATCGATTGCAGTTTTAAAAAGCGATGTTTTTTTCACATGTTGTCGGTTTATTTCAAGGATCTTTGAAATAATAACGAAATTAGGATCAGTACGCCTTGTAATTGCTTGGTCAATAAAAAATGGCTAAGTGCGAGTCTTATTAGTGCACTGGTGTTCTATTGGTTATTGTTAAGTAACTTAATAATTATGTCAAGATCTTACAAATACGTAATTAGTACATAATCATTTATAAATAAATGTCAAAAAGTATTTGATGCGAATGTAGGTACCTATACCTACCTAATGTGTTAAATAATGCGTTTTTATGTAAAAAAAAGTTACTAGTGGTAAAAATCTAAATCAATGTATTCTGCTAGCAATAGTTTTATTAAACTATATTTACGTATAGGTATAGTATACCTTACGCTATTGCCCAGACAATCTAGCTGCACCATTTTGGTGCGGGCCCCCGCAACCGTCCAATTAAACCGCAGACGTACGTACATGTTTGTAGCGGGTACATGTTAATTATCCGATCCTAAGTTTTTGTCGGTGTTAAACTTTATATAATTCCGTTTATCCATCGGCTTCGTCCGATTTAGTGTTGCAGCGCGATAGGTCAATATCGATTATGTATCGATACTATCGATTCGATAGACTATCGACAGTTGAAGAAATCTAGAATGTATCAAAAAACTAAACAGAATTTACTATCGATAGTGTCGACCTGGCCAATAGCTAATTGGTTGCCAACCACTATACTATCGATATTATGTAGGTATTGTTGTTAACCGATAACCGACTGATAACCGATGTGTGGGGTTACCACCACCAAACATTAGCAATTAACAATCCTTAAGCAGCGTCGCTCGTTTGTGAATTCTGACGCAACTTGTATGGATCTGACATATGTGTGTAGCTTATGGATTATTAATTGCTAATGTGTCGGTGGTGGTACGGTAGCTGGTACATGATTGCAATACTACCTATCGATTCGTCGGCATCACTATTTTATAATTCCGTTTATTCAACGTTGGATTATTATCGGCAAGTGGCCGGTAATGTAGCAATTGAAGCGCGGTGCTTGTCGCGCAATAAAACTAATTTGGTATGTTTTATTAGCACGCTAATGGCCAGTGTGTTTACTCGTGGAATATACGATGGAATGCTACATTTTATATTTCAGTACTCTTACATGGGTTGCTAGAGGAAGGGTCTCGATAAAAGTTACATTTTAATGTTGAAATCGTTATTGTTTGCGTGAATACAACCCTTGCTTGAGGTAGCATGAAATATAGTGGATAAAAGCTGTAATCAATAAAATAATATACCTACCTGTTTACAAGTATGTCACTAGCTAAATTCCTTTAAAATTTCAAAAATTGTATTCGAGCTGTGCGTATTTACATGAAAATATAACCTTAATTGAAACGGTCTCACAATCCCTTATTCTGATTGCGTCACACGACGCATTCTCTCGAGTTCAGAATATCATTTCTGTACCTGCATTGTTAGTGTAGATCGTATGAGGGAGAAATAATGGAGTCGGTGTCATAACGACCCAACATATCCGTAAATATCACAAAAAAATATCTACCTGATGCCAGAGCAAGTAAGTGTTGAGAATAGTTGGGCGAAAAAAAACCTTCGGTTAATATGTGTGCTGGAGATTTAGATGGTTCCGTGACTTTGGTTCAGTTGCTTAGACGAGTAAGTTATTCAAAGCATAAAGGTAAGTCCTACTCAACGAAAATTCAGCCCAATCACAGCGCTGCAATCCATACTCACGTTCTTGCTTAGCTGGACGTTTTCAGGTGGGAAACTGAGAGAGTTTTTTAACCAACTTCAAAAAAAGGAGGAGGTTATCAATTCGTCGGGACCCTTTCTTATAATAAACTTTGTATCTGAGTTACTTGTAACAAATTAAAAAGTTATGATTACTATAATTTCGGGGTATAACGAGCATATCTAACATTTTAAGACATATTCTGCTTGACAATACCCCAGAATAATAACTAACATGTAATGTAACATTGCGCGTATTGTCTTCATTCGCTAAGGAACCCTGCACGCCGACTGCGCCCGCGCATGGCATATGCGCATTGCGACCCCGGCCGGCGGCCGAGGGTAACTCGATCCGCCGAGCACGATCCACTCGGAAACAAAAACTTCATGCACGATCACTTAAAATGCAACCTTTTTGTTGCAAAACCTCTGCGGAGATCGAGCCGCCCGCGCGAACTAAACTTTTTAAATATTATGTTAGTGTCTCCGATATCTTTATCTATAATTTTAACATTTATTCACGCATAATCGAACAAAGTGTAAATTAATACCTGCCTAATTTATCAATGATTGATATCGAATGTCTTTATTTTAGCACGGTTAACCCATAGGCTATCGCTTCTAAAGTTATGTCCTGAAATAAGCATAAAGATACATCCGAAAGAAATGTTAAACATCACTTATGAATAGATATTTAAAAAATTACTTCGATTTATTCACAAGTGTGTTAAATAACGAAATTTCTATTAAAATATTCAAAGAAATGTCAAATAAATACCGTTCAAATTCGTTTCTTAGAAAATTGTTTATCACCTCTGCCCTGACGCGGACCGGGGAGTTTGGACCCAACGACGCAAATACATATTATATATTTAATAATCAATGACATCCGAGTTAAAGTAAAATATGTATAATCCCATCAAAAAAATAAATGTAAAATGAGAGCCAAGTTCAATATTATGATAAATGCCTTGGCTGTTAACTTCAAACTACAAAAGAAGTGAGATCTAAATAGGTGCCAAGTTCAATGGTCAGTCCTGAAATTTATTTATAAGTAACAGTATAACATATCGTATCTTCTTATAACATAAAATAATGTATTGTAGCCTAAGGTCTGATTTGGCTAGTTTTTACACACAGCTAATTATTATGCCCGATCGCAGGCTTTCTACCAACAATTAAATTTTTCGGAATTATAAAATAAGGACCGACAAATTCTTGTAGGTTTAACTTGTGAAGGCTATATTCATATATGAAAACTTACTTACAAATAAATTACTGTTACTTATAAATACATTTCAAGACTGACCATTGAACTTGATGACGATAAGAAAAATAATTGCCAAATCTCGGTCCAACGGGAACGACTCTCAATCGAATTGTCCATTGCATTTTACGGAAAAATGATAAAACAAATTGAATTAATGTAACGGCCCGTGTATGGAGATTTATATGAGGTTTTTAGACGTACGGCATTAGCATAGCTTTCTACGAGTTTGCGTAACGATGCCATCCTAGTGTTATTGTACCTAGTTGAAGCTTTAAATAAACATTGTTTACCACTGTTGAAGATATTTAGAATAGGAACGCGACTAGGTATATACCTGAATAGGAGGTTTGATGCTAAAATTAATTAATATCTCATTTTAAGTGAACAAATGTATTATGTTCTTATGAGAATAAACGTTTAAACGTAGGTAAATCTAATATTTTGATGAAATATTTGACAAAATACTTTTTAAAAAGCTTCATTACTAAAGTATTTTCCGCATGTAATTCTAAACTCCTAAGTCCTACCCAGTAGTGGCAACCAAGCTAGACAAAGTGCGGGGGTAGGTGGTGACCGGGCTAGGGAGGGGCAGGGGTCGATTCGCAACGGCGATAAATCACGTTTTTACGTTTTTTGCACAACACTAGCGCGGCGCTGCATTGTACCGAAACGTGAGAAAACCGAGAGTGTGGCAATCGCTTCAATATTGCACGTGTTGACAGTTTTTTTAACGTAATATAACATTGAATTCATATCTACATTTTCGTAGCATTTTATTTATTTTATTACACTTGCGAGCAATGAAAATGACCACTCACTAGATAAGTGGCTATGAAAGTCGTGATGATGATAATGAAGTCACTGAAACTTTTCATTACTTGCGATCAATATTGATGATGAACAAAAAAAAACTATACTTTTTATGCTTTTTGAGCCAATAATTATGGCACTTATAATAAATCTTTAGAAAACAATCTAACGTAGCAGGTATCTACCAAAATGTGTTACTTCGTTCATTATGCAAGGCATAATCGAAAGTTTATTTTCTACTTCTGGGTAATGTTTGTTTAGGACTAAACACGATGCCAATAGCTACGTTATTTACCTACCTCAATTGATTATGTATTATATTCTACCATTTTATATATTATACCATCGATAATGCAAGGTGTGTTTGTAATATCACGATGAAAAGATTTAGCGGGAACGTGTTACCTCTAGCCTCTAGCATAGGGTAATACCATGGCAGTAGAGGGTAGATAATACCTACCTACATCTACCAAATACACCACAAACAGGTGCTGGACTGTGGGTAGGTGCCAAAGATATGCCTGACAAAGGTTTTTTTTAAAGTACCTACAATGTATACCATCGCTCTTACGGTGAAGGAAAACATCGTGATGAAACCTGCATATCTTGGTTCCCGGTTACCCCGTTTTTAAACATAGAGTAATTATCTAGTTCAAAAAAACACACACACACGCACTCACGCCTTGTACTAATGTACTCCCTTGCGGGGTAGGCAGAGGTGCATTGCTGCACCCACTTTTCGCCAGAGTGTTATGTTAGTCCCAATGTAATAAGGGGCGGGCCTATTGCCATTTTACGGGCACATCCAAGACCCAAGAACAAATATCTGTGTTTAAACAAATATCTGCCCCAGCCGGGAATCGAACCCGGGACCATCGGCTCAGTAGTCAGGTCACTAACCACTTCGCCATTCGGTCGTCTTTTATTATCTAGTTCAACTTTATCGATATTGAGGATTCTAAATAATAAATACTCTGCCGTAATATACTTACAGATTCAAACTTCAATACGGCAGGGTTCAGTAGCTGTGGAGGTATTATGAGCTCAATGCGTCCACAATAGAACTACGATCCATACAATCGCTTTACAATAAGTATGGATAATGTCATTTTACATGAACTGTTGCACGTTTTATCTATTTGTTACAAACAACAATGCGTATAACATACTTGTAACTATTCAAATATGAACCTTAAGTTCAACGGATAAAGATGTGATTTCATCCGTAGGTTTTTTTTACGAAGGCGTATTAAGAATAATTGTTTAACCGCCGTAAAAATACTGGTTGGTTAGACGTTTATTAAGTTACAATTACAATTGCATTTTTTGTTGGTCTGGTCTTATATTATTTAAGGTATTTAAAAAAAGGAAATCATGCTATGATATGTATAAATTAGGTATGTGATTATTTTATTATCTATAAAAGCAAATGTTAGAAGTCTTACTTTGTATACGTATGAGATATGATGAATACAAAAATGGTGTTTTCTAAAATACGACATATTTTTACCACGTTATCTGTTTAAAATTTCAAATACCTGAGAGTTCAATGCGGACAGCAATTCGTTCAAAAATCCGTTTGGATTTCGATTGTACATTCAAATATTTTTAAATTTCGAGTGCGATAACCGTTGAGGACCTCAAATCACATTTGGAAGTATAAAGAGGTCAGCGGCCTAGGTGAATGGGAGGTTATTTGATACAGATCCCTACAAGCATTCTAGACTACATCTGATGATTATTTATTACCTTCACCTTGCTAATAATATTCCACTGCTGGACATAAACGTGTCCTAAACAGCTCACAACACTCTGTACTGTGAATTCTACAAGAATAGGTAGATGTAATTCAATGACTAAGTACTTACATTTTACAGGAATTTACTTGAAAAAGACAACGCAGTCAAGCAATCATTTCATTACTAAATAAACACTTTTAACCTTGTCAAACTAACTAATCAACAATATTTAAGATAATAAATAGGCGATGAATACCTGACCATAGAAGTACATCGTTTATTGATAGTAAGTAGGTATAGTAATACACTCACGGGCAATGAAAAAGTTCCACTCACAAAATGCCGACACCAAATGACCCAAATTTTTTCAAACATTTAATTTAAAATTTAAACAAAATATTATCGTTTTTTGTTGGTAATATCCTAATGCTCTGTTAAATGTACTTCAATGTTCCAGAATGCGACATTAAGCTAACTTTTTCGGCGTAATTTGGTGCTTTTCTCAGTGGAACCTTTTCATTGCCCGTCAGTGTATTATTTTGCGTAATTAATAAACACATTCGGCTATTGTTTATTCCGTTTAGAGTAATTTATTGGTTTGTCTCTGTATTACCTACAGCTGTGTCCATTGAATAGAAATGCATCCACGCTTACTTACTTCTATAAATGTTAATAAATATTACTTAGTACAAACTACAAACCGACCCCGCTTTGTAAATATGAGACAGAAGGGCGATCAAAGCATATTATTTACATACTCCATTGAATTGAACAAATTAGACGGAGGGGGTGCACAAAGGCTGTCTCAAAGAGGATGCATTCGTTTGTTGTACCTCCATGCAAGTGAGCTGGATCTAGAATCTACACTGGAAGTAGGCTGACTAACTCATGCTGAATGCGCAAAGATGTGCAGTGTGCCGTGTAGATTCGAATCTCAGTTAAGCCCTTGATATAATGTCTTACCTATGTGAGCTTAATTAATAAGACTAATAAAGACGCGACGGTCGAATGGCGTAGTGGTTAGTGGCCCTGACTGCTATGCCGAAGGTCCCGGGTTCGATTCCCGGCTGGGGCAGATATTTGTTTAAAGACAGATATTTGTACTCGGGTCTTGGATGTTGATATTTATATTTAATATGTATCTATCTATGTATTTGTGTAGATATATCAGCTGTCCGATACCCATAACACAGGCTCTGCCTAGCTTGGGGTCGGGTGGCCGTGTGTGAGATGTCCCCAAATATTATTATTATGATTATAAAGGGTTTCTGATTTTTTACACTCGAGAGCACCTGCCATTGCCAGTCCATATGTCACTGGAACTTTTCCATTGCTCTCGAGTGTATAAGGAAAGTAAAATACATTTATCATGTTTTACGAAAACACACGACGTTTTACCTATCAAGTAAGGTGGTAAGAAAATTGTAGATTGTCGAAAAGCGAGCGTTTCGCTTGTGACTCTTGTGAGTCATTTTACTTGAGTAATCATAAATAGTGAGTAAAAGTAATAATGCCCGCGTTATAAGCTTTCGATTTCATTGATTTACCCTTTCCCGGGAACTGTGACTCATCTCAATCCTTATAAGTAATCGGTAACTGCAAATAAAATAATATACCTACTACGAATTACACCCAGTAAAGCAGCTTTAAGTTCTCGAACCTTAAAAATCACCCTTTATGTCTTGGTAAGAGGGTTCAAATCAGGTTTTACACAGTTCTCATAAAAGTTGTTTTGGTTTGCAACGGTTTTTAACGAGGAGGAAAATGTTGGCCAAATCCCACCATGAATGGACCCCCCCTTCTCCGGGGGTCACTCTATATGACGAAAAACTAAGTTACGAAGCTCTATTGTGCGAGCCACGACTCCATCTAGTTATAATAAACGTGCCAAATGCACGACAGCTAAATTTTATTAGTTTCTCGTCAGTATAGAGTAACCCGCCAGTCCCCTGCAGTTGCATCGCGGGACCCACTGGCCGAATGACTCAGTAACTCTTTGCTCTTGTTTTAAGAATCGGAAATTGCTCACATTATCCGTCGCATTTTGGTAGAGATTTCTTAGATCTTGTTCAGAGCTGCGGCTGTGAAGTAGAGTAAGTACAGTGAAGGTCAAGAACTCCTGACACCCCTATATAGCTATAACTACAACCCTCCCACTTAGGCGCCACCTATATAAAATAACCTTGAACTACATAAACCTTGTTTCGTTACTAAGACTTCTGTGTGTGTGTAAAAAGATGGCGCTAAATATCGACCTTTATTAATTTAAGCGCCATCTTAAATCAAATATTGGAACTAGCTTCATAAAGTTCATGCCAGAATGTTAAAACCTGTGTTGTTCACTTTTAACTATTGCAAGCCAGCTCAGTGTGATACGAAGTGATTGCATTTTTCACCAGTTTAACTACTTGACGGTGTGGTCTAATCGTTAAGGTATTCGGCTTTCAATATGGAGGTCCAGAGTTCAAATCTCTGGAAGGAGTGACTTTTAAAATTTATTTTTATGTTTTTCTTTGTTAATCATTATAGATAGGTTATTTTAGACTATCTTTATCAATATGAACAGGAAATAAAATAAAAACATAATATGTAAGAAAAAAAAAGCTTTATTTCACTAAACAAGTATATATTATTAGTCTGTATGCAGAATAATTATGAACAAAAGTAAACAAATTCAAAAATTGTAGAATTACAACAAAGAGAACCAACATGTTACTAAATTTCACAATTTACATCTCTTGTTGTTGTACAATTAAATTATAAATAAGCAACAATTTTATTTCTAATTACTTATAAATATGTAATCAATTATCTTAACAGTATGAACAATTATCTTACTAGTTACTAAATAAATTTTACTCATACTTAAACTGGAGACCCGTTAAATACCTACTAAACGTATAATAACATAGTTATAATGTTCCATTTCTTCAATGCGAGTTGTGCTGTTATCGTGTAGAAGATATTTCTCACGCAATGCAAACAGCAACCATAACATCATCTTTAAAATTCTCAAATTGATTCTTGTCATGCGTTTAGCTATTTTATAACAGTTCTTCAGGGCCCATTATAGGACATCCATCTTCGGTAACCTTTAAAAACAATAATTTGATCATGCCTTAATAAATATAATAATTGTGACATTATTACTATAGTGTAAAAAGTATATTATGATAATCTATAAGTAAAATAAATGAAAACCAATAATACTTATATAAAGTAACCAATAAAATTATAAAGAGAAAATACGAACCCAATGTTGTCCTGGCACTTAACTCAATTAACAATGACCTTGTTAATAAAATCGTTTGTCATCGTTACAAATTAATAATGTTGATAACAAATTAATAATGTGTATTATACGTAAATATAAATCAGATGGAATTAACAAAACCCATCTCAATGCAACAAAACATTCTCTTCAAGTCTACAATTTCAATTGAGAAATAAATCCAAAATACCCTCTGCGCTTATAATATTTCATATTGTAAACAATTATCACTACATAGATTATACTTTTGCTAATGAACCGCAACATATTCACTATTTTGCAAACGAGTTTAACAAGCTTCGTGGCGCAGCGGGCAAATGGTTGGTTTGCGGATAATTGCGACGCGGGTTCGATCCCAGATGAAAAACAAAAAGAATTTAAATTTTGTATTTCATAATATTATTGTTCTATGAATTCGTTAGTTTGTGTAAATGATGGATATTATCTAAATGATGGATATGAATAGGAGAATAGTAAAATAGTTCT
This sequence comes from Plutella xylostella, assembly GCF_932276165.1. Classification (NCBI taxonomy): domain Eukaryota; kingdom Metazoa; phylum Arthropoda; class Insecta; order Lepidoptera; family Plutellidae; genus Plutella; species Plutella xylostella. The sequence continues at coordinate 2,415,857 of NC_063984.1, read as the reverse complement.
ATATCTGTCTATAGACACGAGCACTACCGCAACATACGTCACACCGACAAATTGGCTTTGCGTAGTTAGAATTTCTATTTGAAATGCAGGGGGTCAGGTTTATCTGCACCTGACTGTACCTACCAGGCTGACTCATTGAAAATATCATACTGAAGAATGCTACCCGTAATGTTATAGGTAATATATAAAAATATGTTTACAAAGAGTGTTTTGGGTATTCATTATTAGCTACCGATAAAGCTCAATAAAATCCTAATTGATAGGTGTAAGACTACAATATACTCGTAACAATATATCTCCCCTACGTTAATAAAGTATTTATCGGAATTTCAACAGACCCTGATCGTGTAAATATGGGGCAAAAATAAATAACAACTGAAATTATTACTTGTCTGTCGGTTCTTTTGCCCTTTTCAATCACGATTGCCTCTAATCATGCCCGATTTAAGTTTTATACTTGAACAGCCGCCATATGTAAATGTTGGCGTCCTTCCTAGAAGCCGCCATGTTGGATTGTCCCTAATTATTTTTAATTATCGTGCGCAAGAGCATGAGGCATAGACACACGTGCATGCGGCCTTCGACAATTGTAATATTTGGCACTGAATCACGCACATAACCTACACGTATTTTTTATACATGACTCACTATCTCATGATTGCAGTACGTAATATTTTTGCGGTTTTTTACCTGTATTTCGGGGTTCTTAGAACAACAGGGTACTCGTAAATCATGCGATGGCGCCCTGTTATTTCGTTTGGAGTTCGCATAAATTGCGGGTAGAGGGCGGTAATTGCGCCGGCAACTATTTGAGGATAGGATGCGTACGCGCAGCGCCGCGGGTGGCGGCTTCCTCGTCCCGTCGCAGAACAGACAGTGCATTGAAGTAATAAATAAATAAAATAATAAAAAATAAATATAGTCATTTATTTCAGGCTAGAAACCCATATTAACATTTAACCCACTTTAAGATCACATAGAACCATAATCCCGTGATTTGACTTTTAATTAATTTTGTGCAATTATTTTGTTATAGGTAAGCATCATTCCGTGTTAGTCAATGCTGCTTGTGCTCAAGTACAGGCCAGATCATCGAGTAGAAGCAGTAAAGGTTGGTGAAACACTTTTGTTCGTAGTAAACTTCATAATTCGTAGCTTCTATAACAATCATTGCCTCCAAATTACTTTCAGTAACGTTAAAGCTGCAAGCTATCTCTAATGCATATTACAAACGTTTGTACCTTCTGCCGTAATACTATGCATAGTCTATGCCCACCCTTAACTACAAGGGGCATACGGCATCCATATTTAATTGGAATCTTAAAGTGCGTCCCAAGAAAACAAAGTAAGATTTAACTATTTCCGATCCATATGTCACTGCGCAGTCGTTACTTGGCTTCTGTAGTTTTTGCTCCGGTTTTAGTTTGACTTGCAATTTTTTGTTTCGACTTACAAAAGTTTTTTTTTACGCTCCGTCTGTGCACTTTTTTTCGGTCAATTTCAACTGACGCTTTTAAGTGTCTTTGAATAGTTTATAGGAAGTTACTTTCTTTACAATTTATAGTAGTAGTTAAGACGATGCACATTGTATGTTAATGTATATTGATACGATTGCCTGAAATCGCATTCACAAGCTAAGCCAGTTTGAGAACAATATGCGATTAACACAGAGTAAGCAATTAGGTATAATGTATGGTTTAATATTACCAGAAGTGGACAATTTACGGCTGACAATCATTTTAAGGCCACGTTCAGATAACAAGCGCTCAACGCGCGTTTTGGTAACGCGCGTTTACAACTACATACCTTTTATTCAGGCTGTACACATGCTAACGTGCATCGCGCGGAATAAAATGTATGTAGTTGTAAACGCGCGTTACCAAAACGCGCGTTGAGCGCTTGTCATCTGAACGTGGCCTAACACCACCAACCCACACTAGGCCAGCGTGGTGGACTAGGCCTAAAATCCTTCCTTCATTGGAAGGAGACCCGTGCCCCAGCAGTGGGGACGTGATGGGTCGTGATGATGATGAATCTCTATCAGATAAACATGAATCTCTATCAGACAGCCTTTATGAACAGCCTTAGTGAACATTATTAATTTATTATACTTATTACCTACTTATTGGCCGCGTTCGCTGCTTGTGCAAGCGTAAAAGTCACCTTTTACCCGCGAGCTGCACCGAGCGAGGGGCGAGCAGGTACCGGATAAAAGTTAATTGCCGTCGTACCTACACCACCTACGGACGGAGTGTACGATTCTACCTGTGCCTCAGTGTTAGGTCGGTGTACGAGCTATGTAGGGAGACGTTTTGGATGTGGTGATTTGTAGAAACTGATAAATAAGTAGTTTTTTTTTTTAATTATATATTTATTATTTTACAATTCGAATTACAGACATACAATCTATTAAAAACTGGAACTGAATTTGTAATCCCATACTGTGTATCAGTATGGGATTACAAATTATAGAGAGCGTATATTAGCTTCATTGCTTTGCCACTTCACTTACCGCAATTTGGAACAACTCTCGTCTTTTTCCTCTTCTTCAGCATGTAGCAATCTACTGCTGGACGTAGGCCACTGGATGCTATCTACAGCTTTCCGCATCTAAACATTATACAGGGTTATTTGCAAGTAGACCTGATCCTTTCAGGAGGTAATAGAGGAAGGCATTTCCAGTCGATTATACCCTATACCTTCTCTCTATATTATCAGCCACATCTCGCAAGTCGTCACCCTATCTGGTATGAGGGCGTCTTAAACTACATTTTCCTAATCGCGGTCTCCACTCCATCAGTGGACCAGCAACACTGAACATTAGCAATTGACAATCCTTAAGCAGCCGCGCTCGCTTGTCAAATCGGATTTAACTTGTATGGATCTGACAGATGTTTGACAGGCGACCGACTCATTGTTAATTGCTAATGTGTCGGTGGTGGTACGGTGGCTGACATAGCCACATCCAAACCCAACCCTGCATTTCTACATCCACGAATCTAATCTTATTACCTACCTCCTTACCTGCGCGCGGTCCGTGCGAGTAACATTTAATTGACACAAAATCCTGCCGGGCTTGTGTGGAATTTATCGTATTACTTAACTCATGTCGGCTTCAAAAAACCTCTACTTATTTATAGCCAGTTTAGTTTTTTATTCAATTTTAGTTGTTGAATGCAGGTTTTAAAGGGCGAGAAGATATACTGCGGCTAACACTGGAGTTGAAATCAAATTAGGTACCTACCTAGGTAAAAAACACTTAAAATAGAAGAAAATCCTTTGAAGGATTTTGGAAAGTGATTTGGCTGAAAATTATTTGATAAATACATACACATTCAACGTGAACGTGACGAATGTGAGTATTGACGCGCCTTCGCATCAATCAGTGATAATATTCCTCCATGCACCTGTAGGTACCTATGTATATGTATCTACAATCCGCCAAGTCCCGCAACCAGACAGTAACCTAAAACCCAGTATTCGATATCGGCACACTCCCGTCGAAATAATCTATTTGAGCATAAACTGACCCCCAAACAAAACTATCTGTAGAGTAACAAAAAAAACATTACCCATTTCAACTTTACCATTCTCGTGTATAAAAAGCGCGCCACAGGTAGACGCGCCCGAACAATGCGAGTTCCAAATTTAAAAGCAAAAAGCCGGTAATGAGCGCACTGGCTGCCGATAATGGTCTCCTTTTGTCTATGCGGCCAGCACTTCGCCTGACAGTTGACGCAAAAAATTAACCAACCTTTTTGCTCCCAATTCTTCATGCTGTACCCACTTATTATTATCAAGGACCTCTTTGTTAGTTTGTACATCTAACTTAGTTAAACACTTGCACAGATACGAGTCGGCTTTGGAAAGAATTGACAGACTGAAAACAAGGAGGAAAGACCTAAAAATTCCGATATGCCCCCGGATAAATATAGTGAAGCACTCATCTAGATATCAGGCTCTTCATCTGTTCAATAATTTGCCCTTGGAATTCAAACAAATTAACTCATATATTTCATTTAAATTAAACTTAAAAAATACCTCATAGAAAAGTGCTATTACAGTGTTGAGGAATACTTAAATGATAAGGGACATTAACTCAGTTCTTTTTTTATTTTGTTGGTAATTTTAACGTTAATTTATTGTGTCTTTTATTTCTGAATAAGCATATTGTTAATTAATACTATTATTTTTGTAAATGTTGTAAATTGCTAATAAATCTAATTAATGTAAATTTATTAATTCTGTATTAGGTAATGATTTTTGTAATGATGTTTACTATAATAATTTATTTATATTGTTTTAGTTTAAGCTGTAAATATTGATTATGTAAATACTTTTTCAAATACAATGTACATTGTTTTATGAAATAAATAAATGAAATGAAAAATGAAATGTTGCATGGGTCAGTAAGACAAACCATAATCTGTGTGTTTGTCAGATTCTAATTTGAAATTATTTTGTATGGCACAAAATGATAATGCTCGGTCTGTTCGATGATAAAATACAAGTTTTAGAGACAATATAATTAATTCAAGATTATTCAGATAGCAGCGAGTGTATGGGTGTGAATTACAGTTACCACAAATCAGTAGCTCCACACCTAATTGGACGATTCCTAGACAGATATAGAAGAGGGTCGTACATCACATCACCTATCCTATTAGTGGACTATCATATTGTATTTCGGCCCAAATATGCATAGGTTATTATTTTATTATTCGCGTCACAAATATGAAATGTTATGCTAACGACCTATACCTATGCACACATACTAAAATAAATGAGTTGCATCACCACTATTCAAAGAAAAGCGAGATAAAAATTGCTACAAATTATTGTTTGTACCTACGGACTAAGTATAAAATTCTAAATACAGTGGTTAAATTAAATTTATCTGTAGTAGGTAGTCTGGCCGAAAAGCCGAAACTCTAAACTCGGCTCTACAAGTAGTTATTTTTTAAATAACAAATTCCGAATTGCCTATTTATGTGAACTGTGAATATTTTTAATAGGGTTTCATTTATCTGTGTTGTTTCCGGCGTTACATATTCCTAATATATATATATATATATATAATTAATTAATTAGAAAGTGTATATCTGTTTATGACACTCATTACCATACTGGCCTGTGCAATACTCGTCTTGAAGAGCAATTTACGTAAGTTGCTAGTGTTTTGGACTAGATATTTTAATGCCATCTTGTACGCAGGTGTTCGATTAAAGAAGATCTAGATCATTAGGATTAGATCTCAATCAATATGAAATGCGTAGCAGATAGTTATGTTAAAGATTTCCTTTTGATGAAGAAAAGTTTAGCACTCGTTTATTCTATCGAGCATTTTTCATCAAGCAACTTTAGTTGAGTATCTATTCCAGACACAAAACATAAATGTAACTCAAATTATATAAATAAAATATGTTGAGTATCTAAGCCTCATAATCATAACAAATATCTTATGCAGATGGGCGCCAAATCTCATCAATTCATGACTTTTTATAAACATTCTAAGAAAACTATACTGATACCATTAATCCACTTTCTAATCTAACAAATAGCATAATAAAGTAGGAGACGATGCGAGACAATAAATTGGCGTTTACCGTAAAGTGAAACGCAATAATTCCAAATCAGATCCATTTATATAAAAACGCACGATATATGCTCACTAAGATAAATGTCATTATTAAAAAGAAAAGCGGCACCGAATAATAAATCGACTCTTTAGGTAGCGCCCGCGCAGCTTTTGCGACGATAATTCTATTGGTTTAATTCACTCTATTCTGATATCAATAAACGCCTTTAAATTCTATGCTTTTATGATGATTTTCCGTTCTTCTAGTGAATGTGCTGTTTAGCATAAATTGACAATAATCTGTTGGTTAATTATTTTTAGTCGAGAAGAGCGAGTTGTCTAATGGAAAATTATAATAATAATAATAATATTCATATGTTTCTTTTCAGTTATGTGCTTAATCACAAATTAAACTTAGTTACTACTATGTGTTTTTATTTTATTTACGTACCTACCTGTGTTTGGTATCAAATTAAGAAAACAATAATCACATTGAATGAAAATAATTTGCATAAACTCCTACATCATCAACTTTTTTTTGAACATCCTGTGAAAGAACGAACTATATTGTTCAAATCGAATGCCACCTTACCTCTATCAACCAAGGTAACTCATCTGTCAAGTGAACTCATCTCGAGTTTTTACCTCGCACCCAAAAGTATTACCATTTAAAACTGGCAGAATTGGACCAAGACCCTTCGCACTTTGAAATAAGAAAAAAAAGTTAAATAAGTAAACGTAAATAGTGTTTCCACTACCTTCTGTTAAGGGTATAAGTGCTATTTCGGCGCGACTCCGAATCCGTGTGAAGTTATGGAATGCAATGGATTGCGCTTTGTTTAGTTACGAGTTTAGGGTTCCGGAACATTCAAACTTGAGCCAATATTTTTAATTTTTAAATAAATGCAATTTTATATTTATTGATGAAAAATCTTATAAACAATAAAATAAAAAAATTAAATATAGTTAAGTATACATAATTTATATACCTAGTTACTCAAAAATTCCACTCCTGATCGTACCGGGCCACCGGGCTCAAAGGTCCCCATTACAATTTTATAATTAAATTAGTTATTATATTTTCAGAAAAATTACGATTTCATCATCTAGTAGCATAGAACAACGCGGACTCAGGTATTCATATTCAATGTCTAGTAGTAAGTCAGTAACTTTTTTATTTCTATAACTACCCCTGTGTAAGTAGTTTTCCGTAAATAATAAACGTAATTTTACTTAATAGTGGTGAACTATGCATTTATCAGGCTATGTATCCACGTATCGTACAAACATCATTTCAGCCCGTCTAGTACACATTTGATAGTTTATCGAAAACTATAAAGGTTTACGTTTTCTCGCATACAAAGTGGCGCCTCTAGCGGAAACTATCATTAAACTTTTGACATATAATGTATGCAGATGACAAAAGGAAACCTAAACTTTTTTTCGTTTTCAATAATTGCAAAGCACGTACTACACGATTTTTCAGAACTAATGATATGGGGGACGTTTTCATGACGTTTTGAGTTTGGCAGTTTTAGAGATGTCCGAGAGTATGTAAAATCCTATCGACTTGTACCTATCGATATTTGTACGGGTCAATTTGTATGTGTCAGATTCAACACCGACATTGATGATCAGTTCATCTTGCAAACAATCTATCCGAGCCAAATAGTCACAGTCCTGTAATATAATTGTTTTTGTTCTATCAACCAAACTCAAATGAATTACAAATTCATGACATTTAGAGTTTAAAACAGCATTCTCGGCAACATTCTCGGCATTTTGACAAAAGCAAACCAAATGACAAAAAAACCGGCCAAGTGCGAGTCGGGCTCGCGCACAAAGGGTTCCGTAGCAGCAAAATTACAGTTAAATCAACCTATCTCAAAAACTATAAGAGATACTTTGATCAAACCAAAAATCGTTGAAAGAGTTAATTAGCATGCATCACCTCTATTTTTTTTAGAATTTTATACCCCGTAGTTATAAAAATAGAGGGGGGGGGACATACTTTTTACGACTTTGAGAGCTGATATCTCAAAAACCGTTCACTTTAAGAAAAATGTTTTTTAGAAAACTTTATATCATTTTAAAAGACCTTTCCATTGATACCCCACACGGGTATGTACATCGAAAAAAAAAATTTCATCCCTCAGTTACATGTATGGGGGGCCCCACCCCCAATTCTTTTTTTTACTATTTAGTGTCATATTTTTGTAGCGGTTCATACAACACATATTCCCATCAAATTTCATCACTGTAGTACTTATAGTTTCCGAGTAAATCGGCTGTGACAGACGGACAGACGGACAGACGGACAGACGGACATGACGAAACTATAAGGGTTCCGTTTTTGCCATTTTGGCTACGGAACCCTAAAAATCAGACCGAAATTTTCCAAAAACAGACAGATAATAAAACCATAAATTAAACTTAAGGTAGATTATTAATAAAATATATTAATTTTAATATATGTTATTATTCTGATTTTATGAGAAAGTAAGTAAGAAATATTATATAACCTACTTACTAATACAATGTACCTAATGCAATGTAAAAATTTCTAATATTTTATCGATTTTAACGTCGACTTTGATGTGTCCCATCTCCAGTACGTTCCATTTTACCAAAGTGTGTACTCAAGAAATATATATTATCTGTGGTCGTTGTCAATAAAATTACAGATTTAACAATATTATTCATGCGTAAAACGGAAATTTTTAAAGTGTCACCCATGTCTTAAACCCTGAAAAAGAGCGTAGACGGTCAGGTACAATTTTAAGGTTAAGACCATAAGGTAAGTATACGTTTTAAGACAGTATAGTACGGAACCTTCATAATAAATTTAAGGTCGTAACTGAAGCGATCCAATAAGGATTATTTAGATGGGATTGCTGGCCATTACAGTTTTTGTGCATCGATTTATGATATTAAATGTTTGAGAAGATACATTCAAACATTATATTAGGTAACAATGTAGATTAGTATGTGAAATATACGTTTATTAATAGATAGTGCATTTTATATTGGTAATACAATAATAATACTTATAGGTCTTCCGTTCTGATCATAATCATTCTGAGACCTGGTAGTGCAGCTATAACGAAATCGGTTCACCAGCAAGCCTTGAACAATTGTTATTTTTCGGCTGCGTTAAGTTGGTAACCATAGACATAAAAATGAAAAAATAAGCCTTTTAAATTATTTTATTTTGTCCGGCGGTAGCTTCTTTCAGTGCGGCGGTTTTTTATAGAGTTTTAAGTTGTTGGTTACCTTAGTTCATACCAAAACCATTCCTCATCTCATTTAGATCATGTGAAGAAGCGAGAACGCCTTTCCTGCGGTCACGCAATCAGAATTCAATTTTAAACATTCGTAAGTCTATGTTAAAGTTTTAGACGGCTATAAAGATTTAATTGGGTAAGTTTTACGATTGTCGAAGCTTGGGCGAGAGGGGGTAAGGGCAGGGGTACAGGGGGTGGCAAGAGGGGGGAGGGGGGGGTTTACAAAAACATTTGGTGGCGCGCACCATTCTGCTTGTTTTTGTTGCCTAAGAATTTACGAATACTCGCCATGAATTTTGTTTTTGTAATAGCCGCCCGAGTTGCGGAGATTGCATCTTTTTTTATCTTCCTTCACATCCGTGGTTGTTTTCAGGCATTCACGGAATTGATTTTACTGAAAATTGTTTGCATGTGTTTTTATTTGGAGCTTATATTTACATTACGTATAAGAAATGGCCATCTCTGATGCGATTAAACAACGTACCAACAACTACTTAAATAAACGATAAACTATCTTTTAATTTTGAGCAAGCCTTAAAGTATTCCTCGTTCTTCCAATTAGATTTGAAATAGGTATCATATGTCCGTTGTACCTACCTAAATGCTTCATTATTTAAAACCTGTGGATTTTTCTGAATATATAAACAAGTTTCATCATCATCATTGTCTTGTTTATGTTTATCTTAAAAAATAACAGTATTTTATTCATAATTAAAATAACAGAGATGACATTAATTTGTAGCTGTTGCACAAATTCGTAGAAATAGATTAAAGTTATTGCCTAAATCCTAGCGCCAAATCTAGACCTTTGTAATCTGTATAATATAATTGGTTGCATAAAAATTTTTGATTATTGCTTCGGAATATTAATCGTGCTTTCAACTGATAATTAAATATAACAATGGTATTTTCCATTTGTAATTGTTAATAATAATATATGATTATCAGATTTCCCTTTGTTCTAGATCCATCCAGAACTCGAAGGTCTTTGTAAAATAAGAGTAATGTACGTTTAAGAACACACTCTACGACGTTTGGAAATTCGGGAAACAACACTATAAAAAGTTACGAGGCAAACTTTATATGAAAAAGTTAACAAATCGTGATGTTTAAAAAGTCAACCAAAGTTGTTCAGAATGACGAGATGTGCACTTTAACATGGAACACCCTGTAGGAGAATGACCCTCTCATCACTACATCGCTAAGAACTGTGACCTTATTGCTAAACTCTAGTCAGCCACGAATCAGTTAAGTATAGGTAACCTAAGTTAGGGTCATACCTGGGCAGCCAGACTCGAGCCGTGTAGGCTATAATTACACCTGACCTCGCTTCATCGGAAACATTACAAATAATAGCAATTAGATTATGTTCTTAAAAATGCCAATGAATAAAAACTATAGTCCACTATATAGTAAACTATTTAAAAAAACATCCAGTTTGTTAATTTATTTTAATTTGATAAGGTTATCGTGAAACCAATCGTTATTTTTCATGGAAACGTCTCCTTTTGAACCAAATTTATCGATAGTTACAGTTAACGGAAGTAGGTATTACCACCTCAGCTAATATACCTAATAACAACCAACGTACCTCCGATTGGTGACAATGGTATCTGAACGCCTGCGATTGGTGGAAACATGATGTAGGCTGGTAAAGTAACGAAATGCCTAGTCATTATCTCACGTCACGCGTTTCTGATCGTTGTAATATACAATACTTAATGCTAGAGGCAGACGGATGATAAGTATAACACAATACAAAAAAAAAACATTAATTACTCATAGTAGTTTTATAAATTAACTAACACGACAGCTACATGTAAATGAAAAGTGCGCTAACTTATAAAATTACTTTTGTCCGATTATTCGTATTTTTTCTCAACATCATTTCCTGGTTTATTCCTTTCTAAGCTAACTTGCCACAGCCAGACACAGAGACGCAACAAATTTATCTCCATTAACACCCCTCTTTTTCGGTGAGGATTGTTTTTGTGGAGCCGCCGTGACACTTTCCCGCTAGATTGAAAACCGGAAGCGCGCCTGCCTCCATTTTAAAACTGGGTCAGCGCCGCATCCGCCGCCGTCCTACCCTCCCACAGCCACAGTGACTGTGAACTCATGTCAGTCTTATGACCTCATGTCAGGTATTTAGATACTAGTTAGTTTGCGGTCGGAGGGCCGTGATTATTCTTTCTGTATAACTCCCGATCTTGCAAAAGACATATGTACTTAGTTAGAAATTAATATCTCAATTTGTTTTATTCGTTACGTCTTACACTATGAATATATTAGATAAAATATGATCGTCACATCATAAGTAGGTAGGTACTATTAAAGATAAACCTGCCTACTAGGATCTAATAAGATTCGTAATCTGCTAATACCACAGGTGTTTTTTTGGATAAATTTATTGCTTCTATCTTAAAATCCATTAAACTGAATATTAAAAAATACAATCGCGTGATTCACGACAAAAACTCGAAGAGCAATTGGACGATTACTCATTTGCATACGGCTTACGGCCATTATCCACCGAAAAGTTCCAACTATTTGTGCGTTTGCGCAATCTGCGTTTAAATAATTCTTAGTATCATACTGATTTTGAAAAAAGAATCCAAAATAAAGTACTGGCACCTGTCGCCGGGAGCTGTGTCAGGTTTGCGCATTTTTTTCGCTAAAGGATGGGAAAAGTTATCGATAAATAAATAAATATGTGGGACATCTCACACACGGCCATCCGACCGACCGAACTAGGCAGAACTTGTGATATAGGTGTCGGACAACTGATATATCTACACAAATACATATATTCAACAACCAGACACAAACCGGAAGATGCAACTAAAATATGAGTTAAGACTCAACACCATACCTACATACAAAACAACATTTATGTAACATATAAACAAACTCACATTACCTACAGACACAGAAGGAATAATACATAAAACCACTAATCAAATCCCCGTACAGTATGTACCCCCGGATGGTCGAAAAGGGCCGCATCTCAGCATGTGCGTTGATAAATGCGGCAGTCTGGTTTTCAGTTCTAACTGCTCGTTGATTAGCCATTAGTTCATTAGAGAATGCCCTATTAGCATACCGTTTTAAAGTAAACAAATTAATATTCATTTAATGGCTGTCTCATAGTGGTTCACTCGACAGATTCAGGTTAGTCATGACTTATGTTAGTCTGAGGTATAGTAATCAATGAGCTTAGAATTTAAAAAAATAACTTGGTTTTATATTTTTTCGTCAATTAGGTAAGTGAAATGGTTTCCGCTTACAACTTTACCTTAAGCATTTTTGTCAGTTGCATACACGATAATAATGAAATCAACAATCAACGGGCAGAATAGACCAATATCGACATTCTCGCCATCTCTACACTCTGGTCATTTTGGTAATGGCGTGTCGAACAATGCCTGCGCCCGCGCCGCCCGCGGGGAGGGGGGGGTGCAAGGGCAAGTCGCCCAAGTGCCCTTCAAGACGATAGGTCACCTTGCCATACCATACTAGCTTTGCCGTCACCCGCAACCTTATCACCGACCGCGATGGCTCATAGTCCCACTTCACAAAAAGGTTAAGGCTTTGCAGGTCATCTATGTACCTGCATTGTCGGCGCAAGCTGACACCCTATAGGAGTGGTATTTATTGTTTTATTCTATTAGTGCTAAGGGCGGTTTTGCGTTGATTCCCGGCTTTGAGTCTTAGATTAGGCGTGACAGGATAATTCAGGGTGGTTTGAAACGTTTCGTTTTTAGAGCAGTGCCAAAGTAAGCATGCAACTTTTTGCACTTTGGCTTCTTCTAATGTTGAGGTTGGGAGAAATGTGAAGGTTACATAGTTGCTTTTGCGTTATCCTTGTACACATATGTACATATAAGTAAAATTCGCTCTCATGATTCTACAATCTCGAACTACTCAGACCGGAAGGCAAATTTTACGGATATTTACTACGATATAATAGTTATACATCTTAATAATAATGAAGATTCATAATATATTTACGTGGAAAGAGCATGTTTGCAGAAAATCACACTACATACATCAAAAAGGGTCATACTCGTATTCTCACACAGGAAAAACTAATCGTTTTTCTTTTTTTAAAATTAGAAACAATTAAAGCCGGATACTTATTGTTTGTTTCACAGGGGTCTCCGCCCATATTTACACTTATTTCGAAGGTAAGCTAAATAAGCGTTATAAATACCAATTTAGTGTAAATCTCATTTTGCCTTGGCATCGCATTGTTGTTCATTTCTTGTGCGGTCGTGAAACAAATTTAATTATCCTGCTGTTTTTTTGTCGATGCATAACGATAATTTTTATAAACACGTTTGCTTTTACAGAAGATTTTTCAACTATGTCGATATTTCTTAGGTATAACAAATAAAAACCTTAAGATATTCAAGTTAGTCAAGATAGTTCTAAGTATTTGTTCATTAAGTTTGTATGTAATTGTAATAAGTAATAACTTATTAAGGCCTTAATATTATTTTTACTCTCAAAATAATATCGATTCCGTAAATTTTAAATTAGGTAAGTATTGAACAGTTGAGTATTAAACAAGTTTCATCTTTGAACTTGTTCTGTTTATTACCGGTCATCACTGAACAAGCGGCTAGAACGCTGCGTTTATAAAAAAGTAATTAGAAAATGATGACTACTCGCAAACATATACATTTAAAGGTGCTGACCTATCAATAGAAAATTTAAAGGAAAAACCTGAACACTACACATTTGTATATTTTTTTTTTTATAAAATGCTATTTTTAAAATTGCAGTTATACAACTTTCATCGAAAACGGCGTAATTGCCTATTTGCTCGGATAGAATAGTTTAGAATCATTTTCCCTTAGTGCCGAGTCGTAAAAATGATAATATGATGGTTTTTTTAAACAACAAAGCAGAGCAACAACGAACTAGAATAATGACAAAACAGTATTGGTGATTCCAAAACAAAGCTTTGCTAAGAGTTTATCCTGCATAATTTTATTATTTATTTTACAATATAAGGAAAACCTAACTAATTTAATATATAGATAACATTAAAAGAGTAACTTATGCACAAGTTTCCACCTCTAACAAATTAGGTTTTAATTTATAACCGCTGAAAAACCGCCGCGTTCCAACCGCTCGTCTGCCCGGGCCACTCCCATCCGATACGGTACGTAGAAGAATGTGTAATTTATACGGGGGCCGACGGCCGCGGCTATTTCTATCCGGTACTGTTAGGTTGTGTCGCACTGTCGCCGAATAGTGGGGATCTACTGCCGGACATGCCGGGAGCTGCATGACAAGCCAGTGAGCTACCACCACTGAGTTTTTCAATTAATTATTATTATTAATCATTTATTATCAGGCAACATGGGGCCCATAGATAAAATACACAATTATCAATATAACAATTTATATAGTGCGCCCTGCACACAGCTTCCGTACCACCACTCACAGATTAGCAATTAACCATCCATAAGCAGCGTCGCTTGCATGTCAAATATCTGTCAGATTCATACAAGTTTGGTCAGATTTGACAAACGAGGATCACTGAAGTATTATTTATTGCTGTTCGGTGGTGATAACCCAGTATAACTGTTTACATTCAGAATTTAGAATATCTTTCTATGTATCTAACGCATTAGTACCTATAAGTCGTTAGGCACTAATACCTAATTAACTATTATAAAAAAAAAACAAACACTCACGCCTTGTACTAATGTACTCCCTTGCGGGGTAGGCAGAGGTGCATTGCTGCACCCACTTTTCGCCAGAGTGTTATGTTAGTCCCAATGTAATAGGGGGCGGACCTATTGCCATTTTACGGGCACATCCAACACCCGAGAACAAATATCTGTGTTTAAACGAGGTAAATATCTGCCCCAGCCGGGAATCCGGAACCCGGGACCTTCGGCTCAGTAGTCAGGGCCACTAACCACTACGCCATTCGGTCGTCAACTATTATATTTAATATGTATTTGTGTAGGTATACCCATACCCATATTACAGGCTCTGCCTAGCTTGGGGTGGGATGGCCGTGTGTGAGATGTCCCCAAATATTTATTTTATTATTATTGTATAGTTATTATGTAATCCAGCTCTCGGTCTATAAAGAGCAGTACCGATTTAAGATCAGACTTAATTTATTTTAATTAAACTGGAAGGTGCGTTGGTGTTTCTCAAAACTAGTTTTTTTCCTCAATTTCGATGGTACCTTCTCTTGAGTATGCTTTTCTACTACTTAGACTCAATAGTTTTCGATATTTAATTAAAATAGTGTATTAAACAGAAAAAAACAACAAAATAAAAAATACGTTATAAAACTTACGTTATGTTATGTTATGTTTACGTAATTTTAACTACTCTTCGAAACTACATACGAGATTTATTATTTACAAAGTTAAGTACTAACATTAATGGATAGTATGGATATTTTTAAATAATTATAAATAAGTACCGGATGGTATCTGATACCTAATGGCTACAAGCAACGTTGCTCTAAGCTACAATCAATATATTTAAGTCTAATACATTGTGATACCTAAGGCTTATTGTTGATAAGATTAATGAATCCATTACCCGGCCCCAAGATTCATATATTACCTGTCAATTGAGCTAACTAGAATTAAAATATGTAGGTACTTACAAAAAAAAAAACAATAAATTAACTGAATTCGTGAGCCATTGTTCATAAGTAATCATGTTTATGTAGTCATTGTTGACTTGACGATGATGGCATACAGGTAATCATTTTTTTTTTATACATGTAGCCTAGTTTGTGTCCCATTGACGACCGAATGGCGTAGTGGTTAGTAACCCTGACTACTGAGCCGAAGGTCCCGGGTTCGATTCCCGGCTGGGGCAGATATTTGTTTAAACACAGATATTTTGTTCTCGGGTCTTGGGTGTTGATATTTATATTTAGTATCTATCTATCTATGTATTTGTGTAGATATATCAGCTGTCCGACACCCATAACACAGGTTCTACCTAGCTTGGGGTCGGATGGCCGTGTGTGAGATGTCCCCACGGTTATTATTATTATTATTATTACTGCTGGGCGAAGGCCTCCTTATGTTTGGTCCAAATATCGCGATCCCCCGCAACTTCGGACCACTCAGGCAAAAACTTGTCAATGTCGTCCCGCCATCTCCGCCTAGGTCTTCTTCGGCGCCGACGTCCGTCACTGGGCAGTCTGGGCACCCACTCGGTGACAACTATGGCCCACCGGTCCGGTAATCATAAATACTAAAAATACCATGTTGCTTTACTTATGAGCCTTCTAAGGGTCTTCCAAATGGCTTAAAAATTCTCACTCCGTATTAGCTCCGCATGCAGTTTATTCGCACATAAAAAAGCTTTCCAATTCAAAAACGTTACCAATAAGAGGATCCCACAGCTGCGGCCAATCAGCGCCGGCGCGTGGTGCGCGACGCGTGCGCGGGCGCAGGACGGAACTCAGGGTCACTCTAGCTTACGGAAAACGAAGTTTGGGATTGATGTGAAATTTTACGTTTTCCAGGATCCTGACATCTAGCGGATGTTTTTAATGTTGTTTCTTTATATAAGTATACCTAACCTGTGCAGATGACAGATAAAAACGTATTTTTTTAAATTATACATAGAGCGAAACCCGTACTAGATGTATACTCTATCTCCTTGTATTAAACGTATCGATTGCATAACAGCTCTGGTTTGTTTCTTTTTTTACTAATAAGGCCTGGGTCTCCTATTTACGCCGCAGGTCACGTCCAGCGTCACGCCGTAGGCCGCGTCACGATGCTCACTATAGAAATGTACTGATGCGGTCTCCCTCACACGCCGACGTTGGCGCGTAAATGTAGTGAGCATTGTGACACGGCCTGCGGCGTGACGCTGGACGCGACCTGCGGCGCGTAATAGGAGATCCGGGCCTAAGCTAGAGTAACCCACACTGTTGCGGCGCGTGCGCACAGAATCAGAGGGTAGACAGGTTCCTTTCCTGTCAGATGGTGTTGGTATTCATTAATTTATCGGAAGATAATGGCGCCGATTCTGAAAATGAAGATATTATGTACACATTATCGTACATTGGAGTCACTAGGAATGGCTGCCGGAAATAAATATAACTGCTACCCTATGTAAAGAACTTCGTTGTAACGGTCTCCTGAGCGAGTTAGAAGATGAAATGAAATCTATATCGATGGTTTCATGTATGTAACTGCTTTACTCTGCTTTCAAGACGGGCGGTACAAATTTAATAAACAGACACGTTAAACCTACCTATAACACCTGACTTTTGCCGTCGGGGTTTAGAAATATAACTACTAGCATTAGCACATAGTTGCGGTTACGTTGCCACGTCGATATTACAAAACTAGCTGTTCCCGCGCGCTTCGCTTCGCCTTAAAAAAAAATCCCGTGGGAATTCCGTGATAAAAAGTAGCCTATGTTCTTTCCCAGGGTCTAGACTATATGTATACCAAATTTCATTCAAATCCGTTCAGTAGTTTTGGCGTGAAAGAGTAACAGACAGACAGACAGACAGACACAGTTACTTTCGCATTTATAATATTAGTTAGGATAGTACCGCCGCGTCCTAGAGGGGTAAGAAGAGAGGGTGGGGGGCCCCTTACCGCTGTAATTCAAGCTTACTTATTTATATGAGTAATGTGATTCCCGGATGAACCAGTATTCATACACTCAATGTGACTCATACTGAAGTCTTGAGCACTGACTCAACATAGAGAAAGGGGGGTGACTTTCATGGAAGTTTAGATTGGTGTTTGTGAGTCAGCCTATATTATCTTACGAGTCATTACATTAGATTTCTATGATTACCAGTCTTTAGTATGTACCGTAGATAGTAGTAGTTACTATACTGCGATTCGCGTAAAATTACCTCATGAGATGATAATTACAATAAATATTGTCAATATCATCAAAATCTCATGTGGCCAATAAGTTATTGTTTCCGCCCATGTCGCATTGCATTTATATTTAACTAGCTGTTCCCGCGAGCTTTGCTTCGCCTTATTAAGTTTTCCCGTGGGAATTCCGGGATAAAAAGTAGCCTATGTTCTTTCCCAGGGTCTAGACCGTATGTATACCAAATTTCATTCAAATCCGTTCAGTAGCTTTGGCGTGAAAGAGTAACAGACAGACAGAGAGACACCGTTACTTTCCCATTTATAATATTATATAGTTAGGATTCAAATAACTGTTTTTGTCTGAAAGAATCAAGGCAATTACCTACTACTTAAGGTACTACTAAATATACATACTTGAAACTATGTGAAATTCAAGAAAATAAAATACTTTTAGTTTATTTCGATAAATCTGTAAACAAAGCCTAAAGATATAAAAGTATCTCTCTAATCCGACCCAAACCACAGTTTACTGAGAATCACTTACGGAAAACCGATTCTGTATCTATATTTATTGTACATCTAATACCGTCTAATCTAATACACGTGCTAATCTTTATAAATTCCCGAAGTAACGTCGGTAAGTACCAGTTGGATATAACTCAAAATGAAGCAAGAGAGTGTCGCCAACAAAAATATATGCGTGTGGGCGCATTGCACTCGACTCTACTGGGAGTAGGAATACCTACACTCAGTGGATGTGGTAGATTTAATTAACAAAATTCACGTGAGCAAATCTGGGCGCAAAGGTTTAGGAGGGTCACTATCTAAATCGACTAACGAACGAGAGCTGTTGTGCAGTCGGCACATTTATTGCAATAGGACAGAGTCGTGTTGCGCTCCGAAACTTAGTTTTTCGTCATATAGAGTCCGATCCCAGATCCGAAAAGCCAGCCGCAGACTGGTAAAATGCCTTTTACAACTTGAAACACCCTGCCACTAGGAACATATATTATTATTATCAATCGTCTGGATGTTTAATTTGAGGAGTGTAATTTTTTATATAATATTATACTATTAGTCTGTCATAAACTATATAAATGATTTCAACGATTTCTTAAAGAGTAATGGCTAAACTGATTATTGTTGCCTCCTGGTAGTGACCTATGTCCAGCACTGCACAATACATTAACTGAGAATGATGAAGAATGACAAACAATTATTTACAATCATCTATAAATATTTATTCCGTGCTTCGGACGGCACGTTAAGCCGTGGGTCCCGGTTGCTGCTTCGGCAGCAGTCGTT
The DNA here is from genome assembly GCF_932276165.1 of Plutella xylostella. NCBI lineage: Eukaryota > Metazoa > Arthropoda > Insecta > Lepidoptera > Plutellidae > Plutella > Plutella xylostella. The sequence goes on along the minus strand of NC_063984.1, from coordinate 2,396,841 downwards.
AAGCCTAGTCAGAGGCCTTCGGGCGGCTTGAAAACATCTGACAGTCGGGTTGCCCACTTACCCGACAACTCTCTCAGCACAAGCTTGCTTGTGTTGGGGTCCACCTACCCGCACTTGGCCAGCGTGGTGGACTAGGCCTAAACCCTTCCTTCATTGGAAGGAGACCCGTGCCCCAGCAGTGGGGACATAATGGGTCGTGATGATGTGATGATAAATATTTATGAGTTATGATCTTACCACCAAAGTAAACAGATGTATAATTGTACATAGATATACACTGCTAAAAGGTTCTGTCAAATGCCGAGAAACTTTTGACAGGTACCTAATACAGCATAAAAGCATAAAAAAACTATAATTGCCACATCCAAAATAAAGATGGCCCTAAACTTTAGTAACTCCATGTGTTTATAGAGCTCTCTAACTAAAATCTTTACAGTTCCGAGTTTATACGAGTATTTATTCATAGCGCCGCCGAGCGATATATATTTACGCGTTTCATATTATTACACTCTTTCTTGTGTAGTTTGTTCACTCATTTACCCGGATTATGTGTCACGCGTTTGGTAGATTTCACAATGTTTGTATACCCTTTGATGTAATAATTATGTACATGTATTCTCATAGAAGTAAATAAATTAACGCTATATTCTAGAAACTTGTTGTCTATGGTTGGCTGTGTTTTTGGATTGTTGTGGAGAAATCATGCGGAAAAATAGTGGTGGGTTTTCATTTGATACTTTTGGGAAGTCTAATTCAGCTGTGGGACATGATCTGATTTTCCTAGTCTTTTCTTAATCCTAACAGCTATTTTTTCATAGATTTTGTTGATGAAGCCTAAAATTGTGGTAGGTATATTCCAGAAATAGCTCATCATTCATACGCTGATGTCCAATACCTGCAGGCTATCCATAAAAAAGGTGACTAGCTAGCTCAGTAGTAAAGTGGGGTGTTATTTGTCAAGACGTTTCTTTTGCACTGACACTCCATCTAGTACATATCAAAGTGTCGTTGTACTTACACGCCTCATGAAAACTGAAGAAAACAAGATTCCAGCCAGTTGCATCACAATCACCTCTGCCTGACCCAGATCCACTGACTACTTGTATATTTTTACAATTAGATGTGCATCATGATGGCTCATAATTGTTGGGGACTGGGGAGTATAAGATAGAGGCTGAAAGCATTCATAATCAATATATACAACAACAATTATTGGATACGGAAAGCTATGAATCACATCCAGTGACTTCTGCTGGACGAAGGACTCCCAAGAACACTGTAGCTGCTACGAATCAAAGGTCAACTTGACACTTTTAAGGTTAGGGTCAATATGGCCTAGAATTTTTATATGTTCCTTCTTTTAAATGAAGTACAATGAAGACTTAACCACACACGGAACTAGGAACGAGATTCCTACAGATAGCCAAAGATTAATGAAAAACTTTCTATACATCCAAAGAACGTTGCATTGACTCCGCCCGAAAATTCTCCAGCAAATAGGTACAGTGAGCTTCTGCTTCTTATCCTTCTAATTCTATGTGGTCGGGGATAAACTCTAGAACTGACTGACTATGGTTTACGCCATGGTGAAAGCCAGCCTGATGACAGTCATTTGCACCCGAAGAGGTTAATTTCTTACACTCTCTGAGCGTAAGCTTTCAAAACCACCAAAAACGAAACCACCTATCTTTGATAGTCGGTCAGTTTGACAAAGAACAAAACTGTATAGCTCCTTATGCAGCCGACCGTACCTCGTAAGAGTAGTTCCACTGAACAATTTATTTTAGTGCGACACCAGTAATCTTCCTCCAGGCGACTGAATCACGCTTCCTACAGACAGTCCGACTATTTTCAGTCACTTTTATGTAAATACATTGTGAAAGTACCTACTTAGGGCCGAGTTTGTGGCGATGAGATGTGGGAGAAGTATATTTATATCAGACACTGGTCTTTTTGTTTTCGCCGTGTGCCGAGCGTCTTGGGATTTATCTGTTACTTATTATATGTCGGGTATGATTGGGGATTCTAGATGGTACTTAATGCATTCATGATCAAGGTACTGAATATAATATTGCGACTATAATACATTGAGCTCACAAACAACAAATCTACCTACGATTATGCACAATAGGCGGCTTATCGGTAAAATAGATCTCTTGCAATAAAGTTGTATATAAGAAAAGTAAAAGGAAGAAAATGCTTTTGTTAAAACTGAGTTTCTAAACAACCACTGTCTATGTCAGCTTTTCGTTTGGTACTATAATAGAAACCTAATCTATTTATATGAACAGTTCTGGTTATTTTCTAGAGCTTACCATTAGTAACTAAACTAGTCATCACGAAGGGGACATTTCGTGATGACCGGTCATCCGGTAACAAAAGCTCAAAGTTTATTTTAACACTATACTTGAGTACGATTTTCGTGAAAAAATTGTTTAAGGTGCTTTATGTATGCATATTCTATTCTAATCTATTCTGAGATGGGGTGAAGTTCCTGTACGTGTCTCTCTCGAGTGGAACCTTTGTACATTTCCCCTTCATTTCAGCTCAGCCAACCTATGTATGCATATACATACTTTGATTGTAATAAATCTTCTCTATTTCGTTTGGTAGCAATTACTTTCTAAAATCGGTCCAGAAGCGTGAAACTTCTCATTTGAAGGGAAATACTTTGACCCAGCTAAACCTAAGTAATACACAAGTCCACCAGAAACCTGCATTCTCGATTACAACGCATTTTGCCCACAAAATGAGTTTATACAGCAATAACAAGCGTGGCAGAGCGCGGATTGGGGCACAATTATGGGGTAAATAACAATAATCCTCACGCCATCATGGATTGGGGGAAGGCGTGATATCGCGCATACAAACTTCGTACTTAGCGCTTCGAGGTGAAAACGCCGTAAGTGGACTTTTGGGGTTAAGGCGAAGTTAAGATTTTTGTATCAAAAAACGTAAGTATAACACTAAATGTACTAAGATGATACCAAGATATGTGGCCTATTAGATAAACATCCGGAGAAGCCGGAATGATGTATTTATTTATACTTTTATTGCACAATTTACAAAAGTATATGTACCATCAGGTGGACTATTTTTGGTGGTTACAAGAAGTAAGCTTTTCATTACACATGTTTTGTATAAACGAATTTAATACACTCACGGGCAATGAAAAGTTTCCACTCACAAAATATCGACACCAAACGACCCCAATTTTTTCAAACATATAATTTTATCAATTAATAATTGATAGGTACCTTTTTCAGTTGGTGATATCCTGATGCTCTGTTAAATGTATTTTAATGTTGCAGTAATTGTAATTAATCTAGCCTTTTCCGTTTAGGAGTTATTTGGTGATTTTCTAAGTGGAACCTTTTCATTGCCCGTGAGTGTATATTAGAATGGTTTATAATTGCCGAAAGTTTTATAGCATGTTATAAAAACTCTCCTTATCTTGAATTATTATAATAGACGTCATCGCTAGTGTTTATTTCTAGGTGATATAATAAAGTCACTCCTTAGCGATCAGCTAAACCGAAAGACTGTTAAATTAAGGCATGTATTTACATTTACCGCAGCGCCTAAGTAATCTGTTCAAAACATCGTTTGTTCCTTACAAATTCAGCTATCAAAACACATGCCCCTTAACACTTAAAAGCCCTTACCCTCTGTTAAGGGGCAGGCGGCGATGTCGGCGCCTCGCGTGATGGCGTTAATTGCCGGAGCGACTTGCCAAAACGAAATTGCTCAGTGTTTTTATGTATTGTATCGTGCGTGCGATAGTATCCCGCCACCTCCTGACAGTTGCGTAAAATAATAAAATACAAAGATAACAGCGCTACGCCGCTATTTATTGAGCGCTAGTGGTTAAAGAAGGGGGGATTGTATATTGCGGTAAGTTATGTAGCCTACTGCCAAGTCAGCGGTTTCTTGATTTTCCGGAGTATACATGTGAATATGTTGGTGGGAGTTAAGTGGGTCATAGTGTTAGTATAGTTATAGTTTGGATTTTATAGCACATAAGTAGTACTCCTGTAAATGGTTTAGTAAAACTAGTGTTATTACAACATAGTAGTTGTTGTCACCGGGTGTAAAAGTTTCGTCTTTTGGCTGATGTGGATAGTTTTCGTTGACGTTGACGTAAAAATATTTTTACGAACACATAATTACTTTTTTCAAACTAATGATAATGAATCACTACGCAACGAGTGACAAACTTTTAAAAACTCCCAAAACCTACTGACACTTTCGGTTCGAACGAAATAGCAGTGCAATAAAACTTATGTATTGTTTGATGACTGGCAATTATTCAGCGGAGCAGAGGTGGAGTTGCGTGAGGAACGCGATGGCGCCTCCAGGAGGGTTACTTTATCATCGTCATAAAACAAACGAACGAGAGCTGTCGCGCAATTGGCACGTTTAATACAACCAGATATAGAGTCGTGAATCGAGCAGCAGCGCTCCGAAACTTAGTTTTTCGTCATATAGAGTAACCCCCAGCGCTGTCCGTGCCACGCCATGCTGAAAGTGATAACTTTCCGAACAAGTTGAGAGGTATGCATTGCTGGCTTCCCCTTAACATTTATATATGTATAACTTTTAAGTTGTATTGTGTACTTTTAGTGGATTGTTAGACTATGGTGAACTCGTTGTATTTTTAAAGACCTGTAGAGTATTGTTACAGGTAAACTGTTTTGCTGAAATAAAATGTTACTTTTCATATTATTTTAAGTTAATCTGGTGTATTGTGGCCTAACGCAAAAACGGATTTTATGATTTCTGTATGAGTTAATAGGGACAGCAATAAAACAGTTATCTACAATAAACCTTGATTTCTAAAGACTAAAATGTTAGGAGTAATGAAGATTCATTAATTTTCAGTAGTTTATAAGCCGTCAATGGATACTGTTCATCGCTTTAACAGTCGAAGTGGAAACATGAGGGTAGTTTTGAATGATAGTACGACAGGTGTTAAATTTATATCACTTTCTGACGAAACTTCTTCGAGTTTTCATTACTTTCGCCCTGTTTTATATTATAAGTGTTATTTTGGTTGTATTGTCGCCGAATATAACATTGACTTCGTAAGTACCTACCTAGTTCTTATAATCAAATAAATACAATTCAGTCTTATTCCTATTTCTCAAAAGTAATCTGATAAAGTTGTTGTCACTTAATTGATAACTTCATTTAATGATAGCTTTAAGTGACTATTGAAAAAAATGTTTTTTTACCAAATATTTGAAACGTAGAAATTATACCTAAACGTATAAATTAGGTTAGTTAAGAACGAGATCATATACCTTTTGATTTCATAGTTTTCCATACATTTGTAGAGATAAAGCTGAATAATAGAATTCACATACAATGTCCTGTTCCAGTCTTTATTCAGCATGGGGCGGTCAAGTCGTGTCTATTTCTGAATCTTTGTAATTATATCCTGAAAAACAAGCAAGCTGCACTGTTTGTACTGCTCACAATGTTAAGTGGCCGACAGTCTTGAATAAACAGTATTAAACTCCTATTTTACTGCCAGCATTTCCTTTCAGTATCTGTCACTAACTCACTATATATGTAATATTATGAAGTGCAGAATAAATTAAATTTAATATCATAATTGTGTCCACAAACGTAGTTCGGTACTTTAATTCAACTTTATTTAGATACTTACCTACATGTATCAAAGTTAAAGCGTAAATGGGGTGTAAAGTTTCGGTAAAGGAACATATTGAAATCGATCACAAAATTCTCAATATCTATTATTTTTGTTTAAGAGAAATACTTCTCGTGTTATACAAATGAAAAATACATACAGTCCCATAACTATTTCGTCTAAAATCAAGAACAAAACAGTTATTTAAAAAATATCTATCGCAACGAGTAGCATCCGTTTCCCTCACATCCTTATAATTAGAGGCGCGACATTTGAAAAAAGAACACCTACAAAGAGCAAGTGGGAATAGATAGATATGGAAAACGCTAAAAATAATGAGAACATTATACACGGGCGCTAATGAGTGCGACTCGGGAGAAAATAAGTGGAAACTCGCTTCCTGCGCGCGCGCGGGAGTAGGGACTGTAGTAGACTTGGACATGGGCACTGAACTACATTTTAACCCTTACGAGGGCATGACTACTTCAATTTTCATTGATTTCACAGGCATCACCGCACTTCTATTTTCACTCTTACGGTTTTACATGAAAAGTTTCATAACACTTTATAAACCTTGGCACAATTTTGTAAAATATAATATATTCAGGTAATTGAATGATTATTTTATAGTGATTCCTGTAATTTCGAAACCCAAGTCCATACTGAATGGAGTTAAGCTCTTATATTTAGTCACAAAAATCACACAGAACAAGATAATATACATACTTTCGTACGTTCTTACTTGCCCTATATTATGCATCTACGCGAGTCCTTACTCTGTGGCCGCCGCGCCCAGCCCTCAGCATTCCCTCTATTTTTGTCACCTTCACTCCACTGCAATAACAGTTACCGATGGTATTTTTATTACACGAGCCGCTTTTATTTCAGATACAATTTGACAAAATAAAAATAAGAGAAGGGCCTCGTGCCGTGACCGAAATGGACTGGGTAACGCGACACTAGCACAAATATAGTCCGGCGGTGTACATTGCCTGTTTGCCTCTACATTTTTGAGTTAGTTTCTTGTAAAACCGTCGATGGATGGTGAAAGCCCTTTAATGAGAGGGCAATGTCCTTTCAGTGGATGTCTCTGAAGGAAATGGCTGAAGTGGTTTCCGTGTTGGCGACGCTTTGTAAGTAAGTACTCGGAGTGACTTTAAAAATACATTTAAATGTTGGAATTGAGACATTTGTAATGGCCGTCTCGAGAGGTTTGTTTGAGATAACAATCGATTCACTTTGTCGGTAAATGTTTGCTTCCATTTTAGTCCTTCATGTTGCAAAAAAAACTATTTACTTACTCCACAGTATTTTATAATTACACACCGGTCTCACGGGGGGAATCAATTTTAGGGCTTAATTTGATTGAAGCATTTTTGAGCAGTGGCTGGTTATAATAAAAAAAAATCCGCGAAAAAGGACAAGAGACAAAAAAGTTTGTATGAAAAAAAAAATGTTCTTAGAATTTTCCAGTTGTATTATTATAACAAAATGGTATACCTACAGGATGGCTTCAAGTCAGCCCCTTTCGGCTTATTCTAGTACTTATTCCTGTAAAAACTATGAACTGTTTTAAAACATCTATTTAAAAATAAAATGATTTGCAAATCATGCAAGTTGGATGTTAAAACTTTGAACTTAGCTAAAACAGGAATTCATTTCATTACCGGTTAGGTTGTTGAAGATATGTTGAAAACGTCCTTATAAGTAATGTTTCTAACTAAGTGACCCCTATTCCTTGACGTAGTTTGCTACCGAGACGTTATGAAGAAATGTAATTAACCCTTGAAATGCTGAAAGTTATATTAAAGTCAAATGACTTAAAAATAACTTAAAGATAGCTAAACATATTACCTTATTAACATTATGTACCTACCTATTAACAATATTAAAATCGGCCCATCCAACGACAGAAAGACACAGATTCATGCCATAAGGTATGTAATACAATACAAATATGTAATGATGACTCTACTCTCCTCTGTTTTCATCGGACATGATCACTTTTGAAACTGTCAGCGACATCTATGCAGAAGCAGAGGTACTAGACTACAGTTACGCCCTCTGTCGAGGCACTGGAGTGACTATCAACTGAATGAAAGCTCCATTTCCAGTTGTAAAGCTTACGGTTCTTTGAGCCAATCTGGTGCTTCGAATGGTTGTCAACAGATGGCGTGACTGGTTAAAGCTCTCGTAGAGCTTTTCCTAACCTAAACAAGTTACTGAACTTACAGTTTATTGAATATAAACTAAGAACGATATTATTCAGATAAGAACTGCTGCTGCTATTGGTATTTTATAATTTTAACAAACACATGAAAATTAAAGCAGAAAAACATCACGTCATTTTTAAGTAGGTGTATGGGGAGCTGATATTTTTTTCGCAGTTGCTTAGGATTACCGTTCACCCCTTCTTTCGGCTTTCTATCTTTTTGCAACACGCTATATGTGAATGTATTTGTACTTACCTATAACATTTACAATATTGGTAGTACGAGTTGTAGTTGGGTAGCTATAGGTACCTAGACACAGTATCAGCAGGAGGCTACGAAATTATCAAACAATGCCATCGCGTGCCAGTACCAACCTACCACCATAACTTTGCACCCCCCGTCACCCTTACCACCATCATCATAAGCTCCTTTATACCTCGCTTCTGCTGCAGAGCTACGCTCGCGGTGTGTATGAAGTTTGACAGATCAATGTCGTGGCAGGCGGAACCGCTGGCTCATACACCAGACGATGTATTGCAAACCAGCTGGGGCTCCGACCACTCATTCCCGACCTTAGCCGCTAGACATAAGAGCTACAATGATAGTGGAAGTGAGACGGATCTGTGGTAATCCGGCTGATAGAATGGAAGTGGCGTTTTGTGGCATATCGACGTCCATTGCCGCTCGGGCTGGTAAAAGGATTGGGATGTAAAACTCTAGGGAGTAGTGACCTTGTCGGCTCGTTATGGGATTGGTTTGGCGACACCCAGCCTTCATTTTTGTAATTGTGGTATTTAATTTGTAGTTCTAAATGAGATGTTAAAAATATATGTGTGATTTTCTTAGATTTTTAATTAACAAAAGTATTGGTTAAAATATGTTTTATCTTATGACCCAATGTACAGCTCCCGGCGGCCGCGGCGCGCGCGCTCGCTCCACCCACATTTCATAGTAAAAGTTATATATTTTTAGCGCGCAGCCGCTCGGCGCGCGCGCCGCTCCCAGCACAGTTTTACAACAAAAAACACTCAAATAATGCACAAAAACCAGTGTCCCTGTGTACAGTGTCCCGTAGTGATAAGTGATAAAACATATTAGTGATGAGTGACTTATGACAAAGGCCGAAACATGGACAAGTTCAGGCGCCAACGGTACAAGCTGAAGCGGCGGGTAGGTTCATGAAAACAGATGGTTTGTGACTAATGTCTCCTTCGTGTGCGATATTGTTTATTTTACACCCCGATCTATGAATAATGCCTGGTTTTAGACGATGATTTAGTCTCTGAGGCTATAAGAAGCTGAGGGAATGAAATGTTGTGGCTAAGAACAGTTTTGATTACAAGGGTATTGGATCTAAACATGACGTGGAAGTGTACATGTGCCCGAGTACTATGCCCGTATTTCTAATTATAAACTAGCATTCATGGTTTTTTTAATATAATCTTCCAGACATACTTACGTTTTGATACAATTATTATTACACCTACAATAGATATGCATGGTAATCTATTTATTTAATGTTATATTATGGATTTAATTATACGGATTATTCTTATTAGTTATTGGATCAAAAATGCTCAAAACTCGGCTATACACTAAGCAATACAAATAACTAAAGAAACTATTATTTATTAGTTAGGTTTAAGTGTTTGTGTTTGTATGTCTAACCAATTCTTCCCATCTAAATCATTATAAAAAAATCGATAAGTAGTTGTGAAAATACAATACATGATAGTGTGATCTTAACAGTACATTAAGGATACTATATTTTCTCTTCGTATTGTATACCTATTACAATGTTAAGCAATGTACCTATATCAGATCTGTTTCCACGTGATTCCAATAGATGTCACTATCTATAAACTAGTAAATAAACATCAAACTACATGTTGGTGCATTTGAAAAAAATGCCTTATGAACAAATCGTATAACATTGCCAACTTTAAAAAGTGCCAACGCAAAGCTCTCAAAAATCAAGTAAAGTTTAGACAATACTTAACCATTTTAAGTGCCAATTTCTCCATTGTCGGCTAGAGCATAACCAGGGAGTAGCGGTTGACTTTTGACACATCTGTCATGAATTTTATATGGAGATGACGTTTAATTTATAAATCAATCCCGGTCGGTTAGATAACCGACTATGGAGAAATTGGAACGCTAATAATAATATTATATTCATTGATATGTTATTACATCTCACAAAATAAATAAATAAAAATAAAAAAAAACTAACTGAAATGGCGAAAGATCTATACAATACAATACAATAATCTTTATTTGCACACCATAAAAAAAAACTTAAATCTAACTTAAATAACAGTGATGCACAAATGGCGGTCTTATCGCTAAAAGCGACCTCTTCCAGACAACAGATCTACACCTGTGTTACAATCTAAAGAAAGCTCAGTAGTCAATAGACTTTTATTGTACGCCTTCACTTTGAGATGGCTATGCTGTTTTTCACTTTAAGAATATCATTGGCCTTAGCTCATTCCACTTTTCGAACTCCTACATAACTCCTACAGTCTCTAACCACGTCACTGCTAACATAATAACAATACGACACAAACGATGCCGCCCTACGGATGACGTCAAACAAATTAACCCCATTTTCAATTACAAATCAATACACTAGTCGGTTTAGCCCCGATGCAAAATTCAAGTGCAAAAACTTGAGTGTCTGAGGTTCAAGATATGCTCCTCCTTTGTTGACCGGAGTTCCAAATGCTGACACTGAAAATCTAAGAGTTGGCAGGCTATCGTGAGTCCCATATAGATGCGAGTTAATAATTGTACAACTATTCAAAACATGGTTTGTTCTAGGTTGTCATGTTTGGTATTGAGTGAAATGTAGAGTATTTAAAAGTCGGTTTTATTAGGCTATTAATTTAAAAGGTAATGAGTTATCATAACCATAATAAAATAAACTGTCAGTCATCGATGGATAATCAATTGAAGTGCCAGTTAATATTTCTAGCGTTTAGTATCACTGGTGCCAGCATTCTGACCACGGCTGATAGTCTCATCTACACAGGAGTAGATTATAGTACCCAAGTGTGTACACAGGAGCACTCTTTGTTCCATCACTCTCATAACCCAATGGGACGGATTGACCGACACGACTGGAGAGAGCCCTAGGCGCAGGATCTGCTGCCCATGCGGCAGCATGGATCGTTTCACGGTTTTGGACAACAGGTGATCAGCCTTTTAGGTCTTAACCAAACTACCGCTATTTAAAAACTCCAATTTGACCCGAGAATCGAACCCCAGATCCCTGGGTCATGAAGCACAGCTACCACCAGACCACAAAGGCAATTATAAATAAACAAAAAACCCGACTACACGCTAAAAAGATGAAAACAAGCCCCAATGTTAATGGAAAGTATCGCAGGCGGGGACCAGCAGAGATTTCACCATTTAGCTGAATGTTACTTAGATAGGACACCTTGTGTTGTGGTCAAGTTGGTCCCCGCCTGCGATAAGTACTTTCCATTAACACTGAGGCTTGTTTTGACCTTTTTAGCGTGAAGTCGAGTTTTTTGTTTGTTTATAATTATATATTTTTTATTTGTAACTTTTATTTATTTTTATTTTATGAAATTTTATGTCAGTAGTCCGGTTTAGTTAATGAACATTTTTTAATTCAATAATTTTAGTGTTGTAATTTAAATACCTCCAATATGCATATTTTTGTAATGTGCTAATCAAGCCCTTTCATTTGATACCCCACACAGCTTAGTTGGAAAAATATTATTTTTTCGATCATCACTTTATGTCCTCTAGAGGGCGTTATATACATTTTAATGTAACGTCACATAACCATCACCAGCCTATAACCATCGCGCGATCAATACGCTTCTAACGATACCTCATACATCAAAATCTATCGAGTCGTTTAGACTACAGGAGAGAACAAAGAAACAGACAAACATACATACAAACATACAATCGAAAAACATTACCCTCCTCCTTCGGCAGTCGGGTAAAAATAGTAGTGAACAAACATATGGCATAGCCAGGTCGTATCTTTCATTGACTGCACAGTTAAAATATTCTAGTCTATGGACTGCACTACTACGCAGTTTATTACAGTAGTCGATGGTAGGACAGCAGACAGTTCTAAACAAATAGGTCAAAGTGGACGCCGCCGAGGCGCCATCTATCGATTGTGACCGAAACGAACGCACGGCGCAAGCGTCTCGCTGCCCCACCTGATGCAACCTTACCGCTCACGTGATAGAGTCCATGTTGCATTGAAAAAATGTAAATACTTAAATGCAATTTCAATTACATATAGGTTTTCAGACTCACGTTATTCCATGCCTTAGGCATGTGCACTTTCGTCCATAATGTTGTCCTCACGTGTTTAGTAGGTACTTAAAAGTTAGTAAAATCAGTTACTATAGGCATAGAATAACAAGTGTAGGTTATACTCGTAGTGTAATGATTTCCAGCCGTTACAGTTTATTTATTTATTTATTTTTATTTATTTTTTATTTATTTATTTACGAATCCAACAGCGTAACTTAAATAACATAAATTTTAATATATGCACACAGTAAGGCCAATGATAGGATTCACAGGTAATGTAAAATAATAAACATTATCACGGTCGGGTACCTGCACACTTACTACTTAATCTAATTTTATATTATATGCTACATAAGTAATTGTTTAAACATTAGTGTGTTTTTGCCAAAGGCTGCGCTCAAATAAAATTAGTTAATAGACAATAATTGAAGAGAAAATTATATAGGTATCTAAATTATGATATGCAAAGGCAATCTACAAAAGGTGTCATAGTTAGTACTCTTAAGAAAGGATGGTGTTATGCAAAACTGTGGGAGGAAATCGTAGAACTGCAACATACTTGGAGAAAGGCTTATCCATATATTGTACAAAAATATAAACTTTGTAAGTAATATTAATAATATACTTAGTAATAGGTATATACTTTATAAAAATAGTTAATATATAATAATAATAAAATAGTTAAAGGTAGGATATCTCGGCTCTGACAAATCATTCACTCTTGAACAGCATCATCTACAAGCATTTGGATTATATGGGATTTGAACGTAGCTTTAGAACAGTTGAAAATATCTATTTTAGAAAATAATTTATTGTATGTTCTCGTTAGCCTTGTAAGCACGGAGTTGGCTGCGTAGTTGGTGGAACAAAATGGGACTTGGAACAGAGGTGTGTGGCGAGTACGACGGCGCGGGGTGCAGTACCCAATGCGACCAAGCAGTTCGGGGCAGTCCACTACGTTACGTACAATGTCGTACAGCAGACTCATGTCTAGAACTGTACGACGTTGGTCAAGTGTTAGGAGCCCGTTTTCACGACATCCGTCGCTATAGGATTTCACGGATTTCTTGAAACGGTAATTTAAGTGATTGACAAAAATTCGTTGGATGCGCTCAAGTCTATTTTTGTAGATGACGTACTGGGGTGACCAAACGGGACACGCATACTCGAGTAAGCTTCGCACATACGCATAGTATACTATCTTAATAGTGTGAGGATTATTAAAGGGTTGGCATGTGCGCAGTACGAAGCCCAGATTTTTATAAGCTTTTACAGTAATAGCATCGACATGTTGATCAAATAGTAATTTATTATCAAGCAAAACACCTAGGTCCCTCACTACATTGACCCTATTTATTGGTGTGTTATTGAAATTGTAAGGGTATTGGATAGGATTCCGTTTTCGAGTAAAACTTATGCATTCGCACTTAGTAACGTTGACAGTAATGTTATTATTTTTGTAGTATGTACACAATCTGTCAAGATCAGACTGAATCAAGGCGCAATCTTGTTTGTTGGAGACACGAAAGAAAACCTTTTTGTCATCGGCGTATAGAAGATGGTTAGAAAATTTCAGACAATCCGCGATGTCGTATATATATGCACAATAGAAAAGGGGGCCTAAGTGAGAACCCTGTGGGACTCCGGTGGGTATCATTATATAGTCAGAACGGTAGCCACCTAAAACTACCGCTTGAGAACGCTTAGTTAGGTATGACTTGATCCATCGCAGCAGATCCCCGTGAATTCCTAGTTTTTCAAGCTTCGTGAGCAGGATGGCGTGGTCCACACGATCGAAGGCCTTTTCAAAATCTGTGTAGCCCACATCAACCTGTCCCCCGCCGTCCATACTAGTAAGGGTGTAGTCCAGGAAAGATGACAAGTTAGTAGAAGTTGAGCGTGAACGGAGGAAACCATGCTGTTTATCTGATAGGCTTTTACTTATTACTGGATAAAGAGCATTATAGACAATTTTCTCAAATAATTTGCCTAACGTATTGAGTATTGAAATACCTCTGTAATGTTCGACCTTGATTTTAGTACCCTTTTTGTGCACTGGAACTATGAGTGCTACTTTCCATATAGCAGGAAATTTACCCTCTGCCAGCGACCGGTTGAAAAGTGAAGTGATAGGTTTTGAAATTGAGTCTGCGCATTGTTTCCAGAAGAATGGAGGAATGCCGTCACTGCCGGCTCCTTTCAGGTCATTTAGATTCTTGAGAGCCACTACTACAGTATTACTGGAGAGTTGCAAACCGGATAGGCAGTCAGGACTCAAACTCAGATCCTGTGATGTATTTATTTATTTATTTATTTAATCCTTTATTGCACAAATATAAAAATAAGTGTACAAAGGGTGGACTTAATGCTACAAGCATTTTCTACCAGTCAACCCACAGGAGGTGCAAGAAAATTTTATTATAAGGTGTGCAAAAAGAAAACAACACTATTACTACAAAATTAAAACAAAACAAGTCACTTAATAATAATTACCAAATATAATATAAAATACGTAACTACAAATAAGTTATGATTATATAAATAAACATAATATAAATAATATATACCTAAATATATAAAAAACTATAATATATATTATTATATAAATATTAATATTATAAAACAATAATTCATTTAGAGGTTCAGGAAAGAGCTATCAACTAACTATCTTACTAAGGTAGTGAGTTCGAGTAAGACGCTTAAAAACGTTGCGAGACGGAGCTTTCCTAATGGAATCAGGGAGATCGTTCCATAGACGCACAGCCGTGACCGCGAAAGAGTCAGACATAAAACCAGAGTGGAAGGAGGTTAGGGCTAAAATTGAATTATGAGAAGAACGTAAGTCTCTGGTATGAGTGTCAGAGAGAAATTGGAACATAGACTTAAGATAAGGTGGGGTATTGGGCTCGTGGAGGATAGAGAAGAGAAGACAAAGGATACGCAGGTTCCTACGGTCACGGATGGGGAGCCATTTCAATTGAGCGCGGTACTGTGAAACGTGATCATATTTACGCAGCCCAAAAACGAAACGAATGCACGTGTTCAATAAGCGTTCAAGCTTATTGAGCAAAGCTTCAGTTAGGTCCAGATAGCACACATCCGCATAGTCTAAAATGGGAAGAAGAAGAGAATTAACAAGGGCAAGATGTAACACTACTGGAAGGTACGCCGAAGATACTTTGGAAAAAGTTATTAATTATTAATTTATTTTTATATTGCTACGCCGCGCCGTAGCGTTTCGTAGCTCGTAGCGCTTCGTAGCAAGCCTGCGAGTTGCTTCGATAACTTTCTCTTATTTCATTGGCTCGCGAATAATATTGGTACTATCTTGATGACATCTATTTAAAATATTTGGAGGAGTTACTACTTACTAAAGATCAATAGGTACAAACATAACAAAACCTATGCATGAACATATCTGAACCACTAGTTAGCGTTCAAGTCCATAATGTCCCTTTCTCAAAATGTCCCCTGGTTTCAAATGTCCCTTTCCCATAATGTCACTTCCTCAAAAACTACCTTTCCCACAATATCACTTCCTCAAAATGTCCCTTCCACAAAATGTCCTTTCCTCAAAATGTCCCTTCCTTAATTATTAACAGGTCATTGGAGAACTTTAAGTTATGTGCAGTGACTTTATTTGATTAATGTGATTGTGCTGATTTTAGCTAGCTTGTCACATCTGCGTTGATCCTATAATGATATATATTCGATATTTTATCTGATGAAATCCCACTGTATATTCAATATTTCTAGCTCTTTTATCATGAGATTTTATATTTCATAATCATCATCACAACTCATCACGTCCTCACTGCTGAGCACGGGTCTCCTTCCAATGAAGGAAGGATCTCAGGCCTAGTCCACCACGCTGGCCTAGTACTGGTGGGTGGACTTACCTAATATTACCTTATAACCTTAGAAGGTAGTTCCATTAAAAGAAAGACTACAGGAAAAGAATAATGGAAAATAATTGATATCGAACGCTAATTATATAGCTTTTAGGTCATCTGTTGCATTCTCGTGGGAAGCGATATATTATTCAACACCCGCAAGGCTGCAATAAAGGAGGACAATTGTTTTTTTATACTGTTCATATAACTCTAATAATTATATAAATTCCACATCCCATGCTAATTTAAACATTAGCTAATTATTTTATGATAAACTGTATTAACGGAAATTCTAATTATATACATATTTATTATCTTTTCAGAAAATAAGAGAAAAAATCAAAAATTTAGATGAATTGCGGACCTACTCCTTTATCTGAAGTCGGTTAGAAACTGCCAAGTCAGTAACCCATAATTTTCAATGAAATTTTCTTCAATCATTATGGTTTCGTATATTACAAAACAAAGTCAATTAAAATCAATGATCCAAGTGTAATCGTTGAAAACTGAGTAATCCTGAAGCCCTATTCTGGGCAGCGCGTAGATTCCAACTCGTCAGTAAATGTGTCCTTATCATTTCGGTGACAAACACAAGAGGGTCTAGTACAGGTTTGTTAGACTATCGGAAACTATAAAAGTTTACGTTTTCTCGCATACAAAGTGGCGCCTCTAGCGGAAACTATCATACAACTTTTAACAGATCATGTATGCAGATGACAGAAGAAAACGTAAACTTTTTTATTTTTAAAAAACAGCAAAACCTGTACTAGACGGGAAGAGCTAGATTAGGGTTACCATGGGGAACGGATTGGTCAGTCACATAAGTGTCAAGAATCAGGAGACTCCTTTAGTAAATGTCGACACCAAATGCCCCCAATTTTCACAAATATTTAATTTTAAATTTGATCAAAATGGTAACGTTTTTAGTTGGTAGTAGTCTGATGCGCTGTTAAATGTACTGCAATATTGGATAGCTAGTCTTTTCATGTGCTATTGTTGGACCCTCCGCAGACTGCAGACTTTTAGTCAGCCGATAGTTTGGTCGGGCTCTTAATCAGTATGGAGATGTATGGTAGTGCGCACATTCAACGATTATGTATCGGCCGATACTCCATACTGATTAAGAGCCCGACCAAACTATCGGCCGACTAAAAGTCTGCAGTCTGCAGGGGGTCTTACTGAAACTTTTCCATTGCTTTGCTTGTGTATTATCACAATGTCCTAGAAACGTGATCGAGAGAAAATACAGAGAATCCACCCTCGGACTCTGCATGCCATGTTACTCGTCGCGTACTCTATCCTAGAGACGAGGGATGAACTAATTACGGCTCTATCTCGTTTTATTAAGCGTGCCGATTGCGTGACAATTCGTGCTCGATCGGTCTTAGATTTAGAGAGTGACCCCCCTGAACAGTGCTCCTATTCCCTCACCTTGCCGCATTCTTGTATGCCGGAGCTTGGCAATCTCAACCTGGGACGCCGCTGGAATGTTCCAGCTTATCATTGATACTGCAGTTATCATCAAGTTAATATAATTTGAAATATCATGTTTATAGCGATTAAGTACTCGTAGTTCAATGGGATATGGTATGGGTATTTCTTTAAGAACATCATTGGTTTGTTTTTTGCTCACTTGACATCATCTCAACACACTACATATACTAAAATCTAAGCAATTGGATTGGATATACCTACATAATATTGCAAGGTAACATCATGAGTGAATATGTAACTATCAGAAAACAAAGAGCTTTATCGCTCGACGATGTCACAGAATTAGCCGATACGGATGACTACCAGTCAGTGGACACTGAATTGAATAGTTCAAGCAACAGTATGCCAAATGACACAACGACAGTATGCGAAGAATTGACGGACCTTAAGATGAAACTTGACCAGATGAAAATGGAATTAGATGGAGCAAATATCGAAATAGAAAGTTTAAGCCTAGAGAACCAAGAACTGAAAGCTGAATTAGCAAAAGCTAAAACAACAATTGATGCATTCAAAAAACTTGACTACAATCAGTCAATGACACCAACATTCTTAAATAAAAATAAAACAAAATCTGCCAAAAAACATGCGAAAAGTACAAGTAAAAGTGTCAAAATCTGTAAAAAAAGAATAGAGTTTCAAAGTAACCAAGTGGAAGAAAGAGAAGCAGAAGAAGCGAATAAGCATAGAAATATAGAAACAGATCAAGTAAAGGTCAATAAGGAAAAGCCAATACAAGAAACAAGGGCAAAAGCAATTGAAAGAAAACCAACAAAATGTAAAAGGCAAATCGTGATATTAAGTACTGAAAGCCGAAGCCTTCAACTGGCAGAAGAGTCACTGACATATGGTAAACTTTGCCATTATCTTAAACCAAATGCAGGAGCTATAGAACTTTTCAATGGAATTGAGAAAAAACTAGAACACTTCACTATGGAAGACTACTGTATAGTTATTATTGGAGAAAGCGACTTCACTACCACGAAGGATTACAATAATCTTATTGAAAATATTAAAAACGAACTTAGCAAAGTACAGCACACAAATGTCATTTTATGTGTCCCGACATTCAAAGTTAAAAGAAATGTTTATCTTTTTAATCAGCGCATAGAATCATTTAACAGTATACTGTATTCAAGTAACCAGCAATATGAGTATGCATTTGTATTAGACTCAAACCAAAATTTAAGTTACTCCAGTAGCATGTTTGACATCAAAACCGGACATATTAACGATAGAGGCTTAAAAACAATATTTAATGACATTGCTTACAGTATAAAACGAATAGATGAAAATTATAAGATATCTGACACTATCCAACAAAATTATAAAAAAGGAACTATTCCGTACTATTTTAATAAAATGACAGAAGAAACAAGAAATTCCTTTCGCAGACAATCAGAATAACAATAAATTCTCAATTTTTCACCAAAACATTGCAGGGCTATTAAAAAAAAGTGAATATCTTGAAATAGCATTACAGGAACTGTCAAAGTCAAATCTAGAAGTAAAAGCCGTCTGTCTTTGTGAGACATTTGTAATGAAAGGTCAAGAGAGTAATATTAAACTTGATGACTTTAAATTAATCTCAAACTACTCACGTACTAATCAGGAAAGAGGAGGATCTAGTATTCTTATAAAAAAAGGAATAGACGCTAAACCATTAAAAATTTGTGAAGAACTAGCCTCTCCCTTTACATTTGAAATATGTGGTGTTGAAATTTTTGATAGTAAAATTCTCATCATCAATATTTATAGAATCCCAAAAAGTGACATAGATATATTTTTTAACAAACTAAATCAATTATTAAATTACCTAACAAATAAAAAGAAAAATTACAAAATTATAATTTGTGGTGATTGGAACATAAATTTTCTAAAATGTAGCAGCAAAACAAAAGAGATAATGAGCATTTTAGATAATAACAATCTAAAACCACATATTAATTTACCGACCAGAAAAAATGCTTGTTTGGACCAAATAGCAAGCAACATAAAAAAAACCGACTCCAGAATCCATAAACTTGCCCTTTCTGATCACGAAACAGCACAGACAATCACATTCCAAGCAAATACAAAGAGTAGGAAACAGTATAAAATAGAATTAAAAGACTACAGTGACGAAAATATGGTTAAATTTGGAAATTATATATCATCCTTAAAATTTTCAGAAATTTATGACCATAGTGACCTTAACAAAGCTTTTCAGGAATTTCATGACACACTGAGTTTGTTTAATGAATTGTGTTTTCCAACAGTGCTTGTGACGGTAAACAAAAAATCAAGACTAAAGTGGATTTCGAAAGGATTGAAACAGTCTAGTAAACGTAAAAGGGAATTGTATTTAAAACTAACTAAGAAAGGAGGAAAAAATAACTTAATCAAAGAACAATATACAAATTACACAAAATTACTTAAAAAATGCATTAATAAAGCGCAAAAATTATACAATGACAATATTATTAGGAATTCTAAAAATAAATGTAAAGCGACTTGGAATATTATAAATAATGTAAATAATGATCTACATGAAATTAAATCTATAAATGTAAATGGACATATAATCACTGATCCCAAATCTATAGCTACGAATTTTAATAATTATTATATCAATTTGACCAACAATGCTAATACCAATAATACAAATCACACAGTTAATTTTAAAAAAAATAATGAAGTACAAAATTCTATATTTTTATCACCAACAGACGAAATTGAAGTGTACAAAATAATAATGTCATTAAAAAATAGTAACTGTGTAGGCTTCGATGGCATTAGTACAAAAGTAATCAAGTACTGTGCAAGGCACCTCGCTCAGCCAATTGCCTATTTGATTAATTTATCATTTGAACAGGGTAAATTCCCTGACAGACTCAAGTTCTCGAATGTTAGACCATTTTTCAAAAAAGACGATGAACAAAATATGGGTAATTATAGACCAGTGACAAAAATACCTATCATATCAAAAATTTTTGAAAAAGTTATGCATGATAGGATTACTAGATTTACAGAAAAAAAAAATATAATCAAAAACGAACAATACGGTTTTAGGAAACGTCGATCCACAACATTAGCAGGGTTTGAACTAATTCGTAAAGTAACTGATAACATGGATGGTGGAAAACAAACAGCAGCACTATTCCTAGACATGAGCAAAGCATTTGATTTTGTTAATCATTCAATACTACTAACAAAATTAGAGAAATACGGAATCAGGGGAAAGGCATTTGAATGGGTAAACTCTTATCTTAAAAACCGAACACAATGCACGGAAATTGACCGTATTATTAATGGTACAAAAGAGACTTTTATGTCTGAGTTTAAAACAAACGCTTGCGGAGTCCCACAAGGTAGTGTTCTGGGACCGCTTCTATTTATATTATATATTAATGATTTACCGGAAGCTACTAAAAATGAATGCATCATGTTTGCGGATGATACTACAATAATGGTTAAAAATAACAATAAAGATACATTTAACTTAGAAATTAATGACACATTGAATACTATTATTAAATGGCTAGAAGATAATAATCTAAATATCAATTTGACTAAGACCAAAATAATGCAATTTTCGACATATAGATCTAATACAATTACACTTGACATAAATTATAATAATAACAATATTGAAGTAGTTAATGACATAAAATTTCTGGGTTTTATTATTGATAAAAATTGTAACTGGAAACATCACGTGCTTAGTGTCTGTGAACGAATTAATAAATTTATATTTGCCCTAAGAAAACTACGTAGTACCTCATCATTAGAGACTGCACTAGCTGCTTACCATGGATATGTCGCATCCGTCCTGAACTACGGCTTAATACTATGGGGAAACTCAACTGATGCAAATAAAGCATTTGTAGCACAAAAAAAATGCATTCGTGCACTTTGCAAAGCACGAAAACGGCAGTCTTGCAAAAAGTTATTTAAAAAACTAAAAATACTCACATTAGCAGGTATGTACATAAAACAAATGGCAATATTTGTGCGCGAAAATAAATACTACTTCCCTACACATGGTGAATCACTGAGTAGACAAACAAGACACAAAAATAGATTGTGCTTGCCACATAATAAATTAAAAATTTACAAAAATAATTGCTTTTGCATGGCATTTAGTATTTATAATAAATTACCAAATGATCTCAGGAATGATACAATGACAGATTATACCTTCAAAAGGAGAATAACAAAATGGCTATTAGAAAAAAACTATTACTCAATAAATGAATACTTAAACGAAAGGAGTTTTTAGATTGTTATTTTATTTTGTGCGCTGATAAATATGTATTGTACAGATATATATATCTTTTTTAAATATTGTAGGCCTTTTGTATTATTATTCTTTGTATGTTTGCATGTCAAAAACTTGACAGGAAGTGCTGGACGAATTATGAAACTTAAGATCTTATTGTATTATTACCACTTTTACGCAAATAAATGATTTTTACTTTTACTTTTACTTTACTTTCGAAAGCTACGTACAATATTTTACTTAAATGACGAGATATGTGCTAGAAAATGTCGGGTTAATGAAAAACACTTACTGTTGTCACTTCTTCTCGTGCTTACTGAGCATGATTTTTCACCCTCATCATAATCAGTCGTCCATTGATGACCATTATACGAGGTGTATCATACCCGTTCTAGTTCATGACATTTGCAATATAGTCCGAGCGGAAATAATCTCCACTTCCACCCAATTATCAACTTCCATTAGCGGGATTACCCATTTCAAAGAAACATTTTAATGTGTCAACAAAGCCAGACCAGATGCAAACTTCGGGAGTACAGCTGCAAATGCCAAAAAGCTATTATCAGCCTGACCTACTTTACTCGTTCCCGCCCAAACAGCCAATTCTGTACACGGAATTTATACAGCCATAGTGGATATACCTGACCCGGTACCATGATATCTATTTGCGACTCAAAGCCGGTTCTATTATAGGATAGATTTATTACTCTGAAAATCTCTTAGTCATGTACTTTGAATTTGAGTATCAGCTGCCTCAGATTAGGTTATGGTACGGAGGCTAGAAAATGGTTTTACACGCAACTGAAAACAATGGTATTCAGAAATGCTGTTTGTTCATAAAGTAGCGTATAAACATTTAGAGAGCCGCACAAACATTTGGAATGCCTAGCAATTTCCATGCCAACCAAACTGCAATTATACAGGAGGCGCCACAACTACAGCGCGACCAAATTTTACAGCTTTTACACGGATAGGAATGCGAATTACTGAAACCCGTTTTAAAAGCTTTTGTTTTCTAATTATTACGCGCTAATGTTTGTTTTGATTCTGAAGGCCTGTCAAAGCCAATGTTTTATACTAACCATGTTAAAATAACGTATGCGAGTGATGGTTATAGCTTTTCTGCTAGACAGACTAAGCACAGGGAGCTTTTAAACTTAGCTTTATGATAACTGGACCGATTCATTCGAAATTATAAAGCACTAAACGGAAACCCAATCATTCACGTATTTGGCATCTGTCAAACGGACCCATTAAAATCACCGTACTTTAAAACATGTGGCTTCAAACGTACAGTTCCAGTAGCGCCACGGTGAGCCTCAAAGGTTTATTAGGCGGTCTGTAGTTCGGCGACCGTAGGGCTGCGCGGGGTGCGCGCGCCGCCGCCGCCATTCATACAGGGCGAGGTCGATGCGGGGCGCGGGGGGGCGTGGAGGGGGGCGCGGGGGGACAGGGATACCCGGAACACGGCATACTACCGGGATTGTACGATTTGTTGCAGGATACGTGGGATTTTAGGGTCCTTGTTTGAACTGAGGGTAAATTTCCAATCAGTAGTTTTGATTTTTAGATTTGTATCGACAATGTAAGGCTATACAAGTAAATTCCAGGATCCAGTTTTAGAAGCTTAAGTAATAATAAACATTCTGACGCCTGAAATCCCTGAAAGTGTATTGGTACATTAAACTAACCCAAACACTTTAAGTAACACTGTGAGTAATTTTAGCGTCTTGAGCCCTTACCGCTTCCAGTAATTCCTTTCAGCCATCAACCCAAACTTTTTCCCCCACCAACAATTTCCCTCGTACACTCCGCACGTTTTCCCCTCCACTGGCAACCCTGCCTGTTATCGGCGGCGCTCGGGCTCCGCCGGCATTGAGCCGTCGCCGCGCGGACGGCCGCCCGCCACCACGGCTGACCACGAGGCCATCCCGCTGGTGGAGCGGGCCCCCACGCAGCCATGTCGTAGCATGATGGGCTATCAGGGGTACAACAAGTTGTTTACTCAGGTGCGCGCGCAATGTATACGCGTTTTGCGATCGTGTTTTTTTCTGTGCGTGTCTGTAGGTACAGTGTTTTTGTTGGGTTAATGTACATATATAGTGCGTTGTAGGGCTGTGTTACGTGATGTGGTTTTGTATTTAAGTTGTGGTAGATGCAGATATTGTTTGTTTGTTTATTTCAGTAACATAAGTTAACTTTAAATTATGTTTACCTCAAAAATTCATCACAATTAATGTTCTACTTAAATCAATACAATACAAATACAAATCGTTTATTTGGTGCTAAGTAAGTAAAAGTTCACACAAATGCATCTTATCTCTAGTCCCTACACTAGGATTGTGATGGTTGTGTATTAATTGGGAAGTGGTCGAGCGTGTCGTCCAGTTGATTGGTTGTTGGGGACGATAGGTGGCTGATAGGGGTTGTAAGCTTTTATGTTTTTGTGTTTATATTAAAGCAACGACCGAATGGCGTAGTGGTTAGTGACCCTGACTACTGAGCCGATGGCCCCGGGTTCGATTCCCGGCTGGGGCAGATATTTGTTTAAACACAGATATTTGTTATCGGGTCTTGGATGTACCCGTAAAATGGCAATAGGCCCGCCCCCTATTACATTGGGACTAACATAACACTCTGGCGAAAAGTGGGTGCAGCAATGCACCTCTGCCTACCCCGCAAGGGAGTACATTAGTGCAAGGCGTGAGTGCGTGTTTATGTTGCGCTGAAACATTCATATAAATTTGTAAAATGCGTATCTTTACAAAGTACGTACGTACGCGTAAGTTATTATTTTTACTACACATGTAGTACATATTTGTTTCCATGTAAGTATTATGTGAGCAATGACCCACTACATACATCCCCGTGAATAATAAAGTTCGTAACTGCACGAACATGAAAGTAACATTTACAGAAATATATTTGAAACTTTCAGAGCCCGCGTAAGTTCATTGACCTACATTTCAGCACTGCTACGCTACTTGAAACAATATCCTTTGAAGACTCTGCGCTTTTGTCTTTGCTCCTAATATTAATAATTTTGGAAACTGACTGGTTATACTTCATATTTTCTCAAATGTAAAGTCACACTTTTGCTGTTTACTTAAACTTGTGCAGCTACAAATAATGATGTTATTTAAAAAATAAAATTTAAAAAAAATACCTGAAGAAATGATACTACGACAATTTGCTACGATGCTACGAAAAGGCTACGAAGCATGCTACGGGTTAACACCCCCTTACGATTCGTAGACTTAAAAGTTTTAGCCCTGGGATACATATACCATTAGAGTCCATTATAGTGCCCAATGTTTTAAGACACAAGACCAATCTTTGTTGCATTATCTATCGTAACTTTTAGGGATGATGGACACGAGTATAGAAGGCTTACTTTATAGGACTTTGAAAAAAGGTATAATAATCAGAAATAAGTATTCGGGGTAGTACCTACTTGGCTAAAAACTATGACGTGTAATGTATGTGTGTACAAAGTGTTAGTACACAATCGCTGGATCACAAAGTGTTAGTACACACTAGCATGTGTGTCTAAATTCGTCTCTTGCGCATGAAAATGATTTATATGCAGTTTTGATAGATCCGTTCAAACATAATGGATTCCAGAAAATACCATTACTCTTACTTTGTTTATGCTTCAAGAATGTTCAAGATCTAAATATGTTTGTGATGTACCTACCTATGTAGGTGATAAAGTATTCACAGAGTTGCACATCATGTTATGAAAATAATATGTATGCAATAAGTTACAAATTGTATTTTATAATTTGTAAGTTTTCCATACGTGGTGTAATCAGGTTTTATGTATTTTGATTGTTCATTAGGTATCGGTACAATAGGCTAAGTATTAAACACAATGATCTAACAATATCCCTCGTAGTATCTCACTAAACAAACTTAAACAAAGCTTATCACTATCATAAAGAGATAACAAGCTATTGCAGTTCAATAATATTGATCTGTAATTATTTATTACTGTAATATTAGGATCGCCTCTGTGAGATTATTAACTCTATGTACCTACTTACATTACCGACATGAAATTGGGAATCGGTAGTTTCATAGCAAGCTATAAAAAGCTCGAGTGCTATAACCTCACGATTGCCTGCGTGTACCCGCTACTATTTTCGTTGACTTATGAATAATACAATCAGTAAACCCAAAATACTTACTTGAATTTATTTAACCTACTCCTCGGTCATATCATACATAATCATAATAACACCGAAAACGAATTAAGCCCACGGCCTTAATGACGTCACTGCCGTTGAACAAGTCCAAAATTGGTTTTTGTTGGCCCGAAAAAAGAGGCCTATACTCAACTGGCAATGCCCCAAAACATGGCGTAAAATATGCAGGGCGGGTGGGGATATTGAGCGAGGGAAGTGACGTCACTGACCTCGACCCGCCGCCCGTCTGCCGGCAGCAGCCCCGGCGGCTGTCTCCATGCCTCCACAGAAGCCTGTCTGCCGAGGAACTACATAACTATTTTGTCAATCGAAAATTCACAAAACGTTGAATCATGAATTGGGTTGCGGACATGTGGACAGTTTTAATTAAATCTATTTGGGCGGGGGTTTCTTTCCAGTTTCGCGATTTTCAACAAATCTTTGTAACTACTTACAAGCAATACTAACAATTTGCATATTTATTAATTTCTCATTTATATTTTTTTGTTCTTATATACCTACCTGTAAGATACGAGAGGAAACTCGCAATGGCTTTCATCTGTATCACAATTTTAATTTTTTGTTGCACTCATCTTGCACCTATAGGCTTTGGCAGCTACTTATTTAGAACCTACCTACTTAAATCTCTAACTGCACATTTCAGGCTTATTTGTGTTTTAGTTGTTTAGTTCTTTTACTTTGCGAAACTATTTTATTCGCAACTATCCATCAAGTAATTGCCTCAAATTAAGTGTATGTATTTCATAATTTTACGTTCTAAACTGTTTTTGTTATCCAATAACTATTATGTTTTATGAATTGGCATGTTTTTGACAGTGTTTATGTGTGTGTGTTGTATTGCATGCCAGCAGGGGCCTCCGCCGACCAATGCAAAGCTACCAGCCCTTGGTAAGGAAGTTTTACTTTCATGTCTAGCTATTTAGATGGCTCACTGATAGCTAATCAAGTATTGTGATGTGAAAAATAGTATGTCTAGGTCCATTTTATGTTGGCTACTTCTATTCCACGCAAGTTTCATCATCATCATCATTATCATACGCTCACTACTATAACCCCAGAAATGGTAGTCCGATTTGCGCTATTCGCTATAAGATAAGCGTACACCTATTGGTATCGTAACAAACAAATTTTTGCATGGAGAGACGGTGTCGGCAATGCCGATAAATTGGACGCACTTGTGCGAATTTCTATACAACAAATACCGAATGCGATGCGTCCGTTGCGTGCGATGCCAAAAGGTGGACGCTTACCTTAAGTACATCATTTGTGTTCACGTGATAGGTCGCGAGCCGTAGTATCGCCATTTTGGAATGAATACAATGCAGTTAGGGTACACAATCGTTTACCACCACCTTTCACAAGTTCCAATATTTCTAGTATTACATCATTCGTATCTACATAAAATTCCCATTGCTAGAACAAAGTAAAATAAACAATATTGTGCAAATAGGGCTCACCCCGAACGCTGCAATATCGTGAAAGCGTGACGTGTATGAAACGCGTGGGACGCCCTCTGCCGTCACAGCCATTGACCGAATTACCCCTCCCGCTCCACCCCCTCTCGCGTCTAGATATCCTAATAGCCTAGAGACAGACTGTTGTGACTGTTTCGTTGTGACATCCGACGAGATTATGGGGGTTTGTAAATAGGTCTCTGTTTCTTGGATAGGGATATAAACAGGTTTTGTATTTTTGGTAAGTTTTTAGTAAACTTCGATGAAAGTAGCATTCTTTTTTGACAGTCGGAACAAGGATTTCCTCGATATTTTTATCACTGCCTGTATGCCTTACCGTTAAACGTTTTACAAAATTGTATTCGTAATTAAATTTAATCGCATTTAAAGTTATTTGCTAGGGTAAAAGGTACTAGAACTCCTAAACCTGCTATAAATAAGTATTACTTACTTAATAGTTTTTGTATTGCATGTAGAATTCAGCTAACCGACGCACGATTCTGTAGTTACTACGCAAGGCTCGTTTTTTTTATCACAAATTGGAGTGTTATCCACATCCACATGAAAAAGCATTTAACTTTTATGCTAACCAAACAACAGAGGCCATTCAACGCTAACGATCTAAAGTCCCGTTCACACTAACGACAAAACATTCGCATTTACATGTAGATACAATAGTAAAGGTTAGGACAGAAGTTCCCTGCAGGATTCGTTGCGACGGTGCGCGCGCCGCCGCATGGGGGTTACTCTATACTGACGAAAAACGAACTAACGAGAGATTATCGTGTAGACTGCAGGTTTTTAATACAACGAGATAGAGATTGGGGATCGTGCAGCAGCGCTCCGAAACTTAGTTTTTGGTCATATAAAGTGACCCCTCAACGCTCACGTGATCACGTGACAGATAAGCAACAAACTGTATACTTCGGTTCACGAAAGATGAAACACAAATGGTGGTAAAATCTTATTATATACAAATTAAAATTTACAAAGTAAATGTTTCCGTTCACGCCACTTTACGTTATTTATAATGACTTGTCTAGTGTCTATCTGCTATTGACTAAAATTAAAACTTAAAACAGAGTACAGCTCTATAAGCACGTATACGATACGTAGACTCTATCTTGTAACTTTCAGAAACCGTCCGTTATTTCAATATTTGTGTGTGCAGTATAATTTTAAAATAACTTCTAATGTTAATATTACGTGAATGAATTTATACTTACGCTGTTACAAAGCCACTCGGTTCATTGTGTGAGCAAAGAGGTCCGTAACATTGCCGTACTTTTAATTTGCCTTGTACGTAGGTTGTCGTCGTCTGAGCTAGATTCCTTGTCTTCTTCTTTGAGCTTAGAAGTGTTGTTGAGAGTTGCGAAATGGGTAAGGCTTTGTTTTACGTGCCAGTTTTTTCAGAGAGGTTAATTTTCACCGTCATACCTTACTGTCTTTGTAGTTTTGTAGATACCTACCGGGTTATGTTAGCTAGCACTGATGCATTTTAATTTACATACCTACCTATGTTGATTCAAATTTTTTTGCCAGTACAGAAAATAAGCATAAGTTCAATTCATACATAGATTGAGCCCTTACATAAAATTGTTTGTCCTGCAAAATCAACATGTCTATACTGTATTCATTCTTATTTGGCAAAAAAGGTAAACATTCTTTGTGTGTCTTTTTAATTAAAATTAGTGATGGGCCGAATGTGGATTGAACCGAAGTTCGGCTTCGGCCGAACATTCGGTTAAAATTAAAAGTTCGGCCGAACATTCGGTTCAATTTGTTGCCTTTGTAATTCTATTATACAGGGTGGAATTTCCGCAGTAAAGCTCCCGAAGGCAAGGAAATATAGCCGATAAATACTGAACAGGTTCATAAATTGTCAATGAAATCCCGAAAATACGAATACAGTTGTTCTATAAATTTAAGTTTGTTAATGACGTATTTAACTTTACTATGAAACAGTAGTTTTTTTCGCGATTTCAGAGCCATTCAAAAAGCATTAAGGCCAATTTCCACAGATCAGTGTTGCTTCAGGGCCCGCACTGGTGCGGCGCAGTTCTGTGTCAGTGATAAGTATTCTTTCATACATGTCTATCCGCCATCCATAAATGGAGGATGATGGTTTGATGGAATTGGTTCGTAAAAATGTGGTATTTTATATGATTTGTCGCACGCAAAGTATACATTGATTAGAAATATGAATACAAATTATTTGAAATTTAATTAAAAACAAAAAAAAAATCTTTTTTAAATGATTGCATGCAAAGCTACTTGTATTTAAAAAATAAACAATTGGATTGAAATTCTATTCAAACAAATTAAAATTAGCTGACGACGTAACCGTTTTCACTGAAGGGTCGTAAAATTATCATTGAAGCTCCACTGACATGTGTGAATATCATTGAAGCAACTCTGAAACACTGACACTGAACTGCGCCGGACCTGTGCCGGCTCTGAAGCAAAACTGATATGTGCGAATCTTTACAGGTAGACTCGGTACCAGACAACAAAAACGTCTCTGACCAAATTCCACATTGTACTTATTTCATACAAAATTATAGAAATAGGTGTGCCGAATGTTCGGCATTTTTAACCGACTTCAAAAAAAGGAGGAGGTTCTCAATTCGTCGGGATAAGTTCGGTTAAACCTGCCGAAGTTCGGTTAAACCGAATGTCTACCGAATTTCGGCCCATCCCTAATTAAAATACTATTAAACAAATAAACTACGGCCAAAATGAATGGTTTAATTACGAAATCAATCATTTTTGCTTGTAAGTATTCTATTTTTCATTATGTTTTATTTTATAACTTAGTTTTTAAATTAATTCAATTAAAAAGACACTCCAATATTGCTCAAAATCTACGTACAAGTAAGAAAAAATACATTATAATAAGTCTAAACAGAACAACAATCCACAACCATCACACAATCAGCCCTTAACCTACCCCTTTATCACGTTCCAGGGCTCAGCCGATTCAAACTACTCGCAGCCGTCTTCGGAGCTGTCTCTCGACGAAGACAAGGAGGCGCTGCGCCGCGAGAAGGAAGCGCAAGCCCTGTCGCAGCTGGACAAGGCCAGGGTATGTCGCCGTCTCCTTCTAACACCAGCTACCGTTCCACCGCCGATACATTAGCATTTAACAATCCATAAGCAGGCGTCGCCGTCACTCGCCTGTCAAATATCTGTCAGATACAAGTTATGTCGTATTAACGAGTATTATAATTATGTAAGTCTCGTAAGTCTCTATCACCCGCGCCATACAAATTCGCCTTTACTGCCACTACTCGAACGGAGTAAAAACAGGCACTAAAATAACCCCATACAAGGGGGCCACTCTAAATCGACGAATTGTCCCACAATACAACGGATAGAGCCGTGGTTCGCGCAGCGCTCCGAACCTTAGGAACAAACAAACTGCAGCGCTAACCACGATTCTACCTCGTTGTATTAAGCGTGACAATTCTCGTTCGTTCGTTCGTCGATTAGAAAGTGACCCCCCTGAACATTAGCTCGCGTGAAGTATTGCCCAAAGTCTTCCGTCTCGCTCGCTCATTTCACCTTGAGAGCACGAAGTTAAGTTGCACCACAGATTCGCAGCTTTAGTTGGGGTCTTGGAGTCAGATAGTCAACAGCCACATGGCAGTGCCTGCACAAGCTCATCTAGATGAGGCGAGGGTATGTTTTTTTGTATCTAATAGTGAATGAAATCATTAGCTGAGTAAAATAATTTTTCAATTAATTATAGATGCATTTTATATAAATCCATTAAATGTCTACATAGCCTTTGTTATACATAGCTACAGTATTATACATGCAGTTGGTATATCATAACCTATGATATGAACTCATTTTGTTGAATTTTTTGATAGAGATAGATTTTTGGTCCTTGGAGTAGGGTAGGGTAGTGGGAAGTAGGCCTAGAAATCACTCGTAAATAAACATAATATTATTCTAGATTATTATATTCCCTTTTCTGGTGCTATAACAATATGGTTATGGCTTCCCGAAAGTCATTTATTATTTTGTACTTGGCCTTGACTCACTTGGCTGCGACTAGACAAAGGCTCTACTGCAGTATTCATTTGGCACAGAGGCTCACTAGCACGGCCTGCCAAGCCACCCCAACCCCTCTTTCACGCCAACATTTTCTAGTGTCATACATCCGGGCTATTTTATACGAGGGTTAAAAAAATACAGTGGAAATTTGAGATTACAATTAAAAGTTGGCGAATTCATTACATACTGGATCAGAATATTTATAAACACATACTGAAGCAGCCAAGGATTTTTACCTATGGATTTTCGAATAAGATGAAGAGGCCTTATCGTTACATATTACACATATTTATTTATATATTTATTTATGTTACGCTTCTCCGATTATTATCAAAACAGAAAACATGAATGGTAATGAATCTCTACTATGTCAACAGATTTGATAGTGTTCTCGCAAAGGTTTCACGAATCACGAAACATTGACTGATGTATGCAGATGACAGAGCGAGGGCAAAAATACAGCCGAAGTTAGGCGGAAGTGGCGGACGTTAATGCAGACCCTCTGCACCTCTGGGGGCCATAGGACTGCAACAACAACAACATGCAGATGACAGAAGAAAACCTAAACTTATTTTACCCGTACTAGACATACACATTACGTGACACACGCCAACTAACAAGTAACGTCTCCGTGTCCGCAGTCGAAGCCGGTGGCGTTCGCGGTGCGCACGAACGTGTCGTACGATGGCGCACTCGACGACGACTCGCCCGTGCACGGCAGCGCCATCTCGTTCGACGTACGGGACTTCCTGCACATCAAGGTATATCATATTGTAATGCTTTTTTCGTTTAATAGTAAAATGTGGAATAAATTGGTGTAAAACGGATTGGATACGGCAAATTTTGATTGATGATGATTGTGAAGGTATACTCTAATTATCATCGAATGGTTGTTGATTGACCATTTTAATTGTAATAGTAATAACTACCTTGTAACAAACTTACTTCTTTAAAAGTTACACAAAAGTAGCCTCCCCTAATAATGCACCAACTGTATCATAATTTCTCCAAGGTATCATACTCTAGTCCCGTTCTGGAGTTTGGCACTAACAACTACTGCTACAAACTTCCACAATAACAACAACCTTCACTTACAGGAGAAGTACGACAACAACTGGTGGATCGGGCGGCTCGTGAAGGAGGGCTGCGATGTCGGCTTCATCCCGTCCCCGGTGAAGCTGGAGACGGTCCGGGCCGGCCTGACCGCCCGCGGCCGCTACCCGCGCCCCGCCAGCCAGGCCAACCTGGCCGCCGCGCCCGCCGACCACAGCCGAGGTAGCACCCCACCCACGCCTGGTACGTCGCCTCATGGCATTCAACTACATTTGTGTCCTCATGGATTGTATCTGGGCACTGAGTTTGCTTAGTATTGGACGGATTTGAGAGGTTAAACTTTTGATTTGTATTGGCGGTTGATCTAGCGTGCGCTTATTACCAAGTATAAATAAAAAAATATGGAAGCCGAAATTAAGAGATTATACTATAAGCGAAAGCCGTGGCGTATATGCAAACTCAGTTACTGGATTGATAATCTGTTTGGATTGATTTCATGCTGACAAATTGATATGTGATCAAACTTAATGTGTTTCTTCTAATTGTATATGGGTGATTTGGTAATGTATTATTTACATTATTTTTCAAGTACGAACATAAAGTAATAAAACTATAGTGTAAAGTTCTTTTGATCTGTAACAATTTGTCTATAGACATACATTAAACGAAACTTTTAATATCACACAATATCACAAAAAAATGACTCGAGTACATAATGTATCGGTTTGTTAAAAAGTTTCGTTTAATGTACAATAATCGTACAACGCAGTTGAATTGTATTAATTTTAGATTGCCTTGATCTTATTAAATGAAGTATGTTTTATGTATGATAGATAGTACATTATTACCCTTTACCCGATTCATCTGAAAATATATAGAATGAATAGTAGTAAAATCCTAACTACCTACCTGAATCCAAAATAAGAAAAGGGCAATCCAATTAGTAGTTGTGCTCGATGTTTTCTGTAATTGGTATGTATTTCAAAATTTATATTATTTCAATCGGGGATTGTAGTGACTGCAACTGGTTATTTAGAGACAAATACATACACTTTAGTAATAATTAGTAAGTATGTTTTTCGGAGAAATAACTAACACTTACAGCAGCGACTGACATGAACTGATTGTATAATTTCCAAATTATTTTCAGTATATGTATTGATTTAATATACTTATAACTGCTTTGTACTTATCATTTCGTCCCATACCTCATGGCCCATTGGTGAAATGTTATGAAATTGACCAGAAGCTAGTAGTATCGCACCATTCACATATTAATTACCTATTTCAGATTTTTCTCCTTTTGAGGTAAGATCACGTACAATCATCACTTAGTCTGGGAATTTCATAATTGTTCACCGATTTATTTTTGCTTTATTTTATGTAACAGATGTATTGATGTACTTATATCATTTATTCAAGGTTAAAGTTATTATGTTTATACAAAGCCTTTTTAAATATTTTATTTCATCATCTTCTTCATATACATTTCCATTAACCCATTAACTTCCTTTTCTATTATTTTTATAATCTGTTGCATACTTACAGTGTTTAACGTGACCTTTAATAACATATCCGGGAATGGTAATATTGTTGTTATTTATGTAAATACATAATTATTATTATGTTAAGTACCTACCTAAGTAATTATTTTACAGTTAAATTCTATTTCCCTCCCTACCCAATATCTTGGCAGAACCCTACTTTTTTGAAAGCATTGATTAGGCATTCCTTATTACCCAAAATACTAGTCAGTATAGAAACTACTCCTCCAATTTATATGTAACCCTTCAGGTCCAACTTGATAGAAAGCATAGATACTTTTTAAAAACGAGCCACACCACTTCTAAAAATCCACCATCACTGAAAAGCACCCTCTACAAATTCCAGGCGAAGACTCAGACTCAGCTGGCCGCGGCCGGGGGGCGGGCGCGCTACCAGCTGGCAAGGAGAAGAGAAAACCCTTCTTCAAGAAGCAGGAGGCTTGCACGCCGTACGACGTGGTGCCGTCGATGAGGCCCGTGGTGCTGGTGGGACCGTCGCTGAAGGGTTACGAGGTCACGGATATGATGCAGAAAGCACTGTTCGACTTTCTGAAACGACGGTTTGAGGGCAGGTGGGTGGAAAGGAAAAGCTGTTGCCAACTTTTAGTTTTTAAAATTCAATTATTTGGAAAATGATAGATTTTTGATAATTCTTTATTATTAGATATGTGTGGTCGAGGGTCAAGTCTAATGAATTGTTATGAATATCACATTTTTACTTACCTAAGGCATCTATCTATCTATCATGGTGAGCTGATTTTCCGCATTTAGTCTCCAAGGTGGGCCATTATGCATGAAATACCTATGGGGTGACTAGCTATTAAGCCACCCAAGCTCACGCCAGAAAGCCAGTAGACGACCTAGGTTGCTCATGACTTCCCGGAGGGACCCCGGAGATCCGAGGATTTTGGATCGTAGTGTCTCCACGCCTTTGCAATGTTAGAGACATGGGAAGCTGTTTCATCTTCCTTCATGCAACTTCTGCAAAGAGGAGTGGTGGAGATACCTAATGCATACAACGCAGTTGTTGTTCCATATCTAGAAAAAATTTAATGCTATGCGAATATTTATTTCACTAAAAATAATATATCTAATCACTCTTGTTCATCCCATTACTAACAATCAAACTAACCTTCCAGAATCATAATAACAAGAGTGATGGCCGACATATCCCTTGCCAAGCGATCGCTGCTCAATAACCCTTCGAAACGAGCCATCATGGAGCGGTCCAACTCTCGATCTACCTGCTTAGCGGAAGTCCAGGTAACTTCCACCTTACACCTCTAAACGTAACGTTCAATTTCAGAATAATCATCACGAGAGTCTCGGTGGATATTTCGCTGGCGAAGCGGTCGTTGTTGAATAACCCGCCGAAGAAACCAATAATGGAGAAGTCGAATTCTAGGACCAATTGCCTACAGGAAGTGCAGGTCACAGCGAGTGTTGATTGAATGATTGATGTGTTATCTCGTTGTGTTGGTGTGATCTAACACGTGTCAATGAATGTGGTGTGACTGCATTGTATGTTTATGTTCTTAACTAGGCAGTAGACCCTCCAGTATGTTTTTTTTACCTAAAGTCATCGCAATCACATAAGTACGTTCAGCTTTGTAGTAGGCGGGCAAGTTTGTATACATTTCGTACCTTGTCAAATAATCCGTCGATGTTTGAATTAATGAAGGATTTTGAGTTTAACAAGGGATTAACATGTATAACTTATGAAGCTCACTGTACCATAGAATGCAGATGGTATACAGTGTGTAGCAACTGAACCTTGTTAATCTGGTCCCACGACCTTAACCTACATAAAATATTAATTAATGCTTCTCAAAGCAGAAAAAAATGCATGTTTTTTTGGTTTAATTACTAACTCTTACACATGAATAATTAAGCATATACATTTGTGTTGCTATGTCATGAACTTAACTAAACATATACTAAAACCCAAATCACACCTTGCCAAATCGCCTATCTTCCCACGAATCCCCTAGTTTAACATAACATTTAACACGGCAGGCGGAGATCGAGCGAATATTCGAGTTGGCGCGGACGCTCCAAC
This sequence comes from Plutella xylostella, assembly GCF_932276165.1. Classification (NCBI taxonomy): domain Eukaryota; kingdom Metazoa; phylum Arthropoda; class Insecta; order Lepidoptera; family Plutellidae; genus Plutella; species Plutella xylostella. The sequence continues at coordinate 2,360,636 of NC_063984.1, read as the reverse complement.
TAGTGGTCCTTGACTGCGACACCATCAACCACCCGTCGCAGCTCGCCAAGACCTCGCTGGCGCCCACCATCGTGTACTTGAAGATATCCAGCCCGAAAGTGCTTCAGGTGAGATCTTAGAGGGAAATGTAGAAATTTATGAGACTATAGTGACCTGTTCAAGATTCTATGTTTGATGTAAAATTACTACAGATTTTAGAAAGGCTTTGAAAGAGATAAATTGAAAAATAACTTCACCAGCACCTTTTCAACATTTAGTAAATACATATTGTTTTTCGACTCATGCAGCTTATATTTATCAAGATTATGCGTTTTTATTATTAATAACACAGTCGTTATCATTAGTACCTAGTTTCTTGGGTAGGTAAACCTCCATTATTTGGACAAACGTGTATCGACATTTAAACAAAGATCTTCCCCGGCTGAAAACGTTGTCTCTTTTCTCTTCTCCTTTTGTGTTGTTAAATCCAAAACTATTTTGATATTAAAATTGTCTTAACACAAATGTTGTTTCTCTTACAGCGGCTAATAAAGTCCCGCGGCAAGGGCCAGAGCAAGAACCTCTCAGTGCAGCTAGTAGCGGCGGAGAAGCTGGCGCAGTGCCCGCCGGACATGTTCGACGTCATCCTCGACGAGAACCAGCTGGAGGACGCGTGCGAACACATCGCCGAGTATCTCGAGGTACTAAGCTTCTTCTTCTTCTTCTCCCTAGCCTTTTCCTTATTTAGGGTCGGCTTTGTGCGTCATGTCACGCCATTTTACCCTATCTTCTCACATATCCTCATTCACTCCACACTCTCTCATATTTTCTTTCACACAATCAAGCCAGGTCTTTCTTCTCCCTCTTACGCCTTCCTTCAGGTCTCATTTCCAACAACTAGGCTCACAGACTGTATAGAGAGTAGCAAGAACCTGTCAGTGCAGCTGGTGGCACATCGCCGAGTATCCCGAGGTACCAGGCTCGCCGACTGTATAGAGAGTAGCAAGAACCTGTCGGTGTAGCTGTGGCGACGAGTATCTCGAGGTACCAGGCTCACAGACTGTGTAGAGAGTAGCAAGGTCGGTGCAACTGCTGGCGATGGCGGCGAGTATCTCGAGGTACCAGGCTCACAGACTGTGTAGAGAGTAGCAAGGTCGGTGCAGCTGGTGGCACATCGCCGAGTTTATCTAGGGACTAGGCTCACATACTGTATAGAGAGTAGCAAGTTCAGTGCAACTGGTGGCGATGGCGGCGAGTATCTCAAGGTACCAGGCTCACAGACTGTATAGAGAGTAGTAAGAACCTGTCGGTGCATCTGGTGGCGGCGAGTATCTCGAGGTACTAGGCTCACAGACTGTATACAGGGTGTTGCAGCTGCTGGCGGGGAAGCTGTTCATAAAAAAAAACTATTTGAAAATGGTGGTTGGTAAATTAACCCGTCACGTGCCCAGTGAATTTGAAACAATTAAAAAAATATTGTGTCTGGTGTAAATATGGGTCAGCTGGAAGTAGTAGGAAAGAGTAATGACTGAACATGGCTCACGTCTAAGGATCACCATAAATGTTGAATATGGCGATGATGTATCCTTACAGATGGAGATCATCTTCTAGGTACCGGAGATCCATTAACACTCAGTTGCAGAAAGCCTCTTTAAAATGTCAGATTAGCTATTATGTCATTACATTTAAATTATTTTTCTTCCTGTAATTTGAAGAGTACTAAAGTCTCTTCCGGAAACCAAAATACTTACCCAATATGTTTTTCCTAACCATAAACTCTCTCTCTCTTCGCAGGCATACTGGCGCGCGACGCACCCGCCGGCGGCGGTGGGGCGGGCGGCGACCCACGCGCCCCCCGCGCACCCGCACCACCCGCATCACCCACACCAAGCGCAGCCTGGTGAGGAAACACTGCTAGTTACAGTTACCTTTAGCGTATCAGTGACAAATACACTGGCAAGCAATGAAAAAGTTCCACTCACGAAATGCCGACACCTAATGGCCACAATTTTTTCAAGCATTTAATTTGAAATTTGAACAAAATGTTTATGTTTTTAGTTGATAATGTTCCGACAATATTGCAGACGACGACCTATTAAGTTAGTTTTTTCGGTTTAGGAGTAATTAGATGCTATCCCACTGGAATTTATTCCTTGCTCGCAAGTGTACTAGAACTGGAGTAGGGTGTATCACTGGGGTAAAATGATTAGATATGGCCATAGATGGCCAGAGTCGTACGTATAAAAATGAAATTAGGTCGATGCCAAAGTGTGGACGTATACATATAAAGTACAGTTGATACGTCGCGTCATTCAAAGTACCTCTTTTTACCGACCCTTAGTTCAGTGGTCACAGCAGAATAAGTTTAACTATGAAAAATTGCCATCTGTGGGTGAGAGATATAAAGAGGCAATCAAGTCACCTTCTGATAACATCTGAGTCAATAGATTTTAAATGATAAAGAAATAAAGTGCGATAATGGCCTTGCCTTACAAACCTTGTATTCAATGTTGTTGTTAAACTTATATTACTTAGATTTACAGGAAGAACGTTAATGCTTATCTCAACCATGCCATTTACTAACCCACGGTATACCTATCCATTTAATGAACTTATACATTTTGTTAAATAACTTTCATATAATATGTTCCTAGTAACCGTAACCAAGCATTCATAGGGTGAGAATACACATTTTAATATGGCTTTACAGGTTTTACAACTGTAAAAATTAAATAAGTTGACTACGAAATGTCGTAGCAAGAGTCTACGACCGCTACGCCGTAGCGGCTACGCTGTAGCATTTCGTAGCCATTGCATTTTCTTTTGAATACAAGCCAATTTTTCTTATAAACTGAGCCACCCGTAAAGGTGTGGTCTAAAGTCTCCCCCTATGAATGTGTGGTTGCTTTACCTGTGTGTTCTGTTGACCTCGACGCCCCCGCCGCCCCCGCGCCCCCGGGCGGCCATCGCGAGCGAGCCGACTCGTATAACTACGAGCGGGAGAGAGGTAACTAACAATGAGATTCTGCATCTTAATGTTGTTGTAGTTATAATCCATTTTAGTTAACAATGTCCTGTGTCTAACAATATGTTTTTCAGTTGACCCTTTCATATTAGTTTTAGTACAGATAGTTTTACAGAGCAGGATCTAATTTTCACTTTCATGACCGTACAAATATGCATCTCTAGATCACTCTAGGTTTTCATCTGTAACAGTTTCCTTACTAGAATATTCATACTGTAGCTACCATTACACTAACCGTACCCTAGCACCCTCTCATTATCAATTATCATCATCATCATCTGTAGACAATGTAATGGACCCTCGCTCGTGTACCGTAGACCACTAGTCACCCCGTACCACGCACGCCCTGACCTCTCCCGTTCATTTCAGTACCAGCGTCGGGACAAGCCCATTAACACCCGGCGGCCACATTTAATTAGCGGAGGACCCACAGGTTCAGTTTTGAGACGGCGCGACCGTTCGTAACCGCTTGACTTGCTGTTCGAGGGTGGCGCTTACTAACCGGGGCTTAGCGAATCTCGACACCAGAAGCTGTGTAGCTGCTGGTGTGTGGGGTGCTTCGGCTTTACCGTGTGTGGTTTGCAGCGTCGCCGCCGCCCAGCCCGGCGGCCGAGGCGGTGCTGCCGTGCCCGGGCCGCGTGCGCCGCCCCGGGGCCGCCCTCGTGCAGGGCTCGCTGGGCCTCGTCTCCTAGCGAGGCAGTAAGTGGCGTGCCCCCGACCGAAGCGTGGTGTTTGCGTGTGCCGATTGCCGCGGGGCGCTTGGGCCCCGCACGCTCCTGCATGCGTGACCCTTTGTGTGACTGGGGCGGGGTCCGGGCGCCTCGGTGAAGCGTCTAGTGATGATGGGGTGTTGACTGTGTTTTGTCCGGCAGGAGGGCGCGGGCGCGCGGCGCGGCCGGAGCGGCTGGAGGAGGAGTACTACGCGCGCGGGCGGCGCGACTACGAGCCGGAGTGCGGGCGCGACTACACGCGCGGCGCGTACGGCCGCGACGACTACCGCGACTACGCGCGCGGGGGGTTCCCGCGCGAGGAGCGCCCCCCGCGCCGCGCCGAGCGCGAGCCCCCGGACGACTACGGCCCGTCGCGCCGCGCGCTCAACGCCATCTAGGCGCCATGCTGGACACTTCCTGCGTTGCCAGTTTTCGTTGACCCGCGAAGGGTGTTCGTTTCGCTGTGAGCTTCTTGTGATACGCTTCTGCGCGGCGACCGACGGTCTTGTATAAAGTGTTTCGGTTCCATTCAATATTTTGTCGCGGATGATCGCGAGCGCTAGGTGTAACATTTGATATCGGAGAGAGAAGTAATATAGGCTAGCGTACTGTCGGAGGTGGAGCTCGCGTCAAATGTATAAATTTTACATAAAAATAATTTTAGTACCATTAGATATTATCCATTTCCCATTTTTGAACATACATACTCTGTAATTATATTGCATCGTCTGTACCTTCATTGTTGCAATCATTTGTAAATAAAATACTTTATATCGAGTCTGGTTGTTTTTCATTTGCCTTATTTTAATCTCTGACCGAATCGAGGAATCGGCTAACATGTAGGTTAAGAATACCAGATGATTTTCATAAACAATGAACTTATTAACCACCTATTATGCCGCGCGCCGGTGCGAATTAAATAAGAAGTACTTAAGTGACCTGACTATAAAAAAAAATTGTTTCGAGAATTTTGTGTAGATACCTATCATCACCTACCTACTTAGAGATACGGCTATTGCCACCTTCATGAAAATCACGAGTGTTGTGTAACTACATACAACAACTATAAAACTGACTGTCGGTACCATTACATCCGACGCTGCATTGTTCTATGGTGGGTACTGTACAACTGCTCTAACCAACCGGTAACTGTGTACTTGCGTGACTTGTCTTGTAAGTACAGTGCACACACCTTGCTATATCGAAGTAGGTAGTAGCGAGGTACATTCGACGTTCACAACGCGCCCTTATCGTAAGATTCGTAAGAGAAGTACTTAATTGCCTTGAACACAATGAACATACAACATGTAAGTACTCTTGAACACCCATTAGAATCTTAAAATAATAACGAACTCGTTTCTTGAACACAAACCTTTTCTGTTAACAGTTGAGATTGATTGTCAAGTTGACATCTAATAATCTGATCTGTCAAAATCAAAACATAACCTCAACTCATCAAGGCAACACCGCAACAACAAAAACACAAATGAAAAAGTTCATTCAGTCTATAAATTCAAAGAACTATCTTTAAAATTCAAATGAAAACAATGGACGACAGTGAATATAAAGTTTATCATGAATCATTTATGCAAAATAACAGTGGTTCTTCCTCGGGCCATACATTTCTGTGCATCCTATTCACCGTGCTTTGTACAATCTCCAGCGCAGTATTCAGGCGAAACACTGGTCCTTCTATTATTTTAGAATACATAATTATTGTATTTCCTTTAATATTAGTGCATACTTTATTAGCAGAACAAATATTTTATCTAATCGCGTTTCTAATAACAATCATCTTTGCTAAATGTTGGAGATTACACTTTAAAATTGATTTTAGGGAAATATTCCAAACAAATAATGTTTTTAAAACTAAAACAGTATTAACTATATCATATTTGCGAGGCCTTACATATTTGATAACTGCATTTTGCATATTAGCTGTTGATTTTCGCGTATTTCCCCGATATCTGGCCAAGACAGAAAATTATGGTTACAGTCTTATGGACACAGGTGTTGGCTTATTTGTCTTGATGAGTGGTTTAGTTCATAAAGACAGTATTAATAGTGTGAACCATTTTTTTAGAAGTAATTTGAAATTGTTTGTGATATTAGTAACTCTTGGTATTGCAAGATTTGTTTCTATTAAGTATCTCAATTATCAGGAGCATGTTACTGAGTATGGAGTACACTGGAATTTCTTTTTCACATTAGCAGTAGCCAAAGTACTGTCTTCATCTTTGTTATTAATATTTGATGAAGCCAAACAACACAGCTTAAAATTAGGATTATGTGTTCTTATTTTGCATGAATTCATGTTGGATTTAGGTTTAGAAGATTGGGTCTTCAGTAATGCTCCAAGGGATAATTTTGTAACTGCCAACCGAGAAGGGCTATCCTCATGCCTTGGTTATGTGGCTATGTATCTACTAGCTGTTCATTTTAAAAGAGTATTATGTAACCATAGCCTGCCAAGGTCTAAGGTCTTATTTCAATTATTATATGGGTCATTATTGTCCTGGCTGTTCACTATTGTAGTTAACCTTATAAGGCCAGCATCAAGAACCTTAGCGAATGCAGGATACTGCTGTCATTTGTTAGCAATACTACTCCCTGTTTTAACATTATTTTACTTTGTAGAAGTTACTTCCCAAGCAATGGGGAAATCGTTACATTTGCCTACAATATTGTCAGCTATAAATAGCAATGGATTGCTGTATTTCTTAAGTGCTAATTTGATGACTGGTGCAATAAATTTAAGTGTGAGGACTTTGTTTGTATCCAATTATATTGCTGTGGTTGTATTAAATGTTTACATGATAGCCACAATTTTTATAGCTGTATGTTTGGAAAAGAAAGGTATTAAATTGTAATTTGTTATTTAAGAATTTTTATTTACATAATATCATAGAAGGTATCATTATAGGATATCCTCAGAATCTGTTAAGTTAATTCTAGTTATTTAACTACTAGTTTTACATCAAATACCACTTGGTCTGTGAACACTGAACATACCTACTAGTCCTAACTACTACACCTCTATTGAGGTGGTACCTTAATTTGATATACTGCACTCCCATCACACCGTACAGCCTCCTCTTAAACTCAGGCGGAAATATAAAAAATAGAAACCCTACACCTACCTGCACTACCATATATACCTACTTAGGTATTTTATGAAGAACTAGGTACTCAATGAAGAGGTCTCTCCTGTCCTGGGTAAGTTAGGTAGGTATCATCTACGTATGTAGTACATACCAATGCTGTAGCCTAAATAATAGGTACTTACTTACCTATATGAAGGTGATAACAGGTAATAACTATTGCTAAATTAATTAAGTTCTGGTTGGATAAGGAAAGCCGATGATAGAAGTGTTGTAGTTAGTACTCCTTGATATGCCTGTGTCCAGCAGTAGACGAACGAAAACGCACTGATGAAGTTAGTTCCAATCTCAACGTATTAACTAGGGACTCTCTAGTAGGAAGTGCACCTTATTTACCAGCAAAGCAATATCTGACTTGGTAAGAAATTAAACGCAGGACCATTTTTAGTAATAAGGCTGCTTATTCTAAATAAAAAATGTAGAATATGATGTGTTTTTTCAATAAAGCTACCTACTTGGCCCTCGACCAGTCAGCATTTTCTAGGATCGAGAATTCTCTAAAAAGAGTTGTGAAAAGCTGAATAATTATTCTGAGATTAACAATTTCATATTTTATTTAATAATATGAACGCATCCATTCAAAACCGAACGCATCTCAAGTTGCGGCAATTTGACAGATCGTTTCTAAAGCCATTTTTTTCTCTTCAAAAGTGTAGGTTTTTAGCATATTACGGATCATTTCGGGTTTATTTTCATTCGTGGTCAATATTTTAACACTCCAAACGGAAAAGCAAATTGGACCGGCGCTTTTTAAGCTAACAATCTACGTCTGTGTGTTACATAAACTGCGTTAGCGTGTGCAATTGTGCCTGTGAATTTGATACTGATGCCTATATTACGGTTTGAATGGTGATTTAGCTATAATGGATGTGGATACGCCTAACTTATTGAAGAGGTGCAGTAGTGCACCGTTGATCAATGAGGCGGCGTCGACTTCTGCGACGTCACCGACGACGAGCACGACTCCTAGGTAAGTAAGACGTGTGCATGTTTCGTCGACACCTACGTACTAAGCCTACTGTTACTGTTTATCGCCCGAAGCCGACTATTTTCGATAGCCGAGAGGTCGGCTGCGCGCTGCGCGACCAATATCTGTGCCCATGTCACTAAACTGTTACTATGCACGACTTTATCCTGAGTAGGTACACCGTAGGTATGGATGTGAACCTGTGTTCAATAATGATGTTGGTTTAGTAACATTGTGGTGTTTTTCTGCTCACTAATGAGTCTGCATCGTTAGTTGTAGATGTGAATAGTGCTTTTTATGATTGGAATGACTGTGCTATCACAACTCTTCAACATTCTTATGGTGTATTAGGTACACAAAAATGTAAATGATAACTATTTTAGTGAACACATACCTATTTGTTAAATATTTTTGGGAAACAGACCTGTTATCTTATCTAATATTATTTAAATGTTGGAATGATCCACCATCTGCCTCATCCCTTTGAAAAATAGGGGTGTTATAATCTAAGTGTGTGTCTGCGTATCCCTCTGGACCACCACCACACAAAGTCTGAAAATTTGTTTATTATCTTAAAGTTCTAAAATCCAATCTTTCATTTAATTTCTTTCATACATTTCCTTATTGCTAATGTCTACTGTGAATTTCAGGAACAACACGGTTTTCTTCAGCATGTTCTCAAACAACAGCCTGCAGCGGACGCGGCGGTTCAGCACAAGCTCCAGCTACAGCCCCGTAGCCTCCCCAGTTAATGCAGTTGTGAGTTAAGACTTTATTACATTATAATATTTTAACATACGCAAATATGTCTCTTTAACCCTAGAGTAGTCGCGCCATTTTTTGTGACGCGAGTGCTCGCGTGGCGGCATTTTGCCGCCCATATTAAAATGAATTTTTTGGACACTTAATAATTACGAAAACTTATAAATGCATATTATTTGAATAAAATGAATCATATGGTATTAGAAAAAGTAATATTTATAGTTTTTATATTATAATTGTTCAATATATGAGCTATCGTTCATGCTTTGGGAAAAATTTTGATCTTTTAGGTATAAATTTGTCTTAAGCCACACAAAATCAACAAATCTCAAAATTATTAAAAAAATTAGACTTTATCGTCATCTACAGCATTTATTTTAGCAACACAGTACTGAAACATGAACACAAAGTGTTCGTTGCACATTAACTTTCTTCATGTATTGCACCCTTTTTTGACCTGCTATTTTTCTTATATGGACATAGTTATAGGCATGTAGGTACCCTCTCTTCTTTAGGGTGTTTTTTGTTGGTCCGGTGGTACAAAACGGGAGATTTGTACCACCAGACCAATAAAAAACACTTATGTACTGTCCATATGTAAGATTCTATTGTTATACGTGGTGTAGTTATAGGCAGAGCTATTTTTTCCAGGTAAATTCTTCGTAAAATTAACTTGTTAGTAAATTAACAAAGTTATGTCGTAAATCGAATGTAAACTGAAATAGAAACATACCTAAATTAATTTACATTATTATTACCAAAAAAGACTGAAAAACTAACAATATTTCATAACAATTGTAAAAAAAATAACTTTAATTTCACTGACGCGAGTGCTCGCGCCGTGAGCATTTTGCCGCCCCGTGCGACACACTCTCTTCAATTCTCTCTTCCTGCTATAACCTGTGCACTGAATTTCTCCAAATTTACGTAACATGTAGGAGAAGATCGAGAGGGCAGCTACATGGACGCTGGACCTTGAGGAGTGTATAGTTCACAAAATAATAAACATTATTTGCTGAGGGCGGCAAAATGCTCATAGCGCGAGCACTCTAGGGTTAAGAGTATTGGCAATGCGATGGTATCATAGTATAATTTAATCTGATGTGTTTTATTTGGTTGGTCAATGTGATATATTAATATACTAGCCACAACTTCTGCTATATTTGAATGTGTGTTATTGGGGTAGTCTTGAAAAGTGCTCGGGTACAGTAGTCTGTATAGCATAGACAGATAGGCAGCAGTGCTGCACTTAGTAACAATGACTACTCGCCAGAAAATTGATCTTGTTTCCAAGTAAGCATCTTTTTTATAGATTGATCTTTCCTAAAGTGTTGGATGTACTTGAAAGATATATATTTGTTATTTAATGGGTGCACCAATACTTTTGTCTATACCCAGTAAGGAAGTACTTAAGTTTTAATTTATTTTATTTTATTTTTTTCTATCCTTTATTGCACAAATATATAAATAAGTGTACAAAGGGTGGACTTAATGCTAAAAGCATTTTCTACCAGTCAACCCCCATTAAGTACAATTACTGTGTAATTGTGTATTTATGCTATTGTACATAAATTACCTACCCTCAAAATATTGTAAATGTAGGCATTTGGGGATCAAATTGAGTTTTAGATTACAAAATTATCTGGCTTATGGTAAGATTATAAATAAAGCAATTTTCATAAAAAAACACTATCATCAATTTCAATTACCTGAATGCTGTGTTATCAAGATAATATTTATGGTATTTTTGCAAAAAACAAATTGAATGCAAACATAATTATTGTAATAGAGCAAAATGGTGATTATAGTCGACCCACTTATGATATGGCTTGAGTGAAAAGAAACACATAACAAAATTACACTTTACATATGCTAAGGTGCATTTAGAGCACCAACTTCTGCCACTACCTTCTTAATCTTCAGCATATCCCTACCCACTGCAGATGATAAGCCTCATCCATATTAGGCTTCATTGTACTGTCTCATTATCCAATCGCTCTCATTCACTCATTTCCTATTGTTGTTGTTGACCTATGGTACCCCATTGGTTCAGAGGGCCTTCACGAGAGTGCGCCATGCCGTCCTGTCCTAATCAACCGCTCTGGCCTCCATCCAGCTCAGGCCTTGTGCTCGCAGCTCGCCGTCCACTGTGCGCCATGTGTGCACGGGGCGACCGCGTCTGTCCTATTTCCTATTAACCAATAACAAGTATCCCATCCCGCACCGTTTACCAACCTGCACCAGGCCAGCCTGGTGGACTAGGCCTAAAACCCTTCCTTCATTGGAAGGAGACCCGCTGCCCCAGCAGGGAGGGTGTGATAATAAAGTTTTTTTTTTAGATTTTGCAATCATCTGATCAATACATGTACTATGAGCAGTTGCGTTGAGAGACTTTGGCTGATGATAAAGTAACCCATCCCCGTCTCCACAGCAGACCTCCTGGGGCCCGCGCCTCACGCCGCGAGTGAACCAGCTCCGCGCGGAGGAGTGTGCCGACGTGAGCAACACGCGCGAGGTGGCCCACGAGCGGGAGACCCACAACGCCATGCAGATGGGCCAGTCTTGCGAGGACCTCACGCTGGTGGCTTCCGGGCTTGCGAATTCGCCTACTAGAGTTACCAGGTAAGGAATTGTGAGGTGACTTATTGTTAAGGTCTAGACTAAACATAGACGCTGGTAAGCTGTGTGACTTAGATATCTTAGGCTGGCTATTCGTATTTCTTATTAGATGTTGGCTGTATTTGGCAAATACCAAAAATTTTGGTACCTACATTCCGCAATAATGTTAGCAAAATTAACTGATTAACCACACATGGCAGTTTTGGCAAATACCTACACAAATTCGAAAAGCCAAGTGGTGGATAGCATTAGGAAGCATTATTGCGATTTTAAAATTATTGGCTGATGATGATTAATGTTATTGCGAAACTGTGGACCCGAATGTATGCTAATATGCAATCGTAATCTACATACTTTAGCTACCATGTGTAAATATTAAAATAAGAAACGGCATATCATTGTGGAGCTTTATTAAGGTGGGGCCTTTAGGGTGGGGTTTGATAATCATAGTACACTTAGGACTATTTGGTGTTTTTAATCATCGAAATAAACAACGTCTAGACGAAGATTGTGTAGAGAATGGTGATATGTATCGGAGCGGGCTTATTATTCACATTTAGCAGATAAGATGCCATTATTCGTGAAAGTATTCAGTTATTCCGCAACATCATACCAACTCGTAGGGCCGTACCTATTCTAGAACTAATCTCGAGAGTACTATCAACAATGGATTTATTTCTGGATATTAGTCTAGTCATGTTTCTTTACATAGCACATTGTTATTAGTCTAGTCATGTTTATGTTCTAGACACAACACATTTATTAAATGATTAAGTCACCTAATAATATGTATTGAAATTGTTGCTGGAATGTGGTTCGGATGCCATGGCAAAAGAGATCAACTTTTAAAATCTTACTTGATTATCATGAGCCAAGTGGCGTGATTTGTATGTCATTCAACATAGAGCATTGGAGATAGATTGTTTATTGTATATCACTAGTCACAAGTATTGGGTAAACAAACATATACATTATGAAACAAGAAGACATTATGTATAGCGAAGTTATCAGCATTTGAATTGCATCTCCTCTGCATTAGAATAGTTTCTAGAATACTGTCCGCAGTGCAAATGATTGCGAATGCTGAAACAAGTCAAGGTCTGTTCTGTCGTCATCCCAGCAGACCCGCATCGCTCTGTTCATAATACGTGTTGTCGCTATGGTATAAATTAAACATGTGTGTTTTTGTTTGCACGCATGGATGTATTGCATAAACATAGATAAGTGTAGTTTAGGTAATACAATATAGGTTAAATGCTTACCTATTAATAGGTATTATGACTATTATGTTATGTAGGTAGAGATAATTAAAGATCGTTTTGGAAAACAGCTCTTTATGTACCTGTTGTAGAGTATACTTAGCGCGAAATAAAGTCTTGCGCTAAATATCTCTGTCACTTACAAACAAATACACTCACGAGCAATGAAAAATTTCCAGTGACATAATATGGAACGGCAATGACAGATGGTACTTTTTCATTGTTCATGAGTGTCCTTTTGTCTCGTTTATCTCTGTTAGTAGGGCATCATTATTTATACTACAGTTTATTACTAACTCTCCACTAACTCTACCGTCTCTATCCTTCCAGATTCTCCCCAGTAGTATCACCGTCACCGACGCGAAAATACACGACGCGACGCAGTCTGTCCCCCATCGCAATACGAGCTTCGAGCTTCAGTCCAGTACAACGACCAAACCTGCTACTTACTGGCAAGCGGCGGTGCGACGAAGCTGACTCTCCCCTCTCTAAGAGGATGTGCACGGACCGGCTCACCCCGTCCACCCCCGGCACACCAGACTCCGACTCCTTAGAGTGCACCTTCAGGCCGGTCTCCCCCCGGGCGCAGCCAATGAACGAGTCGCACGACCCCCACGATTCGAACCACAAGAATATCAATCCTAGCTAATAGACTGTTGGTGAGCTCTGACGTGGGTTTGCTTCGCTTCTCGTGTTTGGACGGCGCGGTTAATGTATAAATTATATGGCATACACCCGTGGAATGCATAGGTCAAGTTTAAGCCGGCATTTGTGCAAATATATCAGGTTAATCTGACAAATATGCGATAGGCAAAGTGTCGCGATAAGAATGTTTTTTGTTGTTGTTTGATTTGTGATTCAATGTGTATTGCAGCCGATTCTGAAGGCATTGCATTTAAATTAAAACGGTTAGAACGTAAAATTATTTTATGATTATCGTTGTGTAAATCTCATTTCCCAGTGGGTGTTAAAAAAATGTTTAAATACCATGTTATGCCTTCAGATTCGCTATAGTACACCTTATATGCATTTGGTCAATACAAAATTGTCTTATTATTTCAGTCTGTAGTAGTTGATTTGTTATGCAGTGAAGTGTGAAGGGAGGCGAAGCAAACTTGGTAATTTATTTATTTTATAGGGTCGCACTCGAATACGTTTTGTGTTTGTTCCAATACTAGACTCGGCAAATGTATAGTGCTGTACAAGTTCCTACATAAGGACTTTATTATAAAGTATAGAAATAAACATAAAACTAGTGCCCTAAATAGCCAAAGCATTCAAAACTTTATTGTAAATATATTAGATGCGTTTCTCGTTTGTTAGAAACGCAGTGTAATTTGTACATAATATTTTAAGGTTTAGTGTACCGCAATCCACCATGGAAAGTAGGCTCACATATTTGTTTTTCATTAGTAGCTGTGGCTGGCCATTGCTAATGAAAAATACAACATTCCCGGAAAGGAATAGGTGTGAGTTTTCTTTATTCTGGTAAAGTCACATATTATCACCATGTTAAGACATAGAAGGCCAAAATAAGTAACCTCTTGTTATAGTTTCTAAGATGTGATTAGCTTATTAATCTGTTAATTTGTAATTTTGAGTCACTGCTATAGAAATAGCATCAGACAAACTTGTTTGTGCTCGACAGCACGACACAATTATGTTGTCAACATAACCATTTAGGAATAACTGATTACATTAGGAATTCAATAGAGAAACCAATTTGTCGATGTGGAGTTATCTCAGGCTCGATTCTACTAATTTGTTCCATGGATTTAACATTTCGGAATGACAAGCAGTACATGAGTATAAAATACAACGAGCTGATTTCCAGTTGAAATAAACCAGCTTGTATCGTTATATTTTTTCACCACTGCCTGAAAGTAGCTTGATTAGTAGAATTGTGGCTCAGATAAAATGCATTTACTGTGATAGATGATAGTATAGTGCCAGTGGTTCAATCACTGTAAAATCTCTTCAATATCATAATGGCTACTGACCACTACATTTTGTTCAAAATCTGTACGAAGCAATTATATTTAATTTCAAAATCGTTACCAGTCATATTTTAAAATAACTCTGTTTAATTCGCATTAAAGAGTTAAAAGCATTGTATCACCTTTTTACCTTTGATTGTATCATTAACTCAGTTTGAAGGAATTCTGTATTGGATTTAAATTATTGATTTTTTACTACATCAGAAATTGTATTCAGACAATGACACTTATCTGCCAAATTCCGTATTCGCCATGAAATAAATAAATATTTTTAAAGTTTTAGATTATTTGTCTATTTGATTGTATTTCCTGTGCCACGAGAATTTCTTCTACTATTACTAGTTTACTACATTACTTAGGTTCCGCTCTACATCACTAAAATTCTGCTCAACATTATTAAGATGCTGCCCGACATGACAGATTCTGCTGTACATTGTTTAAATGCGGCTCTACATGACATAGATTCTGCTCTACATTATTCAGATGCGGCTCTACATTATTTCAATTCTTCTCTACATTATTAAGATGCTGCTCTACATTACATAGATTCTGCTCTATGTTACAAATATGCTGCTCTACATTACATAGATGCTGCTCTACATTTGTAAGATTCTGCTCTACATTTGTAAGATTCTGCTCTACATTATTCAGATGCGGCTCTACATTACTTAAATTCTGCTCTACATTATTTAGATGCTGCTCTACATGACATAGATTCTGATCTACATTACATAGATGCTGCTCTACATTTGTAAGATTCTGCTCTACATTATTCAGATGCGGCTTTACATTATTTCAATTCTTCTCTACATTATTAAGATGCTGCTCTACATTATTTAGATGCTGCTCTACATTACATAGATTCTGCTATATATTACATAGATGCTGCTCTACATTATTTCAGTTCTTCTCTACATTATTAAGATGCAGCTCTACATTACATAGATTCTGCTCTATATCACATAGATGCTGCTCTACATTACTTAAATTCTGCTCTACATTATTTAGATGCTGCTCTACATTACTTCAATTCTGCTCTACATTATTTAGATGCTGCTCTACATGACATAGATTCTGATCTACATTATTCAGATGCGGCTTTACATTATTTCAATTCTTCTCTACATTATTAAGATGCTGCTCTACATTATTTAGATGCTGCTCTACATTACATAGATTCTGCTCTATATTACATAGATGCTGCTCTACATTATTAAGAAGCTGCTCTACATTAGTAAGATGATGCTCTACATTATTTAAATGCTGCTCTACATTACTTAGGTTCTGCTCTACATTAGTTAGATGCTGCTCAACATCACTCAGATGCTGCTGTACATCACTCAGATCCTGCTCTATGTTGCTTAGATTCTGCTCTACATACCTAGATTCCTTCTTATCGTTAGATTAGTTAGAAGTAATTCATTATTTTATGCATACCTACTATTGTCACAGATAAAATAAAACACGGTAGATACCAAACCAAAATCACTTTATTTACACTTCAGGTTTACATTAACTTTGTATAATTAGACGACGAATACAAAAACAGCATTAAAATGACATTAATCTAAAACTTACCATTAATTGAACAACATTATTATAACATTCCAATATTTTGTACTCTTTAAAATGTGATAAATTACAAAACATAAGACAAAGATGGAATAATCTCACAATAATTACTATGTAAATTACTTATTAAAACCTTACAAAATCCATCTAATAATAACAATTATAATTAAAAGTGATAGCAAATGTTGCTCAATACGACATCTCACAAAAACTATCAGGATCGCTGGCTCAGCTCCCTCGGCCTTCTGCATCTTATTATTATAATTGATCTATTAATTATTAAACAATTCATATTAAAGGAAAGGTGAGAAAACTAAATCTCAAAAGGGTTTCAGAGCAAGCAATTAACTAAAACTGACTATAGGAAGACAGATTTCCTAGAGACAAAGTAGCAAATTATTGCGTCTTAAAAATAATATTAAAACTAATACGCAAAATGAAAATAACAATCTTTTATTGGAATGTGGGGTACTGGACTATGTTTTTGGTATGCTATGGAGGTTAGTGGAAGTAATATCATGATTTGATTTGGTTTTGTCCACACAAAACAAAGAGTTGATTTCAAGCTCTCACTCACTGCTTCAAATTGTTTAGGATCTTGTTGATTATTGATGAAACATTGTTTCTATAGCCATACAAGTAAAATGGCACTTTTAAAATTGGTCTAAAATAAGAAGAAATATCTCCGTAACTCAAAAGATCCTATAAAATAGTTGAAGCTTCTATTCACCTGCACCGGTGTCAGTCTTAATTTTAACAACCCCATTGCGGGGTTCAAATTGCCAATAAACTTTGCATTCAAGTGGCCTCTCGAATTGCCTTTCAAATTGTTATTTCCAGAGTTAATACAAAAGGGTCAGTTTTTGGCGTTTGCCATCCACAAAAGTTGTTTTAGTTTCATGTAAACTAACATTTTCTAGAGTCATGCCAGATACTAATTATACTGCAACCAGTATAAGTTAGAATGGCTACACACGTTGTGCAACTAAGAAGCTTTCGCCGTGCCCTGTGGCACCTCCAAACCATCTACGAAAGGTGAATCTTACGACTACCACGTCACTAATTTCTACGTTTTACAAAATGGAGGTCCGCGCGCTTCCGATTTCATTAAACTGATCACTTTTTACAAGAGGAATTCCGGGACCGCAATTTTCGGGAGTAACTGTCTGGCTAGCTTACTCTATGGCTGAATATAAATAGTAAAATCGGCTTCTTCCGCAGTCTAATAAATTAAGTTAGATAATTTGGACCCACCTCAGTATACTTTTTACAGTTTGTAAAGTGCCACGAGGCCGGCTTCAGCTGCTGAGGAAGGCGTCGTCTACGAGAGGGACCTTCGCTACTTCGAAGAAGATGGTGTGGGAGTACTTATTTCTAACTGTGCTGATAGCTGACTTGGGCTTCTTGTGTAATACTGCGTTCTGTAATAGCGCCACCGGGAGGATCTCTGCTAGTTTGTATCCTGAAAATGATAAGGTTTGGAGTGAGATATAGATATCAGACAGATGAGCATCACAACCAGAATGACTATTCAAACTTGTATTACACAACATACAAAGTCTTTGACTGTTGACTGCAAGTTGCAATGCAGTAAATCCCTATTCTTCAATTTATTGTAATAACTTGCTACATCCACGTCATTGGTCTATGTGCACTCGAAGGTACGGTCAGCTGCATAAGTAGCTATACACTTCTGTACCTTGTCAAACTGACGAACCGTCAATGTTTCAATGAATTTGATAGACGGTTTCACATTGACAAGGTACAAAAGTGTATATCTACTTATGAAGCTGACTGTACCTATATTACTCGAGTAGCGACCTGAAGGTCTAGTACGGGGCGGATTAAGACGTGACCAAATGTTCTCCGTCGCGCTCGCTCTTGAGGCTGCGCGATGTGAGTGAGCGAGATGCAAAACTTATGTCACGTCATAAAGGCGCTCCGTGCTACTAGCCCTAGGCTAGAGTATTGTGACGTTCCTTGTGCCCAGTAAGTTGATCAGAGGACGAATATTGAGCCGTAGGTAATGCTAACCGGTATAATACTCGAGGGTGGGCGTCCAGTTGCCCAGCGCCTTCATCCGCAGCGCGATGTAGAGCGCGGCGGCCGCCATCTTGCTGTCCGACAGCGACACCAGCCCGTACTCCAGCAGGCACAGCTCCAGGATGAAGCGCGCTAGCGTCAGCGTGGGCATCGACACACGGGCGCACTGTAAGAGCAGGAAGTAGTAGTAGATAAGTTATCGTGTTTATGACCCAAAATTAACATATAATTATACCTAAAAGTAACGTGAGGCTTATTTCTTCATAAGACGCTTTTCCGGCGGCTTCTTCCCTTCGCCTTGAGGTGCTGTGCCTCAAGTGTCCTCCTGAGTGGCAAGACGCATAATGGCCATACAAAGAATTCTTAGAGTAGTGAGTTATTTTAATTTTCTTAACGCTTGGCAGAGTGGCATTCAGGATATTTCACTGTCAAGACAGGAACATTCATTCCACTCTCTACTGTCTGCGTTTCTAACCGCACACACCAACCCCTGCGGTCATATAATGACGATAGTGATAGCAGAATACTACTCCAAAAACCCACACTATTATCAATAAATAGACCATGAAACTCACGCGAGCATATCTCCTCAAGAACCGGTACGACAGCGGCACGCCGAGGTCGAAGTCGATGGCATACAACACCTCCATCTCCATCTTGAGCAGCTGGCTCAGCGTGTAGGCGCCGTCGCAGATGTACAGGAAGTCGTCCACTAGGGGTGGGATGCGCTCCTGAAAGGGTTTAATGTGGTGAGATTTTGGTGCGGGTGAGGTAGTAAAAGATTTGTGAAGGTGGGCGTGTAAAATGGGGCGTTGAGTGCGAAAATGGTGTACACCAATAGTTTTGTTGAAAAGTTTCTGCTGTAGTAGTGGAGATAGTCTGAGATTTCATGATCTTAGGATACGCCACATTTTGCGCTCATCGCTTCGAATGCGGTAAACGAATTATCAGTAGGTTAAGTATAATAATTAGTTTGTATTTCACACATTACAAGAAATATTAAGTTCTATTAATTTTTTTTATAAAATAATCGATAGTTAGTGTATGCGTCGTCGCGTAAGGTTTGAGATGAGTTATGGAATGTAATTTAACCCTATTAAAAGCTGTAACTAGAAATTTAAGCTTGGTTGTGTTTAAATGTTTGTGGTATGATGCTGTACTGATTTTTAGTAATCTCATTGCTTCTTAGCACGTATCCATCCATCAGCTACAGTATCGTTATTGAATGACTTGACTATGATATGAGACGAGTCTACCAATGAAGTGATAGAATGATAGAAATGTTGGAAATTATCGTCCGGACAAAATGATGTTCAGTATCAGAACTTATCAAACAGGGTAAGATGTAAATTGAAAAAAGAAAGGATTATTACACTCCCCTTTACGCAAACTCTGTTTATTTGGATATGTGATGAATATAACAAGATTAATTGTGAAATTATTACATAATATATTACATTGTACCCTGTTTAAACCAAGGCAGTGTAGTGTTAAAAGAGTTATTTAAGTACTTGTAAGCATCTGCATTCTGCTCGGGACAACTCGTATCTTCTTTTCGTCAAGAACCATAAGCGGTTCGTGGACATTCCACCGCGCATTTGTGTGTTAGATTGCCAAGCCCTGTCCTGAAGCGCAAGTTAGGCCAAAAACAAAAACAGTCATGTATAAAACACCATGCGATAATTTTAAAGAAAACCAGGAAAGGTTAGGTTTGTGTGTTAGTGTTAGCCGTAGATTAGTAAAAAAAGTGAAATAAAAGTTCTTGCAACTTTGAGAATTTCAAGAATAAAAAAACTTTATGTAACTATCATGCATCATCTCAAAAGAGCAGTCAAACCAAACGATACACCAGGGATATTGCATAATCTCCAATTCAAGGACCCTTTACAGATATACTGTTAACTATTTCTATTGAATTATATACTATTTATATTGAAATCTACAGTATTGAGTAGGTAGCTGGAAACCATTCGCTCAACAACGCACCGCAAATACCTACACCTCATCATCCAAATTCCTGACTCATCCTAAACTTAAACCATTCCTTAAAAACACCATGCATTTTCCAACCCCAAACTCACAAAGACAAAACACAACTTACGTCAAACTTAGCGGCAATAAACAGCGACGACGCTCCAAGCAGTTGCAGCTCCTCTTTGGTCAGCGGATCCTTGTCTTTCTGCTTGCGCGTGGCCCGCGTCAGATACAGGTCTACCAACTTGACGGCGAGGTACAGCGTCTCGTGGTTCAGCTCGAAGCTCTCCTGGACCTCCACCATCCAGTCGACGAGGAGAGATCGCATCCAGCTGGTGATGCCCTTGCTTCGTTGCAGGTAGTCGTCGATTTGGAAGATGTGCTGTTGGGCGGAGGTTTGGTTAAGCTTGAAGGGTTATGTAGGTATGGTTTGGTGTAGTATGTTGGTAGAGAGGTCTGATAGTGGTATGGAATATGGTTTAATGGAAATCGCGTATTCGTGAAAAGCTTGTTGGAAGGATTTGTACCTACTGCGTACACAATCCGAGATCTAAAATAATCGATTACACTGAATTTCTGCCATCTAGTTTTCGCAAGTCTAGTTATGTGACCCCACAAATGCACAGTGGATCTAAGTCAGATTAGAACTTAGGGAGATTTGAACAAAGATTCCATTTGATCCCAATGGATTTGGCGCAATCCCCAAATTCAGGCTCTATCGGCATCCGTTTTACATTTTAAAGTAAAAGATATTTAATTCGCGGTATGGATCCGATTCCCATTTGGTACCTACGTAATAATTATGTTATCCATGTAGCCAGTTGAAGCTGTAGGAATAAGAAAATAAAAAAACCGAAGAATACCTACCTCCCTTCCCTTCAAATAGTTGAAGATGTCCATGGCATAGTTGGACACTTGGAACTGGTCGTTCCAGTTTTCCTGGTCGAAGTCTGGCACCCCGGCCGGGGCTTCGTGTGGGGACTCCGTCTCATCATCCAGGGACTTGTTGATGGTGTCATCTAGCACCACCTTGTCTAGTTTCTCACTAATAGTCTTGTATTCCTCTTTAGTAACATCAGTCGGGCTTCTGAAATGCACAACATTGGTAAATACTTTGGAGGCTACACTGTGCAATAAGCATGTACCAACTTTAGCATAACTTGCAAAAACACCCCTCCTGCTTCTACGACCAATACATAATACCCATAAGGATAGGCATCTCTCAACATGGAAAAGAATGGGGCATTAGGTACTGATAATAATGACATTACCACACTACCACACATAGATACAACTTTACAACAGGTTTATTTTCCATTGTTCAAATGGTAGAACCTACACAAAAGGAAATAATGCTTATTTTTTTAAGCCAGATAATCTAAGATTTAGTTTAGACCCTTCAGAAGTCCACCTAAAGGAGACATATTTTTGTGGCATGGTATGGATGGATTTATTTGCATAAAATATAGTTGTATCCTATCATATTACATATTTCTTTAACTAAATATAAATAAATATAAATAAATAAATATGTGGGGACATCTCACACACGGCCATCCAACCCCAAGCTAGGCAGAACCTGTGTTATGGGTATCGGACAGCTGATATATCTACACAAATACATAGATAGATAGATACTAAATATAAATATCAACACCCAAGACCCGAGTACAAATATCTGTCTTTAAACAAATATCTGCCCCAGCCGGGAATCGAACCCGGGACCTTCGGCTCAGTAGTCAGGGTCACTAACCACTACGCCATTCGGTCGTCAATAAAAGTCCACTATTTCAGTAAAAGAGGTCAAATATACAGAAGATACTGTATTATTACCTACATAGCAGCTTATTTTAAATTATTGTTTATATTTGTTATCAAACTGTGTCAAGTTCTTGCCACATTTTCACCTACACTTCGATTATTACAGAAAATGTGCTTTGAGCTGTAAGAAAACAATACAGTATATGAAATACTAACATATTTTCCAACGCGGTCATGTAGAGCGAGGGTTCACCAGACATGTCACTCCGGGCCGACTTCCCTGACCCTTGGGAAACATTCTGGTTTTCCTTATTGCTAACAACTGTCTTCTCTTTCTTCTCAATGTTCTTGAGAATCCCATTCTGGGCTCGCGCAGCAACTGGTTTAGGGGGATCTTTGGCAAAGTGCTTCTGCACTGATTCAATGGCATTTGTTGCAACCCTTTGCAGGGTTTTTGTCTTGGAGGTTTTGCCATTTAGTGTGGCTTGCGGCAGTCTTATGTTCTGAAATGTCTCAAGTTTTTAGGTTGTTGGGTTAGTTGACAATATTGGTTAGATAGTCACTTGGGAAGTTAATTGTTATCTTGCAGTAGAACAGATGGGTTGGACGAACTTAATCATTGAACTTAACAAACTAAGCAATGGCTGAAAATCCCATGCCAAAAACTTCGTTTTTTTTGGAGGGAAAATATAACTAAAGTCTACTTATACGACAATTATGATAAATGCGGCTTCTGCTTACCCATATCATCAAGAAATAAGGAACCTCATAAAATTACAAAAGAAAAGAGGGTACATGATAGAAGTTATAGTATTTATTAAGAAAAAAATTGTAAAGTACAGACCTTAACTGTAGGTAGCACTTTGCTTTCAACAGTTACTTTCTTCACGACGATGGCTTTTTCTTTTTCCAGGCCCAAAGCGCTGGACTTGTTGAAGGCATTTGTAATATCACCGAATGCCGCCCTTTTAGCAGTCGCATCTTTCATGGGACTATCTGCTTTCCTCTTGTTTGGCGCCTTCAGACTGTCTTTGTAGGTTTTCAGAGTAGCCATCTGCTTACTCCTCGTTGTAATACCATGGCCCAAAATATTTAAGTTTTCGTTTACAGCTAGGGGCTTTGATGCCAGTCTTGTTGGCGCCATTACGACTAAAATTCACACACACAAATTATCACGTGCACAGAAACACTGAATTGATAATTATTTAGTTCGGCGACACGTGAATTAACATTCAATTGCTAATAAAATAAGACAAAACGTAAACATGCATTTTAAAAACGTTACTTCTAACGACCAAAAATGGAGGCAAAACAAGCGACTGTTAGCTTGTCGAGTCAAGAGGGCAACGATTTACAAATAAATTGCGAAATCACTTACATTTCATTAACGGCAGTAGCCGTTTTGATTTACTGTAAAACTTTCCTAGTCCAAGAAATCTCTTTCATGTAAAATTCGATCAAAATTTATAAAATATTTAACGCCACCGGAATGAACCAACAATCAGCCAAAAACCGTTGCTTTGAATTGTTTTTTTTTCTATTGGTCAATGACCGACCAATCACAGAAATGCTTCCATTTTTCTGTTTATTACGTTTCTTCAAACGTAAACCGCTACCAAAACTATTGTTTGGAAAATAATATAAACTCTAAAAAGAGAAGTTTAGAAAATAAATAAATCTACTTCTCACAAAATAAAAAGTAAATAAAATCTTCTTTAATTTACCGAACTACAGTTACAACTTTTGGAACACTAATCATCAATCCCTAAAACTTTACAATACTTTTTTATTTACGGCTATCGAAACGTTTTACGACATGTTTATAGTCTGTGAATGTCCTTTGTGTGTTTTTTGTGTGTTTACTCAGAATAATATTTTGAATACTTACTACTATTTTAACGGTATTATTCCGAAGCCAGACAATCCGTTTCTCAAGCATCTAATCCCGAAAAATCCAGTTCCCAAAACATCAGAAAATTTTAAACCGACCTGAAAAAGGTAAAATGAAGTGACACAATATAAAAACTTTTACCTGTGGTGCCGGTGACAATCTTATGTCAAATCAAATGTCAGTGATGCCACTGTCAGTCACATCCAAATGAGCCAAATCTGTGTTTGTTTTGTTTAGTGAACGAATATAAAATCAAATTATATGAATTAGCCTTAAAACAAAGTAAATTAACCAGTGGTTTATTAATTAATACATACATCCCTGTTTTTAACCTAACCTTCAGCTAGCTTAACCACAATGTTAGGGGGTGTAAAGTTAAAAGTAAATTTCACGCACGAGAAGACTTGTTTTGGTTATATCAGTCCAAAGTACAGCACAAACAATGAACAGGTAAATAATAATATGTGTAGTGAGATGCATACATAAATATGTAACTGTTTATCCAGCAATGGGTGATTACGGGCTGATGATGATTTGACTACAGAGTTTCTTATCTACTTACAAAATTTTATCTTTACTGTTGGCAACTTATTTCTTTAATGCCCTACTTAATGAAGTTTTAGAGTAAGAAAATATAAATTACAGAAAAGATAAATTATACCATTAAAATTACTGTAATTTATTAATTTTTCCAGTCTATTAGTTAAAATTTAAGAACATTGTGCAATAGGCTGCTTTACTATAATTCATACATCTGAACATAATAATTATATTAAATTATTTTAGTAAAGTTTAACTTAAGTTTAATGTGATTATTTGCCTAATTTTTTTATATGTATTTATTTTACTCAACTAATTATTTACTTCCAGTCACAATGCGTTCAAGTGCTATGCAAGGACAAGCACATCCTGCTATGGGTGATGTTCAGCAGCAATGTGGCAGAAGGCCAGATGGCCTGCAACCCCATATTCGCCAGGCTAGTGGGTCTCTCCGAGGGAGCGGAGGTGTTTGTGTCTCCGTACAGTGACACAAAGGTACTGGAGGAGCTCTACATTGATGCCGACAGCCCTGATGACCAGGAAATACTGGTGAGGAGATTAACATAATGCAATTTATAAATAGGAAAATTTTCAAGAAATAGGCATAGTATTAATATTAGTATGAAGCAGACTATCTCCTTTATTGTTGTTAAAAATAGTAAAAATCTAATTAGAAACATTTTGGATTTGGATATTATGGTAATCTTCGTATTTATTAATCCATAAAAAAAACATTTCAATATGTGCTATTTTATTCTTTATTTCATTTCAGGAACACAATGCAGAGCTTCTTCAGCTGAGAATTCTAGATCAACTAAGATTTGTGGCAGCCAATCAGAAAGCAGTAGTGTGGATATCTGTGTCTTTACCCATAGTGTTCACTGCCAAACAGACTGGCCTTCTAGTCAACCACAGCAGAGTGGTTATCAAAGTAGATGCCTTCAACACTTTGCACAAACCACCACAGCTAACCAATAAAACTACCAACAAAAGTGAAGATACCTCATTCAATAACATTGGCAAAATAAATGAAGGCATGCTAAGGCCATATCTACATCCTCCAAAGAGACTGGTCTTAAGAGCAGTAGCAATAGACAGTGATGGTAAAAAAGACTTAATCCACCCATTTACAGTTTTTGTACATGAAGATCTCATAGAAGAGAAGGATAAAGGCTCAACTATTCTAGCTACAATTCAAAACTGTCCATCAGTCATAAATGATTTCAAAGATGATGGAGAAACTAAAAATGAATTGATTGATGATATGTGCGTAGAAATAGTTCCAATAGACAAAGTAATATTTAGGAGTCTAAGCAGAGAAGTGTACAATAAAAATATACCAACTGTACTTATCCCAAAATCACTGAATACCATAGTGAATATAGAAAATGGAATGAAAATTATAATGACACTCATAAATAATCCTATAGAACAACCAGACCACATAGATATAGTAACAGATGGGTCACAATCAGAGTCAGATATTGTAGAAAAGTTCAAGACTTGTGTCATAGACAATACACATTCCGGTAGAAAGTTCCTAATCAACAATAACATAGTCAAACAAAATGTACAGATATCTGATGGATTTATACAATTTAAACTGCAACCAGAGAGGTTGAAATACACTGTGGTGAATTCTGAGTCATTGCGGCATTGCACAATCTCCGCCAAACATAATCCAGACCTAGTCCCTCAAAAAATAATGAATTCAAGTCTAGATTATGATAGTAAGAATTTATGTAGAAGTATGAAGTCTGTAGAGAGTTTAGTCATGAAGGTTGTCTCACATTTGTACTTTGAAATCGATAGAGAAGCAACTTTTAAAGGTGCTTCAGAAATTAAAAGCAATGTTTTAGTAACTGGTAAGATCTCTTTCTTTACATTATTCATAAATATGTTTTGTTGTTGTTAATCATAATATATTATGTAACTTGTATTGTTTGTATTTTCAGGTGCTTCTGGCACAGGAAAATCATCCTTATGCCGAATAGTACAAAAGGAACTGACAGTGTGGTCCCATATTCTGCACTGTCGATCTCTGAAGGGTCGTAAAGACATTCCAGATGTTTTAGGAAAAGCAATCTTAATGTGTCAGGAACACAGTCCATCTGTGCTTATCTGTGATGATGTGGACTCGTTAGTTCACCCTGACATGGAAGGGGCTGCTTCGCCGACTGACATAGCTTATTATCAAAGGTAAGTTACTTTCTATCACTTTTGTTTAGCTATAGTCCGAGGAAACCTGCACATCTAGATTATACATGTAACCTAGGTACATTGTGCTCATTTAAAAACGACGATACGGCTCGCGACCTATCACTTGAGTACAAATGTACAGCGAAAAGCGGATGGCTCGCTTGCGTGTCACCTCTGACTACTCTACCTCTTTCGGGGGTTTACAGTCGTGAGCATAATATATGTATGTACTTAAGTATGTAATATGTATGTTAAATCTTATTCCAGACTAGCAGTACTGATAAAATCGTCGCTCCAGTCCTGCTCGGGCGTGGCGGTACTGATGACGGCCACCGGGGTCAACGACCTGCACCCCACGCTGGCCCAGTTCAGCGGGAAGCCACTGTTCACTGCGCAGTTCGAGATCGGGGAGTTGGATCAGGTAATTTACCTTTTTTTCAAAAGTCAAGAACAAAAGCTGTTCAGACTGACGCCTTGAGTCACCCCTTTTCGGATTCCTATTATTTTTGCAACACCTTGTAAGCTGAAGAACGGATGACTGGTGGGGTAAACAAACCCGCTAGCCAGTAGGATGGTCGAGAACAGAGTGTTGTGGCGTTTCCTTGAGATTTCTCTACTTCCCCTTCAGTAGTGGACGATTACGGGCTATAATGATTAGGTAAATTGCGTATCATTACCATATGGATTTCCACAACACAAACTCTATTGCCTACCAAAACATCCTGTACCAAAAAGTAATGATTAATAATTATTACGCGTTACAGGAAGAAAGAACGGAATTATTCAAGCATCTAGTCAACAATAACATTCGTAGTCAGTTCCTGGTAGAAGACGACGATGTTATTAGACTGGCGATGGACACGGCCGGGCAGAATGTGAGGGACATCAGTGACTACCTCAATAAGAGAATATTCAAAGCTGTGAAGAGAAAAAGTAAGTTTCATTCATTATTAATGGTATCAAAACACATAAGTCTTGTATAACAAAACCAACTCATTTGATTATCCACAGGCATTTTTTCTTGTACAGTAGAACCTCTATAAGTGGATACTCGATTTGTTTTAACATTTGAAAAACTCCACCTTAAATTAAATCTTCTCAAGTTAATAAATAACTCTATAACTCAATTTTTTCTTGAAGTTTGTTTGACTGCGGTCCTTCCTATGTAAACGTTAGAACGCCCTGTATACATAAATACACCTTTTTCAGGGCTAGCGCCACTGTCTCATTAACACATATAATTTTCATCTAATTCCTCCCCACATTTCAGGTGGCAACCCTACAGACAAGCCCCGCCTCATAGACTCCTCAGAGTTAGAAAAGAAGCAGAGCGAAGTGTCAGACGTGTGGGCGACTGTAGGCGGCATGGAGGAGGTCACGCAGCAACTCACTGAGGCCATCTTCTGGCCGCTGATGGTTAGTTGTTTCGATTTGCTTTGAGCAATATTTTTGAAATTAATTTAGATTAGCTTCGACTTAAGCTTTTCACAAAACACGGCGGCATGGTGGTTCTGGTAAATACACTGTTTGCTTTGCCTTGACAAATATGGATGACATTCCTTCAGATAAGCTTCGTCACCCAGACTCATCAGAGCTAGACAAGAAGCAGGACGCCATCGTTGACCTGGTAAATAAACTTTGTTACTTTGCATTGAGAAATAAGGTTGAAATCTTGAAATACCTTCAGACAAACCTTGGCTCCTAAACGCAAAGCGCCACAAAATTTAAACTCAAAACTCTTTCCCTCTACCAATAGTACCAAATTTCGCCACCACAAAACTTGGCGCCACTGTCGCAACCTAATCTCACCAATTCTTCATCCTCCAGTACCCAGCTCTATTCCCGGACCAGTCCTGCGGGGTGCTGCTCTACGGGCCTCCAGGCACGGGCAAGTCGCTCATAGGGTCGTGCCTGAGCGCCGCGCCTCAAGTCAACTTCATAGCGGTGAAGGGACCCGAGTTGCTGTCTAAGTACATTGGGCAGAGTGAGAAGCATGTGCGGGATATATTTGATAAGTGAGTTTATTCGTAATTTTGAATATTTAATTTTGATGTGGTTTTGGAGGTGGACTTCTTTAGTTGCGTACAGTCTTGTATGTAAAAGCTAAAGCTAGATTCGGATTGCTGGGCCTGTGCCACTGCATTTACTAAAGAGTTATACCCACATACCTACATATTTTAAAAAAAATAGTTTTGCCTTGTATACCTTATATTAGTGCTGATTATAATCTATCGTTAGCGTACATGCCAGATTTCATAATTTCCATATTATAATGGCAAGGTGAAATTGACCCACCCTATTTAATTAAATATTTGTGAAATGATCTTTCAGGGCGGACATGCAGCGGCCGTACGTGTTGTTCTTCGACGAGTTTGACAGTCTCGCTCCCAAGTAAGTGGCCATATTGTAAGTACAGTAAGGAGCAGAGAAACCTGACCCCCTAAGAAGCATTGTTACTATGAGAGGGGGGTCAGGTTTCTCTGCATCTGACCGTACTTGTGGGTGCTTGTTGGAAGAAGTATTTACACTAGCATTCTCTGTGGCATGGCATGCGTTGAGTAGAGGGAACACCCGAGTTCGCGTTGTTATGTTATAGCATGGGACCAATTTATTTTATTCTCACAGCTATTATTTTTAGTCAAATTTTCGGGAGTTGACGTCTGCAATTTTAGGTCAACTTTACGTGAATTGGGCTATCTCGCTTGAGCGGAACGTGTGTTTTTTTATGGCAGGATGTAGTTTTAAGATATTTTCATGATACGGCTTATTCAAAAGCATGGTTAATGCAAGGAAACCAAATTGTTTTATTCTAAAGGCATGAGAAATTTAGGTAGCGCTTTTTATAATGCATGGACAAATGAAACTCACCTTGGTGACAGTAGTGGTAGTCCAGTCCATAAAAATATAATATTAATATCAGAAGAGGCCTTATAAATGAAACAAGAAACATTAAAATACAAACGCAATGTTCTTACAGCTACATTATTCCTATATCACATCACTTATTAAAGACATATAATAAAATTAATCAATTAATTACGTGGTTGTACTACCATGACCATTATTTAACTGCTTCTTTAGTACTTCCTGTTGCAGCTTGAGTATCTTAATAATCTCCTGGTGTTGTTCGGACATACACGTCATTCTCAGGCTGTGTTCTGCGGTTAGTCTTTCGTTCTCGAGTTTTCTATAATGTGCCTTGTCGTTGTACACCGCTTGGCTGTAACTCAGGAATTGCTGGTCCTGAAATTGTATAGATAGATGATAGATAAATTATTTATTTACTTAACACAACACATACACAGGTTACTCAGATTACTAACATTCACATTAACATTACATAAACACACAACATTAATATGAGACAGACAGATAGATAAGCAACATGTGTATTTATCATGTTAGCAAAAGGGTTCTGACTCAGCTATAGCAATATATTAGTTTCACACCTCAACGTCTAGTGCGGGTTTTGCACTTTACGAAAGCGAAAAAAGGTTACGTTTTCTTCTGTAATCTTTAAAAAGTTTCATGATAGTTCCACTAGAGGCGCCTCTTTCTACGCGAGTAACCGTATACTTTCATAGTTTTCAACAAACCATCAAACCTGTACTAGATGTACTAAGACTAGAACTTGACTATGTAATATGCGCTTTCCACTGAAGTATTTGAGCTATTGGCTATATCAGTTATATTCTAATTTCGCATATTGCTGTGGATTTTTATATGAGTACTTCATTTACATTAGAATTTATAAATGAAGAGTACAAAAAAGAAAACTCACCGCTGCTTCTTGATTGGCGGTTTTGGTTGCCTAAAACAAATAAAAAATATAATATTGCAAAGCGGACATGTATGACTGTTAGTTTTATTACTTCTATGTTTATGGTACTTTAAAGATTTGTTTTTCAATACATTATTACGTCTTCAAGTTGTGTGTAAAATATTTATAACCTATTTCTTTTTTTTACTTTAAAATCGAATGATTAGAATATAGGCAAGCAATATAACATTTAAACTTACATTATTATCTTCCTTTGCTGCTTTTGAAGTTCTCTGGAACAAATAACGTACCTTTAGATACAATGGACTAAATTGTGGTGGCAAACTAGACCCTTGACACGCAATGAATAGGGAATATGCATTTATTTTTTTTATATTCTTATTCGATAGTTTTACATCGCTTTATTATAGTAAAAAAAACCGGCCAAGTGCGAGTCGGGCTCGCGCACAAAGGGTTCCGTAGCAGCAAATATAATAAACTTATTATGTCACCTATCTCAAAAACTATAAGAGATACTTTGATCAAACCAAAAATCGTTGAAAGAGTTAATTAGCATGCATCTCCTCTATTTTTTTTAGAATTTTATACCCCGTAGTTATAAAAATAGAGGGGGGGGACATACTTTTTACGACTTTGAGAGCTGATATCTCAAAAACCGTTCACTTTAAGAAAAATGTTTTTTAGAAAACTTTATATCATTTTAAAAGACCTTTCCATTGATACCCCACACGGGTATGTACATCGAAAAAAAAATTTCATCCCTCAGTTACATGTATGGGGGGCCCCACCCCCAATTCTTTTTTTTACTATTTAGTGTCATATTTTTGTAGCGGTTCATACAACACATATTCCCATCAAATTTCATCACTGTAGTACTTATAGTTTCCGAGTAAATCGGCTGTGACAGACGGACAGACGGACAGACGGACAGACGGACATGACGAAACTATAAGGGTTCCGTTTTTGCCATTTTGGCTACGGAACCCTAAAAATTCAACGCCAAAAAAAGTAATTTAAGGTAGGTACTTTAAAGAAAGTTAAAAATTTATAACCGACACGTCCATTATAAACGGCCAAAACTTTGTGTGAAGATTGGTGACGTCATAATTTAGTTTCACGGCTCAGAATAATGACTCTCACCAGTCGCGCCGACGCTCAGTTCTATGGGCATAGATTATTTTGAGATTGACATTATCGTCACATCCGCTCTAAGAAAATCCGTCATGTTTCAAGTTACCGAAGTTTTTTTGTACTTTTCAACAGTTATTTACTCGCTCAAAAATGAATTATAATCAAAAATATTGATGGAGGCATAATTCGGAAATAACAAAGTTTATTAAAAATCATATTTGACCTTTATTTGAATTAGACGCATATTCCCTATTGGTTTCATCTTGTCTTCTCGCCTTTTGGCACTCCCGGGATCGACGGTGGTGCCATCTTGTGTTCAATAGTGAGCGGTTTTTCATGGAACTAATCAAAATCGCGTCCAAAATGTCAATTGGTACTCTTGAGTCATCTAAGCAAGAACAAATATACAACTTTACAAAGTTTTAAGTTGAGATTTGTGAATAAATTAGCTGTTTAAATGGCTCGTTTAGCGCTTCAATTTTCAATTTTGCGCAATGCGCATCGAAGGGATTTGCAAAGGCGCAGAAATCAGCGGCGAATGGTCCGCTATTTGGACGAGGCTTTCGAAATGAGCATGGCGGAATTCGGAGAAAATTGGTTGGTTGTTTGGGACCACCCTGACAAGGCAGCGAATATAATACACGCATGTGTTGTGCTTCACAATATGTGCAACCAGGCACATTTAGAGTTGGACCAAGCCAACGAGGAGTTGCAGGGGGAACTGGCTCCAGCCCAGGACATCGGGGAGTTGCATGGTGGAGGCCAGGGCAATGAAGAGCTACACAGGGGAGAGGCAGCTCGGGCACAACTGGTCCGACTACTTTGGGCCAATCGCTAACCAATGTATAAATTATAGTATCTTGTAAATATTATTATGCCTTGTCGTGCAAAAAAGTTTATTTAAATAAAAATATAAATGTAAATTTCAGAATTGTTTATATTTATCCACCACCGTTATACACTAGTATTTTTGTTTAAGTAAGTATATTCATCAACATTTTAACTAAAATTTTCATAAGGTAGGTTACTTATAATTAACATAAAATTAAATTATAATTACAGGGAAAACATATTGAACATAAAACACTTAAAAACTTATAACAATAGGAACATAACCATACAGCATACATGCTTTTTACATTAATCAAAATTACAACTTAAAACAAAAATTTACACATTGGTACCTTAATCAACATAGCTAAATAATATTAAAATCAATGTCTATTTACAAACCGCAAGCTAGATAAATTTGTTATTTTTTGAAATATTGTGCGATTTCTTTCAGCACATTTACCCCATCACGGAACGCTGATGCTAGGTCCCCTAAAGCCCGTGCCGTCAGCAGCTCAGCCTCGACCCTCTTTTCCTCTATCGCCGTCATCCTATCGACTTCTATGTCGAGTTGGTTGCGGCGGCGGCGGCGGGACTGTTGTGAGTTGTGAGGAGACTGATCTGAGCCGGATGACTGCTCAGGATGCTGCTCCTCGATAACAATGTAGTCAGGGGTCTGCACCTCGCCTATAATGGGCTCAGGATCGGCCTCGACGTTAACTTCCTGCCATTGACCAGAGCATGATGCAGTCTGAAAAAAAATCAAATACATACCACTATTAGTTACATTAAAACAAAAAGGTGACCCTAACCTGAATAAGGGCACATTTTCCAACAGTCAGGAATAAAATTGTTGCTGTCAGTGTCTAATACAAACATTCAGACGTGACAGCATCAGAATTATTCCCCTGATAACTTTCATCTGACTATTGAAAAATCAGCCCTAACATAACTTAATTGTTTACCTCCAGAGAGGGAAGCTGGTCACAACTGCCTTCACGAGTGGCCACCTCCTCTGGCTCGTGGTCAACGTGTCTTGTTGTCTAAAAAAATTAAGTTACATGAGTTCATACATGTGGGAGTGAGATAGTATGAGTGAGCGAGTAAGATGATAGGAAATGGTAGATGGCGCCACTGGCGATTCATATTATAACGTTGTTGTCATGTTGTGTGCACTCTCAAGAGACTCGCAAGTTATTAATTAAAATAAACGTGTAAAACCAGTAATCTGCGTCTAATTTCCCCACAATTTGGGGGCTCGACCGCGATTGATCTAAAGACGAACGATTCCTGAAGATTCAAGACGATTTCACGAAGATTTCAAGACGACAAGACGGAAGACGCACGTGGATACGTGGGTGAAAATTTTCGTAGTTACTGGTTTTCGGTGTGTAAAGACGTACAAATTACGACGCGAGTGAATTAACATAACAAAATCATGCCGAAAGGACGTCGCGTGAATGCAAGTGCTTCTTTTGACGAGACTGTGGTGGCTGAAACACGGCCCGTGATGCAGGTTGGATTTGGGGACGACTTAGTTCCTAAGTTCAGTGGCCAAGACAAAATCTACGCTGTCTCGAGGTGGATTCAAGACGTGGAGGACAATGCTGAGATACTGCAGTGGACTCCGTTGCAACAACTTATTGTCGCGAGAAGATCGTTGGTGGGCACCGCGGCGCTATGGCTGAAATCAGAGCGGCCTTTCAAGACGTGGGACGAGATGAAACAAG
Source organism: Plutella xylostella (assembly GCF_932276165.1). Taxonomy (NCBI): domain Eukaryota; kingdom Metazoa; phylum Arthropoda; class Insecta; order Lepidoptera; family Plutellidae; genus Plutella; species Plutella xylostella. Next base: position 2,326,704 of record NC_063984.1, on the reverse strand, counting down.
CGTTAGCCAAAGAATTTCCGGATTCCATAGATCAAAAAACACTACACGAAACCATGGCCAGCCGTAAGAAACATGAAGACGAGAGCTGCCTCGATTACCTTCTCGTCATGAAGGAGTTGGGCAAACGCGGCAGGATGGCGGACTACGTGGCCATAAAATACATTATAGAAGGCATACAAGACGCAGAATGCAATAAGATTATGTTGTATGGGGCGACCACGTACCCCGAACTCAAAGAAAAGTTACGCATATACGAGGTGGTAAAAGAAAAACTTAAGATAGAAGGTGCTACAAGAAGAAATAGGGAACCTATGACGCATACAAGACTGCCCAGACTGCCTGCGCTGAGATGCTACAACTGTGGAGAGAGAAACCATCACTCTAGAGAATGCCCGCATCAACATCTTGGGCTAAAATGTTTTAAGTGTAATGGTTTTGGGCATATCGCGACGAGTTGCAATGTCCAGCCACGCCAGCCAGAGGGGGCGTCGCAATCGGCACAAACTTCAACAAGCGGAAACTACGGCGGCCAATCAGATGCAAGAACTAGCCGTCCAAACTTCCGGGGACAACAGTCATTCCGGCAGGTTGGCAACAATGGCGGCGGAGAGACGCGACAACTTCAAGGTGGACCAAGACGGACGATGTTCGCAGCGGAAAATCAAGATGCGACGACAGAGGGCAGCACCTACGCAAACATGGCGGATACGAGGAGCAATGGCGTGCCGATCGATATGTCAATCGATGACATTGACAGACGTCTGACAACTGACAGCAATGAGGTTATGTTGAACGTAAACAAAGATGTTTCAAACACGACGAAGGAAATATGGTTGAAAAAACCCGAAAAAGACGTGAAGATTATGGAAAATATGGCAAGCGCACTTATCGACACGGGCAGCGAAGTGAATTTAATGTCGGAAACGTTCTACAACACAATCGGATGTCCCAAATGTGATGATGAAATACTTGCGTTGTCGGGACTTGGACAAATGAAAGTGCATTCTATGGGAAAGTTGACGGTTCCAGTGATTATTGATGGACACGAATATCACAAAGTTTCATTCCATGTCGTTTCTAAAGACTCTATGCCGTATAAGTTAATAATAGGACAAGACTTTTTACAAAATGTGACAATGTTAATGAATGAAGGGAACATAATGTTATTGCCGTCGAGTGAGGATTGGTTGCGCAATATTTCATGTTTTGTTTCAGATAGCATTTATGATATAGGTTGTGAGGCTAGCCCAGCCATCCAACAACAGGTGCAGGGTTTGGTAGAAGGCTACCAACCAATGAAGACGAAGGATGCTCCCATTCAACTGCGTATTATACTGAAGGACGACATACCTGTGGCTCAGCGACCAAGACGGCTGGCCATCAGTGAACAAGAAGAAGTTGAAAGGCAGATTGAACAGTGGCTCAAAGATGGAATAATTCAGGTGAGTTGGTCAGAATATGCTAGTCCATTAGTGTTAACTCGGAAGAAGGATGGTACTACTCGGATTTGTATAGATTACAGATTAATCAACAAGAAGATGGTTAAGGACGAGTACCCATTGCCGATCATTGAGGACCACATTGATCAGTTAGCATCAGCGAAAGTATACAGTACGTTGGACTTAAAAAATGGTTATTTTCATCTACCTGTACATGAGGATTCAGTAAAGTTTACTGCCTTTGTTACACACAATGGCCAGTTTGAGTTCTTGAAAGCACCATTTGGTTTAGCCGTTTGTCCCAAAGTTTTCACAAGATTTATAACGATAATCTATCGTGAGCTGATTGCCAAAAAGATTGTATTAATATTCATCGACGATTTATTAATTCCAGCTCAAACTGAAAGACAGGCCGTAGAGCGGCTGCAAGAAGTACTGCAAGTAGCATCACAGTATGGACTGGAGATGAACTGGAAGAAGTCACAGTTGGTTGTCAAAAGAGTGGAGTATTTAGGCCACATTATTGAGAATGGCCAGGTGAAACCATCGCCAGACAAGACAGAGGCTGTACGAAGATTTCCTGAACCAAAGACGATTAAACAGCTGCAGAGTTTTGTTGGTCTAACATCTTACTTCCGTAAGTTTATCCAAAATTATTCTTTGATTGCAAAACCTCTGACTGATTTAATGAAGAAGGACTGTAACTTTAACTTTAACCAAGAACAGAAAGAGTCATTTGAACAATTGAAGGAGAAGCTTACTAGCACCCCAGTGCTGCAGATTTATGACTCTAAGTTAGAAACAGAGCTGCATACAGACGCATCTAGTGTGGCATATGCTGCTATATTGATGCAGAGGAGCAATGAAGATGGTTGTTTGCATCCTGTGTATTACATGAGCCGTAAGACCACAGACGCTGAAAGTAGATATTCAAGTTATGAACTTGAGGCACTAGCCATCATAGAGGCAATAAAGAAGTTTCGAAAATACTTATTTGGGATTAAATTCAAAATAGTAACTGATTGTAAAGCTTTTCAGATGACGCTCATGAAGAGAGATATGTCTACATCCACAAGAGTGGCCAGATGGATAACGCTCCTTCAGGAGTACAACTTCACGGTGGAGCACAGAAAGGGATCCCAAATGCGACATGCAGATGCGCTGAGCAGAAACCACTATGTAGCAATGATAACATCTGATTTTCAAGAGAAACTGAAGCAAGCCCAACTGAGAGATGTTGCTTTAAAGGCGATAATGGAGATTTTGAAAGAGAGACCATATGAAGACTATTGGCTTGAAAATGGGCTATTATTTAAGGGTCCCGAGAAGCATCTGGTGGTACCTAAATGCATGGAGATGGAGCTGATACGTCAAGCTCATGAAAATGGTCATTTTGGTAAGAAGAAAACAATTGAGTTACTGAAAAAAGATTATTATGTCAAGAATTTGGATAGAAAAGTGGAGGAATACATTCAAACTTGCATACCATGCTTGTTGGCTAGCCGGAAGACTGGTAAGCAGGAAGGTTTCTTATCACCAATCGATAAGGGTGAGCTGCCACTAGACACATTGCATATCGACCACATCGGACCAATGACAGAGACCAAGAAACAGTATAATTATATTTTAACGATGATTGATGCATTCACCAAGTATACATGGATATTTCCTACGAAGAGCACAACAAGCAAAGAAGCGATAGATAAATTGAAGATTCATCAACAGCTGTTCGGAAACCCAAGACGAGTGGTGACAGATAGAGGCACGGCCTTCACAAGTAAAGACTTTGAAGAATACTGTGAGGAGGAGAAGATACAGCATATCACAATTACCACAGGAATCCCTCGAGGTAACGGTCAAGTGGAGAGGATCCACCGAGTAATTATCTCAGTGTTGACGAAGATGTGTATCCAGCAGCCGGATATTTGGTACAGACATGTAAGTCGCCTACAGCAAGCTTTGAACAGTACTTACCAAAGAAGCGTTGATTCTTCACCATATGAGCTACTGATTGGTACGAAGATGCGATTAAAGGAAGATACCGAAATATTAAATTTAATTCAACAAGAAACAAGAGACATCTTTATGAGTAACCGGGATGAACTGAGAGTTAAAGCTAAAGAACAGATTTTGAAAATTCAACAAGAAAACAAAAAGAACTATGATAAGAAGAGAAAGGAAAGCACACACTATCAGATAGGGGATTTGGTCGCTATAAAGAGGACACAGTTTGGTGTTGGCATGAAGTTGAAACCAAAGTACTTGGGTCCTTATAGAATAACCAAATCGAAAGGTCTCAACAGATATGATGTCGAAAAAGTGGATATGTCCAAGGAAGGACCTAAAAAGACTTCAAGTGCTGCTGATTTCATGAAGAAATGGCCTGGCGGAAATATGGATAATAACACACTGTCTGAGGATGATGGCAACAGCAGTGAAGACTGAACTAGCTAAAGTAATTATTTTATTTTTAACCCATTTTGTATGTTGCAGGTCCTCACGCGATGGTCATGACATTGTGTTCCATTCAAAATAAATAGGCATTGCACTAGTTAGTAAAATTATTTCCGAATAGATTTTCTACTTAAATTTCAGTTACTTACACAATGTGTCAAAATGTTATTTTCATAATACCTATAAGTACAGTTAAACTGTGTTGTTTACTTAAGATTTCATATTGTAAGCTATAAGTTGTCATACTTACCTAATTAAATCTAGAATTAAAAGTATGTACCTACATAAGGTTTTAGTTTAAAAGTTTCTAAATAATGTTGTATTGTTGTTATGTCAGATAAGAGTTTGATACTTACATAGGACTCATACAAATAAATATATACCTAACTATTAAGTTTTGAGTTGTACCTATTTTGTTTTCAGTATGAGATAATGCTGTTTTGTTGTTATATTATAAAGTTTATGATTAAGAGATAAATAAGTAAGATATACATAGGAGATAATACATGTTACCAAGTTGTTCAGTTTTGAGTTTTGATGTAAAATAATGAGATTTTTTTTTATGTGTAACTTTAGCACTAAGGTTAGTCTAGGGTCAGACTAAATGCAGGATGGCTGAGTGTGGGAGTGAGATAGTATGAGTGAGCGAGTAAGATGATAGGAAATGGTAGATGGCGCCACTGGCGATTCATATTATAACGTTGTTGTCATGTTGTGTGCACTCTCAAGAGACTCGCAAGTTATTAATTAAAATAAACGTGTAAAACCAGTAATCTGCGTCTAATTTCCCCACATACATAAACATAACACACAAAAGATGGCACATAGCATAATTAAACATTATTATTCACCTCCTGAGTGGCAAGTGTTAAGTTTGTTTATTTTTACTGAATAAAAAACTTAAAAAAAAATGGGTTGATTACCAAGCGCTGATCACCGGTGGCAGTGGCAAACTCTTCACCGCCCATGACCGCCACCATCCTCTGTTCCAAGTCTGACAATTTTAGTGACAGGTCGCTAGGGCCGCCTCCAGGTCGCCTCATTGCCAAATTCCTTGCGCATATGCGTTTTAAATAACATTTTTTTTCTGTCCAGTACTTAAAAATAAAAAGAAATAAAGTGATATTAGTCGGTAATCTTGAAGGAAGTTAACTTACGGGGCTTTTAATTCAGTAGTCAAAACAAAACTTACTTTGCACCAGCCGCGTCCATCTTTTATAGACCCGCTGACCGCATTTAGGGTCAAGGCCAACGATATCCATTTTTTTTTTGTTTCTCTCCGCCCTTGGGCGGTCTTTAGAAGACCCCTGGCCAACTCTGGGTTCCTTTCTAAATACTCTACTAGTAATTCACCCTGACGATATGACGGCCGACTTGTGAAGCACTGCGGGGAAAAACTAGGTTCATTAAAATGATCATAGTATAATGTATTTTTTCTTACTTGTCGTACATTTTGAGCAATCTTGGAGTGTCTTTATTTGAATTAATTTCAAAACTAACTTATAAAATAAAACATAGTCACAAATGAAATACTTACAAGCAAAAATGATTGATTTCGTAATTAAACCATTTATTTTGGCCGTACTTTATTTGTTTAATAGTATTTTAATTAAAAAGACACACAAAGATTGTTTACCTTTTTCGCCAAATAAGAATGAATATAGTATAGATATACGAATGATTCTAACACGTTAGACTACTGAATAACTTACCATGATATCGTTTTAAAACTTTCGTTAAAGTTGTTATCTATTTAATTTCACCGGACGGGGATGGCGGTAAGAAAATTTATGAGAATTTGTTTTTTTTTCCGCCGTCATAAATTTTTCATGTTTTTCGTTCATTCTTCCACAGAGTAACTGACAAAATTGACTCACATGCAACACAAACAAGATGATCTGAACACGATCGTGAGCCAATTCATGTCGGGAGTGCCAAATCTAACTTGTAATGAGCCGTTTTCCTTGACAGCTGTCAGTTGAGCTTTTGGGTAAGCCGATAGATGGCGTGAAAACGCAGTGTACCAACTGTCAAAAATTACATAGAGAGCAAAGAGTACTAAACTCAGAATAAGAACTCACTAGTTGTGATTAAATGTCGGGTGGTAGCGCGAGCCATCCTTCCGAGGCTCAGACTGCATGTGGCTTGGGATAGTGCTAAGTATTCTGTGAATAGTTCTACCCGCGCCGTCACGTAGTGTTCTTTTCTCTATGCGCGCCGTTTGAACGGGTGCTGCGTGCGAGAACTGATTTTCTATTTTTATTTATTGTATGATCCTAAATAAGATCCCAAAGAAATACTTACAAGACAAGATGAGAATGTGTGCCGTCGCAACTTGTAAAAATAAAGGACATCATAAATTTCCAAATGATGAAAGCCAGGCGCAACAATGGATTAAGGCGACTCGGATAAATGTGCGAAAAATTGATTTGAAACTCCGAAAACATTCATGGTTGTGTTCGGATCATTTCATACCAAGTGATTTTCATTCACGTAAGTAAGTTAAATCATTCGCGGTAATGTAAATTAACCATTGTTACATAACATGATATATTATGTAGGTACCTACCTATCTAACATAAGCACTCAAACAGGTAGGTAGAGTTGCCCAACATGACCCACCAAGTCAGGGATTAAATTCATTAAAAAGGATTTGAGCTGCATGTAGGTACTTATAGCTTTTCACATTTTATATGCACTAGGTTGCTTGCTCAGTCAGTACCTGTACCTATATTTATCATTTAACTTAATTTATTATTAATCACTTGCTTTTCTTTCTTACAGGTGGCAAACAAATAGCATTAAAGAAAACTGCGGTTCCTTTTATTATCCTTATCTCAAGTGCACTAACTCTACAGTATCAAGGGAGGAGGAGCAGATAGCTCAACTACAACTCAATTAATACAGGAGAAACACAAGGAAACTGAGAAAACTTGAAAAGAACGGCTGTACGCACAATCGCACTGAACGCTGAAGCAACAGTGACCACTGACAGTGACATCGACATCATAGAGAAAATAATACTACAATTCTACCTACCTACGTCACTTTCACATTTCGTTAGCCTCACCAGGCCTGTGTCACTCCGCGCGTGGGCGGCGCTGGCGCCAGCCTGGCGCCTGCCGCTTCGAGTGGGCAAATCTAGTCGGCTGCCGCAAGCGGAAGACGATACACGCGCGCGCGAATTATGAATAGAAAAATGGACATAAAAAGAAAAAAAGCAGCAAAAAGATACTGTGCCGTATTTAATTGCTTAAATACGGATCGTGATCCAAATTTAAATTTTTTTACATTACCAAAAGATACTGACAGGTAAAACTAATCTAAGTATTTTATTGATTTCTTCTACGTTCCTTATTTGAAATGAAATTAATCCGAACTACAAACCCTTTTTTTCTCCATGTTGAACAAAGTCTATTCCAATATTTTTTTCGTTAAATTATTAAATTTACAGACACAACTACCTTCAAAATGTATTAATGAATCGATTATAAAATGTGCGCTGAGTGGGATTAGTGCTTAACGAAACTAACACGTTCTGTATCATAATATAAATTATATCCATAATATAAATTATAACGAAAAAAAACATGTTTTCACAAAATTAAATGTTTTAGGTACTTAGATTCATACATATTTTATGTACTTCAAAATATCTTAACTATGAAATTGTCATTGTTTTTACTGGTTGTTTCCAATAGAAAAAAAGTTTGGAATAGCTTTGTATTCTAAATTCAAATTATTTTGTTTTAATATCATGACATTCTTTTTACAAACTCAGTCCGTTGCTTAGTAAACGTTGTAGTCTGTGGTGCTGAGGCAACCCTAAGGTGGCTTCTTTTTCAATGCGTATAACCACGTATAACTTATTATGCACCGTAGTCCAGTGAAATAAGGCGCATATTCCCTCAAAAATAAATTGGTAGGTAAGTAAATAAAAACGTGTGCGGCTGGAGCGCGATCTAAATTAGATCTTATTGCTTATGGGATGGAGTCATATTTCTTTGATAGCCATTGCGAAGATGGACTTCTGTACCTGGTACTAGTTATTATTCTGTGGCCTCACAGAATAACATATTGTGATCTGAGTGTGTTCTGAGGGTTTGAAAGTTGGTACAACCCCAGACAACGCCATCTATTTCTCCAAAAAGGAACTTTTTTTTTTTTTTACAAACGCCTCATTGCCTGAAACTTGTGTTCAATCTGAACACGATAGGAATTTACGTCTTGCGCGCCAAGGGTAGGCCTACACAGATGGTTGTTCACCTACACGATAAGAACAAGATATAACTATAAATTGGAAAATTAGCTTCATTTTAGTGAAAGCTGTTGGTTTTCCACGCAATAAACTAAAATAAAATACCTTTCTACGTCTCCTTATTGGTTTTTGAGCTGGCTCTGTGTTAGTGGCTTCACCCGGCACCACGGCAGCAATCTGAATATTGAAATTAAATAAAAACATATTACATTTTGGGAAAAAGTGTTCAGAAAATGCAATAATACGATAGGTGTGTTATGTTGTAGATTAACCTACCTTTTCAGCAATTTCTTCACTACTTTGAGGCACGTCATCTGTGGTTACTTTGGGTATTGCGGGGTCTTCTTCAAGAACCTGAAATTTTGTAATTTGTTATAATATAGCATGTCAAAGAATATTTTTTACGTACTGTAGTATGGAACTCAAGACAAGCCGTGATAAAACATCTGCGTCGCGAATGACAAATCTTTTAAGCCGTCTTGTCTTGTGCCCCATGATGCTACTGCTTATGAATCTTCTCATAAATATACCTTTTCAGCTTCTCTTTCAGGACTTTTAGACACGTCTTTTGGACTCGTAGCAATTGCAGGTACTTCTTCAGCCATCTAGAGAGAAGAGTAAAAAAGGTTATCATTTAAAAACTTATATATTCATAACAGAATGGCTAAAGTTATTAAGATATATATTCATTCTGCCGATACGACGTCGAGTTGTAAAAAAGTCTCCTTCCCACTTACAGCAGTCCGAGAGTAGCACGGTTTAGTCAGAACATGCATAGTACCTAATCCTAACTAATATTATAAATGCGAAAGTAATTGTGTCTGTCTGTTACTCTTTCACGACCAAACTACTTAACGGATTTGAATGAAATTTGGTATACATATGGTATAGACCCTGAAAAAGAACATAGGCAAAACTTTTTAAGGCGAAGCGAAGCTAGCGGGAACAGCTAGTTAGTAAATAAATACGAATTCTGTCATAAATATAATCATGAAGAACATAAATACCTCTTCCTTGACTACTTCTGGAGAGGTAGGTGCAGCTGTGTCAGCAATGTCGTCATAGTACTCATCATCCAACTGTAAAAAAATATTTAATCAGGTACAGTATATCTTGTAATAAGGAAGGATGAGTGTTCAAAAAGTTTTTTAATTATTTACTTTTCAGTAGTTACTGATGTATTAAAAATACCTTATCACCAAGTGCTATGGCTTCTTCTTACATAATAATAAATTCGCACGGAAAAAGTAACGATTGTCAGCATTAAACATTCAAAGTATACCTGTTCAGTCACAATTTCTTCAGTGATTTCTGGTATTTCTACTGGCACAGGAATGATCACATCTTCAAGCATAGCCAATGGATCATTTTCGGTCTCTGGTATTTCCTGTAAAAAGTAAAATGAGTGGGAAATTAGAATAAGTTGTAGATTAAAACGAAATAACCCTCCGTAATAAACGTAATAAATTTTATAAGATGATGATGTCTAGTTGATGGCTGCCTGTTGATAAGTCACTCAGGCAGGCTTCTTTCGTGCAATATTGGCTTAAGTTTCTGCAAAATATAATAATGATTCTGCTAAATATAGGTAACTTACTTGCTTAGTCTCAAGTGGATCAGTGGTTTCCGATTGAGTTATTGAAGCAGGAATCACTACTAATTTTTGAATGTTTCCATCTTCCTTCAATGTGGATGCTTTAGGTTTTGCACAAGTTATCACAACATTTGTCATTTTACTGCCTTTCAATGTAGAGCCCTGAAATTTTCATTAAATGTAGAGAGAGAGTGACAAAGACATACATACATAACAGCATACCATTATCCTCTCACATCTCGGGATATCAGAGACAATTAAAAATCTATTGTGTCTGGTTTACCAATTGGTCACCAGACTCACTGGGATGTGAGTGGTTATTTACCCTTGCCGTAATAATATTAAAGTTTAGTCCTTACCATTACATTGTAGCTGTCAAGTTCTATTAAATTACTAGAAGTTTTTTGAGGTTCCTCTTTGATTATAGTAACTCCTAATTTCAATGGGGGTGCGGTCGGTGTGACGGGTTTCAGAACTTTCAACGGTCCCATTTTTGGTATACAATGGGCTGCAAATTTAGCTTTGCAAATGTTTTTATTTATCTTCCATTGAATCATTATTTGTTTCATACTTCTTGTTGTGTCATTTACTTTGTTGAACCTGTAATAAAATGAAATTGATGGAATAAGAATAATGAACAATCCATCCCATATAATTTTAAGCCACTGTAACTAATTATTTTACACTATGAAATATGTGCTTTGAATCATACCTATTAATGAACTCAAGATTACAAGAAATAATAAGTACTTACCTAACTATCTGTATAAGTAGAGAAGTATACTAATAGGTACTTTCATAAAAAATAAGTGGGTAGGCATAGACACTTAGTATAGGCATAGTTTTAAAGTTATTGAGTGGTAGGTGCTAATTAAATATACTTTATACTTTCTTACTTTTCAGTTATTTCTTTCCAAGCATTAATTTTGGCCGCATTGGCTTCCAAAGTTAATTTTTTGGTCTCTATTATGTGTAAATATGGTTTAATGACATCTCTCATCAGTTTCTGAAACAAAATATACTTAGGTTAGTGCTAATGTAAGTAAAACCTAATCATGTTATACGAACAGTGCTTTTACTAATAGAGCAAAGTAATTATAGCACTTGGGTAACCATGGCATTTTAGACAATATTCTGAGACGAACCTTTTCATCCATTTCCCAATTAGCGCTTCGATGTCTCTTTACTGGAGCCGGTTCGGTCATTTTAGTTCCTTATTTAGAACCTTTTATTTAACTAAGCTAAGATTAAACAACTTCACCACAAAACAAAAACACGAAATTTCGCTAAAATGCAGCTATCAAATAGTTTTGACAGTTCTGACATTGACAGTTGTTAAGCTCGGAATAAAGTGACGTTTGACAGTTCACTGTGACATTTGACGTTCACAAAATTCACAGACTAACAAACATTGGAAACAAAAGTGCATCGCTCCTACTCAACACTCCCATTCTGACGCGCGCACTTTCCCGCGTTTATTTTTCAAAATGAAAAAGTTACGTTTTTATTTTGAAAATACTAGAAAATACTCTTTCACCAATCAACCTTGAATTGAGGCCGTATAGATAGTCGAAGAACAGAAAGAACGCTTGATACCAGCGGCGATAGAGTTTTCTATGGAGATTTTGTAAGCACTTATCAGCGCTGGTTCGGAAATAGTATGAAACTGACAGATCGGCGCACGTAAACACCTTCAGCCAGCTTTCTTTCTTAGGGCGGATTCGACCAACGTCGAGTAACTTTTTACTCACGAGTAAACTACCAGTTACTCGCGAGTAAGCCGATTTTGCATTCTACCAAACCTGAAACCAAGATAAGTAGCTTATCCCAAGAATAAAATGTTATACCGCCAAAATTGACCGTGTAACGAGCTAATCCGAGAGTAATTTTGTAATGGCGGCGGCACATCAGCTGATTAGAAAACCGTCATAATGACATATAAACACATCTGTCAAAACATAAACAAAAGTACGTTAAAAGGCAAATTCTCAGAATAACAACAGCGAATAAAATATTAAAACATAAACAATTTTACTTTATTATAATCCATTCAAACTAAGTTGGCATGTCATTTCTATTGCATGCTTTGAAACGCAGCTATTTTTATTTTAGTTGCAGTACAGTTTCGTTCCTCGTTCATTCAATTAATCATGGTATAACTTGGTAGAATGCAAATGTACTTATCCCAGATATTTACTCGCGTATAAATTTTATTCCGGTATAGTTATTCTCGTGTAACGTGATGTTTGGTCGAATCCACCCTTAATAGGGTAGGCAGTAATCTTTGGTTTTTGGAGGGTGGAGTGCCATTGTCTTTACTTTTTTCTTTTATTAAGTGCCTATTACACTCCTCATTTATCTATCCTCCGCAGGCGCGGCCACGACTCGACCGGCGTCACCGACCGCGTGGTCAACCAACTCCTAGCTCGTCTGGACGGCGCGGAGGGGGGCGCGGGGGGCGCGGTGCTGGCAGCCACCAGCCGGCCGGACTTGCTGGACCCGGCGCTGCTGCGCGCGGGCCGCCTGCACACGCACGTCATGACCTCCATGCCGCCCGAGGTGCGGCCACCCTGAATGCTACATTGAAGGTCCCGGGTTCGATCCCCGCCTGGGCAGATATTTTTTAAAGACAACTTTTTTTTTGTTTATTGGATCGTCGTAGATTATTCCACTTGGAAAACCTTTTTTATTCAATGAATTTTGGATGAATTGTTTTTAATGATATACGAGTACTTAAAAGAAATAATAAAAATATAGTACCTACATATTATTACTTAGGTATGTTGCCTAGGTATGCTGCTGAATGAATTCACGGTAAAAGAGAGGTGTTATAAGTTTGTATGTTCTCTCTGCATTAGCGTTAGGTACTCCGAAACGGATGTACCTTAGTGAATTCGATTCCTAAGGGCCCACTTTTTACCAATTTTTTTTTATAATTATGACATTTACAAACTGGCATTCACCACATAAATGAATGCATTTTCAAAAAGATTACTTCTTACCATATTTTTTTCGTAAGACTCACAATCCCCACATTTTCCCCCAGGCGGCGCGGCTATCGATCCTGCAGACGCTCGCCAAAGACGTGACCATCAGCCCCGAGGTAGACCTGGGCTCCGTCGCGGCCAGGACTGACGGGTTCTCCCCGGCAGACCTCAAGTCTCTGCTGGTCACCGCTCAGCTGACCAGCTTGGAGGATCAGCTGGTAAGTCAAACTGGTGTGGCAGACGCTTCACGGGGTCTGTTATCGACGTCGATAAATCGCGTTCCACCAATTACAGCACCATATTTATGGCGAATCGGCAAGCGATATGGTGACGTTTATCTATAGTGCCACAAACTTATCTGTTCCGGTGACAGCGAACTTAATTGATCCATATCTCATTACTTACTTATGAATTGTATATTTTAAAACATTAGATGGGTTTATTAACACCGCAAGAGCGAATTAACAATACGAGCAAACTTAAAATCTTATAGAATTAAGAAATAATAGAGATTTATTTGAGCTGTCACCGGAACAGATAAGGTTGTGGCACTATACGTCGATAACGTGTAACGGCAGCTGGTGACGTATCAACTGGGCAGTCAGACAAACCCTATTCTGACTGGGTGATTCTTTTATCACGGTAGCAAAAACCCTAGACGCACGTTTTTGTGTATTTCTTTTGTCACCGTCATAACTCCATTATTATTATCCATAGGATAACCCAGAAGAGTCTGCGATGAAGGCGGTCGTGGTGTCGAAACAAGACATAGAGAAGGCACTGGAGGAAACCCAGCCCTCGCTGTCGAAGGAACAACTGAAGTTTTACGACACGGTGTAAGTGAACACCCTATTTTTTACCCATGACGGAAAATTTGAGGTGTTGTACGTTTCGTTTTGTTTTTTAAATAAAATTTGGCTGATTAGGAATAAAACCCGGGAATTTCTGCGTTTTAGTCATTTTGCCAGTAAGTATAGTGACCTACTGTAGGTACTATTTGGTTAGCGTGTTTCTATTTTGTATAAGTACTTCAAATATTATCTGACAATGCACCAACCTATTTGCAACCTTACAAACAATTTGCGGTGGGGGATGCATTTATATAATATTTATTTATTATATGTAATATATTTGTTTCTTTTTCTGTCTTATTATTCTGTCTCAGTGTGTCAAATAAATGTAAGTATCTTTCTTTCTTTCTTAATACCTATGTACAAAATTATTTATTTACTTTCAGGTACAAGAGGTTCAGAGGAGAAAGTCTAACAAAAGAAGAAGCGACAATATCTTCAGAATTGAACCGACAAAGAGTAACATTAGCGTAAGCTCACAGGCAAAAAAGTGTAGTTAATACGCTAAATCTGTCCACCAAGCCTCACTAGACCAGCGTGGTGGACTAGGCTTAAACCCTTCCTTCATTGGAAGGAGAGCCGTGCCCCAGCAGTGGGGACGTAATGGCGTGATGGATTGTGGTGATGATGCCAAATTTAGATTTACGTTTAAGCTTAGCTTGTAGGCATTGCCTTGTCGTCAAATTATGATTCAAAGTTGTGCCTTGGTGTACCTAACATGAAATCAATAACCCTTATTCGCCAGTCGGCTTATTACATTAAATTACAAGTAAGTAAAAGTAAGCAGTGCTGTGATCAATACAATTTTTGTAGCATTAAGTCAACCCTTTGTAGACTTATATTTTATGTTTGTGCATAAAACAATTAAATGATAATATTATTATTATAATAACTTATAATAACATCAGTAAAATAAATTATCTTGTTTTATTAGGAGTTATGTTATTAATATGTTATTAATCTATGTTGCTCAGTCAGTAGTTCGGTACTTACATATATTTTTAATAGTGCATTACTTAATTATGTATGTACCTATTACTACATAATATCTATGCAAGCTACATTCTAGGTTATAGACTGAAGCAAAATGCACAAATTTAATTTGGTAGTGGTCTTATTTCTTATTTTTAGTTAAGTAGGTATATTGGGTTATTTAGTAATATAAGTTCAATCCTCGTGGTATCTAATGTTGAATATTATTTATTAAGTAAATATTTTGTAATAAAATTGTTGGATTGGTTATACTTGTGTTTTATGACTCCTTGACACCCATTGTCTCTCATTGATGGATCAGTAGAAATATACACTCCCTAGCAAAAGTTCCACCTGCCATTGACGTTCCTTATATCACTGGAACTTTTTCATTGCTCGTGAGTGTTTACTGTCTACCGTAGTAATAATAATATAATATATAATATGTGGGGACATCTCACACACGGCCATCTGACCCCAAGCTAGGCAGAGCTTGTGTTATGGGTATCGGACAGCTTATATATCTACACAAATACATAGATAGATACATTATTATATATGAATATCAACACCCAAGACCCGAGTACAAATATCTGTCTTTAAACAAATATCTGCCCCAGCCGGGAATCGAACCTGGGACCTTCTTCCGTAGTGAGTATCTAAGGTAGCTAGTGTAGCAATTTTGTATAATGAGCGTGAGTGTTAATACCAATTTTCTATACCTAAACCAACATGCTACATCTTAGTTTCCTCAACTTCCAACTTGCAACACAAAATTAATTGCCAGTTTACATAACCGTAAATTACCCGAAACTCGCGGCTATCAATTAGATGGTATCTCCATTCAATCTCCTGTATCCAGAAGTAGCTAAGAACTAATTATCTCGCGTCGTACATTAGGCGGCGCTGCGAGCTCGCGAGATAAAAGTTTACCCATCAGCGTGGGCTAATTGCGCGCAGTTGGCAACACTGGGGCGCGGCGGGAATTCAGACAGAGTTGAGGTTATGTTCTGCCTATAGTTTAGACTTAGGGTCTGTTCCACAATGTCTGGTTAGTGGCTACCTGACGGATAAAATACATGCTGTCACTTTCTGTTATTATTTTTTAGACAGTGACAGCATGTATTATATATCCGACAGGTAGCGACTAACCAGACATTGTGGAACAGGGGCTTAGACTCGGGGTTGGATTCTGTAGTATATTTTTATAGTTACTATTTTGGTACCATATTTTCATGACATGTAGTATCGCAGTAGTATTATTAGTAATAAAAGTATACTACGCGAAAAGCCCATAATTATTCTGCTGGTCGACGGAATTCTTATAAGAACTGATCAAGTTATTTTTATTGAGAAAATTTGCCATACAAAGTAGGTAATCGCGTAGTTCACTGATAAAGTTCAACTCTCTAAGTACATACGTAGTGCCGTATTTGCAAGATTTGCAAGTAAAGCTTCATTAGCGCGTCAGGAGGCGGAAGGAAGAGCGTGGTTTATTGAAAAACTTAACCCGTCCTCCACAACTGATTAACTGACTCTGTTTCGCAATTTGCATCATAATTTACCTAGTAAGCATCTAAGTAAGTAGGTAAATTTATCACATAACTTATTGAGATTGATATCTCTACATTATCTGAGCAGAATTGTATTAAAAAAATACTTATATAAAAATCTGCATTAAACTTTGCATGCATCAAGCAATCAGCAAACTATAAGTACTTATTCAATAAGTAAGTATTAATTGAATGATTGGTCTCAAAGTGTTACTTGCAGCTGTGTGTACCTACATACATTGTTACTATGGTTGGCTATATTTAAGAAATGAAAATGTTTAAAGAATAATTATAAAACATGCCTAAAATGCTTAGTAGGTACTTACTCTGTCTGCCGGTAAAAGCTGTTATCAAAAATAATAAATATTTAACCCCAGGTTAATCGAAACGTAAACCTCGGTTTAGTGTTAGAATTGTGATTCCTACTCCATACCAAATATCATCATTATCGACAGGCCAAAGGAAATTTAAAGCCGCTTACGCAAGCGTCTTTTTACACCCGCATCAAAAGAGACGATATTAAAGCGAATTATTTTATTTTATTGTCACAATCGCTTATCTTTATGTGCCGAAAGAGGTGGCAAAAGTTATTGACGATTCCACGATGCCAACTGAATGTAAGTGGCCTAGGTGGTTTGTTGAATGATATTCTACTTATTGAATTGTATGGAAATGTATTCACATTACGTTAGGGCCTAGGGCTTACTGTGTGATGAATTTGAGAAAGTAAGCTACCTATCGAGCAAGGTGGAATTTTACTAGGAAATCTCTAGGCAAGTCAAATTACCCAGTCACCTAAAATATTGATAAAAGGGGCGTTTTTTTGCCAATCATGCGAATTTTAAATTAATAAGTAGGTAAGTTTTTTTTATGTAGCCGTTTCCGTGTTCCGTGGCCTATATAGTAGGCAAGGACCTAATTTAAAAAATAATAATAAAGTAACTATAACTTTTTATCAACAGAAGATTAACTTCAGATTTAAAATTAAAATTCAAACCAAAACGGTAGTAAACTATTAAATTAAAAATCATGGTAGGTACCTACTTTTTTCCAGTATTCCAGTAGGAAAAAGGTTCGTCTCCACTCTCCTTTGTCTACAAATTACATTAAAACAAAAATCGCTTAGCCGTGAAGAAAGACCTGATTATGAAGAGGGAAAAATAAAAGAAAGATCCGACTTTTCTAAGGTGAAATTAGGGCCCTTGTGTTGAGGCCAAGAAAGTCGGTTTTGTTCGGCTTAAAGTAATTATTGTGTTTTTATAAAGGAGTTTGTTAGCGGGCATTCAGACGCAGGAGGACATGGCTGCTTCCTGTGGGGGGCAGGGACGCACTCGGGAAGTCAATATTTTGTATTTAGTGATATATATAGAAAAAAGTGACATATGGCTGTGACAAGATAGCTACACCATGGTTAAAATCATACCTAAATAAATAATACATATTAATACGAAGACGTGACTCAGTCGACATAATTTAAACGCGCAAGTTATCATTAAGTGCATTATTTATAGTATGTATACTTACGAAATATCTAAGTATGTCTGAGAACTTGAACTTTTATTTTAAGTTGAAACAACAGATCATTGTGTATTTTTTTTGTTTCTCTTCGATTTTATATTTTACCGTTTACCATTTTTTACTGATGGGCTGTTATATTTCTATGAGCGCGACATACTTAGTTTAATGTTACCTTCCTAACTCCACCATCTCTCGCCCGCGAAAACAGAATAACTACCTTTACAAAAACACAACGTTACCGCTTGAGCATCTAAATCCAAGTCCGTCCCCTGCAACTCCGGAATATTCTTGTTTTCGCGGAGTTTTCTGAGCTTTCTTCGCGTTTTCTTTCGTTTGCCGCCTTAATTAGCTCATTCAGGTTCCCCGCCCCGCGCCTAGCACACCCCTCGCCCCCAAATTATCCTGTTTATTGAAAGCACTTTTATACTCCATCGTCAACTCAAAGAATATGAAGTTACATTTAGTGATCATTTTGCTTTTTAAATGCTGGCGCTGTTTCGCGGGTTAATGAACTTTTGTTCGCTTTCTTGTTCGGATTCAATGGGTGTTTGAGTAGTTTCGATTTTGTATTTTTAACTAACCTAGCTACATACATTTACATACAGCTATACCTGCCTATGTATCTTTTAAAGTTAAGGATAAATCGATTCCGTTTATCGAGTTTTATGGTTTTTTTATCGTGATAATCTACGTTGTTCGGTTATTAATGACATCTCTCCAAATTTAACAGGTACAAAAAATGTTGTTTTTATTGAAAATTACAAACCTATTGGTTAAAGATAACTGATTTATAATTTTGAGTTGCAAGATTTCACCCGAACGTACCTATGTACATTTTCATGTTATGAAAAGGGTGTAACTGTAATAGTTATAAAATTAAACCAACCAACTTAAAAAAAGAAAAGAGGTCACAAGCAGAAAAATGTCCCGCAAAGGAGTCCACGTAGCTATCTTCACCTGACGCCCAGACGTGACCGTAAAAGAAAAACCTCCTTGGAAGGGCGTCTTGGCGGGCGGAAGTCGCGCTTATCAGGCTGCATAATGGCGGCGGCAGATAACGGCTCCCGCCTTTTTCTCCCGCCAAAACAGCGCGCCATTGTTGCCAGCTGAATGGCGACACAAAGTCGACCCTGCCACACAATACCGACCGTACTGGCTGGAAAGAGTTATAAATTCCTTTTGTTACCATTACTTTGTAAGGTTACAAAATCGCGTTCGATTTTTTAAAAAAGAAGCCGTGTAAAAAAAAAATCATTGTTAAACTTTTGAAGAGTTTATTACGTAATTTCGGCATTATAAATTACCAAAATGTTATTAAAAGCTTAATAACGTGCGTATAAACATAGGAGGGCCCTCAATTAGCTGCGTCTAATCACGTTTAATTGACATATATTAGGTTTTCCAACTAAATTACAAAGAAGGCAGAACCCCGCGCTTCCTTTGCCTCTCCACCCACGAACATTAGCGAGGCGGCGGGGAGGGGGAACCGACGCATTTTTGTTTTTCACTCGCGACAGACGGGGACGGAGAATAGGTTTGTGTGTAGGTGCGACAGAGACGAGGGTAAGTGCACACATTGCCTTTGTCAAAGCGCAAAAATAATAGAGAAAGAGGTCGTTTATCTCTTTTTATGGCGGGCGCGCTATCTCGCCTCCGACGCTATTATGGCGGACAATTTTGGCGCGAAAGAAAACTGCTTATTACTTCTTATTCTTGAGAGTGCTTTGGCAAATTTTCTTCTTTCGGAACGGGTGGAAAGCTGCTTTTATGCAGTTAGAAGCTCTGAAGTTATTATGTCTTGATGGGTTACCAGTTTTTGTAAATTATTTATCTTCCGCGTACTTAAAGTGTGTTTTAGAACTTTTTTCATTTATTTACCTATTACTAGAAAAAGTCTAGCCTTGTTTGTCTGAGTTTTTACTAAGCAAACAATCAATTAGTAAAATAAGTGTAAAAAACTTTGTCGTTCAATTTCATAACTCAACAAAAATATCCCATCCTACAAAAGGTCTTCTCGAAGTCACAGATTTATCAACAAATAATAGCATTTAACATTGTTTGTAAACCTATTTATGGCGCTGAAGCAAAAGTTAATTTCTTGCCGACATTGTTGTTACAATCCACCGCAATTATCCCTCGACACGCTTTAATTGCACTGCGAGACAATTGTATACACAATAGCGTATTCGGATGAGCTCATTTTGATACTTTTCATTAAATATAATATTCATTAAATATAAAATGAGTTTCAGTGTATATAAAATTACAAAAAAAACATCGTGAGAAAATTACTACGAGGCTACGGGCATTCGTAGCATGCTACGACGCGGCGTAGCAAAGTGCTACGAATTTACCGTAGCCTTAAAATTCGAGTTTTTCACTTGAATAAAAATCTATCAAAGCATGAACATAAGGGGCTTGATCAGCCAAAACAGCCTATGAAAACGCTGCATTCCATACTGACTTTACCATATTGAGTTTGGCTTTACACCACATTCTCAAGTGAGAAACTGCACATACAAACTTAGTATTACACTGTTTTTTTTATTTAAATCCACCAATAATAATGCATATGTCGCAGTAAGATAGTTATAGCCGTAATATAGTTATATCCCTAGGGATATGATTATATACCGGAACATAGTTATACGAAAGCGATTCATTAGTATCTCACTAGGGATATAGTTATAAAACGGAACAAGTCTAGTGATATAGTTATATTACTAGATTAAGTTCAGTGTTATAAATGTATTAATTGATTGCACTTAGTGAAATAGAAATCTACCACATAGAATTAAATAAAACGATAGTAGGTAGGTATATTGGTTTTATCTTTATAAAAAAATCAACTATGTGTTTCTGCAGTTAGTTATTTTGTGTCATTAACACGTATTAAAGTAATTTAAATTATAATTAAAACAATCATATTTTTTGGAATTTAAGCATTAACAATAAAATCAAAACTAAACAAAATTTTAAAAGTCTTTTAAAGTTAATCAACATTTTGAGATATCTTTGTCTCTTATCAATTATCAACTGAGATCATGGTTTCAATAAAAATATTTTAAAATTTTTGTTCGGACAAGTAGAGGAATAATGATATCCAGAATAACATAGCACTGGATGCTACTTACAGGCACATATTTTAGTAGAACACCTTTTCGTTTTATTACAGGAACATTTTCAATAACCTTTGGCATCAAAGCCAAAATGTTTTATAGTTATTCATAAAAAATCTACATTATTTATGTAGGTATAGGTAACCTGCAGTTACAATACTTTGTGGCATGAACAAGTATTAAATTAATTGAAATTATAATTAAAACGATCATATTTTTTGGAATTTAAAGCATTAACAATAAGTACAATTAAAAGTAATCAAACAAATCTTTTTAAACTAATCAACAGGTGAGATCTTGGTTTCACTCAAATAGCTATTTCACTAAACTTAATCTAGTAATATAACTATATCACTAAACTTGGTCCGTTTTATAACTATATCCCTAGTGAGATAGTAATGAATCGCTTTCGTATAACTATGTTCCGGTATATAATCATATCCCTAGGTATATAACTATATTACGGCTATAACTATCTTACTGCGACACATATAACTGTATTGTGAGCTGTTGTTGATGAACCATTTTTTGACCAGTACCAAGACTGCGTGGTCCTGTACACAATACTGTGCTCACAGCCCCACACTCCAGGCCACCTTTTCTTCCAACAGAGAATTAGATCGATTCCATTGACGGTAAATGGATTAAAACGTTAAGTATTTATTCTTGATTCCAATCTTTGATCACAATTTCTGATGAAAAGGGAAGGTTTTAAATTAAATAAATTGTGTATATTTTTAAATAAAATTTATATATTTTTATTAAATTAAATTATTAAAATTAACTGATTTAATTTATTACATTGTTTTATTACAAATATGTACTACTTACGTTTCAAGTTAGTAGTAGTAGATTATTTTGTAAGTATTGGTAAACATTTTGAATTAGGTAGACAAGATTTATAATTTAATACGATCGTAAAATATACCAATTATGTAATATTTCCAAGCATATCAAATAAATAATGGCTTTCCATGGTAGACTGACTTTTGGTTTTAGGCTACAGACGTGATAAGGGGGGACGTAAATCCAATTTAGAGAAAATGAAACTTACAGAATTACAAATAGATTTGTAAATAAGTACATCATGTACGTAAAAATATGCTTAAAGCCACGTATAGTCAGCAAAAGAGATGTAACAACTCCGCTAGTGCAAATTCTTTTTTTTAGATACTATTTTTTAGATCCAATGTCAGGTGATATGAAAAATACCAAGGTAATCAATGATGTCGATTCTGAAGGCAGAAATTCTAAATTTAGTGCTGTCAAAACCTTAATTTCTTTGTTTAAAATTCGACTCTATGATTGTTTCCGTAAATGTCATTTTATCCTAGCAATTTTTTAGTTTGACAGCGTTAAAATTAGAATTTCTGCCTTCAGAATCGACATCATTACCTATATAATTATCTTCCACCTATGTGTTTTACTACCGTACTCAGTGACATCCATTAAATTTAATGGTTATATAAAAAAAAAAAAAACACTTATGTCAATACAAATACAAATGGAGACGATCAGTTAAATGTTTAGTCAGCATTACGTTAAATGACGTATTTGAGTTCTAGGATTAATTAAACCGTTGGACTGGGGGAGTTTCTTGATTTTTTGTTGACTGTACCTGTCTAGAACTCGACAGCAAATTCTTTTAAAATACATTCCATTGTAAAGGTGCCGCGGGCAGGCTGTGTGAATCGATCACATTCAAATGAAATTTAGAAGAAAACGCCGAGCAAATCCCCCGTTATGTGAAATCGCAACGAAGCGACTGATAAGAAAGCTCTTTCACATTAGAATAAGAATCGTTTTGCAGACGCTGTGATATATTATAGTGCCTAAATCCTTTGATTTCTACCTTGCAGACTCTGAAATTCAGCTTCTAATCTAACCCAATTATAACCGCTCATCCAACTGAGATGCAGGTAAAGTGCTAGACAGGTCACTATTTAACGCCAAGCGCCCCAGCCTCAGCCGGGAAGCGAAATTAAATGATGCAGCAACTGCAAAGAAAATGTAATCAA
This sequence comes from Plutella xylostella, assembly GCF_932276165.1. Classification (NCBI taxonomy): domain Eukaryota; kingdom Metazoa; phylum Arthropoda; class Insecta; order Lepidoptera; family Plutellidae; genus Plutella; species Plutella xylostella. The sequence goes on along the minus strand of NC_063984.1, from coordinate 2,303,941 downwards.
CCTCCCGGTATATTCCTCGATGCAAATCTCAATTTTCGTGGCAGTGTGCCGCGCTATTCCTTACGCTAATAAAACATGCTGCAGTTAGACGTGCTGCCTCGTCCGCTGATGAACGCCAAATGACGTTATGACAGCGAGCGTCGCCATTTAACGCCTATTTGGTTCCAATTTCAAATCTACCGCGCCCCTCCTGCGGTTCCGGCCAGTGCGAATGGAGCATAGATAATAGGTTTTTGTTTTAAATGTAAACGGTTCACAGTTGAGCAGCCAGTATTTTGAATAAATATTAAAAACTACATTCGCTTTTTAATTAAACTTTCTGTAGTCGGATGCAATGCAAGCTATGGACTTTTTTATCCGAGTGAATTTGGGATAGACCGCAAAAGCCTGAAAGGCTCGACAAACAGAAATAAAAATGTGTATATGGGTGTAGAAAAAGAAAATGAAAGACATCCCGTACCTATACGGCCGAAAAAGAGAGAGAGTAAGTAAGCCACGAATGTTTCGTCCACCAAATGTAGGAGATATTTTTTAAAGCTGAAAGGGTTTTTATCTGCTCAAAATTCTGCCCGTTTGAGGATAGAAAGTTGTAATTTCATCCCCACACATGTTACGTGACTGTAGAAATAAAAAGTATGACCGTTTCATCGCATGTAATCACGTTTAGTCCATTTGCTGAGGCGGTTTCAAACATTGCTTCAAAGAACTTCAAAAGATGTAAACCATATTTTTTTGTTGAAATAAAAGGGTTATATTTAAATGTTAAACAATAGTGATAGTTGTCTATGGTTAGTTTCTTTCTGCGTCCCGCTCGCGTCTGCAAATATCCGTTGTGCCATTTTAGCGCGCGCGACCGGAAATGCCAGGATATCCAGTTTCGCACGCCTTTCTGCCCCCATGACGTTTTTCAATATTTTACTCTTATTTACCGCTATTATTTATGTCAAGCATTCTTTGGCGCGGGAAACGGAGCAGTCTGTTTTGTTGAACCTTTTGATTTTGTGTTTGGGAGGGTTTATTTCACTGTAACTTGGTATGACTGCGAGAATTGAAAATTGAAATACATACAAGATGTGACATGGTTTTCTATGTAAATGAAAATTTGACTCAAACTTTTTAGTGGATGGAGAGATTTCCGATCTTTTTCTCTGCGAACGTAATCCAGAACATTGCAAAACATAAATAGACTCGGCTTGTACAAAGAGTTTCAGCACAAAGCCAAGTACCTTTTTTATTCAGATTTAGAACTCCTTTCGCGCTCAGCGCGATGCGTGGTCACTTTGTGTGACGTCATTGTAGCGTGCCGCGCTGAGCTGCCCTAGGGATGGGATATGTCAATAAAAAATATTTATTTTAACGTTTTATGCATACAATAAATCACAACCCATCACCACTGCTGGTGCACGGATCAACTTCCAATGAAAGAAGCACCAAGCTGGCTTAATGCGGATTGGTGGACCTCAACACAAGGAAGCTTGTGCTGGGAGAGTTGTCAGGAGTGGTCAACCCGACTGTCAGATGTTTTCAAGTTGACCGAAGGCCTCTGACTAGGCTCAACGACTGCTGTCGAAACAGAAACCGAGACCGACGGCTTAATGTGCCGACCAAAGCACGAAAACGCCCAATAAATGATATGATTATAAATGTATAATATAGGTAATAATAACAAAACAAGAGAGCCCATACGTACATTATAAGCGCATCTCCCATCCCTACGCCATTCTATGAATACGGAGACTTTTCCACTGATCGGATTACGGCTTCTATATGCTTATGAGTCTTTTGTGAAGTATTTTCGTTATTGTGGAGTTAATCGCGACGATTCTGGGTCCTTTGAGAGGGTTACAAACGGCCCCACAATAGGGTGGTTAGTGAAAAATATATTGATAGCGTTTCAAGTGTTATTTGGACACATTTGTTGCTTTTACACACAGTATGTGTAATAAAGAAACGCTATGGCTACCCTTCATGCTACTCTGGAAAGTACAGATATATCTATCTGAGAGATTTTATTTATTGGCTGGTAGAAAATGCTCTTAGCGTTAAGCCCTCCTTTTGTACATTTTTTTTTTTATATTTGTGCAATAAAGAATAAAGAATTAAATAAATAAATAAATATTTATTTATACTTTCACAACAAGTTTTATAATAATAAATATGATAGGTTTTGCTCACGTGAGTACGCCCAAGGCTGGGCGTGGGCCTCGATGCTTGAGAAATCTAATCTTGAGATTCACACACAAAATTCACTTGTCCGTTAATAATTATAATAATGAAATATGAAAAAATATAATGCCTAATAGCAGGTGATATTTAACCGATATTTCTCAAATTCACAATAAAATTACCTATTCCGATAATCGCTACCGCGCCGAATAACGAGAGCTTAACAACCAGACGAAGGCTGACAACGACTGACTTATTGTCAAAGTAAAAGTAACCTACCCACATACAAATATTAAAGATGTTCGACCGGTATCGAATAACAAGCATAGAATTTACATAACATAATTATAATTATACTTACACATAGGTAAAAAATTAGCGGTCTTATTGCGTAAAGCTATTTTTCCAAGACAACCCTTGGGTGGAAGGATATTTATGATCAAATAGGGTAAGTATAATATTTTACTACTACGCATTTCGTTTACCAAGACTATAAAGAAACCATTGTTCTTCTTAGCGTGTCGGTGTCAATGACTAGAGCTGGTCTAGGGATTGTCACCGTGGTATAAGGATTAGCCATTCTGATTATTGTCAATCGCTGAATTCCCATGGTGCACCGGACGTATCTATAAAGGCGTACAGATGATGTGACAGTCGGGGCGGCTTCTTTCATGCATCCCAATTAAAATACGATTTTCTTCTACCTATTTATTTATTTATTTATACACATTAATGTACACATACAAAAGCAAACATAAAAGAGAACAGTTACAAATAAAAAAACACAAACGTATACAAAAGCGGGCTTATTGCCAAAAAGCAATTTCTTCCAGCCAACCTATACCTAACCTATTTAGGTACATTGAAATATACGGAATTATTTATACTTTAAAATCCAATGCTATTTTATGAAAACCGAATCTAAAGTTCAAAAGTTATCTCGAAGTAAGTATAGTAGCAATAGATCATAGATTTAAGTAAAGTGGGTAATCCAAATTACAGTTTGTTATGTTGCGTTATTGTATTATAATTATGTATCTACATCACATGTGCCGACCACCCTGTATAAAGAATAATATGGTACCCAGCGTTTTATACTTTTACTACAATGGCTGATGCATTTTTAGTGCAACAAAACTGCAAGCCCCTTAGCCACCTTGATGTTAGTTCCCATTTATTGCGTTGTGCCCGCGCTCCGGAAATAAGCTGCTTTGTGACACTTCGCTATCGGATCGACAACCGCTTCCGCCGCCAACATTGTCACTGTAAATAAAACTTATCGCTCTTTCTTTATGGTCGTGATTTGTTTTTTTTTGTTCGATGTTTGAATTTAGGCGCGCCAACAATGGAACGGTTGAATTATTTTTTAACGTTTTTAGTTTTTATTTTGTTATCGACCGTGCGCGTTTTAACTTTGACTAGTGTTGCGAGTGAATCTATCCTTTATCACTATAACCAACTCACTTACTTCTTACCAAATCGGCAACAATGCAAACAGAGAATGTTACATCATCTCGTCATAACAAACAGTCGCGCTTTTGACTCTCGGGTGTCATGGCGGCGGCTCGGCATAATGGCAATTTTTCGTATACAGCCGAATTGAATGCGATGAATGCGAGATGCCGCGTAAACGGGCTGCTACGTGCAAATTTGAGGCCTTTGTGAGCGCCGGTGGCGTGCGTGACCCGCATCGCAGGACTTCAATCATTGCGATTTCTGAACGACACCCCGCTTGCACACTTGCGATTAGTCGCAGTCGCAATTTCGTATTTTGAGTTTGTGATTACACACCAGATTTCAACAACCTAGTAAAACAAATAAAACAAGCTAAAACAACGAGTAAGTTCAGATATATTTTATTTCTATCATTAATAAGTGAATTTGTTCTTGAGAATATTTTTATAACTAAGCGTTTAACTGCGTTGCTACCAATGGTATGGGCTCTTTTGTTTTGTTAGTTACATGTTTATAATAAATACAAAATACATTAAAGTCCTACTGAGAAATAAATACTTAACACAGAAACTTTTAAATTTTTTAATAATAATTATTATGCCTACGAGCTTTGGTGCTACGAGCTACGCCGTAGCACTTCGTAGCCTTTCACTTTCCCGAAACCGTAAACAATAATCTCAAGAAGTACTTTTCCATAAATTTTTCAATCGCAAAGTTTAGTCGCAGGTGTGGTTCCATCCCGGTCGGGTTATTTGTTTGTGTCGCCGGGAGCGCCGTCGCGATGGACCCTGAATGAGAATGAAAGGGTTGCTGCCGTTTTGATTTGAATACTACTTTGTGATTTGATCGTTTCTTTTGGGGAGGGAAAGGGGGGGGAGAGGAGACTGGGGCTTGGGAGGTTCTTGTTTTTGTGAAACTGAGAAGTGTAAGGTTATTTGGTGATAAGTAACGAGTGTTTCTTGATCTCCATGGTAATGAAGTTGGATCATTAGGTACACTACGACGGATTTGTAAGTTGTTCGTAGAAATTGTATAGCGGCTATGTTAAGTACCTACTAGCCGTTTACCTAAACAAAAAATACATTTGGAATATAAAGAAAGGGTGGATTTAAAAATCCGATCATCTATCTTCCAATTCGTACAAAATGGGCAGATACACCTTTCATACGGCATTTATTTGGTACAATACACCGGGTCAGCGATTGAAATTGGCCTATTGCAGTCACCGCCCCGGCCGCGTCCGGAGCACCTACTGTGACTTCACAACTAAGATTCTATAGTTGCAATACTGGTATTTAAAAGTTTTCTATACTTACCCAGTTTTGTCTTAGATTAGTGCTGATAATTATTATCCTAAATGGAATCATAAAAAAGTTTATAGTCTTTACAGTAATGTTTCGAAAATAAAAAAATAGTAGGTCAAATAATAGTAATATAAAGTGCGACATAGTATACAGAAGGTTCTTTAAATCATTTTCACACTTGCCACCTATTCGATCTTCATATTTTGTCTTCGTGGAACCAGAGTTAGTCCCCTAGCAGTTATAAAGCTCAGCTCAAAATGACGGTGGTTCATACCATTCGGCCATCACCGTATGTCTTCCCTGAAAGCGATCACCACTTGTATATGCATAGTATTACATAGAGGGGAATTCATGGAATCCCTTACTTTACTCCCCACCGAATCACTGCGGTCGGCCTTAGTGGTCAGCAGATATGAATATTTTACACTTTTCACAGTAAGGAGACCTATACCTAAACAGAAGTATCAAAAGACTTTCAGTGGGTTTTCTTCTCGTCTATTAAGCATTTTGAATTTCAGACATTGTATTTGAACAAATTAATAACGACATTTTTTTCTGAGTCGTCGTAACTATACGTTGCTGGAATCAGTATTTTTTTCCGCTCTATAATTTTCGCTTTTCCAGTGTCGATATAGATCCAATCTACTCATAGATAGCTTATAAATTCAATACCTACTATGTATAGTTATAATATCTAAACCAAATTGTAACAAACTAATTCTTTCCGAACAGCAAAACCTACTCCAATACCCAACAAAAACACGGCTCGAACAAAACAGAACATGTGCAGTGCTCTTCACATCACCCCGTCCATTCAACATACGCCGTCCCTCCCCACAGCATTTTCCAACCTAATATCATCCCTAATATTACCAGTTAAGAGCCAGCGAAACCAAATCCGGGGGACACTAGGCTAGGTAGTGAAATTGATGTAGTGTTTATGCACTGATAATTGAACGGGAGCAAATTAAATTGTAGCTCACCCCAGATTTTTACGAGAATTCACGATTGGAAGCGTTTTGTAGTGGCATCGCTTCATTTGAGGTTAGGGTGTGTTCTAGAGTTGGAGATTGTTTCTGATGTTTTGTTTTTCAAGGGTGTTAAATGCAAAGTCCATAGATTATTGTTTGTTTTGTTTTCGCAGCAAGATAGCTGTCGCGTGTCTGGTTAATTAATTAAAAGGTCATGTTTTCTGTATAGGTGGGTTTCTCGCTTAAACAGAGTGTTTTTTTTTTTCTTTAATAGCCTGATTTGTGTCACACTGAGATGGCGGGACGATTTGGACAAGTTCCTACCTGAGTGGTCCGAAGTGGCGGAGGATCGCGATCGTTGGACCAAATATAAGGAGGCCTTTGCCCAGCAGTGAGTGGTTTATTATTAGTGTATTTCATTAAATTGCTCAGTATTTCAGCAGGTAAGTGCTGACATACTGAGACATGAGATGCTGGCGGGTACAGCACAGTGATAAAATTCCGACCTGTAGTTATTTTTTTTCAATATATTGGTATTCTAGGGAGTGAAGCTTAATAAGGCATGGTAATATCATTTTTTTCATTGGTTCTCTCCCGTAACTCTAGATACTGAATAAGGTGGGAACTATTTTATTTTTGCCGAAATATTTCAGCACAACGTGTTATGGGAGAAGTTTCAGTTTCTCATGAATTCAAGTTTAAAATAAAGGGTCTTGGTAGACAGACAGATAGTCAAAAGTGATCCTGTAATGGTTCCGTTTTTACCTCTTGAGGAACAGACTGCGGAACCCTTAAAAATAGGGTAACTACATATTGTGGTATAAAGAAAAGCACTTTATTTCAGTTTTATTATTTAATGTCATTGCATTTCAGAATGATAGTGATATCATTAAAAACTTAGACAATTAATCATTTATAACAGTAAACAAACATATTTGTATAAAGTAACAATAAGTGTACAGTGTATTAAAACAATTAAAAGAAATAAAACTATATAATGTAGTTAGCCTAAAAGAGGTTGCAAAAGAAATAATAGTACTTACCTAGCAGTAGATAGTGAAGAATATTTAAATTTAAATGTCAATGTGTGCTTACTCAAAAAACTTCAATAAAAGTAGGTACATTAACAATTAAAATCAATGGACAGCTAAATTATTACTTATCCTAACTAATATTATAAATGCGAAAGTAACTGTGTCTGTCTGTCTTTCTGTCTGTCTGTCTGTTACTCTTTCACGCCAAAACTACTGAACGGATTTGAATGAAATTTGGTATACATACGGTCTAGACCCTGGGAAAGAACATAGGCTACTTTTTATCCCGAAATTCCCACGGGAAAACTTTTTAAGGCGAAGCGAAGCGCGTGGGAACAGCTAGTAACAAAATAAAACTATTAGGAGTAAGGTGTAAGTATGTAAAAATAACAGCTGACAAACGAACACTAAGGTGTAAGTATGTACAAATAGGTGACGTATTTCAATCCATAGTTTAATGTAAACAGTTCTAACAATAACCATACAAAAAATAATTAACAAAATACTCGTAAATGCACATAAAGTAAAAAATGTAAATGTAAGTATAGTTAATGAATAATTGTCATACAACGCTCTCTTATTTATTATAGTAAGTAGTATCCTTGTTATGATAAATAAATGCGTACATTATTGTGTCTACTAAGTATATAATATTATTTTTTATTCTATTATTTACATTGATATGATAAACCATGATAAACTTCCTAACTTTACGAAGTATTTATTCTGGGATAAGGTAGAATGGGCATTGTTTAATAATATACAGTGTGATTTAAAAGAACTGCTAAATAGGCGATGGCTCAGGTCACCATTCTGAACAACTTTTGTTATTTTGAATTTTCAAGTTTAGACGGACCCCATTATGTCTTCAAATCCACCATTTTAAAGGAAACGTAAGTAAAATAGTACAGTAGTGCATACCTGTTTAAATAGGTCAGTAATATATTATGTAACTCAACTGTGCTAGGTATAATAAGAAGTTATATATTATAACTTCAGTTCTACGAAAGTCTTTTTTACAAATTGACATAGCGTCGTAAGGTCTAGCTACTGTTCAAATAAAAAAGTTTACTAAACATTCAGTGCTATCAACAATAAATTGTACACGCTCTAACATTTTACATGATATGTTATTCTAGCCGAGATATCCATCACAATAAACTAAGATACTTATATTTACACATACGTAGATTTACAGTACAGACTTTCAAAAACAAATAGTACCGAGTCCTCTATTACTGGAAAGATTTTACATTGCCTTGCCTATAATATATTGCACTAATATAATATCAAGCACGTAAGTAACCTAACCAACACCAAATTCACCCCTTGAAAAATCCCAAACAATCAGTCTTCACCAACACTTCCTATCCTTTCTCCATCACACACTGTCAGGTAAGCTCAGTCTACTACTGTAGCTGTCCTTCACTTCCTACCTTTTCCCCCACTCGTGCTATTTCCCTCACACACTGTCAGGCGAGCTGGTTTCCCTCTCGGTAGTGGAAGTCGAGGGTCGCTCCCAATGCTGGGGCCAAGCCCGGGCCGGGAGCGGCACTGGTCTTCATATAACATGCTGGGGCGGCTCCTCATCGCTCTTCATGAGGACGTAGGCCACAGGCCTCTTGACGTCGGACGCCGGAGGGGGTGAGGGGCTGCGGCGCGGGGGACACCCGCAGGGGGATAAGGCGCCCCCGTAGAGAGCGCTGCTGTATAGAGCTCCACCGTATAATGCCTGAAAGGTTTGAGAGGATAAGAAAACGGAACTATTTTGACGAAACCCAGTACCAACTGAAAGTGGGTTAAAGGTAAGCGTCCACCATTCAATGGACGCATCGCATTAAGATTTTTTTGCATAAAAATAAATTCACACAAGTGCGTCCATTTCATCGGCATTACCGAAACCGTTTTTCCGCACATTTATGGCAATCCGATTGGTGCGATACGTACGATACCGATAGGTGGATGCTTACGAGTGCTACTTAGAGTACATTTCGGAAAATTTAGGTACAAGGTACAAAAGTGTATAGTTACTTATGCAGCTGACCGTACATAGAGCGCTGAAAAATTCGCATACAACAACACTTCCAATCATCTTCCTTAACCTTTTGCGTCCCGTAGTCGCGCGAAACACAATAGATATTGTGCCTGATTCTACAGAATTCAACCAGTTTAGTCTACTGGGTTGTCGCATCCTAGCCGTTTCTCCATATATTTATGAAAGACCGTTATATTCCGATACGTACAATAGCGATACTAAACCTTTACTTCATTGGAAGGAAACCCGTGCCCCAGCGGTGGGGACGTGATGATGATGACAATACCGATAGGTGGAGCGCATACCTTAAGAGTGCTACTAGATTCTGGAAAATAGACATAGAGGGCTGCAACATTCGCATATGACAGCTAACACTCCCGATCATCTTGCTTAAATCTACATACTTACCTTTTGTAACTTAATTTTTCCTACCTTTGTGGTTGTCTGGAGGAGAATACCTTTAGTAAAATAAGGCTGGCGATTGTGCTATTTATCTTCTGTTCCGTGTATCCGACTCCTGTTTGTGAGCAATAAAGAATATTCTTTATCTCCATACCTGTAAATGTGCGAGCTCAGCGGCCAGTTTCCCGTCGTCGTGGGGCAGCTTGAACGGGTAGAAGGGGTAGGGCAGCGGCGGGAACAGCGCGCGCGACAGCTCCGGCTTGTCGCCGCCTAGCAGGTGGTGGGGGATCTGTGGAGGTAGTGTTTGTTGAATAGCTGTTGGTGTACGACATGGGGTACACGCAAGGCGAGATACAAGACGGGAGTTAATTATCAGTCAGTACCTATGTAATCATCCACTGCGTCTAAAAGTGGTACAGAAAACTGAAAGGGGTGACTTAGGGGGTCATTCTGGACAATTTTTGTTTTACGACGTGTGAAATTCTTTTTTTTTTCAATTTATAAAGGCTTTAGAATTTTATTAATTACGCGACTTTTACTATCGGGTGTTGGATGTTTGTGTTTTGTTTTACATGATCATAAGATGATGGCTCTGTATTTAACTACCTGCATCTGCGAGTGCACGGGGTGCGGCCCGGCCGGCTGCATCAGCCGCGGCACGGGCGCCATGAGCCCGCTGATGTTGAACCCGAACTTGGGCTCCTTCTTCACCAGCGCCTTGGGCTTCCGTCGCGGCCGGTACTTGTAGTCCGGATGCTCCTTCATGTGGAGGGCTCTGGGAAGGAAAAGATGGGTTAGGGCCACGGGCTGGATTTCCATACAAAACTTTAAATATAGTTTAACAAGTGTGTAAAACAAAATATGATAGATTTTCAGGTGTTTGATAGTTTTTAACTTCTGTTAAAAACTGTCTAAGTTTTTGTGGTAGGAACCTACGAACCTACTGTGTTACTATAAAAAAAACTTGTTCAATTTGTGGCGCACCCTAGACAGTCAGTCTGGAGATAGTCTGACCGGCTAATCCTTTCGTTTGCGCTCTATTGTTTTCACTGACAAGCAGTCAAAGCGATGCAAAAGGCAAACAAAGCGGAAACGTGTAATATCGTCAACATTTTAAAAAATAAAACTGAATTAGACATGTGGCTTTTGTACTATAGAAATTGTAGGCAAAGCAGAGTTTTCGTGCAATGTTACGTGATAAAATATTTAGGTTACCTACAGAATAATATTTTATTTGAAATGGAAAACATATGATTGCAAAACAAAACTTGAAACTTTTCCTTATGATTTTTATAGAAGTGGGTACGTGAAAAATAAAGTTTTTGTTCATAACAGCTCATGCTCATTGTTTAGCATTCTGTAACTCAGAATTTGCGAACAAAAGAGCTACAATGAAACGCGCCGGAGGGCAAATAGCAAAATAACATTATTATTTATGCAATAAAGCTGACAATTGTTAGCGACGCGCGCCTCTCTTAAAACAACAATGTCGACTCAACAATGCGCGGATTATTGCATTGTCCGTGTCACAATCGGGTGTTAATTTATACCCAGCACTAAACGGCAGAACTGTCCAACACAAATGCACTCTTAAACTATAGGCATACAGATTGTTGTTCAACGTTGCGCGCGGCAGTTGCAGCGTTTAGTGATGTGCGTAGAGTTCGATTTTGCGATAGAATCGAGCGATTGTCAGCGAGTCGTGTGTAATTATTCGAGTGGACGGGGGTCGGTCAGTCGGCGATAGTAAGCTGGTGGCACGTTTGTGGAGACTGTTTGTATCGATGATTGCTACTGATGATTGCGTTGTATTGTAATTTTGCGGTTTTTAATCTATGCAGATGACACTGGTTTAATGATTGTCATTAAAAGTTTTAAGCGTAGGTATGCCTGCTTGAACAAAGTAGGAGGATAATAATCGTGTGTCTCTACTGTCGTACACAGCGATATTTATCCGTACCTATGGAATTAAAATTCCGTGTAAAAATAGATGATGATGATGATCATAACGAAGTATCTAGCCATTAGATGAGAGTTCCCATCACTAGGAAAAATCTTTGTCTATAGTATACAGAAGCGAAACGAAGAAATTTAATACTTAAACTGTAAAATCGTAGTGTCAGAAGCAGAAGTGAATCAGTTTGAATCTTTGAATACTTATCAAGATACATTGTTTCCATTAACCATATAAGAAACAGATTAGGTAATTCGGGACGTTAGGGTACATATTTATGGTAGACATTTTGAAACTTAAAATGTCTCTGGAATAAAGTCTTAATAAATAAAAAAATATATAAGTAAACTAGTTAAGTACAAGAAAAATTAAAATCGATAGTTACATCACTTTTCGACAATCGAACTCCAAGAGCCAAGTTCAATGACCGAACTATCATTCCCAAAACGATATCGCAATGCTGGCCATCAATACAAACAAAGATAACAGAAAAAGAAAAATATCATAATGCCGCGAAGAAAAAACCGAAAGAGAAAAAAACCAAACGTCAATGATAAAGATTCGATAAAGTCGGTTTTTTCGTGTTGTATTTTTGTTACCTAATCGAAATTGTATCAATATTGGATTGTCCTTATAGTATGAACGATCGATGGTTCTATACGTTTGTGTCAACACTGGCTGATATTGGTAACTTTTATGAACTACTGAATGTTATTGTGTTGTGGAAAGAATTTTATTCTTTTTTTATTGTTGATTATGTTAAGTTGAGCATTTTATCGTTATTTTAGTCGTAGGAAGGACATTGGATTTTTGTCACATCCTATTTAGCAGAATCAATCAGACCTTACCTATTTATAAACTGAAGTACCGAAGGTATAACCCGTTTATTTATTTTTAAAAGCCAAAAAATCCCTTGATATACTTAAGTCATCTTACTCAAAAAATATATCAACTAGAAGCATGTAGACAAGGCATCAATTAAGTAATTACTAAGTACGTATGTTTCTAAAAATTTATGCCTCAAAGTCACAGACAGATGCACTTCAAAATTATAATACACTTTTATAGCTTGTTACAAAGTTTAAGTTGAGCTTCTCAATCATTCGTAGGTAAACGTCCACCTTTCATAGCATTCAGTATTCTTTGTATAGAAATTCACACAAGTGCGTCCACTTCATCGGCATTGCCGACGCCGTTTCTCGATACATTTATGACAATCCGTTACGCACGTCACGATACCGATAGGACGCTTACCTTAAAGATGCTACAATAACGTCCCCATATTGAATAGTTAAACACAAGACGATAAAAACTATATCAAAGCAAACATAGGTGCGCCTTTTTGTCCATTGTACGATAACGCGAGACGGGTAGGCGAGTAAACAAACAGTCACGTTTGCCTTAAATTCATACTTGGTATACCTACTTAAGTTTTGATAAAGTTATTGTGTACTATTTATCTATGTAGAGTCTAGTTTGCAGCGGGTTATAGGTGATAGTTTTTTTTTTCTTGAATTGGTAGCCATGAATGAATGAAGAAGAACAAGCAAATCAGTGTCAGACAGTGTTACAAAAAATAATTATTGTTGCCCTAAAAGGTTTTTTGCGCTGGCACTTGTTTTTGTGGCAAAATTAGTGTTTCGGACTTTACGAGGTAAGGGTGGGTCTCAAATTTCTAAGCCCCACTAAGAAAATGAAAGAAAAGTGGGTCTAAATTTAGTTTGTTAGTGCTAGAGGGAGTAGACCTTCCACTTCTAGGATCATCTTCAATGCTATCATGAACGCGGTTTAAATCATTAACCAGTTCTACGATACGATGGAGCAGACTCCCTGAAAGTCTTCACCATAAATATTGATGGATGTATTTTGGTGTTAGGACTTTTTTATTAAGGTACTTAATGACCGCACGATGTAAAAATTTCTTCATTATTGAAATTCGCATGAAAATGCTTCAAGCAAAATAATCAAAGAAAATCTGTATTGCGTAGTATTGGAATGAAACTCCGCACAATAAATTGATTTGAGACGTATTTTTAAAAGGTACAGTAGAATAAAAAATATGTCACAGCTTCTTGTAGGCTAGGACACGAACATTTGGACCATCCTACACATTTATCAATTTATAAAGCAGATTAAAACCCTAAAACATTACGACAAAGACGATTGAAATATAGAGGCACCCTTTATTTATTTTCTAACAACGTATACTCTATACCTAATGGTAAAAAAATCATATTATCAATGTTCAAATAAAGTCATACAATAACACATAGAACCATGAGAATGCGACCTATTCATAAGCAAGGTTTTCTAGAGGTCGATACAACACAAAATTTGCTTGGAGCAAATAGAATTGATAAGGATGGTAGGGGATATGGCTTTTGAGAATCACTTGTGAAGGGAATATCTTCGTACTGTAGAAGCGTTACTTGGGCGTAGATAAAATGCAACATATTAACTTATTATCTTTACTACATTAGTAGGTAATACGAGTAGCACACACCATTTCAAGTGACGAATCGGCTGTACCATATGCTGGGTGTTGCAAAATTGGTACACAATGCTGAAAGGGGATGATTTAGCTCGTCATCGTCAACAACGCTTAAAATTTCAACGCGTTAACTGTTTTTTATAATATTTACGCGTTTGAATCAGTCCATTTGATGCGCTTTTGCGTGTCTATCCTCTAAATATAAACTCTAAAAAAATATTATGTAACAAAAATACTTCGATAAATCTGTAAAACGATCGCCAGTGCAACTAATAACGTTGATTGATATCACGAGCACTCGTGTGCCCAATAAAAGGGAATTTCGCGCATTATTGAATGGAACGCGCACGATTGAGAGATAAACGTTATAATCAGCACCCACGGCCGTGCGCTTTCGTTCAACCCTTGCATCTGTGCGCATTGGAACTATTAAGAGCTGACTGGTGCAATCAATAAGTATTTAGGTGATGTGTTTGTTTTAGGTTTGATAAGCGATGTCTACTGTCAGGATATAGTAGTTAATTACTTTAAAATATCTACTGAAATTCTTATGATTGCACACACGGTTATCCGACCCAAAATAGGCCGATCCTGTAATATGACCCCCTTATTCATAGAGAAGTTAGAGAACGTTTTAACTAATAAACTGTTTTGTCCCTATCCGATAAAGAACAATTTGTTCTTTGACAGAGAGGGACAAAACAGTTTATTAGTTAAAACCTCTTGTAACTTTTCTATGAATAAGGGGGTGAGTATCGGACAGCTGAATACATATATAGATACATATTAACCGAATCGAACACGGGACACTAACCACTAAAATATTTGCAGTAGGTCCTACATCAAATATCCTAACCTAACCATAAACTCCAAGGCTTAAACTCAAAACAAAACACAAACCCATCAACGCTGTATCGTCGCAAAACAAAGCATACGCCTTACAGCGCCTCATTTCTCATAACCATAAACAAACAACAGCTCTATATACGTACCAATCTGCACAGAGAGGACTAGACAGTCGACGCAAGACATAAGCTTATTTTTATAGCTCTGGGGCGAAGCGATAAGGTACAGTGGGGAGCAACCCGCCCCTACAATGGAGCCACAATGCGATCTAATTGTTTCGCGTCAAAATAGGGTCGGAAAAGGTGGTTACAGTTTAAAATTGTATTTGTTTTTGAATTGTCACGGTCACTGATGCGGTTGCGAAAGAGATTTGTGCAATGGTTTTTTATCATTATTAATTTGTATGTTTTAATTTGTTGATTTTGTATTGCTTTATTATCTTTTTACATTTATGACTTTGTTCATTGGCACAGTGTTGTTATTAGGTTGAACTGTTGAACACACAAACAGATTGACCGTAAACAAAATGCAGACAGTTTTTTCCTTTATTTTTGTATGTTATACACCATCGTGTTCGTATATTTTTAATCTAAGATGTATTCTCATCGTTTGTTACTCCTTTCAAACACTGTCAGTCAAAGGAAGCTAAAAAATAATGGAAATGGCGCAACAACTGTGTTTCTGACATGAGAATCTAAACTTTGTTTAAGTAATAATTATTTATCTTCCCATAATGTATGTGAGGGCTGTGAGCTTTTTTGAAAGTTTTGTTTTAAATACTTGAGGGACGATGACATACTTAGGGTGAGGCCCCATTGGCATGATAGGCATGAAGTATGTCATAAATATATGGAAAAGTACGCAGCGACGACGCAACGCACTAATGGCCCTTATAGTACAAGTTTATATGAGATGTAATGATAAACACGAAATATGCACCAAATAACTTTAATTAAATCTATTCTATAACTATTCATGGTGGTCTGTTGACTGGCGGCCTTATTTTAAGTAGCTTTCCTTAGTTTTTTTCTCTAAGTACCTATACCTATTTCTCTACTCCCTTTTCTCACTGCTCAAGACTGTATTTGGATTTGTACCCGAGTAATGGCCAGACGGTAAGAAAGTATCAATTACTAGCTGAGCCCGCGAGCTTCGCTTCGCCTTAAAAGATTTTCCCGTGGGAATTCCGAGATAAAAAGTAGCCTATGTTCTTTCTCAGGGTCTAGACCATATATGTATACCAAATTTCATTCAAATCCGTTTAGTAGTTTTTGCGTGAAAGAGTAACAGACATACACAGTTATTTTCGCATTTATAATATTAGTTAGGATTAGGATTCTATCGAATGACTGAATACGATGATACGGTTTTCTCATACCAGAATACAAAAAATATTATCACTACTTTCTTTGTTTTTTGCACTCTGCTCAGAACTCAACCAAGTGTATTCAATATTTGGAAAGAAGCAACACTCAGTCCTCGGACTTCCTCATTCATTTACTGCCATGCCGGTTACTAGGTATTAACCTTGTAAATACAGGGTGTTGCAAAATTGGTATACTAAGCCGAATCCTACATGTGCAGCATGTTATATCTAAGCCCGAAACTGAAATCAGAATTTGGAAATTCGCCATAAATATTTTTTTTTCCACAGTAAAAGTCACGTGACCAACAAAGTTTCTAAGGAAAATGAAATTTTTTTTTCGCGAATTTTCAAATTCTGATTTCATTTTCGGGCTTAGATATACCATGCTGCACATGTAGGATTCGGCTTAGTATACCAATTTTGCAACACCCTGTATAATATCTAAATTACCGTAAAGACAGCTATATACATTTGTGTTCCTTACTACAATCGAATTTGGCGGAATTTGTTGTGTTAGTCACACACGACATAGAGCCACAACAAAAGATTGATTGAAGTACGTATGTATACACGCACGAAATGTAGATTTTTTCAATATATTTTTTTAACATTTAATTTATAATTTGACTAATTTTTACGCTCTAAGCTCCAATTTCGCCATAGTCGTTATACGTCATCTCCATATATTAAATTCTTGACAGATGTTTCAAAACTCAACCATTAATCCCTGGTTATGTTCTAGCCCACTACGGTGAAATTGATAATATTCTGATGCGCCGCGCCGTTAAATGTACTTCAATATTACAGACAGTCAAGGACTAATTTTGTACTATTGCCACTGGAATTTTTTTACTACCCGTGAGCGTAACTAAGGTCTATACTAAGGTCTTAGAAACAGCGGGCCAAACGGCATCTTAGGACCACCATAAAATAATGTATATTAATATAGTTGTAGGTACACAAAACTCGCTCAAATAACACCTTTATTCGTTAATTAAATAAGAGATTAAATTGGGTGCATCGTGTGAAATCCATCATGATAAGCAGAACACACATCCGGCCCACTGCTGAGTATTTATTCACTCCAGGTGTGTATAAAGAGTGTTTTATTTAGGTTTTAAGCAAGTTAATTTGATTATGCATTATACTGAGAAACTGCTGAGTACTGAAATATTTATTTATTTATTTATTTATTCATAGGAAAACTTACAGCTAAATATTATACATAAGAAATTTCGATTAATAATACATAGCAAAGTTTTCACACATATGTTAGTAAAAATAAGTTCTTATTGAGAAAAAATACAGCTCGCACAAATTATTCGCTCAACAAAACAGATGAGCTAAAAAAGTAGGTAAAAATAAAAGAAGGTTTTTGGATTTAAGATATTATGCAACTTATCACACACTGAAAACCTTTTCTTCTATATGCTGTCAACATCAAAATATCTCATGACGCCAACCATCGCAACTTTTATATTGTTACGGATATAACTTAAATATTATTGTCGCTGATAGAGCTCAAAAGGGACCAGGTGCGTTTTAGTTTTAGCGCATTGGGCAGTCACCGAATGACACTGACCTGCCCGGCTAATAATTCTAATCCCTCTTGCGTGCATTAGTGGGTACTTCCTAAATCACGTGTTTATCACTTTCATTATTTAAGCACAAGCAAATAGCTGCATATTATTATTCAGAGCGTATTTTTAACCACCGACGAAAAAAGGGGGGTGTTAATTATAAAGGAAATGTGCAGTAAACCATTACCTACCACACACTGCTGGGTGTTTGCTGAGCAATCACAGCGTAAACACAAAACTTTTATTTTTTGTCTCATCTAAAACACAAGGATGATAAAAGAACAGGTGAATACAGCCTGCTTTTATAAGGATCTTTAAAGAATATGTTTACCTAATGATAAACCGTGTTTTACGCGTTTGTTAATTAAACACGAGTTTTTGCCAGTTTTTGATAACATTTTATAGCGATTAGAGTTAGTTAAATAGAACAATTAATGGTTTTTTTAAGTTATTTTAGTGATAAGGCGATTCGCCTGTGGCCTAATGCTACACGCTACCCTTTTATATCTAGAGGGTGTTCAGTACCAACCGGGGTGACACCTACCTATATAATGATTTTGGACTTATAAAAGTGAAACCGGAAGTTTTTTTTTTTACTTTTATCTTTTTGTTTTCTGCGCACGTCTAGTTGCTTTGTTCTTCCACTTATGACTTACCACGACGACCAAGATGGCTTATCAGCCATCTAAGAATGCGATGCTATACCACTCGAATCAGCAGGTATGGTACACTGTAACACTGTATTTATCAATTATAATAATACCTGCATGGTAGCATTTATTTGATTTATGTAAGTGGTGGGTCAAAAAATTCCGAACAAATGCGCTATGACCCTTATTACTTCTTGCTTAGTAAGTACGTATGTGTAGATACTGTTACCGAGCAAAATGACATTTTTTTTTTGTCTGAGTGAATGGTTTTAGAGCCACGAAATTTTAAGATAGTTTGATAAAATAGAGTCCTGTGCATCCATTGCACATAAGTTTAATATAAGGGAAACGTTTTAACGCATTAGAAAAAACTTCAGTGTGTAAAACTTACATCTAAATCAAAAATTACTTTTTAGTCAAGGATTTTTCAAAACTTATTAAGTACTTTTTTTAACCCACTTACAGTTTCAGTAGGAAAAAAAATGTGTACAGTGGTACCGTGAAAGCCCGAACTGAAATGAACCTTAGGATTTGACAGTGAACTTAGCAAGTTTCGCCTGTAAAAATCCTGAAATAATATATTTAACTAAAATTATAAGTAAGTAATTTCAGAATCTTTCAGCACTCTGACAGGCAAACCTCAGGTTTTCGTTCCACCAAGGAGAAAGAACCTCCGTAATTAAATCTTACCTTGCTGTTGGTAAGCAGCCGCATCACAAAAATGTTAACAAATTTGTTAATAACGTTTTTTTACTTTACATTACTTTTAAATTCGGTACTATTTTTTGGCATAACCAAGCTTAAAGAAAAATTTACGAATATAAAATAAATACATACTCCACTAACCTCAACCTTTTTGCCTCGTCAATGAAGGGTCGCTTCTCCATCTCGGTCAACAGCTTCCACTCTGCACCCAGACGCTTGGAGATCTCAGAATTGTGCATCTTGGGGTTGTCCTGCGCCATCTTCCTCCGCTGGCCCCGGGACCACACCATGAAGGCGTTCATTGGTCGCTTGATGTGCTCAGCGGGCTGCTTGCCGACCGACATGTCTTTCGACGTTCGATTTATGAAATTTAAAAACTCAATCGTGAAGTCGGTGGCTCCTTTCGGATTTCGAATTGGGAGCAAGAGTTTTTTTTGTTTCAACAGTTTATTAATGTATTTTTTATCGTGCTGTTTGGGACAATAAAATTTATTTTGTTAATTTTAGTTACTAAAAAAGTATTTTTTGCCATATCTTTTCAATAAAAACAAATTGTTATTCACCAAAAACAATCGAGAATTAAAGTTTGATAGTCAAACGGTGAGCTGCAGAATTCCCGCGCGCGTCCGTGAAAAGCTCCGGAAAGCTCAATGCGACGCTTTTCTCGCCAGTGTCATGCTAAACTCTGTTCAATGTCCCCCGTCTGTGCGATCCCCCCTTAAATCTAGCGGGCCAATCAGATTGCGCCGTGGGCGGCCGCTGCCACGCGATTGGCCGAGACGCCGTCAGGCAACAGGTAGCCAGTGCGTTCTTGTTTGCATGTTTATTAGCGAGATTAAATTTCTTTTTAAACCACAATCTCGAGGTTTGAAAAAAGAACGCGGCGGGTTCGTAATCGAATGGCGTTTTCAATTTGAAAAATGAGGATGGAGGTGAGCCCTGATTGAGTTGACGCGAAATGTGAAGCTATACTTAAGTAGACAAGAGTAATTTGCTATCCGCTCTGAATTACAGAGAAATTTCTTTCGCTATTTGCGTCGGGTTTATGGTGAGGTTTATATAGGCGTAAAATTAACATTTACTTGAAGGGGGGGGGGACTTGCGTATACATACCAAAAAAACCTAAACTATGTAAGTCTGGAAGCTTATTGATCATTATAATGTAGTAAAAGCTTGGCTGTGTGATGAAAAAATACACAACTACTTATACAGGATGTAGCAAAAGTGCTATAGTCGAATATTACCGAAAAGGGGTCATACTGAAGGGATATTCCTGAACAACTTTTTTTTACGAAATAATTACTGTTGAGCTTTTTATGAATCAAACACTTTATTGGTCTAGGCACCTACAGTAAAATAAACCACGAGTTATTTAATATAGTTAACGAAGTTTAAAAAATCATTACTTCATGTAAGTATATTATTTAGTTTGTAGGTATATTTATTAATAATTCTTATATCATATTAACCCTATTTGAACATAAATATTCTTTCACCCAAAGGTTGTCTTGAAAAAATTGCTTTTAGTGATAAGACCGCCTTTTGTTGTTGTTGTTTGTATAAAAGCTTTATAAATTCTGTTCTTGTGTACAAAAATAAAGAATATTCTATCTATCTACTTCTTCTAACCAATCCTATAGGTTGATTGTAAAACAATGTGCGGTCAAAAATGTATGTTTATTTATAACCTATGGAGCTGTGGGGATAGCAATTTATAAAAATGGCGACAAAACGTGTGTCGAGAACTATATAGACCCATCTTTATCCTTCACGGAATATCTAAGATCCTTGAAAAAATGCTAAGTTGTCGATTAGAAAGCTACCTGGACAGAAAACTCTGTACTATCACCAAACTAAGTAAATTTATTTCAATAACAAGCCACACAATATTATATTACAGTAGTGATAAAGCTTGACTTTCGTTTAGGAAGATTATCTTTACTAATGATGATGATGTTGTGCTCTAACCTTGGATGAGGAAGGCCGAGGACTGAGTGTTGTGGCGCTCCTTGGGAGAGATGATGATGGGCTTTACCAACCATAACCATACCAACCATACCAACTTTGTGACAAATAGCTTAGATGAAGGAAGCAAAGTGCCTATCAATATATGTATTCCACGATTTTGCTTTTAATACCGTATCATTCCCGTTACTCATTTAAAAATTTCACAACACTGGTACAAGAAGAACTCTTCCAAAGTAACCTTTCTGGTCGAACCAAACTAGTCAGGATAGGCCCACAATTCAGTTCAGAACTACCCTCGAGCGAACACTATGGAGTCTCTCAAGGCAGTATCCTATTCCCCACTCTTTTTCTCGTTTACATAAATGATCTCTGCTTCTTAAAACCTTGCCAAGGAGAAATTATCTGCTATTGTGATGACACAGCTCTCTTGTTTAAATCTAAATCCTGGGAAGATACTTTTGCTTATGCACAAGATGGCCTGTATGCGGCCACAAACAATATTTATAATAAAAATAGAGGGATTATTGCCCTCTCACCTCATACAATGTCTATTTCCTTTTATGAATGGAATAGCCTGTATTTCATAATTATTATATCTAAATCTCCGTTTGTACCACCCCTTTGTAAAGTCCTATGAATACGGGCGTTGGTCTATACCAGCAACATTAAGGTGAATTCACACACGTCGCCCGCCGCGACTGTCGCACAGATCTGCGGACAAGGGCGCAATTAGCCACCACCAAGAATAGTGTGTGTTGTGGCCTAATGTACCTACCTACCTTTACAGGCTACACCTTTTGCAGTACAAATGTCGCTCTTGTGGTGCAGGAAATACGAATGATATGGAATTGGTGTGTTGATAGTTGGGTGTAAATTGTAATGCAGGCTTTGTATCGTATTCAGGTGACGTATTGTTTTGTCTGTTCGTGTCGTGGAGTTTGGACATGTGATATTTCTACCGTATACCCATTGTAGATATATCTACGTACACATGTATATTTAGTTTTAAAATTATGTATAATTCAGTTGAAAAAAAAACAATGTTGTCAAATGACCACTTTTGGCCACTGGCCGAGGCTGAGAATGACACACTGCAAAGGCGATTAGAGTTACTAAATGCTACTTCCAACAATGAACACTCACTGTGGAAAACTGTAAAGTCTTCACAGAAACCACAGCTGATTGAGTACCCAGTGAAACGCCCAGATGGTATGTGGGCCAAAACTGATGAAGAAAGAGCGGAAGCATTTGGAGCCTTCCTTAAAAATGTATTCACTCCTAACACAGACACTGCAGACAATGCCTTTGAAGAGGAAGTAAAATCCTTCTTACAAAGTGACCTACAGCTAAGCCCACCTATCAAAAGCTGCACACCTCGAGAGCTAAAGGGAATCATAAGAGAACTACAGCTGAAAAAGGCCCCAGGATACGACCTCATCACTGCTGAAGTCCTACAACAACTCCCAACAAAAGTACTTGTTTTTCTGACAACACTTTTTAACAGTATGTTAAGGATTGGATACTTTCCTAACCAGTGGAAAGTCTCTCAAATAACGATGATCCTGAAAGCTGGAAAACCACCCCATCAAACCTCATCATATCGACCAATCAGCCTTCTGCCCTTGTTTTCGAAATTATTCGAAAAAGTCATCAGCCGACGACTTAACCGATGGCTCGAGGATAACAGAATAATACCACAGCACCAGTTTGGTTTTAGAATGAAGCACTCTACAATTGAACAGGTACACAGAGTATGCGATCACATCAGGCACACCCTAGAAAGCAAAGAGTACTGTTCAGGAGTATTCCTTGACGTGCAACAAGCGTTCGATAAGGTCTGGCACTGGCATGCTGGACTCCTATACAAATTAAAATTATGGCTTCCTCACAATTTGTTTCAACTGCTGAAATCCTACATAGAAGATCGCATTTTTTATGTGAAGATAAATGAGGGAACGTCATCTTTTCATGAGGTAAAAGCTGGAGTACCACAAGGGTCAGTACTGGGTCCATCACTGTACCTAATTTATACTTCTGACGTCCCAGAATCAGTAAATACTCTAACAGCCACATTTGCAGATGATACTGCCATCCTGGCATCGGACAAAGACCCTGTATCAGCCTCAAAAACTGTTCAAAGTCATCTTGACCAGGTCCATAACTGGATGAAAAGATGGAAGATCAAGGCAAGTGCAGCCAAATCCAACCACATCACCTTCACCCTTAGACGTGACAACTGTCCTCCTGTAAAACTCGGTGGTGAAGTTCTGCCTCATCAGACGGTCGTGAAATACCTGGGATTCCATTTGGACAGGAAGCAGATCTGGAAAACTCACATTCAGAAGAAGAGAGACGAGCTGAACCAGAAGTATTGGTCACTGTCATGGTTACTTGGGAGACAGTCAAAACTATCCGTAAACAATAAACTGCTGATCTACAAGGCTGTATTAAAACCTGTCTGGACCTATGGAATACAACTGTGGGGATCAGCAAAAACCTCCAACATCGCAATAATGCAGCGGTTCCAAAACAGCGTTCTAAAAACCATAGCCCACGCACCATGGTTCACCAAAATTGATGAGGTCCATGAGTACTTACAAATGCCCACGGTTAAAGCGGAAGTGGAAAACCTGTCCAGAGCCTACAGAGATAGGATTGCTGATCACCCCAACAAGCTGGCTACTGACCTCACCAGTTGTATTCCAATAAGAAGGTTGAAAAGAAAGCACATTTGGGACGGTCTAGGACCAATTGAATAAGAAGGCAACCCAACGATGGGAGGGAGTGCCTAAAACGCCATAAAAACACTCCAAACAACTGCTTATGGTCACTCAAGACCGATTGCAGGTTACAATGACTACAAAAAAAAAAATGACCTCTTTTAAAGACAACACCGACTTCGATTTGACAAAAAAAAACTCTCAATCAAGTTAAATCTCAGAAAAAAAAAGATTCATTATTCCTGTAATACGTCGGTGTCGGTGACAAACACCATAGACTAGTTTATGTAGATTTAGGTTTTGTAACCGTGAGGAAAAAAAATGCAAGTCAGAAGAGTCGGGAACTGATGTGATACAACTATGCTTCTCCATAGATTTTGGACTCCACGTTAATTAATAGAAAATAATATCCCATATTCTACCCGTTGCAAAGATAGCGTTGTCGGTTCACCTTAGCTATTCAAACAAGCTTCAGTCTAACTTCTTTTAGATTACGGCAAGTCAATGCATGGTATCTTAGATTAACAATAAACGAAGAAGACGGTGTGTTACATAAAAAAGAAAGCTAAAAACTATCCTTTATTAACCTTTGGAGTATCGGCCGATACATAATCGTTGAATGTGCGCACTACCATACATACTGATTAAGAACCCGACCAAACTATCGGCCGACTAAAAGTCTGCAGTCTGCGGAGGGTCTTAGTGCCAATTTCTCCATTGTCGGTTATCTAACCGACAGGGATTGATTTATAAATTAAACGTCATCTCCATATAAAATCCATGCAAGATGTTTCAAAAGTTAACCACTACTCCCTGGTTATGCTCTAACCGAGAATGGAGGAATTGTACCTATGAATATCACAGAATCACAGATCTTCTAAGCGAACTAAGTCCTAATAAGCCCTCAGTGGTCGAAATGAAGCGTTATTTGTCGAGACGTTTCTTTCGCACTGGCACTCCATCGTCTTCGTATATTGTCAATCTACGCATGGTGTATTATGTTTAGGTCTCTAGACCCGGCTGAATGGCGGCTGGATATGTCCATTAGGGTGCATTCATGTGGATTGTTTGCGCGTAGTCTCATGGTAATGAGTCCACGTCTCGTGGTCACACTAGTGAGGGTAGGGAATCTGCGTTAGGCTTAGAACTGGGGTTAGCCTTTTAGAACTAAGTGCAAATTTCTCTATAGTGGCTTAGAGCATAACCAGGGATTATTGCTTGACTTTTGACCCATCTGTCAATAATTTAATATGGAGATGACGTATTATTGATCAACCTTTCCCTGGTTACGATCTAACCGACTATGGAGAAATTGGAGCTAAGTGTGACTGATGTAACTGTATGATTTCGGTTCCAAAGTAACATTTCTATTGGTGATAAGCGAATTAAATAACTTAACCAACGTTTAAAACCCTCGACATTCAACATAGAAGGTCGCAAAGCTACAGTTCTAAAATCAAAAGCTCTTTTTTTTATTGGTTCCTTCCTTCAGAATCGGAAACCATCGTAATATTTTTTTTTTGTAATTCATATGTGGTATAAAAAAGTTATGCTTAATACCTACATTAGTATCAATATACCTCCAATTACCTATATAGTTATATACTACATACCTATGTCTGCGTCCATAATTGGTGATGTTGTGTTAAATTGTGAGCCGGTACAGTCGCGCACATAGCGCCTATTGCGGGGGCAGCCGGTATGAAATTGAAACAGAGCGCCCGCGCGTGTTTTGAAACTATACAAGGCCAGAACGCACCCATAGTGTACTAGCACTGTATAGTTTCAAGTGAAAAAAATAAATATTTTACTTGAAAATATACACGATTTGTGCGTACTAATCGCGTATACTTTCAAGTTGGGATTTACTGAATCGTACTTGAAAATATACATTGCTATTACGCATATTGCTTGATTGGCGTACTTGTCGCATACCTATAATTTATACCTACATGCTGATTCTAATTTACTTAACTATTTCGGTAAATGTAAATGACTACAATTGACTTGTTCTGCCTGTCATACCTATAAAATGATAATAAATGAAGATGAACAAGCTCTAATTTGATTGATAAATTGATATTTATAGCAATCATACTTGCAAGTAAGCATACCTACTAATATCTTATTATTTAAATGAATTAAGAGTAATACCTACTACACTCCTGAACGGATAAGACTAGCTTAATGACGCCGTCGGCAATATTAAAGTGCATTTATCAGCGCATCAAAATATTATTATAACCAACTAAAATAGTAAATTTTGATCAAATTTTAAATTTAATGGTTTAAAAAAATTTGGGTCATTTGGTGTTGACTTTTTGCTACTTGGACTTATTCATTGCTCGTGAGTGTAGTAGGTATAGACCTATTATAGACATATTTTTCATCAAGTTTTGAATTCACCGTAATTGTCTTTTATGAATTGTTCTACAGTTTCTACACCCTCTTATTTGATCATTTTTACTATTAACAACAGTTCTACAGTTTTATAACAATTTACTTTTTAACTTACGGTGTAAACAAAAAACACGTTACGAAATTAATGCCAAGTGCGGAATGATGATGCAATGTTTAGAAAGCAATAGACTTATTACTATTTCGCATGAAAGAAAGAGAGAGCCACAATTCAAAAGGGCTACCTGGTAACTAATCACGTATAGTTTCAAGTGCTCGCATTGCCGCTTGGCGCTTGAAAATATACACGATTTGTACGCAGTGGTAACTGCTGCAGTATATTTTCAAGCTATAATTTTGGCCCAACTTACTTGAAAATATACGCGATTAGTGCGTAATGGCCTTGTATACTTTCAAGTAAATCATGGCACCATTTTAATTTGAAAATATACGCGAGCAGTCCCATCCTCTGCGTTCTGGCCTTGTATAGTTTCAAAACACGCAGCGCCCGCAATGATTCGGTTACCTGAGGGTAGCGGGACACTCGGGCACATAACGGTTTTTAGTATATATTATATAGATAGTATATAAAAAATTTATTAACCCTCTTCTTACAAACCATTCCGTTGGTGGAGTGGTCCTTTAAAAAAAAGTGAAATAAACATATCTCTACTGACAAGTAGTTAAATATATTTTTTGACAAGTTAACTGGAATAATAATACAAAGACTTACAGCTTATTCGACTGAGTTACATCTCGTAATGTAATCGTATGAACTTTTACCATTATTCTTGTTTTCATCATAATTATTATGAAGTTGACGAAGAGGGTGGGTCTTGATGATTACACGAATTCGACGATTCATTCACATGTAGTCGATGTTGAGGTTTCTGACTGACTGCACGTGTATAGTCTGACTGCACGTATAAATTTTTTTGCTTAGAATTTCATGTGTTTCAGCTATCGGATGATAACTGAGATATTTTACCAGCTTTTACCCGTAAAATACACTAACGAGCAATGAACAAGTTCCAGTGCCATATGGAATAGATAGATAATTGTTTATTGTGTATTTCTGTTTGTGTGTGTACACACAAACAGAAATTTACAACATAGACGGTACAAATGGCGGCCTTATTACTAAGAGTAATTTCTTCTTCAACATGGACATAAACATGGACGCTCACAAAGACATGCGTGCACAAAATTAAAGTAGCACAACGAGCCATGGAGCGCACCATGCTAGGCATCTCGCTAGTGGACCGTATCCCGAACGTAGAAATTCGACGCAGGACAAAGGTTGAAGACGTTGGGAGACGGATCACGAAGCTGAAGTGGAGATGGGCAGGGCATCTGGCAAGGCGGGAAGACGGCAGATGGACCAAGGCAGTGTCGGAGTGGTGGCCAAGGGAGGGACGGCGATCAGTCGGTAGACCGCCGACCCGTTGGTCCGATGACATAAGGAGAGTGACTGGACCAAACTGGATGAGAGTAGCACAGGACCGTGGGACTTGGCATAACATGGAGGAGGCCTACACCCTGCAGTGGGTTGACATAGGCTGATGATGATGATGATGATTTTCTTCCAGACTAGGTACCTAGGAGGAGAGAAACTATACAAGGAATGTCAATGGCAGGTGGATCATTTTCATTGCACGTGAGTGTATATTCCTTCAACCTTTACACTTTTGTCGATCAGTGTACCCGAGCACAATCCGGCGTGGTGTACAATATCACGTTAGGTGCCGTTTTGACGGCTCGCCTCCCCGCCGCGGGCCGCACAATGTCACTGTTTACATTACAGTGCCGCCTGAAACACTTTTCTATGTGATTGTACATTGGAAGGGTTATGAGACTTATGAGTTGTAAAGTTAGGTTACTTTTTGAGCTTTGGTTTAATAAGCTCGTTGGTGGTTGGTGGTTGGTGGTAGAGAATATTTCCGTTTTATTTGCTACTTAATATGTCGGAGTTTTTGCAGGAAATTGATGCCACTGGGAAAAACCTAGTCAATTGATAATTGCCATCATTGCCATTACGTGTGTATGGCATCTAATCTTTGATCCCACGTACCTAACTGGTGGCCATTTTACCTAACCTTTACAGCTATATCCAAGCATCGGCCGCATAACGCGGTGGCTTTGCAACGTGGTAAAATATAGAGTTAACACGTTTACCGCCGGACGCTTTAACATTGTTACGGCGACCCCGCGGCGATCGGTGGCCTTAAACGTGTTAGCTGGTGTGTTGATCAACAAAGTCATTATGCACAATATTTTGTTGGGCTTGTATGGGTGATACTAAAAGCTGTTGGCTGGTAATTGAATTTGATTGATGATGTAATAATAATTTGAAATAGCGGTCAAATAACTGTATTGAACGCAGATATTTTAAATATAAATAGTTGTAGAAAAGTTTATTTTAATTGGGGTTATTACATACAATGATACAGTAAATACTTAAAATATAACCATTAATGTTTTAATTTTATTACAATCATCATTCTAACGTCAGACCCTTAACATTAGGCATCTACTCGCCGAAAACAATCATACTCGATCAGGTTTCATCGTCTAATTACTGAGTCCCTTAGTACCTTCCAGGTACCTACATACCCAGATTCCGACTTGATAGAAATCAAAGAAGCAGAAGAGAATCACAAATGACAGAAAAAAATACAGAACTACCATGCAGTACACAAAAAAATTTCCTCTTCTTTTTAGGTCCGTTAAAAACTAAGAAAATAGTACCAATAAGAACATCGAACTTATAACATCGAACCACCGTTAAAAATAAAGGGTCACTACACCACTGAAATTCACGTGACCCCGGCGGCTACGGCGTAGCACTCGTAGCTCGTAGCCGATATTGTAGCCGCCGGCTACGCACGTAGCAGCCAGTATTGTAGCAGGGAGAATATAACTTATTGTGCTCCAAGGAGTATTGTGGCGATGTGAGGTTTGGAGCAAAGAGACTGATTAATTTATTGTGGGGAGTTATTGTTGGTAGGTATATGAGTAAGTACTTAAGTATTTATTTCTGCGTTAAGCACAGCACGATTCTTCTAAACGTCGAGCTGATATTGGATAAAATTTATCGGTAACGCAAAATATTATTTTATTAATAACGATTGAGACGAACCTACCATAGTGTTTTATTTTTATTTATTTATAGATAACCAACAGCGTTACGAAGTAGATTATACATAAGTAGTGTGTGTAAGGTAAGGCCAATAATAAGTATCCTTAAGTGTATATAAAAATACAATGTTAAACAGGGTGCACATAATATAAATGCATTAATATGTAGGTACTTACAGAAAGAAAAGGTAAGAACATACTAACTTAAATAAAATAGGTAAACAATAAGATATCTAATACTACAACAAATTGAAGTTAACAACAGCTTAATTACACACAGAGTAATTTTAAAAATAAAAATATATAATTACCTACTAAGAAATTATAATACTAATTAGTAATAAAATAAATACAAATAAGTATATGTTTATATATATTATATTTAAATTAACTTGTATGTTTCTAAATAATATGTAATAAGAATGTACCTATACAATTACAATTATGTATGTAAATTATATTACTAGTGTTGAAAACTTTAAAAAATTTAGATAAATGCAATGTTAGTATTTTAAAAGTTTTGTTAGTTCGGTTGTAGATGTAATTAATAAAATAGAAGCGGTTTCTATTTCACACCGTCACACGGCTTTCAACTTTATTGCTTAGATTAAGTACATTACATGTTATTCTCAGTGAAAGCCTGCGTTGTCTGATAATGCATTCATTTGCGGCCATTATGTGTCATTATTCCGAGGGAATGAGCCATTACGCGGTTTGAGACAAAGATACTGCTTTATTAGTGACGTCATAAATACACGACTTAGAAAGTGCATGATAGGACGGACCCACTACTTTAGTGGCGGCCCAGTAACATACTTAAGTACTAGCATACAGACTGTGTGTGTATGATACAGTATAACACTCAATGAAAACGTTTCGGTGAATATTAATGGCGCCATCGATTTAACAGCGCATCAGAATATTATCAACTAAAACTAAATTATTTTGTTAAATTTTAAATTTATAAAATATAAAATCGGAGACATCAACGTCTAATACCTATGTTATATTATTGTCTTGTTGACCAACGATACCTCACTTAAAGAAGCCCAACTTAACACCAGCATGCCTATCACAAATAGCCAAATAAACAGACAAACAAATAGAAAGAAAGGGGACTGGGCGGGAGTAAAAATGTTACCCTGCGCTCCACCCCACATGTAATAGAATATCGCTCTTGTGACACTGTGGCACACACGGTGTGGTCTCCTGTGATTATTCTTACGATAACTTTATATCAGTGAACCTTGTTTTGACAACCATTTTCAGATTCAAAATGTATAGAATTTTACATTAGTAATTACTGTTAATTCACGTAAATGTTACTTCGTTTTGAATTTACGGTTGGGCACCAGTGCCTTAATTTACGTTACTAAACGTAAACGATGTCAAAATAAATTATGTCTGTCATAGACGTACAAGGCCCATGATGATAGTACAGTGAAACCTGGATAAGTAAGATTCCAATGGGCCAACATGAGTTATTGTCTCAGCTATAGAGGTAAATACACTAGCTTTCTCAATTTTAGAGGTAACATTACCATTCAAATATATCTTAAGAATCCCATTTAAAGAGGTTTGCTGTGTCTAATAGAGCTAACCTAGCACGCTGAAGTGGCAATGGGCTGGCCACGTAGCCCGCAGAGCCGACGACCGCTGGAGTAGAAAGGTTCTGGAGTGGAGACCCCGTGTCGGCAAACGGCGTGTCGGTCGCCCCCCAACCCGTTGGTCTGATGATCTGCGGAAGGTAGCGGGAAGCCGCTGGATGCAGATGGCGGGTGACCGTTTGGGGTGGCGATCGTTAGGAGAGGCCTATGTCCAACAGTGGACTACGGAAGGCTGAGAGAGAGAGAGAGAGAGAATAGAGCTAACAGAGGTAATCAAGTGCTAAAGTGCCGGGACCTCAGCACGAGACCCAGATATGGAGGTTTCCCACTTATCCAGGTCCCATTTATCCTGGTTTCACTGTATTAAATAATTATATCGAAACCTTTTTATGTGAAGAACATACTTAAGTAATACTTATTTACTTTACCCTATTTATTTACTGTAAAACCGTTGAAATTGTACTAATGAATGAAGTCATAAATCTTCTAACCGACCTAATTCAATATAAGAGATCTGGGCCCTGAGTGTGAGTTTTTTCACCTATCGAGAAGTGAAATCAAAAACGTAGATTTGTATGGCGCGGAGCTAGTACAGCTACTTACCGCTAGGTGGCGTGTCTCCCGCGCCATACAAATTTGCGTTTCGATTTCACTTCTCGATAGGTGAAAAAACTCACACTCAGGGCCCTGCAGTAGAAGTGGGGTGTTCCAGACGTTTTTTTTGCACTGACATCCATCTAGTTCGTATTAAAATTATCATTGCTACATGATTATATTTTTTCAGTTAGAAACTAAATCTTAAGCTGAGATATCTCATGTGTGGCATGCATCTCGCCTCTCTTTTATGTCGCTATTGATACGATATTTTTATTTCCTATTCATCGTTGAATGCCAGGAGTTGCTTCGTTCGCCGCTTTGTGCCAGTGTGCGTTCTCCTTTTATACTGACGTTATTATATTTACAGTGGCGAGGAGAAAGGAGTCAGATTCAATTGTGAAGAGAAAGGAATGGTGATGCGAATCGTGATTTTTTGGCGACGCAGATTTTTTATCTTTAAAATTATGTTATATGTATGCGACTTTCAATAACTATATCTACCGACAACTGTGAACCTATCGCAAATTAGTTCTGACAACCATTTTTTAATTTAAAATGTAGGTAGGTATATAATTTGTCACTAATTACTTCGTAAACGTTATTTTGTTTTGACTTCGCTATAGGGCTCTTGGCAATTACCTTGTTACGATTTTGACAGGTTGTAACTTAATTTGTCAAACTCGTATAACGACGAGTTATTGTAACTGGCAGTTAAAGTATAGGTAATTTTATAAAACGCTAAGGGTCTGTTTCACAATGTCTGGTTAGTGGCTACCTGACGGATAAAATACATGCTGTCACTCTCTGTTATTATTTTTTAGACAGTGACAGCATGTATTTTATCCGACAGGTAGCGACTAACCAGACATTGTGGAACAGGGGCTAAACGTATTTAAAATTGCCGGTACTTATTTAAACTTATTTTTTATAAATTTTGTACTAACTGACAGACGACTAAATACGTTTAGTTATTGGTGAAATTCCACCTTACTTTAGACTAACTTAACCTAACATAACTACCTAGGTACCACTAGGTACAACGAGATTCGAATATACAACTGTATGATGGTCTTGTCTGCTTTGCTGAAGTAAAACTAATCCCATAATGTTGTTGAAGAAAATAAGAATATACTTAGGTATAAACAAACACTTCTGTATTGATTTTATTCTAAACAAAATAAAAACGATTCAGACAGAAATAAGTAAATAATGTATTTAAATAGCATTTCAACTTTGCTATGATTTAAAACATAAACGACAGCTTAAAACTACCAATAACAATAAGTTACGGCTTATGAGGCGTTTACAGTGTACGATTTTATTAGATCAACCGTATGTGAAAAAATAAAGACTATAATATGCCTACTCTTGTATGAGTGAATCTATCACATCTAACATTGTAGCTGTTAGCACAGCATTAATGGTGCCATTGATTTTGAATTTATAATAACCAGAAATTTAGGTGCCATTGATTTTGAATTTATATTATAAATGTAATTACATTTATAATATAAATTCAAAATCAATGGCACCTAAATTTCTGGTCGTTCTAAAATGAAAAACCTGATAAGTATGCCTTTATTTAACACTTTTCATTTTTTCAGTATTTATATACTCACTAGCAATTCGACCGAATGGCGTAGTGGTTAGTGACCCTGACTACTGAGCCGATGGTCCCGGGTTCGATTCCCGGCTGGGGCAGATACTTGTTTAAACACAGATATTTGTTCTCAGGTCTTGGATGTGCCCGTAAAATGGCAATAGGCCCGCCCCCTATTACATTGGGACTAACATAACACTCTGGCGAAAAGTGGGTGCAGCAATGCACCTCTACCTACCCCGCAAGGGAGTACATTAGTACAAGGCGTGAGTGCGTGTGTGTGTGTGTGTGTTTGTGTAGCAATGAAAATAGTTCCGTTTACAAAATGCCGATGTCGCAGTCATTCGCTTATTGTTCTCCTACCTAATTTTGAACAAAATATTTACGTTATTACTTGGTGTTATTCTGATGCTGCTAAATATTCTTCAATATTGCAGACGGTTAGTTTTCTCCGTTGAAGAGTCATTTGGTGCTATGTCACTGAAACTTTTTCATTGCTCACGAGTATATTAATATTATATTTCAGACTGTCGTATACTATAAAAACGCCGTCGCCTCCTACGACGCAGGGCGGGCGGCGCGCCCCCACTTTTGTATTTTCCATTACAGCTTTATAGGCTCTTATTTTCATAAATATGGAGGCTTATGAACGATCTTTATGTCTTCTTGTGATTTACAAAGTGGTCCGTTGTTCGCGATTTGGACCGTAAATCGCTTTATATTTTTCATTCTTTCTTTCTCTCTCTTTGGTTCGTTATCTTTGAAACCATTTTGTGGTTTTCTTCTTTAAAGTACATTCGAATTGTGTAATAAATATAAATGTAAGTTATACCTGTTTCACTTATAGGTAATGTTAACAAAGGAATGAGATAAGTATGTGTGTCAAATTTTTATGGGTGCCTACTACCTGGTTTTAATAAAGGCTTTAATGATTCGTATTGACTAGTAGAGCTTATTGACATTTTGCAGCTTGACATTCGATTTTCAAATATTTCAATCTAAAGCAGTGAAATAAAAAAAAATTGTTTGTTTTTAAATCGAGTTTTTTTTTTAAATATCAAATAGGTACCTACCTTATTTTGCTATTATCTACCTAGGTATATCATAAATAAGCCGAATACTTTTTATTTTGACAATTATAAAGCCTGATTTTTACATCCCATCAAAAAAATATAGAGTCTCTACACAATGTTATCTAAATCCAATGCTATAAAAGCATAGTAGCGACATCTAGGATTTAGGGGATACGAACTCGGTGATCTTTCTGATTAGCGCCATCTAGTCAAATAATTTAAAGATGAATCGCCCATTGCCTGACATCTCATGTAGAGGCGGAGTCTTGTATGTGTACAAGGTAGTGCTGGTTTTGACCAACAGATGGCGATTTAGTGGCAATGAAAGCACAGAGATAAGCTTTTACGGTAAAAGTTTCTATATTTTTCTATAGGTGGCATGATAAGCAAAATTAAGAAGATAAAAAAAGTAAAAAGCAATGTGACCTGGAAAAAACTGAAAATTGTTTATATTATGATAGGTAGAGGGCGCTGAAAGTTTTTAAAATAGCTACGTTAGAACACATTGAGCTTTACAGCTATCGTGGGAAAGTTGGGATTAATAATATATCATCATCATCATCATCACGACCCATTACGTCCCCACTGCTGGGGCACGGGTCTCCTTCCAATGAAGGAAGGGTTTAGGCCTAGTCCACCACGCTGGCCAAGTGCGGGTAATAATATATGATCGAAGTAAATTACCAACAACCCCCACCGGCATTCTACAATTAAATTTGCCTTACTTTTGAACGGCTAAGCCGATTTTGATAAAATATGGCTAAGAATACTCGGTATAATTTTACGCATGAGCATGACACTAAAAAATAAAACGGAATCCGGTTCATCCGTTTGGGAGCTACACTACCACAGACAGAAATACAGATACACGCACACGTTAAACTTATAACACCCAATACAGTTTTAGAACCGGTGGTTTCTATAATATTCGTTACAAACCTAACATTGGTTTACAGCTTCATTGAACATACCATACTAAATCCTACTATGATTATACTTAGGCTAGGTAATACTTAATAGGTATGTTACAAACATATTACCCACTCTGGCCAAGCCTAGATAGGCCTAACACAATTGAAAGTGTATTGTACGATTCCTATTGAAATCGAAACCACTGATGGTTTGTTATTTATTTGTGCGCTAATGGAAGTGCTTAAAAAGCAACAAAAGTATTGAAATGTAGGTCGTTTAAATTTTATTACTTCATTTAATTTAACTAAAAGGATTTACGTTAGTTAATTACGTATCACTGATTTAAATCATATAAAAATAATATATGTATAACCCATTGCACAATGGACTACCAGAAAACTTGCGTTTTTATTCTACCACTAATGGTAAGTATTATTTAAAAGTATAGGTAGGTAAGAAAATATTTCATTAGTTAATTAATTAGGCATATCAAAACTGTGGTGCCAAAAGTGAAACATACTATATTTTCCTTCCTAACCGTACAAAATCCCTCCAATTTCGTCTGCTGACCCTACCGTCAAGTTTTTAATAGCGTCGAGTCCAAAGGCGCGGCGGACACAAAACATACTACAGTATCATTTGACAATTTGTGAGCAATCACTGCATTGTCACCGCGTTTTATTCACCAGCAAATAATAGACGGAAAATTGTCATTCCAATTGTGGTCTCCTCTTTGTTGGGCTAATGATCGGCATTCAGCGGGCGACTGACCAGTTTGTATGAACCCGTCACCCTGCACGGTCCCCGCTGGCCAGTTTTGAGGAATTTTGTGCAAAATTGTGCGTCCAACTTGTTGTCTTCCATATACGTATAATGTGACAAAAATGTTCCGACTGTGAAACTAGATTGTGCCAAAGAATCTCCAGAAATGGACGTTGCGTAAGACGAGCTAAAACTTCCAACCACTATCCATGGCATACCAGCTGGAGCAGAGCATCACAGTCAAGCAGATACCGAAGCTGTCCAGAAACCCCAACCCGTACCACATCAAGCGACCAATGAACGCCTTCATGGTGTGGTCACGACTGCAGAGAAAGAAGATCTCTTTGAAAAACCCCAAACTCCACAACTCGGAGATCTCCAAACGCCTCGGCCTCGAATGGAAGAGTTTGGACGAAACGGAGAAACGCCCTTTCATCGATGAAGCCAAGCGTCTCCGGATAAAGCACATGCAGGACTATCCAGACTACAAGTATCGGCCTCGACGGAAAAACCGTCCGGATTCTACCGTCTTCAGCAATCCGCCGCTCTTCATCCATCGGGAGCCAGAATTAGAGCTCGAGCCACTTCCAGAGCCTCCTGTCAACTACCAGCTAGCCCCGATCAGCTACTGCGACCATCCACTCGTCTACAACAATATGATCAGCTATACAGTCCCTTCGTCTTCAAACTACGCTCCGAGCGCTATGCGGCCTAAGGAAGAGTCTTCGAGCCTGGACCTGAGGCCGCTCCCGTCTATCGAGAGCATCTCCCCAAGGCCGTTTGCAGTCATGAACCAGCAGATGATGGTGAAGGCCTACCAGGACCTTCACTATGTGCCTCACGGGGAGGTGGCGAGGATATCATACCACTATCCTTACGGAGTTCAGTAGATGTTTGTACGGATTTGTAGAAGATATAGTGCATTTAACTACTCATAGTTTGTAGTACTAATGAAAGTAACTGCTTCGGTGATCTCTAGTTTTGTACGTGCATAGGTAATAATAAAATCACAGGTCTACCGATAACTCTCTTGGTATAAAGTCACCAATCATAGTCCTTACCTTAGTACCTATGTAGGTTTAGTTAGTATTTAGTGCTTACTCCCGGTTTATATAACTTTTAGTTTAGTAACTGTAGAGGTTTAATCAATGATAACTATGCTTTGCCTGCGAAAATGAGGAAAAACTAAATAGGGAATCATTATGGACATTCTGAACAACATCAATGTTGATCTAAACCTACAGTTACAGAGCGTATTAGTGTTCATGCACTTGGCCATTACTTGATAATTTTTACAATAAAGTTGTTCAGAATAACTAGTTTCTTCCGGCTATCAATGTCTTATCGTATCCTTCGCTAACCGAATCACTGTTGATTCTATTTATTTCCTGACTCTGTTTTGTACAATAAAGTAATTTGTTATGAATTTATGTTTATGTTATTGCTCTTCTAAGATTCTACTTAATTTTTACATATTACCTACATGTTATTGTCCTTCATAAACTAAACTCCACGAGAGAAAAGCGATCATTTTATTATCGAAAACAGATAGTGGCTTACTCCAGGCCAACCACAATGCTATCAAAGTTGCTTCTTTTTGGTCTGGACAAATTTAAAAATTCGTATGTTCACTAACACGAAAGAAGAAGAAGTGAGTATACCAGCAGCACGTAAACGGACAATCATATAAAATAACCACTCACAAATACCTAGGTCCTGAGAAAAGTTTTATGACTAGGATATTATTATTCTTTCGTGATGATCGCACAGTGATAAACGGAAAGAAACGGAAAGAGTTTGACTGAAAGTAATGTACCATCGATGACTCGCTGATATCGTTGCCGCCAGATTGATGGTAATGTCACTTTCTATAATTGATTTAGATGTTTTCGTCACGGAAAGGATTTTTTATACAGGGTGAGTCTTGATCTTGTTCAGAATGAAAAGCTTTGTGGCCTATTTTCGGATGGGCACCTACGAAAAACTCACCCTGTATCAAAGTTTTTACACTAAGTAAGTTAAAATCTAAGTAACTCCTTAAAATTGTTGAGTAGGTAAGTTAGAGTGTACTTATGTAATTTGTGGCCATACCACTAATTATTATTGAGACTTAGATTTTCAAAAGTTCTATGTTCATATAATAATTTATAGTGTTTACACAAGGACTTTTTGTTTACAATTCACACATACAATACTTAGTTACCCCGGCGTTAGCAAGGTACATTTAGATATATGTTTTAGTGTAGAGAGAGTTTCGCTTAAGCTTAAATACCTAGGTAAGTATAGCTACCTACTTACTGTATATTCTGTTTAATTAACTTTAGATTCCAAGCTCATACATTCCATACCAATAAGCCAACGATTACGAAATACAAAGCGCAACAATTGTTACACAAGTTCAATTAATGAAATTCCATTTCAATTACATTATTCTGAGAAATGAAGTAATTTAGAATGTTCTCGTTTCTCGCTACAATTTCTAATCTACCAAGAAATGGATCACGGATTGTGTAGTTAATTAATACATTATTTTCAGATGGATGTTTGTTGACAAAACGTAAAATGTATACCTGGTTTCTAATAAGCTTGCCTTGATTGGATGATTGGAGTGGCAATAATACTGCCAGCCATGGAGGAATTATCGAGAGCTGCTATCAGTACTTACTTTTGCAAATTCGAGTGGAAACGATGCCATTGCAGGCGCGGTCGTTCCGTGCACACGTGGCGGCGTATAGTGGACGGCGAGCTGCGCTGCGAGGCCTGAACTGGACGGAGGCCAGGGGTTGCTGAGGACAGGCCGGCGTGGCGCACTGTCGTACTACCGGGGTACCTTATAATAACAACAATTAAAAACATTACGAAAACTATACATTCAGGGTAACCAAGAAAAATATACCGTACCACCACCGTGGACCACCATATTTGGAATGAACAATTCGTATAGTAAGCCAAAAGACCGTTACTCTTTCGTCCAATCTTTCATCTATTATTATAAAAACTTATGATAAAATGAAAATAAATAGAGTGACTGACTGCTCCTAGTAAGTTGATGGGATCAAATAATGTTGGTTATTTGATTTATATCTAAGTAATTAAAGAAACCTTGCAACGGCACAGAAATTACTAGATATTTGAACAATTAAATTGTTTGGTCTTCACAACGCTTATAAGGCTCTCGAAATATTCCCAATGAAATAAAAACATTATTTAGTTTCAACTCTTATTTATTTTAACTATGTCTTATAATTATAAACATGCTTACGGAGTTTCCTCAAAAAATGCTCTACGAGTGAGCATTTTTTGAACTGACAAATACGGTGTGAATCCAATTAAAAGAATTTAACGAAATTTAATCAGTTTTTTTCTCTGGATTTTTGGTTGCACATCTGCAAGAGTCTATTTACCTGTATGAAGCACTCACATCTATAGCTACATCATCATTATTATGCCAAAATAACTGATTAACAGTACCCTCCCAAACACAAACGGATTTTAGCACAACGCAATCCATTGTAAACCTACGGCTCTTGATATAGAGCTGACAATTACACAGTACTCTTACTCCCTAATTTCTAGCAATCTTATGCTTTCCAGTTCGAAATAGCATTCCGTTTTCAAATTCTAAACGAAATTGTCTGATATCACTTAGAACAAAGGACCACAAATGGTGTTGAATCATAGCTGCATATACATTCTTTTTTCAAATCTTTTGTAAAAACTGTCTAAAGTTTACCATTCAAGTGCTGCAGTTCAGCGTGATAATATCGTCGCTAAAGCTTCGGCATAAAGGCGAAAGGTGTGCAGAGAAAAGTTGGCGTGTTTCCAGTGAAACGAATGTCATAATCGTCATACGCCGTCTTTTACGCCACAGCGAGGCTGAATGATGGATGAATCGTTGCCTCGTTTTCAGGTTTTTCCGCTCGCATCTCGTACATTCATGCACATAAATGGGCCAAAAGTTGAATATGGGATGCCGTTTCGTTCCTCGTATGACATTCTGTAGGTTTCGTATTCAACTTTGCCCGTCCTCTGTACGTATTTATCACGCTTGTTGTGTATCACCTTACAGAAGTGCTCTTTGTAGATGTAGAGTGAAAACGCCTACGCCGAATGGAACATCAGTTTTTTTTTGTTTTGTGGAAAAAAAAAAGAGTGGACGCGCGCTTTTTGAGTATGTTTGCCGATTTTGAAAAGAAAAAATAATCACGTCATAAATAAAAAGAAAATGAAGATATAAATATGACAGTATCTAAGCCATTTTGCCAACTTAGCTGAAACCACTCAAACAGATTAACATAAAATGGCTATTTTGGCATCAATTTGTCCCAACTCCGTGCAGATAAAGAAATAAACAGAAACGCATAATGACATAATGGCGATATTTCCCCCATAATGTTTAGCTTACCCTTAATACGTGGTACAATGGATAGATCATGGTGGCGCTTGAGTACCCGTCAGTACTCACACATTGGTCCCTGCTTGAATATAATTTTTGAAGTTCGAGTCGGGTAAGATACTGTTTATTGATTAATGATAAAATGTGTATTATTATCGAGCATAGATAATATAAATAGCTTTTTTAGGGAAGTAAAGTACCTACTAGGTAGCTTTACTTCCTTTGGCATTTGTTTGATAGAGTATTAATAAAGGCAGTTATTTGCACAAAAACTTATGAAAACATTGAATCCTATGAACTAAAATAAATTACACAATCAATCAATTTAGCTGACTTCTAGTATTTTTTATTAAAAAAAATTATCTACAAATTCATTTATAATCAACTTGTAAGAAGCGATACCGAATAGTAGTAAGACAGTAAGTACAGAAAAGTCGAAGCTCATTTTATTCTCAGGTCGGACGGGTCTACAGTGGCAAAACGTTGTGAAAATGAATTGTGTACGGAAGTATATTAGAGTCGGTGTCAAATGACTCGGAACTTATGGACAGACGGACGTAGCTGTTGTGTAGTTTTATTTATATGTTTATGTTCCGTTCGGGCCGGCCGGGCCTAATGCGACGGACCCGACGGGTTATTGTTGTTTAGTTCGATAATGACTGCAATGATTTGTGAGTTTTGTTTCTGTTTTTAAAGGAAATCGAAAATGGCGAAAGGATTTAAGATTGCATATCCTTATTAGTGTGTCGGTGATAAATACTATAGAGCTGTGGGGTTACTGCCACCGACAAATCTTAATCAAATTGTATTGAATTAGACACAAATTGCTTCGAAATATTATTTTCTTTTGACTTCGCGACAGGGATCATGTTTCAATTTTATTTTTTATTTTAAACTTAGGCCCTTTTTTGCAATGCTTGGTTATTGGCTACCAGTAAGATAAAATACTTGCTGTCACTGTCAAAAAAATAATAACAGAGAGTGACAGCATGTATTTTATCTCACAGGTAGCCACTAACTATAGCCATTGTGAAACAGGGCCTAAGTAACCTAGATTTTACCTGAACGAAAGAAAACTCACCCTTAACATAAACACACCGCCCCAAACAACCAAAATACAATTAAATTTAACACCATTCGCGGCAGATGTACAAACAGACAGAACCAACACTAATTCTATCAATCACAAATACATTACGTAACAGGGGGTTACTTTATACTGACGAAAAACGAACGAACGAGAGCTGTCGTGCAAGCGGCACGTTTAATGCAACGAGATAGAGTCGTGGCTCGCACAGCAGCGCTCCGAAACTTGGTTTTTCGTCACATAGAGCAACCCCCAAGTATTCAATTAGCCCAACAATTATTTATTTTACACCCCAAAAGCAATCGGTGTTGGAAAGTCCATAAATTTCAAGATTTGAAAAGATAATTGTTTACCGGCAGTTGAGCTCCGAATGTGTTTTTTTCAGCTTCATTTGTTGATTCGTTTTTTTTTTAAATAATAATTAACTAAATTGTGTTGAATAATAAACGAAGAAAATAAAAAAATATGTGGTTACAGCAAACTATTGTTAAAAATATTGTATCTGTTTAGTTTAGTTTAACTGTCGACGATGTATGGTACGGAAAAACATTAGAATGGGTTATCCATCCACAATGCACTTTAGATAGATAGATAGATAGATAAAGCGTTTATTTGATCCACTTTCTTACATACACAACAAATCACAATTACAGATATACACATTTGTACTTATAACTAGGTAAATAGTAGCTATGATAAAGACAGGTTTGTACTTAGCAGGTTGTGTGTTGAAGCGGACCAAAAGGGTGAAGTAACTCAGCGTGGATGTTTACTCCAGGAGCAAACCGCTGATTTTCAGTTACCTCCCATTTAATTGTTCCAAGGCTGCCGAATTACATAAATTGTGAGCAAAAAAAAAAAAAAAAACTACTTCAAATATATTGTTTTGAAGAAAAATTACCTATTTTAGTTTGATAATGTTGTAAAGGTGTGCAGCTAACCAGCAAGAGACACAGGGTCGTACTCATTATGACAGAGCACCCACCATAGTATTAATATTGCATGAATGTATTTAATTTAATTTTAATTATTTATGTATTAAAAAGCATGGAAAAAACCTGTCCTACATTATTTACTTTAATGTATTACCTACTTAGAATATTTCAACAAGATTATTAGAACTCTTCATTCTTACCAATTTTTATGCCACGATTTTTATGCATTTGTGATAACACCACACCAAAATAAACTTTAAAGCTTACACAAAGTAGAGCTTCTAGGCTCATTTACATAGACATAAAGTAAAGGTTTCACTTAACAAAATAACTTTTTAGTGCTAGTATAAATGGTCCCTAAGCGGATATTTAGAGCTCTACCACTGATTGCCCACTGTAAGAGCCGGCACAATCCATTAATAGACATAGTAGGTTCCTATAGTACCTAGTATATACGTATTGTAACGTACACTCGAAATTTTGACTATTTTGTAATTCTGTGAGTGCTAAGTACAGTTTTTTTGTCACTAAAACTATAGGTTGGTACCTACATAAAACTCAAATAAAGAAATTGTCGAATGGAAACTTTATGAACCTATTAAAATTGACGTTAAAAATCTAGAAATCGTTTTTATTAGGATAAAATATGAGCTATTGATTACAACCGTAGTTTTGGTCTGTAGTTAACTCAAATATTGGTCAAAAACGTAACTATTAAGTATACATAGTTCACACGTGACTTTGTCTAATAGTTAATAGTTAGTTGTATCTAAAACTTTCGGAAAGATATATATTTTTTAAAAACTTATTTTACTTAGCTATAACAAAAAAAAAAAAAATTATTTGATCTGTAATTTAATAATATTCTTAATGCTTTAAATATCCTGGCCATATCCAGACAATATTTAACAGCCTAGATAGTGTTCTAAAAAAACAAAACCTTTCAAATAATGACTACAGTTAACAAAGGAGGCAAAGTCATAACATTTATATTAATACAAGAAGAACGCATTAGGAAAACGTACCTTCAGTTCCGTACCCATTTAGTATTGTGGTGTGGGAAAAATGATATAATATTGTTGCCTTTTGTCGACCATTCTGCCGTCCGCCCGCCCTAAAGCCATCCGGCCAAAGATGTGGACACTGCGCAGATGTGGACATACACTCACAAGCAAGGAAAAGCATAATAGCACCAAATTACTCCTAAATTGAAAAACTAGCTTTATGAAGCGTCGTCTGTAATTTTGAAGTACATTTACAGCGAATTCAAATTCTAAATTAAATGTTTTTAAAAAATGCAGTTTATTTGGTGTCGAAATTTTGTAAGTGAAACTTTTTCTTTGCTCGTGAGTGTAGTTAAATTAATGAATGAACATTTTATTGATAAAAATGCAGACATAGATTGAAAATATCGCCGCAAATACCATATAGGTACGAAAAGCTTTCTTACAACGCAATGTAGGATCCAGAAG
This sequence comes from Plutella xylostella, assembly GCF_932276165.1. NCBI lineage: Eukaryota > Metazoa > Arthropoda > Insecta > Lepidoptera > Plutellidae > Plutella > Plutella xylostella. The sequence continues at coordinate 2,260,318 of NC_063984.1, read as the reverse complement.
TTGTTCACGATGAAGATGTAAAGTGTTTTTTTTGTACGTATTAGTCACTTATTCTTCGTATATATTTTGTTAGTCTTATTGTTAGTCTTGTTACTAAGTATTAGTCTTATTCAAGATCATTTTTATTCTATGCCTATTCCGCCCCCTGCGAGACAAATCGCCTGGCTGGCCATTTGTCAAAATGCCTGCATCCGCTTACTGAAAGCGGACATTGTTATCTTTGCAATACTTACAGCATTACTACTACATGCGTCATATTCTTATGACATAGTGATAAGGTTTAAAATCCTTAGCCGAAACGGTTTAATACATGGTATGAATAAATAAATCTTTTATTTGCGACAGTACAGTAAGTATATTTTGATTAAATATTTATAACACAAGCTGAAAAAGCACGGTTAGGTTAGGTGACTCTGGAAGACTTTAAAGTGCTGTTGTGATGTGACAAAAATATGATCAACCGAACTTTACCAAGTAAAGTTCGATCCAAAATTATGCGAGCAGCTTTATTCGTCTCGATTTACATATATTTCCAAATAGTTTTTCATGTTGAGGAAATACAAGAACAAAAAAAGAAAATGGCTTTTCACCAGGTATAATGGTAGCTGTTCACGCGATACATTTGAGGAATAAAAATGGCGCTGGGGCGGGTGACCTCTTCCGGTTTGACCGGAAATGATGCCACAAAGAAGCTAATGGCGGATAAAATGTATAAATACGGATAACTTCTGATCATAAATATTCATTATATGAAAATAGAACAGAACGAATAAAAGAAACAATGAATACGAAGCAATATTAGTTGGAAAATGACGGAGTTTGCAATAGCGCGCTGCGTCAAAACATTTCAAAATAAAATAAACAATCGCCGTCTGTTTTATTCCTTTTCATCCTTTGCCGTCAGAATATAGAATCTACAAATTGTATAGGTAAGTATACTCCTTTTATATTTTCATTCGATCCGTCCATTCGCTGTTGGTTTATCGGTGAAAAATGTCAGCCATGTTTTTCTCTTCAATGTCCGATATCTAACTCTTGTTCTACAATTCTCACGGCCGGCTATATTAATATCATACAGCATAAAGTCAAGGAAGAATTAAATACTTATTTGAAAAAAGAAAAGAAAATATTATTTGCAGCCAGGACCAAAGAGGTTCTCAATATCGGCGGCGCACTCACGGCGCTTGAAGAGTGCTTGTCGAAAACTACTGGCCGCGAAGAAACAAATGAATTTTGTAAAGAGAAAAAACAATAAAAGGGCGCGATTACATCGCGGCACTTGGCTCGAGTGGAGTGCCCGCTGATTCTCACGGTGTTGTTTGGGTACAACGCTAGAGGGAGCCAAAAGTACGTACCACATACAACGGTCACCATGGATTTGTAAAATGGAGCTTGACTGGATATTTGTGATCAACCTGTAGAGAGTATGGAAAGCCGAGTAGACTCTGGTAATGTAACGATTGGTTAGTAATGTTTAGAGCTAGATCTAGAACTTCTAGAATGTATCCCAAATGCCTCCCGCTTTTCGGAGAATATTTTGTACTCATGTATGGCCAGTACGTGGTGAGAAGATGAGAGGACGAGGCCACATACGCTATAAAATTACTTTGGGATTATTTATAATATAATTTAAATTATTTCACGCATTTAGTCTTGAAATCATAACACAAACCAAACTATAGTCACCCTACACGAATATTAGAATGTATTGTATACCCCATGGTCTCACGAAGTTGCCCTTTGCGAATCAAAGCTCAATTAGGTGGAAGTGATTCGATTTTCACGAGTTGATTCGAACCCGGGACTCCGGTGCGGGGGATGGCCAATTGACCGGCTTGCTTCAGGAAGGGGATTGCCGTCTAATGAAAAGCTCAATAATTATCGTAATGTAGGTAAATTGCATTTCGGATTACACAAAAATACGAATTCAAATTAAGAATACAGGGTGTTACAAAAGTGGTACACCGGGGTCCATACAAAAGCAAAGAATGTGGATTTTTAAACCTAAATGTCTTAAGATATTAATGGAAACTTTATTGGAAAAAGTGTTATTTATGTATTTTAAGATTAATGCATCCATCTGCTCTGTACGTTTCCATAACAATAATACCTAAAATAAAAGAAAGTACATACAAATTCATAAAGTAATAGGGACACACATCTCGTTTTTATGCATTTACCTAATATAAAGCGAAAATAAATTTAAAAAAAGTAATTAGTTAGATAAGCTGTTCTGTGATCCCCTTTCTGCTATTTTTTTTTGTATTTTACCCCTCAGGCTTGCTCCCAGGTAGTCTAAAAATAATTTGGATACAAATGTGACCAATAAATAGAGTCAATTAAAAACTCGGTTTTCTTACAACGGAAATAAAAAGGAAACTGGTTTAGAAAGGATCGCAGGCACAGACCCTATTCAGCGTAGCTTTAAGAAACCAAAACACACACAATCACAAAGCTTATCAGATCAAAACAAAATAAAATACAATGTTGACAAACACACACCGCACGGAATAAAACGTTATAATGTGACTTCAAACAAGCGCAAATGAGAATTTCAATACTATCTCCAGATCTGTATTCCTTTCATGATGTTTGAATTGAATAAAATTATTCGTATGAATAAATGCTTGAAAACAATAAGTGTTGAGTATAGCCCATGTTCTCAGAGGGGGGCTAAACTGAAACGGTATAGGCCACTCGACTCAAGCACCTATTCTTCACGGCATGTTTTGTAATCGATAGTTCTTTGGTTATTTCAAAGTTATGTGGTTTCGTGTGTGAAAGCTGCGTTAATTGAAATGCAATATTTGAAGGGTACCTACCTACTTGTTAATTGTTTGCTTTATAATTAGGTAGGTAACTGTTAACTAAACTTGTTTTTAATTTTTTGTAAACGTTATGGATCGTATGATTTGATTGAAAAAGTTCCTGTACAGGAAATAAATATGTACTACAATCAAACGAAACATACACAATTTCATAACTGTAAGTACGTACACTTTTTCAGCTGGCGAACTATCTCGTAAGTATTTATAAATGTACAGCGAAAAGCGGGTGACTCGGTTGGGAGTCACCTCTCACTACCCTTTCGGGGATTACAGTTTTGGGCATATGTATGTGGGATGAAAATGAAGCCATCGATGCACTTAAACAATCTGTATTTAATTTATTTACACCCAAGAAGCAGAGAACAATCTTTCGTGCTAGACGCCATATTTACAAGAGAATATTTATAAAAGGGAACAGCATAGACAATACCTCTACTATGCAATACTCCTTGTCCCTACATCCTACAACCCGGCCATCCTGCAGATAGTCTGCCCTCAGACTATGAAAAACATATTTATAAAATCAAACAACATAAACCTACACTCTACTTTCAAAACAAACGTAAAAATAACAACATAACATTAAATTAACAATCAAAAACGAACTCAAATTTAACAACCTAACTTCTTTTGAAATAAAAATGCCACCGTAATTAAAACACACTCATTCTTCGTCACACATTCGTCATCATCATCATCATCATACAAATAAAAACTTAGGTATAAAAATCATGGCCTCACATATTCAACGGAGTACATGGTAGTCTTTAGTCATTGCATCTTTCATTATCCTTCCTGAGAAAGTACCATTCTCGTGTGCCCTTCTCGCTATTTCTTGCTCCATTGCTCTCATCACCATAAATCTCTTCTCGTATTCTGTGTAAGGTATTTTCTTCTTTATCCAATCATCTCGATACTGCATGTCCGTTTCTTCTAGTTGTCTTATGACATTGATTTCGCTAACCACCTTATTGTTACGAAATCTCCTTGTTGAGCCATCTTTCTTCTCAACACTAGCAACCTCGCCTGTATAATTCACCTTTTCAACTTCAATAATCTTTTCCTCATATAACTCATCATCTTCATCAACTTTAATACTTTTCAGCTCAATTGGTATCTCAATAGTTTCCAAAAGTTCCTCCTTTTTATTCTGTAGAACATGTTTATTTACAACTTCCGTCTGACGTTGACGTTGACATTTGTTGTAATCATTCTCCTTCGTCTTCATGGATGTCACTTCCTTTTCCTTCAAATAATCGTTTGTGTCGTCCGTCCTGACTTCGAACATAATCGAGGGCTGCTTTGCCGACATCTCCGACTGACATCCGTATCCGTTGCTCTGTCGCTGATCGGATTCCTGTTTTACCGACACATCAGCCGGTTGTTCACCTCTCGTCTCCTCCTTAGCTGATGCTGCCATCTTCTTTTTACGGTCCGTCATCAGCTCGTGAATGTGCTTCGTATCAGCCTTGTCAGGAAATTCCTCCAGCAGTGCCCGGTGCAGTTCCTCAAAACTCTTGAATTTTTCCTCCGTGCGGAGCCACAGACCTGCCACACCAGTCAGAACACGTCGCGCTATCAGTAGTTTTTGTGGAGGTGTCCAGCCGAACACTTCTGCATTGTCGCTGAAGTCCTCCACCCACCTTGCCGCCGTGTACGCCGGGTCTGCTCCCGAGAAAGTCGGGATTGTCGCCGCCGTCATCATCATGTAATTCATTTTTCACCTTCACCGTATTAATAATCCGTATAAATCATTATCACCTTCAACTTTCACCTTCATTAATTTAGAATTTTCACCATTTTAGTCCGCCGCCATCTTTTCCGTTTGTGAATCGCTTCACGAGCCCCTTATTTACACTATTTACACCTTATTTACACCATCTTCAGCACCTTTGGCTTATTCTCATCCCGGACGAGCCCCCAAAAGTTGTGGGATGAAAATGAAGCCATCGATGCACTTAAACAATCTGTATTTAATTTATTTACACCCAAGAAGCAGAGAACAATCTTTCGTGCTAGACGCCATATTTACAAGAGAATATTTATAAAAGGAAACAGCATAGACAATACCTCTACTATGCAATACTCCTTGTCCCTACATCCTACATGTATGTATTTATGTGTAATTACGTATTTTAGGCCACCGCCAAAAATAAATCATCCCCATTCCCAGAGCAGGCAATTACAAAAAACATTTAATTCCAAACACAAGTAAGTAATGTTTAACATTTGCCGGTAGGTGTCGCTCATTGCGCTAATTTGCCGCTCGAACGTCGCCACCGCAAGCAGCAATTTGCTTTCAGCTCACACCCCCGGCGCGCGGGCCCGTTGGACGGTGCGGCACGGCATACGATACCGTTTCAGCTTTAGCAACATCCTGTATATGTTATGAGTATCCCTAATGTTTTCATCGTCATCACCTGTATGTATGTATCAACCAACGTAACTTTAAAAAAAATACCTTCGCGGCAGGCAAGACAGGCGGACATTATGAACAACTTTTGTTCTACAAGATTTGAAAATTAGCAAAAAAATATTGACGTGACTTTTTATGTCTTGTACCACTTTTCCAACACGCTGAAGGTATATTATCTTATACATGTTGTTATAAGGATGAAAAAATATTAATAATAAAATTTTGTCAAAATAACAGCTACCACCAGCGAGACCCTTACACCCGACATTCGGCCCTCGGCAATGGAAACGCGCGCCCACAAAACGTGTCATTTAAGAGTATGTAATCAGGAGGTGGCGGGCGGTGTGAAAACAGCCAATTTGGCGGCAAACAGTCGCGTGCAACCGCCGCCATTGTTCCAGCTTATTGAAAGATTCCGAATTCAAATTACAAGCAACATTAGTGGTGGGTGTGGCGCCTCTGCGGTTGACGCTCTTGGTGGAATGGAAACGTGTTTTCTATTGCGATTGCGATTTAACCTGAGGCGCGAGCATAGGATTCGATACTATTTTCGAATCTACACGAAGGGTCGCTTTTACCAAACGCTAAACGTATTTAAATCAAATTTTAAATACATTTTGTACTAACTGACAGACGTATGACAGGCTACTAAATACGTTTAGCGTTTGGTGAAATTCCACCTAACATGGAAAAAACAAATGCCACTTTTGGAACTAACAAATTTGCCTTACATTTTGACAGTGACATTTGACGATACGCAAGCAATACGCAACGTAAACGGATTTTTCGAATCCTGTGCTCACGACTCTGGTTTAGTTTAAAATTTACTTGTGAAGTTTTTGTACTTAACTAAAATTTAATAAAGGTTCCTTTTCCTTCTGAGCATAATTTTAGAGTAGGTGTAAATCTGCATATAAAGACCGGCCAAACGAACGCCAACAAACGGGTTTCGTTGACCTTCGTTGCTGCAATCTGCCCTGTATTATGTATGATAAATATCCATCGTTGGGCGTTCGTTGGGCCGGTCTGTACACTACTGGCTACGGTCTGGTCACTGTGCGTTAAAATCTCAGAATCTCTCCAAGCTAAGTAAATAGACAAACTCTGTTTTCAGTGTACCGAATATTTCTCGAGCATGGATATTGTAAACTCACTTGGCCATCTCAACTTTACCGGCCCGGTCGCCCGGAGTTCCGGTTACAGCCGGTACGATCCGGATTTAACCGGACTAGAGGTGTCAACAACTGGGCCACTGTATTAAATATAAATACAATCTAAATATAATGATAATATACTTAATTAATTATCATAGTTTACGATAATCATACTGATTAATCTTTTAAATCTCTTTGAACGAAACATCTTTTTTTCTTTAAATAAAGTGTTAAAATCGCCTCTATAGTGGTATAGTAACTAATAGTAAGCTGGAAGGGTGAAACACCTTATCATTCCAAACCGAATTCGTTTGGACTACTATTTTTATTTTGTCCAATTTTTTTTTACATCTGCATACCTGAAAGTTACAATTTACATGTAAAATTTGATACATCCCTATCTGAACCAGAGGAGTAGGCAGTTTTCGCCGGATTTCGGTCAGTTTTGACCAGATTTAGATTTAGAACGCCCGGGTTAGTGGTCAACGGCATGTCATATATTTAGATTATTAAGGTTTAGTTGCTTCTAAGTCAGATGTCCTCTGGTTTAGTTTACGTTGGAAATTCACGGTGTGTTGGAAACTTTAGCTACTATTTGTGGCTACAACGAATCCTATGTGAATTTGTGAATGTTTTATACGCAAGTATAATATAATGGTTCTACCTTTTTTGGCATAAGATTTATTTGCCTAATCTCGTATTGCATAGTAACGTTTGGTCAAAGTCTCGTTACGCCGAAAATCGTATGGCATAAATCTCGTTTAGTAAAAAGTTATTTCGCATAACATTGTTTAGCCTAATAATGGTATGGCCAAATCTTGAATAGCCTAATAATGCTATGGCATAGGTTTATTAGGTTTATACAAACTAATAATATTCGTTTGGCTTTAACTTTGACGGAGCGTCTCCCTACATAGCGCAAACTGGTGCCTTGTATTGTTTCCGCTGTTTGGAAAACGCTCCGCTCCGCTTCGCTGCGCTCCGCTTTGGTTTTGATGAACATGTGCACCTAACACGCTCCTCCTCGCTTTGCTCGTCGTCGCACCTATTTTTAGGTTTCGATCTCATGGGGTTTGTAATTAATTATATTGGTCGATATTTTGATCATACAATATCGTGATTTTCGGGATGTAGGAGAAAAATACCACAATTTGTACATTTACTACATACTTAATATATTATTTATTAAGATAACATTACGAGAAACAAGATTATACGTAGGTATAGACGAACATAAATTTGAGCAAACGAAACTTAGGTGTTTAAAGATTGTGCCTAAAGAGTTTTAGACGAAACGAGCCTTATGCCACATAAGTCTTGGCAAAGTGATGGTTCGGCCAAAAAAGTTTAGACCATACGAGTTATGCGAAATGAGTTTTGGTCAATAAAGATTATGCGAGATGAGCGGAACCCATAATATAATATTTCTGCACCGAAAATAAATTATAAATTAAGAAATCACGAATTAAACTTACCTACGTACTTACAATAGCTTTAAAAATAACACACGTCTGAGTTGGGCTGAAGTTTTGCTTTTAATTAGGTGATTTAAACTTTTTACACCATCTTTAAAAAGGCGCATAATTTTATAAGTACCCATGTCTAGATAAAGTCTCATTAAGGCTTCACCGTGCTTCCCTCACTCTATGCGAGCTTTAGTTTTTACTTCTACCTAACTTGTACAAGCAAAAGTTTTTGCTCTTACAAAGTTTATAAGTCAAACTTTCTAATTAACCCTCAGAAATAATGACTAATGCACACATACGGCAACTGAAAACTAAAGTTTCACATGTAACTACTAGACACTTGGTATTAAATACCTCAGCATTAGTCTTACAGTTGAATATAGAACTTATGGCGATCGTATTAAGAATCTTATGAGAAACCTATAGTACAGTCAGGGACAGCTAGAACTGAATTTTAGACTGGGGTGCATGAAAAGAGCCATCGCGAGTGATGTAAGAAAATACTTGGAAATAAGACAGTGTGACGTGTAAATAAGAGTTACATTCTAAATTCATATCTTAAATTTGTAGTATACTTGACTGTACCGACACTAGAGAAAATGGGAGGGTGTCGAGATGTATTGCATTTGCAACTAATAAAAGGCTAGATTTTAATTAGGACCATCGGCTAGTCCCTCTTGATTTTTTTTATTTTAAGACAGGAAATGGAATCCACAATAATTATTATTTATTGAGAATCTAAATTATCTACCTAAACTGATTTTGAAGGAAAAAATATCTTGTTGATGAATAGATAATGGTATGAGGAGGCTGTAGAGCAGAAATTGTATTAAAAAAACAGATGTTTAACACAGTATTAAGTTATTGTATAAATATCGAATAGTCAAAAACCATGTTAAAACACTTAAAACCCTATTAAACCTGGTCTATAAACGATACTAGTCCAACTGAACCTCACCCTAACTTTTTCTATACAAAACCTAGATACATTCCAATTTGAACTGTCTCTCTCGGAACTTAAACTCCAAAATCGAGCATACACCCTCCCTTGTCGAGTGTCCTAGGGTTGTGTAATGATAACAAGTCTATTATTCACTTAGACAATTAATGTACCGGCGGACTTCGTCACCGCTCAGCCCTAGATGCCCTAGGCTTTCCGGTTCGTCTGAAAGACTAGTGAAGTACTGGAGCTAATGGCCATTTAATATCCTTTTTGGTTTTTAATTAAAAGCAGTCTTTTGTTATTTTTTTTCTATTTTGGCACGAGTTTGTTGCAATAAGTTGATTGAAGGGATAATAATATCCTGGTGATCCTTTTAAGGAGCTGAGATATTGCTATACCTGTTAATGCTAAGTGATTCTAAAAAATATATGAATAAGCAATGCTCCCAAGGATTGTTGATTACATGTCCGATGGTGGTACGGTAGTTGATGGTATGATTAGGTAACTAAGATAAACATCAACCCAATCTACAACTTATAAGCACACATCAATTAGTTAATTAGTTATCAACCTGTAATTATTCCGATTGCCTATGGCCTATCTACAGCGTTGCCGGGAGCACAATGTCATATTGTCGGAGCAGACTAACCCATTACTGCGGTGCATTTGTGCAGAAAAATAATGGATATTCCGATTTCTCATCTACCTATGGGCCCACTGGTGTTGCTGCTACGGTAGGGTTAAACACGGGGATTGGTTAACCATGGATCTCATTTATATTCAAAATTGTATCTCTTAGCTCGTAGGGTTGCCTGGAAGAGATAAGGCCGCCCTTATTGTATTATAGATTTTAAGGCTTAAATGTTATTTTAAGTATTTTATGTACAATAATAAAGATATATTACTACATGGTTGTTATTGCGTTGGTTAACTTTGGCCGCGCTGTAGGTAGTATATTGCGTACTGTGATTGGCTAATTTGGAAGTGACTGTCTTTATCTCTTTATATTTGTTGTGATAGATTTTTTCATTTTTTTTTTTGAAATATATGTTACCCATTTCATCAGGTTTAAATTGGAAAGTTTTAGTCAGAATCATTGCTGAACCCCATTTGCCAATTTCTATGTCTTTGCCTCTTGCCTCCCGTATTCTTCTTCTTCATTTTTGTGTGCCGATAGCAAATTCTAAAACCGAGTCAGGGTTTTCACCATCGTGGTGAGGTTATAAAAAATATCAGTTGTGTCTGTCTGCCCAGGATGCGCCATAGGGCCCATAGGTGTACCTAAAAGGTACAGTTGATACCTCACTCTGGAAGGCTGTTTTACAGTTCACCCCTAATTAACATCTACATACATCCAGTACGGAACCACAGTGCAGCTCAGAAAAAGGGCAAAAGCCATAATAATATGTCGGCGAGGTGTCATGGGAAATTTGAGTAAATTAAATAGGAAGATGGGGCGAATAGGCATTCGCGCGGCAAACATTGTGCAGCGAGGCTTTGTCTGTGCCGGGACTCGAACTGGGGACTTCGCGTCTGGGTGTGCTCGTGTTTGGTTGCTAGTTAATGATAAGAAGGTATTTTACACTATTCTATTATTATTTGTGAGGGTGAAGGTGCCTGCCCTTGGTTCTCTCGCCTGGACTTCCTAATCTCGGACCAATTCCCACCACATTCACATATGCAAATGTGCTAAATGTAGATATGCAGGTTTACTCACGATATTTTCCTTCACCGTAAGCGCAATCGATGGTACCTATAAATTGTACTGAAATTTCAAAGAACTCTCTAGCGTAAGAAGCGGGCGCTTACACTACTGAGCAACCTACAACCAACCGATTTCCATAAGTAGGGTGCATTATTTTACACTCACGAACAATAAAAAGTTCCATACACAAAATGGGCCCAATTTCAGGAACTTTTTTAATACAATATTTACATAAGTATTTTTTTCGCTCTTTTCAAAAGTTGTAGAACAAAAGTTGTTCATGAAAATTAATCTTACCATACTAATTCTCTACATACAAATTTTTCAGCAAATTTGTGACCAAACGTACTCAACAGTAAAGAAACGTACAGTACCGAAGCGCAACCAACCCTTGGAGCTATTTGTGTTCATCGGCAGTGTGGGCTGACTCCGGGCGCATTGTGCTAGTGTCGCGGAATAAGTAATTAGGTGCGCCAACTCTTAAAAAACATATAAAAAATACTCTATGTATTTCCGTATTTCAGAGACTCTTATAAGGGGTAGGTAGTGGTTACATCAGTGAGGAAGAGGTTGGGAGTGAGGAGAGATAGCGATGTATAAAAGCTCGGAAATAGGTATAATATAGAGTATACGGTTACATGGGAAGTGAAGAAAGCTCAGCTGGGACATCTCTACTGAGCTCAGTGTGACAGGGTGATCAAGACGAAGTTCGGACTTGCCAGCCACATAAGAGCACATAACAGAGTGTAGCGAGAGTCGCTGTTGTCAGATACGACAAAGAGGACATCATCATCATAAATTGGCGATACGGTCGTCCGTGTCCCGTTACCTTTTGAATACCTATTGTCGTGAACAAAGAGTTTGCAAAAGTAAAAACAAACAAAGTATTAAAAACACAGGCACTATAAGTAGTAACTGTGTAACTTTAATCATCGTAGATACTAAAAATTAGAGTTTTTAATAATAAATAGATAATCTAAAAGATTGAGTTAATGAAACAACCAAATGTTTCAAACACACAGCCAACAACCCAGAATCGTAAATTACATCTTTTGTTTTGAGATTTGACAAAACCGTTTTTTGCCCAATAAATACCCCAAGGGCCAAGGGCGGCGCGGCGGTTACAAGCGAACTAAGTCTAAATAAGACTCTAAAGCGTGCCGTCTTAACGGACACCTTTGTTTCAAAGACCGTTGGTCCTTTCATGGTATACTTAATAATATCTGTAATTGTTCTTAATTCAAACTTAGCCGCCGATTTTACAGTTAAAATTGTATATATCAGTGTTCTAAGAAAGACACACCGGCTTGACAAAGTGGATTAACAATAGCTAATAAAGTTTGGGATTGTTTGGTTTATTGTTAATATTGTTTGAATTATTGGTCATTAGGAAAAGATAAAAGGACTGTGGACTTCACAGTTGTTTGTCTGTTATTTAGGTTTTGTTGTTAGTTTTTTTTCTAGTTTATGCTGTTTCCTTTGTAAAAGTAGCTCAAGGAGGACCGATTTTAATTTAATTTCTTTAAAATTTAAAGGAGACTAATGAAATAGGTACCTAGACAAAAGTTTAAGTTAATTATGCTGTGGTAAAGTATTTTTTAATTATACCCATATAATGTTAAATAATAGGTATTAATTATTTACTTAACATGTGATTTAAATTTGTTTTTAAACTGGTTGTGTTTTCCGTTCGGGTACTTACCTACATAAAATGTCTGGCGCTCCTGGGCGCTCCTATAAAATTCTTATAAGAATTCAACTTAAAAATGCTCAAGAGATGTCACTACTAGTCTCAAATATGGAATCAAATTATCACTTACCTATCCTATAGTGTGCTTATAAATAAATTTACACTTAGATATGTTATTGTTCTCTCCTTTATAAAGAGACTTGAAAACTGCGGTCGTAAAACAGAGATTAACTATTGCAAGAAAGGGAAATAATTATTTTATTAGGCACTAAAGTTGGCACTTGCTTCTTAGAAACTCTATAATGTTAAGGCCGTGGTTCAAAACAATGAAATTATGATAGTGATAGAAAATAAATCTTCACTGTTACCCAGAAACGAACCTTATCCAATACGGAGTAAGGTTGTATAAGTTTAGGCGATTGTTGGGAGTTTATAACTTTTAGTAGTTGGATGGTGCGAATAGTATGGCTTTTATGATGGGATACAGAATGGTACAATATTTTTATGATGGTCATTCCGTTATGGTTGTGTTTTGTCTTAAACACCGCATAACGCTTTCTGAGCTTATCACTATGCCGCTTGAAAGACGGGTAACTGATGTTTTTTAATATTTTTTGTCTGTTTATTATATTATTTAACATCCAAGACCCAAGTTGGTACGAATACCTATCTTTCATCAAATATCTGCCCGGCTGGGAATCGAACCTGGAACCTTCGGGATAGCAGTCAGGATCACTAACCACTACACCATTTGGTCTTCAAAACAGATAGGTATATGCTACAGACAGATATACTTAAAGAACAATTGTGTCATATCTGGTCGTAAGAAAGGTATGTTAGTATATTTGATTGGCTTGCAGTAATCGTGATGTTTATGCAAGGAATTTCAAAATCCTTCGACTATGTTGGGTATTTTTTATATAGGCAATTAGGCACATATGTATTCCTCTTTTTATTTTAATTTACATACTTTAGTAAATATTTTCTGTTTATACGAATAATCTATACAGGTTACTTCTACTCAAACAAAATGAATAATATATAGGTAATCAATACAAATAAATATTTTCTAAATAAAATTGTAAATTAACGTTTTAGAACATTGCATGTTTTGGAGCAGCGACATGCTTCTAAACAGCTGTCTTGTGTTCCGCACCACGGCGCGGGGTGGCCCGACAGAGACAAAACATTCAGCACCAAAACTATCACGAGAGCGACAAAGAAAGAGCAAAAACGAAAGGTGGGGGCAGAGTTTATTTCCTGCGCAGTGATTGGCCGCCGCCCGGCCGCCCAGGCCACGCCTCCTTCGCCCGAGATCCATGCGAGACTCACATTATTTCGTCAGTCTAGCGCTCGACCTCGACGCGATACAATCACTTGTTCCACCTGTGCTCATTATACTTGTGCCATACTTGTTCTTTAGAGTTAATGCTCTAACAGAATATCAATAAGCCTGTTTATTTTCTTTAAAACAAATCAACATGTCGACTCTGAGTCACCATCCGTACGCGTTCTCGATGCACCCTGGCATGCTGCAGGACTACTCGTCGCACCAGCCGCTGCCGGCCACGTCGCCGCAGTCCGAGGGACACATCAAGCGGCCGATGAACGCCTTCATGGTGTGGTCGCGGCTGCAGCGGCGCCAGATTGCCAAGGACAACCCCAAGATGCACAACTCCGAGATCTCGAAGCGGCTGGGGGCCGAGTGGAAGCTGCTGTCAGAGATGCAGAAGCGTCCCTTCATTGATGAGGCGAAGCGTCTGCGCGCGCTGCACATGAAGGAGCACCCCGACTACAAGTACCGGCCGCGCCGGAAGCCCAAGCCAGCCACGCAGGGCGCGCCGCAGGCCTTCCCCAGCTTCCCGCTGCCGTACTTCGCGGGCCCGCAGGCCGTGGGCCACCTGGACGGGCTCCCGTACCACTCCGTGCCGCCGTACTTCCCGCACCAGCTGGACCACCTGCAGTTCTCCAAGCTGATGGCGCCGGCGGAGAAGCTGCCGGTGTCGTCGTCGTCGGCAGCGGCCGTGGTCTCGTCGTTCTACTCGTCGCTGTACACGTCCCCGGCGGCGCCCCCCAAGCCGTTCCCGTCCCCGCTGTTCCACGGCTACGGCGCGCCGCCGTCCCCCGCGTCCCCCGCCGGCGCCCAACACAGCCCCCACGACGAGCTGCGGAGACCCGTCTCCGTCATCTATTGAAGACCGACCCACCTTCCTTGAGGGACCAGCCGAGAGGAAGACCGTCGAGACAGACTTTAGTAGAGTGTTGTGAACTGTGAAAGGTTTATCGTCATGTATTGGACATTAATTTATTGAATATATTCTAGCGCTTTAGTCAACTTGTAAAGGCGTCGGGAAACGGCGTGGGACGATTCGTCATATCAAAGTGTTCTGTAAATATTTCGAGCGTAAGTAAAATTGGCCCGTGTGGGCCGGATCGGTTTTACTGTGATTTTATTCGACCATCAGTGTCGTTGAATTATTGAGCTGAGTTAGTTCTCAAGTGAGATTTAAACCAAAAAGAGATTATTGTCTATGAATGTCTCTACGTTAGCTAAGATGAGGACTTTATTTGTTTCGTAAATGTTACTCTATTCCTTTTGTCTTTAATTAATGTGTTGTTGAGTTTAATTATTTCTTCAACCGCTATGGCGGTTTGATCAGTACAGAAGGACTGTGTATTTTATTTATTGATTCCTAGTATTTTGTAGATATTATTGACTATTTGTAAATTAGTAACTTTAATTTAGGTACTTAGAGTGCATGTATATAATTATGATTATTAAAATTAAATCGATGTCACTACCAACGATGTATTAAAGTATTTGAGAAACTTTGTTAATGCCATACAAAATAAACACGAAACTGTTTTTATTTTAAAACTTTGTTTTCCTTATAACCTGAACAGTAGTACAAGTACTTAACTGAGTTTGGAGTGGGTTTTCTTTAGAAAGATACTTATGAAAGTTTCCATAAGGAAACAGCATTTTATAATAAGGAGGTACTTTATTTTGGGGATAACTGTAGTGCCTATATTGGTATATTTTCTTTATCATACCTACTTATAAAATTCACACGGTGGAGAAAATGAACAGTTTGATAAATTGGGTAGTTTAGGTGGTAAGTTATCAAGAAATAGCAACTAGCTTACTACAATTAAGTTTGCGTTCAAAAAGAACAGTGAAAGTGGTAACACCTACCACTAAGTGCTTTATAAAGATCTACCGGCGTCTTTTACGAAATTAAAAAAAAGCTCTGGCGGTACATAATTAGAAATCATCGCCTTTTAAAAACGACAACGACTTTAATAAAAAATCTAGATCAAATCGTATTCGCATTACAAACATTGACATTTTAGATATACATGCCAACATTTTATGATGCGTCTCCTTTTTCTTTGGGAGCAGCGCAAGTCAATGATCACACCAAATTGTTTCTTCCAAACCACGTTTTACCTTCATGAGAGTGAGCACTATAGAGCTTCCACTATGTTATTGTATTTTAGACGTTTCCTTATGTCTGGTAAGTAAAGTTGGTTTTCCTTTGCAGTCGTCAAAAATGTATGGGATTTCAACTGTCTAAAAACCAATAATATAATGGACAGAGTATAGTTATAAATAATAGCAGTGTTTGACGGATACAGCGATATAAAATATACAGTCTGTTAAAAAAGGTACCTACCTATACCTACCGGCTATAGTAAGCGGCTGAAACGGGTAGACTCAGGGATCATCTTGATTTTCGAAAGCAGAAAAAAATATTTTGATTGAATCCCGATAATTATTATATCGGCTGATGATGATGAAGATGACAGTAAAAGAGTGAGAATTAGATACATATTCATGTTTTATCCTGCCTATCTCGTTAGAGACTTCAGCTCGTGGTCACCTATTACTAGGTTTGCAGTATGACCCAGAAGAGAGATGCAACTACGAAGGTTTTTGCAACTACTGTTCTGGAAATAAAATAAACTCACGGGCAATAAAATAGTTCCGCTCTTAAAATACCGACACTAAAGGACCCCTATTTTTTCAAACATGTAATTTAAAATTTGAACAAAATAATACCGTTTTTAGTTGGTAATATCCTGAGGCTCTATTAAATGTACTTAAATGTTACAGAAGGCGTCATTAAGATAGCCTTTACCGTTTAGGAGTAATTTGGTACGTTTCTCAGGGGAACCTTTTCATTGCCCGTGAGTGTAGTAGACTCTCAAAGAAATGAATGTCAAATTATACTATATATATATTCAAATTCAAACTTGACAGTGGCTGGATGGGATTAGGAAGGCCTAAAACAGCGTGTTGATGTCCAGCTGCAAAGATTACAGGCTGAGGATGAGGATGATGATATATAATTCAAATTCAGTAAATTTTCAGCAAACATCTTTTTTTTATTTCCTGCGTTAAACGAGTCGCTTACTAGAACACTGATTTTTAATGATCACCAGAAATTATTAGAATATCCAAATATCTTAAGTGTAATTGGTTTCTTTATGTAGGAATTACTTTACCGACCTAAGTATCTTGAATTATAATAGAGCGCAACTGAATAATCAAACCTAGCATTTTAATGAGTTAGTGGTTAAAGTAAACAACTCATAAAACATATTTTTGTAGCTAATTAACTAACCTTATAAATGGCAAACTAGTGTAAAATGGCTTGTAGGCAACAATTTATCAAAACTAAGCCGTAATTGCTTAGTTATCCCAGCTATTATTTTTAATTTCAGTCTGGCAACATTGTAAAATGAAAGAAATAGGTACGTAGAGTTTGTTTCACAGTTTTCTCGGTAGCAAATTAAAGGGTCCCCGAGGGCCATCTATCCGACCCCTTCTATTGTCGCGCAAAAACACAATTTTCAATTTAATAATTACGCCTTGTGGGAGTGTAATTTTTAATACAGTGAGTTCATGAAGTATATACACTCATGGGCAGTGAAAAAGTTCCACTCTCAAAATTCCAACACCAAACGACCCCAATTATTAAAACATTTAATAAAAAATTTGAACAAAATATTATCGTTTTTAGTTGATAATATCCTGATGCTCTATTAAATGTAATAAAATTTAGCAGAAGGCGTTATTAAGCAAGCATTTTCCGTTTAGAAGTAATTTGGTGCTTTTATCAATGGAACCTTTTCATTGCCCGTGAGTGTAGTTGAAATTTCTAAAGGTCTAAAGACTAAACTTTAGAGGTGGCCAAACAGGTCGGTTTTGCGAAGCGGGGTTTATTAATTCATTACAACTCCGAGTCTATGGTACGAGGATAAAATTTAATATACTATTGCGCCTCTCTGTCACCGAAAGGCATAATGTGTCTATTTTATAAAAACAGCTATCATTCTTATTCTAAGATCTGGCCAAGACTGACAAAACAAAATTCTGTTTTATGAGACCATTATAATTGTGAGTACTCTCGATGAGGCCAGTTCCGTTTGGGGGCATTTTTATCCGTCCTCTTACCGTATTGTTTTATATCAACTTACCCCTTTTCTTGTAGGAAATACGGTCCTGACGTCTGAATAAATTATTAGTTGGACAGGCGTCATTTTATTAAGGGTTTTAAGACAAATTTCGTGAAATGCTAAGTGTTTATGTAGATACTAGGGTATAATTATATTATTATGTAGTTGCTTATTCTAAGCATGGTGGTTGTGTTACGGTGGGCAGTTTTATTTGTTGTTCTAATAGTCTTCTGAGAAATTGGGCTTGTTACTTCTGCTATTTAAGCTGGGTTTTAACTACCACTTTCTGGTATGTAGATGTCATATCAAAGCGTTACTACATGTGATTACATTACTGTATAATTATGTTACAATGTTGTTAGATAAAGAAAGGAAAATGTGAAACATGTATTGGCTTATTTATATGGAACATGACTTAAGAAAGCCCTTTTTATAAGAAACTATGTACCTAATTATAAAAAATATGAGAATCGTAATCAGCCACGATACTTTTTAATTATGTGGTAGTATAAATGAAACATGAAAATCCCCTATTTTGTATTGTGCTGTGTAAATATTTTGAGAACTGTGTTTTTGCTAGTATATAATTTATGGACTTTCTCTTTAACCAAAAATATCACAAAGCAAGATATTCAAATATTGTAAAATATCTAGAATAAATTCAGTATTGCCAGAGCACGTGGGGTATATTTCCATTTTCCCGCTCGGTTGTCCCCATTTCAGTGCGGGCATTGAGGAGAAAATATATATTGTGTGGAGGCAGCATTACAATGAGTTGTAGTGTTATTTATTTAGACTTATTTTCATCGGGACGGGCCCGCATAGGGCCAAGGGGGTCACACTATACGACGAAAAACTAAGTTTCAGAGCGCTGTTGCGCGAGCCACGACTCTATCTCGTTGTACAAAACGTGCCGATTGCAAGACAGCTCGTTCGTTTTTCGACAGTATAGATAGAGTAACCCTCCAGACGACGCAATCGAACAACCCAAGAACCTCACTCGAATGGGTAACGTATTGGCAAATAATTGAAATCCACGTCCGATAATATTAGAAATGTATTCAAAATATAATTTATCCTGTAATATTTGACCACAATTTTATTCCAGGGGTATTTCGTGTATGTAATTCTATGCGTATCATGTAGATTTTTACTGTACATATTGTTGCAGTTATTATTTCTTTTGTGTTTTTCTCAACTTGATATTTGATATGTCTTAAGAAATAGCCGTCCCAATGCCAAGTAGCCAACAAAGGAAGAAACAAACTTGAATTGATGTGGTCATTACAATCAAAGGTTTTGCAAAACAGCCGTGTCAGGCGCACAATGCGGCGTGGACCGAAGACAAAACCGCCTGATTAAGGCCCTTGTTTCGGCGCAGTGTGGCCAGGAATCAAAAAGCACACAATAGTGGTAGAAATACGGACTTACTATAAACCGTGACTGAGAACTTCTCACTTGAATAGTTCAAAGTTGAAAAAAGATTAATGGTGTTTCGATCGTTTTCTATAAGTACAATGAGCTTGTCAAGTTTAATTAAACTCAAAGTGTTGCCCAAATAGTTTGTTAAGCAATAAAGGTATCTGGTGACTGGTAGCTTGGGAGGAATAATGATCAGATTACACAAACCTTTGCTATTCTTTAACATCATCATCCGCAAGTTACTGTTCCATGCTGGACATATAATTTCTGAATGCAGGAGGCTAATCTCTATAGACTTAATGCCAGGTATAATTGACGCAAAAACTAGAATCGAATTTATCATGGGAGATCTAAATCAAAGATGAAGTGAATTTTGTGTGAAAATCGAAATAAAATGATTACGGAGAATCTAAGTAGGTATTTCATAAAAATCACAAGATGATGATAATATAATAATTTTATTTATTATTTATTTATTTTTTTATTAACAAATAAGTCTTTTGCAACCTGAGCATAAGATTATGTCCTCCCTATACCCCTACCCGTGTGTAAAGATTCTGAGACTTGAAAATAATTATTTAAAAGATGGATTTTATGTGTACCTACTACGTCCACCATAGGTCTGCCTGTCTGTAGTAAATTTAATAGCAGGTGTTTATTTGATGAGTAACATCATTAATGCTGAATTAAATATACAGTATTTATAGGTCTAGTGACCCTGCTGTAACCTACAATTTTAATTGGACTGATTCATAAAATACAATATTTTATAAACTAAAAATACATTAAATTTGTAAAAAAGACAACACAAAAGAGACCAATTTTGAAAAAAAAATATACACATTTTAAATTCACAACGCTAGAATAGCGTCAAAAAACTATAACAGAACGATTAAACTGTATTGAATGGCATTATCTCGACAAATGATAATAGGAAATAAAAATTACATTTACATTATTGCAGCACACATAATTAGCATAATAAAAATGCATTTGATTATTCACTTGTCAAAGTAAAACTAGCCTTGCTGCTATCAACACAAAACTCTTTACTGCAAAAAGTTGATTTAGAATTCGCGACCGTAGCCCCGGATCTCTACATCGCATTTTAAACCATAATAACATAGTATCAGCGTTAACTTTTCTTTGTCGTAAAATTTTTGAGCGTCCGGGTGCTGACCTCTGAATACAGTATGAATAAATTAATTTGTAGTGTCGCTTTTGTCCCATAGTTTCTATTATTGAAGTTGACGCGATTGTTCTAGGGTTGAAACTCTGACAGTTTCTACAGGGTTAATGGAGTCCCAAAGGTTTAATGGTCATTTTCCTTTGTTCACGTCTAAGCCTAGGGTTTCGGTGAGTAACCCTCGAGTACTATGTTGTTATTGTTCATCTCTGGAATGTTCTTAATACGAATATTAGCTAATCAATTGAATTGAAACGTAATACAGTCAGGTCAAAGAGGTTATGATTGATCCGTTTGACTTTAAGAGTAAGTTTTTGGATATTAGGTATTACTATCGTTCTTTATACTTACTATTGTTTTCTATATAAATACCTCTAAGTATATAAATACACGCTTACTTATGCATTGTGAGAATAAAACAGTTAGTTTTATCAAACTAAACAAGAAAAAAATTCAATGCAACCGCTAAATAATAAAGCCATTTCCGCACCACCCATAAATCCTGCTCATAACAATAAAAGCAAGACTCTACAGTATGTTCTAATTATTCAATTTGCAAATGGCGCACAAAACACGTGGTCTCAGTGTTCTGTAACTGTCAACTGTGTTTCGTAATTTATCTTTTCAACAATCATTTTTACAACATTTCCCTGCATCCACCCTCTGATGTGATTAATGATGGATGGATTCCTGAATAATTACCAAGACTTTTAATATTCAAGTGATTTTGAAACCCTAAACGCAAACGAATCTGCGTTCTAACCTCTCTGTGTAGAGATTGTTTTGCTTCAGTAAATGACGATGACCCTTCAGCTGGTACTAGGTTTGATAATGACGTAAGTAAACAAGATACTGTGGATAAAAATGAACGTTTTTCAGAAGGTGACAAGGTCGATACTGCCTTGAGAGGAGAACAGAATGCAAACAAAACCATAAATAGCATTGAATGCAAATCTCCACTCGAGTTTTGAGGGTAGGTAGTGTGCGTTATTAATTTGTTATAATTATGCTCCTATTTGCTCTCGCATGTGGCATTTTTATTGCGAATTACACACAATCATTAATTTTGTTTTCTTTTTTTCACTTTCCCTACCCTTGTTGAAAGTTAATGTCGTGATTCCAAGTGGCTATAATGGCTGATATGAATAGGGACTGAAAAGTTAATTAGAAAAAGTTTTTACAATTAGTTTTTGTGCGATTCGATTATATTTTGATCGGCTTTGTTGCCAGTACGTATCGCTTCAACTTTCTTTAGATCAATTGTTGGTTTAATGTTCGGAGCTCCATTCAGTGCGATGTAAGGCTTTCAGCATTATTCTATTGTAGTTGTTTGTGCCCTGTATATTATGTTAGTTTAGTTAGGTTCTGTGTGGACAGTATCTATTGTGTTTACTGACGTCTGTGTATCGGCTATTCAAATTTCGGCATGTGTAAGTATTTTTAAGGATCCATGGAAATCTGAATCAAGATCATCAATATTTACGCTAAAAGAAAATATTAAATTTAATTTTAGTGTTTTTAGATTCGTGTGAAACAGTTCAATGTTAAAAAATAAACGTGTTACATTCCTTTTGTGTACAATCCTCCCCCTAAGTTGCATTGTGTCTGTACTCGCGTCCCTATAGAAGCGTCAGTTCTCATATGCTAATTTTCATGTTTATCGCAAATTGCATTTGTCATGGTATTATTCTCTATAGTGGTGCCCTGATTATTTCTGCCGCAATATCTCTAAGCTGCGTATAATGGCTGCCCATAATAATTTCATTCAGAGTGTTGTTCCCCGACACTTTACGGAAAGGAGGGTAATATTATGAAAAGTAGGTATTCAATCATGATTTTAGGGGTTCTTTATAGCTATTAGCTATGTCCATGCAAAAATGTGGCTAATGATCATAATTACCTATTCATTTAATCATAACTAGTTAAAAGGTTACTGAAATATCTGAAATATTTCTTCAGTAGTATCTCCAAACAGTGTGTGGGACACCTAGTTTTATTGTTTCAGCTATGCAAAGTTATTCCACATACCTAAATTGAAATGCAATGATTACAATCCATTTAATTACTTATTCCAAGAACATGTAACAGAATAGATTTACCAGATTAACTATCATTTACTGATATTACGTCAGATACATTGAGAGGGTCGCAATTCACTTCGGATAGTATTTTGCACAAGAAACTTTATCATCATCAGCCAATAATCATCCACTGCTGGACATAGGCCTCTCCCAAGGAGCGCTATAACGCTCGGTCCTCGGCCTTCCTCATCCAACCACTACCGGCTACCCGCCTAAGGATGACTAAGTCGCCTAAGCAACATTATATCATAGCTTCAAGTCTAATTATACACTGGATAATTAAATGGTTGCTAGCAGTATTAAAAAAAAGTCAAAATTGAGTGGCTAAAGTCCTGCAGTACTATACAGACTCAGGCACTTAACTTTTAATACCAAGGCTGGGGGGTGGGGTGGGGGGTAAATCAAAATGGTTCACGAGCGGGTTGTCGCCAAGGGCGCAGTGGTTAAGTGTGTGGCTCGAAATAATGAGGTCCCGGCTCATTCCCGTTCGAGCCATTGATCTTTGAGGACTCCGATATTCGGGTTTAATTATTCATAACGAGTATGTTTTGCTGAAAATCCACGTTTTGTGATGGCTGTATGGTTGGACTATGGAATGAAAATATTAAAGGTGAACACGAAAGATGTTATGATATCTGTAGCAATTTGTTGAAAGGAGATTTGAAGTTGGATGTTACCCAATCATCTTGTTAATTTACTATAGGTAGGTGCAACGGTATGACGATTTAATGATTATGTAGGTACTGTGACAGAAACTAATGAAGCAGTTTCAAATTACTACCAATAAACAGTCGCTGTAGGTAACTAACATTCATATTCGAAGTTACAAAAAAATGCGAATATCCTCTTGAAATTGATCGCCCTCTCCAAACAAGGTCCGCTATACAACTACGGTACCCTTTGTTCCTACCCCGGCATCATACACGAATATAATAATTGTATTATAAATACATTGTCAGCTTATTAAAAAGATATACAGAGCTCAGCAACCTGATTCAGAGTCATTCGTGCGCGAAAACTGAACGGATCTTTCCGGTTCTCAAGTGGTCCGTTCATTCATTCACTCGTTCATTCATTCCAAGGTGTGTTTCTTTTGTGAGCAGATTGCGCAGCGGTGTGTAGCTATGAATGGCTCTGGACTTAGTAAGTGGGTATAAGTAGCCTCATCCGATAGGATGTGCGGATGTGTCTGAATATTATAATATTTTTGATGGCCTTTGTTGTTATGCCGCCCTCTGTTACGGTTGCGTAATAAGTGTTTCTAGAGCTGTACTGACTGATAGATATTAAACGTATCTTGTTTTTTATACAATTCTATCGATTTACGGCCTGCTCTCAAAGTAAAAAGGCACCAACTATTATAGGACAGTAAAGTATGTATATTAATATCAGTAAATAAATAAATAAAATTTGATGTAAAATAAAACAAAAATAGTATTTTGTACTGACTTAATTAAAAATTAGATTAGTTTATAAAAAGCTCGTATCGTAAAAGATTATAAAATCGGTATATATAAATACATATATACGAAAAAAATCACTGATTTAATGATTTTCAAAACACACAAGCTTCCTAACAAATACCGTATTTACAGTAAGTACGTCAAACAATTTCCTAAAGAGGCGCGAATACCCTCAATCATTCTGCTACATTTCATCACCATAACGCAAACACTATCGCGCCTAATCGACGCTTACACTTAGACCCTAACTATGCATAAAACGGTCCATATCCCTGAGGAACTGGACGCGTGACTTGCCATACTGGCCCTACACTATTATAGAGACTAAACATAGCAGTAGGGTAACTCTGCAAAACCCTTCCGTCATTGGAAGGAGACCCGTGTTCCAGTAGTAACCTAATTGGACGTGATGGGTTGTAATGATGAACTCTGCAAAGCCTTTTGAAGAGCTGCTACGCTTGCTAAATTCAACACTGGCTTTTCCCGCGAGATTCGCCTTAAAAACTTTTCTCGTTAGTAATCCGGGATGAAAAGTTGCCTATGAGTTAAACCCGGGTATCAGCTTCCTTCATTCATAAAATCTAGTCCAGCCGTTATCCCGTGAAAGATTGACAAAAATCCAGCAATGATCACAAACTTTATCTATAGATAAAGTGGCGATATAAGTAGGACAACTGAAAAAATCTAGAGCTTTCATATTGACCACTAGAAGCAGAGGCGGTACTGTGGATATTTTACATACATTATACCCTCAAACACTTTTCTTCGTCCCTCAGGCCTCACCCCCCACGTCGACCTCCGAAGGTCCATGCAAAAAGGGTCACTCGGTAGGTACAAGATTGATTGTCTAAGCTCTGCTTTGAATACATCGAGTGGAAAATGTATGGGTATTGTAAATTGGAAAATGCGCTCTCTATTGAATTGAATACAGTTGGTGAGTATACGTAGGTATAAATGTAAGTATAATATAGGTACTTATAGCTTGAAAAAATAGATATTTTGCCACAGCACCGACGAAAATGGCGAGTTCTTGTATCGGAGGCCAAGACCCATTTTGGGTCGCTGCGCCAGCAAAGTAAGTATTAATAGAAGCTTTTGTTTCGGTGTTTGTTGATAGATAATGTTTGATTGAATGAAAATATTTCATATATATGTTAATACTTTTATAGACAGCCGAAAGTCGGAAAGACAGTTTTAGAACGGAACCCGTAGGCTGGTAGAGGAAGAATGACGACTGAAAATGAGATTTGGATGAGATGATGAGGATTGAGTGATTGATTCTATCAAAAGCTGTAAAAAGCTGTAAATGTTTCTTGCAGAATCACCTAGTAAATGCTCAAAAACATTCTGTCGTCATGGTTATTTTGACCTAAATAGTGATAATAATTCTTCATTTAGAATAGAATACCTATATGTTTATAGAACACCACTTGAAATAAACGTATTGTATTAACTCATGTAGCAGCAAGACATAAATAAATTCTTATTTAACAGCTACCATTATTAAAAACTACAAATGTCGAAAAGAAAAATTATTGTATATTATGGAATCAGGGCTCTAAATTGGTGACAATAATTCAGCAAAATGTTTACAAAAATATTGTGTCCTTTGTCCACCTTGAGAATGAATTGCACACGACGAAAAAATATGGAAAATCTAGCTAAGAAGTGACCTGTTAAGGTTTCATATGGTTCTGTAGGTATACGAAATCTTCGACCATGAAAGCAGTATAATAAGTCAGTACAATATACATATATTTATTACAGATCACTATTATGCAAACGCGTTTGGACATCCATTACCTAGTAAACTTTTCTAGCACTTTCAATTATTGTATCCACGTAATCTTAGTTATTTTGTTTTGGAAAGAAACAGCCTAAAACAGAAAACAACGAAATATGAACTTTGCTTTGCCAAAAAGCTTAAAGGTTGACTTTTTCAAATTTCGTCCTTTACACCGATTCCCAAGGATTACTGTATCACTTGTCGAAGTCAAACATGACAAGGTGACAACTTACAATACCACTCGTGTATTACAACTTAGACTAACTAATTAGTGAAGCGTACAGCGTACACAACAAATTGAAAATGTCAAAAAATATGCTAATCACTTGTGTCCCTATTAGTCAAAAGTTACGTAAAACTTTTTGACGTAAAGATTTATTTAACAAGCTGTGATTGTTGGCGTGATTGCGAGTAATATTTAAGTACTTACATGTGTAAATTTTATTGATAATGTGATTAGCTCTGTTAAATAAAACTCCACGGCTATTCTCAGAAAATACTAATAATTACTTTATAAGAAGCAACTTGGCACAATATTTATAATATAAATGATTTGGAAAAATGATTGCAATGTAGCTAACAAGCAGAGTTTTTTGCAAATTTTTAATTTAGTTCTGTTGAAAAGTAAAATTATTTTCTTTTTATATTTGTATGACATTTAAACTGCCAATTTAACCCAGACACCTATCTCTTTACATACAGTATAGTACATATTAGGTATTACGGATGACCAAATGTTAGAAGAAGTAAATTGTGTATACTTAGCTATATACAGGGGGGGCTTGTCGCTCACGTCCGTAGGTACAAACCCTAGTTACCCTACACGTGCCCCCTGGGTGGTGCTAACGAGTGACAACGCCGAATGTCGGGCGGCGGTAAATCGACCCGACCTCCTCTCCTAGCAGAGGCGGCGATCTCCCGCCGTAAAAAAGGAGAATCACCAACACGCCTGCCAAGCGCGGTGATTATGGCAAATACACCTCCTAATGATGGAAAAAACAAAGCCCCGGCCCCCAGTCCCCGGCAGCCCCGCTATCCCGGACTCCGGTAGCGGTCACGGTAACGGCGGGGCAGGGGGTGCGAAGAATCTCCGGCAGAGAGTCGGCTACCAGCCCAACCGACCCTTGCACCTGGCAACATATAACGCACGGACACTGAGGGAAGACGTGAAGATAGAGGAGCTGGAAGAGGAAATCAGCAAGTTAAAATGGGACATTATAGGGTTATCCGAAGTCCGACGAGAGGGAGAGGATTCGGAAATTCTCCAGTCCGGAAACTTGCTGTACCACCGGGAGGGCGACCAACTGTCCCAAGGGGGTGTCGGGTTCATCGTCAACAAGTCCCTCGTCAACAACATCGTTGAAATCGGAAGTGTGTCGACACGGGTTGCGTACCTCATCCTGAGAATATCTAAACGATACTCAATGAAGGTCATACAGGTTTACGCACCCACATCTAAGCACACCGATGATGAGGTCGAACTTGCGTATGAAGACGTATCGTCAGCCCTGCGTAAGTTCACTACTCATTTCACGGTGGTGATGGGAGACTTTAACGCGAAACTCGGAAAACAAGAAGGCGGCGAGACGAAAGTGGGGTCACATGGATTTGGAGTCAGGAACCATCGTGGGCAAATGCTGGCTGACTTCTTGGAGAAGGAGGGCCTCTATATGATGAACTCCTTCTACAAGAAGAAGCCACAAAGGAAGTGGACGTGGATTAGCCCCGATGGGAAGACTAAAAACGAGATCGACTTCATATTGACGGATAAGAAGCACATATTCAATGATGTCTCAGTGATCAGTAGGGTTAAGACCGGCAGCGATCACCGACTCGTAAGAGGCACTTTGAATATAAACTGCAAAATAGAACGCTCCCGTCTAATGAAGTCCACGCTCCGTCCTACTCCTGCTCAAATCCAGGATCCCGAAAGCTTTCAGTCTGAGCTTTGCGACCGCCTGATATGTTTAGAGAATTGCGTTACAGTTGACGATTTAAACAATAGGTTTGTGGAAACTGTCCGAGAGGTAGGATCGAAATATTTTTCGTCCCGAACCAACCGAGGACCTCAAAAACTCTCAGATGGGACTCTGAGTCTCATAAGAGAACGGAGAGAAATGAGGTTGCAGTCTTCAGTTGATATGGTCGAATACAGACGTCTAAACAGACAGATCGCCAAAGCAAGACGTTGCGATATGAGACGCTACAATTGCAAGCGCATTCAAGACGCAATAGAGCAAAACAAGGGCTCCAAAGTCTTTGCTAGAGATCGATCTGTTCGGCAGACTCTGTTGACCCAACTGAAGACCGACACTGGCAACACCGTTTCATCAGTGCCCGAAATTCTGGGAGAAATTGAGAGATTCTACGGACAGTTATACACCACAACACAAAACCCTATTACCAGCGGTGCTCACGACAGCCGAGCGCCACTCACCCGACACTATACCGAAGATATTCCGGACGTCAGTCTAGACGAGATTAGTATAGCTCTCAAACAGCTAAAAAACAACAAAGCTCCGGGAGATGATGGAATAACGACAGAACTTCTGAAAGCCGGCGGTAGACCGATTTTAATAGCACTTCGGAGGCTGTTTAATTCCGTCATACTCGAAGGCACAAGCCCGGAGGCATGGAGCAGAAGTGTAGTGACTTTGTTCTTCAAGAAAGGCAACAAAGCCCTATTGAAGAATTATAGACCCATTGCACTTCTGAGCCATGTGTACAAGCTGTTTTCGAGAGTTATTACGAATCGTCTCGAGCAAAGACTCGACGACTTCCAGCCACCCGAACAAGCCGGGTTCCGAAAAGGCTATAGTACCATAGATCACATACACACGCTTCGGCAGGTTATACAGAAGACCGAGGAGTATAATCTACCTTTATGTCTAGCGTTTGTGGACTATGAGAAAGCCTTTGATTCTATTGAGCTCTGGGCGATGCTTCAATCCCTTCAGCGGTGCCATATAGACTATCGCTATATCGAGGTGTTGAGATGTATGTACAATGCTGCCACAATGTCAGTTCGATTACACGAACATAGCACAAAACCGATCCAGTTGCAAAGGGGCGTGAGACAGGGAGATGTTATTTCTCCGAAACTGTTCACCTGTGCACTGGAAGATGTTTTTAAGCTTGTAGAGTGGAAAAGACTGGGCATTAACGTCAATGGCGAATATATCTCTCATCTACGATTTGCTGATGACATAGTTATTATGGCGGAAACGCTGGAGGAGTTGGGCGAAATGCTCACAGACCTCAATGATGCCTCTAAACAAGTTGGGCTGAAAATGAACATGGACAAGACAAAGGTCATGTCGAACGAACATGTTTCATCATCGCCCGTAACTGTAGGAGGTGTCACCATCGAAGTTGTTGATCAGTATCCCTACCTAGGACAAGTGATCCGATTAGGTAAATCCAACTTCGATAAAGAGGTAGCTCGTAGAATCCAACTCGGATGGGCAGCGTTCGGGAAATTACGACACATCTTCACTGAAAACATACCTCAGTGTCTGAAAACAAAAGTTTTCAATCAGTGCGTGTTGCCAGTGATGACTTACGGAGCCGAGACGTGGTGCTTCACCAAAGGGCTTATCCACAAGCTCAGAGTTGCTCAGCGTGCTATGGAAAGGGCTATGTTAGGCGTGTCCCTGCGAGATAGGATTCGTAATGAAGAAATCCGCAGGAGAACTAAAGTTACCGACATAGCCAAAAGGATTAGCACGCTGAAATGGCAATGGGCTGGCCACGTAGCCCGCAGAGCCGACGACCGCTGGAGTAGAAAGGTTCTGGAGTGGAGACCCCGTGTCGGCAAACGGCGTGTCGGTCGCCCCCCAACCCGTTGGTCTGATGATCTGCGGAAGGTAGCGGGAAGCCGCTGGATGCAGATGGCGGGTGACCGTTTGGGGTGGCGATCGTTAGGAGAGGCCTATGTCCAACAGTGGACTACGGAAGGCTGAGAGAGAGAGAGAGAGAGAGAGAGCTATATACAATATACAAGTAGGTATACGACTTATTATTGCTTTACATTGTCACCGGATAGCAGACACCTGACGCACAAACTGCGTAATATTGAACATGTAAATGAGAGTCACAAAGGCAAAGGATATGGGCGACACGAT
Organism: Plutella xylostella; assembly: GCF_932276165.1. NCBI lineage: Eukaryota > Metazoa > Arthropoda > Insecta > Lepidoptera > Plutellidae > Plutella > Plutella xylostella. The sequence goes on along the minus strand of NC_063984.1, from coordinate 2,230,591 downwards.
TACTTTTATAAAGGAATATTTATATATTATTTAGTGTATAATGATGATGATGATGATGAACACATATCCCTTAATAGCCCAATGGAAGAAATAAGCCTCCTTAATACTGGAGGGTTTTAAGTATATTATTGCCATTATCTCCACTAGTGGGCGATATCAAACAAGACAAATTAAACATTCGGCGTTAACATTACACAGAAAAAAAAACAAATCGAAAATCGGTTCAGTCCTTTAGGAGCTACTCTACCACAGACAGATACACAGACACGTTAAACTTATAACACTCATCTTTTTCGCCATAGTTTAAAAATAAAGATGCAATTTTCCGTTCCTACAACAAAAGGAGCAACCAATTTCTTCCTCCATTGTTGTCGTGCACATCTCCTGTTTGCTACGTATAATAAGTCTCTATTTAAAGTATTCGGGGCTATTGATAGGGGATGTCGGGGAGACTGGGTCTGACGTAGTGATGAGAGATTAGCTGGGGCGAGGGCGACTGTCCAACACGAGCAATATGGACATGCTAAATGATTATGACATTTATTTTCGTTTTATTAACTTCGTTTTGTTTTTTTGTAAAAAGGATAGAATGAAACTAATACATATTTACATACTTACGACCGGCATAGATCCATCATAGATATATGTATCGGCAGGTGTAGATGTATTATTATTTTTTACAGCCACACAGGAACATGAAAGGACGAATTCCTGTAATTCGTGCGGGTATACGTATTGCAGTCTGAAAGCACCACAGTTACCTCCTAACTATTTTTAAACTCTCTCTTCCATCAAAAAGTTGTCTGGTAGAGATTGCTATAAGCTTAACACCATCTTGTTGTACTGTTTTTCTTATTTATGTAGGTTACCTACTCATATTTTTTCTGTATTCTATGTTTTTTGGTGTAATTAAAGAGTAGGTACTTATTATATTGTATGTATTTACTAAGTATGAGTAGGTATTCACTATAAGAAATTCCTTAAAACATAAAACTTCACACGACGCGCACTGCACCCATGCTCGCTCCATCCATCAATGATTGACAGTCGGACAAAGGAACACTCTTCATAACGCGCATTCAGTCTCTGCTTTACTTGATCACAATCAAGATTGCCCCGATCTCCCCAACTCCAGCACGTCGTAACAACCTGTTCCTTACTTCGACATGGTTGCTAATAAACCCAACTTTAAAGCCGGTTGGAACCGTGTGCAAGTAATCTTTGTACGGTTACGGCGATGTGGTTTCCGAAACGACAAAAGTCGATGTGACAAGTAAATGATTGTCATTATTGTTTGAGATCACTCTAATGACGGTTTCGATCTTGATCAGTTTGATCAGTTTGTGGCTCGATGTCTTTTTGCCGCCCTTTAAGGGACAATGGACGCTTAAGTAATTTTATCATTCTTATCTGCGTGACAGCGATGGCTATGGGCTCGCGTGTTTTGAGTTGGCAGGTGGGTATGTGTCTTAAGTTATTAAACAATACCTACTTGTTTAAGTAGCTCGGTTGGTGGCCCTAATGTTTGGTTGTCCTGGTGGTACTCTACAGGGTATTGCAAAAACGGTCTACTAAGCTGAAACCTCTGATTTCATTTTCGGACTTTTTAAAATAATAAGTATATAAATGAAGATATTCGTCCTGTAAACTTCTTTGTCGAATACGCACCTTTTGTCGGTGTTGTTTTTGCCCTAGTTAACTATAATTATTATAAACCTGAATTCCAGTGCAATAAAACTGAATGTTTATATTAATTAACGTAACCCTCAAAGTGCGCGCGGGCCTGCCATGCCCGCGTGCAATATTAGTCGCAGTCGTTAATAACGCAACGCAAACAGGCTGTTAAATATTTTTATGTGCGATAACAGTCGTAAAACTCTGATTGAAGCTCCGGTTAATAACTTTAGCACAAAAACTGTTTAACTAGAATGTCTAAGCTGATAGGTTGTTTGTCACAAAAGCTAATGTTTATTTTTTGGTTTATACGTCGTGAATGATAACTGAAACTAAATCAATCCATACCAAAAAGAAACAACCTTGACAGATTTCTTGTTGTCTTGGAGTAAATCTTCCCAAGTGCAAGTGGTAGTAGGGCATAGTGACACTAGCACATAAAATGACCGATAATCTTTTAAACGTTAGCTATGGTTAGTTAAACTGCAGCTCAATCTCAATTCTATGACAATGCTCGTCATGCAACTGTCATATCGTAACATTCAAAAATCAAAATAACTGACACGTCATTTAATATTAAACAGTTTCAAATCGTGCTTCAAACAAATCAATAGCTGAAATCTATTGTAACTCAACTCCAGAAGCATGGGAATTTCAATAAATAGACATAGACAACGCGTCCAAGACAGAGCTGACCCAAAACAACAATGGCCACCTGAACCCTTCGAGAACTCTTCCCTAAAATAAATTTATTAACTGGTTTCGCATAATACGTGTTTAAAATACATGTGTCCGGTGCTCTAACAATTACTGAATACATTATTGATATTATATGATAGTTTATTTTAGCCTTCATTGAGGGGTATTGTGTGCGTCTTAGACGACGTTTGGCGCTTTGTGCCGCGTCTGCTTTTTAGGGTTAGACGTTTTTGGAGTAACGCATTGTGACGTGCGAGCGTGGCCGTTGGAGGGTTGACAAAACAAATTGCTCCGGATTTTGGTTGGCATCGTTAGTCCGGGTCATCGGGTCCGATGCGATTTGGGACAACTTTTGACGGACATACGTCAGTTTTTATTTTTCTTCCGTTGATTGACAACCCCTCGGACGGGCGCTGGGAATTGTTGCCACTCGCATGTCATAACAATGTTTCTTTCTTCTCTGTTCTGTTGCTAACGATGTATAAAGTACAAAGCTTGAGAATTGATTTTCAGTTTTGTGTAGAAAATAAACACTGTACATTTTGAAATTGGAATCCATTTGACACTAATTTGATTACCTGAATGTTTTATTGAATCTTCGATTAGCCTCAGTTACATTATTATAATGATAATCATAATATAGGTAATATACCTATGCAAAAATATGATAAATCCGAAACCAATATCACATATATTACATATATAAGTCATTTGAATAGATATATAGATAAGTTCTTTATTAAAATTTATACTCGGTTCGACCTAACTAAAGGCGGCGGCTGACGCAGTAATTTTACAGGTCAGTAAAGCGAGCCGATCCTCTCGCCCGGATGAAGGATGTTAAGATATATTATATCTACGTACGGACGGCCAAATGCTCAAGTCAGTCGCCGCTTTAACACGAGCTTACAACAAACTGTGGAAAAAGTTGGAACCGCACCCAAAACTGGCCGGAGCACCGGACTAGGCGCTGTTTGAACAGGCGTTTAGCACTCGTTGTTGGGGCATTATTCCACAGACAACTTGCGGCTTAGCACAGCTCCGGACCGGTGTAAAGAAGGTACAGTAGTTGAAGAGCGAATGGTGTAGTGGTTAGTGACGCTGACTGCTGTGCCGAGGGTCCCGGGTTCGATGCCAGGCTGGGACAGATATTTGTACGCAGGTCTTGGGTGTTAAATAGCCAATTGAGTATAGGTATTTTGGTATTACATAGAATTGGTCTCAAAATTAAATTGGTATTTCTTTACTTTTTCGTGATTATTGTAGTCGGTTTTTGATTTCATAAGTCTACGAAATCACCCATATACTGTTACTTCTCTAAAACAGTTCATATTGCAGCTTGTTTCATGGAGCTTTGCTAATTGGTCGAATAAAGTGTGAAATTAGATCTGAATCGGATGCGGATTCTCACATACGTTATAGTTAAGTAGTCGTTAGAGGCAAGAGGCCTTTGAGCAATATTTGATTAAGGAAGATTAGAAAGTGAAATGATTTGGTTTTCGGATTCACTTTGAGTTTCGTTTTAAGTTCTACTTTTATGATGCCATGGCCATGGCATTCCTATACTCAAAATAACAACAAAAAGTACTTGTAATTTTCTTAGATAATGGTACCTATAATTATGTACCTACATTGTTTACTAATATAGAAATAATAATGACCATTGTTACTAACATTTTTTTTTTATATGAACTGTATAAAAAAGTGCCTGAAATAAATGAATATGCATGCATATGTGTACTTAGTCTAACAAATACCAGAAGAGCTTCTGTCCGTACAATTCAAAACCATCAACAGGTAGCAGCGAGCCCCCCATTGTCAAACATCCACTAATTACGCGCCAAACACTCCATATTTTCATTCCACATACCACAACGCCCGAAAACCACTAAGCAGCCATTTCCTTCCCAACTCAAACAAAACACTCTCCAAACATCAAACAAAAGCCTGAGGAGACAAGTCTCAGAATTGGTTCTGAAAGAGACCAAACAGTGGCTGGTAAAAAGCGTTAATTTGAACTAACGTCGTAATGATGGCGTCACTTAGAGCGGAGGTGACGTTTCGGAGAATGGTCGATTTTGTGGGTAGTGTGGAAGTAGGCGACTTCTGTCATACGCACCGGCGTACGCGGATGGAACAGGGAAAGATGCAGAGAGATAATTATCTTTCGAAACAGACATCACAGAGGAAAATACCTCTGAAGTCTGAAGTGTACACTCACTTCAGAAAAGTGCACCTCTCTGTCCTGTGATATCTTCCCTCCAGCTCACTTTGTGATTGAAGCTTCTTCTTCTTCTTCTCCTGTTACTCCCATATGGAGTTTAGAGCTTCAGATACTACTTATACTTTCTTCTCCACGCTTCCCTATCTTGAGCCGGGTCTTCATTCTACTGTGCATCGCAAAAATTGATCTTAATTTTATCACATAGCGTGTAAATATTCAACTGCAGTAAGTACATCATAGACGACCGAATGGTGTAGTGGTTAGTGACCTATGCTGAATGTCCCGGGTTCGATTTCCGGCCGGGGCAGATACTTGTATTCTGGTCTTGGGTGTTGATATGTATGTATGTAGGTATATATAAGCTGTCCAATTACGTCTGACTAGTTTGGGTTCGGATGGCCGTGTGTGAAAAGTGCCCCACACATAAATAGGCCCCCTCCAAGACTGGAATGTTACTGCCATAATCACCAGGCTTGCATCAATTTCTATACATATTCATCAGTCAGGAGTAGTCAGGACTCCACTCCACAGATCTCCTGTCCCGATCCAGTGTCCCTGACGCACTAGTCCATTAGTTAAACAAACCGCGCCCGAGTGCTGTGTGTGGAGGGCATTTTACACCCACGTGGGGTTGTTTGTCTGTCTGTCTGTCTGTTTGTTGCAGTACAGATTAGCCGCCAGTTGAGCTCTGTTGGGGTCCTCGTTGTGTTTATGATTATCCGGTACTAGGTCCGAAGAATGTGTGATTTTTTGCAATAAATTATAAAAACTGCCTTGCGTGGTCAGTATATTTGCGAAAATTATTGCCGAATTTGACTAAGTTTTTGGAAAATACAGCAAACATTCAATCACAAATACGAATAGCCAAGTGAGGTGCCAGCATAAAGTTTTCGTACTTCACTGCGATTTGACCAATCACTGTTTGGGACCCAAGGGCTATAGGAGATTCAGTTCAGATTCGTTAGTTGAGTCTCGATATTGCTGTACGGTTTATGTAATTCTTACTATAGACTAGGTAGGTACTTTGACGCCGGAAGTTGTGATGAAGGCAGGAAATTATATTTGGACAACTTTTTCTCAGTGACAATTACCATGTCATATCGCACCTTTAGTAAAATAATGATCTAACTCAAAAAACCGACTTAATGGAAAAACGCAAAAAAAACTATGTGATTTTTCACTCATTTGCCTCTGGTGTCTAACTTTCATAGTTAATGTTTATGGAATTTGGTATCGTAGGTACTTAGATAGACAAACCCATTTTGATGAGCAGTGAGTTTTAAGACGGTCCAGCTCAAAAAGTCAAAATTCCTAAATTTTGAGTTGCGTCGATATTGTACTAATGTGCGATATAGGTAGCTATATTATTATGGTCACTGTCTATGTTTACTTACACACATATTTTGTATCTTCAGTACATACAGGACGGTGTTCGTCAATGTATGCCTATTGCGTATGCCTTGCCTACTTTATTGATTGATTTTAATATTGTATGCCACTTTTCTGTGGGAAATTTGTTTTTTTTTCCAAAATAAATGATGAAATGCAAAATATTCTTATGCGATATGAATTTCAGAAACAGTATTTTAGGATGGTTGTCCAAACAGTACCTTAATGTGAAAGAAAATAAATACGTATAGAGGGCTTAATTTACACAACTTATTTGAGTCAAAGCTTTCGAAACATTTACCGTCCTCTCAAATGAAACTGACTCCAACAATAAATATGAGTATTTTATGTACCTTTCGAGAGACAATGGGGAATAAATAATACGACTGATCGAAAATGTATACGCTTTCAAAGGGAGATATAGCAAACAGACAACAGTTTAAGTTTTGCGGTTTATACGTGTTGATGGGTTGAGGCGAGACTGAGAACTCTATTTTGTGCATCTTCCTATTTGCTACAATAACAGTTTCAGAAAGGGAATCCTAAGTTAATCAATGATTAACGTAGCTCACTAACATATCTTGCTTTAATACTATATTTTATAAAGTTGTATACATATTTAGCCGAGTCTGATCATGGTTCGGCCAGAATACTACAAAATAAACCTATGTTATAATTATTATCAGTAAACCCTAACTTATGTAACAATGGGCGGCGCGGGCGTTAGTTAACTAGATTAGATTTAACTAAAGACTGTTGTGACTGTATTAGTTTAAGGTATGATGGGACTGACATGTTCTTTTATTGAACAAAGTCCCAATTAAATAAATAAAGATTTTAAAAAAAAGTAGCTTACTATAAATTATTGCTTCTGCGGTTAAAAACACACAAAAACATACAAGAGTATTGCACAAACACAGTCCAAACTACAGAACAATACGAACGAACACACAAATAAGGCGAACCCCGAACAATATCCGTTGAATACGAAATTAATGAAAAAGATCAATGGCCGACTCGCGTTTAAGGCTATTTACGGGCATTTATAGGTATTTATGGGCAACTGACAAAAGCTGCTTATGCCTTTGCCCTGTGTCCGCGAGTGTCGTTGCTCGTGTCACAATGCTGCTATGGATTTATGCCGGCATTGAGTGTTTTTCTTGGTAAACCACCGCCGAAGACCGACTTTACCGCGAGGATAACTAGAGTTTGAGGATTCAGTTGAATAAATGTGATCTTACCTTCATATCACGGTTATCGGTGCAAGCTTGCTTTAAAATACCTGAAGTATTGGATTACCCATTTTTATGGCAAATTTTATTCTTAAAGATGATATAATGTCAGTCCTCTTATTAATAACAAGGTGTATCACTCTCCATTTACTATGACGTATTCACAGTTCCATACTCCTAATAATATGTATTATAAAAAAAAACTAAACTCTCGATTAAATCAATACTATTTGGTGTCATCCGACTCAGTTCAAATACATTTTTGTTTTATAAGCGTCGCGTCGTTTCTTGCGTTAAATATGAGGGTTTTGCATGGCGTTGTGTGGCGTTGTATGGCGTTGTGAGGCCGGGCCGGTGTCACCAGTTTGATTTAAGAACCATCTGTATAGAATGCCTTTTGACAGCGCTGCTAATACATTTGATAGTTAATACTGATTAAACCCAGCTGTAAATTATATGTTTACTGCTGTTATACTGTCCTGTATAACAGCTATGGAGTAAGTTTTTATTGCAAACACTTTCTAGTCTTAGTTGCCGTGGAAGCAATTGAAAATAGATGACACTGACTTGCACAAAGGAACTTTAAGCTAATGCCGGTATTAAATGAATTGCTGCCTTGCTTTTACGGTATACGGACAGAAAGAGACATTAGCTTAATATTCCTTTCTGTAACTCGGCATAAGTGAATAGTATTTTGCGTGGTAGATAGATTCTTTCTCTGTTATTTTTTAAAGGATTTAAACTGTGCAATATTCTTTATACAGTTGTGGTGTGTCTAATCCACGACGGGGTGGACAGTTCTCCAAGTACATTCTGGAAAATGAAACCCGACCTGCGTTTCCGAATAGCAATGGTCAGGTTTCTTAGCCCCATACTGTACCTTGAACTGTCGAAACAACACCACTCTTGCTAAGAAACGCAACAAAATCCCACGTCGAGTCCTAACCAAACCCACCTCTCGTAAGCATATTGAATTATTGTCTCGTAAACGTCTCCCTTGGCTCATCCTGGTTAACCGACTGCGGTAAAATTGAGGCGGTGTGTGACGTATGGCTTCATTTGTTCGAGTCCCATCACACACGGTTTAGTGATCCCTTCACGCCTTAACCACAGCTCTGTGGGATGGCAATTATTGAGAAAACAATCTCGGGATTTTTGGTTTGTTATGGGATTGTTTCGCTGCGCGTTGGGCTTAAAAGAAATATGAAAGTAAGGGCCTGTTTCACAATATCTGGGATAAAAGACATGCTTCACTGGCTGAAACATAATTGCCTAAACACCTGTAGCCATTATCCAGTAGATTTCAGCAACGTTAAGTAATAAAAACGGGCATGGCTACTACAAAATTTTTATGTATTATTGCCTTCGTCCTATTAATTAATTAATTATTATTAATGTTAAGTACAGAGAATTTACTAAGTTATATGACAAACGTGATCACTGATCACATAGGATGCGATGTCAATGGATTTGATTGAAATTGCAATTTTACGAAATTAGTAAGACTATTACAGTTATTAAATTTTAGTAACAAGCATACCCGAGTCCGTGTTGTTCTATGCCTACAAGTATCAATAATTCAGTTTCGCAAAACTTTTCTTTGCATTTGTGTCCCTCAATCCATTCATGTTGAAAGCGGAAAGTATTTTGAAATGATTTCCTTTAGTCTCATGATAAAGTACGCATCTATTAAAACTTGGCTCTGCCTGTTTATAAAACCCTAACCCTTTTACTGTAATATAAACTTCATGTCTTAGAGCTTAAGCTTCAAAATGTCGTTGGGTGATATTTGTGTTGTGATGTTATGGCTTGGGGATCTCTGCTTCAATAAAGGAACAAAGTTAGTATTTCGCTGAAGATTTATTTTGACAAGACACGGGATTGCATTTTTGTTGGCCCATTGTGGGGCCACAAGAGTTCAGCTTAGCTCAGGTCGTTATAATACAGTTTTGCGAAATAATCTCTTTGGTTTGTTGGAAATGTAGGCAATGTTAGTAAAACAACATCTAGTACTGTTTACTCTTACCTATACCTGTGTGAATAATAATGAGATGTTTATAAATACATAATAATTATTATAATATTTATGTATGTGTACACTGAAAATATTACTGATTACACATTTTTTGTTGTTGTTGATTACGAGTAGGGTATGTTGTGTGTTGTAAAAGTGAACAAATGTTTTATCTATCTAATAATAATAATATGTGGGGACATCTCACACACGGCCATCCGACTCCAAACAAGGCAGAGCCTATATGTGATATATAAATATCAACACCCAAGACCCGAGTACAAATATCTGTCTTTAAATAATATCTGCCCCAGCCGGGAATCGAACCCGGGACCTTCGGCATAGCAGTCAGGGTCACTAACCACTACACCATTCGGTCGTGTACACGACTCGTCCTTTATCTTGCTCTTCAGCTGGTCTCCATAACCTTTTCTTGGTCTCTCTCTTCCTCCTGTAAGCCTAGGTGTCTTTAAACTAGAAACCTTATATGTATAGGTAAGCGTCCACCTATCGGTATCATACGTCTCGGACCAAACGGATTTTCATAAATGTTTGGAGAAACGGCGTCGGAAATGCCGATGAAGTGGACGCACTTGTGTGCATTTCTATACAACGAATACCGAATGCGACGCGTCCGTTGCGTACGACGCCGAAACGTGAACGCTTACCTTAAACCCATACTTACTTACTTACTTATTCCCAATCTCCGCTGGGGAGCAAAGGGCCGAAGTGAAGCGCCGCCATTCTTTACGATCTTGGGCCAGCTCAGAGACATCCGCCCAAGACATCCCCGCTTTTGCAAAATACGGAAGATTAAGATGTGACTCAATTCAAAGTATTCATCAAACAGAACACTTAACCCCCCGCTGGTGGGCAGTTGGTCGCGGTAAGATTTACCGCGGCCTACCGTGCAGCCTCAGGGTGTGTCGCAGGAATTACCATGCGGCGAAATACTGCGGCGACACACGAAGGGTTAAATATGGATCGCGAAGTTTATTGGGCTACGGTTGGCAAGATTAGGAGTGAGGGATGTAGAGATAGGGAGTGCAGTGGAGAATTAGTATCACCCACTAATTTAATAATAACCTAACCTGCAAGCTGATAATGTTGAAATGGCTGAACCAAGTTTCATTAAACATGGCTAAGAACACTCCGAACAACATTACCTACGACCCTAAAAAAACAAAATGAAACTCGGTTCAGCCATTTGGTTCAGCTACGCTACTACAGACAGATACATACACATAAATAGACTCGTTACACTTATGACACCCCTCTTTTTCCGTCGGGGGTTACAACATAACATTCTAATTACAAATAGCCCTGACGCTAAACAAATAGAAAGTGCTACTACCTGACCCTGAAACCATACATAATATAGACAATAACATACAATTAATTGCATGCAACAAGCACCGCACATTATCACAAAACAGTACAGAAGAACCGATAGAGATGTTACAACGTCACTCATTAATTTTCAAAGTCAGCTTCTTCTTTGTCCGTTGGTTGTGGCTGAGTTATGTGGACACACAGATGAAGTGATGGGATAAAGATGTTACGGAAACACTTTTAGAGTTGAATTTAAAACAAATAATTTAAGGTTTTGACAGCTCTAAAATTATAATTTATGTCATCAGAAACGTCATCACTAGCTGTTACATTTGAATATTGTAGGTTGGCTTCGGGAGAGCCCTACGTGCATCAGAGGACTGCTATAGGCTGAAGAAGAAGGAGGTTGGCTGGAAGAAAATGCTTTCAGTCCACCTTCTGTACGTTATTAAAATGGCCCTCTTCCCAAATAGGCGAACTTTTAGAGGTAGGAATAATGGACGAAGCACATTCATAAATAGAGGTTATTATTTGTAATTTTCATATATTCCCATCACTAGCCCCGTTGCACAAAGAGTGGCCCGTTCATTGCAATGACAATAGCTGTTAATTAACCAGTCCGTGTTACACGCTGGCTTTTGTCACAGATATCTTATCTTTTGTCACAGGTATCTTATCGACGTGAGAGTTGCCTCGAGGCATTTCAAAACAATCGGTAGCCGACGGAATGAATGCTTTTACTTTGTAGAGCTAGTTGCACTATTTGCTGTGCAATAAAATTATTTTTTCCATTCTAAAGACTTTTCTACGTATAATGTATTGTATTTAAACTACAGAGGGATGAGAGGGGGGGGAGTTTAATTTGCCGTCGGTACCTATCATTAAAGGTATTTATGTTGTTTTTTTTAAAAAGAATACTGAATGCGATGCGTCCGCCAAGGTGGACGCTTACCTAATCTTTTGGGATTAAGACACTACTGCATCTACAGATGACCTCAGCCATCATCCAGACACTGCTCCCAAACACATCATCACATCATCCGCCGCGTCAAGCATCACGCGTCATCGTCACCGCTTCCATTGTCTCTCCACAACTGACGAACAAAGCCAAGTGTCACCAGCTCCAACAAAACTCCTGCCACGGTAGTCCACCTAATCAGCGCCGACGGTAGTTCCAACGACAGTCCATTGTCTGTGGAATTGTTACGCATATCTTCGCATTTGTCAACGAATATGCCTCTTTGTTTTGCCTTTGAATATGTCCAGCGACTTATGCATGTTTAGTAAGCCATTTACGCCTGTGTTTGGTTTTGAAAAGGTTCAATGTTGAGGCACAGGTGGATTGGTCGAAATAGTGCGTGCAAGATTTTCCAAGTCACAAAAGTCGGATGGCTTTTTGTCGTGGAAGAGTTAATTATGAGTGTTGGGAATTGTTTTTTCCTGTTGAGACGTGAAAGTTTAGTGGATGGGTTTTGGGTAATAATGTTAAATTGCGCCTTTTGTTGTGGAAACTGTAGTTTTATGTTGCTTGAAAGCAGCGGAATAGAATAGGACCTCTAGACTGCCATTACGTGGTAATTAAATGACAAAGTTGACAGTTTGTAAAATTAACGTCGTTTATATTTATTAATTTGTCCCAAATCCAAAACGATTTCGAGGAATAAGATGGAGCAGTGATCAAGGGATGACAGAGCTCAGTGGTAGTAGTGGGGTGTTATTTGTCGAGACGTTTCTTTTGGCACTAACACTCCATCTAGTTTATATTAAAGATCGTTGCACACAAAAATTTAAAGACTTACGCTAAATGAGTTTTGCGTACATAGTAACAACTGTCAGTGAAGCAAGTCAACAGGAACAAAGGTGTGTCTGTTTGTCTGTCAGTCTGTGTGTTTGTGTATGTATTAAATGTTGAGGTGCAGATAAGAAGGGTGATTGCAACTGTCTATGTACTGTTAGCAAAACAAGGCAGCTATGGAAATAGCTAATGAGAACTAAATTTTTTGCTATGGTTTGTGTTCGGATTTTATGTTCTCTACTTTATAAAGTAGAGTATTTTAATTAGGAATATTCATTGAACAACATTAAGCCTATTAAGTACATTTGTAGGCTTCGTAAATAAGCAAAGAAAAGACTTAATTAATATTTTTATGCACTACTATTCTATTCTATTACCTGCACCTGGCTCTCTCGAGTGGAACATTTTGTGCATATATATGCCCAAGGTCTAAACTGCCTTCCTAAGCTTGGACCATTTTCCACCACTATTTTTATGCACTACATTATTTTATAGTTTTACAATATCTCAACTATTACTATAGAATCTGATTATTTGCCGTCCGTTTTGCTGACGGTCCCTGTCCATGGGAGGGGGATTATGGACAGCATCGCGGATCTGACGTCATGAATTTAAAATTAAAACCTTCAGTAAAACTAATGCGAGCTGACACGATCAATGGGAATCTATTAGTGGAGTAGGGTGTCCATGATTCAGAGTAATGTAAAGACAACTTTAGGTACACACTCGAAAAGTTATCACAAGGTACCTATAGAAACAGATTTATATAAAAATACAATATTTCATAATTCCTTTACGTTGCATTAGAAAATTACTGATATATCTACACAGATACATAGATGGATACACAATTACACGTATAAATATTATATAAACAACCTGAACACTAATACAATTAATATTTGTCTTTAAATATATATCTGCCTCGGCCAGGGATCCAACCCGGGACCTTCGGCATAGCAGGTCCGGTCATCAATCCGTGAATCGTAAACCCTAGTAGGTAATATTATAAATGTGAAAGTTTGCGAGTATGTTTGTTACTTCTTCACGTCAAAACGGCGGAACCGATTTTAATGAAATTTGGTATGGAGTTAGCTGACAACCTGGATTAACACATATACTTACTACTTTTCAGCACGGAAAACGTTTTAAATAAAGTGAAGCGAAGCTCGCGGAAACAGCTAGTTCAACATAAATTTAACATAATGATTTGTTTCATATCCACTATCCTGCAGCTTACTCTACAAAACGCGGCACAACAAAGCTGCGCCTGCGCACAAAACGGTTGCGTTTATTGTATTATTTCCCAAAATGAAACAATCGTGATTTGAGAATAGTCTCTGAAACGACCACTTTAACAAGACCCCGAGTATTAGGAGAATATACCTTCCTCGCAGATCTACTAACATTGGTCTTATTTGTACCCCACAGTGGTTAAAACATTTGATAAGCGAGATTATGAAACGAGTAAAAGTACGAATCTGTGGGGTGTCCGCGATTGTGCCCATTGTGCGGACGTTTTCACACAATTGACTAGTAGCTTTTTTTGACTTAAATTTGTGATGGCTAGTTCAGTTATAAGCTTTTTAAATTATTCTGTGTTTACCAAAATTTGCTTTTTTTAGAAGCTGTGTGGTTTATTAAAGCTATGAGTAATCTTTTAAATGATAATGTATGGACGTAGTTGCAGGTAGAGATTCCCAAAGTATAGATGTGCTTTACGTCCCTAAAATCATTAGGCGGAAGAAAAATTTCCTCAAACTTGGACTGGAACCTCGTAACATTTTGTTAATAGTCAAATTGAGATTGCCTCTACATATTTAATATCTACCTATATCATTTATGTTACTTTGTCAGAAAGTATTACTGTCTATGTCAAATAAAGTATTTCTTTCTATCTTTAACAATAGTGGTGTCTCCTAAAAGAATAAAATCCACTTCCATCATACTGCGCTCAATAGTTATGCTCAGTGTTCATCAAAAACATCCATAACTAAACGCTACAATATGCCAGATCACCAAACAAAACATAATTTAAACATTAAACACTTACGTGTTCACGGGAAAATCGTTCCAATCCCACTCGAAATCTGATCCAATTGAGTTTTCACCCCTCACCAGATTATAGTCCTGAGTCCCGGAGGGACCTCATTCATTGTCACCCTCGCTGTCTGAGGTGACCATGAGTTGATGCTGAATCTCTAGATAGACGATGTTGAAACAAAGATAAATGTTCATTAATAACCTAAACAACGTTAAAACCCCCCGATATTCAACGCTAAAAGTCGCTCTACTTTTGAACGGCTTGTCTTGACTGGATTTTGATAAAATAAATTTAGAAAACTCGTAAGTAACATTTACCTCTAAACTAACACCCATAAACCTAAAAAAATAAAATGAAAATCAGTTCTGCCGTTTGGTAGCTAAGCTACCACGCCTACCACAGACATAAACACAGATACACAGACACGAACTTACGACATCCCTCTTCGAGGGTTAAAAATATGAGATGAGAGCTATTCCAACCTGTTCTACAGCCGTGACCCACTACAAACACCCTTTATTTGTGCAGTCTTGTGAAAACGGATTACCGCCCCCTAACTCCGATTCATGATGATGTTTAATTTTATTGTAGAATTAATTGTCCGTGCCAACAATATGGACGAAAGCAAATACTGGTGAGTCAAGAGAACTCGGCTGTTCCGACCCTACTGTTTTGCTAAGCAGTTTTAGGCCGAGGCTAAAATAGACAAGCACTTCATTTCAGCACCGAGAAGCAACATACATGCTTTTAATAACTTATTTTTTTTGTTTACTTTTTAACCTTTTCTTCTAAAAGTATGTGTTGTTTCTGTGTGTGTAAGAAATAAATAAATTTTCTTTCTTCTTTCTTTCTTTCTTTCTTTTTTAGGCATAGTTTGCAATAATTGAAAACTAAATTGTTTATTTCTTTTGAAGGTATACACGTCAAATCGTCATTATAAGCAACTTTTTTCCTTGGGAAAATAAGCTTTCATATTTTTCAAAAGAACGAACGTCGCTTATGTATGTATATTATGTACAGAATTGGGGGCACGTCCTAACGGGATCAAGTTAACCCATGTCTAGGCATTGTCTCTCAAAAACAGTTTACGGTACAGGAGTATAAGTCATAAGCTGTTTCTTGAAAACTATATAAGAAATTAAATAGTGTCGTCATTATCATCAGTTTACTTACTTTAACCTATTATTATTCCTATGTGTCTTCCAAATTTTTCAACCGTTAAAGCCCACCAAAAAAAGTCAGAGCATAGACAAAATTAATAATGAACGATAATTTAAAGCTCTTCATAGGTGACTTACCTTTGAAAAGCTTTAAATTATCTCCTCAAGTGTTCTCATCAACAACCAGATTTACGTGCGGACTAAAAACACACAAATAACTCATTCACTAACAATACTTCGTTAGAAGCCCTTCGTTATGAATAAATAAAATAGGGTAAATTACAGCACCTAGACGCGAACCGCCGAATGAGTCCCATGCGACTCATGTTTACAAATATAAATCTCCTCAAACAGATGTAGACAACACGAATGTTCCACCTCGCGTCGATCTGTAATAATATGTTAATTTATATTTAATATAATAACTCATTACAATAAAGAGAGTAAGAATGACCCTGCACACAATATTGTCTACGCTCAATGGCGCGCCACCCTTAAGGCAACAATTGGTTTAATCCATTTTATTGCATGTCACTAGAAGAGATTCCAACATTTGAATTCACGCTTCTTCATTATACTATCCTAGAGCTGTCCCCTTAAATCATTCGAACAATATTCTTGTGTCGCTCCTGAATGGCCTAGTTCAGATTAGCCGAGCTATGAATTGAGGTAATTAGAAGATTTGTATGCACATCTTTTTGTGGTGAACACTTTTATTGGATAGTTAGGGGTGGTGCGCACGGTAATGCAAGTTTGAGTGGACTAAATGCGTGATAGATGCAAATACGCTGGTCACTCCCATTGCTCGTGGATTTATGGGGCCAGTTTTGAGATTTAATAAGTGTTAAGATGAAATTTATGACATGCAAGCTCTGTGTTTCCCTGGGAATAGGAAACCGTTGGTCATAACGAATTGTTAATTATAAGGCCCCAAAACGGTCACATTTTAAATAAGAAAGTGAATGAGTTTAAAGCTGCTGTCGATGAATTTGACCATTAACTTGTACTTGAAATTATATTTGAAGTTAGTTTTAGTTTATTTGCTTTATTTATATGAACAATAGATCGCATTACAATGTCTATCAAGAATAACAAAGAACAAGCTCTTCTTTCACATTCTATTCTGACGTTACATCACACGAAAAAAACAAACATTGTGATACGACAGAGCGGCTCCTATAAAAAGTATGATTGTTTCCTTATGAAAAGTCGACACTTCCCTTTTGGATAACAAAAGAAGGTCGCAGATAACAATAAGAAGGTCGAATATGGGACAAAACGGATGGCAAGCAAAGACGCAACCTTTGAACCGAGTGTGCGATTTTAAATTTCAATACTCATGTCAATCAAAGTTTAGATTCTGTCATGTTTTGTGGACAGCAGGGGGAGATAGCTTAGGGCAGCTTGAGATACAAACACACTACACATATGTTATTGCTAGAATTGTACACCGAAGCTAAGAATATTTCACTACAACATCTACATAAAATGTTGAAAAACTTTATAGTAAACTAGCTGTTCCCGCGCGCTTCGCTTCGCCTTAAAAAGTTTTCCCATGGGAATTCCGGGATAAAAAGTAGCCTATGTTCTTTCCCAGGGTCTAGACCGTATGTATACCAAATTTCATTCAAATCCGTTCAGTAGTTTTGGCGTGAAAGAGTAACAGACAGACAGACAGACAGACAGACAGACATACACAGTTACTTTCGCATTTATAATATTAGTTAGGATTGATTATTATATACTTCTATTGTTCCAATCCAGACTTTCTTTTTTACCAGCAATATTTCGAATAGTTATACAGCCTATGCCATGTGACCTTTAACCTACCTTTTAAAACAATCCCAGCTCATTGTCGCCAATTCAATACAATTCGAAAATACTCGGGTAAAAATACAACCACTAGCTATTGTTGCTGGATTCACGTTGCATTTATCGGCCGTTGAAAATGTGACCGCGCAGCCCGTGGACGGTTTAGGGGTTAACAACGTGATTAAGAAGCCTTTTCATTCACGAGCTTTTTTTTTACAGGTTGTTGCATTCGATATAGAATACGAACAACAGTTCATTAACCGTCCGAATAAGCAGATATTTATAAATCTTCAGCATGTGTTTTCGTGATGAGTGATGTATGATACCTCTAATCAAATTTATGGCAAATCGTCAAAAAGTTACCTAATACTTGAACAGCTGATCACGGTTATATGGTTTAGATACGTGACGAATATTGTGGCAATAAATAAAAGGTTTTGCTTGTTCAAGTGTTAATTATGGTAATATACATAGACAGTAATTACTAATTACACATTAGACTTGTTTTGGAATTTCAAAACCCAAGACACCTCATTACTTGAGTTATTGCTATTCCAAAGTGAGGTGTCTACGGAATATTAATCTGGAAAGTTCCATAGGTACTTGTCAGTTTTTTTAACCGACATTATTAGCGAAACTTTCTCAAGGAAAACCTTTTTTGATTCCGAAGTCTGATACGTTTTTCAAGTAGCATAAAAACGGGTGGACTCGTGAAACCTCTGAAAAGCTGAAAGGTTAGGTTCGAGTCAACTTTCAGAAGTTTTTCACTGAAGTTTTTCGGTAAATTACTGTGTAAACAGTAGGAAAACTTTCCCGTGGGATCGCGTGTATTTTTTTTCGGCAGGTTACCTTTGATTAGTCGGACTTTATCTTTCCGGTTCGTTAAGGTTGTTTTGGAAAGTTTGTTGTAAAAAAGTATAAGTACAGTTATTTTACTTCGTACTAAGGAACAAATGGGTGCTTGTAGTAATTTTTAACACTTATGATTATGAAGCGTCCGTAGTCGAGCGGGCCCCAGTGATCGTAACTGATCGCTGAGGTTAAGCAACAACTGACACGGTCAGCCATTGGATGGGTGACCAATTTCAAGTGGTGATTTTCTGGACGCTTCCGTGCTTCGGACGCCACGTTAAGCCGTGGGTCCCGGTTGCTGCTTCGGCAGCAGTCGTTAAGCCTAGTCGGCCTTCGGGCGGCTTGAAAACATCTGACAGTCGGGTTGCCCACTTACCCGACAACTCTCTCAGCACAAGCTTGCTTGTGTTGAGGTTCACCAACCCGCACTTGACCAGCGTGGTGGACTAGGCCTAAACCCTTCCTTCATTGGAAGGAGACCCGTGCCCCAGCAGTGGGGACGTAATGGGTCGTGATGATGATGATTTATGTGTCGTCCTTGCAGGCATTTATAGGAGGTGAATTTCTGCACTTAGGTACTTCTATCCAGTACTTTTACAGAAAACAATGCACTTTTACTAAACCTACCTACCTAAGTTTAAGTATTATTTTAACATAAATAGTACACCTTCAATAATTAATTTTGCGGCGGTAGATTTGAAGCGTGTAATTATTTCGCCTTTGGTGGCACCTACTAATCACCCCCAATAATATACTTGTCAGAACAAAGAACCACCATAGGGCGGGAAACTACAAGTCATGGTACTCATCATGTTGCAGGTAGCAAAAGTATAGCTAAGTTTTAAATTAACTTATGCTTGCTGCTTACGCGTTAATAGACATTAATATACTTATAAGCTAAGGGTACAGAAACTTGAAAATTCTTTACAAAATAATACATTCTATACCCAGGATACCTCAGTTTATTTGTTTTTTTTATTTGTATATAGTTTCATTTTCATTTAAACGTAATTTCGATATAATACGTATATTAATTATTCTTTAGAAACTTTAGGTAAACGATGGACCTAACTATGCATCTCAGACCAAACGTCCACGTACCATCCAAGTGTCCGATCTTTCAATCAAACGCATTCTAAATTCAATTTCAAACTTGGAACGTCCGAGTTTGATCTGTTACGGACGCTTGCTTCTAATCTACCACACGGGCCTATCTACGAAAACATTGTGTCGCATCCACGAATCGACGCTTATGTGGTCGAAAGACGAACGATCGAATATGGAACGGATGGTTGAAGCTGTAGTGTGACAGTAAGTTTTGGCAATGAATTTATGATAAGTACTTACTGGTAATATGATAGTATAATCTGTATAATATATGTTTAACCATTTCGAAAATCTATAATTTTGTGCTGTAGGCCATACACAATATCGTCCTATAGGTTCCTTAAAATAAATCTTAGTTCTTACTAGGGTATCTGCAATGCTTTCAGATTTCAATAATATAATAGGAGAGTCTTCCTTAAAATACTAATGGGTGTTATAGATTATTTCAAATATTATGTAGTTACTTAATTGAAACATATCCTCTTGAGCTGCAGATTTTAAGAGCCTATTTCTGATCATCGAATAACCTTTAGATAAATAGCGAGCTATTTTCATTATTGCTGTTAGAGAGGCACATCTGTACTTAGTTACTTGAACAGCATGGCATGAAGCGGTCCCTCGCATCGGTTGCACATTCAAACAGCGAAACCTAATTTCCTGTCTCAGATAAAGCGGTGTCCATGCGAGTGGTCTAAAGCTGTAAGACAAACAGCGCAACGCCACCATTTTACCCTGGTCCCCACAGCCGACTTCCAAACGAACAAAGCAAAGAGCCCTCACAGGTCGACTTACGCTGGCTAGTGGCTAAATCATAGATAGTTCTACGTATTGTTGTTTGAATGAAGGAGCCTCGCAAAACTGTTGGTTTGGACGCATTGTGGTGTAGGGGGCGCCCCGACGTATTGTCTCATTTTGTTGACAAGAAAATTAAAGTGGTCTTGTCTACCATTTGGGTAAGTACCTATGTATATTTTGTAGCATGCGAAATTTGCAAACTGAATGTAGGTAAGTAGGTACTTTACTACACTTTATCGATTGTGCTGAAGAAGATGTAATTGAACTTCGTATATTAACAGTATAAATATACAAATGAACATGAAATAACTGTATGTTAAGGTTAACAGCAGTAGTCGGCTTTATGACTAAAGCCATTTCATCCAGGTGGCCATAAGGTGGAGTTATACACAGTGAAAGTGTTGCTAAAAGGGTATAGGTACTAATCCGAAACCTACATGTGCAGCATGTTATATGTAAGCCCGAAAATGAAATCAGAATTTCAAAGTTCGCGAAAAAAATAATTCTTTATAGTAAAAAAGTCACGTGACCAACAAAGTTTTTATGGAAAATCATAATTCTGATTTCATTTTCGGGCTTACATAATATAACATGCTGCACATGTAGGTAGGCTTAGTATACCCTTTTTGCAACATTCTGTATTTCGCCTCTAGAATATAAACAAATATTTATTTTTGCACCATACAAAAAATGCTAATGCTAATGTTAAAAGACAAAGAAAGATAAATAAAATCGTACAAAAAGGCGACCTTATTGCTTAAAGCAATCTCTACCAGACAACCTCTAGTCGTGATGGCGGCAAGAGGCGCGTATTTACAATCATCGTCGTCGCGGGGCGTCCCACGTGACCATTCTCATTGCACCTCTATCCGAATGCGCTCACTCGGGCGAACGGGAACTTACCGAATAAAAAAATATATTAAACTATGAAAATGGACTGACTTATAGTACATTGTATCCCCATGTAATAAAGGTGGTTTTCAATCAGCAACTGTGGTGATGTGCACGACGAGCCGTTCGCTAATTATGATGCTAATACTAACCTGGAACGCCCGGTGAGAGAAAATTTTAATTTGTTATAATCCCGTGTAATGCTTGTTGTTGTATAAAATGTTTTTAGTTGTCTTCAATATGATTTTGGCGGGTGGCCTCTTATCAGTCTATTGTATCTTTGTTTGTAATATGTATGAAAAATATTTGTAGTAATGGTAATTGTTACTATTT
Organism: Plutella xylostella; assembly: GCF_932276165.1. Classification (NCBI taxonomy): domain Eukaryota; kingdom Metazoa; phylum Arthropoda; class Insecta; order Lepidoptera; family Plutellidae; genus Plutella; species Plutella xylostella. The sequence goes on along the minus strand of NC_063984.1, from coordinate 2,209,238 downwards.
GCTATCCTTTATCTTTCTGGGCTCTGACTATAAAACAAAAACATTATCTCATACTTTGTATGTAACTTTATACAATATGTATAACGGTTTTGGATAGTCGTCTCGATGTATATATAAAAACATATAATTATTCTAAAATAGGTATATTTCTAATGTAACTTATCCAAACTTCGAAGTGAAGAAAAAAATGTGATCAAAGTAAGATAATTAACCTTTTATCTCTATAATGTGTAACTGAAACGGTAGTATTGTGACTGGCAATAAACAGAGAAGATCTAAATAGAAATCGAATGCTATTATTCACATTGTAATAGCTTCTATTAGCGCGGGCATGTCGATGTAACAGAAGCAATTCACATAATTCTAATTACACACATTTCACCATTCGATTATTGTCGGTCGATTCAAAAACACTATTATGCATAACTGCAGGAGGTCTCGATTGTAACTGGCCGCTTTGTAGCACATCACTACTGGCCGGATCCCGCCAAAATTCAAATGTCATCGTTCCAATTCGAAATTCAATTACATGTAATTAATGCGGCCGGTACCGGTGGCACGACTAGCTGTTACCGATTTGAAAACAATAGTTTCGAACGCGCAGTCGGCGATCGTAAAGCGGTTCCAGAACGCAACTCACGCCTGCTTTTGTTTCCTTTTTTTGGGGGTGCGTTTAGAAGCTGTGAACTCGATGATAGAAATCGGCCTAAATGAAAAATAGATCAGTTTTAGCAAATCATTTGTGATTAATTTCTTTATTATCTGTGTTACTTTTTTCTTTCTTTCAAGATCAGTCATTAATACTGGCCTTTGACGGTGATATTAATAACTTTTTAAATGTTTATACCGAGGTACTTAAATTATGTTACGATGAGTGTCTGAAGCCTTCATTGCATAATTTACGATGAAAGTAACACCTCACCTCGCACTAGATTACAAGCATAAAACATGACAATGATACAGAAGGTAACCCTTGTCTATAGACAATGAACAATGTATCTGTATCGTCCATACAAACAGGTATACGATAGTGGTAGCTGAAACAGGTATTTGAAGCATCCCTAAAACTTGGTACCGTTTGCTTGGATCTTATTTATATACATACACAATTCATTTTGAACTGTTCAGACTACCTGCTTCGTTTGTAGAGGAATAATTAGTGATATGTAGGTGGAATAGAATGTTTTGTAATACAGGAACTGCTGGGAACAATACAGAAGTGGGCTGTTTGACATCCGTTTGGGACGATCAAGCTTTTTTTTTGTATAGTATAGATAAGGAATAGTTTAGAAGCTTCCTCATAAACTTTCGCAACTTTCTTCTGAATCTTAGATCGTGGTATTTTTTTGTGGTATTTTTTCATTTCATTATAATCTTACCCCCTATGTAAAATTGGTGTTACGTACCTTTGAATTGCAAATAATTTTATTATTAGCATACATCACTAGCTTTTCCCGGGAGCTTTCTAATAATGTGCAGATCGTTTTATATTTATACACTCACGACAAGCAATGGAAATTAATAATAGATAATTTATTTAAAAAATTTAATTTTCATTAATAAAATAGAAAGCATAATCAGGAACGGAACAGAACCTTCACACTTCAGCAAGGGCCTGCCTAGTGAAGTGTGTAGACAACTTACTGCGATCTTATGATCCTACATAATTGTACCTTCATTGTGTAATAAATAAAAATAAAAAATAAAATGAAAAAGTTTCAGTGACATATGGAACGGCAATGGCAGGTGAAACTTTTAGTTTAGTTTTTAGACTTTGCCTAGAACTTACTTAAACCTTAATTTTATATGTAGCGTACCTATCTTGCATTCATAAAACTCAATTCTGTTAATTTACCTACCCTGTTTAATATGACTAAATACGTAACTTAATAATTAAGCATTCAGCCGTCTCACAATGGGAGGTGCTCTTTCATTCCATTTCCACACCTCAGAGGCTCTTCCACTTGAAAAACTTCCGACTTAACGCCTAAAACGCCAATCGCTTCAACTTTGTTAAGACGTTCTTTGCCTTTTCGAGTCCCTTTGTCTGTAGTCGGCGGCGCAGCGTCACTTCACTCTACTCCCTCAAAGATCCCTCGTTTGTGTACTAGGTGTAGGTGATGGAGAATGTAGTGGCATCATGTTAGGTTAGGTAGGTTAGGTTGGTACCAAGTAGCAATACCTATGCGACTATGGTACCGCCCCCCAGATTATGGTGCACTTACTCTCCCGTCCCCTGTGCCCTTCCACCTGAACAAATTAATAAATTCGCATGTTCACAGACACAAAAGAAGAAGAAGAAGATCATATTAGGTTTTGATAAAACTGAGCTTATGATGATGACTACGGGCTGATGATGGTAAGGACGAAGTGATATAAATAGGGTTTAAGGAAAGTTCATTTGGATATTAGATACTTCCTTGGTGACGATTCATGTCGTATATGTGTTTAGGAGGGAAACACCGTACTAGTCTCATGTGAAACTTGAAAAGGTGGAATAGCGTGCCCAATATTATACTACTAAGATCTAATTATGTTATTATATTGATATTTTCAAATATTCGTTAAGTACTAATTATAATTTGAATCATAATCATAAAGGTAATTTTATAGATACATTAAAAACCTCTGAATTTTCACGCGCTAAGCAAAATCCGCTTTGAAAAAGAAGCGTGGTGTATTTTAATTAGACGGGTTCTACAGTGGGTGCAATCTTAACTCGGTCGTATAATACGGTGAAAAGAATCTGCAATGAAGAAGCCGCAATGTTTTTAATGAGCTTATTTCTTTTACCTTGTTTTTGGGGTGGCTGAATGATGGGAGGTGTTCGCGTGGGCTTTAATTACAGGACCGGCCCTTGTAAGATGTTTCACGGTCTTTACGGGCGTGAGAGATTGTCACTTTTAAAAATCTAAAAATTATATGTTTAATTGCTTTGTACACAGGGGGATAAGCCTAAAGGGAGTTTGATTTCACAAATTGCTATAAAGAGTGTTTTGAGGAAAAGCTTACTTCTTCATTTAAAATTGCCATTGTTACTCCTAAAATTATTCATAATATTATTGTATAAGCTAAAATCTAAAACACTACGTCGGCCACCATTCCAGTCTTCACCATCATTATAATTAAGTAAAAAACTACTGGCCGAAAAGAAAAAAAAACTCAACACCTCTTTCTTTTTCAACAGCTTCTAAATTTAAACATCGCACTTAGCAGCCCTTGGTTGTCTTTTGACGGTTGCATGTCAACGTCACACCTGTATAAAAGTGCCTTATTAAGGCAACTGCAGCTTATCAAGCATTTAGCTCTTTAGAGGCGGGAAAAGCGTGTTTTTTTTAACATCAAAGGTGCGTTGGGAAAGGTTTTCTGTCGGTCTTTCGCCTTTCCTCAATGGCAATTAGTTGCCGCGAACTAACACTCGTGCCGTGAGGCTATAATGTGGAGGGTTGCGGATTTACGAAACTGCGCACTGAAAACTAATGAGGTTAATTTTTAATACCAATAGATAGAGATGGATAACCTTATTTTATGTGGAAGTAACCTAACCAATGTTAACAAACAACTTTAAACGGCTTTTGTTTAATAAATTGCTAAGAATATTTCCAAAAAGGCTGTCTTGACTGTGGAGAATGCGTTGCAAATCTGCTCTTACGTACTAAAGTTGAATTGGAACGTACATTAAATAGAAAGTATTAAAACTTAAAAAAAATATCATATAATATACCGCATCTGTAAATATCACAACTTTATTGCTAAAACTCCTGGTTCGTGAATAGGCTGTGAACCAATTTTTTTATTACCCCCACAGCCTTGGTTAGCGGTAATTACGCTTTAAATGCATTTCATATTTTTCAGTTAGTAGTTCTTTATAGTATGTTAGTCAGTAATTAGCAATTAATTAAAACTTTATGACTGGCCATGCAGATATTTATAAATTAAGTTTTGTATTTGTAAATTTACTTAGTATGTATCAAATTGGGAGAGGCCTATGTCCAGCAGTGGATGATTATTGGCTGATGATGATGTATCAAATAGTTTTTCCATTTAGACCAGCAAGATTTTTATTAGTTGACGGACATATATTGCAAGGTATGTATGATAGATTCAAAAGTTACGCAAATATTATTATACAACAAGGCCAGCAATGTATCTCTACTAAGTCCCTAGGTGCTAATCACTTGCAGTAAACAGTTGTAAGCTTCTAAACGGTTTACAAAATTCATAACACCCTTGCATAAGAGAACCACAAAGCCTGCTCTTTAGCTGAACAATGGCGCAAAAGGTTGCCTGTTGTTTCTCTAACCTAACTAAACTTTACACGTTTGATTAAAAAAACAAACTCGAACAACAATTAGTATGAAGGAGGCATTGACTTTCACGAAGTCGAGACAAAGGCTGGCATCTGAAACTCCCTGACATAACACGACATAACATTTTACTAGGTTTCTCAAACAATGGCCAACTTTATTCCAAACAAACCATAATTACCCAATGATATTTCTTAGGAAAAATATTTTTGTTAAAAAAATGCAACTTTATTCCCTCTTACGAAAATTACACAACAAAATACCGAAGTCTTTCAAAGAAACATGAGTTGTGGAGTCATTGTTCTAAACTTCAGGTGCAAACAATAAAAAAAAAACATTTTGTAATATTCACAATTCGCCCTAACACCTAAGTTTCTTCTTCAACTGAAAAGGTTACCACAAGTTTGGGTTGTGCAACTTATGATAACCTTTCCCTCTCTTTGTGTAGGTATTACTTAATAACTTTTTGCTTAACTTTTTAACTGTTTTGTCTGAGACTGAAGTTGAAAATTACTTTTTGCCCTTAAATTATACGATGTATTACATGGTGCCTCACGGTCAGAATATTGTTCTCACAAATCACAAACTTTTAAATTATGGTATACTGACAAACAATGCTACCAAATAAAATTTCTTTGATTTATTAACATTACATGAATTATGTTATGCAATATTATATTTATCTCCTTTCAAAATTATTCTCAATTGTGACACGAGATAAACATAATGATAATATTACGAACATAAATACTTAATTTTCAACATGAATACGAAAATTTTACGCCAAGAAGTCTATGATTAACCACTGTTTCTAATTGTTACAGACTCTGAATAGCCAATTTACCCAGACGACCATGTCCAGTATTCAAAAGTCTCACAAGTAACCTATTCTCAGAGTGACAATGAAGACACCAATCAACATGCAAAGAAATATCCAAGTCTCCATGCTACTAGCGGGCGTTTTGAACTCGACTACACCCACAATAAGACCCTGTCAATTGAAAATTTATCGTTTATAAATACATCAAATCGCATCGCCTCAATAGAAACGTCAATGGTTGATGCTCATTTGGCAGCACGTGAGAAAACCTAAGTAAACATTTATATAAGGAATCTTATATCAAACTCAAAGAGCATATTTTTATGAAATTTCTAGTTAAATAGAGTGAAACTAGTAAATACGTCTGATTTATGATGTGGTTCGGACACCCATACAACAAATGCTTGTGTTAATAGAACAAGGAACATAAATGAGTGTTCGCTACAATACGCACAGTGATTGTTTAGGGAATTGTCTCAATTTTACACGTCTTAACTGTAACTTGAAACCAAAATCATTACAATACTGACATTTATGCCTAGACAACAAAATTCATTTAGCGATAATCGCATTGTGACTTACGCCCTCTCTTCCCGTAAGTTAAAAGTCATATTATTATCTTTAACCATCAAATGTTACACCGATAGTCTTTTAAAAGCTAATTTTTATGACGTCTTCACAACAAAGGCCTAACATTATGAGAGAGAAAAGGGACATTCTTCAGTCTGTATTGCAACTATTAAGGCTTTTGTTCTAACAGAGACAGGCTTCGATGAAAATTATGCTGGCTGACGTTTTTTCATGTCTCTTGGGACATCTTACTGTTATGCTCATTGTCTTTGGTCAGGCTGTTTGCAGTTTGGTTCCTTGCTCTTTTGTTTAAAGACAAAACTGTTTGGGGACAGTTCTGTGGATAAATGCATTGTTTGAATTGCATTGTTTTTGTTGAAAGTGAGCGGTACTTTGGGAGCGTGGCGTGCTGGGTCGGCACCGCACTAATAGCGCAGTTTGAGACACTAATGCGCGTTACAAACTACAAGATAATAGAAATGTAACCAAGGTTGCCAGCAAAACAATGTAAGAAATTACTAGCCATTTTGTCAGTTAGTTTCTTTTTTTGTGGTCTGTAATGCGGGTTTTAAGTTGACAGAACCACATTTGAAAATGCAAAGATCTTCGCATCATAGTCGTCAAATATTCAGATTTTTTATGGGAAACATAGAACGAATAATATTTTACAAAGATAGAATCAAAATAGTTTCCCTAACAGTTAAATATCAATCAACAGTCGATCAGCAAAGCAAACTTTTAAATCCTACAAACTCCAGTATAGTTTAATAACCCGACATTCAATATTTAAATTTTGATTTCAAATTTTCCCGAACGATCTTGGCGGATTAAAAAGCAGAAAGAAAGAAAAAAAACAAACAATTAGGTGAACTGTCATTGGCAGCGGCAAGGGAAAATGATAAAATCCAACTCAGAGATGTTGATCATAGAGTTGGAGGGTGTTTTCAGATATTGATTTATATTGACTGTGTATAGGCGGATGTAGAGTCGTCTGCACTTTTTTCTTTGATAGTGTGTTATGCATGTTTATATGATCAATTTAATATGTGTTCGTAGAATGTAAATTTACGGAATTTTGGTGTGAACAAAAGGTGGGCTTAACATTTTCTACCAGCCAACATACAGGAGATACAGATACAGGAATAACCAGTAAAAAGGTGCAAAAAATAAGAAAGTACCCACTAAATCAGAAACTAATATTAATGAAAATTAATATTAGAAAATTAAATAGCATTAAGTCCACCCTTTGTACTTTTATTTGTAATATTTGTACAATAAAGAGTTAAATAAATAAATAAAAATTCCTTCTTTACAAATCAGGCACTTAAAAGTTTTGATTCATTCTTAAATCTATCTTTTTAACACTGCTCATTCCGTTGGACACCATTTTATAACGTTTTTCATTTATACCCGTATCCTAAATAGCCGGAACAAGAAACAGCGATTCTGGTAAATCCCTATCGAATGCAACAGCATCGTCGTCGGATAACAATCTTTATTCACACCGTAATCTGAACACAAGACTAATTGCACAAAACGTCCCGTATTATTTGATACAAAACAAACATAAAAAGACAACAATAGTCAGATTAGGGAAGATCGAGATCGAATTTTAGATAAATTCGTGTTTTCCTACTCACTGGACGGGCGGCTTAAGATTTAGGTGATAAGGGGCAGCTGTCCTTAGATCCGTGGGTCTGTAACCTTCGACCTTTTGCTTAAAACTATAAGGTTGGGAGTTGAGAAATAGGTTGGGCTACTTAGACTTTGGATCTCTGGGATGACGTCATGACAGGAAGTGGCAAATAGGATACTATTCTTTATGATATACTTACATATTTTCATGTGGTAAGTGTAACGCGGGACGACCTGGACAAATTTGATAGTAACTGGGCTGACGGTGCACAGGATCGAAGGGTGTGGAAGGAAAAAGGGGAGGCCTTTGCCCAGCAGTAGGAAACCAAATAGGCTATTTTAAAAAAAGTGTAACACCCTGACCGGGGCTCTATGTATATTTGAATAATTTCAAAATGTGTTATTTATTATAATTCTGAGATTCTAAGTACACTAGTTGAAGTATAAATTCTAGTATAAAACAAAATGCCATTAAATTATTGAATAAACTTTTACAATTCACCATAAAACAGATTAAGTGCTACAACCAAACGTTTATTGGTACAATTGAACAACGACCCCGCATCAATGGGATTATTCCTGTGCCGGTACGCTAGAACTAATTGGTAACAAAGACTGACCGCCATGTTGGAAATAGATTCCTATTTTAAATTTAAAAATCGAACACAATATTCAACTATCCGTGCTACGGACGCCATAGCACCTTTGCGTTGTAAAATTATAGAGTACGGTGAACTAAAAGATAAATCAATATTTTATAAATTTATGTTTGTTTTATGAAATTTAGTCTTGTCTATATGAGATTGCTGTGACATCCTTCTAGGTCTGCTTGTATTTTAAGCTACTGTTGAAAAAAACATATTATGGTCCTTACTAAAGCTGCCAAGACTACTAAGTGTTTCCATCGTGGTAGATGGTAGATAGCGATACCTTGGTAGATTGACTGAATCATCTCATTATTTTCCATATACTGAATCAAAGGCTTTTCTTTGTGAATCATGAAAAGCTGTGACCAAACAAATTATTGAGTCAAAAGTTGAATACGTTGCGTCCAATAGTTCTGTCCCGCTTTCACACAACGCTCCGTCCCTGTCAGTACAGTCGCGCACACATTAGGGTACATGTATAAGCTGCTTATTGTATTTTTATAGTTATTTTGATCGGCGAGCACACTGGCATTATTGTATGGATTATCCGGCATGAATACAAAATGGGGTATTACGTTATTGTGAGCGAATGTACACAGCTGATGGCTGGTGGAAACAAAGCTATTCGATGGTTGCGAATTGAAGGTAAAATTGTATTGTTACGTTATATTTTTTAATAACTTGTAAATATGGCCGCGTGTGCACGTTTAAAGAGTCTGTTCTGTCTGATGTTGTTATTTGATTGAGCTTTTAACTAAATCATTTTAAAGTGAATAAGGTTAGTGGATGGTTAAATTATTGCATTGCATTAAAATAAAATCTTACCAGTTAAGAGGAGAGTATAGCTTCGCGATCCTAGCGAAATAGGTATTTAGGAAAAGTATTGCTGTCGCTCGTGCACTCGCCCGCGCCGGGCACCGCACACACACATGCAAGTAGCGTCACGCACACATCGATGGACGCTGCCGCGCCGCCACCGCCGCCACCGCCGCCACCGCGCCGCCCCGCGCCGCGCCGGTTGGCGAGAAATTGCGACCAAACACGGAGTGTCTTCGTCTTACCTTCATATTATTATTTCTGTGTTGTGATTGTGAGTTGTGACTTGTTTGTGAGCGAAACTTGAAATTATTGAAGATAAATAGAAAAAAGTATAAGTAATTAGTAATAATTTCATGTGAGTAAGTATTTTATTATGTAGGTAATTACCTACCTAGTAACGAGTTAGTAGGTAAGTACATAAAATGGATTTTTGATTATTGGAAAATAGACCTTTTGCCGGTACTTGGACTATCATTTTGTATGCAAGGTTATTTAGATCTATATATGCAGTGAATCTAAAAAACATTATGATAGTTTTGTAAAAATATAAGTTTATAAGTACCTACTAACAAAGTTTCGGGGCTGTTTATAAATGTTGAGTTGTCTTAGTATTTATTTCTTTTAGCATGAGAAGCAAAAGCAAGGAGTCTAAACTTTCAAGCGAGACACTCGAGCTTATGAGGCAGAGACGCGAATTTCCGTCGGCAGGTGACACTTCGTCAGAACTACGGGTACTCAACAAGCGTATAAAGAAGCTGATACGAAGAGATCTCCGTTGGTCCAACACACGCGCCATAGAAGCAGCAATTGAGCAAAATCGGGGGTCAAAAGTCTTCGTTCAGCAACTTGGGAGAGGCCACTTGACGAAGTTGAGGTCTGCAGATGGTAATATCGTTGTCTCTAAGCCGAAGGTTCTTGCCGAAATCGAAGGTTTTTAAGGACAACTTTATGCTTCACATGCGCAGAAGTCTGTGGCTCAGCTCACCGATTCCAGAGCGCCACTAATACGCCACTACACTGACGACATCCCTGACGTCGACATAGGCGAGATTAGGATAGCCCTTGAGCAGCTTAAAAACAACAAGGCTCCGGGTGAAGACGGAGTTACTACAGAGCTTCTGAAAGCTGGAGGTATTGCAATCCTCGAACAGCTCCAGAGGCTCTTCAATTCGGTTCTTCACATTGGCATTACACCGGAGGCATGGTCTGAGAGCGTCGTGGTATTGTTCTTTAAGATGGGTGACAAAACCCTTCTGAAGAACTATAGACCGATCTCGCTTTTAAGCCATGTATAGAAGCTGTTCTCAAGGGTTATCACGAACCGTCTTGCCCAATAGTTAGACGAGTTTCAGCCCCCAGAGCAGGCTGGGTTTCGAAAAGGCTTTAGTACAATAGACCACATCCACACAGTAAGGCAGATTATACAGAAGACCGAAGAGTATAATCAGCCTTTGTGGACTATGAAAAAGCCTTCGACTCCATCGAGACCTGGGCAGTTTTGGAATCCTTGCAGAGATGCCAAATCGATTGGCGCTATATCGAGGTTTTGAGATATCTGTACAATGCCGCTACTATGACTGTCCAAGTACAGGACCACAAGACAAGACCTATCCAACTGCAACGTGGAGTGAGACAGGGGGATGTGATATCTCCGAAACTGTTCACCAATGCATTGGAAGATGTATTTAAGACGTTGGACTGGAAAGGACATGGCAAATGTATAAATGGCGAGTACATGTCACACCTCCGCTTCGCGGACGACATCGTTATTATGGCAGAATCTCTGCAGGAACTCAGCTGGATGCTAAGTGGCCTAAATGCTGCGTCATGTACAATGCTCACATCAAACCGGAGCCGGTCGCCGTTGGTGAGGCAACAATCGAAGTTGTGCAAGAATATGTCGACCTCGGGCAGACACTGAGGAACACAACTTCGACAAGGAGGCTGCAAGGCGCATCCAACTGGGTTGAGCTGCATTCGGGAAACTTCGTCACATATTCTCCTCGGACATTCCTCAGAGCCTGAAGATAAAAGTCTTCAACCAGTGCGTCCTGCCAGTGATGACGTATGGTGCAGAGACGTGGACACTGACGGTAGGACTGGTCCACCGATTTAAAGTCGCTCAGCGTGCTATGGAGAGAGCTATGCTTGGGGTTTCTCTGATGGATCGTATCAGAAATGAGGTTTTCCGTCGGAGGACTAAGGTTACCGACATAGCTGTCAAAATATGCAAGCTGAAGTGGCAGTGGGCTGGTCATATCTGCCGAAGAACCGATAACCGTTGGGGTAGACGAGTTCTCGAGTGGAGACCACGAACAGGCAAACGCAGCGTGGGACGCCCTCCTGCCCGCTGGACTGACGACCTTAGGCGGGTGGCGGGTAGTGGTTGGATGAGGAAGGCCGAGGACCGAGTGTTGTGGCGCTCCTTGGGAGAGGCCTATGTCCAGCAGTGGATGATTATTGGCTGATGATGTCTTAGTATACTTACCTAAGTAATTATATCATAGAATACATTTTATTATTCGCTTTTGTGGCCTCAAGTCAATTTATAGTAAGTATTTTTTTTTTTTTTTTTTTTTTATTTGTCTATTTTAAGATCAACAAACAGTAGTACAGTGTATGTTACAAATCATGGCATTAAAACATTATGGTATTAAATCAATGTACTACCAACACAGTTAACCACGGATTACAAAAGTAATTACAAAGTAAGTAAGTATTATATTTTTATGTAAGTAACTATGTTAGTTTAGATGTAAGTAAATAAAATTTCCTAAGTAACCTAATCCATGTTGAGTGAGGATTAAATATAATATAGTCACTATTCATTTTTTTGCTTGAAAACCTACTAGTACTTTAAACTTTTCGTATTCACATCTTTTTATATACAGGGTGTCCCAAATTAAAGTGCACATCCAAATTATAGTGACTTAATTTGTTATTCTAAACAACTTTTGTTTTACGACTTATGTAAATTCGTGAAAAAAAAAATCTACTGTCTATAGTAAAAAATCTCATAGCCAACAAAGTTTCTATGAATTAGCAAAAATAAAATTCGCAAACAATCAAAAGTCTTAAAACAAAAGATGTTTAGAATGACGAGTTGTGTCACTATGATTCGGATGTGCAATTTAACATGGGACATCCTGTATATCTATAGATATCGATAACGCAGGCGGGATCCCATCTCTACTATCGACTTCACTATGGACATCCCTATCGTACGTGTGCTTTGCTTCCCCCCCCGACCCTCAATCGTGCGATAGAGAGCACTGCAGCTCGGGACTGACAATAGGTACTTTTCTTGATGAAATTCTGGTTTTGGGAGAAAACGTTTTACACTAACTAAATATCAACCAATCTCTTTGATTTTAGTGTCAATCGCTTCAGCTTAATATATTCTAGGTTTATAGGTTTCGTTTTTTTAAAAAAAATACGTTGTTATTGATCCAAAAACGGCTTAATTCAACAAAGTCGCAATCACAAAAAAAACATTATTTGAGGTGCCTATAAGTTTGAATCTATAGAAAATTTTGAAAAAAGGAAAACCTATAAACCTAGTTATTCCTTGTGTCAATAACATATTAAAAAATCATGGAGATTGGATAATATTTAGGGGTAGTAAAACGTTTTCTCTTTTTGTATGGACGAGCAAGTGCTATACTCTACTCTTAAACTTGATTAGTATAGTTACTTACTCAAATAAAATACTTAGACGGCTTTTCATCTAGAAGTGTATCTGATAAACAGCGTATGAAATTTGTACGTTTTAAAAATAAATACAAATATATGTGAGTATGAGCCATATAAGTTAGTACAATTTCGGAAATTCGATATAAGTACCAATTATTGGTATATAAATTATAAACAATACTCATGGTAGTAGCTTTTTCACAACTTAATTTATGAATAGAAGACCTATTGTCTAAAACTTAATTCTAAAGATCGTAAAGTAAAAGAAAAACATTCACATTGCACTAAATCACGAGCTGTTTGAATCAAAAACAGGTTTCATACAAAACCCATCTAAAACCGCTGTCTCAGTCTTTAGCAGTACATAAACATAGAAAAACCACTTGACTCAAACTTTTTAATACCACATGTGGTGGAGACCCTAACTTGAAACCATTTAGATAGAACCCGTAACTTCCAACAGCTATAAGAGCAATGAGACCAAACAGCAATGGCCGAAAGGTAAATTTATAACAACGATATTGTTATCACGTAGGCAAAGACGGTAACAAACAATAAAACTAATTTTTATGTCTGGTAACCCTAGCGTTAATAAATTAAAAAGTTAGCTAGGGCTGCGAAACAATGGCACTTCACCCTGTAACCCGGTAGAAATCCTTTTCAACCCTAGGTAAGTAATAGAAACTGAAACTAAGATTGTTAGGGCTGGCTTTTTGATCCTACGTATTGGTAATTTAAAACAATGAGGTTACTTTATTACGTAATCTAAGGAATATTATGTAAAATGTTTATAAATGAATAGAAATATAATAGAATATATCATATAACAGAATAGAATATGTCTTTAGTGGTCATCAGTAAACAGTTTATACAACCTCTTGGTTCTAGTGATTTGATTTTGATTTTTAAAATATCTTTATTGGCATAAAAAAGTTACATATGACATAAGATTATACAACAAAACTTACGGCAACAACATGTAGGTAAAATGCTTATAAGGCTGAGACATTCGATGCCTATTAAAACTTTAAACTGATAATATAAAAGGGGTACATGTATGGAAACTAATAATTTTAACTAACATAATTTGCTGATTTGGTAGGTACACCAATTTGTTTAACACAACATGCGTTTGTAACATTAATAATTATATAATAATAAAAGTAAAACCTACCTAAGTACGGTTTACGGTTGTTAGATATTTTTGGTAACTTTATAAACTATATTTTAACATTTAAACATACCATCTTGGTTCTAGTGCTTGTCAGCTAATTGATTAACAAACCAGCAATTGGCTAGTCAAGTAGGTACTGATAACTACTACTTACGTGAACCGAGTACAATAATCCTAAATTATTTTAAACTCCACTTTTCGTGTCGTTTGCTAGTGAAAATGTTACTCTGACTCCGAACCCTGTAGCTTTGGCAAAGAAGGGTTGCACTTATTGGGTGTGTACACACTACAGTTTTGTACTCAACCCCAAATTAATTTTTGAGAACAAAATCCATTAGCGAATTAATCTTTTTTGTGTCCCCGCACCTATTGTTTAGGGTTGTCACATAATTTAAATTAAGAACTCGATTCGAGCCGTTTCAAAACGATAGGGCGTTCCAGCACTCTCTGTTTTCTTCTATAGTCTATGATTTATGGTGCCACGTTGTCTATACTCTCTGTGCTTGTAAAGAGATATATTTATTTGTATTTTTTGCTTTTAATGTTCGGGTTTTAAGTATAATTTGGAATGTTATTGTTGGTGTCGTTTATGGATTTATTTATGACAGTGAAAGGGTTATGTGGATAACAGTTTTATAACTCATACTCATAACTTATTGATGCGTCTGTTATTGCAGAAAATACTTTAAGTATTTTTGTTTAGTCTATAAGTTAGATTTTTTTCTGTTTGCATTGATAATTTTCTCGTAGCTGTGTATCTTATGCATTGGTAGAGATATAATTAATAAAGAGAATTAAAAAATCACAAGACAATAGAGATAACAAAGGCATTATGATTATTATATATAATTATGTAAATGTAATACCTACCTATATATCTTAAAGACCTAAAACAAAAAATGAATCGTATTTCAAAAACCGGCCAAGTGCGAGTCGGGCTCGCGCACAAAGGGTTCCGTAGCTTAAATCAACCTATCTCAAAAACTATAAGAGATACTTTGATCAAACCAAAAATCGTTGAAAGAGTTAATTAGCATGCATCACCTATCTATTTTTTTTAGAATTTTATACCCCGTAGTTATAAAAATAGAGGGGGGGGGGACATACTTTTTACGACTTTGAGAGCTGATATCTCAAAAACCGTTCACTTTAAGAAAAATGTTTTTTAGAAAACTTTATATCATTTTAAAAGACCTTTCCATTGATACCCCACACGGGTATGTACATCGAAAAAAAAAATTTCATCCTTCAGTTACATGTATGGGGGGCCCCACCCCCAATTCTTTTTTTTACTATTTAGTGTCATATTTTTGTAGCGGTTCATACAACACATATTCCCATCAAATTTCATCACTGTAGTACTTATAGTTTCCGAGTAAATCGGCTGTGACAGACGGACAGACGGACAGACGGACAGACGGACATGACGAAACTATAAGGGTTCCGTTTTTGCCATTTTGGCTACGGAACCCTAAAAAGGAACGCAAGTTCGGCCGAACGCAACCGTAACCAAATCACGACCATTCATCAGGATTAACCAAGTTTATTGTGTCCTTACGAGTTTAAATAACATAAATATAAAACTCCGTTTCATGAAGAATAACAAGAAAATCTTCCAAACTCAACAATACAAGTCAACAAGAGAAATAAAATATCGACGCTTTCAATAGGGTAACATTACCGGCAGACCAAATTTACTCACTATTAATTCACGCCATACTAAGCTTTATATTTGAAGAAATAAGGTCCAGACCAGGCGTAAGGGTTGCATGGTCATCAATATTGGTAGGGGCCCCGTATTTACATTTGGCCGAAGGAAAGTTTTTTTTAAGGAATAATCGAATGTATAGAAGCTCGGATTGAAAATATGGGAAAGCTCTCGGGAAATGTGGTTGAGTTTCGGTTTTGGGGGTCCTGAGTTGTCGTGGTCACTGTTTATTTAAATTGTTTCTCATTTGCCTGCCATCATAAATAATACCAGGTAAAATTATAAGTAATATTTTTAAACTATGTACTTATGTAAGTATCATCTTGTTATGCTTCCAAAAATGATGAGGCTAACCTAAATGAACGTACAATGGGAGATTTTCTTTTGACGTTCAAAAGTTCCAAAAGTTGGCATTCGGCCTGTCGTTTTTTATAAGCTGCATTCTTCTGAGGGGAAGGAAGATATCATAAATGGTACAAAGCTATCTAAAACTAGTTAACACTTAATATTATGCATAATACCTATAACAGCTAGTTATTGCATATGGTTGAATTCACATCCATCGGGTTTTTGTATTGGCAGAAAGGACTGGAATACATGCCGGCTAAAAAAAATGCAGGGCTGCTGAGTATGAAGTTTTACTAGCGCCATCTATAATCGGTTATTGTCTATGGTTGAAAATCTCCCATTAAACTCACAAATCCGCGAGTTACATTCAATTGCTAAATACCAACCATACTTACAAGAAATCAGTTTCAATTTACGCACCTCATAACAATATTCTCGGCCGAACAACGGCACAATGCGACAGAATTGCTCACTGCCTCTTAAGGGTATCTTTTGATTTCTATGAAATTGCGGGACATTCTTACCTTACAGTGACTACCCACATGAAACTGCGAGGATACGCGGCGGCCTTAGATTAAGAATATACGATCAAGATGGTAAGTATGTCACAAACAAAAACACAGAGAAAAACGAACCAAGTTTTGTTTACTGAAAAACCGTTTTAAGTTCAACCTAATGACAATCATTGTACCAACGAATATAGTCACAAATCTTCTGACCGAACTAAGTAGTTCAAAATAACAGCTTAGTAAGAGCAGACAGTGAGGTGTTATTTTGCCGAGACGTTTCTTTTGCACTGACACTCCATCTAGTTTAGTATTATATATAGTATACCGTTGGCTGCGGCGGCGGCTGTAACTCCGTGAAACTCTACCAACAATACGGGCGTAATTAATGGCATGATGTTGGCAACACTGGATAAAAAATGAAAATTAAGAAGGTATGAAGGTTTCCATTACAGTCATGAATAGTTGGAATTCTACCAGTGACGGAGTCATATAGGAAAATCATTAGGTAAACACTATGTCATCATACTGCACTCACGAGTGTTTTATAGGTAAGTTCAGAGAAATGATAGCAATGTGGATGCAGCATAAGGTATAGTTGATACGGCCCTTGCGGAAGTCTTTAGTATACCAAAAAAAAAACACTCACTCCTTGTACTAATGTACTCCTTGCGGGGTAGGCAGAGGTGCATTGCTGCACCCACTTTTCACCAGTGTTATGTTAGTCCCAATGTAATAGGGGGCGGGCCTATTGCCATTTTACGGGCACATCCAAGTCCCGAGAACAAATATCTGTGTTTAAACAAATATCTGCCCAAGCCGGGAATCTTCAACCTTCGGCTCAGTAGTCAGAGTCACTAACCACTACGCCATTCGGTCTTCCAGTTACCATAAGTGATAATCCTAACTTCCTAACTAATATTATAAATGCGAAAGTAACTGTGTCTGTCTGTCTGTCTGTCTGTCTGTTACTCTTTCACGCCAAAACTACTGAACGGATTTGAATGAAATTTGGTATACATACGGTCTAGACCATGGGAAAGAACATAGGCTACTTTTTATCCCGGAATTCCCACGGGAAAACTTTTTAAGGCGAAGCGAAGCGCGCGGGAACAGCTAGTAATTCATAATTAGTCCCTAATAGTGTAGCTACAAGCAGTACACAGATTCTGCTGCACTGTTTCAAATAAAGGGGTTGTAATTCATCTACAGGGGGTAGTCTTTTATCATCATTTTCAATACTTTTTGGTTAAAGGTAATTTGTATTGATTGTAAACGCAACAAAAGGGTAAATTGTTTGTACACAATAGTATACGTTTTTGTATAGAAATGCGGGTGACAGTTTCGTATTGTTTAGTTAGTGTCGCATTGTATTTTGGGTAAATTTTGTTTTCGGCTACTTTTACAAAAATATTAACCGCACCATTACTTTGCTTGTCGAAAAACTATTAAGTATAAAGAATCTATTCGTTTTTTTTTAATTAGCCTCTTTAGTTTCCCACTGCTGGGCAAAGGCCTCCCCTTTTTCCTTCCACACCCTTCGATCCTGTGAACTCTCAGCCCAGTTATTATCAAACTAATCCAGGTCGTCCCGCCATCTCCGTCTCGGCCTGCCTCTCCGCCGGCGCCCGTATTCGTACTAAGTATTTATTGTTTACTGGGTACAATTTCGCACATTTAAAAAGAATTAAAGAATCATGTAGGTAGACAATATAGTTAACTTTATTTAATGTTAAAACATGGGTGTAAGCTTTCCCTGCATACGAGTATAAGAAAACATTACTGCTATATGAGAATAGCTAAGCTTACCTTATGATAAATTCTAGCAGTGTTATAGCTTAAAACTACAGTATAAACATTTTATAGTGTAGTTTTGTTTAGTAAGTATAATAATACACATATACATAATTTCATTTAAATTAGCCTATGCCAGTTACTATTCGCACCCAGTAATCCAAAATTGGACCGTCAGTCCGATCTGAAGTTACCTTCAGGATAGAGCGGTGGTAGCTCAGTCGGGTAAGCGCCCGCTTCTCACGCCAGAGATGCAGGTTCGAATCCCGGCGCTGACATGTACCAATGAGTTCTTTTAACTTAAGTACAATGTATACCATCGCTCTTACGGTGACGGAAAACATCGTGAGGAAACCTGCATATCTAGATCTAGCACATCTAGATATGTGAACCCACCAAGCCGCAGTGGACCAGCGTGGTGGGAAATGGTCCAAGCTTAGGAAGACAGTTTAGACCTTGGGGATATGCACAAAGGTTCCACTCGAGGGAGCCAGGTGCAGGTACTTACACCCCTACAGAGAATAGAATAGAATACCTTCAGGATGCAGTTAGACGGTCGCACAAACTAGTGAAAAAATGAGCATCGATAGAGAAGCAACTCCTTTTCACCTGATCGCATAAAAATCGGCAGAACGACTGTGAGAACATTCCTTATGCACATCAGCATCCTAAAGGCGTATTTTTACTGCACTTCTGCTTCTTCTTCTAGTGCCGTTTCCTGTTGGCAATCATTACTAAACTTTTACTGCACATAAAGCCAATATTTTTCACTAGATCTCTAATTAAACATCCGAAGCTCGCAAACTGTCCTCGTTTTACCTGCATGCGCAGGCGCAGGCGACGCCGAGTCTGCCGCGGAGGAATGCGGTCCGGGGGGTCCCTCCACCTTACGGAAAACTAACTTTCGAACCGAGCTACGCAAACCACCACTCTATCTCCTTGTAGTAAACGTCCAGATTGCATGACAGCTCCCGTTGGTATGTTTATTGTCGAGCTAGAAAGTCGAAAGGACCGGGTTTGATGCCCGCCATTGTAAAGGGTATGTGTTATTGATGCATGCAGGCTCGTCGTACATCTGTAGAGGTTTGTTAATAGAATCGACCTGACTTTTCATTCTTTGACTTCTTATAATGTAGGTACCTACATACTTATACTTACTGTTCTTATGGACGTAGAGATAATTAAAATATTTCGTCTTTATAAATTATCATCATCTGAGTTTGATTGAACTGAAGCCGATTTTAAATGAAAAAAAAACTAGATAATATCAGCAATTTCAAACCATACATTTTCTTGCTGAAAATAGCTAATTAGAAATTTTTAATAATTATAAATTTGAATTTTTGCCTTCAGAATCGACATTATAATCTACCTATTAATAAATCCGTAGAACAATAACAACATTATATCCGAATAATCCGTACACCCAGAATAAGTATTGCGTAGGTGTTTTAGATGAAAGCTAAAGAATGCAGCCACCTGTGTGCAGGAGTTGAAGTGTTGGCAGGTGATTGTCGAGTGTTTAGGTTCGATTCCCGACACACGTTTGTTATTGATACTTATTGAAAATCATAACGTGTGGGTGGTATCGAATAAATGCATATTTGTTATGTATAGGATGGATTTGTGTTAGTGACCTACGCAAAGGTAAGCATTACATAATATAGTACGTTAAATATATACTTTGAATTATAGCAAATATGTTGACGTAGACTTAAACCCTCTTTCACAATGTCTGGTTAGTCGCTACCTGTCGGATAAAATACATGCTGTCACTGTCTAAAAAATAATTACAGAGAGCGACAGCATGTATTTTATCCGTCAGGTAGCCACTAACCAGACATTGTGAAACAGGTCCTTACAATTATAAATTCCAATTTCTAACAAAGCATTAATTTAATGTTTCAATGTTGTTTAATTTAAAATGTGTGCCTTCTCAATTTGGTAGCCTCCTCTTAACTCTACAACTATTAACCCATTTGTACTAAATACTTAATATGAAAGACAATAGCGTAGGATAATATATCAACTATACAGATTTTGAGTTCCCTCCATCTTGGTAAAAAACTGACGGCTTAGAAAAAATATAAAACACGGCACAGTAAAAACAATATTTGCAGTAATGCATATCAAAACAATGGGTGGGTTTAAATGTGATTGTGCTGTAATTGACAATTAAAAAGGCTGTACCGATTTTGACTAAACACTGCTAAAACAAACAAACCAATCAAGCAAATAAAACCATATTTTTAATACTTACGCCTTTTCTCTGCCATCTTGGCCGTTCGGTTTTGATTTTTATGAGATTATCACGAATTTACTTACTGATGTTCCGACCTTAACTGTGTTCTCGCCGTTTAAGATGTGACGCTGATAATAAACAATGATTTTGACAAAAGACCCGCTGTGGGCCTACGTTCTGTAATTTTTTTGGGTTCTTTAGATATTTGAGGAAACGGACAAGATAATAATATAAAATAATTTTGTTTTTTTTAATTTGTAAAATATACTTACATACATATACATAATTATGCACTCACGACTGTAGTCTCCGAAGGGGTAGTCAGAGGTGGCTCACAGGCGAGCCACCCACTTTTCGCAGCACATTTGTACTCACGTGATAGGTTGCGAACCATATCGCCGTTTTGGGATAAAGTAAAATATACTTATAGGTAGTTTAGTATAAGTAGATAAGGTACCTATATTTAAACTTCACATTCTATACTTAATAGAATTATTTAGTTAGTTACTTAATTATTAAATAAATAAATAAAATAATTGATTTCAGTTTTAGAATGTGGAAAGATCTTAAACAAGAGTGTGATTATTCATGATGACTGATGCTGTACGGATGAGCATTCTTTTAATAAGAGATACAAGACAAAGTTCTATATTTTTGAGCAAAAATCCAAACAGTATTCATAAAAAATATGACTGACATGTTAGCTGATCTAACTTGCTAATCAACTCTAGTTTAGTTATATTGTTTGTTACCGGCACGCTAAGAAGAAGAAACCCAGCAGCAAACGCAAAAACGCAAAAAATACAAAAACCCTGCGGAACCCTCCAAAAATTTTGATTTTATGTTGCCTTATCTTTTTTGTTCACCGCTTTGTCTTTACCGCATCACTCGGCCGTGACGGACTAATAATTTACCGTATATTTATTTATAATAGTCACTTTTATGAATAATTACTTCAAATCTTTTTGATTTATTCTTTCATGTCCCTTTGAAATTTCTTGTTGTTTGTTTCTTGTGTACTGATTCGTTCTGGTGAACAATACCCCGTGTTGACCACTGACACAGTGTAGACTTAGAATAGAAATGGCAGTCGACGTATAACTTCATGTAAGTGTAATAGTTACAGATGTATTCAGAGTCGTTATAACGAGAGTCATTCATTAAGAGGTGTGCCTTCACCATTGAGAATTGCCAGCTCTCTTAATTCTGTAACTATTAAGCCATTTGTACCGATCTTTTAGAAATTGAGCCATTAGTAAATTATTAATTGTACGTTGGCCTTCATATTGTTTTTATTCAATTTCATATTTTATGATCAGTACTGATGACTAAATTCTATTGGTGCAGATGTAATGCAACCTCTTTACTGTTTTTGTAAAAAAACAGACTTTCAAACTTATCTCCTACCCTTCATATTAATGTATGTATTAGAATACCACTGCAATGTTTTTATAAATAAATAATAATAATAATTTCAAGAAATCCTCAAGTACGTACTGGCTGCTGGTAGCTACTGACTCTATACCCTCCCACAGGGCAATGACACATAAAACCTCACCTTCTACCTGATTGTACTCACACAATACTGTATTAGGAGATAGCGATCTTTTCAATTAACATTTTGAATTGTCTTCAAGAGACAAATAACCGCTCGTCCCACGGTGAGTTAAGAGCAGGCCCTGTAGCACAAGGCACTATTAAGACGTGACAAGAGTTCTCCGTCGCGCTCGCTCTTGAGGCTACGCGATGTGAGTGAGCGCGATGCAAAACTCTTGTCGTGTCTTCAATGAGCCCCGTACTAGCCCTGGAGCGGTGGTTCAGTGGAAAACGCATCCTCTTCTCAAATAAAAGACTGGGTTTGAGTCTTGTTACAAGTATGATAAGGATACAGATTGACGTCCGAATGGCGTAGTGGTTAGTGGCCCTGACTGCTATGCCGAAGGTCACGGGTTCGATTCCCGGCTGGAGCAGATATTTGTTTAAAGACAGATATTTGTACTCGGGTCTTGGGTGTTGATATTTAATATGTATCTATCTCTCTATTTTTACCTCTAATTTTTTGGTTAAATAAACATTTTTTTCATTTTTTCATTTTCATCTATGTATTTGTGTAAATATATCAGCTGTCCGACACCCATAACACAGGTTCTGCCTAGCTTGGGGTCGGATGGCCGTGTGTGAGATGTCCCCACATACACATATATATATATATATATATATATATATATACATATTATATTATTATTATGATACAGTGTCAATATGAGAAATAGGCACACCTAGTTTAATCAGCATAGATAGTGAAATACCATTATAGATCTATTCAAACTTTACAGTCACTAAACAGCTACGAAATGTCACACAGTCATTCTATAATGAAACGTCGGATTCCGTGAAAGGAGACGTTTTTATTACGATGCTACTGTGATTTAACACTGAACGTTGTAAAATGTTAGGAACGGACAGGCGGTAGAATGATGATATACAGGGTCCAATTATATAACCGTCGTAACCTGGCCCCTCTTCTAATGAGCAGCTACCGATAGCGGGGACAGAGTTAGGAAGTTACAGAGAAGGACATCAAAAATGGTGGGTTGATTCAACGGAAGCAGGTAAAGGTTAACTAGTGTATTTTTTTATCCCTTAATACTAGATCATAATAATAGGAAATAGTTATCGTCCGGGCTGAGACCCGACAATATAGAGTCAGTAACGTGAAGAAAGTTTTTTTCGATGTCTCTACTAGGTAAATTTGTAGTAAAACTTTTTAAAATTGAGCTGTTGTTTAATTGTTGGCGCAGTCCCCATAAACCATAGAGCAGCTCTACATTTGATCTCTGATGAACTCAGTCTGACCAAATTATTTAAGGTACAAACTGTGCGACTATAAAACTACTATTAAAAGGTATCTCTTAAACACGTTATAGTGACGTACCCTTAGGTCGGCAGAGGCAGATTTGCTGCGCAGACTTGTCGCTAGTGTTACTTCTATGATATAAATTCGTTCATAGTTCTATATTAATCGTATGAATGTAGTGTTAAGACACATTTACAATACCATAAAGGGATTTTAATTAGAGATTTATCAGACGATCATTTTCTATATACCTACCATACAAATTTTTGTTATAAACGTCTACTGTTTGAACTTGTTTACGTCGAATAAAAAAGAAAATAAGTAATAAATGTTGCTAAATAAATGCAATCATACAATATTTAACAAAATATTTTATTAACATATTATTTTTATGTTTTAATCCACAGTCAGATAAGACTAGCTTCAGTGAAAGCAATACATACAAGCATGTTTTAGCTATATAGATACATACATGCTGCACACACTCAACGGTCCCAAAGGGGTAGGCAGAGTCTACGGATATCCACGTGCCACGATCCTGACTTACTTCTTTAATTAGTCTATAATTATTGTTAAACAGCCTAATATTGTGTACAATAACCTATTATTGCGCCTATTTAACATTATATCAGTTAACTATCATCGTGAGCTTTTATAACTTAGGCACGGTGATAAAACCACAATAACACTATTCCCGAAAATAGAACTGTGACCAATTCTTAGTTTGTCAGTAACAGACCGCAAAATTTATGCATTGAGCTAAATATTATAATACAATAATTAATATTAACCACAAAAAGGTGCAAAACGGACATTCTTTGCATACCCCATCTTTTGTCCGTTCGGTCCTCAAAACAGCACACAGACAGCATAAAACTACGTGTCATAAAATTGATATGGATACAGATCATAAATTTTACGAGCCTTCTTCGATATTTGCGATGTCCGAACGAGTCTGGTGAGGTCATTAGGTCTCCCAAGGTCACGCAGCGGTTTATGGGACTCAATTGGACTTTTTGGCAATGAAAAAATATGGAATAATATGAGAGGGATCCTTAGCAGAAGTAAATTGGCGGATTAAGCTTATATTACACTATATAGTGCGTCTGATCATTTGTATTTTGCCCAATTTCTAGTATTCTTCTTCTCCTAATGCCGTCTCCTAGCGAAGGTTGGCAATCATCCTGCTGATTTCCGTCCTGGAGCCTGGAGGCCATTTCTAGTATTATGTGCGTATATGCTATCGTTAAAGGATTTACGTTACAAAGGGTGTCTGAAATCTTCATTTCCGATTGCAGACCGATATTTTTATCTTTTTCAGAAAAGAGGAACTATGAACAACCGAAACGTGTCTCTTCTACAGAACCATTTTATATACAACCAATTAAGGCTTTACTTTTTACTGCCATAGATACGTCGTAATGAGGTGCTATTAAAAACGGAGGATGTGGGGGCACTTATTTGAGTTTTTAATTAATATTAACACCAGTAGCTGTTAATTTGTCCTCCATTTGCATAAGCGGCCTCTTTCATATCCGGATGGAAATTCCATCGAAGAAAGAAATTGGAGATACAAGATATGATATGCTGCCTTAATTGATAGAATTGATATAAAAATGTTGAAAGCTTGAAATTTTTTTGTTGCACAGCAGTGTGTTTACAAGTTTTGTTTTTTTTTTATTTATTCCTATCAGTTTTTTGATTGAATAGGCAATAGTGAATACCTACTGTGAAGTATGAAGCAAATTAACCGTTGGCTTTATTTTGTATGATTTTATTAAATTAAAAATAAAGTGAAAAAATATGTATTTTGCAGTATTTTGTAAGCTTTACTTTTAAAGATAATGCAAGGAACAGTGGTGTCATAATATCTTTTTTGAAACTTGTAGTACTTACTAGTAAACCTTATTGTGTTTATAATGGTATTGTGTCAAATAGGATAGGTACATAATTATCTAATACAAAATAGATAAGGATATAGTAAAATCTCCGCATACCATATTATAGCAAACAAAATGTCAAGGTATTACAATAACACATGGGTCAAAAAATAAAGTTTAAAAAACGACTGAAAAATATTAAATTATAAATGACAGCACAATTAGGCTCGCATAGAACGCTTTAAAAATGTCGCCGCGATTCTTTTTCGCATTAATCAAAATACGACTTGGCGGTTTTGATATAAAATTAAATTAGGAACGGAATAAAGAAAAAAGCCACTGCATTTAATTCAACGTGTCAACGCAAATTAGTTTGTATATTTTGTTCTTATTTTAAAAGCGCCCCACTGTGGCTTAAGATTTGAAACGTGTTCCAAATATAAATATCTCAGTGTCATTTGTTTCCTACCGTTTTTTCTACTACTAAGGTGTCTCAAAAGAAAAGATTTAAAAAAAAATGCATTCAAAAATTATGAAAGACAGAATACCGATATTAATTGTTATTTATCCTAACTAGTCCTAACTAATATTATAAATGCGAAAGTAACTGTGTCTGTCTGTCTGTAGTTTTGGCGTGAAAGAGTAACACTCTTTCACGCCAAAACTACTGAACGGATTTGAATGAAATTTGGTATACGTACGGTCTAGACCCTGGGAAAGAACATAGGCTACTTTTTATCCTGGAATTCCCACGGGAAAACTTTTTAAGGCGAAGCGAAGCGCGCGGGAACAGCTAGTTTACTATATTTACATATTATTTACAATTTTATTACGTGCAATACTTTGTTACGAACTATATAGATGGCGTATCAGTGATGGTTTGGCAATAAACAAGATGCGGACAGTGTCTTGCTTTGTTTTTGTATGTGAGACAGCACCATCCTGTTCGTATGATGTAAATCTAAGACTAAGGGACTCACATTTAATTCTAAAGAACTCTTCGGTGGGTGTAGTATTACCTAGTGTATTGGGTATCATCTAGTGTGTAGAAATTATTCTATACTAGCTGTTCCCGCGCGCTTCGCTTCGCCCTAAATAGTTTTCCCGTGGGAATTCCGGGATAAAAAGTAGCCTATGTTTTTTCCCAGGGTCTAGACCGTATGTATACCAAATTTCATTCAAATCCGTTCAGTTGTTTTGGCGTGAAAGAGTAACAGACAGACAGACAGACAGACAGACAGACACAGTTACTTTCGCATTTATAATATTATATAGTAAGGATTAAACCTTCTTCTTTTAGAGCAATATTACATAATTACCCCCTTATACCCCCTTATTCATAAAAAAAGTTACTGGACGCTTTAGCTATTGAACTGTTCTGTCACTCTCTGACAGAGAACAATTTGTTCTTTGACACGGGGTTTAATAAGGGGGTTACTTCACAACTGTGCTCCTAAGGAATACCGATCAAATACACATATAAATAGGTATACTTACTCACATGTTATATTATAGCGATGAGATTTTTTAAAATGATTCTAAAGTATTCTCATACGATCTTCGCTACAGGAGGTCATCTTGCTACCGTTTCTGAACGATGACGTCATAGTACTGTCGACTCCATCATAAAACAGCCCGAAAGATACGAGCCAATACTGCCCCTGTCCACATTAAAAATAAAGCCACTCATAAAATTCTGCGTTTTTAGGAATTTATTAAGGATGTGAGTTCAAATATTTTTAAAGTTATAACAATTATTTTTGATCACTTTACTCCATAAGGATAAGGAAAATTTGTCTTCCTTTTCCTATCCTATCCTATGGTGATAGATAAAGCCAGAAACTTGATCGAGCTTCACAAAATACCGACACGACATCCCCACGAGAACTGTTATGTAATTTGGATATTGGATAGGTAAGTACAAGGAGGTTAGCGCAGCAGTGCGAAATTCGTAGCAAGAGTGACCCCGCTGGCTAGTCCAGAAAATACAATAACATGGTACTTTGTCTCAGTAACAGCAGCTTGATAATCTAAATAATTATGATCTTCTGAGTACTTCTGACACATCCACAGGTTGAATTTTTTACCGAAATCATACAACTCAAAATACAATTATTTTCAAAAACCCAATTCAAGATCTAATTATTACCATTATTTACATTTAAAGATGTCCCGACATTCCTGCCCACATATAAAATTGGTAAATATATCCTTTACTAATTTAAAACTACTAAACGAGCGATGCACAAATCCCAAACTCAATTCATTGCTGCTATTGCTAGCATTACTAAGAGGAGCAGTCAATGTTAGGCAGCAATGGATGTTTTGTAATTGGAAAAGGTCGCGTTTCGTCACTGACCACAGGTCAGGGTGTAATATAAAGGCGCGCACACAGCGGGAAGGCACGGTGCCACCACAATCGCATAAATTCGACATTTGTCACGGTATTAACACTCGAAAGGGTTTTTATCAAATCGCCTTCTCGTATCCGGTAATCGGAGTTTAAAGAATTAAAAGAGTCCGTAGGTGTGAGAAATACCTAACCGTGATATTTTGTTCGTGGATTCGATTCCTCAGTTTTGTGACTCAGAAGTTTAATAATTTAAGTCTGGAGTTCATAGTACAGTTGGTACACATGTACAAGAAATGGCTATCTGTTGTTGATTTTACCCGATTTTTGAAAATATCTGTTACAAACTAATAAAAACGCTAAAATCCCCCATTAGCAAGTTAAACGCCATCTGTACAACCAAAAATAATCTAATTTACACACTATAGCATCCCAACAATAGACACAAAGCACGATATGAAATATCACAGAGCATATCAATAAAATAAATACATAGAATGCGTTAAAAATCGAGCGAAAAAACGTCCGATTTAAGTAAAGCGCGATTGTTGTGCAAACTTGCGATTCGTCCCGGCTAATGGAGCGATCCACGGCGAATCATTTATTCGTTCATGTGAGCCCTGCCTAATGTTTTAGAAGTAATTCTATTGACTGCTTTTCAGACTAACACATAGTCCGATTTTGTACTCTAAAGTAACGAGAAAAAGTTGTTATTCAATTGGAGTCGTGTTAAAATTGTTTGAGCGCGGTTTTGGCTAATAATGCCGATTTATCGATACGTTAAAACATTATTTTTCAAAATTACATCCAATACACCTAAGTCTTAAGGCTGATTGTTGAAAGTAAGCGATAAAAAGTATTGTCCATTTTTTTTATTTCTATAATGATACTTGTTATTTTGGCAGCTTTTGCGTAAGTCTATTGGAGTGGACTTAAATGCTATTGTGTGTGTGAATTATGAACATTATAATTGTTAGAGGATATGATATGTTATTTCCGTTTTCAAAAGGATATTTGATTCAAATGTCGGCAGTCGGTACCTTTTAGCTTTCGGTGATGATTTACTTCCTGGGATAACATCTTGTATCGGTATTTTAAATAACTACATCGAAGGTAAGTACTCAAGCCCTGTGTTTCATTTTATCTATCGAAAAGAGGAATCATGTCGGACTATAAGCACAAAGAGAAACTTCATTTTAATACCATTTTAAATAATTAACTAAATATTTGCTCATTTGTCTAGTGCTAATAGATAGTTACTAAATATCCAGTCAAATATAGCACATATATTAAAATATAACTGAGTGAAAATGAAGAATGGTAAAAAGACAAACTGGGCCTCAGCCAGCCATACAATTTTAATTACCAAAGCGCATTATTAAAAATAAAAACATTCCAAATGAAGCCGTCTATTAAAATTTCAAAACACCTTTTTATTGAGATACGATCAATCTCAGATGTATTTTGTATTAATCAATCGGTATGCGATGCGGCGAGCTTTAGAGAAAAAACACATGTACAAATAAAAACAAAATGGATTTAAGTAGAGATAGAAAAAAAAACTCATTCATTGAAATACACTATTTAGAAGTTTAGACCATTGTGGCTTTACACTATAACGAACCAAAGACAACTGGTATAAAGTTGAAATTAAAACGATAACACGCCATAAGCGTTCAAGATGACTAGTTCGAAAAGCGGCATCAAAAAACTTACACCTGTGGGATGCCTTCTAAATCCTTTCCATATTTTTATAACGCATTCTTTTGAGACATTCTTTGTGTATTTTAAAAATGGTTTCCGAACTGTTCGCGAGGGTGAGAAGGTAATGATAAATAGCGTTTAGAAACTTGATTGAAACTGTGAATAGGGTCATTTGGTGTTCCGGAAGCCTCGAAATGATTGAACGTTTTGAAACTAAATAAATTCTACGCTGTATATAAAGTTTACAATCACGGTGATACTTTTTCTATTAGTATCGACTTCATAATATGGGTCTATCGAACTATCGGCCCTCTAAAATAGAAATGCAGCGAAGGCGTCGGTCTGTCTGGTTGCGATGGGATTAAACTGGTTCCTTGGCCTTGAATACAATTTAAATACCATTCTTTTCTTCTTTGAGGCAGCCGTATAATGCTGTTATTTTGTTACTAAGCACTTAGGTACATAAAGTTTGAAGCGCGACATAGCTTGAAAATATATATACTTGTGTTGAATATCATTAGTAAATAGTAAATTATATTGTGTGTGTGATATATCCCCGGATCTTACGGTGATGGAAAACATTGTGAGAAAAGCTGCACATCTACATTCAAGATGTGTTGAGTAACCTAAGTGGATTGTACGCATTGAAAAACGGCGATACGGCCTATCACGTGAGTACAAATGCATAGCGATAAGCGGGTGACTTCTTGGGAGCCACCTCTGACTACCCCTTCGGGGATTACTATCGTGAGCATAATTATGTATGTATGAATCCCCGGATTCATAGTACGAACTATCAGTTTACAAGAGGCTTGCGAACGTCATCATGATACTGACATCGTAGATTTTTGATCTTCTGTTATATTCAAAATATTTGGCTAATGGGTAACGGAATGTCTATAACTGGAAACAGTCCACATACATAAAACCTACGCTGCGCATACGCAATACGCATTCCGTTACAAAACAAACCTCAAACCTCAAGTAGTAGCACCATTATTTTCCTTATAATTATGCCTTTAAATCAATTCACCTTTTGACAGCTTCAAGCACACCTCGTTTGGAAGTACTTACGCACATTGTATTCTTTTTCCGTTTGTATAATTCTACCATTCGGTTGTTTAATTCATTGTGACGGACTCATTTTGAGAGGCACGTGGTAGGATAAAGACGTACCCAGGGAGCACTCATTACACTAATGGTCTTGACTTTTAAACAACTTCTTGATAAACGAACAGTAGTTAGAAACAAATTAAGAGATGCAGTGGAAGCGGCCGATAATGGACCTAAACATGACGAAGTAAGAGTAGAAATAGATGATGGGGAGAATGTGGCAAATGAACGAGATGAAAGAATGGGTTATAAAGGTTTGACATTTGAAGTGGCAGATAAATTGTCGGCCTCCAAATTCGTTATTCTGATTTATGTACGGTAATTACTAGCTCGTGGTAAGCGGTAATGGGTCCGTAATGTATCAACTGTTGTTTGTTTAGGAAACACCTTGTTGAGTTCTAGCTTACATAAGCGACACTATGTCACATGAAAATCTTGCAGCCAGCAGGTATAGCTATGAGAAAATATCTGATATGGCCATATTTATTTATGCATTTATCAATATCCTTTTAATTGTTTTTTTTTTATTTACTTTCACAACAAGTGAATATTGTTTCTTTCTACAAGTTTATAATCTGCCGTGAGAACATGTGAAGAAATTGGTTAACCCTTATAAAATAATGTTATCAGCACATTGAAAGGAGGTATTAGAGTGGAAAATTTACTGAAGCGTACACCTCACGAATAAATAAAGAAACATACGGCATCTCTTACGGAATGATAATCTAAATCGTATTGTTTATTTGATCCCTTTCGCCCCTGACTATTGTTCCTTCAGCCCTTGTCTTTGTACTGTATTTCTTTCTGGTCAGATAAAGATACAAAGATTACTATAGCACTTATATTCTTTGTACCTTCAAATATTATTACATTATGTTACTTTGATTGAGGCCTCACAGTGGTACAAGATTTACGCATATTAAATTGAAATTGTTATTTACACGTTAATTGATCACTATTATCATCGATTTTGTAATTGCCCGTGAAGTTATAGCATGGACGGATCTCACACGTTGTTATGTTTGTGAAACTATAAATGATGATTATTATAACTCTAACTCCACAAAAAGCACAGGGCCTATACATCCACAGTTCTTCTCCAGACGTTCCTGTCCTGGGCTCATTCCTTGGCTTCGTCCCGATTCCGACTGAATATGGACTATAAATATAAGGTGTTAGAAAAAATAGTTTACTTATCAAGTATATTGTTGTCATGAAAGGTAGAAGATATAATAATGATGATAACTGCATTAATTATTTTGCGACCGCTATCGCTATTGAGATCTTTTTGCTAATGGCACCTAACTTAGGTCTCAACTCAAACCTCTTAACGACAGCTAATAAAGGCTTTGCAAGTATCTTGAGTATTTCTCGCAGCACTGACAGACATCTCTACGAGGTGGTTAAACGTGCCAGCAGCACGTCCGGTATAAAGGTGTTTATGACTGAGCGCGCCGCCCCAGGCCCTGTTCGTTAGCGTCCCAGTTTTGAGACAATCCAGTTTCACGAATTGCGAGCGAGACACAAAACCATCCGACACAATTCTGACTGAGTAACAATAGAGTTATTGTCATAAAATAGCCAATATGAAAATGACGGGTTGCGAATTCCTTTGTACCGTTCGAACTTTTAGCCATTATGGGTGATTCTTTGTTCGGAATATCCTCAGGGAATCGCCATACCTACACAATGCCACCGTGAAACGTATTTATGACAAGCGCTATGATATGAATGGATAATACTTGGGCACTCATCCGAGCAACAATGGCCCAACATACGCGCCACATGGAGGCAATGTAAACTCGATCAGCGAGCATGCAAATTTAGATAATCATAATTGATGTTATAAAAGATTTGACGCGTCCATTATGGCTCGTATCACTATAGCAGTCGCTGACAAGGATGAAGCCGTAAAAACGAAAATAAATCCATTTTTGACGCGACGGTAAAACGGACGAAATAAAAAACAATACTTTAAACAACGGCATACGTAACATAAAATAACCACAGCGAGCCGACATCACAACGCCTGCCAGCTATTGTCGTGGACCAAATAGAATGAAACAGAAAAGATAAAAGGCAAAGGAAAAAAAGATTGTCGCTTTTCTGTTGTAACAATGCGCCCGTGTCACCGGCTGCGCCCGCCATCTTGGAATCGTGCGCGAGATGCTGCGCGCTGACCGAACTGTTGGCAATCACTGTACTCATTTTATCATTCTTTATAATAAGTGTTATAACTCTAAGCACCTATTAGCTTTAAATATGCATATTGAGGTATAATTATAATTTGTACTAACAAAACGAAAACGGTTGTATTGTTAACATTTTACACGTGTAGAGATCCCATAAGATTGCCCTATTTTTTAACTTTTAAAAGTGTAACTTAGCTAGAGCTAAAGCAAGATTGAACAAAATAATTTGAAATTGATAACGATAATATTCTTGTAGATATTAAATTTGAATCCTTAATGCTACTCTCAGTCTCATCTTAACCTAAAATAACATTTGGTATTGTCACAGGATATTGGATCTGAAGATTGCGTACGCGATCTTTTGTCACATATTTTTTGTTGATAAATGAGCTTTTTACATTTTTTGCTTCAACAAAGACATTTTTACGCGCCGCAAACGAATCCTTTTGTGAATGGGTTTTTATTTTTTTATAATTTGACACCTGAATCCGATATTACTGCATCCCTTTTCTGTTCTCGATTGGAGGTAGTAAGCTGCTGATCAATTTAGTTCTATTGTAGCCATTCTCAAGAAGTGAGAACAGACTACCGGATGTTGTTACAGATTACAATTTAAAGTTTAATTGTGTGTTTGAGCAAAAATATATTTTCTATTATCTGTACTTACAAATTCAAGTCCTCAAAAATTTATCATCTCTTGCAGTTGATTGTGTTAATATTTTTATATCAATCTAATTGCGTTACAGATTCGAATTTGTATTGTTCCAACTTAATGTTAATGTACGCAGCAAAATAATTGCTACCTTTAAATAGTTCTGTTAGTTCTCACAACATCAATACCTTTACTTTACTATACAAAACCCTTACATTTTCTAATACGTGACTCAGTGGGCTAGATCACGCCTACTTTTCACATGACTAGGTTCATTGTAAGATACTTAAGTTGAGACATTTTTAACTAAAGTAGTACTTAAATTGTAGCTTCACAGCATGTTGTGAGCCCCCTTAGGCCGGCGGTACACCGAGCCTCGGCCAAGGGGACTCCCCGCTGATTGCACAGAATCGAATGATCAAGTTTTGTTTGTAAAACATTACGGCAAATTAAGTTTCCATTCTGCGTCAATTTTACACTAAATTAACGCAAACACTTGAAGTTATTAATGATATTCACGCGCACTTAGTTGTAGAATTAGGATACTTTTGAAAAGTACCTATACGGTTTTAAAATTATGATGAATGTTTTCGTCGATGGATTCCTTCAAACGATAAGTTGTTGCACTTTTTATACGTGATATGTTTCATAACGTATATTTATACATAAGTCAAATGCAAGACATTTGGATATGAATAAAATACAATTAAGTCGCACGTTAAATATTGTAAATATCTAACTAAACCCCTGAATTCCTCAGGTCCAGCCCACCTCAGCAGGACCTCCTGAGCTCGGAGTGAATTCCGGCAAATTCTCAGGAGAACTTTTTGGGTGATTTCTGGTGCGATGCGGGGCGGGGCGGGGCGGGCGGGGCGGGCGACGCTCCCGCTGTGTGCACCCGCCCTTACCAGTGTATCTATGAGAAATTGTGATGCATTCACACGATTTGATTTTGCTTTTAGTCCCATTGAAGCAAATTTTATCGAATTTGTACTAAAAGGGTGGAGAACTTAGAACTTCAATAAATGTTTAATACATACCGACAATACCTTTTGGAAAACTGAAGCAGTATTTTTACTCTAGTAAGCAATAGATCAACATAAGTTCTACAAGGTAATAATTTTAAAAGTGACAGCGCATTATGAGAACAAAATGGACATTAAGTCAGCACTTCAAGTATTACACACGCTGCCCACAAAAATTACACACCCCTTCCGAATAAAATTATCATAAAGCATAATTAGCCCTATTATTATCTAGTTTGCATGCATTTTTGTATCCTGACCATAGTCCAGGAGCTACAGAAGGGAATGAACAACACCATTCATCATGGTGAACTACAATAAGTCATGTTTACATAGTGCCGGAATGAGTAATTAAAAGTAATAAAATGCTCATGAGAAACGTAATCCGGGTAGGAATACATTTTGAAAAAGCGTTGACCCAAATGCGGATTAAATTTGGTCTATGGAATTATTAGTATTGTTGGTTGTGTTGTGGCCCAGTTAAAATTTAGCTTCTAGATACGATTTGCATGTAAATGAGGTGGTAGTCAAAACTACGATGATATTTAATAATGAAATAACTGTAACAGAAATCATTTTTATAATAACCAATTTGCATACAATTTCAGTTATAAACAAAAACTATGTTTCCAAAAGCTCACTGATACGAATCCTCTACGAATCTGATGTTTCACACAAGCAGATAATTGGGAGCGCCCCGAGCTTCGGCTAATCCCGGGTTCGATTCCCGCTCATTGTCATCATCTCATGTGTATACCACCTATTGTCACGAGCATAATCAATTAATTTTATCATGCGTCCCTTAATAAGGATAAACTCACGCCTGAGTCGACATAAATGAGTCTAGAAGTGGTCGCATCCTGTTGTGTTTTTATCTGTCTCTTTTTTATTTGCGAACGTACAGATTAATAGGAGGATTTTATTGAAAATGTATTGTTGTGGTTGTCGAGATTGAATTTTATAGTTTTGACGTTGAGAAGGCAGAAATAATTGCGTTTGATACCGAAACTGCAGATGCCATAAAATCGGCGAAAGAAAATGTCCTTGAGAGTCCCATTGTCCGCGCACAGACTTCATGAACGAAGTAAAATAAAAGATTTTACTGCAGCTGTAATTACTTTATGAAATCTTGAATAGACTTTGACAGCACAAAGGAAAATTCGGCACCTTAAAAGTGTAACTGTACAAAGATGGTGCTCCTAACAAACAGACGGCATCCTAATCCATCTTAAGTCTACGGCACAAACAGTTTACTCTCGAATAATCACAGGAATAATAGAAACGAATGAGCAAAGAAACAACGATAATAGAAATAAGTAAGCCAAGAAGGATGTTAATGAAAAGATAGCTTACAATGATATGGATTATCTTGGGGCCTCAGTGTCTGGCGTAAGCGGTCAGTGAATGGGCGAGGGCAGTACATCTGAGGATTCTTTTACTGTTGCGTTTTGTGTGCCTTTTAATGCTACCGAATGGTTTGTTTAGTCATTTGGTAAAGCTTCCGGCCACATTTCCAGAAGCAGATTACGTTTTACATGTGTAAGTGGAAAAGTGTGTTGAATATAATAGCGAGTACTCAAAGTGTTAACTTAACATGCAGCAGGCTGAAGTAACGGTAGGTTATTTTTACTGTGGCCAGAATAGTTTTTTTTCATAAAAACAACATCTGCCCACTTAAGATTGTGAATGAATTGGACATTGGACAATAGTTGGATTATGTTATCGGTCCTGCAATCTTCTCGTGTTTAGGTAATCCCAGAAGCATGAATGAAGCATTCTCAAAACTATGAATGGCCGTCCGAACTGTGATGCCTATGAAGTTATTTATATATCTTACTATACACAACAAGCAATACATAGGATTCTTCTCATTATTATCCTTGTGCAATTAAAAAAAAAATATGTTATTAATAGGCATTTTTAGAATACCTAAGTAAAATCTATGAATTAAAAATATTTTATATTACCTATGTGGATGAATTATGCTTTGGGGTAAAAATGATGCAGTCACTTTCTAAAAAAAAATACTTTTCAGACCAAGACTGGTGTCACATACAAACTTTTAAACAGGCTCTGAATCACAATCACATACAGGATTGAGGTCTACCAATTTGTATCGTCAATGATCTATTTATCTACACAATTATACTCTGAGGCATTGTTGCGTCACACCTTGACTTTAACAATTAGCTCACAATGGCCGAGGTGGACATTTCAATCCACAAAATCATTATTGTCAAATGACAATTCTAAATCAAGCCACTTGACTTCCGGTTGATGTCCAGTGCTTGGATTGTACAAAACTACACATAAACTCTTGGAATTAGGCCGGAAATTGTGTGTGGTGAATAACCAGGCAGGGTGTGCAGATCTGCACAAGAAAAAAACTATCATCAATGCAAGATTGGCGTGAACAGTGAAAACTGTAACAAAGTGATAAATATTACACAATTGGACGTGAGTTGTACGGCTGCACGAGATGGATTTATTGTTCGTGTCTATGACAAACGCGCCGGATGCAACGCTCGCTATAGTCTTCGTCTTTGTTCGCGTGGAACTGGGCATCGAAAGTATGTGGAGGTTGACTCGAATTCCGATGATTGCTGTGTGATGAATAGCTAGTGGTATGGAGTGGACTTGAATTGGGTTTTATTTATATTTATTTCGAAGCTACCTTGGCGTTTGCATAAGATACTTACATAGATAATTTGGGACTATCCCTATACTCAGCGCCTAGGCATTGACGAAAAATGCTGACTACCTCTACAGGTAGTTTTCAAATAGGTTTAGGAGTTTTATGACATAAGGTTGAGTTAAACATTATTTATAATATGTACTTACGATAAATATTACATTAAATTGTACTTGGTGCAGTATGTATAAGCAAGTAAGTAGATGATATTAGGAAATAATCTGTGGATATGATTCTCCACGCAAGTTCCTGTTCCTCAACGTCAAAATCGTAGGAAGACATTTATAATTTCGTAATATTAGAATGTTTCGCATTGATTCCTCTAACAATAGTTATGAACAATCACCACAATAGGTGTATGTGTGTAACAATGACACTGAAGCAAACATGTGAGAAGACACCAGCGATCCTAAACGATTAGAACCACCAATCACAGTTGACAATAAATTGAAATTTATCTTCCTTGAAATTGGAGTTATTTTGCAAGTTGGATCGGGTGGGTTTTGAGGTTATACTGATGTTGATGGGACGGTATTGTTGCTGGCAAAGTAGTATTGTCGTGGATCAAAGAGGAGCTAAGGACGGGTGCTTTGTGCGCCCATTGTGACGGGTGTGTGGGGACAATGGCTTGATCACGTTTAGAAATTTTTGGACAATTTTGCTGGTTTTTGCAACGGGTTGCACCTTGATACCCAGGTCAGGATTTAGGTGGAGATTGAAAGTTTTTGGACTGACTACTAAATACTATTCATAGAATAATCATAATACGATTATTTTTAGATTCATGATAAATACAAGTATTTAGTTAAGTGTAGATTTACTTACACAACGATAACTTTTGATCGCACTCAGCCATGCAGCATCTGTAAAGGAAACATGCATATTAAATTTATAATAATTATAATGAATTGTCGGATAGAAAGTAGATTGAATATCAGTTAGGTATATTCAAAACGTGGTCAGTTATTCTTATCGCTATCTCATAACTTAATTATGTATGTATCAAAACATACTTATTACATTATCTTTGAACCGATAGGCACTATACAGAAAGCTGGCAAGGTGCGCCGATCTATCAGTTTCATACTATTTCCAGCGCTGATAAGATTTATTATTTGCCCGCTGGCGTCGTGGGCGCAGCCTTAGTCCGTCCCTGGAGAAATTAGTACCGTGGAGAGCAGGGTGGCATATTTTTCCGAACTACTTGTCACCGCACAATGGACCGATTCGGGCGAAAAGCGAAAAAGTTATTCACATTCATATAGCACAGTGTGCGCACAGTGGGGCAGAATGAGGCGAAGACGGTCAAAGCGTGGGCGAAGCGGACATTAGGCCAACAATGCCTCACATTGTCAGCCAAATTATTTGCACTACCGTGTAGAAATTGCATCTGTGTATGAAAGTACCAAAACGTCCCTTTCTAGTTCTATCTTGATTTATTGTTTGGTGTTTTGAAGAAATAAACGTAGCACTTTCTAGCGTTTGTTGGAGTTGTTTACAAGAATATTACTTGGGAAGAATATTATAGAATCTGCAGTGTAATGTTTGTTTGGTTCAGATGAAGAGATGCACATTTAAGTTTAGTTTTATCAAGGAACCGTTGAAATTTGTGGCACGGACCTCAAAAAGCGGGTAAAATAAGAAATTAGTACAATGAAGTTGAAATGACAGCACCCTGAAGGTGGTAATTGGACAATTGCGGGCCAATTTCAATTCTTTCAATACACACGATTCCCATACAAAGTCAAAGGATTCATAAAATAAGTTGTTTTGAAAATTCACCGTTTATAATACGTACATTGAGTCAAGTTGCAGTTGTGTAGCATGTGCGTAGCTCCGGGGCTCTCGCATAAAACTGGGAAAGTACAAAGCATATTGTTACAACAATTTGCTGTAACAATCAACACGCATTTGGCTGTTATTGTTGTAAATTGTAATAACATATGTTTTTTTGTTTTGTTTTAAATCGCTTCAGGCTAGGCCTTTGTGACCGTTGTTCCTGGATTCACTTGAAATTGTTTCTTTTTCTCCGTTGTTTAGTATAATTATGTTTACCTATTTATTAACATTAATAATAACGAATAAAAAAATGTAGTATTCGGCAACTGAACATTGCACCGGTTGTTCCAGATATTAAATTTGTTCTCAGGGTTTGGTAGTGCCCGAAAAAAAGCCTATGTACAAACCTTTGGTTATGCAAAAAGTTTTTTTTTTATTTAAATGAACCTTAACAGGACGACGGCAGGTGGACTGGGGCAGTCACAGAGTGGTGGCCAAGAACTGGCAAACGAGGAATAGGCAGACCGCCGGCCCGATGGTCTGATGACATTGTTAAGGTGGCCGGTAGACACTGGACTAGACTCGCACAGGACCGGAAGAGATGGCGTGATAGGGAAGAGGCTTATACCCAGCAGTGGGCAGATACGGGCTGATAATGATGATGATGATGATGATAACAGAATTTGGTTCAGCAATGACATCCGCATAATTTGCTGGATATTGTTTGCTAGGATTACGTGTAAAGGAGCCTTCAGGATGTAAACTGTCAAATAAGACTGAGAGACAATAAGATTTTATGTCTCTTCAAATCATTACTAATCGCATAATTGAACCACTGTGTATTTGTGTAATATGTACCTACCTACTTGCTAAAAAACAATCTTTACGTAATGAAAAAGCTTATTTCAATTAAGGAATGGATAGTTTAATCTCTAGAACAATCACATAATAACACACGAAAATACAACCATCGCATCGTTTATTCTCTACCTTCATGTTGCAGTGAATTCGTTGGACTGTACACTTTATAAATAACCCGCAAATGAGACTCGTTTGGTTGCAGCTAATCCTGATTTAGTGGATACCCGCCGGCCCAGTGCAGCCTCATCAGCCTGTTCGGATAGTGTTTTTATTGCAGGCTGCTGCTGCGGCTAAGAATGTTGTTATTGATATGGTTTTTATACGATTATTAGTATCTTGTAAGTCACCTGAATACGCGGGAAGTGCGGCCATTCGAGTTAGATTCGCACGAGAATATTTCATTCCTATTCAAGCGGGGTCCTGTTTACGTATTTTATGCAGTTAACGGTTATTCATTTTGCTGGAAATGCGGTTCTGGTCTGGCATTGTGTTTTGTCAAATCGTGCGCACTGTGTTATTAATCTACAGTAATTTACAACTTGCATATATTATTAATGCCGTTCAATTTGTGCTATTCAGCATCGCGGTTCTGAAATTGCTAGAGACTCTCAAATAGCGGCAAGTTTCGTTGATTTATTATAATTTGTTCGTTAAGGTGTAGTCATAATTATGAACTTAGATGTTTCATCGTAGGCTCATCGATTTATGTCAATGTCATAACATGTCATTTTTAAATATATCATTTTGACTTTGTTTAGTACTTACGATAACTTTTTAACATAATAATTTTAATTTAACACATGTAACCTAAATATTCAAGACATAACGAAAACTATAAATTTGCACTGTTTTCGCTGTTGGAAATATTACTTAATAGATATAAGAGCTGAAGCTAGAACTTAGGTTGGGTTATTTATTATATATTTTTTTTATATATTAGAACTTAGTTAGGGCTTAGGTACATTTCATTTTTCAAACAGCCAAGTGGTACACATGAACCACGCAGCAATATCTCAGCAGTAATGAAGGCACGGGCACGCTCGCACCTCCCGCCCGGCCATCTACTCATTTATTACAAACTTGATAAAAAGCCACATTGTTCCACAAACAAAGGGTGTCGTAAGAGTTTGTTTTCTTGTAAATTTTAGCCGTTACGGCATTCCTTTGTCCCTCCCTTCACTCCATGGGAGGACAAAGAATCAAAGATTCAATGAAAAGGCGAGAAAAGTTTCAATTTAGGGACGATATCGTTAAGAGTTTCAACTGTTTCAATGCAGCCCTTTACTTTCGGAAAGTTTTTCTCAATACCGTTATGTACTGATAAATTTAAATGTGTTTTATTACAATTGGAAAAGTTTGGCCGCATTCACCAATTGAACAATTCACAAAAGTTCTGTGTGTACTTCCTCAATAATACCTAAATGGACTTTACATGTAATCACAAATTGAAGGCATCGTGCAGAATTAAAGTCCCAACAGCAGTATAAAGCATTGCACCAATATAAGAGGTCGCAAATAAAATTCATAATACGATCTTAAGTCACAATTGTGAGTTGGAGGGTTACTATACACTGACGAAAATTGAACGAACGAGTGCTGTCGTGCAATCGGCACGTTTGATAAAACGTGATAGAGTCGTGGCTCGCGTAGTAGGGCTCCGAAACTCGGATTTTCGTCATATAGATTGACCCCCCTGGTGCGTTTATCGCGATGCGTCACGGCTTCACGCTATCGCACTTAGGGTCCAAACAGCGGATCGAAATCCTGAATTATGTTCGTTGTCGTCCCTTTAGTTGACAAAAGGTAATCAATAACAATTTTCAGAATGTACGCGAGTCTGATTTGTGAGCGGCCAAGAATGTTGCTGGCTGGAAAGAAAAGTAAAATATGTAAGTCTGTGTTAGTTTTTTTTATCTAAACGATGTGTAAAACGTTTTGTTACATAATTTGTAGTTGTAACATTTATTACGAAATTAATTAGTTAACATAGTTAGTAGCAAGATAAGCAAATATATAGAACAAATGAAACCAGAGTTAGCATAATCTACATTATATTTTGTTACAATGGTTATGCGATGAAAATTAGGCCAGAATTAAAGATGCCATATAATATAAGTCGAGTAAATCTAAAAATGTAACTCAAGAACATAGATGGTAAGAAATGATTATATTTCTGTCTGTAGGTCCAAACTACACGCTAAACGAACGTTCAATACAGCTTTAATAGTAATCTTCGGATCAAACATAATGTAACCCGTAGCATTGATTTGCTCTTAAAAATAAGATTCATTTTGCTGACGCAGATTTTTCTTAACTTTATTTTTCCTATCTAGGTATGTTGGAAGATATTACTTTTTAGTAATAAGGCCACCGATTGTACTATTTATTTTCTGTTGAGTAAATGTTTGTGAAACTATTTCTGCTTGTTTGCAATAAAGAGTATTTTATCTCTATCTTTATTATGTCAAACTCGAGACACTAGAGGCCTAGGGTTTGTCACCATGGTGAAAGGATTAGCCAATCAGAATAGCGCCTTTTGGTGACTTACGGATACGACCGACTTTGTACCTTACTTTCAATTAACCTCGAATTGAATCTCAACTACGGAATGAGTACATAGGTAGGATCAACACCGGGTAAATATGCAATCTCTAAACTTACGACTTGTAAAATTAGATGCGTAGTGTTCTGCTTGCAAGTGAATGGCATAGAAACTTATCATTCAATTCCAAGACAGAAACGCCATTACAGACTGAGCATCCAAAGAACTCTCTCTTGTGTAAGTGTTTCATTTGATATTTCCATTAAATTTCAATTTCCAAACTCATCTCTGCAACAATGGCCGCCGCAACAAAGCCCGAGATCGTCTCCCGCTCCTCTCCTATATTCTATTGAATACAATATTCAATGAAACAAGCCGATTGTTCCTCAAACAGCGCTGGTGTAATGAGCTGGCGGGAGCTACCGGGAACGGCGAGAGCTCGCAAATTTTACGGTGGCTTGCGACGTCTAAGCCCTTAGTTAAACACCGACTGCGTTCCCAGAACGAGTGAGACTCAAAAATAAACCTCCCATTGTTGGTTCCCGTTCATTCATGGTTTTTTAGGCACGTCCCTGCCCCCCTTACCCCTCACTGCGCCGCCATTGTCCGGCCGCGGGGGCGGTCAAGATAAATTTTCTGATATCTTTTTTCTTCTTTCAACAATGAAGTGTCATTGTTCATATTTGTATTTTAATATCGGGCCGAACACACGACACAATCGGAATAGATAAATAATGCTTAGGGATTCCTTTTTTCGGCCGTGAAAGGGACCCGTTTTGTCCCATGAATGGCCGGGCCCAGGACGTCTGGCGGTGTCTTTCCACCATATTTGGCCAGATATTAATGGCATTAATGCCCGTGAAGGATGTGCCAGCGACGTTCCATTCATAATGTTTTAGAAACTAGCTCACTTCACGTTTGTAAATAAATTCATCATAATATTTCGTGACTTTCACAAAGTGTCTTTGTGTTTGTCAAACGGCTTCATTTTTGTGTATGAATGGTCAATGCGTGGTTACACTCTTACAGTATTCTGGACAGTCACTACACTACCTACTATTATTGGTATTATTGGTTCTATTTGTATGCAATTTCTATTTGTAATAATATGGTATATGTCCTGATTTGATAAGTCGGCCTGATAATAACTATTTGATAATGGGAGATATTATATATGAAAGATCTTTGCACCGCCTTTTAATAGGTGATTATACATAACAGCATTCTCAATACACCTCAAATTTAACCATATGCTACGATTCCTGAGCACCTTAGCACCGTCTTTATTTCATGTGTTGTAAAGTTTAAATTCAAATGAGAAAGTCGTAAATTGAGGGTGTGTTGCACTGTACATAAGTTCATTCAGAAACATAATATTACATTCAAAGAATGTATCAAATTATCATAATACTTCCTGTCTCCTTATTAATAGCAGCGACGCCCACTCACTCACAGCAGATAAACCTGTGTAATGCATAACATTGATGACACAATAACAAAATATACCAGCATGCATCTATATGGTATTAAAATCTTTGTAATGGAGCTGTATTATGGTATCGTTCTTAAATATACTCGTAAGTTGAAACTGAATACTCTAGCATCTGATTATTGCAAATCCCTTCAGTTGTGTTTAAGCCCCAGCATGACTTGCACATTCCTAGAAGATTTCAGGAATATAGAATATGGTGTATTTTCGAAAATTTCTACTGAAGCTTAAAATTTTGACCAACTGAAAAATAGGTACTACACCAAAATTCCAATTTAGGAATATATCAAACACAAACAAACAAACTTATGTATTAAAACATAATGTAACATAATCTTCCATAACTTTCCAAAGTTTCCACTTTTTCAACAACTAAAAACATTATTATTCGTACAAAAAATACCATTCTAATAAGTTACCTATGTTTCAAAAAGAAAAAGAAACATTTGTTTTAAACAGTTTGCACACTCGGTGAAAAAGGGCTTTTACATAATTCTAACTTGCTCAACATTGTTACAAAAATTACGCAAACATTGTACACAATGCTACCACCCTCGGACTTCCAACAAATATCCTTGACCAAATATATACCAGTCCTTTAACACAAAGTGTTGAACCATAGCAGTTATTAGGTAAATGTCTGGCGGCTAAGATTTGGGATTAAGTCCAGATTATACCGAACTGGTTTCAAATCAAGTCAGTCGAGTTTCTAAGTAATTGTGCGGAGTACACCCCATGAGATGGACTCAAACTTCTGGGTAATTGTTATCTTGGGTAGCGACCTTCATGGTTGG
Source organism: Plutella xylostella (assembly GCF_932276165.1). Classification (NCBI taxonomy): domain Eukaryota; kingdom Metazoa; phylum Arthropoda; class Insecta; order Lepidoptera; family Plutellidae; genus Plutella; species Plutella xylostella. The sequence continues at coordinate 2,165,045 of NC_063984.1, read as the reverse complement.
TTGGGGTCAGTTGGAGTGACCAGTTTATGGAAGCACGTTTAAGGTGAGACACTTTGGGCCTTACCACAAAAACTTAGACGGTATTTAACAGATATTAAGCCCTATCAATTGTCTAATAAATCTGCCAAATTTCGTTAGTAACACCCTATTAAATAATGTTTAAAAGTCTTTTTTGATAATACTGTCTCAGTCAACCTACAACCTATCTATGCCTATATCGTCCTTCTAAAACAGGAATAATCTACAGTTTCATACATGGCTAGTTTAGATAAATTATATAATATATACTTTTTATTCCTTTCAATTGAAAATGGCATAAATTTTAAGAAACACCATACAAGGACATGGACAAATTCCGGTCACGGTTGCGGAAAATGTGTTAGAGGGCCCTCCACGCTCATTCTACATTTAGGGGACTCCAAACCACGAAGCTTATTTGTTCCGCAATCACATAGAGTAGACAGTAATCAGTGGATTTTGGAAATAATCTTAGCTAAATACCAGTTATGAATTGAGAGATAAGAAATTAGGTTATGAACAGCTTCATTCTTAGAAGACATTTATTTAATAAAACAAAATGTCAAATTGGTTAACTTTTTTACAGATTAAAATTATTAATTAAAATAAACATCATTAGGTAGTTTAATCAAATTACTTAGATATTCTGAATCAATTATATGTATGAGCCATAGGTTAGCAAATATATTTATTTAAAAGTTTATATTTATTACTGTATTCTCTACTACTCTACACGAGGTAATACTTTTGATTTCCATACTGGAAGATCAAAAGAACAAGTATTAGGTGAAACGAGCACTTGGTTTATGAAAGAAAACTCTTTGTGAGCGATTAGCTTTGAGTTTTATTTGATTGTGCCGAATAGAAAATCATTTCTCAGTTATAACAACATGCTTCAGTCGATTGATGTTTACCTTTAACATTTTTATTGGGGCTTGTGTGTGTGTGTCAAAGATGATGGGCATTATGGTGAAAATAAGTACCTACACACAAAGATGGCTATATGCAAAAGCTTAATATATTTACTTTTATAGTCCAAGTACATCCAAGTACCAGTTACTGATGCATGCTAGATACACCACGATTTACCCTAATTCTTTATTTAAATACAGTCACAAGCAATGAAAAAGTTTCAGTGTCATATGAAACGGCAATGGCAGGTGATCCTTTTTCATTGCTCGTGAGTTCGCAATAAATGCATTTATTTTAGCTGTACTTTATTTGTTTGAATATATTTAGACGACTGAATGGCGTAGTGGTTAGTGACCCTGAATACTGAGCCGAAGGTCGGGTTCGATTCCCGACTGGGGCAGATATTTGTCTAAACACAGATATTTGTTCTTGGATGTGCCCGTAAAATGGCAATAGGCCCGCCCCCTATTACATTGGGACTAACATAACACTCTGGCGAAAAGTGGGTGCAGCAATACATCTCTGCCTACCCCGCATGGGAGTACATTAGTACAAGGCGTGAGTGTGTGTTTTGTTTCTTGTTTTTTATATTTGGATACACACTAAAATTGTTTAACTATATTCGATATGAAAAAAAATTAGGTACTCACATTATTACAAAATGAAAGAAAGTGCTTTTTAGAAGTTACCTCGCATTCATGTACCTACTCATGCATCCTAACTAATATTATAAATGCGAAAGTAACTGTGTCTGTCTGTCTGTCTGTTACTCTTTCACGACAAAACTACTGAACGGATTTGAATGAAATTTGGTATACATATGGTCTAGACCCTGAGAAATAACATAGGCTACTTTTTATCCCGGAATTCCCACGGGAAAACTTATTAAGGCGAAGCGAAGCGCGCGGGAACAGCTAGTATGTAATATAATTGAAACGTTTGTTGGTTTGGATCGTATCAATCAATCAGTCAAATAGAATCACGCACCATATGTCATTGTGTCTCTGCCACGATGTCACCCGATGTGGTTTAGTAATTATTGTAGCTTCATTTAATTTGATTATAATTATGTTTGGACATATGTGCCCGATTTTCTATGCCTTCTGTGCTTTTTTTTTACGAAAAAGCATTTCTTTGCACAATAAAAAACATTCCCATTGTCCAGTACATATATTTTTACAGCTCAAGGGAACCACTTAATTAGAGGAAATACAGTAAAAAAATCAAAAGCTGCATGCACCACAAATAAAAACCGGGCACCACAAGACTGGCTCCCAATAAACATGAGCCTCCAAAGGTTTTATGAATGTGGTAATAATAACTTTAATTGGTACATGTGAAGGATCCTATAAATTCATTTCAAAACACATTCGAATACCAAAGCGGCCCTTGGTGCCTTTCTGTCTGCCACAGCAGACTTGATGGCACTACCTGGCTCGCCAGCACGCTTCCTTCCCACTTTGGCTTATGCTGGACTCGTGGGGTAGACAGAGCTAACAATAGCTTCTTGGCTTTTCCTTTCAATGGGTAAGAAAAAAAAGATGGCGGTTCTGAATTGTTTGTTCTAGCCGCCCGCGCTGACCCATGTCATTATGGAGCGTTATCTTCGATGAGGAATATATTTTTAATGCCTTTTTTATTCTTTTGATTTGTTAGGAATGATATTTTTGAATAACTTAGAGTGGCTGTGGGTATTAAACGGGTGGCAAGTTATGCAGTATATGGTAAGAACGATTATAATAATATTATTTTGCAGTAAGTTATTTCTACTTGGAAACTGAAGTAGATTAATAGTTTTTCGCTAATATCTTAACCTTATCGTACCTATACTCTTTAAATTAACATCTGGAAATTTCCTATTTGATAGCATTTTATTTGGTTGTCTACTGCCAAAAATACCTTCAGTTTACTTTCAGTTCAGTGTCAATGTTTCGTCAATGGCATGAATTAATGTTTCAATCAGCACATTTCAGGACCTGGTTGCAAAACGTCTCGATTGCATGAAAATTCATGTTTTTTAGTTTTTTGTTAAGCTAGGGCATAGACTAATAGCTTAGTGTGTGTAGCTTCTGTGAACCTAGCGTGTACTGTCGCCACCTGCGCGTGAGCGGTGATCGCGCACGTTTTTATCATCACACGCGCAGGACAATCTCATTTTGCTGATCCTACAGCTTCAGCTTGAGAACCGAAAGTGATGACTTTTACTTTTTCTTTGTATATTCAAACTTCGAATGTTGTGTTTGAGCTCTCTGATTGGACATTGTTTTGTTGTTGGGATTGGGTAGTTTATATTATACGCCCTTCTGTGTTTAGTTGGTGGAGAATAAGGACTGGAAAATGAAGAGAATGAATGAGTTGACTGGCCTCCGAATTAGGTAATGGTATGGTAAATAATACCTACCATATGGTCAGACATAGCCAGTAGTGGACTTGTGAGGAAAGTATATTTAATTAGATTTATTTATTTACATAAAATTTTGTGCATTTTGTTCAATGAAAATACAACTGTTCTGAACATCTGTCTATGTCAGAACTTTGGTTATGGATTGTACGGGTTTTTATGTCTACATAGATAATTATTACAATCAAGTAGGTAAGTACAGAATATTATATTGAAATACCCTTTTCTACATGTGCCACAGCCATATTTTAGACAAGTATCATCATAATACCTGAATCCTTATAACTACCGCGTAAAATTTATTTCATATTTCACAGCTACTAACGGCATTAAAGTACTTGTTCCACAAATCACGCTTGTACTTGAACAAACATTGAAAAAAACATGACACGGCAAAACTATCCTAGACCGAAACCGGACCGAAGTGATTTATCAGGGGAACCCTAACGGTGGTGTGAAACTATCGACCACTTTATTCCACCACCTTTCTTCGACCAGTGCGAAGAATCAGGGGTCAGTTTAGGATGGTACTTGCGATACCGTCGACCCCTCGGTCAGAAGCAACACCTGCTATATTAGACCTAAGCCGTGCCAACCACATAGCTTACCATTCCCATAAAATAAGATTTAAAACGTGGGCCATAAATATAAGGGCTTTGTACTCACTTTGTGCGCGAGCAATTTAATTAGGCTCGGTTTCCTTAGACCATTTTCTAGGGAATCTTTGTTAAGAAACTTTACGAGACATGGCGTGTAATTATATTTTCGTTGTATTGCTAAAGTGGGAAGGTTTAAATCGTGTTGTTATTTATAGGAACTTCATTTAAATGCCTCGGTTGTGTAGTGGAATGTAGATTATGACTGTTAATTTGAATTAAAGTATCGGTTCGGCTGTACCCATCAACAGCCGAACCGATACTTTAATTCAAATTTGCCTAATACACCGCTCGTTTTTACACGGATACTGGTATCGATTCTGAAGGGCACATTCTAATTTTAACGCTGTCAAAAAACGCTTACATTCTCTCTAAATTTATTTGGCATTCTGAAGGCACCGTTTATCTCCAAAATTAGAGACGTCACTTTAAATTTTGAATCTGACAGCGTTAAAACTATTCAACTTAGGTTAGATGGTCGAATTGGTATTCTGAAGGTGCCATTTTTAGCGCTGTCAACTTAAAATTAGCAACTTTCTTCCTAAATTTAAAAGGGGTCTAAACAGGTGCCTGTTAAAATTATACTAAAATTTCTTAAAGTAAAATCGTGAAATATATGGGAAATTGTTATTGTAGGTGCATAAATATGGATTTAACTTAGAGCTGATGTGTTGTTTAAGCATGTAAAGCTAATTACAACGACGCTAACTTATTATTTTTTGCGAAACTACGATGTGAAAGTGACTCTGTTTTGTCATATTATTATTTCTGATCTTTGGATTGAATGACTGAAAAACGTGTTACTGACAAGGTAGGCATGAACCGGGTTGCTTAAAACAACTTAAGTTATAGTTCTAGGTGTAAAAATTAATCAACACACCTACCGATCTACTTCAGGATTACACTAGCCCTAACACCTCTGCTTTCCTCTTCCAAACGGACCGGCTCTACATACATGAGGAACACCTTAACCTTAACTCACCTACCTGTGTAGGTACCTACCTAACTCTCTACTTACCCCTTTCAACTTGTAAGAATATTTTACTCAAAGTGGTCTCTACATAGCTCAAATATTTAACTACCTATTTTGTTACAGGAAAAAACAAGTTATACCTACCTAGGTTACCTTTTATCTGAAAAATATGCCTGACTTTAAGAAACTATATAGGTACTTACTACTATACTATTACTTTTTATCAAAGAAGAAATACATTTTATGGACGTAAACGTCTTTATTTGGGTGAATAACACACACAACACACACTGGTAGAGTAATTTTTCTGACACCAATACTTAAATACACAATTGCTTGATTTCACTTCTGTATCTTATTTCCATTATGCTTCTAGTTAGTAGGTAGGTAACTAGGTGGTCTGATGGTCGTTTTAGTATTGTTGTCCCGGAGAGGAATTAATATATTGTATACAGCGTTTCATGTTTAGTTTATGGGTGTGGTTGATTTTTCATTTTCTTTGTTGTTGCCACTGAAAAATAAAGTAGGTAAGTATAGGTAAGTTGTACGGACAGAATAAGCTTATCCTTATAGGTACCTATTTACACAAAACTTTAAATAATAGAAACGAAAACACTAGAACACAAACATAAGTAACCAGATAGTTAATAACCAGATGCCCAACTGATAAAAATATTTCCTTAGATTTTACGTAGGTAACTTCCTAAAATAAATCGTAAACTTGCACACAAGCACCTTATCGATTTTACAATTGCATATTGCAAACACAAACATAATAATTTATAATAGATGTTTGTTTTGTATTGTAAAGACTTAACAAAAATACTTTAAAAAAATAGCGGCAAACTTATCGGCGGAAAATTCAATATGGCGGTGATTGCGCCGCGCCGGCGGCGGCGCGCCTCTCTTGCAGTCCAGCGCGCAACGCGCATGCGCCATAGAGATGTACCTAGTGCAATGTTACTTGCTTCCGAACTATGCTTGAATGAAAAAATAATCGATGCTGGATCGATTCCTGTAGGTACTTTTATTATAATCATATGCGTTTTTGGTAAATATAAATACGTACTCATCGGAAATAAGTAAGTACTGATAAGGTATTTGTGCTTTTGTAAGTATTCGATACTTTTTATATTCTTATATGAATATCATCCCTTACACAGTCATCTACTTAAGTATTTAACGTATAATCATCATCAACTATTTAACATTTAAGTAAGTAAGTACTTACATTAAATATTGTGGATAACACATAGATGTAGAACTTATTACCTACATACTTTACTGAATAACTATTGTTTAAAATATTCTAGTGCAATAATCGATTATATGCGATTATTCTAACTATTTTATCAACTTACCCCACCTCTACTCCATTATATTTTTTTAAATCACTCGGAAATGTCCATAGAACATCATAGAAGCATTTTCTAGCCAGAGTTACCAGTTGCAATAATGAATTATGAATATGTTACATAAATAATTGAAATTATCACGAAAACCAATATAAATGCAGGGTATTTAATTCTTTTAATTATTTTCAACTACTATTTAGGATAATTAAATTTATTTGGAGTACTTTAAGGTTAAAAAAGTTAATCGATATTTTCGATTGTAATATCCTTAAGTACATGGCCACACTCATTTTAAAGACGTCAAATGAGCCTTCTAAATTTAGTTGGCCGTTAAAATCGTTGCCTTCAGAATAGCAAAAATTAGTGCTGTCAGTTAAATTTAGAGATTTTAGCTCATTTTAAAATTAGGAAGTGCGCCCTTCAGAATCGGTACCACTGTACGTTTATTTATTTTTATTTTATTTTATTAGAAGAGAAAACATACAGTGTATATTCTTAAACTTACAAATATAAATCTATATCTAACACACACACCAGTAAAGTTTTCAAAAATACTTATGTTTGAATACATTTCGAAACAACGCAATCCGCTAACAATTTCAGCAGTAAGTCCTATATAAGTTAAAAAAGATAAACATAAATACAATGTCCACTATCGTTAAATTTTATGAGAGTAGGTACTTATTATTTGAGCTTATTGTAATACAATTATTACCTAGAAACTACACTATGAAAAATAAATTGGTCTTAAGTAAGAAAGGAAGTAGGTATTATTCACCGTACCTATATAAATTAAACTAATGAGTGTCTTACCACGTAAAACTTATGCCTATAAAAGTTTAACTTCTACAGTCCTCATTTCAGGTCGATGCTAATGAAAATGCTCATACAACGCACGATTAAGGTGTTGGATAATGGTAATTAAGCACCTTCTAAGTACTCTAGAATTAATTCTCCAATCTATGTTCTTCTACTGTTGCTCGATGAAGTGGTATAATGGCAAATCGATATACCTAACAACGTTTTCTACGTCAACGTTTTCTGGTCTTGTATGTACTAACTTGGTACTTTCAATTTTATAGACCTGTACACTACTACTACGTATGTCTATTGGTATTTTTGTGATTATGTTGCGTTACGGGACAAAAATGGAGATGGTCAAGACATAATCTCAAAGTTTGATGACTGGAGATGGAGTAATGTAGTGACAGAGGCTACGTTGTTCTGTAATAAGTACAGGGCAGTTTTCAAGAAATACGGATGCTCAAAATACAAATAAGTACAGTTACACACTGCTATGACGTAACATGCTGAAACATGTTGAAATACTGTGTTCATGCACATAGGGTTCACGGTTCGTCTTTTCAACCCATCACGCCCCACTGCTGGGGCCTTCCAGGGGTGTACGCCAAGTCCACTACGCGGGCCCAGTGCGGGTTGGTTGACCCCAACACAAGTGAGCTTGGGCTGAGAAAATTATCTGGTAAGTGGTCAACTGTCAGATGTGTTTAAGCTGAACGATGGCCTCTGACTATGCAAGTATGTAGGCACTTAGCGAGCACGGCTAACCCTATGGGGTTTCGCTACATCAGTGTGTATCCGCCTTGACGAATCTTATAAGAATTAGATACTTACTTATGGGTATTGAGTACAAAGAGAATGCATTGTTCCTAATTTTCCTATTTGTATTGTTGAAATAAAACGTTCTAATTAGAATATAGAGGTAACATACGTAAGCAATTTATGAATGAATTGAATATTAGTAGAATACGTTTATTATTTAATCATATTTTTTTCAAGCCTACTCATTTACATAAGACAATAAGCTTATGATCTTCAAACGGATGAACAGATTTTCATGAAAAATTTATATATTGAAACACTCGGACTAAAATTACCTATCTATAACCAAATAAACTAAACCAAAAAGGGTTCATACGTTTAGTATCAACGAATTGTGGATTCATTGATGCATACCTACTCAAGTTGTACTTCACAGAGACAGAGGTCAAAAACACTTAAGATAAAACAAAACAAAAATCGGTTCAGCCGTTTTGGAGCTACGCTACCATAGACAGATACAGATACACAGATAAGTTTAACTTATAACACCCCTCATTTGCCGCCGGGTGGTTACGAATAGCAACCCTTGAAGATAGTATGCATGTCAAAACCATTAAGTATGCTCCTTCCAATCAATTTATTATATGTGACACAAAGATACGCCTACTTTCCCCTTTCACGAGATTTTAATGCAATAATCTTAGATTTAATGTTTCTGTACCGTTGGTTACCCCTGAATTTGGAACTCTCTTTTTCTAAACATTAAGGACGGAAAGAGATAGATGTCATAACCCCTCGTTTGTGGGGAATATTGAGTTGTTAATGTAACATACATATTCTGACATTTATCTCAAAATTATGCAACATGTGTGTTAACGACTATTAACGATGAATTCACAATCATACCTACATAGATTTCCATTAATAGCTAACAATTCATCATTTCTAAATGTCTAATAGGTCCATGTTTCTCAGATATGCACCTATCTACTTCATGAGTTATTTAAATTTTTGGATGTTAGTAATTTCATTGTAAAAATATGGTTAAAAAACACAAGATATTCGGTGTGACTCAGTGTTTAATAAAACAAACGCTTTATACCTACGTATAGTTTAGTAAAAGAATTAATGAATTTAAGTAAATGCATAACTATCTTACTCATATTATTTTCAAGAGCAAGTCAGTGTCAAAAAATAATTAATAACAAAAAACATGCAAATGTTTATTATGGCGATCGCGTTTAACAAATACCTGTTTACAGATGCCAAGTTAATCCTTTGATTGCTGGCAATTAAATTGCTATTTATCTCAGCACCCCAAAAATGTGGTACGAGAAATCAAAATTTGCATGACCAGTATGATAATTTATTTTAAAGTTAGAAATTCAATTTAATTGGTATGGTGACTCGGAGACCCAGAACTAGATTTTTAAATAAGCTTTTTGTTTTGAGGTTATTGTATACATTTAATAAAAATAGCAAAATACCTGTATATTACAATAATTACATATATAAAGGAAAATGGAGCGTAGTGTTTTTTTTCTATTAAACAATATCATCATCATCATATTATTTTCGTAGTTTTGTTCTTGAAAAAAAATTACTTACTGCTTTAGGGCATCGCGAACTTTCATTACCTACATCGATTTTTATTTCTATGTATTTTTAAAGAATAGGAACAAAATTAAGAAAAATAATCTATTGTCCTGTCATATTGAAGACACGAAGCGAATTGCAGAAGACAATCATTAGAAAAAAACTTTAAAAAAATTGTGCAAAAACCGAATCGTTTCGAATTTGCAGTTCTACTGTACAAAGGGTTCCATACCCCAATTGCATTTGATTCTTACAGATATTAAATCTTAAACCCTTTTAAATGCAATTGAATAATATTTATAGCGTTTTTTTTTTCAAATCGAATGAATACCGTATAATGCTCCAGATATTAGACAATGCAATTGTATTAAAAAAAATCGATAAAAAAAAGTTGAAGATGTACCCTAAGGGGTACGCTTACTGGGTAACTTGAGGTCATATCGACTCACACCCCTGTACTTCCTGTTTGTGAAGTTAGGGCTGTCACCGTTTTTGTGAGAAAATATTGTTTTTAGCGGCTAGACAGAGCCATGATACGTAAAGACAATCATGAGATAATGACATAGATACAACGAAGTATAACAGTTATAATGATCGCTATGCTAAAGTTTCCATATTATTTTATTTTCATATATGTAGACCCTAGAAGTAAAATAAAGTTCAAAGCTAACATTTATCTTGTGACAGTGAAAAATCTATATAATATATAACACTGAAAAAAAAAACAAATAAAAACAGTCAACGTAACCTAATGTTTAAAACACGTGTAATTTCTGGTACATCTTCATAATTTTCATTTAATGTTACTTACATAATCGATCACATTTGGCAACCCTACCGGGCGCCGTACAATTGCCAAGCGCGCACACAACATAAGGCGTAGTGTACAATTGCTCAATATTCGCAATGACAGGTCACAGGTTCGAAACAGCATTGATAAGTTCCGTGAGAATGCAGCAGATGACTGCGACGACAGACCGTTGATTTAAAAAAAATACAGAAAGAAACTGTTGGGTAGGAATTTGACGGGTTGACGACAACTTTAATGTAATGTAAACTTTAGTTTACTAACTTCACAGATATACAATCACGGGCAATGAAAAGGTTCCACAGAGAAAGGCACCAAAGTACTCCTATACGGAAAACGCTAGCTTATTGACGCCTTCTGCAATATTGAGGTATATTTAACAGAGCATAAGGATATTACCAACTAAAAACAGCAATATTATGTTCAAATTTTAAAAGAAATGAAATGGGATCGTTTGTTGCCGGCATTTTGTGTGGAACTTTTTCATTTCCCTGCAGTGTATTTTGCTCTTTCCTTAGCCTTAATTATCCGCTATCGTCTTTGGGATGAGGGCGTTACATACTACACGCTTGCCTATTTGTGGTCTTACTTAGAGAACTTGTGTTGTAGAAATTACCAAACCAGTGTGATTTTATTTTCTTTCTTTGAAAGTCATAATGAAAATAAAATTAGTTTATCTAAGTATCTATAGCGGAGAAAAGTAGTAGTTATAAAAAATGATTCCCTTAAAAATATAAAAAAGTAACAAAATTATTCAGTCAGTCCAGTTGTTGTAAATTGTTACTGCCTTACACTCATCTTTTTGAAAACGTTCTACGTTTTAAAAAAGCTAGTTCATTCACAATTTTGTAACTGCGACAGTTCACTCCGCCCTATTGTGCGGTACTTCAACCAGATAACAAATTTTACTTACTTATTATCCACTCATTTCCGTTCACGCTAAGCATCTAATCGCCTGGACAATGCCACCTCTCCTACACCTTCGGTACCGCATAAACACCCTAAAAACCTTACAAGCTACATACAACCTAAACCCAACGAGTTTCAGCTCACAATCCCTAGAAAACACCCTAAGGATGTGACATAATAGTGAGAGAGCCAATAACCAAAATGAATGAACAACATCCGTAGATTTTTCTTGTTAAGGCGGTTACACATTGCGTGTCATTGTAGCGTTCGCTGTGTAATCTCTCCTTTATTTACACAAACTGTTAATGCTTTGTTAATGAAGAGCGGTTAGTGTGTAACCGCCCTTACGGTAGCTTTGTGCGACAAAAGATAACCATCGATAGTATTAAAGACCAGGTATAGTTCCTACGTTTACCTTGGTTTTTAATCTTCGATGTTATCAAGAAAGAGCAGTTTTTTAATCTTGAGACCTGACAAAATATATAGAGATATTCTATAAGTAATTAAGGTCTAGGTCCTAGACCTTAATTACTTATAGAATATCTCACTCTAGGTACTTAATCTGAAAATTATGTAGGTATTGTACGTCCCTACTTGTTTACATACATATTATTATGATTTTATTCTCTCATTCGTGGCTCAAATTCAGCCACGTACTGAGTTATGTAGAAATAAGGAATTTAAGTACCTACACGACCACGTACCTACTATTACGGAGAATTAGAACATCGTGATGAAACCTCATGCATACACATCTAGATTGTAAACATACGTCATTCAAAAATGGCGATACAGCGCACAACCGATAAAATGAACAGCAAAAAGCGGGTGGCTCGCAACTTAACTACAACTTATTGTGGGAATAAGATGCCCAGTTTCAAGATTGGCATCTCTTAATTTTGTTTACTTAATTCTTTGACAAACCCCACGATTTCCCACCGAACTGGCCATGTCAATACAAACATTGATGGGAAACGAAACCGCAAAGGGATCGGACATCGATAATCTCTTTTGCACTTCATCCCGCACAATCAAACCTTTGAAATCCTTACAACATTACAAAGTGTCCGTGCCACGGTATTCTCAACTCCAAAGCTCCGGTAACTAGAGTCAATATGGCGGTAGGAATAACTCAGTGATTGCAAAATGCAGCTACCAGCCAGTCATTCATCGAAGAATTTAAATTCGGAATGCAATTGAAATCTGCATTCGGAATTAGATTGTTATCTCCGTTAATGCGCGCCTAAATGGCCAACGATCCAGTTATATCCGCTTTGGACCGGACCAAAGCGGCCGGCCATTGTTTTTTTGAACCGCATTCGATTGATTTTTTTGCAAGATTAAGATACAATTATATTGTTAAATCAAGAGCTCTTACAGACAGATGTAGAAAAGATTGTGAACGAGACTTTCTAAGGGGTTTTAATGTGAAACGCGTGTTGGCAAATTGTTGTTGCATTTCTTTAGAAAGTATGTATAGTTAAGTACTTGATAATGAAGTGGTTTCCATAAAGACTTGAAAACCAACAGATGTAGGTATTATTATTTTGGGGATGAGAACGTTTCGAAGACATGTGAAATGTTAACGGTATAGCTTTATGAAAACTGAAGTGAAATAGTATAATACTAAGAATTAGGGTATGTCTTCCTCCAATACACTAGCTAACGGATATCCGGTTGTTAGGAGAATCTAAGTACCTACGTATAGGTAAAATATTCTAGGTCATTTTAAACGATTTAGAGGACAATCAAAGGATAAAGTCAAGAACATAAAATTTGGGGGTGTAATTTATTTTTTTGAGGCTTCTCACAGTTGCTTTGCCACTATAAGTAATTAAGTACCCATACATATTTTTTTAAGTTTTTTTTACGCACAATCCACCTTGAAGCCTGCACCCAGAATTACGCACCTAAGCAAATAAAGCGGTGTTCATCAAAGTAGCAACGAATTAATTCTATTTGTAATTTTTGCAGCATTTTGTCACAATACCACAGAATCCGTACAAATGGCCGCTCGACTGCACTCTCATAAAGTGTTTGTTGTAAATTAGCTTCTATGTTGTGAAGCGTAGAGAGCACGAAATGTCACCAAATGATCAACAGGATTAATGACTGGTCGCTTTCGCTCGATCGAAATTAAAAAGGTTAGCTTAGTTTAAAGGGGAATGTGAACAAAGGTTGCAGAATTAGGAGCCCAATGAATTTAAATTTGGAACTGCTAACAAAAACGCGGACTTACTGTTTGCGGGCTTCTGTTTGCACTTTTGTACCCGATTAATAAACAACAGTGTCATAAAGTTTACCTGTATATGTGTGTACATTATCTGTCTTTCTATCTGTCTCACCGGTTTAAACAAAAGTGGGTAATCAGTTCGGTACTTCTAGTCAAAAGTTGAATGCGATATTAACAGAGCTCTTTTTCGTATTCGTTAATTTTCACTTTCGCATTATAATTTGGTATAACTACTTATTTGTAATTATTATAAAGAAATACATGTAATGACGACCGAATGGCGTAGTGGTTAGTGAGACGACCGAATGGCGTAGTGGTTAGTGACCCTGACTACTGAGCCGATGGTCCCGGGTTCGATTCCCGGCTGGGGCAGATATTTGTTTAAACACAGATATTTGTTCTCGGGTCTTGGATGTGCCCGTAAAATGGCAATAGGCCCGCCCCCTATTACATTGGGACTAACATAACACTCTGGCGAAAAGTGGGTGCAGCGATGCACCTCTGCCTATCCCGCAAGGGAGTACATTAGTACAAGGCGTGAGTGCGTGTTTTTTTTATGTAATAAGTTATTAGGTTGGGTATTATCATGCATGTTATTATAGCCTGTAATTGGGTTTACACTGAATATTAGTTAGTATTTTTTTCGTAATATTTTTCTTGTGTAGGTACACCGGTTGGCTAATGTATATAAAAAAACCTCGCAGTCACATGTTTTGCCTTATCATCCTGCTCTCTACATCTTTATGTGTGACAATTCAGAGAGGTAAGTCAACCTGGCTAATTCAAACTTTGGTCTTAGAGTAACTAACAAGGCGCCTGAGGTGTTCATTTTCATGCAGTAGATAATAATATGCTGCTGTTCTGTGTCTATTGACTTGCAGATCAATCAAATACACAATTCATCTATTAGCTTTATTTACGTAATCGCATTTAGTGGTTAGACCGCATTTTGTACGTACTTAAGAATAAGATCTACTATTGAGTCTTGTTTTATATACAAATAAAGAATATTGGTCTATATTGGTCCACCAACCCGCACTAGGCCAGCGTGGTGGACTAGGCCTTAAAACCCTTCCTTAATTGGAAGGAGACCCGTGCCCCAGCAGTGGGGACGTGATGGGTCATGATGATGATCTATATTATGTTGAAACAGTTTATTTGCGTCATCGTCTGATGTGCAGTCTTTTGTCTCATCGTTTACCTATTCCTATTCACACACTTCTGCCTCTTTAAATGACAATGACATTTAAGTTGCCTATCATGTGAGGAGACCTGAATAGTGTGAGACCATTGGTTCTTAGTGTCATAAAGGATTTCTACAGTGCAAGACAAAGTTTTTGGATAATTCACACATCATCATGTTGACAATGGCTTCAGAATATCAACTGCAGTATTCATCTTAGTATAACTGAAATGATACCTACACGGGATCTTTCCTTTGCGTAAGCCATGGAAGTAGAAAATAAGGTTTTTATTTTTTTCTACTTCCATGCTCTATTCCAGCTATCAAAACTTACACTAGGGGTACAACAACCGTGAAAATTATGCCATCTGTATACAGCATTCAACATAAAACTAAGTTATTTATTCATTTGCTTCCGCTAAATAAAGTGACTACTTAAGCTTTCGCGAATAAAAAGATTTGTAACGGTCTGTTACATTCCGTTGTAAATCGAACAATCCAATTTAAATTACAAGCAAAGCAATGAAATCCATAAAACTACCTGCATTCACACATGTCGAAATTTACATGACCATAAGCAGAAATGATAGCACGCCCCGAAATATCACGGGTACAGTCATATGCAAAAATCATTTAACGCCATTTAAATTTCATTTTTCGGGGCACATGTCCTGCCGTCGTGAATCGATGAAAGACTTTTTTTTATTGAATTGCCAATAAAAATTGAATGGGTACATAGTTAATTTGCGTACGGGCTTTGTAGACCACACATTGTGTGAACTTTGTTAGGTCGGGCCTGCTCTGCCGGGTCGGAGGGCGTGATCCCGCAGCCCCAATCTCTGCAAATATTTTAACATATGCATGGTAACAATTCAATTATCGACGCTCCGTTTTGTCCCGTATTCATAAACATTATACTTTTTAAACGGTCGTCATATTTCTCGGTGGCCGTGTCAATTTCTTGACATTCCAAATTTGAATTTGAAAAAGGAATGACATTTCGGATGTTTTCCTTTGCTTCTCGCGATTGACATCGGTTTTGTATCGATTTCGCATTTGCATGTCCTAGCATTGTGCAGTTATTGGATCATGTCTTGGACAAATTATTATGTTAATTTCCGAAATTGAAGTTATGAGAGTAACTGCTACTTCAGAATTGATGAAAAAGGAATCCGTTACCAGTCAAGTGAAAGAATTGAATATGTTCGTCAGATTTCTATAACATCTTGTTATTCTTCAATCAGACTGAGTTTTGTTAGAAGCTATTTATGTAAAAAAATCGAACGCATGGTAAGGTAAAATTCCCAGCATTATAATACATTACGTAACGGTTTTTATTGTAATTTGCTTATTGAAAATATTGGTTATATGATCAAAATTCAAGTGTTTCTATAATACTACTATGTAGGTACTACTATATAATGTTCACAGATTATGTACATAATAGATGTACATCTAAATTAAGGTAACGATCTTTGCTAGTTAAGTACTTCTATCTATCCACGTTACGTATTTTATGATGAGATTATAATTTGGTAGATGTGTTAAATTCATAATAAAATAAAAAAATAGTAATGAAACGATACCTACACAAACTAAAAAAAATATACCTAACTTTTTAGAGTTTATGCGGAAGAAAGCTTATTAATTCGAACTTTGGCGTGACTTGAAATTTATTTCAGGGTTGTTAAAAAAGTTCGTAGAAACCAAAGATGTGTCAACTAAAGTTTTACCGCAAGTTAGTTTGGATGTTTTATCCATTGATACAAACGAAAGGAAGTTGTACCAGGCTAGCAGCAAAAACGTTTTTTTCCGAATACCTACAAATCTGAAACCTGAACATTCTAGATTTTTCCACAGCTCTAAATAAAAACGCTTTTCTGAAAAAGTAGGTACATAAAATAATATATATTCAAGAGAGCCAGGTCAATAATATAAATCATTCAATACATATTCTACGTTACCTATCATCGACTACCACCATTGATGCATATAATTACTTATGCAAGCTGTAGGTACCTTCCTGTAACCGTCTTTTTTTAACTAGGTATGCACAAACGCTTTTTGCCAATTCTGTATCTTTATCATTTTTTTTATTAATTATGGCGCATACAATTAGGTGAACGGACGAATTTAATATGGGATATCTCTAAAATCGTAAAACTCAATGTCTCCATAACATCACAGAATCATCTTAAGCTGCGTACAGACCGGCCCAACGAACGCCGAACGAACGCCCAACGATGGATATTTATCATACAAAATACAGGGCAGATTGCAGCAACGAAGGTCAACGAAACCCGTTCGTTGGCGTGTGTTTGGCCGGTCTGTACGCAGCTTTAGCTGAAAACTAGAAAGTGTTGAAGCAGACACTTGAAAAAAAATCATAACTTCCATTTGAAAGCGTTTTTCCCACAACTGTCATTTTAACAACCTCTTCTGGCTAATTTTTTTTTAGAACCTACCTCAAAATACCCAGTAGGTATAACCTAGACTTTAGAAGACGCGTCATTATCATCATCAGCCTTCTATCGCCCACTGTTGGGTATAGGCCTCCTTATTTGTACGCCAACTCAACCGGTCCTGTGCCGCTCTGGTCCACTGCTTCCCTGCAACCTTGCAGATGTCACGTCAACCTAGAAGACTAAGTGCCAATTTCTCCATAGTCGGTTATCTAACCGAACAGGGATTGGTTATCAATTTACACGTCATCTCCATATAAAATTCTTGACAAATGTGTCAAAAGTCAACCACTAATACCTGGTTATGCTCTAACGGACTATGGAGAAATAGGCACTAAATCACAAATGCTAAAATGGCAATTTCTGGCGGAAAGTGCGAGTGCTGAAAAATTTTGTGCAACACAGAAGCATTACTTAGGTATACTGTAAATATCTATGTACTTACACAATACAATCTAAATAACTTATTCTAAACTTAAGAAAAACTTATGACTATAGGTACCTAGCCTAACTATAAACAAAAAAAAACTATGTGTCTTCGCTCCGGAACGCATCCGACGCAAAGGTCCCTAAGGCCCGGGTCTCCTATTTACTCCGTAGGTTGCGTCCAGTGTCACCACCGTAGGCCGCGTCACGATGCTCATTACATCTACGCGCCAACGTCGGCGTGTGAGGGAGACCGTATCAGTACATTTCTATAGTGAGCATCGTGACGCGGCCTACGGCATGACGCTGGACGCGACCTACGGCGTAAATAGGAGACCAAGGCCTAAGGCGCTGGCAGCGTTGCCTCGCTGTACAGCCAGAGAGATCCTCTGCATCAGAAACGCTCCAGAGCGGATGTCTAGCCCGCAGTCCCTCATGCGACGGCCTTGGCTTTTGAGGAAACTTATGGGAAACTTTTGTTACTTTTGTTTTTATCTTTTTTAAATTGTATAAACACTCACACCTTCTACTAATGTACCCACTTTTCGCCAGTGTCTTAGTCCATTTTTCGGGGCATATCCAAGACCCGAGAACAAATATCTGCCGCAGCCGGAAATCGAACCAGGAACCTTCGGCTCAGTAGTCAGGGTCACTAACCACTACGCCACCCTGTCTTCATAAACTGATACTAGAGGGAAGTGCACTTACTCATAGGTATGTAGGTATAATTTTGTAAGTAGAGTAGATACCTAAGTGGTATCATAGATACTTAAGTTTTATATCCAAGTATACTTTAACATAGTAGTCAATTATTATCTATCCTGCATAATAAAGGTAGGTAGATAAGTACCTACGTACCTTTTACTTTGCTCTTTGGTAGGTATGTAGGTAAGTTCAAAGTAATTCAGTTACAAAAGCTTTATTTTGAGCTTTTACCTAATAGGTGCATTACATGATAGCAGTTAGGCCGCTATCATTTGTAATTTTGACAAAATTATCGATAATACCTATGTACAGGTTGCATGCTAGGTTGGTACAGTGAAAATTCAGCCTTAAGTCCTACGAATTAAAAGCGACATAAGATTAGTCAATCTTTCAATAACATCAATAAACACAGAAACCCTTTGGTTTCCTTTATTTATCATTACCTACTACAGTAAAGCGAAAACATTGATTATCTACCCATCGGGGAAAACTAACAATAATAGGATCCTTCGCTACTAATCACGATAATGAAAAGCCACTGTTTACCAATCGAGTTATTGCAGCAAACAACCAATGCTAAGTAGCCCATTTATTATCCATACAGAAACAATCAGACAACTCGCCAACGAAATCACTTTTTTATTCCCTCATAGACAAACAACAAGACAGAAGCAACAACTCATCCAAAAGGGAGCATCCGCCACCGCCCGCGCTACCAAATTACATTGTGCGTCAACTGGGAAGCGTTTAAATTCTTATTTCGATTTTTAAATAGTTGGTCTTACTTCGCGTAACGCCATCCATAAGGTAATGGCAGTTGCTTGGCCAATGGCGTCGCGCGGCGCGCCGTCGTGGGCGTTTTGTCGCGCGCTGATTGGCCGAGGCGCTTGGGGTTATCACTCGATTTGTTGGGTGACTCGTCGCCGCAGCGGGCACGATAGTCGATTGTTGCCTTTGTCGAGAGCGGTGGACGCACGGAGACCGCTAGCAGATTCGCAACACGTGATTTCATCCCATTATTGGGTTAAATCGATTGGTTGACAATAAAACAATGATGCAATAATATAATTGTACAAATAAATTTTGATTGAAGCGAATAATTTGTGGTTATTTTCGTGTTTTGTGCGGTACGGTCGGTTGTTTCGGAAAGGCTGATTGAAGGCTGCAAACTGGAGCTGGATTTGCACCAACGGGCCAGCGGTCACTTCATGAGGTAAACATCGACATCTTACACTAATATGATAAGATAATTTAATTGAAATGACATAATCATGCAGTTTTAAAGTGGATAAAGGTAACTAGTCTATGAGAGTCGTTGAACCTGTAACCAATTAATTTTTATGGTATTCTTGGTTCTGTGTTGTTATTTAATTTCCAACTGTATTGTCTTAGCTGTAAACGTGACATTTATTGGGCAGCTCGGAAAACAATGGAACCCGTCGCACCGAAACGGTTTCCAGTAAGTTTACTACAAGTTTTCTGCTTTAAAGTTGGATTTAAACTTTTTGTTTTGTACTTTGAAGCAACGTTACCTACCTAAAGAATGGGAAATATATATTAATAACCGTGGGGAAAACAGAGTGTCTCTTACTTATCGTAGGTCACACAAGCCAGAGCATCTTTACAGCGACAGGTAGGTTCAGGGTTGTTGAAATGAAGATAAAATTTAGGTATCGGCAAGACGCATTTAGGTACTTGTAAATAAGGCACTTGTTGAAAAATTACTTAATAAAAAGAATATACTTCACTAGAATTTCTGGGACCCATGGACTGGATTCGAGATTCGATAGAATAAAGATATTTTCAAAATATTTATTTATGGAGACATTAAAAAAGAAAAAAAAACAATTGATTAACTGATTGATTGAAAAAAAAATAGTTTGATGTAAAAAAAACTATTTTGGTTAATAAGAACAGATAAAATTATCGTTTACTGGTTAAACGGTAATTCAAAATAGGTATTCACAATACAATCATTTTAGAAAATTATAATCATTTCAAATTGGAAACGGTCTTATGAGAGTATAAATACATAAATATATTTTTCCAACATAGAGTCTTATGAGATACATATTTACAGAAAATAATAATAAATAATATCACTATAATAATATTTAATATTACAATTGCGAAAGTAACTGTGTCTGTCTGTCTGTCTGTTACTCTTTCACGCCAAAACTACTGAACAGATTTGTATGAAATTTGGTATACATATGAACTAGACCCTGAGAAAGAACATAGGCTACTTTTTATCTCGGAATTCCCACGGGAAAACTTTTTAAGGCGAAGCGAAGCTCGCGGGTATAGCTAGTAATAACTAATTTTAAAATATCAAAATTGTAAAATATCTAAAATATTGATACATTTTTATTCTATTTTAGTTTTAGTCACACAATTAAATAGCGGAATCAACCAGAAGACTGAGACATGACATGATATAGGTACAAGCTCGTATATTGTACAAAGACCTGCCGACGGCAATCACATGCATAAAAGTCCTCCCTGTATATAACACTTAATCAATATGTCACCTTGGGCATCACATATTGAGGTCATCTGAACAATTAGTAGATTCCAAATCAAGAATAAAAACCGGCCAAGTGCGAGTCGGGCTCGCGCACAAAGGGTTCCGTAGTAAGCACAATAACTTAACCAAAATTACAGTTAAATCAACCTATCTCAAAAACTATAAGAGATACTTTGATCAAACCAAAAATCGTTGAAAGAGTTAATTAGCATGCATCACCTCTATTTTTTTTAGAATTTTATACCCCGTAGTTATAAAACTAGAGGGGGGGGGACATACTTTTTACGACTTTGAGAGCTGATATCTCAAAAACCGTTCACTTTAAGAAAAATGTTTTTTAGAAAACTTTATATCATTTTAAAAGACCTTTCCATTGATACCCCACACGGGTATGTACATCGAAAAAAAAAAATTCATCCCTCAGTTACATGTATGGGGGGCCCCACCCCCAATTCTTTTTTTTACTATTTAGTGTCATATTTTTGTAGCGGTTCATACAACACATATTCCCATCAAATTTCATCACTGTAGTACTTATAGTTTCCGAGTAAATCGGCTGTGACAGACGGACAGACGGACAGACGGACAGACGGACAGACGGACATGACGAAACTATAAGGGTTCCGTTTTTGCCATTTTGGCTACGGAACCCTAAAAAATCAGCAAGACTCGAAAAAATTGGTCAAATTGGCAATCTCCCAATAATTATTTTACTTCTAATGAAGGCACAATCGCTGCACATTTACAACGTGCGTTGTAAAGCCTTTTTTACTTTTGTATGCAATCTTTGTTATAATAAAAATACCCCTTTGTAAATGGCCGCTGGATTATAAACTTTAGGGTTATTTGGCCTAAGTGTTTAATACTGCCATCTACCGGATGTAATTGGTACTAATAGCGTAGTAAGTAATAATTTCAGTACTAAAACGCCTAATTAGTAGATATATTTAGATATTTATGAGAAAGAGGAGCTTTAATTTTAAAGCAGAGTGGTTATTTTCAAAAAGAAACACAAAGCAAATATAATAATAATTCGGAAATTACAACGAAATTATGTCCCATACAAAAGAATTCAACGCAGTAACTTAAGTATTTATTAGTGTTTTTTAATTAGGTATTAGTAATGGTAGGTCAATAGTAAAAATATTTAGGCACCGAAAAGGCATATCTGACTACATAAATATCTTGTTTTAATTTACATCCGTGTTTAAATTTTAATGTTTATAATAATTGAGGTAGAAATTTTAATCTGTGTTTATAAAATAAATTCAGTATCATAGTGCATCCTGTTTATTTGAGAGTATACAATATACATACATAATTAAACACCAATTTGGATGAAACTGTTGAAATGCGTACGATATAAAATAAAAAACGGTTTAGCTCATGAAAATTTCAAGCCTATTTTTGTCATTATAGCAGCTTTATAACTTTGGTTAACAATAGTAGTAAGTGTGTAGTGATTTTCGGTAGCAGCCGTGAAATTTCTTATGCCATGATCTCATAGCACCGTGAATTGGTTAAACAAAGATGAAGACGGCAACATTTACTAATGCGGCGGCGAAAACGTTTGTCTTCGGTATTCTAACTGGAATTCAAAGGGAAACGAGATAATAGAAATCGTTTATCATAACATAGGCCTGTAAAATGCTAACAAGTGACATATATTATTATACTAGCTGTTTCTGTGAGCTTCGCTTCATCTTAAAAAGTTGTATCGTGAGAATTTCTCGATAATAAGTAGCCTATATGTTAATCCAGGGTGTCAGCTAACTCTATAATAAATTTCATCAAGATCGGTTCAGCCGCTTTGACGTGAAGAAGTTACAAACATATATGTACACACACACATACTCGCAAACTTTCGCCTTTATAATATTAGTAGGAAGTAGGATAGTTAAGTAAGTAGGTAAGAGTGAGGTCCAGTTTCTCAGTTAAGTAAATCTACTTAAGCATGGCTTTAAGTTGTCGGTACTCAACGGCAAGCTAATTCCAGCATTGTATTCAAACAAAATTCTTCTTAACCCTTTGATTACTAATGGTACGTACCTACGAAATATTGCGTAGTCGGCATTCAATGTGTGAATTTGCTGTTCTAGGTGTAAAACTGACAGAAAGATGATAAAAAATGCTGCGGCGCTCGTCATCTTAGCGTTTCAGTGAAACACTACTTCTGGACTAGGGCTTGTCACCGTGGTTCATAGATTGGCCAGTCACTCACTGAAATGGCTGTATTGTACTTTTTGTACCACAGTGTGCGGAGTTTTATAAGTGTTATCTTTTCTATAGCTACATAATATTTAAAGGTCATACTTCAATGAAAATATTAATTTAACGAGCATAAAATTTGATAGCTAATTAATTCGTAATCTTTTGTACTTTATGGCTTTTTGTACTGGTCCAATTGTAATAATTAGTTTTCATTCAAATGTGCCATGCAAAATAAATATTCATTTTGTGAGTTTCATAACATACGAATACCTATAAAGTTTCGATGACGCAAGTCAATGGCTTGAAATTCTTAAACAATGAATAAAAACAAATAATTTAATTCAATAATTTATCTGTTGAAATATTTGAACAATTGCTGTTATATTAGCATACATGACGTGTTAAGGCCAATTACAGTAAAATTTCCTTTCAATACCTAAGTTAATATTTTCTTGTTCCATAATTTATCTACATAGACTTAGATTACTGTTTTTTATTCAGGTTTTACCTATGTACCGAATTGGTGTTTAAAAAAACAACTTTAGGCTCAGAGTAAAGATGCCAACGTATACTTAATTTCCGAAGGTAAAAAGTATAATACATGCCTTACCTTTTGGGGTTCCGTGTAAATAGAACAGACAGGTCCCGGTAGCAGCCACGACAAATATTGACATATTTCGAGGACAAACACATTCCGTCCCAAAACATTCTTCCTAGAAAATAAAATAGTTTTACGAACGGGAAGTTTCCTTAAGTAAGTTTTAGTAAATCCGTGATTTGAATTTAATTATATTCACCCTACGCACGCACACTAATGTAAAGTCTGCATGCGCGAAGAATGGTTGAACACTCACGCACACATGCAAGCGTTTTGTGTGTTTACACACACTAAGACCCTCCCCCAATGACAATTACTGTGCATATGTTTTATGGAATATATTTGTTAATGTGATCGACTCAGTCGCGTGGATTATAAATGGTTTTATTTAACCCCTAGTCGAGGGTTTGTGGTTTCTGCTTAAATTTAATTTTACAGTTGGTTTGACTCATTTGGCTTTCTTCGCTGCGGTTGCAGTTTTATTACAATGTTTTGAAGGTTATGTTTAATAAGTTATTAATTATGACTTATTAACCTCTTATTTCAGTTAGCATAATAATATCTAAATAATACCTATACTAGCTATTGAGTTATCTGGAAAGTCCTTATTAAAGTATTCAATAACTTTATTAGGTACTCTTATTCGAATCATGAATTTAATATTCCGTCAGCTACCTATTAAAAGTTTCCCTCCGAAAGGAAGATTAATATTTTCCACTGTTATGAGTTAAGTAATTTGTCCCTGATATATTAAAAAGTAACACTCGTTATTGCATACACGTGGTGCTCAAGAGGGTGCTATAAAATTCCCACTTAGAAAGCGATCAATTCATACGATTTGGAACCTAAAGGTAACCGTCATAGGGTATGAAATTAAGGTGTCAATACTTACTATAGCTTTAGCTTAAAACTGGGGACGACTCAATACATTGGGGTGTTATATTACATTTTAAAAGTGTATCTTTAGTAGGTGGAATAAAACGACTGAGGTGTGTTGTCAGTGCAGGCAGCAACAGTAGGTATAATGCGATATTTTTCTGATGGCTACGTATAAGTAATTAGAAAACTATATTAATTATCTGTCAAGTGTTAACTCTTCACTCTCACTAGGTGTGCACGATGATGGCATTAAAGGTTTAATGTAGACTGTCAATTTACCACATAAGAACGTAAGGTTTAAAGTAAGGTCTTGTTCCTTTCGTCATCGTATACAACGGAAAAATCGCAATTTGTACAAAAATTCTCACAACTGCATCCACTTCAACGGTACTGCCGACGCCGTTTCAGCATACATTTATGAAAATCCATTTGGTCTACGTACGATACTGATAGGTGGACCCTTAGCTTAAGAAGATAGTGAACACAGAACCTTTAACATTCTGATTTCATTTCCGGGCTTAGATATAACATGTTACACAGTGCACACGTAGGTTTCGGCTTAGTATACCCTTTTTGCAACATCCTGTATAAAAACACCACAATAACACTAACCATCCCCTTGTTCTAGTGCCGCTGGCGCCATGTGCGACCGGACGAGCTTCGGCGGCGCCTCCATGGGGCATTTCCCCATGGGCCCCATGTCCATGGGCATCACCTCCATGGTCCCCTCCATGGGGCAGCAGCAGAAGAAGTCTCCAGAGGAACATATTAAGAGGCCAATGAATGCGTTCATGGTGTGGTCCCGGCTGCAGCGACGCAAGATCGCGCAGGACAACCCGAAGATGCATAACTCGGAGATCTCGAAGCGGCTTGGTGAGTGAGATGGTGGTTTGTTGTTTCATACAACGTTTATTTGGTTATCTTTTCATTGCATAAATATAGCAGAAGATGGGCTTAATACTAAAAGAATTTTCAAACAGCCAACCTAAATAATGACGCGCAGGAATCTAGTAAAAAGGTCCATTATATCCAAAGAGGGTACAAGAAAATGCTATCTATTTATCCAAATTGCGCAGATTAGATTACATAATTATGTTATATGTTTGGTCATGAACATTTTTCATATTGAGGGTTGAATTGTTTGAAATGATTACATTTGTAAACAGAGAAATAGGAAATAGGAGTACTTACGTGTTTCAGCACTAGCACCAAGAACTTAATAAAAGAAACCTTCAATCTTACAATTTTGATGTTGCTTAATTATGAAAGTCTCTTTTTAAATTATACTGGGGAAATGGAACGATTGTAAAATATGCTTATTCGTAATATCTATGAGTTTCATGACAAGGGTCGTTCACAATAAATAAATAAGTAGGTATACCACGTACCAAAATTACTTGCGTACAACCGCAACATACGAAGACCTGATTTAGGCAGGTCATCCCTCCATTATTAAACCCAAAAATGCTTGCATTGTTTGCCGCCCACACTATACAGGGTGACGCAAGGTAACTGATCCCATACGCATCTGCAGCAGGTTGAATGGCGCATTCATACATTGGCACTAATCAATCGCCGGGAACAAAACACACTATTTACGCTCCAATCGAACTGTCGGGACGCGGCAAAATAATGCCTATTGATCGACAGAGACAAAAGACGACCGATAATACAATAGTTCGGGCCCTATTCGTGGAGCGTTCGTTTTGTATCCGCATTGTTTTATTCGAATTGAATTGGCATTTTGGATTTGACAGGTCTCTGTTGGACGGAATTAAAGTTTTATTTCTAATAATACGCACGAGTAATAGTTCCACCTGCCATTGAGGTTCCATATGTCACTGGAACTATTTTATTGCTCGCGAGTGTATGATAGGCGAAGTTTGATTTTATTCGTTTGGGATATTGTTTTTGTCTAGAATATTGATTGTTTAATGGTAGCGATGCTGACGGCGCCAATAATTTAAGTCCATTAAATAAAAATTTTAACAGTAGGTAATTTAAATAATTATTAAATCTGTCTTTTGATTAAGGGTGTCTTGCACAACAAAATTAATCAAAATTAAATCTATGACCTCTTGCTCTGACAGTATAATGTCGGAGCAAGAGGCAAACTATTTAATTTTATTTAACTTCGTTGTGCAAGACGCCCTTATAGTCTCAAATACTTAATTAAGTATTGATTTATTAAACATTGACTTCATCAAACTTCTTAACTACTTAGGTACACATTTTCCTGCACTAAAACAAAACCGCATATGTATGTATGCACGATAGTTTTGAAAAACGCATTCCAATTCCACAGCAAGTTTCCAAAAGGGTCTCGCCCACACGCTGCGCCGCGGCTACCGTTTTGTTCATCTGTTTGTCAGCCGCTGCAACCTGTCCTGGGGTTACTCTATACTGACGAAAAACTAACGAACGAAATGTGGCGAGCGGCACGTTTAATACAACGAGATTGAGCCGTGTCTCGCGCAGCAGCGCTTCGAATCTGGGAATTTCGTCATATAGAGTGACCCCCCTGCCCTTCATTACACTCCTGCCAGGGGTGTTGCTCCAACATTGTCTGCTCCTCTGTTAATATTAATTAAACCTGCGTACAACAGAACGGGAACAATTGTTTTCGCCAAACACCCTTCAAGGTGTTGTCGTGCACTATTGTAGTCGGCTAAGCGATTCTACTGTGCGCATCTCCCGTGTAGTTTTGATAATAGCACCCCAAAATCGATAAGTGGGCCGGTGGGCGGCACAAACATGTGCTCTAATTTGATTATTTCATCAGCGTTAACCAGCGGTATTATTGCATCATTACACGTAATTTGGGTTTCATTTATTAGCGAAAACGAACACGAATATCCACCGGCAATTAGCGTCGTGAAAAACAATGTGAAGCATATTTTATTGTAATCCTGTAAAACCGTAATGTGTAACAGGCACACATAGAGAGAAAATGACAAAAGCCGACACAAAATCATAGAATATAGAACGATACAGATAGCCCACACTTAATAAAGCGAGCGTCAACAGATTTCACGGCAAAACGTCATTTGTCAGCTCTCGGTAACCGTAACAAATGTCTGTACATGCACAAACAAATATCCCATTTACCCACACGAACACGCGCGCGCCGGTATTCAAAAGACACACTTGCATGAATAAAACATACTCAGTATTTGCACAGGACAAAAGCGGTCCACTTTTACGTAAGCGAAGCGTTGTAGCCCTACCTTCGCCGGGCGATTCGCAAAAAAGAAGCGGGTAACATTATTGACATAGAAAAAAAAGGAAAATAGAAAATGGCGTTTCCGTTCGCCGTCACCACCAGAATGGCGGCCATGTTGGTTTTTTTTATTCTTTTCTTGGAGTCTGTGGGCAGAATGTGGTGGAAAGACAAAGGTTTTGTTTTGTAATTACGGGAAGGTACTGTGATTAATTTGGTAGCGGCGTCATGCGGCGAGTCGCCCTGCGCACGCGGCCCTCGTCCAAACCGCTACTTCGGTTTGTTAATGCGAGGAAAAAATTGAAGAAAATAATTCTAAAATTTTGGTTTAATTGTTCTTAATATCGCTAACCCTCATCTTGATATGAAATACTTACCTAACTTAGCTAATATGGTAGACTCGCAGTTAATCCAAAAATATATTGGTTTTGCAAGACACAGCCATAATGTTACTAAATACTTAAATAAGAAAAATTGTTAGTATGCGTTCTAGTTTTTTATCCTAATTACTTTGTTTCGACCGCAACCAATCAATATTAATAAAAAAAAATATTAAACAACGACACTGCATCTGTTGTCTATTTGCTCCCATTTTAATATTCAAAGTCATTTCGTATGATTAAGTCGGTTTAGTCACAGTATATGGCGGCCATATTGCGTTGGTGCATTGTTACATAATGCAATATAATATGTCGATTACGATCCGGTGTTAATTTACTACGATTTTCCCCGCTCTGTCTTGTGTGTCACGTTATTTATATTTTGGGGGTCCACGGTTATCGTATCTAAACGTTTCAAAGTTTATGTCCAAAGATAGGTAGGTTGGTTAGATATCCATGTTATTTTCATAGGAGTTTTGTATTTTTGCTGTACTGGAAATAATTTTTTTTAAATCTATAAAAGTTATGCACTAAAGCTAAACCTACGGCCATTAGATACATTATGCAAACAGCACCTAACAGTGTATCCAACAACAAAATATCTTTAAAACCCAAACGTGTCCAAACGGAGCCCTCCGAATGCCTCTTTTGATTCCTGCCTTTTTTGTTTTCTTGTTTTTTTCATGCATCTTTTTTGTTTCAACCTCGCAGCTCCCGGTCGGTTTTTTTCGACAGATGTAGTAATTAAGCCGCGAGCCGTGGCTACAATATTCCCTGTCTATTGGCTATGGGCCGGCCAACCATGAAGGTATGCCCAATAGTAGGACCGCAACGAATGCCAGAATAGACCCCTACGTTGCGGCTCAAAGACTGTTTTTTCCCGATGAAAATTAACGCTTTTTGTCGACGAAGAAAAGTTGAAAGCGTTTCGATTCTAATGAAATAGGCTTTGTGTGTTCGGGTTCTATTAAAATTAGTCTATAGTGTGGTAAATTCTTCGAGAGTGACTTTTGTATTTCTCCTTTATGAGTCGGGTATAATACTGAGTGTATTATTGTGGCGTGTTCACTTCGCAACTGTTTAATACACGGAGTTTACCGTTAAAAATGTATCAATACGAGCTGTTTCTATTCGTTTAATTGCAATCTTACTGTTATTTACTACTCGCTTATAAGAAATGCTGTATAACTTTTAAATTGACAGGTAAAATACTAGTAGTCAAGATAGTAGGATTGACTTGTGACAATTTCATTTTAAGCACGAATCTTTATACGAGACACTTTTGTTATTATTATTATGAAATCCTCCCCTACGTTCTATAGCAAAGACACTCGTTTATCAAAACTAACCATCACTCGTACATTTACCCTGAACCACTGTCCGTCAAACTAAACAGAGCATGAACTGTAATTTAACCTAACCACGAGTGACACACTACTATTACCGACCACCATGAAACGAAAGTAAAACAACTAATTACAAAAACTCCGGCCGAAATCGACCCCCTTTATGACTTGTTCTATCGTTGCAACAAAGTAAGAAAACAGAAGTATTTTTGTTTCCCTCCCACCATCGGTTTAGGTGGGGGTGGGAGGGGGACAAAGCCTGCATGCTAGAGATAAGCAGCCCCTGCGCTTAGGTATGTGGAGAGGTTTGGTAAATATACATAATATAGGACGGAATCTAGCATAGACTATTTTAAAATATAGGTATTGTATTTTAAGTATGTATTTCTCAAAAATACACTTAAATTATTTTGATCACTAAAAAAAACCTACAATAAAATTTTGATATGTTTGTCGCTATTTGATAAGTAAGTATTTGAAACTACAATATGTTTTCGGCATACATAATATTTTCAGCCATTCTTAAAAGACTTATAATACGAATCAATATAATTACCATGTAGAATATTTTTTCGATTTTAAACGCACCTCCGACATAGCTTTTAGCTTATAAAGTTACAATTCAGCAGCAAGATAACAAGATCGATATCAAAGGCTTTTTTTTTTTTTTTTTTTAAAAGATTTTATTATCACTCCACAGACTTTATGTCCGTGCCTTTTTGAGAGATCAATATATTGTGAGAGTTTGGTTGTTTTTTATCTTCATCTTTTAACTACTCACTACTCAATGTGGAAGCTTATAATATATATATTTTATTTTTTATATATATATATATATATATATATATATATATACCTATATATTATTAATAATTTTTTTTTTTTTTTGCACTCCTGGAGGAAAATCTACACAGACACCTGGGAAGGGGACCCAGGTAGTGTCGGCCTTTAACCGACTAAAAACCCCCAGTTGTGCATTTCTTGTTTTTTTTTTTTTTTTTTTTCTTTGTTTCACACAGTCACACTTACAATTATAATGGCAACAAACATTTGAAGGGTAGGGCCAGTGTCAGCTGTCTTCAGAGAACTTAACAGACGCCTGTCAGTGGCCACACACTCCTTTTGTCATCGCTGTTGTTTTGCCTGGTGTTAATGTGTGACAGTGTTCTTAAAACTATCTTAATTTTATTGGTTAGTTCTTATACAGATAATATTAATTCATGATATACTATACAATACCTACATATCAAAACTATATAATACATGCTATATACTATACATAACAAAACTATAAAATACATGCAATACTGTTTGGCCGTCAATATAAAATTAAAATCAAAATTCTCCTATTCCGCTCCATTTTGCGTTGCCAAAAGCCTTGATTGCTGGGCAACGACCTCTTTGTCCCGATTTTTTATTGCCATCTTTAGGTTGTACTCGAGGATCCGTTTCTTCGGTGCTGTTATTGCCGTTTTAGCGAGGTTGCCGATAGCGTCCTCGGTGTCATCCGCATAGTAGGTGCAGGCGGAGGTGTGCCTCGACAGCGCCACTACTGCGTGAGGTATGCTATCGTGCAACTTTATTTTATCTTTTGTTTTTATGATAATGACGGATTCGTACGTCAATCCCTGTGCTTCGTGTATGGTTAAGACGCGTGATCCCGTTCCTTCTCCAAACCCTTGGCTGGTCAGGGTCTCTTTTTCTTCCTGTGTATGCGTCAGGAATAGAGTGTTGGTTTGGGATTTTGGAATTGCTGCGTCTGTAAACCTTTTCAGCTGCAGAGATTGGATACGCGCTGTGGCTGCGTATATGCCTGAGTATACTTCTCTTAGGGCGTATGCAACATCCATGGGGTTTCTGTATGAGCACAACAGCTCCTGGGTGATGTTTGCTACCAGTGTTGGGCGACTGTACCTTAGTTCGAATAGGTTCTCTCTGTCTATGTACGGTAGCTGGTTGATGTCTCCGATTAGAGCAATATCACTGGCACGGGACAGGCGGGCGGCAATTACGATTGCCCCGAAATGGTTCATCAGGGCCTCGTCAATTATCAGGCGTTGGCATCCGACATGTTCTCTAAAGCCGTTTACTAGGACTGATGCCATCGTACGTACCCTAGTTCTAACCATGTCCCCGATCCTATGCGCTAGCCTGTTTCGTATATCGACGGCCGCCTCAGTTGTCGTGGTGATAATGGTGTCTTTGCTCACATCGAAGTTATTTACCACCCAGGTTGTCTTCCCACATCCAGGTACCCCGTTCACCCAAGCGATGGTGGGCATCGTCCAGCTATTCCAGGTAGCGTTAATGGTTTCCGCTTTTGCTAGGATTTTGTCCTCTAGCATAATCCTGGTACACTGAGCTACGACCACCATTTGGTTGTTGTGTGGGAGAGTGAGTTTCGGGATGTTGCGTTCCCAGGGCACGAATCCGCATTCCTCGCTATAAGCCGCCATATACGCTCCAGTCATTTTGCCCCTGAGGACTTGGCAACTACTGTTATCGTATATGCAGGCTTCGGCCTCCTCGAGTAAAACTTTTAGCCGGCTTTCGTTCTCTTGCCTGTAGGTCTGCATGATCGTTTTGCAGGACAAGAGATTTACCTGCTTTGTGGCGGTTGTAATTGCCATAAATTCGATGGCGGCATTCTCTAGATGGTCGTTTGAGGTGGTAGCTGTTTTCAGCTTCGGTGGGACCACCTGGCCCATATCCGCTCGAGTAATTTTCCTCTGGGCAAGCCTTATTCCAGTTTTAGGTTCTCTGGAGATTTGGCGCCTCTCGGGTGTCCTCTGTGGTTTTCCTATAAGGCTTGAGGCAGCTGCTTTAAAAGCCTGGAGGAACCCTTGGACACGCCCTTGCGATGTTAAATTGTGCATCCTCCTTTCCATGTTCCGTTGTTCTGAAGCGGCGACAGCCCCAGCGGTCATCCTCTCCTGTAGGCGTTCAGATCCGGTGACCAAGTATTCGGCTTGTTGGTGGCAGTTGTCAATGCCCCTCGCAAGTATATGACCTTTGAGAAAGCTTAGATCTTCGCCTCTGTCCTCGTACACCACTATTTCATGATGTTTTGAGGCTTTTAGGCAACCCAGCTGGTCAACGATTTCGCCTTTCCTATACTCGATCACCATTGCGTCTACGCTTATTATCCTGGGGACGTTACTGTCTAGCGCTATCTCTCCAAGCTTACTGAGCCATGAGCATGCCTGAACGAACGGGGTGTCGTCGGCCCACTCGAATAGTGCGATGGTCTTGTTACGCCATCGCACTAGTCTGCAGGGCTGATTTCCCACTAGGGTTACTGGCAATGCGTCGTAGGCTTTACGCTTCATGGTAGCCTTCGATGTGCTCCCATTTAGGAGAGAGGCTAGGCCGGGTGATATGGCCACGCTCTTTCGCGCCCCTGAGATACAGAAGCTGATGCCGAGTCTTTCACTGCTTCCGTCCATGAACAGAGCCACGCTTCGGAGTCTTAGTCTAGCTTCTCCTTTTTCTCCACAATCCAACAGCTAATGTGTTGCTGTTTCTTTAGGAGTTGCTTGTGGTGGTGCTGTGATGGTTGTGACTGAGGCTTGAAATACTGGTATTGATTGCGGGTCGGGGCGGGGTATGGTGCTGTTTCTCCTGGCTGCTACTCTGAAGACACGATCTGAATATGATAGAAAATGAGGTCTATGCTTGGTGTCTGCCAGAATATCTTTTAATTCTGACTCCACCAAATTCCTGTCTATCAATGTCTCCAGATCTTGTCTTGCAGCAAGGAAACGGGGGCAGTCGAGAATTATATGCCAGACCGATTCAATGATGTTGGGGTCGCATTCACATTCTGGGCTTTCTTTGAGTTTAAATCTGTACAAATACTCTCCCATCCCCCCATGTCCAGTCAGCATTTGTACGTGAGCAGGGGTCAGTTTGGCACTTCGCGTAATCCGGTAAGCTTGGTTGACATCCGGTAAGAATTTACGCGTGACTGCTCCTGTACTGGATATCAAAGGCTTAAACTAGTTAAAAATGACAAACATACACACCTACATACCATAGTCAAACGGGTACATTCAAAGTAACAATACCCCACATACCTCTGTAAGGCTTTCAAGGAATATGGGACGTCTTTGTGCAGCATTCCTGTATTGTCTGTCTGTGCGTGTGCGATGGTCGTTTGCTTGTCGTTAAGGGGCGAAAACGTTTGATGTGCAATTGTTTTGTTTTGGAGTGTCATCGAAAATGGATGATGGCAGGTTTTGTCGTATACTTGAGTACATTCTTAATGTATAGCATTTTTAAAATCGGAATTCCGTATTTAATAACTTTATGTAACGAATGTGAAAATCCCCCGATATTTAACACTATAAAAGACGCGTAACTTTTGAACAGCTAAGTCGATTTTGATAAAATATGGCTAAAAACACTCGGAGTAACATTAGGTACCTATGAACCAAAGAAAACAAATCGAAAATAGGTTCAGCTGTCTGGGGCTACGCTACCACAGACAGCTACACACAGACACCCCTTTTTTGTCGGGGGTGAAAAATCTGTGCTGCTAATATGTACGTTGTTACGTTATCTACGTAAGTACTTTCATACGGATGTTCATCGTATTATATGTGTCATTTTGATGATCAAACTGAAAGTGACATTCAACTAACACTTTTAATAAGGAAAACGAGACAAAATCTATTAACATTTAATAAAATCATGACCCAAATACTTTCCCATTTCAATTTTCCGGGTGGAAGGGTGGTCCTTCTTTGCCATGCCTCATTGTTACCCCCTCCCTCCGAGGGGTGGAGGGGGGGGCTTTCTGTATACAGGCTATTGTCGCATACAGGCTTTCAGCGTAATGAAGAGTATTTTCGTCCCATTCTGAGCACAATACTTGCTTTAATACAACAGAGGAGAGGAAATGTCTTTGTGTGGGTGAATGGTGCGTATGTGTGTGTGTCATATGTGTTATTGTTTTGTTTTGTCTCCCGTTTTTCTTTTGTCTTTTTCGAGAGATGTTTTTTATTTGGTAACGCTGTGTAGGAAGTGTTGTGTGCTACTGAAAAATGTAGATTGGAGCGCTTAGTGGCGTGTAGGAAAATGGCGTCTGTTTTATGACGTATGCAAAAAAGAGGGCTGTTTGAGGTTCAACCGTGTATCTGGGTGTTTGCATGTATCGTGTCTTGAATCGATATATTTCAAGAGTGCTTTTTTCGCTCTTAATATCGCACTTTGGTTTTCTATTATTAATAATCTTGGCTGACTCGGCATAGATTATATAAGTAGACATAAATTATATATTACCCAACGCAATAAGTTTCACATCAGAAATAATCCTAAATTTCCCCAATTTTATCAAAATATCAGTTAATATTATAAGTACTTTATTTTATTTCATGACAAATCTATAGGTATTTTAATATAAAATATTAAATCAGTCGCCTTAAATAGCCACCACCCGTCCTGTAATTTTCACTTTCAAAACAAAACCCTGGCGACATCAAGCAAATGATTCACTACCTATTGCCCCATCCGCGCTATTTACTCTTTGTTCAGTGTTGCCAGTATTGTTCGTTGCCATAATGAGCTGCAGCGAGTTGTAGGAAATAATTTCAGTTGAGTGGCAACCCCGGGACACGTGACTTTGTGCGCGCCTGATTGCCATTGGTGTTCTAATTATGAAATGGAATGGACAAAAGAGGTCGCAGTTTAAAAAGTTATAAGTGTGTGGGAGGTAACGTTTTTTGTGTTTAATTATAAACAGTTTCTTTTTTTTTTTAAATAAAGAAATGACCTATTTAGTAAATTGAGTCTAGTTCTATAATACCAACTTAAAGATTTAAAGTAAGTAGTTTTCCTACGAGGCAACATTAATTTTCCAACCTGTACATTGATGATGTTCAAGAAAAGACAAGGAATGGTTGTGTAGAACAAATAACGAATATTAAATGGCACGACATATGCTGTTGTTTAAATTACAACGCTTTTCTTTACAATTGTACGTCAATGTCACTAGAATGTAATATGACAGTATGTAATTGCGACAGTGTTACAATTTATGTAGGCAAGTTTATTGTTGTAAACAACAAAAGTTACATAGAGAAGCAAATAGCCAACTGTCGTTCTGGACTGCTATTGTCCTAACAGCCGATTGTTTTGATCCAATGCTTGGCGTGCCAAGAAAATAACAGCCTGTAGGTGTATGAATATATGCAATTAATGAGAGACTAAAACAGGTGATTAGCATTGTTCCGTTCAACTATATATTTGTCTTTGTCTTGTTAAAAATCTTGATCGGGCATCTAAGCATGTAGGTGCGTTTTTGAGTGTTTTGGTAACCAAAAGGGTACATACAATCCGAGGAGGAATGCATACATCTCATATCAGTACATTATTCATTTCCCCTATTAAAACGTGTACGAAAAAGCATCACTTTCCATCAACAAAACACGGCTCGATCCACCAAATCCATTATATTCCTCACTACGCAACGATCGCTATCGTCAGTGCGCGACAAAAGACGAAAATACCCTCCAAAGTATCGACAGAATAATGAGGGAAAAACTTCTGTTGCGGAATGAAAAGCGCAAATTCGTCATTAGGCGGCGCTTTCCGCCATTGTTGTCGTCCTCTCTCTCAGACATGTGGGGCCGCGGTGCGTGCGAGCGCGACAGAAAACGGTCCTTCGGGCCCGAATGTCCCTTTCTATGTTGGCGACATTGTTTTCTCTTTTGTGTTCGAGGGTCTGAATCGGGATTGTCTCGTCTGTAACGTGAATGGCCGATAGCACCCCTCCGCCGTGGTATCTATGATGAATACAGCCTTCAATAAATGGCCAGAGACAAAGGGTTGGTCTCTTGAATCGGAGTGGAGGCAGGTTGTTTGAGGCTTCGATTATATTGTATCGATTGAATAGCATTGTCTCCCAGAATAAGGACGGTTAGAGCAAATTACTTTTCTGTTTTGTTTTCAATAGTAATAAAGAAAGTGTATGGTGGTATAAATTGCCAGTTGTGTTGGAAAATAGATGTATGTATGTTTTATGAAGAAAACCGGCCAAGTGCGAGTCGGGCTCGCGCACAAAGGGTTCCGTAGCAGCAAAATTACAGTTAAATCAACCTATCTCAAAAACTATAAGAGATACTTTGATCAAACCAAAAATCGTTGAAAGAGTTAATTAGCATGCATCACCTCTATTTTTTTTAGAATTTTATACCCCGTAGTTATAAAAATAGAGGGGGGGGGACATACTTTTTACGACTTTGAGAGCTGATATCTCAAAAACCGTTCACTTTAAGAAAAATGTTTTTTAGAAAACTTTATATCATTTTAAAAGACCTTTCCATTGATACCCCACACGGGTATGTACATCGAAAAAAAAAATTTCATCCCTCAGTTACATGTATGGGGGGCCCCACCCCCAATTCTTTTTTTTACTATTTAGTGTCATATTTTTGTAGCGGTTCATACAACACATATTCCCATCAAATTTCATCACTGTAGTACTTATAGTTTCCGAGTAAATCGGCTGTGACAGACGGACAGACGGACAGACGGACAGACGGACATGACGAAACTATAAGGGTTCCGTTTTTGCCATTTTGGCTACGGAACCCTAAAAATGTAATAGTAGCAATTTATATCGGACAACAAACGTGGCCGCAGCTATTATTACATACAATGTAAAACATTAAACAGTATAATGTATCTAGTCGGTTTTTCCATTAGTTCAAACTGAAAAATAGATTATAATATAGGCTTTGATAAAGGATGAATAACTGGACATAGGTCTAATATAACTTTCTTGCTTCTCTTTTGTTTTGCGAATAGATCAACCCCAACAACCCTCTATCCACTACTTTATGTTACTCAAAGATGGTCAAATCTGCCAATCAATAACACATATAATACACACCAATTGGTACTAAAAACTTATTACTTATATATTATTTATTTATTCTATTCAATTCAATTTATTTATTTCAGATTTACAAGATCCATTATTTATTTATCTTTACATACACCACCATTACAGGTTGTGATGTGCATTTTTTTATTGGACCTGGTCTGGAAATAAAGATACTTTATTTTATTATTAATTAAAAAGATTATGGACGGTCCATTTCACTAAAGAATTCTACAAGAATAACATATAAAAACTATTATATAAAAAAATCTACAGCCTAAATTCTAACCTCATCCTCCTCCACAGGCGCGGAATGGAAGCTCCTAACCGAAGACGAGAAGCGCCCCTTCATCGATGAGGCGAAGCGGCTGCGAGCCATGCACATGAAGGAGCACCCCGACTACAAGTACCGGCCGCGACGGAAACCCAAGACCCTGAGGAAGGAGGGGTACCCCTACTCCATACCGTACCCGAGCGTGCCGATGGATGCGTTGAGAGCTGGTGAGTGTGTTGCATTATAATTTTTAGGTTTATTGCCGCGAGCGAAGCGCCTTAAATAGTTTTCAGGTAGCCTATGTGTTAATCCAGGGTGTCACTGTCAACTAGCTCCATATAAAATTTCGTTAAAATCTGCTCGGCCGTTTTGACATGAATAAGAAACATAAAACATACACACTCACAAACTTTGGCCATAATAATATTAGTGACATCTTAAAAGTTTTCGGGGATACTGGAATAAAAAGTAGCCAGGATAACTTAGGGTGTCAGCTTACTTAAGTTTAAAAAATATTATTTTGTCATGGTCCATTTTTACACAGATTATTAAAAGATGAAATTATTGCATCGCATACTTTTTGAAGCAAATAATATAAACATTTATGGGTTTCTGAGATGGATGTGTAGCGAAATGACTTTAGGTATATTGCCACCATAATTTTTCCTAAAAAATAAATGCGTGTAGAGAGGTTGTAAAACTTGTCATACGTAACATTATAACTCGGATTTTATTGCTACTATTCCTAAAATACTTTGATGGCTGCTGAAATTTGACAACCTCGAATAATATAAAGTACTATTTATGTTTTATACAACAACACAGAAAGTCCTTGATTTAGAATCATACTAAGTACCTACCGCATGATAGTTAAATAAACACAAACGATATCATCTTTAAAACCTTACATTACACGTTGTAAAAATGTGTCGCTTTACAACCATTCTTGGTGAAATTGATGCAATCAAAACGTGAAAACCTGCACTTTCGACTTTCTGAACGATAGGTTGAGTGTGGTTAGATCAAGATCTCCTTATCTGGCCTAATCTTTCTTCTTGTTCTTATCTTTTTAACCGGGAAATTCCTGGTTGTGTCCTTAGTAGTTGCCGACCCAAAAGGGTGTAGGTAATATCTATGTATGTACTTTTTATTTAAAATTACAGAGTTTTAATTGTTTTGTATAATCTGTGCAAACTAACAAAGATTGTTAACTGTACAAAAAATATAAATTTCTACCCTCAACCTCCGTATTAATAACTCGACTGCATCTTTTGTGCAAATAAAATATCCTACAAAAGAATTATGTTACTCTTACAGCGTTTATGCCCACAACAAAGTTTGGTCAACTACGCGAGGCACACGCGTTTCTGTAGGTCAATCGCCCCGCAATTGTATACTTACCTGTAGATAAAAAGTCGTCTATCTATACAATCACGATTTTTTGTCGTGACACCTAGAGTAGGAATTTTATCGATAGCTTTTTTAGTTGCATTTGTATTATGAACCGCAGATGGAGTTTTGTTGTTCCAAGTATACCTACCTATTATAACACTGAATCAAACTGTTGACAGTAGCATAACGGTGTGGTTTGAGAAAAAAAATGTTTTGATCTGTTAAATGGCCAATGCCTGTAGGTAGACTAGGTAGGCATTATTTATGATTCATCCATATTGTATAAAGGTAACAGCATGAACAGCTACAATCTATGTATTTACGTTTGGTTCTATGTCCTTAGTGCTAGACCTTTAAAATTCTATAAATATCCGTTTTTCCCGTTCCTATTTTAAAATAATTTATATGTTTTTTTCGCATTGTTCACACTTGGCATTGTTCAGTGTTGTTATCCCTACTAAACTATGCGCACAATGGATAAAGCGCTTAGTTTAAAGCCGCCATCTTGAATGCGTTTGACAGTTGACAGTTTTCCGTGTTGTCGAAGTGAAAGTGACAGTAGGGTTAGTTTGGGGTCCGTCAGCTTTTCAAATTTAGAATCCACGGGTTCGAGGCTATTGACATCCGATGGATGATTGAGAGGTTTTTTTAATCGTGGACATTTTCGCGGTGGTGAACACTAAGGGGATATTTTAAAGAAATTGTGTAAGTATCTTTGATGTTTTTCCCGTGTGCATGGGAGTATGCGATGAGGAAAGAGTTTTGGGGCGCCCTTAGAAAGGCCTATGTCCAGCAGTTGATGACTTTGTCGAAATTAATTACTTACTATCAGGAATTGTTTTGCAATGTCTGGATAATGGCTACCTGTGAGATAAAAGTGTTGCTATCACTGTCTAAAATATAATTAGGTAGAGACCGTGACTGTATGTATTTTATCTTACAGGTAGGCATTATTCAGACATTTTGAAACAAGTCCTTAGTAGTTTTAGTTGAAAATGAATTCTCAGTTACCTATTTTGTAGTATTTTAACTGGTGTCATTTCCACTCGCAACTTTTGATTTGACCAAACATGCCATTAATTTTGGTCAAAATTACCCACTTAACTATCGGGGGCGGAGTCGGATGTGTGTCGTCGCCCTTACAGTGCAGTGTGCATCGACCCTAATGTTGAATTTAGTGTGACCTCAGCCTAATACTTGTTGTGACACGCGCGCGCCGCGTGTGCAACCGCCCTTTTTATGAGCTTTTAGCGAATAACTACTTAGAAATAAGAGCTACTTCATTTGTATTGAAAATTCAAATATATCAACAGAAGGAAAATATTGTAACAACATCTAACTTTTGCAATCAATTTTAATCCTTATGCAGAAAATAATAAGAATGTTACAAGGTACGAATGGAGCGATTAGCGATATTGAACTAGACAAAATAAAACTTTAATATTTTATATTCATATACTTTTAGGTATATATATTATTTTTTGTTGGATATGAACAAAATATCGATGAATTATATAAATACACAACGACTTCCTTAAAAACATTGGGTCTTAACTTAACAAACCCTTGAAAACCCGAACACTGCGACAAAAACACCAATTTAAAACCACAATTAATTGTCATAACGACGCAGCCGCGCAGCGTAATAATTAACCCCCCCACAAATTGAACATAAATTCAGAACAGCAATTAAGTTAAAAGCACCGTGTGCGACAACCCTAACTTAAGGGTCGCCGCACACGTGGCGACTCCTGTCGCATGACAACCGCAGACGATAGTGTTTATAGCTACCGTACCACCACGACACATCAGCTATCGACAGATTAAGGCCCTGTTTCACAATGTCTGGTTAGTGGCTACCTGTGAGATAAAATACATGCTGTCACTCTCTGTTATTATTTTTTTGACAGTGACAGCATGTGTTTTATCTTACAGGTAGCCACTAACCAGACATTGTGAAACAGGCCCTAAGCATCATGGCTTATCTATCAAACATCTGTCAGATCCGTTCAATTTACCTAGGTATCTGAGATTAGACAGATAATCGATGGATTGTCAATATTGCTACTGTTAGCTGGTGGTAGAAAGCATGCCCAGCAGTGTCTGACTAAAGAATGTAAATCATATACTCACCTACTACATAATGGAGGTATGAAGTTGTAAATAAAATAAATGTTCTACTTCATACAGTTTCTTTTAAAAGTACTTAACAAACTTTAATTAACGATTACTGGACAAACAACTATGAAACTTTTCAACACGTTTTCTTACTTAAGTATACAATATACCTTATTAACAATGACAGTCAGGACACTTTTTTATTTGATCAATAAATTCAAAGCTTTGTACAAGTGGATTTATTCTCAGTATTCAGTGTATTGTATTGTCTCTCGTTTTGTACAATGGAATTTTATTCCATCGTGTTTTATATTGTTTGTTTCCATTGCGACTAAACAGAGTGTTGTCATTTAGAAAGCAAACATCGAGGATTATGTTGAGAGGAGCTAAATAATGGGAGCAATTTCAATCTTTTTACATTCCACTATGTAGTACTAACACCGATGCTTTACAAAAAACAAAATAGTCGGCATAGATGTAAAGCATAGTCATTTTAATGTTTTTTTGACTTACATTAAATGATTTACTTAAAATGTTTGTTATTTTGTTTTTAATTTTAGAGTCCCATAAGTGAAGTATATACAGGGTGTAAATGACATGCCCCCGAAAACTGAAACCACGTGAACTATACACGTAACCAGTTTTTTATTATTATTATAAGTTCAAGTAAGTATAAACTTGTAAATACTTATAGTTAAAAACCTACTAGAATTTTTACATGTGTGTGTGCTCCGGACTAGTACGGTAACACCCCATTAAATAATTAGGATTGTATATTGATACAACTGGTTCCCTGTCTGGCTCGTTAACAATTGTTGCATATACCTTTATAGGTAGGTATACTTACGTAGGTCTCGATGTTACTTTGCCTACATATTTTAGAAAATTCTTTGCCTAATTATTTTCTTTTTTTGTGTATTTTCTTGTGGATTTTTGGTGTGTGCTGTGTGGTGTACCGAATAAAGAATTTTTATCTTTTATCTTATCTTTATCTTTAAAAAATACACGTAAGTACCTACCTAAAATTCAGTTGTTTTTCTTTCTGCCTACCAACGCCTACAGCATCGTAAGCTTATTCTTATTATTTACGATCATGACGCCAATAAACAATATAGTACATAAAAACAATGCTTTTCTACGTCCATTAGCAATATTAATAGCTGAGACACAATGGCCGTGTTTGTTGGTACATTCAATAAATTTCTGAAACATTGTTCGGTCCATATGTTTCAATTTGCATCACAAAGCACAGTTAAATAGTTAACTGGGAGGCAAATATTATTTGTGACATTTATCCATGTGGAACAATAACCCAATTATTGCAGACTGTGTACATACGTGTAGGTACTGTGTTGGTACCAATGTTATGTTCGTGGTTGCAGTTGCTAATGATTTCTTTGTAACACTCGCGAGAAATGAAAAAGTCCTAAACGGCGAACATTGGTGCTATTTTCACTGGAACTTCAAGACGCCGTCTGAAATATTGAAGTACATTTGACAGTGCATCAGAACATTACCAAATAAAAACTAATTCATTTATCATGTAAGTATACTTACCAAACAAGAAACAAACATCATCCCCTCGAGAAATTACCGATAATCCGATAAATTACTCCATCATGATTAGCATATTAAGAATGTCATTTGTTACCAGCCGG
This sequence comes from Plutella xylostella, assembly GCF_932276165.1. Taxonomy (NCBI): domain Eukaryota; kingdom Metazoa; phylum Arthropoda; class Insecta; order Lepidoptera; family Plutellidae; genus Plutella; species Plutella xylostella. The sequence goes on along the minus strand of NC_063984.1, from coordinate 2,122,357 downwards.
AAGTTTGCAATCGCGTGCGCAAACCGGATATCGCCCCCCCTCCCCGCGAGCGCCAAACTCACTTCCGGTCACGTGACCTCGTTTGCATGACAGTCGACTTTGAGATCTCGAGGGAAGAAGACGCCCTTAGGGAAATAAAATGTCATTTTGTTTGAGAAAATTTGGGGTTATAATTTCAGTCATAACACTAGTTAAATATTTGTTATTAAATTCCCGTATACGTATTTTTCAAATCAGCTTCTATTGCCATCGAAAGACTATCTTCTTTTGTTTTCGTTGGTTCGTTCGTACAACTGTAAGGATCGAACATTATAAACATTCAATGATTTGGCAGAAATGAGACAGTGAGTAATCTATCACTTTCGTCTCGGTTCGTTAACTATCATCCACCACGAATAAAACTTGTTTGTTGGGCATAAAATATCAGAAACACCAAATTTAACACTGAATACCCAAGTACAAAATATTTGACTTAAAACAATGATCTACTCGTGCCGGGGATCGAACCCGTGACCTCCGGCACAGCAGTCAGAGCTTCTCACCAATACGCCATTCAATTGTCAATTAACGCACACACTAATAATAAACTCATTATAATTAGAAACCTTAGGTACGAGCCTCCTTGCAGTGCACTACTTTGTAACACATTAACAAACTTCAATCCAAACAAAGAGGCCACAAAACTCAATTAACTCCCTCAAGAAGGGTTAAATTAGTAACTGCAGAAACCTTTGAAGGTAAACTTCAAAGCATGTTTATTTTGTCCAGTCATTTAAACGACCTGAAACTCTGGAAAAGTTTTTTTCTACACGTTTCTGCGGTGATCTAAATAAAAGTTAGCCTCGTGGTGAAAAATACACTCCTTTTTAGGACTGTTCTAGAATAGGGAAAAAGGTTTTTACCTAGTTACTAATTAAATGAATGTCTACATGTCTCTTTGTACATATTATTAAGTTCGTATACTTTAGCATTACTTTTGGATAATACTTCACTGCAATAAACTATTATAGTCCAATAACGTTGGCTAGCTGCCTTTCTATCGTAAGATATTATAAAGTCCTTTTGAAAATATAATATGTATGTTTTTACCTAGTTATTCTTACCTAAAATAGCGAATTAAATGAATTTCTTCGTGTCTCTCTGCATTACTTTTGGATAAGACTTCATTGCAATAAACCATAGTTTTACAAAGTTGGCTAGCTGCCTTCCTATCGCAAGATATTATAATACTGTCCTTTTGAAAATAGAATAAGTAAAGTAGCAATTCCCTGATAATATTGGAGAACGAAAATATGGAATGACCATTGAAACCTTTAATATGCGGGGTACAAAAGTACATTTGAATACTACGGAAAACCCTTATGGGAAATCCATTTGCAGCGCTGCCGTGGTCGACCTTTCCCAATTCAATCCCTTTTCATTTCATTCTGCTCTATGTTACTGTATTTTTATGCAGTGGCTTGAGGATGTTTTGCGTCATCGTAAATTTTGCTATTTAGGTTGTTGTCTATGTATTTAAGTTGGGACTCGAGCTTTAATCTCAGACTGAGGCGGTTTTAATAGTGAATAGAAAGTAATATATTTTATAGAATATACAATTATAGAATCATTGAAAATGTAAAAAAAAACTTGTACATTGTCTTGAAATAAAATGTTAAAGTCATTTTATAACTACTTATCACAATTACAATGTTTTGATAGAATACATTTTTCAAACCCACAATTAAATTGTAATTTGTACATACCTAATAGTTCTGTTCCAATATATTTCTCAGTAGGGAACTGTTTTCTTGTAATGTATGATACATAAACATATTTTTAAGTGGACCTTCTTACACCGCTCTGATCCTGTATAACAATAGGCGGAACGAAATTCAAATTTATCCGTTAAAGGGACTCGATTCTTGGCACTGAAGTGTATTTCTTTTGGTCATTATAACCGCCAGGCAAAGGATGTGAAATATGAATCCTTTGTGAATTTGTAAGGCTTGCGTTAAAGTTGAAATTATTTTTGTTCGTTCAACGCTTTCTTGTTTTTTCAGCTTTTACTTTTACCAAGCTAATACCACTGACTATACAAGTTAGTGCATTAAACTCAGTTAAAAATATTATCATTACTTATACACATAATAATTATTACTAATAACATTGGAATAAGCTGAAATAGAGATAACTAGACAATTATTTTTCAATGAACAAAGTCAATTTACAGAACAGAACTTCAGGGAACATGGCGATCGGCCAATAATTTCCCGCCAGCGGCATACAGAAGGAAACCCGCAAGGGATGACAGGAATTTAATTAAATATTTATAAAACATAATAAAAGAAAATCTCGCCGCGTCCGCACTTTATCATAATAATATAGAATCGGCCCCGATTGACGGCTGCATAATAGGGTTGTCTCGTGAATTTATTTTTTTAATTTTATATTTCGAATATTTTACGAAAAAGCCGTTGGGCGAGGGCCGCCTCCGATTTATATATGTGATGGTGTGTCAAGTATTTCTCCACTCGACGACGTCCTAATTTATTTGTCGCGTATTTATTCTGGTTTTGACAATTGTGACGCAAATTGGGTTTTAAAATATATGGGCCGCAAATCAGTGAAGAAAAAGTGTGTTAAGCATCCTTATTCTTAAGTAGGAACTGACTTGTTAAGTACCAGCCCACTTATTTTTATTTAGTTGTCATACAATATTTATTAGGAAAATTAAATTAAGTACTTAAATCTAACCTAACTGTGCTGCCATCGACGAATTGTATCCATGGACAATCATCACTGCTACCAAAAACAAAATCAATATTCGCAATTACTTTATTTTGCGTTTCATAATAAATAAGTCTTGTCAGCTTATAAATAACACCTAATACTTACACCACTAACTACATAGTTACCTACCAAACCCGACACCTGTCCTAAAGTGGCCCACACTACAACAACAGGCGTGAAACCCAATATAGCCCCGAGAGCTCAGAACAATGACCAGCCGCGAACTCTGATTCTAGCCCCAATTAATTATTCCCATTGTACACGTTAATCCATAGACCTCGAGTACTATTAATTTGGCAGCGGTCAGTGCCTTAAGTCGCGTTGTTTATTAAGGGTGAGTCCCTTAACTCAATTATAGTTGCCGTTTTGACTAGGAAGCCGTGTTAATTAGTTTGGCTAGTGATCTACGAGTGTGAAAGGGTAACAATATCGCCGCCCGCATTGTTTTGTAATCTTTGTTGTTGTGTAGGTATATTAATACTTATTTATAGGTAGTCAGACTGTAAAAGTTGGGTTTCATGAATAAGTTAGGTATATGATTTGGATTTCACGAAGTATTGTTATTTCACCCTGCTTCCGTTCATCATCATCAGCCTATACCTAGCAGTCCACTTCTGGACGTAGACCTCTCCCAAAGCACGCCACTGGATGCGATCTACAGCTTTCCACATCCAATCATTTCCAGCTTTCGAACCCGTTAAAGGTACGTAACCTTTCGCAAGTGGTTAACCCATCTACCCGGAGGGCGGCCTACACTCTCTTTGTCTAGTCTATAGTTTTTTGTAAGAACGATTTATTTATATAGTACTTTTTAGTTGTGATGACTCAACTCGCCCTACCTTCTACCGAGACTACCTAGATCTATTTTTTATTGACCATACCTCATATTTCTCCTCTTCACCAGGTATGGCAGGAGGCGGCATGGGTCAAGCCATGGGTGGGTACTACGGAGCGGCGTACGGACCACTCGGGGCCAGCATGGCAGCGGCGGCGGCGGCGGCGGCGCAACAGAACGCCATCTCGGCTGCACTCACGCCGAACGCTCAGGTAAACTCTTCGGGTTTTATGTGAGCCTGGTACTTTTAGTGGTAGTCGGTTGGTCTGGTACTGTGTATACAGACTATACAGGTGTTTAAAAAGGGGGGTCAGGGGTCATTTGAACTTTACGTACTTTACGACATTGGAAAGTTGTCGGAAAAAATGTTTGCTTCCCAATAGTTATAATATTATATTTGTTGGTCCAGCCACTTTTTACTATGGGAATCAGAATTTAGCTTTCACCAATTTTCAAAAGTTTTTCAGTAGGTATTAGGTGGGGACGATTCCTTTTTTCTTACAATATCACTTTTGTAACAAAATATGTTTTTTAGATGGTTCCTTATTACATGTTAAAGTCTAGCAAGGCAACTAATTAGAGACTGTTACAAATGCACCGAACATAAACCGTAAAATCGATGCAATATGGGACGACCGTGGAATTAGAAATCATGCATCCAAATCACCTAAACTTAATAACCAACGTGAAAAATACAATTAAAATATGCTGACACACGCAGTAAGTTAACATCTTACAATATCAAATTGGAAGCCGCCATTTTTTCTGCAAGCCACCGTAAAATTTAAGGTGGTAACTCGGCTTAAAATTTAATTGACGCTACCGAATTAACAAGCGTATAATGAGATTGCGATGTGTTTCGGCGGATCGATCACAGATGGCGTTGGTCGTGAAATCTTGTAATGCGCTCACAACCATTAGCGAGGGGATGATATTTCTGTTATGCCGATTTGCACGTTGTTTAGTGAAATTTCGCCCTGTCACGCGGCCCCTTGCTTTTCTCGCTAATTATTTTGTGACGATTCACTGCGCTTGAGAGTAAACAATGCGTCGAATGGGGTTGTACGCATTCAGATGAGCATAGATTTCAATTATGGCAAGATCGTTTTATACGCTAGTAAGCTTGGTTGTAGATGTGGAATGTAATTTATTACTGTACCTGTATTCATTGTTTATGAAGAATTATTAATCAAATGTATCGTTTTAATTAAGAATTATATATTAAAATGTCTAAAGGTACGTTACAAAAGTGACAAGGAATACTTTTAAGTATAATTTGGCGGTGGGATTCTGAGATAGATCTGATTCCTATCAGGATCAGGATGTGTAAAGAAAACAAACAATTCATTAATTATATAAACCATAAACACTCTCAAAACAAATAAAACCATTGCAAGTCAATAACATGTCGTCGCAAATCAGTAATGTGTCGTAATTTCCCAAAAATAAAGTTCCCTTAAGGGGCGACACCTCACCGGTTGTCAACCCGGACAAACTAACAGAGGCCTTAACGTATTTACATCACATTCACCAGATTAAACGTCAAATAGAGGACGGAGGGAAAGATTGAGGAGTTTTAAATCGGGCTTCAGTTTAGGACCCGTCTCCCCCGTTTGGTTTAACCAAATTACAATGCAAATTATAATAGATTCAATAAAAATATTTTTGCGAGTTATTTGCATGTTTTCTATGACTAGGTATGATATTTTAATTTAATCTTGAATTTTTATCGATTTCATAAATTAAATAGGTACTTATTATGATTTCCAATTATCTTATATTTAATAAATGTTAGTTTTTTAGTTAGTTTTAGTGCAATTAAAGACATGCTCATGTTTAAGAAAAAGGCACATTATTGCAGGTCACACAGGTCTAAAACCGCCATGACTTAAGGGCCTTGATGCGATTTATGTGAGAGGTCTCCAGAGGGCGCCACCAAATTATTGGACCCTCCCAGATAATTGTTGGGGAAGTTGTGTCAAGTAGTGTTGTTTTAATAGATCGGCGGAAGGGTGACGGAAAAATTTGTGAAAATCACTCGGTAAATATTGATTTTTTACTCAGATACTCACTGGATGAAGTCGGTTTAAAATGAATATTTTATTAGCATAAAGGTTATGAAGATTTACTCAATCAAATTTCTAGATTCTTAAATAGCAAAATTTAACTAAGTTGTACTGGCAGTTGGCACAGGGGATTTTAACAGTACACTCCATCTAAACCATCTAAACTCCATTATAAAAGTGCCTCAGTATTTTGTGTACATTATCTCTCGGCAAGATGTTCAATAAATGATAACAGTCTACAAAGCACGCTGTATACGTACTTGTATACATTTTTATCTGTTTTACGTTTCAAAAGTATGTAGGTATTCCCTTTAGAAGGTAAACTTCATAGATACCATAGCGTTCTCAATGGTCAGATAATCACGATCGATAACCCTACCGAATTGCTCCCTAACAGATTAGGAGTGAAACAATATAATCAGCTCACTCCTCGTATTAACACTAAGTAAGGTATCTCTACAGAAACCGTATAAAATAATATGGAGAATAGTCCTTCCGAATCCCCTTTCGCTTACCTGGGGCGGTGGAATATTAAAAAACGTGATTCGGCGTTTTCGCATAGGGTAGCGGTTAAGGTAAAGCGCTTAGTGGTGGCAGAAAGCGTTTTAATTTTAAATTATTAATGTGATAGTATGTTATATACAATTAGAATAAGTGCAGGTCTTTATTATTCAAATTATAAGTAGATAGTAGATACCTAACTATTTAGTAACATGACCAATTTAACTGGAAGTTAACTAGTATCAATCCAGCTTCACAAACACCATATTCCAGAGCGCCATACCCTATCTGAAGGCCTAGCACGGGGTGCGACGTTGCATTAAATTGATTGATTGTATGTAAACTATCCAAATTTTTTCCTTAGTCAAGTAAAATAGCCTCCTGTAATAAACACCATGCACACAGCCTTACCGATCGGATTTTAACGAACCATTGTGATTTCCGGATTCGATTATCGCGAAAGGTGATTTATCTTTCGTTCAAAATCACTTTCACGCCTGCCCCGCGGCCGGTAAGGAGATTAGGTTAGATTAGGCAGTTCGGTTAAATTCTAGAATTAGTTTTAATCCAGCATAAAATAAGCGTACAAGGATGCGTTGCAATTTTTTAAAATAAAACTTGGAAATAAAAAATGAAAAAAAAAATTATAAATATGTGAGTGCAATCATTAAATATTATAAAAGTTATTATTAAAATACGCTCAACCTTAATTAAACTTAGGCTAATATATTGTAAAAGCTAAACAGGTATAAACTGCTCAAATATTAATCGTACTTATGTGGAAACACAAAAGTTTCGGTATAATTTATTAGCCTTAACAATAATGTTTTATTAATACATAGTACCTACCTACATACTTTACCAAACTCTGGAATACCTACCTATATAGGGCATTTAACGCACAAATCGTGATCACGAATTATCTCACATACCAAACTATAAACGAATATACAGTTTCCACTTACTAAAGACAACAATAGCCCCAGAATAATGCTCAATATAACGAAGTCACGAAACCCCCCCTTAATCCAGTGAGCTTAATACCTAATAGGCACAGTTGGTCTACTACTTCAGTAAATCATACTGAATTAATAGGATTGATATAATGTATTAATTAAACCTTGATTATGATATAACGTAATTTGACAAATAGTTAAGAATATCTTACCAAGCATACCGCTTTCCCATACTTGTAATAGTTCTACGTACCTGAAACATGCCAAAAAAATTACCTCCTTATATAGCTTACTCAAATTCGATAGTAAAAAAAGAAGAACCTACTCAAAGTCTTTAAAACAACGTTCCGTTTTTCCAAAAAATTCAAATACATTAGTGGACTTGTTTGTTATAATCTATCATTTTGTTTTTTTATAACGCTTAGTACCTACATTCGTGATATGAATTGATTTTCAACTGAAGGTGTTGTATTCATCCACTATACCTACTTTATTCCATCGTTTACGGCCAAGGGGTTACTGTAGCTTTCGATTACGAAGTATCAACAGTTTATCCTGTTGTACAGGATGTTGCAAAAAGGGTATACTAAGCCTGTACTATACTATGGAAAATGTTTTTTTTTCACGAATTTTGAAATTCTGATTTCAGTTGCGGGCTTAGATATAACATGCTGCACATGCTGGTTTCGGCTTAGTATAACCCTTTTTGCAACACCCTGTATATTAAGCGTACCGATTGCATCACAGCTTTCGTGCGTTTGTTGGAGTGACCCCCCAGCAGTAAAGTGTTCGTTTCTTGTCGCATTGTGGCGCGTTAATCCTGATTTAGTCGACTAGCCGCCGCGCGTATTTCACGTTTAAAACGATATTTAAACGACGCTGCCCCGGACGCAGCGGTTAGGGATGAGCGGTAAGCGAGCTCTGAAGGAAATATATAGAGTTGTTACATCTTTGCAGATAACTTTATAGAGCGCAACACCGCTGTTCTTACAACGAATGTGCCGTGTAGCCAAATACAAATTAGAGTACATTATATTAAATAACATAACCATCAAAAAAATACCCTAAAAACTTCTTAGTAACATTTTCCATGGCATAAAGACTAACTCGATATTAAGGTACCATGTTAAGTACCTAACTTCGCTATACGTAATACATAAGTAATTTCTTAAAAACCTTAAAAGTAACTGAGGATAATCCACACAGTTTCCTAATGTCAACCTACTCACTGAGTAAAGTAACCTAACCAATTCCCTCCTTGTTACAGGTGGGCTCTTCCATGGATATGTCGAAATACTCGATCGAGGCTGAAAAGTACCGAAGCTACGGCATGTACCCAGACCCCTCCCGAGGGTACCTGGACTCGGCCGCCCTCTCCAAAGCTTACATGTACATGGACCAACAGCAACAACGCTCCTACCCCATGGACATCAACAAGATGTACTCTGAAGCGTCCGCCGCCATCGCCGGGCTCAACAGCAGCACTCTAAACTCTGGACCTTCAAGCTTATCCCCGAGGTCCCCGGCTGAGTCTCCAGACATAAATGTCAAGAGCCAGGACAGGGCTGAAGCTGGGAGTACATCATCAGGGTCCAACGCGTCGCCTTCCCTACCGTATTATCAGGGGCAGGGACTGCTGTCGATGCCGCAGTACCCGGGTCAATACGCGCAGCCCACGCAGGGAGGGCCAGAGTTTCGGAGGCCGTTGACTGTCATATTTTGACCTGACCAGGCCTAGGTGATTGGCTGTTGTTGATTTGTTTTTTCGGTCGATTGTTGGTTGCCAGTGCGCATGTTGTTCTTGCTCTGTTTAGAGGTCGTATTATGTGTGAAAGAAGGTTTTGACTTAGTATTCAATGTGCCCTTTTGTCAATCATTTGATTGAATGTATTTGTTAGGACGTTATCACTCGATAACTTAAGTTATAATGATAACACTTTTATTTTTATTTTCGCAAGTTTTTTTCACGATTCGTTTCGTGGCAATCCAAAGTTCCTTTTTGATTTTTCCTTTGTATTTATTAAGTATTCGATGTTATATTACTAGATAATGCATTCCAATTGTTGTACCTATATTGTAAATAGAGAATATGAATAGGTAGAATTAGAAAGTAGATTATTGTTAAAATTGTATTAGTCCATTTCAATTGTGTTAAAGTAAAGTTTCCATATTCAAGAAATAAGGGCGTCTTGCACAACAAAGTTAAATAAAATTAAATAGTTTGTCTCTTGCTCTGACAGTATAATGTCAGAGCAAGAGGTCATAGATTTAATTTTATTTAACTTTGTTGTGCAAGACGCCCTAAGTTACTTTGTTAAGGAAACTTTACCGTTCTACAATTTTAAAATATTGAAAGTCCAAAATGATGACAGAGAACAACGATATTTGCTAATAACTTTGTAAATAAATGAAAAATTATCAAAGTATCTACTACTTTATATAAGAAAAGGCTCACGCGATGTGTCATTATGTAAATAGCAACTATTTAAGATTATTAAATTCCTAGATAACTAGATAAGAACTAGGTATATTTATAATTACCTATTATAAATTAAAGGTTTAAAGATTATGTTGAAGCATTTATAACAGTTGCCATATTTGAAATTTAATATCCACAGATTAATGACAGATAACAAAGACTTTTGTGAATTTCTATAAAGCGAATCTACTGTTAATAAGATTATTATTTTGTTTTTTCTTTAGAAATTTGTAAAAGACTTTGATATCTTGAAACATTGCCACGTTATTAATTATTCGCTACAACTTACAAATTCAAAAAATCCAGAACTGATATCTTTTTATACGATTTTAAATTAATTGGTAAGATTATGGAAAAAAGAAATTATAAGAAACCTATTTTTGGTTCGCTTGAGATTGAATGACTATAGAATCTTTATAGGACTAGTTAAATAATTATTGTACTTAATTAAAAAGTTAATAAAGTAACCTAAAATTACTATTATTTCGTTTTTTTTTAATCTAACTTCAAAATGTGAACCAAAATAATATTTAATAGGTAGGTATAATCCCTTTTTCTCTAAAGACAGCTATTAAAATAGTTATTACACTTTTTATCCGAGTACGTCATTATATTAAAATATCAACCCTAAAATAATAATATAATAGCTATTGCATTTTATAATAGCTATTGCATTTCAAACGTATATTTACACAGTGCTATTACCACCATTTAAAAACACAAATGCTTTTTAATATTTTTGTCCATAAGGCAAGTCATACATTTAGTTGAAAAGTGAGGGAGCTGCGATTGGCATAGAACAACAACTGCCTGTCTTTGTGGGCGAAATACACTGTGAAAACATAAACAAAACGGTCCAATGAATATTATTACTGTTCACATGGTGCTCCTTTTTGTATATGTCAGAGGATATAGCAGCGGGATAAAAAATTAAAGATTATTCGGGATGAAAATAAGAAATTTTATTAATTTAAACTATAGGAGAAATCTTAGCTATCAGCGATATATTATCTAGTTACTAACTATTGTAGTATCTATAGAGAAACTTTATGTTTTGACAGACAACAGTTTTCACTTTAGAATCGACTACGTACATTTTTTTTAATAAGGGCACCCCGTTGTGTCTGTCTTCTCTTAGAACGACCACTGTCCTTTTTCGAACTTGGATGAAAAACATTCCTTAAACAAAATAAGGAACACCCTGTATTACCTCCACCCTCGGCGTATCACTCGAAATCGCACAAAAATAAACACTCGCCAGGCGGATGCGATACGACGCGATTGTTTTTAATATAAACAAAACTGATTTAATTCACTCAGACACACTGATTCACTGAGTGGCTGAGTGAGTGGTTTAGAGGGGGGTGTCATGGCTTGTTTTGTTTTGCCACTTTTTAGTTGGAGTGGCGGGATGGTGGAAAAGAGAGATAATTGTGGGTTAGGGGTCTATTATAATTTATATTAAGTAGGTTCATATAGTTGCTGATGGAGTAAGTACATACTGTTTTTTGTATTAAAAATGAGAAAGTTTGTATGTAGGTAGGTTGGTTACTATTTTAACGTAAAAAGCATTGGTTGGATTATGAAAAGCACAAAATTGTATTTTAGCAATTTCAAACTAATTTTATAAGTACATAAGTGAAAAATTAGTTATTTGTTATACATAAGTAACCTGCCATAGTTATAAAGAAAATATAAGGTACAGCTACAATAAAATAAAATAACAATTATTGACACACGTGCCTTTTGACATATCAAGCAAAAGGTGACAAGAACTGACAATATTCTCATCATAGAGAAAAAATAAACAATTGTGGAAAGAGTGCCATCTAGAGGAGTTTTTTGTCATACTCTATACGTCATACTGAGCCTACAACGCCATCTCTTTACATTGCTCAACCTCATTGTACATACATACAGGGTGCCCTGTTGGGACACCCTGTATATATAGATATTGTTATCACAAGTTAATAGCCGGATCTCCACCAAACGATCCAATGCGATCCGATCGCCCGATCCAAGAAGTTTAGTATGTAAGATTCCTTGGATCGCGCGATCGAATCGCGTTGGATCGTCTGGTGGGGATCCGGCTATTAACTTCAATCTATAAAGATATAAGACATATTTGCGTTAACGTAGTTACACCACACAACAGTTATTACATTTATCAGCTAAATTTAAGTTCAATCTATTTATGTACCTACCTACATGCAACAATAAATAAAAAACAAATTATTATATAATTCTTTATTACCTCGCCTATAACAATGTTTCAGTTCAGTTTTGTTCATGTCACTTGTAAAATAATATGCGAGTGGGTGTGTGTATTCCTTTCACCATGAAAACCAATTCATGTTTTGCTAGTTTATGTTTCCCAAGAGAAGCAAATCTTGTCACTTGTGGTGATAAAGTCATTCGTCCAATAGTGCATCATTTATCCTCGCGAGGCAAATCTTTGACGACATTTATCAGTTTGGTACACATAGTATTTTAATCTTCAGCGGATATGAAGATGTCGATCGCTCTTTGCCAGTGCCGCCATTTCAGCTCGGTTCCCGTGGAACCACATGGAACCTGGATCCATATGGAATCTGTCAGGTCACAAGAATTTCATAAAAACACTTTTTGCGGATAAAGATGCTTTTTCTTGACACACCATGTTTATTTTTATTTGTAGGTATATAACATTTATAAATAACGATATACCGAGAGTATAGGCTTTTATTACAAAAATGTTATTTGCGAGACATTGTAAGACAACTGAACTGACACTGACACGCAATTTCTTCATAAAAGCCATAGATCATGACAATGTTAACATTCAAATACTACTTATCTATGTGTCTTGTTATTGTTCTATGGTCTTGTTGATAACGCCATCTTACATCTTTTTTGGTAGTAAGAGTAATATAAAGAGATGGCACTACCTTCTACTAAAAGTTCCGCCATTAAGACACTGACCCCCCCCTGATTCTCATACCTTCCAAAACCATTGCCCAGCACGCGGTTAAAATTAAAACCAATTTTCTTAACCAAGAATCAATTTATCAGACAATGCGTTTATCGCACCCCGCTATTTTGTTCCGCCTTACGCAGTTGACAGTTTTGACCCAACACCCTGTAGATCGACTGTCAACTGTCAAACCGGCACGTGGCGGCGCGTGCACTTTAAACTGTTATCGGGATTTTGACAGGGCTGTGTCAAAAATAGTAAGTTTTACGTCTCGTTGTGGGAGCGGAGTTTAGGACAGTGACTTACTGCCGGGTCCACAACCTTAGCCTATCCTATAGTATGGGTTTGCGATCTACGAAAATGAAAGTTTTGGTTTCCTTCTGTCTACTGCTATACATTACTAGCTGTTCCCGCGCGCTTCGCTTCGCCTTAAAAACTTTTCCCGTGGGAATTCCGGGATAAAAAGTAGCCTATGTTCTTTCCCAGGGTCTAGACCGTATGTATACCAAATTTCATTCAAATCCGTTCAGTAGTTTTGGCGTGAAAGAGTAACAGACAGACAGACAGACAGACACAGTTACTTTCGCATTTATAATATTAGTTAGGATGTGTCAAAACATTCATAATAGTTTCCGCAACAGGCGCCACTTTGAATGCGAGAAAACGTTAACTTTCATAGTTTTCGATCAAACCTGTACTAGACATACTAAGAACGTTAGAAAGACCTTATTTATAAGCGCAGTTATTTCTAAATGGTCGTTTAGCAGGACTGACTGACTGTTCTTGCTTTTAAACTAGGTATGTGTCTATTATTGCGATAATTTATGAATTTATGACAATAAAGCAAAATACTGTTGCTGCTAAAACGAATATAATAAAAAAACATACCTACTTAAATGATTATTATTTGATGATAGACAAAAATAATTGAGATGGTTATGAAACAATATAGAGGTACAACGCAGTTAAGTGTAGAAAATTGTTATGGAAATTAGAATTGGATTTATAAAACAGGATGATTGTTTGAATGTTAGATATGATACCGATATCCATGAATTAAAATTGGGTTGACTATTTTAAATATTTAATTATAGTGCCTAGATACCTAAGTAATGATGTAATTAACCGACTTCAAAAAAAGGAGGAGCTTCTCAATTCGTCGGGATCTTTTTTTTTTACTGGATAGGTAAGAAAGGTAAAAAAAATTTAACGCTCATTAGGAAAGTTGCAGTAAGTAGTATGGACTAATGATTATGATGGTGATAGTAAAACAACGGTATTTTTCATATTAATTCTCCAAGCTTCGAAACTTGCATCGGCACAATTCAATAATGTATTTTTATAAAACACGCTGTATACAGTCAAAACTGTAGTGACAAGCTAGGAAACTGCTTATGTGGGCTTGTTAATGAGTGAGCCATTAACCTGTCAACGCTAACGAGGCTGACAGAGAGACGGACAACGTTGTTGCCCAATTTATTAGTAGATGTAGATGAGCCATTCGTGTTTGTCTCGAGATGGTAATGATTTTGGACACGCTGTATATACGAGAGTGGTGCTTCACCAAAGGGCTTATCCACAAGCTCAGAGTTGCTCAGCGTGCTATGGAAAGGGCTATGTTAGGCGTGTCCCTGCGAGATAGGATTCGTAATGAAGAAATCCGCAGGAGAACTAAAGTTACCGACATAGCCAAAAGGATTAGCACGCTGAAGTGGCAATGGGCTGGCCACGTAGCCCGCAGAGCCGACGACCGATGGAGTAGAAAGGTTCTGGAGTGGAGACCCCGTGTCGGCAAACGGCGTGTCGGTCGCCCCCCAACCCGTTGGTCTGATGATCTGCGGAAGGTAGCGGGAAGCCGCTGGATGCAGATGGCGGGTGACCGTTTGGGGTGGCGATCGTTAGGAGAGGCCTATGTCCAACAGTGGACTGCGGAAGGCTGAGAGAGAGAGAGAGAGAGTATATACGAGTATCTATTGAGTTCGTATAGTGATGTACTGCTGTCGTTTTAAGTGGTTGTTTGACGTAGTGATGTTGACAGGTCTTGTGGGAAGATTATGACATCACTCGTATAAAAGTAAGTGCTATAAACGATGCATCGAATTTTGTCTCTTCAAACACTATGTATCGATATCATATAGAATATTCTAGCCATATATCTAGGTAACAACCTTTTGACTCATCACAGATATCGGTAAAAATCAATAGGAGTGAAAAGAAAATATCTTCCAAATCATTGTTTTTCCTTTCAAGAAACGTACAATGCCATCAATCTATTATGACATGACAGTCCTCCTATTTCAATTATCAATGTATTTGAGAGGGTGATCTAAGACTCTATAGGAATATAAAATGGGGTGGATATTTTTAAAATCCCCCGGGTTTCTTGACAAAAGGTGTTTTTCATATAAACACCGGTATTCCCTTCGTCGTTAGCACAATGGATGTCGAAGGCAAGTGACAGCTCGAAAAAATATGTGTTTTCGTGAAACCCCAAGTTCTAACGAAGTTTGTTGGAAAATTCATGTTGGTTTTTCAGAGTTCCGTGCACGGTTCCATAAAACACTACAACTGTGTTCTTTAATGTACAAAATGTACCTACACCTATATACGCTAACGGGCAAAAGTGGCTGAGCAAGAAAACAAAAGAGGGTTAAAAGTGTCCTCCTTTTTTTTTACTATCGCAAATAAAATCTTTTCATCATTCCACTATATTTACCCGACTGCCGAAGGAGGAGGGTAATGTTTTTTTAAGATGTAGACAAAAAAGCTAGTAGAAATCATAAAATAAAAGTTGACTACAGTAATGATAAAGGCGATTTTAAAACAGTATCTTCATTAAATGGCAATTTATACCTCAAGGCGATTGATTGTTTCATTATTTTAAAGCAATGATATTCATAAACCTAGTAAGCAAACTTACCACACACCCAGTCATCACGGGACAATACACAAAATCAGCCGATAACTTCATACAATTCATATAATAACAGTTGGGAGAAAGAGGAGCCACAAGCTTATTATAATGCATTCATATCAAGAAGGTTACTCTAGCATAGTACAATCGGTACGATATGATAAATGAAAAAAATTAGAATTAGGTAGAACCTAACTTTTACAAAATATTTAATAGGTAAATATATAATAATACACTCAATGAAAAAGTTCCAGGGACATAAAACTAAATTACCTACTCCTAAACGGAAAAGCCTAGCTTAATGTCGCCGTATATGCAGTATTGAAGTACATTGAACAGCGCATCAGAAACAGAATATTACCAACTGAAAACGTAGGTACCTAAATATTTCGAACAAGGTAAATCTAAATTATTATTATTCTTGTTTTGTATGGCACTTGTACTGTGCGTGACAAGCACAGTAAATTCCGCCAATATCATGTGTTGAGATAGGAAACAGTAGAGCAAGTTAAAATGAAATCTAAATTATGTTTTAAAAAATTGGGATCATTTGGTTGACATTTGGTATCACCATATTTTTCATTGCTCGTGAGTGTAGTCCTTATTGAGTTAATAACGATAGAGTCCGACAACTTTGCAAACTTTACGGGCGATATATTTCCGTCGACCAAATGATTGGCTTTCCTTTCGTATCCTAGAGTGACCCCGAGGCAGCGCGTCCTATTATACCGAAGATACCATCGACGCGTGTGCTATACAATATTTTTAATTAGATCCCGCCATATCACGCCTACCAGAAGACTCAATTGAAATTATATTAAAATTGAATGAGCATTATGATTGTGGTTGGAAAAAGATGTGTGTTGTTTGGCTTTGAAATGGGTTGTTAGTTGTTAGTGTTAATTTGGTCTGATTGGTGAGTTACAAATAAAATACCTGTCAATTATTATAATTTAAAATAATTATAGTTACCTTCTGTTTCACAATGACTAGACATACTTTTACGGTGAATGAAAATATCTAGATTCTTGCCTAGATTTACAAATCACTCATAAGAGTCTTTTAACAAAGAAATAATGTTTTGACAGCTCAAATATTAGAATCGACATCATTGAGCACCATTTCATCAATAAGCATTTTAATGTATATATATTTATATATATATATATATATATATATATATATGTATATACATATATACATTATATATGCACTCACGACTATAATCCCCGAAGCGTCTCACAAGCGAGCCACCCACTTTTCGCAGCACATTTTTGTACTCACGTGATAGTTTGCGAACCATATTGCCATTTTTATGTTTTGAAACTAAAATCTTCATGTATCCTATATAAACTTATGTTACCTATTATTATCCCCTAGATAAACTTATGCAATAGACCGTACCCCGTATGTAGAGCAATATGTGGGCCGAAGCGCCATTCACCCATTGTGGCGTGTTAGCTAATCGTAATTGTGCTATTGTGGAAGATAAAAGCCTGTTTGCTTAAGGCAGCGTAGGTGTGCCAAACAGTGCCAGCGTTACTTACGCATTCGTGAATATGTTACTGTAAAAGCTCGCACAATGGTAAATCCAAAGATTTACGGGTAAAACCTAAGATTTACCAACTCTTAATACATACAACTTCCGACTTTTACTAGCTGTCAGTGGTAAAACCTACCATTTACTAAATTATAATGGTAAAAGCCCGAAAAAAATGACCCATTTTCATAAATCCTTACATTTACCAACTCATGTTGGTAAATCCTAAGACTTACTGGTAAATCTTAGGATTTACCGTAGTTTGAGCTTTTACAGTAACAAATACAAAAGTACTTGTATAGTGGGTGCAGTTTTGTAAGTGCTCGGGTTAGCAACCAGTAACGACAAGACGGTTTGCTGGTAATTTTTAATTAATTAGCAGATTTTTTTGCAATAAAAGTCGGTATCTCCTTTCTATAATATATATGTATATATTTATTGTAATTAGAGGCTATCTATAAGAAATGCCTACTAGAATCATAACTATTTTGTAAACACATAGGATCGGTAAGTACCTACATAATTATACTAAAATCTACAAACAACAGTTCGTAGAATAAAATATGAAAAACATGAAATAATATTTTATTTGGTTTTCTTTATGTAGGTATTGCGATAAAAATACCAAGTACGTAACAACTCCTTTCTCAAACGGAAAAAAATGTAATACAGCATTCAAAGAACGCCTCACATAAAATTCAACACAAATATATAGTAATATTTCAGCTATAGTCACCATAGCATTAGATTATTATACGAGCAAAATCTCTCATATAACGTACAAACGCTTTTGTGTACAACACAATATCGGAGAGTTTCAGGAGGAAATACTTAGAACAAGGCACTTGGGAGAAGTGGACATAAGTATGGACATAAGTGGATGGAAGTATGTCAATGGATAGTTTTCGAAGAAACAAAATTCGATGCATGGTTTTACTTTGTTACACTTAGTGCCAATTTCTCAATAGTCGGTTAGAGCATAACCAGGGAGCAGTGATTGACTTTTGACACATCTGTCATGAATTTTATATGGAGATGACTTATAATTTTATCAATGATAACTGGTCGGTTAGACAACAGACTAGGGCGAAATTGGCACTTAAGGATCGCAGATATTTTAGAAATTCACGATCAGCGTTATATCAGAGCGACTTTTAAAGCTCTAGAAGGAAGTGGCACAGGATAATTACAGAAGCGTGGAGAAGAACATTTTGTAGTTCTTAGCTCCGCGTCGGAGTAACATGACTGAAAGATAATTTTAGGCTCAAATGAAATTAATGAAGATGACCAAAGGCGCAGTACCGGCAAAGTTCTTTGCCCGTGAGTGTATCAACAAAATCTTACAGAACATCTCCTTATTCCGTGCGCGCGATAGGAAATATGTTTTGAGCGGGTGTGTGCTCGCATGTACGCGACAAAACGCGATTGAAGCGCGTTTGTGTTCGACTGTACCGGGTATTGTCGTGTTTTGTACTTTTGACGTATTATACGAGTATCTACGAGAGTGTGTGCATGTGTGGGTGGTCTGTTTGGGGCTTGATCTAGACTTTGAATCGGGGAAAGCTTAGCGATAATAAAATAGCTGGGCCTACAGTACAGGTTTTGCAATTTACGTAAACTAAAAAAAATTTGGTTTTCTTCTGTCTCCTGCATACATTATCTGTCAAAAGTTTCGAGATAGTTTCCGCTAGAGGCGCCACTTTGTATGCGAGAAAACTGAAACTTTTATAGTTTTTTCGCATACAAAGTGACATTTTCGACAATCTATCAAACCTGTACTAAACGTAATGTATTCTTGAATTTCATGTAAAGAATCAGGTACACCGTACCTCCATATAAATGATTCTTTGTCAAATATTAAAACCAAGAATTACCCTTATTACCCGACTGCCGAAGGAGGAGGGTAATGTTTTTTTATTATACCCTTGCTGTCTTTGGTTGAATTAGTTTTTCAAAACTTATAGTATCAACTTTTAATAAAATTACCTACAGTCTCTGAGTTTTTATTTATTGTGAATCTGAACAATAACCACACATTCCATTGTTGTCACAATATCAACTGTTTCAGCTTTATTTTCAGTTAAAAGCTTATTCACTACAAAAGTTTAGCGATATAGCATGCTTACTTATAGTTTTCATGGTTCTGTAAGTTATTTTATTTATTTTATTTTAGTTTATTTGGAAAACTTACAGCTAAATCAGTACAATTAGACACAAATAAAAAACAACAAAAAGCCAATTAATAGTTTCCAATTAATACCTACTTAATAGTAATTATGTAGGTATGATTAACCGTTTACAGAGTATTATAAATCGCATAGGAATACAAATACTTAGATATGTATAACGATTTTGAACGACTGGCTAAATCTTTTGTTCGTGACAGACCCTAGAGCCCTAGACCAGTACTTACGTCTGGTACCTACAGGTTTGATAGTTTGTCAAAAAGTATAAAATAAACGTTTACAGATAGAAACGTAACTTTTGACAGATAACGTATGCAGATGACGGTATAAAACGAAAACTTTTTCCGTTTTCTTAAATTGAAATACCTGTACCAGAGGCTGTACAGTTGTAGAGTTTGTCACCGAAAAACTAAGAAGAAGAATCGGAAAAACATAAAACCATACAGTATTGTAACGTAAAAGCTTCTAATCATCCACCGCGGGTCCCTAAAAACCCAAGCTGAAAAAGGTATAATAATAATGCGTGCAATAAGAATGATAATAATAACTGAAAAGGCTATAGATAAAGAGATGAGCGGCGCACCTCGGTTGAAATTTTTAATTTAATTAATGGCAAGTGCGCCGCTCCGATTATAATATTACGCAGCTGAGTGTTGTGCTGGCAACACCCCGCCTGCCAGCCGGTAGGGTGACCATCTTTATGTATACCTATTTATTTATTAATAGACACTTTATTGCATACTTAAAAAATAACATACACTGACAAAATACAAATTAAGAAGAAGTTAGCACACAAAGGCGGACTTATTGCCAAAAAGCAATTTCTTCCAGCCAAGATTAAAACATATAACTAGGAACAAGATGGTGTATCAGTGTCACATACAAAAACAAAGCAAAAGGCTTTTCGCATTTTGTTAACTATCAAACCGTTTTAAGTTCAACCTAATGACAACCATTGTAGCAATGAATAAAGTCACAAATGTGAATTTATGTTCATAAATACGAATGTATGTTTATTACTTTTTTTTGTTTGTAAATAAATAGATACCTGATTGTGAAATTTGCATCTTAGAATTTATTTTTGGATGATGACATTACAATATGTAAGCACGCAGAGTAACTTTTATTTGCAAAAGCAGATTCTTATCAAAGTTCCATAATTTTCACAAAATTATTGTCACCCTTCTACACCTACCTCCCCCTCACCCCTTCTAGACAACGCGTGAGGTTCAGCCATTGTCAGGCAAATCTGCTCCTTCGCACAGCGCCGCTCACATAAATAATTATATATATACACGACTGTAACTATACCTAATAGACAAAGACGCTAGTTTAAACTTTCAAATGAAGTCAGTATTTGAATATTTGGATTCGGCAGCACGATAATTTATTAAGTGCTTTGAGGTTATACTTGAGTATACACTAGATCGGTCGATAATTTTTAAAATAAGAGTGTCATTTCACATAATTAAGTAACATTTTACAAAAAAAACCACCCTAACTGGCCAGTCATAAACCGCCATTCACACAAAAACCGACTAGCACAACAACATTCTAATCGCCATGATAAAATAACACCTGCCCAATAAACGCAATACATTTTACACACACGACCCAAAAAGTCCTAGTTAAAGGAGAGGAAGTTATAAAAAAAACAGTTGGCGGTACAATAAAACACTTTCGGGGTTCCTTTTTCGAAAATTCATTGACAAAAATCCTGGCAGGTTGTGATTATAAAAGTAGCCGTTTAGAAAAAAGTGTTCGAAAAAAGTTTATATCATTCATGGTCTCCTTGGTTATCGGAATTTGTGGCTCCCACAGGTTTTTTGGTGTTTTTGGTGTTTAAGAGGCCGTGCCGAAATGTCTCTGTGGAAGGGTTGTGACTCAGCCGTTTTCAAGACAAGGGCTTATTTAGGTTGTCTGACCAGTCTTAACGTCTTTCAATAATTTCATTCATCTTTACTTACTGTATAAGTGTATAAGAGTAACTAATGATACAGTCATGATGATGATGGCGTATCGAATCATCAGCTTCTTAGACGTATCAGACTTCGACCTTGTCAAAGTAACTATTCATTTATAAACTGTGAATTAGGTAATAAAAATATATTTATGAATATTTGTAAATTTTGATTTGGACAAGGTGCATGCATAGGCAAGTATTTTATTTTTTTACTTGTAGAGCTTCCACTATGTTATTGTATTTTAGACGTTTCCTTATGTCTGGTGAGTAGAGTTGGTTTTCCTTTGCAGTCGTCAAATATGTATGGGATTTCGAATGTCAAAAAACCAATAATATAATGGACAGAGTATAGTTACTGATTTTGGCCGCAATTTATTTTCTTTTGACCACTTTTTATTAAAAAACAGCACCGTAGTTCCTATTTCGTTTCAAGTCCTGTACATATTATCAAATTTTCTTTCAAAAAATATTTCTCTTCTAAGATACAAGATTTACTTCATTGACGTCACGCTTCAAACTTAACTGAACATACTGTATAACAATATGAATAGTGCACGACTAGAGAGGGTTCTCGAATCACGTACAGTGGTGGACACCCTACATCTCCACTTATTCTAATTTAACCCCTACGGTGCACAAGTTAAGAGCTGTAGGAAGTTAAAAGTGAAGGAGTTTACGGGTCTTCCATGGTACTTGTGACAAATCCATGGAAATTCGCGTATGGGAGGTTGGAGGCGACCTGTTCTCACGTACGTAAAGTATTGATTTTTGGATTGGAGTCTGCTGCTGCAGTTACTCTTTGATGTATCATGTATTTAGGGAGGTATTGAAAAAAATTGTTGGATGTGTCTAACTAAAGTACATAGTATACCTACTTAGTAAGCCGAAAAGGCTTAACTCAGGGGCTTATTTAGAACATACCTAGGTACCTAAATATTTAATGGCCCAATTTTTTTTTTTTTATTGGAAAATCGATATTTAAATGTTTTTCAAAAAGTCGTCAAGTGGTTATGTGTATTAGTTTTATGAGCCCCCGAGTCAAACATTATGATTATAGCTTACCACTTTTGCAAAACCATGTACCTAGTATTGAAAAAAACAAAAATAACTAATGTGCGAACAAAAAATTGTATAGGTACTTTTAATAAGAAAACACGTAACGATCTTATCCCAGAACATCGTCCGGCGGACTGTAGTAAAACCTTTAAGCGAAACTCCGTTTGAACCTCCATAATTTACTATAGCGCCTCGCCTCGCAAACAAATGACGAAGCCACCGTTTTAATTACACCCCCATTGAACCCTGGCTCAGACGCCGGGTTCCTTCACAATAAAACTTCGAAGCACTGAATAATTGGCCCAGTATTCAATATAATTGACTAGTATTGAGCATGGCTAGGAATTGAGATCCAATCAAAGTTTTCGAACGGACAATAAGCGTTCAGAAATCGGAAATTGGCTTGAGGTTTCTCGTTAAAAATGGCGCGGTTTTGTTTTCCGAACGCTGCGGAAAATTGACGTTTGGATGCTGGCTGCTAGTAAATAAGTTGTCGGTAAATAGGAGTGGATGTCGAGTGCGAGTGTTGTGGCACCGTTGGATTTGCGAGCCGAGTCAGAGAAGACTCCCCTTTACTTTTATGATTATACTCGTAATCAGCTATGTTTTAAAATTAAAATCAATTATATTATAATACCTAACATAATTTTCTCTCAAACCGATACAGCGGATGATGTGTGGTATATCTTCACACTTAAAATATTTACAAATAAGGCAGCAACCTAATAATTAAGAAAATGACAAAAAAAGATAGACCAAAGGAAATTCGCTCAAAAGCCTTCTAAAATGAGCTTTTAGACTTTTCACAAAGCCCCTTTTCCCTGTATAATGGTAAATCTAAGCCTCGATGGCACTTCCTTTCCATCTTTTATGTCACAGGTCATCTTTTCTTGACCTCGCCAAGGATCATAAGCCAAGTGGACACTCAGTACGGGAAATAAGGTACGCCGCACACTTGGCGTATGTGGTTTGAAGCAGATATAGTTTCTAACAACCGACGGAAAAAAGACTGATATTATAAGTTTAAAACGTGTCTCTGTAGGTTTCTGTGTACTTGTGTGTATGTCTCTGTGGTAGCGTTGCTCCCAAATTTTCGATCTGTTTCTTTTGTATAGTGTTACCCCAAGTGCTCTTAGCCATGTTTCATGAAAATCAGTTCAGCCTTTCAAAAGTTATGCAACTTTTAGTGTGGAATGTCGGGTGTTTTAACGTTGGTCAGTCTTATATCGTATGGTAAAGAGCACAAGAGTAGCATCGCCGAGAATAAACTAATGTTAAATTAGTATACTCAAAAAGGAAACGACGACGACCGAATGGCGTAGTGGTTAGTGACCCTGACTACTGAGCCGATGGTCCCGGGTTCGATTCTCGGCTGGGGCAGATATTTTTTTTTTTTTTTAAAGATTTTATTATCACTCCACAGACTTTATGTCCGTGCCTTTTTGAGAGATCAATATATTGTGAGAGTTTGGTTGTTTTTTATCTTCATCTTTTAACTACTCACTACTCAATGTGGAAGCTTATAATATATATATTTTATCTTTTATATATATATATACCTATATATTATTAATATTTTTTTTTTTTTTTGCACTCCTGGAGGAAAATCTACACAGACCGAGGAAAATCTATACCTGGGAAGGGGAAATCTATACCGACAGAGGAAAATCTATACCTGGGAAGGGGACCCAGGTAGTGTCGGCCTTTAACCGACTAAAAACCCCCAGTTGTGCATTTCTTGTTTTTTTTTTTTTTTTTTTTTCTTTGTTTCCACACTTACAATTATAATGGCAACAAACATTTGAAGGGTAGGGCCAGTGTCAGCTGTCTTCAGAGAACTTAACAGACGCCTGTCAGTGGCCACACACTCCTTTTGTCATCGCTGTTGTTTTGCCTGGTGTTAATGTGTGACAGTGTTCTTAAAACTATCTTAATTTTATTGGTTAGTTCTTATACAGATAATATTAATTCATGATATACCTACTATACAATACCTACATATCAAAACTATACAATACATGCTATATACTATACATAACAAAACTATAAAATACATGCAATACTGTTTGGCCGTCAATATAAAATTAAAATCAAAATTCTCCTATTCCGCTCCATTTTGCGTTGCCAAAAGCCTTGCTGTTCATTGCTGGGCAACGACCTCTTTGTCCCGATTTTTTATTGCCATCTTTAGGTTGTACTCGAGGATCCGTTTCTTCGGTGCTGTTATTGCCGTTTTAGCGAGGTTGCCGATAGCGTCCTCGGTGTCATCCGAAAAGTAGGTGCAGGCGGAGGTGTGCCTCGACAGCGCCACTACTGCGTGAGGTATGCTATCGTGCAACTTTATTTTATCTTTTGTTTTTATGATAATGACGGATTCGTACGTCAATCCCTGTGCTTCGTGTATGGTTAAGACGCGTGATCCCGTTCCTTCTCCAAACCCTTGGATGGTCAGGGTCTCTTTTTCTTCCTGTGTATGCGTCAGGAATAGAGTGTTGGTTTGGGATTTTGGAATTGCTGCGTCTGTAAACCTTTTCAGCTGCAGAGATTGGATACGCGCTGTGGCTGCGTATATGCCTGAGTATACTTCTCTTAGGGCGTATGCAACATCCATGGGGTTTCTGTATGAGCACAACAGCTCCTGGGTGATGTTTGCTACCAGTGTTGGGCGACTGTACCTTAGTTCGAATAGGTTCTCTCTGTCTATGTACGGTAGCTGGTTGATGTCTCCGATTAGAGCAATATCACTGGCACGGGACAGGCGGGCGGCAATTACGATTGCCCCGAAATGGTTCATCAGGGCCTCGTCAATTATCAGGCGTTGGCATCCGACATGTTCTCTAAAGCCGTTTACTAGGACTGATGCCATCGTACGTACCCTAGTTCTAACCATGTCCCCGATCCTATGCGCTAGCCTGTTTCGTATATCGACGGCCGCCTCAGTTGTCGTGGTGATAATGGTGTCTTTGCTCACATCGAAATTATTTACCACCCAGGTTGTCTTCCCACATCCAGGTACCCCGTTCACCCAAGCGATGGTGGGCATCGTCCAGCTATTCCAGGTAGCGTTAATGGTTTCCGCTTTTGCTAGGATTTTGTCCTCTAGCATAATCCTGGTACACTGAGCTACGACCACCATTTGGTTGTTGTGTGGGAGAGTGAGTTTCGGGATGTTGCGTTCCCAGGGCACGAATCCGCATTCCTCGCTATAAGCCGCCATATACGCTCCAGTCATTTTGCCTCTGAGGACTTGGCAACTTGGGGCAGATATTTGTTTAAACACAAATATTTGTTCTCGGGTCTTGGATGTGCCCGTAAAATGGCAATAGGCCCTCCCTCTATTACATTGGGACTAACATAACACTCTGGCGAAAAGTGGGTGCAGCAATGCACCTCTGCCTACCCCGCAAGGGAGTACATTAGTACAAGGCGTGAGTGCGTGTTTTTTTTTTTTTTTTTCAAAAAGGAAAAGAAACGCTCAGTGTACTGATGCCCTAAGTCTTACAGACAGTGTAACGATAGGGGACAGATAAAGCCTCCACAATACATATGCTTCATACATTACTGAAATAATATTCAGTAGGTATAGAAATGGGAATAGTATCTCTCAGTAAATAAAAGTTTCAATGAAGTTCCACATAGAGATATGTAAATACAAACGTAGGTATAGGTGTTAGGTAGGTAAGTGAGATACTTATTTACCTATGGCACAAATTAATATAGGATCAGACAAAGATAACACGTATCAATCAAAAAGCTTCATCCAAATTAGACCATTCCTCTTAAAGCCTTACCGTACAAGACCTCTCATTTTCGCAGCGTGGTTAACAACAACACATGACAATGTCTGTGAGCGAGCGACCAGCCAACGATAACTCGTACTTATCAATCTAAAACTGCATCAATTAGACTAGTCCTCTCAAAGCCAGGAAACAGACACACACACGCACTCACCTAACCGTACAAGACCTCTCATTCTCGCAGCGTGGTTAACAACAACACATGACAATGTCTGCCAGCGAGCGACCAGACAAAGGTATCGATCGACGCCGCCGCGGCGTTTCCAGCTCTGTGGAGTTATTACCCCTCCGTGGTGAATGCGAGGTGTTATAAGGTTGAAGTGTACAGACAAAATAGAATGTCTAGGTAGGCAAAAAAACCTATCAGATAGGTAGGTATCGTAGGTGGGTAGGTAGGAAGAGATTACTTTTAGTAATAAGGTCGCCGATTGTGCTCAGTATTTATTTTCTTTTCATGTTTGTAGGTTACTTTGTAGGTTTTTGTTTGTGTGCAATAAGGAGTCTTTAGGTATTGTACAAGTGTTAAGTTAAGGTGCATGGAAAAGTCCCTACTGGTAGTCAAGTACCCATACAGATAGTCTTGATAATCTCAATTTGATAATGAATCATTAGTGTATTCAGTGTTTCTGTTCTGTTGGTTCGCTGTTCTGAAATCACGTGATTTAGTTACGATAGAACTATATAGGTAGTATTTTTTTTATTTATTTATACTTTATTGCACAATTTACAATAGTAATAATGTACAATCAGGTGGACCTAATGCTAAAAGCATTTTCAGCCAGACAACCTGCAGGAGGTACTTACAAAGATATACAATGTTGAAAACGTTCGTGTCAGTCACGATCGATGCTAGCCGACATTTTATACACATATACTTATTCAAACATAGAATTTGCACCAAACAATGTATTTCTTTGTAAGCTCCGTGAAATAATGGCTGTAGATATTAAAAATATGGCTTTGTATAATTTATTTGTTACATTAAAAAAAAAAAAAAAACACGCACTCACGCCTTGTACTAATGTACTCCCTTGCGGGGTAGGCAGAGGTGCATTGCTGCACCCACTTTTCGCCAGAGTGTTATGTTAGTCCCAATGTAATAGGGGGCGGGCCTATTGCCATTTTACGAGCACATCCAAGACCCGAGAACAAATATCTGTGTTTAAACAAATATCTGCCCCAGCCGGGAATCGAACCCGGGACCATCGGCTCAGTAGTCAGGGTCACTAACCACTACGCCAGTCGGTCGTCGTTACATTAACTTTTAGGATTAAAATACCTACATACAAAACATTACATACTTAAACTGTATTAACTTCAAGCCGACTAAGTAGCGGTAGGTAAGTAAAACAAAAGCGCCACACAACGCAACCAGATCATAGGCCAAACGCGGTAAATAAGCAAAACCTCCAAACCACACCCCAAGAAACCGCGATTCGCTATTCCACCCACCCACACGTCACAACGCGCCAACAATGGGCCAACAATCAACCAACAATGGCTCAAACAATGGGCACAAAGGGCGAAGGTATCTTCCCATTGTGCCGAACAAAGAAAGCCACGCCCACAACAAAGGCGGCTTTGTTTCATGCGACGTATAGGCCCCTGTGATTGGTGGAAGTTTTTGCTCGCTCACGAAGCATCGGTTGGGCCACCCGCTGCTTCAAGAATGCATACAAAAAGCATCGGAGATCGTATCGTAAAAAAGTCTTGATAAATCGACCGCTACCTACTACCGAAGTGGATTCGGGATTGTGTAATGGCGGACAGGGAAATCGATATACGCTTGTATCCTTGCCACCTTTTTATTTGGGTCAACGGTGTCAAGTTTCTTCTTTCTCGATAGTATTCAATATGTAAAGTGTTATTTTGAGTTCTACTTTGGTACTTACCTCACTGTAAATAAACTATACATAATTATAAGTACACGTTGTTGTATTTTTCGTTGTAAATAATTAAACTATCTACATGTTGTTTATATCCTGCTGCTCTGTTAAATGTACTTCAATGTTGCAGAAGGCGTCATTAAGCTAGATTTTTTCAATAACGAGTAATTTTATGCTTTTCTCATTGGAACTTTTTCATTGCCTGTGAAAGTTCGTTGTTCATGTGACAGTCTCGTATTAGAATGTCTAATGTTTATACCTACATTATCTTGTACAGGGTACGGGATACCAGTGTACCTACTTATAGGTATATGTACTTAACTATTTTATTATGAAACATCATGGTAATCCGCAGACCTATCTCTTAGTTATTTTATTTAATAGTCATTTTACATTTTAATTCTTACCAAGTTTTTATATAGGTATATAAAAACTTGGTAAGAATTAAAATGTAACTAATGTAGCTAATAATTCAGGGTCCAATAGTTTTCATCGTATTATTTGTTTTGTTGTTAATACTGTCCCAAATAATCTTGCTCGCCACTGCATTGAGTTTAGTCATATCATAACATATGAAGTGTCTTTATAATGATTTCGTTTTGTAACAGATGCATTGGTAAAAACATTCATGGACCCTTGTAGCCTTAATAATAAGAGCTATAATGGGCGATCGTTTTGTATTTCGGTCAGTAAGTTAGGCGTGTGGTTTAAAATGCACCTTTATATTTTTATAAATAAATAAGTAGATGAAAAAAACGGCAGTTGTGTCGGTCTATAACCCTTTGACGGGAGTTTTAAATTGACAGGCTTGTAATAAATAACCTAATATGACTGTAGTACAGCGGTTACTCGGCCGGTAAGTCGGTAGAAACAGTAGGTAGGTAAGTACTAAATAAAACGCAGATGGACCCGGGTTCGATCCGTGGCATACCTATTAGGTATAGTGCTTTGAACATATTAGAGGTTGTCTGGAAGACATCACTTTTAGCTATAAGACCATTTGTAGCTAGTAGCTACATTATGTTAAACTTGCAAGTTTAGTAAGTAGTAGTAAGCGAGGACATGTCCTCGTGCACTTCGCCTTTGGTTTTCCCGTGGGAAATACGGGATGAAGAATTACCTAAAATAAGAACCGAATTGTAGGTACGTAGGTACCTACAGCAAAAAGGAGTACCTACCTAACCTACCTACTGTAGGCACTAGGAACCTACAACTTATTGTATAGCAGTTATTTAAAGTCTTAAAATATGTAATTTTAAGTGTTTTATGTACGGTGGCCTGCGCCTAAAAGTATACAGGCGGAGTTTTTAAAATAGCGATCTCAAGCTCACATGCTGCTCAAGCACATCCACATAAACACCACTGCTACACACATCACACACAACACGTCCCCGGATTTATAACAGATGTAGCTGGTCCCTTCATCATCAGGGATCGCTATTTTAAAAACTCCGTTTGTATACTTTTAGGCGCAGGCCACCGTACAATAAAGTTATACTACTACTACTACTACTTACAAAAAAGTACCTATATAGGTACATAGGTATACTCTGCAGGGTTGCAAAAGTGGACGGTGAGTCATAGGGTCATTTTGGTCAACTTTAATTCTAAAACATTTAAAAATGATTGAATAATATTGTATTGGATAGGTAGGTAAGTTCATCAATTGAATTTTAGTTGGTTTTTGGTTATAAATAATATAATAAATATGCTCATAGATTAGCTATTGGTGGGCACACTTTCAGCGACACAACTAAGCGCAGCCCAGAGCCCAGTGGTGGGACAGAAAGGCTCGCAAATTGGCTCGCAACCCGGCAAATTGAGCCGTCAAGGGGCAAACACATTCGCGTAAGTGTTTCTTAGGCTACAAATTGGTACTTTACTCGGCCTCTGTAGTGCCAGTTTGACTGAGGGTGTGGAGGACCGACTAATGATTTCGGTTTAGCTAAAGCGGTCGCGTTTTATTTGGCCTGATGTGTACATTTATATTTACCGCACCTTTAGTATCGACGTAACTGAAAATATTGGGTTTTATTGTATAGGTATACAGTATACACTTACTTACCCATAAGTATATCATATTCTATTTATTTAGTTTTTCTTTACATAGGTCTGTATCATCAAACCGGCTTAGTTCACTATTTTGAAATTTACCACTAAGCCGGTTTTTTTGCCTTCGTGAAGTCCACAAAAAGTGCGTGAATGTCTTGCGCGTATTCCCACTTCTTCTCCATTAGCTGTTTAAGCAGGAAAATTTGGTCAACGGTGCTACGATTGCGTCGGAATCCACACTGGTAGTCTCCCAGAGTCTCTTCTGCATACGGTTCCAGTCTACGTAGCAGTATGTAGGAGAGGATCTTATAAGCACAGTGTACACACACACTTATCGACAGTGTAGACAGGGAAATACTGTTCAAAATACTGCTAGTATTTAAAATGCCGAGAAAACTAGTGTCCATGATAAAAGTGGCTACGGGCATAAGTAGGATGCGCGTAAAGGTGGACGGTGACCTGACTGACGCCTTTTCCGTGGTAACCGGGCTCAAGCAAGGAGACGCCTTGTCACCCGCGCTGTTCAATCTGGTGTTGGAGTATGTCATCCAAAAAGTGTTGACACATGATGGCGGAGTACAACTGAATGGACAGCACAAGGTGATCGGGTACGCCGACGACTTAGCTCTGTTGGGGGAGAGTGAACGCGAGGTCCAAGAAGCTGCCAAGATACTGGAAGAGGAAGCTCACAGGGTCGGGCTCAGAATCAGCACGGAAAAGACCGAATACCTCCACATGACACGACACCGAGGCAACCATGAGGTACGAAAAAACCTGCAAGTGGGAGAGACAGCCTATAAGGGAGTGGCCAAATTCAAATACCTAGGTTGTACGATCACTGACACAAACACAAGGGAGCAGGAGATCGACATCCGAGTACAAAACGCCCTCCGATGCAGCGCTGCTCTTCATAAAGTGCTAGTGTCAAAGCTTCTCAGCAGGAAAACCAAGATCCGAATTTATAAAACCGTAATCCGGCCGATCTTGATGTATGGCTCTGAGGCTTGGACACTCACTCTCAAGGAAGAGAATAAACTTCTGGTTGCGGAAAGAAAGGTGATGAGGAAAATGCTCGGACCAACTAGGAGGGAAGATGGTAGCTGGAGAGTACGGAAGAACCAGGAAATCGAAGACCTGATTTCCGAGCCAAACATCATTGGTCACATTAAATCCCAGCGACTCCGTTGGCTTGGTCATCTGCAAAGGATGGGGGAGGATCGCGCTGCCAAGAGGGCCTACCTTGGAGTACCAAGCGGTCGTAGACCAGTTGGCCGTCCCAAATATCGCTGGAGCGATGAAGTCGGCAAGGACCTTCGCCAACTACAGGCAGGCGACTGGAGAGCGACTGCGCAGGATAGAGACCAGTGGCGACTTCTTGTGTCTGAGGCCAAGATCCACTTCGGGTCGCTGAGCCAGCGGAGTAAGTAAGTAAGTAAGCCGGTTTTTTTACTAAGATTGTATGGTATAGGTAGTACTATACCTACAGTAGTAGGTAGTGTACAATTCAAAACACCAGTGAAACATTGAATCATTAGGTACCTACTTACTTATAATCTTTTCGTGGTACTTATTTAATTTATGTTTTGGAATACTTACATAATATGGTCAAGCTCCACTTCGTGCTTGTGCGAAAATCGTATATTTTCAATTAAGTACCTGCTTACTAAAGATCGTTTATAGGTAAAATTAACTATGTTATTATCTTACACGGGCATAATATAATAATAAGTCTACCAGGAATTAGGTGCCTACGCTATCGGTAGCCAGCTGTGGCATGTCACTCTGAAAAAATGTAGCTAGCGCCATCTTACGAACCTATAAGGAACTAAACAAGTACGGTCCAAACTATGGTCCTAACAATTAATACGTAGAGATAGGCTGATGTTAGAGCTATGTATGTAACACTTTTCTACCTTGTCAAACTAACAAAACCTATCCATTATTTCAAGGATTGATGATTCATTAATTGGTTACTTTTATAAACTAACAAGGAACATAAAAAAACTTGTAAGTAAGTACCTACTTATTTATTATTCTTTTTTCAAAGAATTAATTTGTTTATGATACAATATTATTAAGTTATTTTCAGATTGCATAATTATTAATTAATTAACTCCACTTATTACTTGAAAATATTTTAAAGAATAAGTTAGTTTTTTGAAACATATTAAAAGCGCCACCTATATAATTTCACGAACACTTTTTTGCATACTGACAATGCTACCAAATTTTGTTGGAATACATTTGACTGATTGCTAGAGTATTCGAGCTGGAAGTTCCACATAACTGGACTAGATGGCGCTTTACATCATAATTGAAGTATAATTTAAAAGCATCAAAGAATTTTTCGATTTAATTAACATTACGATTTGGTGTAATCGTGAATAAGGGTTAAAATTATTTACAGTACCATACTTTTTCGTTTTAAATGGTATCACTAATCGATCAATTATTATTAGATACTGTCCTTTTATTCGGAACCTCTTTCGCAAGACCGTGTGGCCTAATGGATAAGGCGTCGGACTTCGGATCCGAAGATTGCAGGTTCGAGTCCTGTCACGGTCGAATCATTCTTTTATCATTATTATGCAATAACCGTGATAACTTTTAATTATTTCCTGGTTTTATTAAGGGCATGATACAAAATAATAGGAACTTACGGAGGCGGGTAGCGTACTCTTTTTCTCAGAGTCTGGGTAAAGAATATTTGTTGGATAAAAATCATGCCGTTATATTTTTTTTTATATTTAATAAGTCATCGTGTAACGGGATGTTAGTTAAATAAGTAACCACGACTTGAAAAATCTATTTAGGGTCTGTTCCACAATGTCTGGTTAGTGGCTACCTGACGGATAAAATACATGCTGTCACTTTCTGTTATTATTTTTTAGACAGTGACAGCATGTATTTTATCCGACAGGTAGCGACTAACCAGACATTGTGGAACAGGGGCTTAATATTATAAATTACCTACTAACATCTGAATTATTTTGTATTTTCTATTTAAGAATTTGTAGTACCTATCTAGACTACCTATTTATTAATTAATAGTGTCATTAACAGGAATTCTATGTCTATTTTTAAATTATTAATAACCTGAAGCTGATTTATGAGCTGACTATCCGAAATAATTCAGGTCACTGGGTGATCTTATCCTGTGATCCGGATATAATGTCCGTCAAAAGTCGTCTCATATCCGGACCGAAAATGTGAATTTGTGATAAAATTTCTCGCGAAAACTTATGCGTATAGGAAAAAATATAGATTCATGCAAAATTGGATATTATTTTATTAGATTGATAAATAACTTAATGATAGTAAACTATCACTAAAGTTTTAAAAAAATACGTACAGAAACACACCTATAACTTTCAAGAGAGGTTGATTATACCTATTTTTCACGGGCAGTAATTTTAATAGCTTTCATTCTCCACTCCACTTTCGAATACAAATGACTTTCCAGACCACCCATCAATCCCAGGATTAGTCTATCATTCAGTCCGCAAAATTCAAAAATCGCCCATCCCACTGGCCACAGATAAAAAACTGCGGTGCAAAATCTTGCCGTGCCGCGGTTTCACAACAGATTTTGTTTTGAGTTTTCCCTAGCAATGCAGTTTTAGAAAAATGGGGTTAAATGAAAGTGACTTATCGAATGTTCAATTATTCAGCGTAATGGGTCTCTTTTATCGGGAAGTGGTGAAAAATCTGGTACACTTTGAGGTTGGCGCTTTGTTGACTTATTGCCACGGATTGAGGAGAGTTCCACGAACGCTGAAGATTGATTGTGATAAATTTCACCTGTACATCCAACGATAGAAAATAAAAGTTTCATTATGCAAAGAATAGAAAGTCTTTCCAAGGAAAAAACTCAAAAAATACGGGTTGGAATTTTGTAAGTAAAATCATGCAGAAAAATCCCGCTGCACAGTATAACCAACAAAGCTTCCACATAATAGCGCTTCCATATTCACGTATGACGATCACGCCACGAGCTGGGATCACCAGCATATCACAACCGACACCTATAAAGCATGATCACCCCCCAGGGAGAGTTGGTACGAATGTACGGGAACTGCCAACATTATCGTTTTATACGTGCCATACAAGCGTTCGCGGCACGACTCAGAAATGTGGACGTAGTCAGGTAGAAACTTAGATTATAACGATATACGAACAAGACGCCTTAGCATGAATTTTCATCGTGAACGTGAAGTAGAATTCATCGAGTAATTTTGTATGAAAATATGTACAGCGCCCCTGGCGGTCGGTAACAGAACAAAAACTTCAGGCGTTCATTAATTAAAATTTCAATAAAGAAAGAGGTTATGCTAACAGTAGAGCGATCCGGAAAAAATCGCAGCACATTCTATTCGATAGTCTATTCGAAAGTGCTGTCAACCTGTCAACAACAAAATGGCGGTGTATAGATTTGCGAAAGTTTGACAGATATCATTCCATAGGTTATTGTCAGAATAATATTATGTACTCTGTGGTCATTCTTTTCGAAACTCATTCGAAAGGTAAAAAGTGTTCGAAAGTGCTGTCAAGTTGACAATAGTCGCACTCGCAATCGATTCTATTCGTTAGCTCGAATTTTCGTGATACTGGTACTGAACTATACCTCGTTTCACCAAAGATGATTCCTGTGACGTTATGTACACGTTTAGAGTTTTACGGATTTAGAGATATCCCATACCTAATGGATTCCTATACATTTTGTTGAATGAAATTTACACTTATCCAAAATTAATAATGCACATGCAGATCTCCACACCCGAATCATTAAATCGTAAGAGCCTTAAAAATAACACTTGCATTTTGCACCTTGTTCGAAAGAAATAGGAGTCAATATCATGTGTCACCTAATCGAAAACAACCGATCTGTCAAAGATTTGTATGCGCATTATCAATTTTGGAACACTGTACTAACCTAATTAATTGACACACATAATATATTGAACCACTATCGATAAAAGACAACAATATTCGTGATACGCACACTGGATGTGTTTCTGTCACAGAGTTTCCGTTTTCTGCTTCACCCATGTTTTGGGGAGAAATTTTAATTTCGTTAATGCTCGTTTCGCTCGTGAATTTTTATAAGAATGGCGTCGGAGATTTTCACAGATTTCAGGCCCAAGTGCATGTAGGATAATTAACTAGCTGCGAAAAAAGGGGTAATGATTTTATTATGACAGTTTTATTTTCTAAAGAAGAACTCTTCTCCTAGATTGTACCTACATTTTTAAATACTAAACCTAACAATAGTTAGGATACAAGTTTACAACTCTAATATATCACACAACACACACACACGCACTCACGCCTTGTACTAATGTACTCCCTTGCGGGGTAGGCAGAGGTGCATTGCTGCACCCACTTTTCGCCAGAGTGTATGTTAGTCCCAATGTAATAGGGGGCGGGCCTATTGCCATTTTACGGGCACATCCAAGACCCGAGAACAAATATCTGTGTTTAAACAAATATCTGCCCCAGCCGGGAATCGAACCCGGGACCATCGGCTCAGTAGTCAGGGTCACTAACCACTACGCCATTCGATCGTCTAATATATCACACACCGAAATAAAATCATAAATTAATTATTCAATGTTTTGAATGTAATGAAAATTATTCAGTACCAATAAATCACCAAACAGACCTTTCCACACATCCAAACTTATAACATATTTTATGATCTCCACGTACCAGAAAAAAAGTATTGTCTTGTTTCATTAGTTTCAGTAAACAAAATGGCGGCTCCGTGTAACGAGTCGAGACCACAGACGCCGGGGCGCTCACGTCCCGCCTAAAATTCACGTTCGCAGATCAACAAGGCTTTGCCAAAATCATCGGAGCAAAAAACACGCAGCCCTTATGTGTGTGGTACAAGTAGAACTATCATCTACCGATTGAATACCGTGAAATCAGATGGAAATCAGACATAATATTTGTCACGATATCGCAACTATGGGACGCAAAAGATTTAAGCATAGTAAATTATAATGTTAAAACCTCAGTCAACATGTATAGGGGATGATAACGTTAACATAACTTAGGTTTAGGTGCTTAGTGCTTTCATAATATACCTAATTATTAGTGTTGCCCAAATTCAGTCTTGGTCTTGCAGTCTTGGTCTTGTTCTTGCGTTTTTGCAAGACCAAGATCAAGAACAATACCGCGTATTTTTAGCAAGACCAAGACCAAGACTGACCGTGCAAGACTTGAGCAAGAACAAGACATAGCCTGCAAGACTCTTGCGTCTTGCAGAGCGCTATTTCACTGAGTAGTTAGGTGTAACAGTTCGGTGTATAGGTAAGTACGCTTAGGAATTCTATGAGATGCAAAAAACTGTATCAAAGAAAATGAAAAACTGGACCTATGCGCATTACGACTAATACCATAAACATAGCGAATAAAAAAATATCTATTAAAATCAAAAAGTAAACTTTAATAAATAGTAATAGACATCATTATTTTTTTTTTTTTGCTAAGTATGATTTATTGTTGAACGTCTTCATTTTACATACTACTTCTTAATTAAATTATTATTAATGCCTAACTAAAACTAACTAATATAAAATTAAAATTAAACTAAAAAGAAAATGCTGGCCAGATCGATCGATCGATCGTAATAGACTAATAGGTAATTGCAAGACTTGCAAGACTCTTGCTGCAAGACCAAGACCAAGACCAAGACTGGGAGCGCAAGACCAAGACCAAGACCAAGACCAGGTGTATTGGCGCAAGACCAAGACCAAGACCAGGTGTATTGGCGCAAGACCAAGACCAAGACTGGCTAAGTCTCGTCTTGTTCTTGCATTTGGGCAACACTACTAATTATAAGGTACTACCTACCTTGAGTTCTCCAGGCTGACACTATGAGACGTAGTATGGGCTCCTTTGAAGTCAAATCTGATAAAATGTTTCCTATCCATCACACAAACTGGCTCTTTTAATGTTGGATAATGTTTACTATTCTATGAAATGGTAGCAATATTTTCCCACAAACACATTAAATGCACAGTATTCCGAATAATCAATTAAACCAATCGCGAAAACGCAAGAGAGGCTAAGTAAAACCGACCGCCTGATGCGAAGACGGAACTACAACAAGACAAGACAGTATCCGAGAACGAAAACTAACGATTTTTTTAATGTAGTTACCTACTTGCAAATAGGTAAGTAGGTACTATAAAAAACCGGCCAAGTGCGAGTCGGGCTCGCGCACAAAGGGTTCCGTAGCAGCAAATCAAAATTACAGTTAAATCAACCTATCTCAAAAACTATAAGAGATACTTTGATCAAACCAAAAATCGTTGAAAGAGTTAATTAGCATGCATCACCTCTATTTTTTTTAGAATTTTATACCCCGTAGTTATAAAAATAGAGGGGGGGGGACATACTTTTTACGACTTTGAGAGCTGATATCTCAAAAACCGTTCACTTTAAGAAAAATGTTTTTTAGAAAACTTTATATCATTTTAAAAGACCTTTCCATTGATACCCCACACGGGTATGTACATCGAAAAAAAAAAATTTCATCCCTCAGTTACATGTATGGGGGGCCCCACCCCCAATTCTTTTTTTTACTATTTAGTGTCATATTTTTGTAGCGGTTCATACAACACATATTCCCATCAAATTTCATCACTGTAGTACTTATAGTTTCCGAGTAAATCGGCTGTGACAGACGGACAGACGGACAGACGGACAGACGGACATGACGAAACTATAAGGGTTCCGTTTTTGCCATTTTGGCTACGGAACCCTAAAAAATGATATCTTTAATTGAACAAGAGTTAGGTGTAACTAAACGCGGTCTTAAAACACACTTAAAACAGATCTTTAGACAGAAGTTTAGCGCTGTTCAATAACGTGTCTACTCGCTTTAAACTTGATTTAAACTTACGGTAATACAATTATACTTTCCCCGTATCTTTACACTTGGGCCAAGTGCGGGAGTCATTCGCATCACGTCTGCAAGGTATCCCGGTCAAAAGTTAACTCGTGCGAAGCTAGCCCGCCCTGACAAACAGCCCTTCGAGAAATCATGGACTTTTTAGGATATATCTCCTTTGTTTTTGCCGGCGTGAATATTCTATTCGTACATGGACGGAATATCATACGGAGGTGGACGGTATTTGCGTAGTCGCCTCTTCTGTGGTAAAGGTTTTTCTTGTGGACACAGTTCTGCCAACAGCTACGACAGTTTACAAATAGAAAAGTTGAAAAATAAATGATAATGTTTTGTTGCTGTAAACTACAGCCTGAATCGTCCATTTCTGGAATGTCGTACACTCAACAGAGGAAATATATGTAGCGGATCCCCCGCACGAATTTAATGTAGGTTCGATGATCATTATACTACATACCTAGGTTCATAATAATATGCTCACGACTGTAATCGCTTACGAGTCACCTCTGACTAGCTCTTCGGGTATTACAGTCCTGAGCATAATTATGTATGCTTTACAAAGTTAATCTCACAAATAAAGAGTTGTTAAACTTGAAAAATTGAGCCGAGCTATTTAGAATTAAACGTGGCCATAAAAGCATAATTTCCTACGTAGCTAAGAATTAAAATTATTAATGTTTAGACGTTAAAATGTTAATTGTGCCATTCGCCCATTGTTGCTTCTCTTACATGTTAATTCGTTGTAGAATTTACATGGCGCACATATTTGCACACATTACGACGGAACACAGAGTGTGCCTCATATTTTGTAACAAGGCAAATAGGTAGGTATTTATGAATGTTGTACAGTAAGTGTTAGGTTCCATCTTCGTATAAGTAGGTATTATTAACAACTTACTTTTCACGTGCTTATTAAGAGTACTTTCCGTTCAGGTGGCATTACAAAATTCTACCCTATACGTGTAGGATACTTATATTACCTATAACGGCTATAACTAGGCACCGTTTTAGCATTGTTTGTTTTCAATTACTTATCAGAATACTTTTATCTTAGTTCGGTAAACCCAACTATCATTTATGATACATATCTTATTATTACCATTTCCAGCAAAAACCACAAATTCCTACCTACCTAATTATTTAAGTTCCAAGAAAATAATTTCCCTTCTACACGGGCCGAACCTCTAATTTAAAAGCTGACCTACCCGCATACGATGTTGAACAAATGAGGGTAGTCCGAATAACTAAGCGCCGCGGTCTAGTCGACGTCGAGAAAGCATCATTCTTTCTTCGACCGCCGTACAGACAGGACGTGCGATGCGCTGCCCCAAATTAAAAATTAAACTCCTCTTGCGTTACGACACCCGATTTATTGCGGTTTCGGAAGGTTTATTGAATACTTTACTGTGATTTGTTGAGCTTGTTTCGCCTTTAAGGCTTCATCCACGACGTAAAGTTTGGTATAATATATTGGTATAATTCCATAAATAAATTAAGATTAGCCTTTCTGAAAAAGAGCCACGAAAAATATAAAATCTTTCCCGTCTGTTCTAAACTCCTAATCCATTAACTATCACCTGAATATTATGTCTTGGGATATTTATATTATAATTATATAATGGACTTTCCATTCTCCCTATAGGGACCAATATGAATAACATGTAGACCTACATGGTACCTGTACCATCATTATACTTACCATAATCTAACCTCCTAACATTATATTTAATATAATCTCAAAGACGACCGAATGGCGTAGTGGTTAGTGACCCTGACTACTGAGCCGATGGTCCCGGGTTCGATTCCCGGCTGGGGCAGATATTTGTTTAAACACAGATATTTGTTCTCAGGTCTTGGATGTGCCCGTAAAATGGCAATAGGCCCGCCCCCTATTACATTGGGACTAACATAACACTCTGGCGAAAAGTGGGTGCAGCAATGCACCTCTGCCTACCCCGCAAGGGAGTACATTAGTACAAGGCGTGAGTGCGTGTGTGTGTGTCTCAAAGCAATCAAGACTAAAATGGCGAGAAAGGACAGCAAACAAGTTGGTGTGACAAAATCGTTTAGGTTCAACTTTCGCAAACTTCCCGTCCATGTCTGCTTATCATAACATAACGTAAGCGATTACCATCTATCCGAGTGAGTGAACGAAACGGTCCTGACCCATTTCGTTCAGTCAGTGTCGGCCTGTAATATCCGGTCAGTGAACGGCGGGCGTGTGGCCAGGAAACTGGCGGAGTGCGTCTACCATGGAAAAGTTCCCACACTGTTACGGTTATCATATCCAACTGGAAAAATCAAAATCATAATAATAATAATTCTATATTTTGTATACTTCACGTTGGCAGCTAAAGTGCGATATTTAGGTGATAATATGGGTAGGTATTATATGCACTTCTTGCAAGCAGTCTTCTGCTTTGAAGTGTCCAGCGCACCATTGATCGGCAGTCGGCAAATCTAACAGGCCAATCCTTTCACCACCACAAAACTCATGCAACATTTAAATGTTGAAACCAAACGCATAAGTAGTCTATCAAAATAGGCAGTGGTTCAAAATGGTATGTTCCACTTAAACCTTGCGTTCCCAAGTCCCCGCTCCTCTCGTGGCCACACAGCAAAGCTTACAAGGTCTAGCGGAAATTTCATCACTTCTGTCCGTCCTACCCTCGGCCCCACTGATGGCCAACAACGAGACTAATGACATCTCTGCCGAAATGAAACTTGATGTGTGACATGTCTGATCTCTCCGGGATATTATTTTATTTAACATTTTTCACGGATCATTTTTGGAGGGTCAACTCCGTAATAAACTTATAAACGTGAGTGTGTTGTGATTCTGGTATGGGGTGACACGGAAGTTTTTCCAGAGAAGGTATATCTATCTATATCTATATACAATTAAAATCAAAAAACTGCAGGGCACGCTTCCAACAGTTACAGACTAGCAGTAACACAGGTTTTGCAGAATCAAATGCAATGTGAAAGGCCAAATTCTAAAAGTCCTTAGTTTCTTTCGCTTTACGTCTTCTACAGTAACTTCTACGTAAATTAGGAATTGTATACTTAACAGGATATATATTTTATATCCGAAAAGCACGATATTATTTCGTCTCATATGACTTATATTCGTCGTATAATTTCTTACCACCTAAGCCGGACTGTATCTTTATTTCATGAGCTAAATTCAGTGTGCGGAAACTCGTAGGCCTACCATGACTCTTACCTTACTATGTAATTTACAAGTTGTAGATGATTGATTAAGACGATGAAATTATACATTTAATATTTTACACTTCATTGATGGAATATATTTATTTATTTTTAGTATTAATGTTATCATAATATCATAAAAACCCTCATTACAGGATGATGTAGAAGTAATATTAAATTAGCCGAAAATTTTGTTCCACTACTTGTGGAAAACTCGAGAAACTATTATCCATACTAATGTAAACAATAAATAAATATGCAAAAAATGCGTAATAAGATAGTGCTAACAAAAATATTTAGTCAATTCATCTATAAACAAAATATATCACTTTTAAAAAACCTGACCTGAACGACCTGTCAAAGACTTAAAACTTTTTACCTATGACTAATCTACCTATGAGTTTCCATATTGTTACTATCTCACCCAAGTACTGTGTTTAGTTCTACTCTACCTATGTTTTCATTTCTACATTATATCTTTCTGTGGCAAAATTTGTAGTTTTACATTTCTAAAATTCAACTTTGTGTCTTCATAATCGCCATCAGTGTCATGGTAGGCCCACTGAGGCCATCTAATAGAAACTAGTTCGCTATAAGTTAAACCTTGGAGATTATATGGATTGAAGTCCAATGTTTTTGTGGTGAAATGGCTGGGGAAGGGACACAGCTTAGATCAAATTCAGCTCATCCTTAAGACGTCACTTGTACTTAGCAACGAAGTATGTTAGTACGTACATACAACACGTAAGTGCGTTATTTTTATGATGAATTTATTATAATTGTAATAATTCTTTTCAACACAACTTGCTCGAAAACCGAGACGTACTGTAATACTGTATGCTTGGCTCGAAAATAACAGTTTCCACACATGTGTTATGGAGACAAATAAAAATATTTTTCTTTCTTTCTTTCACATGTAGCAATACTTCTCCATAAAATTTCATGGTGACGTGACTTCTTTACTATGGGGGAGCAACAGTTATTTCGCGAATTTCCAAAAGTCTTAGGACAGTAGTTGTATAGATTACTATTATTCGCCGCCTTTTGTTCAGTGTCTGTAGTTTATAAGTATTGTCTGTATGTTTTTGTAGTGACCAATAAAGTTATATTGTAATTGTAATTATAGACTGACCCCCTGAGTCACGCCCTTCAGCTTGTTATACTACTTACAACATAACACACACTATAATGGCAGGACGAACCTCCTCCGGCAGGCTCCCCTGACCCGGGCCATACGGTTGCTCAATGCCATAGATTCTAATATCGACATATTTTACTGCTCCCTGAGTGAATTTACCAAGGCGGCTCTTTATATTATTTGTTATAAGCATGTTTGAAATGTTGTTTTTATGTTGTTATGTATTTAACTACCTATTATATAAGTAGTTCATATAATAATTAAGAATGTTATAATTTTGTGACACTAAACTATTGCATTGGTGAATAACTGTCATAATAGTATTAAGTGTGTGTGTTAAATAAATAAATAAATAAATAAATAATGTTTTCTTAAAACTAAACTTACCTATTATCCCGTGTCTCCCCATCAACATACAGCCACCTTCTCGAGGTTAACTGCCAGAATTTCAGGAGCAGACCGTCCGAAAATTTCAACTTACACCAGAATAGCCCCCCAGGGCGGGGGTGGATTACGTTACACGAAACGGGAGTGGCAAACTGACTTGAAACTTTAGTTAGTATTGGCCTCATAAGACTTGTTAGTTTATCAAGCGTGTTTTGATGGGCCCTGCTTATGATTTAGGGTTGCCACTGTGTGTGTAAAACATGCCAGATTAATTGAAGGGATTGCGTGGAGAGGCCCTTAAATTTATCATGAAATGTGTGAGTAGGGTCAGCTGAGCTTTAAGAGCTGGGTTAGTTGGCGTAGTTGGTTAATAAAGATGAATATTGCTGCCTAATTTAGATACGATGCAATGTATTTTTCAAGCTTCAGAATGTATTATTTTAGGTTTTAGTAAATATACCTAAACTTCGTATATTTTGTCTTAGGCTCAAAAAAGAAACGCTATAATAACTATTTCAACATCAACATCATCATCATCAGCCAATAATCATCCACTGCTGGACATAGGCCTCTCCCAAGGAGCGCCAACTCACAGGCTTCCCATAAAACAACTAAGTAACCCGTTATCCGCCTGGTAGGCGTCCCACGCTACATATAATTATTTTCAAACACAACCCATATTTAGAATTGACTTTGGGCCAGCCAATTTATTAGAAACATTCTAAATGTCATACAATTTGCAGCAACTCTATCAATTCAATGAATTTGTTTTCACGTCTGGTCAAAACGCGAAATGAAGCCAGAAATTATGCAAACCTTCCCAGTGACGTCATCAAACGGGCAGCGTGTTCTGTTGAGGGCCTTTACACCCGCCGACTCAGGGCATTTTAGGGCAAGCCTCCATTTTTAGGGTTCCGTAGCCAAAATGGCAAAAACGGAACCCTTATAGTTTCGTCATGTCCGTCTGTCCGTCTGTCCGTCTGTCCGTCTGTCCGTCTGTCACAGCCGATTTACTCGGAAACTATAAGTACTACAGTGATGAAATTTGATGGGAATATGTGTTGTATGAACCGCTACAAAAATATGACACTAAATAGTAAAAAAAAGAATTGGGGGTGGGGCCCCCCATACATGTAACTGAGGGATGAAATTTTTTTTTTCGATGTACATACCCGTGTGGCGTATCAATGGAAAGGTCTTTTAAAATGATATAAAGTTTTCTAAAAAACATTTTTCTTAAAGTGAACGGTTTTTGAGATATCAGCTCTCAAAGTCGTAAAAAGTATGTCCCCCCCCCTCTATTTTTATAACTACGGGGTATAAAATTCTAAAAAAAATAGAGGTGATGCATGCTAATTAACTCTTTCAACGATTTTTGGTTTGATCAAAGTATCTCTTATAGTTTTTGAGATAGGTGACATAATAAGTTTATTATATTTGCTGCTACGGAACCCTTTGTGCGCGAGCCCGACTCGCACTTGGCCGGTTTTTTTTTTATATACATAGAAATTCATACAAGTGCGTCCACTTCATCGGCATTGCCGACACCGTTTCTCCATAAAGTTATGCGAATCCGTACATATTTATAAA
The DNA here is from genome assembly GCF_932276165.1 of Plutella xylostella. Classification (NCBI taxonomy): domain Eukaryota; kingdom Metazoa; phylum Arthropoda; class Insecta; order Lepidoptera; family Plutellidae; genus Plutella; species Plutella xylostella. The sequence continues at coordinate 2,078,155 of NC_063984.1, read as the reverse complement.
AAAAAAACATACAGCCTATTAATTGTGATTTACATCTTCAATAAGGGTGAAAACAGCATCATCACGACACGCCCCATTACGATCCTACTGCTGGGGCACGGGCCTCCTCCCAATGAAGGAAGTGTTTAGGCCTAGTCCACCACGCTGGCCTAGTGTGGGTTGGTGGACCCCAGGCCCTAGCATTACGCGCGACGTGGAATATAGCATGCTGTATAACAGGGTGTTGCCAAAAGGGTACACTAAGCCGAAAGGGCGTAACAAGGGGTCATTGTGAACAACTTTAGTTCAACGATTTTGAAAATTCACGGAAAAAAATCCTTTCCCATAGAAACTTTGTTGGTCACGTGACTTGTTTATTACGGAAGACGATTTTTTGTTTCCAAATCTTGTAAAACAAAAGTTGTTCAGAATGACCCCCTGAGTCACACGTTTTACAACACCGTGTATTACTAGGATCAAATTCATTTACTTACATTATAAATTTTACACAGTAAATTCCCTGCGTTACACACCGTGTCGCCACGTGTAAACGATGTAACAGGGTGACCATCACGCATTCCGTTTACAGAAGACAGTCCGGCCGCCGCATAACGAATGTCCAAACATTGAATAGCTGATGAACAATTTGCATACGTGAATCAGTTTAAAGTAGGGTGACCATGCGGTTGGGGGCTGATGGGACTTGATTAAAATGAGAAATTATAAAAACTTTTTATTTTATTTTTTAGAGAAATAAATTTAAACAATGAGAGACTGTGTATGGTGTATGTGTATGTTTGGAACATATTGAACAAAAAGCGATGAATTGTAGGTAGTTGAAATAACAGTTAACAATATTTGTTTTACGAATGATGATTGCTATGATGATGATGTAATGATGTTTGCTATAGAATACCTACTATAATCACCAATAAAAATTAACATTTAAAAAAAATCCTTACAAATTCGTTTCAGTACTTTATGATTCCCATGGTAAAAGCTGTGCTAAAATAAAAATAAAGTTATTTTAGATTCAGCCCCATTGTCACCCTTAACTAGCGCAGCAGTCTGTAAATTTTATCGTTTTCGATGCCATCCATTGATATGTCGTATGTCCGATACATATCATGCAGGAAAATAAAAGTAATACCAGGTAGGAGTGACCAATAAAGTCATAAGTATTCTTTTCTAATGTACTTATTCTAAAGACTGCGATTGGTTACCTAAAATGTGGTAAGTAAAGTAGAACCAAGATATCTCAAGATAGCCACATTATTTAACTGTCATAGTCTATGATTGCTGATAATATTGATAGCTGATAATATTTTGAAAATTCCAGATAGGTAATATTAAAGTCATAGCTCATTAGAGCCACCCAACTCCAACTCCGCACCGCCTCGCCTCGGGCGGTTAGTATTCTTTGTATGAAATTGTATGGGTAAACGCTCAGTACATCAACTACGCACGCCCTCCACGCACGGACGGCGGGTGGACAACTGAAACATGATACTCGCACGCTTGATATGGGCTTTTTACACCTGAAATAAAGATATATTATTTTTATTTGCGTTGAAAGCGCGCCGCCCGCGAGTGGTTCCCGTGACGGTACGTCAATTGTTAACAGATTACAGGAAAAATCTTGGACTGACCGTCCTCTAGCCGTAGATCACGCGGCGTCCACCACCGGCTAGCGCGGGGTCCACAGGTTGACCACCCGTGGACCACCTGTCGACAACGAGTGGACGACGTGTGACGAGGCGGTGTGGGGTGGGTGCTAGGTGGCTCTAATGAGCTATGACCTTTAAAGAATACTCGATATTCTTAGGATGATTTTGTAATTTTTCTCAATAAAATCATAAACTCAATATTCTGTGAGATATTCTGTATCAAATCCATAAATTTATAACAAGAAGATAAAAAGACCTGAAAAAGACAAAATAAAAGATGAAGTTGATTTTAAGTTAAAAGTTACTAACTTGCTTGGTTATAAAAGTGAGTTACCTAAACAAAATGGAATCGCCAGAGGAAACAAGGTACAAACATAAAATATAATCGCGGTTTTCAATAATCCATTTTTAATGTTATATCCGTAGTCATGTTTGGACCAAAAAATACACTGGCCCTTATGTACCTACATTGTACATTATATTATTATATATCTGCAATAATCTGCATAGATGAACTTGGACCAGTGGTACCTCAGTAAGAGACGCTTCTCAAGCCTGAGATACGGGTTCAAATTCCGTATCAATGAGTTCTTCGGACCTTTTATACAATGTATTATTTGTACAAATAGTTTTAGTAATTGTATACAATACAATAATATACTTATGGCTTTCACTACAATTCTAATGTACAATTACAGACATAGAAAAGCGATGTTTCGGCGCGTGTACATCTTGCTCATAGTGAACATGTTGGGGATCGCTGCTGTATCAGTGATGTTCACTGCCCTGGTTCTGTATATTCAAAGTGAGTTAACAATTACACTTACAAATCACTTAAAAGCTGATTAAACTGCATTTTGCATATTCCCTTAAGACCTTCGTAAGCTTGGACCATTTTCAACCATGCTGGTCCACTGCGTTCACACATCCAGATATGCAATTTTCCTCAAGATGTTTTCCGTCACTGTAAATCATGTATCTAGTATAATAATTTATTGAACTTTTAGTACAAAGACTCATCCATTTTTTTTTTGTAAATTTCAGGTATTTCGACCAAACAGCCACTGTGGCTTGATTCAAACTTGGATTATTTAAAATTAAGACCGATTGATGCGCTCAGCAAAGACCAAAATTATAGTTTATTTAATTATTAGTGTAAGTATTTACTGTAAGTATCGTTACTACTGTTAATACCTAAACTTTAACTCTATGAAATTAATACAAAGGATTACTTTATCGTAACAGCAACTTACATAAATATCTTAATTTATTATGCGTGTTCTTAGTTTATCGAGCATAAACTGTGTTGACCACTTCCCAGACTATAAAGCTGGTATGGAGGGGGAGGGAAATCCCAGAAATACTTTGTAGGTATATGGAGTGACCTAAAGCCTTCCTTCATTGGAAGGAGACCCGTGCCCCAGCAGTGGGGACGTGATGGGTCGTGATGTTGATGATGATGATGGAGTGACCAGAATATTGTACTCCTGAGCTGGCCTATCAGCCTTCCAACTTCCAAGGCATGACGTAGTACATTACATAAATTAGACTTACAAAAAATGTACTTACTTAAACACTAAAAACCTTGGACTTAGCGATAAGCGAACGATCTCTTACAGGCAACCATTGTAAAACTCGAAACAAACTAACAAAGTAGATCGTTACAAGTTTTAACCTTAGCTTATTGAAATTTCTCACATGTTTTAAGTTGCCGTAAGTACTTACACATTTCATATCTCTTCAGGTGTTCTCTCAGTATTCCCGAGTAAGGTCGGCGGCAGGTGTGATGTTCGCACGAGCGGACACTCCTGAGTCGGATGATACCGCTCCGCCGAGCGAGTTATGAACAATTTCTGGAAACATTTCAAACAGAGCTAGTCTGTTATATTTAAATAAAATTTAATATTTCAATTGCTATGTAAGTAAAAGAAAGATTAAATAAATTATTAAGTGAAGGAAATCCCTACCCCAAAAAGAATCTTGTAGTTTTTCTAGCTTTTAGTAAACAAAGCACCTAATATAGGTACACAAGTAATATATCTGTAGAACACTTTATCGCTTGCGGGATGTTGTTGCAATAAAACACACAGAGGGCCACTGGGCCAAGTAAATGTTGCGGAAAATTTACTTTAAGTCTTGCAAAAGTGCGGTGAAATATCGCCCTTGTAACTAGCCGAGACGGCCCGGGATTAACCCCGTATTTATTTTAGTTTTAACCTATTTTTTTTATAAAAGCTTGCAAGCATTAATGTGAATTTTTTTCACAAATAAATGATTCTACCTCTTAAAAAAAAACGAATATTATGATGATACTAAAATTTTGGTGGGCTCTTTTGCCACAGAGCCACCATATTAGAATCAGATTATGTATTTATATATCTTAAAAGAACCTATCTAAGATGACCTTATTTGTCACAAACCCTGATCAAGGGGTCAAATATCTGCGTGGCAGAAGGTACGCCGCTATTTTACCGCTGTAACGTGGATAGAGCAACTGGAGGGGCACTCTACATGATGAAAAACGAAAAGATAGATAGATAGATAGAATTTTCTTTATTTGTACACACACATAAAAGAAACTTACATAACTTAAATACTTACAAATATGTACAAAAATGGCGGTCTTATAACTTAAAGCGATTTTTTCAAGACAAACTTAGGATGGAAGGATATTTTAGGAAAAGCTATATATAGAAGCGCTGCTGCGCGAGCTATAGTATTATTAGTATTATGGTGAGTATAGACTACAACATTTTGACGAGCATTTCTGTGTAATGTAACATTCTTACGAATAAATAAATAAAAATGTGGGGACATCTCACACACGGCCATCCGACCCCAAGCTAGGCAGAACCTGTGTTATGGGTGTCGGCTGATGTCTGATGTCTACACAAATATATATATAGATACATACTAAATATACATATCAACAGTCAACACCCAAGACCCGGGTACAAATATCTGTCTTAAACAAATATCTGCCCTAGGCGGGAATCGAACCCGGGACCTTCGGCATAGCAGTCAGGGTCACTAACCACTACGCCATTCAGCCGTCTTGAATGGTACAATACGGGCAAATGCATGATAAAAAGTTCGTAAAAGGATGATACAGTAGAACATAACAGAGAGCGGCTCGTTGATCTGTTACAAGTCAATGTTGTAGTCTGTAATTACCTTTATAGTGCCACTAACTTATCTGTTCCGGTGAGAGCTCACGTAAATGTCTAATATTTCTTGATTCTATAAGATTTTAAGATAGCCTGTAGTGGTAATTCACCCTTGCTGTTTTAATAAACTCATCTAATCTATATGAATGTATAAATTCATTGGTAAGTTATGAGATATCGATCAATTTAGTTCGCAGTCACCGGAACAGATAAGTTTATAGCACTATATACACATGCAGATTGCTCGACAGCTCTCGTTCGTTCGTTTTCCGTCAGTATAGAGTGACCCCCCTGTGACGTGGAAAGAGGGGAATCCCCGGAGAGTGAAACGCGTTTATTCTAACCAAGTTAACTCACTTGTCGTTATGAATATTTCAGCGTTACCGTTATGAAATATAGACTGTTTTTAAAACCCATCTGGAAATAAGGGTGTTATAAGACTTATCAGTGAAACATAGGAGTTTCCTAGTAGATATTTACCTTTTAGAGTGTTTTTATGTCCGTCGCGGATATTTAGTTTATGTTTTTGTTGGTTTTACAATATTTAAATACCTGGCTAATGCTAAATAATATAAAAAGACAACATAATGGGACAGGGTACAGACACCTTCATACGTCGGGCCTTTGCGAGCGCCGGAATCCCCGCCATTCTGGAGCCAACCGGCCTGGCGAGAGACGACGGGAAGAGGCCCGACGGTATGACCGTAATGCCCTGGAAGTACGGGAAATGCCTAGTCTGGGACGCCACCTGCACCGACACAGTGGCCCCCTCCCACATCCAGGGTAGTGCCGTGGCGGCGGGCACGGCGGCGGCTGCTGCAGAAAACGGCGCAAAAACAACGGTCTGTCTGACAGCTACATATTTGTGCCGTTTGGGGTTGAGACCCTGGGGCCGTGGGGACCCGAAGCGCGACGATTAGTAAAAGAACTTTCGTCGCGCCTGGTCGAGGTATCAAGGGACCGGCGGGCTGGCAGCTATCTCAGCCAGCGCATCAGCCTGGCTCTACAGAGAGGGAACGCTGCCAGCCTCCTCGGAACCATCCCGGGCGACGGCAGCGAACTAAAAGAAATATTCTACCTTTGATAAACTCCTGTTTATTAAGGGTAGAATATTTCCAGGCCAGGATGTTATTATAAGTATTTTTAACCGACTTCAAAAAAAGGAGGAGGTTCTCAATTCGTCGGGATATTTTTTTTTTATATTTTTTTTTTATGTATGTTCACCGATAACTCCGCCGTTTATGAACCGATTTTGAAAATTCTTTTTTTGTTGTATTGGGTTGAGCTTCCAGGTGGTCCCATTTTTTTTTCAGAATTTTATCTCACCCCTAAGGGTGGGTAAAGGGGTAAAAACTGGGTATGAATTTCCATTTTGGACACATATTAACCGATTCTAATGAAATTAAGAACGTAAATATAGTTCTTATATAACAATAAAATATGATGGTGACCTTGAGCTGATCTGATGATGGAAACGGAAGGCAGTCAAGGGAACTCCTCAACGGTATATGGCAACTACCTCGTGTTTAGGCTTGAATGATTCGTATTGATTAGTAGGACTTTTTGGTATCATTTGCATCTTACTTTTGATTAAAAATTATTGCAAATAAACTAAAAACTATAAAGTGGTTTTTTGAAGTCGGTTTTTTATTTTTTTATATATTATTATCTTTTTTATTTGTAAAATATATAGATAGTTTAGTATAAGTACTTTTACACATATATCGTTATAATTAATTAAGATTATTTATATTAAATGGGACAGGACAAGAAAACTAATACAAGAAAAAATACCAAAAACAAAAAGATATTAGGTATTTTAACAGACTCATTTTATGCAGGCGGATGAGGAGGTATATCACCATAAAATCAGAAGGATTGACTATTGGTATTTCAATTACCTACAGTGTTATTTTATTTATTTTAAAGTTGTACATGGGTACCTACATTTTTGTGTAGGCATAATATTATTTATATTGGAGTAGCTCGCAGACTAATGGAAAAATTATAAGTTTGCTTTTAATTTGTTGCATAAAAATATCAAAGTCAGCAACCTAGATTTGCCAAATGTACATTTACGTAGGAAAAATACGATCCAGCATTGTTGATTTATCATTATGGTACAATATTAAAAGCATGAGTACAGGATATAAATGATGGGTATTTGATTTTATATTATATTTTGAACAGTTTTGGAAAATATTGTGACAAATAATGTCCATAATGGTCACAAGAGTTCGTAGTTTTGGATTTAATTAACGAATTTCACAAAGTATTTAATAAATACGCACATATAATTATTTGGCTGACTATACCTGCCCCTTTTGCCACACCCTATCCTAACTAATATTATAAATGTGAAAGTAACTGTGTCTGTCTGTCTGTCTGTCTGTCTGTTACTCTTTCACGCCAAAACTACTGAACGGATTTGAATGAAATTTGGTATATATACGGTCTAGACCCTGGGAAAGAACATAGGCTACTCTTTATCCCGGAATTCCCACGGGAAAACTTTTTAAGGCGAAGCGAAGCGCGCGGGAACAGCTAGTTTATAATATTCCTAAGCTGGCCTATCATACCTCCAAGGCATGACGTTGACTTTTGGGACACCCTGTATATGCCCATGAACACATTTCAAATACAGTATGAAGTTAATCCCCGTACGTATTTTTATGTAAAACATGGCCGGTTTTTACGAAACAATTGAATTCCCGATTACAAAGAGATAAGTTTAATTGTTGGCAAATTGGATTCCATTGTCGGCGTTATGGTTCAGGTTATTTCACGGTTTTTTGTTTAAATAAATATAAAACAATTGGTTTTTACACATTTGTTAATTGACTTCTATCCGTACATGATATGCGTTGGCGAAATTTCAAATTAAATTGTTCAATTGTGTAATACCAAATTCACACCACATTCCTAGTTTTAATTAACTTAGGGCTGATTTTTCAATGGTTAGATAAACGCTATCTGACGAATAAAATTGTTGCTGTCACTGTCTAATACAAACATTCAGAGTCGTGAGCACAAGTTTAGATCCTCCGTTAACGTTGCGTATCGTCAACTGTCACTGTCAAAATGTAAGGCAAAATTAGTTCCAAAAGTGACATTTGTTTTTTTCCATATGCTAGGTGGAATTTCACCAAACGCTAAACGTATTAAGTAGCCTGTCATACGTCTGTCAGTTAGTAAAAAATGTATTTAATATTTGATTTAAATACATTTAGCGTTTGGTAAAAGTGACCCTTCGTGTAGATTCGAAAATAGTATCGAATCCTATGCTCGCCACACAGATGCGACAGCATCAGAATTATACCACAGATAACCCTTATCTGAAAAATGAAAAATCAGCCCTAATGAAACCTTACAATGATAAAAATTGTATTTTGATACAGCTGCATTTCACAGAGTTACCTTAAACCCTTCTTAAACCATAATGTAATTTAACAATAAATAAATAAACTTAGGTCAATGTTCAATCTATATAAAATATCTATTATATTGACGCAACAGATATTCAAACTGACATAACTTGTACACTCACGACACGAGCAATGAAAAAGTTCCAGGTACAATATCTCCAAATTAAACTTAATTAAACTAAACGGAAAACGCTTGCTTAATGACGCCGTCTGCATTATTGAAGTACTTTTATCTGAGCATCAGAATGGTTCTATCTAAAAAGGTATTTTTTTTAAAAATAAAATCTTTAAAAAAATAGAACCATCAAAATTTGTTGTTGCCATTTTGTACGTAGTACAACATAAATGTATTTGGCTATTAGCTCGACAGCACCAACACCTTTAAGACAGTCGGTGGTGGTACGGGCGCTGGCAACACGTTACATGGAGTAAGGATTTTTGTCCGGAGCTCGAGAAATGTACCGCGAGCACAGAAACTTGTGCTTGCACAGCCGTGGCTCATTTGTACTGAAAGTAGATCTGGGAATTGGCCAGATATGGCGTATTTTTTACTGAATGAACATTTAAAAAAGTATGTAAAACTCACTGATTGTATAGGAACTCCTTCCTTCTCCTAATAGGAAATTGCTGTGCCCTCCCGGGTCCATAATGATTGCATGTTTATTATTTTAACACCTTATGTAATTAACACTAATTATGGAATGCAATAAAGATTTGAATTTGAATAGAATTATAAAAAGGTGAAGAAACGTATAAACATAAATCCACAATTCCACTCATTGGTTAACGGCGCCGGTGTTATCTAGTCTCAAAAATTAAATATGCCATAAGAAGTACAAATTGAACTGAGTTCCTCGTACGCACTTAGGTACTAAGTATAACGTTTTTAGCATCGTGTATATTTTAAGACATGTCTACTGGATTGCTAAGCTAGTGTGAAAACTAGCTCCCTTGTTGTGTGAGTAGCGGAGTGGTGGGACGTGCTTCACGGGCTCACGGCATATTTTCACCGTCGCTGCCTTAGATTAACAATACACGAAAAAGATGACGTGTCACATACAAAAACAAAGCAAAAAGCTGTCCGAATTCTGTTTACTGTGAACGTACTTACAACCATTTTACCAATAAATAAAATAATAAATCTTGTAAATAAACTAATTAAATAAAATAAGAACTCAGTCATAGAAGTCACACTCTATCTAGTTCGTATTCAAATATTGTTGAAGCTCGGTGTAAACTAAAGTCAAAGGCAACTTACACATATATAAATTATGTATGTAAATATATTGTAGGTAGTATGTTTTGGTATATTAAATATTTATGTTATATTCTTTATTCCTGCTACACTTTACCCTTTACATCTAAATATCCTTCCACCCAAAGGTTGTCTGGAAGAAATCGCTTTAAGCGATAAGACCGCCATTTGTACATATGTGTTAGATTAAGTTTTGTATTGTTGTCCATAGAAAATTCTTATAGCCATCCATCTTTTGTACACTTATATTTCATATTTGTTCAATAAAGTATTAAATAAATAAATGTTAAAGGTATTACTTACAGTTTATCAGACCGACAGACAGAGAAAGGAAATAAGATCAATAATATGTATTCTTAATAGGTATTTTAATAGATAAACGTTGTTTATACTTATATTATTTATACAGAATGATTATATTTTTATTTTATTTAGGTAGTTTTATTTTTCCCATTCTGGCTCTCATGAAACGAAGCAGCCAATTTCACATACAAGAAATAAACATGGTATCTCACAAATATATGGAGATAAGACCATGTTCCCAGAGATTGCCTCCGAATAATGTTCTTGAATGGAAACATTAATTAAAGTTTGCACATTCAGAATGCACAATTGCACGTAGCGAAGTAATGCTGCAATTTATAGTTCGTATTAAGAGACGAACGGTGGATGAAATCGCAACAATCTTGAAGGTTTGAGGCTACTTACGGGCAGTTTAGTTGAAGTCGTACTTAGAAGCCTAGACTATTAGGAACTAGATAAATGTCGAACATAATAATATTTATCTACTATATGGTTGGTAAGAAACAAGAATGATAACTATACAGGGTGTTGCGAAAAGGGTATACTAAGCCGAAACCTACATGTGCACCATGGTATATCTAATATATTATTATATCATATAATCATGCTGCACATGTAGGTTTCGGCTTAGTAGGTATACCTTTTTTTAAACACCCTGTACCTATAGATATCCCTAGGCAATACAAATGTATGTTACAAACTAAATCAAACCCAAGACACCAAAAGGAAATAAAATCAAACCAAAACGCCCAAATTCCCCGATGTCTAAGTTGAAGGAATCATCAAGAATTTCTTGGAAAGAGCGAAATATTGAAACACCGAATTTGGCCCTGCGGTCTCATTTTTATTCAGAGAGCAAGGAGTCTGGCCACAAGTCTGCTAATTAATGGGGGCTCAATGCTGTGTCGTCTGAATGGTTTTCCGACTTTAGGTATCTGTTTTCTCTTGGTAGCTTAGTGAGTCCCAGAATTTTCCGACTTTAGGTCCTATCTGTTTTCTCTTGGTTGCTTAGTGAGTCCCAGTAGTGCAATATGAAACACTTAACACTTATTACTGTATTTTAACGTTAGTTCTTTAAAAAATATGCGATAAATATTTACTAAAACGCAGATAATGAATACCTACAGTGCGAAACCCATGCTGCCAACACACACCCATGCCGCCATTCCTTAGCAGACTTGGGGCCCTGATCTCAGTGCTATCCCACTCGACCTCTTTGTGGATGAATGAACTTTTTTCATTACGGACACCGAGAGTGTTGCCACTCGAATCACTTTATTCGCCCGGCAACATTCGAGGATGGACTCCGCAGGTTTAAGTTTTTTTTTTGTTAATTAGTATGCCTTTTAAGTGCTGCTGGTCTTATAGTTTGAAAAGTGCAGCAAATTTTCTTATTTCAAAATTAGGTTTTGTTCATGAATATTTTGGTTGATGCTTTTTGCCGACTAAGAAATTTCAAATTCAATTCGATACTGTAAGCATACAAATTATGTATACCACCTAACGACTACCTATGCCACCTTTATTATTTTGATATATACACACATACTGAAATGCCTCGGACATATATTTTTTTCATAGAAATTTTCAGCCATCAGACTTTTATAGAACGCTTCGTTTAGTTTTTCAGGTTGCCATTATGTCCTCAATTTCATATCCGAATATAAGTAATTTAAAAGTCTACGAGCCCGCACCTTACTAAACTATGCAACAACAATAAAGCATTAGTACTTTATCCCCAAAAGCAATCACACTCAGCCAATTATCTGCGAGCTATACTCGGGTCCGGCCGCGGCCGCCGGCTATCCGCTGTTAAAGGCTTACTGTCATCCGTAGGGGACGCGAAGACAAATAGGATTACTACTGTGGCTCTTAATAGGATGCAAATAAGCGTGAAAATTGTACACAATATAAGTTTATACGGTGCACGTGGAATGGTTAATTGTGACAATGCGAATTAAAGAGCAATCTCTGGAGGGCTTGTTTTTGAACCAACATTTGCGGCTGACACACTAATATTAATTTGAAATACGCTTGGTTGATTTTTATGCTGTAAAGTTGGAATCTGTAATAATTATTCAGGGTTTTGAATAGAATAGAATATTAAACATTTATTCAACCCATAAACAGCAACATTATCAATACACATTACAATTAAACACTACTTAATTTAAACGTAATCTAATGTTCGTAATTAAAATTTAGAAAATATTAAGTGTTAGGTATTAAGTGTTTTGGAAAGAGGGCTCAGTAAAGGTCTGAACTACTTTTATTAACTTAACAAAATAGCTGCCTTTTGACTGCTACAGTACCTAAACTACCTAACGACTATAGTTTATACTATAGTTTATTATATTTTGTATTATTAGTATGTATTAGGTATATTATAATATAATGTAGGAATATATTTATATATGTATGTATATCATTTGTATAGCTATTATGTATAAGTAAGTATATCTCTGTGTCTCGATTTAAGTAGATAAACTTCTCTCCTCTCAGGCTATCGCACTACCAACCACTTTCTCGACATCACCAAAGGTTAACTGGTAGAGAATGCTACTAGCATTAAGTTCGCCTTTGTACAATGTTTTTTTTATGTGCAATAAAGAATTTATAATAATAATAACGACCTATATAGAAACAAAAAAGTATTACAGCAGAAATCTGTTCATCTATTATTAATTAAACTTCCGAACAATCGTCTCTCATTTATTCAAAGCTATTCCGTGGCTATTCGTCGAGAACTCCTTAAGCTAGGCGTGTATTCAACGCTGTTTTTAGTTGACCCGATCTGACTAAATAAAATGGATGTTTTGCACCAATATGACTGCGTAACATTTGACATACGAGGTTTCTAAAACAGTGAAGTAAAACTCCACATAGTAGATCTAAAAAAAAGTTTCAAGAAACCCACGAGATACCCTTTCGTTTCTATCGAAAAGTTGCTCAGTTTGACCAGTAGATCATAATCATAATACACTCGCGATCAATGAAAAAGTTCCAATGACATAGCATCTAATTACTCCTAAATGGAAAAGGCTAGCTTAACGACGCCGTCTGAAATATTGAGAGTACTTAGGTACATTTAACTGCGCATCAGAATATTACCAAATAATACAATAATATATTAAGGGCTCATTTTTCAATAGCCAGATAAAATATATCTAAGGAATAATTCTGATGCTGTCGCGACTGAATGTTTGTATAAGACAGTGACAGCTACAATTTTATTCGTCAGATAGCTCTGATAGATAGATCTGTAGAGCGATCCGGAAAAAACGCAGCACATTCTATTCGATAGTCTATTCGAAAGTGGTGTCAACCTGTCAACAACAAAATGGCGGTGTATAGATTTGCGAAAGTTTGACAGCTATCACTCCATAGGTCATTGTCAGAATAATATTATGTACTCTGTGGTCATTCTTTTCGAAACTCATTCGAAAGGTAAAAAGTGTTCGAAAGTGCTGTCAAGTTGACAATAGTCAACTCACATTCGATTCTATTCGTTAGCTCGAATTTTCGTGATACGGGTACAGACTATTGAAAAATCAAATCCCTTAGTCCAAAAGATGACATCACAGGGCCAAAATTTATGGGTAGCGTACCTACCCACAGACCAATAACGACCAAACGTATGTCATTCGAAAGCTCTTTTCATGACGATCATTATGTTATCATGGGGGCTAGTCGCAATTCGTCTGTGAAAGGGTGTCAACCTTTTCAATTAAATGTTTTAATAAGTCGGGGACATTAATTGGTTGGGATTTCTTTGCTCGTCAGCGAATTTTTGCTTAAAACACACACACACACAAACACACACTCACGCCTTGTACTAATGTACTCCCTTGCGGGGTAGACAGAGGTGCATTGCTGCACCCATTTTTCGCCAGAGCGTTATGTTAGTCCCAATGTAATGGGGCGGGCCTATTGCCATTTTACGGGCACATCCAAGACCCGAGAACAAATATCTGTGTTTAAACAAATATCTGCCCCAGCCGGGAATCGAACCCGGGACCATCGGCTCAGTAGTCAGGGTCACTAACCACTACGCCATTTGGTCGTCGATTGCGTAAAACATCCATTACTATACCTACATGTGAGCTTCATTACTCGAAAGTGTTAAAGTTTCAGCTAGTCCGAATGATAAAGTACCTACATAATGTAGGTACTGTTAGATACGAATCATTGGTCTAGCTTATTTTAGTTTGACTGTACGCTTAAACTTTGTTATAAAAGTTTTTAACTGGTTCATTGAACTGTGGTTGTAATTTCACAATAATTCAAATGATCTTTCTTGGGAGATATTCTGTATGGGAATAGTGATCACATTAATTAATTCTTTGTAGATCTTCAATTTTAAAATGTGTACCTAAGTATTTTGTTATTTATTCTCGTTACAATTTAGTTTAAGACTGGCATTGATACAGTATTTACATTTACTACGGGAATTTTTATAACGTATGTATACATTTATTGATAATTTTCATTCATTAAAATCAAACCAAAAAGTATTATGTAAATAAAAAGTTATGATTTTTGTCATCTGGCAATATAATTTAGTTTCCTTTAAAAAGTACAAAACAATGCTTTTGTATAATTTTCCGATTCCACATATTCAAACCTTTCAAACTTATATCATACCGTTTTTGATGAAGGTTTAACCTACAGGTGACCGTCAACCTTTAAGATATAGCGCCGTGTTTACTTAATCCTCGTGTCTACGTATTGTTTGCTCCAATACTAAGATGTAAAACTGAATGCAGCATTTTACTGTTGAATTTTAACATTTATGACTCACGAATTTAAAACTATTCAAAGTAGACGAGTGTTACAATGTGCTGATTCTTCACGGATTAGCTGGAATAAAGAGAAAATGTCTGAAATAAATAGGCTACGATGGATAGGAAACAATGTAAGAGAGAGACAGAGGCAGTGAAAAGTCTTGCATTCGTTTGTAAAACATGGTTTTGTGCGATCTTCGTGAATTAATTGTAATTTTTTTCGTCCTCTTTATAGTGAATAAAGGGGACGAACAAATTTACAATTTACGTGTGTTTAAAAAGTGTGTTTGTAGAAAGAACGATAGAAGCTACATATATCTGAATATTAAAACCACTTCCCTAAATATTGCGGCTCAAACTGCAAGGCTGAAGAGAAACACACACAATTTGACCTTGCTTTGCCAAATTATCTTCTATTCTGTTGTCATTAGAGTGTAATGTAGTTTGGTTTCAGCTAAGAGCTATAACTTTGACCTGTGCTAAAAGCTGTGGTCACTACCAAATGCACGAGTTAACAAACTATATCTACAGCCTCTTTAGTTCAGTAATAGTTTGTCAGATTTTTGCACTTTACTTCCCCTGAAGGTAATACGGTCAGTTAAAGATAATTATTAAAATGAAGCTGCAAAGGCTGCATAAACATATATGCACTCACGACTGTAATCCCCGAAGGGGTAGTCAGAGGTGGCTCACAAGTGAGCCATCCACTTTTCGCAGCAGATTTGTACTCACGTGAAAGGTTGCGAACCATATCGCCGTTTTGGAATAATAATAATATAATTATTATGAAGTTAATTTTAATCTTTCCAAATATTCATAATTATATCGCGAAACACTAATCCATAAAAAAGTTATTGAACTGTTTCGTCACTCAAAGAACAATAATAGATAAAACGTTCAATAACTTTAAGGAAATACGATAAATAAAAATAAATATGTGGGGACATCTCACACATGGCCATCCTACCCCAAGCTAGGCAGAACCTGTGTTATGGGTGTCGGACAGCTGATATATCTACAAAAATACAAAGATAGATACATACTAAATATAAATATCAACACCTAAGACCCGAGTACAAATCTGCCTTTAAACAAATATCTGCCCCAGCCGGGAATCGAAACCGGGACCTTCGGCATAGCAGTCAGGGTCACTAACCACTACACCATTCAGCCGTCCAGATAATTTACATAATTAACGTAAACGAAAGTTCTATCTATAAGTAGAGTAACTAGAGAGTTCGGTTCAATCATAAAGAGACTTGACACTTTCCTCACCTTACTTATGAAGAGAGCAAATACATAAATGGACCGAATGTCGTAATTTCCACATTTCATCATCTTACATCAATATTCGATGTCCAATTTCCCCTCCAAAACCATCGCTCAGGCGGTAAAAGTTCGCCGAATCAATCAAAAAGCATCCCTGTTCCATCCACTTGAGGTGCATTTCCATTTGCAGTTGCATCAGCGGCCTCTAACATCGCAGGCCCTTGTTAACGCAACACATTTGCGGGATTCATAAATCATAGGTGAGCAGGACAGGTGAACCACGATAACTTTCAACTTGGAACAGTTAGGCCCAGCACACTAGTTCATTATGAGTTGAAACGTGTTTCAAGCTAGTTGCGACGTGTGTTGTCTCTCAAAGGTATCTATGGCATAAACGTCAACCAATCACTTTTTCAACATCACCAAAGGTTAACTGGTAGAAAATGCTGCTAGCATTAAGTTCGCCTATGTACCAATTTATTTTGTGCAGTAAAAATAAACTCAAATGAAAATAAAGTAACTAGTAGTTGCAGATTCGTTGCAGTTGCGTTTCACCATGTGTGCTGAGCCTTAGAACTGCTGAATCATTCACGCCTGCTTTCCTTTGCGGGACTTTTAAGGTAATCTTCCATCTTTCAACATCGTATGCAACGGCATAGCTTTCAGTATTCCTTATAAAGATTCACACAAGTGTTTCTCCATACATTTTTAATAATCCGTTCGGTCCGATGCGTATGATAGCTGGACGCTTACTTTTAGTTGCACTCACTTTCTGAGTATGTTTTATATTAGTGCAGAGTACTTACTGTTTATAAGAAACGGTGGCCATAGGAAATTAGGAAAAGCAATGATAAAATAAACAGTTAAATTAACATTCTTAAGCTTTACATGACTGTAATATTGCGGGTACATTAGCGTATGATGCACTAGTATTTCAAGACCAGAGCGATAGTTTTCATCTAAAAATGTTATTGCCGTCACGGAAGACTCGCGCTTAAATATAAAAATTTAAAACACAGGAAGTCCACACTGCCTGTGGTCGCACTGGCTTGCGGTGCAGATTTTAAAATGGATGACAGCTTTGTGCCTAAAGAGAGTGAGTGACGCCGCAATTTGCCTCAGTCCGGATCTGTCCTTCAGCGGATGAAGTTCCCCTAAAGCCTCCGAATGTAGGACACAACACTTTTTTTCAGTAACGACCCGGTTTGGCTAAATGGTGCGATGGATTCCGAATTGTGTAAATGCATTCTTTTTACGTTGAGTAATGCTTTGTGCCATGGTGTTATCATTATAAAGTATACCTATAAATACACCTTTTATTATTCATTTATTTTTATCAATGTACCTACCGAATAAATGATTTCACTTTCTTTTTTTCTAAAATAAACATAGTAGCCACTCTGAACGCGCACTCTAGCATTTACCGATTCTTTTTCTGCAGAACCCAGGTGTTAGAGGACTTGGTTCCGCAAAATACTAGAATCAATCACCATAGTAGTAAGTATAGTAATATGTGGGTACAAAGCCCAAGCTAGGGTTCCGCCAAAAAATCAGCAAACAAAAAGGGGTTCTGAAGGTAAAAATATTCGGGAACCTGCTAATGCAGTATTGATTTCTCTCGTGCATTTTGAATAGCATAGCATTGTTAAACAAAGCGTGAAGGGTTAAAATAAACACTACAGGGTGTGCAAGACGCGGGGGGGGTGACAACACTCTATAAATTTGAATGGTCAAGTGATTCCGGACATAAGGCAGGGAATGTCAACGTATCGAAACGTTTCAATTGAACTAGAAAATTTTAATTCTCGGTAGTTCTTTAAAAATACACGAGTGGATCTGTTTTGTTCACCACCTGACTGATTTTAAGTCAGCTAACTAGTTGGACGTTTTGTGACGCTTGTACAAACAACGTTCGGCCTAGTCATAGCAATTGAGTAGCGCCATCCAATGAACGGGCTAGTGGTTCAATCAAACAGGAGATTAAACAAGATGCCTGCGACAGATCCATAGTATTGCTGTAAGTTGTTTCTTATATAATATCAAATCAAATCAAATCAAAATAATTTATTTGTGAGTCACAGGTTAGGTTAAGATGGATTACAGTATATTATATAATTTCTCCGTCCTCAGCCAACATGGCGTACAAATATTTTTCAGATTAAGTAGGTACATTAAACATGCAAAAACTAAAGATAACACATTCATGTTGTATAAGTACCTACATTTAGTTATATTAATTGGGACTTACTGTGTATCGGATAGGAATTCATTGACGCTGTAATAAGTCTTGTCTAATAAATAGTTTTTAAGTTTGGTTTTAAACATTTGGATGTCCTGTGCGTTTCTAATGTCCTTTGGTAGTTTATTGAAAATAGAGGGTGCCATCCCAAAAACATTTTTACTAAAAAGTGCGGTATTGTGTTTAGGAGTGCTTATCTTATTACCGTAACGTAAGCTTCTAAAGTGCCCGAAAATATTAAAGTTTAATTTGACAAATACAGCCATTTCGAAAATATATATAGAGGGCACTACTGGCGATAGCGGAAGCCATGTCTTACTGCTTTAGTTTGGATAAAAACAAATTTGTTATCTTGACTGACTCAAAGAGTGCGCTTCAGCATGTGGCTCGATGTACCTCTAGTAGTAGAGGTTCACCGATAGGCTACACAATTTTAGATATGCTTTTAAAATTTGCAAAATCTAATAAAACCATTGTTCTTCAATGGATCCCATCACATATAGGCATACTTGGAAATGAAGAAGCCGATCGCTTAGCGAATGTAGCCATTACAGATGGAATCCCCACACAAACCTTACCTTTTTACACGGACCTGCTACCCAAAATTAAATTAAAATGTTATGATATGTGGAAGGAATATTTCGATGAACGGTCGCAAACTTTGGGCATTTGGTACCGAACTATTCAATCACACCCTACTCACTCACCATGGTTTGATACATCAGAGTTAACAAGAAGAGATATTGTTACAGCTTTGCGATTAAGATCTGGGCATATACCGTTAAATAAGTTCGCATTCCTGATGAAAAAAGTTGACTCTCCTAATTGCACAGAGTGCGGTGTGATTGAAGACGTTTACCATATTATTGTAGAATGTGTACGTAATTGTAGTGTAAGAGAACAATTGTATATTGATAATAGTTTACAAGTAACTGGTGGCTGTAATAGCATTTTAGCACGACCAAACTCTGATAAGGCTAAAATACTGTATAAAATTGTCAATTTTGGTTTAAGTGCTAGATTTAATTCAAATAGATAAGCTTAATTAAGTGTGTGTAATAATGAGGGTGACATGGTCACTTGTGTACCAAGCCCTTTTAAATTAATAAAGATTTAAAAAAAAAAAAAAAAAAAAAAAAATTTTTAAACAATGGTTTGCAAGTATCTCTGCTGCAAACTTTCGCAATTGCACGAATACATCTTTTTTGGGCTTTAAAAACTGTTTCCTTGTTTGTTGCATTACCCCAAAATATAACGTAGTATGGAATCCACGTAACCTTTATAGGCAGTAATTACTACATTTTCACTAACTACTTTGGACAAATTGTAAAGTGCATATGAGAATTTGCTTAGTTTAGTACATATGTGATCGAACTGAGCTTGCCATGTAATTTTTTTGTCAATGTAAAGTCCTAGAAATTTAGTCACGTCAGTTTCATCAATTTTATGGTCATTGTATTTTATGTCAATAGAATTATTATTAGATTGTTGTTCAAATGTCATTATTTTAGTTTTATCCAGATTTATTAAAAGATTATTGTTACTTCTTCTTCTTTGGGTACCATCTCCTATCGGAGGTCGGCAATCATCTGGCTTATTCTTTCCTTCGAGACTGCTGCTCGGAACAAGGATGTGGTGTCGGTGTTGTACCAGTCTTTCAGATTTTGGACCCAAGATGTTCTTTTTCGACCGGGTCTTCGACGGCCTTGAATTTTCCCTTGTAGGAGAAGTTGCAATAAACCGTATTTACTGTTGCGCATAATATGTCCCAGGTACTGCAACTTTCTCCTTTTTACGGTTTTAAGCACTTCGGTCCCTTTTTTCATTCTCTGCAATACCGTTTCGTTTTTTATTTTATCCCTCCATGATATCTTCAATATTCTTCTATAAACCCACATTTCGAATGCTTCTAACCGTTTACACATGGTCTGGGTTAAAGTCCAAGCTTCTACTCCGTAAAGAAGTATTGAAAATATGTAGCATCGGAGTAATCGACACCTGGAGGATATCTTGAGACTACGGTTGCAGAGAAGATGGCTCCTTTTCATGAATGCATTTCGGGCTTGTTCGATGCGGCATTTGACTTCTGTACTGTGGTCTTCCTGATCGTTCACTATACACCCAAGGTATTTGTATGAACGTACTTTCTCTAGCGGTTGGTTGTTAACGTAGAGGGCAGCTATGGTCGGTGTACGTCCTACCGTCATGTATTTGGTCTTTTTGGTGTTAATATTCAGACCATTTTGCGCACTGACTGATGTTACTCTGTCTAGTAAACTTTGGAGTTCCTCCATTGAGCTCGCTATGAGGATGGTATCGTCTGCATATCTTATATTATTCAGGGGCCTCCCATTTATAATAATTCCTTCAGTCGCATCTTCAAGAGCTTCAGAAAATATCTCCTCTGCATAGAGGTTGAAGAGTAAAGGCGACATTATGCATCCTTGCCTTACACCTCGCAGTATACATATATCGTCAGTAAGGTGGTGCTCAACTCGGACGTTTGCCGTCTGCTGCCAGTACAGGTTTCTTATAAAAGAAATGTCTTTTGTATCGAGGCCAATCTTTTTCAGAACTGAAATTAATTTATCGTGCTTTATACGGTCGAAAGCCTTCTCGTAATCGATGAAGCAGATGTATACGCATCGATCCATATCCCAACAACGTTGCATTAAAATGTGATAACCAAACAGTGCGTCGCGCGTTCCAAATCCATTCCTGAATCCAAATTGAGTGTCTGAGATGTTCTCTTCACATTTTCTATATATCCTGTTATGAATGACCTTGAGGAATATCTTCAGAACATGACTCATTAAGGATATTGTGCGGTAGTCACTGCACCGTTTGGCGTTGTTGATTTTCGGTAAAGCTATAAATGTAGAGTGGAGCCAATCTTTCGGAATGTGTCCGGTATCATATACGGCATTAAATAACTGTACCAGAGTTCCCAGATGTTCATATTCGAGCAATTTTAAAATTTCGGCTGGTATTTCGTCTGGGCCCACTGTCTTACCATTTTTTGCTGACTTAATGGCATAAGATATTTCATCCTTTGTAATAGATGGTCCAGTATGATCTACAACTGATTGCTCGTTTTCACTTCTGTTGTCATAAAATAACCCCTCAATGTACTCCTTCCAGATGTCCAGTTTCTCCTTAATAGTCATGGCGTATGCTCCATTTTTATCTATAAGGGTATTGTTGGCAGGTTTCTTTTTCAGTCCTAAGATCTCATTTATCTTTTTGTACATATTAAAGGAGTCATGTCTGGCCTGTAGTGACTCTACTTCCGTGCACCTGTCGTTTATCCAGTTTTCTTTGGCCTCAATGCATTTCCGTCCTATCAGTCTATGAATCAGCCTGTATTTTGCTGGATCTGTATGTTTCACTTCTCTACGTTGTATCATAAGATCCATGATTTCATCCGTGATCCATTCCTTTTTCTTCACGACGGCTGTTGGTGTGAGTATCTCCTTAGCCGTATTTATAATGACATCCTTAAATTGATTCCATACTTGTTCCGGTTCCTTTACACCTCTTTGACTCTGCTGCAATTCGTGCATTTGGTTGTGGAGGTTCATATGAAACCTTTGTTTAATATCCACATCTCTAAGTCGGGATATGTCAAATTTGGGTCTCATTTTGGGTGATATCAACCTCTTCAGTTTAGTAGTAACCGTTCCAACTAGTGGGTTATGGTCGGATCCTACATCTGCACCTGGGTATGTTTTTACAGCCTTGAAACTATTCCGGTAGCGTTTATTTACAAGAATGAAGTCAATCTGATTACGCACTATTTGGGAGGGTGAATCTGCCGGTGATTTCCATGTGTACAGTCTTCGTGGTGGTAATTTGTAAAAGGTATTCGTCACCACCAGTGATTCCTCTTGACAGAACTGAATCAGACGATCACCACGGTCATTGCGCAATCCTAAGCCATAGCCTCCGACGATATCTGCGACACTACCTTCGCCAATTTTGGCATTAAAGTCGCCCATGACAATATTACACTCGTGTGTTTTTAACTTTTGAAGGACGTCTTTGATCTCATTATAAAAAGTTTCTACCGTATCGTCACTTTTGTCTGCAGTCTGGGCGTAAACTTGCACTATGTTTATGTTCACAGGTTGAGATCGTATCTGAAGGAGCATAACGCGGTCAGATATTGGCAAGAAATTGATTATAGATGCCTTATGGTGTCTCTTTACCATGACTGCAACTCCTTGTCTATGGTCCTTGTGGGTATTGCCACTGTAATATGTGACATATTCTTCTGATTCTTCAATACCAGAACCTTTCCATCTGGCTTCACTAATGCCCAGTATATCTATATTGAGTCTTGTCATCTCTTGTTCTACATTTTTTATTTTCTCCTGAGTATACATACTCCGAACATTCCATGTGGCAATCTTTATGGCTGACCCGGGGATTCTTAGCACCCTCTGACCATTTAAGGTCTGCCGGGGACTGAGGGCCATGCAATTTTGTTGTACAGCCATAATGATTTTCCTGGGAAGAAATAATGTGGTAGTTTTCCCTTTGCTTTCCACATCGCTGTTTGCTACCGGAATAACAAAAGGTGACTCTCGACCGTACCGATCCCCGCGATCTCCACTCTCGAGCCTACTGTCCGTCCAGCTGCCAACGTACAGGGGAGTGCTTATTTGATGGCGGCACTTACTCGCCATGTCACAGAGTTTTCATCGAGTCTTTTGCAGTATTTTATAAGGTACTCCCTCCCTAGGAGCACCCACTACACCCTCAAACACCTGCCGCTGCTTGGTCGGGGGCTGTGTACACAGCTAGCTAGGATATCTCCAAGCCGTTCCATTATCCGCCACCTATGGACCCCGGTAGTAGCCTACAGCTCAGCCCTACCCTTACCCCCCCCAGCCTTACCCTTATTGTTACTAAGCCAATTTATTTTGTTCTTCAGTGTTGTATTTATTTCTGTTTCAAAATTTGAATCTGTGTTATCTTTAAATAACACTGTGCTGTCATCAGCGAATAGAACCATGGGGTGATCTGTGACTTGAGGTAGGTCATTTATATAGATAAGAAATAGTAACGGCCCCAATACACTTCCCTGCGGAACGCCAAATCGGTTTTCCTTATCATTTGAGAAGTAAGCTATGTCAGTTTTTGATTTTAGGCATATTCTGTCAATTCGTGTTTTTTGCTTTCTATTAGTCAGGTATGATTTAATAAGATTTTTTGCCGTACCTCTGATTCCATATTTTTCCAATTTATTTAGTAGTATGTCATGGTTCACGTAGTCAAAAGCTTTTGTTAGATCCATGTAAAGGGCTGTTACATGAATACGCTTATCCATGCTATTTAATATTGTGGCTAAAAATTCATATATTGCCATATTTATAGACTTGTTTTGCCTGAATCCCATTTGCATTGGAGAGAAAATTTTATACTTCTCCATGTAACAGTTTAAACGTTGATATACTACTTTTTCAAAAATTTTAGACAAAATTGGTATCAATGCTATGGGCCTATAATAATTCATATTTTCCCTGTCGGTTCTCTTAAATAGTGGTATAATAATAGATGTTTTAAGTGCATCGGGATATGTCCCTTTATCGATACAGAGATTTATAATGTGGCTTAATATTGGTGCAATAATAGGAGCAACCCGCTTTATTACATCAGTAGTTATTTCATCATAGCCTGTACTTTTTGTATTTTTCAATGAATATATAATTTTGAGAATTTCATCTGGAGTTGTGGGATTTATAAAAAAGGAGTTAGAATTATTATTACTAGTCTTAAATTTATTTGCTTCCTTAGAATTAGTATTAATGTCAGTTTGTGAAATTTGATCTATAAAAAAATTATTGAAAGATTGGGATATGTCGTGTGGGTCAGTAAGTATTTGTCCATTATTATTAATTTTGTAAATATATTCCTTTATATGACTTGACTTAGATTTATTAATGACATTCCATGTAGCCTTGCATTTGTTGTCAGCAGTGTTTATGAAATAATTATTTTGTGACTTTTGGGTTAGTTTTACAATTAATTTTAGTCTGTTACTATACTCTTGGAATTTTATTTTTGACTCTTTAGAGCGGCATTTTCTATACTTCCAAAGAAGCTCTCGTTTTCTCTTAGAGCATTTTTTCAAGCCTTTTGATAACCATTTTGGTTTCTGGCATACTGAGTATTTTACCTTTATTTTTGGGAAACATAAGAAATATAAAAGTTTGAACATATCATAGAATTGTTGAAATGCTTCGTTAGCATTATCTAGTATATAAATTTCATTAAAGATAATAGAATTTAAATAAGATTCAAATTTTAATAAATTTTCCTTACTGTAGTCTCTTTTAACTATATACCAATTATTAAGTGTATATGATTTCTTCACTGGACATGTAAGAATTTGCGCACAGTGATCGGATAGAGCTAGTTCAATAACTTCGCTTTTGCTTCCCCGTATATTATGAAACATGTTATCTAAGCAGGTTCCGCTAGCTAGGCGGGTAGGTTGATTTATCTCTATTCTTAGATTGTAACTTTGTAAAATATGTTTGAACGTATCTGTAATCTTATTTCTATTTAGCATATCGATATTAAAATCCCCGCATAAGATTACTTTTTTATTACTGTTTTGGCAAAGATTGTGCAACATATCATTCAGCTTCTTAAAGAATGACGTATATGCTGTTACTGTATATTTAGTTATTCTATAAACACACACAATGATAATTTTGTGTTCTATAAGTTCGATTGCACAACATTCTATGACATCATCCAAGCTAAATTTAGCTACGTCTACAATTTTTGATTTATGCTTAGCATTAACAAGTATGCACGCTCCTCCATGGCGAGATTTTCTAGAGAAAACTGAAGCTAGTGTGTAATTGGGTACATTTAATACAGTGTAGTCATCTTCAATCATATTATGTTCTGTAATGCATATGACATCCAAGTGTTTACCGCTATTAGCTAATTCATCAATGTGTATAGTTTACTCATCCGATTTACCAATAAGTCCGTCAATATTTTGATGAAGTATATTGACTTGATTATATACGAAATAAGTCTTTGCTACATTGTGGTTTTGTAAATTCATTTAGATCGTCAGAATAATAAAATTGATAAATGCCATTGGTTGCTTGCAATATATCCTTAAAAACTACCTGCATTCCTATGTCGTTAATTTTTCCAGAATATTCATTATACATGTCAATATTATACGATAGGTTTGCATTGGGATCCATAAGAAATACATGTCTGTTCGATAATACATCTAAATACATTAAGTTATTAAATGTTTCTACTCTCCAGTTGTACATCAATTTATGTTCTCCATATTTATACGTCGGGAGACATATTAAAATGTTAGTGTTCTTAATGGATTGTGTAACCTCTCTCAGGTGTAAGACCAATTCGAAGTAGTTATTCGTGGTCGCAAACTCTTCCTCTCCAAGTAGAATAATACATATGTCTTTCAACGTAAGATTTTTTATTTCGTCTTGTTCCAATTTCTCAAGAAGACCTCTTGTCCCGAGATTAGGATAGAGAAGGTGAGTTAATCTTAAGGTGGAAGGGTATGTTTCTTCAGCTATTTCCATTATTTTATTATGTTTATTGCTACTTAATATAACCATTTTACTCGGAATTGGTTTGGTTTGGATCCGTTTAGGTTTAGCTATATTTTTCCCTTTACTTTTTTTCGCACTTGCCGGGATTGTTTCTGCGGTGCATTTATTTTCTCCTTTCTTGCTAGGCTTTACTATATTTTTCCCTTTACTTTTTTTCAAACTTGCCGGGCTTGTTTTTGTTGCGCATTTTTCCACTCCTTTCTTAATAACTGTTGTATCAATCATAGGAGTCAAATTTAATTTAGGAGTAATTTCCGATTTTTTTGTTAGTTTTTTCTTCGGAGTAACTAGGTCATTTTTGAGACTGTTCGCAACTTTTTTATATATATTGTTCTCTTTCTGTAAAATTTCGATATTACTTTTAAGTTCAGAGTTTTCTAAGTTTAGATTTGTAATTTCCTCGTGTGCTGCTTTTAAATCACGATTGAGATGTTCAATTTGCAATTTTAAGTCCTTGACAATTTCGTCTTCGTCTTCAGAGAATGATGGCATACTATTTGTGGTGCCATCTAGAGTAGTTTTGGTCGCATTAATATCATCATCAGTTACATTAGTCTCCGATTGGGCTCTTGGTCTCCTTCTAAATGTGATAGTATCCATAAAATTCATTTTCGGTATTCGCCCTTATATCGAATCTCAGAATACGGAATAACGTTTATCAAATTTAATTTATATTCGTGAATTGGAACGTAACTCGAAAAAAGTTATGAATCGCCGGTGTAGTGACAGCCTTATCTGATTTTTATTACTGGCAACATTGTATTCTTGACGTTTTGTGAACAGCTGATTGGTTAATATAGGTGTTTGTTTACCATGAGTTTTTGTAAAATATCGTTTTGTGGCAGTTTATGCGTAATTTGAATTCAAAACCACCATGAATTGAAAACAATAGATCCGATTTGTGTACCTTGAGTTCAGGATATCGTCCAAAATGGGAGTACAGACTCGAAATCACTTGTTGCACTAGACGAGGTGAGGTTATGTCTTGATTTATCAGGTATTTTGATGGACACTAGGCACTGTTTTACTTGTATTTATGAATTAAATATATGGAGCTCTAGGATTATAATGTTTACAAACACACGACGTCTATGTATTCAATATTGATTGGGTACATAATTTTATGGTCTAGCAATGGTAAAACTATAGATTATTTGTAAGTAGTAGTGAGTAACCCTCCGGGGCCCAGAAGCGAATAAATTCTTACTCATAAATTGATGTCAGTTTTTTTACACACATAAATATGCTGATGACTGTAATCGCCGAAAGAGCAGTCACAGGTGACTCGCACGCAAGCAAGTCAGTTTTCGCTGTTAGTTGTTTTTATTTTTCTTTAAAAAATATTACAAACTCCTGAAGTTGACCACCCCTGCACCAGCCAGACTGCGGTGGCCGAGCCCGCGCCTGTATCATTCACCCCCCTGTCCCCTCCACCCCCCTCTACACAAATACATCTATAAAACCACTCTATGACACACATGCATTATGTATGGAATATCTGTAAGAGGATGCTCGGGATGGTAATGCAGAAACAATGATCGGTTTTTGTTGGAAACGTTTGGGTACGAGAAATTTATACCTGGTTATACTGCTGCTGTTTTAAAGTGTCAATGTTACACTTTTTAAGCCCAAGAAGTACCTCTGTACATATTGTACCTACCTCTATTGTATAAGATGTTTATTTAACGTGAGAAAACCTTCACATCTAGATTCTATACGTGTACCCTAAGTACGGCGCACAGCGAAAAGTGGGTGACTCGTTTGCGAGTCACCTCTGACTACCCCTTCGGCAATTATAGTCGTGAGCTTATGAGATGTTTATTAGATAGATAGATAGATAGAATATTCTTTATTTGTACACACACATAAAATAGAGAGCGGTGGTAGCTCAGTCGGGTAAGTTCTTTTCTGAATTTAAGTACAATGTATACCATCACTCTTACGGTGAAGGAAAACATCGTGAGGAAACCTGGACCTGCGTGGTGGGAAATGGTCCAAGCTTAGGAAGGCAGTTTAGACCTTAGGGATATGCACAAAGGTTCCACTCGAGAGAGCCAGGTGCAGGTACTGACACCGCCACAGAGAATAGAATAGAACACACATAAAATAAACTAACATAACTTAAATACTAAATTAGTTTCTTTTATAAACGCATACAGAACCGTCATGAGTTTAAAAATTTACGAAAGGAATAGGGTTACGCGTTAGAATGGTTAACATAAAAATTGGGTATCGAATCCTCTTAGCGAGTTTTGGTCGCTAAAATCACAGCGAAGCCTGTTAGTGTAAAAGGTTTTTGTAACGACATACCTCAACCAACAACACAGGGGGAACTTTTAATTAGATGCACTTGTTGTCGATCCATTATTCAGGCACTACAGGAAAGGGTGCGTTAAAAAACTCTCAACCTGTATAATGAAGGGTTCTGCTTGTGGTATGTATAGAATTTTATTGAATTTTGTAAGCACTGAAAAAGTTAATTTTTTGCATTTGTGTGAAAGCACTAATCTAACTCACGAGCAATTAAAAACTTGTAAAATGTTGAGACCAAATCATCCGACTCTTAATAAATTAAGTATTTAATCAAAATATTTACGTTTTAGTTGATAAATGTACTTAGTTCCGTTTAGGAATAACTTTGTGCTATCGTCATTGAAACTTTTTAATTGTTCGTCCTACCAGTTAAATCATAATTAATTTTTAATCTATATAATGTTCATTTTATCATATTATGTTTATTTGGTGTGAAAATAAAATACTTACTCACTTATAATTTTCTCTAACGGACCCCTAAAAGCCTCAAGGGCAGGTGAAAATGGAGAAAAACTCAATTACAATCCAATAGCGTCTGCAAAGTTTTAATATTTCTGCATAGGTAATAATACCAACCAGTGTTATGTGAGAATTTAACTAATAAATCTAATTTCATCAATCTAAAATTTAACAAAAAAAACGTTGCGTATGTGTAAGGTTTAAATGGATATGTTTTTGACTATCTTTTAAGGAGGAGAACAGGCCATCAGGTAACTGCGGCGCATCATTTTAACGGCTGAATGGTGTAGTGGTTAGTGGCCCTGACTGCTATGCCGAAGGTCCCGGGTTTGATTCCCGGCTGGGGAAAACATTTGTTTAAAGACAGATATTTGTACTCAGGTCTTGGGTGTTGAAATTTATATTTAGTATCTACCTGTCTGTGTATTTGTGTAGATATATCAGCTGTCCGACACCCATTACACAGGTTCTTCCTAGCTTGGTGTCGGATGGCCGTGTGTGAGATGTCCCCACATATTTATAATTATTTATTATCAGCCTGCTGTAGATTACCTCGCCGTTTTATGCTTTATGCACAAAGGCATAGTAGTAGGTATATAAAGTTAAAAACGTTATGAGAAAACATATGCATCAGTTAGAAACGTGTTGTTTCCCATTGTGTACTTGTTTTTGTATAGCTTTAAGCTCGCATAGTTTTAATAGCACCATTAGCAGAGTGAGAGCTTTTTATAAGGATTAAAATGAGCTAGTTGCGAGCGTGTGTTTCTACATAAATATTTATAAATGTGTGTTATGAAAATTCCTCGGTATGTACCCACATAGCATTATAATGTTTACAATTTAATATGATAATTTAATATAAGGATATGAATTCTAAAGCAGATAAAATGAAATTATTCATGCACTTAACTCTTAGTAATATTATCATAAATTATTTATTGCACATAAAACAAATAATGAGTTCAAGGATATTAATTTGAACACCAGCCTTTTTACCCGATTGCCGAAGGAGGAGGGTAATAATAAATAAATATAAATAATAATAAATATGTGGGGACATCTCACACACGGCCATCCGACCCCAAGCTAGGCAGAACCTGTGTTATGGGTGTCGCACAGCTGATATATCTACACAAATACATAGATAGATAGATACTTAATATAAATATCAACACCCAAGACCCGAGTACAAATATCTGTCTTTAAACAAATATCTGCCCCAGCCGGGAATCGAACCCGCGAACCTTCGGCATAGCAGTCAGGGCCACTAACCCTACGCCATTCGACCGTAATGTTTTTCGATTGTATGTATGTATGTATGTCCGTTTCTTTGTTCCCTCCTGTAGCCTAAACGGCTTGATAGATTTTAATGTATGAGATATCGTTAGAAGCGTATTGATGGCGCGATGGTTATAGGCTATGTGACGTTATATTAAAATGTACATAGCGCCCTCTAGAGCAAATAATGTCAGGATCGAAAAAATAATATTTTTCCAACTATGTGTGCGGGGTGCACCTATTCTGGTTGAGGGAAGTACGGCGGGCAGGGATCAGGAATGAAAGACTTCTTAATGTTCACCAGTCAGGAAGTGAGAGAGCTAGAGCTGTTGCTTGCTTGTTCTTCTTCTTGTTCTTTCTTCGCTGTTTGCTTTTTTACTGATTATTGTGAGGCGCAAGTGTCGCCTTTTATACCATTCTCTACGGAAGATAGAGTATTCCAGAAAGCTCTAGAAAAGACTTAATGTTCTACTTCTTAGTAGAAACTTCTAGTTCCGTGCTGCCATCTGTTGTTGAATAGATGAACTACATAGTTAGGCTACTGTTGAGTTCATTTTCTAGTAGCAAATAAACCATCAGTAAGAACGCACGCTGCTCATCATTTCTCCACCTTTAAAATACAGTGACATAGTAAAATCAACCTAATTAACACCCACATAATGGTCGTTATCGAGCCGAATCAAAGTTGTTTACTACAAATTCGCCGGTAACCAGCCCGGCTGAGAACAAAAGAATTCTTATCTATCGTCGAGTGAAGTCGAGAAAACAAGTGTTAAAATTCAAATAAAATTAAGTAATGCAAGTGTGGACATTAATTTAAACAGTGTTAACTTATGGACTAACCAGTGCTTAAAAACGAAACCTAAAGAACTAAATACCTAATCAAAGTGTGTATGAACGCTAAGTGAATAACTATTATAAGAATTGACTTTGTGAACGTGTTGAACATTAAAATAGTGCGATATACTTACCTAACACTTTGGACTATCAAACGTAAATATAGTGTTTATTCAAAATGGAAGCGGAAAAGGAACTATTGCAAATTTTAGAAGATAAAATATCAATGTTTCAAAAAGTGTTAGTTAATTTCAAGAAATGTCCTAAGGCTAGGCTTACGAAAGGTTACATTACCGTGAGACTACAAACTATTCAAGAATATTGGCGAGACTTTACGAATGCACATTTGGCCCTAACTAGAAAAGTACCTAAACAAAATAGACAGAATTACCCGTACTTTGCAAACGACGAGTACTACGAAGTTGAAGAATTATACTTGGGTTTACAAGCGGATTTGACTGACTTATTATCCGAGTGCTCGCCGTCAGCCACCAGCCGGCAGTCAGCAGGCGCAGCCAGCACCAACATGGAGGCCGCTGACGCGTCGCAGGTCAAGCTACCAAGGATACAGCTGCCTACATTCTCAGGGTCTTACGAAGAGTTCCCGGCCTTCAAGGATTTGTTTACATCATTGGTAGACAACAATGTTACACTTAGCAATGTCCAAAAGTTACACTACTTGAAGAGTAGCATCAAAGGAGAACCAGAGTCGTTACTGAAGCACATGCAAGTTGTAGAATGCAATTACGAACCAGCGTGGAAACTGTTACAAGAACGATACAACAATATGAGACTTATTACCAACTCTGTGTTGAAGCGATTATTTAACCAAAGGAAGATCTCTGCACCTACAGCTGACAACATTCGTTCACTCTTAGACACAACTAATGATTGTCTAAACAGCCTGAGAAACCTAAGCATATCAACTGATTCTTGGGATCCAGTCATCATATTTCTGGTCATTCAGAAGTTGGACCCAGAGTCACATCAAGAATGGGAACAATCAGCATTCAATGGTAACAGCGCAGAACTACCTAAGTGGACGGAGTTATCAAGATTCTTAGAAACTAAATATCGAACACTGGAGCTAGTTAACCCACCACAGAGACAGAAGATAATACAGAGCCAAAACAGAGAAAGAGAATACAAAGTTCATGTTTCTACGGATACCAACAGTAACAATAACTATAACAACAAGGAGAAATGCTGCTCAATGTGCAAAGAAAACCACACCTTATGTCATTGTACAGAGTTCATATCAAAGGTACCAAGAGAGAGATGCGAGTTCGTGAAAAACAATCAACTATGTTTCAATTGTTTGGCCCCAGGACATTCAGCTTTTAGATGTCGACTCAGAATGTTCTGCCGAGTATGTAAGAAGCGTCATCACACGCTACTGCATGAGACCTATCAACCAAACAATGTGGAATGTCACCATGATACAGCTACCAACGAGAACAACAACAACAATGAACCAGTCTCAGAGTTATCAACCAACATAGCAACCAACACGTCTACTGCGCTCCTGGCTACAGCCCTAGTACCAGTGAGAGATGAATCATCAGGACGTGTCACCATGTTAAGAGCACTAATCGACAATGGATCACAAGCAAGTTTTATTAGTGAGAGAGCCGCCCAGTTACTTAAGCTGAAGAGGATACCCTGCAATGGTACAATCACTGGCGTCGGCACAACAAAGACAACAGTCAAACACGTAGCACAAATTGAGGTTCTTTCAAGCCAAGATAACAAATTCAGCCTCAAATTGAAAGTTTATGTAATGCCTACGCGTTTAACATCACAATTACCAACGAGAGTTATCTCTGAACGCACCTGGTCACACATTCATGGTATAGCTTTAGCTGACCCCGGCTTCAACCAACCTGGACCTGTAGACATGCTGCTGGGTGTAGAAGTGTGTGCCGCAATTATGAAAGGCGAGATTATCAAGGGTCCCCCAGGCACCCCTAGTGCTCAAAATACCAGCCTTGGGTGGATTCTCTTCGGGCACATCACTACAAAAGAACACAGAGATGAATATACAGTATCCCTAACAATAATGCACCATCAGATTGATCTGGAAATAAACAGTATGCTAAAACAAATGTGGGAATTGAATGATCATGAGCAAAAGATCCTAACCGCAGAAGAGAGAAGATGTGAAGAAATATATGAATCAAATCATTCCAGAACAGAAGATGGCAGGTACATTGTGAAGTTGCCTTTTAAAACAGAGAATAGATTATCAATACATAATGGATCGAGAGACATAGCTCTGAGAAGTCTAAAGCAACTAGAAAGACGCTTCGAAAAGAATCAAAAGCTAAAGGAAGAATACACAAAAGTGATAGAAGAATATCTTGAGATGGAGCATATGGAAGAAGTACCTATAGAAGAAATCAACAAGCCAGCTGTATACTTACCTCATCATGCAGTTATGAAGGAAGAGAAAGAAACATCAAAATGTAGAGTGGTATTCAACGCCTCATGCAAGGGAACCAACAATACTTCCCTGAATGATGAACTGCTAGTTGGTCCACAACTACAAGAAGACATGCGAAGCATTATAATGAGATGGCGCATGCACAAAGTTTGCTTCGCTGCTGACGCAGTTAAAATGTACCGAATGATATTAATAACAGAGGAGGACAAAGATAATCAAAGAATCCTATGGCGTAAAAGTAGAGCAGAACCTGTAAAAGATTATCGATTAAACAGAGTAACATTCGGAACGGCTTCAGCCCCTTACTTAGCCGTTAAAACTCTGCTTCAGCTAGCTAAAGATGAAGGCCACATTAACGAAGAAGCAGCTAAAATAATCAAAGAAGATTGTTTCATGGATGATATAGTATCAGGAAAGGAAACACTAGAAGACGCAATCAAAACAGCTAAAGATATAGAGAAGATATTACAGAAAGGAGGTTTCATATTACAGAAGTGGTGCTCAAATGACGTAGATTTCCTGAAACAATTCGAACCATCAAAGATTAGCACTCATGTCAACATTAAATTTGGCATAGATGGTATCATAAAGACACTAGGCCTCATCTGGAACATGGGAGAAGATGTATTTCAATATCAAAACAACTTACCTGCTACAGCTGAATCATACACGAAGAGAAGTATCCTGGCAGAAATACAGAAGTTGTTCGATCCTCTCGGATGGATTGCCCCGGCGATTATCCCTGCAAAGATACTCATGCAAAGATTATGGTTACAAAAAACTGGATGGGATGAAGACGTAGACGAAGAAGCAAGAGAAGAGTGGATAGAACTTAGAGAGAAATTTCAAGAGCTGGACCAAGTACAAGTAAAGAGATGGCACGAAACGACTGAAAGCAACAGAGATCATACATCTATACATGGTTTCTGTGATGCTTCCACCAAAGCCTATGCAGCAGTAGCATATCTCAGAGTAGAAGACAAAGAAGGAAATGTAACAACCAACATAATAGCCGCTAAAACTCGAGTAGCACCACTTAAACCAGTAACACTCCCTCGTCTGGAACTATGCGGTGCAGTACTGCTTGCAAAGATGCTGAAACAAATAAGAGAAGCCATGAGGATTTCTGAAAGTAAAGTTCATGCTTGGACAGACTCCACAATCGTACTGTCCTGGTTGTCTGGAGATCCAGCAAGATGGAACACCTTCGTACGTAATCGAGTTGTTACTATCTTAGACGATGTTAATAACAATTGGCATCATGTCCAGACTCACGAGAATCCAGCAGATGTAGCTACGAGAGGCATTGAAATAGGAGATTTAAAGGAACACAAACTATGGTGGAAGGGCCCACAGTGGCTAAGAGAGAAAGAAGTCATCTACAGCAAACCGGCATACCTGGAAACAAACCTGGAAAAAAGAGAAAAGATAAAGATTAATACAACAATAGTAAATGATGATGAAAACATAGAGAAACAATTTGAAAACATGGAAGATTTAACACAACTCCTCATAGTCATCACACACTGCAGAAGATTCATGCGATACAAGAAAGATAACCTGAAAGAAAGACCTATAACTACAAAGGAACTGAATGAATCACTAAACGCATGCATAAAAATAGTTCAAAGAAATAATTTCGAAGAAGAAATAAACAGATTAAAAGAAAACCTTGAAGTCAAAAGGGAAAGCAAGTTAAGTTTACTAAAACCATATATGGATAATGAAGGAATAGTCAGAGTGGGTGGAAGACTGAGACACGCAAACATAGAAGAAGACAGAAAGCACCACATCATTATACCAAGTGAAGGTTACCTTACCACATTAATAATCGCTGATGCACATGCAAAAACGTTACATGGAGGAATCCAACTTATGCTTGAGTACCTGAGATCAAAATATTGGATTCTGAAAGTAAAGAATTTAGTAAAAACGAAGATACGTAATTGCTTGATATGCGCCAAACAGAGAGCATTAGTAAGAAACCAGCTGATGGGAGACCTACCGACAGCCCGAGTCAACCCAGCCAGACCGTTCTATAATAGTGGAGTTGATTTCGCGGATCCTTATCAAGTTCTAATGTCAAGAAGCAGAGGGGCGAAAACATGCAAGGCATATGTGATGTGGCACTGTTTATCTGTATGGCCACGAAAGCAATACACTTAGAACTTGTCGAAGATCTGACATCAGAGGCATACATAGGTGCATACAGGAGATTCATCTCAAGACGAGGCCGCTGCTCGCACCTATGGAGTGACCAGGGAAGAAACTTTATCGGAGCCGACAAGGAGTTAAAAACAGCATTGAAAGAGGCTAAACTCGATTTTGAAGGAGACATAGTAGAGACACTTGCCAAAGATGTAACTCAATGGCATTTCATTCCTGGATATAGCCCTCATATGGGAGGCTTATGGGAGGCGGGCGTCAAGTCCATGAAGTACCACATGAAAAGAATCCTGACCTCTCACCTCACGTTCGAAGAGATGTCTACACTCCTGTGTCAGATAGAAGCCTGTCTTAACTCCCGGCCTATATCTACAATTGAATCGGAATCTGAAACAATGACACTAACACCAGGCCATTTCCTGATCCGCGAAGCGCCTGTGACTGTTCCAAACCCAGACCTGAAGTCAGTGAAGGTTAGTCGACTGACACGTTGGCAACATCTACAGAAACTCCTATCAGACTTGGCAAATATGGCAGAGTGAATACCTCGCAAGATTACAACAAAGACCAAAATGGCTAAAGAAAGTACAGGAATTTGAAAAAAGACAAATTGTACTTATAAAAACAGAAAACCTGCCACCCGGCAAATGGAGTCTCGGCCGCATCGTGGACAAGCACCCGGGCGCTGACGGAGTCACCAGAGTGTACAGTGTGAAGAGTGGTAACAGTGTAGTGCAAAGACCTATGAATAAATTGTGTTACTTACCTATAGACACTGCCACTTAAAACGTAATTATTTAATATTTTCTGTAGCTTTGTTTACCTAACTAATTCTAAATGAAATAAGTTGCATGATCAAATACATAAGTTAAAATGTTCTTATTACCTAACGTTACTTATTGAAAAATTTAGTATTTACTTAATCAGCCTTTAAGATACAGTCCACAGAGTTAAAATTCAGTTTAAATAAAAATGCATTGTAGTAAATAACTATGTATTCAGTCAAGTAAAGAATCTATCATATCAATTCTATCTATTTAAGGCCTTTAGCATTGTATAATCACTTTTTTAAAAGGGCCTTTAATAAATGCCCTTTGGGGGGCGGTATGTTGAGTTCATTTTCTAGTAGCAAATAAACCATCAGTAAGAACGCACGCTGCTCATCATTTCTCCACCTTTAAAATACAGTGACATAGTAAAATCAACCTAATTAACACCCACAGCTACTTTCTACTAGATGGCGCTAGTTTCCTCACTTCCCGAGAATGTTTTATTTATTAATTAACTGTGGTAGAATACATAAGTATTCCCTAACTATTTCTTGTCCCGAACATTACTCCCGCCGTGCATTGACGCCGTGGTCGTCATTGCAGATCTCGGTGAGGGACGTCTGGCTCCGCAGGCTCGGGGGGCAGAATGTCCAGCTCGCTCGTCGCTCCTTGTAGGCTCTATCATCAGTTGTTCTCGGCGGCGGCGGCGGCGCCTGCGGTGGCGCGGCGGTTCTCTTCGTCTGTGGCATTGATCTGTGGCTGTAGTCTGGACCACACTGTGGGGGCGCCCTTTCAGTCTGTGTACATCTCGCGTAGCTTTGCTGCTCACGTTCATCTTCGATGCCCATCGCCTGTCGTGGACTGTACTATGATCTTCGATTGAGGCGTCGCTACGGGCGGCGTAACGGTGACATGAACGTGACGCTTCTGTCTGTTTTGTACGCTTGGCGAGAGTACTGGTGGCGCGTCCTTCTAAGTTGATGTGGTGGCGTGTGGGCGCAATGAGGGGTTCACGCGTAGTCAGATTGTTAACTCTATGGTGGCTCTTGTCCACAGTTATCTTGTGCGCTCCGTGCAGAACCCAGCCTAGAGGCGTGTGTGAGGCAATGGGTTCATCGTGCTGTCCTTGTCGCACCTCGCTCGCGATGAGAAGATGACAATTGTCTTGACCGATGAGGATCTTTGGTCTTGCTGCTTCGTATTTCAGCTGCTGTGCGATGTCAAGCAGATGAGCACAATTTCGCAGTTCTTCAGATTTCACCGTCTGTGCGGAGAGTCGTATGTTGTCGATAGTCCGTGCGTTAATCTTGTACTGTGTGCGTTCTCCCTGTAGAGTCACTTTGACGCGGCGAGAATGGTAGGCGTTCATCTTGGTGTCGGCGATGGCGGCTATGTTGAGCGGCTCGATGGGGCCCGTGAGACCCGCCTGTTTCGCTATGGCCGCGTCTATGAGCGTCACGGTAGAGCCATCGTCGAGCAGAGCGTGCGTGTGAACTTCTCCCGCCGGTCCGACGATCTTGACAGGTAAGATCTTCAGATACGCGTGTGTTTTGCGCGGCGACCACATCGACGATACTGTTACGCTATTCTTCGTTTCCGGTCCGGTTTCTGTTGATCTTGTGAAGTGCAGCAATCTGTGATGGAAGTAATTACAGCCATCTTCTCCGCAGCGGTTTCGCTTGCAACTGTGGGTTTTATTCTTGTAGCGAAGGCATCGGAAACATAGTCGCTGCGATTTAGCTATTTCCCATCGCGAGTTCACATCTGTTCCTTGGAACTCTGGACACTCAGTAATGTTGTGTCCCTCTGTGGCGCAGTGGCGGCATTTTACTATTTTTTCTATGACTGTGGCCGCTGTGGTGTAAGCTTTCTGCATTCTGTTTTGACTGTGCTCTGTGGGTTCTGTCTCTGGCTGTGCGTAGGGCCCGCAGAGGTCGGCTTCTCTTTGGAGAAATCTTGATAGTTTCAGTAGGTCCGGCTCTTCTGTAGTCTGAGTGGCGGCGTAGTCGAACCATCGGTAGCGTATGGCGGGCGTCAGCTTCTCTATCGTGATCTTCGTGGCTTCCGGGCTGTAGAGGTAGTGTGTGCGGTCGAGCGCCCGCAAACTGGCGACGACGTTGAGCACGCGGCTGGCGAACACGCAGACGTCGCGCGGGTTGTCCGTGAGGCGCGGCAGCGCACGCAGGCGGTCGAGCTCGGACATGGCGATGGAGTCGGGGCGGCCGAAGCGAGACTCCAGGGCGCGCATGATGTCTGTGGCGCGTGTATTCAATATTAGCAGGTTCTCGACTGCTTCCTTGGCTCTTCCTCTCAGGCTTCGTCGTAGTCTTGCCACGTTTTCAGTCTCGGTGAAGTCCTCTGCTGTTTCGTAATATGCGGCACGGAATGACAGCCACTCGTGGTGAGAGCCGGCGAAGAACGGTAGCTCCGTGTGGTAGCGTGGCGTAGCTCGTTGTCCGGCCTTCGCAGCGAGTGCTATTGCGGATG
This sequence comes from Plutella xylostella, assembly GCF_932276165.1. Lineage (NCBI taxonomy): Eukaryota > Metazoa > Arthropoda > Insecta > Lepidoptera > Plutellidae > Plutella > Plutella xylostella. The sequence goes on along the minus strand of NC_063984.1, from coordinate 2,039,695 downwards.
CCAGCTCGGAGATGTTGATCTGTTGTGGCTGGCTCGCAGCGGCTGGGACGTCCCGCGGTTGGTTTCTTGACTGTAGGGCTTCATAGTAGGTACCCGCTTGTGGGTACGATGAGTGAAGAGGCAGCACGGCGTCAGTCGGGTAGGCCGCGGCGGCGGCGTGTGCAGGCGCGGCGGCGGTGGCGGCTGCATCGGGGGCGGCCGCGGCGACGGGGGCGGCGTGTGCAGGCGCGGCGGTGGTGGCGGCTGCATCGGGGGCGGCCGCGGCGACGGGGGCGGCGTGTGCGGGCGCGGCGGCAGTGGCGGCTGCGACGACGGGGGCGGCCGCGGCGACGGGGGCGGCGTGTGCAGGCGCGGCGGCAGTGGCGGCTGCGACGACGGGGGCGGCCGCGGCGACGGGGGCGGCGTGTGCAGGCGCGGCGGCAGTGGCGGCGGCGACGACGACAGGGGCGGCAGCAACGGGGGCGACACCGGCGGGGGCGCAGGGTGCGGGCGGCGGAGCTTGTAGCTGTGGTGGCACTCCCGTTTGTTTCAGCCACTCTTCCACTTTGTTCCAACTTTCAGTCGCGTGTTCCGACTGCTCTTCATCTTCGTCTTCACTACTTTCTGCTTCCAAGACGGCGATGCGTGCGGCGGCGAGCTCGAGTTGTATTTTCAGCATCTCTTCCTTGGCTCGAGCTATTCGCAGCGCACGCGCAGACTTGCTACTCTTCGACTTGCACTTCTGTGACGACGCGGCGACGGGCTGGGGTTTCTGTGACACGGCAGCAGCGGTGGTGAGAGCTTCTGCTCCGGCCTTCTTCACGGCGGCGGAAGAGGTTTCTGTGGGCGTGGCGGAGACAGAAGCGGCGGCGGCACCGGCAGCGGCAGGCCCAGCGGCATCGTCGGCGGCCTCGATAGCGGCAGCGACAGCGGCGTCGGCGGTGGCAGCGACAGCGGCGTCGGCAGCGGCAGCGGCTTCGGCGGCGACAGCGGCTTCGGCGGCGGCAGCGGCGACGGCGGCGGCTCTCGTGGTGATCGGCATTCTTGATCCGACTTCCTGCAACGACGAAGTATCCGGCTCGAAGGACCAAATGTGCGGGGTGCACCTATTCTGGTTGAGGGAAGTACGGCGGGCAGGGATCAGGAATGAAAGACTTCTTAATGTTCACCAGTCAGGAAGTGAGAGAGCTAGAGCTGTTGCTTGCTTGTTCTTCTTCTTGTTCTTTCTTCGCTGTTTGCTTTTTTACTGATTATTGTGAGGCGCAAGTGTCGCCTTTTATACCATTCTCTACGGAAGATAGAGTATTCCAGAAAGCTCTAGAAAAGACTTAATGTTCTACTTCTTAGTAGAAACTTCTAGTTCAGTGCTGCCATCTGTTGTTGAATAGATGAACTACATAGTTAGGCTACTTTCTACTAGATGGCGCTAGTTTCCTCACTTCCCGAGAATGTTTTATTTATTAATTAACTGTGGTAGAATACATAAGTATTCCCTAACTATTTCTTGTCCCGAACACTATGTCGTGTGGAGTATCAAATGAAAGGCCTTGATTTGCACATTACAAAAATATGCATATTGTAGGTATTTAAATAACAACACCAAAATTATTGAAATAAAAAAATGTTCATGATCTAAAACCCGACTACTGACGTAAAATTTCATAAAATAAAAAGTTAAAAATAAAAAAATATTATTATAAATAAACAAAAAACCCGACTGCACGCCAAAAAGATGAAAACAAGTCCCAATGTTAATGGAAAGTATCGCAGGCGGGGACCAACTTGACCGCCACACAAGGCTTCTAAGTAACATTCAGCTAAATGGTGAACCCTCTGCTGGTCCCCGCCTACGATACTTTCCTTGACTTGTTTTCATCTTTTTAGCGTGCAGTCGGGTTTTTTTTTTGTTTATAACTATATTTTTTATAGTTTGTTTTTTATTAAGTAGGTACACAGTTTTATGTTCTTACTAGCTGTTCCCGGGCGCTTCGCTTCGCCTTAAAAAGTTTTCCCGTGGGAATTCCGGGATAAAAAGGAGCCTATGTTCTTTCCCAGGGTCTAGACCGTATGTATACCAAATTTCATCTAAATCCGTTAAGTAGTTTTGGCGTGAAAGAGTAACAGACAGACAGACAGACAGACACAGTTACTTTCGCATTTATAATTTTGGCGTGAAAGAGTAACAGACAGACAGACAGACAGACAGACAGACACAGTTACTATCGCATTTATAATATTTATTTTAGGATTAGGATTAGGATTAGGATAAGCACTATAATCACTATGAATGAAACCTCGTATTGTGAAGTTTATTTGTTTTTTTTTAGGACCTCACTGCAAATTCATACAAACTATAAGTAGGTACATCAGCTAAGACCAAACCATACCGCGATCTACACGATCACCCGACTACGCCATCTATGAACCGATTTCTAAAACTTCTAAAACTCAACACCCATAAAACTTTCAACCCCTATACATATAGTATTGGTCAACACTGGTAAACATTTTAAAATGCATTTTTTTAATTTGTTTCTTATTTAGTGCCTAAATAAAAAATAATAATTATAATGTTTTTATCTTCAAAAATGACGAACTTCATACAAAATTTGAACCCCTATTTCATCCCCTCACAGGTCGAAGTTTTAAAAACGCTAGAACAAATGTAAAAAACAAAATGTGAACAAATATAAAGTTGCTTAAATATAAAGTTTCTTAAAAAAAGATCTGCCCCAGCCGGGAATCGAACCCGGGACTTTCGGCATAGCAGTCAGGGTCACTAACCACTACGGTAGTCAGACGTCATATTTTTATCTTTTAAAATTAAGTAATCGCATACAACTTTTAACCCCTCCTTTTAACCCCTTACAACTTCCGCTTCGCAATAAAAAGCCCATGCTCTTTCTCAGGGTCTAGACCACATGTATACCAAATTTCATTCAAATCCGTTCAATAGTTTTGACGTGAAAGAGTAACAGACAGACAGACAGGCAGACAGACATTGGCGGTCACGACCAACAGATGGCAGTAAAAGCGCAATACACAGAGGATGTATGGAACCAAGGAAAATTACTATGAAATACTACATCGCGGTATTAAAGTTTTTCAGTTGTCTAGAATAAATACAAAGCCTAATATGTCAAATCTATTCTATAGTAAGAGAGTCAGACAGGTACTTTCGCATTTATAATAGTACCTTACAAATTATGAGTTATATTCTCTTCTCTTGTCCAGTTTACTGAAGTCGAGGCGAAGTTAGTGTCGTCACCACCATATATGCTTCCTGACACTGCACCAGCGAGTCTAGTGACGTCACACCACTGCAAATTGCCATAAAGTTTGTTAATGTTAGCTAGTTCGGATAGTTTTAGGCTGTAATAAGTTATTTAACTGCTGGCAATAGGAAGCGAGCTGAAATGAATGTCTGGAGCATGTTTGACTTAGAGTTAGGAGTTTGCGGTATACAACTCTCTCTCTCAGAGGTATACAACTAAACATACTTAAATATCATACATAATAATATGTGAAGACATCTCACACACAGCCATCCGATCCTGAACTAGGCAGAGACTGTTATTTGAGTTTTCGTCACCAACATGAAAAGAAGAAGGATAAAATGTAAATCTTCATGATAATAATATGAGTTTTCTATTCTAAGCTGGGTTGAAGCTCCTGTGCGTGGCTCGAGTGGAACCTTTGTACCCTCCTAATTTCAGCGCAACCAGCCTAGCACCGGTGTAAATGAGATGTCGCATAAGTTGAGATAGGGATAGATAATCCAACAATCATGTAAACAAACCAAATTTTCACGATTACTCCGTAATCACATATATTTGGCGATCAATTATGAACATAGTCTGATTTCAACGAACGCACCATTGTTTTCGCATTATCTTCAACACGATTTAACTTGTATTTATAAGTTAAATTTGTTAAAACATTTGCAACTTAAAAATTTCGAAGTATTTGACAAGCTGTCATCTTAGTTTTTTACTCATCGAACTCTATAAGTCATTGAAAAGTTAGTGTTGTTCGTAATCTGAAGTTATCTTTTAATTTTAGTTTAATACATTATTTTAATTTAATATTATTTGAATACAATTATAATTTTTTTCAAGAGCTTAATATAATTAACCAAAACGAAAAAAGGAAGAGGAAGAAATGAAAAAGCTCGACGGCATTTTAGAAAAGGCAAGCGATGACACAGTGGTTCCATTTATAATTACGGTCACCGGCGACACTTCTGATAGTGATGATGACGAAGACAAAGATTTAAATTTGTTTTAATAAACACTTTTTTTATATTATTATACCTATAATCAGTTTTATTTTATAGTCTATGGCTTATATACTCACGCCGGCTCCATACGTTGGCCCCAACGCAGGTCCCAACGCTACTCGTCCAACGTATGGATCTAGAAAATTGCATTGGCCCCAACGTTGGGGCGAGCGTTGGCAGTTGGCCGTCTCGTGTCGGTTTTATCAAAGGAATCTGCGCCAACGCTGGCGATCACGCCCACACGTTGGCGCTTTGCTCAGTGCTGTTGAAACACGCAACGAGTGCGGACGGCGAGAATGGATTTCTCATCCTCAAAATCGTCACCTTTATGGAAAAATTAAAAAGTTACAGATTTTATTGAACTTAACAACAAGCACATCCAATAATATGGGAGTTATGGTACGCAACTCGAAAGGAATATAAAAATCAAAATGTATTAGCTGATGCATGGCACAGCATTCAACAGAATATGGGCATGATCTTCTCAATTGAAGATTTAAAAAAGCGGGAATCATTCATGAGCACATATTTATTGCCTTAGAGCAGTTAAGATTTCTGTATCGGACATCTTCACGTTGGCCCTGCCGGGACAAAACTAGTTTATTAGCCAACGTATGTACGCCTCACCCAATTTGCAGTCCAACGTTGGTACGAGCGTTGGGACCAACGTGTGGAGCCGGCCTTAATCTAATTAGAATACTATGACATCACTATGGGCATAAACAATACGCTGTCAATGTCAGTCCGCCATATTTGTTTACATGATTGTTGGATTCTATTGCAAACGACTATACACTATACATATTTTATTATACGTTATTGTGTTGTGATAAAATTCTGTACCTCAGATGTAAACAGTAATAAGTTTTACTCTATTGAAATCGTCTGATTATATTGAAGCTCTATCACATAGGTGTAAAATAGTGGACTTATTACTGTTTACTTCTGAGGTATAGAATTGATTAACAACAGTTATATTAAAACGCAGCGCTACGGATATTCGTAGCAAATAATGCTACGAATTCGTAGCAACGTAGCTGCTACGAAATATTGTAGCAACGTAGCTGCTACGAAATATTGTAGCAAAAATATGCTAAGAAATTATTATGGCTTTTAAAGCTTTATCTAAACAAGTAGATATTTAAAAATAACATTACCTACTATATAATCTATTTAGTACTTATGTTTTTAAACAACTCAAAAAATACAAAAATAAAAACACATACAGACGAATTGAGAACCTCCTCCTTTTTTCGAAGTCCGTTAATAAATATATTTTAAACATATAATTCAAACACTTCCGCCCAAAACTTTCAAAATTCATGGACCTATGAAACACGTTGCCTTTGTAGAATAACAACATCAAAATAATGGTAACACCGTATGTAATTATCGTTAAAAACACGTAAAAACTTTGAAACAAAACCGTAATTTTGTGTTGGCCGTAAAGTGACACCCTAACATTAGCAAAGTGACGTCATAAAACTGTTATTTCCTGCCTCGTTGCTTCTCACTCCATGCAACAAAAGATAACCAAAGTTTACTTTAGCCTACGTACACCCTGTGTAAGGCTTACCGCAAACAGATCAACACCAATATCAAAACACCCATTAAAAACCTACCAGAAAAGTGGGGCGGTATTAAATCATTTGCGTGTTTGCAGACGCGAGTGGCATTACCGCGCCGGCGTGCGGCCGGCCTAAGCCCCGCTGTAACACTCGGAATAATGATAACAAATGTGCCTCAGGCAAACGGGGATTTCGGGACTTTGCTGGGCCTCCAGTCGGCCGGGCCAAGGGGGTATAGTAGTGGGTAGGCGACTTGGCAGTTGAACACTTCAATATGATAATGGTAGTGATACCACAAATAAAATTCCAAATACAGAAACAAGCTCATAGCTCGTAAATAATCATCTGAAAAAAATGGCGGGTTGGATATTTGTGATATTTATTACATACAACATAACACAATACATACATTTTACATCCAAGACTCGATAACAAGTATGTGGTTTGAACTACATAATTGTGATCGAACCTGAGAAAAAGAGTTAATAACCAATGCGCCATCCAGTCGTCAAAAGTCTTTTGAAGCCACGAAATGATGTCACAGGATGGTTCAAAACACTGTACCTTTTGAAAAGCCCTCAGGCAAGGAACCAGGTAAGACAAAGTGGGGGTTTTGCGTAATGAGGGGGTCCCACGCTACGCAATGCCAAGCTATTGTGATTCGCTCGACGCATTACTGGGCTTACGAAGAATTTCCAGGTGATTGCCTCTTGATGTTTCGATGTTTGAATGTTTAGATAATTGGCTTCTTAATTCGGTCGGTTTATAACAATTGTGTTTTTTTTATTTTATTTTATTGATTGCGGTGGAATATTATCACTGTTTTGTTTCGTGAAATTCCACCTAAAAGAGTTATACAGGGTGTTGCAAAAAGGGTATACTAAGCCGAGATCTGCATGTGCAGCATGGTATAAATAAGCTCAAAAATGAAATCAGAATTTCAAAATTTGCGAAAAAAGGCAGTGTCCATAGTAAAAAATCAAGTGATCAACATAGTTTCTATGGAAAATGATATATTTTTTTGCGAATTTTGAAATATTGATTTAATTTCCGGGCTTATATATACCATACTGCACATGTAGGTTTCGGGTTAGTATATCCTTTTTGCAACACTCTGTATATAACTTAACTCATTAGTTATAAACAACGACTAAGTTAGTGTCTAAATTAGTAAGATACATAAGCAGTAAAAAGTTTAGAGGCTTTTAGCATCCGGTGAACCGTGCTTAAAATTTTCAATGTTATTTTAGACTGGGATATCAGTACAAGGGTTCCTTTTTTTATTGTTAGTCATATGAATATTTATCCACCCTTATACTGTATAGAGGAGAGATTTAGTTAACTTGTAAATATAAAATAAATAGGTTGGAACTAAATACGAAAAAATCACGATTGTAATGCTTCGTTTAGGTCACCGCAGCACGAATATTAAAGGGATCGATTCTTTTTCTTCTGTCAACCAGTACAATTCGAGCTCGCGAACGCTCGAAAAAAACATTTAAAAACCGATGAAAATCCTGCATAGAACCCTACTACAAAATAGGTCAAAACAACCACAAAGACCCCTCTTTAAATAATAAACTTTCCTGGCCAGGTGAAGCAACTTGCCACTTAGATTATCAAGTAGAAATTAAAATATATAGTGTGTCACACCGCCGCCGCTGCCTCCACAGGGAATAAAAACAGACCTAGTGTATAAATTATGAGAGTAGTGCGGACAGGGCAGCGGCTAAAATGTTTTGTACAACTGCCATAAATATGTATAAGTAATAGTTGAGGTTGTGGTGTACACAACATCATACGAGTACTACTAAAGGCCTTTGTCACAGTGTCTGGATAGTGGCTACCTGCTGTGGGAAACAAGAGATGCTGGCACTGTCCAAAATGACTTTTATCCTTGTTTTATCCCACAGATACACGTTATCCAGTCATTGTGAAATATACGTAATAGTTCGTAAGAATGGATGGATGAATGTTTGTTACTCTTTCTAGGGAATTCGGATCCACATTTTTTATGAAATTTAGCAAATACCTACCTAGTAAGCAGACATCCTTGAGCGAAAAAAACAAATGCCAAATAATAATAATAATAATAATAATTATTATTATTATTACAAATGCCAAATAAGCATCAGAAACTATTCATTATAATTTTAAAAGTATACAGAAATTTGAAAACGCATTAAAGCAGCCTTATGGTTACAGTGGCGTGCAAAAAAACCAAACCACCGCACCTTTTGCTTCTTGCATTTTTAATAAACTTAAGTGCAGTTTAAAAAGCTCGCGGCTCCATAAAATAATGGCCGGACTAAAATTCAGGCTGCTTCGTGAAAGCCTTTGATATTTTCCCCTGTTTTTGCTCGAATTTTGAAATAATAAGGTTAAAATTTTCTTTGCACATTGAGTTTAAGGGGAAACTAGTAGAGAACACGGCACAATTATTTCATCATCTTTTGCTTAGGTTGTTTGTTTGTTGCTCTCAAACAATTAACCTTACTTGGTACATAATTTACTTATTTTATGTACCTAAACTGATATCGTCTGCAACTCTGCATATTAGATAAATATTTTACGGATATAATATAATATTACTCATGTCGCAATAAGTTTACCTCTTTTTGCACTCTGTATGATCCAATTATAAATATCTACCTCAACGCACATCATCCTTATATTAATATTTATACTAACACTTAGCAACCTAGATCACTGAAAGAATCATCACTGTCTTTCATCAGTGTATTGCGTTAATTAATCTGCACTCCTATTTCAAATAACTATATTCCTGTAAGAACTACAATAACACCCAATTAATACAACACACACGAGGGGCCTAAAACAGTCAATACGCGTAAACACGTTCACGGATCAGAGACAATCACCGCGGATAAGTAGCGAGTTCATTATAACAATCAAAACAGGCGATAACAAGCAAACTATTCACTAACGGAATACGTAACGAGCTGCCGTTTTAGCCCCCCCGCTTAGTGTAAGCGGCAGCGGATTTTGACCAAGGCTTTTGGGAAATGTAAAAGTAAAGTTTTCTGGTAGAGATTGCTATAAAAAACCATTAATTTGCAAAAAAATAATTAAGTACAAACTTAGACTTAGGCACAACATTATAATAGTTACATTTAAAGCGTACTAGGTTTATCTTGAGAAAAGGTTGCAACCTCCTGAATTAGTATAAAACTGTATCTCAGGAGGAAGCGTCTCCCCACGTTATAAGCATGTTATCTAAGCGGTATCGAAACGATATTGAATTCGCAATAAATTGTTTTCAACACTCTGTATAGTGTATGTAAGACTTTAAACTCCCTGGATATTGCTAGAGCTTAATTTAAGTTAGTTTTTGGTTAAGTTAAAATATGTATTAGTTTATTTATATTTTAATTGTATACATGTAATTGTATCTATGGGCCTTAGTTGCCTGAGAATAAATAAATGATGATTATGATTATATCAACAAGCATAGCACATTTTCCCCTTGCGTTCCCACAAAGATCAAGTGAACTTCGTAGAAAAAGACTAACTGAGTGCTTATTATCAAATTATTATTTTCTCGCCCCCGCTTCAGTCTGCCACGTAGTGCCAACCTTACAAAATGAAATCAGAGCGAGTATGGCCGGTCGAAATGGCGCAATCACATTGATACGTTTATAACGATTAATCTCGATACATATCAAAACTCAATGCTGTCGAGTGATTTCGTGAAATTAAATGTTCGTTGGCATAAGCACGTTAACGATAATATTGCAAGAGTATACTAGCCCCTTAAGTCATTAATCCACCCAAAGGTTGCCTGCCAGAGCTCGTCTTTAGCGATAAGGTCGCCTATTGAGTAATGTCCATTGTATCAAATTGTTATTTGTGTTCTGTTAAATCAATAACGCAGTATTCTATTCTACTCTACATAGGCATAATGTGTTTACTGCTTTAATCATCATTAGCATTTCCCGCTCTCACTTAATGTACATTGGGCATTACCATGTCTGGCCAATTAGCATGAACTTGTGGCTTGCCTTCAATGTCTGTGGGCCTAATTCAATACATTGTTTAACTATGCTGGAAACCACAATATCTAGAGTCCTTACTACCTTTTTTATATATTTTAAGTTCCAGCCTCATACTGATATAAATTTTAAAGAATTTTTCGCGCGTGCGTTATAATTCAATTCATTTTCGAAAATTAAGTTATTTCTATCAGTGGAAACTTGTAAAAGGCCTTTTACTGCTCATTCTATTGTTATACCTTCAAATTGTGCTGTAAGTTTTCCTAAAATAAAATAAATAAACATAAATTTTTGAACCACCAGTGGTAACACCGGTATCCCTAGCCCTACTAGGGTTACAACTGCTGGTTGTAAAATAACTGATAGGTATAATTTTACAGATATTTCAACTATTTCGTCTTCTACTTCTCAGGTGATAAAAACTAGAGCTGAACTAGGTTTTTCCATCATGTTTAGAGAATTCATCAATCAGATGAGTTGTCAGCCGCTGTCCAGGGAGCGCCAGAGGGAATGCAATCTCGATGTCGCGAGACTAAACATTCCACCAAGATCTCGAGTAATTATCCGAGATTCAATCTCCAATCTTGAATTTCATAATTTTTATGGAACGCTCGATAAAATTTACCGATCTTTCGTAAATTTCAGACTTTCAGATACTAACAGCTTTAGAATGATGCACGCAAAATCACAACATAAGCCAAATTTTCCTAGTTTGCAAACAACCAATGCATGCAACGCCGCATACATGCGTGGCTAAACCTGCGTACAGACCGGCCAACGAACGCCCAACGGTGGATATTTATCATACAGAATACAGGGCAGATTGCAGCAACGAAGGTCAACGAATCCCGTTCGTTGGCGTTCGTTGGGCCGGTCTGTACGCAGCTTAAACCAGACCATCGATGTTGGCATTCTTCAACCGCAACCATCCGTCCACCGAAACTATCCGTGGCACGAACATTAAAATGCCACTCACATTAGCGAATATCAGTATACCAAAATCTGCGTTTGTGCCGTTTCAACTGGTAAGTAGCTGTCAAATTAATAACGGAAGTTCCTGAAAGATACACGGTGTATAAAACACACTCACGGGCAATGAAAAAGTTCCACTCACAAAATGCCTACAACAAATAACCCCAATTTTTTAAACTTTTAAATTCAAACAAAATATCACAGTTTTTCGTTGGTAATATCATGATGCTTTATTAAATATATTTCAATGTTGCAGAAGGCATTATTATTATTATTATTACTTCATTAACCTAGCCTTTTCCGTTTAGGAGTAATTTGGTGTTTTTCTCAGTGGAACCTTTTCATTGCCCGTGAGTGTAAATATGATAGCCGATATGCAGGAGCAAAAAGCAGGTTTTGTGTGCGGTAAAAATCATAAGTTATTTTTAATAAACCCTTACATTTTTTTTTGGCGAGCTGATTTTAGTTACGACAAGAAACATGTTAGTAATTTCATGCTGTGTGTGATATTTATCAGGATATGGTAATTAGTATGATTAAGTACAAACAAAAGACTGCGAGACTGCAATTCCCAACTTTTCCTACTCGTATCACAATGTAGGTAGGTGCTATTCCTACGGCAAATCTAATTCTAACAGCATTCTAGAACATACTAATGTTAAAATTCCTCAGTCACTCCCCCGCTGTTCATATCGGATGAATCGGATCAGCACATTGCAATATTTGCTCATATTCGGTTAATCCGGCAGCTCCCATCTAATGTTTACACAGACATGGCCGCCTGATGGTTTAATAATACGCGAATTGCTAATGCCGGTATTAATATGAATTAGTGATGTGCTGTTTCGATTGTAACGGTTATATAGTTATTAACGGTAAACGTTGATTACTGAGCTTGTTAGTCTTAGATACCTATGTATATAATTATATAAACCATTCGCTAGATTGATATCTATATCAATGACGTCTTCTGGAACATTGAAGTACATTTATCAGAGCATCAGGATATTAAAAACTAAACACTGTAGTATTTTAAATTTAATGTTTGAAAAAATTGGGGTCGTTTGGTGACGGCATTTTGTGAGTCGAACTTTTTCATTGCCTGTGAGTGTATTATTAAATCTTTTTTACTTTAAATATAAATGTTTTTGAGGTATATAAAAAAAAATTAGTACCTACTCACTTCGAGTAGTTTTTTTTTTTTTTATATAGGTATTATTCAATATTGCAAAGGGAGTTTTTCATAACGCGTAGGATTTACTTAGGTACTCAAAATAAAACTTACATCATCATACAGTTACCCCGTCTGCGCCCAACACTATCGGAATCATTTTATCTGCGGAACCCAACTTGGCGCTGGGAAAATACGACTGAGATTTGAGTGCAGTCTGCAGTTTTAATGTTAACAAATGTATCTTATTTGTTTGAGTTAAAACTTTTCTGTGCAATAGTACCGTCGCGCGCTGATGTTCGCTCCCCAGCGATCTAGACCACTTTGTCACGTGAAAACCACGGTATTTCTTGTGTACACGACTGTACACTAGCTTCTAAATGGGCAAAAGTTATAATTAGCTAAGTTTATTTAATTAATGTCATTTATATTTTAGATTCTACTTAGGTGTAGAGAGAATTTGAATCTGTTCTTTTAATTGAATTGGGTAACAGTGTTTATTTATAATGTAGTAGGTCGGTCAGTTGTAATTTGAAGTTAAAAAAATGGTTTGCAGTTTGGAGTGACAACTTTCCTATTTTTTTAATGTATTAAACAAATTCAAATGCAATACCCTAATAAAACATTATTTTAATAACATTATTTATTAATTTTCCAAGCGTCCACAGTTTTTTTTTTCAGTTTTTCGCGCTTATACCATGCGCATTTTTTTCATATTTTGAACTCTTGACCAGAGTATGATATGCTATTTTCACAGACCAATTACATGACGAGCGTGGACGTCCTAACGCCAGATAAACAAAGGCAGAACGGATCAATGAGCAGGGTTGCCAACGGTATTAATAAATAAGACAAGATAAATTCATTAAAATTCCAAAAAATTATACAGTTTATAAGTATTCTAAATATGTGATTTAAAGAAATTAAAATTGTATAATCATTCCTGAACTAAGCTGCGCTATGTACTTTGTATCTCAGGTATGCTTAAAGAGCACATAATGCAAATAAAAAATCCAATAAATATACAGTAAAATTTAGTTGAATAATCTTTTTCAGTGACATTAGGCATCAATAAAAAGTATTTTGTTTCTCGGTGCTGTAAAAATTTCTTGCTACCGTTACCGGGTAGAGACAAATAGGCGAATGCAGCCTGGGATACCCTACACCTGATGTAGCCAGTAGTGGTAGCATGAGGAAGGCCGAGGACATAGAGCGTAAAATATGCAGAAATTAGTAAATCTTTTATTTAAATTTTAAGATTACCTAATTTATATTTTCATACCTTTCAACAAGCTAATTGCTTACCGTCATCATCATAGTTATAACTTCTCTTTGTGGCAACCCTGCCCAGCTAATATATGGAAGAGTTACATAGCCAAGTTTGCATTGCAGATTGGCCCAACAGTCAAAATGCTAATTCGAGCATCCACCTATTGTGTTTTGGGTTTTAACCCTACGGTGCCTATAAACAAACAATAGCCGGTATAGAAAGCCAATTAGAGTATTATGTTCAGGCTCTATGGTAATGGAGGGTTAGGCTCAAGTGTCGTAAGAGGTAATCCGGCTTTGTACCAATATGGTTTGATGTTAATATAATTCAAAGCGTTCTTAGCAGTTTAATTATGTTAATCTAATGTCTCTCTCGGATAAGAACGTTGACGTAAACTTACTACAAGCCGGAGTTTTGAAGAAAATTGTCTAAATTTAAAATATATCTTCGATTGTAAGCCCCAATTTCTCCATAGTCGGTTATCTAACCAACCAGGGATTGGTTCATCAATTATACGTCATCTTCAAATAAAATTCTAGACAGATGTGTCAAAAATCAACCACTAATACCTGGTTATGCCCTAACCGACTATGGAGAAATTGGCACTAAGCCGATTAGACTTCAGCAGCGGTCAATATCACATGTACTTACCTAAATACACAACATGCAATACTTAAAAATCATACCATAAAGGTGGTGTAGAGCGAAAAACATAATTTTCGAGAATAATTCCCTAGGTACTCAGATTAGGAACCCTTTTTTGCGACACCCTGTATAAACCACGTCTCCGTTGCACACACAGAAGCAAGTGCGATCGAGAGACAGATTAAATCGTACTCAGTCGCGATCAACGTCACATTAACAACGCATATTCACGGCTTATCTATGAAAATTCAATTTGCCACGGCGGACATGTTTTTGTCCCGATCCGCAGTGCCGGACACACGATTTGGGAGAAGTGAGGAAAAAACTGATGGGAAATTTACAACTGATGTGTTTGTCTATGATCAACCTCTATGGAGTCTATGAGTCTATGGTGACCTCTTGTCACGCTAACAAATAAAATGGCCGTTTTACAACAAACACGTATATGTATTATTATTTATAATTAATTGCTAACCCGCAAAAACTTCAATGGCGACGAGGACGGATAAAATTTACGCACCACGGGTGAAATGTGAATAAGTTAAATTTGGCGGGAAGCGAAAATGATACATGTGGGCAGGTCGCAAAATGACAAGCTGAGCAGCGGGCGAGAGATGCGAGTCAAGAGGCTCGCGGTTCGCTGCAACTTCGAGGACGGCCGGGGCAGGCGCGTCGGGACCGAGCCACAGGCACGAGACCGGCGCGCGATCAGCTACCGGTGATGAAGATACCCGAAGTGCACGCGGCCAATATCTTTTCCCAAGACTTTTGAGGTGGGACATCAAGCGGCGAGTGTGACAGGCGCGCTAGACCACCAAGAAGGAAATATATCAAGATTCAAGAGCAGGCGGCATGCAGCAGAGAGGCCGAGGCCCTTGGTGTGGGTACACGCAGCGAGGGAGCAGGCGGTGTGCCGCGAGGCGGTGCGCGACTCAGCTGCGGCCGCGGTGGACGCGCCCGGCGGATAATAGGCCGCGATCAGGCGGACGAACGTCCACGACTGTTCTTTGTTGTTAAAATGGTAGGGTAACGTAACGTACCTTGGGACGCTTGTACCTCGGGACATTGATTGTATTTTAAAAACGGGCTATATAAACACATTAAAATTCTACCCTAGGTATAGTATTTTACTCGCTTGGCAAAACTAGTGAGTCTCGTGATCATACTAGCATCGAGTGTGTGGTGAAGACAATATGAAGTTTTTTGGAGTCAAAAGTAGCTTTTGTATAGTTTTTTGTGTTGCTTTATCTCATTGAGTCATGCTCAAAATAAAGACATGGATGTCACGTATAACTTTTCAGTTATTTAATTTTATGACATGGCAATTATCTGAAAGATTCCTATTAATTAAAAATAAAGAAATTTAAAATTTGGTTAAATATTGCTTTTTTGTACCTTGGGACACGATTAAATTTGTACCTTGGGACACTGTTTCCTATGGCTTTGTACTATGGAAAATGCAAACATCTAAATAACGCCTTATATCTCTGTTCTTATTAGTGCCAGAGTGAAACTAGACAGAAGAGAGATGCAGTAAATCAATAAGAACAGAGATATAAGGCGTTATTTAGAAGTTTACATTTTCCATAGTACAAAGCTATAGGAAACAGTGTCCCAAGGTACAAACGTGTAACGTACCTTGGGTCAAAACAAGCATTTTTACTTTTATCTTAATTTAATAAAATCTGGCCACACTAAAGCTTTAGCACAAATACTAGTGATAATAGATTATATATCCTACCGAATAAAGAAAAATTCACATTAATATCTTAGTTGTACGCTGCGATAGCTTCATTCAAAGTTGGGGTAGTCGAAAATGTCCCTAGGTACGTTACGTTACCCTATTGGGGGAGAAGAAGTGCGGATAAGTCATGCTTTATAAAGTGTTAATTTAGTAGGCGCATAATTTACTTGGTTTAAAGTTTCCTAGCATATGTTTTATACTTATACAATATTTGATATCATATTTTAGTATACTGTTTTTTAGGTTATATTTTAGTTTTACAATTAAAGGTGGAGGAATGATGTGTTTGTCTATGATCAACCTCTATGGAGTCTATGAGTCTATGGTGACCTCTTGTCACGCTAACAAATAAAATGGCCGTTTCACAACAAACACGTATATGTATTATTATTTATAATTAATTGCTAACCCGCAAATACTTCAACAACCAAGCCAAGTGAGTGGCCTGTCATAATGTACAGTATAAAGCAGATAAATCTGACCCCTCTCAAAAGTAAGAAGTAATGTTACTATGAGAGGGGCCAGGTTTCTCTTCACATGACCGTACCTAGTCATAAACTCGTAACACAAAGAAAGATCATTTTGCAAGAACACGCGACTCGATTT
Organism: Plutella xylostella; assembly: GCF_932276165.1. Taxonomy (NCBI): domain Eukaryota; kingdom Metazoa; phylum Arthropoda; class Insecta; order Lepidoptera; family Plutellidae; genus Plutella; species Plutella xylostella. Next base: position 2,023,448 of record NC_063984.1, on the reverse strand, counting down.
TATATGAACGAGATATGAGTGTCTCATAGCATTATCTAAATTATCATGCTTACTACGAAATCCTGTAGAAAATGCTTACAACCATAAGGTCGCAGGAAAATAGAACGTACTCATTGCAATAGCTGCTGAAAACTAGCGCAGTGGCTTCACTGTCCACAGCATATTCTGAGCTGGTGCCGTTTTGACACTCTGGACAGCAACCTTTATTTGTTTTGTTTGTTCTGTATATGTATTAATTTTCTTTTTCTGTCTTATTATCCTGTCTCAGTGTGTCAAATAAATGTGTCTTTCTTTCTTTCTTTAATAGTGCAACCTATGTACAAAATGTACATGTCCTACAATAAGTTGCCCCGAAATAGTATTTAAATCAGGAGACAGAAAAATTGGTTCAATTAACAATACTTAAAACATTAAATTACCCTCCTCCTTCGGCAGTCGGGTAAAAAAGTAATTCGTGTGCGGGCATCCTAAATAAATCCTTCTCTTCTCCCACTGCGCAGTGTGCGGGTCGGCCCAGCAGGACAATGGCCTGTGGATCTCAGTATTTGCATTGCTCTAAAGCGCTTAAATCTGCAATTCAAACTCGCTCATGTAATATCGGACGAATCTCTGGCGAGCCGTTTGTCCCGGTACAGGTGTGCACCCGGCTTTATCAATAAATTCATGTTGAGAGTTTTGTAAACCCACCTTTAGTTTAAATTGAATTTGAATAAAGAACGGGAGGGAACACGTGATGGGAGTATTACACGACCGATTTAAGTAGGTAAATTGTAAAATTTTGTAATCGTCAGCCAATAGTGCCTGTATTCAATTCAGATGAACTCCAGTATAAAAATACGTTTAAAAATATAGCGGTAAAATATAAACCCTGAACCATGAAAAGCCGATAAAATCAGTTTAGTGGCATTGGCTTTTTTAGTGAACCACTTAATTATCTGACCAAAAATTTGTTAATTAATAAACAGTCACACCGCGTACATCAAACATTTATTAATTGTTTAATAACAGAGTTCCCCCTCAAACTCTTGTGTTGCCAATCTAAATACGTTTAATATTGAAACAAATTTTGATTATGACCCGGACTGTTGCATGGTTGCGTATTGATAAACTCTATCATTTATTACCGTTACTTAATGACGATGATAATTTGTCGCAGTACGTGACAACGATATCGCGTTGGTTTGAATAAAAAAATACAAATAAATGTAAGTACCTATATTCTATTTTATTATTTATCAGAGTACCTAAAGTTTCTTACTGATTAATAACTAAGTGTCCCATCATTGGTAGCGATCTAGCGATTCTGCAGACATTGTCACGACGCCAAATTGTTTCTTTGAAATTTTACTTAATGATCGGATTTGTAAAGTTAATTCTATTATTATGAAAAATTTCATTATCGACATTGAAATTCATGCCTCTAGAATTGCAACAATTATTAACCAATTTTTATACCTAAACAAATTGTTATTTGTGTTCACTTTACATAAGAAGTAAATCATTCTGGAGCCGGAAAGACAGAATTAACATTCGTGGGTTCATGCACGACTATTCCTAGTTCTAGCATTCAAGTATTCCCTTTTGTGCGCTAAGTAATAGCTTCGTGCTATGCTGAACAGCGTATTTGCATTTACGCAACCGAATTCTATGAACCACCCTCAGTATTATGGAATCCCTTAGGAATATAACTAATTATTTTAGGAGCATGGAGAAATTTATAATTTATTACTAATCTAGCATCATTGTTAGATCAAAGATATGTTTGAGTTTGTTACTCCATCTTGTAATGTTGTAATGTAACAAGTAATTGAATGAAGCTTTGGTAACTTAATTTTATGTTATGCTATGAATATATTGTGTGTATAAGGGAAAAAATTAAAATAGCTATATTTATTTTATTTTTTCAGCTGAAATTTATTTACTTTCTACAATGTATTTAGAAATAGAATCAATTTTCTCGTTGGCCTACACAAGGCCAGTGCAATACTGGTAATTTCAAGGAATTATCATGTTAGATACCGAAAAATTGTCACAAATAAGTACATTATGATAACCCCCATTGGCTTTACTTGCTCAAATAAGTGCTTAAATATTCATCACAGGATACTGTTATGTTGTCTAGCATTTAATCAACAGCACAAACAGCCTCTTGATCAGTAGGTACCTGAAACAATACAGGGTGTTGTAAAAAGGGTATGCTAAGCCGAAAGGGTGTCACTCAGGGAGTCACCCAAAAGGAAAAAAATATTTCCTTTTCCATAGAAACTTTGTTAGTCACGTCACTTTTTACTATGGATAACGAATATTTTTGCGAATTTCCAAAACTCGTAGAACAAAAGTTGTTCAGAATGACCCCCTGAGTCACCCTCTTTCGGCTTAGCATATCCTTTTTGTAACACTCTGTATAACCTTATATTCATTACACAACAGCGTTGGCACCCGTTGAATCCCAGACAGTTACAATATTATAACAGCTGACAGGACTCTGCTATCCTGCTGCGATGTACTGCGACAATAATACAGTAAGTTATGCTTGTGTCGGCTGCAGGTAACACAATCATCCGGCTTAATGACGTCGTCAACTTGCGCACATACCTATGAATGACTTTCCTGCTGGCCTTCTCATTACACAATGAGACACACCCAGCCTAAAGTCTGCTTTTTAATCTCAGATACCAAATTGACAGATTCTGGACGGTTCATCAACAGTCGATTGTTCCGCGATTAAGTAACGTATCATTCTTTTAGCGGGACAATCGACTGTTGCAGAACCGTTCAGAATCTGTCAAGTCAATTTAGTATCTGAGATTAAAAACATAGTGCCAAACCCGTTGAATCCCAGACAGTTACAATATTATAACAGCTGACAGGACTCTGCTATCCTACTGCGATGTACTGCGACAATAATACAGTAAGTTATGCTTGTGTCGGCTGCAGGTAACACAATCATCCGGCTTAATGACGTCGTCAACTTGCGTACTTATGAGCACGTAACCACGTAACGTGCCGTCGCTGCTCGGGTGGAAGTACGCATGTGAATTTAGAATAGAATACGATTTAATTTGCGCCATGAGAGTAATTAAAAACAAAACAAATTTTAATATACCACCAAAGGTGTCCTTATTGGTTAAAGCAATCCTCACCAGATAACATTTAGATGGGATAGACACTTTTAACATAATTTATATGAGTTGTGGTGGAAGTACCTAAATTTTAGACTAAATAAATATTACGGAATAAATAATTATTTTATTCTGTTTTTATTTGTTAAGTTCTGTTAGGTTGTTAGGTAGTATTTTAACAATGAGTGCAGGATGCAGGATACATATTGTTTTATAGGGTTTTGAGTACATCGCTTGGTTCTAATGTTGAAATAATATTTTTGTTTCATAATATTTGAGTGGTCACCGGTGTATTTTTTCGCAAGAGAATATTATGTTATTTGAAATTTCACGTACCACTGAATGCATTTACAGCGTGTGTCTAAAAGGGGTCACATGTGTGGTGTGAAATGGCACTAACTAGTCAACTCCATCATCTAGTCGGGTTATAATGTAAATGTTAGATTTGGTAGAGCTCGCTCCATTGAGCATTGGGGACTGCCGAGATCGTAGATAGAACGAGGCGATTCGTATAAATGTATGTAGAAGATGATTTTCATGTATTTTTGTGCAGTATAAAGTGTGGATCAAAAGCTAACTACATATTACACTCACAAATTCTATTAAAATTCCAGATGCATCGTGCAACATAAAATTCTATGACACCTCAAATCATCCCCCTTCTGAACCACAAAGTCCATCGATATTCCCCCTTATGCCACAACGAATAAAGACCACAACAAACAGGAAAACAACATAAGTATAGACTATAGATAGACCCATTCCCAAAATTGCGTGAGGTCAAGGGGCAAGAGTCGACCATAAATTGCCGAAACACTTATAACCCTCAAACGGCGTCTGCGGTAATATCCAGGGAAAGGTAATAAGTGGTAATATTTGGTAATATTTTAGCGCGACACTGTGCAGACGGTCGTGAGGCTACGGACACCTACCAACAGATGCTGACTTGAGGGGGCGTCAAAGATAGGCTAAGGACATAGATGAGATATCTTCTTTGGCTTTTCGTAATAGATATGTAGGTTATTTTAGGTTAAGCTCAATCAGTAACTTGCTAGGTCACTGAGATTGGAGATTGTACACTTGTCCTTTGTAAGTTTTTGGTAATTCTTTGTAGGTATCTACGTAAATGTGTAGATCAGAGCAAGACACCATCACACAAGGTTATTTTCATCGCTCTATAGTCGTACACATACCACGGAAAGGTTAAATAGTTTAAAAATGGGATAATTGTATTATTCCGGATGTATCCAACTTAAAGAGAATTTTCTTAAGAGATAAGTTCCTATATTTACTGTCTAAAATTATCGGAGAGTAATCTTCTATTTATGTACTTTCGAAACCATTACGTCATAATCTTTGTCCAATTCTGGCTGGCGAGAACGCATGATAAATGTTCCGGGAGTGCGGTTGAGGCGCGTGACAAATGTGGCCGAAGCCGAAACGGCCTTATGGCCCAGTGTTTACCAACGACGCAGTACGCCAGCTCTGGACGCGCGAGGCATCAACGCACAGTTGAAGGGTTAAACTATAGTTATCAACGCACAGTTGAAGGGTTAAACTATAGTTATCAACACACAGTTGAAGGGTTAACTAAGGTCGTTGACAAAGTTATAAGAGTAGAGCAAAGAAGCCACTGCGAGTGACGTATGAAGTGTGCTTTAAGGATAGCGTCCACGTATTGGTATCGTTCGTATCGGACCAAACGGAACCATTCATAAATGTATGGAGAACTCTTAATTTTCATGACTTCGTAAATGGACTGTACTGCTTTAGCTGATATGTGAGCTGTCTTTACGCCCTAGATGGCCACAGCCGAATGGAATTATGTGCGGATGGACATGTTAGCCATGAAAGCATGTCGCTGTAAAAGTAATTAATCAAAGTATGTATGACGGCTGCGTGAGATATGGGCGTTGGGGTGGCTGATGGTTGTTTATACGGTCGTTTTCAATTTAAACCTCTCATTTTACTTTTGTTGTAACATACTGAATAAAGTAATTAAAGTAATAAGTGGTCCCTAAAACAAAGAGTAGGTTTTTGTTTTAGGGACAACTTAGTAATTGTATACATTTGAAAAAGAAACGAAATATTCAAGAAAAATCTCCATGCAATCTTCACATTATACATTAGTATAAATATTCCCTAACCGCTGCAGTAATAAGTTGCAATACGGAGTTTACCCTACCTAGTGTCTGGGTCATGTCCTGTAGACGATCTAAAGATGATGACGCCTATTTAAACTCATGTAGTCAATGAATCTTCAGCCAACCAAAATACGAATCATGTCACGAACACAAGATTAAAAACAGTCGAAATGTATTTCCAATTATGCAGCGGTATCTGAAAACGAACTGCAAGCCTCAAGTCTCGAGCCTCAAGCCCCGCACGGCCGCGCAACAATAACAAGTGAAATTAGATTGTTCAGCGTACCATCAAAATAATTTAAAATTTTCCCTCTCAATTTATTCGCAAATATTGTTTGACGATATAAAAGGGTCGCAAATTTCCCTACATTACTCCAGTCGAGTACTCGGGAACAATTTTCGTCCCCTACGCGTTTGGAGTGTGCCTAACCCCAATCTAATATCTTGAAAATGTACGTATGGATATTATGCAATTTTTATATGCTCCTGTATTTAACATCTTTGCTGCGGGTCTAATGAAATATGGGGGGTGGCAGTGGGGTTTGATTGTCGCTTGCTGAAGCTTGGGGTTGCTATTCTATCGTATCTTTTGATTTGACTGTTGAATTATAAACGTTATACTTAATTCAATATGTTGATATTCAAACCAAATAAAAAACCTATTAAGAAAATGAAATAATAATCATTCATTACAAAAGTCTCCATCTAACTTTAAGAAACAACCAACTTACATCAATAACGCGCTTACTTCTGAAACCAAACTCGATCGAGAACTTTCGTTAAGCGCACTCCGATTCTATCTCAAAAAGCCAAGAATCTTTATCACTATCGACATCTGCTTCTCGGCCGTCTCCAAGTGACCAACTTTCCAAAACTTCTCGCATAAATTACCAATGATAAGCGAAAATATTGTCTTCGGAAGCATATTTTCGAGATAATAAGTTTAGCCAAACAATGGAGCGAGTTGATAGCGATCGTCTCGTGTAACAACTGTTTTAAGAAGAAGTGACGTGAAGTGAAATACAACTTGAAATTTTTTTTGGCAGAAACGTCATCCTTGCTCACAAAAAATCTAAGTTTCAGGGGGCTGAGCAGAGAGTTTGGTAGGATCCAGCCGTATGGCCGATTTTAAATTAGTACAATGCACTTAGGGTAGATCAACAATCTAGAATTTAGATATGCGGGTGTCCTCATGATTATTTCTTTCACCATAATACGGTTCGTGTTATAATGTAGGTACTTAAATTCCTTATATCTAAAGAATTTATTGGTACATAGCAGGTGTAGGGGTTCTTACTTGCAGGATGGAGTAAAAACATCTATTTAAGGGTAACGAAGGCGTGCGTCCAGTGGCCGCTATGTAAGTGAGCACATGTTGTGTAATTAGAGTATCCAAGTAGGAATTTTATTTTAATTTCAATCCACGGACTCACGAATGAGAGCCTGTCACCATGACTCTCATGTTGTTGTTGTTGTCGTCCTAAGGTACCCCAGTGGTACAGAGGGCCTTCACGAGAGTGCGCCACGCCGTCCTGTCCTCAGCAACCGCTCTGGCCTCCGTCCAGCTCAGGCCTTGCGCTCGCAGCTCGCCATCCACTGTGCGCCGCCATGTGTGCACAGGGTGACCGCGTCTCCGATGGCCTCCTAGCGGTTTCCACTCGAAAGCGATGCTTGCCATGTTATCGGCTCCCCTTCTTATAGTGTGACCGATCCATCTCCATTTTCGCAATGCGATTTCTTGCTCTATGGGCGACTGTTTGCACACTTTCCACAGGTCAGCGTTCCGGATTGTGTTCGGCCAGAAGATGCGTTGGATCGACCTCAGGGATTTGTTGACGAACACTTGTATTTGGTTCATCAATCCCTTAGTAACTCTCCACGTTTCACAACCGAACAGCAGAACCATGACTCTCATAATAACTATAATTTGTTTTCTTCGCTAAATGTCTGAAGTCACTTCTTCCATTTTTAGGGTTCCGTAGCCAAAATGGCAAAAACGGAACCCTCATAGTTTCGTCATGTCCGTCTGTCCGTCTGTCCGTCTGTCCGTCTGTCCGTCTGTCACAGCCGATTTACTCGGAAACTATAAGTACTACAGTGATGAAATTTGATGGGAATATGTGTTGTATGAACCGCTACAAAAATATGACACTAAATAGTAAAAAAAAGAATTGGGGGTGGGGCCCCCCATACATGTAACTGAGGGATGAAATTTTTTTTTCGATGTACATACCCGTGTGGGGTATCAATGGAAAGTTCTTTTAAAATGATATAAAGTTTTCTAAAAAACATTTTTCTTAAAGTGAACGGTTTTTGAGATATCAGCTCTCAAAGTCGTAAAAAGTATGTCTCCCCCCCTCTATTTTTATAACTACGGGGTATAAAATTCTAAAAAAAATAGAGGTGATGCATGCTAATTAACTCTTTCAACGATTTTTGGTTTGATCAAAGTATCTCTTATAGTTTTTGAGATAGGTTGATTTAACTGTAATATTATATTTGCTGCTACGGAACCCTTTGTGCGCGAGCCCGACTCGCACTTGGCCGGTTTTTCATGTTTACACAATTACGTTTGACAACGTATAAGTGGGTATGTTTGTTGAGGATTTTATTAGATTTCGTTGCTCGTTTGTGGTTTATATTTTTGTAGTTTTATTTAGCCAACGTAAATCGTGTTAGGGGACCAAGGAGAATCAAGTTAACTTATTGCGATATGGTTTCAGGGAAAAATGAAAATACAGAATAACATTTGTGCAATTTGAAGAAAAAAAAAGCTCTGCATTGTAATGAATGTATGATTACAAGAGTGTTTTAGTCTTTCTGAGTGTTTCTTTCTCTTGCGAGAGGCATATGACATTGTGATTGGTTACGTATTAGTAATAAGAGGGCTCGTTCATACGAATTCACAGCGCTTACCTCAGTTATAATGCTTCGAATCATTTTTTAAAATCTTGCAGACAACTGAAACAAAACATAAGTAAAGTCTAAATGACTACGAAGTTGCTACGAAAGTTGCTACGAATTTCGCTACGAGGCTACAACATAAACGCTACGGAGGTGGCGACGGCGGCGGCAGCGCTTGAGCTCAGGAAAAGCAAAACAGAGGCGCTAACCACGACTCTATATCGTTGCATTAAGCGTGCAGATTGCTTGTTCGTTCGTTCGTATACGAAGAGAGTGACCTCCCTGCTACGGAATAGTAACACTACCGCAAGGTATTCAAGACAAAACTAAAAAAAAAAAAAGTCAGGTGGTCTTTCTGAAGCACTTTTTCTAAAAAAATATTGCAATATGTAATAGGAGTCTTACAGTGGTAGAATAAGGGTGGCTGGCAGCAAAAAATAAAATTAATCAAAATTTAAATCTACGAGTATGATCTCTTAGTCTAAAATTATAGTGTCAAAGCAAGAAAGAAATTGATTCGATTGCGTTTAAATTTTTTTTGTGCATGTCACTCTAAAAGTTGTTCAAAATCAACAGCTGTGTCACCGCATTTCGGCTTACCATAACAAACTCTTGCAACACCTTAATAAATAAAAGTACCGAAACTAATATCAAAATTACGTTCACGTTGTGTTGTCTTCAAATATTATTCAAGGTCAAATATATTTTTTTATAAACTTTGTTATTTCAAAATTCTGCCTCCATCAATATTTTTGATTATAATTTATTTCTGAGCAAGTAAATAATTGTTGAAAAGTAGAAAAAAACTGCGGTAAACTCAAACTTTAGAAACGTCACGCATTTTTTAGGGCGGATGTGACGTAAAACGTAAACTAGTATGTAACGTATGTCAATCTCAAAATAATCGATGTAAAACTACCCAATTAGAATATAAAAAAAATACATGCATATTCCCTATTTACGGTGAAGTACGGAAAACAGACTTGCACCTTATTATTTGATAAATAATGTATCTTCAACAAAGAGTCAATTTCCGGACTGGATGTACAAGTCCAGCATTCAGCCACCGCTCATCTTCCACCGGAAATGCAGAACACGAGTCTGCTATTCACTGCCGCACAGGGAAATCTTGAGGTTTTGTACGCTTGAAAAAAAGATGAAAGGAAATTGGATCCGACTTTGCTATCAATTAAAGAATTCCCACTCGGCCAAAGCCTTACGGTGTGCTTGTTATGACCAACCTGGGGCTTATTATGACACAAACACACATACGATTACAATGCACTATTATTATAACCTCCTGTGGGTCTTCTCAAGTAGGCGAGGTTATGCCATAATCTCCACGCTTGACAGATGCGTTGAAGATAATGACACAGCGTGAACATTTACACAATTAAGGTCAACCGGGGCCATTGCGCCACAATACTTTGACTTTCATTGTCATTTGATCATAACAAACAGACTAAACGCCCTATTAAGCTATAACTTGTGATACATATTAGGAAATTTTATCTAGTTTCATATTTTGATGCAATTTTGTAGAATTTTAAATATCTTCTATGTGTAAACGACGTTTCTACAAAAAATGGAATTTTTAGGAGCAATAGCCCCTAGTGGGGCTAATGCCTCTTTCACTATTTTTGTGTGCTTGGAAGAGCTTTTTAAAAGTTTAAGTAGATATAATTTATAGAATTACTATTAACGTAGCTAATTATTAGCTTGTAAACTAAATACTGCGCTTAGTTAAGGAGAATTATTTGATCAAAATTTTTTGGGGCTATGGCACCTACCCACCCTAATTTCTTGTAGTGGCATTTACCCCATCCAAGATTGCAGGGGTGCTCAACATTTTATTATGAATACTTTATTGGACTTAAAAAAGTATTAATACTTACATGACAAATTAAAATACAGTATAAAAGCATCCAACAGCATATTTTTTCTAATTTGCAATCAAACCACAACTTTAAAATCACACATCTTACAAGGATAATCATTACAAAACTATTTAGAGTTTTAAAAACAAGTGGGATCATTCTGTTAATATGATTTATTATTAATTGTATGTTTGTTTTCTATATACCGTGTTAACAACATTATAATGTCGACACTAAATGACGCCAATTTTTTAAAACATTTAGTCTAATATATATTCAAATTATTTACGTTTTAGTTGGATTGAATCCAACTATAGTCTAAGAATGTTAATTCTGATAAGCTGTTAACCCGCCAGTGGTGACGTGTATGTCTGTGAGACCGGGTGGTTCGAAAAAGTCGAATAACTTTCTCACTAGCCATCGATTTTTGTTGTGATTTTGGGTAGCTGCCTCATTTCCCATCCCCCATCGTCAGTCCACCCCGCGACGGTGACTCGTGCGCAGGTTTCGGAGTTTTGGCGCCAACCCGGTGCGTGAGACCGGGGTCACCGACTATGTAAGTCAAATTTAAAGATGTTTTTTAAATTTTTCATACAATTTTTTTATTTTTCTTGACTGTATTTTTGTTTTGTGATTGTAAATTTCATGATTGAACTATTTTTAATAGATAGTTGTAGGTATTTATATTAATATAAGTACTTAATAGATTTCAATAAGTTTTTACAGTAATATCTGCTAGTTTCAGCATATCCTTGAAAATGACGACGGAGATAGCTGGACCTTCAAAAAATTGTCAATGTTATGAATGTGGATAGCGAAAATAACAGAAAAATTTAATATATTTGTCACAAAATGTAAGAAATATATGTGTTACGACCATGTAAGTGCCGTCTTGCAGAGACTGTTTGGCTGTGGAGAAACAATGACTTTTAGTGTATTATTATTATTATTTTTTTGGTAGAAGTAAATAAATTTTTGTTTTTTCTTACGAAGTTCGTAGTGTTATAAAACTATAAAAGGTGGACTTAGTTATAAAAAATTACATCATTGTTGTATTTTTTTAATTTTTAAGATGATAGGTGAAAAATTATGTAAATATTAAGTGTTCTAAGTACCATGGTAAAAAGACTAATAAACGAGCCGTGATTTATGATAATGCTTTGTTTTATTGTCAATCAAATACTTATCTTTAAAATTAAACTAATTTTAAGTAGCATGTGTAGTTAATTAAGTAAAAAAAATAAGTTTGAAAATCCCGGTGCGTGAGACCGGCGTCACCAACGATGTAAGTCAAATTCACGTCACCACTGGCGGGTTAAATGTTCTTCAATATTGTAGAAGGCGTCATTAACCTAGTATTTTTCGTGTAGGAGTAATTTGGTGCTAATGTCACTGGAACTTTTTCATTGCTCGTGAGTGTATAAACTACTTTTATTATAACACAAAATGTTTAGAACCTCTGGAAATGGGGCTATTGCGCCGCAATAGAGGCAATAACCCCATCAGCCCAGAGGCATTTACCCCAAAAAAAAAGCTAAACCAACAATTTTTTTATTGCATATTGTGTCAGAATCTTACGTTATTTCAATAAAATAATCAAAACAATATGTAAAGCAACAAAACAATAACAGTGTTTACAGTTAGGAAACATAGATTCTTTTAAAGAAACACACATTTGGAACGATTAAAAAAAACGTGTCGGGAAACCGGAGGAAGCCAAAAGAGGCGAAAAAATTCAAATGCAGATAATTTAAGAAAATTGTCCCGGATACGACATCTATTGGTCAGTGGTAAAAGTTTGAGTTCCAAAGATAGATAGCAGATGACTCCAGTAGTTCTAAAGTATGTGGTTCGGAAGATAAATGGATTCGAGGCATTAGCCCCATAGGCGACTTGGCCCCGGTTGACCCACAATATACTTTAAACATTGTTGAACAAGTTTTTAAAAGCAAATTTGCCAGATTTATCAGGGCATTGACAACTTTTTGTCGTAGGGCCCTTAGTGCCAATTTCTCCATAGTCGGTTATCTCACCGACAGAGATTGATTTATAAATTAAACGTCATCCCCATATAAATTTCATGACAGATGTGTCAAAAGTCAACCATTTCTCCCTGGTTATAACCAGGCAGAAGTGCTCTAACCGACTATGGAGAAATTGGCATTAACATCCAAGGCCAGGGATTAAACCACTTCTTCAGTTTTTTAAATTTCGTTGGCCGAGGCGTTTGGGCGCAATTTATGCGCGTAGGGATGATACGACTTAGTGGCCGCCGTTCAATAAATTACTCTATGGACTGGGAGGGTCACTCTATATAAAAAAAAAGACGTGACGAAAAACAAAGTTTTGGAGTGCTGCTGCGCGAGCCTCGACGCTATCTCGTTGTGTTAAACGTGCTTATTGCACGACAGCTCTCGCTCGTTTCGTTCGTATTTCGTCTGTATAGAGTAACCCTCCTAGCTCGTGCGAGGCGTTATGTTCTGTCCAACACAATACATAAGACATAACACATGACTGCGGTCAGCGACTACGTTAGTTAAGATAGCTTGTACAGGATGTTCCAAAAATATGTTAAAAAAACTGGTGCAACTGGTACGGAAAAAGTTTTTCACTCAACGTATTCTGCTAGAATGACTTGCAGTTTCTTAGCATAGTAGGTAATATTAATTTGTAAAACCATTAATTAACTAGTTAAGCAAAACAAGATATGTTTTATGTATGTTTCTGAATTGTATAGTCCATAACTAGTATTAAGTAATGTAGTATTTTAAGTATGGATAAACTACTATACTATACTATACTTTTTTAGGTAATTAATTGCATATATTTTGTTCTTTTTGTTTTGAACTTTTTGTCTAATCCTGTAGGATTAATAATTTAATTAAAATATAGTTTTAGCAATGAATAAAAAATACCTTGTACCTACTTAAATAAGCTCCTAAGTGCAACGTGAAATACGAAACTGTTTCCTTAACGTAATAACTTGTTTGTTGACTTGACCTGAATATGCGTCCCATCGCCCCATGTTATGGTAGTAAATAACAAGGAAAATGTATGTGTTTTAGTTGCAACTATTACCTAAGTTGACGAAGCAAACGAGATATAATTATGATTTATAATTGCTACACGGTTTTGGTTATATTAATGGCCCAGAATAATTGATAGGTACGGTCAGCTACATAAGTAACTATACACTTTTGATCCTTGTCAAACGAATCTACATAATAAAGTGACAGTATTTTTTTGGTTTATATAGGCAGTTTGTGAGTTTGACAAGGTACAAAAGTGTACAGATACTTATGCAGCTGACTGTACATCGAGTCATTACCCAGTACTGAGTCGCGAGCACAAGTTTCGAACCTCCGTTAACGTTGCGTATCGTCAACTGTCACTGTGCAGCGAGCACAGGATTCGATACTATTTTCGAATCTACACGAAGGGTCACTTTTACCAAACGCTAAACGTATTTAAATCAAATTTTAAATACATTTTGTACTAACTGACAGACGTATGACAGGCTACTAAATACGTTTAGCGTTTGGTGAAATTCCACCTAACATTATATGGAAAAAACAAATGTCACTTTTGGAACTAACTTTGCCTTACATTTTGACAGTGACAGTTGACGATACGCAGCGTTAACGAAGGATCGAAACTTGTGCTCACGACTCTGATTGCTAACATAAAACGATAGTTTCTGCTATTCTGCAACTAATATTAATAAACATAATACATATATTACCAAATTAATTACTTACCTGTAAGTGAAGTTAGATCTATAATTATTTGAGCAGCTTTATACAGTGAGTCTATGTTTGTTTATGTTATAAACAAATATAGTTCTTATTACTTCCATATATTGTACCGTAAAGCGTTGAAACATGGAGTAAATGAGCCAACTATACAATGTTAGTTCGTACAGTCATTAATTTCATTGAAAGTTAAAGTATACACTAAGTAATAGTAAAATATGTTTACAGGTAGTAGGATTGCCTTACAGGTAGTAGGATTTCAATAAAAATTATGATAAATCTACCTATCCCAAGGAACTTCTTATAAAACACACAAATGACTCCAGAACTTTATTACTGATTAAATTAAATTGAATACAATACATGTGCAGCATGTTATATCTTAGCCCAAAACCGAAATCAGAATTTGGAAATTCGCGAAAAAAAAATTAATTTTCCATAGTAAAAAGTCGCGTGACCAACAAAGTTTCTATGGAAAATGAATATTTTTTTTCGCGAATTTTTATATTCAAATCAAATCAAAATCAAATCAAATATATTTATTTGTAAACATGGGTGGTTACAATAAAGGTCTTATACTAAATGCATATAGTGTGCTCCATGCTTTGCTCAAATTAATGGCGTACAAATTTATATACAAATATATTACAAAGACACACCTATTTACAAGTAAGTTAGTTGATTTGATTTTGATTGATTTTCAAAGTTCTTTATTAATCATAAGCAAAATACATAAACATTAGACTACAGTCTTAGTTTAACTTAATTTAAAAGGACCTACTTTTACCAGACTAACACGTCTACAAAAAGTTAAATAACAGATTATCCTTAAGATATTATATGCCATTATTATCCTAATTAAGATTACAATATGTGATAAATTGCGTTAAATTAGAATGCGCTTATATCTAGTTCAGTATAAAAATACCTATTACAATGCGCTTATAACAGCAGTACAAAACTAACAAACAAACAGTTGGGGGAAACAATCACAGGGGAGTACGCTATGTACCTATGTTAAAAACAATATCAATTAAGGAAGGCAAGTTTAAGTACCTATATTATGCATAAAGGCGATATAATCTAGTACTTACCTACTTATAATTTATTTAACCACCAATATTCTTAATTATATATGTACCTAAGTGCATTAACTTAGTACAAATCAAGATATAACTTGCATGTTAACTATTAATACCTAATTAATTATATCCGAAATAAACGAAGGTAAGTCACAAAAACATCGAAACAAAATGTTACATCTCAATTCAAATATAAGTTGACTGACCAAAACTTATCGATTTCGAAGTAAGTTAGTTAGTAATTTGTGCAGTCAATTGAATAAATTTTCACATAAGTTCATTAATTAATTATAGTGATAAAATACAAAATAAAATTAGTAATCATTAAAATAGTCCTGAACTGAATAATAGCATTTGTCAAGCAACATTGATGTTAGAGCATTCTTAAATTTAGGTATGTCAAGGTTTCTTAAATGATTAGGTAGTTTATTGTAAATCTTAGGTCCCATGCAGATTAAACTCTTTTGTAGCAGTGTGGTATGTGAAGATTCTGTGTATAGTTTATCTCTATTTCGGCCTGCCCTATTAGTTACACATCCCTTTGTTTTGAAAAGATCTGGATTACATTTTATGAACATTGCAACTTCAAAAATGTACATACATGGCAGAGTTAATAATCGAAATTTTGTGAAGTAGGGTTTACACGAGTCAGTCTGTTTGAGTCTATACATCGCTCTTATACATTTTTTTTGGGCCTTAAAGGCTTTCTCTTTGTCGGTTGAGTTGCCCCAAAATAAAATTGCATATCTAATGATCGAGGACACATATCCGTGATATGCTATGACTGTTGTGCTTATATCGACAACTTCTGACAGTTTTCTAAGAGCATATGCGGAGCGACTTAACTTTTTACATATATGGTCTATTTGAGCTTTCCATGTTAGACCGCTATCGATCATTAACCCTAGGAAACGAGTGACCGACACAGTTTCAATTGGTTCTCCTAGACAAGCAACATTTATAGAGACTGGTGCTATCCTTTGGTAAAAATGCATTAATTTAGTTTTTTCTATGCTAATAATAAGGTCATTCTTAGTTAGCCATTCTGTAATAGATACAAGTGATTGATTTATGTCTCTTTCATAATCTATTGGATTGTTACATTCAACGATAAGAGTGCTGTCGTCGGCAAATAAAACCATGGGATATTCTACGCACAACGGGAGATCATTTATATATAAAAGAAATAAAAGTGGCCCCAATACGCTACCCTGCGGAACTCCACGATTATTACTTCTAAGTTTAGATTGATATTTTATTTCAGATTTTGATAATAAGTCAATTTTTGATATTTCTACTAGTTGGTTTCTGTCGCTAAGGTAAGATTGTATAAGTTTTAATATATTTCCGCGTATTCCGTAACATTCGAGTTTATTTAAAAGAAGCTTGTGGTTTACAAGATCAAAGGCTTTTTTCATATCCATGAAAATAGCACATGTGCTTTTTTTGATGTCCATATTGTGTATTGTATTTTTTAAAAGTTGATAGAAAGCCATGTTTATTGAGGTGTTCCTGCGAAAGCCATTTTGTTCTTTTACTAATATGCTAAATTTCTCTAAAAAGTTATAAATGTTGTTATATATATATTTTTCAAAAACTTTGGAGAAGACGGAAAGAAGTGCGATTGGTCGATAATATTTCATAAGTTCTTTATTTTCTTTTTTATGCATTGGTATTATTACAGATGTTTTCAGTTTAGTGGGAAATATCCCATCTGTGATGCTTAAATTAATAATGTAACTTAGCGGAAATGATAGAGCTTCAGCGACCATTTTTATGACGTTGGTTGATACTCCATCGTAACCTACGCTAGATGTATTTTTTATATTTTTTATAATTTTGACTATGTCAGTGGGTAAGGAGGGTGTCAGAAAAAGGGTTTGTACATTATTTTTTATATTATGGTTCTTTGAGTCAGATGATAGAGTTTGCGGTTCGTCAATGAAAAAATTGTTAAATGCGTCCGCAATTTTGTATGGGTCCGTAATGGTTTCATTGCCATTCATGATTCGACTTATTTCTTCTCTTACATAGTTTGATTTATATTTATTTATTATTTGCCATACTGCTTTTGTTTTGCATTCAGCTGTGTTAATGTGATGGATATTTTGAGCCCGTTGGGTACGATTAATAATATTCTTTAATCTAGTTGAATACAACTTAAGCGTCGCTTTGTTTTGTAGCGTTGGATGAGACCGATAGGCCCATAGATATTGTCTTTTAATTTTACTGCATTTTTTTATTCCAGAAGAGATCCATTGAGGTTTTTTTCTGGATGTTACCTTTATTACTTTTATTGGAAAGCAGAGGTCATAGAAAAGTCTGAATAGGTCAATAAATTTGTCGTATGCAGTATTTACATCTTTAGTTTCATAAACATCGAAAAATGAGAGGTTGTCAATACACTCTTTAAACTTAATCAGGTTATTTTTATTGAAATCTCGTCTGTTTATGCGCCATGTTTTCAGCGAGTAAGTTTTTTTTACTGGACATGTAAGCAGCTGGGCTGTGTGATCTGATAAACCATATTCGATAACTTCACCCTGACAACCCTTTACATTATGTGCGAAGTTATCCAGACATGTTTGACTGCGTATTCTAGTAGGCTCTCTAATTTCTAACCTAAGGTTGTATCTTAGAATTAAATTTTCAAAGTTAGTGGATTGATAAGTTTTCTTTAGTATGTCAAAGTTGAAGTCGCCGCATAGTATTATTTTCTTGTCGCATTTTTTGTCACTTTGACTAGGACCATTTCTAATCTCTCTAGGAATTCTGTCACCTTCATAGAGTTTTTAGTTGGGGTTCTATATACACAAATTACAATTGTTTTATGTTCAGATAATTCAATAGCGCAACACTCGAATATATCCTTTTGGGAACAATTATTAATTTCGTTCAGCACTTTATACTCCAGTCCTTTCCGGACAAGTATGCAGCTTCCTCCACGTTTCTTATTTCGAGAATATGTGGTGGTAAGCTTGAAGTTTGGTATACATAAGAGGTCTTCATGTTCAGGAAGCATGAAGTGTTCTGTTATACATAGAACATCAACAGGTTTATTATTTTCTTCTAACTCGTTAAGATATATCGATAATAATTCACTTTTTTTAATTAAGGATGCTATGTTTTGGTGAAGTTTGTGTATGAGAGTGAAGAAGGCTTACTAGGTAGAGTTGTTTTTGTTTTATTAACGAAAAAACTTGGTATTATTCGGGTATTGGCCTACTGTGGCTCTAATATTGAGATTATTTGAAGATTCTATCAATGTTTTGATGATCTCGTTGACGTTTTCACATATATGTTGTAGCCCGTAAGAATTTAATCTGCCTGTGCGTTCTGAGAACATACTGTAAGTCAAGTCATGGTTACTATCAAACAATATAGCATAATTATGAGTTAAGATATCAAGGCACATAAGATTATTAAAAGTTTCCACTCTACAATTATATAATCCAGCTCCACAAATGTAAGTTGGTAAACATATTATGACATTAGTATGAGTAAGTTTTAATATTGTTTGTCTTAGAGTGGTGACGAGTTCTACATAGTTATTAGTATTGAGAAAATCGGTCTCTCCAATCATTAAAATACAGTAATCAGACATAGTAAAACCCTCTACTTTCTTATCAATATTTGCTAGGAGTGCTTCAAGTTTTGCGTTCGTGTTTCTGTAATGACAGTATGTGTACTTAGTTGAATTAAAGGTACTGTCCAGTACATCACAAGCTCCACTCTGTGTTCTGTTGCTTAGAATGCACAATTTGACTTTGTTGTAGGTCTTCTTAGGCTCTGAGCAGGCATCCTTTTGTACTTTAGCTCGATTCAGTTTTGCGTGAGATTCATTGACGCTGATCGGTGACCTCGGTTCGCCCTCCGAAATGACTGACTCCTCCAGTAAATCTATAGAACAGTCTGGTAGGTCTGAGAATAGGTTAGGCATTGTTTTATTACTGTTTTTGCACTTCCTTTTTTTCCCCTTTTTAGTACCATTGTTTGATGTGAGACATAATTTTGTAAGGTGGTCAACTTTATTTTTATATCTCGTCACCTCATTTTTCAAATTAAAATTTTCTGATAGCATTGTTTCTATTTCTTTTTCAGCTGATTTCAGTTGTATTTCTAGGCTAGATACTTTTTCTATAAGTTTTTCTAGTTCATTTTTTATTCTTATGTTATGTAGTTCTGGGCAACTTCTACTTTTCGAAATGCTTGATGTCCAATTATTGTTTTGAATATGCCTATTATTTGAGCTGCATTCATCTTCACTTTTGGAATCAATAGAGTCTGACAAGGATTCGAAAGAATTGTCTGTCGGAATGTTTACGATTTCTTTCCTACGCTGGGTTACGTTTTCATGGATTACAGGAGTGCAGGACATCTGTGTGACAGTGGAAGTAGCTGTTTTAATTTTAAGGGATGTAGAATGTGTAGGTCTTCTTGAAATAGGGGTACTTGACTTTTGAATGCATTTCGTACACTTCCATCCTAGTCTCTTAGCTGATTCCATAATCATATATAATTTTCTAGACATATTCGAGCAGTCATCTAGACATAATATTTGTTTACAAGTTGCACATTGTAAATAGTCGTTCTTTCGACATTTTTTATGGCATTTACCACATATAAGGATGCTTGGTGTCATGTTGCAGTAATTTTGTTATTTAATATATTTCAGTGCCCTCTGTTGTCGAGTAGCAGTACCAAAAAGATCCAACAATATTGGTATTCGCTCTTATATCAAATCTCAGAATACGGAATAACGTTTATGTAATTTAATTTATTTTCGTGAAATGGAACGCAACTCGAAAAAGTTATGAATCGCCGGTGTAGTGACAGCCTTATTTGATTTTTATTTCTGGCAACATCGGTTTCTTGACGTTTTGTGAACAGCTGATTGGTCAATGTATGTGTTTGTTTACCATGAGTTTTCGTAAAATATCGTTTTGTGGCAGTTTATGCGTAATTTGAATTCAAAACCACAATGAATTGAAAACAATAGATCCGATTTGTGTACCTTGAGTTCAGGATATCTTCCAAAATGGGAGTACAGACTCGATTTCACTAGTTGCACTAGACGAGGTGAGGTTAGGTCTTGATTTATCAGGTATTTTGGCGGACACTAAGCACTGATTTACTTGTTTTTATGAATTAAATATATGGAGCTCTGAGATTATAATGTTTACAAACACACGGTGTCGTTCCGTTTCTGATTTCAGTTTCGGGCTTAGATATAACATGCTGCACATGTAGGTTTCGGCTTAGTATACCCTTTGCAACACCCTGTATTGTTCCTTTTTCATCATACTTAACTCACTCATACTACACTGCAGAAAGAAAATGAAATATTAAAAAAACTTAGTCAAACCTCAAACAATAAGCTCTTAACTCCAAGGAAGAAGAAAGGGACGCCTTCAAAACAAATCCCGATTGAAAAAACTTCACTAATAGAACAGCAGAAACATAAAAAGTTTATTCCTTCAGCAAGTACATCATCATGCAATGTAGAAACGACGGAACATTCTGAGAAAAACCAGTCTATACCTTGCACCGGTAGGCAAAATAGTCAAAAACATGCCACAAAAAACAAACATGTGAACCCTACAAAAACGACACCAACAGAACCAAAATCAATAAAAAGAAAAATATGTATAATCAGTACTAATAAAACTAATGACATCCTATCAATAGGGAAGCAAACTTTTACAGAAAAAACTGAAATACTGCACTATGTTACTCCCGGTGTCAGTGCACGCCAGCTTTTATCAGGAATCGAAAGAAAGTTGAGCGGGTACACGATGAACGATTTCTGCATTCTACTAATCGGTGAATGTGATTTCAAGACGACTAGGGATTACGTAGATTTGGTTCTATACATAAGAGAAACATTATCGAAACTAAAGCATACAAACATTATTATTTGTGCTCCGACATACAACTGTGGACAAAATACAAACATGTTTAATTGGAGAGTGGAGACATTTAATAAATTACTCTATTTAGATATATTATCACATGAGCATGCTTATTTTCTGGACTCTAACCTAAACCTCTCTTACGATGTTGATATGTTCTATGGCCGCAGCGGCATGATCAATGACAATGGCATGAGCGTAGTATTTAAGGATTTACACACACTTTTACAATCATTGATATGTAACAACAATGACTTGTGTGAACAACAAAATTGCCTAATTAATAACTTTGACCTTGACAATACCACTGAAAAACAAAATAGTAAATGTGATTTTTTTCGTTTATAATAGCATGTGTGTACTACACCAAAATATCGATGGTCTAATAAGTAAATCGGACTTATTATCAGTAAATATAGACGAATTAGCTCAAAAAGGAACTACAGTAGATGTTATCTGTATAACTGAACACAATATGCTAGATGAGGACACTCATCAACTTGTTATTCCTAACTTTAAGCTTGCTGCAATGTCTTCAAGGGATACTAGACATGGTGGCACTTGTATACTCGTAAAAATCATTCATAAATGTAGGCCACTGAAATGCATTGATACATTCAATGTTCCAGATTGTGTTGAATTATGCGGTATTGAACTTATAGAGCACAATATAAATATTATTTGCATATATAGAACTACAAAATACTCTGTTAAAGCATATGATCTATTCTTGAAAACGCTTGATGATATTCTAGACACGTATTGCCTACATACAGACAAAAAGGTGATCATATGCGGTGACTTCAACATTGACTTACTAAAAAATAATACACCAGCACACAGCTTTGAAAACTTACTATTAAACTATAATCTTAAGATACTGTAGAACTGTGATTGGTTAATAAAACATAAAACGAAGCTTTCAAATACAATTTCAAATACAAATTTATATTTTTGCGAGCCACTTATACACAAGAAGCACTTCTAATAACCAGAGTCTCTACTTTGAAGAAACATTCCCACTTAAAAAGCACTAAAATATTTTCGCTCCGAGTCAATAGAATCGATACCTCACTTTGAATACTCGATTGTATCGAGCTGGTGTCGATTCGAGTGCGCGATGAAAAGTAACATACCCCCACTGAGTTTTTCTTTAAGTGATTCTCATTTTAGGGTTCTTTGGTAAGAAAATAATGGCATGAATAATTTTAATGTTATTGCAGACTCTACGATAGGTTAGAGCGGTGGTAGCTCAGTCGGGTAAGCGCCCGCTTCTCACGCAGGAGATGCGGGTTCGAATGAGTTATTTTAACTTAAGTACAATGTATACGAGTACCATCGCTTTTACGGTGAAGGAAAACATCGTGAGGAAACCTGCATATCTAGATCTAGCACATCTAGATATCTGAACCCACCAACCCGCAGTGGACCAGCGTGGTGGGAAATGGTCCAAGCTTAGGATGGCAGTTTAGACCTTGGGGATATGCACAAAGGTTCCACTCGAGAGAGCCAGGTGCAGGTACTTACACCCCCACAGAGAATAGAATAGACTCTACGATAGTTTTTTCAGAATGAAGTTAAAAGAACTTTAAGAAAACGTTTATTTTGTAGAACTACAAAAAATACAGATTCTCGCATGCAAATTGGCGCAGATAACTATAATGAAATTTTGACAGATTATATGTATGCAGGTGACAGATGATGTATGCAGGTGAAAGACTAAAAGCTTTATTAATATTGCAAATTAGGCTGTGTTCCTCTGAGATACCCATAATTACCGTATCGACGGAACCATGACATCGCAAGGTGAATACGCCCTTACCATCGTCTTCACGTCGATGGTGCTCAGTGCCCTTGTTAGAGGTCTGGGGGGTCACTCTATACGACGAACAACTGTTCGGAGCCACGGCTCTATCTCGTTGTATACGTGCCGATTGCTCGACAGCTCTCGTTCGTAAATTTTCCGTCAGTATTAAGCTTAATTAATTTTATTAAACCCTGGACGACCGAATGGCGTAGTGGTTAGTGACCCTGACTACTGAGCCGAAGGTCCCGGGTTCGATTCCCACACACACATATTTGTTCTCGGGTCTTGGATGTGCCCGTAAAATGGCAATAGGCCCGCCCCCTATTACATTGGGACTAACATACACTCAGGCGAAAAGTGGGTGCAGCAATGCACCTCTGCCTACCCCGCAAGGGAGTACATTAGTACAAGGCGTGAATGTGTGTGTGTATAAAGTAACCCTCCAGTACCGAAGCCCTGACGGCGGTCCCAGTGCAAGAGGCAGTTAGGGACTAGACGGGGGATAGGAAGTACATGGTAGGGGTATATCACCCTTTTAGATGCTTGAGGAAACTCAGACTAACGGTATGTTTTGAGCATGTGGCAATAATGGTGTAGTAGACAGACAGGTACCGTACCACTACCAATGACAAATGAATAAAGAGAGGACCTGGCATAAAAATCGGTACTTAAAAATATATCGTCGTCTCTTTTTAACTTATTGGTGTTATCCTACGTAAAAAAAGACAACAGTAGTTTTGTCTTTGCCTAAAATTACAACATTGCGACCGGTCGCCATGTTGATTGACATCCAAACACAAGGTACTTCAGCTGTCATTTGTTTGTTTACATTTTTCAAGAAAAAAGCCGCCATTTTAATTGAAACCAAAGTTTAGGTAGGCGCATTTTTTTCGTGGATATGCCATGTCCTCTCTTTATTCCTTTGTCAATGACCACTACTGATACAATGACATTAGCATTCTATCAGCAGCGTCGCTCGCCTGTCAAACATCTGTCAGATCCATACAAATTACGTACGGTTTGTCAATAATGTTCGGTGGTGGTAACCCTACAGTAGTTATGTAGACAGTTTTTTTCTTACATTAAAGATCCAAAATCAGGACAATTGCTGTAGTCCCTTGTCAAGTTCACCGAAAAATTAATATAAGTAAATAAATACATACATTTGTAAGTACCTCCGGAGTGAAATGTTTTGAATTTGTCTCCCAAACGCGACATGTTGTGTTGTTACTTTGACAAGGGTGCCTGACAGGGGAAAGTCGTCATTTGCGCTGGTTTCGCATAAACTCTTTTAAATTGCGTTGCTTGTTATTATAGGGTGTAATGTGACATGGAATATTTGTTAAATTTTACTTGAATCATGTGGGGCGCACCCTGACCGATCAGAAACTAGGACTAAGCTGACTAGCCAATGTAAACACCACGCTAAGAAGCAGAAAAATAATGAAAAGACTTATACAAGATGGTAGCTGAAAACCAGCGCTGTGGCCTTACTGTCCACAGCATATGCTGACCTGGTGCCGTTTTGACACTCTGGACAGCAACCTTTGTTTGTTTTTTTTGTTCTATATAAAATATGTATTATTGTCTTTATTTTGTTGTTGTTTCTTTTTCTGTATTTATTTGTCGGTCTCAGTGTGTCAAATAAATGTTTCTTTCTTTCTTTTCTTTATTTCAAAAACAAACCACAAAACTAATTTGCATATTTTTTTTACTGTCAGACCGTTCAAACATTGTACTAATTAATAAAGTCATAAAAAGCCTTCTAACCAAACTACCTAATTCAATTTGAGAGCTCAGTGTGGTGCTCTTTGTCGAAATGTTTCATTTGCACTGACACTTCATCCTCATCACGACCCATCACGTCCACACTGCTGGGGCACGGGTCTCCTTCCAATGAAAGAAGGGTTTAGGCCTAGTCCACCACGCTGGCCTAGTGCGGGTTGGTGGACCCCAACACAAGCAAGCTTGTGCTGAGAGAATTGTCGGGTAAGTGGGCAACCCGACTGTCAGATTCAAGCCGCCCGAAGGCCTCTGACTAGGCTTAACGACTGCTGCCGAAGCAGCAACCGGGACCCACGGCTTAGCGTGCCATCCGAAGCACGGAAGCGTCCAGAAAAGAACCATTTGAAATCGGTCACCCATCCAGTGGCTGACCGTGCCAGTTGTTGCTTAACCTCCGTGATCAGTAACGATCACTGAGGCCCGCTCGACTACGGACGCTTCATATACTTACCTATCATTTTATAAAATCGTTGGTTAATGGTACCTAAGTTGGATTTACCCAATTGATAAATTGTGTAATCTTGATAATAAGCGATATAACTTACGGCATAATAAACATACTCTAAGCTAAGTACTTAAGCAATAGTCCTAGACAATAGCTAGATTTAAGACGTTAGTCTGTACCTTAGGCTTTGGTCAGGAACTGAAATTAATTGCACACATTAATTAGAGTCCAAATGCTGGCCTAGAATTAAGGTTCAATTCATCATTGAGTAATATAGCAATTAATATTAATTTAGCTAGCAGAGCTGTGTTTGTAGTGTGGCCATGGTGTTGTAGGCGCGCGGGAATCGAAGAACAAATAGTAAGAAAATCTATTAATCTGTAAAACAAGACAAGTATAAGTACTCCATTAAAGTGAACTGTCACTCTAAGCTATAACTTCTCCATAGTCGGTTAGATCGTAACCAGGAAAAGGTTGATCCATTATACGTCATCTCCATATTAAGTTTTTCATCTACATGACTTTTTCAAAAGTCAAGCAATAATCCCTGGTTATGCTCTAACCTACTATGCACAAATTGGCACTAAATCTCAAAATGAGACTTCGCCCTATATTTAATTTTTTTAAATCCAATATTACAAATAAAAACAGCAACGAATCCATGTGATAGTTCTTAATAACAAACTCTTTCACCATAACCATAACATTTTCACCTTCACCCACAAACCAGCTGTACCTCCAGAGTTGGGCCCTACTAAATTACGATTATCATCGTTATGGCAGCCTGGTCACCCTGTCCCATGATGGATAGCGCCAACCACACGGTCCGCGTCGGCAATAAATCATTACAGAGAGACGCAACAAGCTGTGAAAAACACTATGTCTTTAATTAAATAAGAATGTGCAAAGATTTTGGTGCTGTATTTTCTTGTTTATGACAAATTGTTTCGTTAATTTGGTTATCACTTTGTTTGGATAGAGTGGTGGTAAAAGGTGGAGTGGAATTATGCACATAAAAGTAAGGTTTTTTTATTTTAAAGTACCTATTTTATATTAAAATTATGCTTGATATCTCAACCAACTATGTAGGTACCATAAACGTAACTCCGATTTCATTGAGTAAAAAATAAAAATTAAATAGTGTATATTAATTAATTTCAGAAGATTCTAAGGCATTTTTCTTGAAATAGATTGATGAAAATGCCACAGTTACTACTAAGTAACTTATCATTGTTCAGTAATACATTTTCAGAGTCGGGCTCTGTTGTTGTAACAAGATTTGAGTGAAATAAAAAAGGTCGCCGTGACAGTCCGTCTGTCTTATAAATCACTTTACATCTCTCCGCTCGCAAACTTTTCAATTACAAGGTTCCCAGCGCATCGGGGTAGAAACTATGGATGAGGTATAAGCCCTTTAAAATGCTATTTCACCTGGGCCGTACGGCTTTTGCAATTTAAGTAAACGAAAAAAGTTTTGGTTTTCATCTGTCACCTGCATATATTTTCTGTCAAAAGTTTCATGATAGTTTCCGCTAGAGGCGCCAGTTTTTATGCGAGAAAACTGAAACTTTCATAGTTTTCGACAATCTATCAAACCTATACTAGACGTACCTACTGAAGTAGCATGAAATTTACGCCACCAAAACGTTGTGTCATTGATAGTGGTCAATATGATTTTACACTAGTGAGTGTACTTTGCGAGGGTACACCCGAGTCCTCGTTGTTCTATGTATGCTTACAGCGTTTTAATTTTTCTTAATGACTTGTGCCGTAATCAAAACGTCATCGATATAAATAATTAAATAAGTATATAAAATGGTTAATATGGCTCTTTATTGACATTACAAACTACTCTAACTCATATCCATATTTTTCGCAGCTCCATGCCACATACTCGGCCCATAGCAATCTCAAGAAACAGCGACTGCTTCGCTTTAATAGAAATTTGAATAAAATCAATTTATTTTAACGCGGCTCGCGTTTATCGCCCCCTTAATAAATCGCTCAAGAAAAAAAAACTTTAGCACCCAAAAGTTGCCGTTTTTAACAGAGCTTGTTAAAGTCGATTGTCCTTGCGGTGCCGATAACACTTTTCTTTATTAAGAAATTTATGAAAATCGCGAGTCTGGAGCCGCCCTAATTGAACATTTGGGATTGAATTAAATATTGTTCGCTTGTGTTTACACAAAGTGTCGCAAAAATTTTTCCAATCTGTGAAGGAATTTAGTTTTGTTTCTAATGTTTGTCGGTATTTTTTTGAAAGTTTAGTTAGTAAACTGCAAAATAGACCGACTTCGTTTTTTGTCATAAAAATAACTATACATATTCATATTTTTTTTTTAACTTTACGTATTGTACGTAATGTGTTATAGTTTTATAGCTACATAATTAACATAATACACAGATAAATTAATAATAATTATTGAAAATATTTCCTTTTGGTATATGAATATACTTAAAAATCAATAAATATATACAATATGACTGTATAAACTTAATTTGCACTTATTCAATAAAACAGTAATTACAAGAACACGACCTTATTGGTTACAGCAATATCCTTACCAGACAACCGTTGGATGGTAGAGAGTTCTTCCACTTAGGTACTTTTGATTTGACAACAAATAAATAAAGGACATTTGACAACAGATGCTGTCCAAAATTCATTTTCCCACAGAACTCGTAGGCTGGAAGCTATTGCCACTTCTCACTCGACCCCAGTAGTCGAGCCCTAATTGGTTTTCGACCGCTATTTATTTGCTATAACGATTATCTAAATTGCGTTAACAACATCTGCCAAATTTCGCACCCGGATCATTTACAACTTGTCACAGACTACCGAAAAGTTTATAGGCAATTTTAGATGCTGAATAAGTTGTGTGGAATTTGTGTCTTTATTATAATAATCTGCGGTTCTGTCAGGTCGAAATGAAATAAAAGAGAAATGCAGTTTTACCCCCTTATTCATAGAAAAGTTACAAGACGTTTTAACTAATAAACTGTTTTGTCCCTCTCTGTCAAAGAACAGATTGTTCTTTGTCGGAGAGGGACAAAACAGTTTATTAGTTAAAACGTTCCGTAACTTCTCTATGAATAAGGGGGTTAGTCTTGAAGAAGCCCTTTGTAAGTAATGGATATGTCAAGGGTGCTTTTATTGCATCTCATGTCGCGAAACACGACTCGTGTTGAGCAAAATGTAGTTAATAGCTTAAGTTTCGGCAAAAACATTAAATTTGGTCGGAAATTCTACATATCAGATTTCATCAAATTTAACTCAATTGAGACTTATCACGTATCATTTGTTATGAGTACCGCTATATTTTTATCAAAATTATCCTTTCAGCAACCTACACCAACACGATCGCTTACACAAACTCATCACTTTCGTATAAACTAAATCCTTTATCCTTATTACCTACAAGACAAATGGCTATAAACAATATTTCCATTTATTTCCGGCCCAAATCTGCCCAATAACTCGGGACACACGCACAAATCCCACTATAATACACCTAGCACCACCTAGCGGGGATAAAATGACAAACACTCAGCACACTTGCCCTCACTAAGCCGACTATTGCCCACTTATTTGTCTCTCGCGATCACGTGCCAATTTTATCGTTGCGCTATCCGTAAATTGAAATAGCTAGCCGGCTCTGGACAATGTTGCAGCACTATGATTTTGCGGATAGGGCCCGACAATTGGTACTAGTGTGGGGTGGCCCGAAATGTCGTGAGTGTTTCCTCAGATTATAATAACAAAAACTTAATTTTATAAGTGTTAAACATAGATTAAGTTACTATTGCTATCCACACTAGTAACAGACATAGCTTAGATCGAATCTAAACAAAACAAAAAATGATTATCCTACTCTAACTGTCACTTTCTTATAACTAGTTATAAAATACAAAATCTCCAGCCTAAAATATATGAGTTGCGTAACCGAAGCCCAAGTTACTGAAGACGGAAGCATATTGCGTTCAAGTAAATTCACCCCGTGGCACCAAATTGTAGTTTAATTTGCCGTTAAGTTCTTGTTGGGGTCTGTCTAACGGTTATTTATGGCAATGTCGCAGAGGGTGGGGGCGTGGGGCGCCCCCTGGACGCAAGTCCTAAGAAATAGTTGCGGCAAACTGTTCGTGATTATTGATGGTAGGGAAATTTATTTGCAATGCGGTTTGTTAAGTAACTGTGCGATGTAGTCAGGAGTTTAGTTACTTTCATGTTGTAATTGCTTTACAATAAAGTAAACAGCGATTAGGCGGGATAAATCATGTTATTTTATACGTGTTGCACTTATAACTCATCCTGAGACTCGGACAGAAATGGAACTGAGTTAAATAAAACTTTGAAATTAACAAATGGAAGTCCATAAAGTTCCGACCGCATTGAAACTTGCTCGTAGCTTATTTCGCAAAAGAACTGCTTAAAAATGTTTTTTGGAGGGGAACTTTTAAAAAATCCACTTTAAGCAGTAATGGCGGGAACCATTAAGCAAACGGCATCGATTCCTAATTTGTCTCTGAAGTTAATTGTTCTTTCTTTCGATTCGGTAAATTAATCAGTGGAACTTTGAATCACTGAATTTGAAGTGGCCTTGTATTTTTTATTCCAAGCGTTTACTTCATTTCCTTTTTCCAATTTTGTTAGAGTTCAGAATAACTAAGAAGCTTTATTCTGAGGCAAACCAAAAATACAGCTTTGTCAATAGCTATGAAGTCAATAAAATGTCAAATTAATCTGGAAAAGAAAACTAAAATTGTCAGTAGAGGAAACGATATAAAACATTTTATTTATTTCAATTTCAAGTTTATACACATGGATTCCTATGGATATCCGTATGGTGGTCCATATGGACCGGTGCCCCCTGACGTGGTATACCCAGATCATGGAGATGGGCTGTATTACCCTCCAGTGAGCACTGACCTCTCGGATGATAGGTAAGGCTTCTTCTTACGAGACCACAAAGTGTAAGCTATAGTCGTTTGCAATAGAATCCAACAATCATGTAAACAAATATGGCGGACTGACATTGACAGCGTATTGTTTATGCCCATAGTGATGTCATAGTATTCTTATTAGATTAAGTATATAAGCCATAGACTATAAAATAAAACTGATTATAGGTATAATAATATTAAAAAAGTGTTTATTAAAACAAATTTAAATCTTTGTCTTCGTCATCATCACTATCAGAAGTGTCATCGCTTGCCGTGTCTAAAATGCCGTCGAGCTTTTTCATTTCTTCCTCTTCCTTTTTTCGTTTTGGTTAATTATATTAAGCTCTTGAAAAAAATTATAATTGTATTCAAATAATATTAAATTAAAATAATTTATTAAATTAAAAATATAAGATAACTTCAGATTACGAACAACACTAACTTTTCAATGACTTATAGAGTTCGATGAGTAAAAAACTAAGATGACAGCTTGTCAAATACTTCGAAATTTTTACGTTGCAAATGTTTTAACAAATTTAACTTATAAATACAAGTTAAATCGTGATGAAGATAATGCGAAAACAATGGTGCGTTCGTTGAAATCAGACTATGTTCATAATTGATCGTCAAATGTATGTGATTACGGAGTAATCGTGAAAATTTGGTTTGTTTACATGATTGTTGGATTCTATTGCAAACGATTATAGACAAATTGGCTTCTGCAGTGTTAGGGAACCAAAATGCCTATCAATTATGTAAGTACTCATACGTTCGCAAAAATAAACAAATAAGCTTAGCTTCTTAGTATAATATCAAAGTCTAGAGCTAGGACTAACGTTTGTAATCGTGATAAAAACATTGACCCAGGCTACATCAGACGTATATTCTATACATAGGTACTTTCAGGCACCCATTCTTGCTTCTTTTTAAGCAAATAATTATTATAATTATGTACCCTACAGATACAACTACCCTCGTAAATACCGCGAGCACCGACGAACCAGGAGCGACACCAGCGACATATCACGCAAGTCCAGACTTCGGTCCCGATCCGAAACTCGATCACGATCGAAAGGACGATCTCGTACGAGAAGCCGAACTCGATCGACAACTAGATCTAGGACCCGGTCGAGGTCGAGATCCAGGTCCAAAAATGCAGAGCATTCTTCGGCCTCAAAGAACAACTTCTACCCTACGAGAGAACTCACTTTTTTGGACTCGTTCCGTGTTCTTTATTTAACACGTGAGTTTTTTAAGTTTATATTCCAGCCCTCAGATGTCTTATCTATAATAATGATCGTGAATTTGAATGTATATATATCTAAAATTTACTAAATTCCATTATAAACAATTCCCACTGTTTACAGCAAGCGGCGCAAAAAAGAACACGACGAAATACCTGGCAACGAAAAAGCATCAAGACAGAATCACACAGATCCTCAAAAGCGACGGTTTAGGGTCCAAGCATTGGCTGTTCTACCCGCGACCGAAACCTACCAGTACCGCCAACTCTAGCCCAGGGTTGACCACAGCAGCGTCAAACACAGACCAGAGAGTCAAACTTGATGGGGACTTCTTTAGAGACCGCAAAAGAGGCAAAAATGTCGACGCCAGCGCCCCGGTCGCGAAGCTGAAGCGATGGGAACTTATATTTTATAAGAAACTCGGTTTTATTCAGGCTGTTTAAATGGTTTGTTCTGTAAAATGGTTTCAAATGTGAGTGAACAATTCTAGTTTAAGGCTCTGGTTGTTGATTAAAATTGGTTTTGTAACTTCAAAGTCTGTTTATTTTAATACCTAAAGAAGTAGCCAACGAAATCTTATGATAACTTAGCCAAATTACCAGTTGAAGTTAAAGAATAACAATCAAGAGAATGTGCTAGGAAGTCCCAGCTAGAACAGGCAAAGAGTTTTGCAGTAGTGCAATATTCGAGAGGTGGCCTAATGGTCCGTTTAACCGACTGGGAAAGTTTAAATTAGAAACGAATTCGGGGGTTATCGCGTGGAAAATTGACTAACTGCCGCTGTAGAGAACGACGAAGAAAAAGTAGGGCCAATTACTTGAGGCCGGCCTGGGAAGTGCCCGCGGGTTGAGGCTTCGGAGTAAAATTTGTGAAACTTCATGATTTTTTATTGTAAAGTGGCGGCTAATTTCCTGTTGTTACAATGTGTAAATTGGTTAGTTATTTGGTGTGACGGGCTATTTGTGTAAATTTAAATATAGTTGAAAAAACTTACAAACCTAAACATATCTATAAATAAAGCTATCCGTAAACAATACCTTAAGGGTCTGCAATAGGGAATCGAGGGTTGGCATTGTCATAGAATTATGTAGTAAATGAGGCTCTACAGCCTTGAAAAAAATCACACAGGTAGTTGAAGAGTCTAGCTAGGTGCTGAATCATTCGAATTTAAGTAAATGATTATGGATAACTGTAAATTAATTTCAGAATATCAAGAAAAACCAGTCAATCACACTCCCGTATTGTAACAACTGTGTCGTAATTATTAAGAATTTTCATATGATTTTTATCATATTATAAAGTTAAAGGCTTGGACTAGGCACTAAATACCTTGTTTTTTAATAAACACACACTTATTTTGTGTAAATTAATCCCAAACTTGAGCAATTTTTTTCCCTCAAATCTTCATACAAATATCTATGGCGGCTTTCTGTGTTATAAAATCATAAACACAAGTGACGTTTGACTCAGTTGGCCGCTGGCCTCCAAAGAAGGGTCACGTCGGTTTAGGCAGCACTGACAGCTCGCGATCTTATCGTGTACAGATACAAAATCACTGCACATTGGTTGTCATTGCACTTTTTCAACTTTTATGACACCAACATAATTTGATTTGAAATTGAGGAAGCATAATTCTTCCAGTATATTCAATACATTAAATTAAATTAGATAGTGTGCAATATTCTCGTGATATTACAGTCTCGTTAAGGTCTGATGAGGAGCAGGAATATAGCGAATGGATCTAAGTGATGACAATACGCACGAACATTAGGTTAGGGATCAAAAATACAGTCTCTTGGTGCTGGTTGAGGTATGGTCTCGTGAGGATCTGATGAGGGCAGTAACACGGTGGTGGCTCAATTTTATTTCAAAGATGTTAATAGCTAAAAGCATCAAGTTTGGGCTATTAAGTATGTTTTTCAGAGAGAGAGAAAGAGATTTTGTTTTTCCTCTGTATGTGTTAGGTTTACTGGGTTTACTAAGTTCATTCTGTTAATGGCATCAAGTTGTTATGTGTTCATAAGTAATAATTATTTATTAACAAAATGCTGTTGATTCTCCACGAAAATGTAAAAATAAAAATAAAATAAATAAAAATAAATTCGTAACGTAAAATTGTCAATGACGGAATTTCTTCTATAGACAGTAGCCACAAAAAAAACAAACGATAGATGGCGTGATTTGAAGATAAAGATACATTTTTTCGACACATAGACAGCAACAACAAAAAAAATACAGATTTAAAGAAAAGAAACACATACTTATACAAAACAACAAAGAAAAAAAAAGGATACACATCAAAATAACTGGAAAAAATATAAGCCCCAATTTACTTGTGTGGGACAGGGAGTACCATAATATTTTTTTTGGGGTACTCCCCATCTATGCGAAATATAAGCTTGATATCTTTACCCGTTTCTGAGAAAAAGGGCGGTGACAGACAGTCAGTCAGACAGACGGACAACAAAGAGATCCTATAACGGTTGCTTTTTTTCTTTTGACGTTCGAAACCCTAAAATTAAGTAAAAATATTATGCTGCCAAAAAATGTACTTACAGGTATTGAAAAAGCGGTATATAAACAAATTGTACCAGCAGAGGGTTCACCATTTAGCTGAATGTTACTTAGAAAACGGCCTTGAGTGGCGGTCAAGTTGGTCCCCGCCTGCGATACTTTCCATTAACATTGGGACTCGTTTTCATGTTTTTAGCGTACAGTCAGGTTTTTAGTTTTTTATAATTGTATTTTTTTATTTGTAACTTTTTAGTTGTTTTTATTTTATGAAATTTTACGTCGATGGGTAGTTCATGATCATTTTTTATTTCAATAATTTTGGTGTTGTTATTTAAATACCTTCAATATGCATATTTTTGTAATGTGAAAATCAAGTCCATTCATTTGATACCTTACACGGCAAAGTTGAATTATTATTTTTTCGATCATCACGTTATGTCCTCAAGAGGGCGCTATGTACATTTTAATTAACATTAACAAAAAAAAACCTTTTTCATAGAAACTTTGTTGGACATGTGACTTTTTACCATGGAAAACGAATATTTTTTTTCGCGAATTTGCAAATCTCGTAGAACAAAAGTTGTTCAGAATGACCCCTTGAGTCATCCCCTTTTTATTTTTTATTTTATTTTTATTTTTGGCTTAGTATAGCCCTTTTGCGACACTATGTATTTACTTTGCTTTGTCGTCGGGGTTCAGTTGGCTGGAGGATGCCCGAAACTTATTATCTACACTTTAATACTTTTAGTTATGTACCTAGTTTAGCTAATCGGGTTCCGAGTATAGAGTAAAGTGGCACCCCTATTAATTTCTACTCTTTCCTGGTGCCTACCAGTGTAAGTAAGAATTATACTTACTTACCCTAAAATCACCCAAAATGTACTTGAACATAATTGTCAATAAAGTTGGCGAGTAAAAGTTTATCG
This sequence comes from Plutella xylostella, assembly GCF_932276165.1. Classification (NCBI taxonomy): domain Eukaryota; kingdom Metazoa; phylum Arthropoda; class Insecta; order Lepidoptera; family Plutellidae; genus Plutella; species Plutella xylostella. Next base: position 1,988,993 of record NC_063984.1, on the reverse strand, counting down.
AACCACTGTGCAAACTTACATGTGTGCGTGTCACTGCGTGTGCTGTGTGAAGAGCACTGAAAACCCAAAATTGGCGCGGCACGTCACCCTGTACGGGCCCTTAATAAGCGGATTTATTCCGAACCGACTTGACTGCATGTGACTGCAGACTTTCTGCAATATTAAATTAAGGGATAATCACTGCAAAATTACAATATTATTTCATGAAACTTATAGCTCTATGGCATAATATATGTACCTATAACTGCATGCAGTCTAATATTGCAACTGCACGCAGTCGTTGCGATGCTCTTGCGATGCAGTCCGTCTGTGGTCAGCCTAAGAGTATGTATGAACCACCAGAGATTAATAAACTACATTAGTTTGTATGTTAAAAATAGAATATTATGAATAGTTTATTCTATTTTCTTTTCCCTCGGTGCTACGCCATCCGACCACCATCCGACCCTACATTTTTTGCTCTCAAAACAGTTCAGTTTTTCCTAATCCATTGTTGACGTGTACAAAAAGTAATACTCTTGAAAAGCAAAAGCAGCGGAAGACGGGGTTTTTGGTGTGTATTTGATCATTTCTTTCGTAATAATTTTAATTCAGCCCCACGCTCTGCCCTCTGCCCCCAAGAGAGTTGAGAGGCCTCTATAAATTCTCATTGAGGTAGGAACTTGTCTCGGGACCAGTTGGCCGATTGATCGATGGCCGTTTACTGTGGTCGCTCGGGATAGCTCAAGCCTTGAGTCAAAGGTCAAGTCTTAAAGAGGTATTAAAGGTGATTTAGAGAAATATATATGTTGGCATGGACCGGTAATAGGAAAGAGAAAAGGGTACATAAATAACCGCTAAATATACAAAAAAATCTATCAAAATCCTACTCAAGAGCACTAAAATAGTGGAGTTTAAAAAAATTGACATCAAAAGACCCTAATTTTTCAAACATTTAATTTAAAATTCGATCTAAATACCTATTACTTTTTGAGTTGGTAAAATTCTTATGCTTAATGATTGATATGCTCAGTCGGGAGCGGTGCGCGGTGGTAGCTCAGTCGGGTAAAGCGCCCGCTTCTCACCTCAGAGATGCGGGTTCGAATCCCGGCACTGACATGTACCAATGAGTTATTTTAACTTAAGTACAATATATACCATCGCTCTTACGGTGAAGGAAAACATCGTGAGGAAACCTACATACCTAGATTTAGCACATCTAGATATGTAAACCCACCAACCCGCAATGGACCAGCGTGGTGGGAAATGGTCCAAGCTTAGGAAGGTAGTTTAGACCTTGGGGATATGCACAAAGGTTCCACTCGAGAGAGCCAGGTGCAGGTACTTACACCCCCACCAGAGAATAGAATAGATTGATATTATCTACTAACATAGGCTAAGACTCACTGTTGCTAACAAATTTATGGATTTGAATTATCTGAAATATTCGAAATAAAAAATAAATAAAAATAATTTATTAAATGTACTTAGGGCCGATTTTTCAATGCTCAGATAGACAGATAGATAGCGTTTATTCGACAGATAGCGAAATATTACATTTTTCAAATGTCAGATAGAACTTATTCGTCCAATAACTCAGTTAACTGGAGAATAAATCTATCTGCTGCTTGGGCCGCCAGATAGGGCTTATTCGATTGATAATTTGACATTTGAGGTTATTGTAAGTTCTTTTTGCGTTTATACCAATTCTAAACTACCGAGCGCAGAGAATAATCGTCATTTTCAATGGATATTTACGATGATATTGATGATATGGCGATCGAAGAAGAGGCAGTAATGAACGAATATATTAATCCATTTGAAAGGAAAGTCACAGTCGTCAAAACGAGGCCTGATCATTATAGTATGGGGGATGCAAAAGAATTTCATCGCCGAAAGGCACCAGACTAGAAACATTATGTTGATTTATTTTCAATCATTAATTTTATAAAACAGGAATATAGCAGCACTTCCTTCATAAAAAATATTAAGGTACATATAGTTTTTCATTATACGATAAGTAGGTAACCTATGCTATGCTAAGTAATATATAAGTATCTAAGACATCCCTCCGGCTTGGCGGGATGATCTTCAATGTCCAGTATTGGACAGCTATAGGCTGAGGAGAAAAGAGAGAAACCATCCAGTACTTGACAATAAAACATAGGTGTTATAATTATTTCTTTCAGTTTTTATTTGTTAATTCTAAATTAAGGATATGTTGAATGGTAATGTTGGAGCAAATGCCTAACACCTTTTCTTCTACATCGATAAATGGAGGTGCATTTGAGGGCCCACCTCCAGTTTTGTACATCTCCTGCCTTTGCAGGGAAGACTTCTTCTTCATTGTTTTTTTGATGCCCTCGTACTTTAACTTAAGGGTTTTCCATGAGCGGACACTTGTGGTTATACCACTGGAGTTAAAAGAAAACTCAATTTTCTTCCATGCAGTCTCCTTATCTTTATTTGTTGCAGCATCGGTCTTTTTATTTTCTATGACATGTTTGAATTTATCTACCAAACTCACTACACAGTGATAGTTGACACTGACAATTGAAATAGTAGTCTGTCCTGCTTTAGCACTAGTGTCTGCATATACTTGTTTCATCTCTCCTGAGTTCAAATAGAAAAATCGGTAAGATAGTTATCTATGGAATAAATCACAATTGAAAAATGGTTTAGCAACTACCAGGCCGATAAACAACCAAATTAAATTATTCGTTAGATAGTTATGTGACCTTTTATCCTGGCATTGAAAAATCGGCCCATTGATATATATAATTACTTGAATATTTTCCGTTTAGGGGGTAATTTGATGCTATTGTCATTAATCGTGAGTGTATGTTTTTCAGGTTTCTGAAATTATCATTTCAGTTTGACTAGTATATATCATGTTGTGTTCCAAAGTAAGCTGTACTTATTGGTTAATATAATTGAAGTCATACATGCAGCTGTTTTTTTACGGCAGTCATCCCAAGATGCCACCTCATACTCCAACGTCGCTTGTGATCCTACGTCAACAGCCGAAGCAGACTTTATATTCTCTCTTTTTCTTCACTCCAACAACTGTGTTTGTATTCATCTTGAATGCTCCCGGCTTGCATTTTTAAGTAATTGCGTGTATGTATTCAGTTTAAATCTAGGGGGGGCTAAAAGGGGGAGGGACCTCTATATTTTATTAGGAAAATCGCGTTATCGGAGACGTGACACAAGTTTACTACTTTATTTTTAAGGTTTTCTTTGTCAAGCTGCCACATTTGCTGTCTGTTTGTTCATCATAATATAAATAAAATATTCCTTCGAAAATATGGAGGGGTAGATTTTCCGTTCCGTACTAATAATAATAAGTTCAATATTATATACTTTAGGTAGTTAGTTATTTACTAGAAATGCTGCTAATTTTTAATGTTTTTAATAGACCATATCCAATAACATCTATATGTTTAATGTACCAGTTTAAACATTACACCTAAACCACCAAGAAAAAATATCTTTCTTATCAACTTTACATAAACTCTATCAAACGCTACTATAAATCTAGACCGGCGACTGTCGAGAGCGAAATGACAAACGGACTTACAACTGTCACTTTCTTAATCCCCCCTTGAACGATTGTCGTCCTGTTGAGAAATTATACCCCCTATCAATAGTTCCAGCTTCTGTTGACCTCCCTTGCCCCGTGAACGTCTAGTCAAACCGGGGTTTCGCAACGGAGGATGTTTCCCGCTCACGGGTCTTGTAAACTTGGTTGGAGCAGTCCATTCGAGAAAAGGCAAGTGACGTTTATTGATGGTGAACTCAAAACTAAATGTCGATACGCAGTCTTTGGCTGCCCCTCGGCGATCCGAGCAATCGAATTACGTCTATCTGCAAATAATAGTGGGAACAACTTGAGGGGGACAGTTTCCATGTTTTGTTGCTAGTTTTCCGCATGATTTACGACGTAAATCCATAAATCATATACTTAACAAATTATCGTTTGCGTTTGGGGGTGAATGAATGGCGCAGTGGTTAGTATCGCTGTCTGTTGAGGTCCTGAGTTTCATTCCCAGCTTGACAACATTTAGTATATTTTTTTTACACAAGCATTTTTCGTATCTTGTAAGAATGTCTCTAAATGATTAAAATAGTCTACATTGGGTTTATTGAGGCTAAAAGCAAATGGCTTTCTGCTCTGTAGTATTCGACATTTGCGACAACTATGTATTCTATAGTGTTTGAGCCATGTTTGAGCAGTGGATTCTCCCTTAAAATGCATGTTAGTGTGTATAATTATGACGTTAATTCTAATTAACATAGCTATAACGTTGATAATCGAGTGTTTCCCCCTCCACCCCCATAGGAGCTGTGTCTGATAAATAGGGCGAAGTTGCGCCACAGATATGCTGCGGGATTATTCTCCTGATGTATTGGACACTTGTGTAGACGTCTCCTAAGACGCGGATAGTTTCTGTACAATTATGTCTTAGAGAACGAGAATATAGTTATTATTAGTATGGAATAGACTGTATGTTTCGTGATTAGAAGCTCAGTATTACTGAAAGTTGTTAAGCGAATTTACAAGCCAATTTATAGTTTCTTATGTCCACTTTAATAAACACAGTTTATAATGTTTTCAAAACTCCAGACACAGTCAGGTAGTCACTTACCCAACTTCCATTCTCTTAGCAGCGCACAATAAAATGACACCCTGTAGCTATTCTACACTAATAAAATTCACTAAGTTGCTTGAAGCCCGTCCCATACAACTGCATCCCGCCTCCATTACAGTTGCAAACTCAGTTAACCGCTTCTTTCATCTTAAAATTTAACACTAAAGTTTGAGCACTAAGCAAAGGACCGGTGAAACGCGCACCGAAATGCAGATTCAAATTTGGTATTTTAGAATTGCTTAAAGAGTTCGCATATGCCCCCGAGGTGGCCATTAAGAAATACAGAAGCGTTCCGTCGCTCCAAATAGTTTCCTCACTTCGGAGTTGCTTCAACCTGGTGCATTCAAATCACCCGGGGGAATACCCTTGATGCTATGGGTACGGACAAAGAGCCACATGTAAACTATCCATTATAGCGCACGTTTTGTTTCAATGCGAATAGACTGGGGTCGGGTGAATACCTTTTTGTGATGGCCTTTTGTTTTTTGGAGTTTGGTAGAAGAGGTTTTTAAACGCCTGTTCAAGTTTGAGAGGTGTATTGGGCGGTTTGTGTGTTGCTGGCTGTAGTTTTTAGGCGCTGTTATAGGTTTTTTTAGACAACCAAACTTATGCGAAACGCTTTCTGTGTAATAAATGTAGGGGCATAATATCAGTCAATTAAACGATTTTTCGTTGTCACCCTATCAACAAACAATCACTTAAACGAAGGCAAAAAAACAACTGTAACGAATTGATGGGTTCCCAAAACGACGTTTTCGACAGAATCAGGCGGAATTTTTCGGGCTCATTTAACTTAATATATTTAGCAAGGAAAGGGTGTACACTGATCAAGTGTAAGGACGTAATGTTTTTATTTTCGCCATTTTCGAGGGTCAAACACAGCGGGGTTGCCAGCTATTAATTTACTTGAATTGGGTGGATTTAATGTCTCTTTGTATAAAAAGGTTTAACAAAAAACGAGTGAGGGGACCATGTGTCCCAAGGGGAATGTTGGTTTAGAATAAAATATGTTTCAAAAGTAAGCTTAGGTGATAAGGTATGAACAAAAATAATATATCTAATGAGAATATACCTAACATTTACCTACGTTAGATGGTAAAGAAAATACCAATCTATAATTTATTTCAGAAGATTTCTTTAGCTTATTATCTGCTTCTAATCTCCTATCCTTATTTTAATTGGTACTTTATTATTACTAAAATATAAAACTTTTAGATTATAACGAAATATTTAAGTAAGGAACAACCATATTTTATGAATAGTTAAATGGAATAAAACAAACATAAATAATTAAAAATTGACGACGAAACAAGAATAAATCTTTAACAAAGATTGTAAGAAATCAAACTGTGAGTGTTTAAATTTAATAGCATAGTTTCGGGAATTCCCCTAGTTAGGCGGCATACGGAGTGGTCTTGGGGTGCCTTTAGATTGGATGCAGCCCACGGCTCTTCACAAACGCCAGGAAACCACTACCTTTCCTCTCACACAAATACATAAAATATAAGAAAGAATATACTCACAGGAGGGTAGATTCTCATCAGGGTTCATTTTCTACCTGAAGCCAGAAAAAAACCTTGTTAACAGAAATCGCAATCAAACAAAACAAGGTATATGTATACTCGTATAATATAAGATTTGGTTGCAAAATTTTTAGTATGATACTGTATACGGTGTTGCAAAATTGGTATACTAAGCCGAAACCAGCATGTGCAGCAAGTTATATCTAAGCCCGAAACTGAAATCAGAATTTCAAAATTCGCGAAAAAAAAACATTTTTCATAGAAACTTAGTTGGTCACGTAACTTTTTACTATGGAGAATGATTTTTTTCGCGAATTTTAAAGTTCTGATTTCAGTTTCGGGCATAGATATAACATGCTGCGCAATACATGCTGGTTTCGGCTTAGTATACCCATTTTGTAACAACCTGTATAGTTCACGTGCTTTCCAATAAGTATTTATACTCAAACCAAGTACGTACAATCTTCCCTTTACCTACCTAATACTTTAATTTATTAACAAGTTCAAGTCGCATAGGTTCTCACTATAGCTGGGGGGTAATAAACTTCTTATTTTACAGTTCCCTAGGGGACGGGGCAGTAAAATTTTACTTTTACCCCACGGCTGTGTGACGTCACAATCTAGCACGCGATCGAATTGGCTAGTAGTCCTGGCTGATCACTGTTTAGGTAGGTTTGAAGGTATGATGATCCGATATAACTCTATGATTCTTCTTCTTTGCATGTCTGTGACTCTGTGGCAAAAACTAAAAAAAAAAAAAAAACACGCACTCACGCCTTGTACTAATGTACTCCCTTGCGGGGTAGGCAGAGGTGCATTGCTGCACCCACTTTTCGCCAGAGTGTTATGTTAGTCCCAATGTAATAGGGGGCGGGCCTATTGCCATTTTACGGGCACATCCAAGACCCGAGAACAAATATCTGTGTTCAAACAAATATCTGCCCCAGCCGGGAATCGAACCCGGGACCATCGGCTCAGTAGTCAGGTCACTAACCACTACGCCATTCGGTCGTCAAAAACTAGAGCTAGACAAGGGTGGGTAAAAGTGGTGAAAGGATGGGCCAGTTTGATTAACGTGAGTTTCTGACTACCCAGGGTATACCTGACGTACCTATATGAGGTATATGAGGAACAGTGGGATTACCACCGAAAATAAGCAATTAAATATCCTTAAGCAGCTTCGCTCTGATCTGATGGATTTTTAATTGCTTATATTAGTATATAAATATCTTGCAGGCGAGCGACGCTGCTTGTGGATATAATTGCTAATGTGTCGGTGGTGGTACGGTAGCAGGACTAGCAGGTGATAGGTATGTCACTAGAGAAGTCTTCTTACATGTACCCTTGCTGCTTATGTTTATTGTAATGAAATTATCAAACTTCATTCGAATGATCAGTTAGTAATCCACCATTGTTTTGGTTGTAAACTGAATGAGTCATCTGTTTTGAATTTTGAATGCGTATGGCGCCGGCGTGTTTTGAATGTAAAACTGTTCTCAGAACTTTTTTATGGTTTTTCACCCTAACCACCAATTTAGATTATTCTTATATTGGCAATAGCCAATTACCATGTTATAAGGTTGTTGACTGGGTTTTCAATGTTAAATTATATAGTATTAAAGTGATTGCTGGATAGGAGCCGACTTTATCTACAGGTTCTTGCAAAAGAGTTTTTCCTTTTGTTCAACAAACAATTTCAAAAACGTGGAAATTGTTTGTTGTAAAAATAAAATGTATTCTCCATAATGAAAAGTCACCAATAAACTATCTATGGATTCTATGGAGATCCTTTTTTTGCCATTAAGTACATTATTTTATTCTCGAACGATCCTAATAAGAACGGAACAAGTGAATAAAGTAATGGTATTTTACAGTGGACACAGTATTTATATGTATCTTGGAATACCAAACTACGTACTAAATAGCAAAAGGAAAAAAATACACCTACTTTACTATCAGCGAGAACAGAAACTTAAAAAAACTTAGTCTTTCTGATTTTCAGTTTATTTTCTTTACGCGAGCTCTAAGTAAAAGAAAAACGGTATTTTCCACCCCTTTCAGCTGCTAAATCGTGGTTAAGTCAGTAAAGTCTTATATTCCTCACAATATTTACCGGTCACGTTTCGTTCGACTTCCTTCCTACATTTTTACTTTACAGCAAATGTAACGATAATTAACTAGCAACATGGTGGGAAATATTTCAGTGAGATTTTTTTCCTTTTTGGCCCTGTAAGATATTTAACTCAACATACTTCGTTTTGTACTCCCTTACGGCATACTTTTTTCATGTATTAAGTCCTATAATGCATCTTATATATTTATTACTTTAGTTTATTGCACGATGCACGATACACATAACCATATACATATAACCACCTAGATAATCGTAAGCATATTGTAACCATTTTTATTGACTTCAAAAAAGCTTTTGACACCCTCGAGCACGACCTACTGCTGCAGGCCATGCGGGAGTGCGGCGTGCGCGGGGGGGTCAACAGCTGGCTCCGAGAGTACCTCACTGGCCGCCAGATGAGCACAGCGGTGGGTGCGACTAAAAGTGTATTTGCAGATATTAGAACCGGTGTGCCGACCGGATCTGTTTTTGGGCCGATTGGGTATATTATGCACGTTAACAATGTTGCCAATGTAATCCATAACTGCGACGTGTACATGTATGCAGACGATATGTGCATCATATACGCGCATAAAGATCAGGACATCATAGAAAAACATATTCAAAGTGACCTAGATAGCATAACAAAGTGGGCACATGACAATGGGATTATTATAAATATATCGAAAACAAAAGGTATGCACATATCGTCCCCGCATAATATAAAGCATGGTAAACAATATCATATAGTAGGACATACTTATGAATGTCTCCATAATCAATGTAAAGTATGTTGTTGTGATAATATTGAATTTGTATCTACTTTCAAATACCTTGGATTAGTCATAGATAGAAACCTTAATTGGAAATATCATATTGATGAGATTTGTAAGAAAATGAGATATTTGTTATGTAAGTTTCACCAGCTTAAGCGAGTTTTAAATAGAAAAACCTTATACATGGTTTATTTTGCACTGGTAGATTCTCTTATAGATTATGGGTTAATGACCTATGGACGCACTTTCAAAACAAACTTAAATCAAATCAAGAACCTACAAGTTAGATTCCTTAAAATGTTAGTTGGTAGTAAAACAAAACGAGACTGTAAAGGATGTTACAATAAACTATTTAAACATTGTAAAATACTACCTATACATTGTAAAGTTACTTATAGCATTGCGATTAATCACTTTAAAGCGGAAGAATTCATATTTCAAAACCCAAGTAAAACAAATAAAAGAAGAATAGGTAAAAACTTTATTGAATGCTTTAAACCAACTAATTACTATGGTGAAAGATTATTCAAATACTTAGTGCCGAAATTTTATAACAAGTTGCCAGCGGAGTTTTTCAGATCTACATCCAAAAACATGTTTAAGAATCGTGTGAAAGAATTTTTACTGAACAATTTAGAAACTGTGTAGTTTAATAATAATAGGTAATGTACTGTATACTAAAACACCTTTTGTAAATCGAGCATTTTTATTTAAACGTAAGTAAACATAATTGTTAATTGTAATTGCCTACATAAGTTGCTATAATATGCATGTATTTATAACTTAAGTAGGTACTTGTTTAGTGTAACATAAATGGGAGTATTACCAGCCGATAAACAGCTCAGTTGTTTGGCTGATATTGTAAATATTAGTTTTTAAGGATTATTTTGCTTAAATAAATAAATACAAAAATACATCCATGAAACTAAATTAAATTATTTTTACTGAATAAATTTGTCGCTTCGCTAGTCACCTCTCACTACCCCTTCGGAAATACAGTCTTGAGCATATTGTATGTATGTATGTAATAAATAATTGTGCCGTCTGAGTACAGTTGTACTTACGATTTTGCCATTCAATGGTGGGTAGATTACAACGCCAGTAAAACAATTTGCCAAAAATAGATAGGTAGGTAGAGTAAGCAGAAATCAAAACGGAAATAAGCAAATTCCTGGGAAATTCCCAGGACAATCTCTCGTTTAGCTTGTCAAAAGAGAAAACATCTCCGGGAAACAAGAAGATTAAACACAAGGAGCGTAATTACAATGGCAGACGAAGACGGACTAATGTCATTACGAGCCCGTCTGAGAAATGATAAAAAAGTTGTAAGGCGAGTCTACACTTTGTGCATAAAATGATTCACGAAAAGTGTAAGTAGGTGTTAAAAAAACCTTGGTCCGAAATACCTTGCGATTACGGAAGTATTTATCGTAAATCACTTTGTTCTTCTTCTGAAACAATATCAATACATTATAATAGCGAAACACTGTAAAATCTAGATCTAAACTACAATAATGTCGTAATTTAAACTTACTGAAAGATTAATACTCGATTTATATAGATCGATATGTAACAGTTGAAGACCACCTATTCTATCACATTTTTTTATCTGACAATAGATTTACAAGATAATAATAATTATTATCTCTCAGCTCCTTCCACATTTAAGTAGGTATCTTTACTCTATTATAGCCGATGTTTAAAAAATGTCAGGAATATTGTGAACGCCCCTTTATTAGGAAACAAAACGTGAACGACTTCCTCTTGCAGATTGAAAAACGAAAGGAAAAAAAAACAGGTGTTAATAGGTGCAGTAGTCTACTATAGTTGATTGTAATATAGCTTTATATTTGCCTACTTAGCAACAAATTTAGAGTAGTTAACAAAAAAAAATACTAAATATATCAATAAAATTTTATAATATATACCTAATATAAACACTCACACCTTGTACTAATGTACTCCCTTGCGGGGTAGGCAGAGGTGCATTGCTGCACCTACCTTTCGCCAGTGTTTATGTTAGTCCCAATGTAATAGGGGGCGGGCCTATTGCCACTTTACGGGCACATCAGAGACCCGAGAATAAATATCTGTGTTTAAACAAATATCTGCCCCGGCCAGGAATCGAACCCGGGACCTTCGGCACAAGAGTCAGCGTTGCTAACCGCTGCGCCATCCGGTCGTCAATAAAATGTTAACATAATATAAATAATATACTCCAGTGCAATATTTCCAAAAGCGGAAAGACTACAATAATATTGAAGTACATTAATAACAGCGCATCAGAATATTACCAACTAAAAACGAAAATATTGTATTAAATTTTAAATAAACTGTTTTAAATAATTGGGGTAATTTGAAAGGGAGAGAATGTAATGGGAGCTATAACTTTGAATTAACACATAGCCTATTTTCATCCCAGAATTCCTACAGGGAATCTTTTTAAGGCGTATCGTAGCCCACGATAAAAACTAGTGTATTAACAACATACTACTGTCTCGTTTCCTGTTCTTAATATTATTACATACATATACATAATAATATGCACTCACGACTGTAATCCCCGAAGGGGTAGTCAGAGGTAGCTCACAAGCGAGCCACCCACTTTTCGCAGCACATTTTGTACTCACGTGATAGGTTGCGAACCATATTTTGGAATAAGTACAATGCACTTAGGATACACATCTAGAATCTAGATGTGCAGGTTTCCTCACGATGTTTTCCATCACCATCAGTACGTGGTATTACTCGTATAGTACTTAAACTCCTTAACTGAAATCACAATTGAAAGAATTCATTGGTACAAGCCAGGACTTGAACCCACGGCCTCTCGATTGAGAGGACGAGGTCTTATCTATTACGCCACCACCGCTCTTAGTCCGCCACCGCTCGCGATAATACCTAACTAGTGTATTAACAAAACACTACTGAGTTACTGACTCGTTTCCTGTTCCTGATATTATTATTATTAAGTATCACGAGCATATGCTAATTCCCATAATTTGCAGTAAAGTGCCTCCATCTACCCCTTGGATAATCGGCGGGGGATCTTTGTGAAACGCGTTTTATCTAAAACACATTACTTACGTTGACAGCGTGTTCTCTACAAAGGGGTCTATTCTCATGGTCGTGAGATATTATATTTACGAAACGAAATATGCATGCTACAATTACTATGTAACTAACTATATCAGTCTCATCTAGAAATTACCCAAATAAATTGTTTTTGTTATATTATAGAATTTTACAAAGATGAGATGAATACTAAATTTTTATACTCTATATTTTAGGTCTACACATTGACTTATATATTACTAGCGTAAGGACAGGCCCAACCGCTCTAGAAAATGACACCCTCGCGTTGGCCCTAAAACCTCATAAATCTGTCATCATTTGTATGAATTTAGGGCCAGCGCGCGGGTGCCATTTTCTTTTGACAAAACGTTCTGACGGGCGTATCCTTCCTTTTGAAATCATTGGGTCTACACCTACTTGCTGTGTTCCATAGACTGGACCGTTTTTACGATGAATTAATACTTAAATTACTTACAAAAAATTGCTTTATTTTTGTAACTATAGCGTGAAAAAAATTAAATGCCAAGAGAATAGTCCCCCAAGTCATTAACTGATAACACGCATATTCAAAAGAAATGGTTTTTAACCCTTTTTCCGACTAGACATGTTTCGCCGTAATTTGTATGTAAAATGTGTCATTTTTATCATATTTCCACCATATTTCAGCCTATGTGACATGCGGATGTGATGTATTAGATGAAATATTTTAGTTACTAAACATTTTTAACTAAACAACGCCAACTTTTTATGCTGATATGGATGTCCAACAAAAATAATACCTGTATTTTCGTGTTCATAGTATTTTGAGGCTTCATTAATCATGCGTGCGATATAATTCGAATTCTGTTTGATACGGACACTAAATCAAACAGAATTTGTACACAACTGAATTTTTAGTACCGACAGCGACCGAAAAAAGCAAAATGTCGGCACAAAATTGCAGATAACACTGATAGATCAGTAGGCCAAGGGTTACTCGATCTTGATATTAAAAACAAAACATACAGACGAATTGAGAAAAGTAAACATAAAAATATGTTATTCGCTAGAATATGGTCAAAAAGATATCCATACATTTTATATGTCCAACATGCTCTTCCGATTTGGAGTGCAAATTATAATAATAAGCTATTTTTTCGAAATTGGTTAAAAAAACTAATTAACGTCTAGGTAGAGGAGTGGTGTGCACAGCAGCTCTTCCAAACTTATTATAATTATTTTAAATAACTTTATTGCATACAAATAAAAATAGTATTTTACAAATTATAGGTAAGACCATAACAGTTAACAGTCTGCGTACACAAAGGAGGACTTATCGCCCTAACTCCGTCTTCCAGTTTTTTCTGCCCAGTTTTTCGTAAGCTCGAGTGACCCCGCAACAGCGATGAACAATCTGTCATAGATGCCCAAATAACTGGATAAACGGGACAGCACTGATCCCACTGAACTCAGGGTTGGTCTATTTTTAACTCGACCTATGTTTTTAGCCAATGCAAAAAATGGGCTGTTATAAGTTTAACGTGATTGTCTGTCTTTGTATATGTGTGTGTATATCATGCTTTAAACTCACGACATAAAGAGGGGTGTTATAAGTAACTAATATAACGTGTCTGTGTATCTGTCTGTGGTAGCCTATCTTCCAAACGGTTGAACCGAATTATTATTTGCTTTTTTTCGGTCATTCCAATTCATACGTAAGGTTACCCCGAGCGTTCTTAGCCATATTTTATCAAAATCGGCTTAGCCGTTCAAAACTAATGCGACTTTTACTGCCAGTTTCTATATCTATACATAACTGCTAGTTACTTTCATACGATTTTGACATAATCGAAAGTAACAATCTGTCAAAATCGTATGAAAGTAACTACCAGTTATATAGTGTGACAAACTTATCTGTTCCGGTGAGAGCGAACTAAATTGATCCATATCTATTATATAATGATTAAATGGGTTTATTAACACCGCAAGAGCGAATTAACAATACGAGCAAACTTAAAATCTTATAGAATTAAGAAATATTAGTCATTTATGTGAGCTGTCACCGGAACAGATAAGTTTGTGGCACTGTACATAGATAGGCAGAGTTATAGAAACTGGCAGTTAGTATTGAAAGTCGGGGATTTTTAACGTTGGCTAGGTTATAAAAAAGCCTATTGGCCCAGTCGAACCGGTCACATGCAGCCAATACGTGGCGTTATCTACCCGCGACCCAACTTTCTGACATCTGACGTTGACATATTGACATGCTCAGTCAACCTTTTATTTTACGCCGCCCATATTTTCCCACGTATGAAGGTATAAGCGGATATTGATTCAGGGGCATAGGGATATCTAGTGTTTCATATTTTATGATGATTTTCAGGAGCAAGTATTCGGTAGGTTTAAGAGGGCATGATTTTTTGTTGCTTTTTGATTACTGTTCTTAGTAGTTGCCGACCCAGCGAAGGTCCCGGGTTTGAATTCCAGGGACAGACAGATATTCATTTCTCTCGGGTCTTAGGCCCTGTCCGCACCGCGAATATTTTTCCGCGCGGAATTAATTCGCGCGAATTATATTCCGCGATCGAAGTTCGCCTGTTGATTTTTTGCGATTTTTTTTCCGCCAGTTTGGATACTCCTATAGTATTTGATGTGTTAGAGAATTGCGAATTAATTCCGCGCGGAAAAATATTGGCAGTGTGGACCTTAGATGTATTGTTTTTGTAGTGTGACGATGAAAGAGCGTTGTTATACTCAAACATTTTATTGGGTATCCATAATAATATACATGTATAATAAAATAATATGTGGGGACATCCCACACACGGCCATCCGACTCCAAGCTAGGCAAGGCCTGTATTATGGGTATAGGACAGCTGGTATATCTACACATATACAATACATAGATAGATAAATATTAATTATAAATATCTAATAAAACTACCAGGTATTGAAAAAAAAACAGAATCATCATAGTAGCCTACTATATTATTTTAAAAATCAATAGCCGGCACCGAACTACCCAAGGGGTGAAAACAACTCATCATTTCCAATTCATAATTCACACGTACAAATTCCTAAACGAGTTACTCAGCTATTTCTAACCCATCCCCCCATAATGCCTTCTAATTGAGCTCTTGGGGGTCACTCTATATGACAAAAAACGAAGTTTCAAAGAGCTGGTTCGCAAGCCACGAGTGCCACGACTCTATCTCGTTGTATTAAACGTACCAATTGCACGACAGCTCTCGTTCGTTCGTTTTTCGTCAGTATAGAGCAACCCTTCTGCGAAGTTCAGAGCTTTTTGTTTCGTTTCCTACTGAGTAATAAAGACGCTTTTAGTGAGAATGTGCTTCTATAATTTTATTAGACGCCTTCCTTTGGCGCGGGTCCAAGGCGGGGAGTCGGCAGGTGATAATGAATTTGTCTCCGCAGGAAATGAGCTAAAACGTCGTCGCGGGGTCGTTTGTCGTGGGGCGCGATATAAGGAACGTGCTACATGTTGCAATAGGCACTTACGGATACAGCGCGGCGGGCTCCTGAAAAAAACCGACATAGTTAATAACAGCTTCTGGATAGCTCTATAAAAAAAGATTTAAAAATATAGTCTAGCAACTCTGTAAAATTTAAAATTGTCATTCAATGAACAAGCATGTCAAATATATAAAATATATTAAGCCCCTGTTCCACAATGTCTGGTTAGTCGCTACCTGTCGGATAAAATACATGCTGTCACTGTCTAAAAATAATAACAGAGAGTGACACCATGTATTTTATCCGTCAGGTAGCCACTAACCAGACATTGTGAAACAGACCCTAAATATATTAAAGTACTTAACTGATTCAACCAGATGACTGAGATGCATTACGATCCTTACATCGATTTGCTAAATGACTATTGAAGCCAGTAAATAGAAACAAGATCTTAAAATAATAATACCAACTTAGGTGAAAATTTATTAAAATTAACCTAAAGTCTCCTTCTAGTGTTCAAGTGCTTATACAAAATTATAGAACACTAATAGGTATTAACTTTAAGCTAGTATTAAATTCAAATACCGCTCTACCTGTGCGGCATACAGGATATTGTGAAGATTCGGTAGATGTCCTCATTCTGAACAACTTTAGTTCTATGATATTATAAACTTCACGAATTTATTTTTCTTGCATCTTTATTGACGTGAGTGTTCAAAATCTGTCGAGCAAAGGTTGTTTAAGATGAGCCCCACAGTCATCCCCGTTTCAGCTTACTGTACCACTTTTGCTACGCTGAATTTTTATGTAAGTAGGTATACAGGGTTATTGGTAGGTAGACCTGATCCTTTCAGGAGGTGATAGAGGAAGTTATTTCCAGTGGATTGAACCCAATAATGCATTATCCGAAACTTTACCATTTCTAAGATATTTCATATTTAAGGTTTTTTTTATTTGTTGCCAAAATTTTATGCTTAATACCGAAAATAAAAAAAACTAGCCATATTTCAATAATTTTGTTGCTTGTTTTGTATAAGTAACACCTTAATAAACTATTTAAAATAATTAAATGTGCATTATTCGACTTAACTTATACACAATACGTCAAAATAGTAAAACATTTTAAAAAAATATTCAAAACGCAAATACAAAAATTAAATTAAAAAAGAATTTCATATGACATTTTTTGTGCACTTCAACATAAAAACATGGTCAACTAATATGCTTTCAAACAAGATATTTCAATATCAAATCGATTAAGGTATCACCAAGATATGGCCAAAACAACCAGAGAAAGCGGAGAAAACTCAACAGGGGTTTCCATACTAAAGGCAACAGGACTAAAAACAATCACACTTTTTACCTTTAAATTGGGCTAATTTTGTTAGTTTTCCTGTTGAATTTTGTCCGTCTGTGCTGGTTGTTTTGACCATATCTTGGTGAAACCTTAATCGATTTGATATTGAATTATCTTGTTTGAAAGCTCATTAGTTGACCATGTTTTTATGCTGAAGTGCACAAAAAATGTTACATGAAATTCTTTTTTAATTTCATTTATTTGTTTTTGCGTTTTGAATATTTAAAAAAAATGTTCAACTATTTTGACGTATTGTGTCTAATTTATGTCGAATAATGCACATTTGATTATTTTAATTAGTTTATTAAGGTGTTACTTATGCAAAACAACCTACAAAATTATTGAAATATGCCTAGTTTTTTTTATTTTCGGTTTTAAGCATAAAATTTTGGCAACAAATAAAAAAACCTTAAATATTAAATATCTTAGAAATGGTTAAGTTTCGGTTAATGCATTATTGGGTTCAATCGACTGGAAATGCCTTCCTCTATCACCTTCTGAAAGGATCAGGTCTACTTACCAATAACCCTGTATACTTGTGCATTTCAAGCCCGGAAATGAAATCAGAATTCATTTTTAATCAATTTCGGGATTATAGATATAACATGCTGCACATGTTGGTTTCGGCTTAGTATACCGTACCGTATAGTACCCTTTTTGCAACAACCCTCAATAGGGGACATCTCACACACGGCCATCCAACCCAAAACTAGACAGAGCCCGTTATATGGGTATCAGACAGCTGATACAGCTGATATACCCACACATATAAATACCAAAAGACCCGCGTATACAGTACAAACATCAGTCATTTAACCTTAATATCTGCCCCGGCTAGAAATCAAAACCGGGACCTTCGGCATAGCAGTCAGGGTCACTAACCACTACATCGGTCTTGGATTGTACAAGGCACTACACTATACCATAGACTAATATTAGTGTATTAGTCTATGACTATACTAACAGATTAAACAGTCTTTCGATCACTCCAAAGTCTTACTCCCGAATTCTCTTCCCATATCACGAGGCTCGCTCATTAACCCTCTCGCTACATTTGGTCGTCAGTCTAATCGCTCGGAACTGTGAGTTATGCCCTGTTATAACTTATAACCCATCGATTGGTAGGTGTTAGCGTGAGTTAGATGAGTTAGATCGCGCGTGCAGGATTCTCTGAGCCGGTTTTAGGGTCAAGGAGTAGGGTTGCATATTACTGCCAACTATTAAATTTATACTATGTGTTAAAATTGATCTTAGCTGCTAGTCTAGTAGGGCACAAGGCGCGTACGTACGTCAAGACCTGATAAAAGTTTTTCCTTGCGCCTCCGTGGCTGAACGTAGTTAGTGAGCGGAACGCAATACTTTTGTGATGTCTTGACGTGCGCGTCTTGCGCGTCTTGCACTCCATGCTATATAGGCCTTCTGGACTAGGGCTTGTCACGAGAGTGGTGGAAGGTTTATTTACCCTGTTTGATACGATGAGTATACCTATTTAACTATCGATAAGCTAATCTTTCACTTTTATGGCACATTGAATTTTAATGTTTAATCAGTTAGTTGGATCATTTACTGGATAAAACATGGACAAAGACTTCTGGCCTGCGGGACTCGTTTTCCGTCGCTACAGGGAGGCGAAAAAGTCTATTAAATCCCCTGGTATTAATAGTGCTAGAGCTTAAGTTAGTTAAATTTTATAATTATGTTATTTATTTATTTATTATTTTGTATGATTTAAAATGTATGTGTTTAGTTTATAATATGGGCCACTGATGCCTGAAATAAAGGTTTATTATTATTATTATTATAGCTAGAGTATATTATTTATGTAAATGTGATCCTCTGAACCACATCAGAGCGGCTGACCAATACGCAATCAGGTCCACTCAACGATATTTTAATATGAAATAGATGGAGTGTCAGTGCAAAAGAAACGTCTCGATAATTTTATTATAACCTCGCTTTTCCACTTAGCGCTTATTTTAGAAAAACCGTGTGAATTCCGCGATAAAAAGTAGCCTATGTGTTAATCCAAGTATATCGGTATAGCTGCACAGAACGCAATACCTATGGCTCACTGTAACACCAAGCCGCACGTGCAGGCACACGTCCAGTCGGCTCACCGGTCAAACACAGACTGACTCAGCCCGCCACCGACGTGCAACCTCACTACTTGTGTACATGAGACAAGGCGTTATATCTACTGTATAGATACAAACACTACATCCCTTTCTTATCAATATTTTTATTATTGTTTAACAGAACAATATATCCCCACCAGAATCACATTCATTAGATACAATCTATGTTTTAATTAAATCATAATGCTTTTATATTAAATAATCAATTGGACTGTCTCAACAACTAACTTATCATTGCTCGATAGATTTGTCATTTACAGCTTCCCACTGGCCTTCTACTCTCTTCAGGTGTATAATATTCCTTCTGAGCTGTTGTCCAGTCTCTTCGTTTCTCACTGTAATGTCCCCGCCCAAGGACTTTTCCACTACGTGTGGTGTTGGGTTAAAGCTGGGAGTAAGCTTATTAGTTTTCTCAATTTCCTTTACATAAACTTTGTCTCCTTCTTTCATGTCGGGTGATTCTGCTCTTCTCTTCCGGTCTCCATATTCTTTCCCTTTCTCTTTTTGAATTTTGTCATGGTCTCTTATCTCTGTATCATCGCTTTGACTGGTCATGTTCCTAATCATTGGAATTTTATCCCTATTTTGCCTCTTAAAGAAGAGCTCCGATGGTGATTTCCCAGTTACTGAATGGGGGGTTGAGTTATACATCATGAGGTACTCGTATAACGTCTCTTTAATGTCCTTTCGTTCTATTTGGCTTATTTTGAGGCGTTTTAAGATATCGCGATTTTGACGCTCTACCTCCCCATTCATCTGGGGCCAATACGGCACCGTACTGAAGAGTTTTATGCCACATTCCTTACAAAAATCCTTGAACTCCTCACTCACAAATTGACGTCCATTGTCAGCAGTTATAGAAACAGGGTACCCCAGGCGGCTAAATATCTCCTTCAATAATTTGATCATCTGTGTACTGGTGATAGTTTTGGTAAATTTAATTTCTTTGTATCGACTATAATAATCAACGACTACTAACAGGTAGTCGTGACTGGGTAACGGTCCTAGCAAATCTATCGCAACATCCAACCAGGGTTCTGCTGGAAGTTCCCGACGCTTCATTGCAGCCGGTGGATTGGGAAGAGACACAAGTGTACACCCTTTGCAACTTTTCACCATTGTCTCCGCGTCTTTATCTATTCTTGGCCACCAAACTTTTGAGCGTAACCTTCCTTTCATGGCCACTATGCCGGGATGCCCTTCGTGGGCAGCGTCCAGTACTTGTTTCTTAAGTTTCTCAGGAACAACTATCCTATTGCCTCTCAAAAGAATGTTTTCATAGAAACAAAGCTCGTTCTCAAAAATCTTGTACTTTTTAACGGACTCATCCCACTCACCATGGTAAATTCCTCTTTTCACACTTTGTATCTCCGCATCTTTTTCCGAATGGTCAGTCAATTCTTTTAAACAGATTGCTTGGGGCTTTGCTATTTGTATTATTTGATTAACGTAGTCCTTGTCTTCACTTGTACTGTTCACCTCTTTACACAACCGTGATAGTGGGTCTGCAATATTTGTGTTTCCTGGCTTATATTTAATATTGTAGCGATAAGCTTGAAGCTTTAAAACCCACCGTTCTACGCGCGCACAGGGTCGTGACTTTGGGCTAAACAAAAACTCTAACGGCTTATGATCCGTAATAAGGTCGAATTCTTTACCGAAAAGAAACGTATTGAAGTGTTCGATAGCCCATACGAGAGCTAACGCTTCTTTTTCGGTCTGACTATATTTACGCTCACAACTTGTCAGTGTACGATTTCCGTAAGCTATTATTCTAGGCCCGCTGCAGTCAATTTGAACCAACACTGCTCCCAGACCAACAGGACTGGCATCAGCTATCACCTGTGTTTTATCTTTAACATCATAATAACCCAATGTTTCTATTCCTGTTAATGTCTCCTTCAAAGAAAGAAATGCTTTATCTTGATTCCTTGTCCAGTACTGAGTGATACTCGCTTTCTTCCCCAACTTCAGTCTCAACAGTTCTTTCAATGGCTCAGTCATGGTAGCCAAATTAGGTATCCATTTATTAATGTAATTGACGAGTCCAAGGAAACTCTGTAATTCTTCTACAGTGTTGGGCACTCTAAATTCTTTAATGCTCTTCATGTATTTTGGTAAAGGTTTAACTCCACCCGGTGTCAATTCATGTCCCAAAAAATTAACTTTTTGCACTTTGTAGATACATTTATCCTCATTCAAGAGAACGTTGTTTTCCTTCAGTGTCTTTAAAACTTTTTCCAGTCTCGTGTCAAGTGTCATGTTCTTCTTCACTACTACCGCAAATCAAAATATCATCGATAAAATTTATGACCCCATCACACTTTATCAGCATTTTCTCTAATATTTTTTGGAACAACTCTGGCGCACAGGTTACTCCAAACATTAGTCTTTTGTATCTGTAGAGACCACTGGATGTTATGAAAGTAGTCAGGTGGCGTGAATTCGGATGAAGCTCAATTTGATGGAAAGCATTTTTTATATCCAAATTAGAAAAGTATTGCGCTTTCCTGATTTTCGGTAGCAGGTGATCCATACAGGGTAATGGGTGATTCTCTTTTAGTATGGCAGTGTTTGCACGCCTCATGTCAATACACAATCGAACCTCCCCATTGTCCTTAAGAATGGGTACAATTGGCGAAATCCACGAAGACGGTTCATGTACCTCTTCAATAATATCGGCAAACAGTAATTCATTTATCTTATCTTGAATCTCTTTTTCTATTGGTATAGGAATCCTTCAGTAAGGCTGCATCACCGGTTTTACAGATTTGTCAATCGGAATTTCCACCAGAATATCTTTGAATTTCGGAAATGGTTTCTGTTCTTCTGTCTGTTACACACACTCTTGTGCGAAGCGGACGTGTTACGCGAAATTATTAAATTAATACATCTAAAAGGAAATAAGATTAGTGTTTATTACGTGGTGAATAGGGTTCACAATCCATCAGCGAGCATCGGAGTAGCCTACAAGAAGACCTTGCGCGTGCGTTGACACGAGGCGGGCCGACAGGTGCTATCTCTGTTCCACCTGTGCGGCTAGCGGTGCGAACTATCTCTCTCTGGCAACATCGAGTCGTTGACCCAGTAACCCAGTATGCAGCGCGCGTGAGTTGAACATTATTCTTACGTACAAATAAATGGAGGCGATTAATTGTAATGCTTGCGGGAAAACAATTGGTACCCCGGATATCTCACTGGAATGTAGCGGATGTCATGAACCCTTTGACTTGGAATGTGTCAACATAAGTCAGGCAACTTTTGAAGCTTTCTCCCAGGAAGCTAAAGATAATTGGACATGCCCAATATGCATAAGCGCGCGACCTAAAGGAGGCAATCTAAACACTCCAATACGTACTTCCATTGAGGGCTGGAATACAACATATGTGTCCGAGAGTAGTATGGCGATAACCGATCTAACCGCTATGGATATTGGCAACGTAAACTCGATTCGCGGCGATCGTGGAGGTAGCCTTAAAAATGATTCGCTTACCCAACTACACGATAACCTTCTCGACGGTAATTTATCGGATCTGCTACTAGGAATTCAAAATGAACTTCAGATTCTTAGGACTCAGAATAAGGAAATATTACCTCTTAGACAGGATGTCCAACGGCTTACCAATGTCGTAAAAGATATGGCTGAGTCAATAAATGAATTAAAAAAGTCATTGGAGGACCGCGATAGGTACATAGTCGACATAGAAAGCAGGGTGTCCCAGTCGAATATATTATCGAATACGACTTATGCTGATACGATCGTTAAGTCGAAAAAGGATAATATCACAAGACCTAACATATTACCTAAGCAACCTGTAAGTGTGAGTCTAGATATCGAACCTAAATCACTCGGTCAATCGGCTAAAACCCAGTCCGGACAGCGAGAACCATCGAACCGACCGTCCTTTTCCGCCGTTTTGTCTTCGCGCGGTAACAACGTAGCCGGTAGTTCTAATGACGCGGCGGCCAGTAAACAAACCGGTTCTGGCACCACAGAATGTAGGCAGAAGGGCAGTGCCGATGAAGGATGGCACCTAGTGCAAAATAGCCGGAAAAGAAGTAGCTTTACCGAGGTAAAAAAAGGAGGCAATACTAGTAGTAACTTAAAAGGTACGGAGCGCAGGAAATACCTACACGTTTGGCGTTTACATAAAACCACAACGGAGGAAGAATTGAATGAGTTTGTTGTTAGTGTTGTCCAAAATGAGGTGAAAATAAATAAGATAAAAACCAAAACTGAACGGGATTACGCGTCATTTATTATAGGTGTACCGGAAAGTTCTTATAATAAATTATGTCAGTCAGAAGTATGGCCGGTAAATGTTGAATTTGCCGAATGGATTTGGTTTCGGAAAGAAAGGCCCAGCAATGGGCCAAGCGAAGCCAAACTATAAAGCGCAGAATCCAGCGAAGGGAGCTCACACTCGGAATAAAGAAGTGCATATTTTTTATCAAAATGTCCGCGGGCTCAGAACGAAGCTAGATTTATTCAGAAACAATTTAGTAGCGAGTTCTTCAGATTTATTTGCGGTTACTGAAAGTGGGTGTAACAACTCTATTTTCGACTCAGAGATTATTCCACAAGGATTTAATATAATTAGATGTGATAGAAGTGATGGGCGCAAGCAAGGTGGCGCGTTTTTAGTGGCCCAACAGAACTACGTCTTAAAAAACTTAGTGATAAGTGATGTAGATATAGACTCTGAGGTTTTTGAACTTGTATGCTGTTCAGTATCGAGTAAGAATAGAGTGAACATTGTCTTATGTGTATGTTACATTCCTCCTAATAGTTCAAATTGTAGTTATAATAAGTTATTTAGTATTATTGAACAGCTAAGTGTGAAACATAGCAATTTGTTAGTTATAGGTGATTTTAATATGAGTTCTTGCTCTTTAGAAACAATGAATAATTTTGAGTACTTTTTATCCTTTTGTGGATTCACTCAGCATAACTTTGTTCGTAACAGTAATGGCCGTTGCTTAGATTTAGTTTTAAGTACAGGGGGTATTGCGTCGGTGACGGTGGGTCTGTCGGAGGAGCCGCTGGTGCCGGTGGACGCGCACCACCCGCCGCTCGCAGTGCGCCTGCGCCTGCGCCCGCCCGCGCGCCCCGCGCCTACCGCGCCTGCCGCGCCTCTCGCCCCCTCTCGCGACTCCTTTTGTAAATCTTGGAACTTTTACAAAGCGGATTTCCGTTCACTGTATTCTGCGATTGCTAATATTGACTGGTCTGACCTATATCTTATAAGGGATGCTAATGAGGCTGTTGATGTTCTGTATTCTAGGCTAAACAAGGAAATAGATAAGTTCGTGCCCAAAAAAGGGTTTGGTGCATACAAAAATAAATATATTTACCCTGATTGGTATACAGCAGACCTCATCAAGGATATTAAGATGAAGGGGAGACTTCACAAAGAATACAAGGCCAGCGGTTGTAAAGAAGATTACCTTCTTTTTGCAAAGGTTAGAACCAGAGTTAAGGAAAAAATACATAGGGACTATAGCGCATACCAAGATAAGTTACAACGTGAATTTGCACGCGAACCGAAGTCCTTTTGGAGGTTTGTTAAATCTAGGAGTAAAAGCTCAAATAAATCTAGGCTTGAAAAGGATGGGACGGCTTTAAACGACGAAGAGTGTGCTACTGAGTTCGCTCGGTACTTTCACTCAGTTTACTGTGATCGGGCGCCTGAATTATCAGCATCGCAGGCGTCGCGCGCGGGCGGCAGTGAGGGCGCGGCGCGAGTGCACTTGCAGGCGCTAGCGCCGGCCGCCGTGAGAGACGCTCTGCGGGCGCTCGCGCCCAAGCGAGCGGTTGGACCGGATGGCATTCCACCTTACCTAGTAAGAGACTGCCGCGATGTGCTGGCAGGCCCGCTCTGTCACATTTATAATACATGTTTAGAGAGTTCCACGTATCCAGACTGTTGGAAATTGACTAGAGTCATCCCGGTGCCAAAGGGCAGCGGAGGAACTGACGTCAAAGACTATAGACCGGTGGCTATTCTTTCCACATTTTCTAAGGTCTTCGAATCCGCTCTATATAAGGTTATTTATACAGAGATTAAAGGGCAACTCAGTGATGCTCAGCACGGTTTCCGCTCAGGATGTAGCACTACCTCGAATCTTCTGAACTTTGTCACTGCCATAACACCACAAGTAGATCAGAGGGTGCAGGTCGACGCGGCCTACTTCGATTTTTGTAAGGCCTTTGACCTAGTTGATAATGACGTGCTTCTTCTAAAATTGGCAAGAGCAGGATGCACTCCGAAGACGCTGGAATTCTTTGCGAGCTATTTAATAGATCGCAAACAGTACGTACAATGTGGAAACCATTACTCAGACCCTTACCGCACGCTATCCGGAGTAAGTCAGGGAAGCAACCTGGGGCCTTTGCAGTTTATCATTTTAATCAATGATCTGCCTGAAGTCGTGCAATCTTCGGGTTGTCTATTGTTTGCAGACGATCTCAAGTTGTTCGCCCCAATTTCGTGTCAGGATGATCAGATTCGCTTCCAGCAGGACATTAACAATGTCGAGGAGTGGAGTCGTGAGAATAAACTGTCATTCAATGGTTCCAAATGCTGCGTAATTACTTTCAGTCGAAGTAAAAATCCGGTACAACATCAGTACACTCTAGGGGAGAGCCCAATGGAGAGAGTAACCTCGGTACGGGACCTCGGCGTGCGAATGACTTCGGATTTATCGTTCAAGGAACATATAACGGGAGTATGCAAACAAGCGTTTAAGACTTTGGGTTTTGTGCTCAGAACAGTTAGAGGTTTTAAAAATATCACGGCCATTAAAGCTCTATTTAATGCTTTAGTTCGTAGCAAACTAGAGTTCAACGCCGTAGTGTGGGCTCCTAGTGAAGTGAAGTACAGTAGCATGATTGACAAGATTCAGAACAAATTCATACGTTTTCTCTACATGAAACTGTACGGAGTCTATCCCGGATACCCACTGTTGTACCCAACTCTATTCGTGCTAGGAATGGTAGGTTACAATAGGTTGGAAGTTCGTCGTGATCTGGCGTTGACATTATACCTTTTTAGGATATGGAGAGGAAAGACTGGCAATCCCAGTATACTTCAGCAGCTGCGGCTGACGGTCCCTAGCAATTCTTTAAGATCGCGTAAATCCCGCACGTTCGCTGCACCCTGCGGCAGGACCGCCCTGCTCCGGCAGGCGCCCGTCACCCGCGCGATACACCTCTTGAACAGGATCGATGATAGGACGGACATTCATCATTGTCCGCTGAGTGAATTCACGAAAGTTGCTTTGTTTGTTATCTGTTACGGATAGGGAGGCTCCTGTATTTTAATTGTTTGTTTTTATATGTTATTGTTTGTGGGTCTAGCTCTAGACCTTAAATTATTATTAAGTATTTAAAATTATGTTAAGTAGCTACACTATTGAATTGGTTGTAACTGTAATAATAGTGTTAGTTTTTTGTAAATAAATAAATAAATAAATAAATAAAATAAATAAAATTTGATTTACTCCTAACCCAAGCTTCAGAACGCCTAATCGCAATGCGGTGTCTTTCCCAAGTAGATTCCGGGTCCCGTTCTGGATTACATAAATGGTACTTTTCTCAGACCGTGTTCCGACATTAAATACCGCCTCAAATGAGCCTTTAACTTGTAAGGGCTCCACGCACCCGTAAGCCATAAGCATTTTATTGGGCTCCTTGATTTGTTTGCAGCAATTCACTTTATTATTTTTTAAGTATTCCCAAGCCTTATCTGTTATCAAATTGAGTTTGCAACCTGAATCTATTAGCATCTCTAGTTTGACATTGCCTACGTTGCAATCTATCGTTGCGTCGTCGCTGACATTGAAAACATACTGAACTTCTTCATCTGGTCCTTCTAGCGAATTTATTGTATCTCCTTGCCGTAATCTCTTCAAATTGTTTCTATTCCACGTTGGTCCCTGTTCTATTTTCCGTTTCAATTGGTTTGATTTAGTTTTGCAACATCTTTGATAGTGGCCCAATTTACCGCAAGCATGGCATTTTTTCTCCTTAGCTGGGCATTTTAAATCATTCGGGCTGTGAGTAAAGTTACCACATCTACCACATTTTGGTTTACTGGTTCCTTCTTCAACCCTCCTATCATTCTTGATAACCCTTGTATTTCGGTTGATTATAGAATTCACATTCTCATCCTTCGTGTTTTCCTTAATTTTCTGTTCGTAGCATGATAACTGTTGATTTACCACTTCTAATGTATTTGCTTCTGTGATTACTTTGTCTAAAGTCACCGTCTCTCCCATTATCAATATCTTCTTCCGCAGCTCTGACGATTGGCACCGTTCAATTATTTGATCTATTATGTGATCGTCCGGCTTATCAAACTTACATTTACTCGCTTGGTCCCTTAACTTAACCAAAAACTTCTCGAAACTTTCACCTTCATCCTGCTTAATTAATCGGAAGACATGCCTCTCAAAAGTTTTGTTCTGTTTAGGTCGGAAGAAATTATCTAATGCTTCAACGGCTACTTGAAATTCATCTGTTTCTGGAGTCACAGCGCTTGCACATGGAAGATTGTAAAAAATGTCCTGTAGTCCAGTACCTCCTAGCAATAGCAACGTCGCTCTTTTCTTCGATGGAGACTTTATATCAGCTGCTTCAAGGTAGATTTCTAATGATCTCTTCCATTTCTCCCATCGTAATCCTACAGAAGCGTTATCGCCTTCGAGATCTAATTTTTCTGGAGCTGGCAGCATGTTCGCCATAGTTGTTGGGGCGCCCTGAAAATATTCATCCAATTTAATGGAACGCTAACGCCAATTGAATGGTCTTTTTTATTTATTTGCATCTCCAATTTAATGGAATAACTCCTCCAATTTAATGGAAGCACTAATCCAATTTAATGGAATCATAATTATCTCCAATTTAATGGAAATCCATGTCATCAATTCAATGATAACCAATTACTACCAATTTAATGGAAGTCCGAAGCATATCTTTGTTGTTATTTTACTAACCTAGCTGTATTATGTTATATCTCATTCTGCAATAATCCGAATTAACTCTACATTGACTGTACATCGACTCTACATTGACTCTACATTGACTCTACATTGACTCTACATTGACTCTACATTGACTCTACATTGACTCTACATTGACTCTACATTGACTCTACATTGACTCTACATTGACTCTACATTGACTCTACATTGACTCTACATCGACTCTACATCGACTCTACATTGACTCTACATTGACTCTACATTGACTCTACATTGACTCTACATTGACTCTACATTGACTCTACATTGACTCTACATTGACTCTACATTGACTCTACATCGACTCTACATTGACTCTACATTGACTCTACATCGACTCTACATTTACTCTACATTGACTCTAGCACTGGTACCTACTTAAAGACTACACAGTAAATACCAAATATTATATTGGAAACATAATGTATGTAAATAAGATTATTTAATGGCGTGGCGTCAGCCATTATCAAGTTATTGGCAACTTAATATAAAAATGTAAGACTACCCTCACCAAAAAATGTTTTGATTACATAGCCATTTTTATAATATTTCATTGAAATTCATAACTAATGAAACTAATCAATTAATAAGATATTGAAAAACGAACTTGATGATCACATCTGCTATGATCTCAACATTTTTTAACGTTTGTAAGCTAGTTACCACATAATGTAATTTGTTTTGCTGAATAATCCACATTTCTCCTAACCAAAGTTTTGTACATAGGTAAATATAACTTTCACTGACCTTTCTCCTCGTCGCCACTTGTAGGGTCTACAATTATATCGGGTATAGCTGCACAGAACGCAATACCTATGGCTCACTGTAACACCAAGCCGCACGTGCAGGCACACGTCCAGTCGGCTCACCGGTCAAACACAGACTGACTCAGCCCGCCACCGACGTGCAACCTCACTACTTGTGTACATGAGACAAGGCGTTATATCTACTGTATAGATACAAACACTACACCCCCTCTCATACTAACAATACCTAACACTCACAAACTTTCGACTTTATAATATTATTAGTAGGATTAGTTCGTTTAGAAGATTAGTGAATTTAGTCATCTGTACAATGGTTGTCATTACGTTGAACTTAATACGGTTTGATAACCGTTTTTTGTTTTGTTTTTATATGACCTTCACCATCTTGTTCGAATATTGTTACTCTAAGGGTCCACTCCAGATAATCATTTATCTGCTTCTAAAGGTTATTTAGTCGTCTACTAGCCTCAGCTTAAGGGGTTCTTCCATTACTCCTCGGTAGGAGACCAACGTAATTTGTAACTCAAATGTGGCATCTTACTTACAAAGTTTCGACTCCTAAACAAATCAGAGACGATTCGGAGTTGCGTCTCTAACTAAATTAAAAGCTGAAACTGGAGTTTTCAGGAGTTACCAACGAAGCTGGTGGTAGATTCCTAATTCACATATTTTAGTATGTTAAAATGTAACTCTTTAATAAATATGGCATGCCATCACTATCAGTCCATCTACGAGTATTATAATTATCAAATTCCAACACTTTTAGATAATCATTGTAGATAAGATATAACACACCCTTTATAATTTATTTCTAGGAACCGTAAGTTTAGTTTCACCTTTATCCAAATATTGCAAATGACCTTAGGACAATCCCGAATTTCCACTAGATGCTTAGCTTATAGCCAGCCCTCTTATAACAAACTTGGTAACGAAACAATCATATTTCCCTCCCTATTGTGCCAGTATTTCGAATAACTGAGCGATGCGTGGCCGTTATTATTAAGAGGAATAACTGAAGAAAAAAACAGCGCAGAAAACCTTGAAAGTTGCAAAAACCGTAAGCCTAGTCCAGCGGCCACTGTTAATATTTCCGACAATATTTCATCTTGATACGAAAACTTGAGTGACGTCAGATGCGAACCGCTACGAGGGAAAATGATAAATTATCGCGCGTTTGCTTTTAATAATGTTTCGGGAGAAATAGTAGGGCGAAATAACAGTTTTTGAAAATCCCGAATAGTGATAAATAAGGAAACAGAAAAAAACATTAAGTACAAATTACCTATTCATTTTAGGGTGTCGTGGTACCGGAAATCGAATCGGTTGTACTCGATAATAATAATATGTGGGGACTTCTCACACATGGCCATCCGACTCCAAGCAGAACCTGTGTTATGGGTATCCGACAGCTGATATATCTACACAAATACATAGGTAGATAGATACTAAATATAAATCGTCGCAGTCGTAGAACAATGACGGATCTGCAAAACAGCAACTTTACAGGAGAGCCAGTTAAAGTTTTTAAACAACGTTTTGTTCGATAAAATGAAAACGGCTGAAGCAATTCATTTGAAATTTGGTCACATTATTATACGAATGGACTTTTGCAATATAGCCTGTATAATTAGTCTGTAATAAGTCTAGGTTTCCTGAAAAATCAGATAGGTCATTGTTCTATGTATCCTACTATGTCGCATTATATGATACGTCGTTATTTTACGGACTTTTATTGCGTATCTAATGGCGTATTATACTTTTCGTCGTTGTTTTAGGGAATATATGGAAAAATTCAAAGATGGATCTTTAAATAACCTATTTAGGAGGGTGCTGATTGCGCTATATTATTTTTTGTTTAGGTCCTAATTTTTTTCACAAAATACAATTATTTTATAAAATGTTTTTTGAAGACCCCATTGTGTCCAAGCATCAGTCAATAATCATCCAATGCTAAACATAGGCCTCTCCCAAGGAGCTCCACAACACTCGGTCCTCGGGCTTCCTCATCCAGCCACTACTGGCTACCAGCCTACGGTTGTCCTTATTTGTGACTCGAGAATTCGTCGACCCCAACGGTTATCGGTTCTTCGGCAGATATAGCCATGCCCACTGCCACTTCAGCTTGCACATTTTGACAGCTATGTCGGTAACCTTAGTCCTCTGACGGATACCCTCATTTCTGATACGATCCATTAGAGAAACCCCAAGCATAGCACGCTGAGCGACTTTAAATCGGTGGACCAGTACTACCGTCAGTGCCCACCTATCTGCCCCATACGTCATCACTAGCAAGATGCACTGGTTGAAGAAGACTTTTGTCTTCAGGCTCTAATGATAAAAGTCTTCTTCTCTGATCAGGGATGGCCGAGGAGAATATGTGACGGAGTTTCCCAACTCAATTGTGACATTTGTGACCCTTTGCTGGGCAAAGGTCTCTTCCTGGGTCTTCCAGCTATCCCTGTTCATGGCCTCCTCATTCCAGTTCCTACTAAACACGTCTAGGTCATCCCGTTATCTTCTTCTGGGTCTGCCCTTGTGCCGGCGGCCGTTATCGGCTACCCATTTGGTAGCATTTTTACCCTACCTATCCGGCTGCATACGACAGACGTGCGCCGCCCAGTCTCACTTCAGTTTGGCGGTCTTAGCACCCACGATGAAGGACGCTATCTCGCCCAAATCAATCCAGTCAGCAGCACCCAAATAAATTACTCATTGACATATTGTATTTCCTGCCTCTATTTCCTATCTACCTCAACCCTACGTTTCGTGCTGTTGGTCATATCTGTTGTCTTCGAACGGTTCACCTTTAATCCAACTTCAAAGCTTGCTGTGGATAGCTCTCGCAACATTTGTTGGAGCTCGGGCGTTGAGTGGGAGAATAGGGCAATATCGTCCGCAAAACCGAGGTTTGACCATTTTTTACTTCCGAAATTGATGTCCTTGTCCTCCCAGGACTGTGTCAACTTCTTGAAGACCTCTTTGAGGAAAATTGTAAAGCGTGTACAGCGAGGGCCGCCTTGTATGACACCCTTTTCAATCGAAAACGTTGGACCAGTACCAGGTTTTTCCAATTTCACGTTGGCTGAGCTGTTTATGTAGATAGTACCAACGAGTTCGATGTAGGTTGGATGAATTTTGTGGTGTTAAGAGCGGAAAGTATTGCTTGATGGTAGATACTGTCGAAACCTTTTGTATAGTCAATAAATATATGGTAAAGTGGTGTGTGAACTTTTCAATAATCTGATTGAGCGTGTATAGAGGGTTCACGGTAGAATAACTAGGTCGGAAACCGGCTTGTTCTGGTGGTTGATGTTAGTTCAGCAGAAAACGAATGCGATTGTGAATTATTTATACATGTGTGTTGTCAAGCTAACGGGTCTATAGTTTCCGAGGTCGGATTTCTCACCCTTTTTATGGAGAAGTAAGTATAATGTGAGAAATACAGAATTAACGGGGAATTTTTACTGAAATTAATACGTGAATAAAGTGGGCTCACCTATTTTTAAGAGGAAAAGCCCCAGTATCAATCGAATGCTGGTGATTGTGAAACAGCTGAGGAAAATTATCATCCCCAAGCAGTTCAAGATGATCCTTACATAGCTACGGATAAGATGATACCAATTTCCTTAATTATTTACTGCCGCAAACAGTAAATTCACTGCTGTCCGATCACGTTGACTCCCCCGCGATGCCATTCACTCCTAGAACTAGAGAATTTACTGATTGTGGTCAATGAAGGAAATTGCTGTCATCTTATCCGTAGCCATGTAAGGATCCTCTCAAACTGCTTCGCGATGGTCATTATCCTCAGCTGTTTGACAACCAGCATTCGGTTGATGCTAAGACTTTCCCTTTGCAGTTGATGTAACGGTAGCTGTTAATACAGAAATTCAATGTTTGATGTGGATTCTACGGCTGACTTGATTTGTATGTTTGGTAACTCATGCAAATGGCTGGAAAAACATAATTCCAAACCTACCCGCATGGTACCGTGCTCCCATCGTCACCTGCCTCTGGCAGTAGAGTTGATGAACAAAAAAAGTACTTAAGTACATAATTTTACATTGTTTTTTAGCACATAGTTTTAAAAACATAATAAAATAGCAAAAATACACTGAAAAATCATAAATTTATTTATTTTCCATTGAAAATACGTAATATAATGAAAGAACAACGACGTATCCTAAAATAATTCCAAAGAATAACGACGGTTATCTACACACGTCTACCACTTATCCATAGAACAATCACGGTATATACAAAACACCAATAGTTAGGACAAAGAACATAGTCGCATTTGAAATACCGTCACTAAATTTAACAAACAAACAATAATGTTTTTTTAATACACCGTACCTAATTATAACTAACTTCTCAATGATTTTAGCGAAAACTAGGGCTTTTATTTTTTTTAAACAAAGTTCCAAGAATAACGACGGATTTAAGAGACCGTCTTTGTTCTATGGGAGAAGTATTAAAAAAATATTTACTTGGAAAATAGAACTTTTTAAATAATAATTAAAGCAAAAAACATTTTAAGTACTCATTACGTGTTCCATGTGCTCCTACAGAGAACACTGACAGAACAAACAAACCGTCGCGCGGCAGCGGGTCGCGGGGGGCGAGGGTCACCGCGGAACATGGACGGGACGGCACAAGCGCCCATGTTCTACGCGAAAAAATCAAAACCGTCAGTGTTCGACTCTGTATTTCGCTTATTATAAAAGATTTAAAAAAAAACTTTTGTTGTATAGGTAAATAATGAAATTTTAAAGAAGAATCTGCAATAATCCGAAAATCGAAAAAAATCAGATCCGTCACTGTTCTACGACTGCGACGAAATATCAACACCCAAGACCCGAGTACAAATATCTGTCTGTGAACAAATATCTGCTCCGGCCGGGAATCGAACCCGGGACCTTCGGCTTAGCAGTCAGGGTCACTAACCACTACACCATTCAGCCGTCAATGTCGGATATGCAACTATTCCATAAGTGAAGCATTTTTGCCCATTAATAATGTTTTTTGAAGCCATCAAGTAGATAACCCCCTTATTCATAAAAAAGTTACTGGACGGATTAGCTATTGAACTGTTTTGTCACTCTCTGTCAAAGAACAAATTGTTGTCTGTCAGAGAGGGACAGAACAGTTCAATAGTTAATCCGTTCAGTAACTTTTTTTATGAATAAGGGGGTAAGTATTTACGCACAGAGTTGGTATATAGTACATACTTATGTATCATCTATGTACATACTACAGCGAGCACACAGCCGTCGCTGCAGGGACATCTCTCAAAGTTTGCACTCGCACTGGGCACGATTCTAGTAGTTGCGGTACAGCCAACGCACAGCTACCTTACCACCACCGCACATTAGCATACAATGCTTATACTCTGTCCATTATATTATTGGTTTTTTGACATTCGAAATCCCATACATATTTGACGACTGCAAAGGAAAACCAACTTTACTTACCAGACATAAGGAAACGTCTAAAATACAATAACATAGTGGAAGCTCTATAAGTAGCATGGCTGATCTGTCAAATCTGACGTAGCCTCAGCTATTGCAACACCCAGGCTTGCTACTCCAGTTTTCTCGGGACCTAGGCTGGCTGAGCTGAAATCAAGGGGATATGTACAAAGGTTCCACTCGAGAGAGCCACGTAAGGAACTTCGTCCCCTCTCAGAATAGAATTGAATAGAATCTGACGTTGCTTGTATGGATCCTGCTGCCGCTTCACGGGTTCGTTATCGACGTAGGTCAATGGGATACGGATTGGCGATGTAACGGGAAAAAAATACACTGAGATTATACAAATGTGGAATCAGCTTTGGGAGTACACTTTTTCCAGCAGTGGAGGAATTTTGAAGCACACAATACAATACTCAATAGTTTGTGTGTGTTATAATAATGAATCTACATTTCCTTTTAACATGTACACTACACCCAATCTCAGGTCTTATTCCCTCCATCCAAAGGTTGTCTGGCAGAGATCACTTTTAGTGATAAGATAGCCTTTTGTACCCTAATTAAGTTATAATTTGTTATACATATGATTCTTTGTTGGTGTGCAAATAAAGCGTATTCTATCTATCTATCTATCTACTCGTATGTCTGTAGTACCTAGTGAAAACATTTAGTGGAATACAGCTCTCAGGCCATAACTCACGCCTATAGTCAGACTTTCAAGCAAACATTCATTATCTTGTAGGGAAACTGGAAATATGGGCCCGGAGCTGTGTCGCTGGGACTTCACAAGTTTTAATGTTATTCATCTTGCCATTACGCACGCACGCTACAACGATTTAATGAAAGAAAGTATTATTTTGCGTGCCAAGTTCTTAAAGCGTTATGAGTATGTATGTTTTATATTCTATGAAATGCGAGACCTAAGTCCTCAATACGGACTAGGCGCGGTTTTCGCGTCGTAATTTTTCGAAATAAAATACATACTAAAATTTACAGATTGGTTTAGAGGTGAGTGTATCACTGCTGTGCTCGAGGTCCTTGATTCTATCTCGGACTGGGGCAGATATTTGTGTCATTTTTGGTAAAACGATAAATAAGTTAGTATTCAAACTGGTATAACTAGATACTTACTTGTTTTTATACAAACGTTGCTTGAGATACACACTTCGAAATGTCAATCTATAACACCCTTTTGTATCCCCGAGGGTTTATACCCTCCCAGACTACATTGGTACACAGGACAAAGGAGAGTGCAGTAGTAAAGCACCCGTCTTGCCGTCCGTCTGTGCTTTCTTTCGCTGGCTGTCGTGCACTAATTGCTACGTCTTCTCGTAATCTTGTTTCCGCTGTTTATATTTTAGTTTAAACTAATGCTCTGGAGTTCTGGACTTTTTTATGTTTTTCTGTTATTTAAGGACTCACAAAATAGGTGTAAAATCCTTCTTAAAAGTTGTGAAAACTGTGTTTTCTCATTTTTTATCTTAGCTTAAGCATAAGCAGTTTCAAATGAGATTAGCCATCGGTAGGTATTTTTTTACATGTTTATCTTAAATTTAATAACTGACAACCGCCCAACTACCGTCCACCAAATCCCACTAGGCCAGCGTGGTGGACTATGCCTTAAACCCTTCCTTTAATGCAAAGAGAACCGTGGCCCAGCAGTGGGACGTGTTGGGTTGTGAATGTTGTGATGATGAGGTAACAGTATTGTACGCGAAAAGACTGGATCTACTAAACTGTTAAAAAAAATAGGGTCATGGTATTTTGAAGTGTCATCTAAGCTATTTTATTTATTAAAAAAATGGCTTACCCTTTCCAGTTTACCCCAAGATATCCCACTCTTCAAAGAGCCTACGAAAAAAACACCTTTCCTGTTTTAAAACTTACATTTCAGTCCTCAAACAAAACAGGGTCCCGAAGTTTCCTAGCGGTCTTTCTTCTTGTAAATAATTCTAGAAGTGGACCCGTCTTCTTCATACATCTTTAATGTGATGTTATTTATGTTCTGGATGCTACAACCGCCGCTTTATTCTGTGAAATATTTCGCGGGAGAAAAATGAAGCAAGTTTTCGCATAAATAACTTAACTTTAACAGTGATGACGCGTAGACGTTTTGTTGCATAGCTCTCGTGAGTTTCTTGTGAGATTGTTTTTTTTTTCTTTGGAAACAATAAAGTGTAAAGTACAAGTGCCTATGTGTTTTGAATGATTGCTGGTGATTTGTACATGAGCCTTCTTATTCTAGGTTTTAGAGACTATATATACATAGGTACTAAAGAAATGATAATATATTATGTTTAAAAATGACAGTGTTTTTCATATTTTTTACCCCTACGTAAATGTGTTATTAAATGACTGATCGCTGATGGTTTTCCATGCTAAGATTAAGCATGATATGGGTTCCTTTCCATGAGTTTATTTCATACACACTGTAGATATTGCAAATCTTAAAAATATAATATTACTTATATTATATTTTTGTGTAAAAATTTAAAGAAAAGCTATGTCAAAACTCATTCGTAGCGACCTCTGTTAAGTACAAGTAATTTAAAAGTTTGTTCATTAGAAAGTTTGTTCTACGAAAGAACTCGCTCGCTTCTTTTAATTTCGTTTCTAGTTAATTTTCGGATGAAAAGAGATGAAAACTAACAATGTTTTAAATTTTCTCTTTTGTTATGAAAGGTGACCCACCTTAAGAAGTTTGGAAAATAGACGAAGTCATTTATCAACACAATCAATTAAATATGAAATACACCTGCTTACCGAACGAATTGATGTTTTTAATCTGTGTTGTTAGTAACTCCAAATATTATTACACCATAATATAATGCTTATATATAAATACCTAGTTACCTAAGTACTTTATCAATGCACAATTTAGAAAGCATTCTTACTTGTAATAGTAACCATCGGCCTAAATGCTTCACTTAAAACAGTGAGAAGAAGTATTCTAGACGCTTTCGGAGCTACAGCGTATCGCCTAAGTCCCTTATCGCGACGGCATAGCAGTCCTTTTGACGAAACACAAACAGTAGGGAAAGTTTCCAACTGGATTTTCACCTAACTCTGTTGACACATTCCTCGTCCTGAGACTGTGTGTTCCACGTCGGGACTGCGGGGTTGGGTACGGGAATATTTTCGATGATACAACACAGAATATGTATACGATATACTTTCTAATTGGATAAATTTTTAGGTAGGTATGTAAACTTTCATCAACATGGCGCTTATAAAAATATAGAAAATATGTAATTTTAGATTTCAAACATTCAGACAGATCACTATATCCTCTTTCATAGGCTTATTATCATACAGGGTGTCGCAAAAGTCAGCAGGGTCCTTGAAAAATTCCAAAGACCACCTATAAGAGTTAACATAAATTACGAGTGGTTCGTAAGTCATAGTAAACGGAGTTTACACCGTATATTTTCCTATTATATCTATTACTTTATTTTCCTCCAGCATCTTATATCACATGTCCTAACCTCGTCGCCATTACGTGGAACCGCCCGGAAAAGTTCCGAGCAGTAATTAAAGCGACGAAAACAGTTTTAAGGAATCTTTATTAGCTTACGGGAAGTTTCGTTCGTCTGTCTGTGTTGGTATTCACGGCGGCACAATGTCTCCGTCACAGTGGGAACTCGTCCAAGTGTATGTTCTTTGAGGAACACTCGAATATTTCATTGTTGTAATAAAATTGGGAATGCGAGTGTGATTAAATTTGTAGTCGTGTGAATTTTAATGTCTATTTATTGACATATAGAAAAAAAAACACTCATCAAAGGTTTTCCAAACTGGACGTGTGTTTTTCCACCATTCAAAGTAGAGCGACAAAGTTTTTTTGTTGTTTAAAAAAACACTTCTTTTCAACTACATTAAAAAACTGCCTACATAAAGAATGTTAAGACATATTATTATAGGTACTTAGTAAAGTTATGAACATAGTTATTTTGAATAGTCTTTATCGTGTTAAATGAATTCAGCAGAACGTAGATTTGTTCTCGTATCGTATCCACACACGTGAAGTTGTTGAAAAGAGCAGAACACAATTTCGTCACATAAAGAGCACGTTTGTCTGTGCAGTCAACAAGATTTGCCGACGCCAGGGTGACCGAAAGTTGTGTGTTTTGTGGGACACTAGTTTTATAGGTTAAATAAGCAACTTAACTTTGTAAGGAGAAAGAGTGCCATACAAAAAAAACGGTAATTATCTAGTAAAATTTTGGTCATTTTATTGAACGAGGCAGTAGCAATTTGGACTAAGGAAGCTGGTTTTATAGGTTAAATAAGCAACTTAACTTTGTAAGGAGAAAGAGTGCCATACAAAAAAACGGTAATTGTCTAGTAAAATTTTGGTCATTTTATTGAACGAGGCAGTAGCAATTTGGACTAAGGAAGCTGTAAGGCGCTTGCAACTGGGCGGGGGTTCATTTGGTAAAAACGCTAAAAACGGCCGTTTATGGCGAAAACGACATTGGCTTCTAGTGCTTTTACATTCTAGGTAGGTACAGGGTATTGGACGTAGGTTCTATAAAATTCAGGGTAAACACTTTAGTTATGTTTTTTTTTTCAATTGGCGGTTGAAGCCACTCGCTATTGTCCCGAGAGCGAGCTGGACCAAGAAGTTTTTAACTGTTCGTGGACTTTACTCATGATCTACCGTGATTAATGAAGATCCCAGCCTAGACAAAAAAATAATAGGTATCTTCTTTATTCCTGGCACACTTAAACCTTTGCATCGAAATATCCTTCCACCCAAAGGTTGTCTGTCACTTTAAGCGATAAGACCGCAATATGTGTTAAACAAAGTTTTTTGTAATTTTTTCCATGTTTTTTGTGTACTAATAAAGAATTTCTTATCTTTTATTTAATAGGTAGGTATACAATTCATCCAAACACATGGTCACCCTACACGGCAGTTTTAACGAAGAAGCCGCGCCGAGGGCGTCAGCTTTAATTAACACTAGAGTAGGCGCGCTCATTTAACTCCTGGGATGGTCGCGCGGGCTACATATGTAGCCCATTTGTAATGCCTCATAAGCACATATATTTAATAGAAAAGTAAAACACTTTGGAAAATTTCAACTATCATATCTATTTTTAAAATTTAAAATAAAAAACGTTTGAATATTTCCTAATTTTAACAAAGTTTTTAACAAACAAAAACATACTTATAAATATCGATATTATTTGAGACCATCGCACAAATCAGATATATTTTTTAGTTTAGGACACAAAACTTATAAACTGATCATAGTTTCTTACAATATAGGATACAATATAGTAGCAGATGGTGGAAATTTACTCCATTTCATTCCATTCCGGTACTTGTAGCTGATCAAAACTCATGATTATGATGGTGATTTCACATCACATCATCTTCGTCCAAATCTTCTACATAATGTTCACTCTCCGATAAATGAGAATTATCGGAAAGAATTAACGGTACCATAGGACCTTCTTCATCGCTTTCCGTCAAGTTATCACTATTTTCCTCGTCTTCCATAAGCCATCTCCGAATTTGACCTTCGTTCACCGCCATTATTACCTAAAATGATTCCAATTATTTTTTAGTGTTATTAGCCCAAAATAGAACTAACAAAGTAAAAAAAACGTAGAAGTAATATGATACTACATTTCATATAAACGTAAATGTGCATAAAAAACTATAAAATCCAAGAAATAAAACAGAAAACCAGAAAAAAAGACTTACCTAGAACGGTCGCGCGGGCTACATACGTAGCCCAGCAACTTTAGCAACGGTGTTCCTCAGGTCCCCGTGTGCCGGGACAGTGGGCACGCTGCTGGGTCACGCGGGGGTTC
The DNA here is from genome assembly GCF_932276165.1 of Plutella xylostella. NCBI lineage: Eukaryota > Metazoa > Arthropoda > Insecta > Lepidoptera > Plutellidae > Plutella > Plutella xylostella. The sequence continues at coordinate 1,948,845 of NC_063984.1, read as the reverse complement.
GTGAAGAAGGAATACACGGGGGGACAGAGCGCTAGTGCCGTGCGTTCCAGATATTTACAACAAAATTATACCCTGGTCTACACCTGTAGCCCACGCGCCCACTCTAGTGTTAAATATCGGGGACACGACGCCCCGTCTTGTTTCCCTGTTTAGCCTTTTTGTTGCAAAAATGTTGTTAATTTCGCTATTGTTCTTTGCTAACCTCGTTTCAGGGAACTCGGGTGATGGAGACGCCTTTTGTAAGACTTGTCTGGGTGGATTTTGGTGGTTTCCGTTATGCTGGGTTTGGTACGGAGTTTGCTTGGTCCTAGATACTGTCCTGATGCTGCAAGTAACGTGATTCAACGTGGTAACATGAGGTAAGCCCCTAAGCGTCCACCTTTCTGTATCGTATGCAACGGTAGCTTCACATTCAGTATTCTTTGTATAGAAATTCACACAAGATCGTCTACTTCATTGCCATTGCCGATATGTAGCTTTCCGCATCCAATCATTACCTTTCGCAAGTCGTCACCCCAGCTAGGCCGAGGGCGTCCTACACTACCTTTGCCTTATCGTGGTCTCCACTCCAGAACACGGTTATCAATTATCGGTTCATCGACAGATGAGACCAGCTCACTGTCACTTAAGCATTGTAACCTACACGTCCAGACCTTCATGAGTAAACTCGCTAACACCATTGGGAGCGGCAGCGTGGTGAGAAATGGCCCAAGCTTAGAAACTGTGCTAAGTAGGCATTTAGACTAATGCATATTTTAATAAATGGCGAGAAATGGTGAAAGGCTGCGCAATCCTTTTCAAGTCTAGGTTAGTGGAGCTACATCATTATATAGTAGTACTAGAAAATCCTGTGTTAATATGACTTAGGTAGGTACTAAGTGCCGATATTACAACGTGTGGATATTTGAAATCTGAGGGATACAAAATAAGATGCCAGTGTCACTGTTTTAAACGGTTCTACCTTTATTGGCCTAAGATTTATTTGCCTAATCTCATATTGCATAGTAACGTTTGGTCAAAGTCTCGTTTCGCCGAAAATCGTATGGCATAAATCTCTTTTAGTAAAAAGTTATTTCGCATAATTTTGTTTATCCTAATAATGGTATGGCCAAATCTTGAATAGCCTAATAATGCTATGGTATAGGTTATACAAAGTAATAATATTCGTTTGGCGTTAACTTTGATGGGCGTCTGTCTACATAGCGCAAACTGGTGCTTTGTATTGTGGCCGCTATGTGGGAAACGCTTCGCTCCGCTTCGCTGCGCTCCGCTTTGCTTTTGACGATAATGTGCACCTAACACGCTCCTCCTCGCTTTGCTCGTCGTCGCACCTATCTTTAGGTTTAGATCCCATGGGGTTTAATGGCGTTTGTAATCATTATAATGGTTATTCACTTTCGATATTTTGATCATTCAATATCGTGATTTTCGGGATGTAGGAGAAAAATACCACAATTTGTACATTTACAACAAACTGAATATAGTATTTATTAAGATAATATTAGGAGAAACAAGATTATACCAATACGAACAATTTGAGCAAACGAGACTTAGGTGTTTCAAGTTTGTGCCAAAAGAATTTTAGACAAAACGAGTCTTATGCCACATAAGTCTTGACGAAGTGATGATTCTACCAAAAAAGTTTAGACCTTACGAGTTATGCGAAACGAGTTTAGGGCAATAAAGATTCGGCGAGATGAGGGGAACCCGTTTTAAACATAACCGTAAATATAAAATAAAATAAATATAAATATGTGGGGACATCTTCACACACGGCCATCCGACCCCAAGCTAGGCAGAGCCTGTGTTATGGGTATCGGACAGCTGATATATCTACACAAACACATAGATAGATACATATTAAATATAAATATCAACACCCAAGACCCGAGTACAAATATTTGTCTTTAAAAAAATATCTGCCCCAGCCGGGAATCGAACCCGGGACCTTCGGCACAGCAGTCAGGGCCACTAACCTCTACGACATTCGACCGTCAATATTTTATTATTCCAACACATAGGTTAGGTAGGTCTTCTGGCAAGGGACCCAGACCATCGTGGTAGCGGGTAGTGGGCGTTCTAATTTATTTATCCAACACCTTAATTTTTTCTTTATTCATCAGGTAATCCTAAGCTTAGCATAATAATCAAATCATCCGGTAAGACACTGCAGGGTGCCCAAGTTTGGGGAAATTTCACTTCTTATTAACTAAGTTAATACCTTCTCCTTCATACGGTAACTTGGTAAGATTTAGGGGCAAATTGTTCGTGTAGGATGATAATTTGATTGCTGTTTATGTGCCTGTATGTTTATTGCCTTATTTTGTAAGTATGATTGTGTCTTTTGTGAGTTTTTTGTCGCGCATTAAGATTTTATGGTGGTAATATTGGGATTAGAATTCTCGTTGGTGTGTAATTTAATTGGTTTATATGCTCAATATTATTTATACAGACAAATCGTAGTGCAAATTTATCATCAAACTACCTACATATTAAACTCTACATATTAAAAAAGTTGGAAATTTTATATTTTATGAAAAGCCTATTTTATTTTCAAGTGTTACACCCGTTTATACGAGTTTTGTACAACAAACGTCTTGCACAATACACCAATCAATATTAAACTAAATTCTTTGAAAATCTGGACGAAACAGTTGTTAAGAATTCCTTACAAAGTGGTGCCAGTGTTTACTTCAGGTTGAATTCCTGAAATCTTTGAATTATGTAACTTTCAGGGAGGTTTACTCTACTTTGCAGCTTGTACCTACCTAGGGATCTTTTTCTTCTTTATCTTTGAGGTAGAGGTAGTAACCTATTCGAACTCTGTTCCTTCAAAAAAACTTGTCCTAAATACGAGTTTGGTACTCTATGACATCCAAGTAAGCACTAAGAAATGCACTAAAAATAACGGGTAACACAGCCTATAAAAGACGTTCACTTCTTGTTTACATTCTAAAGAAAATATAAAACATAAACATGATAATTAGAACTAATGAATTAATTGGGTTCCATACCCTTCTAATGCAAGTACTTATTCGATATCGACATTTCGTATACGATTTTTTATTACATACATGAATTCACCTGCAGTATGATTCATATTGTTTTACTAGGACGTTATTAAGGATGGTATCAACACAATTTTGTTGTTGATTGAATATCTACTGTATGTGAGGAAATTTGCTTGCCTTAGTTTATTAGAAATGTATGATATTTTATAATGCAGGTGCTGTATTGTGTAGGGTGACCACACAAAAGCGCCAGCTACAGATTTTTCCCTTGCACAAAACTTATAAATAATCCAATTAAAATTTACCGCTCACAACATTTTTCAAAGGATTTCTTACTTACAAAGAAACGCGTTGGCGATAGACTTGCTTTAAAAAACACACTAAACAGTTATTCCATGCAATATTTTCAAAAAGCCAACCGCTTAAGTATTTTTCTGTTCCAAATTTTTTACACAAAACATTTAAATGGAGTTACAATTTTAAAAGACGTCTCTTTTATAATGAAATGCACGAAAGTAGACATTATTCTTTAAGAGTGCCGTTTTAAAGCTGGGTGTCCCGCGTCGCAAAGGCTTTACTTTGCTAAATATTATAAAAATGTTCGTTATATTCCACTGGAAGCCCTCACCGGGCGCCTCAAAGGGTGAATCTGGTTAAAGTTAATGAATGTCCCGCCCAAATTAGGCACTAACATTGCCACCTTAGTACCTAGGAGGGAATAATTTAAGTTGAAGTCTTCCAGGGTGGATTTTTGAACCTTGATAGTAGTTATGTATAAAAATAAATGGAACTATAGTATCAGTGGACTTCTAGTCGGCAGATTATACAAAAAAAAATAGAATTGTATATACATCGTGTTGCAAAAGTGATACAGTAAGCTAAAGAGTGTAAGAACATAATACCTTGAAACTTCAGACAATCTAATAACAAAGACCGTGGTTTATCAGCAGAATACTAGTTGGTAGGTAAATACCAAGCACATTTTTTTATTTACCACAGCCCAACCCTTAAAAACACAGCTATACCTATTTTTTTCATATACATAGAAAAGGGAAGTAAACACAGGTAAACTTTTTCACTAACTCACTCACTCGTTCACTGACTCGCCGAGTCATTCAAATATACTTACATAGTATATGATGTGGTTCTACTAACTCCGTATAAAGCTGTGTTTCAATTAAAATACAACTTGTACCTTTGAGGGTCTCAGTAACTGCATGTTATTGCGCGCAGTTCAGAATAGGATACACAATGACATGTATTGTGTGAGATTGCGTTACTGCGGAGATAATAGCGAGTGTTGAGATATTCTCCGCTTGAAACCTGCCCTATTTATTAAGTTACCTAAAAAAATTGAAATATCTGGGGGCACGGCAGTGCTGGGGGCACTGCCGTGCCCCAATTTTAGCCTATGTTCTTTCCCACGGTCTAGATCGTATGTATACCAAATTTCATTCAAATCCGTTCAGTAGTTTTGGCGTGAAAGAGTAACAGACAGACAGGCACAGTTACTTTTGAATCGGGGGCACGGCAGTGCCCCCACCAAGTCGAGCAAAAAAGCGGCACGGCCGTACCATCCTTTTCTCGAAGCAACTCAGGCCATTTTCGACCCCCTGTAACTTCGTTGTGGATAAAACTAGATGACTGAATTTTCACTAACCATGCAGGCATTGTAAAGACACGGTATACGAGGGGAGGTCCAAAAGTTCGCGGAATGGAAGTGAAGGGAGGGGGATACCTGTGCTCGTTATATACCATACTAATCAGCAACTAATTACGAGTATATAAGCCAAATTTAAACCCTTTACATTCATTAACCGCTGAACTATCACCCCGACAACGACTTAAACCGGAAATAAACTGCAACAATGGAGCAAATTGAACAAAGAGCCGTCATCAAGTTCCTCACCAAACAAGGAAAAAGTCCAAAAATGATAATGGAAGAAATGGAAGCTGTTTACGGAACTCAATGTCCTTCGAAGACAATGATCTACAAGTGGAATGGACTTTTCAAACATGGAAGAGAGTCAATTGAAGATGACCCCCGCTCCGGACGCCCCGTGGAGGTCACGACGTCGGATATCGTCGAAAAAATCGAAAAACTTGTAGTGGAGGATGCCAGATTAAAGAAGAAACAATTATCTGCGTTAACTGGCGTATCCGAAACTACCATTTTAAGAATATTACACGACCATCTTGGCATGACAAAAGTAAGCGCAAGATGGGTGCCAAGAATGCTCACGCCCGTTCAAAGGAAACAGCGAGTCGACGCGTCAAAGCACTTTTTGGAGCTGTGTGGTGAAGAACCGGCTGCAGTTTTGGACCGAATTGTTACTGGTGACGAAACTTGGGTGCATCATTATGAACCTGAGTCGAAACAAGAATCGATGCAATGGCATAAAAAAGGTACGCCACCCCCCAAGAAGTTCAAGGTGTCAGAATCGGTCGGGAAGATTATGGCTACAGTTTTCTGGGACACTGAAGGAATTTTGTTGATCGATTACAAAGAAAAAGGTGTCAACATAACCGGAACATACTACGCATCGCTCCTGCAAAAGTTAAAGGAGGCTATCAAAGAAAAGAGACGAGGAAAATGGTCCCGTGGGGTCCTTCTTCTGCACGACAACGCGCCCGTTCACAAGTGCCACACTGCGACGGCTGCCTTATTCAATTGTGGATACGAATCGCTAATTCATCCACCTTACAGTCCAGACCTGGCCCCTAGCGATTATTATTTGTTTCCAAAATTGAAAAAAGAGCTCAGGGGTAGAAAATTTTCAGTGGATGAAGAGTTGAAGGAAGCAATTTCGAGTCATTTTGAGGGGAAGTCAAAAAAATATTTTTATGAGGGTATAGAAAAGCTAATTGCAAGATCTAATAAATGTATTACAAATTTCATTCAATTTGAACCAGTAGTTTAAGAATTATAACGGGTCAAAGTTTCTTAATTTTGTCACTGACTCACTCACTCACTCACCGATCATAAAAATTCTAAGGCACTTCTAGCAGACCTAGAAGCTTCAAATTCGGAATATAAGTACCTAGTGTTTGGTTTATGAATCAAGGGAAAACTAAAATATTTGGGGGCGCGGCAGTGCCCCCAAAGTAAATATAGGCGCACGGTAGTGCCCCTGCCAAATCGAGTAAAAAATTCCCGCATGCAAATTAAATCCGCAAAGGATGGATTACCTACCTACGGACAAAGCACATCAGGCTACCAGTGCTACCACTTATAGTCAAATTTTCTTAATGTACAATGAACTTCTTACAAAATGCCTGCGACATTACTATCAGGTATTCTACTATGAACAGGCACTTAGCACAAGCAGCCTAACGTCAGTCCGATGTTGATTAATATAGCGCGAGACGCGTGTGTAATATTTGCACACGCCCTTTTTTTACTTATAAGTGGGTCTGGGAAAAAAAATAATCATAATATAGGTACCTACCTAAGGTACTTGTAATTTCTGTTGGTCCCTAATTGCGTCACGTTACAAGAACTGACCCCTTAGCATGAATTTTCATGATGAACTCATCGAGAAGTAGAATTCATCGAGTAATTTTGTATGAAAATATGAACAGCGCCCCTGGCGGTCGGTAGCAGAACTAAAATTTCCCTACAAAATTCATCGAGTAATTTCACGTCACGTTCACGATGAAAATTCATGCTAAGGGGTCTGAAGGGTTTTAGAGATATTTTGAAAAAAAAAACTATATTATTAAAGATATATTTATCATGCTTAGTGGGTACTAAAACAAGCAACCAAAATATAAAATGAAATAATCGGTTCAATAAAATTAGTCAATAATTGAATCACCGCCGTAACTCACAAGGGATCGATTATGAAATTACAACATTCCTATGAAATTCGAGCAATTTTAGACCTGTATAAAGGCTGTATAGTTGAAGTAGCCTCTGGGCATGATGTCCATATGGTTAAGTCAGAATATAGAAGAATAATTACGGTCTATTCATCATCATCATTTGAACCTTAGATAATGAATCTTAATTAAATACTAACCTTCACGTTTCATAACAACGCACAATATTAGTCTCTGCATCTTGATTAAATAAAATGGATTAGTATGTAAAGTCTGTTTTTAATCTCAGATAAGTACACGATAGGCCTCCTCGAGTAACTGAGTTTGCCATAGACAGTAGACAAACCACAAAGCTTGCTTTGTGAGACAAACCCACTAACCCTTTATACTCAAATTTTTAATCCCGTGGAATTCTGACATTTCATAAGTGATGCTACTAAAAAAGCTCTTTACCGAAATAATGAAAAATTTGGATCCATTTGAGGGCAATATTTTTTGTAATGTTTAATGACATGTGAAAAATTGGCAACTGTCAGAATTCCGCGGGATTAAAAAAATTAGTTTAAACTATAATATTTACTAATACACTACAAACACAATAAAAATAAAATGAGAGGCTAAAACAAAATAATATAAATTTTATTTTAATAGTGTGTCGGTCGGTACGGTTGTAGACGACTAACTGCACACACATGTCAAACATAAATTCTTTAAAAACACACTTTAATTTCCATAAAATATGCACTCTAAAAATATCGGCCTTTACAACCCCATTTTAGTAAATAAAATAGGGTAGGTATAAGTAGGAACAACACAATCAACCTAGAGATAGCGCTATGTTTTAATTTACCGGATTCAACTTCAGATGGCGTTACTAGTCACAAAAGTCAACTTAGAAAGCTCGTCGAGGGATAAAAGCTACCTAAATAATTATTTAACACAAAAATTGTACCAAATATTGATTTCAAATTTTAATCGTTTCCATAATTAAAATAAAAAAAAATAATGAATCAAAAAGAAGTCGCCCCCGGGTGGGCTCGAACCACCAACCTTTCGGTTAACAGCCGAACGCGCTAGCCAATTGCGCCACGGAGGCGTTGGATGAGTTGCTGAAAATATACTATAAAACATAAAGCCCACAAAAATACTACTTTGGCATATGGCATGTGTATTAAAGTTATTTTTTTTATTTTATTTTATTTTTTTTAGGAAAACTTAACTAAGTAAATATAATAATCTAAAAATAAACTAAAGATAACTTAGGTCTAACAAGTTTCCACCTTTAGGTTGTTACCTGTTAGCAATCACATTTTGATTTTTGAATTCATTTTTATCGTATCGTGACGTCATATTAATATTTACATATCAGGATTCCGGATCATTTAGGTATTTTTATTGAATTCACCTAGCGATTAGTTATAATAATATTGTGAGTAGGTTTAGCCCCAGTTTCACCATACTCCGTTAAATCATAACAAGGGTTTAGTTGTTGATTTTTGACACATTTGTCAAGAATTTAATATGAAGATGACCCATCATTGATGACGTTTACGATTACTCACGATTCATTAAGTTCGAGGGATATATTATAATATAAGTTCCCAGAATTATTTAATTTGCCTCGTGGGTTACCTGTCAAGTAAATTTATTAGCGCTGGCAGATATTTATTGCCGTAGATGTATATTGCATTGGTTGGTGACCCTTAACATTATCGTCATCTCTCTATCTTTTAATAATTAAGTAAATACCTACATCAAACAAATATTAACACTGGTTGCTACGTTATAATGTAGAAGTAAGTACATAATATATTATTATTACGAGTATACTTACTGTGTATGAGCTCAACCCAATGCAACAAAAAAAGAATTTTCAAAATCGGTCCATAAATGGCGGAGTAATCGGTGAACATACATAAAAAAAACATACAGACGAATTGAGAACCTCCTCCTTTTTTCGAAGTCGGTTAAAAAGATAATTAATATGCTGTCGACAGTGATAGCATGTTTTTTATTTATCCCACAGGCAGCTCTTATCCAGACATTGTGAAACATGCCTTAAATTACCTAATTAGAAGCGTTATTACACCTACCTCGGTACCTAAGTATAACAATTATTTTATGAGAATGGTTAAGTCATTTAATATAAATTGTCATATAGATTCTATAACGATAAAAGATAGGTAATAAAATTAGACGGAATAGTCCTCTGATTACAATAACCTAGTAGACTAAACACCGAATAACTCTTGGATGACTAGACTAACTAATAAATCTTGGATGACTAAGAGACCTTGGCCACAGCAAGTGTGTTAAAATCATCGGCCTTGATTTATGCCACTACTTAATCTTAGGACTTCAGTATCTTGGGCATTTTGTATCCTTACTAGGAATACTCGTTAAATAAATGAGAATTCCTACAATTGTTTTATTTATGAGTATTATTTTGACAAAACTATAAGTAAAAAATATACCGTCTATGTTGTACATTTCCTTGTGTAATTTATGTTTGTGTGTGCAATAAAGAATTGTCTATCTATCTATCTATATATGTATAATCAAGGAACTAGGTAGTCTGTGGTTTTGTCTGCAAATAATCCAATTAACCAACCGATTAGGAACATTAGTTAAAGTTTACCCCATAAGTATAGGGCTTAGCGCAAAAGGACCACCAACCACAGCCTCTGGTAGAGACGTGTATTTTCCGTGGGCCAGTGCTGGGCATGTATTAATTTGCGACTTTGTCTTTGATTTGGTAGTTTGTCGCGGGGACTTGTCGTCGACACGATAAGAAAAAGACCAGAGGGTCTAGTACAGGTTTCTTAGATTGTCGGAAACTATAAAAGTTTACGTTTTCTCGCAGACAAAGTGGCGCCTCTAGCGGAAACTATAATGCAACTTTTGACAGATAATGTGTGCCGTTGTCAGAAGAAAACGTAAACTTTTATAGTTTTAAAAATTGCAAAACCTGTACTAGACGTACAGACTGTTTGCGCCGACCCTAAGATGCACACGCAGCCCGCATAAAAGTCCAGAAAAGTGCCAAAATTCCGCTCCGAATCACAATAACGTGTAACCTAATAAAGATCGTATAACACACCAGAGATTATGTGTGGAGCTGTGGAGTAAGCCAAGAGCATGCAATTGTCACGCGATAAAGAACTCTATGCGCAGTGCTAACACGGCTATGGCAATCAGAATTCGCTGCTTCTCTGCCCGATTACACGTTGGATGCACTAGGCCTTGAGCCGTTGACCCTATCTGCTGCCGGGACCGTTGAAAAAATAAAAAAAAAACTAATGAAAAATATTCACCGGTCTAAATTGAAAAAAAAGTAATATTATAAAAATACACATTTTTTTTAAAATTAGATTATAAGAATAAATTTCCCAGACATTTGCTTTATGTATACGATATGTATGTGTTATAAAGTTATAACAATTTTAAAAGTGTGGCTGCTGAAGAGCTTACCATAATTTGGCAAACGTCGTAATTATCTTCATTTTTGCATTACCACCGGCGAATAGAAATTAGTACCTAAGTAGGTACACGTATAAACGATTTTCACATTATCTGTCTTTCCTATTGGATATCAAGCAAAAACCCGAGCACTTGTCAGAAAAATTGGGTCCAATTCGCTGGGCCGTATGGACTCATTCTTCAAAACTTGGATTGGATCCAACTTGTTTGAGTTATCGTCGCCCCCCCTCTCGAGCTTGCCCCTCCAATAAAATAGTTTGAATTCAAGTATTATCCCACCATTTTACTTTCGGATCGGTTGTCTAAAACAGCTGATAAGTGGTCTTTGGTTTTGATGGATGTTTTATTTGGGATCGCACCGGAATACCAAGTGGGTTCGCGTCTTATTTATTCCCGAACTTTAACGCTCTCACATTGATACGTTTAAGCACCGATGGAAGCAGAGTGTTATAAGTTTGTATATGTGTCTTGCTTCTTAGTAACTCAAAACGGATTAATTCGTTTAAGTGCCTATATTTAATAGGTGGTTATTCATTTCATTTTTAAAATACTTTTTATTTATTAAATTCCATATATCCTTAGACCCTACCGGAGAAAGTACATCTCTAACACCAAAAATAATAACCTCAAAGCTTCTACGTGGCCATCGAGAGACAAAAGTAAAAATTATAACAGTCGTCATTCCTCTGTTTAGGTACGGGATCAAGTATAAATGAAAATAAGAATAAAATAATGTTCTTTCAGTTTCAATCCATTCTATTCCATTACAATAATGTTAGTCTTCAAACTGGATTCTGGAGACAGCTAAAAAGTTTTCCAATATCGGCCGACTCCTTGGTCGAAGTCGAACAAAAACAGATTTTTGCAAATACATATCTATGTATACTATGATTGTATTTTGGGAATTGTCTTGCCTTAATGTGCTTTCATATCATATCATATGCACTCACGACTGTAATCGCCGAAGGGGTAGTCAAAGGTGGCTCACTTGGCTCACAAGAGACACCCACTTTTCGCAGCACATTTGAACTCACGTGATAGGTTGCGAACCATATCGCCGTTTTGGAATAAGTACAATGCACTTAGAATACACACCTAAAATCTAGATGTGCAGGTTTCCTCACGATGTTTTCCATCACCGTGCTTTTTCAGTAAATAATCCACTGCTGAACATAGGCCTGTCCTACGAAGCTCCCCAGCACCCTGTTCTCGACCATGCAGTCATTACCGGCACAGAATAATAACTAGTTTACCGGCTGCTTGACTAAGGCTGTCTGAAGGGCTAGCACGGGCCTCAAGAGACGCACGCCAAGACGTGACAAAAAAATTGCGTCGCGCGCATTCACACTGCGGTTTCGAGACCTACTGCGAATTAAGGACTTTTTTTGTCACATCTTGGCGTCCGCCTCTTGCGCTCCGTGCTAGACCTTCAGGTGATAAGTCACTCAGGGTGGCTTCTTTCGTGACGCACAGTGACAGGACACTATCAAAGTAGTATTGTTTTTGCTCCTTAATCTCAAATAAAGGATCAATTCTGAGTATGATGACGAGACCACACAGCGTATTTTTTTCAATCTGTTGAGGACTCAATATTGACAGCCAAATAATGATCAAATAATCTCATGATGACTGGACATTTTCCAGTCTTTGCATCACCGCTTCACCTGTCAGTATTTTTTTGTTGGCTATGGTATTTTTTTCAAAATTTAAAATTCTATATTACTTTATTACCTACGTTTGACGACCGAATGGTGTAGTGGTTAGTGTGCCTGACTTCTGAGCCGAAGGTCCCGGGTTCGATTCCCGGCTGGGGCAGATATTTGTTTAAACACAGATATTATTTTGTTCTCGGGTCTTGGATGTGCCCGTAAAATGGCAATAAGCCCGCCCTCTATTAAATTGGGACTATAACATAACACTGGCGAAAAGTGGGTGCAGCATTGCACCTCTGCCTACCCCGCAAGGGAGTACAATAGTACAAGGTGTGTTTGTTTGTATATTATAATCAAGTACTTTTACCTACCAGAATTAAGTACAAGTTAAACGTTATCGTAAAACCTGTAATCATTGGCAATATTGGCGTTTCAGCAGGTCAAAGTTGGAATAACTATTCGAATGAGAAGTTTTAATTAATAAAGTATGACTGAAAGCCGGGGTACTACGTACTACTAAGAATAACCAATCATTATATTATGTATTTAAAAAGTACTAAGTATTACTTAAGTAGGTACTTTTCTTATTTCTGTATACTGATCGAAACTCCGATCTCATTCATAAAATACTCTAAATATTTAACTTGTATCCTAACTTAGGCATTATCCTCACTATAACCACACGGACATAACGATAACGATAAATCAATTGATAATAATGACCAATATTTTCATCTAGGACAACCATCTAAAGTAGACCTTCCTACCTTGGGACGAGATTGAAATTCCTGTGGCACATAAGATTAATAAGTAGGGTGAGTAAGCGAATTCTTTCAACTTGATCCTGTATCGGGAGAATTAAGTACATCGTTCAGTTATTAGAATAAGAATGCCGGGTCCAGAATAGGGTACCCAAAATAAGGCAATTAAAGTTCATATTGATTGATGATAGAGATCTACAAGATACTCCTGTTTGAATTTTTGTTAATTGGGTAGATCAAATTGCATTTAAACAGTTGTTAAGTTGCGACAAACAAAAGCAGTTTTTGGTAAATTTTTAACATTTTCGGCTTACTATCCTTATGTAATATTTGTGGGGCTACCACCACCGACCATTAGCAATTAAAAATATTTGTCAAATCTGACGTAGCTTACCTACATGGACAAATCGTGGACAGATTCTGATGATTCACAGATGTTAGACAGACGAGCGTCGCTGCTTCATCATCACGACTATCAGGAGTAATCACGACCCATTACATTCCCACTGCTGGGGCACGAGTCTCGTTCCAATGAAGGAAGGGTTTAGGCCTAGTCCACCACGCTGGCCTAGTTCGGGTTGGTAAAATTGTGAGAATCCTTCACCACGTACCTTGGCAAAGTTAATGCTAGTCGGGCTCTGGTGTTTTAAATTTTCATCCACATGCTAAGGAACGAAGAGTATCTATGATGGAAATTAATGTGCCCTCTCTCATACGTTGACACTTAAAAAATCACATTCCACCACAAAACTAGGAGACATTTAAAAATAACGCGCACCGAGAATTAAAAACATAAATAAAGATTCCGAAAGCTTCAAAAGCCTCGCTGAAGTGAAAATCCTCACTTTTGTTCCAAAAAGCGTTTTTCTGCGTTTTTAATCTTCACTGTTCCAAGTCCACTCCACCCGCGGCCATTTTAATCTATTTTCCTGTTGTGTGAAGGATAAATTAAAAAGTCCGATCAAGTATGAAAATTTCGCACAGTGCGGAGTAGGCTTGCGTTTTCCAGCTCTCGAATACAGCGGGATAATTGCACTGAAATCGATGCGAAAATTTCCGGACGGAAAGTAAAATTTGCAGGGAAAAGAATTGTTTGCTGGAAAATGTGATGCAAAATTTGAGGGGCAGAGAGAAAGTTAACTGTTATGAGTGTATAATAGCTGAAAAATCAAGTGAATTAGTGAACACATTTTTGTAGTTACTATATTTGACTCATACTTAATTATTATAAATAATAATTTTAATAATTTGTGGGGACAAACATCTTACAGATCAAACCACGTGATTTAAAAAAATCTGAGTTTTCTTTTGGTTAGGTTGTACCTACTTATCGTTCCTATTTTATTAGGTATTTATTATTTTACTTACTTATACAGAAAATTCAGTAACAAATTTGCCCGTTTACTATTCATGCAGCTTATACCTATAGATTGGCAAGTTGCTTGGCGACCCTCCTTGCGGGGTGAAAGACGCGGAGGGGACGAGGTATCCAAGACGACAGCGGGTAGCGGGAGGGTAGCGGGGAAGGGCAACGCGTGCACTGCATGTCATTGTTACGGCAGTCTCGGCCGCGCAGCCGAGGCGGCCACATGTCTTATATAGTCTGTCATAATTTGAGTGCGACCCACATGAGATCATTGATCCTGAGACCATTAGTCTTAGGATGAGTGTTGAGGCCTTTTTAATATTATCATTATATTATTATTAGGTATCTATAATTCGTCAACAAAATAACGTTAAAAACAACAAATCGTATAATGTCTCAATATAGGGGCTTCTTGTAGAACAGCGTACCGGATCAGTCATGCTACGCGGCTAAAGGTTGGTACTGCGCAGTCAGATACGAAAAAGTAAACAACAAAGACGAAGAGTGCATATGACAGTGCGTCAGTTGTCAGTTCTTGTAACTAGGAAAGCAACCAAAATTTATGTGATTTAATGAAAGTAATTAACGAGAAAAACACAGAGAAAAATTACAAAATTGATGAAATTTTGAAAGAAAATGGTCATATCGTGCTTCGCCTACCCCCATACCACCCGGAATTAAATCCTATTGAACTTGTGTGGCGGTACGTGAAAGGCGAGCTCGCAAGAACGTCGATTGACTCTAACTTAGATAAAGAGATAAAAGACTTAGAGTTGCTTTTCTCTAATTATTTGCCTAAAAAGTGGAGAAATTGTGACGACCATGTCATAAAAAATTAAGACGAATATTATAAATCTGATAGAGTATTTGACGATGTATTGGACAGGTATGTTATTGTTTATTTATAATTTATTGTAAATTAAACATAAATTGGTTTTTGTCTTAGATTTATAATTGAAGTTAATGAAAACGATGATGAAGATGAGGATGACGACGACGATGAACAAGTTCAAACAGAGAGTGAACATGAAAGTGACATGGAAATTGATTTATAAAATAAAACACTTTTACATAAATAAATTCAAATTGGTAGATATTCTGAAGGTAAACATCCAAATTTTAATGCTGTCAAACTATAAATTTTAAGCTAAATATGACATTTACGGGAACAGTCATAGAATAAAATTTTACTTACGTCAGAAATAGTTACAAGCTATCGCGAGATTAATCCGGGCACACTTTTCTACGTGTGTAGCATGTCGTGCTACCTCGCCCCCGCCACTTCTTTCACCCCGCAAGGAGGGTCGCCAAGTAACTTGCCGCATTATAAGCTACACGTCAGTAACACACACAGACTAACTTGATAATGAATCTACGTCCACTCATATATAAACATGAAAACGAGTTATTCTTTATGCCTCACATATTTTATTTGGGACGAGGGTATAGGCATGAATAAAGTGAACTAGATACAAATAATAGTTATTCTATAGAGCATTTATCAATTCTTCTACTTATAGTTTATCTGCGACTTTTACGATCCAACTGTTTGCACTGGGGTGGTATATTTGTCTCTTTCGTTGCTGGTACCAAAGAACTTCAGAATTCATTTTCCATATAATTTTAATGCAAGCGGTTATTTCTATACGAGAGTAGACGCTCAAACAATCCTATAATTCCTAGCGATGCGGCACTAACTACACAATAGAAGGTCTAAACACTGAATAATATTCACTGAAATATAAATCATACTTCATGCTATTTATATTGTAGATGGAAATACTACTAAAATACTTGTGGTTTCTATGTGTGTAACGTATAAAGTCTGTGTACTGCACTGATTTGTAATGTTCTTTCACAGTTATAATATAACGCTAGATTATTAATCCGTGTTAGAGGCAAAAAAAATACATTTCAGGAATAATTACTTTATAATAATAAACAAACAAAGCTAAGCAAGTTTACAATAATACTACCGAAGAAACCCATAAACCGGCGCTACCTCCTTCTAGGGACGGGACGCGCGAAACATTATACTGTATCTAATGCAAATTAAAGTCAAAACGTGGTGTCGTGAGAATAAACCCCGTGCCGGCAGTTCTCACGTTACCGCGTAAGGCAGCGTTCCCACTACGCCGGACCGGCAGATCTGCCACGCCGGTAAATCTGCCGGAAGAGCTAGTGGCTGTACAATTTATATGAAGCTATTCACATTATCCCGGGTCCGGCATTTTTGCCGAGCCCGGCATTTCTACCGAACGTTTTGTCACTACGAATTGCCGGTAGAACGACCGGGCCCGGAGTAAAGTGAACTGAGGACTGTTTTCGGCAGATCTGCCGGTCCGGCGTAGTGGGAACGCTGCCTAAGGCCTAAGGCAGCGTTCCCACTACGCCGACATTGACAGAGTGTTCACATTACATCGGATCCCGGAAGAAATTCAGACAGTCCTCAGTTGAATTTGGACCTGCGCGCACAATGGACGACGAAATTGTTGTGTTGTGGTGCTATCTTAATAGAAGGCAAAATAAAAGAAAACATTGGGTACACCCTCATCCAGTTCATCGAAGTTTGGTTTCAGTATTAAACATACTTCACGCCATGCTGCTAACTTTAAGTTTTTGTCTTTATAGACGTCTTCGGTCTTATCCCACAGAACAGGTCTCTCTTGGACAAGCGTAATTAAAGTTTCTGCTTGAATATCCATGCTAAACGTCTACTTTTACCAGAACATGCGAGCCGAATGACGTGAGTGGAACACGGGCGGGGCGAGGGGAGCACGAGCGGGGCGAGCGGGGGACAGATAAATAAATAAATAAATAAATAAATATGTGGGGACATCTCACACACGGCCATCCGACCCCAAGCTAGGCAGAACCTGTGTTATGGGTGTCGGACAGCTGATATATCTACACAAATACATAGATAGATAGATACTAAATATAAATATCAACACCCAAGACCCGAGTACAAATATCTGTCTTTAAACAAATATCTGCCCCAGCCGGGAATCGAACCCGGGACCATCGGCTCAGTAGTCAGGTCACTAACCACTACGCCATTCGGTCGTCATACCGGCACAAACTCGTTCACATTACTCCGGGCCCGGTCGTTCTACCGGCAATTCGTAGTGACAAAACGTTCGGTAGAAATGCCGGGCTCGGCAAAAATGCCGGACCCGGGATAATGTGAATAGCTTCATATAAATTGTACAGCCACTAGCTCTTCCGGCAGATTTACCGGCGCGGCAGATCTGCCGGTCCGGCGTAGTGGGAACGCTGCCTTACCCGGGGTTAGGTAGGAATTGGCGCGAAAATGCTAACAACGGACGATCGGGAGGCCTATTCTCGTAGCGAGGTACAACCCTGCTGCCTGAACAAAAGCTCCGCTTATGCAGTTTCATTGGATCATTATTGCCTCGCATACCTACTGCTCCGCTAGCCCACTCCGCTCTGGTGGACCGGCAGCCTAAAGCGTCGTACGCAACGGACGCATCGTATTCGGATACTAATTTACTTATTTCGTATAGAAATTCACACAAACAAGTGCGCCCACTTCATCGCCATTGCCGACGCCGTTTCTCCATACATTTATAACAATCCGTTTGGCGCAATACGTAGGTACGATACCGTTAGGTTCACGCTTACCATTATTCTGCTTTACTAAAGTTTAGTCTCCCAGAATCAAGGCTCAGCTTGGGTTGCTGGTTGACCCCAACAGTTGAGGACAATTAGCCAGTCGTGTTCTTACCGAATCGGTTATGGTTTGTGCCCAAATTACAGCGGAGAAAAAGTTAATCTTTATTTTCACACTTGCCAGTAGGTACTTAAGTACTGTAAATACCTATACTAATCCTAACTTCCTAACTAATATTATAAATGCGAAAGTAACTGTGTCTGTCTGTCTGTCTATCTGTCTGTCTGACTGTCTGTCTGTTACTCTTTCACGCCAAAACTACTCAACGGATTTGAATGAAATTTGGTATACATACGGTCTAGACCCTGGGAAAGAACATAGGCTACTTTTTATCCCGGAATTCCCACGGGAAAACTTTTTAAGGCGAAGCGAAGCGCGCGGGAACAGCTATACTTCATAATAATGAGTAATAGTAAGTTGTAATACAACTATAATTTTGTATCAAACAATTATTTGCTGCCTATTTTTCCACTTATGCTAAGCCTGTAAGTAAAATCTTTAGACCTTATTAAGGCTTCATGTTTTGAAACGAAATCTGTTTTATTATAGCCGACATAATAATGTTATAAAACTTCGATAAACATTTACAAAATAGTCAAATTGCGGGTCCGCGCTATTAGGTTTTTAAAAACTAAAATTAAAGACGAGCATAACCGTCCCGATTTGAGGTCCGTTTAATACTGACTCATACAATGACATAGTCTTAACACTAAGAGTGGCCTACGTGACCAATCTGCTGATACATCACTCTACACTCCATACAGTTGATGCTTTACAAAGTTGGAGATTCGTGGAATGATCCATCAGCATCCTGGCTGATGCAATAACAATATAATATGTTGCAATGCTTACAGTATCTCTGTTTATGTTTATATTTAAAGTTCCAGAAAGTTCTAAGGGTGAGATACTTGGGGGTACATAACTCCTCCCTCCTTAAGAGCGAAATTATCGGGGGGTTGCACATGCACATCTCGATGATTTCGCCACTGCAACATATTAGTGAGCTTTTTCCTATTTTTAAGAATAAACACAATAATCATTAAAAATACAATAAAATACAGTAAAAGAGTGCCTAGACTAATGCTTTTCACTTTCACTGAATTGCCCATTTCACTATCACTTTCACTATTGAGTTGTTTCAGCATGTAGGACATGTGTTGCAGGTCGCTGAGGTCCATTCCTTGAAGATTTACTGGATTCTCGTTTTCCTTGGAGTTTACTCTGGTTTGTAGTTCCGGCAGTTTTATTGAAGGGATGCGTTCTGATGACATATTCTCGGTATATGATCGTTGATGATGCAGCTGCATATTGTTAATGTAGAGATCACAGGGTTCGTCTATAAGTATTATATACGTACCCTTTATGGAGTTACGGCTAATTTCGCTATTACATCGCTTTTCAATAATAGTTGTGTTGCGGCTATATAATATCCATTTATTAATAGATATTTTCTGAACTTTAATCTGTTCTATAATCACTGCATTCTGATTACAGTGAGTCGGGTGCTCTTTAAATGTCATCAGCTCCTCAGTGCATGTAATTTCAGGGTATGGTGCTCTATTTTCATGAGTGCATAGGTAATTTTCTTCAGATACCTGCTTGCAAGGTTGTATAAGTGGTAAATATGTAACACCTCTCACCAGGATATAAGGATATTTGGGAATTATTACAAGGGTAAGGTTTTCAGGGTCATGAAAGATAGGTAAGGGGTACATTTTATAATAATTATAGGTAGAGTTTGCTATCAATGGTATTTCTAATACAAATGTTATCTTTCTATCTATCATGTATGATTTAACATTGATTGCATCCTCTATTTTTACTAAATTTTCCAAGGTAGGTGTATACATAAGGTTTTCAGATTTAGATATATTAATTAACAGCTGTAATAAGTCAGTTGAGTTAAGTATAGATTGATGTACAATATTTATCTTAGTGAAGGCTAAGGCAGTCTCTAACTCGCTAATCTTTATATAAAGCGTTCTAAAATTACTTACAAATAGGTTATACAAGCTTAAGATATAAGTAGAGTAAACTGCATTATTTTCTTTAGTGCTGATTTCCTTTAACATTATTTCAATACGTTTTAGTCTATTGTCCATAATTTTTGAGTTATTATGTAATATTTCTGATGAGTTAATTAGTCCGTCTATCATGTTAGAAACAACGGTTAAGCGTTTGTTTGTAGAGATCTGTTGATTATTTAAATTACTTATTAACTGTTCGTAATGTTGAGCGTCTTCCTGATCTAAGTTTCCTGTTATGACTTTTATTATAGAACCAATAGGGTTCAATATTCCTCTACGGACTCGGTGTGAAGGGATTATCTGTTTAAACTTATCTATAGTAATTTTCTGTAAATACTCTACTTGTTCTCGTATTCCTAAAAATTCATTAAAATAAGGCTTATCTACGGATACTAACTTTCTAAAGTTACTATACTTCCTATTATTATATTCTAATTCCATCAGTAGGCCATTTAAATCTAATACCTTAAAAATAAGCCAGTTATCCTGTTGAATAACAGCTGTTCCTTGTCTTACGGGGAGGATCCCGGGATTGTTTTCAATCTTTTGAAGTTGAAGGCCCAGGCTGGGGCTCATGAGAGCCATCATGGCCACTAAGCAGCACCTGCGAAGGGCGTTTTATGTTTTTAATGGGAATTCTAGTCTGTCTACCTCTGACGGTAACAGGGACGATATTTCTTTCAGGTTTTCCTGTAACGATCGCTTTTTCAAAACGGGGTTTATCCTTGCTCCTGCGGGTGTTGACTAATTTTGTGAAAATTGGTTTTCCTTCTGAGAACTGAATATCGGCCTCACCACCACGTTTTTCACGGGATTTTTCTTTCGAGGTAAGCATTTTATCTGATATGTATTTATATAGAACTTTTGTTCGTTTCGCGTGATCTTTCATCAATTTTTGTAAGTATTGTTTCTCGAAGTTTACGTTAAATGGGTTTTCAGACTCTACATGACCAAAAACGACTTCAAATGGTGTTAAGTTAGTAACGGAGTGGATTGAGTTATTATACGCCATGATAGAGTAAGTCATTATGGATGCGGCGTCGGTACATTGCTGTTCGTATTTTGCCAATCTGTAAATTTCAATTAAGGTGGAATGAAATCGTTCGACTATACCCATTGAGTTAGGGTTTCTAGGCGTGCCTATGTGCAATTGAATTTTATAGAGTGACATCATTTCTTTCAGTAGTTCATTATTGAATTCAGTACCGGGGTCGCAGCTTATTTTCTTTGGTACACCGTAATAAGAAAAGTATTTTATTAGTGCGCGGATGACTTCAGGGGTGCTTTTACAAGAAATTTCGATTGCTTGGCCTAGCTTGCTGAAAGCATCAACAAGGGTGAGATATATTTTTCCTTCGATAGTGAACAGATCTATGAATATTTCCTGAAATGGGGCTTCTTGTGTTTGAGTTAACTGTAAGTATGGTTTCAGGGGTTTACGGTCATATTTCATCTTTTTGCACACGTCACATGAGTTGATTACTGCCGAAATTGTTTCAGTCATGTTATGCCAAAAGAAATGTCGCCTAATGTGTGTGATGGTTTCTCGAATACCTCTGTGGCAGGTTTTTCCGAGGTGAAATTTCAGAATAACCGCCTTCTGTTCATTTTCGTCCTCGATGAAAACTACTCTTTCAGTGCACTCGAAAAATTGGATTGAACCACCCTTAAAGAGGCTGATTATTATATTGCTGAACTGTTTTCGATGTTCTTCCTGTTCGAAATAGATGAAATATTTGGTTTTTGGTTTTATGTATTCTTTCAGGAATTGTTTTATTAGATCTTGGTTATCTATGGGTAGGAAAACTTCTAAGACCTTTTGTTTTTCGCGGGACCTGTCTTGAACTTGCATACTGTTTTTATACCATTGAAAAACTAATATTTGATTAGGCTTAGTATCGATTGCTTCGTGTAAAATAGGTATACCGTGTGACTGAAGGTCCTGTGCTGAATGTATTGTATCAGATTTACTGGAGAGGGATGGAACCGGATATGTAATATTTTCTAAGTCAGATTTTTCAGAACTTGAGTCGGAGATGGTGATTGTTTTTTCTTTTTCAGAATCAGATATGGTGATTGTACGTGAGTCCTGTGAATCGCGGGGTAAGTCCTTTTTGTCATAATTTACTACCATTGAGTCCTTATCAGATAGTGCATTTACTTTTATACGCGACAATGCGTCAGCGTTACTGTTTTGTTTGCCCTTTTTATATACTATGTCGAAGTCATAGTCTAAGAGATTTAACCTCCAACGGGTAAGTTTGCTGCTGGGTTCCTTGAGAGAATGTAACCACGCCAAGGGACGATGGTCGGTGTAAATGATAAACTTCTTCCCGTAAAGATAGGGGCGGAAGTGTTTGATGGCCCATACAATGGCTAGAAGTTCACGTTCGATCGTGCTATAACGTGATTCGGTTTCGGTCAGAGTTCGGCTTGCATAAGCGACGGGGAGATCACTACCTACTGCACCTTGTGAAAGCACTGCACCTAGGGCTATCTGGGATGCATCGGTGGTTAATATGAAGGTTTTTTCAGGATCTGGGTACTGTAAGAGGGGTGCGTTTGTTAATAGCTCTTTACACTTCTGAAAGGCATCTATGTATTGTTGATCTATTACAATTTTGTTGCGTTTCTTGAGACAATTGGTAAGCGGTTTCGTTATTTGGGCAAAGTTTTTGATGAATCGGCGGTAATAACCGATGAGGCCAAGGAAACTCTTTATTTCGGTGGTAGTTTTAGGTATGGGATAATTCAGGACTGCCTGAATTTTATCGTCATTCGGCTGTAAACCGTTCTGAGTTATTTTGTGACCTAGATAAAGAACTTCCTTGCACAAAAATTCTGTTTTGTCTAACTGTACTTTCAGGTTGGATTCTCTAAGTCGTTGGAAAACTGTTTTGAGCTTGTGAATGTGCTCCTGAAGGCTAGCTGAAAAGATTATCACGTCGTCCAAGTATACCATGCAATGGATGTTATGCAGGCCTCTTAGAACGTTGTTCATTGCGCGCTGAAAAGTAGCGGGCGCGGTTTTTAAACCGAACGGCATACGCGTGAACTCGTAATGCCCGTTCTGTGTACTGAACGCCGTTTTCTTTCTGTCTCTTTCTAGCACTTCTACCTGGTGATAGCCGGATGCCAAATCTATTGTGCTGAAATATATAGATTTTCCAAGCTTATCTAGTAAGTCAGTGATGTTAGGCAAAGGGAACTTATCGTTTGTAGTTATTTCGTTAAGGCGTCGGTAATCGACTACCATACGGAACTTTCGTTCGCCGGATGCATCTAATTTTTTTGGTACGAGGTGAACTGGGGCACTCCACGGAGAGTGGGATTCCTGTATGACGTTATCTTTAAGCAGTTTTTCCACTTGTCTATTGATTTCCTCATTAAGGACCGGGGGTAATCTATAGGGTTTTACATAGATCGGATCTTCGTTAGTGGTTCTGATTTCATGTTTTACCTGATTGGTGAAAGTTAAGGGTAATTTGTCTGTGTAAAAGATATCGCGGTACTCATAACAAAGTTGGAAAATTGCTTTTCTTTCCTCCTCGTTCATGTGATCAAGGCGGATTTTATTAAGGTTGTCTTTTAATATTTCGTCTACATCATAGTCAGTGGTGGCGGTGTTGAAATGACATTTTATTTCTGTTTCCTGAAAAGGTTGGACCTGAAAAGGCTTATGGAATGTAAGCGTTACGCTTTCCTCTGAAAGATTTTGTATTATTGTTTCAGCGAGGCCATTCTTACAAGTGACTATTGCTGAAGGCATTCTAATTCCGTTTCCGAAATCTCTGTAGTCAACTATCGCTTCACCATTTTCTAAGCTCGTGGGAATTTTCACACGGGTTTCTGAGCGGGGCTCAAGGATAGCCTGTCGAGGTGGACTATATATTATTGGTATCCGTGTGTTGGGTGTTATAAGTAGTTGGTTTTTCATATCTACTGTGGCTTCAAGCTCCGTCAGTAGATCTGAACCAATCAAACCGTCATAGTTTTTATCTATGCTGTACAGATAAAATTTATGTTTCAGTGGGCTCTGAAATGTTTTCAGGAGAGGTATATAAATTACTTCTCCGTGCTTACTGCGTGAGTGGGTACTAATTACTTCAAAGGGCTCTTGGTATTTGAAGTCTGAAAAGTAATAATTCGCTATTTCAGGGCTCATGAAAGATCGGGTGCTACCAGTGTCGATCATGAACTTAGCATTTATTTCAGGGATGACTATATGGGGTAGTTTATTAACTTGGTGGCAATTTATTTGTATTATCTCTTCGGGTTGGTTGGGGAGGCTTCTTCCTGAAAATTTTCATTTTCAGTTTCAGTCTCTACTTCCTGATTAGACGTAGGTGGGATTTCATTAAAGTATTCGTCATTGTACGCGGGTTCGTCGTGAGCGTACTCAGGATAATAGACATTATCGTCATAGTTTTCAGGTTGATTTTGCTCTGATTCGGGTTCGTATGGCAACTCGTTATAAAAGAGTTGGTTCATGTTGGTTGGTTTTGAGAATTGCTTTACAGGGGCTGTTCTCATGGATACGTCAGTCGTCACTGCGTTGTTGGATTTATAGGGGTGAAACTGCTGGTTGGGAATTCCAAATTTAAATTGTGGTCTTTGCAAGTTTTGGTTGGGGATGCCGAACTTAAATTGATTTTGTGGTAAGTTGGGCCTGTAACCAGTTGGCTGAAAATTGGGCCTGTAGCCTGTAGGCTGGAAATTCGGTCTGTAGCCTGTAGGCTGTAAGTTGGGTCTAACATAGGGTTGATTTTGGGGGATGCCAAATTTAAATTGGTTATTTTGTGGAACAAGAGGTCTGAAGCCTTGCTGAAGGAATGCTGGTGGTCTGAAAGAATTTTGGGGGTTAAATGATGTTAACTGAGTGGGTTTTGACGTGGGGGTTGCATTCTTTAACATATTGTTTCTAGATTGATATTGGAATTTGAAGTTTACCTCTTCCAATACGATGCTTAGGGCACTTTCAATCGAATTACAGTCTTTCAACCGTACAATCCGTATTAAATCCTCAGGCAAGTTATAGAGGAAAACATTTTTGGCAAGATTCTCATATATTGTTACTTTACTTTTTCTTAGTTGTTGGTCTTCCAAAAGGTTGACCTTGGCTATTAGGGCGCTTTTAACGTGTTGTATTCGACTATAAAAGCTAGAAAAGTCTTCTTGTGGGTTTATTTTCAACGTTTCCAATTCTATGGCGATACACTCTTCGGAGCGTTTATCACCGAAGCTTTGTGTCAAGATTTCTTTTAGTTGTTGCCATGACTCTATATCCTGTCTCTCGCTGATAAGTACAGCGGCTTTGTCTACTAGTTTGCTCGTTATAAGATGGTACAGGTAGAGCTCCTGTTCGGGGTTGTTATCTCCCTTATATGCATTGATAACATATTCGCATTTCGTGAGAAATGTCCTTAGTAACTTCCCGTCACCATTGAAGGTGGGTATTACTCCAGAAAATTCGCGGGGAATTAAAATTATTTTAGACATTACTGATTTTAAGCAAACGCTTCCAAAATAACTCAATAATTATGGGAATTTTCCTAGAATAATGATTACTTATCCTATATTTTACTTAACTAGGGGTTGCAGAATTTGATGCACTAACCTAATTTTTAGCTTTACAATTTACTTTTTCTTACTTTTAATCAATTTTATACAATTTACTTAATATCTAGCGTTAAGAAGAGAGAATTTGATCCCTTAATAACATGTGAAAAATGGAGAGGACTGGATTTGGGAGGTGAGAAGTGTACTTACCAACGCATCGCTGCCTCAACACTCGAGCAAAAACACTAATGCACTTTTGGATACCCGTTTCTCGACGAATTTGTTTGGTTCTTGGAATAGCCGTTTAATAGCGAATCGCGACGTAATTTCACCTTTTAGGTAAGCAGAATTTGATGCTCGAACCGACAGATGCGAAACACGCGCTGCTAATATATAGCGACTATCCTACCGGCTGCGCCAGTCAAATTGCGGGTCCGCGCTATTAGGTTTTTAAAAACTAAAATTAAAGACGAGCATAACCGTTCCGATTTGAGGTCCGTTTAATACTGACTCATACAATGACATAGTCTTAACACTAAGAGTGGCCTACGTGACCAATCTGCTGATACATCACTCTACACTCCATACAGTTGATGCTTTACAAAGTTGGAGATTCGTGGAATGATCCATCAGCATCCTGGCTGATGCAATAACAATATAATATGTTGCAATGCTTACAGTATCTCTGTTTATGTTTATATTTAAAGTTCCAGAAAGTTCTAAGGGTGAGATACTTGGGGGTACATAACTAAATTCTATTCACCTTGTTATTGTTATCCAAGGGTATTGAAATTTATTCACATTTTTATTCAAAACTTTATTTTTCGTGCGGCTGAGTTTTATTAAGTGTCATTAGTCCATAATTTACCAGTTAAGTGACATGTTCTCCATAGGGAATCCCCTTTATGAAATATACCCAGCGGGTATCAACCAGAGATAATAATTATTTTTATTTTACATGAAAAATCTTATTATCTTACGCGTACTAGCCAGCTGTGAATAGAATTGGGTGCATTCAAATTATAAATATTGATAAACCTACTTTGTTTTTTTGTATAAATTTGTGTGGAGGCGCTTCATTGCGTGTTAGTGCACACGCATTTGTTTTGGATTTAAATAAATTATCTAAACATGATTCTAATTATAATAAAACAGCAAACCCAAACCCTCGTAATCATCACTACATTATGTAGTATAAAACAAAGTCAGTTTCTCTGTCCCTTTGCACGCTTAAATCTTTAAAACTACGCAACGGATTTTGATGCATTTTTTTTAATAGATAGAGTGATTCAAGAGGAAGTTTTATAACATTCATTAAAAGGTGAAGTTTTTCTGTTGTGTATTTAGTATCAGCATTTCACCCGTGCGAAACCGAAGTGTTGAAAACATTTTCTACCAGTCAACGCAACCCAGTTTTCAAAAATTGCTTAAGAATCAGCTACACTAAGGGCCACTTGCACCAACATATTAAATCTAGATTTAGTGTTAAATCTCGATTTAGTGTCAAGTTTTATACTGACTGACGTTTCTTAAATCGAGATTTGACACTAAAAAATCTAGATTTAATATGTTTCTGCAAGTGGCCCTAACTGCCCTAAGTCACTAATCTATAATAATATAGTAACAGTCGTAGGAAATTGTTGAAATAATAATGAAACATCTCGAAATGTCCCACGTATCATGGCTCGAGTCACAAATCTCAAGTGAATCTCGATTATTTCTGAGATAAAGTGTCGTGGAATCTTCCTTACTGGTGCGCTGTCTTATATGTTTTATAATAAAAATATATTATTATAATAATTATTATACATAGTGATTGGCTTGATACTGGAGCAATTTTATGAAGGGCGTTTTAGCCATACCTGTTTTTTATATCGTCCCTTATACAAATTATTTATAAGGAATCAATTAATGTTATGCTTTGTTTAGCTGCAGGAGACTGTTAGACAAGGTTTTTACATCACATTTCGTAGTAAGACTGTTAGTGTTGAATGCCGGGGTTTTAAACGTTGGTAAGGTTATTAAACACACGCACACATTAAAATCAACTGTCTTATTTTTCAAATTAGATCACCGGTTTCTATTATACGTACGTATGTATAAATTACCTCATCACTGACATTTACAATACCAAAAAAACAGAATTTTAATTAACCTAGCTTTTCTACAGAGACCATGGCCGCAACAGGAACGGCCCGCCGCGGCTGCCTCTGACAAACGTATAATATTACCAGCAGCACCCTTTGTCTCATGCCATCCAGTGGATATTAAAATTTACCAAGACGTCTCTACGTGACCACGGAGCGCCGCACCGAAGTGACAGATTGCTTCAGGTGATAAAGGATGTAAGTGCCCATGAGAGTTGTGGGCACATGGAGCAATGTGGAAGTGACCTTAATTTTCAATGATATTTTAATATAAACTAGATGGAGAGTTAGTGCGAAAGAAACGTCTCGACCAATAACACGCCACTTCTACTACTGAGCTGTTAATTTCAATTAGTTTAGTTAGAAAATTTGGAGTTTATTTCATAGACTTTTTATAAAGTCCTTACTTTATCAATATTCATTGCTACAGTGATTGACATTACATGGATCTTCATACGGTTTAACAGTAAACAAAATGCGGTCAGTTTTTTTTTGCTATGTTTTTGTATGTCACACACCATCTTTTTCGAATATTGTCAAAATAAGTCAATTTTGCTACTGATTTAAAATAACACAAAAGCGAGAAGAATTTCTTGAATGATGTCAAAAGGTAAGTTATAATATAACACCGCTATTAATATTACAGTATCAAAATTTCTCGTCTAAATTGTAAACCAAGTTTTTTACCAAAAAAGAAACAGTTAAACATCAGTCTATCGCAAGGGACTTGTGTTTCATCTCTCCCATATCCTGTGTTCCCTAGTTATGATTTATGAAAG
This sequence comes from Plutella xylostella, assembly GCF_932276165.1. Taxonomy (NCBI): domain Eukaryota; kingdom Metazoa; phylum Arthropoda; class Insecta; order Lepidoptera; family Plutellidae; genus Plutella; species Plutella xylostella. The sequence continues at coordinate 1,920,547 of NC_063984.1, read as the reverse complement.
CGGTGGTATAAAGGTTTCACGTATCTGGATTAAATAAGCGTCTCTGTCTCACGTTGACGCGGGCTGCTCGGGTGATGCTGCCAGCCCCACTTACATTCTTACCACCTATGTTGTCCTGGTAGCTCTGTTTGTTTATTTAGACTTTAAGAAAGAAAGAAAGAAAAAACTTTATTTGACACAGATATAATCCTAATCCTAATCCTAACTAATATTATAAATGCGAAAGTAACTGTGTCTGTCTGTCTGTCTGTCTGTCTGTCTGTTACTCTTTCACGCCAAAACTACCGAACGGATTTGAATGAAATTTGGTATACATACGGTCTAGACCCTGGGAAAGAACATAAGCTACTTTTTATCCCGGAATTCCCACGGGTAAACTTTTTAAGGCGAAGCGAAGCGCGCGGGAACAGCTAGTGTAATATAAATTTGCCGTTGTCATAAAAGGTACCCAATCAGCTATTGTATATTTTTCTGAACTGATTCTTCACTTTTCTGATTTTAGCGTGAGAATTTCGGGATACCAATCACACTACATAGGTGTATACCACAGCATAATAACTAGCAACTAGTGTTAGTAATGTAGTTTATTGCATTTAGTTATTTTAGATTATACACAGCAACTAAAAAGCATACATTATAATCCTGTACCTAACTTGGAAGAGTATCTCAAATGTTTTATGTCATCAAAAATTATTTCAGGGTTGTCACGGTTTACTTCGAATTTGTAACTAAACATAACTCTAATATTCTAAAACGTACTCGTAATTGGGCTGTATACCTCTGCTTATGTACTACTAGCTGTTCCCGCGAGCTTCGCTTCGCCTTAAAAGGTTTTCCCGTGGGAATTCCGGGATAAAAAGTAGCCTATGTTCTTTCTTAGGGTCTAGACCATATGTATACCAAATTTTATTCAAATCCGTTTAGTAGTTTTGGCGTGAAAGTGTAACAGACAGACAGACAGACAGACAGACAGACACAGTTACTTTCGCATTTATAATATTAGTTAGGGTGTACTAAATCTATACTTGTAATAAATCTATGATCTAACTGAAATCCTGAAAATCCACGATGAAAGGGTTCAAGCAAAGAGTTTAGATAGGTTGTGACAATAAGGGCAGGCCGTATTCAGTATTCCAACCACAGGACAGCGCGCGTCACTCCACCGATAACCAAAGTCAGTGGAAATAGTGGCCTATTAGACAGGGCAATGGATAAAAATAAAGATAAATATAATACTTTTTATTGCACACAAACGGAAATAGTTTCACAACAACAACAACAAAAATTACAATCGGCGGCCTCAAAGTAATCTCTTTCAGACAATAGATAGGAAAAATTAAGTAAATATTAAAAATAATAACATGGCTCAAAGCCTGTGAAAATAATAAAATTATGTAAGTACTTATAAATTTATAGCGAGAAGAATTTCTTGAATGATGTCAAATGGTAAAGTCAGTTCCAAAGCTAATTACTAGAATTACATAATAATATTAGTTATAATATCACACCGCTATTAATATTACAGTATCAACATTTCTCGTCTAAATTGTAAACCAAGTTTTTTTACCAAAAAAGAAACAGTAAAACTGAAAGTCAAGTCAGGTGCCCTGTCTATTATTTCCTAGTGTATTTCTAAGCTCGGTACTTGATAACTTCGCGCCCTGCGGCAAGGAGACCTCTTCAGAACTTCCCTCAGAATTATTTGAACAGCCTTAAAAAGGGCCGCCAAATATTCCACCATTCTTCTCCGTGTGAATATGCCTCTTATTACTCAAGTTGTAAAGTTGTTTTCCAACAACTCATGAGCTGATACATTTTATAGATAAGAAACTTCTAGAACTTTTGTTTTGAACGTCTGTTGTGCGTAGGTTTAATAGATGTAAATATTTTATTCATTTGTTTTGTAAACAAAGATGCAGAATGAAGATTTTATGCAAAATTTGTACGTACAATGTAAGTAAGTTTACTTTGTAAAGTATTTAAGTATTCAGGGTAGATTTTATGAAAGTGGTAAGTATGGCGAATACATTCATATGCGGACGGCAAAATCACTGATAAAATCGACCCTGAATATGGCATGGACCGGAACAGTTCTCATAATAATGAATTAACTATTTACCACATTTCCAGCTACTACCACAGAATAATAACTAGTACCTGCAGGTAAGTTTTCAAAGAAAACACAAAATTGAGAACCCCGAGCGCACCTGAATTTCAATATAACCCTCAGTCATTTTTATTGACACCGCTAGATGGCGTTACATCATTTCAATTCGGGACACTAAAAACGGAAAAAGGGGAGAAAAAAAATGGAAATAAAATACTAGGTTGAATTGCGAGTACTTACACTGACTTGGGAGGCGTGTGGGGCCAACACAGAATATGAAGTTTTTCGCTTCACATCCTGCAAACGATTCCCTTCCTTATTCTGAGCTTTCGCAAGTTCAGTTTCGACTAGCTCGAGCATTTTCGTCTTCATTTTATTGATGGCACACGTTTTGTACGTGAATTATTGTGATCCAAGTAAGTTCTCGTTCCTTATTCCATTTGATAACGTTTTTCGTGAATTTTCTGCTTAATTTCTTTCACAAATTTTCCGCCTGTTTCGTCTTATTCTTATCGATGCGTAAGGTCTGTTTTTGTTTGTTTTGTAAATTGGAATTGTTTCTAATTTGATAACTTTAGACATTAAAAATTTATCAGTAGGCAGGTAGGTGTTTTATTGAAGCAATATACAAAATAATCAATTCTTAAAAATAACTAATTAAGTATCTATGAAAAAAATATAATATATAATATAAAAATAGATATATATCTACATTCGTCACGATGTTTTCCTTCACCGATATGTACCCTAACTGCATTGTACTCAGTAATAAACGGCGGTGGCGATACGGCTCGCTGCCTATCACGTAATTACAAAATGTAATGAACTACTGACTATCCCTTCGGGGGGTTACAGTCAGGAGAATAATCTTTATGTATGTAAAATCCTAACTAATATTTATAAATGCGAAAGAAACTGTGCCCGTCTGTCTTTTACTCTTTCACGCCAAAACGACTGAACGGATTGGAATTAAATTAAGTATACAGACCCTGAGAAAGAACATAGGCTACTTTTGATCCTGGAATTCCCACGGGGCAACTTTTTAAGGCGAAGCGAAGCTCGCGGGAACAGCTCGTAAACTTAAAAATTCGAGAAAACATGATCATTGGCTTGTGTTTTTACCTATAGTGACAACTTGCATTAATTATAGCTACCGGAGACCGTCTATCAGAACCAAAAAAAAATACTTTATAGTAATTTTTATGATTAAGTAACTCAAATAGAAAAAACGATATTCCTACTCCTGTCATGAAATTATCACAAATGTTTCATTCCTTTCCACCACATGTAAATTGCCTTGTTAATTATGATGAATACATTTACTGAAGTGTATTTTTGACATAGGTGTAAGATAACATAGTGTGTGATAAAAATAGTAAATCCGTTATATTGTTGCTTAGCACAGTGTAGTTGGGTAGTAGTATCAATATTAATTCATAATCATTAACATAATCATCATCATCACACAGTGTCGTCAATATAAGTCCTATAAATTAGTATATTTTGCAAGTACTTTAAAATGTATCGATTATTAATTATTCATTAACTAGTGATTGAATTATAAGGCTTGAAGATGACGGCTAAAGCTAAAGTAACCTCACTAATAGGTATTTAATGTTAGCGCGCCGTATATGGTTTATATTGACATAATTACTAATATGAAACATATTCAATCTTGTTAAGATTAATTTTCATTATACCTAGCAAATTTTATAATCTCTTTCTTTTAATGACAATCATCTCTACTGTATGGTTCCATTCTGTGCCATACTTTCTGTCGTATGTCACATCCTTCATATTCTATCACACGTGCTTTTAATTAGGGAAAGGATAGTCGTATTAATTAGCCGTGGAAAAGGAGTACTTCAGTAAATCGAGCTTTATAAGTAGGTAGCTGTCATTTTAAATTCCGTGTTTACACTCACGAGCAATGATAAAGTTCCACTTACAAAATGCCAGGACCAAATATATATATATATATATATATATATATATATATTTTATTATATAAATATATATATTTAATTATTTCAAAACATTTAGTTTTAGTTAAGTTAATAAAAATAAATATTGCAGACGGCGTCATTAAGCTGGCCTTTTCCGTTTAGGGTTAATTTGGTGCTATGTCATAGATAGATAGATAATTCTTTATTGTACACAAACACAGAAATTACAATAGAATATGCATAACATAGACGGTACAAATGGCGGCCTTATTACTAAGAGTAATTTCTTCCAGACTACCTCGGAGGAGAGAAATTATACAAAAGAAAAGGGGAAAGTGCAAAAAATTACAAACATAACTTATAAAAGGAAAAATTAACAATTATATAAAATGATACCTAATCTATACCTAGTAATAGGTAATATAAACTACATACAACATACTTATATACTTAAATATATACATACTTTTAAATATATAATATATTATAAATAAATATTATTCTAATAATGTCACTGGAACTTTTTCATTGATCACGAGTGTATAATTTATGGTTGCTATGCCTATGTACCTATTTCACCACAAATCATATTAAGCTGTCGTCAAAAACATACCTTACTGCCATTTAGTCATTTTAATCAGCACTCTGATGGATTTATGGAGACAAACTACCTACCTACAGTTTCTTTGTGCATTTCAATTTAATTAACACATTTATACACCCATTTATACATGTATATCATAGAAAGTGAAAGTAGGTCGTTCTGCAAAGCAAAAGATGATGATCCTTTAGTTTTTATGATCTGAGATGATGATACTGATATCAAATAACACATTTATTTACATGCAAAACTTAGATGAAATCTTAATATAAAAATATTAGTTAGGTACTTTAGCCATAGCGGCTCCTTTAATAATCAATAACTTCACACATCGGTTACTGCGAGCGATTAATTCTGTGCGCTATAATACAACTTATTACAAGAGGTCTAGTGTCAAAAGGGCTGGTCTATTAATCATTGAACATTTACATCGGGCGTGTAAAATCAAGGGACCTCGTGTCCGACGCACGCTCGGCACGCCACTGATTATGTAGAGCTACGAAAGTTGCAGAAAAGAAAATGGTACTTTTAAAAATAGTTGTGGTAAGAAAAGGAAGGAAGGATCTTGGAAATATTGTTCATAAAATGTTAATATACAGCATTTTCTTTACAGATTTTTCATCTTTTTTGCAACACACACACAACTTCTTTAGGAAAAGGTCATTTATGTTTGTCTACTTACATTTCGTCAGCAGTTAGTTGTTAGTTTCGTCAGTTATACTACTTACTTAACTGTTGCAGCACATCTAGATGTATGAAACTATGAACTCACCAACCCGCAGTGGACCAGAGTGGTGGGAAAATGGTCCAATAAGCTTAGGGGAAAAGGTTCCATTCGATAAAACCAAGTGCATTTAATTACACCCCCATTACACTTAATCTACAGTGATTAGAATAGGATACCTTTTAACAAAAAAAATGATATATTTTTAAATGCCATGTCTACTCATGCCCAACTCTGCATGCAAGCACCCGATGATAAACGTGCATAGCTCGAAAGGGATGCGGCTGCTCGGAAAAAATAGACACATCCCGCATCGGCCATATTTATGTCGAGCCAAGAACAGATAACTATCTGGGAATAAATTATATGCAGCGCCGCTGAGATGTCTTTTTAATTTGTAAGCCTTTGTAGATATGCAGTTTTAAATTTAACTCGGCCAGTGGCTTCAAGTTAGATGGTAATTCATTTAGTTGATGTATTTTTTTTTTGTGGTCAATTTATAAGGAGGCCTTTGCCCAGCAGTGGGACGCTAAACAGGCTACATAAAAAAAAAGTTTTTTTTTTACCTAGAATTTATTTTAGTTTTCTTTAATGTGGTTATTATGGCTACAGAATCTCCCTGAATGGTTCAAATGTTCACATAACTAGAGCTGTTCCAAGGTGCAAAATTCCGGGCTTAAGTGGCCATGATGATAGCCGACGGTGGTGACACCTTAAGAAGAAGGTAAAGTACATACAATTTGAGTAAGTTTAGATCACACAAAAAAACGGCAACAACAAAAAGTCACACTTTTTCCTCGCAATAAAATTGCAATTGAATAATAACAACGTGAAGCTTTAAAGCGGACACGGGTAAAAATAAAAATCTGTAATCGCGTCAACGTTAAAAACCCCTCGAAATTTACAAATTTAAAAAGAGAACGTTAACAAAAATGGCGGCTGCATAAAAATAATCGGGCTCAACGGATTCGCAGCAATGGATGGATTCAAATTGTTCCGGGCGGTGGCGTCGCGCACTCAATGCTATTAATTTTTCAGTCGGCGAACGTGGAATAGTGAAACCCGGACCATTTAATTAAATAAACCCGATACTTTGCTTAGGAAGGAAATAAAACAAAGTGTTAATTTGAGCGGACATTTGTTAGTTTTCCATTTTATCATTGAAAATTGATAGTTTTAATTGCCCGCGCAGATAAAAAAAAATGGAAATGAAATATGTTACATAAGTGAGACTAGAGTGGATGGAGTTTGCTGGGCAGATGAAATAAAATTTTAACTGCACCTTACGTCGGCGTCGCGGCATCCTGATAAACGCTCGCTAGGTCATGGTAATGCCACTATTCTCGTGGCCTCATACACATCAAACTCTTCATTCAACCTAACCATTTGCTTTAAAAGGCAAAAATATGCATCAGTGTATTGAGATGTCGTTATGGTATTAATTATAGATACCTCTTTGCTCTTCGTACATCGTTGTCCAAAGTGCATATTTTATTTACTCCAGTGCGTGCACAAATAAAGCTTTCAAATAAACTCTACTTTCCGAGTGTGCATTGCAAATTGTGGACGAATCAAACACAGGATCTATTCGCAGTCGTCCAATGGAAACTGCCCGTTTGACAGCAGAAGAATAGGAACGGTAAAGGTCTGGGCACACAGCGGGACGGAGCAATGAACGACAGCGGCAGAGCTGTCCGTGTATGATGTCTCATAATGTAATTCCATCAACGATATTAATAATAATAACCGTTTATTTCAGGCATCAATGGCCCATAGTATAAAATACTGACACAAATATATTTTTTAATTAATTAAACAATATTAATATATACTATGTAAAGTATATACATTGTCTTACGAAATAGATGAAGTGTCAATGCAAAAGAAGTGTCTCGACAAATAAATAAATAAATATGTGGGGACATCTCACACACACCCCACTACTACCGCTGAGCTTTTATATTATCTTATTATATTTGTGACTTTATTCATTGGTACAATTGGTTCTCATTAGGTAAATTAGGCGTACGTCCAGGAGTGGACTGCTATCTGCTATAGGCTGATGATGATGTGGTTCAACTTAAAACGGTTTGACAGTAAACAAAATGCGGATAGTTTTTTGCTTTTTCTTTGTATGTTGTTCGTATATTTAATCTGACGTTCCCTCATTAGGTATGTTATTCGATGTATGGTGTCGCCGTGTAGCCATACCGTCTACTACACAGGTGTGCTCAGACCTTAATACGCCGTAGTGCCGAACGCTATGACCTCCACATTATGTGATGTTGTCCGAAACTGAAAATGATTTCCTCTGCCTAAAGGAAAAAGAGCGGAAAGCATGGACTGTTGCCAATTTAGGTAATTTCATTATTATTGGTGACTTAGACTCGTGTATAGAAGTACCTAGTTCTTTTATGCCTTCCTAAAAAGGTAAAAACAAGGTAAAATTTTCTTTTACTACTAAATGCTGTAGTTTATAAGTTAAATTAAACTGGCTAGATCTAGAGATTCATGTCATTTCTGTGCACCAGTCTATTCACACGTCTCTCCTACGTTAACCCATCAAAGACTGACACTCTGTAGTTCTCTAGGTAGAGCAATAGTTTCTAATATAAACATGGCATATTGTGAACCGCCAGATATTATAGTCTGGTTAAACCCGGAAATAAGGGGCGAGGCACACTGGGATGTATTTTATGCGAGTGTTTCGTTATTTTTTTCTAATCACAAGATCACAAGTATCACAATACACAGTGCCCAACTCCAATAAGTATGCGCTTTTTAGTTCGAAGATAAGTGGAACGTTGATAGCATTTTCATAATTATTATTAAACGTTTTTTTTTGTTTTGTTTAGGTATATTCTTTTATTTTGACTTGTATAATTTTATGTCCAAATATTTTTCGAAAATCCCTTCAGGCATTTGGAAGCTACGCTACTACAGATACACAGACACGGTAAACTTTTCCATCAGGAGTTAAGAAGGGTTAGCACAACTATTTTAAATCTACGACTGCGCGAAGCTATCAAAATCAGCGTCGGCCTCAACCGGGCCACTCAGTGTGCGTGTTTCCTAACCGGGCCGGTTGAGTTTCAGTGACGGATGGTTCCCCCGGGCCGCAGTCTATTTGCGAGGCGCAGTGTACGCCGACCCTTAGCGCCATATAAACTTAGTTTGGGACAGGCGGGACACATAAATTGACGAAGATTTGCATTTTTTGAGAGCGGCAACTTGTTTTGGGGTTTGGTAAAGTTGGTATTATTTTATTAAATATATGTGTTTGTAATGGTTCGTGCAAACGCGGTTTTTTGTTTGAAAATGTACTTAGGTCCAAAAAATTTGTATGTCACAATTACCTACTGTTGTTTTATAAGAACTTAACTGAAAAGATGTTTTATACAATAATACCTATACCGTATTACTAGGTAAATATTTACTAGACTATAAAATAAAAGTAACTAGATGATAATGGCCCGAAATTACCTACTTGAATGAAATATATGGATTTCACCCATCAAATATATATATAGTTAAAGTTATATAGTTAAGTATCACTATATATTTCGCATAAATATTTCACTAATTCAAAGAACAATTTCAAAGATCAGAATTTTCATTACAAAGGCCAAAACGTTTAAATCTCTCGTTAATTAAACTCAAGTCAACAGGAAGAATCGAGAGATTGGTCATTTCCGAATTTATTCCATTTTACTATTATTAATCATGGTGCGAAAAGTAGATTTGGTTTTTCCTCATTAAAATAATGACATTCGATAATTAATGCCGAAACGGTGAGAGGATTATGCGAGTATTTGTCCTAGTTAGGTTCAATGTTTGATCCCACTCCACTGTCACCACCAATATGATAAAGATAAATATAAAATACTCTTTATGCACGGAAACAGTTTCACAAACATATAAAAGAAATAGTACAATCGGCGACCTTATATTATTAAAAGTAATCTCTTCCAGACATCCACATAGATGGGACGAGACGTAGGACGTATAGGGGTAAGCATCCGTATCGTACGTAGGTATCGGACATAACGGATTTTAATAAATGCATGGAGACACGGCGGCGGCAATGCCTGACGCACTTTTGTGAACTTCTATACAAAGAATACTTAATGCGATGCGTCCGTTGCGTACGATGCCGAAAGGTGGATATTTTGTCAAGGGCTCATAGATTTAAGACATTTTTTATTTTTTTATTATTATTAAACCATTTATTTCAGCCAACAAGAGCCATAATTTGTTAGTAACAATGTTGCTTATTCTATGTTAGTTACATTACAGCTAATAATACTTATCCTATAAAACATTATTTACATATTTTTACTTTGCCATACTGATTTTTATAAAGAGCACCTAATAAGGGACCAATTTCTACGGCCAAGTGGGGCCAAAATATGGAAACCCATTTCATTACTAGAATTGATTTATTTCTGCGATTAAATGAAATTATTTTGTAGACCTGTTGAATGCAGTAATAAAATTGTTTATCGACATTTTAGGTTCGTATTTTTATTGTTATGTAAACCTTTACGTATACTGATTTTTTCTTATATTTCATATTATTATTATCTCTTCTATCCAAAGGTTGTGTCGTAGAGATTGTTTTATGCAATAAAAACCGCCTTTTTGTAATTACGGTTTGTTCCTAGTTTATAAGTTTTTATTAGTATTATTTCCTTTTGGTGCAAATAAAGATTATTGTATTTTCCTAATAATTCTTTTGTAACTAACTGTGCTGTTGCGAAGTTAGCGTGGCCGGACTTTACTTTTGAAATTAATGATATCGTTTGATTTATCTGGACCCTGGGAACTGTCCTTTTACGTGCTATAGAATATTAATGTTTTAATATAAAGTCACGTACATGTCGGTCCAGTAGGAATCATAAATTATTATTTCTATAATTATAAGAATCTTAATTAAATTTAAACATAGCAAGGGCCATTGCAATTATGTAGAGGTACTTACGATTTTGTTTACATTTTTCACGATATTGAAGTATGAAATTCTCAGGGACAAAGCTGAATAGTCCTTAAAAAAAAGGCTACCATTCCTCGCACATTTCGAAATATACTTGAGAGTTAATACCGACCTTTTAACTTTGTATTTCATACAAACCATATTGAAAAACCAAGATGATTTATGTTTTCTGGCAAAACATATTTACGTAAATGGTACGCAACAAATCGGCTAGACTCACACTATGCACATTTATTTCCTTTTGAGGGAACCACAAAGGGAGGGGAGCAGTTAGCTTTTATTGTGAAATAATATTATACAGTATAAGCAAGCCACAGCATAAAACATAACAACGGCACAGTTTATTTTAATCAGAACAAAAAAAACTAATTCTGTTTCTTACCCTTTAGGAAGTTCTATTACTTTTTTCTTACAAATCCTTAATTGAAATGTCCTTTCGCAGTCGAAGAAAGTAGTATTTAAAAAAGCAACACAACACCGGGTTCCGTAATTAAATTAATTAAACTCTTGTCTACCGCTCGCTGACGGGTTAGCGCCGTTTCTTCTGTTTTTCAAAGTATCTCTAATTAATTTGTCTGTTTAGAACGATGGGGCATTGTTGCAACTTGATGGAATAATGTATAAGAGCTACGTAGGTATTTTACAGTCACTTAAATGATTCATAGTGTGAACTCTGTGTAAGTACCTACTCTTTTTTTAACTTCAAAATAACGAAACATTTAACTTAAGTTTGTTTAAGTTATTTGTGTCTAAAATTTAAAAACATCAATGCAAATATATATCATTCATAGGGCCACTTGCACAAACATTTAAATCTAGGTTTAGTGTCAAATCTCGATTTAAGAACCGTCAATCCATATAAAATTTGACACTAAATCGAGATTTAACACTAAATCTAGATTTAATATGTTTCTGTAAGTGGCCAAAGAGTATAATTTAATTTTTCCAACAAAATACGGAGCATAAAAGCTACCTCTCTCATTTGGTCGCGTAACACTTAAACGCCAGGTGGATCAAACAGATGCTTTTCAATTGTCACGAACCACCAAAACCGCAAATTGTAGCTCTGTTATTACACGATTACGAAATAAGCGTGAAATTACACACAAATACGGATAATCATACCAGTGGAGTAAAAAAAAACTACATACCTACCTATAAGTACTTAAAATAATAATAATGTAAAGCGGAAAAATTAAGAACGATACTTAAAATCTGTGATGGTAAAATGGTTTCTTGGTGATTTTTAGAGATAAATTTATCTTTTTTTACCTAAATTCAGAAGTATGTATTATGCGGCAATAGGCAATAAATAATTGAATTGAGCCTGCTTAAATAACAATATTTTTGATTTACTTAGGTATTTCCTATTCATCTTTAATAATTCAGGTAAACAATTAGTAAAATTACAATACGAGTAATGAAACGTAAATTTTCGAGTACGTTGATTATACAAATTATCACTAGTTCTTAACTGCCCTCACTAACAAAAAAATATAAACAAACATTGGAATAAGTACTTAAGTAGGTATACGGTTATTTATAAAAAGTTACAACCTATGCTGGCGCCCAAAAGACCGTATGTAAAAAATGCGGCACTCACAGATCTCTGGTTAGTTCCCCATTTGCGGCTTCTTTAAGGGTCGGCAATAGGCAATCGAGGGTTGGCATTGTCATAGAATTATGTAGTAAATGATGCTCTACAGCCTTGAAAAAAATCACACCGGTAGTCGAAGAGTCTAGCTAGGTGCTGAATCATTCGAATTTAAGTAAAAGCTTATGGATAACTGTAAATTAAATTCAGAATATGACGAAAAACCAGTCCCGTATTGTAACAACTGTGTCGTAATCATCAAGAATTTTCATATGATTTTTATCATATTATAAAGTTAAAGGCTTGGACTAGGCGCTAAATACCTTGTTTTTTAATAAACACACACTTATTTTGTGTAAATTAATCCCAAACTTGAGCAATTTTTTTCCCTCAAATCTTCATACAAATATCTATGGCGGTTTTCTGTGTTATAAAATCATAAACACAAGTGACGTTTGACTCAGTTGGCCGCTGGCCTCCAAAGAAGGGTCACGTCGGTTTAGGCAGCACTGACAGCTCGCGATCTTATCGTGTACAGATACAAAATCACTGCACATTGGTTGTCATTGCACTTTTTCAACTTTTATGACACCAACATAATTTGATTTGAAATTGAGGAAGCATAATTCTTCCAGTATATTCAATACATTAAATTAAATTAGATAGTGTGCAATATTCTCGTGACATTACAGTCTCGTAAAGGTCTGATGAGGAGCAGGAATATAGCGAATGGATCTAAGTGATGACAATACGCACGAACATTAGGTTAGGGATCAAAAATACAGTCTCTTGGTGCTGGTTGAGGTATGGTCTCGTGAGGATCTGATGAGGGCAGTAACACGGTGGTGGCTCAATTTTATTTCAAAGATGTTTATAGCTAAAAGCATCGAGTTTGGGCTATTTAGTATGTTTTTCAGAGAGAGAGAAAGAGATTTTATTTTTCCTCTGGATGTGTTAGGTTTACTGGGTTTACTAAGTTCATTCTGTTAATGGCATCAAGTTGTTATGTGTTCATAAGTAATAATTATTTATTAACAAAATGCTGTTGGTTCTCCACGAAAATGTAAAAATAGAAATAAAATAAATAAAAATAAATTCGTAACGTAAAATTGTCAATGACGGAATTTCTTCTATAGACAGTAGCCACAAAAAAAACAAACGATAGATGGCGTGATTTGAAGATAAAGATACATTTATTCGACACATAGACAGCAACAACAAAAAAAATACAGATTTAAAGAAAACAAACACATACTTATACAAAACATCAAAGAAAAAAAAGGATACACATCAAAATAACTGGAAAAAATATAAGCCCCAATTTACTTGTGTGGGACAGGGAGTACCATCATATTTTTTTTGGGTTACTCCCCATCTATGCGAAATATCAGCTTGATATCTTTACCCGTTTCTGAGAAAAAGGGCGGTGACAGACGGACAACAAAGAGATCCTATAACGGTTGCTTTTTTTCTTTTGACGTTCGAAACCCTAAAATTAAGTAAAAATATTATGCTGCTACCAAAAAATGTACTGTAGGTATTGAAAAAGCGGTATATAGTACTAAACAAATTATAAACAAACAAAAAACCCGACTGCACGCTAAAAATATGAAAACAAGTCCCAATGTTAATGGAAAGTATCGTAGGCGGGGACCAGCAGAGGGTTCACCATTTAGCTGAATGTTACTTAGAAAACGGCCTTGAGTGGCGGTCAAGTTGGTCCCCGCCTGCGATACTTTCCATTAACATTGGGACTTGTTTTTAGCGTACAGTCGGGTTTTTCGTTTGTTTATAATTGTATTTTTTTATTTGTAACTTTTTAGTTGTTTTTATTTTATGAAATTTTACGTCAGTAGTTCATGATCATTTTTTATTTCAATAATTTTGGTGTTGTTATTTAAATACCTTCAATATGCATATTTTTATAATGTGAAAATCAAGCCCTTTCATTTGATACCTTACACGGCAAAGTTGAATTATTATTTTTTCGACCATCACGTTATGTCGTCTAGAGGGCGCTATGTTCATTTTAATGGAACGTCACATAGCCTATAACCATCGCGCCATCAATACGCTTCTAACAATACCTCATAGGGGAACCCGGGGTAAGATGGGGTCGCGAGGTAAGACGGGGCCCCCCACTTATATGCAAAACTGTACATATTAGGAATCTGAGTAATGAGCCAATAGAAAGGCTTAAATGATTAACCTTTAGTGCGCCAGTGACAGCAGGTGTGAGCGCATGCGTTTTTTGTGTAAGCTCAATTGTTTGTTTTTGCGTAGTGTACATGTTATTTTTGACCGGTAGAAACAATGTCACAACTCAGTAAGAGAAACAGTCGCATTTTTGTTAATTGTGTGTTTTTATTTAAGGTTTGGTACGCTTTGTTTAAATATGTGCAAAATCACTTTAACATTGAAAGTATTTTTTTTATGAATTATTTTCATAAAAAATATAACGTGGGGCAAGAAGGGGTATTTTTGGAGGGGCAAGATAGGGTACGGATCTAGCTTGGTTAAGATTTTTTTTTCCCCAACCCGATATTTGACATTGTAGGAGGATTCTAAAAGGGCTACAGGGAGGTTGGCTAAAAAGACAAAGCACGTACTGCCTACTAAGAAGAATAACAACGAAGATGACTGTGTCTACCTCTACTGTGAGGATATCAACAGTCCTACTTTAAATCTACGTAAATCTGGGTCGGATGTCAAAGGTGCAGGCGTTGGGCTAACACTGCAGGTGTTGGTGTTGACGAAAAAAACACAGAAGAAGTGTTGTTTGTCTTTTTTGTGTCCCACATAGTATACTTACCCCATCTTACCCCGTACATGGGGCAAGATGGTTTACTTCCCATTTTTTTACATTTCTTAAAATAATTCAATTGTAATGATTACTTTTTTGGCAAAAGCTGTGCCAAAGTGTTCGTCATTAAGTTCCTGATGAGCCATAAATAATTGATAACATTGTGGTTATAAATACCTGTTGTTTTTTTTATTTTCCCTTAGCGACCCCGTCTTACCCCGGGTTCCCCTACATCAAAATCTATCAAACCGTTTAGGCTACAGGAGGGAACAAAGAAACAGACAAACATACATACATCAACCAAAAAACATTACCCTCCTCTTTCGGCAGTCCGGTAAAAAGGAGTAAGACAGGGAGGGGGTCATTCTGAACTTTTGCTCTACGAGTGTTGGAAATTAACTTTGTTGGACATGTGACTTTTTACCATGGAAAACGAATATTTTTTTAACAAAAGTTGTTCAGAATGACCCCTTGAGTCATCCCCTTTTGGCTTAGTATAGCCCTTTTGCGACACTATGTATTTACTTTGCTTTGTCGTCGGGGTTCAGTTGGCTGGAGAATGCCCGAAACTTATTATGTATACACTTTAATACTTGTAGTTACCTTTCTACAAGTAAATACCACATTTGTTTGAGAAAGCTAATCGGGTTCCGAGTATAGAGTAAAGTGGCACCCCTATTAATTTCTACTCTTTCCTGGTGCCTACCAGTGTAAGTAAGAATTATACTTACTTACCCTAAAATCACCCAAAATGTACTTGAACATAATTGTCAATAAAGTTGGCGAGTAAAAGTTTATCGACCCACTGTGCAAACTTACATGTGTGCGTGTCACTGCGTGTGCTGTGTGAAGAGCATTGAAAACCCAAAATTGGCGCGGCACGTCACCCTGTACGGGCCCTTAAGTCTCGTTTCTGCATTTATTGTGTGACAGAAGACACGCCCCAAAAACATCTGTCAGGGAAAGAGAAGAAATAATAAATATATTATGTCTGCATGTTGCATTTATGTAAAGGCCTGTATTATGATATAATTTATCTATGGTTTTATTTTTACTAACAGAGTGAGTTGGTAATTTTTAATAAGGATAGATTTAGGTATAGAATATAATAGATATTCTTTATTTGTACACAAAAACATGGACAAAATTACAAAAAACTTAATCAAACACATAATTATGTACAAATGGCGGCCTTATCGCTTAAAGCGATTTCTTCTGGGCAACTTTTGGGTGGAAGGATATTTCGATGCAAAGGTATAAGATCTTTAAATCCGAAATCCGAATCGTTATATTTAAATCCGGAAGGGTTTTTTTCTGTTAATGTATGTAAGTTCGAGATAATAAGCATGTTTTTTTGTACCAATATTAATTAAATTATTCGTTAAAATTGTGGTTTAATAACACTAAAATTACCTTAATAGCATATAAAAAAAAAAAACATGCAACAAAGACGCAAAGACACAATGACTAAAAAAAAAAAAAAAAAAAAACACGCACTCACGCCTTGTACTAATGTACTCCCTTGCGGGGTAGGCAGAGGTGCATTGCTGCACCCACTTTTCGCCAGAGTGTATGTTAGTCCCAATGTAATAGGGGGCGGGCCTATTGCCATTTTACGGGCACATCCAAGACCCGAGAACACAATGACTAATAACAGTGTATTTTCTTTTCATTTCATTAGCTGGCTTTGGTGAGTATTAATTAAGTATCTTGCCTCAATGTAATGTTCTTTGTAATTTGATATACTTAGGTACTTATTTATTAACAGGCCTATTCCTTATTCATGTGAGAACATACCCTATTGTTTATTTAATAAGCAAGGTTTAATTATACTAACATTACATGCGGTTGTAGTACAATTACGTAAAAAATATTAAATTAAATTATGTAGGCAGAGCTTGTGAACTTTATGCCAATACTAGTATTTCACGCTAGTGTTTCGTGATTTCAATGATGAGTTAATCAATTTGTACAATTAGTACTTATAAAGTTCTAACCAATTTTGCCGACACTAAAATCGATATCGCATACCAAAGGAGCAGCAAAAAATGCCGCTACCAGTTCCAGCGGCAGATCTTTGGCAGTCAAATAAAGCATAGTCCATTAGCAAGGGAGCCCGCATCCGGTGAAGTAAATTGTAACAAATGACCCCTCTCCGCCCCCCGTCTCACAGACTTTTTGTTCAATACCACTAGAAAAGAGTATTGTTTATTTGGCTGGACTTTTTGTGCCAAGAGTAATGCTGGCTGACGCAAATGGCCTTTATGTACGCCGCAGTTTAAGTATATCGCATTCTATTTTAATATAAAAAATAAAATTGATCGAATTACGTAGGAACTTTAAGCACATAATGTTATAACCTCTATGGTGAGCTACCCCAATCAATTACAAACATTCCAGCTCATTCGATACTGGCCACAAAGACGGATTGCCGTTCATAACATTCAAATTTTAAACGAATAAAATGGAACCTCCACTGGCGGCCACCACAAAATCAATCTTATCTACTTGATTTAAAGCTCAAATAAAATTTGGCAGATAAATTATTGGCTGGTTCTTTCGTATATTAACCCTTTTCTCGGTAATCTGGGGCCGGGCGTGATAAATACAGGGTAGCGGTAACTTTTACCCGTGAGTCATTATGGCATTTAAATAATTTCTGGCTCTTTTGATTTATGTTCTTGATATGCGTGACGCGGGTTAGATCCGAGGGGTATTTTATAATGCTTGTTATTAATGCTATTTGGGCATTGCAAAGATCTAGAGTTTGATAATAGGCTTGCGGAGGGTGGATTTTTGACATTTAATTTATGGCATCGGCTGGCGAAACTTTCTTTTCATTATTTTGACGTCTTTATCATGAATTCATGACTGCTATTTAAAATTGATGAGTTTTTGCACAAGCGATATAAATGGCTATTAAAATAAATAGTTTCTACTTAATTCTTTTTATAACGTTTAGTACACTAACTAAAGAGTAGTGAAATTTATTTTATTTTTATACTTAAATTTAACTTTTAATTACTATATTTACGCTTTTTGTTGACACACGGATGTGAATATGGAAAGAGCCATCATGATGCCGTAGCGTATATCCTTACTGATACATAAAGGCATCCTCATAAAAATTCTCCCCCTCTTAAATAATAAAAAAATAGACTCTACTAGACAAATATGCATTACCAAATGGCATATCTCACGTTGTTTTTTTAATTGCTACCTGGCCATGTAGGACGAGACGCTAATAAGACGTGATAAAAGTTGTCCGTCGCGCTCCCTCTTGAGGCTGCGCGATGTGAGTGAGCGCGATCCAAAACTCTTGTCACGTCTTAAATGCGCCCCGTACTAGCCCATCTGGAGGGTTACTCAATACTGACGAAAAGCGAATAACGAGAGCTATCGAGTGCAAGCGGCAAGGTAAATACTACGACATAGAGTGGCTCGCACAGCAACGCTCCGAAACTTCGTTTTTAAAGATAAAAAGATAAAGATACATGTATTCGACACAATATAGACAGCAACAACAACAAAAAGAAAAATACAGATTTAAAGAAAAGAAAATAATATATTTTTTTGTCATATAGATAGTGATCTCGCTGAAGCACAGCTGCGTTCAGCTGCAGCGACCGCAGCGGTTGCGGCGCGTGTGACGTCATGATCTTGTACACGCGGAACGCAATGATAATCGCACAACCCAATAAAAAAATAATAATAAAGGAATAAATACGTACGAAGAACCGATAACCGTTGGGGTAGACGAGTTCTCGAGTGGAGACCACGAACGTATCGCATCGTGGGACGCCCTCCTGCCCGCTGGACTGACGACCTTAGGCGGGTAGCTGGTAGTGGTAGGATGAGAGAGGCCGAGGACCAAGTGTTGTGGCGCTCCTTGGGAGAGGCCTATGTCCAGCAGTGGATGAGTATTGGCTGATGATGATGATGAAATACGTACTATGTATACGTATCTTAGATTACATGATAAATTTAATAACCTTATAATTTACAACGGAGGCTAGGCTATAGGATATTAAGCCAAGGGGGGTGACTCAGGAGGTCATTTTGAACAACTTTTTTTCAACGAGTTACGGAAACTCACGAAAAATATAATCATTACTAAAAAGTCAGGTGATTAACAAAGTTTCTGTACATCATTATAGGCTTACTGTACTACTTTTGCAACATCTGTATTATTTTGACATCATCAAAGCCCATTCAAAAGTAACCATGCACTTAAGAAAATCAAGAAAAAAAAGAAGGAAAACTTCCTACAATCAAACCAGCCAGTAAAAATGATAACATTGCAGTTTCAAAAATGGAACTGCTCATGAGCGGGGCACGTTCAGAAAGCTATCGCGCGCCAACACACCGGCGGCGTCTCACACCTCATGTTGTATGCTTTTTTGTGGAATTTGTACGCCAACCGCACTATGCTCCGAATTTATTTTCTAACACACCATACTTAGTGTCGAGATTTAGGAAGTCTTGGATAGTTCCGAAGGGGCATCGGGTTTTTTTGTTGATTTTGCAGCTTGTTTTTTTCTGTATTCATATTCATACACATTCAATGGAGATAAAGATCGAGTTTTCTTAATAAAAAGAGATGATTATTTGCATAAGAAAACAAACAACTCTGATAAGCCTATGTTCCTGTTCCAAGTATTCGGTGTTTATTTATAAAATAAAACGTAAACATAAATTGATAAAAAATATCCAAAAACTTTTTACTTCAATCAAAAAAGTTCCCCACTCCAAACCATCCGACCTCCATGGTCGCTTCACTTGCAGTCCGCAAGGAGGTACCAGGGACGTGAGCGAAATTCCAAATACGAATTATTTATTCGATACACCTTGACTTGGTATCGATTATTCGGTGTTTTTCCGGATAGCCAGTGCTGAGCCGGTGCATCGAGTGATGGAGAGATATGGCTGCTGAGCTCAACCTAATTGAATTTTCCGGGGAGATTTTTTCAATTTTTGCTGATGCAAGTTGTAGACTGTTAGTTGTTGCTTTACAAAACCCAACGGACCTGCAGAGTTGGAAATATTTATGATGCCGCCCGTAAAGCTAAATCATCTATAAAACGACTACCTATATACTTAAATAATATTTTAATAATGCAATCAGTCACAAATTCAAAGAATGGAGTCCAATCTGAGAAGTCCACCAATAAACTTTATTACAAAAAACGTAACCCAATAAAAAGAGGACCCTCAAATTTATAAATCAAACACTCCAACAATGGAAGAAAAAAACCTTGTATTTTTAAATTCCGAAAAAAAACGTACCCCTTCAAACCAGTCAGTCTGACACCCCGAGGCCTTATTGAGATATCAAATAAAGAAATAAAAATCAGGGTTGCCGCACACGGCGGCTGCTAAAGAGATCCGCGTCAACAATGCTCCTTGATTTGGCTTACATTTATTGTCCGATGTTATTTATACGGCAATGTACGTCGTTCCTTACTCGACGCCAAGATCCAGCATCATCCTTACTAAACCCCAAAGCATCATAACTACCATACCTCTCATTGGACTTTCAACTTAATATACCCGCGCTAAAGTTGCAACTCGCTTGCGCACGTAGAAAGAACATAGGGTTGCCAGTAACGCAACAATAGTATTCACCAACACATTTTATTAAGAATCGAGAATATATCTCGATTCCTTGTGCGGTTTGATTGGAAATATGCTTATGGGTGTTACGGGGACGAAAAATACATTGGATTAGGTCTGCAACCCCTGATTGCAGTGCTGCGATGTGCCGCTATTCGTTTACGTCGACAATTTCTCTTCCTCTTTGTCCACCATTGGGATTTTGTTCTTTGTGCTTGATACAGTTTTCTTCGCGTATATTTCTGTTAGGTTTTGTGTACTGCGTTGTTTTATTCTTTGAGTAACAGGTTCAATCTGTATTTTGGTTTCAGTGTTTAAATGATAAAAAGAATATACTTTCACCCAAACAATTGGTTCATTTTCGTGAGAGCTGAATGGGTTTTTTAACGCGGTTTTTATCTACATGTATGTTATTTTGCAAAGTTTTACAATCTGATGACAGGAAATCTTTTAAACCGAAACGAAACTCGCGCGAAACAGCTAGTTTATAACATATTGATATATTACAATGCCATGTAAGATAAATCTAGCTGTCTATTCAAGGGTACAACACATGTCCACTGCAAAGCTAAACCAAGGATTACTACCTACTACTCGGGTGAAGTCAATCGACTAAAACCCTAAATTGTATTGACTAGGGTTTGATCACTGAACAATTACACATGCGAGCTTTAGGTTTAAATTCTATGAAATCTTAGTATTTGTATTTATTTATTTAACCAAAATAATCCTTAAAACTAATATTTACAATATCAGCCAAACATCTGAGCTGTTTATAACAATGATCTTATCTACTTATCTATCTTATCTATAGGTGTAAAAAAAAAGGGAAAAATAAATTTTAATATTGGTATGGCTGCATGGATGGAACTTATTAACTATAGATCTAATTTACGAGGCTTATACAAATTAATTAAAACAAATTTCGCTGTAAGTACCTACAACAAGTATAGGTACATATAAAGTGAAAAAAAACTTTTATAAACAAAGCGTTTTCCAAATCGGATTCTCTGTGCTGTATCGATATTGTCAAAATGGAGTAGTTTTTCTATACGCAGTTTAACAAAACAAAACTACGACGACACACAACCGTAGGCTTTGTGCCTACTATTAATTAAAAACCAAAACGCCACTTGTTAAAAATCACAGACATATATATGACACTAGATTCCCCAGGTACGTGTGTCAAAAGGTTGATAATATTTTAAACTTTTCGTTCATACATTTAGTTCCGTCCAGCTGTCATTATCATAGTCAAAAATAAAAATTCCTATAAAAATTTGGGCACGCCCGGTTTTCATAGAAATTAGTGTATTTGTGGCATCTAGTGATATAAATGTCTGTGTTAAAAATGCTAGTGGGCACACAGTTGACGTTATGCTGAATGCAATTCGTAGTTGGAATTTAACCCTTACGCCTACAGGATTAGGAACACTAGAAGGCCATAAATGTTGCCTTGGGTCGGTATCCCGCAGTACCAGAATCGAATCAAAGGAGTAATTCGTATGGAATCGTTTTGTTTCAGAATCGAATTAATTGGCGCGAGCATCGAGTGAAATGCATGCACTCGTGTGTCGGTGTTGCCAGCGATTCTATTTGGAGTTTTTTGCGTACTTCAATCAGTAGCGGGTGTTTTTTTTTATTTGCGAAGAATAGTTAACGATCCTGTGTTATGATATATTATGAATAGGTAGTGTAGTTGGAAACAGTAACATTAAATTAATTTTTTGTATTATAAAATACGTAAATTTATATACTTACAGTTTTCTGCTGTTCCCAATAGCTTTAAACTAAAATCGTATAGGTAGGTACCTATTAGTAAAATAAATAAACTCGACCGATTACAAAGTAACAATACTGATTTTAGCTAACTACTGATTTTACCTTCTCAATAACTGATTTGATGTGACAGAAATCAAATAGGTACCTACCGTACATGAAACGACTTCATTAATTAAAAAATGATACCATAAACATTATGTTTCTCCTCCGTTTCTCGGCAGAGCCTTCCTGCGGACGGGCACAGCTTTTAAATTTCCCGCCCTTGATTTATCGCCCGCCTTATAAAGCCCCCTGCAGGGCGGATGCCTACTACAAGGTGCTTTTTGGCAGTTTTCGCTTTAATAAAAATTGCTACCTTCTTATGAGAATTTCAATTTTTTCCCCGACGTCCGTCCAATATCTTGTGAGGCTCGCTTTACGTGTGGAATCGCCCACTGTGAAATGAATAGCTGGTATTAAGGAAACTGTGAATAAGATTTTCTTGTTAAATTTTTGTATACCAGATCCTCTATATTATTAATTCCTTTCCTTTACGTAAAGTAGCACATTATTGACGGTACCGTAGCTCCGGAGGTAGTGAACCCACTTTGAGGACAGAAGGCTACGGGTTCGAATCCGGTATAGGGAAAACATTTTTGTGAGCACTTGTGTTTGCCTTATATCTGGTTGTTGGATATGCAGGTATTAATCTAGCTATTTGAGACCTATATTCTATGCTTTCTCTGTATCAACCCACAACGTTGATGGGCATCTTTATTATGAACATAGATGCCATTATAAGATCTGAAATACTCCGAAGAGGATAAATATTCGATGAAGTTATTTCATCAGTTTCTTAGCTACATAAACACCGTGGCTCAAATACACGAACACCAACACCGTCACCGGCCGGTAACTTGAAAGCGTTCTAAAATGGTTCCAAATTCAATTTCAAAATTGAAGTGACATCCGTTTTGAAACTTAACGGAAATAAACAGAACAGTAACACACGTAGCAGTATCGTAAACCTGTCGAGTAACCCTCTAACGATCTCGCGAGTCTATTTAGACCCCGTCTTATAACAGGCGATCAATCACAGAAGTGCTTTAGGGTTGACTTGGAGATGTAAATGACTTGAGTTGGATGAGTTTAAATATTGATGATTATAATTTTGAAAATATTTATTTAAGTATTTAAAAATAGGAGTTGGTATACATTTTTTTTTGTATAAGTACCTACCTAGTTTACGTAGGTATATTTTATCGTGATAAAATACACACACACACACACACACACACACACACTCACTCACGCCTTGAACTAATGTACTCCCTTGCGGGGTAGGCAGAGGTGCATTGCTGTACCCACTTTTCGCCAGAGTGTATGTTAGTCCCAATGTAATAGGGGGCGGGCCTATTGCCATTTTACGGGCACATCCAAGACCCGAGAACAAATATCTGTGTTTAAACAAATATCTGCCCCAGCCGGGAATTGAACCCGGGACCATCGGCTCAGTAGTCAGGGTCACTAACCACTACGCCATTCGGTCGTCAAAATACAAACGGTGATAAAATACAAACATTAAAAATTAAAATCTAATCTAAGTCATTAAAGAAATTAAAAAGGATCATATAAGTACCTACCTACTTATACCATGACTTTACTATTCTTTAAATCCAAAAATAATCAACGAATTTATAACTGTAAGTACTTTAAGTAAACCGTAAGTTGTTTAAAAAATGCAGGAATTTTCAGCAAGTTGTTTATAATAAGGTAGAGTACTTATATTTTTTACCCAACATTTTCCTCATAAGGCTAAATATAGAATTTCAGAAATAAATTAATGGACTCATTAACGAAGCTAGCCTTATTTATAATTTGGTTTATTTTGGAACATCAAACAAACGGTTGGTAAACAAAATGTTCAATCTCAATGATTAAATTATTATAAAAAAAACTATAAGTAACCAAAAATACACTAACTGTATGTTTCATTTTTATGTTACAGTGGCAACAGAGCAATTTTATTTCACATAGAATGGATACTATTAGTAATTTACATAAATATACTTATACTTTTTCACTTTTTGCAATTTAAAACGCAAGAAATCGCAAGTAAGTATCTAGATAAGTAGGTATACCTAATAATAATGCAAAATTTATTGTTGATTTATGCGTTGATTCTCACTATAATTATCTAATTTAATTTAGCACCTCATTCTTATATTTTTATGTGTGTATTTAAATGGATCTTGATATACGAAATAAAGAATTATTATTATTATTATACAGTGTATGTAGGTATTAAAATAGGAACAAAATCTTGAGCAACTCGTCACAAAATACGTAACTGCTTCGTAAGTTTTCCGTATCTACAATACCCTGAGGTATTGTAAGAAAGAGTGACATTATTTGCCAAACAAAACTAACTTATGTTTGTTACTCTAACACGTAAATTTCGCCTCTATTTATATGCCGTTAAGCATGTTACTAATGTACCTGTGTTACTGTTTTCGCCTGGAGGTATGTAGCTGTAATCTGTCACTTGTCACTGAGCGTAATATGACAGAAACGATTCATAACGGTTAACATTTACCATCGTTTTAATCTTTGCGCTAATATAAATTATGAGTACAGCGGCCAGTATGCTTAGCAATAAATATAATTATAAATATGTGGGGACATCTCAGACACGGCAATGCGACCCCAAGCTAGGCAGAACCTGTGTTATGGGTCTCGGACAGCTGACATACCTATCTACACAAATACGAGTACATAGATAGATACATACTAAATATAAATATCAACACCCAAGACCCGAGAATAAGTATTTGTATTTAAACAAATATCTGCCCCAGCTGGGAATCGAACCCGGGACCTTCGGCATAGCAGTCAGGGTCACTAACCACTACACCATTCAGCCAGCTTGTCAGTAGGTGGGTATGTTAGGTTAGATACTGGTAGTGTATATCGTATATGTATCCTATGTCAAGCCTTAAAATAATAATAAGTACCTACTCTCGTTTTAAAAGTGTTTATAAATATTTTATTCCAAACGGGTCAACTTAAACCGTTCGAATCGACGTAAATGTGAACTCGGGATTGAGACGATATTAAATTCCGAATACGTCACCCCGTCGCGTCGTTTCAGCAGGGTTACTCTACATATATTATTATACTGACGAAAAACGAACGAACGAGAGCTGTCGTGCAATGGGTACGTGTAATACAACGAGATAGAGTCGTATGGCTCGCGCAGTAGCTCTCCGAAACTATGTTTTTCGTCATATACAGGTGTTGCAACAAGGGTATACTAAGCCGAAACCTACGTGTGCAGCATGTTATATAGGTTTCGGCTTAGTATACCCTTTTTGCAACACCCTGTAGAGTGACCCCCCAGCCCTGACGGAAGTCTCATAACCGCCGCTAGCCGAGATGAAACGTGCGACCAAACGAAACGCTGGCTGGTTAGATTGAAGTTTTATACTTCTCTATTGATATGAACACTTATTGGACACCGACTGCTGTTCACTTTCATTTTAAATTTCGAACGAATACTGGCTGGCTCTAATTTGCAAAGTGGTAAAGAAAAATTATATGACTCACTAACAAAGTGTCAAATAAGAACAAAGAAACGAAGCTCAGCGTGTGCTCTGTGTAATAGAAAATGCTTATTACTACATCTTATCATACTTACGTATACTACTCTGTGTAAAAAGTATCGGGACTGGATCAATAAAACAAAAAATGTTTGTTATTCATCCAAATTTATTTTATCACCTTCAAAGTATGCTCCTTCAGAAAAGATACACATAATAGACATACGAATTTTCCAATCATCAAAACGTTTTTTTAAACGCTTTTTCCAGAGTTGTGTTTAGTACTCGCGGCGATTTTTCCTTTTTGTCTTCCATCGATTGTTAGTCAAAGTCATGTTGACTGTTTTCTTTGATTGTCATGGTGTTGTACACTCGGAATTCTTCTTTATTTGCGGGTTATGTGGAATTTAATACAGCAAATTCGACAAAAAGGCCAGATTTGTGGAAAAAAAATCTAGAAAGATTTTCACCGCGATAATGCGCCTTCGCACAAGGATCATCATTGTGAATGAATTTTTGGGCAAAAACTCAACAAATACCATTGAGCATCCACCTTATTAACCAGGTATCACGGCTCTAGCTTCTTTTTTTCCAAAACTCAAATTAGCATTTCGAGGAACTGTTTTCAATCGATAGAAGACAAAATCGGAAAATGTAAGGAAAAATCGCTCCGCTTTGCTTTTGACGAAAATGTGCACCTAACACGCTCCTCCTCGCTTTGCTCGTCGTCGCACCTATCTTTAGGTTTCGATCCGATGAGTTTTAATGGCGTTTGTATAATAATTATAATGGTCATTAACTTTCGATATTTTGATAATTCAATATCGTGATTTTCGGGATGTAGGAGAAAAATACCACAATTTGTACATTTTACATAAATCATATATTATTTATTTATATAATATTAGAAGAAACAAGATTATACCTATACGAACAGTTTGAGCAAACGAGACTTACGTGTTTCAAGATTGTGCCAAAAGAGTTTTAGGCGAAACGAGCCTTATGCCACGTAAGACTTGGCAAAATGATGATTCGACCAAAAAAGTTTAGACCTTATGCGAAACGAGTTTTGGGCAATAAAGATTAGGCGAGATGAGGGGAACCCAGTAATAGTAGTTACTTATAATACCTGAACTTATTAAATGTGCCTCAGAATGTGACTAGGTACTTCTAATTTTGTATGCTGCCAGTGTTGTCATAATGCTTCAAATTTTAGTCAAAATAGTGCTCAGCCTATGAATACTAAGTGCTACGCCTTTGAACGGCTCCACACTTGCAGATAAACCAATCAAAAACTCGTTTGCATATAAATCTAAAAATCAATAAATTACTTATAAGTATTCGGGAATATTATGTTTTGATGTTATAAATGTTTATGAGAGACTGAACCATTTTCACGTTGGCAAAACCTTGTTGTACTCGTACTTAATTAAATTTTGCATGTTTTAATTACCTGCCTAGTGCCTACTCTGCCTTCGATAATTATCATCAAATAGTCAGTATCAGTAATGTTCGTTACTCAATTTCAATTAGTATGAATCTTTTTAGTTTAATTTTAATTCTATATTAGTTAGTTTTAGTTAGGCATTAATAATTATAATTTAATCAAGAAGTACTATGTAACTAATAAAGTCGTACTATTAAAAAATAAAATTGTAAATAACATTTTATCAAAAGGTTGAGCAGGCTAACAGAACTAGATTGTCCCACGAAAAAGATCTGACTGATTTTTATGGTGTTGCACCGGTTTAAGCTAATCTTCGTTAGGACTACCTGTTAAAAAATAATAATCGCCCATCTTTGACCTAGGGACTCTTCTGTCATCCGCCATTATGAGTAGAACTGCTCCTCAAATTAATTTCAATTTTGTGCTAAAACCAGTGAAATATTAGTTAAAAACCACATCAAAGTGTTAAATAATACTTCAGAATCTAGTGAAAGTGTTATCTAACGAAAATACAGTGAATTAACAGTGAAATTCAACAACAAACATTGGACTTGACAATTCGAACTTTATATTAATCTACCCTCCAAAATTTTTTGTTACAATATTGTTTTTAATAATGTTGCCAGTAAAATAATTTGAAAACTACCAATGTCCCGCTACTTGCTTGAAGTGGCTGCCCAGGCTTCTCGTCAAGTTAATGTTACTGGCTACCTTTGATTAAAATGGAATCAAAGAAGAAAAATCCCAATTACGTACAACAAGTATTCCATAAAGGCTTATTTAATGCTGCCAATCCTCCATCAACCTCGCATGGAAGTGCAATACTCAGTCCAGGTGACTTACCCTCTTGTGATACAGCCGGAGCAAAACCCCCTGCCAGCTCAGACTCTTATTCACAAGACAGTACCACCACAGAAATAGAAGATAACTTTAGCCATCCGAGTCAGTCGAATCCCGAATGGCAAAGGGTTCCCATGATGAGATCCAATAAGCGTCGCAGGACCTCCACCTCGCCGCCTGTTGACGTCAGCCCACAAATGTCAAATAGATTTGATGGCTTGCCCACGGACACACCTGAGCCATCAGAGTCAGTAAAGAAAACGTATAAACCGCCACCTTTTATTCTGTATGGGATTGAGGATGTAAACAAACTGGCCGAAACCATTGAAGAAAAACTAAATCCTACAGATTATAGCTTCAAGATTATTACAAAAAATCAACTAAGAGTCAACTGCGTAAACACTGAATCCTACAAAATTCTAGTCTCCCTGATTAGAGAAAAGGGCCTAATTGGTCATACCTTCACCCACAAAGATGAAAAATGCTGCAGGATTGTGATTAAAAACCTTCACCACACAACTCCACATGAAGAGATTATTAAGGAAATAGCAAAATCTGGAAACTTAGTAGTTGGAGAAGTGATAAATGCCCGTTATGGTCCGGACAAAAAGCCAACTTCGACTTTCTTTGTTAACTTAGAACCAGGACCTAACAACAAAAAAGCTAAAGAAATTAAGTACATATTTCATACTGCAGCAATTGTGCGGGGTGCACCTATTCTGGTTGAGGGAAGTACGGCGGGCAGGGATCAGGAATGAAAGACTTCTATTCTGTTCACCAGTCAGGAAGTGAGAGAGCTAGAGCTGTTGCTTTGCTTGTTCTTCTTCTTGTTCTTTCTTCGCTGTTTGCTTTTTAACTGAATCCACTGTTAGAACTGTTTTGTTCTCTGTTTACTATTTTACTGATTTCACTGTTAGAACTATTTTGTTCTCTGTTTACTATTAGACTGAATGCTATTTTCTTTTTGAACTGTTCTGTTCACTATTTACTATTTAACTGATTGACTGTGAGGCGCGAGCGTCGCCTTTTATACCATTCTCTACGGATGATAGAGTATTCCAGAAAGCTCTAGAAAAGACTTAATGTTCTACTTCTTAGTAGAAACTTCTAGTTCCGTGCTGCCATCTATTGTTGAATAGATGAACTACATAGTTAGGCTACTTTCTACTAGATGGCGCTAGTTTCCTCACTTCCAGAGACATATTTATTTATTAACAAATAACAAGAGTCAAAACTATTATTCTTGTCCCGAACATTACTCC
Source organism: Plutella xylostella (assembly GCF_932276165.1). Taxonomy (NCBI): domain Eukaryota; kingdom Metazoa; phylum Arthropoda; class Insecta; order Lepidoptera; family Plutellidae; genus Plutella; species Plutella xylostella. The sequence continues at coordinate 1,891,257 of NC_063984.1, read as the reverse complement.
CGCCGTGCATTGACGCCGTGGTCGTCATTGCAGATCTCGGTGAGGGACGTCTGGCTCTGCAGGCTCGGGGGGCAGGATGGCCAGCTCGCTCGTCGCTCCCTGTAGGCTCTATCATTAGTTGTTCTCGGCGACGGCGGCGGCGGCGGCGGCTGCGGTGGCGCGGCGGTTCTCTTCGTCTGCGGCATTGATCTGTGGCTGTAGTCTGGACCACACTGTGGGGGCGCCCTATAGGTCTATGTATTTCTCGCGCTGTGTTGCTCACGTTCATCCTCGATGCCCATCGCCTGTCGTGGACTGTACCTTCGATTGCGGCGTGGCGACGGGCGGCGTAATGGCGATATGAACGTGATGCTTCTGTATGTTCTGTACGCTTGTCGAGAGTATTGATGGCGCGTTCCTCCAAGTTGCTGTGGTGGCGTGTGGGCGCAATGAGGGGTTCACGCGTAGTCAGATTGTTAACCCTATGGTGGCTCTTGTCCACAGTTATCTTGTGCGCTCCGTGCAGAACCCAGCCTAGAGGCGTGTGTGAGGCAATGGGTTCATCTTGCTGTCCTTGTCGCACCTCGCTCGCGATGAGAAGATGACAATTGTCTTGACCGTTGAGGATCTTTGGTCTTGCTGCTTCGTACTTCAGCTGCTGTGCGATGTCACGCAGATGAACACAATTTTGCAGATCTTCAGATTTCACCGTCTGTGCGGAGAGTCGTATGTTGTCGATGGTCCGCGCGTTAATCGTGTACTGTGCGCGTTCTCCCTGTAGTGTGACTTTGACGCGGCGAGAATGGCACGCGTTCATCTTTGTGTCGCCGATGGCGGCTATGTTCAGCGGCTCGATGGGGCCCGTGAGGCCCGCCTGTCTTGCTATGGCCGCGTCTATGAGCGTGACGGTAGAGCCATCGTCGAGCAGAGCGTGCGTGTGTACCTCTCCCGCCGGTCCGACGATCTTGACAGGTATTATCTTGAGATACGCGTGTGTTTTTCGCGGCGACCACACCGACGATACTGTTACGCTGTTCTTTCTTTTCGGTGCGGTTTCTGTTGCTGTGACCGTTGATCTTCTGAAGTGCAGCAATCTATGATGGAAGTAATTGCAGCCATCTTCTCCGCAGCGGATTCGCTTGCAACTGTGGGTTTTATTCTTGTAGCGAAGGCATCGGAAACATAGTCGCTGCGATTTTGCTATTTCCCATAGCGAGTTCACATCTGTTTCTGCGAACTTCGGGCATTTATTGATGTGATGTCCTTCTGTGGCGCAGTGGCGGCATTTTACTATTTTTTCTATGACTGTGGCCGCTGTGGTGTAAGCTCTCTGTATTCTGTTGTGACTGTGCTCTGTGGGTTCTGTCTCTGGCTGTGCGTAGGGCCCGCAGAGGTCGGCTTCTCTCTGTAGAAATCTGGAGAGCTTCAGTAGGTCCGGCTCTTCTGTAGTCTGAGTGGCGGCGTAGTCGAACCATCGGTAGCGTAGTGCGGGCGTCAGCTTATCTATGGTGATCTTCGTGGCTTCCGGGCTGTAGAGGTAGTGTATGCGGTCGGGCGCCCGCAAACTGGCGACGACGTTGAGCACGCGGCTGGCGAACACGCAGATATCGCGCGGGTTATCGGTGAGGCGCGGCAGTGCGCGCAGGCGGTCGAGTTCGGACATGGCGATGGAGTCGGGTCGGCCGAAGCGAGACTCCAGGGCGCGCATGATGTCTGTGGCGCGTGCATTCAATATTAGCAGGTTCTCGACTGCTTCCTTGGCTCTTCCTCTCAGGCTTCGTCGCAGTCTTGCCACGTTTTCAGTCTCGGTGAAGTCCTCTGCTGTTTCGTAATATGCGGCACGGAATGACAGCCACTCGTGGTGAGAGCCGGCGAAGTATGGTAGCTCCGTGTGGTAGCGTGGCGTGGCCCGCTGTCCGGCCTTCGCGGCGAGTGCTATTGCGGATGCCAGCTCGGAGATGTTGATCTGTTGTGGCTGGCTCGCAGCGACGTCCCGCGGTTGGCTTCTTGACTGTAGGGCTTCATAGTAGGTACCCACTTGTGGGTACGATGAGTGAAGCGGCAGCACGGCGTCAGTCGGGTAGGCCGCGGCGGTGGCGTGTGCAGGCGCGGCGGCGGTGGCGGCTGCATCGGGGGCGGCCGCGGCGACGGGGGCGGCGTGTGCGGGCGCGGCGGCAGTGGCGGCTGCGACGACGGGGGCGGCCGCGGCGACGGGGGCGGCGTGTGCAGGCGCGGCGGCAGTGGCGGCTGCGACGACGACGGGGGCGGCCGCGCTGGCGACGACGACAGGGGCGGCAGCAACGGGGGCGACACCGGCGGGGGCGCAGGGTGCGGGCGGCGGAGCTTGTAGCTGTGGTGGCACTCCCGTTTGTTTCAGCCACTCTTCCACTTTGTTCCAACTTTCAGTCGCGTGTTCCGACTGCTCTTCATCTTCGTCTTCACTACTTTCTGCTTCCAAGACGGCGATGCGTGCGGCGGCGAGCTCGAGCTGTATTTTCAGCATCTCTTCCTTGGCTCGAGCTATTCGCAGCGCACGCGCAGACTTGCTACTCTTCGACTTGCACTTCTGTGACGACGAGGCAGCGAGCTGTGGTTTCTGTGCGACAGCAACGGCGGCAGTGGTGAGAGCTTCTGCTCCGGCCTTCTTCACGGCAGCGGAAGAGGTTTCTGTGGGCGTGGCGGAGACAGAAGCGGCGGCGGCACCGGCAGCGGCAGGCCCAGCGGCATCGTTGGCGGCCTCGATAGCGGCAGCGACAGCGGCGTCGGCGGTGGCAGCGACAGCGGCGTCGGTAGCGGCAGCGGCTTCGGCGACGACAGCGGCTTCGGCGGCGGCAGCGGCGACGGCGGCGGCTCTCGTGGTGATCGGCATTCTTGATCCGACTTCCTGCAACGACGAAGTATCCGGCTCCGAATGACCAAATTTGCGGGGGTATTCCTTCTTCACGGCAGCGGAAGAGGAATGAAAAAGCTTCGTTGCGATCACCGGCAGGAAATGAGAGAGCTAGAGCTGTTGCTTTGCTTGTTCTTCTTCTTGTTCTTTCTTCGCTGTTTGCTTTTTAACTGAATCCACTGTTAGAACTGTTTTGTTCTCTGTTTACTATTTTACTGATTTCACTGTTAGAACTATTTTGTTCTCTGTTTACTATTAGACTGAATGCTATTTTCTTTTTGAACTGTTCTGTTCACTATTTACTATTTAACTGATTGACTGTGAGGCGCGAGCGTCGCCTTTTATACCATTCTCTACGGATGATAGAGTATTCCAGAAAGCTCTAGAAAAGACTTAATGTTCTACTTCTTAGTAGAAACTTCTAGTTCCGTGCTGCCATCTATTGTTGAATAGATGAACTACATAGTTAGGCTACTTTCTACTAGATGGCGCTAGTTTCCTCACTTCCAGAGACATATTTATTTATTAACAAATAACAAGAGTCAAAACTATTATTCTTGTCCCGAACAGCAATCATTGAAGATCCCAAAAAACGCCAAACCGTTGTCCAGTGCACTCGCTGCCAACAATACGGTCACACAAAAAACAATTGCACCAGACCCTTCCGGTGTGTGAAATGTGCCCTTCCACACAAAACAAGCGACTGTCCTAAGAAGGATCGTAACAGCCCTGCTAAATGCGTCCTTTGTCTTGGCAGTCATCCAGCCAACTACAAAGGCTGCAATGTGTACCAGGAAATAAAGAAACGCAAACTAGAGAAAACTAGAAATCCATTTGTTGCTAAAGCCAACAATAAAACTGAAACTCAGAATAATGAAACTAAGGAAAAAGCTACAGCTGGTCCAAGGACTTTCAGTAGACAATCCAGCACAGAAAAGCCACTATCTTATGCAGATATGCTGAAAAACCAGCCCCATGCCAACCCTCAACACCCCTCAATTGAACAGCTCCTTTACAAACAATCTGAAAAAATTGACTTACTCCTTCAACAAATAAGTTCCCTCATGGGGCTTATAGTATCTCTTGTTGACAAAATCTCAAAGTGACTGGTTTAAAGATTGCTACCTGGAACATAAATGGACTACCTCCAAACAAACACGAGCTGTCCCTTCTAATAGAATGTCACAAGCTAGATGTTATTTTAATATCGGAAACACACTTTACAGAAAGGAGTCACGTTACCATTCCAGGCTTCGCAATCTACTCTACAAACCACCCGGACGGGACCGCCCATGGTGGAACCGCAATATTAATCAAAACCTGCATAAAACATCATGAAGAACATGCATTCAGGACTGATCATATTCAAGCTACCACAGTAACTGTCGAGAGTAAGGACGGCAGCTTTTCCATCTCATCGGTATACTGCCCACCCAAACACAAAATCAAAGATCATCAATTCAGTCAATACTTCTCTTCCCTGGGCAATCGCTTCTTGGTGGGTGGCGATTGGAATGCCAAACATACCGACTGGGGCTCACGTCTTGTCACTACGAGAGGCCGAGAACTAAAGAAGTCCATAGAAGAAAACCATCTTCTTCCAATGTCTACTGGCGAACCAACACACTGGCCGACTGATCGCAACAAACAACCTGACCTAATAGACTTCTTCGTGATAAAAGGTATTTCACAATATTACTTTGATATAAAATCGTGCCTAGACAGCTCTTCCGGTCACACTCCAGTCATAGTAACCATGAGCTCTACCTTAATCAATTGTGAAGACTCACACTATTTGCATAATCATAAGACCGACTGGGACGCATTTCGTGAATACATAGACAAAAATATCGAGCTTAAAATTCCTCTCAAATCAGAAGATGACATCGAGATAGCTACCAAGTACATAACATGTCTCATTCAAGAAGCTGCTTGGAAAAACACCCCCGAATTGAACGATGTCAAAAGAGAGCGCTTCAACCTTAATGCAGATCTAAGAGAGAAAATAGCGGAGAAAAGAAAGCTGCGAAGAATATGGCACACAAGTAGGCATCCGGATGATAAGAAAGCACTCAACAAAGCTTGTCTCCAGTTGAAGATGGACATAGCCTCTCTAAAGAACAAAACTTTTCAAAGCTTCGTTGAATCGTTGACTCCAGATAAATCTTCAGAATATTCCCTGTGGAAAGCAACGAAGCATCTAAATCAGCCGATGAACTGCAAGCCTCCTCTGAAAAAGACCGATGGTGAATGGGCTAGATCTAGTCAGGAAAAATCTGAAGCTTTTGCTCTACACTTGGCGGATGTCTTCAGCCCTAATGCAGCTGCTGACGGCATTGATGAAAGCTTTATTGAATCTTCACTCGCCCAAGACCTTAGAGATGATTCTTCGATAAAACTTGCGACACCACGGGAAGTGTGGTCTCAAATAAGATACCTAAAGACTCACTCGGCTCCTGGCTTCGATCTAATAACGCCAAAAATTCTAAAAGAACTTCCCAAGAAGGCAATCGTTTTCATAACTATACTAACTAACGCAATTCTAAGGATGTCTTACTTCCCCCAACACTGGAAAGTTTCCCAGATCTTAATGATCTACAAACCCGGAAAGCCAGCCAATCTGGTAACGTCTTATCGGCCAATAAGTTTGCTGCCCATCATCTCAAAGATTTGCGAGAGGATAATCCTACGCAGACTGTCTCCTGCTCTAACCGAGAATAAAGTAATTCCAGACCATCAATTTGGATTTCGGTCAAGGCACGCTAGTATAGAGCAGGTTCACAGAGTCTGTGGAAAAATCAGAGATGCGCTTGAAAACAAAGAATATTGCTCAGCAGCATTTTTAGACATCCAACAGGCATTTGATAAAGTCTGGCACAAAGGGCTACTATTCAAGGTCAAGAAATATCTTCCTCACGCATTCTTCGGGCTGATCCAATCTTACCTGTGTGATCGAGTTTTTCACGTAAAAGAGAACGGTTCCATGTGAAGATTTTATGATATAAATGCAGGCGTGCCTCAAGGGTCTGTTCTTGGACCTACGCTCTACTCCCTGTATACATGCGACCTTCCAAAAACTAACCATACTCTGACTGCAACCTACGCTGACGACACTGCGATTTTGGCTAATAATTCAGACCCCTCCATCGCCTCGTTTCTACTGCAATCTGAACTGGACGAAATAAGCAAATGGTTAAGGGTATGGCGTATAAAATCTAGTGCCTCAAAATCAACCCACATCACATTCACACTGAGGAAAGGAAATTGCCCTGAAGTTAAGCTGGCAGGAGAACCACTCCCACACTCTGATTCTGTCAAGTACCTGGGAATTCACCTAGACCGCAGACTGACCTGGAAAACGCACATAAAAAAGAAAAGAGATGAGTTAAACCTGAGATACAGAAGTCTATGGTGGCTGCTTGGAAGAAAGTCAATGCTATCATTAGAAAACAAACTTTTAGTTTACAAGACTATTCTCAAGCCAATATGGACGTATGGCATTCAGCTCTGGGGCAGTGCTTGTAACTCTAACATAGAGATTCTACAACGATACCAAAACATACTTCTGAAATCCATATCGCACGCTCCTTGGTTTATTACCAATAGAGAAGTCCACGAGTTCCTAGGAATGCCAACTGTTAAGCAAGAAATAGCTACATCATGCTCCAAATATAAAATACGCCTGGACAATCATCCCAATCCCTTGGCACAAGATCTCCTTCTACACAGCCACAAACGTCGGCTTAAACGTCATGCAATACTGGAGCTGGACGAAACCTTTGCTTCCTGCTGATTGAAGAGTACTTGTCACTGGACAAGTAACTCTAAACGCCTGATACCTCCATCAAACCTGCTTATGGTTAAGGAACCGATCGCAGATTAAAACCACAGAAAAAAAAAAAAAAAAAAACTTTTACCTGCTTCAAAGTTAGCTTTGTTGGAACTTAGGTAGGTATATAGAGAATATTAAAATAACACACAAGAAAGCGAACAATACTGTTCCATTTCATTTCTCACGAGCCCGCGCGGCGGCGCCACTGTATAGGGCTATATTAGTGCCCTGTCACCGGGCCACACAAAGTGTACAAGTGAAAGAAAAATGTAGAGAAATTCTTATATTTCACGCAAATACTCGTTCTTACAATACATATGCGTAGTGTACTTTTCTTTAACTTACAGAGGTACAGCTACAGATTACAGGTTTTACATTCAAATGTTTTTTTTTTAGAATAAAAGCCTCTAGTACATCAGCACCGGTCTAACGTTATTAAAATTGGAAATATATATGTAGAAAATCATTTTATCGAGGACCTGTATTTCTCTACGTAAATCAGACAGTATACACATTACACACGGGCATACGACCGTATCAGTATAAGGGCCCAATAAAACAGACCCGCCCAGAAACTTGTGAGACAAATTCGGAACGAAAACACACAATTTCCGAACTGGCGAAGGAAATCTGTCCGAAAATAGAATTGTGGCGGTATTGAAAGTGCGAAGTCTCCATTGGGACCAATCATCCGACCATTGCTGCCGTAATTGGGTTATGGATGGACGGCCCGACGCGACGAGGCCCAAGGTTTTGAATTTGGAACTTTCTGACGGTTTAGAAAATTTGAACCCTGGGAATTTTTCTTCTCGATTCTTTTGTTAGTGGCCAGGATTGAAAAAATCGTGATAATAATATACAGAACTTACCTAGTTTTCCGGAGACAGCAGAACTGTTGAAACAGAATTTTTTTTTCTGTACTTTAAAGTTGGTCGTTGGTACAATAAAATTAATAGTAAAAGTTGCTTTATTATGTTGATTTTAATGAATACATTAACGTGCCGACGTATTGTTTTTCAAACTCTGGCTACGATATTTTCAAGACAGGTTATAATTAAAACTAAATAAACTAACCTTATGTTTATAACCTAACCAATATCCAAACAGCTCAAAATCAGGCTAGATATTACGTATTTACTAAACGCCGGCTTCATGGGGCGAATCGGGGTAAATTTTCAATCCGATTGATCATTTGATTGACTCGTTGTCGGTATTGAATTAGTGAATCACATGATTGTATCAATGCGATCCGCAAACATGACGATATCGATTTACAAATAGCATGAGTATAGTAGAGAGTGGTGGTGGCGTAATGAATAAGGCCTCGTCCTCTCAATCGAGAGGCCGTGGGTTCAAATCCTGTCAAAGTCAAAGTCAAAGTCAATTTTTTTTATTCATCGTACAAATATAAAATTTTCTGATGAACGTCAATTTTTACAAATTACTCTCCGTTCGGATAAGGGGGGGCTCTTTCTGTCCTGGCCTGTACCAATGAATTCTTTCAATTGTGTTTTCAATTAAGGAGTTTAAGTACAATAATACCACGTGCTTTTACGGTGATGGAAAACATCGTGAGGAAACCTGCACATCTAGATTCTAGATTGGTATCCTAAGTGCATTGGACTTATTCTAAAACGGCGATATGGTTCGCAACCTATCACTTGAGTACAAATGTGCTGCGAAAAGTGGGTGACTCGCTTGTGAGCCACCACTGACTAGTTGACTACCCCTTCGGGGATTATAGTCGTGAGTGCATATATGTATATGTAACTTGACCAATTTTCGTCAGTCAATTTTATAATTTACCTGATATGCATTATTGGATTGTTTCTTTCTACCAAAGACAAAGGTGGCACAAGTGGCAACATAAACATCGCCTTATAAGAGCAATAAAAAAAATTGGCACAATTTTTTGTCATCTTTTGTTAAAATCTGCCTACAATACAGGTTACAAATATATTACAATATATTACTATAACAGTACAAATATATTACTATTACTATTACAGGTACAGCCATTTTCATAATAGGTACATACGTTAAAACACCGGGTGGAGTAGCAAACTGCCTGAAGTGGGTCAATTGGCATAGTTGGCTCACAGCTATTTTATTTTCAGGTTCTTGCTCTTTTGAAAAAAGCCTTTGAAAAAGAAGTATACCTACGGAGGTTTTTTCATAAATGATTAGTTTTTTTTATAATTTTTTTGATTGTATAATTTTATTATTTTTCAAACATACCGTGTACCTACTACAAACTTTTTTTTTACATACTTACAGACGTTTTTAAGCTTTGCCCGTTGTAATAAAAATACTGCCTATATACCTACCAACTAACCATAACATCCAGTGTACCTGTACAATGAAAAAGAAAATTAAATTTTCTACGTCTTTCAAACGAACTTTGTCCTTTTACCTGCATGGTTACTCTAGCTTGACAAAAAACTAAAGCACGAGAGCTTTCACGCATTCAGTACATTCGCATCGATATAGAGGTCGTGTTTATCACTTGAGTAAATCTACCTAAGCATGAACTATTTTGATTTATATATTGGTTTACTTTTTTTTTTTTTGTACACCTTATTACCAATTTTTCCTGTACCTCCTGCGGGTTGACTGGCAGAAAATGCTTTTAGCATTAAGTCCACCCTGTGGACTTCTATTTGTAATATTTGTACAATAAATAATTAAATAATATCTCAGTTTTTTTTCACGAGCGTTTTTCGTAAGCTAGAATAGCCCCCCTTGCGTGGCCTCAAACTAACTCATTAAAAATACAACTAAGCCGTGTGTTCAACTAGCTAACTACACGGTACACGTTAGTGCCTCATTTTATTTTTATGATAAACTGCGCCTAACAAAGAGTTTCTTTGCGATTAAAACTTTGTAAGCAAGTTGCAGTGTCCCACTTTTGGGCGGCTGTGGCGCAGTGGTTAGGAACTCGTTGGCGTCGTTCAGTTAGTGACTGTTGTGTTGAGGGCACCGTGTTTGATGATCCCGGCTGGAACAGATATTTACTTCACACCTTGATCCTTTCTTATATCTTGACCCTTTGAATTAAGGGCAAAGAAATAGGTTATATGCGTAGTCATGGCCAGTTAAGGGTTAAGTTTGTTTTCGTGTCATAGTAGTTGTAGGTACCCGAAGGATAGAAATCTTCGCAAGCTCTACATACTTTTCAACACGCACAACACGTTCAAGTCTTTTACATGGGCGACGCAAACACACTGGCTTTTCCACTCGACTGTACCACAATGCATGTGATTGGTGCAGCCAGCGGGGTACAGTCGCGCACAACGGATGCACACCGTATTCGCTCGATTGGAGACGTTTAATATTTTGCCGCACGCAGAAATTTCCTTCCCGGGATAACAATTTCACCGCTGTATTCCATCTGGCTTGTTGCTCGTTCGACTGCGTTTAGGAATTTTATTTGCATATTTTTTACTTGACTGTACTTTGCTGCTGCATATTTCGAATGTGGACGAGGATATGGATTTCTGGAGATGACTTTTTGAATGTCTGCCGTGGTCCAGTTCTGGGTAGTGGAATTATATTCTCGTTGCATAGAGATACAACAAATAGTATAAAGTTGTATCTATTTACAACGAATGTTTTCACGAGATATTGCACAGTAAATGTAGAATTCTTGAAGGTTGCTTATCCTAACTAATATTATAAATGCGAAAGTAACTGTGTCTGTCTGTCTGTCTGTTACTCTTTCACGCCAAAACTACGGATTTGAATGAAATTTGGTATACATATGGTCTAGACCCTGGGAAAGAACATAGGCTACTTTTTATCCCGGAATTCCCACGGGAAAACTTTTTAAGGCGAAGCGGAGCGCGCGGGAACAGCTAGTTTTAAATTTAATAATGCTGCGCTCTCGCTACGCTTTTATACGCCAAGATTTGGCTAAGTACATACTGTGAGTCATCTATTAAATTTTTGGGCTTTCATAAATATATTTTCAATTATAACGAACATTTATGGTCATTCTCTTTGTCGAATGACGAGTTTCGTCTGTAACTAAACCAAATAAAGGTGGCTATAAAATGCTTTATTACCAATCACCTGATTCCTTTTAGTTGTGGACATGATTCATCAAGGGCAATCGTCTCAAACGCGACCACAAATTGTCGTAAATTATCAACAACAATGTCGTAAGAGGATAAACTATAAACGCATCCTTGGAAATGACTAAGTTAGTACTGTGAGGGAAGCTTAAAGCTTACAAAACTTTATATTACTAATACGGTTGAACAAAAAAAATTGCTTAGGGCACTAAAGTGCTTCTAAAGAAGGTAATGAAACAAATAAGATCCACGAACGTATTATTATAAAAACTGCATTCGAATCGGTCGCTGCGATAAGGCTTAGTAAAACCTCGATGTCCTAGTTTTTACTGTGATGAAAGCTGTTTGACCTTCCTTCGGGAAGTGCACTGAAAACTCCACCATTTGTTTTTTAAGACTGAAGCTTTGCATATTACGAGCAATAAGCATAAGACGGTCGAATGGCTTAGTGGTTAGTGGCCCTGACTGCCATGCCGAAGGTCCCGGGTTCGATTCCCGGCTGGGGCAGATATTTGTTTAAAGACAGATATTTTTCTACATGTATCTATCTATGTAACTTACAGAGGTACAGCTACAGATTACAGGTTTTACATTCAAATGTTTTTTAGAATAAAAGCCTCTAGTACATCTGCACCTGTCTAACGTTATTAAAATTGAAAATATATATGTAGAAAATCATTTTATCGAGGACCTGTATTTCTCTACGTAAATCAGACAGTATACACATTACACACGGGCATACGACCGTATCAGTATAAGGGCCCAATAAAACAGACCCGCCCAGAAACTTGAGAGACAAATTCGGAACGAAAACACACAATTTCCGAACTGGCGAAGGAAATCTGTCCGAAAATAGAATTGTGGCGGTATTGAAAGTGCGAAGTCTCCATTGGGACCAATCATCCGACCATTGCTGCCGTAATTGGGTTATGGATGGACGGCCCGACGCGACGATGCCCAAGGTTTTGAATTTGGAACTTTCTGGCGGTTTAGAAAATTTGAACCTTGGGAATTTTTCTTCTCGATTCTTTTGTTAGTGGCCAGGATTGAAAAAATCGTGATAATAATATACAGAGAATAGTTTTCCGGAGACAGCAGAACTGTTGAAACTGAACTTTTTTTTTCTCTACTTTAAAGTTGGTCGTTGGTACAATAAAATTAATAGTAAAAGTTGCTTTAATATGTTGATTTTAATGAATACATTAACGTGCCGACGTATTGTTTTTCAAACTCTGGCTACGATATATTCAAGACAGGTTATAATTAAAACTAAATAAACTAACCTTAGGTTTATAACCTAACCAATATCCAAACAGCTCAAAATCAGGCTAGATATTACGTATTTACTAAACGCAGGCTTCATGGGGCGAATCGGGGTAAATTTTCAATCCGATTGATCATTTGATTGACTCGTTGTCGGTATTGAATTAGTGAATCACATGATTGTATCAATGCGATCCGCAAACATGACGATATCGATGTACAAATAGCATGAGTATAGTAGAGAGTGGTGGTGGCGTAATGAATAAGGCATCGTCCTCTCAATCGAGAGGCCGTGGGTTCAAATCCTGGCCTGTACCAATGAATTCTTTCAATTGTGTTTTCAATTAAGGAGTTTAAGTACAATAATACCACGTGCTCTTACGGTGATGGAAAACATCGTGAGGAAACCTGCACATCTAGATTCTAGATTGGTATCCTAAGTGCATTGGACTTATTCTAAAACAGCGATATGGTTCGCAACCTATCACGTGAGTACAAATGTGCTGCGAAAAGTGGGTGGCTCGCCTCTGACTACCCCTTCGGGGATTATAGTCGTGAGTGCATATGTATATGTAACTTGACCAATTTTCGTGAGTCAATTTTATAATTTACCTAATATGCATTATTGGATTGTTTCTTTCTACCAAAGACAAAGGTGGCACAAGTGGCAACATAAACATCGCCTTTTAAGAGCAATAAAAAAAATTGGCACAATTTTTTGTCATCTTTTGTTAAAATCTGCCTACAAGACAGGTTACAAATATATTACTATAACAGTACAAATATATTACTATTACAGGTACAGCCATTTTCATAATACTCGTACATACGTTAAAACACCGGGTGGAGTAGCAAACTGCCTGAAGTGGGTCAATTGGTATAGTTGGCTCACAGCTATTTTATTTTCAGGTTCTTGCTCTTTTGAAAAAAAGCCTTTGAAAACGAAGTATACCTACGGAGGTTATTTTCATAAATGATTAGTTTTTTTTATAATTTTTTTGATTGTATAATTTTATAATTTTTCAAACATACCATGTACCTACCTACAAACTTTTTTTTACATACTTACAGACCTTTTTAACCTTTGCCCGTTGGAATAAAAATACTGCCTATACTACCAACTAACCATAACATCCAGTGTACAATGAAAAAGAAAATTAAATTTTCTACGTCATTTTAAACGAACTTTGTCCTTTTACCTGCATGGTCACACTAGCTTAACAAAAAACTAAAGCACGAGAGCTTTCACGCATTCAGTACATTCGCATCGATAGAAAAGAAAGAAAGAAAGAAAAGGATTTTATTTATCTATTCGATATAGAGGTCGTGTTTATCACTTGAGTAAATCTACCTAAGCATGAACTTAAGTCCTACTCAAAGACAATTCACCTAATTGCAGCGCTCAAATACATAACATATAGTTTTATATTTTGATTTATATTGGTTTACTTTTCTTTTTTTTTGTACACCTTATTACCAATTTTTCCTGTACCTCCTGCGGGTTGACTGGCAGAAAATGCTTTTAGCATTAAGTCCACCCTTTGTACTTTTATTTGTACAATAAATAATTAAATAATATCTCGGTTTTTTTCACGAGCGCTTTTCGTAAGCTAGAATAGCCCCCCTGGCGTGGCCTCAAACTAACTCATTAAAAATACAACTAAGCCGTGTGTTCAACTAGCTAACTACACGGTACACGTTAGTGCCTCATTTTATTTTTACAATATACTGCGCCTAACAAAGAGTTTCTTAGCGATTAAAACTTTGTAAGCAAGTTGCAGTGTCCCACTTTTGGGCGGCTGTGGCGCAGTGGTTAGGAACTCGTTGGCGTCGTTCAGTTAGTGACTGTTGTGTTGAGGGCACCGTGTTTGATCCCCGGCTGGAACAGATATTTACTTCACACCTTGATCCTTGACTTATATCTTGACCCTTTGAATTTATATGCGTAGTCATCGCCAGTCAAGGGTTAAGTTTGTTAGTTGTAGGTACCCGAAGGATAGAAATCTTCGTAAGCTCTACATACTTTTCAACACGCACTTGTCTTTTACATGGGCGACGCAAACACACTGGCTTTTCCACTCGACTGTACCACAATGCATGTGATTGGTGCAGCCAGCGGGGTACAGTCGCGCACAACGGATGCACACCGTATTCGCTCGATTGGAGACGTTTAATATTTTGCCGCACGCAGAAATTTCCTTCCCGGGATAACAATTTCACCGCTGTATTCCATCTGGCTTGTTGCTCGTTCGACTGCGTTTAGGAATTTTATTCGCATATTTTTTACTTGACTGTACTTTGCTGCTGCATATTTCGAATGTGGACGCCCCGATATGGATTTCTGGAGATGACTTTTTGAATGTCTGCCGAGGTCCAGTTCTGGGTAGTGGAATTATATTCTCGTTGCATAGAGATACAACAAATAGTATAAAGTTGTATCTATTTATAAGGAATGTTTTCACAAGATGTTGTGCAGTAAATGTCGAATTCTTAAATTTATTGCATAATGTTGTTTATTCTAAAAATGCCGCGCTCTTTGTGTCATGCCATGTATTTTAATACATATAAGCCAAAAATTGTTGAGCTAGACGTTACAGCTGTCATTTTAGAGATTACAAAATTAAATTTTGAATAATAACGAACATTTATGGTCATTCTCTTTGTCGAATGACGAGTTTCGTCTGTAACTAAACCCAATAAAGGTGGCTATAAAATGCTTTATTACCAATCACCTGATTCCTTTTAGTTGTGGACATGATTCATCAAGGGCAATCGTCTCAAACGCGACCACGAATCGTCGTAAATTATCAACAACAATGTCGTAAGAGGATAAACTATAAACGCATCCTTTGAAATGACTAAGTTAGTACTGTGAGGGAAGCTTAAAGCTTACAAAATATTATAATTATAATACAGTTAAAAAAAAAATGCTAAGGGCACTAAAGTGCTTCTAAAGAAGGTAATGAAACAAATAAGATCCACGAACGTATTATTATAAAAACTGCATTCGAATCGGTCGCTGCGATAAGGCTTAGTAAAACCTCGATGTCCTAGTTTTTACTGTGATGAAAGCTGTTTGACCTTCCTTCGGGAAGTGCACTGAAAACTCCACCATTTGTTTTTTAAGACTGAAGCTTTGCATATTACGAGCAATAAGCATAAGACGGTCGAATGGCTTAGTGGTTAGTGGCCCTGACTGCCATGCCGAAGGTCCCGGGTTCGATTCCCGGCTGAGGCAGATATTTGTTTAAAGACAGATATTTTTGTACATGTATCTATCTATGTATTTTTGTAGATATATCAGCTGTCCAATACTCATAACACAGGCTCTGCCTAGCTGGGTGTCGGATGGCCGTGTGTGAATTGTCCCCACATATTATTATTAATAATAAAAAAGTTCCACTAATAAAATATCGACACCAAAAGACGAATTTTTTTATATTTACGTTTTCAGTTGGTAATAAGTCTGATGCGCTGTTAAACTGTTGTACTTCAATATTGCAGAGGGCGAGAGCTTTTTTTTTTTTTTTTTTTGGTTCTATTGACTCTGGAGCTTTTTCATTGCTCGTGAGTAAACTAAGAAGTGCCTATCCGTGAGTGTATACTAAAACCATTGACATATATATTACTGCGTAAGGACAGGCCAAACCACTCAAAAAAATGGCACCCGCGCGTTGGCCCTAAAATAGTCATTTTAGGGCCAACGGTCCTCAGTCGACAGTTGTCTGTGACGGAGAGATAGTCTTTGTTTCTTGTGATAAATATGCCTATTTTTGTTGTGAAAGGCTACAAAAACTATGATACGAAGGTCAAAAAGGAATATGGAATATCGTATCATCCTTAATTAATAAATAAACACATTTTAAAGCGATAATTATTTTACTACCAAAGTCTACAATGGCCGCACGATGTAACCTTGTATGGACGTCCGCATGCAACTCACTCATATTATTATGTACCTACTGTCCGGTGACGGTAAAATATGAACGCACGTACAAGGTTGCGTCGTCAGGATAAGTAGCTCGGCTCTGACATAGTTCCAACAAATTATGACAGATGGCAGTTATTTTGCTTGTATGAAGAAGGTTTGAGTAAAATGTTCTGAAGGGCGTATCCTTCCTTTTGAAATCATTGACTAAAACGGTTTTCGAATATTATAGCGGTACAGTCAATAAAGTTTTACAATACTAATAAATCTTTGAGGCGTAGCTCCTACAATAACCAGTTGTTTGACAAAGTAGTTTAGCCTTTGGATTGCTATTCTGGTACTTATATTATTTTAGAGTCTTAAATACTAGAATAAGGATCCAAAGTTAGTAACTGGTTACTTAACATTACTGTCCATCTAAAGTCGTGAAAATAAAGACAGCGATTTCGGATAGACTTTTTGTATTGGTCATTTATATACCTACGTGAAGTAAAATTATTGTTAAGTACAAATTCATATTTTTTTATTGTATCGTGCTTAAATAAAGGTAGGGTACTCAATAAATTAATGAAATACTGTCTTAAGCAATTAGTTAGGATCAATTTCCGTTTTCATTACTTTATATATGGACTGTACGTGTACGTAACGTTATTTTATTAGATCCCCATATTAGATAGATTCCCAAACCAGGACAGTACGTAGAGTACATACAGGTAGAAAAATATTTCCAGTTAGCGATACAAATGTGCATAACAACGTTTGTCAAACGTCAAAGTTGACGTATGGGGCAAATAACATATGGGCTGCGAGCTGCGGTCGTGTGCTGTGACGTCATACGTCAAATCTGACAGTTTTGTCGCCCAACCGATTGGGACAGGTGCGTTCGAATTTTGAAATATTCCACTGGCTTTAGAAAAAGGTTGGACAATGGACACGCGAGCTAAATATGCATCCCGACTGGTTTCCTGTACTGTTTATTTATGGTATTGAAAATATTTTGTTATAGGTACTTAAATTTCCTAATATGTGAAATATACAGGTTGTTGCAAAAAGGCTATACTAAGCCGAAACCTACATGTGCAGCATGGTATAGGTATCTAAGCCCGAAACGGAAATCAAAATTTCAAAATTCCCGAAAAAAAAGTCATTCTCCATAGTAAAAAGTAACGTGACTAACATAGTTTCTATGTTTTTTTTTTGCGAATTTAGAAATTCTGATTTCAGTTTCAGGCTTAGATAAACCATGCTGCACATGTAGGTTTCTGCTTAGTATAGCATTTTTGCAACATCCTGTATACACTCACGAGCAATGAAAATGTTCCACCTGCCATTGACGTACCATATGTCACTGGAACTTCTGTATTGCTTGTAGGGTTTTTTTTTTTCATTTATATATATATATATATATATGAAACAATATGTAATACTAGATGCTACAAAATTAAAAGCTATTTGCAATGAAGAATTGAATTGATCAATGATCCCCCATACGAGTTTCTCACTTATACACAACTAGTGAAACACTATGTTATCATTATCGTTTATTTATGTGACAAAACTTCCCACATTCTCTTTCCGTAAACATACTTATTCAACCTCGCTCAATTGACAATGAATAAATATTTGATACTAGCACATTTGAATAAAATGAACCAACTAGAATTTCATATGAACCGATATGAATGAGATGTTCTGTACAATGATGTTGGAAGAAAATGTATTTTCTTATAACTTTATGTGTTTTTCACGGTATACGGAAAATATTTTTCATGAATCAGGTCCTCTGGACTACACTCACAAGCAATGAAAAAGTTCCATTGATTTAACGGGATATTGACGTTCTGTTATATCAATGGAACTTTTTTATTTGAAACATTTTAATTGATTTTGATTGATTTTTGGAATTCTTTATTAAATAAATATAAATACAGTTGACACAAAAAAAATAGAAATCGAGTCGACACACAACATCAAAAAGATTGTTTTTACCAGGCTAACCACCTACAAAAAACTTATATCATGACCAACTAAAACAACTTAAATAACAATAAATGTTTAAACATACTAAGTGGTTTCACTGTTAATTAATATTTTTTTACACATGTACTATTAAGTTTTTTAGTTACATTTTAGGGCATTAGAAGAAAAGAGAAGCGAAAAAAGTGAATATTATAAAAGTAATGTTACATTGTAACTTGAGGGTACTTGCACAAAATACCAAACTGCGATCGAGAATCGTAACGAAGTAGTCATGTCACGATTCTACTAATTAATGAATTGGGACTGGAAGTTCTAAATTCCAAAACAAATCTATTGCAGATATAAGTTATAATATAAAGTTATACATTAACTGCAATTGGTACAAATATTATCTTGCACATTTATTTCTATAATTATTATTAGTTTTAAACAATATCAAGTTTTACCTACTAGGTTTTTACTAATACATTATGTATAATAACTTACATATTTTTATTATATTTAAAGAAACATTTTAATTGCACGTGAGTGTATCTTGCAGTATAGGGTACATTTTCATATATTTTATGATTGGGAAAGTTGGACCTTACATTGGGAAGAATTATTTCACAAATCTGGCGTAGGTATATCACAAAATTATTGCAAAATATATATTTTTTATAAATTTTCTATCATCACATTTCCGAGCATTATGACGTCAATGGCTTTGCTGGCCTTTTTCGCACACCGTATTCGGTATTATGAAAGCCTTCGTATATCCTGGTCCAGTCTGCCCGGACAAGACTGTACACTCAGCATTATGTTAATGTCGTCATTGCGTATGTATTATAGAGAAATTGGGTTACCTACACTGTCAACGTTGTACAATACTGAAAGACTTGTGGGTCGTAGACATAATAATAGCAAATATTATTAGGTTAGATTAGATTTCAGTTCTCATGTTATTAAGAAAATAAGTCCTGTGTATTATCGTTACTACGCAAAAACAAAGTTATGATTCTTAGACAACATATATTATTGTATTTCCAAATAGTAAAATTATAAGTATCAACAGTAGTAGCTATTACTTGGATCACTTTCATACATTATGCTCTTACTGGAGTATCCTGAAAATAGCGCACGAAAGGAGCCTCCACCAATTTAATAATCGACCAACTTATCAAATAGATGGTGAATGTACCATTTATGAAAAACATTTATCATGGGTCCAACTCAAAATCGCCAAAACACACCTACATAGATATTTCATACATTTTGAAAAACTATGCGATTTTACCAGAGCCATAATAAGTCACCTGCAGAATGTTGACAAGTTACGTTCGGAGCATAGTTTTCCGTCGCCACAATAAAGTGCGCTAAACTGCGCAAGTAGTTAAGACGCGACGTGGTTACAAGGACATGTTGAAACAACCAGGGTGGTCACTCTATATTATATGACGAAAAACAAAGTTTCGCAGCGCTGCTGAGCGAGCCAAGACTCTATCTCGTTGTAATAAACGTGCCGATTGCACGACAGTGCAGCGATTATAAGGCCCGGGTCTCCTATTTACTCCGTAGGTCGCGTCAAGTGTCACCGCCGTAAGCCGCGTCACGATGCTCACTACATCTGCGCGCCAACGTCGGCGTGTGAGGGAGACCGCATCAGTACATTTCTATAGTGAGCATCGTGAAGCGGCCTACGGCGTAACGCTGGACGCGACCTACGGCGTAAATAGGAGACCCGGGCCTTAGATTCGAAACCTCCGTTTACGTTGCGTATCGTCAACTGTCTCTGTCAAAATGTAAGGCAAATTTGTTAGTTCCAAAAGTGACATTTGTTTTTTCCATGTAAGGTGGAATTGCGTTTGGTAAAAGTGATCCTTAGTGTAGTTTCGAAAATAGTATCGAATCCTGTGATTGCACCTCTGCTCTCGTTCGTTCGTTTCTCGTCAGTGTAGAGTAACCTCCCTGGTCACGAGGACATGTTGGAACAACCTGCCACATGAGTTATGACTTCGAACTTGGAGACGACGACGGGAAATTTATTGTGCGACTTCATTCATTATCGGGCCACTGGGTTTTGAAGGTTTGTGAAGTTGGTGTACTTGAAATAGTGCGTTCGGGTGATAGTATATAATATAATATATAGGGGACTTTCTCCTCGGTAACGTTCACCTAGTCTCTAGCTTACAAAAACATGGAGACTAAGATACTAAGAATACTCGGGCTATCATTACATGACCCAAAAAAAAAAAAAAAACAATATCGGTTCTGTCGTTTGGGAGCTACACTACCACAGACAGATTCACAGTCACGTTATACTAATAAAACCTCTATTTTTCCGTCGAGGGTTGAAAATTAAGTTTCTTAGTGCTGCTGCGCTGATGAATACATCGTTGAAGTAAACGTACTGATTGTATTACAGCTGCTAGTCGTTAGTTTTTTTTTGCAAAGCTAGAGTAAGCCCTCCTGATCAGAATCCAATGCAAACTCGTAAACATCTGCATTTTATCTTTTTAAAGTACAGTAAAGGCAACCCTTATTCTTCTGTAGTGCGAAACAGCTATACCTAAGCCTTATCTCTTAGATGCTCTTAGTAAGTGAATGTTTTTTTCTAAAGCCTATTTAGTTTCCCACTGCTGGGCAAAGGCCTCCCCTTTTTCCTTCCACACTGTGCACGAAGTGAATGTAGCTTATAATAATTGTATTGTAATAAAACAGAAAGCAAACATCGTTAGGCAGAAAAACTCACAAGGTTTTTTTTTAATTTTACATACGTACCGTTTTATACCTATTAAATTTAAAACCCCTTCCACATCGCAACTGTTTCGCTAATTCGAGACAACACGCTAACCCTATCGCAGGAAACATTTCTACACAAATTGTCCTAACAATACCAGCTTTACAAGTTCCGGTGTGAATGAGAAATTTTCAGAACAGCTTTTAAAAAAAAAGTTCCAAATTTGTCCGATAGATGTCCGCCGGTATTGTGTTTTGTAGAAACGAAAGTTTTTAGGGTTTTTAACATAAACTTCTACATTGAAGTTACTGGGTATTGGCTTTCAAAAAAAAAATTGCACTAAGAGCCCATGAAAATGGGATGTTTTGGGGTAAACGCTTTCAAACTGAAGTTATAAGTTTATTTAAATTGACGGCGCTGGTTGGCCTTACACTTCACCAATCTACGGCTGGTCATTAATCTATACACAAAAAATCTATACTGTTAGTATGAAGGTTTTGGCGTTACACTTCACAAATCTACGGCTGGTCATTGAAAGCAGAAAAAATATGCTATACTTTTAGTATGAAGATTTATCTACGGTGGTTGTCTATGGTTGAAAATTCCTCATTGGGCAAAAGTTGACGATTTGAGGCGACCAGGGGATAATTTCCGAATCTCCGCGAGCACAAAACAAAGGCTCGAACAAAGAGAATAATAACGGAAAGGTCCATTTCCTATTAGCGAAGGACTGTATGGTGGAGTTACAGTCACGGTTTACCTTCAATTGGTTGATTTTATATTACAATAACTAGCTGTTCCCGCGCGCTTCGCTTCGCCTTAAAAAGTTTTCCCGTGGGAATTCCGGGATAAAAAGTAGCCTATGTTCTTTCCCAGGGTCTAGACCGTATGTATACCAAATTTCATTCAAATCCGTTCAGTAGTTTTGGCGTGAAAGAGTAACAGACAGACAGACAGACAGACAGACAGACAGACAGACAGACAGACACAGTTACTTTCACATTTATAATATTAGTTACGATTAGGATTAGGATTAGGATTATTGAGAAAGCTGAACCCTCTTACGGTGAATATATTTATTGAATATACGTCGTGAGGAAACCTGAACATTTACCCCGTATTAATAGAAAAGCTATAGGACGTTTTAGCTATTGAACTATTTTTTCCCTCTCGGTCAACGAACAATTTATTCTGAGTTAGAGAGAGATTCTATCTATGAATAGATTAGGGGTTAGATTCTAGATGGATTGGATTCCCTAGGTACTATAATATGGAACGGGACAATTGCATCACATGTCTTGATCGTTTGTTCTTTGATTTAGGCCCGGGTCTCCTATTACGCGCCGTAGGTCGCGTCCAGCGTCACGCCGTAGGCCTCGTCACGATGCTCACTACGTCTACGCGCCAACGTCGGCGTTTGAGGGAGACCGCATCAGTACATTTCTATAGTGAGCATCGTGACGCGGCCTACGGCGTGACGCTGGATGCGCCCCTCGGCGTAAATAGGAGACCCAGGCCTTAGAGAGAGACACCCTCATGTGAGTTCATGTGAGGTGCACCATCATTTGTAAAATTTATTGTGATTTTTTTTAATGTATTTAATTCGAGGTTAAGCATGCATGCAAAAAACTCCACCTACACATGATTAAGCGATCATGTCTATACTATAACTCCTTTATAATAAACCGAGGGACGGGTTCACAAAATTCGGATGAACCAATTTGCATGTTAACACGGGCCTTGAAATGCGTTAATTGAAAGCGTCGATGCCAACTGTAATCTCCATTTAAGCCAATCTTGTCGACATACATTTTTAATTTAGGCGGAATACTAATAGGCTGTACTGTATGTTTGCTAGGCACTCTGTTTAAAAAGCATGAATAGGAAATGAAGCTTATTTTTAGGAGAGCGAGGGAGAAAAAGGGATGCCTGTCTGGATATGGAAATTGCGGTTATAAGTACCTACACTCGCGAGCAATGAAAAAGTTCCACCCGCAAAATGCCAAATCGCCCCAATTTTTTTTAAATTTGGTTGGTAACATTGTGAAGGGTGGTCATTTTCTAAGCAGGCCTTTGCCCAGCAGTGGGACTAGATGCGGGCTACATAAAAAAATCTGATGCGCTGTTAAATGTTTATCAGTATTGCAGACGGCGTCATTAAGCTAGCCTTTTCCGTTTGGGAGTAATTTGGTGCTTTTGTTAGTGGAACTTTTTCATTTTACTATAACTTAAAGATCTTTTTACATGAAAACATTTTACACAGGGTGAACTCTTATCAGTGCTGTTTAAAAAATAATAGAATATACGACTATACGTAATTATGTTAGACTTAAACGTATTTTGATTTGCAATAGGATAATAATTATCCCCGCCACTACTGTGGGAATTTATTAAAATTCGGCAGTGTAGTTCCCGACCAGTAAAAGTTTTAATCACGTATGAAAAGCCATCATAAATATAACCTAAGTATGTATACACCTATCTATTTGTTATATAATCTACCTAAAAGGTTACTTATAAGCAAATTACTCGATTTTCTTTGACCGTGTTAAAGACAAAGTACTATAATTTACTTTCTTATTTTGCATAACATAACAACTTAACAACGCAATAATAATAATAATAGAAGCCACAATCATGACCCGAGCTCTAACTACCCGTTTCAACGACTTTAATTTGGGCATAAACAATCACTTTCAGCCAGCATTCTGGAAGCGCGCCAAATGAAGCATTACCCGCTATTCTTTTTTCAAAAATCGAACGCAGGGCTGGCAAATTAGCAGTTCTATAACCTATTTATTTCCCAACCTCTTTACTGCGCTCGTTACCAACCTAGCGGACGTGGCTTGGAATATAAAGTGTTTCGGCCCGATACCTACTAATTCAATTACATGCAATAATCATCGCGCTTTGTCTCGCAGGGGTGCCAACTTGACTCAATTAATGAGGTCTCCAGTGTTTGCAGAAGTTCGGCGGTTGTAAGTGAGGAGAAGTTGGGACGTGTGGTTTCGGTTTTAATTAGATTGTGTATAGTTTATGGCAGCCGGAATAGATGATGGACTGCGACGGGAGTATGGTACGTGAATAAACAATAACATTCAGTAATTAATTATTAAGATTTCAGGAATTCCCAAAGAACTACAAAATTAGTACAACACATTTTTTAATATAACATCCTTAAGTACTTAGATTTTCTGATCTTTGTGTCAAACTTAAAACTTTTCCCTTGAGATTCAGGGGAAATTGCAAGTCCGTTCAGAGACCTGATTATTCTGGTGCTTGTTATTAAGATTCTAGTCATGGACGACAATCCAGTAACAGATTGTACCGGATACCCGAATGGTGAGCCTTGTAGCACCGAAACAGGGCGTACACACACACACACACTCACGCCTTGTACTAATGTACTCCCTTGCGGGGTAGGCAGAGATGCATTGCTGCACCCACGTTTCGCCAGAGTGTTATGTTAGTCCCAATGTAATAGGGGGCGGGCCTATTACCATTTTACGGGCACATCCAAGACCCGGGAACAAATATCTGTGTTTAAACAAATATCTGCCCCAGCCGGGAATCGAACCCGGGACCTTCGGCTCAGTAGTCGGGTCACTAACCACTACGCCATTCGGTCGTCAGGGCGTAATCCCGATAATTTCTATATAATAGGAAACATACAGGGTGTTTCAAAAGTGGTGAAGTAAGCAGAAAGGGGGAGGGGGACTCAGAGGAAAGACTTCTGAACAACCATACGCTTTTGCAACATTCTGTATAACGTATATAACATATACGCTCAGTCGGTGTTCATCAATAGAGTCAGTGGTCATTCGTTAATCTAATAAACGTTAAAAACCGACGACATTCATCACTAAAAGCTGCATAACTTGAACTCCTGAACCGGTTTTCATTAAACATGGCTAAGGACACTAGCATCAGCCGCATCAAAAATCGGTTCAGTCATTTGGGCTACGCTACCACATACAGACACAGATACACAGAAACGTTAAAGTTATATCACCCCATTTTCCGTCAGAGGTTATAAAAGCTTCATTTTCTAAAACTTATTATGTAGCTAAAGCTATTTGCATATTTGTTTTATCATGAGACAACTATATTTAACCTCATTCATATTATAATAATTATTGACACCCTGAGGAAAATTCCCTCGCCCGATGAAACAAAGTAAGTAAATGCAAATCCACTTACCTCCCGGTCGCTTGTCATCACCTGAGCTAGGAAAATGTAGTTACGGCTTTTTCTATTATAGTCGAACGTAATTAGATTCGCCTCTGGCTATGAGATAAGTTGGTTAGCGGCCGTGTTTTTATTTAGAAACCAATGACATCGCTGTGCTATAGTGAAACTAGATTGTTTTTAAATCATTAGTTATTTATAGATTACTAGCTGTGCCCGCGAGCTTCGCTTCGCCTTAAAAAGTTTTCCCGTGGGAATTCCGGGATAAAAAGTAGCCTATGTTCTTTCCCAGGGTCTAGACCGTATGTATACCAAATTTCATTCAAATCCGTTCCGTAATTTTAGCGTGAAAGAGTAACAGACAGACAGACAGACAGACAGACAGACACAGTTACTTTCGCATTTATAATATTAGTTAGGATACACTCGCGAGCAATGAAAAAGTTGCACTTACAAAATGTAACACTTAATTTTGAATTAAGTAGATAAAAATATTTAGGTTTTTAGTTGGTAATATTCTAATGCATCATATATATCTTAGTCATCATATCCTTAAGGGTTGGTCACTAGATTTTTTGTTAAATTACATAATTATTTACTTTGAAATGAATTGTGTCTGACCTGTTTTATGATGCTTTAAATAAAATAAATGCACTGTTAATTATTAGTAAATTAAAATAATGTTTTAAAAAACTTCTCTCAGTATCGAGAAGAAACCAAAAGAACCCCACAAAAATTATTGCTCCAAGTATTTTGAATCTAAAAACCGATAAAAAGGGGAAAAAAGCATTAATCCCACGGGCGATTTCCCGCTAAGTTACTAATTACAGATCCTGAAGGGCTACTCTAGGTTGACGTAAAACGAGAGAACGAGAACGAGAATAGGGAATATGCATGCATTTTTTATATTATTATTCGATAGATTTACATTGCTTTATTATATATTAAAACAAATTCAACGCCAAAAAAAGTAATTTAAATTTTAAAGAAAGTTAAAAATGTATAGCCGACACGATCACATAAAACTTTGTGTGACGTCATACCCTCGTTATTCGGCTAATAACAATGAGTTTCGCCAGTTGCACCGACGCTCAGTTCTATGGGCAAAGATTATTCTGAGATTGACATATCAACATATTTTACGTCACATTCGCTCTATGAAAATGCGTCATGTTTCAAAGATTTGAATTTACGAAAGTTTTTTTTGCACTTTTCAACAATTATTTACTCGGTAAAAATTAATTATAATAAAAAACATTGATGGAGGCATAATTTTGAAATAACCAAGTTTATTAAAAATAATATTTGACCTTTATTTGAATCACGTGCATATTTCCTATTTGTAAACTGAATTTTTCGTAAGTTAGAGTGACCCCTCTGATCCTGCGGACACTTATTATCATTTAAATTGATTTAGTGTTTATTTTCCAGACTATTTCACCCTCGACTGAAAAAGTTATAAGTTTTACGAGGTAGAGGCGTTTTTCAGCAGTCGACGATAATGGGCTAAAAATTACACTGCCGAGCAATGAAAAAGTTCCACTCACAAAATGCCGACAACAAACAACCCCAATTTTTACAAAGATTTAATTTAAAATTGGAACAAAACAATACCTATTTTAATTGGTAATATCCTGATGCTCTGTTAAATGCAGAAAACGGCATTAAGCTCGCCTTTTCCGTTTAGAAGTAATTTGGTGCTTTTCTCAGTGGAACCTTTTCATTGCCCGTGAGGTATCAAGCCGACAAATATAAAAGTCTACTTGTTATCTTTTACAAAGCCAGATACTTACCGACGCCAAGCTCCACATGAGCTTCATAAATTTGGATTTGTCTATAGCCTTCTCTATTTCCAGTGCCTTGTTTTATCTTCACAAGTATTGGACCCCACGGTGCTAAAGGCCTAGTGGGAGTTTTTGCACGGTTCGAGAAGTGAAAATTAAACAAGGTTTGTATGGCGCTGGAGATGCGCCACTTAGTAAAACCGCAGCAGCAGTCATAGATGAGCGATAAAAGAACTTTGACCCTGTGGTCAGCATGTGGAATACGAGTTTTTACCCATTCGAAAAGCGGCATTTGTATGGCGAGGGAGAGTCGACGCCACCTAGCGTTTACACTGCACCAGCTCCGCGTCATACAATTTAGCGTTAGGTTTCACTGTTCGATCAGACCCCTTAGCATGAATTTGTCATCGTGAACGTGAAGTAGAATTCATCGAGTAACTTTGTATGAAAATATGAAGAGCGCCCCTGGCGGTCGATAGTAGAATTTTCAGAAAATTTCCCTACAAAATTCATCGAGTAATTTCACGTCAGGTTCACGATGAAAATTCATGCTAAGGGGTCAGCTCTGAAAAACCTACACTAAGCCCTCTCAAAGGGCATTTTCCCACAAATGCCTAGTATACCTACATACGTAAATACATTATTTCGGACCGCAAATGTGTGGGCTTTGCGAAGAGAAGTTATTGGTGAAAATAAAAACTTTATCTCGGCCGAGTTCGGGCAAAATGCTAATTTTCGACCGTTATAACTGAAGGGGACTATTCTGAAAGAGGCGGCATTTTCAGACACGATTCAGAATATTTTACTGTACGTGTAAATATCAAGTGACTAAAAAAATACCACTCACGTGTCACGTGACAGGTTAAATTTAAAATAACAGCTGTTTCATAATTTAAATAAACGCTTACATAATTTAATTAATAGTAAAATAACTTGATTGTAAAGAAGTAAAAATATTAATGGTACCTAATCATATACAGGAGCATGTACAGAATAAGAATGTTTTGTATGAAAATGTGATACTTAGAACCGAGTATACATTTTACATTTAAGACTGTTTAAAATATTAGAGATAAAACCCGAAGTGTCACTCTTTATGGCATAAAGTTATTATTAAAGAAGTAAAATGTATAATTTGGTTATGCAAAGTAAATTAGACAATTTAAAAAATATTTCTTATGTAATTCTAAGATGAAGGCCCATGAGGATATTCCAAGCCCTGTTCAATGACAATTTAAGATACTAATATAGATATTTCATATTCAACATTAAAGGTTTTTAATTTTTATATTAATTATTATTCAAAATTTAAATGCAACAAACTATTATTTTTAGGGATTATTCAGTTAAATGAAAAAACATGAATTTAGATATACCTAGCTATAAAGATCGATAGCGTACTCTCTATTTTATGATTGAAGATTAAAGAATGTATGTGATTTAAATCTACTGAATCCTAAAAATATTTTTAATTTTACAGTATTTTAGTTGACATTTTGACATAGCTTATATGCAATAAAATAATAATTTAAAAAAAATAAAAAACCGACTTAAAAAAACCACTAAAAAGTAAGAATTCTATGTGACAATTTAAATATAGGTACCTAAGCAGGAACTGTTCGTTTTTGAAGTTGGTGCGGTGACAAAGTAATCTGAAGAAATATGGCAGAGAGGAGGAGGTCCTTTTTTCGAAATCGGTTAAAAATATAGTAAATACACGTCAGTATCTAACACAAAAACACAGCAAATGCTATCCAATTATTTAATTTACACGCTCAACGTAAAGAGATGCCAAACTTAAGTAGCAAAACCATTGTTGCCTCTACCAATAACCACAAACCACAGCAATTCTTATCAGATGCGACCGACCATACAACCAAAATCCCTCTACATCGACGTTTTCGTTCAACAACCCCAACCTCAAAGGGAATAAAACCAGCAATGGGTGTTGTTAGTTGTGGTACAGTCGGTCTGTGGTAGTGGAGACACCTTGCATCAGGCGGGCTATTGTATGCATATTCCTTGCCGATATTATCAGGGGTCTCTCGAAGTATTCGTTACCATAACAGACCATTTTATTTGACCCTTTCTTCTGAGCTTCGTTTCATTTTGTGGCTTGGAAAGAAGCGGTGAACAAGTAGTAGGTATATTTTAGTAAAGTTATATTATTATATTTAAAATAAACTCTTATACAATACAGACAAGAAAGGCTATAAATGGTGTATGTCAGTGTTATAGGAAGTTCATGCTCAAGTTCTATCAATATCAATTTTTCGCCCAATACCGAAGAAATATATTTAAAAATCCCTAAAAAACGATTTTTACTATGAATCGTGAATTAAATCGAATCTTAAATATACTATTGCGTCATAAAAACTATCAAAAACAAATGAAAATAGAAAAATACTAACACTACTACTAACGATACCAGTTTCATGTGTTTTTATTTATTTGATTTATAAAACCTTTGGCATGGAATTAAACAATAAGTTTAATTTACTAAACTGGTATTTAAGAGCCACATCCTCACAATGGCTCCTTCGATTTCACAGGCCTCGCTAA
This sequence comes from Plutella xylostella, assembly GCF_932276165.1. Lineage (NCBI taxonomy): Eukaryota > Metazoa > Arthropoda > Insecta > Lepidoptera > Plutellidae > Plutella > Plutella xylostella. The sequence goes on along the minus strand of NC_063984.1, from coordinate 1,862,059 downwards.
GATGGTTTTCGGTTACTAAATCAGATGTAATGTTCCCTCGATTCAATCTCAGAAGTTACTTCGCCGTATTCGCTTCTACATTTGAATGTTATTGCTATTTAAATTGCACTAAAGACTGGCCCCGTTTAGATTATTACTTTGTCTTTTATTATAAGATAGCTTCAACGGCAATGTTTTCCTGAAATACAACTGGCAGAAATCATATTGTAAGTACAATGAAAATATCGATAGCCAGTTTTTATTTCATATATTTAGGCATGTTTATATTAATTATGTCAGTCTTGTCCTGTCACTTTCAGCTATACATTTAAGGTCCAGAAAAGCTGAGGGCTGAGGGTGTCACACGCTGCACTTACTTGCCTCATGGATCAGTTGCAATTTAACACTCATAAATAAAACCATTTTCTCGAAATAAAAGTTTACATTCAATAACGTAAATATCAGCAGCAATTTACGAGCTATTTGTTCTTGGAGAATTCCGAGATACAAATCTTTAGCGTCCCCAATACCAAATTTAAGTTCTCGATTGGATAATCGAGTGACCTTTCGATTCGATTGCGATTTACGTTACGGTTTGTGGAATCGATTCAGGTGTGGCTGAGAGTGGTCTTAAATATTTTGTAACGGTTGGGATTTATGGAGCTTTTTTTTAAATTATACCAAGGTATGATGAGTAGGTAAGTTAAGGTTATTTTTTCCCTTATCACATTTTGGTTTTATTACTTTTATGTGCGTATTATGTAGATTCATTATATGCTTCATTTACACACGGAGGAACTATTAAAATTGAATCGAAGCTAGCTGGAAAATGCAGGATTGCGCAATTTAATTATTGTGCGTATGTTACTATTCCTAACGAAAATTCACCTTGCTAACACTGAATACTACACCAGATTACTCGACAAACACACCCGTGACAAGCACACGGATTCTCCCATGAAACACGCTCCAACATCTTAATCAACAAGTTAGAATAATTTCAGCTTTGTAATAGTTAACAGAAACTTAATTTAGTACACGAACGTCTATTTCCCCACGAACCTACAGGCGAACTTAAGGATATTCTGTGTAATTTTTGCATCCGTCTTGTGTCTTACAGTCTTCGGAATAAGGTAACAATTAGCTTGTCTGTTGGTGATAGTTGCTGAGACAGTGTGACATGTAGTAGGAAAGGCTGGTTTTCGTATAGTTTCAGTCTGTCGAACCGTGTCTCGTGTTAATATCACAATGTCGGATGTTCCTAATTTGTTAAGCCGAGACGAGAAGGGAAGTTTGTGTAAATTAAGAAAAGTGGTATAACTACTGTTTTTATTTATGTTTGGGTAAGTCAAGGGCATTATTATATTTCGTTTCTTTAAGCTCATAGTCATGTTACCTCGTTTGAGTGTATTATAAAATGTACATTGAAGTAGCTACCCTCTGCAATATCGAAGTACATTTAAGAGCGCATCAGAATATTACTTACCAACTAATAACGTAAACATTATGATCAAATTCCAAATTGAATGTTTTAAAAAATTGGGGCCATTTGGTGTAGACATTTTGTAAGAAGAACTTTTTCATTGCTCCCGAGTGTAGCCGGATGGTGCTGACTGCAGTTCTATCAGGGCCTCTAGTACGGGTTTTGCAAATTAGGAAAAGGAAAACGAAATAAGTTTACGTTTTCTTCTGTCATCTACATCATCATCATCATCATCAGCCTATGTCAACCCACCGCAGGGTATAGGCCTCCTCCATGTTATGCCAAGTCCCACGGTCCTGTGCTACACTCATCCAGTTATGTGATGTCATCTACATACATCTGTCAAAAGTTTGGCGATAGTTTCCGCTAAATGCGCCACTTTTTATGCGAGAAAACGGAAACTTTTATAGTTTTCGACATACTATCAAACCTGTATACTAGACGTACAGGGCCCAATGCCGCCGGCTGCCTCCGACACTGTCGTCATGATGTGTCGTCATGTGTCGTCATGTGTCGTCAACGACGCATTGTGTCGCTCGAGACACGAGACACAATCCCGATGCGATAAGCAATTGTTCAATTGTTCATATTGAGGGATGTATTCAGAATCTCGGCTTAGGCTTAGTGACGGTGATAGGATTAAACTTGGACGCTGAGGACTAACGTACATTTGTCCCTAATAGGTACATATATTTAACCCCCGAAATAAAAAGGAGTCTTGCAAGTTTAACATATGTGTGTATGTGTCTGTGGTAGCATAGCTCCCAAACGGCTGAACCGATTTTCGTTTTGTTTTTTTAAAATCGTAGTTAGCTCGGGTAGCTCGTGTTCTTATCCATATTTCATGAAAATCGGTTCAGCATTTAAAAAATTATACTTTAAGAGTTGAATGTCGGGGGTTTTTAACGTAGGTTAGGTTACGTTATGTAGGTATACAAGCTCTCAGGAAAGGGTTACATACAATTATTCAAAATGAGGATTCCAAATGGTAGATAATTCTGGTCTGTAGTAGGTATCTCATTACAATAATCATTAGATACAAAGAATACCTTCCGAATACCGTCTCTTTCGAATCTTTATCAGCCACCACTGGCTACCTAGATGACCTAGTCGACCTAGGTCCCTTTTACATTACAATAAGCTTTCTAAAGCCACAAACATCTCATCACAAACTCCTCGTAGGCGCACGATCTTTCAATAAAAATATCCATAACAGCGTTTCAATATCAAAAGAAAGCCTTTTGACCATGTTGGGCTGGGGTTCAAATATTTGCACATTTTACCCGCCCTTGCGTCATTCGACAGAAGCCCGGGAGGGGTTACTCTATACTGACAAAAAACTTTCGAACAAGTTCCGTCTTACAATCGGTACGTTTAATACAACGAGATAGAGTCGTGGCTCGCGCATCGGCGCTTCGGAACTTAGATTTTCGTGATATAGAGTGACCCCGCAGTGGAGAGATGGATTTGTCTGCACCTTGCACCTCGGGCGACACTTAGCGAGCGGCCTCTATGGGCCCTGATTACAGGCCTGAGTTATAAGGTTCACTTTGGACGTACAGTAGGTAAGAAAATTTTAAAACAAAAGAAATGTTGTTAAAGTAGAATCAGATGTCGTTGGTTGGTATTTTCACTGGCTGAAAGGTAAACTTTACCTAAATAACCCTCTTATTCATAGAAAAGTTATAGAACGTTTTAGCTATTGTAAAAATTTGCGGATGGTAATACGAGTAATTACATGCAGTCATTTTAATATGCCACACAATTTTTTAACTCCAACTTAGTCATAGAAAAGTTATAGGGCTATTGAACTGTTGTCCCTCTCTGTAAAAGAACAATTTCTGCTGAGTTAGAGAGGGAAAACAGTTCAATAGCCTTATAACTTTTCTATGACTAAGTTGGAGATAAAAAATTGTGTGGCATATTAAAATGACTGTATGTAATTACTCGTATTACCATCCGCAAATTTTTATTTCAGATGAAGTTATTTTGTTTACGACTGTACTGTACAAGATAAAGAGGTACATACAAGAAAAACAATACTTTCACATGAGTACCAGCTGCGGGCGGGAAACGCTTTCCTGACGGATTCATAAAGGTAGTACTTGTCTTTATTAGGTACTTCATACATAAACCCATAACTATGTAAACATAACTAAGTATAGGTACTTAGGTAGACGTACATAGCGTTGTTTTAATTATGTTTTTTAAATCTAAATTAGTCAGAGCAGACAGATACTCACAGACACGCTAAACTATAGATATAACAATAACACCCCTCTTTTACGTACAGTTGTCGAGGGTTACAAATGTTGTCAGATTCAGAAAATCATCAAAACTTCAGCACATTACTAAAAACTACAAATTAAATACCGAAAACAAGCAATAACAGTTCCGATTTAACAGTCGGAAATGGACAAAACAATGCGCAAAAAGTACAACAACATAAACAAAACATTCCATTTATAACGCAGCGGAATGAAATTTTAACACGGGAAAAGAAAAATTGGCGACTGCGGTAGCCATTATCGGTTTATACTTTTAAAATAATATTCGTTAAATGCTTAACAACAATGCTCGGGAAAGGTTGCCAACCCCTGGCCGGCCGACAATGGAAGCGGAAAGTAGCCGGGTGGGGCAGAGGTGCGCAACAATTATGGTCGCTGTGCAAGGTGTAGGCAAAAGCGATTACTTACTAGATTTTTAGACTATTTTGTGGATTTTTTTTTGAAGTTTTAAAGCTATTCTTGGTGTTCCAAGTTTTTCAGGTTTTTGTTTCAGTTAGTGAATGTGTTTTTAATCGCTTCAAATAACTTAGAAGTTTCATTTTGCCGAGTATAATTATCGAAAGTCTTATGTTTAAAACTCTTTTCCCTGTCAAACAGCACCATATCCCATCACTAAAATGTCATAAAAATTGCGGTGAACCGCCTATCGAATTACCTATCGAATAGATTCGAAAATATTCGCGAGTACACAGGTGATGAAGCAAACTATGTAAATAAATTGGTAAATGAACATCCATATTTAAAGATTGTTTGAGACGGTTTTAGTTAAAATATAGGTAGATTCATATTAAATTTGACAGCGCAAATAACTGTTATTCCTTCCTTTCATCCCCTACACCACACCCCAAAGAAGGGAGTAGCCCGACTTTAAGATAACCATTCCGCAGTTGCAACGAACCCCCCATTACCCGTGTGATGCGCCGGTCCCGTGAAATAATGATGGGTTAAAATGTTGCTGGAGGGTTACTCTATACTGACGAATAACTAACGAACGAGAGCTGACGTGCAATCGGCACATTTAGATAGATAGATAGAGTACTCTTTATTTGTACACCAAGAAATATTTAACAATTTTAGATAGACACTTAACAGCGGTATATAAGGCGGTCTTATCGCTTATAGCGATCTCTTCCAGACAACCTTTGGATGCATGGACTAAAAGAGATATAAATGGGGTACAGTGTACTTACTCAAAGGAATATTATATATAGTTTTTTACAACGAGGTAGAGTCGTGGCTCGCGCAGCAGCGCTTCGAAACTTTGTATGTAGTGTTATACAGAATGTTGCAAAAAGGGTATACTAAGCCGAAACCAGCATGTGCAGCATGTTATATCAAAGCCCGAAACTGAAATCAGAATTTCAAAATTCGCGAAAAAAAATATTCATTCTCCATAGTAAGAAGTCACGTGACCAACTAAGTTTCTATGAAAAATTATTATTTTTTCGCTAATTTTGAAATTCTGATTTCAGTTTCGGGCTTAGATATAACATGCTGCACATGCTGGTTTCGGCTTAGTATATCAATTTTGCAACATCCTGTAGAGTGACCCCCCAGGCCTTTTTGCAAAGGAAACTCTTTGTGTGGTTAGTGGCTGTGGTTAAAGCAGGCCTCGGAGTTTAAAGTGGAATGTGATGGCATGCCGCTAAGATTACCTATATCACTGCTTTGAAGATGATATGAAATTATAGGTTTTAGGTGTTAAGTCCAGCTCTAGGGTATGTATAAAATTATTTTTACTTTTATAAGATACCTTTGACCGGTAGTGGCTGGGTGAGGAAGGCCAAGGACAGAGTGTTGTGGCGCTACTTGGGGAAGGCCTATGTCCAGCAACTACGGGCTGATGATGAAAATTACTAAGTACCTATATTTTTCGTTTTAGATTATATTACAAGATGGCAAATAAATATTTATTTACTTATTTATATTTTCATTACTCCTACCTACTTTATTATATATTAACAGCGGAATTATCTTCACTTCCTCTCCATTTAATGCTGTCAATGGCAACGGCAAAACATCCGTTCGTCCGGGGAACATTGGCTAGAAACGCCAAAGGCGGCATAGCGCGGAGATCACAAGCAAGAATCCTGGCTGTCCCGCCTGCCCTGACTTTGCTGGCTTCCAAACACTAGGTAGGTACCTACTAGCACCGCTGGATAAGTAAGCTCAGAAGGCGTGGTTTATTTTGACGTAAGTTTAAAAAAAAAAAAATTAAAATAATGCCTTTATACAGGGAGTGGATTTACTAACGTCATTGAGCTATGAGTTCCAAAAGACTATGATACAGTTTTAGAAGAAAATAATTATTAATGATGCTTTCGACTATTGAGTACGATAACAGATATTTATTATCTTTAAATGGTTAGTTAGCTAATGTTAACACTTAAATTCGTCTTTAGTCATAGATATAAGTTTAGTTATATCATTTTTTTTTGTTGTTAAAATAATGGAATACGAGTAGCATAAAAGCAGGCTTTCTGAGCCAATCATTAGGTCAAAGAACGGACCAATCCCGCTTTGGAAGTCGTGGCATTGTTGGCCGCAACTTGAATCTGAGGTTTCAGCCAGAATTATCGACTCAGATTGTTCTCGCGGCTTAATGCTTACTCCCCCGTTCTGTCGCCAAAGTTATGTTGTTGGTAGCCGCTAGATTTATTGGAGCATGCGTTGGTGCAGCCGCTCTGTGGTTGGTTGATCTTTGTTTTTGGTTTTGTTCCATTTGTTAAGGCTGTCACTTGCATTGCGTGTTGATGGTGGTGGAAATACAGTTTTTCTACAGGTTTTGATATGTAATATGACTGGGCATCTACATTAAAGATTAATGATTAGAAATTGTCAGTAATATCACTGAACATTTTTGTACTTGGTAAACTTTACCTCATTTTTATTACAACAAAATAATGTAGTTGAGAAATTGCTTGGAAAAATTGTACCTCAGTTTCTCTGATTATAGAATATCTGTGTATCTTTATACGTATAGAACAACATAAAATGAAACCACCACGTTTTACCAAGTCCTGATTGTCTTCAGGCAACGAGACGATCGTTTGTCCACCAACATAAAGCCCGCATAACCCTCCGATGGCCTCCGAGTTGAAACAAAGCGAAACAGCTTAATGCATCTGTCATGTGTAAGCTAAGATCACAACCAGTTGGCACGAGAGGGAGTTTGAAACACCTATAAACATGGGAACTGTGGAACTGTGTCAAACTTAGCTCGCTGCCTGCAAGGATAAAACTTTGCGCCGTAACTGTTATTGTCTGAAACGAAACAAAACTCTTTCGAATTACCTCTTTTAAAACATGCAAGCTATAAGAGTTTCAATCCGATTTTGTAGGTCAATGCAAGGCTGAAGCAATATCGAAGTTTTGATAACCTAGTTTATTTTAATATAGATAATATATTATATATATCTTATCTATAGAACACTATTCTGGACATAATATCCTTCGTCAGAAAACGGTCAAAAATCTTAGAAAACCGAGTCTAATTCCTGACTGTGCAAAGATCCTAAATGACATTTGTATGCGGTAAAATAGACCAATATATCAGTTAGGACAGTCATTTGGAGACATATCCGTTAGAATGGATACACCGCAATCCAGCTCACTGTATTGAGATAGCCAGGGATAGATAGACTCCATGACAATGCCATGAGATCACAATACCTAGTTAACCTGAAATTGTATAGACTCAACATTGAATAGCTTACACCACGGTTAGAGAGCCCAATTCAATTCAATATAGGCGGATCTGACTTCAAGCTAATTGGCTGTAACACAATAACTTATACACAGTTCCAGCACGCGTGGCTATCAAGGCACTCGACCTCATCAGTCATCCGCCTCATTTCCTCGAATATTCGGAGTAAAATGCGACTAAAATAGTCGGAATAACCTCACATCTCCGTATCACGATACGTCTTCACATTACACGGCCGAGTGGCGAAGCGTCAAACGTCAAGATCTAGATTAGGTGACGGTGTCATATTACATTTAGGCGGGTGCGCCACTGAGGGCGACGGGGCGTAGGCGTCACAAGATTGACGTGTTTGGTGCGTATGAAACGTGTAAATATGTAACTAATGCAGACCGACGGAATGGATGAAATAAATTTGTGTTTTGAACCCGCAGTATAATGCAGGGATACTTTTATTTATTTAGTCTATGGTAGCAGATATTTTTATTGTATATTGCGACTAAAATAGCACGTGGCCGTGTTCATTTGTTATCACCAGTTTCTTCGATCGAGTGCCAGTTTTACAAAGGTCTCGGTGGGTCCTGAACCTAACAACGATATATTTGAACAACTCCCAAAGGTTATCGTATCATCGAATTTCTAGATATCGGATAGGTGTACATACGTAAGTGTATTCGTTTTCGTATAAAGTTTTGATTTATGTTTTCCAGATACAGAAATTTGATTTGTTATCTCTTGTAATACATAGTTGTAATAGAAGTTTGTATCAAGAATGTTTTTGGTTAAAAATTTAAATTATTATTTTTGTCAAGATTTATGATAAAAAATATCAATGACCATATTTTGTTACAGCGAATAAAAGAGGCAAGAGCTTTTGTAGGAAGCTGATAACATGAAACAACTCTCAATATAAGCGTCCACCTTTCGGCATCTTACCCAACGGACCCATCGCATTCAGTAATCTTTGTATAGAAATTCACACAAGTGCGTCCACTTCATCGGCGTTGCCGACGCTGTTTCTCAACACATTTATGTGCTTGCTCAACCGTTTGGTAAGTACGATCTTTATCACGTATAAAACATATAGGTACCTAGGTGTTATCTAAGTGGCTATAACATTACAAATGGTGATTTCCGACTTTATTTAAACAAGACAAATTAAATCCCAATAAATTTCCGAGTCCCTTGTCTAATCCCTGAACGAACCCGGGAAGTTTAAATAAATAAATAGATTCCCACAAAGCCGGCAGCTAGTTCAGCGACCGGCTCACTCCGGATTCACGAATACTTTTTGACCTTAAGGAGATAAATGCACAAAGGTTCCATTCTGCCAGGGGTATTTACACCCGTGGAGGAAACTTTCAGGATGTGTATCCCCGAAGGGATAGTCAAAAGTGACTCGCTATCGAGCCACCCGCTTTTTGCTGACCATTTATACTCACGTGATAGGTTGCGAGCCGTATCGCCGTTTCCAAAGAGTGCAATGCACTTAGACTACATAATTATCTAGAATAGAGGTTTCTTAACTATGTTTTCTTTCTCAGTAAGATAATTGTACTTAAATCCCTTATTACTAAAGATGTCATTGGTACGGTCAGGTGCAAATAAACCTGACCCTCCTCTCATAGTAACAATGCTTCTGTACATGGCAGATCTTATCTGTTTCGCACAACAACGAATAAAATATTCGTAAAACCAGAGTGTCCCCCCATTTCGAACCCGAGGCGCTACCGATCTAAACTTACTCCTTTGACTATCAAACGCAGACTGCAAGTTTCCCGGCCGTTTGTCTTGCAGAATTTGTGTTTTATTGATTGTGCTAACGTATTCATCTATTTGCATTGGATAGTGCATTCATGATGGCTTTCAGGTTTTGAAGTAAGCACTTTATATTGGTGGCTATATTATTTATTTATTTATTTATTTATGGAAAACCAACAGTTACCTACATATAAAAAAATAATTTAAAAATAATTTAGACAGAAAATTATAACTTAAACCAAAAACAGTTTCCACTTATAATATAACTTAGATAGTTAAGACAGTTTAAAACATATATATATAAGTATATTTTAATTTTAATTAACCTACCGATATACAAAAAAAAACATTAAGAATAACTTAAATTAGGTATGTCAGTCAGTATGTAAGTTATTTTATCTATTTTTAAATAAGGTATGTCAGTCAGTACGTAAGTTATTTAATCTATTTTTGAGAACATTGCTTGATAGCATAAATAAATCTAAATCTTTACAAACTTTATTACATAATTTACTAGCTCTGATAAGAAAAGAATTCTGAGAATAATTCGTTTTAGCATTTGGTATTGAAAACGTTAAACATGATCTAGTTAACTTAGCCGGACAATTAAAGTTAATCTTACTCAATAGAAAAGGTGTATCCAACAAATTGTTAATAATCTTATGACATTATGGTAAATCATTATATTCTAGAGAAGGTAGCATCATTGTTCATCTAAGTAGTTTGTGATATTATTATCATTACTAAAACCAGAGTATGCTCAGGATTATCATGTTATTATTATACTTTTCATATCAGTATTACACAAAATGGCTATCAAACTGATAAAAAAATACATAGAAAATTGCTATCACGAGTATTAAAAAAAATTATTCTGAATAAATAATATTGTACAAACTATTGCATTATTAGATGAAAAACAAATACGTAAGATGCGACTGTCTTAAGCGCATCTGAAATGTTTTCTTTAGCCCATAAGTAAAACCAGGCTGAGACCGTCCAACACAGGGAGTACAGACATCACGCTTCGTACACACACTCTTCTTGCATCTCTCAATATGGAACTGTCACCAATACCATCAGTAGGCAATAAAACGCATAGGTACAAACTTCTATCGAATAGGTTATTGTTGACTCTAGTGTCTCTGGCACACTGTTCTCTTCAGATTCCCGACCCTTCTCGTGAGAGATGTCATTCGGCCAAAAATATGTTTTGATGATTTTATACAGGTAAGGTAAGCTGAAAGGGGACTGGGCAACATCGGGAATTTATAAGAGCAGACGTAAATTATATGATCTCTATGAACAGCGTACATTTACTCATGACGATAACTTTAGAGATTATGTAAAGAAATATACAAAGATATTCAAAGCCGTTTGCCACCAAGCTAAATCAGATTATATAAATAGAAAGATTAAAAACTCTAATAACAAGATTAAAACCGTATGGAATATCATTAATACTGAAACCGGGAAGAATAAACCACGTGATTTAAATTTTGAACTTAAAATTAATGATAAAATTGTTTCATCTAGTGAAGAAGTGGCTTCCGTCTTTGAAGATTTTTTCCGTAGTATACCGATAGCTACAACTGAGAACCTTGATTCATCTTGCGCTGAAGCTGAACGTTTGCTAAGAGGGAATGCACCGCCTTGCGATCTCGACTTTCAATTTCATGGTATAAATACACAGACCATAATTACCACTTATAAAAAATTAAATTTAAAAATGACAGAAGATTTATGGGGCATGTCCGTTAAAGTTATTAGTCATGTTATTGATATCCTAGCACCCCACTTGGCTAATCTTTTTAACAGATGCATTGAGGTCGGTGTATTCCCCGATTTGATGAAACTTAGTAAACTAATACCGCTTTTTAAATCTGGTGAGAAAAATGATCCCAATAATTTTAGGCCTGTATCAGTTTTGCCAGTACTGAGTAAAATATTTGAAAAAATTATGCTGCATCAAATGCTTTCGCACTTTAGTATTCACGGCCTTCTCCATAACCAACAGTTCGGTTTCACCTAAGGTCGATCTACAACTGACGCTGGTGTCGCGTTGGTCAAACACATATTTAGTGCTTGGGAGGAACGTCTTGATGCTGTGGGTGTATTTTGCGATCTATCGAAAGCATTTGATTGTGTGGATCATGCCACTCTACTTATGAAACTTAAATATTATGGGCTAACTGGCAAAGCTCTTACATTATTGGAATCATACTTGAGCAACAGAACTCAACTAGTTGACATAAATGGAGTGCGTTCGGCTGGCTGTCCTGTCAGTATGGGTGTTCCCCAAGGCTCGATTTTAGGACCATTCTTGTTTCTTGTATATGTTAACGATTTACCGTTTTTGGTAGATAAATTATGTGAGATAGTACTGTTTGCTGATGATACTTTACTTATATTTAAGTTGAAGCGACAAGAAGTCAATTTTGACAATGCAAACAGTACTCTTTCCATAGTTGCTAATTGGTTCACTGTAAATAATTTAGCTCTTAACTCCAAGAAAACAAAATGTATTAAATTCACTTTGCCTAATGTAAGACAAGTAGAGACATATTTGACATTGAATAACGATAAGCTAGAGTTAGTAAATGAAACGGTATTCCTGGGTATTACAATTGACTCAAAGTTGCAATGGGGACCCCATATTGAGAGGATAGCCGGTAGATTGAGTTCTGCAGCTTATGCGGTTAGAACCATTAGACAGTTAACAGATGTAGATACAGCCAGGCTTGTGTATTTTAGTTATTTTCATAGTGTTATGTCTTACGGCAATTCTATTGTGGGGACGAGCGGCTGACATTAATCAAATCTTTGTTCTGCAAAAACGAGCAATTCGAGCCATATATGTATTAGGGTCTAGAATTTCATTAAGAGATACGTTTAAGGAAATAGGTATACTAACTGTTCCATGCCAATATATTTATGAAAATATTATGTATGTTCGTAAAAACTTAAATTCATTTAGTAAAGTAGGAGCCACTCACGGTATTGAGACCAGAAACAAAAATAAGTTGCTTTTCCCCACACTCAGACTTTCGAAAACAAACACATCATTCATGGGGAACTGTATACGCTTTTATAATAAATTATCAAATTAAGCAATAAACCTTACTGAGCAAAAATTTAAGAATTATGTTAAAGCTACATTATGTAGTAAAGCTTACTTTAGTATAAATGATTATTTAAACGACAAAAACGCGTGGTCTTGTCCACCTCAGCTAAGGCTATTGAAAAAATGAAATGGATATAGGTACTTAAGTAAAATTGTAGGTACTAGATATAAGTAAAAATTGTAATAGATTATAAGGAAAAAGTTGAAAAGATGCTCGAGGAGTTTCTTTCGCCATTTCTTTCCTTCTCAATGACGGGGCCTTTGTGAAATGGTGGTAGATGACTATCGACAAATAATTGTAAAATTTTACGTCGATTAAACCATTTGAATTTGAATTTGAATTTGGGGGTGACTCAGGTGGTCATTCTGAACAACTTTTGTTCTAGGTGTTCTGGAAATTCGCGAAAGAAATATTTCTTTCTTAGCAGACCCATTTTGCAACACCCTGTAGATGTCAGTAGCTTGTAGGTACCTAGATTGGATAAAAACACCAAAACATGATATTATTTGACAGTTATTTATAGCAGTCATGTGGCCCAGGATAAAGCTTCAGGGGCATCGAGAAGTCCCAGTTCACGGGGTTTATAGCGCTATTCACAAGCTTAACTTCTGTATTCAACTTTTTAGCGGCAAGACGCAGGGAGTGGGCAAATAAAGAACCATATTTGAACGCCAAGATTGGCTACATTGCGAACTCGGAGCTTTTAAACTCTTGGCTAAGTGTGTGCTGTGTTTCTACGGATACTATTTCAGACGGGATGAAAACACATGTGTGCTTGAAAACGTATCGGTGTTATTTGTCTCTGTATATATAGATAGATAGGATACATTTTATTTGTACGCCAAAACTAATAAGTATGTAATTTGAAGTATTAAAATTAACAAGTTATGTATATAGATAGATATAATACTTTTTATTTGTATAGTACTTATTTATATTTGTATAATTAGGGTGAAAAAGCTCGAAAAATATTTGTGAGGTTATGTATCTTTGGGAAAGTAGGTAGCTGCACACATAAGTAATACGTATGAATTCATGCAATCTTGTCTTATAAAAAACTCAATACACATAAAAAAGATTATTCTAAGCATCTGTTATTTAATTGAAATTTCACCTTTTATTTAATACAGGAACCTTTTGGGCAGGCATTTTTTAAACAAAGATTAATGAACTGATTGCTATTTAAATAATTCCGTCGCTATTATATTCACAGAATCACTTGTTCAAATTGTTCAATATTGACATTCATTATAATTTTCAATCCCTTGTTATAAGACTTCTGTTGAATTAAGACTAAGGCAATGTGGATACTTGATTAGGATGAAATATTTTATTTACGGAATTAAATGTATTCGTTATATTTAAAATGCAATTAAAATTTATTTAATCCTACATACTATGCGAAAAAAATAATTTATACGGCATATTCAAATATATTTTTCATTTTATTTTAAAATACTTAGCTCAATACCTACTTCAAATATATTTTCACATAATATTAAATTAACGAACATACCTAACGAATATCATATAAATCGTTTTGTATTTACATAGATATCAAAGCGAAAAAAATATTTAAAGGGTCACACCAACACCATTAGTTAAATTACAATTAAGTCATGATTAAATTAAAATATTCTAAACGCTGACTCAACGTGGAATACACAATTTCGTTCATATCTGATAAGTGATAAAGGTTACTCCAGCTTGGCAATAAACTAACGAACGAGAGCTTTCATGCAATCGGTATATTTAATGTAACGAAATAGAGTCACAGTTAACATCGTGAGGAAACCTGCATATCTAGATCTAGCACATCTAGATATGTGAACCCACCAACCCGCAGTGGACCAGCGTGGTGGGTAAATGGTCCAAGCTTAGGAAGGCAGTTTAGACCTTGGGGATATGCACAAAGGTTCCATTCGAGAGAGCCAGGTGCGCAGGTACTTACACCCCCACAGAGAATAGAATAGAATAGAGTCGCAGTTAGCACAGAAGTTCCCTGAAACTTCGTTTTCGTAAGTTAGGGTGACCCCCGAACATAACGCACAGTAGTTTAAAACTTTTTGATAAAATCAGACTTTTTAATAATGACGTTTATTTGTTAGGATTTAATTACCTTATGAATTAATGACATAGAGCTTTTAAATTGAAATGGGGTGTAACTATTTTAAAGAACTCGTGTAGTTAGACTAACTATACATTATAATTTTCTAATCTATTCTTGTAAATTATTTAATTAAATTAAATCTACCTACCTCTACCTATTGCTTTTCATGCCCAATTCGTTATAAGTAAAGCTTGAAAACACCCTTTAAGACTACGCAAAGATTGTGTGAAAAAACTACTGAAATAATATTTTTTGTTTCGAAAAATACAATTATACCTATAATAACACCACCATTCTAGCTACCACTATCAATGCCCAGTCCGTTCACATAAACTTTTATAGGACTTTAATCTTTTTTATTTAACTTTTATTATCTTTTCCGTCCTGCGTCCGTGCTAGCAGTAATATTTCGTCGATAAGTCAGCACTTTAGGCATAGAGTAACGCACTAGGGTAGATGCGTAGTGCCGATACTGCAGTATTAACATAACGAAGTGACCACTCATGCATTTTGGCTTATCTCAAACGGGCAGCTCCGAATTCGACTTTCTTTTGTTTATTTTCACAACGGGGGGTGAAGAGTCTCCCTGGGTGACGTATCATTAATTATTTATTTACAGCTTGACTGGCCTATCGCGAACTTGACAACGATTTACGGATTCAAATTGCATTGCATTTGATATTACTTCGTTTTGACTTCGCGATAGCGACCCTGGGCAGTCAGCAACAAATAATATTCTGATAAGCTAATCCTTTCACCACTAAAAGTTATGTATGAAGCTGGACTAGCGTTTGTCACCACACGCCAAGAAGAAGAGATTGCACCCTAAGAAAGAATAAGAGCTTCTATATTTTTTTCTTTCTTCTTCAAATGCCGTCTCATAGCGGAGGTTGGCAACCATCTTGCTGATGTCTCTCTTGGAGACCTCGTCACGGAACAATTCTTCAGTGCTCAGGTGGAACCACTGGCGTAGATTTTGCAGCACATTGGCCGTCCAGGCCTCCTCCATTTCGACCCTTTTTTTGTAGGTATGCTATGCGTTTTCCATTAGATTCAAATATCAGTGCCTCACAGAGATTTATAACGAAAAAATAACTTTTTTATAAAACTTAACAAAACATTCGTAAATAGTCGCACCCTTGTGTTATCTGGGAATCAAACCGGCGGCACGCTCGGTCGCGGGCGCCGGGCGGGGGCTCCGAGGGCGCGTGTGCCATTGAACACTTGTACTTTACACTGCACTGCTACGAATATGTAGTGCCTACAGACATATATATGACTAAATTCCACAAATGCACTCATTTTTACCGTTTAACCGGGCGTGCCGAAATTTTTATAGGAAACTAGCTGTTTCCGCGCTTCGCTTCGCCTTAAAAAGTTTTCCCGTGGGAATTCCGGGATAAAAAGTAGCCTATGTTCTTTCCCAGGGTCTAGACCGTATGTATACCAAATTTCATTCAAATCCGTTCAGTAGTTTTGGCATGAAAGAGTATATAACAGACAGACAGACACAGTTACTTTCGCATTTATAATATTAGTTAGGATATTATTTTTGACACTGATAATGACAGCTAGACTGAAGTAAATTTATGAACCAAAAGTTGATCATATGATCAACCTTTTGACACGCGCAGTACGTAGGTATACTAGGGGAATCTAGTGTGACGTGCATGTCTGTGGTTGTATCTATGTGGTATGGTTTTTCAGTCATGTCTGCGAAAGAACGGATAGCCATGGGACGCCTGCGCAAGTGCGCAATGGTACACTTTTTTACTACAAAGGTAGGTAATTATTACTTTCTAAACTACAGATGCATTCTTACATTTATCGATCTTGCATTAATTTGGTAATTTTTAAATATAATACAGAATAATGGTTATTATTTATATTTATTTATTTAACTTATATTTCTACTCATATTTATACTTGCGTCGAAAGATATAATTGTGTCCTATCCTATCCTAATATACCTAGGTAAGTTTTTAAACTTACTACAGAATAAAGGTCTTATTTATTTACAGACTACAGTTGTAGACGACAGTGAGACAGAAGGGCAGGAAGTGTCACGAACATGCGTGTTATTGCGTACTGGCACCGCAGGGGGTCACTCTCTAATGCTGTATTTAACAGCATGCCGATTTCATCACGCACGCGGGATTGCACGCCATTTTCCCGCGTCGCGCGTACATATTCAACGCGTTACAATTACATACTACTTGTATGAACGCGTGCGGGGCAATCCTGCGTGCATGATCAAATCCGCATGCTGTTAAAAACAGCCCAAGTAGACGAACGAACGAACAAGATTTTTCACGCAATCCACACGTTTAATTCAACAAGATGGAATCGTGATTAGCGCTGCAGTTTTGTTTTCCCTAAACTTATGAGCGCTGCGCGAACCACGTCTCTATCTCTTATTCTCTCTCTAATCTCTCTATGTCTCGATTTCGTGCATTTAGAGAGTGCATGGCCCCACAGGCCCTAGACTGACTCTATCTTAAACTTACTCTACTGGTCGCATGACCACTCTCCATAGTTTGTATTTTGAAAAGCTGAAGTAACCCTCCCTCCATTGCTCATCGCATAGCTGTCGTGAGCAGGACTCCAAGCATGGCGAGTCGTAGTGCAATAATAATAAGTATCATTTTGCAATGAACTTTGACACACGCCAAGCCTACGACTAACCTGCGCCAGTAAGCTGCTTAGGGCTGGTTTTTCAATAGTCAGATAAGAGTTATTGAGGAATAATTCTGACACTGTCGCTTCTGAATATTTGTATTAGACAGTGACAGCAACAATTTTATTCCTTCAGATAACGTTTATCTGACCATTGAAAAATCTGCCCTTAGCCGATTTACTTATTGTACTTTAGTTACCTATGTAGTTTATTTCAAATTATTGCATCGAAATTATTTACTTAAGTGCTCAAATGCAGTGGTTGGATAATTTAGGTTTCCCGTTAGAGTTTACAGAATATTAAGACAAAAGTTATTTTGGTTTAGTCAAACTTGGCAAGTTAGGCTTCTGCTTCGGATGTGCAAGTACTGCGGTATTCCTTTATGTTATGGTTATTGCAACTGTGCGCCAACCATGAGTCTACTACTACACTCGCGAGAGTCGGTCGCGAGCAATGAAAATGTTCCAGTGACAATAGCACCAAATTAGTCGTTAACAGAAAAGGCTAGCTTGATGAAAAAAAAAAAAACACGCACTCACGCCTTGTACTAATGTACTCCCTTGCGGGGTAGGCAGAGGTGCATTGCTGCACCCACTTTTCGCCAGAGTGTTATGTTAGTCCCAATGTAATAGGGGGCGGGCCTATTGCCATTTTACGGGCACATCCAAGACCCGAGAACAAATATCTGTGTTTAAACAAATATCTGCCCCAGCCGGGAATCGAACCCGGGACCATCGGCTCAGTAGTCAGGGTCACTAACCACTACGCCATTCGGTCGTCTTGATGAAATCGTCTACAATATTAAAGTACATGTTAATAGCGCATCAGAACATTAGCAAATAAAAACGTAGATTTTTGTATCAAATTTCTGTATTGAATGAATTAAAATTTGGGTCATTTGGTGTCGACATAATTTTCATTACCCGTGAGTGTATAATGTACCTATGTATTTCCTAGTAGGTATCTAAAACAGTCTACTGTTGACTGATAGCATGTATCGGAGATATTTTATTGGATTGGTTATGAAAATTTTGTTTGTGTTGTTGAATATCGTGATCTCTAACCGAATTAAATTAAGTGGGATTATTATAGGAATAACTATCACACCTAAATCACTATTACCGAAACTGGGCCGAGTAAACTTTAACAACTTAAATGGAATTTATTATGAAATAGCTACAATTGCTGGTATATATTCAGACGGAAACTCGTTGGCGAGATAATTAACTAAGTTTTGAATATTACTCGAATGAAACTTAAGAGTGAAATACGGAGGAAATAGTCTTACTAAGAACCTTGATTACCTATTAACATGTTTACGGACGGACAAACAAGCCGTTATAGAAGAGAAATATTCACCAATAAGATTTCTGTCGTAGAAAGTTATGATTACCGACAATGACCGTACAAGTAATAATAAAATAAGTACCTACACCATTAATAATAACAATAACACATAGGTAAACTATCTATATCACAATTTTAGCGACTTAAAATCAATATTTTTTATTTATATACATAATAGATGTAAATATATAACTATTGAGTAATATCTCCAAGTGACGTTCCAAGCGTGGGTTTTTATCGCAAAAACCTTATTGGAGGAGGGTCATGCCCTGGGGGGTCACTCTCTAAATTACACATTAACATTCGTTTAAATGACAAACTAACATTCGTCGTTCCTCTATGAAAGTGACCCCTCATCAATGGATTATTACTTACAGGCTGTGCGTTCGCGTTTTACAGAGAAATCCACAAAACACAGTTTAAAAGTCAAAATCCCCCTCTTTCCTCAGCCATAATATATCTCGAAACTCGAGAAACCCGGCAGCTTTAAAACGCTATACCTACATTTTACTTAGCACTACATCATAGTTCAGATGCTATAAAAATTATTTACGAGGTCTGTCCCTGCCCGGGAATGTTCTTGGTCTCTACGTGACACGGAGTTGGCTTCAGAAGGTTTCTCAGGTGGAAATGTGACTGCTTTATTTAATACAGTATCTAGGTATAGTAGTTCTGCTGGTGAGACTGTAAAACTAGCTTTTGTGTAAGTTTGATATAGTGCGCCTTCGGTTAACACTATTATAAAAATCTGATCTTAGATACTCATGTCAAAAACAGGTGCGACTCATTATTATATGAAACCTTAAAACATGGATGGATTCATTTCAGGTCTCTAAAACGTTTTATAGAACGCGACTCTCACGCCAATTGTGGGGCAAATAAATTCATATGGTCCAGTTTTCAACATCGAAAATGCTCATACAGGGTGTTGCAAAAAGGGTTTTCAAAACTCGTAGAACAAAAGTTGTTCAGAATGACCCCCTGAGTCACCCCCTTTCGGCTTAGTATACCCTTTTTACAACAACCCCTTTTACCTGTATACGAACCTCACAACACATCTTCATAATTTTAATTGAATGGAAACAGGAACCCCAGTGGGCAGCCAATCCTCCAGTTTAATTGAATACTAAATGGAGTGTTACCAACTTTAGAACCTTGGAGCAGTAAGTCTTCGCCAATGCACCCGATTGCGTAGGAATCGATAAAGACTGCTTCAAAATTGTTTTGGTGCTTCGTATGAATTCCACATAGCAATTTAGTTTATAATAGCTGTTCCCGCGAGCTTTCCTTGCCTTAAAAAGTTTTCCCGTGGAAATTTCACGAAAAAAAATATGTGTTACCTAGGTATATATATATTAATGTTAACTAACTCCATACCAAATTTCATTAAAATCCGTTCAGCCGTTTTCGTGAAGAGGTAACAAACATACACAGACACATACCCACAGACTTTCGCCTTCATAATATTAGTAGGAAGAAGGATTTTCTACTTTGTGCCTGTTTAACAATGTCTGGATAATGGCTACCTGTGGGATAAAATACATGCTGTCACTGACTTTAGGCTACAAGTACCGATTATCCAGACATTGAAATAGGCCCTTAGTGTAGTAACAATACCGAAATAATATTGTTTTTAAGTAAATAGGTAGGTAAAACACTTCGCTACTAATAGTAAAACACTTCGCAAATATCATAAAATAGAAATCTATAGGTATAGTTGGGATAATCAATTTACTTACAAATCCGCAAAATAATAAATTTCATATGTATAGGTACTTATATATCTGTATGTTTTGTGTTCCATAAAAACTGTGTTAAAATTTATGCAATTAGGAGCGGTGGTAGCTCAGTCGGGTAAGCGCCCGCTTCTCACGCAAGAGATGCGGGTTTGAATCCCGGCGCTGACATGTACCAATGAGTCCTTTTAACTTAAGTACAATGTATACCATCGCTCTTACGGTGAAGGAAAACATCGTGAGGAAACCTGCATATCCAGATTTAGCACATCTAGATATGTGAACCCACCAACCCGCAGTGGACCAGCGTGGTGGGAAATGGTCCAAGCACAAAGGTTTCACTCGAGAGAGCCAGAGGTGCAGGTACTGACACCCCCAGAGAGAATAGAATAGAATTATGCAATTTCATGCTAACAAAATATACTGTATTAGAATCATAACAAAAGTACGGAATAAATAAATTATTAGGTATAGTTATATCGTAGGTATTTATTATCTAACCAGGCATTTTTATTCTCTACATGTTTTTTACCCTTACACCTTAACATTTACACCCTCTGAAAATATTTATCTGAACATTTATATTAGAAATTAATACATCTTCAGAAGTTTATAGACTGCTTCACAAATTGAATAACTTGCTAGAGTTCTAGGAAAGACAGTGGCACGTGTAAGTAAATAATACACAACGAAGCCAATTGCTTACTGAACCCATACGTAAGGCTCAGACAAAGCTAAAATAGACATACCTAATATCTGAGCTTTTGTTTATTTATACTTATAAATACAGAATTAACCCTTTTTACAGTACAAACCTACGAACAAGAATATCTAAACCCACGAAATGTATCGTTTACTCCCCAAATATTATAAAAGATAGCATAATAATATATACCTGCGATCAATAAAAAAGTTCCCCCTGTTTTTTCATTCATCGCGAGTGTATTAAGTATATTATGTAAAAGGAATACGGAGAGAGTATTGACCCATATGGCATGATCGGTAACACTATAAATAGGTACCTTTACACTGAAGTACCTACCTATATACTTAGGATGCCTCATTCCATATGAAACGATTGCAACCCACTCTATTACCAACTGAATTTTTATGACGACAGTCATTATAGTCTAACTAGTCTCCAAACCTCTGCATTTTCAACATAACAAGCTAGATATTAATACTTTTTTGCATTACTACTTTAGACATTTTCATTTATTACCCAGGCAGCAGCTAGAGTGCCGGAAAATTAAAATTTCAAAAGCGCTCGACAGATTTTCCCGTGCTCTATGCCTCGTTCAGTCGAGACTTGCCGCCGCCATCCATCAAACGAGGCACCTGCACTGGACTGGAGTTCCCAACTCACGATCGACGGTCAACTTTGTTCAAGAAAACTCTCAGGAGCTTAATCGCTGCAGTTCTTTTTGAGTAAGCTGCGGCTTTACTTTTGAATTATCCGCTCGAGAGAGCTGGGTTTTATTGCTGTTTCGTGTGTTATTTTTTTAAAATTAGTTTCTTATTTGTTTTTCTGTGTGGCCGTGTGTGTTGCTTGTGATTATGTGGAGAATGGGCGGGAGTTTTTTTCAGAACATGTCATAACAAACTGAAAAGCTAGATAAAATATCAATTATAATTAAATTTTAGTAGTAAGTATAAGTTTTTTCTTTTTTTTTAAGTTCTTACATAAACTCAGCCAAGTAATGAAGGTAAGTATGCAAATATTTTTTTTTTACAATTCACTGAAACATTTAGGGTTAGACTCTATTTTCTATAATTACTTTTAAGCACAAACAAAATCTTAAAATAAACCTATTGCATATAGATTTTCATCTAGAAACCACTCTATTAAAACCAGCTCAAATATTCAAAATCTCATCCTATTCGCTATAACGGGGATTAATATCGTGCGATAAATAAATTTGCACAGCTATCGACTGCTATGACGTTCCAAATTAATCTATACATAACGCATTGTCCTCCGACGATGTTTATTGCGTAGTTATTATATACCCTCGTATTTTCCAGTGCTGAGAAATTGCCTCACGTCAGATATATTCGAGATAACTGATATTTATTGTGCGATGTACGTAAACACGTATAGGAGTCGGCGACCAGCGATGCGAGCGAAGATTGGACGACGATAAATCTATTACTTCACTTTTCACTCGTTAAAGTTTGATTGCTCTGTTTTATGCTTACTGCCAACTGTTTTCATCATAAATTTATAATTTGCTGATTGTTAAGATTTAACTTAATTGATTTTGCGCGGATTTATTGTAGCCTTTGAGCCAAAATTACTTTATTTATAAGTAACACAACTGTACATGAGTGTATATCGTGTGCCAGATACTCTGTAGACATATTTGTTTTGACCATATATTTATTTTTAACAATACAAATCGGTAATACACGAGGTAAACCCAGCTGTAAGTAAAACAATAGACGCATCGGCACAGCCGAAGGCGTGAGTCCGCGGGCTCGACGCCTAACGAGCGCGCAAATTCAATACGAAATCTAGAAACTTCGCCGCGTTTCAAACTGGAAAATTTTCGAGCACTCATTCATTATAACTTAGTCCCACCACTATTCTCTTGTATCATGTTCACTCGAACGGAAATACGTCGTATTGTGGTGCAGTAAGAGTGAGATGCAGACGGTGGCTCGTCGGATTCGGGGGACAAAGTTAGGGTGGTATACTCGCGTTGTTCGGATCCCACAGCTAAGTCCGCAGTAATAAGTAGTATTACGAGAGTTTGTAGGTGCAAGGGTTGAAGGAAATAGGATTATAGTGTGAGGTGAAAAATTGCATCAAAGGTTCGTAGATCTTTGTGAAGTTGGTTTGGGTTTCGGGGTACCGTAAACGCTTGGAATTTGTTTTGCTGGATAAAATTTGAACTTACGGATGACATCATTTGTAAAGTAAACATACATAACAAATGCAGCTGTTTCAGTTTTCATACATGATATTTGATGCCAATTTAGTTATTGGGAATGGATAGCAATATTAGAATCTAAGGAACGGCTGACTTAAGCTTCATATTTAAGTTGATAAAAAAATGATTAAATGATATTTAGGTATATTAAGTATTTAGTTTTGGTAATTTTGGCAACCCTAATTTACCTGTACCTCGTCGCCAAAGTTTTCATTGTGTCCCGCGCCAACTGCTCCGCAGATCGAATCACATTTCAATACAATGTGAAATCATCTTAGTTTGTAGTACTCATGATTTAATAATTATGTTTTATTAGGTACTTATCGAAAAGATTCACTATGGAATCGCTTTAGGAATACATAATATTACCATAAGCTAGATGTTAGTAAAGATTGTCGTCTACTTATGTTTATTATGGAATCACTAATATGTTAATATTATCGCGCTTCCCAATGTTGTCTATAACTCATAACCAATGCCGAATGGACGGCTAACGGATCTCTGGGTATTTATTAACTCTAAAGCAGAATCTCCGGCAGACCAAAAAGTTAAGATGCTCGAACCAGGTGTAAATGTAGCTTAACTACATTTTTAGAACTCATCACGACCCATTACGTCCCCACTGCTGGGGCACGGGTCTCCTTCCAATGAAGGAAGGGTTTAGGCCTAGTCCACCACGCTGGCCAAGTGCGGGTTGGTGGACCCCAACACAAGCAAGCTTGTGCTGAGAGAGTTGTCGGGTAAGTGGGCAACCCGACTGTCAGATGTTTTCAAGCCGCCTGAAGGCCTCTGACTAGGCTTAACGACTGCTACCGAAGCAGCAACCGGGACCCACGGCTTAACGTGCCGTCCGAAGCACGGAAGCGTCCAGAAAAGCACCACTTGAAATTGGTCACCCATCCAATGGCTGACCGTGTCAGTTGTTGCTTAACCTCAGCGATCAGTTACGATCACTGAGGCCCGCTCGACTACGGACGCGGATTTTTAGAACTCACTAGCTGTTAATAAAAACGAATAGAAAACGCTGTTACGAATGAAAAATTCAATTAAACGCTAGGCACCCCATCCTGAATGAAGTAGTGGGTATGAAGAAACTCATTAATTCGTTCATAACTTCAAACAATATCCACACAGGAAACCACCGGCGCACAATCTCCTCAAACGAAACATACGAAATATTCTATTAGAAGCCGGTAGAGTATTGAAATGTGATTAAAAATCAATTATCGAGCAACCCCTTGCCAACTCATGCGGTCCAAAATTGATTCACAGCTACATTGTAGGCGAGATTGCAAAGAATGCTCATTGGCGGGGAAAATTTAAAAATTTGCAACGGAAAGTGAACTCAAATGGATGTTTTAAACGGGTTATGCGATTATGTGGGGGATGTTATGATGATATTGAGCGATTTGTGCTGCCGTATTTGAAATATTTGATTAGAAATGTGCATTAGTGGTTAGCATTGTAGCTGTAAAATTTTAATAGGTTGGTATTGGTAAGTATTTTGCGTTTGTCAATATTATTCAACCTATATCAGTAGGTACTTCAGAAAACTCATCTATCCAAAAATGTACTCCTACAGATTGCCTTTTTAAGTAATAAGAACCAACTTTTTACGAACGTTTTTAATTATTAAGCTATATTGTATTTTTATCGATGTCAAACGGGCCCGTGATATTTTACAAGAAACTAGCATTCTGTAACATTCAGCCGGTAAATACATATTAATCCATTATTTACTCGACGACAGGCTAAAAGACAACACAACTCTTCTGCGACTTCACAAAGAAAAATAGGACACTAGTAACATGCACTTTATCGTTATAAACATGCATTTAAGTCGGAACCCGACTTTTCTCTAAAGTGGCCTCTCACTAGGGTATTGTACAATTTTCCATCTTGTTAACAGCTGTAAGGTCCGTATAAACATCGTTCCATATCCATTTATCAGGTCAGTTTACAATCCTCGGAGACCCGAGGGAATGGACGATATTGTGTTGTTTCTGTGACTGATATGGCTTGGTTTCTGCTAGTCCGTGGTTCGAATGTGAGACTTGCTTCTTCGAACTGAGCGTGGGTAGGATTTGTCACCGCGGTGAAAGGATTATTAGTGCCAATTTCTCCATAGTCGGTTAGAGCATAACCAGGGAGTAGTGGTTGACTTTTGACACATCTGTCATGAATTTTATATTGAGATGACGTTTAATTTTTAAATCAATCCCTGTGGTTTAGATAACCGACAATGGAGAAATAGCAGCGGCAGTCCGAATAGCATCAGTCAATGACGACCCAGGATGAGCCGGACGCGTATAAAATATAAAATACAGTTGATACGTCACTCGGAGAGGTAACTTTCTCTTGACTTTGGTTGGAAGATATGTATACAGGATGTCCCGTAAAATAATAGTGCTAGTGTTCCAGTTTCAATTAATAAATAACTCACCTTCCTTTGGTCCATTATATACCTACGGGATGCATAAGAAAAAGCAGAGAAATATATTTAATCTACCTCAGAGTGCTATAGCTAAGAGTTTTATCTAACAAAAATGAATTAGCAAAAGCTCTAGATAATTATTATTTACTCTACCACAACTTCAAATTAAACCTTTAAGTTCCATGTTGCAACAATGAGACACATTATAAGTTCTGTGAAGTGCCTACCTACGTACAGGGAATGGCTTTTTGAAGTTTTGCACAACTTGGTAAAATGCCAGCAGCATTCCGACAACAGTTGGATAACATTTAGCCAATCTTTTGCAAATGTTAGTAGGCTGTTGGAAAAGTTTTACTGCAATAAAAAAACTACCTGAAGTATGTACCTACTTAGTAACAAAATGATTATGTAGAAACTAAGTATGTAGAGTATTTATGTACATGAGTCAAGCATGAAAGCGCCCATCTGAAGTTTTGAAACCACCAGGAAGGAATCCATTTTAAAAAACACAGTAAAATGTAGAAATATTTCACTCGAGAAATACGTAATAAAATAAATCTTTACGGGGTGCAACTAAAAATATGTAACTTTTTTAAAAGTTCGCACTTAAGTTTTTGGTTTATTGATTTATAATAAATATAGGGTAAAACCGCCATTTACTGGCCCATCTACAGAGTCCATTGTCATTTTTGTTGTTGTTTAAATATTAATTGGATATGCCATTAATAAATTATAATAATTGCGTAATCTTCCAAGGTCTATATGACGAATATTTGAAATTATTTTACCATCAAATTTTTCGTTAATTAGCAATGTGGCCTAAACTAAATAACACAGTTAAAATGTATCAGAACATTTACAAGACGTACCTATATTATTATTTTTAAATGCGCATTTCAATAAAAATGTGACCGACGCGACGTTTAAAGCAGGCAATAAACTTTTTCGTCGTAGGTGGAACTGAACTTGTATCATAACAAAGTTTTGTCCTGTCTATTTAATTTTATTTTATGATAATAATAAACCATATTATCATACACACATCCACAGAATACAACAGTAAATATAAAAGGATTGTTTTGAACAATATGGCTTTAAATAATAACAATAATGTGTATATACGAACAAACTTTATAACCATAGTGATGTATGACAGTGATTATCCAAAAAAAATATAAACTTTCAAAAGTGCAACAAGTTCGCTAGCTACGACAGAAAAGAAAGATAACGCAATGGATAAATAAAGGCGTAACTCGTTATACTATTAAAATAAATGCTATCAAGCACTTATACACTGCCGGGCAATGAAAAAGTTCCACTCACAAAATTTCGACAACAAACGACCCCAAATTTTTAAAGATTTATTTAAAATTTGAACTAAATATTACCGATTTTAGTTGGTAATATCCTAATGCTCTGTTAAATGTACTGCAATCTTGCCGAAGACGACATTAAGCTAGCCTTTTCCGTTTAGAAGTAATTTGGTGCTTTTCTCAGTGGAACCTTTTCATTGCCCGTAAGTGTACATAAATGGAATTTAATGTGCTATGAAAATACACAAAAAAAGTATCAAATTGTATTCCTAGTAGACGGCCCAATGACAACGTCGAGTGAGTCCGCACCCACCACGCCAGCATCAAACCGCAATATCACTCACGGCTCGAGCGTGGAGCGTTTTACAGAAAATTGAATATTCTTGACTGCCTAAGTGTTTCGTTTTGCGTCTAGAGTCCAACTCAAACAGCGGGTCGGATAAGGTTAATGTGTTGGTTTCATTTAATAAAGGGAGTAAATTATTTGGTTTACTGCGGGTTCGGGAATCCCCGTATTTAATTTGAAGTCTGGTTGTGTTACCGGGGATTTGTTCAATCGATATGCTAGTCTGGTAACAAGCAACATTTATGTTGGTAACGTGGGCAAAGCTTGCAAACTTTTTGACAATGATGAGAGCAAACATTTTGAACAGTTTATTTTCATTATCATCGATTATACTCTTTGGGCATTATTATAAAAACTTAGACACATGCTAAATGCTGTCCAATGCCTTAGAAAAGTGTAAAACTTTGATTTAACACATATTAAACAAGAAGTACATCTTAAAAAAAAACTAGTTAGACTAGTTACCATAAACCTGACAGTTACCTTTCTGTAGAGGTTTCCCGCCTTCAGGCAGGTAAGTATTTTAACATCTTACAACCTCCTTGCAATCCGACTCGGTAGTACGTTACAAGCTAACACTCCTCAGACAGCTAAGATAATCTAATCATCGTTTCGCAGCGAACTTTATAAAAGTTTAAAGGATCTAAGAGATTCCCGCTCCGAGCGAACGTATAAAATGTTCTCTCGTGTCGTCGAGGATGAGAAATATCGTCTCTTTGTTAGTGTAGTGCGCGGCACATCTGGAAACCCCGGGTGTGGGGCCTCGGAAACAGAGTGAACACCCCTGAATTCATAGAACGAACTGACAGTTTACAAATAGTGGGAGTGGGTTGCAAGCGTCATCGTAATACTCGAAGTTCGACTCTTTGTGTAAGGGCAGATTTTTCAAAAGTCAGATAAACGCTACCTGAGGAATAAAATTGTTGCCGACATTGTTTGACACAAACATTTTGACGCAACAGCATCAGAATTATTCCTCGGATAACCCTTATCTGACCATTGAAAAATCAGCCCTAAGACATAAAGTATGAATTCGGGTGTTCGTATCCTTAGTACTTATAAGTACATACATAAATGATAAAATTGATATGGATGTTTGTAAGGCCAAAACTACTGAACGTATTTTGATGGTAGGTATTTGGTATACAGGAGA
This sequence comes from Plutella xylostella, assembly GCF_932276165.1. NCBI lineage: Eukaryota > Metazoa > Arthropoda > Insecta > Lepidoptera > Plutellidae > Plutella > Plutella xylostella. The sequence goes on along the minus strand of NC_063984.1, from coordinate 1,833,671 downwards.
AGAGCATCCTTGAGTAACACAGGTTACTTTCAATGTTTCCCACGCGAAAACAATTAAACTATGTTGCCCAAATGTCCAATTAATTTAAATATCGGCATATTATTTTATTATAATACTTGCTTAGCTGATCTGGATTTTACTTACCAATAAGCGCATTCGCTTATTCCCTGGCCCCAGCACGATGTTACGACATGGATTTCGGGAAAACATCCCAACACTATAAATTTCCCTGGATCACGATCTATCGTCATAAACATGCCTCTCTATACGCCCCTGTCAGGTCAGATCCTAGTATCTAGACTAGACGATTACGACACTACACTATTTCAGGAATAACTGTGACTGGTGCGATATGGAGTGACAATGTTTACACACACAACATAACACGTCTTTGTTCTGTCCCCACCGGGAAAGGATTAGCCAATCAGATTATCGTCAATGGCTGACTGACCAGCTTATGAGTATGTATGCTGGATTGATACAATGGGATCGAATCAGAAGGTGGTGAAATCTCTAATTTTAAGTGACAGCTCTACGAGTAACAAGGTGACCAAATCAAAATACCAATTCGACCACTTAACCTATATCTTATATAACATTCAAATATCTGTGAAATTCAAATTAAAAATGACGAGTCTATCTTTTTTAATTATGGTGTCTTCAGAATATGTATTCTATTCTATTCTCAGTGGGGGTGTAAGTACCCGCACCTGGCTCTCTCGAGTGGAAGCTTTGTGCACATCCCCAAGGTCTAAACTGTCTTCCTAAGCTTGGACCATTTCCCACCGCACTGGTCCATTGCGGCTTGCTGGGTTCTCGTATCTGGATGTGCTAAATCTAGATATGCTATGCTATGATAGGTTTCCTCACGATGTTTCGTAAGAGCAATGGTATACATTGTACTTAAGTTAAAAAGAGGCGGCCGAATGGCGTAGTGGTTAGTGACCCTGACTACTGAGCCGATGGTCCCGGGTTCGATTCCCGGCTGGGGCAGATATTTGTTTAAACACAGATATTTGTTTTCGGGTCTTGGATGTGCCCGTAAAATGGCAATAGGCCCGCCCCCTATTACATTGGGACTAACATAACACTCTGGCGAAAAGTGGGTGCAGCAATGCACCTCTGCCTACCCCGCAAGGGAGTACATTAGTACAAGGCGTGAGTGCGTGTTTTTTTTTTTTTTTGTTAAGTTAAAAAAACTCATTGGTACATGTCAGCGCCTCTGCAGAATATAAATTAAATTTAAAGTAAAAATTATAAAGGTAATTGAAAGCGCTAATTTTAGAATGCCACATTCAGAATCGCACTCAATACGTACCTACGTTTTTCAAATTATCGACGTTTTTTGATATAAACGATTTCATAATAGACGTTGGGAGGAATATCCCTACTATCCCTTGCTTATGATTGTTGCCTTTTAATTTCAATGCAGAAGAAACAAAATTAAAGGATTAACATTCTTAATGGGTATTTTTCTTCAAAATAAAACAGTATTTATGGCTGGTACGTGGATTAGTTTACTGTGACGATGCCAACTTTTATTACCCAGACTTTATAGTCTCCTATGCGGTGACCTAGATCATGGTCACTCTATCAAGTAAGCTGCTGCAAAAAAGTAGCATGTACCTATATATCGGGGTTACTGTATGTGACAAAAACATAGTTTCTCACTCAGACAGGCTCTCGTTCGTTCGTTTTTCGACAGTATAGAGTAACTATCCAGTGCGTGAGTCTATAAAACGTTCAACTAAACTAAACTAAAAAGGATGCATCAAAATTACGAGTTGTTTGACCCCAATTCGATTTACATTAACGTCATAACAGCCTGTATGCGTATACGGTTATACGTTTTTATAAATCATTTTATTCTTGCCGAAAATTTTATTTAATTTTAAAAACGACAAAAGAATTAATTACATGCCCAGCGTAACTGTGTCAGTTCTCATAACCGATATTTAACGTAAGACATAATTTATTTAAACTCTGTGATAAGAATTTAAAACTTACATGCTGGCGTGTGTAATGACAGCACACGTTACAAAATTTATGGTCACCGCAATTCATAATTGCAACCCATAATGAACTTTACAGTGCATAAATTAAGATCCAAAAGTAAGGCGTGAATTAAGAATTATATTTCAACTACATAATTATTTATTGGGTAGGTATTCGCAGACATATTTTTTGAAATAAATACTGCGTTACTTTTATATACCTAATATATTTTTATTTAACTGCGATGCAGATTATTTTGTTACAGAGAAGTGAAATGTTAGTATTTTACAATTTTATGTAACTAAGGTTCTCAATTATATTAGCGAGCAATAAAAAAATTCCACCCACAAAAGCCGACATCATACGACCTAACTTATTAAAAACATTTTATTAAAATTTATTAACAATTTACGTTTTTAGTTGGTAATAATTTGATGCGCTACTCCAAATGCTTGTTTATTATTTGACAAATGTATTAATGGGATGTTATCAAACACGCAAAGCATTTCCCGAGTAAACGAGTATAAATGAAACAGGTTAAATACCTATATTTCTGTTAATTATGTATAAAATTATACTTTAACATTTCTTCTTCCATTCAGTAGTCCACGTGTATCATGTAAAACAGGGTCAAAGTTCGATTCCCAGCTATTTATGTTGGTCAGACAGACGAAAGCAGCGAAATTGTACATTAAGTTGAGAATTGTAAGGTATCAGGTATTTAAAAACCATAAGTTTTATGCTTATAATTTGAATCATGCAGCATGCAGCATGCATGCAGTGGTAAGGTAAGAAAGGGGTGACTCAATCTGAACCACTTTTGCTCTTTTTGAAAAAAACAAATTGTTTCGTAATAGTATAAAGTCACATGACGATCAAAGTTTCTAATATAAAATACCTAAAAAAAATCGTATTGATCTGTGAAAAAGTACCTACCTACCAAAATTTATTCACTACCTAGTGTTCTAAGCTAAAACACCGCGTTTGGTAGCCAATTCTAACAAAGAAGTGTTTTATTTTCCCTTTTTATTATGTAGCTATTTGGAATTACGACCTCCTGTAGTGACATTATCCCATTTCAAAGCAAACATAAAATTATAATTGTAAACGTTTTAAGTTGAAGTCACAAAGGCACAATAAACATAACATTCATGCATGTTAATTTTTTGGGGTCCCGAATTTAAATTAGGGGTTACTTAATAATAAGTAATTTTAAATTTTATGTGTAGAATTACTGAATTATGGTCGGTTAGATTCGACACTTTTGTATAATAAATGTATTCGAAGTTCTTTTGACTATTGAAGAGCGTTTATAAAACCAGGTCAAATGTTATAATCGTAAGAATTCTTATTAAATATGGTGGTATGTTATTATTTGCTATACTTTTTGTATACTTACTTATTTATGTTACATACATGGTGGGGATTTTATTAGTTATAAACTCACGTCCAATGAAAACGTTCCACCTGCCATTGACGTTCCATGTCACTGGAACTTCTTCGTTGCTCGTGAGTGAACAACCGAAGAATAGCTATACTTATTCATACAAAACTAGAAAGTAACCACAATTTCAGGAGTAAGTATATACTTGCTAAAGAAATCTCTGGATATTCCAAAGGATTAAAGTTATAAATAATCCATAATATAAACGGATGCAACGATAATGATAAAGCATCTCAGTATATAGATATAATAAAGGTAAATCAAACCAGCTCGAACTAAGAAATCACTTAATCAAATCAACACAAAAACGAGTTTACAAAGACCTGCCACTTTTAGGGTAAACAACCCTATGCCACCGACCGAATGGCGTAGTGGTTAGTGACCCTGACTACTGAGGGTCCCGGGTTCGATTCCCGGCTGGGGCAGATATTTGTTTAAACACAGATATTTGTTCTCGGGTCTTGGATATAAATGGAATGTGCAAATAAAATGGCAATAGGCCCGCCCCCTATTACATTGGGACTAACATAGCACTGGCGAAAAGTGGGTGCAGCAATGCACCTCTGCCTACCCCGCAAGGGAGTACATTAGTACAGGACGTGAGTGTTTGTTTTGTTTTTTCAATCAAATCAACACAAAACCGCGTTTATAAAGACCTGCCACTTTTAGGGTAAACAGCCCTATGCCCGACCCATGGCCTACTTGTAGAATCGATAGCTGAGCGTTAGCCGAGTAGAAGTGCCGGCGAGCGGTTATTAGCGGGTGAAAGCACCTCCAGGCCTTTGTTCAGGACAATACCGCTTCAGCTGGACTACATGTCGGAGCAAGTTACATGCGGAGGCGAAGGTTTGGACCTTAAAGTTGGTCCATGATGATACACACAACCAACGAAAAGGTGGCAGTGAGAAAAGTACTAAATTACTCCTAAACGGAAAAGGCTAGGTTAATGACGCCCTCTCCAATATTCAATTACATTTAACAGCACATTTACGAATCTTACTAAGTGAACAAGCCCAAGGTCACCCGGAGGTAATAGTTCAATTGACACAGCTTATATACCTACGGCTAAAACCTACCTATTCCGCGATGTAGAAGAGTTTCTGAGATGTCAAGTATATGTAATATTGAGTATTACATATACAATACACATTTTAAACATATTAAATACCTGTATACGCTCTACCTTATAGCTTGGAACAGACAAATCTTAATGGTTTTACGTCTTTAGCGAGCTTCCGTGTCCTCTTCTCTATACTTCAATACCTTTGTCTGTCGGGAAACGTTTTACTGAATGTCTAAAGGATTTATCACTTATAACACTTGTTTCAGAATTGAGTTAGACTAGCACGACTTTAATTTAAATGAAACCAAAAGACAACACAAACGCCACTCTTTCAAATATTAAAGTAAAACCTTTAAAAAATTAACTGGGAAATGTCGAAAATTTGTTTATGTGTTTCGACTGGAAAGATGTTCAGATTGGGCAGTGGATTGTGCGCTTCAATTTATCAGGATCTTTTACACTTTGTGGGCAAATACCTATAACTACCTAATGTATACTTGTTTACCCACCTACTCTAGTTTACTTAAGCAATACACCCAAACAAGCCAGTCACCCTAACCTACAATCTCCCTACAATATTATTTGGGTTACGGAGTACACTAGTGCGGGCCCTCACCCTTGTCACGTCACAGCTGGAAAGCCTTCGCTTTATATGAAACAATGTACAGCGAAATTTTAATCTTGAGCCAACTGACTGTGACTGCTATACATATACGTTAAGATATAAATACCTTGGGTTATGCAGGCTGGCGAGACGACGTAGCGTGGTAGCCCTTATGAAGAAAATCTGGTCAAATCTTCCCGATCGCTCACACTTATAGTTCTTCCAAACCACAATAATATGCACAAATGTAATGCCTAGGTATTACCTGATAGCAATAATTTATTAAATTTTTCACAAAAAACACAAGTATTCCGAATTAACGATTAATCTAACTGATAAGGAATTTAAATTCAGATATATTAATACATTAACTATTATAAAAACATTTAAGTCATTAAATATGAAGAAAACTGAAGACTTGTGGGGAATGTCAGTTAAATTTGTTCTTTCTATTATTAATAAAATCGCCCCAATTTTAGCTAACATCTTTAATAAATGTATCGCTGAAGGTGTGTTCCCAGATCTTATGAAATTTAGTAAAATTATACCTCTGTTCAAAAGTGGGGATATGGAGGACCCTGCAAATTTCAGGCCTGTCTCGGTTCTTCCAGTTTTGAGTAAAATATTTGAGAGGGTCATACTCAGTCAGATGCTTTTGCATTTCAATGATGCTCGATTGTTTCATAGCCAGCAGTATGGTTTTACAAAAGGCAAATCAACAGCCGATGCCGGTACTGCGTTGATTAAGCACATATTTGACGCCTGGGAAGACCATCACGATGCTATTGGAGTCTTCTGTGATCTGTCGAAGGCGTTTGATTGTGTAGACCATCAGACTTTAATTTCGAAACTTAGATACTATGGAATAGGAGGAAAGGCTTTAGATTTGATATCTTCATATTTAGACAAGAGACAACAAAGGGTCGATATTAACAATACTAAATCACAGGGGGCTCATGTAAAAATAGGCGTCCCTCAAGGATCTATTCTAGGACCATTTTTATTCCTCATTTATATTAATGACTTGCCTTTTATGGTTGAAAAATTGACTAATATAGTTTTATTTGCTGACGATACTTCTTTGCTTTTTAAAGTTAAAAGAAGAGAAAATAATTTTAATGAAATTAATTCAATTCTATCTGACATACACGATTGGTTTACCGTTAATAATCTTCTATTGAATTCTAAGAAAACGAAATGTATTAAATTTACACTGCCGAATGTTAGACAATGCGATACTAACATTATTCTAGATGGGAATAAATTGGACCTAGTTAATGATACTGTCTTTCTTGGGATGACTATAGATTCAAAGTTACAGTGGGGACCTCACATTGAAAAATTGTCTGGAAGGTTGAGCTCCGCAGCTTTTGCTGTACGGAAAATTAGACAGCTGACCGACGTTGAAACCGCCAGATTAGTTTACTTTAGTTATTTCCACAGCTTATTATCGTATGGCATTTTGCTTTGGGGTAGAGCAGCTGATATTGAAACTATATTTGTATTACAGAAAAGAGCCATCCGCTCTATATACAAACTTGGTTCCAGGGATTCATTGAGAGAACTATTTAAAGAAATTAACATCCTTACAGTTCCATGTCAGTTCATTTTTTCCAATTTAATGTATGTACGAAAGAATATTTCAACTTTTGATACAATTGGCAGTAATCATGACATTAATACTAGGAACAAGCATAAGCTGGCTTTTCCAGCGATGCGTCTGGCGAAAGTTAATAAATCGTTTTTAGGGTACTGTATTAGATTTTATAATAAGCTTCCAGCAGAAGTTGCTCAAATGCCAGAGAATAAGTTTAAGTGTTACATTAAAGAGAAACTCAGTAAAAAAGCTTATTATAAAATTGATGATTACTTAGAGGACGTTAATGCATGGCTGTGATAAGTAGTTAGCTCTGCTCATATTATTATAATAATAATTATTAAGCTTATATGTATTGTATACCAACTAGTTTTAAGTCTTTTTTTGAAAAGATGGCTCAGGAGTTTCTTGCCTCCGTTCTTCTCCTTAGACAGAAAGAGCCCCCCTTATCCGAACGGAGAGTAATTTGTAAAAATTGACGTTCATCAGAAAATTTTATATTTGTACGATGAATAAAAAAAATTGAGTTTGAGTTTGAGTTTTGAGTTGCAAATGCTGCATGAGTTGATTTGAGGAGTAGTCCGCGGCGATACGCATCTCATAACTTACTTGTGTTTCTAGCTCGTTTCAATTTCAATGCTAATTGAAATGTGTGAGCACTTGCACTATGATCAAAATAATAGTATTATACACAGAACTATATCTTGATATAGTTCTGTATATAATATATAACTATATCAAGATATAGTTCTGTGGTATAATAAAACCTACATTTTTTTCGGCGATTTGGTTCGCAAATCGCAACCTATCACGTGAGTACAAATGTGCTGCGAAAATGACTACCCCTTCGGGGATTACAGTCGTGAGTGCATATAAAATAAATAATAATAAATATGTGGGGACATCTCACACACGGCCATCCGACCCCAAGCTAGGCAGAACCTGTGTTATGGGTGTTGGACAGCTAATATATCTACACAAATACATAGATAGATAGATACTAAATATAAATATCAACACCCAAGACCCGAGAACAAATATCTGTCTTTAAACAAATATCTGGCCCAGCCGGGAATCGAACCCGGGACCTTCGGCATAGCAGTCAGGGCCACTAACCACTACGCCATTCGACCGTCTATGTATATGCGTGCATTTTTTTAAAACATATTAATCATCATATCGGGTAGCAACTTTACTTATATTTATTAGGAATCAGATTCAGAGGTCCATCACTGAACAAATTTCACCCTGAACAATCTCAAAGTACAACCCTTTTAAAGTAAGATAACAAAGACGGGTAATAAACTTTTTCATTTTAAAAAAAAATACAAATGTAAATTAAAAAATGAAAAATAATAAAAAGCCTAAATACTCTTTACTGCGGCTAAAACATCCAATGCGCTACTGTTTTTTTTTTCATAGTTGTAGATGAATTTAAGTACATATTATTATGGACTAATGTATTTAGATGCATGATATAATAATATACTCTTAGATGTAAATGTACGTAGAAGTTAGGTAAGGTTAATTATTTGATTGACGTAGTCACTAGTCCTGATATCAACTATTGGAGTAGAAAATATGAATGCCTTTTGTGCCGACAGTTATGTTCTTACTTCGTTGCAGTCCTAAAACGGCACCCCAGAGGTGCAAAGGGTCTCCACTAACCGCCACTTCCGCCTATCTTCGGCTGTATTTTTGGCCTCGTTCCAGCTAAGTCCAAGTTGTAAATTTGGTAGGTATTACCTACATACATTTAAAGAAAAAAACAATTGAGGTACAGGATATAACTTATCAAAACTTTCAAAATTATCAATATATAGCATAGTTATACCTCACCCTCTCTATCCATTTATTTATTTACAAAAGATCCCAATGTTTTTTTTTTGTCCATTCAAACAGGCGCCGCTACCTGCGAAACCAAAATACTAAACCTGTTTCGACATTTAAATGCGTTAATTATGTTAAAAGTATGTTCGTGGGCCCTTTTTACACATGTTATTAGGGTTCCGTAGCCAAAATGGCAAAAACGGAACCCTTATAGTTTCGTCATGTCCGTCTGTCCGTCTGTCCGTCTGTCCGTCTGTCACAGCCGATTTACTCGGAAACTATAAGTACTACAGTGATGAAATTTGATGGGAATATGTGTTGTATGAACCGCTACAAATATATGACACTAAATAGTAAAAAAAAGAATTGGGGGTGGGGCCCCCCATACATGTAACTGAGGGATGAAATTTTTTTTTTCGATGTACATACCCGTGTGGGGTATCAATGGAAAGGTCTTTTAAAATGATATAAAGTTTTCTAAAAAACATTTTTCTTAAAGTGAACGGTTTTTGAGATATCAGCTCTCAAAGTCGTAAAAAGTATGTCCCCCCCCCCTCTATTTTTATAACTACGGGGTATAAAATTCTAAAAAAAATAGAGGTGATGCATGCTAATTAACTCTTTCAACGATTTTTGGTTTGATCAAAGTATCTCTTATAGTTTTTGAGATAGGTTGATTTAACTGTAATTTTGCTGCTACGGAACCCTTTGTGCGCGAGCCCGACTCGCACTTGGCCGGTTTTTTTTCTGTTAAATTGATAGTTTAGTCTACCGATGTTGTTGAATGCATTTTTTTCTATTAATGTTGGGGTTTTACGTAAGTTTTATCCCTCGTTTCTGCGTAACAAGCTCTGGTTAAGACGCAACTGTTAGACCACCTTTAGACAGGTAGCTGGATGTGGGTAATTCATGGTAGATCGACTCTCTCGGGAAGCCCAGTGTTCGAATCCTGGCATGTATGTACCAATGATATAATTATTTCACGTACTCTTACCGTGAAGGAAAACATATCGAGGAAACGTGCACATCAGATTCCTAGATGTATTGCAATTGCATTGTGCTCATTCCAAAAAGGCGATACTGCTCGCGATCTATCACGTGAGTGCTTATACAACTAAATGGGACTAAACAAACATCAACAATCTTTTATTATCAAAGACAGTTAAATATACCACGCCACCAAAATGAAAAAAAAATTAATGACTGATCCTTGACTCCATTTTGATAAATCGTAACTAAGAAGACTATTTAAATAAAAAAAGACAAAGGTTTAAAAAAAAACAAATTCGTCGAGAGTATGCTTTTTTCACATTCGAGTTTTGGGTACATTTTGTAGGTATTTCCGTCGTATTTCTCTCGAATACGTGTTTAGTGCACCATTGCTCGTAGCTAATCCTAGCAATTACCTTGTGGCATGTTGAAAAACTTTTCTGGGTTGAAGTTGTGCGGCTCTTTGCATGTTGTAAAAAAATATATTTCAAGCTTGTACTGTGCAGAGCGCTTCAGTAAATACAACCTTTCTGTTGGAATGACACTCTTATCACGCATGAATTAAGAACGATATAAGTTTTGAAGTAAGTCGTTTGCATTTCCTACATTGTACTAGCGGGTGCGACACGAAACCTTTCTGCAAGATTGCTTTCTGTGTGTACATATATGTAGGTAGTATATTATGTATATTATGTATGTAGAGTACTTAGTTGTGTCGTATATGTGTGTTTTTGTTGTGAAAATAACAATAAAGAAAATGTTCAGAACATGCTAAACTATGGGTTGTAAGTTACATGTCTAGAAACCTGTATAAGGTTACATACCTATGTGTATAACAATAATAACCTAAAACTTTCAAAATGTCTAAATAATGTATTCCTGTGGGATAAAAAGACAGTGAGATCATGTATTTTATCTTACAGGTAGTTATTATCCAGATATCCAGACATTATGAAACAGGCCCTTACTGTTTTATAATTGTAACAGCACCTTTCGAGTATATGTGTGTGTGTGTATTTCTTTTAAAATATCAAAGGTGAGTGGGGTACTTACCTTAAAAAAAAATACGTAAGTAAGTACCTTTTTACAATCTTATAAAGCAGCTGTTAAGGTAAGAAAAATCATTACACGTATTTTTTTGCGTTGGATTTAATACGGTATAAGGTATAACTCGACATTTTAAGGTAAAAACTGTTTTAAAAAAACCAAACAGAAACCTTTTGTAAGCAAAAGGTTTTGCCAATTTAGCTAGTGTTAATAAATATCAACTAAACAAAGCAAAGATATAAGAAAATTTGAACACTCATGGTTACTCAAAACCATATTATATTTTATAATACTCTACAATTATATTTTATAATTGACAGTCAGAATAGTCGACATAGGCGAGATTAGGATAGCCCTTGAGCAGCTTAAAAACAACAAGGCTCCGGGTGAAGACGGAATTACTACAGAGCTTCTGAAAGCTGGAGGTATTGCAATCCTCGAACAGCTCCAGAGGCTCTTCAATTCGGTTCTTCACCATGGCATTACACCGGAGGCATGGTCTGAGAGCGTCGTGGTATTGTTCTTTAAGAAGGGTGACAAAACCCTTCTGAAGAACTATAGACCGATCTCGCTTTTAAGCCATGTATACAAGCTGTTCTCAAGGTTATCACGAACCGTCTTGCCCAAAAGTTAGACGAGTTCCAGCCCCCAGAGCAGGCTGGGTTTCGAAAAGGCTTTAGTACAATAGACCACATCCACACAGTAAGGCAGATTATACAGAAGACCGAAGAGTATAATCAGCCTCTGTGTCTAGCCTTTGTTGACTATGAAAAAGCCTTCGACTCCATCGAGACCTGGGCAGTTTTGGAATCCTTGCAGAGATGCCAAATCGATTGGCGCTATATCGAAGTGTTGAGATGTCTGTACAATGCCGCTACTATATGACTGTCCAAGTACAGGACCACAAGACAAGACCTATCCAACTGCAACGTGGAGTGAGACAGGGGGATGTGATATCTCCGAAACTGTTCACCAATGCATTGGATGATGTCTTTAAGACGTTGGACTGGAAAGGACATGGCATATGTATAAATGGCGAGTACATGTCACACCTCCGCTTCGCGGACGACATCGTTATTATGGCAGAATCTCTGCAGGAACTCAGCTGGATGCTAAGTGGCCTAAATGCTGCTTCCCGACGTGTTGGCCTCGGTATGAACTTGGACAAGACGAAAGTCATGTACAATGCTCACATCAAAACGGAGCCGGTCGCCGTTGGTGAGGCAACAATCGAAGTTGTGCAAGAATATGTCTACCTCGGGCAGACTATTCGGCTAGGCAGAAGCAACTTCGACAAGGAGGCTGCAAGGCGCATCCAACTGGGTTGGGCTGCATTCGGGAAACTTCGTCACATATTCTCCTGGGCCATTCCTCAGAGCCTGAAGACAAAAGTCTTCAACCAGTGCGTCCTGCCAGTGATGACGTATGGTGCAGAGACGTGGACACTGACGGTAGGACTGGTCCACCGATTTAAAGTCGCTCAGCGTGCTATGGAGAGAGCTATGCTTGGGGTTTCTCTGATGGATCGTATCAGAAATGAGGTTATCCGTCAGAGGACTAAGGTTACCGACATAGCTGTCAAAATATGCAAGCTGAAGTGGCAGTGGGCTGGTCATATCTGCCGAAGAACCGATAACCGTTGGGGTAGACGAGTTCTCGAGTGGAGACCACGTACAGGCAAACGCAGCGTGGGACGCCCTCCTGCCCGCTGGACTGACGACCTTAGGCGGGTGGCGGGTAGTGGTTGGATGAGGAAGGCCGAGGACCGAGTGTTGTGGCGCTCCTTGGGAGAGGCCTATGTCCAGCAGTGGATGATTATTGGCTGATGATGATGATGATGATGATATTTTATAATAACTCCATTCATATTTTTTTGTTGAGTACTTATAACTTTCAGGTATGATTTAAAGTGAGTCCCGTAGCGAAAGTTATTATAAAAATGTTAAAATAAGGATGTTTAGTAGTTATTTTAATATTTTTATCTAAAATAATTGCATAAACTACAGTTAAAAAGCTGGAAATAAGTTCTAATCGATGGTAAAATACTTTTTACTAGAAGTAGTTATGTAGGTACTAACAGTTTGCTATCCGCCGATTCAAAAATGTAATGTAAATTTTATGTCATTTTCATAACTCTACACGTGTTTCCTGTAATAAAGTCAAAAGTTAAAGTCAAAGTCAAAAAAAATTATTCATCGTACAAATATAAAATTTTCTGATGAACGTCAATTTTTACAAATTACTCTCCGTTCGGATAAGGGGGGGCTCTTTCTGTCTAAGGAGAAGAACTGAGGGAAGAAACTCCTTAGCCATCTTTTCAAAAAAAAGACTTAAAACTAGTTGGTATACAATACTTATAAGCTTAATAATTATTATTATAATAATATGAGCAGAGCTAACTACTTATCACAGCCATGCATTAACGTCCTCTAAGTAATCATCAATTTTATAATAAGCTTTTTTACAGAGTTTCTCTTTAATGTAACACTTAAACTTATTCTCTGGCATTTGAGCAACTTCTGTTGGAAGCCCATTATAAAATCTAATACAGTACCCTAAAAACGATTTATTAACTTTCGCCAGACGCATCGCTGGAAAAGCCAGCTTATGGTTGTTCCTAGTATTAATGTCATGATTACTGCCAATTGTATCAAAAGTTGAAATATTCTTTCTTACATATACATTAAATTGGAAAAAATGAACTGACATGGAACTGTAAGGATGTAATAACGAGGTCTCCTATAAAACTAAGTCCGACAAAGGTTCAAGTAATCCCCGTAATGAACTGTAGTTAGGCCCATGCCCAACCATGCACGGACGGGAGAAAATATTTGTATATTGTTAGGCAGGATCAGGCAACTTTTAACCAAAGTTTTTGCCTTACTATTTAATCTGGAGATCTGGGCTTAGTGTCTTGTTTAGTCCGAGGCTCTTCTTAAATTAAAATATACATCACACACACCACACAAAGATATTCCAACCGTTTAAATAATGTTTTCATAAACCTAATCATATCAAACTTCGCACCAAAGGTTTACTTGACTAGTCTATGCTCCTAGAAATCACTCGATAAATTTATGAGATCAATCAACAACGGATATTAAAACCTTAGGCACGTTTCTATCATTATGGCAAAGAGGACCTTATAAGTGTGAATTTAGGACTTAAATGGTGTAATTTTTCGTGGCCCAGATTTATCACCTTATTAAAGCAAAGGTCGTACCCCGCCATAGAAAGCAGCTTGTTATATTTCATGGTGAAATTGGAAATAAGAATTTCGGGTGCATTTTCGTGACAGATTCCATCTATCATTATATTTGGGTCATTTATTAACCTTTGACGCGAAATATGAGTAGGTTAGGTAGGTTTTATAGGTAGTTCATAACATATTTTGTGGTTTGTACTGGAGATTTACTTAATTATATTGTTTAATGCTTTTAATGGCTAATGACTAACTGGATTTAACTTATCTAAGCAGCCAATCATTATAAATATTTCTAACTGCACAAAAGACTATAATTATACAGGGTTATTGGTAAGTAAACCGGATCCTTTCAGGAGGTGATAGAGGAAGACATTTCCAGTCGATTGAACCCAATAATGCATTATCCTAAACTTAACCATTTTTAAGATATTTAATATTAAGGTTTTCTTAATTTTTTGCCAAAATTTTATGTTTAAAACCGAAAATAAAAATTAAGCCACATTTCCATAATTTGTTTGGTTGTAGCACAGACGGACAAAATTCAACAGGAAAACTAACAAAATTAGCCCAATTTAAAGGTAAAAAGTGTGATTGTTTTCAGTCCTGTTGACTTTAGTATGGAAACCCCTGCTGAGTTTTCTCCGCTTTCTCTTGTTGTTTTGGCCTTATCTTGGTGATACCTTAATCGATTTAGTATTGAATTATCTTGTTTGAAAGCTTTATTGGTTGGCCATGTTTTTAAGCTGAAGTGCACAAAAAAATGTCGTATAAAATCTTTTTTTATTTAATTTATTTGTTTTTGCGTTTTGAATATTTTCTCAAAATGTTTAACTATTTTGAGGTATTTTGTCTAATTTAAGTCGAATAATGCACATTTGATTATTTTAATTACTTTATTAAGGTGCTACTTATGCAAAACAACCAAAAAAATTATTGAAATGTGGCTAGTTTTATTATTTTCGGTTTTAAGCATAAAATTTTGGCAAAAAAATTAAAAAACCTTAAATATTTAATATCTTAGAAATGGTTATAATTAGGATAATGCATTATTGGGTTCAATCGACTGGAAATGCCTTCCTCAATCACCTCCTGAAAGGATCCGGTCTAATTACCAATAACCCTGTATTCTCCTCTTGAAATAATGAATTCGAAACCACATCATTTACGCTATCTTTTTCAGTAAGTAACGGTGATGTTTTATGTAACCACTACGGAACTCTAAAACAGGGGTCCAGTAAAAGATCTTTCTTTGTCGTGTTTGAGGGCCGTCGGGCAAGCAAGGTCTTTTAACCCGTAAATGACCTATTACAAGTCCGCACATTTTATAGCCGGAATGTAGAGTATTTATAAGCTGATACCTACTTATAAAAAACTTGGGCCATTTCCCACCACACTGGTCCACTGCAGGTTGGTGGGTTCACACAATATTGTACAGACTAAATCTATATTATTATGCAGTAGTTTTCCTTCACCGTAAGAGTAATGTTGTAGTATTAGTAGTGTAGTATGCATTGTAGGCACAAAGAGGCAATCGACAAGCCAATTTAATGTTTTTATTTGGTTTGAGCTACTTACTTAAAACTATCTGAAATAAAAATACATTCTATTCTATTTCAACAACCTGTCTCACTGTCTTTCAGGATGAATACTCTGCGGCTGAAACTGGGCCAGAATATCCTTATTTTTGCCTGACAAAAGACAATACCGCTTTCAGAGTAAAGATTAGTTAAATGTTTTATGTGCCCGGGGCTTTTTATACCAACCGTTAAGCAGTGTAACGGTTAAGTCAGGGTTCTATGTAGGTACTTATGTACTCGGAATGGGGGTTTATTTAGATGATAGTCATGTAGGTTTTTATGTAAGTATTATTGTAATTTTAAAGTAAAAATCAAATTATTTAACTTTTATAATGTCTTTGAAGATTTTTGAATTGTTATTACTAAAAGTTCCCTGATGATAACCCACCACGATTCGGTTGTATGTATGTATGTAAACCAAATTTTCGTTCTAAGTACAATTATAAATAAATAAATAAAATGAGTCCTCAAATAAACCAACGGCTCACTCAACAATACGGATACAGAAACGGAATTACGACTGAGTCCAAGAAGTCGAAACTTAAATAAGTTCGCATAACCCCGGGTCGCGAAAAAAAAATCAATAAAAAAAAGTTTTGAAGCAACTCTTTCCCGCATAACGGCTTTTTATGAAGATGTAAAGATAAACTTCACACTGCCCGGAGCCTTTGGGCAATTCTGCTGATTTACCTTCTGCATGGTGTCCATTATAATATTTTATTATTACTATAGATGAGTTCTCAAGTCTTGTCAATAATGATTATGTCAACTTCTGTAAAAAAAGACACGTAACGAACAAAATTTCCTTAGACAATATTTTTTTAATGCATAATTGTTTTTTACCCGACTGCCCAAGGAGGAGGGTAATGTTTTTCGATTGTATGTTTGTATGTATGTATGTCTGTTTCTTTGTTCCCTCCTGTAGTCTAAACGACTTGATAGATTTTGACCAACAAAAAACCCGACTGCACGATAAAAAGATGACAACAAGCCCCAATGTTAATGGAAAGTATCGCAGGCGGGGATCAACTTGACCACAACGCAAGGTATCTACCTATCTAAGTAACATTCAGCTAAATGGTGAACTCTCTGCTGGTCACCCCCTGCGATACTTTCCATTAAGGGTGCTTTTCCACCAGAGATGTGCTATGCTACGATGCTATGGATGCGTTTGATATCCACCAATCATATTATTGATGCACATAGCTTAGCACTGGTGGAAACGGATTCAACTAAGATATGTTTTTTGTATGGAATGATGCGTGCTATGGATGTGTGCTATGGATGCGTGCTATGGATGTGTGCTATGGACCATCGCGAGTGGTGTAGCTATGTATGTGCAGAGCAGACCTACAGTATGCCCGCGTTTTTCACTGAAAGTAGACATGCCATCGTGGAAGCAAAAAGTTATTTTGTATCTCGCAATGTGCGAAGAAGAACTCATGGAGGAAGATGAATTGTTGTTCACACAGCTACTTTGCGTCGGCGCATCTTCGTAGCGCATCTTCCTCGCACAGCTACCTAGCCTAGTATTGGTGGAAACGGTCACATATTTTCGTAGCGTAGATATCACATCTTCGCAGCATAGCTGCATAGCACATCTCTGGTGGAAAAGCACCCTAACATTGGGGCTTGTTGTCATCTTTTTATCGTGCAGTCGGATTTTTGTTGGTTATAATTTATTTTTTTATTAGCTGTGAACAGCAGAATCGTCCCCCAGAAGCGTCCGAGTGTAAATATTTTATGCAAACTTGGCAACGTGTTAACAAGTTCGTTGTAAATAAATAAAAATAATACCCTTACAAACGTGTGAGCTTCGATCGATATTGTGAGATTGAATGACGGCAAATTATAAAGTTATTTATTCTGTATGAATATTGAATAAACGAATTAATTAAAATATTTTCACACATTTATGTCTTTGTTAGGTCACGAGCCTGCTAAGCTGGATGGAGCTGCAAAAGTATTAGGAAGCCGAAAAGTGACCAGCTCGACAATGTTTCAGAATAATACATGCAGCCCTGATCAGATATACAAAAATATACCTACTCTTATTAAAATTCCTAATTAAAATATGTCCCTCCAATTCCCTCCTAATCACACAAGTGCCCACAAGAACACATGTACTAGCCAGTAAAATAATTAAATTTAAAATGTTTGTATCTATCTATGTATTTGTGTAAATATATCAGCTGTCCGACAAACACAGGTTCTGCCTAGCTTGGGGTCGGATGGCCGTGTTTGAGATGTCCCCACATATTTCTTTATTTATTTCATTTACAGAATAACATCCAGCCAATTTGCTATGCCCCTACAACAGTACCGCCATTGAACCGTTCATCATACCCGTTGCATATTTTCAATAAACATTTTTATAACGCGTTGGCAACGCACACAAAACGGCTATTCAAACCAGCCGAGTTATACGAGCGAGCGACGCCTCGCCCGCACTTAATTCAACGGTTACTGGTCATATATACCGATATTATTCCCGCATATATTTTCGGCTTTTGCCCCGCGTTTGATATAGTGATGCTGAAAAAGGTTTAGTTTTGCAATCGATTATCGAACGACATAAATAGGTACATGTACCCTATCGATAGGACAAACTATAGTATCGATATATACTTTATAACTGATAGTCTAAGTCTTTTCAATATTGCAGACCATAAAGTACCATAAGTAGTATCAATACTATCCATAGTTTGTTGAGAGCGACAATGTCATCAATAATATTGCTCTTTATCAAAGATATCGATGCTATCGTGTTTTTTTCGACTATCGATAGGCTATCGATATACTATCGATATTGGCCTATCGACAGCACTATACGTAGTTTGATATCTATCCGCTTGGCCCGTAAAAACCCAGATGATCCGGCTGACGATGCCTTTACGCGAGTTCGCTAACTAATGTCCCCTTTTTCATGTCCTGATACGGAACGTAATTTTTATTAAAGACTTTACTAGCACAATTGCGCTTTTATGGAATTTTTCAGCGACAAAAAAGGTCGTTAGTTTTATAGTGCGCCGTGTTTGTTTTAAAGCTTTTGCTTTGGGGGTGTACTTTTCATGTATTTTTTTTACCGATGGTGGACCTTAGGCAAGTTCCAGGTACTGATGATTTGAGTTCTGAAGAAATAAAGCTGTTATTCCCGGGTTCCGCTCATCTGGCATAATCTTTATTGACCAAAACTCATTTCGCATAACTCGTATGGTCTAAACTTTTTTGACCGAACCATCACTTTGCCAAGACTTATGTGGCATAAGGCTCGTTTCGTCTAAAACTCTTTAGGCACAATCTTTAAACACCTAAGTTTCGTTTGCTCAAATTTATGTTCGTCTATACCTATGTATAATCTTGTTTCTCCTAATGTTATCTTAATAAATAATATATTAAGTATGTAGTAAATGTACAAATTGTGGTATTTTTCTCCTAGATCCCGAAAATCACGATATTGTATGATCAAAAAATCGAAAGTTAACGACCAATATAATTATTACAAACCCCATGAGATCGAAACCTAAAAATAGGTGCGACGACGAGCAAAGCGAGGAGGAGCGTGTTAGGTGCACATGTTCATCAAAACCAAAGCGGAGCGCAGCGAGGCGGAGCGGAGCGTTTTCCAAACAGCGGAAACAATACAAGGCACCAGTTTGCGCTATGTAGGGAGACGCTCCGTCAAAGTTAAAGCCAAACGAAAATTATTACTTTGTATAAACCTATGCCATAGCATTATTAGGCTATTCAAGATTTGGCCATACCATTATTAGGCTAAACAATGTTATGCGAAATAACTTTTTACTAAACGAGATTTATGCCATACGATTTTCGGCGTAACGAGACTTTGACCAAACGTTACTATGCAATACGAGATTAGGAAAAAAAATCTTATGCCAAAAAAGGTAGAACCGTTATTCCCACTGGAAAGCATCCGGATGGTGCGTGATGGGCTTCAGTTCTATTTGGATGTTCTGAAAGTGACGAAGTCCTCAAACGGTGGAAAGGAAAAATAAATTAGGCGTTTTTTGTCGAGAATGATTTATATAAATCCCAGAAATCAGCAAATTTTTCATCAATGGCAATGTATATAAATCTTATTTGAAAAAAAATCGCTCATGTGTCCCTTGCTTCGTTGTTTCGACCGTCGAGGACTTGGAGAGTTTTAGAACTGGAGCATTCATTTATATTATTTTATCTCTATTTTGTAACCTCAAAAACAAAACATGTATAGGTATATAGATTTCCAGTAACAATCCGTTACAAAGTCAGCGGGATTCTCGCCAAAATAACCGAAAATAATTCAGTTATACCCGACGAAATTAACCGATTGATCACGAAATTAGCTTCCCGCGCACGTCTTACCCATGCAGGTAGTAATGGACCACGGATGCAAACTTCATAATATAAACTGCTATTCTTACTCTAAAAAATACAACAGTAATTGATTCATTCTACATATTACTGCTACCTACTTATTTGTGCAAAAAAATAAGAACTAGGCAAAACATATCAGTAAAATTTGATCATTCGATCCTTATACAAATTCTACACTCAAACCTAGTTCTTATCTTTTGCGGGATCAGCTGATTTTCCTCATGTGTTAATGTTAGTTACAAGTATATTAGTGTATAGTAATGTAATAGTGGAAGGTACGGGATTTATCTAGAACGCGCTTTAGTCTATACACAGTGTTGTAAAAAGGGTATACTAAGTTTGAAATTCTGATTTTATTTTCGGGCTCTGACATATAATGCTGCACAATGCACAATGCACATGTAGGTTTCGGATTAGTATACCCTTTTTGCAACACCCCCCCTTACCTCATTCCTACCTCCATTATAGTAAAAGCAGTGTATCTTTCATAGGCCCCCAACTAAGAGAATAAGATTACTGATTGATTTCCCAGAAACATCTACCTACGTGACTAATTTCTCTCAGATTCAAACCGTATCGCTGTGTTTTCAGACAAAATGAATTTACATTTTGTATGAAAACACATACAATACCTATATAGTAAAATTGAAATTGTTAGCCAAAGTTAATGCTGTAACAATAAAAAACAAGTGCTGCCGTAATTGCAAAAAAATCTTCTAACTTCTGTTTAAAAGCGTTTTTTCCTAAAACTGGTAGGTAAATCTGTGTAGGTGTTCATCAGGCTATATTTTCTTTTTTATAATATATATGTAGGTATACAGCCAATAGTAACTAGTTACGTAATTTGCAAAAAGGTGAGAGATAAACATATACCTTTTGATAAGGATTAACTAACTGATATTGATAGATGCTATGATGCGACTCTCTTACACATTATCTCTTAGGGTCAATTTATACTGGGACAGAGTCGAAGCGCAGCGAAGCGTCAAATTCTTCACAACTAAGGCCTCGGTCTCCTATTTACGCCGTAGATCGCGTCCAGCGTCACGCCGTAGGCCGCGTCATGATGCTCACTATAGAAATGTACTGATGCGGTCTCCCTCACACGCCGACGTTGGCGCGTAGACATAATGAGCATTGTGACGCGGCCTACGGCGGTGACACTTGACGCGACCTACGGAGTAAATAGGAGACCCGGGCCTAAAGCAAAGCCGCACGAATGGTTGGTTGCGTTGGTCACGCGTAGACGCGCGAATGGCGAAGAATGCGCGCGACTTTTTAAAATCTCAGTAGCAATGTGTGCGTTATGCTGTGGAGTTAATGTTGTATTTGTAATGTTCAGTATTGAATAGACGCTTCGATGCGCTTCGACTCTGTACTAGTATAAATTGACCCTTAGAGGTTCAAGAAAAATAAAATATTTCATTGTTAATTCCGGCGAATACTTTTTACAATCTCTTCAAGATTTTCCATTAGGAAGAACACAAATGTCATCCCGTTTAAACTTAATTACGAAGCAGCATTTGGAAGAATGCTTTCGAAAAACAAACCGAAAGAAAAAAGTTATTTTCGGCCAAACGGAAACCGTAACTTCGATGGAATTACATTTGCAGACCGACAACTTAACGAAATAATCCACCCGCCTGGATAATAGGACTTGCTCCAAATTTCGTGATCACTGGCCTTTCACATTTTATTCCGAGATGAAAATATACCTTAAGGATAATATATCTTATAACCTATCCTAATCCTAATCCTAACTATATAATATTATAAATGCGTAAGTAACTGTGTCTGTCTGTCTGTTACTCTTTCACGCCAAAACTACAGAACGGATTTGAATGAAATTTGGTAGGTATACACATGGTCTAAACCCTGATAAAAAACATACGCTACTTTTTATCCCGGAATTCCCACGCTCGCGGGAACAGCTATATTTTAATAAATATTAAATAGGTACTTACAGGATGAAATTTAAATGCCTTCGGCAAGTCATGTACCTACACGGATACACATCATAAACCTACGTTCATAATACCGACGTTCAAAACACCTAAATTCAAAATACCGAAAGAAATCGTTTGACGTACCCTTGAAATTTGGCACCAGTACGTCTGGTTTGCAGTAAAATATGCAAAACAACGCTCCTCCCCGTTTGTTTATTTATTTACTTGCCTTCGACGCCTCCGCAGGTGTAAACCGGCAAATAAATCCCTTTTCAAGGTAATTTTCGGGTACACTCGGTTAATTTGAGGTGATGTTTTAAAATTTAAAGTCAAATTTACAGAGACAAAAAAAAGTAAAGTTATATTGTGAGTAAGAATAGTGTGGAGTAATACATCGCAAAGAGCGTTCAACGTGACAAGTTTGTTATTGCTTTAATACGTATGTCTACGCCGGTCTTTTAGTTTAACTTAAATTCAGAAATTTAATAATGTGTGCGTCTTGCATTATATAAAGTAAATAATAAATATTAATAATTAATAAAACTAGAATTGTATAAATAAATAATTTAAAGTAAATAAATATAAAGCGTAAAGTATTCTAATAACTAATCTAACATAATTTCTAAACGCACACAATTAGTCATCCGCACTGCGTATTAGACACGTATGCGGTTACCGATCCAACGTCACTTCCCTACTTACCGCGACGCAAGAACCATTGTCGGGTCTAATTGTACAAGCGCTAATTATTTGCTAATTTAAAATATAGCACTACAACTGAAGTCAACCCAAATCTTTTATTTTGTTCCCATCGTGAACAAAAAGTGGCGACCGTGACAGGACCTGCTGTCTATTCGGTCTGATTGCTGAGCACAGGTCCACGTTCCCGCCCAAGCCAAGCAGAGGTCATCGCCACGTGTCACACCTTGGAGCTGGTCTAAGAAGACTACGGGTCATCCCACTTCAGCCAGCGCCGAGCCTACCCCGTGCCGTGCAGCCGCGACCCGCGCCCACTCCGGGAACGAACCCGGGACTCCGCCTACGTGAGCAGCAGCCAGCCCCAGAGCCGCGCCGCCGTGCCCCGCGCCGCCCGCCGCGACGCACCGCCGCCGCCACCGCCGCCGCCGCCTGCCTGCCCTTCTAACTGTGAGCCCGTTCCTATTATTTCCTACCTTTCCTATTTGATTCGTGCATTTATTGAAGCTTGTTCTCGAAATACTGAGTGATCTAGACCTAGATATCCTAGTCGCCTTGCGATATATCTAGCTAAACGTGCCTTCTATCCGCTTAAGCTACGCATTTAAACGCAAGTTCATAAGCTTATAAATTCCTAAGGCTTGTTACGTCATCTCATTCTACGTCATCGAGTCTATTTGCAAGTCATCGCCTAAACAAAGCACTTATCTTTCACAAAGGCCTAATCTTACTAGTAAACTAAACTATTCTCAATATAATCATTATAAAAAGCCAATAAATACTTACGTATTATTACGCAACTACATTTCATCCCAATTTTGCATTCCAATTCCAAGTCATTGTACAACTAAACTGTATCCACCTATCGTAATTATTATTGCTGCGGATATCTACGCTTTTGCAAACAATTAAACCTAAACATTAAACACTGCCTAATTAAATACACTTATTCCTAGCGTTTCTAATAACTTCACTTGCTTACATCTCGCCTGCAATTATCTGTGTTCCCTAGCTTCCAACTAAAACATAACTTTTATAATCAGCTGCTAAACACAACGAACGTCTCAATTCCAGCGGACTGTGTGGTGCATTCCAAGCGCGGAGACACCGTGTTCACTGCGCGAGCGCATAGTCACCGACTGCTGGTGTCGAGCGGCCGCTGCCTGCGCGCGCCGTGCGCCTGGCGACGAACCGGTTCTGCTATCGGCCAGCGCTGCCCAGCGACAACGAAGTGAGGAGCGTATCGTTCAACTTTTGTTATTATTCATAACTAACATCAGCTGATCTATACCGTTAAGTTCATCGCACGCTTGCAATCATGGAGGACAAATTAAAGGAATTGCTAATTAAACGTAGTTCTATTCGAGGACGCGTTACTAAATTTAAGAACAGTGTCGATTTGCTAACTACCGAATCCATTTCCTCCATCGAACTAAGTAAGCTTTCGATGAAAATAACGAAATTTGAGGCGTTATTCAATGAGTTCGACGAGTTGCAGGGTGAAATCGAGATTTTAAATGAGTTAAATCTCTCCTCTGAGTTAGCTACCAGAGATTTAATTGAGCAAGATTTTTATCAGGCCATCGCTGTTGCGCAAAATATTGTTCAGACCAAGTCGCCTTCTAAGCAGGAGGACAACGTAAGCAACCCATCATGTTCCGCCAATTCCCAGTGTCATCACCAACCGGATGAGACACTAGGTTTCAAATTACCTATAATTAAAATCCCAAATTTTGACGGGACATACTATAAATGGATGGAGTTCAAGGAGACCTTTACCTCATTAATTCATGATAATGAAAAAATCAAAAACATACATAAATTTCATTATCTTAACTCCTACTTAGAAGGCGAGGCCTCTCGAGTTATCTGCAATTTAGAGGTGAATGACCTAAATTACGTCAAGGCTTGGCAACTCCTGTGCGAACGATTTGACAACAAGCGGCAACTAATTAATAACCACCTAAAGTCACTTCTGAGCTTCGAGTCAGTGCGAGAGACCGATAAGTCATTAAGGTTTATTATTGATCATGTTTCAAAAAACTTACGGGCTCTCAGCACTCTCGGCCTACCTACAGACAAGTGGGATATGCTAATTATATTTATGGTCTCAGCAAAATTAGATCCCAGTACATTTTTTAAGTGGGAGGAAAACAGGAACACTCTGCCAGATATTCCCACACTAGAACAATTTTTCCAATTTCTGAAGAACCGTGCCGATGTTCTCGAAACCGTGCAGCGTAGTCGGCAGCATGATAGGTCTAAACCTAATAACAATCATAATTTCAATTCCCAAAATAGGGCTCAAACCAAAGCCATGGTAGTGACTTCTAAAGAAGCTCCATCTTCCCCACCTAAATTTCATTTTGAATGTGTCGAATGCAAAGCTAATCATCGTCTGTATGAATGCCCCACATTTAAGTCTAAGAAACCGGAGGAGAGAATGAGTTTAGTCACTGCACTAAAATTATGCACTAATTGTTTAAGAGGAGGTCACAATTCACGCTATTGTAAGTTACCAGGCTCGTGTCGTTTGTGTAAACAAAAACATAATTCGTTACTTCACCAATCAAATGAAGTCTCCGACTCTAATCAGTCAAGCTCCCTAACAATGTCGGCGCAGTCTTCGACAGAAGTACTGTTGTGCACTGCCATGGTTAAATTAATAAATCCTGCGACAAACCAATCAATCAAGGTTCGAGCTTTACTGGACAGCGGCAGCCAGAGTTCCTTTATTACCGAAGCTGTAAAAAATAAACTAAGTTTGACCCCTCAGCCGTCTAACACCAACATTGTAGGTATTGGAAACACCCCAATTAATTTAAAAACGGAGCGTTGTGCACTCCAACTACAGTCCAATGACTCATCCTATGACGTCAAAATGACGTGCCTAATAATGCCTAAGATTTCAGATAATTTACCTAAAGTTGCATTCGATATTAGGCATCTAAATTTATCTGACTTTTCATTAGCCGACCCCAGCTTCAATGAGCCATCCCCTATTGAAATGCTTATAGGTGCTGACCTATTTTGGGACATAATAGGGTCTCAACAGCACTCGTTAGGCGAGAAAAACCCAATTTTAAGAAGTTCCAAGTTTGGCTGGCTCATCGCAGGTCCTATAATAACTAAAACTATACCTACTAAAAATAATAAAAATTCAAATAAAAACATATTGTGTCGCTCAGTAAAAAGAGCGGTGGTAGCTCAGTCGGGTAAGCGCCCGCTTCTCACGCCAGAGATGCGGGTTCGATCCCGGCGCTGACATGTACCAATGAGTTCTTTTAACTTAAGTACAATGTATACCATCGCTCTTACGGTGAAGGAAAACATCGTGAGGAAACCTGCATATCTAGATCTAGCACATCTAGATATGTGAACCCACCAACCCGCAGTGGACCAGCGTGGTGTGGAAATGGTCCAAGCTTAGGAAGGCAGTTTAGACCTTGGGGATATGCACAAAGGTTCCATTCGAGAGAGCCAGGTGCAGGTACTTACACCCCCACAGAGAATAGAATAGAATAGAACATATTGTGTCAAGCAATGAAAATCTTGACAGCCTAAATGACGAGTTAAGTAGATTTTGGAAAATTGAGAGTTTTCCTCAGGTAGAGCCGTTAACTGCTGAAGAAAAACAATGCGAGCAACATTTTCTCTCTAACACTACTCGTTCTACAGATGGTCGTTTTTGTGTAGCTCTTCCTCTTCGAGACGATCCAGATTGCCTAGGTAACTCGTACAGTCTGGCTAAAAAAAGGTTTCTGAATTTAGAAGCTCGTTTCAGGAGACAACCAGAGTTGAAAAAAGCCTACACCGACTTCATCCACGAGTACGAAGAGCTGGGTCATCTCTCCGAGTGCCCAGTAGAGAAGCCTAATCTTTCGTATTTTCTTCCTCACCACCCTGTCTTTAGGGACAGTAGCGAGTCAACTAAACTTCGTGTGGTCTTCGACGCTAGCGCTCGGTCTACTTCCGGATTTTCCATCAACGATCTGCAAATGGTCGGTCCTACTATACAGGACTCTCTCTATAACATTCTTCTTCGATTTCGACTCCACAAGTATGTTTTATCTGGGGACATCGAGAAAATGTTTCGGCAGGTGTCTCTAAGAGAGTCAGATCGTCCATTGCAGCAAATTTTATGGAGAGACAACGAAGACGAGCCACTGAGGACTCTACAACTCGGTACAGTCACCTATGGGTTTGCAAGTGCTAGTTTCCTTACAACCAGATGCATATGGCAGGTAGGCGAAGAATGCAGTGACCCCTCTATCAAGTCCATCATTCAGAGAGACTTGTACTGCGACGATTTATTAACAGGTGCAGATTCAGAGGAGCAGCTTCGTTACATTCAGCGCTCAGTATCCAGCGAACTTGCCAAGGGTTGTTTCAACTTGCGAAAGTACCGGTCTAACCTAACTAATCTTTTCTCCGGCAACGAGGAGCTAGAGAAAGATAATCTCCTAATCAGCAACTCTACCAGTACTTTAGGTATTGGATGGATTCCTCCATCTGATATGCTACATTTCCAAATTGAGTACACGCCTAGCAAAATTTTAACTAAAAGGTCGATTTTGTCCTCTACATTTAAAATTTTTGACCCACTTGGTCTTTTGTCATTGTGTACAATCAAACCTAAAATTATTTTACAGGTTCTATGGACTCTCAAAGTTGACTGGGATGAGCCGGTCCCTACGGAAATCCATAATTCCTGGTCAAATTTCACCAAAAACTTAGACTCACTGTCTAACCTTCACAGACCTCGGCGAGTTTTAATAGATAATGCTGTGTCTATTGAAATGCACTGTTTCTGCGATGCATCGCAACGCGCCTATGGAACGTGCATCTATCTGAGGTCCACTAATTCCAACGGTGATGTCAACGTCAGTCTGTTGACAGCTAAATCTCGTGTCGCTCCTATCCAGCTGATGACTATTCCTCGCCTTGAACTTAGCGCTGCCTTGCTTGGAGCCGAATTAAGCTCAGCAGTGTCACAGGCTCTTCATCGCAATATCGATCGTCACGTCTATTGGACAGATTCAAGTGTCGTACTAGGTTGGTTGAAATCTAACAAAAAGGCTAAAACATTTGTTGCCAACAGAGTATGTGCAATCCTAGAGCTCACCGATGCTTCATCCTGGCGCCATGTACCTACTTCAGAAAATCCTGCAGATCTTGTTTCCCGCGGAGTAGATCCCCAACATGTAGGTGGCTCAACTATTTGGTGGCATGGACCTGCGTTCCTGAAGGAGTCGGAGTCTTCATGGCCATCCTCTGAGTTTTCAGAAGTAATCAATTTGCCAGAGTTGAAAGCTAATCCCGCTTTCGTGGCGGAGGCTTCATCGTCTTCGAGCGATGACAAAATTATAACTTTTACAAATTATTCAAGGCTCGTGCGTCTTCAACGAATATTTGCTCATGTTTTAAGATTTATTGATTCTGTTAAAGATCCTAAATCGCAAAGAAAAGGTCCCCTACAATCAAACGAATTAGAAAACTCCCTAAGGACCTTAATAAAAATGGCTCAGCTAGAGTCCTTCTCAAATGAGTTATCCCTATTAAAGAAAGATAAACCTGTCTCTCAAGCTAATGTCGCATCCCTTAACCCATTTATCGACTGCGAAGGTGTTATGCGAGTTGGGGGTCGTATAAGCTCATCTAATTATCCCTATGACAAAAAACACCCCATTCTTTTAAAGTCAGATCACCATCTAACAAAACTGTTATTCGAGTTAGAGCACGAACAACTAATGCACGCTGGACCTCAACATCTCCTCGCCTCTATGAGAGAGCGCTATTGGCCAATCGGAGGTAGAGCACTAGCACGACGCGTTACTCGTCATTGTTTCGTGTGTCGTCGATTTAAGGGTCAGACTTTAAACAATATCATGGGAAATTTACCCTCTGACAGAGTGGAACCTGATTTTCCTTTCCACACTGTAGGCACTGATTTTGCTGGACCATTTCTAATAACTGATCGCAAGGGAAGAGGCTGCAAAATAACCAAATGCTACCTATGCATTTTTGTATGCTTCCGTTACAAATGTGTCCATCTAGAAGCCGTAAGTGACCTAACGAAGGATTCCTTTATTCTCACTCTCTCTAGGTTTATAAGTCGTAGAGGCAAGCCAAAAACAATATGCTGTGACAACGGCCGAAACTTTGTTGCTGCAGCTAAAGAGATAAGTAGTTTCCTAACGTCACAAGCTGACGCTATAACTGACTTTGCAGCTCGTCGGGGCATTGAATTTCGCTTCTCACCTGCGTACGCTCCTCACTTCGGCGGTCTCTGGGAGGCCGGTGTAAAGTCAGCCAAATTCCACATGCATAGAGTATTAAAAGACACTCACTTAACTTTCGAGGAACTGGCGTCTCTATTTGCTCAAATCGAAGCTATCCTAAATAGCCGTCCCCTATGTCCAATCAGTCCCTCACCAAATGATCTTTCTCCCCTTACCCCGGGCCACTTTTTGATAGGCAGGCCACTAACGGCCTCACCATCTCCGTGTCTACTGGAAGCTAATCCGAATCGCCTCGATCGTTTCCAGCGCCTCGAGCAGTACCGGCAACACTTCTGGAAGCGGTGGTCGAGCGAGTACGTCGCCGAACTCCAGCAGCGCACGAAGTGGAAGACGAGAGCCACGGACCTGCTCCTGGATGACCTGGTCCTCATCAAAGAAGACGCCGCTCCCCCCCTGTGCTGGCGGCTCGGCAGAGTCGACAAGCTGTACCCGGGCTCCGACGGCGTGCCTCGCGTCGCCGACGTGCGCACTACCCACGGCACAGTGCGGAGAGCGCTAAATCGTCTCTGCATCCTACCTACTCCTCAAGCCAATGAATCTTGAAAGCCGAAGCTTTCAAGGGCCGGGAAGATGTCTACGCCGGTCTTTTAGTTTAACTTAAATTCAGAAATTTAATAATGTGTGCGTCTTGCATTATATAAAGTAAATAATAAATATTAATAATTAATAAAACTAGAATTGTATAAATAAATAATTTAAAGTAAATAAATATAAAGCGTAAAGTATTCTAATAACTAATCTAACATAATTTCTAAACGCACACAATTAGTCATCCGCACTGCGTATTAGACACGTATGCGGTTTCCGATCCAACGTCACTTCCCTACTTACCGCGACGCAAGAACCATTGTCGGGTCTAATTGTACAAGCGCTAATTATTTGCTAATTTAAAATATAGCACTACAACTGAAGTCAACCCAAATCTTTTATTTTGTTCCCATCGTGAACACGTATATATATTACCTATGTACTACACTCGTAAGCAATGAAAAAGTTCCAGTGACATATCACCAAATAAACTCCTAAACGGAGACGCCGTCTGCATTAGTACATTAACTAACGGATCACAATATTACCAACTAAAACATAATAAAATATTGTGCATATTTTTTTTATTTCTTATTTAAAAGATATAGAGCGGTGGTGGCGTAATGGACAAGGCCTCGTCCAGGTTCAAATCCTAGGCTGTACCAATCAATTCTTTCAATTGTGTTTTCAATTAAGAAGTTTAAGTACAATAATACCACGTGCTCTTACGGCGATGGAAAACATCGTGAGGAAACCAGCACATCTAGATTCTAGATGTGTATCCTTAGTGCAACCTATCACGTGAGCTTACAAATGTGCTGCGAAAAGTGGATGGCTCGCTTTGTGAGCCACCTCAAACTACCCCTTCGGGGATTACAGTTGTGAGTGCATATGTATGTATGTATTATTTAAAAGACTGAGGCCATTTGGTGTCGGTATTATGTAGGTGGAACTCTTTCATTGCTCGTAACTGTAATTATGTATCTTTTTTGGATGTTAGCAGTAACCCTTCACATCAATAAATAAGTAATACACTTACCGGTTGGTTTCTCCCATCACTAAGATTTAATCATTAGATTACACATTCCAACTCGGTTTAATGGATTTTTTAGTAACTTGACTCTATAATGTCTCTAGCTTTTGTTTTAATTCACAATTATAATATAAAACTGCGGAATTTAAATAATTTTATAAGTACTTACTGGTACTTACGCTCGCTTCGGTGAAACATTAAAGCGCTTATTTGCTTAACGAATATAAAAATGCAGAAATCCGAATGCCGTTATAAATTCAATGTCCAATAAACAATTTTGCAACGGACGAAACGCACATTTTCACTGCGATAGCGATTTTTTATTTCGCCTTAAAATTTTATGTTTTTTCATTCTGTCGCCTTTTTCCGCTTTACCCATTAGCTAAGCATAAAATTACCCAGCTAAGTAGTTTTAAATAAACCAAGAAATGACGACCAAAATGTGGACAAAACTGTGACTATAACAACAAATAACTTACATCACCTACCATAGAAATGGGAGTTATTAATAAATCCGGTTGAAAGTGGCATTGATATAAGATTTAAGTAATTAATTTCCGTATTTTTTCAAAAATGAAAAATATATTTTCGATTCAAAATGGCCACAAAATAATGGAATATGAAAATAGCCGGCGGCAAATAGAGCGCGGTCGGAACATATTTAAATCGAGCTGAAAACAATTATGATAAATCCACAGCATCCATTCTGCGAATGACCACAGTAATTGTTTGAGAAGTTAATTTAAATTAATGCACTTTACGTTTGAATGACAAATCGCTGGTCGTTTCATGTGAATATGATGCTAACGGCTCTTTAGCCGACAATTTGTTATCATACCCGCGGTTAAATAGTCTTGCAATAAGTTTATTTTAAGGCCTAAATTCATTGGAAGGAGACCTGTGCCCCAGTAGTGGGGAGGTAATGGGTCGTGATGATGAAAAGTTTATTTTAAGGGCCTGTTTCAGAATGTCTGTACAATGGCTACCTGTATGATAAAATGCACTGTCACTGTCTAAAACATAATTACAGAGAGTGTCAGCATGTCTTTTAACCACGAACGCAACAGCATGGAGTGTATGCAATGTACACAAGGTGTTGCACAAACATACTTACTTACTTACTTATTCCCAATCTCCGCTGGGGAGCAAAGGGCCGAAGTGAAGCGCCGCCATTCTTTACGATCTTGGGCCAGCTCAGAGACATCCGCCCAAGACATCCCCGCCTGGCCCATTTCCTTTTTCACAGAGCGCTGCCATGTCTCTCGCGGTCTGCCGAGTCTTCGTTTACCGCCCTCGGGGTGCCATGTCAGCGCTTCCTTTGGGACGTCTTCAGTACGCCTTAGAACGTGTCCTATCCATCTCCATTTGCGTTCTTTTACGGTTTCTGCTACAGGTTTTTGATGTGTTCTGCGCCAAAGTTCCTCGTTGGAGACAAAGTCAAACCAACGGGTCCCTAGGATACTGCGTAAGCATCTGTTTACGAAAACCTGTAGCTTGTTCGTGGTTTGAACCGTTTTCTTCCAAGTTTCGCAACCGTAGAGGAGAACGGTCTTTACGCACGCGTTGAACAGGCGGATCTAGGTTTGGAGACGGAATGCGGAAGACCTCCACACTGGGCTTAACATGGCAAAAGCTCCACGGGCTTTGTTGATGCGGTTGCCGATATCCTCGTCAGTTCCACCATTTGGTGTGATTTTGCTTCCCAGGTAGGTGAAGGTGTCAACATCTTCAATTGATTGGCCGTTGATTTTAAATGGAGTACGGTCCGCAGTCATTACTCGCATTGACTTTGTCTTTTCTCTGTTGACATGCATGCCCACTCGGTTACCCAAATAGACGAGGTCATTGAGTTTCCTTTGCATATCAGCGCTATTTTCGGAGAAAAGACAAAGATCGTCCGCAAAAGCGAGATACTCCAGAGATGTTCCATCGGACCAATCCAAACCTCCTTTGCCATTCTGCTCCATCATATCCAAAATTACTTCGGTAATCATGATGAAGAGTAGTGGGGATAACATGCAGCCCTGCTTGACGCCAATATTGGGGCTTATTGGTTCGCTCAGCTTCCCTTCGTGGATTACTTGGCAAGTGTAGCCATTGTAGGCTTCTTTAATAAGGTTTCGCATTTTATTCGGAACGTGAAAATATTTCAGCGTATCCCATATCGCTGACTGGTGTACCCTATCAAAGGCCTTCTCAAAATCCACAAATGTCAGGAAAAGGGCCTTTTGCCACTCTGTTGATGCTTCCAGAATTATGCGGAGTGTGTTGATTTGGTCCGTGCAATTTCTTCCCCTGCGGAATCCTGCCTGTTCACTCCTAAGATGTTCATCTACCCGGTTTTGGATTCTGTAGAGGATGATGGCATTCAGTATCTTGGACACTATAGGCAGTAATGTGATCCCTCGCCAGTTTCTGCAGTCACTTAGGTCACCCTTCTTTGGGAGTTTAACGATTGCCCCCTTCTTCCACTCCTCGGGTATCTTCTCTGTCTCCCAAATCTTTTCGAGGACTGGTTTCAGGATGCCTACTGTTGCAAGCGGATCGGCTTTGAGCATTTCCGCTGAAATATTATCGAGTCCTGGTGCCTTGTGACTCTTGAGCTTCTTTACCGCAGCTAATATTTCAGCTATGGAAGGTGGACTAGCGTCGAAGTCTATATTTTGAGTGTGCCTCGCGCAGTTCAGCTCGGCTTCCACCCCATCGTGTTGGTCGACTCTGAGTAACTCCTGAAAGTACTCCTTCCATCTTCGCAATACTTCGCCAGGCTCACACAGTAGCTTTCCTGTCTTATCTTTAACAGGGCGAGAGGGTTTTCTTGGTTTCCGCGTGATTTCTTTTATGACTTGGTAGAGTGTACGGGTTACTCCCTTGTACGCTGCATCTTCGGCTTTTCTAGCCAAGTCATCTCCCCACTTTCTTTTATCACGTCGTACTCCCCGTTTCACTTTTCTCTCCATGTCCCTGTACTGCGCCGCAGACGTGTTCCCGTGCAGCAGAGATTTGGCTTCTTTTCGCGCATCTATCAGTTGCCATGTTTCAGCTGTGATCCAAGGTTTGGTAGTTTTCCTTGTGGTGCCAAGAATTCTGTGTCCGGCTTCGAGATATCCCTCCTTGACCTTGCCCCACATAACATCTAGAGAATCCTCCTCATCGAAGTTGAGGTTCCTTAGATTTTCTCGCACCGCTTCGCCGAATCGTTCCCGGGTCTCATCATCCTGAAGTTTCGCTACATCATATCTTCTGGGTTGAGTTTCAACTCTTCTATGAACAGCGGCTAGCTTCAGTCTGATTTTGCCCACTACTAGATGGTGGTCACTGCCAACGTCAGCCCCTCTCTTGTTCCGTACATCTAGTAGTGAGCTCCTCCAGGTCTTGCTGATCGTGATGTGGTCGATCTGGTTCTGTGTGCGTCCGTCTGGTGATACCCAAGTTACCTTGTGGCACTCCTTGTGAGGAAACAAGGTTCCACCGATGACTAGGCCATGCATCCCGCAAGTTTCAATGAAACGCTCGCCATTGTCATTCATGGTTCCAACACCGTGTCTCCCCATGATCATTTCTAAGCTTCTATTCTGGCTCCCTACTTTGGCATTTAAGTCTCCCATCAGTACTACAATGTCTTTCCTCTTTATTTCGCGAAGGGTCTCGTCGAGTTGCAGGTAGAAGTGGTCTTTCTTTTCGCACTCAGTATCTTCTGTTGGGGCGTAGCATTGTATAATGGAGACATTTCTAGCTCTTGTTTTGAAACGCGCGGTAAGTATACGCTCGTTGATTGGTTTCCAGTTGAGAAGGCACTGCTTTGCAGACTTGTTTAGGAGAAGGGCTACTCCATATTCGTGCTTATCCTCTTCATTTGGTTTTCCAGAGTATAGCAGGGTATAGCCATCACCCACTGTTTCTTCACCAAAACCATTCCAACGAGCTTCGCTGATGCCGAAAATGTCAAGACTGTACCGTCTGGGCTCCCGAAGAACTTCTTCAAGTTTTCCATCTTTGTGCATTGTCCTAACATTCCAGCATCCAATTCGGGTGTCCGTTTTCATGCCAAAGGTCGTAGTTTTTTTAGCGGTCCGGTTTTTTTCTTCGTCTTCGGTTTCTGTGATAATGGTGTTTCAGGTAGATGAGTTATCAGCCCGTCGTACCCTAGTCTATTAGTGGGGCTGCCACCTCAAAGCCTTAAGACCGGCTCGGTTTAGTACGGGTAACCTTCCCTGTGAGTAGATCCTGTTTTAAGGCGCAGGATACTCGCCCTTTGCCCTTCTATCCTCGGCAACTACAGCACTAGGTGGCGGTCGCACCGAAGTGCGGCTGTAGCAGTATCCAGGGTGCACGGCGCGGACGTGGATAGAGCGGACTGGCCGGGTTCTGCTAGTTGGTAATTGTGTCCCGCCACTGACACAGCAGAAGGAATTCTGGTATTTTTTAGACAGTTCTGACCTCACAATCAGAGACTATCGCCAGTCCATAACCCAGCTTCGCCATGCTGCGTGATCGGAATAAACACAGCATGTGGAAGAGTATATTGCAAAGAAACAAAAAAACTCAACCAACCCCCACACACACACACAACGTTGCACAAACATAGTATTAGATAATTCTGTACATTCAAGTTTTACACAAAAACGTCTAGGTACTTGAATGAGGGTCCCATAAAAGGATTTTTGATAAACCATTTTTGCACATGTTTATCTCCATAATAGGTATTGTTAAATAAAACGTTATTTGATTACGATATTCCCACACCCCATCCAAACAACGTATAAAAACCGAACAAAACTTCCCTACTTATAACCAACCGCCGACGTATATTTTTAAAGGATAATTTTAAAACACACATTCCCTTCGTTGGTTTTCAATAACCTCCACACACTCGTGGTACCTATACCTACACACATACACACACCCGCTTGCTTAGATTAACAATATGGTGTATCACATACAAATACAAAGCATTGTTTACTATCAAACGTCTATAAGTTCCACCTAATGTCAACCATTGAACCATTGAATAAAGTCACAAATCTTCTAACCGAATTGATTCAAAATAAGAGTTCGGTGGTAGAAGTAGGTTTTTTTTGACGAGATGTTTCTTTTCCACACTCCATCTGATCGGTATATCGTTGATCTAAGCGCGCTTGAGAAAATTAAAAGTAAACGCTTACACACGCCGCCGTCTCATTACTGCAACCTAATCCAAGACGTGTGGCCCGCTCCGCTAAAATATTCATTTATACGTCGCTGCGATCTGGGTGCAGTTGCAGCAAAGATTAACGCTGACTTGCAGAAAGGACTATTAAGTATGTCGGCATAAATATATTGCCGCCTTGATTTGATAGTATATGGACAGAAAAAGGCAGACATTAGATTTATGCCTTAATGCTCCTTTCTGCAACTCTCCATATAAGATTTTCTAGGTGGGAAAGTGATCAATCATTTAATTTTAATCTAAGGTAGGTAAAGGTAAAAAAAAACTGACAATTCAATGCGTACCCGTAAGATATCCATTCCATACACTTTAAACAAAATCTAATTTATGATTGTCATCAGTAAAAAAGCAGGACATTAATGATCACCATCACCATTGAGTACATCTACCGTACCTCCACCGACACAATTAGCAATTGACAATCCATAAGCGGCGTCGCTTGCCTGTCATATCCATACAAGTAACGTCAGATTACACAAGCGAGCGAAGCTGCCTAAGAATTGTTAATTGCTGTAGTCGAGTGGTGGTAACCCCAGTGGGGTAGTAAGTATATATACCTACTTACTGATCAAACAGATGGCATGTCTGCATCGTGGTTCCTCTCTGCATACTCTCTGAACTTCTTCCAGCGAAATCGGAAATTTTCACTCGCTCCAAGTTGATTGCAATGCTAATGAAGGCGTGAATCCGCCAGCTTTATGCACAAATTGAAAATCTTTAAGACCTCAATTTGCGTAGAGATCCTGAACAGCCTTGTACCTGATTAATCTGCGGAATTAGAGAAAACTTTTCCCTCGAGTTTTCTTAATTTGACGAGTTATGGCTGGCGCTGCTTGATTAGTTGTGATAGTTGTGGCAACCATGGAGGGTTACTCCATAGTGACGAAAAACAAACGAATGAGAGCTGTCGTGCAATCAGCACGTTTTTAGGGTTCCGTAGCCAAAATGGCAAAAACGGAACCCTTATAGTTTCGTCATGTCCGTCTGTCCGTCTGTCCGTCTGTCCGTCTGTCACAGCCGATTTACTCGGAAACTATAAGTACTACAGTGATGAAATTTGATGGGAATATGTGTTGTATGAACCGCTACAAAAATATGACACTAAATAGTAAAAAAAAGAATTGGGGGTGGGGCCCCCCATACATGTAACTGAGGGATGAAATTTTTTTTTCGATGTACATACCCGTGTGGGGTATCAATGGAAAGGTCTTTTAAAATGATATAAAGTTTTCTAAAAAACATTTTTCTTAAAGTGAACGGTTTTTGAGATATCAGCTCTCAAAGTCGTAAAAAGTATGTCCCCCCCCCCCCTCTATTTTTATAACTACGGGGTATAAAATTCTAAAAAAAATAGAGGTGATGCATGCTAATTAACTCTTTCAACGATTTTTGGTTTGATCAAAGTATCTCTTATAGTTTTTGAGATAGGTTGATTTAAGCTACGGAACCCTTTGTGCGCGAGCCCGACTCGCACTTGGCCGGTTTTTTTAAACAAGATAGCGCTCTGAAACTTAGTTTTTCGTCATATGGAGTGACCCTTCTAATTCCTAACGTTTTATATTTTATCAGTTCAACAATATTTCGCTTACCCATAAAACTTCGAAAACCCCATTATTGTTAACAAACTTACATAGTAACGAAACGAACCCAGCCACACAAAAGCCAAGATGCTTTTAGGAATCCCTCGTAAAGTTGGTAAGTAAATTAGAACCGGTAGAGAGCTACGTCTGGAGTGACAAAGTCTGAACGTAACCAGAGCATAGATTACGTCACAAATATAGTTTTGCGACCATAATGCAACCAAAACGGAATTCATGAGCACGAAGGTCTCAGAAACGTCTTTTAAAACGCGACGCTCACGCCATTATATACTTAACAAATAAATTCATATTGTCCAGTTCTGAACATCGAAAATTAAACAAATACCTTCCTACTAATAAAACTGCGCGGCGTGTTCTGTATTAAAAACGTTGACTTCCGAACATCAACTGGCGAATGCATTAATTCGAGCTCGAAAACGTCACGTATGAGCTCTAAAAATGACAATTTGCAATTAGTTTGTGACTGTTTTTACGGAGGAGAATGACAATACACCAGCAGGCTTTCACCGGCAACGATTTCTCAACAAATAGTTAAAACTATAACTATAAGGCAGTATAATAAAACAATGTGGCGTACACCCCGCGGCGTCCCAATCTCAGGTTGACAGTGCAAGAGATAGGCATTCCGTGATGTGGACGATACGTACCCGGGGAGATTCCTGATTCGAGACGAGACGAAGGCGTTATTGGCCCGACACGATCGCCGGCGGCTGCTGGCGGGGGTGCGGCTCCATAGGATGTACACGACAATTGTGAAACCCTGACTGCTATGCTGAAGGTCCCGGCGATACAATGATATTAAATGATAAAATGATATTTTACATACATACATACATATGCTCACGGCTGTAATGCCCGAAGAGGTAGTCAGAGGTGACTCGCAAGCGTCAGTCACAGATACCCGCTTTTCGCTGTGTTTACATAAAACTTATACTCACGTGATAGGTCGCGAGCCGTATCGCCGTATTTAATGAGTACAATGCACTTAGCGTACTTATCTAGATTACTAGAATCAAGATGTGCAGGTTTCCTTACTATGTTGTCATCCACCGCAAACTCAATTTTTGATCGTGTCTCTTCTTCCAAAAAAATACAGGGTGTTGCTAAAAGGGTATACTGTCTGAGTCCGCGTTGTTCTATGTCGTGTGTGAATGGAAACGTTCCACCAACAATGTACCGTCAACACAGTCGCCCCCGGCCAGCGCCATGTCCGATGCACGCGAGGGCTCTAGCTTACGAGAAACGAAGCTTCGGACCACTACAGGGGGTCACTCTCACGGACTTTAGACGGTCGAATGGCGTAGTGGTTAGTGGCCCTGACTGCTATGCCGAAGGTCCCGGGTTCGATTCCCGGCTGGGGCAGATATTTGTTTAAAGACAGATATTTGTACTCGGGTCTTGGGTGTTGATATTTATATTTAATATGTATATCATCACGACCCATTACGTCCCCACTGCTGGGGCACGGGTCTCCTTCCAATGAAAGAAGGGTTTAGGCCTAGTCCACCACGCTGGCCAAGTGCGGGTTGGTGGACCCCAACACAAGCAAGCTTGTGCTGAGAGAGTTGTCGGGTAAGTGGGCAACCCGACTGTCAGATGTTTTCAAGCCGCCCGAAGGCCTCTGACTAGGCTTAACGACTGCTGCCGAAGCAGCAACCGGGACCCACGGCTTAACGTGCCGTCCGAAGCACGGAAGCGTCCAGAAAAGCACCACTTGAAATTGGTCACCCATCCAATGGCTGACCGTGTCAGTTGTTGCTTAACCTCAGCGATCAGTTACGATCACTGAGGCCCGCTCGACCACGGACGCTTCCCATAACACAGGTTCTGCCTAGCTTGGGGTCGGATGGCAGTGTGTGAGATGTCCCTACATATTTATTTATTATTTATTTACTCTCTGAATCGACGAACGAACGAGAATTGTCGCGTACAATTCTAGTTCGTTCGTTCGTTTCACCAGAGATAACCACGACTTTTGTTGTACTGTAACGTTTAATAATTTATCGTACGTTGTTTTTTTATATTTTTCTATATTTGGATACAATTTTCGTTCATGCTTTTGTTCCTACAATTTTAATATCGTTCGTAACTGAACCACTGTGAGTACAACTCGCACTTGGCAGTTTTTTGTTAAGATAGAGTAACCCCGCCGGCCTACACGAGGGCACAAGACTTGGACTACAAGTTTCTAACAAGTCTGTAGTACGCTGGACACAGATCTTGCAAATAAACGGACAGTATATATGAATGTATTCTAAGTAATGAACACTTAATTAGTTTAAATACCAACTCCATAACAAAGTCAAAGTCAAATGTTTTTATTCATCGTATAGGTAAATATAAAATTTTCTGATGAACATCAATTTTTACAAACTACTCTCCGTTCGTATAAGGGGGGGCTCTTTACTCTAACAACCTACCACTAATCAAATTTTATTGCCACATGAAATACACAAAAATATAAAATATAGGTAGGTACCTAACCTAAGTACTTAATAAACAACTAAAGTATATCCCCATTATTACTAAGATTTTTCTGGTCTAGTCTGGACGAACGCAGAAAAAAATGCACCCTGTAGATTTTATAAACCACCTGCAAGATAAGCCGAAGTGCATGGCTGCTATTAACGGAAAACCTTTTTTCAAATCCTCTTGTAGCTCGTATCTTACTCTCAGAAGGGCCTCCGCTGCCCTATGCAAATATGCGACCTCTAAACAAAGTCCTACAAGTCTTTACGGCTTACACTCGCCGGTATCAAATTTCATTACGGTGTTTATCCAGTGACCGGTGTAAAGTGAACAAGTGCCGGTTTAGTTTCGAGTTTTGTTGTGGAATAAATGAATGGATTATGGATTTTTTGAGGATTGATTGTGGTAATAATTATATTATTACGTACCTATTAAAAATACCTACAGACATATACTGACGACTGCAATCCGCGAAGTGTTAATCAGAGGTGAGTTGCAGGCAGTTACCTACCTACTTATATGAAAATACCTTACAAAAGAGACTATCAGATCTTTACGTGCCACGATCCATCCAACTTACTGTATTTTAAGATAATTAAATCAAAGCAATCAAAGATATAGCTATTCTAGACAGTAATTATAACTATCTAGAGACGCGAACACTAATCGGGTCAGCAGTATAGCCTAGGGAGGGTTATTCTCGGCCTGAATTCAGTTTGATAGCGACGTAATAATTGCGTTCCATTCATGCAGTTTAATGTATACGCAAGCAATAAACGCAGGATTACAACTAATTACGAATACGACCGAATTGCTGCGTCATAAATAGGGTACCGATTGTTTGCTCTAAGGCCGAGTTAAATGGTTGTAAATGATTAATGAAGGGTAATAGTTTGATGGAGACGTGAATGTCATTATGACATCTAGGGCTGGGCCTTAATAAGTTAAAATTGGCGGTCATTTAGGTATGGTATAAGTGTAGGTACATCTCTATATACAGGGTGTCGAGTAAGTTGGCCTGTAGCATTAGAAATTCACTAACAAAGTTACAGTGTGCACTTTAGATTCAATGAAATACAACAAAACTGAAATCTACTTAAGCACCTACCTACTGCTTATTAGTGAAACTAAAACACTCTTAACAATAATGTAATTCCAATAGTAATTATCCAATACAAAAAAGCAATTCTTGCACCCCTTAACGAATTCCAATTCGAGGCAGATATAAAACAAATCGAAGCTCAAATTCAATTTCAACGAGACTTCTTTTAAGGTCTTAAAAGGCGTGTTACAAAGGCGTCCATTCTCGATCAATTTATTTTGTACAATGAGAGACGTCGCGCCGAGAATGCTTGAGTGTCACTCTGTTATTTTTTCTTTCGTTGATGCCCTTTTAGTCTCACCTTCTCGCGTGTTATTATAAATAAATAATAAATATAATAAAAGCCCCCGATATTCAACACTAAAAGTTGCACAACTTTTGAGCGGCTAAGCCGATTTTGAAAAAAAAATGGCTATAGGAACACTTAGAGTAACATTATCTATGACCAAAAACTAATCAAAAATCGGATGAGCGTTTGGGAGCTACGGTACCACACCCAGATACACAGTTACACAGACACGTTGAACGTAACCACCCTCTTTTTCGTCAGGGATTAAAAATACAACCGTTGCTGTCGTGTCGTAGGTAGTCACTTTTAAATGGAAGGCACCTTTTTAATCTATCCATGGTGTCATTCAATACTCAATTGTTAACGTATTTAACACCGTTCGATTGACACAATAGCATGGATTGAAAGAGATTAGGGGAGAATTAACACCGGATACAGCACTAGACATAGATACGACGGAATTAATAGTAAAGAAGCACATTATCACTGGTTAGTTCTTATTTTTGACGTCGCAATGGTTAAATTCTATTTAAACTGCTAGCAGTAGTGGCAAGTCTGTACCTGGGTGGTTTTTTTTTATTGCAGTTGAACAAAAGAGATATTGAACAGAGTTTAGCTATTATTTATTATAGTAACAACCTGATGACAGTTAGGTATTTATTTGGTAAAATGTATTATTATTGGGTGAATAGAAAATAATAGGTAAGTATCCATCTAATTTCATCAAAAACCACAATTAGAATAAAATATAATAATCTACTCACAGGTTAGAAACAATGTATGATAGAAGGGCTTATCCATAAGGGCGATCTCCTGTAGGCCACCTTGGTACAACGGAAACAAACTATTCGATACTTACTAAAAAAAAAAAAAAAAAAAAAACACGCACTCACGCCTTGTACTAATGTACTCCCTTGCGGGGTAGGCAGAGGTGCATTGCTGCACCCACTTTTCGCCAGAGTGTTATGTTAGTCCCAATGTAATAGGGGGCGGGCCTATTGCCATTTTACGGGCACATCCAAGACCTGAGAACAAATATCTGTGTTTAAACAAATATCTGCCCCAGCCGGGAATCGAACCCGGGACCATCGGCTCAGTAGTCAGGGCACTAACCACTACGCCATTCGGTCGTCTTACTGTAAGTATCGTCGATACTTACTACTACTTACCTTACTTTTTACTGTACTTACAAAATTAGGAGCTTATATCTTTCTTTCACTTTAGCTTTGTAAACCCGCCAAAAATCCGCTTCCTCTAAGAAATTGTTATCTCTAACAAGTAACAATACAATAAGTGGTCTTTTGTAACACCTTAAAAAGGTTTTATCTGTAGAAGGGGCTACACATTAAAAACTACGTGGGAAAAAAAAACCAATACCTATATTGTTTTTTTTTAGTCCTGTGGTATTGTTTATATAAATATGATAACTTAATTTGCTAAATGAATTGTAAATTGTGAACCTGAACCATTTTTGGCGGGATATCTAGATGTGTAATATACAGGGTGTTTCACAATTGTAGTCGAAGTGAGGTGACTCTGTGGGTCATACTAAAACGCTTTTATGACACATGGAAATTTAGAAAGTTTGCATTCGGCTTACTTTACTCTTTTCGCAACACCCTGTAGAACCGATTTAATGTACTGTCGAGGTACAATATATTTTATGAGCACTTCCTTTGACGGTAATAATGCCAAGATAATATTATGCAAGTGCTTTTGTTAAATATTTTTATGACTTGCGCTATTTGAGCTGTAAAAGTGTTGAATTGCTCTTGTCGGTTGGCGCTTAGATGTTATTGAGTTCTGTTCAGTACAGTGAAGGAGATATTATGGATACTT
The DNA here is from genome assembly GCF_932276165.1 of Plutella xylostella. Taxonomy (NCBI): domain Eukaryota; kingdom Metazoa; phylum Arthropoda; class Insecta; order Lepidoptera; family Plutellidae; genus Plutella; species Plutella xylostella. Next base: position 1,790,928 of record NC_063984.1, on the reverse strand, counting down.
AAACATATTTTTAAAATTTCTCAGTAAGTATATTACTGAAAAAAATAGGGCTCATGCTTTATATACAATATATATATATACATATTCGAAGTATTTTAACTCATTGTCATTATTTAACCCAAAACCTCCACATTAAACTTAGGCTTCCTCCAAAAAACCCTTTCCCTCGCCCAATCCTTGAGTGTTTGTGTATAAAGATTAATAGAACTCCGACAACCTCTGTTTGTTCTCGTCGCCACACTCTCGGGCCACGTCATGACGTCACGGTTCGCGTCACCGACGCACTGTTAGGCTCTCCTATTTACGCCGTAGGTCGCGTCCAGCGTCACGCCGTAGGCCGCGTCGCGATGCTCACTATAGAAATGTACTGATGCGGTCTCCCTCACACGCCGACGTTGGCGCGTAGACGCCGTATGTAGGCCATAGGACGTTGATAGAAACGTTTACGCCAAAGTCGGACGCCGCATATAGCATAAAATAGGAGACCCAGGCCTTAATGAATAGAAAATACCCTAAACTTAAGTACCAATTTCTCCATAGTCGGTTAGAGCATAACCAGGGAGTAGTGGTTGACTTTTGACACATCTGTCATAAATTTTATATGGAGTAGACGTTTAATTTATAAATCAATCGCTGTCGGTTAGATAACCGACTATGGAGAAATTGGCACTAATGCTTGATTTTGATTTGATTTTGAGACTACTCTTCACTAAGCAAGGGTGTTTTTTTTGTGTTTTTGTACAGTTAAGTTATACTACTACTACTAGAGCTGCATATATAAACCTCCGATGATTTTCAACCGCTAAATACACTTTAATGATTAGTAGCTTTAAAGAGCTTTAATCGATAATCGTATGACTTACCTCTCAAACAACGACAAAATAAAATCAGTACATCGGTATCAGAGCTATACTCAACATTCCTCTTGAAAAGTAGGTCTGCATCGTTAAAAATACGGGAAAACATACCTGAATGATAATAACGAGTTACAAAGATCACACACAGCTTTGTTTGCGAAAGTGGATTGATGAGCATCGTTTTGTGAGCATTGAACGCGTTAATGAGAAAGCTGACAAAAATCTGTTTATTGTGAAGAACAAAATGAAAGCAGCACGGGATGAAAGGACCGTAATGAGGAGGTGTATGGTTACTGGGGGGTCACTCTATACTGACGGAAAACGAACGAACGAGAGCTGTCGTGCAATCGGCACTTTTAATACAACGAGACAGAGTCCTGGCTCGCGCAGCAGCGCTCCGAAACTTAGTTATTCGTCATATAGAGTGACCCCCCTGTCTGTGTGGAAAGGTTCACAGGTTCCTTTCATAACTCCTGCCATCATAATGCGTGTCATCCGGCGGTCACGACCTCCCGTTCATTACTCCAGACATTTATTCCCAATCTTCTATATTTAACGTCCCAGCCAATGAGCTATCGCAAAAGTAGATCTATATTAAAACTGTCAGATTCTGCATAATTGAGCGTCTAATTCTGGTCTCACAAAACAGTGGTGTAGCTCCCGGGGCGGTGCAGATATAGGACCGGCAACAATAGACGGGCGTTGAGCCAGTGTTTTGATTCAATTGTTCATTTAGCTCGTAAATTTTCAGTGCAATACAGTATCTATCGGAATTGGGGCAGAGGATACCAAGTTGACTGTGTCATTGGTCTGAATTTGTGCAATGTTTTAGAGAAGGTTTTGGTTTTTAGCAACAGACAATGAGAGCGATCGTGCAGGAATGTGCAATGTTTGTGGAAATTAAAATAGAAAATAAGGATTGTTTCTAGTGATTGTTTATAGATCATATAAAATATTAGACTCTACATAAATACCTGGCAGAGCAAAAGATCTATACTTACTACATTTTTAAAGGTACATAGACAAAGAGTGCTTGTTCCTGATCCGTATCGTAAAGTCAGATCCGTACTTACAAAGTTTTCGACAACAATAAAATGCGATGTCTCTTTTTTTAATACTAAAGAACTTTTCCTGAAATTGGCGTCATAAACTTCGGACACGTAGGCAAAGGACAAAATGCTTTAAAAAAACTTAACCATAATATGTAAATCATAATCAGATGAGTTTCGAGATTTAATTAATAAATTAATTATTGTAATAGACAACTTATCAATCGATTGGTTCCTCCAGAATATGGTAAACAAAGCCGTATTAATCTTAACCTTACAGAATAAGACCTTATTGACATTCCTAAACTCTGTAAAAGTCCAAGTTACAAATGTGGACCCCCATTCCACACCACTAATTAACTAATCAAGATTAATAAGACCCTGTAGAAATTTCCACCGTATCGGTCGATCAAACACGATGTTAGGGGAGCAATACACGAGGCCCGAATCGCTCCGTCGATCACCGGCCGAGATACGGGGAAAGTATGCTGTCCCGCGATATTTGTTTCCTATGATTTCAATAAACGTCGGGCCTCCCCTTGCGCATAAATAATGCATGTCGAATTTATACAGCGGCCCGTATGCGGAGATAAAGATCGATAATAACGTCGGCTGGCGGTCCGGCGTACCGGTTTGTGGTCAGAAAAAGTTGGATGGCGTTTAAAAGTCACCAGGTCTTTGGGTATCGCATTGAATGAGCGGTCAGTTTTCAAGCGGGTTTCGGACATTTGGGGTTGTCGATACAAGTTGTAAGCAACTGAGCATGTGCTGTTGAATGCAGTTTTACTTTCTCCGAAACCGAATTGACTTGGACTTGGGGAATGGCTTTTACTTTTGTTGGCAAGTTTTCCAAAACTTGACTGTCCATGTCTAATTCAAAGCTGGAAAAACAAGTAATGATATATTATAATGCTAAAACAATGGGAGGCTAGTCTAAAGAATCTCTGAGAAACTTGTGCTTATTTATAATAGAAACTTATATTCATAAAACGTAATGTACTCGTGATTAAATCATTCCGCTTAGAGACAATGGCGGTAACCGCGGCAGATATAAATCTCGTTCCCTTTTTGAAATTGAACTTTTTATTGGAATTTGATCGCTGTACCGTCAAAATAATTGTACGTTCACGTGTGCCGGATGTTCGAATAAAAGGGACGTCGGTCCCCGGAGGCCCTTTCATCTCGCGGTTTTATGCCAAAACAGAGATTATTATTCTTTCTCATTGACACTCGGTCCCGAGCAAAATTGTGAAATGGCTCCGAAACGGAACGACGGAATGAAAGAAAGGGCAGACGAATATCGATATGAGAAAAGTGCCTTATGGAGCGGTGAAATACGATAATATTATTCCTGGACAGAAAAGAACGAGCATTTTGCTCGCATTGAATACTTCGTTAATTATTTTTTGTGCAGCGTAGGCCACGATGCCGCTTGATGCGATTGCTGATTCCATTTTGTTCTCACACAATCACTAATTAAATCGAATAGGTTTGTGTATATGTGTAGGTAAGCGAGTTAAAAATGTTTCATGATATTATGTTGATATGCATTGTGGCTGCATAAAACCATTTTATACTGTCTTCATCATAAAGTATCTTCATAACACACAATAATTATTTGCTCGGTCTAAACATCGAACTTAAATACAACGTCGAAATATTACAGCTAGACAAATGACCACTTAATGGTTAAACGGAATGCAGAGACGTGGTACAATAACCAAAGAATGAGTTTCGATGAGTCTTAGTACTTCTTTTAATTTGTTCAGCTGTTACGGAAAGTTGATAAGTTGGAGTCGACTGGCGGAAGACGATTCCGTCCGTCTGACAATATAAAGGATTGAGACAATGAATCTGCTCCAACACAAAAGGTAAAGTTAGGCTTTCAGATAGCATTTCAGAAGTTGAAACTGCATTTTGCGTTTTTATTTTTTGTCTGCACAGACTAGTCGCTTACTTCTATTAGTAGAAACAATGTCGGAACTCAGGAATTGACTTCATGACAGACATACTGAATCATAAGATTCGTTAACTATTTATGATGTTTTAATAAAACTAATAAATAACAAGCTTGGTCAAAAACAATAAACTTCTCCCAATATGTAAACACACATTTACACATCTTACTTTTCCATAAACGAAGATAAAATTCCCACCATTTCTCTCTTAGGTGCGGAGTTCTTTGAGCGTTTTATCCATTAGAAGAAAATAGCGTTTGTATTTTCGCCTTCCGAATTTGTACCACGTGATTTGAATGTATCCCTGTTTACGTACGGTCCCGCCGAATAGCTTCTTAGAAATGATAAATGACTTTAGTTGATCTCTTTTGTAGATTAGAAATTCGGCGTTCCTACATCCACATCATCGTTATGTAAGAATATATTTTGCTCTTTCACTATGGAGTCAATGGAAAGCTTTTTAGCTTTTCAGGAAATATTCCTGTATATCATCCTAACTAATATTATAAATGCGAAAGTAACTGTGTCTGTCTGTCTGTCTGTCTGTTACTCTTTCACGCCAAAACTACTGAACGGATTTGAATGAAATTTGGTATACATATGGTATAGACCCTGGGAAAGAACATAGGGTACTTTTTATCCCGGAATTCCCACGGGAAAACTTTTTAAGGCGAAGCGAAGCGCGCGGGAACAGCTAGTACAATATATTGACGACAAAACCGATACTTAGGAGAAAACTTATGCGAATACTCTTGGTCTCAAGAACCAGTGTATCGTTATTTTTTTTACTACGTAGTGATTATTTTGGGCATGTATTTAGATAATGATAAGATAAAATGTTGTTTATTGCACACAAACAGCAACTGATTCATATAAAAAATACAGAAAATAAATAGCACAATCGGTACCCTTATTACTAAGATGATTTCTTTCAGACAACCACATAGATAGGTAAAATAATGTTAAGAAAATGGGTAAGGTGTGAATAAAAGTTTGTAGAACAAAAGTTCACCTCCCAGAGGCTTAGTTTACAATTTTGCAACACACCGTAATCGTTTACCTACATAATTATTTTCATTAATTAAATAAATTCAGAGGAAGCTTAAATGGGGACAAAGTCAAACACGTCACTACAGTCATATCGCTTCAGTGACTTTTCATAAAGTTAATAAACACAATAAAAGCTGTCATAACTCTCCGGACGTTGTATCGAAAATTAAGTTTTATGCAAAGTTGAGGGCACTCGGCGTAATCATATTAAAGTGACTGGTTAACATCAGAATGAATGTCAATAATGATTTACGAATACCTATTTTCATTCATCTGATCATAAACGAGGACTTAAAGATTTCAATAAATAAGGTTAACGATGACGATATTTCACGCTTATACAGTTTTAGTACTTTTAGCGCTATTACAGACTTTCCCTCGTCAACTTAAGAATGGTAATGAAAAGTTTGGCTTTCATTTGCCAATTTTTTTCTTCGGATAAACGATATACATACGTCACAATATTAAATTCAATGGTTTGATTAGTTTGTATATTTCCATTTTGCAGTTGACTGCTTCGATAGTTTTTTTAATGTTTTACCTGATACCTTTTTCAATTTACTTTCTGACAGCATGATTTAGCAGAATGTTTTGATCATACGAATTCATTTTATCATAGATATCTTCAACATCTGCCAGAGATGTATTCATTGGATATGGGATATAATTCTTCTATTGTGTGATTTCATACAATAAATTCTTGGGTGGTGAATACAACTTTGAGCTTCAAACCTTTTGGGACGCCGATCATAAATATTTGGTCGAAATACCCACCTTCGTTCAGCTTCGTAACATTTTTATTGCCGAGTCACAGTCCTAAGTCCAGGGGGGTCACTTTATGACGAAAAACTAAGTTTGGAAGCGCTGCCACGACTCTATCTCGTTGTATTAAACGTGCCGATTGCACGACAGCTCTTGTTCGTTCGTTTTTCGTCAGTATAGAGTAACCCTCTAGAACATCACCGTCGACGTCGACCTCTATGTTTTATAGGTAAGTACATCTTTTACACGAGACCTAAATAAGATGACATCCAAAATTTAATACTTACATACTTACATTTATGCTCACGCACGACTGTAATCCTCGAAGGGGTAGTCAGACAGAGGTGACTCGCAGGCGAGCCACCCGCTTTTCGCTGTACATCTGTACTCGTGTTATAGGTAGCGATCCGTATCGCGGTTGCAATGCACTTAGCTTAGGCTATACATTTCGAATCTTGATGTTAAGGTTTCCTCACTATGTTTTCCTTCACCGTAAGATTACGGCGAAAAAGTGGAAAGACAATATCATTGAGTTTATTGGTTATTCGGAAAGAATAGCTGTTTTAAAACTACACATAGCAAATAAAACATATGCGCCAACATCTGCACACGGCGATGATGAGGTTGAAGAATATTATGATCTTCTGAATAAAGCATGCGACGAGCACCGAGGTACATGGAATATGGTCCTTGGCGACTTTAATGCGAAAATTGGCCTGAGGCAAGAGCTGGACAATACAGATATACTCGGACCACACGGGCTTGGAAGCCGAAACGATCGTGGTTCGCGTTTTATCCAGTTTGCATTTGGTCGAAGCCTCAAGATTACCAATACCTTCTTCTTCAAAAAACAACAACGTCGCTGGACTTGGGTTTCACCTGATTGCAACACGAAAAACGAAATTGACTACATTTTATCTTCCAGTTTGGAAATTGTCAAGGACGTGAGTGTTATAAATCAATTCAAGTTCAGTTCAGATCATAGACCCTTACGAGCCAAAATATCTCTGAATGTAAAGATTGAAAGAAAAATACAGTTCAAAAAGCAGATTAAAAAATTAGATAAACTCACATTAATAAATAATGCAGATAAATTTAAATTAGAACTAAAAAACCAATTTGATAACTTAACGATAGATATAGATGACGTAAATGATCAATACGGAAAATTTCAAAAGGCCTTAAAAGTAGCAAGTGCCAGGATAAAACCAGATAGAAGAAATAACAATAAACTCAGTAAGAACACAATTGCATTAATAGAAGAAAGAGAACAGTATGATAAGTGTACGGAAGAATATAATTTAATAGACAAACAAGTAAAACGCAGTATAAGAAAAGATATAAGAACATTCAACACAAAATTAGTCGAAATAGCATTGCAAACCCATAGTTCTCTCCGAGTCGCAAAAAACGGAGCTCAGACATGTAAAAAATGGATAACGGGCCTCCGAGATGACAAAGGAGTAAAACACAACAAGGTAGACAAAGTACTAGATATATGCACACAATTTTATAAAAACCTTTACTCGGATACAAGTAAAACGGAAACCACTACTACCAACTATGTCTGTCCAGATACCATCCACCCAATAACTGGTTCAGAGGTATACGCTGTTCTCAAGAGCATGAAATACGACAAGAGCCCCGGTCAGGATGGTATCACCACTGAAGCACTAAAAGTCGGAAAATCCGTGTTGCTTCCGCATATCACGAATCTGTGCAACACTATTTTATACAAAGGAACACTTCCACAAAACTTATGCCACGTTCATATAGTATTACTATATAAGAAAGGTGATAAGGCCAGTGTGGACAACTACAGGCCCATAAGTTTAGTGTCCCATGTATACAAAGTCTTTATAAAAGTCATTCAAAACCGCATCGCTAGCAAGCTGGACTCTCACCAACCACCTGAGCAGGCAGGTTTTCGCCCGGGCTTCTCCACAACCGACCATTTACACTCACTTAACCAAATAATTGAAAAATATAACGAGTACAACAAGGACCTTTATTTAGCATTTGTAGATTTTAGTAAAGCGTTTGATAGTCTCCATCATGACTCAATAATTACAGCTCTTACCAACCAAAATATTGAACCCGTGTACCTACATACAAATTTTAGAAAAAATATACAACAATAGTACAGCTGACATAAAACTGCAACAAACCGGGGCAACATTTAAAATAGAAAAAGGAGTCAAACAGGGAGACCCGCTATCTCCTAAATTATTTACGGCCACTTTAGAGGAAATATTCAAAGGGCTAGCGGTCTTGTGGACGGACAGGGGTATTGACATTGGTGGCAGAAGGCTCACAAATCTTCGCTTCGCTGATGACATAGTCCTGTTCGCCACTTCTGCACCAGCACTTCAAACAATGCTAGAAGACCTTAGCACGGCGAGCCTTGAGGCTGGACTGAAGATGAACCGGTCAAAGACTAAAGTCATGAGTAACAGTGCAAAACGTAGGGTTGAGGTAGATGGTCAGGAGATACAGTATGTCGAGGAGTACCTTTATCTAGGCCAGATAGCTTCATTTCATAACCGGCAAGACAAAGAAGTCGAAAGACGGATTGAAAACGCCTGGAAAAGCTTCTGGTCTATGAAATCTTTAATGAAGGGAGAGCTACCATTATCGCTCAAGCGGAAGCTCCTCGACTCGTGTATCCTGCCCGTCCTAACCTACGGCGCTCAGACTTGGTCTTTGACGGAACATCAGAAGTCTAGGCTGAAGGTTTGCCAACGAGCGATGGAGCGTAGCATACTGGGTGTGACCAGGCTAGACCGCGTCAGAAACACCACACTGCGCTCCGCCACTCGCATAAAAGACGTAGGTGCACAGACCGCTAAGCTGAAGTGGGCCTGGGCAGGCCACGTCATGCGAATGCACCCGGACCGGTGGGCAAAAATTATAACCGAGTGGGTGCCGAGCGACGGACGCAGGCGCCCAGGTAGACCTAGGCGGAGATGGCGGGACGACCTGGACAGATTTTTGCCGGATTGGCGTCAGGTGGTCGACAATAGAGACGTGTGGAGTGAACATGGGGAGGCCTTTGCCCAGCAGTGGGACACTGAAATGGCTACATAAAAAAAAAAAAAAAGTAAGATTACGTGGTATAAATTATTTATTTATAAAAAAAAATCGTTGGAATAATTTGGCAGAATTTGAACCCACCCCAAAAAATATTTCACTCTTTATTATTAAAGTCAGTTTAAAGACATTCACAAAAGCATCAATAAGCTAACCGCAAAGACGAAGGCAAAAACTGCAGACTTGTTCCATTTTGCGTGGCACCTTAAAAAGTGGTTGAAAAAAGTCTCGGTTCTCATGCAAAAACACGGAGCGGCGACAAGTAAAGCTGCCGTGAAGGTAAGCCGACGTTCAAAGTAATAATGATACTTATTTCTGGTGCTTCCACCCGTAGGAGTAGCACTCTGTAGCTAGGGTTCGCGCCCGCGATCGCACGCACGCACGCGGCGACGCTCTCGCTCACTCTCGCGCCGTCTCGCTCGCTCATTCGTTCACCGCCGCTGAACCAGTCAGTCGCTCAGCAGCTCTCGTTGTGAGAGCTTGTGTCTCTTTTCTCCCGATCGCCTCCGCGTATATTCCCAACAAAACATCGTTAATAGTTAAAATAAACTGTGACTGGTTTTAGTGCTTCGGTTCACGTGTCCCGCGGTTCCACCGGGAACAGCAGTCTGTTAACTGGATCCGATCTGGTTTTTGGTTCTTTTTGTTCCGTTCGCAAGTGCAAAATGTGATGTTATGTGTGTTCAGCGAGCGTGCCGACCTGTGTAACGATAAAAGCCTCAAAGTGAACTCAATGCATTTGATGTGTGAATGATATTTTGGAAAGAGACCTTTGAGGTGGATTCACAACATTTTGAGGTTAGTAAATATACCAGATTGGTCCATAACTTTTTATGAAAGGAAGCCACAATAACTAGTCTTGCGATATGCTGATAAGAGGTAGATAGGTACCTATATGATACCTTTGCTTTATAAACAAGAAATGAGTGTAGAACGAGGTTAGTCGAACTGGGTAAAGGCATTATGCAAATCCACTAGTCTACAAACTACAAACATAAACCTTGAAATTTAGAACACAAATAAAAGGTAACGTTACTACTGATATTAGTTAGGTACTACTCACTCACATGCAATGAAAAAGTTCCACCTGCCATTAACGTTCCATGTCACTGGAACCTGGAACGTTTTCATTGCTCGAGAGTGTTAAATTTTTGTAAGTAGGTAAGTATTATTAAAATACAAACTCACACCTTAATTCCCAGAGTGGAATAGGCTAAAGAATTACAAACAATTAAAAAAAACTTGTTGATAATTCTACGAGTATAACCACATTTTGTATTTTAGTCAGTACCCGTATCACGAAAATTCGAGCTAACGAATAGAATCGAATGCGAGTGCGACTATTGTCAACTTGACAGCACTTTCGAACACTTTTTACCTTTCGAATGAGTTTCGAAAAGAATGACCACAGAATACATAATATTATTCTGACAATGACCTATGGAATGATAGCTGTCAAACTTTCGCAAATCTATACACCGCCATTTTGTTGTTGACAGGTTGACAGCACTTTCGAATAGACTATCGAATAGAATGTGCTGCGTTTTTTCCGGATAGCTCTACAGGAGATGTTTTACCAGTGACTAGGTATAGTGACAGGTTGCAAGCCCATCGCTTCACAGAGTACCTAGTTACTGCAAGGGCACATAGGTAATTAGTAACCGGACTGTTTTCAATCTGCTTATTTATAAAAATTCACACGCCTTATTTACTTCTTACTTACTTAACTAAAAACAACTATGTTTTCATCCTTATCATACTTATTACCTGCTTAAATTTTCAAAAAGCTAACAAAAACGTTAGGTCAAGTTAAAAAAATATGATTAAATGGCATTATTTAATGGGTAGCAAATTACTGCCCAAACCCTGCAAGGACCAAAACCACACTGCTAGAAGGCACCTACAATAAAATATCCAACTTAGGTAGGTACATAACTAATATAACTAAAACTATACTTACATCCGTTACTTGATTATTTTGGCTGGAATCCAGATAGGTTGTGGTTCGTAGGACATTTCCCATTTCTATTTGTTCGGCTTCTCCTCGACAGCATCCGTTTGTTTTTATTCAATAACCATTTACAACATTCGCAATGTTGACAGAAATATCAGCTATGTATTTTCCCTTTCAATCTATAATAACAATTCCTACATTATTACTCTTCGGGTAATTTCCCATTTGGTTTAGTAAGTTGAGTAGGTACCCACCTAGTGTATCTTTTTTTATATGTGGGGACATCTCACACACGGCCATCCGACCCCAAACTAGGCAGAACCTGTGTTATGGGTGTCGGACACCTGATTATATCTACACAAAATACATAATTACATACATACTAAATATAAATATCAACACCCAAGACCCGAATACAAATATCTGTCTTTAAACAGCCCCAGCCGGGAAGTGAACCCGGGACCTTCGGCATAGCAGTCAAGGTCACTAACCAACACCATTCAGCCGTCATCATCTTTGCTTCTAGTGATTCCGCATCTACTGACGTTATTGTTTCTAATTAGGGATTCCTGAACTTAAAGGCTATCTCAGATACTTCGGTACACGACATTTCAAAGAGAACTCATTTTAAGAGCACTTGTGATGATGAAAGACATCTCTAGATGGCATTTGTTTATCAGACACCTCGATAACTGGCGCACTGGGGCTTGGCCGCTGCTTATTTAACTGTGTCACTAGATAATTTTATTACATTGCATTGTCGTTTGTTATGATTGGTTTTTGTTTACATTTCTTAATTTATAAATTGTATTAAAAGTCTCAGTGTAGTTAGTTATGTGAGTTACGTCTTTGAGTCTTGATAATTATCTAAGTACATGTAGGTAAATGTATAAATAAATAAATAAATAAATAAATAAATATTTTATGTACAAAGCAATATTATGAACATCAGAAAACTGTAGGTAATTGTGTACTAAGGATGATGTCATTATTTATACAATCATAGTGTTAATCCGTCTTATCTATAAAATACCTAAGAAACTGAACTATATATATTATCTATATATGTATTTAGCATGTTATCGTAAAGTAAGTGTGAGTCAACCGAACGATTTATAAATCCCTGATTATCCATCATTTGAGAAATTGTATGGATGTAAGTTATTAGTATTAGCCATTTAGCTATCACGTTATTTTACTGACGGAACAGATACTATTTAAAGATACAAACTTACCTTATAAACCTTTCGAAAATATATTATCAGTGCTTTATAATTTTGGCATAGCTTTACTTTGAAATAAATAATTATGTTGAAAAACATATCTAAATGAAGACTTGGTATTTAAGAAAGAAAAATAGGGTAAGCAGGTATGTCATAAAATATCCTAGATACTTTAGGTTTTAAAACGAGAAATAACTTAGTAAACGACCACAATAGACAATCACATCATATTACTTTTATGGGTTAGGATGGTGATGCAATAAAATGTATTTTAAAAATATCTTAGAACATAACCAAAATGATTTTCGTTAAAATCAAGGGCCATCTTTTACTACCTTTTAATTTATGACAAGACCCAAGGAAATTAATTCTTGCAACGAAACGTTCACGGGCAGAAATTTAATTTATAGCTAAGACTTTAACTTGAAAATTACATTGCGTTTGTTGCTATCTTTATTATTCATTAAATTAATTGCTGTCAATTGTAATTATACATATCAATTAGGATCCATCACATTTTGAACTGTACCACCATTTTGCTTTTTGGTTTGTGTACCTAGGTATTTTGTTTTAAGAATATCAAGCGTCAAGCGTACATAAAATTTTGATCTTACACGAATAGAAAAACTCCCTTAAATTATCTACTTCTTCTACATTCTAATGTATTAAAGTAATAACTGTACCCATATTTAATGAAATAATAAACTTGTGTTTACAACGCGGCCATCATGAATTTGGTATCATCAACAGTTAATATACCCATTGTATTTACAGGTACTCCCCGTTTTAAGGTGTTGTAACGTAAGCGAATATTAATTAATACGCTTAAAGTTAAGAATTCCATTTAATTCTATTGTTATTATTTTATTAAGTACATCCTTCTCCAAAATATTTTTTCAGTGAATAATTTAATTTTAAAGTATTTTAGTTTTGACTATGAATTTTACTTTGTTATTAGATACGTTCGCTTCTATTACGTGCTTGCTTAGAACCGTAGCCTGAAATTGTTCATATTGTTAATTGATAGTTTAACTTTGTGAGAATTTGGAGAGTTCAATGAGTAATCTTCCTCAAAAGCAGGCCAAGGTAGGAGGAAATTGAATTGTTCAGTCGCTGATCTCTCTTATTATACATTACGTACTCAAAGGTAACTTCTAAAGTTTTTAGTGCACTATTTTGTTTATCACGACCCATCACGTCCCCTGCCGAGGCACGGGTCTCCTTCCAATGCAGGAAGGGTTTAGGCCTAGTCCTGTTTTGTTAGATCAGCATAATAATAATTTCACTAACTGGTTAGTTACTTGTGCGTTTTAAACTTACTATAGGTACTCTAACAGAACAAAAAAAATACACCGCAGCATGTGGTATGAAATTAAAAAGCATAAAAAATGAGTTATCCTTCGTCTGTTATTTTAAATGGGCGTTTTTTATTAACACGTGCTACTAAAGAGCAAACATGGGTACGGCACACGGTTCCTCGCTCAATCATTCATTAGTTATACGGAACAAAGTTAGTTACAAGCATAAAAAATGTATCGATACTTAATTGACCGAGACTAAAAGCCTGGGGAAAAATGGTTATGTAAACAGTGTAACATGTTATAACAGGAGAAAATTGTTATTTTTAACGGTTCATTTGCTCGTCCGTGGCAAGCAACAGACACGCTGCCGCTGGGTCCTGGCTGGCAGCTGTCAGTCGGTTTGAGTTCTATATTTAAAATAAACATTTTTTATTGGTTTATGAGCTGCGTTCGGTTTATGCCGGTTGGTCGCATCAAAAGTTATGGCCACGAAATTAACAGCGGTAAATTGAAATTATTTTTCATATAATAAGTAACGAATTATGTTTTTTAGTCAAGTCAAGTGAATTGTCTCAATTAATGTAATACTTTAAATATCTTTGGTATTATTATTATAAATGCAGGACTACTGCAAAGGTTTTAATAAAAATGTGTGTGTGTGTGTTTTTAACACCTGACGTCACTGCTGCAGATTCAAACTTACAGAAAGCATAATTCACATCGCAATTAAGAATATAATTTATTAGCACTAGCGAAGAACACCTTAGGGTATAAAGGTGGCTTTATTCAGTTAATGTTTGTAGCTAATAAACTAGGTATACAGGCGCTACTGGGTCAGTGGGGCAAATTATGAACGTTGCAAAAATATTTTCAATTAACAGCTATTGAGGTTTGTACCGCTTTCACCGCAAGTCGGATTAAAATTAAACACATTATTGTATACCTAGATTATTTATTATTTTTAATTGGATGTTGTTTAAATAATAAATGGAATTTACATTATTATTGCAAGCAATGCATAGCATTTTGCTGTAGTGTTATAGTCATACATTTATAACCAAACACAAATACTCAACTGCTAGCAACAATAACAATAAAGCAACCTACTTTTATTGATTTCAATAAAACGCGAACGTAGAGACAGTAATAAAACAGTTCTAGATCCAGTCCCGGAGAAGTAGCAACTCTACAATATTCCGCGAACGCTGGGCAAAATCAAATATAAAGACGAATCGGCAATGATAAAAGGAGAGACAAAAAAAGCCTTGAGATTTCTTCCCCCCTCGTCTTTGTAAGAAAGTGCGGGGTGTATTCCGAAGTCGGATCACGTATTCGAGATTGATAAGTAGGTGTTACGTGCGACTTGGTAGTTACGATTTGCATTCTTGCGCCGATGGGCGAGTCGATTACACTTGTATGTACACGCTGGGCTCTCTGTGCGCCTGGTAGGTCAACTGTTTGATAAACCTATGTACTTGCTTTGCTTGGCGCTGTTTTTCCGTAACCAAAATAAATAAAAATATGTATATGTATAGGTATATTGAATGTGTGTTCTTTTTGTGGTCACGTAGATCTATGAGCATTCAAATGAGGATATTTGATGGGCACTTGTTAAAAAATCTTAATTCAAGCCATGTTTAATAAACAAAACAACTCATTTAACCATGCTGACTCGGGTGCATTTAACCGACTTGAAACCAATTGAGCTTGTGTTATGCATTAATTTGCAACTGTAATAAGATTCAGAGTGAACTTGTTCAAGTGTATGGCCAAATGAAGAAACTTGTATTAAGAAAGTCCATATAAAGTCCGCATTTTAAATTCCCTAAGCTCCTCTGGACCCGTTCTTCAAAACAATGAACAATATTTTAAGTTATTCGCTGTCTTAGAGTTTCGTCCCACACAAATCTTGGCTTATTTACAGAGTAATAATCTCACAGCATTAACAGGGCAGCGAATGGGCTGGAATTTACATAAGGATCGTGTTCTATTAATATTCATTAAGAAACTCTTTGGTTAGGTTTTATTAAATGTTGTAAATGAGTCAATTGTGCATCTTCCTACACGAAAGTTTACGACTATAAATCAAAACAAGTCTCCGAAAGCTACTCCAGGTCAAGAGCGCGTATTCAAAACATAATATACTCAGTCGCACAGAGAAAAATATGAACACCTCAAATGGAATAAAAAGTTTAATTAAAACCTCCTCCAATCTTCGGCTTTAATTAAATTAAAACCAAAATTTAAATTTGGTGTTCTGTTCCAAATGTAAATAAGAGGTTTCTATCGGCCAGTGCGCTGCTATTCCGTAATGAATCTTTTCTTTCTGATCAAACGGTGCTGACCTCTGGCGGAGAAGAGAAGTGATTAATGAAATAAATACGATCGCCCTCCGGCTTTTTAATTACTATTAGCATAATAATGTTTATAGCTTTATAGTGGCACTACCCGGCTGCGTCTGTATTCAACAAGGATCTTCGGAAGGAAGAATATTAGTATATTAATAGAATAATAATTCAATATTAATCAGCTTACTTATTTACCAGTAGTGGATATGTCAAAGGAAAAATACCTATTTATTTATTATGCACTTACTTAACCTTTATATTAAAACGTAAGGATATGTATTAAAATATATTTTTTCACAGCAGATGACGACCGGGCAATTTATATTTACATCTAACATAATGTTATATTATTAAAATAAATGAATTTCAATTTAATGTCGAGTCAAGCCGCGCCCGCATCGGCGTCGGATGCAAGTTTCTAAACGCACTCCCTAATTACAACTTGTCCGATCGTATGTTTGATTACAACCTTCAATGTACAGTCAGCTGCATAAATAAGTAGCTGTACACTTTTGTACCTTGTCAATATGAAACCGCCTATCCATTCATAGAAACATTGATGGTTCGTCAGTTTGACAAGGTACAAAAGTGTATAGCAACTTATGCAGCTGACTGTACGTAACATTTACAATATCACGTAATCTCTAACGCAAAGTAATAAGGATTAAAATGCCCAGTACCTTTTAATTTGCTTTATAATCTAAGGTTCAGATATTCACTTCCAATTCACGGAACCGGTTTAAGAGGAATGATCGGTGAGAGCTTCCATGTATGTTAATGATGATAGCCCCGATATCGATGTCATTGTGTCTTGTTTATTGATTGGTGAAGTTGGTGTCAAACATAAACCTATTTTAGGCAAGATATTAAATATAACTTTACACTTAACATGATACATTTGAAATTAATGGGTAAGGTTTATTGTGATTTTAAGTAGATTGGCAATTTCGTTTCAGTTTACAGGGTGGCACTGGCTTCGGAATGCATTAGTGTTATATGACGTTCTTCAGTTTTTTATGAACCAACCTTACAACTGCTTTTAATATAACTTTTAATGATTACCAATTACTTTTGAGCATTACACCATGACTCGCATGATAAAAGCGTTGATCGTTTCGAATTGAGAACTATCTCACATTTGAAAATGGAACAATGCATTTTATTTTTTTCGGCGTCATCGCGCGCGAATAATGGGAGCCGTCATTCAATAGTGGAATGGCCCCGCCCACTAAAAACCCGTATTCTCCCGTCTCTAGGTTTCATAATTGCCGGCTTCGTCGTAATTCTTCGGTCAGTTCGAGCCACAATAATTACAGGGTACAGATGATGATGCATTCGGACGCTGCCTTTAAGTGCAGGTAGTAAGAAATAACCCAGTAAAAGCATGCTCAGGAGACATGTTTATGTGTTCTATAAATCGCTCGGATTCCTTTTTAAATTACAAGGAAAAGCTTTTTCGCGCACTGCCTTAAAGTGGACTTGAAGATACAGAACTAAATTCATAACGAACTTTGCTATTTATATTCCATTGACGTTTATGGCTAAAGTAGCTGGCACGCTATTGCTAAACAGCAACTGGCCATCAATAAAAAGACAAAAGGAAAAAAAGTGCAAACCCAAATGAGTTTCGAACGAAAGACCTTGATTGACAGTCAGTGATTATTTGATTTGAAAACACTGGCCACTAAAGCTGCGGATGCCATCTGTTCATTCGAAATTCGAATTAATCGACGAGCGGGATCCACAATGCCGCCGCCGCCGCCACCGCCGCCGCCCGACGACGCCAGCCAGCCAGGCGATGTGCTGGGATTTAATATTTCATTCAATGTAGAGCATCACTCACAATATTTTGAGGTCGATAAACTTTCATCTTCTGCACATCAGCAGATTGACAGTGAATAAAAATGTTGCCTTGCTTTCGTCAAAAAGCTTTAAAGCTGGAAGGCACTAAATAAATGGGCCCGCTGATTTAACTCAACCATTTCCATTTCACAGGAAATGCGGTGAGTTTGTGGTTGGAAATATCCGAATAACACGTCTTAATCCTTTCGCGGCAGATGGAAATTTTATCTAAAACATTATTCATAGTTAATAGCATGGAAGCCAATATCCGAGCGCCTGTTTGAATTAAAGTCAAGTATAATTTTTATGCGTAACAAATTAGAAGGGGGATGGCCCAAGTCACAAAGTGCTGGTTACATTTTCTAACACGTGTGCATAATTTTGTCGCGAATCTGTCATTGTTGACTCTGGCGCCCTATTATTACTTTTTACGGTTTAACAAGCTCGTATTTTAACTTATCTCGTTGTGTGAATTGTTATTATATTCCTTTTTTGAGGGGTGGCAACCCTAATGTTGAATTTTTTAGGGTCTCCTGTTGCGGTTGTCCATTGCGTCTCCCGACAATTTTTACTTTGGAGCATTCGTAAACGTGAAACGATGCCTACGTTTGTAAAAATCTATTTGGATTTTTATAACTGAACGTTAAATGATATACTTTCTTAATTTAGTATCCGTATAGAGATATATATAAACCTCTAAAGTTAATTCAAGGAAACTTCGACTACCTATTGTGTTGAATGAACACATTAAACGTTGAAAGATTTATTATTCGAAATTGGATGTGTCACTATAAAACAATGGCCGGGGCAGAAGCAGGCCTTTCAAAACAACATTTCAATATCAGATAACAGTCGGAAACACTGAACCAATTATGCGATCCCGACTCGATACTTTCGATATCGAATAGTTTCTCGATTCAATCCCGATTATTGGAATTGCTTTCAGTGATGTACCTGCATAACTGATTCATTATTCACTTTAGCCTTTATGTTTATACACATACACACACTCACGTCTTGTACATACTAACCGTAGTTCTTTGCAGGTAGGCAAAGATTCATTTTTGTGTTTAGGCCTAATATGATTAAGACTAGCCGTTTTTCCATCGTTAGGGCACAACCAATACCCGAGAAAAATATCTGATTGCACTGCAGCATCGCGTCGTTTTAGTCTATACTAATAACAAACTATAATTTTGTTAAAATTCATAAAAACAACAATAAAATTAAAGAATAATACAACAAAATGACGATTGACCTAACATAACTAGGCGCGTATTATCAGCAATCAGAACACTTTTTCATCACAGCGTAGCATTACACAGTCGATTGCATTCAATGAACAGAGATTTCAAGTCGAACATTTGCCGCGATCTCATTACCGATGATTAGTCGGGCCATCTGTCGATTCGGGTGAGTAATCGAGTAATCGATCGACTCACAGAATACGTCACGTCACGGCCCGCGGGGCACTCAATACACCCACGATAGTTCAGGAGTTTTTTCAACGAAATTTAATTTGTTACTGCCATGCGGGATGACAGAAGAAATTTAAGCCGAGGTTGACTCGCAACTTTTTTGCGTTAGCCCGATTAAGGAAGAATGCTTTATGGTAAGCTGTATTATTTAAATCCTAAACCGTTTTTCTTCGTAAAAATCTATTTACATCCAAAGATTTATGGTTCAAATCCGTATCTTTTTCCGTGAAAGTAGAGCTAACGAAATCAACGCAGTGCCGGCTAACCCCCGAAATCCGACAGCTGTCTGGTTACATCTAGTTATGTCTGCTTTTATCCGCTCGTATCCAGTTAAAGGCGGTTATTGCGCGTCGATCATAAATTTTACGCGGCCAATAACGTCGGGACGCCTAGTGGGGGGTGGCTGGAGGTCGGCTGTGTTGGAGTAAATTGAACAGAAATTACGGAGACTAGGAGCTAAGTGCTCTGTTGCACAAATGGTTTTAGTGAAGTTGAACTGAGTTTCACGCGGGTTAGCTGATGACGATGATTGTGAACCGATATAGACGTATGTTTTGCACCTGAGCGAGCTGGCTGCCTATTGGATATGGATATTTATGAGGGTTAAAACAAACGACCTTGAATTACGTCTGTACATCGGCATTGTAAAAACATTGCATCGTACCTGTTGTTTATGTTTATGTTTACCATACTTTTTAATATTTAAACCAAAAATATGTCATGGAAAATTTTAACATTTATGGTAAATCAACGTTAAGTCAATAGATGTGACAATAAAGTGAACATATATATACGTTTTGTCACGTGAGTTCATCTAAAATATCTTATGTTTACGTTTTTAGCTTTACGTTACACCGTTATAAAACTTGATAAATGGACAACATTTCATTTTCTTTACCCTATATTTTTATTAGTTATTCGGAAAGTTTATAGAAAATTAGGGGACCCGTATTTTTTTATTTTGTATGTACATCAATTTTTGCATGTTATTTTTAACTTTAAAGTTAATTATTTTAAAACCGGAAGTGACGTCACATATTAGCCTCAATTTTTATTTTTGTCTATTGCCTGAGTCTCGCAAAAAAACATAAATGACACTGACAAGTGACATTTAAACTTTGTTTACATGCCAACCAACAAATGGGTCATTTTCAAATAACCTTGATATTTCTGATGATGGAAAGTAGGTACTTATCATGTAAAAAAATAAGCAGAAGCATTTTTTCAGCTGTGTAGGCGGTGGCATGCTCTGGGACATATTATATAGAGTTCATCTCTTAATAATAAATATAAAAAATTGTCAGAAAGTGTCAGAACAGAATTAATGAAAATGACCCAAATAAACAACAACGTCACGATAAAACGTCAACGTCAATCAAAAATGAAAGTGACAGTTACTTTGTTTTTAAATCTATAGGCTTTGATCATCAAAATGCATCGCACCTGATGCATGACGTCATCAGCACTTTTTTACTATTTTATGATTTTCTCGAAAATGATACATCCAAAAAATACAAAAACATTTTGTTTGTGGCCTTTAGAGCTAAATCTCGAAATGGTTTTCGATTTATAGCAGCTTTAGTTTTTTGAAATGTTGTCCATTAACTTTTAAATAAAAACGCCCGTTTTCTGCCATCTCTCAAACACAATCACACTAAAATAAAGTATTAATGTAGGTATAAACCGACCAATATTCGCCCCAACGAGCTTTGAACTGTACATAGCATAATATTTTCTCGCAACGACCGCGAACAATACACAACATCAAAGACAGACGCGCCCCATTCGCAGCTCTCAATCGCCCCTTATTCTGAACGGCACACTTATCGGCTAAACTGAAGGAAACATACAGTATTAGAGAGCAGAATAAAAGTTGCAAAACTACACTCTCTATCTACGTCACGGGCTGAGCTAGATGCACATTTGCTATTTGCAACGTGCAATATTTATTTTCCTCTCTCGAAATCGGTGCGTTTGATTTTGGCTACCGATCTCGGAGATTTCAACCGAACGTAACACATAACTCCAATATTATGTACCTATTAACAATTCTTTTCGTTAAGAAGATTCATAAATCATACTATCTAGTACCTACTGAGTAAATAATACCTAACTGTTGCTACTGAAAGCGGAAGACCTGTGAAGAAGACCGAAGCACCTTGATAGTGTAGGCTGAAAATGATGACGTCATCTTATAAATACCATTCATACATTCATATCATCAATGTCTTTCACCATAACCATTGAAAATCACTACTTATGCCGACAACCGACGTATCGTCTCCACAAACTCTTAAGATGTTTAGTAAATATCCCGCCCGCCGTCTCGCCCGTGTTTACTTCGATGCTTTCCTCACCTCACAGAGCATCATTGTTCACCGCAATACATCCTGCATGTACAGTACAATGTATGTTTTTATCCACCTAGTGTCTCTAGGACCGTTCCTGTGTAGACTGGAGTCAATGTTTGCGCGATATGAAGCCTTAGCTGTAGTGCAGCAGGGCCGTTTTTTGATTGGAGAGCAGCTGACTTTGAAAATATGGTTTTATCGCGTCTGAATCGTCTTTGGTCGCTGGAGCGTGAAGTCGCGATTATGCGTACAAGTAGCTCGCGTAAAAGTTACTTACTGATCGTTTGAACCTGCTCTAGATAGTACCTTATTATACTCCCGAGCAATGCAAATGTTCCATTGGATGCAATGTCAATGGCAGGATGGAACTTTTTCATTGCTCATGATTGCAGTAGGTACGTCATTTCAAACATAAAAATAACTACTCTTTTTCCAGTTGGCTGTTATTAAACGTTCGTTAAAAAAGCATTTCTATCTATTGATTCGGGTTATTAAAAATGTAGCACGTTACATTTAGTTTTTTTTGTTGTTATTGAAGCGGTTTTGCAATTTTATTATTAAACTCTACACCACGTGCTCTTTATTATAAAAATATGGAACAAAAATATAAACGACACGTGTATTATTTAATTGGGGCTTTTATAGAGATAGCCGGCAATAATTGAGATCGTGGGAGACTTTAATATTGAATGTAAATATTGGCTCTCAGCTCTAATTGAGTTTGTTCAGTTACTACGTTATTTACCAAATATCTGCTAAGTTGTTTATGTAAGTTAAAAAATATATCGAATATAGTAATGTGATATAGATAACGATAGTTACATACTTAACTCAAATGTAATTTGTTATTGTAAACACACGCTTATAATTATAATATCTTAAATTAAACTTGAATGTTTGTACTAAATTCTTGCCACTTTTGCTTGTGTTTTTTTTTCTAATTAATTTAATATAATACAGATGTGCTTTAGATAGTTACTTATTTGTATAATTAAGTACATGATTTAGTAAGTTTTAAACCAAAACTTTAACAAAGTGATGCGTAGTCTAAAGTCAACTCTACACCATTGTGTTGTGAGACCATTCATTATAATAAAAGACCATTCATTATAATATTTAAGTAAAATTAAAAGAAAACCAACATGCAAAGATGAGCCGTAGCTACAAGCAACACCTACCTAGGTTGTTACCATTGAAAACAACCTCTAATATAATAATAACACTTTTGTTCGCAAATAATCTGGATACAAAATATTACAACGTATAACTTCGGTCGTTTTGCAACAAAACGCTTGTTATTTGAATAACATCGTTTCTCTGTTATCGCGGGTTTATCGACGCCGTATCGGTCGAACGCCGATATATATTCGTGATAAAAGTGGACTGTTCTATTTACTCTGTGCTAGGTCTTTCACCCATGGCTGAAAAGAAGACTGTCATAAGTTCCCTGTGTGAATTAGGACCGAGGAATCCGACTAATCAGATCAAAGTTGTAAACAATGTGATAATTATGACAAATGAAAAATCCCAAAAATACGTTGGAACAGGGGGTCACTGTAACCACGCACGCATGTACAGTCAAACTATAAAGTCCTGACTTCAAAGAGTGAGATTTTGCTAAGACTTTTTATGATCATCAGTTATTTACTTACTTTTACATACATTTTAAAAATAAAATACCTACTGATTGATCATGGATTTTTAACGGATTTGTCCTTTAATAAATATAACAGATCGATTAAATACGATCTTAAACAATTAGTTAGGATCCACTTCCGTTTTAACGACTTTATAGTTGGACTGTACATTTTAGTATTAAACATATACCCACTGCATGAAAGCTCTCATTCGTCGGTTTTTTTCGAAACTATAGTGACCCTTCTGTCCATTGTTACAAACTACCTCAGCCCCGATTTACGTCCAAAGCTCTAATCAGTAATCAAATAGCTCTTGTTTAAATGGTCGCAACTTAGCATAGAGTTCAGGAAGTGGGGTCGGTAATCAGGTGCTTACAGGACGGACCAGGCCCTCGTCCTCGAGGTTAATTACCATCCAGACCTCGGGTTGAACCCTATTTACACGCAGCATTTCAATTAATGTATTTTGTTTGTCTATGACGGTTTAAATTTTTGTTTATGGTTATCGGGAATTAATAACTAAAATTTTCGCGGTGTATTTTTATGGCCAATGGTAGTATTTTTCTGTTATTGCAACGTAGAACATAATTTTCATAAGGAAAAAACGATAAATAGGAATCGTGGTTAAACTCTTGAATTGAATTTAAACGATTTTCTATTTGCGGAAGTAGAGTAGACCTATAAATACATCACATCCTGGGTTACTTTTCATCCAGGAATTCCCACGCGAAAAATCATTTATTAAGGCGAAGCTAGCTGTAAAATCTTGTTTCATCTATAAAGTACGTAAACACACAATGCGAAGGTGTAATGTCTGGTCTGTGGCCCACTGTCTAGCACAGGCCACTTTCTAAACAACTGGATCATTATGCTGATTTTATAGCTACAAGTTAATCTGTGATATATGCTAAGTTAGTATCTCGACTACATAAATATGCAATCGTTTGTATAAAGACAAGTGTATGTGGGGTCGGCTATTTGCATTTTGTAGAAGTACCTGTGCGTATCCTAACTCTAACCTATATTAATATTATTATTATTTATTCTTTTATTGCACAATATACAGAAGTAATTATGAGGACTTAATGCTAAAAGCATTTTCTATATCTATGGGTCTGAGGAGTCAGAGACTGACGCTAGTGTTATAATGATCATTCCTTTCACCTAGGTGACAGACCCTAGTCCAGGTCTTGTGTCTGTCACCGACATGATGAACTGGCTGACAAGTCTACAAGTTCCTACTGCAAACTGCAATAGCACAACAACGAAGCCTGAGTAACCATTAGCAGTAGCCTGTAGCCGCATCGGCATGGCTGACACCATCATCATCATCAGTACTGAAATATATACTTGAACAAAAAGTTATGGTCAAGGGTAAAATAAGGTCACGTCGGATGGCACAGGAAGGCCTTGCGCCATGCACTCGAGTCGCGAAATAACAATAAAATTTATGACTCACACATAATTGCCGGTTCCGTAGCGTTCAGTGCTGCAGTGACAATGCCAAATCGTTTCATTTGAGTTATGGCTGGATTCAGTTTTTTTATTAATTAATTATGACATGGTTGCCAAAAGACCGCTTTGTCAATTTAGTGGATTGGAATTAATGTGGTTTGAAAGACTTGTAAGTCTGGAGTAAACGGCGTAAAATGGTCATAATGCAGCATTCTACACCTAGATACCTGTCTAAGGTAGGCTCATCACTATAAATAGAACCAAATAGAAGACCCACGCATAAAAAAAATGATTTAAACACAATTTAGTTGCGTATTCCGTATCAAAAGTTCAAAATGACACAAATTCTAAACACAGTTTCTCTATTAACGTCAAGCTTTCTATGCAACTAAACGCATTGTCAATGTGTTTAAAATGAAGTTGCGGTTAAAAGCAACAAATTGTCTACACACAAAATGCCCACGCGTTGGAATACTTGCTTGTCACTTTATACTGTCACTTGAGACTGGAGAACTTTAAGGGGGAGATATTACCTACTAGCAATTTTAAATTTAGAACTATGTTTTTTTTTATTTGTTTGAAATTTTACTTTATGATTGGCTGGAAAAGCAAATTTTTTGCGTTCCTTATTTCAATTTTGACTTTGATAAAGTTCAAATGTTTAATCCTAATCTAATGCATATTTTTTTTTTACGAAATTTCGAGTGTCTCATGGTACCTATTGTTGGGAAATTTTCACACATTCATTACATTATAAGGACACGTAATAATTTTGTTCTTCAATTCCTTAGTTAAAGGCAACTATTGGACATTGGTGTAAAAATTTTCTATCAAATGGCTTTAGAATTTAGGTTGTTAGCCCGACCAACTACCGCGGCTTATGATTATAATTTCAGAAACAATCAAAATGTTGACCCTAAAGAGTAATTCAAAAGCAAAAAGAAAAAGTAATTTCAAAACCTATTACAATTTGCCAAAATTTACGAAAGTTACGCTGTAAACGTAATAAATTTTCACATTTAGAAAACGAGCGATAGTAAAGGTTTAACGACCTCCGTGACTCGGTGACATTGCCTTAACTAGAAAATCATCTATGTAAACGAAGTCTTAACGACCGTCACATCTCCGCATTGTAAACCATAATGGTGCTATTAATTTGATAGAAAACCTTACTAATTGGGAAAATTTCATGGCATTCAAAAGTACTGCCGCTCACCTAAACCGTTAATATTATCTTTATGATAAAAATAAATTGTGGACATTCAACGATTTGGTGATATTTTTTATGTGCCGTAACGTAATCGCTGTCTGCGCCCGCTGTTGCCTAATCTACGAAATAAGAATAAAACCTTTTCGTCATGGTAGCCTGGTGTCCATAGCTGTTTTAATAAAAATAAAATAAAAATAAAAATCGTTTATTTCAGACAATGAGGTCCATATAAGTATAAAATCAGTCATTAATTATAAATCTTACATTAAATACTTAAAACAATTTAAAAAGAAATGAAATAATATAATATTGAATATTCAGATTAAAATTAATAAATTAAATTAAACTAAATAAACTAAATTACACAAATTAAATTAAATTAAATTGAACTCAGACTAGTCTCTTAAAAGATCATATGACCCTCCTCACCAAGCACTTCCACAGGGAGGACGTCAGGTCATCAGCCACTGTTTTCAGAATGCTGTTGTGACTGTCCCGCACTCTGTTGATCAGGGATACTGTTTTTTTCCGAATGATGGCGTGGAAGCCATCCGTTTGGTATTCGGCAAACATCCCCGATGCACTGCAGAAGCGAGGCAGTCCCAACAGCATTCTAAAGATGTTATTGTATTGGATACGCAGGACATCCAGCGATCTTTTAGTATGGTCTACCCACAGACTCCCGGTGTAGAAACTCTGGCAATACGCCTTAAACAGGGTTAGCTTAACCTCTTCACTACACCGGTAGAATCTGCGGACAAGCATGTTACCCCTGATCGCTAGAGCCCTACGTTCCCTCTCAATATCAGCATCGTCTTTAAGGTCCTCGGCAATGACGTGACCCAGATATTTGAATTTGTTCACCCTTTTTATACTTTTGCCATTCAAAGTGATATAAGGTGAACTATCCTGGCACTTACCGGGGGCCCCAAAGACGATGTACTCACACTTTCTTACATTGTAAGCGAGGCCATGTTCTGCAGCATATCTCTCACAAATTGCCAAGAGCTCTCGAAGACCACCCACAGTTGGGCTCAGCAGCACCATGTCATCCGCGTAGCTTAGGTTATTCACGCTTACGCCCCCTATACTACAGCCAACTCGGGTGCCGCTCAGCCCAACAATGAGGTCGTTAACATATACGTTGAAGAGCTTGGGAGACGTCAACCCCCCTTGCCTCACCCCGCAATCCAACACATATGGCTCCGAGAGGGAGCCAGCCCACCTCACATAGTTTGACTGACTAGAGTACCAGTACTGAAACATACTTATGATTTCCACCGGCACCCCCCTGTCACCTAGCTTACCCCACAGCACGTCATATGAAACTAAGTCAAACGCTTTGGAGAGGTCCAGGAAACAGGCGTATACCGGTGTACTTCGTTTTGTGTAGTACTGAACAGCATGCTTGAGACTTAATATCGCGCTTTCAGTGGAAAGTCCAGATCTGAACCCAAATTGCGCGTCATGTAAGTTCAGGTGTTTTTGAAGGCAAGAATCAAGCAAGCCGTCCAGTACCTTAGCAACAATCGTTGCCAGTGAGATGGGCCGGTAGTTCCCTCTGTCCGAGATATCCCCCGTTCTGTTTTTTACTATGGGCACAACTATGGTCTTCGTCAGGTCCTCTGGCAAATATGAGTGACTGATGCACATAGTAAAAAGCAAAGCGAGTACTCTCGGCAAGTGTACACCAGCATACTTGAGGTGTTCCACACTGAGTCCATCGTGTCCAGGGGATTTACCACCTGTCATTTTCCTAAGGACATCTGTGACCTGTCCAGCAGTAAAATGAGTGAAAGTTTTCTCCTTCCCCACACGGACAGACTCAGCGGGCACCTGCGAGGGCGAGAGACCAAGGAGAGACTGCACTTTAAAGTGAGTCCTAAACATGTTAGCAATGGCAGTAGGCTCATTTTTACCATCTACACACGCTGCGAGGCCAGGCTTAGCTTCTTGCTTCCCAGTAGCTTTCCAAAATTTGCCAAAATTTTTATTGGTCCTGTGTTTAGCCAAAATATCCATTTTCAGTTGGTCCTGGTTATTTTGACACCACTTTAACCGACTTTTAAAAACCTTTCGAGCCTGGCTCATCTCATCAAATACAACGCCACTGGTCGGTCTTTTACATAATACCCAGGTTTCGAAACTCAACCTGGCCTCCGCGTGTGCAGTGTGAACGTGCTTGTTCCAGCCGCACAGATGTCTGCCTTTCCTACTCCCATTGACACGCTCACCACTCGACTCTACGGCCGCGACACAGAGTATAGAGCTTATGTCGCTGTATAATTTGTCCAAGACATGCCTATGTTCAGCCAAGTTGCAGAGTCCACGGCTGCACTCCGTAAATTCAGTTGGAAAATCAATGTCCCGTAGTCTGGAGTTACATAGTTGGCGGTATTTTGTAATCTGGGACTCATCTCTCTCACGCCAAATTACTGAGCTGTGGAAGCCGCCGTCTGACTTGATTTTAGGCCTAACCATCCTAAAATCACACTTGGCAAATATAGGCAAATGGTCAGAGACAAAAACATTCTCCACAATACCTACATCTGTAATGGTTTGCCAAGCCGAGATGGACACTACAAAATGGTCCAGCCACCGTCTACATCCATGGGCCTCACTCACAAATGTATAGCTACCGGAGTCGATACCGAGTTTTTCAATGTCAGCACAAACCCAAGACTGATCACCACAGAAGTCTGACAGCTCCCTGTGGAACGGTTCGTGAGGGTGGGCATTGAAGTCACCTAAAACAAATACTGTCTCAATGTTATCGCTTTCAATTATAGCGTTTATTTTCGCCAGCAACTCAGTGTATAAGGGCAAATTATCTGACGAGTCGGTAGGCATATAAACGGTTACAACAACAATAGACCGCTCGCCAATTGTCGCTCTGATTGCCGCCAGGCGAACACTACTACATTCCAACACAGTTATGCTGTCGAAAATACCTTTTCGCCAGAGAATGGCCACACCCCCATGAGGTCTTCCAACCAGCAAGCCGGCTGACGTATCCACAGCCGACTTCCCAGTATAATCAAATTCATTTGATATAGTACCTAAAAGCGGCAGATCATGGGGAAATAACCAATGCTCCTGAAGAGCCACCAAATCAAAATTCTTACATAGATCTCGTACGTCATCCATTGATCTCTTTACAGATTTACAATTAAAACTTACTAAACTAAAGCATTCATTAAAATTAGAATTATAATTATAATTAAGATTCATTATTATTAAAATATTAATTAGCTTTTACTACCTACATCCTCTGGTTTTGCATTATTATAATTACTAAAACGGACAAATCTTCTGAATATAATGCCATTTGGCCAAAAATTATCATTTAAAAACAAGTCAAGTTTACTTTTACAAACATACAGCTTGTAGGCATTATATTTTTTAACCTTCTTCATATTTATTAATTTTAGCGATACAGTTTCATTGGTTTTGTCCTTTATATAGCATACAATATCGTTTTCCGACGTCTCTTTACTAACGTTTGAGATTAACAGCGGTATCTTAGACTCTTCGGCGGCTTTGAATTTACCGCTCGGCTCATTTATAGCACAACCCTTTTGACCGATAAGCTTATATTGCTTAGCCGATTTATTTCTTACTACAGTCCATTCAGATTTTTCATTAATCACCATTTGATCACAGTTCATGTTTAGGGCCGACACACCCAACTCGCGCGCACACAGTTTTGTATCACAGATCGTGTTTAGTTTGCGCGAAACCGAGGTTAGGTCTACGTTAGTGGAAGAACCTGTCGCAGCCACAGTAGACGCATAGGTAGCTTGATGCGCGTGCTCCGCAGTACAGGCCTCCACGTGCGAAGGTCGTTCCGTCCCGCTTACTCCAGTAGTGACGTCGCGTATGGGACTTGCCCGGTAACTGCTCTCGCTCACTCCGTTCGTAACCGCGGTACTGGCCTCCACGCGCTCTGCAGAATCTTCTATCGCTTTATTTCGTTCCCGTTCGAAAGAGACATCCTTATCTATGCTTGCTTTCAAGGGCGAGTGCCCCGTCAGGTCGTTAGCCTTATTAACAGCTGATAAATCAGGTGATCTAAACTCAGGCATATACTGTAAACCAATCGGACCACTGTCAAGCTGGAAACTGATATTTTGAAAGCATGGATTTCTTTTGTTAACATTAACATTTGTCGACGCATTATTTTCAATTAAAGAGGCATTTTTCATATGCATGACTTCCTGCTGGAGTTTTTCAAATTTTTCAGTACTTACGACTTTCTCCTCCAAGGCAACAAGTTGATTTTTTAGATATAAAATATCCTTCAGGAGCCGGGTCACATCAACATGATCGAAAGTGACCGGAGGGAGTTTATGTAAGTTCTGGGCCACAAAAATAGGGAAAATCTCTGGTTTAGCACTCTTCATCAGGGATATTATGTCATCTAGATCTCTAGACATTCTTTTCTTCCCTTCCTTACGGCGAACTGGCATCTTCTTCCCACTTGGCAATGACTCAAACAGCAGTGTTTTGGCTTTTACAATTTCCTCCTCCGAAAAAGCAGTAGTACACAGCTGATGCATACTTTCTTCATCCATGAAGTCCATGACATTTCGAATAAACGCCAAAAGCTCACTAATAACAACATTGCAATTTGCACATTTCACAGTTTTAGAGGTCATTGTCCTCACAATCGGGTCACTGTCTCGCGATTAGCGACGCGTCCGCCGGGCATTACTTTGCGCAGGTGACTGATGATGTTTAATGATGGCTACTATTAATTTACTTAAAAAAATGATAAGGGCCTATCACTATACAGTGCCACAAACTTATCTGTTCCGGTGAGAGCGAACTAAATTGATCCATATCTCATTACTTACTTATGAATTGTATATTGTAAAAGATTAGATGGGTTTATTAACACCGCAAGAGCGAATTAACACCAACGCGCCAACTTAAAATCTTATAGAATTAAGAAATATTAGACATTTATGTGAACTCTCACCGGAACAGATAAGTTTGTGGCACTGTACCATCTTGACAACCTTTTGCCCCAAAATAGCTGCCACCACTCCGCCTACTGCTGCAGTTAAAAAATCTGCGTCGTTTACAAAAAGCGCAATCACCATAATAAAATGGCCTCTTTATTGACCGCACTTAACACATGAGAACAAAAGTCGTAATAGGCAGGTGTTGTCGATGATTGCCGTGGAACAATGGTTGCTTATTATTATTTTATCGCCACCATTGAAGCCGCGGCACAGTCATTTTGCTGAATAAAGAGGGATGTCGGTATTTATGCCATATTGAGTATTATAGAGCTTCTGCACGTAAAACGCAGTGGAAATAAAAATGCGAGCAATGAAAAAGTACCAAATACCTATGTAAGTTTCTAGGTCATTGGGACTTTAGCGTTGTTCGCGAGTGTTACTTATATAAATAGGTATTATTGTTTAGGCCTAAAATCCTTCCTTCATTGGAAGGAGACCCGTGCCCAGCAGTGGGGACGTGATGGGTCGTGCTGACTGCATTGTTTAGTTCGCAGACCAGAACATTCGATACCTAAGTACCTACGTATTAAAATAACTTGTGAGTAATGCTCGATAAGCGATAAGACTCGAGGTGTTAAGACTGCTGAATCAAGGCTGTTGTTCTCGGAATTGAATGTTTACAGTTGTTATCGCTGAGGAAGTCGTTCTGAATGAAACTGATTCTTCCATTCTGTTGCGAAAATCATAATAATATTATTGTCGTCACACTAACAGTTTCATATGTACGTATATTTTTAACGCCCTGACAAAAGAAATGTCTCTGTTCTGCTCCCAAACGGCTGAAACGACTTTTGATTAGTTTTTTCTGGTATTAGTAATGTTACCTTGAGTGTTCTTAGCCATATTTTGCCAAAATCGGCCGTTCAAAAGTTATACGGCTTTTAGAGTTGAATGTCGGGCAATTTTTAACGGTGGTTAGGTTATTTGGTTATTTTCATTACTTATTTGGTCAAGAGACCAGAACTAGGCTACTCTAGAAGTACCTGTCTGCCTTCATGAAATGAAATGAAATATTTATTTGAGTATACAAGGTATAGGTCATAGGTACCTACCTAATAACACGGATATACGGATTATCTAGGGCCCACTATGACTCCACAACGCCCCACGTCACATGCACGCACTCCGTGATGATTGAATACGTATTTGCACGCGTGAGTGTCTCCACAGGATTACCCCACTACACCTGGTCCTCTGAACCTAAACAAAAACAACCCTTCCCCACTCAGCATACGGATCAAGGAAAGCAAAGCTACAGGTCACATAATTATGAACGGACGTAGTACTGTTTAGTAGATGATTTTAGTTCACTGATCAATTTCTAACAGGATTAGGCCTAGGCTAGCTGCTAAACCTAGGCAGTGGGTCAATTGGATTAACTGATAAGGTTTGGATCGCTCTGCTCAAATTCAGAGTGCATTTGAGCTTCTTATGGGAAGTTTCGAATTTATATTAATATCCATTTCATTGAAATTTTCAGGTGTGCTTATAGAAATGTAAAATGTGATCCCAGATACTTACATTTATTAAATAGAATAGTAGTGATATTCCACTTTATTTGTACCTACCTTAATATGTAAAAGAGTTAAGCGGTCTGACTTACGTGTGAATGTGTGTTTGCGTGTGTGTCGGCTCGTCGTAACATAAACTTTTGACTTACTTAGGGTGCCTCATTTTTTAGTAAGGAAGCTTCCTTCTGCCTTTTTTTCTACTTCGATGCTTTTAGCTTTCGATTACCCCCCATGGAATACCGTCATAGACAAAACACTATCGATACGGTGAGCGACTGAAACAAAACAAAGCTGTTGTCAACGACCAAAAAACAAAGAACAGCGACACATCCAGCAGAAGTGACAGTTTTTCATCAACACCCGCTTGCGCCCGCTTACCCGACAAGGATCGTCTGTCGGTGCGAATCTTTTCACTTCGCATATGAAATCTGCGGTACTGGCGCTGTAACTTAACACCGAACCAAAGAACAAGGAAGTGTAGATTGGTCACATAGATTCATGTACTTATATGATATACCTGCTGTATTATTATTTTATTTGAAAAATATTTGCTCCTCCATGGTAAAAACTCCAAGTGGTAAAAATGACCATCAAAATTTATATGGAGAAGCAAAGGAGGACAGGCAAAATGTATGGAAGCTGGTCCAAGGACCAATATCGACGTGAAATGTCGCTAGAAAAATATTTCATACCCACTAATTATGGGCTTAGGCGTTTCTAAAAAAATATGTCGTGAAACTACGTGTACATTGGTTAAGTTGCCAGGGAGCAACTCATATTCGTGCTTAGGTTTACATACACCAGAAAGGAACTCTACACCCTTATTATTACCATAATCAGCCCGTATTCGTTATCTTCTAGAGATACGCCTCTCCGAATCAGCGGCACAACAACTGCTACCCCTCACAACAACTTTACCCGTATGTCACATCTGCAAACTTTCTCCCAACTCTTTGACGCATCGTGAAACCAGAGCGCTGCGGTGACGACTACTCTCTACAGTGCCCTTCAGTTGAGGCTCATAAATATTACTATTATTACTCTAGTTTAGAACTTTAGTAGTGAATTCGAGCATGTAGAGCAAAAATTGTGCGGTGGTTTGTTTTCGATTGTCATTAGGTTGAACCGTGGTTGAACTTATAACGGTTTGACAGTTAGTTTCCTTTTAGTATAACTACTAGTGAACCTAGTAGTCTACTACACAAAAAGTAATCGAAGCTTACGCTTACGCACTTCAGTACGGTCATGCGCAGAGAAACCTGACCCACCTCTCATAGTAGCAAAGCTTCTGAGAGGGGTCAGATTTTTCTGCCTTATACTACCAAGGACTATGCAGGTAAATTTTTCAGAAAGAAAGAAAGAAAGAAAAGACATTTATTTAGAGCTACACGAATACACCACTTACACAGAAAAACAATTTACATATACGCTAATAACACAAACACAGGATAGTACACAAAAACACAAAACAAAAAAATTGTTAAGATACATACAAAAAATAAAAAAATAAAAAATACACAAGAAACAAATAAGGAGTACCTAGCGAGTCTGTGTTTGTGGTGCATCAGCGCAGCGCCAAAAAGGCCCCGAGCTCAGCATATGCTACACGTACATAAATACACCTGCAGCGCTGATTTTCAGCAGGGACCCTTCCCGTGACTCACTGTCACTCTATGGCTCTAGCTAGACTGACTGTAGCTAAAGGTTAGACGCTTCCCCAAACCTTGCTCGACATTGCAGGACCTCGTTTCAGCCGTCACACATACACACATTCACACTCATACACACAAACACACATTCACACACACATATCGGCAACAGTTCCCCTCGCTTAGCACTGAGCTACGAAGCTCTTAGGTTTTTCTTCCAGTGTCCCAAGCGATATACAGGGTGTCCCAAAAGTCAACGTCATCCCTTAAAGGGCTGAGAGGTCAGCTCATGAGAGGCCAGAATATCACAATATGACCTTAGTAAAAACTCGATAATTTTCGAGATATTGACACTTTTATAAATTTGCTGAAAATTGACACCTTGGATCAGTGTTTTGCGTGCCGCCGGTACAAAAATCCATATTGTTAGAATTTGTTTGGTGTTGCATCACCCTGTATAGCCCTGCTATTGATCGCAGTCAAAAAAAATATCGAGTAATGCTGTATGTTTAAAAAAACACGGTTTTCAAAGTCATGAAAGGTAATCGTATTTTTTTATAAACAATTTTGACTCTACATACTGTAAAAAACCGGCCAAGTGCGAGTCGGGCTCGCGCACAAAGGGTTCCGTAGCAGCAAAATTACAGTTAAATCAACCTATCTCAAAAACTATAAGAGATACTTTGATCAAACCAAAAATCGTTGAAAGAGTTAATTAGCATGCATCACCTCTATTTTTTTTAGAATTTTATACCCCGTAGTTATAAAAATAGAGGGGGGGGGACATACTTTTTACGACTTTGAGAGCTGATATCTCAAAAACCGTTCACTTTAAGAAAAATGTTTTTTAGAAAACTTTATATCATTTTAAAAGACCTTTCCATTGATACCCCACAAGGGTATGTACATCGAAAAAAAAAATTTCATCCCTCAGTTACATGTATGGGGGGCCCCACCCCCAATTCTTTTTTTTACTATTTAGTGTCATATTTTTGTAGCGGTTCATACAACACATATTCCCATCAAATTTCATCACTGTAGTACTTATAGTTTCCGAGTAAATCGGCTGTGACAGACGGACAGACGGACAGACGGACATGACGAAACTATAAGGGTTCCGTTTTTGCCATTTTGGCTACGGAACCCTAAAAAAATATACCACGCAAACCTGGCACCTTATTCGAAAAGATTGCTCATTTAATGCAGTTTCCAAAATGGTATGAAACGTTGCTATTGTTTCAATTAACAAAAAAGTTATTGCTATTTTAGTACAAAACGACCTCGACGAACGAAAATAGCGAGCTAGAGCGTGACGTCGTGGTTTTTGTCCCCTCGAGCTCGAATCGTGATAATTCTCATTTCTATGTTTTCATAAACCTCGTACGAATAAGATGGATGTCAGAGCGAAATAAAATTTAAAGAAATACGATTAGTTTTATCTTTGTTTTTACACTCACGGGCAATGAAAAGGTTCCACTGAGAAAAACACCAAATTACTACTAAACTGAAAAGTCTAGCTTAATGACGCCTTCTGCAACATAGAAGTACATTTATCAGAGAATCAGGATATTACCAAAAACATGAACACGTAACCTAAAGCTATGCTATAAACACAGTGGTTAACCGCCCCTAGTATTCATCTCATACGTAAGCCAGAGTTGCCTCTACACGTCGATCACGCACTCGAGACTAGTGCGAGTTGAGTAGTCGTCGTTGACGTCGACGTTGACGCAATGTTGGACGGAATCCACCGGTGACAGCTCACGACATGTATTATCTTGATTCTGGAGCAATATTGGGGAATTTACGCTAAGGATGGAAGGTATTTGAATTGGTTTTTTTAGTGCGGGGGATAAAGAAAAAACGATATTGTTCATCTAAGTGTATTTAACAAATAAAGAATATTACCTTCTTCTATCTATTTTATCTACTTACTTATACAAATACTCAGGTATAACAAATCTTTGTAAACACTTACTGTACCTAACTGAAACTTTGTCCATCAGCACTTAATGGATCTAATTACATCACAAACTGAAAGCCTCAAATCTCTCTTGTTCACAGAATTTCGAATTTCTATCAATAATGACTTCGAATTCGACTTAACGGAAAATTATTCTGCCTGCAATACTTACCTTGTTTCCCAGCCTTTGTTTATGTATGGGTATTAACTAGTAAATTATTAAATATAAGTAGCTTAATGTTCTCTACATTACAATTAAACCGACGACCGAATGGCGTAGTGGTTAGTGACCCGACTACTGAGCCGAAGGTTCCGGGTTCGATTCCCGGCTGGGGCAGATATTTGTTTAAACACAGATATTTGTTCCCGGGTCTTGGATGTGCCCGTAAAATGGCAATAGGCCCGCCCCCTATTACATTGGGACTAACATAACACTGGCGAAAAGTGGGTGCAGCAATGCATCTCTGCCTACCCCGCAAGAGAGTAGGTACATTAGTACACGGCGTGAGTGTGTGTGTTTTATTACAATTAAACAAAGCTTTAAATACACAAAATGTAACAGAACATAGTATTCTTTTTCTACGTATTTTTGTTTCGCTTCACTGTTTTTATTTAACTAGATATGTACCCAACTTCAGTATAAAAAGAACATCAAAGGCATTCATTCATACTGCACGGCGTCCCTACTCGCTAAGCTATTCAATTCACTAAATTAAAATTACGGCGTACACTTACCGTGGACGGATTCTAGACCCCGCCTCGATGTTCAACCATTTTCTAATTGAGAAAAAAAAATTGTATTAGGTAGGTAGTATAACCCGCGGTTTAAAGGTAAAGGTAGTTCAAAAGTGGTATTCTAAGCCGCTTTTGTAACACCATGTATTCAAATTAAAACTGAATATTCTAACTTAATATCCAACCATAAAATTATATTTCCACTTTCCCTAGACTCTAAACACAATATTACAAACCTACAACACCCCTCATTTCCGGTGCAATGTGTAAAATAATATAAATTGCATTGCGCCACACTCAGGCATGAAATTCCGAAAAGTAGGCCTTTTGGTTGCTGGAGTGTCGTTGAGAGCGAGGGGCGTCCCACGCCACATTTCCACGTTTTCCTATAGAAATGTTTGGTTTAATGATGTGATGTTTTTGTATGAGTTTTCTCACTAATTATGGCGTTGTTTTTGTTCCAGGTATGTTGCTTCTGGCGGTGAGAGTCCCCCTTGCGAGTTTCGGTTTATGTAGGTACCTATATACTTTCAATTGTATATATTGTCAGTCAGTGTGTCAGTGGTAATCCAGCTATATATATTATATGGTAAATAAAATATAAAGGTAAATACCTACAATATTTTTGTAGAGTGAATATCTGAATATAAAAACTTAACAGGGTAGGTACGTTGAAGCTTAAATTTATGAATCAATGAATTTTCCACGAAAAATGTAATGCAACTATAGCGCCAAAATATTTCCTTGAAACAATAAATGTTATCTAAAATTAGCATCGAAGCTTAACCAAATTATCAAGCCCAGAGTATTTCGCTAACTTTCACAATCCAACTTCGGCTTTTCAAATATGCCACTGTAACCGCGTTTAGTCAATGTATTTCGACATTTAACTCTCACTGAATAAGGTTCACTTGGTATGCACGTAAAAATGTTAATCCATTGTTTTGACAAATGATTATTGGTGTTTTCCTAATTGGGCATTCGTTTTGTGGACTCGATCGCGGTATTGGCTGCGCTGTCATTTGTTTGTGTTTGGACAAGAAATTTCGCGAGTTTACACAACTGATTGCGCCCAATGAGCTACTCTGTGACGTGCATGCGAAATAACGGCCATCCGAAAGGGTTCTAAATTTAAATTTCAAGGGTCGAAACTCGAAGGGTCTGTCTAGAACTAACCGCACTTTTTATAGAATGATACTGACAATTATTGGCGCGTTGGAAAATTATTGCAGACATTCTATCAATGAAGAGCCAGTAAAACGGAATAATCAAATAGGGAACAATAAGCAGTATAATGAAAGCATAATTACCAACATGAAGCGACCGTGCTCAGTCAACACCAGTTAAATTATTAACGGAACGCGGAGAATCGATGTTTTTGTCCTACAGAATCGAGTCAATAATCGATTCGGGCCGTATTTGTGTGCTATGTTTGCTCGTTTGGTCC
Organism: Plutella xylostella; assembly: GCF_932276165.1. Lineage (NCBI taxonomy): Eukaryota > Metazoa > Arthropoda > Insecta > Lepidoptera > Plutellidae > Plutella > Plutella xylostella. The sequence continues at coordinate 1,753,031 of NC_063984.1, read as the reverse complement.
CACTGATTGCAAACGTCAAACTGAATAATGGCGTAGAATTATTACCGGAAAATTTTGTGTTTACCCTGTTTGTTGACGTGACTGTAACGATTTACATACTTGTTACGAGTGCAAGCCCTCTCTACAACATATTTCGTCATACCCATATTCAAAGGAACTGTATTGTGATTGCTTCATTATTCATTTAGTGCTGACAAGTAAATTCCAAAAGTTCCGTGGGACAGTTTTTAGTGTTAAAGGTGTCTTTGTGCTCCAATCGTGGTAGCCGAAGGTCAATCCTCTGATCATCGAGATCAGATAGTTATAAATTAGTTTTAATCACTTCTATGTAATCATTTATTAATTAATTAAATATCTCAAAAATCAATTTGAGTTTTTTTAAAAACCCTCTTCGGCGTCCAGTTATCGTAATTGGCGCAGTCGACGGAGAGGTAGTCGAGTCAGTGAATCCAACTTCGATCTACTGATAGCAGCATCGCCGCCGCGTTGACTATCTCTACGAACCTACAAGTGTCGCCGACAGAGGACCCACCCGCGTCTTCATCCGAACCTCGATGAGCCCAGGCGCTATGCAGAATCATCTGTTAATGTGAGTAGCACAATATTCCTATTAGTTGCTATTCCCATTCCCTACCCATTAAGATCCTATTTTTAACTAGTAGTAAATTAAAGTAGTAAAAATTTTCCACCCAAGGAGTAATAAGGGTTCTAAACCCAGTACAACTAGCCTTCGACAATCTTTTAGATTTCATAAACACCTATTAGATCAATTAGAAGAGTTAGAAGAAGACTCAGAGATGGAGAGTAGAACACCCTCCAGTACTCCGAGTGTAGTATCAGAAGGACGTCCTAGCAACATGCACGACGTCACAGACCAAATTTGGAGAGCTCTTAGGTTAGTTCCTGAATTTAATGGTAACACTAACGTGCTGGTCAGATTTTTAGACATTTGCGATCAACTGATCTTAAATTATATAAACCCAGCCCCTGGAAATGAACTTACTAACTCAGCCCTTTTGAATGGTATCCTCAATAAAATCACGGGACCCGCTGCTGGAATGCTAGCAACAAATGGCATTCCCAGGGACTGGAATGGCATAAGAAATGCCCTCATTAATAGTTTTTCGGATCACAGAGACGAAACAGCATTATATACCGACTTATCTATGTTAACCCAAAAATCTGACACCCCCCAAGTATACTATGAGCGTGTACAAAATCTACTAAGTACCATCATGACCTATGTAGAACTGCATGAATCCGTTTCAACAACTGTTGAAGCTAAGCGCGAACTATATAAAAAACTAGCTTTACAAACCTATATTCGTGGGTTAAGCGAGCCACTTGGTTCTCGCATTCGTTGCATGCGTCCTGATTCACTCGAAAAAGCATTAGAATTTGCCCAAGAAGAATTAAATGTCATGTACTTGCAAAGTAAAAATAATTATGGCACCAATCCTAGGAAACAATCTATGTACAACTCGCAAGACCATTTCCCCAGTGCAAATCAATTATTTAATCACCCGTTTAAAGGACAATTTAGGCCTAATATCATGGTACCAATGCAGAATATTAATTCTAACTTTTCACCAAAATTCAATCAGCAACAACAACCACAAGTGCCGAATTTCAGACCTCCTTTTCAGGGTATTTCTAGGACACAGCAAATGATGAAAGCATTACCCCGATCTAACATGAGCACAGGGTTTAAGATTCCCCCCCGCCCTAACATGCACCAACCCATTTACAGCGTTCAACAGCAATACCCTAGGCCTATGAGTGGCGTGACTCACCCACCCGCCCGTACGCTGCCTCCTACACCGCAGTACCGTCAGCAGCAGCAGCTTAATGTTAATGAAACATGTGACCCTTATTTCAGCGACTTCGACTATGCTACAGACAATTACTATGAATACTGTCCAGAAACTTACATAACTGACTATAACTATGACCAAAACGTAGTTACTATTAGCGAACCACAGACTGAAAATTTTACCCAAAACGAGGAAAATTTTTGCAAGGACCAGTTGAATACGGCCCCAGAATAGAACTTAATTCACAGAATAAGCGTAACTTACCGTACATCCAAATCAATAACCCACCATTAAAATTATTGATCGATACAGGCGCGAATAAATCTTTCATCAGCCCCGAAGCAGTACAAAGCTTTTTTGCCGACATTACCCCCGATTATGATCCGTTCACAGTGACCAACATTCACGCGACAACCCAAAATCATTATTCTATAACCATCCCATGTTTTTCGGAAATCAAAGACGAAAAACCAATCAAACTCTATATCTATCGATTTCATGAGTACTTTGATGGATTGATTGGATGCGACCTGCTGGAACAGTGGCATTCAAAAATTGACCTTAAGTCCCGATCATTAAAGACTGAATATACAGAAAATCCCATTTACATGTATCAATCAGGACAAAGTACTAACTTACTTGAAGTTATCATACCCGCACAGTCCACCCAACTAATACATGTGCCGATTGACATTTCTGAAGGAGACGTTTCTATTGACGGACAAACGATTAGTGGTTGTAATATCATAGACTGTTTGTCTACTGCCAAAAATAGTCATGCCCTAATAGAAATTTCCAACCCGACCCACAATGACCAAATTTTCACCCTAAGCGAACCAATGCGCGCACATATATTTAGCGAACAGACTATGCCATGCACTTATTATAACAATGGCAAGACCGAGCGATTCCAAGAAGTCCTATCGCGGTTGCGCACCGACCATTTGAACCCAGAGGAGAAAGCCAACTTATTATCATTATGTAATGAGTACTCTGACATTTTTTATTTAGAAAACGAGCCTTTGACTTTTACCAACCAAATCAAACACAAAATTATCACAAAAGACGAAATCCCGGTACATAGCAAAACCTATAGGTACCCTTACATTCATAGGGAGGAAGTTAAGAATCAGATAGACAAAATGCTTAGCCAAGGCATAATTAGGCCCTCATCATCTGCTTGGAATGCACCAATATGGATCGTACCCAAGAAAGCCGATGCATCTGGCAAAATAAAGCACAGATTAGTAGTTGACTTTAGGAAGCTCAACGAAAAGACCGTGGATGACAAGTACCCCATCCCTAATATCTCAGACATCTTAGATAAGCTAGGAAGATGTAACTATTTTTCTAGCATAGATCTTTGTAGTGGATTTTACCAAGTTGAAATGGATCCAGCAGACATCCACAAGACTGGATTCAGCGTAGCCGACGGCCATGGGCACTACGAATTTCTCCGTATGCCCATGGGTCTTAAGAACAGCCCTTCCACATTCCAAAGAGTGATGGACAACATCCTCAGAGGCCTCCAGAATGTGATTTGTGTAGTTTACTTGGATGACATATTAGTCTTCAGTACTTCACTGCAAGAACACGTAGTTAACCTCGGAAAAGTATTTGACAGACTCAGACAATCTAACTTCAAAATTCAAATGGACAAGTCCGAATTTTTAAAACGCGAGACCCCATATTTAGGACATGTGATTACACCCGAGGGAGTGAAACCCAACCCACAGAAAATTTCGGCAATAACTAAATATCCCATCCCCAGGACCCCCAGACAAATAAAAGGTTTTCTCGGGCTATTAGGATACTATAGGCGTTTTATCCCCGACTTCGCTCGTCTAACCAAACCGCTAACTGCTTGTTTGAAAAAAGGCGCGAAAATTAATTTGTCACCCGACTACGTAAAGTGTTTCGAACACTGTAAAACTTTACTGACTAATGATCCCGTACTTATCTACCCAGACTTTAGTAAAGAGTTTCTATTAACCACCGACGCCAGTAACGTGGCCCTAGGAGCGATTTTGTCGCAGGGACCAATTGGGTCTGACCGACCAATAGCTTATGCGTCAAGAACGCTTAACGATAGTGAGCTTAACTACTCCACTATCGAAAAGGAACTCCTCGCTATTGTGTGGGCCGTTAAATACTTTCGGCCCTACCTTTTTGGCAGAAAATTTAAAATAATCACCGACCATAAGCCGTTGCAGTGGCTTATGAATCTTAAAGAGCCCAATCCACGCCTTACTAGATGGCGACTCAGCTTATCAGCCTATGATTATACTATTATATATAAAAAAGGGAAAAATAATACGAACGCGGATGCACTATCCCGGATCGAAATTAATAATAATGAATTAGAGTCAGTAGTTGTGAACATAAGCTCTAGTTCATCATCCAGACGGTCATCCCTTACCTTGTCCGCCCCAGATGAAAGACCATTGCGGAGTCAATCTTCAACTGATACCGCCCCCAGTCAAAACCCAATTTTCGATGACGACTTACAGAATGACTTACCCGTAACTACAGCTCACACTAGTGTAGAAGATCCCATTTTAGAAATACCTTCTACTGATGACCCCCTGAATAAATTCAAAAGACAAATTCACATTAAAATTGTCAATAAAATCAATAAAGCGAAACCAAAAACCACAAAACCATTCGATAATTTTCAAAAAACCATAATAGAAGTCAGCGAGAATTCATTCGAAAATGACATAATTTCAGTGGCAAAAAATCATATTGACCCCAAATTCAAGACAGCAATCCTGGTAGAACCGTTAGATAAAATGTATACTATCGTCCCGATTTTACAAAAAACTATACAGAGTTCATCCCTTAACCTCGTCCTAGTTAAAAGAGAACTACAAGATATAACCGACTACTTAGTACAACAGGACATCATATCTAAGTATCACACAGGAAAAACCAACCACCGTGGCATAAATGAAACACACCTCTCTTTATCTCAAAGATATTTCTGGCCAAAGTTAAAAGAGAGTGTCACAAAATTTATTAATGAATGTTCAATATGTGGACGAGCAAAGTACGATCGTGCACCCCCGCGTCAGCAATTTCAGATTGTTCCCCCGCCCTCAAAGCCATTTCAAATAATCCACATGGATGTGTTAACTATTGAGCACGAAAAATACTTAACCATAATCGATACATTTTCAAAATACGCCCAAGCGTACCGGTTACCAGATTGTACCGCCCCGAACATAGTAAAAGCTCTTATCTTATTCAGTAGTCATCACGGTTTTCCCCTTACTTGCACAACAGACAACGGAACTGAATTTAATAATCAAGTCGTAAGCGAATTCCTCAAATTGCACAAGATACATCACCACACCACAGCAGCACACGCCCCAAACGAGAACGGCGCCATAGAACGTTTTCATAGTACACTGCTTGAACACCTGAGATTACTAAGATTACAATACCGAAACGAGCCCGTGTCGAACCTTATCCCAATAGCACTAATAGCGTATAACAGTTCAACACATAGTTTGACCAAAGCTAGACCATTCGAATTAATAACTGGACATTACGATCCTAGAGACCCCACTGACTTAGATTTGAATCTAAGATTATACCAACAGTACATACAAGATCACCGTCGAGCAATGGAAACAGTATATGGTGTCATTCATGAGTCTTCACTGTCAAACCGCGAGTCCTTAATGACACAGCGAAACATTAGCCGTGAACCTCTAGTAGACTATGACGTCAACCAGGAGATATATATTCGAAACCCTGCCGCACAGCGACAAAAGCTCGCCCCGCGATACACTCACGATAAAGTCGTAACAAACTTACCTATACACATCTATACATCAAAAAAGCGCGGACGCATCGCTAAAGCTAGAATTAAAAGGCCTAATAAAACTCAATTGTTACAGACCGATAATGACCCTAATGGTGGTCCAAGCACAAGCCGACCGTCCACAAGCAACCAACATCCGACTTGACAGTTTAGCTGACAGCCCTGGACTACTACCCTTCAGACTTGGCCCCACTAAAATTATTTCCCACTACCACACATTCCTTGAAGAGATAGACCTTGAAAAAATAGACCAACAAATAGATCTTATAAAACTTCAACTTACTGACTTAGCTAACAGGATTCCAAATCAGCACTTCCTATCTTTTAAATACATTATCTTTCACTTAACTAATAGACTAAACGAAATTTCAACTAAAATCAGCACTTTTGAACCCATTCGAGTTAAACGCGGTTTATTTAACCCGTTAGGCACCTTTATAAAAAGTATATCCGGAAACCTAGATAACAATGACGCTCTGAGATTCGAAAATGCACTCAAAATTCTGCAGAATAATGAAAATTTACTGTCTGAAAGTTTGTCTCAGCACATTAGTCTATTTGAGGAACTATCCTTACAGCAAAGTCAGGTATTGAATAACATAAGTAGTAATCAGCGAACATTAGAAAAGGCTATCAGTTACATAGTTAATGTCACTAGTACTGATAAGGACCTTTCAATAAAATATATGCAGCTGTCGCAACTGTTCACGATATTAAGCTATAATATTCAAAAGCTTTCCGAAGAAATTAGTAGAATAGAAAATATATTAGCATTTAGCCGCACTAAATCCATTCATCATTCTTTACTATCTAGCAAAGATCTGAAAGGAATGTTGAAAAAATTAAAACAGTTATATACTTCAGATAATATTTTAAGTTTAGACATTAGGTATTTCTATGATTTAATTAGCTTAGGATACTATTTCATAGAGAAAAAAATAGTTATAGTATTAAAGTTTCCTTTAGTTTTACTGCCCACGTATGACCTCTATAGACTCTGTCCCGTACCTAACAAATATTCCCAAATTATCCTACCCACACTCCCTTTTATGGCAACTAATTCCAAGGAATTTGTCTACATGGAGGCTGAATGCCAGAAAGTCGCTACGTGGTACATCTGCAATCATAAAGCGCGGATCCAGAACAAGGAACATCGAGATTGCGTCTATGACCTCATCTACCAACAGGAGATAGAAGGAACGTGCCACCCCACGCCTATCTCTCTGTACAAGGAAGCTCTACTGGAGCTAGATAGTCAACACTATATCATGTCATTCCCGAAACCAACTAAGGTGCAACTCGAATGCGGTCAAGAAGAACATCGACTATTAGAAGGCAGTTTCCTAGCTACAATTCCACATAATTGCTATATAAAATCCCCAGAATTCACAGCTTAAAACATCGAAAATAAAGTTCTTGGATATGCCGTTGAAATCACCGCTTCCCAGAAATTGCCGGAGTCATCAAAATCACGAGTTCGCTATAACTTTACAACAATCGACTTGAATAAATTGCACAATATCCAACAACAAATTATGACAGAATCGCCAGCGAAACTCGATACTGCTGATGTGAGTTCACTGTATCACACCACTATACCTGTGTATATCATCATACTATCCGGTGCATCTGTACTGACAATTATTATACTGATTCAACGCCGTCGGAGAAACATAAAATGGAATCCAAAGCTGCAGTCGAATGCTCAGACGAAGCTGCCCTCTTCTACGAATGAGTCCATGACGTCCCTGGAGGAAAGGAAAGCCGCGACATTTGCTGTACACGTCAGCAAATAGTCACTCGTCTAGGAGGGGAGGTGTTACGAGTGCAAGCCCTCTCTACAACATATTTCGTCATACCCATATTCAAAGGAACTGTATTGTGATTGCTTCATTATTCATTTAGTGCTGACAAGTAAATTCCAAAAGTTCCGTGGGACAGTTTTTAGTGTTGAAGGTGTCTTTGTGCTCCAATCGCGGTAGCCGAAGGTCAATCCTCTGATCATCGAGATCAGATAGTTATAAATTAGTTTTAATCACTTCTATGTAATCATTTATTAATTAATTAAATATCTCAAAAATCTATTTGAGTTTTTAAAAACCCTCTTCGGCGTCCAGTTATCGTAATTAACTCCATAATGTTTATAAAAGATAGCATCGAGATAAACAACTATTATATAATAATATGTTGAAATTGTCAGTAGGTTTTTTTTTTCTTATAAAAATTTGATGTTTAAATATCATGAGAATGTTCTCTGCTATAGAGATTATTGTCTAATGACATAGTTTATAGTATAATAGAAAGTTTATTCGTTTAAATTTCCAACAGCCGCAATATATGGACAAGTAAAATATAATTTCTGCCTTACCTTATAAATGCCATATCATCTCACAATGAACCGGCATCATAAAAATTACAATTCAGCTCCGTCACACCCAACAATTCAATAATATTCGTTAGCATTGAGAAAATATAACTGTTGCTTCATACTTACTAGCTAAATGTAGAGCCGTATGATTATCAATTCAGATACAATACATTAATATAATAATATTCCGTTAGAGTACAGATAAGTATAATACAGACGAATATTTTAAAGAAATACCTCGTGGCTATCGTTTGTAATAGTTATTTAAATAGATAGTATAAAAAAGTTTTACAATCAAAATAAAAATCAGTATAGATATAGGAAGATTAGAGATTTTACAAACCACATAAATTACCCTTATTCAAAGAAAAGTTACAAGACTTCTCTATGAATAAGGGGGTTATACTTCTCACAATTTTACACTGTAGATATAAAACTGTAGACATCTGCTTGTCACTCAATGGAAACTAACGGAAGTGCCAGTCACTGGCCCGTTATTAAATCATAACTTCTTTGTGATCGCTGCTATTTATATTTACATTGACCTCTGAACTTTCGAGCTTTGAAATGTGTGATTCAATTGATTTCTTATCTTATTCTGAATACACTCGCTAACAATGAAAAAGTTACAATTACAAAACACAAACACCAATAATTTCAAATTTTTCAAATCATTTTATTTAATATTTGAAATACATAAATACAGGGTGAAATTTGATTAGTGATCTTCTCGCCGTCAGGAAACGCCGGAATACTGTGAAACTTTCATATAGGGGTCTGATTTCCCAATACACTTGATTAATTTTAATTTTATCCGTACATTTTATCAAGACATATGTTTACCATTTAATTTGCTATAATAACATAACATAACATATTTTCTCGTCAGGTTATTGTAATAACAAAATAAAATGGATGTTATGTTTCCCAAAAGATAGCAACTTTACTATGTTGGAATGTTTTTAAATTATACCGTTGACATAAAAACCCGAGTTTACTGGCATCCCGCTGCGTCCTAATGTTATTTAATTTACACTTATAGCTTGAGTAAATTCTAAACGCAGCCTTCGTTCCCGAGATAATGAAATTGAAAGAAAAAAACTTTTCTAATTTTGAATCTGCTGCTTGACGAAATAGGAATAATAATAATTTGATTGTTTTAGGTTTTAGCTTAAAATTAGAACATCTAAATATGTAAAAAATTAATATTAAATTGATTGTTATAGAACATAAATATGTCAGCTTTGAATGAGCCAATAATCACACGACTACGAGCCTATTAGCGATTTGGTTTTCATATCACTCAGAAGTCACTTGTGCTTCTCCATATCTTTACACGAGCCTACCTAGGTACATACCGTACTACCTAACCTATTCTATTCTATTCTATTCTCTGTGGGGGTGTAAGTACCTGCACCTGGCTCTCTCGAGTGGAACCTTTGTGCATATCCCCAAGGTCTAAACTGCCTTCCTAAGCTTGGACCATTTCCCACCACGCTGGTCCACTGCGGGTTGGTGGGTTCACATATCTAGATGTGCTAAATCTAGATATGCAGGTTTCCTCACGATGTTTTCCTTCGCCGTAAGAGCGATGGTATACATTGTACTTAAGTTAAAAGAACTCATTGGTACATGTCAGCGCCGGGATCGAACCCGCATCTCTTGCGTGAGAAGCGGGCGCTTACCCGACTGAGCTACCACCGCTCTACCACCGCGCTACCGTACTACCTAACCATTCACATAATGTTTTATGATTAAACGCAACATCCCACACCATCTCACGTGAAGACACATAAAAAGCAAATTAAATAGTTCACTTTAAACAATCTTTAATCGGATGTCCTTTTGCGTGTGAGATTCAGATCAGAATTTCCTTAAATAGAACCTAGCTGTTAGTGGTCAAACTAGATGCGAGTGCGCCGGCGCGACTGTAGCGCCATCTAGGGAGCGAAGACGTCAACTTGTCACCCCGAGATCCAGATAACACCCGGATGATTTGTTGATCCCGACTCTGTGATAAGTAATTTATGTTCTGTGTTTTTTTTCTGGCGGTACCGCCGGCTGACCGCCGTTTGTTTTGTCGGAAACATTATTTTCTGTTATTGACAGCTCCAAGTTGGGACCGAGTTTTGATTTATATTTTTCGTCACTTTTCTCCTTGCCTTCGTCTTCGGCGTAAGGTTTTGTTTTCGATTACTTTTTTCGAACCAACGAAAGATATTGTTAAATTATTACTTGAAGTCAAAAGATGAAATAATTCACCGTTTTACGCAGATTTAAACTCATCGGTTTCCTAGTAAAATTATTTTTTGTGCATGTTTCTCGTCGCTACGCTATTTTTATGCAAAGATAGTGAAGAGAGAATACTTATATACCCACTTTACATAATTTAAATCCCTATAGATTCCCAAGAAAATGCTTTAAAAATTAAACTCGCACAACGGCTTTTAATAATAATAACTAGAATAACATTCAGCATAACTATACGTTACATGTACAACAAATAATTAGTACATATCGCAAACACAACACACAGACGGATGGCCAGACTCATGAGGTAACTGAGCAGATAATTATAATCCTTGTACAGAGCCCGCAGAGCAATTCAATTACCGATATTATCAACATTACTGTTTCTGAATGAGTGGATTCTATTAGCTTAGCGTGTTTACTGCCTGTTCATTATTGTTGTTGTTCTACTCCGTTTCACAGATGATCGATGTGGAGACCGTGAATAGGTGAGCGTGGAACGCCCTCTGAAAGAAGGCTGTAGTGGCGGGTAGGTTATCATAGCGCGGGATGCCCTCTAAAGGCTGTAGTGGCAGATGAAGGTCGAGGACAGTGTTTCAAAGCTTCTTGGGCCTGTGTCCAGCAGTCACCAATTTTAATACAATGAAATATGTGATCATTTTGCTACATATTTTAAGAAGTCGACTTGTATTAGGAATTTATCAATACTTAGAGACGTTGAATTATAGCACCGCGTACCGTGGGAATTCTTAAAGTATTTTTTTACATGATTTATTATTTCTTTTAGAACGGAGTCAATAGGTCAGATAGTTTTATTTAGTGAAACTAAATATAATTTACTCTGAGTTGATAATTTAATATTAAGTTATTAAAATGTAGATATTTTAAGTAGGCAATGATATATCGCAGTCAGTAATTATACATAAATTATCCCATTTACATAATTCAATACGCGTTTGAATATTTGACACACAATTTCACGTGGAGATATATACGTTTGAAATATATTTAGATAATTTGTAAATCGGCTCGTTTACAATAATATAATATTAGTTTCGAATTGATTCAGTGAACGGTTTAGCATAATTTTATAGTAAATCATTGATAAAAATCTCTTAGCGCTATACGATTTCATGTAGGGAATGCAATATCAGTTTATGGGTTTTTTTAGGTAGGTAGGTACCTATGCCGTAAACTTTGCTTTTCGGTAGAAACATTGTCTTTATATAAGAGTCATTTCACATTAAACAACATGGTTTATTCGTTTTTATATGTATTCTTTAAAAGTTTGTGATTTTGTTATGTTGATAATTTACTTGCAGATTCCGCAAAGTAGTAAACCAGTAATCAATCTTGTAACTTCAGAACAAAACTGTCCAGTAAGTTTTGTGAGACCATTAACGAGGGAACCCTACTAATGCCCTTTGGCATTGCTCAAAACACGTTAAGGGTTAATGACGAACTTTTAGAAACTAGTGCGGTTCTTACGGCGGACTCAGCTATTGAAGTGACCATAGTTTATGGAAGGGCAACCTTAAACCCTTTGAGGAATCCTACTAAACGTACTGTATAACGTACACTCGTATTGTGTAAACATATATTTGGAATGTTATTTGGTAATGTAATTATTTAATTTAATGTTATACTATGATAATTTTGTAGATGTTTCGAATGACCTTTTTATTGCATTAGAGATTTTAACTTATATTTTTAGACATTGCGTTTAATAAGTACCTACTCATGGGTTCTCATCTCATCATAAACTAATTCTAAGACGAATTCTATAGAGAAAGATGTAGAGTTGACTGCTATATTACCTACTCCTTGAACACAGCTTGAACTTCGCGAGTATTTCTTCAAGATAAAAATTTCCAGCAAAAATCTTTTGCTGATTTAAAGTTTTTATCCTCATTCCGTTTACAAGGATCTCAGCTTCGGTCATTAGCTAGCTGCAGCTATTTCTATGAACTAACATCATCAGATTGACCGTAAGTAAAATGTTTTGTGAAAAATATTGAGGAATATACGTAGTGAACATAAATTGTCTTGAAAATAGTAGAACTATCTTGCCTTGCCATACCAAACCTTGATTAGAAACCTTAGTAGATAGTGATAATAATAATAATGTTTTTTTAACAATATACTATAAGACCCTCTACTTTGTTACATTGTTTCCATTTACCTTGGTTGCCTGTGAGAGATCGCTCTTAGCAATAAGACCGACTATGATACATTGTTTCAAGTCTTTATGTATATTTTTTAGTAAGTCTACTTTATGGCGTCTATTATAAAGCTATATTATGTTCTATTCTGAAAGCGACTGCAACATAACATTTCCTCACCTACCTACCCGTTCCATAGCTAGCAAGTGGCGCCCTCTGCTATTCGTAGAGCAGTAAGTAGGCACTTCCCCGTGTAAGGGTTGCCATTAACGCGCGGGGTGGCCAGCTCATTAGCGCCAGCTAAAATAAACCTCGCAATATAAAAGAATGACGAGGCAAAGGCCTAACCCCATTCATCCATCACGGGCGCGAATATTCTAAGGCGCGCCGGCTGAAAAAAATAAATTGAACTCCCATTCATTCGGCCTGAATAGAGACTTACCGTCAACATCTTCGCTTTCTTTGAATTCCGAGAGATGATTTTTTTTTATTATTAATAGAGGTTTTTTAGAGAGCCCTTATTGTAATTGGTTGGCTGGTAACCCATTTGGCACGGATTTTGTTGTTTTAAGGTTTTTTCTGTTCTTTTTTTCTACAAATGTCTGATAAAAATATGTTTTTTTTCCAGATCTGGTGCAGCCATGTCGCCCAGCCCGCGCCTACGTGAGGTGAGTGGCCAAAGATCAGTAACAATGATCTCCTTTACATTAGTTAGGTAGACGGCCAAGCGTTGGTTGGTAGGAATATTGATAAATTATATTATATTATTTTCATTCCATACCTATTATAGTTATGTATCCTTTATATAAATATATATAAGTATTAAAATGCATTTTTATTTAATTTTTTTTGCACATCTTTGTACCAGTTTTCCTGTACCTCCTGTAGGTTGGCTGGTAGAAAATGCTCTTAGCATTAAGCCCACCTTTTGTGCATTTATTATATATTTGTGCAATAAAGAATTAAATAATAATAATAAAGCCTCCATCACACTTGCACAGTTTACTAGCTGCTAGTTGGCGAGTTCGCGAGTAGTTATTATTATTATGAACTTTGTGTCATTGAGCTTTTATTTCACAATCACAATATTTATAACTATCCGATTAAAAATCTCATCATCTTATCGCTCACTCGTTGGCTTTTAAACAAAATTTCCGCACTTCCTGTAAAAACAAAACACAACAATAAAATAATTGAAGCATCTATTTTTGAGCTAAACCAACACACACATACAAGTCAAACGTACAACACCAACCCTTCTTCGCTGCGGTTTAAACATCATCCGTGTGTTTGTAGAAATGAAACGAGCCAACTGTGTTCATTGAGGGGTGTATTGTTTGATTGTCTCCACAACTTCTTTATACACTGGCGAGTGAAGTTTGTATCGGTCTTAATACGTACGGCATAAGAGTTAGATTGCAAGTGGATGTTTTACTGGATGGCTTACTCTGTGCGTCACCTTATTTAGCTCTGTTCTGTGTCTCTTTTTCTCGCTATTCTTGTTAGATCGCATTTGAACGAAATGACTTACTTATAGCATATAGGTAGTATTATTTTACAATGTCAGTTATCTGAGTTCTCTGACGAATTACCTCAGAGGCACCGTGAATATGTGTTGAAGGTTCCAAACAATCTTAATTTTTCTTTAACAGCCTATAGCTGTCCACTGCTTGACGTAGGCTTCTCCCAAAGCACGCCACTGGGGACGATATATAGCTTCTCGCATCTAGTCAAAACCAGCACCTTTTTGCAAAAAATATTCATAATATCAATAAATTAATAATTAGCCTATAATACCGATTAACTAAGAGTGAACTTAAATCGTAAGAAAACCGCTATTGGTCACATCGGTCGCGCATGCCCCGACGCGATGTGAAGACATTATTTTAGTGCACTTTTTATGCGCACACGCATATTACATTATACCGTAGTTATGTATAATGTACGTACATAGTACTGTGGCATGCAAAACGCATACGTTTTGCTTCTCACATACATTCTGTGCCGTGAATGCCTAATCAGACTGCCTATGACTTTTATTGCCGTTTTGTATTTTATGATTGAGGTTAATTTGAAGTGTTTGTGTTCTGAATTAGAATTGGATGCGCTTATTGCGGTATTATAAGAAGATTCATATTTTTCGCTATTAGAATATTATCCCTAGGACATTTTAGAGTCCATCATTAAGGCCAGTAGTTTTAAGGGTTCCCTTTTAGTTTACCTTAAGTGGGAAGGAACTTTGAGATCCCCTTATACTTTAACGATTACAGTTTCAGTATGCCCTAGTAGTCATACAAACTATTACAAAGCTACATGCATATAGAAAAGTTCTAGAATTTCCAAAACAGCGCTGTGACCTTTTTGTTTACAGCACATGCTGAGCTGGTGCGTTTTTGACACTCTGAACAGCAACGTGTATTGTATTATTTTCTGTAAAAATACAGATTGTTGTTAATTTTTCCGTATTTCCTTATCTTTAAAACGTATGTACTTTAATCGTACTCTATATTGATTGGACCTCTACTGGTCAACCGCATAGTATTATTGAAGCCACACAGATATTTATCTAACGATCGGTTCAGTTTATTGTCTCTGCCCTGTTAATTTATTCTGTGGTCTGGGAGAGCTACTCTGGAGTGACGATTAACGAAGTTTTAAAGAACTAATTCCATCGTTACGTTTTATTAAACGAGATGATAATAATATTATGTGGAGACATCTCATACACGGCCATCAGACCCCAAACTAGACAGAGCCTGTAATATGGGTGTCGGGCAGCTGATATATCTACTCAGATACATAGATGTATGTATACGAGTATATAGTCTTTAGACAAATATATGCCCGGCCGAGAATGGAACCACTAACTAACCACTACACAATTCGGTCGTCATGAACATATATCTTTGTCCTCTCATAAGCAATCCACCGTATCCCCTGGAACAACGCAAGAACTTAATCCAATCATACACTTTCAAGAACACCGTTAGGTTTGTACCAATAGCTGTGCCATCTTCCCAAAATCCCACGGTGGCTACAACAAGCCCATCGCATATCGAATAGAAACCAAAGATGCGCTCACAATGCACGATCTTGAGGGCTACTCTACACTGACGAAAACGCGCTGTTGTGCAATCGGCTCGTTTAACACATCGAGACAGAGTCGTGGCTCGCGCAACAGCGCTCGGAAACTTCGTATTTCGTCATATAGAGTGACCTCACTTGCCCATCGCATATCGAATAGAAAACAAAGGTACGCTCACAATGCACGATCTTACGCGGTCGACAGCGCGCGGACCGCCTCGGAAACGCACGGAAGCCGCGCAGTTTGCATAATACCAGGCAGTGTGCAAAGTGCAGGAGGCGACCTTTAGCGCCCGTGGGAACAGCCACGGCATTTGAATTTGAATATGGCATTGCTTAGTTGTTCATGCGAAAGGATGCGCTGGAGATGTTTTTCAGACAATGCACAGAACTAGGTATATTGATAAGTAGTATTTGTTCAGTTTCATGTATTCTATTCAATTCTCTGTGGGGGTGTTAGTACCTGCACCTGGCTCTCTCGAGTGGAACCTTTGTGCATATCCCCAAGGTCTAAACTGCCTTCCTAAGCTTGGACCATTTACCCACCACGCTGGTCCACTGCGGGTTGGTGGGTTCACATACCTAGATGTGCTAGATCTAGATATGCAGGTTTCCTCACGATGTTTTCCTTCACCGTAAGAGCGATGGTATACATTGTACTTAAGTTAAAAGAACTCATTGGTACATGTCACCGCCGGGATCGAATCCGCATCTCTGGCGTGAGAAGCGGGCGCTTACCCGACTGAGCTACCACCGCTCTCAAACTCACAGTTTCATGTAAAAATACGTATTATTATAAAAAATGGCAAGCGCTCTCGTGGACGCCCTGTCCAAACATGGTGCTGAAGCGTTGACCAAGCTACGAGCCGCTGGACTCGGCTGGAGCGAGGCCAAAACTACAGCCGAAGATAGGTGAACGTTAGCGCAGACCCTCTGCACCTCTGGGGTACCATAAGACTGCATCATTATTTCAGTTACACATGATTGTTATTTAATTACTCTACGCTTTCAATGGGCGCACTATCCGCTGCCATTCTGAAAAGATATCTATATCTTTGCCATAAAGTCTTTAGTGGCATGCTGCGCTTCCACACATCGTATACCTAAGTCCAGTGAATCGGGTGACATTACTTACGGTCAGCGCGGTGTAAACCCAGCTTTATCCCAGTGTTAATATTTCATGAGGCGCATTGAATACACTGTTGTGTGGGGTGTTGTGGCGCTCCCTCAGAGACGCCTATGTCCGACTTCGAAAATAGGAGGAGGTTCTCAAGTCGTCTGTACGTTTTTTTTATGTATGACAATCTATGTCTGAGTCTATTACTAAAAGTAGTACGTAAAATTTACCACTCCACATACATAAGGTACATAAACAAAGCCCGAGAGCAAATAACTATATGATTGCAAACATATTTCTCAGCCAGGATCCGAACGGGCCTGTCAACTAAAGCTACTGACTCTAAACCGAGAGCTCATCATTTTATCACTTCTTAATATATCATTTCAAATTTTATATAATAGTCCTAGTAACTCAAACGAAATCAGCAATATCTAAATATAAATAGAAACGGTTTTTCAGATCCTCGTTTGCCATTCAAAGTATAATAATGGATGATCTCAATATCAAATCCCACTTTCAGGGCAGTTCACAATAATTATTGAGAAATGAGAAATAACTAGCTCATTATTATTATTCCCTTTTCATTGAATTTGATCTGTAAGGATTTAAAAATAAACCGGGTTTAATACATTATTTCAGATGCTGCTTCAGTTTCTGTTCTGACAAGATAAATTTAGAATAGAATCCTCTTCATTTTGCACCATTACAATTTCACAACTTATATATAAAATAGTACAAAAAAGGCAGTTTTATTGCTTCAAGCAATCTCTACCAGACAACCTTTGGATGGAAGTGACAATTTTAACATAATTAATTTAATTCGTCGTGAAAGGACTCGCAAAGTATCATTTCAAAAGTTCAATCACATAGCATTAATATTATGAATGTGAAAGTTTGTGCGTGCGTATGAGGTTCACATGAATAAGCCTCCCAGACTGACCAACTGTACTTTGTATAGGTACTTCCATTGCACCCTGGGCAATCAGCGATTGACGCCATTATGATAGGCTAATCCTTTCAGAAAGGTTACAGGAAGATTACTCTATACTGTGGAACGAGAGCTGTTGAGCAATATGCACGGTTTATACAACGATATAGAGACGTGGCTCGGGCAGTGGCGCTCCGAAAATTAGTTTTTCGTCATTTAGAGTAACCCCCAGGCCCTAGATGACCTCTAGTGTCTCGTAGCTACCACCGACAAGCTAAGAAAATAAAATACAGGTTGCAGCTCCGAATTTAATCTCTTTTAGTAACGAAGAGAATTAGCCAACTGTTTCTCCATGCAGGGTGCGTATGTAACATACTTCACCAAACCCTGTTCTCACGTATATTCTAAAACCAAAAGAAACATCTTAAAGAGAACAATGTAAACACACAGCCATAAAATAAATTGCAAAGCCGTGAATGCGAGACATCGATTCCTTGACTCGATTCTTTGACTCGATACATCGACTCGCAGGTGTGTATTCGATAAACATTCGATTCACTGAATAAACGCTCTTCGCTTGAAAATGGAAAACAGGCGATGTGAATTATGCCTCAGTTGTGTACAATTGTCTGTTTGTGTGTGGAAGGAGAGATTTAGATGTTTAAATTTTAAACCGCATTTGTTGGCACCATTTTTGTGTAGATACACATTTTGAATTACCGCGGCACGTTAAATAAAAAAAACTAAATAGATAATCGAAATGATCGATAGTATATAGTTTTTGGAAAATATATGACAATCATTTTCATTACAGGGTAATGTTACAAAAAGTTCGTGCAACTGAACTTTTAACTAGCACACGTCACTCACACACACACAGAACTGCATACACACGCCGTACAGTCATCGACGCAAGGCATACGACCTACTTTGCCAACTCCAATCGATTAGCTTTACTCGATAACTTACCGTATAATCAGTAGGTAGTTAGAAAATTACCCATTCAATGTAATTTACGTCCTCACGGCGGGATTACGGGGTTATAATTCCTGAACTGGGCGAAAGTTTGCATTTTAAATTTGGAAGTTCAGTTTTGCGCGCCCTCTTTGGGAAAAAATACGTTCAGATTTCCAAGTAATTTATTTAGCTAAGATTTAATTTGCAGAATACGTAACAAGTTCCAGTGATTTTGTCGAAAGAATGGGAATATGGAGGCACTTGACGGGTTAATGTGCCGATATAAGTACCACTCGTGTAAACACTCGTTATATAAATATTTTCTTTGAAAAAGTTTCCGTAGACACTTAGGTATATAAAAGAATTTTCCTAGAGAGGTATAATTTTCTGCCTTTCATCTTACAATATTATCAAAACATTGATTTCCTAATGTATTCTATTATTGCTTCCGCACGTCTTTTGTCTTTACCACGACGTACGTAAAGGTAAAATTAAACCCTTTGTGTTCTTATATGCCTAGCTTACTAGCAAAAAGTAATAAAATATCTGAAAAAAACATATAAAATTTTCCGATACAACATCAAAGAGACGAAATTTTCTAGCTCATCATATGATTTTTCTTTCGGGTTGAGCTCTTAAATCGTCAATTTTGGATTTCAAAGCTCTCAGCACTGAAAAGGAGGATACCTCGAAGACTTTTATTATGATTTCACCGCGGCCGCCCGCCGCCGCCGCCGCCCGCCCGCCCGGTGAAATATTACGAGGCCCTTTCAACTAAAGGGTTGAGTATCGTTGTTACGTTCCCGTAGATATTGCTTATTTCTTAGCCTTTTACGCTGTGTACTTTGTGAATCCTCTCGCTATCATGGCTTTATTCGCCTTTTTTAACAATTTCGCTCGACAACCATTTTTTTCGCTTAACCCGTTCACGGTAAATGTGTTAAGGGGCCGCCACACCGCTTATCCAGTAGAATGAGCGGGCCTTTGTGCCGGTTAATTTCTGGAAAAACATTCGAAAACATTCGCATATGTGAAATTCCGCTAGTTTCGCATATACAGGCTGCTCTCGGGCTGCAGCCGACAGCACTACACGAAAATAACCGTTGAACGTAAAACGAAACGGCCCCGGAACAATTCAGATATGCGGTGCGCGCCATTCGACGAATACTTACATACTATACAATACTATACATACCTACTTACATAACTACTATATACATACATACCTACTTGGCAAGTTTTTTAAAAGTAGTAAGTAGGTATTAATGAGTGTCTTCAGCAATAGTTACGGAATTTGGCAGAACATCGATATAATAATTATAAAAAAAAAATGCAATAACTTGTGAAAAATAAGTTACTTACGTACGAAAGAAAGACCTTTACTTGAACCATTATAACCTTTCACAAGACTGACGCAAGTTTTTCATTCCGAAGGGTTACTCTACACTCTACACTGTCGAAACACTAACGAACGAGAGCTGCCATGCAATCGGAACGTTTAATACAACGAGATAGAGTTTTCCGTCAATATAGAGTAACCTCCCGCTACCCGCGGAACCATAGAGTAAGTGCTTAGAGGACTGTGAATGCCATTACTGCAGCTCCAATGGCGCGATTAACCCCCAACAGGGGGGTGTCGACGGGTTTGGTAACGTTCCCGATAGCCCGGGACTCAGATAAGCATAGTGTCCCACTGAGGGGTTAACTAAGAGAGTTCTTGAGATTTTTCCACATTTAAAATTGCATAAGTGGGTCGTTAAATTGCACTTTCATGGTACTAGTAGTGTTAAGTATCGGAGTGCACTATTTCATAACTAGTAAGTAGGTAGGTATTCCACTTGGCTTAATCTGTTTCACCGTGAAAATTTTAACAAGCACAGTATTAACATTTTCATGGAAAATTTGTAGGTGTGTGCATGAGCTTACAACATGCTTACAACCCACTCTTACAAACTCCTGTTTTTCCACCTGTACCTATACTCGGTAAGTAATAGCAAAAACATACAAAACAAAGTAATCCCGCTTTTATCCCGTCTGTATTTTCGATTACGCCTTTCAGGGAAAGAATAAAACCGCCCACCGCAGTGTTGCCAATAGCAGAAAAAAAAACAATTCTAACGCACCTCTTTGCGGCCCATTCCACGGTTCCAAATTTAAATCCGTGCGGCCATTAGCCGTAACTGCCACCGCGCGGGAACCAATGGCTCTATTGTAGCAGAAATAATACCGTCCAATCATCTACACATACTGTAAGTAACTGTTATTTTATTGGTAATGGTAATTATGTTATGGTAAATTTTCCAGCTGGCATTTTTTATAATTGTTCCTTTTATTAATTGTACTGTGCCTACGGATTATAATTATTTACTATGAGGTTAGACATAACAAAGCAAGTACATTATAATAATATACACAACGAAATATTATATGATCTAACTGTTAGATTCTAACAGCTTATCCTATAGATAATCCGTAATTAAACCGAGTATAATCAGCAAAGCTACCCAACGTATCCATTGTAACAAATACATTTTCTATTGATCTTTGCCAACTAGCGGCATTGATCAAATTTAATTAATCGAGTTTCCTATCAGAACATTTGCCAGTGTAAACTAATTTCATTTGTGGCTCGCAGTAAACTCTGTACCGGTATGTAAACCTCGTTTGGAAGTTGGATGTTCAAAAATTTGCAAATCCATTCCAACTATCGTTGCGTTGTGGCATTTCCTTCACGTTATTTTTTCTCGTTGGCAGTCCATCGCGCTCTACTCACTCGCATAGATACAGGCTGAGGAATAAAATATAGTCACCGAGGCCTGTTTACAAATAGTTGCAGTATTACCCTGTCGTATTCCGTTGTACGGCCCATGTGCAAAACTCTCGCACGCTCGTTCTTTTTTAAGCCATGCATTGAATATTTATTTCCAACTGCAGGCAATATAAGACTTGCTGGAGAAGCGCCAACCCTCCGGCTTCGGCTGTAAACAAGAACTTGATATTGTGCAAGACCGATATGTCTGCAATATATCATAATTTGAAAATGGAATAGTTTTTATTTTATTCATCGAGGTGCGTGAAATAACGACCAGTACGTATTCCATATCGTAGAAAAATGTTGCCAGACGGCAAAACGTTTTCTTTCTTAAGTTGCAGTTTTTTTTAACTTATTAATCTGCTGCTATTAAATAAATTATCCTTTAAAACGCTACTTAGTTACTTTTGAGTGCTATTCGTAAGTGAATGTTGCACAAGTGACTTACTAAAGTTCATGTTCTTGATCTGCCCGGGCAGGCACTGACCTTTACTTGACATAAAACTCGTATACGACAAGTTTCTCTCGTCATTACGTTTATTATAATGTGTTATCTCATTTTATGGGTCATTACGTGAGTGTCATTACTCATTTTCCACTTGTTTACAGAGTATGAATGGGTATTATTACGGATCTAAATTATGTATTTTTGGTGCGTAAAATTATCTGGTTATTATGTTGATATCCCGAGGGATGTTACTTTATGTTTCTGTTAAGAAACAATAATTCATTCAGAGTAATAGTGGAAAAAACTGCTGTTTGAATTGTGATTGAAAATAATGCCCTTTGAAAGATAATAATATTAATTTAAATACCTGTTTTGAATATCTTCACAAATATATTGTCATCTAAAACAATTGGATAATAATTGCTAGCCTCGATCTATTAGCTAAACCAACTCTTACACAAAACAGACCTGTACAGAAGTACACCGCATGATTTAAGATCGAATCAAAACTGTGCTAAAACGTTTAAGCAGTCCCCAAATGTACGTCCCATGGCACCTGTGGGTCTAATCTGGCTTTTTTGTCCACACTGAAATGCCTTTCTCTTTCAATTCAATTAAACTAATTTGACATCTTTTGTGAAAATCCTGAAATAGGTAAAAACCCAAACTCAATCGTATAAATATGTATACTTTTTATGAACGTCAATATTTGTCAAGCTACTTTATTATATCTGCATCAGGGTGCTTTTCCACCAGAGATGTGCTATGCAGCTATGCTGCGAAGATGTGATATCTACGCTACGAAAATATGTGACCGTTTCCACCAATACTACGCTAGGTAGCTGTGCGAGGAAGATGCGCTACGAAGATGCGCCGCCGCAAAGTAGCTGTGCGAGAAAGATACTGTAGGTCTGCTCTGCACATACATAGCTACACCACTCGCGATGGTCCATAGCACATATCCATAGCACGCATCCATAGCACACATCCATAGCACGCATCATTCCATACAAAAAACATATCTTAGTTGAATCCGTTTCCACCAGTGCTAAGCTATGTGCACCAATAATATGATTGGTGGATATCAAACGCATCCATAGCATCGTAGCATAGCACATCTCTGGTGGAAAAGCACCCTTATGGGTAATATTACTTGAATACCTTTGAATCAACCAGAATGTTAGACAAATGTGTCAAATTTTGCAAAACAGGATGGAAAGAGGAAAGGATTTCGGTGGGGATAAACCGGCCAGATTAGACCCGCTGATTCTAAATTCAAATATATGCGCAACAGTGTTACCACAACAACAGCTAGGACAAACAGCCAATTACCGTCGTCCGTGCCGCCTCGTTAGAACAAAGATCTTGTGTAATGTTCGGCAATGTGTCCTAAATGCACTTGTCTTGTTGCTTGTACAGAACTGTCATTCAAGTTTGAAGGTTTCCATAGACGGGTTATTGGTGCTAACAAACGCAGAATGCCCTATTCCGTCTGAAGTGGCCATTACTACGAACTTCTATCGCCATGAGGCTGCGTTCATAGTAAGCAAACTGTTTAGCCATCGACTGATTTAGCGCGGTATCGATTTTATATGTCGAGTGTTTACAGTTTGCTAGTTTTGCGCTCACTGTAAGCAATTTGCAGGACAAAACGCCTATTAAGGGGCGAACAGTTTCCCTACTGGGACTGCAGCCTAAATAATTAACTCTGCATGCACTATGCACCTACAGACGCATCTATAGCACCATCATAAAGGTAATTTAAAAAAGAAATCTCAATACTAATCAGTAATCCCGGCACTATAAGACTGCCAACTTCCCATCACTACCCTCTACCTACGGGGTGTTCTTTTGTCGAACAAACCAAATCGTGTTACCTAATCGTGGATAGCGTGGAATCAAATGCCTGCGCTTGGCTCGCTGCCACCGGCACGTAGCACCGCCAGATCACCCTGTAGAGCACTGTACTAGTTTAACTTGAATTATGCTAATGCGTTGTTGGACAAATATTGGCCCCAAATTGGCAAATTGGACGGTTTGAAGGTTAAGATTAGTTCGGGTAGTGTGTTTGGTGAAATGTTGTTTAGTGGTTTTCCCTAAAATAATAATTCGGTTAATGGAAGCTATACTTAAGTATGTATCTAATCAATTTAGTTGTAGAGTATAAGAACTATAATATAATATAAGCGTACACTATAGGTATTCAGTTAAGATAATGATTGTCCCTATTAGGTACTTCACTATATTTTTTAACATCTATCCATAGATGCATACCAAATGCGTAAGGGTTTGATATAAACAAAAAACTATCACTTGATAGTAAGTACCTACCTTAGAAATACTCCAAATGCCTTTGTTTCGTAATAGAAACTTGTCAACTTTCACATTTTAAAGCCAGCGTTTACATAAAGTGATACGAAATATACTTCTGGAAACCTTTAGCTTAAAATATATCAAGAATAAGTGGGTAAACCTCTTTTAAAGGGCAATAATTCATGCTTATAATGATTGCGAAAGTAAACTGCAAGTGATTTTTACACAACACTCACTACTGTACCCGTATCACGAAAATTCGAGCTAACGAATAGAATCGAATGCGAGTGCGACTACGAGTATTGTCAACTTGACAGCACTTTCGAATCACTTTTTAGGGTTCCGTAGCCAAAATGGCAAAAACGGAACCCTTATAGTTTCGTCATGTCCGTCTGTCCGTCTGTCCGTCTGTCCGTCTGTCACAGCCGATTTACTCGGAAACTATAAGTACTACAGTGATGAAATTTGATGGGAATATGTGTTGTATGAACCGCTACAAAAATATGACACTAAATAGTAAAAAAAAGAATTGGGGTTGGGGCCCCCCATACATGTAACTGAGGGATGAAATTTTTTTTTTCGATGTACATACCCGTGTGGGGTATCAATGGAAAGGTCTTTTAAAATGATATAAAGTTTTCTAAAAAACATTTTTCTTAAAGTGAACGGTTTTTGAGATATCAGCTCTCAAAGTCGTAAAAAGTATGTCCCCCCCCCTCTATTTTTATAACTACGGGGTATAAAATTCTAAAAAAAATAGAGGTGATGCATGCTAATTAACTCTTTCAACGATTTTTGGTTTGATCAAAGTATCTCTTATAGTTTTTGAGATAGGTTGATTTAACTACGGAACCCTTTGTGCGCGAGCCCGACTCGCACTTGGCCGGTTTTTTACCTTTCGAATGAGTTTCGAAAAGAATGACCACAGAGTACATAATATTATTCTGACAATGACCTATGGAATGATAGCTGTCAAACTTTCGCAAATCTATACACCGCCATTTTGTTGTTGACAGAGCCGCGAGCACAGGATTCGATACTATTTTCGAATCTACACAAACATATGGAAAAAACAAATGTCACTTTTGGAACTGACAAATTTACCTTACATTTTGACAGTGACAGTTGACGATACTGTTCTTTTTCCATATGTTTGTGGAGTTTCGAAAATAGTATCGAATCCTGTGATCGCTGCACAGGTTGACAGCACTTTCGAATAGACTATCGAATAGAATGTGCTGCGTTTTTTCCGGATCGCTCTGCTGATCGTGAAAAATGATGTTTTTCTTCTCTCGTCTACGTCATTATATGTCAAATATTTCATTACACTTTGAATGCGAGAAAATGAAAACTTTTATAATTTGCGTAAAAACTTTCAAACATCATCATCTTACTCCGAACAATTAGATGAGTTCTGTAATATTCACATATAAACATTCTCCCATAGATTCATCAAGCTCAGTCATCATCAGTGGGAACTAATACGAAGGGCTCTAAGTATACGTAATCATTTACATAAGTCAAATAACAAATATTGGAGTCTTAATTCTTTACAATGATCTTCACTCAAGAACTTAACGAACGGTGTAGACAGTTATTCATCTTACTTATTTCTCAGCCTACTCGGAAAATATTCAACAAGACAAGCCTAATATTTGAGGAGAGCCAACAGAGTATACCTGTCCCACTCACTTCAAATATTAATACTGAGAATTCAATAGCTCCGTCTCCCTCACTCCTAATTAACCCGTTAACGCTAATGCTGATGGCAAAGTTAACAGAAATTGTTTATTTGTTCGGCAGTAAATACTTTGTAATTAAAATTTACGGAATTATTAATTATTAATTTAATTTTATATATTCTGAGTTGCCGTTTCAAATGAAATAAGTTAATCAAGAACCTTTCTGGAGTTCTCTTCCTGGAAAAATGACACGAAATTAGATATTGACAATGTTTTCTTACGTTTATTCGCTTTGTTCAGCGAGGGAGCTTGACACAGTTAATTGAAACCAGCCTCTTGACTTTTCTAACTAAACTTTTGTGAGGATAATTACTCTTGGTCTATTTCTAACCTACAAGTTTATTAAAAATATAGATGGCCATCATTTAATCAGTATTATTTATATCTTATAACAATTCCGAAGACATAAATTAGCATTTTAATATTTAAGAAAAAAACTGATTTTTAAGTGAAATTTTCATCTGAATAGTTTTAAAAAATTCAAGATGGCGGGCACACCTTTGCGGTGACATTATTTATTGACAAGTCAGGTAGAGTGTGTGGGCATCACTATCGCGATGCTAATACGAAGGTCGCAATGTCCCCGTCTGTCTCAAATTGATTTGACCCTTATTTGTGAAAACCCGACCTATCGGACCTAGGTTCTAGTATTTGTAGCACTTGCCTTTGACATAGTATGTCACTACTGAACCTCTGAATAAAACACTCGCCTTAAAATTATCTTAATAGGTTCCTAGATAAGTCATTCACACAGTCAAATTTGCCGTTATAAATAAATAAACTGTAAAGTTTCAAAAGAAAGTTGGCACTACGCAGCCTGCTATTATGAGTGGTTTGACTTCAGCCGCAAAATATTGCATTCAAGTCGAAACAAATGGACAAACGGGATTTAACCCGGAAGATCTCGTTGATTTATAGTCGCGGGACACATGAGTTATCGATATCGAGATGTCGACGGTCGCTGGCAGGTTTTGTTTAGAATGTTCAAATAACTTGCTCGCTGTGTATTTTACAAAACCGCATGCATATTAGGGTTAATGTCCCGTTTGTGGACGCGAGGCCATTTTGAAAATGGAATCGCCGGACAGTTGGTGCTACATTTTGATTTATTTGCTGTAAGTCTATGGACTTTCAAATCGTGTTAGGTAGGCTTTTTGGCAAGAACTTATATTTATTATTAGGTTATATAATTATAATATAATAAACATGAGTATTATAAATAGGTATATAGTTATATTTTTTGGATAGCACCCTCTAATTTTTTACTTTGTTTCCGCAATATACGTATGTATATAAGGTTTCTTGTTAGAGAGCTCACCTAGCGATAAGTATGCTTATTAATGTCTGATTTATGTAGTGTTCAATAACGTAGGTACCTAATATTATGTTATATTCGTATAGGAAAGTTGTGGAAAATTGTTATTGTCAACAATTTTCCACAACTTTCCTATACGATATATGCATTTTCAGCCTACGCTTATTTCAAGCTTGAAATCGTATCTTCAAATGTTATTGGCGCCGCTAATAGCTTCCACGGTTAAGTGACAAATAAACATTAACTTGTGTGTTTAGGCTAAATTAAACAATTTACGTTATATTTGCAGGTAAACACCAACACGGATAAATTAATTCACACGCTTTCTCCATAACATTTTGACAATCGAGAAAAAATATGAGAAAACCAAGTACACTTGTCCAAAATTAATAATGCACATGTAGATCTTCACATCCGAATCATTAAATCGTAAGAGCCTTAAAAATTGCCTTGCATTTTGCACCTTGTTCGAAAGAAATAGGACTCAATATCATGTGTCACATAATCGAAAACAACCGATCTGTCAAAGATTTCTATGCGCATTATCAATTTTGGAGCACTGTAAAACATGTAGCATGCGCCTATACAAGTATATACTTTATTTGTCAATAGTTCCTTTTTGAAAATCAACTTGATTTACCTGGCACAAGCATCTGGCAATCAAACGTGATAGCAGATACCTACCTAATGCTATAATTTACGAAGCAATGGTATTTTATTTACGATTACCAGAGACAACCTTATAAAACTAGCCCTAAGCGATACTCTAAAAGCTCTCAAGAGCTTACTAACAAGTTTTTATACTAAACATTTTATAACGAATCATCATAAACATCTATGAATAGATTATCTATTGCCCGCTAACCGTTTTGTGGTCGTTACATCGCATCGTACTGATTGCAAAATATGAGTTTCCTATTTACTTGTGAGTATATTTTATGATAAAGACGGTGGGCCGTGGGCTGACCACCGGAGGGCTAGTCTTTCCTGAACAAGTATGAAGTTATGCCATTGCTAACATTATGAAAACGATATAGAGTGGTGGTTAGCCAAAGTAAGTAAGTTTTCGTAAAGATCTTCAAAGTCAAATATTTTTATTCATCGTATAAATATAAAATTTTCTGATGAATGTAATTTTTTACAAACTGCTCTCCGTTCGGATAAGTGGGGGCTCTGTCTGTCTTAGGAGAAGAACGGAGGCAAGAAGGTAAATCCTGAGCCATCTTTTCAAAAAAAAAAATACTTGTTTAAAAAAAAAACTTAAACAATAATTTCATATTTTGGCTACTGAGCCGATTACATCAAATTCTATTTACTTATGTTTTTGAATGCATTTTTTGCAATTAATATCACCAATAAGTACCTACATAATATGACTTCCGTCACAGTCTAATTATAACCTCAAGCGCCTCGCCATTCCACTAACAGCTAATCCAGTGATTTGTATAGATCTAACAAGCAATTTCGAGATAATAACCATTAGTCGCGCGGAGCCGCCTGCACCGCCTTATAAGTCCTGTCTGGCGCATTCTTGTCTCTATGGTCCGCCGCCCACACTGCCGCTGTACTAATAAATACATCTGAAGGGTTACTCTAGGTTGACAAAAAGTGAAAGAACGAGAGCTTTCACATAATCACACACACACACACACACACACACACACACACACACACACACACACACACACACACACACTCACGCCTTGTACTAATGTACTCCCTTGCGGGGTAGGCAGAGGTGCATTGCTGCACCCACATTTTTCGCCAGAGTGTTATGTTAGTCCCAATGTAATAGGGGGCGGGCCTATTGCCATTTTACGGGCACATCTAAGACCCGAGAACAAATATCTGTGTTTAAACAAATATCTGCCCCAGCCGGGAATCGAACCCGGGACCTTCGTCTCAGTAGTCAGGGTCACTAACCACTACGCCATTCGGTCGTCGTTCATATAATCAGTACGTTTAATGCAACGAGGTAGAGGTAGAGTAATAGCGCAAGCAAATCTCTGAAAGTTTATTTTCCGTATGCTAGAGAGACCCCTCTGAATCGTCGGAGACTATCGGGTGCAGGTTCTAATCCGGTCTGTGGCTACTTGCTACCTGTTATCCTATTTAGAGCGGAATTTATTAGCGATTTGTATCATTATCGTCGCATGTTTATCTCTGTTTATATTTTATTTACATATTAATTTATAAACACTGTCTGAAATGGAAATGATGAGCTGAATACTCCCTTGCGGGGTAGGCAGAGGTGCATTGCTGCACCCACATTATTCGCCAGAGTGTTATGTTAGTCCCAATGTAATAGGGGGCGGGCCTATTGCCATTTTACGGGCACATCCAAGACCCGAGAACAAATATCTGTGTTTAAACAAATATCTGCCCCAGCCGGGAATCGAACCCGGGACTTTCGTCTCAGTAGTCAGGGTCACTAACCACTACGCCATTCGGTCGTCGTTCATATAATCAGTACGTTTAATGCAACGAGGTAGAGTAATAGCAAGCAAATCTCTGAAAGTTTTTTTTTCCGTATGCTAGAGAGACCCCTCTGAATCGTCCGAGACTATCGGGTGCAGGTTCTAATCCGGTCTGTGGCTACTTGCTACCTGTTATCCTATTTGGAGCGGAATTTATTAGCGATTTGTATCATTATCGTCGCATGTTTATTTCTGTTTATATTTTATTTACATATTAATTTATAAACACTGTCTGAAATGGAAATGATGAGCTGAATAGCTGTTTTATTTATAGTCTATATAAAGAAGTGTGAGATAAAAGAGTGAAACGTATTTGAAATAAATATAATTTTAAATACATGTTGTAGCTACTAACTGACAGACTTTTGACAGGCGACTAAATACATTAAGGGCCTGTTTCACAATGTCTGGTTAGTGGCTACCTGTAAAATAAAATACATACCTACTGTCACTGCCAAAAAAATGATAACAAAGAAAAACAAAATAATGACAGCATGTATTTTACCTTACCGGTAGCCACTGACCAGACATTGTGAAACAGAACCTTAGCGTATGGTGAAATTCCACCTTCGTAGGTAAACTTACATACAAATAATTAGTCCGAACCCTTAGGCAAATAATCCTAACTATATATTAATATTATAAATGCGAAAGTAACTGTGTCTGTCTGTCTGTCTGTCTGTTACTCTTTCACGCCAAAACTACTGAACGGATTTGAATGAAATTTGGTATACATACGATCTAGACCCTGGGAAAGAACATAGGCTACTTTTTATCCCGGAATTCCCACGGGAAAACTTTTTAAGGCGAAGCGAAGCGCGCGGGAACAGCTAGTATAATAATAATATAATATTTTTCCATACCTTATTTTTGCTTCATTAGTTTTCGTGTGCCACGTGGGATGAGGTTGGGCACAATATTAATTAGCACCTAATTAGTTGTACTAATAATACTTCTTTGTGTCACGATTAATAAAATTGAACATTTTGTTCTTTATTAATCCCTGAAGTAACGGTTAAGGAGTGGTTTATTAATTTTACCGTAACATTTGATCAAATGGATAGACAGGACAATGTTAACATATCTATTCTATTATCTGTGGGGGTGTAAGTACCTGCACCTGGCTCTCTCGAATGGAACCGTTGTGCATGTCCCCAAGGTCTAAACTGCCTTCCTAAGCTTGGACCATTTCCCCACCACGCTGGTCCACTGCGGGTTAGTGGGTTCACATATCTAGATGTGCTAGGTCTAGATATGCAGGTTTCGTCACGATGTTTTCCTTCACCGTAAGAGCGATGGTATTCATTGTACTTAAGTTAAAATAACTCATTGGTACATTTCAGCGCCGGTATTCGAACCCGCATCTCTTGCGTGAGAAGCGGGCGCTTACCCGACTGAGCTACCACCACCGCTCCGTTAACATATCATTATTATAACCTTTTAGTTTATAATAATTATGTACTTATACAAGTAAGACTATAGACTGATAACCATTAATAGTTTTTACGATTCAAAGTCTATAAAAACTCAAATAGCTTTTCAGTGAACAATAAGAATTGAGAGTAGAATAAATTTATTAACCATTTTATTATATTTTTGCAACATACGAACTCGTAAACTGCATTTCCTAATGCTTATACCATGTATAACAGTATAAATTATGTATACATAACACAAGTATGTACTTACATTTCTTAATTTAAGTAAGAGCTTATTATTCAACGATAGGGATATAAGTACATACCTTTACGTAATGTATCACTATAATAAGACTATTACGAAAAATACTTAATAAGTATTAATTTTCCAGACATACCTAAGTATACAATACCGACTCTAATGTAGCTCTTTATATTAGTGTAGATTATAAGATTGTCAATTTTTCTGATACCTTCATAAATATTTTAGGAGGCGAAATTCGGACGAATGACTGAAGGCCAATATCGACAAGGGAAAGAAAAACTCTGGATAGAAATAAATGTAGGCGGGGAAAACTAATATTTCTCCTGTAGGGAATGTTCAGTTATTTTGATTTAGCCCCAGTCATTTCTGTATTCTGGATCGTTAGATATATTCCAATTAATACTAAACTGAAGTTGCGAAGACATGAAGTTGCGTCACTGAGAAATTTCAATGTCAAAACTTAACTGTTCAAATTTGGGGTTAACATTAATGAGATTCTCACTCTTTACGAAAATAACCTACCTGTTTATGCCGATTTCTTGTAAGAAATACAGTTATGTGAGATTCTGTGGGTCTATCAAATGCTAAGCTGATTGATTTAATGACTTCATAGTACATTATATCTACAAAGTGAGAGTCGATGTGGTGTTTCAAAAAATAATCCCATGTTAAATAAGTGTTTCTAACAAACAGAAGAGTACAGTAGGTTCTACCGTTGTAGTGAAAGGATTGGCCAGTCAGTGGTAATGCTAACTGTCCAGGGTGCGTAACCGTTAGGTATAAGGACCCGCCACTCTGTGAAATTTTATAGCTGCCAGCATGGGCGTACCCAGGTAGGGGCAGGGGGGGGCAGCTGCCCCCCCCTAGCAATTTCGAACCTGAGATTTTTTCCTATTATATGTAAAAAAGCATAATATCACCTTATATTATGCCTAAAAGCGCTAGGGAAAAATGATTATAAAAACATTTAAATACATTTTCCGTTTTCTCCAAGAGTCATAGCACATCACATTCGTGCTATCTGGGTTTCAACACCACTAACACACATTTTTGCATTACGATATTTTACTTAGGATACCTACTTATTGACTGAAATAAATAAAAACCGGCCAAGTGCGAGTCGGGCTCGCGCACAAAGGGTTCCGTAGCTTAAATCAACCTATCTCAAAAACTATAAGAGATACTTTGATCAAACCAAAAATCGTTGAAAGAGTTAATTAGCATGCATCACCTCTATTTTTTTTAGAATTTTATACCCCGTAGTTATAAAAATAGAGGGGGGGGGACATACTTTTAACGACTTTGAGAGCTGATATCTCAAAAACCGTTCACTTTAAGAAAAATGTTTTTTAGAAAACTTTATATCATTTTAAAAGACCTTTCCATTGATACCCCACACGGGTATGTACATCGAAAAAAAAAATTTCATCCCTCAGTTACATGTATGGGGGGCCCCACCCCCAATTCTTTTTTTTACTATTTAGTGTCATATTTTTGTAGCGGTTCATACAACACATATTCCCATCAATTTTCATCACTGTAGTACTTATAGTTTCCGAGTAAATCGGCTGTGACAGACGGACAGACGGACAGACGGACAGACGGACATGACGAAACTATAAGGGTTCCGTTTTTGCCATTTTGGCTACGGAACCCTAAAAACAGAAAATATAAATTACTTAATCGCTGTACGACACTGCCCTACATTTTATTGCTACGTTAGCAGTTTACGCGCGCCCGGCAGCGGTAAATCAGTTCATAATCAATCGCCGCCGTGTACTCATTATCATTTACTTTAAGCATTAATATTAGTACAATATAGAACTTTAAACGTATTCAACTCTCGTCATTTCGCTCCTATTTTAGAGTACGATCCCTAGATGACTTTCTTAAATCAATCATTGCAACTAGGTATATATCATAAAATCAAAAATATAATTCAGAAAACTTAGCTTTTTTACTTATTTTTTTATTCTAATGAGATAGTTTGGACTTCTATCATATAAATGACAACTTTAAGGGGTGAAACATTAAAAGAGAACACTATTAGCCCAAATCTTCAGTTTCAGTCTCTATTATTAGGTAAATACCTATTGAAAATAATAATAATGATAATCATAAAGGGGCAGGGCAGCTTCTGGCCAGCTGTTGGGCATTAGGGACATCAGATTCCAGAGGGAGGACCTCTGTTACTCATCTCTGGCTTGCCTTTATCTTGGTGTCCAAAACACTGAAGAGGAACAGGATCTCCCACCTTTTGCTTGACTAGCTTGAGTGGTGTTTCACTAGAGCAAAAATACTCGTAGAAGGATATATTACCTGCAGTTTTTTTTGTCTAAAAAACTAGCTTCGGTTCTTGTAACTAATTTTATTCAACTATTTAGCAGTTGTGCATATTTTTATTGGATAGAGATGACTTTTTGCGGATAAAAGCATTTTATTTCATGTCCGTAATGCGTTTAAATCTCGAGATATGTTTTTTTATGAAAACTAAGTATCTAAAACTTTAAAATGGCCGCCATTTCTAGAATATTGAGATTTTACCCCCACATATGGGGGTTTTTTCTCGGGGATGAATTTACTCGTAGAATCCCCCCTTAAAGTTTGTCGGGTTCGAAAAACAACATGTTGTATACCCTTGTGTGAGAAGTGAGAACCCTTTATCAGTTTTTTTTCCATATCTTAGAATAGTCCTGCACTAACTGGGGGTTTTCTTTGGGTTTAATTGTATAGTCTAAGCAGGGAATATAATATGGTTGGTTGGAGTCACATTTAATATAGAATTACATATTTTGTCTAACGGGTCTCTACATAATAATTCGGCTCCATGAACGCCTTCCTCGTGTTTGGGACCCTGGTGCTGGTTCATGGTACAAGAAGTACAATTTTGTGCATTTTGAACCGGAACTGCACATTTGTAACTACCTAGCTGTTTTGTCGAACAAATATAATCATAGAATCATTGTGTTTTACTATGCTTACAACAAAGATAACAATGTAGCATAAAATATGTACTTAAAGAAAATTAACTAAAACTGCAAAATAACATTAATTTCTTAACTCGCCCGGTGTCAGGATCAATGTACGCCGCCATTTGTGACCATCCGAGTCCGCGTTGTTCTATGTTTGTGACAAACTGACTTCAAATATCAACCACAATTTTTTTAGGCATTAAAAACAATAAGCACAAACGATGCGTTTCGGTTCAAAAAGGTGAAATAAGTTTAACGCTAAAAAAATGTGCAAAATCGAGCGCACATTCGTATCACTCAGGTTCGAAAGGGCTAGAAGATAAAACAAACGTAAATTTTCCTGCCAAGTGGGAATTAAAAACGTATCACCTAACTCTGCGCAAAATGAAACAGGTATGAGCTGCCCCTCCCTAGCTGAAATCCTGGGTACGCCCTTGGCTGCCAGTAGCATGTCAATTTGATTTAGACACGTTGAAATAACATATCTGTATACCAAATCATAGACTTAGTATATACTAGCGTATAGACGAACTGACAGCTCGATAAAACGTGACCAATTTTGATTTTTCAGTGTGTGCATTAGCTAGTGATGTACCTTTCTTTACTTTGGAGGACCATCGATAAATTATTGAAGTTCGATGTTCGACCCTTGGAGAGTTGTTCCATAGACTGTTGTTGTCCAGATTATAATTTTGACATAGTGTAAAAAAATGCATAAATTAAAATAAAAACACTTTTTTCCTCGCTCCTTATTTTATTGACTTTTAAACAGAACAATCTTAGATATATCAGCTGGCTGACCCATATTACAGGCTCTGCCTCGGATGGCCGAGTCTGAGATGTTCCCACATATTTATTTATTTAACTGGTTCATTACAGTTTCGTTTCCTAAATTATGAAGTTTACTTTCATTCTTAAGTCGAATTGGTGCAAATGGTAGAGTTCTTTGGATTCCAACCAACGCGTCCAACTTATTTCAACCACTTTCGGCTTATTATAATTTCTATAGAGGGAATCTGTTGGACAAATTATAGAAAATAATTAGTTTATGTATTTGTTAAAAGATGTGCCTTGCCCTGACTTATTTTTATAGCTAACATTCAAGATAAAATATCGATAATGATATCGATTAATTTGAGTCAATCCCTAGCGTACATGTAAAATAAATTGATGAAAAATATATCCACTAAAATCTTGTAAATTATTAACAAATGGACTTCCACATACACAAAATATGAAAGTAAACAACAGCATTGGCATTATTTTATATTTAATACAGGATAAAAGACAAGTTTTAACCAAAAATATACGCGTCATAGCAGTGATGACGATTTTGGTATTTACCTGTGAAATGAGCAATTTTCAGGATTATTTCTATGATTAACGCCACAATCACTCGCAGAAGATGTTACCATTGTTGAATACAATTAGATTTACTGAAAATAAACCACGATGTACGCAAAAAATCCAAAATACTAAGGTGTTGATTTTCCGCGTGCTGAATTGTGACGCTCTGTCATTCAAAACCAGTCACAGTTTCATTGGATTCGCTATCCTTTTCTATCTTGCCAAATTTCCGTAAGGGATTTTCTTCTCTCTCGCTCGCTTTGTTCGTCTATACGCTAGTATATACTAAGTCTATGTACCAAATAACTGTTAAATATGAAATTTCCTCGTGACACCCAATTGACATCTCCCGAGGATGCTCGAAAGATTCCCACAACTTCAATCGAATGCGAAACGGAATGAAAAGTCCAGAATACGACGGACTGGTCTCGAAGGACCGTCGTCGGCGCGAGTCCTCACCTGTCACGACAATTTTAATAAAATAATAATACTTCCGTCTCGCCGCCATATTAGGCAAATGCTGGTGTGCCGTCATGGACGCCACTTTGATTAAAAATGTCTCTCCGAGCTTTATGCCGGTGGAAGCCATTTTTGCTCCACCTTTGTGTCGCAAGCGCGCACTTGACGATATGCTAGTTTTAATATAGATATGAAGCGAAATACTGAAGAAGTATGCTTTTTTAGCATTTAATAAATATACAAGTGGTTAATGTTTTAATTACTTCAATTTGAGCTACCAATACACAAATGAATATGCATTTCACATGCATACAAATACGGAGCGGAGTTAACAAGTTAGGAAGCCGTAAAGGTACTCAAAATTCAAAAATATGTTCTGCATAGGCGGAGTGGTTGTTGGTATTTCACGCATGTCAGACTTTTATTGAATCAGAATTGTTATCTAAATAATCTATTGTACCTACAAAAATATTCTGCATACGAGAAAA
This sequence comes from Plutella xylostella, assembly GCF_932276165.1. Lineage (NCBI taxonomy): Eukaryota > Metazoa > Arthropoda > Insecta > Lepidoptera > Plutellidae > Plutella > Plutella xylostella. Next base: position 1,716,463 of record NC_063984.1, on the reverse strand, counting down.
AACTTTCGACATAAAATAAATTTCCAATTCTATGCATAAATCACACCGGACCGACATTCTAATGAATATTAAATTTAGCCAACAGCCTGGCCTAGTAGTGATGCGATGTACAAAAAAGTTATTAACATAATTCATAAGGAAAAAGTCTTGAAGTCTTTTACAGCACCCATAGCGGCGCGGTATTAATCCTGGCCGCTTTATATTCATACTTTGCAGGGAGAAATAAAAAAATATTGACACAACAAAACGTTATATGCTCGCTTCCCGCGGGAGCGCGCGTAATAGCGTACAATATTTCACTCCGGGCACTTAAGATGGCGTCGTCGTCGCCACAGAGCGTCAACTCCGAAATTTTATGCATTACCTATCCCCGACCGAGTCCTTGTCTGCTGCACAGTCTGCCAGCCTGCCCCGCGCCCCGCGCCCGCCCCGCAGCCCGCGGGACAAGGCGTGCCGCGACTGCCGAAATGTTGCCCCGACTGTCACCAAGTTTTTTTCAGGCGCACAGCCTTCTGTGTCGTATATTTCTGCATATTTGTTCAGAAGTCTTCGGTGCCTAATTTGTTAAGGATGAAATGTTATCATGATCATCAACCCTAACCAACAATCGTCCACTCCTCAAAATACATAGATAATTTAATAAACTTTAAACACCCTTCAATTCGTCATTGCTAAGAACAGTCTCATTGAGACTCTAAAGTCCAGTAAACCCTTTCATATTTTATCACAAAGCTACATAATACCTCTTCCAAATGAAGTCTTCATTGTTTGATCATGAACAAGCGTGAGTCTGCCGAAATATTGTGACTGGAACAAGGGCTAAGCTGTTTTGACAGCAGCGAGACAAAGTGGCGTAATAGCGCGAAATCCGGGATTCAGGCACACAGCTCTTAATTCGATGTGACACTAGGGTTGCATTGCATCGAAAATCTCCGTGTTATACATACTCCGGTACCAGGAGTTCACAGAATGCTCGTATTTTCAACAGTGAAGCGTCTGAGCTTGGAGTTGCTAATGGAAAATACAGCTGCGGAATAGTTTCACTGCGAGGAATTATCGTCAGGCAAGGTGTACACTGCTCAGAAACTAGTACGTACCTGAAGATAGATAGACATACCTCAGGTAGGCACGAACTCGTACCAACCGCCACATATAATCAAATATTCTACGACGTACAGAAGAAGAATAGGCCACGGGCAAGATTTACGGCCGCGTGAAATCTAACATCGTTAGTCCGATCGGAAATTCGCGTGAACATTCGTTCGTCCGGGAACGCTCGCTGCAATCTTGGCTCGTACGTCAGCAGATCGCGTCAGATGCATTAGCGTATCGGGGGTCACTCAAGATTCCGAACGCTGCTGCGCTAAATACGACTCTTTCTCGTTTAACGTACAGATTGAATGACAGCTCCTGTTTGTAGCTAGAGTAACCCTTGGTATTTATAGTTGTGCGCTGTGCGTTTCTGATTCCGTGCGCGCTTGACGGACGACTGTGCGGCTCGGGCCTACATTGCTAAGGTTACCGGCTGATAGCGCGAGCGTTTGAAGCTTATATTGCACGTTTGTTTCCTGGGATTACGATATGGGAATGCGTACATGCATGTCAATCTATAGATAGGTAGGTATTTGTGTCGATACGCTTTAGCAGTTTAATCAATTACCTTAAACATGTTTTAATTAAATATACTACAACGTTCACTTAAACATTTAATGGGACCAAACAGAGAGCTCCACATGGAGCTTTGAAAAACTTTATCTACTACTCACACTCGCACAGTTAAAGTAGCGAGCACAGTGAATCGGGGGGCTATTCTATTCCCAATGCGCGACGATTCGAAGCACCAAATAGTTCCGGATAAAGATGTTCCTCGCCGGCTTTGTCTGGGCTCCTTTGTTCGCCGCCAATTAGTCGTAAGTTAGGGCATTCGCCGCTCCTCTCTAGAAGCGCCTATTATTGCTTAATAGATTATGGTTTAGTCCCGCTTCTAGTCGCGATTTGTCCCTCCCCCGGGTCTAATGGCGGCGTTCCCGGAGTACCGGGTCTCGCAGCGAGTTTTCATAAATAATTTCCGCGCTGCGGTGTCAGCCCTCATTTTTCATGCTGTCTCTGAGAATAGGTGTCTGTTTGGTTAGGCGGCGCGCCGACTAGATAAATCTGCTGGTTTCTTGTAGGTGCTAGCTGGCGTTTACCTACGAAGTACTTGCTACTTATATTTGTTTTGTAACGTTTATTTTAGTGATATTGTTTGTGACAACCTTGAAGTGTCATTACGGCACTCGTCGCAGTAATTAGTGGAGAAAAAACTAAACGACCTTGTGTACACACTTTAAAAATAAAATAGGCTATGAATACAAGTAAGCTCGGTATGTTTTAAAACTTTTATGACATGAGTCATGTTATAAAAGTTACGTTACAACGTGAGTACCTACTAAAACATGCCGACCTTATTCATACTACATAACATAATTCTGTAGTAGGTACCTAGAGAAAAACACACAATTCGCACTAAGCTGTCATAGTCGCGGCGTCAGTTCCATTTTTCGGCTGATGTTGTGAATTCTACAGGGTGCATGAAACCAGCGAGTTGCATACAGGTTGGGTTTATTTGTGAAATCTCGCAGGTGCATCCTCTTTGTTGCGCGATTTGAACTGCAGAGGGCGTTGTTAAGCTCGCCGACCAAGCGCTGCAGTTTAAACATAACTAGATGACGTTTTATGACGGTCGTCTCCAACCATCGTCTTTGCCGGGCTTTGCCTCAAATGTAGAGTACAGAGGAAATGCGATGAGCAACGACAGATGACATCAGCGCCATCCCAGCCGATCATGTCCGACATTAATTCAATCCTAAAAACAATTTATCCGCTCGTGTTTTGCCTATACACACACGGCTCGCCATACACCACAGAACATGGCCGCGGCCGGCCCGGTGTCCACACGACAACTAAAACACGGACACAAAGAGGCGCACACACGTCCGGACAAGCGGGACAACGCGGGGCTAGTGAAATATGGCCGTACGCCGCTACAAGCCTTTCCGATTTTAAATAGAATACGTTGTTTATTTTATACGCGGACCGGAATTGCCGCCGAATTTGAATTTAGAATTTAATCTGTTTTGTTTTTAACGCATTGCGTCAATGTGTCGAACCGTGTCGCGTTTCATTTGTTCTAAAACCCCTTTGTGTTGTACCCGCAGTTGCTATGAAGATAATTTGTCCCGTTCTAAAGGTACGGAGCCGAAGCACATTAAGCTGTATGGAGCTAAGCTCAGGTGTCCAAGTCGGAAGCAATTGTTCGCACGAATCAACAGTTTTGTCTTCCAAGCACCCCTTTCTTGCTTGTAGAGTAGAGTGTGTGGTGTTAAGTGAGATTTAAAAAATAGGGTAGGCTGTGGCTTGTGGATCACATCCTCAAAATATCTATGTTGGTAATTATGAATGAAAAATCATTTAACGCAAACTAAACTTTATAAGAAAAACAAACATTAATTTACTTACACTGAGTAGCACATGGTTTAATAAGATAATTATGAAAACTGCTACCAACATTTATACTAATTTATAAACTTGAAGAGCGTCACTATACTGCGTCTACTCTGCACTTCCCGCTGACGAATAATACCATTTTCTTGCCCAGTTTAGTATAATGGCATCCTTTCCCCTTTGTAAACTGTCAGATAAACGATGCAATTTTAAGAAATGTACTCATGTTTCTGTTTGTTTTGTTGCAGGACAATTTGATGGACGGATCAGCTCTCACGTGTAACTACAGGACTACAATGGTAAGTTAATAAATTATTATGGAAAATTACCGTCGACTTCATAAGTAATAGGCAATTGCTACTAATGCCTGTAAGGTCCCTTTAGACTGGACAACGGAATTAAATGTATGTAAAACTCTACGCTTACCTGCTGTCTGGAGAATATATGTATACCTATTTCAATCATTAATGTGTCATTTGTTACGAAAGATCTTACACTTAGAAAGTCTCTCTCATAAACCATACTTCTTCAGTTAAATATCAATCGTAGGGACGTGATCCCTCAAGGCTGCATACACCATTCACGTAACTTGACGGCTAACTTTACGGACGTAAAGGAAAATCCACCCTTCTTATGTGATCCCTTGACAGATTCCTCCTTGTTTTACGACACTCCCAAGGGCCCATATTTGCTGCAAGCTTCTGCACATAAAACTAGTCCCTAACTAATATCGGGCCATCTGCCTCCCGCTTCGGCCCAAAAATCTCCTTAGAAGAGCAAAATTACGAAATTTCTTTCCACTAAAAAGTCGATGGGATTCCCCCTATTCTTTTTTCAAATGCCATTTGGAGATCAGAGGAATGTCTTGACTCGTTACTAGGGAATCTTTGCTCGCCAGACGATGACGATACAACGGCAATAAGGTTGTATATCGGGAAGATACGGCCTGCCTCATGCTAATTATACAGAACGGAATCTTCCGTCAAAAAAACTTTTCTAACAGAATAGGAACATTTTTATTTATTTTTGTGTTTGTTAAAATTTGTCAATTACTCTTTTGAAGAGGGTATGAAGGAGACGAAAGCAAAATAAATTAGACGAGTTTTTGTGTCGCTTTGTTCTTTTTAATGTAAACGGCAAAAAGTTTAAAATCTCATTCGAAGATCATTGTTTTTCTCCTTTCGAAATTAGGGAATTCTTCGCGTGTGCGATAAACCGTGGTTGTGGCTGAGTTTCGCAAACTTTATGGGGTATTAAAAGGCCATTTGTTTGCAAAAATATTCAGAGGATGCGGAATGAGGAGTGAAAAAAAAGAGCTGCAGGGTTACTCTAACTTGACAAAAAACTAACGAACTCTCATTCTCGCCGTCGCCGTCATACAATCGTTTAATTCAACGAAACATGGTAGTAGTATAACTTTATGTTACATAAAACACTTAAAATAACATTTAAGACTTAAAATCTATAATACAATAAGGGCGGCCTTATCGCTAAAAGCGATCTCTTCCCGGCAACCCTACGAGCTAACATAGAAACTTGATTACCGCTGCTGCGCTCTGAAACTTTGTTTTTCATGAACTACGAGTAGAGTGACCTCCCAGGTACGAAACAGAGGTTGGTGCAGAGACATAAAATATTAGGAACGGCCGCGAGAGGGCGCGGTGACGGCCCGTAACTCACTCACCTCACGGCACATAATAAAATACTAAAACAAGGGGCATAAAAGAAAACTCCGAATAATATTTATGCGGACTCCGGGACCGCGGGACAAGCTGGAGAGAAGCGCGTTGAGGCTCAACAGTCTTACTAAACTAACCTAAATAAATAAATAAATAAATATGTGGGGACATCTCACACACGGCCATCCGACCCCAAGCTAGGCAGAACCTGTGTTATGGGTGTCGGACAGCTGATATATCTACACAAATACATAGATAGATACATATGAAATATAAATATCAACACCCAAGACCCGAGTACAAATATCTGTCTTTAAATAAATATCTGCCCCAGCCGGGAATCGAACCCGGGACCTTCGGCTCAGTAGTCAGGGTCACTAACCACTACGCCATTCGGCCGTCCATAACCTAACTTAAGACAGAAAAAGATTGTAACATTTGTATAACTATATAATAGAATCTTGCTTTATTGAACACCACATAAATCAGACATACAAAAACATACTTATTAGACTAGAACTAGTGTACAATGGGCGGCCTTATCGCTGAGATCGATCTCTTACAGGCAACCATATACATTGCTATAATACACTCTAGAGTAGTCTAGAGCAATAAAAAAGTTCCACATAAAAAATGTTGACACCAAATGACTCCGGTTTCTTTGTTAACTTATTTTAAAATGTGAACAAAATATTTACGTTATCAGTTGGTAATATTCTGATGCGCCGTTATATTTACTTCAATATTTCCGACGGCGTAATAAAGCTAGCTTTTTCCGTTTATAATTTAGTCCTAATTGTCACTGGATTTTTAGGGGATCTTAGGCTAGTTATAACAATATATCCCTATCCAATACTCTTATGTAGTGATCTCTTCCACTAACCCCGTTGTTCTGACACGGGCTCCAGTGTTTGTGTGAAATTTGGGAGTTTTTCAGCCCTCGACCGAAGTTTGTGCGTTCTCTTTCCTTCCTGCGCGGTGTTTCGACCCGATTTTAAAGTCAAACTTGGCCAGTCCATTGTTTTGTTTGAATACATTATTAGGTTTGTTTGTCGCGTTTTTTGTCCATAGGGGTAACTTTAGCTTACGCAGAACTAAGTTTCGAAGCGCTCCACTCTATCTCGTTGTGTTAATCGCTTCGATTGCATGGCAGACAATGTTCTTGCGTTTTTCTGTTAAGCTAAATTAGCCCTGTGCCCGAGAAATGGAGATGAGAAAGTTTTATTCACTTAAACTTTTATTTGCAAGATAAGATACTGTCTTATGTACTTTAAGTCTATTCTGTTCTAAAAATCTCGTGCCTTAATGTCGTAGTCCCTTGTAGGGTAGGCAGTGATGCGTTGATGCCGCAGCGTGGATCTGCCGAACCATTCAATTTATTTATTTCAGACTTGTTATTTTATTTTAGCAATTAGGCAATTAGGTAAAATTTTATCGCATTTAAATACATGGATAGTTTCACAATTAGCTAGATAATAAGCACAATGAACCTAAAAACTGGACAGTGTTTAACTCGAATTGTAATACCATTGCTACCAGCGGCCCTCGTTAACACTTACGATACGTTTAGAATCTCCCCCCGCATCCCCATCGGAGTACTTCCAGATAAGAGAAAACGTTTACAAAACGCGCGCCACAGATAAACTACACTACTAGTCTACATTCACTACAGTATACGACACACACGTATAATACGAAGTCAGACAGAGCTACAAGTTTAGAATAAACAGCGCCGCCGCTTACATTTCAAACTTGAAAGAATCTTTAAAGGCACAAAGAGGAGGAACTCTTTGGAATTACCTGCAGCATACAAAAGATAGGTATTTCTCTATCAACTGTGATACAAACAGCTCTGCGCTCGGTGTTTGTTTCGGCACTCGGCCCCCGCCCCCCGCGCCCCCGGCGCGCCCCTCCGTCGCCTTCTCTTGTATGTTCTTCAGTGCTATACGTAGGTTCGAGTAGTTCTTCGAATAGAGAGCAGAAGGGTTACTCTATACTGACGAAAAACGAACGAAAGAGAGCTCTTGTGCAATCGGCATGTGGTCAGTGTTATTGTGGACTGTATCTTCGTAAGGATAAGGATAGGTTACTGATATTAAAGAATGAATACCTGAATGAACGATTGAATGAATCTACTGAATGAATCTACTGAATGAATATACTAAATGAATTAATAACGAAACAGCATGTTTAATGCAACGATATAGAGCGCAGCAGCGAACCGAAATTTTAATTTTCGTACAGTACAGTGACCCCCCCCAGTTGCCATCGCGAGGGCGTTATGAATGGCTGTATGTTGGTGAATCACATAAGCTATACAGTCTGACAGAATAGGCAATACGGTGCGTACTTAGCGTGTTGGTGACAAACACTAGCTAGAGTATAGAGTAGGACTAGGTTTGTCAGCTAGGTTAGTGGATGAGCCAGTCAGATCAGTAAGGAGACTTCCTGCGTGAAGTATGACACAGGTTCTTTACAATACAGTACGATTTATTTGCACCAAGAATAAAAAATACAAAAAAAAACTAAAAAAAAAAACAGTACAAAAAAGCGGACGTAACAGTACGAAAGGCGTACGCACCCCAGAGAGTCAGCGACAGACGCTAATCTGGTCACTCCCTTTACTAAGGTGACAAGCCAGTGTTTGTTAAATTATCATCAACAAATAAAACAAGACGTGCATATATGCGTGTAAATGAGAATGGACAAATCTGACCCGCTTTTCAGCCACTAAGCAAACCTATATTTTATTCAATGATAAACGTGCTCTAAATGAGGGAAACATATTTTAAAAAATCTAAACCACGGTTTAAAAAATAAACATAGTATGAGGAAACATCTAGTCAGTACAGTCAGTCAGTACTTGATCTTGCCTTGACCTATACCTTCGTTCTCCCATGCCTCAAAATAATAAAATTTACACCAGGATATACTGTCGTCATAGACTACACATCAGTAAATGTTTCATCAATAGCTGCTCTGGTGGGCCATGGCGCCTTAGAGAAATGTCCATTCTCCTTTGATGACGTAATTCAGCCTTAATTTATAGTGTATCAGTCCAAACCAAACCAACAACTAGAAATTACCTCTGAGATTTGTGTTTAATGAGTTTCAAATACATTAATCTCTTAATTCTAACCCAATTCTGTTTCGCCGGGAATAGATCTTTCCTAGACCCTTCATTTACATAATATGTAATGCTCATGTATATTAAAGTTCCACGTAATACCATAATCTAGCAGGCTGCGCGGACAATACATCCTTTCGTTGTATAATCTGCCATCATGCAACGAGAATATTAAAATTACCTATTCTGTGTCTAGAGGGATTGACGTAGAATTTAATGTCGTCAGAATAGAATAGGCCTGCAGCTATAAAATAATATCGAATCAAACATAGTTTGTGATAAAAAATCATAAAAAAATGTTGTCAATGAATGAGTAACTTTTCAGGTTACAAGAACTCTTTTTTGTTTAATCCGTAAAAAGTTATATAGGTACCAGACTATTTGCCTTTTTTTACATTCATCAATAAAGCCTGAGAGACTGTTTTTTTTAATTCATGAAACAGAGACACAGAGAAATAGAGGTTTTTGTACGTAAAAAAGTAATCATATGTCCACGATCTAGTTTGCATTTTTTGCAGAATTTATTATACACGCTCCACGAATTGTGCTTAGGGAAGAAACAAAGTACGAAATTAAATATGCAGGTTCAAAGTTCCGAACATAATATTCTTAACTAACTTTACAGCACTAAATATTTAATAGCTAAGCTAGATTGTAAATTATAATAATAATCAAACTATCAATCAGAATAATAAGCTCCTACAAAGGCATACCTTTAAAGGAGGTCAAAAGTGACAGAGTATATGTTTAACCCGCGAGGCAAACGAGGGGTGTTATAAGATTACCTCGTCTGTTTGTGTATGTTTTTGGTAGCGTAGCTTTAAATCGGCTTCTAACATTATTTTTTTTTGTTATTAGCTAACAAATAATAGCTTTTTTCATCTGTCTAACTATCCCTGAACACACTGTAAGATACATGAACAAAGAAAATCATATTATAGTTATAGTAAACAAACAGTGGTTAATAAATAACTTAGACAAATTACCCCGGAGCGATAGTGGCACAGTTATCTTAACATTTAACTTAACCTCGGACTTTAGTTAATTAATCAACTAGATAAACTTAACAAACTATTAGTATAGTTTTTTGTTTGGCCCTTTTGAACTACCGCTGGCTTCGCCGCATTCGTTACTGGAGTTAGTTTTTGTTTCTCTATGTTTTATGTTTTAATTTTTGTGAAAGGATATTCCCGCGAGCTTTGCTTCATTTTAAAAGAGATTGTGGGTCAAAAAATCGCCTACAGTACTTCGAAAAAAAGTAGTTATATAGATTTTTTTATAAAATAGACAGACATACGGACAATAAAGAGATTTTTGTGGTACGGAACCCTAAAAATATATTTGTTCTGAACTTCACGTGCGAGTCACTCTGGCTAACTTTAGATTACATTCTTAATCTTATTTATACACACAAAATAATAAAACCCTTGCGCAATTTTCCACACTCAACAATAGTGGCTAATAAACGTCACAAGATTTAGCGCAAATGACGGCTAAGTTGCCGGGGGACACCCTGTAGGGCACGAGGGAACGCGCATCTGTTGGAATTGCAGCACCCTGTACCAATTACCCATTCACAGCCAGAAACGGGCGGTGGGACGGATGCGAAGTTGTGAAAAATATACGGTGGTTATACATTTTTTATATATCAGAGTGTACTACCCCGAGAAACAATTGTATTGTTAGGGGTGTTATGCATAAATGTATATGTCATGTTTGAAAATTAATAAACGATTTAATTATTTTTTTTCATGATGTCTTAAGTAGCCAGTTCAGTGTCCCACTTTTTAGTTAATCCACTATAATTCGATCATAATTTGCTGACGTTTACGTGAGTTTACTCTCGTAAAGAAAACACAGAAAACTTTTTTTTCCAGAAGAAAACAGTGTCGGTTTTCAATCATCAGCGTAGACACATATACAAGTAGTAACTATACAAAGAGTATTATTAATTATTTATTTACTAACTTAAATATACCCGGGAAGTTTTTTTTGTCTAGCCGTTTCTTTGTATGAATACGAGTATCGACATGTCCATATTGAGTAGTCTTGTCCGAGTATTTGGCAAAGTTACCTTGAATCACTAATGAATATTCACCACAGGTTTGGATACTTGAAAGATAAAATAACACAACACAAATAATAAAATTAACTGTGTAGGAGTAACTTTTAGAATTAACTAAGATTTCTGTTAATGTTATCTAAGTCACGACAGAACGGGGTCCCTATCGCGAAGTTAAAACGAAGAAACATTTACGAAGTAATTAAGTAATGTCAAATTTAATTCATTTTGAATCCGAAAATCGTTGTCAAAACAAGTTCGCGATAGGCACACAGATAATAATTTACGTCATTTTAACGTCACAATTTATGACGCAAACTACTCACAAAGTCTTACCCTAACCCCATAAACAGGGAGCAACGATCGATCTTGGTACTTTAAACCCATGCGTCCAATCCCTAGGGTCCGATGCGTTCTGTTAATTCGAGCCCGTATTTGCAAACTACCCTCTTGTTGTAAGAAAAGGGGATGAGGGGAGGGGCAATTCTGACGTCCGAATAGGTTTCCGAAGCTGACGAACAAATATTGGTGAGCATTATTGGGAATATTGCTATCATTTGAAACTAAGCTCTGTCTAAATAACGATTGATAATGATAAATGAGAGGCATTTGAATGGCTCAACCGGTTTTGATGAATCGTCAGTTCTTACACAAAAAGAGCGAATTTCTTCAGTCATAGATAATTTTTAGCAGCTAATGTGTTTGATGAATAAATCTATTTGAATTAAAAAAGGTGCATCCGTGATAAATATAGAACAACGCAACATCAACATCAGATTACGAGTGACAAACATTTAACATACATACTTATAATATTATTTCACATATTCCGGGCATTAATACTGTTCGTTAATAAATATATTTTCCAGTTAAGTAATGTAAATTAAATAACTTTGGCCTCGTTCCTCGTTTACCCGCAAACTTTGTAACAGAACTGTAATTTTTAATTAGCAAAAGCCGACCTGCGGTGCAAAAATAACGTAGGGCTTTGCAAATTGAAAAGTTTTGAAGTGTGTAACTAAATATTTTTCACGAAGTCAAGAGCATATAGGTTGCATGTGAACTGCGTTCATATTTTTTCAGCAGCCAGTTAGTTTTACAGTAGGTACTTGGTTTTTTTTTCGGTGTAGTTTAACTAATTAATCTTATTAATAATATACGAACAACAAAACCAGAACACCTAGATTGAGCCCTGCTAGATAATTGTATTTGTGTGAATAATAGACATCCATAAAGCGAAATTTTAGAATATTTCTAATACTTTTATTATTTATCTCAATCTAGATGTTCTGGTTTTGTTGTTCGTATATATTGTTAATCTAAGCTTGCGGGCAACAGCAACTCCATGTGTATCATTCACCTCTAACAGGATACAAATATTAGAGCTCGTAAGCTTGGGGTCTTCGATCCGAATGTTTAGGCAACGTTCACACACGTGCGTGTAATTCACAGAGTAACCATAGACACTATGCACGCGCCTGTAGAGTAAACAACAGCGGCGGGAGAGTAAACAAATATGTTATTCTGTGGCTTTCGTCCGTGCAGCAACCGTAGAGTCTATTACACGAGAGTAAAAAAATACCTATAATAAAATAATAATTAATTTATTAAGACCAAAATATGCAATTACACAACATTGTGACAGAGAATTAAAACTACAGTATCTGGGGTATCAATATTGTAGGTCAAAAATCTAGGCTAACCTGTGTTTTTTTGGATAGCTAAAACATGGTGTTTTAAAAAAATGTCTGATTAGAAATGTCTGTTTTTTTTAAATATAATTTTATGAGTGGAGTACTACTGCTAACAATAACTCAGCAATACCCAATATTCACAACTATTGTGTTCGTGTATCGCCGTTGGCTGTTTGAACGCCAATAAATGAATCAACACGATATAAATTTGTTTCAAAATTTAATTGCATCATACAGTGTTGTCCCGTTTCTGTACTTATTTATGTTTACAATGTTCTCAATTATACGATGTAATGTTACGTTTATTGTTCTGTCTTATAAGAATACAGATACAAATACAAAACAATGACAAAGGCCGAAGATATGGTGATAATAATAAATAAATAATCGGGTATTTTTGGGTCGTAATACCTAATATTTATATTATGTGGTAAAAAATATACAAAGTGAGTACTTACCTGGTTTGCAAAATTTCTTGACAATTTGTTAGCTGCCAGCTTATTACAAAACATTGTTCTCGAAAGAGAAGGTAAATTATTTATTATAGAATCGAAAATTCGTTTATGCAAGAATATTTTGAGCTCCTAAATTGCCTTAAGCGGCCTGAATAAATCTTTTAAAAGGCTTTTATAGGAGGCTGTTAATATGCCCTGAAAATAAAGGACATTGAATAAGTTTCTAAAATGACAAAGTTTGAATAACTTTTCTTTATTTTAAAAAGTTATCATTTCCATAAAAAAACACTATCAGTTGTTACATACATACTGACTAACTGACATTTTTTCTACTCCATCAAATGGTTGTTTTTTTTTAATCCACACTAACACCGCGCCAATCCAGCCAGTGTTCAGCCAGTTTCCCAATTCTCTAGATTAAACTGTCAATTTTCTTTTTTAACTGACAGTTTTTTTCTTTTTCGGCGCCCTTCGTTCCGGGCAAGCGAACACTGCCGAAGGGTTGCCAGCCAGCTGTTCTTTGCTTAATGCTGATTGTATTGTGTCTATACATCGCATGTGTGTAGGCGTAGCTTAAGTACGTATTGTCTCTTTTGGGGTTGCAAAGAAATGGGGTTATCTTTGTTTCGGGTATTACTGTTGAGTGATACGACTAATGAAATTTCCATTGAATGTTGAGAAAATGTACATTTAATAAGTATTCCCACATGATCGTTTATAATATGAGTTAGGTACCTATACTTATTTTAATGAACAAAGTATAAAGTCTAAAGGAAATCGGCTCAGTTTTGAGTCGTCCTTGTAATTTTGGTTTATTAATATTTATATTCCTGTATTTTTCCCTGTTCTGTAAGTGTGTGTTTTAGATACGATAATAGAAGCCCCTCCGCAATCGAATAAGTTCGATTCACTCGCGGATTGTAATCATTCGAATGGCTGACAGTATTCAAAGAGTTTTTGTTTGTAGAATCGATTCATTTGAAATCGAGAATTGTGTCGATTCTAGCGCTATTCGCATTTATTGTCAGCTTTCCGTTCTATTTAACATTTTAATCAATTTTTGTATGCTGTATAAGCTGTGTCCAACACTTTTAATTCTAGATTTTTATTTATTATTTTATGACTTACACGTCTATTCTACAATACAATACAATACAATACAATATAACTTTATTGAACAAAACACACAACATACATTAAATTACAAAAGGAGTAAGCACAATAGGCGGCCTTATCGCTAAAAGCGATCTCTTCCAGGCAACCTTTGGGTGAATGAGAGACTTATTGAGTAGAAGAGGAAGGTGTACACGTATTGCATTTAAATACTAGTGATATTTTTATGTTTTAATAATAAATACTTAGATACATACATACAAATATAATAGATACTTATATATATACATACATACTTATATAAAGATTTATACGTAGGTACTCTACATACGTTTATAAACTATAATGTGTGTATGTTTTCTTTCAGGTAAGATCCACAGCTCTGGACATTAGCAGTTATGCGTAATGCAGTGTATAAGTAGGTATACCTATGTAGATGTATTCAGGCAACAACTTTTTTTGTGGTGACAAACACTAAATTTAGACTATGGCTTGGTAGGTACAGTTGTAAAGTGACTAACTACTAACTAATCAGTTGCTGAATGCCCAGGGTGCGTCAGCCGCATACAGTTAACACGTCACTCGAGGAGGCATCTTAGCCAACCCGATTTTAAGAAATTAGGTATGCCATAAGGTACAATACATACTACATTTACCATAACATCTTAAACATATACCTATTTCAGATAGGCACAAAGTTTGAAAGACATTTAGCATAAATTGTTAAATTCACATGAATCCCAAGATGTTTCTGACTAAGACATCTTAGAGGTCTCTGTATGTAAGGTACCTACAATTTAGATTCTGAAGCCTTATGAAATACCTTGAAGGTTAGCATTTAAGTCTTACGAGATGTGAAGACGGTAGGCTGTTAGGCCGTCACTCATTAGGTCTACCTAAGTTATTTTATGTAACTTAGTGCTTGAGGTGGGTGCCTAATTACTAGGCAGAAACTTGTAACTAAGAGCTGACTGTGCCAACATGTCATTTTGGAGGAACACTTTTCGGCAGCTATGAGTTATTTTAATTCGTTAGCGTCTTGTATTAACAATAAATATATTAACAAGATGGAGTGTCTAATACAAAAACAAAGCAAAAAAAACTGTCCGCATTTTATTTACTGTCAAACCGTTTTAAGTTTAACCTAATGATGCTAGCAATGCATAAATTCGCAAATCTACAAACTGAACTATTTGAAAACAGCTCAGTGGTAGAAGTGGAGTGTTATTTGTCGAGACGGTTCTTTCGTTCTGACACTCCATCTTACTTATATAGTTAATCTAAGAATGGGTATGATAGCGAGTCTATATAGTAATTGGTTAAATCTTCGTTCGAAGCACACACCAATCGCACATGGATGACTCGTGACTACTGAAGCTGGGTCCACATTTGTATCATTCATATTAAACTTAAGCTGTTCCCGCAAGCTTCACTTCGCCTTTAAAAGTTTTCCCGTGGGAATTCCGGAATAAAAAGTAGCCTAGGTTCTTTCTCAGGGTCTAGACCATATGTATACCAAATTTCATTCAAATCCATTCAGTAGTTTTGGCTTGAAAGAGTAACAGACAGACAGACACAGTTACTTTCGCATTTATAATATTAGTTAGGATGACAAACGTGGAACCAGCTTAATTAAAAAAAGCTCGCTCATTACTGTTCTAGTATTAAACGTTGTCTGATTATGGTTGCGTAAACGTATGATGTTGTTACCCAGTTTCGTGTCAGAAAACTTTCAGTAACATAATTTCAACGATTCCAAGCACTAATTAAAAACGTTTCTAAGAGGACTTTAAATGCTAATCGCCATAATTATAGCAGTAAAATAAATATGTAGCAAAAGATTCGAATTCCACTAGTACGATTCCATTTTTGCGAAAGTTTATATCCACTCCGAGTATAACGAACATTAAAATATTTTCCGAATGTGGAGCAACGCGCTCAAAGCCCGGTGGCCCCGCACAACTAAACGAAAGTTAACCAGCTCTAAACCTTGTTTAGAAGAGGATTACACCGTCGCTTATCAGCATCCGGGCGGAGAAGCGCTGGGATTTTTTAAACTCGCCTAGTTTCAATTAAGCGGCGGTTAATTTCTTTGCTAAGTGCTCGTTCTAACTCTCAAGTAAATTTATTCGTGGCCGCAATTTATTACCGGGATTAAACTAATGAAAGTCCCGTGCCAGGTGCCGTGCTAATTGCCCGCGATTAGCTAAACAAAAATAAAGGGATGCCTCAACTCGAGGTTTAGGCAAAGGGTTAAGTTTAAGACGTGTGGTGTCGTCGGCCGATTAATACTGAAGCCAGTTTAAAAGGTTTATTTATAAAGTAATATAAATAAATTATTTGAAGAATAAAAAATAAGGCATGCACGTAATTATAAGACTTATAATAAACGTTAAAACAACTGTCTAAGGTACCAAAGTCTATAGCTAACTATAAAGCTACGGTTATTTCGCTTCCATTACGCGAGATTCAACACTACACTTCACCCCGCCAAATGTTTTGACGTAAAATATTTGCTTTATTTCTTGCAAAAAGTGAGTTTACACTAGTTCCCATAGGGTAGGCCGCGTGGCACCCCATTGTAACAATTTCCAATAATAATGGCGTCGATTTCACACAAGCTGCCGCCGAGGGGTTAAAAGGTACCCCTGAACTAATATTCTATTGATGAATCGATACATTTCGACTCGATAATCCGGTCTTTGTTAGACAAGTGACGATACGCGTGTTTGTATTCGCACGCAGCGTCAGTGGTGATTGAGATAGGTTCAAACTGAGTATTAATTTGTATTAAAAGTTAAATCCCGCAACACTTATAGAGCTCAGCATTCTGTTAATAACACAAACATGAATATGATTTAACCTTTCGCGTCCCGCAGTCACGATATCAAAAACAAGAGATGTATACTGTGTCTATTTCACAGGCTTCAACGGGTTAAATCAAGTATTACCTACGTAAGTAATTTTTATAACTTAAAGTAGGTACCTAAGTAGCTAAGCTAGCATGTGTAGTAGCCATAGAATAACTAGACTAGCCTAAACTAACTAACTTGTACTTGTTATTCTATGGTAGTAGCTAAGCTAACATGTGGCTAATTCTGATATATGTCACTGTCACAATTTGATTATTTTTTTATGATAGTCGAAAGAAAACGTGCTGATCGAATAAGGACGCCTGAAAATGCTTTCCTTATTTCATGTTTTTTTTATATACGCCGGTACGCATCTGGGCTCGTGTGCTTATGAGCAATTTTTAACGCGAATTGTTCGGCGACAGCTTATAAAAAGGAGTGGAATAAGTTTTCCTTATTTTCTTTGTTTTTCGAAACGCGTAATAACGTACATTTAATATACTTGAAGGCTTTCAGGACTCTTAAATTATTTATAGGTATAGAAAACTTTTACATTATTTATAAGAGTACAACACAATAAGGGGGATTCTTATTGTAGTATCTACATAACACAAATGACTACCGCCGACTAGTGGTGTAGTGGTTAGTGACCCTGACTGCTATGCCGAAGGTCGTGGGTTTGTTAAATATTTGTTCTATGTTTGTATCGTATAAATAAGAAGTGTTTCTAAGGCCTTACACTCATAAAAACACATTATCGAATTCTATATTTTTTTAAGTAATTTAAGGTATTAACCGGGCGTAATATTCAAAAAGGTCAAAATATGCCACAAAAACGAATATCGTACCTAGAAATCCTGTATATTTTTCAAGTAATTAATATTAGTCACCATACTCAGCTATACACAATAACCCATACAAGAACCAAGCACAATGACAATTTACCTTCACCTATAATTACAATGCACATCCATCAAAACAGTCCCTCAGACGAAAACATGTCTTTACCGCATTGAGCTAATAACACAGTCCTTATACAGTCGTAATAGAGGAGATATGAAAATGTGAGACCACAGGCAGGATTCAATTAAAGCTGGTAGTCGCTAAACGGTTGTTAAAGAGCTGTCATTAAGGCCAGTGAAGACTACGAAGAAAGATAAAGGAATAATAAGCTTTGAATGGTTACAACGCGTTTAGCGTTGGTTTAATGCAGAGCTATCATTGGCTGTTAACATGACATGTAATCGCAGTCATCACCATCAAGATTAATAATAGCATGGACCTGTTTAATAATATTTCAACATCATCTTCACCAGCATAACGTAACACTCAGTTGTCGGCCTTCTTCATCCATCCACTACCTGCCACTTGTTTAAGGTGGTCGGTCCATGCCAGCGGATGACGTCCCACGTTACGTGAATACGAATTAAGTATATTATGATATACTAATTTAGAGGAACCCACAAACCGAGTATTTTTTTTTCTAGTTTAATTTGCTATGTAGTGGAACTAACAACTGGAGCCAGCTCAGCACATAAACTTGGATATTAATTAATGCTGAACGCACCTCGAATTCCGGATCCAAAATGTAACCCGACCTCAGACGGATTACATTAATATTCAATATTAGGCAGTAGTGCTCGCGAGTGAGAAATAATAATACAACATTCGTAGCGATTCCAAAGGCCTAAATTAAAATTTTACCAAAAGGTACCAAAATTTAGTACAAAATTCAACTTGGTCATGGGCACGCCATCTTATTTTGATGGTCCAAATTTAAGTTATCACACACAACTAAAATTCAATTTGGTTGAATCTTAGTATTGCCTATATTAAATGAAAATAATTAATTATTCTGCGCATCTTTTACCCAAATGTGCATTTTCTTAACAACAAAATGGAGGTAAAGGATTTTCAGCTCCAACATTTTAGTATTCTTCGTTACTGGACGTATCGTTTGCAGCTTCAAGTTCGGGGGTAGTTTACAATTAGCCGTGAATACAGGGGAACGTAGCCGGCACGTCGCCGGAATATCGATGCGGTCCCGGGATCCATGCTAGGGTCGTCTTATTTTATCGATATATACCTTTAATTACAGAGCTTTCGATTAAATGCGTCCAGTGATAAAGGAAGGGTTGCTTTGGAAATGTAGTAGCTATCGTTTACCGTGGATTTTTACTAACCGTTTTATTAGTTTTTCTGTAAATAGTGCTTAGTACCTCTTTTAAGCATTTTCGGCTGAAGGTTTTATTCTATAAAGTAAGATCAAACGAAAGCCATATTACCATAGCTTTTATCATCTACACTTTGAGCCGAGAAACGTATTTTTACGAAGGTTTAATAGAACGCTTGAAAAACATCGATAAATCGAATCGGCGAGGACGTAGCCAAGAGGTGCGTTTAAAAACTTACATCAAAAGTCCATTTCGGGCGAAGTCGCCGATACGTCTTGGCATCGCCGCGCGGCTAACTATCGGGATTCCGAACGTCTCCGCCTTTTGAAAACCGAACGATATTTTAATGGCCACTATCGGGCTTTCGAGCCGGTTGCATTGATTTTATTCTTCTTTTTCTTTTTTTTTGCTTCCGCACTTGACGGCCAGCGATATTGCTTTGCTTCAGCTCTCTGTTTATTTACTTTGAATGGCAAGTGAAGTTCGGAATTACAGAGATTTTTTCTGTGATTTAGAAGCGTTTGGTTCGTTTGAGGATATTTAATTAAGGTGCAGAATAAATTTCGATCGGCTTCCGAAGCACGCGTTCGTATGTGGGTATTTCGTTGAAATGGACTATTACCTGTCACTGGCAGGCAATACCTGCCCGTATTTTACTGGCTGAGCTGACGCAAACACAACGAATTCTGTCGTTCCGAATTCAAATAGTTGTGGAACTAAATCTAACTGACGCGCGGTTTTGGAAAATAAATAATATGCGAATGGAACGTGACTCCCGGACATACCTACTGCACTGGCTTCACTCATTATTATCAATGTAAATTCATTACATTCATTTTTGAAAATCATAACTGCCTTTTGTTAGGCTGACATTGTCAAAAGTATGATAGTTATGGAGAATAAAAAATACCATCATCAACGCAGACCAAAAATTTAGCAATAAGTAAACAAAATTGTGAACAATAACACAACCCGCAAAAAGGCCGTAAACGTCTCGATAATTCAACACAACCGCACCGCGCCGATACCGACACGAAAGTACTGATACAGACGCACCAATCTCGACACTCGCAGATCGAATCTAACTCTTACGACGAAGGAATTAAGCAAGTTCCGAAACTCGGTGAAGTGAGCCTAGCTGTACATTATTGTGTTCATAAAGAAAAGTTTGTCTAACGACCCTTTGAGAGAGACCACCGCGGGTTCATTATTCCGAGTTCTATATTTTTTTCATTTCGGCCGATCCTCGCGCCCGCCATAAAACCTAATATATGGCGAAACTTCTCGCACGCTTCCACTCGCCGTGTGAACATGCCTTTATTTAGCCCCGAGTTAATTGACTGCTGAGATGCGTTATACTGCAAACATTGTTGTTGATGTACGGGGAAACTCCGTCTTAGAACGACGGCAGCCAGACACTCGACGGCAGACAATGTTACAAGACAGAGATGGATATTGCCAAGTTTAAAATACACACAAGCCGAAGCTTCAGTAAGTTACACTATACTTAAGTTACTTTACGCATGGAACGCCTCCACTGCGTGACGAGGCCAAAACGACGTAAGTGAAAACGATGACGTGTTTCCTTTCACACAAACACGTTCCCGGTGAGTACATTCCAAGGTGTTTTTTCGTAACGTGAGCTCACAAAAGGACGCCTCGCGCCGGCTCAACAAAACACTCTCATGCGACGCGGGAATCTTGCTCTGCTTTAATTACAAAGTAGAGGTAAGTTGGTAGTTATGACGACGTACAAGGCTCTACAAAATAGCTCGTAACATAACTAATACGTTGATATTACGAGGCACGCTTCACAAAGGGGCGCTGTAGTGGGCGGCATACGTGACCGCCGCCATTGTGGAAGAATGTTAATTTCCAACGACCAT
Source organism: Plutella xylostella (assembly GCF_932276165.1). Lineage (NCBI taxonomy): Eukaryota > Metazoa > Arthropoda > Insecta > Lepidoptera > Plutellidae > Plutella > Plutella xylostella. The sequence continues at coordinate 1,695,938 of NC_063984.1, read as the reverse complement.
AATTCCTGGCGCTACTAGCGCCGCCGCCGCCGCCGCCGCCGCACGCCGCAACGCAAGTCTAAATTACGTGGAGCGTAAATGGCAATTATTTTTACCGCCTCACACAGTCGTAATTACCACTTTGTCCCGGCCGGGAACTTGCGTTAATAATAATTAGCGAATTCTCGTCGGCAATAATTCAATCACAGCGCGTCAAGGGCCCGGTGGCAGCGCGAGTCGCGGCGAAAATTTAACTGACTCAAATTGAATATCGAGTTATCGAAGCGAAGTCAACCCCGCGAGAGCGGCGTAGGACAGAGACGCCTTTGTACGATTTCAATGAAATTGGCGATTTGTCAATTCATAATAATCCTAGTTGCGACTTTACGGCATCCTCCGTCGTAAAGGCAACATTGTGATCTTGTACGTGCGGAGGAGCATTAAATTTTGTGGAAGCATTTTAGTGCCCTCTCAGTGCCGGCGGCATCCATAAACTAATGTTATTCGGTCTGTTATGCGCGTAGAGGGAGTAAAAAAGGCTGCCCACGAGCGGCGCTGGCTCGACCCATAAATTTTTCATGAAGGAGCTATTTCCCGAGGAGTCGCGGACGAGTGGTGATTGAAAAAGCGTTCCGCGATATTGCTCCTCGCTGATTGGGCGCCCCGGCTGCCACGGACGGCGGCTCGCGGCGGATGGAGCAGCCGTCACTCACCCGGGCTCACCCGGGCCGGCGGGCGGCGCGCGTGGCACTCAGGCGGCCGAGGTGACGGCTTCGCAGCGGATCTCAACTTGAAATTGGAACAATGGAAGATTGCCTCGCATTTCAATTTATCGCCGGCAATTCGTTGTGTTTCGAGGCTCTGAATAAGAGGCAAATATTGGCGCGGTGAAGGAAAATCAGATCCGTTTTCCATGCACATACCATGCATATTCTCGCAAAGAAAATGGGAAGCGATCTATATACAGCGCGGGTTGTATCTCCACAGGTTGCACCTCCGCTCGAGATATAAATGTTGGCCGCGCACTCCAGCGCCGCTCTTTATGGAGTGTCTCGATACTTTATGGACGGGCAGTGCCTTGATAAAAGAGCCAGTGAATGCTCAAGTGTTTATTTTAAAGTTTAAACGGAAGCTTTTACATCCGTAGGTCGGAATTGCATGATTTAAACAAGGCGGGCATCTGAGGAAAGGATATCTCGTGCTTGTTTAGAGTAGCACCTCTGGACGCGTTTCTCTAATTTAAATTAGCATTAAATTATGTATCTATTATGCGGCGGCGTCCACCGCAGGCGCGCGCGGGGGTGGGGCGGAGGTCGCGGGTCGCGGGGGCGGGGGGAGGACACTTCAGGGTGTTCTGTTGAATAATCAATCAGAGAAATGCAAATGGAGCTCAACAGGCGTCGAGTTGGTAAATCTTGTTTTTGGTTCTAGATATACTTTGCTAAATATCTAGGTTAAATAGTTGCGAAGCAAGATTGCATGGTCGCTTGTATAACTTCGTCCGTTCAGGTAAATATTTGGATGGGTTAATTTCCAGGATTTCACGAAAAATATGAACGCCTCATACTGAGAAGTACACAGAACAACCAAAACCAATATAATATTTCAGGAACTTTAAAAATTTTAAGAACATAAATTTTGTGTTTTGGGACTCTTTTAAAATAGCTACCTATATTTTTCAATATTCCACGTAAAATTAAACTCAATAAATTCACATTTTTATTGGCATTGTTTAATTAACCAATATGCAATAAGTATTCTGTCATTACGGTTCTTAGCTAAGCAGTCATTTATAATTATTTTTTCCAATCCTAGCTTTTCAAGCCAATATATCTAATAATAGAAATTCCTCCCATTAATATTCTTCTAAGGGAGGGAAAAATCTTTGAAATTCTGTCCGGGAAATCCAAGAACCGTCCTGAGGTTAAACAGATGAGTGACAACACAACCTTTCCCTTTTGTGCGCGACTGTCTTTTGTTTGAAGGAGGTCCTAAATAAAGAGTTTTTAAGCGACCCTCGAGAGGTCGCCGCCTCTTCTTCCGAGGATTTGCTCCAGATATGAGATGAACTGTTTATAGGATAATAATAGATATTTGGAATAGTTGTTCATTCACGTACATCATAACTGATTAAGTTATTTTAATGCGATATTTGAAAATGGCATTAACAAGGTTTTCATATGCCGTGAAGGGACAGAGTTTGTCATTCGAAATTACAATTTATTTTTAATTATATTAAACCACATCATACTATATTATTTAGTTGGCATAAACGAGAAATGATCATGTTTTCTCAGCAAAAACTGCCATGAAAGATGACTTTTGACAGAAAATATAAGCAGATGACAGAGGAAAAGTTTTTTTCGCTTATAGCTTTTTATTACCTTAACAACATTTTTGAGAAACAACTTTATTCAATAGATAAAGCCATAATCCAAATGAGTGAAACAATCCTGAAGGTAAGTTATTGAACTGAGCCAGGCCCAAAAATCTCATGTCGTTGTAACAGCAATATCTTAGATCCAACTTTGTCGCAACATGTGACGCTGTATATTACAACTTTTTGCCTGAAAAACTGAAGGCTTCAGCGCCAAGTCGCTACGCACGGCGCGGAGCTAAAGTTACGCGAAATTATTATTTATGTATTGAACGCGCGAGTTTATTGTTGCTTATGTAATGTTTAGGCTTTATAAATATTAAGGGGATATTTTGTTTTATAATCTAAACACTTGTAATGTATTCATTTATGTTTTATTTATTCATATGGTTTTGATGGCTTCTCTATAGAAATGTAAAGCTTCAAAATTAAGAAATCAAAAGTCGTATAGTAATGGTTTTCAACTACCTGAGTCTTGACTAACTATAACATTTAACAACACCATCTATTAAAAATACTTATATTTCCTATTTCAAGTTTAACAAACAGATATTCTGAAATAATGGCACCGTCCCCGCTCAGTACCGGTTGTACATTTTGACGCGAGACTTTCTACAGCTTTTCGTTTCAACAAAGGTTGACAAATAACCAGGAGCTTTAACTGCAAATACAGAAACTGCAAGCTTCATTAGACGTTTAGGAGGGTCCCGTATTGTTTACTCGGTTGGCAATAATTTTCCTTGCAAGTATAAGAAAGGGGAGCTGGGATTGCGCTGTTCGTTTCCCAGCTAAATGTAAGCGAAGGGTATTGGTGCCAACTTACCGAGACGAGATGACAGAGAGTGGCACAGGGAATCCTATAGTACAGTTAGAGATATTGAAATCCAGTTGCCACAAGTTGCTGTCAGCAAATATACATTATTTATGAGTTATAGTCAGTTATAGTATAGACAGTATAGTACATTTGATGTGACCCATGTTTTACACAATGTAATAAAATGTATAATTGTGCAAAATGTTTACTTTACTCCGCCAAATTAATATATTCGGTACGAAGAATAAACAGTTTATAAAAGTGTACAAGAAAAAACCTATTTCTAATTTACGATATCAAAAGAAAACAAAAGCAGGCTACCAAATTCTGAATCTTTGTTTAATGTATTTTTTCTTTTCTTAATCTTCGTATTTATTGTTGATCGTATTTCCGGGATAGATTACGATTCGGGCATTTCCTGCACAAAGGGCTTGTTTTATTGTTGAGGGTAATTTTGCGTGAAAATATAAAACCTTGAGGGCGGCTTCGGAAGTATTTTTTACTACTGTTTCCCGCGAGTTTCACTTCACTTTAAAATACATTATGGTTTCGCTTAAAAAATTAAATATAACTGCTAGGGTCCGTCTATAAATTCATGAAAATTTAATAAATCCTAACTGTTTCAGTCCGTGTTTAATCGAATTCGTTAAATAGATCAAGGTATTTTACTTTTTAACCCCTGATTCAACTTATTAGTCTAAAATAGATGGGTCTTTTAACATACTCCTACAACCGCCTTAACTTCAAAACTGCAACTGAAAGACATTAAAAAGGCGGCTTAAAATAAATACTGTTTTCAAATCCATAATTCAGTGAGTGAATCGGCGACCGGAAACGCTGTAACCGCCGCTTCCTGTTACGTTTCAGTGCGCGCGCCAAGATATTTTTTTTCAAGATGGCCGCCAACCGGAAGTCTGCGGGCGAATGTTTCCAAGACACTTTTCCAACCCACTTCCGGGTAGACCTCGTGTCGATTGTGACAAATTGCGCTTAGGATAACCTTTTCAGTTTAGAGGTTTATTTTCGCAGTCTTTTTGGTTTGTGCGAGCATTAAAATGTATTTCGCGCCGAAACGGCCTTTTACGCCGCATTGTATAAGCTTTTCACAGCATTTTTTTCGGGTATGATATATTTCGGGTCATTTTCATATTATTCATTTAGATTTGTTTCACTAACTCCAAAAAGAGGAATTTATATTTAAGTAACTATCGTACATTGATAACGCAACTTTTTATTAGTTTTATCTTGACCTCCCGGCACTGACATTATACGGCCCTAACCATCAACATTCACCTGCCACATGCTAAACGCTGACAAGAGGCTGTCCAACGCAGTATAAATGTGTCAAATTGCGTTATTTTCTGGTTTTGGATAGCAATCCGGGTAATCTCAGACATAGACGTAGATCTTAAACATAGTTTAATTTAACGATAGCCTGCGCTATAATAGAACCTTACACTGGCAATGCGACGGCGGTGGAGGGGCAGGCGCCATCCGTCCCGAGTGGTAATTTCGACGACGTTGATTAATCGCTCGCATGCCAAACCGGGAATCGAACCCGGGCCAGCCACTAATGAAATTATGCCCTAGGTGCTGCCAGATATGTTTAGTTGTAGCCTAGTTATGTGGTGTGTGAATGGTGACATGTACATTATATACTGTGGTGGTATACTACATAATGGGCCTCAGGGTATACAACGTGTTTGTATATTACCTACTATAAATTGCTTCGGATCTGTTGACCAAAAAAATTATAATTAGGTAGATGATATAATCATATGCAATAATACCAGTAAGAAATAAAAAGCCATAATTTCGGTAGTATAATGTTCAAGTTACCTACCTAATTTAGTGAGGATTAATTTTGAATTTTATTCGTACTGTCTACGTGTTATTAAATTGGGGGAAAGTGGGGGGAATGAGGCAATTTCGCTTACAAAAGGTGCTGAGATTATGATTTCGGGGGGATAAGGGAGATTGTGTTGTCAATGGCCGTGATATATTACTTTAGCAAATAAACGTTTCATAATGGCTACTATTATTACGTGGTTTCGGGTAAAAGATAAAATAAAATAGGGAATGAATATTTTTATGTGCAGACTCTGTCAAAAAGTGGCTTCTGTTTCGGAGATTTTTGTGCCTGTTCTCGTTTTTGTAAATGAAAGATATTAGTATCCCTAGAGCGAACATCTAACAGTAATAGTTCAGTTACAGGTATAGGTATATCTGCTGGTACAGTTATTTATCCTGATTAATCAGTTATCGTTTTTTAAATATGTTTTATTGAAATAAAAAGACTTAAAATACTAATAAAGTTATTTATCTTTCCAGGTAATACCTACATACATCCGTATAGCTTCAAACTCAAAACAGTTACAACCAAAGGTACACGTGAGTCGATATAGAATACTGGGTGAACTTTTAACATTTAGATTTAATAAAATCAAAAGATTATTATGTTTTTAAATATATACGTTTTTTCGAGTTCCTTTTAATTTAGACGCACTCGTACAATATACGAATCAAAAACTATGTAGGTTTTCCAAAATTTTACGGTATCCCCGTTTAAGCTAATAAACCATTAAATGGCATACCTACTGCGCGTTCGTTCTCTCCAGTAGGGTGACCAAGCTTTAAGGTAATCCTGCGGACATTTATCCCACTGCAGCCGAAAGGATTCCACATCCATTTGGAATTCTCTTATCAGATAGAAGAATCGACTGATCATGTTTCCCGATTGATATTGTGGTAAAGGTTCCTTGAGCAAAGTTTCCGTGGACTTGAGCGACTAGATATATCTGGGATATCGGATTATTATATTCTTCAGTAAATTTGAATTTTCATACATTGAAATTTTATTAGTGCTAAAGCAAAAAGCACGCCAAGAGCAGCCATATAATTAACGACAAGCAAGACAAGAAAAGTTATAAGCACGTTAACTTAAAACCGCTTGAATAAGACAGAGATTATTTTTTGTTGTGATTCCTTTAAAAATCAAGCTAGGTACTTCTGTCGGTTTTTTTACATCAACTCGTTGGCCCTCGAAATTCCAACAATTTTAATAGAATTAAAACATTTAACTTCATACTTTTAAACCAACTGATCAGAATACGTTACAATCCTATCACTATCAGTCGAATCGCTTAATGAAACTTAAGAGAATACTTTCCGGAAAATCCAATATGGCGTCGGTGGCGACATCCCGGATTTATACCCCGCTCGATGGCATCGCGATACGGGCCTCCAGCGCCCCGGACGTCCGGACACTATCATTTAACTTCGGCCCGATCCGGACTTATTCCGGTATCAAAAAGAAATTATAAGAGAATCCTAGAACCGTGGTTACTCTGGTGTAAGTCGCCTTTAACTTAATAGGAGATCGCCGCAGGCCCAAAGGTAATAGGGGATTTTTACTGAGCTCCAAATATATTTTAGTTTGCGGATAAAAGCGTGTTTTATGGCCACCGCGCTATGCCGCTTCTGTTGATAGCTATTAACGGTGTTTTGCGTCGCTAAAAGTAAATCTAATTGAATATTTTCTCGGATGTCGTTAAGTTCGGGCACTTTCTACAGCTACCTACCTGTTCAGCAGAAACTTTATTGGACTTTTAAACGGTACTAAATTCGGGGAAACGTGAATTGAATTACATTCCATTTATCCCCAATACACGCTGATGGCTCATCAAAATAGAGCAGCCATTTTCCGCCATCGCAAACAACCCCCAATTTCCGTTCCGCCAATCTATTATCCCAAGACAGATGAATACAAATACACTATTTGCCATTAAAATTACACCCGAAACATTAGCAACATTCACTGAGCAGCGCCTAATGGATGACGGATAGTCTCCTAGAAGTATTAGTATTGTACTGCGCACAATGGAGGCGAAGTTTTTCTTATCTTTTACGAGTCGTTGCTTGAGGAGCTCATACATTCGCGTCTTGGATTTTAAGAGCTTTTTTGTCGCCAGATGCATCACTCATGGCCGCTGATACTTCTCGTATGATATACTCGCGTAATGTCCCCATTTTCTGGCTACACGAGCGATACCTTTATGTGCTATTTGATGATATATTCATAGAGAACCGAAGCTAAAACCTTTTCGTATAAAGGGTTCATTGATGCATTTCATCCCGAACGTATTTAGATACAAAGATAGAAGCCGGGCTAAGCGTGTGCTCTAAACTGAATTTTATGCGTTTTCTGATCGGCGAGCGGGGGGGTTATTCAGGAGCGCGGTTTACGAGCGTCGGCAAGGAGGGCTGTAGATAAGGGTCCTATCAGGGAGTGCGGGATCAGATGGAAATGGTCATGTTTTAACGAGAAGCTCCTCGCTGCAGATAACATGCTCGCAGTGTGGGGGAGAACCAGAGACAAGGCTTAAGAAGACGCGATTTTGAGAAGCTTATAAATTCTCGAGAGAAAGGATGTATAGAGTTCCGTTCAGTATGTATTTTATTTCCATCTAGCGGAAATTGCAGAACTATTTCTTTTCCATACATCATAAGATTCAATCATAGCACAACACACAAACCATAGTACTCGGTAGATCTACCTATTATTTGCTCTTAGACCTGCTCACATATGGAGGCGTGGACAACACCGGAAGGTCAACAACAGTGGTTCAAATACGCCCGCAGACGTCTTGTGTACCGAGTGTAGGTACGGTGGCCTGCGCCTAAAAGTATACAGGCGGAGTTTTTAAAATAGCGATCCTTGATGATGAAGGGACCAGCTACATCTGTTATAAATCAGGGGACGTGTTGTGTGTGATGTGTGCAGCAGTGGTGTTTATGTGGATGTGCTTGGGCAGCATGTGAGCTTGAGATCACTATTTTAAAAACTCCGCCTGTATACTTTTAGGCGCAGGCCACCGTACCTAGCCACATGCTGAGTGAAACTTTCGATAATTCACGCAAACGGATATGTTTGCGTTTCTAGTTATCTGTGAAATGCCGACATCTTCTGATCTGTCATTTGTTTCGGATAACTTGGTCTAGAAGTACTGCTGCCTTGTACCTATGTAACAAAGTACTTTCTCAATGCAATCAAATAATAATCTTACTAGGGTTTAAATAATATGTAGGGTTATCTCGCACTTTCATTTACTCACTAAAACTTTTTGTATTATTTATTGGTCTTTTAAATTTTAATTTTCCTCCCATAACTACAGTTTTATGAGCTTAACGCGAAAAAAACTCGAGAGTTACGAAACTGGGCCGAAATATTTCATCGCGGGCCATTTTTAACCCTTCGCGTGCGAGGGACAGGCTGGTGTATATTTATGTGTGTCACCTGCGAGTTGGGGTCTGTCTGGCCGCGGCACTTTGTTATATACAGCTGCACTCGAGGGGTTAAGTGCAGGTCGACAGATCTACTTAAGAAACTTGTGGGTTTTTATGTGAGAATTATAAGCTCTATCTATATTTTTATAGAAATTAACATTTATTTTTTTTGCTTGCGCTGTTTTTTACAATTTATGTGCTAAAAATATTTATCTTTACCTACTGTAATAATTAAAATATGCTCAATGGAACTGTCCTTTGTAAAATAGCATGAGCCCTGTGACAGTCTTCAAATCCATAAATTTTATTCTTCATTTGTTAGTGTTCAATGGAAAATAAACTTTAGTGACCAGGCATAAAGATCTGTCAACCAAACATGCTATGAAATCATGCTATATTTTACATAGTATACATCTATTACCTGTACAAATAGAGCTACCTCCACACTCGTCCTACGTTAATGTCAGTATAAACCTATCAATGAATTAATACTTAATCGAGCTTCTCAGAAATCCAATTACAATCCAACAAACCGAATCTAAATCAAGCCACTTCACTATTTCAACAGAGCCCGAATATCGTACGGTTCATTCCTCTCCAGTCTCCACTCACTAGTATTCATACTTGTGTTATTTGCTTTGTTCTTACTATATTATATATGTTTCAGTATGGTATAGGTACATTGTGTTTTTAGAATAGTAGTTAACATATATCACACAACGGTGTTCGATGCATTTGGTGTCTTACTAGGAGTTTCAAAATGTTTACTAACAGACACCATCTTGCTCGTATATTGTTAATATAAGCTACCAAGCCTCTTGTAAACTTCCTTCTATGAATTCGGGGCTCCATAAAAACGACACTCCGTCACCGAACGGGAACCGCCCGCCCCGATATTGTGGTTCCACCGGACAATTAGTCAGCCAACAGGTGCATAATAATAATTAATTTAATCAGAGTCGCATACACAGCGGTTTATACATAATGCATGCGGGACTGTCCCGCTATAGCCGGTGTACACACTCCACCACGGGGCGTTAGATATGACGCTATTAAGTCCGAAAGCTTAGTCCGTATTCTGTGATTTGTGCTTATGCAGTGGACGTAGGTTATGCGTGATTAGTAAATAAAGTTTATAGAAGCAATGTGTATTTATTGGCTCTTCCTTGCATAGAGTTATATAAATTACGTAATTAAGTAACGTTTTGAATACCTTCTTTGAGGCCAAATAAAATCCGTATCAAATTCCTCTATAACAAATCAATATTTCCGTCGCAACTTTTTGTTTCTTCATACACTTACAATAAAAGCTGTTACCTCCATGAAACTCTCAACAATATTCAGTTAGACATCCAGATAGCGATCGCGGCTACCTCTGAAACGTTCAGAACATCATGTCATGAATACAAATGACATCCCATAGGCTCCCTGCTTAGTCCAAAATGACAGAATACGGAATTTTCCCGCCTATTTCCACTCGGCATCGTCTAGAATTGTCCGCAATCAATCGGACAAAGGAATGGAATGAACAAACTTTCTTTTTTCTTTCAGGGCTGCCAACGTTAACTAGCTCTTGTTACTTGGCAGCCCGTTCAGGATTATCTTATGTTTTCGTGAACACATTGGAATAATCTCAGAATTTTTATCACTGTAGTTGTAATGAAGCTCCAGTTTGCTTCGCCGTAGTCGGGTAAAATACTCATTTACTGGACTGTGTTGCATTAATGATGCTCAACATTTTTATATTTATATATTATACAAACTACATAACCATACAAAAACAAGATGTGTCTAGTACAGAGTACGGTTAAACTATACCGCAACTATAGTTTATTACTAAAAATAGAGATGCTCCGGGCTGGCAACCCTGCGCGGCCCATTTATCAGCAGTATCATTTGTTTCTGGACGAGCATTGTTTACGAAGAAAGCTGCGATTCAGCCAGATATTATTAAATTGACGAAACAATACACTACACAGGACGCAGCTGCTTCTTTCACAAAAATAACAAAAGACGACAGATGTGGCGACTCGGCACCAGTGCTGACGCGGCGAATTTTCTTTGCGCTAAAAAATATAGTGGCTGGTAGAGAATATCATAAAATATGATTAATTTGTTGTTTTTCGTTTCATTATACAATGGTAAGTGTTGAATTGGAGCCGTGGTTGCTTAATATTTTAGGAATCTCTGAACAGAAATCAGGAAGGTTGACTCAGTAAGTAAATTTTCTCGTCAAAGCTCATAGTTAACAAACGCTTTTTAAACATCCACATTAGAATCGTTTACTTACACGTAATACACAAGTAATTACATGTAAAGCTAACACGATGTAGCTACCAATAGCTCAATTACAACGGTCCCAAAACTGATGTAAATACAGGGTATTCTGCGCAAAAGCCGATTAAACTGTGATGGCCGCATTTATCGGTAATAAAACCGCCATAACCAATTCCTGTTTCAATAAGTACCCTCCATACTACGGGCGGCATAGGGCTGAATTATTAAACAAGGATTATTACACCATTTCTACGTTATTACTACATTATTAGATTGTCAGCCTTTTATTTTCCTCCTTCATGTTTTTGTGTAGCATTACCGCCGTGAACATAGCAGCAGAAGCAAACGCACGCCACGCCGTAAAGTAATTGTGACGTAATTCATCTCCCGGAGCACGTTGGTAAATGTGATATATGTCTATAAGTTCATTGATATATTCTCTAGCATGTAGTGCTAACAGAATTCTGCTACAATTGCCTTTTTTTAAAACATATTCGGCCATACAAAAATTGCTGCTAGTTTCTGCTGCTATATTCACAGACCTGTAGCATTTACCATTCGTAGCGCTACGGCGTAGCAGCGTAGCCGCTACGAACTACGAAAACGCGTTTCGACGGAAAATTAAATACTAACATCGACAACACCAGGCAATTAACAATTTCTATATAAAACAAACACGTTGCAGCCCATTAGCCGTTCCATTGCAGATTATACTCTAATTGAACGCACTGAAAGCTCAAATTGTCTCGTCATTTTCCACGAATCCGGCCACCATTTTAATTATGAGACTGAATAATTTATAGTAAATAAATCATACGAGTACGGTTGTTTGTGTTCGGTAAATAGGTTTGTTGGCACTCTAAACGCTGCCAAATATTATATAGCGACAAATTAATTTACATTGCTTAATTAAATACGAAATTATTTCTGATGTTTCTGTGAAAGGAGTCGAATAAATATATTTGTGCTTTTTGATTTAAAACGTTAACTAAGTACAGAGTTCAATATAAAAAATACATATGTACCTATTTTATTTATTGGAAGTATGTAGGGTAGAGGACAAGGATACCTTGCAGAAATTAATATGTAGCTTTTAATATGTATTTTTTTTTAGGTACGTTTGCAAGTTCATATCATTTATTTGTAGCGAACGCCTTTGAACCTCGCAATGTGAGACCACAAAATAGAATTCCAAATTTAAAATAGCCGCGTCGTATTCGCCCGCCCGATGGTATCTCCTGGAGGTGTGACGTCACAAAGGTTGCACACAGCACTATTGCAATACTTTTTGCTCGCGCGCCCAACTACTTTCATGTAAACGCGCTACGAAAATACTGGCAAGTTTTACACTTTTACATTATTTTTTAAAAAGTTATGGGGATTGTGTGAGGGTGAGTTTTTTTTTATATTCTATGCAGCCAGTTATTTTTTTGCTATCTGATAACAATATTTTCGAAAGTAAATTCGTATTTTCTGTGTAGCCTAAACTATAAACTAGTTTATAGCGAAACGATTCAAAAACCAACTGCAGGACCATGCCGGCATAATCACATTTACTTCATAATAATGGCATAAGAAGAAAATATTCCTTTGACGTATTTTTCTACGTACAAACATTTTCTGTGGTTTACTTTGATTTACAAAGCAATGTGGTGTGTGTAGTGACTTCCCGGAACTACTCACAGATACAGAAGCAATCTAGGAAAGTGTATACAGTATACACCTGGCAGGATGAGCTTGCGACTTCTGATTAAGGAGAAGCTCAGAATAAACACGGCAAGAAATAAGTATTTTTCACTGGCAACACTCATACCGCACCGCTTCCTATATTCGACACGTCGTTTGGTCGTTGTACTCGGTCGCAATCGAAAATGCGAGCTCAAAAGGCGGCAATTGTCCTCCCGATACCGAATACCGGTACGCGAATATTGTCAGCGTGTGAAAAATGAATATTTTCGCACCTGAACGGCCTCGGCGCCATAAAAACACTTTGTCAATCCCATTCATTGCGGATTGTTCCGGTTTAAACCCACCTGTAAACTTTGTTACGAGTTTAAACGGCGATTTGCAGATATCGCTCGCGGCTTACTCGGAATTCAATGTCCACGGACAAATTAAACGCTTTGACACGCACGTTTAGATAAATTATTAAACCATACAGTCGCGACTCCGAATACCAGATCATTACGCATCCCATTTATCTGAATTTAAATTTCCAGACACATTTTCAGGACTCCATACCGACTATCTATTCGACCGTATTGTACTTACTGAGTAATCTCTCTACAGCGCTCAATGCGCAGACCCGTAGCCCGTAGTCTTGGAGCGAACATTGAGTAGAAAGCAAGCAATTTGACGGTAGGACCACAAGAGGCGTACATGTTTATTAGACACCCCCTCTCCCCCGCATTCCCCAGACGAGTCCCGATTTGCATAACGGTCTGTGTCGTAATTAGAAACCATCTCGACCGACCCCCTTTGTCCCGTCAAGTCGGCGGGTCAACGTCAAAATGCCGTCTATTTAACCGCTTCGGGCTTTATAATCCTGAATTTGAACGTATATGGGTAACTACAGGCCGTGGGCAAGTTGCGCTTTTTGTGAGAATCTGCATTTATGCGCTTAGTTGTCTGTGTACCTATCAGACTTTCTGACATTAATGTATGTATGTACTTATTCACAAACTAAATCATATAGAGGTATACCTACTTATCACCAATTTTATAAAAATATGATGTCCTTACCAAACATTTCAACTCTGCAAATGCTTTTTACTCGTATAAATTAGCAAAATTTTGTAAAAAGTCAAGAGAATCATGCAATCAATTAACTTCCTGATTTTTCTTTAAAAGAATACAAAAAACAAAATGGCGTCGCTCTCCGGACAGTTCCCGGAGACCGCGGCAGGTCATTACGCCCGCCTCCAGGATAATGACGCGAAGCCACAGACCAATATTTCGCTATTATTATACATTACGTTCGGATCCGGCAACCATATTGCATTAATAATAAATCTTTTATCATATTATTATTAAGTGTATTGTAGTGTATTATATTGTTATTAATGTTTGTGTTAAAATAAAGAGAAACCGAATGATTTACCCTAGTTAATTAACTATAAATGGTATATTTGGTAATGATCTGTTTTTGGCTAAATTAGGAACCACAACACATACATTAGTATTGAAATTACGAACTTAATAAGCGAGATTATTAATATTAATCTAAGTTTAAAATGGTACCATGAAGGCTTATAGCTTCCCAAATAATCATAAGTACTCATGATCATACATACCACAGACAACTCTATGACCCCAATCAAAAAAGGTTCCACGCTTATACTTTTTTTCTGCCGCCTCAAAGTGGCCAGTTACTCATTACAGCAAGCGTTTATGAGGGCCGACGCCATAACGCCCCCCGCAAGATAATGTAGCTAAACCGATATTCTTATTTACTGCAAATTGTGCCTGTTCTGTACGCATATAAACGTCGGTAGGCAACAAGAGGGTAACTTGTTTAATCCAGTATTTTGTCCGCGCCCTGTTTCATTAAAAGTTTTTGTATTGGAAATGAACTCAGGTAATGTCAGTTGGTTGTTTTGGACACTTTCGCTCCGGTCGCCGTCGCGACGCTAGCTATAAGTGTACGCTCGTTTCGTACTGATTACTTCCCACCTTCTTTTATCTGAAAATAACACTTGTAGAAAACATTTTTAAAAGTATAAGTAATTTATAAAATACCAAACTTGCATAGTAGAGTACCGACACTTGCCTTTATACGACTTATCATAATTTAAATGCTATGTTTCGTTTCGAGACTCCTCGGTCGGACTAACCCCAGACACTCGAGTTCTATCGACCTCATTATTCAAACTAGAACTCCGCTCCCGAAACTGAACGTTTCACGAGCCCTACTCTGAAAATCTTCCAGACAGAATACACCGAAATTATCTTACTTTTTGAACAAATCATTTATTATTTTATGATTATGATAATTAAACACCGATGAAAAGCGAGTATGACGGTATAAGGTACCTCTTCGGAAAATGGGTAAGTCGGTTTCTGTTTATTTAACAGACTGTTGATTATGATAATCACTTATGCGCACTATCACTAAATTACAGGACGACGACGTAATAAAAGGGGTATTAAACTTTAACGTGCCTTGTATCTGTCTCTGTAGCGTAGCACGAAACGGCTGAACCAATTTTCTTTTTGTTTTTTTAAATACATAAATAAGCCCTACTGTATTCCGTATCTCCGAAAGAGATTGATTGTTATCAAAATATGGCTGACAACTTAGAACATTATTAATTAATCACTTTTACTGACTAATCTAATTTTTAAAACGTTTCTATTGAATGTAAAGATTATATGTTTATTGTAATGTACCTATCGCTAAGTTGATTCCAATTATCGCCGGTTTCTAACTACCAAAACGTTACAGATTACAGATGCTGCTTTTTCCTATATCTCTTGTTTGCGAAATGACCGGTACATCCCTAATTCTAGTAGATCTCAAGAGTGGGGCCGCGGAGCACAGAACACATTATTACGAGGCGGTAAGGCGCGGCATGAATCACGTTTACAAGTGCGTCTGTAAATTTCTGAACGGTGCCCATTTGAGCACGATAGCTTGGGCTTTTCCTGTCTGGTGATGTTCGTTTCATGGTTTTTCTTATCTGTATAACGCGACTAAAGATTCGCATAAGAAAACGATTGGTAACACAACTGTTTCAGATATCAGTACCGATTTTGATGAAACATAAGTAATGCAATCGATATGAACCTGTCAAAAATGTATAAATTTGTTTGGCGCTGCCTCTACATAGGTACATATCTGCACGCACGGAACTTATGACTCCTCTTTCTTCTCACGAGGTGAAAGTTATTGGAGGTGTCGGGAGCAGCCCGCAGCTCGCAGGAGGTAATATCTCATGCCGCCGCGTGTGACGTCACCGCCTTCCGTCATGTGTAGGCCTTCGTCCGTCACACAACACTGGAGGGTATATGACGGCTATTATGACGAAAAACTAAGATGGAATTTCACCAAACGCTAAACGTATTTAGTAGCCTGTCAAACGTTTGTCAGTTGGTACAAAATGTTATTAAAATTTTACTTAAATACAATTTTAAATACGTTTAGCGTTTGGTAAAAGTGACCCTAAGTTTCGGAGCGCTGCTTCGCGAGCTTCGACTCTATCTTGTTGTACTAAAAGTGCCGATTGCACGACAGCTCTCGTTCGTTCGAATTTCGCCAGTATAGAGTAACCCTCTTGACTGGGCTTCACAATACAAAATACAGTTTAATAAGCTCCTTATAAGTTTTTTTTAAGATACCCCAAAAATGCTATATGATGCTGTAAAATTTGATGATTTTATTATTCACCTTCTCCACCTATTCTCAGAAATAAATTTGTATTAAAATAATTGCTTAATAACCTTTACTGTAGACACCCAAAGTTTACACTCGTGGAAAGTTTCATAACAACACCGTATTATTTTCCTTTCAAGGTTAAAAGCTTGCAAAAATAAAATAACTAGTGAAGTTGGATTTTATTTTTTCAGACAACACTTGACTAATTTAAAAATTATCCCCTTGAACAGTAATGACTGTCTAGACGGACTTAAAAGGAAATTAATTACTCAGTTATTTTAAGTAATTCATAATCATAATATTGCTTTCTTTGTTTCAGGGCCTAAATTCAGATTCGACCAGCCATATCCAGACCAGACCTAGACGGAGAACTTCAGAGGTAAGCTCATTTTATTTATCAGATATTTAATTTTAATTGACTCAGTTATTAGGCAATTAAAGTCACTAACTGTTAAATAGCCCGTTGTCTTTGTAACTTGGTAGGTAGGTAACGTCAAAAGCTTTCTACTTGTTACGAGAAAAACACACATTATTGACAAAGAGTAGAAAGACAAAATATAAATTTTAACGTATTTTCAGTAAATCCATATTTATTTGCTGTGTAAGAAGAGGGTTAATTAATTTATAAGCGCACTAGCTATGTATTCAGCTTCTCAGTATTCGCTGCTCCGACTTACATACGAAGTAATAATTACGGAGGTTCGTATCAATCTAGCTGCTAGCTAGGCGCACTAAGTTAGGTTATCTAAAGTTTCTGGAGTTACCGCTAGACGGCGCTAGGGTTGCCGTTTATTAATCTTTGGTTGAACCTCGTAATAATAACATTGGCAATTAATGGGCATGTTACTTTACTTGAAAACCTGAATATGCAGTGCTTGAACGGGAATCAAACCTGGGACCTTTGGCGTTAAACGTCCAGGGTTGATACCCGGCTAAGAGTGTTTTATTTGTTTGATTACAGATATTTCGTCTTGGATATGCCATTTAGATTGTAATGTCACACCAGTCTGAGGGTGCAGTAATGTCGTCCTGCCTACCCTCGAGGGAATAGCGTACAGTACAAGGCATTAGTAGTCATGATATGTTACTTGACCGGAAACTAAAGCCGGTGACTTATAAAGTATTTAGGAGATTGGTGAGATGCTATAAAACATAAAATTCTATTTATTACCAATTTAGCCTCATAACTTTAAGATTGCATATCGTAAATCTTTAATATTGCAAAATAATTCACATTTATGTGAACAAGCAAGAGCTTAATTATTTATACTACGGACATGGTAAAAACGTTAGCAAAAGCTGCACATAAAAATAACATTGTCTACACAAAACACAAAGTTTCTACTTGCAAAAATAAAATTAAACCTTTATTTGTCGAAAACTTAATTAAAACCTTTGTGCGAAATGTCTATGGTATCGAATGAAATCGTGTCGATTGCCCCGAGTGACCGGACTGCGAAACGGCTCTTTCGATCTCTTTTGTACTAATTGCACCTCTGTTCACTGTCCACTCCGCGCGAAATGAACTTTAGAACGCCAAGTGTTCCTTTTTCAAAAAACTTCCACAGGACTTCAGAAAAAAAAACTAATTGTGGTTCGTTACGAAATCCGCGACAGAACACACCAGTTCCAGCTGTAAACATGTTTTAGAAAGAGTTGTTAACAACTTTGAATGTAACTGATTATAAATGGAATGCTATAAACTTCCGTAACAAGTTCTTCTAGGTCGGGTAGGTACTATGACCCCTAAATTGATTTATAACTTTACGTTAGACGCCCGCCATTGTGCTCCTCATAATAAGAACTAAAAGGGTTGAGCCGAGCGTCGCGGCCGACTGTACCGAACTAAGTTGCTAAAGTAGTACCACCGCGGGACAAAACGCTCAATAAATCGTAACTTTAAAAGTCCCCAAATGGATTTGCCTGTGAAACCGCATTTTTACAAATCAAGTGAAACTCACTACATTATTCCCGGCCAAACTTTCCCGTGGCCCTCAAACACAAAGCGTTCGAAAACTCCACCTAAAATGTTTGAAAAAGATTTAATTCTGTGAAAAAGTTTCGCCATCCGCGCTAAGCGCTACGAATCCGGGCACGTTTTAATTCGTAAGTTTTGGCCTGATGAGTGCACCCTCTCGGATCTGTTTGCGGAGATGCAGAAAGTGGAAGAGGCGCGGGGGTGCGGGCGGGGGCGGGGGCGGCCGTGACAAGAATCGCGAGAGAGGCAATAAAACGCGCCAAAGGTGGGGCGCACTTTCCGCGAGAAATAAGCTGTCACATTATTAACATTTTGTTCGAATTCGGGCGCTGATGAACCGCCGGCCGCGCCCCGCGCCATTACTAGCTGCGTCACCATGATGACCGGCAATTTATGATGATGGCCTAATTAAGCCACGTTTGATTCATAGGGTTGTACAACGAATTAAATTGCCGGTTTTTCTTTAGGGCCCCCAGGGAAAAAACGCCGTTAATTAAGTTTATTGCTTAGTTAATGTCGGCAGTTTCCCGGCAGGGTCTGATGTCGAGTTAATGCGATCGGGAGCTGCCATTTCGATACAAATTGCAGCTGGAAAAATGGACTCTTACTTAGCATTCCGTTGGTTCGGCCGGACGCGATACGGACCACTAAGTTAGTGGCACTCGGCTCGAGGGTGCTCCCAGGGACGCTTAACGGAACCTATTCCGAAACTAATTGGCACTAGAACGCAAACCCGCAAACTCACATTCGAATTCACTACTAGCGTTCATGATCACTTGATTTCGGAATGCGAACCCCGGTATATGTGCGAGTTGGATAGTTTATCAAGTTTAAGTAAGTAGTATTTTTTTTAGTTTTTTTGGTTGGTTCAGTAATGATTATTAACGAATTCATAAGTAAAGGTAAAAGTATTTAGAAGAGGGCTGGGATTTGGGAATATTTAACTTTCTAATTAGAGTGATCTGAAATGTTATTAACCCTTTCACTGTACCCGGATTCAGCAGTCACTAAGCTACAGTTAAGTAAGTACCATTTTTTCTCCCGCTAATCCGATATCGGCAAAAGTAAATTTCAGACGCGCTCATCAATAACCGGCAGACAGTTAAGCCGCCATTTTTCATTTGGCGCGTAACGTTCAAACACCGAATCCGCGCGCGAAAATCGCGTAGTCAGAGGTCGTTCAGAAAAGAGTATTCTATGCTGTATGCCACCTGATGTGGTTTTGTTTTTGCGTTGCTTACAATGCTGCTCAATGTTTGCATGAAATATTTGGTGCTGTTGGTGAGGCGGCAATGGAAATATGGACATTAAGTAAAGGTCGTTTAGAAGCGGGGTTGCGTTCCAGCTTCGCGGTAGATCAACTTCCGAGCCATTTATTTTCAAATCGAGTTATTGCACCCTCGTAGATCGTTCTGCTTAGGTCATTTGTAGAAATTACATGTCTGCATTTCAAATGGATAGCTTTGTTTTGTTGTTTTTTGGCTGTTAGAAGATACAATTTGTGCTTTGTGAAGACTTCTATGCTGCGGTCACAGTCCTGCCTGAGAACTTTTTGTCACTGAAATTTACAAACTTATAGGCCTATACGCCCTATAGTATATCATCGTATAGGGCATCAGTTTACGTCCACAGTTGTGAAACTGGCATTAAAACAACAGCATTCTTTTGGCATTCTAACAGCTTCGTTTTTGAGTAGAATAATGACTGCAAGTCTACAGATTTTTAACCATCGCAGTTAGGTCTTACTAAAATATGAAATACTAGCTGTTCCCGCGCGCTTCGCTTCGCCTTAAAAAGTTTTCCCCTAGGAATTCCGGTATAAAAAGTAGCCTATGTTCTTACCCAAATTTCATTCAAATCCGTTCAGTAGTTTTGGCGTGAAAGTGTAACAGACAGACAGACAGACACAGTTACTTTCGCATTTATAATATTAGTTAGGATAAATTTCCATCATTGTTAATAACAGCGGTTCACTTTTACCGGCAGAGAACTTTCCTCCAGCTTTATAAAAACCTCTTTCTCATTTCATTCTTGAAAGCGAAGCATTAATTCAACTAGTTTATAACATCGCGTGGCAAAGATAAATTAGCCGGGATTTATCAGTTGCCTGCGGATTTAAGTAAATAGCCCACGGTACCGTAACATGATTTTACACTCAGTGATTTTTAATATAATAATTTGGAAGTATTTCTCAGAATAAGGACATTAACGTCGAACAATCAGCCCTCAATAAGGCTAAAATGGCACGAAAAAGGTTTGGCAAGAACAATAAGTGCCAGTAAAAAAACAAAGAACAAAGTTTGTTTTTAAATTTCCCGGCGTTCCGTTTCGTGCGATGTGATTATGTCATCAGCCAGTTCTAAAACTCCGCGGAGTATCCATTTTAGTGTAAGTACTTACCTCTTTTTGTAGCGGATAGGTATTCGTCCAGCTCCCTTTGTTCCACGTTACGGGACCGTACACATGAGCAACTCCGGTTTTATATTTTTAACTCTTTATCCTATTAGTGTCTCTGTTTGTTGAAATTTCACAAAGGCAAATGAAGTTATAAGTGTAACACGTTGTGTCCAAACAGAGCGTTATCCGTTTATTTCGCTCCGCAGTTTGCGCATATCGCAAATTAAATAACGTGTTTCGACTGTGAATAATGGCGAGTTCCGAACGCACCGGAGAGTGGACAGTTCATGAATTTCAAAATAAGAACAGCGTGATTTTATTAAGAAATTATTTGAGTTTGTATTTCGAAATAATTTCCGAATTGGAATTCTATTATGAGTTTCACATTCAGATACAATGTACAGCCGGGACATTTTCGGAATTCCAAATGAGAACAGAATAAAAATATTATATTATGTACGTATACGTATGTACTTACCATGTAGGTACTTACTTGAGTAGTTAGGTTTCTTCATATTTTCTCTTTAGAATATAAATTTACCACAATTTATTTACCAAGAACTTGATGTAAACCTAATGCATTTTCACATTACTCACACTGATTTTCTCCCACTCACCAGTTGCTTCAGTTATTTCGGAATGGAGTTTAATATAATAAATTAACCTTATTTATTTCACACAAACATCTCATCTAGGGGGCGGGGTCCTATTCCAAACCTTCCGTGTCTTTCTCTTATTAAAATTGGTACTCGGTCTTGCACGCAACGCCGTGGTGCGGCACGAATTAATTGAGAAGGGGGGGGAGATAACCAGGGGGTTAGTCTATACTGACGAAAAACGAACGATCACGTAGCACTTTTGGAGCATCCTAGTGAAGCTCTTATAAGGAGCTTAATAAAGTGTATTCTGTATTGAAAAGCTCAGTGAGGGGGGTCTGTACTTACTAAAGAAAAACGAGAGCTGTCGTGCAATCGGCACGTTTAATACAACTAGAAAGAGCCGTGGCTGCGCTCTGAAACTTCGTTGGAGTACATAGAGTGACCCCCCAGGGGAGGGGAGTGGTAGATAGCGCAGAATTAGGTGCAGAATAACCCCCTTGTATGCAAAAGATAACTGCTGGTTGTCAGTGTAAAGGGCGGTTTAGGTCGGAATAATTAACAGCGTGATATCGTTATGGCGGAAATGAATGTGTTTTAACCTAATTACGGTAATTTTCGTGAAGTTTTCAGGCGGCATAGAGCGTTTATCTCCGTCGCGTGTCACCTGTTTATAGAGGTTTGTTAATAAAATTACTTTTTTATGGGGTAATCTAATTTAATTCCACGGATAGGTAAGCTTATAATTACTAGCTGTATCTAGTCCAGCGCCAATGGCGCATTAGGTTGACATTAAAACCGCATTGTCAGTTATATGGGTTAAAAGGCTTTTAACGGTTTACGGACGTTATTAGTGTGACATTTTTTTTTTTATCTAAAACTTCTCTAGTTTTAATTTTTTAGACACTGTAACTGAATGTCTCCATTAACTATTAAAGCAAACTAAAAAAACATATTAATATGCTGTTTCACTTTTGTATTTTCATAAAATCTGCTAAAAGTGAATACAACGCATAAAATTTATTTTGCAGTACAAATTTGACTCTTTTGGGGAACAAAAGTCAGTTCAAAGTCCAATGTGTCGAGCTTTGCAAGCCCACCAATGTACATAGTGCATAGAAACAGCTATTTATTAGTTGCATTTAGCCGAAAGCTGACATCCACTCTTTGTTAGAGCGGCATGCTAATTTTCGGTACAAAGGTTATTATTGAGGCTACTATACCGCTTTTGTAAGGCCGTGTTTACACAGACATAATATATTGAGTGGTTGTAGTTGTCCTGGTAATCGCAGGACGATTTTAGGTTATACGTAACGGATGCTAATCTGTAAGAATAAGAATATCATCAATATGTATTATCATCATCAAATCAAAGGACGGATAACAAAAATAAATCTTTAACTTACAAGATTAGAGAACAATAATAGGTACAATAGGAACATAATAAATATAAAGGTACCTACTTCCTACGTCCTTAAAATGAATACGAGTTTCGAGTAACAGTCCAGCATACAAACTTCCGCATTTATAATACTAATAGGATTATCGAGTACGAAAAGCCACTTGTGCTTTTGTGCTACTCTGTGTAAACGCACCCTTATGTCACCATGTGGAATGCTCTTCGCTTGTGTGGTCACTTGGCTGCTGGAGAGTTTATTAAAAGCTCGGAAGACATTGCTTTACGCTATAAGGCCGTTGATTTCATAAAAATATAGATCTATATAGAGTCTACTCAAATAAATTTAATAATTAATAAAAACATTATATTATTATTATTTTTATTATATTGGTAGCGCAAAGAATGTAACAAATGTATTTTTTTATTATATAATTGTGTAAGTATATAGTTAAAATTAGTTTGGTTTTTTTTTCTATGAGTTATAGCTTTATAACGTAACGACGGGCAAATTACGTTATGTATAATGATGCCGCGGTGGTATTCTGTGTCCGGTGGCGATCATTAAAAAGTTCATTAAAATAATAATATCTCATGCATCAGACTTGGAACCAATTCAAAATCGCTAAAAAGTTTAGAATCGAGCTGTAGGATGTTTTTTTTTACTTTGGTCGAATAAAGTGTGGCCGGCCAGCACGCGAGGGGAGGCACAACCTTTTTTGTTATAAAAACGGCTAAGATTGTATCGCGTTCTGCCTATTTATTTTTCAACCTAATAACTGGCCACTCAGAAATTAATTGCGTTTTAATTTAGAATTGTTCTATTTTCGAGTCGATTTGTTAACTGATAGTGGCTTGTTTTGTTTTTTGTTCTTTCGTGAATGAATATAAATAAACAGACAGGAAAAGGCTCTTTCTATGTTTTATTGCGGTTAAACAGATGGCACAGTAGCATATTTGACCAAAAACACAACAGATGGTTTTTTTAATATGTATCCTTAACGTTTTATCTTATTTATTTTGGTTCTATTCTATTCTCTGTGGGGGTGTAAGTACCTGCACTTGGCTCTCTAGAATGGAACCGTTGTGCATATCCCCAAGGTCTAAACTGCCTTCCTAAGCTTGGACCATTTCCCCACCACGCTGGTCCACTGCGGGTTGGTAGGTTCACATATTTAGATGTGCTAGATCTAGATATGCAGGTTTCTTCTCTTCCTCTTATTTTGGTTTATCGTTGAGGTAAATTTCCTAAAACCTGCAGAATTATGGTTACTGTAGGTTCCTATACCTACAGGTACCTACTTGCAAACAGGTAAGGGGCCGTCCATTAATCACGTGAGGCTCAAAGGGGGGGGAGGGGGTACTGAAAACCTCACGAAACATCACGAGGGGGGAGGGGGGGTTCTCGTTAGACATCACGTGTATTAATTTTTGTCAAAAATTAGGTATTTCTGAACCGATATTTTGGACGGCGCAAAAATTTTAACGATTTGTAGTATGACCTATATTTTTTCTAGTCAATAATTGCCTTTACATAGATTTCCAAAAAAATACACGTGATCCAGGGGGGGAGGGGGGGTTCGTTCCAAACCTCACCAAATATCACCAGGGGGGAGGGGGGGGTCAAAAAATTAGAAAAACGACCTCACGTGATTAATGGACGGCCCCTAAGGTAAGTAGGTAGGTACTGGAACAAAAATACTCAGTTACCGTATTTCCTTGACGGGTGAATAATAAACAAAGGAGTTTTTCTCACTAATAACATACTATTATGTCAACTGCAGAGCTGGAATAGGGCAAAACAAGCTTCATTTTCCACGGCGTCCATGTTATTTTATTTCCATACTTAATTGCCAAGTCGCTAACTAGCTCCTTAAGTGGCACCTCTACCTACTGGCAGATTCAAAGATTATTATTATAAATGCATATTACATTAGTTTAGATACATGGAATAAGGTAGGTATTATTTAAAGAATAGAACAAACATAATATTAGATTGGAATAGGTATAAACTGCTCGCAAAAACACCGGCAAGTTTTATTTCGTCGATAGAAACTATTTAACCGAATTTATAGAACGATCTATCAGTTTACAAGAGGCTTGCAAGCCCCGTAATAATTGTTGAAATGATGATCCATATGGTCTAAAACAAAGAATAATATGGTCGAACTTCGAGTACGACATGGGTGTGTTTTTAATAATACAAAAATAATAAAAAAAAGTAATAATACATACTCTACATACGCAACCGAATCACCCGCTTTACGCTATACATTTACACTCACATGATAGGTCGCGAGCCGTATCGCCGTTTTTAAATGAATATAATGCACTTAGGGTACACCTCTATCTATGAAGGAAAAAAATAATATCATACGTCTTATAGCGAATCTACTGATAATAATTAGGTATAATTGATTACTAATACTCGTAATACATGAGGACATTCCGAAAGCTAAACGAAGAGCTATTATTGATTTAGAGATGGAATAGCATGGCCAGTAATTGCTATCAATTTGTTATCAATTATATTCCATGGAAATTGCGTATCAAGGTTGTATCAATATGAAAAGTTAGTGATAATTATTGACTTGTATAGTGGGGAATACGTGAAAAGTAAAGTTACTTTAGCTTTTAATTCGTTCGTCGTTAGAGTTAAATTTGTACGTATTGTGTTCATGTATATTTGTTTCGGTGGTACATTATTTCGTAATAGACACATTTATCGGTCAATTGGTCGATGGACATTGAATCATTATAAAGTTTTCTGTGAATTCTATCGAAAGGTTTGAATGCTTTATTTCTTCCGAAGCACTAACTTTGTAATAGAAACAAGTGCCAACACCATTTTTTTATCATTTATTTATAATATTATCTGTAATTTCTGTCATAGTAAAGTACTTATGTATGTTCCTTGGTCTTACTCTTCTTTATTAATTAAGGGCTAACAGTTAATAATAATTTAATAATTTATTTGCCAATATTTGGGTTACAATTAAATTAGTAAGACATATTAGTTACGTTACAAGTTGGCTATTTCAATTTATACGAGGTGACATAAAAGGTGACAGCCATTGCCTATAATAGGAATAGACCTGTGCTATAGACACTGGCTTCCATTCCCCAGGAACTAGCAGCCATATATGACTTATTATAACAGAATTGTGTTAGGCTTAAATAGTATACACAGAAATATATTTAGTTAATAAAAGAAAACTCACATATTTTACCCGTTGCAAAGTTATCGTTGTTTCTGTTAGGAAAATACTATATTCTATTATATTCACTGTGGGGGTGTAAGTACCTGCACCTGGCTCTCTCGAGTGGAACCTTAGTGCATATCCCCAAGGTCTAAACTGCCTTCCTAAGCTTGGACCATTTCCCACCACGCAAGTCCACTGCGGGTTGGTGGGTTCACATATCGAGATACTATATTGCTAGTGTAGCTGTTCCTCTAGGCACGACTATAAAACTTATCTTCTTCACCGTCTCTCATTCTCCACTTCCTGCAACAAAAAGGTGGCAATAAACAGTTCGGAACACTTCCACGGGAGAAATAACCACAATTTGCTGCGGCAAGTCGTTCATACTGCGACATATCACTCGCGAACGCGCGGGCCACGCTAGCTTACGAAAATAACGCAAGTTTCAAGCTAGTTTATGAAAAAACTAGTTTCGGCTTGCTGCTGCGCTAACCATGACTCTATTTCCTTGTATTAAACACACTGACTGTACGCTCGGGAGCAATGAAAAAGTTCCATAACGAAAAAAGTCTAGCTTAATGACTCCGACAACAATATTGAAGTAGGTACATTTAACAGCGCATCAGAATATTACGGACTAAAACATAAAAAAACATTTTTTTTAAACATTGGATATATTTGGTATTGATATTTAGTAAGTGGTACTTTTTCATTGCTCGCGAATGTATATCAGCTCTTGTTAGTTAGTTTTTTTCAAGCTAGAGTGCGGGGTCGACGCCACTGCCGATAATAAATGCATCTTTTATTAGGTATTTGAACGTTCCCGTTCGAATCATGTTTCTAGAGTAGCTGGTTCCCACGGCGCTGCCGCTCACTGCATTCTAATTTTACGATCGAACTTAACACTCAAATAAAGTTATTGTTGGTTTTGTTAAATTCGTTTTGTGTTGGTTGGTTTATGAGATGTTGTTGCTATCATAAGATTAGCCAGTCAAATTATTAGCGTTAGTTGCTGACTGGCCAGGTTTCACCGGCGGATTGTACCTTATACCTTATGTGTTTAGTACATAAGGTACAAGCTTATATATTATTTATAGTCATGTCATATTATCCAAGACCTCAAGAGTCTACCATACTCACCAAAGCATCCAAATATGAAATCTCCACTTATTAGATCATAACCGGATGGATGAAGGAAAGGAAAAAAACCGGCCAAGTGCGAGTCGGGCTCGCGCACAAAGGGTTCCGTAGCTTAAATCAACCTATCTCAAAAACTATAAGAGATACTTTGATCAAACCAAAAATCGTTGAAAGAGTTAATTAGCATGCATCACCTCTATTTTTTTAGAATTTTATACCCCGTAGTTATAAAAATAGAGGGGGGGGGGACATACTTTTTACGACTTTGAGAGCTGATATCTCAAAAACCGTTCACTTTAAGAAAAATGTTTTTTAGAAAACTTTATATCATTTTAAAAGACCTTTCCATTGATACCCCACACGGGTATGTACATCGAAAAAAAAAATTTCATCCCTCAGTTACATGTATGGGGGGCCCCACCCCCAATTCTTTTTTTTACTATTTAGTGTCATATTTTTGTAGCGGTTCATACAACACATATTCCCATCAAATTTCATCACTGTAGTACTTATAGTTTCCGAGTAAATCGGCTGTGACAGACGGACAGACGGACAGACGGACAGACGGACATGACGAAACTATAAGGGTTCCGTTTTTGCCATTTTGGCTACGGAACCCTAAAAACGACCTAAATATAAGTATAAAATGAGAAAATAATGAGTAGGTATTTAATGGTTGCCGGAACAGAATGGACGTGAAATAAGAGTAATAAAAATACATAATTTGACATTTGATTCGCTTCAGCAACGCTTCGTTTCGTAAAATGAGTTTTTAATAGACGCTACTTTGATCCACGTGCCGGTAACTCATGAATCTTATGATTTAGAAAGTTGAGAAAGAGTATAAACAATTGATCTTTCCCAAAAAAAACCTTCCGAGAATACCCATCCAGCGACATAGGGCTCAAAGATCAAACCAGCTCAAAATTCAACTATGTAAATAAATTTAATGTGGATTGGCAACGCCAGAACCCCGCTTATTAATTTCAGAGGGAATATTAGCTCGTTATTTATGAATTCATTAAGAATAATTCTAGAGCTCTGCTAATGAAGTGCTTTTTACCTGTAGGTTATACGAGCAATCGTGTTTATGATTTTTCGTTTTATATTATTAACTTACCTGTCTATTTACTATATACCGACACTAACCAAGAGTTTATTAAGGGTGGATACCTAAGCTTTTAACCCAATGCGAGAATACTATTTCGTGACAGTTGTGTTTAGTTTTCTCGCATATGATTGGCAAATACAGTTAATTTACCTACATGTAAGATGGTTAATGAAAAAGAAAATTCTTTACAGACAGTCTTTTAATATTGGGCACATCTGTCTCCGGCGCGCACGCTATACAATAGAGTGAACAGAAACGTTAGCACAGATTCAAACAATGTTAAAGCAATATAAGTCTCACAGACGCCCGCTCGGAAACGCGGAGCGCATTTGGCCGAGCACTGAGCAAATTTATTTATCCAGACAAAAGGTCACTGGTCACCCGCGCATTGTTCCCGAACGCAAAACGCATTGCGTTCCGTTTCATGCACTATAAAACCGCCGCAGCCATTTTGGATTCATTTAAAATCATTTTATGACGAGTTTATGTTTCAACTCCATCAAAAACGTCAGAAGTAAGCTGTGGCTATAGTTTAAACACGTATTTTAATATTAACGTGAGCTCACAATGTCGCGTTGTTTGCGCGCCGCGTCCGTCGGAAGTTTCGCTCGTTTGGCGCGAATCTTGTTGAATTATTCGCACAAAATGGCGGACGCGCCGCGGTCACTTGTGAATTGTCCCGCTTGTTCAGGAACTCATTAAAACATCTAATTGTGTTTTGAAATGTGCAATTTTCAGCCTAACTCATCGAGTTGTTCTAACCTCTGGCATCTGATTTGTCATAATTTAATAAACCGCTTTTATTGGCTTTTATAGTAGACACCAGTAGCTGTGCTACTACAGACAGATAGTACAAAGATACACAGACACGTTAATCTTAGAACAACCCTCTTTTCCGTCGGGTGTTAAAAACAAAATGTTTTCCTCTACTTCCGTGTTTGTTTCATAACACTCATCACATACCTTATCTTATTAACACGAAATCAAAAGAATAGCGAACACAAACAAACGCAACGACACGTTCCATCTCTGTCACTCGCAGCAACACTTAAACGCTCTTGAGGCATATTTCTCCATTCCCTTTGCGTCTTGTACACGCGAGAAAAAAACAAAATGCGGCAGATAATCCCCAACGAGCGGGAATTAGTGCGGGTCCACGTCGAACGAGCCCTGATTGCCTCCGCAACAAATATAATAAATTAACCGCGTGTAGTGGCCGGTGTTGCCAACATAAGTAATGAGTTCGCAGCCAGCTTTTCTTTTCCTGTAAGGAGGCGGGTCTTTGTATAATGTTAAGGTGAATGTAGGTCATCCATTAAAGTATACCTTCTGCCTCAGTAGGAGTTATTGCTGCTTTTGCAGGAATAATAATAACAACAACTATTTTTGTAGTATCGTAATACATGATAGTTTTACTAGTATTATAGTGTTGCACATTTCCGTTATCGTTTATAGAAACAAACTTCATAATCTCATAATAATAATTGTGAAATGAACCAGCTAAGTCCGCCCGACACAACTGGCAACACTGCTGATAAATATAATAAATTAACCCTCAACTGGTGTCGGTAACTGATCGTGCAGGCGGCAAGACATTGACTTTTCAATTAAGCCAGCACATCGGACCGGGTCCGATTAATCAATCGTACCTCGCGCCCTAAGGGTTAAGTATTTTCGTCCAAGACTTAGGCTTTTAAGCTCTTTGTTTCTTTGTGTCAGATAACGCCTTTGTATAAATAGTGGAGGTAGGTTCCGTTTAAAAGGTTCTGTCCTGTCTGGCTGGTTTATTTGGGTGTATCGTGAGTAGAAATTTAAGGAGGCAGCAGGAAAAGTATCGGATTTTATCGGCTTTTTAGCCTAGCTTATGTTTAATTGGTAAAAAGAAATAGGCGAATTACGCTCTTTTAAAAATATAGCGTAGAATTTGCAACACTCATGAATTCTTAAAATGAACATTGGTTACACACAGTTATCCGGTACTAAAACGCAAAACTCGTCGGCAAAGCTAACACTGCACGTACCCATTCAAAATGAAAACTAAATTCAAAGTTTGTTAGGTTTATTTGTTTATTTTAGTTTAATTTAAAAAGATTACTTATCAAATGAGTAATATATTGGTATACATTCATCGTGTGTTGAATATTAATCGTGTGTGTTTTGTTTTGGTCAGCCTGCCCCTTGCTACATTACTAGCTAGGCGCTGCTAGTCTGCTCTGCTGGTGTATCGGTTTGCCAAAACTCGGCTATTATCGGACGGAACTCCTAACGAGGTTGGGAAGCGATCATTTCCACATACTGTCTGCAGTCCGACTGCAGTTGCGATTAATCTGTCTTGTGGCCCGATTCAAGCGCAATCGATATTCGGTGGACCATCGGGCCCAGCGATCGATAAGCGTTTACAAGACGTCCCATCCAATCCATCTCAATTTTAATCTCTTAGTCCATCCATCCGACTTTTATGCCCTAATTATTTTATAACTAAACTTGTTCATTTTATTATTATTCTTGGTGTAGTATTCCGTCTATCTATCTGTTTTGGTCACGTTGCTTAATTAATTCGTAATATAGATATCTTAACTACAGTTATGTATTATGTAGCCATTGTGTTATGAGGTTATGAATTGTCTTATGTAATAATTTGGCCAATATACCGACAAGATATCCCGTTATCACGGGATGAAGGTTTATGGCAACCCTTGTCGGAACCATGGGGGAAACTATGTTGATAATTACCGTTATTCCTATAGAAATAGACAGTTATATGAAACTATATGGTCTAACATAATATCAAGTCAAAGTTGAGAATGGAGACGTCGTTGTGGTCCGGTTTGTTCAGATTTTTTTTGCTGGTTTTTGAACTTCCATTAGGTAGATAGGTATTATGATTTTTCTTTCCTTTTTTCGAACTTTTCATAGAATCGATAATATCGATATGAATTGAATCGGGGCGAAGGCATCGACCGCAATCGCTTAAGTAACTTAGTAGATAGGTACGTATGGGGTGTGGATGTGGAACTAATGAAATTATTTTATTACTTGGGGCTAATCGTATGATACTTACTCGTATTACCGTCGTGAGCTGCCTCATTTATTACTTTCAGTTCTACTCTTTTTATTCTGTGATTGCACCTAGAATTATTTTTGGCACTTAGAAATATGATCAAAACTTTATACAGTAAATTAGATTTAATACAGTAGTACCTATTCTTGACTAGGCATTCTACGTAGTGGGGGACGTCCTCCGGCTAGATGGGGTGACGACTTCGAAAAGTGGTTATGACTTGAGGCGGAAAGCTATCGATCGCATCCAGAAGCGTGCTTTGGGAGAGGCCTAGGTCCAGCAGTGGACTGCTATAGGCTGATGATGATGACCTATTGTTTACAGGAAAAAATACAAAATGTATTATAACCTCAGAAGTACTACTACAATGACGGTGTTGTCAATATTGCACCATTTTGGCACAGTGCCGACTCTAGTCACTAGTAGAGGTACATAGGTTAGCAGCTTCACAAGATGTCTACAGAGCGTAGCCTGTGTATCGGCCGTTCCACCTACAATGTTAGGCACTAGGTAATATGCGTGCGTTCCCTCTCTATACAGGATGTCGCAAAAGTGATATAGAAAGACGGAAAGGGCTTATTCTTAACAACTTTTGTTCTAGGACTTTCATTCCGAATTCCCAAAAGTCGTAGAGCTATAGTTGTTCAGAATGACGATCTGAGTCCCCCTTCGGCATACTATACCATTTTTTTACGTTATCCTAACTAATATTATAAATGCGAAAGTAACTGTGTCTGTCTGTCTGTATGTCTGTCTGTCTGTTACTCTTTCACGCCAAAACTACTGAACGGATTTGAATGAAATTTGGTATACATACGGTCTAGACCCTGGGAAAGAACATAGGCTACTTTTTATCCCGGAATTCCCACGGGAAAACTTTTGAAGGCGAAGCGAAGCGCGCGGGAACAGCTATATTGAATAAATCATTGTCATAAAATAATAGGACTTACTGTGCCTAATCTCAGCAGATAATTACAAACAACCTATTGCTCATCAGATCTGATTGATAAATCAAAGTCAGTCAATAATATACCAAGACTAGGGCGTGCAAAACCGGAAGGTTTTCAAAACCGGTTTTGAATTTTCGGTTTTTAGCCTCAAAACCGGGTAACCGGTTTTTCACCGGTTTTGATATTACTTAAATATTTTTTGTCATACAGTACTAATTAAACAAGGAACCCATAATCTTAGATAGAGATATCCACAAAACATACGAATAAAACATTTTTTATGATATACTTACCTATTTTTAATCAACCATATGACAAATTAATAATTTAGTGAACAGGAAAAAAAGTTAAATAAGAATTATCATAGTACTAACTGTTATCACATCTAAAAAAAGTGTGTGGCACCTTAATGGTGTTTTTATATCGTTCTGTTATCATAAATAATTGTATATTTTAAACATACAGGCAGATTTTGAAAAAAAAACTTTTATCGTCTGATTCTTACGACCACTCTATAGTAGCAGTAAGATGATGAATGTTTTTTTGATGTATTACAGACTTGTTCATATCAACGCAACGAAAGAAAGCCTAACTCATTGATGGACACGACTGCATTTGATTTGACGTCCTCAACACTTCATGAAAAGTTCCATAACGTCGAATGCAGTCCCCGCACTTGGCCTAATTATATTTTCAACAACGGTCAATGCAGTCCTGTTATCCTGTTTTACCTAGAGTTAGTATGAAGACCACCTTGTTGTGCTTTATTGGGCCAGATTTCAACGTTATAATTATGTGCACCCAGAGTACCTTTTTTTCACACAGCAATAAGTTTTCATACAGCAAAAAATGTGAACTCACACGCACACATCGGTCACTGACGTCGTGTTTGCTTTACTGCGCCTAGGCAGAGTGCCGGCATGTGCACCAGAAAATCGTCACTCAATTTCCATACAATATTTTAGTTCTTTTTTATGAGTTTCAGCATTAATCTAGTGTCCATCAGTGTGCCAACCGATATACAAATTCTTTTATTTTTAGAGTTTATGGGTTCAACTTCTAATGTATGTAAAAAAGTATATAAAAATACGATCAAAATCGGTGAAAACCCGGTTTTCGGTTTCCGGTTTTGAACTCTCAAAACCGGTTATGAAAAACCGTGATATATTGTCCGGTTAACCGGTTTTGCACGCCCTAACCAAGACTGGATATATGGAATATCTAAATCAAATCTACATTAGATATACAAGATACATCTAAGCTATGTTAATAGGCATGATTGTATATAATTATACATATACAAATTCAGCAATTAACATAATTGATGGTTCAATCTTGCTCTATGATGGATTCATTAAGCCGATTCAACTATTAAGCTTAAGTTATCACCATCAGCTCCACCTTTATCGGTGTCTGTCTGTCTGTCTGTATAAATTATTATGAAGTTATGTTCGTAAAATCTTCTTAGCCTGGCGGTGACAATCACGAGTTACAGTACGGTTCGAAAAACTTGATAGTTCTGAAATTGGGAGAGAATCCACTTTCGTACCGTGTCAAACTAACAAACCTTGATTTGACAAAGCACAAAAGTGTTCCACTACTAACTTAAAAACTATTAAGTTGTTCTGACGAAAGAGAAATTAAGCACCACGTTTAGTTTGGAC
This sequence comes from Plutella xylostella, assembly GCF_932276165.1. Lineage (NCBI taxonomy): Eukaryota > Metazoa > Arthropoda > Insecta > Lepidoptera > Plutellidae > Plutella > Plutella xylostella. The sequence continues at coordinate 1,662,335 of NC_063984.1, read as the reverse complement.
CGAACTGTACTAGAGAGCGTCTAGGGTTGTCACCATGGTGAAAAGATAAGCCATTCAGAGTACCGCCATTCGCTGACTGGCCAGTAACAAAAACTACATACATATGGTATAAATAAATTAGGTATCAGTAGGTTATTTATATGAGTAGGTTATACGGGATATTAGATTGCTCGGACCTCTGATTCTGTCGAATTATTAATAATAGTATACCGAATACGATACCGAAACCTAATTAGCAGATCAAATTAACGGAATAGCAGAACCGAAATGCTCTCCTCTAAAACATAATTCGGTATTAGCGTCACACAAATACGATGTTCAATAAAACTAATCCGCGTTAATCGGATAAAAACCATAAATCTGTCGGCCGCGTTCCGTTCTGTTTTGAATATAGCGCCATTTTGTTGAAGCCTCTGTTCACACGGCCGGCTTATTAGCACGCATTGCGTGAATAGGAACGACATTTTACTACTAAACCGTTAGAGATTTATTTACGCGATTAAATTCAACTTTCGAAATGTCATCTGATTACTAATTTGCGCCTGTTCAAACATTTGATGATGCCTTAGCTCAGGCTATTTGGGGTCTGATGGCCGTGAGTGAGATGTCTTCATAATTTATTTAATATTACTACGCGTCTGCAGACATTGTTAATAACTATGGTCGATGACTGAAGTACCTATTCACGTTCTTAATTATTTAAAACAAAATCTTTAGACGTAATTTCTCGTGTGCGACATGTCTCGGCCTAGAGACAACGTAACACTGACATTACGCTTACATTATTCGGCTAGCCGCTATCTCGGAAGCCACAGTAAATCTGCCTGGTGGCTCTATTTAGATAATATCACCATTTCGGGCAGCATCATCTGTTGCCTCCGTAATAGGGTACAATAATAATATGTACTAGCTTAGCTCTGTTAATTTGATGAAGATTTGAGGTTCTTACGCAAAATATCGTATCTGTACTGTACTGTTTCCGCGAGCTTCGCCTTAAAAAGTAGGAATTCCCGTGGGAATACCGTGATAAAAAGTACCCTTTGTGCTAATCCAGGGTCTCAGACTCTCAGCTAACTCCATACCAAATTTCGTTAAAATCGGTTATGCCGATTTGACGTGAAGAAGTAACAAACATACACAAACACATACACACATAAAGTACTCACAAACTTTCGCATTTATAATATTAGTAGTAAATATTTTTGATTTAAAAAGCCTTCGCTTGCATATTTTTCGCGTGTGTATTATTAACAGTTGTATGCAACTTTACAACAGCCGTAACCCACATTTCATGACAAGTCTAAAAATAATTTTAATTACTGGCAACACCGGCGTTGACTACACCGCGCGGTCCTTGAAAAAACAAACCATTTTCGTTCAGAAATGCACAAAACACGGCTAATAGTAACCTCTTTCTGTCGCATGTCAAGCTGAAAATGTTGCGGTTAAATACTGAAACAAGTTTTAATTTAAACTGTCTGGCTGGAACAGCGCTGTTTATTTACTAAAGGAGCACAAACCTGTTATAACGTCCAATGATGTAACTACAAGAGTTTTGCGCAAAAACATTCAAAGTGGTAATTAATAAATGTGTTAATTATTACTGCTAGTCATATTTGGTTCAATGCGATTGTGCGTCTAATACATTATAATTATGACATCGCAGCTAAAATGATTTAAAAAATCGTACTAACCAATTCAACCGGTTTTTTTCAATAAAAATAATATTCTTCTACTTTTCTATTTACCTATATAATACATAAGTATCAGAATCTCGTCTCGCCACATAGATACAGTAGTATCGCTCGTTACCATAAAAGTTTTCTAACATTTTCCCTTTCCTTATTATTGTATTAAAATAACCCAGACATACACGTGCCCCTTAACATTTACATACTTGTATGACTTACGAAGAATAACTTCCCTGTTTGTATTTTATGAAATGTTCATATTAATATGTTTGACTTTTTGCGGTATTATTACAAAAACATGAAAACTACCAGTTAGATAAAAAGTATTTTTTTTTATTTGAAGTAGTCCGATATTCACTTCTTTAAGTCAACGTATTGTTAATTTTTCTATTTAAATGTATGTAACAAGTTTATCATTTGTTAGTCTTCTAAACAAAGTAACAAATTATAGGCAAAAGAAACCGTTAAAATTCCAACGGCCGCCACACTTCAAAATTCGTATTTGGAATCCCAAAACCAGTGCATCTCAACAATTTAGGCCACTGTACAGCGTTGAGCGCAGATATCGCCCCGAGTTATGGAATTTAATTAAAATGGAACAAATTTATCGCATAATTATGCAAATATCACGACAGCACTGCATTGCCTGTGAGTCAAATGGCGATCCCTATCTTGTTGCATATCCGAGCTGGACCTACGGCCTTGTTTTCAACAGCTCCACGGCTGCCATTGTTTTGCTGAAATTAAACTATTAATAAAACTAATTATTTCGTTGATGTTGTATATTGTTCAAATATACGTAGGTACCTGTGTATATTGCGTATGGTTAATAAGTGTTGGTTTGAAATGTAAAAGTTATTCCATAATACAAAGACGATATTGATCATTATTAGTCCTCGGATTCTTTCGTAGCCATATATTAATTTTGTATTATTTTAAAATTCTGTATATCTTATGGATCATTTTATTAATAAAATTGTATTATTATTTTCAGGTACGTTTCATTAAACTCAGTTAACGCTAGCAGAAGAGGTAAACAAAAAAATAATTAACAAAATGATTTCAGCATTTTCTTAATTTACCTTCTACCTGTATTGGCTACAACAGGAGACTTTTGCCGTAAGTTAGTATATCCCATTATTTCAAGTAATATTTGCACTATACTAAACTACTGTACTAGCCGTTTCCCGTGAGCTCGCTTTGCATGGAAGAACCGTAAGATTCTGGTATTATTAAAAACAAACTTTAAGACAGCCATAGCCTAGGTAGAGTCTACTTGCTGTCAACAGTTCGGCTCAATCTCTTTGCTTCTCGTTTATTCTCCATTCTCGGCGCTGAGTGGCTGCGTGGATCATCCGCAGTTATCGGCACAGGATAAATTACTTTATTACTGAGCTGGCAACCCTACCGACCGACTTTAAAAAGAAAGACTGAGCGCCGCTTCTGAATATTGAGGTGAAAATCTTATGATTGGACTACCCGCAGATCTACTACAATTTCAAATTGATTAAGGCTTTTAGAGAAAATTTGCCATGAACTTACTCGTTTGCTTAGCGTGCGTAACTGTATTTATAATGCTATATATATAAGCATAATAAATACAGCTAAATTTAAGACGCTATTAACGTTTTTACAACGGTTCTGAAATTCACAGCGGCGCGGCCCAGCCAGCGACGAACAAGCAAACTCTCGCGTATTTCCGAACGACTATAAACCCGCAGCCACACTCTCGCTTTACGTAAACGAAGGTTTAGATCAACGCTGTATTAACTACGACTCTATCACGTTCCGTTAGAGGCGGCTACAGCATGGCAACACTCCAATATTCGTAAAGTCACAGTGCCCCAGATACTTTATCGCGCCAAAATAAAAATTCTATATCGTAAAGGAAATTTCCTTACATCGATAAAATCGCTTTATTAGGCTCCCAGGGAATTGGAGGCACCGAATAAGTATTGCCGAAGCTCTGTTGAATTAAATTCACTGATGAAATATCCCGCGTCAACATACTGCCTTCAATTTCCGCTTCCGGCTGGAACCTAGATTAAATTATACTTGCTCATTAATCTTCTATAAAAGATTAATTAAAAGTCAAATATTCACTCTACATGATGGTAATAATATCGCAATTGCGTCTTCATATTGCGGCTTGTTAGTATATTTAATACAAAATAAACAATTAAGGTAATTTAGTGAAACCAAAGACAGCGCCTGCCATCCACCGATAAGAAAGAAAAGTCTAACAAATGGCAAAGATTAAAAATGCAGCTCAAAATGATAAATGACTAGCACACTGCCTAAAGCAACAGCGACTCTGAGAGACAGCATAATTAATGCACCTCGTGAACAAGATATCTTGCCTCTACTTTAATTTAAACTTGCACGTGATAACTTTCATAATTCTCGTGCAAGACTAGGTCACTGTTATTTGTTTTATTTTTAATTAAAGTCTTCATCGAAATTCACTACACTTATTCTGAGAGCGTAGTTCTTTTTCCGAGAAGTGGCCGTTTAAACGGAGTTCCTTCAAGTATCCTCACATTTTGTCGGCTTAATCCCGGAGGATTATCCTGCTTGTCCCTCCGGTTATATCAATTAAAAGGCTGAAGCCCTCACGAATCCAGTTTATATTACATTTCAGAACTAACCGTTACTCTAATACCTAGTTAGCACCATTCAGTTCTGAAATTACCGTACTATAATGGTTATTTCTCTGTGAATGTACTCGTACCTTCTCGTAGGTATTTTATTTTTAATAACATTTTATGTTACCGGCCAGTCCGCGTTTGCTTGAAATTGCAGCGGAGTTTTTTAAATTTCGTTCTTAATTCGAAATTGAAAGAGTTTTAATAGCGCAACGTACAATGTTTTCTTTTTTCGTTTTAATAACGTACGGGTTCAGTCCACTGTAGGACTGTAATTATTATTGTTAATTAGTGGTACATAAGTAACCCCAGCTGAAGCGGTGTTGGGACGAAGAACAGATAATCGTTGCAATCGTTGGTACGAGTAAACGCTTTGTAATTAGGACTTCACCAAGTAGCCGATTGTGGTTTAACGAGGAATGCCAATGATGGAGTTATCATGGTTTCCTTGATAGAGCCCTATATCCAGCAGCCCCATTACCTATGATGATGATGAAATGAAGCAGCCCATCCATGTCCATAAAATTGCCAACTGATTAAAAATGCACACAGCCAGTGTTCACACTGATGAATATTTTATTTTATTTGCGAAAATAAACCTGGTTTTCAAAATAAATTTTAAATTAGTCTGACGAAGATTGATAAACAGGTGGACGGATGGTTGCCTGTTTTCGGTAATTGTCGTGTATTTTCTGATAAAACGAGCTGGTTTACCATTTCCATACAAATGCGATGTCGCCGCGTTTCATTTGTTTTTGCCTTGTTGATTTTCAATTCTAAGCGGTTTCGAGTGGTTTTTATCGGTTTTAGTGCAGCAAGTCGGCTATTGCGGGCATTGAGTCGTGTTGTCGTAATGTAATTAGCATAGAACACGGGATGCATCTCGATATAAACATCAGCTGATAATAATATGTAAATAAAATAGATTTTATACATTCTTGAATTCGATACATTCGATTCGAAATCGATGCTTAAAATGTGGATTAATCAGTCAATTACCTCTATGTATTATTATAAGAAATGTACAGGTGAAACATTCCCCAGGAAACATGCAGTCGGATAACGTTTTTTTCTATATTGGGTACATAATAAATTCAACAGTAGGGACCTATCAAACTTTGCGTTTCTTTACACGGAGCAGCCTCGTCGGCTCATCCAAGGAGTCTCGGCAATTAACGTCTACATTGAGTTATTTACACACCCGCATTCGTGGCTCAACGGAACGTACCGACGATTGACAGACCACCCCGCCGGGATCTTCATTTGTTTATACAGGGTGAAATTTTATCAGTGAATGTGTCAATGTCGGGTACATTTTAATGAGCAACTTCCATTATAATGAAACTATAATCAGCTTTTCTCTGATGAAATTTCATCCTGCATATTATGCTTAATTCTGATCTGAAACTTTATCAAAAAATAATATACTCATTAAAAGAAAACAAGCCCAGTTCGAAAATGCCTCCGGTTGCAACAATAAAAACCTATGTAGGCACTGTTACTATTTATTTAATCAACCGAATAAATTTTTTAATACCGGTTCATTTCATTATACAATTTTCATATTGCGCTTTATGCAATGAGGCCCGTAAAATTTTATTCGCAATTTTTACTCAAACGATATTACCCGTATTTCGATTTCCATAAGTGGTAATTGGGAGGGTAATTTTCCTAAATTGGCAGGCTGCATACCGGTTTCCGTTGCCGGGGAGTCACCAAAAAAAGTTTGATGAATGGAGCGTTTCGCGGCATTTCTGTAGGCCTATCACAGGCCAACGTGGCAAGTCCTACGGTACTACACAAACATATGGAAAAAGAACAGCGCCAATGTAGTCACTTTTGGAACTTAAAAAATCCGATCAGGAAATCACCTTCATACATCACAGGAGAGACTTAGTATCGAACGAACGCGTATAGATTCGAAAGTATTTTGCCCATAGAAATTTGAAATTTTACGATCACGATCAAAATTTGACGTAGAGATTCGAACGAAGTTGTATCGCTAATGTTAAAATTCCATTCGGATCTACTCGTATAGTTCACCTTACATTTGACAGTGACAGTTGACAATACGCAACGTTAACGGAGTTTTCGAATCCTGTGCTCGCGGCTCTGGCCAGTCATCGATCAGCCTTCAGCCGCGGAGGACGTCTAACTACTGCTTAATGTACTTATTCCAGTTGATCGATCACTGGGCGAGATACGGATCCAATAATCCCTGTCCAAATTGATCGTAGGGGGCAAAAAGTGCGGGCGCTCCGCTCCAGCGTCCATAGAAGACCTTGAGCTTCTGACTGCCGGCGGAAATTAATAAGCTACCGAATAACGACCTTCCAAATTTTTATTGCTAATGGAAAATAATATGATGACTCTTCTAATCTAAATATAAAATGACTTCAATATCAAATCATAAATTAAACATTTGGTTTACGTTACGTTACACGTACACGCTTGCAATTCGTGGTGGCTTTCGATACGCCCAACAAAACTGTTTGGCCGACCATCGAATGCCGTGCGTCTTAGCACGCCCGGAATGCAAGAGATGCAACACACACGGCCCACGGCGGCCACGCGGCCACGGAGCACACGGCACGCACGCGGCGCATGCTCTATGGTCACATTGGCTGGAAATCCGTTGGTTAATGTTCTGGTGAATTGCTGCATTGTGCGTGCGTAGATCGTGTCTATAGCTATATCCCATAGGTTATGCTGTTGTCTGGAAGTTGATAATTATTGAACGATAATTATTTATTTAATTATGTTTTTTCACAATATTATGAGAGAAGGGTAGTACTTATATAAGGACTATTCTTGATTTCTAAAGAAAAGCCATGATATGGTAAATCTACTGTGAGTAAAGATTCCTTATTTGATTGAAGAAATCTTTAATATCGAGCCATAAACATAAAACTCTATTTCCACTCAATAAAACACTTTTACGACGCCAATCAAATTGTCGTTCGTATACATCAGATTATAAAGCTTAGAATTGTGTAAATTATGGATGGGAAGGAATTTCTAGGTTGGCCTAGATTTTATCTGGTTGTTGATGAATGGTCTAGGTCCCAGTCGTTTAGGCGCAAAGCCACATCCCTCAGCTATTAATCTCTTCGTCCATTACAATTCATTATTGCTCACTTATCTAGCATTATAGGACTATGTGCCAAGCCATGTGTGCGAATGTGCTTGAAATGTTCATTGAATTAACAATTGTTGGATTTAGTTGTATAATTTTATACTTTTACAAGCCACCCTAATCCTTTATTCCATTTTTAAATCTCAATCGGTTCCTAATCGGTATTAGGAACTTTTTTTGTCTCACCAACCAGTGCTAAATTCTAAAGCTAAGACTGGCTGTTGTGTGGTGAGCCATTTCAGAAAAAGAAAAGTGGTTCGCTAACACCGGACGACTCAACCCTTGCTCGGCGGTCGGCACAATAGGCCGTGATTGCAATGTGCACCTGCATAAATCACAGCCGTTATATACGTTATCGTTATGGGACTATGTAGATTAGGTTTACTCCTAAGATGGTAGTTTCCTAGACGCTAGTTGCTGCTTTCAGCTACTGCTAGAAATTTTGTAAAAATATTATTTTTAATAATAAAGGTTAGCCATATTGTATTTGATGTTCAAGATACATAGCGGTAATTTTCGCACAAAAAACTGAGATTTTTCACATGATTAGAAAATTTAATCATTTGTAAGTTTTCAAGGCTTTTAATTTTACTGAAAAACACATTCCAATATCACAAACACTACTGGTAACACAACTTTATTTCATCACAAAATGTTTGCAAAATAAAACACATTTAATAAGGAGTGCGGAATAGACCTAAGAGGCAGAGATTGGTCGCAAGAAGTCTGAGATAATGCGGCATTCACTGGCGGGTCAGCCGGCCATTTGTCTTGTGCACTGTGCTGTGCACTGGAGGGTTATTGATCGGCTATGTACAGAGCTGAGGATCAAAATGTAGAGTCTTAGACTTGCTGTTGGGTGTGAAACCGCCACCGAAATTAAGTTATGTAGAGCAAAAATTATGAACTGACTGAAATCGGAGAGAGAGGGTATTGTTAGCAGTGATTCATGAAAACTGGCTTGCCATTAGAAAACTTTGGGGTCATTTAACATCGTCGTCTAAAGGTTACTTTCACCTTACTTTTTCTACTTTTATTTTATGAAAAACATGAACACTATCTTATCTAAGCATTTCGATTCACTTTAATCAACATTTATCATCAGCCGTTGACTACCGGTATCATAAGTCTGGCGGTATCGAGCGATCACTTACCATTATTGATATCCCACCTCCTTCGTACGACACGCGAGGAAAACCTGAAGATCATTTATCTATCCGACAACGCTAAGGCCTACCCTTATCATCTCCATCCCGATTGTGCGCCGCCGTGGACCAGCTATTGTAATTAAACGCGATAAAGCACAGATAACATCGACAAGTAACGCGCCTCACTATCGCTAGTGATGTACCCGCTATCGATACGGAATGGACCACCCGCTCAGACGCATGCGGTGCTTGTAATACTAAAAGTGTTGGTCCGATGTGTTGAATTGATGATGCTTTAACGAACGTGTTAATAGTTGGTTGGTTTATTTTTTTGTTACCTAATTCAGTTTATGGGCTAAAATGGCTGGTGTTTTTTTAACAAAACAGGTCAACTCGGTTAAGCAAGTGTACCTAGTAGTGGAGATGCAGAAGCTTATTGCTATGGTGGTAAATGTATTGTTTACATTGTATTTATATCATTTATATCATAGACGTCAAAGTTTCCATTGGTATATGAACTTTGAGCTAAACAGGATTATATAGACTGAAGCTGCAGCTAATACCCCTGGGTTATGGCTAAATAATCCACTTCTAACTTTCACCGAACTGACCCTTCTATCGACCGACACAATTACCTCATTGGCCGCAAAATTATAGTCCGCCGACCATAGTGGATGGGGAATGGTGACTATCGGGAAAGTGCAACGGCCCGGCCAGTCGATGTGCCGGGGCATTTATTATTTCTCATTTCTAAACGATTCCATAACTGATGGATAAAGTGCTAGTTAGGTAGTAGTACGCACTTGTGTATTCACTTGATATAATTGTTAAAAGTTATTATGATTTCATTTCATTTCTACATTATTTCCATAGCATTTTCATAACTACCTAAATTTTTTTAAATATTTTTTCGCCTACTGAAACAATAAAAGGTTTTTATTTGACCGCGCAAAATAAACTTTAACCGTTGACAGACAAAATTAAAGCGATTCCCCGCCGGCGAAGCATCCAGGTATTTTAGGCCTCAATTTGGATCCCGTCTGAATCCCAAAGGCATTATCGTGAGCACCTTAATTGTGTCTAATTGCTAGAAAAGCCAGCTATTAAGAGCCCCCCGTCTGGGCAGAAGCCCAACGCATTTACTTATACTGGGTAAACGCTGCCTGAAGCCATTTGTAATTAAATTACACAACATTGGTACTTAGGCTGAGATAAAAAAATTGCTTGGTTACTAACTGACTCAACGGATATACACTTGTTCTTATATCCCAATAGATTACCTACATAAGGTGACTTTAATAGGTAGGTCATGCCTAGGTTATGGTTCAATGCGAATATAATACTGACGTTATCTAAAATTATCCTTATACCTATGTACTTATTTATCATTGCTGCTTCGTTTCACCTTCTAAACACTTGTAAAACTAAGTTATTTGTAAGTATACAGAAGCCCCCCTCCCCCCACTCATATTGTTAGGGGCCCACCGAAACGTGTAACGTTAAGTAAATAAATTCGTTTGAGAAAACTTTTCCAGATGTGAGTTCAGAACCCGCTTTCAAGTCATTAAGCTTCATGACGCCGAAACTTTTATTTTCCCCTATTTTTTAGTAACAACTTCAAACATTAAATAGAATTTTAAACTTGGCTTTGAAGGTTATAAAAGTTGAACTCCTAGCCTTGCAATTTACCGGTTTTATTTTGTCCATTACTAACTGGCAACTTTACATGTTTAATGAAAATTCAAAATAGGAATGCAACGTTTGGTCGGCGCTCTGTCGCTTGTTAAAAGAGGTCCGTTAATTGACCGACTCATTAGCAGAAGCAGAACGCTTTTCTTCCGACGACACGTTCCGAATCGTGCGAACTGCGTTCAGTTTCCGCTCTCGCAAGTTCAATACCACTATTACAGTTAGCAGGTGCCATAGCCATAGACAAGAAGCGACCATTAAGAGAGCCAACTTAATCTACGCGGCACTCAGAAAATGCGTGCAGATTCAATTAGCAATTAATATTTGTGATTCTCATTTTAAATTGACAAACACTGTAAACCGTCTTTAAAAAAAAGGCATTCATAAAAATCGAGGTAACAACAAAATAAAAGAGCACCTAGATTTTAGAAGAACTGCTTTTATAGGGCACTATAAAAAGTAGGTTGCATATCAGAGGATTTTAAGAAAAAAGGCATTATTTTTTTATACATGGCGGCTTGAGTTTGTAATGAGTATTTAGTCGTGACCTTAAAGGTCGCAGCGTTCGCGCCACACCGACTCCCCGCCCTGAACACTTTCACCCGTGACTCCTCGAAAGTGGATTAAACGCGTGCAAATAAACTTGCTAGCTATTTTGATGAATTGCCGGTTATGCGAGTTTGGCAAGTGTCAAAGATGGCTGACAGGGCCTCGTTAAAACTTGCCCCGGTTCGGCTCACTTGATCCCCGGTAACGAGATGTTTTAGAGAAAAAAAACCAACCCCTTTTTATATTGTTCCAGGGAAAGCCTCCGGCGCGTAAATTAGATAACTTTTTTTCACCACTGTGGCGAGAAAGTTTAGTAATAGGTCTTTAATAAATTTTGATATGAAGGTATTTCTACCAAGCAAACAAAAATGCTTGGAACAAAGTCCACTAAGGTACCTACGCTACGCCAACAAGCGAGTTCCTTCGGAGAGAAATTCCAGCTAAATTATTATCATATCACAGGTGATCCGGCCCTCGTATAAGTACAACCTGGTTTTCTAAGCTGCTGTGTTCTAACCGCAGTTCGCTACTTCTGTGCTTCATAAAGACGTGCTTGCTCGTGGCTCGGCTGGTCCAGGCCGCAGTGTGGTAGCCACCAGGCACGTGCGCTCGCGACTCGCAGCGACACGTAATGAATGCAGCCTGCACTCCCGACATGAGCATGTACTATCAAATGCATGAATTATTAACTCGCTTAAGAGATAAAATGCTAATTCCCGCCGCATACATATTTATTTTTGGCTAAATTAAAGGCCTGATATCGCAGGCTCGAGATGGAGGCAAATTTGATTAGCATAAGTAGTTTATTTACGTCGGAATGAAATACTCGGTCGTACTTAATATTTTTGTATTTTTTGTCTAGAATTCCAATTTTTTTCGTTGCATAAACACGAGATAAAAGTTTGACGTGCGTATGTATCTGCGTAGACCCTTTGTTTCCCTCACTAGCTTCATTAAAATCGGTTTAGCCATGCAAAAGGTATGTGCTGTTATTTTGTCATGTCACACACAATTACAAAATAACAACGTACACTTATGCACTTACATACGCAAAACAACCAATTACTTTAAGAACATAAGAAAAAGAACAAAGAAAACAAAAGTAAGCAGTAAGCGTAAGTTCATCCCGAATTACTTGAGAAATAAATCAGGAAAAGCTACATTAATATTTCCCTTTAGCGACACCCGTCTCCTTTCCTCACAGGGAAAATAAAGAGAGAGGTGATTTCTAAATTCTCACACACATACATTAGGAAAATAGAAACGTTATTTGGCGCAATGTTACTTCATGTAGGTACCTACTTTCTACGGAAGCTCAGAGGAATCGGAAATAAAAAGCTAGAAAATTTATATGTCCCGATACGATTCAAAGTCAAAAGTTTTTATTCATCGTATGTATATATAAAAAAAAGTTAAATCATAATTATTTAATACAAAATAATACCTTTACCATCTCTTCTGACAATATATTATAGCTTAGTATTTATTTTTCTATGAAAGTATGAATATTCTTAATTTCTTTATAATGGTATGTGGGTACGACATTACATAGGATAATCAGGGGTTGGTACATGTAACTGTAAATTTTTGTGTAAGCAAATGTACTGATCATCTATTCGGTCAGGCTACTCCCTTCACCACGCAACAACAACCCAACATAAAATACCTTCCTACCGCAAAGAACGGTAAGCAGAATAACCATTTTTATCCTACGGAGCCTTAAAATGAGGTTATAAATAACTTCACCCCGTACTCCTTTCGTGAAAGTGAGCTATTCTCCAAAATTAACAATCTTCCACAACTCGGGCTATAAAAGTTCAGATTATATTCTCGCAACTGATTTCCCAGTGGCCAGCACTTTTAAAAATAAAACCTAAACAATAATAAAAAACGTACACCAACAGTTGTGATGTGAGGAATGGGTGAAGCTTTTTGACATTTGATTTTCTGCATGAAACTACTGAATATTTTTCAGTGGATTTAAGGTAAGCGTCCACGTTTCGACATCGTACTCAACGGAGGCATGGCACTCATTATTCTTTGTATATAAATTCACACAAGTGCGTCCACTACATCTGTACCTATTGCCGACGCCATTCCTCCATAGGTACTTTTATGAAAATCCGTTTGGTCCGATACTTACGATACTTACCGATAGGTGGACGCTTACCTTTAGGTTCCATTTATATTCATATGGTTTGGCAGCTTTTCTATCGATAACACTTCACTTCACTTATGAATAATAAATCCATTAGGTTAATATCTCTTTGTAGCTTTCGTCAGTGGCTGGCTTTACCCTCTCTCAGTGATAGCTACAACACTGTGTTAAGAACTGAATGTGGACCAGGATATCTTATAGAACTGGAGATTATCTACATATTTGCATATTTCAGTCACGGTTCGGCAGTACAGCAAGCTTAGATTAAATATATATGAACTAGTTGGTGTGTCACATACAAAAACAGAACAAAAAACTGTCCTCATTTTGTTTACTGTCTTAAATACGCGTTATAAATAAATAAATAATCATTTATTTCAGGTCACCATTTGTTACATTAAAATTATAATCACAAAATAAACCCATATGTAAATACAATAAAAGTACAATATAGTAAGTTATAAGTTAACCAGTGAGTTAAGTTACCAATGAATAACGTCACAAATCTTCTAACCGAAGTAATTCAAAATAAGAGCTCAATGGCAGAAGTAGAGTATTATTTGTCAAGATGTACGTATCTTTAGCACTTATACTCCATCGAGTTTTTATTAAAATATCGTTGACAGTAAGGCCTGGGTCTCCTATTTTATGCTATATGCGGCGTCCGACTTTGACGTAAACGTTTTGATCAACGTCCTATGGCCTACCTACGGCGTCTAAGCGCCAACGTCGGCGTGTGAGGGAGACCGCATCAGTACATTTCTATAGTGAGCATCGTGACGCGGCCTACGGCGTGACGCTGGACGAGACCTACGGCGTAAATAGGAGACCCGGGCCTAAGAAAGTAATAAAAATAGATATGGTTGCCGCAAACCCCCCTAAACCATACGTAGGCACTCATAATATACTTATACGTGTATCATTCGTTAGATTGATATATCAGAAGTGTGTTGAGTATCGGCAGCCATAGTTTGTATCAGAGCTACGCGCATTACTTTCAGTTAACCCTGTTTTCATGTAGAGTCAGCAAAAACATGCTGTATAAAAATATTTTTATGAAAAAAAAAACCGTTTATAACGGTCAATCCTAATATTCCTAATATTATAGTGTGTTATTTGACGACCGAATGGCGTAGTGGTTAGTGACCTGACTACTGAGCCGATGGTCCCGGGTTCGATTCCCGGCTGGGGCAGATATTTGTTTAAACACAGATATTTGTTCTCGGGTCTTGGATGTGCCCGTAAAATGGCAATAGGCCCGCCCCCTATTACATTGGGACTAACATAACACTCTGGCGAAAAGTGGGTGCAGCAATGCACCTCTGCCTACCCCGCAAGGGAGTACATTAGTACAAGGCGTGAGTGCGTGTTTTTTTTTTTTTTTTTTTATAGTGTCCGTCATTTTACATAAGTAGGTACGTATTTTGATAATAACTTAAGGAGGTATGTTATATTTTAAGTACTTTAGGATTTTTATAGAGAACATCCTTATCACGTTTAAGATTACATAGTTAAATTTCCTCTAATATCTACATAATTTGTATAAAATACTTGGGGTCGTTTTCTTCTAACGGTACGGGTAGGCATACATACCTCTCTGCCCCAAATTCTGTGACTGTTTGGCAACGGGTTGAAACGGGTTATCCATAAAATTCAATTGTTTGTTGCACTACATGCATTTTAATTTTGCAAATATTTTTGTCGTGCATCTGTTTTTTCTTACAGTAAGTTTTTTTTAAACATTACGTAGTATATCTACGTAATCTGCATTCTTATAATTTATATTATATCCTAAGTATCCATTATATTTACTTAGGTATAGCCATAGACTAATAAGTGTATTAGTCTATGGTATAGCTTATAGATGTTGCAGTACCTAAATATTCTAACCACAATTTTTAAGTTAGGTTTATTTTTCTACTTTCCGTACTATGAAAAAAATATTTCTTCACAACAGAAAGGATCGCGTGCGTGCGAATAAAAACATGTTATCGAAACTACAAAAAACGAAAAAAGGTTTTTTCATACACAGAATTCCTTTCAGATTAGCCGAACAGAGGTCCAAGGGTTCTTTATTAACGTGCGTCGTTCCACCAACTGGCACATTAATAAAGTACCTGAAGGTAGAACGCCTTTGCGACAAATAGGACCCAACTTCTAGGTACAGGTTTTCGTATATTACCTATATATTATCGGATAGGAGTACCGACAATGATACTTATGTATAATAATTCTACCAAATATGTAATATTGTTTAGGTATGAGTATGAGCCTAAATATCTGTAATAAAATATATTTTTATGTAGACACATGTAGCAATCAAGTTTCAAGTGAAAAAGCTTTCAAATCGAGCAAATGCAGACCTTATTTATTAAGTGTGATCGATACCTACCTATAGGCACAAGCTTCAGCAGTTGTGTCTTGTAAGTCGGAGTGGCATTTTAATTAATTTACCTACCTACGTCTTTCAGCGGAACACTGAAAGCGGCTTAATCCTCACGCGTATCCACAAACCCAAAGAGGAAACAAAACAGAGCCTTGATTTTAACAAGCGACGGGTCAAAAGGGCTCTGTAACAATCTCTTAGCGTCCCCCGCGGTCTCAGGGACCCAAGGGCTGCCACATTCTTACTCCAGCCTTTGAAGTGTCTTTAAACTTACACTTGGACAAAGGTGATGGCACAAGGGGGATAATTATTTCCTGTAGAACCTCACTCTTCAGCCCAGGATCGTTGAATTGATCAAAGGATCTCTAAACTTATTTTTCCAGAGCCACTCGCGCGGCCCTACAGATTTTGTATCAATTCTGCGAAACTTATTCAATGAAATGAGTAAAATATTCAGAATTTCTCCTCACTTCACCGTTAAGACTTAACACAAGCGTCAATCAAGACACCAGGAGTAACTGGCTTTTACATTACATTACACTTCCGCTCACTAAATCTAATTTATGAAAGCGAAGAATGGATGGCGGTTTCTGGGAACCTCACACCCGAATTGCCGACACAATTTACCGTTCTTTATTCAAAAAGATTCAAAATTCGAATGCCAAACGAATAAGTTGACCTCTCGATACTTCGGAAGCGCAGGACTGGTTGAACTCTGTGTCTTATTCAAGCACTCTCGGACCCTCAACTATTTCAAAATGAAATACCAAACTTAGGTCCACGCGAAGTTGGTTCTCTCCCCCAGCTAAATGCAAAGTAGTAAAGGCGAAAATAGCGTGTGTTGCGTGTGCATGTGACTGGCAGGTTTGCGACATTTAACAAGTTAGAGGTAGTAAGTTAGTTGGCATAATTGGTTTTGACGATTGATTTGAGCTGCACTCTTACAACGTTTTCGCCGTATAACGTCCTTAGAATAGTCAGAATCGTAGCCCATTCACACTTTTAGAAAGCACGGGCAATACCTAAGTTATTTATTTATTTTCATAATATGACTTGACAACCCTACAAGCTGTATATGAAATGGGCGTGTGAGTAATGAGAATGGAATCAATGGAATGAGTATCTTATTTGATTATGATAAACACTCATTGAAAATTAGCACTCACTATGAAATTCCTTATGTGTTACAATTCTGCATTGTATAAAGTTCACCTCGCCGAGTATTTCGTGCAGATATGGTACATATATTTACAAAACAACAGAAGGGAAAACACCGGAATAAACAATACCTATCGTAACAATTTTCCGGTAGCCAGTATAAAGCCGTCGGGCGTTTCACGAACAATTTAGTTCCAAGAAGGGTCACCGGTTCAGAGGGCGCTGTTCAACCCTACTCACCGAATCACCTTCACTTCTTACTACATCTACTTACTGAGGGTATTATGTATACCATGTGTATGTATAAGATGCCATGTAAATATCTAATTAGATCGTCCCATTTGGGTAGGTACCTAATGAGGCGGAATTCCCAGTCTTTACGTGCTCATACGTGAGCCGTAAGCAACTTCAGCGAGCAACATAATGTACAAGTTACAAGTTACAACATAACCCCATTATCTCGCGAGCATAATGTTGCTGAACTACGCAAGGCTGCGACGCTCCCGCGTGTTTCAGAACGAAAACAAAGAAGGTACCGTTTCCTAATCAGCACGCACAACTCCACACAACTACTCGCTGTTAAAAGCCTTTTGTTCTGAACAGAAAGCGTGTAACTCATAGAAATATATTGTAGCTCCGTAGTACGCCTCTCGCCGCGGGGGCTAAAACAACCTCCGCCCGTTAGCCACTCCGCGCCCGCGGCCCCATTAACCCGCCGTTAAAACTGCGCTAGTTTCCGCAACATCTTAACACTTTTTACATTGTTACTTAAACATGCAAATTAAGAACACTTGCACCGGAATAAACAAGCGGCAGCACACGAGAAATTAAATGCTTAATAAAATCTTGAGTGCAATAAAACACGCGGTGCAAACCCGCATCCGAAAGCAGTTAGCCCGCAGCGCTTCCGCCGAAATTGCATTTCATCGCGTCACAGAGCACAACTAGAGCAATGTGAACTTAAACTACGGTGAGAAAAACCGGTTTAGTGCCGCCGCCCGCCCCGCCGCCCGCCCAGCAGGCGCAGGCAATCTCGCCGGCTGCTTATCTTGGGGCGCTCGCGTGACGCGGTATATTTACGCCCGCGGCGCGCCCCTAATCCCCTATTTATTCCCGGAGATGTATCTGAAAATTAGGGATCACCTTCGAGCCGGGATCGTAGGGGGAGGACGCTCATTTTCGGGATTGCGGGATCCGCGCCGCAGTAAACGTCTTACGTTCACTGGAGGTATGCTTGTTTGCTGCTGTCACAGTGTTCATTATATTCCCGCCTCCTACGTATTGGAAGCAATAAAAATAAACCCAGCCCGACGATATAAATGGAAGAAACTCGGAGACGAATAATATTTTCATTCATATTTTAGTAGCGGCAAATATTTATTTGGGATCTCTCGAGATAACAATTCCGAAATTGATTTCGCGTGTCACTTGCAACCTTGTGCGAATAGTCTCCGTGCGTCAATACTGAATGGGACAGACATGCTCCAACATGCGGGGAACGAGCGGACCCTTTCTCGTATTCAGAGGTCAATGTTGAATTGTTCAGGCGAGGAGTCGTCGCTACGTGGCCGACCCGCCGGCAGATGTTTACCAAATACTTGAAAAAACGAGTTCAAGTCGAGAAGTGACTCGTCCCCTCCTCGGACCCTCGCGTGGCCGGAGCCCCTCGGGACTCCCTCCTGGACCGTATTTATCCGCCACCGATAGGGAATGTCTAAGAAAGGACATCACAAATAGCTACGTTACTCTTAAAATCGCCTGTAAAAAGCGCTCCATCGTCCCCCTTTCGGCCTTTGTTTGCAAAAGAAACTTCTTTTCTCCTCGGAAACAATGACACTACCCTTACAATACCCTAGCACTGTTGTTAAGCGAAACGAGCGTAATGAATATATTTCTTCGCAACTAGCCGAGTCATTATAGCTCAGCCGTTTTGTTTTGCATTTGCAAATACGTTCGTTTAATTCGGGGCCCTAGTGACGTAGCAAATTACTTTAAAGCGGAAATTTCGCGCGCTCACTGTCGTAATGACCGGCGCGCGTTGCCGCAAACAAACCAACAAACCGATGCCAACTAAAAGTTCCAAGTTTGAAACAACGCTTTACAATGGTCTCCGAACGACCGCCGAGTCCGTCGCCGTCGGACATAAATTAGAGCGATCTGCTGGAAGTGCTGTATAATGCCGCTGCTGTGCACACAGCGCCGGATAGCCACGCAGCTGAAACTGTAATGTACGACGAACACACTGCCGCCGTCGCCGCCGCCTACCTTGAGCGTGGTGCGAGGACGAGATAGGTATTCCTTCACACATTGTTGCTAGTTTTAGAGCGCCATTCCGTGGAATTATGTACGTACAAAGTATTTAAACGACTTCCGCGTCCTGCGTGTAATGAATGACTTCACACATTTCGCTGCACTCGTCTTGAGCCGTCGCCTGTAGGAACCAGACGAATAACAGATTTATGGAGCGGCAATTTAGCCTCAGTTCATATTGCGGCAAATTAGCCTGAGCTATCATCAGCTGCGTCAAAGTGGTCGGAAGCGTTTTTCTGGCTGCAATTTACCCTTTCCGAGCGCAGGCTGGATTAAATTGCGATCAAATTAATAGTCCGGTGAAAGTCCGAGTTCAAAGAGGACTAATACGCACTCGCGTACTCTAATTTCTTAACTTTCCCGGCATAATGCGCGCTTTAATAGTTCCGATGAAAAGCGATTACTTGAACCAATAGCGTAATGGCGGCTAATGCGACGACATGTGCGGCGGCTCGCACCGGCCGCCATTACAGGGACAGCAGACTGTTTATATTTCCTTCCTTGCCTGAAACGCTTGCACATGGAAGGTGCCCCACTGTGTTTATTCCTCATACATCCACCCAATACTTAGTGTCCTTTATAACTATGTCCACAAGACAAGAATTATGGCCAGTATTGACAAGTCAAACGCTACAATTTTCCTGATTGGAATGACTGGGTGCAGTCGGTAATCGGTCGTGAGTCGTAATATTTATCATGTGTTTGTGTCTTGTCCGCAGTTGGCGTGGCTGCGGCGCGGGCGCTGCGTCGCTTCTTTCTTCACCTGCAGTATGTTCATGGTAAGTTCACTGACCTCCATTCAGTTTAATTCAAATGCGAAAAAGCAGCTTAGTTTTAATCGAACGACTTAGTGTGCTTTGTAGCGGAACTAGGCGAGCCCCGTGATATACCGGCGAGCCACAATATCTCGCTGCATCAGCCGTAAATCGCGATGTAAATCTTGATTACGGCGGAGCTGCGCGCGAAATCGCCGAAAATTATGTACTTTCCGTGTAATTTGTCGCACCAACACGATTAAATTAAATCTGTATTCCAGCGCATATTAAATTATACGAGACTTTGGGACAAAACGCGCGAATAACAATTAACAGTGTTGGAATTCTCGATTAAACGCATCGAGCATTGATCGGTCAAATGCGTTTCGATTCCCACACCGAGTAATTCGACGAACTCATTACCACTACTGTTGTTTGAGCGACAAATTAAGCTCATATTCGGAGCGCTGCATCGCTCTGCCAGCCAACGCTGACACCGTCCTTGACTTAGGTGCAGGCGCGGTGGGACTTCGCGAGAGACCAATACGGACTGGTCAGGTGCAATAAGGATTATCGCTAAAGCAAACACAAATTCGCGCTCTCGGCGCATCTCTAATTGTGCGTAAATTCGATGATTGTTTGCGTCCATATTCCGGGGTCCGCTCAATTTATCCCGCGGTGCATGTGCGTCGCCCGCGCTTCCGCTCCCACGTGCCACCGCCGCCATTACCGCATCCGAGACGATTGCTACAACATCGAACACATGTCGGCGTTCCAAAATCAAATTTTCATACATACATGATAATAATATTATCCTAAGCCACTTCCGTGGAAGTGCATCGATCCATTCCTGGTATTTAGGGCGTGCATATTAATAATGCTTTTTGAGCTTGTGCATATTCCATGCAAGAACCAACAGCTGCATTGGCTGCCGCTACACGTGGTAGTTTGGTTAATATTTTCACCTGGCAACACAGCCATCTTGCAACAGAGGAGCTTCAACGAGCACCGACAACGTTTTAACCAAATTAAAAACTTTTGCAGTCATTTTGGAATGAGTCTGCATTTTAAACATACCTACGAAGATTTAATCTACTTTGATTATAATTCAGCTTCGGCAGTCGAGTTTTTCGTATCTTCTCCGCCGCCGTCGCTCGCCGCATTTTTAATAAGGTCCCCTGGAATTTGCGTGATAATTTGAATAAAGGGTGTCAACACTGGTTACTCCACTCGGGGATCTTCCCGTCCTTACCTTTATTAATTACTTCCCTCCATTAATTACTTATCTGTTGATTCTTTAAACGATTCTGTTCATTTCTCGAGATTGCTGTAATGATAGGGTTAAAAATATTCTAATATTAGGTATACTTAAAAGTAGAGTGGCATCTCCAACTCCGTCCTATATCGGTTTCGTGGAAGATATCATATTTATATGTTACATAATAACCTTTATATGCAATGTTTATTCAAATTTAATCAAAAGATGGCGACAATAGGTGAAGAAGTCTAAAGATATTACTACAAGCTACAATGTTTGTGTCAGTATTACAACGCAAAGCTACGAAAATATATACCTACCTAGGTTTGCATTTACCTATTACCTACAGAGATCTACCCTTCTCCTACTCAACCATTTTTATTACTACTTTTTATACTTACAGTGAATATTTAAGAGTTTCCATCCGCAAAGGGCCGGTCGGACGTAGTGTTCACAATTATGTGATTAGCATAGCCCCCCGCCCCCCGCCCCCCGCCGCCGCCGACCCCGGGTTTTTGCCAATTTCCATTCGTTTCGTCTGTCATGTTAAATACTTGGGGTCGTACTTTTTCTGGCGGCCCTTCCGGTTTTCCCAAGTCCATTGTCCATTCTCGGCATGTGAAATATCACCCATGTTGTTAGCTTTTCTTTTGAGAAAGAAAGAAAATACCTGCTTACATTTATTCCATACACAATAAAAACAACACACAAATAAGTTTCTTTTAAATGTAAAGAGTTGAAAAATGGACATGTATGTTGCAAAAAGATACAAGATACTTAAAAAAATTAAGTCTGAATAGCTGTTGTCTGTTATTGTTATTATGCAAACAATTCCCAACAATTTCCGTAACATACTCGTAACCTTCACCATCAAGCGAAAATCATCCACTGCTGGACACCTTTTTAAAGTCTTTTCCAACAGGTACCACAAAACTTGTTGTTACTCATAGGTACAAAATAGTCTTGTTTTATTATTCATTCGTTTGTAATATTTCCAGAACCATTCCAACCAACAACAGCTCTAGCGGACAAAATCTAAAAGCATCTAAAAGGCACGCTTTGCAAACCACTTTGTTCGTAGCCACTACATTGTACTATTGACATACAATCCGCAACTTTAGCTGCGCCGTTCCGCATTCCTCACGCTCCGCTCGTAAAAACGCTACAAAGTTGCGGTCCGTGGCAGTTGCAGCCGTCAAATCGACAAATGAGCGATTTCCCTCCACTTTGCAGTTTTATTTCGTCACTTTATTCCTCACATGACCGCTCGATGGTCGATGTTGCATGTAGTTTAAATTGCATCGGGCATTCTTTGTTTTGGCCGTAAAGTTACAAGCTTGCCTGATTTTTGTGACTGGTATGAGTTAGGCGAATTAGGTAACTTTATTGTTAATAAGAAGCTATGAACACTTTGAGTAGCTTAAGCTACAACAACTTGGCTGCCCTGAAGAATTAATTTTATGAACGGCGACGTTATCGCGCTTATTTCAAGATGTTAAATTTTATTAGTATTCTAAAAGTGCTTGTGTAGAACTACCGCTCTATGTTGTCTGTACTGTAGTGCGGTTTACGTTCGCCGTATTGGCAGAGTTAATGTACCGCATTTAATAATAGCTCAAATTTTCGTATGCATTTCAGTATTTTGTGCAGGGAAACTGGACTATCACGTTTTATGATTTATGAAGGCATCAGCTTATAATATGAAAAGCAAGATTGACCAATGAACCGGAACAACAACAAAACATTCGGCGCCATAACGCTCTATTCTCATAGCGCTAAGGAATTACCGGCCAACGTTCATAAATACGTTCAAAATTGTTCGTTCACATGTCGAAAACTGGCCGGTTTATTGGATTTTAACGGAAATTTCGGGCCGCCCCGATGCAAAACGAGCAATAACACGGGCCGAGTCATCTGCCGTGTTTGCGAATAGCCCCCTATCGAATTTTGATTTGGCGCCGATCAGACCTGTATAAATGGGACTATTGGACCGGCCATTGCAATGTGCGCCGCCGGATGTATCGGGCCGCCGTCAGCGCTGGCAGTACGGTTCCCGACGATCTTTCCATACCCATAGCGTCAGAAAGGAAACATTGAATAAATGCGCTTCAACTTATTAGAAGAACCATTTTAAGTTGCAGAATAAGACAAAATTCAATCAGAGAACGAAACATTGCATACTAAAAGAAAGTTGGGATTAATATAATTGGCTCTCAGACAGCAGCGGGACTGTTGATTCTGTAGTCAGCACTTCTGTTTCAGTGTAACAGAGTTAAATCCATTTAATTCCTGAGACGAATCTCGTAGTTCCATTCCTTCTGCCTGCTAATTGTTGCAAAGAGGAAACATAATAAAAGTGCTAGCCTTTGAAGCCGAGCGCGCCTCGCCGAGCACATTTTAATAAATTAAAACTGCGCAAAATTCTCTCTCCAATATCAATCTCCCTTCTTCCTTACCGCTTGTCTTACACTTCGCAGCCAGATTTCATTTGCATAATACGAGCATCTACCGATATCAATTTATTTGCTGCCTTTTCAGCGCCGAATTGAGCAGTCGTGTGTGTTCAGGAACGAATTGATCTCACGGTTAAAACATCCAAACGTAAAGTAGCTAAAAGTTGGGCGGACTCTTTTCAAATAGTTCGCGAATGGAATCTGCCCCGCATCTTGCATCGAACAAAAACTCCTATTCAGAGCTATCCAAGTTTTACAGTATTGCCTCGGTTAAAGGTAGAGAGATCTTAGATATCAAGAAGCTTATGGGTTGCATTTACTCGTTACCAAAGTGGGGTTAAAAGCTTTTCTAAACGTATTTTATTTGTATATTCCAGGTGGTGCTGCTGTCGATCGAGCTGCTGGCGTGGCGCAGCGGCGCGGCGGCGCTGGCCAACTGCCCCGGCGGCTGCAGCTGCAACGACGACACGCTGGTCGTGGTCTGCGAGGAGAGCCGCCTGGACGTGCTGCCCATCGCGCTCAACCCCTCCATCCAGCGCCTCATCATCCGCAACAACAAGATCAAGACCATCGACAGCTCCATGCAGTTCTACGCGGAGCTGCAGCACCTCGACCTCTCCCAGAACCACCTCGTCAACATCCCCAGCCGCAGCTTCGACAACCAGCGCAAGCTGCAGGAGCTGCACCTCAACCACAACAAGCTGTCGTCCGTCGCCAACTCCACGTTCCAGGGCCTCAACTCGCTCACGGTGCTCAACCTGAAGCGGAACTTCCTCGAGGAGCTGAACGACGGCGTGTTCACGACGCTGCCGCGGCTGGAGGAGCTCAACCTGGGCCAGAACCGCATCTCGCGCCTGGAGCCGCGCGCCTTCGCCGGGCTGGCGGCGCTGCGCATCCTGTACCTGGACGACAACCTGCTGAGCGCCGTGCCCACGCCGGCCTTCAGCCTGCTGGGCAGCCTGGCCGAGCTGCACGTGGGCCTCAACGCCTTCTCGCACCTCCCCGACGACGCCTTCGCCGGCCTCAACCGCCTCGCCGTGCTCGACCTGAACGGGGCCGGCCTCTTCAACATCAGCGACAATGCCTTCCGTGGTCTTCCCGGACTGAGGAGCCTCAACCTCTTCGGAAACAGATTGAGCGTTGTGCCCACTCAGCAGTTAGC
Source organism: Plutella xylostella (assembly GCF_932276165.1). Classification (NCBI taxonomy): domain Eukaryota; kingdom Metazoa; phylum Arthropoda; class Insecta; order Lepidoptera; family Plutellidae; genus Plutella; species Plutella xylostella. The sequence goes on along the minus strand of NC_063984.1, from coordinate 1,637,837 downwards.
CGGCCTTACGAGATTAGAGGAACTTTATATAGGTCAGAATGACTTCTTGGCGCTCGAAAGCCACTCCTTCAAGGGGCTCAAAAACTTGAAGCTGCTGGACATTTCGGGCGCGACGCAGCTTGAGCGGATCGAGAAGGGCGTGTTCGAGGACAATATCAACTTGGAGACACTCGTGCTCGCCAACAACAAAAAGTTGTCTGTGATCGAGGATGGCTCGCTGATCGGGCTGCCCAAGCTCAAGCACGTGACTCTGAGAGATAACGCTATCACGACTCTGACCGAGGCCATATTCGTGGGGAAAGAGCTGAAGCAGCTGGACCTGAGCGACAACCCGCTGTTCTGCGACTGCGCGGTGCTGTGGCTGCGCGAGCTGCTGGCGGCGCGCGGCAACCTCACGGCCGTGACGTGCGCCGCGCCCGAGCCGCTGCGGGACCGGCCCCTGCGCGCGCTGTCGGCCGACGAGCTGGGCTGCGTGCTGCACGACTCGCGCCAGCAGACCATCATCTGCGTGGTGGTGGCGGCCAGCGGCGCCGCCGTCGCCACGCTCGTGCTCATCCTCTACCGCTACCGCAAGAACATGCAGGAGAAGCTCAAGGACTACAAGTGGAACAAGCGCTCCATGGGCAAGGACCTCGAGTACCACAAGCCCATCTCCACGGAGGAGGACTGCATCGTACGCGGCATCCACCCCGCGCAGTACCCCGCGCCGCCGCCGCTCCGGCCCGTGCCCGTCACGGAGCTGTAGCTAGAGCTTTACGCCTCCCCGAGCGTGTTCTTCATGTCCGGCGGCGGGCAGGGCTCGCGGCGGGCGCGGGGGGGCGGCGCGGGGGGCGCGGCGGGGGGCACGCTGCCCGCCAGCGGGTTCACGTACATCGGCGGCGACACTCGGCCGCCGACGCTCAACAACGGCGCGCCGGCGCACCACCTCAACAACGGCTCGCTGCGGTCGCTGCCCGACAAGAAGAAGAACCGCGCCAACGGGCTCGTGTGCCACCCGGACAACTTCCAGCGCAACCTGGACCCGCGCTACTCGCGCAAGCAGGAGAACGGGTACGCGGGGGGGCGCGGGGGGCGCGGGGGCGGTGGGGGCGGCGCGGGGGGCGGGGGCTACGCCGAGCCCGAGTACTGCGTGATCCCGGAGAGCTACGCGCGGCGCGACGACTGCCCGCGCTCGTGCTCGCACGCCAACACCTTCAACTGTTGAGTGTGCGTGAACTGAACTATCTCTATCGTTTGTGATCTTGAAATTCTAGCAATAAATCTTCATTCCATTAAGTTTCGTGCGGACATGGACGTAGTGCTCTAGCGCGAAGTGTCGGCGCACGCTCGCGGGGACTATCCTGCATCGTATTCGATTTAAAAGAGTACCTTATTTGTAAATTATAAATTTAAGTAGTGATCTATTTTTCAATAAGATTTCGGGGAGACGCTGAAAGTTAGACTTTCATGCGAGGAGCTCGTACAATGTACAGACTAGTCGCGGTAAGTGATCGCGGGCCGGCGCGGCACGATACGACACGACACGACACGACGCCGGCACGACGCGGCCGCGGCCCGCGATGTGTATGATTAACTTTACGAAAAATGTGATTTGTATTATTTCTACCAGTGCGGCGGAATTATATTTTATTTTGTAAAAAACCATTCCATGTGCAGTCTTTTTAATATTACCTTGTATGTATTTATTTGGATTTTGATTGATACGTGTGCGTAAAAGATAAGACACCAATATGATAAAGAATATTATTAGGAATAACGGTTGTAAATACATTTATACTATATTGAAGATATTTATAAAATTTAATACGATCTTGTCCTTCTTAATCTTATCGTGAGATTGTTTCGGGTTTAAGATATTGTATATTATTTTGTCATACGACTGAGGTACCTATCCTATACGATTGATACGTGGTCTACTGTCACTGTCACCCACTTATACACTCTCGTAGGAGCAACCGCACCAAACATTTTCATAATTCACTGGAAACATTTCAGAAGTTTGTAATTACTGATTCAATCATGTTCGTAGAGTATAATGGGTAGAAGGACGGTTTCATTGTCAGTTCGTATTTTGAAACTGTTATCTCAACAAACAACCTGTGAAGGCTTTTCATTCATTGGAAAATCGAATTTTTCTGTTCTTTATCATAACTTTATCATAGGTATAGGTACATAGTTAACACAAATAAAGCATGTGAGAGTGTAGTTGTGGTCAATAAACGGAATATTACTATATTTTTTCTTTCCGGAAAAATATAAGTACCTACGTATTTTTTGCCTTATGAGGTTTTGTTGCCTTTTAACCATTTATCCTTCTATCCATTATTTCTATGAACATATCACTTACTTAGGTACTTACTACATTTTCTTGTTACCCTTTTATAAAACTGTAACAATTTGTTATTTTTGTTTTGAAATACCTGTAATCTACTTATTAGTAAGCCTATATTTCTTATGAAGGTATATCCCTATTTCATGTAAATATGGAGAAATTAAAGACTAAGATATATTTAGGGTCTAATGAACTAACGAACGACAAAATTATTATCAATTTTGGTTTTGTTTTTAAAAATACTACAGTACTAAAGTAAAGTATTAGTAACTACTTTTATAATACCTAGATGATGTCTTCTTCAGTAAAAGAATGGTCTTCTTAAACTAAAGTTTTAATGTAAATTGTATAAAATAGGTTTATTTTATTTATATGTGGTATGTTTATGAGTCGCTAAGCTTTTTACTGTAGGAGACTCATTCAAGGATCTATGATTTGTAATTTAGTTTTTCTCAGGACACTTCACCTGTAATTTAACAGCTCTTATATACCTAATAAAACGAGGTTCAGGCTAGCAATAAAATAGTGACTTCTATCGGTGCGTAAATAAGTGTGGTGTGGCAAGACAAAACTCATGAGTACTTACTGCAATTTATATTGGGAGTCTAAACCTCGCTTAAGGCTCAATATGCACTTTCATCGTATTCGTAATTAAAAGCATAGGTTTTTCTACATCGGATGAACCCTGTATTTAATTCCTTGGGCTATTTCATCGTCCCTGCTATGCTCAAACGGCAAACCCGAGGAGGGGACTAAATAATCGGGTTCCTCCTTAGGGTAACAATGTACTATTTTTCTAACCTGTAGTAAATTACCCATACTTATACTAATTTTTAAAAGCAAAACCAAATTTCAAGTTGGTTCAATCGTTCAATCAGACCCAAAGACGTCACGTATTGAACCAGTGTCGCGGCGTTGTCTAAAGTATACAAAAATGATGATACATATGAAAAAATGTGATTAGCGTAACACAAAACATTGTAATAGCTCATGATCGTTTCTGTACTTTATTGTAGTTATTACCTACATACAAACTCGATAAATATAACATACCTCAAACTTACTCATTGGTTTTATTTCTCTAGTTTTACCTGATATTGCTACTTCCCCACCGCAGATCAATGTACCAGACATAACTACTGAGTACTTAATTTTAGGGTACAATTTAAATCATCACCAAAAAAAATAATTGTACGCTAATACATTGCACCAAAAAAAATAATTAAAACCAAATTAATTAAATCAACTCCAAAATCGAAACCCCAAAAAAAAAACGTTTACGTTCCAAAATAAATAAACACGCCTCCAAATAATTGCAAGTTTACAATAGAAAATCTTTTTCGTCGCCAAAACGGATAAACCATCACCAAATTATGCTATACCTACTAAAATATAAACATTGACACCAAAACTAAGTGTTCAATTTTTTTTTATATCACCAAATTATCCTACCCAAAAACAATATAAAATATAGTATAAAGGTAATCGATTTACCCGTTAATTTTAATATATAGGCATTTGCGGCTTTAAGAGTGGTGCGGCATGAATTTTGAATTTGCGCGATGCTTGTGGACGCAATGTTGATGTCTAGTACATCGACCTCAATACATCGCGGCAAATTCACCCCTTCTGGACAAGGTCAAATTTGAGCGGCGCCATCCCCCCGCGCCCGCATACTCATATACATACATTTACCTATCATCATCATGATCATCAGCCAATAATCATCCACTGCTGGACATAGGCCTCTCCCAAGGAGCGCCACAACACTCGGTCCTCGGCCTTCCTCATCCAACCACAACCCGCCTAAGGTCGTCAGTCCAGCGGGCAGGAGGGCGTCCCACGCTGCGTTTGCCTGTTCGAGGTCTCCACTCGAGAACTCGTCTACCCCAACAGTTATCGGTTCTTCGGCAGATATGACCAGCCCACTGCCATTTCAGCTTGCATATTTTGACAGCTATGTCAATAACCTTAGTCCTCTGACAGATAACCTCATTTCTGATACGATCCATCAGAGAAACCCCAAGCACCAAGCACTTAACTATAATAAATTGTATTTCAATTCCTTATTTCTATAGAATTTATTGGCACATGGCAAAATTTAAACCCTCGGCCACACGAATGGGAGTCGAGATGGCGTAACGGATAGATTTTACTAGGCACATACTAATGATTTAATTAATTCATAAAGCAATTTAACAAGTGACTTTGTTTTGGGATAAGCTATTTATTATTTGGTATAAACTTAATTTTTAATATTTACTTTTACTTTTTTTGGTTAGAAAGGATTATTAAAATGATACTGATAAAAGAATATATTGGTTACATCTATATAGCGATGATATACTTTATTTGGTTTGAAATAAATTTTAATGGTGTCAATATAGTTTTACAGTATGCAGTAAAAAATAATTTGGTTCATTTCAAAAATATTTTGGGAAGCATGATTTGGTGATGATTTATCCGTTTTGGCGGAGATTTCGAATTTATTGGCGGCAGTATCATATAATTTCTGGTGGAGGTTTAAATACAAGCCTTAATTTTAGTTATGGCAGGGTCTAAAATCGATAAGTTCCAACGCCATTCTTATCTTTTCACCCTATTGCAGTTATATCTTAGTTCAACCGAGCACCTATCTCAGAAGTTGAAACATGCAGTCTTAAAACCAGAATTCTCACACTAGGATGGCTGAGCTCTAACTTAAGATCTACTTAGGTGTAAAGATTCCCTCCTAGAATATAATACCGACCGAATACATATATGTACCATTGTTACACCTACCGACTAGAGTGGCGAGACAGTAGCGGATCAGCCCAGCATATTGTGTCACCATTCTACTCGGTAGGTGTAATCAGGGTTGTTTTAGATGAAACTATTCAGTCGTTTATTGGGACATTACGTTATAAATCTCATTAAGCTTTATTGTTTGCAATTTAGATTGCCCAGTGAGCAATTACTAGGCATTATGGGCAATAAAACACTCACCTAAACTGTGTTTCACCATTTCATAGATAAACCATCCGACCATTTTATATTAAGTAGGTATACGATATTGGTTCCTATATTTTGCTCTAATGTAGGTAAGTAACATGTGGTAATATCAAATTTTAACAAAATAAGAACTTTTCACTTCAAAACGCTTAAGAAAATAAGCAAGTCATATGGAAAAAAAAATCGCTTGCTCAATGCTCCATATAATTTACCCTTCGCCATGTTAAAATATTTTATTCTATCTACCTAAGTTGGTTGATTGGTAGGTAATTTCATACCTAGATAACTCTCTTCTTTCATAATTATGATAATTAAATTAATAGTGTACCTATGTACCAATTGTAGTAATCATTTTATTGAATTCGCAAAAGGCTACTTCGAAGTAGAACGTTTCGGCATTGACTGAAGATAACTACCTGATAAGTGATAAATAAATTAACAAACTAATCTACCTATAGAGATTCTGCAGGATCTTGGAAGAGGCCTGTGTCCAGTTATAGTCGTGGACGATTAGGTACACGTGACTTATTTGATGATAAAACGTTTTCATGTAATAGATACCTACCTAACCTATCAATAAATTAACATCTTCAAATCAAACAACAAAAAGTAAATGAATTGTTCATTAATTTATTATTATTTAAGTATTAGTAGGGTATGCAACATTCATCAATATGAAAAACATTACAAAACAGTTCAGCCTTGCAGAGTGGAAGCCAGTTTGGCTGGGATGGGCATGATTTTATACAAAATAAATAAAAAATAAATATTTTGAACTGAGTACTTGAATTTAGGCGAGATGCGACTGAACAGAATAACATTAATAGCCGAGCCATGTCACAATACGCTTATAATATCCTGAGATTATGTGAATTGGTTTAGAACTTCTCCTCAAGCAGACCGTGTTTGAAGAACATCATGACCGGTGTGGAGACTCCGTTGATGTCACGGTACTCGCACATGGCCACCATACCGTCACAGTCCATGGATTCTCCGGTGAAGAACTGGAGCTCCTTAAACCTCCCGAGGATGTCCTTCATTACTTTGTTCATGTTGGTCTTGAAGACATCCACCTGGTCGGGGGCGGTCTCTTCCAATTTTGCTACTAATCTGGAATTAAGGAAAATAAATGTATTAGTAAGGTAAAATAAGTACTAAGTATGATTAAAGTAATCTTTAATAGCTATAGAAGTGTAAGAATTTTTAAATCTTAAATACCTACTAGTAATCATTGGGTTAATAATTAATTACTAAAGAAACAATGTAAGCTTAATAAACAGCATCCACTAAAGAAGTTGATGCATAATTTTGATATTAAGTTATTATTTTAGCATCAATAGCTCCAAATACTGATATGAATATATCAATATCTGGTATTAGATGATGCACAAGTATTACAAAGACTCAAAAGGCAAAGATTATTGAGATAACATAAAAATGATGTCATCTTTCTCATGCATAAATGGATTAACTTCAAATCAGATGAATAATACTTATGGCTCAAAACCTATTCAGTGTACTTATTTCATGATAGTCATAAGGCTATAGTGTTTCATAAACTTGCCATATGGCTAAGTCACATATGGTTGTAAACAATGTAGAATGTATTAAGTCTTAGTAAATATTATCAACACCTGATAACAAATGACATTGAGACAGATAATAACAAAGGTCACTCATTCCAGACCAGAATTCTCTAATTCTTACCCAAAACCTGCCAAATATTTCACTTACAACTACCAAGCCTGCTTTAAGGTTATTAGGCAAAGGGCAATGACTCACAAGGTTGGGGTGTGTCAATGAACTCAAAAATATATGTAGCATTAAGTATAGAAAACTCACTGCAGTATTTAGAGGTTGTAAAGGCGAAAGAATAGGTGAGGTGTGTGCGATTTATTGGACATTACAGGTTACACCATTCATAACTACTGCCAAAGGTGATATCAGAAAGAAAACCTACTCTTCAAATTGTAAACAAAGACACTAATGCACTTATTTGAGTCACAAAACCAGATTCACTGTCAAAAATGTAGATGAATTCACTGGTATACTTACTTTTTCATATAGTCTTTTAAATATAATGTGTAGGACTTCTTGTCGCCGAAGGCATAGGTCTCCATGAGCCTGTGGTTCAGCACGATGTCGACCCCGCTCTCGGTGGCCGCGTCCGTGCCCTCGTCAGCCTCCTCGGCCGAGGGGTTGAAGCCCTCGATCTGGACATCGCCGTGGGTTCTTGTGACAAGTTTACCGGTGACTTCGTAGATAACTTCGTCAACAAGTTTCATTTTGTAAGTGTCCGAGAACATCTCGTCACCTGAAAACATAAACACATTCATTGAACACCATATGGCACCAGTCACAGACACCTAGGGTGTCGATGTGGCAAAAAGTTTTGTGAAAAACCAAGACGTCTTCATCATCACTGGTCAGCAAATACGAAATGTCAAAGTCACTGATATCACAGAAGGGCGTATAATTTAAAATATTCACACAAAACACTTCACTGAATCACATTAAACCAAATTACCAGTAATAATATCCTTGTAAATTCTCATTTTGTAGGATTAGAGGCGATTTAAAATAATAAAAACCGAAACTACGGCCTCCAGGCTCTACACCTAAACCGGAAAGGACTTTTTTTTTTATGAAACGTCATTCAAATGTCAATTTAGTGTTTCCAGTTTAAAAAAAAATTGACAGTGCGGCCTCAGAAAAGAAAAGAATTTAAAGGATCCCATAGTTAGGGTTCGAACGATACTTTCGATACCGAGTAAGTATCGATACTTTCGTTCGCGATACCCGATACTGAGTACTCGATACTTTTGAGCCGATACTTTTTCGGTATCGATACCCTCGTCTCGATACACAAATCGCTGGTATCGAGTACTTTGTCGTCACATTATAATATGATAGGCCTTCATAAAAGATCTTAAAACAAAATCAATCCGTTAAAACCTCAGAGTCTTGCATTTTTTTTTGTGTTTATTTCCTATTATCACCAAAACTTTTTTTTTTAATGCAATGGAAAAGTAGGTTTTTTTGCTGGCGAAGGTACAAAACTTAACAATTTCGCAAGTACTCGATACTGAGTAGTATCGATACTTTTGGACCGATACTTTTTCGGTATCGATACCCTCGTCTCGATACCACATGAGTACTCGGTATCGATACCGGACGCCGATACTTCGAACCCTACCCATAGTAGTCCCAGGGTTTAGTACCTACTTCTCGTTAGCTCGTTGGTACCTATGTTCCTTGGTTTAGTCAAGGGGTTTAGTAAGTAATAAATGGCTCGTTAGAGTAGTACTTAGGTTCGTTGGTGCAGTACTTAGTTATGGATGCAATAAATAATTGAGTACCTATTGAGAACTTGTTGTGTTCCTTGGTGTAGTGTAACTGCTCATATTGTTTTTTGTGTGCGTTTCCTTTTTAGTTACCTAATGTATGTCCGCGCTGGTAGGTCTGTGGGCGCAGCCCTGCGCGGCCACGCAGCCACATGCCCTTGTCTCTCCTTATCTATATTCATCTTTGTTTTTCTTAAAGCCTATCCGTTTCTCAAAACACCGACACGCTAGAACAGACTTTCCCAAAACATCCGGACATCAAAATAATCTTAATAGTTATACCATTGACCTAGATATTACTAGCGTATCGGTATTCTATTCCTTTTGAAATCACTGAGTTATACCTAATATGCCTATCCTATTCCTATGATACCTCCATAATCTACATTGATGAATTTGCTGTGCATCTAAGCTGTGCATACATTATTTGCCTATCAAATACATTTATACTTGTCTCTTCTCTCTATCAATCAATCAAGTTTTTTCTTAGAACATCGCATTTATCGCAAGCTTCCTACGCAACACGGCCATAATTTTTTCTGTACTATAAACTCAAGGAAGTAGATGGCGCTTTAGTTCACTTTCCTTGAACAAAGATGGATGTTTTGCTTTATAATTCTGCTGTGTGTCGTTTATGTGGAGAAGAAAATGAAAATGGAACCTTATTGTATTCTTGTGATGCAAATGGTCAAAATTTAGGTGATATCATAAATAAATATTTGCCTTTGAAGGTAAGAACAATTATTTCATAATAATTTGAGACTGTTTTGACTAACCAAGATGGCCGAAATTTCACTTTTGTAAATATCAATTTCACATCTTTTCTTAGAATAATATTGTAATAAATATTTTTTTCTACCATGATAATTAAGTAAATATTTTAGAAAAAACATTCAGAATGAGTTAAGCTAAGTTAGTTATCATTTTAGTCAATTCATTTCTTTTCGTAATGCGCGCGATATTTGACAGCTTTTGTAACTTCATCAGCTGTTCATATTTTACTTTTATTTCTTTTTATTATTCTTAAAATATCTAAGTAAGTAGCCACAATCCTATTCGCAGTAATTAAGTTAGGGTTCGCGTGCGTATAAAACTATTTGTGCTAATTAAAACATTTTCAGGAGTAAATTAATCGATCATCATCAGCCCTGAAAATATTCCACCACTGCATAGACCTCTCCCAAGGAGCGCCACAATACCCTGTCATCGGACTAAGTTATCCAGCCACGGAAGATGGTGTCCCATAAAGGCAATCCTAATAATTCATATTAATGATCTTTTGAGAACTTGTTTAACCCACTGGTTAGAGGTTCTTCAACATATATGGCTATTGATGAAGCAATATAAAATGTTGTGATTTGTCAGGTTGTTGATGATGGGCAGCTGCCGCGCACGCTGTGCCCCGGGTGTACCATACAGCTGGAGGCCACCGTAGAGTTCTTTAACCTCATCATTAGTGGACAGGTAAGAATAGACTAATAGATAACTAGTAATTTTTTTAATAGAAAGATATAATGCGGAATCGTTGTGTGAACAGTGTGAACCTTTAAATTGTCACAAGCTATGAGATTCTTTGATTGAATATGGTTTGATGCCTTACTCAGGAGATAGGCTGGCTTAGCTGAAATTAAGGGGATATGTACAAAGATTCCACTCGAGAGAGCCATGTACAGGTACTTCGCCCCCCTCTCTGAATAGAATAGAAAAAATAAAAATAAAAATGGTTTGATGCCTGAGAGATGGCAATAGGTCCTCTTCTGTTACTTCGAACTGCAAGTCAATTAGGGGAAGAAGGAAACATTGTAATAAAAACATTATATTACCTTGCAGAAAATTATCAGGGAGCTTCATCAAAGAGAGAAAGAATACAAGAAATCACTTTTGCTGAGATCAGCGGCGGAGCAGAGTGAAATCATCACAGAGAAAATTGTTTATGAGAGTAAGTTTGTGCAATAAAGAGTTAAATTAAATTAATAAATTGCTCATGGAATAATCATGTTGCATCAATATACAGACAGACTGTGTTTTAAAATTCATAACTTTCACAAGTCACTGCAATAAAGTTGTCTTTTATAATGATTAGCTGAACTAAAACAACCAAACCCTTTCAGTTAACACAAGCGACGGAATATTCCATGTAGAGCATCCGATAGCCCTTCAGGTGGCCGGACTGGAAAGGCCTCGGAGGAAGCGAGGCCGGCCTCCCAAGAAGACCAAGTCTCCCGAGGAACTGGCGCAAGAGATTAAAGAGAAGGAAGAGCAGTTAGCAAGAGAAGCTGCAATGAAAGAGAACTTCTTGAATGGGGAAGCCGTGGGCAAGAGACGGAGAAAGACTCCAACTAGGTTCAGGGAAGCTGTGCAGGTTGGTAAATGTAACTCTTGAATATCTTACGACTGTCCGAATTCAGGATTGCTTAGAGTAAAGACTGCTCATTGTTTCTATTTTGTTGTAAAATCATCATCAGTCAGTAGTTGTCTACTGCTGCAAGGAGTGCCACAGCATTCTGTCATTGCTCATCTAACCAATAACTGACAATGTTGTTAGTTCATTTTACCAACTCACCCAAAAAACGTCTACACATAAGCCAATCATAGGCCTCACTGAACGTTGTCCCCCCCATACCCTTATTTTAATTAAAGCTACTATAATTATTACAACTACAAACTTCCACCCTCTTTCAGGGCAAAGAGCTCGAGCGCATATTCATCGAAGAAGGCATGATAGACCCTGAAGAGAAGGAGCCCTCAGAGGAGAAGCCCGCGCCGCCGCCCGCGCCCGAGGTCATCGGCCACCTGCGGGAGGCGGGCGGGCTGGTGGCCGTCACCCGGGGCCGGGGGAGGGGGCGGCCTAGAGGTAATTTTAGCACATTATTTTAAGGCAGATTAACACACATTGAGTATGTATGGAATATTCAAAAGTTTAGATACATCAAGCCCAGCAATGGTAGCTATTCTGAAGGCAGAAATTCTAATTTTAACGCTGTCAAACTATAAATTCTGCTAGCAAAAAATGACATTAATGGAAACACTGATAGAGTTGAATTTATATTAAAGAAATTAAGGTTTTGACAGCTCTAAAATTAGAAAATCTGCCTTCAGAATCGACATCAATGTCTACTTAACACACGCACGTCTACTAAATAGTGTGTGAATCACTCTTTGTGAATGTACGAGATTGTGCCGGCTAGTTTCGCATCCTATAAGAAGTAGCCTATGTGTTTAGTAGTGTTCCGGTGTCAACCGCCTACATACCAAAATACATGCATAAAAAATCTTATCCATAAGTTATCAATTTATCATATCAACGACGCATTCCGCACACAGAACGTGAGATCATAGATTAACAAGTCCCGTTATTTTATGGTGAGATGTATATCAAGTGTGACTGAGTAAACCTTTAATTATTTCACTTGTCCTTAGGCCGCACGCGCCCCACGCTCTCCCAGTGCTCGGTCTGCGGCCTGCAGTTCTCGTGCTCGTGGCGCTACATGTCGCACCTGGCGTCGCACCAGCGCCGCGCCCCCGAGCCCAGTGCAGAGGTCAGTGCACGAGTGTAATATACGTCGATGTGGATTCTGAACAATGCTCCGTGTGCGGCCTGCAGTTCTCGTGCTCGTGGCGCTACATGTCGCACCTGGCGTCGCACCAGCGCCGCGCCCCCGAGCCCAGTGCAGAGGTCAGTGCACGAGTGTAATATACGTCGATGTGGATTCTGAACAATGCTCCGTGTGCGGCCTGCAGTTCTCGTGCTCGTGGCGCTACATGTCGCACCTGGCGTCGCACCAGCGCCGCGCCCCCGAGCCCAGTGCAGAGGTCAGTGCACGAGTGTAATATACGTCGATGTGGATTCTGAACAATGCTCCGTGTGCGGCCTGCAGTTCTCGTGCTCGTGGCGCTACATGTCGCACCTGGCGTCGCACCAGCGCCGCGCCCCCGAGCCCAGTGCAGAGGTCAGTGCACGAGTGTAATATACGTCGATGTGGATTCTGAACAATGCTCCGTGTGCGGCCTGCAGTTCTCGTGCTCGTGGCGCTTTTGATTTTGATTTTTTTGATTTTTGTGGATTCTGAACAATGCTCCGTGTGCGTTTACAGCGGGAGAGAGAGAAGACGATTTACAGGGCTTTTGTATTGAATGCAGCCGTGCATTTTGTGTATTGCACCTACTTAAAAGTCCTGTAAATGTAGTTATACCAGAAAAAAATATACAGTGTTTTACAGATGTCTGCCATTCTAGACACCCGTTAAATGCTGTTTATATGGTAATGCAGTTATTTTTACTGGATTTTTTGGCGGTATTGCATTTTGCCCCTTTGTTTCCCAGCAGATATTGATGATTGCTTTTCTCGTTCCAGCAGACAGAAACCAAGACTGAAGGGAAAGTAGATGCGCCACAGCCATTACCAACATTACCAGAAACTAGTGATACCACATCAGATAACATAGCAGAAATAGACTCTACGGCTACAGATAATACCGCTCAGAATGGCTTGGATGACAGTGAATCAACAATAATTAAAATGGAAATAGAACAGACGAGTGATGCAGTTGTGGAAGTCACTTCTAGTCCTGTTAGTAAACCTGAAGGGCCTAGCACGGAAATTGGTGAGTAAAAAAAAAAAAAAAACTCCTCTACATACTCCATATGTAGTTTAGAATTTTAATAATTGTGGCTGAATGAAAATATATAATTGGTGACTGACAATACTCCTGTTCTCATTCATGAAACTGCCGCTATTTTCATGCACAAGGAGTCTGTTCTACGGTCACAGTACCTATATACTGTTTTGTTCATTCTATATACTATGACCGTAGAGCAGACTCCCTAGACCCCATTGCCCTTCAAAGTGTGTATGTTTTATAACTAGTTTTCTCTCTCTTTCTTTCAGAACCGGCGGAAGAGGAGAGTGATCTAGTAAAAGGCAAGAAGAAGCTGAAGTGTAACGTCTGCGACAAGATGTTCAGCAACCGACAGAGCAAGTCCATGCATATGAAGGTAAAGACACAATACATTACATGACTTTATACAGGGTCGTCATCTATTAGACATGTGTGTGTTATGTGTAATGGTCTGCAGATTAGTTTGCTATGTAGAAATAATTCTATCCATTTTATTAGTATTTTGTTCAGTGAATTCATATTTATTGCCAAGAAGCTTTCACATTATCTGAAGACAATAATCTCCTGGCTGCCCGGTTATGCTGGAATTAGGTACATTATTACACTGTCCTGCCACACTAACAGCAAAAAATACCTCATTGCAGTATCAATTACTTTCTCGACATCACCAAAGGATAACTGGTAGAGAATGCTCCTAGCATTATGTTCGCCTTTGTACAATTTTATTTTATTCGAAATAAATAATAAGCTTTGATATTATCTGAAGGCAATAATCTCCTGGCTGCCCGGTTATGCTTGAATTAGGTACATTATTACACTGTCCTGCCACACTAACAGCAACAAAATACCTCATTGCAGTATCAATCACTTTCTTAACATCACCAAAGGTTAAATAGGATGCTAATAGCATTAAGGTTAAATAGTAGAGAATGCATTAAGTTCGCCTTTGTACAATTTTGTTTTATGTGCAATTTTTTTTCTATAATAATTTTAATAATCCCCCTCAGGCAGTGCACGCGGGCGAGCGTCCCTACCAGTGCCAGGAGTGCGGACTCTCGTTCCCCGCGCACATATTACTGCCGGAATACACAACTCACAACTCACAAAATTACGCTCGTCTAGCCTCACCCTTAGCCCATTTGTTTTCTATTCTGCCTGACTGATATTTATATAGATTTACTAACAATAGCAGAACATCTTCACCTCCCCAGTTTGAGTAAAATTGTATTAACTAGATATAAGTAAAATTGTATTAGTTATAAGCAAAAAGTTGAAAAGATGCTCGAGGAGTTTCTTTCGCCATTTCTTTCCTCCTTAATGACGGGGCCTTTGTGAAATGGTGGTAGATTATGACTTTTGACAAGTAATTCTAATATTCTACGTCGAATAAATAAACTACGACTACGACGATTTGACGACCGAATGGCGTAGTGGTTAGTGACCCTGACTACTGAGCCGATGGTCCCGGGTTCGATTCCCGGCTGGGGCAGATATTTGTTTAAACACAGATATTTGTTCTCGGGTCTTGGATGTGCCCGTGAAATGGCAATAGGCCCGCCCCCTATTACATTGGGACTAACATAACACTCTGGCGAAAAGTGGGTGCAGCAATGCATCTCTGTCTACCCCGCAAGGGAGTACATTAGTAAAATAAACTATTTTTTTTTATTTCAGGCAGTGCACGCCGGCGAGCGCCCCTACCAGTGCCAGGAGTGCGGCCTCTCGTTCCCGTACCCGCGCTCGCTCAGCGTGCACGCGCTGCGCCACCGCCGCGCCGCCGCCGGGAAAGGGTTCGCTTGCGACTTGTGCGGGAAGGTACACCATAAAGATAAAATACTCTTTCATCATCATCATCATCATCTCAGCCATAGGACGTCCACGTCCCCCAAATCATTGGGGGAGGCCTCTGTTCAGCAAATACTCTTTATTGCACACAAAAAGAAACAGTATTACAAACATGAACAGAAAATAAATAGCACAATCGGCGGCCTTATTACTAAAAGTAATCTCTTCCAGACAACCAAATTGAAAGGTAATAGAAATAATGAAAAAGGGTAGCGTGTGAAAATAAGATATTTATAAACTGCATTAATATAAAGTATAAACGATATGTAAATAACTACATATAATAATATGTAAAACCTACATAGTTAATAATAAATATATACCTATATATCCTATAATAATACATAAATATTATTAAAACCATAGTATAGGAAGACAAATCTGACCCCTCTCAGTATTAGTAGTATAACTCTATTGTACATAAAACACTTATAATAAAATTTAAGACATAAAATATATAATACAATAAGGGCGAACTTAGCGATAACGCTAAAAGCGATCTCCAGATCTTCCAGAAGCATCGTTACTATGCTCTGGGGGTCAGGTTTCTCTGCCCATTACCGTACTATCATCACGTGACGTTAGTTCGCTGAGCGTCCCCGTGCACACCGCCGGCCGCGGGTTCGCCTGCGACATGTGCGGGAAGGTACTGTCATACTGTAACGTTAGATTTAAAAGATTTTACGTGGGTTTGGCATGAAAAGTCTGAAAATAAGGCTTTCTTATGTACTCGAATGATCTGGTTATGAAATTTAGTTTTTCACGTCCCTCCGACAGTGCCAATCAAGAGGCTCCCGCATCATCATCATCTAATGGTCAATGCTGGTCTCCTCCCATGGTTGGCTGACGAAGGCCTACGATACTACACCGATACATAAAATTTTAAACTCTTTATTGCCATAATTTAAAAAAAGTATGTGTTATTTTCATGTAGGTATAAGCAACCATGATTTTTTCAGCTAGGTATATCCGTCATATTTTTACTTGAAATCACAACAACCTAACTCACAAAACTTCCCATTTTTCCTAATAATAAACACCTCAATTACCTACAAATTAATTAACACTCAATCCCCAGGTCCTAAACCACCCGTCATCTGTGGTGTACCACAAAGAGGCCGAACACGCGGGCCGGCAGTACGTGTGTATAAACTGCGGGAAAGGATTCAAGCACCGCCAGCTACTGCAGAGGCATCAGCTGGTGCACACGCAGATACGACCGCACACTTGCAAGGTAAATGCAACCTTATTGTAATGTAGTAAGGTAGATATTAGATTGAGGCACGTGTGTATAAACTGCGGGAAAGGATTCAAACACCGGCAGTTACTGCAGAGGCACCAGCTGGTGCACACGCAGATACGACCGCACACTTGCAAGGTGAATGCAACCTTATTGTAATGTAGTAAGGTAGATATTAGATTGAGGCACGTGTGTATAAACTGCGGGAAAGGATTCAAACACCGGCAGTTACTGCAGAGGCACCAGCTGGTGCACACGCAGATACGACCGCACACTTGCAAGGTAAATGCAACCTTATTGTAATGTAGTAAGGTAGATATTAGATTGAGGCACGTGTGTATAAACTGCGGGAAAGGATTCAAACACCGGCAGTTACTGCAGAGGCACCAGCTGGTGCACACGCAGATACGACCGCACACTTGCAAGGTAAATGCAACCTTATTGTAATGTAGTAAGGTAGATATTAGATTGAGGCACGTGTGTATAAACTGCGGGAAAGGATTCAAACACCGGCAGTTACTGCAGAGGCACCAGCTGGTGCACACGCAGATACGACCGCACACTTGCAAGGTAAATGAAGCTTTATTGTAATGGCGTAAGGGGCCGTCCATTAATCACGTGAGGCTCAAAGAAGGGGGGGAGGGGGTACTGAAAACCTCACGAAACATCACGAGGGGGGAGGGGGGGTTCTCGTTAGACATCACGTGTTTAATTTTTTTGTCAAAAATTAGGTATTTCTGAACCGATATTTTGGACGGCGCAAAAATTTTAACGATTTGTAGTATGAGAGTATGACCTATATTTTTTCTAGTCAAAAATTGCCTTTACATAGACTTCCAAAAAAATACACGTTATCCAGGGGGGGGAGGGGGGGTTGGTCCCAAACCTCACCAAATATCACCAAGGGGGAGGGGGGGGGGGTCAAAAAATGAGAAAAACGACCTCACGTGATTAATGGACGGCCCCTAAGGTAGATATTAGATAGAGGAACTTAGAGATACGACCGAGGTATGCATGTGTAGGGTAAATGCAATAAGGACGCACCCTGAAAAAAGGATGTAGACAAATCTAATGTCAAAGGATTCCCTCAAGATAGTGTGTCAGGATAATTATATAAATCATGCATAATTATATGCTCACGCAAGCGAGCCACCCGCTTTTCCCTGTATATTTGTACTCACTACTACCCACGTGACATATATCACGTGAATGAATAATAAAAAAATATTAAAATGACGGGCATCTCTTTCTAATCATTGATCTGTCAAATCTTCTGTCTGCCACTGGCAGTCATTACCAAATGATTTATATTTTCACACGGTTATAAAATACACTATTAAAAAAACCTTATCTCCCAGATTTGCGCAGCAACGTTCAAGACGAAAGCGAACCTGATGAACCACCAGCTCCGTCACTCGGGCGTGAAGAAGTACGGGTGTGAACTGTGCAAGCAGAGGTTCGCGCACAAGACCTCGCTCACGCTGCACATGCGACTGCACTCGGGTGAGATTTGTGACGGCGAATATTGCATTTTGAAGTTGGTTTGTTAGAAAACTAGAATATCGCTTATTTTATGATTTATTTTAGAAGCTATAATGACAAACATAACACTTGAGCATGGCAGGAGACTACAATGGAGTTAGTTTATATCATTCACTATGAGCCTCCGTTTAGCAGCTTAAAGGTATATTTAACAGCACCAAAATCCATTTTACGTGTCTCGTTTTGTGGTGAACCTGACTCGATAGTGGGCCATTATACAACTACAATACAGTGTTACATAAAATACCAACCGAAGTTGAAAGTGTTTAGAGGGCCACCAGTAGGTATTATCTCATTATTTTTAGGTATTTTAAGACGCCTTGTAAACCAATGTTCACCAGCCACCTTCTCCATTCCAGGCGTAAAACCCTACGTCTGCGGCGTCTGCGGCAAATCCTTCTCCCAGAAAGGCAACCTGAGCGAGCACGAGCGCATCCACACGGGGAGCAAGCCGTACCAGTGCCGCGAGTGTGCACGCGCCTTTACCACCTCGTCGCAGCATCGCCTGCACGCGAGGCGACACCAGGCGCAGCGCCAGGGCAGCCACGCGCTGAAGAGGTATGTCGGCACACTTCACACTCATAGTGCAACCACACGGGGAAGAGGTATGTCGGCACACTTCACACTAGCACCGGGAGCAAGCCGTGCCGCGAGTGTGCGGAAAAAGGTAGTTTAATATCGTCACATTTCACAAACATAATTTATAAATGTTTATGTTTATGGGTGTGTTAGTAATTGTTATGAAGTACGGGGACTGTAATTGCAGTTTTACATCGTCACATTTCACACTAGTAATGTTATAAAGAATGCCAGTTACGGCCGGTGTAAATGCAGTTTTATATATTCACATTTCACACTCCAGTAATGATACAGGTGAAAGTTTGTGTTTCACGGGATGTCTGCTATTTTGATGTTTGTCGCGTGAAACACTTTAATTGCCTGAAATTTGTTTGAGTAGGACTTTAAGCTTAGGTAGAGACTTAAAAGGGAAACTGGGTCTATTGTAATATGTGCGCGTAATAAATTTAGCTCGCAATCGCTAGTTGTCAATGATTTGACTGTATGAAATTTTGTTTTTAATGCAGTGTAATGAAACATGTATCTTCTTCTTCTCCTAAGACAGAAAGAGCCCCTTATCCGAACGGAGAGTAGTTTGTAAACATTTATGTTCCTCAGAAAATGTTATATTTATACGTTGAATAAAAATTTGACTTTGACTTTATCATGTCCATTCTCCGTAGGTTCGCGCCGGCGGCGGTGCAGCGCGCGCACAGGCGGCGTGAGGAGGGCGCGCGGCGCTGCGATGAGAAGGCCCCACAGCAGATACGGAACCATAAGGTAACTGTGGCATGCGATACTATAGTCTGCTACAATACGTAGGTACAGTCCAACTATATAAAGTACAATACAGAGTGGGATTTTGCTAAGTCATTAAAAATAAAATACCGATTGATAATGGCTTTTTAACGGATTTGTGCTTTAATAAATATTATACATATATCGATTAAATACTATCTTTACAATTAGTTCACTTCAATCCTTCACTTCCGTTTTCAGGACTTTATAGTTTTACTGTACCTGTAGCATGTACGATACTACCAGCATGCGAAGTGCGTGGTTTTACACAGTTCGAGTAGTGGGTATTGATAGCGAATTTATATATATGGGGGGAGAGTCGCCTCCTTGCTGTATGCGCTACGCCAGCTCCGTGTCATACAAATTTACGTCGATTTTAACTGCTCGACCGGTAAAGAAAAACATTCAGCCAAGAACCACCAGGTCAAACAAGCTGGAGAGCCTTCTATTGACATTTAGACAAATCAAGCAAAAAAACCCTCATTTGGACCTTCAAAACGTCTTCATATTCTATCTATTTTGATAAATCATGTAAAATACCCATATTCAAATTTTCAGCAAGTATCCTTACTAGTCGACAAGCAGCAGCCGCCGCCGCTCAAGGTGGAGCCGGAACCGGAAGTGGTCGTGAAGCCGGAAGAAGAATCGATGGCGCCGGAAGCGGAAGCGGAAGACGGCGTCATATACGTGACTTACGACGTGGATGTGGAGAGGGACGCACCGACTTACCATATTTTGGATACTGAGGAGGTAAATTTCAACAAAGTTTGTAGCCAGTGGCAAATAAGTAAGTCGTCAGTGGAACTTATATGAAAGTATTTTCTCCAGATTGACGCCATTGTGACTCGCGCTAATCCTTTCAGTCGGTAGACCACTGACCCGCGTTGGTCCGATGACATTAGAAAAGTGGCTGGACCAAACTGGGTGACACAGGACCGTGGAACTTGGCGTAACATGGAGGAAGCCCATACATTGCAGTGGGTTAATATAGGCTGAAGATGCTGATGATAATGAATCCTTTCACCACGTTAATAAGTTTCATGACAAACATTAATAAACATACAGACATAAACTTTCGACTTATGATGTGTCGGATTTTGTGTGTGGAACTTTTGCATTGCTCGTGAGTGTAATATGCTATGTACTCCACAGACGGAGCTAATGTCCGACGACAAGGTGGTGTCCAACTGTTCTCTCTACTCGGGCGAGTCTTTGCTATTAGCTGAAGAAGAAGAAGAACCAACTACTTACTACAATGAGGACGCGCATATGGCGGTTAGTATAGAATACAGGGTGTTGCAGAAAAGCCCAATAGTACATTCTTTAATCATCTAAAATTTACTTTCAAAAGTGGCATGTTAGTTTTTGCTAGTTGCACCCACTTTGTATGTTTGAGAAGACGTAAACTTTTATTTGTTTTTGTAAATTATAAAAATCTTAACTATCTAATCACAGAAACTCGATACGTTATCTACATAAGACTACGTTAATATTTTATGTAATTTATATTTTTTTTACACTTTCCCATTGCTCCATCGCTTATCAGCATGGAGCGCAAAACCCGCACTACAATTTGTGGCAAAATGGCAAATGTGTTCTGTCGCACTCGCTTTCGAGGCCGAGCAATGAGAGTCTCGCTCGACGAAAAACTTTCATCACGTCTTGTCGTGAGCCTCTTACGCCCCATGCTAGTTATGTTGTCGCCACTAAAATAAACCCTCCTTTCTCCCGCAGGTGACGGACGAGGAGGGCAACCCGCTGCACTTCACGATGCAGGACGGCACGCGCCTCGCCATCACCTCCGCCGACGGGAAGTCGTTGCAGGTACTGTATACACGGAAACCAACCAGTTTAGATAGATGGAGTGCTCTTTATTTGTACACCAAGAAATTATTAACACTTTTACCTACATGACAACTTAATTAGGGTACAAAAGGTGGTTTTAACGCTTATAGCGATCTCTTCCACACAAGAACCTTGGGGATGGATGGACTAAAAGAGACACAAAATGGGTACAGTTTACTTACTAAAAGGAATATGGTTTACTGTATAAGTATACTCTTTTTTTTCGTTGTCAAGCTAGTAACCTTAAATTAGGGTATAAAAGGCGGTCTAATCGCTTATAGGGATCTCTTGCAGTCAATTTTGGAGGGATGGACACATCAGGAATATAAAAGTATACTGTACGTTGTCAAGCTAGTAACCGTAAATTTTGTTGATTGAATTGAATTAAGATGGTTTGTGAGTTGACAAGATACTGAAGTGTATAATAACTACTTGTAAAGCTGACTACATGAGCTGTAATGGGCTCGTTTCTTTCAATCAGCATCAGCTTGTCTCACTAGCTGTTAATGTTTTTTTTTGTTATTACATTTAAAATATTTTTTCAGGTGATAACGCAGGACGGCCAAACTATCCCAGTAGAGATCAACGGCTACAACGAAGACGAGGTCAGTGTTGATTCATGATAAAATTAAACCAACATTTTTAACTAAGTAGGTATATATTTTAAAGTGAGGCTGAAGTGGGAATAATTCTGAAATTTACCTGGTAGCGGGAACTTCACTGATAATAAAAGTTTTTTTTTAAACTGCTCTTTTAGTTTAAATTAGCCTAGCCTATTTAGTTACCCACTGCTGGGCAAAGGCCTCCCCTTTTTCCTTCCACACCCTTCGATACTGTGCACTCTCAGTAGTTCTTGAATATTTTTTTTATATTTCCAGGAGGAGGAAGAAGACTCCGCGGACACGGTGGTGCACCAGCTCAGTCTGCAGAAGGACTCGGACGCCGCGCACTACTTCACCATCGTCTAGTCAATAACAAGTATTTTGTTACAGTTACCTATAATAATAAATAAATAACCTATGAAGTGGCAGGTTATGTATATCAAAATCGTTGCTGTGGGGCGTACGTTTTATGACTTTTCTAAAGTATTTGTTTATTCCGGCCTGAGATTATTAAATTTTTAGATAGGTATACCTAAATATGTTTAAAAAAATAAGCCCAAATTTTAACGCTGGCTGATTTTGAAATATAATGTATTCGCCCGGATATAAGTGAATAGTGGCGACAGGCATGAGAACAGAAAACAAAATTACGTAGTCTTCTGTTCTCATGCCTTGCCATGTTGTTACGCTGCTAAAGTACGGTTTCAAAGTCTTGAAAGCTGTTAACTCAAGAATAGATTATTTACAATGTATTCAATACCACTTTACTAATTGTATTTCGTATTCAATTAGCATTGTCAATTTTGCTGTTAAGGGGTGAAGGTTTAAAACTAATACTATTTTTAATACTTGCTACTGAATGCAAAAAGCGAAGCGAAAATGGCACATAATATGTATCACAAACAGTTGATTTTATATCAGATTCTACAATATGATTACAATCCTTTGATTGATCCAATTGGTGAACTGAAAGCAATAAAAGTTTTCAGAGTATCTTTATATTCTGAAAACTTTAATAACCAACTTGATAAGTATAGACCGCAACGGGACAGCGATGTAATGCTGCAGTTATCTCTTAATTTATTGTTTTAATCGACCAATTTGATACATATTTTTTTGTTGTAACGTTATTTACAACTGTCCCTGTAACTGTACCTTATGATAAATTAGAAGGAAGAGCGACATTATTTTAAGTTTATTTCGTTTATATTAAGTCACAAAATAATTAATTAATGTAGTATTATTATTTTAGCTAATTCAATGAATAGATGATCTCCAAAAAGTTTTACATGAACCTTAGTTGAACAACTCGATACCAATTGTAATTTAATACATTATTGATTTTCAATATTTTAATTATTTATTTTGTTATTTTAGTAATTATTCCTAGCTGATTTGTAAATACGTAATTATAACAGGTACCTAATTAAACGTTAATTAATTAAATTGTTTTTACATTGAATGTAACCAATCCCTGTTTTCACACTATATATTGTACCTCACACACATATTTACTGGTGCCTCATGAGTGAAATCGGTCGTATCTAATAATACCTTCTTGTATGTACTCGTTATTTATGTCATAACTAGGTCTTCATCATCTGCTCTTCCTACATACTTGAGCCTATCTGGAAAAAAATAGATTACTAACTAAAATAAAACCACAAAATTAATATGAAATTCAATATTATTCGTTATGTTTTTTATTAATACAATATATTTGCATACCATATACTATCGGTAGTATATTATTGATGATCAATCATTAAACAATGAAAAAATGATATTCATCAATTTCCGTTTAACATTCTTTTAATAAATAGCTGTATACAAAAACAATTATTTACAGGATAAGGCAGTACAATTACCACGTAAAATGTGCCTTGTCTTATTTTAGCTATACAAGCAGTAAAAAAAATGGAAATACAATAACGTTAGACATAGGTCATTAAACACAATACTTTAATCACCCTAATCTTAACTCCAGTCAAATTGAAATAATAACTAACAAGTTAATCGTAACAGGTAAGCGATATTAGTTTTGTGAATTTGTTGTTAAAGTGACGGAACCGTTTATAAAAGGGGTTTAAAATCGAGCTGCTATCCGGTGTTTGTGACAATTTCAGACTTGGACCATCTCACTAATACATTATGGCAATCATCGACCACACGATGTACCACCAGACGTGACATCACACCACATTCCGAACATAACATTAACCAATCATAGACGAGCTACAACACTTTCAAATTATAAAATAGAATTAGAGCTTATTCCTCCCTAGACCTCTCTAACTGTACATTTATGACACAGGCACCGACTTTCAACTGTGGTTTATCCATTGTCTTTATTTGATACAGATTTCTATTAAAATTTGCTCTACGGTCCGGATAAACCACAAGCTTGCACATAGACTCACTCGCATACACAAGCGTAACATAATTTTGATTATAACATAACACAGCTCTAGCCTGGGAATTTGCTAATCAACTTTTTATTCATAAATACAACTGGACACTGGCACTAACGCCCTACAGTAGCATTTAACTGAAAGAATACAAAGGCTTGACTCGATTGCCGCCGGCGCGGCGACTAGATATCTTGTTTGATTGGATGGAGCGCGCTAGAAGAACTTTCACCGCTCTAGGCGGGTTACTTCGCGCGTGACTTATAACCGTAATTTGTGCCTCCACGTCGCCTTCTAGGCTTCTAGATGACGAGCGCCATGTCCTTCTTGCTCGGAAGCTGCACCTTCTTGCCCTGCCACAGCGAGTTGTGTATCGTGAACGCGTCGATGGTCACCGTCAGGTGCTTCGTGTGCACTTGCGAGAAACATTTGCTACCCGAGTTGTACCTGGAAAGGGAGGGGAAAGGTTTGTTATAGAAGATACAGTACATGTAGTATGATTATGTGACAGGAGAATTCGCCCGAAATGCTCCATTGATATAGGTGATCTATTGATATAAGTCTCTGCTTGGAGCGTCACCACCTCACAACACTCTGTGGGCCTCGCTCATCTAGCCGACTGCGTGGTATATTTATACGTTTTTACGCGACAAAGCTAGCACATCAGCTGTCATACCGAAATGGTCACTTCTCTTAAAATATATTCATAAACATAAACTAAATATTACACAAACCAAACACACTCACTTAAAGAACTTATCGAACATCCTGTCATTGACATGCTTGGGGCCCGTCCCGTACAGCTTGGTGACCTGCTCGGAGTCGGGACAATACGAGTAGAGAGCGCGGAACTGGCACCCAGCATCCCTGAACAACACTAGGAAGTGTTTGCTCTCGGATCTGGCGATCTCTTCTAAGACTCGTCGCTTGGCCTCCGCGTTGACGGCTCCGGGGAACACGCAGTATTCGACTGCGTTCAGCATGATGCCGCGGTTGGATTTTGTCGCTGGCTGCTTGTAGAGGCGCGGACCTGTGGGTAGGTAGGTTTAGGGTTATTTTAATACAGGGGTGTGGTATACAAACTTGTTCTGTTGGTATGATTATGGGGTGTTTTTGGTGCCTAAGTTTGGCTATTCGTTTAATTTTGTATAAAATTATTTTAAGATATAAAATGTTACTGTAATCTCATTGAAGGCTTATAAAGAAAACATAAATAAAATTGTAGGTGTAGAGAGATAAAATCGCTGAATATGGAAACTCAAAAAAAATGGTATGTATTGATAAAATGAATGTGCGATGAGCGGTGTTAATTTCAAACGTTTGCGAGTGAAGCGAATGTCAAAAGCGTTGTTGAATTAATTGCGTTCATTCATTGTGTTAATATCAAACGTTCAGTTCAAAACCATGCCTTAATTTTCTAAAAGATATAATCCCGTTTCTTTTCGATACCATTGGAAAAAAATTGGCTTTTTAAGTACATATTTGTGGTTGGCATGACATGGTTTGACATTGTGGGCTTTTAACTACTTCGAACTAGGTACGTAGAGTGTAAAATATTGTAAACAATTTTATTTTTAAATTCCAATCTACCGATATTTAAAAAAAAACGTGTGATAGTGTTAGCTATTTAGCCTATCTGTGTGTTAAAATTAAAATCTTTAGATAGCCTGTGAATTCTAGAGGAAACTAGATTTCATATAATATAAATAGTAGTTGAGTCAACAGTGTAAATTACACTGGACCTCTGCAGATACACTGACCTTTTCGTCTCTAAACTACATTTTAAATCGTAAATATTACAATAAAAAAACCTAACCAAAGCAAAAAACACCCAACTCACCAGAATAATCCATAATCGACGAGTGTTGACTGCTCGCGTCACTATTATCATCCGAGTGGTTGTTCCTCCGCTTCCCGATGGCGCCGGGCAGCGAGCCAGGCCCGGAGCCTGGGCCGGAGCCCGCGGGCGACGCGAGCGTGCGCACGCCGGGGGACGCGGCGCGCCGCGGCGGCGTGGCGCGGCCCAGGCCTGAGTCTGCGGGGGATGGCACGTTGGTATGGAGATGCGGAGAGGAGAAATATATGTATGCTGTGTGGTCTATGTAGTGTATTTTATAGTTAAGCCAGCGGCGAGATGCGACAGAGGCCTGAGTCTGCGGGGGATAGGTATGGTGATGCGGAGAGGAAAATATATGTATGTGTGGTGTGTAGTGTATTGTTGCAATGGCTTGAGCATAAGTCCGCTGTGTAGGTTATAGTTGAGGCGTGGCGCGCCCGAGCCGTGAGTCTGCGGGGGAGTGGGACTTATGGAGATGCGCATAGATGGATACGGTGTGTATTCCAAAACGGTGTGTTGATGTAGTGTGTGTTCCTGACAATCGTCTATTGCCCTGGAGCCCGGGGAAAGAGGCGAGCCCGTGGCGCGCCCGAGCCCTGAGTCTGCGGGGATTGGGACTTATGTAGATGCAGATAGATGGATGCGGTTGTGTTGTTGTATTGTATGTGTTCATAGGTTTTTAAAAACTGTACTCTCCCTGGTGGGTACGGTATGATCCGTGATATAGATTAATTACTGGATGGGTGCGAGACCATTATTCATGTATATAAAAGTAGTGTATTGTTGTTATCACTCGCACGCTAGTCTGCGGGGGATTTTATTTTCGTATGGTGATGTGTAGAAGGATTATCTTTGTGGAGGATTATGGTGTGTGTTCCCTGAAAACGGTATGCTAAGTAATCATGTGTTTGTAGAATATTGTTGCTCTGGCAAGATGGCCAAAGCCACCGTGTAAGGTGTGTAGTTTAAGGTTGGAGGGGCAATCCAGAACCAGGAGATGTATGTGTGTATAAGTGCCTTGGGCACTCGCAGATGTTCTGTGTTTCCTGTTCTATTTTTGAGGTTGTATATTGTGTAGGGTTAGATCAAGTGTTAGGTACGTCAAGGATGTACATGTAACATAGTATATTAAATTCATTATAGTTATGTAGTTGTGAGTTTAGACGAGTTATTTTCGTGTAGTATTGTTATCACCGCGCCCATTTTGTTACATTATTTGGTGTAATTAATTATGCTGCTCTAGCATAATAATAATATTAGTATAAATTATATGTGAAAAATGGAATAACAGTTTTAAAATTAATTAAATCTAAGACAAATACAAAATGCAGCCGCCATCTACATGATAAATAATAAAAAACAATGCTTACATAAATTTTAATAACCGTCTATTATTAAAACATTTTGTATTCCTCTTTTAGTTATGAAACATTTACAAGAGCAATACACAATACATTATCAAAAAGGGTAAAATAAATAATAGGGCAACATATATAGCACAAAACATAAAATTACAACAATATTCCCTTAACCATAAACATCAATTAACATCTAAAAGGTAATAATAAGAAGCTATAAGTATAAAATTAAATGTCATACTATGTCATACCAACACCAATATATGTATTTAAAACATGCTCTAACATTGAACCTCATTAAATACCCGAAATTGACCCTTAGACACCAATAAATAAAGACGTAATTCGTGTTAGACGAACGCCGAACAGAAAGTGCACGAGACAAAATAAATCTATGCATAGAAGAGCTATGTTCTTGGACAGTGTTATTGATTAGGTAGTGTTTGCTATTTTAATATTTTGTTTTTGTAAAACATAAATACAAACACGTCATTTTTAACTATATTTATGAAACAACATCATCAAGCACTTCTATGATCCTTAAAACCGTCCAAAAACTCCAAAACCGAGACCGCAACCAAAAATAAACCAACCCAACGCACCAAGATAAACCAAGCCGAACCCGCCACTAGACCAAAAGCTCCACTTTATATATACAGGGTGTTCTCTCTCTTACCGCACAGGTTCATGAGTGAACTGGACTTCCGGCCAGCCTTAAAGTTATTCTGGTAGGTGCCGTATCGCGACCGACTGCGGGCCGGTGGCTCTTCTACCCGCTCTGAAATGTTGTCACTTCAATCTCACTCATGCACGCGATTCACCCCAAACTCGAACTCGAATAGATATGGGCAGGTATGGCAGTTGCAAGGCATGCATCGTCACACAACAGAGCAACAGGCTTTTAGGTAATTGAAGGTTTTATTTGTATTTGTTTACTGGAATATTTTACGTCAGAATATGTTGCAAACAAAATTTAATACTATTAATTGCCATAATATGTACTTATGTATGATTATATTATAAACAAAATTTAAGTTCATATAATATTTATTTGGAAAATATAGTTACTGCTAATGTAATTTTAAATAATACAGATGTAAATATGTATTCGCGGAAGATTTTAATAGAAATGTATTTATAAGCGAATTTCAAAACCCAAACTGTAGGGCAGGTTCCAATCTACCAAAAATGGCAAAAATATATAAAACAAGCGAATACTTTAGCGTGGAACAAAATAAATAAAAGAGTGTTTGCAACTACTATAATAATATCTATAAACCAATCATTTTAAATAAAACAAAATCTATAAAGCATTCTACGAAATAATATAATGGAAGCTTCTAGATTTCATATTGAGACTACAGTGAAATTTCGCTGAATTTTAAAACACTTTATAATTAAGATTGCAAATGGGAATAACATTGTTTATCCGTTTGAATATTCAGTAAAAGTACAACAGTGATGCATTCAAATAACACATCCAAAAAAACAAGTCAAGTCAAAGAAATCAAAGCTCGCACAATGGGTAACAAAAATGATCAAATGAATAAGTGCGATTTTTTTAAATTCTATTTTTTTGCGTCTTGTCTACAATTTCACAAGTATTGGCGAAAAGGCTTTCGTCTACATAACATAGATCATTTTAGTTACCCAATAATTTGTTAGAATAGCTTGATAGCGAGCAGTATGCAATGTTGACACTGGTCACTTCATTCAACAGAGATAGTTTGTGCAAACGATACGCCGTTTCAATATGGAGAAACGTTTAACTGACAGAAAAGCTAAAATATTCGGATTTGTGGACATATTTCGACCACTACAGAAAAATGGTTTAAGATGGAAAATCCTAAGATTGCACAAACTATCTGATAACTTATTCAGGCCAGCTCAATGTTCCATAAAAAAATTATCAATTCATCGTATATTTCTGCCCGACATTCTCTGTTTATACTCTCATACAAGTATGCTGCATCGGTACCTAACTACCTACTATTTGATTTGCCTAGAACAGTCGAACTACTCATATCAGAGTACAAACCGTAAACGCCGCGTAGAAATTCACCATGAATCTACCCCTCCTTTCGTAACATTGAGCCGTCCAGAACAAGTGAAAGTGTACACACGTCTACACAGCCACGTGTCAGCACATACCTCGTGAGGTCTTGCAGGAGCCGCGACGGCCGAGCGGCGCGGACGAGGCGGACCCCGGCGACGTCGCGCCTCGCTCCTCTACCGGGGAGTCTGGAATGTTGTAGGTGATGGGTTAGATTTATGTGTGATTGATATGTTGATGAGTGATCCAAAGTTGGCTCCAGCACGCGTAGCACAGGGCGCTAATAAGTTATCCGTCGCGCTCATTCTTGAGGCTGTGTGATATGAGTGAGGGCGATGCAAAACTTTTGTCACGTCTTAAATGCGCCCCGTACTAGCCCTTCTGTGTGATACGTTTTATCATTAACGCCACTTAGAAACTGCGGACAATGGGTAAAACTTATTTGTATTGTAGGTATGCCGTATGATTAATAATTTAATGAGTGATCCAAAGTTGTACCTCCTGTGTGATACATTGTATCATTACCACGACGTACAAACTGTCATGTTATGATGCCATGAACATTTTTAACCGTCTTAAAATGTATTTACAGGAGCTCCGGTAGCAGACAGATACACATAGCGACGGAAATACTTATGACATCGACACCACATCAGATCCCACGACCTTTCTTTTTCAGTTAAATTCAGCTTTGTTTATCTAATTGAAATTAATAATTATAGCAGGATTTGTTACTCATTCCTGCCTGTAACAACTGAACACAGTAAATATAATGTCTGCATCAGCTGGTGAAAGATCTTATAAATCTTATAATGCTTCCTTATACGTTGACGAAGTGTTTATTCATATATTTTTAAAAGATTTGCTCCTTGGTGTCATTTTACATAAATTCAAACAAAATTGCATGTCATGCGTAAAAAGCTTAGTCTGTGCTACACATATTATAGCGAATATTGAAACATTGGCCGTGCTTAACTAAGTACATACGTTTCCATATCATGGTAAGACCTGGAGGAATAATTTCAACACTGAATGTCTAATCTAGAAATGCATTCATGCGAATAAATTAAAGAGCTTTTTGATATGTCTGTTCATGTAGAACTTTGGTACTTAATATAATTTTATTGGATAGTAGGTAATGATATATCGAGTGTAAAGAATATAAGCGTATGTATTGTGAATGACTATTAGAGATTTATCAGTATTAGAAAACAGAGATTATAATAAAATTCTAATGTTGTTATGAGTTGAAACTATTACATAGAGATTTAACCTGTAGTGAGAGATTGATGTTCTACATAACATTATGTTTAGCTATTTGGGTATTGAAGAGAAGTATTACTATACTTACTTACCATAACAAATGCAATAGTCATCTGAGTAGTTGGGCTTGGACATATTTCAGACATATCAAACCGCTCTCTTTACTTATTTTATTTAATTTCTGTCCACGCGGCACGGGTCCGTTATCGACTTCTATCGTTCTATCTATGTCAATAACGGACCCGTGCCTCGGGGCCGGCGTAGTCACTCTATAAATCGACGAACAAACAAGTGATGTTGTATCTTAGTGTGAATAAATAAAATGAATTTCAATGCGTGTGCACGAAAGCGCTCGTTTGTTCGTTCGATTTCTGGAGGACCGCCACCAAAATCGAACGAATGAACGAATAAGAGCTGTCATGCCATCGGTAAGCCTAATACAACTCGATAGGGTTGTGGTTAGCGCAGCGCTCCGAAGCTTCGGAACAACAAAACTGCGGCGTTGATCACGACTTTATCCTGAAGCATTAACCGTACCGATCTCGTGACAATTCTTGTTCGTTGGTTTTTCGTCATATAGAGTGACCCCCTGTTGCAATACACAACACGGTACATACCTCGATACAGGCCGGCGCGCTCCGCCAGGCTGTCCTGCGAGCCGCGGTAGTAGTCGCGCCGCATCGTGCCGCCCGCTGGTACACACAACACGTGAGCGGGGGGAGCGGGGAGGGGGGGGGAGGGAGGGGGCGGGGGCTGTTGCTAGTATACCGAGATATGGAGCTACATAGGTATAGATATGTTTCATGCTATGACTCAATGTTTGAGGATAATTTCATATATTTTTTAATTCATAACAACAGCTTGTGAAGAAAGCGGTAATACGAGTGTTTGTAATACTCTCAATGCTTTCGTGTAATTTTATCACATTCCACGGGGAAAGACATCTGGCAGAACCCTCTTACATTCAAATAAGGGTAGTTTTTGTTTGTATCAGATAGAATGGGATATAGTACCGGATATTTAAATAAATATTTCGGTTTTTTATTAAAAATTAAATCATAGCAACAAACCACGCCCCATAGGAAAATAACAGATGGTGTTATAGAGTGCTTTCTCAGCTGTCTACAAGGTAAACCCAATAGTTACTTAACCACTGAATAACACAATCTGTAGCAATATAAACATTGAATTGGCATCATGCTAGGGCTAGAGGCACTTAACAAAACAAAGAAACAATTGAAAGGGACAAGCTAGTGTTAAGTGCGCATCGACAAACAAATAGTGAGTTGGGGGACAAAGAAAACTAAACTCTAAGCGAAACTAGTTGGGCACATTCTTGCTTAAACATCTTTGCGAAGAAACAATAAATAGCTTTTGTACATTTTGAACATCTATGATATTGATTGCGTCACAAATTTTAGACAGCTGCGATTGCAAAACACTGAAATTCTTCTATCAAGTACAGTCAGCTGGATAAGTAGCTATCCACTTTTGTACCTTGTCAATCTGAAACCTTTTATCAATTCATTGAAGCATTGACGGTTTGTCATTTTGTCAAGGTAAGCTACCCATGCAGCTGACCCTACTTACGGATTACTTTCTTGAAGTATTTCAATTCCAACTCGCCATACCACCAAACAACCAACAATCAAAACTCACCAGTAAGATTAGTGCTCGACGGCTGTTTGCTGGCCAACATGCCCTCAGCCGCTTGGAGGGCGCCACTGTCCACGTGTATCGTCTTGGGGCGGGCGCGCGCGGCGGCGGGCTTGTGTCGTAGGCGTGCGCCGCTAGATGGCGCTGACTGCTGCGGGACCACGCCGCCGGCGGCGCGGATCGACTCTATGTACTCGGTCTTGTCTAGCGTCTTGCCCTGGAATTTGGTGGTGAATATTTTTAGTCATTTTAGAAGTCATAATGCCATAGTCGATGATGGACGTCGGTAACGCGGAAGACCCAAACTAAGACAGCTGGGATCATGTCACAGAAAATATCTGCATAAGAGCTCGTTCCCACTAAAAGAAGTATCCCCTTCCGCATTTAAAACCATGGCATAAAATAAAAAAAATCTATACTTGAGTTTACAATCTCTCACCTCTCATTCTGCTACCTAGCCTACTTCGATTACTATTCTTTGTGTAATACAGTCTACATATGTTTTAGTGATAAGACCACCCGCCATTTATGTACCTATGTGTTTGTATATTATAAGCTTTGTAAACTCTGTGTACAAATAAAATCTATTCTACCTATCTATCTACAATGCTCACCTCTCTCTCGGCCTCCTCGATGGCCTTCTTGAGCTTGTACTGCTGCAGGATGAGCTTTCTTTACAGCCATCTGGATCCATGGCACACAAGACCTTGTTCATTCTGCAATAGTCTACATTCTCTCACCTCTCTCTCGGCCTCCTCGATGGTCTTCTACAACTAGCACTGCTACAGGATGACCTCTCCTTATGGATCCAAGACCTTGTTCTATCAGCAATATAGTCTATAATCCCTCATTTCCCTCCCTGTCACCGAAACCGTCGAACCTCGTCTCAAAAACTATTCGCCATTATCATGACACGAGAGTGAACTTGATGCTAAGCCTAGTTCTCTCTGCAATAAAGTGTACAATGCTCATAGTGCTCACCTCTCTTAATAGCCTTCTTGATCTTGTACTTACTGCTGCAGGATGACCTCTCATTACGGCCACCTGAATTCATGACACACAAGACCTTGTTCATTCAGCAATAAAGTCCACATTAGCTCACCTCTCTCTCGGCCTCCTCGATGGCCTTCTTGAGCTTGTACTGCTGCAGGATGAGCTCGCGGCGCCGCGCCTGCTCCTCTTTACGAGCTGCCTTCTCTTCCGCCACCTGGATGTAGAACAGAAGACTATTAGTGTGTCGGGTTTTGTAACTGCTTCTTATGGCCAGTACTTACTACTAGCGTTATTACTCCATAGTTTTAATCGAAAACGAAAAAATCTACGCGTGGACCGCCACACTACTAGCTCGATGGAATTAAATTAAAGTAGGTAATTATGCCATAGGTTTAACTCGACAGTTTAGCTCGATCGAGAAATACCGTACAGGCTACTAGGCTTTACGTTATTTAATGTTAGTTTTTTTCGCGATATTATTATGTAAACTTATTCTTCTGTCGAATACTCGTTCACTCTATGCTTTATTACATTTTATTACGCGCAATCCAGCCCCGGCTTTCTCGGTGTGATAAAGTATACACTTCTTCTAATAGCGTCATCTAGCGGTCTGCACTCTGCCGGCGCTGCAGAGACAACAGCATAATGCGCTCCTTCACGTGGTAACTACTAGCGCCACCAAGCAGTCGCAATATGAACTGCAACGTTCCCTATGAGTTGCACACGCTCATGCCACTACTACTAGTGCCACCTATTGCTACTATGAACTATCTCGTCACCCTGGCGCCTCCTAGCGGTCGTACTATAAACTATCCTAGCGCCATCTACCGGCTACTCTTAGAACTCTCTGTTGGTCACCTGTTCGTCGCGGGCGCGGCGGGCGGCGGCGGCGGCCTCGGCCCGCGCGCGCGCCTCCTCCGCCCTCTGGCGGCGCTGCAGGGACAACAGCATGATGCGCTCCTTCTTGTCATAACTACTAGCGCCACCCAGCGGTCGCAACATGAACTAACTCGTCGCCCTAGCGCCATCTATTGCTCGCACTATGAACTAGCTCGTTTCCTGTTCGTCGCGGGCGCGGCGGGCGGCGGCGGCGGCCTCGGACCGCGCGCGCGCCTCCTCGGCCCTCTGGCGGCGCTGCAGGGACAACATCATGATGCGCTCCATCTTGTCATAACTACTAGCGCCACCTAGCTGTCACAACATGAACTAACACGTTCCCTGTTACTACTACTAGCGCCATCTAGCGCTCGCACTATAAACTAGCTAGTCACCTGTTCGTCGCGGGCGCGGCGGGCGGCGGCGGCGGCCTCGGCCCGCGCGCGAGCCTCCTCGGCCCTCTGGCGGCGCTGCAGGGACAACAACATGATGCGCTCCTTCTTGCGTTCCATCTCTTCTGCCGAGTTCTAGAGGGAGGAAGGGGTTTTTAATTAGGGCGTTTTTCAGCGGAAAATCATAATATGAGATGGAAAATTACGGGTGGTTTATAGGGAAAGGTCTGATGAGATGGAAAATGCAGGGTATAATTATGTAGTTACATTCAGATTATATTGGATCGTTTAGTTGCAAAAACAGTCATTCTTAGTATTGAGCACAAACAAAAATAATCTTTGTTTTGCTTGTTTGTTAAAAAAAAGAGTAAGTAAATAATCTATTTCATTTATTGCCGCCAAAAAACTGAAGTCTCGCAAACACATATATTATATATTATATACAATGAAAACGAAATTAGGCATGCTGATTTATTACTTAAAATAATAAACGAAGTTTTTTTTACATAAAAATACATTTGGATTAAATATACAGCGGCACAGCAACTCAAACTCACATCCCAAATTTCACAAAACACATTTATTTATGTCTTAGATGACCAAAATTTATCAGAATGTTTTGTAATACTTGGGAAGGTTTTAGATTGTTCTAAAATTACCTGTTGTGCAGTTTTTGGCTTCTAGTACGGTCCAAAGATGAAATTGAAAAGAAAGAAACGTATTTAGCAACCACTACATACATATATACAAAATAGTATTTAAGTATTTTTGAAGATGATATAATTCAGTGAAATATGAATTGGTCATTTGGTATATAAGTTTTCTAGTTATCAAGTACAGAATTATTTATAAGAATAGCGATAAAATGAGGCGAGGCATAATACAAGGCAACAGCAAGATCAAAATGTATGAAAAATGCTTTTTGTACATGGCCCCGACAACGGTCTGTTATTCATCTGAAGGACGGGGCGCATTTTAGAGTTGACAAATCGCGCTCGCTCTTGAGGCTGCGTGATGTAAGTGAGCGCGATGCAAAACTTTTGTCATGTCTTAATTGCGCCCCGTGCTACTATCCCTGTTATGACTACTCATTAAATGCTATATAGCCCCAATTTCCAACTCAATACAATCATCAAAACTCACCGGATCAGGATTATCCCCAATCACCAACGCTGCCGGCTCCACTCTCTCCATCCTGTCTCGGTTGTCCCCTACCCGGGTGTCCCCTACCCGGTTATCTCCGGCCCGGGTGTCGTTGGCCCGGGTCTCGCCGGCGCGGTGCACCGGGAACATCTCCTCTTTGTGCTGAAGACGCGGCTCCCATTGGGGGGAGGGGCTGCGGCGTTCGGGCGGCTGGAACTAAAAGGATTGTACGTTTAGACAACACATAGATACACTTGCACAAAACTATTGTTTGTTTTCCGCACAAAACTATCCCCGGGTGCCCGAGCCCAGAAACAAAACACTTGTTTCCTAAAAGACAGCTTAACTATTTGGGACGGTAAATTCGTAGTTACGGTTCAAAATTGCTTGACGTTGCAGAATGGATTAAAAGTAAAAGGTAAAATAGCAAAATTTATCATAGAGCAGTGTGTGCCTGGTTGCGAGATATATTGCGAGATTAACAGAGTCACATTACACATAAACAATAACATAACTATCAAAAGCTCACCTCCATTTGATACTCAGACGGATTCCGTTCCTTTTTCGGCGACATCCGTTTCGCCCTGAGCGGCGGCTTCGGCCGTTTAGGCGCTTCATTATCGAACGAAATATAGAACCCTTTCTCAACCTTATCCTCCTCCTCTTGTTCCATCTGCTGGAACGAATTCCTGTTCAACGAGGGTCTAGTCGGCGACGGAATCCTATACGTTCTCGTGCCAGACGAGATATTTAACCTATTTATGCCTTGTCTTAGCGCGTCGTCCTCCGCGTTGCCTATAAAGGAGATATTTTGGGGTTCCATATCGTCTTGGATGGCTTGCGTTTGCGGTTTTTGCAGCTGTTGTAGGCTGACGGATTCTGGTCTCCTGACTTCGGGTAGGCTGCCTTGTCGTTGGGGGGTTTTCGCCCGGCGTATGGGGCTGGCGTTGGGTGGTGATTGAGAGTATTGCTGGTTGTTGATGACGGTGTAGCTCAGGTGGTTCTGGTCTGTACCGTTTTGGAAGCGCTCCGAGTTGTTGTAGTGCACTTGGAAGGGTTGGTTGGTTCTGTCGTGGAGGACGAAGCCCTGGAACGAACGAATTTGTAACTATGTTGTTTTTAAGATAAACGATCGAATAGTGTAGTGGTTACTGACCCTGACTGTTATGTCGAAGGTCCCGGGTTCGATCCCCAGCCCGGGCAGATATTTGATTAAAGATAGATATTTGTGTAGATATATCAGCTGTCCGATAGCCATATAACATGCTCTGCCTGGTTTTGTGTCGGATGGTCCTATGTGAGGTATCCCCACATATTTATTTATATTATGTATTTATGTAGGTATATGTATGTTCCGGGTACCTGGTTGTGGTCGGGGGAGGCCCAGCGCGGCGGCTCCGGCGCATGAGCCAGCGACTGCTGGTGCTGCTGCTGGTTGTGTTGTTGTTGTTGCGTTTGTTGTTGTTGTTGGTGGAGCTGGGGAAATAAAGACAAATATTACTATCGTGTCTATGATCTTTATTTGGACCATGGATTAGAGGGTTATCGATTGCAGCTACGTTGTAAATACTATTTAAAGGATTGCCTAATATTTCTGTTTATCCAAGCTGATCAATATTTTGTCTTCTGCGGCATAATGTAGATGTAATGTAATGTAGATGGTAATAACACGAAAAAAGGGCATAACGTAGCTTGATTCCATCGCGTTGCGAAAAGATTCCTCAGCTAAATTGAGACTTCATCCATTAAGGGTGGATCGATCGGGGGTAAGTTATACCTACCATCCTTCTGCTACTCTAAAAACCCACCTGCCACCCCCTCAACTCGGCATTCTCCTGATTAATCTGCGCATGCTGCGCCCAGGTCCTTCTCTGCGGCTGTTGCTGCTGCGCTTCATGAAGGTAGAACTGCCCCGGACCTCCGTACTGCACGTCCCGGTAGTCGGGCTGGTAGTCGGGCCGGTAGTCGGGCTGGTAGTCGGGGATGTGGGGCGTGGAGCCGAACGCCGTGTTCAGGCGCGACACGTTGTGCTGCGAGCTGAATTGGCTGTGCTGTGAATTTGTGCGGGTGGTGAGGTTTTGATGGGTGTGTAGCGCGGTAAAGGAATGATGGGGAAATGGCGGCTGTTACATGAGTAAGGAGTATTGACAGGCTTACAAATAGCATATGATAGGGCGAGATAGCATACCATTCTTACTCAGAAACAGCAGCCATTTTCATACTACATATTTATTTATTTAGGTTCGTTATAATTGAAGTATTTGAATATTATGGTATAATAAAATTATGAATTTAGACACCCATGTGGATGATTTTTGACCGTTATTAATGCCATTATATTATTCACCAATGCTGTCCCAGGTCCCAGTGCATGGCTGTTCTCGGGTTATATTTTCAAATATATGAAACATGTATCCATCCATGAAATAAATACTATCACTAACGTTTCTAGCCAAAAACTCGATTCAGTAAGCGGGATTAAAATGAAATGATATACCCAGTTTTATCAGTCCTATTTCTATATAACCAGTTATCACGATTCCCATGAACCCAGGCTATATAATTATAGCGCAAGCTGACAGCAAGCGTCACTCGGCGGCGTATTTCCAAACCCACTAAACACTTACCAGCTGAGGAATGTTGGGTTGGTAGGCGAGCGGCGGCTGGAAGGGCGAGGCGGGCGGCGGCGTGAACAGCTGCTTGGCCGCTTGTTGTTGCTGTTGTAACTGTAAGGAAAATGTGAAAGTACAATACTATGTATGTATTATGTATGACTGATGTTGATTGTGTACTGCACATGCTGTGATGGTGCTTTTTTCACGCGCGGGGTGGAAAACTTTTATGTTACTCTGTGCTCTGAATTATACTGTTGACTGTCCTTCTTGTTGTTGACAGTGTGTCATCATGTTTATTATCAATCAATAAAGTTCCCAATTAACGTATCAGCAGTACTTGCACCCCGCAGGTGTGCTCGAACGTAGATAATAAATAATAATAAAACCGGCCAAGTGCGAGTCGGGCTCGCGCACAAAGGGTTCCGTAGCAGCAAAATTACAGTTAAATCAACCTATCTCAAAAACTATAAGAGATACTTTGATCAAACCAAAAATCGTTGAAAGAGTTAATTAGCATGCATCACCTCTATTTTTTTTAGAATTTTATACCCCGTAGTTATAAAAATAGAGGGGGGGGACATACTTTTTACGACTTTGAGAGCTGATATCTCAAAAACCGTTCACTTTAAGAAAAATGTTTTTTAGAAAACTTTATATCATTTTAAAAGACCTTTCCATTGATACCCCACACGGGTATGTACATCGAAAAAAAAAATTTCATCCCTCAGTTACATGTATGGGGGGCCCCACCCCCAATTCTTTTTTTTACTATTTAGTGTCATATTTTTGTAGCGGTTCATACAACACATATTCCCATCAAATTTCATCACTGTAGTACTTATAGTTTCCGAGTAAATCGGCTGTGACAGACGGACAGACGGACAGACGGACAGACGGACATGACGAAACTATAAGGGTTCCGTTTTTGCCATTTTGGCTACGGAACCCTAAAAACGTTTATTTATGAAAAGTTACAATTGGCCTTATAATATTACATTGTAAAATATTTTATTTGAAATAGGTTTAGTGAGGAAGAAGGACATCGTTATCCAAACTAGGGTAACCTGTATTTTGGGCACAATATCCTGTATCCCCTACTTTTGGGAGTATCAGATTATTATAAGGCTAGTGAGCACTTGTTCCCAGACTAGATCAAATCTGTCTTCTGGGAGAAAGTTAGGTAACTATGATGTTGGTTTTTAATGTCGTGCGGATTTGATCACGCACGCGGATTGCACGCCATTTTCCCATATTCCACGCATTACAATAAATACTTGTATGAAAAGAACACTTATAGCTGTCACGCGGCCGGGGAAATCTCGCTTGCGTGATGGAATCTGCACGATTATAAAAACGCCCATAGTGTTCGTTTCTCACCTGAGCTAACTGATGTTGCAGCTGCGACTGCTGCTGCTGCAGCGCGGTCTGCTGCTGCTGCTGCAGCTGCGTCTGCTGCTGCTGCTGCAGCGCCGACTGCTGCGACGCCAGCCGCGCGATGTCCGACTGGATGTCTTGCAGACTCGAGTTCATTCTGGAATGGGGGGTTTATTATAGGCTGTGATTTGGGGTTGATGGTAGTTTGGTATTATGTGCTGCAGGGTAGAGTTCTTATTGCAACGAATTTTGATACTATGTAGTTTCGAATTTGTCATGACTGGATGGTACACTAATTAGTTTCGGACTATTGTGCCGGAGAAAATATTGGGGACAATATTCGTATAAATAATTATAGATAGCTATGTATTATTATAAATTGGCCGTAATAGCCCACCTGTTACTGTGTCTATTGATATAATCGATATCAGTAAACCATTATCAAAATAAGAAACTTATTAATAAAGTAGAATCTTACTTGGCAATAGACTGATGGTACTGTTCTAACGCTGCACTCTCTGCTTGCGACTGATGATCTGGGATGTCCTGAAAATGCAATTAGAATTAACATTAATATATTTTTTGATGAAATGAAACAAGTAACGGTAGGGTGAAAGCGGAATGAAATTAACGAAATATAAAATAGGTGAATGACTGAACGAAGGATGTTAATGTGGTGCTGGAAACCTTAAAATTATATTAAATTAACGTGCAACAGAAAAACCATGCATACCAATAACCCAGAGAGACTCGTCATCGCAAATGTTAGATGTATTTCTTATTATAGATATATCTTCTTAGAAGCAGAATATGAACATTGTAAAAATATAAATAAAATAATTTACAGCCAATTCATGAATGATAAATAGCTTTAAAATAATGCAGTTTACAAATAAGTCTCCGTACATTTTAAAGAAATAAAATGTAACCATAAAAAATCTTATTTATATATTTATTTATTGATCCTACCTATAATAGGTAGGATCAATAAATGACTTGACCTACAAAGCTATAACACAAGTATCAAGAAATCCGGAAATGACCCATGAAATGAAAGGACCCGTCAAGATGTATGTATATGACGAGACAGCGACTCCGAAAATGACCCATGAAATGAACGGACCCCAAGTTAAGATGATGACGTAGGTATATGACGTGACAGCGACAGTTATGAACCCGTTACCTGCGTCCTGGGCGGCTCGTCCTTAACCTCTGCGCCCTCGTCCGCTCGCTCCTTCCCTCCTTTCCCCTGTAACACCCCCGCCACCGTCACTAACGAACTAGCATGCGTTTTGTAGGTGCTTGCAATATCTATGTATGTTCTTATGGTATTTTTGAGAATTGATAAGTGACATAGCTCTAGAACATTATGTTGCTTTAAAAGTGTATTTTGACATTTTACCGAAGATTAGTAGATATTTTTACATCATACTATGTGCTCACGACTGTAATACACGAAGGGGTAGTCAGAGGTGACTCGCACACGAGTCACCCGCTTTTTGCTGTACATATTAAAACTCAAGCATAGATCGCGAGCCGTATCGCCGTATAGATACTTATGTTTATTTAAACTTCAAAATAATACAGAGGTGACATCGATGCAGCTAGTTCATTCATTATGATGACCACAAACCCAAACGATTGATAGAACCTTTTCGATATTGCAAGCAACTAAATACATGCTATCAACACAGTGTATACTAAATATTACAAAAAACTGTGGGGTCTCTCCATATTAGGTTACAAAGGTCACTTTACTGTGCTCGGTTAGATTAGTTTAGGTGATGACAACATACGTGGGTGTGTTTAGAGATTTTGTATCCTAATCGTATGGTAGTAGAAACTAGAATTTAATGAAATAGAAAACGATATCGGTAAATTATAAAAGGCAAGTATCAGCTGAAACAATCTATTTGCTTTATACTTAAGCTTATTTTGAAAATGAAATATGTAATTGCAAAATTACTATAATTTTTCGGCAGTAAATGTAGAAAGTATTTGCTACGTAATAAAATTGCTTTACGCGTAATCATATGTATTTGAATGTATGAAAAAATATCAAAGAGTTTCAATAAAAGCCCTCAAAAAGCGTGTATGAAACTAGTTTTCAAAATAATGAGTTTTGTACAAATCGACGCGCACTGTGAAAAAGTATAATGATCCAAAATAGGTCTAAAAAATCAACGGAATAAAGTCTAAAGTCAAATAAAAGGGGAAAACAGAGGAACCTTCCATGGCGACTCACCAAAGAGGCCAGCTGGTATTGCAAATATGTATCCTATTGAAATAGAAAAACATATTATAAAATTATCCGGAAATGGGGAAGGAAACTGGCGAAACTCTGGCAACACTCGGGTATAACTAGCCAATCAGAGGACAGATTATTAAAATGGCTACTGAAACGGCCAATCAGAGTAGAGCTTTAGGTGCAGCCATCTGAATTTAGTTTTGCGTTTTCTTTCCCATTGTAAAACAGTTAGTCAAACAAAACGAATAGGTTTTAGTCACATTTACATTGTGCTACCGGTCCTGTGAGTGTATATTTCTGTGTTATTTACTTATTTTAATTTATTAAGCTAATATTATATTTAACATAAAAATATAATAGTATCCCCACTTCCAATCTACACGTTCACTCACACAACACTTTACATTTTTACCCAAAAAATGCACGCATAAAAGAGCTAGAAAAACGTTATTTTCAAATAATATATTCACGTTACAGCAACCACAATATTGCTTCATCTCACCTGTCATATAATTTTGCACAACTCGAACCAACCAATAGCAATCATCAAATAACAAATAACGTCGCAAGACTACCAATCAAACCACCGCACACACAAGCAATTTAAAATCGGAACTGTCAACCGTCATTCTAGCTCTTTCCCTCGCACCGAATCCGCAATTTTCTACTTCACTCGACTCACCCTCGTGACGGCTTGCAGGAAGGCCTGTTGGCCCAGTTGCTGTCTCTGTCTGTTCACAGCCAGCTCCATCCTATGTTTGTCCTGCTCTATCCGTCTGCGTTTCTCTTCTAGCTTCAGTCGAATGTTGTTCAGTTGGGCGGCCATTGCTCCGCCCGCTGACGTGTCGTCTGAGCTGAGAGCGTCGTCACCGTCTAGAATGTTCCGTTTATATTTATTTATTTATTACAAATATTGTGTGTTCATGTTGGTGAGCTTATCTACTATTGGATATAGTTTGTAAAATACACTTTCGTTTTTCTTTTATAATTATGTTACAATTGAACGTACGAGTTTGTATGGTTATAGACGTATCTACTTCGGTTGCCATGCTTGACTATCTACTATACTAAGCTATGGATTTAGTCCATCTCTCTACTCTGCTCTAGCTACTGACAAAAGCAAAACACAAGCTTTCTTCACCATCATAAATGCATTTGCGCAATCACTTTTTAAGATTTACTTTTTACTTACAAAAATTAAATTATACTTAATTGATCGTCATCATTCTCTATACTTACCATTACCTACTTACAATTTACTAAAATCTACAATAATTATGGATAGGATACGGGTATAACTGGCAGATGCAATTAATTATGATTTATATTTTCTCTCTTCACTTTATTACTGAGAGAACCTGTCTAAGCGCAGATACCAATTGAAATACACAATAACATGTTGTGTCTGATTGCCCAATGCCTTTAATATTACCGCGCGCAACAGCCATATCTCTTACTCCCGAATAGACCTTAATTTCTCAAAAAACAGTCATAAGGCCGTATAGAGATGCTATAAATATCTTACTCGGCTGCAACTCTTGCTGCATGTACTGCTGCTGCCACGTGGTGACGGCGGCGGCGGGGGGCGCGGCGTGCGCGGGGGAAAACTGCAGGGCTTTCCGACCCGGCACCTCCGACTGCTGGTGACCTGGAATTGAAATGGAATGGATAGCAGATGAGTTACTTAAGTTGGACATAAGAGAAGGGAACAACTGTTACAATAAGTGTTACTCGTTATATGTAGTAGGGTAGCACACGATACAATTTGGCGTCGAGATTCACCTTGTAGTTTTGACTTTCAAAACGCATTTGGGAATGTGGTGTCTTTTTACACATAGGTGCGAGAAAATTGCGTGGGTCTGGAGTTTAAGGGTACAATATTTTTTTTACATAGCATTCAGACAGTGTTTTTCCTTTCAGTCATCAGTAGATAAGTTTTGTAAAAATCTCTCGTACGAAATACATTACAAATCACAACCTACCTTGATCACCATTACTCCTGCCTCTGTTAACATCGGCGAAGCTCATCTTGCTAGCATCCCCGTCCGTGCTATCCCGATTATTAAGGAAAAACCCATCTCCACCGCCTTTGCTACTAAAACTGCTGTAATTCTGTTTGAGCGTGATCGCGTCGCTACTGAGTTGTCTCTTGATAGGGTAGTAGGGTTCCGTATCGTTAGTCTGTGGGTTCTGTCGTGCTGGTTTGTCGTCGTGACTACTGCCGTTCTGGAAGTCTCCGTGGAAGAACTGTATGGAGCCGCGAATATCTTGTCGGGACGAGCGCAGCGGCGGGTTGTAGTCCACCGCCACTGGACCTGGAACAAAAATATTTTTAGATTAGAATACATTTTAAGGTTACAAACGCTTGCATTGGACAACGTGTGTCTAGACAGAAATGGCGACCATAGGCGAATGTTGCAT
The DNA here is from genome assembly GCF_932276165.1 of Plutella xylostella. Taxonomy (NCBI): domain Eukaryota; kingdom Metazoa; phylum Arthropoda; class Insecta; order Lepidoptera; family Plutellidae; genus Plutella; species Plutella xylostella. Next base: position 1,593,484 of record NC_063984.1, on the reverse strand, counting down.
TCATGAAGAATGTTAACGAGGATTCGGAGAGCGTCCTAGCCGCTACATACAAATAAAGACTGAACGACATAGCACGCATGTATAACGCATGGCAACGCAAGGTTTTCACACACTCCGGACCTCGGTAGCTATAGAATCAAAGCGTCCATCTTTGCCAGGGCAAAATGAGCCTCATCTTACAACGAAGTCTTAACTAACTAAGGACTTACCAGCAGGCGCACTAAGCTATAGAATCGAAGCGTCCATCTTTGTCACTCGGAAACTAACTAAAGTCTTAGTTTAACTAACCGGCAGGCGCACTAATCTTCCTCTGCGGCCCAACAGTAGCGAGCTCCTTGGCGGGGTGGCGGCCGGCGAAGTGCAGGCGCTCCTGCGAGCCGCCGAAGTTCTCCACTGTGAGCTGCGAGTCGCAACATGTGTCTAGACCACAATGGCGACTAATCTAAACCATATTATGCCACCGTTTCTAGATAAAGAAGAAAACCCACCAGCTAGATAAGACACTAATCTCGCACAATCTAACGCAAAATGCGCGCATAGCCGTAGCGTACTAGCACCCGTTCGCTTCTATTAGTGTGCTATTCATCGTCATCGCATTCGCTCTTCCGACCAGGTCGCGCCAATTGGGCGCTTAGTGCGTTGACCTTTATTTCTACATAGCTGTAAATAATTCTATCTACTTACCGGCAGGAGCGCTAATCTTCCTCTGCGGCCCCACAGTAGCGAGCTCCTTGGCGGGGTGGCGGCCGGCGAAGTGCAGGCGCTCCTGCGAGCCGCCGAAGTTCTCCACCGTGAGCTGCGAGTCGCAACATGTGTCTAGACCAAAATGGCGGCTAATCTATTCCATACTATGCCACTGTTTCTAGATGCCCAAAGAAGAAAACCCACCATGCAGCTATAAGACACCAATCTGGCACAATCTAACGCAAAATGCGCGCATAGCTATAGCGTACTAGCACCGGTTCGCTGCTATTAGTGTGCTATTCATTGTGATCGCATTCTCTCTTCGGACCAGGTCGCACCAATTCGGCGCTTAGTGTGCTATGACCCTTATCCTACAACAAAAAAGCCTATCAACTAACCAGCAGGAGCGCTAATCTTCCTCTGCGGCCCCACGGTAGCGAGCTCCTTGGCGGGGTGGCGGCCGGCGAAGTGCAGGCGCTCCTGCGAGCCGCCGAAGTTCTCCACCGTGAGCTGCGAGTCGTCCGAGATGGAGGAGCGCCGGGAGCGCCGCCCCGTGGGCACCTCGCGCACCTCGCCGTAGTTTGAGGGGCGGCCGGCTGCGGTTAGGTTTGGATCTGGTGGGGAGAAAACGGAATTAGGATACTGAAAGTATACCTAGACAGGATTTAAGAAGACGCTGTAGTAGCTGGAATTATAATGATGCATTGTTACCTAAGGTATGAAACCACCTTATACATAGACACCCTTTATAGTTTCAGATGAGAGGTTTGGCGCCTAAGCATAGCGAGGGCGCCATTTGCCTTATGAACTTTGCTCTCTTATAAACATACCTGCGTCACCGTCTCGCCGGCTTACAGGCACTATATAGTGTGGGGTTCCTCTACCAACAACTATCACTCGTGGCCCTTCAGCACACACTAACCTGCGTCCTCCAGCCTTGCCACCGTCGCCAGGGTAGTGACCCCTCTCCCCCGGTGCACTACGAAGTGCTCGCGCTGCGGCCCCTCGCTCCCGACTCTGTATACATACCTGTATCATCGTCTCGCCGGGCTACAGTCGCTAGTGTGGGGTTCCTCTACCAACAACTACCACTGTACACTAACCTGCATCCTCCAGCCGCGCCACCGTCGCCAGTGTAGTGACCCCTCTCCCTCTATGCACCACGAAGTGCTCGCGCTGCGGGCTGCGGCTGCGTACCCCCGCGCCTTACACCTGACGCCTAAACGAAGCGAGGGCGCCAATAGCCTTAGCTCTCTTATAAACATACCTGCGTCATCGTCTCGCCGAGTTACAGACTAATTAGTGGGGTTCCTCTACCAACAACAACCACTGTCACACACTAACCTGCGTCCTCCAGCCTTGCCACCGTCGCCAGGGTAGTGACCCCCCTCCCTCGATGTACCACGAAATGCTCGCGCTGCGGGCTGCAGCTGCGGCGCTCGGGCGTGGAGCAGGCGGAGCGCCCGCGCCGCGCCGCGCCGGACCCGGGCCGGGCCACTGCGGGGGAAGAGGGGGTAAATATATAAGGTTCTAAATGAGTTAGGTACGGAGCAGTGATGTGAAAATTAGGGCAATTAAGTGAAGCCTAATCTGAAGCGAGCTACGGAGGCGCTTTGTGACTGCTGATTTAGGTAAGTATATACTAACAATTCTTATGCTTTTGTACTTTTTAGATCATAGTCTTCTTGATCATAGTATTAAAAGGTAATTTACTCGGAATTCATATTTAATACTCTTACTACTATTATTAAGTTACTTGTACCTATCTGATTGAGACAATAACATATTTATCAGAAAATATTAAACATAAAAAGTCTTGTTTAAATTAGGTAACATAGCACAATCCTAAATATGGTGATGTGGGAGGGAAATTAGCCATTCACAATATCACATGCCACTAGCACTGAAACTCCTACTTACACTATTAATTTGCACCTAATATTAACTTGGTACACTTAATTATAGAGTATTTAGATATTTTTTTATTAAATCTAAAAACTGATAATTTTTATTAAACATAATCCAATAAAAAAATTAAAATTCATAAAACTATTTTCAAATACAACACGACAGCCAGATCAAAATCTTTAAAATGATCTTATGTAAGGCCAGTTCCAATAAAGGCCACGGATAGACTGATGATGAAACTCGGCTCGCGTTTAAAAGTGTCATCTCGACTAATTTGGACACCCTGTGGGTTTGATTTGTAGCGGCCATAAACTGTCGTGTTGGTTTAGTAGATTAAATTTAAAATATTATTGCTTTTCTTTATGATATATTTTATTGGAAACTAATAAGTGTCGTTACGTGGCATTTGAAACGAAATTTGTCTCTTTTGCTCTATAATGTATCATCTATTTAAGATTAATATTGAGCAATTGTGCAATCGTGCATATAAATACCTCAATCTAAAAGTACCTACAAGATAATTTGTGTTTTACTACGGTCGGTGTTAGAACTAATTCAGCTTATTATTCGGGAGTCCTGAAGACATAATGTCAAGACCCCAAATTTTTTATTCAAACTGAAAAATAAATAAACATGCAAAGCGAAAAATAACCCAAAGCCAAACCAAGGAAGGAAGAACCATAATAAGCAAGTTAAGTGTTAGTAAGTACGAATAAAAAATTGTAATTATAGAAGCAAGCTACACAATCACAAAACCATTATAATACATATTACTTATTATACCTGTAAGAAAATAATATTAGGAATTTACTACACGTTTACAGGACAATCACAAATGTAAGTAAATGTCAACACAATGCACAAACCGAAAAATAAAATAGATTCTTAAAACCACTTTGTTAATGACTCCATAAAAAGGCTCTAAAAGAGCAACCATGTAAATGTGGTAAATATAATATGGTAGATACTTTATGTGAAGAAAACATGGGTAATAATGATAACCACACATAAAAATATGCAAACCGGAAAGATAACATCAATTATTTAGTAGGAATAGTTGACACAACATGGAACCCAGAATAAAAAGAAGGCACAATAATACGAAAACACCAGACAAACATGACAAAACAAGTGAAGTTAAAACATACAGGGAAGGAACTTGATTACAAACACATAGGGACAAAGATACAGACCCCAAAACTTAAACCCTTGATATGAATGACCAGTGGGTGGGTTGTGAAGATGCAATCGTGAAAACACCAATGGAGACACAATGTGACACATGTACCCATGACGGTCGAATTATGAACAAGAAATTATGACCCACACCTACAATGAACACCACGAACAGGAAAGGATCACATTCCTATAAAACTGCAAGGATAACAAACAAGTGACGATGTAACACACACATGGAAGAGCCGTGTGAAGTGAACTACGGTGAAGATCTACCACGCACACACACAAACACAAAGACATTGTGGTCTAAATAGACGCCGCATACACTTCACCATTGCATACATGGCAATATTTCATATAGAACCCCTGAAGCCAATTACTATACAAGCCTTATTGAGTGAAGACTACTCGTCCTCGCTCCTCTCAACATATCGTCTATCACAGTCATGTCAGCGGCTATAATAATCGCACACTTGCTTTTTATTCATACAGAAAAAATGTGAGCATGAACTTGTTCATAAACTATTCACATAACAGTTTAGATTGTGCTCTCAGTTTGATTATTTAGCGTTTAATAAAAACAAGGCGACCGATTTCGATGTCGTCTAACTTCTGTATCCGTTGAATCTTTTCATTATTGAATGTGCGTATGCGGCGTCCATCCAACCACGTGTGTCCAGCCAACATAGACCTCTGTATACCTGCAAAGGGCTCGCCCAGGTCGGCCCCGGGGCGCAGGTCGGGGATGCCGAGCGGCGGCGGCGGCGGCAGGCGGCGCGAGCGGCGCACCCCGTGCTCGTTGCACTCGCCCGCCTCTGTGGTCAGTGGAGTGTCACCCTACACGCTTTGCTTCGGGGTGTTAAAGTTATGTTGGTTGGGAAAGAGGTGTAACTGGGATGTAAGAGGTGGAAATGGCGAGGGGGAAAAGGTGGGATTGGGTTGGGAATTGAGTTTGGAATGGCTTGACTATGCAGGCTTGGGGATTTTGAGCGTTGGGTTGTTGCAGCTTGGTAATTTTTAGGAGTCGCGAGCTCGTGGTGAATGAAGGTCTGTTGTCAGTACGGTATGTATGGTCTGGTTACCCTATAGTCCTACACGCTTTACCATTTTCAACATCCAACTTTTGAGTGTTGGGTCGTAGGGACAGAATTGGGAAAAGGGTTGGCTATGTTTACGGTGGTACGCTTTTTGCTTCTTTAGAGTTTACACTCGAGATTTGGAGCATATTTTTCAAGTTCCGGTGTTGATTTTACACTCTTTTTTATGAGAGTTAATTAAAAATAACGATTAGAAAAGAACTTACCGTAACAATTAAATAACATATTTTGTGCCAATCAATTTTAATACAATGTTTACCCAGATACCCCAAGTGCTCTTGAACTTTTGCATAAACGTTGCATAATTATAAACCCCGCGAGGACAACACAATAATATACCATAATTAAACAACATCAACGCAACATCCCAAAATGAAAATAATTTGCACTTCTTGCTAAGCGTTTTTTCATAAATGTATTGGTTTTTTTGTGAAAATGAGCAAAGCGAGACAGGGTGACAACATGAGCAGGAAAAAGAATAAAGCAACTTTCTTTTCCCCGCACTCCATTACAATAATACCCACAAATTACACTTACATCTATAAATATAAGAAATACATCATATAAATCTATATTACAGGTAAAAATAAATCGCACGAATATAGACATTTCAGAAGAAACGAAAGTGTATTTTACACAAAATGTATCTTTTATAATTGCAAATAAAATACAAATCTCGTCGAATATAGATTTCGACGAACCTTTAGAACCATTTAACTAAGATAATGCTGTTATTACAGTGTAGCAGTTGTTGAAATTTAAGCATTATTCCGCCGCCAAGAAGGTTCAATATAATTTTGGCATTAAAATTAGTTTGCTCAGAATCTTTGATATTATGACCACATACTCCCGTTTAGACTAATTGCATGCAAGGAGTATAAATTTAATTATCTTAGCTATTTGAAACTGTGAAATCATTTGAAGAAAGACCAACAAGAAATCAAATAAAAAATATACTTTACACGAATCAAATGACATCACGTTCAAATAAAGACCTTATCGCTATGTTAATCAATGGTAATTTAAGATGCACTCACCGGCTGTAGGGTTTTTGACACATTTGACTGGATGCACTTCCAGCATGTTGAAGAGATCCGCTAGCATGGCTATTAAATTTTGACGCATCGACCTGAAATTTAGATAATTATGGCATATTATTTCATGATCAGTATAAAAATATTATGTACAATTATTTTATACAGGTTTAAAATGCTTTTTTTTATGGAGCCAACAGTAAGTTTATGTGTTGTGGAAAAACGGATGGACACAGATTTCGTCAGCAAACTTCACCATTATTATAATCTTTTGAACCTCTGAGTCTAAAGTGATGACAATGTGTACATGGCCAACGAACGGCGTCTATAACGTCACCGTACAAACGAAACGAAACGAAACGAAATCGCGGTGCGTGTAGTGAATGGGGGGCTTAATATTAGTTCAATGCTTCTACCTCACATAAACACCAGCACCAACATACCCTCTCATATACGTGACATCTTCAGGCAGCATGTGGCAGACGTTGTGTGGCGTAGAAGAAAATCCTAGTTAAAATGCGAGTCGATGTCTCCACGCTGTAGTTGAATGCTTCTACCTCATATAGAAACCAGCACCAACATACCCTCTCATATACGTGACGTCCTCAGGCAGCATGTGGAAGATGTTGTGCGGCAGGTACTCGCTGCAGAAGCGGTGCACCAGCATCAGGTTGTGCAGGCAGTCCTGGATGGACACCATGCGGCCCACTCGCACCTGGGGGTAGGGGGGAATTAGGTGGTTTAGTTGTGTGCTTTGTTTACATTAATTTGTGATGTCCAGTAACTGACTCCAGTAACAGAAGCCTATCGTCAGATTAAAGGAAAAGACGCAGTAAATGTAGAAAGCGGAACGTCCACGTTGGCTCCCTAAACAGTCAGCACCTAACGCTAAAATTACTGGCTAACGCTTTCTCCACGATGACAAATCCTAGTCCAGCTGCAGTGATTGTCACCAACACGATATAAGCGAGCAATACTTATCTACATCTAGTGATTCCGGGCTTTTGCAGTTTACATAAACTATGTGGGCATCCATCATCATCATAACACTTTAGTAAATATATGCAGGCGACAGAAGAAAAGTCTATATTTATTAATGATCTTTTGTTAAACCCCTAAAGAGCTAAGAGTAAAGTGGTTACCTGCGAGCGTGGCAACGCGTCGGGGCAGTAGAAGGAGATGAGGGCAGCTAGAGCTGTACCGTCGCACATGTCTTGTAAGTTCTTCACCATCGGCACGTGGGACGACGGGTCCGGCTGGAAGGGAGAAAAGGAGGTTTTTAGTGGTAAGTAGCTGAATTGATTTATTTTGTAGGTCTTCCAAAGATGATGTCGATGGACAATGTAAATTGTAAGTTGGCAGGATAATTTAGCTCGTCGAAACATTAACAGATCGGCCAGATTGAGCCATGGTTTATGCCTTTACGCAACACTGACTGGCAGACCTCGCTCCCATGGACAATCCACTGACGAGCGGTCACTGCCTCCCATAGACCACCCAAGGCCGCTGAGTAGACTACATACCTCAGCCTCATTAAGTTTCCCCGCAGCAGCATTCACCCAGCACACCAGCCCGTCCTCATGAGGCACGCCGCTCCCCGGCGCGGGCGGCTGGTAGGCGCCGAAGCGCTGCGCCGCCGCCGCCACGCGGTCCAATGTAACAACTTCACGCGCGTAAAGAGACATTAGTGATTCTATGACTGTCATGTGGGCGCTCTGGAAGTGGAAAAAAGGGGGGTTATAAATTGCGAGTTAGTTAATTTGTCGTCGACACGATAAGAAGATACTATAATTACTATCAGCAGTTGTCCGCGGACAGCGGTCTGGAAGATGATATGGTGGCCACCAATATTTATGAAACACCTCAGGCACTATATCAAGTGGTAGTGACGTGACGTGACTAAGTTTATGATGTTTAATTAACTGAGTAAATATTTTAATGTATATTTTCATGTGTTAAGTATAGGCCATGCCATTATCAAGGGTAAATTTCACCCAGAAACCCAAAAATAAATGTTCTAAAAACAGTACATTCAACAAGTAGAACTGAAAATGGTATGTTTTCACGATATAAAAAGACTAAACCACAAAGTTAAGTCCTGATAAAATCTTTTAAACACTGAGTCCAAATATACTTTACAAAGGAAATACTACAGAGGTAAAATACAATAGTCTTCACATAGAAGCATACCTAAATAGATAACAATACCTACCAATACTCTATACTGCAAATATTGTAGTGTGATATAATATTATGTACTGTTTTGTTTACAGAACAAGCTACTTATTATATCCAAGCTCCGTACTATATCTTCTGCGTGTAGACAAACTACTAACTGGATTGAAGTTTTTGGCAAAATGCCTGATTTCAAGTTGGAGCCGCAAAGCGCTGGCGGTATTTCCAAATGGCAGTCTAAATCTTAGATATGAACACAATAACACCGCTGATCCCAGTTAAAATGCGGGTAATTTTCATGGTTCTCCACTCTTTAATACTATGTGGTTATGTTATTTTCGTCTGTAATTACACTTACGGTGGTGTCTTGAGTGTTTCAAATTAAATAATTACTTTTAAATGCTAAACCTTGACATTTTGCTCATTTGGCACCCGAGTTATATCTACAATAGCCATGCGACACTATTACATTGCGAGGCGGTTATTATTTATAAGAACTTTTATGTATCTATTTAGTTAAAGAATAACAAGTGGAACCACATAAGACTTCGTCCGATTATTTTCTTATAAGTAACTCTTTCAGATCTGCAAGTGACAGTGGATCATATTTGGCGAGTAGCCATTAACGGTCGATACGAGTACTTCAGTGGTGTGGAGGACAATTGGGAGATGTGTCTTTTTTTTTGATACCGTAATTAATAAAGAAGACAAACGGTAGCCGGTAGTGGTTTAATAATGAATACAGACGACAGAATCCAGCTTCTAGCTAGGAGTACATCTAACAGTGAAAGATTCCTTGCTGATAATAAAACACAACGCTGCTAACCTAAAAAACATCAAAACAAAACACAACTCACCATCCTCAGCGGGTTATTCTGTATCAGCTGGCGGGTCCACTATATATCGTCACCCTTTCCTGGCTATGGTCTACACTACAGGATGTTTCAGTGGTTGGGGCTGTGGTAGTTAGCCTTAGAGGCGTACCTTTAACCAGGTAGGCGGTAACCACTACCGTAAAGAAGGAGGCGGAAGTCAATGAAAGCTTCATCCAGCAGTCAACGATTATGCTTTTACGCTGCTAACCTATCCTAACGTCATCGAAGAAACGGTTTATATACTAACCATCCGCAGCGGGTTATTCTGTATCAGCTGCGTCTCCGTCAGCGGGCAGTCGGGCGGGTCCACTATCGTCACCCCCTTCCTGGCCATGGTCTGCAGGATGTTCCAGTGGTTGAGGCTGTGGTAGTTGGGCTCCGAGTACATGTTGGCGAGCGCGAGGCAGTACAGCTCGGCGTTGGCCAACCCGCCCACGATGGGAGGTTTCAGGTGCTCCTGGTCCTGGAAGGAGAGAAGTGGCTTTAGGTTTTTGTTGGGTTATCTTTAGTTTGGGCGAAGGCGCCTAGTTAGGTAGACCTAGATGGCGGGACGACCATCACAGGTTTTTGGAGGGTGAAGCCAGAGGACCGAACGAAAAGAACGTGTGGAGTTGGAGTAAGCATGGGGAGGACTTTGCCCAACAGTAGGACACAACTAGGTAAAACAGACTAATAAAAAAAATAGGTTCTTAGTTCTTTAACCAAGAAGATCCTAGATTAGCTTTAGTGTTTGTCATCGACACGCTAAGGAGATCGTTTCCAATTCGAATAATATCATAAACTGTAACATATCGTCTTCCTATTTATTAACCTCTGTTAAGCCCTTTTTATCTTGATCTCCACTTCTTAAGGGTGAGGTGAGATGAATAAATAAGTAGGTCATGGAAATGTAAAGTACTCTTTTTTTACTCGAGTGTATACAAAGTCGTTGTAAAGGTTATTTTATTACATAAAAGCCCTACATGAGGAGGCACGAGGCACCTCCTTGGATATTTGACCTTAAGCAGAACTCAATCAAAACAATATTATGCAAGGTTAAATTTTGTCAGTAGTTGGGCCGGAGCCATGTCACCTTATGAGATTGCAATACACATACCTAGTACGCCTACCACGGTGCAATTTTTCTTTTATAAAATATTTTCAATTTTTGTCCCTGTTTCCTTTCATATACTTAAACAACAACCTATATTCGTCGCGATCTCTGATAAAAGTTCACTCTAAATTCAAGCTTTTCGTAGAATTTGTAGCGACGTGAAATCAAAGAAAATATTACTTTAATTATTTCTGAGCTTCGTTGCCAGAATCAATTTCCACTTTTAAGCTACCCTGGTATTTAGATTGAAGTAATTTATTACCACAACCGTGTTGGTACTTGATAAACTATAAGTGAATTCTTAGCAACAGGTTAACCTGAATAGCATGAATGGAATCTATTTAATAAATCATTATGTTTTATTGTACTTACTCGTATTAGTAAGTAGATTCGTCAATAACATTTCCTTTACCTACCTTTCCTTAAAAAAGCTTCTCCAGTTTGTTCTTTGCTATTATTTTTGTGTCTAAGGTCTATTTATCGTTCGCGTACCTTTTTTTACTTTCAGAACACATACAACACATTCTTGGCTCATTCAAAATGTAGCGTCTCAGAATAAATCTCGCAAACATCCTGAATTTTATAGCCAAGTTTAAAATATGTTATTGAAAAGGTCGCGACCTCATATTAAATAGGTCACCCCTGGACACTACATGCATATTTCAAGTAGAAGGGCAATAAAAATGCTTTGACGAACGTTTAAGAGGAATTTAATTCACATACAAGGGAAGAGGGGAAAGTTGAAAAACAATTACCTACTGTGAGATTAAAAAAGATTTTTAATTAGTGCTTATGGGGCCGTATAGTCGTTAAGCCTAGTCGGAGGCCTTCGGGCGGCTTGAAAACATCTGACAGTCGGGTTGCCCACTTACCCGACAACTCTCTCAGCACAAGCTTGCTCGTGTTGGGGTCCACCAACACGCACTTCGCCAGCGTGGTGGACTAGGCCTAAAACCCTTATTTCATTGGAAGGAGACCCGTGCCCCAGCAGTGGGGACGTAATGGGTCGTGATGATGATGATGATGGGGCCGTATTTAGGTCACCACAACTCACATAGAAAAATCTAATTTGCTCGAATGAAATTATCTTATAACATTAAAAGATACGACGCTGACAATTACCACAGTGAGATGAAGAAAAAACCTTTTAATTAATGCTCATTGTACCGTATTTAGGTCGCATGGAACAAACAAAACTAGGGGAATGTGACTGTTTCTATTAAAAGGAAGGCTACCTTAAAATATTTAACGACCTCACCTTTATTTTGCTCTACATCTTCACATTTTAATGTGCATTGCGTACATACGTTTCCATTTTACCAGATAAATAAGTATTATGTTTTCTCACGTTTCACTCAAGTGGAATACGATTGGAGCGTTTATGGCTCCTATATTTCCTGTTTCCGTGGAGGAGACCTCTGAATATAATACGATCGGAGTGTTTATGGCTCCTGTTTTTCCCGTTGCTAGGAGGAGATCTCTCAATATATTATGTACGGGCCCCGAATTCATCAAAGTCTCCTGACTTATTATTTAGGGTAAGGATCAATTTCATTAATTACAATGCACATCTTAATATTATGTAGCATTAGAAAAATGAAGGCCCATTTTGTTTAGGTACTATACTACGATCCTGTCTATTACGAATTAAGACCCCGACTCCTTGGAGGAAGTTAGTTGGCGGAATCCATCTCGTTAGAAAAATACCTATGTTCCTTGGCGGAGTCTCGAAACAAATGAAGGTGAATCATGCATGAAATCTTGGCCTAATGTGTCGCCCTGTGTGCTCACAGGTAAAGCTGAGACGGAGCTGGCTGGCTAGAATCTAGCTCGAGTGATACTGCGTCACAGTTCTATAAGCGGGGTGGCCGTGCCCTTGTCACAGCGGGTGTGGCCGGCTAGACTCAAGCTGTGTGACGTCACCGACACGCGATAAACATGGTTATGTACATTATGGAGGTATATTAATGTAGTATTTCACAGTAAAAGTATAATAAACAATGGCGTTTAGTGGAGTTTTCTGCTGATTTTTGATATAATTTGTCCTCTGAGGTCGGCCATTATGCGTGAAATACTTATGGTATAGCTGTTTAGCCACCCAAGCTTACACTAACAAGCCAGTAGACGCCACCTGGATTACTAGGAGAAACCCCCGAGACACTAAAATTTTCTAGTATTTATGTAATAAGGACTATATATTTCTGAATGTAAAAATATAAACTTATAATGATAGCAACGACCTTGTGCTAAAATTACTCCAATGTAAACAAACATAAAGTGACATAATCGGTGTTAGCATCGCAATAAACGTAAATATTCGCAATGCTCATAACCTTACAAGAGTTACAATAAGCTAGACATTCCAAGCCAAAAGAGCATAGGCGTTCTTTGCCTATCAATGGAAGGGTCGCTGTGATTGGCTGTTGAAAATAACAAGGTGACACTATACAAACACAACCATATCATCAATATAACAAGTTTTCTCAGTTCAACCTACTTTGTGAAGTGTGCCATAATTATATTAGATACCGATGTAGGCATATCGACCGGCGGTACTTTAAAGCTGTGGGTAGATGGCCATTTCAAAATTTGAATAGCAAATTGACCGTTGCAACACCACATTCCTTTGAATTCAACATTTCCCATATAAAAGACCATGAACCAACAGGCAGAGCTGTAGAGTTCGTTCAAATCAAAACCTTGGTTTTAGCTTTCTGTACTACTTAAACATAAACAAAAAATACACTTGATTAAGTAATTAACAGTGACGCATTACCCTGATAATGGACTCGCTTAATTACTGAAAATGAAAAGGACAAAACGTTTAGCGAATGATATTATGGCCGCCCCGATTCTAGCGGCATTCCAGAAAATTCATAATAACGAGAGATATGCACGATCTCACTTCGAGAATAGTCTCCGAGGGTCACTTTATCTTACGAGAAATTATGTTTCGGACCACGACGGTCGTTCCAAATTCGGTAACCAAGACTCTATCTCGTTGCATTAAACGTACCAATCGCATGACAGAGTTTGATCTTTTGTGTTTTTTTAAATAGAGTAACCCTCATGTGGTTGAAGTCAGCGAAAAAGCTGTTGAAGACAGTATCGATCTACTCGCTAAGAGCTCTTTTGTGGGAGTATTAATAATGGAATGCTTCATCTCGTCTGCACATGCTCAATGCGGGCAAAATTGCCGTAAAATAGAGTGCGGTAGCCCTGACCTAGCCAAGGAATGCCATCCCAGGAATGTAGATTTTGTGACGCCATGGGTTCCGTGGTCACGGTAAATGTGACATGAGTATGACGGTAAGTTATTGTCCCCAAGAACATAATAATAGGAATAATATGTGTCCTACCCATGTTGATATTAGGTATAAATATTAATTTAAATGTTAAGATTAAAAAGATATGCAAGCAATATGGTACAATATGGATTTCAGAATGGCAATTTTATTTTAGTATGTTCGAGATTAAATGGCGAGATACATAATAATACGGCATTAATTTGCAGACGTTTTCGTCGGCAATTTTGTCGGTCAATAAACTTGGTGCTTTACATACGGGTCATCGTTCTACGATCTAACATAATAAACCTACCTTAGCTAAAATATACAGCACAGAAATTAATAGGGAAATACTATTTACTATTCATTTGCAAATAAATATATAGAATTTGCAGAGTGTTGGAAAAATTCACCTGCTTTCGTTGAGTTCATGAAATATATTTTCAGTATAGTAAAATAGTGGTTTCTATAGTCTATAGACTCTAGAAGAGTTAAAGCTGGCAAACAGTTAGACAAGTAAGTAACAGTAACATAATATATTTAACTTTAACCTTTGACGACGACTGCTGTTGTTCTAGTGAAAAATTAATCTTTCTGCCAGTGTGTACCTTATTTTGCTGTTTAAAACTAATACAAATATATTTATATAGAGTCTAAATATTTAGAGTGCATAGAGAAAAATGTGGGCTATAAGTTCAAGGAACTAAGTTATGTTATAAGATTTATGACTTGACCCAAATAGTTATTAAAAGTTCCAAGAATATCGCACATACCCCATTATAAACAGCGTGTTCGTTTGTACATAATAATGGTTTTGTAGAAATGGGAGTAAAATAATAAATGAATCAAAGGCAGATCGAAGTTAAGTTTCTAATCCTTATTATAATTATAAAATTATCGAGTTTCATAAAGTCATTCATATTTTAAATATAACAAGTAAAACAATAAAATGCGTGAATCATAACATCGTAAATGCAAGCGGTATACGTGAGGACATCCCTCCACCTCAAATTGCAACTGTACGTAAATATAAATAAGAGCTATTTCTAAGTTTTATATAAACTTGATTCAGTCCAGTAATTCCGTATGACTCACTGATTGAATTGAAAGCCGGTACAATGGACATCGTGAGAAAAGGGATAAAAAAATTATGAATTGAATTATCAAAAAAAGCACTTATTATAAAAGTCGTAACTAGGTTATTTTATTCATAAGTTTCATAACATTATATTGTGATTAATCAAGTGACTTTTAGTTTTTTCAAAATATTTTCACCTTAGAATTTAAATCATAAAAATATGTTGTCTACGCTACACCTATCTGACTGTTCAGTGACTGCTAGTAATTTAAGCTCAATTATCTGAAGATGAACTAATAAAATTGTGTAGACATGAATGTTTACCACAAACAAAATCATGAAAAAAATACACAATTCAAATTCAAAATTCGAAGACCAGCTGACACCAAGATGGCGGCCAGAAACAAAACGACAACGACTGTTTCCCATAAGCGGAAGTCCACCGTCTATTTATACATAAACGTGTCTTCATTAGCAGCTATTTATACATTCTTTAGTGAAAAACTCCCTGAAAGAGACCGCCGAAGCTATGCGGAACATTGCGTATACCGTTTCAAAAGGATTTTCAGTTCAGCTGTGATTCTGCTGTGAGATATTAAGCTGTCGACTTCCTGTCAAATATGTTAAGGGCAATGTTGATGGAAATAGCACGTTATACGGTTATGGTGTGTTTAATTCAGATTGAATTATGTTTATAAATGTTGAGAGTGACTCTCTTCTGCGATTAAGCAGATGAATAGAAACTCAAAGCGATATGGACTAAAAAGGCAGCTACAGTGTACTTCATTAATTTACATCATATATAATTACACACAACAACACTGACTAGTACACCTGCAAAAGCATTAATATAAAAATATCGTCAAAGTAAAATAAATTTGGCGAAGCTCGATGGACTCCTAATCTCATCAACCCCCGCCCACTGCTCCTGAAATCTTCAACTGAAACCCGAGGTCACTGACCTCAGGTTCAACACACAGGGCTCAGACATGGAGGTTGCTCAGAGAATACTTCACAGACGGCGACAAGTTATCAATAACCGCGCAAGGACTATTTATTGCAGTACAACGCAGGATGCCTGAAAACCTAACGCCGTCGTTGAAATTAGACCCTTACAACGACCACCGACATGTCAAGCACGGTGCCAGACCGAATTGTTAGACGTGTCCTTTACTATACTGAACTTTGTAAATAAATTGAGCGCAGGATAACAGATTGGTCTAGAGTTAAATATGTTGGAATGGTTGAAGCTCGTCTATAGAGGAGTAAGGGCTAAGTATGTGAAGATTGTGTTTCATTGAACACCTGATTGTGTATTCTATTAACATCTCATCCACGTGCCTAAAGAATATGGTTTCCGTGTAAGTGTTTGTAGCTCTTATTGAAATAAGTACAGGGTACAATAATGAACTGTTATGCCCATACGACGGTTATGTAAAATTTTGCATGAACGCGTCGTTACTAGTAGAATAAAATAGTTTACCGAAGAACTGAGTCTTGCTAACGATTGAAGTTGTGAAAATAAAATAAGTATTTATAAACTTCGCGTAAAAGTTTCTTCGGAAAAGTTATAAAGACAATCCAGAGTCCAGACATGTGTTTCTAGCAGCTACGAAATAAAAGCACAAGTTGCTAAATAAAACAATAAATGAGTCTTTATCACTTGGAAAAGGTGTAAATAGCTGGTTTATATTTCTTGGAAGACAGGCTGACTCCGTTACAACCCCAGTATGGCGATTGCAAAGTTATTTCGGTGGCAAAGTTCCTTAAACTCGTTCTCAATAACAGTTACTAATGGATATCCGCCGATTAAAGCGCTTTAGGGCCACCGTATACAGCCATTTAATTAGCAATAAACTTGCAGTTTTGTTTCGTTTTCTGCAATGTATTGGTATTTTAGTTGGGATAATGGTAGAAAGAATTGCACGACGATGGCTAAAATCTCACGTGGCCACTCCGTGTCTGAAGGACACCTCTCTAACTACAACCAGAAGACGCATTCTTGTTATCATTATTTTCAAAACTAGGTAAAGCACGTAGTTTTTCTTTTCAGAGCACTATTTTTAAACCACCAATAATCACCGTATTCCTCGACTTCCTTCTCTTCCGTCCGCGCTTCCTCCTCTTGCGCATTTCGGCGGCACTCACACTCGCACAATCCACGCACACCTACACGCACCTATTAGTATATTAAAGAGGTCACTAAGCATTGATCCAGGTGGAATTAAAGCTTACAGTTACACGGCACTCCCTGCTCCGTAAAGCATTTAGTTTCATACTGAACGTGATATGGTAGCGTGACTGCTGCCCGATCAATAGAAGACGAGGCGAAGGTTACATTTTTGCAAATATTACCCTATGCTTGGGTAATTGGACTTATGTTGGTATTATTGTTTTACTTTTCTTTAATAGATAACGGCATGGGGTTAGGTGGGCCAGCAAGGGGGAGACCAATTCGTGTTCTTAATACCCTTTTTCTAAAACAAGGCACGTTCGTTTTGCAACGTTTTAAACTACCAAAAGTGCTATAAGTAAATATTTTTAATCTTTTAATTTATAGTGACTGCAATTTGCTGAACATTTTGCTATACGAAGTTCTAAAACCGCAAACATGTTGGAAATCCAATACGTGTAACATTAGCTACTCCTTAGAAAAGCTAGATTAAATTGTTTTCTATAAAATATCAAGCAGCACTTCCACTAACCAGCATATTGCCCTACTGAAAAAAAGCAGTTACCTATTGTAAACTTGACGAGTTTGGGTAATCTGTGTTTCCGAACAGTTGAATCGATTTAGGGGTGCGTTTCTCAAAATTAGTTCTGCCGTCATCACTCATCAGCCAACTGTTGTCCTCTGCTGGGCTCTCCTAGAAGCGGTACCCACACAAAATTACGTCCTTGACCTTAGCTTTGGTTAAAGATTGATTAAATTAACACCATCGGAGGAGCAAAGAAATGGGCGGTGATGTCACGCGTCCTCACTGGCATATGCAATGATTTCATACTTTATGGAGGACCGTAAGCCTTGGTGACGGCCACAGTGCACGTAGGATTCGAGTTTTGCAATTCAAATTATACATGTGCGGTAGATGCCAAGACGCCCCTTTGCTAATTTATTTGGGCTTCTGTCTCGGTTAAATATGCTTATTGATATACGAGTATATTGTGTCAAAGGTTGTATACAATATTTCACAGGTTGTTGGTTTATGAGGAAAGCTGAGGACAGAGTGATTGCCCTCCTTGAAATGTACCTACGTGTGATAACCAAATTGTTTAATGAACAGGTGACATGTGCTTGCCGATAGATAGTAGATGATCCATAAATTACATTCAATTTATATAGAGTAGAGGTATGTGCATTTGTCCAATAGTAAATATTTCACAAAGGGTAGCCTGATCACAAGCAGTTTGTTCAACAGACAACCACCAAAACGTTCAGAGTGATTACGACACGAAACGAAATGGACTAAAATAAAAGCCGTGGCCTGGTATTGAGCGATCCACTACAAATAGGTCCGGGTAGAAAAGGGGTTTGAAATAAGTAGGACTTATTATCCCAACCTTGGCTCGATGCAATTTCTTTGTGCCTACGCCTGAGAGACAGATGCGTATCTTATCTTCTGTTACGTAAAAACACGACCAGCTGTGTAAAACAGTAGCGAAATACTTTTTGTTTTGAATTAAGTTAATTGCACAAGTTTCCTAAATAGGAACGTGGATGGACTATGTTTGTTCTGTACAGCTGGTGGGACGACCGGCACATTTTTAATAACATGCATTTGCTCTTAACAAGTCTAAAACTATACAGTATACTTAATTATCACGTTTCAGGGAAAACTACTTAATAATTATGATTCAATTCAGATTATTAATCTCACTATGTGGCCTACATTTGTGAAGTAGGTAAATTCAAAACATACCAATCCAAAATATTGGTTATCAATCTTGCTGAAAAATGTGTTGCGTGCTCCACGCTCGACTTTACATGGTATGATTACGACAAATATACTGAAGTCAGCATAAACTAAATTGACAAAATGTTAAGGATAATATTTTTTTACGAAGCTTGTGGAGGATTGCAATCTGTAAGTACCTACCGTTAATTTTAATGTGTTAGTGTGAAATGTAATAAAATAAATACTATAGTATACCGTATGCAAAGCAAAGCGTAAGTGAAACTTTAACAAAATACAAATAAACATTTGAATGCTAACGAAGTTCTGACGAGGAGCTAAATGTAAATATACGATCAAACAATGCCAGTGAAACTATTCACCGTGAGAATTCCAACGGTGTCCCGCGTCGAGGCAAACGAACTGTTATCTCTCTAAAAATAATCTCTTGACGTGATTTGTAGAGAAACCGTAGTCGCGGTTACGACATGCATTGATAATGCCGAAACACGCTTGAATGAAACTACATGTAAACTAATTATAGATGTACAAACAGAACGACAAGTTGATAGTAAGGTAAGCCGCGAATCCGTGCGTGAAGAATAAGTTGAAAGTCGGAATCACAAATTCACAAACAAGAGTAAACAGAACTTGGCGACTGAGCTCGGCTAAGACGACGTCTGATAAGTGGAACACGGAGCGGGTTAGTTAGGACATTTAATCCGCAGTAAACATCGTGAAAACAAGATCAAGATTTGCGGCACTGAAATGACAACACGATAACG
Organism: Plutella xylostella; assembly: GCF_932276165.1. Taxonomy (NCBI): domain Eukaryota; kingdom Metazoa; phylum Arthropoda; class Insecta; order Lepidoptera; family Plutellidae; genus Plutella; species Plutella xylostella. Next base: position 1,574,396 of record NC_063984.1, on the reverse strand, counting down.
TCGATCTCACTGAGTCGTCTTTTGTTTGATAACAGAAACTTTTATCTTTTGTTTTGATACACTTTTAAGTACTATCTGAATTTATTTTTATAGTATACCTACATACAGCAGTGTTTTGTACGTTATATGTTAATTTTGTGTGTACAAACCTCATGATCCCTGTAGAAGGGTTCCTGCAGGTTGTCCGGGACCCTGTTGTTGAACGCCTTCGACAGCAGCCACTTGATCGACGCCCGCTGCTTCGACTGCAACAAACAATACAAACTTTGAACAATACTATAACACTTCATACTTTATTTATTAATGTACAATACTTAATTACCAATATATCAGATCAATCAGAAGGAAACATAAAAAGTAGAAAAGGTGATGATCTTATTACTAAACATAGCAATCTCAACTCGGCAAATAAGTGTAAACGGTATAAAATAATTTTACTTTTTAAAGATTACCATCGAGAGAGAAGTAAATTATTCTAGCAATTCGTATAAATATCTGTGAATCGTGTAATCAGAGTCGAAACTAATTACAATGATCCGCATCAATAAACATCGTCAAACATTCGCGGCATGAAATACTGTACTGGTTCACAAACAAAATCCGTCTGATCCAAATATAGCTAATTAACTTGTACGTTTTGAAGCAGAGATTCATACTATTTTAAATGGAAATAAAATAGTACTTGAGAGGGACTTGGGAGTAGTAAATGTCAATAAAAGACGTAAGCATAACAAACTGAAAGTATCCTAGTTGAGGAACACACAAGTCGTAGCAGAGATATTTATGTCCACAACTGCTGTGGACAAGTTTACACAAACGAGAAAGTAAGATAGCAAACCTACCTAACTAAATGGGGCACATGTTGACACATTTATTGCATCTTAAACAAACCAATACGGATAGAAATATAGCGTCATAGTCATAACAGTTAGCTGGTTAACGGTGTACTTTGCACGCATTTGAATAGAGGATACATGAACAATTTGCGATGGTTGTCAATTGTGACAATTATTGCTGGTAACGACCAGCCAATGAACGCTTGTTTTGATCGGTTTGACAGTTCAAACGGCTTTTTCATCCTTGTTCTCATTTCGAACATAATTGAAACTGTATGAGGTAACAAATGAAGATCGTTACTGTACGGTTAAAATATTTTTAGTTTCTGGTCATTGCTTTTGTGTAAATGTTAAAGTAGATTCTATAGAGAATAAGAAACGTTTCATATGAGACACGTAAAACTACAATACATCAATGTAAATTTCGTTCATAAAGATGATTCAAATGAACTTTGTGAAGATGTGACCCTAAATAGGATTATCTTATATTCTACACTAGGGATTCATAATCACAAAGTTGTTGCTGTAGTAACAATGATCATTGCTCACGACTCGGTGAAAGCACGCGCAATGTCTCACTCCACGAGGCTCATGGTAGAGTCTCACTTTCTGCGCTGACAATGGACAAGTTAGCTATTGTTTTAGTTAGTGCTGGTAAAAGGTATTTTGTTTATGATAGTGGTGTTGATGGACATTATGAGTGGAATGGTTTCATTTCATTTATACTATTAGTATTACATACTTTTTTATTATTTTGGTCACTTTACGACGGAAAGTTTCCCTGAAAATGCACCTTCCGTTGTCCGAATAAATTTCGTGCGAAAGCGGGATAATCGAAGCCCTGCCGTATTGCTATAAATCATAAAAAAAAACAAATGATTACAACTGATCAATATCCAGTAAAAACTCGCAAATATTCTATAAAAAAATACCAGTCTCTTCCATCCACCAACAAGCTATCAGACAGTTGGATCTTTAACGACCACAAATCATAACCGCTCGGTTGGCGCGTGCCTCCGCATGCCGCTACAGAAATAGCCCTCCGCGACACTCCGGAATAGGAGCCCACCGACAAGAAAGGATCGACATCATCCCATCCCATCTCATCCATAAACAATCGTAAGAAGTGAACTACATCAAACAGTCTTGATCCAGTGTACTCGTACTAATTGACTTTGTAAACACGTGTTTGGTATTGAGTTATTTTTATATAAGTAAATAAAGATTTTATTGAGGATGTAGGTACTTTACATTATGATATTTAAAGTTGTCTAAACATAGGTACTAGACCATTGTAAAGTGTTCAGATGGGGGTACATTTCATGTCATAGGCATTCATAGGCACCAGTTAAATAGTCAAAGGGGTAAATTGACGTAACGGTAAGTAAAATATGTGTAAATATTAAAATTTACACAAACTATTTGGGAGCCCTACAACCCGGTGAAAACTATCAGCTTATTCCATATCTATATTTCATAGCAAGTCAGCAGAATTAAGCCAGATTTCTACAATACACTTAATTGTTACGGTATCGTCCATCAATCTCGCACACAAGATGACTAATGAAAATAATGTAGCTCATTACAAGGAAGATGCAAGCACCAAACCGACTAGAAAGTATGAAAGTGAAGACTTGAGAAACCGGTACTTTATTTTAAGGGGATCCCTAAAGCTAAAATGCTAAAGTCGGCTTGATATACTTGATTAGATTGGAAAAACGGTGGCTTCTATCACATTGATAAAAATATATTTTGTAGCAGAGGGTATACTGAACATGTTAGTTGCTTATAAATTGGTGCAGGATTATAATAAGTATGTTAAAAAAAATTGCAAACACACCATGTCTTTTGCCATTTTTTGACTTATTATGAAAAAACCCTCAAAATCAGAGGGCCCATTTTCATGGAATCTTATATGTATGTGTAGGTAATTAAATTCTTAACAAAGTTACCTTAAAGAGTTGGATTTAATGGACCAGAAGTCAACTTTTTTTGCAAAAAACTAATAAATTCCGGTTTAAAAATGATGACACCGTGACAGATTTCAGATTTCTTCAGTCGTCGCCCTGGTGGCGGCCTGTTAGGAGCGATACCCACGCCATTTTATTTTTTATCAAATATTTCACAAAAACTGATTAAATCAACAAATTATGACTACAAGTATTATTATACATATGCATTTGCTATGGAAAGTTAATTTTCTAATCATTTTAGATGCAGAAAAGCCGAAAATTCTTAGAAAACATTTCGCCTTTTCGATTTGTTTACATTTTTTACTATAGAGTTACAGATGCATAGATAAAGGTAAACATTGCACATAATGACACTTATTAGATTCTCCGAATAAGAACTATACGGTCAATGCAGTATGCCAAAGCGCGAGCCTGTTTATATTCTGAGGGGTAATTTATTTTATTTTAACGGTTGTGTATGGTAGGTAAGCTACACAATATACAGGGTGTTGAAAAGTAAGTTCATAATTTGTTTTATTTGAAACCAAAAACCGTAGTTAATTAAAAATATATATATTTTAAGATGTGGTAGTCTGTACACTACAGGTTGTTAAAAATAAGTAAGTATTTTTAAAAATTGAAGATCTAAAATTTACATAATTTTTTAAATCTATTTAACAAGCTTTGCAAAAAAGCGGTTAAGTGCGACTGTATCTCGCCATGAAAAAAATGAAATGTTTACTGTAGCTATGAATTTTATGCGTTACAAGTGGAATAAAATACCGCATAATATTATGTACAACTATGTAAGAGCCTAGTTTTTAAAAAAAAACTCATAAGAAAATATTAAATACACAGGTTTTTTAACCCCTGAAGGAAATAGAGGGGTGTTATAAGTTTAAAGTAAGGGCTGAATTTTTTTTTTAAATTAGGGTTATAGGTAATGTATATTTTTAATAATTTTTTCAAATAGATAAATGTTATACCATTTTTAAATTGCCATAAAATTACCTATAGTTATAGTTATAGAAAAGGGCAGGGCTACCAGTGCCCATTCGCCACTGCAACCTAAAAGATCTATAAATTATGACTCCCCATGCCGAGTCTCACTCTACAGGCCCAGGTCTTTTATAAACCTGATATTACCTATACAGGATGTTGCAAAAAGGGTATACTGTGCCGAAAGGGTTTGACTCAGGGGTTATTCTGAACAACTTTTGTTCTCCAAGTTTTGGAAATTCTCGAAAAATAAATTCGGTCTCTATAGTAAAAAGTCACGTGATCGAATAAGTTTCTATGTAAAAGGTTTTGTTACGTGAATTTTCAAAATTGTAGAAGAAAAGTGGATCAGAATGGCACCTAAATCCACTTTTGGCTAAGCTTTATACCCTTTTTTCAATACCTTGTATAAAATATCGTCAGCGTCACCTTAGATCGTAATCATCGTAACTCCTCGTGACCAAATTTTAGAGGAGACAAAAATACTGTTTTATTTGTAGTTCTAGTTGGCATACTACCCACCTAAAGTTTTTTTTAACTAGCCTAAAAATGATTTGTTTAGACAGTCTATCTTCCTGTTCAACCGCAGCCTGAGTGCCAGTGACTCAATGACTGAAAGGAGGCCATTAGTGCTCCTAAATAAATAAAGCAGGCCTGTAGATTATCTTTCAGTGTACCGACACATCTGATTGCTGTAAGAGCCTGATAAGCTCTTCGAACGAGTCATACCTCTGTGGTGGTACGGTTTCGACCTTTCGGACAGTCAGTTTGGCATCCGAAATGCGGATTCGAATAGTGGGTACAATACTTTGCGTTCGTTCACAGTCGGAGCAGGATAAGAACCACGGGCGAGTTGTTGCGCTGGCTGTTTGCTTAAAAATAGTAACCGCGTTCAACTCTATCCCCTAGAGGGCGAACCTTTAGGGCGGCTCTTGTATACCATCACTTGTCTTCTTATCTGCAGAAAATTGACAGAGGTCATACGTGTCTAACAAGTACATTAAGGATGCGAAAAGAGAGGGTTTGTTTTCACTGAAGAAGTTCAGTTGCGGAGTTCCACAGCGGTAGGTCTTGGACCCCTCTGCTGTGGAACTTGGCATACAACGCGGTCCTGCAAATCAAGCTCGCAAACGGCGTTAGCACAGTGCATTTTTCTAATGTCACACAGGTCGTGAGGTAGGCTGAGAGCCTCCTTCGGGGATGACATCCCAATGATTCATTACGAAAAAATTGCTGCAGCTGTGCTCGCCATGCAGTGCATGGGCTACTTCCGAATCTGGGGGGCTGTTGCAAAGGAGTCCGTTGCCTCTATACGGTACGGGTTCCGTGCGATCTATGATCCTTCCGGGAGCACCTGTCTTGTCAAGTCGAAGAGAATGGCTCGTATTCGACGCAACCTGCAGTACTGGTGGGATTGGTTGGAGGACAGGACAGCAGGAAGCTGCAGCAGCCGTCATGCTGTGATTCGACGCATAGATGCAAAAAAAAGTTGAAAGTAACTTCATGTTAATAAAATATTAGATCTTAATTTAACAACATAACATTGCAAAAAAAAATTAACATTGTTGAGTATGTTATTGTAATTTACTAAAGTAGTAATAAAAACAAAGGCTTATTGCATAGTTTTCGTTCACGTTCGCCTACATCGCACGTTGTATATGAGAATAAAGGGTATAATTACTAAGTTTTCTTGTTTAATAATCACGGTTTGGGGTTTAGAGGAAAACAAATGGTAAAATGCGGAATACAGTTTTTTTTTTCGAATAAAGAGGAAAACATGTGAATTCAAAAAACGTTTCTATTGACACCAAAGAGTACTTTTCGCCGAGAAAAGTGGAGTTACAATGTTTGCGATCTAAAGTGATGATAGAACTAGAACTTATTTTTTCAGTTCACCTGCTGCTGCTGTTGAGTGAAATCGTAATTAGGTAAATGACTCCTTGACATGAAAATAACTTTTTTTTTATAATCGTTATAACAAAACCGTTTTTTTTAATACAGCAATATTTGTAGGTGTACTTACAGTGAGCAAAAGAGCGCAGCAAGGTGTAAATTTTTTGGTTTTTAAGAAACAAAAATATTATTTCTATCATATCCCAAATACACATAAGTACTTAAAAAAAAAATACACACTCTCGCCTTGTACTAATGTACTCCCTTGCGGGGGTACTTACATGTTATTATTTTTCTGGTGACCTCCCCATATCCCTTTGCCAGCTACGTAACCTTTTGTGACACCCTGTATATGCAGAGTTCTGCAAACTACTGTTCTGCTTTTGAAACCCCAAAATAACAGGTCGTCTAACTAAAAGGTCACGTGACCAAAAAAAAAATATATGAAGAAGCGTTTTTTTCATGAATATAAAAAATTACGTAGGATAAAAGTTTTTCAGAGTGACGCCTGAGTAACGCCTGAGTAACGCCCTTTCGGCTAACTATACTTTTTTTATTACACGGGGGCAGAGTTTAATACAACACCCTGAACTATTAAACTCTGATAATATTTTCGCGATTTTTTTACATTCTGATTTCATTTCCTGGCTTAGAAATAACATCAATAACATGCTGCACACGTAGGTTTCGGCATAGTATTAAACCCTTTTTGCAACAACCTGTATAAATATCGGCACGGGTACGACTTTCAAATAAAAATAAATATTTTCGTATCACAAAACAATATTACTTACTTAGTATATTTTTAACAAAGTGGCATGTCTTCACTTTTATGTTTTCGAGTACTATGTTAAAATTTCATGTCATTGTCCGTAGAACGCCCCGCATACCTCAACCCCCCCTCACTAGATTTGACAGATTCTGATTTTCTTCCAGCTTTAGTGACAGCCTTAATATAGAAAACTAATAAGCCATAACCTTTGCGAATAGTTATGGATGTCATAAATCAGCTTAACGTTTATCGCAGAAACGGATACCGACATCATCACTATAAAAAGGCCAGATGCATTAATAGGATTGACCCTGTCATACACAAAAACCTTGTATCGGAAGTCGGAAGTAGGTTAATCTGCCCGACAGAGTTTGACACTTGCAAGTACCGCAGTGGAAATGAAAACGTCGCCATTTTCGTTTAAACAAAGTCTTTTGATGTAGGTTTTGTGTTCCGGTTAGTGTTAGGTACTTTCATATACAACGCTATAACATTTACCAAGTGGAGCGCATAGGCCACTCTCTACGGCGAATTCGTACTAATTAATTGTGGACCAATTAGCGATATCATGTGGACGGCTTCTTTTCACTCTCTAATACACTTTATAGCATTAGGGTCTTTGTTTAATTGAATTTGTTCAGTAATACCAATCATCACTCTCTGATTATGTTTATTTTTTCCATCCTTAAGATAAGGTAAAAGTTAGTGCCAGACCTATTCCAGCCTCACAACAAATAAGATTTTATGGATCGTTCATTTCATACAATTTGCAGTAATCGTTCCAAGCGAAAAACAACAAGAGATTGGATTTCCATATTAAATACCGCTTGTCTGGGCTAAGCAACAATTTAATCTACAACTGTGTACTTACAGACTAGCACGCTTTGTTGGAGCTGAGGAAACAAAACAAAAGACTTCAGTAAGGCACCCTAGTTTACCGAGAGGCGCCAACATAGCAGCTTCCCTGCTGTGCCAGACTGCGGTATCATATGTTCGCTTTTCATGTAATTACTTAGTTACAACAACAGCAGTACTGCAACTTTAGAAGGCGTCTCATCATTACAGATATCAGATGCAGTGTCAACAGACCGATTATGTGAATTGAGATGCATTTAAGGATCGATTATCCCGCTAACATCTCGACGGCTGCAATTCAATTGATTAATTTAGGTAGCAATAAAGCGATTGTCGCAGGGTTCCGTGGAAGTGGAAAGGTGCGTCGGCACCTGCACCCACGCCGGGGCTGAGGTCGCGCCCACGCGCCGCCCGCGCCATACCGACCGACAGAACTTGCGACAAAACCACATGCCCAACCAATAACAACAAAACAACGCCGATTCTCGATACCTTTGTGTCAAGGATTGACCATTAGCATCAGGATTTGGATAATGAAATGAAGGTTTGCAAAGTAACGCGAATTACACCATTTCTAATACATTATGCATATGTTTTGCTCAATTACCCTCAACTTTTTCCAATACGTGGGAGTCCAGTTGGGCCTTTAATGATAGTGGTTTGAGATCGCGTGCAAGGTTAATAAGCAATTAGCGTTTCTGAACAGAAGCCGATGGTGCAGCCAGACTGCACACGTCTCGTGTCGGAATTTTAATCAGCAAGCTCGGCAGTCGTAGCCGCCCCATCAGTTTCTTATGTTAGCAAGTCATCAACGGATGTGATCTGCCCATATGTAACTACTCAATCTAGTTCAGCATGTGGAAGCTGTTCCACTACACACTATTCAACACTGAAGGTCGCAACCACGATGGACATACAGGAAGCTTGCACTTGTGATAAACTCAGACGTAGATGGAATATGAAGGTTTGGACAGTGGACACTTCCAAGTCCAATATCGCGAAATCACGAATACACACAATATTCAATACATCACGATTTTGGGGTATCAAAAAAACAATCACGAGTCAAAACCTTTATGGAAGAGCACAATCAAATGAACAGTTCAGAGAAAAATCATACGTCGCAACCAACAGTGATGTATTATTCATGGAAGGTACCAACATGACCATATTTACCGATTTATTTCTAACCTGAACCGAGCGGAACTTTGCACATGGCGTTTGATGACCAATAAAGGAGAAGAAGGAAACGACTGGATTGAATGCGGTTCTATTTACACCAATTGGAAGTATATAACTTTGCAGTATATGGAATGTTGTGTGTAGAGTAATCAATGAATCGAGCTCAGTGAGTTTTTTTGCCATAGCTACAACTTAAATAATTTAAATAATGGCAAATTCAAGGACAGTAGTGCAATCTAAAATGAAGGGTCAAATCCACTCTCGAATGTAGCGAAACTAATACCCGTGATTAGTTCGACAGGAAGCAAGAAATGACTGTGAACCGCCTGACTCATTCAGCCATTGCGATTATCGTTTTACCTGGCCAACGATTAGTCAGAAATCTTCAACAGGTAAGCTTTTTGCAGTTTTTTTAAAAAGATAATTGTAAAATCTCTATAATAATAACACATATATTATTCAAAGAGGTATAAAACAATGAAATTTGTCTAACTTTATGATATACAGTAAATACATTATACAGTAGGCTGAGAGACAAAAAGAATTGATTGTGACCATAAATGATATTCAAGGTATGCCGTTTGAGCGAATCAGAACAAACCTTCAACGAGAAACGGAGCCCGATGCGATGAAGTCACGTCTAATGGCAACTATGAGCATACATTATGCTGCCCACGCTACCATTGCAGGATCAAATATGTTAAAAACTTTAACCAGAAAGCAAACAAATCCTGTACAGCACAACTTGAGCCTCCGAGATAGGTAGATATATCTTGATAACTTGTAAAATTTTGGTAGCTATCGTATAATAAGAGTAAAAACGTCGTCAGTCTCTGTATTTCACGGTTGAGTGCAAACAGTATTTATGGAAGCGTCATCACGCGACTCCATCATTTGCCAATCAGCATCATCATCATGGCCTCTTTAAATTCGGATCAGCGAATCACTGTCAAGGTTTGCCGAATATTAGTGTAGGAACATACCGGAAATGGATAATTCCCATATACATAAAGTAATATGTTAGTATCTATTTTTTTAACCGACTTAGATCATTCACATCCGTAGGTGCTTTATTCCTAAACTGAACAAGGCCAATGACAACATTGCTTAGGCGTGATAAAAGTATTTTGGTCTTGTCCGATACGCTATCTCCAAACACTATCTTGAATGCATTCATGAATTTTCCTTAAAAGGTTAATGTTATCTTATGCAAAGAGCTTTTCTACCAAAAGAAATATTCAATGTTTGTAAATTCCTTTTCTTAGTAACCAGAAAGTTACAATTTAGATTTGAATGCTTCTCGCCATCGCAATTACAAATAGCGATCTACGAGATAAACTATCACTTTTAATGAAATCATATTTTATAGCCAAGAAAGCATCAAGATTTTCATCTACAAGAGCGCTTGGCTCTCGGGTTTGAATTCAGAGAAATATTTAGTTACAAAATCTATCGTGAGACCGCCCGGTGAAAGTGTGAGATGTGCCAACAAGGGGGGGCAATGGCTAGGCAAACATTCCGTAATCACTGTAATACACCGCATCAACACATCAATGAGTATTTGAATAATACCGTGGATCGATCTGCCAGTCAGTTACGTTGCCTTCTGTCTACGTATTACATCATTCCGGCAATAACACTGTTGACAATGTCAATAGGACGAATGAAATCAGGCATAATATGTAGTATACCAGTATACCCATAATATTAAATATTGTAACCAACTTATCTGACCAACCGCAGCAAAACAATTTTATGAAGGATTCTCAGATGAATGACAGAATACCAGGTCAGTCAAGTTATTTCCACTGCAAGTAGGTGTGCCAAAACTGGTTGGGCTACGTGAAATGTTAGTAACATAAACAAAACTTTGTGTTTCGTAAGAAGTAAGTTTATCACATCTTACTGACTACTTTACAGCGGTGTGATTAAACTAATCAAAACACTTAACTAATGCAACGCTAACATTCAAGAACAAAAAGGATATTACGAAACACTAATGGCATAGGCTGATAAAAAATTAAAGTGGAACGTTAAAGGAAACACAGAACGGTCTCGTCTCACTAAATAATTCAGCTCACAAAACAAACTGATCAAATAACTGGAGAGCAGTCTGCGTACATGAATGCGGGTTACGAAAATGGATGTTGTTCGGGGCTTAGGGGATGGCTTAGTGAGACACAGTTCCCTAACGAGTTCTGGAACTTCCAGCACGCGATATTGGAAACACCTGGCATATGGAAATGCGAAAGCTTCTCTATCACTGCATTGTAAATAATGATATCATCCGAAGGGGTTCCGCTCATCTCGCATAATCTTTATTGACCAAAACTCATTTCGCATAACTCGTATGGTCTAAACTTTTTTGGCCGAACCATCACTTTGCCAAGACTTATGTGGCATAAGGCTCGTTTCGTCTAAAACTCTTTAGGCACAATCTTTAAACACCTAAGTTTCGTTTGCTCAAATTTATGTTCGTCTATACCTATGTATAATCTTGTTTCTTGTAATGTTATCTTAATAAATAATATATTAAGTACGTAGTAAATGTACAAACTGTGGTATTTTTCTCCTACATCCCGAAAATCACGATATTGTATGATAAAAAAATCGAAAGTTAACGACCAATATAATTATTACAAACCCCATGAGATCGAAACCTAAAAATAGGTGCGACGACGAGCAAAGCGAGGAGGAGCGTGTTAGGTGCACATGTTCATCAAAACCAAAACGGAGCGCAGCGTAGCGGAGCGGAGCGTTTTCCAAACAGCGGAAACAATACAAGGCACCAGTTTGCGCTATGTAGGGAGACGCTCCGTCAAAGTTAAAGCCAAACGAATATTATTACTTTGTATAAACCTAATAAACCTATGCCATAGCATTATTAGGCTATTCAAGATTTGGCCATACCATTATTAGGCTAAACAATGTTATGCCAAATAACTTTTTACTAAACGAGATTTATGCCATACGATTTTCGGCGTAACGAGACTTTGACCAAACGTTACTATGCAATACGAGATTAGGCAAATAAATCTTATGCCAAAAAAGGTAGAACCCATCCGAAGATTATTAACATTATAGAAATGGTAAAAAGTGATAAATCACGCTATCATAAGTGAAATTGGAGGTCAGCAAGTAACAAAAGTGATTCTGAATAATAGCGGCATATTTAGAGATGATTCGCCCAATCGAGTTATTGTTACCGACATCAATGTATTCGAATCGAACGGAGAAAGTGTTCACAACTGTTCGTTTGGAGCAGCTGTCTACATTGTATAACGGGTGTGAGGTATGCAAGAGGCCTCGTTCGGAGGTTTCTCACGAACTAGCGCGAGTAGTCGTCGAGCCAAGATTGCCCGACATTCTCACTTGTCTAAGAATCTGGGGCCAGCACGGGAGTTACTCAAGAATGTAGAGACAGGGAATCTAAGAAATGCCACTTTCTTACATGCTTATACTTGAGATAACTATGTTAAACTATATTATTATGACATCCTTTTCTATTGCAATGTATATTTTCACTGCACAGATTGGAATTAAATCAGGTAAGCGCTGGAAGTTACAGATTTATTCAGTTTAACCCAGTGACCTATTTCAGATATTGAACTTCTGTGGTTGAACTATTTGCACAGCCTATGCTTACAGCCACTATATAAAGTCCCCACCTACCACTGCAAATACATTGTATTGTACACCGAGCGGTGAACTTTGTCTGTGGCCCAGTTAAACGAGCAGGTGTTTAAAGTAAAGTCTGTAACTTTTCTAACCTAAACTTTACAGACTTAATGCAAAAAAATGCAAATGATGGTTAAATAGTTATGATAATAATTACAGTGCAGGGCCTGGCGCGGCGACGACGACGACGACGATTTTATAATAATATTCATATTATGTTTGTATAACTAGTGGCTTGGTTAAGCCCTTCTTTGCTCTTTAAACAGCCTGATTTGTCACAATACAAAAATTAAAGCAGTTGAGTTGATATTTCAGCAGCCCGTATGTCCCCGGACCGGATTGTTTCGACGCGAGGAAGAACCTTGCTCTTGACTTGCGTTGGCGAAAAATATTTGCAAACCTTGACGAAAAGATAACAATACCATATTGGAAAGCAACATTGTCAAGAATGTTAGCAACTATGACTGCCTTATTCTGGTTCTGATATATCACAAAATCAGGATCAAAGCATTTTGAACACTTATTTTGTATACAAAGTAATTTTGTGAAATAAAGATCGACGCACATGTACATACCAACAAACATTAGATAGAACTGAGGATATATTAAATATAATAACCGAAAAAATTACTGCCGCTCAATGTGTGGCTATGGGCCACGCCTCACACAAGCAACACAGTATAATACAGTAAGATAGAGCACGTTTTAAATATCCTTGACCTTGCTTCTAAGAAAACGATCTTTCGCGACCCTTTACAAATTCGAGCTTTTTCGTAACGAATTATGCATTCACGATCGATACCAATATACCAAAAAACCAGTACAGATCTGGTTTTCAGAATTTTTATCAGGTTTATTGACCTCTATTTATTTTATTCATATTTCGATTTCTGCCTCTACTGAGAGTTGCGAGACTATCGTTGAATAATGGCTGGTTTACACGGGCTTCGTAGCTAGAAGCCCGTGTAAACCAGGCATAAGGCTCTGTTACTTTTAACAACAATATTAAAAGCTATCGTTTTCAGTGGAAGTGGAAGGATATGTATTCGGCAGTGAACGAATGTTACTAAAATAAAACTTTGTTAATTAAAGAAGGATGTGTTATTTAACACAATGTGCAGGTGATAAATTCTACCGAACATCTGATGTGATCTCGTCCATATATAGTTTGTTCTTTGACAAGTATTGATAGATCAAGGAAATTTCCAGGACTTTCTATACTTGAACTTTAAATTGCGCATCATACATACTATAGTTTTTTCTGGTTGAAAAGAACTAGGGCTACAAAACACGACAAGGGCTGTGCTAGATTATCTGGCCCCAATCTTAGTTCTTTATGAAACTTCTACATACAAATTACTGTCCATGCTCTATTGGTCAGGTCATACGATGGTTGTTTTTTTTTCCATTACACATACATCCATACTTACTAGCCCAAAACATATAGAGTATTGGCCAGGTGATAAGTTGGTAGCTGACAATACCGAACAGTTCCACTTGAATGGAAATGTACGAGAGAGTGGTCCATTCACCGCCGCCGAATGAATAGTGCGTCGCGAATGGAACTGGGGTTATTATTACTGTATGTCTACTACATGTCCGGTAGTTTTGGACGTTTCACTTTCCACTGTTTGATGTTTACCCGCGACTTGGTACAGGTTTCTGTGTGGTCAGTGTGATGCCTTCATAAATTTATAACATAACAGATATAAGTTTGGTTTCCATTTTGGCTTAAACATACCTAATTAACTATATTTTATGGACTGTGCTAATGTTATTGCAAAAAAACCTTGAATTTCAAATAAAATATCTATATTCAATATGGCCAAAAGACAATAAACAATGCAGTCGAGTGAGACAATAAAATTATGTAAAGTGCATAAACTATACAAAAAATTACGCAATGAATGCAAGACACATATTGCTAGCATGCAACCATCGAGAACCGTTAAATGCATGCATTACGAAGCACCTGTGTTAGTCTACTATTAGAGTTGAAGACGATTCCGCTATAAGACAGCTATTTTAAGACCTTCATAATCTAGTGGTGCACAATACGAAGCTCATGAAAGTACCCTGCCAGGCGAATCGCCGGCCTTTCTCCATGCAGACGCTATGATGGATCGCCTATACAGAGATAAATTGAGATTAAAAACACAATGCCATCGCAATAACTCCGCGTATTGCTTCAGTTTAAACATAACAGAGTAGCGAACAGGAAAAATACTTTATCTAATCGATTTCGAAGTGATAAGTCGGTTTATGGGTAAGCAATATGAATTATTCAGTATTTTCACGCAGTTGGAGGAATATTGACTCGCTCCCAAAATAACCAATGTGATAAATGGATTTTTAGGTATATGAGAGCAAGAACTCTCGAAATATGCTTGTGGGAGAGGGCGTAGGCCGAATCAATCTACCGCAAAAAGTTATTGAGACTAACTAAACTATTGAAATATAGACTTTACCACGCTGATATTAAATAGGTTTTAGTCAAAAGTGAGGATTTCACACAGCAGATGGCACACGTCAAGGATACTAACATGGCTATGTTTGTCTAAGGATTTGGACATGACGGCCTTAGATTAGAAGCGTTTGCTCGATATGAGTGAGGCATAGTCCAAGTACAGAAGGCAGTGTGGACTCTGGTCCATTGCAAACTATGACGAGACATTATAAATTATGAGCGTATCATTAGAGAGACTCGCTCTAATTCAAAATAAACGGATGGATGCGTTTCATTAACAATTTAAGAAGCCCATGGGTATTCTAATAAATTCACTATTGCAATGCAATCAACTCGAAATAGTCCAGAATTGCGTCACTGATGAAACGAATTGCTTTCTCCGCAATCTGATTGATCATTAAATGAGTCTATTTCATGATTCATGAGATAATAAAGCAAGTCTGATAGGTAATGCATTGCTTTGATTAGACCACTCAGAAAATATTGATCATAAAAATAAATAAACAGCCAAGCAAGACGAGCCCAAATCAAATGTAAGTACAAATATCATAAAATGTAGACCAAGGATCTGGGGATATGGTGAATTAAGCACTGCTTTTAATGACAAGGTGGTATAAATGAGGGAGTTGCAAAACATGACATTATGCCTACGTATAGGAGCGGCAAGGTCCCGAGCCGAGCTGGTGCGGAGTGGGCGGAAGCGAGACTCGAAACTAAAACAAGCGACAACACAATGATCTGTGGCGCAACTAGACAGCTCAGCTGGAAACATCTAGGGCAGCCGGCGAGTTCATTTCGACAGCTGTTCGTTATGGGCCAATTAAAGTGACAAAGTAAACAAAGAAATCGATTACAAGGACTCTGCAACGCACTCTTTAAACAGAAGCAAATGTATATTTGCATTACATATTCATACCATTAAGTTAATACGAAATATCTGGTTTTCCTTCGGTTGGTTAATAACTATTGGCCGTCGAGAACTCGTTTTAGTCCCACGGCACGATTAGTAGTTTATTGAGCATTCCAGCATCTCGACGGGTGTTGCAACCAGTTTGGGCCCGGAAAATTATATATGAGTAGGAGATAATGGGCGAGACTTTCCCTTCGACCGGATCTTCGTTAACTGCCACTGTTTACGAACATCATCGCATTTGATCGGAAAATGTTTCGAAAGCGAAGCATTAACGTCTATAACATCGACCGAGCAACGGCAGGTTGCTGGGAACCCGTCGGGGGCAAAACAATTGCCTGCGGAATTGCATCTCCATTTCCATTGGTCCCCATTATCAAAGCTATCGGAATTAGATTGGCGGTGGTTTCTCTACGCACCGACGACCGCGCTCTTTATGATTTCCTGGCGAACATAAAAGTAAGCACTGCATAGAGCAGTGTAAGCTTGTAGAATAAACGGAATGACATTTATAGTAGATCCCTATCTGTACAAACTGTACATAGTCATAATGATGTCAACAATCAATGATTGCATTTACAAGCTCCATTAGTGTATTCAGTAGATGTGCTTGTTTATGAATATACATACAGTACATTACAAAAGCAGTCTCATTAATGTGACTCTCGAGTTAATGTTATAGTAGCTGCACAGTTTATACAAAAATCAACACTTTCAACGAGTAGTGAATACATTTGAGGAGAAAAGGCGGATAATGCTCGAGATGGATCTGGGTCGGTGGTCGCGGCTCGAGCTCGCAGCCAGCCATGCTCCTCACGGCGTCACGGTCTGGCGGGCCAACCTTGCCGCATCACTCCCGGCTCTTCCCAAACATCACGTCATCACTCCTTGTCTCTGCCCTCGGTACAAAGCCAAGGCCTCTAGCAATCGATATTAGCCCCATTGTCGAAATAAAAATGGAAAGTACGGTTACTGACCTCCGAGGAATGGTTGCCACGATATGATCGACAGACAACGGCATTTCTTTTTTACGGTGCAGTAATGTTCGCAAGTACTCTCATGGGGAACGTCTATGATTCGCTATAAGCTGATCAGTCAATGAGGTGTTTGGTTTCTCATGAAGCGAGACATCTTATTCAATGCTAACAGTACTACTGTCGCTGGGGCACCTTTTCATCTGAAAGCTATCCGCAATTTCTACACCTGGTTGTAATAGAAATTATAATGAGCAGCTTTCTAGTCTTTTGGACGTAGACGTATGATTTGAGTACACAACTATACACTAACAATTTGCATTTAGTTTCGTTCGCACGGTGACCCATCGCAACACACTAGGGTCAGCAATATCATTAGATAACGGCACGATACGTTGTCGCCGTTATCGTTTTCGCATTAACTTATCGGATGGAGGCATTCCGCAGTGATTAGTCTGTCGCACACACCTTCCCATTACCGGGTCCACATAGGACACAGGCACTATGATTACGTTCAACATCCTATGGTTACACATACACACGGGGGTATATTTTGAGGCCGCCTTGGAGCGCATCTTACCGAGACTGCGATGGAGGCGCTGGGCACGGGCGCTTCCTGCTGGCCTTCCGGGGCGCTGAGGAACCGGCGCAGTGTGCCGTAACCTGACGCGGACGCCACCATTGCCACCATAGTACACTGCACAAGCACTAGGAGATCAGGAGATCAGGACATCACTCGCGGACGGTGGAGACAGGAGATGCGCGCGCGTCTCGCGCCCACCGCGCTCGAGACTGACGGCGGCGCGCGCCCCCCCTACCACCTCCATAGAGCCCATAGACAACGGCTATGAGATGCCTACAGATCGTGCTTGGAGGTTAAGCAGTTGGATAGTTTGTTTTCTGTCTATTTATGTTTTCTGCTAATTGAGTTGTCTTGGATAGAAGGATTTCATATTGTGTTAGCATTATTGAAATGTAGGTAGGTAGGTATGCTAAATGATTCATGATCATAATTTATAAATTAACACAAATTATAAAGAAGTTAAAAAAAATGCTGTTATTATTTTATGTAGCAATTTCCAAATATGAGTCATCATCTTTTTAATTTTTTGTGCAATTGAGGCGAAGTTCATAAAAGTACATTATGAAATGAGGATGATATAAAATCTATATTTAAAAGCCAAAATGAATAGTCTTCCATAAAAGGAACTACACTATTGTAATGGGTATTATGTGAAAATCTAATTTAATAAAAATTAAGTAAAACAAAGGAATATAATAATTGCACTCTACAAGAATAAATAAGTCAAACAGACTAAAATTGAATTTGATAAAGGGACTATGGGGCAGTATGGAGAAATATTGGAAATGATTGTTATTTTAATGAACAAAGTTGTCTTCAAAGGTTGTTAACCCATTCTTTGTTATTGTACTCAATTAACTAATTAAAAATTTTGTTTGTACAGTCAAACAAAAAGTATTCTTTTTCTATGTTGATTTAAAAGAAATTATTTTCAATAGTAAACAAACTACTTTTTGTAGGTGAGGTATGTAGATGTGACAACTTGTAAAACATGATAAGAGGGACTGCAGAAAGATGAAATTCAGATCCAATGGAGCATACATACTTGTGTGTGAAGGGTCATCGTTGTATTCCTAAACTTGACTTTCTTTAGGGTCAATTTTATATGTCATGACGAGCCATCTTACTCTATACTAACTGCAATAGGTCTCATGATGGTGAAATTAAGTTTAAAAAATAATGTCTATTATAAGTTTTCTCTTTCTTGGTTTTATATTTTATCTATATGATTGTTTAAAATTTGCACATGAAAGTGCCATACTGCCAACAATACAATACACACCATCAATGTTATCCACTGTGTCCAGACAAGAATAATAATTTTGTAGGACTCGGCAATTTCATTTTTTCCTATTATATACCCTTTTGTTCTTAATTGAAAGGAGACTAAATATGTGATGTGATGGTGAAAAAGTTTATTTAAATTATTCACATTTTACCTACATTATGATTGAAACTCTCTCATCATAAACTGCCACAGCCATACGAGTCACAATTAGACAATAGACGCCAAACAACTCTTTGGACAGGACTTGTAAGGAACATAACAATGTTTAGCTTCAATAATTTATTCTAAAGGCAGTGTGGGCAGGCCGTGTCGCCCACACCACTTGTCTTGCCTTGTCCAATGCCTGAACATGATTTAAAAGGTACCATGGACACAAAGATCCAGATACTTCAATCCTAAGTATACTTTACCTCATAAAAAGTTCGTTAAACGCAAAAATTTGCATGAAAAACAGGTGATATGCAGAAAATTATGATTAAATTGTAAAGTATGTAGAATATGAGTATTGCAATTAGTGTACGAGTATTACGAACATCAAGGCAATGTGTGCACGGCAATGTTCGATTGTTAACAACCGGCAATTAGCCCTGTTTAGGACATACCTGTTTGGTGTCCAGTGTATCACTGGCCTCCATGGTGCCAACAGATCTTCCCTGCCGATCCATTGCATAGGCAACATCAGAAATGTTTACCGCATTGACTTGATAAACCACAGGCACACAGATACACAATAACCATAGCAATCTCGGTGGACTCTAGAAATTCAACCGAAACAATGTCAATGCACCACAATACACGTTCGACACTTTTCTAGTCTTATCCTCCAATGCAACACTTCCACAGTCCATATATTTATAAGACAACACACATTTTGATTATTAAGATAAAGGAATTATGCTTCAGTATTACTTTTCTTTAGTAACTAAGAAAAACACTGATCCTTCACCATCTTAAAAATTTCACACATTCCGTCATCGAGGCCGATGATCGCTCGCCGTCGTCCATCCCTGAATCATAGTTCCATTCTACGCAACAAAATCAAGTGGTGATGATTTCATATAAGAAAATATTGTATTTATTTTATTTTTCCTTTGTTTTAAACGCAACACAATCAAAGCTGAAATAATATATGTAGATTATTTACTGAATATCGAATAAATAACATTCATATTGTTTTTTGTACATATTCGAAAATAACAATATTTCTGAAGTAACGAAACGTACGTAAAACGTATTTACTTTTTAACTGTTTTGGAGCAATGACCAAAACCTTGATCCACCTACTCAATGCTCAGAATAATAATGCGCGGGAATCGTTGCTTTTGGAATAACTGGAAAATATGCATGTAAGTATGTGTTTTAACTGTTGTTTTACTAAACACCTAACCTACTGTTCGATGTTGATGAGTTCAAACCAATCGTTAGTCTTAGGAAGACTAGATTTTCTGTTCTATTATGACTATTATGAGTCAGTAACACAGCCACTTTAATGCCAGTTATTTTTATTGTAGTTACCACCATGCACATGCCATGCATGATAGACATTGAACAATGGATAATGTTGACAGAAAATAGAAAAGCTTCCGCTTGCGCTTTTTAGTTTTCATCATACTTTTTTCGACGACTCACGCACGCTCGATTACTATACCACCCTCGAAAGTTTTTTACCACGAGACGCATGATGTTCCTTGATGATCCCGGGTCCGCATTGTTCCATGTTGTACTAATAAGATAGGTTGCAAAGTAACTATCGGGCAAAACCCTTACTTTATTTATTTATTTAGGGCAAAAAGGCATTAATGAAGGTTTGTAGAGTTCGTACTCTTTCCATTCATATTTGGAACACACAGATTAAATTTATCTGTGGCTTTGACTTTTTTTTTAAATCGCATATTTTGTATTTTGCTTGTGAATGCAAATTGCGAATTTTGTGTTATTTACTTAGATTTTTGTGTTTGTAAAGTCCTTCTCAATTCCCCAACTTGTTCTAAATGGTCTAAAAACCCCCGAAATGCCGCGCGAGAAGAGCCGGTACCGGGAGAAAAGGAGTTCCTCCTACAGCTCCGACGATTCTTACGAGCGCAAGAAGTCGAAGAGCAAGCACAAGCGGCGGTCCCGGTCCAGGGACCGCTCCGAGTCCAGCAGTCACAAGCGGAAGCGGTCCCCGAGCCGCAGCCGCCACCGGCGCCGCAGCTACTCCCGGAGCGTGTCTCGAGACCGCTACGAGTCGAGGAAGCGACGCTCGACCTCTCGCTCCAAGTCGAAGAGATCCAACCGCCCGTCTCGAGAGAGGTCGCACTCGAGTGAGCGATCGCACAGTAAGTCTAAGTACAGCAAGTCGAAGCACAAGTCTCGTAGACGGTCCCCGTCGTCTAGTGATAGCGATATAACAGGTTAGTTATGTATTTTTATTACATATTTTAATATGGTCCCTTATTTGTGACTTGATTAATTGGGAAATCATAATTATAATCAATCCAAGATCACCCACTAACTAAAATACACCATCTCCCATTTCAGAAAAACCAGTTCTACCAAAGACTTTAAATCTTACTGATATTGAGACTAAAGTTGAGAAAGCTATCAAAGCCGCTGAAGCAGCTGGCTTGACAATGACCAAAATACCAACTTATGAGTACAGAGAAGTGGATGTCAAGGAAGATATGCCGACGATTCATGATAGGAACCTTCTGGAGGAAATTAACAATGACTCATTTGCACCAAAGACTTTCACGTCTTCAAGAAATAAGAAGCAACAGAATATTGTTATTGATTTGAATAATGATACTGTTAAATTGCCTGATACAGAACTTAGTATTGCTAAAGATGACACCATAATAGATTTTTCTGTAAGTTATCTTTGTCCCTAGTATACTTTCAAAACAAGGCAGTAATTCATTTTTAAGTTCGACATTACCCTTAAGTTCCTTTATGCTTCTGCTTCAGTGTTAGCTGCTTTGACCACATCTTGTTATTTTAAGTAAAACTAGTTGCTGCTATATTTATTTCATTTGTTACAAGAGTGCTAACAATAAATTAACCCTAATTTGTGCTGTTACAGGCTATACCAAGTGAAGAGGAGTTGAAAGAAATGTGGATTAAGAAACTGTACCAGTACAGAAAGAAAATGCTAAAAGGAGAAATATAAAATGAAATTACAATGATAACATAGTAATTATTTATTATCTGTTATAGTGCCTCAAGAAAATATGCTAGTAGGTTCTATATTACAACCATGTATAATGATGTTTCTTCTATTTTGAAACAATAAATGATAAAATGTACTGTTTGAATACACAAAATGTAACAAAAGTTAAAATTTTGAGGTATATGGATGTTAGGTACATTTTCTTGTTTATAGACAGCATTGCTTACATTGTTAGTAACATATTTTGAAATAAATGCCACTGTTTTCAGTCTACAACAATGTAATAAAGTAAAAGATCAATTCTTTAAAAGTTGATAACAACCTTAACATATTTTAGTGAACACAGTACAGTAACATAACAAGAGTCTCGACCATCGGAACATGCTCCAGTTAAAGGACTACTAAA
Source organism: Plutella xylostella (assembly GCF_932276165.1). Taxonomy (NCBI): domain Eukaryota; kingdom Metazoa; phylum Arthropoda; class Insecta; order Lepidoptera; family Plutellidae; genus Plutella; species Plutella xylostella. The sequence goes on along the minus strand of NC_063984.1, from coordinate 1,552,453 downwards.
TCATATCTATTTACAATGATGTAATGGCTTATCATTCTTCAGTGAGAAGACCTCACATGTTGTTCCTTTCCCGCTGGATTCGACTGCTGTAAGTTCTGGATACAAGGTTCCACGAGTCCATATACCGGTCCATGCACATGGCTATGCATTTCTGTTCAGAACTGTCCAAAGACGTCCCCGGTTTATTGATGCACTTCTTGAAGCATTTTTCGGACATCTTCGTGAGGAGTTCCTGAGCGTTTGCGATGGCAATTTGCTGTTTTACTTGATCCATAAGCTCTTCCTTTTGTACTCCACTCAGGGATCCAGATGATAGAGAGTCCATGGCCTCAGTTTATTCTTTTAATTTACGTAAACTGATGTAATAATCCAATTTTTCATAAAATTGTGACAGAAATAACCTCAAAATTTTGTGACTGTCACAAATGAATGACAGTACAGATTAAGACCATAGACAATAATAGACTTTCCACAGATTAGGATATATTTTTTTATTCGAATAAAAATCCGTATTCGATTATTATGTCACATCACTATGTTCGTAGATATTCTGAGGCATGCACACAGATTCCAACGCATTGCGTGGACAAATCCTTACTAGTAGTCTGTGAACAAAATTAAAAAAAGTTTCCGCATCAAAAATATCAAAATCAAAACAAACAAAAGCTACTTTTTGATAGTGATTTTGATTTGATTGTGTTACAAATTAAGAAACGTTTGTAGATCGATGAAGATAACTGTAAAAAAAATAGTTATTTGCAATGGAGAGCGTTGAAAATATAGCTAACACTTTATCTCATGATGAACTTCTTGAGATAACCAAATCATCACTCTGTACGCTTATAAGCTGCGATTCCTTACTTTCGGATTTACCCACGGATATAATATTGGAAGAAGTCTTATCACAAGTAAGCTACCTTAAAATACAAGATGACCTAACCTAACCAAATATTTAGTAATAAAACTTGAACTGTAACTCTACTTTTTGGACCATAAAATAAAATATTTGATGTGTTTTTCCAGATAGCAGTTGAGCATGGGCAGTCCATAACCATCTATGTTTCACGAGAGGATGAACCTGTGTTAAAAGTTATTGTAAGTTAATATTTATCACAATAACATACTTTTTTTGGTTGGGGCTCGGAAAAATAATCTCTAATGCTGGCATCACACTTGGCTATTCATATTTGTTATTGGATGTTTGCTGAGTACTAAATATGTAGGTAAATTCGGTAATAATTATGGCGAATATACCCACATGGCAGCCAAGCGGGGTGGTAGCATAATGAGAAGGGTTGATGGTAGATGTTTATACGATTTAGGTCTTAATTTTTTACTGACATTACTATGGTTGTAATTTTTCAGGTTCCACAAAACATAACAGTTTTGAGCCTCAAGAAAGCTATTGCCAGACATTTTGAAATATACCAGCAACGGATAAATAGCAAAGTAAAGATATCCTGGAAGTATATTTGGAAAACCTATGATCTGAATTATGAAGGAGTAATACTAGACAGTGATTTATGTAAAATTGATGATTATGGAGTCACCAATAAAGTTACTCTAACATTTAAGAAGAAAAGGAAAAAGAAACAATGAATTTATTTGACTTGAAATATTTTATTTAGTTCTAAGAATCTGATTACGACTTTATTGAAGTGGGTTCCGCTCATCTGGCATAATCTTTATTGACCAAAACTCATTTCGCATAACTCGTATGGTCTAAACTTTTTTGGCCGAACCATCACTTTGCCAAGACTTATGTGGCATAAGGCTCGTTGCGTCTAAAACTCTTTAGGCACAATCTTTAAACACCTAAGTTTCGTTTGCTCAAATTTATGTTCGTCTATACCTATGAATAATCTTGTTTCTCCTAATGTTATCTTAATAAATAATATATTAAGTATGTAGTAAATGTACAAATTATGGTATTTTTCTCCTACATCCCGAAAATCAAGATATTGTATAATCAAAAAATCGAAAGTTAACGACCAATATAATTATTACAAACCCCATGAGATCGAAACCTAAAAATAGGTGCGACGACGAGCAAAGCGAGGAGGAGCGTGTTAGGTGCACATGTTCATCAAAGCCAAAGCGGAGCGCAGCGAAGCGGAGCGGAGCGTTTTCCAAACAGCGGAAACAATACAAGGCACCAGTTTGCGCTAGTATGTAGGGAGACGCTCCGTCAAAGTTAAAGCCAAACGAATATTATTACTTTGTATAAACCTATGCCATAGCATTATTAGGCTATTCAAGATTTGGCCATACCATTATTAGGCTAAACAATGTTATGCGAAATAACTTTTTACTAAACGAGATTTATGCCATACGATTTTCGGCGTAACGAGACTTTGACCAAACGTTACTATGCAATACGAGATTAAGCAAAAAAATCTTATGCCAAAAAAGGTAGAACCTATTGAAGTACATACATAGTTTTGTAATTATATTATAATATAACATTATGTTTACTTAATGTAAGACTAAATTTCCATTTCCACCTTATTCTCAAAATCCTATAATAATATATAGCAGGAGAGTGTAACAGGATAACTTTAAGCTGTCGCTACATTCCAATCCATTGTCTCTAGATGTGTGGGAGCTATACTATCGTCATCTACTAGTGGCCTCAGCCTACAGCTGTTGGAAGTATAGTTGCCCTACTCTCATTTTGCAGCCTACAGTGGTTGGAAGCCTGGCAGCCCACACTCATCTTCTTGCAGCCTAGAGTTGTTTGGTGCAAGTCACCCAAGTCTGTCTATTTGCAGCCTACAGCTATTGGTAGTCTCCCCTACTCTCATCTACAACAGCGTACAGTTCTTCAAAATCTGGTGGCCCTACTCTCATCTAGCAGCCTACAGTTGTTGGTAATCTAGCTCCCTTACTCTCAACTTCCTCCACCCTACAGCTGCTCGTAGTCGGGCTAGTCTACTCCCTAAAGCTGTTCGAAGTCGGGCTAGTCTACTCCCTAAAGCTGTTCGAAGTCGGGCTGCGGCGGCGGCTCCTGCGGCAGCGGCTCGAAGTCGGCGAGCGAGTACGCGGCGTCCTCGTGCCGCGGCGTCGCCAGCGGCCGCTCGTACGCGTCCTTTAGCAGTTCTTGCTCGTTCTGGAATTTAAGGGGCGATTTGAATTTGCAAATGTGTATTTAGAATCAAAACGCGAAATAGTGACTTAAATATTGTACTTAGGTAAAGACAACAGAATTATAGCCTTGTTTAAAAAGTTACTGTTATTTTAACACAGTAAAAAAAGCACGAAAGCAAATACTATATTGGGGTAGATACCCTGCCGCTGGCTATTGGCTGGCTGCTGAGTCAGACTGATACCGAAGCCATCAATAGTGGCTGATATCACCAGGAGATTGATTAACTATTGCCTAATTAACAGTTGCAACTTCTACATGAGAAAATTGAAGGCCGTCGAAGACCCGGTTGAAAAAGAACATCTTGGGCCCAAACTGTAAAAGACTGGTTCAACACCGACACCACATCCTTGTTCCGAGCAGCAGTCTCTAAGAAAAGAATAAGCCAGATGATTGCCGACCTCCGATAGGAGATGGTACCCAAAGAAGAAGAAGAATGAACAGTGCAAGTAAGTTCGTGATACCTGGTCAGGCTGCAGCACGGAGGGCGGCGCCAGGTCGTCGAGCGACAGCTGCGTGTTGAGCACGGAGGGCGGCGCGTAGTCCGACAGCGGGGGGACGCTTTCTGACTGCTGAGGAAGACATACAAATTACAGCCTGTTCACACGTTCCTGTATTCTAGTTTTACATTTTATTGCGTATTTTATTTGTAACACTTAGGCCGTGCACATTAGGCCTAAAACCCTTCTTTCATTGGAAGGAGACCCGTGCCCCAGCAGTGGGGACGTAATGGGTCGTGATGGTAGGCCGTGTCCCCAGTGGGCTGACTGTTAGCGGCGAGATACTGAGATAGTCAGCGCGTAACGCTGCAAACTGCGTAGTAAACTAGCAGACTCTGGACACTCCATTTCAAATATATGGAAGAGCGTACTAAATCGATACGCCGCAAACTCAGTCGGTCGCTGACGGTTTGCCTGCTGGGGACACGGCCTTAAACAACTTAATACGCCATCGACGAGGTAAAAACGGAACAGTTATGTAAATGGTAGCATGCGTGGCCGTTACTTTCATGGGAATAATGGAAAATGAACTGGTATTGTCTCTGTATCTTTATGACTAAATTGGTCCAGTTTATAAACGTTTAGTCGTACCAGAGATTATGACGAAAATAATGAAAGCGCTCTGGTTTGGCCGGAATGGGTCATAAAAGATTTTATATAAAAATACATGAAAATAGCGACCAGACGACCGAATGGCGTAGTGGTTAGTGACCCTGACTACTGATCCGAAGGTCCCGGGTTCGATTCCCGGCTGGGGCAGATATTTGTTCTCGGGTCTTGGATGTTCCCGTAAAATGGCAATAGGCCCGCCCCCTATTACATTGGGACTAACATAACGCTCTGGCGAAAAGTGGGTGCAGCAATGCACCTCTGCCTACCCCGCAAGGGAGTACATTAGTACAAGGCGTGAGTGTGTGTGTGTTTGTGTATGAAAATAGCGACAATTCCTAGTAAAATTTAGTTCAGATAGTTACCTGTTCAGCGGCGGCCTCGGGCTCCGCTGCCTCGTCGCGCGGTCGCTCCTGCACGGTGTTCTCGCGCGCCGCCGCCTCCGACGGGTAGGCGGTCAGGTGCCCGCAGAGGAGTAAGTGCGTTAGCATGTCCGTGCCTGGAGAGGGAGAGATTCGCGATTAGTATAGATAGATAAGTAAAGATAGAATACACTTTATTTGTACACCAAATAATGAATAATAAGATTAACAAATTGCCATTTAATTAGGGTACAAAAGGCGGTCTTGTCACTAAAAGCTATCTTTGGATGGAGGGAATAAGAGATTAAGATTGGGTGTGTATGTTAAAAGAACTATATATAATATTATAAAGCTGTAGTGGCGTGGAATAAGGAGTCAATAAGGAAGACGAGTCCTCGAGTGGATACCACAAACAAATTTAGCGTTCTTCAGCCTACGAGACGGGAAACTTTGGTAGTGGCTAGATGAGGAAGTTCGAATGGAGAGTATTGTGGCACGTGACCAACATAGTTTCTATGTAATATTTTTTCGCGAATTTTGAAATTCTGATTTCATTTTTGGGCTTAGATATACCATGCTGCACATAGTGCACATGTAGGTTTCGGCTTAGTAGGTATACCCTTTTAGCAACACTGTGTATAGTGCAGGACTCACCGACACTGGTGCTGTGGCCGCACACGCAGCACGAGGCGCGGGGCGCGGGGCGGGGGGCGTCCTCCAGCGAGTGGGGGCCGGCGCAGTAGCTGCTGTGCTGCAGCATGGCATCAAAGAAATATGACTCCATCCCATAAGCAATAAGATCTAATTTAGACACTCACCGACACTGGTGCTGTGGCCGCACACGCAGTGGGAGGCGCGGGGCGCGGGGCGGGGGGCGTCCTCCAGCGAGTGGGGGCCGGCGCAGTAGCTGCTGTGCTGCAGCATGGCTATCAAAGAAATATGACTCCATCCCATAAGCAATAAGATCTAATTTACTACTCACCGACACTGGTGCTGTGGCCGCACACGCAGTGGGAGGCGCGGGGCGCGGGGCGGGGGGCGTCCTCCAGCGAGTGGGGGCCGGCGCAGTAGCTGCTGTGCTGCAGCATGGCGCGGTAGCACGACGTCACGTACGGGCACTTGCTGCACGAGCTTGTGCCGCTGTGGGGAGAAACAAGTTATGTTATAGAAGCTAAAGTAAAATGTAGATGGTGGAATTTATCTGTTAACTTCCAGAAAAGATGAAGGGTTTTTCTCTGGCACTTTGCTGACTGTTTACTTTAAGAAATAAGCCGCCCTCAAGAAGCAGTGCTATCCAATGCCGTCTTGAAAGTTTTCTTCTTCTAATTGTCTCGGTGTCAAATACAATACCGACTACGGTTTATCACAGTTGTAAAAAGTACGAAATATCTCAGTTGGATAGGGAAATTAGCTTCACTTTCACTTAAGGTTAGTGGTCATCTAACGTGAATATAACTACATAATTACTCACAGGAAGTGTTTGTCGGTGTCCAGCGGCGTGTCGCACTCGCGACACAGCATGTTCTCAGGCAGCACTAGGGTCACGTCTTCGTAAGTGTCACTCATAGAATGAGAGGCTGTGTCTTTCACGGGCGGACGGGGCTTGTTCTGTGAATATATGTGAACTTATTATTAGAAACTTATGTGGCCACACAGATAAACTTCACTACTACCAGCGAGTTGGATATTGATGGTCGATGTCTGCAAAGAAATATAACTCATGGTAAATTTCCGTACGGACGGCGAGTTCCCTTAACTCGCAACGGCTTACTTCAAGTTCACATGTTTGCGGTGTAAGCGCTTTTATATATTCTAACTAAATGATGTCGCGTACGGCAGCTCTATCATTACTTATTCACTTTTGAAGACATATTCATAACTAGCTGTTCCCGCGAGCTTCGCTTCGCCTTAAAAGGTTTTCCCGGGGAAATTCCGGGTTAAAAAGTAGCCTATGTTCTTTCTCAGGGTCTAGACCATATTTATACCAAATTTCATTAAAATCCGTCCAGTAGTTTTTGCGTGAAAGAGTAACAGACAGACAGAAAGACACAGTTACTTTCGCATTTATAATATTAGTTAGGATTAAAACATTGACTGTACTACCACAAAAAACTTTACACACTGTTTAACAAGTGTTTAAAACGAAATTTGACAGATTTTGTAGGCTTTTGACAGTTCTAAATATCTGTTAAATATCGTCCAAGTTTTCGTGGTAAGGCACTGACGGTGTCTGCGTGAACTCACCCTCGGCTTGGTGATGAGGTGTTCCTCGACGCAGAGCGGCGTGGCGCCCGCCACCGTCGCGTGGTCGCGGATCTGGTGCTCCTTCAACTGACCTGCAATTTGCAAAGATGAAATCTACTTTTTCAAAGGCCGTTAATAACTGTAATGCAATTTCGACAGCAGCTTTCTGCCAAATGGGAAGGGCACTTAAAATTTACAATACATAGCTGCTCCCGCGAGCTTCGCTTCGCCTTAAAAAGTTTTCCCGTGGGAATTCCGGGATAAAAAGTAACCTATGTTCTTTCTCAGGGTCTAGACCATAATATGTATACGAAATTTCATTCAAATCCGTTCAGTAGTTTTGGCGTGAAAGAGTATCAGACAGACAGACACAGTTACTTTCGCATTTATAATATTAGTTAGGATTAAAACTATAGTCTTTACAATACAATATAACTTTATTGAAAAAAAAAAAACGGTTCGAATCCCAACCAGGGCAAACGTGTGATGAACACTTGTGTTTGCCTTGTGTCTGGGTGTCGTTTATCTATTTAATATATGTTAGCTGTCTAACACCCATATCACGGGCTCTGCCAAGTTTGGGTGTGGATGGCCGTGTGTGAGATGTCCCCACATATTTATAAAAAAAAACTCACCGAGATGCACGAACTTGAGCGCGCAGCGGTTGCAGCGCACCTCCAGCTGCTTCTCTTTATGCGCCTTTATGTGGTCAATGAATATGCGCACATTCGCTCCGAGATCCATGCCCTCGCCGTATACTACTATCACCTGAATAGGGACATTTTTGTAACAATTATAATACAATTTGTTGGCACCATTGTAAAGGGTTTTTGAAAATGATATTGTAACGTGAAAAACATTTAAAAGAGACATGGTTGTCGTTTCGTCATGAATAAAAATATGTTAAAGGCCAAATATGGCGCAATAAAGGTGGCCAATCCAAGGTGCGATTGTCGATAAACCATCTTTTGCCAGGCCGCCAATTTTACCATCTATATAATGCATTTCATTGTGTAACTTATCTGTGTTTGCAATATAGAATTATCTATCTATCTTCTTCAGCTGAAAAATGAACTGCACCAAATCCTTACCTTCAAACAATGCGGACACTGCAACCCTGTATCGTTGCTATGCGCCTTGTAGAAGTGGTCGACCGTATGCCTCTGGGCCGAAGAGCGATAGTCGCACGCGCCGCAGCAGTAGGGCAGCTCGAGTGGAGCGTGGGTCTTCTGCATGTGGCTGGCTAGGGTTAGCACGGCGGCGAAGCGGACCTGGGGGGAAATAGGTAGATTTAATTAATTCATTATTTACGTAAACCACGAAATTTTTGACGATTTGGAATAGGCTTCTATGTAACTTCCTAGGCTATCAAGTATAGGGTGACTTAATTTAGTAACTTTTTAAATAACATTCGTTCGTAGCATCTAACAGTGTGTGATAGAGGCGTAGCTAAACTCAAAGCTTATCAAAAGCTAGAATAGGATTAATTTTCGATTACCAGAATTAGAATGGTAACTATTTATTTACAGTGCTACTTTTCTTATCGTATTAGTAACAAACACAATACCTAGACTAGGCATAGACTAACTACGGTTTTTCACAGTGGTGAAAGGATTGACCAAAAAAAATATCGTCAGTCGCTGACTGCCTACTAACAACAGAACAACAACTCACCTCACAAATAAGACACGCATAAGTGAATACATCCGGCGACTTGGTATCGCTCGGGTGGCTGCTCTTCAGATGTTCCTTTAGCGCCTCCTCATCGTTGAACTGAGTGGCGCAGTAGATGCACACAGTGGACTCTGAGCCTTCGGATGAAGGGGACAGATGCGAGAATATGTGGCGGAGGAGGTCGCAGTTGTTGTTGATCTCTGTGCGGCATAGCGGGCACTGTTGAAGGAAAATAATGGGAGAAATTAGAACAGTATGTTGTGTTCCGTAAACTAGGCGGCGCGGCGCAGCGAATGGTAAATTGAGAGTATTTTTTTTCACAATCTAAACTTCATGCATTGACTGTATGTAAAAAATCTTAATTATTACTCACAGTAAGGCCTTTTGGTAATAATGTTCTTGGATATAAGTACATTCCAAAGGCAGCTAAAATATGAGATACCACAGGTCTTCCGATCCTTTCCAATGAAAAAAAGGGGCAACATCTTTCTCCTATATACTACAAACTCGCTACTAACCTCAACAGCAACAGCCACCCTCGCATACTCTTTACTCCCGCCAGTCTGTCCGAAGTAGAACCGCTCCATAGAAACAGTCTCCTCCTGCTTCACCTCCTTCTTGATGTTCTTCAGCGGCACGTCGTCGAGCTCGTCAACCTTACACTCTACAGACACTGTTGCCAATTAGGCAAACCCAAACCACACCCTGCTTTAACCTTACATATGTTGCGTAGTGTGGGACGCCCTCCGGCTAGATGGGGTGACGACTTGCGAAAGGTGGCTGGTTATGATTGGATGCGGAAAGCTAAAGATCGCATCCAGTGGCGTGCTTTGGGAGAGGCCTACGTCCAGCAATGGACTGCTATAGGCTGATGATGATGATGATGTTGCGGCATTGACTACTGTCTTACGCGATGTAATTTATTTATTTATCAATATGATACACAAAACAGCAGTTAATCAAAACATGGTACACAGTTTTAAGTTTCTAAGATACAATCTAGATCAACTACCGATAATACGATACTGTAATAATACGATAGTTACTAACCTCAACAGCAATAGCCACCCTCGGGTACTCCTTGCCCCCGCCCGTCTGTCCGAAGTAGAACCGCTCCATAGAAACAGTCTCCTCCTGCTTCACCTCCTTCTTGATGTTCTTCAGCGGCACGTCGTCGAGCTCGTCGTCGACGCCATTTTAGTAAGGCCTGGGTCTTCTATTTTATGCTATATGCGGCGTCCGACTTTGACGTAAACGTTTCGAACAACGTCCTACGGCCTACCTACGGCGTCTACGCGCCAACGTCGGCGTGTGAGGGAGACCGCATCAGTACATTTCTATAGTGAGCATCGTGACGCGGCCTACGGCGTGACGCTGGACGCGACCTACGGCGTAAATAGGAGACCCGGGCCTAAACTCTATTATAGTATCTACATTTCTAGATCCGTCAGAGGCCTTTGGGCAGCTTGAAAACATCTGATAGGCGGGTTGCCCACTTACGCGACAACTTCAGTGCATAGTACTCATTCTCTGACTACCACTCCGGTGATTACATTCGTGTGTAATACCATAGTTACTAACCTCAACAGCAATAGCCACCCTCGGGTACTCCTTACTCCCGCCAGTCTGTCCGAAGTAGAACCGCTCCATAGAAACAGTCTCTTCCTGCTTCACCTCTTTCTTGATGTTTTTTAACGGTATATCGTCGAGCTCGTCGTGGTCGTCGTCGACGTATGTTCGCTCGCGTTTGCGTCGGGCGCGTGGTTCGCCGTCTTTCTTCTCTTGCTTGATTTTGGTGCGGCGGAGGGCTAGCGGTATCTGTAGGGAAGTTAATTATGTTATTTATCTATTCTAGTTAAAGTGGGCGGGATATTTGGCAAGGCGAGAAGACGGAAGAGGGACGAAAGCAGCGTCGTAGCCGCCATTCTCATGTTATTGGTCCGACAATGTAGAGTGAGTGTGAGTAGCATAGGAACGTGAAACTTGGGGGAGAAATTAAGGTTACTGATACAGTTTTTAAAATCCGAAGATTGTTAAGATTACAATGCTCATTCTCCGGTTCATCATGTCTAAATATATGGCCTAACACTGACCTCCTCATCATCCTCGGGTATCTCCACAATAGCGGAAGGTTTCTTCTGCTTCTTCTTGGGCGGCGGGGAGGGTTCCTTCTTCTTGCGGCCTCGCTTGCGCGGAGCCGGCTCTTCTACTACGGGTGATGGGTCCCGCTCGCCTTTGGTTTTCTGTGGAAACAATCATAAAATTGGTATAGTTTAGGTACATCAGTATTACAGAGGACATCTGCTATTAGACGACACAGAGATAAAAATAATAAGATCCCCAATTGAGGTCTGATAGTAGAGAAAAATAAGTTGTAAGATGAACCGGGATGATTCAGGTGTATATCTCTAATAATGGAAAAGACATAGGATCGAAAAAATTGTTAGTAAGGAAGCATAATACCAAACAGTGAGCGGTAAATGCCTGATGGGCATCGCTGTGTTATGCGTCAAAGTTGTCTGCCCCGCGATGTGACTCACTATGTGCTGCATCACTGATACAAATTTTTAATGTTTGTTGTATTTTATGTTTCTTTTTGTATAACACACCCTGTGTAGCAGCAGTTACCTTGGAGCAGTACTTTCAGTTCTTGAAGGGGTTGTGTGCGATGCGGTTGAGCCGCCCGGTGACGGGGTCACTATGTGCTGCATCACTGATACAGTTGCACTCTGTGCGGCAGCAATTGACGACCAAATGGCGTAGTGGTTAGTGGCCCTGACTGCTATGCCGAAGGTTCCGGGTTCGATTCCCGGCTGGGGCAGATATTTGTTTAAAGACAGATATTTGTACTCGGGTCTTGGGGGTTGATATTTATATTTAGTATCTATCTATCTATGTATTTGTGTAGATATATCAGCTGTCCGACACCCATAACACAGGTTCTGCCTAGCTTGGGGTCGGATGGCCGTGTGTGAGATGTCCCCACATATTTATTTTATTCAGTTACCTTGGAGCAGTACTTCCAGTTCTTGAAGGGGTTGTGTGCGATGCGGTTGAGCCGCACGGTGATGGGGTCTCGCGCCTCCAGCCGGGTTTGTTCCGCGATGTGAGTGACTACGTTGTCGAAGGCTAGCCCGGGGGATACGCCGAATCTGGGAGGAGAAAGTGAGTGGTGTAATGCTGTTGTGTGTGAATGTGGAGGGAAATGGTGGGATCTTAGTCGTAAGTAGATCTTAGAAAAAAATAATAACTGACAAAATAATCACAACGGACGCGACCCCACTGACCTCTAACTCCAATCAAACGACTGCAATTGAGAAAAATACCACTACTGTAACACCTACGAGCATCCCAACGACCCCGACGACCGATGTTGCAACTGAAAATGGAGAACAATGGATCACCGTCACCAAACGCCAGCCCAGAAAGTCATCTGCAATACGTGGATCTGCAACCAACACTGGCATCCAAGGTATTGAGAGGTACACGTACCTACACGGGTGCTATTTCAAAACTGAAACGACCACGGACTCCCTAATCGATCACCTGAAGAAAGTGGATGGTGGACTCCAGTACATCGTGGAAAAGATCCCATTCAAACATGACACCTACACATCCTTCAAAATCGGGATACCAGCTGCATCAATAGAAAAATTCATGGCAACAGACGTGTGGCCTCTGAATACGAATATATCAAAATGGCGGCCCTTTCTCTTACCAAGGCCCAACAGACCACCTGATGAGTCCACCGGAAAAGACACACCAAACAACCAGCACTGAATCAAGAAATCTAACAATCTTCCATCAAAATATCAACAGACTAGAAAACAAGACCAACAAACTGGAATGTGAACTACAAGTCCACGGAAACATAGATGTCCTCTGCCTGACCGAGCTGTTCCTGCATCCTGATGAGCTGCCCAGCGTGCACCTCGAGAACTACAAGCTGGCGGCGCACTACTGCCGGCGCGGGCGCGAGGGCGGCGGCGCCTGCATCTACGTGCGGGACCAGGTCCTCGCCATCGAGCGCCCGGAGGTGGCGCAGCTGTCGGTGGAGATGCACTTCGAGGCCTGCGCCGTGGAGTGCGTCGGTGCGGACACCGTGGTGGTCTGTATCTATAGACCACCTCGAGGTAAAGACAGAGGGGACTTCCCTACTTTTTTCTCAAAATTAAATGACCTACTTTCTATACACTTTGTAAATAACTATAACATCATTATAATGGGTGACATGAATATTGATATGTTAGTAAAATGTCCAAATTCAAAATTATTATCAGAGACTTTAAGACAGTTTGGATTTAAATCATTAGTTAATTTTCCTACAAGAATAACAGACAAATCAAGTACATGTTTGGATCACATCTATACTAATATGCCAAATGTTAATATAAATGAAGTATCTCCTTTACAATTACAAGTCTCAGATCACTCAGGTATATTTCTGTCTATACAAATAAACAAAATGTTACAGCTTAACCTAGAAAGATATAAGCGCCTTTTCTCGGAATTTAACATTAGCAACTTTAAACAAAGCCTAGATTTATATGATTGGGAAAAATTGTTATCTAAATATCAGTGCTCTAGTTTAAAAATTGATGCAACAATTAATGTAATCAACCATTACTTTAACATACACTTCCCTCTGAAGAAGTATCCTGTAAGAAACAACGCGAAGGTGTGGGTCACCGAGGACGTCCGGTCCAGCCGTAGAAAAATACGAGAAGTCAAACAATCACTAACTCAAAATCCTAATGATCAAATCTTAATTGACAAATTGATTAATCTAGAAAAGAAACACATATCTATCCTAAACCTAACGCGTAAAGAATATATAAATAAACAAATAGTTAGTGCCGGAAAGGACATGTGCCGCACTGTGTGGAGGGTCATCGCGTCGGAGACGGGGCGGGCGGGCGCGCCCGGCGGCGGCGCCGCCCTCGACGTGCTGGTCAGCGCATCGGCGGGGGCCAGCGTCTGCGAGCGCGCGCGCCACGCTGCCGTCGCCCTCAACCGGTACTATATCGAAGCTAACAACAACCCGAACTGCCGGCCTTGCTGTGATTCCGCAATTGTTTACCTCAACAAATACTTAGAATCCCACGAAGTACCTAAATTCATAAACACACCTATATCATTGAACCAAATAATAAATGTTATAAATAAAATAAAGCGTAAACAATCCACTGATATAAACGACATGTCAACGGCTGTATTAGACTATCTACCTCCTGTTGTTATATCTTTACTTTGTATGCTATTCAACCAATGCGTAAATGAGGGTGATTATCCTAGCCTTCTAAAACAAATAAAAGTACAACCTATATACAAGGGAAAGGGTGAAATGAACATGCTTAGGTATTTTAGACCGATATCCCTCATACCTATAATATCAAAAGTATTTGAGCGTCTTATAAGTGACAGACTTATAAAACATTTCATAAAAAATAAACTTCTCAATCATCAACAATACGCTTATCAGCAAAACAGGTCGACTGTTGACGCGGCGCGTGATGTCGTGTGCCGAGTGATGAGTCATCACGAGGCGGGCCGGCAGGTCGCCGCCGTGTTCTGTGACCTGTCGCGCGCATTCGAGCTAGTTAACCACGAACTTCTTTTAAAGAAACTTAAATTGTATGGTATTACTGATGACTTCTACAACACAATTGCAGTGTTTTTGCGTGACCGGAAGCAATGCACGTACGTCCGGAACTCGAAGTCCGACCTTGAATTCATAGGTGACTGCGCGGTGCCGCAGGGTTCTACTATGGGAAACTACCTATTCCTAATCTTGGTCAATGACCTAACAGCGGCATCTGAGCACGCCGAATATGTCTTGTTTGCAGACGACGGTTGCCTGATTGTATCTGCTGAGAACTATATTCTGCTCAAACACAAATTAAACCTAGTCACTGCCTACATACATGACTGGTTCAGCGCAAATGGAATGCTGCTAAATATAGAAAAAACGAACATTGTTCATTTCCAACTGAGAAGGACTAGGGGACACGACCTAAATGTGGTGTGCAACGGAGTGGCGGTGCCGCAAGTGGACCAGGTGAAGTACCTCGGCTTCGTGATCGACGCCGGCCTCACCTGGGCGCCTCACATTGACGTCACGTGCGCCCGCCTCGCCTCCGCGTGCTTCGCGCTGTCCCGTCTGGCTCGTAGCTTGTCTAATGAAAATATGAAAAAAGCATACTACGGATATTTTCACTCGATTCTATCCTACGGTGTTGACCTCTGGGGTAATGCGGCGTGCTCCGAAAGGATACTAAGACTCCAAAAACGTGCCGTACGAATAATTGCTCACAAACCATGGGACTGTCCCGCTCAACAATTATTTAAAAACTGTAACATCCTAACACTACCGTGCCTATACGCGCTAGAAGTTGCAAAATACGCAAGGCGTAACCTTGACAAATTTAATACTAAAGCAGACTTCCACCGGGTCAACACCCGGCGGCGTAACCAGCTGATCGCGCCCGCGACTAGGCTCGCCAAGTCTGATAAATGTATTAACACTCTCGTTCCCAGAGTATACAATGCACTGCCTGATAACGTAAAAGAAACAAAATCTGAAACCGTTTTCATCGCAAAACTTAAAAATATATTGGTTAATATGCCTATTTATAAATTCACTGACTTCCCTGCCTCGTTGTCCTCTGTGACCCCAACCTTGCCTACCAACTAAATTGCAACAACAACCTGTACCTACCTATCTGTAAAATTACTGTATTTTTAACTACATTATAAATTAACATTAAAATTAAATTGTAATTACCTAAATAATATTACATACTTAATTAGCTAATGTACCTATCTATAAAATGTAATAAGTATAACTTGTGATTATGATTTGTGATTGTAATTATGATTTGTGAGTTGTGACGTATAAATATTATTTTATAAATAAATGATTTGAATTTGAATTAGGAGGGACTTAAGACCTTCAAAAGAGCTACATGGCGTTTGAAACAGTATTTCTATTTTATCTGTTTAACAGATGCATAAGGTATGTACAGGAATCTACTACTAAGAATAGAGTTTACAATCATGTCGCCGAAATGTAAAGGCGGGATGGGGCGGATAATGATGACTTGAAAGCGATTCAGAAATGGATGATTACTATTGATGACCTATGCTATATTTTGAAACTCAGTTGCAGTAATATCAAAGGCATACTCACTTCTCTCTCCAAACCAGTTCATCCAAGAACTGCTGTATAATCTGACGGGACAACAACGACAGAGTATTCTGGAACATCCTCGGCACAATCCTCCTCAGATACTCCATGATATTCGCATTGCTATGCTTCGACGGATGTTCGGATTGGGACGAGCTCTGATGGACAGTCTTGAATCCCATAGAGATAAGGGTTCCTTTGTCCACGGTCAAGTCTGTTAGTATAGTGGAGCCGGGGTGCACCCAGTTGATAAGAGGTTCTAGAATCTTCTGGAAGCGTTTCTTGTAGTTCTTTTCGTGTTCGGACAGAGGTTCCACGGCACGGAGACGGATCTGTAATAACAAATTGACATGTGAGATATAATAAGAGATCCTGCTGAATAAAAATAGTGATGTCTGTCATATATCTGGTGAAATCAAACTGTGCATACGAAATGGCGCAGTTTCCTAAAGAGCGGTGAGAAAGCTAACTAACACCGCTATATTACGGATGCTATCTTGACGGCATCGTTATCCTAGGAAACCCAAAACACTTTCAAATATTCAGGTCCCCAGACCAACCACAACAAGAATCGACTATTTATCTACTACTAACAATCGATTCTTCACCCGAATCTATACAGAGTCCTCACCAGTTTCTCCACACGGTCAAGGACGCCCAGCACCTCGACCTTGACCTGCCGCTGCGTGCCGTCGTGGCTCGTGGTGCCCAGCGAGATCACGCCCACCTCCACCTTCTAGCATGCCCCTTGGCTTGCTATATTACAGTAACTTTAAAGTGGACCTAAGCCGTTGTCTAAGCAAACGAAATGGCGCAGTTTCCTTGAGAGCGAGCGGAGGAATAGTTCAAATAGCTCTGTATTACAGAAGCTACGCTGTCGGCGCCATTTTCTAAGAAAACCCGATATTCGGGTCCTCAGAGCCACCACAGCAAGAATCTACTATTTATCAACTAAAAATAATCGATTGACAATCCTCACCAGTTTCTCCACAGGGTCAAGGACGCCCAGCACCTCGACCTTGACCTGCCGCTGCGTGCCGTCGTGGCTCGTGGTGCCCAGCGAGATCACGCCCACCTCCACCTTCTTGCCCGGCCCGCCGAGTTGGCCCAGGTGCTGGTGGATCGCCGATGTGCAGACGGCCCTGGGGATAAGTATAAGTAAGGTCAAGAAGAGTTTTATAGGACGGTCAGGCAGTCAGGCGGTAGAAATGATGTCAAGAGTGGTCTATAGATCGGGCATACATAGATTATAATGATTGTGTTACGTCTTCTTCAGAGTCGGAGTTTCGTCCTCAGCTACCTATGTATTTCATTGTGATCAGCCACAGCGGCAGCGCAGTAATAGAAGTACCATTTTCACGGATAAATGAACGGCTGATCGACATGGCAGCATACTTAGGCGAATAACATATTTTTCTGCATACTTATCCAATGGATTATTTCATGATTTCGACATCATCATAGAAATTACAAAGATTTGGAAAAGTGTCTTCAGATTGATCGTTATCAGGAGTCGACACACTTCAGCTAGACATATAATTGATTCAAGGGTCACTGGAAACTGGCGTTCTCTGTTCGTCTTCTGGCTACTGTGAAACTGATGGCACCTTCCGTATTTACCTACTTTTTACTGTGAAAATATGTAGAGTCAGCCGAGTTATTTGGAGTCAGTAAGTGAGGCGTAAGTATGTATTATTGCAAATACTTACCTCAACCAAGTAAACAGCGCCTTCACATACAGATTATCCACCTTGACCCACTGGACCATAGAGAGAGAGATAGAGAGAGAGACGAAGCGGTTGGGCAACACTCCGAGATCGTGTTTGGAAGGAGTAAATTACTGGCCTCGCTTCGCCGGGTGTTTAGGGCCTTACCACAAAAACTTAGACAGTATTTAACAGGTGTTTAGCGCTGTCAAACGCCTAAATTGTGTCAAATTTTGTTTTAACACTTGTTAAACAGTGTTTAAAGTTTTTTGTGGTAATAGGTATTTATGAAATGCCGGTTTGGTTTGTATTACCTCGCTTTACTCAGGTCTTTATATTTTAGGAAATGCGGGGTTGTTTGTGTGGTTGTTTCTGTTCGTCTTCCACAGGTCCTTTGATAATGAAGTTCTGCTGTTTTATGGGACTTTTTAGAGTGGAGCTATACCATAGCAACATAGCCCAATGGGACCTAATATAACATAATAAAAGAAACACTCACCTCAACCAAGTAAACAGCGCCTTCACATACAGATTATCCACCTTCACCCACTGGACCACATTCTGCACAATAGTCTGGCACGCCCAGTGGTAGACCAGCTTCAGCAGCACGCTGGGCGGGTGCGTGGCGCCCTCGAAGATGGAAACGAAGAGAGAGAGAGAGAGAGAGACGAAGCGGTTGGGTAAAACTCGGAGATCGTGTTTGGAAGGAGTTAGTTACTAGCCTCGCTTCGCCGGGTCTTTAGGGTTCATGAAATGCCGGTTTGGTTTGTATTACCTCGCTTTGCATTTTAAGAAATGCCGGGTTGTTTGTGTGGTTGTTACTGTACGCCATCCTCAGGTCCTTTGATAATAAAGTTTCTCTGTTCTATGGGGCTTTTTAGAATGGAGCTTAACCATAGCAACATAGCCCAAAGGGACGGTCATCCGTCATCCTAATATAAAGAAACACTTACCTCAACCAAGTAAACAGCGCCTTCACATACAGGTTATCCACCTTGACCCACTGGACCACATTCTGCACATTAGTCTGGCACGCCCAGTGGTAGACCAGCTTCAGCAGCACGCTGGGCGGGTGCGCGGCACCCTCGAAGATGTTGACGAAGAGAGAGAGAGAGAGACGAAGTGGTTGGGCAACACTCCGAGATCGTATTTGGAAGGAGTTCATTATTGGTTTCGCTTCGCCGGGTCTTTAGAGTTTATGAAATGAAAGAAAGAAAGAAAGAAAGAAAGAAAATAATCTTTATTGCCACAGACGAAGTTTTACACTTTAAAGATGTACTTAAACCTTACCTTACAATTTAACATAATCTAATTCTTTTAATAGAGTAACACCTTAGTAACTATATCTACACCAGTGGCGGATTTACCTATAGGCCAAAAAGGCCAGTGCCTAGGGCGGCAGATTTAGAGGGGCGGCAAATTTAGCATTTTTTATTTTACTGATTTTTTTAATATAAATTTACGTGTACACAATCTACTTCTAAATGCCGGTTTGGTTCGTGTTACTTCGCTTTGCATTTTAGGAAATGCGGGGTTGTTTGTGTGGTTGTTTCTGTACGCCTGCCACAGGTCCTTTGATGAAAGTTTCGCTGTTTTATGGGACTTTTTAGAATGGAGCTACATAGCCCAATGGGACGGGTGCCCTAATATTACAACCTCATAAAAGAAACACTCACCTCAACCAAGTAAACAGCGCCTTCACATACAGATTATCCACTTTGACCCACTGGACCACATTCTGCACAATAGTCTGGCACGCCCAGTGGTAGACCAGCTTCAGCAGCACGCTGGGCGGGTGCGTGGCGCCCTCGAAGATGTTGACGGAGAGAGAGAGAGAGAGAGAGAGAGAGAGACGAAGCGGTTGGGCAACACTCGGAGATCGTGTTTCGAAGGAGTTAATTACCGGCCTCGCTTCGTGGGTCTTTAGGGTTTATGATATGCCGGTTTGGTTAGTATTACCTCGCTTTGCATTTTAAGAAATGCAGGGTTGTTTCTGTACTCCTTCCACAGGTCCTTGGATAATAGAGTTTTGGTTTATGGGACTTTTTTGACTGGAGCTATACCATAGCAACATAGCCCAAAGGGACGGGTGACCTAATATAAAAAAGCACTCACCTCAACCAAGTAAACAGCGCCTTCACATACAAGTTATCCACTTTGACCCACTGGACCACATTCTGCACATTAGTCTGGCACGCCCAGTGGTAGACCAGCTTCAGCAGCACGCTGGGCGGGTGCGTGGCGCCCTCAAAGATGGACGAGCAGAACACGGAGACGAAACGGGTTGGGCAGCACTCGGAGATCCACACGTAGCCACCCGAGTAGGGGAACTTTGAGACGTCTGAGTACATTCCTGGGGAAGACGAGGATTGTGAAGATAGGTAGAATAGATATTTCATAATGTATTACAATTAACTCTTAAAATAATCTTCAGTTTTTTTTACTATTATGTGCAATCGTTCTAGACTTAAGTATAAGCTGTTGTTTTGTGTGTTGTGTTGTGTGGTGTTGTAGGCACTCCCATCGTTGGGTTGACTTCTCATTCAACTGGTCCTAAACTGTCCCAAATTCGCTTTCATTTCAGCCTTCTTATTGGAATACAACTGGTGAGGTCAGTAGCCAGTTTGTTGGGATCAGCAATCCTATCTCTGTAAGCTCTTGGGAGGTTTTCCACTTCCTCTTAATCATCTTGTTCAGCTAAGAAACGGTTGACTCACCCAGCTTGAGTTTGTTCCCGGGGTGTATGACGCACCACTGCTCGGAGCGCACCAGCCCCTGCTGGATCAGCCACTCCGTGAACTTGGTGGGCGTGTGCATTAGCACTGACTTCACCTGAAAGCGGAAACATTCAAATTATTGTTCTTCTTTAATGCCATTACTCCTCCAGTCTCTGGGACTGACACCAGGCTTCCATCATTTAAATTGTTGTGAATTTACTTAAGAGTTACTTAACATTAAGAGGAGATTTGCAGGATATCAGGCAAGACTAAAAGACAGCAGACAGACTAACTTAACCATAATTTTTTGGTCCGACGGCATAAATAAAGATAGAGTACTCTTTTTTTGTACACCATGAAAAAATCTTGTCTCTCCTAGCAAGCGATTGCTTGCAGACAACCTTAATAGTATAAATTAAACAGGAATTGTTAAACCTGCAGGAGGTGGAAGGTGCATGAAGCATTAGCACAGAATAATAACTAGTACCAGGTACAGAAGTCCATCTTCGCAATGGCTTGCAAAGAAATATGACTCCATCCCATAAGCAATAAGATCTAATTTAGATCGTGTTCCAGCCGCACACGTTTTTATTTACTTACCTACCAATTAATTTTTGAAGGAATATGCGCCTTATTTCACTGGACTACGGTGCATAATAAGTTATACGTGGTTATACGCATTGAAAAAGAAGCCACCTTAGGGTTGCCTCAGCACCACAGACTACAACGTTTACTAAGCAACGGACTGACTTTGTAAAAAGAATGTCATGTTTTAAAACAAAATTAATTTGAATTTAGAATACAAAGCTATTCCAAACTTTTTTTCTATTGGAAATAACCAGTAAAAACAATAACAATTTCATAGTTAAGATATTTTGAAGTACATAAAATATGTATGAATCTAAGTACCTAAAACATTTAATTTTGTGAAAACATGTTTTTTTTTCGTTATAATTTATATTATGGATATAATTTATATTATGATACAGAACGTGTTAGTTTCGTTAAGCACTAATCCCACTCAGCGCACATTTTATAATCGATTCATTAATACATTTTGAAGGTAGTTGTGTCTGTAAATTTAATACTTTAACGAAAACAAAATTGGAATAGACTTTGTTCAACATGGAGAAAAAAAAGGGTTTGTAGTTCGGATTAATTTCATTTCAAATAAGGAACCTAGAAGAAATCAATAAAATACTTAGATTAGTTTAAGGTGTCAGCATCTTTTTGGTAATCTAAAAAAAAATAATTGGATCCCGATCCGTATTTAAGCAATTAAATACGGCACAGTATTTTTTTGCTGCTTTTTTTCTTTTTATGTCCATTTTTCTATTCATAAATTTTAATAAATACCTAAATACGACATTTATAAACTAGTACGAAATAGGAACAAATAGCGCGCGCGTGTATCGTCTTCCGCTTGCGGCAGCCGACTAGATTCGCCCCCTCGAGGCGGCAGGCGCCAGGCCGGCGCCTGCGCCGCCAACGCGCGGAGTGACACAAGCCTGGCATTAGTTACCTTGCTATCGAGCGCGGGGCGGTCTGACGGCGCGGCAGCGTCCTTGGCGCGCAGGTAGGGCCGCGCCACCACCACCAGAGACGGGAACGTCTTGCCTGGGGGATGAATGATGAATTGTGTCAGTAAAAATATAATTTGTAATTCAACAGAGAACTAAGCTTACTGTAGTAACTAAACACTTACAATCTGCAAAGTTGAAGTGGGAGGAAAATCTAGTGTGTGCCTCCAGCCTAAAGTAAGGCTGATGAACTTAAATAGCCCTCGTAAAGTTTGAATGAGGAATATACAAGGAGGAATGCCAATTATTGTGGAGCTCCTTCTGAGAGGCCTATGGAAGCAGCTGTCTATTTTCAGCTGATGTATGAGATGATGTCTTTATACATTATACAAGCTCCTAACTATTTGTGCCAAATTAAAATCTTGATGTGCAGATAAGACATCCATCCATACCATCACAACTCAACCTACTCTTGACTAAAAATTATCAAAGTTTTCGCAACAATACCTTGCAGCTTGTTGAAGGACACCTCCCTAGAATCCGCCACATTCTTATTCCCGTCTTCCTTGGTGAGGTCAACAATGGCCGTGGTCTTGGCGGTGTTGCCGGTGGACAGGCCCCCGATGGCGGACGCTTCCGATGGACGCACGTTGGTGACCACACTGTGGACGTCTGGAAGATGGTTTGTTTTTATCAGTTACACAGTGAAAATCATATAGCTTCTTATTACATTTGGAGTACAATTTTACAATGATTTATCATAGTCAGTAGGTACCTAATGAAATAATAATAACCAGTAAACTAACATTTTTAAAGACAGATCTTGATCTCTTCAGACCTTTCTTGTACACAAAGATACATAACTTTAAATAACACTAGTTTCAGGCAATGGCTCCCTTTATCAAGAGAAGAACCACCGAAACTGCTGTGACCCTATGACTGTAGATAGATTGTCTGTCGATTTATCTACAGTACTTATTGAAATTGAAATCACTACAGAGAGAGGAAGGATGTTTAAGAGGAAGGTTTGTATGGCTGTGTTTGAACCAGTTTTGATAAACTTACTGGAAGGAGCCAGCGTCTTGTCCTTGGTCTTGGTGTCTCGCTCCTTGTGTTTGTCCTTCTTGTGTTTCTTCTTGTGGCGCGCGTCGGGCGACGGCGGCGGCGACGGCGAGTAGTCGCGGTCTTCCTCACGGTTCTTGCGTGGCCGACCTGGACGTGGCATAGTGGTTAGTTAAAGAATGTTTTGTAATTACATTATACAGTGGGATATACATAATTATTTATTTATTTATTTGATACTTTATTGCACAAATATGACATAAGTGTACAAAATGTGGACTTATTGCTAAAAACATTTTGTTCTGAGAGCATGAAATTGTGTTGGTTTATTTGTGTCTTCTGAAGGAGCAGTTGGTATAATTTGGCTGTTTTATGCACAATAAAATCGAGATTTGAATACACTGATAAAAATATAAAATGGTAAGGGGATAGATTTGAGAGTGCCATAGTAAACTTTTTATTCCATTATTCCCATGAGAAACCTATTAAGATTTATTTTTCTTCTTTGAAAATCCTGTAGATAAAAGATTTTGTGCTATGAAAAAATACTAACAAAAACTTACCAGACATTCTATGAAAATGTGCAGACAAATATTAAATACACACCCCTCTTTCCTTTGCCTGATGATGATTCCTTGGATATAGAGAGAGACCTGGACCGAGACCTGATGATATCCGCACTCTGCTTCTCCAAGTCCTTAAGAACAGGTTGCCTGAAAAATAAAAAGATATATGATAATCAATAGTTTGTAATAGTATTTATTTTTAAAAAGTGTGTATCAGGAAATACAAGCAATCTCAATATTTGAGGGCAGAAATTGGTTCCGGAATATGTACTTAGTATTTCCAACTATTTACACTTTGGAAATTTAACTGCTCTGCTACTACATTACTGACACTCTACAAGTCTGGTATAAATTTTAATCAACACTGCAAGCCACACTGCACCAGTTTATCTAAAAAACTTGACCAGCATCAAACTCACTTTCCAAGCAGCTGGTAAGCCGTGAACTGATCTCCATTGTACACGATCTCTCCTCCAGTCTCCTTCACAATGTCATCCAGTTTATTCTGAATGCTCTTGTACTCCTCATCAGCATTCTTGTACGCCTGCAGCTGAGCCTCAGACAGTTCCTCTTCCCAGCACTCCAGTTCGAGAGTTGGGATGTCGGGCCCGAAGTAAGACCGCTTGTACTGGTCTGCTTCGATTATCTCAGCTTGAGGAATCGCCGGGTCCAGCTAGAATGTAGTGATTGTGGTTTTCAAAAAGGTTATTTAGTGAAAGTGGCAAGGTTTTGGGCGAAGTGGTTTATGGAAAATGTTTACATATGGAATGGATTTAAGTTCTAAGAAGTGTAAAGGCAGATATTTATAGGAAACCTTTGTAAAACGAAAGAAGATTGCTTCTTGCTGAGCCGACTCTTGAAGTTTTTGATAAATTTATTAACCCTTACCTCCTGGTCCACTTTCAACTTTTTTAACTTCATGATTAGGATTCAAAGATTTAGATTTTCTTATGCAGTTAATGGTATAATACGGTTTATTTTCTAGTATTTGGAAAAGAAAATAAACATCAACACAACACAAGCGCCGATCGCCGCCATGAAACCATAAACAAAACCAGGGGGGAGTCAGTGCCTTAATGGCTGAACTTTTAGTAGAAGGTAGTGCCATCTCTTTATATTACTCTTACTACCAAAAAAGATGTAAGATGGCGTTATCAACAAGACCATAGAACAATAACAAGACACATAGATAAGTAGTATTTGAATGTTAACATTGTCATGATCTATGGCTTTTATGAAGAAATTGCGTGTCAGTGTCAGTTCAGTTGTCTTACAATGTCTCGCAAATAACATTTTTGTAATAAAAATAAAAGCCTATACTCTCGGTATATCGTTATTTATAAATTTTATATACCTACAAATAAAAATAAACATGGTGTGTCAAGAAAAAGCATCTTTATCTGCAAAAAGTGTTTTTATGAAATTCTTGTGACCTGACAGATTCCATATGGATCCAGGTTCCATGTGGTTCCACGGGAACCGAGCTGAAATGGCGGCACTGGCAAAGAGCGATCGACATCTTCATATCCGCTGAAGATTAAAATACTATGTGTACCAAACTGATAAATGTCGTCAAAGATTTGCCTCGCGAGGATAAATGATGCACTATTGGACGAAATGACTTTATCACCACAAGTGACAAGATTTGCTTCTCTTGCGAAACATAAACTAGCAAAACATGAATTGGTTTTCATGGTGAAAGGAATACACACACCCACTCGCATATTATTTTACAAGTGACATGAACAAAACTGAACTGAAACATTGTTATATGCGAGGTAATAAAGAATTATATAATAATTTGTTTTTTATTTATTGTTGCATGTAGGTAGGTACATAAATAGATTGAACTTAAATTTAGCTGATAAATGTAATAACTGTTGTGTGGTGTAACTACGTCAACGCAAATATGTCTTATATCTTTATAGATTGAAGTTAATAGCCGGATCCCCACCAGACGATCCAACGCGATCCGATCGCGCGATCCAAGGAATCTTACATACTAAACTTCTTGGATCGGGCGATCGGATCGCATTGGATCGTTTGGTGGAGATCCGGCTATTAACTTGTGATAACAATATCTATATATACAGGGTGTCCCAACAGGGCACCCTGTATGTATGTACAATGAGGTTGAGCAATATAAAGAGATGGCGTTGTAGGCTCAGTATGACGTATAGAGTATGACAAAAAACTCCTCCAGATGGCACTCTTTACACAATTGTTTATTTTTTCTCTATGAACAAAACAAATGTTTTTTTTTCATATAGTAGTGATGTCCCTAGTAACGATATAAAAACTAACGATTTATTCTTCTGAGGAAGAAAATAATCGATTAATTCGATTAATTTATTCGATTAATTGCCACAATTTTTTTTGAAATCGAACAAAACACTTTCACAACCTCAGCGAAAAAAAAAACAATCCAAACAAAAATGATGACAGCCAAACTAATTTGTAATGAAATCAAAGTGTTTTTATAAATTTCTACGATATAAAAGTGATAAATAACGTGAGAAAACCATGGAGGCTGTTCCTAAGATGCTCATGATCAGCTTCGAGCTGAAAGTGAGTCCCGAAACTACACATTTTGGACCAAAACTGAAACAGGTAAATAGGTCTTCTAATCTTTTCGATAAGCTTCTTTAACTTCTTGCATTTCTTTGTTTTCGCGATGATGTATTCTTGATGTTGTATTTCAGTATATAGCGGAGGCGTATAGAGAGGATCCTGATAACTACGGCAATGAGTTGCATCAGCTGGAGGGGCTACGGTCGGCGGCGGTGCGGCCCGCTACGGATGCGTCCGGGCTCGCCGCCCTCGTCAGATACTTCTGCCAGCTACGCGCCATGCAGAGCCGATTCCCCATGGCTAAAGGCCAACCAGCCTCCGTAAACTTCGTGTGGTTAGTATTTCACCATAAAACTTACCAATGAACAGTTTCTTTGTATGGCTTCTCCTAATCAATAACCAATTGCAGGAAAGATCTTTACGCCAATATGAACTGCACGTCGGCGGACATAAGATTTGAAATGGCTTGTATTCTGTACAACATTGGGGCGCTGCACACTCAGTTAGCGGCCTCTGAACCTCGCACCTCCGGAGATAGCCTGAAGCTGGCTTGCACTCACTACCAGAAGGCGGCTTGGGCGTTTCAGTACCTGATGGAACACTACCCGCAGCCGCAGGGCATGGACGTGTCTCCGGACATTGTGCGCCTGCTGCAGGAGATCTGCTTCGCTCAGGGCCAAGAGTGCATTTTGGAGAAGAGTATCCAAGATACAAAGAAGCCTAGTGTTATTGGTATGTATTTTTTATCAGAATTCTATTCATTGCTTACTGACACTACTACTATGTCTTTGTCTGTATCCTTTTCATGTTATAAAATAATGTAATACTAAATGTTTCTTTTTAATTATAGGTGCTGTTGCAAACCAAGTGAGGGCATTCTACAAAAACTCACTAGCCATACTCGGGCCTTCAACTGGCACAGACAACATTCACGAAATCATCGGAACCAAACTGTACAACTACTGGCACCGCCACCTCTCATTCAGGAACTCATACATCGGCTGTATTGTCTGCTTGTATCAGGGAATGAATGCTGAGGAACAACAGAAGATGGGGGAGAGGGTAGCCTTCTACCAACTAGCAGTCCACAAGCTTGGTGAAGCGAGAAAGTTGGCCAAATACATTGAACCAGTAAAGGTGACCAATGAGGCTTTGACATTCACGAATGATGTGGTAGAAGGAAAGAGGAAAGCGGCTAAGAATGAGAATGAGTTTATTTACCATGAGGAGGTGCCAGATAAAGACTTCCTTATTGATCTGAAGCCTGTTTGTTTGGTGAAAGGAATACCAATCAACTTCAATGATCCAGAGGTAAGACTTATTCGAAGTTATACCACTTTTATTGATGCTAAATGCAGGTTTTACAGATTAAATAAGCACACAGCCTGTTGTAAGCTTAATTTTATCTCCCCATAATCTCTTTCAGGTGTCAGGTCCAGACATATTCTCTCGGCTCATCCCGATGGTGGCCCACGAGGCGTCCTCCCTCTACTCCGAGGAGAAGGCGAAGTTGCTCCGACAAGTCGTGAACCAGGCTGAGTCAAAGAACACCGAGATCATGGAGTTCATGTCATCTCTGCAGCTAGACCAGCTAGATGTCCTGGATGCGGAACAAAGGTTTGTAGTAACATAAACGTAACTTTATTGTGAATCATAACTTTATTCCAATCATAAAGAACCAAATGAACTGCTTATGGTTATCCTAGCGCGGATCGCATGTTGCCAACTAAATATAAAATAAATATTTTATTGAAAAATAAAAAACATATCCTAAAAGGTGTCGCCGTAACTCCTAAACTAGGAGAATCTGTATGTCAGGAGTTAGTGCCTTCTCAGATTGTAGAAAAGTTTTACGCTTAGATGATGTGATGATAATTGTTAGTTGTTAGCATGACTCATTGGCAGTGTCTGTACAATAACGTCAATAACCTTTCTTTTCTTCTTGTTGGTCAAGAGGAAAGTTCATTGGTCTTGTAGAATATATTTTGAGGGAAGACTGATGTTCTTGTTTACAGTATGATGTTTTAGTAAAGTTAAGGTAGAATAAAAGTAAATGTGTAAACTTTATCAGCCATTGGCATTATGCAGAGATAAATTTTATCTTTGGATGTATGATGTGACGAATAGTGACTTTGTGTGATTCATAAGATTGTTTATTTAGTTGATAAATCTAATACATTATGAAAATGGGTAATTGATACTATTGGAAAAAAAATTCAGAAGATTTGGATCACACTACATTTTAATCCTATGAAACTTACAACTTTTACCTAACAGACTTGTTTATGTTTTACTTGGGCGAATGAGCAACAATGATGAAAATCAGTGCCGCGTCAGGTGGGTGGATGCCACCTCACATAAAGCGGTGCAAGCTGAGGCGCGGGCCTTTTCGGTGCTGGACAACACACACCGTTATCAATTGTATGCCTATTATGTGTAATTTTAAGTACCGACTTATAAGTTTAGTCATATAAGTTCTTTTGTTTTATTTGTTGTTTCCTTATGTATTTTTGGTGTGTGGTGCTGGTCACCGAATAAATAATTTTTATCTTTATCTTTGATCATATGTGTGAAATTATGTTTTACAGGATACCACAAGAAATAGTAGACAGATGCGCCGCCATGAATGCTAAAACAGAAATTATCCAGTCCCTCGTAGACTCGATGAACAACCTCGCGGAGATAATCAGCGATGTGGAAAACACATTGTCGGAATGCAAAACCATGATTCAGGTAGTTATTTATTTATTTTCACAAAATGTATGGTAAATCAAGCATCTTACCATTTTCGGTCTTTGTAGAGTTTCAGTATTATACGTATAATTTAATGCATAGCTACATGTATGGTTTGAGAGAGACATCAAAACTTAAATATATGACTTTTATTAAGGATTTAGTGTATAAGTAATCATTTATACTTTCATTATCATCGTTATTTATACCATAACATCGAAACCCTCTTACAGGAAGAAGCAGCCAAAGAGAAAGAGTACCAAAAAGTCATCGGGCCGCGCCCGCCCTCAATAGTTCAAACTGAACTTTCTAGAGAGTTCAACAAGTACCAGGAAGCCCACTCGAGAACCAACGAGAGCAACCAGGTGCTCCACAAGGCCATGACGCTGCATATTGCCAACTTGAGGCTGTTGGCTCAACCGCTGGATGAGCTTGAGGCCAAGATACCGAGCATTGATAATATTGGTGAGTGTACTAGAATTTTTCGGAAGGCAGAAATAGGTTTCTGAAGCTATGATTCTGCAGTCCCCTTTTGTCTGTTCTAAAGTCATTTTTCCCTAACTAAAATACTTGGAAAAGGGGCTTTTCCGATGGTTTCATTAGTTTTAATGAACTTACGTAAATAACAACAACAATGTATTTACTTTCGAACACTATGTGTGATCTACTTTTCATCCTCTCTCCATTAACTATTCGCCATTCCCATAAATAGTCCCGATTATTCTCCTCTTATCTTACTTTTACTCTCCATTCCACCTTCAGAGGGCCTCGACCGCGACACGATGCTAGAAATGCGTCGCGTTGTCAGCAAAGCCAAGGAGATGCAGTCACAACGGTCTACCCTCATACAGCAACTGAGGGAAGACTTGAATGCTGATGATATCACCGGGACGCTGTTGGCTCAGAGCACGCCGCACACGCAACTGTTTCAACAGGCTATTGAGAAGCATACGGATAAGGTTAGTATCATCATCAACAGAAGGTCTTGAGATCACTATTCGATATGCGTTGGGATGGTAACACGATGCTAGTGTACCGGGTAAACACATACTTGAAAGCGAGAAGTTTATTTGGAAAAATATTGACAGAAAAGTTGTTTAAAATATATCTTTCTTGAATAGTTTCGGTAGAAAATACAGCAAAGCTACTTCGAATCGAAGTTTACATGTTAGAGTGAAGAGTGAATGAGCGTATGACACACACATAATATGGATAAGGCTAGGAAGAAGAAACACAAAGGAGTGATAGCTTCTACACATTTTCTGTGTAAAATCATAACATATCCATAATGTTTCTTCCACAGGTGAAGATAATCGAGCAGAACTTTGCCGCACAAGAGAACATCATCAACAGGCTTACATCTCTATACGCCTCGTATGGAGAGTCCAGGAGACTGCTGTCTGAAGTGCTCCGTAAACGAGAGGGGCTGATCAATGGTTAGTGTTTAATTATTTATTATTCAGAACATTCATAAGCCGATTTATGAAAAGATATATTATCCGTGTTGTCGGATGGTTCCCGAATCCACGCGTACCAAGTTGATTATCCTTACTAATATTATAAATGCGAAAGTAACTGTGTCTGTCTGTCTGTCTGTCTGTCTGTCTGTCTGTCTGTTACTCTTTCACGCCAAAACTACTGAACGGATTTGAATGAAATTTGGTATACATACGGTCTAGACCCTGGGAAAGAACATAGGCTACTTTTTATCCCGGTATTCCCACGGGAAAACTTTTTAAGGCGAAGCGAAGCGCGCGGGCACAGCTAGTATATTTATATAGTTACAATAATAAAAATACTGGGTGACTTATTCAGCTCACTAGAAAGTCCTTGGCAGTTCTCTGAACACCATAAATAGTCCGGCACAAAATTGCCCCAATAAGAATATTGCCCATTTAATTTCTACTAAGTACTTCAAACCTTCCGAATCTCATGATATTAACCCAAACCTCTCCATTCCAGCCCTGATCACCTCGTACGACACCTACGAAGAACTCCTCGCTAAATGCCACAAGGGCATCGAGTTCTACACGCGGCTGTCTCACAGCGCCACGGCGCTGGCGGCGCGGCTGCGGGGCACGTGCCAGGTGCAGGCCGAGGAGCGGGCGCAGGGCACAGGTCACTACATACATACACTTTAATAAATAAATTTACACATACACGTTTATACATAAACTTTTATAAACTTATACACATCAAATGATCTCGAAAACCGTGTCAATGGCCGGTAAGTAGCCACTATCGAATGGACATTGTCCGACATAACCAACTCTGTGTCCCACTGCTGGGTTTACCCCATGCTTATTCCACACGTCTGTGTTGTCGACCTCCTGACGCCATTCCTGCAAAAATCTGTCCAGGTCGTCCCGCCATATCCGCCTTCGCCCGTCGCTCGGCACCCACTCGCTTATAATTTTTGCCCACCGGTCCGGGTGCATTCGGCTGACATAAATGAACTCTAATGTACTTATAATTTTTTATTATTCACAGCGTCACTAGCATCCTCCGCCAAGAGCGCGGACGTGGGGCGCGACGCCGCGAGCGTGGGAGACCCCGCGGCTACCCCCAAGCTCACGCTGAAGGACTACTTGCCTTACATGAAGAGCCGCGGGTACGCCAGAAACGTCACTCCACCGGGTAAGTTCATTTAGGTATAAACAAACATTAAACACATAATATTTTTTACAGAAATATTAAATGTAGTTCTATGCTATTTGCATGGGCCCACGTTACAAAGAATACCATTAGTCAATCGTCCTCTGCTCTGGACATAGGCCATCAGCTAAGAAGGTCCACCACACTCTGTCCACGGCCTTCCACATCAAATCTACCAGATGCTATAGGAATGTCGTGGGTGCTTAGCGTGCTGAAAGATATGCAAATATTATTTTTATTTATTTTTGTAGGTCAACCAGAAGTTCCCAGTGACACCTACTACCCTGAATCTATATACCCGACATCAGTGAGACCTGCACCGTTAGGATCTGAAGGTAAATAACTTTATTTACACCAAAACACTCCTGTAGATAACAGCACAGAGCTTATATTACAAAGACGTCTTTTTTCCAGCACCTACCGAGGCGCCTCAAATGAAATACCCAGACGGTTACGTTGTCCCGCAAAACACGAACCCATACAATCCTTACGCGAACCAATACCAGCCGAGCGAAAGCTCTTACGCCGTTCCGAATAGCTACGCTTATCCAGCGAAGAGCGTCGCTGAAGTACCAAAGATTGAGGTTGATGGCTATGGGTATAATACACCTTACACTCCTTCCCAGTATTCCGCCCAAATGTCTAATCCCCAAGCGACATACAACCCCTATTACACAAACATGAACGCTCAAGAGAGCAACACAGCCTGTACTGACTCACAAAACGCTTCGTACCAATCCGGCAACGTTAGCCAGACGAATGTCGTCCCTAATACCAGCCAATACGGCTATGATCCGTATGGGGTGCCGGCTGCGACTGTACAAGCGCATGCGCCGTCTATACCTGAAGTGCCATCGGTTCCCTACGCCCAACAAACAGATCTCGCCATGAACTTTGCAAACATGCAAGTGTCTATGCCCAAACAGGAGCCAAACCCTTACAATTCTGAATACGCGAATACTTTCTACAATGTTAATTACCCTCAAGTGAACACCCCTAACATGGCAACGTATACCAACCCTCAGCCTAATTCCGCCACCACATTGGTGACTTCCCAAGTGCCTTCTGAATATGGTGCGACAAACTACCCATATGGGACCTTAGACCAAACTGTTCCTGAAAACAAAACCTTCAACCAACAAGGGGTCAATCCAGGCACTAGCACCGCTTACCAAAGCAATCCGGTAGACCCGGCGTATAGCTATTCGTCAACATCAGAATACGACCCCAACACAGCCGCATATCCTGTGTATACCAACGCTGATAATGCTTCTATGTACACTTCTACCTCTAGTATTTCTAGTGTTGTCCCAACTAATCTACCTCCCGAGTATACAGTCCCTGACAGCGCAGCTTTGGGACAGTTAGAAGCTTACGATAGACCGATAAAGTCCCACACGACTGGCCAAGCGCTCACCTCGAATTACTACCAACCTACAGTGCCACAATACGACACAACTTCTGTGGCCAACTATACTGATGCCAATGTCCCACAATCCGTACCCAACGACCCAAACTCTCAGTATAATACGCAAGTGAGTGCTAACTACACTCAGATGTACCAAAACCACCCGGGGTATACTCACAACGCGTCGACTGGCAACTTCGAATACAACTATGGGTCGCAAAGCTCGTTTGTTTCATATAACAACTCCGTGCAAGGAAATATAGACCCTCAGACAGGTCAAGATCCTAATTGGGCCGCTCAAGGAGTTTATACCAGTGCTGGGACACATGAAACAGTACAGTCGCCTTCGGGAGAGCCGCCTCAAATGCGGGCACAGCAACCGAACAACCAAATATACTACAATAACCCTTACGGGTACCAGACTATGCAGCCAAATGAAGTGGTCCCAAATTCACAAACAGTCAACACCAACTATGGGGCCAATATGAATCAGTCGACTTACATGCAATCAGGACAGGGAGTGGACTCTTCTGTAACATACAGTAATAATCAGGGTAAGTTCTAGGAATCATTGCTTGCCTAATGTATAAATTATATCAATTGGTGACTGAGATTTATATGTATGTAGTTAAATCAAAACGTATGTATATATTGACGGACTTGTAATTAACCGTATTGCATTTTGTATGTAACTAACTCAATTTGTAGCTGAATAAATAATTATGAATCTAACACTGCTTTTTATTTTGCCTTGCAGTATCCTCACCGACTCAGAATGTGTCTCAGGCTCCTAATTTTAATCAAAACCAGAGTGCAGAACAAACGTCTACTCAAAGTTATCAAGGTATTCAAAACTACCAAAATGTACCTGATAACAGCCAAACTCCTGGTAACTATCAATCTCCTACTGATAACTATCAAAGTCCTTCACAAAACTACCAAAATCCTTCGGAAAACTACCACCCTTCCACTAGTCACTACCAAACACCAGGTAACAATGAAAATACACCGACTAATTATCAAGTGCCAGAATCTAACAATCAAAAGCAAAGTTACTATGAAAACCAACCAGGTCCTCCTCAAAATCCAACTAGCAACCATCAAGAACCACCAATAACTCCTAAATCAGAAGAAAAGCCAACACCAGCTGAAAAACCGGCTCCAGAAGAATCCGTATCAAAAACCTCCACCTTAGACCTGCTATCAGACATAGATTTCTCCGTAGAATACAAACCACTAATGCCAGAAATAAAAGTACCACAGATATCCGAAAACGCAATAAAAAAAGCCGTTGTAACTCCTAAATTCGAGAACATTCCAAAGCCAGTGAAGAAGGAAGAAGTTATAGAGCGGCCTGCGAAAATGGATCTGTTTTCGGATCCGAGTCTACTGAATAAATTCACGGAGGATGTGAAAAGTCTGCAAAAGTTGGTAGATTCTTTGTCGAGTAAAGTGGGGGGTGGGTTGAGCTTACTGGAGTCTAAATGGAAGAGTTTTCAGGATGTTCAGGTAAATTACCTGATTATGTAATATGTATTTAGTTATGATAACTTTATAATGATTCTTAGCTGAAGTGGTTTTCAAGTTGATTGTAAAGAGCGGAATCTTATCTAAACTTATATACATTGAAGTATATTGCAAAGTACTCAAAACGGTAGCTTTATTAATCGTAATACTTATTTTTCTAGACAAAGGAGAACATGTCACGGTCTAAGCGTGCGGCTATACAACACACTCAAGGGAACATAGTGACTGAGGTTGTGCCCTATGATGACTCCAGACTTAAATTGAAGTCTAACTCGCACGCTTACATCAACGCTTCGTATTATAAGGTAATATTATTATAATTTTGGGGAAAAAATATGTGGTTTGTTCAAGTTTTGCTATGCTGTTTTATTTTTCTATGCTTATACTTATACTTAGTTATGTAGTTTTTAAACCCAAGGCTATAAATGACTTGAATTTGCGGTTCCATAGTTATTCAATATTCCCTGTAACGAGAATCAAAGTCTAGAAGTATGCGTCCAAACGTAACAAACACTTAAGGCTATTTTGATTTCTATGTAAAATTTTTGGAGCTGTTTTGCCATACTAACATAACATGACATGAGTAAGGGGCCGTCCATTAATCACGTGAGGCTCAAAAGGGGGGGGAGGAGGTACGGAAAACCTCACGAAACATCACGAGGGGGAAGGGGGGGGTCTCGTTAGACATCACGTGTATTAATTTTTTGTAAAAAAGCGATAGGTATTTCTGAACCGAAATTTTGAACGGCGCAAAAATTTTAACGATTTGTAGTATGGCTTATATTTTTTCTAGACAAAAATAGCCTTTACATAGACTTCCAAAAAAATACACGTGATCCAGGCAGGGGGAGGGGGGGGTAGTCCCAAACCTCACCAAATATCACCAGGGGGGAGGGGGGGGTCAAAAAATGAGAAAAACTACCTCACGTGATTAATGGACGGCCCCTAAGTAAACTATGTTTTTTTGTTACAGCAACTAGCTTCCTGGTGCATTCCACTAGTGATCTCCAAATGTCCCGACGAGAGTGATGTGAACATATTCTGGAAAGCGGTTCTAGAGAACAAGATCACCTGCGTTGTGTGTCTGCTTACAGAGATTGAGGTGAGTATAGTAATCTTCTTATCGTGTTTAGAGCTAGACTTGTGTTTGCCATGCTGGTGAGAGGATTAGCATCAGTCGCTGACTGCTCAGGGTGCGCTAGACGTATTAGGGATTAGGGAATAGGTGATACGTCAAGCGAGACTCCGAAGTCCGGTCATACCTACCGAAGAACCAACAATCGTTGTTCGTTGGGGTTGACCAGTACGAAGGGGTGAAGTGAAGATTACAAGTACCTAAATAAACATAGATTAAAGAAATTTATTGTGTAACTTACTTAACTTAACATTTTTATCTTAGTAAGCTAAGGTAGGCTATTATAAATACTTAATTTATATACTCGCATTAGGCTTACTGTAATTAGGTGTATCGTAACTTTATTTTATTTAATAAGTATAATAAGACACGCCGAGTAACCAAACTAGGAAAGCCCTGTACTATGGCACTCGGCGCCTCCCTTCAGATAACATGCAGAGTTACATATATTATAATTACGAGTAAATTTACTTAGGTATAGCTAGAAACTACCAATTTTACAATTTTATATGAAATAGGTATAATAATTTACGTACATTTTTTTTAACCAGCGATATCATTTAAAAGATAAGTTAGGTACAAGAACGTAATACAAGTTCAACCAATATAATGTTAGCGTTGAGGTGGGTAAGTGTGAAACAAGTGTATGATACATGATTCATATTTGCTATTATGAATTTGACACTTATAGCTATGGTGGTAAGGTAAGTTAATACTTTTGTAGCAGGTTAGTGAATCGTAAGACCACATAAAGTTTAGACTTGTGTTAAGTTTTGTCAATTCAAACAGTAATAACCAAAAGGGATTCGGTATTGGCGTAGTCATACGTCATAAGCCAGTTTCTAATATCTATCTTACATTGATGGGTAGTTTTTGTATATAATTTAAGAATGCGATTTATTTTTTTGTACAAGTACGGGGCAATAAATTTAGAGTGGCGTCTGGCAAAGTCCGTTCTGACTTTGGGGGGTTTACAGATAAGATCGTTACGTCGTTTATTTTTGTAAATGTTAGGATCAAATGGAATTTTTCTATGGTAGATTAAAATGATTTTTTCTATAAAAAGTTGTCTTATAGATAACACCTCGATTTCAGATAAAAGGGAAAAGGTGGGAAACCTGTAGGGTTTTAAATATAGAACTTTCAGTAGAGAACGCTGAGCTCGCTCTAATTTTAATATTTTTGTTTTACATGCACCACCCCATACTGAGATACAATACGATAAAATAGATTGGCCCATAGCAAGATATAATGTTTTCTTTAACTTAGGTGACGCAATGTGACGAAGTTTTTTAAAAAGATATATTAGTTTACGTGTGCGTGTAGTGACATAGTCTAAATGATAGGACCATGATAGTCTATCATCGAGAATCACACCTAGATATTTGATGGATGAAACTTTGGCTAGCTGAGTACAGTTGCAAGTAGATGTGTTAGGAAAATTGCAAGAGTGGGCTTTTATAGACATTTCGTGTAAATTTGGTGACCTTATGGAGAATGACATGTATTTGGTTTTAGTCAGATTTAGTGAGAGCAAATTATTTTGGAGCCATATCATTACCTTTTGAAGTCCGGTTTCGGCATTGTTTCGAGCTTCCATCCAAGTCTCTCCCTCGTATACTAACGCTGTGTCGTCGGCGAAGGAAAATATTCTGCCATTAACCGGTGTATGTAGGCACAGTTCATTGATGTATATGAGGAAGAGGCTTGGACCTAAAACACTGCCTTGTGGCACTCCGAAAGTCACCGGTAGATCAGATGATGTAAGATTACCTATTTTTACTCTTTGGGTACGGTTAGTTAAGTAGTCGCTAAAGATTTCAAGAGATTGGCCACGAATTCCAATATTTTCCATTTTGGATAAGAGGATAGGAATAGAGACGGTGTCGAAGGCCTTTGCCAAGTCTAAGAATATACCTATACACTTCCTTTTATTGTCAAGTAGGTCAACAATGTACTCAGTTAGACTGGAAACCGCGTCTTCTGTAGATCTGCCGGCTCTGAATCCAAACTGTGAATTGGAGATCAGATTTTCTTTTTCAAGATAGTTTGTTAGACGCGAGTTCATAAGTTTTTCTAGTATTTTAGACAGAGCCGGCAGGACTGAGATTGGCCTATAATTTCCGACAACATCTCTATTCCCTCCCTTATGTATTGGGTGAATAAGTGACTTTTTGAACAGGTCAGGGAAGACCCCATTTTTGAAGCACATATTAAATATGTGTGTAAGGTAAGGAATAATAATATGTTTAGTCATTTTAATAAATTTTATAGCAATACCATCTAATCCAGCGGCTGAATCAGATTTTAGGTTGTTGATGACTTTATGGACTTCATTATCATCAGTGTCTAGTAAGACAAATGATCTAGTATGTATATGTTTAGGGATACCGGAATCCCTAGTTATATCATGGTTTTGTAATATTTGTTTTGCTAGTGATTGGCCTATGTCAGAGAAGTACGCATTCACTTCATTTATTGCATTAATTTCATCAGTTGCGTTAGATTTAAGTAATTCTGTTGGTGGTTTTTTATATTGTTTAAGATGAGTTATGTCCTTGATGATATTCCATGTTTTTTTAGGATTATTGGCTGCTTTTTCTAATTCTATCTTTTCATATGATGTTTTTAGTTTTTTTAATAGACTGTTGCAAAAGTTCCGATATCTGCGGTATGTTAAACTAACGATTTGATTTCCAGGTTGTTGTTTGGTTTTAGCGTGTAGTTTGTCTCTGGTTTTTGTACACTTTAGTAAACCCGTTGTCATCCAGGGTTTGAACACCCGATATCGTCTTGGGATATGAAGCGTTGACGTATTTTCAACTAGAGCTCTTGTAATTTTGTTTACCAATAGGTCTGCGGCTTTATTTGGATCATTAAAGCTAAGAATTGGTTCAAGATCTGATGTTTCAAGGAAGGAAATGGCTTTAGGGTAGTTTATTTTATTGCGTAATGTGTTAACGGATGTGTTTTCATTCTGTTTAATACAGTCAAGTGAAATTGTGACTGGTCTATGGTCTGTTACTTGGGTTTTCAGAACATAGGTTTGAGCACGAAATTGTGATTTTAAATTAATATGGTCAAGGCAGTTATCCTCCCTTGTTGGATACGTATGAGCGGGCAGCAGTCCATGTTCTGCCATAAGATTAAGGTAACTATTAGAAGAACGATCTAGATTATTGGGTTTTATGTCGATATTTACGTCGCCGATGAAGAATATATTCGTAAAAGATTTCATAGATGTTAACACCACATCAATAGAGCTTAGGAACTTATCGGTATTTGAGAATGATGGTGACCTGTAAATTGCTACTATAGCAGTATCCTCTTTGATCTTGACAGTAAGGCAATTAGTTTCATCGCATACTGGTTCATCTACTGTGCATGTTATATTGTCTCTTACGTAGATGACTATGCCGTCGTTCTGGTTCAGGAGATTCGAAGTAGCGAATGAATTGTAGCCGCGTATTTGCGGAATTGGTTTGATAGCATCAAGCCAGCACTCTGTTAGTACCAAAATATCAATGTCAACTTTTGTTCTTTTAAGAAGTAAGCAGAAAGAGTCGAGATTAGCGTTAATGCTCCGTATGTTTTGTGTCATAATCTTTAATGATGTGGTGCCTCTACAAGTTTTTGAGTATTCCTCTGGGTCTAACAAAAAACTATCGGATACACTGAAAGAGTCTATTTCATCTTGAATAGAAATAATATCAACCATTTGTATTAATTAAATAAGTAGAGTAACTACTTCGTAGTGGTGATGATAAGCAGAGGTGCAATAAGGGCATAACTTTATAGCAATTTGGCTGGGTAGAAATTGTATTGGTTTGGGTGTGTTGGTCAATTGTTGGTAGTTGGAGTTTGGATAGATAGTATTCCTTATTTCTAGACATAGTAAATAACAAGAAGAAAGAGCTAGTTCACTTAGTTGTAACATGCAATATAAAAGAGTAATGAATACGAAAAATTTACTAGGAATGCAGACAGATAGTCACTTTGACTTTAGTTCTAGTAGTTGTTCTTCGTTTTTGATCAATATTGCTGGGGTATCATCACTTTTCTTTATAAATACCTTGCCCATTGATGACCAGCTGTATTTGTAGAGATTAGACTTAGTTAAGTCACGAGCCAAGAAGAAAAGTCGGTTTGCATAGGGAGTTAAATGGTCGGACAAATATATAGGAGATGTTTGTTTGAAACCCAGGTGAGAAGCATTCAGTTTTGAAGTTTTATGTTGCATATTGTAGATTTTTGATGTTTTGAGGATGCTTAGCTTCTTTTCTTTGGTTGAGAGCTCTACAATCACGGGTTTGTTGGCGTCGCGCTTTCCTGGAATCCTGTAAATATCCCGTATATCGGCTGGAGAAACTTCAACGTTTATTGTCTTGCATAGGGTGACAACGGATGTGGTAAGTATTTGCTTTGTTTCATTGGTCTCTGCTGGTACATTTCGGATCTCCAGATATGACTTCTTAGATTCACGGTGTAGATTCTCAATCTCAGATCTGAGGGTGGAAATCATTTCATCCTGCATTTTGGTTTTTTGTTCTAGTCCGTTGATTTTTATTGACATTTCTTCATATTGTGACGATATGAAGTCCATCGATTTTTCTAATTCCTGTGTAGAATTTTTTATCTCCTTAAGTATCTCGTCCCTTTGATTTTGTTTGTAATCATCTTCTTGCTTCCAAGTTGTAAGCATAGCCATTATTTCAGTTTTAAATGATTTTAACTCATTTTCAATAGTCGCGGCTAGATCTTCATCGGTGCGTTTGCGTTTGCTTCGTGTTGATATGGTATGCAAAAAATCTTGGTTGGTATCCTTATCCTTACCGAGGAGATTTGTGTCTGATCCCGATTTTGAGGGCGAGTGAGTGAGAGGCATTATGAATGGTAGTTACGATGAACGTCCAAGTTCGCAGTTTATGTGGTA
Organism: Plutella xylostella; assembly: GCF_932276165.1. Classification (NCBI taxonomy): domain Eukaryota; kingdom Metazoa; phylum Arthropoda; class Insecta; order Lepidoptera; family Plutellidae; genus Plutella; species Plutella xylostella. The sequence goes on along the minus strand of NC_063984.1, from coordinate 1,512,200 downwards.
TCAGTGTCGCACCTTATCTCAACCAGTATACGTTGGTCTCAGCGCACAGGTGGCGATTCTGATATTGAGGAGCTTGATAAACTGGACAAAGCACGCTATTCACTGAGTTTACTTGTTAGAATTTATTTAAATTTTAAAATTTAGGAGCGAAACGCGACAGCAAATTACACGTCTATCGCAAGCGCGGTCCGAAGGGAAGGGGATAGATTGACTCTTCAGTGTTAAAACCCCATACAAAAATGTACCTATTTCTCACGCCATAACCCCACCAATCTCCCCCACAGATGCAAGGCCACTCCTACTGGCCAGCCAAGGGGCAAGCCCTAGAGCTGCCCGGAGACGTCAGAGTGACGCTAGACGAGGCGACGTGCTCGGTGCACTGGACCGAGCGACGGCTGACCGTGTCCAGCGGAGGCAGCGCCGTCGGCGTCACGCACTTTCAGATCAACGTGTTTCCTTCTAAGTGAGTATACCGATTGTTTAATTTAAAGTTCGACGTGACGGTCCACTGGGCCGCGGAAGTGTGACAGTTGCCATCGACACGACAAGAAGAAGAAGAAGAAGTTTTAAAGTGAAAACAAACTATATTAACCTCATGCCTGGCATCTAACAAGCAAATGTCATAGGGCTCATACTATATTTTACAAATAATAGGTCCCAATGGAGATGAGGCATGAGGCGCCGGTGGAATTTGCAAAATAGCGCTCAGAGCCCCGATTAATCACGTCGGGTCACCAGTGTTGAAGTTATTACTGCGGGGTGACTATGGGGTTGATGATAAATGACGTACGCAGTCATTTCTTGCGCCCAAACTTCATTTACAAATAACATTTTTCAAGTGTGTTATCTAAGTGACGGGCGCAAGACGACTAGCGTCTGCGCATTGTTTGCTACTGGAAGTTACCAAAAAGCTTACATTGCAAAACGTGACTAAAACATGTGTCGCTATAACGCAAATGACCGCCATTTCGTTTCATCCTCCCCCATTCCACAGAATCGTCTGCTCGCCGCTAGTCCTGCTAACGGACAAGGTTCTCTCACTAACCTACGAGGGTCGCCTCAGCAACCAGCTGTCGCCATGTTGGATCCACTGCAGTTCCGGCGGCGGCCGCAGTGCGCTGGCGGCGCTGCTGTGCATGGTCATGTGCCAGGTGCGAGCGGGACAGATGAACTTGTGCGGTGAGTTGGCTTTTTTTTACTTCGATTTAATAAAAGAGGTGTCATGAGTTTTTGTGTTGATATTGTGTGCCTGTAGCTACCTAGCTAAAGATATAAATTAGAGTGCCGAATAACTGATTACTTATTATGTCAGTTGTGGGTGGAAGAAAAAGAGGGGAGTTTTAAGATTGAACTGTGTCTGTGTTAAGCTACGTGGCTCCAGCCATAAGGGACCTTTATAAAACATCGCAATCAACATTCATCCTACGTAGCTCGAAGATGACGTGATGAATGTGGATATGCCTTCTTTGACGCATTCCTGATTTTACGTAGGTATTCCTGTTTCCTTTGTGACGAATCCGGATCGCTGGGAAGATTGCGTGGAAGCAACAATATGTATGTCCGATCGGGAAAGAATGCATCGTAAATGTGAATTTACCCCGTGCTCGAATTCGAAAATAATATTTCAGATATCGTCGTGTAAAACCTCTTGTATGCCTGTATTGTAACCCCCTTATTCATAGAAAAGTTATAGGAAGTTTTAGCTATTGAACTGCCCCTCTCTGTCAAAGAACAATTTATTCTTTTTTTGAGATATTAAAATTAGGGCATGCAATACCGGAACTATTTTCAATACCGGTATTGAGTTCCGGTATTGCTACTCAATACCGGGATCCCGGTATTAATACCGGTATTAGATTTCCTTGTAATAAATGGCATATATTGGGATTAAAGGTCGTATAGGTCAAAATAAAACGAGAAAAGGCAATGAAATTCAGTTTTTTGTAATAAATTTTTACGAGAATTGAGTATTAGAGTTTAAATTTTACAATAAATTATTATTTTTACATCCAATGTCCGTTTACGCATGGACAACAGTAGTATCAAACGGCCGAAAACTGCATCAAACGGTTGGAAACAAGTGCGCTTTCACAGTACATAGGAATACTATATCTTAATCGCTTCATTATAGCCTAAAAAAGTCCGATTCCGGTATTACTTCAATACCGGTACTAACTATCAATACCGGTATTGAAAAAAGCGTGAATTTGGTCCCTAATACCGGTATTACGAATACCGGTATTGCGGTATTGCATGCCCTATATTAAATATATTGTATCCTTACAGACATGATAGAAGCCGGCTGCGCTAACCTCTACCGCCACCGGACGAACGTTCTAGAAGACCCCCGGTACCTGGCCGACGCGTACCGCACCGCGCTGTTCTACGTGCAGGGCGTTCTGTGCTCTGGTTAGTTGGGTTTAGAATCAGATTTCAATAACACAAAGTTATGACTAGTTTCACCATAGTCTGTTAGATCATTGACACCCCTGTTACATTGTAATGTTATCAATTCTTGACAGATGTGTCAAAGTCAACGACTAATACAGTGTTAATAGTTATCATCTATCAGAGTATGGTGAAGCTGGTGCTTACCCTTCTCTAGAAGTTCTCTCTCTTCTGTCGTTTTATTACAGGTTTTAATAGTTTATAAAAAACCAAAAAAGTCACTGTTTTCTTCAGCCATTTAAATGTCAAAAGGTTAAAGATAGTTTCCGCTAGAGGCGCCACTTGTATGCGAGAAATCAAAACTTCACAACCCTCACTACGCCCTTGGTAGTCGGTAAAGCTGTGGCTAACAGTGACTCTTCACTGTCAATCCATTCTATTTTAAACTGTTATCCCATTGACTTCTTGATCTTCACCTACCATCACTTTCTAACCCTGCCCTCTTTATAGGGACCACATCATTCAACGGCGAAGCAGTATCGGTGCCATCCGGAGCATCAATCCTGTCTATGGTATCTTCCACCACCAAGGAGGAAAAGAAAGAATCCAAGCTGAAGTTCTCGAGAGAATCATTCGAAGAGATGAAACAAGCGCCCGGCCTCACCAGTGGAGACATGAAGGATCCATTGAACTTCTTAGATCCTCTTTGGAGTTTGAAGAAAAAGTAAAATTAAAAAGAAAAATGTGGTGTGTGATTCGCCAGAATTCTTTTTTTTTCTTATCGTGTCGGTGACAAATACTGGAGCTGAACTAGAGTTTGTCACTAGTGAGACTGATATTGATTGGTAGTTTAGGAAAAGCATCGAGTTTTTAATTCACTGATGTTTGTTTCGGACTAAAAAGTCTACAGTTTGTATATGATGACAGTTTATAAAATTTGTCTTGTGGATACATAAATATATTATTCTATTATATGAGTAGATGTATGTCATAAGATTCGAAAATATAAAACGGAAGCTAAAAGAAGGGTTATGTTATTGCGTAAGAGTTCGATTGAGATGCAGATTAGATATGTATTTACTGTAATAGCTGATGATAATACAGGATGTTGCAAAAGTGGTATAAGCCGGAAGGAGTAACTAACTAAATAACATTTGCTGTGTGACTGTTGGAAATACGCGCAACGCCTTTTTGTAACATCATGTATAATATTTAGTGAGAAACGGTGCGATAAAATTAGGTAAAAAACTCACTCTGTATTGAAAAACATAACACCAATTTGTACTGCAGTACATAACACTGTAGATATATTTTAATGATTTAATTTATTCAGAAGGTATAATTATAAAAAATAGGACAACTAGGATGACGCCTTATATTTTAAAAAGCTGGTGCAAGTATTCGAAAACTCTAGTTTATAAAAACCAGTTAAGTAATTAGGTGAAGCGATGATTGTTAACGATGTTTATTCTTTTCGAGTTATTTCGTAATTTATATAAACAATTCCATTAAACACTATTACCTAGATACCTAGTACTTCTTAGTTATCAACCATAATCTTTGAAGTGATATCACAAATGGATCAAAAGATAATGTTTATAATACTATGATTTATTAAATATGTATATGCTTAGGTTAAACATAGATCGATTAGACATTCCTTAAAGTATTTAAATTCAGTGTATCTAACTACTATCCTTATTTTGAACTTTTCGTTATTATTGTAATTGGTTAACATGAGATGAATAAGCTATGTTGCTTTGCTGATGGAATTAAATTTATACTTACTAGAAAGTTGTTAAAAGCTTTTAATTTCTATAAAACTGTATTATGTTGTATATTTAGCTGTAATACATTATACATATTCGTATTTAGGCCAAGAAACTATTATTTCGAAACTAATGGTACTGATATTTATAACGTAACATACCAATAAAATGAATTGTTCCGATATACAAAATTGTTGTTTTACTTTCTCTTTCATCGCATTCTTATATCCTACACTGCTAAAAAAGCGATTGAGGAAATTCATCAAAGAATACATCTCCCTTAATACCTTCCGATTTGGAGGAGTTCCTCTAGAGATGATGAGCTGGTCATTGCTCGGAGGTGGCTCGTGCGGCAGGCAGTGAGGAAGGAAGGAAGCCGCGCCTCGGCGGCCGCGGTCCGGCCCGGCACCGGCAGTCTCGAGCCGCCGCGCTCCGCCGCCGCACGTGTCTCCACGTCGCTCGCGCCCACATTCACGCACGCGCCTCACCGACTACCCTACAAATATTCACTATCCAACAACAAAGTGCCACAGAAAAACAATTTGTGACAGTGACGTTTCGGGGGAGGTGACGAACACGATTCTTTCGTTTGGATTTTCCGCAAATTTTCAGTTTTCAGCGTTGAGGATTCATTCATAAACCTGTGAAGTTAAATCAAATCTGCAAAAAACAGCAAGTGTTAGTAAAATAATAACAGTGTTTGTGTTGAGTGTGTGCATTGTAAGATGGGAGGATGTCCAGGGTAGAGGGCGCGATGAAGCGAGGGTCGCGGGAGGCGCCGGACGCGGGCGACTGCGTGTCGCTGCAGCGGATCCTGCAGGCCTTCAACTCGACCATCAGCGAGGAGCACGCCTGGGCGTTGTTCCACCAGGGCGCGCGCTGCTTCCAGCGCTGCCTGACTGATGGTGCCACCTGCTACCTGGTCACGGAGCCCCGACATGTGTTCCTGCACAAGGACGGCTCCGTGCACCCCAGCACGCTGCTCAATCCTGGCGGTATGTTTGTTGGTTTATTGTTCATTAATTTATAATATTTCTTAATACTTAAACCTGGTAATGATTGGATGTGCACTCCCTCACTCAGTGCAGCATGCATCAGCTATTCCTGGACTGATCAATCATTTACGTTGATTCAGTGCGTGGATATCTTATCGCGAGCGTCACTATCAGAGACGGTTGATATGCAAATAAGTTAATAACAAACTCGTATGAAGTGAAGCGCTCGGAAGTCCAGTGAATGACCTTGCGATTGGTGATAACGTTTTTGCGAATGTCACGTTAAATAATGTTTTTGATAGTTTTGGAAGGTTGGGAAGTTTTTTTACTAATAACTACTTACCTATATTTTTCTTAAATAAGTAAACTAAAGCTTGGTAAGTACATAGGTAGTTACCATTTTAACATACCATTCACCGAGACCCTGCCGATTCGAGCTGATGCTAAACTGATAATCATATCGTACCTAGGCACCTACCTATTTAGGCATCTACTTAGCTAGGTATCAGGTCATGGTCATCATTAGCCTATAGCAGTCCACTGCTGGACGTGGGCCTCTCCCAAAGCACGCCACTGGATGCGATCTTTAGCTTTCCGCATCCAATCCATAGCTATGTAGGTATAAATACCTAGGCATTTCCTATAAATTACCGTGGCCCATACGATCAGGGAGATAGGGTAAAATTGTTGCTACCTAACTGTATTACGCGATCGTATCAGTTTCCCCATAACTAAACAAACCAGCATAGGATCTACCTACCTACAACATAACAAAGCTGTTAGGTAAGTATATAATGTATTTATGTATGTATATAGACCTAGGCAGTGGATAAATGTAACATGAGTACCAAATCAGTTATAGGAAACACTAGATGAAAAAGAGCCTACTAAACCATGCACATATTCACAGATATTTTTCTTCTAAGAATCTAGACTTCCTTAGTAAGCTAAAAGCTTCATAACCAAGCTAACTATTGCTTCGATAGACGTTCACGAGTTAGAACAATAATAATAATGAGACACCCATGCGTGTTAATGATCTACCATTTACTTATTTACCATCAGTGTCATTTCTATTCAATTAAAACATTTAGCAATCACTAAGATTCCGTCAGAGGACTAAGGTTACCGACATAGCTGTCAAAATATGCAAGCTGAAGTGGCAGTGGGCTGGTCATATCTGCCGAAGAACCGATAACCGTTGGGGTAGACGAGTTCTCGAGTGGAGACCACGATCAGGCAAACGCAGCGTGGGACGCCCTCCTGCCCGCTGGACTGACGATCTTAGGCGGGTGGGTATGGGGGTAGTGGGTGGATGAGGAAGTCCGAGGACCGAGTGTTGTGGCGCTCCTTGGGAGAGGCCTATGTCCAGCAGTGGATGATTATTGGCTGATGATGATGATGAAGATTTATTGATTTTTATTGTTTGATAACCGAAAAATTACGAAGTTACTGTAGGGCAGGACAGTAGGGCTACTCAATAATAACACCATCCTTATTATTATTAATAGTATTAAGTATTGTAAAATGTAAGTAAATATGGCCATTAATTAAAGTGCTAACTTCATTACATCTTGAATTTATTGACTAGTTCAGTTCATAGTAATTAGGTGCGTTTGTTGTATGGAGAAACTACTTGTAAACTATCTGAAGTGATCTCGATTAGCGATAAACCTCTGCGCCATATCTGTATTAATTGTGTCATTTAGCTTCTATAGTAGTGGTTTTAGCTATTATTATACGAACATGGCTTGAAATACGATACGCCTTTCCCCATTAATTAGCAATAAAAAGTTAGTTTTTAAGATGCGCAAACGCATGCATTGTTTAGTTTTTATATCGGATTTCTTCGGCGATTGAAGACGTGTGAACAGGGTCACTGTAGCGAATGTAAAGAAGCTACATTTGAATAGGCCCCTAGTGTAGTGTTTCTTTTTTTATTATTTTAAATCACTTTAAAAACTTTTATGGGAATGGTACTGCAATGGGTATGCAGTTACTTCTGGTTCTTTTCTGGACGCTTCCGCGCTTCGGACGGTTGCTGCTTCTGCAACAGTAACAGTCGTTAAGTCTCGTCAGAGGCCTTCGGGCAGCTTAAAAACATCTGACAGTGGCCCACTTACCCGACAACTCTCTCAGCACAAGCTTGCTTGTGTTGGGGTCCATCAACCCACTAGGCCAGCGTGGTGGACTAGGCACGGGTTTCCTTCCAATGAAGGAAGTAAAACCCTTCCTTCATTGGAAAGAGACCCGTGCCCCAGCAGTGAGGACGTGAAGGAAACTTACCGACTCCTACGGCCTATTACATATACTACAGCATTCATTATACATTACCTCATTACACCTGGGTTCCCTGGGAGGGGTCGTAAGGCTTAATTTATCAAAATACGAACCGCCAGAGCCTTCAGTAATGTACCTGTGAGTCCACGGGACCCTCACAGCAGGAGCCAATGAGGGATCTTGTATTTACGACATTACATCCTTTATTGAACAGCCGAAAATAAAAATGTCAGTAAAATTAAAATGGTTTGCTATAAAAATACTGAATGATAGTAGGTACGCGTGGTGAGGGCCTAGTAAAAGTTTCTCTTGCCGTTAAACTAAACGCATACAATATACTTACTTATTAAAAGTATATAATATACTTACTTATCCGTTAATTTTCAATTCCACGAGATCATATTATAAATTCGCGGTTTGTTGCAGATAGGTGGTGCCTAAAAGCTTTCTATCGAAAATTCACAGGGAACGAAGGACAGTTGAGGAAAGTTTTCAATCACATAAGTGGATCTCATTCTGGTTTAGAAAGACTTCGTATGGGCTTCGTTTCTTACACAAAGCAATAGAAAATAACTTTCCAGAAAAAGCATGCAGCTTAAAAAGCATGAGACGCGGGTTTTCTAGCATTGCGCGTGCAATGAAAGCTATTGCATTCAGCCATCGCCAATTTGCTTTAAATGCTAAGTTGGACGTTGATGGACCAGATCCTGGTGAGATTGCCTGCACCCGGCGATCGTATGACCGTTATTTCTATAACTTTCCTTTTAAGTGCGTTGCTCGATATCACTTGGACCATATTGGATTTCTTTCGACAGCCACGATGGTTGGATTATATGTTAAGAAATATTTCACACTTCACACTCCCTCCACGCGTTATATTGTATCCATTCTAAAAAACTTCACACACACACGCACTCACGCCTTGTACTAATGTACTCCCTTGCGGGGTAGGCAGAGGTGCATTGCTGCACCCACTTTTCGCCAGAGTGTTATGTTAGTGCCAATTAGGGCATGCAATACCGCAATACCGGTATTGGTAATACCGGGATCCCGGACAAAATCCACGCTTTTTTCAATACCGGTATTGAAAGTTAATACCGGTATTGAAGTAATACCGGAATCGGTCATTTTTTAGGCTATAAATCAAACGATTAAGATATAGTTGGCCTTGTGCTCCTATATACTATGATAGTGCACTTGATTTCAACCGTTACATGCGGTTTTTGGCCTTTAAAAACCTACTAGTTGTCCATGCGTTCTAAAATTTTAACTCTAATACTCAATTGTCGTAAAAAATATGACTTAATACAGGATTTGATTGCTTTTTCTTATTGTATTTTGCCCGATACGACCTTTAAACAAAATATTATGTCATTTATAACAAGGAAGTCTAATACCGGTATTAATACCGGGATCCCGGTATTGAGTTCTAATACTGGAACTCAATACCGGTATTGAAAATATTACCGGTATTGCATGCCCTAGTGCCAATGTAATAGGGGGCGGGCCTATTGCCATTTTACGGGCACATCCAAGACCCGAGAACAAATATCTGTGTTTAAACAAATATCTGCCCAGCCGGGAATCGAACCCGGGACCATCGGCTCAGTAGTCAGGTCACTAACCACTACGCCATTCGGTCGTCTAAAAAACTTCATCGATCGATAACTGGAATCCTTTTAGACCTTATCGTTAAATAGGGTTGGTCTTTCAAAGGAAACTTCCGATGACAAAAAATGGCGAAAAAACCGTCGCTGCGGCTTCTAGAAATGGGCATTTGGTCGCTACTTTGAGCTTTACGTGATCCGCATAGAAGCGGTAAGAACCAGTTTTTTGACTAAATCAATAGTTACCTGATGTTCCAGGAACGGGCATCTAGAAGCCTTTGTCTAGGCATATTTACTTGGGCACCTATTTGTAGACGTTGACACCTTTCAGTTTGTATCGCGTGCGGTTTGGGAGCTGTCGATAAACTATATTTATTTTGTATAGTTACGTGTTAAAGAAGCACATGCATGAAGTAGTATTGTATATTTATTTGTTGGCGTTAAAGAACAATTTTAAAGGTATTTTATAGGGCTGCTTTATGATGAATAAAGTACATTTATAAGTACTAAAAAGTAAAACTAAAAATACGTACATACTCACTTACAAAAGTCGGGCATTTTACCAGCATAGTAAATTTGCTCAATTTACCTAAATTATACTGCCTTACAGTCGCTAAAGGGTAGGTTCACCATACTACTTAATTAAAATTAATATAATATATTATGCAGGTTACCCCACTACGCACAAATGCTGAATATTATTATACACTTGGACAATTTAGCCTGGTATTTTATTTGATAATGGGCAAAGAAGCGGGTACTTAATTTATTTACACCTGTCCCAGGCCAACGCAATGTGTTTTCTATAAATAGATTTTCAATTTGAATGAAAACTGGACACCTACCCAACTTACAACGAAACAGGTTATGCGAATTCACTGGTTAATAATTCAAGCCCCTACAACTAGGTCTTTAGGGCAAGGTAGCGTTAACTTTGAAAACAACTTTTAGTCATACATTTGTTGACAATCGGAAGGTGCCTATTTCAATACTTTTATTAACTCTAATAATATGTAGGTAATTTTCCACGTTTAATAATGAATATAAGATGATTCTTAGGAGTCAAACGTGGGTCCGTGTCGCAGTAACTAAACAATCATTAAAATTATGAAGTTAGCATTATTTTGTTAGATTTAAACCCATTCAATGCACCTACTGTTGCCTTTAGGTGCATAGAATAATAGTAAACTACTGCATTGAAAGCTATAGAAAGCAATAAAAATTATTGCAAGAGCCAGAACAATAAAGCTTTAGAACAATGAACCGCAGAAGGCCTAAAGCTATTTTCAACGTCTATGGATTATGGATTCTTTGTGCTGTAAGAACCTACTTACTAATTCAGACCCTTATAAACTTACTGCAGAGTACCATACCGCAATTTCTACTTTTAATTCAAAGTTTGTATTTTAACATAAACTTTACTTGAATAAACTTATTATTAGACCCTAGTAAATTTTAAGTTAGTCGCTAAACGAAGGATTGGAAGCTCCTGTATGTACCTCCCCTACGACAGTACTTTTTTCAGGAGCTTCAAAAACAATAAATGATGTATAATATAACAATAAATCAAATCATTATTTTGTCGACTCTAAAATTGCCGTCACTACCTACGTACTCTCAGTATCTACAGGGTGCACCGCGGAAGGTGGCAACTAGTAGCAAGGTCCTTGCTGCTCCAAGGTCACCGGGCGCGGGTTCTGGATCGATAGAGGCTCCGTCCGTGACGTCACGACGACACGTCATATACGAGGGTGAGGGTGGAGGAAAGATATTGAGGGAAATGCGTCATTATGATAGGAAGTTATTAATAGCGCTACCGTTAGTTACCTTTATCAAGGAATATACATTAGGAATAAAGTTTAAAACTATACACTATAATTCTGTTCTATTCTATTCTGGAATAGAACACTATCATTTTTTACACTTAAACGATTTCACAAGGAGTCTTTAGTGTTCCTCGTGTTGAATGCTGATGCAGCGACGCACGTTATGAAGTAGAATAGAATAGATATTCTTTGTTTGTACACAAAAACATGGACAAAATTACAAAAAACTTTATTTAACACATGTGCAAATGGCGGCCTTATCGCTTAAAGCGATTTATTATCACTTATTTATTTCATTGGTGATTGGTGAAAACTTACTAAAAAAATAAAACATTCCTTTCCAGAACACCCTACAGGTGAATGACAACTTGACAACGCAGGGGAATACATTATGGCGAATTAGTTACTTCACATTCAAACAAACCAACATATAGGTAGTTTGATATCTACTATGTCTGCTAAAGTTAAACAAACGATCGCGTAAAGCTGCGTACACACCGGGCCAACGAACGCCCAACAAACGCCAACGGTTATCCCAACGATGGATATTTATCATACATAATACAGGGCAGATTGCAGCAACGAAGGCCAACGAAATCCGTTCTTTGGCCTTCGTTGGCCCGGTGTGTACGCAGCTTTACTCCTCTACGCCTCTACGGCGTTCCGTTCGCAAAGGCTACAGCTGAAAACCAGCGCTATAGTCCCTGGGATTATAGCACATGCTGAGTCTGGAGTCCTTTTCGACACTGAGCAGCAACTAGCACCTAGTGCACCTCACCTAAAATTAATATGAATATACTCAATAAATGTATTCATATTAATTTTTCTAGTAATTAAGTATTTTTGTACCTGTTTTACTGTTCATGTTGTTGTTTTTGTGTCGAATATTTTTTTCTATTCTATTCTAAGTACCTACTTGTATATCCGATGAAGTCACGTTGTCTCGCTCGACACAAAGTGGATTATGGCTTCTTCCAGTAGCTATTAATGCAGTTAATTCGCATTGTAAACTTACACATGGCACCTGCACACTTGCAGAAATATGATATGCACTTGTAAAAAGTGCGTAGACGGCAATTTTGTCGTACTTAAATGTGTATTAATAATTAGTTATATAAATAACAAACAAACATAATATTCTGTTGACCAATCTAAAAAGAACACAAATTATAATGTCAAGTGTCCTATGTCCTAAACGTCCAGTATATAGTTAGGTAAGTATAATACACTCACGGGCAATGAAAAAGTTCCATTGAGAAAATCACCAAATTACTCCTTAACGGAAAATTGCCGCCATTTGGTGTCTGCATTTTGTAAGTGGAACAGGGCCCCAAGTCTGCTAAGGAATGGCGGCACAGTTGTGTGTCAGCAGCATGGGTTTCGCACTGTAGGTATTCATTACCTGCGTTTTAGGAAATAATTATTCCATATTTTCTAAAGAACTAACGTTAATAAACAGTAATAAGTGTTAAGTGTTTCATATTTCACTACTGGGACTCAGTAACCAAGAGAAAACGGATACCTAAAGTCGGAAAAACATTCAGACGACACAGCATTGAGCCGCCATTCCTTAGCAGACTTGGGGCCCTGTTTCTTTGCCCGATGGACTATCTCCCTCTCTGCTATTAATCTTTTTTATACAGATTCTTTATCATTATACAAACAAATCGTTTATTCTGAACACAGAATTCCAATCTTCCTCTTCCTCAAACAAAACGTATCATCATTTCATCATAACACGAAATGACAGTAGTGGGAAGGTACATTCTCCCGATAATCGTATACCATTTTAAACCTGATGATATTTTTTAGTCCATCGGTGACTTCCTTAAGGGGCATAACTCTGGCCGGTGTAATGAGACTGCAATGGATTATAAATAAGTGTTGAAAGATGATGTGGATTAAGTTTTCACTTTCGATCCAGTAATGCGTTTTGGTTGCGTCAAAGAGTAAGATTCAAATGCCGACGCAGAAGTGTTTTCACTTATTATATTTTGTTCGATCGGTAGGAATTTAAGCAGTCCTCTTTAAGATCCTTGATTAGATTTAAAGAATTCAATTTGGTTTATGTGTCAAATAAGCCCTGAGGCTGTAAATGTTTCAATAACGCGTCATAACGAGTAGAATTCGAAAGGTAGTTTCGGATTCTACTAGACCTGTTAACTGTACTTACCTTTAAAGTGTCCATGACTTTAAATTGTTATCTTTTTCTATTTCCAAATATTTGCAAATCAATGTACCTATTTATTATTATTTTCCTTAGGTACTTAGATACCTTGGGGGGCTTGTCGCTCACGTCCGTAGGTACAAACCCTAGTTACCCTACACGTGCCCCCTGGGTGGTGCTAACGAGTGACAACGCCGAATGTCGGGCGGCGGTAAATCGACCCGACCTTCTCTCCTAGCAGAGGCGGCGATCTCCCGCCGTAAAAAAGAGAATCACCAACACGCCTGCCAAGCGCGGTGATTATGGCAAATACACCTCCTAATGATGGAAAAAACAAAGCCCCGGCCCCCAGTCCCCGGCAGCCCCGCTATCCCGGACTCCGGTAGCGGTCACGGTAACGGCGGGGCAGGGGGTGCGAAGAATCTCCGGCAGAGAGTCGGCTACCAGCCCAACCGACCCTTGCACCTGGCAACATATAACGCACGGACACTGAGGGAAGACGTGAAGATAGAGGAGCTGGAAGAGGAAATCAGCAAGTTAAAATGGGACATTATAGGGTTATCCGAAGTCCGACGAGAGGGAGAGGATACGGAAATTCTCCAGTCCGGAAACTTGCTGTACCACCGGGAGGGCGACCAACTGTCCCAAGGGGGTGTCGGGTTCATCGTCAACAAGTCCCTCGTCAACAACATCGTTGAAATCGGAAGTGTGTCGACACGGGTTGCGTACCTCATCCTGAGAATATCTAAACGATACTCAATGAAGGTCATACAGGTTTACGCACCCACATCTAAGCACACCGATGATGAGGTCGAACTTGCGTATGAAGACGTATCGTCTGCCCTGCGTAAGTTCACTACTCATTTCACGGTGGTGATGGGAGACTTTAACGCGAAACTCGGAAAACAAGAAGGCGGCGAGACGAAAGTGGGGTCACATGGATTTGGAGTCAGGAACCATCGTGGGCAAATGCTGGCTGACTTCTTGGAGAAGGAGGGCCTCTATATGATGAACTCCTTCTACAAGAAGAAGCCACAAAGGAAGTGGACGTGGATTAGCCCCGATGGGAAGACTAAAAACGAGATCGACTTCATATTGACGGATAAGAAGCACATATTCAATGATGTCTCAGTGATCAGTAGGGTTAAGACCGGCAGCGATCACCGACTCGTAAGAGGCACTTTGAATATAAACTGCAAAATAGAACGCTCCCGTCTAATGAAGTCCACGCTCCGTCCTACTCCTGCTCAAATCCAGGATCCCGAAAGCTTTCAGTCTGAGCTTTGCGACCGCCTGATATGTTTAGAGAATTGCGTTACAGTTGACGATTTAAACAATAGGTTTGTGGAAACTGTCCGAGAGGTAGGATCGAAATATTTTTCGTCCCGAACCAACCGAGGACCTCAAAAACTCTCAGATGGGACTCTGAGTCTCATAAGAGAACGGAGAGAAATGAGGTTGCAGTCTTCAGTTGATATGGTCGAATACAGACGTCTAAACAGACAGATCGCCAAAGCAAGACGTTGCGATATGAGACGCTACAATTGCAAGCGCATTCAAGACGCAATAGAGCAAAACAAGGGCTCCAAAGTCTTTGCTAGAGATCGATCTGTTCGGCAGACTCTGTTGACCCAACTGAAGACCGACACTGGCAACACCGTTTCATCAGTGCCCGAAATTCTGGGAGAAATTGAGAGATTCTACGGACAGTTATACACCACAACACAAAACCCTATTACCAGCGGTGCTCACGACAGCCGAGCGCCACTCACCCGACACTATACCGAAGATATTCCGGACGTCAGTCTAGACGAGATTAGTATAGCTCTCAAACAGCTAAAAAACAACAAAGCTCCGGGAGATGATGGAATAACGACAGAACTTCTGAAAGCCGGCGGTAGACCGATTTTAATAGCACTTCGGAGGCTGTTTAATTCCGTCATACTCGAAGGCACAAGCCCGGAGGCATGGAGCAGAAGTGTAGTGACTTTGTTCTTCAAGAAAGGCAACAAAGCCCTATTGAAGAATTATAGACCCATTGCACTTCTGAGCCATGTGTACAAGCTGTTTTCGAGAGTTATTACGAATCGTCTCGAGCAAAGACTCGACGACTTCCAGCCACCCGAACAAGCCGGGTTCCGAAAAGGCTATAGTACCATAGATCACATACACACGCTTCGGCAGGTTATACAGAAGACCGAGGAGTATAATCTACCTTTATGTCTAGCGTTTGTGGACTATGAGAAAGCCTTTGATTCTATTGAGCTCTGGGCGATGCTTCAATCCCTTCAGCGGTGCCATATAGACTATCGCTATATCGAGGTGTTGAGATGTATGTACAATGCTGCCACAATGTCAGTTCGATTACACGAACATAGCACAAAACCGATCCAGTTGCAAAGGGGCGTGAGACAGGGAGATGTTATTTCTCCGAAACTGTTCACCTGTGCACTGGAAGATGTTTTTAAGCTTGTAGAGTGGAAAAGACTGGGCATTAACGTCAATGGCGAATATATCTCTCATCTACGATTTGCTGATGACATAGTTATTATGGCGGAAACGCTGGAGGAGTTGGGCGAAATGCTCACAGACCTCAATGATGCCTCTAAACAAGTTGGGCTGAAAATGAACATGGACAAGACAAAGGTCATGTCGAACGAACATGTTTCATCATCACCCGTAACTGTAGGAGGTGTCACCATCGAAGTTGTTGATCAGTATCCCTACCTAGGACAAGTGATCCGATTAGGTAAATCCAACTTCGATAAAGAGGTAGCTCGTAGAATCCAACTCGGATGGGCAGCGTTCGGGAAATTACGACACATCTTCACTGAAAACATACCTCAGTGTCTGAAAACAAAAGTTTTCAATCAGTGCGTGTTGCCAGTGATGACTTACGGAGCCGAGACGTGGTGCTTCACCAAAGGGCTTATCCACAAGCTCAGAGTTGCTCAGCGTGCTATGGAAAGGGCTATGTTAGGCGTGTCCCTGCGAGATAGGATTCGTAATGAAGAAATCCGCAGGAGAACTAAAGTTACCGACATAGCCAAAAGGATTAGCACGCTGAAATGGCAATGGGCTGGCCACGTAGCCCGCAGAGCCGACGACCGCTGGAGTAGAAAGGTTCTGGAGTGGAGACCCCGTGTCGGCAAACGGCGTGTCGGTCGCCCCCCAACCCGTTGGTCTGATGATCTGCGGAAGGTAGCGGGAAGCCGCTGGATGCAGATGGCGGGTGACCGTTTGGGGTGGCGATCGTTAGGAGAGGCCTATGTCCAACAGTGGACTACGGAAGGCTGAGAGAGAGAGAGACTTAGATACCTACCTATATCAATGGTCTATCTCTATTGGTTCCTCATCTGTGGCCAAGATTATGACGCAAGCCATCCAGTAAGTAATTGTTTAAGCGCGATGGCCGCCTCACTTGCATCCAGTAACAAAAACTCCATGCACTTGATATTGTGCAACAAGTACATTCAGAGCCGGACCTTCTTGCATCACCAAAGAGTTTAAACCAATGAGGTATTTTATAAATTGATGAGCCTCAAACTCTTTCAAAATACGAACCCGAATTAATGTGAGTGATGTTCGAAATTTGAAATTTTAACATTGATTTTTATTTGTTGATTAATAGAGTAGTTTTCTTTTGTTATTGCGGCTAAGTATATGTGTTCTAGCTGCTGGTGCGGCGGATCTGTACAACTTTACAGATTTAATGAGATGAAGGGCAATGACTGTTGTTCTAAAATAAATCATTAAATATTTCTAATTAAAAATAATAATAATATAGAGGACTATTGATTAACTAGTTGATTAATCGGGAAACGATAAGTTCCTTATATGAGTGGGAAACCTGTTTTTATAGAATATTCTGTACCTACCCACCCTATGATGATGCGATCGGCTTAAAAAATCGTTTCGAAATAGGCTGGGCCCAGCATGGGAAGCTTATACTTAATGAGGGCTCTATCTTATCCATGGCTAGTTGCCATAGAGTAGAGAAAATAACTTTATTTTCAGTAACAGTGATGGCCCAAAGATAAGTGCGTACCGTCATAAATCATAATGTATACTTATAAATCTTACATATTATGTTGCATCTTAGTTTGTACAGGTTTTATGTACCTATTCATTGAACCAATTGTGTTGTGTTAAGTAAATAAATAACTTATCTATCTATCTATCAATTAACTAATTAATAATAAGCTAACTAATCTATAAGTATCTAAAGAATGCTTGAAATTTTTATTATGAGAGCTAATATAAATGTGTAATTTTTTAAATAAACTACTTACATCTTTTACTTGGTTACTGTGGATGCTGGTTGCGACCAAGTCTCTCTGTATTCCATTATTCTGTGCGAATGCATGATTTTTTTTGTATTATTTTCCATCCCGATTGTGGCTAGTTACGTCTAAATAAGCAGTGTAGGCCGTGGGAAAGTGTTGATACGTAAAAATTTGCACGAAAATGCAACTGACCGATCGATGCGAGATAAACAAAAAATATAGCGTAGAAAATGCCGTTCCATTGTGAATATGGTCCTTTTGAAGTTATCGATAGTGATCCGTGGGAGGTTTTTTTTGCATGTCCTTTTGCGTAACCATTTTATTTCCTAACAGAACTCCGTTGGGGTTCCTAAATAGCGTATCTATTTGCAACAATATACAATAGTAAAGGTTTGCGTCGGTACAATTTGTTGATTTGTAAATGTTGAATGAAGTCCTCGGGGAGCCGAGTGTAGAATATTCTCGATGGCTCGGAGCACGTTTTTATGTCTATTGAAATTTATGTTTCGTTGCCCGACCCCTTGCCAGCAACCTTAGCATGTTAATGTGTTTTTTTCAGAACCTTTTTAGAAAAATTTGGATTGGTACTCGTATTTTGTCAACTTCTTCCGTCCTAAAGTCATGTAGATAACTAGGTGGTTGGATATCGTTTCTGCCATCGTTATGAAACAAACCTAAAATTTAAGGCAAAATTAGCAATCGATAACGTTAAAAAATTATCATACTTATTAAATTCACTTCAATTCAAAGCTTTTGTTACTTACCTATCAAAATGTTTAACCTTTGATAAGTAAGATATAACCACCAAGTAAACATAAACTTACCAAGGTAAGTATATGCTGGTGAAAAGATGAGATGGGACTATTCAGTAAATAATTAGGCAGCGGTTACAATTTTAACCCTGTATTTCATAAACACTTAGTTCAAATCAGATTTTGAATTGATTACAATAAAATCGAAAGTGATATACTTAAATATACCTCTAGTTAGTTCGTGCGTGTCACATCAAATCTTTATAAGTACTTAACTATGAATACCCGCCCACTTAAATCCTTCAAGGCCGTAGTAACTCCTACACATAGCTCAGAGAAAGGGATCTTAGAATAGGAATACTATTACGACTGTTAAATATTACTTATGTCCTCCATTTTAGTTTTAAATTTTGTTTCGCTGACTGGCATGCAAGTAACGTGAGTTCACATGCATGCATGCAGTAAACTTTATTGATTTATCCATGTACCTACCTGTCTGGTTTAACGTTTAAATAAGTTAGTGATCTGATCCAAATACACATAAATGGACAACATTTCATTTTCTTTACCCTATATTTTTATTAGCTATTCGGAAAGGTTATAAAAAATTAGAGGACCCGTATTTTTTTATTTTGTATATACATTAATTTTTGCATGTTATTTTTAACTTTAAAGTTAATTTTTTTAAAACCGGAAGTGACAACACATATTAGGCTCAATTTTTATTTTTGTCTATTGTCTTAGTCTCGAAAAAAAACATAAATGACACTGACAAGTGACATTTATACTTTGTTTACATGCCAACCAACAAATGGGTCATTATCAAATGACATTGATATTTCTGATGATACAAAGTAGGTACTTATCATGTAAAAAAATAAGCTGAAGCATTTTTTCAGCTGTGTAGGCGGTGGCATGCTCAGGGACATATTAAATAGATGTCATCTCTTAATAAGTACTAACCATTTTATATGATAAATTAAAAAAAAATGTTAGAAAGTGTCAGAACAGAATTTATGAAAATGACCCAAATAAACAACAACGACTCGATAAAACGTCAACGTCAATCAAAAATGAAAGTGACAGTTACTTTGTTTTTAAATCTATAGGCTTTGATCATCAAAATGCATCGCACCTGATGCATGACGTCATCAGCACTTTTTTACTATTTTATGATTTTCTCGAAAATGATACATCCAAAAAATACAAAAACATTTTTTTTGTGGCCTTTAGAGCTAAATCTCGAAATGGTTTTCGATTTATAGCAGCTTTAGTTTTTTGAAATGTTGTCCATTGTAAGTTGTAATGCCATCGTAGTTCTAATATAAGTTGTAGGTAGCTATGGATGTAAGAGTGTGGATTTTACTGATGATTGACAAATGGGGTCTATAGTTATGAAACTTACGTAAGTTTGTACATAGATTTCTTGCCGCACTAAAAGTTCTCTATCACAAATCTTTGCACTTACTGTAATGTAAACATACTATTACACTGAACAAATTAAGAGAATAGGATTTCCGTTTGAAGGTTCAATCACAAGTTGATGCCATATAAAATGGATTAGTAACGGCTGTGCGGCTTTTGATCACGCTCATATCATTAGTAGGTACCTACCTAACCTATCACTTTTAGTGGGCGTAGACAATGTGATAAAGTCAGTACATATTATAGTTATGTACTTACATACCTATAGACATGAATCCGCGGATGATGGCCAAAGTTAGAAATAATCTAAACTATTAACTTATTGTAAGACGAAAACATACAAAAGTAATAATGTATTACAAGAAAACCTTCGGTCGCCAAAGAAGAGATATAAATTAAGGTAAGTGACTTTGCGAAAACACAAGCAGGGTTTGACAAGGCTAATGGGAAGCTTAGATCACAACAACAACAATTTGATACGTCTTGTATGTGCCGTGGTCATTTCCTTATTACCTACCAACTCGTATAATTCATAATAATTCCCTACTTCTTGCAATAATACAAAAATATATCTGAAAATAAAATAAAAAATGCGACGAAAAAAGGTTGTTATCAAAAGAGTGCGCATTTCAAACAGCCTTCACAACATACTCTGTGAAGGATGTACATTGTACAAAGTCATACGTCTATCATGTCTATGGCTATCTGTTACGCGGCTCGTTGGGTCCAGGGGGGTCACTCTATTTGTCGAAAAACGATTTTTCCGAGTTCTGCTGCGCGAGCCACGACTCTGTCTCGTTGTTTCAAACGTGCCGGTAACACGACATCTCTCGTTCGTTCGTTTTTCGTCACTATTACCCTGATAACACCTACCGAGTACAGTAACCGAGACAGGGCCCTCGGCCGAGAATTCGAATTGCTAGCCGTTCATTAGTCGAGGATTGGCCGAAGATACTGTCTCGCCCTTTTACTCTGTATGTGTAACAAGGGTATATAGAGTGGCCCCCCTGATCGCTGCTCTCTTGTTACGTGCGTCCAAACCGCAGCCGCAGCCTGGCGTGTCATCGTTACCGATAGCTTCAAGGCTTTCAAGGTCTCAGAGCTTGTGTAACTTGGGTATCATGTTTTGGTACAGCGGACGTTGCGCAGAATGCAAACTCTGTATTTATTCATACTATGTAAAGCCTCGATGACACTGGGCTAGAGTAAGAGAACTTGAGAACTCGCTCCGTTTCCGTTTTTTTAAAAACGGTTACTTATCACTCAATCACTGGCTTTTAAACTCGCAGATAAAAAAAAATATTAACCATGTTTGCTGTAAACAATCATAAACGACTTGTAATGTACCTCATTTACAGACAAATAATGAATTACTTATAATAATAAATAATTTCATTCAACACGTCTCGTTAGTGGCAATACTGTAAGTCAAAGTAAATTAGAATACAGCTTCGTTAAATAGCGTTCAAAGGACGTTGACAAAATATATTTTAAAAAGATGATGGTCACTGACTCCATATATGCCACTTCAAAACGAAACACGGTAATGTAGCAATCCCTAGCAGTTATAGCATTAGATATCTGTTAAATACCACCTAATTTCATGAGTGGGAAATGAAACAAAATGACGAGACTTACCTATTACTATTATGACCCTACTTACTACTTAAATCGCTAAAGGAAGGAAGCCATCTAACTGCAAGAGACGACTTCAATAATCTTGCTGTCAAATCGACCTTAACACTTTACGAGGTTGCGTCCAACCAAGAAACCAAAAGGTCTGCTCTTTCATTATGCTCCATTACCTCCTTTAAACCAAAGCAATACACCACCTCGGCGCTTTGCCATGATTTAATGTCTCCGGATACCGTTTTAGTTATTACTTTTACTATCTGAACAGCAAAGCTTAAATCTCTTGGTCTATTTATTTTCTTTAGAAAATCGCATTCCGTTGCTAACGGTACCCAGTTCATTATCGAACCTTTGGTTGTCTTTTGTTTCTGACAATTTGCCGCCAAAGAAGCGAGTCCCTTCACTTTATGTATCTTTATCTTCACGTGTTAATCAATGATGATTTAATGATGTGCGCACTTCAAAATATGTGAAGAGCATTCTCTTGTTAACACTTTACTTTTGTTATCTGTTGAGCGTTGTATTGATTTCATCTATCGGGCTGGCTGAGATGTGACGTCAAAACTGTACTTTTGGTTTGTGTAATTCCGCTAGAACAAATTACACTGAAACAAATTAACACGCGACTTGAATTTCATTACAATTTTACCGTAGCATATTATGAGTTTTTCGTGATAATCGGCAATAGTACACGCCGAATATACTAGTGTTCGCGGCAATTTATAGCAGTCTACTCGTATAGCTAAGATTTTGAAAGATATGTAGGTAGAACTTAATAGGTATTTTTTTATTAAAAAGTTTCTACAGTTCGAGGTGACTTCTGACAAATTGGAATGTACGTTTACCGATTTGGCGAATTAAATTGCTGTTAAATGGTAAGCTAATATTGGATATCCGCGAAAGAGTGTCAAGTGCGATTTGTAGTGTATCGTCGAAAGCGTGTGACCCGGCGTGTGGGAGTTTGACAAAATATCACAATTATACGCTTAACGATAGCCAATCTATTAAACAATTATTATGAGAATTTGAGTAAATATACATACAAACATAGAATTGTTTCACCTACTTTGTAAGCTGTGCATTCTCACGAATTTTATTCGTACAATTAGGTAATTGCCGCCATAAATTGTTATTCATCAACACCTTTTTGAGGTTCCTTTAAACTTTCCCAAGAAAAGTAGTCCATAGATAACATAATTATTATTACAAGCAAAACGTAATAAATTGTAAAAAATATATGAAAATTTGCCAAAAAACTAATTATGCGCTAGAGGTAGTGGTTCTACTGTTATTGTTTATAACAATGACAAAAAAGGAGTTGCCAAAAAACTGTTGTGTCGCAACTCGCAAGCGGGGCTCGCAATAGCGGCGAGTTCGACATTGACATTGAAGTAACAGGCTTGTAACAAACGTAATTACCAGCTGGAATTAGATAATGCGTCGCCGACTGATGACCGAATTCCTCGATTCGATCAATAAGTTTCGGAGTGGGTGGTTTTCGGTGATTGGGGACACGATGCCCGTCGCAGGGTTACTCTATAGTCTCTATACTGACGAAAAACTAAGTTTGGGCGCGCTGCTGCTCGAGCTACAACTCTCTCGTTGTAAAAAACTTGCCGATTGCACGACAGCTCTCGTTCGTTCGTTTTTCGTCATTATAGAGTGACCCCGCAGGTTGTCAGCACGCCCTTGACACTCTTCCACTCGTGAATACCAGTATATATCATCTGACAGCAATTATCTTTCACTGCTCCACATCGCCTGCGCAGGCCACAACACTTGTTGCTGCTTTTCCTTTCTCGTTATTATTTGGTATCGATGTGTAACTTTCTCAAACTTTTTTTTGTGAATCCTTATCGTCGGTACGATCTTAATTTTTGTTGCCAGGAGAAACTGCTCCGACATTTTTTGTTATTTCACTAAATACAATGAGCCGTGTGAAAAAAATATGTGAGAATTTCGTTGTGGAATGCTTTTGAGCTTCTGATATAATTGTTCCGGTCTATAAGCGTTTGAGTGCGTACGCCTTGTCTTTCTAACCTGACTGTGTTATTATTATATGATATAGGTAGTTTTAATGCATCCTCTAAGGATCAATATATAATTAGCAGCCTTCCTCACCATAAACGTCTGTTTGGAAGGATGTGTTATTTTTTATTTGCGAGTTCCGGTCTGCGTGTATAGCTGATAAAAGCTATATATGATATAGCTGATTAAAGATTAACGATATACGAACAAGATGGTGTGTCACATACAAAACACTGTCCGCATTTTGTCTACTGTCAAACCGTTCAAAAGTTCAACCTAATGACAACCATTGACAATAACTAAAGTCACAAATCCTCTAACCGAACTAATTCAAAACAAGAGCTCAATGGTAAAACTGGGGTGTTATTTCTCGAGACGTTTCTTTTGCACTCCATCTACAGGGTGTTGCAAAAAGGGTATACTAATCCGAAACCTACGTGTGCAGCATGGTATATCTAAGCCCGAAACTGAAATCAGAATTTGAAAATTCGCGAAAAAAAATTTTAATTTCCCATAGAAAGTTTGTTGGTCACGTGACTTTTTACAATGGAAAATAATATATTTTTTTCGCGAATTTCCAAATTCTGACTTCAGTTTCGGGCTTAGATATACCATGCTGCACATGTAGGTTTCGGCTTAGTATACCAATTTTGCAACACCCTGTATAGTTCGTATTAAAATATCGTAACTTTTTTTACTCCGCCGTGTCCCCTTAATGAGCAGGTGCCAGCTCCTGACCGTGCCTCGGCCCGGAACGCCCTCGCCTTGGCAGGTTCCCAGGGGGCCGCCGCGGTTCCGCTTGGTAAATTATTTATAGCCTCTTTGTTGTCCTTTAAGGTGCAATAGTGTTTCTCTTTACTACAGGTTTTGGTTTAGCAGGTAGCGCCGTAGGATATTTGCGATAGGTTTGAGGTATTGGTTACTTTTTAACCGACTTCAAAAAAAGGAGGAGGTTCTCAATTCGTCGGGATCTTTTTTTATTTTTTTATTTTTTTTTATGTATGTTCACCGATTACTCCGCCGTTTATGAACCGATTTTGAAAATTCTTTTTTTGTTGTATTGGGTTGAGCTCCCAGGTGGTCCCATTTTTTTTTCAGAATTTTATCCATATTTCTTCAGATTACTTTGTCACCGCACCAACATCAAAAAAGAACAGTTCCTGCTTAGGTATATTTGTAC
Organism: Plutella xylostella; assembly: GCF_932276165.1. Taxonomy (NCBI): domain Eukaryota; kingdom Metazoa; phylum Arthropoda; class Insecta; order Lepidoptera; family Plutellidae; genus Plutella; species Plutella xylostella. Next base: position 1,487,865 of record NC_063984.1, on the reverse strand, counting down.
TGTCACATACGAGTAGAATTTGTGTAAACCTTAAATTATTTATTACATTTTAGTAGTTTTTTGAAGTCGGTTTTTTAATTTTTTTAATTATAAAATTAAATTACATACTTTATAATTATTATGCATTGTGTTATACTTAATATATGACACGAACTTCTGGGTGGATTACTTATTTCTAATTGCAAATAGTTTATCTAATTAATTTGGCGGCAGTAATAATCGTATTACCCACTGCATAAAAATTCTCAAAGAGCTTTCAAGTTTGACTTCTAAACAACGCTAATGCCTATATTAGTTTAGTCTAGCTTTTTTACAATTAAACAAAAGAACAACTTAACCTACTTCCATAACCGTCGAAGAGTAGCTCTTTTATGCAATTAAAACATCTATGTGCACCTCTTACATTAGTTTAATTATGACAGCACACAACTAATGGCGCCGCTTCGCTGTCAAGAAGACGTGCAGTTTTCGCTTCATTAAGATAGTAGAGATTTCTCGGTGGATTCAAGAGGCCATACGGAGTTTTTAGGGCACGCCTTTCAGTTGAATTAATAAACATCTTGCTTTCCTTGACAGACGGACAGTTTTCTTCTTTTCTCTATGTAATTGCATAGCGGTTTTGTGATTATGTTTACTCGCCTTGTATGTTAATATCACACTTTGCGAGTGTACACAATGTTTATCAAATGTTTGGCAGCTACTTCGGTTATCAGGTTTAATGTCGGTAACTGTGTTAGGTAAGCATACATTATTTATATCAAATATTCTTCTGCAAGTTATTTCATATGTCATCGGTACATACTTGTTCATGTCAATCGAATTAGCAGACGAGTAGCATTCGTCGGGTTTCAATATTCTGTACGAGTTCTATCCAAAGTATCCAAACAGTGTCTAAAGTAAAATTTCGATTTCAGTAATTCAATAGTTTTATCCTATTAACCAAGCCTTCACCTTTTGTGACATTGATCTTGAAACGCGGTATCAATTTCATTTCGCTTTCATCCTTTCTATTCTTATCTACATTCTCTAAATATCTGCTGATGCCGATACCACTTATTTCTTTTACCAATTACGTTTATGATGGCTGTCTAATCATTTGTGTGCGCGGGTACCGGAGTGGCGAGCCATGTGGTCGGCGGCGTGAGAGCAAATTACTCATAACTCACATAGCTCGCTCCGAAATTACGCTTCATTTTTTTCTCTTCACGACCTATTGTTCGCTGTCTGTTCTACCATATTGTTTGGACTTATCGCGACCGAAATTATGACCTTCGCAATGGGGTACTTCATCTCTAATGGAAGAAATTGTTCGCTCTGATGTGTTCCTCCGTCACTGTCATTATGGTCAATCAGCAATACTTTCTACGATTGCATTCTTCGAAAGAAAGAAAACTTTTTTATAGTGCTTCTAAGTTCGTTTCGTCAGAGCTGGTTGAACTTAAGGAGTTGCGATCTGAAATCAGCATGCGGGTGTTGTTATTAAGCATCTAAATACTTGGCATTTGCGAAGAAGGAGTTAGGTACATGGGGCCTGGCTGTTGCAAGCCAGCATAGGGCTATCATGGTACAATTAGATTGGTTCAGAGCGGCAGTAAATCATCAGAAGTGTATCGGGTGGGGTCAACGGCTAAGATCGTGACGTTTAGTTTTTGCCGATCTCGCTTTCACGACATGTCCTTATTATTAGAGCTGATATTGTTCGAAATTTCGATTTCGTTTGCAGCCGCGGGCGCAGCGGCCGAGAGGCGCTGTTTACGGAGGGCTTTATGAAATCGACTATGAATCTAGCTGATTAAAGATAAGTAGGTTTATAGTATGCAGGTATTATTTATGGATGCCAAATGTGCCGATTCAATTGTTATTAAATAGATGTAATAATATGTACAACTAGCAAGAAATTTGCATTAATTTCATCTTTATCTTAACACCGAACTTGTTAAGCTATTAATAATAAATAATCTGTGACCTCACGAAAGCGACCGAAAATACGATTGTCATGTCCACTGATTCTCATTCATCTTATTATCTTAATTATAATGTCTTCATTTGAAAGATGATGTATGAACTTGAACTACTTGCAATCAGGTCACCCTCGCATGTTTTTTAATGATAGCGTTAGAAAATTAATAATCTGTCATCAAAGTCGTCACGAATTAACATTGATCACGAATATTATTATTGAACTTTAGAACTTATTTATATAAATAATATTAACCTTTTTGATGTCGCGAACACCCAGTGGTTATGTCGTGATTGAATAGCTGATTAATGTTATCAATAAATGAATGTTATTGCTTACAACGTCGTAAAGAGATAGGTACCTATGTTTATCTCAAAATGATAACGATGTGTGGTCTGAAAATAGAATCGACATTGTGCAGACACTGCAAGGTTCAGTGTATGTAGGTATTTTTGTTTTCTTTTCCGAGACCTCATGGCTTTGTTTATGATGCTGATGGTCAATAATCAGGTCTGAATTTTTTTTATGTACTTATAAAATTTTGCAGACTACATGGAACCATAAATAGTATGTGAAATGGATTTAAACACGACGAAATCACATACTTGCCCACCAAATAACCACCAGGCTAAAAATGGTTTATAATGACGCATTGCCGCGATAATTCTTTATCTTCCTTACATTACTTATCAGATTTTATTTCAGCTAATGGCTTGATAATACCTATTTCTTATTATATCACTTATTGATATGAACAGGAACAAGACTTTCTGCCATGATAACAACAGGGAAGGCCCCGCAGATGTACATAAAATTACTTGCAAGAAATGCATCTTTAACCCTAGAAATTTTACAATAATATCGCTAAATTCAAAGTTGCGGCATTTTATATACTCAAATTCAAATGTTTTTATTCATCGTATAAATATAAAATTTTCCGATGAACGTCAATTTTTACAAACTTGACATAATGTACTTTCGAACTGACATACATCGCAATCATATACTTTATGATTCACAAACAGCGGAGTTTCATACTTCGAAATTCTGTACTTTCGAACTGACATCCATCGGAATCATAAACTTTATAAATCTCTAAGTACTTCTTTTTTTTTAATAATACTTAATATTCATTTTTAGAGTATAGATGTTTAATCCAACTTTTTGATACGCTTTACTATTATTAAAGGATCTTAACGATGACGACTAACTTGTAATTCCATAAAGGCATGAAACTAAAAGTTACATTCTCGAAAGTGCATGGAGCCTTATTATCCTACCTATAACTCCTATGGGTCGTGATTGCAGCTCATTTACGACCTCTAATCAGGTCACAGCTATCGCGCTGAACGTCGCCGACACCGGTTAATAAGCTGATAACGTTTATGGCACTCACGCAACATTTGACATCGTAGTAACTGTATGTTAATAATGTGCCGCCCTGCACAAAGCGTAGTGGGTGGTTTCACATATTAACATTTGTCGTGGTGTCGAATTATGTATCACGGGTATACATATATAAATGGTTCGGAATGGCCAGCACGGTTCGTAAGATGCCCAGACGTGACATAAGATCACACGGCTTTGAGAGCCAGTGCGACGGATAATGTCATGTCTACTAATATAAACAAACGAGATTGTTTCGCAAAAGGGACGCCAATGGCCTTGCATGGGCGCCGCTGACAGACGGGCCCGATTCAAACAAAACAATCTTTAAACGCTATACAGCAGTTATCTTATCATCGTAGTATCTAACCGTAAACCGGCGATATTTGGGTCAGTGAGGCAATCTCGATGCCCTTCGGATTTGCCAGACAAAAGGGAGACTTTCAACCGGCGGCACCATTTTCACTGTGTAGCTTCAGCCCCTGAAACGCAATGAATTGCGTCGCTCTTGCGAGTCTTGCGTCCCCAAAATAATTAACTAAAAACAAATAACAGTTGAAAATTACTAAGATGAAGTTGTCCTATGTTATTATTATAAACACAAACAATACAGTGCATATTATTTTTATTATTATGTTATTAAGAAACTACGTAAATACTGGTATAAAAGCCGTACATGAGAGGTCGCGTGACCGCCGAGATTCGGTTAACGGAACAATGGATGTTGTTGAAAGCGATTGCGTTTTGTTTGTGCAAACATCGCTCTAGTGTGCAGAATAGGCACGCGTCTCCTTCATTATGCAATGATCCTGCGAATGGAGTTTACGGTCAGTTTTTAAAAGTCCGTGGTTGGTTTTGAAACCTTGTCAAATTGTGTTTGTTTAGGGAGGTTAAGGGCCGCGGCTCAGGCTGTTTCAATAACGAAATCGACGGACATCCGGAGGATTGCTCTGTACTAGACGAACGAACGAACGAGCGCTGTCGTGGAATCGGCTCCGCATTCTATTTCTGGCTTGCTTTGACAGTATAGTATCAGAGAAAGCCAGCAATATATTTAATTACGTTGAAATTTTTGTTGCATGTCACCTTTAATGTAATTTTTATATGTAAGTGTGTTAATACTAAAGATACCGAGTTTTCATCAACGTTTCAGCTTCATTTTGTAAATTATTTACTCAAAGATTGCTATCTTGTTCACATAGCAGCACAGCAGTATTGTTTTCATATTGTAAATGCTTCTAGAATCTTACTAGATTGTTGATCTGATTTGATATTACAGTCACAATATTATATTATTATGGTATGTTCCAAAAAAAGAAAGTAGATAGGTATACTTGATGAAATGTGATGCAAGTAACGTTACACCTTTCCAATTTCTCATAACATTTAAATATTCAATAACTCTTACTTTATTACAATGTTAACTACAATATTTCTGATATTACATCTATTACGAAATACGAGTATCTCTTGTCATATAATGTTTTAATTGGCTCCGTTATAAATTGTAATATTTATAATTGAGAATGCAGATTATGTTGGCGACTAACTGATTGATATTCCACATAATATTGATTTGTACCTAGTGTTGTCTGTGATTTTACTCTGTGTACGATCAATATACAAGACGACCAGATATGTACTTACATCGGTATAAAGAAGATAAGTGCCGATTTCTCCATAGTCGGTTAGAGCATAACCAGGTATTAGTGGTTGACTTTTGATACATCTGTCACGAATTTTATATGGAGATGACGTATAATTGATGAACCAATCCCAGTCGGTTAGATAACCTACTATGGAGAAATTGGCACTAAGTCTACTACTTAGGTATCAAAAGTTAATACTTAATATTAGAATCCAACCCTATGTACTATAAATTAGGTAGTTTTATAATACGACTTCGGAATATTTTAGAGCACTGATAAAACTCCACCCCATTTTTTACTCCTGAAACACTCGGTCACAGTCACAGATCAATCTCATGACATAAGCATTGTAATGTCTACAAAATGCTTGAAATTACGACGAGATTGATGCTTTTAACTTTTTACTCAATGGTTTTCGATGAAGAAATGACTTTGCCCCAAAACGCTAGACTATGGTGCCGTCGTGTTTTCATATACTTAAGTATATCAATCGGATCGCATAACTCTATAACCTAGTCACTTAGACAAGACATTAACCTAGTCAATAACCTTAATTTGTAGTCTTTGAAAATAGTTTGTCCAAATTTGTCAAAAATTCTAAATCCATTTCTGCACATTTCGCACGCACGGGCACTCACTCTACACAAACCGTACCTAGTTCTGTACCTACAGAGTAACAATGTTATGCCGGGATGAGCATGTCACGAGCATGGGGTGAATGCACTGTGCAAATATGTCTTGTAGTATAACATGTGCCCGAGGATTGGATACTAGAGACGCAAAAGCGCACTGTTTGAAGTTTATCGCCGGTTTCAGTTTAGCGTAGAGTGTAGTCCAAGGTTTAGACAAGGTGTTGCAAAAAGGTATACTAAGCCGAAAGGGTGATTAAGGGGGTCATTATGAACAACCTTTGTTCTACAAGTTTTGTAAATTCGCGAAAATTTTATCCAGCGCCACGCCATCTTCTTTGCATAATTTTGAATCTTATTCTTGGTATGTGGGTAACAAACAAGCTGTAGCTCTAACACAATGGTTTGTCACCGTGGTGAGTGGATCAGCCAGTCAGTCCACCGCTTGAACCCAGGGTGCAAAGGTACAGTAGATACAATCTTAGAAGCGTTAGTATATAGTAATTCAACCATGAGACGTGTATTCCGGAAAAAACGAACTAATGCTCGGAACATTTCCGCCTCATAAACAAAATTATCAAAATAAATGTACAGACGCCTAATTATAATGATAATGACCCCGGAATTTTATTTTCCAAAAAACTCAGAACTTTTTGCTTCCGATCTATTTTGTGAAATGTCTAAAGCGTGACCGAAACCCATCTAACGAAAAGGTTAATGAATTTTAAACGATACTCACTGCCTATAAGCGTAAAGCATGGTTTTATCATCATATATTTTGTATAAGCGTATCACATTCGACCATTTATTGTAGGATTGTTTGATTCTATTGGTCTTAAATGCAGGAACTGTATTTAAGACCCTTTCTTAAATATCCGCATATCCATTATTGCCTTAGACTAAAGCTTACATAGAATCGTATTGAAACGTATGTGAAAAAGCAATTAAGTACTATTGATATACAGCAGCAGCGACCACAGTAAAAATCTGAAACTTTTCTACCAAATTTTCATGTACCTTTTTTCTTTCTTTGGCTATAAATTTATGTATTTTATATGGCTTGGTTGTATCTTGTGCTGCTACTAGAGTGTAAAAAACACTGCAATCATTGACCCGAAGCATGATTTGAGGTTTTTTAAAGTAAGAAACTGCTCCGTGTTGACATAATGAGTTTCTTTTTAGATACATATTTGTAAAAAATTACCACATTTTAGTGAGTGGCAAAAAAACACTTGAACAAATCTATTTTTTAAGAAGTTTAGAAGTGGGAAAGCAAACATTTATAAGGTGGTTGCATTATGCATATCTATAGAGAATGAATTATGTAGGTACTCACTTAAGAATTTACACCAAATTACAGGTTTATACACTGTGGCATCTGCAAGATACAACCCGGGTCAACAACCTCAAGTGACACAAAAAACAATTCGTGAAAACACGTCGCAATATCTTGGAATTACTATAAAGACTCAATTGCTAAAACCTGCTGAGTTTAAGCAACAAACTCTCACAACAAGAGGTCCCAGCACCCGAAGTTTGCTTATTACCCGACTGCCGAAGGAGGAGGGTAATGTTTTTCGATTGTATGTTTGTATGTATGTATGTATGTATGTTTGTCTGTTTCTTTGTTCCCTCCTGTAGCCTAAACGGCTTGATAGATTTTGATGTATGAGGTATCGCTAGAAGCGTATTTTATGGGCGCGATGGTTATAGGCTATGTGACTTTACGTTAAAATGTATATAGCGCACTCTAGAGGACATAAATTGATGATCGAAAAAATAATATTTTTCCAACTATGCTGTGTGGAGTATCAAATGAAAGGATTTGATTAGCACATTACAAAAGTATGCATATTGTAGGTATTTAAACAACAACACCAAAATTATTGAAATAAAAAATGTTCATAAACTAAAACCCGACTACTGACATAAAATTTCATAAAATAAAAACAACTAAAAAGTTACAAATAAAAAAATATAATTAAAAACAAACAAAAAACCCGACTGCACGCTAAAAAGATGAAAACAAGCCCAAATGTTAATGGAAAGTATCGCAGGCGAGGACCAACTTGACCGCCACACAATGTATGTACCCACTATGTACCTATCTAAGTAACATTCAGCTAAATGGTGAACCCTCTGCTGGTCCCCGCCTGCGATACTTTCCATTAACATTGGGGCTTGTTTTCATCTTTTTAGCGTGCAGTCGGGTTTTTTGTTTGTTTATAATGATATATTTTTTTTACACAGAAATTCATCCCGTAGGTGTCTATGGGATGGTGTGTACCATTGAGACAACCAAACATTTCATTTCGTGGTGTTTACATGTCATAGGTGCTATTGGCATCCATTATATTTTGCAGACTGGCGACCCTGGTTTTACTTTTTAGGGTTCCGTAAGTCTACTAGGAACCCTTGTAGTTTCGTCATGTCTATCCGTCTGTCCTGGCTCGTTCTCCGCACCGATTTTAGCTGTTGTATGTGACTTTCCTCATAGAGCAATACTTAAATGATATTATAAATTGTTGATTTGACTGACGTTAATTGGTCCAATTATTGATATCACTATAAAGTGAGAGTTCAACGTAGTTCAGGGATTATTAAGTATTTCCATTAACAACTCTACCATGCAACTATTATTAAGTAATTGTATCTTCCTATCTATAACGTAACATCCTAACTAATATTATAAATGCGAAAGTAACTGTGTCTGTCTGTCTGTCTGTCTGTCTGTCTGTCTGTCTGTCTGTCTGTCTGTCTGTTACTCTTTCACGCCAAAACTACTGAACGGATTTTAATGAAATTTGGTATACATACGGTCTAGACCCTGGGAAAGAACATAAGCTACTTTTTATCCCGGAATTCCCACGGGAAAACTTTTAAAGGCGAAGCGAAGCGCGCGGGAACAGCTAGTACATTATAAATACACAATAGCAGTAAGTATGGCTACTGTACTTGGAGTTATATTTTACATTTAAGTACTTACGTCTAAGTGCATTTTTATCTCCTAGATAAATTGAGTTTGCCAGTTTGTGTTTATTCCTCGAATAATACCTATTTCTGTATTTTGTAACTAACAGTGAGATGGGATTCCTGCTTCAACCTATTCGCTTCTTATTTATTTTTGATTTGTTAACGCCTAGTTGCAGCTAATGTCGGCATTAGCTTTGACAGTGTAGGGACACAATATACAAGAAAGAGACAGACATAGATTTAAATCCGATATTACCTTAAAGTTCCTTTTTGCAACTCAGAGTAATTAAAATAAGACATAACAAGGTTAATTATAATATTTACGTAGTTAATTTAAAGATAATATCGATTAATTTGTGTATATTTATTTGTTTGTTTATTTGTTGCAGATGACAGCAGCAGAGAAGTCGTAACATCGGAACAACAGGTATGTTATGTTTTATTGATTTCCGTAACTCTTCAATAGGAAAAAAGTCCAGTTCTTTAACTAATACACATAACATAATAATAGCTCTTTTAACCATTTGCGAAATTAATCGTTATAGATGTTAAATCAAATAGTGTTATCTAATATTGGCCTAAATTTGCAATGGCGGCTGTATCGATTACTTGCAATTTAAGTTATGATATAATCTGGTTAAATTGATATTAAGTGATGTTGTTCAACATGTCGGCTTATTTTTTGGCTTATGCCTATGACTTATGTAAGGTTGTAGGTAAACAAAGATTATAGTGAACTAAGTGCCAATTTCTCCCTCTCGGTTAGAGCTTAACCAGGGAGTAGTGGTTAACTTTTGACACATCTGACATGAATTTTATATGGAGTGGAGTGGAGTGGTATGACGTTTAATTTATAAATCAATCCCTGTCGGTTAGATAACCGACAACGGAGAAATTGGCACTAAGTCTGTAATAGTTAATATTTGATCACTACACATTGCATATTGCATGTTTACAACGAATCTTTGTACCTATCACTAATCTTTTGCAGTCCCATGCCCACGTCGTCCATACTGAATATGTTTGTATCCTTCTTTCCGTCTTCAAGTCAAAATGATTACATATTATAATATGTTACTAGACGTAAAAAAACTACCACGTTTCAACTGAAATACGGAAGTTTTTCATCAAATCGCAGTCAACACACAACAGTTTTACTACGACTTACACTTCATTATTACGTCTCTGTAAGAAACCTTTGCTCAGTTTTTCCTACCAGTAACCCGGTCAAAGGCTCCAGAGACATGGCTCCCAACACGGATAGTCTTGTTAGTGAATCAGCACCGGGCATCAAGTTGACAGAGACGAAGTGGAGAGACCTGTCGAACACACACGACGCACATCCCAGCTAGCATGCTTTACCGCTGACCCACTAGAGACTGCTACAGTCACCGCAGCATGGGCCGCGTATTCATGTAGATAAACGTTACTGTTTTGGCAAAAATACGGAGTTGTGATTAACGTACGTTAAAAGAGTTTATCGCCGTCGATAACGGTTCCGTGCAGCGGACTGTAGAGCTATTAGGGTTACGATGTTTCACATTGGTGGTCTGGTGGTAGATAAGTTATGGCAGCCAACAAACAGTTTTCATGAACCATAAAAATTGGAGCTTCCTCGGGCTTACTCTTTAAGAGTTCGAAGTCTCATATACAAAGAATCTGTACATTTATAAGATTCGCAACCTTAAATTACCTACATAATTAAAATCAATAGCTGTAATTTTGAAAGCACCAACGTTGACTCGTTTGTTAGAACAGAACAGACCACCCCGCACTAGGTGCTTAGCTCTAATGAAGGACATACAAGAAGTTGGTATGCAAATGGCATAACAGACGTCGGGGATGAAGCTAATAAATAGCTTACCTTATAAGTGATAATCGCACTTAGCAAAAAGCTCGTTACCTAGTGGCGGCTTGCGGGCAGATTACGTGAACATACGCAAGTGCAGGGGGTTACTCTATCTATACTAGTCTATAAAAAAAAACAACAAACACTCACACCTTGTACTAATGTAATCCCTTGCGGGGTAGGCAGAGGTGCATTGCTGCACCCACTTTTCGCCACTGCTATGTTAGTCCCAATGTAATAGGGAGCGGGCCTATTGCCATTTTACGGGCATATCCAAGACCCGAGAACATCTGTGTTTAAACAAATGTTTGGCCCAGCCGGGAATTGAACCCGGACCTTCGGCTCAGTAGTCAGCGTCACTAACCACTACGCCATTCGGTCGCCACTAGTCTACACTGACGAAGAAGTAACGAACCAGAGCTTTCGTGCTTTAGTTTAATACAACGAGAAAGAGTCGTGGTCGAGCAGCGGCTTTTCGAAAGTTCGTTTTTCGTCTTAGAGAGTAATCCCCTAGGTCCCTAGGTTATTGATAATGAAGATTATTCATTGTTATTAGCCTCTGTGGTTCTTGCGTGGTAGTGATTTGTTTTGGTTTTATATTCAATGTCGAATTGTGGTTGGTAAGGATATTTGCACAAATATACTTAACTAAGTAAATGAAAGTGGACTTAAAAAAACTTACTTAACTCCAAAGCTCATCTTTCAGTAGTTTAGGATGTAGATCATAATTATTATTCTAGAAAATTGTGGAAACTTCCCGAAAACGATAAAATATTCCAGAGCCTCTAGTACAATGTCTAGTAAATTTAACAAAAGTTTACATCATCTGCATACACTATCTGTCAAAAGTTTTATGATAGTTTCCGCCGCACTTTGTATGCGAGAAAACGTAAACTTCTATAGTTTTTGACAAACTATCAAACCTGTACTAGACCCTCAGAACCTCCTCGAATGTAATCGAACTACCTAGCTACTGCCGCGAACAGTATCTTCACGATAAAGTAGTAGCACTAGAGACTAGGCAAGTAAAAGGAACGGTACAGTCGAGCGCATTGAGTTATTATCATGCCGGCGACTTCCTGCATTCGCGATCGATCACGCTGATGGATCGATATTCTCGATACCAACGCTCGGTAGGACACGTGGGAATGGCGACGCAAGGACTTGTGTCGCCACTGTGTTAATACAAGGTGTTAATACACTCGAGAGCAATGTAAAAGCTTTTTCCAACTAAAAACGTAAATCCTGCACCTCCTGTAGGGTGGCAGAAAATGCTCTTAGCATTAAGCCCACCTTATGTACGTGTATTTTTATAATTTAGACAGTAAAGAAATAAATAAACAAATAAATTTTGTTCAAATTGTAAATTACGTGTTTAAATAATTGGGGCTATTTGGTGTCGGTATCTCTTAACTGGAACTTTTTAATTGCTCATGAGTGTATTATTGTAACTCGAGAGCAGGAACCTCGGAGGAAGGCGCGAGTTTTTGCGATAAGAATCGAATCTGCGAAAGTGAATCGATCACGGGAATTTGTGCTAGCCACGGTATTAATGTTTTGGCGTGTTATTGCCGTGTATTGTATTTGTAAAAATGAGGATTACAAGAATAAATCAAGACGGTGTATATGGTATGACAGTTTGTAAGAATGAACCTTACAGTCGATTGAGTTTTTACTTACAGATTCCCATTATTTCTAGTTTTAACATAAATTCCCCCGTCATTCTCAGTTCTAATGATTCCCATTTCTTAACTGCTCCAACTGTATAGCTTACACTTAGTAAGCGTTTTAAGTGACTTGTAAATAATGTGGCTTGGCTACCGTTAGTATTCATCAGATTCTGCTTTTAGTATTTGAATCATGAGTAGCTGAAGCCAGTCCTTAACTAGGTGGAAAATATCAGCCGTGTTTACTCGAAGGTCCAATTGATTAAGAATTTTGTACTTTGTCTTATAGGAACATCTTGAATTTAGTTTTTATTAATGTCGACTTATGATTATAATCCTCCATGGTAAAATAAAAAATAGTAAAAGAGAACTATGATTATTATCAGCATCATAACAATCGTAATAAACAATTAACTTACATAATCTCATACCCACTATATATTATGTGAACGAGTCATGAGTCATATAAAAAAAAACAACAGTAAATCAATATAAAAAAATATTATATCATCCAACGGTGACCGGAAGTGATCACAGGAAGCGTGACAATGACGATACAGTTGTTAGGTTGTCACACCTGATAGTTTTAACGCAAACATGGCGGGTTTAAACACTGAGATAACTAAACTGTGAAATAATGGTTTAATGGATGACATCATGAGTCATGATCATGACCATAGAACTAAATAAGCTCTGGTATACTCCTACCGAATTTTTGTACATATAACTCGTTTATTTTTACTTCATAGTAACCATTCTTATTTCATTTAAAAGAAAGCCATGTCGTAATAAAGCATTGCTGGAAATGTAATTAACTATTCAAATTTTCTTCCTATATTGAAAATACCACCGGAAAATGTTTTAAGCGAAACGAAGCTCTTTATCAAAGGCAATCTTAGATAGGTACTCTGTATATAATTATCAATAACAAGTATTTTATTTAAAAAATACTTAATTTACAGGTATTGTTAATGGATATTTATTTCCTAAATATACCTAAACTAAAGGAATTCCATTCTGGGGTCACAGCGGCCATCCCCACGTGTCGTGATGTACGGAGTGCGTCGTTCAGAAACGAAGTCCCAACAAATTCGCCAAACGGTACCTTCTCCGTATAAGATTTATATCGTCTGGAAACGCGCAAAGTATCCGAGCTTCAATGTTACTATTACTGCGCCGAGACGCCGTGGATAATTGTAAATTTGGAATATGCCGAATTCAAATCGTTTCTACCAAATAACTTAGGTGCACGTTTCGGTTGCTGGCATTTCTTTGGCTGTAATCATTTCCTATTTTATTATAACTGAACCAAAAAAGAATAAAATGTACTTCTACAAAAAAATTATCGCAAAATTCTTAAATAATAAAAATGATAACTGTGACATAGTTAACCGTACTAGTTTAGGTATAATCCGTATAATGAATGTAACGTGTTCGTTTCATGCGCGCGCGCAACACACATGCTTAGACCTTAGATCAATGTCAGCGGACGTATGGAACTTATAAATCTGTGCCCGCTGGCTTTTGAGCTGGGTCTGGGAAGACCTCTTTATAGTACTTATGCAGCCTCTACGATTCAACGGTCTTCTTAAGCATCTATACACAAATTATTTAAATAAACTGCATAGGTAGGTACATGTTTCAAAACACGAATTAGGAAATACATTTTAAATTTATCGCAGTTTTTGGCGCCTTCTTCATAAAGCAGATTTTTCAGGAGGGGAAACCTATTCTATACTTTTTTCCGTTTACACAGGTATGGGCTAAGTGAAAACCTTAAAGTCAGTGCAACGGCAACCTAGATACGAACATATTATTTATACCTATGAGATGTTCGACTTTTACTATAGGTACAGCTAGGTACGATGTAAGAGCCGAGTACATTCTGAAAACTATCGCTATGGTCAGATAGGTTTGGTTTGATTGTTACTTGAATATTGCTTTGTGAATGTAGGATAGATACTCGCATTTGAGCGTGCCATCGCATGATTCCGCCTTCTAGCCATATTATCATTATTCTGAATGGACTGTTCCATAAAGAGTTTTACTACGCCATGTTATCCGTGAATTCAAAATGGCAATTACAAATAAAGTTATTACAAAAATATGACTATGTCACGCATGTTTCTGACCCTTTAAAATTGAGATTGCTGGGTGTGTACATACATACACCGTACAGTCATTATAAAATAATGTATACAGGGTGTTGCAAAAAGGGTATACAAAAAAAATACAAAAAATTCGCGAAAAAGGCAACATTCTCCATAGTAAAGTCACGTGACCAACAAAGTTTCTATGGAAAATGTTTTTTTTTCCGAATTCTGAAATTCTTATTTCAGTTTCGGGCTTAGATATACACCCTGTATAGACGATTCGCCCGCTGCGTGGATTCGTTGGAAGATGAACTTAAACACCAATTGAGCCTCGTTGCATGGTTGTGTCGAGAACAAATTGTTTTGGCTTTGATAAACCTACAATTTGCCACGAAATATGTAGATACTCCACTTCTTAGCGTGTCGACGACAAACTATCAATTTCAATTTTTTCAAATAAGTCGAACTCTCTTCATAAAGTTGAGCTGTAAGTGTGGGTACGAGTACGACCGTATTGTAATTGGTCATTTCTAGTCAACTCGTATGTATATTTTGTCTCACAATTTGCTTGGCCTTAATGATGTATAAATGCTTTTTTAGAGTTTTTGTATTTTTTCTATTGTCCTACTCCACTTATCTACCTACTTGAACCTTCTTGATTTCTGTGTTTTAAGCTCTTTTGAGCTATTATAATTATACCCTAGTAAAAATGCGTTAAGCGTTTTATTATCTTTCTATTATAATTTAAATCACAGTAGTTTTAACTGTTTTAGAATTCAATAAGCCGTCTAGTTAATAACCCATGCGACCTCAATGCTATCTGCTCGAATCTAAAACACATTATTCGTTCACTGATTAAACCAACTGTTCTCACAGACATAACTCGGCTTTCGCGCCGACAGTCACATTCATTCAGCACATAATTAAACTGAGATTTTCCAATTATCAGCTGCTCACCCCAAGGGTCCTATCTTCGGAGCTGCAATCAGCGATGGCTCTCTCGATTATGGAGAAATAGCTTGCGGTGCTCCCAGCCCCGACCGTTATATGGTGATAGGTCCCGTCTAATACCCTCCCAGAGTTAGTAATAATCAGTTGAACAGTTAGACTGTAGGCCTCTTTTTGCTATGAGAAATGGACCCCCCGACGTAGTTGATTGCCAGTTTGTTTCAACTTTGCGAGTGCAGTTATTGTGTTCGCGGGTTTAGTTGTCGTCTCTTCTCGCTCGTCGACAATGTCTCGTAAAGTGTACGTCTGTGGAGGCGTTCAGTTTACAGTTATTTTCGCCTGAAAGATAACCGAGAGTCCGGCAGATGTTCCGTTTCAAAACACATTGTCCGTCTAGGCGGTGTTTGTAGACGATGTTGTCATACATTCTTCACTGTCTAGTATTTGGGTCAGTACTTATAAAGCGGTTAGATCTGTAGCGTATTGTAACACCTGATGTCACGATCCTCTTCATGCATCACTTGTTATTGTATCATCATTGGCCGGAATACTCTCGCTTAAGCTTAGGCTAGACATGTAGCTTATAGATACCCATCAAAGATAGGGTTGCGCATAAATTACTGGCTTCAGACAGCATTCCATAATAAAAGAAACATTGGAAAGAGCTTTATCATTATCAAACATGCAAAAATAATTACGTACATCACCATTCTCGTTTGTACTCAAATCAATATCAATTACGGGCTAAGGTTGCGGTATGTTTTACACTTCGTAGCTTTAGTTTAAGTAGCATGTTTGAACTAGATGCGTCGCCGACACAGAAGCGACACGACAAAGTGCAGCCACGCCTCTCAATTATGGTCTCATCCATCTGAATTGGTGACCATACTCGAGCCTTTCTCATATTTGGTAGATTTTGTGCCGTCATTGTTACAATTTAGTCGTTAACTGTCGACTGTTCCCACGGATAAGCGGTTTAAGAGCTGGACAATGCGGCTGTCGAGACAGTTTGCGACCTTGTTCCAGATTGAGACGTTATCCGTCATTGTGAGCCTGTGATCTGATAACTATCTGTGGATTTTAGTTTGTAGCGGTCATGTAGATGATACCGTCATCGGTGTAACTATGTCACAGTTTGTTTACCATGGATCAGAACCGTTGGATTTGACACTATAGTATTTACTACGTAAATGTTACTTCGCGATAGGCACCTTGTTTCCCCCATACTCGCAGTTAGTTTCCCCACTAGAATAAGAGGCAGTCAGCTTATCAAATCGACCCCTGGGGCTTGATCGGTGCTTGTTCTTATTTTTATTTTTTCTTTAGTAAAACTTGTGTTGGTTCCTGATTCTTGGCTCTTCTTTCCTGTTTGATTCGAAGCTGCCGTAAAATAATCAATAATCTCTAAATCGACGAACGAGCGAGTATTACGGTAGCGCTGCAGTTTTGTTTTTCCGAAGCTTCGAGCGCTGCGCGAACCACGGCTCTATCTCGTTGTATTATGCGTCCCGATAGCGTGAAAATTTTTGTTCGTTCGTTCGTGGATTAAGAGAGTGACCCCCTGGACGTTTACCGTTCCAGGTAAGCGCAGATATTCGATAAGTATGTTTGTTTATAACTTGGCGTAACTCAGGCATGCAACTAATGAGCCGTGGAATTGGGAGTTAAATTAGTTTGTACAAAACGGGACCTCATCTTCTCAATGTTCATAATGACTTTAAATAGATAGATAGAGTATCCTTTATTTTTACACAAAGAAATAAAAAAAAATCATACTTATTATTATACATTTATACAACACCCTACTACAACAACAATTTTTTAATACTAAAGAGTAGGTAGCTTCTTAAACTTTTGCCTCTACATTTGAGCTTTTAATGTAATATTAATAAATAACACAAAATAACTTGAACTTGAAATTTGCTGGATCTACTCCGCACAGGATCACAGATCATTATTATGTAGATTCACGGCTCTTCCGGTCGGCACAGTTTCATCCAAAGTGAACGTTTACTTCGCTCTGTAGAAGATTGCCGATGGCTGTCCAAGATTATTTAGTTGGAGACGAGCTTCGCAATGTTGTTTATGAAATGAGTAGGCAGCCGCGCTGCTAATGTCAACCTCTGTAAATGGTTGCTTATAGAGGTAAATACATCATAATTGGTACCGTACCGTGTTTTTTTATCTGCAAATTAGGGATTTCTTAAGTCTTTGGAAATTCCAAATAATGCGGTCATCAAAATAGTGCAGCTATTAAATTCTTACGGATTTTTACTTGAGGCAGGTACCTATTTCTCCTGAATTCAGTAAATGATCGCCTGTAAAATCAGTCATAACAGACGGTTTTTGACAGGCGACCGACACTGCTTATGAATTGTTAAATTGCTAATGTGTCGGTGGTGCTATGGTAGCTATTCATATTAAATTAGACTAGTGGCGGCCTCTCTGACCACATTTATATGTAACTGAGATTTAATTGGTATGAAATTTTATGTGCGTCGACGATGCATGGCGCGGGTGAGATATTCTTGTTATGTCACTTGGAGTAATTTTATGACTGAACACCGTTAGGTAGACCACACGGGATAATTTTTACTAACGGCTTTTAATGTTGTAAATTGTTACAGTTCTATTTTCTCGTCTCCAGCAATAAACCGTCGGCTTGTGGAATCCTTTTCAATTGTGTTTTTGTGTCCTTTTTCCATGGATGGTAGGTATTTAAAGTTTTATTGTCCTGGATATAAAACTCGTTATAAAAATACACCTGTAGGCTTTTAGGATTAAACGAAGAACCGTTAGAGCGGTAGTAAATCTTTCGCTGATCTACAATCTACGTTAGGTGTAGGTACTCTGGTTGGATAATTGTATTAGTGTTGGCTTCAGTCGGAGGCATTGTTTAATGGCGGGTCGCTGGCCGCTGCGCTCGATAACTTTAACTAAACGACTGCCACAGCCTTGACCGCCGCGCGCGCCGCATCTGGTCATATTTATTACTTAAATTTGTGATGTGATTTTTTGGACGTAGATAGGTAGGAATTACTACCTTAACTTAGCTTTTCTCTCAGGCTTTCTTTCGCCTTAAACTTATTGCGTAGCGAACAAAATTATCCTCGATAGAAAAAAAACAACGGTAGAATGAAGACAGCATTTCTAAAAGTCCTTCAACAGAATCATTAAATCCATAATGTCTTAGCAGTCACACAGCTGAACAGCCTGTGTGATTGCTAAGCCATTATGGATTACACGCGCCGCGCACGCGCGTCCACTACGGCCTGCGCGCGCGCTCCTCCCCATCGCGCTTTTAAACCTCTACGAATCAGCGCAAAGGCGAGCTTCATTTATAAAATAATTTTTTCATTGTGCTCTATGAACATATCTTTTTTAGGTAGGTTGTCAATCATAATAAAATCAAAAATAAAAACACTGAAATTAAAACAACTTTGTTCCATTTCCATTGCTAAAGGGCCGATTCCACCGCGCGGGCACGGTTAACTACGGTTAACCTAACCCTAGACCTTTGTCCGAGGCGTTTTGGCGAGCTGCGGCGCGGCGCATGCGCGACTAATCGCTCCCACTAGCACCGTGAACTCGGGATCGTAAACCGGAGATTAAGGCCGCCGACTATGAACTTGGTTATTATAATGTGGAATCGGCCTTGACTTTTACTGCAAAAATTACATTTGTTTTTAATATCAACTAATCTTGGTTTTAATTACATTCAGGGTGGGCACAGGAGAAGCATTGCAATGAGACATAAATAGAATGAATACCATCCAATGAACACTTGATTCTACACAGAATAAGATTACATACCAGACTTGAAGCGTTTAAGAGAGCACCGTATAATAAAGTTTTCAATGCTAGAGTTACATTTATTGGTTTCTAGATTTATTGAGTATATAATGACGCTCGCTCGCGAACGGTAATCTTGTAGTTAAATTAGTTTATCTAATGGCCGTATTTCTGCTCAATCTGCCCGTTAAACTAACCGGACTTTTACACTTGGCATAAATATGTCCTGAGTTCTATGTATGTGTTCACCATCTAATTTAATTTATGGTTAATCGAAGATGTTCACTTCATTGATGTATCATTAACATTATAATGATCATTAAGTAAATAGGTAAGTATTTCTGACTGCAGTTTAATCCGAAGATAAACAACGGGTCAGTCGGACAAGAGCAAAAATACATTTTAAATGTACAAAAGTCTGCTTTTTCATTTCGCGACCAGTCGCTACCGCAGTGATATGAAAAATGCACAAACAATCGATCGCGGTCAAATGTCGGAGGTTAAGCGAATATTTAAATCAAGAAATGCGGTTTTGTATCAGGTGACTGGCCGGAAAGACAAGTACTAATATTAAAAACAAAACTGGCTGCCATCAAATTCAAATTAGAGTTACGGTTTTTACGTAAACCAACACTAGGTTGGCTCCCAGTTGCGCCGGTGGGGGGGCCATGAATTGGCGAGGCCTGGGCGGCGGTGGCAGGTGCCGCGGCCCAGATTCCTCGATCGGGGTCGCGGAGCCGCCGCGCCCGCTGGCATTGTTCGGCTGATTGGGTTTGTGGGAACTGGCCACGGAAGAGGAGAGAACCGGTCAAGCGCGCTAACTACACGCATCCTCAGGGTCGCCGGTTAGGGTTTTTTCTTTGCTTGTGCTCTGCAGGTGTAGATTGGGCGTGCTGTTTATTGGCTCTGGAGAAAAGCAACATAGCAAACAAGTTGTAGGTTATTATTCAGTCCCAGATTTGATAAGTGCCAGGCGTGCCTGATACTTCTATAAAGCCTCAAACAGATAGAACCCCAAAATTCGCTCATATGCTTTATGTGGTGCTTTAATAAGCCCCTTTACCTATAAATAAATATAGACCTATCCACTGTATGTATAATATATCATCTCTTTGGTCCTCATCTGAAGCCGCCGCTATAGCTTGATGAATTAAAGATTTGACTTCGATGTAATAGTTTCCGCCGCGTTCCGTCTGAGAACCAGTAGCCACGACTGAGTGCCGTGAACAAGGGTGTGCCAACGCTGCCAAGGAACAGGGTCCAGACCCTAACGGCCGCGGCTGTAGAAACGGCCAGGCAAAGACCACAAAAAGTGGATAGCGAGTTGGACCCAACCATGAAGTGATCCGTATGATATATATTATGAAAAGCTGCACGATATAAGTGTTGTCTTGAAAACGTATACCATATGTCTTAAAAGTGTTGAAACCGAGCTAGCTGCAAGCTGCTGGACTTACCTAGAGCGAGGCCAAACATACAGCCGAAGATAGGCGGACGTTAGTGGAGACCCTCTGCGTCTCTGGGGAGCCATGCCGAGGACTACAACAAATTAATATCTGAAATACTTTTAGAACCCTAAAATGATATAAGCTCCTATAGGCTAGCTACAGAACTTCCACCTCCTATATCCAAGGGATCGAGTGGCCCAGCGGTTCGCCTCCCGATAGAATTGCTAACCGCTTGTAGGTTTCCGATTGCTGATCACGTGAGCTGCTCATGTGATGATGATGTGAAGTAAGATGAGACGAAATAGTGTCTAGGAGTCTGTGGTATTGGTATTGCGGTCGTAATGCAGCACCGAGTGATGGCCAGATGTTTTGATTGATCTATGTGCCTATGTATGCGACCTCATAATAATGTTTCTAACTTACTATGTTGGCGAGTCTGCTGGTTTCCGTAATCCGATAATTATAAAGTTTACGGTAGTACCTATGTTGATATGTTCCTGTTTCTGCGGTGCACTTCATGGAGTTGGCTTTATTAATTTCTTAAACCAGATTTTCTCGTTCCAATTTATAATATATACCTATTAACTATAATGTTCAATCAATGCCTAACATTGTAACCGACATACAGCATCTACACATTCTCAACAGTCGCAAGTAAAAACCTGTCTAATCAAACCTTTTTAACGTTTTTTTAACGGCCGAAATGTGTCGCCGATTCGCTCATATTTGAATTTATGTTTGAATATGGAACTTTGATAACCGGTCGCCGTGCCGTGTGGGTCATTGATACCTCATTGATGACGCGGTGACCCTGATTAGATTTAAAAACAGAACCGGTTTTGTGGATGTCCGTTAAAATACATTTGCAAGTTGCCGTGTGTGGTGATTATGATGCTTGGTTTGTTGTGTGCGGCTAATGTGTCAATATTGGTTGTCTTTTTCATACGCGTTATACAGTACCTATGTACCTACTGTCGGTTTCATTTGTTTAGCTTGTTAAAGTTTGTAAGGAAGCTCCGGGCGTGTTTTTTAGCAACTCTATTATGAAGCTACGTGATTTATATAAAGCTGATAGGCTTTCTATCAGCTCATGAAAATAATATTTCTCAAAAATGGTTATGTTGTGATTCGAACTCGGGTCCTTCGGCCCTCGACGTATGACTCAACCAAGCGCCATCCCTTGCAGTAATATTAGCATTGAATTTATCTAGCGCCAAAGTTTACATGTCAAGATTTGCAAAGCAAACGTCGGCAGTGACGGAAATGTCATTATCCTGATGCGCTTTCGCTGAGCACTTTCATCCGTATTCTGTGGGGAGTAAGGTTCACGCAAGGACACTTTCTACGAGTGCATTATTCATAGTGACGGTAGGTAAAGGTCGGTGCTCACGGGCTTTCCTCGCTATCTGGTCGTGAGAGATAGCATCAGCGCCTTATCTCCACATCGGAGACATGTGGGAACGACTGTCTGTTGTGCTTTATGTTAAACAATGGAGTTTCTTTGGAGATTCTCTTGCGCAGGTATTTGTATTGTAAGGTTGCGAACTTTGTCTTTAGCCTTCGCGATGAATGGCTCCAAAGTTGAACTAATGAATGATTTCACTTCCATATCACCGAAGAAAGTGCCGGAATTCTTTGCATTCTCTGGCGATGCAAATTATTGTGCAATTTACTGGAATGCCACACACGGGATCCACATTCCCGCACCAAGTGTTGTCTCATCACTTTTTGTCTCGAAGTCGTCCGGCCGCTCTATGACAAATGATGAGTTTTTGCAGCTCAACGTGCGATTGGCCACAGCTGACATTGACCGCCGGCGTGGTCTCTTTGTCTCTCGTAATAAAGGTGGTTGTTTCGTCGGAATGCGCTGGGTAAGCTACAGGTGACAGTCCTTTGGTTTCTTGTAAGTAGTTGTTACAGTAACTTGTGCCCGGCAGGTGGTGGTGGAATGTTGCAGGCTGGCAGGATCGTCATTTGTCATGGAGCGTGCCGCAGCTGCCTGTGCTAATGTGGCGTGTCGTATGATGGTGCTGATGATGTCAGGAATGTCGACAGGTTTCGATTTCGTTATCGATCTATCTATCGCCAGTATCGCTGCATGAATAACTGACCATCTCAATTGTACGCTTTGATTTGTTAATGGAAAGCTAATTAACAGTTAAAGAGCTGAGAGATGTTTGAGACCTCGTTCGGAATGAAATCTCGTTTGAAATAAGAAATAAATTGAACAGAATACAAACACGGGGCCCGTTAATTTACACGTGTGCCGCGTTTTTTTACACCATCCAATCAAATTAAAAGGAAATAAGATCGCAGATGCGGGCAGCGTTTGCAATAGGAATGTTAATTAAATTAATTAAGAAGCAATAAGGCTGGGTGGCGGTGTAAAGGCGCGTTTACACCGGCTTTCCACTGTCATCCCACTTTCCTTACGCTTCCGCGGCGCAGGCGCATTCTGCCCAGTCTTATTGGATTGTAGGATCGTTATTTAGCTAGGCATGCTTTAAGGCTATTTATTCGTAATGTTCGATAGACTGCAGGTGCATTGATGCAGCAACTTTCCGCCGAAACAACAACAAAATAAACTTGATCTTATTCCCCTTGAATTGTGTACCCTCAATAATAATCAGGCATTTAGCGTGTCTAATATCTAGTAATCTGTTCTAGATCTAGGGCTAGAAACCGCGGAGGGCGTTGGGCTCGTAAATAGTCAGGTTTTGACGCGCACGCACACTGTGCGCCCTCTGGCGGGTGAAGAATGGTCGGTGAAGTTGTGATGAAACGAGATATTACAACTAGATCTGTATAGTTCCCTGCCCTCGTTTGGGGCTTTCAAACAACAAGGAAACCTCTTGAATTAGTACCGAGAAAATAAAAGAAAATTTCAGTTATCTTCGTCCATCCTTTTGCAAGCTACTTATGTGGCGGAGTTTCCGAGACTTTTGAGGATGTTTGTACATTCACTTTTTAAGACGCGAAAGTATCAAAAGCGTGCTTTAAATGTGTTTTTTTCATCGATTATACTAATTATTTAGTTGTTGCCGTTGTACCGTTACCGCAGGTTTGGTCACTATCAGTGATACACACACACATACACATACAAACACACACACACACACGTATTCACATTGAAATTGCATGCATATTGGTAACAGGCTAATATGAGAATTTGTGCCATAATTTAGTCAGATAATAATGTAATGTCCTCCTAGCCGAATTTCGACCACGGCGGCCAATCTCAATTGAGATCAGCCATCTACGCAGGAGTAGGACCACTAGACCACAGAGGCAGTTTAGTCAGACATGTGTTAAAGGGACCAAGTTCTCCATTACTTTGTTCACAATGGACTTTTTGAGGCATAAAGATATTTAAGATTGCGTTTTTTTATTATTTATTAAAGTCGTTTTAGGTAGTCAGTCTGAAATGTAACTTATTATTATAGCACTATCGTGAATCTAACGTGTAATTTAATTTAATTGACTTGGCAAGTGTAAGTATTAGCTGCCGACAACTTTTATTACACGGTCCATGAGTGGAACGGAGCTTTTATACTCAAGTTTTTTACACACAAAAAACTCATCTACTAGAGCAGTTTTAAAATGACTATTGTAAAGAACTATCTCTATGGGAAATTTTCTTTGATTACCTTCGTTTTTTGTGTCTATAATAGCAGGTTTAGTATATTTTTTTGTATATACCTTTTCTTGTATGGGCTTTGAAATGATAGATGTGAGAGTTTTATTGTGTTGTGAATATGAATACCTAATTAAGGTAAATAAGGGTCCATCGATTTTAAACTGGATTCCGTTTAAGTTATATAGAGTAGGAATAGTAAAGTTGGTATCCTACTAACCTACATCATGTATGACGCTTGACTGTTTGACTCAGGGGTCATCTTGTACAACTTTTAGGGTAAACGTCCATCTATCGGATTTAGTTATTAATATGATTATTATGTAGAAACGGCGTCGGCAATGCCGATGAAGTGGACGCACTTGTGTGAATTTCTTTTCAAAAAATACTGAATGGGATGCGTCTGTTGCGTTCTATGCCGAATGGTGGACGCTTACCTTTAACATGCATTGATGACCCCCATCTCGTTCTTCTTTCGTGATTCGATGTGTACTAATATACTAGTCCTAACTAATATTATACGTGCGAAAGTAACTGTGTCTGTCTGTCTGTCTATTACTCCTTCACGCCAAAACTACTGAACGGATTTGAATGAAATTCGGTATACATATGGTCTAGACTACTCTAGACCCTGAGAAAGAACATAGGCTACTGTTTATTCCGGAATTCCCACGGGAAAACTTTTTAAGGCGAAGCGAAGCTCGCGGTAACAGCTAGTACTATAAAATGTCCGCTACATGCTATGTTTTGCCCACTGCCGCTGCCGGGTCAATGTTTGAGCGGAACCGGCCCCGCGCCGGCCGGCGGCACTGCAACCTGTCTGCGGTGCCATTCTGCTATTTAAATAGTACACAAATGTCGTGTCGGTATCATTCTTCGTTTACTTTGAATGTAAAAAAAAACCGGTTAATTTATGGTCATCACCATCATCATCATCAGCCAATTATCATCCACTGCTGGACATAGGCCTCTCCCAAGGAGCGCCACAACACTTGGTCCTCTGCCTTCCTTATCCAAACACCACCGGCTCGGCTACCCGCCTAAGGTCGTTAGTCCAGCGGGCAGGAGGGTGTCCCAGGCTGCGTTTGCCTGTTCGTGGTCTCCACTCGTGAACTCCTAGACTACCTAAATAAATTTATGGTGGGATGAGTTTTTACGTATTACTTGGTCACATAATAATAACTAGTGACAGCGGTCAGGATTATTTGCTCTTTTTTTCTTAAACCAGATTTATCTGTTACAAAGTTGCGCGCAAAATTTTAGTTTTCCCTCAGTAAGCTAATAAGTTTTTATACTATAGTAGAAGTGGTACATCCGATAGTCCGTGAAGGTTTTATTCGCGCCGCATTGTTCTGCCGCATCTCATATTGTTATTGATTTTCATACTTTCTTTACCTAGATTTGGAATTGCTTATAAAAAAAGCCCAAGGAGCCAATTTCCAACGCCTTGAAGACTAATGTAAGAAACGTAAAGCCTTACATTTTTTATTCCCAATTTACTTTAGATCAACACTGTAGGATACTTACTGCAGGATCAACACTATACGATCGCCAATAAAATTATATCAATGCAATAGCACCCATTCTACGAGGACAGGTGTTCTTAATAGTTATCTACAGTCCTTAGAATAATAACTTCCTCTCGCTAAAGTTCGTAAAGCTCGTGTTTCTCTCGTGCGTTGCACCACACAGAGCAACCTAGTGACCCAGGTTCGGCCACAGAACAGGTTGCCGCGCATTCGTGGGGATCGCTCGCAACAAATACTTTAATACTGTCTATGTAGTTTATCCACTTGTACATACCCATTGAAGTAATAAAAACGAAATACCTGTATACATTTATAACTGTAAGATAAACTGAAAATTTAAAAATTCATTCCGTATATACACTGACGGGGAATGAAAAAGTTCCACTCACAAAATGCCGACGCTAAAATTTAAACAAAATCGTACTGCTTTTAGTTGGTAATATCCTGATGCTCTGTTAAATGTACTTCAAAGTTGCAGAAGGCGTCATTAAGCTAGCCTTTTCTGTTTAGTAGTAATTTGGTGCTTTTCTCAGTGGAACCTTTTCATGGCCCGTGAGTGTATTACAATAAATTTAAAAGTTATACAGGTTTCATCCGATGAAATAAGATAACATAAATTTTAAGAGATAGAATAGCTACTTTCTTAATGATTATAATTATGGAACTGTAACAGACTGAATAGTTGTTCTGTTTCATAAATTTCAGGAATGATTAGTTATAAATGAATAGGGACAAAAATATAAGCAACCTCATTTAATTTTGCTGTAATAAAAAAGTTATCTTTAAGTATTGTTGTTCAATAAATGTGTTGTAATAATTGTGATTCATGCAGCTCTCAGCAATCATTGATAAGATATTTATTACCATGACAAAAGAGGTTGGTTGTAAGTTGTAGCTGTAACCGATACTTTAAATGCACTTTCTCATGCTGCACGATAATTCTTGTGATAAGTAATTTTCGCGCCATAACATAACCCTGCTGAAGGCTATATATAATACTATATAACCTTCATGTGGCTTCGATTGCAATGCGGCGGCCTACATGCCTGTTTTTGGTCAGGTCTTTGGGAATTTTGGGCGCGAAAGTCAATTCGGGAAAACGAGGAAAGTTAATAATTGTGTTTGTGTATGAGGTATGAGAGCAAATAATATTCGAAATAATGAAAAATGTCAAGATAAAGATAAAAAGGTATTGGTAGTGCACCCCTGGGGAGCGGCATAAATTGCAATCATAAATGAGATCAATAATAATAGTTACGCAAACGTTACATAAATTAAACTCATAACAATGAAAAAATATGCATAATTTTCCTCATAACGTCGCAACTAGCACAAAACTAGAGCAGAAAATAATTAAATACTTATCCGAATCGATATTAATGAAATTAGTTGTTGGGAAATAAAAAGTATATAATACGAGTATGACAATGACGTTGCTATGTTTCATTACATAAGTTGGTATTAAATAGTTTATTCCATGCGCAGTCGCACTCGACCCGTCTATTGTCAATGCACGCACAGAACCAGGTCAAACCTGCCCCATTCTGGAAAATATATCGAAGAAAAGGGTATCGTATGCAACTCAGCTCTGTGAAGCTCTGTATTAGTATATTCCTAATAAATCGTTAGCTGAAACACGTTTTTTTGCGACACTCTTATACACCCAGGAGCAATGAAAAAGTTCCAGTGATATATGGAACGTCAATGGCAGGTGAAACTTTTTCATTGCCCGTGATCTATCTAAATGCCTCGTGTAAAAAATAATGGTAATACTAACTTCAGCCAATACAAAAGGCTGAACACAGCAAACTACTATATTGATTCACTCGAAATCGGTCGGAATATGAATATAGATCTGCCTCTATTAATATTCTTAAACTAGTCTTAAAAGGGATAGTATTAATTCTCAGAATACGGCAGCCGCTTGGCTGACTGGCGTCCCGCCCTTGTCCACTTCCGGTGATTGGGCACGCGATGCGCACGCGCTTGAATCGAAGCCGATGCGATGTTCTTTTTTCAATTTTGACTTTTGGTCGTTTTTTAATAACGGTTTTGAATGCGCTCAAGTTTAATAGTGCTGTGTATTATAAGGTTTTTTGTGTCGTTGTACTAAATCCATTTAAAATTTACATACCGATGCAGTCTATTTCTAATATTATAATACGAAACATATTGAATCTTGACTAACATTTTGCGTGTTAAATGAAAGTTTCTACATAGTTAACGCTCGTAAACTTTCAGTATTTTACAGCTCAAATAATTGCTTATTAGATGTGTAGTTAATACATTTTGCCATCGCATGTAAATTGCGAATATTTATTGCAACTACTAGATGGTTTGGTCTGGATAATCATGCAGTAAACACTATTTAATTTTGTTCTACAGTTTTATTTATTTTCTTCTAAATTCTAAATATTTTTACAAACATATTATAACGGACATATCTAATATAGATCTATAAAATAGCTTAAAGTACCTATAGTATACATACAACTTCTAACTCTTCTTCTTACTTTCATTCAGACGAATCCGAGTGCGATTGTACAATTGATGATAACATAACACAAAAACATGTTTCATTAATTTTGATGGACGACTCAAAGTTAAATTTCTAAACGGCTGACAACGCTCTGCCCATTCTACCTGCTATCTATTAGAAGAAATATTACAAGTCATTATAACAACGTGCATTGTAAGAAAGTGAACTTGAAAACACTTTCGTTTTGACACACAGCACGATGAGTGAACATGTAAAATAACGTTTAGGTTAATAGATACTTATGTAAGTACCTAGGTAGGTATGTGGGATAAAATGACTAAGTTCAAATTGAAGTTTGTATACTTACTTCTTGATGTGTAGAACTCTATTCAAACTTGAGATCTAAAGCGATATCGCTGTAACGCTCGGTAGCGATATTATTTCGGTATGCCATTTCATCACACAATATTGCAAAAAGGGTATACTAAGCCGAAACCAGCATTCTGATTTCAGTTTCGGACTTAGATATAACATGCTGCACATGCTGGTGGCATAAGGTCTAAAATATAATTTTCCAAAACTTCTGTCTCATGTGATGAATCCTCATTTTGAATAGCTACGCCACAAAGGCATTCGGAAAACCTATACATTACTAAGACTTTATTTATTAGAAACATAATCCGTCTTGGGGTTACATTACACCGACAGATTTCTCGACGTAAAAAATATATTTTAATCTTTACGCGAATCTAATTAAGGTGTCATTTACTTGGCTTTCCTTTTCGTAGTAGTTGCTCGTCCGCAAGGGGTTTCTTTCATCAATCATCGTGAATGTCTCATTACCGTGGTGTTTTACAAAGTTTAACTCATGTTATAGTGTAAGTTAATGTTGAGGTGGGTAATGAGACATTTCAAACCACTTGTTTTTAAGACATTTCCATGCAGCTTTTCACCGTTTTATACCAACCATTTACAGAATTAGTTAAAAGTGAACTTAAGTATCTTGTTTATAATTTTTTTTTATTCTACCTGCCTGGTGAGGCTCTATAATATAACCTAGTACATAATGTAAATTAAATATGTCCTTTAGCGCAGAAGCAGGCCCCTGGCTCTTGCTCGAACTTTAATTCAATAAGTGAAAGAAAAAAGAACAAATAACAGCCATTTTATTATTATACATTCGCCATAACGTCCCAGTCATGATTACCACCAAGCAGGCGATAAGTGTTCGCAACAAAAAGTCTTTACTTTCGATCACTTAGTGAAATAGTTTGTTGTTCATTTCGTTGGATGTTGCGGCGATAAGGGGGTCACTTTAGTTTACGGAAACGGCTCAAACGGCACTAGGTAAACCAGATCTGAACTTTTTAAAGGCAAAGCGGAGCTCGCGGGCAACAGCTAGTGTAACATAAAGCTCTGAAGGGTTACTCTATACTGACGAAAAACGAACGAACGAGAGCAGTCGTGCAATCGCCATGTGAGATAGAGAGATGAGATAGAGTCGTGGCTTAGTTTTTCGTCATTATAGATTGACCCCCCTGATCTGTCAGTCGCACGAAACATGTTTCATTTCCCACTCATGATTCGGTCCAAAGTAAATTACAGGCGCTAAATAATGAAATAATAATGTGGCCGTTGTAATTACGGCTTCGAAAGTGTTAATAATCTGAGTGCAAAAGAGTATGGCGGCTATTGGCTATTGTCGAGTGTGAAAATTATTCTTCGGCTGAAATGGTAATTAGCAGAAAAATATTAAAGACGAGTGTAATTTCAAATTTAGCTTTAAGTAGAATGCAATATAGCATTTGATTGAAAGCTAAATTTTCAGTAAGTAATATATATATATATATACCTAAGTAAGTCTTTTTGTATCAAATAAAGTTTTTTCTTATTTTCATTTTAGGTTCAGTATTCAATATGAATATATTCAGGTGGTAGAATAAATTTCCGGTTAATAAAAAAAAATACCAGCACCACGCACGGACATCTAAAAATAATAATTATGTCTGAAAAGTCCACCACTTTTATCGTTTCGATATCGGTAATGTTATGTTTGCGGACTTTTGAGATGGCAGAAAATCGTAAGCATTTTAGTCTGTGGGGTTACCACCACCGAATTCGCAATTAACAATCCGCAGCAGCGCTCGCTTGCCAGTCATCTGTCAGATCCATACAAGTTACGTCAATTTGTGTGTGTCAGTAGTGGTACGGTAACTGTTTGCAGAAGGAAGTAACTTTTTAATTAAAAACCCGAATTGAAATGAAATAATTTACCATTCAGCAGTACGAAAGTTCGTAGAAAGTAAGTATAATTTCTTCGACTCTACAATTGTGATTTAATCAAGTCAATACAAGCCTGAAGGCATTACATCGACTGTCGATACTTTTGTAATTAGAATCGAAAGTCATTATCGATGTTATCGAGCAATAAAGGTCATGTGTTATGTAACAAGAGTATATAACAATACTATGATGGCTCAGACGGTGAATTTTTTCAGATTAATTAAAAAATCTTTTTTCTTTAATTCCAACCAGTTTATTTTTATTTCTTACATATTATCGAATAACACTTTTTAAACACATATTATGTAGTGTACTAATAACTCTAATAAGTCATAATAATGTAAGATAACTTGTAAATTCTCAATAGTTAATAAATCCACGTACCGGCCACAATTTTCGCCAAAATAATTGAAGCAACCAAAAAGATATGAAACTTTTGTATGTTGCCCGCCAATCAATCTGCATCTTATTTAACATGAAATTGATTCGATGCAATCTCTCAGTAATAACAATAATCATCGGTCAGTGACATCTGTCTCTTCTCTGCTATATATACGAATCATCGCATCAATAAATAACCAAAAATGGCCGATCCAATTAAACAAATTGTGACGTGTTCGTAGGTGAAAGAAAGTGAAATTCACTGATCGTTATTGATATAATCCTAAACAGTGATTCGGAGAAAGTGTAAGATTAACCACTGGTTTAGTCCTGTGGGTGTTAGGCCACTGACCATGGGAGCTTAGGATGTTGAGATGATCACGCGAAATTGCACCTTTTTCTATCGTCAAGCGAACTGTTTTCAATTGCGGTGTAAATGAAGCGTAATTAACTGACATTATGTGTAGAAAAACCGTCTTTCAAATGACGCTGTTAAGTTACATAATTGCTTGCTGGTCAGTTTGTTGTGGAATGATTTTTGCAGGCGCCCACGTGTAGTACTTGTTTGGAGGCTGTTGAAAGCCTTCGATTTTGGTAAATATTTTGGTCACTAGACTTTTTTTTGTATGAAATGGGAGATTTACTTACCCTCTGGTGAACATTCAAGTTATCTGCTGATCTCTATCTACGTCTTTTTGGCTATAGTTTAACAAATACGGTTTCGTAAAGATCTTAATTTTAAAACTACGTATAAATGCTAACTACCTCTAATTTAATATGTCTCAATGTTAATTTACGATGTCTCATTAAACTTTGACCTATGTCTCATCGAAATTTCCGTTACTATAATCCTTTTGGATATTTTATTATCCATATACAGGCTGGTTTTATTAATTATTAGTTGTTCCCGCGCGCTTCGCTTCGCCGTAAAAAAATTAGCCTATGTTCTTTCCCAGGGTCTAGACCGTATGTATACAAAATTTCATTAAAATCCGTTCAGTAGTTTTGGCGTGAAAGAGTAACAGACAGACAGACAGACACAGTTACTTTCGCATTTATAATATTTATTATTATTATTATTTATTTAATTCTTTATTGCACAAATATAAAATAAATGTACAAAAGGTGAGCTTAATGCTAAGAGCATTTTCTACCAGCCTATATTAGTTAGGATTACAAGGACGGCGCCACTGCGTTGTTACAAAATAAAATAAACCAAATTTCAAAATTGCTTCTTATGATTGTCAACTGTTGAAAACTTGAAATGTTCCGAAATACCTGTTGAATTTTATTGAACAGTCCTTGCTCCGATTTTGGTTCCTCGGTGATTGCTTATGCAGGGGCTTTTGTCTCTTGTGCAGATGTAATATTCCACAATCTTGGACAAAGTTGCTGTGTCTCACTCATGATTATTGCTAAGAACTAGATAGACTGTCAGTGCAAAAGAAACGGCTCGACAAAAAAAATGATGCTTCTACCACTGAAGTCTTATTTTGAATTAGTTTGGTTAGAAGATTTGGGTCTTTATTCTTCGGTACAATGGTTGTCATTAGGTTGAACTTAAAAGGGTTTGACAGTAAACAAAATGCGGATAGTTTTCGCTTTGTTTTTGTATGTGACACACCGTATTTTTCCTATATTGTTAATCTAAGGTGAGCAATAAATAAAAAGATCCGTAGGTAATTGTGCTCCTATAAACACACGCCTTTTACTCACAAACGTAACAAACAACACGGCGCGGTATCAGCGACCGCCGCCGTTTCTTTCACAAATTTCTCTCACTCACATTGTTCTGTCATGTTTCCGTTTATCTAACACAAGTTCCGAATGAAACGAATAACAAATAACAATATCAGATGCACAAAAGATTGCGGGTGAGAAAGTAGCCGTACAATAATTTGGGAGAGAGAATGGGACGTGAACAAAAAGTGTTGGGGCCGCGTCAATTATTCAAAACATATCGTAGGTGTAGAGTACATAACAGATACGTAATACCTACCTGTGGTATAGGTGAGTTAGCTTCCGTCATCGTTATAAGTACTGAAAAGGAAAATGGATTGGCATTAATATGATGATTTCGTGAAACGAATTCCAAGGAATTCCTTGTCAGGATTATGATTTCTAGTAGCATAATCATGCAATTCTAGCAAATATTCTGGTCACAGAGTTGCATTAAACGTACCAATTGCGTGACAGCCCTCTTTCGTTCGTTTTTTTTACAAAGTTTAACCCTGGAAGGCCTAGCACATGGCGCAGGACGTGGCAAAAGAGAGAGCGATTTCAACGGAAAACTTTTGTCACGTCTTGACGTGCGCGTCTTGCGCCCCCGTGCTAGGCCTTCGGAACAAGTTGCTTTAATCATTAATGTTAAAGTTTAATGGATGACTAGACTTTTTATATATTCCTATATTTCACTAAAATGAGGAGGCGTACGCACAATGCGTGCAAACTACATTATACTTTTTACGTAATGGATAATTTGTATGTCTTATTCAAAATCTGATACATATTTTACAATTGGGTGACTCTGACTGTATTACGATGTTCGTTTTGTTACGCTGTTGTGTTTCTTATTATCAGTTTCTTTAATCTCATTATGTCACGATCATGATTATGACTTCTCACAATAAAACTATTTACCATATTTTTATCTTCGCTTCGGAAGTGGATTCATGAGAACTACTAAGCTACTAACTAAAGAGATTACCTATTACTGAAAAAGACGTTTCATAATACATCAATCAATAGCTACAATGTGTGACAGGTTAATTTTTTATGCAAGCATTTAGGAGTTTCAGTAAGTGCATGCATACTATAATTCCAGAACTTGTACTTAATCAAACGCCTTCCAAAAAAAGGAAAAGATTCTTAATTCGTCTGTACGTATTTGTTATGTATGTATGTAGAAAGATATATATTAAAGTAATTTCATAATTTATTACCAATTCAATGTAATAAAACGAAATTACTTACCTCAATATTGCGATTTCGTGCGAAAATCGAATTCATCAAAACCATTTCTAAATTATGCGCCGCGAATCAATAAATCTCACTACGAAAGGAGTTTTAGAAAATAAAGTGCTTTTAATTGTTAAACAGCGAGAGGTTGTAAAATCCATCGAATAACGATTAAAGGAAACAATAAATAACAATTATCTTATTCGCGAAGAAATGGCGAAATGTTGCTTCCGTCGTGAATTATACGAAAAAAGCAGGTTTTATCTTGTTTTTAATTATTTGCATCCGAACAAGAGGTGTTGGCCATGCAAATTGCTCATTATACTTATGTAAATAAAGAGTGAATTTGAATAATTACTATTAATTATACTGTATTTTAAATTTCTGTAATGAATCCTCTCCGTTTTAAATGCATTACCCCCAGGGTGTAAATGAAAATATAATGTGTTCGTACAAATATAACATATCCATACCTAGGGGAATGTGGGGTAAGACCGGGACGCTAAGGAAAATAATTAATAAAAAATCAAAATTAAGGAGTTTTAATCAACTTTATTAAAATTTGCTTACTATGCCTTGTAATTAACAGTTTTGCTCAACAAAATCAATGTTTAAACTATTTTAATTAATAATAATAATGTTTTTCTAAATCTTAACTTTTTACGGTTTTACCCCATGCCTGGTCCAAAACCGGGTATACCATTATTCTATACCCGACTTTGCCCCTAACACCGGTGACAACAGAACTCATCCAGTTCTTCCAGTTCCCATCCCGTACAGCCTTCATGTGCCCATTTTTTGCACTTCAGGCATTGAACCCAAGCATAGCTTCGTTGCGTTGCCATAAATCTCTGTGCAATAAATGCACATTTCGAGACATTTACTCTATTAAACCCCATTGCTCGTGCAACAGAAGTTGGGTCTGGAAGGCGTAATGATAATTCCGGATGACGACGTAAAAATCCATAAAGCAAATCCATACCAGTCATTTTTGTGTCTTTATTAAAACTGTGATCTATGGCATTATTCTCTGCCAATTCAAATGCAAGTTTTCTAAAATCTCTGTATGTAAGCCCAAATAATTGAGCCTCTAGATCTTTAATTGGCTGACACATAATATCTTCTTGCTCATCTGTAAAAATAGTTTTGAAACGACCTAGGCCTTTTTTAGAAGCTTGTTCCAGGTCATTGTTTATACGGTACTTCCTAACTTTGTCTTCTAATGTCGATTGTGGAACTGCAAATTGTTGAGAAGCCAGACGGTATCCACTTCTTCCTTCTATTACTTCTGAAATGGCCTTTTTCATGGCTTCTTCAGTCCATGACTGCCGGATTGTACATCGTTTATAATTTCGCGGCATTTTCATTCAAACTGTAACAATGTTTCAAACAAAATTATAAAAAAACATAATTAAACACGTAGTCACTGATTCTTGTACAAAACCGGGTACCACCCGGTATTACCCCGTACGGTTATGCCCCAAGCACCCTGGCAAGAGAAAAAACAAAAAAACTGACCTAAAAACGAAATGCAATAAAAATCTAAGCAGTGTTTATTAAACATTAAAACATGCTTAACCAAGATTAAAAACCAATACCACATACCTGGATGTTCCGACGCTTAGTAAATGAATGAATTCCATGAATTATTAGATCAAAACACCCTAAAAACTTGATTTGCAATTATTTTTTACGAGCGCACACGAGTGTCCTTCAACTTTTGTTGACAGTGTCATCAAGATGGCCGACTGCAGTGAGCAAAGCGCACGAAAATTTGACACTCGCTAAGTGGCTATAATGACATGTCCCGGTTTTACCCACATACCCGGTTTTGGACTAATCTCCCCTACATATTATAATATACCTCTCAAGTTGACAAATACATAATTTCTTTAAATTTATTGTTTTTCTGTCCCCTCAAAATTCTTGCAATGAAGCTCCCCAAAACGTATTTCATAAGTACCTAGTTATTACAACAAATATTTAGGTAAATACTGCATTCTTTGTCCTGCCTCTCGGCATACAAAAAAACATAAGAGATGTATTATGTAGAACCTTCTTCTTTTTTCGAAGTCGGTTAAATTCTAAACTCGCAAATCTGAAGACAAAGTTGCGAATTCGTTACCAATGCCAAGTGACATTTTGTCGAAAAGTCGAAAAGTAGGCAATTAATACAAGTCGTTATAAAACTTACAGTTTCAAGTTTATGGCCCCAATTAGAGGCAGTTACATCG
This sequence comes from Plutella xylostella, assembly GCF_932276165.1. Classification (NCBI taxonomy): domain Eukaryota; kingdom Metazoa; phylum Arthropoda; class Insecta; order Lepidoptera; family Plutellidae; genus Plutella; species Plutella xylostella. Next base: position 1,451,973 of record NC_063984.1, on the reverse strand, counting down.
ACAGGTTTTAGACGAGTTATTCACGATACATAATTTTGAATGTCATGTTTTTCGCTTATTAATTCATAGCACATCTCGCCCGCAGTAAATTTTGATTGGTGACAGTTATGCCGTGGAAATAACTCAATCAAATTTTCGTTAACTTAATTTTAAGTGTTACTATGTTATGTAACATCGTTTATGTATACTTATGTAAAAAAATACTAGTATGTTATTAATTTTGATATCGTAAATATCCATGGACACATTGTGGATTTAATACCAAGTCCTTATGAAAACACTGTGCCTTTTACCCAGCCATTTGTTTTTCTGTGGCCAGACTACTGTTCAGCTATTATTTTACGTCGGAAACCTAGCGATATCGGCTTCTTAACCACCCTGAACAAATCCTTTGACAATAAATACTAGTTTATATCCAGGCACTCTTTCCTCTTAGAACGATACACTTTATTATATGCACCTTGTCACAAGCAACATAGAGTCTCTAAACTATTGCCCGACTAACTTGGTTATTTCGCGTAGTATCAGGAAGTGTAGGTAACCTTCTTTCAGGACACATGTTGCATAAATACATGTATGTATGTAAGAAAATATCAATAAAACCTTGACTTAGTTTACTGATAAGTAGGTGCGGCGCTATGAGTATCTTTCACTGCAATGAAATGGGCGGAGTTATGGTAATTACAGAAGGAAGGCCTAGCACAGAGTATTGTGGCGATCCTTGCTACTGGACTGTGTCCAGTACCGTAAAGAACAGTAAGCATTTTTTTACCTCCGACGGAACAAGAGGGGTGTCATAAGTTCATAAAGCTCCCCCCTCAATTAGGTACTTAACTAAAGTGTCTATACCGGTGATGATTGTTATTATAGTGCTCTGTGAATAAATTTGTCTTTTAACCTACTTTGCGTGCTGGGGAATTTGCCACAAGTGACAGATTTTGATCATAATAATGGTCATAAAACAGAAATCCAGTTTATAAGCGGCGCCGGCGCACGGATCGTGTCAGAATTTCCGAGATATTACACTGATAACCTTTAGTTTGTCGTAATTAATGTCAATTTATAGATTTATGGTCCGATAGAGATTTCTGCGTAATTATCTCGCTCATAATTTGATGATTTGCTGCTTGGATATTGGATAGTAAAGCTGTTTAATGTTTCATACTAAATTTTAAACTAACTAGCATGATTCATTTTACCGTATATATTAATGTGTACTTAAATATAACAATATAGTAGGTACGGTGGCCTGCGCCTAAAAGTATACAAGCGGGGTTTTTAAAATAGCGATCTCAAGCTCACATGCTGCTCAAGCACATCCACATAAACACCACTGCTACGCACATCACACACAACACGTCCCGGATTTATAACAGATGTAGCTGGTCCCTTCATCATCAGGGATTGCTATTTTAAAAACTCCGCCTGTATACTTTAAGGCGCAGGCCACCTAGCATGTAAAATTAATTTAACATATACCTAGTTTCCTTATAACTACCAACCATCACCATTGCGCACGCTCCTAAATAAAACCATGATTTATCTAAGAGTGGACAGTAGCGCACAACTACTTTCGTTACTAGTTACCGTAACGAGGTGTGAATACCGATACAGAATTGAAATAGCTCAATACGGCGACCCAGTGCAAACAGAGATGGCAATCACCCCTATTATTGGGTGTACAATTACGAAAATAAAGGACAAAGGGCGACTTTCTCTTCCCATAGCCTTAGAAGGGCTTGAGGGTTACTTTATTTATAACGACACGACTTTATCTGGTTGTATTAAAGGTGCCGATTGCACGACAGCTCTCGTTCGTTTGTTTTTCGTTAGTATAGAGTGACCCCTTGTTGCGATGGTGGCCCAGTGAACTGCGGTCAGTGGGGGAGGCCATCCGGGCCATCGCTGATGCATGTAGGGTAGTGAAAGTGAAGTAATCTACACCGGCGCCATACAGGACGGTGGGTACCGAATTGAATTGACTCGAAGCCATTGTTGTTTAGAGATTTATACAGTGGACTTCGGGTGCATGAAAAGATTTTCTTGAGTGGTGTAGTAGTCAGTGACTAATGCTAATCTGATCTGAATCCCCAATCATTTAAAGGTAAGCCTTTCGGCATCGTACGCAACGGAACGGACGCATCGCATTCAGTAGGTATTCTTTGTATAGAAATTCACAAAAGTGCGTCCACTTCATCAGCATTGCCGACGCTGTTCTCCATAGATTTATGACAATCCGTTTGATGCGATACGTATGATGGGTGGACGCTTACGTTAAGAAGGCTACGGCATAGCCATATGTACGGTACACCGTACATGGTTAAGTAAATACCTATCTAATTATTTCTGCAACATCATCAGTTCGCGCGTCAACTTACTTATTATTATAATTTACTTTAGTTCACGTTTGTATCGGAATCACGGTTGACGCGCACTCATTATCATTTAGCTATAATCTATAATTAGCATAGTCTTTCGGTAAATAAATATTTCTCTTCTATAAACATCTTCTTATCAATTATCATCCTCTCTATCAATCAGTTGGAAACCCCAACATCTTATGGTCCTTCGAGCCGGAAGCCCACGTGTTTATCACTGACACGAAGAACTTTGCAGTTTAAAAACAAATGACATAGTCTCAAAACAACAGAATGGTACCCACTGGGAGATCTACCACTTGGAGGGCCCGGCAGCTGTGCGCGCGCATCGATTGGACACAATTAAAGGTCTTGCGCACAATAAAATTATCTATTAATTTATTGCGCACTCGAGTTGACTCCGAACTCTGTTTAGTGATGTCGTTTGTATTAAATTATTTATGTTTTGTTGAATTGTTGTTAGTTATTAATTATGTGGAGAGCGTTATCGAGTTTAGCATTTGGCGGTTCATTTGATACATTATGTATACTAGGAATGTGCTTTATTATTTTATGAATACCTTATTAATTGCCTGTATACTTATATTTTTTACAGTATCTTATAGTCCTCCAACTGTCCACCAACCCGCACTTGGCCAGCGTGGTGGACTAGGCCTAAACCCTTCCTTCACTGGAAGGAGACCCGTGCCCCAGCAGTGGGGACGTAATGGGTCGTGATGATGATAGTCCTCAGTTTCTAAACTTAATATTTGATTCCGTTGAGAAACTTATATTCATGTGAATCATATTTATTACCTAGTTTATTACGCTGTAAATTTGACGATAGTATACCGACTTATCCCACAGCCAATTTCTCGAAATTGGTCAAGTCTGTGCTCGTGCGCGTGCTATAAGGCGCATATTTCTGACACGTGCGCTGTGCGCGCTGCTAACTTGTGGTGTGTGCGCACTGTTATTATATCACCTCGCACGACTCTATTTATGTCAGTGACGATTCAAAACATAGAGCCATTATGTATTGAATAATTACGTCGCATCTAAATATTTCGGACTACCCAGCACGTAAGATACAATTGACACTACTTGATACGCCACTCATAGCCATATTTGCCATCAAGCTATGGCAATTGAGACTTGCAGCGTACATCACTATAGTCGGTCTGCCCCGGCGGCGGCGGCGGCGGCGGCGGCGGCGCGGGCGCAACAAATAACGCACAAATCTAATTAAACGGGACTTTACGGGACATTGACGGCGCCATTATCATTTCATTAGCACAGTGACGGAATGTTTACCTCCGCGGTACCGTTTCACTGAATATCTTGTTTTCTTTAAGGGAAATTATTGCCGGTGTTTGATTTCTTTGAATTCGCAATCGGTTTAATATATATAGCTGTAATGTAAAGATAGTGTCGTTATTTATACGCTCACAGATAATAAATAAGTATTGGTTAACATTGACTCATACCATATTAAATTATGAATGCCTATAAAATATGCAGGGTAACGAAATGGTAGAGGATTCGTCGTTTTCACTGGCTGAAATACATACAATACGTACATTTAAAAAACAATAGAATACCCGGTTAAAAATCGATCGAAAAATCTCGTCCAATCGAAACACATTAATCTTATTGCTCAATATTTAAAATTGGAGCATGGAGCGTTGCAGTGGATGGGAGAGGTTGCATTCAGAGAGGTTGGCCAACGGCGGCACAATGGCTGGCTCGTTCCTATGGCTGGCTACTGACTGCTGATAGTCACGCCGCGTGGTCAGCCAGTGGTGTAAGGCGAGGGAGAGGTGATATGATGATGATGGTGATAATTGATTATCTTGTAGGTTCAAACCTTTAAGTAAATCTGATCGAAAATTCTGGCAAATGTGTCGACATCACACTCGTTGAGCTGGTATCTTTTTGAGACTTTGAACAGAAACCATATTTTATGCTTCTCTTTGTTTTGTACTTCATTGTTTGCTGTATTGTTTGTTGTTGTCAGTGACTGAATCAATGATTCTTTGCATTTTTGTATAATATCTAATCTACTTACATTTAAAATTCTAATAAATAAACAACCAACTCGATATTGTTAACAAGGCTGTGATTATAACAATGAAATCTGTATAAAAATCGCGATATCCTGTAATTCACGGCACACACACACGTCCACTAACGTGGCCACGCAAGAGTAGACCCGACAGTGACTGCAGCAGTGGCTCATTGATCCACAGGAAGCAGAGCTAATTCATGTTTACACTTATTGCACTCGTGTGTCGTGACTGCCGTGCGGCCAGCCTTACTGGCCAATTATGTGTGAACGTTGCTGTTGTGGGCGAGCTTCTGATAACAATAAATAAGTAATGATAGATTTTATTATTATTTTTTAATCCTATTTGTTGCGGTCCTGTGACCATTGCAACCTTGCCGAACGGTTGGGGAAGGCGTCGTAAGGCGCAAAAATATTGCCGCAGTCCCAGTGAGAGGCGGTCTTCAAAGACTACGAAATCGCGATGAGTTGACGTTTCGCCGCAATATGGCCGTGTAGAGACATCTTCTATGAGAAAATATAGGAATTCGTGGTCCAACCATAGTATCGTCGCGATTTCCTCGATTGTGGAGACGGCCCGGCCCCTTAAAGTTATTGGCTCATTTCCTACAGTAATATTTTATTTAAGCCAATCCGTAAATGCGGAACCTGTAACCGACATAGAGCTTTATAATTTTAAACCTGCAATGTCTATTAAATCAGGTTTTATGTAACTAAATCCAGGTTATTTTTCCGGGTTAAAAACCAGCGCTGTGGCCTTCTCTACAGCACATGCTTAGTTGGTAGTGCCTTTTTGAACTCTGGACCTGTTCTTTTATTGTTAATTAAGAACTGTTTTATTTTCTGTAATACTTTTTTTGTTCTTTTTGTCAGTGTCTCAAATGACTGTTGCTTTATCTTCATTCCATACCTAACCCCCCCTCCTTGTTCCAGCTGGTAGTGAACCTGGCGCTGGTGGTGTACCACGCGCTGGACTACACACACGCGGAGGACGAGGAGCGGCTCGTGTCGCCCGACCTGGAGCGCCTCATCACCGAGATGACCGCCTGCGAAGGAGGTACGTCGTGTAGTGATGTAATTGGCGGGCGCGGATGGAATGCGTTATGATGGAGCGACGCGATTGGTGCGCGCGCTATGCCGCTCTGTACTGCTGAGGGGTGGGTCTGTAGGACCATATACATTTTCTAATTGCTTGAAGTTTAGTAGGAAAAAACACCAGACCATCATGATTATCATCAATCACAGTAGCACTCCTGATAAGAGTCTTTCAAGTATACTCTCTTACTGGCCTTCCTCATTACGGCCTCCCTTTTCCCAGTCGCTGATACCTGTCAATGGACAGAAATGTAAAAATTCGTTCGAGTCTAAATGCAGTGTTTAGTCGTGAACTTTCCCCCCGCGCCATAATGTTGGTGCAGTCACGTACCGTCCGTACAATTTTGCAGTTTTTCCTAGAAAATCGCTTAGTTCTACTCGTAGAATATTCAAAAATAAACAATTTGACGAAGATATCAACGGTACTTTGAATCGATATAATTTTCTAGATGGCAATATAGAAATTCGAAAGTAGGTACTTATTATTTTTTAATTTATACTTTAGTCTGATGTTGACCAAAATAATAAACTATAATCTGGTTTACACCCAGCCAGCAGGCATATAACTGCTTTGTTCAGAAAAAAATGTCTCAACACTTGCTACTGGCCATTAAAGACAAGAGACAATTTAAGAAAAAAAGCCAACAATCACACACATGCGACAAAAAGTTGCAAACTAAACAAAAACCTAATTACCGTGGCCTCGATCAACATAACGCTGACGGCAGAGAACCGACACATAACTGAACTTGGAGCTGCTCTTGTTTCACAGATATATACAGGGTGATCTCGGATGGAGGCAGTGCAATAAATAGTCAGAAATAAAGTATATTTATTTCAAATACCTACACAGAAACAATGGCCATGGTCAGATGAAGAAATAAGAGCACATCTGGATGTTCTCAGAAAAATCTCGATCGGCCCAACTGATTGGACTAAGACTCAGAGGTATTGGCAGCAAAATAAGAATTACTTACCTTCTTATTGACATTCCATAGGTCACTGGAGCTTTTTCAATGCTCGTTATATAAGATACTGTCTCTGCAGCCAGTGTTTATGTATAGATACAGTCATACAGAAGCTTTAACACGAAGATTCTCACGCGCTGACTCCCACACCACAGCACAACCGCGATAGCTCATAATATACGAGCTTACGTTTTATTCAAACTAAAAAGTAACAAATGAGCGTCGGTTCGGGGAAAGTTTCATATACCTACGATGCATAGTTTTTGTCCCAAGCCTTACGCGCTTCCCACGAAACCACCGGAAGGTATTACACGGAGGAAGAAAAGGCGACAGATCGTAAATTATTACGGCTTAATCGTTTAATAGCTGCTGCACTAGAACTGCAGTTTTTAACCCAGTTTCGATCGCAGGCTGCGCTAACAATTTTCTCATTTTATCTTCCGTGTTTTGATGAAGCTTATCTCTTTTCCATGATAGTGCTTTTATTACTACCATGTTATTTACTATTTTGTTGAAAAAATCCAGGCACATGTATGTATTCGGTCATTCTAGAAAAGATTTAGTTTAGTAGAACTTTTAAGTCTTGATATCTTTATTGGTAAAAGTGTCATTCCAGCTCATGTGCATTGTATATTTTATTATTTATTTTCATCCAGATGCACTTACTGATCGTGTTGTTCAATATTTACCTCGCCAACAGTAAACATTGCACTGTCCACCCACTGACATTCCCAATGAACCGAATCGTCCGGCTTCCATAAATAAAATATAACGGATTGTGCTAAAAGCGTACGTTTTTCAACAAACAGCTCTGTCTGTTGACACGCACGTCCATCCATCGCCGTGGCATCGGGGGCTGAATGGGTTTGGAGGTATCAATCAGCTGACGCGATGACGGTGCCAGCCTTCCACCGCACCTGCAAGCCCACTCTATAGCTTATAATGATAATAAGTACAATAGTTCTCCACCAATCGGAGGTTGGCTGGAAGAATTTGCTTTTTGGTAATAAGCAAGCCAGCCTTTGTATGCGATTAATTTAAGCCGGTTTGTGTTGTGAAATTTGGCAATTTTGTGTACAATAAAGTGTAAATAAATAAATAAAGTTAACATTACCAACGGACGTTAAGTTAATTGATTGAATAGCTCCGTTTCAGTCGTTTGCAATCTCGAGTAGTGCGGAAGGTTCCTTTATCATGTAAGCTCCACAATAGTGGGAATATTCCCTATTTTACATAAGTACATTTATTGCATTCCGGAACCCGTGTGATTTCCGGCCATTTTCCTCTAAGATTGCTCTAAACAAACTCCGATAACACCGCCGCTATAGAGATCTCAAATGTCGGAACTTTTACCGTTGTGGCCGACACGATTCTCATTAAACTGGGTGATATTATTATAGCTCCAAATTTAGAATAGAATCGAAATGAATCTTATATTTTACTGTCACATTTGCCAAGTTCAAGAGAGCAACCTCGAAAATTAGAGGCACCTCCGAAACCGGATCCGAAATGTCACATTCTTTTGTTTTTAATTTGCTTTTAAACGCGTTCCAGCCCAAGCAGTCTGAATGCTCTGAATTCGAATTTCGTACGTCCGAACAAAGGCGATCACGGCGGCTGCCGCGCATGTGTTCACGCATGCGCGGGGCGGGTAGCCACGGACAATGCGCCGCTTGTGTCTAAGTTGTCACTTGTCACACAGCGCAACACGTCATGTGACATTCAGCGAGACATGTTGCGTCGCCTTATCGCGCTCGACCTTTCTCGGTAACAGCCTCCCAGCCTCTTACTGAACAATGACATCTGTACACAATTTGTGTTGCATGTCGGCGCGGTGCATAGCTCTCTCCCTGTTTTTGCAACGTGATCCGTTGTTATGTCACGTTTACCGTTGTCGGGGTTGTATGGAAGCGAGCTGTGAAATCGGAAGTGCGCTGTTGCGTCAATGTGTGTACTGGTACATGGATTTATTAAACTTTTATTTTCCCGAAAATGTTATGTTGGATTTAAATCTTTCAACTTTTTTTGTAAATTAAGTAAACCGATTTATAATTAGACGTAAATCGTCGAAGGAAAATAAAATAATTAATAAGTAATGATAATTATCTTCATTCCACACCTGTAAACCCTAACTATGCATAAATTTATAGTTAAATACAGTAATTACTATCAATAAGCTCAATAGATCCTTGATTGGACGCTATCATCATAAAGCTCTTACGCACACCGAAGGCGACAAATTACAACTGAAAGCGAAATGAATAACAAATGATTCGATTAATTTAAGTTTACAATTACACCAATCAGAAGTTCAGTCCGGTAGGAGCCGGTACAATTACAACCACCATTAGACGCCCTATTCCCATGATCGCGCCGTACGTATTCAATCTAAATTAACTTGTCATATTTCTGCTTTTCCAGCAGTTTTTGCGCCATCTCGAATCATAATTTCACCGTGGAGCGACTTCCGCTTGGGCAAATTGCAGTTTCCCTCACTATCATTGGCTGGCTGGCGTCTGATGAATTTATGTGCTTTTAATCTGTATTGGCTGTTTTTGTCGATAATGATCGTTTACGGCTATCTGTCTTGGTCACGCTGTTTCTTGTGCGGTGTTTGTCTCTGCTTGCTTCATTCGGTATTACTGTTAGTATCGGCTGTGGTCATACATTTTTTATGCCGATCGAAAAAGTGTTTCATATGTACCATTGGAAAAATAGTATTTGTGATCTTAGTGTCTATCTACCGAACTATGTACCTATGTTAATTATGAGAGGTTTCTAACTGTTACGTAAGAGATGTGTACTATAATTTTATTATGTTATTGGTGTGGTCGTTTATGATGATAACTAAACTGCTATATTGACAAAATTGCACCTTAAATATGTTACTTTATCATCAAAGTATACATAAATTTCCTAGAGTTAATTATCAATTTGATCACTGATTAGTTGAGAATTAGTTAGAATCTACATCTGCTAATATATCCAACGAAAGTAGTTAATCTACAATTATTAATGAAAATCAATCGATGCACTTACAAAAAAGGCCTACACAATGCCTACCTGCTAAAGAGCTTAGAGTTTTTTCTAGGAATGTCTATTATAACTAGGATACCTGCAACTACGAAAGATAACAAAATATGAGGGCAGTGTGTCAAAATCGTCGCAGCAACCTGTAGAGCTATCCGGAAAAAACGCAGCACATTCTATTCGATAGTCTATTCGAAAGTGCTGTCAACCTGTCAACAACAAAATGGCGGTGTATTGCGGTGTACAGATTTGCGAAAGTTTGACAGCTATCATTCCATAGGTCATTGTCAGAATAATATTATGTACTCTGTGGTCATTCTTTTCGAAACTCATTCGAAAGGTAAAAAGTGTTCGAAAGTGCTGTCAAGTTGACAATAGTCGCACTCGCATTCGATTCTATTCGTTAGCTCGAATTTTCATGATACGGGTACTGATCACAATGGATGACGTGACAAGGTACGCTTTTGATCGACAGCCGCTTTTAGCATCGTCTGTATCTCTCTGATTATCATCTGCCTAGTCATCTTCATCAGACTTGCCATTCTTGAAGGCCAATGTTGGATCGAGTGTGCCGACCTTTTTTCTCTCGTGATGTTTGAGTTTTTAGGGTTCCGTAGCCAAAATGGCAAAAACGGAACCCTTATAGTTTCGTCATGTCCGTCTGTCCGTCTGTCCGTCTGTCCGTCTGTCACAGCCGATTTACTCGGAAACTATAAGTACTACAGTGATGAAATTTGATGGGAATATGTGTTGTATGAACCGCTACAAAAATATGACACTAAATAGTAAAAAAAAGAATTGGGGGTGGGGCCCCCCATACATGTAACTGAGGGATGAAATTTTTTTTTTCGATGTACATACCCGTGTGGGGTATCAATGGAAAGGTCTTTTAAAATGATATAAAGTTTTCTAAAAAACATTTTTCTTAAAGTGAACGGTTTTTGAGATATCAGCTCTCAAAGTCGTAAAAAGTATGTCCCCCCCCCCCCTCTATTTTTATAACTACGGGGTATAAAATTCTAAAAAAAATAGAGGTGATACATGCTAATTAACTCTTTCAACGATTTTTGGTTTGATCAAAGTATCTCTTATAGTTTTTGAGATAGGTTGATTTAACTGTAATTTTGCTGCTACGGAACCCTTTGTGCGCGAGCCCGACTCGCACTTGGCCGGTTTTTAATCTATAAATCAGGGACCCCCGTTAGTTGCGTTGTTTGTTGTCGGTTACAATTCGCCAACACGGTTTTGCGCTTTGTTTGTTAGCGAATTTATCTTGTTACGTGCCGGTAGAAAGTGGAGCAGGTGTGTGGTGAAGAGTGTCAACATCCCTTGTGTCTGAACAGATCAGTCGTAGCACTGCAGAATAGTGATAAATATTCATAGTCAAAAGTAACAGCCCTTACGAAGAAAGAGGGCTATTATTAGTACCGTAATTGTCTGTGTCGCCATCTTAAAGATTGGAACAATTTAAATGCAATGTTTTTTGACTGATTGACCTCTTCAAAATCGGTTCAGCATACGGTTCGGTTAAAACGTATGCGCTCAAGTTTGACACAATTGTCAGAGGTTGCTAAATTCTGATATACATAGGTATTGCTATAATTTAAACTGATCGTGACGTTACAGAACCCTTCTTCTACAGAGTCCGACTAGTAGGTACTTGGCCGGTTTTTTGTTCTTTTTGTATTGGTGTTCCATGCGCAAGAGCATAACAAAGCGTAACAAAATGTGTTTTCTTCCAACGAGGCAAACCGCAGAGCACCAACCGCAGAGAGTAAGTGTGGCTGTGTCGGCATTTCAACCAGCCAATAGGAAATCAGCTGAAGTTTCTCACGTATCTTAAACCATCTTAGTATACAGTGTGTTGTTTTTCGGACCTAAACTTTAAAGGTGAATTCTACGAGTAATTTCATCGAGAAAAAACCCCCATGTATACTGTATACTTATTTATACACTCGCAAGGAACTAAAAAGTTCGAGTAAACCAACCACCAAAATTACTTACTCTTAAAATTAAAAGCCTACCTTAATGACGCATATGTGCATTATTGCACATTTCTATTCTACTGTATTATTTATCAATGAAAAATTTTCCAACTAAATAATAGCGTTATCATAATTCGCATCAAATAATACAAAAAGAAAATTAGGATACCTATTAGCCTATTACCTATGAAACAGGAATAAATAGAGAACTAGAATAAGCGATTACCTATTTATTTTTTCATATCACTGGCCATGACTCTTGTTTATAATGTCGTTACAATTTACATTATAATGATGCTTTGTAATAATTATTAACATGACAAAGAATGCATGTTCTACTTTGATCTTTATTATATTGAGTGCTAGATTAAGCTAATTATGCAAGACCTCAAATAGACACAACTCGTGTATAGGTTAAACACAAACCATAATTATACATATTTTGTACAACCCTTTTTAAGGAAGGTTTATAAATATTACCTACATCAATAAATCACCTTAAATTTCTTTGAATCTACACCTGCATTTACATACATATATATCATAAAGTTTCATAATGATTATTCCCAACGTGAAGAATTACCCTAAAGTGATTATAACGCTTATTAAAAAAACAAACATTGCATCATATTTCGAATGGAATGTAAAATGTTACCGATGATGATAAAACATTCGGTGATTCTCGTAATTAACCGGTGAAAGTATAATAATTTGTGATCGACCGTGCTTTCGAGTTATCGATTCTGCTTAAGTTGTTTTTTTTATTATCCTTAGAGTATGTTTTATGTTTTAGTATATACTTAAATGCTGTATAAAAGAAATGAGTGAAAGCCGATAAACTCTAAAATAAAAATAAATACTTTATTAGGACTTTGGTTTCCTCGTATTTGCCAAGCATGTGCTTAAAATAATTACCAATTAAGTAGTTAAGTTCTTATTTAAATTCAACTTTGTATATCATAAGAATCATAACCAGGTGATAAGAATACACAGAAAGGGTAACCAATCATTACTTAAACAAATTAAATAATCGTGGCTAACCTATAATCCCGCTAGATCACGAAGGCGCCGCCCCTTCTTGATAGCACATTTTCCCAACGCATGTAACCTGTGCTAGAGGGGTGCGTCTTGCTGAATAGCAAGCACGGGGCGTGGGCGGTACAATCAATACTGCTGGGTAGTGTTGCCGCTTGCTCCATTATCGATAGATGATGTAAGTTCCATAGTCTATCGATAGTTTAGTTGATACTATTGGAAAACAGCATATCGATGCTTAATTGATATTCATAAATTTGTAAATTAGTACTAATATTATTGCGATCGATAGCACAAATTATCGACAGTGTTTTCAATATTGGAGAGCAAATATATAGATAGGATCAATATTTACCCGACTGCCGAAGGAGGAGGGTAATGTTTTTTGTTGCATTTCTTCGTCATCATGTTACAAAAAAAGGGTCGGAAATGAGACCTGAAGGAAGGCGTAAGAGAGGAAGACCAAGAAAGACCTGGCTTGATTGTGATGAGAGAGTGTGAAGTGAATGAGGATATGACTGAGGATAGGGTAAAATGGCGTGACATGACGCACAAAGCCGACCCTAAATAAGGTTAAGGCTAGGAAGAATAAGACTAAGAAGATCGTCGATACTATCGAATATTACTACCAACAGTAAATTATCTGTAGACAGTATCGATACTATTGATACGATTTGCCTATATCGTTTTTACACACTGTTTGTACATACTGATGATGTCGAACAATCGACTGTCCATTCGATCAGTTCAGGCAACACTACTGCTGGGAATATATTGAAAGGTCAAACGGTGATCTCCCGATGGGAAAGCCTAAGAATAGACTTCCGTGCAGGTTTAATGCGTATTTGAAATTTACAAGGGAAGCCGTGTAGTCGTTTGTATTATGTGAACACGGGTTTATGTTTATGGGTTTATTTACCCACATACAATATTGCCTGTGCTGAACTGTATTAACGCATATGCTTGCGTTTGCCCGCGAGCTCCGCTTGGCCTTAAAATTATCACATCCTTGGAGACGCAATGTCAAAAAACAATAATGAGCTGTTTACACTATTAGAGTACGCACGGACCGACTATAACTGTTCGGTTGCTACTAGTTACTTGTAAACACGTTATCCGAAACTCCCGGATTCCCTATGCCATGCTCATACTTACTCTTATCCCCGGTCTAAAATAAAAAAAAAACAGTATATTTCCTATCATATTCTAAAATCCAGAATGTCAGCTTTTACATACCAAAAACTAATTCCGTCAAAATTACTCTAGCCTCTTACCCGAGAAAGAGTGACCAACATCCATACTTACAAACTTTCGCGTTTATAATATTAGTAGGATATTTTAGTACGAGTATGTACCAAGTATGGATTAGCATTGGGTGGCGCGACGTCGGTGGGCGGACATTTTATTAGCAGGTACAAATATTTGATATCGATTGTGGTGTCAATTTTATACTTCCTGGTATCGATTAGTGAACTGGATCAAATGGATTTGAAGGTAGATTGATTGATTTTATTACAATATGACAGAAAGACAGATTACGGATGTCCAATGTTAGTATAATCCGCCCGTACTATGAAGGAGCTTTTTGCATGAAAATAAAGGGTGGGATATTTATCACATTTACAATTGAAAGGTCGATGTACGAGTACCCGCGATATACCTACTGAGAAACTTTAATTATGGAGGCAACTCTGAAAACGTTAAAAAAACAGCATTTTCATAGTAGGTACATAATTACCTATAATGTACATCTATTATCTACTTAGCCAAAGTGTGTGCAGTAGATATTTTTTAATCATAGATTTAAGTAATACATGTTTTTAAGTACTTCGATTTTGTACATCAATTCTATCTAGATTATTATTATAACATTCAGATATCAGGCAGAAATTTCAAATTTGTCCTCTAGTACCTACATGTAAATAAAGTACCTGTGTAACCAACAATGCAGAAACCTGCCACACTTGTGATTAGGCCGTAGGAGTGGCAGTAGGAGGTCCCATTGTCATTACAAATGTCGGGGGACTAGGAAACACGCGAATACCTAATTGAATTTATATACGGAAGATTTTAGTCAAATATACATAGATACAGGGTGTTTGATGGAATAATTTAAGTTGTGGATATTGTATCTGTACAACATCAAGGACCAACAACCATATTTTTTTAATTTCTATTCTTTGGTACCGTTTAGACGTCCGTGTCGTTATGCAATTTCACATTAATGTAGTAGTAAATGTAAGTGAAAAAAAACGGAGGCGGTTTTGGAATGTATCAAGAAATAGAAGTCACAAAGTTTGAACCTTAGACTTGATGAAGTGTGTGTGTTGTGTGCATCAATTAAATCATCCTGTAGCCGCCGAGGTAGGCAACAAAGCTACGTGGGACACTAATATGCCTGCTAAGTGCTGTATATACTTGTTAATAATACAAGTTGCTATTAATTTAGCTTTATAGGAGCTTTAGGAACCAATTAAGTGACTAAACTCCGAATAGTCTTAGTAGGTGTTTGGATTAATCAATTTAATTTGAACAATTGTAGGATCAATTAGGCGTAGGTAATTGTTTTATATCTGATGAACATTAAATTGGTAAGTGTAATCCATAGTTACCTAAGTACTATACGTACTAAGGCATTTTAAAAAAGTTTGCTTTTCCATATAAACTCTGTTTGTCACATGATTATGTATGTAAGATAGGAAGTAGAATTTTTTCACCCATTTCATAACATCGTAGGATAAAAGTTGCTCTGAATAACCCCTGCGCCTGAGTCACCCCTTTTCGGTTAGTCCACTATTGCAACATGCAACACCCTGTATAGCGGATGATTGCATGCATCGGAATTCCATACAAATCGCTAATCCGTTTCCACAGCAGCTGGAACTAATCCCCCAGGTCTAGACCATAGACCAAGATCTGTGGAGCCTTGAGGGTCATTCTACCCCTCTAACTTCAAAAAAGGACAAACGATAACTGCCATTCTATCTGTAGCTTTGATACAACGAGATAAGGGCATAGCAGTGGTTAGTGCAATAGCGATTCGAAACTTAGTTTTTTCGCAAGCTGGAGTGACCTTTGCCTTGTCTATGACGCCGCCGCTCGGCGCTACCATTCGCCGAGATATAATGCCATTGTTTGTGTTGCTAATATCTGTAGGGTTGCCACCGTAATCGGTCAGTGTAATTAATTAACTGTTTCGAACTGAAATCGCATTTGAATCAGTCAAAGTGCAGAGAGACTCACGGATGAATCACAATACTCAAATCATACTATCATACTATGAAATTGATAATAGCTATGTCGCAGGCATCTGGTTGAATCTCCTTTTTGATTGAATCGCTAGCTCGTTCATTGAATGGTGCTATTCAATGAGATTCCTGCGACAGCTATGTTGTCGTTTCAGAGTCTCAAAGCGGCTTTTTTATTGCAGGCAGCTATTGATCTGCAAACGCTGACATCATCGTTTCTATGTTCCATTTGTGTGTAGAACGCAACACGCTGTAATATTGATTAAAAGCCCCCTCCCGAGCTGCCATGTCACGCGAGCTTTTCCACGAACAGATTATTGTAATTCCCTGTGTGAATGTTGCCAATAAATTGAGTGCATGTTAATTGGCAGCCAATAGATTAACAATATACTTACAAGATGGAGTGTCAGTGCAAAAGAAGCGTCCCGACAAATAACACCCCACTTCCACCACTGAGCTCTTATTTTTAATTAATTCGGTGAGAAGATTTGTGTCTTAATTCATTGGTGCAATGGTTGTCATTAGGTTGAACACAAAAAGGTTTGACAATAAACATAATGCGGACCGTCTTTTGCTTTGTTTTTTGTATGTGACACACCATCTTGTTCACCGTATATTGGTAGCTATTCTGAAGGCGGAAATTCTAATTCTTTCGTAAAAAAATATTTACGGGAACTACCATAGAGTCGAGTTTTAATTTTTTAAAATAAGGTTTTGACAGATCAAATATTTGAATGGGCAATGTCCGAAAAAATTCGACAATGCTCATAATTTTTCTGATGATAGGAATAACCCTCCGTATCATCCTAAAAAAATCTCTGATCTTTTCTATGCGTTAGTAATTTTATAAAAATAAAAACATTTCAAGTTTCACAAAACGGGGATTCTACGGACTTTAGGACTTTTTCCATCGTCTACATTTCTGCCTTCAGAATCGACATAATTTTCAATCTAAGCATTAGAATCTAAGTAGCAGCCCTACCGGTATCGCAGTAGAGATCCCATTGTTGCTTTTATGAACGAAAGCGGGAGGATTACGTGTAAATTGTGTATTCCCTAATACAGTAATGATATTCTACGCCGGCTCTATGTAAGGATTCACAGAGTATTAGCGGTCTGTTTCAGAGAAAATTATCTAAATCCTGGTTTATTAATAGCCATTATATTCATATTTGTCATCATAATCAGCTAAATATCGTCAACAGCGGCAAGCACGATATTCGTCCAAAGATTAATTATCTTTTTCAAATTTTATTTAAGTAGGTACTTAGGTAAATAAAAATCTGTTTTTTTTGCCCTAAATATCATAAACCAGGACCGGCGTCAGGTGAATGTTTTAACAATACTATCATCCCTAAATCCATACATTGCGCTACAAAAACTAGTCAAATTAATATACAATGCGATGCCGAATGCATCGGTAGTTTTCACTGCGAAAAAAAGTCAATAAAAATGCATTTATTCCTGGAAAGTAACCGCTAACCTTTCTATACTGCATTCATTCATACTTGGCACAAAAGGTAAACAATATTTCTGTGTCTCTTTAAATAAAAAAGTATGAAACAAAATAAGTAAAGCAAAAATATTGTACCATTGCGAAATTAATCATTTTCACTAGTAATGATTTAATTGGTTTTTAAATTTTAAATAAATTGAAATAAAAGACATAAGTACTTAAAAAGATTTTGCCAAGTATGAATGAATGCACTATAACTTGATCACAGCCAGCGTTCCCATGTCTCGAAGTGGCACACAGCCTTCGGCTTTCTTACAACAATTCAAATTTGCGCAGACAGACTGACGGGCCGAGACGTCTCCTTATATTGCTTTATTTCTATTCCATAATAACCCAGTTGTGGCCAAAGACTTGTAGTATAGAGTGAGGTAGACGCGGCACATGCGCCACAAGTTGAATCACTTCAACGAGGGGAAAATAGCACCTGGAAGAGTGCCGTGCCGTACAAAAACTATAAATTATTATGACTGTATAGCTATATTATATTATTATTTTTATATGCAGTATAATTACAATCCCGGGCTATGAAAAAGTTCCATTCAGAAAATCAACAAATTACTCCTTATACGGAGAAAAACTAACTAAATGACGCTGCAATATTCTGCAATATTTAAGTACATTTACTGCCAGTTTCTATGACTCTATCTATCCATAACTGGTAGTTACTTTCATACGATTTTTACAGATTGTTACTTTTGATTATGTCAAAATCGTATGAAAGTAACTACCAGTTATGGATAGATAGAGTTATAGAAACTGGCAGTTAATGGTACATCAGAATATTAGCAACTAAAAACGTAAACATTTTGTTAAAATATCCGATTGAATGTTTAAAAAATTGGGGCTATTTCGTGTCTGCATTTTGTAAGTGGAACTGTTTCTTTGCTCGTGAGTGTATAATCTTATACTGTATAGGTATTTGCGTATTTTTTCAATTTGCCACATTTTGTCTGAAAATAAACGGCTATCATCGGATCATTTTGCTCTTACTGATATTGGGTATTGCGACGACGGCCTAGTAAGCCGCGTCTACCTCAGGTTTATATTAGATATCTGTGGTTGTGGTGTATTCGTCCGATTCGTCTGCCCCTTCTAGGGATGGTGAAAGTGGCGCCGCACGCTCCACACTTGTACAATGCACGGGACAATTGTATAAATTGTTATTAATAGTGCCGTGTCGATCGCAGGTCTACTGTCTATTTGTGGAAGATTCATTGGCAGTTTTCAACTGTAAGCTGATCAGTAAGATGGTGATTTGGGTGGTTCGGTTGGTGTGAACGTGTGCCAGGCAGGGGTTTTTAAGTGATTGGTTTGTGATTATATTTAGCACTGTTTATTCAATAGTTTGCTGCCAACCTTTAGGGGCATATGAATGAATTTATTTTTGTAGTTGGTAGAAGTTGGTAGAAAATTAGGTATTCAAACAGAATTGTATTACGTTGAGGGGACCATAGGTACCATACTTCGATATTATCGTCATGGTCACCTTCTAACTACTGGCACGTATGGTTTAACAGTGTATCCTTTACACTACGATTAAGACCATGATAATATAATCTCTCAGTGGTCATATATCGTATTGACAGTTGATTTTCTATCCTTTGTCCGTGGGTGTGTGATCGATAGACCGTGGCCGATGTGATATGAATACACTCGGCGGGAGAAAATGTAAGGAAAATTGCCATCGGTTTTCTTTTCGAACGCGCCAATTTTCGCTTGAAAGTTCATGGCCATTTCCTGTTGATCTGATGATGAGCCATTTACGATTACTTCGGTTATTTATTAAAGCTTTCTAATTTTCCTCTTTAAGGGGGTTAATTTTCTAAGAAGGTAGGTATTAAATTCTAGATATTTACAACTGGTAGGAACGTTACAATATAAACCACTTGATTGCCGAGAAATGGCATGCACACAGTGCCTTGTACCCGCGCTTAGGCAGCGAATGGGTTTAGTCTTTTCTATTCCTCACTCAAAGCCAATATTAATTGATTGCTAATCAGTAATCACTGCTAATTGTAGTCCTTTTGTTCACATGTCAAAAGCCGCAGCATTTCCCGTTATGTCATGGGAAGCCTCACCTTGTACCGTACTGAGCACTCTTATACAAATACCAAGTATAACTATTACAGGCACAACTATTCCCTCCCGCTGTAGTAACAATGGTGATAATGACAATGATTGTCTGGTGGTCTTAGATTAACAATATACGAACGAGATGGACTGTCCGTGCAAAAGACACGTCTCGACAAGTAACACCAAACTTCTGCCAGTGAGCTGTAATTTTGAATAAGTTCAGTTAATTTTTTTTAGATTTGTGACCTTATTCATTGGTACAATGGTTGGCATTAGGTAGAGCTTAAAACGGTAAACAAAATGCGGAGAGCTTTTTGCTTTGATTTGTATGTGATATATAAGTACCATCTTGTTCGCATATTGTTTATCTAAGGTCTGGCGGTAGAAGGTAAACAGTTGGATTCTCTCGCGCGATACTTTTCTCGGATTACATCGATGCCGTTTGACGTTGCAGTGGCATTCATCGGTTTTTGTATGACAGTTTAATTAAATGATGTACAGTTAAAATGAGTACTTAATATGGGTATTATGGTTCTCGAGTAGGTATTTCTATCTAGCTATCTACACGTAAAGATGCATGTGGGGTCACTGTAGGTTTCGAAAAACGACGTTTCGTTTCGATGAGACGAGTGTCGGTAAAAGCTATAGTCTATGTACACAGATATCAAAATAATAAAACAGCATAAATAATGTTGTTTGATGGCTCTGCGCACTGTTACGCAAGTTATGTCACAAATACGGATCGTGTAATGTCAGAAATTGAATAAATCAATATTTGACTTGATTATTTTATTATGCGTTTGTTACAGTAGATACTTACTGGTGAATTATAATTTTAATGTTGTAATAAAAAATACGTAGCTTAAGGTTGTACTTATGCTGTATAGGTATTGGATTAAAAACATGGAGTGTAAGACATTAGATCACAATGATCATCACAGATTTCACAATTTTTAAAGCTGTACCTGAATGTGTTGTAAAGTTGTAAATTTTAGGTGACAAACCCTGGTTTAGATAGATAGATAGAATATTCTTTATTTGTACACAAGAATAGATTATACAAAGCTTTATTTAGATAATTTCAAAATACAATCATGCAAAAAAATAATAATATGAAAATTCAAACAATAAATAATCCACAATATGCTTCGTCAATATAAAAATAAAAACATAGATTTTTCTGTAATATACATCGTCAAAGCTTAAATATAAACACATAGGTACAAAAAAGGCGGTCTTATCACTAAAAGCGATTTTTTCAAGACAACCTTTAGGTGGAAGAATATTTATGTTCAGATAGGGTCAAGTGTACTAAAGAATTTATTAATTTAGCTCTTATGTTTGTCCCAGACACGATAAGAGGAAGAATGAAATTTAATTACAGGTATGATTTCTGATAGTTCGTACCGCGGCAGTTCCGGATTTATTTCTTTTTTATTTTCTTTTAAATAAATTTTACCTTTTTAGTACTTAATTTTTTTACGAATTCCAGAATTCCCAGAACTTGATTTTTCAGAATAAGACTAGACACTCCCTTTCGGCTTGTGTAGGTATACCACTTTTGCATCCTTTGATGTCATTCTGATTCTGTTCATATGACATCAAAACCTCTCAGCAATTTAAATTAAATTTTAATCATTATGATGCGTAATAAAATGAAATATCGGTATGTAAATAATTGCGGTGTATCTCATTCACCGGGGGGCGTGTTCAGATTGATTAGCGTCGGTGACTGTGTCATGTTGTGTAATGTCGGATCATAGTTTGTAATTTGAATTGTTATTTCATGCGTATTTATTTGTAGTGCACTTTTACTTTTGTTATTGTTTGTTGTCGTTTCAAATAACTCATACTGTACTTACGCATTACGCAGTCTCCGTAGATTCTCTCTCTCTCTCTCTCTCAGCCTTCTGTAGTCCACTGTTGGACATAGGCCTCTCCTAACGATCGCCACCCCAAACGGTCACCCGAGATATCCGTAGATTCTACGCATTTTAATTCAGGCTGTAAATTTGCCATTGCAAGACGAAATCTTAATACCATAATTACAGTACATACTTTAGGTTACCGATCCAGGATCCAGGATTTTGGTTATACGAGTAAAAGTAAACGCCAGAAAACTAATTCGAATTTTCGTGATTAATCTAAACTTTACTTCGTTTGTAGTTGAGAAACAGCTACCATAGCCTCATAAATGCTGCTCGATGCTCATAAGAACAATAAAAATAACTCATTTTACTATACTTATTACGAACCTGTCAATTTAATACCTCTGACTGACGGGTAGGATAGGATGAGTCGTGAGGATGCTCCTAAACTAGGAGCCCTTTTGTTCCTTTTACTGCCTTCCATAATATATTTTATTATTAGAGCTTTTAGCTGCTGCCGCAATGGGGACTACCGTTTTTTTGCTCACCAGTTGGCACCACTGTCGACTGAGGTAAAGAGGTACCATAGCTGTCAAATTTATCAAAGGCGACTTTATCAAATTGGCGCCAAATAAAGTTTTTAAATCTTGAATCTTATAAGCTTATTAATTATAAAATAACTATCATCATATCGAGTTACTATGCCGCAATGTTGTTCAGATCCGTTATATTGGGAAAGAAAGGGAGGACATATGTTACCAAGTGATAAAACTGTTCTAAAACAGTGGCTTGTGAAATAATTATTATCCGATAATCTCGTGTTTGTGAAAATCATTATAACCAATTTCAGAAAGAACATAATGTAAATAAGGATTAGGCATTTAATACACTAAAAATAAAAGAATTACACAATGATTTAACTTTTATTTATCCTCTCCGTTTAAACACACTGCTATACAAAAAATATAACACATTAGTAATCCACACAATGAATGCTGGTTGAGTTGTTAGTTGAAACTTAATAATGGTAGTATAGTATACTAAGTATTCTATTATTTGTGGGGGTGTCAGTACCTGCACCTGGCTCACTCGAATGGAGCCTTTGTCCATGTCCGCCTTAAGGTCTAAACTCCACTCCTAAGCTTGGACCATTTCCTACCACACTGGTCCTCTGCAGGTTGGTGGGTTCGAAAATCTAGATATGCAGGTTTTATCACGATGTTTTCATTCACCGTAAGAGCGATGGTATGTACGGTGGCCTGCGCCTAAAAGTATACAGGCGGCGATTTTAAAATAGCGATCTCAAGCTCACATGCTGCTCAAGCACATCCACATAAACACCACTGCTACACACATCACACACAACACATCCCCGGATTTATAACAGATGTAGCTGGTCCCTTCATCATCAGGGATCGCTATTTTAAAAACTCCGCCTGTATACTTTTAGGCGCAGGCCACCGTACACTGTACATAAATTCCAAAGTAGTTACTCATTGGTGACAATATCTAGATCTGGAGTTTCATTTTTAGTGTTTACACTGCTATACAAAGTTTCTTAAGGCCACTCAACAGTATACACTGAATCATTTTGTTGTATGATGCTGTCCTCTACGTTAACAACCAAGTTACTGTTACGGTCATAGTCTTGGTGTCTGTAAAAAGCAAAAACATAGCTGTTACCTAAGCAAACAAGCATACATTTCGTAAAAAATAAGTTTGTAAACAGTAAACAAACTAACCTCTGAATTAGCTGCTCTTTGAGACCGCTTATTTATGCGCCTCTTTTCCTTAATTCAGCTTTCAAAGCGT
Source organism: Plutella xylostella (assembly GCF_932276165.1). NCBI lineage: Eukaryota > Metazoa > Arthropoda > Insecta > Lepidoptera > Plutellidae > Plutella > Plutella xylostella. The sequence goes on along the minus strand of NC_063984.1, from coordinate 1,428,921 downwards.
GCACATTCATCGATAAATAATCCATATTTGCGATAATTTCGCGAAAAGAGATCACTTTTCAACAGGGAAATGAACGAAAATATAATTTATCACGAAGCCCGCCAAACAAATTATATGAAAAGTAAAATGTCACTTAACCTCAGTCGACACCAGCGCCCCTAGCGGCAAATTCACACGCGTTACTCCCCATTGGAGGTCACTGCAGCTTCGAAAAAACCAAGTATATTTATATATTTAATAGCTGCTCCCGCGAGCTTCACTTAGCCTTAAAACGTTTTCCCGTGGGAATTCCGGGATAATGCCTATGTTCTTTCTCAGGGTCTAGACTAGACCATATGTATACCAAATTTCATTCAAATCCGTTCAGTAGTTTTGGCGTGAAAGAGTAACAGACAGAGAGACAGACAGACAGACAGACACAGTTTCGCATTTATAATATTAGTTAGGATTACTTAGGATTAGGATAAAATTTTCATTAACAGTATTGCATACACCCAGGTTTCAATAACTTAACATTAATATTTTTCACGTGTGAATACAGCCTTCGTACAACGTCTTACTTAAAAAAAACTAACATGCATTTAAAAACCTAGTTTCGCAGCTTACAACTACTCTGTGTCGTTGTCTTAAACGTGCCGATTGTAATGACATCTTTAGTTCAATCGTTTTTGTCAACCTAGAGTAACCATCCATTAGTAATACGTGTAGTCATCACGACCCATTACGTCCCCACTGCTGGGGCACGGGTCTCCTTCCAATGAAGGGTTTAGGCCTAGTCCACCACGCTGGCCAAGTGCGGGTTGGTGGACCCCAACACAAGCAAGCTTGTGCTGAGAGAGTTGTCGGGTAAGTGGGCAACCCGACTGTCAGATGTTTTCAAGCCACCCGAAGGCCTCTGACTAGGCTTAACGACTGCTGCCGAAGCAGCAACCGGGACCCACGGCTTAACGTGCCGTCCGAAGCACGGAAGCGTCCAGAAAAGCACCACTTGAAATTGGTCACCCATCCAATGGCTGACCGTGTCAGTTGTTGCTTAACCTCAGCGATCAGTTACGATCACTGAGGCCCGCTCGACTACGGACGCTTCTACGCTTATACGTGTAGTATAGCACAAAATATATTTCATCTCACCCTATTCTAGTTTTTGAGGTCTTGATGGGTTTATTGCTGTGGCTATAAACCCATAATGTGTGTTTTAGCGTCCACCCACTTCTAGACATTGGTTTCTCGGGTAGGGAATCTCGGGACATTTTAGTGGAACAATTATTTGATTGATTCATTATGAAATAGCTTGTAGCTTGGATGTTTATAATAATATGTACTTACTTCAACATAATTACTACTTAAGTATACCTACCAATTAATCTAATTAAGATGTATAAAATTAACATTAATTAGGTAGCTGCTCAAATGACGATAAATTATGTGTGGCAGCAAGAACACCTACCAGCTGATTGGAAAGAAGGCCTCCTCATAAAATTACCGAAAAAAGGTAACCGCACAGATTGCAACAATTGGAGAGGGATCACTCACACTCCTCAGTACAGTAAGCAAGGTGCTTTCTAAAATAATACTGTACCGTATCCAGGGTGCAATCGAAGACACAATCCGCGGAGAACAGGCTGGATTTCGTAGGGGAACATCATGTGTGGACCAAATAACTTCCCTCAGAATTATTGTTGAGGAATCTGTCGAGTGGAGAAAGCCCTTATTCATGACTTTTGTCGACTTTGAAAAGGCATTCGATAGCATCAATAGACAATTTATTTGGGACGCACTTATGCACAAAGGAGTACCCGAAAAAATCGTTAACATCATAAAGGAGGCTTATGACGGGTTCAATTGCAGAGTCGTTCATAATGGCAAGCTCACAGAACCATTCAATGTGACAACCGGAGTCAGACAGGGATGCTTGCTGTCCCCGCTTATCTTTATAGTGGTCATGGATGCAATCATGCTGAAAATCACCCACGAGAAAAATAGAGGTATACCATGGACAGCGTCATCATCACTGGAAGACCTAGACTTCGCGGACGACATCTGCCTACTGAGTAACACCCATGATGATATGCAGCGCAAAATTACAGCCTTGGATAAAACCGCAAACATGGCTGGCCTCAAGATCAGTAGAAAAAAGACAGAAGAAATGCGCGTGTGCAGCGATAACAACCCACCGCTCCTATTGGAAAACCACCGCATCACCCAGGCTACCGATTTCTGCTATCTTGGAAGCATCATCACCCCTCAGGGAGGAACAGAACGGGATGTCGAAAGTCGCATCAACAAGGCAAGGGGAGCTTTCTCGCAGCTAAAAAGCCTATGGAGGTCGTCCAACATATCTCGCACCACGAAAATCCGCATCTTCAACACAAATGTGAAGACTGTGCTCCTATACGGATGCGAGACGTGGAAGGTCACCAAGGGCATATCACACAAACTCCAGGTCTTCGTCAACAACTGTCTACGAACCATCATACGTAGACACTGGCCGGACACCATCACCAATGTCGAGCTATGGAAGGTTACAAACCAAAAGCCTATAAACATAGACATCCAAGAGCGGAAATGGCGATGGCTGGGCCACACACTGCGAAGACCTGATGACCATATCCCGAAAGTGGCCCTACAATGGAAACCCCAGGGCGGTTCAAGACGACCCGGTCGACCAGCTCATACTTGGAAGCGGTCCATATACAGCGAGGCCCAAGAGAAAGGGAAGTCGTGGCCAGAGCTCAACTTGCTGGCCCACGACAGAGAAGGATGGAAGCGCCTGGTGTCAGCCCCAGACTCCTCGGAGGAGTAACGGGATTGAAGAAGAAGAAAGGTAGCTGCTCTACTACCTTTCTAAACATTTTTTCAGCCAATTATTAACACTAAACATTTCCCCCATCACGCTCCCAAAGACACCACTCAATGAAACACAGTTTAATTGAGTAGGTGAGTGAGTGCCTGAGTGACAGACAGACAGACAAAGGGACAGATGATATTGTTGCGGGTAAATGACAAGTCGTGATGGACGGCGCTGTGAGTCCATTTGTAAACAAGTCTTGATTCATAAAGGCCTGTTAGTAGAGCGGTTTAGCTGAAAAAATGTGCCTTTGGCGCAAATATTTCACTTTGCTTTGGGCACAATCTGATACCATTTTAAGATAGATTGCAATGTGGATTTGACCCCGTATTTTAGACGTCATACTCGGTATTTTTTTATTTTAACGCAGTAAAGTGGAAATATGATGAAAAATTTACATCTGAAACAATTCTAGTCAATCCCCCTTTTTAACTACACCTCAATCATGAAAAGTGGTATAGTAATCCGAAAAAAATCTACTACTCATATTAAGAAGTCACGCAACTAACAAAAATTCTATAAAGAGGCAATTTTTCTTCAGGAATTTTCGGCTTTCTATTCTACTTTTGAAACATCCTGTAAACTGCTGGTACTTACTTGTATAGCGGGAGCGGTAGGTAAGCAATATAGCATAATATTGTGTGAATACGCCTTAAGTTGGGTGTTTTTGCTTCACAGAAAGGATACTCGTATGCTCGTGTCGTGTGCCGTCAGTGCCGCTACTTGCCTATTTGGTACTGATTCGTGTTTTTGAATATAATTGAAATAACCTTGGAAGCTTGAATGTATAGGTTCGTCCATTTAAAAGCTACATAGCCACGAACTCATAACCAATACCTACCTACCAGGCAAAATTTTACGACGAATCGGTTTTTCATTAGAAAAACCGGCCAAGTGCGAGTCGGGCTCGCGCACAAAGGGTTCCGTAGCAGCAAATATAATAAACTTATTATGTCAATTTATTTTTTGATCTATCTTATAAGGTTCAGCCATCGTTTTCAGTGTAAGCACAATAACTTAACCAAAATTACAGTTAAATCAACCTATCTCAAAAACTATAAGAGATACTTTGATCAAACCAAAAATCGTTGAAAGAGTTAATTAGCATGCATCACCTCTATTTTTTTTAGAATTTTATACCCCGTAGTTATAAAAATAGAGGGGGGGGGACATACTTTTTACGACTTTGAGAGCTGATATCTCAAAAACCGTTCACTTTAAGAAAAATGTTTTTTAGAAAACTTTATATCATTTTAAAAGACCTTTCCATTGATACCCCACACGGGTATGTACATCGAAAAAAAAAATTTCATCCCTCAGTTACATGTATGGGGGGCTCCACCCCCAATTCTTTTTTTTACTATTTAGTGTCATATTTTTGTAGCGGTTCATACAACACATATTCCCATCAAATTTCATCACTGTAGTACTTATAGTTTCCGAGTAAATCGGCTGTGACAGACGGACAGACGGACAGACGGACAGACGGACATGACGAAACTATAAGGGTTCCGTTTTTGCCATTTTGGCTACGGAACCCTAAAAAGGCAATGGTGACGTTTTTCCCAGGAAAAACTAGGTTAGAAGTTAGCATAGCTTTATCAGTATCGCAATAAACCAGCACGCAGGGATCGAGCCGTTGGCGCCGATCGATCGATCACCGGCGCGGCACAAAGGGACCGAAATATGCGCTTGCGCAATACATACAGCAGAGTTAGCGCAGGCAGTGGCGCAGCTCACTATGTGGAAAAGGGGTGCTGCTAGTTTAACGTGTGTTTGTTAAGCTGTGTGTAGCTTCGGCATCGTGTATTTATCTTTATTCGTGCCCAAAACATCAACACAGAATAGGCTTACAAAAAGATGAAAGATACTTCATAGATCTATTCTCATTCAGCGATTGCAGCCAATAATCGTCAACTCCTGGTCAAGATTAATTATGCCTTCTCTTACTCAATTAACCCCATAATACTATTTTAACGTGTAACTGTAATCATAGTCATAAAATAAATAAATAAATAAATAAATAAGCCATTTATTTCCAAATGCTTACAATGTAGTTTACACTTGATTTAAACTAAATAAAACATAAATTTCAAATATGTAATCAATTCACTAATGGTAATAGTAATATCACAATGAGATTAAATAATTATTATATAATTAAATGTTCTATTAATAATAACTAATTAAATAACATGCATTCTTACATAAATAATTTTAAAATTGTATTGTGCATGCATAATATAATATCAAATAAAATAAGTGTATAATTATTAAACAAATGATTATTTTTCATTTGGGCACCCAAAATTGGGTAAAGGCCTCCTCCATGTCAAGCCATTCTTTTCGGTTTTGTGCAAGTCTTGTCCATGTGTGGCCGGCTACAGAGACGATGTCGTCATGCCAGCGTCTCCTTGGGCGACCAGGCATCCTGTGTCCGTCTCTTGGGTACCAGTGTAAGACTCGTTCGCTCCATCTCCCATCAGTTACCCTTGCGATGTGACCGGCCCATTTCCATTTAAGTTTACAGAGCATAACTACTGCATCCGTCACTTTTGTAATCTCTCTAATGTCTGAGTTTTTAACCCTGTCTCTTAGTTTCAGCCCCAGCATGGATCTTTCAGTTGCTCGTTGGAAGGTGGTAATTTTGCGTATGACAGTTTTAGTTAAGGCCCAGCATTGACAGCCATACAATAAAGTTGGTAGTATGGTGTTGTCCATGATCTTCTTTTTCAGGTGGATAGGTAGGTCACTTTTAAATACGTCTTTATTAGCCCAGTATTTTTTCCAGGATGTAGCGATTCTTTTGTCAATTTCTTTTTCCAAGGCTTCTTCAAAAGATATAATTTGTCCTAAATATATATACTCATTGACGTATTTAATATTTCCACTGTGTATATGGATCGGTTTTTCTGTACTATTCGTCATCGCTCTTGTTTTTGAGGAGTTCATAAGTAGTCCCACCTTACGACTTTCTGTGTCGAGTGTTCTAAGCATCGTTTGTATAGCATCGTGGCTATCTGCTAGGAGAACGATGTCGTCAGCGAATCTTAAATGAGTCAGCATTTCTCCGTTGATGTTTATACCGCATTTATCGGATTCAAAGTGAATTTTCCTAAATACTGACTCTAAGAGGGCTGTAAACAACTTAGGTGAGATGGGGTCCCCTTGTTTCACTCCACGTTTAATAGGGAAAGTGTCGCCTATTTTCTCAAGCCGTATTTGAGCACTTGTCTTGCTGTAGATGGCTTTGAGAATGCTTATATATTTTGTTGGTATGCCTTGTTCTTTCAGACTCTCCCATAGTTGTGAGTGTGAGACTGAGTCGAATGCCTTTGTGTAGTCTACAAATGCCAGATAGAGATCTTTGTTATATTCCTTGTATTTTTCAATCACTTGAGTCAACGTAAATATGTGGTCTGTAGTGGAAAACCCTTTCCTAAAACCGGCTTGTTCTCTAGGTTGTTGTTCATCTAGTTGTTGGGTTAGTCTATTGAGGATAATTTTGGAGAATAGCTTGTATATGGTAGGCAACAAGCATATAGGTCTGTAGTTGTCGATTAAGTTAGGGTCACCCTTTTTGTAGAGCAATGTTATTATTGCATTATTCCAATCTTCTGGTATCTGCTCTTGTATTATAATATTGTTAAACAATTTAGTAAGGTGTGGGGAAAGCGGCTCTATCATGGCTATAATAGTGTCGTTCGTTATTCCATCTGCACCTGAACATTTGTCCTTCTTTAGTTGCATTATTGCAAACTCAGTTTCTTTATTCAATATTATTGCAACTGATTCATTTACCCTTGTGTTTGTCTTTGGCTCTGTGTAAGCATTATCATGACAGGAATACAGTTGCTTGTAGAAGTTGGTGGCCACCGTTAGGATCTCTTGTCTTTTTGTGGTTTCTTTTCGAATTTCATTGCTGTGGAGTGATTTAATCCAGTCTAGTCATAGTCATAGAGTAACTATAATTAATATATATTATGGTGGTTGGTGTAACCTTACTATGTGGCAACCGACTCTACCTAAAGTGTCAATACGCGTCGCAGTCGTGAACTAAACTCATGCGCAGGACCGTTTACCTAATAGGCCCACACGTGCACTCTCCGACCAAGGCCTCCTATAGATTGATGTGACATTTAGGGCTGCTTAGTTGCCTATTATTTGATTCATTCAATAATATCTGTATCATTATTTTGAGCCCCATTGTGTTAGAAGCCAGCGATTGATAATGGAGGTGAATAAACTTCGCACTGCTGTCGAATGTCACGACCAATCACAGGATGTAGGTTTATTATAATGGATTATTGAAATAGCCAATCACACGAGAGCTTTTGTTGTAGCTGTCAGCAGCGACTGCATGAAAATATACGATTTCTTCACCATTGACCAAATTTACCCATCAACCATTCCTAATATTCTGTTTTTCTTTCAACAGAAGATGAAGAGGAAGGCTGTGAGCTGTCGGAGGGGTCTGAGACGTCGGAGGGGGGCAGGGCGGACACGGACGACGAGGGCATCGAGCGGGACTCGGAGCCCGCGCCGCGCCGCTGCCGCCGCCGGCGACGCTTCATGCTGCGGGACGTCATTGAGGTGAGCTCCTGTAGATATCTGCTAGCCTGGTACTTGTGAAGTTGCATGTGACGACTTGACGAGGGTTCTTGAGTCATCGAGCGGGACTCGAAGGCGACGCTTCATGCTGCGGGACGTCATTGAGGTGAGCTCCTGCAGTCATCTGCTAGCCTGGTACTTCTGAAGTTGCATGTGACGAGGATTCTTGAGGCATCGAGGCGGGACTCGGGGCCCAACCATTCGGAAGAACAATGGAAGGTAATATCATCCATGAACTTTATAATTTAGTTAAACATATATTTAACACTCTCTAATACTCGTAGGTACCATGTGTGTGTCAAATACCAAGAACACTAACTAGACTTTATAATAAATCCATTTAAAATCATAACAGACCGTGTATACTGTAAGAAACTTATTACGGACTGCTTGCACAAGAGTGCTAAGAAACTTAGGTTTTATCGACAAGTTTCCACTTAATAAAATAATCGTAAAACACTTAGGCAAGTGACTTCAGTTCAAGATATCCCTTAAACCATTTGATCCCTGGTGGCATCGGCCTGGCTGACCCGGCGCATCTTCACAGTGATCCCGGGGTGACTGTAAAAGCCTCCTCGTTCTAAGTGCAGTGAAAGTGAGGTTTATCAGTTTATGTCACACTTGCTCTTTATTAGTACACTTGTTTGTTCTAGTACTTAATATTATGGATTAGTGTCTACGTTCAGTAATAATAACTTAAGTACATACTTTATACCGATTCTTACCTACGTTTTTCTCTGAGGAAATACACATTCTTTAACGAATATAGATTGCAATTTTGCGCTCTCTCATATTTACTCAAAATGAATTTCAATATTATTGAGGCTGTTTGTTTGAACGAAGCTTCTGAGCTTTCATATTGCCGACGTTTAGCCTCATAGAGCCTAAGCGATTAAATTTACCATCTCATACGATATTAAAAAAACCTCCCCATTTTCTTGAGAAAGGCGCTCGTGTGGCGTGCAAAGAAAGATTTTCACGCACAACTTATAGAAGCAATTAGTATGCCTCGCAAATGAGCCGACGGCGGAGTCGCGACTGCATTCCTTCACTCCTGGAGGGTCACTCTACAATGACAAAAAATTTACGAACGAGAGCTGTCATGTCAGTGGCATGTTTAATACAACGAGATACAGTCGTGGCTCGCGCAGCAGCGCTAATTTTTCGTCATGTAGAGTGACCCCACTGTGCCGCATGTCACGCTACTCACGATGTCACCAAGATGACGCAACTGGGTGCATCTCCACATTTGACGATACACGATACGATATGGTCCATTACGATAAGGATCGCTCTTCTTTACCGGAGAAAGTCGGTGTGGGTTGTACCGACCACTCTTTTTATCAGGCGTGTTTGAGAATAATTTGATTATGCATGGAGCGGTGAGGTTTTGTAACCAGCATGTAACTTCAATTAGGGGGTTATAAAAAGTGAACTCTGGCGGTAGTAAAGATGTCGCTCGCTTTGTTCCGTGTTGAGAGATGTTAAGATTTTCATAGCAGTATATGGACATGAGTGCTTTGTTGGCCTGTCTGTATGTAAAAGTAGTTAGATTGATAATTATGATAGAGAATTTTGCTGGTTTTTTTGTATGGGTAAGAAAATATTGACAATTAAAAATAACGAACTAAATTAACGAATTAAATTAACGAACGATAATAAGGTGATATTTATTTTTAAAGTTTAATTTGGCCTACTAAACTAATTAATAAAGACAGCCGATAATAATCTGTATCAGATCTCTATAAAGTAATTTTTATTCTTCTGCGTAGGTTGAGATCGTGATGTGATCGGACTCCGATTCCAAAAATAGATAAATGTGGGATGAAAATTAAAGCCGCCGATGCACTTAAACAATCTTTATTTAATTTATTTACACCCAAGAAACAGAGAACAATCTTTCGTGCTAGACGCCATATTTACAAGAGACTTCATAAAAAAGTTAATATCATAGACAAGTAATAATTCTATAATTCGTTCTGAAATATCATTGAAATATTATAAATCCTACAGCTCGGCCATCCTGCAGATAGTCTGCCCTCAGACTATGAAAAACATATAAAAAACAATCAACATAAATCTTTACTGAATCTACATTTAAACAACATTTTGAACTGTAACATAAAAATATTAAATCTGCAACTTTCAGAAAATTACACTTAATTATTAACACAATATAAACTTCAGAACCAAAATTCTTAACACAAACATGGAATATTTAGGTAAACATTTCATCAATATACAATAAGCATCCATAAACAATAAACATCATCCTGTACATTTAACATACAAAAAAACATAAAATTAACCCTGCCTCTTCAATTAAAAACACACTCATTCATCATCACACAAATAAAACCTTATAAATATCACCTACACCTTCCTCAGTGTCCCATCTAGGCAATGGCTTCATGTACTCAGCGTAGTACATGGTAATCTTTCTTCCTTTCTTCTTTTATAATCCTTTCAGAGAAATTACCATACTTGTATACCCTCTTCACTATTACTTTCTCCATAGTTTTCTCCTTATTTATTTTGTAACATATTTCATTCTCCATCAAACCATCTTGGTACTGTGCATTTTTTTCTAAACATCTTCTTTTAAACGCCTTCTTATTATCGACATATCTCCTTTTTGTGCCATCCTTCTTCTTAGCAAATTCACCTGGACAACTCTCTTTTCCAACCTTATCAACTTGTTGTTTACGAATATTTTCCTCCTTAATACATATGCGCTCGATTGGCGCCTCTTTGCAAAGTTCCTCCTTTTTATTTTCTAAAACATGTTTATTTACAACTTCCGTCTGACGTTGACATTTCTCGTATTCGTTCTTTATCGCTGTCACTTCTGTTTCCTTCGAATAATCATTACTCCGTTTGTTTGCCTCGTCCATCCTGACTTCGAACATACTCGAGTGCTGTTTTACCGACACCACCGACTTGTCTCCGCATCCGCTGCTCTGTTGCTGCTCAGGGTCCTGCTTTACCGACACGTCGTCTATCGGTCGTTCGCCTCCTGTGCAGCTGTAACACCATCTAGCCGGGCTTTCTCTTCTCGTTCGTGCACTCATCTCCATCTTTCTTTTCATATATTCGTAAATTTTCAGCTTTTCCTTCAGGTCCGGATATGTGGTGACACCATACAGCATAACTTTGTGTATCACACAGTCTTCGATACCATCGACTATATATTGTATGGCCACGTAGTCTTCAAATCCACCGCGCTTCCCCAGCTCCTTCATCACCAGCATGTACTCATAACAGCTCTCGTCGCGCTTCTTCTTGCGGTTAGTCATGAGCTCGTGGATCACCTTCGGGTTGACATCGTAGGGAAACTCCTCCAGCAGAGCCCGCTGCAGTTCTTCAAAGGTCTTGAATGTATTCTCCGTACGGAGCCAGAGACCTGCCACACAGGGGCGTATTTAAAGATTGCGCGCCCTGGGCTCCTGTAGTTTTCCGCCCCATCAAGGAATGAAAGAAAACAAAAAGAGCAGTCAGTGTATAGTGTATATATATACGTACCTATCGACCTACATATGTATAAGAACATAGTGGTGATAGATTTGCATAGATAATGATATCTTTCGAACAAAAAAAAGATTTTTCTGGATAGACGAGCATTTTAGAACGTTAGAAATAAACTTTGGCGACTGAGTGAAACAATTTTTTTTCTTTAGATTTCCTTAAAAAATATAGAGGCGGAAAAAAATAGACTATTCCACCGGTTCAAAAAAGAACAAAGGCCGGCTTTCATACTTAAAAAAACCAGCACCGCTCGTCACCAAAATATTTCTGAGTGACCCTGGATAGATCCCTTATGTAAAAAAAACCCACTGCCAAAACACCAAGAAGAAAGTCAGCTCCCGAAACAAACTTCTGCGACGGCTTTCTTCTACCAGCTGGGGCGCCTCTCCGCAAGTTCTACGAACAAGTAGCGTAGCACTCTGCTTCTCAGCCGAATTTGCTTGCCTCCGTATATGGGCAAGATTCCCATTCCTCAGAGCCAGAACTTCTGGCCCAGAAGACAAAAGTCTTCAACCAATGCGTCCTGCCAGTGATGACGTATGGTGCAGAGACGTGGACACGGACGGTAGGACTGGTCCACTGATTTAAAGTCGCTCAGCGTGCTATGGAGAGAGCTATGCTATAGATATTTTCGCAACCACAATAACTAATATACGAAACAGTATTTTTAATTAAACTTTTTATATGTACCTACTTACTTCATTTGTTAATAATTTAAGTAGTAGTCACTAAGCACCTTTATTATTAGGCATGCTGTGTTTATTCTTAAGTAGGTAGTGTATTTAGCCCTATTATTTAAAAGTATGTGTGAATGTACCTGATACACTATCTGTGAATAAACCTTAATAAATAAATAAATAAATGCTTGGGGTTTCTCAGATAGATCATATCAGAAATGAGGTTATCCGTCAGAGGACTAAGGTTACCGACATAGCGCTCAAAATATGCAAGCTGAAGTGGGCTGATCATATCTGCCGAAGAACCGATGACCATTGGGGTAGACGAGTTCTCGAGTGGAGACCACGAACAGGCAAACGCTGCGTGGGACGCCCTCCTGCCCGCTGGACTAACGACCTTAGGCGGGTAGAGCCGGTAGTGGTTGGATGAGGAAGACCGAGGACCGAGTGTTGTGGCGCTCCTTGGGAGAGACCTATGTCCAGCAGTGGATAATTATTGGCTGATGATGATATGGGCAAGGTCCGCGCATGCTAGAGAAGTAGATTTTGCTCTTAACGACACAGTTCGTATAGTAACGGCATCATGCCTCAAACCGACACCGCTCTACAAGGTCGACTCTCTGGCTGGGATAGCACCCCTAGCATACGGCGAAAAGTGGCAGAGAAAGGCAAACAAGAATGCGACTCCAGACATACACTTTACTCACATACTGCCGCACCTTCCCGCCTTAAGAGCCGCAAAGCGTTTCTAAATAGTGAGGTGTCCTTAACGGATGAAAACCCACAAAACGCAGGGCTAAGGCTCTGGGAGGAAAAGCAGCCCCAAGATCATTTACTACCTCTTGAGGAAAAACTCTAAATCGGTTGCGAGCAGAGGTAGGCTGCTGCAAGGACAATCTTTGCAAGTGGGGCTATACCGTTGGTACCAACCTACCTATGCGACTGTGGTACCGCCCCCTGACTATGCAGCATGTACTCTCCTGCCCCCTGTGCCCTTCCACCTGCAGTCGGGAAGACTTACTCCAAGCCAGGCCAACCAGAATGCTATCAAACTTGCTTCGTTTTGGTCTGGACAAATTTAAAAAATCGCATGTTCACTGACACGAAAGAAGAAGTGTAGAGTACCTACCTACCGACCTACATAATTATGTATGGTAACATTGTGGTGATAGACGAGTACTTACATTTTAGAACGTTTAGAAATAAACTTGTGCAGGGCGACTGAGTTAGGCAAAAAAAAAACTTTAGATTTCCTTCAAGAAAATACCTACAAAGGCGGAAAAAAATTTGACTATTCCACCAGTTCAGAAAAGAACGAAGGCGGTTTTCAATACTTTAGTAAATCATATTTCTTAAGACATGAAATCAACATTTGGAAAGATGGCTCAGGGCCGTTCTAGGCTTACATCTTAAAATATTGCTCTGTACTTTTTTAATCCTCCAACCTAAAGTCCAAGGGCGGCCTACCGGCCGCCCCTGGGCCGCCCTTCGCCGCCTGCCGCCCCGGGCTGTAGCCCTTTTAGCCCTAGGGTAAATACGCCCCTGCTGCCACACCAGTCAGAGCTCGTCGCGCCATCAGAAGCTTTTGGGAAGGTGACCAGCCGAATATCTCCGCATTGTCGTTGATCTCCTCCACCCACCTTGCCGCCGGGTACGTCGGGTCTGCTCCCGAGAACCTTGGGATTCTCGCCTCAATACTGAGCAACGAGGGTTGCTCCGCCGTCATCATCATTTCGTCATTAATTTTTCACCTTCACCTTATTAATAATCCGTATAAAACATATCACCTTCTTCAACTATACACCTTAAAATTTTCCACCGTTACTAATTTTGATTTTTTGCCGAATTTCACCATTTTCGTACGCCGCCATCTTTGACGTGTGTGAACTGCTTCACCAACACGCCCCCTTATTTACAACTATTTACACTGATTTACACCTTATTTACACCATCTTCAGCACCTTTGGCTTATTCTCATCCCGGACGAGCCCCCAAAAGTTGTGGGATGAAAATTAAAGCCGCCGATGCACTTAAACAATCTTTATTTAATTTATTTACACCCAAGAAACAGAGAACAATCTTTCGTGCTAGACGCCATATTTACAAGAGACTTCATAAAAAAGTTAATATCATAGACAAGTAATAATTCTATAATTCGTTCTGAAATATCATTGAAATATTATAAATCCTACATATCCTCATACGTATCCAAAATGACGAATAAAATCCGAGATAAATACATAATGCATATATTTACGATTTAGGATGGATTAATTTGTTTAATCGGATCTGATATCGTGGAACTTGTTTTCATATAGAGGTACGTACCTAACTTTCCTGTAATTTTTACTGAAATGAATATACCCTGTCGTAATGTAATGTCGTCGATAATGAGCTCAAAACACACTTCTTTCCTATCTAGCTTCTTACGAGCTGCAATTCCAAAAGGCATAAAACTAAAGAAGAGGCTTTTCAGTAAATAGGTTACTGGGACGGGAACTGAACCCGGGCGCGACTCATCAATATTTAAGCACAGCTAGCATTTAGCACAGTCTGATATTGAACTTTGAGGCGGAAAACTAAATCACATCGGGAAAATCGTTGCTGAATTCTTCAGATTATTATAACAGATTGAAATAAAGATAAATTATTTATGTATCTATTTATAATTTATAGTTATAACGTCTAACACACAATGTTGCGACTGTATAAGTTTATCAAAAGCTCTTTTCAAATATATGCTAATTCGCTTTATGCTACCAATGTGCAAGATTTACTTTGCTTCCGCTAACTCAATAATCCAAATAAGAATATAAGCAAATAAGTACATAATAATATGAATAGAATAGTGGCAGTGTCCATTTTAAACCTCAAATGCATTGGCGTCGCCATTTTCCTGTCCAAACGTACCGTTCGCGCCGGTGCGCGGTGGTTCGCTGAGGGCCACAATGAATAGTGTTTATACGAGATTTATTGATATTTTGCGGTGCAGATTCCTCCTTAACACAGATTTACTTCTGTGTTAGAGAAGTGTGATGAATGTTTGATGTTTTTAAAACGACTAAGTAGTTTTTTAAGTAAAGTGAAAATTAGGTATATGAACATTAAGTAGAGCCGATAAGTCATTTTAAATTTTGGTACTTAAGTATTAAGTACTAAGCAACCAATTTTTTACATATGGAAATGAAATAAATATAATATTATGATTTTTTAATATTTTTGGCCAATGGCCACTGTGAGAAGTCAAGTGGCAGTACAATAATGGCCATAGTCGTGCTCGTGGGTGTCGCCGGTCTTATTATGTTGTCTAACTATCACACGGACCTTTGCGCAATACTTTATGGATGCAGATCTTGCTTCTACACAATCTCAAAGCAGAATTGAAGCGAATAAAATACATATTTAATATTTTTTAAGAATAAGGAGAATAAAGCAACATATTCTGTAGGTTAATAATGTAAAAACAATTATTATTATAAAAGAGCCTAGATAATTATTCAACGACTCAACTATGATATTTTATAGAGTGCGGCAACGTTAAGTAAATAGTAAAAAAACATAGTTACTGTCTAGTTGCATTATTATCTAGGCTCTTCAAGTCTCCATACAAACCAAACCTTGACATGATAATCCAACAAAGGAATAATGCCTTAACCGACTTGTATGCCCAAAATACATTGGCCTAATAAACCTACCTCACTCTCATTATACCGGCGGTAATCATTATAACGAATGGGTGTAGTGAGGTCGAATGTACAGATTTACAGTGTGAAATATAAAATATATTATGTACTACTGTATGTACTATATCTATCATAGATAGGATCAGTAGTTCAATCTGGCTGTTCCACACTAAAACCCTTGAAGAAGAAGAATTTCATTTACGCCCACCCAGAATCGCTTAGTTATTCTCTTTAATACATTGCAACCATGTGCTAGAAAACAGCGTTAGTAATAAACTGTGTTACCTACCAATAAAACATTAATACAGCCGTTAAAATCACCGTCAAATTTAATACCTGGGACGGTTTCGTAACTGACAAATAATGTTAGTAATTTGACCCAAATAACGAGAGTCACAGTGCATTGCTATCTGACATGCAAATAACCACTCGGCTGTGCGTTTCTAGTTACTATCGACCTTCGGACACTACTGGGTTAACAACCTGTGCAATATATCCCTAAAATCATAGAAAGATCTTTGTGGGATTGATGGGTTTGAATTTTAAATCAGTTTTTTGGCATCAGCCGTAACCTCTATATGTTTATTGTGTATGTTTTTTGCGGTTCCCCATAACCGTGAGGGAGAAAAATCAAAAAGGGAATTAAGGTGCACGTCCTAAGACTCCCATATCCAATGGAACCTACCAATATACATAATATACCTAACCTATGTGGTAATATATATATCTGCTTATACATATATTGCTCGTATAAAACGCAGTGCCTTCAGTGTTGGCCACCACCACGCTCCATTTATCAATCAGAACTTATAATTAAATGTACCGAAGTCATTCTTACAGGGTATAAGTTTTAAAACAACACTTTCAGGCTTTAAATAACTCAAGAACCTGCCAATTAGTTTGTATGGTGAGTCTCCCGCAATCTGGAGGGTTACTCTACCTTAGCATCAAACGGAAAACGAGAGATGTCACGCAATCAGCACGTTTAATATAACGCGAGAAGAGTCGTGTTTAGTGCGGTAGCTTTGAAACAACGCTTGTTGTAAGCTGCAGTGACCCCGCTGAGCTTTAATGAACAGTTTTCAACGATTTAATTACGAGCAAATCTGTGAGGGGCTGACAGGCGAATGATGTATTGAATGCTTTAATTGTATTGCACATGTTTTCTTGTTGTTTTGCTTAATTCCGCGAATATTGTAGCGATCATTTTGGCCGCATAGGGAGTTTCATACAGGCTGTTGCCGAAAGGAACCTAATTTTGATGTAATTTGGCAGTTAATTCAAAACTACATGATAATCTTTTATGGCTAAGTAAAGCTCGTAAGAAAAGCTAGTTTCCTTAAAAATGGATTTCCCGTGTAAGATAAAAACTCTTTTGCCTTCATTACCTAGTACACTCACGAGCAGTGAAAACCTTCTACCTGCCATCGACGTTCCAAAATATGTCACTGGAGCTTTTTTATTGCCTGTGTAAGTCGTGAATCTATTTAACATGCGATTCCCCAATTCCTAACCCATATCGTTCCTCCATTCCAGCGCTGCACGTGGCACTGCGGCGGCGGCGGGCGGTGCGCGCGCGAGGCTGCGCAGGCGCACTACCGCGCCGTGTGCCGTGCGCTGGTGGCCGAGGCGCTCGAGCTGGTCAGCTTCCTCGCCCGAGTCAAGGCTGGAGGGGCGAAGGACCTGGGGGCGGCGGATGATTCCGCACTGCACCTGGACA
Source organism: Plutella xylostella (assembly GCF_932276165.1). Lineage (NCBI taxonomy): Eukaryota > Metazoa > Arthropoda > Insecta > Lepidoptera > Plutellidae > Plutella > Plutella xylostella. The sequence continues at coordinate 1,411,857 of NC_063984.1, read as the reverse complement.
CGCTACAGTTTTCTGACTGGGTAATTGTTTGTTTTTTTAATACTTTAATGCGCAAATAGTAAAATAAGTGTACTGTGGAGGTGGATTGAGGAGGGTTAATGAATTTTCTACCAGTTAACCCACAGGAAAATTATGATATGGTTTTTAATAAAATTATGAGGTGCCCAAACTGAGCGTCGCTAAATGGTCCATACGTTTATCGTTTTACTCGAAATTCAGAAGATTAAGAATCTATAAAGAGTTAAGTTTATAGATAATCGAGGTAAAGCACACACGCAGCCTGCTGCTGATGTTCATTGAATATCCGTTGTGTTGTAGGCACTTTGCTTAGTCGAATACCTATCTAAATTACAAACTACATCTTGTACATTTATCAAAAGTGACATGTTGCAATCTCTAGCCTACAGATGTTATCAATCAATCAATCTGTCTAGTTTAACGCACATATTCTGTTCACAATAGTTTTTTAACAATGTATAACATATACTATCAAAATGTTAATAGGATTAGAAGCAAAACCACCGATGTCTTTCTGAATATATTAAATAGTAATTATGATTGTATTTGCCTTACCGAGACTAATTTAAATAGCAGTGTTTTTGACGGAGAAGTACTTGATGACCGATATAATGTGTTTAGGAGGGATCGCTACACATCAACAATCAGTAAATCTGAAGGTGGAGGCGTGTTAATAGCAGTTCAAAAGCACTTAAATGTTATACAACACCAAGGTCTGAGTAGTGAAATTGAAGATATATGGATAACTATCCTCCCTAACTCTCCAACTATCAAAAAAATTAACTTATATGTTTGTTACCTACCCCCTGATCTTTCTTATGATAAATCACTGTCGTTCTATAATAAATTACAGAATAATTTACTTGATCGGTGCGCCTCGGATATCAACTTAATAATAGGAGACTTCAACATACCAACTCTATCTTGGCATAAAGAGTCAAATTCTTCAAATATATTAAACCCCTCAAGTCCTTCTGATTTTAGATCTAATCTTTTACTTAGTACTTTATCTCTTTGTAATTTGTTCCAATTCAATAACATATCCAACAAAAATGGCCGATGGCTTGATCTGGTTCTGTCTAATGAAGAGTCTGTTACAGTCACTGAAACGGATCCAATCTCCAAAGTAGATAGACACCACCCCCCTCTTTTAATCGAATTAAATCATATCTCATTACCCCCTAAAGGCATTAAACCTAAAAAACGATTTCGCTTAAATTTTGAAAAAGCAGACTATAATAAAATACGTTCTGAACTAGCAACGATTGACTGGAATGATGTACTGTCTGATGATGACATTGATTCAGCCGTAGAATCTTTTTACGAAGTAATACATAACACCATTATCAAATATACGCCCCTTAGCAAAGATGACTCTCACATATATCCAGTCTGGTTTAGTCCTTCTCTGAAACACTGCTTGAATGAAAAACTTAAATACCACAGGCTGTATAAAAAGTACGGCAATCCAAGGGACTATGATACGTATTCTTTGCTTCGTACCAGGGCTAAAACATTAATTAAATCATGTTACAAACAATTTATTGATTCTACAGAAGCTTCCTTAGAAAACAACATTAAGTCTTTTTGGAGGTTCATTAACAATAGAAAAGGTAAAAAGACTTTACCTCCTAGTATGCATCTTGGTGATAAAACTGCGTCAGATAGCCAGGGTATTACTGAACTCTTATCCGAATACTTTACATCTGTCTTTGAAAAAACAGACTTACCTATTCCGGAATTTCAGCTGAAAACAATTATAAACGACACTTTATCTACAATTAAATTATGTGAATTTGAAGTCATTAATAAAATCAAAACTCTAGATCCTAATAAAGGCGCAGGGCCCGACGGCATTCCTTCTAAACTCATTGTAAATTGCTGTGATCAGTTGTCTTATCCCCTTACCTTACTATTTAACCGCTCGCTTAAAATTGGAGTTTTTCCATCATGCTGGAAGTTGGCTCATGTTGTGCCTATACACAAGGCTGGCGATAGCACCAATTGTGAAAACTACAGACCAATTAGTATTTTATCCTGCATCGCCAAGTTATTTGAATCGCTCGTATATGATATATTCTTTAGTCACGTTAAGCCTTACTTGCATGAACAGCAGCATGGTTTTGTTAAAGGTAAATCCATTTTGAGTAATCTCCTGGAGTATAGAGACTACCTGTCTTCAGCGTTTAATGAAAGAGGACAAGTGGACTCCATATACACCGATTTTAAAAAAGCATTTGATAAAGTTAATCATTCTTTGCTCTGTGTCAAATTGTCGTGTTATGGAGTCCATGGTAGCCTTCTTCGTTGGGTGAAATCATATCTACACAAAAGAAGCCAGTTGGTTGCTCTGGGGGGTTACAAATCCTCACCCGTTTTAATAGATTCCGGGGTTCCACAAGGATCTCATTTAGGCCCCTTATTTTTCGTAATTTTTATTAACGACCTCATAGATAGGTTATCGTGTAGGTGTCTCTTGTATGCAGATGACCTAAAAGTATTTCATAGCATCAAAACAGACTTTGACTGTACCCTGCTACAAAATGACGCTGATACGATATCAGAATGGTGTAATGCAAACTTTATGCACCTCAATGTGCGTAAATGTTGCATTATAACATTTACTAATAAAAAAAGTCACATCAAATATGATTACGCGATAGAGGGCCAGACTTTGGAACGTAAAACTGTCGTGAAGGATCTTGGAATCCTTTTTGACAATAAACTTACATTTAGAGATCACTATGACTATATAATTAACAAAGCGTATAGTATGCTGGGGTTCATAGTTAGGTCGTCAAAAGGCTTTAAAAATCCTCACAGCTTCATCTATCTCTACAATGCCATTGTCCGCAGCACGCTTGAGTATGGCTCTACTATATGGTCACCAAATTACGAGATACACTCCAAAAGGATTGAAGGTGTGCAAAGAAAAATGCTAAGGATTGTAAGTCACAAATCGGGCTATGGCCGTAGCTTGTCATCCTATAATGAAAGAATGACAACATTTAATGTAACGCCCCTTTATATTCGTCGGAAACAGCATGATATAATAAACCTTCACAAAATTATACATTCCTTTATAAACTCTCCCAACTTGATCTCCTTAATTAGATTTAACGCAAAACCCAACCTCCGTCATCCTAAACCATTCCATATCCAAAGTTGTAACAATAATATATCTTTTTTCAATCCAATTGTAAGAATGTGCCGTCTGTATAATGACTTTGCCTGCTCTAAAGATTGTGATGTTGATGTCTTCGATCCAAGAGTATATAAATTTAAAACGCTAGTTCGAAGCTTAAAACTTGAATAATTACTTGTATAATATAGATTTACTATTATTTAATTTTGTATAAGCATTGCTGCTGTATACTTATAAACTTGTGTTAGCTTAAGATTTTCATGATGTGTATACATACCTAGGTAGTTAATCTAGTTCTTAATTATATATATGAATACCTCTTCTCATGTTACGATTAATTGCTGTTTTGTGTACCATATTGTTCAATAAAATAAAATAAATCAACCACAAAGTTCAGATATCCTTAGCTAGATCATTATCTAGCATTCCTTACCGAGTGACCCTAATACAGGATGGTGTCGTATTACCCACGGATCGGTTGCTGCTATGGGAACGTACCTAATATACCTACGTAATTATGTAGCTGATTTTTTAAAACAAAATTTGTAACTATTACGTAAAAACATATTATATATTTAACGCATGACCTACAAATGAATGGTCTCTAACCTAAAATAAATGCTAAAGAGATAGTTTTAGTGCATTAGGTACAGTTGTAAAAGATATATCCAGATGATGTCATTTTAAATATTGTACCGCAGAAACAGCCGACTTTGCCTGTGACTGTCATGTTGCCAATTATTTATCTATCTATACAATACAAACAAACAAGGTTGCTGTCCAGAGCGTCAAAAAGGCACCAGCTCAGCATGTGCTGTACTAGGCAAAACGACAGACAAGGTGCCAGGGCAAGGAAAATGGCGAGTCCAATTTACTTGTAGTCTATACGCAATGTCTTCGGTATCATATTTTGTGAAGTCATGGAGTTTCCTATAGCGATTTATCAAAATGTATAACATATGAAAGTAAGCTGAGTAATAAATGAAAGTAAGGAAATATCTAAAATTTACTGATATAGTATGAAAGTTAGGAACTGGCTTCGCCTATAATTAAATTCTCGTTTGATCGGGGTGCGATAAAGCTAGGATATCAGTTTAACGGTATTACCTCTTGACACTTTTGCTAAGCTTTAAAGCATTAATATAAGTCAAATTACCTTACATAATGATTTATTAATTTATCTACAATTACCTGTGATGTCTTGAACGACACGATTATACAGCGAACAAATGAATGTACTTACCAAGTTTTTCATTTACTTACCTATAATTAATTGTTCGTCTTTCACGTGTCAAAAGAAGGGAATGTTACCATCTACAGTATATTTTTTGAGCTGCAGGATAATTGACAAGCTATTTTGTCTAGTACAATAATTTCCTATAAATAATTCCTCATTCGCAAGCGTTACCCAATAATCTACATTCCTCGCGTCAGATTGCGTGGGAGCGCCGCATAAACAATCCGAATGCAATTTCTCTGACGAATGCAAATTGCTCAAAATAGCTGCTAATGAAATGTGCGTATGCAATATTAATGACAGCCGGCGCCGCACATTCCAGCAATGGCGGCGTTAATTCTATGAGCACATTCAGTGAAGCGTGCTTCATGCGTAAGCGATTATCTAAGGCCTGGGTCTCCTATTTTCGCTGTAGGTCGCGTCCAGCGTCGCTCCGTGGGCCGCGTCACGATGCTCACTATAGAAATGTACTGATGCGGTCTCCCTCACACGCCGACGTTGGCGCGTAGACGTAGTGAACATTGTGACGCGGCCTACGGCGTGACGCTGGACGCGATCTAGGGCGCGTAATAGGAGACCCGGGCCTAAGTGCCTTAAAGCGTCTGCCTACATTATTCTCAGTAAGTATCTACCTAGTAGGCCCTAGTGATTTATACGAATATCGAGCGACTGTTGTCCCCAAATATCGGACAAAATATCGGGCGATATCACACATAAAGCCTTAAACTTAAAATGCGCTTACGAGTAACTCACATTAGTTTTCACTATGTCTGGGGTGCGGAGAACTGAATTTTCAGGACGCTCGTTGTTTTATTCAAACACTTTTCACTTCTTATTCGTTCTCCCTTTATCCTTATCTCAACTACTTATGCATTTAATGCATTTTATAATGTACTAATTTTATACTTACCTTATACTGTGGAAAATTAATTTTGTTATGCCCTCTTGAAATATCGATGTTAAAATAATATGTTTAAATTTTAGTCTAACCGAAGGATATGGAGAGCTTTGCAAGTACGTACAGAGAACAAATGCTGAGCTTTGAATATTGTGACCACCTAGATCAGTCTAGGCTTAGTAACCACATAATTATATGCATGCTGTATATTTTTTTTTGTATTCAATGTACAGGGCGCAATTATTAATTTTTGTTGTAATTTAAGTAAGTAGGTGTTTTTATTTTCGCCTCCTTTTAATTGATCATTATGTTTTAATTGCATGGCAAAAAAAACACTTATAGTTGCATAGATGAAGACAAAATTCTAAACAGACTGGACTCACAATTTCAACAGCTTTTACAAATCGACCTAAGCCTAAAAGTATAGAATGGATTAAGTATTTTTTAACTACGAATTATTTTTATAGCCAAAATCAGCTCTCCAGAATTCCCAGTCAAACTACCAAAAATTTACCCCACATAACCTAACTACTTATGTTAAAACCAAAACAGCCCAACCGACCCCATTTCTCAAAACCACATAGCAAGGACCCCAATTCTCAAAACCACATAGCAAGGGGCCCAATTCTCAAAACCACGTAGCAAGGCGCCCAATTCTCAAAACCACGTAGCAAGGCGCCCAATTCTCAAAACCACCTACCAAAGGGCCCAATTCTCAAACCCACTCTCCATCCACAGGCGCGATTCTGGATGCAAGTCATAGGCGAGCTGCGTATGGGGGTCAAGCTGAAGAAGGTGAGCTACTCGCGGACGCCCATCGAGTACGAGATGACTCCGTACGAGATCCTCATGGACGACATCCGGTCCCGGCGGTACACGCTGAGGAAGGTCGACGGGAATATACCGCAGAAGTGAGTCTTGTTTGCTAGCTATTTTATAATGTTTGCAGGGTGTTGCAAAAGTGGTATGGGAAGTTAGGAAGCCAAATAGGCATTACTGAGAGGGTAATTGTAAGATTTTGAAAATAAATATCTCTCCATATGAAAAAAGTCACGTACCCACAAGATGTTTTGCGGAAACGATTTTTTTTACAACAAATTATCTATGTCATGCAATGTATGCTACAAAATTAATTATCCATATTACATCATTTAAATTGACGATGTTGTCAATGTTGTCATCTTACTTCGACTGTCGCAATGGTAATCACAATAAGGGAAGATGAAACAGAGACACCACTGAACAGTTTTCAAATTTCATTGGCATTTGAGAATTACTAAACGAGATACTTACGTTTCATACTGTTATTTTTAAGTCTCTATCGATTTATTATTTCCAAAATAACCTTATTATTTTGTCATCAGTGTAAAGAAGGACGCGCACGCAATGATTCTCGAGTTCATACGAAGCAGGCCGCCACTCAAGAAGGCCTCTGAGCGCAAACTACCGCCCTTGTGCAGAGAGGTCACTCCCAGGGAACAACTGCTGGCCTCCATCCAGCGCGGCCGCCCGCTCAGGGCTACACCCTACTCTAGGAGATTATGTGAGTACCTTCTTCATTTTACAGGCTTATATTTTTCAGGTAATATTAAGATAATTATAGGTAATTGAAAGAAAACACCAATTTGTCATTAAAATACTCTGTAGGTTACTCTCTAAATCTACGAACGAACGAACAAGAATTGTCACGCAATCGGCACACGTAACACAACGAGATAGAGACGTGGTTCGCGCAGCGTTCCGACACTTCGGAACAACAAATATGCAGCGATAACCACGACTCTATCTTGCTGTATTAGGCTTACCGATTTCGTAGTAGCCCTGCAGTGCCTGACGACAAAAGCATAGCAACGCTTAGTCAATGCGCCTTAGCTTATAGTATGTAGTAAGGCGCAAGGGTTAGAAAATACAGCTATCCATTCCCAACGTAGTCTGAAGACTATTCATATTAAATTAATATCAATTCCATAATTGAGTATTTTATCCTATTCCTTCCAGACGGTTCCTGTTAATCATGACTCACCTCCCTCAATCTCAATCCTCAACCCCAAATTTTAGTATTAATTTAACATATTTTATTTTGTACTTGTGATTTAATTTATACGGTTATAAATATTAATTTCTATTTTATTAATTATTCCTAATAAAAACCATTATGTGTATGTTAAACGAAAACCAGTTTACATTATTTTTTATTCAGTAATTTTTATTGAATCAGCTTTAGCAAAATGTTACTACGTGCATGGTTTGCTTGTCGTAAAAATTTAGGAGCTACAATTTCTTTTAGAAGCTTTTGGAAGCTTTACTATAAGAGGGGTTCGATTATTGAGTATCGCTAGTTCTTTGTTCTTTGCGTACCTGGACTGATAAGTAATCACTGAAATAAGGATTACTAGTACGGTACTAGTAATTTTGGGTGCTAGTAGTACTCAATGAATATCTGAAAAGGAAAGGTAAAATTAGGTAGTAAAGGTTAGCACTATACGGTACGAACAACGATCACATTAACTAGTAAGTAAAAATTGATCTTTGGATTGATATCTAGTGCAGATATATTGTGTGTATCATAGATCCTTATCTATATAAAGAAATCTAAAAATTCTACAGTTTTCATTATAATTGTTCCCTTTCGTTGCAGGATTTTTTGTAGATGTTTAGGTTAGGAATGTTAGGATTGACTTTGATTGAAATTAAATATAAATCACAATAGAAATATATAAAGATGCCACACCCGATTCCGCGTTGTTCTATGAAAGATGCCTATCAATAGTGCTCTAGTTTTCTACAACATCACAATAGATGTCGTGATGCAACATGCGGGCATTATCGCTGCAAGGAGCACGCATTCTGATAGGAATAATCTATTTAATGGCCACTTTCACTACTGGCTCTAGGCCTTCATATTATAGGCTTAGGTATATCTTTATTTACTTGCTAAAACGCTTCTGTAAAAATCTTTCATTCAGGAATTCAAATCATAGTTTTTAAGTCAATGCTTATATTAATTAGAATTAGGGATCGCGAGACCTTACTGCTCAATGTGGGGTTTTACATCATTTATCTAAGATAAGTAATTTTCTGAATACTGTACTGGATTCTTCATATCTATCTTCATCATATCCTAACTAATATTATAAATGCGAAAGTAACTGTGTCTGTCTGTCTGTCTGTCTGTCTGTCTGTCTGTTACTCTTTCACGCCAAAACTACTGAACGGATTTGAATGAAATTTGGTATACATATGGTCTAGACCTTGAGAAAGAACATAGGCTACTTTTTATCCCGGAATTCCTACGGGAAAACTTTTTAAGGCGAAGCGAAGCTCGTGGGAACAGCTAGTACTTACTAAAGCATGGAATGCAGCGCTGTGATTGGCTGAATTGTTTCTGATCAAGACTTCAGTAATCGATAATCATCCTAATCCTAATCCTAACTAATATTATAAATGCGAAAGTAACTGTGTCTGTCTGTCTGTCTGTCTGTCTGTCTGTCTGTCTGTTACTCTTTCACGCCAAAACTACTGAACGGATTTGAATGAAATTTGGTATACATATGGTCTAGACCTTGAGAAAGAACATAGGCTACTTTTTATCCCGGAATTCCCACGGGAAAACTTTTTAAGGCGAAGCGAAGCTCGCCGGAACAGCTAGTATTTTATATTCTCATAACCGACTTACGTGTTTACAAATGAACATTTAATTATGCTTCTAATTAACTCTAGAATGCCGAACAATATGCAATTAATTCTTATAACAATATCCAAACAAACCTAACCAAAGCAAATAAAACATATCAGATTTATCACAGAGTGGTATCACAATAATTGAGCAAAATTATGCATAAATTTTGCTACATGATAATATGATAACCTAATTTTAACTCTGTAAACAAGCTTATAAATGATTTATGTTTATTTATGTTTATGTTCATGATGGTAATATTATTTCTACATGTTGTTAAAAAGGCTAGTAAGCCGAAAGATGGTGACTCAGAGCAGAGCTTTATAAACTTTGTTGGAACGGTAGAGTCTGCTGCCTTCTTAAATGGTAATAAAATGTACTTATCCTATCGATACGATGCCGATGCCTATGCTTACAAAAATGCAACTGGCCGACAGAAAAAAAGAAACATGAATAAAAAAGCAAATGCAATCGGTAATGGCGTGAGCTGGCTGGTAAGAGGCGCTGGGGAAAACGACCAAAGAGGCTGGTTGCATAAACCTGGACATTCGCTCGCCCTATGGCTCGTAAACTGTTTCTGTAAAACTTTGACAGCTAAACTTTGCACAGTCTAAAAGTACATGCGTTCAGTCTAAATTAGCACCTTAAACTGACTTGGGTATTATATAGATAAAAATAAGATATTTAGTGTAAATAAAATGAATGCTACCTTCTCCTAAAGCACCAAGAGGAAAATACTTAAACACATCATATACCTTTTTAATAACGTCTATGCAGATAAATGCCTATTTATACAAGACTAACATATAAATAAATAGAGTTTAAATAAATAAACAGCAGGCTAGTGCATGGCATACGCTACGCTAGTATTAACCAAAATAACGTGTGATAACGTGTGACTTTAATGGCGCCACAAAGGTTGAGAACCTCTCGTTTTCATTGAAGGCGAGTGTTGTGCCCGCGCTTGGCTGTCGGCGCTCCACTCAGTCCACGTTCCACTCCATCGTGCAACGGTTGTCGATGGCCAATAAAAAAAAAACTATTCGAAAATTTTGGCGCGCTATTGACACAGCTGCGAAAACTCTTTTGACGTTGTAGTTTCCTTTTTTTCGGTTAATTTTGTTGTGAAATCGTGCGCTAAGGAATGTGCCTGTAATTGGATTGCAATAAGTGTGTGATTGTCGTAGGGCTTCGCCCTCGACGTGAGGTTGCGGACGCATTGCTTTATACTTTATTCTAATTTAATTTGTGGCCAATTTCATTGACATTTTATTAATAGGAAGTGTTTGCTTGTTTCCGGGGACCGTTGAGTTATTCTGTCTATTAATTGACGTGCGATACGTGTTACAATTAAAAACTTAAACGAAGAACCTACTATGGGAGTGTGTATAGCAACCACGGTGACTATGGACCTTGCCAGTAAGTAACCTGATTTCACTTGTTTTCGAACCTTGTACGTACGTAACTACATACGTAAAATGCTTATCTACGGATGTGAAATATTGATAAGAGATTTTACTCGCTCCATTTACAGAGGCGCGCTTGACTCCTGAAAATGACAAACTACGTATATTGGTAAAACCTCATTCTTACAAAAAAGAAAAGAAGCAGATTAAGAACCTCAAATCGTATCTAATGCGATTTATCTAAGAAAGCGCAAACAATCGATTTGCATTTATCTAATCGTTTATTGCACTTTTTATAGTTTATTGAGAATAAGGTGCCTATAAAGCTATACATAAAGTGAGACCTACTCCCATATAAATGCAGTTTAATTATTTCATATCAGCTTATACATTGTTTTTCTATGTAATATGACTTAAAATGCGAGAAGATATGCTGTATCACTAACGGACAGTTCAGTTCGGTACAGTTTACTTACACGGTGTAAGTAAAGTTACAGTAAAGGGGTGTAAGTTACACCCTTAAAAATAATAAGTTATAGAGCTTAGGTATTCCTCCATTGAACCTTAAAATTATCAGGGTATCACTAGGTTACAGACGACGAAGACTAATGTTAAAGTATTTAACTCATCCAATATAACCAACTTCTGTAGTCAGGTAACAGTTGACGTAAATGTATGACTTTTTTCATTGTTCTGAGTGTCACCCGTGTCACACAAAGTTATTTTTTTTTCCAATCAATGTCCAGATAAGTTATACCTATTCATACTTACCTAGTTCTATTTCAAATTCACGAATAGAGATCAGCCTAGTTTTTTCGTAATGATATTTGTAGCCGTCGTGACCGCGGCGACCGCGACAGTTCACTGAACGGTCCATAGTGACATACAGACTGCAAGACCTATTTTATTTTAACTATATATACCTATACAATATTATTGTTCTGTAGTCCTGCTAAACCGTGCAATGCCATTGAAAGTACTTATATCTTTATCATTCATTTATGAGGGTTATTTTATACCTAATTTGTAATTACGATTTTAACAGTCATGGATTTTATCAACTAAACGGCTTAACAGACTTTGATTCAAAACTTAGAGTAGGTACTTAAGATGAAGTTACCAGACGAAATATAAATCTAATATTTTTTTCAGTCAATGTGCTCTTCTTTGGAATCGTAATAGCTGCCCTGGTGACAGCGATGGACCGCTATACCATAAGAAAGTACTTAATGTATTGCGGTGAAAATCGTATGTGGCTAAAGTAGCTTTCTTTTAAATTACCAATACGTCTAGTTAACTTATGGCTACCTATTCCATATAGCCAGATTTGCAAGTCTGCTCTTGACATCTTAGTACCTATCTGCATCTGCTATGTTACAATAATACCAGTGATTGGGACGTAGAGGTACGCGCAACTTAGTTGTTATTCTGAGGCTGAGGAAAGAAAAAAAGAAGCTATTATTTTTCTTTCCAGCCAGTTTTACAAAAATTGACAAAAAATTCCCAAAGAGGTTGGTGACTAAGAAAATTTTAAAAATAAATAAGGTACAGTTATTCGTTGTAGGGCTGATTGGTTCGTCATTCACTGTGTTGGTCATGGTCCGTGGGTCATGCTGCATCGGTCACTGCTCCTCAGGTGATAATGAAGAGTTGACCTGGATTGTTCAATTTGTGCTGATTTTTGCGTTAGCAACTGCTTTACTACCCTAGGTGATCTGATTTAGTTTTTATTACAGACATAGCATAGTAATAAACAACTGAGCTAATTTGTCAAACAGGCATACCCATACCATTTTGATTAATGTACATCAAATATGATTGAAGTATGTACTGTATAGACTGTAGTAGTTATTAAGTTATAATCCCCATTTAACCCATTGAATACCGTGAAATCAGACACAATACAAACCTATTGTTTTTAACCGCGATATCTCGACAACGGGACGACGCTAACTTATCACATAGTTTGAAGTTTTAATTTATACCTATAATCTTCTTCATAGAATTTCATAATCTAGGACCCTATTCTCGTAGCCTCGGTCCCGTTTCTTGTTCATCTCGAGGGGGGCTATTATGTTGTAATTCTTTACGTTTGCGGTTAATTATATCGCAGTTAGCTTCTTCATAATAAAATAATTGTAGCCTGGGATTCTGGGCAAAGGGACTTTCAACTCTATATTCTTAGAAACAGAGATCTTTTAGATTGTTTTTGCGAGAGTAAGTTGCGAGATTAGTCTAGTCCTACGTTCTCAATTCCCATGTTTTAAACCTTCATAGCATACTTAGGTTACGTTCAGTCATCCCATCATTAGCAGCTGCGACTAAACTAACATCTGTCAAATCTATACAAAGATACAGGGACACCCTGTATATAGTTATAATACCTATGTTATAGTCCGTAAGTCCAATCCAAAGGTATTGTTTTTGACAGCAGCTTATGCTATATTTTACAAAGTATCGGATGGTTGATTGCTAAAGTGCGGTGGCGGTACGGTAGCAGTAGTTGATAAAGCTCACTTTATTATAAGCAGCCACTTGACCGTAAATAACGATACTTGCTATGAAATATCCTAAATCATCATCGGATTTACTTTATTATGCTATCACGAAAAAGATTGCTATCGATTTACTTTTATAAAAGTAATAAATATTTAGCTACTGTACTCAGATATCGATGCCAAGTGTTTGTTAGTATTGCACACAGTTACATCACAATAGAGCATTGATTTTATTTAAAATATCTCTTTGTTATGATTATACCCATGTTGGTACACAAAGATAAAAGGAACTTTTATCTCATTAGCTCATCAGGTAGGTATAGTGCCACAAACTTATCTGTTCCGGTGAGAGCGAACTAAATTGGTCCATATAATCTATGTCAATATGAAATTCATTAGTACAGTAAGTAATGAGGTATGGACCAATTTAGTTCGCTCTCACCGGAACAGATAAGTTTGTGGCACTATAACTATGTTTGTTCTTCAATAATGAATTGTATTGTCTATGCAATGGCATGCCCAGCATTCTAGCATGACAGGGAAAGTGATAGTAACAATCGTAGGCAGTAATCGGTGTTGCGTGAAATGTCATGTTACATTGTAATCTCGAGAACTGATAGTTTCCCATATTACTAGTTTTTTCTTCGATGACTTTGTTTGATCTGTCGGTTTTACGGAAATCGATAAATGCATACGTGTTTTTTGTTATGGGAAGACACGGATTAACATGGCTTAGTGTTTGTTAAATGGTTTTTGTGTGTGTGAGTGAATTCGTAGATATTCAGATGGAGCTGATTAAATGTTTAAAGTAATTGTCTTCTTCCTTTCTTTCTGCTTCTTTCTTTCAGCATTATATACTACGATCTAGTTTCTCATTTCAACTAATCTACCTTTCATGAGGCTTGGCTCAGAATATGAATCAGACTTGGTCCCGCCATTTTTACGCACACGTCAATTTAACCAACTATAGCGCCGCATTCCATACTTAAGTTGTGCTTAACTAGATATTATTAAGTGAGAAACTGTCCATACAAAGCTCAATATAAGTTAAGTACATAAAGAAGTTGACATTTAAAACCTGCACCACTACAATATTTATTCTAGATCCGTGACGGTGAGTGTTGATTATAGCCTTGTCCAGCATTATACAGATAAATAAATGAATGATGATAATATTCTTTTATGAGGCATGTCATTGTAAATTGTAAACACTTACATTTAGTGCCTGTTAGAAGATGTCTGGTTAAAAGTTATAGGTATTTAAATAAAATTCATGTAGAGTCTACAACTACATGTAACTAGAGACTGTTAATTAAAACGTAATATCGAGAGTGTCAGAAGACTTTAAATAATCTTTATCCAGACATTGTGAAATAAGTAGTTAGTGATGCAGTATTGATTATGTTCTCAATTCCTCCACCTCTCATAAATAAGTTATTTTTCATTTAACCTTCGATGGAATCGAAACCTTCTTAATCTTTTTAAATATCTATTAAAACTTAACTATGTACAACAATTAATATAAAGTGTGTGTGTATCAGTGTGAATAAGTAAACTTTCGGTTATATGAAACTTTATAAATGGACGAAAATCTAAGTGGGGTAAGGACGGACGGCACTCGCTCCAACGTTTGAGGTCCAAACACAGATATTTTTGGGCTTGTGGCCAACTAGGTTAATAGTGGAGTTATTATGCTATGCGTGTATGTGTGGTTTACTTTTTACTCTGTTTTATAACCGTTTTTAAGTTATTTCCATTTTTAGCACATGAAGTTGTGCATGAATGGAAACAATGCATTTAAAAGTTGTTAATTCAAATCTTATTTGGGTTGGGTTATATAAGTTTGACTGAGCTTTAATTCAACAAGCTTTAATAAGCTTTAAGGAGATTTTTTTAAACATACGTATCATTAAATGAATCTATATTTTACTTCCTTCACAAACCACTCCTCCTTCCTTATAACATCTAGGCTAGACCTTTGAAAGCTCTGGCAACCTGTTCCAAGTTATGTTGACACTCTTGACCATTCCCGTCAGTTTCCTCACTAGCTCCAAGGCTACGTTCTCGGCCTCAGGGCTGCAACCTACTCGCATTGTACTCCAAATAGCCTTCCTTATCGCGGGAAAATCTATACACCAGTCATTCTCCTCTAGACCCCTAGTCTTATACACACTGCATTGAAACATGAACTTTATGCGTTAGCTGTAGAGGAGACTTAAAGTGTGGTTGGAACCGTTGTATGTGGGACATAAGCTATAGTGAATCCTACACTCGATTGCAAGTTGCAATTGTGTTGGGCTCTTGTTAGGTCAGCTCAGCTCTCTATATGATGGCTAGTTTTGAAACCTTGTAACTTTGGCTTTGTGTTTAGTGTATTAATTGTACTGACATTTTGCTGTTCAATAAAAATATTTAGTGGCTGCAAGGCCATTAAATTGCATTCTATTTATAGATTGAATACTGGTATTAAAAATAATTAAGCTCAATGATAACGATATAACGAGAATGATCGATACAGATTCGTTTTGGTCTGGATATTGTAGGTATTTAAATAGTGAATTTATATATTCTACTCGTACTACCCTACTTATATCAATAAGTATATTATATACAGTACAAGTTTATTTTCACAATAAATTTTACTTACAGTCAGTTGCTGAAAGACTGAAAGTTATATTGAAATTGCCTGAAAAATAGAATAATTCATCTGAAAACTAAGGTTACCAAGAAAGAAGTGTAGCATAGTCGGTAGTTCGTATAAAATAAGTGCAGAAGCCAGTGACACTGGGCGTAAGACTGGGTGCAATAATTACTGAATAACAAATTATCTCCCAGTGTCCTCGGGTTAGACACCCTCTTACCTTCTGACAAATAGCTGGTAGTGACAGGATGAGGAAGGCCGAGGACACTGTAGTGGTCGTTGGGAGAGATAAGACACAAAATAAGAATCGTTTTAGGTTGATACTTGGCCTTTTAGAAACAGACGGTCATCCTGAATCTTATTACTTATCAAATTTGGTGGTAGGTATTTATTTTAATATCATGAAACTATTTTTGTCCAAAAATAACTTTGAATCTCGGCTGAGCCGGCTTCTGACAGGTCTGAAAATAAATTACATTTGGGGGCGGGCGGGCTCGCTCTGACGTCACAAAACAATGACGTAGGTACCTAATCTTTACAAAACTTTCAGTTTCTATTTACACCAAGACTAGGACTAGGAGGACAAAATCTTAAATACAACATAAAAAATCATGAATTTTTACAGTCATGCTAAAAGCATAGAATCTCATATTGTAGCTATTGGTACGTGTAGAATCATCCCCCTGCTCTTTTCCCTTTATAAAAGTTAAACTTTACAGCGCATGCGTGAACTCGCCACCCCCGACGATCCAATATGGCGACGAGCGCCAAAGATCGAGCACGCGTTTACTAAACCTCAGAACAAGAACCAAAATAAAATTAGACAAATTTTACTAAATAAAATCTACATAGTGAATTAAGTTAAAGAAGCTATTTTTAAAGTTAGTGGGTACGTTTAAATACTAAATTTATGTGTGGTGCAAGGATATTTTAGTCCTACGACGCAGTGTGTTGTGAAACAAAATATTGAAACAGTGTTACCTTGAGGGACTGCGTTACGCGGATCAGATGTTCGATTAAATTTCTGGACTGTGCTCAACTTTTTGCCACCTAGCTAAAATATTATTAAACTACTAGTGTAATTTTAGTGTGTTAAAATTTTATTAAAATTGTTAACCGTGCGTAATACGTAACACACACGTCAACTAGAACTCTGACCTTTCACCTATTAAACTTTCGCTCTACCCGGCCAACCCTTGGCTTTCTCTGGCCAACGCTTGGCCAACTCGGCCAAGGTCACCGTCAAGCTGCGCCGCTCCAGGGTGTCCCCGGCGGCGCTGCTGCTGGGCACGCGGCCCGTGTCGGGGCTCGTGGAACCTACCAGGAGCCCAGAGGAGTCGGGGCTGGACGTCGCACAAGACAAGGCGTATTGGGGCAGCGTGGCGACCACGGCTAACTGTAAGCTCTTTGCGTGTTCTGGTGCCTTGGTACTTTTTGATGAGACTGTGTTAATAATTGCATTAAATAGTGGGTTAAGAAAAAAAATCATAATTCTTTCACTACCTACGTAAGTAGGTAAAACGAATATTTATTTTATGGTTCTGTTTTACCTCAGCTCTTTAATATAGAATAATACCTCGCTACGTTCGATTTAAATTAAAAGCGCAATGTGATACTGCCGCTGGCCATCCGCAGATAGAAATAAATGTGTTTACTTCCGTTTCTATCCATTACTGCGTTGTTCTTTATATCAATCTCATGAAAATAACTATAGCTGAACACAAAAGAGTAGAGATTAATGTTTTTGGAACTAAACAGATTTAAACCTGGCAATTAAAAAAAACTTGTGATTTGTGGTCTGTTTCTATGGTTTGAATGTCAAACTCGCCCTGTTCCTGTATAAACAAATCGAATTTTGCTTAATTTTGGAGTTTTGTGGATTGTTGAGTTTGTTCACGAAGTGAAAATGAATAAAACCATTCGCAGCGAAGCTAGACAGATGATTTACAGCGTTTACCTACGATGTTTGGCGGAGAATGAGGCTGGAGAAGTATTAGTCAATATATACGATGTTTATGAAAGAGCAGCGTTTTATACTGGTGAGTAGGTACTTAATTTCTAACCATTAACATACATTGCTTATAGTTCTTGTAAAAAAGTACTATTTTGATGTAATAGAATGCCTTTCAATGTGTATTTGTTATTCTTATAGAGGTTAGAAAATACTAGTGTCAAACGTTACATGACATCAGGGTCTGGATGCTAATGTTGTTAAAACATCAGGTCTAGATACTTTTTTACTAACCCCCGACTCAAAAGGGGTATCGATAAGTTTTACAGCTGTAGGTGTCTATGTGTGTCGGTCTCTCCGTGTTAAGAGTACCTATTGTAAAAATATGTGTAAGAATATGTAGAGTCGGTATAAATTCCCCAGACATAATAATTTGCAAGTCACTGCTTTTCTGACCAATTAAATAATTTGTTGCAGGAAAATCGGTAAACACAGTTTTAGAAGAATTGCCGGGGCACATTTGAACTTTTTCCTGAGCAAGAAAAAACTGTAATAAAATATCGATGTGTGATACTATCACTTTTCTCCTATAGTAATTACATAATGGTATAACCAACACGTGTTTCAGTGCAAAAAATACATTATGAAATACACAATGAAATAAAAGTTACAGTTGATTTGATTTAATGAAATTCATTCAAGACTGCCCCCCTCTACCCTCTTAACATAAACCTCCCCAAAAAGTGGCATTTTATAATTAGTAAATATTTGAAACATTTCTCGTTTTGATTTTTTCTGCTAAAGTATCGTGATACTTTTGTCCGTTTTCTATACTATAATAGTGTGGCCACTTTCTTAGATTGCCACGCCCTCAATTATTCTCTACTCTTTTATGTTCAGCTATAGTGCACTAGTAGTGAAACGCTTGTCATGTTTTTTTTTAGATAAGTACCTAGACACGACAATTAATATAGGAATATACCAACCTACGCAAGGCCTCTAATCGTCTAGACTCTAGAAGAACGAAGAATCTGTAGACTTTGCCAAGTACTTATTGTTGTGATTAACAACATTATGAATTATTCACCCCTGTCAGTACCAAAGTGGTCTGGGCATTGTATGAGTCACTGCAGTTAGGGTGCGCTTCTTGTAGTTATTAAAAACAATGCGTAGGTAATTCAACACCCATAGTTACAAAGGGGTAAGTTTATATACCTAAAGAAAAAGCATCACTTATTGATTGAGGACTGACATGAATACTATAATATAGTCCCATGCAGTTTTAGGTTAGGCAATGTGCATTTATGAACCACTGTTTCCAGGCACTAATTTATAGGGTTCAATCGCACTGTCTTTATTTTTCTGCCGCTCATATTCAAGACCTTTATGAACTAAATTGTATTTTTAATTCATTACTATGTAGATAGCACTTTCAGTCGCCAGACCGCTTTAAGTATTTAACCCAAGGCCTCGTAAACACTGAGCTTTATTACTTCAGTAAATCTTTTAGCATCGTATGCCTGCTTTACAAGAATTAACAAAGACAAGAGTGAGTGGATTAAAGATTCGTTGTCTTATTCTCATTACTATCAGTGTTTTTAACGGGTACTCCGCTATTTATACCAAAGATACCCGATTTACACACTTTTGAGTGAGAGTGTTAAGTACATGTATTTTATAAAAAATAAATAAATAAATAAATATGTGGGGACATCTCACACACGGCCATCCGACCCCAAGCTAGGCAGAACCTGTGTTATGGGTGTCGGACAGCTGATATATCTACACAAATACATAGATAGATAGATACTAAATATAAATATCAACACCCAAGACCCGAGTACAAATATCTGTCTTTAAACAAATATCTGCCCCAGCCGGGAATCGAACCCGGGACCTTCGGCATAGCAGTCAGGGCCACTAACCACTACGCCATTCGACCGTCACCACTACGCCATTCGACCGTCCGTATTTTGAATATACTATACATACCCAGAAATGCACGTCTACTTAGTAATCGCACTAAACAGTATGTAAAACAGGCTTTAGTTTACCACTGTTAGATACTTATTATTAGACTTAGACACATGAAACTAGATGTATCTTTAGTTACTATTTCCCGCTACATCTGTGTACAAAACTTAATTAGCTTGTTCTTTATGTCGCCACAACTAGTTTAAAGCCATGTCCGGAGTGCTAAGTCGGCACTTTACTTGGAAGTTAAACGACACTTGATCACGCGCAGTTCTGCACTGCGGTGGCATGGGTAATCTCGGAGATAATCTCAGGTTAGCTTAAACTAGTTTAAATTGGTGAGTGCGGGCTCTTGCAACTTTTAGGTAATCGTATAGGTACTTATACAATTTGTAGTTAGATTTTGTGTAAGTCTAGAGGCAGTAGGCACTCTATAAATAATGTTATCAATATAAACAGCAAATTACCGAAGTTACTTATTCATGAGATTTTATTATACACTATCAATTTTCACGTATGTTTAGTAATATGATAAACGTCTAGTTCACATAACACTTGTGAGAATTTAAAAGTCGGTGGCGGCATTTCATTATGGATTCATGTTTCTGAATTCTATTAACAAAATTCAGAGAAATATTGTTTTCAAACACCGACACACAATAAAACAATATGCTATAGGTATAGTGTTACTTACATAATTTGCGTGCACCAGCGTGCACAAATCAATGCTGTTAAGTAAACCGTCAGAAATACTGATGCATTTCATTGGATGCAGTGCGTCACCACCGGGTTATCAGCCAATCGGCCTTGCGTTTTAAAACACGTTCGATGTTTAAATTTGTATTCGCGAAACGCATTCAAACTTTCCACGCGGGCAGAGGACAAATGCAACACGACTTTTGGCCCAATAGCCCATTCATCTGGCCAACTAATTGGCTAATTGGTCAAAGTTGAAGTCTGAGCCCGTTTAAATCCTTGATCCGAATTTTAGGTGTTGCAAAATGGAGAATGCGCAAAATGGTGCGATGACAAATTGATGCAGATGCTTTGTGTAGTATGCCACGAGAATTGATGATATGTCGACTAATAACCAACAATAAAAACGTGTAACCTTGCCTTAACTACCAAAGTCTTCTTCAGTCTACAAAGCGAATCTCGTGCTTTATTCATTTGTCTGGTACAATATTGGGCTTCTCAGAAAGTTTGTGATTCCAACTGAACAACTTGCTTAATAAAGGTTTCATTACTTGGAGGGTCGCTAGTACCGTTCTGTCTGGGGTTAAAAGAGGGGGTGGGGAGAGCTGACGGGGCATTAGGCTCGGAGCCACGACTTCCAGTAATAACTCATGTCATTAGCACATCCAGAATAGACTGATGTTCATCCGATGAGCTTTATCCGCAGTAGATGTCTATAGCTTTAGGACTATGTTTTGTTTCATGTCTGTGGCTTATAACGTGATAACTATAATCCAGAGTTAACCTATATCCTTTGGCTTCAGTTAAAAGGAAATTAAAACTGATATAAAAGCAGCCTTAAAAATAAATAGAATAGTTATCTCGAATTGCTTTCATTTCCTTGTCACTCCTCACTCTCTAATCTACATAAATAAAAGTATTTTGTTCTAAGAAACATACTTGAACTCCTTTGTTTGTATAATAAGTTATTTCAAGTAGGTAGGTACCTATCTCTCTCTGCCCACACACGCGATGTGTTAAAAAACCGCCTGAAAAAAAGGTATCTGACATGGTTTAATGACCGTAATCTTCTGGGACCAACAGCTTATGTGCGGGTTCCCCTTAATTAATGGCACTGAGTGATCATCCGGCCAAGATCTGAGTCAAGAGGTGCTTCGGCTATTTATACAGAAAGTAGGCTTACAGGAAAGATAGCTATTAAATAAAATAGTATTATTATCGGGATCGGAAAAAGGTTGAATAAAACCCACGGGAAATCCTTTTCAGGCGATCCGACTGTTGTGGCCTACTTTTGTATTCAATACAAGATACGTGACAATACCTACCTAAATATTTCATGAAACAAGCCACGTCTTAAATTCTCTTTTTGTTAACACAAAAAACATAGTCTATCTTAACTATTCATTGTCCAAATGGTTATTAGGCAATACAAAAAATGCTTATTCAATATTGTTAGTTGGACTAATGAATCGGCTTGTTTTGAAAGTGTGTCAGACATACCCGATACACGACAGCGATAGGACAGACCTTGGCGTGTTACATTACACATTAGTTCTAGTTCTAGTACATAATGTAATGTAAGTTTGGGATATTTGAGAGTTCTGAGATATACATATTGTAGAGATATGACTAGGTACGTACGTATAACATAGGTGAGTACATGAGTAATAATGCATTTATAAATCTTTCAGACGTTATCTGGATTTGCAAGGGGCCTTTTCTATTGATATTTGATATAAGTAGGTACGATGAAATACAGGCAGTTATGGCGCACTTTTCACTCTTTGAAGTTGGCCAAATACATTTTTTTAAACAGTATTTCTGACAGTCGGGTGCTCACTTACCCGACAACTCTCTCAGCACAAGCTTGCTTGTGTCGGGGTCCAGCAACCCGCACTAGGCCAGCGTGGTGGACTTGCCCTAAACCCTTCCTTCATTGGAAGGAGACCCGTGCCCCAGCAGTGGGGACGTGATGGGCCGAGGATGATGATGAAACGGTATTTAATCATTCACGTATATGACCCAACCATCCGCAATTTATGACCATTCTGTATAACTATACAAAAGTTGAGTTAACAAAATACTTACACTCTTTTATGTGTTGTTTCCACTTACAGAACTACCTTCATAAACATTTACGCAGAGTTACATAACGAGGCAAAGGTCACCGCTCCAACACTTTACTTTTATTTTATGTTTTCGCCTCCAGTCGCTCTTATTTACATTCTTATTTTACTTCCGATGTCATTAGTGATGTAATCTATTGGTATTTTAAAATTCATAATGCACAAATTATGTGCATCTTGTGGTTTTCGATAAAGATTAAATAACTATATCAAACTAGTTTTTGACATTATTTTCATCATCATTAATGAATAAACGACCTAACTCATAATCATAAGACTCGTGTAAAAAGGCAGTATTGCATTGCCAGTAAATGTTTGCTAATCAATTCCAAACTACAACATTTGGATAAAGACTCGCTTTTCGAGGAAAAAAAATCGTTCTCCACAATAAAAAGTTACCAAAACAGTTTCTATGGAAAGAGATATTTTTTTTCGTGAATTTTCAAAACTTGTAGAACAAAAGTTGTTCATAATGATCCCCTGAGTTACCCCTCTTATGGCTTAGTACACCCTTTTTGCAACATCCTGTATAGTTGTATACATAATAACGTGGTGTAATGTTTGTTGCAGCAACGGGCACGGGCAGCGGGCCGGGCGGCCGCAGCGGTGACGTCACGCCGCATGCGCCGCCGCAGCGACGACTCATCAAAGTTGACTTCGATAACCTGGAGGTAAGCATTCATTACCAGCATCTTCTTGAAGCCTACCACTATCGCCATTCTGAAGAGAAAATAAAATATTGTTTTTAAATATTAAATATATGGGGACATCTCACACACGGCCATCAGACCCCAAGCTAGGCAGAACCTGTGTTATGGGCATCGGACAGCTGATATATCTACACAAATACATAGATAGATACATACTAAATATAAATATCAACCCAATATCACCCAAGACCCGAGTACAAATATCTGTCTCTAAACAAATATCTGCCCCAACCGGGAATCGAACCCGGGACCTTCGGCATAGTATTCAGAGTCACTAACTACAACACCATTCAGCCGTCCAATATTTTCCATGATCTTAAGAAACAAAAGAGGAAAGTTTATTTTTTTAAAACAACATCCATTCCTCTGAAAACCTATTTGGCCCTGACATTATTCCATCCCAAGTTCCTCTATCTTGGCTATAAACGGTTTATTGCAAGAGATCTATTCAAACACAGCTATTAACCGCTAACATAAAATCTCACGCTGTTTGATTATTTTCTCGACTTTTTATCAGGTTTTTCAGTTGTTATTACTACAACGAAGTAAGATAACTATTATGTAAAGGGCGTCAGATATTTCTACCAGAGTATTTTATCCGTACAAATTATCGTTGTTGATGTTTTAAGATATAAAACCAAAATACTTTTCTACGTCCAAATAATTTCCTTTGAATGTATGCAGAATAAGGGTAATGTGAGGTACATTATGTCTGTAGAAATGAAACTCTGACCCCCTATGCATACTGGAAAAGTATTTAAGTTATTAACCCTAGAGTAGTCGCGCCATTTTTTGTGACGCGAGTGCTCGCGTGGCGGCATTTTGCCGCCCATATTAAAATGTATTTTTTGGACACTTAATAATTACGAAAACTTATAAATGCATATAATTTGAATAAAATGAATCATATGGTATTAGGAAAAGTAATATTTATAGTTTTTATATTATAATTGTTTAATATATGAGCTATCGTTCATGCTTTGGGAAAAATTTTGATCTTTTAGGTATAAATTTGTCTTAAGCCACACAAAATCAACAAATCTCAAAATTATTAAAAAAATTAGACGTTATCGTCATCTACAGCATTTATTTAAGCAACACAGTACTGAAACATGAACACAAAGTGTTCGTTGCACATTAACTTTCTTCATGTATTGCACCCTTTTTTGACCTGCTATTTTTCTTATATGGACATAGTTATAGGCATGTACCCTCTCTTCTTTAGGGTGTTTTTTGTCGGTCCGGTAGTACGAAACGGGAGATTTGTACCACCGGACCAATAAAAACACTTATATACTGTCCATATTTAAGATTCTATTGTTATACGTGGTGTAGTTATAGGCAGAGCTATTTTTTCCAGGTAAATTCTTCGTAAAATTAACTTGTTAGTAAATTAACAAAGTTATATCGTAAATCGAATGTAAACTGAAATAGACACATACCTAAATTAATTAACATTATTATTACCAAAAAAGACTGAAAAACTAACAATATTTCATAACAAATGTAAAAAAAATTACTTTAATTTCACTGACGCGAGTGCTCGCGCCGTGAGCATTTTGCCGCCGCGTGCGACACACTCTCTTCAATTCTCTCTTCCTGCTGTAACCTGTGCACTGAATTTCTCCAAATTTACGTAACATGTAGGAGAAGACCGAGAGGGCAGCTACATGGACGCTGGACCTTGAGGAGTGTATAGTTCACAAAATAATAAACATTATTTGCTGAGGGCGGCAAAATGCTCATAGCGCGAGCACTCTAGGGTTAAGAGTACAGTTAGCAGAAACACTAATTTTAGAATGCTAATTACTCACTAGAAACATCCTGCTTAATGCCTGACGGGGCCGTTTTCTGTGAAGCATAGAGTAGAGTATTCTGTAGCAGAATTATTCTCGAGTGGAGACCACAGACGGACAAATACAGGGTGTTCCGAAAAGGGTATGCTAAGCCTAAACCTACGTGTGCAGCATGTTATATCTAAGCCTGAAAATAAAATGAGAATGTCGAAATTCGCGAAAAAAAAATTCTCTATAGTAAACCTTTTTTGCAACAACCTGTATACCTACTGTGACACCCTCCGAGCCACTACCAAACGAGCTTAGGAAGGTAGCTGGTAGCAGCTTTATGATGCAAGGCATGAACTATCAGTGGATACGTTATGGCTTAGTGAAAATAAAGTATAATTTATTTTTTAAGATTTAGCATATATTTTTCGTCTTACATATATATTTTTTTATGAATTCGAACAAATCTATGCATTAATAAATAAAAAACTATGAAGTAAACAATTTTATCCAAGGTAAGAGATTATTAAATTCTATAAAAGTTTAGTTTTTTCTCAGAATATTCCATCCATTTAAGCTCTATCCGCACTTGTGTAAACATTTTCCGTCATAAATAACTAGGTCCGCCCTAGTTTGCGCTGACAACGCAACATCCACTTTATTTTAACTGGGACAAGAACAGTTTTGCTTTGTAGAGATGGGTCCATTTTCAGGCTGAAAGAGAGGCATGATTTTCGTGTGCTTGGTTCTACAGTTTGGAATTAAATACTCATATATACGAAGGTATCTTCACAGGTAAAATTAGGTGACATACATAATGTAAATAAAAGCACACCGTTTTGTGATAACGTACCTTCACAGGTACAAAATGAGATCCATACATATTATGTATAAATAGAAGTAGAACTAATTTTAATGTCGGTGTACATCCAACTAGAGGTAGCTATAATAGAATTTGAACTTTTCATCATGAAGTTACTGTTTTCTACACAAAATTGGATCATTTATTTTTCACTAGATCTCGAGGGAAATAAGAAGTGGGATAGAATGGTCAAAGTGAGCAAAGGGTGAACAGAGGTGACTGAACTTACGATACGTGAGGAATTATTTATTGACTTGAGTGTAGTTTCTCTTTGTTTAGTCTCATCAGTGTCGTGTGTGGAAGTGAGAGGCAGAAAGAAGAGAGATTTTCAATCCCTTTCCAAAGACACATAATCATCTTTACCAAGAAATGATACATTTGGTCCAACTCCATGTTGCAAGTTGCAACGGGTGAAAAAACCAAGAATTCGCTTTTAAATTACTCCGAGATTGCCTGCACTGAAATGACGTAACTATGCCGTAGGTACTTAGGTGCAGATTGCATAAACTGCAGCTGAGGCGCTCTCTGACATTTCGCCTTTGCGACTTTCCCTTGAATGCACATATTGTGAGGCTATAGATGCTTTATGATTGCCTGGTACATGGGTGCCCTCGCTGCCCTTTGAAGGGAAACGATCGTCGATATCCGCATCGTACTTATAGTGATGGTGAAAATAGAAAGGATTTTCTTCCATAATGAGCTCTTGATTTTATAGCAGGTAAATAAAAAACATTCCCATTGGGTCATCCCATGATAGAAGTTGGAGTATTCAGTAAGTATGATTAGATTCATATTACTCCGGAAACTGGAAAATAAAATTTTCTTCAGATAAAGTTTTACAGAATAAATGACAATGGGCGTTTTGGGACCTATGTCCAATAAAGATGAGACATACATCGTTGGATAGCTCTTTTCAAGTGAGCAAAAAAGTATTATGACGAAAAATCCGTATATGTTGTCCATTTTGAAATATATTCGTCGGAAGGAAGTATTTTTCTATGGCATTGCACTCTCTCTCCTGATGACAGTTAGGGCGTAATACACGTAAACACGTATTATTGAAATTGGAGAAATTACTTTCAACTGAGATAATAAACAAATATAATATTATATGAAATATGATCATTTCGTTATAAAAATTAAAAATGAATGTGAAAAACTAACAAAATCATTAAAATTACAGAAATAAAATATAAAAACTTTCAAGGTACGATTATTCTTATTGGACAGTAAATCAAGACTAGCGCTTCCGTTATTCATATTCTGCAAAAAAATACCTTTTCAACGACGTATCACTCATTTCTATTGGTGCTGGTCCCAGCTTCCATATATTGGTGCCCATCATCATTTATTTATTGAGATCAGCCAACCGATTGCATTTAATCAAAAAGTTTTAACTTTAAAGTTTTAAAATATTTATTGGTCTGCAAAACCGACCCGACCAACTTGACCTTTTTCAATATTGATGCTCTATTAATTATTTTAATTATGATTCCAATGCAAATCTTAATTCCCTATGATAGTCACTAAAACTTGATGAATTGACGATACAGTATTGTACGACCTCAAAACCAAGTTCAAAATCATTCCACACACATATCGTGGCGAATCGAATATCGCAATTCCGCTATGTGATACATAGGTAGAACCACTTACTTATTATAAATCTTGTTAGACACACCAACAGCTTCCTAGATAAGACTCAGTGGAACCAATTTATAGTTTATTGTGAAGAAAAATGTCTGCAATCATCGGCCAGGAAGGTAACGAGAGCAATGCGAAATTGCCCCTATTGTTATAGATACAAAGTTAATTTTAGTTTGAGAAGCACCAGGAATGTAGGTAGTTCCGGAGATAGAGAAATACTGTTGAGAAAAAACGTAATGGTTAGGTGTGTCATTGAACCTCTATGCATGGATGCTGAAAACGGCTGATCACGATCACCGTCTAATAACATTCTTATAAAAACCACCTACTTACATGCTGAAGTAGCTTTCAAGACTAGGTAGGTATTGCTTTTCTATATTGAACACATTAATTACTTCTCGAACAAAGTAACCTACAAAAAAGGCATGACCTTTTCCAATAAATCTTTTATTTGCAATCACGGTGTCTTCAACCTCATCCGCTTTGTCGCGTGTGAAACGCAAGGTCGCTAGCTCTCGTCAATCTATGTTGCCTTGGTACCTTGGTTGTTTATCCTATATTAGTAAAACTGTTGTTCTAGTATGGAATCTTGTTCAAATAAGGAATTTCATTTCGAAACAATTTCTTTAAAACCGCAATATAAATGAGATCAAACATTTTAACCGACCGTAAACAATGAATTTACTATCGGTAAACGTGGACAATCAATGAACTTAAGCGTAAAATACTGAAAATACGTGCCTATAGTCTCGTGGCTTTTGTATTTATTTACGGAATTCCTTCCTGCTGTTGCGACATGCATAATTTTGGAAGATAAAACATGCTAACATCTACTCCATTTTGCATAATGAGTGAATTTCTCGCGAGCGTTCCAAATCTATTCTATTCTCTGTGGGGGTGTAAGTACCTGCACCTGGCTCTCTCGAATGGAACCGTTGTGAATATCCCCAAGGTCTAAACTGCCTTCCTAAGCTTGGACCATTTCCCACCACGCTGGTCCACTGCGGGTTGGTGGGTTCACATATCTAGATGTGCTAAATCTAGATACGCAGGTTTCCTCACGATGTTTTCCTTCACCGTAAGAGCGATGGTATACATTGTACTTAAATTCAGAAAATAACTCATTGGTTCATGTCAGTGCCGGATTCGAACTCGCATCTCTGGCGTGAGAAGCGGGCGCTTACCCGACTGAGCTACCACCGTTTCCAAATCTTTCGATAAGCCCTTGAATTCTCCAAATAGAAAAAAATATTTTTTTACTTACTTTTGGGTAGATCATTTATGTAGCAACTGTATAGTGTACATCATATTAATTTATAATAGCTTTAATTTAAAGTTACCCAAGAAAACTGAACAGTGAGCTTTTTTTCTGTGAAATATTTAATTGCAAACATAAACCCGTGTTATTTATGTTTATGATGCAACACGCTAACCTTTCATAGATGCAATTAGAAAAAAATACACCATAATAGATACGATTCAAGATAATCATTCGCAGTCTTACAAAATCCTTGATATTTGCAATCACTAGCAATCATTGCGTACATAGGAACTAGGTTATGTAGGACCTGGCCACAATACACAGGGCTTAGTTCGTTCCCCACGAGGCTATATTTTTTCCGCGTGAACGCGTGTCTTCCCACGAGACGCGACGGAGATTTTTTTCTCAAGAACCAGTTTGCGGCCTCATAGAAACAGTTCAGTCACGCAAACTTCTCCGTTTCTTGATTTATTATGCTCTCTTAAGCATCTTTTGTTTCGCCAATCCGAAAGGGTTTCGAAACGGTAAGCTTCTGAGTGGGATTGCTCTACATAGATCTGTGTCTGACATCGCTCAGACGATTAACGGAACCGGTTCCTCAGGTTTCTACGGACTTCTAATTATGTTGGTTTGGTATTTAGATCCTGTACTGTATGTGTCTCATTTAAACCAGCAGTACGTGAATATTTCGAAGGTCGTCATCATCATTAAAGATTTTTTTTTTTTTTATCTTATTTATTTATAGAGGACATTGTACATAAAATGACGATGTAGCCCTCGTAGGAGCAAAATAAAGTTATGTTACAACAGTTTGTTAACTAAAACTAGGCATATATAACTAATGGTATTATACTATTTGTGTATTTATATAATCAAAAATCACTTATCTTCTAGATTTCATACCAAAGCGAGCTAGTCTGTACAGTAGCCTGGCCTCGTCAGAAAGAGGATAGGCCAGGACACTGTTACAGCCGCCTACGCCATAGAACATTGCATTATTATAGATTTCTTGTCTCTGGGACTCCGTGCGGACACATTCATATAATAAATGGTACACATCTTCAACTCTGCCACATTCATCGCAATTAGGAGATTCCGATTTACGCATAAGGTACGCAAATTTATTCAAAGGAAGATGTCCAGCTCGGAGTCTCAGAGATGTCACAATGTCGGTTCTAGAAAGTATGCTTCTCTCGAACCAGGGACTGCCAAGGGGACTGCACTGAATGGTTTTATACCAAACGCCTTTCTCTAACGAACGCTTATCGAAGTATTCTTTCCATTGAGAGTAACCTGCTGTTCTAATTATTGGAAACATATCGGTAAAGAAAGGAAGGCAATCGAGAACTTCACCATCCATTGAGGCCTCTCCAGCTAATTTATCCACTATTTCATTACCTTCAACACCAACGTGGGATGGAACCCATTGAAATTTAATTTGTTTGCCAGTACTTTCTAACTCCAAAATAGCCGCCAAAATACTATAAGCTATCGGTGTTCCTCGACAATTCGAGGTACAGCGAGCCAAGTGTTGTAAAGCACTTTTGGAGTCAGAGACCACAACAATTTTAGTCTCTACAGTGTTCTTAATGTGTGAAACAGCTTGTTCTATCGCTAAAAGTTCCAGGTACATAATAGAGCAACGCGCCTCCACCCTAAATTTAGAGCTTATGTCTACTTGTGGATCATAAAACGCAATTCCTTTGCTGTCCCCAGTACGAGAA
This sequence comes from Plutella xylostella, assembly GCF_932276165.1. Classification (NCBI taxonomy): domain Eukaryota; kingdom Metazoa; phylum Arthropoda; class Insecta; order Lepidoptera; family Plutellidae; genus Plutella; species Plutella xylostella. The sequence continues at coordinate 1,381,600 of NC_063984.1, read as the reverse complement.
GCATCTGTATACATTTTATAGTGGTAACCATACTTAGAAATTAACATCTCGTTGCACTTATCTTTTAGGATACATTTATTAATGTTTCGTTTTGCTCCGTCAATCCCCTCAACTTCAACACATATTTTTTCTGATAGATTTATACTACTGACCCATGTATTCAACGAGAACATTTCAACTATAGGGCTTGACTGGATGACTACATCTTTGTACTTATTATGAACAGAGACTAGAAGAGGTTTCTTTTTTCTTGCCCAATATGAATTCTCACACAGTTCAGATAATTCGTCCAAGATGTCTATTGTAGGATTGTTTTCTAACGATTTAGAACGAAACCAAAATTTACCAGCTAAATAAAAGCGTCGAACATTTAAAGGAGGCAAACTTAGTTCGCTTTCCATCACATGGACAGGTGTAGATTTTACGAAACCTCCAACTATTCTCATGGATTGATTTTGAATAACATCTAATTTTTGTAAATGATTTTTGCAGCTACTATCATAAATAAAACTACCGTAATCTAATCGACTTCGTATTAATGCTATATACAATCTTCTCATGTGCGTGGGGTGAATACCCCATCCAGGGCCCGATAAACACTTCAAAATATTTAAAAATTTCTGTGTTTTTTGTTGTGTCTCTTTGATATGTCTATTCCATTTTAAGGATCGATCGAGCCACATACCTAAATATTTAACTGAGTCAACTAATTGAAGTGATTTATCTTCGACTATAATATCTACGGGTGTTCTTCTGAAACCTCGGCTAAATAAACAGATTTTTGATTTCTTGTTTGAAATTGACAGGCCCAATTCAGATATTAGTCCACAAAACGTATCAACGGCTCGTTGAATATCATTATTAACACTATTGACGAATTTTGCCTGAGAGTATAATAATAATGTCCTCCTAGCCGAATTTCGGCTACGGCGGCCAATCTCAATTGAGATCAGCCATCTACGCAGGAGTAGATTATAGTGCCCAAGTGTGTGCGCAGTACACAGGAGCACTCTCTGTTCCATCACTCTCATAACCCAATGGGACGGATTGACCGACACGACTGGAGAGAGCTAGGCGCAGGACCGACTGCTTTACATGCCCATCCGACAGCATGGATCGTTTTCACTGTTTCGGACAACAGGTGATCAGCCTTCTATGTCCTAACCAAACTTAGAACCACAATTTAGAAACACAAATTGATGGTCCCACCCGGGAATCGAACCCAGGACCTCTGGGTCATGAAGCGAAGCTTCTACCACTAGACCACAGAGGTAGTTAAAGCAAGCCTGAGAGTATATAACAATATCATCTGCGTATTGTGATACATGTACATTTAAATGATCTATAAGGCCAATAGTTAGTACATTGAACAGTAACGGTGATAACGGGTCACCTTGAGGAATACCCTGACCGGTGAGTCTGTTTAAAATACTTTTTGAGTTTATATATATTTTAAGATTTCTTTCCTTCAGAAACTCCCACAGATAATCGCATATTAAAAAACCCACACCGACACTGTCCAATGTATATAATACTTTTAGAATATTAACATTATTATAGGCACTATCTACATCGAAAAAACACCCTAATGTTATCAAATTTTTACTGAAACCAATTTGTATTCTAGAGGTAATACGGGCCAAACTATCCAAACAAGACTTAGATTTTCTAAATCCTACCGTGTATTGAGATAATAACTGGTTTTTCTCTATGTACCACTCCAATCTTTTATTTATAATAGAATGTAGAATTTTACAAAGACACGACATTAATGCAATAGGTCTAATTGCTGAAATACCCTGACCTTCTCTACCAGGCTTAGGGATTGGAGCTAACAAAATGTTACGCCACTGAAAGGGGATAATACTTTTCTCAAATATCAAGTTATACAAGTCTACTAGTATCTTTTTACCGTTGGATGGAAGGTGTTTAACCATAGAAAATGATATGTGGTCATCCCCCGGACATGTATCAGTAGATTTGATTGAATTTACCAGTTCCTGCAAGGTGATCTTTGATGTTAATTGGTTATTTTGAGATTGGAAGGAGGGTTTATTAGGGCATACATAGTCTGGAGCCAACATATCTAAGAGGGATTCAGCTTTAGCGGTATCTATTGAGGCTCTTTTACTCTTAAAACCTTTAATCCATTTCATTCTCCTCCACATCTCGCTAGATGATATGGAGCTGTCGATAGAGTCACAAAACTGTTTCCAAGAGTTACTTTTAGCATTTCTTATTAAACGTTGAGCCTCTGATATTTTTAATTGTAATATGGATAAGTTATTTGGTGTTGGGTTTTTCCTAAATTTTGACAAAGCCAGCCTTCTTTGGGCAACAATTTTAGATAGATCAGCTGACCAATAGGGTTTAGGTTTGAATTTTTCTTGCCTAATAGGATTGTCACAATATTTTATAATTGGAATATATCATTAAAGATGTCGACGTGATTTGTTAAGCGAATCTTGGTTTCCGTGTCTGCCCCTGTTGTTAATAAGTATATTTTTAATCAGCCGGATTTGGGGCAGTCGTGTCCTGGCCAATCCTCTCACCATGATGTCAAACCATATAGGCTCCAGCAATGGGGTTGCAGTGTTTGTCATTGAGACGCTAAGAAGAATAATTTGATGAATAATACTTCCTAAAGTTGTCGCTCTCTATCAACTCCAACATGCACATATCCTCTTCTCCTCAGGATGACGAAGACGAGGACGACTCGGAGCCGTGCACGAGCCCCGAGGTGCTGGCGCCGCAGCCCTACCCGCGCCACACCGCCCCGCAGCCGCCCAAACCCTGGAAGAGAACCGGTGAGTGTGGACTTTGTTGTGTGTGGCTCAAGGTCACCGCACATATACACGTAACGTAAAGGGATCGCTTCTTTTTTCTTCTGTCAACCAGTAGGACGCGAGCTGGTTGGCAGTAGAAAAAAGAGGCGATTCCTTTACGTTACGGGTATGTGTGTGACCATGACCATTAGGGTGTGCGTTTGACAGAAGAAAACAAGGATGTTGATTTAATGTCACTCTGTAGTCTTTGCACAGGTACAGGTATTTCTGCTTCGGAAATTTGGAATTTGGAATGCAGGGTGCATTTAGGCAGGCGGCTGTATCGAAATAACAAGAGGCTGGTGTTTGGGTTTGATATGTATGTCATGTCAGTTTCCGTTGCAAGTGGCATCAGTTCTGCTTTTGGCCAATTGCCAAATTTCCTGGAAGTACCTACTATATCTCTTCCCCAACGGCAACGAATGGATAAAATATTATATCTGTTACTGGTAGAGACATATTTGTAATTTCCTGAAGTGGCTTGGGTTCGCTACAGGGAAAAGGCAGCAAAGGTAATATGATATCAGTGTAATAAAATGTGGATTATCCCGAGCATTGAAAAGGTTTCTACCGTATTTTGAAAGTATAGAAAGTGGCAAAAAGGCCTGATTACTGACATGGATCTGATATTATAATATTAGAAATATATTTAGGGCCTCTATCATCTCAATATTAGCACACAGCTGGGATTTCACAGAGTTTATCACTTACTATCTTATCTCTTTTATTCCGTACAACGTAAACTCTTGTAAATTTATTAGCCATTATCCATGCACACGCACACCGAGTAGGTCTACACATATGTTTTGTACCTACCTACAATTTTCCGCACAACCTGAAAAACTATTAAAATAGTTCTTTCTATATATAATCAAAAAATATGACTTGTACCTCTGCTCACAAATATTTAACTTCTGACAAAGGTTTGCCACTTTGCCCTAATAAAGTATGGTGAAAAAGCACCCTTTGGGATAAGTTACTGCTTCGTCCCGCCATTTTCCAACGCACAACGTTCTTCGCACCACAACAATCAGCAAATGGTATTATAAGTACCCAGTAATTAACCCAGTCCCTGTCTGTCTGTCAGAGAGCGTGGAGGCGCCGCGCGCGCCGCCCCGCGCCCACATATCGCACGACGAGTACCACCAGTTCTGCGACGAGGCGCTAGAGTGTACGGACCTTTATACGCATGACCTCCTTGCTCGATGTGTAGCTGGCCGCTTACACTTTTTTGTTTGCAGAACTGTTTTTGTTTCTTCTTTTTTTCGGCGTTCTTTATTTGTTTGAAAATGTCTGCATGATTTTTGTCATAGTTTTGTTGGTTTTTAGGTCGTCGTGTTACTTCGTGTTAATTATTGGTTTTTTTACGGACTTATCGTCTTAAATTATGAATTATATCAAGTAATTTAAGAGATCACTTTTAAATCCTCCATGACGAATATTTTGATTTGCGTCAGAAATTACCTTTTACGTAAATTTTCCGCTATTTGTTAGACCTTGAAAGTTATTCTGTTATTTTTATAGCTTTCAGTGCTTACGGCTTACAAAAGTTTCGACATTTAAAGCCGAGTTTTATTTTGTATAAAAGTTCCAATTTTATTTATTTTTAGCAACATTTATACATGTTTCATGTTTAGCCTCAATTTTAGTTATAGAATTTCAGTGCTTACGGCAGCCATTAGTGTGTAAACTAGTAACATTTACCTAATAGGAATAAATATTACTATTTTTCAAGGTCATACAGTCCCTAATTTATATTAATTATATACGTAGATAAAAGTTATAAAAAATATGACATTAGTACAGTTGAGGTCTGGTATGGTACCTTACCGACTGAAAGTTCAGCTACAAAAGCGGGTTTTCACGATAAGAGTAGGTACCTCCGCACTCATTGTGTGACTTCGGATGCTATCGTGGTAATAATATCATTATCGAGTTAACCCTCCTTAAGGCTTCCTCCACTAGAGCGAAGTGGAGTAGTGGAGCGGTGTGCGAGTTAGACCAATGAAATTGCATGAACAGAGTTATTATGCAATTTCATTGGTCGATATCGCACACCGCTTCGCTTCGTCGCACCGCACTGGTGGCCATCATCTCTATATCCTCTTCCAACCATTCACTGACTCCCGTTCTCATCTCTCCATTACACCTCCACAGCATACGACCTGGCGACGCAATGTCCGTCGCGGCGCGCGTCCATGCGGCGGCACACCGTCGCGCACCCGCACCCCGTGTGCACCTCGGGCGAGGGGGTGCACTCTCTGCCGCACTCCAGGTAGCTATTGGACTTGTTTATTAAAGCCCGTATGTGTCCACAGCTGATCATAGGTCCCTGGAGCCTAAGAAGCGCAGCCACAGTCTGTCCACGGACTTTCTCATCCAGCCACTACCGGCTAATGTGTCTACGAAAAGGTCTAGTGGATCGGAGGGAGTTCCAGTCTGTTTTTGATCTCCATTCAAAAACTCATTATTCTTCGTAACTTTTGGGGTATTTTTATTAACTATAATTTCCCCTCTCTAAATGGCATTCATAAGAAGCAACAAAATTACATTTAGAAGAAAACCACATGACCAAAACAGAAGCCCTCGACAATCCTTAAGCAGCACTACCAATCTGTTAAACATCTGTCTGCTCTTAACTTAGCAGCTTATCATTGCTGTAACTACTGAACCCTTCTCTCCCCAGGCCGGGGTCCCGCGCGTCATGCGCCGGCGCAGCCTCGCTCGCCAGCAGCGACGACGCGGCGCTGGGCGAGCTGTCCTGGTCGCGGTCCTCGTTGCAAGACGAGCTCATCAAGTCGGTTAGTGGCAGCCCCTGCAACCCGCATGTGAGTAGCGCTAGATGTTATTAGAGGTTCACGGTGAAAATGAATTTTTGAAAGGTATTTCGTAATATCTTTGATGTTTTAACTATTATTGTGTATGTAGTTTAAAATGTTTGTTTAGATATGTTAGTAGGTATATTTACAGTTCATTGGATGTGTAGATTAGACATTCATTCCATAAATTAAAGTAGTTACCTCTTTTACAAGTGATTAGATTCCAATCTGGAACACTTGTATTTTTATAGCATTACATTCCCATCACCTCTTTACAGAAACAATTGTAGAGTATAATTATTATTGATTTCATCCATTGTATCCTGGGTAGTTTAGAGTTATTTCTGTCATTTAGCCGCATTAGTTACTCCATCATTACTATAGTACAGTATCATCATCATCATATTCATCATCATCCAATATCTCTTTTTCCATCTAGTAGTAGTAACTCCGTTACTGCAACATTATCATCAAGTCCAACCAATTTCTATCCCAACCCTAACCCTCCACTCCTTCCAGAAACAATGGCAAGACGCGATGATGACGAGCGATCTAATTTATAAAATTACCCTTTTCTCATTTAACCTCATTAGTATCTCCATCCTTACTGTAGCACCAGTACTCGTAGTATAACCTAACCACGTACATTATCTCCATCATCAACCCTTCACTCCTTGCAGAAACAATAGCAAGACGCTAACTTGACGATCAATATTATTAATTGTCTAGTTTAGAGAATTTCCATTTTATTATTTAGCTAGCTCCATTTGTCTCATTACTCATTAGTAATTCCATAATTACTGTTTCATCATCAACTCCCACCCGATTTCACTCCCCAACCCTAACTCTCTCCACTCCTTCCAGAAACAATGGCAAGACGCGATGATGACGGACGACCGTCTGTCCCTGACGCTGGAGGAGATCGTGCACATCCGCTCCGTGCTGACCAAGGCGGAGCTGGAGGTGCTGCCGGTTGAGGGACGGGTGAAGGAGGATGTGGAGAAGAGAAGGGTAAGTTTGAGTTCTCAGGGTCCTTGACAAAAACAAGAGCTAGGTTAGGGACTTTTGAGGAATTCTTCTTATCGTGTCGATGTTGGTAACAAACACAACAGCTACGGGTTTGATATCGTTGTGACCGGATTAGCCAGCCAGTCGGTGCTGACATTGTTTATCAAAGATGTTGAGAAGAGAAGGGTGATGAATTGTTATCTGATCCTTGATCTTGACAAGAGCTAGGGTTGGTCACCGCTGTGAAAGAATTAGCTGGTCAGATCTGGTTTGATATTCTTAGCGTATCGGCACAGATAACTAAATGGTGTCGGTGACCCTAGTCAACTACTGTAACTTAGTGAAAGCATAAACCACACACTAAAGTTGTACGTCGTCGCTAACTAGGGGCGATAGACATACAGTTCTCCCATATTAATAATGCGCATGCAAATCTTCGCAAACTGTCGTATTCCCGGAAACACCCGAATCATTGAATCGTAAGAGCCTTAAACAAAGCACTTGCATTTTGATCCTTGTTCGAAAGAAATAGTAGTCAATATCATGTGTACCTACATAATCGAAAACAATTTGGGCGGTCGGTGGCTGTCACCGATCAGTCAAAGGTCTCAAGGTCAAGATCAGTATTACTTTTGTGGAGTTATAAAGAGCTGCAATTACACATCGTTCTTGTTTTTTTTTTCAAATGTGAATTTAATTTCAACTTTAATTATTTTTGACGACGCCTTATTATGAGGCACATTTAAGAATAAAATATACGTCACATTGATATACTTTACTTTGCCAATAAAGCCACGCCCAAAAGACCAAGTTTGTAATTGTAATATTATTGTGAATGATCAGCGCTGTAAAAACTGAGATTTTAATGTAAACCTGTGTTTGAAATCCATATTTCTTCTTCTAATATAAACCTTGTGTTATTCAAACCTTATTTCATCCATATTAACACCAGCTTGAGTAAGACATTTGAAAGGTACTGTAACAAGTCGTTTCGAAGTAAATTTTAATATTATGACAATATTATGAATTATAGACTCAAATTTCGTTACTGATAAATCAATATCTCTTTTAGCACCAAACACATAAATCTAAAAAAAATGCATGAAGAAAATGCACTTAACCACTCTAAATACATATCGTTTTCTGGCGCTCGGGAAATACGGCCGCTGCCGAACAATGGCGAAGATTTCTATGCGCATTATCAATTTTGGGGAACTGTACTTACCTTTAATTATTTTCTGTACTTATTTTGGCGTTGTTCCTTTTTCAGGTGTGCTTTTTATGTTTGAAGACACGCTTCGGTATTTTTGGACCTTGGGGACAAAAGTGTAAACTATGCAAAAAGACTGTCTGTCAGAAGTGTTGTTCAAAGGTAAGTGTATAATAATATTTCCTAATGTAATTATACTCTTAAATGGGATATTTCCGTTCAGTTAAATATTTACTTTTTTCCTTCAGGCTCTGTCAACATCACTTGGGTCAATATCAACCATTTCATGCCTAATTTGTAATAATTTAGTAAACTAATGAACAATCGACCTATTGACTAACTCTAGTGTACAACTATAAGCTTTAATACTGATAAACAGTATAGTACCAATATATTTTAGATGCATTTGTTTATCCACTTCCACTAGTTTCAGTACAAACATAAGCTTTAACCCCAAACTGATGTTTTAGTTTCATCCACCATAGTCATAGGTGGATATTTCGATGTTTTATTTATCTACCCAAACTGGCATATGACTCTTTAAAACTGTTGTAAAAACTCGGAGGTACCATAGACAGACAACAAGTATATTCAAAAAAAGTTATAAGCTACTAACAACCCATCGTGTCTCTACTCTCTCCCCACTATTAAACCAAATCTACTCCATGGTACCAAAATAAAATGGATGGAAGAATATTCAAGCAATTATTAGAACTACCACAATCCTCCGTGTCTCTAAGTACTTCAATGTCTACCAGGACAACATAAAATAAAACGTTATTCAAACCGCTCTAAGTTACCCCATGTCTGTAATTCTACTTCAATGTACCAGGACAACAAAACACAGAACGTAACTCCAGCCGCTCTAGTCCCCTCATGTATCTCAATGTACCAGGACAACATAACACACAACGTCATTCAAACCGCTCTAGTTCCTCCATGTATCTCAATGTACCAGGACAACATAACCCACAACGTCACTCCAACCGCTCTAGCCCCCCACGTGTCTAACCCCTCCCGCGCCCGCCTAACCTCTCAGATGCGGATACCGACGGAGCACTTCGCGCACGTGCCGGTGGTTCTGCTGAGCCCCTCGCTGCTGCCGTCGCCGGAGGAGGAGGCGCACTCCACCTTCCCACGGAGCCTGATGTCGAGGCTCGTCGCGCCAGATCATACGGTTAGTATACTATTACTAAAGGTTTACACGTAATGTAGGACGCCCTCCGGCTAGATGAGCTTGCGAAAGGTGGCTGATTATGATTGGATGCGGAAAGCTATATATCGCATCCAGTGGCGTGCTTTGGGAGAGGCCTATGTCCAATTATCCAGCAGTGGACTGCTATAGGCTGATGATGATGAAAGGTTTATACAGCAGGTCATCGGGTGGATTTGATTGACTTTCGACTTATACTAGCCTTTTTGGATCATTTAATCTACACCATTCTATACGGTAAAAGAAGAGAATGTGGGTGAATAAAGCCACTAACGGCTTACTAATTCTTGATTGGACGAATGCTTCGGAATATCGGTACTATTAGGTACTGCACGTTTCTAATCCCATCCCATCTGTGCACTTTGCGATTGTTATGGTTAAGTTTATAGAAGAAAAGCATAATGCAAAGTTTGGAATCAGCTTCCATTCCAACATCGTTGAAGAATGTTGGTGAAAGAGCAAGACGTAGACTTATCTGGGTGAGGATATGAGCTCATCAGATTTAACCCCTCACATCCCGAGAAATCATTATGTATTGTGTCTGGTTTACCAATGTACTCCCTGTAGCTAAAAATAACTCTTATTCCCAACAGAGCCTAGTCGAGAACAGCGTGGGCAGTGCCCCCAACAGCCCGGCAGCCGTCAGACGGGCGGCGGCCGCGCATTCGGCCCCAGGCTCGCGCGGCGGCTCGGCGCTCGGGTTCAGCGACCACCTGTCGCTGCCCCCGCCGGCGATGTCACGTAGTGTGGAGGGGCCCGAGAGCATGCCTGTGACAGTGGTTAACAGTGGGACTTTGGATCGGAGGTAATTAGACTGAATATGGAGTAGTGTATTGTAGTGTTTGCCAGCGCCCCCATTTATATCTTCAGATTTTACTGGTATGAAAGCCCCTTTTCGTTCATTTAGCGTCCAGTTAGAGAGGCCAGCGTTAGTTGTCGTGAGGAATGGATTAGCCAATCTTTCTATAGTCCAGGGTTCACAGCGGGTATAGTTTCCTTTCATACACCCTTTCGAATAAAACAGCTCCAATGTTTATCAACTTTTATCGAATAGAAGATGTGAAAATGGTTCGTGTTTATCCCAGATCTCCCTACCATCTTCTAACCCACCTGTCTCCCCCCAGAGCGCGCTACGGGCGCAGCGCAACCGGCGTGGCGGCGGCGGAGCGGCTGCGCGGCGTGCAGATGGCGGTGTGCCACGACTGCAAGGCCATGGTGCTGCAGATCATCAAGTCATCCCGCGCCTCGCGATCCGCCTCCCGCGACCGCGCGCTCCGCCATCTCACGCTAGACCTCGCGCCCGTCTACACCGCCGAGTGTTAACCAATCAGCGAGCTCTGTGGGGTTTGACCTTGTCACGCCGCCGAGTGTTAGCCAATCAGCGACCGCCGTGGGGTTTGACCTTGTCGCGCCGCCGAGTGTCAACCAATCAACGACCGTGGTACTGATACCTCAGTGGTTTTCGACCTATCGCTCAGTGATAGAGTTCTAAATTGTGAGGTGGACTTGTGGTTAACTGCTGAGCGACCGTTCGGCTGCTGGGATTGCTTTGGAGCGGATATGTGTGTAAAAGCAATGTATTTACTGTACCTATGTATCGTTATTATAGGTGTTATCATCGTGCGCCTCTTCCAGATTATAATAATATAGCTCATATGCAAACTTTTCGACCTAACAGTAAATGATATAGTTACTACCATTTGTAAACTTCATCTTAATTTAACATAAAAATTATAGATCGTTTTGACATTCCTAAAATTTAAAATTCCTTCTTGACATATTTTTTTATCCAAATTAAACCATAGTCTCAATATTTATACAAAAAAGTTATATACAGAGGTTTTACTAAACTCCCGAGCTTCGGACGGTTGTGCAGGACTTGCGGTGGTTCTAGGCGAGCTGGATCTAGGCATCCTAGGTATCCCAGACTTTGTTTTATATTCGTAGACCTACTGACCTATTGACAATACTCAATGACCTTTGACACACCAAAATTAATTCCCTTTTTGTTTATCGCACAAAAATATAATATTCTAACAAACTATTTATAAAATGTAATGTCAAAAATATATAACAAGTATATTTATTTACTAGTGAGTAACTAATAAAAATCCTAATGAGATATTTAAATGTTATATTCCTAAAATACTAAAATATATTTTCTCACGTAAATACAAATATAGTATGATATATCTATCTATATTTTTCCCCAAATGATATTATACCGAAATGTTGTATTTTCCCAACAATAATGTACTGTGAATCAATATGTGTCTTTAAATGATATATGAAAAAGAGGAGATATTTTTATTTACATTATTTGAAAGTGTTAAAGTATTACAATATTTATCCCACTGAAGTTAAAATTTATAAGCTTGCACTGAACTACCCCAAATGTATGAAGAATCTGATTACTGAAATTAAGCCTAAATTATCAGAAATTGATTCAATTATGCCTGATACGAACGGTAAGTATCAAAACGAACTTGTACTTTAAAATAGAACTCATAAACACCTTTCTTGTGCCATATCACCTATAATGCTATTACAATACAACTATCGCTAAAGCCGCGACACACGGGTAACTTAGGCAAGCTGGCTCGAATATAATTTTCCCGTGTGTCCGTGAATAAAAATATATACCTACTTAATTGTAATAAATACATTTATTGTAAACTTGCACAATCTTACACCGAAGAACACCTCCATTTTAATGTAATAATGTTAACAGTAGGTAAGTGATATTTATTTAATTTTGCGAACCATTTCTTTGTACTTTTAAGAAGCATTTTTTTTTATTTAAGTAGGTACCTACTAATGAAATTTTACAAAAAAGCTATTGTATTTTTTTCTTAAAGTTGCTTACTGAAAAAAATCTTTTCATTACTCTTTATCTAACAGGTACCGTATATCAATTTGAGTATAATATTTATGTTCCTATCATGTAAGCAGTCAGGGTTGACTTACGCCCAAGTATTCTCTCTTAAATATAGTTTTAGTTAGATGTGTAACATAAATTATTTTGCCAAATAATGTAACCACATTCCATTGTTGTAAATATTAGTTTCATTGGTATATTTCTCACTTAGTTGTACTTATCTACTTAATACGTACTAATTTTCTAACTGCCAGATCAGCCACTTTTTGTCTTGTCAGAGTTGAGCCACAAAAAGTGGTTTGTCTACAGAGGCTCTTTGTAAAAGTTTTTTTTCTTCCAAACTAAAGTACTTAAGTGTTTCCGAGTTATAGTATCAGTCTTAGTTTGGCAGAGAAAAATATATTAATTTAATGATTAAGCTTGGTTGCCGTTAGAATAATAAAATCAACTTACTTCAAGTATAATTTTCTACCGTAGTCCCTCCGTTATGTTATTTCACTCTACCAGTATGTTGTGTTACCTAAAATGTGTACTTTTAAAATTTTAACTAAGCCTCCCTTTTGATATTTCTATGAATGTAAAAGTTTGATTGGAATCATCATTAGTTTTTTCAACTACCTACTAAATAAGTATAATCAAATAAGTGAATGTTTAAAACCCAGTTGCGATTCCTGTAAATGTGTGTAAAAACTGTAGTCTATATTAGATGTTACGTAGATTGTAACCGTTAAAGGCATATTAAAATAAAAGAAATGAAAAGTAAATAACAATAATTAAAAATTATTACAAATCACTAGATATTTTATTGAAATCCTTTTACTATTTAATTTGGAGATGTCTAATTGAAGATGCTCAACTTTATGCGGCATTCAAGCAGCAGTTAGTTCCTATTAAAATGTCTAGATCATCTAGATGTCTAGAACCACCTGGCGACGTAAGGTCCCCATGGTGTTGCTCTATTGCTCGTGAGACACTAACTAAAGGGTAGTGAGAATAAAAAACACCGTTTATATTTTAGCAACAATTTTTTATTAATTTCAGATCAGGATTTCACATCGAAATAAACTGTCGTGTTCATATATCTATGTGATTTATACCTAAAAAGGTACAAGTTGCAGGTAGGTAGTAGGTATCTTTGATATAATCAACTATTTTATTTAAACTAAGCATTTAGTAAGGTAAGTTAGTGCATGTCCGACAGTTAATTGGAAATATAAATAAAAGTAACACATATTAGATTAAGCTAAACGTAACGAGAAAATGTTCTACTTTACTCGACACGAGTCTAAGGAAATATGCCAAAAATAATGAAAATTTCGCTAGGAAAGAATAAACTTATTTGTAGGTACCCCAGTACTTTTGTCATGAAAGTACAAGCCCTGAAAATGTCACTGAAGATGTAAATTGTAATTTTGAAGGACCGGTTCATGACAGGATGTACGTAGGTATACCATAGTTTCCGATGCATAATTTTGAATGGAACGAGCATCAAGAGGCCTAATTTCAGATTGGGTTCATCTTCAGTGACACACACCAGCAGTTACTGTACATTTCCAGTACCTGAACTAATTTACTTATTAGTACTTCACATTTATACACATAATAAATCCAACCCGCTCAACCGTTCCTAAACTATAAAATTCAAGTTTCAAAAAATGAAGTCTAAAATATGAAACTAATAAAATGTCTGATGTAAAATCACAAATAGTGCTATATACTTAGTACGTACTGAATTATACTTTTCATCGTAATATATATTAAAAAAGTCGCTTAATAATCACAGACAATCACTTCCCTTTTACAGACACAGACCAACGAACGTTTTACTAAGCTTCAAAATTCTGCTACGTACAAAAACCTACTTAGTTTTACAACCATCTGGTTTACAAAAATTTACACTTATCCGACCTATGTCCCGTCTAATAATTCTTATGTTACCTTCCGTTATTTACATGCTGACATCCTCATCATACTTTACCCTTGTTCTCCATTACTTACCAAAGAATAATATATAAAAACTAAAGCTTAAACATATACATAGTTTTACATAGAGAAATACATCCCCTTGCATGTTCGCTCGCGGGTGGACCACTCACTCGGTATACTTTGTACTCTCCCACAGTGCCTAAATCTAAAATTATATATTTAGTGATGTACCAAATTTTGGCAACATTTTACATAAATTTCGATACAATAATTTTAATTTGTACTGGCAGTAACTCTTAAGACTTTCAGAATTTGTACTTTAGTTCTTGAGGTAAGAGAGTGCTCGTTGTCTTTTACTGTATTTTTTTTTATAAATTTTATATTTTTTTAGTGTAAGTACACGCACACAAAGATGACACCGAGACCAGATAACGACACCGAGATACGCGATCAGAACTTAACAAGAGATGAGTAACGTTAAACACGTAGGTACGTACAAATACTAGGTAAGTATAGATGTTCTATATACAATACACTTATGAAATCTTTGTAATTCGTGTAAATCCATTCAATTTAGTGCTGTATCGTTTACTTTCAATATATTATATAAAAATCTTATTTATTAGTTTAACGTACGTACAATTTTGACTATTTAGAGCCGATGAAACGATGAGACTTCCCTAATGAATAACAGAGTATGACAATAACTTTATCTAGCTGCCCTCCGGCCCGAGCTCAACTCCAGACATCGGCTTTCCATCGGGAGCAGAACGGATCTGGCACTCCGTTGATATAGCTGAAAAATAAGGTGGTATTCTCAACCTTATGTCTACAAGTGGAGGAACCTCGTCAGACTCGGAGACGACACATACCTTCGACCCCCTGGCAGTGCGAGAACTGTGCGTTCCGCTGGGCAGTGTACGTGGGCTATTCTTATGAATTCGAAAGTGAGCATTATCATTAAGATACTTAACTTTAACATTTAATCAAAGAGAACATGTAAGTATTTATTTTACCATCAAATTCGTAGCTTGCTGCGCGGCGGCGCGGCGGGCGCGGCGCGGGGCCACCACTCCGTACTGTACTCGCTTAAAAATATTCCTGTTCCGAAAAAGTGCTACTACGCATTCTTAAATGTCAATTCCTTAAATAATTTACCTAAATTTAAATTCTATTTCTTTTAAAAAACATTAAAATACAATGGACGGGTGTAACTTGTTGAAAAACTAAAAAGGAAATCATAATCTAAAAGGGATGGGGAGGAAACCAAAACGGAAACAAAAGAAAATAATTTTGTTATTTTTTTAATTCGCAGAAACCTAACAAACAATAGTTTTTTTCTCATTTTCATCTTCTTAAAACTTAATAACATCTAGGCAACATAAAAAGTAACTGGGAAAAATAATAAAATTATAGGTTAAAAAAATATTTTATACTCCGGGGAGTGAAGGATAGGTACATTTAGATTACATAATATTGACTTGTGGCCGAATCCCCTCACCGCTTGTGATTCAAAATGAGGTAGAACATCAATGAGATTATTACATCTAACTTAACTAGCTTACTTCTAGATGTAAACAACTACCAACTCAGTGTATATTAGAGGTAGAACATAGGTTTAATAGATTTATTCGACAGAACTGGCCACATCGAGTATCTCAGTTACCGAGTTGCTCAACTCTTTCTGGTTGTCGAGTCACTGAGTCGCTGAGTTACAGAGTTGCCGAGTTACCGAGTTGTCGAGTCACTGAGTTGCTAGCGCGCCACACACCACTACCTTGCAGAGATTCAAACGTTTCTTTACTGTCCTATGCATATACTTGTTACTGAACGACCTTATTTATACCTTCAATATTTAACACAAAACATCCAGCTTTTAAATATTAATAGTGAGTACATAAATATACGTTTAATTTACTCGTATATATATAATTTTTATCTGTAATAATTAAAATCTTTTATTACTAAATTGAATCCTGAGGTAGCATATTTGTACTTTATTTTTTTTTTACTTTTTGCTTCTCGCTTACACACTAAGATTTTCACGTGTTTTTTTTCATATAAAAAATCTACATTACAGCTAACTTATGACTAAGTTAAATTCCTGGAGGTAGTTTAACTTACACTAAGTGGCTGCTACGCGTTTGACATTCATTGCAAACAATATTACACATATTATAATTAACATTTACTTATTAACTTTGAATGTGAAATCACGCGCAGCCTGTGACGGCAGAGGGTCACCGTACCCGTAACAATCTTTGGCTTTACCATCACGACACTTCGCGATAAAAAAAACTAAAATTAAAAAAGCTAACCTAATTATAAAAAAAAACGAGCACGAGCAAATTAATGATTTCGTAACTTTGAGCAGCAAAATATTGAACGCCTAGTGCTTAAAACAAATCCGAAACAAATTTCTCGAAACCCGCAAGAAATAATTGAAAATGTTACTTAAAAAAACGTCCAAATTTAGTTTGGATCGTGTCCAGAGTTACAGCCACAGAGTTCGGGTGATCGCCACAAGTCAAACGGATTGCAATACACCGACAATATAGTGATAACCTCATCACATCAAACACATCGTAACGCCTAGAAATCACTAGAATATAGCGTCTACTGAACAAACTTAGGCGAATGATACACATATTACTGACAACAGATCAGACATTCACCCAAAGTTGATTATTTTTAATGTGAGAAATTGACTGTTTCAAGATTGTAATCTAAAATTTGTACCTTATGTTTAGAAGAAAAATCGAAATATTGATTTCGCCACAGCTAACCAACTTGTCAACCGCTCGTAACATCATCTTAACTCTAAAACCCAACATCGTCCTACGACTTAATCAAAAAATCCAATAAAAGCTAATAATGTGATGCATTAATGCCAATTATATATGTATCACAAAACATTAAATGTCGAAAATAAATCACAACTATGAATTTTGAATTCATAAGAAAACGCAAAAGACAAAATAAAAGTTTTAACTTTCATAACATAATGTTAACAATTTATAATTGAATTAGCAAAACATTTTCGACTTAATTTAAGACATACCAATTAAAGAATAATGCCAATTGCAAAATAATTAAATTAATAAAGGTAAGATTAAAAAATTACACCGTTTAAACGGTAACTTATTCACGCCTTAATAATGTTACGACCGAGGGTTCCTGTCCCAAAGTTTCAGAAGGTATCACCTTTCAAACCAACAGAGAGACCACTTCCAGCATGCACTCCTTGCCTGCAGGAGCGGTCTCTCACATCATGTCCAACCGACAGCATTCGCGACAAGAAATCAATACAGATTCACAGAGGTTTTTAAATGAATCAGCTCTACATAAGTCACAATTCGACGTTATGATTATTCAAAAACAAAGTCAAACACTGATTTTGAACTATCTCTGATTGATCTAAAACACCATTATAGGAATATTGTAGAGGAACATTGTATAAAGATATTTAGAAAGTTTATCCTGTAAATATTGTGTCTGTACTGTAAGAATATGTAGGCAGATTTTTAAATTATTAGATTTCGTTTGAACTATTTGACTGAAAACATTTTGTAAAGAAATAAAAAAATACCTTATACTGTCATGAAAAATAACGGATCCCTTACTGGCAAAGGTCTCTACGAAACATTTACGTATATTTTGACCATTAAAAGATAACTAAAACGCTTTCTTCATGGCGTTAACAGAAACTAAAATATAAAAACTGAGTCTTTGTAAGCATGTCTCTTCATAAATATATTTATTAAGTGTATCCTAAAGTATAAATATAATAAATATGAATGCAACGTATTCCTAAATATCAGGAATATAACACACAGTCGCTACATTCACACTCAACAAAAAAATATAATTGCTGTGAACTTAAAAATGAGGATTATTTGGCACTGTCCCTCCGGCTCGCAGGGCGCGGGCGACCGGCGCGGCGCCACACAACATATAATACAACAGTGGCGCCGCCCCCGTCTAGCAATAAAATAATTATTCTTTAACCTCAAACTGGTTGCACTTGAAATGACTAGGAATATTAAAGTGTATGTAGTGGACATTACCTAAATGCACGAGCATTATTCAATAACAAACAAACTCACAACGGAATGCTAACATCGACACCATCTCCTGGAAACATATAATTATTTGGTCTCAATAGAAACATCCGCGTCTGATTATTATTAATTTAACAGAAACTAACTTTACAAAATGGAGTTGTAACCACAATCATGCGTCGAATCTCACATGCAGTAATGTATAACACGATTTTACCTAACTACTTATGTATCTAGAACTTTGTACTTGGTACAAAAGTAATCCGTTACTGTCAGTATAAAACCTGCTGAATCTTTCGTTTTCATGCGCGTTATTCTCCAAACGACAAAGTGGCAAAATAATTACTGAATGTTCTAAAGTCCTGTTCTATTGTATCACAGATATGTTTCGAAAATGCTCTATGGAAATTGTAAAATTAAATAATATAAGATCTATTGAAGTTAGGAAATGCTTCGTGTAACAAAGTTAAGGTGGAAATGATTTTGCCACAATGAGTCTGTAA
Source organism: Plutella xylostella (assembly GCF_932276165.1). NCBI lineage: Eukaryota > Metazoa > Arthropoda > Insecta > Lepidoptera > Plutellidae > Plutella > Plutella xylostella. The sequence continues at coordinate 1,363,157 of NC_063984.1, read as the reverse complement.
CGCGTGTCTCAACTTAGGCCAAGGCGGTTACAACATTCTCCTAGTATTTACATCTGCTTAGCCTGTGACCTCAGTCTCAACTTGTACTCAAAGATCCATAGCCCAGGTATTCGCTACGATATAACACGCCAAAGAGCTTTAAAGACCAATTCGTTAAAAGGTAACTTTCATCGCACAGTCAACTGGACAAATATCTTACTATAATAGAAGGTTTCGAACCAAAAAACAACGAGGTAGGTTAAACTGAACGAGCAGAGAAGGTGCGACAGGTACATGTTTTAGAAACGGTACCACAGTTATACATAAAACAATGAGCAACTATTCGAAGTCACACTTGATTAAGTAACAATTATCGCACAATAATCGAAAAAACCTTAAAGAACCTTAAGATCAAAAATTGAGGTAGATACCGTTACAATAATATGCTTCAATGAGGTATTTTTATTGTACGCTTGTTACGAGAGAAGTCGGGCCTCGGCCCGGGGAAGAGAGTAGAGGTAGTTCGGTTGACGGAGGATTTCTTTTAATAAGTTGGTGTTTCTTACTGCGTGTGGTTGGGCAGGGTCTGGACCGGCTGCGGCAGGTGGCCGGGCGTGACCTGGTGGCGGTGCTCGCGCGCGATGTGGCGCCGCACGGTGTTGTTGCGCGTGAAGGTGCGCGAGCAGTGCGGGCACGGCACGCGGATGCCCTGGTGCCGCTGGCGGATGTGCGCGCGCAGGTTCGTCTCGTACCCGTACAGCCGCTCGCAGTACGGACACTTCAGCTTCTTGCCTAGAAAATGGAACGATGATAGTCAAAATCAACCGTCGCATTACAAAACCATTTGCTTCCCACTGCCAGGAGGAAACCATAACAGCAATAGTCGACATCAACCACCATGATAAAGTTGTAACACAAAACTGCCATGCGACGTCACACTACAAATCCGTCTGCTTAAGACTTCCATATGGAATGAGGTGATTAGCTGGTTTACGGGCTCTAACACTGACTTATATCTGATATCGATGTCTGATGTCTGATCAAATGATGTTGAAAGTTACCGTCAGCAGTAGCGATGCCACCAGACTTGCTGGTGATGATCTTGTGCGGCCACAGGTCCTGGCTGGGCTTGGGCGGCACCGGGGATGTGGGTATAGTCTTGTCGTGGTAGTTGGTCGTCGGCATGGGAGTCACGGGCGGAGGCGAGTAGTTGTTCCCGCCTCCAGCGTGATAGTCATTCTCGCTTTTAACCCGAAGATCTGGAAGGAAGTAGAAAGGGTATGTTGGAAACTGTAAACGATATCTTTAATCATATTCTTCGATCATGGCAGAATAAACTGTATACGTTATGTGAAGGTCATATTTGATGACAAACTGAATTCCTTTAAGAGAGTCAGAAGATTGATCTACTTATTCAAGAATCTACGTCACAGCCTGGCTTAAAGGTTTCGTATCCTTACCTTCAGCGCCCTGATCGTTGGAGAGGCGTTCAATCATTTCGTCGTTGACTGATCCGCTGCGTTCGTAGCCGTTGTTCTTGATCTGGTTGCCGTGTGTGGAGGTGCAGTCTGCTGGAGCGTCGTCGGCGTAGCGGCCGCCGGCGCCGGGCGACGAGCGCGTGTCCGGCTCGTCCGCCACGCTGCCGCAGTGGGATGATGAAGAGCTTTGTCTGGAAGGGATTGGAGGAAGAGGTCACTTGCAGTCCAGTGTTTCGGGTATCGGTATCTAGTTAGAAGCAGGATGGTCGCTTAATAGCGCAGAAACTTTAAACTGACTTGTGGATGGTAGCTCCCCAACCTTTGGCAATCTGCTATCATGCAGCAACAAATCCCTGATTAAAGCATACCTGTAATTCCTAGCATGTGGGCTCTGAGAGGGCGAGGGTTTGGGCGCGGCGGGTCGGCGGTGGGTAGACGGGTGCAGCGGCACGTGGGCCGGTGGGGCGTAGCGCCCAATGGACCCACCACTCCCGTGCAGAGGCAGGCTGTATGACGGCATGATGGGCGCAAACGTCGCGGTGTGAGACGGAGGGCCAGACTCCTGGACCTCGCAGTTTCCAGAACCGGACACTGGGCTGGTCTTGATGCGAGTCTGACGGTCTCCGGACGATTGTTGGGTTTGTTGCTTCATCCAGCCGTCTTGAGACATCTCCATCGATAGCCCTTTTACCTGGAATTGAAAAGATATTTCATTTATTTATTTTCATATAGTATAAATAAGTTTCATTTGTTTGCCATGTAAAGTATGGTAAAGTAGTAGTAGGCTATGTAAAGTAGGGTAATCATTATTTAAGAATGTCCAATTTATATCTTTAATCCACGATAATACTCCTTAAAAACACAATTTGGTTACCTACTTGTGTTTGACAATGTAAAAACGCGCTCATACGCATAAGTAGCAAACTATTATGAGTATACAAAGCGTTTGAATGCAAAGATGGCCTTGACATCAAATTGAAATGTAAATAGGTGAGTTTCAGCACCAATACTTAGACAAATCGTTGTGTAACAATATCAAATTTAAACATTGAACGACGGTAATTCAGCGAAGCGCTTCCAATATTGTATATTTTATTCGTATGTGCCCTGATAGATAGAAGAGTTATAGGTTTTTTATTTATTTATTTATTTATAAACACTTTATTGTATAATAATAAAAACAGTTACAAAAATGGACTTAAAAGTAGTAAGTATATACAGAGGCGGGTTTTTAATAGTATTAATTCGATGCCTAATAGGTACTAGGTCGTACCTCTGAAGGTTTCTATTTTAATGTATTGAACACCTGTAAAACTTATGGATGCAATAAATGACTGAGTTCTTTTTTTTATGTTTGACTGAAAAAAATCGCTATTGAGCCGTAAGTCAGGACGATATTTTTTTATAGCAATTTGTTAAAAAAAAATATATCTAATAGTGTCAATCCATACCTGCAGATTCTCTCCGCTCTTAAGGAAGCTAGACAGAGCGTCCTGGCTGACATGTACCTCTCCCTTGTACATGAACTCCAGCAGCGCCTGCATGTTGTCGGCCGTGGTGGCCTCCAAGATGACGTAGCACGCGCCCGCATGGCTCGGCGGGGCGGTGTCGAACAACTCCTGGAAGTGTTTACTGCACGCCGCCAGAATCACCTTGTGCGCTTTGAATTGACGCCCTGGAACAATGAGAGGGTTTTCTTATCGTTGTGTCTTATGACAAAATAATCTTCCGAGGCACCGAGATTGAATTTAGGTTTTGGGGAATTCACAAAGTAAACTTGTGGCGAATTTTCCCACATAGCACCCAGCTTAACGATAGATGCATACTGCACCTTCTCTGTACTTATAATCCTAGTATTTTATTACAATATGTAAAGAATGGAAGCTAAATCGACGCATAATAATCTGCGAGTACAATAAAATTTAGAAGTAGCCACGTGCTCGCCTCCCACTCGAATTATGCTCGTAACACTCAAGGTCCTACCGTGTGGTCCAACAGCGATTCGGCGAAGCGCATCAATGAAAATGAAATGAGTTCTCTAAAGCATCTTACGGCGAGTCTCTCTTAATTGGGCCTATATCAAGATTCATATCGCACAGATATTAGTGTCACTGTTGTTAGGTCTCTCGTAAACATCTATCTCGTTGTTTATTAAACTTATTTTAATTGTTATGCGTGCTCGGCTTCCAGTTACGCTCCGGTGTGCCACAGGGCTTTGATTTAGGACCGCTGTTGTTTAATTCAGATGTTGTTCAATTAAGTAAGGCTATTGCAAAATATTTGGTGAAATAAATGTTTTGGTATATTTTTGTTTGTTTATAAGTACTTAATTGTCGACAAAAATAGAAAACAAAACTAATTTAATAGAAAACCACATATTAATAGATTCATCATTCATTAAGTAGCGATCAATATCAGACGGCTAGGTAGGTACATCACGTTACGTCACAAGCCGTCGCACGGAAAAAATACGTTTAGCCTTGGACTGAGTGCGTCGCGGCCACTACTACTACCGCCCGCCGAGTCCGTATTCTGAGCGCTGCGTTCGCACTCCGCTCCTCTGTTTTCATTTAAAAAGATAACGAACACATCTCCAAGCGTATCCGGTCGTGGTTCAAAAGATCTGGTTTAGTAATAGGTACCAGAACTATTTTTGACACAATGTCAAGAGATTTTTTTCTATTCATGCCGCTGATAAATATAGGGTACGGTGTTTGATTGGGATGATTGGTTTGTTCGGTGTTTTATTTGTATTCTAATTTTCTCTGGCGATTTTAGTTAGATATCTCTTCGTACTTGTACAGTTGACGAATGTAGCGAATGTTTATTTCATGTTCCATATAATTGTAATGGCTAGGTACTAAATCAGCCTTTTAATATTTATTTCTGCACTCAAATCACGTGAAAATCGTTTATTAAAACTGTTATCACTAGCCCATGAGCTACCGATAAACTGGCCTTGTCTAGGCTCTAATCTTGGTTTATCTATGTAGTCCACCCTCAATAGCCCTTTTGCATATCGATAATAAATTCAAAGCAACTTATTTTACACTATCCGTAGAAGTAGATACAGGAAAATTGAAAAAAGTAATATGTAATCAGAATTTTCTACAAAACACAAATATTGTTTTCTAAGATCTAGCGTAATTTTAAGGAACGTTATACGTTAAGATTTTCTCCTGTTGGCCAACATATCGAAAAATACAAAAAAATAAATAATCCTAAGTGGTATATATTTATTCTAAGTCCCCTCGTGCTACTCCTAAGACCTGCTTAGTGTTTATAATATTTTCATTGAAGTACTTCAAAATTGAAATCAGGAAGGATACTCTAAACTAAAAGATTCAAAGTGCACGGTTTTTTACACAGACCTTGCCACATTGGCCCTGTTTAAATATTCTTCGCCTGTGTATGTGTGTGTAGATCCTAACTAATATTATAAATGCGAAAGTAACTGTGTCTGTCTGTCTGTCTGTCTGTCTGTCTGTCTGTCTGTCTGTTACTTTTTCACGCCAAAACTACTGAACGGATTTGAATGAAATTTGGTATGCTTAAGGTCTAGACCCTGGGAAAGAACATAGGCTACTTTTTATCCCGGAATTCCCACGGGAAAACTTTTTAAGGCGAAGCGAAGCGCGCGGGAACAGCTAGTCTTATATAATTCACTACGAATGAGGAAGCTCAAGGTATAGAAGCATACGAATTCCTAATAATCACTGCATGCACATCCAGTGCAATAGCTTTTGAATAAAAAACCGGCCAAGTGCGAGTCGGGCTCGCGCACAAAGGGTTCCGTAGCAGCAAAATTACAGTTAAATCAACCTATCTCAAAAACTATAAGAGATACTTTGATCAAACCAAAAATCGTTGAAAGAGTTAATTAGCATGCATCACCTCTATTTTTTTTAGAATTTTATACCCCGTAGTTATAAAAATAGAGGGGGGGGGACATACTTTTTACGACTTTGAGAGCTGATATCTCAAAAACCGTTCACTTTAAGAAAAATGTTTTTTAGAAAACTTTATATCATTTTAAAAGACCTTTCCATTGACACCCCACACGGGTATGTACATCGAAAAAAAAATTTCATCCCTCAGTTACAATTCTTTTTTTTACTATTTAGTGTCATATTTTTGTAGCGGTTCATACAACACATATTCCCATCAAATTTCATCACTGTAGTACTTATAGTTTCCGAGTAAATCGGCTGTGACAGACGGACAGACGGACAGACGGACAGACGGACATGACGAAACTATAAGGGTTCCGTTTTTGCCATTTTGGCTACGGAACCCTAAAAAAAACATGACTTTTGTTTCTAGTATGGTAGGTATGTAAGATTGTAGTGTACCTAAGTTTAGGTATTGTATCCTGGTGTGGTATTGATCAAAAAAGTGGTAATATAGACACTAATAAAATATGTTGTAATTTGTAATAAATACATAATAAAACAAAAACTGCCAAGAAAAAATACACAACGACATAACATCAAAACGAACAAGAAATAGAAGTAGGTACATGTATGATATCAGCAGCTAATGAATGCAAACACGTGTTAAGTTTGGAAACAGCGTGAGAACCAACAGAATAGATCAATGAGCATAATATTATTAAGATAGATATAGATGATACAGGCTGTAGGCTGGAAACAGGACAAACCCTTTTGAAAACAGAGCTTCTAAGAGTAGATACGATTTTTGCAATTTACGAAAACGAAAAAGATTTAGCTTTTCCTTTGTCATCTGCATACATTATTTGTTAAAAGTTTCATGATAGTTTCCGCTAGGGGCGTCACTTTGTATGCGAGAAAACGAAAAGATTTCGACTATCAAACCTGTACTAGACATACAGTACGAAAATAATAGATTTTTGGAACTTTCATGATTGTTGTATTGCATTGGCATTAATAGTCACGTCATTGTAATAAGGAAATGAGTGCGTGACATTGAGCGAGGCACAAGCGCACAAACGCAGTTTTGGCGTGACGTGCTTCCTCTACGGAACACTAGATGGAATGGTAGTCGGTACTGAGATGATTATTTTCTGTTAAAAACGGTTGTCTTTAATGAGAATTAACTTTCAGTATTCAGTAAAAAACATTGAATAAGTAAATAGTCTGCTTTCTAGACTGTATTTACACATTTCAAAACTGCATGACAGCGTTTTCGTCGCAATGATACTTATACCAATTCTAGTATCTTACATCGTTATCAAATAGCCCAAACTGGAGCGTCGCTTGCATGTGTTGCAACACAGTGTGACATTGGCCTGCTTCGGAGGCCTATTTCATTATCTGAACACTGCGCCTGTGCCCCACATAGGCGGCGCTGCAGCCAATAGTTGAATTGGGTCATTTACGCTTGCGCAATGCAAGGGATTGCTGCTCCAGGATTGGTGGCGATCTTCCTTTGTTTAAGTTCTATGCGTGTGTGGAAACTGAATTCAGATGGTTGTACTTTGAATAGGTATTCTATTTTATCTATTCCTGTATTTGCTAATATTTAAAATCCACTACATTGAAATTTTGCTAAAATATTTATGTATATAAAAGTATCTTGAATTGTACACAAATAAAAAAACGTTAAGCATAACTTTTTGATACGTTTACGATTTTCGCTGTACATTTGTTCTCACGTGATAGCTCGCGAGCCATATCGCCGTTTTAAATGATAACTTTTGTAAAGTTACTTCTGCATTAGTTACTTTAGTAAAGTAAAGTACCTTTTTTGTAAGTAAATAGCATGTAAGGGACTGAATAAGTGAATACATATGAATAAAGTACAAGAACACTGAACTTCCTTTAGTGATAGACAGTTATACATGGGTAATTAAAACAATATAACTTGTTCGTGTTGCACGTTTTTTGTCTATTTACAGTCTTCTTCTCAGGCGCGGATCCAGACCTCAAAATAGGTGATAGGCAAGTCAAAAAAAAGTGTTTGCCTCGCCTTGAAGTAGTTACTGATAGCAGTTTTTTTGTACTTATGTTGGTAGTGACCGTATTATGGTTATAGATGCTAAATGAAATCTTTCCTCATCAAAAGCCCTCTGGATCAATCATTGTTAAATTTTTTACCGACAAAAGTCTACGTTACGGCAAAAGTTACTATACAACTAAGACTAAATTCTAATTTAATTGAGGCTAATTTTATCTTGCTAGGCCAAATAGTTTTATAATAACTACAGCTTTTTAAAATAAAGCCGAAACTATAAGGGTTTCTAGAAGACTTACGGAAAAATTATTTTTAAAATTATCGAAAAATAATTATTTTTTAACCCCTCACCATCATAGTTATTTTTATAAAACTTGACCAACTTATGACATACAGTTGCCCTAACTTAATGGTAATGTATAAGCGGTCTGCCCATCTTATGGCTACATAACCCTTTCATGTGCGTGTCCGACACGCTCTTGGCCCTTTTTTTTTGCTCTATTTCACGCACGATCATTTGTGCTGCAAAATTGGAATTCTAATATGTGAAGGATCCGTTAGGACCTAAGTATATAAATAGTTAATTACCCTACACATAACTCGTATAATTTTTAGGGCTCCATACTTCAAAAGAAAAAAAGGAAGCCTTATAAGATCACTTTGTTGTCCGTCTGTCTGTCTGTCTGTCACCACCCTTTTTCTCAGAAACGGGTAAAGACATTAAAAAAAATTGGGGTAAAGTGGGGATGTTTTTTTTTTCTCGTTTTTATGGTGTCGGGTATCGTTGAATAGGTCTTTCCACGGTCTTTCAAAAATATTATAAGTACTAGTAAGCTAAGCTCAAACCATTTTTTTGCGTACATTTAAAGTTGCAGAATTGACCATGACGTACCTATATCGATTTATGGCAAAATTTAATTTCAACTGCAAAGTTTAGTTTGTTTTCTGAGAGTACGGAACCCTCAGTGCGCCAATCCAATTCACTCTTGGCAGGGTTTTTAAGATATTTACACTCAGAGAAAAAAAAAGTTACTCTAACAAAATGGCGACACCAAATTACCCAAAAAAAAAACATTTTAGAATTCTATCAACATCTTTACGTTTTTTATGTGTAACTGTATAATTAAAACTATTTGTCTTATTGAGATCAAGCTAGTCTCTTTGTACGTAAATAATTAATTTTGCTGTAAGCCGAAACTCAGATACTAGGCATGACCGAAAAATTTATGGATTTGAGGGCTTTCGAGATGGAAAAAACATATTTAGCTTAACCCAAAATCATCACCACCAACATAATTATAAAAAAATATCATTAAAATGTTATAAAATAACGAAATTATTATATTGAAATCACGTGGTGTGTTATGGCCAGTCATTTAGGTGATGGGCATGCCCATCTTGCCCATATGGGTGGATCCGCGCCTGCTTCTTCTTACCATGTCGGTGCCAAACACGTGGATTAAACTAAGGTTTGTCACCGTGGAGACGTTAATTTTTTTTATTTATTAACTTAAATAATAAAAAGTAAGTTTTATCAATGTTGGGAGAGGGAGAAAACATAATTAATAATACCATCAGCAATCCACAATGAGTTGCAAACAGAAAAGCTAAGCCAAAAACTATTTATTTACAAAATGTGGCATATTTGATCGCCACAAATACATATCATCAAAATAAGTTAACAAAACTAAATTATGAAAAACATATTAGGTACATTCATAAATATTATCATTAATTAGAAATGAGTGCATAACTATACATGTCACGAAAACTAAATGGGCTAAATGCATTCACACATACAGGGAACATACTTATATTCACACATTGAGGCAATAAGACAATGATTGCCCTACTTCATCATAAAAAAAACGCACCTCAAAGACAGAACACACTCTTTGCTTTACTTTTTAAACAAAACAACAACAAACCCATCCTCAGAAATTACCAACCTTAAAACAAATCCAAATTTTAATTTACAACCTAAAAGGCTATTCAACCATCGAATTCCTCTCGAAAATTAAGACGAAATTGGGTTGGTAGCTGCTTGAAAACCTCATTTCACTGGCGCCTATAGGCGCTATAACTATAGCTGCTATAGAGCTCTACGCAGCCCCGGATGCAAGTGAAAACGACATCGCAGATCGTGGGGGGGCTTACTAACCCCGTTTCTAGGTTACCACCCGCAGTATACATGACAACCTGCCCCCTAGTTTCCCCCTCCCAAGTTTCAAGGTCGGGGGGGGGGGCGGGGGATAGAAAGAGAGAGGCGAACCCCCTACCCCCCCCGGCGAAAGTGCAAGGTGAGGGCGCGTAAGTCTACACACCCATAGCTGTATAAGTGTAGCTATAGGACCGTCGGGCTGAAAATTGAAAGTGAAATTCAGTTGTTTTGTTCGGTTTCACTTGTTTTGATTCGGCTGAGCTGGAGTTTGCGTCGTTCGGGATAGAGATTCGAGATAAACTGTGGTATTGTTTCTCTTTGTATTCAGAAAGTTTACAGGTTTATTTTATTTTTCTTTTGTTGTTGGTGTTGGAATGTTTTTTTCTACGTGTGCCCTAGCTTTACTTATCATCTGTAAATGTTACAGGTTTAGTGGTGGACTTAGACAATTCTTGTATACAATTTGTACAATAGAGAAGTACTTATAATGCAACTACATACATAATAATAAATACCGTATGTTTATTTATTAAGTATTTTAAGTGTTTAAATCCTCATTTGTCAGTTCTTTTGTAATTATTCTATCCGACACATCCTGAAATTCACCTTGCCTATAACCCGTTAACATTAACGCCTACAACGTCAGTGCGTATTGATTCAGGCAGAGTTCTATAGTATCTATAGCGACGCCCACTATACAGCTGCCACTGCGTACAGCGGCAATGCCCCGGAGAGAAAATCAATGTTGCAGGGACAGGAGTGGGGCATGCCCAGAACTGGGTGACTACGGTCGATGGGGAGTCTGGATGCGTGCGGCAAAACCTTGAGGTGATATTGAGGACTATTATAGCGCGCTTATAGAACTGCTGGAACTAAACTATCGTGAATTTTGGAATTCTTTGTTGCCAGTATTGATTCAAGGTATTTTTTACTGAAAAGTTGTTACTGCAATGGCTATAGGTTTATTTTTACACCTGCGAGTATATAGAACAGTGGCTGTATACTAAAAGGTACTTTACCTAGTTTACTTGTGAAAAGTTGTTAATTTCATGAGTTGCTCATAAATGGCTTCAGTTTTTCAGGATACCTTGGTCGGCTTCAATTGGACTGCTACCTATATTGTAGGTACTTAATTATACTATGACTATATACATTGGCAGGCATGTTTATTTTACCATCACATTATAGCATATCAAGAAAAAGTAAGTGCATGAAAGAGCCCTCCCTATTCTTTATGCGACCGGCCAACCTTGGGTATTCAGTGTCTGATGTCTGAAAACTAATCGTCCTTTCACCACAGTGAGAAATAACGTCGTCACCAACAAGCTAAGAATAAGAATATAAATGGTACCAAGCTACGGAATTATTAATTAGGCTTTCACATACAGCGCTTCTGAAACCCTACATTACTGAAAATAGGCCTTTTAGAATTGATGAAAAGCATTTCCAAATAGTCTCTATTTTACTGACAAAAGCCTCACATACGCAAACGTTAGCCTAATAGGCTGAAAGTCGAATGGCCCAAATAAAACGCAGGATATCTGCACCACTACATAAGCAAACTAGGTTGGGATATATGGCCCCGTATATTGCACTCCAGTACAGAACACAGGGGTGGTGGTGGGGGGAAAAGACCCCATAAACCCCCTGAAGGGAGAAGCTACTTATTTGAAGGTGTGCCTTAAATTTTGAATTTAAGCCGTGTTAGTTTAATGCCAGTAAGGATGACGCGTGTTATTGAAATAGTTTTCGTATTTAATATTACATGAGGGTGTATTTAGAACACGGTTTTAGTTTTAATATTTAAGTTACCTTTAGGTAGGTACTTATATGTGTATTATTATTAGATAGGAACTGTTATCCCCAAGGGGTATGTGTATTTAGGCCAAACGTGAACCCATTGCATCGATTTTCAAGCGTAACGTAATCGTCATTTTAGATTTTCCTATGAATGGTCTTGTAAGGGGGTGTCTGATAGTTTGTTTTTTTTTTCAATCACAATTTTTAATATTTTCCTGAATGAGTATTGAATTAAAATTTAGCTCATAATATCACTTTTACTAACTTAAACCTAGATCCGTAGTACATGTCACGTTATTTTCACCCATAATTTACCATAATCAGCGTGGGGTGTAGTTCAAATTCACAACCAAAGACTTCTCGAGTATGAATAATTAAATTAATAACAGGTCATGTGTTTATGTACATAATTGCCGTCTGTTTTGAGCCATGTTACATTTTCTGACATAAACTATTATTAGTCGATCGACCTTATATTAGATTAGAGACGCAACTAGAATAACACATAATTAAGTTCAATAGCTATTAGGGCTTTGTATAAGTCCGGAGCATCTTGTACAGCGATTGACTCTCATCTAACTGGCTCATGCTCTCAAGACCAAACCCTAGACTAGATCTTGTTTTTGTTGCCTACGTGATAAGAAGACGTATCATGCAATTTTCCCAAAAACTAGAAGAATATTTAATTTATTAGCTGCCTACAGGAAACTCTGCGTACCTACGCTACGCCTAAATTTGTACATGCATAGATGAAACGTCACGCAATAGCTAGAATCACCTTGTAGGCTCGTTTCATGGCCGTGATCTTGCCTCAAGTTTATTAAAATTAGTAACGAAACCTCCACATGATGTCATTATTACTGATCTACCTTAATGATTTGGAAAAATAAAACAAATCTTCGCCTTGACCATGATTCAATAAAAGCAAAATTGGGTTATTTCTTGAATAATTGTATCTTTGAAATAGAGTACGTATGTATTGAAATAAACATAGTATTGTAGGTTCTTTATTTTTTATTATGCGTAGGTTGGTATTTACTTAATTTAGAAGTTACGTATTTAGCTACTTAGAAATAGCGATTATTCTATAAATTGATCACCTTGCAGAGAAAATACAAAGAATAGTGAAAATAGATCAACAAAATAAATAGGTCCATAAAACTCGTTTATTACAGCACTAAAATTGTACAGGAGCCCGATTATGTAACGTGTAGCGAATTGCGATCCACTGAAAGAAAATGCTATGTTATGTTACCAAATTAGTGATTAAGTGTATTTATAAAATAATGTTTCTGTGAAAAGTTACGAGTACTTAGTGGTTCCTTCCTTGTGTTTATAGCAGATTTATCCGAAACAATTGATGATTATTATTAAATTAGTAAAACGTGCATTTTTTTAACTCTTTCTAAAAAGTAACGAAGATCACATCCAGCACTACTCATCCCACACTACTAATAGAAACAAATGACGAAGAAAAAGCCGAATCGCCCCCATTTACGAGTCAATTCGGCCGTTTGAATCGAAGCGACCCACATTTGAATAAGTTATTTATGCGTTGACAGCAATTCGCACCGCCGCGAACCCGTAAAAATGATGCAAAGGAATCACGGGGTTTACCCGTAGGTGGTTATTGGGGGTTTCAGGGCGGGCGGGGGCGGGGGCGGGGTGCGGTCGATACGGCTGCTGCTGCGCCGATGCGCTCCGAGAGCCCACGCATTCGATTGGACGCGGCAAATATCAAGGGCATATTTATCGTTGGCTCTATTGATTTTATTTCCCGGCGGACTGACCTCTTACCTACGTGGCTGGTTTCCAGCTTTGAGGGTATGGTAGGAAATGTGTGGAAAACTTGAGGTCTTGGAGACGTTACCTGAAGTGAACGTTACAGAACATAAAATAACACTTCACGGCACAAACCGATCATTGTCACGCCGGTTACCCTGCAACACGCCGCCGCAACTCATAAACTTTTACCGCTAATTAACCATAAATAAATATAAAAAACCACCCCCTCCGAAGACCTAGACAATTTTCGTTGGAGCTGTTGGCACGCACCGTTCAGACGGCGGCGGGCGCACTCCCCCCCTGCCCCCAAGGGGGGTGCGTGTCCCCCCCCCGCCTACTCCCACTCGAGTCTAGCGCATTTCGTTCGGCCTCCAAAACTTTGGACTTTGAAAGCTCAATTTCCACGAGAAACGGCCTATTTGACATTTTGAATTCCTTCCCAGAATCGTCTGAATTGTGAATAAAACATTTTTGTTGTATAACTGAAATAATTCCGACTGAAGTTACATTGCAATCGAAATACAATGATTGAATTTTAAATTAATATTATCTTCTTTCGGAAAAGTATTGTTTTTCAAGTAGCTAAGTTATTTTATCTCAATAAGTTGGTATTGAGGAACCGAAGTGATTCGCATTTTTTTATTTAGCCTTCAGAGGCCGTTGCCATTTCTTATCACAACAAAATAGGTACATTGGACTTGATTGCTGCCTACAAAAAGCGAATCGCATAACATTAATCCCGTACCTACAGCTTATCAATGCTCTTTTTATCATCATATTTGCAACAATTTACGCCTCATGGCCGTAAGAAAAAAAATCGCATATCTATCTTCGTGAGTCAACGAACTCCTTATCAAGTTGGCAGAATTACTTCTTTTTCATGGCCAAATTTTGATCACGCGGAAACAGCTTGCGAGCAAACTTGTAGCGCCACCGAAATCTAGCTCTTCAGCAGACGTAATAAAGATCACTTTTTTACGAAACATTTAGTCAATATAAGCCTCACTGAGCGCCATAAAAAATTGGTATACGATAATAATGCAACGATTACACACGGACTAAATAAATAAAATAAGATAAACGAGGCACCTACCTACAGCCGACATGCAAAACGTGATATTTACGCGGAAATAACGCGCAGTTTTATTTGTTTTTCATTGAACTTATTTTTCACGAAGATAAACGATAGACGTACTGAAAACAGTAAGAATAATAATAATCGAGTAAGTTTGAATGTTTTGCCCAATTATATAGGTAATTGTAGATAACGTACGCATAATTATTATACAGACTGCGTACCCTGATTTACTGAAAAAAAAAATGTTGTGAAAGAAAAATTACTGAAACATAACGAGACGAGCCTTTATCCTTATTTCGGCACGTATATTTTAACTGTGACCTAAAAACTTAGGAGCCTTCAGCCCCCGCGCGAGTTAGTGCTCATCACGTACTCTGTGACCTAAAAGTGAACCAGGCTGGAGCTGAACTGAGCCACGGCTGAACTCGGCGTCACGTAGAAATCGACTAAAACGCGCCTAGAATTACGGTAACTTAATAGCTTTATTAAATTTCAGCAATACATTTTAATTCAAATTTAGACCGTCTCTGTCCGAGAAAAGAAAAAGAAAAATAAGTTTGAATTTTCTCATTGGTTGTTTTCCGCGTGCTCATTGGCTGTCCTGTTTTCTTTTTTAGTAAATTTGTGTAAGCGGCCAGTGGTAGCGACCGCAGAATAATAACTAGTAACAGCGACTTACCTTCGCAGTACAGTGTGACGTCGGCGAGACTCTCTGAGTTCCAGAGGTTCGCGAACGACGTCGCGAGGTTTGAACCGAAGCTGTTCCATTTCAGGCAGTACTGCTGCTGCTGGCTGTCCATGCCCGGGCCGCCTCGGTTTCCTTCCCTGCAACAAGGAGGTCTGACGTCAGAACTGTGCACTAAATCACATAATGATGAAGAACTTTCTCTAGAACTACATAGGTTATACCTACCTATACAAAAATATAATTTGTGAAAACGCTTTCAGTGGCCTTTAAAAATTTTGCTTTTAAAAAAAATAAACAAAAGTGTGAAAATACAACAAAAGCCTCCTGGAAAATCCCTAGAGGACTAGGAGCAACGCCAAAGCATCAAAGGCTCGTTCCTAATTCAACAAACAAGGACATCCAGATTTCGGGGTGAACGCACCCAGCCCGGCCATTCGAATAATTTTATTATTCTTCCACCGTGTCGAGGCGAGCCGGGATAGTTTTTTGTCAGTCTAACTCGTAATTCCTAGGTTCGCCCTCCTTTGCAAAACAAACTGGTTCCACAAGGCGCTAACTCATTTGAAGTTTTTTGCCAACCTTTTCTTCTGAATTCTTATTTGAGGGTGAATGCATAATACGGGTATGATCTTGTGAAAAAATATTCGCCGAAAATACTGCACATTTTTCGCGTATTCCTAATGAAAGCCCTTTAGGAGGATGGCAGAGATAATTTGATTATTTTTCCCCTGTGATAAGGGTGAGGTCTGGATGGCCGGGACCAAGGTTAGGTGAACAACCGCTTATGATCGATACGTACTTCGGCATTGGTCGCCATGAATTCGTAATATACCCGGGAGGTTCCCACGATAGCTGCCGTGTCCTACTCTCCTAGTACTTTGGGCCGGTAATTACATTAGATTGCTGCTTTCCTATTTATCGATGACAGCGAGGCAGTTGTCGGGTAGTTGTAGCTGGGCGTTTCTGACCCCCTGGTAATTGGGGTTCAAGTTATTGAATTTTGATTTTAGTAGTAGACCAAGCTATTTTAGTTATTCGTGTAATTTACTATGCATAATGTACAATTTAATATAGTTTAGTGAGTTTGTAAGTAACTCACAAAAAATCACAGGGTGTTTTTTTTTAAGGAACAATGGCTCGAGATTTTCACGAAAACAGTCTCTGTGCAAGCCACTAGTTCAAGCTCCCAAATGTATATTCCGTATTCAGAGCAAATGTAGCCATTAGGTTCGATCCGTGTTATCGAGAATCACTGTGTATATTGGGGAGCATGTTTCTTTTCAGTGAACGGAGAATAAAATCGTATTCGATAGCACATTTACATAATCGTATGGCGGGAAGTCTGCCGTTCACGCCGCAATGTTTCCAAATAAACTCCGATGCCACCATAAAAAACATCAATGCGTTTTTATTGACAATCGTACGGCACGCTTGTAAACCATCAAGGAATTCAAGTTAATTTTATATTACAGCGCGAAAATTTTCAAGTTTTGTCAAGTGAAAATCTCGTGAAAACTTTTCCGTGTTTAACGAGCTTCGTTACGAAATTAACTCCGACACTTTCGCTTATTCAAACGTCAACCTTAATACGCGGCGACGTCGCTTTTACAGGCCACTAAGCACCAACTCGCACATGAAACTTACATGAATATTCAACCCACCTATCTCCCATGCACCCACAAATACGTTATCGATTTCTACTGCGAGCCTCCATCCACTTACAAAATCTAACTGTACATTTGCATGCGTGCACGTATATCGTGACCATTTGAAAGTGAGCTTCGACGCACCGCGGCTGTGCTTGCGTTTGTCTTTGTTGTTTGGGGCGCTAGAGGTCTGGTTATGGTGGAGAGTATTTGAAATTTCGGCTGCGACCCGGTTTCGGCGTGCATTGGTCGCGCAAGCGTGGAGCGGCGCGGCGGGGGGGAGGCGGGGCAGCGGGGCGCGGGGGCGGTGCAGCGAGTTGCGCAAACCGACGCAGCGGCCTCACTGCAATACTTGCAGAGGGACATAGAGTGGACGTTGCAGATGAGATACCTACTTAATATATTTAATTTAAAAATAAAACGAATCTATTTGTAGATGCTGATCAAAGATCGAACTAAAACTTCTCGGTAGTTATGTTTGAAAAAGACAAAGAGTTAAGTACTTCAAATTTATTCGATAGGCGTATTATAGTACACAGTTATTGCTTTTATTATATTTGAATGTGCATAGGTGTTAAAATTGCTAGGTATTGTTTATCTTATCTAATTGAAACAGCTATCGAACACATTTAGAATTTATTGATAAATTTTGTTATTGGATGATAAAGGGCCAAATGTTTTTCTATCGCAAACGCATAGGTAACTTATCCAAGGTTGTTGTTAGGAAATACCAACTTCTGATAAAGACAACTGTTTAAGTATATATTATGTCCTTTTTAAAGAGTACATATTCCTTACATAATTTCGTTGCTATTAAATAAATTGGTGCCCGGTAAATGCTCAAATAGGTACATACATACATGAAAATTATTATAATTGCGATAAACTACATAATATGGCGCTCTAATCAATAGAATGTCGCGTCTACAAAAATATGCTTTTTCTACGGGCCGACACTCTTCATAACGGGCTCAGAACAATGACGTGCATCAAACGCTCTCTCCGCAATAGTGACTTACACGCCGGTTACTGGGCCCTTTCCAACTTCCAAATTTGAAACTGCGCAGTAACTAAATGTCTTTGTGTGCGTGAGATGCGCCTGTGTGTGTGACAGATATAGATGCAGTCAGATTACATGATATAGTATGGGAGTTTAGACTGAATAATGTCTTGTTCTTGTGTTCTGTTGTAGTTTACGATTATTTATGCATATGTGGAATTGTAGATGTACGTTTAAGATAAAAGGAATGAGGAGAAAATTGATTTAATTACTATTCACGTACTGAGTACATAATACGAGCTTTTCATTGATGATGATGATGATACTGAGTACATAATACGAGCTTTTCATTGATGATGATGATGATGATACTGAGTACATAATACGAGCTTTTCATTGATGATGATGATGATGATACTGAGTACATAATACGAGCTTTTCATTGATGATGATGATGATGATACTGAGTACATAATACGAGCTTTTCATTGATGATGATGATGATGATGATACTGAGTACATAATACGAGCTTTTCATTAGCCAATGCCTAGGTAGTACATTCTTATATGAAACAGTAAACTTATCGGTCGGTGATAAACACAAGCGCTAGGTTAGTTTCACCGAGATGCAAGGATTGACCAGTCAGAATAGCGTCATTCTTATCGGAAACTTAATTATAATTATTATAGTTTTGAAACCTTTCCATTTGCGTATGAACTAAAAGTAAATTTGATAAATTTTTCGAAGCTCAACCATAAAGTGCTACGAATGCTACGAGCTGCTACGCCGTGAAATCTAGACTTAGGTCTTGCCAAAGCGTAGCCGCGTAGCATTTTTGCGTAGCCACTAACCGTAGCAATTTATTTTGTGTGAAGTTTTTTTTAATTTTTACTTTGATTTTTTAATATTATCCGTTTTTATGTTGAATACGAATATTATAATGCATAAGTTTATCTCCTATAGTTTAGCTGTTAGTACTAATAAGGTTATTTAAGCAAAATCGGCTTGTATCAATGTAACTTCACAAAAAAACGTCGTAATGTCCAATCAAATATTAATTATTAACGTATAAAAATAAAAGAGGCTATAAAATACGCAATTCCGCCATTTTGTAGAAACCCGCCCGATGCCGGTGACATTTGAAACTGTGAGAACAAACCAAGACGATCTTGCAACGCACTTTCTTGATAAAAACTTGCCATAAGCGATCTTATGTAGATAAACATTAAGTTCTAAATTGAAATTAGTGATCAAATTGCACTTCGTGTGTTGGAAGGGTTGCCAGGCTCATCTAGGGAAATAGTATTTCATTTTAAAATATCTAAAGACACATCGTTTTACCTGCTGTTTCTAGTAAAATTTTGGAGAAATTCATTTAAACAAGTTAATATATCCTTTCTATTATTTTCTTATATTTTCATTGTATTTTGGAGCTTTAAAATCGGATATCTAAACAATTGGTAACATTGGTATGGTATCTTATGTTTGAGTATTACCAACAAGATAACTTTGTTCTACCTTTTTTTTAAATTACCCCAAAATTAGGGAAAATATCTTAATCTGGCAACACTGAGAAGAAAGCGGGCCACTCCGGACGCGGTGCGTGCTCGCATCCAGCGGATTACGTCAACAATGTCGAAATGCGCATAGAAACGACTATTATGCGCACTTGTTTGATGCGCCCGTTTCTATGCACAAGTTCTGTGTGTCAGAAATTCTAATTCAAAAGAGAAATTTTTGGTGAACTTGGTCCGTAAATATTGGCGAAAATAAGGATGTTTTTTTTACCTATTTGTAGTACAAATTTTAGTGAATGCAGTGTTACGGATGTGACTGTGAATTGCTGAACGATCAATAACTATACAAGTAAGTATACAATCGTAAACTAAACAGGTTTGAAATTATTAATTTGTTATAATAAACGTAATAACTTTAAATTACATCCCGTTCCCATAAAACCCTGTAGGTCTTACTAATCTTAATTACTTACATAATATTTTGATAGGAAGTACTAAAACATGTTACGGTATTTATTACTATGAACCAAGTAATTAGTAAATGAGAATGACAAGTGTGCGTATTGCAGTTTCAAAACATAGGACATAGATAACTAGCCTAACAGTCAAATAAAAAAAGAGACTGGCCGAAAAGAAACAAAGAAACGCACTCGTTTTCCAAATTCAAAATACGGCGACGAAAATAGAAAGTTGCAGTGTCGTTGCAAGCGTTGCGTTGTACGCAGGGGGGTCGCTCTATATGACGACTATGCTTTATCTCTATGACAGCTTTAGTTCGTTCATTTTTCGTCAGCATAGAGTAACCATGCGTACGCAGTGCGTAGAACGCAGAGGTTGTAACTATTCTCTTTGTGCGCTATGATCGCCTTTCACCGTGTGCAGTGGATGCTCAGCGTCGCATTTCAATTGTTTTCTTTTCTAACGGTTTTTTTTGGATGCAATTTACTGAGGCCAGCAAAGGTGAAGATTGCTTTTTTCCTCAGCCTCGCATATAAAGGGTTATCGCCTAGATCGCCAATATCATAAAAATATTATAATATGAACAACAGAACCCTGTGTGTCTAAAAGAAAAATATTTGCGATTAAAAATATGTAATCCGGATTAAATCTTAAATAAAGCGAAGCGAAAGCGAATAACAAACTCCATTAAATACTCCTGCCTAAGAAATTCATAAATACATTTAATACTAAAATTGTAAAACAGAGCATACCTGGAGCAGGGAAAGCGGGACGCTTTCAATGCAAGCAAAAAATACAACACACAACACAACAAATCTTAATCCTTGACCTATTTACGGGCGAGTCTGAAAAGCTGTTCAGGACCAGTTCCAGCTCAAAAGAGCCCTGTCCCACACAGTTTAGATTACATTACACTGTGGACAAACTGGAATAAACACTGTTTACCCTAATTTGCACCTTGTTTCCATTACAGCAAAGACTAAAGTGCTGTCAATGGATGCGGAAGAGATTCGAGTGAACGAAATACTGGTTTTTATTGATAACAAGTAGGTGAGTAGTTGAAATCTTATTAGATCCGGCCATTGCTGTTTCCTTGATCACTCACAACAACATTTTGCCGGAATAAAGAAATAATGAAAGTAGTTGGCAGGGAATTGGTGTAGGACTTTCTATGAAATAGGTATAGTTAGGTATTACTGTAGTGATATTATACTTTAGTTAGTACAGGTTTTGTTAGTTTATAACAAAAACTACGACAGGGTACAAAAATAAAGGATAGTAGGTACCTATTATAAGTGTTAAATTGAATTACACTTAGTACTGAAACAATAATTCATGAAATCATTTTAATAGAATACATAATTTATGTAACGTATGAGATATTATTATTATTAATAACCTTCAGTGGAAGGTCTACCCGGCGTAATACATAAGCATACATATTCTCTGAATAAAACAATATTTGTGCACCTGCAAAATTATTTAAATGTAGGTATTTGTTATTGATAGAAATAAATTGCCTAGGTACATTAATTTCTTATGTATTACTTACTACAATAACATCAAATTAATAAGATTGTCAATGTCAATATGTAGTGCAATAAATTAAGGGCCCGTACAGGGTGACGTGCCGCGTCAATTTTGGGTTTTCAATGCTCTTCACACAGCACACGCAGTGACACGCACACATGTAAGTTTGCACAGTGGGTCGATAAACTTTTACTCGCCAACTTTATTGACAATTATGTTCAAGTACATTTTGGGTGATTTTAGGGTAAGTAAGTATAATTCTTACTTACACTGGTAGGCACCAGGAAAGAGAATAGATATTAATAGGGGTGCCACTTTACTCTATACTCGGAACCCGATTAGCTTTCTCAAACAAATGTGGTATTTACTTGTAGAAAGGTAACTAAAAGTATTAAAGTGTAGATAATAAGTTTCGGGCATCCTCCAGCCAACTGAACCCCGACGACAAAGCAAAGTAAATACATAGTGTCGCAAAAGGGCTATACTAAGCCAAAAGGGGATGACTCAAGGGGTCATTCTGAACAACTTTTGTTCTACGAGATTCGCAAATTCGCGAAAAAAATTCGTTTTCCATGGTAAAAAGTCACATGTCCAACAAAGTTTGTATGAAAAAGGTTTTTTTTTGTTAATTTCCAAAACTCGTAGAGCAAAAGTTCAGAATGACCCCCTGTCTTACTCCTTTTTACCCGACTGCCGAAGGAGGAGGGTAATGTTTTTTGATTGTATGTATGTATATATGTATGTTTGTCTGTTTCTTTGTTCCCTCCTGTAGCCTAAACGGCTTGATAGATTTTGATGTATGAGGTATTGTTAGAAGCGTATTGATGGCGCAATGGCTATAGGCTATGTGACGTTCCATTAAAATGTACATAGCGCCCTCTTGAGGACATAACGTGATGATCGAAAAAATAATAATTCAACTTTGCCGTGTAAGGTATCAAATGAAAGGACTTGATTTTCACATTACAAAAATATGCATATTGAAGGTATTTAAATAACAACACCAAAATTATTGAAATAAAAAATGATCATGAACTACCTACCGATGTAAAATTTCATAAAATAAAAACAACTAAAAAGTTACAAATAAAAAAATACAATTATAAAAAACTAAAAACCTGACTGTACGCTAAAAACATGAAAACGAGTCCCAATGTTAATGGAAAGTATCGCAGGCGGGGACCAACTTGACCGCCACTCAAGGCCGTTTTCTAAGTAACATTCAGCTAAATGGTGAACCCTCTGCTGGTATAATTTGTTTATATACCGCTTTTTCAATACCTGTAAGTACATTTTTAGGCAGCATAATATTTTTACTTAATTTTAGGGTTTCGAACGTCAAAAGAAAAAAAGCAACCGTTATAGGATCTCTTTGTTGTCCGTCTGTCTGACTGACTGTCTGTCACCGCCCTTTTTCTCAGAAACGGGTAAAGATATCAAGCTTATATTTCGCATAGATGGGGAGTACCCCAAAAAAAATATTATGGTACTCCCTGTCCCACACAAGTAAATTGGGGCTTATATTTTTTCCAGTTATTTTGATGTGTATCCTTTTTTTTTCTTTGTTGTTTTGTATAAGTATGTGTTTCTTTTCTTTAAATCTGTATTTTTTTTGTTGTTGCTGTCTATGTGTCGAAAAAATGTATCTTTATCTTCAAATCACGCCATCTATCGTTTGTTTTTTTTTGTGGCTACTGTCTATAGAAGAAATTCCGTCATTGACAATTTTACGTTACGAATTTATTTTTATTTATTTTATTTTTATTTTTACATTTTCGTGGAGAATCAACAGCATTTTGTTAATAAATAATTATTACTTATGAACACATAACAACTTGATGCCATTAACAGAATGAACTTAGTAAACCCAGTAAACCTAACACATCCAGAGGAAAAACAAAATCTCTTTCTCTCTCTCTGAAAAACATACTTAATAGCCCAAACTCGATGCTTTTAGCTATTAACATCTTTGAAATAAAATTGAGCCACCACCGTGTTACTGCCCTCATCAGATCCTCACGAGACCATACCTCAACCAGCACCAAGAGACTGTATTTTTGATCCCTAACCTAATGTTCGTGCGTATTGTCATCACTTAGATCCATTCGCTATATTCCTGCTCCTCATCAGACCTTTACGAGACTGTAATATCACGAGAATATTGCACACTATCTAATTTAATTTAATGTATTGAATATACTGGAAGAATTATGCTTCCTCAATTTCAAATCAAATTATGTTGGTGTCATAAAAGTTGAAAAAGTGCAATGACAACCAATGTGCAGTGATTTTGTATCTGTACACGATAAGATCGCGAGCTGTCAGTGCTGCCTAAACCGACGTGACCCTTCTTTGGAGGCCAGCGGCCAACTGAGTCAAACGTCACTTGTGTTAATGATTTTATAACACAGAAAGCCGCCATAGATATTTGTATGAAGATTTGAGGGAAAAAAATTGCTCAAGTTTGGGATTAATTTACACAAAATAAGTGTGTGTTTATTAAAAAACAAGGTATTTAGCGCCTAGTCCAAGCCTTTAACTTTATAATATGTTAAAAATCATATGAAAATTCTTTATAATTACGACACAGTTGTTACAATACGGGAGTGTGATTGACTGGTTTTTCTTGATATTCTGAAATTAATTTACAGTTATCCATAATCATTTACTTAAATTCGAATGATTCAGCACCTAGCTAGACTCTTCAACTACCTGTGTGATTTTTTTCAAGGCTGTAGAGCATCATTTACTACATAATTCTATGACAATGCCAACCCTCGATTCCCTATTGCAGACCCTTAAGGCATTTTCACGATTGGTAGATAGTTCAAGATAGTTTTTCAACAAAATAAAATACAAAAAATCAGAAAACAATATTTTTTGTGTAAAATGCAGAGCGAGTGAAGTATTCAGGGTTCCATTATGTCAGTATTTCTGAAGGCCCCGGGCGCCCTTGAAGACAATCCTTTCAAGGCCTCTGTTCTTTATCATCTAAGTAGGAACCTATTTAATTTTATTTAATTTTATTTAAAAGAGAATTTGTTTTTGAATAACACTCATTATACCTGCCCTTTTGTCAGGTTTAATTTATAGGAAGTATTTTGGATTGGTTGGTTCTGATGCATCCAAATTTGTATGTTACCTCCTACAAAACAAGTGTCATACCTTTTAACAAGTCTTAATTTATAATGTGGTGCTATTATTTACGTACCTACGTAGCTAGTTTAAAATAATAAAAAGATGCCTACAGGGTATACAATAGTTTAAGTAGAACTGTTTTAGAACTGTTACATTATAAATAATCTAAAAACGTTATCTTGAACATTTGCTGAAAATTATATCTTCTACGTTTACAAAAAAAATGTGAGTGAGTTACAACCGTTATCTGCCACCCAGTTTTGTTAGAAGTTTTTATCTCGGCTAAGTTTACGGACACGAAGTACGGTAGGACTGTGCGAATCACGGGGTTATCTGCTGTAGGATAATGTCACATTTGATGCATAAAAAACTGATTACTGAAGCTAAAAATGGCTTACTTATTAGGGACATTTACTAAACCAACTTTGTTAATTGGTCACGTGACTTTTTTATCACGGGGATTTGTTTTTTTTTAGGAATTACCAAAAGTCGTACAAAAATTAGCGAAATAAAGAAGCTCGATGCACTTTATAAGCTAACCTGCTACCGCATCTGAAAATTTGGCTGCCGACTGACATATCAGCTAGGTTATACTTTAAAACATCCTTTTATCATCGATGATGAGAAAATATGTTTTTTTTTCAAATGTTTTGATATCAGTTGACATTAATGAAATTCAGCGAAGTGTCTACCGTGAATTTTACAGAATCACCCAGCAGATTCTTACAGTGTTTTATTTAGCTGGGCTATTCTGGGTGTGAAAATGTGAATCTGTGTCTTATCGCCCTTAGAAACATGTGCCATGAGACTTTCCGTCTCGAGCGATCAATCATTCGAACACAAACGTAAAATTATCTTTGCTTCATTATTTATGAACGATAGCCGTGACAAAAAAGTATACCTACCTTAGTTAAGTACAATAATTAGTTTTTAATAAGTACTTCATTTAAGTACCTACATAATATTACAAATCAAAATTATAACAATTCTAGCATTGTAAGAAAAATCAAACAGTCAATTCTTAAAGCTTTGTTGCTACAGCACATACCGCATACTTTATTAAGCTTTGAAATTGGAATCGTTAGTAAACCCTTGGCCCTGATTGGCCGAGTCGATGGTCACGTGGACGGAAGCGCATGGCACATGAATTGTACTACAAATACTTGCGTTACAACATTGTTCTGACCTTCGCGGCTACGTCATCCATCGGACCTACTGTATCAACCAAACTATGAAGGGACCGTTAAATTTTTAATATTTTCAATGCTAAAATGCTAATTGAAGACAAATACTTCTTTGTTATCACAGGGCCAGTATGTAGGGCTTGGATGTCATTCGAGATTCGAGGGTTTTCTTCTATTTTCGATAAGGTTTAGTTTCGTTTGAGGTTCGACGTCGGGCAACCACCTGCTCAGTGATGCGATTAAACTATTAGGAAGGTTACGCGCAAACTGAATACGGAAAAGATTAAACTTTTAGTAGGTTTCGTCATGTTTTGTTATCTATTTTTTTTAGTTTACAGGAAAATTCAGCAAAACAATAGTACTGAATATTTACTTAGTAATAAGCTGCACATTCAATTCTAGTGTTAACTTAAAAGTCTATAAATGTATGATAATAAAGATGTTAAACCACTAAGTACTGCAAATTATGTGGGGCCACGAAACAAATCGATGTGCGAAAACGCTACGTCATTTCGCGCATTCGGGCGACCGATTAAACGAACAATCCGTTAAAAAAAGAATTGTCCGGCTAGATGAGTGGCCAGCGACTAGTCACGCTGCACTAGCGTTCAGGCGGCCGGTGCTAATAGGCCGGGGCCACTCCGACAGTTTCTATGCAAATGCCAAAGCATTACGCGACCAGTTTGGCGGGCATCGGTTCCGGGCCTCCTCTCGGCCACCATCTATTCACGCATTCATTATTACCAACTATCCACACACACACACACACACACGCACGCACGCCTCACGCACACGCGCGCACAGTTCGCATTCACGACGCACAAGGCGTGCGCAAATTACAATATTTAACCAATGATTTAAGACAACGATATCAATAATGAATTGAGAAAAACCTGTTCGCCGATACACAAAAAAAGTTTAATGATGCAATATTAATGAATAAAAAACTGGAGATATGGTTGTCGTATTATCAGGTTCAATAGCCTCAAACTGCCAACACGTGTAAGCAAAACCGCATTGGTGATTGGCAACTGCGCAAAAATGATCTTTCGAATAAGTAATTTTAAAGTTTAATTTTCTTAAACTTTTGAGAGTCATAATATTATCTGCTGCAGATTGTCAACAAGCATTCATCAATGGTTGTTGTTATGCTACTTTTTATTGACTTCCCGTTTCCACGAGTTTCCCGACATCCCGGCAGGCGGTGCAGCCGTCACCCACAGAGTCATTAGGGCTATTTATAGCGCCGCATCAGCGTTATCAATTCGCATTACGCATGCGCGGAAAAGCAACACTGGACAATACTTTCCTGGATTCCATGTCGAATAGTCCAAGTCCGAATCAATAGAAACGCATTAGAGCTCAGCGGAGCCGTGCACAAATAGCATAGTTTGTATCACTGAGTGTTGTTCACTTATCACTTGTGGGATCGCACTGTCAGGGTCGCGCTCACTTCCGCATGTCGCCGCTCTCGTGGCCGCACTGCACGCTCCGTCGCGCCGGGAGCCGAGCTCGCGAATGCGACCGCCGAAAACTCTACGCGCTTCGAATGCAGAAAATTCGGACGCGCCGAGTGGGGGGCGCTCTACGACTAGCCCAAACTCCGAAACTACGAAACTGCGAAGCTTGCGCGTGTACGTGCAACGCTATGAAAAAGTCCAAGGTTAACGTGCGATGCCAAAAAAAGACGCACGCAGAATTATTGTCGGCAGTCGCCCCCCCTCGCTGCAGCCTCCGAGCCGCTTCATGTTATTATGTACTTTTGTATTTTCAGCCGTGTTTGTGTATCCGTGTAGTGCGGCTACGCTAGTGTGGGGGCCACACTAGTGCTGTATCTATGCGTAGATACAGTATATACATAAGTTAGCAGTACAGCTCAGTAAACAAAATTTTGTAATTGTAATGTTATTTTACTATCTTGCATTTACTAAATTTTATATATTGCAGACTAAAATAGAATAGTTTATAGACGTTGTATAAATGTAAGAACTTGATTTTGCGTTACTACGGTACGTTCCTGAACGAACACTATTTTTCAGATTTTGGTTTTTCACGCGAGCTAAATTGAATCTATCCAGAAATTGATTGTACAATATTATACCTAATTTAGTTTAGATTTAAGCATTGTATGCATGATTGCATGTTAGTATTTAAATTAATGTATTTTATAAGATAACATTTTGAATGCTGTTGCACACCTATAATTGGTGCATGGATAGGATAAGCAACATAAACTGTGTCTGAACAACTTTTTATCCAATGTGCTGTTGGTGTGTCTATTTCTGTAAATAAATAAATAAATAAATTGAAAACCTGTTCCACTCTTTCATTTTTTTATTCTAAACCTGAAATAATAATACAAAGGACGCATTGAAACTTGCTTTTAATATCAGACGGAAACAGTTGGAAACATTTTCTGTAAATCATTTCTAAATTGTGTAAAAAAATAGTAATTATTTTTAAAAGGAATAAACAGAAGACTTCTTTTTGAATTGTTAGAGGAGTAATAATATCCCTGATATGAATCAATAGATTTAAAGTCCTATATAGTCCGGTATACTGTTTGTTTCATAAAATGTAAAAAAAAAAATTTTGTGTAGTATTTTTTTTTTACTATTAAGTACTTATAACTTTTATATCTTTATCACTTTAGATAGTTTATAATATAATTATTCCATGCGCTTCTGTTGCGAAACGACAGAAAATTTCTTTTTGGACCGACATCTTTTTCCCATTCCCATTTCCTAAATTCCCACTGAAATTATTTCAGACTAACATAAGTATTAGTGAATATGACTGTTAAAGATAACACAGCAGCTGAAAATGATGTGTACGCGCTACTTAAAGTAAGAATCCCGTTTCAATGGTTTTGGATTTCAGAGATTCATCAGCTTTCATCTCGAGAATCTTATCAGTAACAAGTACTGAAGTGGAAAAGTTGATGTCAAAGAATCTTCAGTAAAGATTTGTATTTTATTACTGACTGTAAATTTCTCTCTGATTTTGATTTCGATGAAGGTAATGTCAAAAAATCTGACAACTTCAGTATGCCATACTTTTTTAAATTACCATATTTAGTAAGAATTACTGAAATTTCATTATTGTTATGAAACAAAATCGTAATTAACGAAAGGTTACTACCTACTTAGCTCAAATAATTGTTAATAAATAAATACTTCGTAATCAGTCACTGGCACGTGAGACGACACAAAATTGCAATCCCAACCTTCCTTTCTTGAAGATAAAGTGTGAATTTGACTGTCAATACTGAAAAAATTATTGAAAAGAAGTACAGTTGTTGTCGGTAGCAGTGTGAAAAAATGCTTAATTTATTCCGTGACTGAATATTTCAGGGTTTACACCTGTGTAAACAGTGGCGCTTGCGTCTCGTTCAATGACAAAATTTACATACCGCTAGCCAGTACGAATCGCTCTGAGGACTGCCTTCGAGGCAATATGCAGCATGGGGTATTATTACTCGTAGCATAATTTTTTTACAGTATTTACAACTATCTTAAACCCCCACAGATAATAGAATAGACTTAGGGGGACTAAATAGCCACCTTCCGGCTTACTGTAACTTTTTCAACATCCTGTATAATTTATATAGGTAAGTACTGTATAATGTTGGGAACGTGATCAGTGTGGAGAACAGGTTCGATTGAAAAATTGTTAAAAAAAATGTTTTTAAAAATAAATCTAAGGTAGCGATTCTGAAGGCACAGTGTGCCATAGATTTTAAATATTTTAACCTACCTACCTATTTCAAAGCGAAAAGTTCTTTGTTCGTAATTTGACGCTATAATTGGCTGCGTAATTCTCATTAATTAGTCAATAGTTTGGACAACACTAAAATTAATAATCGTTACATCAGTATATCATTACCCAATGTAATACTTAACGCATTTGACAAAATGTGCCCTAGGTAATTTTATTGTTCTAGGGTAAATCTCAAATTATTTTCATTTGCGGGTTTCTTTATCATACGTTAAAGTTGGTTTTAAGAGACTCGTACAATACGATAATATATTATGTATGTAACTAGCTAACTTCAACAGTAAAAAAGTATTATCGTTTAATAAATGTTTTTTTTTTACGAAGAATTATCATGCAATTTATAAACTACATACTAGCCTACATACTATAGATAAGCTTAGATAAAGAAAGGGGCAAGGAAACCCAGAAGCGTCTTTCCAGAGCTTTCTTTAAGTAGGGACCTACTTAAAATAAGTAACCTAATTAAATTAATTCTGATAATAAATTTGAAACCGCATAACCACGAATAAAATTATTTGTAACATCATTTAAAACGACGAAAGATAAAAATCTAATTAATTTAAGATAGGTGAGCACAGTCCTAAACCACGTTTAATCAACTTGTATGGAATTTGAATGTGATCGATAATGTTTATTGGATTTTTATTCCAAACGGGAAAATGATCACTGATTTAAATTGATACGGCTGTCTTATATCTCTATTAAAGCCTACAGATTTATTATGGCAGCCACGGCAACAGGGCCTATAAAGAATGTTTTTTAGAAACAGCTGCTTGGAATACCCATATAAATCTCAAACAAGTGCTATTTGTCTCTAGGAAGAATAAAAAAACTGTTATAAACTTTTGTCCTCAATCGGCAAATTGCGCGTTTTAAAACGTAGAAGAAATGTTATCGTCATCAAAACCAGTGCATTTTAAAAATAGAACATAGATGATCGATTTGCTTTTAAAATATCAAAGGTCCTTGCAGGTATCGCGCGCGTTACAACCGGCCTGTAATATCGATCAGCTGAGCTCCCGTCATTACCGGCCATCATTTATTAACTCCTCTATTTCCGACATGATGTATGCAGACCAGCATTTCCATTAACGATTGATAACAATTTTGTAGAAATAAACATCAGAATTAAACGTAATTTTGTATCATCATAATATTTTTTCAACCAGACACAGAGAACATTAAACTAAAACGCACAATAAATTTACACGCACACGAAAAAGCATAGACACGGAGTAGTACCCAATCACCACCCGATAACTGCAAGCAGACATAAAGACATGCGACTGACCTGAATCTGCTCAGTGTGCCATCAGCGACATCCGTGGAGTGGGACCGCGCTAGCCGCCACGCTCTCTCGAGGAAGTGCGTCCGGGGAACTGTCAGCGTGTGTACGGAAACCGGGCGGCGGCAGCCACCTCAGCGCGCAGGCGCCGCCGGCCCATCAACAGCCTGCAAGCTCCCCCACCCACAAACTACCCTTTAAATCGAACGTCATATCCCGCCATCGCTCACACCCCCCCGCTGGCCTAAAAAATGCATTGCGTAACGCGCAGCCCGGGCATACTCCCGATCAATTATCCGGACGGGCAGCACCCGGACAATGCCGGCAATCAGCCTCCGGGTAAAAATAGTATCAGCCGGGCCACACACACACTTGCAGCTTGGATGGTGAATAGGCTCATGTTGAATGCGAGGGTAATTGGAGGTCGTGATGTCGATTATTGATTTTATGGGGATGTTTAAAGTTAGTTCGTGATAGGCCTGGATCTTTCCTTATGTAAAGTAGCAGGCATATGTTGTGTAAGGATAGGTACTTGTCTAGCCTGCAAGTACTAACACCAAATGTTTGAATCAAAGCTTATTTAAAGCACTAAGTACTCTGTAAAATAATTGTTTATATTTAAGAAAAAATCATTTATACTTTTCTCGTTTTTTTCTAAATGGTTCATGAACACAGTTTAGGTATTTAGTCATACGTTGTGTATGCTTTCTTAAACCTTTCAATAATAATTTAGCTATAAGTAGTTATTATAACGAACAAACGTCAGAAAATCACCGATACATAAGCAAAGCGAAATTTATGACACCACCCTTTCAGTCGACGTAACTCAGTGTAATTGCTACGCCGTAGCTCGTAGCACATTACCTAAATATGCGCCTAAACTAGGTATACTTTTGAACACTAAAGAATGTTTATTAAAATATGATTTTCATTGAATTTCTTTTTAAAATATGATTTGCATTGCGTTTAAATGAATCGTTTATTGATTAATATGTTTCTGTAACGTACGAAATCATACACAAGTAATACACATACGAGTTACAGGTAAAGGTATATTAGGTATATATAACACATAATGAAACAACCTGACCCTGACATTCAAATGATGGCCGTTAAAATGGAAGGAAAATATACCAGATAAGCCTCTTCAACCTACTTATAAACCAGTTATATACCCATTGACTTCGCTATTTAAAAATATATATTTTTTATTGTGTAAGTACTTAACTCACTTTCAAAGTCACTTCAGAATGAATATAAGGATTCCTTTTATGAAAAGAAAACGTGCTATGGAGAATATAAGAAATGTTTATTTCTGATGTTTTCCTTAATGTAAATAATATAAAGAGGTTTCGACTGGAGAAATATATTTTGGTTAATTATTAATTACCTATATAGTTATGAAGATTTTAAGATTACTAATAATAATAATATATTGTTTTGCCGTCATCATCATCATAATCAGCCAATATATTGTGCTGGCCACAGACCTTTCGCAGACAAACCATCATAGTCGTTATTGCTGAAAACCAAATTTATGATAAGCATTGCTTAGTATGTTTTACTATCAAGATTATTTTAGAAAATAAGCTGCAATTAGACAAATTAAATACTCAGAATACTCAAAAAATAAAACCCTCTACACACTATTCCACTTTCGACGCAAACAACGTACGCTAAAGGTACGCGCCCACTCAACCGCTGCACACGATATCGCATATTTCCGTAACCAGGTCACAGTTGCTGGCCAAAAAATAATGCAGCTGCCGCGCTACTTTCCAGAATAGAACCCTGCCCTAATATCTGGGTCAGCCGATACTATTCGATGCGTGAATTTTTATTTCGAGATCCCCCGTGTGTTTATAGCTTTATGTTGCGTTGAGGTGCTCCAATCTTATCTGTTGGGGAGGTCTTGCCTGGTTTTTTTTGCATGGATTATCATGAAGGTACCTATATATTAGTATTAAATATAAGTAGGTTACGTTACGATCAAATTAATAAATAGCCACTTTTTTAAAACCAATTTATAATTTGTTTTTAGTAGGTTATATTCTTATGCGCTGTTAAACGTATTTCAATGCAGTAAAATGACAGCGCCTTTTCCGTTTAGGAGTAATTTGGTGATTTTCTCATTGGAACGTTTTCATTGCTCGCGAATGTCGCGTCGTGAGCTCGTTAAGTCTTTAAGAACGCCGTGTACGTTCACATTCAGTTCAAAACAGAGACTCCCTAGCTTATAAGTACAATATTCAATTTTGAAAAATAATTTAAAAGTGATGATATAATAAATAATTTAAAAAATCATCGATAAATCCAAAAGGAAAACAGCTGAAGCATAATCCAAAAACATTATCATTATTCAACTTGTTTCTCTATTAGCAAGAGCACCTAGAATAATAATGTACGCATAAACATGTATCTAACAATGTACTTTTGAGCTGCGCATTACGTTGAATATGCACATAAATTAAACACAAGTACATTCTATTTGGCAAATTTTGCATTCAATTCGCCTATGAATTTTAAAGTTCGATCGCGGAAACCTTGCAATGGTGTGCATGGGTGCTGTTTACACACACACACGCACACAGACGCAAGGCGGGCGGGGGCGGCGCGGGGCGGGGGCGGGGGCGCCTAGTAGTGCGCAAACACCGGGCTAGCACCTACCAGGCTTGCATAGAATGCCGGTCACAGATCGCATCCCCGCGGCACGTGTAACCACAGAGCCGAACTCCAACGCACAATACAAAAGAAACGCCCCAGGCTTTTCTCTGTTTTCCTCGTCGATACGGACGAAATTGCTATCAATTTCTCGCGATTTGTTGTTGTATTTTATTCAGTTCAGGTCAGCAGTATTAACGCACTCGTACTCGCGTTGTCAAATATGTATTTTGTGTCAAGATTATTACATGCAAACCTTACCAATGCGGAGCTCTAATCGCATTGAGTGCGATAACGTCATTCACGCACACACGCGAATGTTGCCGAAAATTCGTGGATGTACTTTTCTAGTCGGCGCACATGTATGCGTGGCATCGCTGTCGGTTAGAACGGGACGGAGCTATTGTGTCGCAGTCGCGTTGGAGCGAGAGGCCGCATGTGTTATATAACGCATTATTTTTATAATTAACAAGCAAAAATTGAGAGATACGGCCGTGCGACCCTGGACTAGGCCGCTGAACCCGCGAGAGCAGAATTTGCACAGATCAGATGTGGGCGGCCTCGGCCCGACCAGTTGCACACACGCAAAAACTAGCGGGGAGGGGGGATTCTCAAACTTCCGTGGGCCTATCTGTTCTAACACACCTATGCTGCAGCGGCCTCTATCGATTTGCCAGAATCCACCCCCTTTTAGCTCCTCAAGGATAATGACGAACGTACGTTGCGTATAGTTGCGTACCTGGCATTAAATATTTCAAATGCCATTGGTTTCCACTAAGTGGGACGAAGGTTTCTGATGTATAAGTACATTGTAAGCCGTCGTTTGCCTTGCCACCTTCATTATCGATGACAGGTTCGGGTGGCTATGTATCTTGCGCTTCCTCCTCTGCCTCTTAGATAATATCCACAGATTCTTATAAGTACCATGCCTGGCGGATAACCTCATTATTATGATCCTTCAGAGGAACCCAGGGATATAGGACTTGGGAATTGACCCATACGTACGTCATCACTAATAAAGGACATAATTTTTGGAACGATTATTTTCAAAACAACCAAGATCAGTATTAACTTTTTTTATATTTTGAATAGCTTAATTTGTGTCCCACTGCTGGGCAAAGGCCTCCCTATATTTGATCCAACGATCGCGATCCTCCACCACTTCGGACCACTCAGATAGGAACTTGTCCAAGTTGTCCCGCCATCTCCGCCTAGGTCTTCCTCTCCTCGGCGCCGATGTCCATCACTGGGCACCCACTCGGTGACAACCCTGGCCCACCGGTTCAGGTTCATGCGACAGACGTGGCCTGCCCAGGCCCACTTCAGCTTTTCGGTCTATACGTGGTGTTTCAGTATGTAGTACCATAGTTTTTTCAGGAACATTTTCTACCTTGCTGATTATACTTTTAGTTGCATAATTTTACAACTTCTTGAGCAACGACCAATATTATGTATAACATAAATAATAATTATATAAAAAAGACTTCTATGAATTTACTGGCTACACAGGTAATTACAATGATTAATGGCTATATGTTAAGTTAAAATGTAAGAAAGCATACTAAACACTAATACGGGCTGATGATGATGATTCTAAAGACTCATTATTATGTATATTAGAATATACGTACTTACTTATGTACAATATATGACGGGTTTTGTTCACTGCATCAGGAAGAAAGTATTATTTCTGAAAAACTGAAAATTCCAGGTATAGTATAGGTCAAAAAAAGTCAAAAGTGAAATATTTTTATTCATCGTAAAAATATAAAATTTTCTGATGAACGTCAATTTAACTTTAGGAACTTTTTCTGTGGCTTTCAAGGTAAATAAAACGCTTTTTATTGCTTTTCAGGGACACATCCACTGGCTTCACGAAACAAATGATAATATTTTCACTACAACAGTTGATGATCTCTTCTATATAAAAATCGTGTGTGTTCTATTATCTTCGAAGCACTTTTTAAGTAACAATAGGCCAACTGCGTCACAGCCTGCGATGGTGATCCTTGGTCTAAGATACGAAAGTACCTCACTGCATCCGGTCTATTTATATTTAAATTGTCGACTATTCGTAGTGAGCAGCTTCCTTAAAAGATTAAAATCATCACCAGCAATCTAGTGTGCTTTATTTTCTTCACAGTATGGTGAAGTTATCAAAAATAAGTTTATATTTATGCTGTTTGACGGTGACTTGCACCAAACATTTAAATGTTAATTAAATTTATTGCTGGCTTGCTCGGCGACTATACAGTCAAAGCAAGCCAGCAATAGATTTAATAACGTTTAAAGTCAAGTGTTTGGTGTAAGTCACCCCAAGTATCCTTCGTCAGAATTCGTAGCTAGATTTGATAGCTCCACGATAGATTTCGATGACGGTTAAGAATTAGTAGTTAGCAGGCAACGAAAAACAAAAAAATGCACTTAAAATCAGCAGCTACATATGTTTGTCTATTGTCTTCTAGTCGCTGGCAGGCGCAATCGTGAACTTGGTTTGTGTCCGTGAACCCGCCAGCATGACGTCAGCGGCAAAAACTGGCACTTGCATAACATTAACTCTTTAGATACTCCGCCTCATAGCTACTTCCTAGACTTGAAAGGTCACTGTGAGTGGTTTCGTTGAGATTCTAGTGGAATTAATTTCAAGGGCGAATAAGGGATCGGTTTCAAATTGTTTTAACTGCTAGAGCAACTTCATTGAAGGGGCCAGGCAGCGGGTCTTATGTGGCAGTTATATCCTGAACGAATTTGCTATGCTGCTGAAATAATTTGCAAGGGAAAGTGACAATACTCTCTAGAATATTCTGGAGGAATTCCTTTCGTCATTTCTTCTCAGTGCCTCATAACTCTAGACTCTAGACCTACCTCTGCATGCCTAGACAAATAATTGTAAAATTGTAAGTCGAATAAACAATATTTCAATCGATAGTGTGGGCTATATGGTGCTTGACCTATGGACATAATATTATTTACCATAATATATGACTGTGCATATTTGGATGATTTACATTATTCCGTGTAGGTATAGTCCGTTCCTGCCCAGTGTGGTTGATCGCAATGAAATAGGCTACTCATCAAGAATCTGGCAAAACAAAAAAAAACTCGTTACTCGTTTCCATCTTGGAGAACCAATACATGGTACAATCGTCTATTATCAGCAGGATGGAACTACGTAGATTGTGCAGCCATGATGACTGTCATTGGCCGCCTAGGCCTTCCTCTGTTTTAATTTGCTATTTTGCTTTGAGTGTTATGTTTTTTCTGTAGTTCAGTTACAACGCAGTATGTAGCCAATATATAATTATATTACTAGCTGTTCCCGCGCGCTTCACTTTGCCGTAAAAAAGTTTTCTTGTGGGAATTCCGGGATAAAAAGCCTATGTTCATTCCCAGGATCTAGACCGTATGTATACCAAATTTCATTCAAATCCGTTCAGTAGTTTTGGCGTGAAAGAGTAACAAACAGACAGACAGACAGACAGACACAGTTACTTTCGCATTTATAATATTAGTTAGGATTAGGATTAGGATTATTCCAGAGAAATATTCCATACGCTCACAACTGTAATCCACGAAGGGTTCTTCAGGGGCATTTGTTCAAAATTATGACTTGATGAGTCAACCCTAGGCCAGCTCTGGTTGTCACCGACGCAGTAAGAAGAACATTAGGAGGGGTCAAAATAATGAAATAAGTTCATTTCAGACTGAACCGCTCTCTTAGTTCGTTGGCATGAGGGCTAAATAATTAGAGGATACCATTCCACTGTAAGATAAACCTGAGCTTAAAATGACACCACAGATAATATAACACTTTACTAGCCTCAGCCAAGGCCAGTATGTAGGTCAGTTAGCACATTCACTAAACCCCAATAAAAATTAATGTGTTATTGTTTTGGCAATTTACTCTAATCGCTAGATTAGGCTCAGTTCTTGGGTTGGTTTGGACGCAGTGTTAGATTTTAGTAGAAATTGCTACTTGTGTCGAAGTATATTTTTTTTGGATACCATAATAATAAATTTAAAAAGAACTGTGACAAATACACTCGTAATAAAGTTATATAAAATTCATAAGTCTTCGTATGATACCTACATTGAACTGACAAAAATAAAATATTTATTACTTATGTGTTTAGAATAGCCTGTACCTGAAGAGCCAAGGGTGACATATGCTATTGCCTCTAAGTCCTGAAAAGGTCTTTTCATGAAATAAAATATTACTAAGGAAAAACACATTTGATGAAAATAACAGATTTAAAATAAATAATATCGCATTTGTCATAAATATAACGTTTATAAATATAACGATAATGTATATACTTATAACGTTTTTTTTTTCAATAGTACCTAATCAAATCGAAAGTAACTTTCACATAAGCACTCTGAAAATTTGGACTTGGGGTGTCACCTGTCTCTTGAAAAAAAAGTTTCAGATCACTGTTGCCCTATAACCACGATTCCATCTCTTTGTGTTAAACGTACCGATTATTGATTGTAATAGATTTCCTTTATTCGTTTTTTGTCAAGCTAGAGAAACCCTCCAGGACCCCAATTCTCGACCACTAGTCTTTAATGTCTACTACACGTCAGTGGCGCGACGTAACGCCTTGTAAATAGTAACCATTTTGCAATGAATTCTAACACTAGACATTAAAGACTAGTGGTCGAGAATTGGGGTCCTGAGCTGAAACAGCCTCCTGATAGACAG
This sequence comes from Plutella xylostella, assembly GCF_932276165.1. NCBI lineage: Eukaryota > Metazoa > Arthropoda > Insecta > Lepidoptera > Plutellidae > Plutella > Plutella xylostella. Next base: position 1,325,351 of record NC_063984.1, on the reverse strand, counting down.
TTCGACAGACAGACAACGGAGGGTTGAGTTCAGTCCCACTGGTACCTTTTTGAAAACTTTCACTTAAATAGAAGCAAACTAAGATCCTGCCTCGCTTCCAAGTAGTGATTTAATAGTAATGAATCGCAGTTTTTAATATAATTATACCAAAGCATATTATTTTATTAGGTACTAGAAGTTCCCGCGCGCTTCGCTTCGCCTTTAAAAGTTTTCCCGTGGGAATTCCGCAGTAAAAAGTAGCCTATAGATGTTCTTTCCCAGGGTCTAGACCGTATGTATACCCAATTTCATTCAAATCCGTTCAGTAGTTTTGGCGTGAAAGAGTAGTCTGTCTGTTACTCTAGTTAGTTGGGATAAGTATTTATTATAATAAAATTTGAAGAAATAAACCCGTTCATTTAGGGGAGTTCAATGCTACGATGTACCTCCTTCAGAATTAGTTGCCATGGCGGTAAAAGGAGGAAAACCGGAGAGGGATTACTCTCGATTTTAGAAAATTCCACTTATTTTTTCTTCCGGAGCTTTACTTGTTGAACATTTAACGTCTTTATCCCGTTCGTTTATTGCGTCAAACTGAGCACGTCAGCAGATTTTACGTTAAATGATTAGGTTAACCCGTTATGTCAATTTAATTATTAGTATAATTTCTAATAAATTACGTGAAGTACTTACAGTGCTCCAAAATTGATAATGCGCATAGAAATCTTTGACAGTTCGGTAGTTTTCGATAATGTGACACATGATATTGACTCCTATTTCTTTCGAACAAGGTGCAAAATGCTAGTGCTTTTTTTAAGGCTCTTACGATTTAATGATTCAGGTGTGAAGATCTGCATGTGCATTATTAATTTTGGACAACTGTACGTAATTAATTAGAAACTAAGTTCTAATACATTATTTTATATCATTTTGTCGCAATCAGTTTTAAATTTTTGGTGATACGCCGGTGTCTCCTCAAAATCAAACATCAATAACTACTACCCAACCACTATCCGCCTAAAACAGGTCACGCTTAGCTTCATAATGAAGATAATATTATTAATATTCCGTACGAAAATTGCCGTGAATCGATAGACGAGATGAATTGACAGCTAGTACGCGTTGCCATGACGACGAGCCCCGAGATCCCAGGCACCAGTGAGCCGAAATGTACGAATAATAACGTCTCCTTCGCCGGAGACACGAAAATATCAAATTCGCGCCTTTCATCCATGTTTCTGACTGTGGAAAGTTTCGGCACTATATATAGCTGTAAAGTAGCGAAAATTTATATATACAGCGTGTACTTTTTCTAATCGTGTCGGTGACAAACGCTACAGGTTGACTATACCTTTTTTCACGGGGAAAGACATCTGACAGGACCCTTATTACATTCGAATAAGGGTAGTTTTTGTTTGTATCAGATGTCTTTCCCTGTGAAAAAAGGTATAGAGTTTGTCATCGGGCGTGGCAAAAGTGCAGTAGCATCCTGAAACCTGTTGAAATGGGGTGACAAGATTAGATCAGGAGTCAATTTATATGTGCGGGGTAAGAGACTGGATGTTGTCTGTTGAATGCTGTTCCACACCTATCATTGGTGCATGGATAGGATAAGCAACATGTACTGTGTCCGAACAACTTTTTATCCTATGTGCTGTTGGTCTGTCTATATCTGTAAATAATAAATATATGTGTGAAGCCGAGGATCTAAATAAGATAATAAATATATGTGTGTGGAAGAGGTTTATTTCCAGTAGGGTGTATGGTATACCCAGCAGAAACAAAGTAAATGATATCTAAAATACTTCTAAAAAATCGAAGTAATTTTTATTCCCTACAGGAACGCTGCGTGAGATTTTCGTAGATATCCTAAGCCGTTTAGCATCTAAGGCAATCTAAGCGATGGGTCTTCTTACCTAGGTTCTTTGTGTCTTTTGATCATTGTACATGTATTGAATAAACGCCTACATAGAGGTACAATATGAAATGAGTATCTCAAATATGTAACAGAAATGGCAAAGGTCAAGGCCATGATTCCAGACATTAAGTTAGTACAACCCTGCTTTTTATATTTTATGAAAACAGGATGGAATTTTATGCCGAAAATATAGTTTTTTTTTAGATTTCATAGAGTAATTTTCATTTTTCTGGGAAGTACACTCATAAAACTCCGTCCAATATTAAGTATATTTATACTATACTAGTATACATTATCATATAAGTATGTATTTATGTAGTAGGTCCGTGGGCTGGCGCATCGGTAACGTATGTTTCGAAAGTCCTACAGTCGATTTCCGTCCAGAGCAAATAGTTCTGCCATGATTTAATAAAAAAAATTATAGGTAGTAGGTATTTCCTTTACATAAAATATTAACCGATAAAAGTGGATGCACGTAAGTATGCCTATATAACCAATTAGCAAATATGTTAATACGAGACGAGAGTGATTATAAATCATACATCGGTTTGGTCTTTAGTCAGTCCGGAATGCCTAGAGTTAGTCAAAGACTAGGATAACCAGGATAAGTAATGAAATCGCATTTTTTGTTTTTCTAGTTCCAAAGTGCGTAAAAAAGCATGGGCCATTCGAAATGTTGTTTTGAAGTCGTAAATATATTTTGATGTTGCAAAATTCCGGTTAAGGTCCACTTCTCAGAGTGGGATACGGATACGTACTCAGCCCTCCTGTCCAAACACCCACCTCCAGCAGCTACTTCACAGCTCCCCGATGCCCCGGATGGCTCCGAGTGCACCCCTGTGGTCACGTCTGACGAGGTCCTTGCTGCTGTACTATCTTTCAAGAATGGATCAGCCGGTGGTTTAGATAGCTTATCACCCCAACACCTAAAGGACCTCCTCTGCGGGTCCACGGGGGCGGCAGGCGAGGCCCTGCTGGTGGATCTGACCAGGCTAGTCGGCCTGATGCTGTCCGGCTCCGTCTGCGAGGAGATTACCGACATCCTGTACGGAGCCAACCTGATCGCACTCATCAAGAAAGACGGCGGCATCAGACCGATCGCCGTAGGGAACACCATCCGCCGTACGGCCTCCAAAATCTGCTGCCGTAAAATGCTCCCGGAGCTATCTAAGAAGTTCGAGCCAATTCAGCTCGGCTTCGGGACTAAAGGAGGCTGTGAAGCGGCGGTACACGCTGCCCGAACCTTTATCACCGAGGGAAATTTTCAGGTGCTGCTGAAGGTGGACGTTAAAAATGCATTCAACTCCATCGATAGAAGCGCCCTGCTGACAGAAATCCGTACCCACGCAAACCCAATATATAATTATCTGTGGCAATGTTATAGCAAACCATCAAAGCTCTCATATAAAAACCACCACATCCTTTCTGCCACAGGCTGTCAGCAGGGCGACCCATTGGGACCAGCAATATTCAGCCTAGGCATTCATCCACATATCTCGAATCTAAATTCAAAATTCAATGTATGGTACCTCGACGACGGGACACTAGGGGGCGATGCTACCACAGTGCTGCAAGACCTAAATTCGGTTATTCAAAATTTCAGTACAATTGGCTTAGAACTAAATTTTGGAAAATGTGAACTCTACCTTAACAATTCCCTTTCAGACACAGAAAAAAACGATATTACTAACAAATTCAACGTCCTGGCCCCTAATATCAAAATTGTCAATGGAGACGATCTGCGCCTCCTAGGTGCCCCCATCTTGGACGAATCCATCCCCGGCTACGTCCAGGACCAAATTAAGAAATTCGAGGAATCATACACCCGCATGTGTGATATCAACCCACACATGGCGATGCACATTTTGAAGTTTTGTTTGTTCGTGCCAAAATTAACGTACGTGTTGAGATGCTCCAATCTATGGAAGTTCCCACTTCAACTGACATATTTAGATGAAATTATTAGACGTTCCCTAACCGAAATTCTAAATTGCCGCATAGATGACCGAGGCTGGACTCAAGCCACCCTACCTGTACGCTACGGTGGCATTGGGATACGCAAAGCCTCTGACGTAGCACTGCCCGCATTTTTGTCCTCCGTATCCAGTACACGGGACCTCTTTGGAAGAATTATAACTCCATCACTTGGTGATTTAGAGGTGCCGTGTCTGACGGAGGCCAAAAATGCGTGGCTGAACGCTGCTGGTCCCGGGCAAGATATCCCGACAGACACGACGTCACAGAGGCTATGGGACGGGCCACTATGTGCCAAAAAAGAAAAAGACCTACTGGAGACCGCAACCGATCCAGCGGACCGAGCTCGTCTCCTGGCCTCCAGCACTCCACAGTCGGGATATTGGCTGAGTGCCTACCCTTCGGCAAATCTAGGCACGCTGCTGGATAGAACAACTCTGGCAGTGGCCATCAGCTTGAGGTTAGGGCTTCAAACGAATGAGCCCCATCGCTGCCGCTGTGGGGAACATGCCGACCGCCGCGGCCACCACGGCCTATCGTGTGGCCGCAGTGCCGGGCGCATAGCGCGCCATGCCGCACTTAATGATACCATCCGCCGGGCCCTTGCCAGTGCAAACGTTCCCGCTACCTTAGAGCCAAGCGGGATCATGCGGGACGATGGCAAGAGACCCGACGGCATGAGTCTAGTGCCATGGAAGAGGGGCCGGCTGCTGGTGTGGGACGCAACATGCGTGGACACACTAGCACCGTCCCATCTTCCATCTACCTCCACAGAGGCTGGCGCTGCGGCCGGGCGGGCGGAGATGATGAAAGGCCGCAAATATGCATCCCTGGGAGAGGGGTACATGTTTGTGCCTTTCGGAGTCGAAACCCTAGGGCCGTGGGGACCGGAGGCGCGTCGGCTGGTAAAAGAAATTGGCAGCAGGCTCAAAGAAGTCACAAGGGACCCTAGGGCTGGCTCGTACCTCGCTCAAAGGATAAGCATCGCCATACAGCGAGGTAACGCGGCCAGCGTCTTGGGTACCCTACCCGACAGTGGCAGCGATCTGGCCAGCATCTTCTTTTTAGTTTAATTTTAATTTTATATTAGTTAGTTTTAGAGAAAGGCATACTTAATTATTGTAATAAAACAAAATTGCACTTCTCAGAACTCCGAACTGCTATAAAAATTTGAACTTTGAAAGTTTTCGCGACTTTTTTTGCGATGTCAAGCAGCAGCCAGATAGCTTTAAAAAATACTTAAAGTACTTAATCAAACAAAAATACTTGCAATGTTGTAAATTAGAACATAGCTGTATATAAGTAAGTAATACTTACTAGGAAGGTATAGTTTCAAATAGTACATATTAATAATTTATTATACTTAAAATTGTTATCATTAGCAACGTTACGACGTATGTGTTTAACTAGCATCGATGTCTCCATTCTGTGAATCGAGTGGTGTATTCGAATGATATTCGATTCGTCAGATATCATGGTTCAGGGTTAAGGTTTCTTAGTTCACTCCTAATGGTAGCAGGCGCAGATGTGGACTAAGATCAGATTGAAGCAGAAGAGACAAATCAAGTTATTAGTTTTTTAATGGGTCTATTTACAAAAAGTACCATGATTCAGCCACATTGTCTAGTAAACACGTAGTAATAGGTGGTAATAGTCAGTGCGTTTTTATTACTCAGTGTAAAGAATACTTAACAGGTATTTTTAGAAATACTAGAACTAATATCGACTGCGATTGCAAATGCTGCTTGTTTACAAAATGTGGTCAAATATTTATCATTTGTCTAATGACGAATTAATAAACTAACTAAATAATTAATGACAAAAAAATTTGGCTAATGCATCAGCCCATGATCATCCAATGCTGGACAAAGGTTCTCTCAACAAACACAACTAACCTTCTTCCATGACGTTCCTAGTTCACCCGTAACAACTCACTACCCAGCTGACTGTACGACAAAAAATACGATTCCTGAGAACTTTGGTCGCATCTACGCAACGTACGACATATAGATTACAATTCACGAATAGTTCTGTCGCATCTACGCAACACATTCTATGTCCATACTGCCGAAACTGCGCGGGGGGGCACGGGGGGCGGGGGCGGGGGCGGAGGCTAGCTGCGCCGTCCGGAGGCCCAGGCCACACAAATAGCGAGCTGTGTGAGTTGCGACTTGGCATAGCATCGGTGCAGGGACGTACTTGTGCGCCTAGATAAGTACGTCCAAATATATTGCCAAAATATTTAGAAAACATGACCTACTCACGAGCAATGAAAAAGTTCCACCTGCCATTGAAGTTCCTTAAATCTCTGGACCCTTTTCACTGTTCGTGAGTGTAGACATGCGTGGTGTAGAATGGTCAAGCATTAAGATGGTTTTTTTTTTCAGTTGTTGCACTTGTATGGGAATACTCATTCCCATACAAGAGTGAGTGACACCACCATAAAAATAATTAAAAAGCCCAAAATTCAGCCCTTTCTTTATGTCTTTACATAAAACTGAAGTTTTTAATATAAAATCCATATGTGTAAAGTTATATTTTTAAACATTTGTCTATTGTCATTGTCACCAATGCAATAAAATAAATAAGATCATGATTGTATTTCTTTTTATTTCTAGTTCAATTAGGTACTTGAAATTGTTTAATTTCTATTACACCGCAACAAAGTACACATAAACCTTACTGAAAGTGCGTGTCGCTGCTTTATTTCCACAATATCGTGCTAACAGTAGCACTCATTGTTTTACGAGCATTATTAAAAATACTTCTATTCGAAACCCGTTCCCTTGGCACGCAAACAACCAATTTTCCATATCATTCTTATCCCAGACCGTCTTAATCTCCGCCGATCAGGTGACTCGAGCGACATTCTATACACAAGTAAAATGTCGAAGTAGGTACTTACCTACTAGCGATCCGACTCAATCCTGGAGCGGCCTTCATCCGCCTACTATTGAGGTAAATTGAAAAGAGCTTGAAATAAACGGAGCGGGCGGGTGGGGTTGCGGGGCGCGGGAGGGGGCATCTCTATCGCGACGCTCTGCCTACGCTATTGCCATGGCTACGAGGCCCTGGCTCCGGCCCTGGGTGGCCTTGCAATGGAATGGGGAGGGCAATAGCCCCGTCTACTTGCAGGCTATCAATTCGCTCGCCAACGCCGCGGCGTCGCTCGTATTTTCCGCATTATGTATAGCTACTCGCATAATGTTATTGTCAAGGCCGTCAGCGATTTTGCCTGCATTGCAATTGGTCATGACGTGACTGAAATGGACGCTAGAAAATCAACAGTCTTTTTTGGGGCGATGACTCGCCGTTTCTTTGATTTGTTTGCTTTATTTTGATTTGTTACGTGTATCTTTTTGAAGAGAAATGTATTTCGTTTCTTCGTTAGACTGTAAAATTGTAACAGGCTACGAAAGGTAAAGGAAAAACGAGTGGGTAGATAATTGAGTTCAGTACCTATCCTTAAATTTCAGCCGAACAGACTGAATCAATATTGTAACTTTGGACACTAAAATAAATATTTGAAATGTAAAGGAGATTATTAGATTAGTTTAGTCCGTTTGAAGTTTAGATTAAAGCGAAAATGATTAAGTAAGTACATAAGTAGTATTTAAATTCACATCCCCAGAGTAAATATTGTAAGTATGTGCTTCCTCGGATATTGCACTAGTACCTAAATTAAACTCAATGGTACTATACCTATATTTTGACGTGATAAATTGATAAGGTTTAAACTATGACAAAACGTTCTGAACAAAATCAAGATCAAAAATAATAATATCAGGGTTACGAAAGAAAACCAAGGCAAACACTAAGATTGCGTGGAAAAAAACCTTAGCAGCAATTTCTAGGCACAATGGAACGACCTGCAATAGTTTTCAGGAAACCTTATAACAAGCGCTTTATCGCCCTGAAAAATAATGCTGTGCACGCGATTTTCAGCTTTATCCGCTGGCATAAGAACTCATAATCACCCTTTACACCGGAAAATACTGGGCCGTTGCAGATGTAACGACCACCATTTGGATTTTCTGCGTTACATTCGTTTCACTGCTGCTTCAGTTCACAAGTCTATCCAAAATCCACGGAGTCCCGGCGCAATATACGTGGAACTAATCGATAGAAGCGGTTGAAAGTGAACGTAGCCCTGTCGTCTGGTAACGTGGTAGGGGGTCTGACTGGACTTGCGTGAGGCTGGTGCGTGCCTCCCGCCAGTTTCGCCTGATATCAGGCAGCGGCCTCGATTTCCAGCGCTTATGCCCCTATAACTTATTCCACCCTGCACACGATGCGAGCCGCGCCGACCATGGAACGGCTCAAGCGGAAATTGGGCAAGGAGCTTAGAAAAATGTATTCTGAAAGTTTCACACAGATGTAGATTGAATTTCACCAGTCGAAACTGTTTGTAGGCATAGTGTGTTGGTTTATTTGTTTAAGGTTTGGGTGCGTAGTACGTTGTAGATAGTGAAATTGGTTTATCGTTTCAAAATTAGAAATAAATTAGGTAGGTACTTACTTAAATCATTTTTTTTACTAAACAAAACTACTCAAACTAAAATTTCTTGAAATAGTATCTATTAAATTTACCTAGAGAAGCTGAAGTGTATCTCTGTATCAGCAAAAAATAAAATCTATAAAAACCAAGGTTTTGCTAACAAAAATAAAACTTACGCCCGAGAAAAGCTTATCAAAACAAGTTTCCATTTTTCCTAGCATTCCTAACGAGACGGCGAAAAACTTCATGTTTTTTGGCGAGTTGCTTTATCGGGCACATTTCGCTTTCTATGCGCCTCCCGGGCGAGTGGGGGCGGCGGCGGCGGCGGGGGCGGCTCGGCGGGGGCGGCGAGGTGGGGGCGGCGCGACGCACCCCGCTCCCTCCCTGCCGGCACCACGGTCATATGAGATTTACAACTTCGACTTGCTACAGTTTTCACTTTCACACGTCGATAGCGAATTCGCTTTCATTTTGTAAGGTGACTGAAATTTCTGGGACGGTTGTTATTGAAGTAGTAAAGAGCTTTTGAGTGCAAGGCTTTTTATATTGAATTCGCGAATTTCTGTGAAGTAATTGTTGCATTTTCATATATTTAATTTGTGTGAAAAATAACAAGTCAGCAATCAACTTGATTATGTAGGATCCCTTGACTCACACTTAGTTGCAAAAATGAAAATTTCACTATTCAGGTACTTACCTATTTCTTGATTTAAGTTGCGCTTGAAAGCATACACGGTGAAATTCCAGCATCTACGAGTTTACACGATGGTGCGCCCCAAAGGCTGTGAAGAGCCCTATTTAGGCATTTTAGGTCACAAGGGGGAGGGGGACGCCAGACGGGGCGGGGGCGAGGATCTAGGTCCTAGTTGTTATTGCGTTGTTTGAAATACTTGTTCAATTCATAAATAGAACATTTAACTGGTGTTTTGCAGTTAAATTTTAGCTCTAGTGCCTTAGATAGAGTGGCTGTTTTCCAGTGCGATTTGTAAAATTTAATTTATTCCTGAAAACTTAGTCATTGATAAGTAGAGTTGTCAGGTTTTATTATTTGTTATTTACCATTTATATTGTTGTGAGATCATATTTACTTATCTAAGGTTTCCCCTGCAAATTTAGAGATTAAATTTTGTGGCTCTTATCGACAAAATGGATTCAGATGCAGGCATACAACCGTAAGACTAAGCAAACGCACTTTCTTTACAAATCTAGAATACAGTACCCACACTGGATTAGCGTTCAGAAACATGAATCATTAGATCAAACGTAAGATTCCCAGAAAGAACATAAACATTTACAAAGACCGTTCCTGAAAATATTCAGAGGTCCACCAAAAAGGGTTGAAGGTGTGAAACTGTCTAGACGACCCTAAGGACGGGTTTGATAAGGGTTCCGTCAGTGACCTTGAACTCTGCCACGGAAATATAAGTCTTGGAAATATACGAGTCGACATACCCCGACATACCCCGCAGTAATACCCCCAATTTCCCCCAAAACACTGCTCAATTTATCCTCAAACAAATGGAAAAAGCTCCCAAATTAATCGAGCACAATCGTACTGTACGGGTGAACGGATTAAAATCAAATAAGTATGGAACGCCTCAATTACTTATCGAGCAGGGTTTGTAGGCTTTCGTCACAGTACACCCACCCAAACGTTGCTTCTGAAACTGGCTAAACTTAGAGCTTAACCCGTAATCAGCCGTGACTGTTGACTCAAAAGTTTTTCATTGACTTTCGCCCTAAAACTTACCTATTTCTACTAGAGATTGATATAATTAATGGATGATTAAGGGTTAATAATAGTATGTTACTGATAACAGCCTTACATGCCTGTATACAAAAAGAACACTGACCGAACGTGCATCAGTACACCTCAGCTTTGCCTAACATCCGTATTTTGTTTAAATATAATGCAAAAGATGTAATAACTTTTGAAAACTGCTGAAAATTATTGGAAACTGTCGTACTTTTCATTTATTTCATTAGATAGATTGGTACCTTTCGGTACATATAGGTATGTATCTATGTATAATAATTTAATAACGTTGTTTTCAATACGTTTCTTTTCAAACCTATATGAAACGCATTAAAATAGCCAATCATTTGGACAACTTATATTGTGCAAAGAAAAACTCGCGTGCAACTCAAACCTCCCATTTTCAGGTGGGGGTTAAAATCATTAGCCACCTACCCAGGTACCTAGGTCTACGTTAATAGCAGTCTACGCAAGTTCCTAAACAAAAAGAACCTGAAACAAACAAGGTCGGGAGAACTGACGCCGTCGTCACCGCCGCCATAAAGACCGACGGCCGTCCTTGAAAAAGGGGGTTCTAACAAATTGGGTTATCAGAGGAGGGTGGGGGCTGAGACGGGGGGTGTGCGAGTGTGATAGCAACAGCGCCCACCCTGTGACAACCGTTAGAGGGAGCGGGACGGACGGTGCGTAGGCGTGCTTGGTGGGCCACGGAAGGTTCAAATTCGGCGCCGATCATTATAATTACTCTCCAAGGTGAGCCGGGAGCCGGGAGCCAGGGCTCCAGGAGACCGGAGGCTCAAGATCCTCGCCCGTGGAACACTCTCGCCGTAATTAAAAGCACTCTAAGACCATCCGGGACTACCGATGCCAATTATGATGAGGCATCTTGGAGTGTCCTTTAACTATAATATCTACCAAGCTACTACACTCGCGAGCAATGAAAAAGTTATAGTGCTTGAGAAAATTACCAAATTACACCTAAACAGAAAAACTTAGCTTAATGATGCCGACTGCAATATAGAACTATATAAGTACTTACATTTTAATAGCGGACCAGAATATTCTTAAATATTATGTTAAAATTTGGATCAAATGTTTAAAAAAAATGTAGACCATTTGGTGTCGATATTTTATAAGTATACAACTTTTTCATTGTTCGCGAGTGTAGTTGTTTTTTTTATTTCTTGTATGGATTGTGTTTGTAATATTATATGGAATAGCCTGAGTCTCAATAATGCACACATCAGTTAGGGATCAAGTTCAATAGCTAATTGGGGATAATAAAGGGGTAAACATTAAACAAGCCATTATAATAAGGGCTAATTAATTCAGAAAGTTCACTGCGTGTTGCCTTGGGCTCCGCATGTCAAAAGCTATATAAAGAACCTTTATTTTATATCCACCGAACGCAAAAAGGTTATACTTACGTACGTTTTAAAAGGGTAAAATAGTGTTCCTGAAAAAATTACAGTATTTTTCCGGTAGGTCTAGATTGATTGATCTTATAAGTACCTACTACGTTATTAATGCATAATAAACCATCTATTTTTTAAAATATACTATAAAATTTCAACAAGGAAACAATATTCCATCAGGTCCTAGTTTATAAATAATAATAAAAACGTACTACGGATTACTACTTAACACATTGCATGCCGACTACGTAATATTGCATGGATACGTACCACTGATAAGAGGTACTATTGGTACTCAAAGGGGTTTAAATATGACCCTAACCACACAGGTGTTAGAGCAGCTGCAAATGAAGTACACTCATTCCATCCACAGCTAGGCACAGTGGGGTCACTTTCTAAATCCACGAACTAACGAAAGCTCCTAAGCTTAGGAAAAGCACGACTCTATCTCGTTGTATTAAGTGTGCCGATTACATGTCAATTTTCATTCGTTCTTTCGTGGATTTAGAGAGTGACCCCTAGACCTTGCGAACAAACTAATCTGTAGGATGAATGGCGCACGACTAGACTTAAACAAAGAGATTTGTGAGGATCCTTAGAGACGTACTTATGTTCCTGGTCCAGAACGCACACAAACAATCTTGTTCTGGGGTGAAACCAAGATATTTTACGCGTAATAGGTACTATGTGTATGTCCATTTACTAGGACTGCTAGCAGCGCTGCCATTGTTCTGAATATTTAGTATCTTTATGATTATATACCTATACGATGTATTTATGTAGTACATAAGAGAAATTCATGAGATTCCTGAAAACAGAAAAAAAGATTGACTTAAAAATACGATTAACTTTAGTTTTGGAAATACCAAGTAAGTATACCTATATTATTTTCTCCTTTTGAAATGCAATAGGTCAGTTTGCTATCAGCATATCTCCAAACAAACGTGCCAGTTATTACAAAGGGCCATATTTCAAACAACGCTCCCTTGTGTCCAGCGCTGGTGTCAGCTAAATAGAAACATTCAGCTTCTGATGACGTAAGACCAATGCGATTCTAGCAGGGCCCTGCGTGGCAGCGGCCCATAGCAACAAAGTGCGATGGTTACTACTAACCAGTCCTATCTGAGCCCTCTCCACACTGCCACTCCCCTTCCAGCGCCAGCCGTGAACTCCGGGCAGAGGGGCGGGGCAGCTCAAGGCACACTGGTCATCTATTTCGAGATATGCGACATCGAACACTGGTGCTTATAAGAACGTATTGTGATTGCTTTTCGACTATTTGGGACTATGAATACGATTGTGTGTTTTGTTTAGGATGTTTTAACGAATTATGAATTAACTAGGTCGTCTTATGATAGGTACCTAATAAGTACCTTCAAGCACCCACATCGAACTACACAAAAATATACAATTACTTATTATACTTATGACTTAGGTACTACTTTATCATTTACATATATTTTTTTAATTAAGTATTGTAGTCACTTTGTTTTATGCAACTGTTTGAAAGATACAATATACATATATGCAAGTTATATTCAAGCATTATATTTGCGCAGCACATGTGATAGGTTTGCGGTTTAAAAGTTCGATGACCTATTCCCATGTGGGTATTTCAAGGTTCGAGATCGTGAGCGAATTCTCGCCCTAAGGCACTTATGTCACGTGCAGAGAAATACGCCCGATGAAAAACTTAGCTCGCTCACTTCTTTGTCTCGGCTTTAAGATTGTTTGAGTTGTTGATTTTTTGTTTGTTATACGTTATTCAGGTGAGTATGCGTGTTTTAATTATTATTATGGCATTATAAGGGCAGAGATATGTCCTCATCAATTATCATCCGAGTACAGAAGTGACGTGATACCCTGTAAACATAATTTTTAAGTACATATTTGCAACTTGGTTAGACGTATACAATATTAATTATAATAATAATATACTCCTTCTCATCAAGTCGATGACAAATGAAGGAATCAAGAAATATTCAAATGCTTATTTTAAGACAATTTGCCTTTTTTTAATAAAGCTTGCTATATTTATAGTATTTATGTTATGTAAGTTTCTTTTATGTCTGTGTGTACAAATAAAGAATATTCTATCTATTCTATTCTATCTTGCTATATTCACTCACGGGCAATGAAAATGTTCCACTGAAAAAAACACCAAATTACTCCTAAGCGGAAAAGGTTAGCTTAATGACACCTTCTGCAATAATGAAGTACATTTAACAGAGCATCAGGATATTACCAACTAATAAAATAATAATTAAAAAAAAATAAAAACCGACTTCAAAAAACCACTAAAATGTAAGAAATAATTTAAGGTTTACACAAATTCTACTCGTATGTGACAGTACAAATATACCTGAGCAGGAACTGTTCTTTTTTGATGTTGGTGCGGTGACAAAGTAATCTAAAGAAATATGGCACCAACTTCAAAAAAGAACAGTTCCTGCTTAGGTATATTTGTACTGTCACATACGAGTAGAATTTGTGTAAACCTTAAATTATTTCTTACATTTTAGTGGTTTTTTGAAGTCGGTTTTTAATTTTTTTTAATTATTATTTTATTTTATAGTTTTTAGTTTATTTGCAATAATTTTCAATCAAAAGTAAGGTGCAAATGATACCAAAAAGTCCTACTAATCAATACGAATCATTCAAGCCTAAACACGAAGTAGTTGCTATATACCGTTGAGGAGTTCCCCTGACTGCCTTCCGTTTCCATTATCAGATCAGCTCAAGGTCACCATCATATTTTTTTTTAATGACACCTTCTGCAATAATGAAGTACATTTAACAGAGCATCAGGATATTACCAACTAATAAAATAATAATTAAAAAAAAATAAAAACCGACTTCAAAAAACCACTAAAATGTAAGAAATAATTTAAGGTTTACACAAATTCTACTCGTATGTGACAGTACAAATATACCTGAGCAGGAACTGTTCTTTTTTGATGTTGGTGCGGTGACAAAGTAATCTAAAGAAATATGGCACCAACTTCAAAAAAGAACAGTTCCTGCTTAGGTATATTTGTACTGTCACATACGAGTAGAATTTGTGTAAACCTTAAATTATTTCTTACATTTTAGTGGTTTTTTGAAGTCGGTTTTTAATTTTTTTTAATTATTATTTTATTTTATAGTTTTTAGTTTATTTGCAATAATTTTCAATCAAAAGTAAGGTGCAAATGATACCAAAAAGTCCTACTAATCAATACGAATCATTCAAGCCTAAACACGAAGTAGTTGCTATATACCGTTGAGGAGTTCCCCTGACTGCCTTCCGTTTCCATTATCAGATCAGCTCAAGGTCACCATCATATTTTTTTGTTATAAGAACTATATTTACGTTCTTAATTTCATTAGAATCGGTTATGTGTCCAATCGGGGGATATGTGTCCAAAATGGAAATTCATACCCTGTTTTTACCCCTTTACCCACCCTTAGGGGTGAGATAAAATTCTGAAAAAAAAATGGGGCCACTTGGAAGCTCAACCCAATACAACTAAAAAAGAATTTTCAAAATCGGTTCATAAACGGCGGAGTTATCGGTGAACATACATAAAAAAAAATATAAAAAAAAAAAAAATATCCCGACGAATTGAGAACCTCCTCCTTTTTTTGAAGTCGGTTAAAAACGGTAATATTTTGTTAAAATTTTATATTCAATATTTGAAAAAATAGGGGTCGTTTGGTGTCGGTATTTTGTGAGTGGAACTATTTTATTGCCCGTGAGTGTATTATAATTTATTCGTATTTTAGATTCATAAAAGCATCAATTCTGCGTGCGTGTTGCAACAGCTATAACACTAAAATGTATAGTTTTATTACTACCACTGAGAATATATACTATACACATTGGAAAAGTTGCCAAAAGTTCTTTTTCTTTAAAAACCCGTAACGACCGCCCGTCTGAAAGACAGACAGACGATGAAAAAATTCAAGCCCTTGAGGTTAGATTTATATAAATCTTGAAATTTGTTTTCATGCTTATCGCTACAAGTAAGACAATGCAATGCAATGATAATTTAATGTACCAATTTCAAGGCAAAGTGAAATATTTAGGTACAGAATTTATAAACTAAGCAGATATTTTAACTTTATACAAATATTTTTTGTAGTCTTTAATTGAATCGGTGATTGTGAGAAAAATTAAAAAGGTAGGTAGGTACTTGCAGTTTTTCAAAGTGCATTTAAAAAATATATAAAACAATTAAAAAGCTATTTTTCAAAGAGCATTTTTTTATATAAAACAATAGAAAAAATCTTGCTTTAATTTTATTTTCCGCGTTCACAGACATTGGTCAATAAACCGTTTGTATGTACGATAGTACTATAATGTATATAATGGACTCGTAGATGGAAATAGCTCTCGGGTTCGTTATCCGCAGCGATGTAGACACTGGAGGGTCACTCTACCTTATTCTATTCTATTCTCTGTGGGGGTGTAAGTACCTGCACCTGGATCTCTCGAATGGAACCTTTGTGCATATCCCCAAGGTCTAAACTGCCTTCCTAAGCTTGGACCATTTTCCACCACGCTGGTCCACTGCGGGTTGGTGGGTTCACATATCTAGATGTGCTAAATCTAGATATACAGGGTTCCTCACAATGTTTTCCTTCACCATAAGAGCAATGGTATACATTGTACTTAAATTCAAAGAACTCATTGGTACATGTCAGCGCCGGGATTCGAACCCGCATTTCTTGCGTGAGAAGCGGGCGCTTACCCGACTGAGCTACCACCGCTCTTTTACCTTAACTGAAACAAAGTTTCGAAGCGCTACATACGCTATCTGTGACTCTATCTCGTTTTGTTTAACGTACCCATGACAGCTGTCTTTTGTTTTTTGTCAAGTTAGTGTAACCCCCAGTGGGCGCTGCGTCGGCGCACGTTTTGAGCTATTCTATTCTATTCTAGTGAGGTTATTGTAGGAGCTAAAGCTTGCACTCTCAAGATTTGCTATTAAACAGTCTTTGTAACTGCTAGTGAACTGTGTTCTAGTTTAGTTGTTTGTGGAATAGAACAATAATATTATGAATAAGTACTTGATTAAATATATGATAATGTAAATTGAGATTAACGTACAAGCTATTGCAAATTAATCTAAAATTATAACCCAATACTGCTTACCAAAAATGAATCAATATAATATTTAAATACTACAAATTGTATGAAGTTAACATTCAATCTGATATTAATCTCTGTATAACATACAACCCAATACTAATTACGTATGATTCTATCTCTTTCCCGCACTACTGAATTATTACTACGCACTCCAAGTGTACGAAAACTAAGCGGAAATACAGGCCGGTAACAATAAATCAATATATTCCGTTCTAAATTTAAAATAAGTACCCCTTGTATGCTACGCGCATGCGCTACGCGGCTACGATGCACCGATGCACCGGCTACGCCCTACGCCGTAGCGCTACGAAATTGCACGTGCAAAATATTGAAGCTCTCTTTTGCACGTTATAAGATTTAAAACATTCTAAATTTAATATTTGTTCATTTATTTTTTTTACTTTTTGAACCTAGTTTTATGATAGACTTGTACTATTTAGTACCATCATATACTTACTAACATATTATTTGGAGTGATGAAATTCATAATCAAAATAGGTTTGATACTTCCATTGCATCATTGTCGTTTCTTCATTAAGCTCGTCTAAGTACTTGCAAAGGATGTTTAGTCTTTTTTGTCGCCGGCAACATGTCCAACAGATGTCATTGATCGTTAATGGCTATTATTTTGGTCATACAAAAACTAGATGTTAAATATAAATACAAATGAAGCAATGGATCAATGAATTCAAGCTACTTAATTTCTTTTTCAAAGATAATAATTTATACTACAGTTAATAAAGTTAATTTCATTTACTAGTTACAGTTGACACGTCACTCGAGGATGGTCTTCCGTCCCCAGTCTTAATGTAAATCTGTTATGATGTTTTAACTGAATATAAGTATTGTTGTAAAGTGACGGTTAAAAAGGCTAATCGCCTTGACCTGAAAATATTAACAATGGTAAAAGAAACCCTTTCTTCATCCCTGCTATAAGTAAGTACGGACGAGTACTTACAGCGTACCAAGCAAGAAAGTTTGAATTATAATACTAAGGTTTATTGAATTCAAAAGGGTTAGAGATGACTCTTAGTTAATAGTTATTACTTACGCGCTAATTTCTCTGTTAACCTGTAGTTAATCATTGAATTTAAATAGTTTAACAATCAACAGGAACGATTTAATAATTGTAATATTTATGACGACAGTAGCAATTATTTTGACACAAAAATTGAGCAACGTAAACTATCATTACAGGTAGTCCCCTATATTCAAACGCACAACACATAATTTTATGATGCGGTCCGACCGATTTCGGTCACGGCGACCGCTTCGAGGATCAGACTCGTCGCTCGTGTGCTCGCATGTGGCTTGTGTAGCCTATCTTATTCGTGAAGACCCTCGCACATTGCGGGCATGTGAGCACACCATTCTCATAATTGTATTGAGTTAGCGCAGGTGGTCGGGCTTTTAACTCATCGCGCTTCAAGTCGAGTTCGGCGCGCCGGTGGACTTCAAAATCACGGACTTTGGTTTTAACCAAAGCCCTCCACTCAGGTCTTAAGGCGGCATGCTTCTCCCACTGAGAAGGCTCTATGCCGCACCTCTTCATGTGGCGCTTCAGCACATCTTTGTACCTGAGGAGTTGTCCGCCATGCTTTCGCTTGCCCTCCTCAAGTTCTGAATAGAAGATGCGCTTTGCGACCCTCTGCTCTGACATCCTAGACACGTGTCCGCACCACCTAAGCTGTCGCCGCATGAGGTAAGCCTCAATGCCACCCACATTGGCTCGACGCAGCACCTCGGTATTCCTCACGCGATCAAACCATCGGATATTTAGGATTTTACGCAAACATCTTAGGTGAAATCGATCCAACATGCGGATGTGACGACGGTACACGGTCCAAGTTTCCGCAGCATACATGATGTTAGGCAGAACAACCGCCATGTATACTGAGATCTTTGTACCCAGCTTTATATCGTGTGAGCAGAAGACCTTATTATCCAGCTTGCCGAATGCTGCAGCGGCAGCTCCGATCCTGCTGTTGATCTCTGCGTCAAGGTCACACTTTGATGTTAGAGTGCTCCCCAGGTAGCGGAATTTATCGACCTGTTTCAGCTCATCATCCCCATGTTTAATTTTAAGCGCCTCGTGACCGTCGATATCTAGAGACATCACCTCCGTCTTTTTGACACTTATTCTTAAGCCAAATTTATGGCAGGACTTGTCTAAATCGGCCATAAGCTGTTGCAGGCCGTCTGAGGTCTCTGACACGAAGCATAGGTCATCCGCGTAGATTATCTCAGTAACCATGGCGTGTGAGACTTTTGTGCGGGCTTTTAGCCTCGCCAAATTGAACACGCTGCCATCAGTGCGAAAACGGATGCGGACACCTTCCATAGAAGTCTGTAAGACCTCTCGGACTACGACCGCAAAATACAACGCGAACAATGTAGGCGCGAGAACGCAACCTTGTTTTACCCCACAAGTAACGGGGAAAAACGCAGATTGTTCATCGTTGACAGCGACGCAGCACTGCATGTCGTCGTGGAGGAGTCTGAGGAGTCTCACAAACTTCTCAGTGCACCCTATCTTTTTCAGCACCAACCAGAGGGCTTCTCGAGGCACGCTGTCAAAAGCTTTCTCGAGGTCAACAAAACACAGGTACATGTGACGGCCCTGCTCTCTGCTTTTCTCTTGCAGTTGACGCACTGAGAAGACAGCTTCAGCTGTGCCACGGTCAGGTCGGAAGCCAAACTGGGTTTCGGGCAGCAATGTTTCGGAGATTTTCATCAGGCGGTTTAGGAGTATTCTGGCGAACACTTTTCCAGGGACTGATAGAAGGCAAATACCGCGGTAGGAACCACAATCGGAACGGTCACCCTTATTCTTATATAGAGGTTTTATGCGCGAAACTTTAAAACTTGGAGGGACCTCTTCCTTATTCCACATAAGACTAAAAAGCTTCCATATTTCCGAGTGTAGTTCCTCACCGCCATATTTAAGCAGTTCCCCCGGTATAAAGTCCACGCCAACCGCACGCTTGTTCTGCTGTTGTTTAATTGCAAGGTTAACCTCCTCTCTAGTCAACGGCTCATCCAGATCGCTAGATACGGGTTGTTGTGGGGTCGAGTTGATGTGTTCCAGATCTACAGCTCTGTCCACATTTAGCAGAGAGTTGAAATAATCTGCCCAACGTTCGAGTATTTCTTCCTAAGAGTTACATAAGAAGGGCCTGATAGATAATTTAATCATTTCAATAATATTATAGGTAAGAAAGATAAGACAATACTTTATTACAAAAGGAAATCCACAACATAGATTACTATGAGTAATTTCTGAAAGACTACATCGGAGGAGAGAAATTATAAACATGAAAAGGGATAAGTGCAAAAAATAAGCAAGTCCAACAAAGTACTTCAAAGAGTAAACAGGTTTTAATAAGAAACAATATCAAAACCATATTTTCTACGTAATAAAACTGTAAACACATAGGTAATTTTCCCCTCTTTCTAACAGCGATACCTATCGTCCAAGATACCAATCCTATGGCCACAGGGGAGCCCGGTATCCCTGCGGTCCTTCGCATGCGGAAATCATCACCAAGGCCACATAACCAGTTTCTACTACCGGTATCTTTATACTATAGACCTACAGCCCTTCTCCCACACCATAATGATTCTTATGCGTTTAGAATTAAGGGTGTTTTGTGCGTGGTTTGTTAAAAGATTGTCGGTGCGTCAGGCTGGGTCCACTTTGACTAATGTTGGAATGTAGTTTTTTAGTGGTGATAGGTTCGGCTTATGAGTGAAATCTAGGATTTCACGTTGGTGCATTTTTAGTGTTTCTAAGACAATGAATGTCTTTTATATCCGTTATATATCAAGCTTTTACGTAATATAAGATATTATTATTGTTGTTATAAGACTAATATTATTGTTTCACCAGTTTTAGGTATCTAGAGTGAATCGCAGTAATTTGACTTGTCTATCAAAATTAATGCTATTGTTTAATGTTATCTAAATATCTTTTCATTTTGTCTAAAATGACCTTGTTTTCAAATAGAGATACGATGGTGGTGCACCCGAGTCCCCGTTCTTCTATGGGAAATCAGATCTATTCAATAATATCCTACTAATATTACAAAAATGCGAAAGTTTGTGAGTATGTGTGTGTATGTAAGTTTGTTACGTCTTCACAAAAACGGCTGAACCGATTTTAATGAACTTTTTTACTTATGGATTAAACTGAAACCCTGGATTAACACATAGGCTACTTTTTATTCCGGAATTACCACGGCAAATCATTTTTAAGGCGAAGCGAAGCTCGCGGAGACATCTAGTACCTTCATAAGTCTGCCTCGACAGATAAAATCCACCTACAATAAAATTATACTGAAAATGAAGTACCTAGGTAGATTTGCAGAGGACAATATACCCCCACCATAGCAATAAGGTAGGTACCTACCCCAAATTGTATGGTCAATGAAAAGGGGGCTTATTGAGCGTGTGTAGTGAACCTCTTTTGTCATTTACCCTCGTGCCAACTGTTGTTCCTTGTGTCGATCCTACGGGGTCACTCTACGTTACGAAAAACCGAATTTTCGGAGCGATTCTGCGCTAACTAATACTCTACCTTTCTCTTTGCAACCGTAAAACTATAAAGTCCTGAAAACGGAAGTGGATTCTAACTAATTGCTACAGACCGTATTTAATCGATGTATTTATTAAATTAAATTATATTTATTAAAGGACAAATCCGTTAAAAATCCATACCCAAACGGTATTTTATTTTTAAATAACTGATAGTGATAAAAAGTCTTAGCAAAATCGCACTCTTTACTGTCATGACTTTATAGTTGGACTGAGGACTGTACCGATGGCACGAAAGCCTTTTTTTGGAAAGAAAAAGAAAGAAATTAGAAGTTTGCTTGTTTTTACCCGACTGCCGAAGGAGGAGGGTAATGTTTTATGTCAACGTAGATCAACCCTACTGTACGTGATTACGTTGTGAAGACCGTCCTATTGAGCACTCTTCATGGAAATATAATATGTACTTACACCTATCTAAGAATAGGAATAGAGATAGTAAACTTGATGAATTTATATTTAACTAATTAATCAGACAAATAGATAGGTGCATGCGCCTCGCGATCCCATAAGTAGATAAACTCTTGCGGCCTAATAAAAATTATAAGTACTAATGTTATGTTTTAAATTTTAACAATGAGATTCCGGTTCATGGTACAGCCACGGAACTATGACGACAGGTGCACCTACCTTGAACACAGAAAACTTGCCAAATTACCCCAAATGACCAATCAATTTGGGCAAACGCCAAATTATGAGAATCATTGAGCCTGATTCGTCTGCGATCGTAAACACTTCGCTTTAAATTCTTTTTAAATTCGGGCGTGAAACCCTCCTAATTAATTATAGTAGGCGATGTCGACTGAACTCAGCGTTCAAGAGCCTAATGGGTTAATTTCGACATTCCGCGCTTATGGCGCACATGACATGCACGCGATATGTGTCCGCCAGCAGTGTCGTAAATTCATTGTGTAGACGGAGCATGCGTTGAATTAGGCCGCCTCTCCCAGAAGTGCCCCCCCATTCTAGCCATTATCTCTAGTCTGAAACGCATCTTGAAAACGCAGCGAGTTGTAACGATCGCTAACGTCTAGCGCCATCTAGTAGAGGAGTTGCGAACTATCAAGCACGTTGGTGCACACATACAGTGAAGTAGTTAGTAGGGTTATCTATAAAAAAATCGTGACGCCATTTGTAGGGCTCGCATCGCACTGCGGAAATAATAATGCACGATATTTATAAAGGTCATACGACCCATTTGAGTTAGATATAGTTATGTAGTGAGTAGGTAAGTAAGTACCTAGTTTATCTCATCAAATTGAGTGAGTTATGGTACCGCTAAGTAGTTTGAAGGAAACGACGCCATTATAATGTAGGTCAGAATTGTTCTGAATCAGTATCAGGGTTTCATTTAAAAACATTTTCGTTCAGTGTTTAGCTAACCGCTGCCTAAACCATTTTTTTTTATAAGTAGGTAAGGTACCTACATTAGATCCTAGTAGTATTTGGAACCTGCCTAAAACATAATAATTATATAAACGAACGAAGTCGGTTAACGCATCGTTTAGTAGCTAGGTAACGTCTGCCTGAGGTCTCGAGTTCTATTCCCTGCCGAAGCACAACAAAATTACAGCATGTTAAGTACCTACTTACCTTCCTCCAATACCCTCGTTTGAGCTTTAATCCTCGGCCATCGAAGTAGAAAAAATCTTCTTCTACTTCCATGTCCTCGGCATTCCACATCCAGAAACCACCAGGGCCACCGATCCAAGTTCATCGTGTCGGGCCAACCTACCATCATCGCATTCTGAAAAACTCAAATGCTTGTACCCGCGCAAAGTTTCTAGACACCTGGCCCAAAAATCTACCCCTCCCCCGCTTCCCCGCGCGAGGCCCCGCTCTCGTCCTTTTGTAGCGTCAGCATAAGTCCGTCGCAATTTTATCGAAGAATTATCAGACGATTAACAATAATTATTTTTTTATCGCATACTTTTTTGTTACTACATTAACAAGTAGGTAGGTATCAACTTAAATACTTATATAAACAAATATTTATAAATTTTATTTGCGATGCGATGTCTATGTTTGCGAGTAGCGTCTGCCGATATTGAACTCAGACTGACCGATCAACAGATGTGAGGTTGCTTGTAGAGATTTGTCTGCAGATGCATTCGAGTACGTCTGCAGATGCATCCGCAGACGTGTAGTGGTGCCATTATATGTTTACGTTCTCGCAACAATTTTCTTAAGAAAATTATTTCTATTAGAACTGCGCAGTATGGCGAGGTTCATTATTTTTCTAGCCGAGTTTAATTATAAAAATACTGATAGCAAAGAGGAAGAAAAGAAATATTTTTGGTAATATCGATATTAGTTTTTTTGCACTCAGTACTAAAGACAAATGTCATTTAACCCAGGTGTCTAGTTATCTCGCCCGCCTAAAACTGTATCGTAGCGCCATCTGGCAAAAGGATCCGTAACTATTAAATCGATCTTTATGATTATTACCTGGCTATTTTTATATACATTTATATATACCTAATGAACACGGCTAGAAATACTTAAAAGGAAATTATGCTTATTTGTTTTCTAAAAGTATAGAAATCAAAGGTTAAAAGATAAATTATAACATTAAATTTATAGTTGAAACGAAACACACTTTTTCCTAATTTTTTAATAACATTGCCATAAATAAAATACGTTTATTTTTTATTTCGTATACTAAACAATATTTTTAGTAGAATATGAAATGTATTAATTTGATCATAACGAAAATAAAATTTTTACTAAAATATCATCAGAAAATATTTTTTTAAGTAAATCACTCTAAGAACTTCTATATAAAATTAAAATGATACAATTTTAATTGGCAGGCTGGCAACACCGAATTTTGACATTTCCTTCTGCTGCGAACTTGTGCCTTCTCGATAAATTCGCAATTTTTGCGTTGTTTAGAAGGTAAAAGATGACTTCTGTTGTTGTGAGGTCAGGGCATTTGGCCCCCTACTTCAAAGCCACATCCAGTGTAGTGAGCAATGGCCTGAAGCCTCTTGTGGCTGTCCCAACAACCTCTGAGAAGTTGGTGTCTCAGCCTCTCCCGAAAACTTCGACAGTGCAATCCCTGCATGGATCGCTGCCTATTCAAGGGCTGAAGGTCAGGAGTGGACCATCAGGTATGTATCTTTCTTTCTACCCATAACCTTGACAATGAAGAGAATAATTTTCCAAGATTTTGGTTACATAACGTTGGATAACACTTGTGGTTTCAGTGCCAACTCAGGTGCGTTTTGCGCACACTGACATCGCCGTGCCCGACTTCACGGCGTACCGCCGCAAGGACAACCAGGACCCGACCTCCAAGCAGGCGGAGACCAGCGATGGCCGCCACGGATTCACTTACCTCATTGCCGGAGGTCAGTAAACGGTTCTATAGCATTCAGTTGTGATAAGTGGTACATTATTTAGTGTACTTATAGTTTTGTTACTTTCAATCATAGCATGGTCTGGTCATATACTGAGCATAAAAAATAGTAGTCACAAGAAAATTTTGTTCTTGCACAATAACAGGAAAGTTAATACAGTTCTCTTGTATAAAAAACTAAACCTGCTCCCGTTGCATGACATCTTTATTGTGATCTGCATTAAATAGTAGCCAAATTTCTTTGTGGTGAGTCACAGTGTTGGTTTGTTTACAATGATACTGTAAACTTCATGTTTACCGAGTTATCATACATCTTAATATGTGTCTGAATAAGTACAATTAGACTTTTCCTTTTTATTCAAATCATTTTTCAACAATTGCGGATAGAGTGTTGTGGGCCACAAGAGGTCCATTGTCCAGCAGTGGAAAGATGATGTATTACTGCCTAATATTGTAATCTTACCTACACCCCATCATTCTCAGTCACAATAATAATTTGGTGCATTTTGTCTTAGAGTCACTTAGAGCGCGCCAGATAAGTCTGGGTGTTACTGCTGTGGGAAATTGCTTACCAATCATACGTAAATAGGAGATGAGGATAAATCTAACTATCTAAATAAAGAGAACTACGGCCTTATGAATAATTCAAAATAATAGAGATATAATTGATATTATGAAAGTAAAACCAATTTTGAATTTTGACAGACTTATTACTTATCGCACTGTGACTTACACATTTTGACACTTCTTTATTCTATGCATTCCAGGTGGTGTGATGGCCAGCGCCTACGCAGCCAAGTCTGTGGTCACCCACTTTGTATCTTCCATGTCGGCCGCCGCTGATGTGTTGGCATTGGCCAAGATTGAGATCAAGCTGGCCGAGATCCCCGAGGGCAAGTCCGTCACCTTCAAGTGGCGTGGAAAGCCGCTGTTCATCCGACACAGGTAATTATTTGAAATAAATAAGGTTTTCCACCACAAAAATGTGCGAATATTTTCGAACTATAAAGACAGTGTCTTCTGTGCATTAGTCAAGTTATGTGATTCCCAGTGAACATACAGTAACACAGCTACATTATGCACGTAGGCACATAGAAAGCTGACCAACAGTGTCAAATTAAGAATGTTTAGTTAGTGGAGACAGTCAGTATGGTACTCCTCAGTCCTGGTTAAGGATGTAGAGATGATTGGTAGGACAAGTCTCTGTTTTGCTAACCCACACTACAATATGGGCAATTTGATCCAGACAAATTGGTAGTTTCATACATAATTAATGCATATTCAAAATCAAATCTTGTGGCGAATGGCTCAGTATCACCATTTTCGGGCCTGGAGGGTCTAAACTCTAAACTAAAGGAAGCGTTGAGGACCACACATTAAAAAAGAAACATTTGAAAACTTATTATTGGCTGATTGATGAATAACAACTACTGCAGATAAACAATCTGTCAGTTCTGGTGAACCACATTGCTTTTATTTAGGAACTTGCCTTTTAAAATGTATTTAACTACTTACAAAAAATAACACATTTTCCCTAAAATTCCAGGACAGCAGCCGAGATCGCTGCCGAACAAGCTGTGGCTGTCGAATCCCTGCGCGACCCACAACACGACAACCAGCGCACGATCCAGCCCGAGTGGCTCGTGGTCATCGGAGTGTGCACCCACTTGGGCTGCGTCCCTGTAGCCAACGCCGGGGACTTCGGAGGCTACTACTGCCCTTGCCACGGGAGCCACTACGACGCATCCGGACGCATCCGCAAAGGACCCGCCCCGCTTAACTTGGAAGTCCCTCCGGTTGCTTTCATGGATGAGGGAACCCTAGTTGTAGGTTAAACGTATTTATTCACGGTTGCGCTCAGTAAGCGATCTTTTGCTGCGGGTTTTAGTAGTATCGGCAGGATATTATGTTAAATGCGGTGGGAAAAGATCGGTTGTTGGGGACAGACGGTAATCTACTAGACAATTTAATTTATGTAAGCGTAAGTGTTACTGTACGCCCATTCTGTACAATAGAACATCAAATGGAATAAAAGAATGTTACCTGAAATTTTTATTTGTTGTTTTTCTTAGTTCTGTGTAGGTGTTTCGGCTAATTTATTTTGAAATATTAATAATGTAATATTGAAATTAAATAAATAGTTGACGAGCAGTAAACTCTATCTTTTGAATACTTAAGAAGCATACCTAGTAATCCAAATAATAGGGACATTAGAATGAAATTTAACAGGAACAGCTGAGCCTCGGCCGATCCAGTTGCTGCTACACGGGTTCGTTATCGACATAGATAAACGTAACTTTATCTCGATTCTCCATAAATACGGCGCTGTGATTGGTGGAAAGCGCATTAAACTAGTTTGTCGATAACGAAGCCGTGTAGTAGCCGCAGATGCAAAAGAAGGATAAAGGGGCAAAGGGATCTGCTCTCGCCCTAAAGCTTCATACTGTTTACTCTTCTTATGCAATGCAAAATTTGCTCAATAATTGAGCAAATTTTGCAAATAATTGGGTAAACAGTATGGAGCTTTAGGTTAGAGTTACTGCTTAGCATAGTTAGCGGTAAGATTTATATAAGTTGGGCGACCTTGCATGGCATTTTCGGATCCCAACTGCATCGCTGTAAGGTTTCATAATTCATTTATTTTAATTTACATAGAGATTGGAGAAGGTGCATCTATTCGTTGCAATAGTTGAATGGTCTTGTTTTTAAAAATTATATAGGTATTTTTCAATTTATGTTGCCCTTGACCGCGATATCTGCATGCGGAGTGTGAGTTTTTACACCGCTCGAGAAGGGGCGAGTAAACATGAATTTCAATACAATTTTGCAGTAGGTTTCACTGCTCGATCGATTATGAAAAAACTACACTAGGTCCCTCTGTATCACAGTATCATCTTGAGACAGTGAAGTGTCGAAATACGGAGATAGAGTCCCACAACGCTAACTTTGCAACAGGTAAAAGATAGCCAACATATTTAAGTAAGGTCAACTGGGGCAATTGTGTGGTAGTTTTCGATCACTAAAAGTTATCAGAATATTGAGAGCGAATGTATGGAAATATCTAACTTTTAGAAACTGACGACTACTGAACAACTATTTCTGAACAAATTTATAGTATTGATTTCTTTGCTGGAATCTTAGAAAGGTTTCGAAATTATTGTTTTTTAAAATTTTTTTTTTTATTATGTAACTATGCAATAGGTAAGTTTTTCATGCAAAAATTAAGGTAGTTTTGTTCAGTAATTTTTTTATGCAATATTATGTCAGTTAAATCAGCCAAATAATAATTGACGCATTCACAGGGGATTTAGTAGAAATGGGGGAAATGCGTAAAATTTTTAATGACGCATTTACCCTGTGATAAATCCAGATGTTGTCAACCTTTTTTGAAAAATGAACAAAATGAACTACAACTACAACTTCCAACAAAAATCGTGTATTTTGTATCATTGCGTTATCCATGATAAAATGTTTAGGAATATTGGGTATTACGTTCGTTGGTTGTCTACATCCTAAACACATAAATGATAAATTAAAATGTGTATTTTGCCAAGGCCATATAAATCTTTGTTGTATGAACTCAACATCCATGTAATTAAGTACCACCATCTTACACGTTAATGGGCAGATAAGTACACTTATATTTTTTATCTGAAAAAAATTGATGTTCATATTAAAATGTGAGGATATAAAAAGGTTTTCCTTTTTGGGGCAAATGCGTGGCAGCAATCGCTTTAGCCCCATTACGGCTCGCGCATTTACCCCAAGACATAAAACATAACTTAGAAAATGGCAACATCATTTATTCGTCAGATAAAGCTATTTAATTGAAAATGATGGCATAAATAAGTAACCCAATGCATATTCCTTACAATCAGTACTACTACCTACCAGCGACCGCGACCAAGGCAGGTGCGGCGGCAGCGACGGCTGAGGCGGCTAAAAGGCGCAAGTATGCAGCCCTAGGACAAGGCTACATGTTTGTGCCTTTCGGCGTAGAGACGCTGGGTCCGTGGGGGCCGGATGCAAAACTTATATACAAGGAAATTGCGACACGGCTCATCGACGCCTCCGGCGACCAAAGGGCTGGCACATACCTTGGACAAAGGATAAGCCTCGCCATTCAGCGGGGCAATGCGGCCAGCCTCTTGGAAACCTTGCCAAACGACGGCGGTGACCTAGAAAATATTTTTTACCTATTAAGGTAGGTAGTGCCCTATGGCCTACTTATTTAATTTATTAAAATATATACCTAGTAGGTAGTTTAGTATAAGTAGATAAGGTACCTTCCAATACTTATGTATGTTTAGTAAATAAAGTTACCCATCAGTACTGAATAAAACCAATTAAATTGAGAAAACTTAAGATTAACTTGGATTTTTCACTCACCTGTCACAAAACCAAACTATTCACTCAACGTGCAATTCACAAAATGGCTGATTACTTGGATATGTTGACCACAACGCCATCACTACGCAATTCATTTAAAGTATTTAGTTTAAGCCTACGTAACTAGATGTCATTTTTCTTCTTTGATTAAGCCGTTTTCAAATGGGATCGAAAATACGCATTTACCCCATTGACGCATTTGGCCTAGATGACCATATTTTCTTTTAGGTAACAAGTTACTTACTCGCATTTACCTAAATGAATGAAGAAGAGTAAGAGACGGACTAAATTATCGTTGAAGAGAATATAATTATTATGTTGTCGCCTAAGGGCCGAAACTGAGTTAGGCGCGCGCACGCGCGTGTCATACAAAATTAATACGCGGCAGGAGCACGCGCTTGCTGCGAAACTCGGTTTCGGCCCTAACTATTGCACGATGCACGCGCCAAACGTATAAAACCACTGTTTCACAGTGCCTTCGTGATAAAGCCTTTTTTGGTTACATCGGCATCTATCCTAATTAAGACAATCTTCTTCATTAATTTGACTTTGAAAATTCAGGGCCAAATGCACAGAATATTCTAAATTGTATTTACATAACTAACACCTACATAAATCAATGTAAGTATTTAGATAAGGTTTATATTGCGGATCTATATAATATTTATTACATGAGTGAAGTAACATGTCTTTGAATAGGAAACCCCACCATTATAGTTTAACTTATAAGGAGAGGATCAAATGGTTAGAGATTAGTAAAGTATAAAATCGTCCGAAGTTGGACTCTATACTTTTATTTATTGAGAGTAGGTATTTCGCTTGTTATTATTTTTCTCGAGATATTATAAAGGAGTTTATGCAAATCCTATCAGAAGTGCCTTCTTATGCGCCCACGTGGTAGAAAACAAAAGCCTACCGCATTCCTGATTTTTATTTATGAGATCAGCACCATTATTCAACTTCATCGACTTCGATCGTCGACTAGGAAGGTCCTAACTAGCCTATTGGTTTCACTTTTCCAAATTAGGTTAACTATCGGGATATGCGGGATTCATCATCCAGCCATCTGAAAACTATGGGTTCTGCTCTCTGGAGCTAGAGTGTCCCAATGAAGGAGGGTGTATTTACAATAAGTAAACGTTCTTTAGAAGATATTCAGTCCTTTGCAACTCCAGATTTCAGATTTTATGTAAGTTTTTCTAACTCTTTACGTACTCATATTAGGTATTATTAGTTAGGTACTCATTTTGCGCATAAACCTGCGGGGCACTGGGCACCATTACCGGCATCGGCAGGACGGGATGATGCTTAAAACGAAAAAACGTTTAAGCCGTTTCGTTTGATGATTATTCTCTAAAAGACGGTCATACGTACCTCACTTCCTGCCTGTAAAGTAGTGTTTATAACTATTCTGTCTACCTCTTCACTCCAATAAATTTAATTAATTGTATTAGTTATTCAACATTTTAATTTTTATTGCCAATATTTGTTTACAGATTTATGCTTATGCGGCCTTCCGCACTGCCAAGAGTGGGGGTCATCTAGGTTTTAATCTCTCGGACTGACTGGAAACAAAAAGACCAGAGAAAGATCCCAAGCCAGACGCACACATCGGTGGCAATGAATGGCTACTGGCGGATCTTCACAAAATACAGGTAAAAGTTTGGATTGATTTCATGTTTGTAGCTAGCAGTAGCCTATGTAAATCCTGCTGATGTATAGAATTTTAAGGGCAAATTCAGAGTAATCTTCAGGAACGTTAGAGGGTAAGTATAAAACAGTTTTTTTCAGTTATCAGGAGCATTAAAAATATTATCAGCTGTTTGCATTCAAGATAAGTACAATCTTACTTCTTTCCCACCACATCAGTCCCAGGGTGACCCAAACCCAACAGCCAATATTACAGGCAATAAGCAAAACGATAATGTAGTTGTAACGAGTTTTATGCACGCCCGAAGTAATTCAAATGCCAAATTTGAGATATTTTATTACCAAAATACCCCAACAAAAGATTGATCCAATTTTCAAGTCCGACTAGTGACCGATTCGTCGGATGGTCCATACAAGGCAGTAATGCTAATGTCGCTATAAAACTGGGTACGATCTTCGATCTTCGGTCATTCGACGTTTGGCTCTTATCAATACTGAAGATGGCAGCTAAGGTATGTATTGGAAAACTTATTATCTTCGTGTCTTTATAAAATATTAATTTGTTAGGTAACTATAAAGTACAATCGTATAATTTATGTATATCACATTCTACAGCATGTTTTGTGATATATTTCGATCCTTCAAAGTACTAACCTGGATCGGAAAATTCGGAAAATAGGTTTACATTATGGACTTTTCTGTCGTATGCTGTGATTGATGACAATATTTTTTTTAAATGAATTTATTTTCATTTTTATAAAAACACAGCTAAGTAACTACTTATAAAGCTTTAAAAGTTATTTAAGTTTTCAGTAACATTCCTAAATTTTTCAGAATTTGAGAATTTTTTAATAATTTTATATATTTTTTTAAAGTTCAACTGTGTCTTTATAAACTACGTAATTTATACCTGTTTTCAACAAGATATCCTAAACAGTCTCCTATGTAAAATATATTAAATTTTGAGTGTACATTTGAATTTTGCCTAAACCCTTCCTTCATTGGAAGGAGACCCGTGCCCCAGCAGTGGGGACGTAATGGGTCGTGATGATTTGAATTTTGCACGTGCCGGTGGGTGTGTCGGTTTTTTCAGTAAAATGCTAGAAAATTTTACAAAAGTCATCATTGAAGTTGAATTTTATAGAGAGAGGCAGAAGTTTACGAAGAGGGTGCTAATGTGATTTAAATCTCTTTCAGCAATGAGGCTGTAGATACAAAGCTGAAGGTACATTGTGATTTAACCATAAAACCATACCATAAAGAAAATAATAATAATGATGGGGACTGTGATCAATAGCAGGGTTATACAGGTGATGCAACACCAAAAAAATACTAATAATATGGAAATTTGTACCGGCGGCACGCAAAAAAGTGAGCCAAGGTGTCGATTTTCACAAAATTTATAAAAGTGTCAATATCTCGAAAGTTAGTGAATTTTTACTGAGGTCATATTATGATATTCTGGCTACTCATGAGCTGGTCTATCAGCCCTCCAAGGCATATCGTTGACTTTTGGGACACCCTGTATAATATGGCCTAAAGTAGGTACCTACATAGATAAATGAAATGTAATTTTGAATGATTCATATTGATACGTTACCTACTTAATTATTTATTAGATGATCTAGTATCCAAATATAAACCTAGGTAAACGAGATAATTCACAAGGACGTAAATGAAATGAAATACTACACAGTGTGTAGGGTAGCCTGGGTACGGTTGAAACAATTTCAATAATATCGTCCACAATGTTGCCGTTTATAAGCCGAGCGATGATGAAGATATCTTATATAAGAGAGCGTGTTTCTACCTACCAAAAGGCATTGCCGTTTTATTACCAGCTACGTTATTTTTTTAGTAAAACCAAATCGAAATAAAAAAAGAATTTGTTTCAACCGTCCCCATACCAGGGACGGTTGAAACAGTGACTGGGGTCAGTTGAAACATATGCAAATGATACAAAAATAATACATTTGAACAAGTTTTAATCATCATTTATTGTAATTCTTAATAATTATAGCATTTTAACATCAGTCTTCAATGTTTTAATAAACTTAACGATAACTTTAATCACAGTCTTCAATGTTTTAATAAACTTAACGATAACTTTAATCAGCCTTAACCTAACGTTCTCAGTGACAATATTAAAACTAAATAATAAAAAAAAAACGTAGTTAACAAAAGCAACAGAACTAATAACACTTTTCAATTAAAATTAACCAAACAAAAATAAATTGTAAAAATTATCTTCATTGTTTTAATAAACTTAACGTTAACTTTAATCAGCCTTTACACTGTCAGTGACAAATTGACAATCTTAAAACTAAACATAAAAAATATAGTTAACAAAACCAACCTAAATTCCAATCCAAATTTAGAAAAAAGAAAGAAAATATAATGTTTTCAAGTCATAAATTTAACATAAACTAAGATTTGGGATTAATCTGAGTCACAGTTGTGGCAAACATAGCTAAGCCCACCTTCTGTGCACTCTTCGTGAGCCCATAGTTTACAAGAGGCGCATTGTATCCACTTTTCTCTAGATCTGCTCTCTGAATACGGTGACATACAAACAAGGCAGAAACATTCCTCTTCTTCTGATGATGATTCCTGCTGTGTATTATTTTTTGACCCCTTTGTGGTGATTTTCCTTGTTTTTACTCCATCAAATCTTTTCTTAACTTGCTTAGCTTTGGTCCGTTTCATTCTTATTTCATGTTCCATTCTTATCTCTTCTTTCTCGGGTGTATCAGTGTAAATAGTTGACTTCCTGAGTTTTCGCCCTTTTTTAGATTTCCTTGGAGGAGCTTTTGGTAAAGGTCGTATTTGTTCTGGTGAAAATACTTCATTATCTCTCAAACACATTGGTTGAGCACTTGTAGATGGTTTTGGCGAAGATTGCTGAACATTTATGCTGCTTTGACATCTAGGTGGTGTTTTAAAAGCTTGCGTTTGCCCTTCAGCAATATGTTCCTGTTCTGTTCTTAGGACTGGTGAACTATTTATAGCATAAAATTCAACCGCTGTCTCTACCGGTGGTTCATTACTCAAGATAGAAGGCGATAATGGCGGCGTTTCATCTTCAGTTGGCCTAGTATTAATTATAGGAGCAAACTCAGCCTCTGTAATATTTTCGGGGTTTGGCCTATCTGTTACAAATGCAGGCGCATAATCGAGTTCAGTAAATAGATTCCGATTATATGGGTAAATTCCCGTTTTACGAAATCCAGCTTGAATGTTTGATGGTGTAAGAGCAACTGGCATAGCAGACGCTACAATACCTGGGATGTCATAAATTGACATTGTCTTTCCTGGATTGTTACGCATCCATGCATCAGAGGTTGAATTTATAGCTTTCTTTAAAGGGCCGTATGCAGATCGATCAAGCGGCTGGAGCTTGTGTGAGCAATGGGGAGGGAAACTTAGTAAGACAATGCCATTGACCTTGCAAAAGTCCAGTGAGTTAATATGTATGTGCGACGAGTGGTTATCGAGCACAAGTAACACTTTATGTAAAGGGGATGCATTTGTATATTTTTTAAAGTGCTCCAAAAATTTTAAAAATGTCTCGTCTTGCATCCAGCCAGAGGGGTTTGCACCTCCAGCAGATCCTACGGGTCCATCTCTAACAAAATGTTCTTGAAAGCGCACTCTTGGAAAGACGAAGAAGGGAGGAATGACATTTCCGATGGCATTCCCCGCAAAGGCAACTGTGACAAGTGTGCCCCTTTCGGCTGAAGTCACAGAACCCACTTGTCTAGCACCCCGCCTTGCTACCACTCTATTGGGCTTCTGTACTGTGGTAATGCCTGTTTCGTCGGCGTTATATATATCTTGTGGCCCAAAATTATCGCGATCCATGACGATCGTCAGATTATCATAGAAAGCATCTACGTTGCTTTTGTTGAAGCTAGTCGCTCTTGAGAGGCTTGTAGCTTGGGCCGCCCGTACTGAAAGTTCAGGGTTTCTCCTCATAAACATACGAAACCATTCTTCACCAGCCACCAATTTGTCATCCCAAGTACGGGGTCGTGCCAATTTATACTTAATGGTAAGTTCGTATGCTAATTTTAGTACATCCTTTTTCGTAAGGCCGAAATATATATCTGCACAGCGAATCAAGTATTTTGAAAGGTCCCGCTCTTGCTGTTCATTGAAAACTCGGTTGTGTGCCTTGTACCCCATGTCTTGATTATCTTCTCCACCAGATGCATCTCGCTTTCTTACATACCTTAAGAGCGAACAGTGGTTTACTCCATGCTTCTCCGCAGCTGTCCGCAATGAATATCCTGCTTTTACATCTTCATAAGCGTTTTTGTACTGCAACAAGTCGATCTGCGCCCTCAAAGTCTTCCTTACACGTACTCTCGGCATCTAAAAAATAAGAAAATAATATGAACTCATTGTTTCAACCGTACCCACAAATATCGTTTCAACCGTACCCAACCACTCATTTTTTACTAAAACGAACACACCTCCAAAACAAAATAACCTACACAAAAACAAATTAGTGTTTCCGAACCCATAAAGTCTAGCAACAAAGTAGTAAAACACTTAAAACACAAATGCTAATATCAACGAAACAATTGGAAATAGAAAACAAAACAAAATACTTACTTTTGTCGAAAAAAATACAATGAGGCCACCTACACACGTGCACGGCGCGCGAAATGCGACGAAGCACTGTGATTCATGTCTGGACTCGCAAGCCGCGTCCCTCTCCCCTTGGACCCCTCGTCGTACCGCCCATAGTTTAGGAATTATTAGAGTTGTTTCAACCGTACCCTGTTTTAACCGTACCCAGGCTACCCTAGGTATCTGAAACTGGAAAGACGGGCCAA
Source organism: Plutella xylostella (assembly GCF_932276165.1). Lineage (NCBI taxonomy): Eukaryota > Metazoa > Arthropoda > Insecta > Lepidoptera > Plutellidae > Plutella > Plutella xylostella. The sequence continues at coordinate 1,289,846 of NC_063984.1, read as the reverse complement.
GATCGTATGCTAATTACTCACTATCGCTGTCGTACGTAATTCGCACTATGTTTATAAATATTTAATTGCCCAAATTGCAAGGATGAGACCGTGTGACATTTGTAGCTTTAGAATTAATTGATCCACATACAATCTTGTCCACTAAAATATATCTAGAATCAATTTCATTTCCTGGTGTGGAACGATTTCATAATAGGTCATTTACACGGGTGGCGAATGATCGACCATCTAAATCACACGCGGAGTTGTAGGAATAGAATAGAGTAAAGTCCTATTTATTTTGCACCATGAAAGAAAACATTAAAATCTTACAACTTATAAATAAAATAGTACTTCCTAGCTCTATGCTTAGAACAATCTCTACCAGCCAACCTTGTACTTACCTAAGTTCAGAATCAATTTGTGAGTCGCATTTAAAAAAAGCCGTAAAGGCGATGACACATTTATGTTTGTTGCAGTTAGTTACCCACGTGTTTTGTTTCAGTTTGCCCTCGCCCTCACGGCGTTGCTAGCCGCAGCGCAATGCGCGCCGCAAGCCGAGCTGGTGGCCGTGGCCCCCAGCGACAACCAGGCTTCCGGCTTCGCATACAACGTGGCCGACCCCAACACCGGGGACTTCAAGAGCCAGGTCGAGCACCGAGTGGGCAACGCGGTCACTGGCCAATACTCCCTGGTCGACCCTGACGGCACGAAACGTATCGTCGACTACACCGCCGACCATAACGGATTCAACGCTGTCATCAGGAGGGAAGGCATCAGTGTGCACCCGCCGACGGTGCCATCAGTGAACGGGGAACCACCTGTCGTTGGCACATCATCTGTCGCCAACTACGCGCCCCCGCTGTACTCTTCCATCTCAGCGTCTGACAACATTCGCTACGCTGCGTCCGCTCCCGTCGTCTACACCGCGCAAGCTCCAGTCAACGCGGTCCACACTCACTCAATCCCCAGCCATGTCTTCGCCACGTCAGCCCCCGTTACCGCGGCACCGATCGTGGAAGTGACCCCTGCCCCCGTCACGGCTGCCCCGGTCGTGAGGGTCACCCCCGCCGCTCCGACCGCCACCCCGGCCGTCCTCGTGTCCTCCCCGGGCACTCCTGCTGTAGTCCCCACCGCCGCTCCAGTCATCACCTCTTCACCCGTCCCGCAAACCGTGGTCGGACCAGCGGTTCAAGCCCGCGCGTCATTCGTCAACACTCAGCCTAAATACGCTGTTCAGTCTGCCTACGGATCCCAGGCCGCCTACCCGCAAGCCCCAGTCTTTGCTCAACCGCAGCAAGCGTTCGCTCAAGTCCCTCAAGTGTACTCCCAGGTGCCTCAAGTGTACCCTGGCGCGTACCAGGCAGCCCCTGGCTTCCCTCGCCCCGTGTACAACCAAGCAGCTCCTTACTACGCCAACGCGCCACAATACTACTCAGCCGCCCCGCAATACTACGGGGCTGCTCCCCAGTACTACTCCCCAGTCCCCCAGATCTATCCGGGTGCCCCGGCTGTCTATCCGGGCCAGTCGTTCTACCCGTCTCCCTACGCCGCTAATCCGTCGTTGTACGCCGGTGCTGCCGGATACTCTTCCCCGTACCCTTACTACAAGAAGTAAATAAAACCAAATAATACATACATACGTACCTACCTACATTCCCTCGAGCATAGCCATCCTATTTTGACTTAAATCGAAAAAGTATCGAAGTCGTGGGTGGCTGCGCAAACGATAACTATCGATCATGCCGTGACTCACATCATGGCATTAGCCGATCGATTCGGAAAAGGCATTGTTCTATTTATTGTTTGCATTTTCGTCCGCCGTGTGACATAATGTGAACCATTTAGGAAAGAGTGATGTTTTTTGTTGTAAATAATCCTAGTTTATAATAATATTAATAAATCACTTTAATGATATAAATATCGTTTCTTTATTATCTATTCGCGTGTCTCAATTATGATCTCTGTAATTTGTGACACAGGATGTGTTTTATTTTAAAGTAAAGGTCATTTTACGCATTATTAATTGGAATAAGTAAGTAGATGACTAGGTCTACACCTGCTCTGATTTAAATTGTATTTCTGTAAGATCAGAGCTGACCGGATATTTCAAATTTAAAACCATTAAGGGCCGATTCGACCAACGTCGAGTAACTTTTTACTCACGAGTAAACTACCAGTTACTCGGGAGTAAGCTGATTTTGCATTCTACCAAACCTGATAACAAGATAAGTAGCTTTTATCCCAAGAATAAAAAGTTATACCGCCAACATTGACCGTGTAACGAGCTTATCCGAGAGTAATTTTGCAATGGCGGCGGCACATCAGCTGATTAGAAAACCGTCATATGACATATCTGTCAAAGCAAAAACAAAAGGCAAATTCTCAGAATAACAACAGCGATTAAAATATGAAATCATAAACAATTTCATAGTATTATAATCCATTCAAACTAAGTTGGCATGTCATTTCTATTGCATGTTTTGATAACGCAGCTATTTTTATTTTAGTTGCAGTACAGTTTCGTTCCTCGTTCATTCAATTAACCATGGTATAACTTGGTAGAATGCAAATATACTTATCGCAGATATTTACTCGAGTATAAATTTTATTCCGGTATAGTTATTCTCGTGTAACGTGATGTTTGGACGAATTCACCCTAAGAATGACATAAGTAGTACCTACTTAATTTCCACAAATGGATGATGGGCCAAAAACTGCAAATCGTAGAGTGGGACGCCTTCCGGCCCACTGAACCGACATCCTTACTGAAGGCCGAGGACTGAGTGTTGTGGCGCTCCTTGGAAATGTTCAGCAATAGATGATTAATGACTCATGATGATGAAGGATGGTTCCTATCTATCAACTTTATATTATTATAGTAGTGGTACTTAGTACTTACCCTGCTTCCGATGACACACAACATAGTACTAACTTAAAAAAAAAAAACTACGCTAACTAGGGTTAGCGTAGTTTTTTTTTCAAGTATCCTATATATACGTATTTTAAACTTAACATTACAAGGTGTCAAGGGCGTACCCAGGTAGGAGCAGGGGGGGGCAGCTGCCCCCCCCCTAGAAGATAAAATAAACGTAAATTTTCCTGCCAAGTGGAAATTAAAAACGTGTTACTTACTGTGCGCAATATGAAGTGTTGGAAACAAAGTATCTTTTCTTTTTTGTCAGATATTTTGATTTAATATTCTTTTATCTATAATGTTTCAATATAACCCGACCGACCATCATCTCGGAACAGGTATGAGCTGCCCCCCCCTAGCTGAAATCCTGGGTACGCCCTTGCAAGGTGTACCTACTTATATAATAGCTCTGCGTAGTTTGGGACTGGATGGCCGAGATGTTCATGATCACAACGCGATTCTTTAATGATTGGTAATCATTGCATATATTTTTAACTAATTTGATATATCCACAAAATAATTACTACACTCGCGAGCAATGAAAAAGTTCAACTTACAATACAATATTCATGCCGGTGCAGGTATCGCCAACTTAAAATTTGGGGTATGGTGAACCTTGAAATTGTAGTAGGTACCCTACCTATTTAGTTGGTAAACTTCTTGTGCGATATTAAATAGATCATCATCATCATCAGCCAATAATCATCCACTGCTGGACATAGGCCTCTCCCAAGGAGCGCTACAACACTCGGTCCTCGGCCTTCCTCATCCAACCACTACCCGCCACCCGCCTAAGGTCGTCAGTCCAGCAGGCAGGAGGGCGTCCCACGCTGTGTTTGCCTGTTCGTGGTCTCCACTCTATTAAATAGATAGATAAGGATAAAAAGTCTTTATTCGGTGTCTAGCACCACTCACCAAAAAAACAATAATAACTTAAGTACACAAAAAATAAAACAAAAAAAAAAAGAAATAAAAATTAAAAGTGAAACAAACAAAAGAACATTAAGAATAATTAAAAATACATGTATAATAAATATATATAACCGTCCAGCACCGAAAAGGCCCGCGCCTCAGCTTACACCGCTACAGATGAGGTGGCATCCACCCACCTGACGCGGCACTGGTTTTCAGTCGCGTCCTAGAGGACTGTCATTTGACCTACTGTTATAAAAATATATTGTATATAGGTATACGGTTATACATAAATTTTATACTTAAATACCAATACAGATACAGATAGAGTATTTTTTATTTTACACAAGAACAGAATTTATAAAGCTTATAAATATCGTACATACTTTAATATTGCAGACGGCATCATTAGGCTTCATTAATGTAATCTTTTCCGATTAGGATTAATTTGGTGCTATTGTCACTGAAATATTTTCATTGCTCGCGAGTAGGTATATTACTATCACCGCCTAGCATAAACTTTATAGCAAAGAACTACAGAACATACATAGGAGTCATAGGATATAGAGGCAGTCACCGCCTATCAATGTATTCATAGCAATGAACCACAAAACTACTTTTACACTGTCTTATCATGATACCTGCCATCTATGTGTGCTTAGAGAATTTTAATAAGTTAGTAATAAATCTTTTTTTAGATGAATCTCTTGTCTCTAGAATGCACAATTTGCGAGATCTATGAGAATTAGCTAGAAATTAAGAGATTCACATCATCAGCGGGCATTACCGAGCTATACGATTGTGAGATTAAGCTTCATCCTACTGATTCAATAACCGCGAATTTTAATAACGTGTATGGGTAGGTAGGTAGGTACCTATGTGTTATTGTGAATGTTACTGTGTATGTATGTTACTCATCACGTAAAATCACGATCTAGGTATATATTTATTTATGAGCTCTAATTTTCTCGTCACTCACATCTGAAATTAGTTTTTGTCTGAGATCATAATTATATGTGCCTACATTCGATTCTATCATGAGATTCATGAGATACAAAAGAGCAGGTGCTACTTTCCCCACCTTTGAAATGATACGTAGGTTAATGTCGTACTTAGAGGTACTTACCTACTTGTAGTACTTAACTAACTGGTAATAGGTGGATCATACCCATTTTCGCCTACTATAGGTACTCCTACCTATCTATGATATGGAGTGGCGTAGGACGATAAGTAGTACAAAAGAAACTCACATACAATTTGCATTTGTTTTTTCTATTACAAACATAAAATGTTATGTACAAAGAGATACACATATACATACATATTTACACATCAACGGGTGGAACACATCAGGGTTTCTACATTGGCTTAGTTATTCACCAGACAGAGACTTGAGGGTGGGCAGCGTAGGTCAGAGGGGACGCAGCGTAGCCGTAGTACCCAGGGTGAGCAGCGTACCTGGCCACCACGGGTCCAGAGGACACGAAGCGGGGAGCGTAGCCAGCGGAGTACACTGAGGGGTAGCCGTAAGAGCCGTAGACTGACGGAGCATAGACGGAGTGAGCAGCAGCGTAAACCGGGGCTGCGGCAACGGTTTTGGCTACCACTGGGGCAGGGGCAATAGCGACTGGGGCCGGGGCAACTGCGACTGGAGCAGCAACAGCGACGGGAGCAGGGGCAACAGCGACCAAAGGTTCCTTGCGCACGACCGCGTTGAATCCGTTGACGTCATCAGCGGCGTAGTCGACGGTTCTCTTGGTGCCGTCGGGGTCGACCAGGGAGTACTGGCCGGTGACGGTGCCCCCGACGCGGGTCTCGACCTGGTGCTTGTAGTCGCCGGTGTTGGGGTCGGCCACGTCGTAGGCGAAGCTGGTGTAGTCGGTGTCTGCTGCCGGGACCACCGAGCTGTGGGCGGCGGCCGCGAGGGCGAGCACTACAACGAACTGGAAAGGAGAATGGGATCTAGTTACGAGTATAGTACATGTTAGGCTGGCTGAGCTGAAATCAAGGGGATATGTACAAAGGTTCCACTCGAGAGAGCCACGTACAGGAACTTCACCCCCTAACAGAATAGAATAGAATAGTACATGTTAAGTTTCTACATAGGTACTTTTACAAAATAAACACTTTACATCCTTTAGCACAATCTCAAATCATACCTTTTTATAAAAATTAATTATTTGTATATTTATTTTGCTATTGGCTGTTTGAGCCACAAACCTTCGACACGTCGCGGAGCGGTAAAAAAAGTGAAAGAAAAGAAACAAAACAAGATCGCTTTTTGTTTTGGCGGCATCGGAAAAGTAGAAAATTAGTGAAATTGGTGAAATTAGATTGTGGAATAATAACATAATAAGTATTAAGTATCATAAACTAGACTATAAGTAGTGCGGACATTGACGAAACGTATTATGAACTAAAACTGTAGCGGTGACATAATTATAATGAGAAAATTTAACTATGCAAACCGGAAATTTGGGGTGAGTTTAGAAATATTGTATACCAACTTAGAATCTTATAAGCATTTTCAACACAACTGAGGACGGTAATTTAACTGAACATACTGATGGTCCCTCGTCTCCTCGATCTTCGAATAATTTACAATATGCGTTAGGGTTGTCAGAGTCAGTTTTTGAGGTTCTTGCTTGAAATCAGATCATCATGTACACTCTTGATGGCGATATAATATTTGTTGATTTGAAATTGAATCTCAGATTGACATGTCAATCTGAGATTCATTTATAATTTATACGCGTTGTCCAGATGGACCTGCCGGAATATTGGATATGATCAGTACGTGTCCAGAATTTAACAGGTAACTCCTTAGACTAAAGTATGTAAAAATGCGTATAAGTAGGTACAATAGGCCCTATAGGTAACTATAAGGCTACCAAATACCCATAAGTTTTTACACAAGTGCCAGTGTTTTTAAGTGTATGAGTACTTTTTTTATTTTTTAAGAAGAAGGAAACAATATGAAGCTTACAGTATAAAAAGCCGAATATTTGATTCTAATCATTTGTCATTAAAAATATTGTACTGAAAGAAAAACTAAGAAAATTCACCGCATTAGTCACTATGTAAATCACAGTCACAGTCAAAGAAACCTTTTCTCAATGCTTCCTTTACAAGGTGACCAAGGTTCTAATCCCACCTACTACTAATCACTTCAATCACTTGACACTTAGTGGTAAATAATAGGAAATGGCTCACCTTAGCGGCCATGTCGACTAGATGAGATGAATTCCACTCGAAGAATGAATATCGATACATATTCCGATGAGCTTTTATATACGCAGCTTTGAGTACAGGCGTGGTTGGCTATGTACAGTCGGACACAGAGGTGGTGTTTAGCTATGGCAAATGTAGCGAAGCCTGGTGGGTGGTGTTTAGTTGTTGATATCCTGATTCGTATGTCATTAACCTTTTTTCACTGGAACTTTTTCATTGCTCGCAAGAGTCGCGAGTGAATATTCCGACCAGCTTTCTTTGTATCGTTTCTGGAGAATTCCGGGGTAAAATATACTGTATGCGATACTGATGTAGCCAAACATAAAATGTAAATTGTAATAGTATTTTTAAATGGTTTTGTATTTGGATGCGTTTAAATAATAAAATTAATAATCAAATATGCAAATATTTTATCATTATAAAATTATAGAAAGAGTACTTATATGGTAAATTTGTAATATTTGTACAATAAAGAAATAAATAAATAAATCAGAAAAAGAAAAAACGAATTCTGCCTAATTCTTACAAATTCAAATTCCTCCAACCATTCTTCTCGCCGACTGTACCAGCGCGTACGCATGCCGCTCGGTGATCTTTAAGAAATGCGCGTACTCATACATAAATGTGTGCTGTCTGTCGGTCTATATGTCAGGTGTAATGGCTATTGTCCTATTGCGGATACTGCGGAAGGGCAAGGCCGGGGAAAAACCGACCTTGCTCCCGTGAGAAATGGACTGAGTAAGTGGTAAGTTATTGTCATTTGTTGTAAAGCTCATTATCGTAAAGTTGGGTGATCTTAAATGGATCTGTAAGTTTTTTTTTAATGTTGGGAATTTCTCTGGGTTGGTAAGTGTAGGTTTTTTAATGACTGGTTCATGTTGGTATGATACATAAACTTCAGTAAGTACTTATCAAAAACACTTAGATGTTATGATGTATTCAAAGACGGGTATTCATTTAGTTTTTATTCGTCAGCATATATTTATTTTTAGCTGCGACTATTAGGATTATAAAATGGTTAATTGGGGAGTAACCGGTAGCATGAAAAAAATCTTCCTATGTAGAGGTGCGTTCTTGAATCCTCAAGCCTTCAGCCAGTATTATGTTAGCCAAAATTTGGTCATCTTCAAGGAACATCGTTTTACAGTGTTTCACCCCCTTTCAGCTGTTTATATACATGGTGAAGGTTTCGCGAATTTAGACATTCTGATTTCTTTTTCGGGCTTAGATATAACATGCTGCACACTTAGATTTCGACTTAGTAACCCTTTTTGCAACACCATGTATAGGTACATTATAGATAACATACATTATCAATACACTTACGAGCAATGAAAAAGTTTCAGTGACAATTAAATAGCACCAAAAACCTCTTAAACGGGAAAGGGTGAACTAAAAACTGTAATTTCATTGTAGTAGCGAGGCGTTGCGCTTGCGCAGCGCGTTGAACTCTAATGTTCTGCGAACTCTTCTTAATGCAACAAGATGAAATTAAATGTTTAAAATAATTTGCGTCATTTGTTTTTGACATTTTGCAAGTGGAACTTTTTCATTTCTCGTGAGTGTATTTTTGTCATTTTCCCATTTCTTATATCGCTATCGAATGGGTAATTTATATTCTAGTTTATTAAAGTACTGCATAGATAGAGTTCCCTAAAAGTTTATGATAAAGTTGTAATGATTATATTTTGATGTTCTGCAATGAGTAGCTACCGATTGTGTAGTTTGCGTTTTCTTCTTTTTTAGCCCTTATTACAAAATGTACTAAGGGTACAAAAGTGAAGGAGAATAGGTTAGGGGACTATAAAGTTAAATGTTCATAGGTATATTCATCTCAAGATTCACGACTCACGACCGAGCAATGAAATATTTCTCATTGCTCATCGTAGGTGGAACTTTTTCATGCTCGCGAGAGTTTTAATCATTCATCATGTACTTACATTGTTTGACAGTGAAATATTTTAAATGTGTGCATATTCAAAAAGTTACAGCAATAATTGCATAACTCTGTACTGTGGGGCGAGCGGGATAAGTCACAAATTGATGAGTATCATAGTATCTGTCATTCAGAATTAAGATCAATTGATTTTCCACCTGAGATGAGCATGTGTTGTGGTAAAATGTGTAAAAATACGGACCATATGAAAATCATTGATCGAATGTACAATAATATTGTTACTGTTATGCAGAAAGCTGCACTTCACTGTAGTAAGATTAGGAGCTGTAGTCGTAAGAAGTATGTCATTGGCTGGAACAAACATGTATCGGAGGCGCACAGGGAGGCTCGGCTGGCCTTTCAGACCTGGCAGCTGTATGGCCAACCTTCCACTGGGTACATACATGACTACATGAAAAACACCAAAAAGGTCTTTAAGAACAAGTTGAAGTGGTGTCAAGACAATGAGAATCAGATTAAGATGGATATCATTGCAACGAGTCATGATAATAAAGATTTTAGTAAATTTTGGAAACAGACTGACAGACTGAGTCCCAGGATGAGCCTTCCTGTAACTGTAGATGGTGTTTCTGATGGTACAGATATTGCTAACCTTTTCAAAAGTAATTTTATTGTTTCTCCTGTACAAACTGTAAATAACTTGACTCAACTTGGCGATCACCCCCGTGATGTGTCTGCTGATACACCTCATATACAGTATACTGTGAAGGATGTGACATCTGCAATCCATTGTATGAAACGAGGTAAATCTCCAGGACATGACGGGCTGAGCGTCGAACATTTGAAATATGCAGGTGTACACCTGCCCAGAGTACTCACGCTTTTGTTTAATTTTATAATTGGACACTCTTATCTGCCTAGGGATCTGATGAAAGCTATTGTTGTGCCAGTGGTGAAGAACAGAACAGGTGACTTGAGTGACAGTAATAACTACAGGCCAATTTCGCTAGCCACTGTAATAGCCAAAGTGTTGGACAGTTTGCTTAATAAACACTTGGACAAATGCTTGCGTCTGCACAGCGGGCAGTTCGGTTTCCGCGCAGGGCTGTCGACTGAGAGCGCCATTATGTGTCTTAAGCAAACTGTTCAATACTACACTAGTAGAAAGACACCGGTCTATGCGTGCTTTTTAGACCTTTCAAAGGCTTTCGATAGGGTGTCCTATAATATTCTTTGGGATAAGCTTGCGAAAGAAATGCCACTGGAGTTGGTTTCAGTTTTTCGCTACTGGTATGACAATCAAGTTAACACAGTTAGATGGTCTAATTCCAGCAGTGGCGAGTATAGGTTGGGCTGTGGGGTAAGACAGGGGGGTTTGTCTTCCCCTAAATTGTTTAACCTGTACATGAATGATCTGATAGGTGAGCTCAGCAGCACCAAAGTTGGATGCTCAATAGATGGCGTTATGATCAATAACATAAGCTATGCAGATGACATGGTGCTGCTGAGCCCATCGATCAACGGTCTCACGAGGCTTCTGGCAGTCTGCGAGTCGTATGCGGAAACACACGGACTTAGGTACAATACTAAAAAAAGTGAACTGTTAGTCTTTCAGGCTCCAAATATAAAAAAGAGACTGGTTCCTTCAGTCTACTTAGGAGGAGTAGAGTTAAACAGAATCACCGAGTTCAAGTACCTGGGTCACGTGGTCACGGAAACGCTCGTAGACGACCTGGACATGGAGCGGGAGCGCAGGGCGCTGGCGGTCAGGTGCAACATGCTGGCTCGCCGGTTTGCACGCTGTACTCGACAAGTCAAGCTGACCTTGTTCCGAGCGTACTGTCAGTCCCTCTACACGTGCAGCCTGTGGGTCAACTACACGCGCCGGGCCTACAGCGCGCTGCGCGTCCAGTACAATAACGCACTGAGGATCGTGTTGGGGCTGCCGAGATTCTGCTCCGCATCAGGTATGTTCGCTGAAGCCAGAGTGGATGACTTCTTTGCCGTCATGCGTAAGCGAGCAGCTTCCTTGCTATCGCGTACGCGGAGCAGCTCGAATGCTATCCTCAGTGTGTTGGCGGATAGGATGGATAGTCCAATTGTGAGGCATTGCGTAGGTGTACACATTAACCGAAATAAGAAATGAATATATTAATTTATTAATTCTATTTATTAATTCTATTTATTAATTCGATTTATTAATTCAATTTATTAATTCAATTTATTATTTCACTTTATTCAATCCAATTTAATTTACATTTAAAATGACATTTAAGTATATTTATTTATTATTTCGGATCTAATTTAATTTAATTTTTGCATGTACCTACCTATGATATTTATATTTTGACTAACAATTTTCGACATGTTTTACTAATTCACTATGGATGTTATATCTGAAAATAAATGTTTAATAATAATAAATAATAAACCCCTTAACAATATTCCAAATGTAGTAACACCTACTACGTACCTAAGTAATTACATAATGTACAAAAAATAAATTGGATAAGTAACCTTTAATTGTAGACTTGTTTCTAATTCTAATATACAGCTCAGTAAACCTGCGTAATGATTTTAGACCATTGCTAATAATTGTGATTTGCAAATGTCACATAGATAATAAAATAAGGAGGTAATTTTCGGCACAAGTGGTTTTTAAACTGGTCATACAGGAAATGTAGTTGTAAGTATTCGTTTTTTTTAAGTAAGTGAATTTATTGCCTATGAGAATAGGCGTTAAGATTTATGTTGGTGTGGTATTGTATTTTTTATTGGGCGCAATATAAATATGGCCCCCTTCATCTCCACTCACTATACTATTAGATAATATAAGTAATATTATTAAACTCTATAGGTAAGGGGAAAAGTTTCAATAGAAAAGTACACTTGGGATTATCGCTGACTATAGGGGTTCACAGTCACACATTGTAAGAGAAACCAACGAAATTAAATCGTATACCATTTATTGGCCATTTGCTACTTAACCTATATGTACAACTATATCACAAGCTGATGAGTAAATAATCATAATCGTTGGTTTTTGGTTCAGTTATTTAACAAGTTACATTCAGTAGTATCCTCCGTGGATGCCAGAAGCTCCGTATCCGTAGCCGAGACCGGCGTGAGAGTAGCCAGAGGAGTATGCGAGGGGAGCAGCGATGGCCGAGTGTCCGTAGGCCAGAGGGGTGTTGTAGGCTCCATGGGCACCGTAGGCTCCAGCGTAGGCACCAGAGTAGGCCAGGGGAGCGGCGTGAGCAGCGTAGGAAACTGGGGCGGCGTGAGCGGCGTAGGCGACGGGGGCGGCGTGAGCGGCGTAGGCGACGGGAGCGGCGTGAGCGGCGTAAGCCACGGGAGCGACAACGGCGTGGCCGACGGGCTCCTTGCGCACGACGGCGTTGAAGCCGGTGTGGGGGTTGGCGGCGTAGTCGACGACGCGGCGGGTGCCGTCGGACTCCAGTAGGGAGTACTGTCCGACCACGCTGTCCCCGTGCCGGGTCTCGTGCTGGCCCTTCACGTCGCCGGTGTGCGGGTCATGTACTCCGTATGAGAAGCTGTTGTAGTTGCCGCCGTGCACTGCGCTGCTCTGGGCAGCCACCACCAGGAGAGCGAATACTGCGAGCTGGAATTACATTGTGTTATTATTAATTAGGCTGGAGTGCCCAGCGTAAAACAGCTGATGCGGACCAAAAAGCTCCAGGGGCGGAAAGATTAGAGAAAAGAAAAATAATTAGTCATGGTTAAAGCTAGATGCATTATAGGGAAGATATTTTAAGGCTAATTTTGCTTTATAGTTAGCACAACACAGCTATATGTATATGTATAATCTAATTTCTTAATTAAACCATTATAGTAATTTATTTAATTCAAAGTACCTTTGAGAACATTTTGATTGTTGTTATTCAACGTCGGTGCGTTAACTGATGTTTTGGTTGTAAACTTTTTACTTTATATAGCTGCAGTCAGATATTACAATCAGTTTGGTACTAGGAAGGTTACTTGTTTGTAAGAATAGAGTATTCAGTGGCTCGGACACGCGGAAACCCCTTTCCTTTCGCTCATTAATTATGCTAAAATTTAATTGCGTATTTTTATGAACTACAACTTTGAAGGCCATTACAACAATAATATCATTGTGTAATAGGGTCAAAAATGTTTGCACCTCTAGTTTCCAAGTCAATGTAAGTTACATAGATGGTATTTAGTTAATATCATGAAATATAACGGTTTTCATAACAAGTTATACTTAACCTAAAATGTATGATCTTTTTAAAATATGTAGGTACGTAAAAGTATACAAAGTCATTTTATAATAATTAATATCGTAATAAATGTAATAATAGACCCAACAGAAATAAGTGTGAAATACTTTAAACCTATCAGTAGCATGCCATCAAATGACTTAAACTCTTCAAAAACTAGCCATGTAGGTATATATTGTATAATTTACATTGCTCATCAAAGATTTTATCAAGTCAAGGCTGTTGATGGCGACCTTGGCCAAGGCAAAGAAAATTATTAGCAAAGGTAATACAAACAGTAAGTTGTGGGCATGGGCAGTATCATTTTGTATTATTTTATCATGACACTAATTATAAATAAAGTATTTTAAAGTAATATTTAGGTAAGCATAAAGACCACTGTGTTTGTAATAAGAATCCTAACTTATAATAGTGAAGTTATAATTATATTATAAGTAGGTACCCGACATATTAAAATTATCTTTACCAAATATGAATGCATTGATTAATTGCCGGTATCTTTGTTATTTCAACAGTAACCATCTTAATTAGAACTGATAGACTTATGTAAGAAGCCAGTACTAACATGTTAACAAAGTACCTATATGCATTATGCACTCGAGAAATCCGATACAAATCTACAATTAACAGACAACCACACAAAATGTGCAGCAAATGATCCGGAACAACGCAACTTGTTTTTTCTGCTCAAAACCACAAGAGGTCAATATACCTGAGGTGAAAGGTATCTGCTAAGCTGAATTAAGTCGCTCCCAGTGTGCGCACTATTATTATAATGACTTCCTAGAGTGACCCCCAAATCGTACAATACAACGATATGGAGCGTGCAAATTGTTTCAATATAAATAGTAGCGGTAGCCGGGGTTGGGCAGTTGTGATTTGAATCCTATCAATTACACACGCATTAAAATGGCAGCCAAGGTAATTTATTGTTCAAATTAATATTATGATACAGTCAAAAAGTTAGTTTCAAGTACCAAATAAATTATCATGTTATTTAAAAAACTATTATATTATCTAGAATTTTAGTGGTTGTTTGAATTCTTCATAAACTTTGTACCCTACCTATTAATACAATACATAATTTAGCATACATAAAAAACTTCTATTTACATTTTCCTGTCCCTGGTACACTTTGATCTCGGCCTACCTCATCCAAGTCATTTAGCTATTATCAGGGTCCAGTAATTAACGAAGTATAAATTGATCAACAGTTCGCCGTATTCGCCCTCCTCGCCGTCGCCGCGCACGGCAGCGCCATCCACGGCGTGGACCAGTCCAGCTTCTCGTACGGAGTGCACGACCCGCACACCGGCGACGTGAAGGGCCAGCACGAGACCCGGCACGGGGACAGCGTGGTCGGACAGTACTCCCTACTGGAGTCCGACGGCACCCGCCGCGTCGTCGACTACGCCGCCAACCCCCACACCGGCTTCAATGCCGTCGTGCGCAAGGAGCCCGTCGGCCACGCCGTCGTCGCTCCCGTTGCCTACGCGTCTCACGCCGCTCCCGTGGCTTACGCCGCTCACGCCACCCCTGTCGCCTACGCCGCTCACGCCGCCCCCGTCGCCTACTCTGGATACGGTGCCTACGGAGCGTCCGCCTACGCCGCTCCTCTGGCCTACAACTCTCACGCCACCTACGCCGCCCCTCTGGCCCATGGTGCTGTCGCCTACGGAGCTCACGCCACCCCCCTCGCCTACGGTGCCTACTCTTCTCCCCTCGGATACTCTTCTCTGGGATACGCCAAATACTACTAAACGATAAGAACAAACGACTGTCACGCTGGCCGTGATTGAAAGATGCTGTGATCTAAAATGTTAATAAATGAGTTTTTATAGCGAATACATTTTCTTTTCTATTTTCATATCACTAGAAGTGTAAGTTAGTGAGTAAAAATATATTTATATCTTAACAAAATATCATAGTAGACTACCTAAATAGAGCAGTGGTTAGAAACTCTAATACTGTTGTGCCCATGGTCCTGATTACGATGCCCGGCTGAGGCAGCGATTTGTTGTATCTCGAGTTTTGTATTGACTAATAGATATTTGAAATATTTATGCTCACGACTGTAATCCCTGAAGGGGTAGTCAGAGGTGACTTGCAAGCGAGCCACTCGCTTTATGCTGTAGGTATTTTTTTTGTACTCACGTGATATGATGTAGGTCGCAAGCCGTATTGCTGGTTTTAATGAATGAGTACAATGTAGATACTTAGGGTGCACATCTAGAATGTAAAAGAATTGAGCATGTCTATGGCTGAAATATTTGTGAAGACCGGGTGGTGAAGCGCTTTGGTTAGATTATCCTGACTGCTATGCCGAAGGTACCGGGTTCAATTCCCGGCAGGCAGCTATTTGTGTAATAGACGGATATTATGTACACGGGTCTTGGGTATTAATATGTATCTATCTATGTATCTGTGTCTATGAAATGAAATGAAATGTGTAGATATATTATAACAACTGTCCGATACATAATATATATATATATTACAGGTTTTGCCTAGTTTGGGGTCGGATGGCCGTATTGAGATGCCCCCAAATCTATTTTTATAATATCGTTTTAAACACAGCCAAAATGTGGGAAATAAGTACCTATATAACATAACTAGAGTTCTTGAAAATAAAGTTCTTCCTTCTCGGCTTTTAATAAGCTTATAAGTAAAAAAATAACAGTGTATAAAGTTAGTATGTAGTAGTTAGTCGTTAGGAGACGGCACATGAAGAAGAAGAAGAAAGTTAGTATCGATGTGGACATACGACCTAAGTGTAATAAAATGGCATATGATCAACTATAAATGCGTCCCCAGCAGCAATGCAACTACGTACTGTAAAAATCTGAAAAAATATAAGTCTTGAATACTTACGGATGAATCCCGTGAATGAGTTCGTGGTGAACACTGTTTTTAACCGACTTCAAAAAAAGGAGGACGTTCTCAATTCGTCGGGATCTTTTTTTTATGTATGTTCACCGATCACTCCGCCGTTTATGAACCGATTTTGAAAATTCTTTTTTTGTTGTATTGGGTTGAGCTCCCAGGTGGTCCCATTTTTTTTCAGAATTTTATCTCACCCCCAAGGGTGGGTAAAGGGGTAAAAACAGGGTATGAATTTCCATTTTGGGCACATATTAACTGATTCTAATGAAATTAAGAACGTTAATATAGTTCTTATAACAAAAAAATATGATGGTGACCTTGAGCTGATCTGATGATGGAAACAGAAGGCAGTCAGGGGAACTCCTCAACGGTATATAGCAACTACTTCGTGTTTAGGCTTGAATGATTCGTATTGATTAGTAGGACTTTTTGGTATCATTTGCACCTTACTGTTGATTGAAAATTATTGCAAATAAACTAAAAACTATAAAATAAAATAATAATTAAAAAACCGACTTCAAAAAAACACTAAAATTTAAAAAATAATTTAAGGTTTACACAAATTCTACTCGTATGTGACAGTACAAATATACCTAAGCAGGAACTGTTCTTTTTTGAAGTTGGTGCCATATTTCTTCAGATTACTTTGTCACCGCATTTGTACTGTCACATACGAGTAGAATTTGTGTAAACCTTAAATTATTTCTTACATTTTAGTGTTTTTTTGAAGTCGGTTTTTTAATTTTTTTAATTATTATTTTTCATCAGTAAAATATTGTATTGAAATATGCGGATGAACCTACAAAAAACCTACGTAAAATTTTAAATACCACGATTGTAATCCCCGAAGAAGTAGGTTAGTCAGAGGTGACTCGCAAACGAGCCACCCGCTTTTCGTTGTACATTTATTTGTAAGTACTCACGTGATAGGTCGCGAGCCGTATCGCGAAAATTTACGAACTCAGAGATCAAAGGCAAAGTATATAAAAGCGCCATAGTGATGTTGTATGGGGCTGAGTGCTGAGCAACCAAAGTATGTGATGAGAATAGGTAGACTAAGAAATGAGTGTAATATAAGGGGAAGTATGAAAATGTCTCCTATAGTGGTGAAATTAAAGTCATCGCCTTTCTTGGTTTGGCCATGTCATGAGAAGAGAAGATGTTTATGCTACCAAGAAAGTGTTGGAAAGGAAGGCGTAATGAGAGGAAGACCAAGAAAGACGTGGCTTGATTGGGTGAAAGAAAATATTATTATGGGAGAAAGTGGAGTGAATGAGGATATGACAGAGGATAGGATAAAATGGCGTGACATGACGCACAAAACCGACCCTAAATAAGGAAAAGGTTAGAAAGAAGAAGAAGATATAGGGGAACCTTAAATATTTTTTTTTACTTTTAGATAAAGTTATTTACGTGATTTACATTAATTAAATAAACATTTCCATTTTTTAAAGAACAATGCTTAATCTGTATTTATTAACTCCATTTTCCAGAACCAATGATATGGGGGACGTTTTCATGACGTTTTGAGTTTGGCAGTTTTAGAGATGTCCGAGAGTAAAATTCTATCGACTTGTACCTATCGATATTTGTACGGGTCAATTTGTATGTGTCAGATTAAACACCGACATTGATGATCAGTTCATCTTGCAAACAATCTATCCGAGCCAAATAGTCACAGTCCTGTAATATAATTGTCTTTGTTCTATCAACCAAACTCAAATGAATTACAAACTCACGACATTCCGAGTTTAAAACAGCCTTTCTCGGCATTTTGACAAAAATAACAAACAAAATGACAAAAAACAGACCGAAATTTTCCAACATCAATAGGACCATAAATTAAACTTTACTCAAATTATACGAAGGATATCGATGAAATACATGAAGGTAGGTAGATTATTAATAAAATATGTTAAAATTGTTATTATTCTGAGAGGCAGCATGAGAGAGATATGCACTCTGATTAAAAACTTCATAGTTTGTTTTAAAGCTGTTGATGATAAAGTAAGTAAGAAATACTATATACCTACTTACTATAATACAATGTAAAAAATTCTAATATTTTATTAACCGACTTCCAGAAAAAGAGGAGGTTCTCAATTCGTCGGGATCTTTTTTTTTATATTTTTTTTTATGTATTTTCACCGATTACTCCGCCGTTTATGGACCGATTTTGAAAATTCTTTTTTTGTTGAATTGCATTGAGCTCCCAGGTGGTCCCATTTTTTTTTCAGAATTTTAGTTCACCCCCAAGGGTGGGTAAAGGGGTAAAAACGGGGTATGAATTTCGATTTTGGGCACATATTAACCGATTCTAATGAAATTAAGAACGTAAATATAGTTCTTATAACAAAAAAATATGATGGTGACCTTGAGCTGATCTGATGATGGAAACGGAAGGCAGTCAGGGGAACTCCTCAACGGTATATAGCAACTACTTCGTGTTTAGGCTTGAATGATTCGTATTGATTTGTAGGACTTTTTGGTATCATTTCCACCTTACTTTTGATTGAAAATTATTGCAAATAAACTAAAAACTATAAAATAAAATAATAATAAAAAAAATATAAAAACCGCCTTCAAAAAACCACTAAAATGTAAGAAATAATTTAAGGTTTACACAAATTCTACTCGTATGTGACAGTACAAATATACCTAAGCAGGAACTGTTCTTTTTTGAAGTTGGTGCCATATTTCTTCAGATTACTTTGTCACCGCACCAACTTCAAAAAAGAACAGTTCCTGATAAGGTATATTTGTACTGTCACATACGAGTAGGGGGGGGGGGCTTGTCGCTCACGTCCGTAGGTACAAACCCTAGTTACCCTACACGTGTCCCCTGGGTGGTGCTAACGAGTGACAACGCCGAATGTCGGGCGGCGGTAAATCGACCCGACCTCCTCTCCTAGCAGAGGCGGCGATCTCCCGCCGTAAAAAAGGAGAATCACCAACACGCCTGCCAAGCGCGGTGATTATGGCAAATAAACCTCCTGATGGAAAAAACAAAGCCCCGGCCCCCAGTCCCCGGCAGCCCCGCTATCCCGGACTCCGGTAGCGGTCACGGTAACGGCGGGGCAGGGGGTGCGAAGAATCTCCGGCAGAGAGTCGGCTACCAGCCCAACCGACCCTTGCACCTGGCAACATATAACGCACGGACACTGAGGGAAGACGTGAAGATAGAGGAGCTGGAAGAGGAAATCAGCAAGCTAAAATGGGACATTATAGGGTTATCCGAAGTCCGACGAGAGGGAGAGGATACGGAAATTCTCCAGTCCGGAAACTTGCTGTACCACCGGGAGGGCGACCAACTGTCCCAAGGGGGTGTCGGGTTCATCGTCAACAAGTCCCTCGTCAACAACATCGTTGAAATCGGAAGTGTGTCGGCACGGGTTGCGTACCTCATCCTGAGAATATCTAAACGATACTCAATGAAGGTCATACAGGTTTACGCACCCACATCCAAGCACACCGATGATGAGGTCGAACTTGCGTATGAAGACGTATCGTCTGCCCTGCGTAAGCTCACTACTCATTTCACGGTGGTGATGGGAGACTTTAACGCGAAACTCGGAAAACAAGAAGGCGGCGAGACGAAAGTGGGGTCACATGGATTTGGAGTCCGGAACCATCGTGGGCAAATGCTGGCTGACTTCTTGGAGAAGGAGGGCCTCTATATGATGAACTCCTTCTACAAGAAGAAGCCACAAAGGAAGTGGACGTGGATTAGCCCCGATGGGAAGACTAAAAACGAGATCGACTTCATATTGACGGATAAGAAGCACATATTCAATGATGTCTCAGTGATCAGTAGGGTTAAGACCGGCAGCGATCACCGACTCGTAAGAGGCACTTTGAATATAAACTGCAAATTAAAAAAATTAAAAACCGACTTCAAAAAACCACTAAAACGTAAGAAATAATTTAAGGTTTAGACCAATCCTAGGTCACAGTATAAATATACCTAAGCAGGTACTGTTCTTTTTTGATGTTGGTGCAGTGACAAAGTAGTTAATCTGAAGAAATATGGCACCAACTTCAAAAAAGAACAGTACCTGCTTAGGTATATTTATACTGTGACCTAGGATTGGTCTAAACCTTAAATTATTTCTTACGTTTTAGTGGTTTTTTGAAGTCGGTTTTTAATTTTTTTAAAATTATTATTTTATTTTGTTATTTTTAGTTTATTTGCAATAATTATCAATCAAAAGTAAGATGCAAATGATACCAATATGTCCTACTCGTTAATACGAATCATTCGAGCCCAAACACGAGGTAGTTGCTATATACCGTTGAGGAGTTCCCTTGACTGCCTTCCGTTTCCATCATCAGATCAGCTCAAGGTCACCATCATATCTTTTTGTTATAATAACAATATTTACGTTATAAATTTCATAAGAATCGGTTGATAAGTGCCCAAAATGGAAATTTATACCCCTGTTTTTACCCCTTTACCCACCCTTGGGGGTGGAATAAAATTCTGAAAAAAAAATGGGACCACCCCTGAGCTCAACCCAATACATCAAAAAAAGAATTTTCAAAATCGGTCCATAAATGGCTGAGTAATCGATGAACATACATAAAAAAAAAAAAAAAACATACATACAGACGAATTGAGAACCTCCTCCTTTTTCGAAGTCGGTTAAATAGAACGCTCCCGTCTAATGAAGTCCACGCTCCGCCCTACTCCTGCTCAAATCCAGGATCCCGAAAGCTTTCAGTCTGAGCTTTGCGACCGCCTGATATGTTTAGAGAATTGCGTTACAGTTGACGATTTAAATAATAGGTTTGTGGAAACTGTCCGAGAGGTAGGATCGAAATATTTTTCGTCCCGAACCAACCGAGGACCTCAAAAACTCTCAGATGGGACTCTGAGTCTCATAAGAGAACGGAGAGAAATGAGGTTGCAGTCTTCAGTTGATATGGTCGAATACAGACGTCTAAACAGACAGATCGCCAAAGCAAGACGTTGCGATATGAGACGCTACAATTGCAAGCGCATTCAAGACGCAATAGAGCAAAACAAGGGCTCCAAAGTCTTTGCTAGAGATCGACCTGTTCGGCAGACTCTGTTGACCCAACTGAAGACCGACACTGGCAACACCGTTTCATCAGTGCCCGAAATTCTGGGAGAAATTGAGAGATTCTACGGACAGTTATACACCACAACACAAAACCCTATTACCAGCGGTGCTCACGACAGCCGAGCGCCACTCACCCGACACTATACCGAAGATATTCCGGACGTCAGTCTAGACGAGATTAGTATAGCTCTCAAACAGCTAAAAAACAACAAAGCTCCGGGAGATGATGGAATAACGACAGAACTTCTGAAAGCCGGCGGTAGACCGATTTTAATAGCACTTCGGAGGCTGTTTAATTCCGTCATACTCGAAGGCACAAGCCCGGAGGCATGGAGCAGAAGTGTAGTGACTTTGTTCTTCAAGAAAGGCAACAAAGCCCTATTGAAGAATTATAGACCCATTGCACTTCTGAGCCATGTGTACAAGCTGTTTTCGAGAGTTATTACGAATCGTCTCGAGCAAAGACTCGACGACTTCCAGCCACCCGAACAAGCCGGGTTCCGAAAAGGCTATAGTACCATAGATCATATACACACGCTTCGGCAGGTTATACAGAAGACCGAGGAGTATAATCTACCTTTATGTCTAGCGTTTGTGGACTATGAGAAAGCCTTTGATTCTATTGAGCTCTGGGCGATGCTTCAATCCCTTCAGCGGTGCCATATAGACTATCGCTATATCGAGGTGTTGAGATGTATGTACAATGCTGCCACAATGTCAGTTCGATTACACGAACATAGCACAAAACCGATCCAGTTGCAAAGGGGCGTGAGACAGGGAGATGTTATTTCTCCGAAACTGTTCACCTGTGCACTGGAAGATGTTTTTAAGCTTGTAGAGTGGAAAAGACTGGGCATTAACGTCAATGGCGAATATATCTCTCATCTACGATTTGCTGATGACATAGTTATTATGGCGGAAACGCTGAAGGAGTTGGGCGAAATGCTCACAGACCTCAATGATGCCTCTAAACAAGTTGGGCTGAAAATGAACATGGACAAGACAAAGGTCATGTCGAACGAACATGTTTCATCATCGCCCGTAACTGTAGGAGGTGTCACCATCGAAGTTGTCGATCAGTATCCCTACCTAGGACAAGTGATCCGATTAGGTAAATCCAACTTCGATAAAGAGGTAGCTCGTAGAATCCAACTCGGATGGGCAGCGTTCGGGAAATTACGACACATCTTCACTGAAAACATACCTCAGTGTCTGAAAACAAACGTTTTCAATCAGTGCGTGTTGCCAGTGATGACTTACGGAGCCGAGACGTGGTGCTTCACCAAAGGGCTTATCCACAAGCTCAGAGTTGCTCAACGTGCTATGGAAAGGGCTATGTTAGGCGTGTCCCTGCGAGATAGGATTCGTAATGAAGAAATCCGCAGGAGAACTAAAGTTACCGACATAGCCAAAAGGATTAGCACGCTGAAGTGGCAATGGGCTGGCCACGTAGCCCGCAGAGCCGACGACCGCTGGAGTAGAAAGGTTCTGGAGTGGAGACCCCGTGTCGGCAAACGGCGTGTCGGTCGCCCCCCAACCCGTTGGTCTGATGATCTGCGGAAGGTAGCGGGAAGCCGCTGGATGCAGATGGCGGGTGACCGTTTGGGGTGGCGATCGTTAGGAGAGGCCTATGTCCAACAGTGGACTACAGAAGGCTGAGAGAGAGAGACATACGAGTAGAATTTGTGTAAACCTTAAATTATTTCTTACATTTTAGTGGTTTTTTGAAGGTGGTTTTTTTATTCGAATTCAGAACGTCGACTTTGATGAGTCCCGTCTCTAGTACGTTCCATTTTACCAAAGTGTGTACTCAAGAAATATATATTATCTGTGGTCGTTGTCAATAAAATGACAGATTTTGCAATAGTATTCATGCGTTAAATGGAAAATTTTAAAGTATCACCCATATCATTGGTTCTGGAAAATGGTATACCTAGCAATCAGTTTTTTTATAAGACCACGCCCCAACACTGACGTATAATTAATAAATCACCGATAAGGGAAGTTCAAAACGGGTGTAGCACGCCTCACAACTTACGTACCATTTCACTTAGCCTTCAAAGCTTTTAGAACACGTTGTATTCGTCCATGCTAGTATAAATACTAGGCAATATTTCACGATAACGCATTCTCAGTTTGTCATTCAGACTAAAAATATCAAAATGGTTGCTAAAGTAAGTTTTCTTCACAATTTCTTAAGGTGGATTAAAATCTTCGATCGATATATTTATGTAGTTACATTTGCCGTTCAACTTCTTCCGTTTTCTCGTAATAATATAATATTTCGTATATACTTAACAAAAATATATTGTATTGTTTTACAGTTCCATAAGTTTTCAATTATTTGCCCAACAGTTCGCAGTACTCGCCCTCCTAGCCGTCGCCGCCCACGGCAGCGCGGTGCACGGCGGCAACTACAACAGCTTCTCGTACGGAGTTCACGACCCGCACACCGGCGACGTGAAGAGCCAGCACGAGACTCGGCACGGGGACAGCGTGGTAGGGCAGTACTCGCTGCTGGAGGCCGACGGCTCGCGCCGCACCGTCGACTACGCCGCTGACGCGCACTCCGGCTTCAACGCCGTCGTGCGCAAGGACCCCGCCCTGGTCGCCCACACTCCCGTCGTGGCTCACGCCGCGCCTGCCGTCTATAGCGCTCACGCCGCTCCTCTGTCGTACGCTGCTGTCTCACCCCTGACTTACGGAGCTCACGCCGCGCCCCTCGCCTACGCGTCTCACGCCGCGCCCCTCGCCTACGCGTCTCACGCCGCTCCTCTCGCCTACGGAGCGTACGCCGCCCCTGCTGTCTATGGTGCCCACTTGGGATACTCCAAACTGTACTAAACCATGATTATACTGTATGATTTAACAAGATAAAAAGATGTGCGCTGTGATAATAGGATTGTAAATATAAACGAAAAACAATACCTACGTAACTCTTTTATTTTCACTATGATACTACTTAATAATCGACTAGAAGTATTAGCACAAAATTTGTGAGGGATATTTTTACTTTCGCCATAATATTTCAGTAAAATAGTATTCATAAACCGCAATATTTTTGCGATGGAAAATATAGATGGGGTAGTAAGGATAGATTCCATAACTTTTGGTAGCAAGTTTCAGCGTTCTTCTTCTTCATTATTAGACTTTCTTAGCTATAACGGTTTTAAACACTCACTATTGCAGGTGCGATTCCACGACCCAAGGTCTAAGGGTCTCTTGTAGGGTGACATGTCACGTCATTTCTAATTTAGACAAGAGAGATACAGAGACACAAAAAAAAGTTTCATATGTCGTGAACCCTCCCACTGCTGCGGTGAGTATGGGCATCGTATTTAAAATCATATTATATATGTCGCAGGCATCTGGTTTAATCTCCTGTTTGATTGAACCGCTATAATGCGGCAAGTTACTTGGCGACCCTCCTTGCGGGGTGAAAGAAGTGGCGGGGGCGAGGTAGCACGACATGCTACACACGTAGAAAAGTGTGCCCGGATTAATCTCGCGATAGCTTGTAACTATTTCTGACGTAAGTAAAATTTTATTCTATGACTGTTCCCGTAAATGTCATATTTAGCTTAAAATTTATAGTTTGACAGCATTAAAATTTGGATGTTTACCTTCAGAATATCTACCAATTTGAATTTATTTATGTAAAAGTGTTTTATTTTATAAATCAATTTCCATGTCACTTTCATGTTCACTCTCTGTTTGAACTTGTTCATCGTCGTCGTCATCCTCATCTTCATCATCGTTTTCATTAACTTCAATTATAAATCTAAGACAAAAACCAAATTATGTTTAATTTACAATAAATTATAAATAAACAATAACATACCTGTCCAATACATCGTCAAATACTCTATCAGATTTATAATATTCGTCTTAATTTTTTATGACATGGTCGTCACAATTTCTCCACTTTTTAGGCGAATAATTAGAGAAAAGCAACTCTAAGGCAGCGTTCCCACTACGCCGGACCGGCAGATCTGCCGAAAACCGGACACCGGACAGAGTGTTCACATTACATCGGATCCCGGAAGAAATTCAGACAGTCCTCAGTTGAATTTGGACCTGCGCGCACAATGGACGACGAAATTGTTGTGTTGTGGTGGTATCTTAATAGAAGGCAAAATAAAAGAAAACATTGGGTACACCCTATTTTACGGGAAAGATTTTCCATTCTTTTCATTTTACATCCAGGGGCGAGGGGAGCACGAGCGGGGCGAGCGAGATACCGGCACAAACTCGTTCACATTACTCCGGGCCCGGTCGTTCTACCGGCAATTCGTAGTGACAAAACGTTCGGTAGAAATGCCGGGCTCGGCAAAAATGCCGGACCCGGGATAATGTGAATAGCTTCATATAAATTGTACAGCCACTAGCTCTTCCGGCAGATTTACCGGCGCGGCAGATCTGCCGGTCCGGCGTAGTGGGAACGCTGCCTAAGTCTTTTATCTCTTTATCTAAGTTAGAGTCAATCGACGTTCTTGCGAGCTCGCCTTTCACGTACCGCCACACAAGTTCAATAGGATTTAATTCCGGGTGGTATGGGGGTAGGCGAAGCACGATATGACCATTTTCTTTCAAAATTTCATCAATTTTGTAAATTTTCTCTGTGTTTTGCTCATTAATTACTTTCATTAAATCACATAAATTTTGGTTGCTTTCCTAGTTACAAGAACTGACAACTGACGCACTGTCATATGGACTCTTCGTCTTTGTTGTTTACTTTTTCGTATCTGACTGCGCAGTACCAACCTTTAGCCGCGTAGCATGACTGATCCGGTACGCTGTTCTACAAGAAGCCCCTATATTGAGACATTATACGATTTGTTGTTTTTAACGTTATTTTGTTGACGAATTATAGATACCTAATAATAATATAATGATAATATTAAAAAGGCCTCAACACTCATCCTAAGACTAATTGGTCTCAGGATCAATGATCTCATGTGGGTCGCACTCAAATTATGACAGACTATATAAGACATGTGGCCGCCTCGGCTGCGCGGCCGAGACTGCCGTAACAATGACATGCAGTGCACGCGTTGCCCTTCCCCGCTACCCTCCCGCTACCCGCTGTCGTCTTGGGTACCTCGTCCCCTCCGCGTCTTTCACCCCGCAAGGAGGGTCGCCAAGCAACTTGCCAATCTATAGCCCGTTCATTGGATGGCGCTATTCAGTTGTATGACTAGGCCGAACGTTGATTGTACAAGCGTCGCAAAACGTCCAACTAGTTAGCGGACTTAAAATCAGTCAGGTGGTGAATAAAACAAATATGGCGTCTAACAGCGAACAGCTGACACAAAAAACACTTGAATTGTATTTTTTTGCAAATAAATTAGCTTTAAAGTGCGATATTTATGTTAAAATAGTGTGACAACATGGATTTACCTATTATTACACCGCCGGCGGATAGTTTCAAAGAAAAAATGTGCTGAAACTGGATAATTATGAACAACAATATCAAGGTACGTTTATTGTTATTGTTTCGTTAATTTGTGAGATGAGCTTTGTAACATACTCTTTTTGTTGACTCTTGTCTGGTCATGTTCATCCTAACCAGACATTAAAAAGTTGCTATACTATATCCCATTTAACGACTTCGCTGAATAACGTTCAGTCAAGACGTGGGACGTTACAGTCAACCACTTGACGAGTTGTTCTTTAGTCATTCAACTGAGTAGCGTCATCCAATGAACGGGCTAGCGGTTCAATCAAACAGGAGATTAAACCAGATGCCTGCGACATATATACAAGCTCGGATGCAGATCGGAACGTAGGTACAACACTACTCTTAATGTTTCATTTATTGCAAACCTGTGTTTCAAGCAAGCCGTAAACTGATAATCATCAGCTCGGTAACATCTTCGGACTTCCCAGCACTATATCACATTAGCGATACAAAAGTCAATTAATTCAGAAGTAAGCCTTCGTATCTTGTAGTAAATTTTCTCCTTACGGAGAGAGCAATCTTACGTACGACCCACAGGTGCAAGCAATGCAAAAAAGTACATAAACAGTGTATATTTTTCCAGTTTCCTAAGTATTATAACAAAATGAAAGTATTACCTAACTACATGGATCACTATTTTATTCAATTTTTATTCTCTATAATTTTTCTATTCTCTATGGGGGTGCAGCATCTACCTGCTCCTGGCTCTCTCGAATGGAACTTTTGTCCATATCTAAACGGTCTTCCTAAGCTTGGACCATATCACACCATACTGGTCCACTGCGGGTGGGTGGGTTCACATATCTAGTTGGGCTAAATCTAAATACGCAGGTTTCCTCAAGATGTTTTCTCACCGTAAATGTGACACCGAAAAGAGTGAATGATCTTAAAATTAAATAATTCAACCAGCATCACTGGCGTGAGAAGCGGGCGCGCGCGGCTAACACGATTGAGCTACCAGCGCTCGCTCCATGGATCACTATAAATAGTATCTATTTAAATTGACAATACCTAAAAATCAATAACTCATTTAACCAACCAAAAAACGGTAGAGGCTATCAATTATATTGAAAGTAAATAAAATGCAAAAGTTTCATATTGTTTCTCGTTTATATTTACAGTTTTATTATCACAGCACACATCTTTTTAACATCATGGCTTAGTACAGTTTGGAGTATCCCAAGTGAGCGCCGTAGGCGGCAGGGGCGGCGTACGCTCCGTAGGCGAGGGGAGCAGCGTGGGACGCGTAGGCAAGGGGAGCAGCGTGAGACGCGTAGGCGAGGGGAGCAGCGTGAGATGCGTAGGCGAGGGGAGCAGCGTGCGACGCGTAGGCGAGGGGCGCGGCGTGAGCTCCGTAAGTCAGGGGTGAGACGGCAGCGTACGACAGAGGAGCGGCGTGAGCGCTGTAGACGGCAGGCGCGGCGTGGGCCACGACGGGAGTGTGCGCGACCAGGGCGGGGTCCTTGCGCACGACGGCGTTGAAGCCGGAGTGCGCGTCAGCGGCGTAGTCGACGGTGCGGCGCGAGCCGTCGGCCTCCAGCAGCGAGTACTGGCCGACCACGCTGTCCCCGTGCCGGGTCTCGTGCTGGCTCTTCACGTCGCCGGTGTGCGGGTCGTGCACTCCGTACGAGAAGCTGTTGTAGTTGCCGCCGTGCACCGCGCTGCCGTGGGCGGCGACGGCCAGGAGGGCGAGTACTGCGAACTGGAGAAAAAACATATGAGTAAGTACCTAATGGATCGTCCTGAGGATGGAAGGTGGACAAAGACGGTCACCAAATGGAGGCCTAGAGACGATCGGAGAGCTGTTAACAGACCACCTAATAGATGGTCAGGCATTCCTTGAGAGGTACCTCAAGGAATCCATCATTAGCAGCTGCCAATAACTACCGATAACTTGGCTGACACAATAATATGGTCGTAAAAATTAGGTCGATCCCACAGGATCGGCCTATGTCCACAGGAAAAACTTGACATTATTATTGACGATAGAGTCTATAACTGGTATTCAATACTAGATTCAACTTATTAATCCGGCACTTTGAAGTATAGAGCAAAATACTCAGTAGAACACATTGTACTTTTATATCACCATTATTTATATTTAGATCTAATTACCTTAGCGACCATTTTGACTGATTTTTCTTTGCACAGTGGACTGTGAATGATTAATCTTGAATTATTGTTACCCTTTTATATTCATTGGCTCCTGTACATTCATTCGAGCTAATAATAGGAAGTGAGAGACTGGTAAATGGTGTAAGGTCACTCGTTCTACGTAAGTATTTTAAGAAGTCCATTTCGACAATGTACCCGGTGGAACTATGCGGATATTGGAATGACCAATGGCCGAGGAGACGGAAATGTATTGTTGTGTTTATGTTAAACAAAGAACCTAATACTAAATGGTAAATAATAATTTAAACATTGCCACGTATACGGTGTTATACAGTAGTATAGTAAGCAGAAATGAGTTGAGTCAAATACTCATTATTTAGAAATAAAAAAAGATCTATTTTTTAATAAGTAAAGTAATTTATAAAAACACGATAACTATACTCAGGTCTGTGGGTAAAAATTAAAAGTAAAAATTTAGAATTTATTTACAGAATCCTTAACAAAACCAAATATTTACAAAATCTGTTGACTGATTCAAGCACGGACGAAAGGAGCAGCGGAGTATCCGTAGTAAGGCGCAGCAGTGTAGGGGAACGCTCCGGAGTAGGCATAGGGGTACGCTGCAGAGTAGGCGTAGGGGTACGCTCCGGAGTAGGCGTACGGGAAGCCGGCGGGGTAAGCGTAGGGCGCGGCGGGGTAAGCGTAGGCGGCGGGCGCGGCGGCGACGACGGCCGGGTCCTTCCTCACGACGGCGTTGAAGCCCTCAGCGCCGGCCGCGTAGTCCACGGTGCGCCGGGAGCCGTCGGCCTCCAGCAGCGAGTACTGGCCGGTCACCTGGTCCCCGGCGCGGCTCTCCACCTGGCTCTTGAAGTCCCCGGTGAGCGGGTCCGCCACGCCGTACGAGAAGCTGCTCGCGTCGCCCGCCGCCGCCGCCGCCACCAGCGCCAGGAATACTGCCAGCTGAGGATATGAAGGTGGTTTTAAAAAATATTTAATGGTGGAATTTTATGGTGGTAAGGAGCGGTGGTAGCTCAGTCGGGTAAGCGCCCGCTTCTCACGCCAGAGATGCGGGTTCGAATCCCGGCGCTGACATGTACCAATGAGTTCTTTTCTGAATTTAAGTACAATGTATACCATCGCTCTTACGGTGAAGGAAAACATCGTGAGGAAACCTGCATATCTAGCCTTAGCACATCTAGATATGTGAACCCACCAACCCGCAGTGGACCAGCGTGGTGGGAAATGGTCCAAGCTTAGGAAGGCAGTTTAGACCTTGGGGATATGCACAAAGGTTCCACTCGAGAGAGCCAGGTGCAGGTACTGACACCCCCACAGAGAATAGAATAGAATAGAATAGAATTTTATGGTGGAACTTCCCAAAGGCAGGTTAATCCAGTCCACATAAACATAAACATGTTAATATTGTTATACATATACAAGCTATATTAGAGAAAGAGCGAGAGTTATGTGTCAGGTATGCAATCTTTCTACATACTCGTAATATGCAGAATAAATAAATAAATTTCCGATAGTGATCAAAATTACCAGCTAAGTCACCCTCTTTTGAATTTCTATTCCGTTATTCCAATACCCTGTTTATAAAAGCTACTTAACATGATTATGAATTAAAATTATTTTAATTACCTTCATCATTTTTGTAGGTTTGTATTGAGATAGTAGTGACTACAACAGTGAATCCTGAGTATCTGATGTCCACATTTCAGTTTTATCAGTATTTATACAATCTAGGATGTTTACGTTTTATCATCTCGTTTTTTTTTATTAGGGTTCCGTAGCCAAAATGGCAAAAACGGAACCCTTATAGTTTCGTCATGTCCGTCTGTCCGTCTGTCCGTCTGTCCGTCTGTCACAGCCGATTTACTCGGAAACTATAAGTACTACAGTGATGAAATTTGATGGGAATATGTGTTGTATGAACCGCTACAAAAATATGACACTAAATAGTAAAAAAAAGAATTGGGGGTGGGGCCCCCCATACATGTAACTGAGGGATGAAATTTTTTTTTTCGATGTACATACCCGTGTGGGGTATCAATGGAAAGGTCTTTTAAAATGATATAAAGTTTTCTAAAAAACATTTTTCTTAAAGTGAACGGTTTTTGAGATATCAGCTCTCAAAGTCGTAAAAAGTATGTCCCCTCCCCTCTATTTTTATAACTACGGGGTATAAAATTCTAAAAAAAATAGAGGTGATGCATGCTAATTAACTCTTTCAACGATTTTTGGTTTGATCAAAGTATCTCTTATAGTTTTTGAGATAGGTTGATTTAACTGTAATTTTGCTGCTACGGAACCCTTTGTGCGCGAGCCCGACTCGCACTTGGCCGGTTTTATATTACTGACTTTAAAAGTCAAACTTGTAAACCATATCTTTTCTCGGCCGAAGCACCCTTTAATTTAACGGCCTTGTGATTAAAGTGAACGAAATGTCAAATTGTAAGTGTACTAGTTTTCTAAAATTAGATCTAATTAAAACAAGTACCTACGTAATACTTAATTAGAAAAAAATGGTCACTTATATGACTATGGTGTGAAATATTCTGACTGTAATGTAAGTCAAAGGTAACTTGCACATGATTCATAATAAGTTGTGCTGAGAACATAGAGATGTACAAGTACGTTTAGTAAATGAAGAAATGGCTGACAATGACTGTAACGCATATAAACACATAATATCGTAGGTACAGTCAGCTGCATAAATAGGTAGGTATACACTTTTGCACCTTGAAAACTGAAATTTTGAAACTCACAAACTGACAATTATTCATTCATACAAACATTGACGGTTTGTTAACAAGGTAGTTTGACATGGTACAAAAGTGTACAGCTACTAATGCAACTGACCGTACATCATACCCGACATAGACATAACCAGACTTCTGAGTTCGAATACGAATTCTCGCGGTATTACCTATTTCTCAGGTCTATTATCATCAAACCTTATTGCATGCAAATATAACAATGGAAAAAGTACTTTTCTTATGAAAAAATATTTGGTAAAATCAAGTATTCACTGAGGTGTGGACTGTGGACCCCTGGATGAAGGTCACGAATAATGCTTTACCTAGTCAAATCTTTTATAAATTCTTGTATATAGTTTACTGAAAGTCACTATAAAATAGCCTAATATACCTACGTACAAAATTATGCTAACGATTGAAATCCTCGTAGGGGTAGTGAGAGGTGACTAGCCACCTGACGAGACAGTTTGCGAACCGTATTGTCGATTGGAATGCTAATTTGATTTAAAGTGATTAATAGAAGTACCATAATAACCATACCATTATCTCTTATTACCCAATGGACGATGTTGTCAGATAAACATCAAAGCAGGGAAAATGTCAATTGTTTGTTTACAAGGACTTAATAAGAGATAGCGCTTCGCCCTGACTTTTAACGTCTTTAAGACTAGTTTGCTACTTTTTTTTCCAACAAAACGAGATTGATTGTAAACAAACATTGTTTAACATAATATATAAAAAGGGACGATACTGTAGTTTTTGTATCAGATCCTTGGGATTCACAAACGTAGTCACAACTACACCACAACATACCTACAACCTATGTTGTGGTGTAGTTGTGACTACGTTTGTGAATCCCAAGGATCTGATACAAAAACTACAGTATCGTCCCTTTTTATATATTATGTTAAACAATGTTTGTTTACAATCAATCTCGTTTTGTTGGAAAAAAAAGTAGCAAACTAGTCTTAAAGACGTTAAAAGTCAGGGCGAAGCGCTATCTCTTATTAAGTCCTTGTAAACAAACAATTGACATTTTCCCTGCTTTGATGTTTATCTGACAACATCGTCCATTGGGTAATAAGAGATAATGGTATGGTTATTATGGTACTTCTATTAATCACTTTAAATCAAATTAGCATTCCAATCGACAATACGGTTCGCAAACTGTCTCGTCAGGTGGCTAGTCACCTCTCACTACCCCTACGAGGATTTCAATCGTTAGCATAATTTTGTACGTAGGTATATTAGGCTATTTTATAGTGACTTTCAGTAAACTATATACAAGAATTTATAAAAGATTTGACTAGGTAAAGCATTATTCGTGACCTTCATCCAGGGGTCCACAGTCCACACCTCAGTGAATACTTGATTTTACCAAATATTTTTTCATAAGAAAAGTACTTTTTCCATTGTTATATTTGCATGCAATAAGGTTTGATGATAATAGACCTGAGAAATAGGTAATACCGCGAGAATTCGTATTCGAACTCAGAAGTCTGGTTATGTCTATGTCGGGTATGATGTACGGTCAGTTGCATTAGTAGCTGTACACTTTTGTACCATGTCAAACTACCTTGTTAACAAACCGTCAATGTTTGTATGAATGAATAATTGTCAGTTTGTGAGTTTCAAAATTTCAGTTTTCAAGGTGCAAAAGTGTATACCTACCTATTTATGCAGCTGACTGTACCTACGATATTATGTGTTTATATGCGTTACAGTCATTGTCAGCCATTTCTTCATTTACTAAACGTACTTGTACATCTCTATGTTCTCAGCACAACTTATTATGAATCATGTGCAAGTTACCTTTGACTTACATTACAGTCAGAATATTTCACACCATAGTCATATAAGTGACCATTTTTTTCTAATTAAGTATTACGTAGGTACTTGTTTTAATTAGATCTAATTTTAGAAAACTAGTACACTTACAATTTGACATTTCGTTCACTTTAATCACAAGGCCGTTAAATTAAAGGGTGCTTCGGCCGAGAAAAGATATGGTTTACAAGTTTGACTTTTAAAGTCAGTAATATAAAACCGGCCAAGTGCGAGTCGGGCTCGCGCACAAAGGGTTCCGTAGCAGCAAAATTACAGTTAAATCAACCTATCTCAAAAACTATAAGAGATACTTTGATCAAACCAAAAATCGTTGAAAGAGTTAATTAGCATGCATCACCTCTATTTTTTTTAGAATTTTATACCCCGTAGTTATAAAAATAGAGGGGAGGGGACATACTTTTTACGACTTTGAGAGCTGATATCTCAAAAACCGTTCACTTTAAGAAAAATGTTTTTTAGAAAACTTTATATCATTTTAAAAGACCTTTCCATTGATACCCCACACGGGTATGTACATCGAAAAAAAAAATTTCATCCCTCAGTTACATGTATGGGGGGCCCCACCCCCAATTCTTTTTTTTACTATTTAGTGTCATATTTTTGTAGCGGTTCATAC
Source organism: Plutella xylostella (assembly GCF_932276165.1). NCBI lineage: Eukaryota > Metazoa > Arthropoda > Insecta > Lepidoptera > Plutellidae > Plutella > Plutella xylostella. Next base: position 1,255,879 of record NC_063984.1, on the reverse strand, counting down.
AACACATATTCCCATCAAATTTCATCACTGTAGTACTTATAGTTTCCGAGTAAATCGGCTGTGACAGACGGACAGACGGACAGACGGACAGACGGACATGACGAAACTATAAGGGTTCCGTTTTTGCCATTTTGGCTACGGAACCCTAATAAAAAAAAACGAGATGATAAAACGTAAACATCCTAGATTGTATAAATACTGATAAAACTGAAATGTGGACATCAGATACTCAGGATTCACTGTTGTAGTCACTACTATCTCAATACAAACCTACAAAAATGATGAAGGTAATTAAAATAATTTTAATTCATAATCATGTTAAGTAGCTTTTATAAACAGGGTATTGGAATAACGGAATAGAAATTCAAAAGAGGGTGACTTAGCTGGTAATTTTGATCACTATCGGAAATTTATTTATTTATTCTGCATATTACGAGTATGTAGAAAGATTGCATACCTGACACATAACTCTCGCTCTTTCTCTAATATAGCTTGTATATGTATAACAATATTAACATGTTTATGTTTATGTGGACTGGATTAACCTGCCTTTGGGAAGTTCCACCATAAAATTCTATTCTATTCTATCTACAAGAACCGCGAGTTTTATCTGTCCTTCACAACTAAATAAATAGTTTTTCGAATAATTTTCCCTCAACCACACGATAAATGGATACGGATTAATTTAGGAGCTAATAATAACAAAGCTTGTTTGCATTTATTACTTAAATGTTTGTAACATGAATACCGACCGGCAGTGATAATCAAGTGTAATTACCCGCGGACCAGATGACCTTCTAAGATATTTCTACTATGTAATAATATCAATAGACGTTGTATATACCTATGTACGTAGGAGGGAAATGTGAAGTTCAATATTAAACATTGTTACGCCCAATGTATCTGTAATCGAGCTTGTTATAAACCTACCTATGTTTGTATTGTAAATAAAGTAGTACAAACTTGAAAGTATAATTTTTATTGATTCAGCCTTTTAGGGCTTCAAAAATATTCCGATAAATTTCAATAAGGCCCTGGAGCGTTGCTTTTTATTAAAAAGGTTGTATTAATATTAACATGGCAGAGTAATGAAGACATAACTTTTTTTAGAACAAAACGACTCGTTAACATTTTGCTCAATCAATACTTGGCTGATACCTTTCTAGGTGCATCGCCAGCCTTGTGTTTACGATGATTAACAAAAAAAAAGAGATGGAAAGAAAGCAGTCTGTGAGTATAAAACGGGACGACTTTAAAATCGGGACATCAGATTCACCATATCCGCTGAAGTGGCTACATCTAGAAACTCTCGAAAATGGTTGTAAAGGTAGGTGTGAACTCATGGTTATCTTTTCTATAATACCTAATATTTTTAAATTTGTGTTAAAAATATTTTTTTCCATGCTAGGTACTAATAAAAGAAAAAAACTAAAGATCCTAGTTAACATTACCAGAAGTTACACATTTTCTATACAGCCTATTTAAACATGCATACTGGATATTTATGCACCAAAGATGAAAAAATATAGAATTTAAAAAACCCTGGGCAGTTAACGCCTGACGCTAATCTGACCTAAAACTGCTTTGACCACGTCGGCACACCTTTGCCCAGCTCTTGCTTTTATTGGAGAAGAGAATTAAACCTCTAATCATTCAACCTCTTTCAGTTCGCCCTCCTCCTCGCCGTGGCCTCCGTGGCTCTCGCGACTGACATCACCAGTTTCAACTACCACGTGGCCGACCCCTACACCGGTGACTTCAAGAGCCAATCAGAGAGCCGAGTCGATGGCAACGTCAATGGCCAGTACTCACTCCTAGAGTCCGATGGGACCAAGCGCACCGTGGACTACAACGCTGGCTCCCAAGGGTTCAATGCCATTGTCAGGAAGGAACCAGCTTACTTCGCCGCTCCAGTGAAACCAGGCTACGCGACTTACCCGGCTTACCCCTACAGTTACCCCGCGGCCTACAGTTACCCTGCGAGCTACTACTCCGCTTATCCCTATGCGTACTCTCCGTACTACGCCAGCAGATTCTACGGATACGCTCCGTTCGCCTTCCGTAAATGATTTGAATTGTGATGATAATTATTGGTGTTTGTAAATAAATAGTTTTTTTCTCTATTTTGGCTTATGTTCTATTAATGTTTACATCAATTAATTTATTTTATTTAAAATATAGGTAGATATACTTAGGTATAATCAGATCATTAACACATTGAAATACTTATAGCAGATGTAGTTTAGTATTAGGTATAGGAAAAGAAGAACATAATATTCAGGCAGGAATAGATATTAGTTTAGTCAGATATTATCAGTCATTGTTATGACTATATTATTATTATGGTCCTGGTTGTGCCCGAAGAATAATGTTGGGCTATATATATAGCCCCCTACTACACGGTGCCTACACTAGTTTAGTAACTAGAAAAAAGTGCATGAATAAGTACGTACACCTTATAACTTATACCATGAGGGAGTAAAGCTACACAAGGTATAATAGGTAATAGTGTTGTATCAAAGACCAGTAATGCATATTTTGATCAGAAGCATAATTAATTTACATTAATTATTGAAAGTATCACACATCAAAGAAGTGCACTGTAGCGCTGCATACAAATGACATATTACAGTTGCAAACAAATCGGTAACTGTGATTTTTCGACAGTCAACGCCTAACCGCATTTTTATTGATTATTGATATTGAGACAATAATTAAGAATTTATTTGCTGCAAAATAGTGTGAGCTTCTCGTTTTGAATAAATGTTTCTGGGAACTTCCTAATTAATCAAGTTTTACGGTTGCATAATGGTAGCACTGTGACATGAGAATCTAAGCCCATATTATGATAGGTGATCAACATGCGTACATATACAAGGTACAGTAGATCTAAACAAGACATGCATTAAGGAATTTCGGGGTCATATAGGAATGGTGGGGTGGGATACCATAAGTTAGTAAAGTTCCAATGACATAGCACCAAATACTCCTAAACGAATAAAAACTAGCTTAAAGTCGACGTCTGCAATATTGTAGTAATACACTCACGGGCAATGAAGACGTATTTTAATCAAACATTTAATTTAGAACAAAATACGAATGTTTTTAGGTGGTAATATCCTGATGCTCTGTAAAATGTACTTCAATGTTGCAGAAGGCGACATTAAGCTAGCCATTTCCGTTTAAGAATAATTTTGTGCTTTTCTCACTGGAACTTCTTCATTGCCCGTGAGTGTATTATGTACATAGTAGTAAGCTTAAGTGGCAGTGGGCTGGTGACATCTGTCGAAGAACCGATGACCGATGGGGTAAACGTGTTCTGGAGTGGAGGCCGCGACTAGGCAAACGTAGTGTGGGACGCCCTCCGGCTAGATGGGGTGACGACTTGCGAAAGGTGGCTGGTTATGATTAGATGCGGAAAGCTAAAGATCGCATCCAGTCGCGTGCTTTGGGAGAGGCCTAGGTCCAGCAGTGGACTGCTATAGGCTGATGATGATGTACATAATAATATTATTGGCTTCTAGCGCATCAGAATATTACCAACTTAAACCTTAAAATTTCGATCAAATTTTAAAATAAATGTTTGAAAAAAATAGGCTCGTTTGGTATCGGAATATTAAAAAGGAGCGGTGGTAGCTCAGTCGGTTAAGCGCCCGTTTCTCACGCAAGAGATGCGGGTTCGAATCTCGGCGCTGACATACTGTACCAATGAGTTCTTTTCTTAAGTACAATGTATACCATCGCTCTTACGGTGAAGGAAAACATCGTGAGGAAACCTGCATATCTAAATTTAGCACATCTAGATATGTGAACCCACTAACCCGCAGTGGACCAGCGTGGTGGAAAATGGTCCAAGCTCAGGAAGGCAGTTTAGACCTTGGGGATATGCACAAATGTTCACTTGGGAGAGCCAGGTGCAGGTACTTACACCCCCACATAGAATAGAATAGAATAGGTACAGGAATTTTCTTGTGAGTGGAACTTTTTCATAGCTGGTGGGTGTATTAAACTGTAATTTCCATACTTAACTAGTAACTAAACGAGCATTTATTGAAACATTTTTTTAAACGGACCCTCTAAAACCTCTCGTATGTTTGTGATCTAAAAGGACAGTGATAGTTTGGCACATTGATTCCAAGAATACACGTTATCGTTACCTTTGCCACATTCTAGCACACCTAGTTACCTGTACTGCCTAGATACCTAATTTATAATTATGCTCTAGTTATCTTTTAACTGAATTACTAAATGACCTTCTTTCAAAATACCAAGAATTCATTAACACCGTCACAACGACATCGCACTTCTAATGGTTGAGCTATGTCGAAATAAAAAAAAATATTTTTTAGTTTAGAATTTATTTACAAAACTCTTAACGAGACCAAATATTTACAAAATCTGTTGACTGATTCAGGCACTGTAGAAAGGAGCGGTGGAGTATCCGTAGTAAGGCGCAGCAGCGTAGGGGAACGCTCCGGAGTAGGCATAGGGGTACGCTCCAGAGTAGGCGTACGGGAAGCCGGCGGGGTAAGCGTAGGGCGCGGCGGGGTAAGCGTAGGCGGCGGGCGCGGCGGCGACGACGGCCGGGTCCTTCCTCACGACGGCGTTGAAGCCCTCAGCGCCGGCCGCGTAGTCCACGGTGCGCCGGGAGCCGTCGGCCTCCAGCAGCGAGTACTGGCCGGTCACCTGGTCCCCGGCGCGGCTCTCCACCTGGCTCTTGAAGTCCCCGGTGAGCGGGTCCGCCACGCCGTACGAGAAGCTGCTCGCGTCGCCCGCCGCCGCCGCCGCCACCAGCGCCAGGAATACTGCCAGCTGAGGATATGAAGGTGGTTATAAGTATTAATAAGATTATAATTAAGAAGCATGCATGTCTTAGATTTTCCGACTTTCAACCTTAAACAGTGATTGTCCTCGAATGATGACTGTGAAATTATGGTCTATACATGTATTTAGGGATGTAGAGTAACATTTAATAAAGCTGAAATCCAGATTAGATGTCGTGGATTGCATAAATCGGAATTAGGATATACAATTGTGTAATTTAGAGGGAAATCTATGAAATTTATTAAGTTACTGGAAGAGATACCAATATAATTATTATACTATTTGAAATTAAAGTAAATAAATAATATAGGTGTACCTTAGCAACCATTTTGAAGAATGTGTAACCTATTCTTCAAAATGGTTGCTAAGGTACACCTATATTATTTATTTACTTTAATTTCAAATAGTATAATAATTATATTGGTATCTCTTCCAGTAACTTAATAAATTTCATAGATTTCCCTCTAAATTACACAATTGTATATCCTAATTCCGATTTATGCAATCCACGACATCTAATCTGGATTTCAGCTTTATTAAATGTTACTCTACATCCCTAAATACATGTATAGACCATAATTTCACAGTCATCATTCGAGGACAATCACTGTTTAAGGTTGAAAGTCGGAAAATCTAAGACATGCATGCTTCTTAATTATAATCTTATTAATACTTATAACCACCTTCATATCCTCAGCTGGCAGTATTCCTGGCGCTGGTGGCGGCGGCGGCGGCGGGCGACGCGAGCAGCTTCTCGTACGGCGTGGCGGACCCGCTCACCGGGGACTTCAAGAGCCAGGTGGAGAGCCGCGCCGGGGACCAGGTGACCGGCCAGTACTCGCTGCTGGAGGCCGACGGCTCCCGGCGCACCGTGGACTACGCGGCCGGCGCTGAGGGCTTCAACGCCGTCGTGAGGAAGGACCCGGCCGTCGTCGCCGCCGCGCCCGCCGCCTACGCTTACCCCGCCGCGCCCTACGCTTACCCCGCCGGCTTCCCGTACGCCTACTCTGGAGCGTACCCCTATGCCTACTCCGGAGCGTTCCCCTACGCTGCTGCGCCTTACTACGGATACTCCACCGCTCCTTTCTACAGTGCCTGAATCAGTCAACAGATTTTGTAAATATTTGGTCTCGTTAAGAGTTTTGTAAATAAATTCTAAACTAAAAAATATTTTTTTTTATTTCGACATAGCTCAACCATTAGAAGTGCGATGTCGTTGTGACGGTGTTAATGAATTCTTGGTATTTTGAAAGAAGGTCATTTAGTAATTCAGTTAAAAGATAACTAGAGCATAATTATAAATTAGGTATCTAGGCAGTACAGGTAACTAGGTGTGCTAGAATGTGGCAAAGGTAACGATAACGTGTATTCTTGGAATCAATGTGCCAAACTATCACTGTCCTTTTAGATCACAAACATACGAGAGGTTTTAGAGGGTCCGTTTAAAAAAATGTTTCAATAAATGCTCGTTTAGTTACTAGTTAAGTATGGAAATTACAGTTTAATACACCCACCAGCTATGAAAAAGTTCCACTCACAAGAAAATTCCTGTACCTATTCTATTCTATTCTATGTGGGGGTGTAAGTACCTGCACCTGGCTCTCCCAAGTGAACATTTGTGCATATCCCCAAGGTCTAAACTGCCTTCCTGAGCTTGGACCATTTTCCACCACGCTGGTCCACTGCGGGTTAGTGGGTTCACATATCTAGATGTGCTAAATTTAGATATGCAGGTTTCCTCACGATGTTTTCCTTCACCGTAAGAGCGATGGTATACATTGTACTTAAGAAAAGAACTCATTGGTACAGTATGTCAGCGCCGAGATTCGAACCCGCATCTCTTGCGTGAGAAACGGGCGCTTAACCGACTGAGCTACCACCGCTCCTTTTTAATATTCCGATACCAAACGAGCCTATTTTTTTCAAACATTTATTTTAAAATTTGATCGAAATTTTAAGGTTTAAGTTGGTAATATTCTGATGCGCTAGAAGCCAATAATATTATTATGTACATCATCATCAGCCTATAGCAGTCCACTGCTGGACCTAGGCCTCTCCCAAAGCACGCGACTGGATGCGATCTTTAGCTTTCCGCATCTAATCATAACCAGCCACCTTTCGCAAGTCGTCACCCCATCTAGCCGGAGGGCGTCCCACACTACGTTTGCCTAGTCGCGGCCTCCACTCCAGAACACGTTTACCCCATCGGTCATCGGTTCTTCGACAGATGTCACCAGCCCACTGCCACTTAAGCTTACTACTATGTACATAATACACTCACGGGCAATGAAGAAGTTCCAGTGAGAAAAGCACAAAATTATTCTTAAACGGAAATGGCTAGCTTAATGTCGCCTTCTGCAACATTGAAGTACATTTTACAGAGCATCAGGATATTACCACCTAAAAACATTCGTATTTTGTTCTAAATTAAATGTTTGATTAAAATACGTCTTCATTGCCCGTGAGTGTATTACTACAATATTGCAGACGTCGACTTTAAGCTAGTTTTTATTCGTTTAGGAGTATTTGGTGCTATGTCATTGGAACTTTACTAACTTATGGTATCCCACCCCACCATTCCTATATGACCCCGAAATTCCTTAATGCATGTCTTGTTTAGATCTACTGTACCTTGTATATGTACGCATGTTGATCACCTATCATAATATGGGCTTAGATTCTCATGTCACAGTGCTACCATTATGCAACCGTAAAACTTGATTAATTAGGAAGTTCCCAGAAACATTTATTCAAAACGAGAAGCTCACACTATTTTGCAGCAAATAAATTCTTAATTATTGTCTCAATATCAATAATCAATAAAAATGCGGTTAGGCGTTGACTGTCGAAAAATCACAGTTACCGATTTGTTTGCAACTGTAATATGTCATTTGTATGCAGCGCTACAGTGCACTTCTTTGATGTGTGATACTTTCAATAATTAATGTAAATTAATTATGCTTCTGATCAAAATATGCATTACTGGTCTTTGATACAACACTATTACCTATTATACCTTGTGTAGCTTTACTCCCTCATGGTATAAGTTATAAGGTGTACGTACTTATTCATGCACTTTTTTCTAGTTACTAAACTAGTGTAGGCACCGTGTAGTAGGGGGCTATATATATAGCCCAACATTATTCTTCGGGCACAACCAGGACCATAATAATAATATAGTCATAACAATGACTGATAATATCTGACTAAACTAATATCTATTCCTGCCTGAATATTATGTTCTTCTTTTCCTATACCTAATACTAAACTACATCTGCTATAAGTATTTCAATGTGTTAATGATCTGATTATACCTAAGTATATCTACCTATATTTTAAATAAAATAAATTAATTGATGTAAACATTAATAGAACATAAGCCAAAATAGAGAAAAAAACTATTTATTTACAAACACCAATAATTATCATCACAATTCAAATCATTTACGGAAGGCGAACGGAGCGTATCCGTAGAATCTGCTGGCGTAGTACGGAGAGTACGCATAGGGATAAGCGGAGTAGTAGCTCGCAGGGTAACTGTAGGCCGCGGGGTAACTGTAGGGGTAAGCCGGGTAAGTCGCGTAGCCTGGTTTCACTGGAGCGGCGAAGTAAGCTGGTTCCTTCCTGACAATGGCATTGAACCCTTGGGAGCCAGCGTTGTAGTCCACGGTGCGCTTGGTCCCATCGGACTCTAGGAGTGAGTACTGGCCATTGACGTTGCCATCGACTCGGCTCTCTGATTGGCTCTTGAAGTCACCGGTGTAGGGGTCGGCCACGTGGTAGTTGAAACTGGTGATGTCAGTCGCGAGAGCCACGGAGGCCACGGCGAGGAGGAGGGCGAACTGAAAGAGGTTGAATGATTAGAGGTTTAATTCTCTTCTCCAATAAAAGCAAGAGCTGGGCAAAGGTGTGCCGACGTGGTCAAAGCAGTTTTAGGTCAGATTAGCGTCAGGCGTTAACTGCCCAGGGTTTTTTAAATTCTATATTTTTTCATCTTTGGTGCATAAATATCCAGTATGCATGTTTAAATAGGCTGTATAGAAAATGTGTAACTTCTGGTAATGTTAACTAGGATCTTTAGTTTTTTTCTTTTATTAGTACCTAGCATGGAAAAAAATATTTTTAACACAAATTTAAAAATATTAGGTATTATAGAAAAGATAACCATGAGTTCACACCTACCTTTACAACCATTTTCGAGAGTTTCTAGATGTAGCCACTTCAGCGGATATGGTGAATCTGATGTCCCGATTTTAAAGTCGTCCCGTTTTATACTCACAGACTGCTTTCTTTCCATCTCTTTTTTTTTGTTAATCATCGTAAACACAAGGCTGGCGATGCACCTAGAAAGGTATCAGCCAAGTATTGATTGAGCAAAATGTTAACGAGTCGTTTTGTTCTAAAAAAAGTTATGTCTTCATTACTCTGCCATGTTAATATTAATACAACCTTTTTAATAAAAAGCAACGCTCCAGGGCCTTATTGAAATTTATCGGAATATTTTTGAAGCCCTAAAAGGCTGAATCAATAAAAATTATACTTTCAAGTTTGTACTACTTTATTTACAATACAAACATAGGTAGGTTTATAACAAGCTCGATTACAGATACATTGGGCGTAACAATGTTTAATATTGAACTTCACATTTCCCTCCTACGTACATAGGTATATACAACGTCTATTGATATTATTACATAGTAGAAATATCTTAGAAGGTCATCTGGTCCGCGGGTAATTACACTTGATTATCACTGCCGGTCGGTATTCATGTTACAAACATTTAAGTAATAAATGCAAACAAGCTTTGTTATTATTAGCTCCTAAATTAATCCGTATCCATTTATCGTGTGGTTGAGGGAAAATTATTCGAAAAACTATTTATTTAGTTGTGAAGGACAGATAAAACTCGCGGTTCTTGTAGATTTGGCACGCTTTGAATGACTACGCTTCTTGATGGTGGTAGAATGGTTTGGGGCATTGTTGACATTGGCTCTTGAACAGGGTTTCTTCGATCTGATTGGTCAGCTTCGATACTTTGAGTGGAAGATCCTCGGGGACGTTCATTTTGGACTTGTTCATTCATTCTTTCATCTACATTGGGTTTTGCTGCATCATTGCTCATGTTCTCTTGACGTCTGTCATTTTGACATTCGCTGCAGACTGGAGTGCCGTCGTTGCTGACTGTTGCTTTGAATCCTTCACGATCATCGGCTTTGTACTCTACGGTTCTGGTCACACCATCAGGTTGGAGTAGAGAGTATTGTCCGAGGACCGTGTCTCCTCGTCTGGCTTCGCTCTGACTCTTTATGTCTCCGGTCGTGCGATCGTTCACTTCGTATGCAAAGTTGTAGTTGACGTTTTCTTGTGGGATCCGAAACAGTATGGTGGGTAGATACGCTTGGTGTATGATTGAACATGTCGCTGACAGCAGCAGGGCAGAAATCAGGGTTGCCTGTAAATTAGAGAGAGTGGTTGGAATTAACATGATATTAATTGTTAGAGCAAGTGGGAAGAGTTGATATTCTGCACTATATTTTTTAACATCAATATTTTAGGGTATTCTACTCCTGATTTTTCTTGAGTTAGTAAGTACTACAGTACCACTTAAAACAATTGTGTAGGTACATGATAGCCACAAAGCTTACCTGATGCAGCATCTTGATAATGAAATCTATTTAAAGTATAATTCCTATAACGATCACGATTTAAATGCTATCCAGCAGGAGACAGAATGATAATGATTGAAAATCGAACTTCTCACAATTTATATGTAAGGGATTATGAAAAACAATACTTGGTGTGCAATACTTGGTGGTTTCGTATTTCCCTCGGGGACATTCTAATCTCAAGTAGGGCATAGGTCTTGTTCCTAAGAGGTAGAGTTAGATAAAATATAATTAAGTATTCAGTACTTCCAACAGCTGTTCAATAAGGTAAGAGATTTCGACCCCTTTGAATAAATAGCTCCGTGGAAAAATTCATGATGAAGTGCTTAGTTATTATTTAAATCCTAGTATGCTTCCCCACACTGATTCTCATTTTCAAGAGCACCTTTATAATTACAAATAGGAACCACATTACTTGTAACCACAGCAAGTTGCACAAACCAAATCCATCAAACAGTCGGACGCGCAATTAACAAAACCGTTACATTACATCACAACAAATCATACACATATCATTTTAAGACAAAACTCATCTTCTCACATTATGCATTATGCAACGTTTGCATGTGAACTGACCATTATGGATTCAATGTCTAGAGGGTCATTGCCACGGCCAAAAAAGACCAACTTAAAAACGTGACGTAATGGAACAACTTTCGTTCAATGTTTGTAAACATTAAGGGCCCGTACAGGGTGACGTGCCGCGCCAATTTTGGGTTTTCAATGCTCTTCACACAGCACACGCAGTGACACGCACACATGTAAGTTTGCACAGTGGGTCGATAAACTTTTACTCGCCAACTTTATTGACAATTATGTTCAAGTACATTTTGGGTGATTTTAGGGTAAGTAAGTATAATTCTTACTTACACTGGTAGGCACCAGGAAAGAGTAGAAGTTAATAGGGGTGCCACTTTACTCTATACTCGGAACCCGATTAGCTTTCTCAAACAAATGTGGTATTTACTTGTAGAAAGGTAACTAAAAGTATTAAAGTGTAGATAATAAGTTTCGGGCATCCTCCAGCCAACTGAACCCCGACGACAAAGCAAAGTAAATACATAGTGTCGCAAAAGGGCTATACTAAGCCAAAAGGGGATGACTCAAGGGGTCATTCTGAACAACTTTTGTTCTACGAGATTTGCAAATTCGCGAAAAAAAATATTCGTTTTCCATGGTAAAAAGTCACATGTCCAACAAAGTTTCTATGAAAAAGGTTTTTTTTTGTTAATTTCCAAAACTCGTAGAGCAAAAGTTCAGAATGACCCCCTGTCTTACTCCTTTTTACCCGACTGCCGAAGGAGGAGGGTAATGTTTTTTGATTGTATGTATGTATATATGTATGTTTGTCTGTTTCTTTGTTCCCTCCTGTAGCCTAAACGGCTTGATAGATTTTGATGTATGAGGTATTGTTAGAAGCGTATTGATGGCGCGATGGCTATAGGCTATGTGACGTTCCATTAAAATGTACATAGCGCCCTCTTGAGGACATAACGTGATGATCGAAAAAATAATAATTCAACTTTGCCGTGTAAGGTATCAAATGAAAGGACTTGATTTTCACATTACAAAAATATGCATATTGAAGGTATTTAAATAACAACACCAAAATTATTGAAATAAAAAATGATCATGAACTACCTACCGACGTAAAATTTCATAAAATAAAAACAACTAAAAAGTTACAAATAAAAAAATACAATTATAAAAAACTAAAAACCTGACTGTACGCTAAAAACATGAAAACGAGTCCCAATGTTAATGGAAAGTATCGCAGGCGGGGACCAACTTGACCGCCACTCAAGGCCGTTTTCTAAGTAACATTCAGCTAAATGGTGAACCCTCTGCTGGTATAATTTGTTTATATACCGCTTTTTCAATACCTGTAAGTACATTTTTTGGCAGCATAATATTTTTACTTAATTTTAGGGTTTCGAACGTCAAAAGAAAAATAGCAACCGTTATAGGATCTCTTTGTTGTCCGTCTGTCTGACTGACTGTCTGTCACCGCCCTTTTTCTCAGAAACGGGTAAAGATATCAAGCTTATATTTCGCATAGATGGGGAGTACCCCAAAAAAAATATTATGGTACTCCCTGTCCCACACAAGTAAATTGGGGCTTATATTTTTTCCAGTTATTTTGATGTGTATCCTTTTTTCTTCTTTGTTGTTTTGTATAAGTATGTGTTTCTTTTCTTTAAATCTGTATTTTTTTGTTGTTGCTGTCTATGTGTCGAAAAATGTATCTTTATCTTCAAATCACGCCATCTATCGTTTGTTTTTTTTGTGGCTACTGTCTATAGAAGAAATTCCGTCATTGACAATTTTACGTTACGAATTTATTTTATTTTTATTTTTACATTTTCGTGGAGAATCAACAGCATTTTGTTAATAAATAATTATTACTTATGAACACATAACAAATTGATGCCATTAACAGAATGAACTTAGTAAACCCAGTAAGGCCTAATTTCACACCATTCGGTTAGGTTAAAAATACCTCGGTTTGGTTACATGTTGGACCGTTAAAGTTAGTGAGTGTCCCACCATGCTAAATCACGGGGTTAACTCCCTTGATCGGGTGATAAACTTGATTGCTGCTGTGGGGTTCCGCTAAGACTTGGTTAAGACCGGTAACCAGGCAACGGGTTGTTTACTTGTCACTCATTCTGTCAGGATTCAAGATGGAAAAATGAACAGAGCCTTTGATAAATAATATACGAACTAGATGTTGTGTGACATAAAAAATTAAGCGAAATACTGTCTGGGTTTTATATAATGTCAAACCGAGATAAAAGTTTTAATTTAATGTCTTAACCTAAATTGGAACCGCAATATAGAAACACAAATTGATGGCCCTACCTGGAAATCGAACCCGGGATCCCTGGGTGATGAAGCTGAGCTTCTACCACTAGACCACAGAGGTAGATATAAGAAGTTAAACCTAATGACTTGATGAGAACTATTGAATTAAGCGAAAAATCTACTAACAAAATATTTTAAAATAAGACCTTACTTAGAAATTGAGGTGTTATTTGTTGAGTCCTTTCTTTTGCACTGACACTCCATCTAGTTCGTTGTATTGTTTTTCAAAGGGCATGGCGTAATAATATTATTTTCAATGACGGATGTCAAAAAACAACCTCGGTAGAAATAGTAACCATGGCAACCTCAAAACCAAAAAGTTTGGTTGTTTGAGGTTGTTTGAAATCACAGAGACATAGACAACAAATTTCAATGAATATGACAGAATATTGAGTGAAGTGTGAGGGAAATGAGTGAATGATACACATAATGCTGGATTTATGAATGGTCTGTTAGATTTTCGTCGTGGGACTCATCCAGTTAACAAGGGTAATAATCCTTAAACGCGTCGTCAGCAAATCCGATATTGAGACTGTAACTAACAGAATCATGAGAAACCAGGTCTAAACCTAACACATCCAGAGGAAAAACAAAATCTCTTTCTCTCTCTCTGAAAAACATACTTAATAGCCCAAACTCGATGCTTTTAGCTATTAACATCTTTGAAATAAAATTGAGCCACCACCGTGTTACTGCCCTCACCAGATCCTCACGAGACCATACCTCAACCAGCACCAAGAGACTGTATTTTTGAACCCTAACCTAATGTTCGTGCGTATTGTCATCACTTAGATCCATTCGCTATATTCCTGCTCCTCATCAGACCTTTACGAGACTGTAATATCACGAGAATATTGCACACTATCTAATTTAATTTAATGTATTGAATATACTGGAAGAATTATGCTTCCTCAATTTCAAATCAAATTATGTTGGTGTCATAAAAGTTGAAAAAGTGCAATGACAACCAATGTGCAGTGATTTTGTATCTGTACACGATAAGATCGCGAGCTGTCAGTGCTGCCTAAACCGACGTGACCCTTCTTTGGAGGCCAGCGGCCAACTGAGTCAAACGTCACTTGTGTTTATGATTTTATAACACAGAAAGCCGCCATAGATATTTGTATGAAGATTTGAAGGAAAAAAATTGCTCAAGTTTGGGATTAATTTACACAAAATAAGTGTGTGTTTATTAAAAAACAAGGTATTTAGCGCCTAGTCCAAGCCTTTAACTTTATAATATGATAAAAATCATATGAAAATTCTTAATAATTACGACACAGTTGTTACAATACGGGAGTGTGATTGACTGGTTTTTCTTGATATTCTGAAATTAATTTACAGTTAACCATAATCATTTACTTAAATTCGAATGATTCAGCACCTAGCTAGACTCTTCAACTACCTGTGTGATTTTTTTCAAGGCTGTAGAGCATCATTTACTACATAATTCTATGACAATGCCAACCCTCGATTCCCTATTGCAGACCCTTAAGATGAGCTCGGGTGGTTGCCTGTTCGATTTTGGGCTTGAATACAACGGCGTTGGTTTGCTTTTCGTTTGTTGGTTTTTTGCACAGGTCGTTTAAAGAAGATTTGTGTTTAGGTCTTTTCATGTTTACATATTATAATACTTACAATACTTACATATTAAATCAAAACCGCTAGGACCAACCATATTTCAGTCTACCTGCGGTCCCAATGCGCTTTTTTAAATTTAAAAGAAGGATGAAAGGAATAATACAACAATATTATATTTTTACAACGCATCTATGCTGTAGAATCTAAATTCTAAATATCAATAGGACTACTTTGTTAGTTAAAATTAAAACTAAAACCGCTACTTTATAAATTATTTATCGCAACCTTGCACTACATAGCAGTTAATCTTATTCAAGAATTAAATCGTCTCGATTACATCTCAAACGTATAACAGGTACTTCAGTAAGTACTTAAGTTACATAAATATTCAAGTACCTACCGCGTATTGCATAATGTAATTCAAATTGAAACTACGTCACCGTATTATGACTGTATCCTTCATGCCCTTTGAGTAAGTTAGTCATTCGATATATCTATTATTTATTAAAAATATAATAAATATGGCAATCAATATTGATACTGTTCATGTTCACCTCTTTATGCACCGTGCCCCAAAAAAAGGGTCTCCGCTCGTCATTCTAAACATGAACGTAATTTTTGTTCCAAATAGTTTGAAATTTCGTGAACAAAAACAAGAACACCATAATCTCTGACAGTCCATAATAGTCGAATCACCACAACTCTCCATCCTCGGCCTTCCTCATCCAGCCATACTGGCTACCTGTCTAAGGTCGAGCTGATGGGCGTCCCACGCTACGCTTGCCTGTTCGAGTGCCTCTTCAAGAATTATCCATTCAATGTTTCAACTTAGGCAAATCATTCATTCGCCACGTGCGTATTCGATACCGCCCTTTAAATAACAAAAGCGTAGTCGAGTACCTTAAGGGGCATTCCATAGTGACTGGTGGGACTGTTTACTCCAGAATTGCTATTGTTTAGACCTGTAACTTTTTATTTTAATCAAATAATATGATTAAATATATACTGTATAGTAGATAATGAACCAAGTAATGTAATGATTACCAAATTAATAACCCATGTACATTTATTGGTGATATATTAACGGTTTAAGGAGTGTGACTGGTGGGACAGCCAAAAATACCTCAGCCCCGACCTCTGCTCCGTCAAACGAGATTTTAGTCCAAATACTTAACATAGCAAAATGTATTTGAATGTGCTATTAAATGATTAAATATATTAAGGGTGGGTTGCATCAACATCCCGGTTATCGTAATAGTTAAGGTTAAACTTAGCAATGACAGAGTCGTTACAGAGACGTGAACTATAAACTATGAGCAAGCTTTGTTTCTGCAAGAAATATAGACCAAATAAATTGTGACTGGTGGGACATGAACATGACCCAAAAAATCGTACCACATGTTCAGATTCAGAACAAAAAGACAACGTATGAAACGTATGTAAAAAAATACTTTCCTGCTTTTTTCAGAAAAAAAAATAACAGAACATGTAAATATGTATATCTAATATTGAATTAACAATAAAATTATCTTGATTAGATTAATAAAAAAATATCTCATTTTCCCATTACCCGTGGAATGCCCCTTAAGCTAATTACGTAGTAGCCATTGAAAATTATAATAGGAGGAACTAACATATAGAGATATTTAAGTTTACTCTAGCTTCACAAAAATTTTACGAACTTCAACTGTCATACCATTCGCACGTTTAATACACAGAGATAGAGTCGTGGATAGCGTAGCAGCCAGTAGCCCTCTGAAAAGGTATTTATCATACGCGTCCACTAGCTCTATAAGACGAAAAAGGAAGTTTCGGAGACACCGACTCTATTTCGTTATAATAGTATTAAACGAGCCGATTGCAGAATTAGTTTTTCGTCAGTATAGAGTAACCCGCGTATACTGGTAGCGGCGTCATTTACAATCAAGTAAACATCACATTTGGGCACAACACATAAACTTAGCCTAATACCATGAAAATAGGGCATAAATTGCAGCGGTATTTGTGTCCTCGCTAGTACAAGTAGGCTGCGCGCGCGCATGAGTCACAGACAGTGAGTAGTGAGTACTCACGTACTCATGTACTCAGTGAGTAGTTGAGTACAGACGGATTGAGGCGGAATGCGGAGCTGCCGACGACTGGTCACTTGAGTAGGGATAGCAATGGCAGTTTTACTTTAAAAAAAGTTTTTATTTTACTGCTTCAGTTATTAGCAGTTTAATTTTTTTATTTAAGTAGTTTGTGAATTAGTCTCAATAATATGAATAAATACATGAATATTAAATAAGTAGTTAACAAATTTAATCTGCAGTCCATGTTATGCCTGCGAAATTTCAGTGCAAATAAAATGTCACGTTTTGACATAAGTACTATACTACATATTATGGGCGACGGCAAGGTGCATCTTACTAAGTATATCGGGATTAGTATCATATTAGGATTTAATAATAAATACTAAGGCCCTGTTTCAAATGGTTAGTGTATACCTGTATATTATTTGGGTTAAAATCTCTTTGTCCAATATAGCATTGAACACAAAACCTTAATTCCATTGCTATCGCTACACTCTTCGCTCGCCCGCACACTGGGAGCAAGGTCGCGCCGCCTCCGCCAAAGCAAAACTTTTATTGACGTAACGACACTTCCATTCAATCACTTATTATTGTATACCTAGTACTTATAAGCACGTATTAGCTTCTGATTCATTGGAAGTCGAAAATAGATTTATTGTACTAATAAAACTTAGAAAATTTATTGACACAAAGGTAGGGCCCATATTTTATTATTGTGCAGAAAGAAGAAATTTATTTATTGTATACTAGCTGTTCCCGCGAGCTTCACTTCGCCTTAAAAAGTTTTCCCGTGGGTATTCCGGGATAAAAAGTAGCCTATGTTCTTTCCCAGGGTCTATACCATATGTATACCAAATTTCATTCAAATCCGTTCGGTAGTTTTGGCGTGAAAGAGTAACAGACAGACAGACAGACAGACACAGTTACTTTCGCATTTATAATATTAGTTAGAATTAGAATTAGTTAGAATTAGGATTAGGATGTATAGATACTACGCCTGGTTAATTCATTTGTGTAGAAGAGTATTTTAACTTTTTCCTATAAGTATAAGCTAAGATTGAGCTTTTAAGCTATACATTTATACTATTGATTATGTTTACTATCTCACCTATACCTACGGGGTCATCAACTCATCATCATTCATACACCAGGGACATGCAAATGAAGCTACGCCTTTATTTAATATAAGGCGGGCTTCTATGTTGCTAGGAAGTAGTATATTATTATGTATGTGTAAGTAAGTAGGTACATTATCTTCCTATTTCCGATGTTTGACATAGATGATGCAGTATACCTAAAGGTGCGTGCACAATAATAGGGGTGTTATAAAATTAACGTGTATGTGCATTTGTGTATCTGTCTATGGTAGTATTTAAATGCAATACGTGTACATCTTCCTCTTCTACTCAATAAGTCTCTCATTCACCCAAAGGTTGCCTGGAAGAGATCGCTTTTAGCGATAAGGCCGCCTATTGTGCTTACTCCTTTTGTAATTTAATGTATGTTGTGTGTTTTGTTCAATAAAGTTATATTGTATTGTATATTGTATTGTAGTGTATCTCCGGAACGGCTTAACAGATTTTTTTATTTATTTTCCTCCGCGTTCAACAAATCTCCCTCACCTTTCCCGAGATCTAGATTCCCTGTCTCTTGCTTTTGTTTCAACATAAGTGTTTACTCAGAGGTAGGGTTGCCTCCCGATCGTCGACATTCAATAAAATTAGTTTATCGATAGTTTGTCGTTTAGGTTAAGTCAATAGTATCGATAATAGACAGCCTATATGTATGGTTATTTAAGATGCTATATATGCCATAGTGTCGATAGTAGATAACAATATTGATAATTAAAAGCACCAACGCTAAAAACCCCGAAATTCAACACTAAAAGTCGCATAGCTTTTGACCGGTTAAGACGATTTTGATAAAAAACGGCTAAGCACACTCAGGTTAACATTAACAAAATGATGACCCAAAAAAAACAATCGAAAGTCAGTTCAGCCGTTTGTAAATGCTAGGCCACCTCTAACAGATACACAGACACGTTAAACTTATAACTCCACTCTTTTTTTTGTCGGGGATAAAAAATCATCAGAACCGCTCCCACTATCGATATGTCGATATCCGAACATCACTACTGACGGCAGGTGCCCTGAGTGTGACATTTCACTGTGGCCTCCGCAGCTTCCTGCTTCGGATGAGAGAAAGGCGATGTAGTTTATATTTTTTCTATAAATACTCCGATAGGTCCGATAGTAGGTTTTGCTAGGCCTTTCTTTAACCCAAAAAATTATCCTAACTAATATTATAAATGCGAAAGTAACTGTGTCTGTCTGTCTGTCTGTCTGTCTGTCTGTTACTCTTTCACGCCAAAACTACTGAACGGATTTGAATGAAATTTGGTATAAATACGGTCTAGACCCTGGGAAAGAACATAGGCTACTTTTTATCCCGGAATTCCCACGGGAAAACTTTTTAAGGCGAAGCGAAGCTCGCGGGCACAGCTAGTAATTTATAAATCGGTTCAGCCGTTTTGAAGCTACGATACCACTCCTACCACAGTATACAGATACAATACACACAGACAAACAGTCACGTTTAGTTTATATCACCCCTCTTTTATTGCCTAGCGTAAGTTAATTAAAGAATAAGGTATATTGTATAAGGACGACCGAATGGCGTAGTGGTTAGTGACCCTGACTACTGAGCCGATGGTCCCAGGTTCGATTCCCGGCTGGGGCAGATATTTGTTTAAACACAGATATTTGTTCTCGGGTCTTGGATGTGCCCGTAAAATGGCAATAGGCCCGCCCCTTATTACATTGGGACTAACATAACACTCTGGCGAAAAGTGGGTGCAGCAATGCACCTCTGCCTACCCCGCAAGGGAGTACATTAGTACAAGGCGTGAGTGCGTGTTTTTTTTTTGTATATTGTAATAATTGTAAATAACCTACATACTGTTGTAAACTATTTACCTACGTGCGATATGTTGAGAATTTAAGGCATCCCTTAGATCCTGCTGTGGTAATTACGATGTAGGTATGGTTTCCACATACGAAGCTGTCCGGTTCTCAATTATTGTTATTTGAATGTTTATTACTTACTTAACTACTGTTGATTGCTTTACACACGATCTGCAATGAAGAAAATTTAAAATATGTTAGTATTATGAGAAATAATGCTGAGAGCACACATAATATTAAATTATGTAGGTATATGGAACCTAGAGGTCTAATCCTATGATAATACAATAAGGTACCTAAATGATTTTCAACTTACCAAAACCACGTAGTTTACAATTTGACGACCGAATGGCGTAGTGGTTAGTGACCCTGACTACTGAGCCGAAGGTCCCGGGTTCGATTCCCGGCTGGGGCAGATATTTGTTTAAACACAGATATTTGTTCTCGGGTCTTGGGTGTTGATATTTATATTTAGTATCTATCTCTCTATGTATTTGTGTAGATATATCAGCTGTCCGACACCCATAACACAGGTTCTACCTAGCTTGGGGTCGGATGGCCGTGTGTGAGATGTCCCCTCATATTATTATTATTAATACAAAAAGTAAAAGAAATACCCATCATAATGATGTCGATTCTGAAGGCAGAAATTCAAATTTTAACGCTGTCAAATTAAAAAATTTGCTAGCATAAAATGACATTTACGAAAACAATCATAGAGTCGAATTTTAAACAAAGAAATTAAGGTTTTGACAGGTCTAAATTTAGAATTTCCGCCTTCAGAATCGACATCAATATCCCAATTATTTTAGAATGTGAATTACCAAAATTAATTCATCAAACATAATAATATGAAGGCCCTGTTTCACAATGTCTGGTTAGTGGCTACCTGTGAGGTAAAATAGGTACACGGTGTCTCTCTCTGTTATATTTTTTTGACAGTGACAGCATGTATTTTATCTCACAGGTAGCCACTAACCAGACATTGTGAAACAGGGACTAAGACTTTTTCGTTTGATACATATACCTAAGTATTCACAACAATAAATAAGCATAATATTTGAATTGACTCAGAAATGAGCACCCTCTATCAAAAAGCTAAGCAAATAAGGAACAAGCTTTCTAATAAGCTCTCATACTGTGTGCTAACTGCTGATTCTACTGCTCAGTGCAAAGTTCAGAATCAAAATCACAGATGGCGTTGTTCACTGAATTCTATTTTTAACCTGAAACATTCACGCATGCGCTGAACGTTCACTTGTTCTATTTCCGTCCCCCTGGCGGGAACAATCTATTTTCACCTGACTGTTGGTTGCTCCTACCCGTTTCTTATCCCCTGGTACTTTCGGGACGCCACTGTCGACCGTGACGTAATAGACAAATGCTGACATCACGTCAATGTCATTTCAGCATGTCACTATGACGTTTCATGAAATATAATTATGTGAAAAAGGAAAATTCGCATCAAAGTTGATGATTCGATTTATTTTAGTATCGCAATTTTTATTTGTGATTTTGTAAGGCTATGTTTTTCCCTATTTTAGATAATATGTTTTCTATTTTTAAAGAGACAAAAAACTAAATGTTAACAAACATTTTAAAAATAAAAAAATAGTTGCGCTTTTGTTTTACGTGAAAATGTATTTTGGATTACGAATTGATCTGAACTTTGTTTCATATTGACCTGTCAGTCACTCTGCTAAAATAGGCCAGAAATTGTACATTAATTTCCCATTTCAGATTACAGAGCTTTCAGTCGCTGAAATTGTGCGCTGTGAATGGCGGATTTCCTTGAAATTTCAGTAATAAGGTTAGGAGTACCAGAGCTGCAGAGAGAGGCAAGTGGTTTCCTTCACCCGACGATTGCTCTGAAAGAAGCTTTTGAGAATTTATGACTATCGCCCGTAATAGCCTTTTAAGAGATTCCCCGCGGTCCCGGAATAATAATGAGGGGAGTAATTTGTACTTAATTTATATTTATGATTGATAGGTTTAAAATTAATATTCTTCACGCACCGTCTGAATTAAGACTACCATTCTCTGTTTCCTTCTTTTGTTTATTAGGTAGCTTTACTGTAAATAGGATTTGTTAATAAGGAAAGATTGCTAATAAAAAGATCATTTAAGTACCTACCTACCTACCTATTTTGAATTTTTTTGTGATGAAATAATCACTCAACGTTAACTACGGCGGTCGACTTTTCAAATTAAGAACATCTGCAGGCTGCCTAAGAGTAAACTTTTATTACAACCTCTAAACTAAAAGCATGCATAAGCTTGTTGCTCCAACTAGTGCACGGCAACTACTAAACCTATGCTTCTCTACTACACGAAACTATCCAACCCAACTTTTCAGACTGCTTGGCGCTTCCCGATTTAGCGTTTCACCCCTCTCTTTTGCTCGCACGCGCCCAATCTATTTCTGGTTTGGTCACACGCAAGCTTTCCAGGCTTTCCCCGGGCATGCGCAGGGCGTCGCGACGCACGTGCGGCTAGCCTCCTGGTGGTTTCTGCTCGCCTGGTACAGGGCGCGCCTTGGGCGGGCGCCTCGCGCCGACGTCGGCCTCTGCCGCGCCGCCCGCCCTGCTCAGAGTCATCGCCGCCCGCCGCCGACTCGGTCCTCCAATCAGCTGAGCTAAAAGTTCCCGCGCGAATCCAACTGCATACATAGTAGCGCTCGGCACTTTGTCATCGCTCCCCCCTGTATTTTCTCCCCAAAAGTTTCTTGCAAAGTTCTGTCCCTGTTTTTGAGTTTAAGGGTTGTTTTTTTTAATAAGTTTTATTTTATTTTACTAAAATTCGTGGTGTGTTCTTTTTTCAATTTTAAAGTGTAAGTGTCCAGTGTGTGTGCAGGTTCGTCGGCTGATGTAGATCGGGTTGCGGCTGCAGCAGCGACTATCAATCATGAGGAGACACCCTACCATGCCAGGTACATACCAACATACTTGAGTAGCTGCTCTAGCTCTTACTACATACGGCTGTAAGGAGAAAATTTCCTTGACATGTGGCAAAAATAAATTTGTGTAGGAAAATGTATTGTTTGATCGAATGATCGCTTTATTTGTTATGATTGAGCCCCGTCTCGTGTTGAGGGTATAGGGCTTTTTTTAATAATGTTTTATTTTTGCGAGGGGAATTGAACGTCAACTCGTCAAGTGGGATTTGGAATGTAATTGATTTCTTGTTGGGAAATAAAATAGCATATATCTCGTAATATTTTTGAGAAGCAGGTAAGATTGCATGATTTTTTACGCACGAAGTACCAGTCGCAAGTTTTTCAAAAAGCGCACATCGGACTGTATGGTGGTGAGGATTTAGGACAAGGTACTACTGCAGCTTCTACATTCTAGGTAGGCTAGGTTGAAGAATGAAGAGGGCGTAAAAAGTGGCAGTTTCAAAATCGCTTTTCGCTTTCAAACGGTGGTACTTAATTTTTTTTTATTGGCGGCGCTCGCTGCGCCTAAAAGTAGTTTTGCGTTAAAATTTATTATAAAGCTAACGTTAGTAAATTTACCAATTTATTTATAAAATAAAGTATGATCAACTTCGCCTAAATTAACAAGTAGGTAAAGCATTTTGAAGCCGTTGTTTTTACACAGCCTGAGAAATCTGAAACCTCAAGTGGCATCCGCCCACCTGATGCGGCACTGAATTTCAGCAGCAATACCGAAATTAATTTAGAATTTGAGCACTTCCTCACACATAACTTCTTATACCTTTGTATATTAAAAACACGGGCAAATTTCTACATGCCGGTACTTTAATATAAGATGGGAAGAACCTCACTCATAATTTTAATTAGTCAACATCTGTTATCCGGCTTTCCTCCGGTTTTTCTTGTCAGAAGCCAAAAGTATTTGTTCCATTCTTAATTAAGTCGAATCAGAAGTTTCGTTGAAAGTAAATAGCAAAGTTTCCGGCGAAAATAAACAAACTTTTTTAGAATTTGTGATGTCTCAAACAATAAAAAAAACATTAGGTATTCTCGTTCAAAAGAGGTCGACATTTTGAAATTTAAAATTGGAACTCAAATAAAAAGAGGGATAGTAGATAGCAGAAAAATAACCCGGCTCTTTCGTTGTTCCCTAATTTATACTGGTAATGGTTAATAATGATAGTAAAGCAAAAACAAGGGTTATATAGGTTAAAGTTTAGATTATTGGGGGTCATAAAGATACATTATTATTTTATTTGGTTTGTTTTGTCATAACTTTCACACTATTTATATCAGTATAATTATGTCAGATGAGTTCGAATCTCTTACAAGAAATATTCTAGAGGTAGTGATTATTATAATGAGATTATAGAAAATGCTTATATTTATACCACGATTTTAAATAAGAAGATTTGGATAGTGTATTTAACTGGCTCTATCTTTTAAATCGTGAGTATATATAAGAGTAAGAGTGATATTTCAACAACAGTTCCCATCCACTCGACTGTACGTAATGCATTCTCAAGTGAAGCGGCTGGCAAATAGAATTAAAGTACGACTTCAGAAAAGTTTCTAAACTATAGCTAAGCGATAAGACCGCCGTTTTGTACCTATGTGTTATAATAATTTATGTTATTTATTTTCTTGTTGTGTACTTATCCTTATCCTTCCTAACTAATATTAAGGGCCACTTGCACAAACATTTAAATCTAGATTTAGTCTCAAATCTCGATTTAAGAAACGTCAATCCATATAAAATTTGACACTAAATCGAGATTTAACACTAAGGGCCACTTGCAGAAACATTTAAATCTAGATTTTGTGTCGAATCTCGATTTAAGAAACGTCAGTCCATATAAAATTTGACACTAAATCGAGATTTAACACTAAATCTAGATTTAATATGTTTCTGCAAGTGGCCCTAAATCTAGATTTAATATGTTGGTGCAAGTGGCCCTATGAATGCGAAAGTAACTGTGTCTGTCTGTTACTCTTTCTCGCCAAAACTACTGAACGGATTTGAATGAAATTTGGTATACACATAGTCTAGACCCTGGGAAGAACATAGGCTACCTTTTAACGCGGTATTCCCACGGGAAAACTTTTTAAGGCGAAGCGAAGCTCGCGGGAACAGCTAGTTAAGAATATTCTATATTTATATCTATTGTTACAGGTTAAAAAAAATACTCTAATGTATGTACCTAACATAGGGCCCCTGTTAAAGTTGACTTTTATTTGAAAGATAACGCACATTACTGTTTACAAATTAGCTCATTAACATGAGGTTCTCAAGCGTTGAATTAGCTTTCTTATAATGTAATTAGATACGTATGCTTCTAATATTTCATTAACTTTGACTCCCTAAGCCAAAAAAATAAATAAAAACATACTTAATGCTTTTAGTAAAAAATCTACGGGATTTTCAATTTGCGAAAACAAAATTAATTACATCTGCATACATTATCTGTCAAAAGTTTCACGATAGTTTCCGCTAGAGGCGCCAATTTGTATGTAACGTAAACTATTATAGTTTTCGATAAACTATCAAACCTGACAATGATCATTGACTAGTTACTGGGACATTATAACTCAAAACTACCAAGAGCTCCTGTAGACCAGCGTGATGCTTAATGGTCAAAGCTTAGGAAGAAGGGGATATGCACACAAGTTCTATTCTAGTGTGGTAGAAGCAATAACTATATTATTACTTAGTATCACAAAATAGGTAAAAAATATATCATTTTATTCGATATTATTATAACAATAAAGTGATCTTATTCAAAGAATAGTTTCGAGATCTTACACCACAAAATACCTACATTGGTAATAAACTAAATTATTCCATTATTTTTCTTCAGCGCAGTCGGATAAGAAGTGGTCTCCAATTATCGTATGGAATGTACAATAAATATTATTTTAGGCGACATGTGGCGTTCCTATCTAAATATCGCCGCCAACTAAAATATATCCACGGAAATGGTGAAATAAAGATGACTTTTGGTGTCGGAGCTTTTTGAGCAATTATAATAATAATATAGACTGTAATTGTTTACCAATATGGCAACATGGTTTTAAAATACATGAGGAACCCCAATATTTTACGTAATAATTTGTGAAACTATGATAGGTATTTAAAGCCAGACGAAACGGTAATAAAAAATAAAAAAAACGCACTCACGCCTTGTACTAATGTACTCCCTTGCGGGGTAGGCAGAGGTGCATTGCTGCACCCACTTTTCGCCAGAGTGTTATGTTAGTCCCAATGTAATAGGGTGCGGGCCTATTGCCATTTTACGGGCACATCCAAGACCCGAGAACAAATATCTGTGTTTTTAAACAAATATCTGCCCCAGCTGGGAATCGAACCCGGGACCATCGGCTCAGTAGTCAGGGTCACTAACCACTACGCCATTCGGTCGTCTACTATAAAACATAAAACAAATAAACAAAAATATTACGAAACGGTAATATTTTTGTTTTTATCTGCCAACTGCATACATTTATGGAATCTTGTTTACGCTTGTTATCGCTAGAGGCGCCACTTTGTATGTAACATCAATAATCCAAATTCGACCACCCGTTAAAGTCACCCGTTATAGTCACTACGTGCAAAAACAGAGCAAATAACTATACGCTTTTTGTTTACTGTCAAACCATTTTTAGTACTACCTAATGACTACCACTGTACCAACATCATTGAATTAAGTCACAAATCTTCCAACCGAGCTAAGTAATCCTAACTTAATATTATAAATGCGAAAGTAACTGTGTCTGTCTGTCTGTCTGTTACTCTTTCACGTCAAAACTACTGGACGGATTTGAATGAAATTTGGTATACATATGGTCGAGACCCTGGGAAAAAACATAGGCTACTTTTTATCCCGAAATTCCCACGGGAAAACTATTTAGGGCGAAGCGAAGCGCGCGGGAACAGCTAGTATTATAAATGCGAAAGTAACTGTGTATGTCTGTCTGTCTGTTACTCTTTCACGCCAAAACTACTGAACGAATTTGAATGAAATTTGGTACAGATATGGTCTAGACCTTGAGAAAAAACATAGGGTACTTTTTATCCCGGAATTCCCACGGGAAAACTTTTTAAGGCGAAGCGAAGCTCTCGGAAACAGCTATAACTTAAATATATTTGACATTGTCCACGAAAGTGCTATTTTGTTGGATTCAGTTTTCAGATTTCTTAAAAATCTATGTAACCATCTTATCTGGTTCCATCTTCTGAATATTTTTTTTAAGAAATGAAGGAATGTTAACGATTTTTTATATAAATTTGTTTGTTCAATTAATAAAATTCCACACCTAAAACACCCAATATTCTTCAAACGTAGGTACCTACTTATGGAACGATAATTACCCAAAGCATTTTGTTAGCGTTTAAATTTACCAATGCTATTCTTTACTAATATCAAG
The DNA here is from genome assembly GCF_932276165.1 of Plutella xylostella. NCBI lineage: Eukaryota > Metazoa > Arthropoda > Insecta > Lepidoptera > Plutellidae > Plutella > Plutella xylostella. The sequence goes on along the minus strand of NC_063984.1, from coordinate 1,228,548 downwards.
CTACTTATTTCATCATAGGTCCGGCCGGATTACTAGATGTAGCTAGGAGTTGTTCTTTAGTTCATTTAGTTTCTATATTGTCTGTGATTCGCATTGACTGGCCGGTCACTGGATTCATGCGGATTCATTCAATTCAAGATGGCAGGAAAAAACAAGGATAACTTTTAAAAGACTTCTGTTTGTTATTAGATTCCTTTTTGAATAGTTTGTGTTCCTTATAAAAGTATTTTACTTCAAACTTCCTGAGTGTCTTATTTTCAGCATCTTCTATAGTACCAAGCTAACATTTCAGAATTGAGATGAGTAAGTCTACGCTCACCGGTAAGTGAATTTATTTCTGTGCTTAGTTATGAAAATTGTTATGGATATAACAATATGCAGTTTCTATGATTACTGAAAAGTAATTTACGTATTATTAACCACTATCTTAAGAAATTAATATCACGTAAAGTCCAAATAAGGTTATAAAAGGTAAAAACGCGATCATCACGCTATATTCGGCGAAAATTTTATCATTGTGATTAATTTCATTATCGAAAAGTGCAAAACACAGCTTTATAAGGTAGATTTGTATTAAAACTGTTGTCTTGCAAACAGCAACAGTGAATGCAAAGTACTTTACTTTACTTTATTTGAAATATCGCGTGCGTATTAGGCCTAAATGCAAAATGGAGAATTCGCAATTCCTCCCATTATTGTGAATTAGCAGTAGCAACTGTAGCAAGTCAATAATTAATAATCATAAATTTTATTTCTCTTTGATTTAATTGATCAAGTAATAACTGAATTTTTAGCATGAACTGACGATGTAATATCCTACAGAAAAAAAAATCTTAATACCGCGATGTAATATCCACCATGGAATGCCAACCCTACTTTAGAGTATTGTACTCTATATCATTTAAGCGTGATCTATAATCTATAACACTAATAGAGTACGCTAAAATAGCCTTTTTTTTTACACATTTTTACTAGTCATATAATATTACGCAAAAACACATAATCAAAACCAAAAAAAGTCGACTATTTACTTTGGACGATCTTGAACGCAGCCACTTATGTCAAACGTCAAATGTCACATGTGACAAGTTATTTTGAGAAGTTTTTGAGGTTTGTTTTGTTTGTGACTTTGGTTTTGTTTGTTTGGAATACTTTTATCCATTCGTTATAACGTGATTGATGAACATTGATAACGCCGATCAAGCATCCTGTACTGATAATAATAACGCAAGTACCCCATCTAAAAATCGAAAAGTTTTGACGAAGAAAAAAAAGGACACAGAAGTACACACAACTTTGGGAAAATGAGTTTTCATGGCTAAGAAAAGACTCAGAAAGTGATACAAATGCAAAATCCATAATCTGTGGCGAAGTTTTCTCTCTATTCCATCAGCTGGAGTTGTACACGTACGTAAGAGTGTTTGATTTTTCTTCTGTATGCTATCTGTTGACGAAAATGTTTTGTGTGTGTGTATGCTTTTATTGGTGCCTTAGTGAAGGTGCATGCATCATCTATTTAAAATCTTTTCAGATATATCATTTCATTATACCCGCATGCTTACATTATTTTCTGTCATTTTGTTTTCTTATTTTCGAATCAATTATAAAAAAAAATACAACATATGAATTAAAACTATACATTGAATGCCTCACCATTGAGACAATAGATAAACAATACTCCAATATACCTATTAGTTATCATACCACCCAGGCGGTTCAACCTGGCTCACAAACTGTAAAATTTTGTTGAACTTCTTTCTTTAGGAAAAACTTTTAACAGGAAAGATAAAGATGTCCTAATAATATAAGTTATCTATATGAAAGTCAAATACAGAGATTAGTCGAGAACATTAAATTACCATTTAGTACCTATTTAATCATGACCTGTAACAGCTGTATTGCATTTTAACGTTACATTCATTTATTATTGTAAAGGTTTAGCATTACATTACTAACTTTCTTGCTTCAGAATATTATTGTGGATAGTAAGTAAGTACCTACCTGTATTTTAAACAAGTCAGGATATAAACAATGTCCAAAAGGATCAAATAGCACAGTCTATTCTGTGTAATTCATAGATATTCACATCGCAACAGGCAGGTCAAATCAGAAGTATTAATTAATACTATTAGTAATATCTGCAAAATCCAAGACGTATAATGTATTTTTTCTTGCTTGGCGCGGATCTTGAGCGGCCTTGGAGTGTCTTTTTATTTGAATTAATTTCAAAACAAATTTATGAAATGAAACATAAATACACATGAAATGCATAGAATGATTGATTTCGTAATTAAACCATTTATTCAATTCTTTATTTGTGAACATAGGTAATGTATGAATAACAGGTGTTCAGCAGAATATTGAGATCTGAGAGTACAAATCATGCACACATGCTATTTCCATAATTTAAACATTAGGTACAATAAATAATGACTTAACGAATTGTGTTAATACAAGTACAATAATGCCTCAATTAATAAATATCAATGTTGAATAACATTATTAATTTTATAATGTCATAGTGTATCATCAGTCAAATATTTATGTATAATAATGAGCATTTTCCTACTAGTAACTCATATAATTCCTTTTGAAACAAATCATAACTTAAACTGTGGACCTCCACAGTACCTAATTGGGAACTTCATTAAAACAAATTTTGGTCTCATACACAATATGTTATTTCTTCATCAATGCTGTTTTTACGACGGAAAACTTACGTTATTAACATATTGTGAACTACCTTATTAATCTGTTAAGAGTCTGGGAGACTTTGACAAACAAACATTTGTTTTACAAAAACCGCAACTTCATATATGTATAAAGATGGAAAAGTAAGTATTTTGGCTGTAGTTAATTTGTTTAATTGTATTTTTATTAAAAAGGACACACAAAGATTGTTTACCTTTTGTGCTGAGTGAGAGTGAATGTACATGCAATCACCCATTTTATGACATATTATTATCCGTATTAGTTTCAATATGGGTCTTTTCCAACACCTTTAAGAAGGCTGGACGTCTCAGACAACTTTTAAATCTGATAACATTATTTCCGTAGTTTAAAAACATTAAGTATAAATACATGTTATTATTCTGTTAGTAAATACCACTAGGTCCCTAAGTTTTGAATACTTTATTCATGATCTGCTAAATAAATATAAATTACCATAGGTATATTACAACTTTAATGTTTATGAAGTGTTATATTTTGTATTTTTAAGTACCTACTGCTTTGTTGAGTTTTAAGGAAAAGTCGTTATATCGTATAGGAGACTATGATAATGGAAATTATATGTATTTACTTAGAATTAAAACTAATGTAACACCAACATAGTTGCAATGATAATAATTTATATTATGATCATAAGCAATTTTAGAAAACAATATTTGTATTCCTAGACTTAGCAAAAGCCTTCATCTTTATTAGATAAACTTAAACGGGATTATATCCCATGCATTATCATGATACTATCTTACAAATGTCTAACAACAAACAAATTGCGGAACCTGGAATATTCTCTCTCTTCTTTATTGGTTTTCCATGACTTGTTAATACTAAATATAAATAAAACTAACTATTGACCAGTTTCCATACATAACAATGCTCAGCCTCACATTGATTTCAATCTAAAAATGCTTACATTTTGTGAACTTTAAAACTCAAACTACAGTGTGAAAATATCAATTATGCTCTGTCCATTATATTATTGGTTTTTGGACAGTTGAAATCCCATACATTTTTGACGACTAAAAGGAAAACCAACTTTACTTACCAGACATAAGGAAGCGTCATAAAAAAAAAACAAAAACATAGTGGAAGCTATATAAGTCTCTCGAGTTGATAATCACCTTGGTGTGAATCACATAACGTCAACAACACAGATATAATTAAAAACTATACCATAGGTACTATTTGTTTATTTATTTATTAATTTATTTAAATAAGGAACACGACTACTGACCACATATACAGTCTAACTATAGTCATGGAAGTAAAGAGTGCGAATTTGTGGAGACTTTATGTCATTGCCTGTTGAATACTTACAGTTACAGTTAATTATATTAGGAAATAAAATAGCAATTGACTATATCGTTTAACGGATTGGTGCTTAGATGAAGGTAATAGATCAATTTAATACGGTATTTTACAATTAGTTCGGATCAATTTCAGTTCTGGACTTTATAAATAGACTGTAAAGCTTTTGCACAGTCAGTCATCACATCAGTTACTTTAAATATCCCTGTAGGAACTGCCAAGAACCCATCTCATACTATTTGGGCATAGAGCAGTAATTAAAACAAAATATTTCAAATCTATTTTATTTCCTACATTTCAAATATATATTTTATTTGTGACGCCGCTGGCTTGCTGACGTAGAGGTTCAGAATTAATTATACATGATCTTACTTTGCTGGCTTTATTTACAAAAGGAGAAGTCAAACAAAGTGACATTATCCTATATATAATCAAATATTCTATATTCAAAACTCGTAATAAGCCCACGTCCTCATAATATGGCGAGGTTGACATAGTACCTACATACAAATTTCATTCCATTGGGCCTATCATATATAAAGATAAAAATTCAATAAAACAAAATTAAAAAATAAACACCCTTTACATAAAAACGTAGAAATGATTTGATGAAACCTACTTTCAAATACAATTAACCTAACAGTCCTCCACTATTCATAACAAGGTGAATGAAATACTCTAGATCAATCTGAAGGCAATGACGGAAACAAAAAAAAAAAAAAAAAACGAAGTACTTATAAAGAAATGGTTTTAAGAGTCTTTATTGTACTTATCTACAAATAAAAATAGTAGGTTAAATTAATGCACTGTACTTTCTTTGAATATGCTGACATCGATGAAATTTATAATGAGATAGGATATTTAATCAATATTTTGCACATATTAAAAAAAAAATTAAGTATACAGTAGCGATAGCGGTCACCAAACTAAGCTTGGTCTGTATCTTGAGGTACCATTGGTATCTAAGTATTTTCTAGTTTTAATTATGCCGACACTGAAAAGGCTGTTAATTAAAGGTCACAGAAAGATAGCTATAAGCACCTACTTGTATTTACCTCTACATATTTTTATTTTATTTAATCCTTTATTGCACAAATATAAAAATAAGTGTACAAAGGGTGGACTTAATGCTACAAGCATTTTCTACCAGTCAACCCACAGGAGGTGTTTTTACCTACTTATATGTGTTTACTTACTTGCTGAATGCTTGATTGTAAATTCTTATCATGGCATGCTAATTATTACCATGCACCATGTAATATGCACAAATATTGTCATGTTATGTAATGATACTCTCAAAAATTTATACTCTTGATTTTGCAACTCATATGCATACTAACTCTAATTATATTATATTCATTTGATAGAAAACTTAATACTTAAGATACGGTCAATTTAAAATAATTAATATAAAATTCCACGAAACTTTAACTAATTATAATATAATCATGTTACAATATAATAGGAATGCCATTACATCAACTAATTTATATATGAATAATTCATAATTAATTCGTGGCAACTGTAACACTTAACTTTTATCCGTGTCTCAAGCAATTAAAAACTTGTAATTGGCTATCATTATTTCAAAATTCTTATAATAAATTATTCGTTAATTTCCCTGTAAATAGATAAAGGTAATAAGAACTATTTATGATAAAAGTACATAATATAATATTATACCTTACTTAACTAGGTTCATTATTAAGCTGTGGATGTAACTTATTACTTGCGACTAATATGCAATTTATTTCTCACTTTTCTATTCTAATTCCTGTTCTTGTTTTAGGATAGGAATATTTACATATTGTATGATGAATATGATGATGATAAAGAAAACGATGATTTAAATATGAAGATATAATTGGAATAATCATAAAATGAGAATATGCATATAAAAATCTACATAATGAGAATGGCTGAGGGTCAGCATTGATCTATTAAATCAAGATCGTTAAAACACTTTAATATAATTACAAAGAAAAGGCCGATTTAATATGGAGACACAAGAATATAAGACATAAAATGAAAGGATTGGAATACCTACATTATGAGAATATGGAAAGAAAATACTTACATTTTATACACATAATACAAGAATGTATCGGAATATTAAGAGAATGGCTGTCTAAAGCTCTATTAAATCAAGATGGTTAACACACTTTAATAAAATTACAAAGAAAATGTTGATTTAATATGAAGACACAAGAATATTAGAATTAAAATATAATAATTTGAATACATTATGAGAACATGGAAAGAAACTTACATTTTATATACATATATTATGAGAATGGCTGTCTGAACAGTATTGTCCTAATAAATCAAAATGTTTAACACACTGTTGTTATTATAATAAATGATGATTTAAATATAAAAATACAAGAATATTATATATAAAATAGAAGAATTGGAATATATTTTGATACTAAGATACCTGCATTATAAATATATTATGAGAATGGATGACCGAACAGTATTGTTCCGATAAATGAAGTTGAATGGTATGCTGAAGTGCAAGCGGTGCTCACACAAGGATGTGATTGGTATGCCGAAGCACAAGCGGTACTCACTGAATGATAATACACACACTTTAATATTGTTATAATAAAAGGTGAATGGTATGCCGAAGTGCAAGCGGTGCTCACACAGGGTTGTGAATGGTATGCCGAAGCACAAGCGGTGCTCACCTAATGATAATTAGTATATAGTGGCTGGTATGCCGAAGTGCAAGCGGTGCTCACACTGGGTTGTGAATGGTATGCCGAAGCACAAGCGGTACCCACTATACTATTTATCTGATAAAGAGTAAGTATGTTGTCCGAGTATATGTGGCTGGTATGCCGATGTGCAAGCGGTACTCACACTGGGTTGTGACTGGTATGCCGAAGCACAAGCGGTACCCACAATACTAGTGACATTTTATATGTAAACTAAGCCTATATTTCTTATAATACTCTTATTAAGTATAATAATACTTTCTTTCACTTTAATGTTACTCAAAATAAATAAAGATTATGTTTAAATTTTAAAAATTATATCAGAAACAAAATCATATCAATATTCAAATAATCACTATTTAATTTACCTACTCGTACGAATTAATTTGATTTATTCTGCTACGAGGCCATTGTCCAGCAGTAGAAGACTAATAAGGAGGCCACTGTCCAGCAGTAGAACAATAAACAAAAAAAAAAAAAACTAATATATAATTTGTGTACCTATTTCAGATTCTGAGGAACAATGAACATACAGTGTAGCCGACCAAAAATTCACCTAGCAACGTTGTAGCGTAGCAGACCAGCGTCAGACCAGCATTAAGTACATCAATAAGAACAGCCGGAATATGGTTTACTAATTACTTATAGTCTCTTTGAGTTTTGTTTTAATTATGATTGCTAAGTGCATTTAATATCACCGCATAGATATAATAACTTTATTAATTTTGCTAATTCATTCAGTTTGTTAACATAAATTTAGAACTTGTTAGTTAGTGTTCGAATGGCCGACAGGGAATGGGGACATTCCCAATAACAGGACGGCCGACTGTTAGCGTTTAAATTTACCAATGCTATTCTTTACTAATATCAAGCTACTTATTTCATCATAGGTCCGGCCGGATTACTAGATGTAGCTAGGAGTTGTTCTTTAGTTCATTTAGTTTCTATATTGTCTGTGATTCGCATTGACTGGCCGGTCACTGGATTCATGCGGATTCATTCAATTCAAGATGGCAGGAAAAAACAAGGATAACTTTTAAAAGACTTCTGTTTGTTATTAGATTCCTTTTTGAATAGTTTGTGTTCCTTATAAAAGTATTTTACTTCAAACTTCCTGAGTGTCTTATTTTCAGCATCTTCTATAGTACCAAGCTAACATTTTTAAATTATAAAGTGATGGATAACCGTAAGCAATATTTTGGTAATCACGATTACCGTTTTACTTTGACTTTGTAAAATAATTTTCATTAACATTGCTTCCTCTTGGGTTTATGATTTCTAATATCGTTTGACCCTTTCTTCGTTCATTACCTTTGAAATGGAAAAAATAATTTTCATAATGTACCTACCACCTACCTAATCTACCTACAAAATGGATAATGTTTTATATATTTAGGGGCCCATTTACATTTATAATTATAATACAAAATAGAATTAACTCACATTAACTAACATTAACTCAAATTAACATACCTACCTCCTACAGTAATCATATTGATGAAAGCGATCTCTTCCTGACAATCATTGGATGTTATAATAAATATTGATTAAGTAATAAAATAGATGGCATAGATATTTCTAATTAGTTGAAAGTCTTTTGATTTTTTCCATAGATCATTCTTTAGCATTACTAATGTAATAAAAAAATAAAATAGAAATATGCCTAATCTGTCAGAAAATTATTAAAGAAATTTAAAATATCAACTTCTAATACTATCACGATGAAAGAACATAAAACCTCGCTCATAAAATGCCGCCATATCATGTGATAGGACCAAATGCACTTTTCATGCATTTCAACTATCATTGGTGACTTGGTGAGCTATGTACCTACCTATATAAGAACTTTTATTTCTTTTTAGACATACGAGAATGATAAAAACGTGCGGTATATTATGTATAAAAAACTCGCAAGCAACGAAAAAGTTCCAATGAAACACACGAAACTATTACTTAAGCTATTTTTATTGGAATTACAAATCATTTATTCAAGGTTATAATATAAATTAACATTTAACTAATGAAGCCTAACCTAATTGTATATAAAATTATGAAAACTGAACTAAAAGATAAAATTTTACAAGTTGGGCACTTTCGAGCCAGGAACGATACGAGGCGGCATCTTTGACTAGTTAGACTAAGTTTGAGGCGAATACTTTGAATTTTTATTTATTTAAATTTTAAATGTATTTATTTCTAAATGAAAAAAAACCTTAATGACGCCATTATGTTACTGTGACTTTTTCATTGCTCGTGAGTGTATTTTAAAGTCAAGATTGTAGAGGGTCTGAGACCGAAAATACCCAAAATATCTCAACCGAACCTATCCTATCGGTCTGCCGTTAGGTAGGTATGCGAATATTGAAAAGCAATAAACAGCGAACCCCGCCTGAAAGCTAATCCTATGCAGGAAGCCTTTATTGAGGTCATTTTACACCAAGCACTCCTCTAAAAGGCTTTATGAGGGCACAAAGATGAGATATACAAAGACATAGCCGACAAAGTTGTGCTTATTGCTCTATACAGACATTGTGGTTGAAGATAATAATAATAATATAATGTAAACTCATCAAAAGTAGACGAGCTCTCGACAATCTGGAACCACGAATAGGAAAACGTAGCGTGGGACGCCCCTAGATTGCACTGGAAGCTCGCTGGATTGAGGACCATAGACAGGTAGATGGTAGTGGCTGGATAAGGAAGGCCGAGGACAGATTATTGTGGCTCTTCGTGAGAGATAAATTTGTTTGGGCGATAGAGAAGGTAATGGGAAGTATTTTCTTCTGTGAGACCTATGTCCAAAACCCGAAAATTCTTGAAATAGGTACCTAGGTATATTTTATTTTCTAGTTTTTACTTCCCATGACTTCCTATCACCGAAAAATAACTGTCGATTCATGTGCCGACCAACCTGTATACTACATTGGGGCATTATTTTAATTGGCTAATTAGCAACAATATCCGATAGCGCAATTTCATGACTTTCCAAGCCCAGTTTCTGAATGTTTCAGCAGAAGCTGGTTTCATCTGAATACCACCTTTGATTATTTCGTACCCACATGAGTTTTTATGTCGACATAAAACCTTGAGTGGTGGTCAAATTGATTGCGTAAGTAGACAGACCGTTCAGATCTTTATATTCTTTATATTAGTGTTTTTTCTACTGATTGTTAAGTATAAAGGTTATCCTGAATGGTATTGCGAAGTGGTTGGTACTGCCGGAATTTCAACTGGACATTCTCAGTAAGGTATTATACGCACTAGTAACTTTTTTGAAAATATTTCAAAATCTTTACCATAGAACTAATGGGCAGGTAAAATATTATACAAGCCTAATTAACCCGCGGACAGTCGCGCGTGGGTCGAAAAGACCCAGCTCCCTATATATACCTCTATAACTTTTAATATATTCGATATTACTAGCTGGCGTGCTTAGTACCTTTAAGTTACCATATAGGCTAGCCGCACTCCCTTCCCCGACCAGATTACTCACGGCACTTGGGCAGCACGGACGTTAAAAGTGAGTATGGGTCTTTTCGACCCAATAGCGACGCTTTGTGTTAGTATTATTTTTGTGATATTTTTTTTATTTTTTTCTTTCAGATATGTCACGTAACCTTTTAGACGATCGTTGTAGAGATCACATTGCATTTTTATGCATTAATTGTAAACGGAATATGTGAAAATACCCCTGAAAATACATATAACATTTTGATACAACTATTGTAATGCGTGGAATACGCACGCGGCGGGAAAATGTCATGCGATTCCGCATGCTTGATCCGCAAATCCATGCTATAAAATAATAATAAAAAAAATAAAAAAAACCGACTTCAAAACACCACTAAAATGTAAGAAATAATTTAAGTTTTACACAGATTCTACTCGTATGTGACAGTACAAATATACCTAAGCAGGAACTGTTCTTTTTTGAAGTTGGTGCCATATTTCCTCAGATTACTTTGTCACCGCACCAACATCAAAAAAGAACAGTTCCGGCTTAGGTATATTTGTACTGTCACATACGAGTAGAATCTGTGTAAACCTTAAATTATTTCTTACATTTTAGTGGTGTTTTGAAGTCGGTTTTTTAATTTTTTTAATTATTATTTTACAGTTTTACAGTTTTTAGTTTATTTGCAATAATTTTCAATCAAAAGTAAGGTGCAAATAATACCAAAAAGTCCTACTAATCAATACGAATCATTCAAACCGAAACAAGAAGTAGTTGCTATATATACCGTTGAGGAGTTCCCCTGACTGCATTCCGTTTCCATCATCAGATCAGCTCAAGCTCACCATCATATTTTTTTGTTATAAGAACTATATTTACGTTCTTAATTTCATTAGAATCGGTTAACATGTGCCCAAAATGGAAATTAATACCCTGTTTTTACCCCTTTACCCACCCTTGGGGGTGAGACAAAATTCTGAAAAAAAATTGGACCACCTGGGAGCTCAACCCAATACAACAAAAAAAGAATTTTTTAAATCGGTTCATAAACGGTGGAGTAATCGGTGAACATACATAAAAAAAAACCAAATATCCCGACGAATTGAGAAACTCCTCCTTTTTTTGAAGTCGGTTAAAAAAACCATGTTAAAAACACTCTGAGTCAACCCGTTTCGGCTTGCTAAACCATTTTGGTGATCATTTCTGACGTGGTCCTTCACCTCGAGCTCAGCTCTTTCCATCGAGAGAGACTATTTGCGGAAATGCAATAATAATTTCCATTTCATCCATTATTTCCTCAATGACCATACTATTTTCTTTGGTTTCAGGTAATTTCTCTTGGGACACGTCGATACCTGTCTAGTTGCGATATCTGGGGACGATTTATATACAGGGCGGAGTTTTATCAGTGATGTAGGTAAAGCATGGTCGATTTTTCGTCTATCATCATCAAGGTATTCGGTATTCTGTCGTGTTTTTTTATTATTTTGTACAAACCAACTTAAAATGTTGTTAGTTAAATAAGGGGCATCACGGTAAGAAGAAAAAGAACTGCAAAATTTTAAATACTACCTACGTAGCCATTCCATATAATAATATGTAGGCTATTCCAGGAGCCATTGTATAAATAACCATTAAAAATAGTAAGTATTTTTAACCAGGACATAAAAGATGAGTTTTCATCTGTATTTACCAATTTTTTTTGGTTAGTTCTGGAGACAGGATGGGGAATTCTCAAACTGGCTTGCAATCTACATCACACCTCGAAGGTAAAAGGAAGGAAACCCACAATTTGTGATTCTTGTCGGGACTTCGCCTAAAAAAAAAAAAAAAAAAAAAAAATGAAAAAATATTTATTCAGTATACAAAGTCTCAGAACACATACAAACTAAGTTACATTTATAACAAATTTAATCTTACAAGAATTAATGGGTAACGTTGAAGACCAAGATAGGTGTAGACCTGAGTTTTGGCCTCCAGCGCCGTCCGCCAAGCAGAGTGCAGAAATAATTCAAAGAGAAAAATAGAATACATGCTCAAGATATCAAAGACACTAACTTGCACAGCACACAGTGTGATTCAAATTTAACATTTTAGAGAATAAAGCTTATAGTTATTATCGATGTGATTTAGGTATACTTAGGTAGGTACATATCATAATATATATATATATATATATATATATATATATATATATTTTTTAAAGAAAGGTATAGGCCTAAGAAAGTAGGAAGTGAATTACGAGCAGAGGAAGAAAAAAGTCTCTTCCTAAACTTTTCCCCTGATGGAATTTGTTCTGACTTTTTCGTGTACAAAAGTTATGTGCGGCTTTTTAATCAGCGAACTCCCAATGTAGTGATTGTTATTTGAGTAATATGCTTTGCTGGATTAAAACTAATGTTTAGTTGCGGGATCATAGAGAACACGATATAACTAGCTAAGTTGCAAAACTGGTATACAACTAGGAGTCTAAACCACTTCTGTTCTACGACTGTAGGTAATTCGCGAAAAAAATCAACTAGGTATGTCGATTATTGAACACTCTGTATACGTAGATCACATTCCAAGTTAATTTGCTACTTGAATAGTGTCTTTGCAAGCAGTTAACCCGACTGGGTGCCTTTGGCTTGTTGATTGCTATCTTGTACGTTTACATTGTCTTGAAATTGAATGGACATTGTCAACTGTGGTGTCTATTAGCGGTCTTTGTAGCACCTTTTACACAAACTATTTGGTAAACTGAAGAGATGTGATATAAAATGAACACGAGAAGTTTGATGAAGACTACGTGTGTATTGTTGTTTAGGTACTTATTTATGTATGTTCCATCATAAATATATAAGGTTGTGCTGCTGCCTCTGTGGTCTAGTGGTAGAAGCTTCGCTTCATGGCCCAGAGGTCCCGGGTTCGATTCCCGGGTGGGACCATCAATTTGTGTTTCTAAATTGTGGTTCTAAGTTTGGTTAGGACATAGAAGGCTGATCACCTGATGTCCGAAACAGTGAAACGATCCATGCTGTCGGATGGGCATGTAAAGCAGTCGGTCCTGCGCCTAGCTCTCTCCAGTCGTGTCGGTCAATCCATCCCATTGGGCTATGAGAGTGATGGAACAGAGAGTGCTCCTGTGTACTGCGCACACACTTGGGCACTATAATCTACTCCTGCGTAGATGGCTGATCTCAAAATGAGATTGGCCGCCGTAGTCAAAATTCGGCTAGGAGGACATTATTATATTATTATAAGGTTGTGGGGATGGAGTGGGAAGATCTAGCAGCCGCTGCCCAAGATCGAGTCAGATATAGAAATCTTCTTAAAGCCCTTTGTCCCTGCTGAGGGACGTCCGGATGGATGTACGAGATACATTTACGAGTGCATACATTCATGCTCACGACTGTAATCCCCAAAAGGGTTGTCAGAGGTGACTCGCAAGCGAGCCACCCGCTATTCGATGTACATTTGTTTTACGTGATTGGTCATGAACCATATCGCTGTTTGTAATGAGATATTGGTATCGTACTTACGATACACATCTATAGAATCTAGATGATTGTGCTGGTTTCCATTCGATTTTTCCTTCACCATGAGAGTACGTGATATAATTTCTACTTAAATTCGTTATATCTAAAGAATAATTTATTGGTATATACATGGTACAATCCGAACCTTCGGCCGCAAGAATGAGAGTCCAACCTTATTGGTTACGCCACCTTTATGACGGTATTAGCGTTTTAGCATTCATACAAGAATAATTGACACGTCCAAAGTAGAGCGTTCTATTTTTGTCGGAGAGAATCCTATTTTTGTCGGAGGTCAAAATAGAAATGAACCGTTTTCTGTTTCAATAGATACCCTAAAGGAGACGTGCCATTTTCGATTATTAATACACATTTCAAAGTTGTCGGTGTTACAAAGTTATCCATTTGATCAGAACTGCCAAAGTTAGACATATTATCGACGCAGAGAGTCGACAAAGTTGCGATCTCGGCGTGCATCTCAGCGCTACATAAGTGATAGGTCGAACTTGCACCATCAAGCTTACATTCAGAATCACAATTATCTTCATGATCATTTGTGTGACGGCTGAATGGTGCAGTGGTTAGTTAGTCACTGCTATGCTGAAGGTCCCGGGTTCGATTCCCGGCTGGGGCAGATATTTGCTTAAAGACAGATATTTGTACTCGGCTTGGGTGTTGATATTTATATTAAGTATGTATCTATCTGTGTATGTTTTTGTGTAGATATATCTGCTGTCCGACACCCATAACACAGGTTCTGCCTAACTTGGGGTCGGATGGCCGTGTGTGAGATGTCCCCACATATTTATTTATTCATTTTATATTTATTTGTATAGGGTGAATTGGGCATGCAGATAGGAGTTTTTATAGCGATAGGGTGTATATTGTATGACCATCATTAGTTCGTGATCATCCCGAGAAGCGCCATAGCCACTCTGTCTTCGGCCTTCCCTATCCAACTAGATCATCTATTGCAATGGTCATTGGTCCAGCGGGCCAGAGCGCGCCCCACGCTTTACTGGTCGATTAGTGGTCTCCAGCCTAGAAATCATCTACACCAACCGTCAATAGTCTATATCAGAGAGATCAAATCAAAATATAATGAAATATGCTTCGTTCTTTAATTGCTTAAATATTTTCCGCGCGATACCAAACCTTATTTTAGAAAGTAGGTAAGTTGGTTGACAAATACTTAGGTACTTTTTTGGATTCAATCTTGTTCTTATGAATTTCCGTGTTAGCAACTACTATACTTTGTTAGGTCCCATTGCGTGTAAAAAAGCCATGAAAAACATAGGAAGTTTATAAAAATTATAACTTTATGAAGAAATGGGCAAATTATGTAAGATTTGATCAAATCGTTTATATTGCTTTTATAACCCTTAAAAGTGTAAGCTGTTACAAAGCTAGAGATTAAATAAGTACACCCGCGTAAAAAGAACTAGTTCTATTGGATTTTATTCAAACAAAAAATATACACTAACGCATGAGCGTTACGAATAATTAGCAAACTATAAGAAGACTGAACAAATTTTGATGAAACTTAAAAGTTTTGGCGGCTACTGAGTCACGAACTTAATATCTCTTTTATCTTTTTCGGTCCTGTGTAAAATATGGACGTAAAAATCTGCTAACAAGGCGCCAGATTTCAAAGGTGTGTAAAATATTCCAAGGAGACAAAAAATTAACAAGCCTACTTTTCGCAAATCTGCTGCGTCCTAAAAAAAATGTCACAAGGCATTTTCGCGATCTGACTCGGCACAATAGAAAAAGATTTTCCTTTTTGAATTACTACCGACTGAAGTTCTTTTGTAAGAATTCCTGTACAAAAAGCCTGTTTTAAACAATTCATCAAGTCGATTAAGTTAACAAATTTAGTAGGTAACAGGAAAGTCGACTGGCAATTAATTACATCCACTTTCATACGGAAAATACATTTTATTTCATCTTCGTGTTAAAAAAATCTGTAACAACGTACTTATATTTTCTTTTGGTTTATGCATTGGTTACAAACATTAGGTATTATTATTGAAAAACATTATATAAAAAAAAATCTTTAACGGCATAGGGCATAGAGTATCTACATCGATTAGGTAGAAACTTCGATTCTCTTCAAAATATATGAAAAAAGACAGCGCCATCGTGTTTCTACTTTTGGATCTTATTTATTTATTTATTTTAACACTTTATTGTACACAAAAAAACAAAAATACATAACAATTTATAAAACACAGTAAAAGCATACAATGGCGGGCTTATTGCCAAAAAGCAATTTCTTCCAGCCAACCTTTGTTGGTGGATAAAAGAGTTACTTACGAGCTATTAAGTTACAGGTACAACAACAGTTACAACAAAGAAAATTAAAAATTAAGACAGTACTAATATAATACAGCCTACAATTCTTGTTGCTCAATCTTAAAAATACCTATACCTACTTAAAACATTAATACAAAATAAGCATATAAATAAATACCTACTAAGAAAAATACATAAGTACCTACTTTAAAATATAATGAAAAATATATATAAAATATATACCTAATATTGTAATACATAAATAAATATATATAACTATATCTGCCAACCTAAGGTATTGAAATAGTGTTTCTTCACATTGTTTTTAAAAGTAGCCAGCGATGGCGATAGTCGTACGCTCACTGGTAAGGAGTTCCATAGACTTGCAGCCTTCATAGCGAAAGAATCACTGTAGGATGCCGCATTGTGGTTGGGTATACTCAACAACTTGTTTTCTTGAGACCTCAACTCTCGACCATGGGAATGAGAGCACAAGAAAGAAAACTTGCACTTCAGGTATGCGGGAGATGAGGGGTTGTTTAGCACGTTATATAATAAACTAAGGATATGAGTATTCCGGCGAAGGCGAATAGGAAGCCACTTCAGTCGAGCACGGTACTCAGAAATGTGATCGTATTTACGTAATCCGAAAATAAAACGGATACATAAATTCTGGAGACGTTCGAGTTTGTTGAGTAGCTCTTCAGTGAGGTCGAGATAGCTTACGTCAGCGTAATCAAGAATTGGGAGCAGTAGAGACTGCGCCAACGTAATTTTAGTCATAAATGGTAAAAAGTACTGCAAGCGCTTTAAAGAATGAAAAGAGGCGAACATTTTCCTGCTTACAGCATCAACTTGGGGAATCCAAGAAAGGGTGCTGTCCATGATCACGCCAAGATTTTTTACCGAGGTAACGTAAGGTATGTCAATTCGATCATACCTGATCCTCGCCGCTGTAGCAAAGTCTATTTTGTTAAGCATTCGAGAGCTGCCAAGAACAATCGCTTGTGATTTCGAGGGATTGAGCAACAAACCGAAAGATTTGACCCACTTGGAGATGATCTCAAGATTATCGTTTATGAGACTGACCGCTGTATTCAAGCTTTCAGGTGGTACACCGGTATAGAGCTGTAGATCGTCTGCATAGAGGTGATAGAGAGAGGTAAGTTTGCTAGCTAAGATGTTGATAAACAGCGAGAAAAGTAAAGGAGAAAGAACGCCGCCTTGAGGTACGCCAGCAAGAACTGGACACCAAGAAGAAGTCTCGGTGTCAGTACGTACACACTGCTGACGCCCTTTGAGATAAGTCTCGAACCAACTTGTTACTGCCGGAGATACATTAAGAGAGCGTATAATACCAAGGAGTAAGTCGAAGTCCACCGAGTTGAATGCATTGCTAAAATCCAGCAGAGCCAAGACAGTAACATTCTGATTATCAATGTTGTATCTGATATCATCGGTGACTTTTATTAAAGCGGTGACTGTGCTGTGGCCTGGACGAAAGCCAGATTGATAGGAGTTCAGAAGTTCGTTGCCGGAGAGGAAGGAGGAAAATTGCTCAAAGACAAGACGTTCTAGAACTTTTGACAGAAATGGAAGAATAGAAGTGGGGCGGAATTGGGTTAAGGACGTAGGACTCGGAATTTTTGGGAGAGGAAGAATGAATGCATTCTTCCATAGACTTGGAAAGGAACTGGACATCAGAGACAGGTTCATTAAATTGGTAATGTGTGGTAAAATTATGTCTAGCACTGAATTAATCATGTTGGCACTAATATCATCAGTACCAACGGCCTTGCTGGTGATGGCAGAAATACATCTCTTAACGTCACGGCCAGTAACAAGTTTGAAATTAAAAGGGGGGCAGTCAGGGACAGGCATGTCAGAAAGGTGATTGAGTGTCTCGGTTCTAATTTGATCACTTAGGATCAAAGGAGGTGTAGAAAAATGCTTGTTAAGTGCAGAGAGGTTAATGTCGATATTGGATGTTGCCTTTATTTTCCCTATGCCCAATGTTTTAAGAAAATTCCATAACTGTGAATTCTCACAGTTTTCTATGGATGTGTGGATGTAACGGCGCTTGGCATCCCTACACACTCTATTGCAGCGATTTCTCAGCTCTTTGTACGCACATAAGTTGTCATCAGTTGGCTGCTTTTTGTATCGGTACTTGGCGTGATCGCGTTTGGTCATGAGTCCCTTAATTTTATCTGTAAGCCATGGAGCAGGTAGCTGTTTGACTCGAACTGGACGAAGGGGAGCATGTTTATCGAACAGATTGGTGAGGAGAGAGTTAAACAGCTCAACCCTTTCGTCAATATTGTCGATGTCGTTCAATCGTGCCCATTCAATGTCTTTTGCATCCTCAAGCAGCCGCTGTATATCCATGTTTTTAAAATTACGTTGGAGAATAGTACGCTTTTTGGGCTTCGGAGTGCGGACCTTGTACGAAAGGTAAAGAAGATCATGGTATGAAAAGCAATCAGCTGTGAACTGACCGTGCTTCAGGACATGGTCTGGAGAGGAAACGATGATGAGATCGAGCAAAGTCGGTTCAGAGTTGGGCGGATGATGGGTAGCTTGAAGGGGTAGAAAATGTAAATTTTTTGACTGTACAATAGACGTCAAAGAATTGGAACGTGAATCGTTTTTCAGTAGGCATGTATTAAAGTCACCCATGATTATCGTACTATCAAACAAGGGAGAGAAGTCATCGAGTAGTTTCTCGAAAGAAGAAAAGTAATTAATCGTCATTGACGGGCTGTAACAAACTCCGAGAAGCATCCTGGTGTAGCCCAGACGAACTTCTATCAGAAGGTGCTCGGCTTTCTCAGAATACTCACTCGGAGATTTGCTGACGATGGTATAGGGTATGTGACTACGGAGATATATAGCCACTCCGCCGGCGCGTTTGTTAATACGATCATTACGGATGAGCTGAAATCCTGGCAGTGGGTAAAAAGAAGAGTCGAGAGAAGGTTTCAACCACGATTCAGAGACAAGAACTGCATGAATGTGGTTGTTATCAAAGGACGTAAGCATATCGGAATAGTGTGCCGGAATACTCTGGGCGTTAATATGTACTACATTCAGTGTTTTATGGCAGTTAGAAAACTCGTTGTTGAGATTCGATGATAGCGAAACGTACGATAAGTCACAAGACTCAGATGAAGCAATGGAAGAACAAGATAGAAAAGTGTCGTCAACGTCACTATTGGCAGAATCATAAATACTCATATTAAATATTAAGAATAAATAAATAAAAAATAGATATTAACTATATAAATACAGATCAAGCAACTACCTAATTTAACTACCTAAAGTCTAAATATTAACTATACCTTACAATATTAACAATACTAATATACCTGCACGGTAAATTGCCGTACCGGCCGAACTTAGTATGCGAGACTAAAATTTAAACATAAAGAACAAATTTAAAAACTATATAATGTTAAAAACTATCGCATACGTTACTGACATTCGTTTCAAATATAAAAACGTATAATGCCAGAAACCTCAGAATACGTTATTTCGCAACAAACAAGTATCGACATTGACAATTTTAACCACAGATTAGATTGATGTAAACATTAATGACACTGGCAACATTGGCCAATTGAGCAATTGTCAATGTCAAATGAATAAAATAAACAAAAAATCGAAGGTGGAAATGCAAAAATAAAAATTAGAATACCCGCAAAACACTTCACAACTGAAAACTTTTCAGTTTACACAATTTTCATGAAGATAGTCACTTCTCAGCGCTTGTCCTTGGACACAGTGGCCTTACTCCTCGTCACGGGAGCCCCTGCCGAGGTTGCTGGCTTGCTGGGCTTGGCCACAGCCTTGTCACTTGGTGTCCTCGCGGCCGTCGTGGTCGTCGGAGCTGCTGCAGGATGCTTCCTGCAGAGCTCATCCAGCTGCGCCGCCGACACGATCTTGACGCGGCTGTCGTCGGGGAGCTTCAAGTACACGGCCCCGTTGGCCGTCCAGCACGCCCGGATGCCGAAGTGCTTGCGAGTGCGACTGTACAGCTCTTGCCTTGTCCTCGTCAAGAACTCCGATACCACAACAGAGCTGGTCTTAAGGCGCTTCTTGTTAGACCAAATGGCGGCCTTTGTGGACAGAGAGGCTAGCCTGACAAGAACAGGACGCGGTCGCTTGGAGTTTGGGGCACCCAATCTTATGCACTGTTGCATAGCTGACTCCTGAAAGTCTGTGATCCCCATCTTGGCCACAGCTATGTTTGAGATGACTGCAGGAAGGCTTTCATTGGCATCCTCTGCTATGCCAGAGAAGAGCAAGACCTTGCGACGACTGTGACAGTCCAGCTCGTCCACCTGTTGCATGAGACCAACGATTTGATCCTGAAGCAAGCGAAAGATATCCAGGACAGATTTTTTGAATGCCTCGAAGTCCTTAGTTAGGCTCTCAAGACTACTCTTATTCTCCGGTGTACTAGATGCCTTGAGCCTCCGCTCATAATCTTCAATCCAGGTCCCAAGCACCTTCTCAATACCTATCTGCTTGTTAAGTATGTCTTGTGCAGTGGCCATAGTTATGTGCTGTGTTGTGATTACAGGGAGTAGGCCGGCAGGTGAGTGCAGTTTATTGTTACTGCATACAGTAGTACTATGGACTTTTAGTTGCAGTAATAGTAGTCTGATGTTGTTGACAACAATTATTGGTTGTCTTTGTGCATATAATTGAATCAAAAATTCTTATGAAAATAGATTAGACTGTATTTAATTAATTATTAATTATAATAGTTAATTAATTGACCTGCGACTTTTTTTGCTGCTACCTCCCAAAAAAAGGATCTTCATTATTTTGAGTTTATAAACTAGTCCAGTTTCTACCTTAACAATTTCAACTTTCGAATTTTAGTCTCGAATCGAATCCGCGTTTCTATGTGATCGAAATAATTCAAAAATCGAATTCTTGCTTTACGTTGCAATAAAATTGCGGGGTATATTGAAATTTATTTCAGTACTCGTGCTCGGTAGTTTAGTTGGTTTCTCAGACGCGTCGTCGCCGCACTGTCCTTGTTATTAAGATTATAGATATTTTAAAGTAAAGTAAAACTATTGTGTGTCGGAACAGAATGAAGTTGCTGCCATTCATAGTGCTTCGGATTAGTTTAACAAGAGTGTATGAATGATACATGGGAACACCCAAATATTCCGAAAAACTTTTTTCCGAATTTGAAAACACCGAATATGTAATTTACGAAATATTGCAATACCGATTTTTTTAAATGCCGAATTCTAAAAATCACGTAAATTATAATTTCGAATATAGGGTAACGTAACGTACCTAGGGACATTTTCGACTACCCCAACTTTGAATGAAGCTATCGCAGCGTACAACTAAGATATTAGTGTGAAATTTTGTTTATTCGGTAGGATATATAATCTATTATCACTAGTATTTGTGCTAAAGCTTTAGTGTGGCCAGATTTTATTAAATTAAGATAAAAGTAAAAAGGCTTGTTTTGACCCAAGGTACGTTACACGTTTGTACCTTGGGACACTGTTTCCTATAGCTTTGTACTATGGAAAATGCAAACTTCTAAATAACGCCTTATATCTCTGTTCTTATTGATTTACTGCATCTCTCTTCTGTCTAGTTTCACTCTGGCACTAATAAGAACAGAGATATAAGGCGTTATTTAGATGTTTGCATTTTCCATAGTACAAAGCCATAGGAAACAGTGTCCCAAGGTACAAATTTAATCGTGTCCCAAGGTACAAAAAAGCAATATTTAACCAAAATTTAAATATCTTTATTTTTAATTAATAGGAATCTTTCAGAAAATTGCCATGTCATAAAATTAAATAACTGAAAAGTTATACGTGACATCCATGTCTTTATTTTGAGCATGCCTCAATGAGATAAAGCAACACAAAAAACTATACAAAAGCTACTTTTGACTCCAAAAAACTTCATATTGTCTTCAACACACACTCGATGCTGGTATGATCACGAGACTCACTAGTTTTGCCAAGCGAGTAAAATACTATACCTAGGGTAGAATTTTAATGTGTTTATTTAGCCGGTTTTTAAAATACAATCAATGTCCCGAGGTACAAGCGTCCCAAGGTACGTTACGTTACCCTAATAATCACGAAGATTTGTTATTACGATTGTCAAATACACGAACGTTAAAAAATACAATTACTTAAGCATACGAAAAATAAAATACCGATTTATTATAATCACGAAAAATTCAAATCCCGATCGAAAATGTGATAATTCGTGATTTTGACAAAAAAAACGTAAACGTCTTAAAAACCTTACACCAAAACCTAAAGATAGGTGCGACGACGAGCAAAGCGAGGAGGAGCGTGTTAGGTGCACATAGATATCGAAAAACAAAGCGGAGCGCAGCGAAGCGGAGCGGAGCGTTTCAAATATAGAGCAAAACAATTGCTCGGAATTTTATGGTGTTTAACCTTAAAAACCTTAGCACCTAAACCTAAAGATAGGTGCGACGACGAGCAAAGCGAGGAGGAGCGTGTTAGGTGCACATAGTGAAAAACAAGCGGAGCGCAGCGAAGCGGAGCGGAGCGTTTCAAATATAGAGTAAAAATATTGTAAATAGAAAACTATTTGTAGTATTTGTTGTTAAGTAACACAACAAAGCAATAAAATTGCTCGGATTTTTACGGTGATTAACCTTAAAAACCTTCGGACCTAAATCTAAAGATAGGTGCGACGACGAGCAAAGCGAGGAAGAGCGTGTTAGGTGCACATAGATATCGAAAAACAAAGCGGAGCGCAGCGAAGCGGAGCGGAGCGTTTCACATAATATAGCTTAAAAAATATTGTTAAATTGTATATGGATTATGCTGTTAATAAACACACTATTCTTAATAACTATTTTTTGTTAACTAAGATACATTCGGGAATTTGTATTTTCGGAATATTAAAACTTCGGGATTCGTAATTTTAACAATTCGTTACAATAAAAGGTCGTATTTTTAAAACATCGAAATAATAATATTCGGAAAATTAACTTTCCTCATTTTAATAAATACCTATGTGGTTTGAAATTTCGTTTATTATGTTGTCTGAGCCTATCTGAAACCTAGTTAAACATTGTGGGAGATATGGCGTTTCGACTTTCTCCGTGTTCGGCATCATAAGGGTCACAGTGACAGTTAAATAAAGTCCATTTTTCTATCCACCTTTAATTTGCAAGGTGCGGGTGCCTATATAAATAGAGTGAGTCGCCCGCGCGCCTCAGTTGGTTTTTGATTTTTGAAGTGAACACTTCGGCAAATGGCCACGGTTCTCGTCGGCTTCGCTCCGACGGGGAAAAATATAATATTGAATTTGCGGAGTCCTCGCTGCCGGGAGCTGTAGCGTGATGCGGACCAGGCGGCGCGGGGCCTGCCGGCTGCTGCGCACGCAGCCATTGCTGAGGATTTCGCAACGAAGGTTTGAGTTGATAAGCCGTGAGTAAAATGCTATTATTTACTGCTTTTAAAAGCTCAGCCACTGGTCATAATGCTCCGGCGCTTGGGGTTTTTATCACACGCAGTAGGGTCGTGGTGATGATTGATCACATATTCCGGTCCTACTAGTGGCGCTTGAGCTAGATACTTACATTAATGACCGCTTTAAGTAAAGCATATGTTAATTTTATACAGGAAAAAATAATAAAAATATATTTTTCTACCCTCAATTTCTAATATTTTTAGAAAACAGTTGATAAAAATTTTGCTATTACAATAATGCACTTGATTAAAGCTTATGTAAGGTTTTACAAACAGGAGCTTTCCAGGACCGTCATAGGATTTTTTACAGGAAGCACGTGGCTCCGAGTTTCAGTATGTTGGGACATTGTGGCATGTGCGGCGAGTAATGTGATCCGCCGGTACCTACCCGCTGAGGGTAGGCAGGCCGATTCGGTGAAATTGAAGTTTCGTGTAACCTGCACCCGGCCCTGTGCTCCTGCGCTGGCCGCCGTCTTGTGGCACCTGCATCGCAGCGTACACCCGCCCCTGCGCTCCTGCCCTGGCCACCGGTTCGTGCCACCTGCATCGCAGCATACACCCGGCCCTATGCTCCTGCGCTGGCCGCCGTCTCGTGCCACCTGCATCGCAGCGTACACCCGGTCCTGGCCCTGGCCACCGGTTTGTGGTACCTGCATCGCTGCATAGACCCAGCCATGCACTCCTGCCCTGGCGGCTGTACACCCGGTCCTGGCCCTGGCCACCGTTTTGTGCCACCTGCATCGCAGCGTACACCCGGTCCTGGCCCTGGCCACCGGTTTGTGCTACCTGCATCGCTGCATAGACCCAGCCATGCACTCCTGCCCTGGCGGCTGTGTTGTCCCACCTGCATCGCTGCGCACACCTGGCACTCCTGTTCTGGTTGCCAGATCCAAACGCCCCCTGTCTGGGAAGAGATTTTATGCTCAGCGGAACCGCCTGCACTATTGCTAGCACGGTCATCATCATCATCAGCCATCATTATGAGTGACTTATTTCGAAGGTATCGAGTAGCGTGCGCTATTCATCAGTGATTTTGGCATATGCAGACGAACGTTTACTGCCAAGGTTGGTCATGTTAGCCATACAAGGGCACACCAAGGAAGCCTGAGTAACCACCTGCAGTCGCCGTAGCCGCATCGGCATGGATGACGACAAATCGGGTAACGTGCACCGCTTCTAAAAGTGTTATAGCACTTCAATTTGATGCCTCCGCTGAGGTAGGGTATTCTATTAAAGCAGCTTTCTTCTGAACTGCCCAAAGTGACCTGTAGACTGCTCCTGGGGATAGTTGTGCAATCAATTTTTTATTTCGATGTCTCTGCTGAAGAAACTGTCTAATGCAGCTTTTGTTCTAAACTGCCTTAAGATCATTGGACTGCTCATGGGAATGGTGACGCACGGTAAGTACAGGAGCGTTACTCTATACTGATGAGAAACGAACGAACGAGAGCTGTCGTGCAATCGGCACGTTTAATACATACAAACAGATAGAGCGGCTCGCGCTGCAGTGCACTGAAAGTTCGTTTTTCGTCATATAAAGTGACCCCCCAGACACTATCTTAAGTGTCATGACACATCGGCAGATTCCAGCTTTGAGTCTTTTCTTTTCTCGGCTGTGAGCAAAGTGAATCCCACCGGCGAGTGTTCAACCTAAAAGCACTGAGCTAATTCCTGATTTCGTGAAAGTCGCTGTTGCTATACCATACCGCTTCACAAGTTACCGAATTTATTATGATCCTACTGTCGGGTGATCATGATCGGAGTGTCATCGCGGTTTCTGAGTGGCACCATATTAGCTGTCTTCCTTATGTCCCAGTGGATTGTGAGTGTGTATCCGAGCTCTTTGTTGAAAAATGCGTGAACCTCCTACGCAGCAGCTGTCTACTAGTTGTGTATCGAATAAATCGAGTAACGGTGCTCTTGCACGAGACGACTACCTTTTGGTAAAATTATAACGTCCACTATTCTGGGAACATGCATATACCTACTGTGTACTGTGTATCACATCACGTGTAGCCGCAGCCCTACTCAATGTACGGGGCTAGATAATAAACAATGGCAGTCGTCATTAAATTTCTATGAATTTCAAAGGTCATCATTTGGAACACAATCCAAAGGGTGAAAGTACCTATTCATGCCTAAACGACTTCTCTATTGAAAAAATATTATTAATTCGATTCTGGCGCAAACGTTTCGTAACTATTTTTCAACACTGTATCTGCTGAAACTACTTAGACTGACTGGTTAAGATGCAGACGTGCCGTTTTCACAATTCCATTTTGAGTAATCCTCAACTGTTTTATGGATCTTTCAGTTAGTTACGTAACTAGTTACCAAGTAAAAAAAAAATACTTGTGTCATGCTCGTACTCGCATCTCATTTAAGCCTCTAGCTGAAGGCTAAAACTGGTATATATATCTACTAAGCTAGTACAGAGTTATAACCGGGCAGCGGTGACATGGTAGCTGCTTGATTTATTAGAGTTTGCTGAAAACTTTCTAAATAAGTAATAATTATTAGTCATAATATTAACTCTTCGCAGTTCTTTCAGAATGCAATACCAGGTCGCTGAAGTAGGTAACCTTCCTTAGCTGGACAACAACAAGCCTTTTTGTTTTAAAGAGTGTCACAGTTATTCGCCGTTCCACTGTCATATCGATGTCCAAGGACTTTTTCGTGGGTATAGCTAACTACCTAAGTTTACCTATAGATAGCCGCAAGCTATCTGCTGTTGGCGAACTGTCAGTTCTGATTGATAAGTCAGGCTCGAGGTGGCTCGTCCAACTGTCCATGTTCCCGCCACCATGATTGTTGCTTTCACAGATTAGAGAGTCTATAATACAAATACAAATACAAATCGTTTATTTGGTGCTAAGTAAAAGTACACACAAATGCATCTTATCTCTAGTCCCTACACTAGGATTCCCTGTGTTGTAGGGGCTAGCTTTCACTCTTCCAATTTTACAAACATTTAGAATATATATTAGAGTGTTACAAGAAAATATGTACAATTACAAGTACAGTTAGTAACTAAGTAAAATAAAATAAAATAAAATATCTATGTTGGCTGTCGTTGCATCAGGTCTGATCAGGTACAACTAACATCTTTACGTACCATCTTTATTTAATCGAGCTATTTTATTTTGTTTTATCTAGGTTGACTTAATGGTTTCAAAATCGAACCTACAACAATGTAAGTAGGTACCTACCTACGTACCTTTGAAGTTGCAACAAGGCGAAGCCTTAAGGTTTTGGACGAGACCTGCCCTTAGTGTTGACGAACATACCTAAAGGTGACCTTGTTAATGTTTTTCATATGAAGTACTGAACATTTTACTTATCCTGGTGGCATGACGCATGACTGATCATTTACTTACCCAGCTAAGACATGTTAGCCGGGTTTCATTTATCAACTATTACAATTGTTATTGTTGTGTAAATCAATCTTTATTTATTGATGTCATCTACCAAGGAATGCTGCCAGAGCTCATAATATTCACACATGATGATACAGAATGATAGTAGCCCACAAAATCGGTGCAAAGGCTTATAAAATAACTTTCCTTCCTAGTTGGACTGCACAGGAACTCGTTAACCGCCGAGTTAGTTAGAATAAAAAAAAATTAGACTGTGTGTTACTTGTCAATCTAGAATATGAATATAGTGACCTGCATCATGTTTTGAAAAACTGAATACTTAGTTATCCGCCAGTGTCACAGCCTTCATCTAATCTTTTCCAGTAGCTGATGAGGCTGAGATATTTAGTAAAATTATCTTCCCTTCAAGCACCACTCCTCGTTCCAAGGACTAGATGCCGCGCCAGGTGTTGCAGGCCGTGTCGTCGTACAGGGCTGACTGAGCAGGTCCTCGAGGCTCCAGGGTCGGCTGCTGCATTTCTGAGGTCAGTCCAGAATTACATACCCTAGTCAGCATGTGCTGACCTGAGCCCCAGCGGCCTGGATCGATATTCAAAATTTTACAGCTTTTAAATATTGTTGCAAAGTATTTCACTGGTTCCATCCATTCGGCTAGTGTATGTTAAAAATATTGCCTTGACAATAACAAGATTTTGATCAATAATTACTTATAAGTATTGCTTTCGAAGAGGCACTGTGTGTATCCATATGTATAAATACCTACCTATATGTATAGGTACATACCTTCCATAACTTTCTGACAAGTCAGGAATAATAAGGAAGTACTTAAGTCTTATGTATACTTATACCTTTCTTTTTAGTATATCTATTACTTACCTAGAAATCTATGCATTATAAATTTATAGATTCAAATATTTATCTACTGATATACTCATCAGTAGCTTATGGGTCACAGTTGGTTTTCTCTCCACCATGCGATAATAAACACATCTCACAATGTTTAACTAGGTTTCAGATAGGCTCAGACTACATAATAGACGCATTTTTCCTGAAATAAAAATGACATATTATGTATCTAGCCTATCTGAAACCTAGTCATTTCTGCATGGTGATATTACAACTGAGGCGCGCGGGCGACTCACTCTATTTATATAGGCACCCGCACCTTGCAAATTAAAGGTGGATAGAAAAATGGACTTTATTTAACTGTCACTGTGACCCTTATGATGCCGAACACGGAGAAAGTCGAAACGCCATATCTCCCACAATGTTTAACTAGGTTTCAGATAGGCTAGATACATAATATGTCATTTTTATTTCAGGAAAAATGCGTCTATTAACTATTCGTGATTTTCGTTATTCGGAAACTTGAAATTCGGGATGGTGAATTATTCGGAACTATGAAATTCGTAATATTAAAAATCGTTATTTTCATATTCGTAAAAAAGTAATTCGGATTTATGTAGTGTACCCTTATACATATTATTTTGTGAATCATAATGGATTTCTTCAGTGGTTGTGATTGGACTGGCTGGATATGCTTGCAAGAATCTAAGGTGAATATTTATTCTTCATTCAAAGGTTGTCGGTTAGATATTGCTGTAAGCAATACAGCCGCTATTAGCCGATATTTTACTGTTTTTCTTTTTAAGTACACTTAAGTGTTTTTTTTTTTTTGTATTTCCAAGTTTTTTTTTTGTGCAAATTAAAGTTTTTATTGTATTGTAGGTAAATAAAAAAAAATGTAGTGTGCTGAATGGCCTGGGTGCGCCAGACGAAGGTATACCTAAACATAAATCAGTTTATACATCACGCGGGAAAGGCTTCGTGCACTAGTTAGATAAATTGTGAAACTTACAGTCACATCTGGTTATACCAGCTTTAATGAGATTAAAAAGTAAAAGTTTCGCATCCATTTTAATCATCGCAGGTCTATGGGGAAGGCCGGGCTTTGTGGCATATCGAGAGCTACTTTTCAATAGTTTATTTATGAATTTATTTTATCTCAATGCTTTTAAAGTGCAAATACATAAAATGTGACAATTGCAATAAAAGCGGAATTCCAGACCGTGTCAGGACACTCTAGCACTCTACTTACATTATATTAATTATGCTCACGACTGCTCACGACGCAAGCGACACCCGCTTTTCGCTGTATTTGTGATGGGTCGCGAGTCCGCCAATTGAAAAATAAAACTTCTGTTGAAAAGCGTATTCCACAAAACTGCTAGCTGCATCTTATTTGCTAGACCTACCTGTTGCTGAAGAATATGATCAGAAAATTATTAGGTACTTACATAGAACAACGTGGACTCGGGTGTATTTGTATCACTTTTTACAAAAAGTACAAAGGCTGGACTTGACGCACTTGACGTTATAAATCACGTTAATCAGTAACGTGATCGCCGTCGTCGTCGCTCCATCAAGTCACCTTGTGATCTTTGTAAGGGGAAGTTAGGGCGTTTAATGACAAGCTGGGAAAATTTACCGGAATCTTCAATCAGTTGGTAAATTTTGTGAGATTCGCTCGCACTGGATTCAATAATGAATGGATTTTATGTTAGTCCTAAATTAAATGAGGAACACGATGAGGAAAGCCAAGAACAGCTCTTATTCTATCTATCTAATTAATAGAAGAGGCGTTATTATCACTATTGTACTTTGTTGATTAAGTAATTGACAGTATATGAATTAATAACACCGTGCTACTGATGTTAATAGTAATTTCTGCAAAAGTTGTTGAATATGTATGGTTATCTTTTCCTGAACAGCCTCAACATAATGTATCTATATGTGTAGATATAACAGCTGTTCGATACCCATATAACAGCTATGCCTAGCTTGGGATCGGATGTCCAATTGTCCGTATGTGAGATGAACCCACATACATATTATTATGATATATTTAGCTAACAGTAGCATGATAGCATCCCTCCTTAACACCAACCTCCCCCCCTCTCCCCTCATGATCAAACTTCATCCGGGGGGTTAATTACGTTCATTTATCAAGGAGCCGACGTGAGGCAATGTGACCAAGTTTCAGGTAACTTCAGCCAATGACACACTAGCTCACTGATGGTTCTTAATATGAGATAACGAGCAAATATACAGGATGTTAAATATTAGATTCGGGTTGAAAATTGGGATGAAAAGCTCACACAAATTTAGTACGGTAGATACTAAATTTTACACTATAGAAAGAAATTCAATCATGCTTTACCCGACTGAGTAAAAAATAAAAATCCAATATATTTTTCAAATGATTTCCCCTTGTATGTGCGGCCTGGAAGTGACTTTCCTTGTAAAGAGACGAGATCTGGTCGCGATCCACTTTTTGCTATATACAGGGTGGTTCACTTAAAAACGGGTCAGAAGTAGAACTTTTTAAATCGGGAATGATAGATAAAAATAAAATTTGCCACCATACAGTTTTGAGTTTTCCAGATTTAAATATTTACTGTTATAAAAAAGCCAGAAGTTAATTTTATGTACACAAATCTTTAAACGTTATGAAGTAAAATATATATTATTAGTAATAAATTACTTATGTTTGTAAAATACGTAAGTAAATAATAAAAACCATTAAATTTTAATCATTTGTGTTCTAGAACACCTAGATTTTCGTAGTATGTTATTCGGTACCCTTTTTATGCAAAAAACATAACCCTTTTGCCCGCATAGTAGGGTAAAAAGGTTATTTTAATACAGAGCCATCAGCGGCTCCCATCATGAGCATACACATAGCAGGACGGAAGAATAATTAAAGGACCATGTTTATACATGTACCTACATATCGCGGTAGAGTACGCAACCACTGCTAGTGGATTCAATGATAGTATGTTGGTACAGTCAATTGTGCAGCGATTATAATATTCGAAACCTCTCCGTTTACGTTGCGTTTCGTGAACGGTCACTGTCAAAATGTACGTAACGCAAATTTGTCAGTTCCAAAAGTGACATTTGTTTTTTCCATGTTAGGTGGAATTTCACCAAACGCTAAACGTATTTAGTAGCCTGTAATACGTCTGTCAGTACAAAATGTATTTAAAATTTTATTTAAATACTATTTTATATACGTTTAGCGTTTGGTTAATGTTACCCTTAGTGTAGTTTCGAAAATAGTATCGAATCCTGTGATCGCACCTCTGAACATATTAATAATCCTCCTGTGAATCAGCAGATCTCCTGTGATGCATACAAGCTTCATTGATGAAGAATTCTTCGCAGCATGTGCTAGTTTTCACCTGTGATTGAAAACACAAACAACATAAAATGTATTAAAGAAAAACATAGAAAAGATACTCAATAAAGGTTAAAAAATGCAGTATGTATTTACATTCATAATAATTACAAACATAAATCGTAGAAATGAGGAAACATCTGGAAAATATTTACATTGAAGAATCGAAATACATACAAAAATTTATTGCGGTATTGAAAAAATGTTTATAAGTCGTGTCGACGCATATTATTTTTTTACGACTCAATAATTTTAAGTTAGTTTTTCTGATTAAATTTCCATTTTTTGTAAGTATTTCTAGTATATTATGTTAATCCAGGGTGTCAGCTACGTATTACAAACTGCAATGTCATCATTTATTTATCCGTTTTCGCGTGAAAGAGTACCTACTTAACAATCATCCATGAATCCATACTTACAAACTCTCTCGCTTAAAATACAATACAATTTCACCTACCTTTGCTGTTCCATAATGTCACTGGAACTTCTTCATTGCTCGTGAGTGTTACAGCATAGCACCCGTCACTGCCACTTCAGCTAAAAAAGCTAAATCGGCAGTTCATTATTATTATTAACGAGCTTCTCAACAAGTGCGTAAGTGACATAGTTCCATCTGAATGAAACACCAGGCATAGCCACTGCATAATTTATGTCTCTGTGACCTTGTTCAAACAAATTACATACCGCTCTGTGCGTGACAACGGCGCTCAAGCAGACATTAGGAGGCCTTATTAATATAACGTCCGAGAGATATGCTCTAACTTCTAATTAAAGTTCTTTGCAGTGTGATACTGAAGAATGAAGAATCCTACTCGCAGCTTATGGAAATACTCTCCATGATATTAAAATTTCTTCATTAAAAACGCGGCCTAGTGGTAGTCGCGTGCCCAGGGTTCCGTAGCATGGTAGCTTGCAATAAAAATGTGCTATATTTTTGGCTAGATTAAAAATAAATTGAAATCTTTTACATGGTTGTATAAGAAATCCCAGGACACTGCAATCGTGAAACCAGTAAAACGCACAGGTATAGGTAAACCGTTATTATTCAAATAATTTGACCAGAACTCAGACGTCTGTTCTCGTTGCGTGCTCCAAACAAAGTGAGCTGCCAGCCAAGCTTTCAGCCTTTATATAGCAAACTCTTCGCCGTGCGACATTGGTGTTACCGGTTAAAACTTTATTTTGTGAACGAATACAGATGCTTAAATGAAAAACAAAGTGTGAAATAGCCCAAAACCTAACATTCGACCATCCTGACGACATGCTTGTCCCCAAGCATGCTGACAGGCCTTGTCAACCTAACATTCGGTAACTCAATTAGTTGGATGCACGCAACAAGACTAACAAAATTGGATGTAAAAAAAAAACACACAAACTTATGGTAACTTAATTCCAATCTCAATAAAATAATAGAAGAGAGTAAAACAAATAAAAATAAATTGTTTCTTTAAATTACTAACAAAATATAGAAAAGCCTCTATTAAACCTCTTTAACTCCTCTACATTATAAAAAAAACTTCATTGTTACAAGATTATCATTAATACATAAGATACAATATAGGTATATCTAAATTCAATCATTTGCTCCGCTGATGCCTGCGAACCCTCCTTCTCACAGGCAACAACGAAACAATCTTGTGAACCCTCCTTCTCACAAGATTAAAATTATCATAATATAATAAATCAATTGATTCATCACAGTCAGTGAGCCTGTTTTGCTGATACCCATGAACCTTCCTTCTCACAGGTAACAGTCAAAACATATCCTGTGAACCCTCCTTCTCACAGGATTACTACACAATACTCATCATGAATCAACCGAACTACCAAAAATCGTCCTGCTGACACCCATGAACCCTCCTTCTCACGGGTAACAACAAAACAATCTTGTGAACCCTCCTTCTCACAAGATTTCACACATATCAACGACTGCAGGCAGTGAACCCTCCTTCTCACTTGCCTACAATAATCAATATTTAGCCAAAAATCAAAATCACAAATTATCGTTTAAGTTATTGTAAGTAGGTAATCTGAGTTAAATATATATAGATTAGTCTAATACAAACATCAGTACATTAGTATAAATAATAAGTAAATCATCTGTTACATACTATATTTACAATCAATCTTATTTCTCCTATCTTATCGTGGTTATTTTTACTAGGTTACTACATATAAAATCATTTACTTATCACTTAAGTTATCATCCTGATCACTTTCCTCGCCACTCTCATTGACATTCAAAGCAGCCACATGTACCCAGGGCATCATTCGATCGGAGGCTACTGTAGTCTTGCGCTTGTTTTTGGTGCTGTTTAAGCCGGGTATAGCAGCAACCCTATACCGGTCGTTACCTAACGCTGACACTACCCTATACGGCCCTATGTATGATGGAATGAGCTTTTTGCTCTTTCCATCGTTACTGAACGAAGTTCTAGTAATCTTCACGAGCTCTCCTTCGCTGTAAACGCGAGCAGGGCGCCGGTTTTTGTCATACCTTTGTTTTTGTTTGTGTTGGTCATCGTCAATTTTATCCTTAACGTTTTCACGAATAGTTGTTAAATTTTCGTCTTCCTGAGCCTCACGAACAACTTCATTAAGTATCGGTCTTATTTCTGAATTCATTTGTGGCCCAAACATGACTTCAACCGGCGTCCTCCCCGTAGCTTTGTGGCAAGTATTATTAATACCCCATTGCACCCTGCCTACTTTATCATCCCAGTCTTTTTCATCAAAATTTAGGTTTTGCGCCGTTAAAGAGCTTAAAATTGTACGGTTATATCTCTCGACCTGTCCGTTAGCCCGTGGACAGGCGACCGCGTTTAGGACATGTCGTATACCCTTCTCCGAGCAAAAGTGCTTGAAGGTGTACGAAGTGAAACTTGTACCGCGGTCACTGATAATTCTATCAGGATTCCGGAAAGTATAAAATATGTCTTCCAGTACTCTTATTGTGGTTTGGCTTTTCGTATTTCGGACTGGCTTAATGAAGGTGAACTTTGTAAACGAGTCTACTATGACCAACAAATAACAGTTTCCTCTCTTTGAGCGTACGAAGGGCCCAAGGTGGTCGATATGTAAAGTATTGAATGGTACTTCCACTTTGTTAATTGAGTGCAAAAGACCTTCGTTAGTACTACATTTCTTAGAGTAAGCGCACTCAAGACAGGCTTGAACGTACTTTTTGACGAACTTGGACATTTTTGCAAACCAGTATGTCTTTTTTATGCGTTCTAGGGTTTTCTCCACGCTAAAATGTCCAATTTCGTCATGGTTCATGCGACAAATCTGCCACCTTGCACCCTTTGGTACAACCCAGCGTAAATTATTTTTGTCACCATCCAAGTATCTGTATAATTTATCATCTTTAATAAGATAATTGTCCCTTATATACTTGAGACCTTCTGCATCCATATCATGGCTTAGAATGTCACGGATTCGGCTAAGTTCCGAATCTCCCAATTGTAATGTCTGTAGCCAGTCATCGCCACTAATGGTCATTACGCTGGGATACGTGTCGCTAACCGCATCAGTGGTGGAATCGTCAACAGCAGGATTTCGTGACAGAGCGTCCACATGGGACATTTTGGCACCGGCCCGATATTCTATCGTGCACTGATATTCCTGGAGGAGCAACCACCATCGTGCAATCCGTGGTATCAGGTCACGTTTGGAAAACGTTGAGCGCAGCGCGCTACAGTCCGTTACAACTTTGAAACTCTTGCCGAGGAGGTACACTCTGAATTTCTTCAGAGAACTCACCACGGCAAGAGTCTCAAGTTCATACGCGTGAAAATTCTTTTCTTCAGGCGATGTTTGTCGGCTGTAATAGGCGACGGGTCGAAATGTATCGTCACCATTACGTCGTTGCATCAGTATACCACCAACGCCAACTTTGCTGGCGTCGGTGTGCAACTCAGTCTCGGCTTCGGGATCATATATTGCCAATATTGGCCGACCAACTAGCTGGTCCTTCAGTGTCGTGAACGATGTTTCTTGCTCATCCGTCCATGACCAATCAACATCTTTCTTTAAAAGTTTGTTTAGTGGAAAAGACAACGCAGCAAAATTTCTAACAAATTTTCTAAAATATCCGACCAATCCTAAAAATTGACGCACTGAATGTGGGTTAGTTGGGCGAGGGAAATTCACAACGGACTCAATCTTTTTGTCTCCAGGGCGAACACCAGCGACACTAATTTCATAGCCTAAATAATTTATTTGGCTTTGGAGAAAATCGCACTTGGCTAGATTTAGAGTGAGATTTGCCCTCTCTATTAATTTCAAGACATTCTCCAATCTTTCCAGGCACTCCTCAACGCTTTTCCCGTATATGAGGACATCATCTATGTACGCAGTCGCCTCGGTGAACCTGGAGGATCCGAGCACTTTGTTCATTAACCGCTGGAACACGGCTGGTGCATTTGCCAATCCGAACGGCATACGGTTGAACTCATATTGACCGTCCGGAGTGACGAACGATGTAAGAGGCTTTGACTCTTCAGCAATAGGGACTTGGTAATATCCCGATGCCAGATCAAGAGTTATAAAGTAGGCTTGTCCTGAGAGGCGTGCAAGCTCATCCTCGATCACTGGCATAGGGTAACGT
This sequence comes from Plutella xylostella, assembly GCF_932276165.1. Classification (NCBI taxonomy): domain Eukaryota; kingdom Metazoa; phylum Arthropoda; class Insecta; order Lepidoptera; family Plutellidae; genus Plutella; species Plutella xylostella. Next base: position 1,192,798 of record NC_063984.1, on the reverse strand, counting down.
TCTTTGACGGTTACAGAATTTAAAAGCCGGTAGTCTACACAAAGTCTCTGTTTTCCGTCCTTCTTACGTACCAGAATTATAGGACTGGCGTACTCTGAGACTGACTCTCGGACAATCCCTGCGTCAAGCATGTCGGCCACCATTGTCCTAACTTGATCTCGCTCCTGGTGCGATAGCCTATATGGGCGGTAGACAACGGGGCGCTTGCTATTTAACTCTATATTCATTTCGGTTAGACTTGTACAGCCCAAATCTTTCAGGGACTCTGCAAAACAATGCTTGTATTTCGTCAACAACTCAAGAAGCCGTTGCTTTTGGTTACCATCAACCCCGTCACCTACATGTACCTTACTAGAGTCTATGGTAGACCCTTCATGCCCCGTCAAATCTGTAGGATCCGAGCAAATTCGTTTAACAACTTGAATTCTCGTTCCTCTACTCAATACATCGCCTTCGCCAATGACACAGGACTCTGTTAAGGGAGTGAGATGAACATACAACTGCCCTAGCTTAACCTGGTATACTCCACCAGTAAGGGCGAACTCATGATTGGGTTTTCCCACTACCCTGCCACTTAACAGTATGTGTCCGTCAGTGGTGGTGCTGGCAGATGCTTTAACCATAGCGGGTCCGTATATCTTGGTTGTTGATATACTCGAAATGCTCACGTCAGGGGTATCTAAATCTTCACACCGTGCAAATGGTAAGTCATTGTTAACGCAATAGAATTTAAGATTGTCGGCGTTCTTTATGACAAGTATATGGGGTTGCTCGGTGAACGTTTGTCCAATTAGTAAGGGACAGTCCAGAAATTTATCTTCCACCACGTGACATATTATATCCGCATTTACGCCATCAACGCCCACAGTCACTTTTACACCGCCAAAAGAGCTGACAACGGTATTGCCAAAACCCTTTAATGGGGTTGGCGGTTGATCACAGACAAGCCCTAGAGACTTTGCGGTAGTATTCTGGATAAGTGAAACCTCACTTCCAAAATCCACGAAGGCTTTTGTCGGTACTTTATTAATCAGGCTCTCCTTAACAAATTTGGAATTAGATTCGGATGTCATTATACGCATGGTTTTAGGAGCATTACCTTTACCGTCACTCTCCTGCTTGTATGTACAAGTATCTACGTTATGGCCGATCCGGCGGCACTTAGTGCACATATTCAAGGGTTTTGGACACTTTAAATATGGGTGCCCTTTTTCTTTACAATTAAAGCAGAAGAGTTCTCGATTTGAATAAGGTGCGCTCCTATATTGTCTTTGATTTGTTTGGTTATTAGTGAATGATTCGACATTTTTGGATTTAAAATTAGAACGATCAAAATTTTGTGGCGCAGAGGTCTCCTTGTTTGTCATCAGAAAGTGAAGAAGTTGATCAGGTTGAGTACAACATAGAGCGTTAGCACTAGATCGCATAGTTTTATCATTTAACCCGTGGATAATACATTCTACAGCGCGCTTGCCTTCAATATCGCACCGATTTAACAAGGCCAACTTTTCGTAGTAATAAATCTCTAGGGGTTCATTGAATTTACTTCTTCTCTTAAGCATGTCCTCCAAGGATTGGCCATAATTCTGCTCAAACGGGAAAGCGTTAAGTAATTTTTGTTGCCATTCGGCCCAGCTGAATAGTATAGAATTGAGGCTTTCATACCACAACTTGGCCAATCCTTGGAGCTTCTGCATTGAGAAATGTATGGTCGTTTTCTCATCCCAGCCATAGACAGTGGCACACTCATTTACTTTTTTAATCCAAATATCGATTCTTTGACCCTTTGACGAAGGGTCAAAATCAGGAAGGATATTTTGGTGATTGATATTATTTGAATGTGATGAAGTCGGCACTGTCAATGGCTGGGATTGCCTGAATGAATTAATAATGGACATAAGGTCCTTGGAGGTAAACGTTGGACTATCTGACCTGCCGCAGCCCTTCAGTCTTGGTGTGCGATGCTCGTCGCGCTGATCTTCTCGGGAGCGTTGGATCTCCGGTTCACGCTCGCGGAGGTTGCTTCTCTCGCGGACGCTGTTGACATGCCCTGCATCACGCTCACGATGACGCACTTCCTCACATCGTTGACGGCTGCGTGACTCTCTTTGCGTCACGCTTTCTCGGCGGTAACTGCGCTCTCGACGCAGCTCATCCTCGAGTGTGCGTACTCGTTCACGCTGCAACTCCAGCTCTTGCAGTCGCCTCAGCTCAGGGGTACGCAGCCGGCTGCGACTTCGGTAGTCTCGGCTTCCCCGACGGGTGCGGCTGCGACTGCGTCTCTGGGACTCCCGGCTGGGACCCGCTTCTCTTCGGTCGGGCGTTGTTAGGCGCCTCCGCGAAGCTTCGTCGCCTTCAGGCATCGTATTCGGCACTCGAAACAAAGAAAAATAAACGATATTGAGTAAAAAAATAGGTTAATCACGCAAATTAGCAAAAATGTGCTTTTGTAATCCCCCAAATAGCAATCGTTACCATAGAATCTGTCATAAAAACTGTCAAATGTCAAATATTTAACAAAAGTGCGGGTATCTCGAAAACGGTGCGTCGTAGCTCAAAAATAATGAAATTTTTGTCCACCTTTTACAATCCCTTTCATCATAATCGATATAAAATATGTCATAAAAACTGTCAAATGTCAAATAAACTGTCTATTAACTTCAAAGAATGGACCTTTCTCAGCTTTGCTCAACCACGTGTTTAATTTCGGTGTATTGAATTGTCAAAACTAAAAAAATAGAACTGTATTTTGCAAAAAGTGTAAAAACATAATAAAATAAACGTGTGTACATCCCACTTCTGAAGTATAAGAAATCCCAGGACACTGCAATCGTGAAACCAGTAAAACGCACAGGTATAGGTAAACCGTTATTATTCAAATAATTTGACCAGAACTCAGACGTCTGTTCTCGTTGCGTGCTCCAAACAAAGTGAGCTGCCAGCCAAGCTTTCAGCCTTTATATAGCAAACTCTTCGCCGTGCGACATTGGTGTTACCGGTTAAAACTTTATTTTGTGAACGAATACAGATGCTTAAATGAAAAACAAAGTGTGAAATAGCCCAAAACCTAACATTTGGTTAACACTATGATTTTTATATTGTTTGTAGGTAAAGTAGGTATACCTATCCTAACTAAGACAAAACTTTCGGAAAATTTACTATGTATGGATACTTTAAGATCTATCTAGGTTTTTTTTGCTACCTTGATGATGATGAAGTCAAATCCAAGAATAATGGGGAGTAGTAGGAAAATCTTTATGCGTTCTGTTTTTGCTTTTCAGCTACGGAATACTAAAAACATTGAATCCGTCCACGGATCTACGATGTCCAAACAGAAACACGGTCACAATGTTCATACGTTAAACTTTGATAGTAACTGTTGATTTAGTTTCTAGCTTCGATTGATTGCGAGCTTTTTATTTTAACGCGCGCAGTATTGTCATATTCTTTATGTATTTTGATTGTATTATGTCCAACGTAAAAAAGGTTAAGTAAGCATAATATTTTAAGTGTGTAATACAGTGAATTATGAATTAATATGTACTTATATGTAGTTACGTATTTTATATTAGGTATATTTGGTAATTATTATTAAGTGACTTGTTTTATTTTTGTAGTATTAGTGTTGTTTTCTTTTTGCACACCTTATAATAAAATTTTCTTGCACCTCCTGTGGGTTGACTGGTAGAAAATGCTTGTAGCATTAAGTCCACCCTTTGTACACTTATTTTTATATTTGTGCAATAAAGGATTCAATAAATAAATACATTTGAACATAATAGCTCGATATAACGGAAGTAAGTAACTATATATGATGTGAACATACGCGGCGTTTTTATTAGATATGCCTTTTGAAATTGGAAGCGTATTGTTCTTGGCGTAATATACAGTATTGAATGTCGGCGGAAGTACGCCAAATAAAACGGCTATGATTCAGTAAACGCGAATGAGATTACATGTGTGAGTGTGTTTCGATTGTTTCTCGTGATTTGATTGGCTGATTGGATTGGAAAGGCCTTTTTCTCTCAGTTATGAGTTCCACGTTTTAGGTTTTACGTTCTCGTCATACTTAACGGATACAAATTTATTTATTTTATAAATATTTTATTTACCTACATGTTAACAAGTTTTTCATTTTCATTTTTGAAATCCTGACGATTTTCATGAAGTTTATATACATCTAGGAGTAGAGGGTATTGAAGACAATAAATCAATATAATTATGTACTTATAACTGACTTTGATTAAATAATCATTTAAAAAAATATATTTTCGCTTATTGAAAAACTGCAACTTTTCATCATAAGAATAGGAAAGTAAAAGACAATTAGCCGTGGAACGCGCTTATTTTCCACAACACTGGTCCACTGTGGGTTGGTGACATAATTTATCTATTCAGATAATTGTATATACAATTTACAACGCGATCAGGTACTTACATACTTACATAAATGAGTTTGTTTGTTGGCGGCATTGTGTAAGTGGAACCTTTTCATTGCCCATGAGTGTATTTTATAATATTCGTTGCAATAAACTTTGATTGCATCAAAAGTAGCCAGTTTATTAGATCTGCACTAGGGATAGGGGATATGCACTACAAAGGTTCCAGTCGAGAGAGCAAGGTGCAGACACTGACACACCCGCAGATAATAGAATAGAATAGATTATATTATAGCAGTAACTGGCCCTCCCTTATGGCACAGCAAAGGCCGGCAGCTTTCTATCGTTTTCGGGTCACGAACGCGTCATAAAGTGTGGGATTGTCCAATATTGTTCATATTTGTTTGCTCTCTATTAAAGTAATGGCCGCCGGCGCTTATATTGTCCATCTTCATCAATAAAACCTTGAGGGGCGGCAGTAAAGCTTAGCGTTATAGTGGTTTGTTAAGATTTGTGATATATTTTTATATTTATTTGAACGCCCTGGGTACTCCTTGGGATATTTTCTTGATAGTGCATGATGCAAAGATGTGGTCGAGAGTGACTTTACTTAAACTCGGATCAGTCTCATCTTTATAATTAATGAGCTTTTAGTTAAGTCAGGAGTTAATAATGTTCTATGTCCCCTGGTTGAGTGGAGGGAATGCACATGCACAGTGACACCATCACGACCGGCGATTTTCCTCCAAGACTTCTCCGCTTTGTGCACTAACTGCGCATATCTGTTTAAAACGGCTACGCTTTCTTTATCCTTAGTTCATAAAAAATCTTGTTTTACTATACTCAGCATCAAATAAGCTGGCTGTTGACGGAATTTTGATTTCAAATATTTCAGTTTACGGATGTTGCTTATAATTGTGTATGGATTTACATGAAAGTCTGAAGCGGTCACAACTCGGTCTTATCAAGAAAAGGGTAAATTTATAAATTGACAAACCGTTTAAACTTACGTTCTAGACTGTATTGATTAGGCAATTAGCTGGTAGTTTATTTTTAGCCTATTATAAAACTTATCAATTTAAAACATCCCTTTGTGACTGAAAACCACCATTATTTACCGGTGTACTGGAAATGGTCAGTCAATGTTGACTAAAGTATTGTCAATAAAATATTCAAGTGAATTGCTGTTAGTACCTACATAAATACTAAGTTTAAGCTAATAGATACATAACTCATAAATGTAATAAGCGGCGTAGGTCCCCAGATTTAAATTTTATTTTCTTTGCTTGTACACATCTGAGAGTTGGTTTTATAATGCGTTTCTGATATAACAGAAAATATATCCTGTTGAAGGGTTTTGTAATGTATTTATAACTGTGTGTCGTTGTGTGATACGGCTCGCGACCTATCACGTGAGCACAAATATGCAGCGAAAAGCGGGTGACTGGCTTGCAGTCGTGAGCATATGTATGTATGTTATAACTGTGTTTATCGACTTACTGAAATGTTGCACCATGTAAATTTCTACCAGAGGTCTGCAAATGGAAGCAGCGGAGAGAGAGAGCCATTTTGAATATGCATCCTGCGCTATTGTGAAGCATCTTGCTTGACGAAACACACAATTTCAGGACACATTTGCACTAACCAGACTCTGTCTCGTTGTATTAAGCGTACCGATTGCATGGCAGCTCTCCGAGCGATGTTTCATAAAGGAAGAGTAACCCCCTTGTGCCTCAGTTGCTGATGGTTGGAATTCTGATGAGTTGTTTGTTTTGGTTGTCTATAGGTGCAGTCAGCAAAAGAGGTAGTCATACCTTCTCACCTGCCGTTGCACGGGTTCGTTATCGACTTAGTCTAATCGTCACTATAAACGTGATTTCACATAAGTACGGCGTTGTGATTGGTGGAACACGCATTAAAGGAGTTTATCGACATCGATAACGAACCCGCCTATATTTTCATATTAAAATCTACTGATGAATTAAAGCTGAATTTGAGTCCGTTAAGTTGATGTCCGTTACTTTGGGAAACTGCCAACAAAAAATAGAATTCATTATGGGATATACTTACAATATTATCATAATGATGCCTAATGTCTTCCGGGCGTTGCTACATCATAAAATAGATTTTGTAAGTTCCTGCTGCTTACCAGAGTGATGCGTTAGGGCGCTAACATAAAGAATCGGGTTCCCTGTATATACCATGGTCATGTAGGTATATATCCCTGTATATATCATGGTCCAAAGTCATGGAGCACGAAATCAAAGCTAATCCTACCTGTCACCCATTCATCAACTGCTCTTCGACAGGGTTTAGTTCTTAATCGCTAATTAGTCGTTGAGCTGATGAATGAACCAACGCATTACAACATGGCTGTGCTACTGTGGTTATACAGTGTGTTAAAATAGATTACGAACCACGCAAGTTTTATTCACTCTATCGCAATTTTTTTCTCTGTATTAGTATAAATCAGACAAATAGACACTCTGCGCCAATATTGTAGGCTTTCTGTGCAGTTTTAAAGGTTGTTTTAATTAAAAAACTTAACGTAAGCAAAATAAAAATTAAAAATGTGCCAAAAGTATCAGAAATAAAAAAATAATTGAAAAAAATAGAAGTCAAAAGGTTTTTTTGAAAAAAAACTTAAAAGTCGAATATCTCGAAACGGTTCAACTTCGGACCAGGGTACATCATGGTCAAAATAGTTTGTAACCACCCCTACTATCACCTCCTGAAAGGATCCGGTCTACTTACCAATAACCCTGTATAAGCAATGTAACTTCTGTTCTTCTTCTTCGAATAATAACCAACTGTACTAATATTTGCTATCAACACTAGACCTCTTGCTAGGATAGGACCACTATTGTGATTACAAAACCTAAAACACAAATATAAATTCTTATGTAAAGCACTAGATTTAACTTGAAATTTTAAATGTGACCAACATGTGAATTTTTCTTCACATGTATAGGTACTTAACTATTTCATTTGTTTTCAGGTAAAATCATGTTTATGCAGAGCGCTGCGGAATCGGCATAAACTAAGTTACCATAAGGATGGATGAGGTAGGTTCCTACTTTAAAAAATATGCAAACTTCCTTTATTTTACCATTTTATAGGTACTATAGACAATTTTTTGGCCGCTGCACCAGTCTTTTAAAGGAAAAATCTACTAACTTTATAATTCTGTTAAAAGAAACGCGTGTGTCTGAGCTACCACTGCTCTTTAAAAGTTAATTACATACTTTTGGATAAGCATTGGCGGTCGAATGGCGTAGTGGTTAGTGGCCCTGACTGCTATGCCGAAGGTCCCGGGTTCTATTCCCGGCTGGGGCAGATATTTGTTTAAAGACTGATATTTGTACTCGGGTCTTGGGTGTTGATATTTATATTTAGTATCTATCTATCTATGTATTTGTGTATATATATCAGCTGTCCGACACCCATAACACAGGTTCTGCCTAGCTTGGGGTCGGATGGCCGTGTGTGAGATGTCCCCACATATTTATTTATTTTACCTTGAATAGATCTTCTGAATACTTACCTAGTCTTTGCCAATAAAATAGTAAACTTAAGATTGCATGTAAAGGGACTTACTGTATACCGTATCTAGGTTACTGAAATCGGGATAGGAAATCGGTAGGCAATTCTATCTTGATCACAACTTAAACTGGAATTCATAATAAAACGCCGCACTTTGAAATCCAATAAAATCAGCCAGTTTTCTACGACCACTTGTAGGGAAACCCACATAAAACATCTTGAGAAGAAACAATTCCCAGGCAGTTGAAGTAGTACCTCGAGTTTAGGTATATGCCAACCAACAGGGAGGGATTCAGGATCTTGGAGAGAGGGTAATATACCAATATTTCACGACAACCCTTTCGTATGTATTAGGTAGTTACCACTCAGCTTTGGAATTTACTATGGTTGCGTTTTGGTTGGGCCCAAATGATTACAAAAAAAAACAATTAAATTTCAATTTTTTTTTCATTAATATCGGCGAAAATTGGGTGCAGTCACCCATTACCGCGGAAATAATCCCAAGTGTGTTTAACGCTAATGTAGTCAATTCTGAGGGCACAAAAAGCTTATTTTAGGAATACGAAAAAAAAATGTTTAAGCCATTTGTAAAGCTTATTTTTTTAATCTATGCGTTTCTAATCATTACTGATACATCTATATACGTACGTAATTACGTCGCATCACTACTAAAAATTCGTTGGGTCAAGTAATTGACAGGAGTTTGAAAGAAACACGTTTATTTAAAAGAGCAAACCCCCTCTTCCCTGAATCCGGCTCTGAGAATCAACCCCAGTTTATAGGCTATCGGGCGCATATTGCGTTGCTGGAAACATTCAATGACTTGTATTTCGACGAAGAGCCTTCAAAATAGTAGGCAGAATATTGCTGTAAGAAGGTTGCAATGTTCTGTCGAAAAGTAATGTTAAGCTGTTCATTACTTAAAAATACCTCTGAGCACTGAAACAAATACGTCGTTATTAAAATATTATAGATAGGTAGATAAATCATTTATTTGTTCAAATTAAACATAACACATGAGTAGTTACAACAAATTAGATAGGTACAGCTAAATTATGGGAAATGTGTGTGTTGAAGCAGACCAAAAGGGAAGCAACTCAGCGCATATGTTTGCCCTTAGGGACAAACCACTGATCTTCAATTACCTCCCATGTATTGTCGTGACTTTAAAGTAGTGGTAGTTAGAAAATGTGTTCAGAATGACGAGCTTAGGCCTTTCCGCTTAGTTTACTCGTACTACACTACTTTTGCAATCCCATCATACAAACTAACCCTATTTTTCGAATTCAAACCGAGAATCCAATTTTGCAAGCTGTGTTCGAGTGATCGCGAGATAAAAATATCTGCGTCGATCTTCTATTGTTATCGCATTGCAGTTGAGAGTTGAGACTGTTGCCCTAACGAGCGCTTCGGATACAAAATCAATATAGCTGGAGCTGCTATAAATAACACAGAGTAGGCTTTACTGCTATTATTAGTTACCAATTTCAAGCATTATTTTAAACGCTGAAATGCAAAAGTGAAGGAACGACATTAAGGTTAAGTGTAAGGCCAACTAGCGCCGCCATTTTGGGAAAAACACTTTCAAACGGAAGTTATGATTATTTTCAAAGCTATAAAAAATCTATTAAAGCTTTGTAGGACTGTAGGCATAATGGCCCATCTTAGAGGCTAAATGCGGAATGCCTCGATAGATAGATCGGTAGAAAATTTCTCACTTTGTTTGCTTGGCCAAAATCCGATACCGGTGGTTACGTATGGCTATCTATCATCAGGAACTGCAAACGGGAAGTGCAAATAGGATTATGCAAATAATTTCTGAGATAACTGGAGGAGTAGGTTGTCTCTTGAGTCTTGCCACGATCTAGATTATAACTATCGTTTGGGATTTCGTTTGGATAATATACAAGGTGTTGCAAAAACGGTATACTAAGCCGAAACCTACATGTGCAGCATGGTATACCTAAGCCCGAAAATGAAATCAGAATTTTGCAACAACCTGTATAAGGCATATGACAAAACACAGATGCGATTTTAATTGATCCTTACCTCTCTCTTTCTGCCTATTTAATCTTTTGCGAGTAAAAAAAGACGGATACGAGGTAGTAGGGCGCCTTTTCAAAGTAAATAAATGGGACCTGAATAAATAGCCTTTCCCATTGACATCCCTCCCCCCTAAAGGTTGCATGGACTCAGCTGTTTAAACATTTTTACAATTCCAATACTTTCCGACACAAGTGAAGACAATCTATTAGATAATTTAAGAGATTTTCTGAAAAAGTTGGTTGAGGACTCACTGACAGAGCCTTTGGGAAATGGCGGTAGACTCATAATCTTAACAATCAACATCATTGAATAAGATTATCAAACAATCAATAATTATCAAATTATTGAATGTTTGATAATCTTACTATCAAACATTCTTGAATTATCGAACTTAGATATTTTATCATCGCTTAAGGCATATAGTAAAAAAAACCGGCCAAGTGCGAGTCGGGCTCGCGCACAAAGGGTTCCGTAGCAGCAAATATAATATTACAGTTAAATCAACCTATCTCAAAAACTATAAGAGATACTTTGATCAAACCAAAAATCGTTGAAAGAGTTTTAGAATTTTATACCCCGTAGTTATAAAAATAGAGGGGGGGGGACATACTTTTTACGACTTTGAGAGCTGATATCTCAAAAACCGTTCACTTTAAGAAAAATGTTTTTTAGAAAACTTTATATCATTTTAAAAGACCTTTCCATTGATACCCCACACGGGTAAGTACATCGAAAAAAAAATTTCATCCCTCAGTTACATGTATGGGGGGCCCCACCCCCAATTCTTTTTTTTACTATTTAGTGTCATATTTTTGTAGCGGTTCATACAACACATATTCCCATCAAATTTCATCACTGTAGTACTTATAGTTTCCGAGTAAATCGGCTGTGACAGACGGACAGACGGACAGACGGACAGACGGACATGACGAAACTATAATAAATAGACGTAGCCAAAATGGCAAAAACGGAACCCTAAAAATTACACACTGTATCTTTAGTATAGATGCTAAGTAACTTTATTGTTTAATTTCTACAATCATTTTACTAACTTACAATGTTTTAGTTACGAATGCAAGCAGCATAACAAGTCACATTTAAATGAGGTAATCTTAAATTGAATGTATTAAGAACCATTGTCAACCATGTTGTATAAACCTACTTTTTCATTCAGCCAGCAACAACAACCAACTTTATACTTTATTTTATGTCATTCGCATAAAATTTTAAAGTTATCTCCACATAGTTGCGGGGAAACCGCAATTCGGTGAACATTACGTTTATATTTGGTTGAAATTATCGTATTTCATGGCTTACCTACGTGGGAAATACAATTAATTCACTCTAAATTACACAACATAACATTTTCAACATTATTTTAGTTTTTATGAAACCGAAACTTTTTTAATTTTATAAAATCACCTGTAGGTATATTATGAAATATTTTTTAGTGAAAATGATGGGAAAGCAACGAATTTCTTTCATTCACATTGAAGACCAGGGATAATAAATATTTTTAAGTACTTATAGTGTCGTTATTTTTGCAAATTTATAAATGAAACCATAACTTCCAATAGGTATGCCAGTATTTTGGCGCGGTCTGGATGAAATTTGCAGTAACTAAAATATGTTCCGATTTACTGTTGTGACGTCGTTAAAAATAAGCTCTAAACACTTTAAACCGAACTGTAAACTCACTTGTCAATTTTGAAAGCAGGGCTTTAACACACGATTCTATTTCTCTCGAAACAAAGACCATTTGTGCTTCGAATGAAGTTGTACCGTAGTATTTTGATCAGGCACCGAGCACGACTAGGCGAAACGCAATCAAGCTTAGTGGAAACTTATTGTGCGATCAAAATGCTGGAATAGCAAGCACGTGACTAGGATCTCAACTTAATGGCCAAAAGTACGGGACTCGTTCACCAAGTTCTGTGGTACGAGGAATCAGCCAGCGGACTGAAAGTACCTAAAAGTACCTGTCGTATGTATCTGCAACGGGTGCAAAACACTATCGGTGTTACCACAAATTTATTTTATCCTAATCCTAACTAATATTATAAATGGGAAAGTAACTGTGTCTGTCTGTCTGTCTGTCTGTTACTCTTTCACGCCAAAACTACTGAACGGATTTGAATGAAATTTGGTATACATACGGTCTAGACCCTGGGAAAGAACATAGGCTACTTTTTATCCCGGAATTCCCACGGGAAAACTTTTTAAGGCGAAGTGAAGCGCGCGGGAACAGCTAGTAATTTATATTTCGAAGATCTCGGATTCGATCCTCGGCCGAGGCAGATACCGGGACAAATATCTGAGTTTAAACTATTTGTACTGTCTTGGGTGTTAATATATAGTAGGTTTATACTTTATAGGTATAATAATTGAGGAAAAACTTGCACCCGGTTACAGTCTTCCCTGGCACATTTGGAAGACTCTACATGCATACTTGTTTAGTTTTTAAGAAAATGTTGCTATGCCCAGCAGGGAGCTATGTTAAGGATACTTAATGTACAGAGATGTATGAACAGTGTAACAACAACATAGTTGCAATAATAAATGAATATGAATATGACTCTAAATCGGTTGCGAGTAGAGGAAGGCTGCTGCAAGGACAATCTTTGCAAGTGGGGCTATACCGTTGGTAACAACCTATGCGACTGTGGTACCGCCCCCAAGACTATGGAGCGTTTACTCTCCTGTCCCCTGTGCCCTTCCACCTGCACTTGGGAAGACTTACTCCAGGCCAACCAGAATGATATCAAAGTTGCTTCAATTTAGTCAGGACAAATTAAAAAAATCGCATGTTCACTGACACAAAACAAGAAGAAGATATAATAATTATGATGGATCTGTTGTGTAGATGTTATTATTTTCAACTAGCCGATACCCATATTAAGAATTTGGTTATAATTAATAATAGCACGGTTACAACAACTTTGTGACAAGTTATTTCTGTCACCTCTACCTCAAGGATTCCAATTTTAACTACATAAGTATTAACTTAACCCTTTTCTTGAATCGTACACTTTAGACCAACTGCTTTTAACCGCTTTAACATTTGGACTTTTCTTTTTTGTGTTATGGGCAGCCATTGTAAATTGTTGTTGATTGCTCGTGGTTAGAAACTAACTACTTAGCTAATTCGCTTAATTTATCATGTTGATTGCAACAACGGGTCTGATTTGAAAGGGTCTCGACTAATTCGTCGGGTGAGCGTATATTCGTAGTGAATGCGCGGGCAGGGGGTCACTCTATATGACAAAAAACTAAGTTTTTGCGCTTAGCAGTTTTTTAGTTTGAGCGCTGCTGCGCAAGCTACGACGCTATCTCGTTGCAATAAACGTGCCAATTGAACGACAAGCTCTTGCTCGTTAGTTTTTTGTCAGTATAGAGTAACCCTCCAGGCTTCACGCGCCTGTAAGCTTAAAGGTAGGCCACCGGCCGAAACCTAGTACGAACTAAACACAGGCCTCGACAAAACGGTCTCTAGTGACACTTCCACAAGCGGGCCGAGGCTAAAACACCCTGTATCTATAGGTACGTACCGCGGCCGCTTATACAATTTTAATCTGACCCGTCAGACTCACATGTTGGCCCTGACGTCTTGTTTACAGCAAACATTATTTATTCAGGTACGCCCCCAACCAGACCGCGGGTTTGTCCTCGTTATGACAAAGACTCACTTTGCTTCTTGTTCTACTGAGCATGGATAAAAATAAGAATATTATTTTTTCTTGCGTTATTTATTACACGTCATCTAATTTTTTGATTGATAGAACTGAAATATTTTTTTTTTAAATGCCCTGCCTATATGTTTTTTTAAAAATGAAACTTCGGGTAAAGGTGCCCTCACGCTTTAAACCGCGTCTACATTGTCTACGGGCGGTGTAGGCATTTCGTGCGGTTTCCATACAAAAACTGCGCCGCCCGCACCGCTGTTGTCGTAAACAGCTTCTTACAAATATACTAGAAATTTGATCCGGCTTGCATTATTATTATTATTAAATTCTTTATTGCACAATAGTAAATATGTACATAGGCGAACTTAATGCCAACAGCATTCTCTTCCTGCTAATCTTGAGTGTTGTGGAGAAAGTAATTGGTAGTGGGATAGACTGAGAGGAAAAGATAATTTGTTAAAATACCTATAACCACGTTGTGGATTCTGTATAGGTACAATCTTAAGGTCCAATAGGTCTCCGCTCTGTGTAGCGTCCCGGCCCCGCGTGGGCTCGTAAGTCGCATAAGTTTGTTGGCTTTACAGCTAATTACGGTCGCATCACACGAAAATCTGTTTTCATTCATGTCCTTTTTTATAATTTACCTACGTGGGGTCCCATGTTTTTGTTCCACGGCTTAGGTCATGTCAATGTGTGTTTTCAATCTGATGTTTGGATGGAAGTGTTGTGTCCGTGTGTGAAGTGTCAGTGCTTACAAGTGGATAGTTAAGATAATGTATCTGATATCTATTTTTAACTATTGACCGAAAAATATGGGTGTTATGAGTTTAACGTATCTGTATCTGTATTTGGTAGTATAGCTACTAAACGGGTGAACCGATCTCCGTTTTGTTTTTAAGGTGATTGGTAATTATGTGAGTGTTTTTAGCTATATTTTATCAAAATCGGCTTATCCATCCTTTCAAAAGATATACGTTTTTTGTGTTAAATGTCTGGGGTTTTTAACCTTGATTAGGTTTACTCTACTCACTCTCATTTGAATCTCCCCGGGCGATACAACGCGTCAAAAGTATCATTCAAACGAACGAATGAAATCCATTAGCCACACTACACACTGCACCGAAATCGCTAACGTGCTACGTCAGTAAAATTTTAATATAAACTAGATGGAGTGTCAGTGCAAAAGAAGCGTCACGGCAAATAACACCCACTTCTACCACTAAACTCTTATTTTGAATTAGTTCGATTAGATTTGTGACTTTATTCATTTATCAGTTTAAACTATATTCGGATTCTTTTGCTGTGTTTTTGTGACATGTAACACACCATCTTGTTCGTATATTGTTAATCTAAGTGCTACGTACATACACACACACCGCGAGTAACCTTTGACCACAGACAGACCGGCCCAACTTTTGTCAATGGGTAACTTTACTCGTCCGAAATTGAGACGTGCAAATACAATTTCCGGGAAAATTTCGCATATAAACCAAGGTGGGGGTTTATCAGTGACGTACCTGTTCGCAGGTCAATGTGCCCGACATACTGAGCTACTTAAATTATGCTACCTTATATGGAATCACAAAAACAGCTCATCCATGTAGTTTGCTAAGTTTATTACTATCAAATGGAACAGCAGATTATTAAATTTCAGAGTTGGTCCCCTAAAGCATTTCAGAATACCTATGGCTCATTTTTTTAGCTAGTTGACGAGGATTTCACTGATAAATTTCCATCATGTATAGGTACATACCCTCTTTACCTTTCGTTGTGTATTTTGAGTCCCGACTGTGCCTTTATTTACCTACTTTCGGGCAGGAAGCTACGGCTGCGCGGGAAGCGGCAAATTATGATAGGGAAGGAAGTTTTGCTCTCTTGCAAACACGGGTTTTGCAATATTATTCGAGTTCTTTGAATTGAATTTAACTCTGAAATAACCTAAAACATACCTTTCTTTACCCCGTTTGCTTGAGGTTCGGGTTTTTGTGAAGATATTTTATTCTATTAGGTAATAAACTTAGGCACCTACTTGTAGCCATCTGTGAAAAGTAAAAAAAATGTATAGGTATATGAAACATTAACAGTAATTAATGCACTAAACATATGTATATTATATTTAAATATAGTACCTATTTTACAGCTTACGTTATAAACTTAAACGCTGCTTAAACGACAAACATGCTCAATTATGCAATTATTAAAGCAAGCGTGTACGTTCGTACTGCGTTGTATATTATGCGTAGCGTAGCTTGCATTCCACAAGCATTAAATTCAATTAGTGAAACTGTATGTATGTTATGGAGTATATTAAGGAAAAAGCATTCTTATATCTTTCGTGCGCTATTTTACAAAATACGTCATGTAAGTTTGTAATAATTACTGTGTATACAATAAATATACTCTCTAAACATTACTTGAGCATAAAGAGGTCAAGTTTTGAAATATGTATGTATAAACTTAATACGCTGTGACTCTCACCATAGAACAAGGCGGACTCGGGTGAACCTGTACCTTCTCCACAAACTCCTCAGTGTATAATATAGTATATAAGTTTTATTAAAGATATTATATTATTAAAAGACATAGAAACTCAATTAATAACCTTGATGAAAATCATTACCCTCCTTCGGCAGTCAGGTAAAAAGATAGAGAGGACCTATTTAATCGCCGATCACAGTGCGGTTTATCACAGTGACACTATTCAACCATAAATCTGTGGTAGCAATTAAAAAATAAACTCGGTCAGAAAAGTTAGCGCGATTCAGTTTCAAATGAAACCACATCGTTAAAATATTACTGAAAATCAACTTTGGGGCCGCAGCTTAAAGTTTGAAGCAAAAATAATACTCCGGAGTGAGCCGGCCGACCTTTTCACCTCTGAAACTCGTGTTGAATACTGAAAAGATGCCATTTTAAATTTACCTGTTTCAATTTTTGTCATGAAGACTCATGGTGCTTACTGCTTATTGCAGAAGGATATCGTACCTATATAAATTGAAGGAGCTTTTGCTTTCTTTTGCCACTAAAGTTAGACAACTAGGTAGTTTACTTGACTAGATTTTGCGAAAAAAAAGAATGAATCCTGTTAGAATTACAAATAAATGTGAAAGTTTGTAAGTATGGATTTTTACTCTTTTTAACACTTTCACATAAATGTAATAAGTGCATAAGTGTACTTACTCGTAAGCTAGAGATGTTTTAAGACCCAGAATTTATACGTTATACCTAATATGCTATTTTTTTATTCCGGAACCCTCACAAGTGAATCTTCTAAAGCGAAGCATGACTCTCCGGTTAAAGCTTATTACACTAAACTTTTCTAATAAAATCTGAAAACCCACTCTGCGTTACTCTTGAAACTGTGCGTAAGAATAGTCACGCGGCTATGAGCCCCTAGGAATTTCATTACGAAATATCTGCCATTTCTTCGTGTTATCAATGCTATAGCAGCACATTTGGCGCGGTATTACATTTTTGATTATCTTCCTTCTACATCTATCGCTATGTCTTTAAAGAAGGTGATAGCTAGCAGGTGATAGTGGTTAAATCAGGACGTGGACCAAATGATTTATCTTTTGTAAGGACTGCTGTTGAATGTAGTGTCCAGCAGTGAAAGTACATAAATACCACAGCTATACTACGGCTTGTCACCATGGTGTGGTGAAATGTTGACTGGCCAATATGTTTTTTTTTTGCTATAAATTTGCGTGAGCGTAATTTGTGGGTATGAATCCAGTTTTACAGTTGCTTTATTGTGTGCCAAATGTATACTGTATCAATTCTTTCCTGTATCTTAGCGTCAATTCACACGTACCACACCCACACCATGTCGCAGCGACAAAATGTGGTCAAGCTGTGGTTACGTGTGAATTGTGTGACAGCGGCTTTTTGCAGTTGCGTTGTGGCAGCGACAAAATGTCGATGTGGTTGCGTTGCCGCTGTCATTGCGTTCGTTGTATTACGTTCTTGTACCTAACTTTGTATTACGTTCTTGTACCTAACTTGTATTACGTTCTTGTACCTAACTTATCTTTTAAATGTTATCGCTGGTTAAAAAAAATGTACGTAAGTTATTATACCTATTTCATATAAAATTGTAAAATTGGTAGTTTCTAGCTATACCTAAGTAAATTTACTCGTAATTATAATATATGTAACTCTGCATGTTATCTGAAGGGAGGCGCCGAGTGCCATAGTACAGGGCTTTCCTAGTTTGGTTACTCGGCGTGTCTTATTATACTTATTAAATAAAATAAAGTTACGATACACCTAATTACAGTAAGCCTAATGCGAGTATATAAATTAAGTATTTATAATAGCCTACCTTAGCTTACTAAGATAAAAATGTTAAGTTAAGTTAAGTAAGTTACACAATAAATTTCTTTATTCTTTATTCTTTATTGCGATGTGGTAACCACGTCGTCGTGTGCAGTTAATATGGAAAACAGGTTGCCGCGGTGCCGCCGCCGCCTGGCGGCGTTGCCGTTGCGATGTGGTTGCGTTGTGGTTGCGATGTGGTTGCGATGTGGTTGCGATGTGGTCGTATTACACAGGTGGTCAATAACAACGGCAAAATGTGGCACGTGTGAATTGGATTACTTATTCATTGTCAATACAAAATCTACGCCCGACCACATCGCGTGGTTGTGGTGTGGTTGTGGCTGTGGTGTGGTTGTGGTACGTCTGAATTGACCCTATTCTGAGCAGATATAAAAATAAGACAATAGGGCTGCGGATTATCATACGACGCTGTCATTTCGTGCGCTCGGCCTCTAGTTTCGTCTGATTGTTTGTGTTCTCGTTACGGTTATTGCGCTTTAGTAGGTGCTTTAGTTGTTATTAGAGGAGATAAGCGGTGGTGGTAAGGAGTAATAGGTAATACCTAGAATATGTTCGCTTTTCGTATCCTTAAGGGGCTTTTTAGGGTCGTACAGTTTGGTTGAAACAACTTGTTAATTCTGACGCTGGCAGCGATTAGATACAATTCTGTACAGTGCGCCAAACTTATCTATTCCGGTGAGAGCTAACTAAATTGATCCATATCTCATTTCTTACTAATGAATTGTATATTGTAAAAGATTAGATGGGTTTATTAACACCGCAAGAGCGAATTAACAATACGAGCAAACTTAAAATCTTATAGTATTAAGAAATATTAGACATTTATGTACGCTGTCACCGGAACAGATAAGTTTGTGGCACGTTACCTATGCATTCTTTCAGAGATAGTTGGTTATTTTGACAAAGCACAAAAGTGTTCTCATTTATTCGATACTAACACAGAACCTCAATTTATAAAAATGTGTACTAGAGTCTGGCTACTGACAGCGTGTACTGAAAAGAGAGATAATTCAAAAAAACATATGTGGTATCACTGTCTATTAAAGGTAGGTGTAGTATAAAAATTATTTTGATACTTGAGTATTTTTTTAAACTAAGACATTCCATTTGACAGTGATGAAAATCTAAGCGGATACTTACAATTTCTGCTGACTGTACCGAGTATAAAAATCTTCTTTTACTTTAAAAGTTTTCAGTACTTAAGTATCTGTTGCGACGGAAATGAGTTCTTAATTCGCCATAATGACTACACGCTGCGATGGCGAGGCAATATACGAAGTATATTTTCCGTGCGGGGTGCCCTATTTAAAATTACTCCCGCTGTAAAGCATTCAATTTAATCAGGAAACTACTATACATCTATTTATATTAATTATGCTGTTGGGATTTCCATGCCTTATTTATGAATCAAAATATATGCAAATAATGCAATGGACAATGTCTTTCCTTGGATTTTACTCGTACATAAGTAGTAATAGACTATGTCACAATATTATGTTATTATGTTACTATATTTTGGTAAGAACTTAAAAACCCGACTCGCCACGAAGACAAACGCGCTATATAATCTGTATTTAAAAGAGCAGTATTCATTTTTGCAGGCCAGTGTATAATAAAAAAAAAACACTTCTTAATATCAGCAAAGGCTATTTTGTTTTTTTTTATTTGCAGCGTTTCTGAGGCATTCCGACAGACTTTCAGACTTGTTTTCAGCGTACTAAAGTTGCCTATTGCACTCTATAAATTTGAAAGAAATGAAAAGATCCTTTTGAATTTTGCATCTGTATTCCAACCGGCATTGGCCTATACTAAATGTAGGCCAAATTAAGAATATTCAGTTCACTGCACTTTTATCCTTATTGGTTCGTGGCTGGTACAACAGAAGAATAGGGTGTATCATGGAAATGGAAGACTCGTACTTACACATTTTTACTAACGACAAGTAATGGCTGCTTACATAGGCTGTTTTTAACAGTATGAGGTTTCCTCACGCATGCGGGATTGCACGCCATTTTCCCGCGTCTCGCGTGCATATTCCACGCATTACAATGATACTTGTATGAACGCGTGCGGGGCAATCCCCGTTATTAAATCCGCATGCTGTTAAAAACAGCTATATTGAGGTCTACCTACATCCCGCACAAATGAGAACAACTATCCCACAGTTTCTAGCGCAAGAGTCCTCAACCCCACATTAATAAGGGCTGCGTGATCGTGACAAATGCACCTGACGGATGATAAGCAACCGTCCTGGAGCACGTCATTAGTACGAGCGGGCGACTCCGCTAATTGGGCGCCCCTCGGCTAGAGCGAGGAGCAGCGCTCGTGTGGATGCGGCCTTACAAGGGTGTTGGGAGCAAGTGACCATGTGATTGATACTTTTCAACTTTTTAAGAAGAGTGGTAACGTTACGACAAGTTATAAGCTTCATATTTTTGAGGGTTTAAAACGGTAGGTCGATAGTTTTTAACCGTGCAGTATAGCTTTGCATTCAGGGTTTATGTGGTTTAGAAATGAAGTTTAAACATCGGCAACGTTATTAACTGCCAATTTTGGTTGGTTTGTAACTTTCAATGTGTCAAAATAGTATGAAAGTAACTACCAGTCATCGGTAGATAGAGTTATAGAAACTGGTCTAAATAGATATGTGGGGACAGTGTCATAAGTGCTAGTTTTTGACACCGATACGAAAAAAAAATAACGGCAACTTAAATAGCATGAGCAAATTGGATGAGATAAAAACGGGAAAACATTTGAAAGCGAAACAAAACGACAGGAAGCGCAGTTTTAAACATCTGCAGCGGACATTCATGTGTAATTTTCTTTACGGAGGCATTCTCCAGCACGTTCTTACATAGAAGCAGGAAAAATACGCTTTGTATACGAAACAATTTAGCCTGACCTACTGTCTCTGCCTCAGCTCTGGTTGGATGCAAATAAGTCTCACTGGAACCTGTAGTACAGTGCCCTGAAGAGAAACCTGACACTCCTGGACAGACATTGCTACTGAGAGGTTTCATACAGACGCGCCATTGTAATTATTCAAATTGACGATTTATACTATATGTAGATATTATTAACCGAGTCAAAAAGACTACACGAAAAGCCAGCATTTTTATTTATACTTAACTTACCGAAGTCTTTTTGTAACAAAATTCGTTTTCTCTAACGACCTTCCACTTATTTATTTAACGATTTATTTTCGAAACACCGACGACATAAATAACCTGATAATCTTTGAAGTTTCAAACATTTTCTTGTTCCTTTACATCTTGTTATATCTTAAATTGGGCGCTAAGCGGCCGAATTGCGTAGATAGGAAAGTTGAATTCAATTTGGTCGGATTGTAACGGTTGGAGATGTAGGTAAACGATTTTAAAATTGAACTCCTAAAGATAATATCTTCATAAAAAATACTCATCATTAGACTCATCATAATATTCACATAATTTCTGCACATAATATTTTTGAGGTACTTATTAATACATAAAACGCTCTCCAATGAATAAAAATAATATTTTCTTTGGCTTAAATTATTTGGCTTGTAGGTACTATACTTACGAACTCCTTATATTCCATGATACTTAGGTACTAATATTACAACCATGCGATTTTATGAATCCCAAAATTTGCTCTTGCTTTCCTCTGGGTATAAAATATGAGCCTATGTTGAATATTTAATAGAATAGTGACCACTTAGGTAGTTGTTGGTCACTTAACTATCGAAATTTAACCACAGGTGTGGATACTGATAGGTTTTCAGGAATAATTAATGTTTTGTGTCATGTCAGCGTAAGTAGAAGATCATCTATAATAGTAGGTATTTTTATATACAATCTACAGGTAGGACCAAATAGCAATTCAGAACGTCTGTAGTTTTGGTAAAACTTAACTTAACTTATTTAAATGGTGTGTACATGTATAATATTGGGCAATGAAGAAAGAAAGAAAGAAAAACAATTACCTAATTGGAAACTTTGACAAAATATTAACGTTTTTAGTTGGTTGGTTTTTAGTTGGTACCGTTTTTGGTTTGTCCTGAGGCTATGTTACAGTATGTACTTCAATGTTGAAGAAGGCGTCATTAAACGAGTATTTTCCATGAATGAGTTATTTGGTAATTTTCTCAGTGGAACCTTTTCATTGCCCGTGAGTGTATATGAAACTGTACAGGAACTTCAACAAATGCTGAACAGCCTAAACAAAGCTTCACGCCAGGTTGGCCTCGGGATGAACCTGGATAAAACTAAGGTTATGTATAATAGCTACGTTCTCCCGTGTCCTTTAACTGTTGATGGCATTACCCTAGAAGTTTATTTATTTATTTATTTCAAATAAGGAGAAATTAGAAGTTGTTCAACAATATGTCTACCTTGGACAGACTCTGCAGCTGGGTAGCAACAACTTCCAATTAAAGGTCAATAGAAAAATACAGTTGGGCTGGGCAGAATTAGGCAAACTTCGTCAAGTCTTCTCGTCGCCCATACCACAAAGTCTCAAGACGAAAGTCTTTGATCAGTGTGTCCTACCGGTTATGACCTATGGGCTGAAACGTGAAATCCTACAGTGGGACTGGTTCACAGCGAGCTATGGAAAGAGCTATGCTTGGAGTCTCTCTGAAAGATCGCATCCGGAACGAAGTAATCCGACAGAGAACTAAAGTCACCGACATAGCTCACCGAGTTAGTACTAGTAGAGAGTTAGAGCGAGTAGCTTAAGTGGCAGTGGGCTGGTCACATCTGTCGAAGAACCGATGGGGTAAACGTGTTCTGGAGTGGAGGCCGCGACTAGGCAAACGTAGTGTGGGACGCCCTCCGGCTAGATGGGGTGACGACTTGCGAAAGGTGGCTGGTTATGATTGGATACGAAAAGCTAAAGATCGCATCCAGTGGCGTGCTTTGGGAGAGGCCTACGTCCAGCAGTGGACTGCTATAGGCTGATGATGAGTGTATATGAAAATGTAATATATGTCACAGTCAATTAGTATTGCACCGTTTTAACAGGAACACTAGAAGGATCTTTATAAATGCTAGCGACAAGGAAATGCAACAATGCCTATTGGCTTACTGTAGATCGTTTAGATCTAGCAACTAGCACACACGTTGCTATCAAACGAGTCAGGTGCAGAATGCAGATATTGCCATTCTAATAGAGGTATACAGTTACATTGAATATCAGAATGGCATAGAATAATCGGAATTCCGGCGTTTCTGAGACAATGTGATATATAATGTATTTTTTCTACTTGTCGTAGATTTGAGCCATCTTGGAGTGTCTTTTAATTTGATATATTTAAAAACTAAGTTATAAAATAAAACATAATGACAAATGAAATACTTCCAAGCAAAAATGATTGATTTCATAATTAAAACTTTTATTTTGGTTTATTTGATTACTTAATAGTATTTTAATTAAAAAGACACACAAATATTGTTTACCTTTTTCGCCAAATAAGAATGAATACAGTATACATCAGTACTGGTTTATAGCTTCTATTTCAATTAAAAAAAAAAAACACGGGACATACATGAGTACTGGATTATAGCTTCTATTTCAAATCAAAATTTTCAAATTTAATTTTCATGTATGTCACGTTGTTAGAAAGGCCGGAATTTCTACTCAATAATTGAAGTTTTATTTTATCATTTATAAAAAAAATTAAATTATAAACATTCTATATTCTTCGTTTAGTATATCAACCTGGATGTAGGTATATTGTTGTCCCGTGGTTGGTTCGTTAGGTCGCAGAGATGGCAGAAAATCGATCCATAGCCCGCGGCCCGCTCCGCAGCGGTAAATCAATTTCACTATAGCTGTAGCTTTTCACTATAGCTACAGTATTTCAGAATTTGCATGTCCGCGGCATGACACAGCGTAACTTCATTGAAAAACCCCGTAGTTTGTTTATGTATAAAGGTAAGCGCCCACCTTTCGGTATTTTAACTATCGGACTAAACGGATTTTCATGAATGTATGGAGAAACGGCGTCGGCAATGCCGATGAAGTGGACGCACTTGTGTTAATTTCTGTACAAAGATTACTTAATGCGATGCATCCGTTGCGTACGATACCAAAAGGTGGGCGCTTATCTTTAGGAGGTCATAATTACAAGAAGAAATTTCAGGAGTAAAAATAATGAGTAAGTATTTAGGGCAGGTTCTCATGAATCTCTCTTTGCATAGGCTCACGGTGACCGACATCGGATCATAATAAATTGTTTTTCAGTTTAAGCGTGGAAATTGAAAGTTACAGAAATGGAACGTTACTTTAATAATATTTTCGTTTAAGGGCCCGTACAGGGTGACGTGCCGCGCCAATTTTGGGTTTTCAATGCTCTTCACACAGCACACGCAGTGACACGCACACATGTAAGATTGCACAGTGGGTCGATAAACTTTTACTCGCCAACTTTATTGACAATTATTTTCAAGTAGTGATTTGAGGGTAAGTTTAATTTTTAATTACACTGGTAAGCACCAGGAAAGAGTAGAAATTAATAGGGGTGCCACTTTTCTCCATACTCGGAACCCGATTAGATTTCTAAACAAATGTGGTATTTACTTGTAGAAAGGTAACTACAGGTATTAAAGTGTAGATAATAAGTTATACTAAGGGTATACTAAGCCGAAAGGGGATGACTCAAGGGGTCATTCTGAACAACTTTAGTTCTACGAGTTTTGCAAAAGCGCGAAAAAAAAATTCGTTTTCCATGGTAAAAAGTCACGTGTCAACAAAGTTTCTATGATAAAGGTTTTTTTTGGTTAATTTTTAAAACTCGTAGAACAAAAGTTCAGAATAAGTCTCACTTGTTTTAACCCGACTGCCGAAGGAGGAGAGTAATGTTTTTTGATTGTATATATGTATGTTTGTAAGTATATTTTTTGGTGGCAGAATAATATTTTTTCATATTTTTAGAGTTTCGTACCTCAAAAGGAAAAAAGCAACCGTTATAAGATCTCTTTGTTGTCCGTCTGTCTGTCACTGCCCTTTTTCTCAGAAACGGGTAAAGATATCAAGCTGATATTTCGCATAGATATGAGGAGTACCCAAAAAAAATTGGGGTACTCCCTCTCCCATACAAGTAAATTGGGGCTGATATTTTTTCCGGTTATTTTGATGGTGTAGGTAGGGTATCGTTGAATAGGTCTTTTAATATAATAGGTATAAAAAAAGGTTAAGATATAATTATTTGGCTTTTACCCTTAAATTTGGGGACCACACCATAGACAAATCCTAATTAAAAAAATGATTTCAATAGATGGCGTGATTTTATGTTGGGTAACTCAGAATAAGAAGTGATGATATCTCAGAATAATAATGGTTAATGGTGCTATTCCGCTGAGCATCGAAACCGGTGGGACGCTAAAGAAAAGTGGTCATAGAAATGCACCAGGGTAGACCCTGCTCCTAGAACAAGGCATGAGTTTGTGATTTGTGTGCGTGAAAAGCGAAGATGGAAACTTTGAATATTTTCTTGATTGTTTTATTATTGATGCAATAACATATAATTAGTATTATTCTGAGTTACCCACCGAAGTCACCCCGTGGCAGGTTGACTAGATAGGTACTTTTGCAAATCACGCCATATATCGTTGTTTTTATTAGTGGCTACTGTCTATAGAAGAAATTCCGTCATTGACAATTTTACGTTACGAATGAATTTAGTAAACCCAGTAAACCTAACTAATCCAGAGGAAACCTAAAATATCTTTCTCTCTCTCTTTGGAAAACATACTTAATAGCCCAAACTCGATTCTATTCTATTCTCTGTGGGGGTGTAAGTACCTGCACCTGGCTCTCTCGAGTGGAACCTTTGTGTATATCCCCAAGGTCTAAACTGCCTTCCTAAGCTTGAACCATTTCCCACCACGCTGGTCCACTGCGGGTTGGTGGGTTCACATATCTAGATGTGCTAAATCTAGATATGCATCCTCACGATGTTTTCCTTCACCGTTAGAGCGATGGTATACATTGTACTTAAGTTAAAAGAACTCATTGGTACATGTCAGCGCCGTGATTCGAACCCGCATCTCTTGCGTGAGAAGCGGGCGCTTACCCGACTGAGCTACCACCGCGCCCAAACTCGATGCTTTTAGCTATTAAATCTTTGAAATAAAATTCAGTCACCTCCGTGTTACTGCCCTCATCAGATCCTCACGAGACCATGCCTCAACCAGCACCATGAGACTGTGTTTTTGAATCCTAACCTAATCTTCCTACGTATTGTCATC
This sequence comes from Plutella xylostella, assembly GCF_932276165.1. NCBI lineage: Eukaryota > Metazoa > Arthropoda > Insecta > Lepidoptera > Plutellidae > Plutella > Plutella xylostella. The sequence goes on along the minus strand of NC_063984.1, from coordinate 1,166,575 downwards.
ACTTAGATCCATTCACTATATTCCTGCTCCTCATCCCAGGGCCGTGGGGACCGGAGGCACGTCAGCTTTTTAAAGACATCAGCAGCAGACTAATAGAAGTCTCAAGGGACCCTAGGGCTGGCACTTACCTATCACAAAGGCTAAGCATCGCTATATAGCGGGGTAACGCGGCCAGCGTCTTGGATACCCTACCCGACAGTGGCAGCGATCTGGCCAGCATCTTCTTTTTAGTTTAATTTTATATTAGTTATAGTTTTAGTTAGGCATTAATAATTATAATTTAATCAAGAAGTACCATGGACTTAACTAATAAAAAACATTATCATTTAATTTATTGAATATAGTATAAGAATTATGCTTCCTCAATTTCAAATCAAATTATGTTGGTGTCATAAAAGTTGAAAAAGTGCAATGACAACCAATGTGCAGTGATTTTGTGTCTGTACACAATTAGATCGCGAGCTGTCAGTGCCGCCTAAACCGACGTGACCCTTCTTTGGAGGCCACCGGCCGACTGAGTCAAACGTCGCTTGTGTTTATGATTTTATAACACAGAAAGCCGCCATAGATATTTGTATGAAGATTTGAGGGAAAAAAATTGCTCAAGTTTGGGATTAATTTACACAAAATAGGTGTGTGTTTATTAAAAAACAAGGTATTTAGCGCCTAGTCCAAGCATTTATCTTTATAATTTGATAAGAATCATATGAAAATTCTTGATAATTACGACACAGTTGTTACAATACGGGAGTGTGATTTACTGGTTTTTCGTAATTAATTTACAGTTATCCATAAGCATTTACTTAAATTCGAATGATTCAGCACCTAGCTAGACTCTTCGGCTACCTGTGTGATTTTTTTCAAGGCTGTAGAGCATCATTTACTACATAATTCTATGACAATGCCAACCCTCGATTGCCTATTGCGGACCCTTAATTATGCTGGTAGTTATTGTTGTTTTATGAATGATATAACAATAACACACCCATAATTAATTATGAACTTAATTGCACGTTTCAACAGCTGTGCTATTGCAGTATTATCGCACTGTTATAAAAACGTAGCTACTTATTTATATTGTACTTCGTCTCAATTCGTCTGTATGAATGTTGTTTTAGTGTATGTTTGATATTTTGTATTGTTCAATACTTATGAGCTTTAGAAATAGCACATAATTTCTGTCTCAAAACTGCACTTTATGTAGCTATCTGTCAACGGGGCAAGTTAGTTCCAAGCCGTTTCCACTACGTAGGTACCTACACAAGGGGAAATTTCCAGTGAATTGGTGGAAATTAGTTGCCTCAACCCGTTCTCACCGGGAACAGATTTACTTTGATGACATCTCCGACAAATTTTCAGCGTGTTTAAATCACCTCTTTGAGTGTTTATTAAAATGTAAATGTTCTTACTTTGCCTCGTTGGGAGAGATTATTATTTTGACAAATTAATGTTTAATTACAAGTTTTTAAATACGTTTTGAAGAAAATATTCTAAGAGTTTCACGGATTTGTAGGCGATTGAGCTTAAATTTTGATCCACCAGTATAATTGTAAATCTGTACTGCACACAATAAATAAAATTATACATGTAGATTTTTCCAAAACAGCTAAAATAATATTCCATGTCAATAAACACTTTGAAAAAAGAACTAAGTAGGTAATAAAAGATACAAGTAATAGGTACCAACGAAAAATTATGGTATTGCATGTGTCTAACTAACTATTATACGTTTCCTACGAAATCCTGTATGGGTAAAACATGCATTTACTTAAAACTTTTTTTTAAATTAGGTACTCTCATATCTCACGAATAGATATTAGGTAGGTACTTGTTGCACATTGTTGAATATTGTTTTGACAATCAAGTTCAAACATATAAAATAATATAATCATTACATAAATCTTTTTTTTTTCCTTTTTCATTTGCATTTGAAATGCGGCTGCTCAGTATATTTTCATACGAATAAATATTCGTGTTTCGTTCAGAAAACAAATCCTTACCCTACCGCGTCTGAATATTTCATACGGCGAAATGATTTACCTAATACAATACGAAGCAATACGGTTGTTTAGTTTTAAAACTGCTTTTTTTATTGGTGAAAAATATAAAATAGTCCACAAAAAATATAATTTTGTTGATATAGCCAAGGTTATTAAGCCATAATAATTTTGACAAAATTGGGTGGACAGATAAATACAAAACTATCGTCCGTCTCTCCAGACCATTTATTAAATTAAATTATATCATATAAGTAAATATTATGTTTTGTAGTCCCTTGAGGCTGTGAAAAAATCAATCTGATATTATGTTTGCGAAAAATTAATGCATAATTAGGTACAATAACGTTGCAAAAGAACGGCAAAAATAATATTTAACCAATTTCCCAAAGTCATAGTTGTATTGAATGAGCCTCTGAGTCACTATCTTTCCCAATATCCGTAACACCCTATTTCAGACTTCCTTTTTAACTTTTCCCTGCACCCACTTACTGGATTTGAGGAGTGCTGAAATATTTCACCTGTATGTATTTATATGTCCTATATACCTGTATGTATCCCTAAACAACACACTCTGAAATGTTCGTAAAAATTGATTGTGCGTATTTATCAAGCGGTGGCGTTGCGCGCTCTCAACAGAATTTCGATTATTCTGCCCATTGGTTTGGACAAGTTACTGGCCGATGCTGTACGCCATAAACCTACGTTCTGATGACAAACCATATTGACTAATCGGTAACGGATAGTGTACATCAAAGAAAATAGGGTTTTGGGACATCTTTAAGGTTCTTGGATATCTGAGCTTCAGGCTATTGTTATAAATTGTTATCTAGATGCAAAGATGCTTAGGTATAGTCAACATGAAAATCGTCATGGTTACATTACATATGCCTACTTTAAAATACATATTCTCTAATTTTGAAAAAATATAAAGTCACTGAGTAGAAAGACATACTAATAAAATCATATCAGGTCTATATAACTTTGAAAGTTATATCAAACCGAGGCGGGTGGAAGATGCTAAAGTTAGAAATAGTTCGCAACTCACTTACTTAGAAATTACTAATAGAAAATTCCTTAGAAACATGCTCTTACGTGATATCGATCGGCTACACGTATTATACTTAATAATTCCTTCAATCTTGATATATGTAGTATCAAAGGTACGTCATATTATTATTATAATATTCACATAGTCACTATAACACCATACATTAAATCGTTCCAAATTTGTGGTTAGCGGTGTTTCTATTCTGGCTGTGAATTAAATTAATATTTGTTCATAAGCCTCGTAGAAAGTATTTCCAGGGCTTATTTTGAATTATAAATAATAATTAACGCATATCTGAAATGTAGAAAAATATTACACCGGAGCATACATGTTGGTTGAGTTGGTATTTAAAATTATAATGGAATGTTATAATTTATTACGGTTTCAGAATGGGTCCTATAATGAAAGTTACTCACTACTTACCTACATAGGGTACATGGACTTATAGTACAGACGTTTACTGACAAAATTCCAACCTGTTTATCAGGATCGTGGCAAATGTTGTTTGAGAACAACTATAAAAGTCATTATTTAAAACACTTTATGACCATGATTCAAACCCAAGCCGCAAGTAGCAAGAAAACATATAAGAAATTTTACACGATGTACAGTCAGCTGCATAAGTAGCTATATACACTTTTGTACCTTGTCAATCTGAAACCACATATAAATTCATCGAAACACACAAGGATTGTTTACCTTTTGTGCCGAATAAGAATGAATGCTTTTTGTGATAACTTCACTGGTGTGTGATGTGTGATAAACTATTTAATTCTATTTTAAGTAATATTAAGAAACACTGTATGTTTTCTTTACCAATAAAAAAAAATGATACATTGACGGTTCGTCAGTTTGACAAGGTACAGAAGTTTATAGCTACTGATGCAGCTGACCTTACCTTTTTACACTCAGAAATTGTTATAACTCTAGCGGTAGAAAATGTAACATACAAATATTCTCTGAAGAGAACAACATCTTTCGCGGTCTCATAGAGAATAAATAGCGGGAATCCACGAGGCGCAATACACTTAGAGATGGGTCTGACTCGCCCCGCGCTTCCAACACTTAATTACTTAAGATTTTACCGGAGGTCTTATGTACTTATATCTATCACGATGAATTTTGCCCAGCGTTCTTCTTATTGCCTGTTTCAATAACTATATCTATCGATAGCTGACAGTTACTTTATTACGACTTTGACAGAGTGAAACTTTTGATGTGTCAATATCGTTTGATAGTAGGTAACTATCACTCTAAAACTCTAAAGTATGTGAGTTAATGTATATTGCTAATATTTTGTGACGGCAGTGGTTGAATTGGAAAGCTTTAGGTAAACTTTCAGTCACGACTGCTGTTAATTAAACAAACTACAATCATCATGCTCTCGAAAAAATCGAATCAACAAGTGTTTTGTTATATTAGGTAATTTTAAAGTGATCGTGATAGGTGTAAGGACAAGTTAATACGGCCCCTGACTTATGTGACTGTGTGAGCTCTATCTCGGGCATCGTTTGGACTCGCAGAATTTACTATATTCATGATGTGACTCGTTTAGCTTTGAAGCCATGTGGCTTTGAAACGGATGCAGAAAACGTAATGTCTGGGTACTGAATAATTTCTTTTGTTTAACTTAGGTACGTCGTACGGGGCATGAATCATGATTCAATTGTTTTTAATAGTTGAAAGTCGCGTTTTATTAAATATAAAGAATGTTAAAAAGGGTGTAGTGTTTCTGAACAACTTTTGCTTTGGGACTTTTGGAAATTCTCAAAAGTGTAGGTTTTTTGTTTCTAATGAGGATCTTGTGAATGTTTACTATATGTAGACTTTTTTTCTTAATGATTTTACTAAAGTTAAACAACTACCAGCTTTTTTTTGTTTTTTTTTTTCTTATAATGCCACCGATACTTTCATAATATATTTAGACGTTTTCCCCTTTTCATTTGGAAAGGTACGGGTAATTGGGTCTAAAAATAGGCAGGTGTTTTTGGGCCCGATTGATGTTACGCCGCTGTATGGGACGTGATTAGGTCTCGGGTCAACGAACTGTGATTAATCCTTGGAAATAAAAATAAACTTCTGTTTGTGCAAGCTAAAATATAATAAAGTACTAACGTGACTGGGTAATACTTTCACAACGATGACAAACCCTAGTGCCTAGTTCTAGCAGAGGGATCCTTCAGTGCCTGACTTTTGTTTCCACCCTGTATATTCAGTCGATCTATTCTATTATATTCTCTGTGGGAGTGTCAGTACCTGCACTTGACTAAGTTAGATATATTCAGTTGATCTTCTTCTGTCGCTAATCTTCGCTGTCTACAGTGTGTCATGACCATGACATGATTTTCACTAACAAGACTTTTTCAATTTTAGGTAGCGTCAGTCCTCTATCTTCATACTTCCACGGCTGTAACTTGGGGGGGTCACTCTATATGACGAAAAACTAAGTTTCGGAGCGCATGACTCTATCTCGTTGTATGTAAACGTGCCAATTGCACGACAGCTCTCGTTCGTTCATTTTTCGTCAGTATAGAGTAACTTTTGGTCCTTCATACGACTACATAAGACTGCTCATAAATTCCGTGCGTGCGTGACTGTGAAGGAAAGTTGAGTCTTTTGCTTTAACGGAGGAGGTCCCGTGATTATTCTGACAGGTCGGGAAATTATATCTTTACGACTGTGATCCTGGAGGGCCTCCCTCATTTAGAGGTTACTCTGCTTGACAGCAGCTTAGTCGTAAATCGTACCGTTAATGCCAGGGATATAGACTCATATATTACCTTATATGTATATACCAACTAGCTGTTCCCCCGCGCTTTGCTTCGCCTTAAAAAGTTTTCCCGTGGGAATTCCGGGATAAAAGGCAGCCTATGTTCTTTTCCAGGGTCTAGACCATATGTATACCAAAATTCATTAAAATCCGTTCAGTAGTTTTGGCATGAAAGAGTAACAGACAGACAGACAGACAGACATACACAGTTACTTTCGCATTTATATTATTAGTTAGGATACATGTTGAGGCTACGATAATTATTAAATTTTGCTGTATGCCTAATATGATGTATTTTATTTTTATAATAAAAAAAAACTTAGCACTTTGTAGAATATAGAACATAACAATCGCTAAGTAGTTATAGTCTGAAATAAATATTGTTCTCTTATTAAATAACTATTCATTTCATCAGCATTTTATACAGACTAGTCGTAGGTACTAAAAGCTGTTTTGTATTTCAAAGGAAACTCCATTAAGTCTTTTAGAATATATTTTACAGCAACTGCAACATAAGCACTGCCTTTTTCAACACTGAAACTTTACAAAGGAATAACAAATCTACAAAAAAAGAACTTTCAGACTTAAAACTCATGAAATGTTTTCTTTATTATTAACCAGGTAGTTATTATTCTTTAAGTTATGCTTTATTTTGCCTTTAAAGATATGAAATCGTGTTGGCGTGGGAATTCATGATAATAAATTATTATAGGCTTGCACCACAGCTACCTCTAATACTATTTTTTTTAACTTTCATAGGTCGCCTTTTTGAACTGTTTTCCATTTTAGGTTTAATTTTTTTTTAATTTCTGTTTTCGTGAAAATAAGGGAGATTGTAAATGTAATTTAAGTAATGTACTTAAATCAGTGCAAACTGTTACTATGTTTATTTAAACACAGAGGCGGAAACATAGAAAATAAACTTTTTTTCTCATTCATAAAATAAAGGAAGGATAGTGATACCTAGCAAAGAAAAGCAAAACTCTTTAAGATATAAATCGTGGGAAAAGGCACACACCGCTGATAATACTTCTTGAGGAAAGACACGAAGAGAGATGAAAAGGCTTTCGACGAGTTTCAGCCGCACGAGTTCTTTCATACACTTATGGGATTTATCAACGATATTTTTAATACAAACTAGATGGAGTGTCAGTGCAATAGATACGTCTTGACAACACCTCACTTCTACCACTGAGCCTTATTTTGAAATAGCTGTTCCACTTCGCCTTAAAAAGTTTTCCCGTGGGAATTCCGGGATAAAAAGTAGCCTATGTTCTTTCCCAGGGTCTAGACCGTATGTATACCAAATTTCATTTAAATCCGTCCAGTAGTTTTGGCGTGAAAGAGTAACAGACAGACAGACAGACAGACACAGTTACTTTCGCATTTATAATATTAGTTAGGATTAGGATTAGGACTAGTTAGGATTAAGTAGTTCGGTTAGGTGTGTGACTTTATTCATAGGTATAATAGTTGTCATTGGGTTGAAATTAAAACGGTTTGGCAGTAAAAAAATTCGGATACTTTTTAGCTTTGTTTTTGTATGTGATATCTAGTTAGCATATCGTCAATCTAAGGGATTTATTATGTCTACAGGCAGGCACATTATGTGCCATGAACATTAGGAAATCCCATTAGTGGTTAGAAAGCAGTTGCGTGAAAGACTATTATTATCCGTTCATCTAAATATTATAAAATCATAATGTAGGTATGATAAAATAATAATGTTTTTTTTTTAATTTATTTATTTAACTCGTTATTGTACAAATATAACAAATGCTTTTTGTATCCATAAAAAAATTGCATTATTAAAGATTAATTAAGTAGGTAAGTATGATACAAAATTGATTTAAAATTCATGCATAATTATTGTATTAATTAATATACATACAATATAAATAATTTTAATTCTGGCTTCAGGCAGTCCTGAGAGCAAATTTATACGGAAAAATGGTTGCACACGACTACTTTGTATCCGTCCCATTTATTATAAAATGCAGAATATAGATACCTATGTAAATCCGATTTATAAGACTCTCAAACTTCCTTCGTAATTCTTAAGAAATAAGGAATTTAAGTACAATTATACCACGTGCTCTTACGGTGTACAAACTTACCAGATGTGTACCCTAAGTGTATTGAGCTCATTCCAAAACGGTGCTAAGGCTCGCGACCTATAACGTGAGTGCAAATGTACAGAAAAATGTAAAAAGAATAGTAGAACCTTTTGAAATCGTCCCGTTTTTTAAAAGCCTATTTTAGTTTGATACGGAATGGGACATTTATGCAAATCTGACATTGTAGCTCTCAAATTGATGGATTGGAATTTATTTGTTGTTTTTATGTTCAATGCTCGTTTAATCCTAGGCATCTGTGAAAATGAAAATCAGTAGTTATACATTTCAGATTCGTTACATAAAAGTATATGCGTTTCTTCTATGCAATTATTGTACGAAGAGCTAGAACAAGTTTTCTTTATTCATAACAATACATTTGAGGCGGCCGCTAATAAATGTAGCCATCCATAGTAATGAGATCTGGGTAACCTCGTTTTGAATAACAGATGGGATTAACAGGATAGTGGATTGATTTCCAATTTCTCTGAGCTCTCTGGTGCAGCTGCGAAATCGAAGATTTATACGAACCTATGTTGATGCCGAGCTACTTGGGTGGCAGACGGCGGAGTTATGGATTTGAAGATTGCATCCTGTCAATTTGAGTGGAGCTTATGGCTTCTGGTTCCTGGGGTCTCTCTACCTCACGTTGTTTGACGTAGCTAACCACGAATGTATCTAGTTGTATTGAACGTGCCGATTGCATGGCAGCGCTCCTTCGTTCGTTTTTTGTAAAGAGTAACCTTCTTGCTGGGTGGCAATTTTGTTAAGACATGCGGCAGACTGCTGGCACAATGGCATGTTGACAGCACAGGCGTGTAGTAAGTATTCTAATCCATAGCGAACATTGCAAATTGACTATTGGTTTACCGCTATTTATAACAGCTAATAATATTATATCATCTAATTTGGAAGTGAAGAATATGAAGATGTACAGAATAAACCTATCTTTTTGGGTCTAGTAAAAGAAACATGGTAAAAAAATACTTCACTCTGACATGAATCAAAAGTAGTTTTTTCTATTTCATGTAGCATTATCCGGACGTATGCGAAATATGCTCTATATTTTGTTATAATTTTGAATTTTCGGGACAGTTTACAAAGTTTACATAAAATGAATTTATCGTATTTTTTTACATATAAATTGTGTACGTATGTACCTATCTGAATTTCTATAAATAAAGCAACTTTACAATTCCTGAATTTGAAGCTCCTATATTTTATTTAAAACTAAAGTTCGCAACTGTCTAGGTACTTGGCAGTTTTCTTCGTACTCAAGAAATCTCTGAACCGAGTTGCAAAAGTAATTTCACTGAGGAATTAATAAATCAATTAACAATGTTCTTCGCTGCAATTTTTACAGCCAATTCAATTTGAGACGGCAACATTGAAGGGCACAGCGCAATAAGTACAGTGAAGACGATGACCCTTGACGAACTAAATTAAGTTCTTTCATTATTATTATCAATGTGAGTGTGGATATCGAAAAGAGGAGTCAAACTTTATTTTACATCACTATTTACCTACTATACTTACTCGTCTAAAAATTAGGTCAATTACCTATGTAAAGAAGTAGACTCTGTACAACTCTGTGGTGACAATGGCAGTGTTTGTGACCATATCAAACTATAAATTACTAGCTGTTCCCGCGCGCTTCGCTTCGCCTTAAAGAGTTTTCCCGTGGGAATTCCGGGATAAAAAGTAGCCTATGTTCTTTCCCAGGGTCTATAACATATGTATACCAAATTTCATTCAAATCCGTTCAGTAGTTTTGGCGTGAAAGAGTAACAGACAGACAGACAGACAGACACAGTTACTTTCGCATTTATAATATTAGTTAGGATACACTCGCTAGCAATGAAAAAATTCCAGTGACAATAGCACCAAATTACTCTTAAAATTTAAAAGGCTAGCTTATTGAAGTCGTCTGCAATATTTAAGTACTTACATTTTAACAAGGCATCAGAATATTACCAACAAAAAAAAGTTAGGTAATTTAATATTTTGATTAAGTTTGTGGTTTTTGTGGCTCTTTCATTGCTCGTTAGTGTATAATATTATACCTATGTAAGCCTATGTCTGTACTACACTCACGGGCAATGAAAAGGTTCCACTGAGAAAAACACCAAATTACTTCTAAACGGAAAATGCTAGCTTAATGACGCTTTTTGCAACATTGGAGTACATTTAACGAAGCATCAGGATACTACCAACTAAAAACGGTAATATTTTATTCAAATTTTTAATTAAATGCTTGAAAAAATTGGTATCATTTGCTGTTGGCATTTTGTGAATGGAACTTTTTCATTGCCCGTGAGTGTACTATTAATATCATCGTACACTGTAGCCCGGCAGAAGTGTCAAGATTGTCGGCCGGCCACTACAGGCGGCCGCGCGGTTAATGAGTTGTAAACTTTAATGAGAATCTCTTGTGACATTCTGAAGGCTTGTTTGTTGTTACATGAAAATATAGGCAAGTTACAATGTAAATTGTAATAAAAATATACAGTATGTAGTTACATAGGTTTAGTTTGTAACATTCTTTATTATTAGGCTTAAACAAAACATAATAATTGAGTACGTTGACTACGTTGGGACATCTTACACACGGCCACCCGACCCCAAATTAGGCAGATGCTGTATAAGTACATTAATACCCAAGACCCGAGTGCAAAAATATGTATACAAGTATGTCTTATAACAAATTTCTGACAATTTAATATTTACAAGTCGAGTTTAAAGTCATCCTCTACTACAATACTACTCTGGGCCGAACTCAACTCCAGCTCCTGCAGTCTCCATAATTATCGTTTTGATCAGTCTCTGAGTTTGTTATTCCAATGCAAACTATTACAACGGACAAGTCAGTGAAAGTTTTGATTTTACATTACTTATAAACATGCTTTTCTTTAAAGACTATGCTTAAATACTTTATACATAGATAACCCTTTAGGAATTGTATGGTCATATTTGATCCCAACTCAGGACTTCTTTGCAACTCGCTTATGCTTATTTTAGGTAATGAGATTCCACTGTTAGGTCGTCTAGTATGGCGTGGTAGTTTTTATCGCTACAGTGAAATTTACACAAGTGGTATTATGTAAACGAATGTGGTTACATGAGGTCACAGACTACAATATCACTTAGACAGAGCTTTGGCTGAGATATACAGACGCCAATAATAATAGGCTTTATTTAGCATATTATCCCCTCTTTCCCCTGCAACACTGTCATTGATAATTATATTGTGTAGTAAAGTGACACAATTGAAATTATTTACGTACGAGCCCATGACGGCAAGAGTAACTTTTTCGCACCCTCTCCGCTTTAGAGACTTGGTTTTCACCGTTTGGATGTCTACGTTTTCTCTAGTTTTATGCATAATAAGTTTTATTTCATTCAGATTTTAGGTAGGTATGTAATTAATTGTATATCGTCAAATATTTGCCGGATTGGGAGGTAGCCGCATTGGATCGGGAGAAGTGGAAAATTAAAGGGGAGGTCTTTGCCCAGCAGTGGGAAAACACATAGACTATTAAAAAAAAAAAAAAAAAATGTAATTGTATGTAACAGGATGTGTCTAAATTATCAAGTAGGTATTCGATATCTTATATGCTCGTTTGTTTCATGTACCTTTTGTATTTTTGTCTCTTGTCTTAGTTATACATATTGTGATCTATGCTTCAGGTTTACTAGGCAGCGTGACATATGACTGCCTACCTTCTCTGACCTAGACAAGGCTGTCTAGAAATAAACCAATGTAGGTCAAGGATTAACTTTTGCACTCTTAATTTTGTTTACTTTAAGGATAGAACACAAATTTTAACTGAGTCAAAAACATTACAAGTTACCGTTTAAGAAATGAGAGCTTTGTAATGATAGATTCTGTACATTTTTTATCAAATTAACTATCCAAAAAGCGCTTTTGAAAGGTTCCATCCACCACTAAACAATGTTTTCACAGTTAGACGTAAGTATTATAAACATTTAAAAAAGTATAACATCCCTCCTTGGTATCGGGGGCTTGAAATATTCCACGTGTATTATATGCGCACCATTTAACGCAACTTTTGTGAATTCCTTTTTAAGAATCTAGAATTCTAGATCTTTCCAATGCACTTGGGAGTTTTGAGCTCCGATAAACTACTACATTTAAACTTAAACCTCCTTACAGAGCGAAGGAGTTTAAAATCTATTTCCTTTTCCGTGATATCTTAAAGGTTTGAGTCGTAACGGAAATTTAAATTTAAAAATAGAACCCGCCACCTTTGATTTGAGATTCAACTTGAAAAGGCACTGGCTGAAAATGGATATTTTTTTAGTCGTTTTTAAACGAAAATTAAGGAGGTAATCTTTAAACGTTCGCTTCTTTTGACATCGTTGTTTTATTTACAACTTGTCCCTAATTATAAATAACTAAGCAGGGACTAAAACATTTGCAGGGTGATTAAGTGTGGTGCAAATAATTGGACTGATTGGAGTTAATCCTCAATAAATTAATTCAAATGAAATGGAACTATTGCAGTCGAATATACCTCATTAAGTTCCTATTATTATTTAAATTGTATACCACTGCCTTAACGATAGTATAAATAATTTAAAAGTTAAGATGGTTACTGCGTTATTCTGATATAATTTTGTATAAAGCGCTAATACACAGTTTTACATAAATTATAATGAAATAAAAAAATCAAGAACTATGGAAAATCTGTCCTGTTCATTGTTTATCCAATAGACACTGTGATGCTACGATGCTACGATCTACGATGCTACGGTGCTACAATGCTACGAGCTACAATGCTACGGTGCTACGATGCTACGGTGCTACGAGCTACGATGCTACGATGCTATGGTGCTATGGTGCTACGAGCTACGATGCTACGCGCTACAATGCTACGAGATCTTAGTAAAGATGTAGGTAGTTATACCTACCGTTTCTACTTGATAAATATCTTGAAATTCAAACCAAAAAATAATAATATTTTAATTGGCGTATTCTTTTCAAAGCTCTGTAGGCACACGTATAAAAGGGTGAAACTTAGAGCATCTTTTTATTTTGTGTTAGGTCCAAAATTAATAACCTACCATAAAAAGTTTACGTTATGAGATTATTAAAATAAATTAATGTCGTAAATTTAAAGTGTTTTTGAAGAGCACTTCTAAAACACGTTTTATGTTTAAATTTTTCCTCTGAACTTTTTATGGATTTGCATCCATGAATGTGAAATATGTTACGTACCTACTTATTATCTGCTGTATTGTGAGTTACCTAGTTCAAAACACTCTCTTCGTAAACCAACCACTGCACTGTTTAATGATCAAAGAAACATATACTTTTTTGTTTAATCTATAATTTGTTTTGTTTTGACTGTAATCCCCGAAGGGGTAGTCAGAGGTAATTCGCAAGCGAGACACCCGCTTTTCGAACTTTTGCACTCACGTGATATAGGTCTCGAGACATAACGTCGTTTTTGAATGAGCATAATGCACTAAGGGTACACATCTAGAATCTAGGTGTACAGATATATCCTAACGATGTTTTTCTTCACTGTTAGAGTACTTGTTATAATTATAACTTAAATTTCTTATTTCTAAATAAATAAATAAATAAATAAATAAATAAATAAAGAATTCATGAGTAAATAGCAGAATTCGAGAGAGTAACCGTTATGTCAGAACGACTGTAGTTAGTAAATATGTGGGGACATTTGCAATTATGAGTAGAGTAAAACTACTAGTAAAACTCCCACATATTCCAACATGTCCCACATATTTATTATTACCCTTTTTTCGATAGCAAAGCTACCCTGAGTTTATTTTTCATTTATGCCAATCTAGTGTCACTTGTGCAGCCGTCGACGAAATGGGATTAATTCGTAGGATTAAATAAAGGAAAAAACTTTCAACATATACATAATATATATTATTAACATATTATTACAATTATTTCATTACAAAAAAACCTTATATAAATTTTCAAGTTCACAGCACTGAAAAACCTTTTCGTTTGACGTGGAATCGATCGATGTTAGCAAAATATTTTCCGCTCAAAAACTCGATTCTTGCCAGCCAGTTTGTTGCCCCGGGCCTCGAGTGCAACTGCCTGCATAGTTTTAGACGATATTTTTTTCGAAAATAGAATGATTTTCGTATTCGGCCTTGGGCTTGGGCCGGTAAAAGTCTGCTACTCGCATCAAAAGCAAATTTCAGCTGGAAACTTCGAATGCATACTAATTGACTCAAACTGAATCCTCTTTTTGACTAAAATATGAGCTTTTTACCGGTCGCCGGTCAGTCTTGGTAATGTGCTTGCCGTATTTATAGTCATGGCTGGGTGGGGAATTGAATAGTTCAACGACACTTTGTTATTAAGTGTTGAGGGTGATATCATGGTTTATATGATGTATTATGCTCCGAAACTACTGTACCGATTTTTCCTTAACTAATCAAAACTACAATTATTATACAAAAATGAGAGAATATAACTAACTCGATAATCTGACGTGATTTTGAATAGCTCAATAGAATACAATACCTAGGTCCTATATGCCATATACAAGTGCTCTGCAGGTCTAGCACAGGTTTGATAGTTTGTCGAAAACTATAAAAGTCTACGTTTTCTCGCATACTAAGTGGCGCTTCTAATTTTAACTAGGTACCATGAAACTTTTGACAGATAATGTATGCAGATGACAGGAGAAAACGTAAACTTTTTCGTTTTCATAAATAGCAAAACCCGTACTAGGGGGTCTGAAAATCTTAGCGCTAAACGAGGAAAAACATTTTCGTATCTCACAGAGGCCTGAAACTTACACAGGATTCCTTTCCGCCACTTGGCTCTGAAAGATAATGCTGGCTTGTCGTGCAAATGGAGAAAAAAGTAAATTCGGTCAAGAGCTAAACTAGCGCCGCCGGTGAAAGGGTTCTGTAGGGAAGCACCCTCTTTGGAATATCAAGTTTCGTTATTAGGTGCCGCTTAAACTGGAGTGTTTTTATGAGATAGCGGGGTGGTTTGGTGGTTAGCCACTTACCTGCTCTGCTTGTGTCTCGCGTTCATAATAATTCTCTTTTTGTTTTGTTA
Organism: Plutella xylostella; assembly: GCF_932276165.1. Lineage (NCBI taxonomy): Eukaryota > Metazoa > Arthropoda > Insecta > Lepidoptera > Plutellidae > Plutella > Plutella xylostella. The sequence goes on along the minus strand of NC_063984.1, from coordinate 1,151,562 downwards.
TTGGGAGATGTTGCTGAAAGACGCAGAGATTATAAAAAAGTTTTAACAAAAAAATTGTTCAATTGTTCTTCACGTCAAAACGGCTAAACCGATTTTAATTAAATTTGGGATCAAGTTAGCTGACACGCTCTGGATTAACACGTAGGCTAATTTTCCCACGGGAAAACTTTTTAAGGCAAAGCGAAGCTCGCGAGAACTTCTAGTATTTTATAATCGTAATCATAACTGTGAATTTTTTAACCCTAAGCGGCGGTGGCGATGTCGTGGCAGGCTATTTTTAAACCATACTTACACGCACACACAGACACATACACAAACGGTCTTTGTGTTTTGAAAACTGTTTTCTTTTGCTTTAGGGTATGCAAATACTTCTTTTGTAATACACTGTTTACACTCGGGTTTAAATATTTATGCAATTTATTCAGATGATTATGAAAAGTTCGCTTTGTGAAGCACTTCGGAGTTTGTTGAAAATAATCCGTGCTTTAACTGGACGCTGTTATAGTTTATAGTGGAACTTACTCGTAGCATTGTGTTTGTAAATTTAGTAACGAGTATATATTTAGTAACGAAAATACTTTAATAAAATTGTGTTAATATATTTTCTGATTTTTTTAATAAAACAGAACTCATGTAATTACCTACATAGGTACAGTTTTAATTTATTTTAATAATTTAGTGTACCGCCGTAAAACTGGACTTTATTCCAAAAAAAAGGCAAAAACATCCTACCTAGTTATTGAACTTATTATTTTAGTAACTAATATCTTTCTACTAGCGATACCAAACGAGAATGGCAAAGAGCACTCTTGAGCTGAAACCAAACATCAGACGAATTGAGAACCTCCACCTTTTTTTTAATCGGCTAAAAATTTCACTGATTGCACAATCGGTCATTCCGTTTTGCACAGGACTCGACGTAGCCACAGATAGACATACAAACCTATGCATAAAATACTCTATGCCACAATGGGCTAGTGCAAACAATTAGATTAACGAGAGAAAGATACACATTCATTACCATTTAAACCGAAATGGATTAATCAATGTTGCTAATTACTTCATGATTATTCATTAAACGAGTCTTTCACTAAAATTACATTTTCAAACCTCATTTTTTACAATTACGTAAAATTACGTTGCTGTCTCTATGTTATTGAAAAATTTTGCGAAATGGCCTGCTAATGATTCGTCGCTTTCATCCTGTAAGGTGGAGGAAAATATACACAGATAGATACAACACTCACACCTTGTACTAATGTAGGTACTCCCTTGCGGGGTAGGCAGAGGTGCATTGCTGCACCCACTTTTCGCCAGTGTTAATGTTAGTCCCAATGTAATTGGGGGCGGGCCTATTGCCATTTTAAGGGCACATCCAAGACCCGAGAACTAATATCTGTATTTAAACAAATATCTGCCCCAACCGGGAAACCAACCCTGGACCTTCGGCTCAGTAGTCAGGGTCACTAACCAACCACTACGCCATTCGGTCGTCGTGCATGACAATATTGCAAGGAAACGTGAATATCTAGATTTAGGACATGTAGACGTGTGAATTCAGTGGACCAGTGTGGTGGGAAACGATCCAGGCTTAGGAAGGGAGTTTAGACGTTAAGAGGATAATACAATGCACAAAGGTGCCTTTTGAGAGAGTGCAGAAACGAATACTCCCATTCAGAATAAATCTACTAGAAAGTATCGTTTAACTGATAGTTAGTTAGCTCAGACTGGATTCAACCTGTAAAGTTAGTGTTAAATAAATAAAAACAAATTCCTTTGAGGTTAGCTAATTGCACAATTGGCTAACCTCAAAGGAAAATGAATGCATATTTAGAACAGAGTTAGGAGGTATGTGTAGATAATGTTGTTAACTGTGTTAACAATGTATTAGCGCCATCTATAAATTAGAAAGTTTAACTACTTAGTTTCCTATGTAAACACAGCGTTATCTCGCAGGCTACTTGCATAGATCGATTATTAAGCATTACTACACTATTAAGTTCCTATACATCCTGCTAGATGGCGCAGTGTCGGGGGTGGTGGTAGCATATAAGCCGCTACAGGCGGAGTCTCGGCCTCTTTCCACGGGACCTCGCTGTACAAGCAACAATAAACTAGTATCCAGTATTACCAACACGCGGTTTCCTTCACATCCACGAGTCATCCCCTTCAAATGTGTTCGTTTAACATTTAACACTGAATACCTATCTCTTTTTCTGATTATAACCATCTGCTACGCCTCGTATTAGACATAATTTCGTAGCATATCTACTGACTTTATAGTATTAGTCAAAATACATGGATAGCATTTCATATTCCTCCGTTATAGCAGAAGCTCCGATATTCAGTAAAAAATATGAAAGGAACTATATACTTAAGCTCCCATAGGAATTCCTTTAACAATCAGAATGGCTTGGCATTCGTTTGTCTTTGTAAGTCTTTTATATTGGTTTATCATTTTGTAGTATATCTGTAATGTTTATTAAAAGAGACTGAGTTCATCATTATAATGATCTGTATACGTTAGTTATATTTAACATAATTGTTATTAAAAGTAGAAGTAACATACAATTATCTTCAGTAAAACCTCGGTCAGTCTGTAGTCACGTCAGTACAGCAGGCCTGAGGGCGTCCCACGCTATGCTAACCCTTCAGTAAATGTTTGTAACAACGTCGAGTTCTGGGCTCAAATATAGACACATCTTCGCTTGGTTTACTATGGACGTTCCTCGTCAATATTATACAAAATAACAATTTTGATTTTTAATTTGGCACTCCAAAACGCAAAATTGGCCACACAAATGGTAGCGGCTATAACAATATTGATAAAATTTACCAAATTTTTTAAATAAATGCAATTTTTATCCCGGAATCCCCGCGGGAACACTTTTAAAGCACACTGGAGCTCGCAGGTGACAGTTCGTTTATCATAAATCCGTAAAAGCCGAAGAAAATAAATATTGACAATATCATGAACTATACCGGATCCGAACCATTCCTTCTTTTTATTATATTACTTACACTCGGGGACAAACACAAGTCGTGAGCTACGTCTCCAGGCGCCTCGCCTGCTGTGTGTCTTGATCCTGAACTTTCAACCCGAAACCTCCCTCAGGGCATCTTAACTTATGTGCGGAGGTATATTTCTACTAAATAGGTATTCTGTGTTTTTTTATACACTCACGTGCAAAGAAACAGTTTCACTTACAAAATGCAGACTTTAAATTACCCCCCTATAAAAATATCAAAATATTTACATTTTTAGTTGGTAATATTTTGATGCACCGTTCCATGTCCTTTTTAAATATTGCAGAAGGCGTCACTAAGTTAGTTTTTTTTGTTTAGGAGTACATAATTTGGTGATTTTCTCAATGGAACTTTTTCATTGCCCGTCAATGTAGTTTAATTAGAGTTTGTTTGTGTGACGACTATGTCCGAGTTATATCAGCTGTTATTGAACCGTTTTAAAATTCAATAGTATTTTGTTTTTGGACGCGCGGGTTTGTGTATATCAATTGTTTTTCTAGCGGTACAGCCTCCAGTCATTGAAGAGCTATCCCATTTGATTCTTTTGTCATAATAGGGAATATGCAAGTCGTTCAAATAAAGGTCAAATATTTTTTATAATAAACTTTGTTATTTCATAACTACGACTCCATCAATATTTTTGATTATAATTTATTTTTGAGCAAGTAAATGAAGTTGAAAAGTACAAAAAAACTTCGGTAAATTCTAACTTCAGAGAAACGCCACCCATTTTCTTAGGGCGGATGTGACGTCAAAGTTCTTTATATATCAATCTCAGAATACTAACTTCTTTGCGTTTACGGCGGAAGTTAAATAAATGTCAAGTGTAAACAAAGAAATGTTAATGTCACCGAGTGTTTGTGATGCTCGTTGTGATCAGATACGATGGATCGCATAAAAATTCTTCCAATAGATCCTAGCCTCCTATAACCTCTCCACTTCTTGTTTGATATGCTTGTTTGTTTGCAAAGTTTAGGACTTTTTATATTTTTTTTTTTGGTAGTGTATGGGCTGCCACTAGTTGTTCTATTGTAATGAGGCGTAAACAGCCATTCGCTAGTCAACGAGCCACTCAGATATGCTCCATATTGCAACACAATAAAATTAAATTTGTATTGTAAGTATTATGACATGAACATGACACAAGTTGCTCTTTCTACTTTTAGGTTATAATATTCATATTGCCATAATAGCGTAATATTGTGTACAAAGGTCCTCTGTTTTACGCGCTCCCGTTTCAAAAGAGCTACTAGTAGCTATTTACGAGCTCCCATTACTAACATACATCCCATACTACATAACAGCCACTGGTCACACATAGGCCCGGGTCTCCTATTTACTCCGTAGGTCGCGTCAAGTGTCACCGCCGTAGGCCGCGTCACAATGCTCATTATGTCTACGCGCCAACGTCGGCGTGTGAGGGAGACCGCATCAGTACATTTCTATAGTGAGCATCGTGACGCGGCCTACGGCGTGACGCTGGACGCGTCCTACGGCGTAAATAGGAGACCCAGGCCTTTATTACCATTACAAAACAGTCACTGATCACACTTTATACACTTCCTTTTTCGTTTGTTACCATGACAACATTGGCTTGTTGAAAATACAAAAGTACAGTCAGGTGCAGATAAACCTGACCCCCTGCATTTCAAATAGAAATTCTAACTACGCAAAGCCAATTTGTCGGTGTGACGTACCTATGTTGCGGTAGTGCTCGTGTCCATAGACAGATATAGAACTATTTTACTATTCTCCTATTCATATATTATCCATCATTTAGATAATATCCATAATTTACACAAACTAACGAATTCATAGAACAATAATATTATGAAATACAAAATTTAAATTCTTTTTGTTTTTCATCTGGGATCGAACCCGCGTCGCAATTATCCGCAAACCAACCATTTGCCCGCTACGCCACGAAGCTTGTTAAACTCGTTTGCAAAATAGTGAATATGTTGCGGTTCATTAGCAAAAGTATAATCTATGTAGTGATAATTGTTTACAATATGAAATATTATAAGCGCAGAGGGTATTTTGAATTTATTTCTCAATTGAAATTGTAGACTTGAAGAGAATGTTTTGTTGCATTGAGATGGGTTTTGTTAATTCCATCTGATTTATATTTACGTATAATACACATTAATAATTTGTTATCAACATTATTAATTTGTAACGATGACAAACGAATTTATTAACAAGGTCATTGTTAATTGAGTTAAGTGCCAGGACAACATTGGGTTCGTATTTTCTCTTTATAATTTTATTGGTTACTTTATATAAGTATTATTGGTTTTCATTTATTTTACTTATAGATTATCATAATATACTTTTTACACTATAGTAATAATGTCACAATTATTATATTTATTAAGGCATGATCAAATTATTGTTTTTAAAGGTTACCGAAGATGGATGTCCTATAATGGGCCCTGAAGAACTGTTATAAAATAGCTAAACGCATGACAAGAATCAATTTGAGAATTTTAAAGATGATGTTATGGTTGCTGTTTGCATTGCGTGAGAAATATCTTCTACACGATAACAGCACAACTCGCATTGAAGAAATGGAACATTATAACTATGTTATTTATTACACGTTTAGTTGGTATTTAACGGGTCTCCAGTTTAAGTATGAGTAAAATTTATTTAGTAACTAGTAAGATAATTGTTCATACTGTTAAGATAATTGATTACATATTTATAAGTAATTAGTAATAAAATTGTTGCTTATTTATAATTTAATTGTAGAACAACAAGAGATGTAAATTGTGAAATTTAGTAACATGTTGGTTCTCTTTGTTGTAATTCTACAATTTTTGAATTTGTTTACTTTTGTTCATAATAATTCTGCATACAGACTAATAATATTTACTTGTTTAGTGAAATAAAGCTTTTTTTTCTTATATATTATGTTTTTATTTTATTTCCTGTTCATATTGATAAAGATAGTCTAAAATAACCTATCTATAATGATTAACAAAGAAAAACATAAAAATAAATTTTAAAAGTCACTCCTTCCAGAGATTTGAACTGTGGACCTCCATATTGAAAGCCGAATACCTTAACGATTAGACCACACCGTCAAGTAGTTAAACTGGTGAAAAATGCAATCACTTCGTATCACACTGAGCTGGCTTGCAATAGTTAAAAGTGAACAACACAGGTTTTAACATTCTGGCATGAACTTTATGAAGCTAGTTCCAATATTTGATTTAAGATGGCGCTTAAATTAATAAAGGTCGATATTTAGCGCCATCTTTTAACACACACACAGAAGTCTTAGTAACGAAACAAGGTTTATGTAGTTCAAGGTTATTTTATATAGGTGGCGCCTAAGTGGGAGGGTTGTAGTTATAGCTATATAGGGGTGTCAGGAGTTCTTGACCTTCACTGTACTCTGTGATTACTTGATTAGGTAAAAAATCTATGCCGAGTTGCCGACTGACGGGACTCATTATTCTGAGCCGTGAAGTTAAAAGATTATGACGTCACACCAGCCCGCCATCCTGACGGGAATTTCAAAGTGGTCGTGATGGTTGTAATTTTTTAACTTTCTTTAAAATACCTTAAATTACTTATTTTGGCGTTGAATTTTTTTTTTACTATAATAAAGTGATGTAAAACTATCCAATAAAAGTATAAAAAAAATTAATGCATATTCCCTATTTACATTCAACTTACACACTTTTCTGATAAATTATAAACAAATGACATAAACATTACCTACCGTAGTCACACCACTATCAATTGTTAAATTAGTAGAAAAGGGACATATATTGAATAAACTGCTCTCATATTTAATTACTAGAAGGTTGCCGGTGGGGGACGATACCGAGTTGAGTTTGAACTGGGTGACATTTTATCATTGATCGGGTATTTACCATTCTGTTAATATGCATATGTAATACTTTAAAAGAGCGGGGCTTCCTAATAGGTACCAGTTTTTAAAAATACTTAAAAGGATGTTTAAAGTCACGTACACCTAGATTATGTATGGTTATTTAAATAAAGATTTTTTATTGTATTATTATTAATAATAAAAATAGTTATTTTGATGAGCTTGTGATTTTGAAGCATGCAAACTTTTCCGTTAAACTTCTACAAGTGGTGGTTACACACTCGATCTAAGCAAACTGAAGTTACACGAATACCAAACACCCATTTTCTTCTATAGGGGATAAAAAATACTCCATTTTAATCGTTAGCCATCCATTACAGTGAAGGGATAAGTAAAAAGTAATTGATTATTACTAACAGCTGCGTTCGTACAATTGATGCTCGGACGGCCGTATTCTGAGCATTGAACCTACATACTGCTAATAAGGATGTTATAAGTTCTTTTTTGGTGACAAACTCCAGTAGAGAGCGCTAATTTTACTACGGTTTTTAACTGGTATGTAAGGATTTTCTGAAGAAGTTTCTTGATATTTTCCACTAGAAGCGCCACTTTGTAAACTACTTTGTTGTAATGTGTGCCTGAATTACACGTACATATGACAGAAGAAAACGAAATCGTTTTTCGTTGTCGTAAATTGCAAAATTGTACTAGAGGCTCAGAATAAGGCGCTCGCTCGTCGCAATATGTCTCCCCGTGTCACGTTAATCCGACATGTCTGCTAAAGTGATGTATTGTTTACCAGGTAACTGTTTCAATACAAAGTGACTACGAAATGCGTGTATTGACGATGATGACTGATTAATATTCTACTGTGTTCTGCATTTGTGTTACTACCTATCTTAATTATTTATGTACAAAAATGAAATTAATTACAAAATACAAATACAAAAAAAATACAAAATATCTTTATTGGTAACAAAAGGTAAATCAATTAAACAAAGTTGTTGGAATCACCTTTTAAGCATGCAATGCCTGTAGCAGGTGACTCCGCTCTTCTATAGCATAACATAATATAAGATGATTTTAAAGTTAATAATTAAAACATACCTAGTTTTTAATAAAGATAACAATGTGTGTGTGTGTTTGTGTGTGTGTGTGTGTGTGTGCGCGCGTGTGTGTGTGTGTGTGTGTGTGTGTGTGTGTGTGTGTGTGTGTGTATGTGTGCGTGCGTGTGTGTGTGTATGATTTAAGCAGTAGTTATTTATTAAGTTATTGTATGCGATTCAATAAGTATTCTGTGTCTTCAAAGTTTAGTGGTTGTAACCAGTTAATAATTGTCTTCTTACATTCATGAAAAGGCTTATTATAAATGTCCAATTCTTTATCCAGCTTGTTATATAGGTACGCAGACCGTGTTGGGAACTGAGCGATTGCAAAAGTAGTTTTTGTTCTAGGAATGGTTGCCAAGTTGTATTTTCTCCTCTTTGTTAATATTTTTGCATCAAAATCAATATTTTTGTGTTTTTTAAGTACAATTTGGAGAATGTACAGTTTTCTCACAGACAGGCGATTGCATAATTTGTAAAGCATACTAGTCGGGAACCTTCTTTTTTTAAAATACATTATTTTTAAAAGGCCACGCTGGGCTCTTTCCAAATCCAGGAATTTGGTCTTTCCTGCTCCACCCCAGACTGGAATACAGTACACTAAGACAGATTGCACCAAAGCCAAGTATATTGTGGTAAGTAGGTCGTTATTTTTTAATTCCGGTGATTTGGGTGGTGCAATGTGCCTCAGTGCCCTGAATATCCAGCTGAGCTTTCTGACCCTACATGCGACTTGATCTAGGTGAGGGTGCCATGATAATTGGTCATCTAGAATAACTCCAAGGTATTTAATTTGTGAAACTTTCTCCAACTTGGGACAGTTACAATTAGGTGTAGAACTGCTTTCACAGTCGTGTATTCGGATGTTAAAGTCACTGTCCGGTTGGCGACGATTATTTATACTAAAGCACATATAATTAGATTTAGAAGCATTTAGTGAGAGGAGATTGTTTTTTAGCCATTTTCCTATACTCTTCAATCCAATTTCAGCATCTATTTTAATGTTATCCCACGATTTACCAGTGAAAACTACAGCAGTATCGTCTGCGTAGGAAAATACTTTTGCTCCGTTTATTTTCATATTACATAGGTCGTTGATATAGATCAAGAATAATGTAGGACCTAAAACGCTGCCCTGTGGGACACCATATGACACTTGGACGTCATCACTGATACAATTTCCTAATTTAACTTTTTGTTTCCGATCTAAAAGATAATTTTTTAAGAGCATCAGTGGTGTGTCTCTTATACCAATTGATTCTAATTTCTTTTCAAGGATGGAGAAAGAGACGGTGTCGAAAGCTTTTTTGAGGTCCAAAAATACTCCTAAACATCTGTAGCCAGCATCTAATTGTTCTGTGACCAAAGTGCTTAAGTCAGTTATGGCATCTTCTGTTGATTTACCTCGTTGAAAACCATATTGTGAAGGAGATAAGATATTAAATTTGCTGAGATAATTTAATAGCCGAACGTTAAGCAGTTTTTCAATTATTTTAGAGATTGCAGGCAGAACAGATATAGGTCTGTAGTTACTTACATCGTCACTCTCTCCACCCTTGAAAATTGGGGTAATAATGGATGCTTTAAGAGCTGTCGGGAATATACCTTTTTGGAAACATAGGTTAGCAAGATAAGTTAAAATAGGGACAATTTCATACCTGGCATATTTTAGAAATTTTATTGGAATGTTATCCCAACCTGGAGCACTATTTGATTTGAGATTTGTTAATACGTCATCTACCTCACAGTTGTCAGCATCTAGGAGCACAAAAGAATTTGCCATCTTTGGGAGATCGTCCAGTAATTTCTCTGTAGCGTTATCTGTCAGTGACTTTATATTCTGTGCTAGGTTTTTCCCAATGTTAGCAAAGTAGTTGTTTACCAAGTTTGCAGAGTCTTTAGGTGATAAGCATTTATTTATTAGGTCTGTGTCTGTATTTTTGTTTTTATTTGTATAAGTTATTTTTTTAATATTTTGCCATAATTTTCTATTGTCGTTTACTGATTTGGCTAATGTTTCCCTGTCGTGTTTTCGTTTTAGTTTTTTTATAAGATTATTACAGTAATTTCTGTATCTACAGTATGTAATTTTTAGAACATCATTATGCGGATCGTTTTTTGTTTGTTTTTGCATTTTGTTTCTATTTTTAATGCAGCGCAGAATACCTGTAGTGATCCAGGGCTTTATGATTCGTTTGCTTTTAGGAATTGTAACTATTGTAGTGTTATTCTGTATTGCAGAGTGTATTTTATTAATTAGAGCGTCCGCTACTTCGTTTGGATCGATTTTTAGTAGTAGTTCAGATAAGTTTTTAAGTTGTAAATCTTTAAGAGCGTTCTCATAGTTTAATTTCGTCTGAGATTTGACTGCCTTTTGTTTTTTATGAAATTTTGATATAGAAAGAAATGTTGTAAAATGGTCAGTTATAGAAGTGTGTATTATAGCAATAAATGCCTTCTCGTTATTTTTCAATTTAAGCATGAAATGGTCGAGGCAAGTTTTTTTTCGCGTCGCGAAAGTATGTCCTGCATGAATTCCAAAAGATGATAGCATATTGAGATACTTTATTTTATTGTTGTATTCATATGTTGATTCCGGAAACTTCGGTCGTATGTTAATATTTATATCACCAGCAATAATCACATTATTGTTGGTGCTTAAATTTTCTATGTATGAACTTAAAGAATTTATGAAACAATCTGCATTGGGTACTGAGGGTGATCGATAAATACATAAGATTGAATTATTTAAAACATCTACCTGAAGACATGACGTTTGTGGTAGCTTTAACTCTTTTACTTTTGGTTTCAAATTGTCTTTCACGTACACTACTACTCCATCGTTTTGATTATGTGGGCAAGTTGTGGTAAAGTAGTTGTATCCGTTTATTTGAGGTACGGGTTTTAGAGGGTTTAGGCGACATTCTGTAAAAATTACTATGTCAATTTCGAAAGAAAAACTTGTTAAGGTGAGTAGAAAGTCATCAAAGTTACTGTAAATGCTACAAATATTCTGTGATACTATTTTTAGATCATTTTTATTTATATTTATGTGTGGCGAGAAATCTGTGGAATCACATTCAACAGAGTACGCCCATTCTAAGTTGTCTATTTCATCAATAGCTTGTAAGTCAACCATGATTGTAAAGTATTGTAAAATGTGGAAACAAGAGATAGATGCTTCTAATTAGTGTTTTTTATTTTATTATTAGTGTTAGGTACCTGGTAGGTTGTAAAAACAGTCCATTTGAAAATAATAAATTACATTAGTTTATTTGTCTTTTTCAGGTAAGAATTCCACATGATTATTTAGAGGTAAGTAAGTAATTATTTCTAATACCTATGTAGAATTGAATGTTATTTTGGCAACAACAACAATAATAATAATGTAAGATAAATATACAGTAAATAGGGTTTGTTGAACACAAAATAATATTAATAAAATGCGTAACAGACGCCGCGATAGCAATCGGCATCAATTCTTATTTTTTATTACTATGTTGAGGACAGTATTTCTATTGTTCTGTTCCAAACTTATAGGTAAGTACCACGTTTGATGCCCGTTAATATGGAAGTGTAGTCCATGTTTATGCTTGGCCGCTATTAACTTGGTTCCCTGATGCTAATGAAGTTTGGCAAGGCTTCGACGGCGTCTGGTAAACTTTGCTTGGCTTCTACGATGCACGAGTTGCGAACAAGTGTCGATGTTCATTGGTTAAGGTTTTATTATTGATAAATGAACCTCCGAGAGTGAAATATCAACTGTACCTACTACTATGTATACACTATAGTATACCATTATCCGGCGCACCTTAGTCAGTCAGTTAATGATAACTGATCTTACTGAAAAATTCTCGTATTGGGTCATTGTGTGTTTATGACGGACACGCTAAGACAAAAAGTTTTCTTTCATAAATCTGAAATATATAATGAAGATTCATTTAACTGGTCTACATTTTTTATGATTCAAACAGTATAAAATACAGTTTTCTTTTAGCTGATACAGTTAATGGTCTACCTTTGTTGCCACGTCTATATATTTTCCACCCTGAACACAAGTAAACGATTGAAAAATTGAAAATACAAAAATAACCAATTAAACAACATTAGCAAAAAAACATGGCCGCGGAAAAAAGTTTAATTCAAAAGATAACCACATTTTTTCCGCTCCAGAAACCGGGTGCTGCCGTGAGTTGGGATTCCAGCTAAGCCGTTATGAAATTCCCCTGAAATCGATAAGCCGGGCACGACCGCACATTGCCTTATCAAATTATAAATGGTACCCGTAGCCTTATTCTCTCATTTCAATATCTAAGTACAGGCAAATAAATAGTAGATATAAGCCTTTAACATTTGACAGGAGCCGTCAAACAAATTTGTGGATTTGTTATCGACTTGAAAAGAAAGCGCCCGCATGAATTCAGGCAGGTCCGATTCGGTTCAGTAGATAGGTTAAAGTCATCAAAGAAATAAATAAAATGCTATAGACAGTGATCACAACGGTTCAAAACCAAGCTCAGCTTGACAGCCTTATCAAGCTGTAGTAGACAACAGGGGGGGATGAGGAATGCCGAGAACAGTGTTGTGTTGTTACACTCCTTGGGAAAGGAAATTGTCCAAGAGTGCAAAATTTAGGGCTGTTCCTAATGATGATGAAAATATTATGGAAATGCAGTAATTTCTCCAGATAGTACTTTAATTACAATATTGATGTTTGAAAGTACCTCCACTCCACACCGACATACTTCATTTCTGATATAAGCAATAAAATACACGCATCATTGATAACTTGAAGTTGTCAGCTACTAATAGATACATACCAACACGAAGAACTGGTTTCAATCCTATATTCAGTCCAAGAATTCTAACAGAGTGTTAGCTGAAAAAAACTAATATAAATTATGCGTAAAAAGGTGAAAATCATATTTCCGTAAAACATGTAAAAGAAAAAAAGGTGTATGATTTATTCAAATAACTTCGGCGAAGAAGCGATGGCTGAAGAGGCTCGCATCCTTACAATAGCCTAATCAATAAACTTCTTTTTAGCATTACGATTTATATCACCTAACGGGATTACGCTCTTATAGGACATCCTATACACAAATAAGCTCTATTGATAAATATTTTTTATGGCATCCGTCACCGCAATGATACACTCGTGGGCAATGAAAAGGTGAGTGTACATTTTTATGAGCTTTAAGATTTTAAATTCAGCATTTAAATAAAAAAAATGGTTCTGAGTATTTATTTTATCTATTTCCAGAAATTTATTTAAAATAGTATTTACTTTGATATTAATTTCTTCATACCTATTTCTATAGTTAGTTGAAATACATTTAAAAAATGCAAAGAATACAACATGAATGAAACAAAGATACTTAACTTAGACCGATGGGCAGCCACTGCATCCTATAAAACTTAGTAAAGTTCTAAGTAAATCTGAAATTATTATTCTGTCGTCTCAAAAAAAGTAAGGGAAGCCTCAACAATTTCGCAACTACTTTAGAAAAATACAATTTACATTAAGAGTAACCTCACTCTTAAGACCTTTTAATTTATGAGTCACTCTGGAAAATGGACTCTAATGGTTTTTATTTCAAAGTTTAATTCAGCGTGAAGTGAGAAGAGACAATTGAATTAATTGCACCTTCGTGGCGAGCGCTTTGTAGTTCGGCCATGGAATTTTAAATTAAGTATGTTTTTATTATTTTATTTAAATACAATTTCGTTGCAAAGAAAGATCAATTAATAGAAATAGTATAAATAAATAAATGTTGATATTATCACTTCTTATTTATTCATCCATCCATTCATTCATAAATAAATTTATTAAATAATTAATTAACTTAAATCCTATTCAACGACATTATTTTAGCAAACCACAGCTCTGTATTTCTGTTTAAATTATAATTCACATATGAGAGAAAATGAAGGAACTACTTAGTTTTTCGTTTCAGTTCATTACCTAACCTCAGCCAATCACAGAGCTGCATGTCACGTTACAGTTCTGCTTAACTCGACTTTCTACGTTGTGAAACCGGCAGAAAGACTTCAATTTAATTTCGTGGCCCATCGGTAATTTGCATTAAGCGCCAGTTTCACGAAAAGTGAGTACGCTCACCAATGAAGGCTATTTGAGTAATTACAGCCGAATTTGCAAACTTGAATTTATAAAGCATTTGAGGAATCCATGGCTGACCAATGAGAATTTAAGTTTAGAAACTCATCAATAGGCAGTTTATGTATCCATCGCCACATGAATTAAACAGATTCTATTCTTAAAGATAGTTTGGAGTCGTTTAGATGATAAACAAGAAAACTAGACTCGCGATGATCATTTTTAAAGTGGTAAAAAGAATAGTCAGCGAGATTGGTTATCAGTCGTTGAGTGCCCATCATCATCATCATCATCAGCCTATAGCAGTCCACTACTGGACGTAAGCCTCTCCCAAAGCTCGTTGAGTGCCCACGGCCGCCAAATTATTTCACATTATAAAGACTTTCATGAGCAGTAAAAATTGCAGTAACTAGTTTGTAAATAACCAAGGTATTTAGGCTGTACCTAGCTTGAGGCATGAGCCTGCATAGTAATTACCATAATTACATTAGCCACGGTAATTAATTAGGTACTCCATTATTTTACTAAGACTTTACTATGTTAGTAAACATACCCTGTGCTAAAGCAGAAATATTGCACCGTAGCCCTGCCTCTGCAGAATTAATGGATATAAAAAAACACACACCCTCAATATGTGATACTATACGCCCTTGTAAGATAGGCATCGGTGCATTGTGCATCCAATTTTCGTCAATAGTTACTTTACCACAGACTAAAAACGCGCATCTTTACTAAATTCAGAAAACAAATTAACATACTTTTCACTCTACATGAGAAGAATTTAAACTTTCCTTTGTGTTTTTCAGTTACCTTTTGAAATTTTCAAAATTCAAATTCAAATATATTTATTTGTGAACACAGGTAGACATTATACATACATTCATAGAACATGATATAATATTGTAGGAGACACCAGAAGTGAAGATATAAAAAAAAAGATTACAAACACAAAACCTAACCTTTATTCTTATTAAAATAATTTACAAATCACTTAGGAACAAATTAACCTTAACCTAATACAACAATAATGCACACACAATTATTAATTACAAGGATTCACATCAAGTAAACAAAATAGCTCACGTGACCTTTCCTCGATACGAATAGTGAGACGCAGAGATACAGCCTTAGATGTTGTCCTCACGAGCGCTGACGAGCAAAAAGGGCCGTCTCAAGGCGGCGGCGGCTATTTATGCATCAGGCGGTACCTCTACGTCACGCTACTGGATTAATTCCTAACACGGCCTCTCCTGACGGGAGGTCGTCCTCGACTGGGTTTAGAGCTGTCTCTGGCTCCGAGTCCAACATAGGCATCGATAGTCCGGTACTGGCGCCAGGGGTGGAGGCCGATGGTCCTGCCGCAGGGTTGTCAGAGTCACCAGGTGCTGATGGTCCTGCCACAGGGTTGTCAGGGTCACCAGGATCATCAGAGTTGTCGTCTGTAACAAGCACAAATATAAGCATTTTTGTTTTTGCTTTTGATGGGACATCCATCTTTTCTTTCATAGACTATCACTTAATTCACACATCAGCTAACTTTCATCATCAAATCATGTCCAATAGCATGCCTCATCTTTCATCACCTAACGAGACGTCTCTCGGTTTACACAATTATAAGGCCTTTTCTTCACAGCTTCAGGAGCTCCGCAGCGTGTTCACAGTTGCGAAGCAGCACAGGTGTTGCACTGGCATCCACCTGCAACATGACGCGCAACACGCGCCGCCCAGCTGCGACACATCGCTAAGGGCTCCCGACTATGCGAAAACGCAGAAACGGGTCATCCGACTATGCGACAAACGCAGAAACGGGCATCCGACTATGCGACAAACGCAGAAACGGGTTATCTGACTATGCGACCAACGCAGAAAAGGATTGCACACATGCACATAGATTCATTTCACTCAATACCTATCGCATACTGTACTTTTCGTCGCCTTCCATTATCTAATATAGGGCATAAGCCATGATTTTAACTAATTTGATTTTTAAAGCAAAGCTTTCAAGCAGCTAGCGGGGGTTTTTTCTATAGAAGTAATTATTTGGAGGGCAGATATAAAGTGAGCAATTTTATTAATTGAGAAAGACCACGAACAATACAGCAATGCTTTGATCGAATAGAAATGATTCAGACATACTCACCGCTGAATAGTGCGGCACAGGTCTCAGGGCACCACTCGCCTTTCCACGGCACCATGAACTGGGCCGCCGCTTGTGTCGTCTTGCCGTAGCCACCTGCTAACAGCTTCAGGGTGTAGCGTCCACTCGGTAACTTCTTGATCACCTTGTAGGGGCCACGCATTCCTGAGTCAAGCTTCCCTGTGGACTGAGAAGTTTTAATAACGAACACAAGATCGTCCACGTCAAATTCACGGGGTGGCCTCCTGTGCCGATTCGCATACGAATCTTGAGCCTCCTGGTTGTCTCTAAGCAAGCGACGAGCTCGGTCTCTGGAAATCTCGCGTAGAGCTTCTCGGTTGGGACTGTTGTCCTCAATTGCCACCTCACGTACTAACGCACGAATGACCGGCGTAGTTGCATCCGTGCCGATGAGAAGATTCAGCGCTGAGGTTTGGGTAGTCTTTTGTTTGGTGATGTTCAACACCAATTGAAGTTTCCAGAGGGTCCCAGACCAGGATTGTTTTTTATGGTTTGCCTCTATACGGATCATATTGAGCACGGTGCGCACGTACCTTTCGACTTGCCCATTGGCGTGGTGCATTTCTGGCGTGATGAAATGCAGCTCACACCCAAGGCTGCTGACCCAAGTGACAAACTCGCTCGACTCGAACATGCGACCTTTGTCTGTTACCATCAGTTTGGGTACTCCAAACAGTGAGACTGCTTGCATGATGACCCTCTTTAGTTCATTTGCGTCCTGTCGATACATGGGGTAAAGAAGAACAAATTTGGAGAACGAATCCACCAAAATAAGGACGAACTTGAAGCCTTCTGACACCGGCAAAGGTCCCAAAGCATCCACATGCACCGTTTGGAAGGGAGTACCTGGCTTCTCCCATGATGTGATGTTCTGAAGTGCTGACCGTGGTACTCGTTTTTGTGACACACATACAAGACAGTGGGCAACATACTTTTTGACGAATGCTCGGAGTCCTGGGAACCAGAAGTGCTTCAGGATAAGGTCCAGGGTCTTTTCAGCACCAATGTGTTCATTTTCGTCGTGGAACACTCTGAGAAGGCTCAACCGGTGGCCTTTGGGAATGTAGCAGAGCAGGCGCTGATCCTCACCGACAGGAGAATACTTATAGTACAGCAGTTCATTTCGGGCTACATAGCGACTAGAGTCCAACCTACCGTCTTGAAGCTTTTGTAGCAGGTCTTGAGTCTCGTCATCAGCTGCTTGTGCTATCTGGGCCCAGTTACGAGGCTTAGAAATCTGATGAACAAGAGCAGGTGGGTTGCGGCTCAGGTAGTCAGCGTGCTGCATCATTTCTCCCTTACGATACTCGATGGTAAATTGAAAATCTTGGAGGTAGATCCACCATCGAGCGACACGTGGCAGTAGGTCCTTCTTCTGCTGGGTTGCTTTCAAGGCATTGCAGTCAGTTACCACCATGAACTGGAGCCCTACGAGATAATGACGGAAATGCTGCAAAGCCTTCACCACTGCAAGTGTCTCGAGCTCATAGGAGTGATATTTACCTTCAGCTCCTTGGGTTACCTTGCTGAAATAGGCGACAGCGTGTTTCTTGCCATCCGGATGTGTCTGGAGTAGCACAGCTCCATAACCAACACTGCTCGCATCTGTGTGGACTTCTGTAGGAAGTTCAGGATTGAAGATAGCAAGGACCGGTGCGCTAGTCAGATGTTGGATGAGCTCTTGACGAACTTGTTCCTGCTCGGGCCCCCAGTTGAAATTGACTCCCTTTCTAGTTAAGTGAGCTATGCATGCAGTTTTTGTAGCGTAACCCGGGATATAACGCCGAAAGTAGCCAGCGAGTCCGAGGAACTGCCGAACTTGTTTGACAGTTTTGGGTGGAGAAGTGTTCGTGAGGGCTTCTACTTTTCGTGGACTCGGCTTCACCTGACCTCGACTTACAACCCTTCCCAAATATTCGATTTCGGTAGTTAGGAAAGAGCATTTTTTAAGGTTAATCGAAAAACCGGCTTGTGTAAGTGTAAACAACACCCTGCGCAGTAACTCGATGCCTTCGGGGATGTCATGGCTTAGAATAAGCACGTCATCAACGTATACAAGGACGTTACCCTCATTTATAAGGCTACGCAGTGTGTCATTTATGATTCGCTGATAGACGATCGGGGAATTTGCCAGACCAAATGGCATTCTCACATATTCAAAATGCTCCTCTGGCGTGACAAAACCAGTGAAGCGAATGCACTCCTCCTCGATAGGGATTTGGTGAAACCCAGTGGCCATATCAAGGCTGGTGAAGTACTCATGGTGCCCCAACCGATCGATCTGATCATCGATCAAAGGAAGAGGGTACCGCTCTTTTACCGTGATTCTGTTGAGGGCCCTAAAATCTACGCAAAGCCTATCGGACCCATCACGCTTCTTAACCAGTATAATTGGACTAGCGTACTCCGATTGCGATCTCCGAATGATACCTTTTTCTAAAAGAACGTTAGTAATCTCGCGAACTTTAAGTTTTTCCTGATAGGAGAGTTTGTACGGCCTATATACGACTGGCGTAGAACTCGTGAGTTTTATTTTCATCTTCCCGGTCTTAACCATGCTTGAAGCAGTGCCCGAGATCAAGTGTTCAGAGAATTCGTCGATTACTACCATTAAAGCTTTACGTTCGTCACCCTGCAGCGGAGTATTTATATCAATGGAATAGTCGGCTGCCTTAACTTCGTTAACATATGCGGAAGCGACTGTATTGATGCTATGAGTTAAGTACTGAGCGTTTTTCGTTCGAACGTAAGTCACGCCGTCTCGATTGAGAACGTCTGTACCGATGATGATAGGTGTATTCATATACAGTGCCGGCACTACGATTAGATCGACCTCAAGAGAAATTTTATCAAACTCAATGACTACGGTCACGTAGGAGGTAGTTACTATTTCCTTGTCACTAATCCCTCTCAATACACACGATCTAGGCTTAGGCTTACACGTTAGGTACTTAAGTACATCCGAGGAGATGAGTGACACATTTAAGGCTCCACTATCAATAAGAACATCCATAGGGACGCCATCGACTACTGCTGTTGTTATGTCACTGTTCTTCTCAGATGATAAAGTTCGATCGGCGCACAAGTTCACATTTTTTTGACGGGAATCGGATCGTGCTTTGGCAAAGCAGTTGGCTTCTGTATGCCCGGGCTTTTTACAAAAGGGACACACAGTGCTAGTACTCGGCCTTGAAGAGGCAGAGCTCGGTCCGGTTTTATCAATCATAGGTTTATTAGTGCATTCACGACCTATGTGGCCCTTTTGTCCGCAGGAAAAACATTTTGGTTCAGATCGACGATGTTGAAAGGATGGATGTCTCTTGGTTACGGGTTGAGAAGGCTTATCTTGCTTCAGGCGATTCGGTTTGGTATAAATTGACAGAAATGAGACCAAATTATCAGGAGTTAGCGCTGCATTAGCAGCTGCTGCACGAACTTGTGGACTGTCAATCCCACGGATAACTATAAGCGTTTTCAACTCGTCACCAAGTCCCGGAACGATTCTAAGGCGTAGCAAAGTACGGCGGGCGTATTCAGCGTAGGTAGTATACCTGTCAGAGGTAGCTTTCATAGCTTCAAAGAGAATGTTCGCATAGTCTAACTTACTTGGACAGAGTGGTTTAAACTCGAGCTTAAAATTGGACCACGTGCGGTCATTAGTCACCCACTCCATCATCCATATCTTAGCATCGCCCTTAAGGCAAGAAGCAACGCGAGATAAACACTCATGGTCACTCCAACCGTTCGCTTCTCTTGCACGATCTACCTCGCCACACCAAGCATCAATATTATTAATTGAAGGATCAAAATTAGAAACAAAATATTGTTGTGATCTGACAGGCTGTGTGGATTTAATTGCTTCTACTATAGCCTGTGCCAAGGTAGACGTTTCAGAGCAACGAGCGGCTGATTCAATAGACGGACCACGGGTTTGCTGAGCACTTTGTTTAGTTTCGGTAAGGCTAATTGGTTGCGGAGGCATCGGCGATTTACTTTGTGTAGCGGCTTGAACGTTTGACGTGACATTATGTCTAGGCGGCGTAAATGAAGGAATGTCCTCATTACGACGATGAGAACGAGACTTGCTACGAGATTGATACCTATGAGGCGAGCGACTTCGCAACCGGTGCGAGTACGATCGATCACGACTTCTGGAAACACTCATTGAATCGATACGCGACCGACGATGTTTCGCTTTGTTGCGGGTAGGTCGAGAAAAATCACGGGAACGTCTTTGCGCTCCGCTCCGGGAGATATAGCGAAAACGACGTCTCGACCTGTCATGCGCATGAACACGTGAACGAGACCGCGTGCGAGAAGCGCGACTGCATGAAATACTAGACGAACAAGATCGCCTGCGGGCCGTGTGCCCAGGCGAAGTACTACGTGAACACGACCGTGCGCGTGCCGTACGCTTACGTGAAACACTACGCGAACGCGCGCGTGTTCGGACACGCGAGCCACTTTGAGAACGATGCCTTGTCCGGCCACGTGATTTACGACGCGGCATTTGCACAAAACTTTCTTTAAAAACACTTCAAATTTCACAAAAATCTAGAAATAGGCAGGCAAACTTGTTCCTTTCTTATGTGGGCTTCTTTAGAGAGAGATCCTTTATCCCACTTCTGATGTAGGAGACACCAGAAGTGAAGATATAAAAAAAAAGATTACAAACACAAAACCTAACCTTTATTCTTATTAAAATAATTTACAAATCACTTAGGAACAAATTAACCTTAACCTAATACAACAATAATGCACACACAATTATTAATTACAAGGATTCACATCAAGTAAACAAAATAGCTCACGTGACCTTTCCTCGATACGAATAGTGAGACGCAGAGATACAGCCTTAGATGTTGTCCTCACGAGCGCTGACGAGCAAAAAGGGCCGTCTCAAGGCGGCGGCGGCTATTTATGCATCAGGCGGTACCTCTACGTCACGCTACTGGATTAATTCCTAACAATATAATAGATGTTTTAGACAATTCTTGTGAACGCTATGTTCTGTCCAACTAGAGTGGGACATACAAATAAGTACATAATTAATTAGCACATGCACATGCATTCAATTGTAAGTGAGAATAAAATAAAAATATAACAGGCAACAAGATTTAAAGAAAAGGTCGATAAGTACATATAGGTCATAGGTTAAATAAGTTTTATGTCAAAGTTCATCATTTAAATAATCATTAATTGAATAATAGCATTTTTCTATTAACAGTTTATGTAGTCTATTTTTGAACATTTGAAGATTGAGAATTTGTATGTCATTGGGAATTTTATTATATACTTTTGGTCCCATATATACTATGCTTTTTCTGACAAGTGCCTTTTTTGCCATCGGTAAACACAGAGTATTAGCATACTGTGATCTCATGGTAACTTCTCTTTTGCGTATTTCAGAGACTTTTAGAAAGAGTTTAGGGTTTTGTTTAACGAAAATTGCTACTTCAAGTATATACAGAGATGGAAATGTTAAAATCTTGAGTGATTTAAATAGTGGTTTACAGCTTTCATCACTCTTTATTCCACATATAGAACGTAAGCACCTCTTTTGAGCCCTGAAAATAGCTTCTCTCTCCGTGCAATTGCCATAGAATATGATGCCATAGCGGAGCGTAGATGCAACGAAGCCGTGGTATGCCGATAGGACTGTTTTACGGTTCACTATGTGAGATAGTTTATAGAGCAAATATGCTAATTTGCTCAGTTTTTTGCATACCTCTGAGGCTTGCTCTTTCCATGTCAGTTTATAGTCAATTTTTAATCCCAGAAATTTTGTAACTGTGACGTTTTCAATAGGATGTCCATCATAATTTATATTTAAAAAGTCAGTAGTATTAGTATTTTGATAAAATGTCATAAATTTAGTTTTGTCAATATTTACTTTTAATTTATTATTATTCATCCAATTGATAATGTCTTTTAAAGCCTGATTAATGGAAGATTCGTATATGTCAATATCTATACATTTAATAGTCACTGTGCTGTCATCAGCGAATAAGACCATTGGGTGAGGTATGTCTTTGGGTAGATCATTAATGTATATCAGGAACAATAATGGACCCAATACACTACCTTGAGGTACACCGCTCGTAATTTCTCTAGAGTCGGACATATATTTTATTTCTTTTTTGGCTGTTGGGCAGACTCTTGTTATTTCCGTTGTCTGTTTCCGGTTGCTCAGGTAAGATTCTAAGAGACTGAGAACATTGCCTCGGATACCGTAGGAATTTAATTTATTCAATAGAATTTTATGATCTACAAAGTCGAACGCTTTTGTCATGTCCATGTATATAGCACATATTGGTCTATTTTCATCCATGCATGTCAATATATCCTTGAGTAGGTCATACACTGCAGAATTTATAGTTTTTTCTTTTCGGAATCCCTTTTGTTCTTCTATTAGGATACTATATTTGTTGAGGTAGGATAATAGCGCCCTGTAGATAATTGTTTCAAAAACTTTAGAGAAAATAGATATTTTAGCTATTGGTCGGTAATATTTCATGCTATGACTATCCTCTTTCTTAAAAATTGGCTTAACAATTACAGGTTTAAGCTTTTCTGGGTATATGCCGTTGTCGATACATAAATTCATAATGTGGCTAAGATGGCCTGAAATTTCTGTGGAAACTAACTTGATTGCTTTTGTATGAATGTCATCGTATCCTACACTATTTTTATTTTTTAGGGACCGAATAGCCTTGTGGATTTCCTCTGGTGTTGTTGGCAACATGAACATTGAATGTAGGCAGTTATCAACTACTGAGCCTGTTCTTGGAGAAATATTGTTAGTTTGACTTTCAGTTTCTTGAATCTGGTCGATAAAATAATTATTAAACGCATTTGCGATTTCTGAAGGATCGGTGATAGTACACACGGCAACTTTAAATGGTTGGCAAGGCACACTAACGTAGGTAGTGTATGTGTGTGTCAGCGACGTCGACGTAATTATTTAGTTCTGGGCAACCCACACACGGATATTGTAAGCATGTAGTTGTGCCAGTGACAATGATTCATTGTTTTTATGATATGAAGCAAAATTTTGCAAGACATTGTAATAAATTGAATGGCTCAGTTGGTATGATACAAGACTTACAACAATCGGTATGGTGGTTCAAATCCCACTGAACTTACCATATTCCTTTTTTGTTTTTTTTTAATAGATTTAATTTATTTTTAAGATGGTTAATAATAGTATTGTAGTATATACGAATAAAAGCAACACAGAAAGTAAATGAAACAAGTTATTAAGTGTTAAAATTACCAAATTTATTCTTGCCGTAACATAAACATTAAAGATGTTACGTTGTTTTTCGTTTTAAAACATAGTTGTAGTTTATATTAATAAGGAAAATTTTCAATTAGCAGTTTTAAATCATAATAAACATCAGAAAAGGATGGACTGGCTGGTTTACTAAAGTAAATAGGCAAGTCATTAGTTATATGAATCAACATGTTAATTAGCTAGAAATAAGATAACTTATTCCAACCTCAGTAACAATAACATCATTAACACATTGGCTTACCCATAATTGTAAATAATAATAAGCATTTAACAAAAAAACTAAAATCTTATACAAATGGAAAAAAAAAAATTACTGAGCTAACCCCAATAACTATAATTTTCGCCACTTTTTCGCCATAATATCTTACGTCCATCCTTGTCTGACTTAAAGGACTTTTCATCACTAAATATCACCACATTGTTGCACCAATCAAAGTTTAAAATAGTCAGTCGCAAAACGCACTCTGTTTCGACGATGCTGATCGGTTAGAGCAATTTTCTTCGTCGGCCTCCGACACCGCAACCCAGCAGCACGCAAGTGAACCCGTACGGTTTGTAGGGATAGATTATGTGTTGTGGCCGTAGAACGGGTGCTGCAGAACGGATCGGCGCTATGTGCAGCTACGATTTCTCGATGGCGTAGTGATGCATCCGTATAGACGACTATTGTCTACATGTCCCGAATCTGCGTATCGGAGAACCCATAATTGAACAGTTCTCCTCTGCAAACAAAAAAAAAACAAATACTTAGCTTATACAAATACAAATATTCTAACAATTAAATAAAATATTTGCAATTCTATGTTACTTACCGTTAAACGTCTTGCGATTTCACTAATTGTAATGTTTTGTTCATATAAATACGATTATCTCCGCCTTTTTGAACATGGTTAAGTAACTTTCCATAGTGAATGCGAAGAGTAATTAATTAAATTTGCAAATCACAAAGTGAATCACTTTGCAGACGCAGAGGTGAATTGTCACTAAAACTAAAAACAAATTTCGTTTATTCATATTGTATGAGGGTAGAATGGTTTTAATTCTCAAATGAAGAACGAATCATAATATATATATTTGGCGAAGAGAAATAGTCGACAGCTATGCAGCTTGTAGTCATTGGTCAGTTTCAAATATATTAATTTTATACTCAACAGCATTTAAATTTACGCAAAATTTGAATTAAGTTAAATAAAAATAACCATCCGTGGACTCGAACTCACGACCTATATTTCATTAGTCTAACATTCTACCAATGAGCTACAAAGTGTATGGACACAGGCAGTGAAATTTTGCTTCACATCAATTTTATAACTATTTCACTAACACTACCGGTTGATATTCTTATGTCACACCTGGTATGTATACGGGCGTTTGCCTACGCGCAAACTCGTTTGTGCTGTTGTGTGTGTGTGTGGTTTGTTACTGGTGTGTAAACCGATGTCTGCGTTTATGCACACATAGACAACGTTAGTGTGCACACATAAACTACGTTAGTGTGCCCTGCCAACCATTTGAAGTTGCCGTGTGTACAATTATTTGTATTAATTTTAGTAATTGATTCGTTTGGACAGGTATTTTTAGCACTTTTTATAATATTCCAGCTGGCTTTGGTTTTGTTATCCGAATTATTAATATAGTTATTGTTTTGTGCTCTTTGTGTCAATTTCGTAATTTTTTTAAATCTCTTCGAGTATTGTTTAAAAAGTGCTTTATTGTCAGTGGTTGGATTTTTCCTATAATTCCATAATGATTCACGTTGCCTTCGGCTGCATACTTTTATTCCTTTGGATACCCATTTGGGTTTGTGTTCAGATTTTATAGTCTTGTTGAGTAGCGGAAAGCAGAGATTATATATTAATGTGAATGTCTCAAGGAAGCGGTTGTAAGCATCATTGACGTCATCAGTTTCATAAACGTCTGAGAAACTTAAACTACTTATGCTAGATTTAAATTTGAGTAGGTTTTCTCTACTGAAATCCCTTTTTTCTACGGTCCATGATTGTATAGTACAGGTTTTTTTTTACAGGTACTCTAAGTATTTGGGCTGTATGGTCAGACAAACCGTACTCTACTACCTTACCCTTGCATTTTTTCCCAGCGTTATGGGCGAAATTATCGATGCACGTTTTGCTTTTCAGTCTAGTGGGTTCTCTTATTTCTAGGACAAGGTTGAAGCTGTGTAGTAGGTTTTGAAATTGCTGAGTTAGGCGATTGTTTTTTAGGATGTCGATATTGAAGTCTCCGCATAAGATTGTGTTTTTCTTATTTATACGCATACAAATTCTCAGTAAATCCTCAATTTTTTCAAAAAACGTTGCAAGATGTTTTGCAACATTTTTTGTTTTTGGTACTCTATAAATACATATAATTATAGTATCTAAATTAATTAGGTCTATGGCACAACATTCAAATATTCCAGTGATAGACAGTTTGGAAATATCCTTTATTTCTTTATATTGGTGTCCAGTCCGGACCAAAATACATGATCCACCTCGTTTTTGGGTATCTCGAGAATAGTGTGTTGCTAATTGGTAGTTGGGTATTGTCAGTAGATCCTCATGTCCTGCAGTCATAAAGTGTTCTGTGACACATAGTATATCTATTGTTTGTTGTTGTGATGTTAGATCTTCCAAGTGAACTGTTAAGCTATCAGTTTTTTTAAGGAGGCCAGCGATATTTTGATGGAGTATATTGATATGGTTAAACACGAAAAAGATTCGAATTATTATTTACTGATTGCGTGGGCTTTTGGTTATCTTCTTTGCTTGAATTGTTCTGTATATTTTTTGTTACGCTGTTGTTTTGTATAACATTTTGTTTCTTCAATGAGTTAAGTTCTTGATTTAGCGTCGACAGTACAGTTCTCATGTCTCTGTTATTTAGATATCCTCCATACTTTGAAAACATGTAGTTGTCATACGTAAGATTAGCATTTGAGTCGAAGAAATACGCATATCCATGACTCTCCACATCAGAGTAAAGTAGGTTATTGAATATTTCAACCCTCCAATTGTACATGGTTTGATGTCTTCCGCAGTTATATGTCGGTGTACATAGTATAACATTTGTATGACTTATATTTTGTATCGTAGCTCTTAAGTACCTAATTAATTCATGATAGTTATTTGTTTTGGCGAAGTCTTCCTCACCTATCATTATGATACAGTAGTCCTGGTATGTAAAATCAGTCAGTTTCTCATTTATGCATTTTAGTTGTTCTCTTATTCCAGCATTTGGTGTTAGGTAGTGCATGATCTGATAATCGCCTCCGTTGAAAATAGTCTCAGCGATATCCAGTACCGCATTTCTCTTATAACAACTCATAATACATAGCTTATTCCGAGGTTTTACTGTATTTCCGTGCTGTAGTGTATTCATGATTTTTTTACTGTTATCTTGTACAATATGTGCAGGTTGTTCTGAATCACTGTGTGAAATATAATTTGTATTATTGGAGCTATTGGGTATATTTTCTAGCTGTGACTTTCTTCCCTTTCCTTTCTTCTTTTTCGGCGTCACGCAATTATTTTTAAGGCTTTCTGTTACCTTTCTACATATAATATTTTTTCTGCTCATATCATTCATTTGACTCTTCATCTGTTCTATTTCTAAGTTAAGATTAGCGATCTCGTTATGGGCCACTTTAAGTTCATTTTTCAGTTTTATTACTTCAGATTTTAGGTCTTTCATTTCCTCATTTTCTTCATCCGATAGTTCTGGCATGCTATTAATTGACGCATACGTATTATTTTTTGAAGGGTTACTTTCCTCATCAGTTTCATGGGACTCAGACTGTGTTCTATTCTTCTTTCTAAAGGTGATATTTCCGAAAAAACTCATTTTGTATAAGGTGTCTATTATTAATCATATAACATCAGCAATATTTTTCCAGCGGTTATATTTTTTCGTATAACGTAACGTTTCAGTCGGAAATATTTATTTCATATGGCAACACTGATTGGAAATTGTCATATTCTGTGATTATATTTGCGCGTCAACTTGACTTATGTCATTCAAGTGTCAATGTTGTTGTGATTTGCGCTTGCGCACGATGTTTATTGGTCCTTATTTTGGAAAAACTATTATGAATTTGAATAATTTGACCGTTTATATTGCTTCACGGCGAAAAGTATATCATAATATAGTCGATCTCACCGTTATTGAGTGATATAAATGTCTGGAACACACTCGCACAGGTTAGTTAGATGATTCTTTACAGGTTTCACAACTTGATGAGGGAAAAAAGGTAATATTTTCTATTTATTTGTAGCAGAGGTACACAATATCAATGTTTACTTTTTGGCATCACAGACCAACTTTGAATTGAATTAAGTTGGCCGAGAACATTGTAAAGTCCAGTGCACACTACACATAGCGGTCCGTTTACATCGTAAGCCGTTGTTTCATATTCATAAACTGTGGGCTCAGCGTTTGTGGACGGTATATATCAGCCTCGACTCGGGGAGGACCACAAGGGTGCTAGCGAATGAATAATAATATATTTTCGGTTTTAACGTTTGATAAGCATTTTTGTATTAACGTCGATTTTGGGTATTTTTTTAAAAACCTTTTGCTTTATCAAATCAACAAAAACTGGTGGTCAAGTTTGTTTGAAACAATTTTTTTATTATTGATAATTTCTACATTAGTAATATACATTTATTGATTCTTACCATATAATAACAAGTACCTACAATGTTCTTAACTAGACTGTTGATAGAACATATACTAAAATCTCAGATTACAATAAAATATTTTCATTTTACTTGGCTCCAAGTAAACTTGATGAAAGAATATAATCATATAACAGGTTCCATTGAGTACCTACCCAGTTTCATAAAATATTTGGGTCCTGTAATCGATAAATTTATTCAAGAATTTTCCTTTAACTTTGCCTGGTAAAAGAAAATGAATATTGGAACTCTCTCTAATTGAATGTTTGGGAATCGTATAATTCGGACAAATAGGATGCTGCAGCCCGTCATTTTTTTCAGTAAAGCATTTTTGTATGCTATTACTAAGATATTATATGCTATAACTACACTATAATTTAATACAGGGTATCAGATCATCATGTATAATATTATTGACATCTTTTTCGTTTAAAAATCGCTATATTTATAGAATACTACTCTCTCTAGAAAGGAACATGGAACAACTCGTATACTGAAGTATTTTTCACAACTATCTGGAATTGTTGTGTAGGTACTTAGGTACCTAAACGGAGTCGTATGAAGTTGGTTTATTCTCGTTTCAAAGTTCTTGTTCTAGTTATCGTTCTCAATAGTACTTGGTCCATTTGTTCGCTATCGAATAACAATAAGCTAAGAATAACAAGGACTTATTACAGCGAGCTGGGTGGATTGCCGGTTTGTTGAAGGCTCTGACTTAACTTGTAGTAATCTGTCAGATGTTTGATTATAGTACTGAAACGTTTGTGAATCCATAAACTTCAGAATAAATAAATAAAATGTACGGGTATCATTATAATGTATGTTTAAAGCAATGAAACACAATTTAATTGAAACAAAATTCTTCCTTATACAATCACCGCACCAGTCAACACCCTCTTTTATTGAATGAATTATAATTAAATGATTCTAACCGCTGTTTCTTTGAAGTGTTTGATTTAATTACTCAAACAATTATTTTGGAATCTTATGAGAATTTAGTGTAATGAGTATTATTTATTGACGTTGTCGTTGATCACTGTTTAATTAATTGCTTGTCAACTTTACCTGCGGGCTTAGACTCTCGCGAAATGAAAAATTTTCTGTGAGAATAGCACCAAATTACTCCTAAACTGAAATGAGTAGCAATGATGCCGCATTTTCAATATTGATTGTCCATTTAAGAGAATCAGAATATTACCAACTAAAACGTACTTAAACAAACAAACAACTTAACAAATTTCAAATGAAATGGTTCAAAAAAATGGGGAAATTAGTTGTCGATAATATGTGGAACGTATTCATTTCTCATGACCTCGTGAGTGTACTATTACATCCGTACGTCTAGTACAGGTTTGATAATTCGTCGAAAACAATAAAAGTTTCAGTTTTCTCACATATAAAGTGGCGCTTTTAGCGAAAACTATCATGAAACTTTTGACAGATGATGTATGCAGGTGACAGAAAAAATCATATTTTTTTTTTCGTTTACATAAATTGCAAAACTCGTGCTAGAGGCCCCGACACATACCCGATTCTGCGTTGTTCTATGCCCAAACATAACGAACTGTCAGTTTAGAAGAAACTAGTGTCATATTTGCGCTACCATCGTCGTATCTCAAAGAGGTTAGTCAGGCCTTCCTCATCCAGCGCCAACCAGCTCTAATCGCAAAAGTCTATATAATAATATGATAAATCCTTGCTTCAAGGAGTTTTCCACAAATGTCTATGTAAGTAAGTCTTAAGAGGAGAGATAAGTAGGTTCAATCAGATATCACTCCAAACACAAATTTTACGGCCATGTGATTATGATGATTCTATTTTCCACCCACGAATCTTAGGATAAAACTTTTTACTGAGGTGGCATACATAATTATGTTTCTTGCTTACTTTACCTGTCTCAGAATTCTGTTCCCAGATTTATCATTATGAACCCTAAAATAGGTACCCGCATATTCGCTGAAACCGTTATCTTCTAAAACTACGAAAAGGGCAAGCATTTGTCTATCAAACTGGAGTAATGGCCAGTATTTTGTTTCTCTTTTACAACCACTAGTTGTAAAAAGGACGGCAATATATTCCGTAGATGTACTATTCCTACTGGTTTATCTCACCGCAAGGTGATTTATGTATTGGAAAGTATATATAAGACTCTTGTGTCTCTGAAGTAGAGCAATGCAGAAGGGAAGGTTTTTAAAACTTTAAGTCCAATACTTGTGAGTACTTTATCGAATGGCTATCTGGTTTTCTATAATTTTAACGATATGATTTTAGACGCATTTGTTTACGTTTTTAATAAATATTAAATTGATAATTTAAAATATAACGATCAAAAAAACTTACCTGTAATTGTCCGATCCATAATTAAGCGAGCAGCTTTATTGGATTCGATTTATTTCATTTTCAAAACTCCTAGAACAAAATTGATCAGAATGACCCTCTGAGGCACTCTCTTTCGACTTTCTGTAACCTTTTTTTAACACCCTGTATATTATGATTCATGTATATGTTATAGGTATTCAGTATTATAAAGAGCATCTAACAAACGTTCACATCCAACAACAGTTTTGGTCTCCGTAATAAACTGTATTGTGGCGCTCACATAAATTTGAATAATCTTATTCAGTCCCATCTACATTAGGTGGCCATTGTTATCTGACACTCTACTTAGCTGACGGAACCCACTTGAAAATGTACGTACGATGGTTTATCTTCATACTAAAGGAACCCAAACATTACATGTCATGTTTTAAATGGCTTTATATCTTTGTTACATTATAAAACCGATTTCACTACTTTTCTTATTTCTGATGGAGCTTGTAGATACAATATACTTAGGGCCCGTTTCACAATGTCTGGATAATGGCTTTCTGTGGAATAAAAAAAATGCTGTCACTCTCTGTTATTATGTTTTAGACAGTGACAGCATGTCTTTTATCCCACAGGTAGCCATTATCCAGATATTGTGAAAAGCCCTTAGTGTTATTGATCATATCCAAATTAATATAACATTAAAAAAATTCAGGTACGTTTTTAATCCATGGCTGTTTGCCAAATCGGTGATGTGGTAAGACCCAAATTAATTATTGAACATAAACTCAAACTTTTGAAGATCAATTTCTATTAATAAATATTCGATTTCCAGTGAATTTTGGGTGGAAGCCCAGATTAACTGAATAAAAACCTACAATTATTGCCCCTAATTAGAAATCATTCATAGCTAAACTTTTAATACCTCTATACAAGCAATCTTTTAAAAAAATTATACACTTAGGGCTGGTTTTTCAATAGTCAGATAAGTGGTATCTGAAGAATAAAATTGTTGCTGTCATTGTCTTATACAAACATTCAGATGTGACAGCAACAATTTTATTCCTCAGATAACACTTATCTGGCTATTGAAAAACCAGCCCTTAGTCATGGATAAGTTATATTGTCTACCAAATTATTCTAAACGGAACATGGTAGTTTAATGACGCGGCCTCCGTTTGCAATATTGAAGTATATCAGAATATTAGCTCTTATCATTAAGCCCTCCCTTTGTACATTTATTTTTTATATTAAAAAAAAAAAAAAAAAACACGCACTCACGCCTTGTACTAATGTACTCCCTTGCGGGGTAGGCAGAGGTGCATTGCTGGACCCACTTTTCGCCAGAGTGTTATGTTAGTCCCAATGTAATAGGGGGCGGGCCTATTGCCATTTTACGGGCACATCCAAGACCCGAGAACAAATGTCTGTGTTTAAACAAATATCTGCCCCAGCCGGGAATCGAACCCGGGACCATCGGCTCAGTAGTCAGGGTCACTAACCACTACGCCATTCGGTCGTATTTTTATTTTTGTGCAATAAAAAATTAAATAAATAAATATTACCCACTAAAACCGTCAAATAATATTAATCATGGCTATTTGGCATGTGTGTGGAAGTTTTTCAGTGAAAGAAAGAAAGAAAACACATTTATCTGTTGACCAGTTGACACCCTCATTGCTCTCGAGATTATGAAGCCTTGACAAAGTTGGTCGTTTTTGAAGTTTACCATTTACCTACTTTCTTTCTGAAAGTTTTAGTTTTAGTTAAACTCACCTATGTACAGACAAAATACAGAGAGAACACCTTACAGTTAACAGTATAGTTTGGTCTCTTAAAGAGCTCATGAAATAACTTAAACATTTGTGGACTCATCTAAAACCACTGAAGAGCAAATACCGTAATATAAGTTATGCAGCCTTTCATCCTATAAAGGCTTGTTAAAGGTTGTTGTAAGAATTTTCAAATTCTGATTTCAGTTTCGGGCTTAGATATACCATGCTGCACATGTAGGTTGCAACACCCTGTATATAGATAGATAGATAGAGTACTCTTTATTTGTACACCAAGAAATTATTAACAATTTTACATAGACACTTAACTAGGGTACAAAAGGCGGTCTTATCGCTTATAGCGATCTCTTCCAGACAACCTTTGGATGGATGGACTAGAGATATATATAACTATAAATAACTATTTTATCTATAACCATTTTTGGAAATTCATGTAAAAAATCTGCACGCCATAAATAAGTGACGTGAGTAACAAAGTTAAATAGGTCTTCAGAAGCATTTTCTGTGAATTTTCAAAAATCTTGTAACAAAGGTTGTTTAAATTGATCCCTTGAGAGTCGCCCTTTCGGTATGTGACATCACTTTTGCACCATCCTTTTATAAACATTATAATAAACACACACACTCACGCCTTGTACTAATGTACTCCCTTACGGGGTAGGCAGAGGTGCATTGCTGCACCCACTTTACGCCAGAGTGTTATTTTGGTCCCAATGTAATAGGGGGCGGGCCTATTGCCATTTTACGGGCACATCCAAGACCCGAGAACAAATATCTGTGTTTAAACAAATATCTGCCCCAGCCGGGAATCGAACCCGGGACCTTCGGCTCAGTAGTCAGGGTCACTAACCACTACGCCATTCGGTCGTCAATTAAATTATAATATACCTATATTTATTTATTTATTTATTAATGAAGCATGGAAAACCAACAGCATGGAATTATAAAACTATAATAGGTATAGTTAAGTTAAATAGTAAGAAACATGTCAATTAAAGGTTTTCACATAAAGAAACCTTATACTATATTTTTTTCAGTGATCTTTACGGGTTGCCAAGTTTGAAAATCTTTCCACGTCTACAGGTTGTTGAAAAAGTGGTGTACTCAGCTGAAATAGGATGCCGTGGTGGCAATAGTAAACCACGTAGGTAGAAATATTTTTTATCACTACAACATAAGTGTACTTACAGTGGGGTTTACGCTGTAATAAAAAATGCAGTTCTTGACTTCTACAAATATCATGAAAAATATTAACTTTTAGAAACGGAACTAATTTTTTTATTTACTGTGTAATAGTATAGCATAACAAGTGACTTAAATTATAATATTCTTATCATACATATACTTTTATCCCGGGATTTTTAAATAAAAATTTTGCGAGAGTGGAATAGAGCAGCAATAATGTCTTTTCGGGGTGGATTAGAATAAAAAACGTTTTAATTGGCTTCTCGTAACAAAAATCTTTCGTAACTCCGAGAATTGCCCCTCATCAAGTTTATCGATTAAGCTCAAGTTTCTGAGTGCTCCAGCTAAATGTAGGTAATGTTGTATTTACTCAATTATTACTAATTTAATTAACCTTATACATTTACTTGGTACAGATGAACTAACAATAATCCTAATAATAAGATACCTACATAAAATAAGATAATTAAAAAAAAATGTTAGATGCAGGTTAAGAAGTGTGTAACTGAGGTTGTCATTATGGCCAACATTTCGTTTTACGACAGCGAAAATCTAACGTTACGTTATTACTTTAGCAACATACTGTATATCTGGTTTCTCCAAATGCAAGTTCAATGGAGTTGTTGAAAATTGAATGATAAATTTATAAACTCAATAATCTCTTTACATTTTCCGCTATCAGCAATTTCAGCTTATTTGAATAATTTTCAGCAAGTTTGTGCTATAAAATATTACATTTACAAATTTCAAATTAAAGATTTTGATAACCATTTAATATAAATTGACCTCGGGCTAAACCGTAGCTGCGATATTTGTAGATAAATAAACAAAATAATATTATGAATTCCCACAAACAAAGTAAGTATGATTACTTTTTGATCTCTGATTCTAGAGTGCCCAAGGGGAAATATTAATAAACGATTTATCATTTTCGTATTTTTAGTCTTTATAGTCATATACAGGGTGTTGCTAAATTGGTATACTAAGCCGAAACCTACATGTGCAGCATGGTATATCTTAGCCCGAATCTGAAATCAGAATTTGGAAATTCGCGAAAAAAAAAATTATTTTCCCATAGTAAAAAGTCACGTGACCAACAAAGTTTCTATGGAAAATGAAAAATTTTTTTCGCGAATTTTCAAATTCTGATTTCAGTTTCAGGCTTAGATATACCATGCTGCACATGTAGGTTTCGGCCTAGTATACCCTTTTTGCAACACGCTGTAGAATATGTACCTTTTTGGAATGTTAGATACTGGATTTTGACCCGGCTGTAAGTTCTATGTTCTATTAATGTAAATCTAGTTCTACTTAAATGTAAAAACCTATGTCTATATAACTAACTATCTATGGCATAGTGAAAACTGAATAAAGTATAAAATCTATCTACTTCACTACAAACAATAAATAAATTTAAGTACAAATATTGTCAGTAGGTACCTAAGAAGACCTTATTTAAATGTAAGAATTAAATATTCCTTAGCTCAATTTTTATTCAGCTGTAAAATTCTGAGCGATCCCGTCGTGATGCGAAATATATATATATGCGAAACATAATAATGAAATATTAATCGGCAAATCTGTTTCTTTTATTAGTGAGTTCCATAAAAATAATAAGGTTTAACTAAAATAAATATTTTCTTAGTGAAAAAAAAATAGGTTGGTAAGAAAAGTGGTAAACTTTGTTAAAATTTGAAACTTTTAGGCTTTGGGCTTTTTTATTTAGTCACTGATTACGTTACGATATACAAAGATAGACTTATTACCAAAATGCAATTTCATCCATGATCCAGGCAAGTTCGTAACTTGGAATAAAATATTGTTAAAGTTACTGGTGGCGCCATCTAGACATTGCTTTCCACAATAGTTTACTACAGTGTGCGCTGTTGCTGTTCTACGTGCAGCAGTTCTACCCAGTCAGAATCTTAAACACTTGCAAGTGCTTCAGTAAAACATCACTAGGTGGCGGTTATCAATAATATAAGCGTTGTAACATCTGACAGGTGACTTCGTGCTAGAGAATGGGCCACATCTAAGAGGCAACATAGTAAAGCAAATAAAGGTGTAATTTTATAGTGATACGTGCAAATATTTCTTAAAACAAAAAAAAATCCAACAAAGTGGTATAAATTTTATTTAATCTTAATGGTTAAAATAATATCTATACCACTTGTTCGAATGAATTTAACAGGGTGTTGCAAAAGTAAAGAGAAACCCAACCTAAATATTCATAATGATATTAAAATTTTCCAGAATACTTAATGGTACTAATATCTAACTAAACATACACAATACACAAAGTATTCAACAGGTGAACATTGCCTCCATCCAAATTCTAAACCTGCTGATGAGTCAAAGAAAAGTCTGCGCATGCGTGAAAAAGGTAAGAAGGGGAGCGTCTCCAGCAACCCCTAGCATTTTACTTCCCTTTCTAACTCTACCTTACACCTTCACTCTTATGAACTCCTGGTAACACGTAGACATTTTCCGCTCTAATCGGGATTTTCAGAAATCTGTTAGCTGTAGGTGCGAATTAGATTTTCTTAATCCCATACCATTTCCCAGGGTAGGGTAGTTTCCCCGACTTCCATAAACGCTCGAAACATAACCTCCTTTCGCCTTTGCTGCCCTGGTACATTTTCCCTTGGCAGCACAGCCTTTTGCTACGGCGTAGCGCTACGCGCTACGTTGCTACGAACTTCGTAGCGCTACGAGCGTAGGCATGCCGCATGCGTAGTAAAGTAGGTTTAGTGAACGAAATTCAGCTTCAGTTCCTATTTCGTTTTTTTTATAAAATAGGTTGGTATAAAAATTTATACCACTTGGCATTTTGTAACCATATGGCCCTAAGTGCATATAAGAGCATATTCATATTAATTTCTACTGTATGTACAGAGTATTACAAAGCGTTACATTTATCATTTTATTCAACAATGTTACACATTTACATATGCAGCATGAGTTTGAAGGATAATGAAATATTATAACATAATATATCGCTATTCAACATACCTGTAGGTATTGATGACAAGACAACAAAAACTGGGTCAGTTCATATCCATCAGGGGTCAAACTGTTCTCCCTTCATCGGCATAGTCATCAATCTTCATCGAATATCACAACTTTGAGGGTTCTATTTTTGAAATCAACTGGCCAGATTTTCAAGGAATTAATAATTAAGTGCTGTCAGATCCTCAATAATTTATTGAGAAATTACTCTTTTGATTGGTTACATAAATTTTGTAACCTAACTTTTGTTAGTTCTATAGTGAGTAGTTAAAAATTTTGTCATATAAATTAAAGTGCGCCACTCAGGTTTCGATTGGATGCGGAAAGCTAAAGATCGCATCCAGTGGCGTGCTTTGGGAGAGGCCTACGTCCAGCAGTGGACTGCTATAGGCTAATGATGATTCAGATTTCATAAATGTCCGCGCCATACAATGTTGCGTAAGGTTTCACTGCTCGATCGGTTATGAAAAACCTACACCAATCCCTCTGAAAGTTGTCACATTATGATGGAACAGTTTTATGTTTATAACTTCATCTGACCCCGTGTTGGAGCTTCTCCAAAACACACAACACAATCTACACATATTGGAGGGAGCCGGGAGATTGAATTGCCCCTAGATTTCACTGGATTTCGGAAATATGATCACAAGTATGTATTATTATTTGGCGTTTTTGCTATGATAGAAAATATTAGATTCTAAAGATACAAAATGTAATTTTAGTAACGCCAAACTATAGATTTTGCCAGTAGAAAATCGAATTTAAGTATGCAAATGTTAAACGAATGTAGTGTAGTCACCGACAATAAGAAGAATGTAACAATCCTTTACCTCAAATTGTCGAATCATAAATGAACTCCTTAGGTCCATTTACATTTACCTGAAGGGCGTTCGACTCTACAATAACAAGCCTCAATTCATACCGGGGGCGTCCCACTGCTGATTGCATGCAAATCTGAATCCTTTGCCATATCTGACTGAGGTCATACATTATGTAGGTGAATTTGCGTATAGGAAGGTACGTAGGTATATATATATTGTGTTCGTGGAATGGTGGAAGTAGCACACTCATATTTTATGGTATGAAAAATTATTTTTAGCTCAATGACGCAAAGTACAATGAGCAGCGCATCAGAATATTACCAACTAAAAACGTCATCATCATCACGACCCATTACGTCCCCACTGCTGGGGCACGGGTCTCCTTCCAATGAAGGAAGGGTTTAGGCCTAGTCCACCACGCTGGCCAAGTGCGGGTTGGTGGACCTAAAAACGTAATTTGGTATTTAAACTGTTTCCAACTGAAATGTTTGAAAAAATGGGTCATTTAGTATCGACATTTTGTAAGTGGAACTTTTTCATTGCTCGTGAGTGTAGATACTTAGGTACCTACTTTCAAAGAAAAACATATATATAAAGCTTGTTGACCTACTTTTGAATAAGGAAGAAAAAAATTATAGCCTTCATCGAAAGTCGTAACCTATTTTAATAATAGCACCGGAAACAAAATGATAGTTAAAAAAAAATTAAAAACTTTGAAGATTATAAAATCATAAAATAATGAAAGTTTCGTCAAAGTTTGTGAATGATACTGACAAAGCATACACTTGCTTGAATCGTTTAACATTATTACCTACTTATCAACATAAATCGTTTAACAAGTATTATTACATAAATATTTATTTATATTCTGATAAAAATCATAAGTACGAACAATAAATTTCTCAATAAGTAGGTATATTACATGTGTTCCTATAGGTATTTAGGCAACAAAATCTTTTGTCAAACAAATAAAAGCTAAACGGTAAATAAACCCGTGGAACAACAATCGGGAATATTTTGCTTTCAATGACAACACTGTTAACGAACTATTGGAAGGCAAAATTGAATAACCGAGCGCCGGAGAAGATAAATAAAACGTCGGTAAACTCAGCCCAATTTACACACGTGTCTTACTTGGTGCAAGACTCGTAGGACTATTGTGTTGTGGTGAACCTCTATACAAAAAGTACCTTGATAACGACCCTTTTTCAAAAACTATCTTGTGTGACTCTCTCTCTCAGCCTTCTGTAGTCCACTGTTGGACATAGGCCTCTCCTAACGATCGCCACCCCAAACGGTCACCCGCCATCTGCATCCAGCGGCTTCCCGCTACCTTCCGCAGATCATCAGACCAACGGGTTGGGGGGCGACCGACACGCCGTTTGCCGACACGGGGTCTCCACTCCAGAACCTTTGTACTCCAGCGGTCGTCGGCTCTGCGGGCTACGTGGCCAGCCCATTGCCACTTCAGCGTGCTAATCCTTTTGGCTATGTCGGTAACTTTAGTTCTCCTGCGGATTTCTTCATTACGAATCCTATCTCGCAGGGACACGCCTAACATAGCCCTTTCCATAGCACGCTGAGTATCTTGTATGACAAGATCGGTTAAAACAAGTTACCTACCGATTTTTCCATCTTTCTTACACACCCCGTAAAACCAGAGATACATATTTTGCTATCATGAGGCGGCG
This sequence comes from Plutella xylostella, assembly GCF_932276165.1. NCBI lineage: Eukaryota > Metazoa > Arthropoda > Insecta > Lepidoptera > Plutellidae > Plutella > Plutella xylostella. Next base: position 1,112,533 of record NC_063984.1, on the reverse strand, counting down.
GTAGCTCAGTCTTTAAGTAGCCGCTTCTTACGCCAGCGATGCGGTTTCATATTCCGGCGCTGATATGTACGAATGAGTTATTTGAAATTTAAGTATATTTAGAATACCAGCGGTGACGTGTTGAAATAAATTCAATCATCGTAATTATGGATTACTTATCTTTTATATTATTATGTCAATGAGTGTATAGGTTCAAGTAGCTATCTGCGAAATATGTCCCACATAAAATATAGGGTACAAACCCAGGACCGGACGTGCCACCCGCCGTCGTACTCAGCGCAAATCCCAGGCGGTGGGGCCGCACAGATAGGTCCGTATCTGGCTGTGTACTTGCCGACGACTTTATTATAAGCCGGGAATTAACAGGTTTTGGGACCAACGTGAGGGTCTGACGGGGAATTTATTCGTAAAAAAGGGTTGCTGTGACTTTAGGTTGAACAAACTTTCTTTCTCGTTGGTTTTTTTTATATAATTTTACTTACCTAAACATAAACTTTTTTAGTTATCTAGGTACGTAATTACATACCAGAGTTAGTGTGTATGTAGTAAAAAATGCAGAGAAGACATAGGTACATATAAAGTAAGTAAGTAAATAAGTTTCATGGATCATCTTTTGGCCCCATTTGCTTAGGGCAGGGATGCACAGACCGCGGCCCGCGGGCCGCATGCGGCCCGCCGCGCCGGTCGAAAACTGGTGGCCCGCCGACAGGAAAAATAATACTCTCGTACATTCGAAAAATATTTAATTCTAAAAAAATATCTTGGAAAAGTAGGTACTCAATCACAGGCAATTAAAACAATTCCTTGATGACATCGAAAGCAAATATAGAGATTTATTGTATTATACAGAAATAAGGTGGCTAAGGGTGGATTCGACCAAACATCACGTTACACGAGAATAACTATACCGGAATAAAATTTATACGCGAGTAAATATCTGGGATAAGTACATTTGCATTCTACCAAGTTATACCATGATTAATTGAATGAACGAGGAACGAAACTGTACTGCAACTAAAATAAAAATACCTGCGTTTTCAAAGCATGCAATAGAAATGACATGCCAACTTAGTTTGAATGGATTATAATAGTATAAAATTGTTTACGTTTTAATAAGGTTTTAATATTTGAATCGCTGTTGTTATTCTGAGAATTTGCCTTTTAACGTGTTTTTGTTTATTTTTGACAGATGTGTTTATATGTCATATGACGGTTTTCTAATCAGCTGATGTGCCGCCGCCATTACAAAATTACTCTCGGATAAGCTCGTTACACGGTCAATTTTAGCGGTATAACTTTTTATTCTTGGGATAAGCTACTTATCTTGCTATCAGGTTTGATAGAATGCAAAATCTGCTTACTCCCGAGTAACTGGTAGTTTACTCGTGAGTAAAAAGTTACTCGACGTTGGTCGAATCCGCCCTAAGTCGTGGATTGACACTGGAACGATTTCTTAATTTAATAAGTAGAACAAATTTTGCTGGCAGAAAAGCAAAGCGATATCCAGGAACTTAAAAAGCAGTTAGAAATTATCGACATTCAAAACGACCAAGATTTACCCACGAAATAAAATTGATGAATTTTACCGCTGCATTGATAAAAATACGTACATAGAGTTGCTTGTTAACTCTGCCCTAAAAATGTGCCAGCTTATTTGGTTGTAGTTGTAGTTGTACCTATATACATGTGAACCAACCTTTTCAATAATAAATCGACAAAAAAATTGAAACCGCCTTGCAAACAATTTTTTGGAAGCAGTTTTACGTGCAAATTTAAGCCAAATAAATAAAATAATAAAAGATTGTAAGCACTATGCAGTGCCACACTTAAAAATAAATCAATTCTTTTTCAATTTTAACATTATTGTCAATTTTGATTGTCTTTAATTACCTGACGACCGAATGGCGTAGTGGTTAGTCACCCTGACTACTGAGCCGATGGTCCCGGGTTCGATTCCCGGCTGGGGCAGATATTTGTTTAAACACAGATATTTGTTCTCGGGTCTTGGATGTGCCCGTAAAATGGCAATAGGCCCGCCCTCATTACATTGGGACTAACATAACACTCTGGCGAAAAGTGGGTGCAGCAATGCACCTCTGCCTACCCCGCAAGGGAGTACATTAGTACAAGGCGTGAGTGATATTTTTTTTTAAATTACCTATACTTCTGGCGGCCCGCCACCAGTACATAATTTGTCCAAGTGGCCCCTAGTCATGATAAGACTGTGCATCCCTGGCTTAGGGGAATTAAAGATTTATTTAGGTAGCATGGTTTTATAGACATTTGGGCTTTTGAATTATCGGGCTTATGATTGTTTTACTCCTTATGATATATTATGTATATTTTATAAATACTAACGTATGTTTAATGGTTATAATCGTAGCGTAATGATAGTTCGTTCCAAAAATGAAAAATCTAATTTATCTTATTTATCAGGTAAATATATTAATAATTTATCTATAAAACGTTTTAAGTTATACATAAGAACAGACGGTGACTACGGAACACGAAATTATTCTGCTTTCAATAAAAACCAGGTGCCGCCAATTACGTAAACCAAATGAAAATGTTACTCTCTCATTTTTATGAATGAGCATAAAAATACATTGAAATAGGGTAAGTATGCTGTCACATTTAGGACTTATATTACTGTGTATATTACAATAGGCTGGACTTTTATGGGTGTCTTGAACAACAAAGATAATCAATATTAAATCTATCACCTCTTGCTCTGACATTATTACTGTTAGACCAAGAGTCAAACAATTTAATTTTGATTAACTTTGTTGTGCAAGACACCCTAAGGGTCAATTTTACCAAACGCTAAACGTATTTAAAATTGTATTTAAGTCAAATTTTAAATACATTTTGTACCAACTGACAAACGCTTGACAGGCAACTAAATACGTTTAGCGTTTGGTGAAATTCCACCTAAGACAAGTAAGGTAATTATATGTGAAGTTACAATTTTACAGTAGGTATTACCTGTATGCTACAATTGCTACATTGTCTATGCGAGTGCTTTACAAGTTATACAACTGTAGCAGCGCTTACAATTTAGTTTTCCTACAAAGTCTCGGACAGAGCTAGAAGGGTCTAACTTGATAGCAACGTAATCTGTTCTAAGTATAGTATTAGTTATTAAACTCAGTATAGCCTCTGCTCCCCAACACACTCGGTATAAGTCCTTTAGTGCCTTTATCTATTTATGTATGTATGTATGGAACGACAAGCGATTAAAGTAGCTATTGCAAGACCATAGAAGTCATTTTAAACAGTGTGTTGCAAATATGGATGCAGTCCAGAATAACATTTATTATTTGTAATCCCTAGCCTTTGTCAATGGCTTTGTAGTTTGTTTAAAGCTTTTAAAGTTGTGTTAACATCTTATTCAGGTGTCTGTGTAGATTTTCCTTCAGGAGTGCAAAAAAAATTTATTAATAATATATAGGTATATATATATATATATAAAGATAAAATATATATATTATAAGCTTCCACATTGAGTAGTGAGTAGTTAAAAGATGAAGATAAAAAACAACCAAACTCTCACAATATATTGATCTCTCAAAAAGGCACGGACATAAAGTCTGTGGAGTGATAATAAAATCTTTAAAAAAAAAAAAAAAAAAACATCTTATTCAATTGCACTGAGTACAAAGTGCTACAAAGTAAGCTTTATGTATGAGTAAAAACATTATACATCCGTCAAATGTTTTGATGTTTTTCACAACATCAGTGTTTCACATACCTACGAGTACTTCAAGTAGAAATAAGAATTTTGGCTCAGTTTCACACTTGGGTAAATCTGCCTAAGTATAGGAAGTATGAACTTACAACTTTTAAGCGTTAAAATATTTACTTACTATGTTATATTTTCTAGGATTCGCTTAAATTAAAATCATGAAGCCATGCGCAATTTATGCTTGAGAACAAGATGCCGGTAAACGTCAGAGAACGCTCAGTCCATAGACAAGACATGTCATAGACAACTTTCTTCTATTCTGTGTTATTCCTCGAGATAAGAGTGCGGCCACAAAGCTGTTGTGAATAATTCCTTCTAACACAACCTACTAAACTTCAATTCAGTAGACAGAGGGTCTAGTACAGGTTTGATAGTTTGTCGAAAACTATAAAAGTTTACGTAGTCTTGCATACTAAGTGGCGCATCTAATGAAAACTATCATGAAACTTGACAGATAATGTTTGCAGAAGGGCTAGTACGGGGCGCGCTTAAGACGTGACAAGAGTTTTGCATCGCGCTCACTCACACCGTGCAGCCTCAAGAGCGAGCGCGACGGAGAACTTTTGTCACGTCTTAATAGCATGCCGTGCTACAGGAGCAGATGAGAGGACAAAACGTAAAATTTGTTCGTTTTCATAAATGGCAAAACCTGTACTAGAGGGTCTGCAAGTGAGACAATAGACAGTAGTGACTGAAATTTGTCACGAGTACTTACTAGGAACACATAGTATCGTAACGCTATCTTGTTCCGTTTGAGCTAAGCAGTAAATCTTCAACGCTCGATCGTTTTCATGTCTTCTTTCTCTATCCAACCCGTTTGAAACACATATCGTTGTCACATCCAGTCTTTTAAGAACTCAGAAAGACCTCGGCCTGTCCGTATCTGAAATGTATGTAGTAAATCCTTGTCCTTTTTATCAATCGTGTGAAAAATTCTCTCGACACTGTCTGGGAGGAAAGGTTTTGCTATCGGCGTGAAATTGAAATCTTTCTGGGAAATAATATACTACGCACTACTTTGGATTTTGGAGTAATTCTTACAAAGGATGTTCATTTTCATAGTTAGAAATCACCAACACGTGACAAAAGTTATTCAGAATCACCCTCTGAGTCACCCCCTTTCGGCTTAGTATAACAGTTTTGCAACACCCTGTATAGTTGTATTTTCAAGAAACATATTTAGCCTAATCTTACATTTTGTCGGCTAGCCGACAATGAAGTTACCAATTATTGGGAATATTAAATGTATACTTACATTTCATGCATTGGAATTCACGCTTTGGAATGCTAAAATGAAGTGAAAACCTGTAACGTTCGCATGACTGCACTTTATTGCAACCTATTAAAATCTATTTTCACTTGCCACAAGCTGATATGGTTTAATGGCTAGTGCTAAAACGGAGCCCGTTTTACTGCTTAGAATAACTCCAGGAATCTATGAACCCTTAACGATAGAAGGATAAAACTTTATTTTTTACCTAAGTAAATTGTATAATAATATAGTATGTATTACACAGTGTAAATATAAAATTTCATATTAATTCCCAAACTAACAACAAAAAATTCTGAACTATACATTTTTAATGATAACTATTATTACCATTATATAAGCTATAATAATATATAGCCATGTTTGTAACGATGACTTTTTGGCCTAATTATCGCAGTAGGTAATGATTTTCTAATAATATACCTAAGATATTTATAACCAAAGTCAAAAGAAAAAAATACTGATGAACGTAATTTTTTCACAAACTAATGTTTAAAAAAGGGGATCGTTGTCTTTGGAGAAGGACGGGAAGGTAAGGTAGTAGCATATTATAATAACGAGTACTATACTACTGTACTGTACAACTGTACTTGTTATTATAAGGTAGTAGGTAGGATAAGGTAGTACCTGGAAGGGGTAAGTAGTTTATTCCGCTTCAAACGGCGCTGTTGCAACTGTCGCAGGTGTTTCAAGAGATTCAATTTCAGTTGCGTCTGCGAAATCTCAATTATGTTATGCATGCGATTCGACTGTATCTTATACTTTTACTAGCTGTTCCCGCGAGCTTCGCTTCACCTTAAAAAGTTTTCCCGTGGGAATTCCGGGATAAAAAGTAGCCTATGTTCTTTCTCAAGGTCTAGACCATATGTATACCAAATGTCATTTAAATCCGTTCAGTAGTTTTGCGTGAAGGAGTAACAGACAGACACAGTTACTTTCGCATTTATAATATTAGTTAGGATTTATTCTTGACGGAAAGAAGTGGTATTATAACTTTAATGTGTATTATGTTTGTGGTAGTGGGAGCGTAGCTCTGAAACGGCAGGACCGATTTTAGTTATCGTTTTAAGAACTTTGGTAATGTTACCTCAAGGCGTGTTTTGAAACTATACAAGGCCAGAACGCAGAGGTTGGGACTGCTCGCGTATATTTTCAAATTAAAATGGTGCCATGATTTACTTGAAAGTATACAAGGCCATTACGCACTAATCGCGTATATTTTCAAGTAAGTTGGGCCAAAATTATGGCTTGAAAATATACTGCAGCAGTTACCACTGCGTACTAATCGTGTATATTTTCAAGCGCCAAGCGGCAATGCGAGCACTTGAAACTATACGTGATTAGTTACCAGGTAGCCCTTTTAAATTGTTGCTCTCTCTTTCTTTCATGCGAAATAGTAATAAGTCTATTGCTTTCTAAACATTGCATCATCATTCCGCACTAGGCATTCATTTCGTAACGTGTTTTTTGTTTACACCGTAAGTTAAAAAGTAAATTGATATTAAACTGTAAAACTGTTGTTAATAGTAAAAATTATCTCATGAGAGGGTGTAGAACAATTAATAAAAGACAATTACGGTGAATTCAAAACTTGATGAAAAATATGTCTATAATAGGTCTATAGGGTAATACCTACTACACTCACGAGCAATGAATAAGTCCAAGTAGCAAAAAGTCAACACCAAATGACCCTAATTTTTTTAAACCATTAAATTTAAAATTTGATCAAAATTTACTATTTTAGTTGGTTATAATAATATTTTGATGCGCTGTTAAATACACTTTAATATTGCCGACGGCGTCATTAAGCTAGTCTTATCCGTTCAGGAGTGTAGTAGGTATTACTCTTAATTCATTTAAATAATAAGATATTAGTAGGTATGCTTACTTGCAAGTATGATTGCTATACATATCAATTTATCAATCAAATTAGAGCTTGTTCATCTTCATTTATTATCATTTTATAGGTATGACAGGCAGAACAAGTCAATTGTAGTCATTTACATTTACCGAAATAGTTATGTAAATTAGAATCAGCATGTAGGTATAAATTATATGCGACAAGTACGCCAATCAAGCAATATGCGTAATAGCAATGTATATTTTCAAGTAAGATTCAGTAAATCCCAACTTGAAAGTATACGCGATTAGTACGCACAAATCGTGTATATTTTCAAGTAAAATATTTATTTTTTTCACTTGAAACTATACAGTGCTAGTACACTATGGGTGCGTTCTGGCCTTGTATAGTTTCAAAACACGCTACCTCAAGTGATCTTAGCAAATCAAATCCAAAAGTTATGCACTTTTAGTGTAGAATGTTTGGGGGTTTTAATGTTGGTTAGAGTGTTTATCTCTCTCCTCCAGCAAGATTACTTATGTTGCGACATTTGTTTCATGCAGCATGTACAATATATATTATATTTATGCAACTGTTGCCAACACACATTTTGGCATTCGTTCTTTTATTAGTAAAACTGGGAAATGAAATTGATACTGTAAAATAAGTAACTCAGTTTGGCACTGTGCCATGGTTCCAGTTTAAAAATCATCAATTTTTTTTATCAAATGTTTTAAAGTTATGTAGGTATTTAATTGAATTATTTAAGAAAAACTAACACAGTACATCTGCATAATTATTTATCTTCAGATAGGTAATCATCTTAAAATACATAATGTAGGTATCTCGAATTAACAAACGCCTTGCACTATTGCTAAAATTATCTAAGATAAAAATATAACATTTTTTCTTTTTTTCTTCTGTGTAAAATATTCTCAAAATGTACCCGCAGGAATCTTGCATTTGTGAAATAGAAGAAGTTTATTAAGGAAAAGGAAAGGTTTTTTCATTAAAGTTCATACCGTATGTTTGTGCTTTTTAGGGACAAAAGTAGGACACACTGTGTTCATTTATTTACTTATGTATACCTACTTTTTTTTGTAATCAGCTGTAACTCTTTTACATCTATTTTATTTCATCATCAGCCAATAATCATCCACTGCTGGACATAGGCCTCTCCCAAGGAGCGCCACAACACTCGGTCCTCGGCCTTCCTCATCCAACCACTACCCACCCCCCGCCTAAGGTCGTCAGTCCAGCGGGCAGGAGGGCGTCCCACGCTGCGTTTGCCTGTTCGTGGTCTCCACTCGAGAACTCGTCTACCCTAGCGGTTATCGGTTCTTCGGCAGAGATGACCAGCCCACTGCCACTTCAGCTTGCATATTTTGACAGCTATGTCGGTAACCTTAGTCCTCTGACGGATAACCTCATTTCTGATACGATCCATCAGAGAAACCCCGCTGAGCGACTTTAAATCGGTGGACCAGTCCTACCGTCAGTGTCCACGTCTCTGCACCATACGTCATCACTGGCAGGACGCACTAGTTGAAGACTTTTGTCTTCAGGCTCTGAGGAATGGCTATTTTATATTTAACCCACTTATATTTCGGGAAAAATAAAAAAATGCCATTGATATTTAAATTAACTTTCAATTTGTAAATTATTATATTATTTATTAACGAGTGGAGTGGAAGTATGAGTGGGTTAACCAACAGTTGAATACTAATTTATGTATACCTACAGGTTTACTTAGGTAACGTACTATCAAAAAAATGTTGTGGCATTGATACTAAAACTGATATTTAATATTTATGTCACACACGACAGCGTCTCATAAAAGCCTGTTATTATTTCCCTCTCTTAAAAATCTATTTCCCTTTTCTTCATACACAACATTGCGTATTTCCGACGATCTTTAATAATAATAAAACATATCGGCTTGTTTGTGCAGCAGTGTAGTGGGTAAAGGTGCAGCAGTGTAAAGGTTGTCTGGTAGAGATTGCTTTAAGCAATAAGGCCGCCTTTTTTGTACTATGTTATGTATATAAGTTGTGAATTGTAATGTGTTTTTAATGGTGCAAAATAAAGAGTATTCTATTCTATTCTATTCTATTCTAGTGGTGTCCTTACAGGGTGTTGCAAAAGTGGTATAGTAAGTTAGTCAAAAAGTGGTGACTCAGGGGATCTTTAAAAAAAATGTTTTTGAAATTCGCAAAAATAAGTTTTTTTATCGATACAAATAGGTAAACCACATGACCAACAAATTTTCAATGTCAAGTTGCATATTTTTTCGCGAAATTTCAAAATTATAAAACAAAAGTTGTCCAAAATGATCCCCTAAGTCACCCCCTTTCAGCTTAGTGTACCATTTTTCCAACACTCTGTATACCGTAGTCTTGCCACAAGTTATACTTAGATTTTTTCCTACGTAAGGGTGAAAGTAAGTAGATATCTCCTTTAACTTGCCCCGTCAGTTTCAGGATATGAGGCTGTCAGAACCTGATTTCTCTCAGCAGGCTAGCTATGATACATATCTTATACTTACTGCAAATATGAGGAGGACGAACAATATTTCATATTCCTTTTAGGTATAGATGTACTTTTATGGTCATGATCAGTATGTTACCGTAGTAGTACGTTCAGTAACTTTTGGTAATACACTCGCGAGAAATGAAAAGGTTTCACTTTTTAAATGTCGATACCAAATTAATGACCCCAATTTTATAAAACATTTAATTAAGAATTTGATTAAAATCTCACGAGTGACACATAACTGCATGTGGAACTTTTTCGATGCACGTGAGTACACTCACAGCGACAAAGCCGTATTCAGTAATATTTATTGTATTTATAAAATGGTTATTTGTGTTTTGTTAAATTAATAAAGTAGTATTATATTCTATTTGAACAGTATGAATGGTATGACAGTATCCTATTATCTTGGGAGGTTTTTGTCGCACGCAATGTTAAGCTACGAAAATTTATGACCATTTCACAATTGCTTCTGAGAAATCCCAAGGAAACTAAATGCTCGTATTTTCGCAAATTTCTTTTTAATGTTTGTATCTGGCAGTTTTATAGCTAAAGGATCTCTTTTATGGGTTTTTTTTAAGCTGAATTTTACGTCAAATTGAGATGGATATAAAGCAATCTTATCCGTCAGAACTGCTGAAATAAATTATAAGTAAACTTCGGTTGGTATTTTGAGTTAAAATTATCATAAGGTACACAAACACGTATCGAAATAAATAAAAGAACGGTTCGATGATGCAATAAATATGCACGTTCTATTGCACCACCCTGTATATTCCTGAACTCTTTAATATTCCAAATTAATGCAGTTTCGTCCAATCTTCCAGTTCAGGAAGTTTGCCAGAATTATTGATTACCGTGTGAAATACTCAGCAGTCGTTGAGCTTTTCAATTTGATTTCCAATTTAACTGTGTTTACGCCATATTTATAAGTACAATTTATATTGGGTACCTATAGATACCAGCTGAAGATAATTTTACTGTCTTAATATCCTGCAAATTATCAGTAGAAAAAATTTTTGTCCCTCAGGAATCAGTAACACAAGAAAAAAAACTGTTTCGCACGTCTAGTTTTTCAGCAAATACTTAATTCGTTTACTTTGAACAAAGTGTTGTCGCCTTCAATTTGAAAAGTTTTAAAATTCATGAAGTTCCTTTGTTTTAGTTCAACGAACAAGTTCATTCAGTGCCTGAATAACATAGTTTAAGTCTGCCTTTTTACCCAACGAAAAAGTAGGGGTTATGTGTTCGGGTATTACCGACCTCAATACTACTAAACATAAATTTGTCACCCTGTAGGTAGAGGATATAAAGATTTAATAGTTTCTGAATTCTGTAATTTCTAATTTATTTATGCTTTTATATCTAAGCAAGACTCGCCAAGTACAGTAAAAAGGCTGATTAAAAACGGTGACAAGCAAAGGTGAGTTTACAGTGCTTTGCAATTTGCAACAAAGGTTTAACAAAAGCCTTCGCTGGGCTATTTCAGTAACAGTGCAATTATGTGCATACTGTAGGGGGCGGTCTCTCAGCTTAACCCAGTTAGTACCCAAGTTTAGTGAGACACGGACACAGACCATATAACCTATAATAAATCGTATAAGCAAACATAAGTGTGAAAACCAAATCACTAAAAGGTGGCGGGTGCTAATAGCTAGTACCTATTTCAAAGCAACGTTAACATTTTAAAAAATTATCATGACTGCCAAAAATCTAGTAGTTTGAAAAAAATATACTAACAATAGATAGATTTTTTTATATTTATAAATACGACAAAAGAGGATGGGCAAAAATATATGGGAGCTGGTACCACCCTCCAATAGCATTAAGACTAACATCGTTGGATAGGTCTTGTCAATAGGAATAACTTTTGCTATGACAACTTTGTTGTCACAGTTGTCCGTTCAGAGATATTTGACTTATAAGTTCCGATACTCGTCAGTTCATCTTACTGCTATTGGAGGATGGACCACCCTCCAATAGCAGTAAGACTAACGTCGTTGGATAGGTCTTGTCAATAGGAATAACTTTTGCTTTGACAGCTTTGTTGTCACAGTTGTCCGTTCAGAGATATATGACATATAAGTTCCGATAGGGGGTTAATTAAATATTTTCTTGGGAAATAATACACGGTGATTATTTAATTATTTATTATTATAATTACACTATCTACACTATCAGACGAGATCTGGGCATATTGGATGACAATAACTGACGATAAAAAACAAAAAGAGCCGCGGTGGAGGTGTATTCTGCCCGTAACTTCTGTTACGTCGTCTGATAGTGTAGATAGTGTAATTATAATAATAAATAATTAAATAATCACCGTGTATTATTTCCCAAGAAAATATTTAATTAACCCCCTATCGGAACTTATATGTCATATATCTCTGAACGGACAACTGTGACAACAAAGCTGTCAAAGCAAAAGTTATTCCTATTGACAAGACCTATCCAACGACGTTAGTCTTACTGCTATTGGAGGGTGGTCCATCCTCCAATAGCAGTAAGATGAACTGACGAGTATCGGAACTTATAAATCAAATATTTCTAAACGGACAACTGTGACAACAAAGCTGTCAAAGCAAAAGTTATTCCTATTGACAAGACCTATCAAACGACATTAGTCTTACTGCTATTGGAGGGTGGTCCAGCCTCCAATAGCACTAAGATGAACTGACGAGTATCGGAACTTATAAGTCAAATATCTCTGAACGGACAACTGTGACAACAAAGCTGTCAAAGCAAAGGTTATTCCTATTGACAAGACCTATCCAACGACATTAGTCTTACTGCTATTGCAGGGTGGTCCAGCCTCCAATAGCAGTAAGATGAACTGACGAGTATCGGAACTTATAAGTCAAATATTTCTAAACGGACCACTGTGACAACAAAGCTGTCAAAGCAAAAGTTATTCCTATTGACAAGACCTATCCAACGACATTCGTCTTACTCCTATTGGAGGGTGGTCCAGCCTCCAATAGCACTAAGATGAACTGACGAGTATCGGAACTTATAAGTCAAATATCTCTGAACGGACCACTGTGACAACAAAGCTGTCAAAGCAAAAGTTATTCCTATTGACAAGACCTATCCAACGACATTAGTCTTACTGCTATTGCAGGGTGGTCCAGCCTCCAATAGCAGTAAGATGAACTGACGAGTATCGGAACTTATAAGTCAAATATTTCTAAACGGACAACTGTGACAACAAAGCCGTCAAAACAAAAGTTATTCCTATTGACAAGACCTATCCAACGACATTCGTCTTACTCCTATTGGAGGGTGGTCCAGCCTCCAATAGCACTAAGATGAACTGACGAGTATCGGAACTTATAAGTCAAATATCTCTGAACGGACAACTGTGACAACAAAGCTGTCAAAGCAAAGGTTATTCCTATTGACAAGACCTATCCAACGACATTAGTCTTACTGCTATTGCAGGGTGGTCCAGCCTCCAATAGCAGTAAGATGAACTGACGAGTATCGGAACTTATAAGTCAAATATTTCTAAACGGACAACTGTGACAACAAAGCTGTCAAAGCAAAAGTTATTCCTATTGACAAGACCTATCAAACGACATTAGTCTTACTGCTATTGGAGGGTGGTCCAGCCTCCAATAGCAGTAAGATGAACTGACGAGTATCGGAACTTATAAGTCAAATATCTCTGAACGGACCACTGTGACAACAAAGCTGTCAAAGCAAAAGTTATTCCTATTGACAAGACCTATCCAACGATGTTAGTCTTAATGCTATTGGAGGGTGGTCCCAATCTGCCCATTGTCATTTAAACATTTGACTTTGACTTTTTCCTCTCCACATCTGCACAGGCAAGTCTGTTAGTCCGCTCTTCTATCGTCGGGTACACAAAACACACACACACACACAACCGGACATAGTTTAATTAGACCGCTGTCATAGGGACCAGCCCATAGAACAACGCGGACTCGGGACATGGGAGCAGCCACATGTCATCAAATTTTCTGGTGCTGACGGTTGGTTTTCGTTGGTTTTTAGTGGTTCCATGATATGGGCAATCGTTTCAAATAATTATTAATCTAATTTAGTGGGCCAGCTAATGATATAAATTAACATAGATTATGGACAATACATTATTTAAAATCCTAATCCTAACTTATATTATAAATGCGACAGTAACTGTTTCTGTATGTCTGTTACTCTTTCACACCAAAACTAGGTACTCAACGGATTTGAACTAAATTTGGTATACAGATGGTCTAGACCCTGGGAAATAACAAAGGCTTTTTATCGCGGAATTCCCACGGGAAAACTTTTTAAGGCGAAGTGAAGCTCGCGCGAACAGCTAGTAATAAATAAACCCACCTATGTTTGATATTTTGCTAAGGTATTAGTTTTCCTGAATACTAACAGACTTACCAGAAAAAAACTGTTTAAAATATACTGCTCCAATTTAGCATAGGTACTTACTACTTACTTAATTAGAGCCAAGATGAGTTGGCCCGTAATGACTTGGTGGACTTGAGGTTAGATCGATAGAGTAGTTAAGATAGAGAGAAGAAACTTTTAATAGCTAATTTTAGCTTCTTGGACGGAGGACACTTCGTAATAATCTTCAGTAGACTGCTGGACATAGGCCTGTTTCAAGCAGCGCGTTGAATGCCTTGACACTTCGTCCTCTGCCTTCCTCACCCAGCCTCTACCGGCTACTTGTCAAAGGTCGTCGCTCGTGGGTTACCCTCGCTACGCTTAAAGTATCACACTTCATAAATAATATTTAATTTTATATAAGTACTTACCCCCTTATTCATAAAAAAGTTACTGGACGCTTTAGCTATTGAACTGTTCTGTCACTGTCTGACAGATAACAATTTGTTCTTTGACAGAGAGGGACAAAACAGTTCAATAGCTAAAACGAGCAGTAACATTTTTATGAAAAAGGGGGTTAGTAATTAAATTATACTATGAACCACGATTATAAAAACCAAATAGCTAGTCTCCTAAACAAACGATCGCAAAACATTTAAGTTCCTGAAAACTCACTGAAATTATTTCCCTATCGCAAGCTTCAATAAGAGGAAGATGAGCTTCAGTACCCTTCACTTATCTCGAGATAAGTGAAGGGTACTGAAGGTTTATGTATACCAGCCGCGTCACGGTATCCAATATTAGACTAACGACTAAGGAAAATAGAGTGTAATATCGTAAGTATATTAAGTGGTATTTGCTGAAAGCTGAGCTTTAGCATAAAGTAAACTGATAAGTTTATTAATTGGTTACACTTACTTGTAATGTTATGATTGATTTCCTTATTGCTAGTAGAACTATTCTTGTATGATTGTGTACCTATACTATATTTTTATGTTGAGTACATTACTTAAAAACTGTTACTTTGTACCAATTTAGTTAAATTTAATTTCAATTCCGTAAGACAAAAACCCTATAGACTATAGAGTTATAAATTATTTTAATGGATTGTAAAAGGATCATGAAATCGTTTAAATGGAATTATTATTTTATCATCATTTACAGAGGATGTTTATCTACTGTTGATCATAAAATAGATTCTGCAGTTTGTTCAAATTCAGCCCTTATTTTAAAGTAGATAGATTGTATTATACTTTATTTGTACACAAAAACAGGATACAGTTTTAGCGTTGTCAAATACTAAATAATGAGTGCCTTATGCATCTATGAAATACTGCTAATCGGGTTAACTCTTTTTTTGGTAGTACTATAGAATTACTGGGTTATTTGAAAAGCAACTTAGGCAGTCCCTAGACCTACAATAATATTGTGTAATATATTGATTGCCTCTAAGGCGGACCCTAGACCAGGTTATGGTTAATATTGAAGATTGCGCAAACGTCATTTGGATTGCGCAATAAATGCACAATAAAAATATTGCACAATATTATTGTAGGTCTAGAGTCCGCCTTACGTTGGTACCACTTATTGATCGAGTCACATATGACTATAGTGTTACAAAATCAATCGGCCTTACACTTACAATGCCAATAAGCCATCAGCTCCCACACTTCTATGTATAAGTGTAACAGTCCGTAAAACGGCTATACGCTTGGATGGTTTCGTACAATTGCGGTGCAGAGGAGATTCACCCTTATGCTTCTGAGGATAAGGTAGGTTACTCTATATTGAAAACAAAGTTTCAGAGCGTTGCTGCACGAACCACGACTCTCTCTAGTTGTATTAAACGTACCGATTGCGTGACAGCTCTCGTTCGTTGGTCTTTCGTCAGTATAGAGTAACCCTCATGCTCAAGACCAGGAAATGGGAGGTAGCTTAAATGCGGGAAAAGTGTGAAATATTTCGCGGAAATACCGCAATGGTCGATTTTAGCCTATGTACGGTCAGTTGCATAAGTTGTTATACACTTCTGTACCTTGTCAAACTGACAAACCATCAATGCTTCAATGAATGGATAGGCGGTTTTTTAGATTGACAAGGTTCGAAAGTGTACAGCTACTTATGCAGCTGACTGTACTTAGCTATAATAAATCGATGAACTCGTCTGTCCAGTCGGAGTTCATTTCAAAACGATCACTATTATTGCAGCAAGATGCATCACTGAAATCCGAGGTTGAATACGAGGTTGAGAAAAGTGGTTTTTCATCCGACATCTGATATTAAAGGTTTGACGTATTTACATTATCTACCTTTACCAATGTTTTAACTGCCGTGCTGGCTACGCACCTAATTTGAGAAAGAAAAACAGAAGAACCACATTAAAATAAATAAACTTATCCATCGCTTGAATTTAATATTTAGAGTAAACACTAACGGTACTTACATTAAAATTTGAACTTTATCTCAACATAAATTAAGTACAAAACATTAAATAGGACGTACAAGCCTATTGCAACGGCAAACTTACCAAAACTTAAGCTTGTCAAAGTTGGCAAGCTTACTGAATGAAATGGTGTCACCAGATCATACGGTCTTACCCTCAAATTCATAGATTTTGTAAATTTCAGTATTTGAAAATTTACAACAAGGTAAAAATTTACATTTCACAAGTTTTGAATCTACAAAAAGTTGAAATTTCTATACCTCAACGACAATTTTAAAATTATATTAAAGTTTTAAAAATCTCTGAACCGGGTTAGACTTTACTAGATACCTAGGTATGCGAGAAAATAAAATAAAACGTAAACTTTTATATATTTCGACAAACTATCAAACTTGCACTTTAGAACGTAAAACCATGGAAGCAGAGAAAACAAATAATGTTAAAAGCTGTCAAATACCATAATTATTAAAGTTTTCGAGAAACGTCTATGAAATATTTGCAACTCTACATAAAATAAAATAGGTACCTACACCGTTAAAAAAAATTACATCACGAATGAAATCGGTTCCACAATTTATGAAAGCATTTCCGTTTGGAAAAGCTTCTTGAACCCGCTGGATTTCTAGTTTTACCAGGCGTAAAATAATTTTTATTTCCCCACTTGCATAAATATTTACGTAAAAATAAAATCCGAAAAGGTTTAGGTTTAAACGTTTATTCTCATAAGAACATAATATACATTTGTTCACTTAAAATGAGATGTTAATTAATTAACTTAGTATCTATGTTAGTCCTTAAATAATAATATTTTCATTTTTTGCGCATGCAAGTTGTTAAAAGTTATACAATAGTTGTTGTAGTTATAGTTACATATTTTTGTATTATATTGTGTAAGTTACGTAGCTAAACAAATAATAAATACTTAGCAGCTATATTACTAATTTATAACAGTGACATTTTTATACATATAATACTTTAGCAATTTTTTTAATATAAATGGCGATTTTACATTTTTGATGTCTTTTGGTAATTTGTTGTATAGCTGTGCTCCCTCATAAGCTATACTTTTCTTGCCATACAAAGTCCGGTGGGAGATTAACTTTAAATTATTTGCATTTCTTGTGTTGTAGTTTTGTTGTTTTTTAGTGAAAGATAGTTGCGAATGTGTAGTTTTATTAAGTACTTTATGAATGAAAATGCATGTTTTAAAAGTACATAGTTGATTTATGTGCATCAATTGTATATAGTTGATTTATGTGCATCAATTTAGTTTTTTCGTAGATAATTTGTGTTGCTTCTAAATAATCAAAATTGAACAAAGTTTTGACAAGTTTGTTTTGGGCAATTTGTATTTGTTTAAGTTGTAAAAGTTGACTTATACCACAGAATAATAACCAGTGCTTTGTATACAGGTACATTATATAGTTTTGATTTGTAACATTATGTATATTATACAGGAAAATTTGGATAAACTGTTATTTAGGTGATCATCGACAAGAGAAAATTATGTATTTTCCTTCTTGCTGGTGAGAAACACAAGAGGTGGACTAGATTTGTCACCGTAGTGAAATGATTAGCCAATCACCGCCTCCACATACTTTCATCTTGCCTTGACTATTTTTGCAATACCTAAAAATTCCTATATGAAAAGTCGCACCATCCGCTTTGTAAGATAACAATTTGAACCCTGTAAGTATAGAAATTTGCATAAAATTTACCACCCGTTTACCACGCAAACCGATTTTCCCAGCCGAGCAGTATTTAGACAGCTTTTGATGATATCTCTTAGCTTCCCATTCCCATTCGGAGCACGTTGACTGCAAACAAACGAATCTGCTGTAACCACTCGCCCGGCGACGAATGAAACCCAACTTTGCCTATTCAAGAGTAGACCAGTGTGCCAATCTATTTCCTACTTCCACAGCACTAACATAGTTACCGTCTGGTATTGCGCCGCAACTCACGTTGTGCCAAAACAAATATACGAAACGTTGACATAATCGTAGGCGAGGCCATTTATAAACCGATCGGCTAATCGATCGGATGACAAGTTTGAAAACTCCAACTTTTTGCCGAAATGTGGAGCGAGTCTGGTATTTTTTCCACTAAGGCACTTCCTTCTTATATTTACCGTCGTACTTAGAGACGGCATTTAAAACATTAATGTCCATTACAAAAATAACTGATCGTCTTTATTTGTATTGACATACCTACCTACCTAAATGTTATTTTTTTTCTTACGTAACCATTATGTTTAATGAATCTCTGAGTACGGCAACTTTATTCTTTAAGTAAGTATAGAATACGGATTTAGTAGACTTTCAACTCTGTTTGATCACACTTCGTCGGCTGAGTATCCAGTTACTGATCAAAGAGAATCACGCTTCCGCCTCGAGTAGACGTCGTCACAGATCCTACGACTTTAGACTAAACAAATCGACCAACTACAGGGCCTGTCAAAAATATGATTACCTGTTACCGCTATAACAATGGTGTAATCGACCCCCAATCCGCAGTTTATTTCTGAGGTCATCATGATAAATGTTAAAACAAGCCATTAAACCGTCTGTTTACATTACCTAATAAATAATACAGGAGAGTAATTTCTTGCAATCACAAAAGCGATGTCGGCTTTCCGCGACATCAATTTCCACGAATCATGGAAACGATTAAATTACCACAAAAGGCGCGGAGAGGCGAATAGCGGCCATAAACCGGCATTACGATCAAACTACACCTTAACATTTTCTACCATTAGCTAAAGTGATACAATGGACGTCTATCTAGGCCGGGGATCTACGCAAATTAAAAATGCCACTAATTTTCCGGACTGATGAAGAGCTTTTCGGTTATGGGGGCGCAATGCAGTTATACGTTCAGAAAGTTGGAAGGACTCGCGCAGGCGGCTGTAGTCAGACGGGAAGACAGCGGCTCGCCGGCAGCACGGCTCGCGGCCGAATTTCCGAACGCTTACATAAACCGCGACGTTCGAATTCCGCATTCAAACCGTTCGGTGCGTTCCACGTTTGAATGGAAATTTTAAAGTGCATTCTGTGAGTGAACTCTTGTGCGCTTAGTTTTTTTTTCAGCCAGTGTTTGTGGAACTTGTGTGAAGGATAACGTCAAAAACTGCTGTTTGGGATTTGGTTTGTAAGAGCACATAAAGAATATAAAAAAAACATAACTTTTTATTAATTGATGATTTTTAGTATGCAACAATGCAACATGAAGATTCTATGTGTTATTACGGGACATAATGGAATACATTATGTTAATAAAGTAGTTTGTACGCATCGACCCTAGTTCCGAGTATTTGTATGCTAATAATATTTTGAATCTTTGCCAGTAGAGGGTAGGCATTATTAGGTATAGGTACCTTATAATTATTATCTTAAATTAAAAGTATGAATACAATGCAACAAGCAGTAGCATGTAAAATCTGCTGGCCTTGAAAAGAAATACCGGGATAAATAGTGACCTATTTGTTTATGTAGGATATCAGCCTACTACTTACCTACTAAATTTCATGAAAACCCATTCAGTAGTTTTTAAGTGAAAGAGAAACAAAGATCCGTACTCACAAACTTTCGCGTTTATAATGTACTTACCTCTATTGGTTAGATTAATAATGATGTACCTCTTAAATACTTACTTATTATTTCCTTACTAGATTTTCACAGTGACATTTTAAAGTACTTACCTATATTTATTTTGGGAGAAATTTCACTACTTGTATTTTTTTCACCGTAACTAACTACTTTAGAAGAAATTACGTTCTCTATCACAAAATCACAAACAAGTAGGTTATTATGTCAGATACAGCATTCAATAGGTATATTGACTACACAAACTTTAAAGCTAAAATCCATAACTGTTAATGCAAAAAAAATAAAATGGGATAGCGATTTCTTGAAGAGCTGCGGCTGCGCGTAAAGTCAGAATTTTTTTTATGAAGCTAGGTAAATTTCGTATTTATAATTAATCGTTTTCGAAGTTGAACGATAACAATCTGGATTCAATTGAGAACCGATTTGTGTCTCGATTATTAAACCAGTAAGAGCCCTTTACTGATAACTTAAGACGTTCGATCTGCTATTCTTCAAATATTTAAAAGATTTATTTGTGGTTTCCGTAAGACATAGACTAAAAGAAAATCAGGGATACCTAATTTCGCATTATAAATAAGGTGTAATATAATTTAAGGAATCGCTTTCGTACCTACTATATATCAGGCCCGGCTGGGGATCAAACCCGGGATCCTTGGCACAGCAGTCGGGAGTCATTAACCACTGCTCCATTCCGTCGTTTTTAAGACTGCAATAGACTTTTTTACGTGGAATGTCAATACTCGTACAATATTTCATTTGACGGTCGAATGGCGTAGTGGTTAGTGGCCCTGACTGCTATGCCGAAGGTCCCGGGTTCGATTCCCGGTTTGGGCAGATATTTGTTTAAAGACAGAATATTTGTAGTCGGGTCTTGGGTGTTGATATTTATATTTAATATTTATCTATGTACATATTTGTGTAGATAATATATCAGCTGTCCGATAACCATAACATAGGCACTGCCTAACTTGGATGGCCGTGTGTGAGATGTCCCCACATATTTATTATTTATTTCATTGAGACTACAGTAGAAGACAATTTGATAAGATGGCGTATAAATTATTTGCGACATTGAAGAGGAAAACTCATACATTTTATACAGGTAGACCCTGTAGATTATTTAATGTGAGATTCGTCGCAAATTGCCATTAACTTCAATTAGCTACATGTAATCACTTTCAGATCTTTAGAGTGGTTTTAATGTTATTACCTTCTGTATAATTATTTCAAGGCAAATGGATGCTTTTATGTGTGTATTTTATAAGGCATACCTTACGTATACATAGGTACATATAAATATACATATACAGGGTATTGCAAAAAGGGTATAGGTAGGGTAAAACTGCCAGTTATTGGCCATCGTTAGTTACTGGCCACTATAAACTTAAAAGTCATAAAATAAGGAATGAGGCATCACCTGCCATCTGTGTTTTTTTATAGAACTTTGTTATCTAACTGACTTTGATTTTAGTACAATTTTTTGCCACTATGAAAAAAACCGCCATAGTTTGCCGCCTTTTTCTGACAGTTGGCGGTCGGACTTCCGCGTGTACGCTTCAGGCTAACGTATTTCTTAACGAAACACATTTCTTCAAAATTTACATTATTGGTGATTGAACGCAATTTAAGTGATCTCTTTAGCATATTTATATGGTGTTAATGGTAAGTTTTATTAATATATTATAGTTTCATGCAATTACCTTTGGGAAGGTGAGTTTATGGAGGTGGCCAATGAATGAATCAATATATTGCAAATTTTGTGTTACTGGCCGCCTATGCCAATAACTAAATAAAAATGCAAGTACTCTATTTAGATGAAAATCGACTGTTTTCACAATATTTATAAGTTGTAGTATCGTGTGGCAAAATATCGCGCACTTTTATCAATTAAATTCAGTTACTGGCATAGGTGGCCAGTATTTAGTGGTGAAGTGGCCAATATCCGACCGATGTATTTTGTTACAGTGCGCAAACCATCAGCAACGGGATGCCACCTAAACGAAGACAGATGACTTAAATGAAGCCTTCAAATTCATAAAAGACAAGACATAAGACAATAGAAAATAGTTTTCAGAAATTCAACAATATTTTATTGAAGGATATCGATCGACGAACCGTCTTGCCCAGCTCGACGAGTTTCAGCCCCCAGAGCAAGCTGGGTTTCGAAAAGACTTTAGTACAATAGATCTACACACACTACACAGTAAGGCAGATTATACAGAAGACCGAAGAGTATAATCAGCCTCTGTGTCTAGCCTTTGAGGATTATGAGAAAGCCTTCGTCTCCATCGAGACGGGCAGTTTTGGACTCCTTAGAGAGATGCTAAATCGACTGTCGCTATATCGGGGTGTTGAGATGTCTATACAATGCTGCTACTATGACTGTCCAAGTACAGGATCACAAGAAAAGACCTATCCAAAGGCAACTAGGAGTGAGACAGGGAGATGTGATATCTCAGAAACTGAAGACCGATGCATTAGAAGATGTCTTTAAGACGTTGGACTGGAACGGACACATGTCAATGTCACACCTCTGCTGCGCAGACGACATCGTCAATATGGCAGAATGTCTGCCGGAACTCAGCTGGATGCTAAGTGGCCTGAATGCTGCTTCTCAACCTGTAGGCATCCCTCAAAGCCTGAAGACAAAAGTCTAGTCAACCACTGCATCCTGCACAGTGATGACGTATGGTGCAGACTGGTGCACCGATTAAAAGTGCACATGCTATGGAGAGAACTATATGCTTGGGGTTGCTCTGATAGATCGTATCAGAAATAGGGTCTATCTGTCAAAAAACTAAGGTTACCGACATATAGCTGTCAAAATGTGCTTAGATAAAATGGCAGTCATATCTCCCGATTCTGCCGAAGAACCGATAAGCGTTGGGTTAGACGAGCTCTCATATAGAGACCACGAACAGCCAAAAGCAACGTGGGACGCTCTCCTGCCCGTTGGACGGACGATCTTAGGCGGATAGCTGGTAGTGGCTGGATGAGGAAGGCCGAGGACGAGGACCGAGTGTTATGTTTGGGAGAGGCCTATGTCCAGCAGTGGATGAGTATTGGCTGATGATGATTCTATGACGATGAATAAAATACGCACGTACAGCGTCGGTAGATCTTGCTTTGCTTGATTGGTTGTATGTAAAGTACGCAGGAACGGTGTTTATTAGGTAATTATATAATTATGTATACAAAAAACTTGTTGTATATAAATGTTATATTTCTAGTATTTTATTCTTAGAAAGTTGATTGTTTTTTTTTTGTTTTTGAAGTTTAGCCGTGGTTAATATTATTCTGCAACTGATTTTAATAAAGTTTTTATTAAAAGAGACAACATTTATTACTATTTTTTAGAGGTTTAAACCTTTTATATAAAATTATTTCCTGTGGCCAATAACCAGCCTATGGATGGCCGGTAAGTGATTTTTTTGGCCAATAACTGCAATTTTACACAGGTTTGCAATAACATATATATTTTTATCGGTTATAGTTTTCTAAATAAATTATTGATTTACTGCGAGGCAAAAGTAGCTTTTCTAGATTACATTCATACACCATCTGTCAATTTTGGTTTAATCTGTATGAAATAATTCAGCTTTGAAGTGGCCAATCCGCTTAGTTGGCCAATAACTGGCAGTTTTACCCTACTAAGCCGAAAGGAGGTGACTCAGGGGGCTGTTCTGAACAACTTTTGATCTACGAGTTTTGGAATTGCACGAAAATAAAAATTCGTTTTCCATAGAAACTTTGTTGGTCACGTGACTTTTTCGCGTATTTCCAAAACAATTAGAACAAAAGTTGAACAGAATGACCCCCTGAGTCACCCCTTTTCGGCTTAGTATACCCTTTTTGGAGCATAATAGACTTTGTAATTGTGGATGAAAGGTTACGCGTAAACGTTGCTGATACTCGAGTCTATCGGGGTGTCAATGTTGGAACGGACCATTTTCTGGTTGAAAGCCGGATTCGTGGTCTGTTTAATTATTGGCGACACCGACCTCGAGTATCAACAACAAATTTAGAGCGTATCAAAGTAGAAAAATTGCAAGATGATGTAGTTAGTGAGGAGTATAGAAGAAGTTTGAAAGATAATTTAGAGAGCACTATTGTCTTGGATGAAAATGATTTAGAAGAAAATTGGAAGCGCTTGAAAGATAGTTTAGTAAATACGGCGGTGAAAGTATGTGGAGTGAATAAAAGAAAGAAGAGTGGTAAGAGGGAGCTTACATGGTGGGATGATGAATGCAAAAAGGTAGTGAATGAAAAGAAAATGGCATGGTTGGATTTTTTGTCTAAAAAAGCCAACAACAGAATGCAAGGAAATCAGGGAATGGACGATGAAATGAAAGAGATTCGAGAAAAGTATGTTCTGCTAAAGAAAAAAGTAAAAGAAGTGATTGAAAGAAAGAAGAAGGCATTAAAAGATGAATATGACAGGAAATTCTCTGACAACTTTCGAGCGAACATTAAATTGTTCTGGAAGTTGGTAAGAAAGGCTCGAGGGAAGTCAGAGAATACCAATCTGGATGTGATAAGGGATGAAAATGGAGATGTTTTGAAAGATGAAAATAAAGTTCTTAAAAGATGGAAAGAATATTTTGAAAGTTTGTTTGAAAGCACAGATTGTAGAACTAGTAGTGATGTAGAGGTAGAAAATGAAAGAATAGTAGATGAGGAAAACAAGATAAGTATGAAAGAAATTATGGAAGCATTAAAAAGAATGAAAGTTGGTAAATCGGCCGGGTATGATAGGGTATCTTTAGAGATGCTAAGAGCGGGAGGTGGAGTGGCTGCAAGTGAGCTTTACCAACTCTTCAATGAGTGCTGGCGTTGCGGTGCTGTGCCACGCGACTGGTGCAGAGCGGTCATAGCTCCTTTGTATAAAGGAAAAGGCTCGCTCCAGACCTGCAACAGTTACCGCGGCATCAGCCTCTTAAGTATAGTTGGTAAATTGTATGCAAAAATATTGATTGAAAGGGTAGTGAAAGAGACGGAAGAAAAGATCTGGGATGTGCAAGGTGGTTTTCGAAAGGGGATGGGATGTACGGATCAAGTCTTTTCTCTACGAAGCGTCACAGAAAAGGTCCTTGCAAAGCAGCAAAAGGTTTTTTGTGCCTTCGTAGATTTGGAAAAGGCTTATGATAGAGTGAGGAGGAATGATTTATGGGAGACACTGTCCGTTTATGGAGTGGACAGTCACCTGACGCGGGCACTGGGGTCCCTTTATAGGGAGTCTAGCGCTTGTGTCAGGATAAACGGAGCCTACACGGACTGGTTTGATATCCACAGGGGTGTTAGACAGGGATGTGTGGCTTCGCCTTGGCTGTTTAATCTGTTTATGGATAGTTGTCTCAAGCTCAAGGATATGAAAGATGATGAAAGAGGTTTACGAATAGGAGAGTTACTTCTTAAGTGCTTGCTGTATGCTGACGATCAAGTCATACTTGCATCGTCGGTAGAACAGCTGCAACAACAAGTAACTCTCATGCATGAAAGTTTTAAAAGGAAAGGAATGAAAGTGAATGTTAGTAAGACGAAAGTGATGGTGTTTGAAAGAGATGAAGAGGTAACTGAATGTGAGATCACGATCGAGAACGAAAGAGTGGAGCAAGTGAATGAGTTTGTATATTTGGGTAGTCTGTTTACGAGGGATGGGAAATGTGAGGGGGATATTGAAAGAAGAGTGAAAGCGGGAAATAAAGTGAATGGGGCCTTGCACTCTTTCATGGGGAGTCAAAGCGTGTCTCAAAAGGCTCGTTTGGCTGTTCATGGGGGAGTGTTGGTCCCTACGCTAATGTATGGAAGTGAAAGCTGGGTCTGGCAGAAGAAGAATGAAAGTAGGGTAAATGCTGTTGAGATGCGCTCTCTAAGAAGTATGTGTGGACTGAAACTGAATGATAGGATAAGGAATAGTATTATAAGAGAGCGAGTTGGAGTAAAAGAAGACGTAGTGACCAAAATTGAAAAAGGAATGTTGAGATGGTTTGGTCACATTGAAAGGATGGATGAAAGAAGACTGACGAAAGAAATTTACTGTGCAGAGATGAATGGTTGTGTCGGTAGAGGACGTCCTAGGCGAAAGTATGTCGACCAGATAGGCGACATACTCAAGAAGAGCCAAATTAGGAGTTTCCGAAACCGACGTGCGTGTATGAAGAGACTAATGAATGTTGAGGAAGCGAAAGAAGTATGTCAGGATCGTGGCACGTGGAGATCCATAGTCTCTGCCTACCCCTCTGGGAGACAGGCGTGAGTATATGTATGTATGTTTTGCAACACCCTGTATACACACATTTATTATTTGTACAGTAAATAATAAATGTGTAATATAACGCCAATAACAAACGATAACGCCAACGGTTATCCCAACGATGGATATTAACATACATAATACAGGGCAGATTGCAGAAACGAAGGCCAACGAAAAACGTTCGTTGGCGTTCGTTGGCCCGGTGTGTACGCGGCTTTTGGCGCGTGGGCAGTCAGCGACTGACAACGGTGACAAATCCAAGTCCAGCTCTAGAGATTGTCACCCACACACAACACAGTGTGCTAGTGATACAAATGTGGACCCGGCCTAAAATGCAGGTCCTTCCTTACTACAAATTAATCTAATGAATAGGCGAAATTATATTACAGGCTCTGCCTAGTTTGGGGTCGGAAAGCCGTGTGTGAGATGTCCGCACAAAATAGGTGTGCGATTAAGATAAAATATATATTAGTGCAATCTTTAGAAATTAATGCCTCTATTGGCTTGTAGCAGCTAATTATACCATCGTCGTAACCGGCACACAAAAAAACTATTCGTTTACGTCGAAATTGCCTGCAGTTAGAAGATAAAAGGCCCTCAAAGAAGACATCGCTCAAATTATCCGCAAACATCCAGTAATGATGATGGATGGAAACGGTGCCGTGATGGTCGACGGCTAATAGTTCTTGGACTTTTACTGTGTTTTTTATACGACTCAGCTGTTCTTAATAGTATTTTGACTCAAAAATACGCCTAGAAACGAACGACTCTACAAAGTATAAGAAGAATAAGTAAGTGTCGTAGCTGTATGAATGAAAAGTAAGTATATACGTACTTAGGTAATGTTTAAAACTTTCGATTGAACAGTTTCAAACGTTGTAAACTTGAAATGAATACATATAATTAATAAACTTCGTAGACACAGATTATAAGTAAAACTACCTACGTGTAAAGTTTCCAAATAAGATTTTAAGATTATTTATTAAGTGAGTACCTACATACATACATATACACATACATAATACCTATAACATACATTGGTTATGTCACTTGAAACGGGAAAAAATAAGCTAAACATAAATAGCTTAGAATATACATTATTACTTAGTGTTACTGTTTGATCGGAATATCTGGGTTTCTTTCAATTTAACCTTTTATTAAATATGCATGTACCAAATAAAATAGAGATAGGTACACATTTAAGAAGAAAATTACGGTATTTTTCCTTAATAATAACATTTTATTGTGCCTATCATGTTTACCGACAGTTAAATAATCTAAATATATTATCTATAGCAAGCCACATTCCCATCATGAGTATCGTGACCCAGTTCTGGGTAATTTCGCTGTTAGAAAAATCTACCCAAATAAGTGTCTCCACAGTTTTTCTAAGAACAGAAAAACCTAAGCCCAATATTCGTTTTCTTTTTCAAAACAAATTGCTTTGAAACTAATTAATGAGAGGTTGAAAAGGGAAAGGGTGAAAATCTACTTTAGGATGGCAAGTACTTTACAAAGTTTCTGGAATTTTCTCTACCTAATTTTGGGATCTGTTTTTAAGAAATCTTGAAGTCAAACAATTTTGACATCTTGAATTGGGTATTAAAGCTAATAAAACGCAGACTATAGAAAAAGACACTGGCGAGCTATGAAAAAGTTCCACTTAAAAAAAGGTCGACCAAATAACCTAAAGTTGGGATATTTTTAACCCTAATAACCCAACTGTTGTCAACTGGAGACGCAGCCTAAAACCAGGTAGGTAGGCAGGTGTGATATAAAGTATATTTTACTCTACCTAGGTATACATAAATATAATGTAATTATCAGTAGGTACCGAGGGCGCGGCTGCCGGTACTAACTTTTTTAAAGCATCAGGCTGGAAATAAACTTACATCTTTATTGCTTTGTCCAGGATAAGTGGACGGATTTTTTACTTCCCTCCTTGCTTTTGTATCTTTGTAGAGAATCTTTATATACCTATCGCTTGAATAATATTCTTATATGTTCATATTTTAGTTTAGGTACCTATCTAAATTAAATTCAACATAATTATGCTGATAATTTGGCTTGATTAAATTTCAAATATGATTAAATCAGACCCTGTACACATTTTATAAAATGTTAGGTAGGTAGTTAGTTTTAAATGACACACACACATATTTCATTTGAAACTTTGATATCATACAATAGAATTCCTGCAAATGACATAGCTCATTGAATTTTTAGAATTGATATCCAACGCTTGCTGACCAAAACCGCTTTGCGGTATCTCCGAATTTCACCTGCAACGGAATAAACTATTCCATGCATCGGTAATACGAATTGTGGGATTTCAGAAAGGTTACGTAGCATGAATTGCAAACGTTCTGAAACTAAAACATGCCTACTATAAATTTATACTTTAAATGTAGGAAACAAAAAACGTAGGGTTCATGTTTAGATCACACAGTCCGACTCTAGCCGTGAACATAAAAATTGTAGCAATTAACAATGTCGGAACATTACACAAAACACATGTCTTACATCCTTAAAATGATTAGGAATCTGACACCAGATCGCAACTTACCTAAGTTACCTACTCGAAAATCTAAGTAGGTACCTACCTACTTTCAACAAATTGAAAATGTTATCAATAAATTAGAAAAGTGCGTGTCGAATGAACGTAAATCAATACTACACACATCATGTTGTAGTATATTTTTCAGTATACTGAACAATATGGATTGGATTATACAGGGTGCAGCAAAAAGGGTATACTAAGCCGAAACCTAAATGAGCAGCATGTCATATCTTACTAACTACTACTAAATGTAACTAACTTAAACCGTGTCTACTAACAATCTCTGAGTCTTGTTACTTGAATAAATTAATTTAATAAATAAAAAAATATCTAAGCCTGAAAATGAAAAAATAGCAGCTTACATATAACATGCTGCGCATGTAGGTTTCGGCTTAGTATACCCTTTTTTCAACACCCTGTATAATGAGTTATTTACGTATGCGCCTACTTATTAAACGATAGACTGAACATGTTTGTATGGCCAATGGTTGTCACCTTACAGCATTATTAACCTGTATATCTCTATTTCTTACTGTACATACATATGATCCATTGTATCTACTTGTTATTCTATGATATGAACCAATTTTTAACATAAAATATTCATACAATGGTTATTAAAATGGGGTTCCCGGATGCGAAGCGTTGGGTTCCCCAGAGACGATATTAAATAACCAACCTCATGTTAATTATAGCATGAATAAAACAAAGAGAAAACGAATCAAAACCAACACTGTGTTCAAGTAATTGTATTCCGTGAAAGCCCGAGTTTGGCTTGTGATGAAGTCATGAAATAATTAACTAGACTTGCCTTCATGAATAACATTTAGTACAAGCACGAGGTTTCACTTGAAAATACGATTTATTCGTACGATTATACTTGAATAAAGTCGTTGTTAATATTTGTATTATTGATAACCATTTATATTGTTTACCATCGCATTGATAGTGTTTTGCATTGCATAGAGACAGAAATCATATAAATAAACTCGTTAATCCAGAAAAACATGTGCTTATTTGGCATTTAGGTGTTTTCTTTCCGATTTAAATTTTTATTCCAGTGCTAGTACCTAAATTCTCGGAATAGCAGCTAACTGTCTAATAGCTATTGGATCGTCTGAGCAATGCATTGAATCCCAGGCGGCTAGAATCTAGACTCTATTAAGTCTGTAATTCTCGTCCTAGATAGGTCTGTTACCGACAGTTAACTCTCTAATAGTGGAGGGCAATATACGTATATACATTTTCCCTTTATAATATACCAAGTACCTACTTGTAAATATATATGACGGTTCGGATTGTCATGTGCGATATATATATATAAATATATATACAGACGATTATATATACGAATTGAGAACCTACTTTTGTAATGAAAAATAACTATATTTTGACTTTTACGTCTCATCGATAATTATTTACAGATACTAGACTTCCCCAGGTTCGCTACTCGTTAATATCGTTTCACAGTCATCACCGACTGCGTATTTACATTGCAATAAAAGTAAAGCAATCTAAGTTGACTACCGCTAGGTGGCGCTAGCAAAAGTTGAATTAAAGAAACGAGGTTATCTCCGCAACCTCTTTACTCCTGATAATTAAAGAAGTAATTTTGAATTTGGAATGGTTTAGTTCGAAATTCAAAATTGCTCGGCGGTTTTGTGGCCAGGGTGCGCCGGCGTGGTACGTGAAGTTTTAATTTAGTGAGTTAGACTAATGACTCGGTGGTGAAACTGCTAGGCAAACTAAAATGAACTTATTACCTATCATTTTGCATTGTAACAAGAGTAATGTCCAACAATGGCCGCTCAAACAGAAAAGCTAAGGTTTTTCAGTGTGGTGAAAGTATCGCCAGTCAGATAAGCGTCAGTCGCTGATTGCCCAGGGTGCGCCAAACGTTAAGAAACATGGGTACCTATCATTGACAAAGGAATAAAGAGAGGACATGGCATATCCACGAAAAAAATGCGCTTACCTAAACTTTGGTGTCAATTAAAATGGCGGCTTTTTTCTTGAAAAATGTAAACAAACAAATTGTGTGACAGCTGAAGTAGGTACCTTGTGTTTGGATGTCAATCAACATGGCGACCGGTCGCAATGTTGTAATTTTAGGCAAAGACAAAACTACTGTTGCCCTTTTTTACATACGTTAACACCAATAAGTTAAAAAGAGACGACGATATATTTTTAAATACCGATTTTTATGCCAGGTCCTCTCTTTATTCCTTTGTCAATGGTACCTATACGTCACTCGACTCCTGTCATGCATCCCACACCACCGCGCGATAATAAACTTAATGTTTTATTACCTAGTCAAAGATCTGTTAGAACGGTTATTTAAATTCGTCGATTGCACTTGTTCACATTCTGGAACACTCTGGCTCGCTGAGAGTACTCGTGACTGGAGAGCGCTTAGTGAGGGAAATGTACTTGTGTGGGGCTGATTGGCACGTGACCCGTGAGGTAAACGAATCGATTGTCAACTTGGTTTTTTGAGTAGGTACTTTATATTTTTTTTTTATTGAAAATTAAAAGTAGTGTTAAAAAAGTTGCGGTTAGTGGTACTGAAATTTCAGAATTAAGGCGATTAAATTTTTATTTGGAAATTATTATACTTAATTGAAACATTAGTGGTAATTTGTCAGTTTATTGTGTTTAAATTAAATCTCAATGTTTAGTGCCAATTTCTCCATAGTCGGTTAGAGCATAACCAGGGAGTAGTAGTTGACTTTTGACACATCTGTCATGAATTTTATATGGAGGTGGCGTATAATTAATAAAGCAATTCCTGTCGGTAAGATAACCGACTA
Organism: Plutella xylostella; assembly: GCF_932276165.1. Lineage (NCBI taxonomy): Eukaryota > Metazoa > Arthropoda > Insecta > Lepidoptera > Plutellidae > Plutella > Plutella xylostella. Next base: position 1,081,122 of record NC_063984.1, on the reverse strand, counting down.
TGGAGAAATTGGCACTTACTATCTTATCACTATTCTACGGATAAATATATGAATCTTTTTTCTGAGTTATTCTGCCTGTCTAAGGCTGCCTATCTACCGGAGCGGAGTGGAGTGCGAGGTAAAAATTGAGCAATGCAATTCCATAAAAACTCCGCTTATGCAATTTCATTGGGCGATTATTGCCTCGCACACAACTACGCTATCTTTCTTCGCACTGTAGAAATAAATAAAGAAAGAAAATTAATTTATTTCATGCAATATTAAATTCAGTTAAAATGTTATGTTCAGGCAGCCTTAAATTATACTCAATAATAATACAGCATGTTCATTATACGATGAGTTCGTCATAATATAATGAACACACATTAAATGTACCGTTGTACGTCCCTAAAAATACAAAAACCGTTATGTGCTCAAAGAAGTGAGTATGTTTCAATGGTTTTCGCAGACGATGAAAATAACCAATTTGCCAGTAAAATTAATTCCGATTCAGTAACTTTACATTGTGACGTAGGTAACTTGTTTGCCAAAGAAATCGGGAAGCTTTAATGTTTTATTCATAGAAAATTTTGCAGACGCAAAAAATTGCTACAAGCTTAACAAAGTCTTTTTAATCTTATTAAGACTTGGCGAGCACTGTTGTACACGAAAATTGTTTTTGTATGGCTTCATATTTTGCTACATAAGATTATTTCGATTTACATTAGTGACAATCTCACAATTTAGATAATTTATAATTATCATTGCTTAGTATACTTTATACGCGAGCTTTTGGGATAAGAAATATTCTGATGTACGAGTACCTAGGTATACATAAGCTAGTAAAGTTTCGCATTTCGCATTTCACATTATTCAGAGAAGAATAATAAGTAGTTTTTATCAATCGATTTTCATGAGTTCGTCGGTTGATGAACACACATTCTATAGTCCAAAATATTTACTGTGTAGTCATATAATAATATTGTATGGATCATCTGCCAACAATTTCTGCTTTGAATTCTCGACACGTAATATGGAGATACACTGAAGACCTTGGCCATCAGAGCTGTAGTGCCATATAGGATATGATAAGCCCTCTGTTTCTTAGTCGAGAGGTCGTTTGTACCAATCCTATTTACGAAGATTAAAGTGAGGAATAGGTACAATAATTTTACCCGTATCACTTATTTATATATTTTATAGAATTATACAGATTTTCCGTTAGTCAATGTAATAGTACTAAGAAGTATACAATATTTATGCCTAATTTAAATGGAAAATAACAGCGACACGACAGCACAAGCCTTTCACCAAAGAAATAAATACTAGACCAGTTCACGTTTTTTAAACCATTATGCTAAGAAAATAAAAAGAAAAACACGTGTCCAACCCTCACCACACTCGTTTTAATTGAGTGAAAATAACTCACTACAAATGGTATCAAGTCACGGGACCCATTGTTTGCTATGAATAATTCATACGGTTTCTTTGTTATACTTTCATTTTGTATTGCCGCTGAAAATATTTCAATATTGCAATTTATTTGGTGAGCTTTCAAAGCTTTCGTCTTCAGATTTAATCTGCGACGTTTGATGGACTTATCGGTTCTTATGAAACAATAAACTTGTGGTATCAAAGAATAATTTATTCTATTTATTCAGATATGTTTGTACTTTAGCAATCCGAAGTTATTTTATTCTTACTCTGCACTTTTTTTTTATGAATGCCACACTTTTTTGTTTTTAGTAATTATTAATAGTAAGCACAGGGGTATAATCGTGACAGTTCTGACATTGCGAAAAAGAGACGCTTAGCTACATTAAGCGTAAGAAAGAAACGTTAAGCTGTAAATGTTTTTTGTCCTTTTTGCTGAGGCGCCTGTTTACGTCAGTTCTCTGTGCCAAACAATGAAACAAATGAAAAATCTGTGCCAAACAAAGGCTGACAGTTACAACAAAATTTTCTAAATGCTATTTATTTTTGATTTGCTAGTGATTTGTGGGTGTTTATTAAGTTTATTAGACTATTATCATCACTTAACGAGTGTGTGACATGGGTGGGTGGATTTTGTTCGGTTGTACAGAGCATATTGAACGAAAACACGATGGAATGATGGATGAGATATATTTTCACATGTAAGTAGATACTATCAAGTTTAACAAGCTTACATTCATCATAGTACTATCTATTGGCTCGATTTTAATATAAAACGATACTAATTTTAATACTGTAAGGTCTTTTAGTATCAGTTTTAAGTAAAAATTACGAGGTACCATATCATAACAAATCACATGGGGTTGCAAGTTATTGAAAATTTATTTTACCCACAAATATTATAGTATGCAAAGAAAATACTAGAAATTGTAACGGACTCGGGTTGGGTTTACAAATGGGGCGCACGAATTCGGTTTTTGTGAAGATTGTATTTTGTAGAAGTCATTCTCCTCTTTCAAATGAGGTGCCTCTCATTGTGAGGAAACGTTCGTTTCTTTTTTTTTCTTCCATGTGTGATTTCTTCTGTATAATATAAAGTTTATTGTATTGATACGAAATACGTGTTTCCTTTAAAAAAAACCCCATCACATATTTGGCCCACGATTATAATGCTCATGCTCATCCATTTATCTCTTTCATAGGTTTCCGACAGAAAAAAAAAATATCAAGAAAATGGATAGACATTACCGGTCGCACAAATTGGGAACCAAGGAAACATACAAAAATTGTGTTCGGCACATTTTGAAGAGGATTGTTTCGATTGGACGAAGACAATGAATTATACAATCCACTCAGTTTGTGTATATTAAATAATTATATTGAAATCAAATAAGTATGAGTAAAGTTTTTTTTCTTATATCGTCGGTTGACAGGAAAAACTCACTAAGGCTGATTTTTCAATATTCAGATAAATGTTATCTGGGTAATACAAACATTGAGAAACATTGAGACGCAACAGCATCAAAATTATTTCCCAGCAAAACTTTTGTCTGGCTATTGAAAAATTAGCCTTTAGTGTCTTTTTCCTATCAACCGACGATATACTCAAGTTTTGTTTTTGTTATTATGATAAGTTAAATTTCCCCATATTTAGGTTTTATTTTTTTGTCGGCAACATCTATGGTTTGAGTGAGAAAGAGAATAGTGCACACGGCGATTGCGAATCTATTTGTAGTTGATCTGAGATAGTAAGGGTGTTTTTATGTATAAGTAATGTCGTGCCTATATTTCTGTCATTTTTTGGGAAAAAAAAGAAATTCTGCCAAAGTCATACAGATTTTACATCAAAATATTAGAAATGCGGATACTAATTCGTATGTTTATTAGTATAAGTTTATTTTATATTTCTATGTACACAATACAATCTAAATAACTAATATAAAATTAAAATTAAACTAAAAAAAGAAAATGCTGGCCAGATCGCTGCCACTGTCGGGTAGGGTACCCAAGACGCTGGCCGCGTTACCCCGCTGTATAGCGATGCTTAGCCTTTGTGCGAGGTAAGAGCCAGCCCTAGGGTCCCTTGAGACTTCTATTAGTCTGGTGCTGATGTCTTTAAAAAGCTGACGTGCCTCCGGTCCCCACGGCCCTAGGGTTTCGACTCCGAAAGGCACAAACATGTACCCCTCTCCTAGGGATGCATATTTGCGGCCTTTCATCATCTCCGCCCGCCCGGCCGCAACGCCAGCCTCTCTGGAGGTAGATGGAAGATGGGACGGTGCTAGTGTGTCCACGCATGTTGCGTCCCACACCAGCAGCCGGCCCCCCTTCCATGGCACCAGACTCATGCCGTCGGGTCTCTTGCCGTCGTCCCGCATGATCCCGCTTGGCTCTAAGGTAGCGGGAACGTTTGCACTGGCAAGGGCCCGGCGGATGGTGTCATTAAGCGCGGCATGGCGCGCTATACGCCCGGCACTGCGGCCGCACGATAAGCCGTGGTGACCGCGGCGGTCAGCATGTTTGTATATTTGTATATTTAATGTTAGTATATTTTTAGAAAAATCACAGCGCCGTACATTCCGAAAAATATACAAGCAATAAGTATTTCAATTTAGCGAACAATAGCTGTTCTGATAAGATAACCAGCGGTACTCGTCCAAATCAAACCCAAGTTCGTTACAAAGTTGACACGAAGTCAACCGCAAGGGGATTAATACCATTAGTACGCAATTTACCGAACGGACCCGGGGGGGTCACTCTCGCTTACGAAGAATGAACTAACGAGAGCTTTTGTGCCATCGGTGCTTTTGTTACAAACGCATAGAGTCGTGGTTAGTAGAGCAGAGCTTAAAAATTGAGTTTTACAGAAGGTAAAGTGACCCCTCCCGCGCCCCGGGCTAATGAACCCTCTCACATTGATAAAGTTAACTTGTGTTATGTTCAACCTGCTTTAGCGCTGTCACTGTCAACCACCATCAAGTCTGCGTCAAGCTTGTAAGATTAAACTGCCAGTTTAGCCACCTTTACTTGTATTTAACAAAACGTATGTAACAAAATAGGAACATCATTTTCAAATTCATTTTGAAACTTCCACTATGTAAAATAAATTTATGTAGCAACATTTTCAAAGATTGTTAGACGTAGAATACGAATGTAATGTAAGCAAGATTATATTCACTGAACTGTTAAATGCGTTACAGTGTGAAGGCGTAGCGTCGCGTAGCAACGTACTTCACACCTTTCGTAGCTCGTAGCTGCTACGCCGTAGCACTTACATAGATAGTTCTGCTGCCACTACACGGGTTCTTTATTGACTAACCGTCACTATATCGCGATTCACCATAAATACTGTGATTGGAGGAACGCGTTTAACGAGTTTATCGACGTTGATAACGAACCCGTGTAGCAGCTGTTATTCATTACTACACTTGAGTAGTAAGGACATAGTCACAAGGCTTAAATTGAAACTAAAACAACAAACTAATCCGCGAAACGCCCGTTCACGTTTAAGTGTTAATGGTCGAGCGATAAACTGTTACAAACTTTTCTAATTAATGTTGCTACTATGTTACACGTGTTATATATAGTAAAATCTAGATTAAACTGAAAATTTAACTACAAGTGAGCGATTTAGATAAGTACATTCATTTTGTTAGATCAGCATAATTATACCTACATATGTTTATTCACAAAAATGAGGTAAAAATGATATATATATATATCTCGCGAGTAGCTATAGATATATATATATATATATATATATATATAGCTACTCGCGAGATAAATACAGTGGATGCGTACGTCTGGTCAGTACCTTGTCATGAGAAGATCCATTAATGCAAGTATCTGCTGTTAGTTGCCAGTTACAAGTCGATTACAGAATAATTAAATAAAAAAAATAACTTATCTTGTCTTTGATTTTTTTACTATCACTTATCCAAAGATAAGAACCTTGAAAAATAACACCTTCGATCAAATAAAATACCTAATTGATGTTGGTTTCGTAGGTACACATACACAGTCATCTGAAACTTACAACTCCCCATCTATCGCGGCAAGGTCAATGAAACATTTTGCAACCCCAATTTTAATCAGACGTGATTTAATCGTCCGAAATCCAATGACACAATAGGCTTTCCGCTTTTTGAAATTGAATTGATTAAAATGTCAAGTTGTCAAGAGTATTGATTGAGTTTACGCGGATAAATCGCGATGTCATATCTGGTCGCAATGAATAAATTTATACAGGTTCAGCTGTTTTCAATTTCAATCAAATACGATGCTTTTTCATCGAATGACAAAGCTCTTACCATGACGACGATGACGTTTAAAAAACGTTCATGATAAAATTCTTTGCTACGATACGATACTATTCCACAAACGTAGGTAACTAGCTAGAGTAAATAATTATGTTCCATGCAAAAGAGTAAGCTGCGCCAAGCGTGTTTCCGAATACCTTAACTTAGCAAAATTTACTTTGCATTGTTCATTTCACAAAGAGAGAGATGTAACGTTTTGCCCAAATATGTTGGCTTCAGATCGTGTGTGGCGTGCCAGCATGCTCCACAACTTTTGTGTACCCTCTTGAGATATTTCAGCTATTTGAAGTAAATTCTTGTTTATTGCTCGGCCAGCCGACGTCATTATGTTGGACGCTGTTGCGGAATTTTCAACTTAGGTAAATAATCCTAACCTATATTACCTATTTATTTTCTATCTTTTTGTGCGAGCTTACCATCACTTTAAAAGGATAAATCTAGGAATTCTTAATCTTCCGCCGTGTAATACCTAAGCCCGTGTGAGTTGTTCATTATTTAAAGGACATAAATTGACTTAAGGTTCCATCAGAAATTCCATATGCAAAAAATAGCACCGTGAAGTTTTTGTAAACTTATTAACCAATCTACAACTTTTTCTCTTGTCATGCCCGAAGCAATGCTTGTTCGTATCAAATTCCTTATAACAAACTTTTCTGTTTAGACTAAATTTGAAGGACTTGTAAGGGATTCTTTCGTTCCCCCGGTCCTTATATGAAATAAGTTTGTTCAGATTTACTCGTTCATGTAAGCATGAAAGGGACCAAGTGCGAGTCAACTTGCTAGTGGAAAGCGTATTTTTTTATTAACCTATATTCCCCTGCTGTGTCTCCCTGGGTCTTTCATATAATTATTCTTTTCATTAGTCTTGTAATGTAAATTGTGAGTTAATTCGTTATTATTTAAGATTACTTACTTCTACTTTATGTAGATCATAAACAATGTTGTTGTAATAGGCTAAGTTTTTGTCAGTAAATATATTCTATTCTAATCTTTTACTCCAATTCTAGCTTCATCATCCAGGCATCCTGGTCAATTCCAGGTAAACACCAGTACAAAAAAAATACATTTTTAAACGAGTTCACCCTAAATTTATGATCTGCACAAAAGCCCACACCTGAATAATGTAATGTATGAAACAAAATAAAGTTGGTTTACACAACAGTGGGAACATATTTTCAGTCGCATTTGAATTTTACTCCCTGGAAGGGTATTTTGTGCAGAAGTAATAATTGAAATTTCTCCCAAAGCGAATGTACAGTTTCCCACTTTACCAAATTTACTTTGCGAGAATATACTGAAAAATACTCTTGGGGTACAAAACACAATTAGGGTTTACCAACTTTTGACGATGTCACAATGTTATTTTTTAATTGGTACATACACAATTATACATACCTACTTACATAATTATATGTGCATTTTCTGTGACGGATGATTCGGTCCTAATACTTGGGGCACTTTGATCAATAGTTTAATATGAAAAACCAGTATAACCTATACTATACTTTCCGTGCGTGTTATTAAACTATTTACCTACTATCGAAAACATATAATTTATGATGATCATCAAACCAAATCGATCAAACCAAAAGCTAGCTGTGTTACAAAAACTAGTAGTTTTTCAGTTGACTTCACATAAACAAGTACCAGGGGACGATAAGTTGATAGAATGTGGAGCGCTCGCAGTGAATCGATGCAGCTCGGCCTGTCACGGTATGGAAACAATGAGATAGCGCCATTGTCAGTGGCCGCATGAGTGGAGACGCGTTTTGTACCTGCAATAGCACTCGTACTTACCTACTTCAGTTATAATGTTAGTTTACATGGGGGGAAACATACATACGTTTTTTTTTTATAACGCGTGTAAGATAATATTTTATATTGTAGACTTTATTAATATGTGATTACTATGCTGCCGAACTGCAAAATTAAGCTGAAAGGTTTACAACAATGATAACCTATTTAATAGCTTATCATTAACTTTATTTCAGCAAGTTCTGGAACTTGCCACCATACTTACTAACTTGTTATACGAGAACTTTTCCTTCTTCAACAATAAAATTGTAGGTAATAAAAAGTATTCATTATATTTTGCATTTGTGTCTAAATTGTAGTAAGATTTAACTAGAAAATTGAATTCATTAGAACTGTATTTTTGAAAATTAGCCAATTGATTGTAATGGGAGTTCTAATGCCATTATTTGATATCTTTGAATCCAATCTGTTTGTTTAAGATAATGCCGTGTTCACCGTTGACTGACTAATGGATCTGCGGCTCCAACGGACGTGTATTATGTTAAACGACAAAGCGCAATCTCTGTGTATTCACGTATTGTGTATGTTTGTGACAGATGGACTACAACATTCAAGCAATTAGATCACCGTATTGTAAACATTGAGATTCATCATCATCAGCCAATAATCATCCACTGCTGGACATAGGCCTCTCCCAAGGAGCGCCACAACACTCGGTCCTCGGCCTTCCTCATCCAACCACTACCCGCCACCCGCCTAAGGTCGTCAGTCCAGCGGGCAGGAGGGCGTCCCACGCTGCGTTTGCCTGTTCGTGGTCTCAACATTGAGATTGTTATTCGTTTATTATTGTGTGTAGGAAGGCTATTGGTGTGTCGGTAACAAACGCTAAAGTTTTTTATCGAGGTGAAAGAGTTAGACAGCAGATTAGTTGTCAGTAGCTGAATGCCTAATAACTAATACACTAGATACGTTTTATAATAATATAATAGAATATAATATTACTTTATTGAGCATGATATAAAATTAATAATTAGAGATTAGAAACAAAGCACAATAGGCGGCTTATCGCTGAGAGCGATCTCTTACAGGCAACTTCATACATTATTTTATATATTACAATAATGGTAAGATATTCTTAGGTACTTGCTAAGAACTTTGAATTGATAGTCCTCGTATGAAGACACGTTTCTAGGATTACTCAGACAGGCTTATGCATATGAATGCCACACGAGGCGAATGGAAATTAGATTCTCAACGTCAAAATGTGAAGCTAGTATTGTTTTCTATGATCATTCAATATTTTTGTGACCATTCAATATTTTTGTGAACATTCAAAGACTAACCCCCTTATTCATAAAAAAAAAGTTAGAGGACGCTTTAGCTATTGAACTGTTTTGTCCCTCTCTGTCATAGAACAAATTGTTCTCTGTCAGAGAGTGACAGAACAGTTCAATATCTGGTAGAAGGGGGTAACACATTCATGAACACTTCAGTCAGGTCTAGTCCTAGTGTTGTGACAATTTTATACAAATGGCAAAAACGGCCTTAAACGTCTTGTCGCATAGTACAGTATTGATACGCTTGTGAATTGTGATATTTGTGATATGACAACCATGCCTGAAAGATATCGCTTTAGGCCATAATACCGTCGATTTTCTGTACATATTTTTATGCATTTTGTGTTGTTACTGTGATTTTACTCGTGTACATTGTACATACATAATAATAGAGTTACTACTACTACTACTAACATAGTAGAGTTTATAGTGTATAGTTATTAGGTTAATTTGAGTGTTGGCTAATTGTCCAGTAAACAGAGTAATTCATTAACGTGATGAGTACAATGTTGCTGCACTAATGTTGATTGAAGGAAATGAGGGTAATCTGTAGTGAACCTGTTGTGTGTATTTACATACGCAATAAATGGCTGCAAAATTCATGAAATACCACTATCGAAAACATAATTTTAGAGAGCCAGTTCAGAGTAGTTCAGACACATTGCATTCATCGATAATTTTTGAATCTGGCTCTTAATGAATTAAGTATTAGTGTGCTCCGACAAAAGTATACGTGAGTTAACGTGAGCTCATTTTTTGATAAGTTTATTTGGTTACTTACTTAAGGCAAAATTATAGTAGTTCAGTCCTTTTACTACGGTAATTACAGTTCAAACTGGTCATAATAAGCAAACTTTGTAAATGTCGAAGACCGCAATAAATTCAGTACTTACTTGCATCCTTGGAGTGTCGAAATAAACCATATTAATAGGTTTTAAAACTTTATGATCTTTCTACAATGTCAGCTCTGGAATCAATCTTCATAACCACCATATTTTTAACTTTATGCTATTAACTTTAGGTCCATAATCAAAGTTATATGATAATCTTGTACTCATCAGTTTTACCATTGTCATCATTATTTTAATTACTAATTACCCATACAATAATATCATATTTTATAGTAATTATAAATTTAATTTCATTCATCGTTATTATTACGTAAAAGATATCATATTCGGGCCGAGAACCTTAGCTACGTAATGGAAAAAAAATCGAAGGAAATATTCGAGCAAAACATCAATCATTACTCTACTTATCTGTGTGATATTCGTAAATAAGATCCCGTCTTCACAGCCCACATCAGCCATCCATCTCCGTGTTAATTGACTTATTCCAGCCCACAGACCACATAACCTGAAAGACAACGCACCAACAAACTTTATTTTGAGAGCAAAATCCCGACGATATTTTAATACGAAATAACAGATGGAGTGTTCAGTGCAAAAAAGCGAAACTTTTACTGCCAGTCCCAATACAAAAAAATAACAGGTGATAGTTACTTTTATACGATTTTGACACATAAAAAGTTGCATTCTACCAAAATCGTATGAAAGTACCTATCTGTCAGCTATCGAAAGATAGTTATTGAAACTGGCAATTCGACTATAAAGGTTTGACGGTAAAAAAATGCGGATAGATTTTTGCATTGATTTTGTATGTGACACACTACATTTTTTGTCTTAATCTAAACAAAATCTTTAAAAGAAAGTAAGGTGCGGTAGAGGTAGTTTTATCTCGTTAGGAGTTTATTTGATGTTAGTTAAGAAACCTGACTGCCAAGCGACTTCTAAAAAAGGAGGATATAAATATGTATAATAAAATAAATAATAAAATTTATAACAAATATTATTTGCAAAGGCACTGTCTAGATATAATTAGGTCTGTGATCCTACCAAAGACGTACGTTTTCCCAGAAACGGGTTACAAGTTCTGTTTCAACAGCAAAATATAAACAACTTTCAGTTACAAGTACGAGCGAAAACTTTAAATTTAGAACTATCAATCGTTTTCTAAACATTCGAACTATTCAACTCACTCGGAACTTTGATCTCGGTTCGCACAGACGCATTTTAAACAGAAACCGTAACCTAATTGAGGTTAAACCTACGATACGGTGTCAATAAAAGCCATATAATTGCATTACTCTATCAAGCTCTTACAAACTAAATAGGTCCATTCATGATTGCAGTGAAGTGGTGTCAGTGAAAAGACATGTAGACTCGGTGAACTGTAAACAGTGTCAGAGTGTAAACGTACGAAAGTGATCGGAAAAATGAGTGAAAAACCGGCCGGTATCGATGGCAAGGGCAGTGAGTGCGGGCAAGTGGACGACGAGTCGCCGGATCTGCACTGCGACTTGTCGTTTGACGAGTTGAGGAACAGATTCGACGCTAGCGCCGCGGTGGCGAGGCGCGGCGTTTCTTCGAACCCGGCGACGCATGACAGTGCCATGCGCCAGGTGGTGAGCGGGAAGGTTTTCAAGAAGTGCAAGAGCGCTACGTTTCAAATAGATGGCGCCACTTACACTATAGGTAAGTTGAACATGATTTGTTAGTACAGTGAGATAAATGGATTAATACCACAGAAATATATAACATAGGAATGCTACGTTTCTTGTTTCTTAAAAAATACATTTGAACGGCGAGTGCAACTTTTTCACACTCTATACAGTTACTACTGTGTTGTTGACCGTACAGTTTATGGCTGGTGAATGTGGATGTAGAATTTCCATGTTGCGGTTAAGTCGCGGTGCGGGTGTTTGCTGAAATTTACGAGTCGCGTTTCAGTGTCAGGCTGTGAAACGTCACCGTAAATATTCAGGCTTTATTGCAACACAGACGTAAATCATAGCATTATAGGGAATTTACAGCTGAAATAAATTCATAAAACATGAATTTAGATTTAGACGTGTACCCTGCACGATTTTGTATCCAATATTATAAAAGCTTTACAAAACTTATGTATTGATATGATAATGTACTTGAAAATTGTACTTAGCTATAAAAATAACGCCAAAATTAGTTTACTTGTAAAGTTATACCTAGGTAATTTTAACATTATTATTTTCCCTAGAAGACATGTTTTACCAATGGAAGAAATTCTTAAAGGAAAGTCAAAGTACTTCAGCAAACCGGTGCGAGAAGCTTGTCGGAAACTTTCATACTATTCAAGTCGTCATTATAATTAAGTTCAGATATCTCACTACACTTTTAAAGTTACAGTTGACATCTTCAGATGAAGTGAAAAGCCAACTAACGCCACCAATGTAAAGAAAATGTTTAAAAATAAATTAAGCGTTTTTCTTCCACATTTCACGCCGTCTTCATGCTAATTTCAATTTTTAGAACCTAGGTACCTATGTACCATATATACTCAGTACTTACCTCGAATGTAGAAGTATATATGTAAAAAACGCTAAGTGATGTTACGCTAGTATAAGTACTTTATTCAATTCCTAACTCTTACATATACTTACCTACCTATTTAAGTACAGTAAGTATTTTTTTTACCATTCAGCCTGACCAGAAAAGGCTCCGCTGTTACAAACAAACTTTATCTTGTGTTTCGATAAAACAAATTGCCGGACCGCCTCTAAACGCTCCTTAGTCACGCGATGGTATATCGCACTTAGTACCTGAGTATAAGAGGAATGGCAAAAAGAACTGAAAACGTCCTGAAAATTCAGAATCTAGATTTTCAGCGCGCTTTATGGGTGGGAATACTAGAGTAATAACTAGGCTTAAGATCTCCAATAAACTGAACTAGAAATTTAACCTTTGTCCTGTAAAAAGGTTTTTCTATAAGCCAGTTTCAGTGTAACATTTTAATTCGCCTTACTTATGCACATAAAAAAATAAACAAACACTCACACCTTGTACTAAATGTACTCCCTTGCGGGGTAGGCAGATGTGCATTTCTGCACCCACTTTTCGCCAGTTATGTTAGTCCCATGTAATAGGGGGCGGGCCTATTGCCATTTTGTACATACTTATCAAAAATAACTTGTTATTATGTCGTATAATAACTTGTTATTATTCGTGATGTATATATATATATATATATATATATGTATATATACGTCTTTGCTGTTATGTGAAACTGCCTGAGCTTATCCATATAATATAAGTACTTACGTAGTAAGGGAGGCTAGCCCATTTATTTACGCGGAAGGAAAACCTTTCAACATCGTAGATCAACGTAATTATTGGGCTACGATGAATAGAATATACATTCTATAGATAAATACATACGTACGCGTTATTTAGATACACCTACAAACAAAACATTAAACAAATTATATATTTTTTGGTAAATAATTACAGTAACTTAATAAATAAGAATTAATTTAAGGTTATATGAAATGAAAAACGTTTAAATTACGACTTAAAAACAACCCAGTGACGGAATGAAACAATAACGTTTTCAACCCACCTAACTTCCGGAGACTTAGGGGTTATTGTCGATTTTCCATTCTATCCCTATCACTTTGTCATTGATTGCTTAGGAGTAGCTATGTCTTGTGAATGTGATTATTAAGCTCTATGAAAACCTGCGATCGTTGTCTCGTTCTAACCGAGTTCTTTATCTTCACTTCTTCGTACGGGTCCTGATAAATACGGCGGTGATTGGTGTAACGCGTATCCTTCCATAACCGACCCGTGCCGCGGAGACTGAGACGATATAGCTGTGCGAATACTCCTTGAATTCACCTAATTAGACAGTTCTTGCCAAAATCATCGTGATAGTGATAGATGCTTTAGTTTTACAGAATAAAGGTGCAGTGTTCAATGTCGGCTAAGTTCACGGCCACAATGGCCCTTCATAGCCTGTTTGCTTCAGGTTTTACAGTTTCAATCGATTGTGCAAACTGAACCGGCAATTCTGCAGTGAGCCTTGGTCCGAATGGACACACATACACTGTTGAACTTGCATACGACCAGTGTTGTTAGGCCCTGTCCGCACCGCGAATTTTTTTTCGCAATTCTGTAACACATTGAATACTACGAGTATAAGAGTACCTAACGGCCAAAAAATAAATGATTACACGTTCGTCTCAGCCGGGATCTGCAAAGAAAGACAGGGCCTTAAGGGCCCGTACAGGGTGACGTGCCGCGCCAATTTTGGGTTTTCAATGCTCTTCACACAGCACACGCAGTGACACGCACACATGTAAGTTTGCACAGTGGGTCGATAAACTTTTACTCGCCAACTTTATTGACAATTATCTTCAAGTACATTTTGGGTGATTTTAGGGTAAGTAAGTATAATTCTTACTTACACTGGTAGGCACCAGGAAAGAGTAGAAATTAATAGGGGTGCCACTTTACTCTATACTCGGAACCCGATTAGCTTTCTCAAACAAATGTGGTATTTACTTGTAGAAAGGTAACTAAAAGTATTAAAGTGTAGATAATAAGTTTCGGGCATCCTCCAGCCAACTGAACCCCGACGACAAAGCAAAGTAAATACATAGTGTCGCAAAAGGGCTATACTAAGCCAAAAGGGGATGACTCAAGGGGTCATTCTGAACAACTTTTGTTCTACGAGATTTGCAAATTCGCGAAAAAAAATATTCGTTTTCCATGGTAAAAAGTCACATGTCCAACAAAGTTTCTATGAAAAAGGTTTTTTTTTGTTAATTTCCAAAACTTGTAGAGCAAAAGTTCAGAATGACCCCCTGTCTTACTCCTTTTTACCCGACTGCCGAAGGAGGAGGGTAATGTTTTTTGATTGTATGTATGTATATATGTATGTTTGTCTGTTTCTTTGTTCCCTCCTGTAGCCTAAACGGCTTGATAGATTTTGATGTATGAGGTATTGTTAGAAGCGTATTGATGGCGCGATGGCTATAGGCTATGTGACGTTCCATTAAAATGTACACACGGAAACGTCAAATGGTTGGCAGGGCACACTAACTTAGTGTATGTGTGTGTGTGTCGGCGTCGTCGACGTCAACGTAATTATTTAGTTCTCGGCACCAACACACGGATATTGTAAACATGTAGTTGTGCCAGTGACAATGATTCATGATATGAAGCAAAATTTTGCCGGGAATTGTAACAGATTGAATGGCTCAGTTGGTATGATACAAGACTGACTTAAACCGAGACGGTGTGGTTCAAATCCCGTTGAACCTTAATGATTCCTTTTTTGTTTTTTTAATACATTTAATTTATCTTTCAAGATGGTTAATAATAGTATTGTAGTACATACGAATAAAAGCAACACAGAAAGTAAATGAAACAAGTTACTAAGCGTTAAAATTACCATTTTTTTTAAACTTTAAGGATGTTACTTTTTTGTTTTTTTTTCGTTATAAAACATAGTTCTAGTTTATATTATTAAGGAAAATTTTCAATTTGCAGTTTTAAATCATAATAATCATCAGACAGTAAGTAAAATAAAAGAATTAAGTAAAATAAGAATACCCAATAGTGGACTCGAACTCACGACCTATGTTTCATAAGTCTAACATTCTACCAATGAGCTACGAAGTGTATAGACACAGGTCTTGAAATTTTGCTTCACATCAATTTTATAACTAACTATTTAAATTACACGACCGGTTGATATGTTTATGTCACAGCTGGTGTTCGGGCGTTTGCCTACGCGCAAACTCGTTTGTGCTGTTGTGTGTGTGTGCGGTTTGTTACTGGTGTATAAACCGCACACATAGACCACGTTAGTGTGCACACATACACTACGTTAGTGTGCCCTGCCGACCATTTGACGTTGCCGTGTGTACATAGCGCCCTCTTGAGGACATAACGTGATGATCGAAAAAATAATAATTCAACTTTGCCGTGTAAGGTATCAAATGAAAGGACTTGATTTTCACATTACAAAAATATGCATATTGAAGGTATTTAAATAACAACACCAAAATTATTGAAATAAAAAATGATCATGAACTACCTACCGACGTAAAATTTCATAAAATAAAAACAACTAAAAAGTTACAAATAAAAAAATACAATTATAAAAAACTAAAAACCTGACTGTACGCTAAAAACATGAAAACGAGTCCCAATGTTAATGGAAAGTATCGCAGGCGGGGACCAACTTGACCGCCACTCAAGGCCGTTTTCTAAGTAACATTCAGCTAAATGGTGAACCCTCTGCTGGTATAATTTGTTTATATACCGCTTTTTCAATACCTGTAAGTACATTTTTTGGCAGCATAATATTTTTACTTAATTTTAGGGTTTCGAACGTCAAAAGAAAAAAAGCAACCGTTATAGGATCTCTTTGTTGTCCGTCTGTCTGACTGACTGTCTGTCACCGCCCTTTTTCTCAGAAACGGGTAAAGATATCAAGCTTATATTTCGCATAGATGGGGAGTACCCCAAAAAAAATATTATGGTACTCCCTGTCCCACACAAGTAAATTGGGGCTTATATTTTTTCCAGTTATTTTGATGTGTATCCTTTTTTTTTCTTTGTTGTTTTGTATAAGTATGTGTTTCTTTTCTTTAAATCTGTATTTTTTTTGTTGTTGCTGTCTATGTGTCGAAAAAATGGATCTTTATCTTCAAATCACGCCATCTATCGTTTGTTTTTTTTGTGGCTACTGTCTATAGAAGAAATTCCGTCATAGACAATTTTACGTTACGAATTTATTTTTATTTATTTTTACATTTTCGTGGAGAATCAACAGCATTTTGTTAATAAATAATTATTACTTATGAACACATAACAACTTGATGCCATTAACAGAATGAACTTAGTAAACCCAGTAAACCTAACACATCCAGAGGAAAAACAAAATCTCTTTCTCTCTCTCTGAAAAACATACTTAATAGCCCAAACTCGATGCTTTTAGCTATTAACATCTTTGAAATAAAATTGAGCCACCACCGTGTTACTGCCCTGATCAGATCCTCACGAGACCATACCTCAACCAGCACCAAGAGACTGTATTTTTGATCCCTAACCTAATGTTCGTGCGTATTGTCATCACTTAGATCCATTCGCTATATTCCTGCTCCTCATCAGACCTTTACGAGACTGTAATATCACGAGAATATTGCACACTATCTAATTTAATTTAATGTATTGAATATACTGGAAGAATTATGCTTCCTCAATTTCAAATCAAATTATGTTGGTGTCATAAAAGTTGAAAAAGTGCAATGACAACCAATGTGCAGTGATTTTGTATCTGTACACGATAAGATCGCGAGCTGTCAGTGCTGCCTAAACCGACGTGACCCTTCTTTGGAGGCCAGCGGCCAACTGAGTCAAACGTCACTTGTGTTTATGATTTTATAACACAGAAAGCCGCCATAGATATTTGTATGAAGATTTGAGGGAAAAAAATTGCTCAAGTTTGGGATTAATTTACACAAAATAAGTGTGTGTTTATTAAAAAACAAGGTATTTAGCGCCTAGTCCAAGCCTTTAACTTTATAATATGATAAAAATCATATGAAAATTCTTTATAATTACGACACAGTTGTTACAATACGGGAGTGTGATTGACTGGTTTTTCTTGATATTCTGAAATTAATTTACAGTTATCCATAATCATTTACTTAAATTCGAATGATTCAGCACCTAGCTAGACTCTTCAACTACCTGTGTGATTTTTTTCAAGGCTGTAGAGCATCATTTACTACCTAATTCTATGACAATGCCAACCCTCGATTCCCTATTGCAGACCCTTAAAGCGTCATCTTTCAATTATGGCTGTTTTTTTATCTGTCAACTGCTGGACGTAGGGTTCTCCCAAAGCACGCCACTGGATACGATATATAGCTCCGTACCGGCCACCTTTCTCAAGTCGCCACCCCATCTAGCCGGAGGGCGCCCCACACTTTACAAAAACTCCAAACCTAATCGTACACTAAGGATGCATAAAATTTACACGTACCGAAGCGAAAATGGGGGAAATGACGTCACTAATGTAACGTCGAAGTCTCTGGAGACATTTAATATTCCTGTCGTGGACGCCCCCTTTCTCTCTTTAGAGGGAATATAAATCTTTTTCAGACGAACTGTGCGGTTGTGAATATAGTTACGTAAATATAAAAAGTTATGTTCATGAAGATGCGAAATTATTGATTTTCTGAATTTCAAGGCGTCTAATAAGTATAGACATCCTAGGTACTTTACAACCCTACACTTTGGCCCTTTGCCACCGAACAAACATTATAAAAAAGGTGTCTCCCTAGGTATTGAAAAAAATTAACAAACGAGAGATTTTAGTCAACAAAGTTAGGCACAAGGAAAAATGAGGTTCTACGTTTAGGGGGTATAGTTGTATCTGTGACTATTTGAGTCTTCTAGGTATGTTTTATACCATGTTTTATCATATTTGATGCTAACGTTTAAAGTTAAGTTTAACGTTTAAGTTACAGGATTTTCTTACTAAATTATGTGATATTCATTTAGCTACCTTATAAATTTACTTAAGTATTGTTTATTTATTTATGGACAATTTTATTTCACACAATTTTATAAGTATATAAATTTTGATTCAATTTCTACCCCCAATTTGCTGTGAATAATACGACTGTAACTGTAAGTACACGTGAAAAGAATGAGAAAGGACAGAAGTGCCAATCGCAAGTAAATAAATATAAATATATGTGGGGACATCTCACACACGGCCATCCGACCCCAAGCTAGGCAGAACCTGTGTTATGGGTGTCGGACAACTGATATATCTACACAAATACATAGATAGATAGATACTAAATATAAATATCAACACCCAAGACCCGAGTACAAATATCTGTCTTTAAACAAATATCTGCCCCAGCCGGGAATCGAACCCGGGACCTTCGGCATAGCAGTCAGGGCCACTAACCACTACGCCATTCGGTCGTCAGTAATAATAGTAAGTACTTATTAGTATTTGCCACCCTCTTTAAGGTCCAAGTTAATAGCCCCTCTAAGTAATAGACGGCCGTTTTTATCAGCAACTGAAAGTTTCTGGCCTCTTATGTACTTTTAGCGGTTTTCTTCAAATTAGGTTTTATTTTTCGTGAATTTTTTTTTTATCTGTTACTTAGTTGGTATTTTAAATCACTTTTACGCAGGGTTTTGTACACGGTAGTATGGAATCGTATAAATCGACAGGGGTTTTGTATAAAATATTCATGTGACAAAAAACAAACATGGTATCATAAAACATAACAACGTTTTTTTCAACATGTACCTACCTAGTATAATTTTAAACTTGTATAACGCTTATTATGGCATTAATTTCACTTTGTTATTAAATTACAAGAATTATTTCGGTGGTTTCTAAGAAGTTATTGTTCTGAGGGAATTCAATATTCAGCCGAGCAAATGAGCGCTTATTATTGAGTTCTTTGCGACATAACAATAACAATTTGCAGTACTTTAACACGAAGCTCGTTAAACCAATCGCATTGTTATTTTAACAATAATTCAAACAAGAAGAGCGCTTGAACAGTTTCATTTGCCTGGTACCTAATTGTTACTCTTTAATGATATTTGAGGAATTAATTTAATACAAATATTTAAAGACTAAAAACTTCCATTAAAATGAAAAAAAAAAAACTTCATCTGAACGTAGATTTT
Organism: Plutella xylostella; assembly: GCF_932276165.1. Classification (NCBI taxonomy): domain Eukaryota; kingdom Metazoa; phylum Arthropoda; class Insecta; order Lepidoptera; family Plutellidae; genus Plutella; species Plutella xylostella. The sequence continues at coordinate 1,061,745 of NC_063984.1, read as the reverse complement.
TGCATAGGGCTCGAAATCAACTGAAAATTTCTTCCTCTCCCACTATTGAAATGAATACATGGACTTAGCATCGACCCTGTATAACAGGTACACATCTAAAACATTTAATAGTAGATACTTAATAGCTATAATCTATCTATCAAACAAAGTAATACTTACTACAAACCGAAAATGGAATAAAATAATCATATTCCAAACAACTCTATCAGACCTTTCACAGATCTACCTCACCAAACATTTCCACGCACAACTTGTACGCATGTAAAGTTCCAATGAAAAGGCTCCATCATTACCAATTACCCACTCCACATGGAGGTGTCAGGGTCCCGGAGATTTTGGGAATCAGGCCCCGCTACCTGTGGCGGCCTCACACAGCAGTCGCGCGCAGGCTCTCACGCGGAACGGTCGCGTGGCCATGCCGCCCTGAACCGCAGCCACCCTAGCCACCGCGGGCCACTGGCTGGAAAAAAACACACCAAAAAATTAAAAAAAAAACGTGATTGACAGGTGATGCCAGTTGACGTTTGTTGACGTGCCGCGTAACTCGCAAATCTAATTTGGGGACCACCTGTTGATGTCGCGATTTGCCAAACTCGCCGCTTGGCTGTGACATCACGGTCTGTTTACCATGGGGGGCCACCCCCCCAAGACCAATATGACGCAATGGTTTTACGATCACCCCGCGAGCGTAACAATGATGGCGGAAAAACAACCGTCTTGTGTGATAATAGATTTCCGCGTTTTCACCTGGCCATTTCCCCGCGGCTGTGCAGTTATTTAATGTTTGTTTCGTTTTGAAAAATGTGAGGCATCGTTTTGAAGCACGCGGGCACTGGTTAAAAACAATGAGAGCCATAAATTAAATTGTTAAAGTACTAAATGCGCTAAAATGGACGCGAGTAATTAGCGAATAACAAAGAATTGTTGGATTCATTATTTTTCAAGTTGGTCGGTACAAAGAGACCCTTGTTAGAGCGCGGGCGAACGAACGATCGTATTATTTCTGATTCGGTTATTTTCGGGGAAATATTTTTTACTTCTCTAACAAGAATGTTTTTTACTCAACCCAAGACAAAGCCGAAAAACTCGTGTTAAGTTAAGACCCTTGATTATTATAAGGGACGCTTTGTGATGAAAGTATCATAATTTCTAACCAAATTCCCTTCTTTGTAGATGGGATTTTCCATCCTAAAAATATGTTGAAACCTTTTTTCTTAACTTAGGTATTTAGATTAAACAAGTTTTAATACAAGTTCACGCAACTATCTCAAAGTATAACGTAATTTGTCTGAAACATTGACATTATAATTTAAATTTTTAGATACCTTAATAATCTCAATGGTTTACATAATTATACTTAGTAACATTATTCCAAGTAACATATTATTTTAATCATACTTTATTATATTATGAGTATGATAAATAATTGATAATGCAACGTAATACCAACATTCATAATAATTATATAACTACCTACCTACATAACTTGATTCTATGTGGAATTGTAGATACCATCATTCATTTGTTTACATTTGCCTTTACGTACACCATTAGCCATTAGAGAAATGAGCTCAACGGCCTTAGAAATTAAAATTCATAATTGTATAACCGACCGGATCATAGTGACAATAAACCCAACTTTATTGCAGAACAACTGGGTTAAGTGACAATCTGTGAATGGATTTTGTAATTATGCGTCTTTTGTCTAGTATACAATACACTATGTATGTATGTATGGTTATGTGAGATACCTATGTCGGATACTATTCATAGTTACTTGATTGTTATAAATAAAATTTACAGATATACCTAGATAGGTATAAAAAAAAGTAGTTATCGTTAGGTAATCAACTATATTGCAAGGCAATTTTCAGAAATAAAACCGTTTACGTTCAATTTGGAAAATGGTTTTAATTTAAAAAAGTGACGGTAGTAATAAAATTTGCGTTGCGTTTTGTACAATTTTCTAAATTAACAGCCAAACTTTTTAAATGTTGCTCTAAACAATACTTCATAGATTTTATCAATTAATTAATCCAAAAAGCTGTAGCAAAATAATTGATCAACATGTGAAAATTCAATTAACTCGACATATCAATCAAACGGAACCGAAACAGTGTTTCGCAAACATATCTTACTCAATACTAGTCAAGACCCAAGATCAGTCCACCAACTGGTTTAGTGACGTGTTAGTTATAAACCGACAGAACTGTCACCTAAAGTGACAAAACAACAGTGAAGTGAAGTGACAGAACCGTCACGGCGACAAGACAACAGTGAAGTGAAGTGACAGAACCGTCACCTAAAGTGACACCAACAGCGAAGTGAAGTGACAGAACCTTCACCTAAAGTGACAAAACAACAGTGAAGTGACAGTGAGGTAACGTGATGCAATAGTGTCATGATGCGGCGCGGCAAAGTGTTGCTAGACGGCAGCAGGCAGGGCTCCATCGACGGGGCGAGTGTGAGTGCTGACAAGGAGCTGGTCCACAAGTGCCACAGTGACCCCGGCGGGGGGCAGGCGCTGGGCGCGGTGCCGAGGACCCTCAGGCATAGGTCCGCGTCGGGGGCGCCGAGGAAATGCGTCCTCACGCTGGACGGATACTCGTATGTTATAGGTGTGTACTTTTTAAATGGGTATTATTATTTCTAACCCTTGGCGAAGAAAAGACAGAAACTGGAAGAGATTTCCTTTAGGCGATAAGTCCGCCTTTGTATATGCCTTTTCTAGTTAAGTAACACATCTCTACATATTATTTATTGTACCTAGGTAAATTGTAAACAATAAAGCGTGTAAATAAATATAATTTAATCAGCGTATGATGTTAAAACCCGGCCTGACTTTTGGCGCCTGTTAGCTCATTATAAATTAATAGGGTCACAGAGGGCTTAAGTTTAAAAAGTAATTAATGAAGGTAGAGAACGGGCTAAAATTCATTTTTACCCCAATATTTTTTTAATGTTATGTAACAACAATGTTTTAACATTAATTTAATCGGTGAACTTTTATAATATTCTTGGAATTGTTCGAATTGGCGAGGCAACAAGCATATACTTGTAACTTTATGTCACAAAATCTGTGACAATACCTTCCATATAAGTACATTTTTCTACACGTACCTATTTTTTAATACTTAGTCAGATAAAAATTATCTGAGAATGGATGGAGTGATGGCGCCAATTTTATTCCTTAGATAACATTCATCTGACCATTAAAAAATCTGCCCTAAGTGATCTGCGTAGGAAGTGCGAGTTTTTATTCCGTTCGAGTAACGAGTAGATAAATAGGTACAATTTTTAATGGAACGAGTGACGTGACCAACAAATTGTGTATGAAAGATAAAAAGCGACCTTCTACCTTTTGTTTTACCCTTTCACTGCACCCCGGCACAGCACCAACTTTTCCAGTCTTTGTCTCAACTTCATTGATCAATGTCGAAACTTTCGCCCAACAGTAGCGGGGAATTTTGTTGAGGTACATACAATGTCTTGTCTTGTATGGGAACCGTTTGAAATTGGACAGTGTGGTCCGCTCGCTAGTATTCGCTAATATTCACTGTTTTACGGTAAAGGTCTAATTTAACATGATTAAAATTTTATTTCAATTTAAAACTGTTTACCGAAAATCTGTTATTTTAGATCACTGCTCCGAATTAAACTAATAGGATGAGTATACCCAAGTAATCCTAGACAGCAAACCAATGTTTCAATATTTTGAACCATGAAAGCAAAATTAGATCTACATTTACGCTGCCATGTTTTTTTCACTGCGTTGAAGGGTGGTGCTTATTCAAGAATAAATCCAAGCAGGTACACAGTCGGTACAGTCGAGGGATGAAATGGTGCGCCAGTTTTCATATTAATTCCTTTGACTCACGCGATCATAATAATATACCTACCTTTTGTGCGGATCTTCTCACGCGTTCATTAGCTGCTTGCGACTTTAGGGATATTATTTAAAACGTATATTTCTGTAGGTAGGTATATTTTGGGGATCAAATTAAAAAGGTACTTACGGAATGATTTCTATAAGCCACTTTCTTATGATAAAATTTTTTTTTGAGTACCAAACCCCATCATCAAGTTCTTTTTCTTATCATTTTCGCTAATTTTCTTTAACTTCATACGGTTCTACCGCTGAAATATTTAATTATACCTACCATACAAAACAAATGTATTCATATCCATTCACAAATAACAACTCTAGAGCGCACCATACATCGTACATTAAAAAAAACACACAGACAAATTGCAAACTTCTCCTTTTTTCTTAATTCACTGACATACTATGACTACTAGGTACACGGGAGCCTCGTTAGTGCTAGACACAAAGTTAGTCGAGGACTCACTAATTATCAGACATCAGAAATTGGGTGCACTATGTCACAGTGTGCCTTTTGAATCCAATCTTTAGGAAACATCCGATGAATGAGACATTTAGGTCTCATCTCACTCACAGGCCCAGTGTAATCACAACGTTGCATTCGGCTTTGAAAGCGGCCATCTAGGTATCGTTGTGTCTTCTATTTTCTTCTTTGGACATGGAGGAATTGGAAGATACAGTCAGCTGCATAAGTACCATTGTACCTTGTCAAACTAGCTACATAACAAACTGAAAAGTCTACATGAAAAAGTTCCGCCTGCCATTACCATTCCATATGTCACTGCAACTTTTTCCTTGCTCGCGAGTGTAGTAGCCGTATCAGAAATCCAAACCTCGGTTTATCTAAACCTGTGGCGTCACATTTTACGGTGTAACAATTTTACTACCACACTTAGCATTTATCAGTGGACACAATGATATCGATATCAGTGACGTCATAATTGGAGCAAGCCGATAAGTGCTCTGTATCAGATAATGTTGATGTATGGATAATCGATTGTGTATGTTTGTTGGTAACCGAGTACAATGTACATATATGCAATATACGTACACACACACACGGCGTTAAGGACGTAGGATGTGAAAATCTCTCGCACATCTGTAGGCTTAGTCTAGCTTGACAAAAACGAACGAACAAGAACTGTTATTATATCATTCGGTACGTTTAATAAAACGAGCTAGAGTGACCCTACTGGGCTGTAAACCCTAATACTAATATCCGCTACGTAGTAAAGGAGCAAGATGAAGCTAACTAAACCTATTTTAGACGAGCCCAGATCAGAGAAACGCACACTTCCGGCGTATACACGGAGTAAGAATATCAGTGCCGTACTGTCAGACTCTTATAGGCTGCGTCTTCAGTAGGTAGTACTTGAGTGTAGTAATAGGTATACAGTTTCCCTTCTGGGTACACAGACAGTCAGGGTAATGCCGAGAATCTCAGGTTGTTAAGGACTTCACCATTTATGTTTAAGCCGATTCAATTGTCTGAAAATGTGTTCCAATTGGGCCGTAAATAGGTTAGGCGAGATTGGGTCATCCTGTTGGACTTCTCTATGTATTACAAATGGTTCTCCTTTTCTCGCAAGGTTTACAATTCTCTTACTATCTCTACAGTACTCTACACCCTGTTCATACAATGGCTGCCACAACGATTCGATGTCGAATAGAGTCGAAAGCTTTGCTGTAGTCGATAAAAGCAATGTAATGTATGAGGCCCGATTAAAACATTACGGGATCATGTCACTCACGAACAGGAGAAAACTATGAGATCTTACGTTCTTGCATGGTCTCCTTAGGAACAGAATCAACTGCCCTCAGCTATTAAGTAGTGTTGAAATAACTGTCCCCAATAGGTTGCCCAGATCCAACGTGTACAAGTTATTTAGGCAGCGTCCTTGCAAGCCGAACCTGGGCAGTAACTTTCCTCTGTTTAGAATTAAACAAATCTATAATGCATTACCTAAAAGACAATTTGACATATTTCACGATGCGTTAAGGTCCTTCAAAGTTAATTTTAAAAAGCACATTAACACCACTTAATTTCCATTTCTAAGTTGCTTAAATTGTTTGTTTATTAATACCCAAATTGTTAATTTCATTGTTTATTCCTAAAGTTTACTAATGTTATTATTAGTTAGTAGTTATCACTTAACTTAGTAAAATGTTTCTTCATTATAAAGATAGCTGTAAGTACCTATAATTAAGTGAACACTTTATTAAGTATTTTATTTATGTAGCCTTGATGTATGTAACAAGTGTATCATTTGTTGGTCGTCAAATAAATAAATAAATAAATAAATTTTAATGTAGAGATTTTTATTCTACCCCGTGCATTTCTCAATCGGTTGTGTGATGGTGAATTGTGGTCTGTGGTAGAGTAGATTTTCGAAATCAAGTCTGTTCTCTAGTCTGTTTACTGTCGATTGCTTTGCTCATCTTTTTCAACAGTAGAGTTGCAAATACTTTGTAGGTATACTGTTTGTTGTAGAGTTATCAACTGAAGTTGTGTAGAATCATAAAGCCGCGTACACACCGGGCCAACGAACGCCAACGAACGTTTTTCGTTGGCCTTCGTTTCTGCAATCTGCCCTGTATTATGTGTGTTAATATCCATCGTTGGGATAACCGTTGGCGTTCGTTGGGCGTTCGTTGGCCCGGTGTGTACGCAGCTTAAGATCTTCTTTTTTGTAAAAGGGGTTATGATCGATAATCCCCAGTCTTTCGAAATCTCATCCAATATTTTGATTTAAGAATTAATTAGTAATGAACAAATAACTACTGACCAATCAGAGAGTATGTTTATATCCCTACAGAACACAACCAATTAGCGATTGAACTCCGCTGCGCGTGATCATAAATCGGTGTGACCAACCATTCACCTTCGTCCAGACAGCATCGGCTTAGCCAATTAGCTTCCAGCCCGATCTTGTTATCTTGAATCTAATGAACCTCTTTAGTCGTGTGTTACCCTAGTACCTAGCAACAGAGCTTTCTAGTTTAATCTAGGTTACTTTGTGGATAAAATCCACTACTTTAGATGATGTGTCGTAGATAGATACTTTTTAAGTTTAATGTTAAGAGACCTTAGACAAGTAATAAATAGTGGCTGAATGAGGAAGGCCGGAACAGAGTGTTCTGGCGGTCCTTGAGAGAGATATATATTACGTGTGTATGATTGCACCATATCATAGTTTCTACGTATGTACCTACTCGATAAGGTTATTAAAATTCTTAGTACTAAACACCACCGAATAAAAAAATTGTATATTATATTGTTGCATTCAAAACAACCGGTAAACACCAAACGAGTGGTTCAATGTATCTGTGTCTAAATAATGAAATTGTCAATTCACCCGATCTTCTGTGTTGACCTAAAACTGGTGCGAAATGTCAGCGAAAGGTCACAGTTGGTTGTGTTGTGGCCAATGGCACTTCACCGCCCGTGCTCATTGCTAATTGGACTCTTTGGGCTAGGTAATAATAATTATTTTTGAACAACTGAGTAATTACTAGAAAAGGGTGGGTATACTGGGTACAGCTTCATTAAAATTAATGTAGTGGTATTCTATTGTTTGTTGAAATAAAGGTGTTTAGATGATCGTATGTGAAACGTGGTTCTTTCTTACCTCATAATAAAATAATATAAAGTATGCTGATGCAGTAAAATTGCTCAGTAAACCATTTCTAACAGTTTTGAAATTTAAGGTTGAGGCCTAAATCGTTTAGTCTAGAAAAAAGTTATCGTAAAAAAACTCATTTTCGCCCCGGAAACTCCTCAGGAAAATATTTTATGACACTCCGTAGCTCCAGGGCACCTGCTAATGTAATAAAAAAACATAAGTATACCTACCTTATGTTTACCAAAAATTTAAACAAACATACAACACCATAAATGTTTATTTCCTCACTAATTAAAATCAAACACTGATGTAAATGTATTATTACCTACACAGCTAATACATTATTTACTTATCTCTAATTTAAAAAAAAATTGTTGTGCTTTCATACTGTAACCTACGTACATAACTGTACATATTATTTTTTATTTTATTAATATTACCTATCTCTATTGTGATGAATAAAAGGTTCTTTGGAAGAAATCGCTGTAAGTGATAAAACAGCCTCGTACTCTGTACCCTCAATAAGTTACAACTTGTTAATTTTCTTTTTCTTTTTGGGGTACAAATAAAGACTATTCTATCTATTTATTTCCTTCTCGAAGATTTGGAGCGTAAAATTATTCTTGTTTCATAATTAAAATGAGATTCGGGATGATAATTACTGGAGATTCAATTAATTAGGCTCCGTTATTGGGCGAGCACTTTGTGAAGGTAAGTATTGATTTATTAGTACAATGAAGCTATACTTACCAAACATTCAATATAGCGATATACACTTGGGGGCAATGAAATGTTTCCACTTACAAAATGTTGATACCAAATGACCCCAACATTTTTAAACTACTTTAATTTAGATTTTTATTAAAAATATACGCTGTTAACCCTTAATAAGGCAAGGGGAAATTATTTCCCACCACGGTGTTTTATTTTTAAAGTAAAATATTATCGACAAATTATTTGCAGTGAACGAATGAAAGAGACCACAAATTTTTTGGACTTTTTTTTTCTTTTCCTGGCAACACTTTTTGCTTCATGGCAACCCTTGACTTTTTTTTAAATGTCAAAGTGTCAGTGGCAAAATTTCGAGTAAACGAGCGTTGATTTTTGTGACGATCCGAAGTAAAAACGAGTTTTTGTTCTACAAAAAATCCTGTAAGTACAATTTGATTGCTATATCTGGTAAAAGATCTATTCTGAAGCTGTTTTATGTGTTTTCCAATGCAATGTAAACAAACCATAACCTCAAAAAATGCAAATTTATAGGTGGGAAATTATTTCCCCTTGCCTGATAAGGTCATGATTTTTTTTTATGGCTTACTAGCTATTGCACCCGACTTCGTTTGAATTTATTTTTGTTTTATGTTTTTGCGGATGGTTTTCAGAACATTTTTTTTTGGTGGCAAGCTCTTGCATTTATTATTCATCTCACCTGTTTATTTCTTTTATTTATTCGTTTTAACGGCACATGCAAGTTTCCCCTTTTCTTTCTCTGTCGCACGCTTTTTTCTTAACCTTATTTTTTTCTTTTCCTATTAGGATTGTCAATCATGAGTAAGAGAAGAAGTGTAATGAAAACGCAGAGAGATATAGAAGAAGTGCTAGAAAATCTGTCAGATTTGTCGGATATAGACTCTGACGATGATGCATATTATATAACATCCCCTTTGAGCAGCCCGGCGGATGTGCTGGATGGACGTCAAGATCAAGAGGCTGTTATTGAAAAGCGTCTTGAAGCTCTATTTGGTACTACTGATACACTTCAGCAAACGATCGAAGATCTAGAATCTAGAACAATATTCGATATATAAGCGAAATAAAACACTATTATAAGTAATTCTTAATTGTTTTAATCTTCTAGTTTACAAATTTATTTCAGGGGTCTACATAAAATAAGGCAAAACAGAAAATTTTATATAAGTAACAATATGACAAGACTCTTTTTTTTAGTTTACTTAATTTTTTTATAATTTTACAAAAAATACAAACCAAGCCACGGGCTAGTGCTTGTATATGGAAATAATGAAACTGAGGCTAAAAGTACAAAACCTAATCGGGCAAAGGGATATTATTTCCCACCCAAAAAAAAAGGTACTCCCCCCATGAAAACCCCCCCTTTTTTAATTTTTCATATTCTAGAGTATCAACTTACCCTAAATCAATTTCAACTTCTTCTCTAACTAGCCTACTGGCTCGCGCCTTATTAAGGGTTAAATGGACTTACTTTAATATTGCAAACTTTCTGTTTAGGAGTAATTTAGTGCTATTGGCACTGTAACTTTTCATATTCATATTCATATTCATATTCATTTATTGATAAATAAGCATTACAGGTCATTTCATTTCTTGTATTTGTTTTTACTGTAGCTAATATAGCTATCGCCTTAAACACGGGCTTTCTAAACAATCGCAAGTAATTACATTCTCCAATTAAAAGATTTCTGGATGAAATATCTTTTCAGCAATATTTCTCTGTATACTTTTAGTACATAATATTTTAATGTAGGTACTTATTTGATTGAACTTTATCTAGAACAGGTTATTTCGTACACATAAAGACAATTGTTGATATTTATTACATAATTATACTTAGCCGTTTAACATACAATGTAGGTACCTTATTACATTATGTCTGGAGCATTATGAGTGTTAGCATTGTTACTTATTACAATAGGCTGAGTGGCCGTAGGCTAAATACATATACCTACAGCGCATAATATCTGGTTGATAGGCATGCTAAAGCCTGTGAAACTTGCAGAATTAAAGCGCTAAAGTAAACTAAACCAAACAAAACAAGTGTTTATTTCATCCCAGAGCTTGGATTTTATACGACGTGTGTGTGTGCGTGTGTGTTTCTAACGCCAGTCAAGCCTTATTGTGTTTGCCGAGCGGCTCGGCGTGGAAACCTGTCTGATTATCTCGGTCTATTCTGTCTATTTTCTTATGTAAAAGAATTCAATGGAGCAACTTTGAAATGCAAAGTTTACAAACATTGTGAACCTGGAAATCTAGATTCTAGATACCTATATACCCTCACTGCATTGTACATCAGAGATATAGACAATAATATATCATTTTATAAGATAAACTATTTTTTGACCATAACATCGCGAGATATAATTATTCTGAAGGGGGGTGAAGCTCCTGTACGTGGCTCTCTCAAGTGGAATCTTTGTACTTATTTCCCTAATTTCAGCTCATCCAGCCTAGCTCTTGTGTGAATTAGAGTAGCAAGCCTAGATGTTGTTGAAGCTCGCGAGATATATATATATAAAAAACACGCACTCACGCCTTGTACTACTGTACTCCCTTGCGGGGTAGGCAGAGGTGCATTGCTGCACCCACTTTTCGCCAGAGTGTTATGTTAGTCCCAATGTAATAGGGGGCGAGCCTATTGCCATTTAACGGGCACATCCAAGACCCGGGAACAAATATCTGTGTTTAAACAAATATCTGCCCCAGCCGGGAATCGAACCCGGGACCATCGGCTCAGTAGTCAGGGTCACTAACCACTACGCCATTCGGTCGTCTTATCTATATCTCGCGAGATATAATAATCACATAACTCGTATATAGGTACATAAAGTCTTTGAAAAATAACTCCCTAAAAGGTGGACTTATTACTGTCTAGTGTCTACCATTGGGGTACTGCATTATCCAATCAAAAACATAAATGTGAAATGAGAGCCAAGTTCAATATTATTATAAATGCCTTGGTTGTTGACTACAACGACAAAAGAAGTGAGATCTAAATGGGTGCCAAGTTCAATGGTCAGTCCTGAAATTCATTTATAAGTAACAGTATAACGTATAACATATCATATCTTCTTATAACATAAAATAATGTATTGTAGCCCAAGGTCTGTCTGTATGTTATAAGAAGATATGATATGTTATACGTTATACTGTTACTTATAAATAAATTTCAGGACTGAGATACGCTCATGAAATTTAGAACACATATGTATCTCGTAAGTCTTAATATATGTGCCAAATTTCATACGTTTATATTAAATAGTTTTTTTTATTTATGAGGGGGTCAAAAGTGGCTTGAAATGGTTCGTGTAATATTACACACGGTGCGGCTCGCCAGTTCTGTTTCTCGAACTTGGCTTGACACGCTACCGCGTGTCTAGATCCAAATTTATTGATAAACGGCGATCCGGCTTGCAATCTAATACATGTACATCGAAAAGTGAGTGATACGCTTTACCTTTGATAATCTATTTTCGCAAACAAATAACTAAATTTTCTTTTCTATTTAGACCTCGACATTTTCGAGGCTCCGTTAAAAAAAAACGTTTATTCAGGATAATAATGAATAAATCTTTATTTAGCAAACATACTCAAGATAAATATGTACATCCCACAAATTCAAATGTCAATATGGTTGACTATCGTTGGAAGTACTTAAACCTTATTTATTATTTTTTTATTTTAAATTTTCGTAAAAACTGAAACCGCTCTAAGTTAAGACAACGAAATAGAGTCGTAGTTATCCGAAAGATTGAATAAAGGGTGTCAACTGTCAATCTAACGAACGAACGAGAATTCTCACGTCATCGGTACGTGACAATTCTCGTTCGTTCGTTCGTTCATTTAGAGAGGGACCCTCCATCACTTTCTAGTAGCCAATTATTTATGGTGTATAGCTGTTCCCGCGAGCTTCGCTTCGCCTTATAAAGTTTTTTTCCGTGGGAATTCCGGGATAAAAAGTAGCCTATGTTCTTTCTCAGGTTCTAGAACATATATTATTTATACCAAATTTTATTCAAATCCATTCAGTAGTTTTGGCGTATAAGAGTAATTTATAATATTAATAAAGAATATTAATATTATAGTTAGGATAGGAACTCCTTAGTCTTTTTTTTGCTTAATATTTATAAGATGTACCTAGGTAGAGTTTAATGCCATACCACCACACATACCACCGGGCGACCTTGAACGTACAAATTAATGGGTATCTAGGAATATACTGACACATTTTCCTGTATGTATATGTGTGTAAGTAGCTAAATAAGTAAATTATGCAAACACAATGAATTGCAATAACTGTTCTTGAAGATGTACTTGCAGTGTATTATGTACTTTTAATATTTATGTACCTACGTATATTTATGTAATTACTTTTTTTTCTTATACAGTTTATCTGTATATACATATATGGCCTATATTTTATAATAGTATTATTTTTTCTTTCAGGTACGGTGGCCTGCGCCTAAAAGTATACAGGCGGAGTTTTTAAAATAGCGATCTCAAGCTCACATGCTGCTCAAGCACATCCACATAAACACCACTGCTACATATATCACACACAGCACGTCCCCGGATTTATAACAGATGTAGCTGGTCCCTTCATCATCAGGGATCGCTATTTCAAAAACTCCGCCTGTATACTTTTAGGCGCAGGCCACCGTACGTCCTTTGGCCACTGCAGAATACGTAAGAGGATATTATAATACATTTATAACATCATTTTATTTCAACAACAAACAGAATGTTCGTAAGCACTGCACATACACTTTAAGAGTATGGACAATAATCAGATCTGCCCGCTTTGCGTCAAGTTGCTGGTCACTAAGGGTGGATTCGTCCAAACATCACGTTACACGAGAATAACTATACCGGAATTAAAATTATACGCGAGTAAATATCTAGGATAAGTACATTTGCATTCTACCAAGTTATACCATGATTAAATTGAATGAACGAGGAACGAAACTGTAATGCAACTAAAATAAAAATAGCTGCGTTTCAAAGCATGCAATAGAAATGACATGCCAACTTAGTTTGAATGGATTATAAAAGTATGAAATTGTTTATGTTTTAATATTTTATTCGCTGTTGTTATTCTGAGACTTTGCCTTTTAACGTACTTTTGTTTATGTTTTGACAGATGTGTTTATATGTCATTATGACGGTTTTCTAATCAGCTGATGTGCTGCCGCCATTACAAAATTACTCTCGGATAAGCTCGTTACACGGTCAATTTTGGCGGTATAACATTTTATTCTTGGGATAAGCTAGTTATCTTGGTTTCAGGTTTGGTAGAATGCAAAATCTGCTTACTCGCGAGTAACTGGTACTTTACTCGTGAGTAAACAGTTACTCGACGTTGGCCGAATCCGCCCTAAGTGTGAAAAGGAACTACTTACGTTTTTAAATAGTACATTATAATTATGTGTGTCAACTATGATCTAGGCACGAGGAAATGTAGCCTTATTCTTAGTTGGCAAATTAAGCTCTGAACGTAATGATTAAAATTCCTTGAATAAGCGATCTACATCCTGTGGAAAAATAATGTAGAAGATAAATAGACTCACAGATATAAATCATACAGAATATAAGTGTGTAACTTATATTATTTATAAGTGTTTTTGTCAAAAAAGCTGTAAGTTTTCCATTTAAAATAAAATAAAATTAAAATAATAAAATCTCCTAAATTTTACGTAAGCTGTAAAATTCACTATAACCGCCTGTTTCACAGCGTGAAGGTTATCTGTGGGGTAACACTTTTTTTTAAATTACCACCAGCCACTAAGCGATGATTTTATCACACAGATATTTTTTATCCAGACATCGGCATCGTGAACCGGGCTTTTAATGTGCCTAACACCAATGTATGTAGGTTGTACAATTGTACATATATTATGTACACTCAATAAGTTGACAGGTACTTTAATCTTCTAATGCTCGGATGTAATGCCCGACTGATCCGATTGCGTTAAATCGGATTACGACAGGCTTCAATCGTTTCAAGCGATCATTCGATTAGAAATTAATTATTAATTTTATACATGTTTAAAGCGACGCTATGGGAAGCGAACGATTCGGTTTTATCATTTCTTGCACTAATTTCTATTAAGCCAATACGGAGTCATTGTTACAAAAATTTCTATGGATATTTATATCTGCAATAAATGAAATTGAATTGGATTGAAAATTGTTAAGTAAGTAGGTACTAAGTACCTAATTAACAAAAAAATACTCGCGTAACTATCTCGTTCAATAATAAGGTACGTTTGACTAAACTTTTTCACATTGCTACCAAATTGAAATAGCTATTCCGAGGTTTGCCACACTTCTGTTGGGTAACGTTAATTTGAATAATAATTATAGAAATCTTTCAAAATATACTTATACCTACTTTAATATACCTAATCTGTCAATATAAATTATTTCATAATCATCATCATGACCCATCACGTCCCCACTGCTGGGGCACGGGTCTCCTTCCGATGAAGGAAGGGTTTTAGGCCTTGGTTCTTGGTTCAATATATTTATATTCTATTATTTTTCAAAGTCTATTTATAGGCTAAACCTACATTGATAATATTGTAGGTTCCTTCCTCCTCCAATCAATCTTCCCCGCGCGGGAAATGATAGTTTTAAACCAGCTCAACTCGTATAACACTCGTATATCAATGCCAGCACTCGCACTAATGTGATCGTGCCAAAGATTATATCGGTATAGTGCACTTAGGGTCAACTCCACCACCACCCGGCTAAACTGGATCACCGATATTTAATCTCGTTTATTCGCTTGCGACGAATTCGATAACGCAAACGTAAATAGATAATGGAGTTTGCGCCCCGTTTTTTATGTCGTTGTGTGATTTTTTATGTTTCGTGCGTGTAGTTTTTATGTTTTTGTTGCCGATTGGTTAAAGATTATTTTCCTTCACATTTGAACAGTGCTTCTTGTTTAGCATAGGTACTCCTGGCTAAAGCGTCAAAGGCTCCAGTTTGATACCCACTAAGAATTGTTTAACACAGGAGCTTATTTATTTTGTTCATCGATTTTTCAATATCGAAAAACAAATAAGAAAAATACCTACATGCATTATTTTCGACTATTTAAGATCTGATCACGAACTTGTTTTCAAAATGTTATTCGGATTCAAATTTGATTGAATTTGACACTGATTAGGTACCTAGGTACTTCGTAACTGTTACTTCTTATTGACTTCGCGATAGGGCCCAGTCAAACCTAAGTCTCTGGTCGTCAATCATCTTAAGTTAGGTATATAATGGTGAAATTGACCCTAAGTTGATATCGACGCCGATACAAACAGGTATTGGGTAAGCGGACCTTCGAGATAGAGCAATTAAATTGATACAGTGTAAAAAGGCCTAGGTAATTAAAACTTCCGGAAAAATTTCGTAACGACCAATATTTTGTGAAGTTGCCATAATAAGTAAATATATACGAATGTTTTACGACAGAATGATGGCATTTTCCTTTTAGACTTTAAACATACGCGACGTTTTCGAGGATCTTATCTAGATACTCTTCACCTTCTAAAATAACTCATCCAGTCACCTTTTTTATGATATAATTGGCATTAAAACATAATTATTAAAAAAAAAAATACTTAAAATTTAAAAATACCAAATTTTTTGTAAGTTGGTACCCAGACATACCTCAAGAACTAGAGATGCCGTCAGAGCCCAGTTAAGTAGCGATGTGAGGCATGTGCGAATAAGCAGGTATTCGCTCTAGAATGTCTGGCCACGACCAGTGTACCTGTGCACTTCACACTCCATACTGCACCCCCGCTCGGACCCTGCTGAAGTATTGGCGCAGGGGGCGGGGAGGGCCCCGGTAGACTGGTCGCTAGGTATGCACCAGCATCCTACGATTATGCGGTTTGTGTGAAACTGATTTAGGATTTTTAAGATGAAGAAACGCCTAAAACTTGCTTGATTTTATACATTTACTGCTGTACCCGAAAACTTAGATTAGCCTTAAAAAGATTTTTCCGTGGGAATTCCGAGGTAAAAAGTAGCCTTTGTGTTAATCCAGGGTGTCTAATTCCATACCTTTCATTGAAATCGGTTCAGCTGTTTTGACTTGAAGAACTAACATACAGACACACATACTCACAAACTTTCGCCTTTATAATATTAGGATTACCTATGTGCCTATAATTATTATAATATTCAGATGAAATTAGTATTTCTTGTTATTTGTCCGGGTTGAATCTCTTTGGAACTATGAACAGTGGCGGATTTACCTATAGGCCAAAAAGGCCAGTGCCTAGGGCGGCAGATTTAGAGGGGCGGCAAATTTAGCATTTTTTATTTTACAGATTTTTTAATATAAATTTACGTGTACACAATGTACATATAAATAAACGCACTGTCATATAATCAGTATGTACCTATATTCTTTGAATTTAGTGGCAACTGTGGCTGCTGAATCATGCTCAGAAGGGCTAGTACGGGGCGCATTTAAGTCGTGACAAAAGTTCTACGTCGTCGCACTCGCTCTTGAGGCTGCGCGATGTGAGTGAGCGCGATGCATAACTTATGTCACGTCTTAAACTAGCCAAGATTGACGCTTTTTCATGCTGCTACAGGAATTTTTTGTAAACTCGACACAACGTTGGCTTAAATAAATGTGTGAAATCGGGAAAGGCAAAACCCGGAATAGAGTGAATTTGAGACGATAGTCAGCCAGAAAAGAAGCATGTAATAGTTAAAGAGATTCTTGGCATGCATATTCTTTGAAATCAATCAAATATGATATTACTAAAAAGCCTGTAACGCGACAAGAAGCGGCGGGAATACTTTCGAATTTGGAGAAACTGGAAACGGCTGTAATGGTTATATGTGGATAATGTGGAATTTTGTCATATGTACTAAGTACATCAGTGATATTTTTGGACCAAACAGTCACTTGAGTCTACCAAGAATTCGCAGTTTGAAGCTTAATATTTCGCAAACCAGTCACTGAATAAAAAAATGGTTTGAGAAGACCTTTGATATTTTTGAAAGACCTGTATAATTTTATATATATGTAGGTATAATTATGGTAGATTTTGTGTAGGTTTTTTTTTGTGAGATTCATTGATTGATTGTGATTTTTGTTATTTTTTTGCACTTCCCTACTTTCTGCTCCTGAACCTCCTGCAGGTTGACTGGTAGAGAATGCTCTTAGCATTAAGTCCACCTCATTGTACATCTACTTTTGTAAATTGTGCAATAAAAGTATAAATAACTAAATAAATAAATAAATAAATAAATAAATAATACCTTACACCAACGAAAAAATCATCCTCATTTTACATGTATGGAAGGTAACATATTTTTTTTTTCATTAATTTATTTTACCAGTTTGTCGATGCCGTACATTTGTACAAGGTGGATCAAAAGAAGTCATCCTATCTTGACTGGCTCTAATTTTTTTCTAAATGAAAAACTTCGATTCTTTTTTTTATTAACTATGTTTATTTGAACATTTAAAATTTTATTGGTAAAGTCTAGAAGATGATATTGGCAAAATGGGCGCCGTCGATTTTTGCCGTCGCCGTTGATTGCCCTACGGGCTCCTTTTATGGCATTTCTCATCAATTCAGCGAGACCTTCGGGTGAGAGATTCTCGCACTCGTGTCGAATGTTGTCCTTAAGGGCTTCCAGAGACACGGGCTTATTCACATTAACACGGGTCTTGAAAAAACACCCACAAAAACTGTCTGAAACGGTTAAATCGGGCGATATTGCGGGGAAAAATGTAGGAGGACATATAAAACGAAAAAAAAGGCGACCCGAAAACTGAATATAAAAAATTATTTTGCGTTCTTGGGAAGTGTGGCTTCCATGGCTTGTCAACTTGTATTCTGCATTTGTCTAGTCCACCAATATCAAAACAAATTTGAAATTGGCGGCCATTTGTACAAATGAGAGCAATTTCCAATAGGGTGATTACTTTTGGCCCACCTTGTATATCTTTGCGAAATGTCAGCTTTGATATTTTTATCCGTTTCTGAGAAAAAGACAGCCGGACAACAAAGTGATACCTATAAGGGTTTCTTTTTTCCTTTTGAGGTACGGAACCTTAAATAAGATTTGATGAAACATTTGAAGTTGGTGACAGATAGACATAGAAATAAGTTCACAATCATACTAATAACGGGATTAAAGTAACAAATATTGAATTTCAGAAGTCAGTAGGGGCGGCAAAAATTGAATGGCCTACGGGCGGCAAATTTGTAAATCCGCCACTGACTATGATACTTATCTGATCAAAATCTGTTCCTAGATAACATGCTGTATAATTAATATTCAATAAAATAGGCTTGTAAAAAATCCCCATTATATGTACCTACTACTTACCTACCTTTAACTATTTACATTCTAGAAACAAAACACGTAAACATACGTACATTTGAATAAGAATAAACATACTTTGGCATTTTTAAACATTGCGCAAAGTGAAAATGGATAGCTAACAATCATTGCTCAGTACTTGTGATGTCTGTCGTCGAATAAATCAAAACCCAGTTAGTTGTAAACTTCTTTCATGTTCAAGGAGATATCGGGTCTATTTATTTAAAAAACCCGACCAAATGAGAGTCCGTATTCTAAGGGTTCCGTATAAAATAATAGTCAATATTAATAATGGCTAGAGCATAATTTGGCACGGTATCCTAAAACAATATTAATTAATCATTATCACTATAAAGTACGGAGAGCTTTTTGTATATTTTTTGTATTTTATGTGTTAAATAACAATTGCAAAAACGTGTTATTTTGTTACGCTCAGAACAAACAAAAAACATTTAATTTTAAATTATTTATACTCATGAGTAAGCACAAAATAAACAATGGAAAATTACCTATGACCACTGTTTATCAATTCTGCATGGTTTATTATCCTCGATGAAATAGCAATACCAATCCACAAAAAGCGTCACTTACAATTACCACTAGTTTCTATAACTTTATCTATCGATCATTTTAATACGATTTTGACAGATAGTAGGCAGAGGTGCATTGTTGCACTCACTTTTCGCCAGAGTGTTATGTTAGTCCCAATGTAATAGGGGGCGGCCTATTGCCATTTTACGGGCAACAATGCACATCTGCCTACCCCGCAAGGGAGTACATTAGTACCAGGCGTGAGTGAGTGTTTTTTTTTTTTTTTGACAGATAGTTAGTGTTAATTACTTTATTATTATGTCATAGTCTTAATAACCAAAACGATACAATAATCATTATAAAAATAACATGTTATCGATAGATACAGTGATTAAAAATATTAGCGAATAGGTAAAAGTAAGTATTAATATTATTTTTCGTACAATTTAATCTATGAACAAAGTAGTATGTTCTCAAACTGAGCTACTAGCGGCAGCGGCGTTCGTATTTTAATTTAATTTGAGCAAGTTCAATTTATCACTAACCATTCGAACGATTTCTGAACTGAACTAAATTGGTTTCCGATTGGCTGCTTATTAGCTGTGACAGGTAATCTAGCAATTTACATGTCTCGAGATTTATTGGGCGAGACGCAATCCTGGTGCTTGCTCGGGAAAACGCTCAGTTTTTGGATTGGGGACTGACACTAGACACATCATTTATTCGCTCACAAAATACACACCACTAATATGATTAATAACACAGAACAATAAGAAGAATCGGTAGTGACTGAATTTCGGATGAGAATACCTTTTTCATAACCCTGTTGCTGCTATACGGGTTCGGTATCAACGTAGATAAGTGTCATCGCTATATCGCGTTTTCCCATAAATACAGTGCTGTGATTGGTGGAACGCGCATTAAACGAGTTTATCGATAATTAACCTGTGTATAATGTTTTTTTTTTACTTGTCGTAGATTCTGGGTAATCTTGGAGTGTCTTTTAATTTGAATTAATTTAAAAACTAAGTTATAAAATAAAACATAATGACAAATGAAGTACTTACATGCAAAAATGATTGATTTCGTAATTAAACCGATAATTTTGGCCGTAGTTTATTTGTTTAATAGTATTTTAATTAAAAAGACACACAAAGATTGTTTACTTTTTTCGCCAAATAAGAATGAATACAGTATAGATACCGCTGATATACTTAAAGAAAATAAGTGATGTTCGGAAAATGCCGAGTTAAACATGTCAGACCTGTCAGTAAAAAGTAATTGCCAGTTTTTATGTTCTCGGATAATTTGCAACATCTAAGCAATGCATGCTAAGTACATAATTATGATAATATATTACGCCCAGATTTAGATCAAAGTTGTTAGCCGTGCATAATCGTTTTATTAACTTTTGCACAAGATCTTGTTATTTCTATTAAAGGTAGGTTGGTAGGTTTGTTTTTAAAACCAGATCGCATAGTATATATGGGAGACGCGATGCACCCTCAATCGCCCTGTAGTACCTAATTAAATTTAAAAAACACTAATATTCAAAGCAATATTTTTATGTATTTTTAAGGATGGTGGCATGACGCGGATGACGTAAATATATTTTGTAAGACCTAGAATGAGGAGGCCATGTACAGGGATAGGTGGGAGACCAGCAGTTAAAAAAAAAGACATTTACAAATTTGTCCAAACAGGATTCAAAATAAAATATGTATAAATAGTTGTGATTCTTTGCATTTTCTTCAGTTACTTTATACGCTAGAGAAACAGTCTTATTAACACTATTAGGCCCGCATCTGTCTGTCTAGAATCTAGACTCTAGGTTATGCAGCCTGCGGCTTGACCTTTTAAGGCACTCGATGCACATACGTTGGACTCGAGCTTTGGTTTGAAAAGTTTGTATGCTTTGAATAAAGTTGCTTAGACTGCAGAGGATTATGGAACTACTATTGAATGAAGAAACTTGGGGAGAAGACAAATTTAGTAGGTGTAAATGAAGTTAAATTAATCTATTATTTTTTATGGTAATACCGTTTTATAATTATGTACCTACCTACGTAGGTACTATTTTTTACCTATCTATAACTAGGTACATATTTATATCCTAAACTTAAAATGAGTTTTACGCAATCCTAAAGTGTAATAAAAAATAGGGTAAAACTGCCAGTTATTAGCCATCGTTAGTTACTGGCCACTATAAACTTAAAAATGTTATAATAAGGAATGAGGCATCACCTGCCATCTGTGTTTTTTAATAGGACTTTGTTATCTAACTGACTTTGATTTTAGTACAATATTTTGCCACTATGAAAAAAAGCGCCATACTATGCCGCCTTTTTCTGACCGTTGGCGGTCGGACTTCCGCGTGTACGCTTCAGAGTAACGTATTTCTTAACGAAACACATTTCTTCAAAATTGACATTATTGGTGATTGAACGCAATTTAAGTGATTTCTTTAGCATATTTGTATGGTGTTAATGGTAAGTTTTATTAATATATTATAGTTTCATGCAATTACCTTTGGGAAGGTGAGTTTTTGGAGGTGGCCAATAATTGAATCAATATATTGCAAATTTTCTGTTACTGGCCGCCTATGCCAATAACTAAATAAAAATGCAAGTACTCTATTTAGATGAAAATCGACTGTTTTCACAATATTTATAAGTTGTAGTATCGTGTGGCAAAATATCACGCACTTTTATCAATTAAATTCAGTTACTGGCATAGGTGGCCAGTATTTAGTGGTGAAGTGGCTAATATCCGACCGATGTATTTTGTTACAGTGCGCAAACCATCAGCAACACCTAAATGAAGACAGAATTCTTCAGATGACTTAAATAAAGCCTTCAAATTCATAAAAGACAAGACATAAGACAATAGAAAATAGGTTTCATAAATTCAACAGTATTTTATTGAAGGATATCGATCGACGAACCGTCATGCCCAAAAGCTCGACGAGTTTCAGCCCCCAGAGCAAGCTGGGTTTCGAAAAGACTTTAGCACAATAGATCTACACAGTAAGGCAGATTATACAGAAGACCGAAGAGTATAATCAGCCTCTGTGTCTAGCCTTTGAGGACTATGAGAAAGCCTTCGTCTCCATCGAGACGGGCAGTTTTGGACTCCTTGGAGAGATGCTAAATCGACTGTCGCTATATCGGGGTGTTGAGGTGTCTATACAATGCTGCTACTATGACTGTCCAAGTACAGGACCACAAGAAAAGACCTATCCAAAGGCAACGAGGAGTGAGACAGGGAGATGTGATATGTCAGAAACTGAAGACCGATGCATTAGAAGATGTCTTTAAGACGTTGGACTGGAACGGACACATGTCACACCTCCGCTGCGCAGACGACATCGTCAATATGGCAGAATGTCTGCTGGAACTCAGCTGGATGCTAAGTGGCCTAAATGCTGCTTCCCAACCTGTAGGCATACTAGGCATCCCTCAAAGCCTGAAGATAAAAGTCTAGTCAACCACTGCATCCTGCACAGTGATGACGTATGGTGCAGACTGGTGCACCGATTTAAAGTGCACATGCTATGGAGAGAGCTATATGCTTGGGGTTGCTCTGATAGATCGTATCAGAAATAGGGTTATCTGTCAAAGAACTAAGGTTACCGACATATAGCTGTCAAAATGCGCTTAGATTAAATGGCAGTCATATCTCCCGATTCTGCCGAAGAACCGATAACCGTTGGGTTAGACGAGCTCTCGTATAGAGACCACGAACCGGCAAAAGCAACGTGGGACGCCCTCCTGCCCGCTGGACCGACGATCTTAGTCGGGTAGCTGGTAGTGGCTGGATGAGGAAGGCCGAGGACGAGGACCGAGTGTTATGTTTGGGAGAGGCCTATGTCCAGCAGTGGATGAGTATTGGCTGATGATGATTCTATGACGAAGAATAAAATACGCACGTACAGCGTCGGTAGATCTTGATTTGCTTGATTGATTGTATGTAAAGTACGCAGGAACGGTGTTTATTAAGTAATTATATAATTATTTATACAAAAAACATGTAATTGTAAATGTTATATTCCTAGTATTTTATTCTTAGAAAGTTGATTGTTTTTTTTGTTTTTGAAGTTTAGCCGTGGTTAATATTATTCTGCAACTGATTTTAATAAAGTTTTTATTAAAGGAAACCACATTAATTTCTATTTTTTAGAGCTTTAAAGCTTTTTTATAAAATTATTTCCTGTGGCCAATAACCAGCCTATGGATGGCCGGTAAGTGATTTTTTTGGCCAATAACTGCAATTTTACACAGGTTTGCAATAACATATATTTTTTTATTGGTTATAGTTTTCTAAATAAATTATTGATTTACTGCGAGGCAAAAGTAGCTTTTCTAGATTACATTCATACATCATCTGTCAATTTTGGTTTAATCTGTATTAAATAATTCAGCTTTGAAGTGGCCAATCCGCTTAGTTGGCCAATAACTGGCAGTTTTACCCTATCTTTTGACAGTGTTAAATTTGAAATTGGTGCTTTCAGAATCGCTCTTTTATGTACAACGCACAATTTATATAATTCCGTAGTTTACCTACCAGTGGCGCACAGTGGCGCCTCCACCACGTATGGTAAAGTATTCCCGTCAGTACACAGTGATTATAGCAAAGAGTTAGTTAATTGGAAGAGATGCCCTTACTTGGTCTCCATTTTGTCTTACGACCACAAGTTCTGCAGCACCTTACGATACAGTGTGATGTTAGTTGGTTGCTAAAAACTAGCAATGTAGTTACCTTATAGGGAAACAGGATGGAATTTTATCCTTTTGTATGGGTAGCCGTCGGCAATGTACCAAAATTACTAAATTTTTTTTTGTAGATTAAACCTGTTTCATAGAAAAAATAAGTAGCAACTGAACCAAATTTTTTGGAACAGGTGTTTTTATTTCAGAGTAAAGTTATGCATCTTAAAATTAAAACCATTGCGTATAATATTTATCATAAACGAAAATTCCCACGAAAATTATTAACCGTATCATAGATATTATTATCATAGTGAAATGAAAAATCTAAAACAGGAAAAAAATACTTAAGCCTTAAAGTCACACCTGAAACCTGGCTAGACTTGAGTTCGGAGCCTACAGTAGGGTTGCCACATTTTTTTTACATATTTGTTAACTTGATAACAAGGAGCATCTATCATAGGCGAAGCATAGAACCATTACAACATTGTATGTTAAGGGCCTGTCTCCCAATGTTTGGATAACCAGTGGCATAAAAGTCATGCTGTCACTCTCTGCAATCATGTTTTAGTCAGTGACAGCATGTGTTTAACCCACACGTAGCAATTATCCAGATATTGCGAAACAGGCCCCTAAGACTTTTATTTTTTACTATTTCAAACTAACTGAAGTCATGAGCGTTTTTTTTTAAATCAGCCTTTTTAGTTTCCGACTGCTGCGCAAAGGCCTCCCCTTTTTCCTTCAACACCCTTCGATCCTGTGCACTCTCAGCCCAGTCATGAGCGTTGTAAAAGTAAAAGCCAGCACGTGACAGCCCTGCGCCAGTTGAAAAGCCCCGTAACGAGCTTCCAGAGTGTAGTGAAGTTTTTATACAAACGCAAAAACCAGGGCGGAAGCCCTTGAGGTTAGTTTTAAAGCTATTTCTGTTACAAAATGGCCGCCTCACTTGATTGTCTTAAGTAAAATAAATGGAAATTCAAGATGGCGGCGGAAACTACCGTGATGATCTGATAGTGCGCCGACTGTATTTATATTTCCCATCGTATTTTCAATACCATATATTCTTCTTTTTCTAAACATATTATATGGCTAGACTATCTACCTATTAGGGTTTTTCATCGTGATGAAAGCCGAGTTAGATTAGCGTCAGTCGCTGACTGTCCTGGGTGCTCCGGACGCAAAATATATAAGGAACGAGTGATACGTCACTCAATGAGACTCCTTTCGTGCATCCCACAGCATATTCCATACGGCACACTCAATCAAAATATCATTTCCAACGGATACCTATTCCTGAATCATAATATTTGCAATGCCAACCCAAATTCAATTAAACAGCACAAAAAATCTTAGTGTCAGTTGCACATATTTTTTTTAGTACTTAAATAATTACTTCGCGGAGAGCAATTTCTGCGGGAGGTCCATAATGACAGCGAGTAATGAAGTTTTATACCCCAAAGAGTATTTGCTAATGATTTAATTGGCGGTCAAAACAAAGGCATCATTCTGACCCGTTGCCGCGAAGTCGTAAAAATAATTATACGTTTTTCATCTTAATAAGAAGTTCGTAATGAGAATACACCGCTAGTGAACGGGTTTTTTATTATTAAAGTAGGTACATTACAATTTTATACAGTAATCGAAGTTCTTTGAATGTGGTGTAGGGAAATGCCCAGTAGGTACATTTTTGGATGAAACTTCGTAAAACGGCGTATTGTAGGTAATTAAACTTTTTTTAAATAAAAATAATAATTTGGATTCTCTTTAGCGACTCAAATTACCCAGTAAACCAATGGCACACTTGTATAAACTCTATTATAGCGATAAAATAATAATTTAATAAGGTACGTCCATGTTTTATGAGACAGCTAGTTGGTTTGAAATATTACCTATAATAGGCTATTTCACAATTTAAGTTCCCTTTAAACCGTGCCATTTACTCGCATTTTATAAGACCTACCTATACCTACTAGTACCTACGAAACAAGACGCTATTCTTAACTCTGACATGAATCTTATCATTATCATACTTATTAATCATAATAAAGAAAAATTAAGATAATAGGTTTGTGTGTTTGAAACGAATATAAATCAAAAGCAACTTAAGGATTTCAATAATTATTTCTACAGTTAGGTATAATGCTACATTGTCGGAAGGTTATACTCACTTAAGTTATTTAAATTTGTTTCTTAAAAGGCAATGCAACCAAGAGCGGTGGTAGCTCAGTCGGTTAAGCGCCTGCTTCTCACGCCAGAGATGCGGGTTCGAATCCCGGCGCTGACATGTACCAATGAGTTCTTTTAACTTAAGAACAATGTATACCACCGCTCTTACGGTGAAGGAAAACATCGTGAGGAAACCTGCATATCTAGATTTAGCACATCTAGATATATGAACCCACCAACACGCAGTGGCCCAGCGTGGTGGGAAATGGTCCAAGCTTAGGAAGGCAGTGTAGACCTTGGGGATATGCACAAAGGTTCCACTCGAGAGAGCCAGGTGCAGGTACTTACACCCCCACAGAGAATTGAATAGAATAGAATAGAAAGGCAATGCAAAGGATACGCAGATAGTAATTTCTATGATCTATCTGATTCTAATGTTTTGTCCTGAATGAGTTGAATGACTGACCAAGACTTATTAGATTGTTCGGCAAGGAAATACAATCGTTTCTAAATTACGGAATACAATAAAATTTATTTGAATAACTGTGTAAGCTAATTCTTTGATTGTCAACAGTAACGTACATGTAGCAAGTTTGTAATTAGGACTGTGACGCTCACACTCCGCTACCAATTATTCTCTGTTATTAATTAAGCATTTGCTTTAATATTCCGTTTGATCTCTCACTCTGAATCCTGACTAGAAGCGACTAATTGTCTTTCATTTCGTTAAATTATTCGTTACCACTGAGTTCTCGGTTTGCTTTTGGTATGAAAAAAAAAACGAATTCATAGGAATTACAGAGAGGTTTTTATAAATTCGACTCTTTTTGTCATGAAAAGCGAAAATTCGAGTACCACGTTGGCATTGCAAGCCTCCCTGTGCTGCGATCAGCACAAAAACGTACGTTTTGGTTCTTTGTTAGATCGTAACGATACCAAAACGAGCGAAGTTTTATGCTGTGACCTTATTTACAAAGCTAGCGTTTAATATTATCGAAACTTTAATGCAAAAAAAATATTTCTAAATTGAAAGCGATGACTCCGAATCAATAGGGAGAAATTTTATTACACTTGCCTTGCCTTCTGTGGTGAAAGTACAAATAAAAATCTACACAACAAATAATATGTAACACACAACGCCTGATAATCTGTACATGGACATACGACTAGCTACGAAGTTCACACCGATCGTTCCACGCAGGCACTCGGTACAACCGAGATCTACAGTACGAGAGTAGAGCCCACGGCATAGTATCTTTCTCTATCTACATACTACGTACATAAATTAAATGGCCATTTTAACGCACATTTACCTATGCAATAGTGTCATTTATCTACGTAAATTATTATTTAGATGATGTCCAGAAGCAGGGGGCACGAAATTATCGTAACATCACAGCCATCACCTGTTCCATACATACATCCACCCTCAACAACTAGCTCGCTCTAGCAGTATCACTCATAATATCTACATCGCACTTATGTAGGTACATACTTTCTACAACAAAATATTTATTAAAATAATGCTATTCCTTTAGAATTGTTTAGTACACTTGACCTATCTTTGATCATAATTATCCTTCCACCTTGTTTATATGGGATATTCCGATATTTAATGGAGTCAGCGATGGATTTAGGTACTTTTATATACTTGTACCTAATTATAAAGTAGCCCGTCTGACAGCATTTGATGGAAAATCTTCGTAACCCTCCCACGTCTTCTTTACAAACCCACATATCAGATGAATTCCAAGAATGTGGATAGTTAAGTGCTAGTACCTACACTTATTTACTTAGGTGGGGAATTCCTAGAATTAAACACGATGTCCTTTGAACATACTTTAAGCCTTTGTAAGCTAAATATAAATGGGCCACTAGTTGTGTCTCTCCCAGTCTCCTAAGCTTCAACAGGGATTATAACGTTCGGGTACCTTAATCACCGGACTAAATCTACATTTTCATGTTTTATTCATAAACTCAAGTTAAACCATAATTCAATAACGTCCCGATTTTGAATACTTACGAATAAATTCTATTCTGCATCAAGTGTGCTCTAGCATATTTTTTGGATGAATGAACAATTGTTACCGAAGCAGATGTTACAATGATTCCCCAGAATATCAAGTAAAAATCCTTTTATAATCACTGTTGAGAAGATCCGTTTAATTAAAAGATAATTTAATGAAAGGTTTTTCTTGTGAATGGCAAAGAAGCGAAATATATTGGTGTATGTGCGTCAGATTCGAACCAAAATATGTTCTATTTTTTTTTATAGATGTGATGATTTGTTTACTTTCACCGTAAATTAAAGTAAAAAAAATATTTCCAGAGCAAATCAATAAATAAAAACCTTACAGTCAAAAATAAGATTAAAAAAAAAACGCGTTCACACGAATTAAATCTTGTTCTGCTTTATTCGAGTTTCATAATAAATTAGACTATTTTTTGCAATCAGTGTTTACTTAGTCATTTGTTGCAAAAATGAGAATAATTTTAATGGTCAATTACATTTAAGCGATAACCTTTAGTACCACAGCTTCAAGTCCCATCAAAGACACGTTTTCAGCTGAAAGCACGTCCCTGAAAGTAAAAGAAAACATTTGTTATTCCTTTGATAACAATTATTTCATGTTATACAGACTGTTATTCTTTTTAGTTTCTTTCTTTAATTCTTTATTGCATGTAACGTAGTTTTGTACATAATGTTTTTTTTTTTAATCTGTAATCATAGGTAGGTACTATGTGGATTAACTGAGGAGCCCTTTCAGTATTTTAACGTTAAATGTTATTGTAAAATTTGTACTCATTCAAAAGTACAAATTTTCAGCAACAAGCGGGTGGCTCGTTTGCGTGTCACCTCTGACTACGCCTTCGGGGATTACAGTTGTGGGTTGTGGGTATGTATGTAAATTGTAAACAGTTCATTAAACTACTTACCCTACAGATTTTTGAGACTGTATACTGGTGAGCTCCACTTTCACTTTGCCTGTCACGTTCTCAAAGTAAGTCAGGTCCAAGGTGTATGGCACATTCCTGAAGTTGACCAAAACGACGTATATTTCATCCTTGCTCCACCTGAAAAAAAAACGTAGGGTAATTTGTTACATAATATTATTATGTTATGAAGTAAATCTCAGATACAATGATACCGATTTACTATGAGTTGGTTATATTATGTCATTGCATTTTCTATTGACAAGCTCTACGGGATACCTCTATATTAGATGTACCTACCTACTTATATTTATTAGCATTTACCTACTTGAATTTGTGTGGAAAGCTAAAGATCGCATCCAGTGGCATGCTTTGGGAGAGGCCTACGTCCAGCACTGGACTGCTTTAGGCTGATGATGACCTACTTATAGAGTAATTTTATTTAAACTACATTTCAAAGTCCTTTTTATTCTAGGCCGATATTTTTAAGTTCATGGTCAGAAGCCTTCTCTTTAGAAGCCCTTTTATCTCCCCTACCTTCTAAAAGCGAAGACATCATGGTTCAGCGCTAGAGATTCGTATCTCCCGGTCTGGAAGCTGGGCAGGGCTCGCATGGCGACCAGAGCCTTGTAGACGTTGAGGTGCGACCTGGCGGCGGCTCTCTGCACCTCCACGTTGAGGGTCTCGTAGCCCGCAGCCACGGGTAGCCAGGTCTTGGGGGCCGTGGAGAATCCTGTGTAGTCGAATGTTTTCGGGTTTAAATTTTGTAGTGATATTGAGAAAAAAATATCTTATTGAACTGTGGCAAGCCGTAAGCCACCAATGACATTATCCTTTTTTATAAAGTTTATTATTGTTGACTCTTTCCAATTTACGGTTATTGGTCTAAAGTAGATTAGCATTTTTATGCTACCCAAGCTATGCTATGCTAGTTTATCCCCGAATTCATAGACCTTTTTGACACTTTACAATAGGTTTAAAGTTTCCGCTGTGGTACTTACACGAATTTCAACGATTTTAAACTCGTGTGTTTCAAAGTCACCTTTTAACCTTGTTGTAAATTTACAATACAGACCGTATGATATGAATTTGAGTACATAAATTTGGACTGTAACTTGCCAGCATTTTTCTCCGCGCTCCACTGGAAGGGTGTTCTCTCCGGGTCTCTGGACGAGCTCACATAGTTGATCGGGTCGTCAGTGTTGCAGCCGCTCGGGTCCACGGTGTCCTCCCAGCTCACGTACCCGTCCACCATTCCTATTTCTTCACCCTGTATAATAATAATTAAAGTTTTAGCGATACGATATTTTGTGTTTTCTTAATTTTTTTTTCTATCTCATGCTATAAGTACTACCTCTAGTTTGACACCTCTGAAATCATTATTACAAATGAAAAAAGTGGTTTTCTAACACCTTCGAAACTAGTTTATAAGACATCTCTGATATCATTAAGTATTACTGTTGTATCATTTATACATGTACTTACCATATAAGTGACTGCAACACCGGGCAGCAAAAGAACCATCATGTTGAGTCCATCGACCAGCTCAGGACTGTACCTTGAGGCAACCCTACTGTTGTCGTGGTTTCCAATCTGAAAATATTCATAACTTTTAAGTCCATCACACAGTAGGGTTAAAATACTCTTAACAGGAATTCAAATTCAATTAAATGTCCGTGTGTAAATAAATGCTCAAGCAAGTGATTATTTATAGTAAACTGAATTGTAACGTACCACCCAGTTTCCAGATTTGTCTACAGGTTTGAATGTAAGGAACTGATCCACGGCATATTTGATTTCCGGAGCAGTAGAAGAACCGTCAACATTACTGATAAGTGCAAAGTTAAAAGGCATGTGTGATCCCAAACGATCGCCTTCTCCATAAAATCTTGCCGTTTTAGTAGCGTCGGTGTATGCCTCCGTCATCATGACTCTTGTCAAACCATCTTTTGCTTTAATCTCATCAAAAACTTCTCTCCATTGGAACACCATGTCGTAGGTCTTGTCTTGGTCTTTGGTGTAAATGTGGTCGAGGTAGCCGTAGTCGTCAGGGCCATCGTTCAGGTTTCCAGACCTGGGTTCGTCAGGGTATTTTCCGCCGAACTTTTCCTTGTCTACCTCAAACAGATGGTTGATAGCGTCAACCCTGAAACCGGCGACTCCTTTGTTTAGCCAGAATCGGATGACATTCTTCATTTCTTCGACGACATCAGGGTTGTTGTAGTTCAGGTCAGGCTGGCCAATCACGAACTGGTGAAGATAGTATTTGCCGACCTCCTCTCTGTATTCCCACGCACTTTTACGGAATACGCTAACCTGAAATAAGATACCTACTAGTTACCTTCTTCTAAAATCACAATTTCTCATTCTATTAAGCCAAAGAAAGAGCGGAATATAATGCAGCTGAAAATTTACTATGTTGTACCAAATTTTTTTATACCACCCAAACATACTAAAAAGCGGAAATGATTTTTCGTTTTACCCAGTTGTTCGGAGGCTGACGAGAACCATCTTCTCCTATGACAGGGTCTTCCCACACAAAGTAGTCAAAATATTTCTCATCGCCTTGAAGAGCTTTCTCGAACCAAACGCTCTCGTTGCTGGAATGGTTGGGCACGAAGTCCAACACAATCTTAATGTCTGCAAGAATTATATTATTATTATCATTAATTTATGACTTCTGCTTTTCTATCTATAGCTGAATGCACTTATGACATTTTGATAAGTAAATTGTAACTTTAGTTGTTAATAATTATATTAATGTATGCTAAATTACCAAGTTCATTAGCAGCTTTGATGAGATTCTCAAAATCTTCCATAGTTCCGTATTCTTCTTGGATAGCGTAGAAATCGGCAATGTCATATCCAAAGTCGTACATTGGGGACTTGAATATGGGTGACAGCCATGTGGCACCAATCCCTAGTTCCTTAAGGTGCGATAGTTTGGATGTTATTCCTGTAATGTAAGTATTCAAATTAGATAATATCCATATTGGTTTAAGTCTTAAAACCAAAGTTTTCATTCTAAACGTTGCACACGCACTCACGCCTTGTACTAATGTACTCCCTTGCGGGGTAGGCAGAGGTGCATTGCTGCACCCACTTTTCGCCAGAGTGTTATGTTAGTCCCAATGTAATAGGGGGCGGGCCTATTGCCATTTTACGGGCACATCCAAGACCTGAGAACAAATATCTGTGTTTAAACAAATATCTGCCCCAGCCGGGAATCGAACCCGGGACCATCGGCTCAGTAGTCAGGGTCACTAACCACTACGCCATTCGGTCGTCTAAACGTTGCTCCATGAATTATGCAAGTTTTATTCAAAATCATGACTTCTTTCACCATGCACATTGTCTTCGTCACTAATTGCTTTTTCATGTGAATTTGGGGAGTTTAGGTTTTGTTGTTACTCGTTTTAGATTTTATAACATTTGTAATAGACATTATAGTCTAAAAACTCACCATTAAGATCGCCAATGCCATCCCCGTCGCTGTCCTTGAACGACCTCGGGTAGATCTGGTAGAACACGGTGGTCTCCCACCAGTCAAGCTCCGGCTCTTGATGGGCACACACCAGCGCCGCCAGCGAGAAGAACCATAGCACCCTTGTAATAGAAGCCATTGAAATATCATGATAAGAACCTAACCTGCTACACCACAAAGAAAAGCGCCGCCAGAGACAAGAACTATATAGCACCCTGGTCAGAGGAACCATAAATTGAGAAACAAGATATCTCGATAGGAACCTGGCTGCTATGCCACAAATAGAAGGGCCGCCAGAGACACGTGAAGTTTCTTTTATGTGTGTGTGTACAAATAAAGAATATTCTATCTATCTATCTAAATACACATCTATCACACACTTCTTGTCTTACATCTATCTGAGTTCAAGATTTCATATTAATATAGAAAATGCGTTGAGTCCATTAAATGGGTCTATTTACATAATACAATAGACAGAAATAGTCTTATCAAGGGTTGAGTCTCTTGCAACGTACCCGAATTGCCATTTAGCCGGTTGATTTTACCTCTACACCGAAAATGGTGTAGCTTCAGTCACCCGTGTAACCCGCCCCATTAACTTTCAATCTAGTCACCTTTGATACACAACACTGAAATTGACAATCTGATGGAACCTTGATGGAACAGGCAAAAACAGACCAAGACAAGTATGGATTTAGAAGTACTTTTGAGGTTAACATTAACTACAATTTACGAATGTATTGATGTTTTCCTCTGAGTAGTTAAATAATGACCGTCATTTTATTTTTCTCTAAATTCTAGTATACTCTCAAATGAAAACGTTTTAAACAAAGACACAGAAGATTCCTAAAAATACAAAGGATTATGTAACTTACCGCATTCTTACAGCTTATCGTGTTCACTCGATGGGGGCCCACCCGAATACACTTTTATATACAAGATCTCTCGAGCATCGAGATAAAATTGATGCAACAGATAAAACTTAATCCGGAGTCACAGAAGAAAATATTCCAACATAAATCGCGCTCAGTAAGACTTATTGTTTACCTATCTTGACGAGTTCAAGTGACTTATTATTTATTGTTCTTAGGTATTGATAGATTATTTATCTCTTTGTGATTAGGTGTGGTGGCGACTGATTGTGAGCTTTGTGACCGTGGTACTTTATTACTTAAGTACTAAGTTACTTTTTAAAATAGGTAGTAAAATTTATATAACTTATATCAGCAAACTATTTTGCAAATAATATAATTATAGACTACAACTCAAGCAACCACGTCGTATGCGCTCTCGATCGTGTTTGTAAACACAATTGTTATTTACGATTATTATGTGTCACGTTTTCACACATTAGGTCTGAGATTAACAATGTGCGAACAAGATGGTGTGTCACATACAAAAACAAAGCAAAATAACTGTCCGCATTTTGTTTTTTTTCAAACCGTATCAAGTTGAACATATTGACAACTATTCTAACTATTTGAAACCAATTAATAAAGTCGAAAATCTTCTAACCGAACTCGTTCAAAATAAGAGCTCAGTGGTATTTGTCGAGAGACGTTTCTTTTGCACTGACACTCTATCTAGTTCGTATATTGTAAATCTAAGTTACGAGGGGTTAAATGTAATCTCTATATGATTGGCGTATATTACGACGACTGTGGGTTTTAATAGTTGATGAAGCCGTTTTTCTACAATTGCACTGAATTACTCGTGGTAATCGAAAACGAACAGGGTGGAAATTTTACAGTGATCTTCTAGTTTAATGTACGAGTATCTACATACATATACATACGTCATACTGTACATATCAACTAAAAATTATAAATTCAGCATTTCAATAACTCGTAGAAACCAACTTAGTTACACTGGCAATGTCAAATTTATTTTTTACCTTCTTTCCAATAAGATAAAGAAATGTTTCAATAGTGAATGTCACGCTAATACTTCAATTATACCTGCTTTAATTATTTATGTATTTGTAAATGAGTGTGGTAACAACTCGTATATATACCTATATACTACAAAAGAGCACACACAACTGTAAACACTTATACAGGGTGTCCCAAAAGTCAACGTCATCCCTTAAAGGGCTGATAGGTCAGCTCATGAGAGGCCAGAATATCACAAGAGATATTGACACTTTTATAAATTTGCTGAAAATCGACACCTTGGATCAGTTTTTTGCGTGCCGCCGGTACAAAAATCCATATTGTTAGAATTTGTTTGGTGTTGCTTCACCCTGTATAGCCCTGCTATTGATCGCAGTAAAAAAAAATATCGAGTAATGCTGTATGTTTAAAAAAAAACACGGTTTTCAAAGTCATAAAAGGTAATCGTATTTTTTTATAAACAACTTTGACTCTACATACTGTAAAGAAAATATACCACGCAAACCTGGCACCTTATTTGAAAAGATTGCTCATTTAATGCAGTTTCCAAAATGGTATGAAACGTTGCTATTGTTTCAATTAACAAAAAAGTTATTGCTATTTTAGTACAAAACGACCTCGATGTAAAATTGATTGAAGAAAATTTATCTGACTGAATTTATTAAGGGTAAGTCATGTTGGAATGAGTAAAAGTAAAATAGGTGGTGGGGTCAGCCGTGGCAACATAGATGACGCAAAAATTGCTAAGAAAAAACTTACCAAACTCTTATAAAACATATTTTGCGTTTTTTACACCTTATTTAAAAAATACAAACATTTATTGACTTTTATTTTTATTTCTCAAAATGATAACACCACATTATTATATCAAGTACATAATCAGCAAAAAATAATACTCATTAATGGGCATAATCATAATTTTGAGAGTTTGGTTTTGTTTAACAATAACTTTAAAATAAATAACAAGTAATTAGAGGGTATGTTAATGACAAACTGATCTGTCCTTTTTTTGGATACTGTGGGTGTACAATGTACACGTGTAAGCGTTTTACTTGTACAATATCACACATTAGCACTACTCAGGAATGTACGTTACCATGTGCTACATTTATGGGGAATGTGGAGTTGCTATAGTCCACTTTTCTCGAGAAAGATACTCAAAATGCGTTTTTTTTAATTCTGTGACAACGTTGTCTCTTTTCCCACTCCCAGCCACACCACCTATTTTACTTTTACTCATTCCAACATGACTTATCCTTAATAAATTCAGTCAGATAAATTTCCTTCTAACAATTTTACATCGAGGTCGTTTTGTACTAAAATAGCAATAACTTTTTTGTTAATTGAAACAATAGCAACGTTTCATACCATTTTGGAAACTGCATTAAATGAGCAATCTTTTAAAATTAGGTGCCAGGTTTGCGTGGTACATTTTTTTTACAGTATGTAGAGTCAAAGTTGTTTATAAAAAAATACGATTACCTTTTATGACTTTGAAAACCGTGTTTTTTTTAAACATACAGCATTACTCGATATTTTTTTGACTGCGATCAATAGCAGGGCTATACAGGGTGATGCAACACCAAACAAATCCTAACAATATGGATTTTTGTACCGGCGGCACGCAAAAAACTGATCCAAGGTGTCGATTTTCAGCAAATTTATAAAAGAGTCAATATCTCGAAAATTATCGAGTTTTTACTAAGGTCATATTGTGATATTCTGGCCTCTCATGAGCTGACCTATCAGCCCTTTAAGGGATGACGTTGACTTTTGGGACACCCTGTATTTACCTAGGTACTGCATTAAAACATAGTGGATTTATGAAAATATACACTTTGACAGGACATTATAATAAATATCTAAGTACTTAAAAATGTCCGTGATGATGATGTTGAACATAATCATCATTATGTCAACTGAGTCAACTCACGACAACACATTAGTACTAATTTAGTGTCATTGAAATACTGTGTAAATACACTACTGGAGTTTCACTTTTCAAAACCAAATCATATTTTCTCCCTCTGTGTTGTTGTAGCGTTAAAGTAAAATTTATACGAATCTATTAAGATTAAGTAGTAAAATAACAATGCTTGTCTGTAAGAGTTATCTACTTTAGAAGAGCGGGGCTTTCTAATACAAGTTTTTAAAAATACTTAAAAGGATTGCTCCAGTCATGTACACCTAGATTAAATATGGTTATTGAAATAAAGATTTATTATTAAAATGCAGATGAATGCTATTTATTATAATATAAATCTGTCTTTGCCTTCGACACTTATAATTTACCACCCCTCTGCGGTAACGACTGGTATCTGTCCAGTATCGCGACCTAAATAGGTCAAGTCCGAACTGCAGGCTGTATCTCTGAAGTTTACGACCTCAGAGCCAAGTAGCTCTCTCGTACCGTCTGGGAATAGCCACATTTAGGGCGCCAACCGATTAGGCTCTTGTGTCGGTACTGTAGGATATCTATAGGTAGGAATATAAGTACAGGAAGGACTTTTATCAGGAAACTCTCCAAAGGCAACTACCTAACTAAGGCGTAAAAAATCGCACTCCGCATTAAGAAAGGCTCTTTTTATATTTTTGAGGAACGTCCAAAACCGAGAATAAATATCTGTTAAATCATAATTGGTCAATAATGGTACACTACATTCCCTATTCGTCTATCGAGCTGACGGCTATCAAACGCTATGTTAAACGATTCGTGAAAGTCGAAACATATTTTTTGGTGGCCAATCTACATATTCTTCCCATATATCACCGATGAAAAAACGGCTGGATCCTTTCCAA
Organism: Plutella xylostella; assembly: GCF_932276165.1. Lineage (NCBI taxonomy): Eukaryota > Metazoa > Arthropoda > Insecta > Lepidoptera > Plutellidae > Plutella > Plutella xylostella. The sequence goes on along the minus strand of NC_063984.1, from coordinate 1,024,618 downwards.
GACAACTTAAAAGTTCTGTCCTATTTTATAAATGGTACTTTCAAATTCTTTACACTCCAGGCTTTTGGGGAACTATAAGTTTTTACATAAAACACAAGCGAAAGTGGAACCGGCAGTGCACCTGGCTAGGTGGATCATTTTGGACTATTTTTAAGTAGCGGTAGCCTCATTTTATACATTAGGTTTATTTAATTTTAGAAATTTACGAGCAATGAAAAAGGTATATATGATTCTGCAATTGCATTTCCAAATTCATTGAAAGAAAATTACTTCGTTGGTTGTTAATACGTACAAACAGTACCTTCTTGCCATCATAATATAGAAAATCTAAAGACTTCAATTTTCAAAGCGCCAAAATTTTTCAGACAAGTTTAGCGGCAAGGGGGCTATTGTAGTATTGTGGGTTTAATCTAAAATAGATTAAAGTGAAAATTGATTTTGCGGGCGCTCACCGCAGCTATACAGCGTGCTCGCGCATTGGGCAACCTCCAAATTTAATCAACACGCCAATGTTTGGGTCACCTGTGAACATACCGGCACGTTATAGGTACTAGCGCAGTCGTGGGTGCTAATAAGTATATTTGGGACAAGTAATTTAGAACTACTGATTTGATTTCAGATATAAAGCACTTACGCTCCGTGCAGAGTATAATGTTATAAATGTATATTTCATAATTTACTGTAATTAAAATACAAAATAAAATTTTTACTATTTTAATTTATTCTGACAATGGCGACTATTATTTCTATACGAGCCATATTTTATTCCTTATCTTTTTTATATAAAAAAACTAACTAACACACTTAAGTATAATTATTTTATACAGTCATCCGAAGAACGATCGCTTCTTCAGGCGCCACTTCAAGATGATTGGCCGCCACGATGTCTCTGGAGCAGAAAATAGATACGAATTACTAAATAATATCGTTGCTTAAACTATTGCTCCTGCTCCTGCTGCACCGGTTCATTATCGACGTAGATAAACGTCACGTCGCGCTTTTAGCATTAAGTTCGCCTATGTATAAATTTTATTACCTACATATATACCTATACGAGGGCGATACCGAAATGATCGGGAATAGAAAAAAGTACAAAGATATCATAATATTATTTACTTTTATTATTTTTCAAAGTAGTCTCCGTGACATTCAATGCACTTTTTCATTCGATTAAACCAATCATTGAAACAGTAATTCCAGTCTGAAGTGGATACTGTCAAAACAGCTGATTTGTAAGCTTCGACCGCCTCTTCTGGGCCGCTAAACCGTTGACCACGTAGCATATCTTTAATTCTTGGGAACGTAAAATAATCATTGGGGCTCAGATCAGGGCTATACGGAGGATGGTCCATCAACTCCACGTTTTCCATATTTAAAAACGTTCTTGTTTTGCGAGCGGTATGAGAGCTTGCATTATCGTGGTGAAGGATTATACGACGATTCGGGTTAGTTTTACGAAGTTCTCTTACGACTTCCGGCAAACAAACTGTTGTGTACCAATCAGCAGTAACCGTCCTTTGTTCTTGTAATGGAATCATAGCCACATGGCCAGTTTTCGATACAAACGAAGCGACCATTTTTTTCGACACGCTGCGTGAGCGAATAACTTTTGTTGGCTTGACCTCACCTTCGAAGACCCAAACTGCCGATTGATGTTTTCTTTCGGACTCATATGAATAAATCTACGATTCATCACCAGAGACGATATTGTAGACAGCATTTGAACTGCCTCCATTGAACCGTTGCAGAGCAGATCGACACCAATTAACACGAGCCGACTTATGTTCCTCGGTCAGCGCGAAACTAACTTCTTGACACCCAGTTCTTCATGTAAAATGGTTTGAATGGCTGTCATACCAATGCTGAGAGAAGCCCGAATCTGCTCGTATGTCACATGTCTATCTTCTTTTATTAACTGGCGTACAGCATCGATGTTATCTTGTGTTACCGCTGTTTTTGGCCGACCAGTAGAAGGGACTGTGGTAAGAGAGGAACGTCCACGGCGAAACTCAGAATACCAACGATATATAGTCGTTTTACTTGGTGCTTCAAGTTTATAAATAGAAACAAGCTCGGCGAGACATTGTTCTTGAGATAAACCTCGACGAAAGTTGTGAAAAATTATTGCACGGAAATGTTCCCGCGTAAGCTCCATTTTTTACACCGACTTGTCAAATTCAAATGGTCAATACTCTTTTATTTTTTACTTTTTTTAAAATTCGAAAATGGAATTATGTTTGAAAAAACACTACATTTGATACACCAAAAAGGTTTCACTCTAATTTATTCCTAAGTATTCTATTCCCGATCTTTTCGGTGTAGCCCTCGTATGTGCAATAAAGAATTTAATAATAAAGAAAAAGTAAACAATGTCCACCAACCCGCACTAGGGCAGCGTGGTGGACTAGGCTTAGAAACCTTCCTTCATTGAAAGGAGACCCGTGCCCCAGCAGTGGGGACGTGATGGGTCGATGATGAAACAATGATGCAGAACATTCTTACCCATAAACCCGTCCTGAGCCGTGGCTGCTGAGCTCCACCTCCAGGGCTCCGAACACCATGTCGAAGGAGTCCAGGGACACGACGTGAGGCAGCCGGCCCAGGTTTACCACCACCACGTATGTGGCGTCGTCTGAGTGGCTTCTGAGGAGTATGTTGGATGGGATGTTATGTAAATTGTCGGTTGTTACGAAGCAGAGCTTCAAGCCGAAGAGTGGCGAGAGACTGTACTGATCCGTCAAAAGTGGCGATTTCTTGTATCGGTGGCTAAGATTCACTTAACGGAGTCAGTAAGGATCTTACGAAGCAATGGGGAAAGCAGCTTGAAATTTTATTAAAATATTATGGAATTGCATCATCTGCTTTATACCAATCCTCTCACCAACAAAGTTAGTTATAGAGCTGATGCATAGACGCAATCTTCCATAGCTTCAGTAGAACTATCGATACGGAATTGAGATGCCAAATCAAAGGATTAGAGTGGCACACAGGTAAATGGTTAGTGGCTAAAGTGTAAATAAGCTACTTATTCTATAATTTACAAGAATCCACCTTCCCACATACCGTTTGAAAGCAAACACATGAGGATGCAAGACTTTCGAGTCGAAGTGTCCGTATCTGAACGCCGATCGCTTGCGCAGCTGAGCCAGCTTCTTGTAGACGGAGAGGTGCGAGCGGTCGGCCGCGCCCTGCTGCCGCACGTTGGCTGACGTGTAGCTGTCGGCTACGGGCAGCCAGGGAGTGCTGGATGAGAATCCTGGTAGGAAGGAGCGAGGGTTTGACTGTGCATGTAGGTATTTATGACAAAAATTGTGATAGTTACGTGACTTTTAGTATGAGAAGAAGACGTTTTGGAATGCTATGTATGCCGCTTAGTCGCTATTCGTTTAAATGCGGCAAAGATGCTCTCCTCTCTGGTTATTCGTGCATCCAACATACGCAGATTGTTTTTCATGATCCGTAGTGTTAAATGGTAATGTGAAAAGGGAGTTATTGATTAAGAGATTACTCCATTGAATAGTTATATAATAACACAAATTTTTATTCTAGAATTGATCACTTTTGATAGAAAAAGGTAGTCGTACCTATGACGAAAGTTTCATTTACCTGCATGAGCTGTATTATCCCACTGGAAAGGAGTTCGTGCAGGATCTCTGGACACTTTCATGTAGTTGACCGGATCATCTGTTCTGCAAGCCAGGGGGTCGCGGGTGTTGGACCAGGAGACTTGTCCATCAGTCATACCCAGTTCTTCTCCCTGCAAAAAAAAAACTTTTACATACACAATCTACCACGTCACGTCCCCAATGCTGGGCACGGGTCTTCTTCCAATGAAGGAAGAGTTTTAGGCCTAGTCCACCACAATGGCCTAGTGCGAGTTGATGGACCCCAACACAAGCAAGCTTGTCTTGAGATAGTTGTCTGGTAAGTGGTCAACCTGACTGTCAGATGTTTTAAATAAAAAAATGCAAGTAATTTGTAATGCCAAGTACACTATTATAAATTCAGATGAAGTTCAGTAACTAAGTTATCTGATTGGCCAGATTTAAACGGTTGAGAGCCCGTGGTCCGTCTCATCTCACCCCCTCCTTCTAACTTATTCAATTGAGGTTTACTTTACTGAGAAGCACTTCATACCTACCACGATTCTTGGAAACCAGACGGTTGAATTCTAGTACAAACTTGTTTCTTAGCAGTTCTCCGCAGAAAATGTAAAATTAGGTTGCAGCAAAATTTTTTTTAAATACGATGTTTTCTACTTTATGGTAATAAACGATTTTTCTTACTATCTCAAAAAGACAAATACATCATGTACCTACTAAAAACAAACCAACAGGTGCAATGGTGCAATCAATAGTGACCCTTACCATGTAGGTGATACCGACGCCGGGTAGCAGCAGAACCATCATGTTGAAGGCGTCCACCATGTCCTCGCTGAACCGCGTCGCCACTCGGCTCGTGTCGTGGTTTCCTGTCTGCCATTGATAATTTTAATTTTAAATGTAGATCTCTTTAAAGTGGCATTGATTCATAGATAGAAATCGCTTTTGTAAGTTTTGTTTTGGTAAATGAGTTTTTATTATTATTTTTATTAAGAAAGCCGAAATGATGTCGATTCTGAAAGCACAAATTCCAATTTTAGAGCTGTCAAAACCTTAAATTCTTTGAATAAAATTTGACTCTATGAATTTTTGACTTCGATAAAATTAAATGTTGTGCCTTTTGAATGAATATAAGTTTATATTATTAGGTAGGTATATCGTGGGCACTTCGGAGTGAGCAATTTTAATTTTTAATTTAGTTCAGATAAAATCTATTTCTAAACAATACCAGTGCATCAAAATTCAACTATCCTTACTATACGAACTAGGTTGTTAGTTATTTGTTTCGAAAAGAAAAGTCTTCATACCATCCAATTTGCCTGTTTCTTGATAGGTTTGTAGGTTAGCCAGTGATCGATGGCGTATTTCAAGTCTCTGGCGTCACCAGTTTTGTTGAACTCCTCGATCAGTACAAAGTTGACTGGGACGTGGGCCCCTCTACGCTGGTTGTCTCCGTAGTACCTCATTGTGTTCTTGATGCTTGTCCTGGCTTCTGTTATCAGTAACCTTGAAAATTGTATTGATTATTTTATTGTTTTGTGGTGTTACATAATATAAGTCAGGTCAGAGAAGATATATTTATTTTTTGGCAGCTATACTTAATGCAAAATAACTAGTGATTAATTTTGCTCGTCTACTTTCTTTTGACCGCTCTAAAAAGTTATCTACACAATCTACCTATACATAGTTTTTTTATATTGAGATAGTTAGGTACCTTGTCACATTATCTCTGATGGAGATTGCGTCCACGACACCTCTCAACTGAGATAGCAATTGGTACGTATCTCTCAGGTCTGTAGTATAAATGTGTTCCAAATATTCGTAGTGTCCGGGGCCAACGCCAGCGAGGCTTCTGATTGGCTCGTCAGGGTACGCTCCGCCGAACAGGTCCTTGTCCACTTCAAATATGTGGTTGAAGGAAGAGATGGAGAATCCTGCTATCCCTTTTTCGAGCCAGAATTTCATTATGTTCTGCAAGAATCACAGGAAGATAATTATAGGAATAATTACCGTGTTCCTAACAAATAGGAAAAAATATAGTAGTATCAGCGAGGTTACTTTTACATTTTTACTTTACCTACTCTCAGTAAATTGTTGCACAACATATTTACCAAAAATAATGTTTTTATTTTTAATAATAATAATGTTTTTTTTAATGTTTTTATGTACTTATAACCTACCTACTGGTCTCTTTAATTACTGTGAAATATTAAACTAACCCTTATTTCATCAACAACCACTGGATTCCTCATGTTCAGATCTGGTTGAGCTGTCCCGAACTGGTGGAGGTAGAACTGGTTCCTTGTGGGGGCGTATGTCCAAGCGCTTTTCCCAAACACACTGATCTAAGTAAAAATAACTTTGTTGTTAGACGTAGAAGTTATAGGCACATTGTTTTATGCATATTGAGTCCATGGGATTTGCTGTGTATGATAGTAAGATCTTTGACCACCGGCCGCTAAGCGGCGGTAGGTAAATAAACTAGTTCACGTTTAGCCGTTGTTTCATTGACACGTACATATCACTGGCGACGAGGATGGGATAAGGGTTTGAATATTTTCTAGATATCTAACAATGGTACACTACAGTGCCTAAATGACTAAGGTAAGCACCACCTATTGGTATCGTACGTATCAGACAAAACGAATCATAACGGCGTCGGAAGTGGACGCAATTCTGTGAATTTCTATACAAAGAATACTGAATGAGATGCATCTGGATCTTAATGAAGTAGCACTTACCCAATTATTAGGAGGTTGATTCTGGCCGTTTTCGTCGATGTGGCCATTTTCCCAAATGTACCAGTGGTCATAGTACTCGTCCTTGAACAGAGACTTCGTGAACCACTCACTCTCGTTGCTCGTGTGATTGGGAACCAGATCCAGAATAATCTTTAACTCTGCAAGTGTTAAAAATCTAATGAGAAGTTTAAATAAAGGTACCTTATCTACTTATACCAAACTACCTATATATTTTACAAATAAAAAAATAGAAATAATAATATAAAATACTCTGCAAGTTAGATATTATATCGTGTAAAATTTTCATGAAAATAATTATGAGAAGTTTAACGCTCTTTGTGTGCAAAAATCAATGAACAACAAAATATCAACATGATTAACAAGTTATTTTATTATATTTCACAAGGTTGAATTTTATCAGTGCTCGGTGAGGTGGCCACATTGAACCTTTATTTTGGCGACACTAAGTGCCAATTTCTCCATAGTCGGTTAGAGCATAACCAGGGAGTAGTGGTTGACTTTTGACACATCTGTCATGAATTTGATATGGAGATGACGTATAAAAAATAAATCAATCCCTGTCGGTTAAATAACCGACTATGGAGAAATTGGCACTTAAACTTCTACGTCGATATAAAGATGTACATATAATGTTTAGGTTACAGCTATCAAATTACCCAGACAGTAAATAAATAGTGGTGATATCAGATAAGCTGTTCAGTAACACAGCTTAGAATACAAAAAACAAAACTCGTTCTAAGCTCGTGGATTTTCGATCATTTGTTGGCGGGTTGATGAATAAATTAACATGATAAAGCAGTCAATGAATAACAAAAGGTTCTAGTTATTTCAGTGGAGTTTTAGATAATACACTGAAACAAGTAGATTGAAAGCAGATGTTCAAACAATACATAGATAGGACACTCCACATCAAAATTTGTGGTAACCTAACTAAAAAAACCAGATTAAAGCAAAAGTACAATACTTTTTTTGTCTTGAGATAATTATGATAATGGTTGTAATTTTGACTCTAAGGAGGATAACAGTAATGAATCACTCTGCTACTCAGATTAGCGTCTGTCGCTGACTGCCCTGGGTACGCTGGAAGAATATATGGAACAGATAATACGCCATTCGAGAAGGCTCCATCCATAGTGTGAAAGAGAGGACCGGTGTAAAAACCGTGGAAGAAATATTTTAAGTAGCCAAGAAAGCTGCAAAGAGCTGACTGCCAACGTCCAATGATGGAGAGGCACTACAAGAAGATAATAGTGAAATCGTACTTACTTAAATTGTTAGCTTTCTTGATGAGATTCTCCATATCCTCCATGGTTCCATATTCTGGGTTGACGGAGTAATAATCTGATACGTCAAAGCCGAAGTCCCGTAAAGGGGACTTGTAAATAGGGGAAAGGATGATCGCATCCACTGCTAACTCCTTCAGGTAATCCAGTTTCATTGACAGTCCTGTAAACAAATTGAGAAACTATTTGCTGTACTGCTAATAAAACGTAATACTTCTGTACTTATACAACTCCTATGATTAATTAAACCAATGTTATACATAAACTCATTTTAAAAACGCTATTTTCGTTTATTATATTCTATTCTTCTTACAAAATCGAGCTCAATGCACTTCGTTGCCTACCCCGCAAGGGATTACCTATATTAGTAGAAGGCTGAGTAGATTAAAGCATTTCACAGTTTTCAAGCTATAACTGAATCAACATAAAAGTAGCTCTAAGAGATAATGGTAACCCTCCAGTGAGAGCTTTTAGATTAGATTAAAGTAAATTTAATTACGAGAGGTTAAATCTCCTCACTTAAAGCAATGTATTTTCTACACGGGCATCGCTAGGAAATATATTTTACTTAGATGGAAGTGAGTTTGATATGGCGCAATTCGTAGTAGACAATATTATTAAGAATTTAAATCAGCAGGGTACTTTAATAATTTGATGCCGATAGACAGCAAAAAACCCGGATGCATGGAGACCGGTTTAAACATCGTGAAATATTTCTAATTTTTTAAGAGTCCCATATCTACGTATTCAATAAACTTCTGTCAGCCTTCTACATTCAATATGTTTAGCCAGGGTGAAAGCCAAAAAATACTTATAATTGAAAAAAAAAACTTACCCGTAAGGTCACCGACCCCATCGCCGTCAGAATCTTTGAACGACCGCAAGTATACCCGGTACATTAGGCTAGTCTGCCACCAGTCCTCGTTGGCTTCCACCAATAGCAGCATCAGGGCAAAACAAACGAATATCTTCATTACTATGTATCAAACCATGCGACCTTTACTCAGGCCAGAAAAGACTACACTGAACAATCAGTTTTCCATCATCTAAGAGGTGAAAGTGATATTTTAAACAATGGTATGAAATAGTTTTATTTTTTCTGCAGGTTCCGCTACATCTATTATTCAAACAGGATATTATTTTACATTTTCTTACATACAGTTTTAATTGTACTGATTTGTAGTAAGAAATAGTTTTAATTTTTATACAATCGAGCTCTTTTATATTAATACTATGTTTTTCTTTTTACAGGTAAGCACGGTAGAGGTGACGCAATGTACCTAAAGATTTTCATGTCTACGTAAGTATACCAAACACGAGTATAAAATGTGATTGATATTTTAATATTACTCCCTATTTATGTATGTATCAGTTAGATAAAAAAACATGTCAGAACGATAGTGTTTTTTGTTTATATTGAGGTAAAGTATCCATACACTCAGTCATTATTATCACTTATTATACCTAAAATAGGATGTGTACACCATTAAAACTCAAAGAATAATAGTAAAGCCACGGATTTCACGCCTTTAGAACATTAAGTTAAATGACATAAAAATATCATTTATCTAACACAGGATCGGTTCCCTTTCTAAACCATTAAACCTTTTGACATGTCGCCATCGTAAACGTTTTATACGTTTAACTTTATTTCCCTGTAAATTGGGTCAAAAATAATTTCTCTTTTACTGCCGCATACCTTTTTACAATTTCTTTTCTGTTTTCATAAAGGTGAAGGTAATAATAAAGCTTTTTTAAGTCGCTGCAAAAGCTAATTCATTCGGAGACAATGAAGAAAACAATTTTATTGTCGCATTAAAAAAGAGAAACATTATTTTGTAACAACGTTGCATACTTTAAAAAAGGGTCACTTCATCTTAATTATCTCAATACTTAGAAGTAGGTGTATGCACAATTGCACATAATTAAGCAGGACGCATTTTCATATTCAAAACATATTTTATTTCTATGAGTACATATTAGGAAACATCAATTACTCATATAACTATTTAAATGTTACGTTAATCAATTAACCTACTTTTTTAGCTAAACAAGAAAAAAAACTTGATTTAAAACAAGACCCTTCAACAAACATTGCAACCTCATCCATAACCTCTAAGGCTTGGTTTCTTCAAGGCTAGATTTCTTTTTCCTTTTTGCTGTAACCGGATAGAGCTGGTTCTCGAGTGCTTTCAATTGTTTGCGCTGCAAGTGTGGTCAATATTTGATATCCCAAAGCACTGTAAAGAGAGATGGAGTTCAATACAGTGAGAGGAAAATTATGTAGCTAATTTGGGTCTTTTATTTATGTGGTTCAACAGACATAAGACTTTTTAAATAGTTAGTTGAAAAAGTTATCATTTTCATAGATGTGTTGCTGTCGATGTCCAACACATATGTTCAGCCGTGACATATGCAACTGATAACATTATCTGAATATTGTTAATTCTGCCCCAAACCATTGAATTGAAATGCTGAAAACCAGAGCTGCGGCATAATTGTTTACAGCATATGCTGAGCTGGTGGCTCTTTGACGCTCTGAACAATAACCTATTGATTTATTGTTTATTTTGTATTGTATTATTATCTGTATTTTTTTAATCATTCAGCTTTAGACATTTTAGTCGTACATACACAAAATTAATTTTAATGCTTTTTCATACAGCAGCAAAGTTGTCAAAATTCAACCAATTAACTTTATCAATTTCGACCTAACCAACGTATTTTATCTGAACAAATTAAAGTACGGACAAAAGTTGTCAAATTCTTTGATACGGGAAAATTTCTCGACACAAATTATGTTTAACGTAGGGTGTAAACTTTTAAATTGGATTTGATTTTGACAAGTTAGTATTATAATAATTTTTACTGAGGCTGTTGATAGCTTTATTGAGGATTTTAGGGAATTACTTAAACAGCTATAAATCTAAGGCGTTTTATTGTCCATAAGCAAAACTTGACAAGTATCTGACATAATTATATTTCTTCTTAAACTGTGCCTCAAAATAAGGCGCGTTGTTAATAATAATTTTAGGGCATATTTTTCAAAAGTCAGATAAACGTTATCTGACGAATAAAATTGTTGCTGTCACTGTCACATACAAACATTCTGACGCGACAGCATCAGAATTATTCCCCAGATAACCTTTATCTGACCATTGAAAAATCAGCCCGAGCTCTTTGTTATTATTTCATAATTAACCTTAATTTCTGACATAGGAGACTATAAAACGTGGAATAGGCTGGACGCTCTATGCCATTAAAAAAATGTTAATTTGTCTAATTTAGTATTTAATATAAAGTAAGATCATCGAACTAAGAAAGTGGGATGGATATTTATTTTATATAAATAAACAATATTAGGTTACAATCGCAGATCCGTTTACATAACGCCATCTTTTGGGTGGTATCGAAAACCGCGTGGCCGACCATAAATTAGATGGTAATTTTCGGTTTACGATCAGGCATGTGATCAAATCTTCTTTTACGGTTAAAGGTCACTTGGGAATGTTATCTCGGTATGTTGAGTCTTCATGTAATTTTTTGGTGGAATTTTCGGATTTGTGAGCTTTGTTTCGTGTTGGTGAATAGAAACAAGAGCTAGATTAGGGAATATTATTTTTCGCCGTAGTGGGAGGGTTGGCCAGGCAGATTAGCGGCTTTCACTAACTGCCCAGAAGACCTAGCGAGCGTGACGGAAAACTTTTGTCATGTTTGACGTGCGCGTCGTTTTGGGTCTTGCGCCCCGTGCTGGGCCTTCTGGATGCGTCGGACATTATATTATATTTTTTGTACGCTGTACGGTTCATCTTCGGTGTAGCTGCATTTACCGGCATGATAATCGCTATCTCACCTAAAAAAAACTCTCTTCATCAAATCAACGGCCCAATCTTCTATGCCTATTTCTCCCCAAAAGCTTCGTAGGTACTTAATAACCATCATTGTGATAACTATCAACTAGCTTCACAAAGTTACAAGTTTTTCACAAGAATCGCTCTCTCGCCCAACTGAACCCGGCTAACTGAATCTACGGTAGACGAGCGTATGAATTTTACACTTCGTTAGCTGCGAAATCGTACCTCGCCTCGCCTGTATTCGACGAATAAACTTTTCATAGTGTGTCTAGTTGCGGAAACATCAGTTGAATCTACCTAGTTAGCCTTTCGTTTTTTGTTATTATAATGTGTTCGTTCAAATACTAAACTTACTCGATAGTTCTGGAACCGTATTAAAGTTCAGATTCAGAGTGAGTACTTGAATAGATAATTATGAACTAGTTAAAGGTATAAAAAAATTACAAGTAAAATTGAATGCGCCTTTTTAGGCTTTGTAAAAAAAATTATAAGTACCTATATCTTGAATCTAACACGGCCATAAAGTGTGTTTTCTAACACGTCTGTATCTGAATTAATCCTACTTAAAGGTTACATTATTTTAATTGAACTCTGACACGAGAAACACCCTTCAGAACGCCGATAAGTCTCTGCTAGTACAGAAGAAACTCTGGGGATTGCGGCAGAATAGTAAATGACCAACGTATCATTATGACGGTGATTTTAGTCGACGAAAGAGGGTTGTAACAGTATTTTATGAGTCTGGTTTTGCGACGGGCTTGTTACATGAATAACCCTACTTTATTAATTCGCGATGCCTTATAAAAGGTATATAACTATCATATATACTACTTATAGCATAAATGTATATGTATATGGTGTGGTATCGGTGTGAAATAAAAGCATACTCTAACAGCTACCATTGGCTCTATCAGCGTAAACAAGACGTATAAGTTTTTCAGACACAATATAACCTAACCTTACAAACGTTTAAAACCGTGACATTCAAGACCAAAAAGTCACATAACTTTTGCACAACTTAGCCGATTTTCATGAATACTCGTTTCATTACCTATAACCCTTATAAAACCACAACGAAAATCGGGTCTGCCGTTTAGAAGCTACGCTACCACATACTGATACACGCACAGATCTATACATTCAACTTTTAACACCTTCTTTTTCCTTCGGGTTTAAATAAGATACGTACAAAAAATTTACATAATTTACTGTCTGGTGTACTCAAAGTGGCCGTGAGGGATGAGTACACGAGTGGACATAGAATCGATAAAGCAATCGATCTCTTCTATATATTCTCTTCGAATCACATGGAATTTGACAGTTTCAATTTTCGCTTCCAGTGAACCTTTTAATACGAATGTTCAAAGCTCTTCGGGTGTTTTTCGGTTGCATACACAATGGCCGTATACATAAGGAAAGCTGGAAACTTATAAGCCCTTACTTGACTGTGGATATTATTCGTGCGCTTAAGAGCGCTGTTTCACAAAACTATGCAAATTTAGGCGCTTATAATTTTCCAACTTTCTTTCTAAACACGGCGAAAGAGTGGTAACAGAATCAGATTTGCCCCTTACTTTAGTAGTAAGTGACTGATAATTCATCTGACTGTCTAATCCTCTCACTGGCTCATCACAGTTTATATGAAAAAAAAATCTAAAGCATATTGTAGTAGTCCAGATTCCATTTAATGAAGTACGTAAATATAATAGCAGCATTTCCGGGATTGTTGTAGACTCGTTAGTATAATTTTACTAAGTTATTTATTTTATTTAACATGCGTAGTCCGTTTCGGTTCTTGGAAAGTAGAATTCTGTGTTTGTTAACGTAGGTACCAGCAGTAAAAGATTAACATACATACATAAATATATATGATCACCACTATAATCCCCGTAAGGGTAGTGGTGACAGAGGTGACTCGTTAGCGCTTTACGTTGTACATTTGCACTCACGTACCTAAATTTTCTTTTGTATGAAAACATTGCATTTTTTATTAACACAATATGTGTAAATATTACAATTCAATATAAACTACCCTATTTGTATATTTTCTCTTCAATATTTACTTACTTGTTAGCGTAATGAAGAGCTTATGTACCTACTTCGTTTTATACACTTTCACTCATACATAAAACAGTGCAAGATTTCTATTTAATATGTATCTATCTATGTATTTGTGTAGATATATCAGCTGTCCGATACCCATAATACAGGCCCTGCATAGCTCGGGTTTGGATGGCCGTGTGTAAGATGTCCCCACATATTATAATTTTATTATTATTTTCTACACGTGGCTGAATATTCTTTTCTTTTTTATTATTTATGTGTACATCTTCCTGCGTATTCAGGATACCATATAGTAATCAGTTGTCAGATTGGAGAAGTAATAACCTGCGATAACTAAAGCATAATGCCCGAAAAAAAAGGGATTTCAGGGATCAAAGGCCTAATGATATTTCCGGAAATATTATCAGGAACATTCTCTTGTGTTTTCTTTTGAAGAAATTTCCATTTTTTTCTTATTGAAAGGTCTTATTATTATGTTATATTTAAGTACTTTCAATCGTTTACTAATAGTTTTTTGATTAGGTATAAATTTTAAAAAATACTTAATTAATTGTGATACTCGAAGTTCGAATCTTTGGAATAAACAGAAATAAAAAAATCAAGTATCACCAATAACAGTTCACCAGATAGTTCTTTCTATGAATTCGGGGCCTAAAGTCTGTGATTCAATCACAACAGTTCATCAACAGTCGATTGTCCCTCCAATAGAACGACACGTTACTTAATCGCGGGACAATCAACTGTTGATGAACCGTTCAGAATCTGTCAATTTAGTATCGGAGATTAAAAAACAGTGTTTAATGTTTATTTCAATGTACGGCGACTTTACAAAGTGTACGAATGTGCTATAAACCATGGCTGTACTAAACTAACACACGTACTACGCAGTAAAAAGTGTCAAGTCCTTATCTGTAAGAAATATATTGCAGGAAACACGTACAGCCCTTATGGAGGGAACAGACTGAGCCGAGCCTTCCGTAGAAGCTACAAGGTGCAAGGTAAAAGGCTTCGAGTATACAGGTTAAGCTTAGTAGGTTCGGCTTAGTATATCACTTTTGCAACACCCAGTATATTTTATACAGAGTGTTGCAAAATTGGTATACTAAGCCGAAACCTACATGTGCAGCATGGTATATCTAAGCCCGAAACTGAAATCAGAATTTGGAAATTCGCGTAAAAAAAATTTTTTTCCATAGTAAAAGTCACGTGACCAACAAAGTTTCTATGGAAAATTAAATTTTTTTTTCGCGAATTTTCAAATTCTTATTTCAGTTTCGGGCTTAGATATAACATGCTGCACATGTAGGTTTCGGCTTAGTATACCCTTTTTGCAACACCCTGTATACATAGTAAGCTAAAAGTAAGAGATTCAGGCGGTTATCCTGAAATCCTGAACAACTTGTGAATAGAAACTGTGTCGGTCACGTGACTTTTCACCATGGGATTTTTTTCATGAATTTCCAAAACTCTAAGAATAGGAGTTGTGCATTATGAACTCTGGAGTCCCTCCACACTCCCTTTCTACTACAACTACTTACTTTTAAGATTTCGTAAATGACTTTTCCCAAAAACGTATAAATAAATAATATTTTTTACACAAAAAAACTCTACCATGTTGACTTAAAACCTTTTCACAGTAACACCGCGGTGGGATCGGAAGCTGACAATCATATAAAAGAGACCGGGCCAAGATCCATCCGGGAACGGAAATTTCCGTGTCTTCTGTCGGCCGGAATCACTTTGCGGGCTTAAGTGCCCACTTTCCTTTATTTAATTTTATTTATGGTTGCTTTCGATTTGTGGCCACATCAGAAGGGCTAGTACGGGACGCATTTAAGACGTGACAAGAGTTTTGCATCGCGCTCACTCACATCGCGCAGTCTCAAGAGCGAGCGCGACGGAGAACTCTTGTCACGTCTTAATAGCGCCTGTGCTACGAGTACAGGGCCAGGAGGGTCACTCTCTAAATCAACGATCAAACTTTGGTATAACAAAACTGCAGTGCTAACCACTACTCTATGTCGTTGTATTAAGCGTATCGATTGCGTGACAATTCTCTTTCGTTTGTTCTTTTATTTAGAGTGTAACGCCCCTGTTCTTTTTAGAAGCTGATATCAATTTGTAAGGTGCAACATCTAGTGCAGTGTGAGACAAAACGGATGACTTCATATAACATCTCCAATTCAGCTTAAATTATTTTTTATTACACTCACGGGCAATGAAAAAGTTCCAGGGAGAAAATCAAAAACTACTCCTAAGCGAAAAAAAAGCTTAATGACGCCTTCTGAAATATTGAACTACATTTAAAAACGCGCCAGAATATAAACAATTAAAAACACTATCATTTTGTTAAAATTTCCTATTAGGTAAATGTTTTAAATAAAATATGGTATTTAGTATCGGAATTCTGTGAGTGGAACTGTTTCTTTGCCCGTGAGTGTAGTTAGAGTTGCTCGGAGAAGTCTATGATCACTGTCAGTTTAAAGGAAAACTTGTGCTATCTGAAGCATTTCATTTCAAAACAATTTTCATGAGCGACGATAAACTTTGTACTGATACAGGTGAAAGCGCGCAACGAAATTAAGCGCTCATACATAAAAGAGATAGATAAAGATAAGATACTCTTTATTGCACACAAACAGAAACAGAGTTACAAAAAAGAAAAGAAAATAAATAGCACAATCGGCGGCCTTATTACTAACAGTAATCTCTTCCAGACAACCAAATTGATAGGAAATAGAAAGAAAGAAAATGGGTATCGTGTGAAAACAAGAGATAGTTGTAGCTCCTGTAGTATCACTTGACTTGCTATCCGCTTAGATTAACGATATAGGGACAAGATGGAGTGTCAGTGCAAAAGAAACGTTTCGAAAAAATACACCCCACTCCGCCCACAGAGCTCTTATAATAAGTTAGTTCGGTTTTCTATTCATCGATGCATTGGTTTTGATTAGGCTGAACTTAAAACGGTTTGACTGTAAACAAAATGCGGTCAATATTTTGTTTTATTTTTGTACTAGCTGTTCCCGCGCGCTTCGCTTCGCCTTAAAAAGTTTTCCCGTGGAAATTCCGGGATAAAAAGTAGCCTATGTTCTTTCCCAGGGTCTAGACCGTATATATACCAAATTTCATTCAAATCCGTTCAGTAGTTTTGGCGTGAAAGGGTAACAGACAGACAGACAGACAGACACAGTTACTTTCGCATTTATAATATTAGTTAGGATTAGGATGAGACACACGACACACTGTTTTGTTCATAGGTATATACATATATTATATCGTTTATCTAAGCGTGCCACGTAAAAATGGTTTGATTAATTTGAAAATAAGTAGGTAGGTATAGTGCGACAAACTTATCTGTTCCGGTGACAGCGAACTAAAGTGATCCATATACAGGGTGGCCCAAAGAGTGACGTCCAAAGGAAAATGTTCGATTCCTTAGGTCAAGGGGTAGCCAAATCACCCCCATGTATGTTCAGCAATTTTTTGTAGTTTAGGAGTTATGATTTTTTTAACTAATTTTCTACGAAAATCGACCTCAGTGGATCAATTATGTTTTATTATTTTTTTGGATAATTTTTTTAAATTATTTTTTATTTTTGTGTCATCCTCTTAAGTTGTTCTTTTAACCATAAAAGTTTCAGCTTCCTAGCTGTAATGTAAGTTAGTTATTTTTATATCGAAAGTTTAAATTATATCATCGAGCTAGACTGTTCTGAATTTTCTACTTGAAATTAAAAATTGAACTAGATATTCTCATGGTCCCTTATTAATTTTAAAAACTCCGCAAGGTTCCAATATAACATAAAAATAAAAATAAACTGTTGCTTAATGGGGTATTATTTGCAGAAAACAGCCTTCAAAGGTATTTGGGTGGAAATTACCTAATTAGTGAATTGTTTCAGAAAGTTGAAAGATTCCTGTTATGTCAGTACTAAGGACTAATTCAGTTAGAAAAAATATCAAATTAAAGGGAAAATAAAATTATTTACTATTCTTTTTTATTTAAGTTACATTTTTGAATGTAAATTCTTAGTAAAATGTTTAAGTCTGAGTTGTAAGATTTATGAGATAATTGTATTATTATACTAAGTAAATAAACTCAAATAATTATTTTACACATTTATTCACAATAAATTTTCAAAATGGCGACCTCCCACAGCAATACACAACCTACATCTACGCAAGAAATTTTTTTTAAGTTGCCTATACGCTTCTCTGTTTCATTCAGATGTCACTTTTTGACAGATGTCACATTTTTGAGAAAAGTTACTTTTTTGACATGTTTAACTTTTTGACAGATTTCATATTTTTTACATTTGTCACTTTTTTGACTTTTTGAAAATTTCTTGCGTAGATGTAGGTAGTGTATTGCTGTGGGAGGTCGCCATTTTGAAAATTTATTGTGAGTAAATTTGTAAAAGAATTACCTATTTGAGTTTATTTATTTATTATTAATAATACAATTATCTCATAAATCTTACAACGCAGACATAAACATTTTAATATGAATTTACATTCAAAAATGTAACTTAAATAAAAAATAATAGTAAATAATTTTGTTTTCCCTTTAATTTGATACATTTTCTAACTGAATTAGTCCTTAGTAATGACATAACAGGAATCTTTCAACTTTCTGAAACAATTGACTAATGCGGTAATTTCCACCCAAGTACCTTTGAAGGCTGTTTTCTGCAAATAATACCCCATTAAGAAACAGTTTATTTTTATTTTTATGTTATATTGGAACCTTGCGGAGTTTTTAAAATTAATAAGGGACCATGAGAATATCTAGTTCAATTTTTAATTTCAAGTAGAAAATTCAGAACAGTCTAGCTCGATGATATAATTTAAACTTTCGATATAAAAATAACTAACTTACATTACAGCTAGGAAGCTGAAACTTTTATGGTTAAAAGAACAACTTAAGAGGATGACACAAAAATAAAAAATAATTTAAAAAAGTTATCCAAAAAAATAATAAAACATAATTGATCCACTGAGGTCGATTTTCGTAGAAAATTATTTTAAAAAATCATTACTCCTAAACTACTAAAAATTGCTGAACATACATGGGGGTGATTTGGCTACCCCTTGACCTAAGGAATCAAACATTTTCCTTTGGACGTCACTCTTTGGGCCACCCTGTATAATTATTTACTAATGAATTATATATTAATATAGATTAGATGGGTTTATTAAAACTGCAAGCGTGAATTAACACTACGGGCAAACGTAAAATCTTATAAAATGAAGAAATATTAGACATTTACGTGAGCTCTCACCGGAACAGATAAGTTTGTGGCACTGTATCCATTATGACTAACTGTTTTTTTTTTACATTTCTATGGTTGATTCCTGCCCCGTGTTAGCTGGATATCGCGTGACGACGCTTGGCGCCAGGCCAGGGGTCACTGTAGCTAGCAAAAAACTAACTAACGAGAGCTGTCGTCAAATCGGTACGCTTAATACCATAGAGTTGTGGCTAGCAACGCTTCGAAGTGTAGGAAAAACGATGTTCAGGGCTTCTGTGAACTCTACAGAGTGTTGCAAAAAGGGTATACCAACAAAGTTTCTATGGAAAAGGAAATATTTTTTTCGTGAATTTTCAAAACCCGTAGAAGTAAAGTTATTCAGGATGACCTCCTAATGCCGAGTTGCAGAAAGGGACTTTACGCTAATGTCGACATTAAATCTATGTCTGTCTCTTTCTGTCTGTATACTGTCAAAGCAAGGCAACAATACATTTAATGCCGACACATTAACTTAAAGATCCTTTCTGCAACTCAGCGTAAGTCACCCCCTTTTGGCTTGGCATACCCTTTTTGTTGTAGCACAACCTGTATATCGTTGCACTAAACGTACTGATTGTGAGACAATTAGCTGTAGTGACCCCCGGGGGGGGGAGTAGAAACGCATTGCGGTCACAGGATACGGTGCTTTAAGGCGATGTAAATATTGATGAGAGCATAGAGCCATTCAATGTGACAACCGGAGTCAGACAGGGATGCTTGCTGTCCCCGCTTATCTTTATAGTGGTCATGGATGCAATCATGCTGAAAATCACCCACGAGAAAAATAGAGGTATACCATGGACAGCGTCATCACTGGAAGACCTAGACTTCGCGGACGACATCTGCCTACTGAGTAACACCCATGATGATATGCAGCGCAAAATTACAGCCTTGGATAAAACTGCAAACATGGCTGGCCTCAAGATCAGTAGAAAAAAGACAGAAGAAATGCGCGTGTGCAGCGATAACAACCCACCGCTCCTATTGGAAAACCACCGCATCACCCAGGCTACCGATTTCTGCTATCTTGGAAGCATCATCACCCCTCAGGGAGGAACAGAACGGGATGTCGAAAGTCGCATCAACAAGGCAAGGGGAGCTTTCTCGCAGCTAAAAAGCCTATGGAGGTCGTCCAACATATCTCGCACCACGAAAATCCGCATCTTCAACACAAATGTGAAGACTGTGCTCCTATACGGATGCGAGACGTGGAAGGTCACTAAGGGCATATCACACAAACTCCAGGTCTTCGTCAACAACTGTCTACGAACCATCATACGTAGACACTGGCCGGACACAATCACCAATGTCGAGCTATGGAAGGTTACAAACCAAAAGCCTATAAACATAGACATCCAAGAGCGGAAATGGCGATGGCTGGGCCACACACTGCGAAGACCTGATGACCATATCCCGAAAGTGGCCCTCCAATGGGAACCCCAGGGCGGTTCAAGACGACCCGGTCGACCAGCTCATACTTGGAAGCGGTCCATATACAGCGAGGCCCAAGAGAAAGGGAAGTCGTGGACAGAGCTCAACTTGCTGGCCCACGACAGAGAAGGATGGAAGCGCCTGGTGTCAGCCCCAGACTCCTCGGAGGAGTAACGGGATTGAAGAAGAAGAAGAAGAAATATTGATGACGGTACCGATCGATTCTGCAAGAAAATTTATGAAATTTTAACAAAAAATCACCTAGTATTTTTTTGCCATACAGCACGTAATCCCAATCTTTCAGGCATTCTTAAGTTACATTTCTTAAGTAAAAGAAGGGAAAATTGTAGTAAGTATTAAATTTTGTGAAATGTAAGTTATTAACTACTACCAAGTTTCACAATTTCCTACAAACGTACAAACAATAAAACCGACACAAATCGACTTTTCAATGAAACAGTAAAAACTCAGGACTAAACTGCGTCATGAAAATTGCAAATATTTGTTCTGAAATCGAAATATTTTTCATGCTTTTTCGTACGCAAATATTCGAACAGAGATTTCAAGTATTCTGTTGGAGAATTTTAACTGAGATTCGGTGGCGATGGCCGAAATGCGGAATTCTGAGGCCTCAGTATGAACAATCCATACATACTTACAAATTCTCACGGCTGTAATCCTTGAAGGGGTAGTCAGAGATGACTCGCAAGCGAGCCACCCGCTTTCTGCTGTTATAGAATGAGTTAGAGTGAGAACAACCATCGTCATGAACATTTAAAAACACTAAAAACGTGTAAAACTTCAAGCGGTGTTTTTAAGAGTGTGCGGACAGCATACGACCGACAATCGTTTACTCGTGCAATAGTGTGTCCTGCAAAATGTCTGCCAGAAATAGTACCTATGTGTTTAGCTGAAAGGTTAATTGGCCGGATATAAAAAAGTCAGTCGTGTGCATCCATACTTCTGTATTAAGTCAAGCGTATGAAATATTTAGTTTAAGAGTGAACGCAGAAGTTAGGGCAGAGAAAACTTACTGTTCTTTTTGGAGCTTCAGTAAAAAAAAAAACAGTTCTAGACGGTCCCCGCAGTACCTACCTCTAACATCCGTCGATTTTTCACCGTTCACAGTAGATTGAATTACGTCCACTTCAGTTGCTTTAATAAGTTTTCTCAATGCATACTCCGCTGTGCATCTGTTCGAATTTTATCTTCTTTTCAACTTGCACCTTTCTTAAGAACTTGGAACGGAGTTGAGACGTGAAGAATGTCATGTCTTCAATGGTATAGAATCTCATATTTCCAAATGAAAACGAATAAAAATCAAACTACACTAATAAAAATATTATGGGTAGGTAGTATTGAGTACCCGAGACCGCATTGTTCTATGGGTTGTTGGTATTTTATAATACCTAATTTCGGCTAGTGTTGGTTGGTGACTTTTTTAACTTGACTTCAACACCACTCCACCACTTTAACAAAAGTGTAAGAGAAATTCCAGAAGAAGTAGGTATATTTTAAACCAATAACATTAGTTCACACAATGTGTGTAACGATTGTGTAATGTGTTAGGCTGTGCAAACAAAAATTATTATTTTTATAATTGAAAAAAAAAAAAACGCAACGTAATTTTATTATGGTAACTAATTGCCTGCCTATGTCATGTTCCGTAAGAGTCAGATCCATTTTGAGAGCATCCTGTCGCACAGTGCAGCACTTAAGTACTAAAATGATTAAATTTAGTTTGGTCACTTAAATTCACCATCAAACAGAAGTCGCTTTGACGACGTGCGCACAGCTCTTTCACTTTTATAGTGGTTCACGAACTTAGTTAAAACGTTGACTTTTATCTCAAGTGGCTCATACTTAGCTTTAGATTTTTATTTTGATAAAGTGAATCTCACTGGAAAATAGAAGAGTTTTTACTTTGCTATGTGTAATTTGTATAGTTTAATGTTTTTGTTACGAAAGATAAAGTCGACTAGTAGCGATTGCCATCAGATTTTTACAATAAAAATAAACTTAATGTACCAATACCTATATGTAGATTAATTACCCTCCATTCATCTCTTGTCCTTTATCTCATCTTTAAATGTTCTGGCCTAGGTACAATACGGAACTGCTATGTCACATTTATCACAGTTTTCCGCTAATGGTACTTTACAAAAAATACATGTAAAAACAAAAAGCACATTCCCCAAGCGTGGCAATATGTCAAGAGTCATTTAAAATGGCCAAAACAAGATAAATTACTCGCGAAACATTTCAAACGAAATTGTACGAAAATGAAATGAGAGCGCACGCTGAAAATACGAATAAAATATACATAATGGTGTCCTGTAGTAGTACTGCGAGGGCGACCATCCGTCGAGGATTTGCGGAAAATGAAACTGAAAAATTTACCCGCTAACGATTGCATTTTGCCCGTGAAAATCATTACAACTGAGGTATACTCTCAAACTCTTACACGCTGACATAATAATTATGAAAACGGCAATGTTTTTGAATTGTTTATAACCAAGTTTCCTTTTAAATAGTATGGAGGAGTAGATAGTATGGATGTGGCGACATCTATAATGAATACGCGCAAGCATAGAAGTCAAGATATAGATCCTGCAAAGAGATATCAAGGACGACCAACAGATGGCATGGAAGAGTGAAAGCAAAAATACCAATTCCTACATCGCGGTATCTAAGAATTACAGCTAATCAGTATATATACAGAATCCCGACATGAAACCGTCGGGCAGTTGCCCACCAAGCTTTTTTAGCTTGGTGGTTATAGTATCATGGTCATACGTGTGCGGATAAAAAAAACTTCACCCACGACCCGAATTTATACGTGGATGAATT
Organism: Plutella xylostella; assembly: GCF_932276165.1. Taxonomy (NCBI): domain Eukaryota; kingdom Metazoa; phylum Arthropoda; class Insecta; order Lepidoptera; family Plutellidae; genus Plutella; species Plutella xylostella. Next base: position 1,001,478 of record NC_063984.1, on the reverse strand, counting down.
TCGTCCATGTAAATAAATTAATTGCTTTATTGTATTTTCATTACAGTTCGGGCTGCCTGTTCAGTTCGCTTTCAGTTCATTATTTCAGTTTATTTACGAATAATCCGAATAAGTCACTGATTGGCTGTGCGTTAACTCCGATGGAAAAAGAATGGTTTTTTGGAGTTGTCCGAAATAAGCTAAACGATATAATATTCAAAATGACTTCACTAATATCACAGCTAATACAATACAAAACATAATTTTATTGTGAGTCAAGAATCCCACGGGAACATTCCCGGCCTTGTAAAACAAAACAAAGTGCCAGGAAAAGGAACAATCTGCCCTTCTCAAGCAGCATTGTCACTTCATCTCGCGAGCAATGGAAAAGTTCCAGTGACACCACATCATGGAACGGCAATGACAGGTGAATTTTTTTCATTTCTCGTGAGTATATTTCGTTGAAGAACGTAAATCCAAGACTCATGGCCACCGTACACAGGTAGGGCCGTGTATTTGCACCGCAGCTGTAACTGAAGTGTCCTCGAGCCCAGTGCAAGCAAGAGTGTAGTGTTGTGACTCTTGGCTCTTCACAAAATATGCGGATTTCTGCTCGTATATTTTCACGCGGCGGCCGCTCTGGCTGGAACCCTGGACTTACCCGGAACCCGGACCATAGGCAATATTTTCAGATAAGTATATATAATAGTGTCAAGTGACTCTCACCAACTAAAGTCTGTTTTTTAAACTCAGATACTAAAATGACAGGTTCTGATCGGTTCATCAACAGTCGATCAAGTGACGAGTCGTTCTATTGGCGCCGACAATCGACTGTTGATTTACCGTTCCGAATCCAACATTTGAGTACTTATCTGAGATTAAATAACAGACTTTACCTACTTTTTAATGACTGTCAAATTTGACTTAGGTAGCTCGTATGATGGCCCCTGTAGTAAAAATTCGACCAGAAGATATTAAATTGTTCTTTATACATGTATTTGCTATATTGACCTTATTTTGTCTGAAATATTGATATAAAATTCCTGTTGATTGAAACATTATACAATCGTATCTAAATGTCTCTCCAGTAAAATGAGGGGCTATTCGGCAATACGATTTCAGAGATACTGTGGAAATTCGGTTTAGAATTGCCCCGCAGCTGTGGAGAGGAATGACAACAATTGATTGACGCGAGGGCGCATGCACAAAGCTCGCTAGATGAAATATCGCTTTCGAGACGATGTGTGTTTCCGAAGGTTGCTACATTTTCCGCTTGTCAAAATTGTACAGCTGAAATATGAACATGAAAATTATCAGTTTCTGATCAGGTTAACGTACTGACACGTTTAATTGGATAATACCAAATATTATGTAGGTAAGAAAGAATAGGCTATCGTCTTTGGCAACTTGTTGTGTTTTAGCATATTTTCTTCTTTGGCAACTAGTTGCGAGTCTTAGTTGCCAATGTGGCAGGAGGGTCAATTAGTCATACATTCATTCTATCAACGTCACAAGGTCACAACTACTCACAACCAACTAAAATGGAGCCACGAATAAAAAAAGGCTGATAAAACGAAAGGAATGTAATTACTTCTACAGCTCATTGCAAGAAACTAATTGAAAGAGGCCATTCCACACGCTGCAATAGAAAAATAACTTTAGTAGAAGTAGAGAAGTGGTCACTTGGCCAGTGTTATGGAGGTTTTACAAAGTAAGTGTGTATTAAAAATTTTCTTCGTGCAAAAGGCAACATAATAACATACATATTACATATAACATAGTATTTATAAATGATCGTGAGTTACGACTCTACGCTTTGATTAAATTATTAGTAAGATAGAGTACTCTTTATTTCTACATGAACAGGAAAACTTAATAAAAAATACAAGTTGCAGCTTCTTATCACCTAAAGAGATCTCCGGTTGAAAAGCTTTGGTTGGACATAGAGATATAGATTGGGTACACTGTATTTAAAGGAATATACTTTATTTTAATTTACTAAACACTAACAGAACTAAAATATACTGAATAAAGAATTCAGCTACGCTAAGCTTAATCCAAGCACCACACATCACTTTTTTCAACTTAATTTATTTTCTTCTGAAAGGTAAGTATGCAATATTTAACAGGGAAAATAAAAAATAAGAGCCAAAACATTCAAGTTTCTTGGATTAAGTTTTAAGCACTGTAGACGTATATTGTTAGTTAACAAAAAACCATCATTTCAAATGATTTATTATTATCACAAATGCATGAGATAGCTCATTCAACAAGGAAATGGCGAAACCAGCAATTCCGCTATAGTTGAATTAAAAGTTGGAACCTAATTGCCAACTTCGCAACTGGGTTTAGGCAAAAGGTTAAAAGTTAAATCGCTTGCATTTAGCGCAGTATACTATCTTAGTTTGAAACTAGGATTAGGTTTCCTCACATGAAACTAGCAAGGAGCAAACATGAGAATAGTTAAACAGGGTTAGAATTTATCATTGTATTCCCGTTGGCAGGTCATTAAACCCAGCATACTGAGCAACTTTAACTATAGATCTGACCCTGAAATCACGAAAAATTTAATAGTTGTTCCAATAGGTAGGTTCTAAACATAAATACCTACCTACACACCTAAAATGTCTCACGATTTCAGTGTTGGCCTTACAATGAAAGTTGCTACGGAGAATACGAAGGGCAGTAGAGGAATAAAGAATAAAATCTTGTCGCCTCATCTGAGAGGCCGTGGGTTCAAATAGCGACTGGCACGTACCAGTGAATTCTTAAAAAATGAGGAATTAAAGGGTAACTATGCCACTGTGAAGGAAAACACACTAAAGAAACCGGCACATGAAAGGTTTGCACATCTCATTGTGTGAATCCACCAACCCGCAGTGAACCAGCGTGGTGCTAAAAGGTCCAAGCTTAAGATGACAGTTTAGACCTTAAGGGGATATGAGCCAATGTTCCATTCGAGAGATCCAGGTGCAGGCACTTACACCACCACAGATAATAGAATAGAATAGAACGTTATAATGATAAAATTCATCCCTGTATAGAGGATATTAAGATGCAACTGTAGCCTCAATTTGTGCATGAATACGGAACTACTATTGTTCTAAGTTGAGCCGAATTTGGCAGACATTTGGTATTCAAGTCATGTTTGTGGTATTACTTAAGGGTTGGAGAATTGGGATTACGATTGAAGCTGGATAAATCGAATTTATTCTTAGTATCAACATATTTTATAGCGATAAGTTTGAAATATTGTCAAATTGTTATTGAATAAATTTATCACAATATATATAATATATAACTTGCAAAAAGTTATTATCATTGGATCGCTCTTTTTGCCTGAAATAATTAGTAAATAATTAATTGTTGTAACGAGAATAATAATTATTTCGTACAGAAACTCGAGAGAGGCCTGTGTGTTAATGAACAATGCAAGCTTTAAACTACGTAATAATGTTTTTGTAAAATATGCTTCATTACTATTATACATAAAGATTTTGCAATAAATCTACCTTATTCTTTATTGAATTATACAATAGTATATAAATAAAACAATCGTATGTACAAAACATGAACAAAAGACCCAGGGGGATCACACTAGCTTCCGAAAACCAAATTTTTGGAGCACTGCGGCTTTGGAGGACCTCTCCTCGTTGTTAAAGTTACCAATTGCATATCCATCCTAGTTCGTAGTTTTTTGTCAATCTAGTGTAACCTTCCAGGACCAGACCACGTATAACCCGGCTATGTCTGGTAGGACGTGACCGGCGATCTAAGTGTGGCCAAGACAAAACGGCCCTAGGGCGTCTTCGGTCAAATCAAGCAAAACCGGATGAATTTTAACCCTATGAATAAGAGGATGGATGTTTTTATTATTCGTATTCCCTTGCTTCTTAGCGGGATTCCTAGCAATTCTTATTTTTTTTAAATATGTAATACTATGATAAACGGTCGATGTGGTTGCGATATACAGCCACACATTATTTACTTATATGTAGGTACACATAGATAATAAACTGAAAGTGCATAAATGTGAGAGTAAAGAGTACGGTGCTATGGTCGAAGGTTACCGCACACCTTAATTTGCAGGTTGGAGCTAGGTGATTCGTGATATTATTATAATCACTGCAACACGACATACACGTAAATTATGAATATAGAAAGATTCAGAAAGTTTTTTCGATAAGCTAAATAATATGAACTGCACACCACAGTCGTTAATTTGTACTAATTTATTCCCATGCGGGGTAGGCAGAGGTACATTGCTGCACCTACTTTTCGCCAGAGTGTTGTGTTAGTCCCAATGTTATAGGGGGCGGGCCTATTGCCATTTTACTGGCCCATCCAAGACCCGAGAACAAATATCTGTGTTTAAACAAATATCTGCCCCAGCCGGGAATCGAACCTGGGACCATCGGCTCAGTATTAGTCAGGGTCACTAACCACTACGCCATTCGGTCGTTAATTTAATTATGTAAAAATGCAGCTATAAATTTAATATATAGAATTCAGGAACTGCAGTTAGATAATTATTATGGTCAGATAACTTAAGTATGACACCGTACAAAAACACGGCAAACACCTCAAATTCACTATCGCTTTGGGAATGCTGAGTAGCCCTGAATTAGGCCTCCACCTTTTTAATAACCTCTGCAACTGTGGCCATTGTTGTACCATTGTACCTGTATAATCCTAACTAATATTATAAATGCGAAAGTAACTGTGTCTGTCTGTCTGTCTGTTACTCTTTCACGCCAAAACTACTGAACGGATTTGAATGAAATTTGGTATACATACGGTCTAGACCCTGGGAAAGAACATAGGCTACTTTTTATCCCGGAATTCCCACGGGAAAACTTTTTAAGGCGAAGCGAAGCGCGCGGGAACAGCTAGTAGAGTAAATAATTAACATCTGTACACTTAGATTAACGATATACGAACAAGATGATGTGTCACATACAAAAACAAAGCAAAAAAATTACCGCATTTTGCCTACCTTCACTACCATTATACCAATGAATAATGTCACAAATCTTTTAACCGAAGTAATTGAAAATAAGATCTCAGTGGCGAGGTGTCAGACAGAAGTGAGGTGTTTTTTGTTGAGACGTTTCTTTTCGCGTAGTTTCATCTTGTTCGTATATTGTTAATCTAAGTGTGTAATAGAGTAAATAATAAACATCTGGTACATCTCTTTTGTACTCTCCGCTCTTCCTCGTTCCCATCACGTAGAGGCTTTACGACGAGATAAAACCCCACTTTGTGAAAATAAAAAACTTTATTGGTTCTTTGTATTTCTTTATCTTTATACTTCGTAAACTCTAAATTAAGTTGGTATTTACGGTTTAACGGAAGGATGTGTATGTGAAAGCTGTTCAGCGTTCACCATCATAATAACGACACTAGTAAGTCTTATAAGTACAGTGGTTGTTTTTCAGATCAACAAATATAAAAAATTACATTAATGCTACTATATATTGTCATGATTAAACTATAGGTAATAAAGTGTATGAATATAAATAAGTGGAAATACCACGATAAAAGAAAATTGTGTCCCATTTAGTAGCATCAACTAGTATTATCTTTGTTTACACCAACAAAAATTTAAAATGCTAATGCGACATCTCATTACAGTTTTACATCATCGTTCTGTGCGGCGGACTTCAGTGAAATTTGCTTAAATCACCCATCGTCATACAGAAGCCACGAGGGTTACACTAGTTTAAGAAAAAACGAACGGAAGAACGAAAAAAAATCCAGTGATAATAGCATCAAATAACTCCTAAACGGGAAAGACTATCTTAATTACGCCTCCTGAAATATAAACTTCAAGTCATTTTAACGGCGCATCAAAATATAAATCACCAACTAAAAACGTAAACATTGTGTTAATTTTCAAATGTGATAAAATTGAATGTTGTTAAAGAATGTGTATCAGAATTTTGTGGGTTTCATTGCTCTCGAGTGTACAGACACGTCACGAGAGAGGGGTCCCGAGGTTTCCTACGGTTTGACAGCTGAATGGTGTAGTGGTTAGTGGTGACCCTGACTGCTATGCCGAAGGTCCCGGGTTCGATTCCCGGCTGGGGCAGCTATTTGTTTAAACACAGATATTTGTTCTCGGGTCTTGGATGTGCCCGTAAAATGGCAATAGGCCCGCCCCCTATCACATTGGGACTAACATAACACTCTGGCGAATAGTGGGTGCAGCAATGCACCTCTGCCTACCCCGCAAGGGAGTACATTAGTACAAGGCGTGAGTGCGTGTTTTTTTTTTTTTTTTAATAGAGATATTTGTACTCGGGTTTGGATATTGTTATTTATATTTAGTATGTATCTACCTATGTACCTATTTGTGTAGATATATCAGCTGTCCGACACCCATAACACAGGTTCTGCCTAGCTTGGGGTCGGATGGCCGTGTGGGAGGTGTCTCCACATATTTATTTACATATTTATTCCTAAGCTAGAGTGGACCCCGTGTTTAGACTCCGCGATCTGAATACATTTAGCGGGATAAGTCCTTGAACTTTACCGTAGAAAAAAAGACTTATTACATATTCTATTGGCTTAAAAGCCTGACAGGAATAAAAAGGGAGTTTTAGGTACTTTTCAAGGTGGACCCTTGGATTTTTGGAATAAATAAGAGCAAAAAACCGCAATGTAGATGGCAAACGGATTTGACTACTTTCACCGCGGTTCCAAAATCTAATTCAGCTTTAGTGTTTGTCACCGACACACTATAAGAACAAGATGAAAATGGTTGACGACTGTAGGGTTACCACGGCTGACACATTAGCAATGAGGTCTTTTCAGGATGACATTTTTGTAGAGAAAAAAAAGAGATTCTAGGGGATATGCAAAAAGGTTCCACTCGATAGTATAAAGTGAAGTCAGCCTATGAATTCAACGCGCTACCAAGTCATCCCAAGTCGCCGTGGGTGAGGCGGACACTTCTCAAACCAATTGAAAGTTCATAACAAATCGATACAAATATCGTCCCGCCGATAACTTGTTTAATTTTGTTTCGAAAACATCCTCCGACAGTCCTCACGGCTGCATGGTTTTATATAGTCATAGGTTATATTTATTGATCGAATGGATAAAAATATAGATGTTACAGTTTAAACTCGCCATTTGAAAAGAATGTCTAATATTACGTTTTTGCCGAAAGGTAGAGACTATCATTCCCCATGCTGCATGGTTATTGTCCTTTCTTTTGAACTACGAGTTTTGGAAACTTCACTATATTATTTATACTGTGATTACAGTACTACTTAAATTTGCATTCTGGTAAAAGATACTAGTAGAAGTATGAGACACATGAACTCTCGACAGGAATACCAGTACCTCTAGTACGGATTTACGAAAACGAAAAGTTTAGGTTTTCCTCAGACATCTGCATACAATTATCTGTCAAAAGTTTGATGATAGTTTCTACTCGAAGCGCCAATTTTAATGCGAGAAAACGATATATTTTATAGTTCTCTACAAACTAAGTATCAAACCCATACTAGAATTACAGAAGCAAGGATGCCGAACATACTCGGGTCCCAATTTTCACTCTTTTCATGTCAAGAAGAGGAAATGCAAGATAGTCCCAACCGATCTGCGGCTGACAGTTACCGACATTGTGTCTGCCGCCAGCTAGCAGCTTCACCAAATAAAATGGAAGTAACGGAGAATTCACGCTGTTTTTTAAAATATTGATTTTTATGTATTTTACTTAAGATATATTAAGTAGATACAAACCTGGAGCAATCTCTACGAAAGAATTTCTCAATATAAAACTGCTTTCCTCAACTTTGCGATACAAAGACAAAGGGTACAAACTAATATGTGTTCATATACTCGAACCTGTTTGTATTTTTAACTGACATAGATATATTATGCCGGCTTTATGGCGCTTTATGCTAAACAGGATGTTACAAAAAGGATTGTGAGTTGAAATAGGAAGTAGTTATTTTAAAAAGTCAAATATTCTGTTAAATAAGGAAACTGTCAGACCATTACTTCATTCCACTACTGAAATAATAATATTGCAAGCGCATTTAATTTATAATCCTAGAATTTCGTAAGTATAAGGATAACACATATTTAATTACATTAATTTCAAAAGCTCGTCTCTCTAAAATCTCCTGGTTTTTCTTAGTAGAACGTCAGTCTCGTTTCTGTAATTACAATTTCATCTTTATGTACCATGCAGAACGAAGCTTTGAGCAATATAGCGTGGAACCTTTGTTAGTTTAAGCTTATTTGAATATCTTGCTCGTACGATGTTCCTTAGTTATTTAATTAAGTCTAGAGTTTTAAACGCTTATACATTATATCGTCAAGCAAGCAGTCCCTTCCAAAATTGTTTAAACATTTATTTGAAAAAATACGTATAGTATAGTATTGTTCTGTCACTTTTTGGAAAAGAGTTATAATTAAGTATGTTTTCTTTAATTGGCGGCGCCAGTTAGCCCTAGTAAAACTGCCTTAATTATCTACCATTGTAGCATTAACAACTATAATTATGTAGGTACTTATAGGTAATTAGGTACTGTTCCAATACAAATGTCATAAAGAGTTTAGTTACTGTAGGGTTAATAAACGTATATTGTACAGAGGTTCAAAACTTCCAGACATATTGAAGTGGAGCTTCAAAATTATGTTGGTGAAATTTACCGGTTTAAACTAAGATTTACAATATACGAACAAGATAGTCTGTCACAAACAAAAACAAAGCAAAAAACTGTCCGCATTTTAATTACTGTCAAACCGTTTTAAGTTCAACCTAATGACAACCATTGTACCAAGTAATCCTAATCCTAACTAATATTATAAATGCGAAAGTAACTGTGTCTGTCTGTCTGTCTGTCTGTCTGTCTGTTACTCTTTCACGCCGAAACTACTGAACGGATTTGAATGAAATTTGGTATACATACGGTCTAGACCCTGGGAAAGAACATAGGCTACTATTTATCCCGGAATTCCCACGGGAAAACTTTTTAACGCGAAGCGAAGCGCGCGGAGAAAGCTAGTAAAGTCATAAATCTTCTAACGGACCTAATTCAATATGAGGGCTCAATGGTACAAGTAAAAGTAGGGTTATTATTTGTCGAAACGTTTCTTTTGCACTGAGTCTTCCCCTTGTTCGTATATCGTTTATCTAACGGTTTAAATAAACCTGCACAGTGCACTTGTCAGGAGCAAGCGCCAACTATTTCAACGATGGTTCTTAACTCGTATATTGTAAGGGTTGTATTTGAGCTACACTACATAATTATACTTACTTCCATCTGCTCAAGTTTTGGAGTGTTTTGTGGAACGATATTTTCGCTTCAACGCCCAACTGCAGAGTTTAGCGGTAATATGCTTAGATTAATAATATACGAAACAAATGGAGTATCAGTGCAAAAGAAACGTCTCAACAAATTAAATAATAGAAACAAATAAATATGTGGAGACATCTCACACACGGCCATCCGACCCCAAGCTAGACAGAACCTGTGTTAAGGGTGTTGGACAGCTGATATATCTACACAAATACATAGATAGATACATACTAAATATAAATATCAACACCCAAGACAAATATCTGTCTTTAAACAAATATCTGCCCCAGCCGGGAATCGAACCCGGGACCTTCGGCATAGCAGTCAGAGTAACTAACCACTACACCATTCAGTCGTCAAATTCTACGACAGAGCTCTTATTTTGTAATTTGTTCGGTTAGAAGATTTGTGACTTTATTCATTGGTTGTCTTAAAACGGTTTATTAGTAAAAAAAATGCGGATATTTTCCACCATCTTGTTCGTATATTGTTAATCTAAGTTAGCATGCCAAGTTCAAGTAATGGTTGCAGGTACACGAACTAAAGGTTCAATGACCTCTCTGTGAAGGGTTGGCTGGTCTGCAAATTAATGTGTTATACCCGAATATTAAGCACCTGTGCTATTTTGTTCACTTACTGAATAAAGTCGATGAGGATTTTTAAGCTGCTATTGAAAATATTATATACTTTATAAAATACCTATGTACTTGCCATTCCTGAATATAATTGTTGAGAAACCATTGGCTGCTAAAGAAAACCCTTATATTTCATGCGATACCTAATACTTACCTATTTTAAGAAGAAGTAAGGCTAAAGAGGTACATACATTATTGGAAGTTCTAGGTTGATGAACAATAATTTTCTTCGGATGGTGCCGCCAATTTATTTTGACGGGGTTCATGTACCCTATAGTGATACGGTCAGGAATCTTGGCGTTATTTTTGACAAGTTTCTGACATGGAGTCCTCAGCTGGAGGCGGTTAGCCGGAGGATGTTTGCTTCCGGGGGATCACTTCGAAGACTACGCAATTTCCTTCCTACCTCCACCAAAATTGCTTTAGCTCAATCACTCCTTCTTCCCGTTCTTGACTACGCCGATGCCAGCTATCTTGATCTCACTGAGGAGCAACTTAACAAGCTTGAGCGTCTTCAAAATTATTGCATACGATTCATATTTGGCTTAAGAAAATATGACCATGTATCTGTATTCCGACAAAAACTCAAGTGGCTCCCAATTCGTCTTCGACGGAATACTCACATACTTTCACTACTTTATTCGGTACTGTTCAATCCTTGTTCCCCAACATACCTTAAGGAGCGTTTTGAGTTGAGATGCTCCACACACAGCCGCTCACTACGTTCATCTCATAACTTTCGCCTTCATGTTCCCTCTTGCACCACGGTGTTTTATGAGGGTTCCTTCACTTTTCAGGCTGTTAAATTATGGAACGATCTGCCCATGGAAATCAGACTCGCACCCTCTCTACCATCCTTCAAAAACAAGCTCAGACAGCATTACTTAAATTTAGCTTATCCAGATTAGAATAAACCAGCATAATATATATATATATATATATATATATATATAGATATTTATTTATGTATGTATTGTATTATTACATATAAGGTCTAGGTATATAATTATTAATAGCTATGTAGGTTTAAAGTATTTACATATGTTCATAATATATTTAAGTATTATTGTATGTAGGTATTTACACATTGTTCATAGTAATTATGTTGTATTTTCTCTTGTCTTGTCACACGTTACCCCTTTCTTTATACTTTATATTTCCTTTCAATGTGGTTGTCTGGAAGAGATTACTTTTAGTAATAAGGCCGCCAATTGTACCATTTTTCTTTTCTATGTTTGTGATACTATTTCGTTTTGTGTGCAATAAAGTGTATTTTATCTTTTTATCTTTTATACATCATTCTGAAAAACTGTAGCTACTCCTCGCAAATTTTTCTAAAAATATGTTATCAATCTGTTACGTGACTTTTTACTATTGGCAGCATTTTTCTTCCATATGAACTGAAAAATGCGAAATATCACGTTTTTCTTTTTAACAGCCAAAACGTTTTAAAATATTATAAACACCTACAAGGAAACGAGAGTTCAAAGCCCTCTGGATCGATTAGACAGTTTCCATGGAGGCACTGGGACGTGCATGCCTCTGTGTCACCACGTCCGAAAGCCTGTGGGGTTATCGCGAGGTCAACTCAAGGGGCCTGGCCCCCTATCGCAAACTTGTTTTGCTTTGACAACGATTTACGAGTTCAAATTGTATTTTTAATCTGACAAAGTAGTAGACGTTAGTGTTACTTCGTTTTGACTTCGCGATAACCCCGCTGTATCGGGGCATGCAACACCAAAATTCATAAGCTGTTAGTTTTACTGTTGAAAACGTCAATAGTTGAGTAGAGACTGAGTATGGAATGCAGCCCCGCGATTGGCTGAATTTATATACAGTTAGATTTACTCAAGTGAGAAACGGGGACATTACTAAGCAAAGTTGGTTTTTGATATTATCAATGTAGGTATTGTGTAGGTATGGTAGGCAGCGCATTTTGAATGGCAATTTCTTAAGTGCTAGGTGTGAACCAGTCGCATACGACAAGTAAACAGGGGGGTTTAATGTGTTTTTTCATAACTCATATTCTGAAAGTAGGTGAGAATTTCCTGAAAAGAGGTATGAACATGTTTCTTTTCATGCCGAGGGATGTTGGCTTTCTTATTATGTAAAATTCGATAAATATAAATGATCATGAATTTCCAGTATTTTCGTACTATGTCACTGGAAATTGTTGCTCGTGAGTGTATAGGTATTTATTTATTTATTTATCCTTTTATTACAGAATTTACAAAAGTATATGGACCTACAATCAAGTGGACTTAATACTAAGAGCATTCTCTACCAGTCAACCTGCAGGAGGTTCAGGAGCAGAAAGTACCATTTATTTGTACATAAAACAACTCATAATTACTACTGGTTACATAACTTATTAAAACGTCAATAGTTGAGTAGAGACTGAGTATGGGATGCAGCCCCGCGATTGGCTGAATTTATATACAGTGAGATTTACTCAAGTGAGAAACGGGGTCATTACTAAGCAAAGTTGGTTTTTGATATCAATATAGGTATGTATGGTAGGCAGCGCATTTTGAATGGCAATTTCTTAAGTGCTAGGTGTGAACCAGTCGCATACGACAAGCAAACAGGGGGGGTTTAATGTGTTTTTTCATCACTCATAATCTGAAAGTTGGTGAGAACTGCCTGAAAAGAGGTAAGAAAAGGTTTCTTTTCATGCCGAGGGAAGTTGGCTTTCTTATTATGTAAAATTCGATAAATATAAATGATCACGAATTTCCAGTATTTTCTTACTATGTCACTGGAAATTGTTGCTCGTGAGTGTATAGGTATTTATTTATTTATTTATCCTTTTATTACACTATTTACAAAAGTATATGGACCTACAATCAAGTGGACTTAATGCTAAGAGCATTCTCTACCAGTCAACCTGCAGGAGGTTCAGGAGCAGAAAGTAACATTTATTTGTACATGAAACAACTCATAATTACTACTGGTAGTTACCTAACTTATTATAACACATTGGTATACCTACGTACCAAGAGCGGTGTATTCATAAATATTGAAATTCTGGACTAGGAAAACTTTCATAACAACATGTTTGAACAGGCTCCATGTAACAAAGCTTAAAACATAACAGCAAAGCTTTTAATGTACTTTGTACGAAATATTATAACATTTCACTGTGGATAGGTTTAAATTCTTTATATCTCTGCATATAGGGGGTTGGTTTAAAAAGAGGTAAAGAGACGACAATCTAAACACACTTTTGGATACTCCTAAAAAAAATTGTAGTCACTAAGATGACTAAACAGTTCAGAGTCCAAGAAAGTTTGGATAAAATTTTAATTTCGCGAATTTTCAAAAGTTTTCCACTAACTATTAGAAAGCTTTTTATAACTTATTTTTTATGTGTCCCTCTGCTAAGCAAAAACATCCATGTCTAGAGCACGTGTAACTTTTAACCCCCTTTTTGCCAAGGGGTAAAAAAACCCGACAGAATAGCGCATCTATTACGTAATGTTGGAATACCCTTGTACAAGCCATTCGATCCATATATTGTTCTCTTCAAGTACAGTCATGTACAAAAGTACACTTAATCAAGCCGATGGAATCGAGCGAGTAGGTGCTATCGTTCATTAGCCGTTCGCGGTGTATCGTCGGGTAGAAAAGTGGTTTAAAATACAATACTGAGGGCATATCACGGGTTAAAGTGGCAATGCAAACATACTACTACACAAACATATGAAATAAGAATAGCGCCAACTTAGTCACTTTTGGAACTAACAAATTTGTTTTACATTTTGACAGTGACAGTTGACGATACGCAACGTAAACTGGGGTTCGACAATTAAGTAAGTTTATAAAATATTATGATTTTGAGCATACTACAAGAACAATTAATTCGATCAATGTATTGTTCCAAGTTGGAAATTCTTAATTTATGGAAATTTTGGGATAACATTATTTATTAGATACTGATACGGAATGACTGCAAGTATGGCCAGCTGTACCTACGAGTACATTAATATTATGTTTACTGGTCGATGATTATGATGGTGGTTTGTAAAAACGATAAATAGCATAGAACAACGCAAAATATTAGATTACCTACTACTACTAAAGTGTATAACTACACTCACGAATTAAATCATTAAGGCGTCATTAAGCTAGTCTTTTCCGAATGGGAGTATTTTGGTGCTATTGTCACTGGAACTTTTTCATTGCTCGTGAGTGTAGTTATACTTTTGTAGCTGACTGTACCAGCATTATGAAGTGCGCCGGCCCGCCCCCTGGCGGAAGTGATGGTGATAAGAAACGATGGGAGTGCCTGATTATGTGATCACAATTGCCTTCTACACATTGTCAGAAGACAAGTAAAGGGTGTTGCTTACTATACCCTTTTTTAACACCCTGTATAGATACACGTGATTCGTACCTACACCTTGCTATTTTATTTATACCCAGTACACGTTTCGTTGTTGTAGACCAATAATATACAAAAAGGCAATGAAAAAATTTAATTGAAAAAATCACCAAATTACTTCTAAACCACTTTTAAACGAAAAAACCTAACCTAAGTAATGACGTTTTCAGCAATATGTACCTAAGTACATTTTACGACGCATCATAATATTACTAACTACAAATGTAAATATTTTGTAAAAAAAAATCTATTAAATATTTTAAAAAATATGGTCCATTTGGAGTCTGCATTTTGTAAGTGGAACTGTTTCTTTGCACGTGAGTGTAGTGTAGTTCAATGATAAACGTTACTTAAGCTTTACTTCTTTTCGTGACAAACAGAGGTTGATTGCTGCGCTACTCTATTCAATAATTAATGAATTAAATAGTCGTTATTTTTTACCCGACTGCCGAAATAGGAGGGTAATGTTTTTAAAATATCTTCCCCGAATTACGATTTGATTCAATCCCGTGAAACAGAACCGGCTCAAAGTTTCAAAGTTCTGCGATATCCGGGCGCCTTATTAACTACTCAAATGACGTAACGGGTCCTCAGATACGACTTCGTGCGACACATGCCCCTCGTTAGATCCGCTGACAAAGGCTCTATGTGGCTCTATGTCGGGGTTATCACCTTTAATCCCATCTCCAGACGTTATTGTACGCTAAAATCATGCAGACATACCTTCTTACATCTGAAGGGTTGCTTTTAATTCAAAGTTCATTGTGAAGTTGAATAAGCCACATTCTTTCTGAAGGCCTAGCATGTTTTTTTATCTTACCGTGGGCTAGGTAGGAGACTATAAATTAAAAATTGCATTGTCTGTTTTTATACTCTAAGGGCTATCTTCATTATCATCAGCCCATAGTTGTCCACAGCTGGACGTAGGCCTCAACCATCCAACAACCCCCGCCACCTGCTGAAGGGAGTGTATGGAAGGGTCACAGGGTGTATGTGGGAATTAATTCGTGGTAGCTAGGTTTTCACACAAGCATGCGAATTATAGGCGACCTACCAACCAACTACTTATTTTTATTTATTTATTTTATTATTATTTAAACACTTTATTGTATGTATACACAAATTACATAGTTTAAAAGTACAAGAAAAAACAATACAAGTATATATATACAAAGGCGGACTTATCGGCTAAACGCGATTTCTTCCAGTCAACCTTTATGGTGTGGAAATAAAAGTAAGCCTATAACTCTTAAAATGAAATAAAATTAATAAATTTTAAATATAACTATTTTTAATTCAAACATAACATGAAATACATCTAATAATGAATTATAAAGGTCCTTCCACATTTTCTTACCTAGTATGTTTTAAATATTTTCGTACATTTAATTAGATTGCATTTTGTAAATGTCTTACAAAATTCATTTCTGTAAGAAGTTCTTCTTATTTTGCACAATGTAAAACGAGACGCGACAAGTAAAAACTTGTAAAACTTATTCTGCTTTTTAACTAAATAACCTTATTTAACTTTGACAAAACTGTTTACCAGACCTCGTTTATAAAAGGGTTCTTAAATAAAATACTCGTGTTGGTTTTAAACGAGCCGTGTTTGCAGGATTAACTTTTTAAGTAAACCTTAGTTTTGCCAACACGGTTTAAATAAATGTTTATACTAAACAAACTAAGTACATAAGATTATTTGGATATGTGCTTGGTACCGATAAATTTGAAATATAAATAAAATCGGAGGCAAATCAAATTTCATAAATTTAATTAAGGACGGTAAAATTACACCCTACATAAAAATAAAAAAAACACAACAAGCTCTATTCAACTGAATGTCTATATTTTCAGGCCAAGGTTGGCTTGTTTCAGAAATGAAATTCTCCCAGTATACTAAGAGTATTCAGTTACCCTTGTCCCTTCCACGAACTAGGTACTCAACCTTAAGACAAGCCAGTAAAGACCACAATCCAACAGTACCTCCTGAAGTCGAGAGACAATGTATGTGGATGGTTCTGGAGCTACGGGAGCATGATCTTTTGTGTAAAGAAAAGTTTGTTCTATGAGACATTAAGTATGTACTCGGACAATTGTATTATGAGTTTTTGAAACCATTGTTGTTTGTTTTTCTGTAAGGATATTAAAATTTCCGTGTACAATTATTTAAACGACATTAATTAAGACTTTGTTAAAGACGAAAATAAAATAAGTGTATTGTACATTTGCTAGGTTATCTGCGAGTTAGCTGTTATCGAGTCAACTTAACTATGTAACATATCTTAGGTACCTAAATTAACAAGTGGGAAACTGCCTTTACATAAAATATGTATTATAGATACAGAATATTTATTTGATTGTTACAAGCAAGTAGCTCTACGGTATCAGTTCCGACTACACACTTTCTGAAACACCTCATGCGACAAAATCTTCTCTAAGTGTAAAAACAATTTGATAAACACATTTAAAATGCTTATTTACTTATTCTCTATGTGGAAATGGCTGGCTTATCGTCACGAGTATTAAACTAATTAAGCTACTGGCATTAGCTGCGCAGCGCGCTTGCAAGGTGAATAAGGACTAATGAGTTTCTGCCGTGAAGGTTGCAATACTGTGGACGAAACTTTTTGAATTTAGCCTCTTTCGAGCGTCAGGGGAAATTGAGAGTGTTTATGTTTTAAAATAAATTATTGTTTGTTGTATTTTAAGGCAGGTGGCGTGTAAGTGTTCTAAACATCCGAATGAACCAATTGCCAACCTCACCTGCCCGTGGTGCACCCTGCTAAATAACAGACGAGGCTCTGGCGACCGGATGATGGCGGTGTCGCGAACCGCCATAATTATGGCGATCACGAATTGTCATGATACTATTCAATCATAGGTACATATTTAAGAGATGTAATATGAGGTTGTGATTCGTGTAGAATAGGCACAGGAAATCGTACCCTGCCGGACCGTCTCATATGGTAACGTTGTGCTCATATTTAAGAGATGTAATATGAGGTTGTGATTCGTGTAGAATAGGCACAGGAAATCGTACCCTGCCGGACCGTCTCATATGGTAACGTTGTGCTCATACTATAAGAAATGAAATTAAAATAAATACGAATATGCCAACTCTCACCGGGTGAATCAAATCGGTGCACTGTGGTAACACAGCCTATATTAAAACATTACACGCCAATCACATACATCCACTCTCATTGCCATTGCATTGCACTAAAGCTTCAGACTGCATAATATACGAGTATGTCAATAGCATCCTCACTTGCCCCGCCTCTTGGCTGAAGGCCGTAATACACGTACCTGCACTACGATGCACACGCGTATACGTTCACTATCATCAACTCATGCCCCGCGTCTTCGCTGAAGGCCGTAATGCGAGTACCTGCACCTCGATGCACACTCGCACACGTTTACTATCATCAACTCATGCCCCGCGTCTTCGCTAAGGGCCGTAATACGAGTACCTGCACCGCAATGCACACTCGCATACGATTACTGTCATTAGCTCATGCCCCGCGTCTTCGCTAAGGGCCGTAATACGAGTACCTGCACCGCAATGCACACTCGCATACGATTACTGTCATTAGCTCATGCCCCGCGTCTTCGCTAAGGGCCGTAATACGAGTACCTGCACCTCAATGCACACCCGCACACGTTTACTATCATCAACTCATGCCCCGCGTCTTCGCTAAGGGCCGTAATACGAGTACCTGCACCGCAATGCACACTCGCATACGATTACTGTCATTAGCTCATGCCTCGCGTCTTCGCTAAAGGCCGTAGTACGCGTACCTGCATCGCAATGCACACGTGCATACGTTTATCATTCTTTCATCATCTATCACTCTCTCATATCATGTTTCGTCACTATTAATGATTTATAAACATTAAATGTCGGTTCTGTAGATACCGACGAAGGGCCTCCAACCACCCCTTATAGCCCTCCCTGACCACACAGTATATTCTCTTCTCACTCTAGTTAAACATTTACCCAAGTCACAGTAGTCCACTCTTATTTGGGGTACGACTTCAAATTACCGTATGCTTAACGACATACCAACATTAGCATAATCAATGTCAATAGCAATCACAATTCAAACACCAAGAAAATAAAGTATAAAATGGTTTCCACTTACATTATCTCCATAGTTTCGTTACTCATTATAAACACAATTGGTCCATCAAGAAATAAAGTGTATAACTTATCAATCATAAACGAGAGATAAAAAGTAAGTAGAAAGATCACTTAGCTGTACTCGCTGTAACTATTGTCTGAACCGGGCCATCACTCCCGCCTCGGCTCCACGTGCCTGGTCGCCTCGGCTCCGCTGCGCCGGGTCCTCACAATCCCACGGTACTGATCACCCCCTCACTCTGACCGTCTGCTCACCGCGGCTGCTCACACAAAAGTGGCGCTCCACCACACCCGTCGAGTCGCCCCGTATTCACTTCTACCCACTAGTTACCGATATAAATTTTAGGCTCGTCTACACTATTGAAAATTCTACTCGATTTAAGTGAAGTCGAAATGTGATTCGCGATCTTTCGCGACAGGCGGTATAACCATCCAAAAACAACTACACTAAATCCCATAGGCCGGCGATGGGCAGCAGCGTCACCGGTACGAAAAGTGTAGCCCTGCGATCACCAACCCGCATTGCCAAGCGTGGTGATTATGGCAAAATCCTCCATGGAGTCACACCCAAAGCCCCGGCCCCCAGTTCCCGGCAGCCCTACTATTCCTGACTACGGCAGCGGTCTAGGTAACGGTAGGGCAGGGGGTGCGAAGAATCCCCGGGTTACGAATGGCTGCCATCAACGACTAAAACTGGCGACATACAACGCACGGACACTGAGAGAGGACGAGAAGATGGTAGAACTCGAGGTAGAGCTTAGCAAAATAAAATGGGACATCTTAGGGCTATCAGAAGTCCGTAGAGAGGGCGAGGACACGATGACCCTGGAGTCCGGCCACATGCTCTACCATCGCGAGGGCGACCAACTGTCCCAAGGTGGCGTAGGATTCCTCGTCAACAAGACCCTTGTCAACAACGTAGTGGAGATCAGCAGTGTGTCGAATCGGGTAGCGTACCTAGTAATAAAACTAACCGAGAGGTATTCCTTGAAGGTCGTACAGGTATATGCACCAACCTCGGCATACTCTGACACAGAAGTCGAAGCAGTATACGAAGATATATCTAGAGCTATCAAGTACTGCTAAGACCCAATACACCGTTGTGATGGGGGACTTCAACGCCAAAGTGGGAGTACAAGAATGCGACGAATCGAGGGTAGGACCTCATGGCTTTGGTAGCAGAAACCAGAGAGGGCAAATGCTTGTTGACTTCCTCGAAAGGGAGGGGCTGTACTTGATGAATTCTTTCTTTGAGAAACAGCCCCAGAGGAAGTGGACATGGGCAAGCCCCGATGGTAGGACGAAAAACGAAATCGACTTCATTATGACTGACAAGCGCCACATATTCAGAGATGTCTCAGTGATCAATAGGTTTAAAACTGGGAGTGATCACCGACTTCTCCGAGGTACTCTGAATATTAACTTAAAGCTGGAGAGGAGACGTCTGGTGAAGTCGACCCTTCGTCCCACACTGCACCAAATTAGAGCTGGCAACACCAGCTTCCAGAGAGAACTACAGAGCCGATTCGAATCGCTGGAAACCACTACGGATATTGACGCGGATACAATCCAAATAGTGAAGGCTCTTCGTGAGGTGGGCCACAGACATTTTAGCATGAGAAGCAAAAGCAAGGAGTCTAAACTTTCAAGCGAGACACTCGAGCTTATGAGGCAGAGACGCGAATTTCCGTCGGCAGGTGACACTTCGTCAGAACTACGGGTACTCAACAAGCGTATAAAGAAGCTGATACGAAGAGATCTCCGTCGCTCCAACACACGCGCCATAGAAGCAGCAATTGAGCAAAATCGGGGGTCAAAAGTCTTCGTTCAGCAACTTGGGAGAAGCCACTTGACGAAGTTGAAGTCTGCAGATGGTAATATCGTTGCCTTTAAGCCGGAGGTTCTTGCCGAAATTGAAGGTTTTTACGGACAACTTTATGCTTCACACGCGCAGAAGTCTGTGGCTCAGCTCACCGATTCCAGAGCGCCACTAATACGCCACTACACTGACGACATCCCTGACGTCGACATAGGCGAGATTAGGATAGCCCTTGAGCAGCTTAAAAACAACAAGGCTCCGGGTGAAGACGGAATTACTACAGAGCTTCTGAAAGCTGGAGGTATTGCAATCCTCGAACAGCTCCAGAGGCTCTTCAATTCGGTTCTTCACAATGGCATTACACCGGAGGCATGGTCAGAGAGCGTCGTGGTATTGTTTTTTAAGAAGGGTGACAAAACCCTTCTGAAGAACTATAGACCGATCTCGCTTTTAAGCCATGTATACAAGCTGTTCTCAAGGGTTATCACGAACCGTCTTGCCCAAAAGTTAGACGAGTTCCAGCCCCCAGAGCAGGCTGGGTTTCGAAAAGGCTTTAGTACAATAGACCACATCCACACAGTAAGGCAGATTATACAGAAGACCGAAGAGTATAATCAGCCTCTGTGTCTAGCCTTTGTTGACTATGAAAAACCCTTCGACTCCATCGAGACCTGGGCAGTTTTGGAATCCTTGCACAGATGCCAAATCGATTGGCGCTATATCGAGGTGTTGAGATGTCTGTACAATGCCGCTACTATGACTGTCCAAGTACAGGACCACAAGACAAGACCTATCCAACTGCAACGTGGAGTGAGACAGGGGGATGTGATATCTCCGAAACTGTTCACCAATGCATTGGAAGATGTCTTTAAGACGTTGGACTGGAAAGGACATGGCATATGTATAAATGGCGAGTACATGTCACACCTCCGCTTCGCGGACGACATCGTTATTATGGCAGAATCTCTGCAGGAACTCAGCTGGATGCTAAGTGGCCTAAATGCTGCTTCCCGACGTGTTGGCCTCGGTATGAACTTGGACAAGACGAAAGTCATGTACAATGCTCACATCAAACCGGAGCCGGTCGCCGTTGGTGAGGCAACAATCGAAGTTGTGCAAGAATATGTCTACCTCGGGCAGACTATTCGGCTAGGCAGAAGCAACTTCGACAAGGAGGCTGCAAGGCGCATCCAACTGGGTTGGGCTGCATTCGGGAAACTTCGTCACATATTCTCCTCGGCCATTCCTCAGAGCCTGAAGACAAAAGTCTTCAACCAGTGCGTCCTGCCAGTGATGACGTATGGTGCAGAGACGTGGACACTGACGGTAGGACTGGTCCACCGATTTAAAGTCGCTCAGCGTGCTATGGAGAGAGCTATGCTTGGGGTTTCTCTGATGGATCGTATCAGAAATGAGGTTATCCGTCAGAGGATTAAGGTTACCGACATAGCTGTCAAAATATGCAAGCTGAAGTGGCAGTGGGCTGGTCATATCTGCCGAAGAACCGATAACCGTTGGGGTAGACGAGTTCTCGAGTGGAGACCACGAACAGGCAAACGCAGCGTGGGACGCCCTCCTGCCCGCTGGACTGACGACCTTAGGCGGATGGCGGGTAGTGGTTGGATGAGGAAGGCCTAGGACCGAGTGTTGTGGCGCTCCTTGGGAGAGGCCTATGTCCAGCAATGGATGATTATTGGCTGATGATGATGATGATGTATTTTAAGGTACCTTAATTTAGTGAAAACATCGAAAGTCCATAAAAAGTCGCCTTATTATTATAAATAAAAACACGCACTCACGCCTTGTAGAGGTGCATTGCTGCACCCACTTTTCGCCAGAGTGTTATGTTAGTCCCAATGTAATAGGGGGCGGGCCTATTGCCATTTTACAGGCACATCCAAGACCCGAGAACAAATATCTGTGTTTAAACAAATATCTGCCCCAGCCGGGAATCGAACCCGGGACCTTCGGCTCAGTAGTCAGGGTCACTAACAACTACGCCATTCGATCGTCGGTCGCAAATAAAAGTAAGAATGAATTGTCTCAATTAAAAAAAATACG
The DNA here is from genome assembly GCF_932276165.1 of Plutella xylostella. Lineage (NCBI taxonomy): Eukaryota > Metazoa > Arthropoda > Insecta > Lepidoptera > Plutellidae > Plutella > Plutella xylostella. Next base: position 979,139 of record NC_063984.1, on the reverse strand, counting down.
GACATTTCAATAATATTTTTTGTACCTTAACTACTATTTTCAAGTCAAGGTTCCATTTAAAAAAAAAATACGACACGTGTTTTTAACAATAAAATTGTTTAGGAGAAACTCCAACCAACACCTTATAAACTTCCTGAATGTCAAATATTTACATAAAATTCGGAACATTTTGCGAGCAAACGCCATTTTTAAATTAGCATTTTGTTGACGTCAGCGGCACTTGTGGAATGTCAGATGTTGAATTGGAGAAGTCGACAATTTAGCCCAAGTGCGGGGCGGTACAGTCAGATTCATGAGAAGCTGTACACTTTTCTACCTCGTCAAACTCACACTCAGGCTCGCGGGGAAAAGCTAGCTAGCACAAAAACTTTTTATTTTATTTTAAAAATAATTACAAACTTTTTTATTTTATTTGGATAAAATGCTGATTTTTCCATTGCATCGCTATAGAAATCTGAGTCTATAGATTGATTATAGTCTTGTGTCGTTCAAAAAATCTACTTTAGCCTTCCAACTCAATGTTTTCAGGTTTTTAACTGGATAGATTGTTAGGGCACTGCCTACTTAAGACTTCGAACTATGTCTTCTTCTTCTTGGCGTCCTATGACCCCCCCCGTGGGGCAAAGGGCAGACACAACGGTTCTCCATCTCTGTATGTCGACGGCAGCGAGCATCACCTCGGACCACGTCATCTCCGCGTCCTGCATCTTCGAACTATGTACTTAATAATAAATGTAAAGATCCATTTTTTCAGTCTCTTATTCTCTATAGTCGGCATGCCCATTGCCCAGATCCAGATACTCTGTGGCTGACTGTACCTCGTTGGGGCCGGGTCGGGGTCAATATACAGTGAAGATATTCCCAATATTTTCCGCGCATCTTGTTTCCGATGGTGTTTTCGTACAATTTCGAAATACACACTTCCTTTTGTCGTGCAAAAGATCAAGCTCGTTTCATCTTTGTGCCTATATAACATTTAATAATATATGTATATAAGTATGTATGTTTGTTCACATGCTCGTAGATCACAAGCAATAGGTACATGAGTGCTTGATTGATCATCGAATCGAAAGCCTTTCAATCATTCATTTAAATAGTAATTATATAGCGTTAGTACGCTATATAATCATTTATAATAACAGACCTCTCAAATTTTCGTCTGCATAGTGTAGGTACTAGGATACCAGGAAAACGGCGAAGCTATTTAGTGGAGGATAGCAAAGAGCCAACCCAAACATCCAAAGCCAACACTAGTTTCCGCAAACACTCTGGTCCACTGGGCTTCTCAATCCTATTAGCAGTTGAAGGCATGTGGTTGCATTCTATTTTTATTTTTGAAGAAATTATAAGTAGCTGGTTTTTATAATTTTTTGTTGGTTCTGAACAAAATGTTACGGTTAATGCAACGGAAATTACCTATCTAACGTTTCACTGTACCTTATAAGAGTGAAAATCATCGGATTTTTATTAAATGTACCTACACAATTTAATGATTCAGAATAAATGAACGAAATAATTGGTTAACCATTTCCGCTATTAAGAATCTCTTGTGCCTATTTAGGTTAGCACAGTTATTATTAATATTATTAAATTCCTTACTACCAAAGTAAATTGGTACAAAGGCGCACTTGAAGCTAGTAACATTCTCTACCAGTTAACCTTTGAGATTCTACCAGGATACCATAAACTGGATGGAGCTATCTAAATTAACGGGTTAAACAGCAAACGCTCGAGGCGACGCGTCTGCAAACATTGACACAAGCTCCGCTCTCTCAATCTGCTACCAGCGACGGTTTACCAGCAAGGCGTTGCATGACAGTTGAACGAATTTCCACGAGCTTCTTAGATATATTTAAATCGCATCGCATAAGTACATGATAACATAACAAAAAATTCGGTTCATTCTATTTCATAAAAAATAAATAAAATTTCGAACTTATCGAAACACATACATATAAGCCTTGGAAAATTTTCTTTTCCTGCTTGGACCATTCATAAAACACTCGCTGGATCACGTTGGCCACATTGTATAATATAAACTCCAAATATAGGTAGGTACATTTATGTCACTTATTGGCTAGGTGTAAGTACATGTATTTAACTGAATATAGGAACCCACATTTATATAATACACTCACGGGCAATAAAAAAGTTCCAGTCACAAAACGCCGACACCAACCCCAATTTTTCCAAACATTTCATTTAATATTTGAACAAAATAATACCGTTTTGAGTTGATAATATCCTGATGCTCTGTTAAATATAGGTACTTCAATGTTACAGAAGGCGTTATTAAGCTAGCTTTTTCCGTTTAGGAGTAATTTGGTGATTTTCTCAGTGGAACCTTTTCATTGCCCGTGAGTGTATATGTCGCAGGCAACTGGTTTAATCTCCTGTTTGATTGAACCACTAGACCGTTCATTGGATGGCGCTGTTCAGTTGTATGACTAGGCCGAACGTTGATTGTACAAGCGTCACAAAACGTCCAACTAGTTAGCTGACTTAAAATCAGTCAGGTGGTGAATAAAACAAATATGGCGTCTAACAGCTAACAGCTGACACAAAAAGCACCTATATTGTTAGTTTTTTGCAAATAAATTAGCTTTAAAGTGCGTTATTTGTGTTAAAATAGTGTGACAACATGGATTTACCTATTATTACGCCGCGGGCGGATAGTTTCAAAGAAAAAAGTGGCGAAACTGGATAATTATGAACAACAATATGAAGGTACGTTTATTGATATTTTTTAGTTAATTTATGAGATAAGAGCTTTGTAACATAGTCTTTTTGTTGACTCTTGTCTGGTGATGTTCACCATAACCAGACATTACAAAGTTTGCTATACTATATTCCATTCAACGACTTCGCTGAATGACGTTCAGTCAAGACGTCGAACGTTACAATCAACGACTTGACGAGTTGTCCTTTAGTCATACAACTGAATAGCGCCATCCAATGAACGGGCTAGTGGTTCAATCAAACAGAAGATTAAACCAGTTGCCTGCGACATATATATTGAGAAGAACCGCGCTACACGACAGTACTATCACCGCTCTATTACGTTATAGTTAAAACAAAATAAAATTATTCAGTATCACAGATCTTCAATTATTATCGGTGCATACCTTATTACACATAAAAAAGTAGTAGGTTATAAATGTAGTCGCTGTAAAATAAAAACGAAAGTAAATTTTTATGGACGTTAAACTTTTCGATACATGTTTACAATGTTCGTCGATTGATAAAGTAGAAAGTAGAAGCAATTATCAGTCTTTAACCGCTTAGTACTTGTTTTGCTTACTTTGTAAGTGGCCCAAAGTTAGTTTGTTAGCTTTACAACTTACTGAGGCAATATAGCCCTCACGTACTTAGTAAGATTTAATTACATAAATACATGATACTTTTTAAGACTTTATGCATAATTTATAGGACAGTTATATGGCACAAAGACTTGTCATTTAATCGGTGAAACTAAAAAAAAATTGCTATTGTTTGTACCTATTACCTACCGGCTGGGACTGTAACTTTCTTATAGTAATTTTAAAACAAATGAATACTGTATGTAGATAAATATAATTATAGACATATCATATCTCGCACATTTCCGATATTGACAGAGTGGGCTGGGTCATTATTAGGACCAATCAATCGCAACGCAGTAAAAATATAAGTAGTGTTGTAGTTTTTTCTCAGTAATGAGTCTTTGTTAACCAATGTCAACATGCCATTATATAAAGTGAATATTAAAATGATGAATGCCTGTTGGAAAAATGAGGTAATCGCGTAATTATATCCGTCTGGAGAACTTATGAATCCCCTCAGGAATAGGTGAATTTAATCCCGATCGGGACAGGTGAAGACGATAAACTAAAAGCAATCCGGGGAATTACCCGCTCTATTAGTCCCGGTCCGCCCGGCGGGCGGCGGCGGCGGCGGCGGCGGCGGCGGCGGCCATTTGTGTTTGGCATTTCCTGCAAAGTAAAAGTAGATAAATTGTACAATAGATCAGAATGGGCTACACAGGTTCGTTTTCGTCGTAGTTGTGGTGAATCGCGACATAGTGACGTTTATCTACATCAATAACAAACTATACAGCAATTCTTTGAGAAATTCGTCGTAGGATTGTCGCTAAATTCAAAATACACTGAGTCACTGCCCGTGAGTGTACTTATATGAAAAAATCATGTGACGTTTAAGGTACTTGATAATTTATTTACCGTTACAAAAGTGCTAAAGAAACCCGAAAGGGGTAAACTGAAGCAGTCAACCTAGACCTTTGTTCTATAAAAAATATCTGCTCCACTTAGATAAAAGTCACGTGACCAACAAAGTTTCTATTTAGAAGCAAAATGCGCAAAAGTTGTGCAGAATGACCCCTTGAGTAACCTCTTGTCGGTTTACTACACCCATCTAGACACGCGGTAGCGTGTCAAGCCAAGTTCGAGAAACAGAACTGGCGAGCCGCACCGTGTGTAATATTACACGAACCATTTGGAGCCACTTTTGACCCCCTCATAAATAAAAAACTATTTAATATGAACGTATGAAATTTGGCACATTTCGCACTACTCTATATAGTCTAGTATAGACAATTAGAAATCGGAAGTAAATCTCCAAGTGTCATCGATGCCTAATGAATCGTTCAGAAAGAGGGTCAGAAGAGGATCTGACGCGGCCTGATAACTTCTTTCTAAGCATTCATTCGGAAATCACTCATTTGGGTATCCTTTATATAGAAGGAAGGAAATTAGTTTTCTTTAATACCCTTTCTTTACACTCACTTTATTAGGACTTTTGTATGTTAGTACGTTGTACGGTCATACCACTCATACTACATATATACAATGAAAACAGATATTTAGCGACATGCTTCAAACTTTTTAGTAGTTTTTCTAAGCATTATCCTTGTAGGTGGAAATAAAATATTTTTTTCTATCGTATTTTTATTAATAACATAAAAAATAAAAACGTTGTGTGCTTATATAAAAATCCGTTGCCCTTATAGGTTTTATTTACCATTACAGCTTATTTACGTCGTCTATAAAGTCTATATTATAGCTTTCGGGGAAAATAAAAACAAACAGAAGGAAACTTATCACTAGGATTTATTTTGTGAGAAACTGAAAGTTTTCAAAAGGATTATTTTAACCCTCGTAATTTGTATTCCATATTAAAAAAAATATAGCATATGAAACTATGAACATTATGAACTAAGGTATACAGGATGATTCTTTCGTAGGTGCATATCCGGAAGTATGTTACAGAGCTCTTCATTCTGGACAACTTTAGTTATAATGTTTTTCTTTTAATTAGATTTTATCTTTTATCTTTATCTTTATCGAATGATTTATATATAACGAAAAAAAAAGATGCTTCCCCATACAAAAATTGGTTGTTTATGTGACACTGTGTATGGGGAGTAGATAATATTTACTCCTATAATTACCTATAGGCAACAGAAAAAGATTGTTTAAATTCATGCGGATCTACTAACCTGGCGTAAAGTTATTATTCCGAGTTACCTCCTCGAAGTGACAAGTTGACAACTCGGCCGGGGCGATTCATTTGGGCGGCCGGGGATTTCCCCCGGGACGACTCGGCTCGCTACAGTGAAAAATACTGGATAGGCACTTCGCAGGCCGCTACAAATTTCAACTTGGCTCAGAAATACGACTGTTTTGTGAGTTCAGTATCGAATTCAGTATATAATTTCGTAATACTCGTATAAAAAATCGAAAAGGCCTCATGAACCTCATTACTAAGACTCGCGAGCAGTGAAAAAGTTCTACCCATAAAATTCCAACTGTTCTAATCCACTGTTAAAATTTGCTTAGCCTTTTCCGTTTAGAACTATTTTGGTGTTATGTCACTAGAACTTTTTTTTAAATATTATGTTTAACGGCCCTGGAAACATGACCTTTTGAGCCAACAATTGGTAATAAATGTCAGATCACCCAGTGGAGGGAGAAAAGTATGGCAATATAAAAAAAATGTGGGGACATCTCACAGACTCAAATATATAAACGACGTCAGTGAATCCGTACTTTCAAGTAGACTCTGTATAGTGTACATACAAAAAAAGGGTGTTGCAAAAAGGGTATGCCTGCCTAGGTTTTGTCTAAGTATACCCTTTTTGCAACACCCTGTATAGTTACTCGAATATGCTATCAAATTAATACAAGTTATGGTTAAAAAAACACTAAAACCGTATCGCTGTTGGAGATATCGGTACGAAGCTGCGTTATTCTGCTCACCCAAGCGGGATAATTACGATCTTCAGTTGTCTTCGCCTAATTGCTTGTTAGCTTCGAGTTTCCAACTTTAAGGTCATCGTGGCTAAACTTCAGTTATTTTTTACGTACTTACGTGGGTTAGGTAACACTTTGATTCAAGTTTTCTTCTAAACTTCATCAGTAAAGGTAAACAATATTGTATTCGCTACCGTAAAAAATCTTCATTTTCAAAACATTCTTTCATTGGTTCACTTCTACTAAATTAAATATCAACTTTTACAGAAGACAACATCAATTTTACATTCAAGTTCTTATGCAAAAGGAATCCACGGACCTCTAAGGCTGTATGGAGCTCTGACGACGTTCACCTCTGTTCATTAAGCCTTAATGAAAAGGAAACCAAGAAAAATTACCAAAGAACGTAATTGTAGGGCCAAAAGTAAAAATAAAAATGAACTGGCTCTGAGAGCTACTGAGGAGGAACCTTTTCAATGTACTTAAGGGTATTCTGGTACTATGTTCATATAAAAATTCAGTGTCTTTTGCATCAAAGTGAAAAGAACAAAGGTTAATTGTCACTATCGAAAAATAATATGCATTTTTGAATTTATATTTAACTAGGTAATAGGAGAAGTGAGGACCATAAAATATGAGTAACATTCAAGAAAAGGGTCTGTTGATGTAAGATTAATTGGTATTAATGATTGTATATTTAAAGATAATGTAATGTTCATAGATTTCAATGAATTTAAAAAAATAAGTACTAATTCCAGTTTTTTCTTTTTGTTTCAGGTAATTGCTGTTACAACAGATAATGATTTAACAGTTATTTATTGAAAGAAGATGTCACGTTTCCTGTTATTTTATGTAAATGTAATTAGTAAATTAAGTATGTACTTTTTATCAAGTATGTCGTCAACCTTGAAGTGGACCAAAAGGATGAATGTATTTTATGTATAGAAGCTAAATAGTGTAATACAGTGAAACCTGGATAAGTAAGATTTCAATAGACCAACATTTTTGTCCCACTTATAGAGGTATTCCACTAAGACAGTGTCTCACATATCCAGGTTTTAATAATATAAATTTAATTTACAGAGGGTCTCATACTAGATGCGATTACACAAACAGGAATATTACATGTAATCCCAGTAAGAGAGGTTATAAATGTTACAGAGGTAAATTTAATTAAAGTTTGATTTCTATAATTTTATTAACAAGAGTTAATTAAAACATAGTTATAGTCTCAGCTAAAGAGGTAAATACACTAGCTTTCTCAGTTATAGAGGTAACATTACCATTCAAATATATCATAAGAATCCCATTTAAAGAGGTTTGCTTTGTCTCACTAACAGAGGTAATCAAGTGCTGAAGTGCGGGACCTCAGCACGAGACCTAGATATGGAGGATTTCCACTTATCCAGGTCCCATTTATCCAGGTTTCACTGTATTATGTATGAAGAGTTTCTGACAGAAAATGCCATGTATCGGTTACCACCCCAGTAAAGCAATTAATATATAGCACAGCGATAATGAAATCTCTGTATTCTTATCACGTAATTTTCTAAGAAACATTTCAAAAATCCCCGCAAGTATACCGATAGAAACAAACGTACAAAAAGCATGGCACATACACTCACGGGCAATGAAAGGGTTCCACCAAGAAAAACACCAAATTACTCATAATCAGAAAAGGCTAGCTTAATGACGCCTTCTGCAACATTGAAGTACATTTAACAGAGCATCAGGATATTACCAACTAAAAATAGAAATATTTTGTTCAAATTTTAAATAAAATGTTTGAAAAAATTGGGGTCGTTTGGAGTATGCTATTTTTGAGTGGACCTGTTTCTTTGCACGGTACTGTAATACCTTACACAACTCAATAGATTCACGATAACGTCAATCAATCGGGCCTTAAGCCCATCACGACGTAATAATGGCCCGTGTCTCTAGCATTATCTTAACAGCCTAAAGGAAGATAAATTCCTCCAAAGCGATTACCTTCAAGAATAGAGATTTATTTCTTAGGCTCGCATGGTGGCATCTGCGTAGGTATGCCATGTAAGAAGTACCTACATGTTAAGATGGTGTCAAAAATTTAAAGCCGTGTAAAAAAACACTAAGCTCAATATCTGAACATACTAATAGACAAAAGATTTTATTGTTTATATTGAATAGGATCCGAAACTATACTGGACTGATTTCGAAAATTTGCTATCAAACGCTATAAAGCCCGCGAGGAAAAGCTTTTAGAAATATTTATTTCCACTGTTAATATTTCCTTAGTATCGAAATAAAAAAGGATATTTTTATGTGAAAAACAGTCTCCATCATAGAACAACGCGGACTCGGGTGTACCCTCGGGAAGCGCCATAGCGATCTTTCTTGATACAAAAAAGTCTGCCAATTTTTGCGGGGGGAAATTTTACCGTTTACCATGATTATGTCTCATGGGACATATCATTATGAGTTTTAATTCCCAGCAATAAGGGTTACGTGAAGTGACATTTAATAATGAACACAGTGTCTTCATTTTTCTTGCCAATGGATGTAACAATTATCGATAAGTGTTATCGATGAATTCGAGAACATGGGTTATAAATACTAATTTCAAATTAATTAGGTATAGTTAAATTTAATTAGGAATGATTAATAAACGAAGTCACCCGCTTTTCGCTGTACATTTATACTCACGTGATAGGTCGCGAGCCGTATCGCCGTTTTGAATGAGTACAATGCACTGAAGTTGTCGAGTAAGTGGGCAACCCGACGGTCAGATGCTTCGGGCGGCCTCTGACTAGGCTTAACGACTGCTGCCGAAGCAGCAACCGGGACCCACGGCTTAAAGTCCCGTCCGAAGCACGGAAGCTTCCAGAAAAGAACCATTTGAAATCGGTAACTCATGCTGTACCTACCAATGGCTGACCGTGTCAGTTGTTGCTTAACCTCAGTGATCAGTTACGATTACTGAAGCCAATTCGACTACGGATGCTTTCCAACTATGACCTTTTTTGTCGATTAATACATATCTACATACCGGTACATCACTATTGCATTTTTTTGACATTGGTTGCTAGGAAACAGCTAATAACAATAAACCATGACCAAATCTGTGATCAAATCCGGAATCAGGATATTCTATGAATTGAAGCTGTCATTTTAGTATGTAAACAAATCATTTTCTATGAAACGAACGCTTTGCCGACTAGATTGAGTCTAGTGAAAATTGAGACTGCAACTAGTTTTTACAAATCGGTGGGCCTTTCTGGCCTACCACCCCGCCAGAGGGGAACGTCTGCCTATTTCGTCTCCAGACCATTCATACTCAATGGTCTCCATAATCAAACGCTTTCCATCTTGTCATAGCGATAGTGGTATCAGCAAAATGTCATGTATGTAAATATTATGGTGTACGGGAGGGTTAACAAGGACATTTTTAAATTAATTTTATTTACAGTGTCCAGGTCTCGAATGAAAATGCATTAATATTCCGGACACGCTGTATATCACAGAGCTAGCCGGAGCTATATTCATGTTATTTTCACACCTACTTTGAATTTACGTACTTTTGGGGCGGTAATAAGCGGATGGTATTTTTTTATGTAGCCATATTTATTATTATTAATATTCGTACATAAGCATATTTATTATTATTATATAAGCGGAACGAAGTAATCCGACAGAGAACTAAAGTCACCGACATAGCTCACCGAGTTAGTAAGCTCAAGTGACAGTGGGCTGGTCACATCTGTCGAAGAACCGATGACCGACGGGGTAAACGTGCTCTGGAGGCCTCGACTAGACAAACGTAGTGTGGGACGCCCTCGGGCTAGATGGGGTGACGACTTGCGAAAGGTCGCTGGTTATGATTGGATGCGGAAAGCTAAAGATCGCATACAGTGGCGTGCTTTGAGAGAGGCCTACGTCCAGCAGTGGACTGCTATAGGCTGATGATGATGAAGCATTATTATTTGTATGAAAGTAGATACTATATTTATATTCTAATAAAAGTTACACTTGCAACCCAAAAGTACTGATATTAAATAAGGATAATCAACAAATAAAACCTGTCCTATGTAAACGGAAAACAATTTCGCGGTTGGAATCGCAGAGTTAGTCAGAATACCTTGCCTGTGATATTGCTGTTACGAGCACTCTCGTTTGTGTGAACAGCAATTTGTGAGGATGCCGTGTCAAAATCATATACGCATAAATAAACAGGTGGGGTCAGCGCTGATATTTGCTGTCGTGGGTGAGGTGTAGCTTGGTGTTGTTGAGTATTAGGTGCACGAAAGAAACCTCTCCGTTTGACGTCACAACTGTAATATAAAATATTTTAAAGCCTTCGATGTGGTAAGTGGTTAGATACCTATTGTAAAAAATATTTAGTAAAAAGAGAATGGTGCAACGATCATCATCAGCCAATAATCATCCACTGCTGGACATAGGCCTCTCCCAAGGAGCGCCACAACACAACACTCGGTCCTCGGCCTTCCTCATCCAACCACTACCCGCCACCCGCCTAAGGTCGTCAGTCCAGCGGGCAGGAGGGCGTCCCACGCTGCGTTTGCCTGTTCATGGTCTCCACTCGAGAACTCGTCTACCCCAACGGTTATCGGTTCTTCGGCAGATATGACCAGCCCACTGCCACTTCAGCTTGCATATTTTGACAGCTATGTCGGTAACCTCGCTTTTAAGCCATGTATACAAGCTGTTCTCAAGGGTTATCACGAACTGTCTTGCCCAAAAGTTAGACGAGTTTCAGCCCCCAGAGCAGGCTGAGTTTCAAAAAGGCCTTAGTACAATAGACCACATCCACACAGTAAGGCAGATTATACAGAAGACCGAAGAGTATAATCAGCCTCTGTGTCTAGCCTTTGTGGACTATGGAAAAGCCTTCGACTCCATCGAGACCTGGGCAGTTTTGGAATTCTTGCAGAGATGCCAAATCGATTGGCGCTATATCGAGGTGTTGAGATGTTTGTACAATGCCGCTACTATGAATGTCCAAGTACAGGACCACAAGACAAGACCTATCCAACTGCAACGTGGAGTGAGACAGGGGGATGTGATATCTCCGAAACTGTTCACCAATGCATTGGAAGATGTCTTTAAGACGTTGGACTGGAAAGGACATGGCATATGTATAATGGCGAGTACATGTCACACCTCCGCTTCGCGGACGACATCGTTATTATGGCAGAATCTCTGCAGGAAAAGAGATTGTGTACTTATCAGCCATTCCAAACACATCTTTTTTTTCTCCTATACCTTATCCTGCACAATAAAACATTTCCGGTTGTTTATAAAACTCAAATCCTAACCACGAAGTGGTATTACGTGCGTGAACGAATCCCATATAAATTTTCATTGGGCTATTCTCCGAACCGAATACGGAATTGTTTTGCTCCACCGCAACCGTAAATTTAAAGCAATAAAAATACTATGTAATGGTAGCGCCCGCACATTGTAGCGACGCGATACTGGCTTCGGAATTAAATCATTGCTTTAGTCGATTCAATAACAAACTTTTGTCTTTATTCGGTCTTTATAACAGTAAAATTGTATCACAATTGTTTAATATGTTGTGAAACCAGACTAACGACCTTCCATACTTATTAGAAAACAGCATTAGATAACACGCGACACGCGAATACATAAACTACATAGTGAGTTATATTTAACTATGAATATTGTGTTTGAATTGTAAGGATAGAGTGTTAGTTGACTGCTAGTTTTCGCAACGTAGTATATCACATTGGGACCAACATTAATTATTTACTCCAGACATAAATAACTCTGTTTGTACACTGGCTATGGTTGGTAACGAAGACCGGTTGGCACATTGGTTAGTAACTCTTGCTGTTGTCCCTAAGGTGCCGAAAACGATCCCGACCAGGACAGTTTTTTTTAAAGACAGTTATTTATTTAGAGTTTTAAATAAATGTTTGTGTTGCGTGATATTTCTATCCAGCCTGCCAAGCATGGATATTATGGAAATAACCCTACAGTCTTTGAGGAGACACGGGCTGTAGGCTTTAATTTTTTATAGATCCTATCAATTCTAGTATCAGAATTAATAGTTATTTATTATTGCGTTATCTGGTTAGGAGTTTATGACGCGCGACAGCCGACTTTTTAGGCTGGTGGTGGAGAATAGCCCCACAGGTGCCTTATGGCAGCGTGAACTTTAAAAAACAAACGTCATCAGTGATTTCACGGACGGTGATGACGTCAGCGCTGAACGATGTCGGTTCCGGACTAACTGACAACGTTTATGTCTCCGTGCATAATATAAATTGTGTTCCTGCTTGGACAGCATTTAGATTAAGAATTTAGATTTTTTTATTAGCACATAGTCAATGTGTTGGGTGGTTTTTCGGGTTGATTATGGTAAAAATTGCACGATTTATATTATTAATATACTTACACAACATACATAGTAACCATGAATAATAGATTTAGTATGCTAGACATCCTGAATTTCTATGTATCACATCACATCCGAAACCAATTATATATTTCATTTCTAAATTGTTTTTCAATTATATAATTGGACCTTCAATATAGCCGTGCACAGATTTCCAACGGGACACAGTGTCAAATACACGATTTTTTCATATTGATTTTCTAAGACTTCTAAAAATATATGCACAGAATGTTCCCTCAGGTCTGAAACTGAACCGTTTAAGCGAAAATTATTCGCAGAAATCAGATTCTGTGAAACGTTACAAATATAAAGTTCCACTAGTAAACGATTGGGGAGCGTGAGGCACATATTTCATGGGAATATTTTGTCGTTTGTAGGCGTAACTAAACTGGCGAGCAATGAAAGGGTTTCGCCTACCACTGCCGTTCCATATGTCACTGAAAACTTTTTCATTGCTCGTGAAGCTCGTAAGTGTACAATACACATCTGTCTTCTGTTAATCTTTAGGTCAGGTATGTCAGCTATTTCTTGTCCTTAGTCCACCATCCCCCACTGTATATATGTACCTACTTGTGTATGTCCCACAGCACAGTGTGACCATGTGTGTTGGTTGCAGTGGCGAGTCCGCCGGGAGGCGCGGGCGCCCGGGAGGACCCCCCGCGCCCCGCGCCGCCGCCCGCGCCGCGCAACGGCACCCCGCCCAGTAAGCGCAGCGTGTTACGCGTTGTGTTGCGTGGCTTGCGCGTTGCTCGCTTAGATTCCGTGCGGAGTAACTTGAGACCTGTCGATTACAAGCCTAGGAAATGTAAAATCAAACTCCATCCAAAAAAGGAGTTGGAGTTTGTCAATGTTCAAGAATGTATAGCTACTAATGAAGCTGATTGTAAAATTCTAATGAAATGCTCAAGTTTTTTGAGGGAGTTTGGTTTTTTCGTTTCCCTAATTGATTTGGGACGAACCGAGACGCTTCCGAGACGATGGAATCATGTTTATACTGGGTATGCTGCTAAGTCTCAAGTTAATTCGTACGGGTTGTAGGTCTTGATTAGAATAGCAGTGAATCGCTGAATGTTTAATTCTAGTTCCTCCAAAATACCTACAAATATAATATATTTTTATGTAGATTAAAGGAAGTCTAAGCTTTGCTTTAGCAAATGACTGTGACCGTTATGGGAACGTAACTTTAAACTTTGAGTAAACCATAGTGTTCATAGGCTTATGAATACTTACTTATTTTGTTGGAGAAATACATTAACGGTTAAGTTACCCGTGTAGTAAATACTCAAAGTTTTGAACAACAGTGCGATATTATTTTCAGTAAATAATAGAGCTTTTGGTGTGCTTTAATTAGATGTTATGTTTATAAGCATGTAAGCCTGTTTGCTATTAGTAATTGTAGTTAATTGTAAAAAAAATGCATACATTTTAATAAATAGCTTTCATTTGTATGCATGCAACATTCTGAAACAGAATAAAAATATTTTTTTCCTTACGTTTACTGTTGTTTTTTTTTACGTGGAAAATTGAGACGTTAATTTGCTTTAATGTTAGACCAAAACGCTGGTTTTCCCTTCATAAGGTCACGCAATATGATGATAAAAAACGATTTCCTACTCCAGGGTTGCTCTTGTTTGACAAAAACCGAACAACCGACAATTTCCATGCCATCGGTACGTTAAATGCGCCTGGAAAGAGTCGTGTGTAGCTCAGCAGTGCTCTGAAACTTCGTAGAGCTAATATATTTATAATATATATTATTTTATTTATTTATGTATTTATAATTATATTTATTTTATGTGTTCAATAATTTTGTTTGTTTTTTAGTTGTTAATTTCGTAATTAAGTACCTAAGTGTCATTACACCTAATTATGTACATCTAAGTACACCTACTTTTCCAATGTTTTACTTTTTACCAACAAAACGGTTGTCTGGAAGAGATCGCTCTTAGCGATAAGACCGCCTTTGTGCATATATGTTAATTAAGTTAAATTTAAGTTATGTTTCATGGTGTGCAAATAAAGATTATTATTATTATTTTGCAAACTAGAGTGACCCTCAGACCGACCAGCCAACCAGCATGCGTCCAGCTATAAGGGTCAAAATCAGAGAGGTGAGCATTATGCTTCCGACAAAGTTTTTCCTCATTTTATTACATGATATTACTAAAATACTTATTTCAAAACAAAGGTTCTGTGCATATAATTACAGTACACTCAGCCTATTTATTTCGCTATGGTTAGTTTTATTTGATTTTAAACAAAAAAGGTCTAAATCGTCATTCCGGGAATGCGTCCTTATTCCATGTTTCATAGTTCAGACAAGTCAATTTTTTTTTAAATTATCACTTAATACTGTCATATTTTAATATTAGCTTTTAGTATAATTAAATTAAGAATATACGCATAAATTACATTATTACAAGTAAAACTTCTCCATATTTTGGCTATTCAAATGCTGTCCGTCGTTTATCAAATCATTCCGTGAACGTGGTGGATATCGGTCGATGTAAATAAAACAACACACGCCAGGTGGCGTTAGCGAGCAGCAGTGTAAAGTTCACAATTCAAAGCGAAAGGCGTGTGTTGTGTTTTCGAAAAATATATATTAGATTTTGTTGGTAAGTGCCTTTTAATTTCATATGTGTGAAGCGTACTTTAATTCCCTGTCACTACGGGAACGCTCTTTAGTAATAAGTTTTTCGAAAATTTGCGTACTTTTAGCAAAATTCTTATAAATATTGTTGCTCACTTGTTCATAATCTCTAAAACCAATATTTAACATGGCGGCGTCAAGCGTGACATGAAAATATTTAACGAATAATCATTTCGGGAACGGTCATTTCGGGAACGTTCTGGTATATGACAGATGTTCCCGAAATGACGCCTACGTTCCTGAAATGCCATTTTTATGGGCAAAATGATGCTTTAATGCTTATAAAACCATAAACATGCAAAATTTTGGTTTTAGGTATCCATTTAGTACGAGTAAGATGGAGAACGATAAAAATGAAGAGAAGGGGAAGTCAAAAAAGGCGTCAGAAAAAACCTTAGCGTTGGTAGCTCAGTCGGGTAAGCGCCCGCTTCTCACGCAAGAGATGCGGGTTCAAATCTCGGAGCTGACATGTACCAATGAGTTATTTTAACTGAAGTACCATGTATACCATCGCTCCGGTGAAGGATAACCTCGTGAGGAAACCTGCATATCTGAACCCACCAACCTGCGGTGGACCAGCGTGGTGGAAAATGGTCCAAGCTTAGGAAGGCAGTTTAGACCTTGGGGATATGCGCAAAGGTTCCACTCGAGAGAGCCAGGTGCAGGTACTTGCACCCCCACAGAGAATAGAATAGAACCTTAGCGTTTGTGGACTATCAGAAGGCCTTTGATTTGATCGAGACGTGGGCGGTGCTAAACGCCTTACAACGGTGTCACATTGACTACGGGTATATCGAAGTGTTGAAGTGATTGTATAGAAACGCCACCATGTCAGTTTGAGTACAGGACCAGACTACGGAAGCAATTCCATTGCAGAGAGGTGTGAGACAAGGAGATGTTATAAGTATCTCCAAAGCTCTTCACTAATGCGATGGAGGATGTATTCAAGCTCCTAGACTGGGAAGAACTCGGCAATCAACGGCGAATACATCTCTCACCTTCGGTTTGCCGACGATATCGTGGTTATGGCAGAATCGTTGGAAGACCTCAGCAAAATGAATATGGACAAGTTGAAAGTCATGGCCAATTCTCAGGTAGCGCCCACCTCAATATCTATAGGTAACTCGATTCTTGAAGTGGTGGAAAATTACGTTTACCTTGGACAAACAGTCCAACTAGGAAGATCCAACTTCGAGAAAGAGGTCACTCGGCGAATCCAACTTGGCTGGGCAGCCTTTGGGAAGTTACGAAGCGTCTTCACGTCCGAAATTCCCCAGTGCCTCAAGACGAAAGTCTTCGAACAGTGCGTTTTGCCAGTGATGACCTACGGTGCCGAGACGTGGTCTCTAACTTTAGGCCTCTTGAATAGGCTTGGAGTCACCCAGCGAGCTATGGAAATGGCTATGCTCGGCGTGTCTCTACGTGATCGAATCAGAAATGAAGAGATCCGTAGAAGAACCAAAGTAACCGACATAGCTTATCGAATCAGTAAGCTGAAATGGAAGTGGGCCGGACACATTGCTCGAAGGACTGATGGTCGGTTGAGCAGAAGAGTCTTCGATTGAAGACCACGTACCGGCAAGCGCACTGTTGGGCGGCCCCCCGCGATATGAACGGACGATATAGTCAAGTCCGCGGGGAAGCACTGGATGCGGGCCGCCTCCGATCGGACAAGGTGGAAATCATTAGGGGAGGCCTATGTTCAGCAGTGGACGTCCCATGGCTGAGATGATGATGATGATGATTATATTATTTTCATGCACCAAATGTACCAAAAACCTAGCTTTGCGTTCATTTAGAGAAGGTCAACGTCATTTAGGGAACTTCGTTGTCATTTTGGGAACACTCCCATCATTTTCGGGAACATCACAAAAACGGCAAATAAGTCACTATTATGTAATGCTATTATTAAATCTTGCATATACAGCATTAAATTACCTTGAAACCTTTGTATTTATAATAATAATATATAACGTAGTGCAAAAATGTATACAATAAATTGAAATTATGGAACGAAATTTGCACAAATTGGAAATTTATGGAGAGTAATTTGAAAAATAAGTGTTTTCATTATGAAAAAAATCAAAATAATAATATTTTCTGATTTAGGAAAAGGTTAATTACAATTTGTTGGAGGGGATTCCTAAACGTGTTCGTTATAATATTATTTAAAAAATAATTAAAAGTGTTCCCGAAATGACTCTTGACCCTGTCATTATTCTTATTAACAGGTATAATTTCTAAAATATATAATTTTGTGCGTGCCTCATCACAGGCTATGTTCATGACAAATGCCACAACAGACTCCACTTGTTAGTTTTCTTCAAAATAAAACTTAATTTCTCAGATATTTGAAAACCTAAAATGCTCACCTCTCTGATTTTGACCCATAAATGTTTCATGTCGATTATCCTTTGAATTTTTCATAAACGGCTGAATGGCATTTCCAGGACCAGTTAATGTTTAGAATATGAAAAGCGAATTTATATGTACGTGCGAAGTTATGAATAATGTATTAATGCGGACGCGACTATAAAATCGCAAAATAAAATTACTACATACCTACAACGTATAATTTTTTTAGTAGAATGGCATATCATATTATTATTATGATATTGAATCCAAAAGAAGCGTAGGACTAGCTCGGGCCCTCCCACACCCACTGGATCGGCGACCTTTGCTCGTGGTGTTAATCTTTAATCAACTGTGCACAATATTTTGTGAACTTTTGACATTGCCAGAACGCTCAATCTATATTTTCAAATAGGAGAGGGCGTACCACGATATTAAAAATTAACCTCATTGAAACGGTACGCTACATATTCAATAATGTTTATTTATTTTATTTTTTATTATATCATTTTGATGGAGAACAGTCCGTGTATAATACTTTACAATATAACTTAAGAATAGCTTGATGCCATTAATAGGTTCCCGCATCCCGTATAATTTTACCAAAAAACCAAGATACTTACATGAAATACCACAAATATCTCTGTGATAAAGTGACGTGAGGATCACCGTATCTCTTATTTAAACTCAGCAGCAAAGTAAATAAATAATATTTTATCTTTTGTCATGTAAACGAGCAAACGTAACCCTTTGTTGCTGAAATGCTAATTACAACCAAAGGCTCGACGATTCCAACGTCGTCATTTATATTTAATTATATCAAAGTAAAGTCAACTGTAGAAACCATTCTACTTACTGTATGTATTCACGAGCCTGTCTGTATTATGTAGAATCTGTTTAAATTATGAATACACTAATGTATTTTGAACAATGTAAACACACAGTTTACATAACTGTATCGAGACATTTGATAACAGCCTGCTACGTTGTTTCAAAATTTTCACAATAAGAGAAATATGATTACGTATTATACCGGAAAATAAACGGCCTTTTAAGCGAAGCTAAGCTCGCACAACAATACTTGTACATACTGTAAATGTACATATTTATGTAGGTACTTCATGTTTTTATTAGCACCATTCGCTCTTCTTTAATGTGATTTTCATTATATAATTTACAAGCATATTTGTAAAGTTTGTCCATTGAAATATTCTTATTGTTATTACCTAATGACAAACATACTGGTTTTTGCAACACAAAGCAAATGTTATTGTAAACACTCCTGAGATCAAACAAGAGCTGCGTCTTGCGGAAACAAAACCTTTGTGTACTCACAAAAGACCGAGGGTCTGAACCACACACATAACCACGTAAATAGCTAGAAACATATTATATTCACCGCACGAAAGGCAACAAAACAAAAGATTATGTACAGAGAAAATATATAACAGCTTATACCATGCTTATATACACACAAATGACTTATGTAACACTAGTTGACAATGGAAATAATATAAATGTTTCTTACCGTGTAAAAAACTATAATTACTATCTATAACCTATATTCGTAATGTTTTCGAGCTTTTGACTATATATGAGCATATTTGCGCTCGCTCAAAGAATAAATATCTCTAAACTTAAAATATCCACAAAAGTGAAAAAGTCACTGATCCAAAAATTCAAACTAACTTTGCAAATGTTTTTAGTATTTCAAATACTCCAGTCAGCTCAGCATCAAAGAACGTTTCAAAAAACTAGAACCGTTTCGGTGTCTGACTGCGAATACTGCAAGTTGTTCCGCCGAGATACTTCTCTGAGCTCTACTTTGTGCAGAGGAGAGCGAACTAATTGGACGAGTTTAAAAAAATCTTATTGCTGCGTTCTCATTTATAAAACTGCCATTCTAAACGGTCGTTTTTAGTTTAGGTTTTCTATGTTTTTTGTTCATATTTCGGCCCGCCGCTCTATACGGTTCGATAAACTGTGTTTGAATGCATAAACATCACATTGGTGCAATGACACAGCACATTTCATCGAACCATATCCAAGTTATGTAGCATCTGTTCTGTAGTTTCAGCATGATTTATTTACTGTTGTCTTTTTAATCTAAACTTTAATTTTAACCTACTTAATTAATAATTTAATCAACGAATTTAAATTTCCATGATTGAAATATAAACAGACACAACCCTAACAACAACCATCATCAATTCATCAGCTGCGCAAGCGCTTCACACCCTACCACCCAAACCTATATCCATCCCTGTCTAACCCTCAGCAGCGCAAGCGCTTCACATTTAAACGTCGAAACCTACAGCCATCCCTTTCCCACCCGCAGAGCAAGGCGCACTGACCATCGTGCGGCGCTCCTCCAGCAAGGGCAAGGAGGCCGCGACGCCCACGGACGAGCAGCTGGACCAGCTCGACCTGGACCCCGAGCACTTGCCCGCCGTCGACACGCCCGACGCCTGCGATAAGGCCGCTCTTAGGTGAGTTCACTCTTTCTTGGTGTTGAATGTCGGAGGTTTTAAACGTTGGTGGTGATGATATCTTTATAGCATCAAAGCTAAAAATGTAAACTCTAAAAGGCATTGGTATTGAATTATGCCACTGATTGATAATAAACAGTAGTGCCGAAGAGTTCATGTCTATGTAAAGATAGCCGGTATGCAGTAAGTGTAAATACCTATCATAAAATATCGCGAGGTACCTACATACTAAATATTAACTCAGACATTCCAATAGGGAAGAGCGATGTGAGCCGTATTGTATGGACTCTTCGCCACTGAAATATTCACGTGTCAAACTAAAAACACCTTGTGATTTGCGCTACGTTCGACAAGATTGTTTGTATTGGCTACGAATTCGCGTAGCACTGTAGCGACGGCGTAGCAATGTCGTAGCGCCGTAGCCCGTAGCGCGTAGCCCGTAGACCTATCAAAATGAAAACATTTTACTTTTCTCTGGGAGCTTCCTTTGGCATTTATATTATTTTTCAACTATTTATCTTTAGTTTATTAGTTTATCTTATTGATAAGTATATAACGACCATGATTTGTGATCGGAGACATCGATCAATCAATTTTGTGAATTATAATAATTAAATTGTTTGTTAACAACAGAAACGACTGATAAATTTTAATTCCATCTTGATGCTACTAACTATCAACAAAGCTGTAAAGCAAATATCAAAAATAATTATTATAACGTGCCACTACAGAGCTGCCCAGTTTAATTCGGTACACAAATAGTGTTTTGCGAAACGCTGAGGACAGAGCATAAACAATTCCAGCAAATTCATTCCACAATAATGCCCGTGTAGTAATTATTCGTGGCCTAACATTGGCATAAAGGCACAATGGCGGCGCGAGTGCAAACGATAATTGACCTAATTTCTGTACTACACCTGGGTAATTCTGAGTTGATTCTCCTGTAGGGCTGCCAAACAGCTCGAATATTTCGACTGCAGCATTTAACATCGTCGTAAGTGAAAAATCGCTACTTTTCAGTAGAGCCGTTTTAAGTTTTAAATATGACTAAAATAGTTCTAAAATTTACATTACTCTATCTATCTTAACCAAATTCGGCATGGTAAATTAGTTTTAAATGTGCCACAAGGTAGTAAGATAAAAAGTTAGTATTTTTGATAGGAAAGGTGAAAAAAGGCACATGTGACATTATTAACCGCCAAATCCCAGATCAACTTTGTCGGAAGAGTTAGATCCAACAATGTTAACTGGACTTGGTGTTGTAAATTTTGTTGGTAGTGGGAGATTCAACAATGTTCACTGAACTTAGTACTCTAGATTTTGTCGGAAGTGGGAAATCCTGCTATTTTAAGTGGACTTTATATTCTTTGCGATGTCGGATTGATGCTTTCCTGAATCAATTTTTCTATGAACATTGTAGTTTTCCATTATTTTGTTTCTTTTTTGTAAGATAATTTTTAGTTATCAATTATAATAATGCAACGATAATCTGCTTAGAGTTCACGACACAAAACTGAATGTCGCAGTTTCTTAAGGCATGCGAAGAACGGGAAATTCGGGAAACTTCGTCACATATTCTCCTCGGCCATTCCTCAGAGGCTGAAGACAAAAGTGTTCAGCCAGTGCGTCCTGCCAGTGAGGACGTATGGTGCAGAGACCTGGACACTGACAGTAGGACTGGTCCACCGATTTCAAGTCGCTCAGCGTGCTATGGAGAGGGCAATGCTTGGGGTTTTTTTGATAGATCGTATCAGAAATCAGGTTATCCGTCAGAGGACTACGGTTACCGACATAGCTGTCAAAATATGCAAGCTGAAGTGGCAGTGGGCTGGTCATATCTGCCGAAGAATCGATAACAGTTGGGGTAGATGAGTTCTCGAGTGGGGACCACGAACAGGCAGACGCAGGGTGGGACGCCCTCCTGCCCGCTGGACCGTAGGCGGGTAGCCGGTAGTGGTTGGAGGAGGAAGTCCGAGGACCGAATCTTGTGGCGCTCATTGGGAGATGCTGCAACTGAGATTTACCAACTCCTCAATGAGTGCTGGTGTTGCGGTACAGTGCCAGGTAACTGGAGCATAGTTCCTTTGCATAAAAACAAAGGCTCTCTCTAGGTCCGCAACATTCACCGTGGCATCAGCCTCTTAAGTATCGTTGATTCTGTATGCAAAAATATTGATTGAAAGGGTAGATAGGGAGACAGAGAATAAAAAATCTTGGATGTGTGGGCATGGTATTTGAAGAAAGGGAATGGGATTTGTGGATTACGATCTTATCACTACGAAATGTCACAGATAGGTACTGGCTTAACAGAGTTCTGTGCCTTTTTAGATGTAGGGAAGGCTTTTATAGTAAGGAGGAATGATTTTGTGGGACACCATGTCCGTTTATGGAGTGGACAGCCAATTGACGCGACCACTGGGATCCCTTTAGGAACTTTAACTTGCGTTAGGATAAATAGAGCCTTCACTGACTAGTTTAGCATCCACAGGGGTGTTAAGCCCTGATTAATGTGTGCTTCGCCTTGGCTGTTTAATCTATTTAAAGAAAGTTATGTTAGGGATATAAAAGATGATAAAGAGGATTGCGAATCGAAAAGTTACTTCTTAAGTGCACGCTGTATGCTGACAATTAAGTCTTACTATCATCGTCGGTAGAACAGCTGCAAAAATAAGTAACTTTCCGGTATGTTGTTAAAAATGAAGGGAATTAAAGGCAAAAGTAATGATGTTGAAAGAGATGAAACAGTGACAGTGTAAGATCACGATAGAGAATTAAAGAGCACAGCAAGAGAATGAGTTTGTATTGTTTGGATAGCTTGTTAACGAGAAATGTAAGGGGGATATTGAAAGTGCAAGTGGGAAATCAGAAAAATTTATTGGAGCCTGGAACTCTGTAATGAGGACTATGAGGAGTAAGAAAGTGTCTCAAAAAGCTCGTTTGGATGTTCATGAGAGTGTTGTTCCCTACGCTGATGTCATGTATTATTGTTATCACTAAAGATCAAGCATATATTGCAGCTGTACAGTAAGAGGCTGAGAAACGTGCAGCTTACAGTGCACGTGCCTGCACTAGTTCATCGTCAAATCCATTAGGAATTTTAGGGACGGTTGTTATCCGAAAAGCAACAAATAAAATAATAAAATATCGGTACCTATAAACAAACAGAATGTAAAAGCAATGCTCCTGAAATCATGAACCACGTGGTCCTTCAGTCCAACTAAAAAAATCTAAGGGACATTCCTACGCAAATTATCATTTTTTTCAGTTTACCATACAGAATTACCTACTCTGGAATATTATGTATGGGATTTCGAAAGATGTGAGTGTTAAATTAAAGTAAAATATTTTTGTAGATACCAGAGCTTTTAACTATTTTTGAAAAATCTGCCCTTAGTAAATTTACAGTAAGAGGCCTTTCTTACTAGGCCATGGTCACATCAGCAACTACGTATCCAAGCAGTCTATGGAAATGTATGGTATTAGCGACGATGCCACACCGTCGCCAAGTGAGTTAGGTACCATACATTTCAATACTTAGAGCTTGGACACGTTGCTGGTAACGCGGTCAATGAGGTTCTAGTGAGGCGGGGCTCTAACTTTTATAGAGAGCCGGTCGAGATTTTACAACGTTTACAGAAAATAATGGTACAGTGTACCACATCCAACTCAATAGTTTAACATTATGTACAAATAACAAGGTTGGTTCTTCCATATCCAACAATCACAAGGGAAAGAAGAACAAATAATAAAGTCGGTAATACCATATACAACAGTAGTACTTGAAACGCAAGCAAGTAACAATGAGGGATGTGGTACATCCGACACAAAATTAAAATGATGCGCCGTTAATACTGTTGGATGTGCCGTTTGCTACAATGTTACCTGTTCAGTACTGTTTATACAACTTCCATAAGAAAATTTTTATAAAATATTAATTGTGTGAGCCCCTTCGACACGACTCACAACTATAACGAATGCCGGATGGTACGAATCTTAAAAGAAAACACCAGTATTACTATCACTATTCACTTCGAGGATCTCTGGAGATGTTCACTATTCGAGCTTGATGTTTACTGTTTGACTGTTACTATTAAACTGAACTTAATGTGCGCCGGACACCTCGCTTTATATAGGCCGGCGAGCGATCTTCCCGAAAGTTCCAGAGATACCCGAGGTCACACTATTTATTATTATTATTACTAAGTAGGTATAAACAATCCATACTTATCTACTAACTATAAGTACCTAACTTAGCATCTAGAAAGTTCGCGGACGTTGTGGAACATTCCCTAACTATTGTTCTAGAAGCTTCCAGACTATCGTAGATCTATTGAATCCATACTAATCCTTCTAGAACTTTATCGAAACTACTGGAAAGTGATAGAATGTTCCAGAACCTTCGCGAGTTATCTACTCTATCTATCGATTGTCGCGAACATTACTCCCGCCGCAGCTCTTGTAGCTGAACTATCCGCGGTCGCGACATCTTCGTTGGTGGGCAGCTCCTTGATCATCCCCAAGGTAGAGTGCCGCAGAACTCAGGATTCCATCTAGTCGATGCTGGGAATCTGGCACATACTTCTTCATCCATCGTGCCCAATACTTGTCCGTTAATCTCTTGTCTATGAGATCCAGTCTTCTAACTGCTGAGTCACACTTGCTGTTGGAGACTACTTTCCACAGCAGTTCGGTCTCTCCCGCCGGTAAACCCTTAGGTTTGTCCGCCAGAAACGGCAGCGCATGCCGATCTATCTCACTATCTGTCGGACTATCGAATTCTTGGGAGAGATTCACCCTTTCCATGGCCCTCACACTCATCTCACGATTCTGTAGACTACGATTTTTGGCCGTGTCTATGGATGGTGTGTGTGCTCCGATGACTTCAGCTGGGGGCGCCAGTGTTAGCCCCTCAGTCTTAGCATTGACTGGTTCAGCAGTTGCAGACTTGTTGATGAATGTATCGACCACTTCTTTCTGTTCAGAGTCACTTGGCACGTGGCTGACTGTTTCACTGGTCGACGTGTCACTGTATACTGGAGCCACTCTATTTCCCTGGAGCGGTTTGTTCCGCTGTGGCTCCCGCCGGTTTTCACCGGCGACGACTACTTCCGCAAGTTCAGGCGTAACTCTGCTTGCGACAACGTTTTCCACTGGTTCAGGCGGGAGAAGGCAGGGCAAGATTTCCACCACAGGTTGGTTGATGACGACATTTCCCGCAGGTTCAGGCGGGACTTGGCACATGGCGACGTTTTGCGATGCTCGTGCGAGTGTACTTCTCCGAACCCGTGCTGGTTTAAACTCTTCTTCTAGTGCGGCGACCTTGGCTTCAGCCAATTTAGCTTTTAATTCTTCTTCCTCAGCTTTAGCTTTAGCTGCAGCTATTGCCACCAGAGCGTCAGCTTTAGCCATCTCTTTTTGTCGCTCAAGAAGTTCCAAGCGGGCTTGTAATTCTCTGCGCCATGTTCGAGAATCAATGTGGCGCGATAAACTTGGTGGATGTGTAGTTCCGTTCTTCGACGATCTAGACTCGTAGACACTTCCTTCTATTTGCTCCTCTTCCGAGTCCTCCTCTAGCGCGGCGACCTTGGCTGCAGCCAATTCAACATCAAGCATAGCTGCCTCCGTTTTAGCTATGGCCGCCTCTTTTCGTCGCTCGAGAAGTTCCAATCGAGCCTGGGCCAATTCTCTTCGCCGTGCACGAGAAGCAGTGGAGTGCGATGAACATGGAAGACGTGGTCTTCCCTGATTTGTCGATGTTGACTCGACACTATCTATTGCAGCGCTGACTGCGGCGGTGGGGGCAACGGCAGTTGTGACACCGGCAACGACTATAGGGGAGGGTGGCAACAATGGAGGGTGCAGTGTCTCCGTCGTCGGCTCTGACGGCGGTTGTGGACCTGGTGTACCTCCTGTGGTTGCACCCAATGCCGATGCGTACTCCGTTGCATCTGCAGACCTCGTCGTGGAGACGGCAGATTTCTCGTCCGTAGTCCTCTTCACTGCGTACGACTTCTGAGACCTCGTTACAGGCATCTTCTTTTCTTCCAATCCGGATGCACGAATGACCATAAATGTAAGGTCACTTCACGAACTAATACGAATGCCGGCTCGACTATAACTATCCGGCTCAAAAGGACCATAAATGTGAGCCCCTTCGACACGACTCACAACTATTACGAATGCCGGATGGTACGAATCTTAAAAGAAAACACCAGTATTACTATCACTATTCACTTCGAGGATCTCTGGAGATGTTCACTATTCGAGCTTGATGTTTACTGTTTGACTGTTACTATTAAACTGAACTTAATGTGCGCCGGACACCTCGCTTTAT
This sequence comes from Plutella xylostella, assembly GCF_932276165.1. Taxonomy (NCBI): domain Eukaryota; kingdom Metazoa; phylum Arthropoda; class Insecta; order Lepidoptera; family Plutellidae; genus Plutella; species Plutella xylostella. The sequence continues at coordinate 952,645 of NC_063984.1, read as the reverse complement.
ATAGGCCGGCGAGCGATCTTCCCGAAAGTTCCAGAGATACCCGAGGTCACACTATTTATTATTATTATTACTAAGTAGGTATAAACAATCCATACTTATCTACTAACTATAAGTACCTAACTTAGCATCTAGAAAGTTCGCGGACGTTGTGGAACATTCCCTAACTATTGTTCTAGAAGCTTCCAGACTATCGTAGATCTATTGAATCCATACTAATCCTTCTAGAACTTTATCGAAACTACTGGAAAGTGATAGAATGTTCCAGAACCTTCGCGAGTTATCTACTCTATCTATCGATTGTCGCGAACAAATTGTTAAAAAAATACATTGTATTAAGCAAGCATGTTAATGTGAGATGCTATAAAAATATATATTTGTTTAATTTCATCCGTTTTAATGGAACACGTTTGTACACAAGTCTTCAATTTCTGTCATACATTGTCTTGAGATCTTTACCCGTTCCTTGATACACTAAGTCTGCCATTATTTAGAGCAAGACATTATAGTTTCATTATTTTTACAAATTAATTGGTCTTAAAGACCACATAATAAAATTGTATCACGCAACTTGGGCTCATCCCGCTAACATGGCGGGAAGTAGTAGATACGACCGGCCGCCCCGCTCGCCCGCCCCGGGAACAGTGTCGCAACATACTTACCGACAGTGTTAAGCGGTCGCCATGAACAGATCCGACTTTTTTCCAAAAGAAAAATCGGGAAATATTCATAATTAAGAGCTGAAACTTTCCTAACACCTTCCTTATTGATATAACGACCTTCTAGTGCAATAATCTGAAAAGTCAGTTACGACATTATTAATTGCTACAGTCGATTTATGTTCGTAGCAATATAAAAAATAATTTAAAAAAATAATGATGTAGGTATCACAAAAATATTTTTATGAATAAGCTGATCAATGTGAATTTTTTAGGAATGAAATTATTTTTTAAAAGCTGAATTTATTTTTCGGTATTTTAAAGTAGCTAGTAGTATAGTAGCCTAGGTTCGTCACCGTGTATTGAAAAATTCACTCTTTTTAAATCAGATTAATTGTTTCTTTGATAGTCGCTGATGGCTCAGGGTGCGTGGACGGTACAATTTATGTATACGCCAGCGCCACCACAATGTTAAAATTTTGTAGAGCTGCGTTCCATTCAAATAGGTGTTTTTATTTTCGTTTGTGGTTTTGAATATTTCTGGAATTCAATGGAAAGTTTAAATGGAGAAGACCTAAATCCAATAACCGGAAAACATTTTGTGAAAAAAAATGTTTTTATTTTGCAAATTCCACGGGAAACCATTTTTCAGTATACCTGCAGCTTTAATTATTATTATTTATACTGAAATCCGGATATTTCTCTTCTGTGCTAAAATCGCTCTGGAATATTTGAAATCCTGTACAAATTGTAATTTGACTTGGCATTCGGTGGTCTAATTAAAGTTTCTGAATTTCACACTGCGCAAGTGATGAAAATTTCAGAAATATTCCTGTGACACTGGTATTTATTACCTGACCAGCAGAATTTTATTATTAAAATTGTTATTGCACAACGTTAAAAGCGTATATTTTTGTATCGTTGAAATGGTTTTATTTAAGCGCAAAGAACAATTTTTCCTCTGGCGAGCCCGCGTTAGTTCTTCACTACAATACATTTTTAAACGTACACACTTTAGCACTTCATAGTGAAGAGTGAAAAGTGATATCTGTTGGAGCACTTTTACAAAGAGGTAAAAAGTACCTTTTTATACTAAGTAACGTTTGAAAGGGTCAACTGCATATTATAGAGAGAGAATACCCTGTGTGATCGTAATGATACTCCACGCTTGGCAGGCGTGAAATACTTAACACCGGAGACCCGAGTACAAATATCTATCTATAAAACAAATATCTGCCCCGGCCGGTAATCGAATCCGGGATCTTCGGCATAGCAGCCAGGGTCACTAACCACTACACCATTCGATCCTGCAGGTAGTACTAAGTTGTTATTAATCTGTGTGCAACAAGCGCCACAGGGCAACTATCACAGATTACTGATCAAACAGACGGCGCATTATGGAATTAACGGCTGGTCGCACGTACGCGGTAATGCGCTTAACACAAATGCATATTACAATCGCAACCAATGAAAAAGTTCCAGTAATATAGCACGAAATTACTCCTAAACGGAAAAAGATAACTAGCTTAATGATGCCTCTGCCATATGAAGTAGGTACATTTAACAGTATATCAGAATATTATCAACTAAAAAAGTTAATGTAAATGTTTTGTTAATTTTTTTTATTAAATGTTTGAAAAATAATTTGACATTTTGTAAGTGAAACTTTTTCATTGATCTTGAGTGTAATTGTACTTGTTGTACTATATAGTTAGCATTGTGTCATGTACACCTTTATACATAAGTAGGTACATGGTGTATGTATGTTTATGGTCATTATCTCTCATCATTTACCCGTCCTGCATTGCAGTTTACTATTATATTATGCACTATTGTCTGTGTTGTTTTTTTACTAATATGTACGTTTGTCTTTGTTCACAGATTACGTTACCTCCTAAGACAGTTAAACCGTGGTGAGATATCGGCAGAGACATTACAAAAGAATCTCCAGTATGCAGCGAAAGTTCTCGAAGCAGTCTACATCGACGAAACCAAGTTTGTACCCTTCTTTGTTGCGTAGTTTATGATTAGAAAGAGAGTTTTGATTGTCCTATCTGTGTTTATAGGTACTCTTGATAGAGCAAGATAGCCCTATAAATAGGGCTATCGCGAACTCATTTTTGCGAGCAAACGAGTAATTAGTGTCAACTCGAACATTTTATTGTGAAGCTGAGACTAATCACTTCGTTCTTTCGTTCGTACAAATGAGTTAGCGATAACACCCCTGTGGGATTGTTACAGTCTCACGTTAACGGAAACACTGGGAATTTCTCAGAATGGAATATTATCGGGATATTATTCTATAGTATCTCAACTATGTTGTAGTACATAAGAACCTATTCTGAAAGGTAAAGTTTACCTAAGACAGATAGGACAATCAATCAAATGAGAGGCTGGGATACTTCAACATCAATCATGGATAAATTGTTTAGAAGAAAATTAAAAAGCCAAAACTTTGCCTTGTTTTATAATAACGATAAAATAATTTACTGGCTGTATGTTGAGTTGAAAGAATGTGCTAATAATAAAAACATCAATATAGTAAAGTGTTTACTAAGTGCACTCTGATGGATGCTTTACAATGTATTGGGGATTAAACTATAAATAAATGAAATATAAATTACTTAATACTATAATCCGTTTAGTAATAAAGTACACGATTCGGTATTTTATCCTTCGGTAAGCTAAAAGCATAACAAATTTTATTTCAAAAAGGTTTTTTTTTATCTTTCTATGGTAAAGTATTTAAATACATTATTTAACATACAGCCAGTAAAAAATATATCAGCAATATTGTAAAATGTTTATGTTTCAGAATTCAGCCAACAGTTATTTCAAAGCAATCGGTTATTCTTACAGATAGGTTTCTACATTTGTGTGTTTTAAATTTCATACTTATTTTTCTTACAATGTTTTGTAAATATTTACTTTCGTGGATGTTTTTGTTTCTTTTTTATTTCATTTGAATTACTATCAACAATGTCGGAGCATGTTTTCGATTTGATTCGGAGCAAATAATAAATTATAAGAAACAAATTGAATTATTTATGGAAAATGGATTCGAAGTATTTTTATTTCAGGATTCATTATTTTAGGACACATAATAAAATATAATGCCAATTTAGACGCGTAATATTCAAAGATTTTCCTTATTATTATTTATATTTATGTTCATAGGGTGCGTTCACCGTTTAAGCCAATGCCGAAAAAAACTAGCCTAACTTTTTTATTTTCATTTTTCTAACACTAACATTTTCATTTTTCATTTCGAACATCAAAAAATATTTCTTAATTCAGTGCAGAATTACGTTTTCAATTTTGCAACACCCCGTAGACAGTATAAACAGTAAGTAGTAGTATAGTGAGCCAAAAGGGGGTTTCTCTGCACAGCTTTTGTTATACCAGTGGAAATTCGTGAAAACCCCGGCTTGTTACATATACCCTTTTTAACATCCTATATGGATGGATGATTGAAGAATTGAACATAGGCAATACCGTAGAGTTCCGTGCCGGAGATAGGAGTAGAATAAGGATGTAACAATCTATTTTGATTGTCTTCGGGGAATTCTAAGAATAGATCGTTATAAAGTAACGAGAAAGGAATTCACAAGAAACTTCTGTCATTCAGTTCAGTTCAGTTCTTTATTCAGTAAACAATTAACTTATTGCATTTGAATTTAACAATAAAAATAACATAAATATCTATGATTAACATAACAATAACATGCACAACAATATTATTATATACTTACAAGCAAAAATATTCATTATAGGAAAACTAATTTTATAAGATTAAAAAAAAAAATACTGCTAAATTAATTATCAATTTTGTCATTTATAAATTCCTCAACTGAGTAGTAACATTTCTTCAACAGGTACAATTTTAGTTTTTTACTGAATGGTTTATGAGCAGTCAACTCTTTAAATTCTATAGGCAGGTGATTGTACAAATGGAGAGCTTGATACTTTGGTGAATGCTTCGCTATGTCAAGATTCATATATTCTAGGTACTCGTGCTCGAGTCATAGATTCTAGAATTCTAGGTAACATGTTAAATACGAATACCTATACACCATAATAGTTTCTGCTTTGTGGTCTTTTCTATGGATAGGTTAATTTAATAAAATAAAATAAAAATCAAGGAAAGAGATCTGTTTTATGTATGGATTTTATTTAAAATGGAAATTAACTTAATGAGGGAAAAGTATATTGCCATTTCAATTTTATATTTAAAAAATAAACTTTATCCCTTTTATTATTTAACTTTATGCTCGTGAGACAATTATTACGTTTGTATTTTATGGACAGCTTATGTTATTGTAATTTAAATTGTATATTTTTCCGTACGTATAACAAATGCCTTGTTTACACCAACTTGAGGATATTATCAACTGAATATCTCTCTCTAAAGCAAACGCTTATGCATGAGGTTGAGTATCCTCATCGAATTTGATAAATTGCATGTCAAGTTACTCGTTCCGATGAGTAAAAATTTCGACAGTGTGATAACTAGTCTGATACATAAACTGGATGGCTTTACACAGGCTATACAATAGTAGGCTTTGTAAACGTGCTGGTTTTCTTCAATGAGAACAATTTAAAAGTACTCCTTGCTACTAAAGAACTTTTTATACAGGATTTCTGTGAAACTCTGAATTCCATAATTTAGGGGCTCTTTCTGTGCAACATAGTCCTATTATAGTTTTCGTAATTTCTCTTTTTTTGCTTCTTTATCTCCATAAAAACATTGTTAGCCACGTGAATATTTAATACCGGGACTGGGAATTATCCAGCAGATACAGATTTAGTTTTTTTACGGTTTTCAAAAAATCCTTGAGCAAAAGTAGTTTATTTTTATACACATATACTTCCACGAACCTAGCGTCTTTTTATTAAGTCTGTCATAACACCGCTACATTTTAGTCGCGGGTCAGCCGAAGTGACCGTACTGTGCACACTATTACAGTTTGACCCAGAAACATCAAGCCGCTGACAGCTGCGTGGAGGCGCCATACATCACGACAACAGCTCCACACACAAACACACACACACATTTGTTTACACATCATTTAGTAATATTGGTTTTTGTTACAGCCTGTATAATGTATTTACGTCAGACTACCTTCTCCAAGCATACCAGAATGCTATCAAAGTAGCGACTTTAGTATTTTTGAGGTATTTATAGATTTACTACACCTAACAGTTCATATACGTCCATTTTGCACCAGTTCATTTAAATACGTTTTTCCATTTGCAGTCACAGGTGTGTCTGCTGGATAAATTCCCAAATGAGAATGAATAAAAATTAAAAACATACCGTAGTGTACAAAAGTTGTTCGCGGGTTTTTTTTTACAAAATACTGTAGGCTTATTTTGCGTTGGGATGGTGATACATTCCTACATTAATATAAATTCAGTTTCAAATTCTTGATTATGTCAAGATAAGCACTACTTATGTAGGTATGAGATGGAATGATTCCCTGAATTTAAGTTCTTTTAGACAGATTAACGCTAATGAGGAACCGGAAATCACCTATTTTTACACGGCACGGTTTAAATGAGTTATTTTATATACATTATGCTCTATATTTATTGAATCGGGCAGACATAAAGGAAGTACCTACCCATTTTTTGGTCAAGGATTAAAGAAGGTCATATTTTATAAATAACAAATTGCAGAATTATCAAAAAAGCAACATCGGAAGTGTTCAACATCTGCAGACGTCGTACCTACCAATAAAATTTCTTCATAATTATACCTGACCGGAAATTGGATCAGTTATTATCTTTAATTAAAAAAGCTACTTCCTTTTCATCGAAGAATTTAATAGAAAAGCGCTTTAACTAACGGACGCATCTACAGAGTGATCAGGAGCTTTCACTCATTTTCTTGTGAGAATTTCGGCATGAAAAGCGGATGTAGTGATCCATTCTAAACCATAATACTTACAATAGGTACCATATTACCATGAAAGGTGAAATAAAATCTTAGTAAAATGTATCATAGAAGTTTATTTCCCAATATGATTAAAATGTTCGTTGCTATTGTAGAAAAAGTTCATATTCAATAATACAGTAGGAATTGATAGAAGAATGAAAATTGCTGAACAGGTGTACATAAAGACCAAACCATGACTGCTTTACATAACCACGCAATAATAGAGGATTAATTTATAGGTTCTATCTAAGCCATTCTAAGCTATCTAGCGCTGGACTCATTATTTCAAAATCAATTAACATTTGTATAGCTTCGATCTTTGCATCGTAGGAAACCCAATAAGACCGCAGCATATTGCGGCTTCGAAACCAATGAAAAACACCAGTAAGAGCTGGAAAAGAGCAGTGTATATGTAGGTGCTTATGTTCCTTTTATTCTGTATGCAAATGAATACTTATCTTGAATTGGATTCCGTAGATATGCGCGCTCCGGACCTATTCGGAGCTTTCCCTTTATTCCTCAGTGTTCGGTTAGGTAATAGGTAAGATACGAGTTATGTACTAACTTACCTAATGAATTATTTTGACTCATTTAGAGGCTTTATCTCCGTAAATACATATATGATAAAACAGTCAGGACCGAAAAATACGTCTAAAAATGTAGACAAGGCTGACAGAATACTTTGTGTCTGTAGGTACATTCACGCACTTCTTTTTCACAAAAAAACGCATGTTCTTGGACAGAATATGTTTCAACAAAATCAGACAAAAGGAAATACTCTGAAAAACTCATTTCGATTTCGGAAATTTCAAAGGAATTCTTGCCGAAAACTGAGGTATATCTGTCTAAGGTGTAGTGACCATGAACAGCTAATATTTATAAGTTTAAATATTTGAAAAATCTTACCCTTTATCTTTACACTCCGAATCACAACCCAAAACCTACATGCTCCGACATTGTCTCCCGACACACTCATCCCGCAAGCATCCAGTCTGTGGACCCTGGAGTCAGCGGTGGCGGCAGTGATTGTATCTAACGCAGGGAGCCCCGGCCGGAAGGCGACCAGCGCGCCGCGCCCGCCCCGCTCCCTCGCCGCCGCCTGCGGACCCCCTGCTGGGCGCGATGCTCGATAGACCGACCCGAAGCAAAGTTAATATTCCACCGCTAGGCCAAGTAGCCAGCCTCCCTCTGTGCGATTAGGTCTTTCTGTTCTGTTCAGCTTCCCCTGTACCCCCTTCGTAGCTTAGTCTTCGGTTCCAGTGATATGTTTTGTTTCGCTTCTTGTGTTTGTTCTTTCATCGTTCAGCTCGCTGGTTGTGGCTTGGAAACTCTTTCTCAATCACAAAACACATGATTAAAGCCTCTATTGGTATTGACAAACGCAGTTTTTAAGCCAGAGCCGTTGCAAGATCTTTTTCGATTTTAGTAAGCAAAAGCGTTTTGTTTCGTTTCCTGATCAACTAACCGGGTATATAAGGCGCCCTAATTAGGTGTTTCTTTTATCTCATTTAGATATAGACCCTGAGTTCTCTTAGTCTAGTCCTTCGTAGAGAAGTGTGGTGGTTTCGCCCTGTGTGGGTTTGTGTGTCTTCGATCTGTTATTTTGTGTCTAATATCCTGAGGCATGCGACTTTTTCTTTTCCTATTACCTATTGTAATACAAATATTTCCCTAAATGAAGAACGTATGAGAAAGTTTAGTCTTGAATGAAAGACTATGTTTTAATTAATATTTTTACGGAACGGCTACGAATTTCAACAGTGACATTTCGTTCATTTTTGAATAGTGTCTGTTACACCATCGCTAGTATCTACTGGTACAAGTAACATCAATTATACATCAGTTGTATACTAATTGTTAATGTAAGTCAGTATGAACTTGTATAATTTTGGATCTAAGTCAACCGATTCCCTCAAATATTCAAACAATCATATTTACGTTCTTCGATTATTGTTATTGAATTATTTTCTTCTTTAAGCACCCTATTTTTCTATTTTATAAATTTATGAATATTATACTTGTGGTTTTCGCCATTCTCGATGTAAATATATAACCTATATACAATACTATCTATATCTACCGCATGTTGGTCTAATATGACTTTCAAATACCATTATATTTAGCTTAAAACGTGTGTATATTGCAACATTTGTGAATTTATTTGTTATTAATGGTTTCTTTTGTGTGTATGTACTGACTTAAAGCACCTTCCGAAGAATTTCCAAAGAGTCTTCGTGAATGTCTGATTTGAGTCCCAATGTATTGATGTTTTATTTTAGACCCATGGTGGCAAGACAGCAGTCGGCTCCTACGCTGGTGTTTAGGTGTGTCTGTCGATGTTATCACTTACTTTATCATCATCTGATGCTTCTTTATCAAAAATGACGTGAACTGCATCGGTTCTTCGATAAACTTAGTACGAAAGGTCATTTCAAATGCAATCACCAACAAACTTTTTTCTATAACAGGTATTTTTTTGATAAATCAGCACCAGATGATTGAGCAATTTGAGCATCCTTATTATTTTTAACCCCGCGTGCTCGGTGTTGGACGTCAATGTGCCTCAAAGCTTTGACATCGCAATCCCCTGGATCTTCACTGCCTGAGGTTGGCACTACAATATCGTATATCCATATTGCATCAGAATTTTAAATCCCGACCCGACATACAGAGTGCCTGGAGGGTTACTCTATACTGATGAAAAACGAACGAAAGAGAGCTGCGTTCAATTGGCACGTTTAATACAACAAGATGTAGTCGTGGCTCGCGCAGCAGAGCCCCGAAATTTTGTTTTTTGTCATATAGAGTGACCCCCTTGGCACAACTCAGCATAATCGAAATTTGGGCGCGTTCATATGCAAATAGAATTTACCCGTGTGCCTTCTAGGCGTGGATTTCGTGTTTGGCAAATGAAAATGTACAAATTGGGAATACACATTTGACTTTTATAAAGGATAAAATATTTTAGTGGATATAGCTGCGACAGGAGATTTATTTTAAAATCAGAGATAGTAACAATAACATATTGAATATTTCTTATTATTTACTTATTCAAAGTATGTCATTGTTTAAGTAGTATTATCTAAGTAGTAGATAAAGCAAAACACTTTCATTTATTTTGCTTTCTTTGCAAAAAATAAACAAAGTCTCTTGATATTCACAGACAAATGGGTATTTAAAGTATTAAACAAATCAAGCTCTATTTTATTGATTCCTTGTGCCAACTAAATATTCGCCGGTGAAGCTACAGTGGAGAGCGATGTAAAAGCTTATCAAATAGCACGCTGCATGCCACTATAAACCTTATTTTTAGCTAGTTAACGTTGCATGTCTTTTCTTAAATCCCTGAACTAATATTGAATCCTTTAGATTGGAACAATCCGGAAGAAGACTGGAGTTTAATGAAGATGGCGATTTTCAGATCACATTTCTGCAAATTATGTCTCTCTAATTTGTTTTTTAGTACTGAACTTCTTTCTACGTTAATACTTACGATTGTAAATTTACGCAGATTTTAAGCATCACCTTTCAACAGCTTTTCTTTTCAAAATATTTTTCTCAATAATTATTTAGTTGAACAATGATGACACTCTGAACACGTATGTTTGTCAACTGCGTACATACAATATAGTTTTAGAAAACTTCAACTAAACTTAGCTGTAAAATTATGTAACTAGTTCTAGAAGAAACCTAGGTTTGGATAAAACATGTAGCATTAGCTTAAAGTTTATTTTATTTTATCACACTTTATACTCAAAAAACATGAGCTACTTACTTTAAATAGCTAGAAATAATTTAAATTTCTTATTTCTCATAGTGTTATTGTTATTACCTGAATTCCTCGTTATATTGAATGGAATTTCTTATAACATTTTAAAGGTATTTCATAATTACAACAGACTGTAAATGAAAACTTTGACCCCGGCTAAATCGATAATCATTTTGTTCCACCATCCATACTAACACAAACACTTTTAACTCTACACCCATTTAACAAATAAACATCAAAACTACGCTCACGTTAAAACACAAATCGAACTATGTAGCTTTCGCTTTTTAAAATGGAACACAGAACTAAACCGTTCACAGACAAGCTTGACACCACAGACACGCTTTCTTTTTCTTAATTTCTTTCTTTCCTGTGCGCAGACGACTGGCTGACGAGGACGATGAGCTGTCAGAAGTGCAGCCCGACGCGGTGCCGCCCGAGGTGCGGGAGTGGCTCGCCTCCACCTTCACCCGGCAGCTGGCCACCGCCAAACGGAAGTCGGACGAGAAGCCCAAGTTCCGGTCGGTGGCGCACGCGATCAGAGCCGGCATCTTTGTGGACCGCATCTACAGGCGGGTGACTAGCACGGCGCTGATGCAGTTCCCGCAAGACGTTGTCAGAGTTCTTAAGGTAGGTGTTTTTGACGTAAGTGTCCTTTCAGCATCGTACGCAACTGACGCATAGCATTCAGTATTCTTTGTATAGAAATTGACACAAGTTCGTCTACTACATCGGCATTGCCGACGCGCCGTTTCTCCATAAATATATTTATGAAAATCCATTTGGCCGAATAAATCCGATGCCGAGATTTGTATGTAGGTACAATAGGTACACACGGCAACGTCAAATGGTTGGCAGGGCACACTAACGTAGTGTATGTGTGTGTGTGTCGGCGACGTCGTCGTCAACGTAATCATTTAGTTCTCGGCACCAACACACGGATATTGTAAACATGTAGTTGTGCCAGTGACAATGATTCATTGTTTTTATGATATGAAGCAAAATTTTGCCGGGCATTGTAACAGATTGAATGGCTCAGTTGGAATGATACAAGACTATTTTAAACATTTTAAACAGAGACGGTGGTTCAAATCCCGTTGAAACTTAATTATTCCTTTTTTGTTTTTTTATAGATTTAATTTATCTTTCAAGGTGGTTAATAATAGTATTGTAGTATATACGAATAAAAGCAACACAGAAAGTAAATGAAACAAGTTACTATGCGTTAAAATTACCAAATTTAAAAAAATAATTTTTTAACTTTAAGTTTTTTGTTGCTTTTCGTTATAAAACATAACGGAAAATTTTCAATTTGCAGTTTTAAATCATAATAAACATCAGACAGTAAGTAAAATAAAAGAATTAAGTAAAATAAAAATACCCAACAGTGGACTCGAACACACGACCTATGTTTCATAAGTCTAACATTCTACCAATGAGCTACGAAGTGTATAGACACAGGTAGTGAAATTTTGCTTCACGTCAATTTTATAACTAACTATTTAAATTACACGACCGATTGATATGTTTATTTCACAGCTGGTGCTCGGGCGTTTGCCTACGCGCAAACTCGTTTATGCTGCTGTGTGTGTGTGCGGTTTGTTACTGGTGTGTACACGTTAGTGTGCACACATACACTACGTTAGTGTGCCCTGCCAACCATTTGACGTTGCCGTGTGTACATGTGTACTTATAAATGCGATATAAACTGGGTTGAATATAGTATAATGTAGGTACAAAACTGCTTGTTTGCAACTAGAATTTATTTAACAATAGAACTATCGGAACTATCTCATTATATTCACATTTCCAATACGGGAATGCACACAAAAGGAAAAAGGAAAATATTCAGTAACAACACTTTCACAAGAGTATCGTTTAAACTGCAACGAGAAAGAATACCGGTTTCTTTTTGTCTCTTAACTTTTTCTAAGCTTCCCTTTTATCTATCGTAGTGAATTGGATCAGTTTTCCATCAATGGAAAGGATAAAATCGTTTTCATTGTTAGTGGCTACGCCTGAGATATTTGATTGGATTTTTGAAGCCCTGTGGCTAGACATGGATAGTACCTATCGCTGAAAAGCCTATATAAGCCGGCAATATTGTTGTGAGAATGAAAAGTTATTGCCATTGTTCTTGTGTCCTTCATTTTTATCTTTGGTTACACTCGCGAGCAATGAAAAACTTAACTGGAACCAGTGACATATGGAACGGCATTGGCTATTGGATTTTTTCTTTGCTCTTCAGTATTTTATTTGATTTGCTTCAGTATTTTATTATAAATGATTTTGAATCATTTCTATGGCTCACGCAATTATAAGGGTATTGGAACTATCTACTTATATACAAATATAACTTAAAAAAGTATAGTTATTGTTTAATGTATCAAAATTTATGACTCAGTTTGTAACGGATCAAGATCATAATGTAGTGAATTTATCTAACGTACACCGTAGTTTATGTTGGACATAAGTTTTGTAATGATCCTCACCCTCTCTGCCCAATTCACTTACATAATATACTGCTGCAAAAAAATACATTGACCTGATGTGAATTGGAGGGTAGACTCTAGCAAATGTACAAAAGTCTTCATCTTGGGTCCAAAAAGGTCACGATGTCCTTTGAACTTTTTTGTGTAAGCGATACATGTGACCGTTATCATAAGATGTTGTTACATTTATTGGAAAATTCTTAAAGGTAACACAAATCTAAACGGGTATTGTGAGATTTTATTAGGTACCTATTTCGTACTTGAATGGCATATTGAACATAATCGGGTACAAGTAGATCCAGCCAGATCTTAAGGGAAAATACAGTATTGTGCAAATTAATGTGAACACGAGTGAAAATTTGAAAAAAATACATTTATTAGTTCTAAAATAAAAAAAACAGAGATATATTAATACAATTTAAGTTATTTTAATAGAAAATGTGTCCTCCCTGGCTTTTATAACTTCTTCAGTAGGTTTTGGCATAAAATCGACATGATTTTAACAGTTTTCTGATATTTACTGGTCTAAAAAACTTGTATGGATTACAGCCTCAATCATTTTAGTTTTTCTTGTGCAATCCGTTTTCCGAAGTCTAACTTTCATGATGGCCCACTTATTTTCAATGGGATTAAGTGCCGGTGAGTTCTCTGGCCATCCAAAGGCTTGATATCTTGTTGTTCTTGAAATATTTAAGCATAATCTTAGACACGTGGCATGGAGCCGAAGTTTGTTCAAAAACTTATTGACCGATATCATCAAATTTTCTTAGTTCAACTTCTAATCTCCGTTCTAGCAAGTCACTGTATTTTAGCGAGTCCATCATCCCTTCGATGGGCACAAGTCATCCGGTACCTATATAAGAAAAACAGTCCCAAACTAAGAAAAGTTGATGCTAATGGTCAATAAGTTTTTCAACAAAATTCGGCCCCATTCCACGTGTCCAAGATTATGCTTAAATATTTCAAGAACAACAAGATATCATGCCTTTGGATGGCCAGAGAACTCACCGGCACTTAATCTCATTGAAAATAAGTGGGCCATCGTGAAAGTTAGACTTCGGAAAACGGATTGCACGAGAAAAACTAAAATGATTGAAGCTGTAATCCATACAAGTTTTTTAGACCAGTAAATATCAGAAAAATGTTAAAATCATGTCGATTCTATGCCAAAACCTATTGAAGAAGTTATAAAAGCCAGGGAGGACACATTTTCTATTAAAATAACTTAAATTGTATTAATATATCTCTGTTTTTTTATTTTAGAAGTAATAAATGTATTTTTTTCAAATTTTCACTCGTGTTCACATTAATTTGCACAATACTGTAATTTGAATGCTTATCAATGCAAGTTACCAAAATGATAACAAAAAAGTACCTAATAAGTTATAGAATGTAAAATCAATTGGTAGTGAGGTACGATGGCATGACGATAGGTAGTTTGATAAATTATTTTATGAGACGAATGAGTTGTAGCTAATCATCACTTTCTAACAAAACAAATGGCTATAAATAAAAGCTTCAAAATCATACCCGCCACCACAGTCTTTCTTAAATACCTGATCGAGGCAGCGGTATTTTAACTACATCATCATCATTGGCCACGACATCTTGATCAGATGATAGTTGCAGCGTCAATCCATTCGATGGGAAGAGGTTTGTGCGCATCTTTTTCTATGGCTGTAGAGTCCGATTGCAGCTCGACACCTTCTGCCACAGAGATCGCAAGTGTAGCGTGAGTCTGCAGACGGTTCTTGAACTGCACGAAGTCTTTTCTGCCTCAAGCCATCGAGCCAGGCTTCGTCGTGGTGAGCTACTCCATCACACAGAAGGCCTCGCCGTTTTTGTTATCATTTTGGTAACTTGCATTGATAATCATTCAAATTATTTTCCCTTAAGATCTGGCTGGATCTACTTGTACCCGATTATGTTCAATATGCCATTCAAGTACGAAATAGGTACCTAATAAAATCTCACAATACCTGTTTAGATTTGTGTTACTTTTAAGAATTTTCCAATAAATGTAACAACATCTTATGATAACGGTCAAATGTATCGCTTAACTACAACCAACTGGAAAAACCCGCGTTTACTATAAATATAACCTGCCGCGAACGAACAATTCCACGAATGATAAACCGTATTCACCCCGACATTTGAACGAATGACCGAGCCATACAATTAGCGCGATACCATCGGATCGGCATACAGATGCAGTGTACACAACACACTTTCATTAGTAGCAAACGGCGCTATTTATTTATTCGTCGCTAAGTTAGTACAGCCAGTAAAATAGACATGTATTGTATGGGGAATATAATGTAAAAAAAGAAAGAAAAATAATTTATGTGCCAAAAAAAACATGCAATAAAATTAAACGGATCGAATAAAAAAATGGCAATTTGGAACAATCTCAGTTTCTGCTGTTAGTTGTGGCCAAAGTATATATCTCTTCCCAGTGCAAAACCGGATAATTTTAAGATCAGTAGATAGGTGACACGAAATATACCTGGTCTACAAAGGATGGTATGGCCGTGTCGCTGTTGTTCTAGAATTATCGGGATAGAACCAAATGTCATCATAAAAAGTTGTTATATAATACAGTATATTATATTGTTCATTACACCTTGCCTCAAAGCTATAAATCTAAGTTTTAAAAACTATAAATATCACTTTATTACGTATAGGTACTGATAGAATCAGTTATCTGAACCTAATTATTTTACTAGATGCACGCAAACATTATGTACCTTGTCATCGCTCTTTGGTACAGTACTTTTGTACACTTCAAACTTGTGCTTATGACAAAAATACATATATTTCACACCGAGTAAAAAATCTATACCATTAATCAGAAATCGCAAACCTCAACTTCTGATGTTTATTTATTACTGTCGGAATAACTCAACTGGGTCGACTGAAGATGAACTTTGCATAATTTATTATACGCCCTAAAGAGCCCTATTGTGGAATGTTTCAAAAGGAAACTATTGTTGGTAAAGGGTATTTTACATTAGATTACAAATATACCTTACCTATAGGTGTATGGCCCTTGATAAGAGATAATATAATAAATTCTCACATTAATTGTCACTGATTAAATAATTAATAAGTTACGCTTAAAAGTTTTAAGTTAAAACCCACTAAAATCAACTCTACAGGTTCGAATAACTAACGCAAATAAAACACACTTTTCCCCCTGATATCACAATGGAATGACAAAACCACTAAATGAAAGTCGATTCTGGCGTTTGGGACTTGCCTTACCAGAGAAAGATAATATAGATACAGATACATTTAACTTACAACATCCGTTAAGGATTAAAAATGAGCTAAAACACGAAAAAGCCATACCTACAAAAATTTAACCAGCTTTAAAGATAAGGCCCACGACGGGATGTATGTTCGGGCCCTAACTAAGTCCTTGACTTATAGATGGGCCGGGCGCGGTCACCCCACGGATGAAGCATCCATGCTGAACCGAAGGATATCCTACTAATGTATTCCTTCACATTGTTACTAGGAGAGCATGTTTAAGGGAAAACTGGATGTGTAAATATATTATGAGAGGGCGTACAACGAAAAATATTTTAAATAAACATTTTCAGTACGTTTCAAGTGGTATTCGCCATAAAATATGACCTACCTTACCCTTGCGACGATTATAAGAAATATAAGCATGATAAGGCCAACTATGAGATCCCCAACCTACATGTCAAGCGTGAAGATGATAATATATGGTATTTGTATCTCCACACCCTCATTTAAAACATTGTACTATACTGCAGGCTGTTTATGATGGTAATGTGAGTCCTACGTATTATCATAGCTAACCCAAGTATGGATGGCTGGATTGCTCTCCTAGGACCTAGGGATTCTGTCCAACTGTCCATATCTTTCAGTATATCTATCTCTCTTTAACCGACTTCTCTCTCTCTCCCACAGACGCTAGACGAGTGGTCGTTCGACGTGTTTGCGCTGAACGAGGCGGCCGGCGGCGCGGCCATCAAGTACCTGGGCTACGAGCTGCTCAACCGATACGGCATGATACACAAGTTCAAGGTTAGTAACTCTTCGTGCTGTTTGCTGCCCTGGTACAATAGAACGGCTGGGATCTTGCTGGGGTATGTTGCTCAACCGATATGGCAGTTTGTACCTCCTTGTCCTGTTTGGTGTCCTGGTACAATGAGACTGGAGTATGTAGCTCTACAGATACGGCATGATACACAAGTTCAAGGTTAGTAGGTACCTCTTTGTGTTGTTTGATGCCCTGGTACAACGAGAGGCTGGGGTATGAAGCTCAACCCATACGGCTTAATACAAAAGTACAAGGTTAACACCTCTTCGTTCTGTATGGTGCCCTGGTACAATGAGTGCTTAGTATGACTGGGCTATTTAGTTGTAACTAGGGTATTACCACATAACTTAATCAAAATAGTACACATTAATTATTGTACTGTACGTCTTCTGAGAAATAAATATTATTATTATTTATCTTTGCCCGCTTCCACCCTTCACTTCTCTTGTATAATCCATAATGTGTGTAACAAATCGGCCATTGAACCCTATAAAGGATTAGATTTAAATTGACATCACAGTGTCCCGAAGGCTGTAGATTAGGTTCATGTTACAAGTTTATGTAATATTTACGTTCAAATGGAATCCGCCAGGGAGCGCCTCGGTAACATCAAAAGCCTTAATTTAGAATTCGAATACGAAATAAACAACATCAAAAGCAAAATAGGGATTCTATCTGATATAATCTACTGTTTTAATTTTACCTGTGTAAGAATTAGGCATTCATCAATACACAAACATTTATTTTCCCTGGTGTTTAAATGTTAGCACTCCACTCTGTTCCAACCATAACAAGGTTAATGATATTATCTATAACTCACTTATTAGTATCAAATACAGAAGTTACATAATTGAGACTGACCTTATCAAACCCAATATAGTGTACGAGGTAAAGATTAAACAATTTTGAGACGTTTACCATATTGTTATATTAAACTTTGGGGCACTTTTACCAAACGCCAAACATATTGAAAATAGTATTTAAATCAAATTTTAAATAAATTTTGTACTTACTGATACACGTTTGACAGGTGGCTAAATGCGTTTAGAATTTGTTGAAATTCTACCCAAATATAACATTGCTCACTGATAAAATTTTACCATATATATTGATAAACTCACGATTTTTACTGTTCATTTTCATGATGGGTTTCAAACGAATAATCCCAAGAGATGTTTGCAATCCAGTGAGTGGTGCGTCCTCGCGACTCACTACATTAGAAAATATGTAATAATACTATGCGATGGATATTTTTATAGGTAGGTCCATAGTTATCCGAATGATAGTGTTATAAGATTTTATAAAAAAAGGCTACACTTTTTTTGGATATTGTGAAACGCATATGTTTTTATCTTTACAATAGGGAATATGCATAAATTATTTTAATACTTTTATTGGATAGTTTTACATCACTTTATTATAGTAAAAAAAAATTCAACGCCATAATAAGTAATTTAAGGTATTTTAAAGAAAGTTAAAAAATTACAACCATCACGACCACTTTGAAATTCCCGTCAGGATGGCGGGATGGTGTGACGTCATAATCTTTTAATTTCACGGCTCAGAATAATGAGTCCCGTCAGTCGGCATAGATTTTTTACCTAATCAAGTAATCACAGAGTACTTTTGTATTTTCAACAAACCAATGTTGTCATGGTAACAAACGAAAAAGGAAGTGTATAAAGTGTGATCAGTGGCTGTTTTGTAATGGTAATAAAGCGTGACCAGTGGCTGTTTTGTAATGGGAGCTCGTAAATAGCTACTAGTAGCTCTTTTGAAATGGGAGCGCGCAAACCAGAGGACCTTTGTACACAATATTACGCTATTATGGCAATATGAATATAAAGTAATATTTGTATTGTATGTAAGTACTTACTGTAACTTTGGTTTTCAGTAAGAGAGGCTAGGGTTAGTGGGTCATTCTATTCTATTATCTGTGGGGGTGTAAGAACCTGCACCTGGCTCTCTTGAATGGAACCATTGTGCATATCTCAAAGGTCTAAACCCCCTTCCTAAGCTTGGACCATATCCCACCACGCTGGTCCACTGCGGATTGGTGGGTTCACATATCTAAATGTGCTTAACCTAAATATTGAGGTTTCCTCACGATGTTAAAAATAATAACGTGTAACATACATATTATCTTTTATAATAAAAACTTTTCCGCAGCTGGCCACAGTTTACTCGTTCATACTGTGTAATAAATTTAATGTGTCCAGTTCTTCTGATTACGAGAATTCTTACATAACTTAATTTAGAAAAAAATAACAACAAGACCGCCTTTTGTACCCTAATTAAGTTGCAATTTGTAATTCCTATGATTCTTTGTTGGTGTGAAAATAAAGAGTATTCTATCTATCTATCTATCTAACAACTTTTGAAATATACTAACGACTGCCATTATAACCTAAAAGTAGAAAGAGCAACTTGTGTCATGTTCATGTCATAATACTTACAATACAAATTTAATTTTATTGTGTTGCAATATGGAGCATATTTGAGTGGCTCGTTGACTAGCGAATGGCTGTTTACGCCTCATTACAATAGAACAACTAGTGGCAGCCCATACACTACCAACAAAAAATATAAAAAGTCCTAAACTTTGCAAACAAACAAACATATCAAACAAGAAGTGGAGAGGTTATAGGAGGCTAGGATCTATTGGAAGAATTTTTATGTGATCCATCGTATCTGATCACAACGAGCATCACAAACACTCGGTGACATTAACATTTCTTTGTTTACACTTGACATTTATTTAACTTCCGCCGTAAACGGAAAGAATTTATTATTCTGAGATTCATATATAAAGAATTTTGACGTCACATCCGCCCTAAGAAAATGGGTGACGTTTCTCTGAAGTTAGAATTTACCGAAGTTTTTTTGTACTTTTCAATTTCATTTACTTGCTCAAAAATAAATTATAATCAAAAATATTGATGGAGGCGTAGTTATGAAATAACAAAATTTGTGGTTGTAAAAATCAACCATTCTTCGTTTCTTAGAAAGTCTATCCTTTATGCTACGCCGTCGCTACGATGCTACGTTGCTACGATGCTACGCAGCTACAGATTTATTGCTACGACGCTACGTCGACGTAGCTACGAGATTTCGTAGCTTTATGATAGCATGGAAAACTTTAATACAGTATTTTGAGGATCCGCAATATCGATACAAAAGTAAAAACGACAACGCTCTACTGTATTATTATATTTTACGTACTAACAGAAACCAATCATATCCATAATTATTAAACTCGAAATTTGCTTTCAGGTGCCGCCAACGGTTCTGGAGAACTTTCTCGGCCGAATAGAGGAGGGCTACTGCAAGTTCCACAACCCGTACCACAACAACCTGCACGCGGCCGACGTGGCGCAGACCGTGCACTACATGCTGTGCCAGACCGGACTCATGGTAGGCCCACTGTGTAGGTGGTAACAGAGATAACTGTCTGCCGTGCAAAAAATTATTGTAAGGTCACGTTTGAAAGATTCTTGAGATAAAGAATATTTAGAAGACGACCGAATGGCGTAGTGGTTAGTGACCTGACTACTGAGCCGATGGTCCCGGGTTCGATTCCCGGCTGGGGCAGATATTTGTTTAAACACAGATACTTGTTCTCGGGTCTTGGATGTGCCCGTAAAATGGCAATAGGCCCGCCCCCTATTACATTGGGACTAACATAACACTCTGGCGAAAAGTGGGTGCAGCAATGCACCTCTGCCTACCCCGCAAGGGAGTACATTAGTACAAGGCGTGAGTGCGTGTGTGTGTTAAGAATATTTAATCGATATGTGGTGTTAGCTGGACCTATGTTATTTTAAATTATTCTGTGCTCTTCGAATCATTTTTCGTTCGTAAGTAGTTTTTGTGAAAGATTAAACGCTGGGCGTAGATCTACTTATTTCATTTGGTGACTGCAGGGTAAAATAAGATACACGCTTATTTCATACTTATAGTATAAATTCTACAAACAAACATACATTATTTTACACAAATCTTTCCTCTTTATAATATTTCTTAGCTTTATAATACTCAACTCAAGGCATCTCCGTCTTGGTTCTTTTGGCGTCTCGGCGTCCACAAACCCTATATACTCGTACCTATAAATTCTTCTATTATTATTTTCATTATTTCTGAACTGTCGTAAGTAGTAGCGGTCGTATTGCACGAGCCTCGCATTCCAACGGTATTGTGGTGGAATTCTTTATACGAGTAATAAGGATTTTTAGTAGAAACATAATTTAAGTACTTTCTTTTATGGTGAACGAAAATATCGCAACGAAAATGCACATCTATGTTTATTGAACCCAGTTCTAAAATTGGGTTACGGTATTACGAGCGTATTGTGTTCCATAAAAATCTGCCGATTCACTTGCGAGTCACTGAGTCACCTCTAACAAATGCATTCATCGAGTAATAAAATATTGACGGTTTTACGGCCCTATGAAATTTAATTCTGAAATCAGTAAGGTTGTTAACTCTGGAAGTTTTCTTTATCGTTAAATCATTGCCTTAGGGCTTAAGCTCCATACAACTTTATTTCTATATAAATTTGTATTTTCAGAACTTAGCTAAACAAAACTTTCGTAATTTTGGTGTTTGCTTACATCCGTTTTAAGGGAGAAATTTAATAACTTTATCGGTTTTAGCTTGTAATCATTTTCCATACCTACACCTTCTTTCTTTGCCTATTGGCATCAAATATTGACTAAGTATAAGTAAACTGTAAAACTTAAACTAGGTGCTGACATAGGTTCTATAAGTTCTCAATTTCGTTTGGATCTAGGTTCATACTACTGTTAGGTAGATCGTTGTATATTTCCTCGTACCAATTGATACCTAAATACCTATAGCATTTATACAGTTTACTTATACCATTTATACAGTTTATACCATTTATACTGTTTATAACATTTATACCATTTATACATCGTTCGTGCAAGTACTGTGGCACCATACAACGGCTGTTACACTATTATAACATGTTATGACAAAATTTTACATAGAGCTCAAAGCATAGATTTAGATAGCCATAGCACTTTTCCTATCTCCCGCCCTAATAACCCACCACCCTCCAATCACAATCACTAAAAATGACAGCTGTCACATAACGCACACACCCGCCATCTTGGTTCCAGAACTGGCTGTCAGACCTGGAGATCTTCGCGACGCTGGTGGCAGCCGTGGTCCACGACTTCGAGCACACCGGCACCACCAACAACTTCCACGTCATGTCAGGGTCTGACACGGCGCTGCTGTACAATGACAGAGCCGTGCTGGAGAACCACCATATCAGTGCTGCTTTCAGGTAAGAGTTGCTTGTTTTGTCCAAAGAAAATAGTTACAGCTACCGTAACACTACTGACACATTAGCAATTAACGATCCATGAGCAGCGTCGCTTGCTTGCCAATTATCTTTCAGATCCATACAAGTTTCGAAGGATTGTTAATTGCTAATATTCGGTGGTGGTAAACTCACATTGATAAATCTTTAAGCATCATCAACTGACACATACATGGTCCTTGGGAGTTTCTAATTCAGCAAGGTATCTGACTGGTACCTATATTGGACCTACGGCCATAGTAAGGCAGCAGGATCAGCAAGACCGAGTGTTGCGGACTGCGGTTGCAGTTGAAGTTGTTATCATGCAACTAACAGAGAACGCAGGCACGGAGAGCCAGAGAGATAGAGAGAGAGAGAGAATTTTAGATGTAACCAGCAATATTTACAGTATCTTTTCCAAATGAGCCAAATTTCAGAAGCAAATAAAGTTAATTTGTGTTAAAGTAATTTTAACTTATTGAAGATTTCTGGAGATGGACTTAATTTCTGGGAATACATGACAAAGCATCGTAGCTATGCATGTATCTATTCCTGTTAATTAACTGCGTAATTAGTCAATACCAATTTGCGCTTTGCTTTGAGGCATTTGATTGATGAATATTGAATAGATAAAGCCTTGTTTCCTGTTAAAGGCAGGAAGATAAGACAATCACTTACCTAAATGGTTAAGAACCTACAACATGAAATCTATATGGTTGCCACAACATATTAAGCAGGTAACCGGTTGGTGTAGTGGTTAGTGACCATGACTGCGGCTATGCCGAAGGTCCCGGGTTCGATGCTTAGCCGGTGTAATTTTTTGTGTTGTATACAACCCGCGCCCACAGCTGGTTATATAAGTACCTAAATAATCCTAAAGGAGCTTCCTTAAAGACTGTTTAATAAAAAATTCCTGTAATGATTTATTACGGGCTATGTTTGCATTTTACAATAGTAAATATGTACCTAACTAGTAACGTACTAAAATAGGTGTGGAACACTTGCCAGCAGATTTCTGCAAGGCACTGCCTTCGCAATATTCATTTAGCTATCTGAAGCTCGCCGTGACGGGTGATGTGATGAAATTGTGCAGCCGACACGATTTACATTTTAATGAAAACCTACAACGGACGGGCCAGACGCAAATTGCTGACATCTGACGTCACCAGCCTGTTTCTGAGGAGGTTACCAAGACGATAACTATGAATACGGGCATGTATTGTTGCGCTCCATAAGAGAGTCTTGGTTCTTACAAAATGGTGATGGTTGGTGGTTGATGCAACAGTATTTGATATACCTAGGTAGGTACAAAAAAACGATATCGTATCCCGCGACAGGGTAGGGCGGTCGTTGCACGAAGTATAAAAAAATTAAATGAAATAGTTTTCAATACGTGGGTAGAATACAAATACAAATAACCACAAGCATAACATTGATTTAGACAGATATACTGAAAACAAGAGCTGCCACTCTTCTTTCAAGGACTTCATTACAATAGACATCTTAAACAACCATTATTTAGTTTTCAGAACGAATCTCACCCAGGTTATTGTATACTAGGTAACTTTATCCAACTTCCAAACAGTAGCCTTTCAATTGCAAAACTAGCACGTTCACTTGGGGAACTCGAAAGCGAACTCTTTGTGAAGACCCGAAAATAGTTAGCGTTTGAATAAAGAGGCAGAAATTTCGAGAACAAAAGAATTTCCACAACAGCAGTCGCTTGTGGACTCGTTAAATGGGAAATTTCCCGAGGGATAAAAATCAACTTCTTTTATCTCGCGAACGCAGACACTTCAGGAAAAAGTGTTCGGAAAGATCTAGCCTCGCAGTATGTATTAATTAGTTAAGGAGTAGTAGAGTAACCTCAGGCTTTTTGCTTATTAAGACTTTAGGTAATTTAATAAATAATAATATGTTAACATGGCATTGGCTATTTGCATTTTTGTGCCCTTTTGAGAAAGTGCCTAAGTTATAAATTAGGTAGGTACTACCTACCTACGTAGTTTTAAATAGAGTGTACTTACTTAGGTACTTTAGGTTCAAATTCTACAAGTCTGCACTGCTTCGGTATAAACATAATTTGTCCACTGCAACCTTGTTAACCCTATTCCGCCATCTTGAAAAATTTGCATTTAAAATTTAATAACACAGCCACGATCCTGAAAGAATTTAGTTTTTGCGACCCTTGAACCACAATAAGCATGTAATTCCATTTTAACGACCACTTGGCTTATTGTTAACAGAAAAAGGAGTAATTGAAAATAAGCGCTGTTTTATTTTGTTGTTACGCCATTTTGCAAAATTCAGGAAACGCCATTTTTATTGGAGGGTTGTTTTTGAATTTTTCTCTGTAAAGAGCGTCAGCGTAGTTGTAATTTCCTGCTGTCTTTTATTTCATTCGTTTTATAACGGGACGGGACAGGACGATATTAAAGAACAATATTATATATTGCAGCGCTCGCCCTATTCCTACATTTCTAGGAACCTATAATTGTACGTAGATAGAAAATGTCCTGTGAACATTTTGTAAGCTTTATTAGCTTTCGAATAATATATTTTCTATTGAACCTAGACACAATTTCTGATAAAATGTGAATATTATGGTGGAATGGCATTATTCCTGAAAATTTCTGAGTGCTTTGGCGTCGAAAAAAGCTAAATTCAATATGGACGAGCGACGTTAAGTAATTGAAAAAAGAATAGCTACCTTAACGTTTTGTAGGAAATTTCAATATTAAATTCGGTAGAAAAGCTTAGTCGAATCGAATTAGGTAAGTAGATTTTTTGTCCGTTTATTTTTAGACATTCCACCGTTTAGCTACCTACTTGGCACTTGCCTACTAAATTCACAACGAATTACCTACCTAGTTGTTTGTTACCAAATAACTAATCATAAAGTTCATGTTTTTAAATACATAATTATGTCTGTATCAGACAAGAGGTCCAACAGTGATTATGAAATGAAATATTAAGTACTTAGACTAACATTGGATACAATAACTATACATGGTGTTGCAAAAAGGGTAAGTATACTAAGCCGAAAGTGGGTCATACAGAACAACCTTTTTTAAGAGTTCTGGAAATTCACGAAAAATTGTTCTCAAAAGTCACGTGACCAACGAAGTTTCTATGTATAGAAAAGACCTTTTATTTTTTGGCGAATGTTTAATCATCTATCATAATCTTTAGGTCCTCAAATCAGAGTTCATCTAACACCTAACCCCCCTCCCCGCTCCCCCGCAGGCTGCTCCGCGACGAGGAGTGCAACATCCTCCAGAACCTGTCCCGGGACGAGTTCCGCGAGTTCCGCACGCTGGTCATCGACATGGTGCTGGCCACGGACATGTCGTTCCACTTCCAGCAGCTCAAGAACATGAGGGCTATGCTGACGCTGGCCGAGCCCGTGGTAGACAAGTCTAAGGCGGCTTCATTGGTGCTGCATTGTTGTGATATCTCGCATCCGGCTAAGGTGAGCTTATTATGAACATTCTTACTGCCTATATATACTTCCTTGACGAGATGGATGCACTGCTAGAGTGTGACCACTTTGCAATATAAACAAGTGCCTAAACCAGAAAAGGGTTATTAGGGCATCAATTTATTCCTTGGTATGTCTGACTTGTCGCATTACTTATCAGTTCAAAAGTTTCCTTCAGCAAAAATCAATATGTCATCTTTTACAACTACCGTCCCAAGGCAGAAAGAAAGCTGGCTAAAGCTGGTTACCTGAGCTGCTTTCTTTCTGTGTAGGTCCTAATGTGTGGTAGGACGAATTCACTCACCACTTGCTCTTACGCTGGCTTTCCTTATCCAACTAACCTCCACCTTCCACCTTCCAGCGCTGGGACCTCC
Source organism: Plutella xylostella (assembly GCF_932276165.1). NCBI lineage: Eukaryota > Metazoa > Arthropoda > Insecta > Lepidoptera > Plutellidae > Plutella > Plutella xylostella. Next base: position 926,534 of record NC_063984.1, on the reverse strand, counting down.
ACCACCGCTGGACCATGAGCCTGCTCGACGAGTTCTTCCTGCAAGGAGACAAGGAACGCGAACTGGGCCTGCCCTTCAGTCCTCTGTGCGATCGCAACAACACTCTGGTGGCGGAGTCGCAGATCGGCTTCATAGAGTTCATAGTGGAGCCGAGCATGGGCGTGTGCGCCGACATGCTGGAGTGCGTGCTCGGCCCGCTGCACGGCGCCAAGGGGCCGCGGGAGCCGCGGGGGGAGGGGGGCAAGGGTGACTATGACCGCTTATATTGATAATATACGGACAAGATGGTGTGCCTATATGTTAATCCAGGGTGTCAGCTAACTTCATACCAAATTTCATCAAAATCGGTTTAGCCGTATGACGTGAAGAAGTAACAAACATACACACTGATTTGATTTGGAATAGCATAATTAATGTTATATTAGATGAAGGTGGGTAAGAAAATCTTCAATGCTGAACCGATTTTGGTAAAGCGCGTCTAGGACCATTTGTCTCTGAGGAGCGGGAGCATACTGAACCGATTTTGGTGAAGCTCGTCTCGGACCATGTGTCCCTAAGGAGCTGTACTAGGCCTCCCCTTCAGCCCTCTCTGCTCTCGCAACAACACGCTGGTGGCGGAGTCGCAGATCGGCTTCATAGAGTTCATAGTGGAGCCGAGCATGGGCGTGTGCGCCGACATGCTGGAGTGCGTGCTCGGCCCGCTGCACGGCGCCAAGGGGCGGCGGGAGCCGCGGGGGGAGGGGGGCAAGGGTAGGAACTGAGTAGTAGAAAGGGACTTGAAGCTAATGTCGGTATTACCTAAATCTATGTCTGCCTCTTTCTGCCCGTATACTAAGCAAGACAGCAATAAATTTAAGGTTGACAGTAGCTTCTAGAGTCCCTTTCTGCAACTTAGAGGAGCTAAAATCATGTTATAAGTACTTAGACGGAGGTGTCATGGTAAGGTGCCAAACTTAGATCGTACAAAAACTCTTTAATGCTGAACCGATTTTGGTGAAACATTGATGAAATGAGACACATGACTAGGAACATCTCTCTAAGTCCCGCAAATTGCAGTTCTAAGCTGACTGAGTATGCATTGTATTATAACAAGTATTTTTTTTCCACTTTCAGAAAGCGAAAGCAATAAGAAGTTCAAGATCAGGAAGCCATGGATCGCGTGCCTCGGTGACAACAAGAAGATATGGAAGGAGCAGGCTACTAAAGGTAGGTGGTGATTTTATTTTAATTATTTAGGAATCCTAAAAAAAATAAGTTGTGTAATCAGCCTTAAAATTAACTGTTCATAAACTAAATCTGGGTAGGTATGTACGGTCGCATGCGCTGCGCCTAAAAGTATACAGGCGGAGTTTTTAAAATAGCGATCCCTGATGATGAAGGGACCAGCTACATGTTATAAATCCGGGGACGTGTTGTGTGTGATGTGTGTAGCAGTGGTGTTTATGTGGATGTGCTTGAGCAGCATGTGAGCTTGAGAACGCTATTTTAAAAACTCCGCCTGTATACTTTTAGGCGCAGGCGACCGTACATACGTACGACCGTAAAAGGCTCAAATTGGCGGATGGCACCCCGGTGTTCTTTGGTGAAAGAGAAGCAAACGTGTTGTGGTGCTCATTTTGAGATTGTGATTGGTGAGATATTTACCAGTTAACGATAGTGATGAAGTGATGTAGTGATGAAGCGTCCGTAGTCGAGCGGGCCTCAGTGATCGTAACTGATCGCTGAGGTTAAGCAACAACTGACACGGTCAGCCATTGGATGGGTGACCAATTTCAAGTGGTGCTTTTCTGGACGCTTCCGTGCTTCGGACGGCACGTTAAGCCGTGGGCCCCGGTTGCTGCTTCGGCAGCAGTCGTTAAGCCTAGTCAGAGGCCTTCGGGCGGCTTGAAAAACATCTGAAAGTCGGGTTGCCCACTTACCCGACAACTCTCTCAGCACAAGCTTGCTTGTGTTGGGGTCCACCAACCCGCACTTGGCCAGCGTGGTGGATTAGGCCTAAACCCTTCCTTCATTGGAAGGAGACCCTTGCCCCAGCAGTGAGGACGTAATGGGTCGTGATGATGATGATAGTGATGATAATCCAGAAAGGTAGTCGCTCTTAGGAAATATGTTTAATTTAATAACATTATCATCTATTACTATTCCTAAATTTAACATTATCATCTACAATAATTCCAGATGCCGAGGCACGCGCCCAGCAGGAGGCGTCGGAGGAGACCCCGCACACCGACATCCCCACTGTGACGGAAGAATAATATTTAGCTAGATTTGTAAATACCGTTAAAACAAATTGTTATAACATGTTCTGTTCGCTGATGAACAAAGACAATGTGTAAAGTGTAAGTGAAACGCAATGGACGTCGACGCACAATACTTCAAGAGTGTTTCGTTTCAAATCTAATCTACAATCTGTCTATACTTACGCATTTCTTCGCGCATCAATCTGGGTAATAATAATAAGAACCGGGAATAAATTCAATCCCACTTCTGAATCTTAAGAACACAGTTAAACATCAAGTTATTCTTGTATAAAATATATTTGATTACCTACTTGTTTTTTTTATATTTTGAATTTTGATGAAGATGGGTTTTTTGTACCTTCTTCTACCTACTGCAAGGATAAAAATAATATCTAAATGTAGGTAGTTCAACTGTTACTTAATCAGTAGCCAAAAATGTCATCTTGAAGTACCTAGAGATGAGGGGGTGTTCAGACTCCAATTTTGTAGGTACATACGTATTATGAACTAATTTATAATAATGTTATCCAACGCATTATTGTGTCGTTTCAACACCACAAAGATATCCTTAGGCAAGTCTGCTGAGCTAATTCATTTTCATAAGATACCTACTTAAATATAATATATTATGTAACAGTAGGCAATACATTGCATCTGCATTGTAATACAATTTATTGGGTAGATACAATGCATTATTAAAATCAGTAGTTAGCATATTTAGGGGCCTAAATAGGTGCCGCAATAGACACAAAAATATTCCATTTTACTATTGTATGTAACGATCTCAGAAAAAATATTTCTGAATAGGTAGTACTTAATAGCTTTTAAATATAATTAGTGTAAATAAAATACATATTATTATAGACTTGTATGACTTGTACTGACTTTCGCCAATATTGTATTAAACATGTATGAAAATTCCGGCGGTGCAGCAACTAATATCATGAGTGTGCACTTCTTTAAAATACTTTATAGTTATCTATACGACTAAAATATTATAGTACCATCTAGCTTAATTAGCTATATATTTAATCAATATGAAAAATACGCTTATTAATTTTAATATTTCCGATTAAATTGGAGGTAGTCTTGATATTGCTGACCAAATGTTATTAAAAAAATATTTCTAATAATGTAATGTAATAGTAACATGATAGAGTCCTTCTCATACTTAAAAATAGGTATTTATACATATTTTTAGATGATAATCAGATCTTTAAAAAACTATGTATGTAGTTATGTGAGGCTGTCTCATTCTATTTGTATTTCTTGTGAAAATGTAACTTAGCAAAATGATAATTATAATGCTTGATGGAAGTCTAAATAATAGTAGGGCAAATACTTAAATAAATATTTAACCGTCCTTGAAAATTTAACACAAAATTGAGAATACAAAGTACACAAAAGCTATAGTTACTAACTCATCCATTCTACCCATATACCTACATATATTGGATGTAATGAAGAAATTTCTTGCGTAATTGTAATTTTCTTGAATGATTATAAACAATTAATAAAGGGCCGATAAAATACCGCCACATGAAGAAATTGCTAATCATAAAGACTCTTGTTCCTATTTTATTAGGAAATGACAATGAAACTTTGAGTGGTGCGACTACTCCTCCAGAAATATTACACCACAGAAAATTAATAAAATTTGACTTCCGCTTATTTGCACTAACTAATGTACGTTACGTACCTTTTAGATGATTTATTAGACTCCAAAATGCCTAAATTAACATACTCCCTCTCACATCACCTAACTAGGTATTTTGCAAGAGGTATAAAAATATTATCATTGAAAATTTAACAAAGCACTTTACATAAATAACAAAAAATAAGCACGAAAAAAAGGTTTTGTGTTTTCATAATTAAACAAATATACCTACAAAGGCCTAGCTTGCAAGGTACGTGGGACCATTTCCATTGAAATATCAACACACAAAACCATATTTATCATCTAATATAACATTTTTTAACTCCTTTAACCTAAAGGGATAGTAAATTAGTTTAATAGGGTATATCTAACTGGTGACGCTTATGTAGACGAAATTAAAAATATATTAAAAATCTTTTATATTTATCGAATATTATAAAAAAACTTTTCTAGAAAATCTAGAAATTAAAGTTAATTCTGTATATTGTGCATGTAGTGTAAAAAATAGGTTTACTTAAGTATTTATTGTTAAACAATATTATTTAGAATGTGGTTCGTACCTAAATACCATTCTGATGGGGATAGAGCTTTATAAACCGTAGTGATTAGTGTATAGTGAGCCTTATATGGACGTACACCCGGTTTCTTATAGGATGCTATATTATTACGATACTAAAATCATACTTTTTATTTCCACCTAAACAATGTTTACCCGTCGAAGGATGGCTGGAAGAAATTGCTTTTTGGAAAGTCCATGTTGTGTGCAATAAAGTGTCTATAAATAAATGTTTTAATTGAAAAACAATTGTGTAACGGTCGGCTTCGTAAGTAGCAGTTTTGTACCTTGCCTGCTGCTACTTATGAAGCTGACTGGTAAAAAGTCTAAGTATGTGAGTATGAGATGGTATGAGTAGTAATTTATAAAATTGCAGCTTACTTCAATTCTGTGTTAATTGAGCTTTTATTGGGTAGGCACTAGGCAGTCACAACAAAATTAAATGGCATTAAGTACCTAAAAAATATGCATAATTATATTTTATAGCATTTTGGCAATAACAGTGTTCATTGCATCTACTAAGTAATTTATTTTATAGATTATAATCATGTTCTTTTAGAGACCGGGTTACTTTATTATATTTAATAACTTTGTTTTGTATACCTTCACTGTTTTCCAATGTTGAACCAGACATAGTAATTGAGGCACCCAATGAATTTAAATAGCTATCATATTGAAAATGTGTAAATGTGTAGAAAACATTCACAATCTAAACTCATAGTTAGATTGATGTTATGCAAACTAAAAACATATAATTTTTTATTCAATTATTACTAATACCTCACTCAATAAGTATGAGTATCAGTATGTTTAGGCTAGTCCTTTGATTATTTTAGCACCTTATTTTTAACAAGGTTAATTGATGAATTATAAATAAGATTTGATGGGTGTTCAACTGTTCACCCCACAGCTTGTCTTTCAAAGAATATTGTGTAACAATAAAATTGATGATGGTAGAGATAAGTAATAAAATGTGTATTTATCTGAGTAGGTCTGTATGTTTTAAGAAGATGCAATAAGAATTTGATTTAGTAACTGACAGGTGATTTTCATTAAAATTTATAAAAATCTATAACTGTCATTTGACTGATTCAAACAAATGAATATTGTGGTTTTATCGGTTTTATGAACCTTATGTGAAGATTGTGGATAATATGTATCTCTTATCTGTGTAAAAAACATGTGTTTTATCAACTATAGCGGCCAGCCACCCTCCAGTTCAATGTACAAATGTAATACTAAAATTATTACAAAATGAGAATATATTTCTGCTATTTAAAAATGTCGATGGTATATAGTATTTATTATTGGTCTAATGCATTACAATAACAATATGATTTTTTAGAAGCCTTATTTTTTTAAATTAATTTTAACGATATTAAAATAAATAGTATTTATTGGAGCATGGATAATGTTTAATCACGACTTCTTGTATCTGAATACCAAGATGCAATACCTAACAAGCTCAAACACCTACTCTCATTTAATAATAATGTTGGTATTACATTAGTTAGAACTCAAGGGTCTCTGAACCCTAAAACTATTCTAAACACCTTTGTGTAAATTAAGTGTACAATCAAAATAAAGATTTTCATAGAAAAAAACATATTTTTATTCATTTATCCTTAGGAACTATTGCACAAAGCACTGGTTACAAATCTATATTTAAATTTTGCATTTTTAAAGCACATTCAGTTATCAATAGGTAGGTAATAAAAATACTCAATGAAAAAAAGGGGGTTGAAAAATGACTGTGATGAAATAACTTTTCTGATCATATCTGAAATGTTGTTTATAAAGGTGTAAATAAAGAATTGAATAACAATAAGTACCTACCTACAGCTTGTAGAATAGGATTCAACCATAAAAAATATGCAAATAACCTGCAGTTTATTGCAATCCTGTGTTGACAATAATTATGGTTTCTGATTAAATTGATGGTTCTATACCAGCTTTATCTTAAAACACAAAAATCTTCACAAGCTGTACAGAGATTTAACTAAGAATATACTTATGTGATTTACCAAAAATATCTAACTGCACTGATAGGGACCTCACATCAGCTTTCTGTCGACTACAAATAATTGTACCATTGATCACATCACCAGCTTTCACTTGTTTACAATCACGGAAGTAGAAGACAGTTTGTTTCCAGTGAGTTGGAGTGACATGTGGACCCGTGGAGAATGAAACCTCACTCGGTAGCTCAAAGAATGTATCAAAATAACCAACTAGAGATGTAATAGCTCCATCTGTTGTAATTGGCAGACTAAAAGTAGACGTAAAGTCCATGACATCAGTAGTACATGTGTTTATATCAATATCTTTAACAACACAAGGCTCAGATATTATATGCTTAGAATTGACTATGTCTACACTAGTTTCTCTCACTACTTCGGATTTCATACAATTCATTTTGTAGCCGTACACATCAGACCAGAATTCAATGAGTTTCTTATGTGTCTCAATGTCTCCATTTGCTACTAGGCTGATGTTGCACCGGTTTGGCAGCAGCAGCCCACCAGGGTTGAGGCAGTTGTCTCTAGCATATATCACACTGTCCAACATGCCTTCAAACAGTAGGAAATAACCCATCCATTCTGATATGATAATATCCACTTTATCATCCAATTTTGTATTCTCGAGTCGTCCTTTTATAACTTTTATAGTTTCATGCAGGTTGTTTTCTCGTATAATATCCATGGCATGGAACACAATCTCAGACTGGTCCAGAGCATACACTTTCTTTGCTCCCGCTGAGGCTGCAAACATTGACAAGATGCCGGTTCCACAGCCAAGATCTAATACCGTTTTGTTCTTCAATGTTTCACTATTGCTTAGGATGGCTTTCTTATAACTTTCTGTCCTAACTTTGTCTGACAACATGTCATAGTGAATACCAAAATGAGCATATGAGCTGAAGTATCCTTCATCATCTTCGAGGGCTACTTTAGCCACGCAGTTTGCAACAACACTGTCTCCTTTGCTTGGTCCTCCATCAACTAGTGTCTTCATAGAGTCTTTCATCTTGTTCATGTCTTCTTTAGCCATCTGGAGGTGCGATTGGCTCTCTTTTAACTGTTCTGTCAGAGCCTGGATTGTACTCTGAAGTTCTATGAAGTGTGACTGTGAAAGAGTCACCAACCCATTTTCAACATTAGCATGGTAACTTTTAGGAGAACCGGGCTTCTCCACTATAGAATCGAAGTCGTACATTAACCAGTCATCATTTTCAACGGGTTTCAAATACTTTTCATCGTCCCAAATTACTTTGTCAGTGTTAACTATAACCTCTGGTTTCACTTTGTGGGTCTTGACGTAGTTGATTAGCTTTATGTAAGAGTAGCAGTCCATGTTAAACTTCGTTTTCAGAGCGTTTAGACTGAATTTGTGCTCTTTTTCACAGTGAATAAGGGCATCGTCAACATTGGGTAAGATGTTAGAACAAAATAAACATGTTACCATGGTATTGCTCGCCTCCATCTCCTGCCACTCGTCATCTTCAAAATGCTCCTCGTCACTACTTAGATCAGGAACATCCGACATTGTTTTAATTTAGGACAAACACAAAAATAAAGAGTTAAAATATTAGCCAAAATTTACAATTTTGCACACAAAACCATGTGGAGTTTTTGACTTTGACATTAGATTGATTGTCAACTGTCAATGTCACTTTATGACACTGACATAAATCACAGAGTAGCGCAAGTGAATGAAATGAATGAAATTGCTATCACAAAATTCTAAAACATAACTTTTAAACTTATCAAAAAGAAAATGTTTAATATGTTTTGAAATCGAATAATTTATGAATAACTCCGGACTTTTATTTTTTGAATATACCTAAGGAAGGTTATAACAATAGATATAAAGTAGTTAGGTAATTTTACACGTACAAATATGAAAATTCATTTTGTAAAAAGTTGCAATGAATATAATAATATTATATTGTTCTGAGACAATAACTGCACACTAACTAAGCATTGACTAAGCAACACTTGTTTTTCATTGTGTTTCTATGGCAACCTCATGGCAACCGTATGAAAATAAAATATAAACGTAGCCTTCCTTATTTTCTCTACGATTACAAAGAATAACCTTTTTAATCCAAAATGAAATTGAAAATAGCTTCATTTAAAGAACCAAAGCATACTGGAGCCGTTGTTTGCGTTAGTTGGAATAATACGGAAGACGTTTTTTCATGCGGGTAAATAAAAAAACGAATACCTACCTAATTGCTACCTATTGGCCCCAAAGAAGTATCGATGGAATACCCTTTTACCCTCGATTATAATCTAAGCCTTTTACATAGACAAATTTGGGTAGGTACATCATTGTAGTCCATGCTTGCCTATGTTTGATCAACGTCGTTAATTTCAGGGACGACCACAAACTTTTAAAATGGAACTTGGCAAACAGCGAATGTTTGACTGTGACAACATTCTCAGAAGATTTTTTCCCTACTGGAATGCACCTTTTCCCTAAAATCAATGTATCCAGCAACAAACACCAGCATGATGTTATACTAATATCCACTGCGGATGGCAAGTAAGAAATTGTGCACTTAAATTACTCCACATACGTATACCTAATTAAAGGGGGTTTGTTTGTACAAGACAACAAGAGTTCTGATCAGGGTTTTTTCCAGATTTCATGTGGTTAATCATAATGGGCGAATTGAGAAAACTGTAAGTGCTCACCAAGGCGCATGTTTGACTGCGCAATGGAGTCCTGACGGTGCTGGACTTCTTACTGGTACTTAATAATTTTTCTATGAAGTCTAAGACAGCTAATTCTCAAAATATATAATGAGTTCATTAATATTTTTTGGTTTTGCAGCTGGTGAAGATGGATTCGTAAAAGTGTGGTCCAGAAATGGTTTGCTGCGCTCCACTGTCATTCAGTCAGATATACCATGCTACTGTGCTATTTGGAGTCCAGATAGTAGCGCAATCCTGTATACAAGAGGAAATGCTCTTGTAATCAAATATTTAAATAACAGCTCCAAAATAACAAAGGTAACAAACTAATACCTATTCATAAACCAATGAAAAATATTGAATTAATTAGACAGCGATTGTATTGATAGTAACTGCTATACTTAGGTATATTCATTTTTTACAGTGGAAAGCCCATGAAAGTCTTATTTTATGTGTTGCTTGGAATGCAAACAATAACCTCATTCTTTCGGGTGCCGAAGATGGATTTTTCAAGGTTAGTCTTCAAAATAAGTACTAAGTAGCCCTACATTCTTCTGAAGATATCCAATGCAAAGATAATTATTATGCTATGGTTTTCTTTAAGATTTGGGATACCTTTGGCCAGCAAGTGTCCGTGAGTGTGAAACACGACCAACCAATAACTAGCGTCAGTTGGGCACCTTCGGGGGATTTATTTGTAGTCGGCAGCTACAATTTGATTCGACTATGCAATTCTAACGGGGTAAGTGATAGCTTTTTAAATCGAACGAGCCTGACGTCAACACCTAACAAGGTGTATAATATATTTTCATCACATTATTACTAGGTAACTATATATGCAGTAATCTTGAATGAAAATATTGTCTCGTTTTCAGTGGTCGCACTGCTTAGATCGACCATCAACAGGGAGCATTTACAACATTGCTTGGTCAGCCGATGGTACACAGCTTACGGCTGCATGTGCTAATAGTCAGGTTCTGTTTGCACACATCATTGAAAGGTATATTCTGCCAGATTAAACGGATACGTAAGTTACCATATTTATGTTTAGAATACAAGATAAAAGGAGCATGTTATTTTTCAGAGAATATACATGGAAGAACTATTCTTGTACACAAACCGGCCGCAAGGTGATTTCTATAAAAGACATCTTAACTGACCAAAGTGACGAACTGGATTTTCCGGACAGGGTGATACAAATAGCACTGGAATTCAACCATTTAGTTGTTGCTACCATAAAGCAATGTTTCATTCATAAACTCAATAGTTGGAATACGCCTGTTACCTTTGATTTGAAGGAAGGGACCATCAGTATGATTTTGTTAGCTGAACGGTGTGTTATTTTTCAATATTTAACAAATCCTTCTCACTTAATATATCAGTTATTATGACCATCATGTTTTGCAGGTGTATCTGCATCGTTGAAAGAGCTGGTATTTCAATCTATAGCTATATGGGCCGCCTTTTGGCAAGTCCTCGGTGGGGAGCCCGCCCAGAGACCGTAGGGCGGGCGGCCATTTCTCTGGGACCCGACTCTTTAGCTGCCATAGATCAAGCTGACAGGAAAAGTTGGTAGTTTTTACTTCTGGCACTTTTTAGAATATTCATGGAATGTATAAATAATTAAGCTAATAGACTTGCGATTCAATCATAAATTAAAATGACAACATTTTTCAGCTATCCACGTATTCGAATTACCAACTGGCTTGGTAGTGAGAAGCTCTACAGACAACACGGCTACCAAAATTAATCACAAAATGACGGTGTCCCACATTGCTCTGAGTCAGACTGGGCCTATAAACGAAAGGCTACTGGCTCTTTTGGACTATAATAGAGATTTGTATGTGGTGTCGGTTAAGGAGAATAAGCCAAAATTTCTCAAACTTGGTAATACGGTCGTTTATTCATTGGATCATACAGAAATATAGGGGCTTTTAATTAATACCGTTGCATTGTCTTTCACTGTTTTAGGCTCCCAAATCCTAAGCATAACATGGAGTGCTGAGACCGAACTTCTAGTTGGATTAAGAGCTAACTCAGTTGTGGCTTGGTGTTGCCCAAAAGCTTCAACACAACCAGATTGGCTGGCCCTAACCACTGTAAGCAAGGAGATTGCGTAAGTTTTTCTTTGAATACTTATCCGACTTGTTTATTTATTTAATAAGATTGTTAGGCACAATATTAACATATTATTATAAACTCGGATTAACACGACATTTTGCAAGATCACAATTTGTATTTTCTACCATTTTACAGTGACCTTGGAAGAAACCCAACACTTATAAATGTGGAAGAAGGCGTTGCTCACATTTGTCGCGGAAATGGCTCTTTGATGCATGTGTCTCTAGTACCATTCCCAGAGAAACTCTTGAAACACGTTGCAGCAGGCATGTGGTCGGATGCTTTACAGGTTACATTAATTTATGAAATATTATTTTCATTTCATATACGTAACGACCTACTTTGTTTGGACGAGTTCATGAAAATATTATTAATAATAAGTAATAAAAAAGGTACTTACATGACCCGATGAAATTACAGCTGTGCCGTACTGTGGAGGATGAAACTCTTTGGGCATGTCTTGCAGTACTATCTTGGCAGCATCACCAGTTAGCCGTGGCAGAAGAGGCATTTACGCTGATCCGCCAATATCACCAAGTCTGCTACATACAGCATTTGAGGGTAGGTATTCATTATTTTTCTTGACTTCGTTCACCAATCCGCCATATTTGAACCATTCACTGTGAGATTAATGTCATTTTATATTTTTGCAGAGTTCTACGCCTGAAAAGCCGTTTTCTAATGAAAATGTAAAAGTTCATTAATTTTTTAATCAATGGATATCAGATATACACATAGGCTTACATATCACATACCTCACATACACTTTATCTTTAATAAATTAAGCATTATTCACTTGTATTTGAAAAAAATATTAAAAAATAAACTAGACTTTGACTCTTTCCTTCAATCACAGAACATTTTTCATTCATTCAGATTTCGCTTGTTAGAACTTTCATTCATTCAATTTTGACAGTTGCGAAATTATTGTTGCGCGGGAGGTCATGTTTCCGCTCGTCAACAAAAACTTTACGATTTATTTCAAACTAATCTAGTATAGATGAAACGAATAATGTTATTAGTGACAAAGTGTGCCACTAACGTTACATGATAATTAGAAGTCCTATCACGCCTAGCCGGACAAGCATTTCACTGTTCCATTTCCATGCCCTACAAACTTCAAAACTTATTTTTTTCGAAAGAAAGTTTTGTGCCCTAACTCGGTAAAACATGAGAGTGTCGAATTTAGGAGTGTATCTATCGTTAAATATTTTGTTTTGCGTCCACGGTTACGTCAACGATGTGTGGAATAACAATAATAATGTTGAGGGGAGTGGGGCTCATTCGATCGAGTTGACCCAGTCCTTGAACTTGGCTCGTCAAGAGTGGATCCAGGAGGCGTGCAGGCGGCGCCCGCCGCGGGGGGGCCTGGCGGAGCTGCCGCCGACCCAGCTCGACCACATCCTCGTCAGCGAGAAGCACAAGCTGCTATATTGCTATGTTCCAAAGGTATGTCTCTAGTCTCAAGGCAAACCGGATTTTTTGTTCTAACAGTCGCACATCGTATTATTTGCGTCATCAGTAGCCGCCTATTCGTTGTTGGGCTTATTAGTTGCTTCAACTTATGTTATAATTTGTTATACTGTCTGTACAGTATTTTTTTGATAATATCTGGAAATGCTCTGATGCTTTCTAAGCACTTAAAGTGCCAGCCATCTCAGTGATAATTATTTATAAATGCGTGTTTTCTCCTCTTAACTACAAGTACAACATGAACTTTAATTACAACCATTATTTTAAGAAAATTACAATGAAAGTCATTATAGTAGGTAACATGTTAAAATCCATCTTACCTTCTAGGTAGCCTGTACCAACTGGAAGCGTACCCTCATGATCCTGGAAGGCAAGTGGAACAGCACTGATGTGTTGTCGATACCGGCGAACCTGTCCCACTCCACAGGAATGTTCCGGAACCTCAGCTCAGTGCCGCCGGAGCAGCGGGACTACATGCTAGAGAACTATCACAAGATGATCATAGTTAGGAATCCGTTTGAGAGGCTGCTGTCTGCATATAGGAACAAGCTGGAAGGAGACTCGATTAGTGCTAAATATTTTCAGGTGAATTACCTATTTTATGTTATTAACTCTATCATTGGTTAATTATGTTATTTTTTTTTATTTACTTACCATTGTAGATAAATATCTAAGTTACAAAATTTTTCTAGGTATTTTAAGGACAAATACAAGAGCTTAACTAGGTTTTGTCACTTCAGTGATATGATGGTGGGTCACTTGGAGAGGCTCCTTTAGCATTGAGTTTCATTTAAATTTCTTAAAATTCAAATCTATCAGATAATGTCCAAAATATTTATTTATACAATTTATTGGTTCTTTGGCAGATATGATCATTGACTCACTTTATATTTTAAAATTATGCAAGCCTTCAGAGACTAATGGAGATTTTAAAGACCGGTGGTCAAGAATAGCCCCGCAGTATACCTAGCACAGCACAGGGCGCAAGACGTCACGACGTGACAAAAGTCTTCCGTCGCGTTCGGTCGCCTGATGCGAGTGAGCGTAACGCAATTTTTTTGTCACGTCTTGAAGTGCGCGTCTTGTGCCCCGTGCTATTGATGCTGGACGCACTTGTTCAAAACCTACATTCACAACCCAATTCATCCCCCAGGACCGCGTCGGCCGCAGAATCATCAAAGCGTTCCGTCCCAACCCCTCCAACGAATCCTTAGAATTCGGCGACGACGTCTCATTCGAGGAGTTCGCTCAGTTCCTGGCGGGAGCGCCGGCGGAGCTGGCCGACGTGGCGCGCAACGAGCACTGGCAGCCCGTGGCCAGCCTGTGCCACCCGTGCCGGGTCAACTACACGCTAGTCGGTGAGTGTGGAACTGTAGACTATAGTCATCATCTTGTAACTTGCAACCCAAAGTTCTCAGGCACAAGGTACTCTAAGTACACGCTAGTCGGTGAGTGTTGTAGTTTTTCTCATAATTTGGTTACTCGTGGGAACTCTGGGATAAAAAGTACCTAGCTTATGTGTTAATCCAGGGTGTAAGCTTCAGATTTTTTTCTGTGGAAGAGTAACAAACTACATATTATCACACACATATTTACATACTTAGTACATATTTTTAGATAGATAGAATATACTTACCTACTTTTAAATAGCTAGACCCAGCGAAGACCGCACTGAGTTACTATTTCGATAAAATTTGATTTTCTTATCATGTCAGCTACCTAATTGATCAAATGATTGTGTTTGTTTAATAGGCGCTATATCTATTAAAGGGTATTAAAGTTCCTATATTTTTTGTAATCTTCGCATAATGTACACACATTAATTACCTACCTATGCCTACAAGATTATCAACATATCTCGCCAGTTTGTCATCAAAAGAGGTCATTAAGTAATGACACTTGCTCTGTCCCAAAAAAACGTTAACGTGGATACACGCGCATGTACAGGTCATCATAATTTGGTTAAGTCATAATTTACTTACAAAAATATCTTGTAACCACGTGCGGTGCTGAAAGTTCCTTGACCCCTGTACCGGCTGTTGTAAGATAAAAATTATTATTTAGTGTATTTATAATTAAGCACTTGTTTCTTTCATTCATCGATGTAGCCAATTTGAGTAAGTAGGTAGGATCAGAATTTACCTACGAGTAGATATGTCGCAGGCATCTGGTTTAATCTCCTGTTTGATTGAACCGCTAGCCCGTTAATTGGTTGACGCTATTCAGTTGTATGACTAGGCCGAACGTTGATTGTACAAGCGTCACAAAACGTCCAACTAGTTAGCGGACTTAAAATCAGTCAGGTGGTGAATAAAACAAATATGGCGTCTAACAGCGAACAGCTGACACAAAAAGCACTTGTATTGTTATTTTTTGCAAATAAATTAGCTTTAAAGTGCGTTATTTATGTTAAAATAGTGTGACAACATGGATTTACCTATTATTACACCGCCGGCGGATAGTTTCAAAGAAAAAAATGTGCTGAAACTGGATAATTATGAACAACAATATCAAGGTACGTTTACTGTTATTGTTTAGTTAATTTGTGAGATGAGAGCTTTGTAACATAGTCTTTTTGTGGACTCTTGTCTGGTCATTTTCATCCTAACCAGACATTACAAAGTTGCTATACTATATCCCATTTAACGACTTCGCTGAATAACGTTCAGTCAAGACGTTGGTCGTTACAGTCAACCACTTGACGAGTTGTTCTTTAGTCATTCAACTGAGTAGCGTCATCCAATGAACGAGCTAGCGGTTCAATCAAACAAGAGATTAAACCAGATGCCTGCGACAGATACACTATGATGCAACCAATGAGTAGAGACCGACCAAGTCCTTTATAGGTATATAAAATAATCGCTCAAATTGTTCTAAAAAAAACAAAAAATATGATAAGTACTACTTAACCAATCCACAGACGAATGGCTACCATACGACCGGCTTAGGCTAGGACCGAACATACTCTTTATGGTGTAAACCGTGGTTAAGCTGAAGCGCCCAAATGACCAAATCCATGCAGATAACAATAAGATAATACCTAGTACACTATGCAGAGCATTGATTCCTAGAACATAAAACGCAATATACTTAAACAGATAAATCCGGTTTGGTATGGGCTGACCACAGTTTATTACGACTTGTTCAGTTTCTGACGTCATTCACTTTTGGCATAGTCATGGTGTTACCGCGCGTTTTCGACATAGTTATAAGACGAGACGCAGAGTAATAAAACTAATAAACAAAATGGGTCGATAAGGCTACCTCTACCATCAAATATTATGTTGTGGCTTCGAGGTCACCAACCACGGTCGAGGACATTTGGTTTGACATGACATTGAGTTGTGATGGCTCTGGAATTTCTTTACCGGTGTGAAGAGTATACAATATGTGATTGGCATAATCCAGAACCAAACCAAACCTGACCCATTTCAGGGTTCAACTGATCTTGGAGCTATGCATCGGGCTCACCACTATTGGTGTATTCTGTAAATATTTACCTACGGTGTAGTGTACGTATGTATCGCAGCATATGTTTATTTGCTAATAAACTAAATCATCATCATCAACTATGCTGGACATAGGCCTCGCTTTTAACGTAACGATTACATGACAGCTAGGGCATGCAATACCGCAATACCGGTATTGCGTAATACCGGGATCCCGGACAATTTCCACGCTTTTTTCAATACCGGTATTGAAAGTTAATACCGGTATTGAAGTAATACCGGAATCGGACATTTTTAGGCTATAAATAAAGCGATTAAGATATAGTTAGCCCTGTGCTCCCATATACTATGAAAGTGCACTTGTTTTAAACCTTTACATGCGGTTTTTGTCCTTGGGAAACCTACTTGTTGTCCATGCGTTCTTAAATTTTAACTCTAATACTCAATTCTCGTAAAATATATTACATAATACAGAATTTGATTGCTTTTTCTTGTTGTATTTTGCCCAATACGACCTTTAAACAAAATATATGCCATTTATAACAAGGAAGTCTAATACCGGTATTAATACCGGGATCCCGGTATTGAGTTCTAATACCAGAACTCAATACCGGTATTGAAAATATTACCAGTATTGCATGCCCTAATGACAGCCCTCCAATACTTGTTATTTCGTCAAGCTAGATAGCTACCATGTGCTGTGGTATAGGCACCTATGTCATAGTAATAATACTTATCCTTAATTTCAGGTAAATACGAGACACTAGTGGACGACGCTCTGCTAGCCCTCCACACGATCAACGCATCCCACATCCAGTTCCCCCGTCTCGCTCGCACCTCGGGCACGGCGGACAAGCTCCGGAACTACTACTCACTCCTGCAGCTCCCGCTCATAAGGAAACTCTACAAACTGTACAAGGATGACTTCAGGATATTCAATTATGACTTGAAGAATATTATCGGGTTTGATTTGGGATAGTGATGGGTTTTTGTCATCTAGGTAGCTTGTTTTTAAGTGTTGAATCCAAGATTGTAGTGAATCTCAAAATTAGAATCCGGTTGTGTTGTTATATTTATAAAACACTATTTACCTATTACCTATTTCCGTTATTAGGTACCTATTTTCCGTTCTTTAGGTAAGTATATGGTTGAATTCAGTAAAATATCATTCGATTGTTAGAAATAGCAAATAGTTGCCTACGAAAATTATATCCTAGTCAATGTTAGTATGGATGTTGATTTTTAATTTTATTTAGAAACACTAAAGTAAGTATTTTATCCTCAGTAACTTGGACTCTATAGGTATTATTATCTGCTATCTCTACCCCTGTATTAAACTCTTTACTAACTACCTCATATAACTTTACAGAATTATTTACACAACACGAATAGTACGTATTTGTTTGAATGTGAAAAGGAGAACTTAGATAAGTACATTCCATAACCTATGATTTAGTTTCTTAAAATATAATTCAAAATTGATAATTCTGATAAATAATAATAATAATAATAATAATCATTTTTATTTCAAACAACAAGGTCCATAATTAATTACAAAAAAATCATTAAAACACATGCAATAAAATCATAAATAATAACATTACATTTACATTAAATTAAAATTAAAATAAAATTTCATTAAAAATATCATAATTAAAAATACAAAAATATAAAATACCAAAATCATACATTATAAAATTAAAAATAAATTAAGTTAAATATCACAATCACGTCAGAGCATCATTCAATTCTTAACATTGGAGCGTGCAGGCTGGAACAGTGTCGCATGTACAGGAAGTCCAGCCTACTCGCGATCATGCTCAGGACGGTGTTGGTGCTGCCGCGCACTCGGCACAACAACGAGGAGGCTCTCTTGCGCATGGTGGCGTGGAAACAGTCTACCCGCGCCTCCGCGAACATGCCGGACGCGCTGCACCAGCGGGGCCGCCCCAGCAGCGCCCGCAGCGCGTCGTTGTACTGCACCCGCAGCGCGCTGTACCGGCGCTGCGTGTAGCTCGCCCACAGCGCGCACGTGTACAGGGACGTGCAGTACGCCCTGAACAGCGTGATCTTCACCTGGCGGGTGCAGCGCGCGAACCGCCGCGCGATCATGTTGGCTCGGACTGCCAGCGCACGCCGCTCCCTTTCAATATCGGCATCGTCCCCCAGGCCAGATGTGATTATGTGACCGAGGTATTTAAACTGATGGACTCGTTTCAAGACGGAACCATTCAGTTTAAAAGGTGGTATATTATTCGCATAGCCACAACCAGCCCCGAAGACCATGCATTCGCTCTTCGTCGTATTATATAACAGCCCATGGGAAGCTGCGTATTTCTCGCAGATACCCAGGAGATGTGCGAGGCCGCCCGGCGAGGCACTCAGCAGAGCCATGTCGTCCGCGTAACTAATATTGTTGACGCAAACCCCGTCGATGTGACAACCGACACGACACCCACTGAGCTCCTCAATAAGGGCGTTTATGTAAAGGTTAAACAAGGAGGGCGAACTGAGCCCCCCTTGCCTCACCCCGCACTCCATCCTGTACGGTCTCGAAAAAGTGTTCATCCACTTCACCACATTTGACTGCTTTCCGTACCAATATTGGAAGACAGAAATTAGTGCGGTAGGTACTTTCTCTTTACGCAGCTTTTCCCATAGGATATCATAACTGACTAAATCAAACGCTTTTGATAAATCCAGGAAGCACGCGTACACGGCAGTCTTTCTATCAGTGTAGTAGCTAACAGTCTGCTTCAAACACAATATAGCACTTTCCGTGGATAATCCCGGCCTGAAACCAAATTGATTATCATGGATTTTCACGTACTTGTTAAGTTGTGTATTTAGCAGACTGTCAAACACTTTAGCTGTTATTGTAGCCAACGATATCGGGCGGTAGTTATTCGTGTCGGACACAAGACCAGTTTTATTTTTAACGATAGGGACTACCACCGTTTTCATAAGGTCCACTGGCAGATAAGAGTGGCCAAGGCAGAGCGTGTACAACATGGCCAGCACCCTGGGCAGGTGTGGACCCGCGTATAGGAAGTGCTCAATACTGAGCCCGTCGTGACCCGGGGATTTCCCTCTTTTCATGCCCTTTATGACATCTCTAATGTCTTTTGCACGAAAAATAATATCTAATTCCGAGTCACACCGGCCTTCAGCATCAGAGGAGGGCTGCGACGGGCCCAGCGGCGACACCACCGTGAATTGTTTTTTGAACAGCTCAGCAATACCCTGGTGGTCACTGACCCCGTCCACACAAGCAGGCGGCCCCGGCCTCGCCGTCATCCTGTTGGTTGATTTCCAGAAACTGCGAAAATCTCCACGAGCATGCTGAGTAGCGATGATATCCATCCGTATCTGCTCTTCATGTTGCTGGCACCACCTCAAACGTGACTTAAAAACCCTCCTACTGTTACACATGTTTTCATATACAGTACCGGAAGTAGGTTTACCGCACCATAGCCACTCCCTAAACAAAAGCCTAGCCGTCCTGTGTGCGTCACCGACGTGTCTGTTCCAGCCTGTCACATATCCTTTCTTATTGCCGTTTCTATTATTATTAATATAGCTCTGACGCGCGGCATCCAGCAAAATTTCAATGATATCATTATATAATTTATCAATAGCCAACCTGTGTTCTAAACAATTACAAAAACGAGAAGCACAACACATAAATTCAGAAGGAAAGTCAATTTGCTTTAGCCTATCATTACATAATAAATTGTATTTTTCAATTTGCTCTTGTGATCTATTTCCCCAAATTACTTAAAGATAAAGAAATACACAATCATATTAACTTCTAAATAGCTTAACCAATCCATGTCAGTGTTACGAACCCATAAACAGACACGCAAATACACAATACAGATACACATAGGTATCACGCCTCAGCATAACACTTCTATTTTTTCTCCCATGGTCAAAACTTATTCTTAGAGCCAGTAAATCTGTTCTATTTTAAATTCACTGTCGTAGCTAAAATAATGCGCCTTAACCTTACAAATTGGTGTAAGGGTCAGAGGCCATTATTATTAAGGCCAGTGTTAACGTATGTAAGGACGGATACTTATTCTATTTGCAGAGACTTAGAGACTTTAAAAACAATCTAAATATGTATTTTTATAATTTATTTACTTATAAACAAAGTTTTGACCCGCGTTTTGGTGTTCCAAAGGTTATGAGTAGGTGATAACTTATGAGTTATGAATATGAACCAATGTATGTAATGTAGGCATTACCTTTTTTGAAGTAGGTACCTAGTTATTTGTAGTGAAATACAAAATATAAGTCCCTATTTTATCTTCAGATGGTATCATTGTGCGAATTGCGATATCCTTGTTCGAACGTTCTAGACTAGAAGATGTGTATTGAATGGACTAGACAGGATATTATGTAATGTTTGTTATTGAAGATTTAAAAGGCCGGCTTTGTTGTAAAAGAAAGGAAACCTTGTGACATTGAATGAAGATTTTTATTTGAATGCATTTAGTGCTAATTAAAGTTTTAAATAACTACCGTATCAGACCACACTAAATATTTATGTAAAGATAACGTTATTTAGATTCAATGGTCATTTTTTGACGCAGTTCTTGAATTATGTAATACGGATCAATGTATTATTATCACCGTATGTGGCATTATCATTTCATTAAAATACACTGCCGGGCAATGAAATAGTTCCACCCACAAAATGTCGACAAACACCTTAATATCTCGTAAGATATAGAACCTAGCTTCATGAATTAAAAAGTTTAATGAAATACAGTTTATTATGCAAACATTTTTAAATGCAAACTCTTTTTAATAGTGTTCTTTTCGAAGCCATGGATAAAAAAAGATAAGAAGCAAAATTTTCGTGTTTGAAAATTTTGGAAGACATTTGCTTCGTTTTTAGTTGTGCTTTTTATTTCATTCTTTTTTTTGTCGTTGTGAAAGAATTATAAAATTGTAAAGTCTTACGGATCTCGTACTCATAAATCACGTCTGTATCACGCGAGGATTGTGCGAGAATCATCACCATGGTGGAAATGGGAACCAGCCAAAGAAATGCGGCCAGAATAATGGGTGTGACTCATACTACTGTACGACGAGTGATCTAAAGGTTTAGGGAGACTGGGTTAAACCTGAGAAGACCGGGTACTGGCAAGCTAAGGTGCACAACAGTACGAAAAGATCGATTCATTGCGGAAATCATGTTAAGAAATCGACATCAGACGGGAGTAGCCGTTCAACAACAACTTCTACAAGTCCGAACGGAGCCAATAAGCGAGTGGACAGTCAGGAGACGTCTTGCCGAAAGAATATTAAAGCTTTACAGGCCAGCAAATGGCCCAAAACTGGAACGGCATCATAAAGTTGCCCGATTTCGATACGCCCGTGATCATACAGAATGGGGTGAGGACGAATGGAGCAGAGTGATGTTCTCAAATGAGTCAAAATTTATGCTGTAGCATCATGATGGGAGGAAACGAGAATACCTACAACCAGGAGAACATTTTTCACAAGTATGTTTTGAAGAAAAAGTGGCACACGGCGGAGGCTGCTTTTACGTGTGGGCGGGATCTCTGCAGAGGGTCGAACAGCGTTAGTTCCAATCGAAAACGGGAACCTAACTACTGTGAAATACATCAGTGAGGTCCTCAATGAACATGCTGGTCCGTTTTTGGCCAATATGTGCGAGACTGTAATGTTCATGAACGATAATGCACGGGTGCACACTGCTCAAGTTGTAAATGAGTATCTTTATGACGTAGGAATCCACAAAATGGAGTGGCCAGCAAGGAGCTCCGATTTGAATCCCATTGAGCATGCTTGGGACGAGCTCGACAGACCTGTGGAGACCGAGTTCCACCTCCAATTACACTTCGTGGCTTGAAAGACGCGCTCATCAAAGAATGGGAGAACATTCCTCAGCATATGCTGAAGAATCTGGTATTCAGCACGTCCAATCGCGTAGAAGCTGTATTGAGAGCCCATGGAGGAAATACCAAGTACTGAGTTATCAAAATACCATGTTTACACCTAATAAACGCATAATTAGTCATTTTGTTTAATTTGCCAAATGTCCCATTTTTTTTAAACATTTTATTTTATTTTATATTACAATATTTAAGTTTTTACATGGGAATATTCTGAAGCGCAATTAAACATGCTCCAATATTGCAGAAGGCGTCATTAAGCTAGCATTTTCCGTTTAGGAGTAATTTGGTGTTATATCAGTGGAACTATTTCATTGCCCGGCAGTGTAATATTTTATTTAATATTAGCGTACCTTTAGTTAGATACATTTTTGTGTATTGTGATTATTAGAAGGTACTTTGTTATTTATTTTAATGGTTCATTTAGATATAAGATATAATATAATTATGTGGTGCTCAATTGTATAGAAATGTAGGTATTTTATTAAAATATACAAAACACTTCGTTTACAGTACAAAATAAATAAACATTATATCATTAACTGTTTTTTTACTAGTAAATTACCTAAGTTTTATTACTCTTAACTATTTTATTTACATATAATTATATTACTTACTTAATATGTATGTAATAGGTAAGTAAGTAATTAATATTCCATATGGCATCGTCCTGTTATCTCTTCGCAAATAATAATGATTCTTTATTTTTTTACCACTTTGGTTTCTAATTCATAAATTAACGTCAACTTTTGTCATTTCACTTGATCTACGTGCCAATAGGTCTTAAGTAATTGTTTCCGATGATGTCTAGAGGCAACCGGCAGTCCTTCCACGGCGACGGTCGAATGACGAATGGTCCTTCACCAGTCAGCGTTACTGAAAATATTTATAAATAAGTAATTAATTTTGAAAACTTAGTTCGTTTTTCATAATAGCTTTACCACGCGTTGCCACGCTTCTCAACATGCGTCTTTCTAGTCGTAGCTCGCTGCCCAAACCGAAGTAGGTATGCCCCTTAGCTCGCTCGCTCAGCGCGGGCGTGACAATTATTAGGTACTCTAAGGGGCGTGGTATATTACACTCACGGGCAATGAAAAGTTCCAGTGGCATATTGACCGTAAATGGCAGGTGGAACTTTTTCATTGCACGTGAGTGTATCATCAGCTGATGACACTTACAAGTCATTCCCGGCGACAGGCGGGTGACGTTGTGGCCGCCCCCCACGAAGGTCAGCGGCCAGGCGTCGCCGGCCGCGTCCACCGCCAGGGTCGTCTGCTCCTCGCTGATGCTCAGCGTCAGGTTGGCGCCGAGGTATTTTATGCCTGAAAGAGTTAGAAATGCAGTGAAATCAACTATCTGTTAGAATCTACATAAGAATGGTAGAGTAGATTAAAACCTAGGTAATATAATTAAAGCAGAGTCTGTTCAGTCTTGTAATCAAACCATTGATTAGGTTGGGCAGTACCTATTATATTTCCCTTGAGATATAAATTAAATGAAAGTACTATGTAGTACGGTGGCGCCCTCTACAACAAAATTAAAACGACGATAAATTACCTACCATCAAAATAATAATCGGTAAGTATTACAGATTTTCAGCAAGGAAAATAATCTTGATCATGTGACCGACGTCCTTATAACCTTAGCTAAAGCGACCAGAGATTACGAGTACAATCGATGTTCACTTCGATTCCTCATAACTCGTGAACACTCGTGATTCCACCTACCTCTAATCCTAAACCCGCTACTACCCGGGGGCAGCTGTGGTTTCCTGATCTCCAGGCGGTCCAGGTGCACCCTCAGCCCCGCGTACCCGAAGGCGAGGGCCTGCAGCAAGCCGCCCATGCCCGTGTGGAAGTTGACTGCACCAACGCCCGGGCGCCGGAGCTCGCTCCAGACCTGCGGGTTGTTGGATATAAGTACAGTTTGTTACAGGGTAGTAACGTAGTTAAAAAAATACCTTGGGTTTACGGGTAGGTATACGGTGCCCTGCGCCTAAAAGTATACAGGCGGAGTTTTTAAAGCGATCTCAAGCTCACATGCTGCTCAAGCACATCCACATAAACACCACTGCTACACACATCACACACAACACGTCCCCGGATTTATAACAGCTGGTCCCTTCATCATCAGTGATCGCTATTTTAAAAACTCCGCCTGTATACTTTTAGGCGCAGGCCACTGTACCTATATACGTAATAATTAGGTAGCAGTGAATCCGTGTAGCATGATAAAATTTCAACATTTTTTTTTACAATAATAGGTGACCAAGTGTAAATACCAAAGTAGTTATAAGTTACTTGTTAGTTATTTTATAGTTTAATAAAAACTTTCAAATGCAAAATGCTTTAAATTCATGAAAAAAAATACAAAAAGATTTTCTAGCAGAGCGTGGTTTCGATCCACGGACCTCTGGGTTATGGGCCCAGCACGCTTCCACTGCGCCACTCTGCTTCGTGTTAGTGGTTGCGAAATTATTGTATGTGTGGTTTGTACGCATGTTTTCATGAATCATAGAGTAGTGGTGGCTGGTTGCTTGCCAAGTTCGTTTGAAATACAATGAATCTCGGTAGAGACTCCAACTTACTACTTTCCTTGATTACGATAGACTCCCACATACAGAGTGGCGTGTCTTTAAAAGACTTGCAGAAGATCTCCAGGTGCAGTGAACATGATATTATCTACTAGAAGTACCAGCAGAGCATAATCATCCAACAGATACCTTGAACGGCTCCCGCACGTAGCCCTCGTGGCTGTTCCTCAGTGCTTCTTCAGCGCTCTCGTTGAGCTGCAGCCGCGCCACGGCGTGCATACTCCACGTGCAGCATTCCGAGACCTTACTCCTCGTAACTACGGCATATTTAGTGGCATTCTGGCATCAGGTACCAGGAGCGCAGAATACAGTAGGTACCTTGAACGCGTCTTTGAACTAGACGGCTAGAGTAAACAGAATAGTCTGTCGCCGAAGTACCAGGAGAGCATAACCATGCAGTAGGTATAGGTATGGTACCTTGAACGGCTCCCGCACGTAGCCCTCATGGCTGGCCCGCAGTGCTTCTTCAGCGCTCTCATTGAGCTGAAGCAGCGCCACCGCGTGCATGCTCCACGTCATGGCGGGGCCGGAGTCGCGGGTCACTGACGAGTAGTATTCCAGGTCGTTGCGACGGGTCGATCTGGGGAGAGATGGAGAGGTAAAGATAAGTTTTCAGAACTCGGGCAATGAGAGATTGGCAAATGTTAATGAGGCGATAGATAGATAGTTAGGTACGCTAATGAAGGTACGCTGATGAAGGTTGAAAGTCAACTCAGTAGAGTAGCTAAGCAAGTACCTGACTATGCTTAGTTATATAGTAAGTATAGTTACTTGCTTCCAGAAGTGACTGTGTGTTTATAATGATGATCATAGCACTTTCCAAATAGCTGGCGCTGGCACCAATATCTACTTACATAGGTTACATAGGTAAGTACCTATAAAGAAAACACTACGTAGTTACTCACTCATTCATAGCATACTGCAGTGGGTACCCCAGTAACACTACATCAGCTTGCTTGATCTTCTCCGGTCGTGTGTACCCTGAGAACTGGGGATGGTAGTCCAAAGTCTCGTCGTAGGGAAGGGCCAAGCTCCACGCTATGTCCGCCCAGTGGTCCGGGTTCTTTGTCAGGTAGTAGGATTTGCAGAGGCAGGATACGTACCTGGAAGTGGTTTTGATTGGAAGTGTATTGTGAGTTTTCTGTTTTATGTTATTGAATGGAAAGTGGCGCCTCTAGCGGCAACTATTCTAAAATCTTATATAATAAGTAATCATATAAAAAAAACAATAAGTATTAGGTATGTAAGTTACATACAACAATTGAGTTTATTATTATACCTGTAAATAATCATTTAAACATGAAAGTTTCGGCGGTTTAAAATCAATATGTTAAAAAGGGGTACTCGTATGTTTTAAGCGCCTTTGTTTGTTGTCATAGCAAAGTTCCACAACATATTCTGCTGGTTAAAAATATCGGGTTTACCTGTATAATATCATAATAAATTATTTCCACTAAGTATCCGGATAGCTAAAAGATTATAAAGCATACAATACTTAATGATGATTAGCTTCTACTCAATTGGATAAGAATCAACTAGTTACTTTGTATGTTCTTAATAGTTATTATATGTAGTTATACTTAGCTTGTTAATTGAACTTACTGAGCTAAATATAGTGAGTATCCGGCAACAACGTTAGTGAACGCGGAGTTAGTGATGTTGAAGTGATCCTCGTCTGGCCCCATCACATCTGAGGATAAGAAAATATTTTGGTAGATATAAATATAAGAATTACCTACTGTTTAAATTAATTTTCATATCTTCGTTGAGGGCTCTCTTAAATCACCCGTTTAATAAAGTGGCAAAATTTAATAGATCGGGATGGGTAAGCTATGGCAATGAGTATGAGACTATTTCATGCCGCCATCTCTAGATTTCATATTCACTGGCATCATCAATCATCCTAATCATGATTTTATTATTTATTTATTTTCTTTATTTTGGCTACAAACAGTCATTACAAGACATATACTATGCTAGTTATCTCTAATAAACTATTACAGACCAAAAAGAGCCGAATATTAATTACTAAATAGTCTTTCATTTAGAGCATTTAGGGTTACTTAAGTAAGTACATAATTTATCAGACAGTTAAGCTAAACAGTATGTCGTTCATTAGCTTTACTATAAAAGAAAAATGTTCAAGTGTACATAGTTATACATTCTTATACATAATTATGCTTAATATATTAGGAGGGTAGTATACAAAAATACGACTAAGTATATCAGGCCCGGTAACCGGTTACAACTAACACCGGAGCGTGCATACCTACTAAGACAATGTATGTATAGCCAGTTAGTACATGGTATTGTCTATAATTATTATTTATTTTACCACAAAGTTATAGGAACTTTACTATGACGGTTAAAGCCGTGCGATACAAATCTTACACACAATGCGTGATATAAATCTTATTAGTTCCATTTTAAAGTAAAGTTTGAAAGTACTTGGGCAATTACAAACCTAAAGTGTTTGTTAGCAACTAGCTATAAGAATACTAGTAGATAATTATAATCTTGAGTAGGTATGTAGGTAGGTATATGAAAGATACTCATATTGAAAAGGCAGACATAACGTTATCTATTCTCAATAACGATAGTAAAGCAAGTAGGTAGCTAAGTGACAAACAATAGTTAGTTCATAAAGAGAATAAGATGAAAGATACAAGCAATTCTAACCTTTAGCAACATACAATAATGATTAAATTAGTCAGTATGTGATGAGTTCTTTATGAGGTAGAATTAAAGTTACTAGGTTGTAGGTTGGTGTAATTTATTATATGTATGCAGAGTAATTTAAGTGTAAGTTTTATGTCCATAACGTATTAATAGGTAACACAAAAAATTATGAGGATTCTATGAACTCAAATAGGTACATATATTTATACTATGGTTTTACCTACAACTTTTCTGTGTCTGCTTCGTCTGAATGGGCACGATTATAATAATTATCATTACTTACAACCTTACAAGTATGAAAGTGGGTACAATATATTTTAACAGGTAGGTACAGTTACAGTTAACAGTTGAAACAGATTTGTGTTATTTTCTTTTTTGTTGAGGAATGAAGGCAGGTAATTAGTAAATACCTATTGAAGGTAACCCTGTTTGACCCTACGATTCAATATAAATAATTATAGTCTTGGGTTCGGTATTTAAGAATAAGTAAACCATCAAACAGGGTGTTCAGGTATTAATGAAAAATTACATTTTGTACTTTGTAAGTTGTCCTGTCTGACCCTACGATTATTACTAAGTTCTAATCTTGGGATCGGTAAGGTAAGCCATCAAACAGGATATACTTAATTAAATAGACTGCATTTAATTTTTGTATTTACCTATGTAGTAAGTGAATAATAAAAGGTACATAAACAAAGTAAATGGCACTACAAATAGGGTAAACAGTGGTGAAATTGGCCACCCCCAATAACTGGCCACACAGCTTTTCATTCGCCTAAAATAAGAAATACGATGACAGCACGCCATCTGTTACAGCTTGACACTAACCACTAGTAAGTTGTCGTTCATTTTAGTTCACACTCACTCCGCTTGAAGGATTGGTCTTCAAAATACCCGCAATTTTCTGACAGTCGGCGACAGTGCGTCTGTTAAAATGGTTGTGCGCTAAGAAAACGTTAAGCGAAGACATTATTTCGAGAGGCGATATTTTTTGTCCCCAGCTTCTGTGAGTGACTTTAAATAGTGACAACGATAGATTTTGAGGTAAGCAATTATAATTTGTACTGATTTAATCCTTGATTTGATTTTTTATTGCATTTTTCGACTTGGCCAGTTACTGGTTCCTGTTTTATAGTATTTTTAGTAACTGGCCCCCCTATGCCAGTTACCCCAATTTGCTACTTGCAAATAAATTAACTTAAAATACAGCTTATTACCTTGGATTTAAATAGCATTTTCTGTGGTAAAAATTTTGTAAAAATCGTTCAATATTTAGTAGTAACTGGCATAGGTATTCTAGTGGCCAGTTACTACATGGCCAGTTACTGCAAAATATTTTATGTTTCAGGATATATGCTAAAATCTCTTCAGGATAATGGTAGCCCAGCCGACAAACAGCCTTCATCCTTCAGCCTCTTTCATTTGGACTGTATCCTCGTCAATATCCGTAGTGGTTAGCAGCGATTTGAATCGGCTCTGTTATTCTCTTTGGAAGCTGGAGTTGCCATTCCAACTTCAATTTGGTGCAGCGTGGGACGAAGGGCCTGCTTCATCAGTCTTCTCTCCAGTTTGAAGTTGATATTCAGAGTGCCTCCAAGAAGTCGGTGATCACTCCCAGTTTAAAATGTATAAATCATATTGTGTAAATCACTGAGGCATCTCTGGATATGTGCCGCTTGTCAGTCATAATGAAGTTGATTTCATTTTTCGTCCTACACCATCGGGGCTTGACCATGTTCACTTCCTCCGGGGATGTTTCTCATAGAAAGAATTCATCAAGTACAGCCCATTCTGGTCTGTCTCATTCGAGGAAGTCAACAAGAATTTGCCCTCTCCGATTTCTGCTACTAAAGCCCTCAATTCTTTGCATTCTTGTACTCCCACTTTGGCGTTGAAGTCCCCCATCACAATGGTGTATTGGGTCTTAGCAGTACACTTGATAGCCCTAGAGATATCTTCGTAACTATACTGCTTCGACTTCTGAGTCAGAGTGTGTCGAGGTTGGTGCATATACCTGTACGACCTTCAAGGAATCCCTCTCGGTTAGTTTAAGTACAAGGTACGCTACCCGATTCGACACACTACTGATCTCCACTAACTTGTTGACAAGGATCTTGTTGACAAGAAATCCTATGCCACCTTGGGACAGTTGGTTACCCTCCCGATGGTAGAGCATGTGGCCAGACTTCAGGGTCATCGTGTCCCTCTCTAAGGATTTCCGATAGCCCTATTCTATTATATTCTGTGTGGGGGTGTCAGTGCCTGCACCTGGCTCTCTCGAATGGAACCTTTGTGCATAACCCCAAGGTCTAAACTGTCTTTCTTAGCTTGGACCATTTCCCTCCATGCTGGCATTCCACTGCGGGTTGGTGGGTTCACATATCTAGATGTGCAAAATCTAGACATGCAGGTTTCCTCACGATGTTTTCCTTCACCGTAAGAGTGATGGTATACATTGTAGTTAAGTTAAAAGAACTAATTGGTACATGTCAGCACCGGGATTCGAATCCGCATCTCTGGCGTGAGAAGCGGGCGCTTACCCGACTGAGCTACCACCGCTCTCCGATAGCCCTAAGATGTCCTTATTTTTTTGCCCAGCTCTACCTCGTGTTACATCATCTTCTCGTCCTCTCTCAGTGTCCGTGCGTTGTATGTAGCAAGTTGTATTTTATACAATCTTAAAATTAGTTCAAGAAGAAGCTAAGATTTAAGGATTTGACTTAATATAAACTTGAAATAATTCAATATGATTGTTAATAAAGATTTGTGATGATTTATAGATAAGAAACTTATTTTTTTTCATAATAATATGTGAATTGTGACGTTGTTACACTAATTACATTGAAGGAGTATTGAATTGTAGAAGTATTTTTGTTTTTATATTAAATTTTGTTAGAAAATCCTTCCTTCATTGGAAGGAAACCCGTGCCCCAGCAGGTGGGGACGTGATGATGATGATGAACTGTTTATTTGTTAAGAAATATTAGATATTTCTCATTATTAAGTGTTAACACATTAACTACGTCATAACACATTAATTGTAATAGGTTTTTTATAATGTTTGCAGTAGTTATAAGGTTAAAACTTGTCATTTTAATTAATTATATTAGGTGGCCAGTTACTGCAAAATAAGAGGGCCAGTTACTAAAATTTATGGCCAGTTACTACACAAAAGTGATACTTTTCATTTAAATAAAGATATTTAAATAAATAGTTCTTATTGATTATTAAATTGATCAAAAAAACAATCAACAGGATCTAGTGAATCATTAGATATATAAATCACCTAAATCGGATCATGCATTTAGATGGAGCACACACGTAAAGTGGCCAAGGTGCTTAAGTGGCCAGTTACTACCCCTTTTACCCTACATAGTAGGGAAGTTATTAGGATCCTATGCAGCTTTTATTACAAATTAACACACAAGTAATGTTATATAGTTAGGTACATTTAAGAGGTTACGGTATAATTTTTGTTACATAATAGCATGTATAGTTTATGCTTGAAGCTTTGTAAGGATACATTGAAGAGGTCTAAATCTAAGAATTGTTTATTGTAGGTATTTAGTGATCTCGGTATAAAGTGATTAAGAGTGTAGTTTTTGGTGAAGCGAGGTGGCTCAAACAGGTTCAGGGCACGAGAGGACCTGGCGGGCACTCGTCTACGGGCAACAAAGGTAACTTTGGATAATAGTGTTGGGGAATCAATCATATTGTTCAGTATTTTGTATAGATAAGCTAAATCAAATTGTACACGGCGGTTTTTTAAAGAAAGTAGGTTGTATTTTTTAAGTGAGTATTCGTAGGATATATTATTTATATTGTTACGATAATTAAGAATTTTAATAAACTTTTTTTGAACTTTTTCGATTCGTTGTATGTGTACATCATAATTCGGACTCCAAATTATACAGCTAAAATCTAGTAATGATCTAACGTAGGCAAAATAAAGAATTTTCAATGTGTCAGTACTACGAAAGGCTTTACTTATTCTGTTAATAAATGCTGATATGATTTATAACATTGACATAATAATACCAATATAAAATTATGAATACATAGGTAGAGGTAGGTATAAGTAGCTTACTTGCGATATCGAAAAGTCCAGTCGTGTAGTTTATGACGGCTCGGGAGGCCCAGAAATCAGCTATGTTGGTCACCAATGAACATCCTCCATTCTGGAAACAGAGGAGAATCATTCAGAAACAAAGGTAGAACACCTTCACGGAGAAAATAATGAATAAAGTCTAGGCAGAAATCTGTTTAGCCGTTTAATTTTACTGATATCCCAAACTGGTCCAGTAAAATGAGAGTTCCACCTCTTATGGCAGCTCGGCTTTGGACCGGTTTAATAAATTTCGCCACATCATCATCAAACCACCATCGTCCACCATCAAAAGACCCTCCATACACCACACGGCTCCCAACCCAACCAGAGCCTGGTGCAGGTACTTACACCCCCAGACAATATATTATTATAATAGAACCCTACCCACACATACCTTCAGCCAGTCCTCATCCCTAGTCACGGCCAGGTACTGCCGCGCCGCGAAGGAGACGCATCCCGTGACGTGCTGCTCGTACTGCGCCACCTCGGGGCAGCACGGCTGCGTCACCTCGCTGCCCGTGAACGCGCTCTCCCATGGGAATCTGGTGGAGGAAGAAGTAGGTCATGTGGTAAATATACCGTGATACGGTGGAAATGGGTACGTTTGGTTCGTTCTGCTGTGCCATGCCAGAAAGAAGGTAAGTATTATTTTATTACGTACACCTATACCACCAGCCTATTTAAGTTAGTCGATCGGTAACCATTACGGTTTTGAAGGACCTTTAGGCTAGAGACAAAGGTAAGGGAAATTATATTGAAGGGCTGCAAAAAAGCCATGATTCATGCCTGTGTTGCTTAGATTGATAGCATAGAATAACGAGTACTAGTACTTGTTATGCTATGATTTCTAGCGACACAGGCATGAATCATGATTTCTGTTGCTTTAATACATTGGTTGGTGCTCATGTAAATCAAGAGACTACGCAACCAGTCACGGTATCCCCACAATATTAGTTTTGCTCCATTCCATAAACTACCACACACAGTCATACCAGTAGGTACCCTTAAGTCTGGGGGTACGAAACTTGCGATAGGCGGAGCGACGGCGGGGCGGGGCGGTGCGAACATACCCGGTGAGCCTGGCCAGATTAGTATTGCTTCTTTTCATAAACCACTGCACACCATAATCATACCTGTACCCCTTATCCCCGGTGCGGCGCGCGAGGTCGGCGGCCACGTGCGCCGTGTCGAGGCGGTACTGCAGCAGCAGGCGCCCGTAGTGAGGGTACAGCAGCAGCAGCGACGGGAACATCCAGATTTCCGTGTCCCAGAAGTTGTGGCCTGCAGAGGATTGGGGGTCTTGGGTGAATGGGTGTTGGAAGAAGAGGTTTATTCATCTAAAGAATCGGTTTACGTGACGGAGTTTTCTAGTGGTGACGCTGCCTGGTTAGAAGCTAGTTAGAAGCTTATGTTTAGCTGGAATTATTGCCGGCAGACGGTGATGATGATTGAAGTATACAGGTGTGCGAATCACGAGTAATATTCGATATATGGTTCACTGGAGTTTGTAGGTATATTACGTTATCGTTACCGACTGGAGCGAGATGTCATACAGATTTTTGGTAACACTTTGTTTATAATATCCATGAATATTTCCTATTATTAATTATAGCTAGTTTTAAGTACCTACCTTCATAATCATCGAATGAGCCTCCCCTGGCCAGGCCGGTGGGGTTGAGTCCGTAGAACCGGTCCTGCTGCTGGTGAGACTCCTCTGAAGGCAGCGAGCTCAGGAAGTAGTACCAGATGCCGTTCACTATCTTCGACTGGAAATAGTGGAATGGAACACTTAAGTGATGCTTTCTTGTTTTTTAACGTATAAAGAGCAGTGTTGTTTGATTGACCGTGGTATTTCTGTTTGTAGCAATGTGGCTCAGAAACAGTGGAGCCGATTTCAATAGATGGTTTTATTTATTGGAGGGTTCATTTAATGGATAGTTTTCTTGGAACAGCTAGCTGTTTAATATTTTATTTAGTACATCGGCTCACTACCTAAACACAACGTTACACTCAGTATATGTCCATTTATATAGCACCTAAATGGTCACAGGAAAAACCTTTTAAGTACCACTACTCATTTTCAGTAAGTACCTATGTATTGAAAATTTACTTTGAATTTAATCTGACTTAACGACATCGTATTGTGAAGTAGCGGTAGATTAGATATTTGCAATATCAGAATAGATTTATGCTTCGTTTAAAAGCCCTCTTAATCGAAATTTACTGTCAATTTGTGTCCCGTATACAGTACAACTGATATGAAATGGTAAATGAAACTTAAACTTAACTATACAAATCAAAGAGAAGCAACTTTGATAGCATTCTATGGTAGATTGGTTATAGTAATAAATTATATTGAACTTTCATTTCATCTATAAAGCCGGAAGACGTTTAGAGAAATACTTAGGTACACACACACTGACAACATTAACTTCCAAACTCGTCTTAATTTTCGCATGGAATTGCCATCTAGTAGGTATACTACTTATTTTATATTATGTGTTGAATAATATTAATAGGATTTTCAAGGACCGAAAGAGAAGCTCATTATTAATCGCTACATTCTATTTAGAACGAGCGAATAACCCCTTACGGTTACCTAACCATACCTACCCCTTTTCCAATTTAGCAACATTTTAATCAATAGGGTCATAGACTTGAATAAGTGT
This sequence comes from Plutella xylostella, assembly GCF_932276165.1. Taxonomy (NCBI): domain Eukaryota; kingdom Metazoa; phylum Arthropoda; class Insecta; order Lepidoptera; family Plutellidae; genus Plutella; species Plutella xylostella. Next base: position 892,359 of record NC_063984.1, on the reverse strand, counting down.
GTTCCTAGTGGCGCTCCTTGTCAGAGGCCTACGTCAAGCAGTAAATGATTACGGGTGATGATGAATATTTGTCATACCAATCCCAAGTTCCCCTCAATCTCCATGCCGGCCTGCTGGTACAGTCGATGCCAGTGCTCCACGTGGCTCCTGAACAGCGCCGCGCCGTCCGCCTGCAACACTATCGACACATGTAACTTTACCTCCTCATTGTACTCAATTTTACTTAATTAGTCGACGGCTAGTTGCATGAACAAAGTTTGGTACTTATAAAATTTCTTAATTTAACAACCTAACTGAATTAACTGTATCCAAGCAACAATGCATGCTCAGAGTATCAGTGAACCTAGTATACTGCCGAATAAACTAAAAACGTGGGTGTTAAACTTGGTGTTGAAGAAGAGCACATTTTTTTAATGACCATAATAATTGACGATGAGACACTAGATGGATATAAAAGGCTATGGCTTCGCTTCTTGGGACGACTATTGTTATATTGCTTTTTAATAATATTATCACCGGAAGTCATAATGTAGGTTATTTAAAATATCCAGGCATTACCAGATCACTCCCTACAAAATGTTAGCACCTAACCTCAAAACTCAGCACTAAATATCTCACCTTCCTCCATCTCCGTCCTAGCCACGGTCTTGTTCTTATCAGCGGTCATGGCGAAGGTGAAGACCCGGGAGCCGTGCGGCGGCACCACCAGGTGGTCTGGTACTGACGTCCAGTACGCACATACTGATACTGGTGTGGGCTGGTATATTGGGTCTTCTGATTCCTGTGTGAGTATGGGAACGTGTTAAGTTTGAAGAAACGAAGAAGATTCCTGAAAGTTTCCGCTTTATGTTTCCGCCATTCAGAAATTACCCCTAGACTAAACAGAAAAACAGTTGCCATAACAGAGATCAGTTCGTCAATAATGACTGAAAATTAATCTGTAAAGGCTAGCACCGGGGCGCAAAACGTGACAAAAGTTATCCGTCGCACTTGCTCTCGAAGCTGCGCGATGTAAGTGCGCGCGACGCAAAACTCTTGTCACGTCTAGAACAGCGCGTCTTGCGCCCTTAGCTAGGCTTTCTGAAGGGCTAGTACGGGGCGCATTTAAGACGTGTCAAGAGTTTTGCATCGCGCTCACTCACTTCGCGCAGCCTCAAGAGCGAGTGCGACGGAGCACTTTTGTCGCGTCTTAATAGCGCGCCGTGCTACATGGCCAGATAGGCTTATGACATGACACCACATAGTGACTCATTAACAATAACATGGCTTATTACTCCTCCTAACCTTGGTCTGTCCGCACGCGGACCACACCTGCCGTCCGTGGATGATCTCAGCGACAGGGTCCTGCAGGTCGAGGTCCGCGCTGGCCGCCCCGGGCATCAGCTTCACCGCGATCCAGATCTCGTGGTGGGAGAAGTTGGGGTCTGGAAGTCAGGGTGGTGTTATAATTTATAATAGTTACACTCACGGGCAATGAAAAAGTTCCAGTTACATATGGAACGTCAATGGCTGGTGGAACTTTTTAATTGCTCGTGAGTGTATTAAGACGACCGAATGGCGTAGTGGTTAGTGACCCTGACTACTGAGCCGATGGTCCCGGGTTCGATTCCCGGCTGGGGCAGATATTTGTTTAAACACAGATATTTGTTCTCGGGTCTTGGATGTGCCCGTAAAATGGCAATAGGCCCGCCCACTATTACATTGGGACTAACATAACACTCTGGCGAAAAGTGGGTGCAGCAATGCACCTCTGCCTACCCCGCAAGGGAGTACATTAGTACAAGGCGTGAGTGCGTGTGTGTGTGTGTGTGTATTTCAATTAGCCAATGGCGCATTCAGTATATTATGTAGTTATTATCCAATGAGAAGTTATGGGTTTAAAGTAAGTTAGTAGTTTTTTTTCTTTCGTGTGAAGTGTGCATGCGCTTTGTGGTGTGCATCCAATGCTTGGCCACCTAACCTTCATCAGACATTATTGACTACCCTGTGGCATTAGCAAACTGTATAATATGTGACGTAGTTCGAAGGCTTCCGTAGAATGATGTATTATAAGCAAATAGTGAGTGTCCTACTCACCAGCATGAGGTTTCGAAATAACTTCAATTTGGTTGACAATGGCGCGGGTATAAAACCGATGAGCGTAGATCTTCTGGCTGACGATAGACCGTTCCCTGTCCACCCTAACCTTAAATACTCCATCCCGTGTGTCAAGGCTGTATATTGGACTGTAAGGGTGATGTGTCAAGGTGGAGTTTAGCCTGACGTTGGCATAGCCGGGGATTCTGGCTCTTCTGCTCTCGCCGTGTTTTCCGTTGTAGAGACCATTCATGTAAACGGTATCACTGAATATGTTGGTAGCGATGTGGCCATTTCCTATGGATGGCATGAAGCGGTCATCCGATGGTAGGCTGAGGACAATGTAAAGCGCCTATCAATTTATGTAGAGCAAAGTTGCAACACGGTGTGATAGGTCGTTGGCACTACTTCACTAATTCAGCACCATACACTCACTTAACTTTTTACATAAAATATGTAAGTATAGCTATATCTAGATACGAGTACTATTTTACTTTATTAAACTCAAAAATCACATTCATTCATTTAAACATTGACTGTTGATAACGTAACTACGACCAAACAAAAATACCTACAATTAATGGAAACAGCTAAAAGTGTCGGTTAAAACTACAATACTAAAACGATTAAGTACTTACCTACCTACCTTTATTAATTTATTACAAGAATATTTTGATTGTATGTAGGTAAGTAGTTGTAGTTACCTGCGTTTTTTACTTGCATTGCATTTTTCCAGTGTTTATACGTTGGTAGTAGGGTATAAATAATTTACTCTGTGGTAGTAGGTACCTACATAACTACATACTGAACTAAATGTTGCTTTTGTGGAACTACCCTACATGTACAATATTGTCTACCTACAATAAGTTTTATATTTAATTTAATTTAATTCTGGATCATGGATTGAATCTACATTTATCCACACTCACCTATGACAAGAAAACTCAAACGGGTCTTCACTGATGTCTTCGGGCTCCGCCGGGGCCGCCTCCTCAGCCGGTTTCCCCGAGCCCCTGGTGCTCAGAACAATCACTACGACCGCGGCCACCAGCAACACCCCCACCATGGCAGCCGCCTGCTTATTTCGAGCCAGAAACTGCCACATTCACGCTACTTTTCACAACGTCACGAAAAAAGAAAACTACGAATTCTTAATTCAAATTCTATGACACCAATTCGATTGTTTTTTTTCTAATCGATTCTGCCAAGACACTGCTGGCTGGCTAGAATTAAAACTAAACTGGTACAGAACTACAGATGCCCCGTGCATCTGCCTCGTCCAATGAGACTGGCCGGTGTGTCGACTACATTACGCGACCCGGTGACACATGTGATATAATTTTATTGTTCTATTAACAAAGACTGCTGATAACTCAGACAATACATTTAGGGTCGCACAGACAGAAATAGCTTTTGTTCAGGACATGATAGGAATCGGTTTTGCAATGTTTTGTGTGATATTTTACGGTAGGTATAGGTAGGTGCATTATAATATTTTTTTATGTTACAATCGTGACTTTAGTAAAATTTATTAATCTTCCCGCTACCCCGCAAGGGAGTACATTAGTACAAGGCGTGAGTGCGTGTGTTTTTTTTTATTTTTATTATTAATCTTTACTAGTCATAGTGTTTAGGTTTACCTACCTAGAAAACAAGTTGAAATAAATCCTAACACAAATTTCACAGTAGGTAAGTTTTTTGGGTGTACTAGGTATTATTACTTCCTAGATAAGGACGGCAGCCCTAGTCAACTTGTAAAGTGGGGTCATTTAATCCAATTGTCGTTTCCTGATTGCATTAAGTGGCCTGACGGACAAGACACAGATATTGACTAGGCCATATGCATAATTATTAATGACACCTCCAGCGGTCGCGGCACGGGTCTGTTATCGACGTCGATAAACTCGTTTAATGCGCGTCCACCAAACACAGCGCCGCATTTATGACGAACCACGATATAGTGACGTTTATCTACGTCGATAACGAACCCGTGTAGCGGCAGCAGTTAATGACTTCATTTTGAAGATGAGGATGACGTTTATTAGTCAGGCTCATTTGTTTTATTAAGTTGTTAAAAGGCAAAGCGCATGGACTAGTTCGTTGACTGGTATGCCGGGATCCCGGGTTTGATGCCCAGCCGGTGAGATGATGATGATCTAAGACGGTTGCAGTGGTCCATCGATAAAATCCCTAAACGGCATAGCGAACCGGATAACGTTTATCAGACACAGGACCCTCTGATATTCTGTTGCTTATTGTAGGTCTTTAAGTGAAGTCGTTGTTATCTAAGCCTTTTTAATTGTATTTAATCAGGTACCCAAGCTTATTATTTGTGTAGCAGAAAGAAGACAGAGTACCCGACCGACACAATCGTGGCCCCGTCATTATATTATTTTTCTTTTTCTATTTTTAAAATTCACTTGTCTCTCCAGCCAGAACGAACGGTGAGATATGACCATGTGGAAGAAGCCAATGTCATTATCACACTGGTGGTCCCTCCCACAAGTAACCATAGACCATAAGCTCACGAGTTGGAGTTGAAATTGCGTTGTGTGATTAACTAGGTATTTTTACAGGTCTTGATCGTTGGAGGCAGCAGAGCATGCCCCCCTTGGTTCCGCTCCGCCGGTCCCCAGGTCGCCTACCTTGGTCTCTAAGAGCTTCTAACGTCTTAGATAAAAGTATTTAATTATTTTTGCTAAAGAACAAAAAATCCGCACGGGCAAATGGGAATTAAAAGTTGAGAATATTAATTATTATTTATTACGGTGGATGTTTAATTGGAACACGTATGGTTTGAAAGCTTAGCGGAAAGACGGAGTAGGAAAAATTATGAGCGCAGAAGTTTTAAAAGCTGAAATTGGAAAAACACTGTCAATCAAGTCGGCAGGGTTAAAAACTGTGTCGGTCTAGTTCGTTGGTAAGAAAAAACACAAATTAAGAAATTAGAAAGCATAGATAATGGAATACGATTTGAGAGCGCTCTACCGTAAACCGGGTTTACGGCTGAGGTTTATATCGCTGTAAACATCAAATGTACTGCCATAGAGTAAATGTATTTTCTCTAAAGATCGTAATAGTTAATTGTTTCTTGTCCCTGATGGTCCCGGTGGTGCACACTAGCGCCACACTATATGAGTTTGATGACGATCGCAGATGGAACTACCAAGCCGTAACATAATTTTTGTGTTATGATAGCAATAATTACCTACATTGTGGTAGCTTGTTGAAAAGTTAAGTATAGTGCTTGGACATTTACTGGCTTGTTCAGTGCAATTTTACTGAGTTTGAACACAAAGATTCCATGAGGACGAAATGTTGCTGTGTTGGCTAAGGACGATTATAAAACCTGATGTACTTACTTAGAATTTAGGTATAGTCTAACTAATTTTTTTTTTAATTTGTGTTAGATGCCATAACAATATTACGCTCTTGCCATGTAGGGTTTGATCAGCTCATAATCGTCCACTGATGTCCTCAGCCTTTCTGCATCTAATCTACCTACCCAGGGCGTCCCAGGCTGTCTATTCATCGTCACAGCAATGCAATAAGGTATGTACTTAACATATCATAATATCTATGGCTATTGACCATACAGTTTGTATAACGCCATTTTCAGAACCAACTTATTTCTTCTACCACAATGGACAACATTTCATTTTCTTTACCCTATATTTTTATTAGCTATTCGGAAAGTTTATAGAAAATTAGTGAACCCGTATTTTTTTATTTTATATATACATAAATTTTTGCATGTTATTTTTAACTTTAAAGTTAATTATTTTAAAACCGGAAGTGACGTCACATATTAGGCTCAATTTTTATTTTTGTCTATTGCCTGAGTCTCGAAAAAAAACATAAATGACACTGACAAGTGACATTTAAACTTTGTTTACATGCCAACCAACAAATGGGTCATTTTCAAATGACATTGATATTTCTGATGATGGAAAGTAGGTACTTATCATGTAAAAAATAAGCAGAAGCATTTTTTCAACTGTGTAGGCGGTGGCATGCTCTGGGACATATTATATAGAGGCCATCTCTTAATAATAAATAAAAAAAATAGTCAGAAAGTGTCAGAACAGAATTAATGAAAATGACCCAAATAAACAACAACGTCACGATAAAACGTCAACGTCAATCAAAAATGAAAGGGACAGTTACTTTGTTTTTAAATCTATGGGCTTTGATCATCAAAATGCATCGCACCTGATGCATGACGTCATCAGCACTTTTTTACTATTTTATGATTTTCTCGAAAATGATACATCCAAAAAATACAAAATCATTTTTTTTGTGGCCTTTAGAGCTAAATCTCGAAATGGTTTTCGATTTATAGCAGCTTTAGTTTTTTGAAATGTTGTCCATTAGTGGCCAGTCACCAATAAACTTTTTTCTTCTATCACATGCAGTGGCCAGTCACCTGCCAATACCCGTCTAATGAGGTTGCATTGCAACTCTATCGACCAATTCAAATTAGGAACGGCAGTTGCTCGACCAGTCAGCAGTCACCTGCGCGGCCCTCCACGGCTGGCTAGTCGAGGGTCACGCTCCGCTGGTCATGTTCACAGGTGCGATACTAAAGCAGATTCCTCTATGGTTCATCAGCATACTCTGTGAACATTGACGCGGCAAGACGCCGATAAGTTATGAGCTCTAGTTTTATTGGTTAATTGCTTCCGGTGCTGTAAGGAATTTTGAATAGTTATAGCTTAGATTTATTAACTGACTTCAAAAATGTATGAGGTTCTCAATTCTTCTGTCTGTTACTACATAACTCTGTCAGGTTATGCATGGTTTAAAAACTTATCCCACTATACATGTATAAATACAAAAATTGTATTTTCTCTCCACAACCTAAATTGTAGCAAATCATTAGAAGTCCAATTTAACTGCTGGGAAATTTGATACGGTTTACATTCTGCATTTTCGATACCATTAAAATAGGTATCCTATCCTGGGATACAGTTTAAATTGCTTCCACGCTAGTTATACTAGTAACAGTCACGCCCACTGGGGAACTGTATGGTATTAGCTAGGTGGTCTAATGGGGCCTTTAATGTTTTTTATGTTACAGATAATTTCTTCCTAGTCCATGCACCAAGACCATCCTTTTGTGAAAGTAATTAAATGGGATAATTTAGCACGCATGAGAAATAGTCCTGAACGAGCAACGTGCCGCGCTAGATGGTGTAGAATTATAGTAATGACCGGCCAAATATTACAGAAGGTTTTTAAATTTTCTTTGTAACAGTATTATGTACTGTAAGGACGTGAGTAATGCAAACAGCCGTTGATTTGCGAATAACTTCATTAACAGTGGTTGAATATAATGACGTGTGTGTTAAGTATGCATGAAACAATACTTGTCAAAAAAACCAAGTCTGGTTACTCAGTTATTCTACGGTAAAAAGTTGTAAGATCCATGTAATACCAAGTCTTATCCACGCACGCATCTCAATCTTAAAAATATTTAATTTTTTATATAACTGCACTGCCGTGCCCCCACCAAGTCGAGCAAAACAGCGGCAAGGCCGTACCATCCTTTTCTCGAAGCAATTCAGGCCATTTTCGACCCCCTGTGACTTCGTTGTGGATAAAACTAGAAGACTGAATTTTCAATAACCATGCAGGCATTGTAAAGACACGGTATATTTCAAATTTCATTCAATTTGAACCAGTAGTTAAAGAATTATAACGGGTCAAAGTTTCTTAATTTTGTCACTGACTCACTCACTCACTCACTCACTCACCGATCATAAAAATTCTAAGGCACTTCTAGCAGACCTAGAAGCTTTAAATTTGGAATATAAGTAGTGTTTGGTGTATGAACCAAGGAAAAACTAAAATATTTGTTGCAGATGTTACATAAATCATTATTAACTAGTAGGAAGATTAAAAACAATATAAATAAGTAATCCAAAAATGTCAACACGATTTGATGCAGCGTGAAGGTACCATGACCTACCAATTATTGCGACGATATTAATGAGAGAAATGCACCATTAAACATTTATTTTAACGTACCGTAACAAAACGACCAAAGTTAATTAATTGCTCTACATCATACTACTCATAACTTCGAACTAACAAACACTTAAACCTCAGTAAATTCTTGCGACGCTCACAACCACTTCAATAAATGCCCAGAAGAAAATGCCATTCAAACTCGTCCTCAGTCTGCTATTAATGACCCCCCACACCAGGAGCAAGACTCGGCGCATCGTCGGCGGAGACTACACCGACATCGAGGAATTCCCACACTCAGTCTTCCTGAGCTTCCGGTGCCAGATCGCGAACTCCACCGACAGCTGGATGTGCGGCGCCTCCGTCATCAACCAATGGCTGCTGCTTTCCGCCGCTCACTGTCTAGACGGCTGTGAAGCCAGCCATATATACATAGCGGCCAAGCCTGGCCATACGGATAGGGGCAAGAGCCAGACGCGTCTGGTCGCCAACTACAAGCGTCACGAGAAGTACAATGAGATGCGCCTTTTGAACGACATATGCCTATTGAAGCTGAAGGAGGAGTTGAAACTAGGACCTACGGTGATGAGGGTGATCCTGATGAAGAACCCTCCATACAATGAGAAGGGGATTGTATCTGGGTGGGGGTTCGTTGATGTGAGTATGGGTGAACTTGCTCATACAAATGTTTCGGCTTGAAGAACTCTGTCAATTCCATTTCAAAACAATACTCATCAAAAGTAGTTAGCGTCTTCCGAATCTACATTTGATATGTCATATTATGTACTTTATAACTATATTTACGTCTGACGCATCCTGGCTAATCCTACAACTAACTGCCTCTGTGGTCTAGTGGTAGAAGCTTCGCTTCATGACCCAGAGGTCCCGGGTTCGATTCCCGGGTGGGACCATCAATTTGTGTTTCTAAATTGTGGTTCTAAGTTTGGTTAGGACATAGAAGGCTGATCACCTGTTGTCCGAAATAGTGAAACGATCCATGCTGTCGGATGGGCATGTAAAGCAGTCGGTCCTGCGCCTAGCTCTCTCCAGTCGTGTCGGTCAATCCGTCCCATTGGGCTATGAGAGTGATGGAACAGAGAGTGCTCCTGTGTACTGCGCACACACTTGGGCACTATAATCTACTCCTGCGTAGATGGCTGATCTCAATTGAGATTGGCCGCCGTAGTCGAAATTCGGCTAGGAGGACATTATTATAATCCTACAACACTCTAGAAAAATAACTCGACGTGAGAAACGTCGCTGCTCATCTCGAGTAGACTAGCGTTAATGTCCCAGCCTTAGGAAGGCAGTTCAGACCTAAAGGAATATACAAAAACCTTCCTTTCAACGCAGGCAGGCGCAAGCATTTCTACTACTCCCACGGATGATAGAATAGAAGGCCCTTCAACCGTTGCCTTTACAGGATCTAAATCAAGTATCAACTTACAAGCTGAAGAAGCTGGGGAACCTCACAATATACTCCCGGGAGCAGTGCGATCGCACGCTGCCCGGGCTGCCCGCTGGCGTCATCTGCGCGCAGCTCGACGCGCCGCCGCCGGGGGAGGAACACCATACTGCTCGGTAACTTTGCACTCAAGACATGACAAGCCCATGACAATCGCTCTGGGGCGTACTTGATGCAGAGGATCTCCCTCGCAGTGCAGCGTGGTAATGCTGCCAGCGTCATGGGAACTTTTGGGTCGGGTGCGTCCTGGGGCGGGCTATTTTAACTTTTTAACCGGACGAAGCATGTTTGTTGACTTATTTATTTTGTAAATGGACGAAGCATGTCGCGGATGAAATTATGTACTATTATTTTATATTTTTATGACAAAAGATGTTGTGGATTATTTTATATGGGACTATTGTTAATTTTAAATTGGACTTGCATGATAATGTTCCACCTGACATTTCCGTCCCATATATTTATGTCACTATGGAAGTTTTTCATTGCTCGAGAGTGTAATCCATGCACTCCACGGTCGGACCGCTGAGAAAGGACGTTGAAAATGCTATTAATATTGATGCAAACAATATTCCAGTCCTTTGAGGAAAGAACCTGATTCCAGTATTTATTTTCCGTTTCCTTACCTTTCATAATAGACTAATTTCATTAACTTTAGGGTGTCCCGTAACGAGTGGACCAACGGGGACTGACTTAGGGGGTCAACCTAAATAACTTTTGTTCTATAACCTTTGGATATTCGCGAAAAAAATATGTTCTTCCCCACAGAAATTTTGCCTACGACCAGCAGTGGACTGCTATAGGCTGATGATGAGCGAATGTTTGTATGTTTTTACAAGCCGCAGCCAATGCATCGCCGATGCGGCACTCGCTACGATTGAGCAATGCATTTTCAATTAATCATTTTCATCCCAGAACTCACACTTTCATACCAGCGTTATGTGCCTACTGCAAACGGAGGCTAGCTAATACATTATATTAATATCTAATGTACCTCCTAGCGGTGACTCCGGCAGTGCTCTGGTAGTGAGGAAGTACATCCAGGTGGGCCTCATCTCGTTCCGCGAGCTGGAGCGGTCCCGCACCATGACCGTCTACTCGGACACCGGCTACTTCTTCCACTGGATCAAGAACACGGCCAAAGATATTCTGTGCACGTAGTCTTTATTGGAATAAAAGTTATAAAATAAAGTGAGTCCTGTATGCGTGGCACTGAATAGATATGAAGAACTTTCGATTTACAAAGCAAATTTCGACATTTTGTGTGACAAAAAGATTCAAAATGATTTCAGACTTAAATAAGGCAAAATCTAGTGATTCTATGTAAATACATGTTATCAAAATGAGACCAGTAGATCTCATTTTTGTTTAGACTGGTGAAAAACACAGGTAAATCGGTGACCTCTGATTACCCCTTCGACAATTAATAGACATAATTTATAGATACAATAGCACAGACAAGTTTCCTCATTCCGAACGAATCAATATTAAAGATACAGCCCCAATAATAAATCCACGTTTCTCTACAGGATACAGCACAATACTTGTATAACTAAATTATAGTAGGTGTGGGTAGGTAGCTGGAGCTGGTTATTTTCATTCACCCAGTAGCAGGAACTGGCCCGAGGCTATGCTAATGAGGAGATAGACCGAGAGCCCCCGGGACTTCCTGCCTGCCTATTCAGGACCGCGAAACGGCTTCGAAACGTGTTGCGTCATGAAATAGAAAGGTCAGAAGGAGCAGTGATTTGTATTCAAATTATGTCATGTAAAAAATTCTATATCTATCTATGTATCTAAAGGATGAATGAATGAATAAAAATTACAACTATTCTACACTCGAGAGCATTAAAAAAGTTTCGACTACAAAATGCCGATACCAATATTAAATTTAACTTTTAAAACATTTTTTACCTTTCTAGTTAGTAATATTCAGATGGACTGTTAAATGTATACTTCAATATTGCAGACGGTGCGGCGGCGCGGCGTCATTAACCTAGACTTTTCCGTTTAGGAGTATATTTTTACATCCCCAATGTGGATTGCTTTGGATGGCAAAACACTCTAGTCATTAGTCTAGAACTAACTACAGTGAAACCTGGATAAATGGGACCTGGATAAGTGAGAAACCTCCAAATCTGGGTCTCCTGCTGAGGTCCCAGCACTTTAGCACTTGATTACCTCTGTTAGTGAGATAAAGCAAACCTCTTTAAATGGGATTCTTATGATAAGTATATTTGAATGGTAATGTTACCTCTGTAACTGAGAAAGCAAGTGTATTTATTTACCTCTATAACTGAGACCATAACTATGTTTTAATGAACTCTTGTTAATTATTGAAATCAAACTTTTAATAAATTTACCTCTGTAACTGAGATACATATATTCATAACCTCTCTACCTACATATAATGTAAAATGTATTCATGAATGCTTGTGAGGATGGAGATACGTCCCACATTACTCACCCACGGGTTAACCGAACTACTATCTCTTTAGAAACGTTTAGTGAGCAGTAACAGGGCTCCTGAACACCGTTGATGCCTGCGAGCTCGCGTAATGAAACTTTATAGTATATAGTGTTAGTAGTTTAGTACCTACTACTGACTCTACTACTGTATTTTTAAGAGCTCTCCTAATCGTAATAGTGACGTTTCTACAATCAATTCGAACATTCATCGCGAAACACTGGTATCCAAAACTAAACATAAACAATAAGGTTTGACGTACATTAAATTTCATGTTTACCAAGGAGAAGGAATCTACCAGTACAATACGTTGGTACCTAGAACTTACCCATTATTGTTGTGTATTTAATTATATAATAAATTTAATTATATAACTACATATCTGAGCTATAATCCTACAACGTCTGTTTGTAGTGATTGCCATTACTTGTACTTTGAGCGTATAATAAGTACCTACGTCTAACAGATAATCCGGCGCAGTGGACCGATACGTACCCTACTGTGGCTGAATGAGGGAGGGCAATAGTCACCCAGGTTGGCCCTTGCTACGTGTTACTATATAAGCCATATAGTATACCTCCAGTGAAAATAATCCAAATACAACGTATTAATAGAAGTGAGATTATAAGCCATAGTTATAACAATAACCTAATCGAAGCCGAGACAATTTTGAACGAACATGGTTAAAAGGAGGTTCTCTATGAAGTCTTGCCATAAATGAACAAAGTTCGAGTAGTTATTTAGAATATGGACATTGGACATTTAGGCAGGCCTCGCACCTCAAATTCTACCACTTTTCTGCCAGGCAGCGCTTAAAAACTCCGAGACAACATAACTAATTCCCCGCAGCTCCACTAACCACATCATCGTGACAAGATAATAGTAAACATGACATAATGGCACTTTACTGCACCCGACCGTACGCCATTCATTCATGCATTGGTGCCAGGGGACAGATCAATCTATATGGGCAGGCGGGCCGAGCCCGGTCGGACATCGTCATTCATACTGCAGCGCTATATCAAGATATCAGGAGAGTCACTCTCTAAGGGCTGATTTTGGTCAATGGTCAGATAAATGTTATCTGAGGAATAAAATGGTTGCTGTCACTGTCTTGGGGCTGATTTTTCCATTGTCAGATAAGTGTTATCTGAGGAATAAAATTGTTGCTGTCACATCTAAATGTTTTTATTAGACAATTACAGCAACAATTTTATTCAAAATGTCAATACGATTTGATGCAGCGTGAAGGTACCATGACCTACCAATTATTGCGACAATTTTAATGAGAGAAATGCACCATTAAACATTTATTTTAACGAACCGTAACAAAACGACCAAAGTTAATTAATTGCTCTACATCATATACTACTCATAACTTCGAACTTACAAACACTTAAACCTCAGTGAATTCTTGCGACGCTCAAAACCACTCCAATAAATGCCCAGAAGAAAATGCCATTCAAACTCATCATCAGCCTGCTATTAATGACCCCCCACACCAGGAGCAAGACTCGGCGCATCGTCGGCGGAGACTACACCAACATCGAGGAATTCCCACACTCAGTCTTCCTGAGATTCCGGTGCCAGATCAGCAACACCACCGACAGCTGGATATGCGGCGCCTCCGTCATCAACCAATGGCTGCTGCTCTCTGCCGCTCACTGTCTAGACGGCTGTGAAGCCAACCATACCTACATAACGGCCAAGCTTGGCCACACGGATAGGGGCAAGAGCCAGACGCGTCTGGTCGCCAAACACAAGCTTCACGAGAAGTACAATGAGATGCACATTTTGAACGACATATGCCTATATAAGCTGAAGGAGGAGTTGAAACTAGGACCTACGGTGATGAGGGTGATCCTGATGAAGAACCCTCCATACAATGAGAAGGGGATTGTATCTGGGTGGGGGTTCGTTGATGTGAGTATGGGTGAACTTGCTCATACAAATGTTTCGGCTTGAAGAACTCTGTCAATTCCATTTCAAAACAATACTCATCAAAAGTAGTTAGCGTCTTCCGAATCTACATTTGATATGTCATATTATGTACTTTATAACTATATTTACGTCTGACACATCCTGGCTAATCCTACAACACTCTAGAAAAATAACTCGACATGAGAAACGTCGCTGCTCATCTCGAGTAGACTAGCGTAAATGGCCCAGCCTTAGGAAGGCTATCCCTTTAGGTCTGAACCTAAAGGGATATACAAAAACCTTCCTTTCAATGTAGGCAGGCGCAAGCATTTCTACTACTCCCACAGATGATAGAATAGAAGGCTCTTCAACCGTTGCCTTTACAGGATGTAAATCAAGTATCCACTTACAAGCTGAAGAAGCTGGGGAACCTCACAATATACTCCCGCGAGCAGTGCGCGCGCACGCTGGGCGGGCTGCCCGACGGCACCATCTGCGCGCAGGTCGACGCACCGCCGCCGGGGGAGGATCACTTTACTGCTCGGTAAGTATACTCAAGAGCAATGGTAAAGTTCCACCTGATATTGCTGTACCATATATTGTGTTACTGGAAGTTTTTCATTGCTAATTCATGCACTCCACGGTTGGACCTGAGATGATAATAATATTGGTGCGAACTATATTCAGATCCTTTGAGTATGGAACCTAACCTGATTCCAGTAGTTTTTTGTTTTCCGTTTCTTTGTCTATTATAGTTATAAATGGCGATCCAGCCAAAGTATGGAATTTTCTAAAGTCACTAGGTGTTGGCAAGGCCCGTAATAACGTAGTCCCGAAAGATCTTGATCTAGATTCTTTGAATTCACATTTCTCCTCTACCTCTGATTTAGACTCTGCTACTAAATTCAAAACTCTTAATCATCTTTCCTCTATACCAACTTCAGACTTCCCGTCATTTAATATTCGTCAATTTTCCGATTGTGATGTTGAGAAGAATATTCTCTCTATTACTTCCAACGCTGTGCTGTTGGGAGTGACAGCGTGAGTCGAAATATGATGGTTCCTATACTTAATACAATCCTTCCTATCATCACGCATATCCTGAACTCCTCTATTCTCAAATTATCCCCCTCCCTAAAAAACATAATCCTTCATCTTTCTCGGACTATCGACCCATCTCCATCCTTCCTTTCCTCTCCAAAGTCCTTGAACGACTTGTTCATCACCAATTAACTGGTTTTCTCATTAGAAACCATCTTATGAATCCCTTCCAGTCCGGCTTCCGCCCTGGCCACAGCACGGTCACTGCTCTTGTGAAAATCACTGATGACATTCGCCAGGGAATGGAAAATGGAAAGCTGACTATCCTATCCCTTCTTGACTTCAGCAATGCTTTTAATACTGTCAATTTCGACATCTTGCTTGGAATTCTTCGCTCTCTCAACATATCTCCAACGGTAATTGACTGGTTTCATAGTTACTTGCATGGGCGCCAGCAACGCATCCGTATTGAGGATTCATACTCCAAGTGGTGTAGTACCTAAGCTGGTGTACCGCAAGGTGGCGTGTTGTCCCCTCTCCTATTTGCTATCTTTATTAATAGTATCTCTGAAAATCTATCTTCTTCCTACCACTTTTACGCAGATGATCTCCAAATCTATTCACATGCAGTTCCTTCCAGAAACATACACTGAACTTACGACTGCAAGTTCCACCGCATAAAACCGATTTTTACGGCGATTCTTTTACAGTGACGGCTCTGGAATGCTCTTCCTGAGGAATTAAGACGTGCACTTTCTGTGGCTTCCTTCAAAGAAGGGGTCAAAAGGCACTACCTACACTCACTGTTATAGTTGAATATATTATTGTTGTATATTCATGTATTATTCTATGTATAAATAAATAAATAAATGTATGTATGTATATGTAGGTATAATATAATATATGTATGTTTATATAAGTATTTATTTATTGTGTTGTTCTTATTTATTTATTTATTTATTTAGTATATGTAGTGTTTAAGTACTTTATTATACACTTGCACCACAGCTACCTGTAATCCTTTTTTTTTAACTCTCTTCCATCCAAAGTTTGTCTGATAGAGATTGCTATAAGCAATAAGGCCGCCTTTTTGTACTGTTTTTATTTTTAAGCTTTTTTTGTATTTTTTCTGTTTTTGGTGCAAATAAAGAGGATTGTATTGTATTGTATTGTTATAGTCGACCAACGGAAAGACTCAAGGGGTCAATCTGAACCACTTTTAGAATGTTTGTATGTTTTACAAGCCGCAGCCACTGCGGTACTCGCTACGATTTTGCAATGAATTTTCAATAAATCCTATTTATCGCAGAACGCACACTTACACACACCAAAGACACGGCAAAAGTAGGCTAGCTAATAATCTTTTCTTTCAGTGGTGACTCCGGCAGTGCTCTCGTAGTGAGGAAGTACATCCAGGTGGGGCTCATCTCGTTTTGCAATCTGAAGCGGTCCCGGACCATGACCGTCTACTCCGACACCGGCTACCACTACCACTGGATCAAGAACACGGCCAAACATATGCTGTGTACGTAGTGTTTATTGGAATAAAATTTAAACAATAAAGTGAATCCTGCATTCGTGGAACTGAAGATATGAAGAACTTTCGGTTTACAAAGAGGTTCGACTTTTTGTGTGACAAAAAGATCCAAAATTGATGCTAAGTTAAGTTGTATGATGAATGCGGAGGTAAATCTAGTGATTTGTATTTGATTTAGAGTGGTTAAAAGCACAGGTAAGTTGGTGACCTCTGATTACCCCTTCGACAATTAATAGGCATATTTTATAGACACAGTAGTAGACCAATCTTCTCATTTAGCCGTTTCAATACGGCTTTCATGCGAATCAATATTAAAGCTACATCCCCAATAATAAATCCATGTTTCTCTACAGGATACTGCACAATACTTGTATAACTAAATTATAGTAGGTGTGGGTAGGTAGCTGGAGCTGGTTATTTTCATTCACCCAGTAGCAGGAACTGGCCCGAGGCTATGCTAATGAGGAGATAAGACCGAGAGCCCCCGGGACTTCCTGCCTGGGCAGGCAGGAGACTCGCGAAACTCCGTTTCGCGGTCCTTATTTAGGACCGCGAAACGGGTACCAAACGTGTTGCGTTTTGAAATAGAAAGGTCAGATCCTCATACTTATTTTATTTTATTTTTATAGTTAAACTTAACTATATGACAGCAATACAGTAATTCCACAACAAAACTCTAGTACGTGTTTAGCAATTTACGAGAATGGTAAAGCTTAGGTTTTTTTCTGTCATTATCTCTCAAAAGTTTCAGAATTGTTTCCGGTAGAGGAATCGCAAACTTTTATATGCTTTTAGAATAACTATGTAAATGTGTAATGCAAACATGTACTATGTCACGTGAAAACTTCAGTTAATAACGAAAAAAAAAACAATATTCCGTTTAAGCATTATGACAAAACACTCCACTTCACTATATTTTGAGTGAAACTATAGGATATACCTACAATATAGATACCATGGATGCTTGTGAGGATGGAGATACGTCCCACATTACTCACCCACGGGTTAGCCGAACTACTATCTCTTTAGAAACGTTTATTGAGCAGTAACAGGGCTCCTGAACACCGTTGATGCCTGCGAGCTTGCTTAATGAAACTTTATAGTTAACTAACTGTTCCCGCGAGCTTCGCTTCCCCTTAAAAAGTTTTCCGGTGGGAATTCCGGGTGTCAGCCCCAGACTCCTCGGAGGAGTAACGGGATTAAAGAAGAAGAAGAATTCCGGGATAAAAAGTAGCCTATGTTTTTTCTCAGGGACCATAGACCATATGTATACCAAATTTCATTCAAATCCGTTCTGTAATGTTGGCGTGAAAGAGTACCAGACAGACACAGTTACTTTCGCATTTATAATATTAGTTAGGATAGTGTTAGTACCCACTACTGACTCTTCTACCTACTGTATTTTTAAGAGCTCTCCTAATCGTAATAGTGACGTTTCTACAATGAATACGAACATTAGTCGCGAAACACTGGTATTCAAAACTAAACAATAAGGTTTGACGTACATTAAATTTCATGTTTACCAAGGAATCTACTACTTAAACAGTACAATACGTTGGTACCTCCAACTTACCTGTTATTGTTGTGTATTTAATTATATACCTACATATCTGAGCTATAATCTTACAACGTCTGTTTGTAGTGATGCTATTACTTGTACCTTGAGCGTATAATAAGTACCTACGAATAATAGATAATCCGGTGCGGTGGACCGATAACCTTAGACAGGTAGCCTGCTAGCCTGCTGTGGCTGAATGAGGCAGAGCGATAGTCATCCAGGTTGATCCTTGGAACGTGCTACTATAAGCTATATTATAGTATACAATACAGTCTAAATAATCCAAACCCAACGTATTTATTATAAGCCATATTAATAACAAAAATCTAATCTAAGCCGGAGGATCGCGATAGTTGGACCAAACATAAGGAGGCCTTTGCCCAGCAGTGGGACACAAACTATAGCCTAGTCATAAAAAAATACGAAGGAGCCAATAAGGAGGTCCTCGATGAAGTCTTATACCATAAATTAACTAACTTTGAGTGGTAGTAAGATTACTATAATATACTGAATTAGAACCTGACCATTAAGCAGGCCCGAACGTTAAAACCACCACCTTTTGACCAGGGTAGCGCTTAACTCTGACACAACCATAGACAACATAACTAATTTCCCGCAGCTCCACTAACCACATCATCGTGACAAGATAACAGTAAACATGACATAATGGCACTTTACTGCACCCGACCGTACGCCATTCATTCATGCATTGGTGACAGGGGACAGATCAATCTATATGGGCAGGCGGGCCGAGCCCGGTCGGACATCGTCATTCATACCGCAGCGCTATATCAAGATATCAGGGGGGTTACTTTCTAAATCGAAGAAAGAACGAACAAGAACTGTCACACAATCAGCACGCTTTAAACAACGTGGTTAGAGCAGCGCTCCTAAGCTTCGGAAAACTGAGGCGCTAATTAGGCTTACAACAGGCATTTCGTTGTATTAAGCTCCATTTTCTCCATAGTCAGTTATATCGTAACCAGGGAAAGGTTGATCAATTATACGTCATCTCCATATTTAATTCTTGACAGATGTCTGACTATAATACGTCTGGCTGTCAGATCCCTGGTTATGCTCTAACCTACTATGGCGAAATTGGCACTAAGCGTGATAATTCTTGTTTGTTCGTTCGTCTACTTAGAGAGTGACCCCCAGCCTCCGGGGACCAGTCACGACCTCAGGGATCGAAGATAGAAAATAGAGCTACTTCGCTTTCCCTGCCATGAAGGTATTAGTATTCAGCACGAGGAGTCCAGCACTTTGCTAATAATAATTTAGTGACAATAAAGTTATTGAGTAATGAAATTGACTAGTACAAGTGTAAATGTAGGTACCTGTTTATTTTTATTATGTGGGTGAAAGTAGCTTGTTACGCCCTCCATTCCGATAAACCTATGGAGTATCGTATAATAAGAAAGGCAGAGGACACAGTGTTGTGACACTGTCATAGACTAATATTGTTGTACGACACTGTTTGGGGAAGGTGTATGAAGATTATCGGCACAGAAAGTTTTTACAGTACATGGTCGTGTCATAGTAATCAGCTCTAACACTGAAAAAGAAAATTTTGATTTATTTCACCACTACATTCTTCTTTCTTCTTTGGGTACCATCTCCTATCGGAGGTTGGCAATCATCTGGCTTATTCTTTCCTTCGAGATTGCTGCTCAGAACAAGGATGTGGTGTCGGTGTTGTACCAATCTTTCACATTTTGGACCCAAGATGTTCTAAACAACTAATTACTATTTAATGAAAAAATACAAAGTTTTAGTTCACGACTTCTGTAAGATGGCTAAAACTACCTCTAGCTTACTGGTCATAATAAATAACGCGATATTGAACCCCGATACTGCGGGACTTTCTTTCACGAACTGTTTATCCTCTAAGACCTTTAGACTGAGATCAGCTGGGAGTCAATTTTCATTTCACAATTCATATGAATTTTTAGGGGTATCAGTTACATAAATATCATTATTCTAAACCTAAACTATTTGAGTCTATGGTGCATGGTCAAAAACAACATGGTTTCATGAAGAAAAGGTCAGTTATAACAAACCTATTAACTTACACTAACTTTTTGTTTGAGGCACTAGACGAAGGTGTAGAGGTCCATGCAATATATACAGACTTTCGCAAAGCCTTCGACAAAGTCGACCATACTCTACTCCTTGAGAAGCTTGCGTTTAATGGTATAAAGGGAAATCTTTTAAGGTGGTTCGCTTCCTACCTAAACAATAGATACCAAATCATTACCATCAATGGATACTCATCGGACAAAAAACTAGTATCTTCCGGAGTGGTTCAGGGATCTACCCTAGGGCCATTACAGTATCTACTGTTTATCAATGAAATAGAACAGTGCTTTCAGAACTCTAACATACTTATGTTTGCTGACGATCTAAAAATCTTTAAGAAAGTAACCTCCCAACAGGACTGTTTACTATTGCAAGAAGACCTTATTAGATTCAACGAGTTCTGCGTGAAAAACAAACTGCAGCTAGCGTATGATAAGTGTCAACAGATCTCGTTTACTAGAAACATAAACAAAATAGACTTTAAATATAATATTGGTGATGTAGCGCTAACTAAAGTAGCAAGCATACGAGATCTCGGAGTAACACTTGATGAAAAACTATTACTAAACAATCACATCGACAATATATTTACAAAAGCCTACCAGATGTTAGGATTTGTCCTGAGAATTTCTAAACCTTTTAGAAAAGCATCCACATACTTAACGCTGTATCAAACACTGGTCCGCTCTCACCTCGATTTTGCATCCGTTATATGGAATCCGTTCTATGCAGTCTATTCAAACAAAATAGAGACGATACAGAAGAAGTTTGTTAGAGCATTGCACTACAGACTAACAGGAAGAAAAGGACATTATGTGGATCTGCTCAAACTTTACAACTTACAGAAACTCAGTGATAGAAGGATATTGTTGGATGCTATGACTCTCTACAATATCTGCAACAACGAATATGATTGCCCTCCGCTTTTAGAACAAATTCATTTCAGAGCACCCGCTCGGTCTATACGGTCCAAAAGCCTCTTTCTTGTGCCCTTCTCGCGTACAAACGCTGGTGCACGTGCCCCACTGCGAAGAATCTGTCAATCCCACAATAAGCAACTCCTGCCAACAGACATATTTAATTGCAATAAAATGAAATTTAAAAAGGAAGTGATACAAATTTTAAATGATGAACTAAATGATTAAAATTGTTATTTATATAATTACTATTTGATTAAATCCACTTAATAGGTAGGTATGATAGTGTGAATGTTAGTTAGGTACTGCATGTGCATGTAAAGTAGCATGTGTAATTGTGTAGATAGGTAATTTAATTTAATTTCAAGTGTATTATTCTGTAAACAATGTATCGTAAATATATGATTATTTTATACTATTTATTATGAACTATGAGTGCTGCCAATTATCTAATTATTGTAATTAATTCTTTGAGGAAAGCATTAAGGGAGTAAATCAAATGTTGTATTTAGTAATTAAGAATTGTGTTATTTAAGGTTTACTGCTGTGATTTTCCCATAAATAAATAAATAAAGAACAACGTTGGTACTTTATCTTATTATAGATAGTTTTTATTTTTGCATAGAAACAACCAATGTGACCAATGAAAAGTTCCAGAGACAACTTTTCATTGCTCGCAAGTATATTAAGGGCTGATTTTTCAATGATCAGATAAACTTAAACGTTATCTGAGGAATAAGATTGTTGCTATCACTGACATAAATATATTCAGATGTGACAGCATCAGAAGTATTACTCAGATAACGTTTATCTGACCATTGAAAAATCAGCCCTAAGCTTGAAAAATTATTTCAAAAATAAAACAAATTTATTGCTTGCGAGCAGCGCTTTAGCTCAAAAAGTCTTCAGATGGGAATTCCGGGATAAATTATAGCATATATACCTGTTATGTTAATCCAGGTTTTCAGCTTTCTACTTAATTTCTTACTTACTTATATTTACTTAATTTCATGAAAACATGTTTAGTAGTTTTTCGTGAAAAAGTAACATAAATTGTTTGTTGTTTCATCGAATGTTAATACATAATTACTTATGTTAAAACAGTAGTAAGCTGGTCACTAAGACGAGGCTAGAGATGGGACAGCGTGATTTGTTTCACGTATCGATATCAACAAACGTTGATCGATCACTCGTTGTCGATTCGAAAGTGGAAATACGCCTCAAGCAGTGTTGTAGTTAAGGGCTCATTGTAGAGATTTAGATCGCCGATTTGTTACACTCTAGCCGTCTGTGGCACGTTAATGATACATGGAATAGCCTCTTATGAAGGATTGTGCCGTTGCCCAATAGCTTCTGATGACGTTAAGTTAAAGAGAGACACCTTAAGTGCCAAGTGACGCTTCCTTATGAAACTTTCTGTGAAGCATTTTGTCGTAATGATCAAAATGTTAAGATACTTACTTACTTACTCCGCTGGCTCAGCGACCCGAAGTGGATCTTGGCCTCAGACACAAGAAGTCGCCACTGGTCTCTATCCTGCGCAGTCGCTCTCCAGTCGCCTGCCTGTAGTTGGCGCAGGTCCTTGCCGACTTCATCGCTCCAGCGATATTTGGGACGGCCAACTGGTCTACGACCGCTTGGTACTCCAAGGTAGGCCCTCTTGTTAAGATACTGACTACGAAACATCATTTTATGTCTTCTTCTATCTTTTCCTCGTCATTTCTACCTATGAAAGTATTAGAAAGTCCATCTGAAAATTGTGAAAGAAATATACCTACCCGTCTTATACAAAAAAGTTTATTTTCAAGCATTGAGTAGTTTTTATAGACGACTGGTTCTCAGGAACATAAAGAAGCTATTTATGGACCGTCAATTTGCGGCAAAAAATGCACTTTAACACTTTATAGTGGCGCGAAGCTTCTAGCGGTAAAAACTTCTTGCGCAAGCGCATGCCGAATATCCTCTATAATATCTGTGAAAGGAAATAATCTCCGTTATTTCCTTTTTGTATTAAAATTCCATCAGACTCAATCAAATGTATAAAAAAGGCTCACGGTCTATGAGTCGCTTTCTTCCAGCGATCTGGGGCACCGACTGGTGTATTCCACTTCGGTTATCTATTAGTGAACCTATTTCCGAGTAATAAACGGAGACAGGCTCTATCAATCGAATACTTAAAAGGGTAATGGCCAATTCAATGGTTGAAATTGGGCGAGGGCATAGACATACGGTGGACGGATGAAAAGTGAAAACTTCGTTTTCGTAAAACTAGGTTTTAAATTTCCATTATAACTGAGTTTAGCTTGGCAAACGCTCTCAAAAACTCAACAATTGGCTTTTTGTATCTTTCCGTTTTTTTAAAAAAGCCATAGATTCATCCTTAACAATACAGTAAGCTCACTGAGCCTGACTCATCACAATCACATCGCAAACATATTTATTTAAACACCTTACTCGTGTCACTAGATCATTTACGCAATAGAACAACAATAAAACTTATATAATTTTATAAACATTAAAGAAGATACTCAAGTCAACCATTAAATAGGTTAAACTAGCATAATTTTATAAAATATCTTAATTTAAGTAAACTGTTTTTGTGAATTGCATGTATTTTGAATTGTTTTGAATTGTGTAAATAAAGGTAAATTCATAATCTAGCAACAATAAAAGTGATGTTACCGGAAGCTCCCGTTCCGTTGTAGTTGAGTTGCACACGTAATGGAAGAAATCTCAGCAGCCATTACGGACGCGCGGACATGCACTCCACATGCCAGTCGTAATGCAATGTTATTTACTAGTGTAAACATTCGTAGAGATTCTGTCTGTGATTGTACAAAATCATAGAAGGGTCGTCGAGGAAAATCACTGTCAAATAATGAGTTTTTCCTGCTTTTCATATATTTTGACAGTGATTTTCCTACGAGACTCAGCGATGACGATGAATTTCCAAGGATGGCTTGCACGAAATAGTTCATCAAAATAGATAGATGGATACTATGGATAGATTACCCTTGCTGAATCACACAGAACTCAATGCAACAATTTTATAGAACCTAAAATTTAAAGTACCTAAGATAAAATTACGTTGATTAATATTATAAAACTATACATTAACGATTAGTATTACATTGTTTCATGTAAATGACGTAAATAATAGAAATATGTACTTAGAACCGTTTCTTCCCCCTCAACTTTCATTTCCCCTCGTTCTTGTATTTGATAGTACAATCACAGTGGACAATCATGTAGAATCGCCCGACACCAGAGATGCCACTAAGAGACCACGGGGGTAGTTACAAAACCCGTGAATTCTTCCAGTGCCATTGCCTGTGTCAGTACGAGTGCTTCTGTCTTGTCTTTGCTCATCACGGATCTGCTTCCTTGTCTCTTCTTATATTTCCATTTCTTCATTGGGTTGATGTAGTTAGTAGGTATGCCGTTTATTTACAATCGCTTTATTTTATAGACACATACAAAGGTAAAAATTACAATATTACACATTAACAAGCACAGAGAAATGTATACAAAGACAGGCTAATTTCCAAAAAGCTATTTCTTCCAGCCAACGGATTGGGTGAAATAGAAATGCTTATACAGCAAGATTACATTAATTCAAGAATAAATAAGTGTATACAACTTATAAAACTTTATACATATTATATATAATTTAGATACATTGGTTGAATCGGCGCAGGCGCACCTGGTCGGTTCTCATTATGATTAGAGAAGCGCGCGCACGAGCTGAGGCAATTAAAATTAATGAATGGGAACCGACAAGGAACATTCACACACACACACACACACACACACATACACACACACACACACACAGACACACACACACACACACACACACACATACCCACACATTCACACAGCTAGATAACTCGAGAAAATACGAAAATTCAAACAAACGAAAAAGAATTCTCGAAGTTATTCAACGCAGCTGCGGCTACCACTCAATAATTATGTCTGCACTTGAATCTATTTAAAATACCAACACGCTCAGCAGATGCCGTATCAATATCCGCCAAATGAAATCTAGAATAATCTAGATTGAGGCCGGGACATCTGCTGCAGAGGAGTAACATTTAAATAAGCACGCAGGTGGCAATTACTTATTATCTAGAACCTACATACTCAATCATAGAAATTAATGTGAAAAAAGGTAAAATATTTACTAGCCGTTAGCTCTGTAACTGAAATGAAGGTAGATTGGCCTTACTTTAAATGAATGAAGCTAAAAATTTACAGCAAATTAGAAAATGGTTAAACTTTATTTGAACTTTATAGCTTAAGGCGATAGGCTGCTTCTGATTGTCAACGGGAAAGCACATAAAGCTCGCACAAGGAGCTTTGGTATTTATTACTTTGAAATCGCTGGGTGTCCGAAGCTTCCGGCTACATTGAAAGCTTTACAAGTTTTAACACTACAAAGAGCTGTAAAATATAAACTGACTTTTCTTATTTGCCTAGAGTTTTTGAACGCATGCAGCATCACAGTCAATTTTCTCTTTGGTAGTCCACTGTGGAACTTGTATATCTTTTAAACAACTAAATGTTCAATAATTTCAATAAAAATATTTTCAATAAGTATATTATTCAATATCAATATAAATTCAATCCAAAAAGCTTTGATGACAAAGCTTTGTTTTAAATTCAACCTCTGCATGAACCTAGAACCTTTGGCTCAGGATCAAACGCTGCCAACCATTGCCCCATCGCATTGCATCAAATTACATAGCTACATAAATAAGTACATTTCTATATTAACGTAAGTATGTTACAGCGAAGATTGTCGTAAGACTCGGTAGCGTATGCCGGTATCGTTCAATAGATCTCATGTTCTAATTGGTCCCTTTAGCTCCTGTTTGTATAATAACATGCCACGACGTCCTCCGAGATAGCAGCGATCTGCAGAAATGGTATGCAAATAAATGGATAGCTGGCGGCAACTGCTGCGTTTCTATGTAGGTACTTACTGTGGTTTTTAATAGCTTTCGACTTTAGCTGGGAAAATCGAAATCTTGAATTTTGGAATAGTTCAGTTAATTTATCAAAGCTTTTTATTTAATTTTATGGTAGCTAATAGTGGCCGTCAGTTTTAAATTAAATTAATGCAAAGTGAATGCAAACAATATAATATATGTATAGGTATTTACTTAATAATATTTTATAATATTAGAAGTTATTTTCAAGATTGTAATAAATCTATTCTCAAACTGCAATCTTTTAACACGAAGCAAGAAGTGCCGATTCCACAAAACAAAACACAAACGGAAAGCAAATAAACGTCCTATCAGATACTTCGCAGATTTATCACCGCGCCGGCGATACCGTATCTGCAACATTTATTTATTATGCTAAGGTTCTATTTATAACGATCGGAGACACTAAGCGTCGACAATGGGCATGAAAAATTGGAACCTTTTCACATTAGGTATCTATTTTGTTCACTTTTCTTATGTTCATTTTCATCCCTACGGAAACAGTGTGTTTTTAAATCATAGAATAGTACCTTCATAGGTAAGTATTAATAGATAGAACAAATGTGTTAAATCTGAATCTAACTAAAAGATAAATTGATCTATTATGTTAACATAAAACCACCGATTAAAGATTATCATAACAAGAATAAATGATTCAACGCCTATATAATAAGACCAATGGCAAAATCAATGAGATTCCCATCGGATACTATAACGTATATCTGCGATAATCGAAGCTAAATAAGCGAGGTTTATTATAGAAATTGATTGTCAATTTAATTCGATTCCATGGGAAGTCTGCACTCGATTCCCACCCGATTACTTGCTAGCTACGGGAGTGAGAAAACCATAGTAACTTTACAATCGTTGTATGCTTTATTTGACTAGCAATAAGATCGGGTTTAGAATGGCTTTTCTTACGTTAACGTTTGTAGTAGTATAGCCGATAGATTTCGCAAGTACGAGTCATGCTGAGATTTAATGCCCCGGTTGCGAAGAGCGAATCACGACTTCTTACGAACTGTTGTCTTATTCTTGTAAATTCAAAGCTTCAATCATTAGCCAAAAGCTCATTCAATCCCATTTAGGTACCGAAAAGTCTATCTAGAAACGGAAATAATATGTCTTAAAGATATTTTTTATATCTTTTTTTTATTCATACTTATAAAGTGTTCTAATGAATATTATTTCAATGCAATCTACAACCTAAACCTGGGAGCTAAGTATTAAAGGCCTGACAGAATACTACTTATTTATATCAGCCAAGTCAAGCCCATGGTACTCCGTAAAGCGTTCATGTTATTACTAGAACGGGCCCTCTCTAGACGAGGTTTCTGCTAATAATGCTAGATACAATTCTAGCGCTGAAGCGCTAATAAAGGTTAAAGTGCGTGTATATTTGCTGCGCAGGTTCATTTCGTTTTGTGTCTAAGCGTTATTTATGATGATAGGTGGCGATGTGCGAACCTTGCGAATGCTCACGCATCTTTTGTTCAAGCTTAGATCATTAATATTATTTTATATGTATATAATATGTACTTGCTTAGTATGTTATGTGTTAATGTAGGCATATAATTTATGTACTGAGGTAGTTTTAATGTTTTTAATCACCATCACATCGTGATTGTTCACTAGAAACTATACAATTAGAAAACTGTGTATTTGTACTTCATAACACCGTAAAGTAAACAATAAAACAACACATAAATTGTTAATTATTAATGTCTTAGGAATGGTAATAAACGAGTATTACTGACACTAGGTAATGCCACGTACAGCTTAATCCTGCGCCTGCGCAGCGGGGGGCGCAGGACATTAAATAGCAATCAATTCTACATAAGCTGTTAATATAATTTATTTAGCTATGCTAATTGCTTTTTCTCCGCCAATAAATCATAAAACACGTCGGTGTTTACATGAATATGTGCGTAATTAAATAAAGTTCTAAAAATATTATTTAACTTGCTACGCCGTAGCAATTTCGTAGCAAATATTTAAACTGAAGATTAACTGGACTACCTACTAACTTATATCTAATAACTTATCAAGATATTTTAAGTTATAATAATATTTATTTATACGATAATTTTACTACATTTTCTAAGGGCATAGAAGCCAACCTGTCTTGCTCACCGTTAAGCATTAAACCACTGAAATGATAACCAGTAAATAATGAACAAACAAATAACCTCTCCTTCTAATAACTTTAAGGCCTATGTTTTATTAAATATGTCATGTCGGCCGTATATTTCAATCAAGCACCTGTAAGTCTTTCATTTTGACACAGAACGCCGATAAAACTTGTAATAATAAATGGTTTCGTGTTGGTTCGGCTCCCGGTGTATTTTGTTGTGGGTTCGAGAGCGATTTGCAATGGCTGTCGACGTTGAGGGGGGAGTTTTAACTGATCATGTTTTATGTAAAAACAGGTAGCAACACAATCAGGAAGCAATGTGGGAGACCGGTGATAAAAGCGAAGAAAGTTTGGGGGTTGTACCTAGTGTGTGTGTATAGAATGATATGCATTATAATAATTAGGTTTAATCTATTGATATTCTAATCATCTAGGACTTGGTTTCTTTTTATGTAGCTTTTTTAAGGTGTCAATGTTAAGTTGGTTAAACAAATATTTTTTCATTTTCATTTTCATTTTAGTTATAGTGTTGAAAAATATGGCATCTCACAAGTTTTATTTTATAAACCTAAAGACGTCGACAGTTCTGGAATCAGCTTTGACCTAATAAGATGTCGTCACAAATTGTGCTTTATCTAACGTTTTAGTCATGTTCGAAACAGATATTAGTGTGGTCGTATTGCTTAAAATATAATTTTGCATTTGACCTATCACGTCCGGAACTTCAATTTTGTACAGCTATGAAGCAGGTCCCGTTACTAAATAATAAACATCACATCAAGTGAAAATCAAAGACAATTGTCCCGTAATGGTTTATTAGTATAGTTATTTGTACATCTTAGCATTGTCACAGTCACGATAGACTTTCCTGTTATAAACCCTTGTGATTGTTATTTTTTGTAGGGTTTACACATACATACGGAGATACAATACAGTAAAAAAAAATACATTTTCAATATTTTGACAGAACCTTAGAATGTCCAGCACAAGAACATGTTGCCTGAACCAAATGACCATAATCTCAAGCCACGATCCGCTAGGACCCCTCAAGGTGATCAGCCGGGAATGCAGAGTAACTAAGAAGCTGCCATCGCGGCGGGTGGGTCCGTATATAAATTAATTAGAGTTCCGAGCACACAGTAGCGGCCACTCGACGCCTGCATCTCGGGACATAAATCAAGACATGCATGTCAGGGAAACGCATTTTAAATCGTCTGTTTCTATTTGAACGCCATTTCTTGCATTCCCATCTGGTACATTGATTGATCACTTTTGCATAAGTTTCAGTATTTTATGTATATTTTTCAAGTGGAAATAAGCTAGTCTATGGTTGGAAAGCTGCGATAACCTTAGTCTAAGCCCAAACGGATAGTATTTATTACAAACCCTACTTATGTACACGCAAGATTAGGTTGCTTTTTACCGCCGTGTTATGAAACCTAATAATACAGTAGCGTTATCCATATTGTTGCCATAAAATTATTGATGTCCGTCGATGTGTCCCACAGAGTCTTTGTCAGTAAACAAGAGAAAATTACAGAGTTATTTCCCTGAAATGCGGATCCCTCCCCCTATCAAATATAGCTTTTTGCGTATTCAAATAAAATATCAATCTTCATATGTGTGAATAAATCATGAACTTTAATGAACCAACATTTTAGCATCTAATTTAGTGTTAAAAATTGCAGCATTTAAAATGAAACTGGATCAGACCTTAATTAATTCTGAATAAAAACTAAAATTATTCAAAAATAAATATGCAAAGAATCCAACAGAACAAGTTAACAATAATAGAAGCACGCGCAGAGAAACAAGACAAAGCCGAGAGAACTGGTCGCTGATTGGTCAGCCTGAATATTCATAGAGTTCGGGATGAACGACCGATGACATAATACAACCATATCGATTTATATCTGGAGGGCTACTCTATACTGACAAAAAACTAACGATCGAGATCTGTCGTGCAATTGGCACGTTTAATACAAAGAGATAGAGTCGTGGCTCGCGCTGCAGCGAGCACATGAAACTTGGTGTTTCGTCATATAGAGTGACCCCCCTGAATCGAGTTGGTTAATTGATTGTATCACCATTTTGTTCCGAATTTGAATAGCTACACGAGTAACTTTTTTAATTGCCTAATTGGTTATGGCTTTGTGGATGTCAATAAGGTTTTTTCGGTGTCGGCAGGTATGCGCTTTTTTAATTACCGTGTTCAACTAAACTTGGGCTGGTTTTTCAAGTGTTTGATAAATAAAACATTAGACAATGCGTCAAACACAACTTGGCGACACAAAAAGTATACATAATTATCTTTGTAAATACCCACAAGTACCCGTATAAATAACCATACGAGTCGTAACTACATTATAATGGTAAAAAAACTTGTACAGATTAAACTTGAACCTGTGTCCTTCATTTGTTTCGTCTCGTGGCAACACAACACGCCACGGAATTACGAATATACTGTAAGTAGGTACTTGCTCATTATTAAACTAGATTGTGATTTCCCTTTTATGAAAATTTTGGTTGAGAGTTGTGCAATCATAACTTATAAAAATAAAAACATAGTAACATTTATAAACTATACTAATGACGTCACAGAGATAGATTAATCTACGTCGCCCAGGCAGGTGCTATGGTATAATGACAAGGACCATTTATTACCAGGTGCCAGCACGTTGACTAGAGAACCTAGCAATGTGAATAGTTTTGTACAAACCAATACTGTCAAAACTACTTTTTTGTTACTTGAGCTTTGTTAATAATAAACTTAAAATATTCCATGAAATTTTATGCAAAGAATTTCCCACCTACTATAGTAAGATATTATATATTAGCGATAACATAACCATAGAAAGAGTGAATTATTATTATTCTGAGTTCCACCGTCAGTCGACCGGTTGCCCGACGCGTCGGCCGATGAGTCACGAGCACATGGCTGTGCTGTGCTCACACTTGCAAACTTCATACTACATACATACTTGGATACCTATTTTACTGTCACACACTTACGAAAATAGTACTGTGAAATTCTCTAAATTCGATTAATTTAATTGTATTTTCAGCAAATGTAGGTATTGTTTATTAATTATAGATGGACAAAAAAGTACGTGAAATGTATGTAGGTACTTTGTAGGTTATAAACTCTAAATCTTTATTTTTTTCGAAGAAGTCTTTTTGTGTGAAGTAAGCACCGTTGTAATAGTTTTAATGGTACGAAATATTAAAATATTTTATTTTAGCAGCCTCCTGGGAATTATTCCGGCAAATCAAATTAGTAATAAACTTTAACAAGCTGTATAAGTTTGAGATACACGCATAGTTTCCCACAGTTAAAGGAATATGACTGTATTGATATCATTTCTTATTCTCTTCTAATGATTACAATAGGTCTATGAGAAGCTTTTTACTTTTAAATGTCGTCAAATGAATCGTTTTTATTCGAGAAAGTCTTTCATTAGTTGGTTTAAGATTTAATTCAGTTATACGTTACGTTCATTTTCGGATAGCTAAAATAAGTAGACTAATTAATAAGTAAAGTAATAAGACTAAATTTACTTACATAAAACATACATTTTCATTTTTATTTATAAAATATGCATTATTCTGCTACTCATTACTTCATACATCAATCTTCATAATTTAATGTTCAGGATTTAGATGTTATAGTAGGGACTGTGATATCAAAATACCGGTTTCTTTAACATAATTAAGTGAACATGGATAGAACTGGTCCACATCCCCTCAGCGCTGGCCTCCATGCCGACAGGTAGCGGCTTCGCTTCCCGCCCGGGACACTTTTTACACTCATAAACAGATCATGTGTCCACACGGGAACTACAGTTAATTGCACTTAATTCTAGCTTTTGGTGAGCATTTTTCCCCTTAATTAATTTTAATTAAAGCTAATCTTACCTCAGAATTTATGACTCCCTTAACTGTGCCAGATGTTTTTAATAATTGTCCGCGATTACCTGTAAACAAAAATAGAATATCAGTCAACCGCACATTAAAATAACATTTGAACAAAACATAACCTACAAACACGAGCGAAGTTATCAAACACAAGTCAAGTACACTTGGGGCCAGACAAACCGGTTCCGTTTTGACAGATGCGTCAGAGTCAGACATTTCTCTCCATTTGTGCTATCACTAGGCGAGTGGCGGAGGGTCAGGGGGCAGCGGATACGTCGATATATTCAATCTTAATGCGTACAGCAGTTGGCAGGTGAATGCGGAGGTACACTGAACTTGAAACTAGTAACTGTAAATATATTTTTTAGATGGGTTCGGAAAATTTTTGGTATATTGTCATACCAGGTATACCATCCACCTTTTAGAAATGATCCAACTAATTATAGGTACTTTTAACAAAATTACAGTTATCACGAACCAGAATCACCACTAATAAAATCATAGATCTCTGCTCCAATAAATCAAAATATGGATCCTGTGATTGAAAAACGACCAGGCAGTATTATTACCAGCTTATCCAGTAACTGTGTCCGGCACTGGAGGGTCACTCTTTACGACAAAAAACGAAGATTCAGACCGTTGCTGCGCGAGCCACGACTCTATCTCGTTATATTAAACGTGCCGTTTACATGACAGCTCTCGTTTTTAGGTTTTCGGCAGTATAAAGTAACCCTCTTGTAAGGAGTTAATAGTCGCGTACAGGTTTGACAGGTGGATACTGGTTGGTGTGGGCGCGCCCACGCTAGCCTTTTTTAATCCTGTTAGTGTATTAACATGATTTTTTTGTCATGCACTGTAATACTTTGTACTGAGGGTACCGATTTTGTGTTGTGCGCTGTTTGGTGTGTAATTGTTTTAGTGTCATACATAATCATTTAGCAGTTAACAATTAATTCACTTAATTTTTTCTACCAACAATGTGTATGACAATTTATTGATTTTAACTTATTTATTTAAAAAATTTAATAATACTATTGTGAAAATTGATTTTGATCTAGTTCTAATAATTGTAGTATGGTAAGAAACGATTTAGTAATACTAATATTTCGATACAGACAGAGACACTAATAGTGCATAAAATTTCGAAGCATCAACACGAATTTAAACATGAGGAAAAACATCGTTCAACACTTTATTTTATGACAGAATAATCTAGCAACTAAAAACATTTGAAACCTCAAAAGCAACCGCAAAATTTGCGAATACTTTGACCCGTGTTATAATGTCTACAATCAAACCCAAATGGCACATTAAAACTGGCCGTAGTTAGTACATCATTAACTTCTAACGACCAGAAACATTATAAAGACATATACTCGACGCATTGCGTGAAGATTCGTCAACCACATTTAATCCATGCAAGCCTCTGTGGAGATGTGTCATTCATTCAGCTCTCACGGGCTTTGATGACTGGCACTGGCTACAATAGTCTAAAGTTTCGGCTTAGTCCATTCTGGAGGGTAATGGGCCGAAAACCGTGAGAACTCTCATAGAACCGCATTACGGATTCTCTACACCACATTATAATTTGATTCTAGCGGCCAACGCGCTATGCGACCTCTTTTGGCCACGTGTGACTTAAATACAGAGGTATGAAAACTTTTTGGTAATGGTTCTAAGAACAAAATTAAACTGATAAGATATTAATTTTATGAAGGTAAGGTGCTTTTTGTTGTTTAAATTCTGTGTAATATTATATTTAATAAAATGGCAAAACATAGCAGTATCTTTAATATAAAAATGTGTATTAAACCCAATTCTAAACTAGTTTCCAGTGTCAACAAGAAGGTGGAGGAAGTCGATCAATAAATATTTCATAAATTTACATTAAAAGCGGCAAGGAAATGGAACAAGTCCTTAGAAGAATCTAAGAAAGCCTACATCCGATCGGAAACGTCGAGTCTCACAACACAACCTGTGCTACTGGTTGCGCGGGAGGCTGACCCGTTTCTGGACGCTCCGAGTAAATGCCATTTTGAATCCACATTCTATTTTCAAATCTGGCGCGCGAATGGACAACTTCAATTTATTACGAAGGAGGATTTATTTTATTTCCAGCCAGCGATGTATATGTAGAGGCAAATTACTTTTATGCATTTGTAATATTTTAGGAATTATTAATTTAAATCCTATTTATTATTTAGTTAAAGTAATTATAGAACTATTTACATGATAAACTCAAATGAATAAAGGAGAGAAAAGTAAGATAAAAAAATTTCTTCAAGTATTTTCACTAAATACTTACAGCCGGAAATGTATGCACATCCCTAGTGAAGATTACACTAATAGACTGGCTTCAGTAAGTTGAATGGTTACAAGGCTCTGTTTGCTAAGATTCATGATGTTGTTGACAGATATCGAGATGAACCGATTACGAGGCATGAGCTTTGACTTTCGGAGCGATAGAGTTCCTTTACACCTCTATGTTTCCGTTTCTGTATTATAACACAGGAAAGTTGAAAAATATAATTACGTCTTAGAAGTATGATTCTAAAAAAGATATCAATTTAATAAGCCGCTACGTAAAGTCCATTAATCAAATACGACATGGTCAATATAACTGGATATAGATATTATACCTTTAAATGTTAAAACACAGTAAATGCGCCAAAGAAACTGAGTTACTCTTGACAAATCTCTTTAAACTAATAGGGAACTCAAACTTGACTTGTTTCACATGTAAGTTCTAAACTCACACACACACACACACAGACACACACACACACACACACACACACACACACACACATGTACACATATCAGTGACACGTTCTCGCTTCAATGTGTGAGTGTGACTTGCGTATACGCGGGTCATGAACTTGCAAGTTTGTTGATGAGTGCTGACAATATGTTTACTGACTATTTCTCTCTGTAGCAAGTTATCTCTATGTTAAGTTAATATTCACAGAAAATTATCCAAAACCCTTCTCGTTAATACCAATACACATTTAGAATTATAAATTAGAAAAATAATTGGATAGGTCATGAATTTTCCAAACTAATATAGGTAACCTAAAAATTTCTAAACCTAAACCTAAAAAGTTAAAAGTAGATATTCTTAAATATCATGGTATAACTAGCGGCAGCATACCTCCATACTTTTTGCCATATAAGCACATAACGCCAATTTACATTCACTCTGATCAGCGAGAAGGTAAATGCAACACCATGTAACACCATTTTGAGCACACTGACTAGAAAAGATATCGTAAGTAAAACGAACTTTATCCTCCAAAAAACCATTGGATGACCGGGCAAGGCCCAGAAAACTACAGGCTTGATGAAAATGAGACGACTTTTTGGAGATCTGTCATGCAATGCAACGAAATAGAGTCCGTGAGATAAAAAAAATATTTGGCGACTTTTGTCCACGTTTTACTTAAATGAACACTACCAAGAAAGGACGTAGACATGCATTAGGCCAGGATTACACTTTCCCTCGACTAGCCTGCAGCTAATTCACCTTTACTGTATGTTGAAAACTCAGGGAAATCGTCTAAACAATAAACCTAGAGAGGTTGAAGATCGATTTATAAGTTCATACTGGCACAGGTAATATAAATAAATAAATACGAAACTTTTGTAAAAATATTACACTAAATTCATGAATACTTATTAAAAATATTAAATTATCATGCATAACAGATGCAATAGTTTAATAGATTTAAATATAAAATATATATATTTGCAACTATCGCGTAGCAAAATGTTCGTAGCTCTAGGAAAAGAGTTCAACGCGCTGCCTGAACTTTCATGAGCTTTTTTCTTTAACAAAAGAAAAAATAATAAGAATGTTCACATAATACACTCGCGAACAATGAAAAATTTCAACCATATAATTAATTTAATATTTTTTTACATACTGTTCAATTGTGAACTTACTGTTGTATATATGTTACGTTTGTAAGAATAGCCCTTTACCATTACTATTGCTTACAACTATAAATATTCTATGCTAAGTCAGGTTCGACGCTTACACTCGATCAATCACTACTTTAGAGTTCTTACAATCCTCCAAATACACTCGCCGACAAAAGTTGAACGAGTAATAAATAAAATAAATATGCTGAATTATGTTGTTAAGCTGGAAAAGTAGGTGTCAAGTCAAAGCTTGTGTCCCACGTTTTCCTTAAAAATATATGTAACCAGTGTAACTTCTTCGTTTTCTAATCCAAATCTAATGTATTCATACTGTTGATTTAACATACTAATGACAAAATTAACTAAAATTACAAAATTGCAGTAAACGTAAGCCGGAAATCACTATTTTTTTTTCATATCATTTGTATCTATCGTTAATGTTTGAAAAGGAAACGGTTTAAATACCTCGTCATAATGTATGTAAAGATAAGCACTCCAAATAACCACAGTAATTCTAGTATCCATCGATTGCTAACAACCTGGTAACAAATATATAAAATAAAAAAGGACGAAATAATAAAATTATCTGCAGCGAGTGATTATTCCGAGCTTCACTTCTCATTCCGCGTCCCAGTTCTGTCGCCGACAGTACCGTGTGAACGTCGACGAGCAATGGCGGACTATATTTTATGAGAATTAGATGTTGAAACCGAGGAATAGTTAATAAAACGGAGCTGAGCCTCGTAAAGCTATCCCATCGGGCATCGACACGCCTACCGCTTGCAACGCCTCATTTTAACAGACAACACATAAATATTAGGACTCCTACCCATTTTGATTGATAGGGTAAGTTTTGTTTACTGTGAAACTAGATGGATGGGTGAAAAGGACGGGATGCTGACAGTACCTAAGGAGAAGTGATGTTACAAGCTACAAAATACGTTGCTCTATTTTATACCTACCTATGCTCTTTTTGTATGTATTCCACAAAACAATTAATTAAACGACAAACTCTTCTTAAGTACCCCACCGTTTGACCCTCGACCTTTAAAAAACAAAAACAGCGAAGTGGCCAGACAGTCAGTTTTCATTAGCTGGACAAAGGCTGTATATTTGTGGGGCCATTACTTGCCCTCGCAGTGGGACAGTGCGTGCGATCGTGACTCCGAGGGACCCGGGATGGGGGCAGGACTGGGGCCGACTGGGACTAAATTATGTAAATAGTAACAACGTAGATAGTATACGATATTTAATTCTTTGGTATTATGCGACAGTCTAGTCGAAATACTGTGATGCGAAAAGATGCCTATATGTGTATACATGTATAATCATAGGATTAACAATGTTATGTCGAATTATTAGTGGTAGATTCATTTAGGGTTTTTTATTTTTTTTCACTTTACAATGACGAACATCACTGTAATTTTTTCTGCTTATAGTTATTGTATTTAACACCACAAATAAGCTGCTAATTTTAATTATATATGCTCATTTTAATAGGTCCAATCTTTGGTCCCAATCAGTCTCCACCCCCTTGCTCCTACGTTCCCTAAGTTCCTAGTGTCTGATGTACGTGGTTGTTCGTACGAAATACGAGGCGAGTGAGCGCGGCGAGTCACGTCCCGGGTTCGAGCCCCGGCCGGGCTCGCTCACGTCTGTGATTTGCGTCGATGACTGTCTATGGTCATTCCTCGTTCACACCACGGGTCGTGCGAATAGAGAATAATTGACGCTTGTTCCGCCGTGGAATGTTCTCGAATTGCCGCAGTGAGGGTCGGAACTGATGGCGAAGGCGATGCTCTGTCGGACTAAGGGCTAAGGTAGGCAATATTGTAGGTTTAGAATTACTTTAATTTGCGCACCGGAAAAAAATCAAGTACTTGAAAGATACACATCAATAGGAGGATAATACAAACTATGCATATATTCCGGGTTCGATTCCCGGCTGGGGCAGATCTTTGTTTAAAGACAGATATTTGTACTCGGGTCTTGGGTGTTGATATTTATATTTAGTATCTATCTATCTATGTATTTGTGTAGATATATCAGCTGTCCGACACCCATAACACAGGTTCTGCCTAGCTTGGGGTCGGATGGCCGTGTGTGAGATGTCCCCACATATTTATTATTATTAAAATTAAAAACGTATAGCTTAGTTTGTTTTAAATAATATTACAGAACTACAAGCTATGGTGAATTATTTATCCTACGCTTAAAAGTCAACGTAATCGTACCAAGAGTAACCACATTTTGAATTTCAAAACAAATGTTTTATCAGTACGAAACAATGGCTTAAACAGACACTGAAGATGGCAACTGGACGCCCACCAGCGGACGTGGGATGACCAAATGGATATAGGACGTGGCGTCCGGGGCAGTCCCGAGGGGCTAGCGACCTGCTTTAGCACTTTCTAGAATAGTGTAGTCACTTGAATACCTATTAGGAACTATAAAGCTTAAGCTAAGTATGAGCACATTAAGTAGAAGGATTATTAAGTGTCTGCGTGATTTGGTGGTGAAAATTATCGACTTATACAAGATACTTTGGTACAGGATAAATAATGATTAATGGATAGGAAAAGTGAAGGAAATCGGCCCTACAAAAATGATGATACATAGATTACATAGTCAGCTATTTACCAAGCAGTAAATTTGGAAAATGATTAGTTAATTGATTAAAATTATTACTCAATTGCCATCTAATTAATGTAACTCAATATTATCCAACTTTCTTATTCACTTTTCACCGTAAAAGTTAACGGAAAATGTAGAGAGGTGTTTTCATAAACTTGAATAGCCAGGAAATCATAACTGAGCTATGTAAATTTTATATCCATTAAGATTCCAAATACAGTGTGACAGTCCCACGGTTTCTCATAATGCCATCCACTGGGTACCAGGGCAGCAGAAGTGTGCAAGAGACGCCGCGATCTCTCTATTGTCCTAATGTTCTCACGGGATGAATACCCGGCAACAGTCGGTGAAACACTGCCAGTTTATTCGTCATATTTTTATGACGCTTTCTAAATTCAAATCGTTTTTTTTTATTGTTATAGTTAATTATGCAATTTTTTTTTATAAATCTGTGTTTTTTATCCTGCACATTAGTAGAAATATATAAAATATACATTCTACTTACAAAAAAGGGAACCCTTA
This sequence comes from Plutella xylostella, assembly GCF_932276165.1. Taxonomy (NCBI): domain Eukaryota; kingdom Metazoa; phylum Arthropoda; class Insecta; order Lepidoptera; family Plutellidae; genus Plutella; species Plutella xylostella. Next base: position 853,212 of record NC_063984.1, on the reverse strand, counting down.
TTATTGGCATCATGTCATCATACATGTATCCACAGCACGTGGTACGTCAGCCGGCTGACACCTGTCACTGCAGATGCTACTAGTGTGGCCGTGTTTGTGCAAACGTGTGTGTAAATACCACATAACACAACATTAAAAAATATACACTTTACTAGCTTTTTTGCCACCACTGTTAAAAGGGCCCTCATAAGAGTCCTGAAAATTGTCTTACTAAAGCGATTATCCCTTTTTGAGCACTGCCAGTTTCGTAAATGAGAACGTCAAGTTAAGCAGAACTTGTATATTACATGCAGCGGTGTAATTGGCTGATTTTCAGTGGAATAGAAATTTCATGCTTAGGCAGATTAGCACAAGTGAGAAACTACTTACTTATAAGAAAAAGTTGAAAAGATGCTCGAGGAGTTTCTTTCGCCATTTCTTTCCTCCTTAATGACGGGGCCTTTGTGAAATGGTGGTAGATTATGACTTTTGACAAATAATTCTAAGATTCTACGTCAAAAAAATAAACGATTTCATTTCATTTCATTTCTACCTTACCTTTATAGATACCTTAATGGTATTTCAATGAAATGGAAATGAAAGTTTCCCTTCTGAACAAGTAGCACCTGAAAGCAACATTGTAGGTATTTGTAACAACTCCGATCGAAATCCAATTAATCAATCGAGTACTTCAATTTACAGCCCGATAAAATATAAACTGGTTCGTCGTCGATATAAAATAATTTAAAGGTGCCAATTGGCGGCGCACGACATAAGGTTGCAGCACACGGCAATGTGTAACTTCTACATACGCTAAACGTATGTATTTAGTCGCCTGTCAATTTGATTTAAAATCAATTTTAAATTTGTTTGTTGTAGCGTTAGATTAAAGTGACCTTAAATATCTTTCCTTTTCGTTATACAAATCTATATGTCTACGCGAAGTTATGTACTAGCAGTAACATTGCTAGCCAATTATTAAATGCTGAATTTGTATATTTTATTATTTTATATTTCAAAGTTTAGATTTCATTATACAATAATACATGCTCCGGACCGCCGCGCTCTCATTAGGTAAGCAAATAAACAAGTCGCTCTACAAATCAAGTCAACAATTAATTAATGTTAATGTAGTATACTTTTGTGTTCAATAAATTATTTTAAACGGTCAAGAACCTCTGCTAATAAACATTTAAACATCGAATTATTTTTCGAACCAATAAAAATTAATAAAACGGGATGTTTGGTCGGCGCCTGCGCACTTCGCACTTGCAAATTATCACAGCCTCTTAGAAGCCCTCGGATGTGAAACAAACTATGTGATTACTACGTTTATTTGTATGAATATTTAAAATTAAACATACATATATTGTCACTTTTTTTTAACAATATTACCATTACTTACTCTAGATATAGTTTCAGCACACACACTAAAATGACTGTTTTTGTTTTGTGTTTAAAGTGGGTTGGCTCATAAAACATATCTCCATCTCTAGATATATTATGTCAACTCACTCATCACTCACATCGAATCAATAAATAACACGTCAATTCAAAGAGCTGCTATCAATCAAATTAACAGTTAAATATTTAATAATCAAACTTAACAGTCCACCCAAAGATTGCACACCTGTAACTTATAACATTTCTGGTAAATGCAAATTATAACAATAAATATCAGTTGATATTACCGCGACTAGTGGACAGAGCCCCCGTGTATGACGCCACGAGGCTACGATATCAAGTGTCGTTCAGAAATATTCAATTTCATTTAAGATTTCCTTTTAAAATTGATGATATATAATAAGTGGCAAAGGTAATATTACCTCCACAGGCTTGTCTTGTTAAAAGACGCTAAACGTTTAACAAGTACTTTATAGTTCATTTGGGTGTTATTAAAAAAAGAAAGGTGTAATTTTTGCTTTAAATTAAAGTTGCTTAAGATGTACTTTGACCCGCGGAATGTGGAATGCTGATTTCAATAACGGTACATCAGCACTAATTTGTTGTTTAAAGCTAAATGTAGTAAGGTATGCATATTTTATAAAAATCATGGAAATAAATTTTGACCAATGCCTCTATCGATAAATAAAAATATAATTGATTAAAAATATCCGTGTGATCAAATAAACGATTAACGATTCCGAACGTATTATATTGTCATTGATAAACGATTTTTTTTTTAAGAAATTAAATTTTACATTTCTACTGTTAGGAATGTAGAGTCAACTTTAGTTACATAATGTACATACCTAAGTATCTAATCTATGCAAATACAACATAATAGTTACCTACAAGCCGTTTCCGCTCTATATTCAACAGAACATAATGCAAAAAGACGCTGGTATTGTGACCAAGAATAGAGTTTATTTTAATATGAATGAGCCTATCTATGTATGTATCTGCTTATGAAATTTCAGGTCATAATAGTAAAATAATGCATATGTATGTTGGCGGATTTTCGCTACTGAATCATTGTAGGTACCTATATGATACATATTTTATATTAGGTACTGGACATGTACCTACTACCTACTACCTAGGCTTAAATTCCAGACAAACAAAGTACGTAACAGTTTTAGATGTGCTAAAAATATGTTAGTTAATCATACATTAGGCCAGTGAGCATATCCTTTTATGTACCTACCTCTACTTATATGTATAAAAATGACTTGACGTCACAACTAGCTAGCTATTATTATAAATGACATTGCAAATGTACCTATACTGGAAGGCTAAACGAAAATGATTTAAATGTTTGGTTTTTGGCACATAATTTTACAAAGAGCATTAGAAATTACATGTTGTTATGAACAGGAAACAGGACTAACACTTTTTTGTATAAAACTTTAAGCTGTGAATCTATTATTCCAAAAATAAATATGTTGTTAAGTATTCATTCTTATAGGTAATATGATAACGTGGTTTCTATATTAAATTTAGCTCTACATAGCAAAATTTTCAGAATGTCACATCCCAGGAAATTTGAAACAATTCAAAATCTATTATGTCTGATGTACATTATGGGTCGTGAATAGTATAGTGTTTGTAATAGTTTATTTTATGTTTTTATAACTATAGTTTAGACTGCATGTAAATTTAAAAAGGCCTCTCAAAAAATATATAAACCAAAACTATTACATTTAACTTGAATGCTACCCAAAAAACGATTAGACTTGCACAATTTAAGATACAAATTCGTATAACAGCAAAAAAACATACCTAAAACCGTGAAAACACAATATCTAGCCTTGGACTTCGCCATGGCACTGGCAACGGCACTACATCACTTCAACACTAACATAACGCGTAGAACAACATCCATGCCTGCACGACTTCACTACTCGCGGTTAAATGACTGACTGGAGTGGCAATGGACGGAGTGCAAGGTGAAAGGCACGCGGTGAAGGTTCGAGGTAGGGAGGCGGGCATGCTTGCGTGACGGAGTAGCTAACACTGACAACTCATTCGTAACAATGTTATTTATTCTAACTTCTATTTCGATAGACTTAAGGTTAAATGTAATGTAGTACACACTTTTGAACGTCACGTTGCTATCGTCATTTTTATTATTATTGAGTTTCCAATGGTAATGGTAAGTAATGTCTTCGCTACACCTAATAAAGCTAACGCTAAAAAGGTCGGTAACATTTTCCACCTCCCCAGAACCAGGTATTAGGAATTAATTGGTGTTCCAGTCACATACAAAAGGAGGTGTACTTCAGTACAGGGGTATAAAAATACAATATACCTAAAAGCATGTCTGTATTGTATAGGTATAGTACTTATTTTACCCGCATTCATGGAAATGAAGGTAGGTTAATGAGTTCATGGTTTAGCGGTTTCGTTTCTAACTTTCAATGATTACGAAAAGTACCCACTACCCGGGTACCTTGAAACTAAGGTACAGTGAGGATACACTATCAACGTTTAAAATGACATTTTGTAGATTTATAACTAATTTTAAAAAACGGCGTGTTTTTACGCTGTATCTCCATGATGTCTATGTGGATCAGTTTAACGTACCTTTACATTGGTGTAAATATCTAATTACAATTATGTTATAATAATAAAAGTAAATTTGGTATTTCAAAAAGACTCACCAAAATAGTTTTCCACGTACATCCATTGTTATCCTTCTGGCAAATTAAAAACCTGTAACAAGCAAAATTTACATTAATTAATGTTTCGGTTATGTAGAGAAAACCTACAGATATGAAACTTTAACTTTAAAATGAAGTTTAATCTGACGGTAAGTTTTACAATGCGAGACAAACGGACTAGAAACTAGAAGGTACATATAAATTTTATAATAACGTAATATTACCTGGAGTACAATTAATATTTATTAAACCCCTCAGTTTTTATTTAACCAAAGCCCGGAAGCATTTTACTACAGCCTCACTAGAAATATTGGTACAAGAATATTCACAATCTACATCATTAATTCAGAATTGAAATTTATCGATCTATTATCGGCGAAATAATAATATAATATAGCCCAGAGGCTGCGTTTTATGACCAGTGTAGTGAGAGCTGTGCTATATGTGGCTCCCATCTGATTGTCATGAGGAAGAAAGGTTTAACTGGGCATGTAAGGCGGACCTACATTATTATCGATAAGTACACGTATGTACTGTAATGTACTCAGGCTGAGGCTCTATCATTGACGACCGAATGGCGTAGTAGTAGTGACCTGACTACTGAGCCGATGGTCCCGGGTTCGATTCCCGGCTGGGGCAGATATTTGTTTAAAGACAGATATTTGTACTCGGGTCTTGGGTGTTGATATTTATATTTAGTATCTATCTATCTATGTATTTGTGTAGATATATCAGCTGTCCGACACCCATAACACAGGTTCTGCCTAGCTTGGGGTCGGATGGCCGTGTGTGAGATGTCCCCACATATTTATTATTATTATTTATTATTATTGTGTACTAAGACATACCATATACAGGGTATTGCAAAAGTGATACTCAAACGAAACGGGTAACTCTGAGGGTCATTTTATACAACTTTTGTAAATAAATGTATTAAACTTTTATTAAATTATACATGTAGGTGTAGGAGGTGTAAACAAGTACGTACCTACTATAATTTGGGCGGTTTTATTTTATACTAAGTCATAAAAAGAGATAACCTATTCGTTATTGTAGTCTATCTATTCACATCGTAAAAGATATTTCACGCAGTATCAATATAAATTTAGAGAATACACGTAAACTTGGCACTGTAGGTATATGGTTCTAATTTCATGTTAGCGTCTAAACTGCAGTATTGCAAAGTGGCGCCTACTGTACAATACAATAGTCTCCATACTATACCTCTATAATAAGTGCATGCGCAGAACTATTGCTGAGCAGGTACTTGGACTTGAGGAAACAAGGAAAACAATACTTAATTTCACTAACAAATCTTTACATTAATAAATCGTATTCCACGAACGATTGTTCGCAGTAAATCCCTACGACCCGCGGCGTAACAGGACCCCCGATACCTCAAACTGATACGTATTGTTGTAATTCATAAAAGAAATAACTGTGAAAGCCGGCCGTTTATAATACTACCTAATTACATAACAACTTTGACATTCGCCTGGCTGGAACAATAGAAAGCACCTGGCGCTTTGTAATAAAAAAAAAGTATAAAATGCGCGAATTAACCAGTTGCAGTCTTGCAGTCGCATTCGCGAGTTCTTTTTCTAAATTTGAAATTAAAAGCGGCAGGTTCTCGTGTGACCTTTTGGTTGGTTTCCGAACGTTTTTGCACAAAAATGAATGGAAGTGAGGGATAGACATCTTTCTCACGGGCGATGGGAAGAGGGCTGGCGGCGCGAGCCAGGCTCGGCCTGACGGCTGGCATTTAGCGTTCCCCTCACTTGTTAAGGAGAGCAATCTACTCCAAAGAGTATTTGACGACATTAAAATGATTTCATCCAAGAACCAAACCAGTTGTTCTATGACCCAGCTTAGACAATTTGTTCTGTTAGAAAATCTAGCTAAGCAAGCTTAACCGCACCAACAAAACAGACAAAAACAACTTACTCAAGAGGATCTGCCTAAACCGCAGAGAAATTGTAGGCAAGCGCGCGCGCAGGGGGTGCGCGGGGGATAATTACCCTGCGCGGGGGGAGGGGTCACTCACCTCTTCCGCGAAGCAAGTCCCGGCATAGACAGACGAGCTTCTTATACGTGCCCACATTAACTACCCGATTCACAGAAACGTGAAATAAAACCGGGAACCGTTCCCACTACGGCGGATCAGTGAATCGGGGATTTATTATTCGTGATGGTTGCAGAAATTGGGATGTTATGCGTTTGAAATAGTTTGAATCAAAGAGATTTTAGGAGTCTAAAACAGTTTTGTATTATTCTAGCTACTACCACAAAAGATGGATTCAATTTAAATTTATCTAGAAAATGACTTTATTAATTTTATTTCAGTCAACCTAATTAAAATGATTGAATATGGATTTCGTTCACGAAGCGCATGCGAAGCTCGCGTGTGTGTCCGTAGTTTTTCTCCGAGGAACGTGTGAAGACCTCCGCCGCGCTCCTTCCCACACCGTGTGGGATAGGATTTCCTACATTCCTGCCGTGTCGAGCCGTGAACTCATCATTCAATGAAAGAAAACCAGAAGAAAACTAAACTACAGTTATTAGAAGTCAGCAAGATAATATTATTAATAAAAGCTTCAATTGAAACATCGAAATAGATAAACTTTCATGAAATATTGGTGGCTTTTGTATGTTTTAAACTTGATTAGCAATCGAAATAATAAGCACAATGGGCGGCTCAATACGATAACACATCTGAATAATATTCTTTCCGACTATTACAAGCGATTATTAGACTAATTACGTACGAACGTCCATTGTCGAGTGAGATTAGCATATAATCACTTACGACACTATCGAGTCATCAAACTCATCAACACTAAAACGTGGGAATGTCGAAATTTTCTCAACAACTAATTCTGTGGCCAAGTGAATCTTCTGCCATCTTTTAGTTTTTTTATAATGATACTCAAATTCAAACAGAGATATTCACTTATAACTTCTCGTGAATGCGTGTACCGTAGGCATACATTGATTTATATAAGTGGTATCGTATCATCATCTAAAGTAAGTTCATAGATTATCAATTACATGAAATATAACTTAGACGACCGAATGGCGTAGTGGTTAGTGACCCTGACTACTGAGCCGATGGTCCCGGGTTCGATTCCCGGCTGGGGCAGATATTTGTTCTCAGGTCTTGGATGTGCCCGTAAAATGGCAATAGGCCCGCCCCCTATTACATTGGGACTAACATAACACTCTGGCGAAAAGTGGGTGCAGCAATGCACCTCTGCCTACCCCGCAAGGGAGTACATTAGTACAAGGCGTGAGTGCGTGTGTTTATAACTTAGACTTAGCGAAGTAAATAGTCTATATATGTACATTGCTATCCACTTTATCTCTATGAGATGCAATAACCTCCTAACTTGTATACAACATTATTTTGTTTACGCGAGAGTCTCAAGGCGACAAACTTTTTTCTTCGTGGGTTTTTATTCAAATAGTAACCGAAAAATATTCGTTTGTCCCTAATGACGGTAGTAGATGTCTGTGCCGGCGCAGTAATGAATATATAATTGCGTACAAACGTCCCGAGAACGGTATAACAGCCGTTTCCAGATTTCTTCCATATAATTACAGCTTTCGGTACCTCTTATAAGATAAAAATGTATTTGGTTTTGTCTACGGTATGTGTATTTATGGTCTAGGCAAGACTTTAAAAACATGATATTATGAAAATAATTATAATGTGCAGTAATAATTTATTAAGAATGCTTGAAATCATATTTATACGCACGTTACAGTTGCTTCTGCCAGTGAATGTTTCTCTTATGGGAATCTTACAGAATGCCACTCGCCGCACCTGCGTATTTACACCCTTGTACAGGTCCACTGCTGTAATTTTGATTGCCAGTCTAAACCCCGCTTAAGTAACAGTTGTGGCTGCCGTTGCTAACGGTACTGCGATGGATGACGAGGCATGATTCCATCATCATTTGAGGTCTGTCTGGAGCCGCCGCGGTGGAAACGTTTTATTGGTCGATAGCGTTATTAATATTACTGGAGTTTCTCTGATTGGCTCAATTTTAAGATAAGCGTCGCGCTGGAACGTTTCTCTTTTTATTCGTCTAGTTTATAAAATACAGGTATTTTACGTAGGTCTACGTTAAATGTTTTAACTTTAGTAAATAATCACTCACCCGAGATAACTCCATCTATCAATATAAGTTAACGATGCAGGAAATATTAAAAGTTGACTATATTATTCTGAATATTAAGAACTGCATTTAAATATTTATTACATCCATTTCTAAAATAGATCGTAGTTCACATCAGCGGTGAACCAAACACATAGCAACCCTTCACCGCCGCGCACAGAATAGCTGAAAGTTCACGAATGCCACAGAAGCAATAATTACAGGAGTAACGTATTGCAATCTGTCAGTGCCCGGAGCGGAACCTATAAGTCTTTTCTACTCTGCATACCCTGGGCACCCTTAGCAGGCCATGTATACCAAGTACGGTAGTAAAACCTCCATGAATAGAGTGTGGTGTGCTATTCTCGTTTGCGTTGCTGACGCCATTCTATGCAGCGATTATAAGATGCGAAACCTCCGTTTAAGTTGCGTATCGTCAAATGTTACTGTTAAAATGTAAGGCAAATTTGTTAGTTCCAAAGGTGACATTTGTTTTTTCCATGTTAAGTGGTATTTCACCAAATACTAAACGTATTTAGTAACCTGTCATACGCTTGGTAAAAGTGACCCTTAGGGCGCCTTCAAATTAGTCGCTCATTGTCGCGCGAAAGCAGCGCGGCTGCAGCGCTGCAGCCGCGATGCTGTCAAAATCCATATAAATTTTGTAATTTAAAAGATGCGTTAATAATTTATATGGAATTTAGACAGCAGCGCGGCGAATAGTATCAAATCCTGTGATCGCAACTCTGATTGATTATCGGTACGATTGATTTGTTTATTTGGGAATGTGGTGTGAAGTATACATATACGTCCCAGAATAGTTGAGTTTTCATTATCAAAGTTACGCTGAGTCAGTGGCCCATTTCCCGTCACATGTTACTTAACTAAATACGTCGAGTACATAATAAACGAATCTTTTGCAAAGTAGGTATTAGGTATGTATAAATTCCGTACTTAGTAAAAGCAATGAGTTTTTTGAAACTTTGAAATCGTTCGTAGTGCCAGAATACTCTCCGGGGGACATATAAGGCAAATGTTGAGATGGTTCAGAAGTTAACTGGTTAAAATCGCGATAACAAGATCAATTTACAGCCAACGTGTGAATGTTAACTAGTGTTTTAGCTGTTTTCGTCAGAACGCTGTGATTTAGCCGTGTTTTACATTGTGAAAGGTAAATTCGATTAGTCTTTAGCGGTTAGTTGGCACCTACTTGTTGCTAAACGTATTAAAATTTAGAAACTTCTAATACAAAAAGGTAATAAAGCTTTTATGAACACAACCTGAATGCACTTGTAGTATAATTTTGGCTATCAAATGTATTTAAGAAAATTAAGTACATCATAAATATTATCAAGTTGAAACCGGCTCAATGTTTCTGTAATATCTATTAAATTTTTCACCCACGAAAAACCGGCATTACTCTAATCACTCCAACACTTTATAACATAGCATTACAAGCAACTAATCCGGTTAGTCTATAAAACAATAGCCCAAAACCTGCTTGCGCTCCCGTCGCATCGGACTCGGTTGTGATAAAAATCGCTTCTCGAATTCTCGTGCACATCATACGAGGATGTTCCCATAAAAGTATGTATAATTTTCAATTAGGAACCAGTTTCAAATGATTGTGTGTGGAGGATGGACACGGGCCGGTGCGCCGCGACCCCGTGCGACCGCCTTGGCCGACAGCAAACAAATACCTAGGTTTATCTTATAAAATAGTCTGAATACTAACTGGTGTACCTAAGTACGTAATCAAACTTATTAATAATATTTTTGTACTGACCATTAAGGGCAAATCTAAACTTTAAAAAAGCGGACGAAAATAACAACACGGCATCACGATAATTATCGCAATAAACAAATAGACGGACCTGAGATTGCAGTAGAAATATAGAGCAAAGATAATAGAGCAGTTAAAATAAATCTCTCGGAATCGGTGGGCAATAATCATAACTTTCCATCCGCGCGGTTTGCGCAGTTGCTAACAAACGCGAGCTATCAGATGGCGACGACATGCGCCGGCGCAGGGGGTCACTCTATACTGATGAAAAACGAACGAACGAGAGCTGTCGTGTAAGGGGCATGTTTAATACAATCAAATAGAGCCGTGGCTCGCGCAGCAGAGCTCCGAAACTTAGTTTTTCGTCCTAAATCCTCAGTAAATCTTTAGCTAACAACAGAATGGGTCTCTCTACCTTCATAAAAAACAAACGAACGAAAAGAGAAGTGTCATGCAATCGGTACATTTGGTACAAAGATAGAGTCATGGTTGGCGCTACGAAACTTAGCTTCTCGTAAATAAGAGTAACCCCCGTCTAACAAGACGTTGTTCGCAGGTAACTGCATGTGCACGGCTACTGCTGTTATGATATGCTATATTTAATATGAATACGTTTAAAGTAAGCACTACTTTATGATCTCTGGATAAAAAATTAGCTTAAAATATCAGAACTTTTGTGACACCACATAACCTTAAGAGTTTAGTTTAGCCAGACTTTTATCCATATTATTATGTATCCCAAAACGGAGGGTACGTACGTACATAATATTAGCTATGAATGTCGAAAATATATCCAGAAGTGAACTACTGATAGCTATAATTATGATATTCCGTAGCATTGAAATAGTAAATAGATAATTTATGCAATAGATAATTTACTAGACAGATAAAATAGATTAATGGGCACAAATAATATGCATATTTTGAATAAATATATGGCCGGAAATAAAAGAAACATCTATGCAGTGACTCAGATAACTTATCAAAGAAATATATAGATAAGCAATCAATCGATAGACAATAATCAAAGATAAATTAATCATAGCATATTAAACTGTTCTGGATCACTATGAAGGACTTCTACAACGATGAACTGAAGCTTACAAATACTCCACAACACAACATGAGAAACCAGGAAAATTACCTATAATTATAATTATTAATATACAACAAATAAATGACCTAATGTTAATGTTCGATCATACACGCACGCACACATCAGCAACATCCAACATCGACAGCCTCCATCTCCACCACACAAAAGCAACAAGTCGTATCAAAGATCTCCAGATGTCATTAACACCCTGTTCAGCTTTCATCTCGAGCCGGGATTATTATTCCGAGGGTACAGGACAAGCGACCGGCCTCGAGAGGGCCCTTTGTACCGCACCCCGTTCAGAAACTCGGTTAGCAACTCTTAGCTCGCGGCGCAAAATAGCTTCTGAATAATTCGTCTGTGTTGTAGAAGCTCAACCCGTTTTCGGACGTAATCTTTTAGATGTTAATCGTACTTGATGCATTGATATCCGTGGTTTTATTCCCAGTAAGCGGATGTTGTTTCACTTGGCTATTGACAGTATCGGCGCGAAGGTTCCTTCGTATGACAATTAAATTAGCAACCGTTCACTGTGTTGTCATATTTACGATGGCAGTTAACTTATGATTTGATTGTCTCATTTATTTTACTATTTCTCCATGTATCCGGCCAGTACTCAGTTTTAAATCAAGATAATGATCGTAATTGATATTAGCTTTATTAAGTAATGTCCTGATGTTGAATTACGTTCTGGTATAAATTGGTCGTTATCGAGGATCAATTCTAGCGCACATTTATAAATAAAGAAATAACTATAAATTTGCAGTTTTCTAATTAATTTCAGCGCCGAGGTTTCTTTACGAGCTCTGTCCCAGTTAGGTTTGAGGCCGATATAAAATAAAATACAGCAACAGTTATTGTTTTAGTATTAGAAAGCAGAATTGGATTTACTACATTGTTCAATATATTTCGCGCATGTAGCGGTGTACGCTACTGCAGTGTGAATTCATTCAAACTTCACCTACACTCGTTAATCTGCAAGTAAAACATGTCATCTGGTCGTATATTGTGTAATTGTAAATCGTAAAGTTGTGAATGAGCGTCCAAGATATTGCCGCCGGTGCACTTGGCAAGTTATCTTGATCTGCTCAACACTCCAAACTTATTACCGTGCCCTTAATTGAGTACAGTTCTATCATCGTCGTGACTGAACTCTCTCCACGCACAAAGGCGAGACCAACGTTTTTTCTTTTCATCGGATCCGACTCTAAATTGCCTCTCGCTCGGTGGCGACACGCTGCCGACGGAAGAATTTGTCATCACACGCCGCAGCAGCAACCTGCTCGCGGTCACTGTGAGTAAATATACAAATAATCGCCGAATGATCATTGTTGCGGGAACTATTGCCAACACTGAACAATTATTGCCTCGGAGCTCCTAAGCCATTACCCATCAGTCGGCCAGTAATGGAGTGCTTCACAAAAGGGCCGAGACAGACGTTGCATCACTAGCATTGCGTGTGTCATTATCCCACCATCATTGTCTGCTCTGCCCTTTCTTCCTGCATCGTGAGTTTGATTGACGTGAAAAAAGGAAATTAAGTTTTCGACTAGATGAGGAGGAGGAGGAGGAGGAGGCGAGGAGCCGCGCCGGGCCGGTGGAGAGTTTCTCCCAATTACACCGTCTCTAGCGCCGATTGGCCGCGCCCGCCGCCGCCGCTAGGAATCCAGCGTGTCGTGACTCTGATAAAAAAGCTGACGCAAATTGTCGATACGCCTCGTGCACACAATTTCATGCCCCGGCTTATTAAAGAATACTCTAGATTTGTCATATTCCGGAGCACAATGCTGGTGAAGACACGAAACTAGTTTCGGCCGTCTCGGATGAGGAACCGCGTCTATTCTCCCCGAACTTCATATAAAATTAATTAATGGCAAGTTAAATCTGACGCTAATGATCATTTAGACTTGCGTTAAAAAAATGAATGATTCAGGCATCGCCTGCCTCTACCGGCGGATGTTATTCAATTGTGCTGTACTAATTGGCATTTTTTACCGGCATTTATCATTGGCATTGCTCCCCGAAACCATAATGGCACTGACACTGATCGCGGCAGATCTGGAGGGTTACTTTATACTGGCGAAAAACAAACGTACGAGAGCTGTGCTGCAATACTTAGAGTCGCGCAGCGGCGGCAGCGTTCCGAAACTTAGTTTTTCGTCTTAGAGAGTGACCCCCCTGTCCCGTGCAGAGATTACCGGGACGCCTCTCCATCCACTGAGACTATCAACAACCCGCTATATCTGCTGCCATCCTCCGAGGAAGGATTAATAATTGCTATTACCGAGTAATCCTATAGAGTTTTGTAACGGTGTTGGGGAGAGTAGCGGGACGACGGCGCAGCCGCTGCCTCCCGCACGTGTAATTATGTTCCGGAGATGTTAGGAAGTGCTGTCTACAGACCTGCTGCCTTACCATCACCGCACATTAGCAATCGGCAATCCTCAAGCAGCATTGCTTGCTTATTTGTCAATTTCGATGTAAGTACCTTGTCAGTGGGATAGATTTTTGGCAGAATATAAGCAATTCTATTTCAGGATCTTAAACAATACACTTTATCAAAGTTCAGGATGGTTGATTGCTAATGTGTCGGAGGTGATACGGTAGATGACGACGTCACAGCTCCAAAGCCAATATTCGAGGCATCAAACCTATTTCACTAAAATGTACCTAGGCAAATTTGAACAATAGTAAACGTTCCACACACAAAAACCCACACAGCATGAATCACACTGATGAAATAAAAACCAAATAAAACGCGCATGTTGTTACTTGATAATGATAAGAGTTGAGGGTATCGATTTCGCATAAACACACACACACACATATACCTAATTGGTGCAGTATTTCAGCAAAAAACAAAAGAGCATGTATTTTTGGAAACTCTTCAAATTTACCTACTCATCAATTGGAAATTGAAGTTGAAGGCAATGATATACAAACCAAATACTTACTTAGAAGAAGAATATTATGTTCAGAAACATTTGAAAGAAGATTGCTTCAGCGCAGGTTGTGACTTGCGTCGCTCTATAACGACTCTCTGTGAGTTAGTTTTTTCAGCGCCTGCGCATAGAATTTCGTGGTGTCACGTTGTACCGAGTCATGGACGGCCGCGGAGGTAAAAACTGGCTATTCACCGCCGGGTAATGACTACCTACCATAGAGATGGGAACCGCCACTTCACTTAGACACGGCATTTATGAATATAGCCATTCCGAATTACAACAAATTGGATTCTAAAATGTTTTGGAGCCGAGCTTTGTAATGGTATTTGGTCTGTGGAAAGTTTGGAGATTCTTTTTAATTGTAATTTGAGTAGATGACAATGATAAAGCAAGCCAGGGGAAATCATATTTTTGCTTATTTGATTATATTTGTATGAGTCAAGTTATTGAAAGTGCATATTCATGTCCTGACACCCCACAGAACGGTCATACATAATATCTATTGTTGGAGTTAAAGATAACATTGATATGATAATATGATTGATCCAATTATTTTTGTATTGAGTAGCTATCTAACTTTCTAGATAGTAGGTACCTACACAATATACCCAGATAGAGTTTTTGTATGCTTGTTTATTCTGGCACTTCTCGTGTGCTAATATCGTCAAGTGAGGTAGTTTAGTCGCCATCTCTCGTGTTCATCATCACATCATCAGGCAACAATCGTTGTCTGCTGTCTTCTCTTAAAGATTGGCAAAATATACCTACAAGATCTTTTAAACTAAAATTGCTCAGCCGCTACTCATGGTTTTTGTTGCTTGTTACGACACACGCTATTTGCCAGCTGTCGATTTTCGTTCTGTCATGAATAATGGTAATGGCTGACTGTGTAACAACCTTCTTTACGTTATATTTACCGTCCTTACACATATTTTGGGAACCTAGCATTTTGGAATCAGATTTTTTATATATTAAAGTGGAAAATTTGAATGTATTTATACAATTGATAAGGTACCTACATAGAAATTTGTCGACTATCAAACTATGCCACAGTGCCGGTGTACTCACGCGAAATACAAAAGAACAATGACCCAGATCGCCTACAGATAAGTATCGACGTGACGCATGCGTATCGATAACACGCACACTCGCACACCGGTGTTATCACATCCACGGCGACCGGCAGCAGCGCCGGCGCAGCACCGCGGGGCCAATCACGGACGAGCGCGCCCGGACAACACGGAACTGGATATAAAAACTTTATATTCACTTACCTATTGAGAAGCCGGCAGCTGCGGGGCAGCGGGCAGATGCTGGCGCCGGGACTCACCTGGAGCGCACTCACTCACAGCACACGTGCACGGCGCACCTGTCGCGACTGACGCCCGCCTCCATATTGGATAGTATTAAATAGCTGCGCGCGCGCGCTGCCCGGCGCGGCGCGGCGAGCACTGCGGGCCGCGGCGGCCGCGCTGCCTGCCACCTGCCGCCCCCCACCCCGCGCAACCGGATGGTGCTCCAAAACAAAACGGCCGACAGACGAGCCGGCAAATGTTCGCGGCTTCCCGAGGGTCGCCGGCCGCCGCCGCCGCCGCCGCCGCCGCTCGCACCTGACGCAGCCCCCGCGAGCCCCCGCGAGCAATTCCCTGTCTGCTGACTCCACCGCTATGACAATCATCGGGCAACTTCCCAAGCGTTGCAAATGCGGATGACAATGGGAATGAAAGAGACGATGTCGCAAGAGGACGAGGACGAGGCGCGCTGACTCGACGCGACTCACAACAATCATTATCATTACTCAACTAAGTAATTGTGGCCGAAATACTCGTGCTTGTAAACACAAACAATGGGTGAGGATGTCCGAGTGACCGGCTGGAGCACTCACAACATCGACTTTAATTTCTTTCTTTATTTACACATCGGTTCCTGTCACTTGAACTTATTTGTCAACTATCGAAGCCGGTATCGATGTCGTGTCGGCGCGGGACCGCGTTATCGACGATATCTGCGATACCCTATCAGTCGCTGCTGACGCTATGCGTAATGCGACAGATACCTCGATTGCAGACTGTAAGATTTGGGTTGAGTCCTTCTATCTTTTACTTCCGATAACTTCGTGATCTTATCCTCTAAACATTTCTAACCCTATATAAGCCTTCAATTTCATGATAATAGTTCTTGTTATTTAAACGCAACACGTCAAGTCGCTTATTAACAGTAGTTGCACGTTGCGTGTGAATTATTATTGGCGTCGAGTTTGGGAGATAAGCACCGCGGCCGATACAATATCATCATGCCGATAACAGTCGACGCACCTTTCCCTGCGAACTGCAAAGCCAACATACATTTTGCGACTTCCCTGTGCAATATTTAACTCTACTGGTTTTTAGACAGTATCTAACTGTTTATCTAGATCGTTTGCTTTACCAAGAGTAACGGAAAGCATACGCCTCAGCACTTGGCAATACCCAAATTACAGTTCCATTAAAATTTTAACACATCTTTTGTTTCACGCCACCTCAACGGACAGAATCAGAGCAAAAAAACCTCTTAGAGATCTCGTAAAAGATCTGTTACTTACCGGATGGACTCACCGCATCCGCGCCCGTTCTAATATCAAAACGAAGAAAAACTGGATGGGAGCCGACAGCGGTAGAGATATGTCGTAATCATAGAATAACTTGGACTTATGCTGGAAATAAGGGCGCGTCAAAGTGTTCGGATGAAGGATGAAGAAAAAATACTCATTGCGTGGTCACCTGGGAAAAGTCTTGGAAGACGTTTACTTCCTACTGCTACTGTACTAATGTATATTGGTCATATTCATGAGAGTGAATTAAGGGAATAATTAAAACTAACTGTAAGCAACCGACAACACTCTATCTTCAAAATAGTATACCATTTTTCACTTCTACTTCTTCTCACTAATATTGTTAAAGCTGCCCTGCTAAGTATACAGTATGCCATGTATTGTTAAACCATGTTCCTCTAATTTAAAAACACCAAAGGAAAAGTTATCACACCAATGCACCGCTGCCATCCCTGCCAGGTATTACAGACATCATTGTCTATGTCTATCTATGGTAGGAATGTGGATCATTATTATCCATGCCTATTACTAACTCCCACATGGTTCCAGTACTCCCAGTGCCTACACCGAAAAGGATTACTAGAGAACAAATATCGGCTTACCGTCCCACAGAAATGATAATCCACTTATTGTGTGAGATGTTTGTTCTAAGAATAAAACTCTCTTTAGTCTTTGTTAGAACATGCTCACATACACATTATGTACCATCGGAGAAGTGTACGATAGCCCATTTTAAAACAATGAACAATAGTGCGTGATTGTTAAGGCTTTAAGAAAGGCAACTGGGCGATTCCCTGACAGTACCCAAGTCTTGGTTCCCTCGAAGCCGGAGAAATTCTCACGGTCAATGAATCAATTGACATTTTCACCGAGTACATACAGATACACGTATGTTGTTGTGTTTTAGAATTTAACACGTTTAAAGCAATTTAAAATGGAGATAAAAGCTAATTTACACATTGTCCCGAATATACTTAAATACCTATACAAAATATAAAACTCATGCCTATATGTTTCTCTAACCACCCTCGCCAATGGTATTGCCATGTCTCATAGTAGTACACAATTAAGCAAGTCGGTACCTAGACTTATACGAATTCAATGTGTTTGATTATGAAGGTAATTCTCTCCCGATACATGCAGATGTAAGCTCGGCAGATGTCCTCTATAATAGGTCGCATTAAAGGACGGGCGATGACCCAACAGGACATGCAGTGGGCCCAGAACTCAAGGTGTGAGCCCCATGTGCCCTCAGGACTTTATTATAATTAGTTTAGACTTGTATTGATGAGTCGGGTTTTTTTGTGTTCTAGGCGTATGTCCACAACACAACCACACACATATAGGTATGTGTCAAAATAGATACCTACTCAGGGGCCTCAGGGCACTTTTATATTTATTTATTTATTAAATAGGGAACTCCAGCAGTTTACACAACATACAAAGATAATTTATTCGTTGATTATTTGATTATTTTATGTCATTTGCTTAAAAATATAATACCAATGAAAAGATGGTGAATTTTGACTGACTCACCTATATACATAGTTAACTGTTCCATCTAGTACCTACCGACTATGATGAAAAATGGAAGTACACGCCAAGTACACAAGTTTCTAGCTACGGCCATTCCGAGCCTCTTCGAAGATCTTCGGCCATTACGTTTATTTTATAGAGCAGTCTCACATTATTCTAGGGTACTCCATTAACGCGGCTAGGGTCAGGGGAAGTTCAAAGGCATTCTGAGCTGGCACGTTTTATTCCGTTAATTCAAATATAGAATGGAACAGCAACGGGCGCGCATCTGCCCGCGCAGCTGGCCGGCACGCGCTCGGCCATCACGTTCCATTTCTGAATTTAACAATAAAATGTTTAGGTACTCTATGGTGTAAATCCTGGCTGGCTGGTGACAATCCCGAGAATTATTATTTTATGAAAAAGTTTACTGTGGTAGCCAAACTTCTTATTTATCAATAAAATCATACCGGGATGTGTCGATAAAACAGGGGGAGGCCTTTGCCCAGCACGAGACCCTAAACTATGATGGAGGCTTCTTAACAAAAAATAACTACTTGCAGTTTATTTTATGAAATAATTATTTTGCTAAGCTAGATACCTGCCTGATACATAGACTCTACTATCATCAAAGCTAATACGAACCCTTCTCCATCACATTACACAGAAGTGGCCCAAATTATTTGCCTCTTCCTTCCTCCATAAAAGATATTCGTCGATAATTATGTGTATTAGCCTCGAGGATGCAGAGTCAGGATATCCTGACAGACAGACTTCTAGAGCTGGTATTAGCATGTTTAGAATCGGCCCGCGCCGCGAGATTGATGTCACTATTCCGGTAAATTGTGGCGCTCATTAGAGCAGCCAGCGGATGTAATTCAAATCAGCAGACTGTACCAGTTGTTGTTTGTCTATAAATAGGGATATGTTATGCATATATGTCATTACGAGAACCTATACATACATGGGTAAATCGATACCTATTAAATATTTTTTATAGTGAATTCAAATAAGATAAAGACCTCTTCTTTCAGTCTAGAGGTTGATTGTTAACTATCTATGCGGAACATCTCATATACAATACATTTATGTAAGTACTTTCTTCATTTATGGGTATACATAATGTGAGCAATTAAACAGTAATTTAATTGGTCGAAACTAAAATGATTATCACACGATAAGTATCATCAAAGCGAAGTACAAGTTGAACGCAATAAAAATATTTAAAATTTACAAAAGCCGCAAGGATTGAGCTCAAAATCCATTTGACGCTCTAAAAGTGTACACAGGGTGGGACTTTATCAGTGATGACAGTGATATTTAGTTGAAAGGTGAACTTTAACTTTCATAATGGAAATCATAGTTAAATCCTATATTTAGTATGAACTCGCATTAGATTCCAGGACTCTTAATGAAAAAGAAAATTACAAGGGGAACAACACTGAAATCATCATCTGTTTCATAGCAAAATTGAATACATACCTACTTAAACACATTAACTTACATTTGTATGGAACAGCAATAGTATTGCCGCGATTTCATTATTTAGCAACTTAGTTAACCTTACGGTTACGGTCGACACTCGACACGTTAAGAGGGAGAAAAAAAATATTTGACGGGTAAATTCAGCAGCCAAATATTTTATGAAGGTAACATCACTAATAAAACTCCACCCTGTATAAAAGCTTGAGGTTTTATAAAGTCCATGAACTGGTGTTTTCGACTCAGCGGTGAACGATCTCGGTAATTCTTCACGCCGCCTGCGCATGTTTAATTGCACACACAATCATCTCTACATTTTGTGAAAATGTTACGTCTATCCGTCCGTTTCGTTTTTGTTTTAACTAGATTGGTCTAAGAGGTAAGATTAGATTGCAACGCTTGCAACAATCGGTGTTTTATTTTGGACATACATATATTGAACTTCACACAAAGGAATACAAAGCTCAAAATCGCACTCTTTATTTTCACGACTTTATAGATAGATGGACTGAAGGGGGTGTCGGGTGACGACTTGCGAAAGGTGGCTGGTAATGATTATATGCGGAAAGCTATAGATTGTATCCAGTGGCGTGCTTTTGGGGAGGCCTACGTCCAGTAGTGTACTGCTATAAATAATAATATATATAGGCTGTTTATAGGCTATATATAGCTATATATAGACTATAGGCTGATTATGATAATGATATGGTCTGTAGGCTTCATTATTTTATTACTTTGGTAGGTACTAACTCAAAGTGCGGTATGGCAGCCAGGCTTACGGCCCAGCCCCACTACAGAGTATGCCTCAAATATTTCTAATCTGTGAACCCATCTTCACGTTCTCAATCAGGGAGACGAGGCGAAACGATGACTACAGTCGTTATTGTAAGCACATAATTAAATGTTCCTACCTACAATGTTACAATATTAATAGTAATTAGAGTATACAACATGAATTAGTTAACTTTGTTCTTAATAAAGACGAAAGATATGTTTAATAAACCAAGTTCAAATACCTACTACCTATAAGTTGTTTTCCAGTGAACTGTTATGCTTTAATGAAATAGAGAATTTTATAGGTATAGTTGATCATTTTCTAAGCCATTGTGCTTCCTATCATGATCAAACCAACCTTTTTAACCTGAAAAAGCTTAGAGTAGAGTCACGTAAAAAGCTAATTCAGTACAATGTACAAAATAAAGCAACGAAACTGTACCGACAGAAAGCAAATGCACCACAATCTGGTGACTCCAATAAAATGTAACGGACGCACAGGTACAAAGCTGTATTCTAGATATTTGGCTAATTCAGCTAAGTATATACATACTTACTCGTAAGTACAATAAAAAATGCCTCTAATGTTCGAATTCTTAAAATAGGTAAGTATACGAAAAGTCAATTCTAGTTTCATCATATTGAGTTGTATACTGTTTAAGAAGCTGGCATACTGGGCCCGCGTGGTGGACTAGGCCAAAACCTGCCTTTATTGGAAGGAGACCCGTGCCCTAGCAGTGGGGACGTGATGATGATGTGACGAAGACCATCTCCACTTCACTTCCACGTAGAAACCGCTCCAGCACTCAGAATCTGCTGCCGGTTCACGTGAGTCCAATTTGCGAGGTCCTCGGATTTACGTGCGCCGGCGCCGCTCTAATGAACCCCCAAACTAATGTCCTCGGCGGGCCGTAGCTCCGGCTGGCGGGTTACTCTATATTGACGAAAAACGAACGGGAGCTGTCGTGCAATCGGCACCTTTAATACAACGAGATAGAGTCAGGACTCACGCAGTAGAGCTCCAGAATTTAGTTTTTGGTCATATAGAGTGACCCCCCCTGGTCGAATGCACTCACATGGGTACTTAACTTAGTGAGTGTTTAATCCAAGTTCCGGGATTTAGTGAAAAGAAGATTAAGAAACACTTTTTTTGCAGGATATATAATTTCCCTCAATTTTATTAAATATAGCTACACTGTTTGTTACGATTATCTTCATAAACATAATTATGTAAAGAGACAGATGTTTTAATTTCAATAAACAAAAATAGCATTCAGCGTTTAGGTACAGATACATAGGCAAAATTATAAGTAGAGTAATGAGTACACAAAGATAACAGAACATCCGCCACAAAACCAGTTAGGAATGTCGAACGCCAATTTGGCTGCTGCCAAACGCCCTGAACCCCTCATTACCTAAGCAGTCGCGATACTTATTTAGTCATCAGACTCATGCCTACTGCCAAATACAGGACAACCGAAAACCTTCCGAGAAACAGAAGACAATATTACCATACACAGGGGTCACTCTAGATTAGACCCATTGCATATTAGTGCTCTCGTTCATTCTTCTTTTTTTACAAGCTAGTCTTTGGACGGCCATTTCCAATGACGAATTAGAATTACTTGTCTCAAGCTGTTATAACAAGAATTGCAGAAGGAATGACTTCATAAACTAGGCAAAAATTATGTGTGTGGTGTCTGTCTGTAGTATGTACATAATATACTAACAAATGTACATACAAGTTGCAAACAAAATGAGAACAATACAAATGAACTGAATGCATCGATTATGCAAGTACGAGTTAATTGAATAAAGGGCAGAAACTGTTGTGCAAGAAATGTTGTACTAAACTGTTATGTATACCTAATAATATGTATAAGTAAAGTATTATGTACTTACTTACCTACTCGTAGGTAGATATAGCTTTGCGTTCTCCCAATGTGCGATAAAAGATAAAAGTTTATATATTTCATATTTTTTTCCCAATATCAACATTTAATCCGATGTTTTACCATTGTTTTCACTCGAATCGGCTCATCCGTTTAAGGGCTTCGTATCCACATACCTACACATTCAAATTTCCATTAAAAGTAATGTCATAGTGTGTATTTAGAAACAATCTGATGATAATAATATCTACACCACATTTACACTTTATGCTAGCCTTGCACCTTCTACCTATAGCTACTCATACTATACTCTATCTGTTGGTATAAGTAGTGAACGAAACTACGAAACTTGGCAAATAATATGCGAAGCCGCCAATTATCACATCATAATAACAGTACGTTGTGATGTTTTTGCTGAAATAGACCCGGCCAAGCAAAAACTAGCAAAAATTAAATGTGCTTACGTTACACGCAAGTCTAACTAAATTAAAGCTAATACTAAGTAGGTACAGTGGGGTAGCGCTAAACGTGATACCATAGACTATTAGTGTATTAGTCTATGGCAGTGTTTTTCAACCTGTGGGTCGCGACCCCCCGGGGGGTCGCGAAGCTTCTGTAGGGGGGTCGCCTAAGGGCGAAAAAACTGGGAACTTTAGTAAAAAAATAGTAAAGACAATTAGTATTAATTTATTAAGAAAGACTCTTACTTTAAAAATACTTTTACTTAAAATTTTCTTAAATGCGAAGGTTGAGCTTGTTTTTTATCAATTAAATTATCTCATCGTGGATCTGTTTTAGTACAATAGACCACTTCCACACAGTAAGGCAGATTACACAGAAGGCCGAAGAATATAATCAATTAATCAGCCTCTGTATCTAGCCTTTGTGAACTATGAAAACGCCTTCAACTCCATCGAGACATGGGCAATTTTGGAAGCGTTGCAGAGATTTCAAATCGACTTCAATCGACGATGCCGCTGGACATGGCATATGTATAAATGGCGAGTACATGTCGAAGTTGTCCAAAAATATGTCTACCACGGGCAGACTGTTCGGCCAGGCAGAAGCAACTAAA
The DNA here is from genome assembly GCF_932276165.1 of Plutella xylostella. Classification (NCBI taxonomy): domain Eukaryota; kingdom Metazoa; phylum Arthropoda; class Insecta; order Lepidoptera; family Plutellidae; genus Plutella; species Plutella xylostella. Next base: position 829,821 of record NC_063984.1, on the reverse strand, counting down.
GGCGGGTCCAACTGGGTTGGGCTGCATTCGGGAAACTTCGTCAGCACATATTCTCCTTGGCCATCCCTCAGGCCTCAGAGCCTGAAGACTTCAACCAACCTGAGATTTCAACCAGTGCGTCCTGCCAGTGATGACGTATGGCTAGGGAATACAATCCCGGCCTTTATTTGGGATCCCGGGATTTCGGGACTGGATGAAGACAATCCCGGGATCCCGGGATAGTCCCGGGATTAAGGTCACAAACAAAAACACGTCTAACGAATCAACGTTTTTAGGTTTATTGGAGACACAGTATTTATAATTTAACTTTGTCAGACCATACTTAGTTGAAAAAAATATATACTTCTTAAAAAAGATAAACAATAGGCTACTTGACTCTTTTTTAAAGTAGGTCTTATATGATTAATAATTTCTCTATTAGACCAAACAAAATAATCTATTATTTTTTTGGACCTAAGGTGGGTCTACGCTAGACGAACCGAGCATGAGCGGAGCCATTCAAGGTTTCGTCGTTCACGGTGTCAGGTGTGGACTTATGTACAACGAACCTACAACGATCACTGTCCTCGAACACTGCGAGCGCGAAGCAAAACCCTTTGTGTTCGTCAAAAAACCGACAACAGGCGGAACGCAGCCGAGCAACGAACGAAATATTCGCAGTGCGTTCGTTCGAGGCTTGTAGGTCGGTCCACACTATACGAATTGTGTTCGGCTCGTGCTTCTCTCGTGCTCGGTTCGTCTAGCGTAGACCCACCTTTGCCAATTGCAAAACTTTAACTTAAAAGTTCTATTTATCATAAACAGGCGAAAACGGTGTCAGCCATATTTGTTTATAAATTATCACATCTGTGACGTCACACGGGTAGAAAACAATCATTTGACATTTAACTAATGACAACAAAGCTACGAGAATACCCTTACATACTAATTTACCCTTTTTTTTCAATCCCGAAAATCCCGGGATTGGCAAATTTTAATCCCAAAAATTTCGGGACTGGAAAATGACCGGGATCCCGGGATCCCGGGGAGCGGGATCCCGGGCTTGTATTCCCTACGTATGGCGCAGAGACGTGGGCACTGATGGTAGGACTGGTCCACCGATTTAAAGTCGCTCAGCGTGCTATGGAGAGAGCTATATGCTTGGGGTTTCTCTGATAAATCGTGATCACAAATGAGATTTTCAGTCAGTCGGAGGATTAAGATTACTGACATAGCTGTCAAAATATGCAAGCTGAAGTGGTAGTGTGCTGGTCATACCTATCTGCCGAAGAACCAATAACCGTTGGGGTAAACGAGTTCTCGAGTATAGACCACGAACAGGCAAACGTAGCGTTTTAGGCCTTCCTGTCTGGTTCAAAGACGACGACTACAAGTATTTATTTTTTTGTAAAGCCAAGTATTTTGTCATTTTATTTTCATTTCACCCTTGAAAACTTTTATTCAAGATATTTAAATGCTTAAAAGAAGTCAGAAAGAATAAGCTAATTTCGAAAAAGATATTCCGGGTCGCAATGGCATTAGTCGTACGTACCTGGCCACACGTATCCGATGTGTGTAATTGTAAAATAATGTGTTTTGAAATCTGATAAGTATGTACTACCTCGAATCCTAATCATGGAGACCATAAATACGCCGTATGGAATGAATATTGGTAATACTGTAACATACACATACATCCTAATCCTAACTAATATTATAAATGCGAAAGTAACTGTGTCTGTCTGTCTGTCTGTCTGTCTGTCTGTTACTCTTTCACGCCAAAACTACTGAACAGATTTGAATGAAATTTGGTATACATACGTTATAGACCTTGGGAAAGAACATAGGCTACTTTTTATCCCGGAATTCCCACGGGAAAACTTTTTAAGGCGAAGCGAAGCGCGCGGGAACAGCTAGTACATGATAAAAAATCGAAAGGGTCAAGGGGGTCGCGAAATATTTGTTTATACCAGGGGGGTCGCATCATGAAAAAGGTTGAAAAACACTGGTCTATGGTGATACCCTGTAAAAATGTAACATAATACCACTTGACTTCAAGCGTTGCGCAAGCAAGTGCTTAAATGGCAAGCTACACTGAATAATAAGATTAAATTAAATATCTTTTCACGTCTACTTTGCCCCAGAATTCGTACTTAGCCCTTTTGGTAAAAAAAAACCAGTTCCCGTGATGGCAGGCATTAGTGTAATTCTCCGGATATCTCTAACCTTATAGCTGCTACGCGAGGTCGTTGACCCCGCGACCTTTCGATGCACCGTTTCGTATTATAACAGCGAGTATTCCTCGGTACAATTATTCTACAGGGTGACATTTAGATGGTTAATTTATTTATTAGCATTATTAAATGCAGTCTAGGCCTGATCCGTTGATAAACTTACGTTAGTTGATTGAGTTTCAGCTGAAAAAAGGTGTTACACGGTTGTTCTACCCAGATTGATAGAGATAAAAGTAAGTACCTAAAAGATATAATAATATTATGTCAGATTTATAGAACTTTTCTCTTTTCCACTGGAATAGAAAAAGTTTACAAAAGTTTTTCTCTACATTGACTGTACTCTAAGATAGGTAGATGTAGTTTTTTTTTTATCACTGACGCTCTCGTGATTTCGGATTGGGCTCCATAATGTACTTGAGTGACTCGTATGTCGGGTACATTAACATGGAAACGGGATCGTTACTTATAAAATGTCACCCTGTATACAAACATTATATTTCATGTGATACTGCGCTAGTTTCCGCAAATTCTCGCAAACTTGCAGATTTACTAACAGAAATGCAGTTGTGGATAGTAAAATGAGTACCAAACGTACTTTTTCTTAATTGACAGTTTATTCTTGGAAAAACATGAGTCAACGACGTGATCTATATTTAAAATTATGGCGTTTAATTAGGTATGATTTTATTTTACTAACATTGCAGATCCAACCAGCCGGACTGCACAGCTGTAATATGCATTTTATGGACACGTTGCTTTGTACGATAGGAAGAGTCTTATAGATAGATATCTTCAGTGATACTCTGCATACAGCTCCAGTAATTCAGACCGATTTAACATTTTAACACTAAGACTGCGGAGTTCCGGCCACAAAACCCTCACCTATTTAATATTCCCAAAAATGCATTAAAAACGTATAAGTGAACAACGCCGCACACTCGTCACGTCTCATAAAAATCAGATTTGGGTAAATTTTAAATTTCGAACGCGTGCTCCAAGTCGTTAGACTCAAATGCCGTGTTCTGAGGAAAATGTAGAGTCGTGCCGGTGAATGAACCCGCTCTACGAAATACATATTTAGTGCACCTCTACTTACTAGGATGGTGTGTCTTTTGTTAGCGTGTTGTTTTGCCAATGATAAATCTGTCGAATCTCTCACTTCCAAGGTGCTCACCCTCGGCAAAAGCGGAAATAAATGATGGTTATAAAATTATTTTCTGAATAACTGTCAAATATAAAATTTCCTGGTGTCTATAAAATTTAGCAGAATTCGAACTATGGTTCACATTTAGGCCGTGTCCGCACCGCGAATATATTACCGCGCGGAATTAATTCTCAATTCTGTAACACATCGAATACTACAGGATTATCCGCACTGGCGGAAAAAAAATCGCAAGAAAAATCAACAGGCGAACTTCGATTGCGGAATATAATTCGCGCGAATTAATTCCGCGCGGAAAAATATTCGCGGTTCGGACACGGCCTTAAAGTCGTTCAATAGGCAACGAAGAGGTATGTGTGTCGTTCCACTGAAGGATCACATATCTGAAATGAGGTTAATTTCATTTCATAGTGTGACTCCCTATGAACGGACAAACGTCGAGAGGGACGCCTTCTAACCTGAGACCACAATCGGGATCCTCAACTTTGCTTCGGCTATTCATGTTTTCTCACACTATTTCGCCACTCTATTGCAGCGTTAACTTTTCACGGCTACAGTTAGTATAGCTACCTAACTCTACAAGTTAATTACTTAATTCGTACTAAAATGAGTGTTGATTTTCTTTTTCCACGTAAACATTGAATGTCTGTGAGTCAGACGGAGGTGTCACTACTGTAATTACTGTGTTGCTGACGGTACTGTACCCAGTCTGGACTATAGGAAAAGAGAAGTGAAAACAAAGCTATGAAAATTCGGATTATGAAATGTGTCTCTTAACTTATCCATCTGCAAAGTTATGAAAAGGGAGTTATTTCTCATGTATTGATTACTTGCATTGATTACACTTACAAAATTTCACATATATTTCAACATAATGTGAGCCATACATTAGTGTGCTTTAGACTAATTTTATGAATATTTAACCGTTCCTCGAGATTTTAGAACACTCAGGGCTCTGGGCTCTGTTTTCGTTCACAGGCATTCATGTCCTCTTCTCCCTACACCGAGTAGTAAGTTTTCGTCTGTCAAAGTGACCAAAACCCTAATAAATAAAACAGGTTGGTCGCAGACAGCTCTGAATACTTTAAACTCGGAAAGTGGCTTCCCACGCTCTACAAAATGCGATGACACAAGTCGCAGGTAGATCGCGGTAATTGCTTAGGATTTTTAAGGCACACAGTTTTGGCAGCCGTAATCTAAACTGCCTGAGTACATTTTGCACAGTTAAGTATATGAGAAAATGGATGATTAGCAAGTTATATAAGTACTTAGGTACACCTAGCTACCAAATCCCGTGTTCTGCACAGAATATAATAGCTGCTGAAGGTAAACTTGACACTACATAATTTGACCAAAATGGCGGTCTCGACTTTCATATGTTTCATTTATGACGAGAGAACAAATGAAGCGCACACTTGCTGCAATGGACGACTTAGCGAACCAATGGCGTCCCTCGGTTTTGGCATATTCCGCCGGTAACTCCTAGGAACTTCAAAAGTGCTTCACCTCATTGGTCAAGACCCACGATTCTTGTACATTGTCTGGTGACATTCCCGGCGGATCTCCCGTCGGCAGCTCATCAGGCGAGGAATGCGAGCAGCATCGGTTCCGCTCGCGGCGGCTCCAAAAAACAACTCCTAGGAATGCCATTTACTCAGCGCTGGACCTACGATTATAGGTAGGGTTGTCGATGCATGCTTCAGGAGCGAGGGGTAACATTATACAGATCGATTAGTACTCAAATATGATTTGTATCAGTTGACAGCTTATTTAGGGTCCTCCGAAGACTTCACATTCATAAAATTTCATATACTTTCCTTTCTGACATGTCGAATGTACCCAATAACTTTCTAGAACAGTAGCCATTATTCCCATCAATACGCATCTTACATCCATCGATTGTTATCGCCATAATAAGTCGAACATAACTACAATAACGAGTAGCTGCACAGCCCTGTAATGGAGGTGGTTTGTTGCGCAATCGCCTCTGTCAGCGGTCCGTCAGCGGAATGCTGGACAGGCAGCGCTAATGTCGGCCGCTGACTTCACATGTTTTGTACCGAATCAAAAATACTCGGGAAGACGTTGTCAGTCTGCTTGGGTGCCTTTTAGGTATATGCTACGTGAAAAATTAAGCTATTTAATATATTGCTTACCACCTTTGGTACCTATACTTGAAACAATAACCAATTAAACATTAGAGGAAATGATGAAAATTCACGAAAATCGATGAAGTATTTATTTATTTTTAAGCATATGACACTCTATACCTACTGTTAGCATTTTGTATAGGTTATAAATGAATCAAATTTTCATCCCATTTCATTTTCATATCCATAGTCCGTGGAGAAAGCTACCTAATAAATGTCGCTAGATTCACACGTTACACATACAATAATTTGAACCAAATTGTTAGAAACGCCATCAGCCGCGAACTCTCACGGTGAACACACGTAGCCAATCATCGGCTCTCATTTCCACAGGACCCCCTGATTGGTCCAGCTGGGCCGTGCTTGATTGATTTCTCGAATAAATCTGAATCGATCGATCTACGGGCGACATTCTCACGAGAAAATTTATAGATTTTCTAGTAATTTATTGAGAAATTTCTCGGGTCCATGGGATTTTAGTCAGATGTTATACTAAATCGTACTGTTACTGATTTAATAAAAGTTGTATAATTCTATAACCTATGTAATTAAACCACACAAATCTACAAACCCATTCATCCGCTACTACCAAAGCGGCGACCAGCACAAATAGCCTCGCCATTAGCTAAACCTCCTCACTTCCCTCAATGGGCTCCGAGGGCTCGTCCTAAGTGATCCGTAATAACATTTGTCTCACACAATGGCGGCGGATGGTCGCATGCCGCGGTAATGGCGGCTTCTCTTAGCCAAGTGACGGAGATTACCGGCGTGTGCGCAGGGCTCTTCTAGTCTAGTCATAATTTACAATACAATGTATTGACTCTTTATTTGCATCAAATGGAAAAAATAAAAAAAAGTACAAAAAATTAGTACCTAAGTATAGATGATTTGATTGAGAATTTCAAAATTTAAGGAAAAAAAAAAACACGCACTCACGCCTTGTACTAATGTACTCCCTTGCGGGGTAGGCAGAGGTGCTTTGCTGCACCCACTTTTCGCCAGAGTGTATGTTAGTCCCAATGTAATAGGGGGCGGGCCTATTGCCATTTTACGGGCACATCCAAGACCCGAGAACAAATATCTGTGTTTAAACAAATATCTGCCCCGGCCGGGAATCGAACCCGGGACCATCGGCTCAGTAGTCAGGGTCACTAACCACTACGCCATTCGGTCGTCTAATTTCAATATCTCTAGCCCAAAAAACCCGACAAACAGTTTTTTTTAATATGGTTTCGAAGATTAGTATTCTTTGAGAGTTTTGTCTTCGTCCTTATTGTTGAAACTTTACTTACAAGTGACAGCGCGTTGAAGTCTTTTATATGAGCATTTTTGTAATGTACCTTTCACCATAAATTTTATTGATTTCCATGTAATTTCAGCTTTTTTTAGAAATCTAGGCACTTTTATCGTAATTTACAGAATCAGGTAAGATCGGTTAATGAAGCTCCTGGTGAATAAACTTTGTTTTTTTTATAAAATCCTCTATCAAATTGATGCGAAGTACACGGGAAGGGCCTTTACACCACACGAGACATTCCACAGGAAGCAGCGGTCTTCATCAATATATCGATCACAGCGACCATCGATCGATCACGCCACTTCTCGACAGTAGGCTGCCAACACTCGCTCCTGTGCCTGAAGAAAAAACAAAAATTTGCTCTATGGTCAGTTTAACACCGTTGGCGGCAAACTCAAAAGAAGATGGCGGCTGACAGATGATTATGGCTTGAAGACCAACTTAATCAGCTTACGTTACTTAGATAAGATGATATACAACATCATCATTGATACATTTCATGCTCCCTAGGTCACCTAAGAATGATTATAATACAGTTTGCCTTTAGGTTATTTTATTCTTAAATAACGTTCAAGAGATAACTGTCTTTAATTTGTTAAAATCATTGGCCAAATAAAATCGCTTGACTAATGATTTTCACACCGCGGCCACGATCAAACCGACTTCACACACGATCCTCGCATTTTTACCCGCACTTTACCAGCGATAATTAATTAAAACAGTAGCCGCAATTAATTGAATAAGATTATCAACGGAGATAAGCATCTTATCATGAATCGGAATCGTTGGCAAAGTGTCATTGGTTATGTGCTAACGAAAACAAAATGGACCCAAATCATGAAAAAAGACAGACACAATTTTCAGTCTGGGGTTGCTAACAACATTTTAAATAAGTAATTTAGTTCTGTTTAGGGTTGTCTGAAGGAAACAACTTTTATTTATCTTATATTTATTTTTATTTGATGTTTGTGGTAGAGCAACTATAAAAACCTACATAACTACTTATTGGTTTTTATGTTGTGTTGTGTTATGTACTAGGTACTGCTACTGGTGTAATCAAAGAAGCTTACATTTAGTTTAATCTCCTTTATAATCGTTCAATGCTCGTTCAGCAATGCTCAATACCTGATCAATTACCTACGTACCTATTCAAAAACGGCCAACCACGTGTTAAACGGAAATCCAAGCTTCGATTTTTGAAATTTCCCGCGCACTGACAATAAAAAGCATTGGATTGTGAGGTCAACAGCCAAGGCTCAATGGCGTGGCGGCACGAATCCGCGCCAGGCAGCCACCGCTAGTCCATCACCCGCCTCCGATTAAACGCTGTCAATGATGACAACACAAAAACCCCCAGCAGTTAAAAAGTTTCAGAAATGGACACGGTTTTCAAAAAAATATAACGGAAACAAACAATTACACATCCGAAACTTATAACACCTTCTTCATATTCGAGCAGGTTTGTGAGTATGGCCAAACCGACCTACCCAGACCTTGGGAAAGGAAGTGGCGATGTGGCTCCTACCCGCAATTCACGTTTTATTCCCTCAGTTTATATCTTTATTTATATTTATACGCAACATAAAAGCCAAAGCCGAAAGATGGGAACGATGCCGTCCCGCTACTGTTTACTTTTAAAGCAATTCATTAATTAGTCCTTTGCATAATTATAAGGGGACCCTTGAAAATTCCGTAAAATTCGGTTACAAACACGTAAAGCTGACGCCTGACGTTGTATACATGCATAGGATTCCTGTTTGATGGTGGTATCCTAACTTAATATTATAAATGCGAAAGTAACTGTGTCTGTCTGTCTGTCTGTTACTCTTTCACGCCAAAACTACTGAACGGATTTGAATGAAAGGAGAACGGCAGTGGGCGTACCGCCTTTTTTTTTGAGCGTTTCAGAACCATGTTTTCACCATTTATTAATACAGTGTAGATAAGGTATTTCCAGTATTTACAATATTTTTAGAAGTCGGGGGAAAAGAAAAAATGATAAATGAAGAATATTTAAATCTAAGGATAATGGAACGTAAAAACAAACATATAGAGAACGGAACGTAACAACAGTGGTGCCAGACCTCGGAATATTACCAGCAAATCCGAGCAAAAAAGTAATCGAATAGAAATATCGATACATTCTTAAATACAAAAGATATTTTATTTATCAATAAATTACATGTTCTGGTACTATTTGTGCCAAAACTAGTACATTTGGTTTATAAAATATCATTATATTTAAGTCTTGAAGACTTTTATCCATAGTAAACCATTTTCTTTTTCTCTTTATTCGATTCACTATAATCGATATTTTTTGAATATTTAAATCTAATAACACTGAATCTTGCTTGTCAATCTTGTCATAGTAGTTGTTATTTCATTTTCAATTACCTAACCCACAGGGGTATAATCGTGACAGTTCTGACATTGCGAAAAAGAGACGCTTAGCTACATTAAGCGTGAGAAAGAAACGTTAAGCTGTAAATGTTTTTTGTCCTTTTTGCTGTGGCGCCTGTTTACGTCAGTTCTCTGTGCCAAACAATGAAACAAATGAAAAATCTGTGCCAAACAAAGGCTGACAGTTACAACAAAATTTTCTAAATGCTATTTATTTTTGATTTGCTAGTGATTTGTGGGTGTTTATTAAGTTTATTAGACTATTATCATCACTTAACGAGTGTGTGACATGGGTGGGTGGATTTTGTTCGGTTGTATAGAGCATAATGAACGAAAACACGATGGAATGATGGATGAGATATATTTTCACATGTAAGTAGATACTATCAAGTTTAACAAGCTTACATTCATCATAGTACTATCTATTGGCTCGATTTTAATATAAAACGATACTAATTTTAATACTGTAAGGTCTTTTAGTATCAGTTTTAAGTAAAAATTACGAGGTACCATATCATAACAAATCACATGGTGTTGCAAGTTATTGAAAATTTATTTTACCCACAAATATTATAGTATGCAAAGAAAATACTAGAAATTGTAACGGACTCGGGTTGGGTTTACAAATGGGGCGCACGAATTCGGTTTTTGTGAAGATTGTATTTTGTAGAAGTCATTCTCCTCTTTCAAATGAGGTGCCTCTCATTGTGAGGAAACGTTCGTTTCTTTTTTTTTCTTCCATGTGTGATTTCTTCTGTATAATATAAAGTTTATTGTATTGATACGAAATACGTGTTTCCTTTAAAATAACCCCATCACATATTTGGCCCACGATTATAATGCTCATGCTCATCCATTTATCTCTTTCATAGGTTTCCGACAGAAAAAAAAATATCAAGAAAATGGATAGACATTACCGGTCGCACAAATTGGGAACCAAGGAAACATACAAAAATTGTGTTCGGCACATTTTGAAGAGGATTGTTTCGATTGGACGAAGACAATGAATTATACAATCCACTCAGTTTGTGTATATTAAATAATTATATTGAAATCAAATAAGTATGAGTAAAGTTTTTTTTCTTATATCGTCGGTTGACAGGAAAAACTCACTAAGGCTGATTTTTCAATATTCAGATAAATGTTATCTGGGTAATACAAACATTGAGAAACATTGAGACGCAACAGCATCAAAATTATTTCCCAGCAAAACTTTTGTCTGGCTATTGAAAAATTAGCCTTTAGTGACTTTTTCCTATCAACCGACGATATACTCAAGTTTTGTTTTTGTTATTATGATAAGTTAAATTTCCCCATATTTAGGTTTTATTTTTTTGTCGGCAACATCTATGGTTTGAGTGAGAAAGAGAATAGTGCACACGGCGATTGCGAATCTATTTGTAGTTGATCTGAGACCTAACCTAATTATTTAATATTTTGAATACCGCTGAAACTGCTGAAGATATAGAACAAATGTGACAAAGGGGAGAACCAGACCCGGTTCCTGTTCCACCTCCCCGGCAGGCTCCCGTCCCACTTCTTCATCAGGAACCTGCAGAAGCAGCAGAACAAGAACATGCAAAATCCTGACAATATTTTCTATTAACCATAGGATGATAAATACCTAAGTCAAATATAAGAAGAGCAACTGCGTTCTGCAGTTCGAATCTTGTGAATAGATTTAGCATATCTAGAGAGCCAGGTGCAGGTACTTAGACCCCAACAGAGAATAGAATAGAGTAGGTAATAGGAACATAAAATTCCTAAAGTTGATTCCAGGCAAATTATGTTATGTAAATAAAACAATGATCTTTTAAACAGTATATTTTATTTCATTACATTACTCGCCAAATGCATACCCATATAGTAGAACCTTTACATATAGCATTTCGAAATCAGATCAGATCCCTGTTGCGGAATGGCAATTTAAAACTTCAGAAGTTGGATAAGTATAACATTATTCCATGATGAAAGTAGTAGCCTGATCTAGTCGATAATATTAATAAAATCATTATATTTATTATGTAAGTTGCACGTCCCGTATTTATTTAAACGTCTGAGGCAAGGTCTTTTTTAAAAGGCCTTGGACGACGTATAGTTATCAGAGGTTATGACCGCCGCTCCGGTTCGTACCTCGCTCAAAGGATATCACTCGCTATACAACGCGGTAATGCTGCGAGTATAATGGGTACCTTTGGGCCAGGTACGATTCGGGGTGGCCTTTTTGAGTGATTTTTTTTAAAGATAAGATAAAGATAAAAATTCATTTATTTAAAAAAAAAAAAAAAATTGAAACGTAAACATATAACTTGATATACCTAACATATTATTATCAAATTATTATTCACGTTGTTCGTCTTGTGTTGTTCAAGTGTTGACATGGTGTTGACGTTTAGTTGTTGACATGACACATTTTTTTATCATTTCAATTTTTCTGCTCTGGTTTGTCAATTTTTATCATTATACTGAGATCCAACCTAGACATTTATGACGTAAATCACAGAGTACTTGGCATAAACATTAATTCACTTGACGTTCCATTCTTCCTGTATGAATGTTTACGTTCCATTGCGACTACATTTTAAAGATTCTTTTTTTCCGTTTTTCTCTTTTCTCCCAGCTTCTAAAAATCTAGTAATTAATTGACTTGTGTACCTGTACAGTGTCTCTCTAATCATGGTACTTTCATTACGGAACCCGTCATTTCCATAGTGGTACAAAACGTCCTTAGAACCCTGCCTTTGTCCTTTGGTATACATACGGTCTAGACCCTGGGAAAGAACATAGGCTACTTTTTATCCCGGAATTCCCACGGGAAAACTTTTTAAGGCGAAGCGAAGCGCGCGGGAACAGCTAGTATTAAATACTAGCTGTTCCCGCGCGCTTCGTCAGTTCAGTAGTTTTGACGTGAAAGAGTAACAGACAGACAGATAGACAGACAGACACAGTTACTTTCGCATTTATAATATTAGTTAGGATTTACTTTAAAAAATAAAATACGAGTACGTTCTACAGACAGATACACCCACAGATATTTATGTAGGTCTGTAAGTACTGCAAAACACGAAAGCCTTTTCATTTCATCATGATGTGTATGAGGCTTCTACAAAGTAACAATATAATGCACAACTGTAACAATCAATTAGGGCCCTTTCTAGTAATACTTCTCAGAATGAACAGCTCATAATTTTCCAGTGTTCTATGCAAACAGAGTTGTTTTGTTCCATCGATTTTATGAACTTCTCAAGCATGCCACTGCGCATCATAATGGGTAGGCAGAGCTTTCCGGTGAAATCTTAACAGTATGATAACTATCAGCATAGAAAATAAATGTAAGTTATATGTAGAAAATATTTACTATCGTTCAAATATGAATAATAACATTATATCTACATTTAAGCTAACCTCCTACCGTACCACCACCGACACATTAGCAAATTAATATATAACTACGGTCTATGTTATGACAAAACTATTAGATTTCCGCTGAATAACTTAGGTAATTACTGCTCGTTCGTTTAATCTACGCTACAATATATATTATTATGTATATGCTGAGAATGCTTAACTTTTAACCTATTTTTGTACCAATGGTTTTTGTAAAGTATATTTAACTATAGCAACAGTCCACGTAATAATTAACTTCTATCTACACAATCGACTCAACTATTACCATAGAATAACAAGTACAGTAGTAGTAGTAGTAGTTTGTAGTACTAGTACTAGTTATTCTATGCTATTACTTAGACACCACACTACCATGTTTCCACATCCACAACAAACTAACACGGCTCCAGTGAGATGGGCTGACCATCGCGAGTAGATTACAAGCAGATGTTATCTAAATTACGACGCGTTGTTTTGTGAACACTCTCCGCACTGATTAGTTCGTTCTACAATGTACTGTGCTTACATGAATATTCAAAGCTTTAGGTACCGACGACTTCTCCTATACTAACTTTCCTATACAATACTTATCCGCAGATTAGTATGGGATGCAGTGCTGTAGAGCTGACTGAGTTTATGCTTAGGAAAATTTACTCAAGTGAGAAAGGGCAATAAGTAACATAACCGGAAGCAGATTTCGAATCAAAACCCAACTAGATAGGCTTAAATGAAGTATAAAGTAGGTAGCGCTTTCAAAATTAGTTCAGCAATTGTCTTAGCCCGTCGCAGGCCGATGCCTACCGGTGCAATGCACCGTGCCGTGGCGAATCGGCCTTCCTATCGGGGGATTGACCATAGGATAGTAAAAACCGTTAGTCAACTTTAGTTTTTTTGTGGTTGTACAAAATGTACAAAACAGTACCAACGTAGAGCAGGAAAATGAAAGATCTTATAAAAAACATGAATCCTTAATTCTGTCCCTAGGTACCTAGGTACTTATATAAATTTTAGTAAGGTAACTTTCGGTGATTACTTACCTAATTATAGCAATCTCATTTTTGTGATTACTTACCTACTTAATCGATCGAATGGCGTAGTTTTTAGTGACCCTGACTACTGAGCCGATGGTCCCGGGTTCGATTCCCGGCTGGGGCAGATATTTGTTTAAACACAGATATTTGTTCTCGGGTCTTGGATGTGCCCGTAAAATGGCAATAGGCCCGCCCCCTATTACATTGGGACTAACATAACACTCTGGCGAAAAGTGGGTGCAGCAATGCACCTCTGCCTACCCCGCAAGGGAGTACATTAGTACAAAGCGTGAGTGCGTGTGTGTGTGTGTTTTTTCTCTGATTACTTACCTAATTATAGCAATCTCATTTTTGTGATTACTTACCTACTTAATTAGGTATAGCCATTACATGAAATTGCTTGTCAAGTAGGTAAGCTTCGTCCGTTATCATACTTTAAACAGTTGAGGTTCAGAGAGTGAGCTGATAGCCTGAGCATATACATTGAGTATGAATACATTGAGGAAGTATATAATTAATAATATTCTACAAAGCAGTGGTCGGCTACTCGGCTTCTCATCTAAATTATAAAGCCAAGAAGCTTAAAAGCGTCGACTTCTGCTATAAATCGTATAATACCTCTAAAGCTATAAATCGACAGTAAATTGTAGACGCTATCAAAGCCATGGACTTTCTAAAGCTGTGAAAAGATTCCGACAGCTTCTGTTGACAATTGGCCACGGTTGGCTGCGCGGGGGCACTGACCTCCGCGACAGTCCACTAAAAAGCCTAAAATTATAAACTAAAAATACAAAATCACGAAAACTTCGTGCCGACGGAATAACGAGCGGAGTAAATTGCGTGCCGATTAGACGCCGCGGGATCCGCGGCTGTCACGGTCCGAGCTAGCTGCTCTCCGTACTGTTACCACTGAAATGGGAAGCGAGATGGAATTGCTTACGTTTAAGCTACTTATTGTTTTTTAGGGTTCCGTAGCCAAAATGGCAAAAACGGAACCCTTATAGTTTCGTCATGTCCGTCTGTCCGTCTGTCCGTCTGTCACAGCCGATTTACTGTGTCAAGTCCGTCTCCAATGCCATTCCACGCTCACAACACAGGCCAATAATGTGTCAGGTCCAGGCAGTTGTTAAGCCAATCAACGTGACATTCAAACGGCGCTTCAATTTCAATAGAGCAAACTGGTGTGAATACGCGGCAAAATTGGATAGCATGATGCTGAAGGTAACGCCCCTCCCACAAAATTACGATCTATTCGTGGAAGCAGTTCACACGGTATCACGTCAGTGCATCCCAAGGGGCTGCCGTACTTCATACATCCCAGGGCTTACACCAGATTCCGCGAAAGTACTCGCAAGATATGAGACCTTGTATAATGAGGATCCGTTTTCAGAGGAAACCATACAATCCGGGGAGGAACTTATATCTCTACTAAGCGAGGCGCGTAGAACCAAGTGGATCCAAAGTTTGGCTAATATTGACATGACACACAACAGCAAGAAGGCGTGGGCATCCATACGAAAACTGACGACCGATCCCCCACCAGCCAGTCAACAAGGTACCATTAACGCCAACCAGGTAGCCTACCAACTGCTGCTGAATGGGAAACCTCCGCGTCGAATACGTAGAACCCGCAAAAAGCCAAATCAAGAGCAAGCTGCCCCTGAATCTCCTGGTGACCCTCTGAGCAAGCCTATCACCTTAAACGAATTGATGAGAGGTATCAAGGGGTTGAAGGTGGGAAAGGCAGCGGGTGTTGACGATATAACGGTCGAACAACTGAAAAATCTGGGCCCTGCGACAATATCGTGGTTACTTAAGCTTTTTAACAACTGTCTCAGTAGCGCCAAAATCCCGAAGCTATGGAGAAAATCTAAAATCGTCGCCCTCCTCAAGCCTGGAAAACTGCCCGTGGAAGCAAAAAACTTTCGACCGATCTCGCTCTTGTGCCACACCTACAAACTCTTGGAAAGGCTTCTCCTCAACCGCCTGTCCAGCCGCATAGATCCGATGCTTATACCCGAGCAGGCTGGATTCAGGCCAGGGAAGTCATGCACCAACCAAACCCTAAAGCTCGCTCAGTACATCGAAGACGGATTCGAGCAAGGATTGGTTACTGGTGTGGTCTTTGTCGATCTATCAGCCGCATACGACACAGTAAACATCGGAAGGCTGCTGGGAAAGGTACAAAGCTTAACGAAGGACAATGACTTTGTTCGCTTTCTGGGTGAGATGCTGCAAAATAGACGATTCCAGGTGTCCCTGTATGCGAAGAAAAGCAGATGGCGCATACAGAAAAACGGCCTCCCCCAAGGCAGTGTCCTGGCGCCAATCCTCTTCAACATATACACGAATGACCAGCCCCAGGACCTGTCAAGTTTTCTATACGCCGACGACCTAGCCTTAGCTACTCAAACAAAATCGTTCGAGGAAGCAGAAGACAACCTCGGTGCTGCTCTGGAAGGCTTGGGGAAATTCTACGAGGACAATGCGCTGAAGCCAAACCCCTCCAAAACGGAGTCCTGCGTGTTCCACCTCCGAAACCGCCAAGCACAACGCACACTCAACATCACATGGTGTGGGACAAAAATTGAGCACAATGACCACCCCAAATACTTAGGCATCACACTGGACCGTGCCCTCACCTTTAAATGGAATTGCGTAAGCCTCAAACGGAAGGTGAGCTCACGCAACAACCTACTCAGGAAGCTTACGTCAACCAAGTGGGGTGCATCACCGGAAGTACTGAGGACCACAGGACTGGCTCTATGCTACTCTGCAGGTGAATTCGCCTGCCCCGTGTGGGCGAGATCTGCGCATTGCAGGGAAGTGGATGTGGCCTTAAACGACACCTGCCGGACAATCACGGGATGCCTTAAGCCGACACCGGTTTGGATGCTGTACTCACTGTGCGGTATCGCCCCCCCCGATGTGCGTAGAGAGGCTGCCTGCTCTCGAGAAAAACACAGACAGGAGACCGACCCGAGGCACCCGCTCTACAACCATGAACCAGCTCCTTACCGACTTAAAAGCCGGAAAAGCTTTCTTAGGTCTACAGTTGCCTCGCACAAGGACCCATCAAAGGAAAGGATAGACCTATGGCAGGCAAAATACCCGATGGCGAACTCCTTCATCCCCCCCAATGAGTCCCTGCCTCCCGGACACGAACTACCCTGGGCGACATGGAAGTCACTCAACCGACTCAGGACAAACATGGGCCGATGCGGAGAAAACATGTGCAGGTGGGGTTACCGCGGCCCTGCCTCCAACATCTGCGCATGTGGTGCGTCTCCACAGACCATGGAGCACCTGATGGTGTGCCCTGGATGTCCCAACACCTGCACCCGGGAAGACCTCCTCAAGGCCAACCAGAGGGGTATCGACGTGGCGGCCCACTGGGCCGTGCAAGTGTGACAGTTGCCATCGACACGACAAGAAGAAGAAGAAGCCGATTTACTCGGAAACTATAAGTACTACAGTGATGAAATTTGATGGGAATATGTGTTGTATGAACCGCTACAAAAATATGACACTAAATAGTAAAAAAAAGAATTGGGGGTGGGGCCCCCCATACATGTAACTGAGGGATGAATTTTTTTTTTTCGATGTACATACCCGTGTGGGGTATCAATGGAAAGGTCTTTTAAAATGATATAAAGTTTTCTAAAAAACATTTTTCTTAAAGTGA
This sequence comes from Plutella xylostella, assembly GCF_932276165.1. Taxonomy (NCBI): domain Eukaryota; kingdom Metazoa; phylum Arthropoda; class Insecta; order Lepidoptera; family Plutellidae; genus Plutella; species Plutella xylostella. The sequence continues at coordinate 812,496 of NC_063984.1, read as the reverse complement.
ACGGTTTTTGAGATATCAGCTCTCAAAGTCGTAAAAAGTATGTCCCCCCCCCCCTCTATTTTTATAACTACGGGGTATAAAATTCTAAAAAAAATAGAGGTGATGCATGCTAATTAACTCTTTCAACGATTTTTGGTTTGATCAAAGTATCTCTTATAGTTTTTGAGATAGGTTGATTTAACTGTAATATTATATTTGCTGCTACGGAACCCTTTGTGCGCGAGCCCGACTCGCACTTGGCCGGTTTTTTAATAATAATATTAATAATATGACATCTCACACACGTTTTATTAGTAGATGTAAGTATGTAATAAGTAGGTTTTGTGCAATTGAATTTGCTACGACTATCATTTTCTATAATTCACGATGTCGCATAAAGTATATTATTACCTTCCAACTGGCGTACCAAAAGCTCGAAGGGAAGTTCATGACAGTTTTTCAGGCAAAACGTTGAAGGTGAATGATTGCTTTTCACTGGCGGCTCCTAAATGAAAAGCGCTCCCGTGGAGACCCTCTCCAAACGTGGCGTCGCGTCGAAGCCTTGAAAACAAGCTGCAAGCCGCGGGACTTAGCTGGAGCGAGGCCAAAAATACCTACAGTCAAAGATAGGCGGAAGTGGCGGACGTTAGTGGAGACCCTCTGCACCTCTGAAGGGTGCCATAGGACTAAAAAAACAGATAATGACTGTAGAGTACAGAAGAGATCCCACTGCGACTGCCTACCCTACATCCTGCAGTTTAGGCACGCTCGGCCGCGCCTCGGTGGATAGTTTTCGGTAGTTTTGAGACCGCGGTGACTCACCTGCCTGTCACTTGCTTCCTATAATGACACAGAATTCTTCCTAGTGAGTCGGTGACTAAAACTAGAACTAAAGGAAGACAAGGGATTATGGCCGTACTGAAAGGTATGGCCAGTCAAATTACACTGCAAACTACAAGAGACATTTGAAATTTCATAAATGACTGATGAATGACTAACTGTTAATGCCCCACCTACCACTCTACAATTATTTTTGGCAAGTGCCTATACTGCCTATATACTTACAGACAAATTTCACTCTAGTGCTCAGCTTACCTAAGTTAATAAGTAGTAAAGTTTTTTCAATGAAACCATACGAAACAATCAACTATTTTTCTACGAAAAAGTTAACACAAGCGCCTACAGAAACTTTCTAAATTGTGTAAAAAGTAGTGGTTTCTTAAAAAAACAAAAACATTTAGTTTCTGAACAGAATCCGTCTCGCTTCGTGGACCATCCATCTCCCTCGTATATCCTCAATATCTTATTTTTTTTAATAATATTATGGGATATAAAGTACTGGACCAAATAAAAGATCAAATTCTGTTCTACAAATTAAAAAAAATACAAAACATTTGCACCTGCTGAAATGTTCATCTTCCGCTATGGAGTTAACTAACTATAATGTTATTTATAATTTAAACTTTACAGAGCAAAAAATTACGTAATTCTAATCAGTCTAGTTAGCAAGCAGTAACTGACAGAGCCTCACAAAAACCTCTCCCTTGTCTAGCATTCCTCCATCGAGCATGTTGAGTGTGAACAAAGAATAACTTTTGAACCGTTACCGCAATTGATGTGCAAAACTATTCGCAGTAAAAGTCAGCAACTCTGCACATGCACTTGTAAATTACACCGCGGGACTTAGCAGCAGCATGTGCCATTGCTAGCATCTTTATAAAAACAAACAGTTGGGAGGAAATGGCAATTACCCTTCTTACTCGTATATGCTATAAGTAGTTCTATAGAGCAGGCTTTAAAACATCTTTTTCAGCATCAAAAGATCTGCAATCGCACTAAAACTACTGAAAGTTAATCAGACTTTGGAGAATTGAGGTATAATGTAGTGGCATGTGTGTCGACTCTTGCTAATAAAATCTCTTTGACGTACAAGCTCGCTTTCTCGTTTTGATTCAGGAATACGGTAGGTACTTAGGTAAATCCTTTGGTAGACAAACCTTGCACATAATGTAATTTCTGAAAATCAAGAAATACCTCAGCTGAACATAAAAACTCATAAATATAGCTATTCCATCCTTCTACCAGGTTTACCAGTACGATGGTGTATGGTCACACGCGAAGCTCACATTATGCACCCTCCGCTACTTCGGACAATTAAAACTAAGGCCCGGTAATTAAACAGGTGAAGCGAACTACAGACCCAAAGGTTACTGGAAGAGTCCAGAAAAAATACCTGTTGCAAGGAAAGTTTATAAAATTAAATTAGTAAGTAATGCGAGTAGCACCTAGGCACATGAAAGGTGAATAATGTTAAAACGACTTTTAATTTAAGCGACGATGAATTTATAATTAAAGGTTGACCGCGACTTGGTAAAGTGGAAAATCAAAATAAAAGCTATATTTGCTATACAAGTACCCACCAATAACAATCAACATGGAAACCAGACCACATTTGAACCAATAATTTTGAAGCACTGAAAACGATCTTTAAAACCCTGAAATCTGCTTCTCCGACATCTTTTGATATCTTTTTAATTGTGTTTGCGTTCATCAGCCAAAAGTTAACCTTAAACCCTGTGACCGTGGAGGCAGTCGGGGGCATCGCCCGCTTCGCTCCAGTGGGCACCCACCAGCCGTGGAAAATGTAAGGTGCATGACTCTTGGACTCGGCAGGTGCCTCTCAGGTGCCCGCGACTTATGGCTAGGAAATAGAAGAGGAGGTGTATGATTGTGGTGTGTTTATTTGTGTTGCCGTTGTTAAATATTTACCTATAGCAAAGACTTACATAATTCCCCAAACATACATTCCAGTTCAAAGTTTCAGGAGAAGAGGGTTCCTGTCAAGTTTTACACTAACACTAATTCTAGTTTTGTACTAAGTTACGATACCTTTAAATTGCACCCTAAGAAGTATGAAACGAGAAAATATTTTAAGTTAGGCTAAACATATAATTATGTGATAAGTACTTGGGCCAAACATTCTTAGGTACATTGTCCTTACGGGAACGAAAAATATGGTCTAACTATATTAACCTCGGCTATTCTTTGAACATGATTTTACCCCCACGGCACGTGAGCGTTTATAGAATATAAAATTTTCTCGAATTTTAAAACCAGAGGTGGAGGAGGAGGAGGTGAGGTACTTATACCGAGCTAATGTGCCATAAAGCTAATTTGTTCTAACTCGACTAATAGTAATAACTCAACGGAGAAAAACCGCATCTCATTCACGTCACGTTACATCAATCAAACCTACCTAACTTAGTCATTGCTTACATGTTGCTTACTATGTAGCTACTCGTATATGTACAGTCAGTCTATGAAAGTTGCAGTATGCAGTATGCATCGACCACGTCCGTACCAATCCACTCTTATTACATTGAGATTAAAGCGGGAAAAGCCACTTTTCATTTTATAAAAATAGGTTACCCGCTGCCTTTGCAATTTTTTCTAATATTCAGCCGTCCAACGGTCTGTAGCAGCAGACATTAACATAATAGATATTGTAATAAATTGTGCATGAATAGTCAATGACTGATGACGATGCATGTAGCGAAGGTGTTCAATTGATGATGCTATATCGTGTTCCATATTAGGTAGGTAAGTACCTACTTGTAGTTTTGAAGATTGTGGTTTTTTAACTTACCTAAGCTTTACAAACTACATGCCATGGACACAAGATCGTCGCAGTTTATATTTATTTACTTAAAAATTTCAGAACATAGTGCGGACCTTCATAGTTCATATATAGTCTAGTTATATTTATGTTTTCACTCATAATTAATTGGTACCTACCAAAGTGGTGATTTGGTCCCTAGGTATCTAGGTAACGATTAAATCGAAATGATACCTAGGTATACCAACAAACCATGCATGACGAAGCTCGATTTAAAACACTCTGCAAATGGACTCTACAAATTATAATGCACGTTGGCTATTTTTGGAAGAAGCCGGTACTTCACTAGTTTCTTGAATATAAATAAAAGTAGAGTCTAGTAAATCAGTTTGTTCAACGTAATAGTAATATCTAGCTAGGTAATTTGTTTTTTGTATGGTTTAACAGGGATAACATGGCAATAAGTAACTACATCACATGGATCGACGTTACAGCACATACATAGAGAGCATCTTTTCACCAATAAGCTGTCGAGTATTTTGCCTATCGGTACAGATTACAGGTGAAATTAAAAAATGTAAGTACCATAAATATAATATTTAAGATTGCAAATATTGTAGGACTGTAGAATGTAGGTAGATAGCAGGTACGTCAGCCGATCGCAGTCCAGAATATTCACCCTCTCCATTCTACACTAGGCATTCTACGATGCAGTTGTTCAGCTTATCAAAGCCCTTTCCAAACACCAATAAGGACATTTCCACGTCCAAAACAGCCTATCTAAGCAGCTGCCTTTCTCCTTTCTTCCATCTTGACCTGCGGAACCCTGGCGGCCCACACAAGCCTCACCAGCTCTTTATTACCCCCACATTAGTTCGCCCGACTCTAATTACTAATTAAACTGGAGATATAATTAAAACTATCGTATTTAGTGATCTTTCGCCGCGCTGTATGGCACGGCGGCCACCGGACCGAGGAGCTCTGTCGTGCTTTCTGACTTTATAACTGTGTGGGTACCTCTATGTACCCTATCGGCGTTGGCCATCGTGAAAACATTTCTAGGTAACTTGAAGAAGCAGGGCTTTCTTTGTATGCTCTATGAAACAACATTTTCATCGGTATTCGCATTTCTGGGTCTATCTACCTATACTTTATATATTTGTTCCAGTGTCAAGTTAAGTAGAGTAACAGTTAAGTTGTACACTTATACCTATGCTAATTAATCGTTTTGCGGCTACAACCCAAATCAAGAGGGGTCATTAGGGGATTACATTTCTTCACGCTGTCAACTTGTGCTCAAATTAAGCGGTTAATAAAAGGATTTGTCCTGTTGAGTTGTTAGGCAGAGGCTTACGGTTTGGACTTTGGGACAGGGTCTGAAGATACGTAGGAGCGTGTTTTGAAACTATACAAGGCCAGAACGCAGAGGTTGGGACTGCTCGCGTATATTTTCAAATTAAAATGGTGCCATGATTTACTTGAAAGTATACAAGGCCATTACGCACTAATCGCATATATTTTCAAGTAAGTTGGGCCAAAATTATGGCTTGAAAATATACTGCAGCAGTTACCACTGCGTACTAATCGTGTATATTTTCAAGTGCCAAGCGGCAATGCGAGCACTTAAAACTATACGTGATTAGTTACCAGGTAGCCCTTTTGAATTGTTGCTCTCTCTTTCTTTCATGCGAAATAGTAATAAGTCTATTGCTTTCTAAACATTGCATCATCATTCCGCACTTGGCATTGTTTTTGTAACGTGGTTTTTGTTTACATCGTACAGTTAAAAAGAAAATTGATTTTAAATTAAATTGATAAATAGTAAAAATGATCTCTGAAGAGGGTGTAGAACAATTCATAAAAGAAAATTACGGTAAATTCAAAACTTGATGAAAAATATGTCTGTAATAGGTATGTAGGATAATACCCCGTACACTCACGAGCAATGAATAAGCCCAAGTAGCAAAAAGTCAACACCAAATGACCCCAACTTTTAAAACAATTAATTTAGAATTTGATCTAAATTTACGTTTTTAGTTGGAACTTTTTTATAAAGTACTTGTGAGTGTAGTAGGTATTACTCTTAATTCATATAAATAATAAGATATAATAATAATAAAAAATAAATAATAAGGTATTGTTACTTGCAAGTATGATTGTTATAAATATCAATTTATCAATCAAATTATAGCTTGTTCATTTTTAACATTAACATTCTATGGGTATGACAGGCAGACCAAGTAAATTGTAGTCTTGTACATTTACCGAAATAGTTATGTAAATCAGAATCAGCAAGTAGGTATAAATTATATGCGACAAGTACGTCAATCAAGCAATGTGCGTAATAGCAATGTATATTTTCAAAAATGATTCAGTAAATCCCAACTTGAAAGTATACGCGATTAGTACGCACAAATCGTGTATATTTTCAAGTAAAATATTATTTTTTTTCACTTGAAACTATACAGTGCTAGTACACTATGGGTGCGTTCTGGCCTTGTATAGTTTCAAAACACGCTACGTAGGATGAAGTCTGCTAAGCACGCTGCTCTTTTAATTAAGCCTATCTAATCCAGCTAATTATCTGCTTATCATCTTTTTATAGAAAGGGCGGATTTTTTTCTTACAATAATAAATATGATATACCTACCTAAATTTCCATATCAATGACGGTTCCAACAATGTAAACCTACGTGTGTAGTTTTGTTATGACAACGTGTATACTTAAGTATTTTCACATTCCCACTGTGATACTTATAATGTGGAGTAAGAGCAAGTTCACGAGATCTTCTATAAATAGTTGAAATGTGTTCAAACACACGGTGCTGAAGTGTGAAAAAAACTATTCTAGAGTCGAAGCTATGGGAAAAGCGCAGCAGTATCACTTCCGCAATAGTTAGGATCACGCGACTTCAGGAATTCTAGAACTTGCACCATTAGTGCATAACTACTACTTGTGCGAAATAATATAGTGGGTACAGTCAGCAACCCCTATGCACCTCACCCCATTGTAAACAGAAATAAAAGGATACAAGGATTAGATAATATAACATTATACTTACTGGTTTTACTGAATACATTCGCGAGATGGTTCAAAGAAAAAGTTCCACCTGTCATTGATATGTGATATTTCGCTGGAACTTTTTCATTGCTCGCGAGTATAGAAAGAGGCTTCTACGAGTTGATCCTCAATGTTTTACTATAATATGACAATAGATTATGGTGTTGTACCCTTAGCATAGGTTAATCATTGATTAAAACAACAATTTAATAAAAATAAGTTTATTTCTTATTCAACTGGTTCAACAATAAAATTATATACAGTCGTGTATTTACACTGTACAATTTAATTTAAACGTGTTATTTAGTAAAATAACGGACTACAGGAGTATGTTGCAAGCCGGTTGGACCCATTTGTGCGTCGATGTTAGAGAAATTATTGATTTTGTACTCACTATTATGATAATGATTAAGAATGAATGAACTGATGAACTGTGACCGCTGCTCAAGAGCTAGTCAAGGGAGTAATATGTTTTGGCCATAATATTAGCACACGCCTCCAAAGGCGTGCGATTGAGAATTAGAGTTTTGAAAAATCTTCTCAAAGCACAATGTGAAATGGTTTGATATAAACGCAAATGTATTTAGGTAACATTTAGATTGTATTTTAAAAACATAAGTTGATGACTGATATACTCACGAGTAATGAAAAAGTCCCAAGCCATTGCCGTTTCATATGCCACTGTAACTTTTTCATTGCTCGGGATCACATTCGTATAAGTAAACTAAAATATTGATGACACACCCATCAGAAACTATGGCATAATCGGGTTAATAATGGGTTAATATAACAATATTACATTGTACATGTTCAATCAGCCACATTAATTTCTGTTTTTTAGTCTCAGATACTAAATTGACAGATTCTGAACGGTTTATCAACAGTCGATTGTCCCGCGAGTAAGTGACGTATAGTGCCACAAACTTATCTGTTCCGGTGAGAGCGAACTAAATTGGTCCATATAATCTATGTCAATATGAAATTCATTAGTACAGTAAGTAATGAGGTATGGACCAATTTAGTTCGCTCTCACCGGAACAGATAAGTTTGTGGCACTATATCGTCCTATTGGCGGAACAATCGACTCTTGTTGAACCGTTCAGAATCTGTCAATTTAGTATCTGAGATTAAAAAATAGACTTTAATTAGTTCACTATTGTACATTTTCAAAGTCATCTGATTGTAAGTTTGAAAAGATACATGTGTATACCTACTGAAGCTAACCGAGCTTTAAAATATAATTCACCAACTACGTATGTAGGTAAATATAGTTTGTTAAAATCTAGCAATTAAAATGTCAAAAGTTAAAAACATAGTGATCAGAGTTAAAATGTAAAATCGGTCATGAAAATCGCAATATATTCATGTTTCATTGTATAAAAAACCTTCGCTTATCAATGGTATGGTATTTAACCTGCAAAATTGTTAATAACTATAGGCACATACATTTTATTTTGAGTCATTATTCCATGGTGTGATTATATTATTATGTATTATATATGTAGTGTATGACATGTAGTTACGTAGGTAAACTTATTTTAAGCCGATCTAATTTTAAAACATTTATCTTGTATAAATTGTCACTCACTATAAATTGGTGTCATTTTGTTGCGAGTGGTCCCTTTATCGCAACTTACCCACATATCGCCCACTTGTATATAAATAGGTAAAAAGCTGCCTACAAATTTAAATCCAAATAATTTATGCAACCCTTCGTACTTACAGAGAGACATTCAAATTACTAAATAAATGTATAATATACAATAATGTAATTGATTTCATATTCTAGCCATCAAATTATTTAACAAAAATACACAACATTTACAACCATAACATCAAAATAATGATTATTACACTTAATTATTTATACAAATATTTTTATTTTTACTCATAAAAACTGAGTTCACTTCATCGACAAAACCAGTTTGTATTTACAAAATAGTATCATCTCTTCCCGACATTATCATGATATACTGTCTTTACCGCTTTCGACAAGTATAAATGTATGGTCAGCTATAGTAATAACTTCAATTAATGCTTATTCTGTAAATCTATTGTAATGTTGTATATGCCGATTGAGAAAAAATATAGTTTTTCATGTTTACTGATTGCGATATTATCAGAGCTGACTATACACATTACCGCTTCTTATTTACACAGTCGCTAGTCGCTACTATACCGCCAAATCACTCATCAGTAATTCATTAAATACAGGGTGTTCCAAAATTGACTTTTCTTTTTCAACAGAAATGTATTTTTTCCAACAGTATGAAAAATTCAAAATACTGTCCCACAGTTCATATGCTACTATGTAGCTTTTAATATTCGTTAGCACTCACTTGCACAAAACCTTAGTCTCCACTTTAATTGCACCGGGAATGATCTGAACCTTACTCCAGTCTCTTAGCACAGTGACCCGTTTGACCCCGTCATTCGGTCCGGTTTCAGCAGTGGCTCGTCGGACCGTGTGATTGGCCCCTCAGCTTGGACAGTGACCCGTCAGGACTTACTGGTCCCCGTCGGCGTCACTGTCTTCGTCCTAGAATAGAACAGAATAGAATATGACTTTAATAAATACCGTAATAAAAATTACAACAACTAGGTACTTTTGCGCTAGGAGCAATGGACTTCTCGTCCTTATTATGTAAGATATAGAGGGCGGTGTATCAGCTTGATTATAAAGCTCTTGACTTATTTATAAATATACCATAATCTCCAACCTTGGCCAAGTCAAGCTTGGCCTCAAGTCTATGAAGCCCATGTTCTGCAATATTGAACCCTTAAATACCATTTCCGTTTTCTAGACTAATTAACCAGGCTACCTAGCCACCTACCTAGCTATCCACCCCGCTGGTCTGCGCGTCGTGCTTGCCGGGCCGGATGAGCACCAGCTTCTCCTCACTATCCACCTCCGTGTGTATGGTCAGCATCATCTTCTCATTAAAGAGGGCGGTATACCAGCTTATGATATAAATGTACTATAGCTGTTACAAATGTTGAATGCTTGTGTTGTGTATTATTTGGTTTGTGTGTTGTGTTTACCTTGTCCAAACCAGGCCATGTAGCATGGGGCGCTATTAAGACGTGACAAAAGTTCTCCGTCGCGCTCGCTCTTGAGGCTGCGCGATGTGAGTGAGCGCGATGCAAAACTCTTGTCACGTCTTAAATGCGACCCGTACTAGCCCTACAGGCTTGGTCTCAAGTCTATGAAGCCAATGTTCTACAGCGTTGAACCCTAAAATAAATGACTTTCCAGTCCCGTTTTCTAGACTATCCAGACTATCTAGCATACCTAGCTATCCACCCCGCTGGTCTGCGCGTCGTGCTTGCCGGGCCGGATGAGCACCAGCTTCTCTTCACTATCCACCTCGGTGTGTATGGTCAGCATCATCTTCTCGTCGCCCGAGTCCGAGCCGCTGTCCGTGTAGATCGATTGCGTTGATGTCGCTACCTCCTGGAAGGGAGAGTTGGAGGGTTAGCGGTTGTTTATGGGTTTTATGTAAGGGTTTGGTGACTGTTTTTGTTTATGTAGCCTGTCTTGTGTCCTGCTCTGCTAGGCAAAGGAATCGTGGTAAATGTGATTAAATTGAAAAATAAGCTGATCGTTTGTAGACGTTATGTGATTCATCAGAGAACTAATAGACATTAAAATCTGTAGGCAGTGAAACGGTCATATTTGTAGCAGAATATTGCTGTTTGTGGACACCAGTGGCCACACTGGCCACCTCGACCGGAGGGTTTGTTACATTCAAATGAGTTGTCAGTTTCTGACAATGCACAATGATGTTGACTCACAGTGATCCTCAGTGATGATCACTCGGGACACTCGCACTACATGAGGTATGAATGTATGGAGCAGTGACTCACAGTGATCCGGTTCTTGGTGTGTATGCGCACGTGCTTGGCGAGGTGGTCGGAGCGCATGAAGCGCTTGCCGCACTCGGGACACTCGCACTACATGAGGTATGAATGTATGGAGCAGTGACTCACAGTGATCCGGTTCTTGGTGTGTATGCGCACGTGCTTGGCGAGGTGGTCGGAGCGCATGAAGCGCTTGCCGCACTCGGGACACTCGCACTACATGAGGTATGAATGTATGGAGCAGTGACTCACAGTGATCCGGTTCTTGGTGTGTATGCGCACGTGCTTGGCGAGGTGGTCGGAGCGCATGAAGCGCTTGCCGCACTCGGGACACTCGAAGCGCTTCTCGCCGGTGTGAGTGCGGCGGTGGCGTTGTAGTTCGTCGGAGCGGGTGAAGCTGTAAGTTAGAGATAGAGGCTAAATTATGTGTTTAACACAGCTGAAGTGACGCAATAATGTAAATAGAAATTGGTCGGACCGGGTGAAGCTGAGGGGAGAATGAGGGTTCGTTATAAATACAGCGAGATCGGCGGTTCAGAGGCCCGAGCATAGGATTCGATACTATTTTCGAATCTACACGAAGGGTCACTTTTACCAAACGCTAAACGTATTTAAATCAAATTTTAAATACATTTTGTACTAACTGACAGACGTATGACAGGCTACTAAATACGTTTAGCGTTTGGTGAAATTCCACCTAACATATGGAAAAAACAAATGTCACTTTTGGAACTAACTTTGCCTTACATTTTGACAGTGACAGTAATTGACGATACGCAACGTTAACGGAGGATCGAAACTTGTGCTCACGACTCAGCTGTTTGGGAGCTACGTTACTACAGACAAGTTAATAGTTAAACTTATTAACACCCCACTTTTTCGGCCGATAGTTATAAACCCACTCACCGCTTGCCACAGAACAGCCAGTTGCACTGGAACGGGCGCTCGCCGGTGTGCCAGCGGAGGTGGGCTCGGAGGTGGGACGTCTTGCCGTACACCTTGTTGCAGCCGGCGATGTGGCACATGTGCTGCTTCTTGCGGTCTACTACGCGGCTGTGGGGAAGGAATAGGGGTTGTTAGTTGAATTTGCAAGGTGGAATGGGAGTAGGTTGACTCATGGTGCGTTGCGAAGGTTAAAATTATGAGACCATAATTATACCCACTCATAAAGGTAACTAAGGACTATAGTACAGATTGTTATTGTGGTCCTGTATCTATATTATAGTCCTCTAGTATCTATATGTTGTGATATCTATGTGTTGCAGATATATTACAGCCTGATTTTGTTTCATCATTAGCTATTCAGCTTAACTAATGGGCCTATTTCCTTATTAGTATACCGTTGTAGGGTGTATAGCCTATCTAATGTGTCAAACACCTTATTTCCTATTAAGAATACCAATTCTACTAACTTCTCCCCCTGATCGCAATTAGGACAGGTACAGGCGACTCTCTTCAGCACTCTCTTTCCCGTTTCCTCTCCTCTATCTCTCTCCTTCTCGCACGCGGCGGTCGTGCTGTTCTGTGCTGCGCTCTGATTGGTGCTGCTGTTGGAAGAGCTGTTTGACGGCGCCATGGTGACGACTTGCCACTTGCCGGGCTCGTTGGGGTCTTGCTGGATTTGTTGGCCTGTTGGGGAGGAGATGGTTGAGTTTTAATAAAGCCTTGGTGGGGTAAAAATACTACAAGAGGTTAAGTTGATATTTAAAAAGAGGGCGCTTTCACCATTTTCACCGTAGTGACAAACCCTTTACAAGTTATACGGACACGCTAAGTGCTTGTTCACGTTAAATTTGCGGCCGTGGTCACGAAATATAAAGGTCTAACGAAAGATTCATAAAAATATTCTGATCTGATTGTGTGATTCACTACAGAATAGTAGGTTTTAGCTATAGCGTATGTAGCCAACCATCTTACATCATATCTTAGATTGATTCACCCGCTTTCGGCTTAGTAGACCAATTTTGCAACAACATCATCATCATCAGCCAATAATCATCCACTGATGGACATAGGCCTCTCCCAAGGAGATCCTGTATACATATATATGCCAACATCCTGTATACATGTACATACCTATAGCGGCGGCGGGCGGCGCGGGCTGCGCGAGCTGCGCCAGCTGCACGCCGGGCAGGCCTAGCGCCGGCACCAGTTGGACGCCCCCGAGCTGCCCGAGGCCCGGCATCTGCTGAGAGAGGGGAGGTGGGGTTTAAACTGAGGCTTTGGGAAATATTTCAAATATTATTACGGCACTGAGGAATGGGGGGAGACGGTTAAACTAAGGCTTTGGGAAATACTTACAAGCAGAAATGATTGATTTTGTAATTAAACCATTTATTTTAACTGTAGTTAGTTTAAGAAACACTGTATTTTTTCTTTACCAATAATTAATAAATAAAAATGTTATCAAGGAATCTTTGCCGTGTACGAACCGATTTATCTATACACAAGGGGCGTGTTTTACGTGAGAGAATAAATGATTATAATATGAATGTGAAAAACGCGTGGTAAATAGTAAAATTTTATCTACATAAAATAGGTACTGAAATAATTAAATAACAGCCACAAATTATAGTACACCGACAGGGCTAAAACAATTTCAAAATCAATTGTGTACAGCATCGATTCGAAAATTTGACTATCAATACTACAACAACTATAACAGCTAACAGCATTCTACCAGCTAGATAAGACGACCACTACAACTGCAACAAAAGGATGGTTAAAAACTGCTACAGCGCTACAAAACGAGACATTACACAATATACCACAATCACAGTACTATATACGGTGGCAGCTATCAGGGCTATTAGCACAGGGCGCATTTAAGACGTGACATAAGTTTTGCATCGCGCAGCCTCAAGAGCGAGCGCGACGGAGAACTCACGTCTTAAATGCGCCCCGTAATAGCTCTTCTCATCAATAGCTAAACTCGACAGCGGCCGTCACACTGACATCTGTCACACTGACAGCTGTCACCCACCTGCACCAGGTTCCTGACGTCGTTGCCGGCGGGTATGACGGTGAGCTGCTGCAGGGGCGCGGGCGCGATGTGCGCGTCCGTCTGTATGGGCGCCGAGACCGCCTTCCGAGTGCAGCGGGGAAACAGCGGGGACTAACTAGGTAACACGACCACTACAACTTCAACAAAATAATGGCTAAAAACTGCTATAGTCCTACAAAACAAGGATAGAACACAAAATACCACAATCACAGAACTATATACGAATTAGTTTTTCTGTAATGTTGTACAATATTAGTAACTAAATAAATATACGGCGGCAGCTGTCAAATCAATAGCTACAGCATTCTACTAGCTAGATAAGAAGTCCAAAAATACGGAAACAAAAAAATGCTAAATTCTACCATGGTGCTACAAAACAAGGACATTACACGATATACCACAATCACAGTACAATACCTACACAGCGGGAGCTGTCAGATCAATAGCTGTCACCCCGACAGCCGTCACCCACCTGCACCAGGTTCCTGACGTCGTTGCCGGCGGGTATGACGGTGAGCTGCTGCAGGGGCGCGGGCGCGATGTGCGCGTCCGTCTGTATGGGCGCCGAGACCGCCTTCCGAGTGCCGCGGGGAAACAGCGGGGACTAACTAGGTAACACCACCACTACAACTTCAACAAAAGAATGGCTAAAAACTGCTATGGAGCTACAAAACAAGGACGGACGATATACCGCAATCACAGAACTATATACGAATCAGTTTTTCTGTAATGTTGTACAATATTAGTAACTAAATAAATATACGGCGGCAGCTGTCAAATCAATAGCTACTAACAGCATTCTACTAGCTAGATAAGAAGTCCAAAAATACGGAAATAAAAGAATTGCTAAAAACTGCTACAGCAGCGCTACAAAACAAGGACAGTACATACACAATACCACAATCACAGTACTATATACAGTAGCAGTTGCTGTCACACTGACAGCCGTCACGCTGACATCTGTCACGCTGACAGCTGACACCCACCTGCACCAGGTTCCTGACGTCGTTGCCGGCGGGTATGACGGTGAGCTGCTGCAGGGGCGCGGGCGCGATGTGCGCGTCCGTCTGTATGGGCGCCGAGACCGCCTTCCGAGTGCAGCGGGGAAATTGTAGGGGGGGTTAGCGAGAGGGGTGTGGTAGCCCTTGTTAGTGGGGTAAGGGGCGGTAATAGGGTTAGTGTTGCGTAGCGGGGATTTTAGTTGGATGATATCGGTTTTGCTGCCATTTTAAATACTCTATCTATCGATAGCTGACAGGTATTTTGACACATAAAAAGTTGCATTCTGTCAAAATCGTAAGAAAGTAACTATCAGCTATCGATAGACAGAGATATTGAAACTGGCAGTTACTGGCAAGTAAAGTCAGTTGCATAAACATGTAGACACTTTTGTACACGCTACAGAAGTGTATTACGCGTTTATAGGGCTGATTTTTTCACAGGTAAGGTATCTCACAAAGGGAAAATCGTTTGTTAGATATCAAAATTAAGCACCAGCTACCGTGTTAGTTGTAATCTTGTAATGAAGGTACAGTAGTTTAGTGACTTACTTGTAAAGTGATGGTGGCCGGGGTGGGGGCTTGACTAGACGGCGCCTGCGCCTGTTGCTGGAAGAATAAACAAACAAAGATTGAGAATTGATACAGGTGTCATAATATGTAGATAAGTACTTCGTTTGGTCGTAGTTTTCCAGTGCTTCCTACTCATAGTGGTAAGTCTTTTTTCTATGTAGTTGAAAAAAGGTCTATCCCATCCTTAAATAGATAGTTTTGAAACGCTTTTTGAGAGAGGCTTATTTTCAGTAACCCTCCAAACAATTCGAACTTGGACTGTCTCTGCACAAAAGATCAACGGGAGAAATTAAACCATGTTGTTATTTATGAAACAATAATTATAGTTACCTGTAGGTTCGCCAGAGAGGCTATCTGTATCTGCTGTATTTGTCCGGACGGAGTCAGTACATTGGCCACTTGTGGTTGAGCTTGCATCTGAAATTAAGAAAAAAACAGGTTTTTGTATTACTTGTACCATGTGTCCAAGCTAAGTGCTAGCAACAACGCCTTATACTAGGGATAAAAGAACGGTGTTTTCTGATACACTTTTAAATCCCCTTGCAGGTGGGTGAAGGGCGGGTGATATGTTTAAAACCGATCGATGCTATTGGTTAGCCTAGCGGGCTATGCGGTTCCGTCTCTATTCGTCTATTTGGGCAGGGACCAAATCATATCATTCCTTTACAAATTAAACACTCAAAAGATCGCCATATTGATCAATATTTCTATCGAAGAATACAACCTCCTGAGCAGAGAATCGATATAATGGCCGCCATTTTGTAAACATATTGACAATACCTGCTGGTAGAGCGGCAGGGTGAGCGTGTGGTACATGGTGTGTCCGTTGGCGGACACGGGTACTTGCACCGCCACGCCCCGCCTGGGAGGCAGTAACACTGGTGTGAAGTAAGTCACAATACCTGCTGGTAGAGCGGCAGGGTGAGCGTGTGGTACATGGTGTGTCCGTTGGCGGACACGGGTACTTGCACGGCCACGCCCCGCCTGGGAGGCAGTAACACTGGTGTGAAGTAAGTCACAATACCTGCTGGTAGAGCGGCAGGGTGAGCGTGTGGTACATGGTGTGTCCGTTGGCGGACACGGGTACTTGCACCGCCACGCCCCGCCTGGGAGGCAGTAACACTGGTGTGAAGTAAGTCACAATACCTGCTGGTAGAGCGGCAGGGTGAGCGTGTGGTACATGGTGTGTCCGTTGGCGGACACGGGTACTTGCACGGCCACGCCCCGCCTGGGAGGCAGTAACACTGGTGTGAAGTAAGTCACAATACCTGCTGGTAGAGCGGCAGGGTGAGCGTGTGGTACATGGTGTGTCCGTTGGCGGACACGGGTACTTGCACGGCCACGCCCCGCCTGGGAGGCAGTAACACTGGTGTGAAGTAAGTCACAATACCTGCTGGTAGAGCGGCAGGGTGAGCGTGTGGTACATGGTGTGTCCGTTGGCGGACACGGGTACTTGCACGGCCACGCCCCGCCTGGGAGGCAGTAACACTGGTGTGAAGTAAGTCACAATACCTGCTGGTAGAGCGGCAGGGTGAGCGTGTGGTACATGGTGTGTCCGTTGGCGGACACGGGTACTTGCACGGCCACGCCCATGCCGCCGACTGGCGCGCGCACTGCCACGCCGCCTCCTGGGGGGGAAATAATGTTGTGAAGTGGAGGAATAGTTGTCAAGGGTCATTCATACAGGATTCGTTTTATCGTATACGTTGTCTATTCGGCACTGAAGGTCACTCTATAAGACGAAGCACACATTACTGACCGTGTGCTGTAAAACGGATGCTGTTTGAATGAACCCTTACTTGTCTAAGACATTTCCATATTTATAGAACCGAACAGAACGACAAAGACCGAACGGTCGTTACCACAATTTTTTATAGAAACCTTTATTATTTTGTAATCGTTAATTGAACTGAAACGGCTGTCGACACGTCATATAGGTAATGTTTGTAAAAATACAATATTCTGATGTAACACGGCAGTGTACCAAAGTGGAAACAAATACAATATGTGCTGCAATACACTAAACCAATGCTACGATGATTAGAATAATTAGTCAAGTTTATAGACTAATGTGGTATGAAAAAGCTGAAATAAATATAATTTATACCAAAAATAACCATGTCACTTAGTCTATAAAATTGCAAATTATAGTGATGTGCGTATGAGGTGAAAAGTGAATATCAAAAGCAGGTTGTTAAATGCTGGCAAATAAACAGAGGAAACACAGCTTGGGAAAGATTTCTTTTGTGGAAACGAAACAGGCACTATAATCCTCTTTAAGGCCGGCTCCATACGTTGGCCCCAACGCTCGTACCAACGTTGGACTGCAAATTGGGTGAGGCGTACATACGTTGGCTAATAAACTAGTTGTGTCCCGGCAGGGCCAACGTAAAGATGTCCGATACAGAAATCTTAACTGCTCTGAGGCGATAAATATGTGCTCATTAATGATTCCCGCTTTTTTGAATCTTCAATTGAGAAGATCATGCCCATCTTCTGTTGAATGCTGCGCCATGCATCAGCTAATACATTTTGATTTTTATGTTCCTTTCGAGTTTCATCTCATATTATTGGATGTGCTTGTTGTTAAGTTCAATAAAATTTGTAACTTTTTAATTTTTCCATAAAGGTGATGATTTTGTGGATGAGAAATCCATTCTCGCTTGACGTCCGCACTCGTTGCATGTTGCAAGAGCACTGAGCAAAGCGCCAACGTGTGGGCGTGACCGCCAGCGTTGGCGCAGATTCCTTTGATAAAACCGACACGAGCCGGCCAACTACCAACACTCGCCCCAACGTTGGGGCCAATGCAATTTTCTAGATCCATACGTTGGACGAGTAGCATTGGGACCTGCGTTGGGGCCAACGTATGGAGCCGGCGTAAAAATAAATAAACAAGCGTAGAATTCAAAATAAGAACCATCCTCACACAGAAAAACATTCGAAATTTCAAATATCCACCAAAGAGGTTAGCCACCAACGTTGTCCCCACAAAAGAAAAGAAAAATTCAAATAAAGAATGTTCAGCAAGAAGTCCGACCCACCTTGCCCTTGCGGCGGGCTGCCCTCGCTCTTCACCTCCTTGCTCTTGCCCTCTCCGCTCTGTATCTGTATACTCGACGCCATATTCGAACTAGTCGGTATCGTGATCGTCTGGCTTGACGGCAGTTGTATATTCTGTATCGACGAGGCCGGTATCGAGATACTGGTCCCTTGACTCGACGGAATCTGCAGGTTTTGTATTGACGACGCCGGGATGGATATATTCGTGCCCGGGATGGTAATCATCTGCTGGTTAGCCCCGGTCAAAGCGCTTAGAGGGAAGGATATGTTAGTCCCGGGAATGGAAACCGTTGGTTGCTGCTGTTCGGCTTGAGAAGGAAAACCACAGATTAGTTACAGTAGTGGAAGCAAGGCATGCGGTAGGGACACAGTGATGTCGATAGATGAGAGACAGGTGGGGTGAGGGTATGAGAGCTGAGGCAATAATTAAGCATACTGACTTCATTATTATGAATGTATATTAATGATGGAATTATAAATTGATGTTTATTCTAGAAATTAAGTCACTTTGATGTTACTCTGTGTGCATTTATCTTTTTGCCTCAACTTTCATTCCGCTATTTATTAAAAGGCAATGAGTGAATTAATGATGGTGACTATGCAGTGAATCTGATTATGAAGCAGCTATTTTTAAAGCTGTTTTATTACAATAATTTTATTTTTTTTAATTATATAAATATAAATCATTAAAAATAAATTGCTTCATATAATTTAACGTATTTACATTGTAAGGGAGAGGGCCATCGCGGTCACTTTAAATCTGACAGTTGCCTCACGGTACCATGTCTATTGTCTATAGACTTAGATTTAACAAGCTAGACGTCAAGTCTGTAATTTATCTCATCACATCTGTCAAATGTAATGTTACAGCAACACACGTTTTAATATTTTCATTATTTGGATTTGCCTATTCTGAAGCAAATAATACATAAATACTTTGTTCATTCAAGATGTTTTTTTTTATTATTTATAAAGCACTAAATTTAAGTTTGATTGTTTCAGAATCGCTCATATTAAGACAGCATTAGTGGTGACAAATAGTCATGGTGAAACTAAACTACTAACTGTTTTTAAAGTATTCTAGGAAGAACATTAGCCAAACCCAAGCGTTGTGAAAGTTTTATATATTTAACTAATGGAAGTCGAGTCTGTTAATAAATGATTGCAGTGTCGTAACTTGAGAGCATACCTACAGTGTATTTTGAAACTTTATGTTTACATATAGTATAGTGCTGTGAATGTATGATTGAATGAGTGCGTAAAGTTTGCGCAACTAAAGGACTATTTTGAACAATAGAAAAATTAAAATCACAATCTAAGAACGTCAATGCTACACAGTCAATCTAATTTAAATTTTACATAATCTTATAGTACTTACACCAAAACTACTATAGTAACTACAATGAATGAAGTTACAGAAAAAAACTAGAAACGATTCACTACAGCACCACATGACATTAGTGGTTCACATCACAGTTCTGCAGCGCTGCCTATATTTGAATAGTAGGGGGTACGTGAAGTGCACGTCAAGTAACATCGCACTTTAGGCTATGAGCGCAAAACTATTTAATAAGTACCTTATTCGAATGCTTACGAACTTAACGCACGGGCTTCCACTTTCAATTCAAATGCTGACATGATCCCATAATTAACCGTATTTAACCTACCGACGACGCAACATCTCACAGTAATTTCCGACTCTACTCCGCAACAATAAAGTCGTTAGTTACCTGGCAAGTGCATGACGTTCTGCAGAAACCCGGCTGGTAGGACCGGCGTGCGCACCAGCTGTCCGTTCACGAGCGACACTTGCGACATGCCGGAGAAGTTCTGGAATGGAGAGATTAGATATTTTAAAAAAAATGAAAGGAACGTTCCCGGGAGGAGGGATTTTATACATTGACACATGATACAGGACATGAAAAATACATGAATTATAGAGATTGTTTGTATGTATCGATAAAATATTATTTAATCGAATTATTTGCGCTGGAATCGCATATAACTATTTTGCTGGCTTTGCATCTTCATACGTTTTCTGGTGTGAAATGTTTCTCTAAACAGATTTACAATTAAAACATTTAAAAGCCGTAGAATTAAGTGGTTCAGAATAACCCATTGAGTCACCAACACCCATTGCAACACCCTGTAGGTATTCCCGACAACACCCTGTACATACCTGTGCCTGCGCGGGTATGAAGAGCGCGTCCTGCCCGTCCACGGTGACGGCCTGCATGCCGCCCACGCCGCCCACGCCGCCCACCACGCAGCCGCCGTACATGCCGCCGCCGCCCTAGGGTACACAAATGAAGATAGGTTAGTTTCGTTATTGTAGCTATGTAACAGATTGAGAGGATCCTACAGAGTGTCGAGACTGTAGGTCTGGCAGACCAGTGCCATAGAAAGTAAGATTTGGGATTTTTTCTCCAGCCTTGACTTGACTTTTGTTTAGCAAGCTCTTGCAACTTAATGCGTCATGTGCAACTTTACGGCCATCTCGAGAGGCGGTCTGCACATTTCATTGGTAAAACAAGATAATTATACATGGTGTTACAAAAAGGGTATAATAAGCCGAAACCTACATTTGCAGCATATACAATGCCGAACGCTCTAAGCCCGAAAATAATTATTTCCATAGAAATTATGTTGATCACGTGACTTTTTAACCGACTTCGAAAAAAGGAGGAGGTTACTATGAAGAATGACTTTTTTTCGCGAACTTTGAAATTCTGATTTTATTTTCGGGCTTAGATATACCACGCTGCACATGTAGGTTTCGGCTTAGTGTACCCTTTTAGCAACACCTTGTATAATTTCAAGTGCAATAAGTGTAAATGAAGGTACCTGCAACATCTGCGGGTGTATCTGCAGCAGCGGCTGCTGCTGGTAGGTGGCGCCGCCGTCGTTCACCACGCCGCCACCGCCGCCTAGTAGCGACTGGAGCTGCTGCATGGATATCACCTGGGAAATGGAATGGGGATGGTTTAGTAGTTTAACTTTGTGGGTTTAACAGATTCGAAAAATAATTTTAAATAGTAAAAGTCCCATTTCCAAGTCAATGAACAACACGTCCCCGGATTTATAACAGATGTAGCTGGTCCCTTCATCATCAGGGATCGCTATTTTAAAAACTCCGCCTGTATACTTTTAGGCGCAGGCCACCGTACTTACAAATCAACTGAAATCTCGAAATAAAATCTGTATATACATACAATGAGAAGTGGCAGGATAAGGAAGGCCGAGGACAGAGTGTTGTGGCGTTCCTTGCCAGAGGCTATGTCCAACAGTGGACGATTAGAAGCTGATGGTGATGGGCACTTTTTACTCTGGTTAAAGATCATAATAGTATTACCTGTGGTTGTTGTACTTGGATGCCATTGGGCACGGTGTTGGCCGCGTTGGCGATGGCGGCTGTCAACTCATTTCCCTGGAAAATGCAATGTTTAGGTTAGTAACATCAATTATATCACTACAAAATGCATCTTGGTACATATCCTCTATCTCAAGTCTGTTAAACTAAATGTTTTAAGCATACAATAAATCGCATTTAGCGAATGCTATCACAAAAAGATTGCCAGAAATTGTAGCCAGATCAAAGAGGAAAACAAAATCATTAGTTTTTGCGATTAAACCTAAATAAAAGAATCAACCCTACTTACAGTCAATCCCTGAGCCCTCAGCTGTTGCACAACAGCAGAACTGATAACCCTGAGCTGTGGTTGCTGCGTCTGTTGTAAATACTGTTGCTGTATCGCAGCCAGCGTGGCCGGGTCGCCCTGCACTTGCTGTATTAATTGCGCAGTCTGCTGCTGCTGCGCTTGGTGTTGAGCTTGTTGCTGCGCTTGGTGTTGTTGTTGCGCTTGTTGCTGAGCTTGTTGTTGTGCTTGTTGTTGAGCCTGTTGCTGGGCTTGTTGCTGTTGTTGTGGACCTGGAAATTGATGGATGGAAACGTCAATATAATATTCTAATTTTTTTAGGTTTCGGTACAGAATCTGATTTGAAGCTATGTTGGCCTGTCTATTGTGATTGATCGGTTCTCAACACATAAGTGTAATGGCATTGTCAGCTTCAAAGAATGTGCATTTCTAACATCTGTGGATATTTGTGAAGGAATCCCAAAAGATACACTGGTACACACCATACAGATATACACCATACAGACGGCACTGTCTCAAGATTGTCTCCTAAACTAACTAGTCGAAGCAATAAAAAGTTATAGAGGGAAATGTTTTGGATACCCTGCAGTGGATAGGCTGATGATGATGATGTCTCTACCAGTTACAAAGGAAACTTGAGTGGCTTACTAAAGTGCTGCTGCTGCTGCTGCTCCTTGTCCTGCAGGTCGGGCCCCATGCTGGAGGCGCCGAGCCGGCTGCACGTGGCCGCCAGGAGCGCCAGAGGGGACTGGGAGCCGTCCTGGGAACGTGAAATTTTATGTTATGAGTCCTTTGACATGTGCATAGATTGGACAGCTGCATGACGGTCGAATGGCGTAGTGGTTAGTGGCCCTGACTGCTATGCCGAAGGTCCCGGGTTCGATTCCCGGCTGGGGCAGATATTTGTTTAAGGACAGATATTTGTACTCGGGTCTTGGGTGTTGATATTTATATTTAGTATCTATCTATCTATGTATTTGTGTAGATATATCAGCTGTCCGACACCACATAACACAGGTTCTGCCTAGCTTGGGGTCGGATAGCCGTGTGTGAGATGTCCCCACATATTTATTTATTTATTAGGGTGCATGCTATATTTTACAAAGTATAGTGGGATGGTTATTGGGAGATAGGAGAGAACTTGTGATTGGACTCACAAGTCAGTCGCAAGTTAATGTAACATTCATTGAAAGCTTGTTTTTAAAGTAAGCAAGTTTTATATTGTGTAGGTTTGATGCTATAGGAAGAGAATACTGGTATCTGTGTCTATTATAGTGATAAACTAATTAGTAAATGATTTTTGCAGACATTTCACAATCAACTTTAGCACTATAGCATTAAGTCCACCTATTGTACACTTATGTTATATTTGAGCAATAAAGTATTAAATAAATAAATAAATATAGTTTCATTGAATTAATATTTTATTCTTTTATATTCACATTTAATAATGCTTCATTGGATTACCATAACTAAATAAAAGAACTTTTAAACCCATATCACAGTTTTAAATTAACCAGTTGAATCCCATGAAATCAGACCAATTAAAAATGTTTTATCTAAATGTTTAATGAGCTCATTCATTAGCTTTCTTCACTATTGTCTATTTAGAGTTGAAAATCGTGTAAGCACAGAAGCAAAATAGAAGTTGGAATGCCAGTATAGTCACCAAATATCTACTAGTTAGTAAGGTAGGTGCATTAATGCAATGGTGCTTGGTACTAGATTGCACCAGCCGCTTCGCTTCGATCGTAATCGAAGAGAGCGACTGCACCACCGCGGCATATTTCACACAGGTAGGCTTCATGAAAAGTAAAATAAGTTTGAAACTTCCTAGTTTGATGCTTAAAATATATTTTATGTAGACCGTGTGAACTTTACTTACTTCGATTTTAAAATTATCAACAACCATTGAGTAGTTGTAAACCCAATCCACTAGCACTAGACACCTATATTAATTAGACAAGAAACAAATGTGCCGAAACTTAATCAATGCAAAGGAAAAAAAATAATTAAAACTATTCAAAACAAAACGTTAGTTTACCAACATGAATGAATGAATTAATTGTTGACATTGACATTTCACCGGAACCGGAAAACTATTATTTAATTATTTTGTGACATTTTTAACATTCATTCTCGTTTCCGTTATTTTGGAAAAATCGTTCATCATTCAGTCGTCTATGTTTTGGAAGTGCTGTGTGTGAGTAAAAGTATAAATATACGCATCAGAAACTGGTGAACTCGTGGTATTGTTTTCAAAAGTTATTATATACTTGTGGTGTTGAGCTTTATTACATTTACATCATAGTTGGGAGTTGGGACTACTACCACCGACACGCCTTTTCCTAACGAGTGCCCCGAGTCGCCGCGTCGCATGCAAGGCCGCTGCCGCCCTTTGATCCACCCACCTCAAATCGCGTGACTGATTTTTATGCAGATGGTCCGCATATAAGTGTATCAGAGTGTACATTTGTGGAATTTTAATAGGTTCAAACGTTCTTGTTTGTAGATCCGAATGTACTGTAAAGGTTAATGAAGCTAATCGAAACTTTATTATTAAGTACGAGCACTACGAGCTAACATAAAATGGCGACTATTGTTTCATATTACGATTTGTCATGTCTCAACAATTAAATTAACTGATATTCAACGTCTTCAACAACTACTGTAAGATAGTACGGTGTTTGTGATATGTATGTTTTTGGCTAGGGAGTTGCTTATGACGCGGTCACAACCTCCTGCGTGTGGCCTGGCGGGCCCCACACGGTCGGGGCCGCGTTTGCCCCGCCCTCCCCCTGCACAGATAGACACAAGACGCTGCCCGCTAGCGTCCAATTTGTTACACAATAACACTGATTCCTTTCACTTTTCACTGCTTACCTTGCAAGATTTGTCCTCGTTTATAAATTCCACTTCTATTGTAGGGGGCTCAGACGACATTATCTTCTAGGCACTTGTGATCAAAAGTATTTCTTTGTTCAAGTACAGAACGCACCATCGTCACGACCGGCCGCCAAAGAGCGGCGAGTGAACTGACAAACGAAATCACACGAACGCGATCGGCAACATTCGGAGGTCCGCCTCCTATCCCAGTCGCTTATCTACAGTATTTATTTGGTTTATCAGACTACTAAAGACATAAACTATATAAAAAGTGGTATCGAATGATTGAAATTATATTTCCTCTTCATTGACAAATTTTCCCAGGTTGACACTCGAGAGAAATGATTGAAATGAGCATTTTAATGATTGCTTAAATTGTTTCTATCTCGCTCGGACAGGGACAGGTCTTGATTATTGGTAGGCAGCAGCTGCACTTCTCTCCTCCTCCCGCGTCGCGGCTACGGGCGCCAAGCACCGACACCCGATAATAATAATTGGAAGTAGGAAGGACGTAATAATGGGTGTATAACCTCGCGCCCGCGGCCTCCTTGGGCGGGCAAAAAATGCACACATGTTGTGGTGCGCGGGCCGTGGCTGCTAACAAGTGTGCAGCTCCGTTAATAAATAAACACTATAATGTAATTATAATGCTCTTTGTTCATTTATTTGGTCAATTTAGGGTAATGGGTAACAGAGGGCTGTGATGATGTCTTTGCTGATGGCCAGTTACTTCAATAACATTATTTTTTTTTATTTATTACCTTTCACTTTCCCTGTATCTTAGATAGTTATGCATCTACTTATCATAAACTTGTTAGGTTTAATCATGTACTTGATTAAAATTTAATTCTTTTTGGTTAATCGTTAATACATTGCAGTAATTTCAATATTTTGGCTGGAGCATGCAATTTCTGCGATTAATTCTGGACTGGTTCGGTGAGAAAGTGAAAGTCGAACCACGTTTTGTCATGCCAAGCGTCAGCCTCATCGCCCCAAGTCCATTATGCACGAATGAGCAACCGCCCCGAGAGAGCGTGTGTCCCCGCTTAATTATCTTATCCCATGTTCAAACAATTTTGAGCCCTGTGATATTGAATTAAAGCTGAATATAGTAACACAATCTTGACTGTGAATACAAATATCTAGCAAAACGGTGTCTGCTTGGGCTGTTGTACGATTTGCGTTCATACACACTTTATAAAAACGTTTTATTTTCTAGTGAGCTAACTAGCCACTTAAACCTTTTTGTCGGTACTGTAGTCTACTATGGGTGTACCAGTGCTCCTATCTTCATTGTCTGACCCGGCATGCGTAGACGTTTAACGTGGTGTTGTTTACTTACATATTTAATTAGCCTGTAAATAAAAAAATATGATGTCATAATCATAACATCGTATGGGTACATACATACTTTGTAGTTTCACTAGTTGTAGCACTATAATTGTTATTTTATTTGTCTTATATCACAATTTGTGTACAATGAAATTATTTTGAATAATACCTAATTAGCAAGCATAACTTCAATAAAAATCACGAAATATTTTGTCAAAAGAAGACGGCTATTCGACCAAATTTGTCAGTTAAAAAATTTAGACTCTCATTTTATCATAAATATAAAATCATATTTCTACAAGGAAAACAAAAGGTCAGCAGGTATGGAAACATTACCCGTTATAATTTATAGTATTTAATTATCTTATATCAGCAAAAGTTAAACACATTATAGGTAAACAAAATCGCTATCGGGACGGGTATAGACTTTAACATCGGAAAAAATGGTTGCAATGATTTAATTTAAAAAATATTACATACTTTTCTGTACAAAATAATTAAGCACATATTCTAAAACTAGATGATGAACTGTCAAAGAGTCTAGGATGTTAAGCGGAAGTGAAGGTGGGCGGTTCGGACTGCCCGTGCCACCCGCCTCTCCTGTATTGGACACGCCCTTACTCTCATGATGCATCTCTCATTATCTTTCTTATATTCAATGTTATTTTATAATTACTCAAGTCAATAACATCACAATCGTATAGCATGTAGTAGACCAAGAGTTACAAGATCCTTTCAATTGAACACAACATGCAATACAAGGAAAAGGGATGCTTCATCGTGTTCACTGCACTCTGCCCCTGAGCTGAAGTCCCACTTCAACATTTATTTCATAGTTTCTCGTGTATCTAGAATTATAGCTAATAATGTATAAGCATAACATAAAGTACTGTCACGTAGTATATTTACCTATACTATGGAGTTCCTAATTATATGTCTTGTATACGCAATAGGTGCATACTGCACTATTCAAGCAGTGTGTAGTTATTTTCGTCTCAAGAAAAGGAGGTGGGCTATTACTTATATAGCTATAGTGATTGCAACATAATAATATCGCATCCATGTCGAAAACTATAGACCCATAAATTATAAGATAATTGTAAAAACCTCAAAGATTCAACCTAGAGAAAACAGTACCTATAACAATAAAACCATCAAATTTTTACCAATAACGCCTGAAGAGGGAAGGCAGGCACTGTTGGAGAATCGGCAAGTAGCCTACCAGACCTAGCCAACTCAGAAGCCCTTGAAATCTGCGCTCGCACGGCGAGTGGCACACGGGAAATTGTTTCAATATCAGGGCAGCATGGATTTTCCCGATGGTACAAGAGATCAGTGTTTGAAGCAGGCCAAACCATTTTGCTACCGTGCACTCTTTAGAGACGATCGGAGAGCTGTTGGCAGACAACCTGCTAGATTCTGATGGACAGCTGACATCAGCAAGGTTGCCGGAAACTGCGGAAGAGAGCAGCACAGGACAGAAACATTTGGTTCAATGTTCGAACAATCAGTATTCATCATATTGAAAATTAAGGAAAGTTTGTAGAAATCCATTTTCTCGATGAAAGTTCCATCCAAAATAGTTTGTGTGATCATGTGCAATGCTGAACGTCGTATGAGCCCTTAACATCTTTGTATGAGGAGAGATCAAATCGATCAAGCCGAAATTAGTAAATATGTGGTATATAAATATAGGTAAGTAAATACCTATATCCACCAATCAATTCATCATAATCATCATCATCATAAGTAGTTAAAAAAATTTTTTTTTATAATTATTAGAACTACCTAGGTAAGTTTCCAGTTCAGTTATCAACTACCTAAGTATTAATTTATTAAATACCTAGCTAGCCATTTTAATTTTATAATTAAACTGTTAACTGCCAAATTACTATACGACAACATTACCACAGTCAACACTATCCCATACACATACTATTTAGAAATAGGCACATACATAACATATCTACAACTCTCGGCTCATTAAAATTTTCGTGTATCAAAATTTACAATGATCCGGAAGTATAGTGAGCCCACCCACCGCCCGCCGGCAGCGTGGCCCGCGGGGGCGTAACCGCCGCCCTACGCCACTACGTTCCAACTGCCACAATAACACCGCAAAGTTTTTCCCGCCATCTAGGTGCTTGTTTTATTTTTAAACGTGTGGAATAGTTTGTTGAAATTGACTTATGTTGTTTTCTTGAGTCTGACATAACTAAGTATAATTTATTTAAAAAACTACCTAATATAGTTTTTGAAATAAAATCTGATTTAATATTTATTAAAATCCACTATAATTATGTAAACAAGGTAGTTTTCTAATACCTCATTAAAAAGGAAACAATTTGGTTGGAATAGTTTGTAGTTAGTGTTTATTATATTAGTAGTAAAAACTATGGAGCTGTCGAATCTGACATCACTAACGTTTGAAACGGAAACGGAAGTAACGGAAATGTGAATGAATGATTCCCATTTTGTTTATTTTTAGCGCCAAAACTCAAAAACTAACTAAACAGCCTAACTGTGTTCTGTGTTTTCGTTCTAATCGTTCTTTAGACGTAAACAATTAATTTAATAAAGAGTAATGGAGTTGGGCTTGGGGTAAGAGTGGAACCTAGAGTAAGGTTAGTTTTTGCTTGTTTCAATGACAAGATTGTTTACAGCTGCTACTCAAGATAGCGAGTCACACATAAATAAAATGCAGCTCGTAATAGTGGAAGAATCGTGGGAATACCCCAAGACTGGAATGGTTGTGTCACAACCTCTATGCTTGGGAAGACAGGAGGTTAGCCTATGTCACACAACCAACTTATAATAAAAAAATATTTAAAACTATATTTGCTCATGCCGGGATTCGAATCCGGGACCTTTCACACAAGTGAACAGCGTCGCCTTCGTTAATTTGATCAAAAAATAATATAGATGAACTCAATATTAAATTTATTATTGCTTTACCTAGGTAAACGCTCCTGTCTGAATAAACTTAGCAACTACACGCGAGTGCGACTGTCAACTTACTTGTAGGAGACTTGGTGATTCCTTACAACAAAGCTACGGCACACCTTAATAAAGACAATCGTGCAGGTACTTACCTGACTGTCGGATATATGTGAAAGGTAGGCAGAGCAGTGTTCAAAGGAAAGGAAAATTATCTTTCGTGCACATCCTAGTCCCTACGTGCACCCTAACCCATCGAAATATGCACTTGCACAGCGCGGCAAATTTAAAGCCTTTAAAGTCTTCGGGCGCCTTGTGTACAGAAGTTTTATTAGACTAGTATTATTCTCATAGATTGACCTAATTTTGACAGTGTGGCAGATAGAAAATACGGTTCGGTGATCTAGCTAGAAAATAGCCGGCGCCAAACAGAACTGGAAAATTTACATGAACCTAACAGGAACTGGATTCAATCTCTGGATACTTACTGTTGCGTCAAAAAAATACCAGTAACTTTTTAGCCGTTGCAATATTAGTGCTGTGCACTCTACGATAGTTTTGTATTTTCCTGCAATAATCCTTATGGGATCCATGGTAAATGAAGAATGCAGATTACTTGAGGCCAAACTATTTACTGAACCAAATTACATTTTCTTAAGTGTGTTCTAAGTGACGGGCGCGAGACGACTAGCGTCTGCGCATTGTTCGCTACTGGAAGTTACTAGAAAGCTGACATTGCAAAACGTGACTATAACATGTGTCGCTACATCACTTCCCCCGTTTTTCAAAATTTTTGTCAAAAATTTTCAAGTACAATACGTAATACCTATGTTACAAAAGCCTCTCTTACGGAGCTTTAAACTTGAAACATACAATATCAAACAAAACAGAAATCACAAAATTACATTTCAATACTGATACAAAATTAACAAATCATACTTATAAATCACACAATAAACCACTTGGTAAAACTACGTAGCACTATGTTCACTCGCGACGCGCTTATCACATTCCGCTGACCGTGCAAGATGAACGCGGCTACCTCGGTTCTGCGAATCCGACCTCGTGTGTGATTGAATCATGTGGGAATTTCCGATCTAAAAATAGCTTCTTTCGTTGCATCTCTCATCCATCCTGGCGGGAACTTCCATGAGGACCCTCGAGTGAGCCTCCGCGTGGGTGACCAGTCCACTATGCTCCAGCTCGGCAGCCTCGCAGCGATTACCGCCCGTTGACCTGCCGTCGTGAACGCGCAATCGTACCTTCTATGTGTGTTCCGCTCGTCCAGGTCCTGACTTGAGATGCTTCGATACGCTAATTACTTCTGCGTTGCGTAACCAAATTTTGTGAAGGGGTGATGCACTTCCAGTAGATAGATGTTCAATTTCTTGATGTTGTCGCCTGTTACCCCATGGCCCTGCTGGGGGAGCCGTCTCGTCCACGCCGTTCCATGCTGCGCCGCGTCATCGCCGTCCTGACTCCATAATTTCTTCCGAAGGTTGCGTGTCCAGTTTGTCGGAGGTCACCAATGTAGGGTTAAGAATGGGTGACTATGGGATCCATGGTAAATGAAGAATGCAGATTACTTGAGGCCAAACTATTTACTGAACCAAATTACATTTTCTTAAGTGTGTTCTAAGTGACGGGCGCGAGACGACTAGCGTCTGCGCATTGTTCGCTACTGGAAGTTACTAGAAAGCTGACATTGCAAAACGTGACTATAACATGTGTCGCTACATCCTCATAATCTTGCGAAGTTATAATTGGCGGAACGGAAAGGTCACACTGGGGTCACTCAATCAATTCAAAATGAAACATTGCTTGTAAATTATAAATAATTTATTAAACAGCACGATAACACATAAAGATCTTCAAAAATTTTACACCTACTAGGTATATAATAACATTGAAAAAAGTGTATGAGAATAACTACTTGCTCCAATAATTAGCTGTTTTTTTATTTAAATAATACAACGATGTCTAAAGACGAAAAACGTCTGAATAAATAAACTTTCGAAAAAAAAAACATAATTATACATCACAATAGTATTTAAGTATTGCTTCAACTCAAATCCTTACGTTAGTTTGTTTGCTTATTACAATATTGAAAATTCTTATAAATATTGAAATATCGGATGTGCATATCGACTTTTATCTACATTCAAATGTATAAAGATGATTAACGATATAATACTTGAGGGTGCACTTGATGAGTCGGGGCGCCACGGTCTATGTAGCCAATGAGGTATCCGGATCTGCAAGAAGAAAAATATTAAATTATAAAATTTGCTACTGGTATACTGCGATACATGAAAGATGACCAAAAATATTGATTCAATATTAAGAAGTCTAACCAATCTCTAACACCTCATAATAATAGTATTTTTGCCAGAGTCTACAGCGTCATGTTGAGCCTCATTTTTCATTAAATCTTAACCACACACACACACACACACACTACGAAAGTTTTCATGCCTCACTGTCATAACATATCTTAAAGATGAAAATCCGTGCATCGCGACATAGAGTTAGAAAAATTCATCTTAAGCCAGTATTTCGTCGTAAGTCGCGATACACAGCTTCCATGCCTCACTTGACATTATAACTTACAACATTAGTAGTTCCGTGACCGCCTACAGGCCGCCGCCGCTGCGTTCCACCGTGATCTTCTTCTTCAGCACCTCCTGTTCGTGGTGCTCCTCCTCCATCTCGGCCATGCGGGCGAAGCGGGAATACGCCACGTGGCCCGACTTGATGGCTGACATCATCTGTGTTCAGAGGACGGTTAGGAATAGGTTGTTGGAAGTGTTGGTGAAGCGGATTGTGAAGGCAATGGTTTTTGTTGTAGCACTGGCAAACGTTATGTTTGGAATGTGGAGAATGAGATTTAGGATCTCAGCACAGATTAAGCGTAACATAAACGCATCGTCTAGGATAGGCGATCCCTTTAAGTACGTTTCGCTTATATGTGCTGTGACCATTACGCATACGCTAATCGTAAAGTAGAATTTTGGCAGTGCTAAATTGAAAATTAGTGCCTTCAGAAGCGGTTTCGGTATTGTAAGTAAATTGAATTCAGTTTGATTAATACACAGTAAACCAAATCATCATCACAAATAAATATGTTAAAGTGCAACAATGTTAGTGTGTTAGAAGCTAATTAGTAAAAAGTAAGCAAAGCGTACAAATATAGCTATTTTAGTCAAGCATTAAGTTTAGTAGATGTCAGTACAACAATGGGTAAAATTATAAGATAAAACGAGATTAAAGGATAAGTAAAATTATGTCACTTATGTGATTATCTCTACCAGTTCACTCATGCAATGATCTTTCTGTTTAAACATACTTATTAAAAATGTTCTCAAAACATTTAACTACACCCATACTTAATATAAGTTTATGCTCATGCCAGCACATGCTTGATAATGTGACTTTGTGAATAAAAAAGAAATCAAAAGAAAGAAAACAGTGCTCAAGAGTACAGAAAACTAATTTCAACTGGATATGGACCTGTAAGTACTCGTCGAGTTCGACCTGCCCGTTCATGTTAGTGTCGATTTCCTTCAATATTTCGTGCAACTGCTCCCCACTGACTTCCTCCCCGCCGGCCTGTGGACAACACAAGCTGACGCGTTCAGACAACGGACCAAAACGTGCTGGTTGTAATGGAACGGACCCTCGAGACGCCTGTCAAACTTCAAAGTTAGAACGCGATTGGCAAATCATTCAGTCTCTGTTTTTATCATTCATTCAATTATGCCAATGTCACGTTTTAGATCTATATTTTAACAAGCGTCTCGAACACAATACTAGTATGTTTCCAAAAGGTTAAAAATATTGTTGGAAACATGTCTTCCTCCCCTAAAATGGACGTAGACACCCAAGCGAGCGACACTGCGTGAGAACATGGACCGTATTTAGGTCTACCTGTAGGTAATCTTGGATCTCCATCTGTCCGTGGTATGTCAGATCTATTTCTGACAAAATGGCGCGCAGTTCGTTGTCAGTCGGCTTCACACCCATACTCTATAACAGTCGCTTGGTGAATTTAATTTAAGTTTCATTATCATTATGTGGTTTTAATGTAGGTAGTCGAACGTCATATAGTTTTTCAAAAGAGTTTGAAGAAATTTCTCTGAATCTATCACGAATCACGAGGGGCTAGAGCATGATAGATGTTTTATTTATCTCAAAAACATATAATTTCTATCATCAAGTTACGGGAATCGAACCCGAGTCAGATATAGGCTTTCAGCCTTCTAATTTTTAACCCCAGTCCTTTGTGACAGTTTTCACATTAACTGCCAGTTTCAACAACTCTATCTACTGCTATCTACCGATGACTGGTAGTTACTTTCATACTATTTTGATCCATTAAAAGTTAAAACCTGTCAAAATAATATGAAAGAAACTACCAATCATCGGTAGATAGAGTTATTGAAACTGGCAGTAAGTCAACCAATAATAATGCCCCAATTTTCACCATCACAAAGCATTACCTTCAAACTCCTCCTAATGTCGTTAATAGACACGAATCCCTTCCTATCCTTGTCTATGATCTGGAAGCGCTTGATGTAGGTCTGGATCTCCTCCTTGCTCAGGTTGATGGGGATCTTGTCGCGGCTGGCGCGGTTCACCATCTGACCCATCTCGTTGGCGAGGAATTCGGACGCCATCTTGATTTGTCTCTGGAATTTGGAGATGGAAGTGCAAATTAAAATATTGTCTTAAATATTGTTTACTGATGCGCTGCTGGTCTGCATGACAGTTAATTAAATTGATAACGCGGTGTAAGTTGCATTGGTCAGAAAATGAGCTGGACGTCCATTGCATACTTCCATACTGCGGTCATCAATCAAAAACATAACTATTATGTGTAATAAACTTTAAGCCTTTAAGGTTGACTCTGACTTCTAATTTGACAGTATATCTGCTACTTGGTGGGTTCCATAACCGGCATTCGAGACCTCCTGACGGTTCTCCAATACCTAAACGGAATGTTGAGGTCACTCGGAGTGTGCTAGTGACGTCACAGTACCTGCTTCTCCTTGTCGCTCCAGTTGAGCTCCTCGGCCATGATGTCCGCGATGGCGGGCAGGGCCTCGGCCGCCGCCTGCACGTTGAGGTCACTCGGAGTGTGCTAGTGACGTCCCAGTACCTGCTTCTCCTTGTCGCTCCAGTTGAGCTCCTCGGCCATGATGTCCGCGATGGCGGGCAGGGCCTCGGCCGCCGCCTGCACGTTGAGGAAGGCGAGGCGCAGGCGCCGCGCGATCATGTCGATGGCCGTGCACGCGTACTCGCGGACGCCGTATCTGGAAAAGGTTATAAATTCTTGTTGGTTGTAAACTGC
The DNA here is from genome assembly GCF_932276165.1 of Plutella xylostella. Taxonomy (NCBI): domain Eukaryota; kingdom Metazoa; phylum Arthropoda; class Insecta; order Lepidoptera; family Plutellidae; genus Plutella; species Plutella xylostella. The sequence continues at coordinate 778,180 of NC_063984.1, read as the reverse complement.
AAATTGGGTCCATAGTAGGTAAAGTATTCGATCGTGTGATGATTTGCGCGATTTGATTTTAGATTGAATAAATGCATGCAGGTAAGCGTAGGACCTCCGACCCGCAGGACCGATGACCAGACAGGTGCAAGATAGATGAGGAAGGCCGAAGATAGTGTTATGGCGCTGCTTGGGGGAGGCCTATGGTGGGCTGATGATGTTGATATACATTATACATAGCATGGAGCGCAATAAGACACACGCGAGAAGATGAGACAAACTCTCAACGCCGCGCGGTTTATTCGCGTTTTATAAACTTTTCCACTTATCCAAATTTTTATCCTAAATATTATTTGTACTTTCTTATCTTAACAATCTCTATGGTACCTGATCTCAGCATCAATATAGGGGAACTCGGGGTGCATCTTGTTGCCGATGATGGGCCAGCGCTTGCCGGTCATGGCCGCCATCTTGGCCACGGCGAACGCGCGGTCGCCGTACGACTTGGCCAAGTGTTGGGCCACCTGGAATGTTACGGGGGAGGGGGTTAGCTTCGTGTATAGGGTGCTGCAAAAAGGGTATACAAAGCCGAATCCTACGTGTGAAGCATATTATTATTTAAGCCCGAAAATGAAATCACAATGTCAAAATTCGCGAAAAGATGTGGGAGATAAGTCTATATTCTGTATTTAATTCAAATCTATATTCTTCATCGGCTCCATTCTATCGTACTTAAAATACCAGTGGTATTATACCACCCAGGTAAGGTACTTATATTATTCCAGGTGCTCATGGGATTATATGGATAAAGGATCTTTTGTTCTTAAAATGTCTATGTATTTCTTTACAATAAGTACCTACATAGGAATCTTCATAGGAAATGAAACACTAAAGTTATTTTAGATACAAAGTAACTAAACTTTACATTGTAAAATCTGAGATCAATATGATAAGCTGGTGTCAAGATTAGTAAACAAAGGCGCCTACTCAAAATAACCATTTTGAAAACACATTAATTAACCACTATTGTTGATCAATCAAATACACATACAAGTAAATCAAAGTATGTATTACAAAGTAAACGGGTCGTTGCATTTAGCAATGCTCGCATATTTGTCACAGATCCAAGACAGACAGACACACAACAACACAATGTATTAATTAGGGCAGCCAAGCCGATCAAAGGGTGATGAATGAATAGATAGATGCGCAAAATGACCGCTGATATTTATAAATCTCTTTCAACTTTCACTTTATTTACCTACGTTATTTTTAAATCCCTGAGTGCTTTAGACACTTATTTCCGGAATTCCCATGGGAAGTACTTTATTGCGATGTGTGTTTTTTTTATACTGAATTGCCAATGCGTTGTCTTGGTTATTATAACCATAGGCTATGAATCTTCTACTGATAGACTGACTGAGCCTTTCCGACTTGGTGATTGACTCATATCACTAGTTTGACTAAAAGGGTATGATGATGATGATGATGATGATGATTCTGTCCGACCGGGTTCGGTCACGGCGACTGTTACGGCTGGGAAGGGCGTCGCTCGTGTGCCCTCATATGACTTGTGTAGCCGATCTTGGCTGTGAACGTGCGGTTGCACTGGCTACATGTCAGGATTCCATTGGAGTAGTGGTAGTGTATGGCAGCTGGTGGTTCTGAGTTCGTCACGTTTGGCATCAAGAGCAGCTCTTTGTTTAGCCTCAAACTCAAAGATGTTGGTGTTGACAGTATGCCGCCACATGGCTCGGTCCTCAGCTTGCTCTTCCCATGTCGAATTGTCAATTTCGCAACGAATTTCGATGGCGTTTTTGCACGTCCTTAAACCTAAGGTACTGCCCGCCCTGTCTGCGCTTCCCTTTCTGAAGGGTGTAGTAAAGCTATGTAAAAGGTTTCAATAAGTAACATAACACTGACCTCCATCTCCAGCCCGAAGTCCTGCACGAGTCGTATGTACATGGTGGGCGTCCAGCCGTGCGCGCCCTCGATCAGGAACCCGTCTGTCTGGCACTCCTGGTACAGCGGCTTGAGGTTCGCACCTGGGGAGGGAAAGGGGGGCCATGAGACTTAATCCGAACGTCCACGTACATAGTGCATAGTTTGCTGTGGACGCACACCTTAGACAAGTAAACCACCAGTGGTTGACATATCTCTGACGCACACGTATGAAAAACTGGCTCAACTATGCGAACTAACTTAGTTTAGCCGGCAGTGGACATTCGGCTTTATGCATAGGTAATAGCGAGAAAAAGAGCCCCTGCTGCGCTGGGCATAGTACAGGGTATCCTAGTTTGGGATCCAGGAACCCAAAATGTAAACTGAGTAGCAAAAAATGTCTTTAGTTTTCATTCCATTTCATGCCCACCACGGTGGACTATCGATACTTACATATTTTAGGTAGCGCTAGAGTTCGTTGCTATGAAGCGTCGCAGACGTACGAGCATCCGTTTCGGACGTCCTCTCAACGTAACTTGTTTCCTATCTAGACTACTTCCCTACAACAACTCATATAAAAAGCCATAATTACTCTCAATAGCGGCGTCGATGGTCTCGGCGGCCATGGAGCGGTAGGTGGTCCACTTGCCGCCGGCGATGGTGACGAGCCCGGAGCGCGACACGTGCACGATGTGGTTGCGTGCTAGAGACTGCGTGTCCGGCTTGTTGGGGTCCGAGACTAGGGGGCGGATACCCGACCACGCGGAGAGCACGTCGCCGCGGCGGACTGGGGGTGGAGAAAGAAATTGTGCAGTTAATATTAATGAGTGGTAAATTCCATGAGCGCTCAAAAGATGGTATTCCCTGTGTATTTAGAAACAAAATAGGGATATTCATCTGCGCGAGCTGGATGCCAGCCACATCCTCCATACATATAATATCACAGAATCGGAATTTAATAAATAATCCGGAACTTTATGTAAATTTAAAGGCAGCACACATTTTGATAAAAATTATGGAGTTAGCTAAGAACGTCTTGGAAAAAACTGAATTGAAATCGTTCCAACCAATTTGAAAGATTTACTATGCAAAAAAACACCCATACCTTCAACATCAGGATTCAAGTAGTTCTTGACTTCGGTCAATATGAACAGAATCTCGTCTTCAGTGGGCTTGGGGTTGTGTGTGACGTCACATGGCAGGTCGGTAGTACCGGCTATGGTTCCCTTCAGCCAGGGCAGGAAGAAGATGACGCGGCCGTCCGAGGTGGCCGGGTCTAGGAGACCCATGTGTTCGGGGCTGGAATAGGGGTTTAGAATTGTGGATTAGGAAACAGAGTGTCTTTAGGGCTACATGCGTAACGGTGATAGGTAAGTCAAATAGTTTTCGTCGCTCATATCGAGCAACTAACATCCGAAGAAAGGGACGTAAAACTCACTTGTCTCGTCTTGGGCCCCGTATGACCAATGTAACTTAACAATTATTTTTTTTGCAATTATAAAACCTATAGGTACTACATTGTAGATACTTATGTTCTACTTCCTATATGGGACAAACCAGATATGGCATATTACGCATACACAGTCATACATGTAAGAATCTAGCAATTTATTTGTTTTTGTTTACATTAGCTTCCATTCAAAAATAGTCAATGAACTTGGGTTATCGGTTATCATTATGAGTTATGAGTTAAAGTTACACAATAGGAACTACTCAATAAAATTTATTGAACGGAAATGACCTTGACCTGTTTAAATATTTGATTGTGCCCTCGAACAAGCGATACATTTATCAATGCTAATTGAGCCCAACTATTTGTTCCGGTCAAATTGAAATTCAGACAGATGGTCAGACCGACATATATGACGATTCTCAGCTTGGTTTTTTCACATATGACTTTTTACTACAATAAGAGTTTTTTTTTTCAAGGTTTTCCAAATCAGTAGTTAAGTACGTAAGTTGTTCAGATATTGACCCTCTGACTCATCACATTTTGACTTACTATACCAATTTTGCAATAGCTTGAATAAGCAGCACGAGATACAAAACGTCACTCACGGCACCTTTCGTTCAATCGTCACTCGTCACCTTTCGTATAATACCTATTTATATTTCAGCGGGGTCAGCTATCTGCGTGACCGCCTATACAAATACACACACACCTGTAGTATCCGGGCAGCACGATGTGCACGCCGGACGAGGGGCAGCAGATGGTGGGCACGGAGGGGTCGTCCATCTTGCGGATCGAGTCGGTGAACGGGCCCGTCGCGTTGATGACGCACTTGGCCTACACGTCCCACTCCTTGCCTGTTAGCTCGTCCTAGTAGCCTAGCATGGGATGCAAGACGTGACAAAAGTTTTGCATTGCGCTCACTCACATCGCGCAGCCTTAATAGGTAGCAAGCGCGATGGAGAACTTTTGTCACGTCTTAAATGGGCCCCGTGCTAGCCCTTATAGTAGCATAGCACGGGACGCAAGACGCGCACTCCAAAATGTGTCAAAAATTCTCAGTCGCGCTCGCTCTAGAGGCCAAGCGATTCAACACTTTAATCACGTCTTGGTGTCTTGCGTCCCATGCAAGGCTAGCTGGAAACAAAACTATATATACCTATAGTATCCGGGCCGTATGATGTCTTAATGAGCGTGTCTTGCGTCCCATGCTAGCGTTCCCGGAAACACATCACTGTACACACCTGTAGTAGCCGGGCAGCACGATGTGCACGCCGGACGAGGGGCAGCAGATGGTGGGCACGGAGGGGTCGTCCATCTTGCGGATCGAGTCGGTGAACGGGCCCGTCGCGTTGATGACGCACTTGGCCTTCACGTCCCACTCTTTGCCTGTTAGCTCGTCCTGGAAACAAAAAACGTAAAAGTTAAACTACCTACTAAATACTAAGAAGGCCAATTTCCCCCGGATTCATGCCGGCGGCATAGGTATATGACCGTTATAGTTGTTCAGACCGATGATGATGACCGACAACCCTAAAGCCGTATACAGAAAGCTGGAAACTTATAACCGCTTACTTTTCCATACTTTGCCAAACCAGATCGATATGCGCGGAAAAAATATCCATAGTAAAGTAAGCGCTTATAAGTTTCCAGCTTCCTTTCTGTATACCTACGGCCTAACTCCTTTAACATGTTGATGATTCTAGAAGAAGTAGATATATACTGACCCGCACACTAGCCCCGGTCAGCTTGCCCGCTTGCTTATGCAGCTTGGTGACCTTCACATGGTTGGCGACCACGGCCCCGTGCCGCGCCGCGGTGAGAGCGATGGCCAGGTTCATGCGCGCGTCGTCTTGTTGACCTGAGAGTGGAAAGGACGTTGTGGATTGTCAATTGTTTGGGTGATTGCTGAAGTGGTTTGATGAGGGCGAAAGTGGGTTACTGAGGGTCGGCTTTGTCTCAGTCACGTGACTTTTTGTCACCTCCTTTCAACGCACTATGGGCAGTCAGCAACTGACACTAATTTTCCGGGCTAATCTTTTAACCACCTTAGTCCAGCTCTTGTGTTTGTCACCGACACGCTAAGTAGAAGAACCACTGCTTTGAACCTTAATCACTGGTATGGGAAAAGTAACCTATTAATTCAAGCCATATTTTATTGATCTTAGTCGATTAATCCACAGCCAACTAGCACAAAACGTTCGATAGACGAAATATTATGTTGAATTCAAAGTGTACCTATATCATATGTTACATCCCATATTTTATTCGCTAAGTATGTAGTAGGTCACTAGGCTTTCCAAACTCACCATCATAATACACAATCCCTCCACACAGATTATCCGACTTCAACATAGGGAACAGTTCCAGAGTGTTCTTCTTGGACAGGTAGTAGGAGCTCTTCACGTTGCGGTCCCCGGCCACCAGGTCGTACATCTTGATGCCGAACCAGTAGTACGGGACTTGCCACCATCTGTGGGGGAATGGGGGTGTTATTAACCTATTTTATACATATTAAAAAGGCTTGTATATCCCATCCCACGGGAAAAGACATCTGATACAAACAAAAACTACCCTTATTAGAATGTAATAAGGGTTCTCTCAGATGTCTTTCCCCGTGGAATGGGATATAGCCTCTGTTGCTCAGATCGATGGTATTAGAAGCCTTTTCATGGTCCTTCGAGCCGGATCTGACCCAGCGACCTATGGATACAGTCCATTTTAACTGTGAATGTGGCTCGAAGGATCATAAAAGACTTGGTAGCTTCTACTACACCAGCGATATGAAGTAAGAAGTAGGGTTGTAATTTTTTGAGTCACGAACTGGCAAACATAGACTGATATTCTCTTCATTCCGCTGAATCGCCAGCTTAGAGACGTAGCATCCCATGGGAATGGCCGGGGTCAGAGCGTTCAGGTCCGCCTTACACTCCTTGGGCGAACCCTTTGTCCAGCTAGTCCTATGATAATAATTAATGTTCAGCAATGGATGAATGTTGTGAATATGTAACTCACTGATACACCGGCAGCAGCATCTTGTACTGATCATTATTATATTATAAATTCTTTATTGCACATAAAAAACATTGTACAAAGGCGAACTTAATGCTAGTAGCATTCTCTACCAGTTAACCTTTGGTGATGTCGAGAAAGTGGTTGGTAGTGCGATAGGCTGAGGGAGAGAAGTTTATCTACTTAAAACAAGACACAGAGATATACTTACTTATACATAATAACTATACAAATTATATACCTACATATATAAATATATTCCTACATTATATTGTAATATACCTAATACATACTAATAATAATACAAAATATACTAAACTAACTATAACTTAATATCATCGTCATCAAATAAAACATAAGTATTTAAAATCAATTTTGTTGATCGTTCTGCACTTGGAGGTAGTGCTGACGAACTTTGGCCTTAAAGATGTCTATAGATTTTGTCTGCCGTATATTTAGCGGTAAACTGTTCCACAAGCGAACCGCTGTCACAGTGAAAGAATCCGAATACCCTGCCGCATTATGCTCTGGGGTACGAAAGAGAAGATTTCGACTTGACCGTTGAGGACGGTCAGAGAAGTCGAAGAACGTGAAGCGTTCTGTTAAGTAGGATGGGGCACAAGGATTATAAACTATACTATGAATGAGGGATAAAATATGGGCATTCCTTCGGTGACGGATATTGAGCCACTTGAGTTTGTTTCGAAATTCGGAGACGTGATCATACTTACGCAGGCCAAAGATATAGCGAATGCACAAGTTGAGGAGACGCTCAAGTTTGTCAAGTAGCTCTTCTGTGAGGTCAGGATAGCACACATCTGCATAATCAATAATAGGAAGCAACAGGGAGTTGACTAACGTAACTTTGGTCGAGTATGGCAGGAAATTCTGTAGGCGCTTAAGCCCATGCATGGATGCATGGATCTTGCGGCTGATTTCAGACACTTGTAGCTCCCATGACAAAGTGCTCTTTATGTGGAGACCAAGATTTTTGACGCTAGCACAGTATGGTAAGCTAATCCCATCAAATATAACTGGCGGTAATGGTTCAGCAAGCCTTGCCAGGTGAAATCTGCCGCCTATAAACATGACTTGTGTTTTTGAGGGATTAACAAGGATACCGAATTGATCTGTCCAGGTTTTGACAGCTTCAAGATCAGCAGTCATCCTGTTGATTGCTTCAGGGACTTCATCGGGACCACATGTAACATAAAGTTGAAGGTCGTCGGCGTATAGGTGATAGGAGCTGAACTTAAGAACGGACACAAGAGTGTTAATGAAGACAGAGAAAAGGATAGGGGAAAGGACACCACCTTGCGGGACGCCGGCAGTGACATCACACCAGTCAGATTCAATGCCATCGGACCGGATGCGCTGTCGGCGACCACACAGATATGAGGTAAACCACTCGGCTACTGAACCTGATATGTTGAGGGAACGGAGTATGGACAGGAGGATATCGTGATCTACGCAGTTGAAAGCATTGCTGAAGTCAAGGAGTGTCAGGAGAGTTAATTGGCGATCGTCCACAGCCTTACGAAAGTCATCAGTTATTTTTATGAGAGCAGAGCAGGTGCTGTGGGATGGACGAAATCCCGACTGATAGGGGTTAAGGAGATTATTGTACGAGAGGAAATTCGAGAACTGTCGCATCACTACACGTTCAAGCACCTTGGAAAGAAATGGTAGGATAGATATAGGACGGTAGTGCTTAAACTCGACAGGAACAGGTATTTTGGGAACAGGAACCATGAAAGCCAGTTTCCAGAGGAGCGGAAACTTGCCTGAGGATAGGGAGAAGTTTATGATAAAGGTAATGGGAGATAGGATGAATGAAAGAATTGGGAGCAACATGTCACGACCTATACCATCACTGCCTACCGCCTTGCAGGGGATGGAAAGTATAATCCTTTTGATGTCAAATTCAGTAACCGGAGCGAAGTAGAAGGGAGTAGAAGGTGGAATAGGAAGAGCTTGAATACTTCTGATGGTGAGAGCTTTGGTATGAGGATCAAGGATGTGGGGAGGGGATGAAAAGTGACGATTGAGACCGTCCTTGTCAACTGCCAGTGGTAGGTCTTTCCTACACTTTCCAAAACCCAGGGAGTGCAGAAATTGCCACAGGTTTTTTGACGAGCAGTTTTCGACTGACGCGTGGATATGACGACGCTTTGCATTGCGAATCATTTGATTGCATCGGTTACGCGCGTGTTTGAAGTTGTTCCAATTAGCCTCCGATGGATCCTTTTTATGTCTACGGCGCAGTGCGTCCCGATATGCCATCTGCTTGCGTATCGCAGCTGTCAGCCATGGGGCTGGGGGCCGCTTCATACGGACTGGGGATGATATGTAACTCACTGATACACCGGCAGCAGGATCGGCAGCGGGCGCGTGAGGTGCGGCGCCACGGCCAGCATGTTGGCTCGCTCGTGCAGCGCCTCCTTCACCATCTTGTACTGGTCGTAGTCGAGGCCGAGGATCGCTTTTTGGAGGTATCTGGAAGGCGAAGGTTCCGTGAGGGTCGATAAGGATATAAAGGCAAAGAAAGTTTGCGGCATTTAATTTAGCCATTGTTGGCGCGCTAATAGCGCACTGCATTTAATTCTTAGAGTGACATGGGAAACCGTCGGAACCTAAAGATCATGGCTTTCCTGATCTCAAGATTTACCCAAGTGAGGAACTGGGCCAGAGGTAGCGCTCCGGTAGATGCCTCATCATCATGACTCATCACGTCCTCACCTCACTGCTTGGGCAAGGGTCTCCTTCCAATGAGATTTTAGGCCTAGTTCACCACGCTGGCCTAGTGCAGGCTGGTGGACTCAAAAACAAGCAAGCTTGTGCTAAGAGTGTTGTCGAGTAAGTGGGCAACCCGACTGATACCGATAGATGCCTATTGAGCAATGACTTGTTACCTGACTCCGCCGTGGATGAGCTTGGTGGATCTGCTAGAAGTGCCGCTGGCGAAGTCATCAGCTTCCACCAGCGCTGTGCGGAGACCTGCGGGAAATGTGGACGGTGAAGTTATGTTGTATAGTAGGTATAGGTAGAGCTTTGCAGAAAATGTTTACTGCCTGTGTCTAGCTTAGTAGTCTAGAGAACATGACATGATCAACATATTATTGGAAGTCATCTAGCTAACTAGGTAAACATACAATTAGATACTAATACCTAGGTATATTATGGTTATCTATGGCATGATTGACAGAAAACGCAAAATTCTACACACAAGTTAATATTCAGACCTAAACATTTCATCGATTTCATGGCATCGTTTATTTATTGACGAAGTTCAATGGCATGTTGTTAACTATTGATTTGTTATGAACGCCGTAGTTCGATGTGTTCAAAGATAGTAGTAGGTTGAAGGTTATCAATCAGGAAAGTGTTTTCATGTTTTTTTTTAGAGAAAACGAAATGTCATGAAAATGGCGACAGGACCTTAGAGTATATAGGACTCATACTTTTACGCACTATTCGTATGTACACCACACACACTAGTACCTACGTCAGCACTTCTCCCTATTTCCACTTATGCATTCCTTTGCCAAACGCAATGTAACAATTCCATCTCCACACTCCGGATCGCACTCGCCCGACTGCAGGTTCTTGATCTAAGTACTCTGTGACCATGCACCACGATGACACTACTCGACCGACACTAACAGGACGGTATACATTACCTCGTGTGCAGGCGTCGAGCGCGCAGCCCACGCCGGTGGCGCCGCCGCCTATGATGAGCACGTCGTACTCCTCTTGATCTACTCTCTGACCATGCACCACTATGACACGCTACTCGACCGACACTAACAGGACGGTATACATTACCTCGTGTGCAGGCGTCGAGCGCGCAGCCCACGCCGGTGGCGCCGCCGCCTATGATGAGCACGTCGTACTCCTCTTGATCTACTCTCTGACAATGCACCACTATGACACACTACTCGACTGACACTAACAATACGGTGTCCATTACCTCGTGTGCAGGCGTCGAGCGCGCAGCCCACGCCGGTGGCGCCGCCGCCTATGATGAGCACGTCGTACTCCTCGCCGGACTGCAGGTTCTTGATCTGGTCGGACCGCGGGGGCAGCGGCCGCTTCTTGCTCTGAGTTTTGGCGGAGACTATGGCGGGTTTGTACCATTGCTGTGGGGGAGGAAGTTGACAGTTGATTATAATTATATTACCTACTGAAAAAACTGGAATCTAATATCGTGAATAGGTGGTATAAGCTGAACCGATTTGGAATAACCATGGCTAAGAGAACTCTCGTTCAAGGCCGCCATCAGGTATTCGAATAAGATAGTCCAGAATTTCGCAGCTACACGTGCCTACATACATACATAAACAGATACACATGAAAAACTTATATTACCTACCACTCTTTTTCGGTTGGAGTTTGAAGAAAAGGAAAGGTCTTGAGGATTTTGATGAGTAGATACAGGCAGAAGAAGGGTTCACTAATAAGGCCAACCAGATGGATTACACCCCATTAGCATTCCCTACCTTCTACCTAATTAAGGAAATATGCCCTGCAGTCTTGTATACATAATACCATTACCATTGTTCGCGTGGCCAGCAGGCATTCTTCCCTGCCAAATCGATTTGGCTCGAGTATCACGGAACATCAGCAGCGCAATCGTAATTTGAGTACGATATGTTTGACAAAATTCAATGCTATGCCTATAACAATGTTTCTTTATGTAATTCAATAGTCTATACTACCTTCATACATAAAGGTAAAACTGGTAAAAGTTAGATATAACGCAGGTAAGTAAAGAAAGAATATGAAAATGGTGGCTCCATAATGGTAGTCGTATTGACAAGCGTGACAAGCCTACGAATAGCATACGACAGGTTTATTTATTGTGTTCCGCCATTTTCATAAGTACTTCAACCATTTAACCGAATTGGTAATGCCTAGCTAAAGCATTCACGACTGTACTTGGTCTGGTTGCTAATCCATCCAACTGAGATTCTGTCCACTTGCTACGGAGGGATTCAAGGGACTTATCTACCCAGACTGAAGACAGAAAGAGATACAGATACCTAATCCACCAAATGATCCACTTACCACAGGTGAGTCGTCGGCAGCCACGGCCCAGGCGGCCAGTGCGGCCCCGGAGAGGCCGGCCACGCCGCTCAGCAGCAGCCGTCTTCTAGACATGGCTGCAACAGAACAAGATGCTGGTGATAAGGAGGTTTGGGGATAAATTAATATTGATGTCGATTCTGAAGGCAGAAATTTTAATTTTAGAGCTGTCAAAACACTCAAAACCTTAAATTCTTTACTTGAAATTCGACTCTATGAGTGTTCCCGTAAATGTCATTTTTTTCTAGCAAAATTTATAGTTTGACAGCGTTAAAATTAGAATTTCCGCCTTCAGAATAGCTACCATTATATGCCTATCCGTAGATATAGTACCATGAATATTATTTAACACGACCAAATATTTCACCTAGCTGTGCAATGTGATTTTAGTTAGAGCGAATTTTCAAAGCATTATTTATCATGAGTTAAATCTGCACATAGGTGCAGAATCTGGCGAAAATAAGACGTAAAGAGTAGTGTTTTTTATAAAATAAAATAAATAAATATACCTAACTAAGTAAGTTATAAAAAACTTGTTTAAGGTGTCTCAGTTTAGTTAATCTAATTCGGTATAGTTTTATCTTTACTTGAGGTAGGTATAACTACTTAGGTAAATGCCGAATGTAAGTACTTTCATGAATGTAAGTATATCACTATAATACTATAATTAATTGTATACTTAACACTTATTATATCAGATTAAAATATGTCATAGATATTATTTTATAATCACGGCATGATCACGAGCGCGGCACTTTATACATTTATTATACATGAGTAGATACTTATCAAGGGTTTTATAACTTATTGATACGAGCACCTACACTAAATGCATTACGTGGTTGTGCACTCATTTCTTCAGTATCACTACCGTAGCCGACTGGTTTTATTGCCGAAGTATAACTTTATTGGTATACTTAATAACTACTATTATTAAGTATACTTAATAGCACTTTAACAATTTTGATGTTCTAAATGCATACTGCATAGGTTACTAGTAATACAATCCTGAAACCGGTTTGAACGTCATCAAAGAAACGCTTAAGTAATGGATGACCCTGCTGATAAGGATCAAAACCAAGAGCTAATTGAATCACCTCTAGATTTTCACGTAATAATATAAGTACTTTGGTTGAAGTGCCCATGAAACTTAGAGACCAACGCTAGAGCAATAGCTAGATAGAAAACCTATAAGTACCTAATAACTTATAGGTTTGTCACTACGGTATTTTATTCCACTCACTGTAGCTACTCGTAATTAGGCATTATTTCAATGTTCCTACATGTGAGTATATGTTGAGTATAGATACTAGGTACATAGAATATCGTGATAATAATAATTATTGTCAAAGTATACACGTGTTGAGATTGCGAGTAGTTTTAATTCAATAAGAATTTCCTTATCAGTCGTCTGACTACGATGAATTTTACGAGACGGATATTCTGGTTATCTCAATAAGTATTACAAGCCTAAAGTTTGCAAGATTAATTAATTATTTACTGTACTTTTTTTTGTGGGGACATCTCACACACGGTCATCCGACCCCAAGCTAGGCAGAACCTGTGTTATGGGTGTCGGACAACTGATAGGTATATTTACACAAATTCATAGATAGATAGATACTAAATATAAATATCAACAACCAAGACCCGAGTTCAAATATCTGTCTTTAAACAAATAATTGCCCCAGCCGGGAAACGTACCTGGGACCTTCGGCATAGCAGTTAGGGTCACTAACCACTACGCCATTCAGCCGACAACTATAAATAAATACCTAAGTACCTACACTATACCTACTTATGACTTTGTAAATCATAGTAAAAAGTATTATAAAACGCAACAGCAGCTATTTTACCACATAAACATGCAATACGAGCATGTCGAATATTCGTGGAAATTTTCACAGCATTGTTTATATTATTTTCACGCAATAGCTATAGGGTGCGAATGGTACGACGCAGTCGCAAAAAAATCAAGAAAAAAACAAAACGAAGAAAAATGTAGAGGTCCTATGTTCCATCACTTCCATTCGTACGTTGAATCTATCGAACTAATTATCATAAATACGGAAGTTAAGCAACCTTTTGTCACTATCGGTTCTTATCACTTGAGTTAAATTAAAGTAAGTACTTACCATAAATAATCAATTATACCGTGTGAGTATAACAAATCGTTTTATCGACTCAAGGCTATCCCAAGTTTGAACCAGCTCACATAATATTAATAATACTTTTGTGTATGAGATCATTTTGTGGAACCACCTACGAGTTCGTCTGTCGAAGGATTATTTAGCGCATTATGTAGGTTGTTGTACCCGGAACACAATTTATTTGGTTACTTTGATTACCCGTAAGGATCGTTTATAAATACGATTGAGGAAACCCTAACTTTATAGTTAGGTAATTTCTCTTTTTTTCGGACTACCTACGTCTAGCTAGTTACACCAGCGAACTTAGTTCGCTGATCAACAATATCAAACTAGGTAGGTATGACATTCGGTATTATTTTCATGAACTCACGATTAAGAATTATGGTGAAATAGTAAGAATACGATAACATAAAAGAAATATATGATTAGATGGAATCACCTTTATAACAAACACAGTTTTTCAGATATGCAGCTAACGGTGACACTCACGACACCAAAGCGAGTACGAATATATTTGCATCGAAAAAACGCCGCTTGAAACAAAGTAAAGGAATTCCAGATATCCAATAGATCCGGCGTACGCAGTAAACGAGAGCTTTGGCAAACTCGTCGCATTCACAGCATTCAGTTCCAATTTTATTCTGCTCGTGCACTGACACTGAGACAACGTGTTCAGTTGTCTTAGAATGTCTTAGATTAACAATATAAGAACATAATGGTGAGTCACATACAAAAAAAAAGAATAAAACTGACTGCATTTTTTTACTGACAAACCTAATGAGCACCCTATGTAGCAAAATAGGAGCTCTGTGATAGATGTGGGGTCTTAGTTGTCAAGACGTTTCTTTTACACTGACACTCCATCTTGTTCATATTATTGTTCATCTAAGTCAGTAGTATAAAATAGTTAACAATAACACGTGACTTTCACACGACCGGCGCATGCACATTGCTAGTAGGTAGATAGGTAGCAGGATACAGGCTTAGATACTAATAAATCAACTTAGGGTGACTTGCTAGTTGCACCTAACATGTCATCGAAATTTAAATCTAAGTACCTACCTGTAGTCGTGGTAGGTCTGTGATAGCCATCTTTATTTGACAACAATAATACAGCGATAGATTTAATTTCGATAATTTACTTATGTCAAAATCAAAATCAGAGTCCAAAAATTACTATGTAGAGCAAAGCCGCTCTATCTTTATTTCCCATGTAATAAGCCACACCGGTATTTGACTCCTTCCTTTCATAAAATTACCTATATTTCTACATACATTAAGCAAGAAGCAATAGAAAATAAAATAAAAAAGCAAAAAACTTATTAAATCACGTATCTCGTGCATAAAATACAATAATGTGAATGTGCGGCCTTGGCATTGCGTTATCTCGTCTCGCCCAAAATGAATTTTCTAATCGCCGTAAGCGTTATCTGTGTCGGTAACTGAGACCAATCAGCTGGTGATTATGATTAATTATGATAAATTAGTCTACCTATTAAATATACTGAGGTAAAACGAGTCTTAGTACCAATACATCGTGAAACCCATGAAACCGTAGCTAGGTAGGTAATCTATACATTAAACTGATTAAGATTACTTTATCGATATACCGTAGTTAGAACTAAATCGCGTATAAAGTACATTTGTAATTAGTTCCTACTAAGTTACAATGTTTTAAAATAGGTACAAACTTCGGGTACCCAAATTCATTGATAGATTAGCTAATTGAAACCGTCTCATTACCTCAGTATCTTCTTTAACCGGTAGGCATTATGTGTGCATTATCTACGCGTGTATTCGTTAGTTAGTACTAGAATACGGCGACGCCAGAAGGGTTACTTCAGCTTCACAAAAAACAAACTAACGACAACTGTCTTTCAATCGGTACGTTCAATACAACGAAATAGAGTCGTGGTAAGCGCAACAGCGATCCGAAACTTGGTTTTTCGCAAGATACAGTGACCCCCAGGACGCAAATAGAACCGAGTGGTATAATTGTTAACATTCGCGCCAATAAACAGCGACACTATTACGCTACTATAGCATGGAAAATGCTGTCTATAAGGTCGCTTTTTGCCTGGGAAATTCCTCCATTTATTGATGGTAACTGAGATTATTTTCCCGCGCCGGTTTCCTGGAAAATAGACTCTGATAACAGGCACTATCATTGAAATCTATAACAAGGTCAAAGCCTTCTACAGATATCAGCAGCAGATTTGTTTTTATTTGGTTTCTTATAGTTTAATAACTTCCGCATATATTATTTTATAACTTAAGGATAATAAGAAAAATATTATGTTTTATAGAGGTAAAGGGTCGAACTTATATTTATTTTATACGTAGGTACTTACTTTGTATTAAATTACATAATGAGAATAAGACGGTAAGGTCGTCCGAAGGTTCTCTATAGTTTTTAGCTTATACGGGCTCTACAGTTAACTACGACAAGGTTCTATAGCTGTATACGGCCGGGTTGCATTGTGATGATGTCATTAGGTGTGACTTGATACCGTGACCAAGTTTATTGCTAGTTTTACGGCCCTAATGGGAATTTAAACATTGTAGGTAGCTACTAGCTACGTCAAATTTTTTGTATTAGATATTTAAATTTATTTATATTTCTACTTTTATTTATGTACTTATTGTATTTTTTTAAATATTTTTATAGATCATATACACATAAAAAAAAGGTATTATATTTAAATGAAATATATTTTTTAAGATTAATTTCTAAAGTCAATTTGCACACTCCCAGTTAAATTCACTTTCAAATAAAAATAAATTATTAACTTACCTGATTAATTTAAGTCACTAATAATCCAAAATCTACCCTTGATTCATGGGACAAGTGCACCGAAACCCAATTTTAGCGAATACGCAGGGCAGAGCTGTGTGCTATTTTCTGTATTACATAAATGGAAATTCGCTTTCTTCAACCCACTTTTGAGTCCATTCACTACACTATTTTTAGCCACAAGGTGTGTTATCTAAAACTATTGGAACGTAAGTTAACTAAAGGTAACTATTATTCGATGACATTGACGCGCGACCGGGCGGCTGAAGCCCGGTTTTGTCGACTGATTCGATCTTGAGCTTTGCGTGTGAATCATAATTTCTATACGTCTCGGCCCCTTTCGGGTAGGCAGCGACATCTAGTTTGGAATCTCTGAACTTTGCTGCGTGCGCAACATCTACGTCCTCTACGCCATTCAAAATTCCACACGGGTTTTTGTAGATGGCGCTGTTTCAAAGATGGCGGTCATAAACTTAGTGAAACCTTGGTGAATCCATATTTGTTTTGTAATTTCTAAATTTACATTTCTACAAACTACTACTATAAAGTACGTGCGGACACTGAAACAATATAATTGAATGCCGCCGAATATGAATGGAGGCCGCCGCAGAGAGTAAATAGTATAAACATCGCATAAATTTTACCGCCATTTTTATATTTTTTCCCTATCCGCACGTATTAAACTACAGCACCAAAATCCCACTACTTAAAATTCCAAGATACAAAAACAAAAAATCTGTCATACCACGCTTTTATTCGAAACATGAAGATTACATCCGACAGACGCTTACGCTATACGCCAGAGCGAGAGACGAGATTCGTCCTTATCCTCTGGGCTGTGTGTTAGAGCGAGACAGCTCTACTTCTCCTTCTTCTCTGACAGCAGTGAGTTGTAGAGTCTTGTGATCTCGCTGGTGACAGTGGCCTGAGCGACCACTCCGGAGCTGTCGATGTAGTTCGCGAAGGACTTGTTGATGGAAGCTTCTCGAAACTTGCCGTTCGTGTCACGTAGGACCAGGACCAGGTGGTATTTGTCGTCGTGTCTGGGAAAGGTAGAAGATGTTTATGGGTCGATTACAACCATCGAGTACAGTGGTGAGACAGTATCCTCGGCCGATCCTCGACCAATGAACGGCTATCAAGTGACCGAGTGTGCGGCCGAGGACAATGACTCGCCACTGTACTCGTTAGGTGTAATCGACCCATAATTTTTGACAATGAGATGAGAGTACCTATAAAGGGGCTGTTAAAGCTCCCCAGCGGAGATTGGGAATAATTCAATTCAATTCAAATTCAGTAAAGCTCTATCATTTTACTGAATGGACACAAGGCACAAATATTGTAAGTATGGATGGATCTAGATGTTTGTAACTCTTTCACGAGAAAACTTTGGAATGTAGTATAGGCTTACTTCTTAACATAAGAGCTGGCCTCCCATACACGCGTGCCGGCGGCAACGGTCTCGCGCGCTACCACAAAGATGCCCTTCTCCTTGAATGTGGTGTACAGCGTCAGCACCCCCATCAGCACGAAGTACGAGGACACGCAGATCACTAACACCAGTCTGGGGGGAGGATGTGGGGGTTGAGTCACATACTAGTTTTACCTTTTATATTACAATGTTTCTGTATAAATAAAAATAAAAAACAAACATGTTAAGATGTGCACATTCTATTGTATGGCATCAGCAAGAGATATAACTGTCCTTTGAAGTGCTATGTAGCTATAAAGAAGAGGCTCACTAATGGTGAAGGGACTCATTTCTGTTTACAACAAACAGGTATTTCCACATACAGTGTGCCATAACTAAGTCCTAAGGAGATGCGCCTTCGGTCCCTTGATGACCAGCCGCTCCAAATCAATGGCGTCGACGTTGAAAGGGTTAACAAATTCACTTACCTAGGGGGAGTAGTTGATCCAACAGGTGGGACAGACTTGGACATAGAGAGTCGTCTGAACAAGGCAAGAGGCGCGTTTGCCCAGTTGAAACCAGTGTGGAGCTCCAGCGTCATCACCCGGCGAACAAAAGTGAGGATTTTCGAGTCTAACGTGAAGTCAGTCCTGTTATACGGTTGCGAGACATGGTTCGTTCGGAAAGACCTATCCAGCAAGCTACAAGTATTTGTCAACAAATGCTTAAGGCGAATCCTGCGGATTTACTGGCCACGAACCATTTTGAACGCGGAACTGTGGAGACTGACTAAGCAGAAACCTATCGACCAAGAAATCCTCATTAGAAAATGGAGGTGGCTGGGGCATACCCTTAGAAGACCTGGAGAAACTCCTTCGAAGCGCATACTCACCTGGCAGCCACCTGGAAGCCGTAAAAGAGGCCGCCCAAAAACAACCTGGCGACGTTCTGTGGAGAGTGAGGCAAAGGTTATGAGGATGGAGTGGGAGGATCTCGCAGCCGCTGCCCAAGATCGAGTCAGATGGAGAAATCTTCTCAAAGCCCTTTGTCCCTGCTGAGGGACGTCAGGATGGATGTATGTATGTATGTATAACTAAGTCCTGTTTGTGTAAGAGTTTATCTTTCAAGTTATAAATTTTCTACAGTAATACAGTAAAAGAAAAGTGAAAATGATTAGTGAACCATACCTGGACTGTGGGAATGGGTAGAGATAGTCCCACAGCAGTGCGTAGAGAGCAACACCCACTGCAAGTGCACAAAGGAAAAGGCGCCCGTCAATCAGCGCGAAGCTCTCCTTGCACTTCAGGTCACCAGTCAGGACCTGCAAGTAGACAATAATATAGTTTAGTAGTTTTTCCTGTTAAATATATTCAGCCAAGATATTGCGGCGCAGGTTTAATAAAAAAAGATCCCTGACAAATTGAGAACCTCCTCCTGTTTTTGAAGTCGGTTAAAAATAGCCCACTTATTTATGGCAGGCTGTTCCAGTCTTTCTATAACATACCTGAATAACTGGCAATAAAATAAAAATCTCATCCACATCGCACACAACCACTGTGGCATGTGCTTGTGCATATTGTGGATGATATTTTTACAGGGTAATGTAGCGAGAGACGTTAAGGATCATGGACATCATCGGTATGTCTGTCGTGTCATAGTGCCCACCGCTATGCTTAACAAGCGTGAATACATGAGGGTTTGTATAAAATGTACTCACCTCTCTGACGGCATCATCTACAGCGTTCTTGGCCGCAGCTCCATCCCATTTGTTGATTTTTACCACCTTGAACAATAATACATTAGTAGAATCATTATTACTGAGTAGAAACACGAAATAAAATGAAAACTTGTAAATACGTGACGTGTCCCTTTCGTTGCGGTAAGGCACATAAAATAGCTGCTTCTGTGTAAGGATAATCATAAACTTTACCTCTGGTGTCTCTGTCTTTTTAGTTTCAGTCATATTGGTATTAAATCTTATGATTTACTAGCTGTATTTTTAGCTATTTAAATTTTTAGTAGCGGCGACTTTGCAACAATTTCACAATTTGTTTAGTTTGTCAAGTTGACATTGTATGACGTTGACGTTTGTATGATGACGTTGAAATCATAGACATGACATGGTGCACACAGATCACAAAAAAAACTTTTCGACTAAGGAAATCTTAAGGACTTTTTATATGAGAAGTTCTTGGGAAATCTAAACCAGACACACATCACATTAGTACACATTAGTAGAATCAAACACAAGGAATATAAGTTGCAGTTATATACAGGGTGTTGCAAAAAGGGTATGCTATGCCGAAACCTACATGTGCAGCATTATTATAATCGATATAAATACACATCATTTTACATCACTAGGCTAAACTTCAAGATGGTCATTTAAAAAAAATCATTTTATGAAGTGAGTGATGTGAAAAATGAAATAGCTTGCTGTTTAGTTTATTTAGAAAAGGATTTTTGGTTATTAGTGCTAATTTAAGTATTAAATTACCTCTAAATGTAAGAGTTTCATTTATATCTTTACCGTTATGGTAAGTTTACTTCTAATTTATCAGTTTTTGGGTAAGGGTACCGGTGCTTGCGCTTGTGATCAAGCCAAATTTATTCGTGATTGTCTGTATTCGTTATTTCTCTATTCATGACAACCCATATACTACCAACAAATCATTTCAAGGCAAAAAGTAAATGCTGCCATGCGTAGATTGTCAATAGTGGTTAAAAACAATGACCGATCAAAGGAGGTCATTGCTTTCGTTTGCATGGGATCGTGTTGATATTTTTTTGTGTTTTCAGGTAAATGGCATCTTGGTGATACGAATAAATAATGGCGAAGAAGAAGAAACCCGCAGCGAAGGGTACGGGGCCTCGGCGCAACGCGCGACGCGGCAAGCAGCCGAGCGAGACCGACGCGGCGCCCGCGGCGGAGACCGGCCAGCCCCCGGCCGCGCCCGCGCCCGGCACCAGCGCTGACGGCCCCGCGCCCGCCGCGCCGGAGCCACCGCTAGACTCCACCTCCCTGCCCAACACTGACCAGCCTACAACTTCCCACCCCCCTGTCCCCATTGTGGTCCTACACAAGAAGTTTGGCAAGTACCGCTGCCTCTTCAACAATGATGAGAAGAAGTGTGACCTCGGAAGTGACAGTGAGACAAGCAGCAGTTTAGAAATACGAGTAGTTGATCCCGGTGCAAGCTCCGAATCAGATTCCACTGCCCTGGAGTCACAGTCTGATTCAGCTAGCATGAGCAACTGCAGTCCTGTAATAAATACAATCAGAACTTTAAATTCAAACTCTGGGGACTATTTACCTATGCCAGCATTTAATTTAAGTGAGATACAGTTACCACCGATGAAAAATACTGAATCTGTTAGTCATAATGTAGATGCTGTTAATGTACAGCAATCTCAGCCACCCATAGAGCAAGTGTTAGATAAAATTGAATTGCCAAACACGGAGCCTACACTAGACCAACAATTAACAAAGATGGAGACTGAAACCAGCATGCCTCAGCAAGAACTAGAGATACAGCCACCATTTGTAGACCACACTCCAGTCTCCAACACAGAGGAACTGCCCAGCACCCACACTCCATCAGCTGAAGAACAAACTAATGAAGTGATAGAGCTGGAAGATGATGATGATGATGAAGAAGTCATTACTGTAGTTCAAATAGTTGAAGATGACAACCCAGAGTATTATTATGATATTCAAATTAGCAGTCCCAAAGAAGCAACCAATGAAACTGGAGTGCAAAAAGAAGAAACCAGCAAAGAACCTATCAATGAGTTTCAGCAACATTTTGAGAAGCTCAACCTTGCTAGTTCTGTTCCTGACTTGAACTCTCCAATGGACTGCACTGAAATGAATGACAGCAACAGGTCTTCAGCCTGCAACACACCTGACTTGTTAGCATTTTTAAAAGATAGTTCATCAGACCAGCTTGTGAGACCTGACCCGAGCTTGACTCCAAGCTCAACTCTGTCAGATGACAGTAACTCCTCCAGAGTCACATCTGAACCCGCCCAGAATGACTCAGCAGAGTCCTCACCCAGTGGAGTACGAAGATCTAGTCGCATCAAGACAATAAGCACACTCAAACAAAAGACCAAAGGTTATGGCCTGGTGAAAACACCTTTGAAAAAGGCTTTGATGTCACAAACAAAGTTGAAGTTGGAAGAAATAGGATCAGACAGTCAAGAAAAGATGCCAGATGGTCTTTTGACAAATGCATCCAACTCCCCAACATTTCCTGTCCCTACTGATATGCCAGTGAAGGTGAAGTCACGGTGGCGTCGCTCCAGTGAGCTGGAGATGGGTGCCAGCTCGCCAGCACTGTCACCACTAGCCAGCCCAAGCCTGCCAAAGCTACCACCTGTATCTGAAGGTGAAAACGTTACAGAGGAGGAACAACAAGAGATACAGCTGACAAAAGAAACCTGTGACAAGATAATAGCAGAGAGGATGAGTCAGTTTGTGCACCTGGAGGAGAATGAGTACCTGTGCGAGCGCATGATCAGCAAGGAGACCAAGAAGATGATCTGCGACTGCTTCCTCACCAAGGAGGAGACTGACCGCGGCGAGCTCGGCTGCGGGGAGGACTGCTTGAACAGACTGCTCATGATTGAATGGTATGTCCCATAAATATTACATTTTGTAGTTGGGTAGCTTCATATAAGTAGCTTCATACTTTTGTACCTCATCAAAGTAATGAACAAAGATGTTTGAATGAATAGAAAGAGGTTTGTTAGTTACTTATGGAGCTGCCTATAACATAACTCATAAATATCATTATGATAAAACTCCATAAATTTTGAGTGTAACCTCTATAGCTCGAAATGTTTTGCTTCCTCCCAGATGAGAGGTACTGCGCTTCTACTATGTAGTATTTTCCATGTGTAATGTAGTACATAATGTGCTTGAGGTTTAACTTTCCTGTAATGTTTTCAGTAACTACCGATGTCCAGTGGGCGACAGATGTACAAACAGAAGGTTCCAGAAAAAAGAGTTGGCTCCACTGAAGGTGTTCTATGCTGATAAGAAAGGGTGTGGTGTGGAAGCCAGCGAGGAAATCATTTCGTAAGTTGCTATGTCTTTTGCATGGGAATAAATTTCGTTTAATGCAGGTAATTTTTAATAATTGTCTATCGTACAGCGATACGCCACCAGAATTATGCGAAATAATAATGATCTCAAACATTCATCATATTCATGTTCCATTGATGCGAATTTTATTTCACGTTCACAATGCTATTGCGAAAGATTAACCAGCAACTTTCGTGTAACCTAAATTTAACCCAACCCTTTCCAATCCACAGCGGCGAATTCCTAATGGAGTACATAGGAGAAGTGCTAGACTACGAGCAGTTTTACAAACGGGCCCAAGAATACTCAGACGAAAACAACTTGCACCACTACTTCATGTCGCTCAAAGGGGACACAGTCATTGATGCGACCATGAAAGGGAATATTTCGCGGTTCATCAACCACTCCTGCGACCCCAATGCTGAGACTCAGAAGTGGACGGTTAATGGGGAGCTGAGAATAGGGTTCTTCAGCAAGAGAGATATTGTTCCTGGGGAAGAGATCACGTTCGACTATCAGTTCCAGCGGTTCGGGTGAGTCGTTTGCATTGTATGAGGTGGGAGGTGGGAGTGATGTATTTTTAAAGTATTTATGTATTATTCATTGGCTGCCTTGTTTGTGTTGCGAGATTTGTCTGATGATATTGCTGTTACATATGTATTTTCAAGTACTGACTTGTAAAAAGGACATGCATTGGGGCCCTTTCTTTTTATAGCATGATAGGTATATTTTTTAATAACGTAAGTAAACATTATACAAAAAATTAAACGAAAAGTATATGTATAACTGACCTTCCGCAAACCAGGCGAAAAGTATCCGTTCATCAATAACCAGGATACTTGAATAGGGGGCTAATAGATAGCGCAATAGCTAAACATCCTTTGTCTCTAGCGCCACGCCGTTCTAAATGCGACTCTATTTCGTTTGCAGTAAGGTCGCGCAGCGCTGCTACTGTGGGGCGAGCAACTGTCGCGGGTGGATCGGAGCTGAGCCAGACTCGGATGAGGAAGAGGTTTGAAACTGATGTTTATTAGATACGAGTACAATATGTGATAATGTTTCCCTTAACTGAAGTTAATTTATTGCAATGTTGCGGATAGATTTGCTTATCCTCTCACGCGCCATATGCCTCTAGGATATTGAAATCAATAAACCAGTTGGATGTGCGGTGGTCTTTTCTGAAATTATAATTATATTCCCTCATATATTTTTACGCCATCAAGTATGTTATACAGAACAAAATAAATTTAAAACTGTAAGTAGGTGTCATAAGTACGAGCGAGTGAACACTTCATTCAAATCCGCTCGTTGGATGTTGTCAGAGAGCGCTTTGATCTCGTGTTTACAATTTGCGTCTTCTTATGTAAAACTTACGCGTACTTCACTATAAAAATATAATCAAAATCAAAAATCAAAATCAAAAATCTTTATTCTTAGTAAAAATTAACATAACAGAAAAGTTTTGACGACTACTATCATAACTAGGCTCACATGTAGCCTGTATTTATGATTAAGTAGGCCCGCACCTCTTATGAGGATCGTAACAGTGATCGGTGGTGTCATGTTTTTCATATAACGAGCCTTTAGTACTCGTACTTTTTCATACCCCATTTTACCCCCCCACCTCTCACCCGCAGGAAGAAGACGACGTGTCCACCTCCAAATCCACCCAACCCCAACCAGGCGAGACACAGCAGTGTACCCCCCGCGCCCCCGCCCCGCGCCGCGCCCCCCGCGCGCCTAGACGCAAGGTGCCAGCTCCGGACTTGGTGCAGGATGCTGATGTGAGTGTTTGGTTGATGGAGTACTAAAAAAATTAAAACATAATGAGGAACGGAACAGAACCTTACAACTTCAGCACGGGCCTGCCTAGTGAAGTGTGCAGACAACTTACTGCGATCTTATGATCCTACAAAAATGTACCTACCATTGTGTAATAATAAATAATTAAAAAAAGTTAGTAGAAAGGAGACGCTAGTTGCAAGTGTGCTGGTGTATACCTAGTTGGATGTAAGGTCGCTCGGCCGTTCAGTGACTCCTTTTCCATCATTCATTAATGAATGAAACGTGCGCAAATGGCCATAATTTAGATTTGATTTGATGGAAATTGCCTATAATCGTCAGCATTGGCTACAGTAGTTATAGAAATGATTAGCAATCATTTCTATATCTCTGAATTCATTGATAGGGTAACCGTGCATACAGACAATAATGTACACCGCTATTGAAGCACAGTATTTCTTTACTGCAGACAACAAGTTCGCTCATTATTACCGAGATAATTTCACTAACCACACCATCCCCCCACCAGATCGAAGACGACATCGAATCCCTCACCCGAAGCGGCATAAAGAACCAGAGCCACACCCTCCGCCTATCTCGAACCGTCGTGCGGGCCAAGACGCAGCGAGCTCAGACCTCGTTACTGCGGTTACTGAGGGATGCTGATCTGCCGTGTAGGAGGCTGTTCCTGGATTATAGAGGGTTGAGGCTGCTGGGCCCGTGGTGTCATGGCGCTACTCCGCAGTTCAGGTGATTTGGAGCTCTATTTATATTGTAATTGGGTTTAGAATGAAATAAGGTGTTTCAGGGCGGGACGCAGACGTGACCTGACGCCACGCCAACACACAGTCGGATGTTTAAAATCCGTATGTTCAAATATATGGTAAACCATAAAGGTTTTGCCACATAGCCGGCTTAATAAAACGTCTCACGTCGTTAACTAACATAATGGTGTCTTTACCTTTACTAATATGCCTTTTTGCAGTGTCAGGGAGATATTGTAATCTACTACATACCTACCATATTTTATAGTACATACTAAACGTCCCGTCCCCCCGCAGACTGGAGATGCTGCAGACGCTGGACCGGCTGCCCATCCCCAACAAGACCATGGTGCAGGAGAGCCGCCTGCTCAGCATGGTGGAGCGCTGGCTGAGTGACAACACCGGTATGTGGTATAACATCAATAGAAATTACCATACATAAAGTTGTGAGACTTTAATCCCGGAGGGGGCAAGCAGAGGTGACTCAGAAGCAACCCACTCGCTTTTCGCTGTACCGACCGACTTCGAAAAAAGGAGGAGGTTCTCATTTCGTCTGTATGTACTTTTTTATGAGGACAATACACTTAGGGTACACATCTAGAATCTTGATATGCAGATTTCCTCTATGTTTTGCTTCACCATAAGGCCGCGGCCACGCGCCACGAACGGATCCTTAGCCACAGACTAAATTAAATTGTAGTAGTGAAGTATAAATTTAATGGTCAAAAAACCATTTAAACGCTCATCCGTCTTTTCACCTCTATCTACCTTACATAGACATAGTGAATCCCCTTACAGAATGTTTATTTGATTATCCACAGTGGTCCCGACGCCGCCCTCACAAGAGCTGAGTCCGGAGAAGGGCGCGGACGGGGCCGCCATCTTGGACAAGGTCAAGGACCTCTGCAAGCAACTGCTGGAGAGATGGTCTAGCTTGAAGGTCAGTGGTTGTATTTATTCGTGTATTGAAGTTGAAGAGACATGGAGTATGCCTATGGGACCTTAAAACTAGAGGATAGCATAATCTTCAAGAATCATGCCCTTTTTGTCTCTGATAATATGCTAAAAAAAACCCTTATTTACTCTTTAAAACAGCAAGGCTATTTATTTGATTTGTTAATTAATTTGCAATTAGCCTAAACACCGCACAGGCAAAATCGCAACTCTACATACGACGGAAGGAGTACAGTTTTGATACAAAATTTTTGATATAAAAAAACGAATTATCTCACCAACACCACATTCTAATTACAGGAAGTATTCAAAATCCCGAAAAAGGAGCGCATTCAGCAAATGAAAGAGCACGAGCGTCAAGCGAACGTCGAGCGACGAGCGGCGGACTCGAGCGGCTCCCGTGAGAGGGAAAGAGAAAGAAACAGAGAGCGCGAGCGAGACAGAGAGCGCGACAGAGAGCGGGATAGAGAACGGGAAAAGTACCGCGAGCGGGAGAGGGAGAGAGATAGGGAGAGGGAAAGGGAGCGCGATGATAGGGACAGGAGGAAACGGAGAGGCAGTCCGGAGGGTGGGAGGAGGAGTATTAGGTAAGTGGTTCTTTGTTGAGAATTTTATTGGTTGGTTGTTTGTGGAGGGATTTGAATCCATCGTCATCTTTGAATCATCGACATCACAAAATGCTGTAGGACGCCACAACACTCTGTCCTCGGCCTTCCGCCTTCCTCGCCATTACCGGCGAGGCCTGATAAACTGGTTAAAGTCATTTGTTAGTCGTATACCTCGAAATCAAAAAATCCTTGTAGCTTTTCACCTATTCGCATTTCACCTTGATAGCGTTTTTTGTTGTAGCGTATAATATCGGTAGTATATTTTGTTACTAGCATATACAGTATTGTGCAAATTAATGTGAACAAGAGTGAAAATTTGAAAAAAATACAATTATTAGTTCTAAAATAAAAAAAAACAGAGATGTATTAATACAATTTAGGTTATTTTAATAAAAAATGTGTCCTCCCTGGCTTTTATACTTCTTCAACACGTTTTGGCATAGAATCGATATGATTTTAACTGTTTTCTGATATACTGGTCTAAAAAAACTTGTATGGATTACAGCGTCAATCATTTTAGTTTTTCTTGTGCAATCCGTTTTACGAAGTCTAATTTTCACGATGGCCCACTTATTTTCAATGGGATTAAGTGCCGGTGAGTTCTCTGGCCATCCAAAGGCATGATGTCTTGTTGTCCTTGAAATATTTAAGCATAATCTTAGTCTTAGAATCGTGGCATGGAGCCGAATTTTGTCGAAAAACTTATCGACCGTTATCATCAAATTTTCTTAGTTTTACTTCTAATCTCCGTTCTAGCAAGTCACTGTAATGTAGCAAGTCCATCCTCCCTTCGATGGGAACAAGTCATCCGGTACCTATATAATAAAAACAGCCCCAAACTAAGAAAAGTTGATGCTATAACGGTCAATAAGTTTTTCATCAAAATTCGGCTCCATGCCACGTGATTATGCTTGAATATTTCACGGAAAACAAGATATCATGCCTTAGGATGGCCAGAGAACTCACCGGTACTTAAGGGTCTGCAATAGGGAATCGAGGGTTGGCATTGTCATAGAATTATGTAGTAAATGATGCTCTACAGCCTTGAAAAAAATCACACAGGTAGTTGAAGAGTCTAGCTAGGTGCTGAATCATTCGAATTTAAGTAAATGATTATGGATAACTGTAAATTAATTTCAGAATATCAAGAAAAACCAGTCAATCACACTCCCGTATTGTAACAACTGTGTCGTAATTATTAAGAATTTTCATATGATTTTTATCATATTATAAAGTTAAAGGCTTGGACTAGGCGCTAAATACCTTGTTTTTTAATAAACACACACTAATTTTGTGTAAATTAATCCCAAACTTGAGCAATTTTTTTCCCTCAAATCTTCATACAAATATCTATGGCGGCTTTCTGTGTTATAAAATCATAAACACAAGTGACGTTTGACTCAGTTGGCCGCTGGCCTCCAAAGAAGGGTCACGTCGGTTTAGGCAGCACTGACAGCTCGCGATCTTATCGTGTATAGATACAAAATCACTGCACATTGGTTGTCATTGCACTTTTTCAACTTTTATGACACCAACATAATTTGATTTGAAATTGAGGAAGCATAATTCTTCCAGTATATTCAATACATTAAATTAAATTAGATAGTGTGCAATATTCTCGTGATATTACAGTCTCGTAAAGGTCTGATGAGGAGCAGGAATATAGCGAATGGATCTAAGTGATGACAATACGCACGAACATTAGGTTAGGGATCAAAAATACAGTTTCTTGGTGCTGGTTGAGGTATGGTCTCGTGAGGATCTGATGAGGGCAGTAACACGGTGGTGGCTCAATTTTATTTCAAAGATGTTAATAGCTAAAAGCATCGAGTTTGGGCTATTAAGTATGTTTTTCAGAGAGAGAGAAAGAGATTTTGTTTTTCCTCTGGATGTGTTAGGTTTACTGGGTTTACTAAGTTCATTCTGTTAATGGTATCAAGTTGTTATGTGTTCATAAGTAATAATTATTTATTAACAAAATGCTGTTGATTCTCCACGAAAATGTAAAAATAAAAATAAAATAAATAAAAATAAATTCGTAACGTAAAATTGTCAATGACGGAATTTCTTCTATAGACAGTAGCCACAAAAAAAACAAACGATAGATGGCGTGATTTGAAGATAAAGATACATTTTTTCGACACATAGACAGCAACAACAAAAAAATACAGATTTAAAGAAAAGAAACACATACTTATACAAAACAACAAAGAAAAAAAAAGGATACACATCAAAATAACTGGAAAAAATATAAGCCCCAATTTACTTGTGTGGGACAGGGAGTACCATAATATTTTTTTTGGGGTACTCCCCATCTATGCGAAATATAAGCTTGATATCTTTACCCGTTTCTGAGAAAAAGGGCGGTGACAGACAGTCAGTCAGACAGACGGACAACAAAGAGATCCTATAACGGTTGCTTTTTTTCTTTTGACTTTCGAAACCCTAAAATTAAGTAAAAATATTATGCTGCCAAAAAATGTACTTACAGGTATTGAAAAAGCGGTATATAAACAAATTATACCAGCAGAGGGTTCACCATTTAGCTGAATGTTACTTAGAAAACGGCCTTGAGTGGCGGTCAAGTTGGTCCCCGCCTGCGATACTTTCCATTAACATTGGGACTCGTTTTCATGTTTTTAGCGTACAGTCAGGTTTTTAGTTTTTTATAATTGTATAATTGTTTTTATTTTATGAAATTTTACGTCGGTAGGTAGTTCATGATATTTTTTTATTTCAATAATTTTGGTGTTGTTATTTAAATACCTTCAATATGCATATTTTTGTAATGTTCACATTCAAGTTCAAGTCCTTTCATTTGATACCTTACACGGCAAAGTTGAATTATTATTTTTTCGATCATCACGTTATGTCCTCAAGAGGGCGCTATGTACATTTTAATGGAACGTCACATAGCCTATAGCCATCGCGCCATCAATACGCTTCTAACAATACCTCATACATCAAAATCTATCAAGCCGTTTAGGCTACAGGAAGGAACAAAGAAACAGACAAACATACATATATACATACATACAATCAAAAAACATTACCCTCCTCCTTCGGCAGTCGGGTAAAAAGGAGTAAGACGACCTCTACGAGTTTTGGAAATTAACAAAAAAAAACCTTTTTCATAGAAACTTTGTTGGACATGTGACTTTTTACCATGGAAAACGAATATTTTTTTTCGCGAATTTGCAAATCTCGTAGAACAAAAGTTGTTCAGAATGACCCCTTGAGTCATCCCCTTTTGGCTTAGTATAGCCCTTTTGCGACACTATGTATTTACTTTGCTTTGTCGTCGGGGTTCAGTTGGCTGGAGGATGCCCGAAACTTATTATCTACACTTTAATACTTTTAGTAACCTTTCTACAAGTAAATACCACATTTGTTTGAGAAAGCTAATCGGGTTCCGAGTATAGAGTAAAGTGGCACCCCTATTAATTTCTACTCTTTCCTGGTGCCTACCAGTGTAAGTAAGAATTATACTTACTTACCCTAAAATCACCCAAAATGTACTTGAACATAATTGTCAATAAAGTTGGCGAGTAAACGGTTATCGACCCACTGTGCAAACTTACATGTGTGCGTGTCACTGCCTGTGCTGTGTGAAGAGCATTGAAAACCCAAAATTGGCGCGGCACGTCACCCTGTACGGGCCCTTAATCCCATTGAAAATAAGTGGGCCATCGTGAAAGTTAGACTTCGTAAAACGGATTGCACAAGAAAATCTAAAATGATTGAAGCTGTAATTCATACAAGTTTTTTAGATTAGTAAATATCAGAAAACTATTAAAACCTTGTCGATTCTATGCCAAAACGTTTTGATGAAGTTATACGAGCCAAGGAAGACACATTTTCTATTAAAACAACTTAAATTGTATTAATATATCTCTGTTTTTTTTATTCTAGAACTAATAAATGTATTTTTTTCAAATTTTTACTTGTGTTCACATTAATTTGCACAATACTGTATTTTTAACAGATTTTTACAACAGTAGCAAATTTTTATGTAGCATGTATTATCAATAGCTTATTTATTAAGCTGCATATATTTTGATTAGCAGGTAAGTATTTTATGTCGCATCTTATTTGGGTCGCATATTGTTGTAGTGTAAAAGAAATATCGCGATATGTACCTTATAATGCATTAAAAACAAATATCTATCAAGGTGAAAAGCGACTACAGTGAAGGCAGGCAGGAAAGTAAATCTACTATGATTTTTTCAGACAATTGTCAGTAGCGATCAAAAATTATACTACAACAATAAAAATCTATTCAAAAATTTTGATATCGCGACGAAATGCGAATAGGTGAAAAGCTACAAGGATTTTTTGATTTCGAGGTATACGACTAACAAATGGTTAAAGTCATTCGATAAACCGGCTAACGCCATTCGAAATATCACTAATTATTTTTTGTCAACTGTTCCGCTTATAACGCCATTATTGTAATGCTAGAGAGAACAAAAATTTACCAAAATGACTTCCACAGTCAGCTCTTTTCGGCTATACCCCACTTGTGTAACCATATTTATCACAGTATCATAAATAAAACATCCCACCTCCCTATAGACTGAACGTCAGCCCTTTTCGGCTATACTACATTTGCAACCCCTGTGTAACCATATCACAGTATCAAAAACCTAACATCCCCCTCCAACTCCCAACAGACTGAACGAGCGAGTCCTCGCCTCAGTGCCCCCGATGTCTAAAGAGGAGCGTCGCCGCGCCTTCGCCGAGGCCGCCGCGGCCGCCGAGGAGACGCGGCGCCAGCGCGACCAGCCCTGGCCGCCGTACCAGTGGCCGGGTGATGGGTTCCCGCAGGTATGTGTGGCCCGGTGTCAGTGGGACCAGCCCTGGCCGCCGTACCAGTGGCCCGGTGATGGGTTCCCACAGCTTTGAGTGATGTGGGTCCGGCTCGAAGGACCAATGTGTGGAGGACAGTAGGAACAGCCCTGGCCACAGTACCAGTGGCCGGGTGATGGGTTCCCACAGGTATTTACACCATACTATCAGCACTAGGAGCACTGTAAGCACCGTCAGGTGTCTCTGCAGCCGACTGTACATTTACTTGGCTGCCGCTCGGGCAATAAGGGCCTCATATAGTTATGTGGGTCGGGCTCGAGGGACCGGCGTACGGAGGAGACGCGGCGCCAGCGCGACCAGCCCTGGCCGCCGTACCAGTGGCCGGGTGATGGGTTCCCACAGGTATGTACACGAGTGAGGGCTTCCCACAGGTATGTAGGTCCGGCTCGAAGGACCGATGTGTGGAGGAGACGCGGCGCCAGTGCGACCAGCCCTGGCCGCCGTACCAGTGGCCCGGTGATGGCTTCCCACAGGTATGTGGGTCCGGCTCGGAGAACCGATGTGTGGAGGAGACGCGGCGCCAGTGGGACCAGCCCTGGCCGCCCTACCAGTGGCCGAGGGATGGGTTCCCACAGGTACTTATGTGCACCATGAGTGCACTGTGAGACCATCAGGTGTCTCTGCAGCTGACTGTACGTGTACACTCACCTGGCCAGTGGCCTCCCAGTGGCCTACCAGTGGCCGGGTGATGGGTTCCCACCGGTATGTGATCCGGCCCGAAGGACCGCTGTGCGGAGGAGAGTAGCCCTGGCCGTCCTACCAGTGGCCCGGTGATGGGTTCCCGCAGGTATGTGGGTCCGGCTCGAAAGACCGATGTGTGGGTCAATCACTTTACTTTTGAAATGATTATCCGTTAAACTTTTGCTAATCCGGTAGAACACCATTTTAGAAATAAGTACCGAAAATTACTATATTATTATATTTTAATAATTTAATCAAAAGATCAGTATAAAACATCCCCGTTATTGACATAATAATAACGTTGAAGCTTGGTTAAGCGTGATGCAGATGACACCATTACTTTGTTTAGTTACCACTTCTAGCGGATTCATCCCTCCAAACTCACTTCATCCTCTCACAAACCCCGTTTCTCCCCACAGATATACCCCAACGCCATGATGGGCGGCGCCCCCGGTCTCCTCCCCGCCCTCGGGCCGGGCCTGCCGCCCGCCCTGCCCGGGCTGCTGCCGGGCGTGGTGCCCGAGTGGCCGCCGGAGTACCCGCCTGGGTATTGTCAACCGTACGCCGCGCCGCAGTTTGTTATGCCGCAGCATAAGTGAGTGTACTTTATAATTTTTTCATGTAAAATGTAGTATTAATTTGTTATTGGCAATAAATGCATATAGTAGTAGTATAAACGGGACAGTTTGGATGGATTGATGGGTGTTTGTTTGTTATTCTTTCACGGCAAAAGGGAGAATATTAATGAAGAACAAGACTTTTGAGTTCGCGGGATGAGCTAGTTGTTTTATACAATGAGTTATGGGCTTGTATACGCTGTCTATATCTAGGCATAGGCACCTTAGGTAGCCTCTTAACATTTTGTCTACAGCTCAGACATAATCTCAGTCTTGATGATTTATAATTAATTATAAATTATCATTTCCTGCAGTGGATTATTACGGGATGTGCGTTTTGTATAACAAATAAATAACTTATATGTTTTATTGTGTAGTTTCATGGGCATGGGTGGTTTCGGCATGGGCGGCTACATGTTCGGGCAGCAGATGCAGTTCCCGCCGCCCGACGCGCCGCCGCAACCCAACCAAATGGTGAGTGAAGTGTATACTACTTTATTATTTTTGAAAAATAGGCACAGAAGATCTAG
The DNA here is from genome assembly GCF_932276165.1 of Plutella xylostella. NCBI lineage: Eukaryota > Metazoa > Arthropoda > Insecta > Lepidoptera > Plutellidae > Plutella > Plutella xylostella. Next base: position 744,464 of record NC_063984.1, on the reverse strand, counting down.
ATCTTTGTATGGCAAGATCCTGCATGGAAGGTTAACTAGCGAAGCGCCAATAAGGATTTTAGTTTTTTTATCAATTGGTTTAATATTGCGAACCGAACTATCTCGATACTCCTAGACCTGTTGGGTTACATGCTTAAAACAAGAGACTTAAAAAGCCTCACGAGACAGCCAAAGTTTACGCAAATAGTCGGAAATCGTCTGTTTCTCGACGATTTATTCATTTATTATCCCCTTTGTAACTTGTATGGCCTCCGTGGGTTTAGCTTTTACGACACTAAATTAAAACTATATTACTTTAGAATCCCCCTAACACTCATATTTCCACAGCCGATGCCCGAACCAACCCTACCAGCGGAAGACTCAGAAGTGATCCTGCCGTCTCTATGGCGAAGCGCAGTGGACGCGCGCGGCCGCACCTACTACTACCACGTGAAGCTGCGGCAGCCGCAGTGGGCGCCGCCGCCGCCGCCCGATAATGTACCAGGTATGATGATAACATACTTACTTATTTCCAATCTCGGCTCCTTGAGATCTTGAGCCAGCCCAGAGACATCAGGCCAAGACATCGCCGCTTAGCCCATTTTCTTCTTGACGGAGCGCTGCCATGTTCCATACTAACTACTAATCGATCTTGAGCCAGCTCAGGGTGTCTCTGCTCAAGACATCCCCGCCTGGCCCATTTCCTTCTTGACAGAGCGTTGTCTCTTGCGGGCTGCCGAGTCTTCGTTTTCGCCCTCAAGATGCCATGTCAGTGCTTCCTTCCTTAGGGACGTTTTCCAGCATAGAAGTTTCTAGCATTCCTTCTGTATACTGCATAAGGGTTCAGCTGTGACTATGACACAGTGGCGTAGTTAGTGCCCTCTCTCTGGCGGAGCGCGGGGGACGCGGCCGCACCTACTACTACCACGTGAAGCTGCGGCAGCCGCAGTGGGCGCCGCCGCCGCCGCCCGATCATGTGCCAGGTATGATGATAATAACAATCCACCTTCTACCATAAGCTACAATCCTCAACACATGCCGCATCACGAGGAAATTCTTGACCTCGTCATCCTACACCACCGATCCGGTAACACTAGCTAAGGCCCATGTGATCCCTTATTAACTTCGACCATCCATCCGCAAATACATCAAAATCTGGTGCTGAAACTGCAGAATCGATGAGCGGTGGACAGTGGTTAGAGTGCGCTTTTAGTATTAAAATCGCCCGTTTATAGAAACTCTTTGGAAAACCCTATTAAGAGTGGTTTCGGAATACTTCAGTCGTCATCATCCGAAAGCTACTAATGTTGTGTTTGTTTGTGCGTTTCCAGACGAGAGTTCCTCGGAAGAAGAGATGGAGGTGGCGGAGTCGCCCGCGGCGCGCCCGCACGGCAAGTTCGTTGAGGGAGTCAACGGCATTTATGAAGGTACTTACTTAGTTATAATTTTATTCATACTATGCATATGCACACTATCAGTAGAACATAATATCTCCCATAGAGAAAAAAATACTATAAATTATTATCCTATGGTGGATGATAATTGAGATTTGCCGCCAAGATTGGCTACATAAGCCACATCCGGGCACACCAACGAAGCCTAAATCTCCATTAGCAGTTGCCGTAGCCGTATCGGCTTGGAAGACATCATGATCATCATCATCATGATTTTCGTTTACGACGTTTGCTCATAATATGGTCTATATTACCCGAAGGACCGCAATCATCATCAACCAATAAACCACAACCGTCTAAACTTCAGCACCACAGGTTGAGGACTCTATCCCTAAACCTTTGTTTCGTTGCAGTGAAAGCGAAGGACGGTTTGATCCCGGACCATGCGCTAGTGAGCGCGCACCGCCCGCGCAAGCGCCGCCCCGGCCTCGTCACCGAGCGAGCCATCAGCGTGAGTAGCTCTGTCAACTACTATGTCACACGTGAAACATGCTTTTTACACTAGGAGCAAGGACGAGCCCGACGCGACGCCATTGGGGCGACTTATTGCGATTCGCCCCGAATCCTCTAGCATTAAAACATTCGCTAATAAATTCTACAAGTCCTTTCAGCATAATTTAAACTCATTATGTACTTAAAATTTAAAGGACATGTAGACACTTTTACCTACATACTGAGTTTAAATCATGTTGAATACCCACCTCACTTCACTGTACAGATAATTTTATTTATGTTTGTTGTTTCCTGTCAACTAAAGTTTTCCTATTCTATTCTGCAGCCGCGAACAGAAGAAGACAAGCTAGCGGGCCGGCTCGAAGTCAAGCGCTACAAGGAGACCAAGGAGAAGCTGCGCAGAAGGAGGGAGAAGCTGCTGCAGAAGGTGCGGCTGCTGCAGCAGGCCACCCGGAGAAAGAAGGACAAGGAGATCACGGTGCACGACCTCAAGGTGAGAGATGTGAGTCGGGTTATTGCACCGTTCTTTTTGAAGATGATGAAAAATGTTTACTATTTTCAATAAACAGCTACCATATCATAATTATTGATAACGGACAGGAGGTAAGAGCAGAATTGTTTACCTGTCAGATCCAACCAAGTTATGTCTTTGATTGCCGTGGTTTAGGTTGTCGTTTAGAAATTCAAGGATATTAAGTTGTCCATGTGATTCCAAAGTGGAACATCGGTGCTTTTAGCGTCTAAGAAGAGTCAACATGCTTGTGCCTAAATTTATTATATTCCTGAAAAGATTCCCCTTAAAGAGTCATAAATAATGTGTGCCATGTAACGTCGCTGTTATTGGTAAAATAATTATCAAATCCGTTTTCTAGTTTTTGCTTTTGACAAAAAATATTTACCTGTCTCCAAGTCGAATTTGTCGTATTTATATCTAGTTATCCCAGATGGTGGACCTGGTGGACTCTGACAGCGACTCCTCCGACTGCGACGAGCTGGTCGAGCAGCCCGAGCACCCACCCGGACCGGGTCACCAGCCGGGTCAACCGGGCCAGCAGCCGGGTGAGCCGGGGCAGCCGGGTGAACGCGAGCCCACGCCCGAGCTCGCGGAGGACGCGGACGAGGCGGCGCGCCGGATCAAGGAGGTGTTCCGGAGTACTATGGCCCGGGTCATGGTGGCGCATCTCAACCCGTACCGGCATCGGTGAGTCAAAAGAGCTACACCACATTTTAACAGCATGCGGATTTGATCACGCACAATACAAGTATTCATTGTAACGTGTGGAATATACACGCAAGACGCGGAAAAATGGCATGCAATCCCCCGTGCGTGATGAAATCCGCATGCAGGCTATGTAGCATAGGGCGCTATTAAGACGTGACAAAAGTTCTCCGTCGCGCTCGCTCTTGAGGCTGCGCGATGTGAGTGAGCGCGATGCAAAACTCTTGTCACGTCTTAAATGCGTCCCGTACTAGGCCTTCTGTTAAAAGCAGCCTCAGTCATGATTGTTCTATGGACAGTCAACAGTCGATACTTTACACTAAACAGTAAATTATGAAATTGGCGTTACCTGGGAACCACTTAAATTCCATTAAATGATTTTATTTTTATTTCCAGGACGGCACCAGCTGGCAGAATCACAAATACCTCAGACTTCAAGCATTTAGCTAGAAAGGTACGCCCTTATTTATTAATGTTATTCTTAGCACTAAGAGTAAATTATGGGCCAATTTCACGATGACTGGATATAAGTTAACCGTCTGATAAAAAAATCAGATAAAAAAAAACATACAGACGAATTGAGAACCTCCTCCTTTTTTCGAAGTCGGTTAAAAAACAACAACTATCACTTTCTAAAACATAAATTAAGAGGTTGTCAGCATGACTTCTATCCCTCAGATTTTTTTCAAGACTCATTACCCGATTATACTCTACCCAATAAGAAGAGAATCAAACTTATTAAATCCATATTTTCCCCCCACAGTTAACCCACTTCGTGATGCTGAAAGAGCTGAAGCACTGTCGCTCCGTGGACGAGCTCGTCGTCACCGCGTCCGTGCAGTCCAAGGCCAAGGAATTCGTAAGAAAATACATGTCCAAGTTCGGGCCCGTGTACAAGCGACCGGCAGAAGAGGCCGACTAACTAGCGCTTAGAGGCGCCGCCAAGTAGGCGCCTCGCGAAGCTGACTGTTAACCCTATTAGGACAGAATGATTATGAATCCTACATCGTTAACATTAGTCATGCCCCATTAAGGGTTAACGATATGAGCTACGTACGATGTTCCTGTGAAGTTGTGTGATAGTGGTGGGCCGTTTTAAAATGGTCGGGTTATATTATTGCGTCGTTGGTAGCGATGACGGTATTTGTGTGTGATTGAGTGAAGATACACTGCGTTTTGTGGCAGATACGTTACGTACATTTAAAGCGAATATTTTAAATTGTGAAAGCCAGTAATGCATATTTATGTCTGTATGAATTTTAGGGTAATGACTTGCTGTTTTAATGATGCTGCAGTGAATTTTAGGATTTTTAAACCTATGGACTTGACATTTAGACCTGAATTTACGATAATGTCGACATTTAAATATTTGAAGCTTTTGTATATAGACAGAAAATTGTGTTCGTATTGTATTGAAATTGTAGTTATTAGGGTCTTATTCTTATAAATGAGATATGGCGTATTTTACGCACTTTGAGTGATCATGATGAGTAACTGGGTATATGTATGACATTATGATGTTGAGAGTAAGCGTATATTTTTGTTTCACGAATATGATATAAGATGACTCTATTTTATGTATTAACGTGAGAGCTTAGTATGAAATAGCTCTAAGTATATTTTATTTTGCAAGTTATGGTATTCAAAACAATGGCGGTTGTGGCGCACGCCAACTAAATGTTAATTAGTTGTTTTATTCGATATACTTTAAAAACAGAAAAAACGTTCTTTTAACGCCACACAATCGAGTTGAACGCTTAAGTTTAAAAGAGGAAATTACATGAACTGTAGTGTTTTTATTTTTAATTTTTTGGTGTGACACCATACTTTTTTTAAATAGGAATATCTAGCATATTATGTAAATATTTCAGAAAAAAGTATAACATTATGACTCGTTTAATAAGTTAGCTACAGAACAAACCATTTTAAACTGATATATTGCTTGAAGATCTCAACTTTTGTCCTTTAAATCTAGAGTTTTTAGTAAATTAAATGAATAGTCCTTATGGTAGTATGGTATTGCGTCTGGGTTAAAAATACACTCTCAAGATAAAGATAAAGAAAAAAAAACTAGAAGATGTCAGAAGAAGCCAACGCTTGCACCACTATTTTACAGTTGATTTATTGATGTAATCTCGAATAGCCTATTCGTTTCTAAATATATGTGTTTTAAGTACAGTATTATGGTAGTTAATTGAAGACGCAAATATGACATTGACATAACCTATACGTGTATGAATGTTGTGAACAGCGCCGCGGTGCGGTGATTTTAGGAACTATTTAAGACATTCAATTATAGTTTTATTCAAGTAGCGTATAATTAGGTAGTAGAGTTTAAATGGATCTTGTTATATTTAACCGATCAGTGACTGTCTGTAAACTATGTCATATAGACTCAAATAATGAGTGCTACTTACATTATTATGTCGGTAAAAATTTACTAGAAACTTCTCCTATCAGGCTGATATAGGTTAGCTGTGAGTCTCTTGGATGAAAGTGAACTATGTAAATATTTGTAAATAATGTGGCTTCAAATGTAAGAATGTAGTGCACTATGCTGTCTTTCCTAAAACATTCAGCTGGCCAATGTAGATTTGAAGCAGCCGATCCCATTTTAAACATGCTAAGGCCCAGTTTGTCGAATGAGTATATGTATTTATCTAAGCATGAACCTAATTCTTTCTCAGCGACAATTTTATTCAGCCAATCACAGCATTGCATTCCATACTAAAGTTGTGATTATCTTGACATTCTCAGGTGATAAACGGGGCATAAAGTAAAAGTATATGTACGCGATCTGATAACGAAATAATATGAGAATGGTAATCGGACTCAAGCTATATCTCTCTACCTCACGCTAATCGTAGGTCTGTCAATACTCCCTCCTACTCCCACCTATGTGTCGATCGCCATTTTCATTTTCATATATTCTTTATCTGTTCGCATTATGCCTAATTCCCGCAAGTTTATAATATGATGGAACCTAGCCGAAACGACATCGATACAAGTCTTTACTCAGTGTTGCTTGAGGTATTGAATGCGGTACAATATCGCCCGATTCTTTCGCCGGATCATTATAAACTTGCGGGGTCCTCAATCCTCAGTAATTTTTTTGGTCTCATACAAAAATGGGCTTATGTTTGACATTTCTTTTCATGACATTCTTTGGTATAGATGTTATACGAACAGTAATTTGAGAGTCAACAACTAAATTGCTTTCCATAATTATTTCTGTGAACACGTTTGATGTAGGTATGCTACTTGTGAAGCCAGAACAAAATAAAATGTTATTTCTTTATAAACGCTATTATTTTATTACTCAAATTATATCCAATTACTTAAGTATTAAATTCTAGGTTTGTTATTCGATTTCATCCAGTATTTTTTTACATTTCGCCGCCGATTCTTCCATTTGTTTACACCTGTCTGACTGCTTCCATTTGGGACACACCTGAGAATTCATACAAGTTAATTAAGTTAATGTGAACCATGTATCCCACTAGTACCCACGACAAATATCAGAAATCCTCTCGTTACGAAATAAACGAAACAAAGTAACTTGAAAACTAGGCGGGTATTACTTGTAATTAGTTCGAAACAAGTGGGTTAGCGAGTTGGTCAGTAGCTCGCATCCGAGTTACTTCAACATTTTTTGTTTTCACTCGCCTGCTCGCTCGGCAGCAACTCGCCATGACAACGGCTCGGCCGTCACTCGCATCGTTTGGACGCGTTCGGCAGTAGCTCGCCAGTGCCAGCTGGACAGTTGTGAGTGGAACCCGTGTTTTTTGTGTTACTACGCCGCGACTCGACTCGGCCTTAGACTGGGTGTCGTGTAGACAGCAAAGGCGAGCCGAGCTACTGGCGTACGAGTACACAAACCGAGTAGCTGTCTACTGGCCAGGCAGTAGCTCGCACTGTGTCAACCCTTAATGCTAGAGCCACACTAACGGGAAATGCCTTAAATTAACGTCCATTATCGCGATAATGAATCGCGATAATGGACGTTAATCGTAGGTGTAATTTGAGCACTAAACAAATGATTTAAGGTACTTATATTTTTCATTGTTTAATTTCAACATTTATCGCGATACTTATTGGCATTTCCTGTTACCACCTAGCATAAAATAATCACATAACGTTAGCTTGCAAAATTTTTATATTGAGTTCTACGAAGAAACCTGTTATTGGCCTTACTGATAAATTATTACCACCTAAGACATTGTAATAGTTACGCTGTTGGTTTCTCAATAAATAAATAAATAACAAAACAAAAGAACTCACCACAACAGAATTAACATAGGCGCAGAGCGCGAACTTGAAGGGCTCGCAGGCGGTCTCCTCGGCCGCGTAGTCCTCGTACTGCCCCTCCAGGCACTGCTTCTTTACCCGCTCGCCCATGTCCCGGTTGCCGGGCAGCTGGGGACAAACGGGTGTTCTAAACAGCTGAACCGAATTTAATGAAATTTGGTGTGGAGTTAGCTGACACCCTGGATAAACAAATAGGCGCGAAATTCCCAAGGTAAAACTTTAAAGGCGAGCCGAAGCTCGAGGGAACAGCTAGTGTTAGTCATAAGTATTCAGTCGCGAGTAATAAAAGTTATCTAACTATATCTAAATACATATATAACCTGGATGCCTTATATCGCTACTACCTAAATAACAAAATAACAGTTAATGTAAAAAAATGCATGTGTATTAGTTTCACTCGAAAACCTAAGCCCTCCTATTTCAATTACGCCTTTAATGGTAACACTATCGAGAGAGTCAACTCCGTCCGGGATCTCGGTATCATTTTGGACTCAAAATTTCTTCTATCTGAGCATATAGACCACATTGCTAACAAAGCATATAGGAATCTCGGGTTTGTACTGCGGTCTTGCAAACCATTTACTAACATAGGAGCTATCAAATCGGTTTATTACGCATATGTACGCAGTACTCTGGAATATGCTAGCACCATATGGTCTCCACATTATACCATCTACAAAGAACGGCTTGAAAAGGTACAGAAAGTCTTCATAAATCACCTTAACTTTCGTCTACGTAACTCCGCTAATTCCTACAAGGATGGTTGCCGTATCAATAACGTAAATACCTTAGAGGAACGACGTACGTTGCTTGACATGTGCTTCCTGCACGACCTCGTCCACGGGCGCGTGGACTGCGCGGAGCTGGTGGGCGGCGTGGCGTACTGCACGCCGCGCCGCCGCACGCGACACACGCCGCTGCTGCAGGTGCCATTCCACCATACCAACTACGCTACCAATGAACCCATCACACGTCTTACACGAACTTATAATAAAACATTTAGCAATATCGACATATTCCTTCATACCAAATTCTCATTCAAATCCAGGATTCTTAATCAGTTGATCGAAAAGCAGTAAGATAAATTATGCCAATTGAACTAGTAAGTACTGCTTATAAATAAGTAGGTAAATTATGTAGTATTAATTGTATATATATATACATGTATGTGCGTATGTGTGTATGTAGGTATATATGCATATACAATACATATCACAATTATGAATAATAGTATAATAAAAATAAATATGTGTAGTGTAGTAATAAATTGTGATTATTTATATATAATTATTATTTTATACCTAACTATGTATTATATTATATTACATCTTTACATTATAATATTTATAACTTACTAGCTGTTCCCGCGCGCTTCGCTTCGCCTTAAAAAGTTTTCCCGTGGGAATTCCGGGATAAAAAGTAGCCTATGTTCTTTCCCAGGGTCTAGACCGTATGTATACCAAATTTCATTCAAATCCGTTCAGTAGTTTTGGCGTGAAAGAGTAACAGACAGACAGACAGACAGACAGACACAGTTATTTTCGCATTTATAATATTAGTTAGGATAATCTATTTATTCTTCCCATGTATGCTTTTTATATGTATTTCGAAACAATAAGTTGAATTATGTAGGTATAGTTTTTCAGTTATGCTCATATTTAAACTTAAGATTTTAAATTTGAAATAAAATAAAATTGTTAAATTGCACAGTGTACACCTTTGTTACTATGCTGTTTATGAAGGAAAATTTGTAATTGGCCTTACTAAATAACGATGTAATAGTTTATAAGACTTTTGTTTACGCTGTAAATTTTCTTAATAAATAAATAAATAAACTACAGGTTACCTCCTTCACCCACTTGTCCAGAAATGTGGTGGCGGACGCGTCGTCTATGCGACCGTCTGTTAACTTGATCTGCATCTTTTTGAGCAGGCACTCGGCCTTTGTGCACTGAAAACAACGAACATAAGTAACTAAGTACTTCTCTTACGAGATGCTGAAGAATTTGTGGGATTTGGTGGATTCTGGTTGGTGCTTTAGTTTAAAAGTAAGAAATACACCTGTCTGAGGTATACTGCTTATAATAACATTAGACAATGCAGGGTTGGGTCTCCTTTAAATGTTCAGAAATCAGTAACTAGTGGAAAAAAACATAAAATTGCTATGATTTCTTATTTAGTGATCACAGGACCTGTTGACGATGATGAATTGGAGATTTGTTATTTCAATTTCAGTGGGCCAATAGGATCCACGGGGGCGTCAAGATAGGCGTGATAGGTAGTAAGTAGGTAAAGTATGATATGTACTCACCTCATCCGTCTCATTTTTGCATTTGATAAGATCAAAGCTTGTCCTCTGGTTCAAGCTTTCGCAACATTCAAAAACATGGGCCTGAAAAAATTCAACAATTGTTTGAATAGTTATACCTTAGGTATTGATGTTGATAGGTGGAAATACTCAACCTATGCACCTGAAGCATACCCTTTTTAAATACTGTAGGTAGGTAAACTATCCACAAGGATTACTTAATCATCTTACCATTACCTCTGCTGAAAATATTCCCATGCATTCTTCGAACCCCTCCCCACCTCCGGCAGCGCACTGAAAAAAACGAAGGTTGATGACAAATCGTGTAAGCTTACTTACGTTATACAGGGTGGGTTACCTACTCATGGTCCAAACTAACAGGTGATGGAGAAATAAAAAATGACATAAAAATATACTTATCACTTTTTTGTTAGTGAATCTCAAAAAAGTAAGTAGGTACCTACAGTTTTTTCAGATCTAGGACCTTCGTGAACGTAATCTATGTGTAGGTAAGTAATCTATTAACGCCTTATAAGGAAAGAAAAACCGATCGATCGTAAGCTAGTTCTGAGTTACCTAATGGGTAGCTAGCTCGGTACTTACACTGGCGAAAGCCAATAAAAAACTGACGACTACGGATCGAGAGCCAAACATTTTGCATTTACACTGTGTCCACACTGCGCGGCCGCTCGTCACGCGCATTTATATATCAAACCACAACAATAGCTGTTTCCTGCTTAAATCTCTAAAGTGTCATTATAACAGTAGCATATTTATGTAGGTTTAGTTTAGGCACAGTATATACATTATCTTTCCTCAATCTTGCAATAGTACCTAAGTATATATAATATAAATCTAGATAACTATTTCCTCTGCCTTTTTGTATATCTTGTATGTATGTATTTAAGTATTTATTATAAAAATTGTGAATGTTTACTACTATATTTGTACACCTTCCCACCTTATTCTTTAAGTCATTCCTCCACCCAAAGGTTGCCTGGAAGAGATCGCTTTTAGCGATAAGGCCGCCTATTGCTTTAACTCCACTGTATAAATTGTTATTTGTGTTATTTTTAGTCAATAAAGTAGTATTCTATTCTATTCTATTCTATAGGTATCGATGTCGCAGCCGGATCGTATAATCAAATCAAATCAAATCAAATCAAATCAAATCCATTTATTTGTTAACATAGGTACAATTAAAATGCTGTTGGGTGTTAATGTTTAAGTCCTCTATGTTATGCCTAATTGGCGTACAAAATTTTATGTTGGTGGTAGCATGCATGCATTAAGTTAAAACTATTTATTATACAAATAAGTCAGATACTTTCAGCTTACATTCTATAAATATATTAAATTATTTACAATGTCAATGAGAATAAATTAATTTAAATTACGGAAATTGTCATCAATGAGGTCATATTAATTGGTACACACTTAATAATAATATTACAGTTTGTCATTAAAAAACTCATTTAAAGAATAATATGTTTTATCAATAAGACATTTTTTCAGTTCCTTTTTAAAGCTCTGGAGAGTGAGGTCCTTGATTGTGCTCGGAATTTTATTGTATATTTTTGACGCCATACCAAGTAAACTATTTGTTAGTAAGGATGTCTTATATTTGACACTGACAAGTCTTTTTCTGTTTCTAAGATTGCGACTATGTATTTGACCTGCATTTTTAAACAGTTCGGGGTTGGTTTTTACAAAAAGAGCCACTTCATAGATATATATGCATGGAAATGAAAGCAGTGACAATCTTTTAAAATGATCCCTACAGCTATCTATTGACTTGATGCCACACATTGCCCTGATACAGCGTTTCTGTGATTTAAAGATCTGTTCTCTTTTGGTGCAGTTTCCCCAGAATATTACGCCGTAGTGCAATATCGATGCTACTAAGCCATGATAAGCTGTGACAACAGCATTCTTGTCGACAATTTTACTAAGTTTGTAAAGAGCGTAGGATGATTTACTCAATCTTTTACAATCAACCCGCCGTATTACATGACGGCTAGCCGCATTACAAGACTGGGCCGCTTTGTAATGCGGCGGATCAACGTTTAGCCGTATTGAATACGGCTGAATGAAAATGCGCCGGATTGTTCTCGACATCATACGTCATTCAATACGGCTGGCCGTTATGTAATACGGCGAGGGATTAGCCGCCGCTTTGAAAGATTTTAGTTTTGATTTTTAACACTCGTGGCGCTGCTTGACATAACAACAATAATAGCGTTGGATACAGATATTTGATGATGATTAAAACGAAGAAATCGTGTTAAATATGCTAGTAAACAGTAATTCAAGAACAATTTGCACGTGAAATTAAATAATTTCTATTCCGATCAATGCGGTACAGTGAAAAACGTACAAAAGATATATAACGCACATCAATCAGCTAAAGTGACCATGGATTCTGCTGGTCGGCGGATTTCCAGATAATATTACTGGGTCAAAAAATATAAATGTGGCCGGGAAAGGTTATTTGATCTTGAAGAGACTGCGACGAGGCAAACGTAGTGTGGGACGCCCTCAGGCTAGATGGGGTGACGACTTGCGAAAGGTGGCTGGTTATCTGTAATGCTGTAGATCGCATCCAGTGGTGTGCTTTGGGAGAAGCCTACGTCCAGAAGTGATGTTGATGATGAAGAATAATATTTCCGAAGATCCTACAATCCGAGTAGTGCCCATTAACAGTATTTTGATACTTTAATGGAAGTCCATATGATAGATTTACTCTATTATAATTACAAAAATCCTTCACCTGTAATGTCATGCTTAGTATGGACATGGTTACCCTACAATTCAGTAGTAGTACGATGCGGCTAAACGTGGGCCGCCGTATTGAAGAACGTATTGAAATGACAATGCGGCTAAACGTTGATCCGGCGCATTACAAAGCGGCCCTGTGTTGTAATGCGGCCAGCCGTAATGTAATACGGCGGATTATACGATCCGGCTGCGACATCGACACGGTAAGCTACAGTAGCGCTGTAAGTGGATCCACGAGGCCCGGCATGCGAAGGGATAGCTAAGGTCCAATAAGGGCAAGTTGGTATAGTACTGTTGGCTGCCACTCATAGGCGCCTTCGTCAGTCTTATAAGTTTACGTTGTGAAGCCGACCCAACGATTCTCTAGTGTCAAAGAAAAAGTAAGAAAAACTTCGTTAAATATCGGAAAGCTCAATAATTAGCATAGGCCACGTCATGACGTCATCGCTTTCTTTCTACCAATAAGTAGGCAAGTATAGGTATACACGACGATGACCTAGCCAGCAGATTATCACGTGTCTAAATTACCCTCGATTGCTGCTATTATGCACCTAATAACGACGATTATCGGGGTAATTCGCAATGACATTAAATTTTTGTCAAAATTTGCGGAAAGCATTATACTTAATATAGGATGGTACCTACTTATTTCTAATGGCATGATAGGTATACGATGCCATCAGTAGATTCAGTAGGTGCTGAAAATAGCGATGAAATGTTCAATATATGTGTGTACTTTCTTACCTAAATATCAGACTGTCTGATAATGATTATACTGTGTAAACATGTGGTAAACATGTGTCGGTAATCGGTACATTTACGACTCTTGTAAGATCTCAGTCCAGAACCGGAGTGTGGATAGAACAGAGATTGCTTCAAGAAGTGTTGGAGAAGATCTGCCTCATCACAAGCAATCAAAGCGTAGGTAAGTACACATGTACCTACAATGTACCTACAATATACCTACAATATATTTAAAGCTATTAACTGGTCACAATGTGAGGGCGGAAGTGCATTTATATGCAATATTGTTATTTTAAATGCAGCGATAAAGGATACATAATATGTTAGTATTTATCACAATAGCTTGGGCGATTACTTTTACATTGTTACTAAATACTAAAACTTCAAAGGTGGCCTGGAAGAAATTGCGGTTAAGCATAGAAAACTCGACGTTTGGCTACACGAGTAGGGGATAAGTAAGTAATTTCTTTTGCCATTTCTAAAATGAGGGCATCTTTTATCCCACAATTTGTTATTGCCATTTCAATAGAAAGAGAATATTAGGTCAGTCACAGGACTCACAGGCGACTTTGAAATAGTTCTTTGTACTTTGTAGAGCAGCTCCAGACTGGATCAATGTGGTATGTTTTGGGTACAATACACTCCATCTAGTTCACTTGTTAACAATGTACGTTAACTGTCAGTTTCAACGTGGTTCCCAATTCCCAACAGAGAAGTGACATGTTCGGAGAAAACTAGTTTTATTATTCGTTCTCTATACCCATTTTAGACTACAAATCGTGTTACATTCCGCAGGTATATACGAGACGTGGTGGGCGGGCGGCGTGCTGTCGCCGCTGGGTCGCCGGTTCAGTTCCTTGCTGCTGGTGCTACAGGTGTGACATGTATACCCAAGTTACCTAGGTATCTAACATCTATCTAATAAAAATGTTCCCTGTGGTGGGGCATAGAGATAACGTTTGTTTATTTACTTCTATGAGTGGAAGCAATAGGAGCCATCCGAGAATTTGATAAAAAAAAATTCTCACCATAAAACAAACTTCAAAGATATTTTCAATATGCAAGGTATCATTAGCTAGGCTGTATGTTGACAACCTTCGATCTTAAAAAAATATCCCAAATGTCAAACTTTAACCATAATTAAATCAATGTCAACCATCCCGATTATTTGGAAACATAAAAATTCTCGATAAAAATATGCCTTAAAAATGGACTGCATACAGAAATACCAAATTGAAAACTTCACAAGCAAGGTCGAGGACACAATAGAGCTGAGCAATGGTGGGGGCGAGCTGATGTGCCGGCGGGAGGCGGCACTTCCACTGGAGGGTGCCAGGAGCCTGGAGTCAGTGCTGGGCGCGCGGGGGCGGCTGGCGCGGCGGCCCAGCACGCCGCTGCCGGCGCCGGGGGGGTGGGGCGCGGGGCGGTGGGGCGGCAGTGGGTCGGACGTGACGGTGGCGCGGCTGCGGGACCTCCCCGGCGACGGACCGCACCGCCCCGCCAGCCCCTCGCTTATAAACCTCGCCACCTTCGTCCTGCGTCCACCCAAGTACGAGGACCTCGTGCCCGTCTCCTCCTGGGACAAGGAGAAGGAAGAACCCACCGTCGAGCCACTAGTGGTGGACCTCCCGCCTGTCGCTGCCGCCTGCAGCCACCGCGACCAGCGCTGCCTGTGCCCCAAGAACAGCGACGTCATCTCCAACCCAGACAGGAAGTCCAAGTTTGCCCGGTTCCTGCGGCTGTACTTCTGTCCTTGTTGCACGTGCTTGTACGAGATGGAACAGAGCAGGACGGCGGAGGGGCGCGCGCCATGCCCCGCCGCCGCTGCCGAGGCGCTGGGTCCACAAGCTTCACAACCAAGTCCGGTGCAGTCATAGTGAGCCGTTTCGTTTAAATTACATTGTGAATTTTGTTATATTTAAAATTAATTCCAGATTTTATGCATAAAATTATAAATACATTTAAAACCGTTCATAAGTTTAATTGTTTCATAAAGCTGCGTACGGACAGTGCGTAGGTACATTGGTACGCGTATAGTCGGTTACGCGTGTCCTGGAACGCCATGTCCGTACTAGAAGCTACGCTTACACTCAGAGGGAACACTTCAGGGGGGACATGGCGTTCCAGGGCACGCGTAACCGACTATACGCGTACCAATGTACGCACTGTCCGTACGCAGCTTAAGAATAATTATGATCTCTCTAATTATATCATCAATCCTGGGCCTGATTGCCTATAGAGTCTCATTTCAGATCTTAGGCTTTCAGATTTAGCGTACGTTTAGGGAAACTCTTCGTGAACAACATACGGTCGCTATTCTTAGTATTCACCTACAATGATTAATTCAGAATACATAATTTCGCTGTTAGCATAAAGTTAATAAGCTATGTAACGTATTACTGAAAATTATGAAACGTGTGTCCGTCCGTGCGGCTCATTGTTGACAATTACGAGTAATAAAATAGTTGTATTTTTGTCACCGCTAATACCTGCTCAGTGGAGGAAGGCGATGCGATCGGTAGATTGTGGGCGCGATATGTTCATGTTTCCTCGATTAGAATTTAGTGAAGACATGTTGAAAGAAAGCTAACTGAATGACAATTTGATACTGACGCAGGTACAATAGAAAAGCCAACCCAGTAAGCTAAGCATGTTCAAATTCAAATATTGTTTATTCGACCTAAGTATAATTTTACAATTATTTATCAATAGACATAATATTAAGTATAAGATAAAAAAACATAAAATTCAGCTTTATGTGGGCAGCAATCAACACGTGTGATAGCAATCCCCACATCATGCAGAGCTATACTTTAAATTCAATGTCCATAAATAATCTCGATTCAGGCAGATTAATTTAGCTGCAACACTTTTGATCCCATTTTCGAAGTGTTGAAATTGTAAAACCAATTTAGCCGACATCGCAGTGGACAATAGGTAATTCTGTACACTTACGTAGGTACTTTCTAGATACAAAGGTGAGACGAATGTTTAGTGCTTAGTACTTCTAATTACAAATTAAGTTTCGTTATTATGGTTATAGGAAATAGGTATGCTGTAAAATTGGCACGCGACTAAGTATAAATTCCAATAAAACCTATTTTCATTAAGTTATACATAAATAACAAATTACCTATTAGGTATGACTGTGTTGGTGTATGCAGTGCGGTGATGCAGGCTACGGGGAGTATGATCAGCATCGCCACCACGCTCGGTCCTGGACTGATCCCATCAAGGTTCCCTCTGCAGCTATTCTGTCTGTCACCGTTTTATTGTCAATCCGGTGTTCAAAGATAGAAGGACGTTCAAAATCGTAAACACTGACGGTTGGACTGGTCATCCGATTTAGAGTCACTCAGAATTCTGGCAGCGTCTGATGACTTTAGAGAAGTATAGCCGGTAGAGGGTAGAGGCTTGATGAGGAAGGTTGAGTCCAGAGTGTTGTAGCGCTCCTTAGGTGAGCATAAGCTGATGATAATGATTAGCTAGCTAGATGATAGTATAGTTTAGCATACATGGTATATGGGCATTGGTATAGATATCCCCTTCAAACCCTGAAATTAGAATCGATAACAAAAGAACTAACTGAGACATCGAATAATGAAGTTATTATAACATTTTCGAAAGCCAAACCACGAGTTCAAGAAATCAATCGATTTATCCGCCGTCATTTTCGAAACGAATTCTTATATTTTTTACCGTCGTCGTTGTCCGGCCGGATTTATTTTTAAATACCGAATTTGTTCGATTCGCGAGGTGAAGTATTACCCAAACGGTTTCATGTTTGGCCCCCCTTGCCGGTGCAAGTTATAAAGGCGGGTGAAAGCCCGCAGCGCGCAGTAACGTTCGGAAACTCCGTTTTGCCGCTCATTTTGACGAATTCCCGCGTTTTTGTCTGTCAGTGTTCCCGCGCCGAGCAGCCAAGTTCAAGGAAAATATTTACAGTGCATTTTCAATATGGATCTAAGGTAAATAAAAGCTTATTTCTCGTTTGTTCTGTGGCGCTGTTCGGTTTGAATAACGGATGGTCGGTTGGTAGAGCTTTTGAACTTACCTAAGTGCATGGATGGCAATAACCTACCTACAACTTATAATATCTTCATGTTAAGTTAGGTGCATGGAAAATTTACGTACCTGACAGAGGTGCAGATTACTAAGTTACCGGTTAATGGTTTTGAACTTTTTTTTAAGTAAGTACAATTAGTACAATTTATAAAGCGACGTAGGTACTCTATCGGGCTGATGTGACCAATGATAATATATTTATTTGGAAAATTATACAAGTACTCAAGTAGTTCACGAAAATGAACTGAGTCATTCAAGACCGGTAGGAAAACCTGATCCTACATGCCATTTAATAAGGGCATGCGATGATGTAACAAGATAAGTTATGTACTTTTAATAAGGCATCAATAAGTTGCAAATTGATAGTTTTAAAAAAGCTTTGAAACAAAAAGGTAGAGGTACGTGTATAAAGTTGATGACGCAACGTGATGCTGTGGTCTAATAAGTAACTTTCTCCGTAAGGCTGCCGGTCATTAGGCACCAAGTCGGTGTAATTTCTACTGAAATCGTTCCCCAGCGGATACTAGGCACTTCAAATTACAAACTTTGAAGTTCCTGAACAGAATACTTAGTCAAAGTCTTAGTCAAAAAAAATATAGCTAAGTAATAAGGCAGCCTTTTATACCCTACCCTAAAACCCTAAAAAAATAGCCAACCCCTTTGTTAAGGTATTTTAAACCTTCTCTTCGATAAGTAGAATAACAGCTAGGGTAACGTAACGTACCTAGGGACATTTTCGACTACCCCAACTTTGAATGAAGCTATCGCAGCGTACAACTAAGATATTAATGTGAAATTTTCTTTATTCGGTAGGATATACAGGGTGTTGCAAAATTGGTATACTAAGCCGAAACCTACATGTGCAGCATGGTATATCTAAGCCCGAAACTGAAATCAGAATTTGGAAATTCGCGAAAAAAAAATCACTTTTCCATAGTAAAAAGTCACGTGACCAACAAAGTTTCTATGGAAAATGAAAAAAAAAATTCGCGAATTTTCAAATTCTGATTTCAGTTTCGGGCTTAGATATACCATGCTGCACATGTAGGTTTCGGCTTAGTATACCCTTTTTGCAACACCCTGTATAATCTATTATCTCTAGTATTTGTGCTTAAGCTTTAGTGTGGCCAGATTTTATTAAATTAAGATAAAAGTAAACATGCTTGTTTTGACCCAAGGTACGTTACACGTTTGTACCTTGGGACACTGTTTCCTATAGCTTTGTACTATGGAAAATGCAAACTTCTAAATAACGCCTTATATCTCTGTTCTTATTTATTTACTGCATCTCTATTCTGTCTAGTTTCACTCTGGCACTAATAAGAACAGAGATATAAGGCGTTATTTAGATGTTTGCATTTTTCATAGTACAAAGCCATAGGAAACAGTGTCCCAAGGTACAAATTTAATCGAGTCCCAAGGTACAAAAAAGCAATATTTAACCAAAATTTAAATATCTTTATTTTTAATTAATAGGAATCTTTCAGATAATTGCCATGTCATAAAATTAAATAACTGAAAAGTTATACGTGACATCCATGTCTTTATTTTGAGCATGCTTCCATGAGATAAAGCAACACAAAAAACTATACAAAAGCTACTTTTGACTCCAAAAAACTTCATACTGTCTTCACCACACACTAGATGCTGGTATGATCACGAGACTCACTAGTTTTGCCAAGCGAGTAAAATACTATGCCTAGGGTAGAATTTTAATGTGTTTATTTAGCCGGTTTTTAAAATACAATCAATGTCCCGAGGTACAAGCGTCCCAAGGTACGTTACGTTACCCTATATTTTCTCTAGGGACCCTTTTAATCTCTAGGAAGATTAAAATTAACTTACTAAGCTTAATTATGATCATCTTGTCTCGTGTCAACCATGAGAATGCCTCTGCATGTAGATACCTACTGAGTAACGACATACGCAACAGCGTTACATCTTATTTATAATCAAGAAAATCGTAAACTTAAACCAATTTCCCTCAAGATTTCAAATTATTATAGTCACAGAATCATTTATCTACGTAAAGTTTTAGATTAATCGGTTGATTGTCAAGATTATGAATCTATCACCATTTCACAAAGGCTCAGTCACGGAAGAAGTGGCGGAAGAAATCCCTCGAGTATCTATTCAAATTTTGGCTCATATGTTTTTTTAATTCATTACGAGTTTTATTGATTACAAGAAGAGATTAGCTCAATGTTTACATAGTACTACTCTCATGTCTCATAGTAACTATTTAGTAATATGCGGTACTGTGAAAGACAACCTTGAACATAATCTGCAGACAAATTTCGCTCCTATGGCACACGAAAGAAAGTTTATGCCATGATAACTTAGCGATACTCCATTATACACTACACAGAGACGAGACAAAGCAATGTTTTCCCACGTGCACTCAACTACCGGTATATTTACCCAAGATCTCGAGACAGACGGCTCTCTTTATGTATGTGTTTGCACCTTTTCTACATTCTCCACTTTTCTAGATCAGGTACACTATGACTTGAATTCTCGGTGTTGTATCATGCATCACAGCTACACGCACGAGCAATGAAAAAGTTCCAGTGATAATAGCACCTAATTACTCTGCTAAACGGAAAAGGCTAGAATAATAACGCCGCGCCGCCGTCTGCAATATTGAAGTACATTTAATAGCTCACCAGAATATTAACAATTAAAAACGTGAAATATTGAGTTGATTTTTTTTATTTGGGACATATTTCATGTCAGTATGAATGGAAAGTCATTGTTCGTGAGTGTATTTTGTGGCCACAACAGAAGGATAACTAGAAGAAGGTACTTACTCAGTTACAATTTCACGTGCTGCTCTTCAATTGGGTTTAGCTCAAAGAAAGGTCAGTGTTCGTACAGGAATGATGAACTTCACCGAACTTACGGTGCTTTCGATGATTAATTTGACATCATTAAATTTTGGGTTTCTTAGTCAGTACTGTATGTAAGTGCATTTATATTTATTACTGCCGATAACTGCGAAAAGTAATAAGTATCACATAAATTATACTTACTTACATTTTATTTCTGTACATACGATAGTTCGGTGTTGTTTATTTCATGTTACACGTATATTACAGTATTAAAATCGATTCACCAATTAATGAAGCTCTTTTTTCATCCTTATACCTAAAGTGATAGATAAATAACAGCGCAGCTGCACTGACACGTAGGTACCGTTATTACATAAGTACGAACTTGCCGCTATCTGGAGCATTCTCATTCACAAGATACATAATACATGTATCATTTAATTTACTAACATCTGCGCTAAAGAAAGTGTACGTAAGTACTTTTAAATTGTGCAATCTTTAAGTTTACTGTTTGTTTATTGATGTTGGACTGGTACTGCAGGCTGTAGGCGGAGCTATAATAATAATGTATTGTTTACTAAGCACATAGATGCTTTTATAACCTGACTTTACCTCAGAACGTATCAAAGGACTCATAAAAGTCATAACACCTCTAGTGTGTCAGCTAGCCTAGCCTTCGTTTTGCAATACATTGGTGTTTTCGCACAGACAGCCGGTTACATAACCCCCAGATCTGCAGCAACAGTCGGATAAACGATCCGTAAGCATATGCACATAATCTGAGTCTCAGGATAATACCTACCTAGTAATCTAATTTGAATACGCCCTTTCATTTTACATACAATTACAGGCGTCAGATGACTTGCAAATGCGTCATCATCATAATGCCCATAATAAATGCTCACTTTGAAGACTGAATATGTATGTGAAAGTGAGAAATATTCATAAAGGTGCAACAATCATTGATACATATGTATCGTAATGTGTGCTCTATAAGTCTACATACTCAAATTTACATTAGTAAAAATGGCAAAATGAAATTTTTGCTCTGCTACTTCTGAAATTTTAATATAGTTTCCGAGCACATATCTATTCAAAACACTTTTTCTTACGGAAGGAAGAGCACAGCTCAATGACAGGCATAAGTAATATTCGTATCATTAGTTTTCTAGCTAATAAAAAACGTAGGTATTAAATGGCGTATTACACGCGATGATTCAATATTGTGCCGGTTTGTGTAATGGCGTGTAATTGGCCGGTACCAACGCCGCCACTCGTGTCGTTTCCTTGCATGCCACTGTACGCCGTCTCCGCCACTTGGTGGTGTCGTTCCGTTGCACGCCACTGTGCCCGCCGGCTCGCAGTCTCGGCACGTGTCACCCGTGATTTTAGTTACGTATTTTATTTATTCATGATGTATTGATTGCAAACATCAACACAATATCCTCCATAACTATTTAAAACCAATACAACTGAAGGGTTATAACGAATCCATTATAAGTTGAGAATAGTTGGGTTATGGTTCTGGGTTTAGCTTTATAAGCAGAGCTAAGTAGCTTTTCCAAAAAATAACATTGAACTATTATAAAATTTAGGTTGCATTACATAATTTAACAAGTTTTCCTTAATTTCTGTTTCCGGTCAATCAATACAAATTAATGGTGGAAATTCAGATCAAGGCCATCTTAAAGTCATCAAACACTTAATTGACCATGTATGGTGACACTGACACCATTGAGATCCAGTTCAGCCTGTTTACCATAGACTACAGAATGGTAGAGATAAATAGCATCGCATTGTAGTCTATGGCTATAATAGATCCATTAGTGGGATGCGCAGGAGTTGCCTAACGAATCGATCGGCTCTGCGAATGGTTTAGTGCACGTTTAGTGTTGTTGTACTTTATGTATCCTTTATCCGTCGTTTGGCATACTTGTGTTATGTAACTGTGCTTATTATCTGACAACGTGATGATAAATATGCAATAAACTTCTAATAAGTATAAAATATAAAATCATGAAAAATTTGAACCTATGTTGAAGTGGAATGTTAATTTACAACGGCCAAATCCGCTTAGGTATTTAGTATATACACTTATAAGCGTAGAGCTTTATCTCATTCTATCAGATAAAGTGCGATATGAATAAACAACTATTTCATCGTCTCAATTCAATGAAGAGTCTTGAACTATATTTGAGCACAACGAAGGCCCTATCCTTTGTCACCTTTATTAACATGTTCCAGCGAATGGGCCATTTGTGGGTCAGATTGAGCAAGGGTTAATTCAGTTAATTTCGATATTTTGCGAGTTAACATTTATATGACATTTTAAACATGTGGAATTTATCATAAATCTTGCAATATATGAACGTGTGCTGAATGTGTTTTGATTAGCAAACACTTGTAACTAAACATCAAAAACATATTAGGTGTTACATTATTATCATAAGTTTATCAATTTACTTATATTATGTAATATCCCTAGTTACTTACTATGATAGACAGTATAGGTAAGTATGTTATAATAACTAAGTACAACTTAATTATCTGAATGAATAAAAAAATGTGGTTGAAAACTATTAAAAAACAAAATCAAATGGAAAAGTTTATTTCCAATGAAGTTATGCCCCCGTCCTACGCAAGCCGAGCCAACACTCTACACCGCATGATATAACATGTAATAATAGCTCATGTCACAATGTAACAAGAGTGACATAATTACGACAAGATCTAGGGCCGGGCCCTGGAGGGCCAATTTAGCTTACGAAAAATATTATAAGTTTCGGAGCGCTTTCACTCTTACCACACATCTGGTAGCTAAACCTGGTTGAATTACCTTACCAATGGACAACATTTCATTTTCTTTACCCTATATTTTTATTAGCTATTCGGAAAATTTATAGAAAATTAGAGGACCTGTATTTTTTTATTTTGTATATACATTAATTTTTGCATGTTATTTTTAACTTTAAAGTTAATTATTTTAAAACCGGAAGTATCGTCACATATTAGGTTCAATTTTTAATTTTGTCTATTGCCTTAGTCTCGAAAAAAAACATAAATGACACTGACAAGTGACATTTAAACTTTGTTTACATGCCAACCAATAAATGGGTCATTTTCAAATGACATTGATGATACAAAGTACTTATCATGTTAAAAAATTACCAGAAGCATTTTTCAGAAGCATTTTTTCAGCTGTGTAGGCGGTGGCATGCTCTGGGACATATTATATAGAGGTCATCTCTTAATACGTACTAACCATTATATATAATAAATAAACAAATAGTCAGAAAGTGTCAGAACAGAATTTATGAAAATGACCCAAATAAACAAAAACTTCACGATAAAACGTCATCGTCAATCAAAAATGAAAGTGACAGTTACTTTGTTTTTAAATCTATAGGCTTTGATCATCAAAATGCATCGCACCTGATGCATGACGTCATCAGCACTTTTTTACTATTTCATGATTTTCTCGAAAATGCTACATCCAAAAAATCCAAAATATTTTTTTTGTGGCCTTTAGAGCTAAATCTCGAAATGGTTTTCGATTTATAGCAGCTTTAGTTTTTTGAAATGTTGTCCATTGCATGACAGCTCCTGTTTCGGCTTCATTCGTTTTTTGTCATGATAGAGTGACCCTCAAGCCCTGCGCGCGCGCATGTGAGATCAGCTCACGCGCCGATTGATCGGACCTACTTAAACTTAGCTTAAGATAAGTCGGGTCGTGTGTCGTGTACAGATTGATTGAAAGTGTCGTAACAGTTATTAGGGTCACACGCTGCGACCATGACTGAGGGAGGGACTGAGGACTGACACTCCTTCGAGAGTTTAAAATATATTGCTGATGAAACTTAAAGTAAGAATTCTTTTTAATGATCAAAGGACGAGCATTTGAGAGTATTGAGTTGTAGTTTGGGATCCAGCTAATTTATGTAGCAGTTTTTCGGAAATGTAAGATGGTTTACTTAAAAGATCTTAAATACATAAGAGATTACGTATATAATAGGACAAGTTTGTGAATACTAATGACAGAGCAAGATCCTAATCAAAATACATTATTACGCAAATTTCATCTTAATATGGCAAATTCGTTAATTAATCCACTTTTACTTTTTACAATATCGCACCCTACATTACGTGGCTTGATCACACACATCAGCATACAGGGCTGGGCGTAAATCATTACATACACGTGCAACATTCTCTTTTATAGACCAAGTAGGTTGCACCGGATCACTGGCATGCATCACGCTGGACAGATATGGATCACACGAGTAACGTAGAGAAGGGGTCATGCTTAGTGTGACATATTCTCTTGCGTTCTTAATTCGTGCACGGGTTATATTTAGGGCGAGGTCCACTGTATCTGCATATCGTGGACACAGTCATGTGGACTGTAGAGACATGTGGGGGCGATTTTAATCACCGTGACATGTATAAGCTGAGTTACAACATGATTATCGGTAAGGTTTGGTCGTATAAATAGCAATTGAATTTATATCCTTTACTTAGTATTCAATTAGTAACTAACTAGGTGTTTATTTAGTTAAGATTATCCATTGAGATGTTAGGAGTTTATTTATGTAGTTCTTGAGCGCTGATTACATTTGTCACGATGATGTGTATCTTACATGGTCAAAATGTATTCTACCCAAACTTAGAAATAGATTGCAAAAATATACCTTAAAACATGCTATAAAATCGTACATTGCTAAAGATAGGTACCATTTTAAAATAAATCCAATATTTTATGTCCTCACTGATTTAGTTAATTTCGTAAAAGTAATCCGTCGAATATGAACTCTTGCGCATGGTTTAGATGGAAATTGCGATACAAGTGACAATGAGAGTATTGTCCACGCGCCGCCGTCACGCCGATAGATTTACAATAAAAACTTATTATCGTGGGCCGAGATTAGCCCAGTGACCTTCATGTTTCATTATATCATAAGAAAAAACTATGTTTCTTAAATACTTAGAACGTCGGAACGTTGTCTGTAAAGGTACAAGGCAACCTGCTATGTTGTTTTTGCCATTAACAAATTTAATTTCCCATTTCTAACATTTTGTAACATTTCGCTTGCAATAATTTGCGCCGACGCAAGTTTCCATTTCACGATTGGACGACGACGGAGAAAGCTAATAGGTACATTTAACGAAATTACAGAACCCGAGGGTCTTATTATAACGACAGTAAGCTTCATAATGCACATTTTTTTACTGATTTTCTTGTCATGTACCTACTGCCTACTGTTGCTGTAAAGCTATCATTTGAGTTGGCCATTGTTGAGTGTCGCAAGTGATGGTGCACTGTTTTTTTGTGCACATTTTCTAAATTAGTGAAATTTTATTTTATGCTCGAGCGCGTTCTTTTTGAAACAGTTTTCTCGACGAGAATTTTTCCAAATCGTGATGTACTTACAGATAATTTTCTACCCTTTATATGATAGGGGTTATAAGTTATAAGAGCTTTTTTCCCTTATTCTCATCTTAGCATATTGATGATGAACAAAAATAATTTAAATACTGTTAGAAGAACTTAGTAAATATTTTGATATCATTGTTGAATTTGCGGTAAGTTTGGCCGCACGGTGTCATATGACATCGGGGTGAGCGGTGGTTAGTTTGACGGATGTTTCCGCAGCCTGCTCGGCGCTTGCGCAGGCTCCACCGCACAATGCTCGCGGTCAATGACCCGCACCGCACGCTTAACCGCAGTGATCTAAAAGTCTAGATTACTAACTGAAATAGTTTGTCGCAAAAAAAATACACCTTGCATTCTTATTGTCATTCTTGTACAGTGGATTTTATTTACTACCTACCAAAAATACCTAATAGTAGTATATTTTTATACTGCGAAGCCATGGAATATACATTAAATATGTATTATCTATACCACGGTCAAATAATAAATTACTTACGTGTATAAATATTAAAATATTTGGCTCTACAAATAAACTTCTCTGCGCGTTGAATTCTTTTGTATGAAGCAGTTGCCGCTACGACGCGACGCTTTCGTAGCCGGTTATGTAGCCACATATTTTTTTCTGTTTAATTTTTAAATTTACAATAAGGCCCGATTATTTAATACCTTATTGCTTGGATGTTATACTTATACAGCGCAATAGATATGTACGTTATTTATGCCACTTTTAATTTTTTGTACGTATACCAAATTAATTTTTTTCAGAATAAATGCACAGTTAATTTTAGAATATGCTAGGTATATATATGTGGATCAATGAAAGTTTATCATTTACTTAACGCATACAGTTTTTACTATTTTTAATCAATTGATTGTTTTTTTCACTGATATCAGCAAACAGAAAAAAATACCAACCGTTTACGATAGAAGAGGATAATGTAGAGAAATGTACAAGTACATTATGCATTACGCATACCTATGTGTATGTAAATAGCCGGACCGCGCCCTAACCGGCGCCGCAAGATATGGCTACTGTTACAAATACGTAATGTATGTGAGTATGTCTGTATGTCTCCCCATACAGGTTTCT
Source organism: Plutella xylostella (assembly GCF_932276165.1). NCBI lineage: Eukaryota > Metazoa > Arthropoda > Insecta > Lepidoptera > Plutellidae > Plutella > Plutella xylostella. Next base: position 717,804 of record NC_063984.1, on the reverse strand, counting down.
TGACCCACATCTGGTCGCGTTTTTGTGATGAATTCGTCTGAATGTGACGAAATGTAATAATTATTGCGTTTAAAAATGTAGTGGTGATGATTGGTGTAATAACATCGTTCACAAAATTAATTTAATATGTTGCACACTGGTACGATACCTTTTATAGCCTTATGATACCTTTTACATCAAGTTTAAATCTTATCGGACTGTATATTTTGTATGTAGGACTGTAGGTATTACGTATTAAGTATAAATACAGCAAGCACCTTCCAACATGCGTAGTCACTTATAATATGCTAGTTCTATATGGAGATCGTTATACTGAAATCATTCTTATCTTTCTTTGTCCAGTGCAGTTTTTGTAAGATCTACTACATACTTCGGTAGATAAATACAAAATTTATTATGCGTTATCTCTTCAAGTTATACCTAATGTACGTAAGATAATAAATAGCAAAATTTACTAAGCATGATGAGCAAAATACACCTACATGGGTGAGGTTAAACGAGAAATTTAATGTTTTCTTATAATGAGTTGACATTTAAAGAGGTTGCTCAACAGTGACCCTCGCTTCACATGACCTCTTGGGGTACATCAGTCAGTACTTACACCATGGACTGCTTTCTCAAGAAAAATATCATCTTATTATTCTTATTAACTAGTGTGATGCAAACCAACCTTTACCAAAATGATAAGTCCTTTTTGTAAAAGTTATACTTTGATGGCTTATTATTAAGGTTTATTGATAATATCAGGCGTTGTAAGCTCTCAGTTGTACAATGCCTAGGACTTGCCTGAGTACATGAATTATGATTAATTAAATCATCATCATCATCAAGCAAGCTTGCCATATACAAACTTGTGAGTGCACTCCTACCATCCCTTTATCCAACTTCCTAATCATGATTGCAAACTTGTCTTCGATCAGAAGCTCTGGCTGTGGTCTGTTCTATAGCGGCTGTCCAGCTCTCGTTATGTAAGGGCCTGCAGTCGGTGGAGGCTGTGGATTGTTGAAATGCTGCGTCGTTGTTTATAGTCCGGCCTCTAGACGAGCTGCGTGCGTTGGAATTAAATCTGCTTCGTGAATTATAGCCTCTTGTATATCCTCAGTATTGTGTACAAACCTATAAAAAATTTTTTTTGGAATTTATTATGTCTTATTGCCATGTAGAATTTAACAAATATAAAGGTGCATGTATAAAGTTGGTTGTATGGAAACCATTAGAACTTAAAAAAACAGTGGCTTCTTCTTCTTTCGTGTCAGTGAACATACGAATTTTCAAATTTGTCCAGACCAAAAAGAAGCAACTTGTGGCTTCAATATTAGTTTATCAAATAAATCTTAGACTAATTCATTTCTGAACAACTCGTATATCTGTTACGTAATAGCAGTAGCTCTGGTCATACTGGAGCGGAAAGATGTTTTATCTAAGATCGTTTCTAAAGTAAGTACCAATAGAACAGAAACAAGCACACTTAAACGAATAGGAAGCGAGTATGTCCGTAAATACTTTCTCGAAGTAAATGTTTGGTATAATAAATCCTCGGTATGGGTTACTTCAATATTAAGCACCTTTATACGAGTACTCGTATTTACTATAATTTGTGATTCATTTCTATACATCTAATACAGCGTGTGCTTTCGGGTCGATAGTGAATATAATTCCATCTAGACTAGTTGTTTCTAATTTCCTGCCATCACTGACTCGGCGAGTCACTAGGAAGTTGTTACGAAAATTATATCAATTTTATCGTTTTAATCTTAAACAGCTATTAATTTTGATTGATTGCATTTCCTACGTTCTTAGCTATATTCATAATTCATTATCTACTAGAGATAATACGTTCCATAAAATCTCTAAACTCACATAAAGTTATGTCGTGAATAAATTAGTGTTGCCACGAGTGATTTGGCCGAATACCGAATACCGAATATTCGGCCTGCGCTCTCAGCCGAATACCGAATATTCGGCCACCGAATATTCGGCAGGTGAGCCAGTATAATTCAATAAGTTAAAGTTTTATTTAAAAAGTGTTCTTCTTAATCTTACGGCAGATCCGTATAACCTGTTGACCACCAGTTGTACCAACTCGAATCAGTAGCCAAACCTTATATATTTTGTTAAAAAATACCTGTATCTCAGTAGCAGGTATTGTATATTTTATGAAGAAAAGCGCAACTGACGTAAGCGAGATGTTGTATTCAGGTTTTCGCAATTAATTAATTGTTTAATAGTTTAATATTTCGATTAAATTGAATTTTTTATTCCTTTTTGTAAGATATTTGCTACTTTTTTAAGTATTCGGTATTCGGCCGAATACTACTTACTATTCGGCCGAATACCGAATACTGAAAAAACTGGCCGAATAGGCCGAATACCGAATAGTTGCCGAATATTCGTGGCATCTCTAGAATAAATCCTAACTTTTTGCATCGATCTAATCTAAAGGTCACTTCTATTTGATGTATCTACAAGAGATTTCACACAGAATGCGTAATTTTCACTCGCTACTGTGAACTTTCGAATAATTACATGGCAATTCTACACCGACACCGAGATACTGATCTGATCAGCCTTATTAGCTAAACCATAGCGTCGTTTGTCGCTAAACCAACAAGTTTTTCTAGGTGAGTAGACAAGTAGGGATCTAGTGACACTATCAATATGTACTCTGGTGAATTATGCAGTATTCTGGTTGTGTGTTATGCAGTTGCGTAACCGAGGGACGTTATGAGCCACTGACTCATCGTATCGAGTCCGCTTTAATTGGTTCTGCTGCATTAACTTGTGCATGCGAGTCTGAAATTAGTGAATACTTAACTAGTGTCAGTTACTTTATACGTAATGTAGAGTTGGACCATAATTAGTAAAGAAAGTTTATGAAATTGAGTGACTTTTAAAATCTTATCGAAAGTAAAAGCTTTGTACTTAGACAAAATTATTATCCAAGTTTTATAACGAATTGTTTTCCTATTGCGTGGGTGGATATTCGGTAGCCTTACATCCTGATTGGCTACTACTATCTACACAATTATGACAAGCAAACCCTGCGACCCTGGACTAGGCCTAAACCCTTCCTGCATTACAAGGAGACCCGTGCCCCAGCAGTGGGGACGTGATGGGTCGTGATGATAATGATGAACCCTACTGTCTCCACACCACTGCCTGACCCTACAGCCCCCTCATCACTGACCCCACCTGTCTCTTGATCTCCAGATGGCGCGTGCTGCTGGCGTGCCTGGTGCTGGCGACGGCGCTGGCGTCGGAGGAGGAGGACCGGGACGTGCCCGAGCTCGACGATGAAGACGACAGCGCCGTGTCGCTTGAAGAGGAGGTTTGTGAATACATTATGCAGTTTGATTATTCATGCATTTTTTTTGAGGCAATGTTGCAGGAACAGAGTTTAAAGTAGTTCAGTTGTAGTAAATGTTTCGGGTAACGTTTTGATTTCGTTATTACATACCTTATTACCTACTGAGCTATGGAAAGTTATAAAATGGTGCAAGTACTTACTAAATAAAAATCTAAATATCATCGGAGATAAGTACGGTCTGATTAGATTAACTCGTAATGCGATTCCAAAACTGTAAAACGATTATTTCCGTGAAGAAGCTTATGAAAGATGATACTTAGTCTCTAAAATACCTGAAAGTATTGCTTAGTACCTACCTACATAAATACATAAGTGAGATTGTTTTCGAGTGTCCGAGCGATTTGGAAGCGATTTGCGGCGAGTCAACGTCCTCCGCGCAAGGCCGCCGCCGCCGCCGGCGAGAGAGAAAGTTGAAAGTGGTCATTATCAAGTGATTCCACTAAATGTAGACTATATTATGGGTTTACTTGCACTTTTATTATCTCCATGGCTTTTAGATAAGAAATGTATGAGGAATGAGGACTGCTCAGTAGTAAGTGGATATGCCATATAAGTGTAAATAAACAATATAAGTACACAGCGGTTTTACGACTTGTTACACATTTTAAAAGTAATATTCATTGTTTTTTAACACTTATTTCAAGAGCTGGTTTAGGCCAGATGCCCCATTTACTAACAAGTACAAACCGTAAGTTACTTATGCAGCAATATGTAACAGTTACATTGACAATGGGCCGTGTGTAACTTGTCCAAATTTTCTTTTCAATTTTAATTACAACCGTAGCATAGCAAATCGTTTTGTGTTGAGATATTTTGGTTGTTGACATACAGATTGCAAGAGTCATTGCAGGTCTTTGTTCAATGTGCATCGAAGGTTCTTTGCTCTAATCCTAAATAAGAGATAGGTGTGAGTTGTGTACATAATTCAATTATGGAGATATATATCAACGTTTATTTAAAAATCAAACACGGCTATATGGCTCGCCCGACCCGCAAAAATATGCGTGTAAGTACGTTTTTTAAAGTTTAAATAAAGTTTGTTCTATTTAAATGACTTATTAAGTATGTATTTCTAAAGTACCTCCTAAGTACCAGTTACATAACTAACACTTTTTTCAAAATGATAACCTCTAATTATTTATCATTCTTATCTGCCGCACAAACTTACTGTGAGAACTTTTGTTTCAACACGTGGTAAGACTTGTAAGTATTGTCTAATGTTCATTTGTTTGTTTTATTGCAATAAAGCTAATTGCGAGCTATTGTTTAGGCTGCATCGGAATGTGCACACTGTTGGGCCGCTATGAATCATTCGAACAGATTCTTAGCCAAAACTACTTATACAATATGGAATGTAATCAGTGGTTGAATCGTAGACAAACCAATACTGGTAGACCGAGTCTAGGAATCTAGCTTAAGCGGTGTTTACATGATAGGATTATGCTGGGTTCTAGTCCGCATGAAAATAGAGTATGATCGAGCTAATCAGCGGAATCCAATCTGCTGTTGTTTTCCGAGAGCGCTCGGGTCACGCGTATAAAATTTTGGAATAGCCACGCGGTCCGTGCGTTATGTTAATGTGTAAACCCCGCTTTATATTTAGTTACTGGCGTTATTGGCTGCATGGTAGAAAGTAACAATATTGAATGAAATGCATTATTATTACAAAACCTAGCTCCACACCCGGATCTGCCAGTCACAATGTGGATAGACTCATTTAACAATTACTAGTAAATCGACCACGCACGTGTTACGCACGAACGAACAGTGAAATACTTATAATCAATTGTTTTTTCAGCACTACTGGTCTTTAGTCACAAAACAAATAGGCGATATGTCTATAAATTGAACATTATGTAATAAATACATGCATTTCCTTTTCAGGCCGATATAGGTATTAAAAAATTACCTAAGTAATTAAGGCTATTATATACGGGATTACTTCTACGGGATAGCTTTCAAAATGATTGCAAAGTACGCGAAAAAGTCTAGCTACTTATTTAAAAAAAGCTTTGCATTATGTAAGAATTAATAATGAAATAGAAAGTGCCGAATGCGAATAGTGCACTTGATCTTTGCTATCTCACGTGCCCAGTGTGCCCACTGGTGCCGGCGTAATGTAAATTTAGTTCCTTCTGTTCGGGATCTTGTTCATGATTACTAGTTGTGTAATATTAAATGAGTTAGTTTTGTAGATCTATTCTAATAATGCAATTTTAATTATTCGTTCAGAATGAATAAGTTGATTTCATTACCTACCTAAAGAGTTGTAGACCCGCGAGTAGTTCGATTAGATAACATAACTGAACTTTTCTAAGGTCTTATTTAGTTTGCTCGAGGACATAACTACGTTACTCGACGCCGTACCTGTACCGACTAGACTTTGATATGCATTAGATAAAAGATAAACATATTTACTAGGTATATCCAGAACCACACACCAAAGCAATAGGAATGTCTTCTCTCGCTCTAACCCACCAAATCTCCCTTCCAGGAGAGTCGCAACCTCCGCCCGCGCGCCTACACTCCCAGCGCGTACTCCAACACGGTCGCCGGCGCCTACAACTCGCCCAGCGGCTTCCGCCCCACGGCGTCGCTGGCCGAGCTGGCGGGCTACCAGCAGCCGGAGGAGCCGCGGCCCACGCAGCAGCAGCTGTACGTGGAGCAGCAGCAGCAGTACCAGCAGCAGCCGCGCCAGCCGCCGCGCGCGCCGCATCGGAAGGTGAGCGACTAAGTGATCTATAGATTTGTAGGTAAAGGATAGGGTGCACGAAAGAATAAAAGTTGTTCTGGATGTCAAGAGGCCATTTACCCCATTTCGGCTGACTATACCAATAACCTGCAATACAATTCTGTCCTGTGCATCCTCGGTAGTCAGACTGGCCAACCCTTTGACCCAGATCACATATGCGCACTGAAGAAAAGCTACACACAATAAAATACAGACTTTCTGTATTCAATCCAAGGCACTATAAAACTCCTACTGTTACCCATCAATTTCGGACTGGTACGATTTAGAATCAGTGCTTATCCAAACTATCGACTAACCATGACCACTCCCCCAACAGCAGCAAGAGCAGCGCCCATCCAAGCTCCAACAACTGCAGCAAGAAGTAGAAGACGAGCTGGAAGAAGAAAAGGAGGAGCCCGACCGCCTGGCGACACTGCTGCAGCAGAGCAAGTTCGACTGTGTCAGCAAGAACAGCGGGTATTATGCTGATGAGGAGCTCAACTGCGAGGTCTTCCACTACTGCCAGGATAATGTCAAGCACTCCTGGATCTGTCCTGAAGGATTCACGTTCCATCAGGTAAGGGTCTGAGGTATTATGATTTGTTTGATGTGATTTGAGTGAGTAAGTGAGATTGCCCATGGAAGTATGTAGAAGTTATAACAAGAGGTGGTGTAATAGCTATATTGCACGCGGAACTGTCAATGTCAGTAACAACTAAGTCCAAGCGCCCCCGCCTCCCCGTCCCACCGCTCACATACCTAAGGCGCGGCCAGCTAGTTCCGCGTGCACTATAGTAGTCCTTTCAATTGCAAGATCCAGAACTCCAGAGGTTAGGGCGCCTTCAAATTAGTCGCTAAGTGTCGCGCGGCTGCAGCGCTGCTGCAGCGCTGCAGCCGCGCTGCTGTCAAAATCCATATAAATTTTGTAATTTAAAAGATGCGCGGATTTTGTAATTTAAAAGAATTTAGACAGCAGCGCCACTTAGCGCGACACTTAGCGACTAATTTGAAGGCGTCCTTATACTCGGAAGTTTCGAAAGCTTTACGTCACAAACCTAGCATGTCAAGCATGTGCAATGGATCCTAAACTAAACGTATTTTAAGGTGGTCTACCGATTAGGCCTTCCAATCCCATCCACAATCTAACCTTCCTCCCACCCGCAGGTGCACCTGATCTGCATGCCGCCGAACCACGACAACATCTGCCAGAAGTCGTCCAAGTACCACTTCGTGAACGAGTACCTGTACCGGCCCATCAACGAGGAGGAGGTTCAGAGGAAGCCCAACGTGTCCCTGCGCTACTCCGACCGGTATTACCCGGCCGAAGTGTACAATGACGACCGCTATGACCAGGATGAGGTGAGGGTGGGATATTTTATTTGGCTGTGTTTTCTGTGTGTGACTTGAGGTTTAAGATAAACTTAATGATATCGTGATTTGCCATAAATAGGGCGCTATCATTGGTGGAACGCCAACAAGTTTATCGACGTCTATAACGAGCCAGTGTACGCTCCGTTACCCCTGGTACCCTGCCCTACCTGGCTTTACTATTATTGGTTACTTTACCATTATTGGTTACTTTACCATAACTACCTTTACAATCTGAACCAACGAGAAGCAAAGCAAAGCAGCACTAGATATTTTCGTATTCGCAAATCTGGAGTGCAAAGCCCCTTTAAGGGATGCTAAGAGGTGACCAGGACCACTTTTCCTCTAACGATCGATCTCAAGGATAACACTAACAACCGGTATCTGTATTCTAGGAGGAGCCCCCCCGGCGGCAGTACGCGGCCCCCTCCCCCTCCCCCTCCCCGCGCCCGCAGTCAGCCCCGCAGGTGTTCCGCTCGGCCGAGGAGGTCAACATCCCGCTGACGCAGCGTCGCCCGCAGCGCCCCTACGACTTCGACTTCTAAACCAACGCACCACAGTCCACTTCCCTTGGCGTTGGCGCACTTCCACCAGTGTATATAATCCGTGCCTATTGTAGTTCCAGGATTGCTCTAGCTTGACAAAAACGTAGAGCAGAGCAGAAGTAGAGCATTAACGCTCCGTTGCGTAATTTGACCGTTTTTCGTAACCTAGAGTGACCCCGCAGAGCTAAATATAGCTACGCGCATTGGTTCTTTGGGTAAAACTGTATAACTCTACAACATCGAGTTCAGGATTTTCCCGACTGTCGATAGGTATCTTAAATTAAATACTCTATTTATAATTTTGTACAATAAATTACTACTTTTAAGTTTTAATTGCTCATAAGTAATTTACAAATTAGGTTGTAAGCTAGTCTTCGGTGTAAAATGAATAAAATGTTTTTAAAAGTTATTTGTTTATTTTATTTTTCGTTTAACAGGTTTGTAGGTTTAACAGGACGGGTGTAGCAAATGGAATTGAGCAAGAGCAAGAGCGTACGTTGTATTGTAAGGGTTTCACGGGTCACTTAGTCCAGCATCAACTGATGGCACTACGAAAGAACTAGATTCTTCTGGTTTACCAGCAGCGAATGCAGAGGGCGATTGAGTCATGTCGTCTGGACTCACCAGATCAGTGTAATTGATGACCCTGATGACAGTTTCTTTGGGTTTCTTGTACTTGAGAATCTTCTTGTTCCGGAGTATTCGTCGGTCTTTGTCGATACCCTTCGCTTGTAGTGTGTCGCGTCGTCGGCTGTTCTCTGGGTTCTTACGGTGGGGGCTGACGAGGACTGCCTTAACCATCTGTGAATTAAAGAAAAGTTTAACTGCCAGTTTCTATAACTCTATCTATCCATTACTGGTAGTTACTTTCATACGATTTTGACATAATCAAAAGTAAGAATCTGTCAAAATCGTATGAAAGTAACTACCAGTTATGGATAGATAGAGTTATCCATAACTGGTAGTTACTTTCATACGATTTTGACAGATTCTTACTTTTGATTATGTCAAAATCGTATGAAAGTAACTACCAGTAATGGATAGATAGAGTTATCCATAACTGGTAGTTACTTTCATACGATTTTGACAGATTCTTACTTTTGATAGTGATAGTGTTGCCACGAATAGTGAATTGGCCGAATACCGAATACCGAATATTCGGCGACGCTGCCGGCCGAAGCGCCGAATATTCGGCCGCCGAATATTCGGCGCTACAACCTGTTTTTTTTGTTCCTGGAACTGCTTTGAAGAAGTCGCTACAGATTATATGAGAAATGCTAATTATTAGGAGGCAGAATGCTGTGGCAAACGAGTTGAATTTTTATTTGATAATAGTTCGCCTAGATCGGATGTCCGATCCTTACAAGTGGTGGTCAGCAAACAAAAAATAATACCCGAACCTTTTGAAATTTGTAATAACTTATCTTTCTTCACCTGGAAGTAGCGTTTATAGTAAGAGGTTATTTTCTGAGGATGGTTACAATGAAAAGCGCAATCGTGGGCTACCAAATGCTGAAATGCTCGTTTTTATCCAGCACAACTTACTACTGATTAATTTTAAGTATTAAAATGTTGTGATTTGGAAATAAATACACAATTTTGATTAAAATAACAAATCATTTTTTACATGATTTACTATTCGGTATTCGGCCCGAATAGTACGCACTATTCGGCCGAATACCGAATACTGAAAAAACTGGCCGAATAGGCCGAATACCGAATAGTTGCCGAATATTCGTGGCATCTCTAGATAGAGTTATAGAAACTGGCAGTAAGATGGAAGCTATGCTCAACAGATAGTTAGTCAAGTAAGGGTGTATAAACTGTATACATAATCTTTAGACTTACTCCAAAAGGAAAGAACCATCTTCCCTCCATGCATCAGAACTCGAAAGCTTTTCCGCTATCCTAATTTGACGAGGCAGCATCAGACGAGGCCTCCATGTCCTCAGGGAACCAGCGTCTGTTGGCTATGATGATGCGCTCCATCTTGGCCTTCTTGCTCCTCGACACCTGCTTCGTCAGGCTTCCCTTCAGCTTCCTGAAGTTAAACTTCGGAACCTCATCAAAGTCCGGCTTCTTCGGAGGAGCGTTGAACTTCGTCCCGATGCCAGAAGTGGCTTTGTGTTCTCCCTTCTTCCTATCCTTCTTCTTCCTCAAGTTGATTCCAGACTCCTGGTCTTCGGAGCTGCTGGTGTCCTCGCTGCTGCTCTCCTCTAGAAGGCTCTTGAACTTGGTGCTGCCCTTCTTCTTGAACTTCATGCAGAGCGGGTCACAGCTGCACGGGTCCACGTTCAGCTCCAGGGTTTCTGTAGTGATAACAGGGGGTTGTAGCAGGAAGAATAAGAGGATGTTAATTATGATTGACACAAAACAATGATATAGTTCCACGTTTTCTCACCTCGTATGCAAAGCTTATCCAGGACCGTGTCTTTGATCGATGTGAATCTAGTAAAACAGTATACAATTAATATGTAGATATGTATACAGGTAAGTACATACAGAATAATACCTATAGGTTACATTATTAAGGTATATAAAAACTTACGGGCACTGAAGGGCTTCACACTGACAGTGAGGAGGACTGAAACAAAATAAAAATGCATTTAAAAAACCACCCGCAAATATACTTCACAACTGGTAACCCAAACCAGTCAGCTACTCACCAAGGGAACTTCTTCTTCTTGCCCTCCAGTTTGTTCCTTATATACGTCCAGATGATGTCGTGGGCGGCCTTGCCCGTGCAGATGGGCGGGAAGTAGTAGTGTGGCCGGGGCTTGACCGCCTTCTCGGCCGGCGCGGGCGCCTTCGCCTCGTCGTCAGACATCTCCCATGTCTCCGAGGTGGAGGCACCTGATACCCTGGTGGAGCCGTGAGGATGGATGGTATTGAGCAAAAGGCATTCAGGAAATAAACGTAAACCTAATGTAGCTTGGCTATTTTTGATGTAAGCTGCATTATTTATTTACTTACCATACACACTCATAACAGTAATCACACAACACACACGTCCCATGTACCTATACTTATATAATATATTTTTTTTGTTTGTACATAGTTAAGTAGGTACTCGTGTACGTGACTGAGGTCACTTAAAAGGGTCTGCGAATAAACCGACGCAAAACAGTCGATATGCGTATCAAGGCTAAAACCTCGGACGCCTTAATACTCGATGACCAACGCTTGGACTCGGTCGATGCATTTACTTACCTCGGAAGCACGGTCACCCGTCAGGGAGGAGCAGATGAGGATATAGAGAGCAGGGTCAAGAAGGCGAAGGCTGCGTTTGCCCAGCTCAAACCTGTTTGGGACTCGAATGTGCTCACAAGGCGGATAAAAATCTCCCTCTTCGACTCCATCGTGAAGTCCGTATTGCTCTTTGGTTGCGAAACGTGGAGAGTGACGAAAGGGCTGACGAACAAACTGCAAGTGTTCGTCAATAAGTCCCTCAGGTCGATCCTACGCGTTTTCTGGCCGAAGACAATACGTAACGAAGATCTGTGGAAGCTGTGCCGACAATCTCCCATCGGCAAGGAAATTGTGAAACGAAAGTGGAGATGGATTGGGAACACTGTACGGAGAGGAGCTACGAATGCCGCAACTATAGCCTTTGACTGGAGGCCACCAAATGGCAAGCGCTCCCGGGGACGCCCTGTCCAAACATGGCGCCGAAGCGTCGAAAACGAGCTGCGTGCCGCTGGACTAAACTGGAGTGAGGCCAAAAGTACAGCCGAAGATAGGCGGAAGTGGCGGACGTTAGTGGAGACCCTCTGCACCTCTGGGGTGCCATAGGACTGCAACAACAACATTGATACTCATCTTACATATAACAATACACAAGTAAGTATACTCACGCTGATCCCGTTTTAGGAGGCATGGTTGCACTTTCAGTGATTATGACTTAGTTTTTTCTTTTTTCCAATAAGTTATCAGTGGCGTCCCGTTGTATTCTCTAATATTTCGTCATTACTACTATCTTTCACAACTTCACAAATGTCTTCGTAAAGGGATTTGTGTAGTTTTTTCGGCGTTGACACGAGGTAGACTTTACTGCGGCTGACGCGGTTGGGGTCGTACTTGCACAGTTTAGCGAGGGACCCTGGCGAGGGCTTCCTGCGGGCGTGGTGCGGGGTCCGCGACCGCGATCTGCTCTGTCTCTTCTTCCTAGTCTTTGTGTCCAGAGATTGGTTCTTTAGGGATGGTTGGGCCGGTATCGCTCTAGTATCAGGGATAGTTTGTGGTGGATTATCACCCATTCTAATACTAACTATTTGTTATCAAATTCAAAACTTATTGCATTTCTTATGCTTCTGTGAGGATGTCGGAATAAATTCTTGGCTTTCTTGTCTGTAAATAGAAAAAATATTAGATTTTTGTTATCATTTATTTTTCGCTTTAAAATATATTCTTGCAGTACCTGTTGTCAGGGTCGCTAACTTGATACGAATCTTCAGCTTCATTTTCATCATTTATGGACTCAATTTGCCGATTTAATATTTTCTTCAGCGCTGCCGTCCTGGTTTCCTTCAAGTCGGATGGTGACTTCATCATCATGATGACGCGGCCGCGGCTGATGCCCAGCTTGTTGAGCTTCCTCGATCGCTTGGTGATGGAGCTAGTGGTGCCAGGTCTCAGGGGTCGGGTGCTTCGTAAACGAGACCTCTCTTTCTTCACCCTTTTTATTATGTTGTCGGAGGATCTCTCCACAAAGGAGGTAAAACTTATCGCATTGTCGCTCATTTTGAAATGTTCCTAAACTTTGAAAATAATATACAATAAAATTATATATAAGTATCTTGGGATCTCTTCGATATCCGACGTAATTAATCACGAAGGAAAAAGTGAACTTCAGCCTTCGTAGAAATTTAATTGATAAATAAATAATACTTACTTTCAAACGGTTCAATTTAGAAATTGATAGATTTAATGTATGTAACTGCAGAAGATTTTCCATCATTATTATCGATAGTTTTCCTGCAAAACCAATAGTATATAGTATCAGTAAACAATAGTATATATTAAGTATTACCTATAGATGCAAAGCATCTTAAAAGCTTACTAACGTAGCTAGTTCAGATTCTTCCTCTATATCTTGGACAGAGCTAAAGTTTTCAGTATCCTCATCAGTTGCCCTTTTCAACACTCTCTTGATGTCTGCGTACGCAGTTTTATCCGAAGTTTCGTCGAGTAGTGCGGGTGTATTCATCATCATAAACAGTTTGTTTCTTTTGATGGTGTGTTTGATGTGTTTATTAGTTCGTTCACTGGTGGAGCTACTGGCGGAGATGGGTCTGGAGGGGCGGGACCTGGATCTTTCTTTCCTCGTCTTCTTACTGTCGATCAGCTCGCAGAGTCGTCCCCGGTCGGAGGTGTCGCGAATCGTCTCGTCACTCATTGTTCAGTTATCTTTTGTGTTGGTATGAATAAACTGAATTGAAACACTGGTATATTTTATCTTTATGAATGTTTCGAGGAACTTGATAGACTTTCTCTTTTAATACTGAAAAGTTATGAAATACTGTAAAATTATTTACATAACTAAGTAGATAACTTATAATGTGTCCTTACTTAGGTATGTATATAAGCTCAATATTAAAACAAACTCACATTGTGGAGTTCCTATTTTTAACAATTTCTTTGATTATTTCTTCTAGTCCACTTTCTGTATCTTCATTTGTTACATTAGCTTCTGCTGCATTATCAGAGTTATTTTGAATGGCTGACGTCGCATTAGTCAACATGTAGATTCTTCTTTCCTTGTAACTACGAGTCGACGGGACTCGGTTGAACCGTTTGCTCGGTCGCTTCGTGAGTATTGCTCCTGGCTCTATATTACTAGAGGCATGGCCTGCAGATCGATTCTTTTCATCAGCTTCACTAGGTTCAGGAGTACCGCCTTTGGCAAAGCGACCGGTGTTCTTTCGAGTGGATCCTTTGGAGATTCCAGCGAATCCGTAAGCCTCGTCTTTGTCATCATCATCATCTTCTTTCTTCTTGATGTTGACGCCGGGGAGGCCCTCGTCCACCTCCGGTTCCTTCTCCTCTTTAGGCTCGTCCACACACTTGCAGGGGTTCGGGTCAATAAATGTATCTGTAACATTCATTTTCTTAGTTCAATCAATTATAAATTAATCGATCGATCAAATTATCTATTACCAGAATCCTGACAGATTATAAGTTTGACTATCATCAATGTAGCAAAAACTAAACAAGAAGTAAGAACAGAACATACCCTTCCAGTATCTAGCAGTATCCACCAAGGCATTCATTGGCCATACACTGTAAAATGCAAAAAATATTGTTAATATTTACTTTACCATATACAAACACAAATATGGCGTTATTTGAATGCATTGCTCATAGGTACATAAAAAATTGCGATAAAATTCTTAAATATTCACTCACGAGCATGAAACAGCTCCGCAATCGCACCCTTTAGCACTGAAAAATAATAAGAAAGTTAAAATATATTGCTACAGTTGTACAATAAATATAATGGTACGCATAATAAGTACTATTTCACATAAAAAACAATCGTTATCTGACCAGGGGTCCATGTGAGCGGGGGGGTGGGGCTTCGCGCACGGGTGCACTTTCTCGCAGTTGCCGAACAACGTCTCTATCTTCTTCTTCTTCTCTTTCTCCTTCTCCTTCTCTTTCTTCTCGTCGATGATGTTGGACACCTCCACCACCTCCGGCGAGCTGGTGCCAGAGTCGTCCGTCACGCTAGTGGACCTGAAACATTTGTACGTGACTGTAAATACATGTTATTTGTGAATATATGAAAGTCTTTTTTTAAGATAGAATAAAGCAAGACTCACGACATAATAGCGATTACTTTAGTTGCGTTTAATATTGTTGAACTCAATTGATGAAGTTGAAATTCGTTTTAAGCTGTAGAGCTCAATTGATGATGCCTAAAATCTTTACCATCCAAACAGATGACGTTTACCTGAAAAACATATAAATCTACAATTACTAAAAACTCTAATAAAGAGATCTCGTTCATGTTAAAACACATAAATATACCTATATTTATAGCAGAACACTCACCAGAGTTTTCGCTATCGATACTTTCATCAGAAGGGTTTAGTTTAGGTTTTATAGCAGAGGTTTCGTGTCTGTAGAAGTGCACCGACTGTCGGTGCGAGGCGTGTCGCGAGTGCGAGCGGTGTCGGGGCTTGGAGCAGCAGGACCGCGCCGCGCGCCGCCGCGGGCACGACTGGTGCCTCCGCTTGTGGTCCCGCTGATCCAACTTCGGGTCCACCTGTATACCGTACTTCGAGGCATACAGCTCCGCATTCGTCGACTGCCTGAACCCTTGCTCCACTAACGCCGGGGCCACACTCTCAGTACTAGACAGCAGCATCCTCGCCTGTGGCAGTGTCGACAGGTCTATGATCATCGGACCTCGTGTGGGAGACTCTTGGCCAGAGGTGGATGGTGGGACAGAGGCGTCCTCGTCTTTGTTATCAACTATTTCTACTTTCTTGCGTCTGTGATGAGACTTGGACCTGGACCTGGACCTTTTGGACTTCTTCTTCTTTTTAAAATAGCGTTCGCACTCATCCTGAAAGAACATGCGCCAAATTATAATCTGTTCGTTAAACATTCTACCCTCAATCTAATAATAAGAGACGTACCGAGTCATAAAACTCGTCCAATAGTCCCTGGAAGTTGCAGACATTAGCCGTCTGGTCGAGGTAGTACTCCAGCTCGGGCACGGTCCGCTCCCGGATCATGTCGCGCACGCGCCGTGACCGCTCCGTCACGGGCTTGTCCCTGTTTCGGATCTGGCCCTTCAGCTGCGTCACGGAGTCGCGGAACGTGGTCTCGAACGCACAACTGTACGACGGCGACGAGTTGATCTCGTGGAGCGATTTGGCTGAGTTGTTTCTGGAAAAAAAGGTTTTTAATAACATATAAGTAGTATATAAAAATACCTCCTCAAGACTGATGCGTTTAATAAGATTGTACTTTATATATAGTTAGGTACGTCTGACGCACCCTGGACAGTCAGCGACTGACGCTATTCTGACTAGCTTATACTTTTACCACGTTGACAAACCCTAGACGCTCTATATTGCTTCCCACCGACACACAAGAAGAAGAATACCTACCTATAAACACTATTCGCAGAGTGCGACGTCACAGCCGGCATGAAGGGCGACTCGGTGTCCATCTCCATCATGTAGTAGTGTCCGGAGCGCGCGCGGCGGCGGCGGCGGGGCGCGTCCATGAAGCTGAACCGCTCCTCGCGGTGCCGGCCCACACGCGAGCTGGACGCTGAGCGGCTGCGGGACCTGGAATAGTCATTCAATATCGTCAAGTCTTCTCGATGATTCTTTGATTAATGTAGAATACCTCCACTACAATTTCAATCATCATCATATATTATGATCACCGTAGTTAAATATTATGAATATCCTGATGAGGTTGCGCTACCTTTGCACGACTAATGTCCAAAATAAAAAGTGTCCAAGTAGAATAAGCCCCAGTTTCATCATACTAGGTTAGATTATAACAAGGGTTCATCAATTATACGTCATCTTCATATTAAATTCTTGACAGATGTGTCAAAAGTCAACAACTAATCCCTAATTATGATCTAAGTGAGTATGATGAAACTGGGGTTTAGTGTACCTGTGTTTGTGCCTGCCCCCGCTGCCGCTGCGGCGCCGGCGGCGGTGCGCGGAGTCGGAGTGCGCCGTCTCGCGCGACTCCTCCTTTCCGCCGCTGCGCTGCATCGTGTCGTACATCTTCAGGAACAGCGAGCGCTGGGCGGGGTCCATGCCGTACGTGGGGTCCTCCTCCGGCTTCCAGCGCTTGGGGTGGAACCCGCAGCGGCAGTCCTCGGCACGGTGGTACGCCGAGCCTGGAATGACGCGAGCATGAGAAGATTTCTATGGAATCTAATGGAATCAACCTATAGAATGCCACGTCATGGCATTGCCAGTAACCTCAGCGAATAGTGTAAATAATTGAAACTAACCTTTGTACATGCAGACTTTCGATAGGACATCCTTCACTGAGCGTAACCTGAAAATTATAATGGATGATAAGTCCGTATAATTAGGTGGCGCTGAAAAATCTAGCACTAAATATTCAGTAATAAATAATGAAATTGAATAACTTACCCACAAAAAAATACCATACCCATAAAAAGTAGATAATGAAATCGAATGACTTACCCGCAGGTAATAGCTTTGCACTGACAAAGTTTCGGACTGAAAAGAAAGGGCGGAAAAGATACAAATTAAATTTAAAAAAATTACCAGCAGCACCCTGGCCTACAAACTAGGTATTAGGTACCTACCTAAGTAGATGATTTACCAAAATACAGATTACAGAGGAAAGGGTTTTAACGGTTTTAAGGTTAGGTTACAACAGCATTATCACTCACCATTGCACAGCGGGCGTGGGCTGTATGATCTCGAGCAGGTTCTGGTCGAGCGGCTCCACGGTGCAGATCTTGGGGAAATAGAGCGGCGTGGGCTTCTTGTCCAGGTCCGCGCCTGCCTTGGCCGGTGGCGGCTCGTCGTCGTCCGACATGTAGTACTCCTCGTCGTCCTCTCTGGAAGTAAGTTACATGGAGGTGGTTAGAGAAGCGTGGAAAAAAAACGTTACGTCTCGCTCGCTCTCGAGGCTGCGCGAAGTTAGCGAGTGTGCTGAAAGCCTTTTGTTACTTTAGCCGTGTGGGTCAAAATACAATGAGTAAGGAACGGGAGGACAATTCAAATGGAAAATCACAACATCACAACATAAGTTCTCATATTTATGGTCCGGGTATCCGTTCAAAACAGCGGAGGAACTAATTATTAGGTTTTATGAAAAACATTAGAAACAATATCTTACTCTTGTTGGTGCTTCTTTGGTTTCTTCTGATCGATCTGTTTCCTTTTCTCTGTAGGTAATGAAGCCTTCGAATACGAGGTAGGAGTCAGCGTTTTGAACTTTATTGAGGGCTCATCATCTGAATCACTGTCGTCACTGCTGTAAGAAAATATAAGGTATAAGGTTGGGCATATCTCAAATTACGAAAGATTTCAGGGCAAGGAAAGTAAACTTACTGCTTTCGTGACCGAGGTTTTCCTTTTTCCTCCTTTCTTTTGCTGTCACCTTCTTTAGAGTAAATAGAGGGCGTCATGATTTTACCCTCACGCTCCGTGTCATCGTCATCATCATCATCATCATTAGAGCTGCAATGGAAATTTAATAAAATAAATATTAAGTACCTACTAACCACCTACTCTTTTCTGATTATTGCAAGTTCAGATTGAGTAAGCTACTCACTCATTATCGGATTTTGCTGTCTTCGACGCCTTTTGGAGGGCCATCTTCTTGTTCCTCTTGGCCAGCGTTTTAGCGAAGGACCCGGAGAGCTCCATGGCGAACTGGAACGTCGGTTCGACCTGCGTGGCGGTGGTGGAGGGGTTGCGCGGCACGCCGGCCTGCGCGCTCTGCATGCGCAGGTACGGGATCTGCGCCGCGGCCGGAGCCACCGCCACCTCGCAGGTGTTCTGGCAGGCGGCCACGTGGGTCTCCGGAGTCTGCGCGCTGAACTCCTTCATCAGCTTGCCGTACTCGCGGCGGTGGATCTGCACCGCAGTGTGGGCTTCAGGGTAGCGTAGTCTGTAAGCAGAGCTGCTGGAGTCCACACCCGCATTGGAAGTCAGACTCGACGTCGAATTCGTTGACGTGGTGAACCCCGAGCCGGACGTCGTCGTTGACATGACAGAGTACGTATCACAGCCCCCTAACAGCAGCTTATCCATGGCCATTTGTTTCGCCATAGCGTCTTCTTCCTCCTTGCCGGCTTCCCCTGGTTTCTTGGGCGTCGGGTCCACCTTCTCCTCGCCGCCGCCCGACATCAGCAGCTGGATCTCGCCGTCCGTGAGGATGCGGCCCTTGTACGTGTAGACCACCTCGTCGGGCAGGTTGGTGCAGGTGGGCGGGCACTCCGAGTTGCCGACATTCTCACACTCGCAGCAGATCGTCAGCCCGCCAAATGCGCAGTACATGCGCTTTACCCTGGGAATTATGTAATGTAAGTTTATTTTTTCAAGGTTACGTTAACAAGGTATGGGTAAAAAGTTGATGTTTTTATTTTAGTTACCTGCATTTAATAGAACCACAACAGCATGGGGGATCCCTGAAATCAAAGTACAAATCAATAATAATTCTCACACTAAACAATTCATTAAAATATAATCAAGTTCCTTACGGCTTCTTAACGAACTGTTCCTGTTTAGCTCCAATTTTCTCCTTGTTCGGCCTGGCGCCGAGGATGGCGGACAGTTTGAGCTTCTTCTTGACCTTGGCGTTGGTCCCGTAGCCCTGCTCGGACCAGCCCCAGTCCACCACGGGCGCCGGCTTATCCTTCTCTTTCTGTGCCTTGCGCCTGTCATCCTCTAGCTTCTTGATTTTCTTCTCAAGTTCTTCAGCCTTCTTCTTCTCTTGATCTAATTCCAGTTTCCTTTTTATCTCCTCCCTCTTTAATTCATCTTCCCTCTTCTTTTCATCGGCTGTCTTCTCTCTTTCTTTTTCCTTATCTTTATCATCATCCTTGTCTTTGTCCTTTTTCTTCTCTCCGGTATCACTTCCATCTTTCTTTTTCTTTTCCCCAGTATCGCTGCCTTTCTTTTCTTTTTTGTCACCTGTATCGCTTCCTTTTTTATCTTTTTTTGCCCCCGTATCACTGCCTTTTTTTTCATCGTCTTTCTTTTTATCACCATCATCTTTTTTCTTGTCACCATCATCTTTTTTCTTGTCATCATCATCCTTTTTCTTTTCGTCCTTTTTATCCCCTGTATCACTTCCTTTCTTATCTTTCTTAGCCCCAGTATCACTTGCTTTCTTATCTTTCTTCTCTCCTGTGTCACTTGCTTTTTTATCTTTCTTCTCTCCTGTGTCACTTGCTTTCTTATCTTTCTTTTCTCCTGTATCGCTTGCCTTCTTATCTTTCTTTGCATCTGTTTTGCTGCTTTTCTTATCTTCTTTCTTTTCGTCTCCTTTTCCCTCTTTCTTGTCATCTTTTTTTGCACCAGTATCACTTCCCTTTTTTTCTTTTTTAGCCCCAGTATCACTTGCTTTCTTATCTTTCTTTTCTCCTGTGTCACTTGCTTTTTTATCTTTTTTAGCTCCGGTATCACTTGCCTTTTTATCCTTTTTTGCCCCTGTATCACTTCCTTTCTTTTCTTCCTTCTTGTCTTCTTTCTTTTCTTCTTCTTTTCCTTCTTTTTTTTCATCTTTTTTAGCACCAGTATCACTACCCTTCTTTTCTTTTTTAGCTCCTGTATCGCTTTTCTTCTTATCTTTTTTGTCTCCTGTGTCACTTGCCTTTTTATCTTTCTTGTCTCCTGTGTCACTCGCCTTCTTATCCTTCTTAGCCCCGGTGTCACTTGACTTCTTATCTTTTTTCGCTCCTGTATCACTGCCTTTCTTTTCCTCTTTTTTTTCCTCTTTCTTTTCTTCTTTCTTTTCATCTTTCTTTTCTTCTTTCTTTTCATCTTTTTTATCCCCAGTGTCGCTACCTTTCTTCTCCTTTTTGGCACCTGTATCACTCTTTTTCTTCTCTTCCTTCTTTTCTTCTTTCTTTTCATCGCCCTTTCCTTCGTCTTTTTTACCTGTTGCACTTCCTTTCTTCTCTTTCTTACCTGTATCACTCCCTTTTTTTTCTTTTTTCGAACCTGTGTCACTGCCTTTTTTTTCTTCCTTTTTCTCATCTTTCTTTTCTTCCTTTTTATCCTCCTTTTTTTCATCTTTCGAGCCGGTGTCGCTTTTTTTCTTATCACCCTTTTCGTCCGCCATTTTTGAGCTTATAAAGGTAGTTGTATATTTTCAGTTATAACTTTATGTGAGAGATGCAACGTGCGACTGTGGTTGAAGTGTCCTCGAGGAGTGCTCTTGCTCTGAATAAAATATATATATATTAAGTGACGTAAGTACGTACTAATATTATTACTAATACGAAAGCTGAAACAATATTTAAATATTTTATTAGATTTAGATAAAAATACAATAAAATATTAGATTTTTTATCTTAACTTCATGGTCCTTGGTCTGTCTAGATTAGAATACCGTAGACAAAGATACATAGCCTTCTAATAGCCCTTTTTTGTTTGTGGATTCAATAGTTAGGTGCAATTATTAACCTTTTATTAACTAACCTTTCTTATTTTAAATGTATTGATCACGTGTTACCAGTTTGGCCTGAGTATATTAGGAAAATTATCATTTTACATCAGATTTAGTGTATTGTGTGTTTGATTAAGTTATTTTGCGGATTTTGCGAATGATCATGGTGGAATCACTTTATCATGATTGTATTATTATCTTGAAATTGATGGTGGATGGATAATTTAGCTTGTCAAAAGTGCGACATTTCAATTTAATATTTCTGTCATCATGTCTCGTACCATAAATAATTCTAGCCAGGTCTAGGGTATTCTCAGAAGAATATAGGTTTCAGGCTAGGGTTTTCTCGTTACAGAAGTATTATGTTCCTCGGCCAGGATCTTCTCATTAGAGAAGTAGGTACTAATTTTGTTACTTGGTTCAGGTCATATTCGGCCCCTTCTACCACCCGAGTTCGCGTTTGTATCTGGGACCAACCATCTAGTCTATGGGACCAACAACTTATTATACAGTATATACAATTAGTAGTATTGTAGTATTATATATACCTTTTGTATCTTCGTTTACGAGGAAGTTGCTTATAAGGCCCAGCACACATGGTGAAATGCAACTGCAACGAAACTGCAACTACTTGTTACTTTTGAGTTTCGTCTGTGTTTATGCCATTTGAGAGACAACACACGTCGCATTCTAGTTTGAACCGGTTTGAAACGCGTTGCAGAACATCAGAAACTCGTGTCGGTTTTCATTTTGGAGACTTCTGTCTGGTCTCAAAATCGGAATGATTGTGACTAATTTCATCATCATATAGGCTGCGGCGTGTGTGGAAAACGTTTATAACTGGTTTCAAACCTATAATTTCAAAAGGGTTTTGTTGCAGTTGCGTTTCACCATGTCATTCTGTGCTGGGCCCACTGAGGAAAAAAAACACTATGGCTGGGCCTACGAGTTCGCTCTTAGCGATAAGGCCGCCTTGTACAGTCAACCATGGCAGAAAATTACCTAGACCTCAATCGCAAACAGCTAGATACATATTATAGGTTTAGATAAGATATAGATAGGTAACTATAAACAACAATCAACATTCACAAAGTGTCATTTATTTTAAAATTGGATGAAAAATTCAAAACAGGTTACTAAAACAATAATACAAAATGGCATCCAAAAGTAAATCGACAGCAATTTATATATAATTTCAAACAACAACAATTTGGTCACACTTGGTCCGTGGGCCACTTGGTCCATGGGTCGCCGTGGTCCATGGGTCTGTGTGGTCCAGAGGTCTACCGCGAGTCGCTGCCGGTCCCGAGGTGGTCCTGCGAGCGCATGAGCGGCGTCGATGACAGACGCAGGCGACCGATGTTCACCTGAAACAAGTGAATCCAATCAATAATCGTATAAACTGTACACGTCAGAATCTCTGGCTGTTATGATAATTTACTGATGGGGGATTAGAGTCTTGCTTAAATTATTGGTATCGGATCTAGACCGAGTTTTTGTTGTTCGTGTCGTATGCACCGATACAAGGAATTTAAAATGACCATGCAGGGTTTCTCTTGCTTGATGAATCACCAAGTTTCATATATCTTCCATGTTATCGATACGTGTAATGCAACGACATAAAGTCCAGTTGTGGCAAGCGCATCCGGCTTTGAAGCTAGATTATATCGTCAAGCAAGAGGTCTTCCTCATGTATTACCTGTGAGCCGGTGACCTCGGCGAAGGGGTGCTGCACGGCGCGGCGCCGCAGCCGCGGGCGCTCCGTGGCGATCTCCCGCATCTGCGTCTGAGGCGCCTGCGTCTGGGTATCCGCCAGCGGCGCCGCGAACTGCATCACCGACTTATTGTCCGTCCCGAGCATCACCACCATCTCTCCGCCTTTTTTCTTCTTTCCCTTCTCTTCCTTCCCTTTCTCGCCCTTTTTCCCTTTCTCGCCCTTCTTCATCGCCTTCGCCTTCTCTTTCTCCTTCTCGAGTTTAAGTTTCTCCTTGTCAGTAAGGTCCTCTTCTACCATCTCCGGGAAGGGCACGAACTCCATCTGTGAGATGGTGCAGTTGCACGTCTTCTTCGACACGAATATGCACTTGAACTTGTCGTAGTAGCGTTTTAATCTGTTGCGGAGACATAAGGTTCAGTAAAGGTTTTTCAAAGATAAATATTTTATACTTACTTAAAGTTGTTGAATAAGACAATATACCTATAATTTTTTTCAGTCAAACGGTATCCTTATTCAAAATATAATGCATGTTATGAGATAAGTAGGTACTTAAGTAATTTTAAGCCCCTCTGGTTGCTGCGCCCTTACAGGGTGTCACATTTGTAACTAATGAACTCATTACCACCTAATTCCACAATGTGACTTGCAATAAATGAATTTGAATTTGAATTTGAATTTATCAATATTTGGTAAGAACTTACATGCAAGCGAAAGCGCCACAGCGACAATGTTCCGGGCTGAAAATTAAGATGAATAATGATATTTAGCATATGGTTCACAGGTTAACAATATTAATAATAACAAACTATGATTATTATTATTATTATTATAAATAAAATTATTAAATAAAAACTGCTTACCATTTCTTGTATCTGAAAGTAAATGAAATTGAATGATTAGATATTTTATATAAAAGGCAAACATAAACATGATAGTTATAACTTATTTAATAAAATAATACTTACTTGATGAGCCGGTTCCTGTAATAAACAGAACAAAATATATTAGTAAATACAGTTATTATTAATTATTATATATTATACGAATCAATGGGAATGCTGTTCTTTTTCTTACCCAAACTCATCAATTTCTGTAACAAAACAAAAATATATTGAATAGAGTTTCAACAACCGGATAGGTACACCAATACATCATAGCTCTTATTACGTATGAAAATTTAACTGTCTTACCTCCAGGAATATGACAGGGACATTTATTTTTCTTTCTCTGAAATCAATAACATGGCATTAGAACTTAACCTCTCTGGCACCCAAACTCAAAGTCACTTTAGTTTCTTCTATGCTTACCCCTGGCGCGGGTCTGCCGGCGGCGCCCGTGCCGCACACGCAGGGCCCGTCCTCCGAGACCTCGCGCTTGGAGCCCGGCACCGGCCGGAAGTACCCCAGCGCGTTGCTCGCCGGCTTCTTCTGCTCGAGCTGCTGCTTCTTCAGCGCCTCCGCCGCCGCCTTCTCGTCCGCGCGCGCGCTCGCCCGCTCCTTCCGGTCCCCGCCCGTGCCAGACCCTCTCCCAGAAGGCTTCTTCCCTTTACCCTTCTTCTTGCCCTTCTTGCCGTCCTTCCCGCCGTGCTTCTTGTAAGTGGCGTCGCCCCACGGCACCTTCTTCTTCTTCTCTACCCGCGGCGGCTCCGGGACCAGACGCTTGATGGCGGCGTTCATCTCCTTCTCTATAGCTTCCTGTTGCTCTTTCATGGCTGTCTTGAACGTTTCGTACTCCTTCTCTTGTTTTTCTTTCAACTTTTTCTCCTCGTCCTTCTTTTCCATCTGGATCTGTTCTGATTTCAGCTTCTGAACCCTCAACAGATGTCCGGGATGTGCTTCGGCCAGATCCGCTTCTGCTTTCTTTAATTCATCCTTTTCTTTTTCTAAATATTTGGTATTTAGCGCACTTATAGCCCTCTCGTGTCTTTTCTTCATAGCCCTCTCTGATTTCTCTCTAGCCTCATGTTCTTTTTCCAGCTTTTCAATGAATGTTTTAGCCACTTCTTCACGCGCTTTCTGTCTCAGTGCCTCCTCCTCCGCTTGTGTTAGTTTCTTCTTTCCTTTCTTTTCCTCCGGTAGTTTCGTAGTTATGACTATTGGCGCATCGGGTTCAGCTTTTTTCTTTATCTCCTCCTTTTTCTTTTCTTCCTCTTTTTCTTCAGGTTTCTTAGTTTCTTTTGGTTTCTCTTCATCATCGGTTTTTTTTGTCTCTTTTTCAGTTTTGGTATCTCCAGGTTCAGCAATTTGTTTTAATTCTTTTTGAATTTTTTGTAATTCTAGCTCTGCTTCAGTTGGTTCTCTGGGTGGCGGCACGTACCCGGCCGGCGGGACGGGTCCGCCGGGGAGGGCCGCGCCCGCAGGTGCCTCGGCAGTACCTTCTTCTTCTTCCTTCTCCGCACCCTTCTCCGCACCCTTCTCCGCACCCTCACCACCAGGTGCTGGCGCGGTGGGAGCAGCACCGGGAGCGGCGGGGGCGGCGCCGGGGGCCGCGGGCGCGCCTGGCTTCGCTGGTGCTGCTCCTGGGGCTGGCGGCGCCCCCGGAGCAGCTGGAGCCCCCGGGGCTGCGGGGCCGCCCACTCCAGTCTCCTGACTTGGCGTGCCTCCAGGGGCCTTCGCGGCAGGTGGCGCCCCCGGTACGCCGGGGGCTGCGGGTGCACCTGGCACTGGGGGTTTGGCACCAGGAGCCGGTGGGGCCCCAGGGCCTGGTGGAGCCCCAGGGGCAGGTGGAGCCCCAGGGGCAGGTGGAGCCCCAGGGGCAGGTGGTGCACCAGGAGGTGGTGGAGCCCCAGGGGCAGCGGGGGCACCGGGGACAGGCGCAGCGCCCGGAGCCGGCGGGGCTCCGGGGGCGGCCGGCGCCGGGGCAGCTGGCGCGGGGACAGCGAATGGAGACGGGGGAGGAGGCTTGGGGCCCGGCGGCGCCCCCGGGGCGGTCGCGGCCATCGGGGACGGAGGGGGCGGCGTCGGCGGCGGCGGTTTCCCTCCGCCGAGCATGGCCCCGAGCAGCCCACCGGCGCCGGGCTCGGGGGCTGGCGGTGGAGGCGCCGGCGCCGGGGCTGCAGGAGGCGCGCCCGGCGGCGGCGCCCCCGGAGCACCCGGAGCTCCTGGGGCGCCGGGGGCGGCGGGGGCGCCGGGGGCGGCGGGGGTTGCGGCTGCATCCGGAGCTCCTGGAGCACCCATTGTACTCTTTCCTTTCTTTCCTTTCGGCGGCGGCGCTGCGGCTTCAGGCGCGCCGGGCACGGGCGGGGCTCCTGGTGCTCCTGGTGCTCCTGGTGCTCCTGGTGCTCCTGGTGCTCCCGGCACGCCAGGTGCTGGTGGAGCTCCGGGGACAGCAGGTGGCGCGCCCGGGGCCCCCGGCGGTGCGGGAGCTCCTGGGGGCGGCGGGGCGCCGGGAGCTCCAGGCGGGGGCGGGGCTCCTGGAACTGCTGGTGGTGGAGGAGCTCCAGGGGGGCCCGGCGGCGCGGGGGCTCCCGGCGCGCCCGGCGGCCCCGGGGCGGGCGGCACCCCGGGCGCGCCGGGAGGGCCGCCCGGGGCAACCGGAGCACCGGGCACCGGAGGTGCTCCCGGGAGGCCGGGCATCCCTGCCGGGGGTCCCGGTGCTCCCGGTTTAGGAGGCACTGCCGGCGCTCCCGGGGCACCCGGTGCAGGCGGCGCGCCGGGGGCTCCCGGGGCCGTGGTGGGCTCCATGCCGGGCAACAGGGCAGCTCCGGGTGCGCCGGGGGGCGGCGGCGCACCAGGTACTCCTGGAGCTCCTGGCGCGGGGGGAGCCCCGGGGGCGCCGGGTGCTCCTGGTGCTCCTGGTGCTCCCGGCACGCCAGGCCCTGGTGGAGCTCCCGGCGCGCCAGGTACCCCGGGGGCCCCGGGCGCGGGAGCCCCGGGTGCACCGGGGACGGGGGCCGCCCCGGGCACGCCGGGCGCGGCGCCGGCGGCGGGTGGCGGGGCGGCGCCCACAGTGGACTGGGGCCCGGGGCCGCGCGGGCCTCCCATCCCCACCTTCATGCTGCCCATCATCTTGCCGCTGCCTTTGCGCGGGGCCCCCGGGGCGGCGGCGGCGCCGGGCGCGGCGGCCAGCGCGGGGTCGACGGGCAGGCCGGTGGCCTCGCTGGCCTCGGCGGCCGTGGGTGGTGGCGCGGGCCGGTCCACCACCAGGTTCAGGTCCTTGTACCCCGGCTCGCCCGGCAGCGGCGCCCACTTGATCTTGGTGCCGGGCCTCACTTCCGGTTCCTCCTTCTTGGCCTTCTCCTTGTTCCTCCTCTGCTCCTCATACTTTGCCTTCTCCGACTTCTCGTCCTTGGTTTCCTTCTTCTTTTCCTTCGGCTTCTCTTCTTTCTTTTCCTCCTTTTTCTCTTCTTTCTTTTCATCTTCTTTTTCGCCTTCTTTCTTAGCTTTCCTCTCCTTTTCCCTTTCTTTTTCTCTCTCAGTCACATCCTTGGCATTACTTTTCTTGGTTTCCATAGCTTCTTCTTTCCTCTTTGCAGCTCTATCTTTAACTTTGGCTAAATCAGCTTCAGCTTTTTTCTTCATGTTCCATGCTTCTCGTTCGGCGTCAGATGTGAATGAGCTTTCATCAGGTTCAACGTCTACTTGATCCATAAGTTCTTTCATTTCTTTAGCGACCGCCGCATTCACTATCCTTTCTATTTCGGCGTTTTCTCGTTCCTCTTTTTCTTTTGCTAACTCCTTAGGGCTTTTGATTTTCACGTTCACGATAGCGTCTTTGATAGCGTCTCTGTAAATTGATAATGAGCATAAGTTTACTTGTGTAGAATTTATATTTATTGTTATTCATTTATTGATTTTGTATTTGCAATACGTACTCATCTTTCTGTTTTAGAGCCTTCTTGTAGAATGGATGGCAGCCTGACAAACAGTATTCAGGAGGAACCCATTTGCCTGTTGAATTTAAAATAATTTATTTTCGCACGTGGAAATGATTGAAAACAGTAACTACTACTATAATAATTTTTACAATATGGAAAAATTGCTTGTTTTTCTGACCTGGGTTGTTCAAGTCATCCAATAATCACACTGCTGGATTTGTGTGACTATCAACTTCTCCTTTACGCCCTGGACAATCTGACTTGACTTGATCAGTCGGTCAAGTCTTTACATAAGTGGCATATCCTAGTAAGAAGAAAACTATAACAACCAACCAGAGCAGTCCTTAGTAATTCTGTTCCAGCTACTCTCTGAACCCTATAATCTTCGATTCCCTACCAGATGAAGCGTCTAACGCTACGCTCCAAGCCTTGCCTGCAATGAACTGCCCCTCGATCATGCGCTCGCGCCGCAGCGTCTCCAGCACCCGCAGCGGCAGCGTGTTGGCGGGCTGGTGGATGCGCACGTGCCAGCCGGCGCAGCCCAGCCAGTTGAAGCACTTCGTCAGAGAGGCCCACACGTCGCACTTCGCTGCGAATGCAATGAGACTGGTGGTCAGAAGTGGGACGGTGAGGTGGTATTAAAACAATAGTCTGCTGTTTCCAGTAACCAATCGAATGCAAAAGAGGACCTTTGCATTTAATTTTACACAACTGGATCCGGTCCGAGACTCGCAAAACTTTCGCACCCTTATTCCAATATCGTCACTATACTTTACTACTCGTACACTATACAAGTATACACTACTATACACCATTTGATAGAAAATTTACGAGTTAGTTCAGCGTTCAATCCAAACTGTCACTATACCAAAATTTAAAAAAATATATACAGTGACGGTATTGGAAAAGGGTACGATTTTACTTGAATCATACTGAAGTGCACTCACCACAGCTGTTGTAGGGGATGGTGTGCGTGTCCATCAGCTTGTTGCCCATGCACATGCAGTAGTCGTAGGGGCAGGCGCAGGTCTTGCCCGCCGGCACCCTGCTCCACGACAGCTCCACCGCCTCCGACAGGGGCGAGATCCCCGCCTGAACACAACGTCCAATCAACACAACGCTTCAGAATGATGTGGTAAGTCATTTGTAGCCTAAATAGGAACTCAAACTCACCATTGGCCCTTGGTATCCCTTCGATGCTTTAGCTCCTTTCCGTATCTGCCTCTCGAGTTTGACGAGCGCCGTGTTCCGTGCCTGCGTGGTGCTGACTCCCACGATCTTCTCGTAGTGTCGGTTGATCCACTCCATCTCGTCGTTGGCGCGGCGCGCGCGGTTGAACATGGGCCCGAACCCGTCGTCGAACCCGCGCCCCGTGTCGTCGGCCGGCGGCGCCGTCACCAGACCACCGGGGGACTTCTTCTTTTTCCCCCCGATTTTTGATTTCATTTTAGATTTCGCTCGAGACTTTTGTTTAGACTTAACCTTTGATTTCATCCTGGACTTCTGCCTGGATTTCTGTCTGGACTTCTGTCTAGATTTTGTCCTGGATTTGGTTTTGGACTTAACCTTCGACTTTCCTTTAGCACTGGGAGCGCCGGGTGTGGCTGGCGCCGGGGCCCCCGGCACTGGGGCTCCCGGTGCTGGAGCAGCGCCGGCGGCGGGGGCGGGGGCGGCGCCAGCAGCGGGGGCGGCGCCAGCAGCGGGTGCGGCGCCGGCAGCGGGGGCGGCCCCGGCAGCGGGGGCGGGGGCAGCGCCGGCAGCGGGGGCGGCCGCGGGAGCCGCCGGGGCGGCTGGTGCTGCCGGAGCCCCACCGGCGGCGGGCGCGGCTGGAGCATCAGCTGCAGGCGCCGCTGGTGCAGGATCTTCCCTATATTTTACTCTTTCTCTCGCTCTCTCTTTGTCCGTCGTCTCTAGACTTGAGTTGTCATATCGGAAGAACCTGCCCACGCTCTCCCGGATGCCGCGTCTCCGGCGCCCCGGCTTCAGCTGCCGGCGGCCGCTGTCGATCGCCCTCAGGTCAGACTCTATGTTGGAGCTGTCCTGTTCCGCAGACCACAGATTCATGTCCGTGCTCAATTCGTCAGTCGACGATTTGTGTTTCTTTTTCTTCTTTACATTGCGTTTTTCTTTTCCAGTGAGTACGGTGGTCTCGATGTCGTCGTACATCATCTTGAACTCCGCCCCGGCGTGGTCGGCGCGGCGGGTGAAGGGGTTGTCGCGGTAGCGCGACAGGATGCTTCTCTTGTTGGTAGTCTGTTGGAGCTGCGCGTCGCCGTACGCATGCTCGATGGAGCTGGTGTTGGACCACTCGCTACTGCCGCGGTTCATGATGGAGCGGATGAGTCCGCCCGCGCCCCCCGCGCGCCCCGGCCCCCGCGCCCCGCGCCCCTCGCTGCGCCCGCCCCCGCCCGTGTGACTTACGGGACACTGCTTGACACTCACATCCATATTCTGAATGTCAATCTTTGACCTTATACGGGTTACATGGTATATCGGTGCCCGTACTGATTTTTTCCTACATTTTCGCCTAAAAAGCTCTTTCGATAGCTTTTTTGACCGAAAATAAGTAAGCGTTTCCCGTACTCGGTATTCCGAAGTATTGCGGAAATACTTTTGTGAATTACTTTTTGGATTGTTTCCATGCTGATCAGTTGTCCCGCCATTTGGTTGATATTGAAATCCCTGAAAATATTTTTTGTTAGGATATGCAGACTTACAACGATCTACATACGTAAAGTGCAGGTACACGCTTTTAGAAATCTAACTTACACCAAGTTCACTCAAAGGCTTGCGTTCATGTAGCTTTTCCTTCATCAATATTTTAAATGTAGAAACAATATCTGGTACTTTT
Source organism: Plutella xylostella (assembly GCF_932276165.1). Classification (NCBI taxonomy): domain Eukaryota; kingdom Metazoa; phylum Arthropoda; class Insecta; order Lepidoptera; family Plutellidae; genus Plutella; species Plutella xylostella. The sequence continues at coordinate 687,272 of NC_063984.1, read as the reverse complement.
GGGTCTCCATCTAATGCTGCAATATAAAAAACCGTCATTTCGTTATTACCTAATTAAATAACTTTACTAGGTACTTACATGAGTAATTTATTATTATTATTTATTATTTAATCCTTTATTGCACAAATATAAAAATAAGTGTACAAAGGGTGGACTTAATGCTACAAGCATTTTCTACCAGTCAACCCACAGGAGGTGCAAGAAAATTTTATTATAAGGTGTGCAAAAAGAAAACAACACTATTACTACAAAATTAAAACAGTAATTTAAGCTTACATAGAGAATCGGGTTCCCTATATCTACCCGTACCGGTAACCTGATTATGGGAAAGCGCTCACTCACGGAGCATTTCCCGGATTTTTAAATGTCATGAGCGCTTTCGCATAATCAGGTCACCGGTACAGGTAGATACAAGGAACGCAAGTAGAAAGGTAGTAAGCAACCTAAGTAAGTATAGAACTTACTTTTGGATTTGCAAGGCAATACTCTCTTTTTCAGCACATCATTCAGGTGTAATGTCTCTGAAAACTCCGCCAACGAGGTTACACAACTCCAATACGGTCTTAGACGTTCTTTTTCCTGTTCAAAGTAATTAAGACAATAATATTTATTATAGTCACAGTTGGAAGAAACTTTTTTCCTACAGAAGCCTCTTTAATTAATAGTTATGTAGCTATAGGTGGTCATATCTCTCTTGCTGTAAGTATACAATAATAAGTCCACAATCGTGTTTCTCGCAACTCGCAAACCACACTTGTAGTACAATATACCTACAATCATACAAACATGCAGTTACCTTTTCAAAATATTCCAATGAACCATCATTCACAACGAAGAGTAAACAGAACGCTGCCGTTACAAGGAAGTAAATGGCGACGTTAATAACACTTGTAGCGAGACAGTTTGTGAATATACCGTCTAAGAGCTGACAAGTTTCACTGCAGCATACTACACTCAGCAGTGTTAGCATGGCAATGGATAGGGTGGTGGTGCCCAGGGAGGGTCCTTCCACCTTCGCATGGTGCTTGGAGACCAGCTCATCATGGTAGAGTGACCCTCGGCGCTGACAGAAGACGTCCAAACATGGCCGACCCAGCCCGGTCTGAGGTAACATTGGTTCTCAAGTTTATGTCACCATTTAAGTAGATTTAAATGTTTTACCGTATGCCAAAATTAAACAAACGATGAATCAGGCACTAAAAATTAATTTAAAATATTGAGACCGAAAAATTTCCTGTTTTGGATTATTTATCTGTCAATAGTCAGACATTTTATTCATATTTATTCTTTATTTTGGCACTTTATTCTTAAAAACTGTCCATGGTCGTAAAGAACCTTCATGATATCATAAAGCAGAGACATCTGGGATACAGCCATCATTTCCAAGGTACAAGAAAGCGGTAAAGAATGTTTCTGTCAAGAAAGTCACAAAAAGTAATAAAGACAAAACGCCAAAAAATTACCTAAAAATAATAAATAAACTTTAAAAATTTCAGATTGCTTCAGATAGGAGCTTTACCGCGTAAAATACGATGTTACTAAATAAGGTAGAATCCTGTACTCCGGTCTTCTAATTCGAGGTAAAATTATAATGTGACTTCAATCATTCATATCATCATCATTCAAAACCCAGGCATTCATTATTAAGGTATTCTAAATAATGTACCTAGCTTAGGTACCTAGGTACCATCTGAACCTGTGTATTCTTTCACCGAACTCGCAATAAAAAAATATAAGAGATAAATAACTTTTTTGTTCTTTCAGTGTTGATTGAGTGGCTCCTGTATTTCCCAAGAATTTAATAGCAGTCCAACCGAGCAGTACTGAATGTTATGAAAACATGACTGGAGGGCTCAGGCAACCCCGGCATAAATATGACGAGAGGAGAGAACAGGTAAAGATTTAGGATACAGTTGCAACAAGTACTAGTAGAATAAAGTGTGTGTGAAATTCACTAAGTACTTATAGAAATTAATAATATCGCTGATCTTTTCTGTCCCAGTATTACGACTCGTACGATGAGTCGGACTCTCCGCCGTCATACCGCGGCGGCGGCTACAGCAGCGGCGGCGGGCACGGCGGGGGGCGCGGGGGCGGGGGGCGGCGCGACACCGCCATCCGCAGCATCCTGGACGTGCAGTACGCGGCGGCGGTGACGTCCCGCTCCGGCGACTCCGACTCGGCGCAGTACGTGTCGAGCTCCGACAGCGCGCCGCGCCGCCCCTCCGTGCTGCTGCAGGTCATCGACGGCGCGCCCTCCGACCCCCTCGCCGCGCTGCGCCGCCGCGCCGCGCCCGCTCACAGCTACGTTGAAGAAACACACGAGTCCATCAGAAACTACATCGGAGGACCCAAAATGTGGGACAAAATAAAGAAGACCACCAAAATTTCATGCAAGACCACATTCGGCGCCATAAAAAAAATGCAAACCGCCATCTCGAAAGACATACAAAAACGGAAAAATAAGCCGAAAAAACTCCCCGTCGTGCTGGTGCAGGCGCTACACACGCAGGAGAAGAAACAGAAAAAAAGTAAGACCAAAACAAAAACTATGTCAGCCTCATCTGCCGCCGGCGTGCAGAGCGAGTTGCTGAACGTGGTAGACCTGGTGCCGTCGGAGCGGCGCGGCGGGCCGGCGCGCGCCGAGCGCTTCTACATCCGCCGGCCCGGTCGCCGCCTGCAGCTGTACTACGCCGAGCCCTCGGAGCGCGACCTGCGCAGCAGCGTGCTGCAGATCGACGGCATGGACGACCGCGCGCGCCTCAAGCGGCTCCGGCAGGTGCGCAAGAAGGCGAAGCGGCTGCACAAGGACCCTGACCCGAAGCCGCCTAAGGGCGCGAAGGGCGACCCGAAGGCGGACCCGCAGGCGCCGGTCCCGCGCCGCGGCACTAAAGACACCGACGAGGTCCTCGGCGTGGACAAGTCCCCGTACCCGGGCACGGTGGCCAACAATCCCGAGGCGCACGTGGAGTGGATCCGCCGCCACTACGAGCGGCTCATCGGCACCTTCCCCGTGTCCGGCAAGTCCAAGGCCATGGCCGTTATCGACACGCGCTCCAAGAAGTTCAACATGGCGCGCATGTGGTACCGCGGACAAGGGGTACGCAATTACATACATTATGTCACTACTCACTGTATCAGTATCATCATCACTACTTGCTGGAGATAGTGAGTCTACTAACTAACAATATATGACAAGGACTGCTACAACCACAAAACAAATGTATTTGCTTTGTGGCCACAACAAGTCAGGATGTCGTAATGAACTCCGATAAGATTAAGTCCCAGGAGCTGCTCCCTGCTCTTCCGTTCTTTCATCTATTGGTGACTCACGTAGATCTACAAGCAACATATTATAAACTTAAGAAGATACTCGATCATCCAATACGCAAGGTATCAACTAGACTCGTTTTACCCCAAGTTTTCAAACCTAACCATCTCCTACCTAAATTCCAGGCGGGTCTGAAGGGCACCCGCGCCATCGAGATGAGCCTGGCGATGCCGGCGGGCACCGTGTGCTCCTGCCCGGTCACCTACTGCGAGTGCTACGGGAACACGCTCAAGCAGACCGACTCCGCGCATTATGAGCCACCCCTAGGTAACATTTGCAGTTTTAATACCGATAGGTTATGATTATTGCTTCTGGGGTGCCTGTAAGGAGTCACCTCGAGTGATATAAAGTGGACCCAGGATGGACAGACGCTGACTGACATCTATTCTGACAAACTACCTAATCTTATCACCACGGAGACGAACCCTAATTGAGCTATAGTGTTTGCCACCGACTTTGGATATTCGAAGAAGGAGATTATTGTTACCCCTACTTCGTAAAGTTAGGTCAGTAATTATAACTTATTTAATTATATATTTCAGAGCGTTACGATCTCCGAGAGTTCATAGTGAAGGCGGCCGGGTACCTGTACCTCGGTACTCTGGTGTCCATAATCCTCGGTAGACGTATGGGCAAGTTTGAGAACACGTTCGCTGGTAACTTCATGAAGTACATGGACGCGATCCGACACGGGATGTCGCGGTTACCTCGTGAGTACTCATTCTGTGATACTTATGGTTTTTTTAGTGAGGCATGGTGCAATAGTTGATTCTCCGAGTGACTTGTCCCCTGCGCCTTATAGGTATACCTACTTCCGGCTCACCGTGGGTGGTCAGAGACTGACAACTGATCCGACTGGCTAATCCTTTACCGTGGTGACCATGAACATCCTTAAGTTTACCATGGTGACCATGTCCAGGTCTATAGTCTGTCACGACATGGTGAATACGAAAAAAGAAGTCTCTACTTACTGTCTTAATGTTTATTCCTCTTCAATACATAAAGTGTATGAGTACCTACCTAGTAAGTATAGTTAGAGCACACGCACATAGACACGTTACACAGCTATTAGACGCTCTGCTCTCCCTCAGCTGGTCCGGAGGGCGTGGCGGTGATCCCCACGTACTGCGACTCCGAGTGCTTCCCCTTCTACAAGCTGGAGGCGCCGGAGGGCGTCGACGCGGACTTGTGAGTACCCCACACCATAGCACCCAGGGTTTTTGCTCCCTGCGGCAAAATATACAACCCTACACTAAACAAATGCCTGTACGATACAAACTGCAAACTATTTGAAATAAAACATTGCTATGCAAACTTAGCTAAGGCGCTGTCATTTTTACTCACTCGACATCATCACAATCACAGTCATGTACGGTGGCCTGCGCCTAAAAGTATACAGGCGGAGTTTTTAAAATAGCGATCCCTGATGATGAAGGGACCAGCTACATCTGTTATAAATCCAGGGACGTGTTGTGTGTGATGTGTGTAGCAGTGGTGTTTATGTGGATGTGCTTGAGCAGCATGTGAGCTTGAGATCGCTATTTTAAAATCTCCGCCTGTATACTTTTAGGCGCAGGCCACCGTACATGTACAAGTCACAACACACGAGCTTATCATAAGTTGCATTCAATATTTCACTTGTTGAATTTTATTTAACATCTTCAGATTCGTCAACAGCTGTAGATATTGTTGACGTATTATATGTTAAATAACCGCCTAACTAGTTACTTACGTTTCTGTCCTGCAGCACGGAGCAGCTGGACAACATCGTGGGCCACGCGGCCGTGGAGGTGGAGGAGCGCCGCACGCTCGAGAAGGAGATCGCCGAGTACGAGATCAGCAAGGCCAAGGCCGAGAAGGAGGCCAAACTCAAGGTCGAGAAGGACTTGAAGGAGGCCAAGAAGAAGCTCGAGGAAGAGAAGGCCAAAGCCAAAGAGGACAAGATCAAAGAGAAGAAGGAGAAGGAGCAGGCGGAGAAACAGAAGAAGGAGAAAGAGAAAGAAAAGGAGAAAGAGGTGGAGAGAGAGAGGCAGAAAGAGAAGGAGAGACTGAAGGAAGAGGAGAAGGCGATAGAGAAGGAGCTGGCGAAGGTGGAGGAGGCGAAGAAGAAGGGCCCCAAGCACGGCAAGCACGGCAAGCACGCAGCTGCGCCGACGACGGCGGCGGAGGCGTTGGCCGCGCCGCCCGCCGGCACCGCCGCCGCCGCCGACCCCGACAAGCCGCCCACCTTGACGGGAGAGATCTTCGTGGGCGCCGGCGGCGAGGTCATGGTCTCCGGCAAGCCCGCGCCCGTCGAGTCCGAGCTCTACCTGTTCTGAACACGTTCCGTTCTCGGTTAAACAAAAATATGAATTCTGAAGTCTGGTATGAAAAGCGACATTGTCATTTTGTTACACGTTTTGTTGTAAATAAACAAGCTGTGAAAAATATGTCATTTGTTATGATATCCAAATGCATCATTATGTCGTAATATCTTCATCATAGGTAGAGGGTAGTATAGGACTAGGGTAGTATAGAACTACACCCTATAGGACTAGTAAGAGTCTATAAATATGTAAGTATAAAGGTGTTCTGAATAAAAATTTCAGGTTAACTCATAGTTGTCGCACTACTCATGATTCTGGTCATCTTTGAGATTTTCAAAATAAACATTCCTAAGGATATTATTTTTCAAAAAACCATGGACGGTGGAAGTACTGTAATCGCTGTAATCACACTGTAATCAATAATCATCAAAACATAATATTCTAGTCTATGATCAAAACTCTACGGTCAAGATCGTAGTTTATTTCGTTTATTTTCTCTATGGTCAAAACGTCAAGATTTGTCAAACTTCTGGGTGAAAATATCATGAAATGAAAATATCCTGAAACAAGCCTAAAACTAACAAAACAACCCATGATCTTATTAAAATAAAATCCTTTAGAAAATCCTAAAACATCACCGATGTAGAAAACCCTCTCGGTACCTATCCAATACACATTCAGCATTTCAGTTACATCCAACAAAACATTAAATTTTATCATCATGACGCAATCAGACTCCTCGACCGACACCACATCCAGCTCCTCCTCGGACAGCAGCGACGAGGAGGACCGCTCCGACGCCGCCATCCAGTTCACCAAAGAAGAGAAATCCATTCAGAAGCCTCCTTCACCAACCCACGACATGGAGACCCAGGCGCCGCAAGTGCGCGCTATTGAAGTGGCCACGGAGAAGCCGCGGCAGAAACTGCGCGCCACGCAGCACCCCTATGCTGAGGTCACCGCGTCGCAGGCCAAGCTCGGCAAGCAGAGGCTGTCGGCGACCCCGCTCATGAAGTTCAAGGCTGGCCAGGACTGGACCAGCGATGAGGACTAACTAGTGGTCGTCGTGACGCGATGCTTGTTATGTGGTCGTGAGGATTGCTGTTCTATACCTATATACTTACAAGCTGTTGTATAATGTCGTTCACGAAATAAAATTTGTACACAACTTCTCTTATAAGTATATTATTTTATTTTAGGTAGGTATAAGCACGTAAGTACTTACTTATGTTATTCCGTTTTATTTAAACTTGTTTAAGATTTAAACACAAGCCTGTGGAAACTGGGTTGTATACTTACCGTACCTACAGTGGAATCCTTTGCCGCTGATTATGAAGGAGTCGGCATTGGCAGCGTTTAGTATGGTATTTTCCTCGGTATTTTCATTATCTGCAAGTATACTGTTGAAAGAGAGGTCATTGCTTTCATAAAAAGCGTGACTTTTCATGATTGATCTCAGAATAATCATTGAGGTTACGGCAGCCGGTAATGTTTACTTCAGAATGACAGTTTGGTTAAAAACTGACAGTGACAGCACTGAACTGACAGATGACAACTGACAGTTAAATCAAAACAAACAACTTCAAGTTTTCAGTGTTTTCTTTTTGAATTTCTATTTATTATCTTTCAGTTATCTTAACTGAAACTTTCTGGATTTAGATTTGAGAGTACTACGATAACAGCTATGTGCAATCCACCAAACATCCACATACAAATGTTGCTTACATCATGAACTTGAGGCGATTGTAAGTCTTCCTTCAATACGCTTTATCATAACTTGTAACTTTTCCAAGTCTTAACTCTTCCGTTCTCTGCTAGACCGACAGCTCGCCTCCTTCTCCTGGGCGTGGCGGGCGTGGTGGTGTACTGCGAGTGGCTGGTGTACCGGCTCGGGGCGCGGGAGTGGGCCCCGCTGGCCTGCCCCGGGGACGCCGCCGCCGCCGCCGGCTGCACGCGCGTGCTGCTGGTGGCCGACCCGCAGCTGCAGGGGGAGCAGGCCGCCATGTTCCCGCTCAACTGGCTGTTCATCTGGGACAGTGACAGGTTAGTGCACCTGATAAACTTTAAGGAACTAGTATAATATTATTTATGTAAATGTATTTTCTACAGGACCGGTCAGAGTGGAAATCTAAACTTCGAGCCCTATGTCCCTGATTAGGGATCCCAGGACCTGATGATGATGATGATGAATGTATTTTCTTAGACTTGACAGAGGGATCAAAGCATTAGCACTTAGGTTTTGGGACTGTTATGACACATATTGTAAAGCTGCTGATAAAATAAATAGATAAACAGTCTCATACAATGTTAATCTGACTCATTGTAATTTGAACCAATTAGTTTCAATTAAGAATAATTTGATTGCCCTATGCATTCACTAGAAGCTTTTGAGCATCATAATTTAAGTTATTCAATTAGTTTGTTCTTAATTGCAGATATGTGAAGGCTACATTTCGTGAAGCTCTGCGGCATGTGCAGCCGGACGTGGTGGTGTTCCTCGGGGACCTCATGGACGAGGGCTCTATTGCCACAGATGAACAGTACGCCAGATATGTCAACCGCATCTTTGACATCTTTGCTCCCTATGATCATTCATTTAAAGTAAGTTTTTCAAGCTTTAATCTTACTGGCACTGTAATTAGTTTATTGATGATGCATCACTTTTAAATGTTATTGTGTGGGCTATAACTATTCTAACTCCGATAACTATATAGTTATCGGGATAATGTAGCATGTTAGTGGTGACAGATTATTATAAATCAATCCCATAGTTTTCAAGCCTATTCAATACAATCAAACCATTCTTTTTTAATTGAACAAAGCAAGAATCTTATGTTAATATAATAATGCTTCACTTGATACTTCCAGCCATTCTACATCCCAGGAGACAACGACATTGGTGGGGAAAATGAACGAGTAAGAGAAGACAAGATAGATCTGTTCAACAAGATATTCCTGAGGCCACGGAAGTTAATTCACAAAGACATCATCTTCCTAGAGATAGATGGGATCACCCACGTCATGCCCGATGTGGACGATGACATGCTGAGTGAGTTCAAGCTGAGGATAGCTGTATCACACTATGGAGTGGCTAGCAGACAAGTAAGTATTGGGTTTGGGTGATTTCTTGATTATTTATTAGTTATATGAGAATGCTTTGAGCCATAAGACTATTGCACAGGATGGACTAACAACTGATTATTGATTAGTGAAAATACTAACATTGCAAGAGGATGTTGAGTGTGTTTGTTGTTGTTAGGAAAAAGTGTAAGTAGTATTATTATTATAGAATTCTGTATTGCACAAATAAATTGAAAATATATGATGTGTAGATCTCCCTTCCCTAAAATAATTCTCTACCATTCAGTCAGGGGACGAAAACCGCTAATAAGTCACTAGTATTCCTATTGTTATTGAAACACATTGCCTGCCTACACTCTAAAGAACATCACCCTCCTCCCCAGATGCAAGACAAGTTCCGCCCCCACATCTACTTCTCAGCGCACACGCACGAGTCTCGCCTCGTCCGTCACCGCGGGGGCATGGCGCACCGCCAGCAGAGACTGCTGGACAAGACTCTCACTGTGGTGTTCGATAACGAGACGGTGAATGAGATCTTCGTGCCGACGTGTTCGTACAGGATGGGGACGCGGGAGATCGGGTATGGGGCTGCTGTTATAGGTGAATATGATTGTTAGTTTGTTATTATTAGCTGTTATTATTATTTGTTATTAATAGAACAGGAAAAGAAAAGGGACAGAGAATATATATTATTTTTAGAAGACAAGGTAGAGGACCTTCAAAAAGCATCACGAAAATGTTCCATGGAACTAAAAAACGTTCCAAAAATTAAAAATGAAAATAAGGAAATTCTCTCTACTATGGTAACGCACCTATCTTCTCAACTAAAAGTTGACCTAGAGGCGAAAGACATAAAGGACATCTACAGGACCTCGTTGAAGGCTGATAAAACACCCATTGTTGTTGAATTCTCGTCATATATATTGAAGACCGACCTGATGAATGCAGCGAAAAAATACAATATAATGAATAAAAACAACAAACTGAATGCCTCACATTTGGGTCAGCAATCAAATAGTACCCCCATATACCTCTCTGACCACCTTACCCAAAAGGGTAGTAGGCTATTCTACCTGGCACGCGAATTGTCAAAAGCACAAAATTACAAATATTGTTGGACCTCTCTCGGAAACGTTTTTATTAGAAAGGACGAGAACGCTCCAATAATAAAAATTATTAATGAGTCTCAAATACAAAGATTAAGTGAGAACATTAAATGACTACTCAACTTAATTCGTATCTGTAAAGATTTCTTGCATGTTAGTAGTTTAAGTATGTATGTTATAGTCTTAGTCACAAATAATTTTACTGTATGGCATTTCCTAGTAACCTTTACTCTCCCTAGATACTCATTTACAAACTATGAATCGTTTAACGAATTCCAATGTATACCCAAACCGAATATCACAATGTTGAACCATATTATGATAGTAGTTATCTACCCAACTGACTTGTACTGTAGATGTTTACTATGTTGCTGCACCTTGTCTAACCATGAGCACATCGCTAATGACTATTTGATTCATAAATGTTACTGTGGATAATCTATTTCAAACAAGTAAGGATGTAGACAATTTTCTAGTCGCTCAGTCTATTCATTGTATACCAGAAGAATGCAAAAATCACATCGAATTAAAAAATCATCTCACAGTACTTACCCAAAATATAAGGAGTATTCATAAAAACTTTGATGCATTCCAGGTAACACTAAGCGCACTTAATTTTGATTGTGATGTGATTATTCTGACCGAATGTCGCCTTAATAATAGACCTGTACCTCCATCAATCCTTAACTATGATACTCACTTTACTAAAAACAATTTAAATCAGAACGATGGCGTGGTATTTTATGTAAGAAACTCATTAAAGTATGAAATTGCTGAACCAAATATAAAAAATGCTTCTTGTCTAGCACTAACTATGACTGACACGGTTATTATTGGCATTTACAGAACACCTTCTATCAAAGACTGTCACGATTTTACATCTTCTCTCTCGCTGCTACTCAGTAAATATGAAAAATACCCAAACATAATTGTAACCGGGGATATCAACATTGATATAAAATCAGACAATGTTGACAGTAATAGTCAAAACTATTTAAACACCTTAGCGTTTCACGGTCTTCTTCCAGGTCATAAACTTCCCACTCGTGCCAAAATGTGTTATGACCATATGATGTTAAAATCTGACCAGACTGCAAAATCAATAGTCCTTAGTAATGCCCCGACAGATCACTCTACGGTTCTATTAAATTTCATGTCCATCTCAACGCACAACACTATCCAGAGAACAAAAACTGTTTTAAACATTAATAACGCTGTAATGGATCTGAAACAATGCAGTCTTAATAAGATACTAGACATATCAGACCCGAATGAGGCATCTGAAACGCTTGTCGCTGAAATCACCACAGTCATCCACAACAACCAGAAAACCATAGTAATCCCTACGCGTAAACGCTGTATTCAGCCATGGATTACTTCAGGAATATTGAAATGCTTACGGCATCGCGATAAATTACACCGTAAATCAAAGGATAATCCTGATAACTTAATCTTACAACTTACATATCGGCGATACAGAAACTTCTGTGGGAACCTGGTTCGTAAACTTAAAATAAACTACGAGAGAGAACAATTAAACAGCGCAGGAAGAAACTCCAAACACATCTGGAAGGCAATAAAATCTATTTGTAATATTCAAAAAAACAAAACAAATGACTCTCGAAAACTATCATCATTAATGTCATCTCCTTGTGATTCTGCTAATCTAGTTAACAAACATTTCACTAACGTCGGCAGACTGCTAGCTGAAACTCTTCTTAAGTCACCTCCTCTTAATAACATAAATTACAGTAACATAAAAACTCCAGTCAATTCTTTTACTCTAATTAATCCTGATCCTATTGAAGTAATTGATATAATTAATTGTTTACCTAATAACTCAACAACAGGCGTCGATAATATACCAACAAATCTTTTAAAAGCTGCTAAATATATACTCGCACCAATTCTGTGTCATATTTGTACTATCTGCTTCGATACGGGGCTCTTTCCCGACATCTTTAAGAAGGCTGTGGTAACCCCCATTCATAAAGCCGGAGATAAAGCTGATGTAAACAACTACAGGCCAATATCTGTACTACCTGTGATATCTAAAATTATAGAAAAGCTTATAAACAATCGCCTAAAAAACTATCTTGAAAAAAATGAACTTCTCTCGCCAAACCAATATGGATTCCGAAACGGTATTTCTACCGAAGACGCCGTATCCGCATTAGTAGAAGAGGTCGCAGTCCAACTTGACAAAGGCAACAAATGTGTCGGAGTCTTTCTAGACCTAGCAAAAGCTTTTGACACCGTATCTGTTCCTCTTCTACTCGAAAAACTATACACCTTCGGTATAAGAGGTTTACCCCACGCCCTTTTATCAAACTACTTAACAAATCGCTCTCAACAAACAAAGCTTGGAGAGTATACCAGTGATGCAGCCCACGTAACTTATGGTGTTCCTCAAGGTAGTGTCCTCGGCCCCACACTTTTTCTCCTATACGTGAATGATCTTTGTAATTATACACTTCCAAACTGTAAAATTTATACTTATGCCGATGATACAGCCTTAATATTTCATGCAAAAACATGGGAACATCTACAAAACATTGCGGAATCTGGAATATTCACTACATCTAATTGGCTCCGTAAGAACTTGCTAACATTAAATATTAACAAAACTAACTTCTTACCCTTTTCCATCCGAAAAAATACACAGCCTGACCTTAATTTTAACTTAAAAGTTCATATATGTGATAGCTCAAATAACTTGACATGCCTGTGTGAAAACATTAACCGAGTCACTCATGTAAAATATTTGGGAATAACAATTGATAACCACCTTCAGTGGGAATCACATATCCTTAACAACGCAGACAGGATAAGAAAATTAATATGGATTTTTAAAAAACTTAGAAAAGTTGCAAATGAGAAACTAATATTGTCCACATATAAAGCACTCGCTCAGTCAATTATCAGCTACTGTATCCCAGTATGGGGCGGAGCCGCCAAAACCCACTTAATATTGCTGGAGCGTGCACAGAGAGCATTAATTAAGATTATGTATTTTAAACCTATTTTATTTCCTACCTTTCACTTATACAATTCATGTAAATTACACTCAATTCGGCAAATTTACATCATAACCTCAGTAATAAAAAAACATAAAGTAACACCTTTTATCCAAAATCACATGCACAAACGTAGGAATGACATAGTATGCAATGTCCCAAACTGTAATACAACTTTTTATCAAAAACAATTAACATATCAGTCTTGCACTATTTACAACAAGCTTAATAGAATACTTAAAATTTACCCAAACACAATAACAGAAATAAAAAAAGTATTATCTTTGTATTTACTAGATTTAACCTATGATGATACTGAAAACATTGTAAATTGAGCATAAGGTATACTTAGTTCTTCATATTATTATTATTTTTTTTTTTGTAACTACCTTTTCATACCAAAATAAAATGTGTAATGCTTAGTTATAATATTTCATGGGAAGTGTAATTATTACTAATTAAATTAAATTAAAGATTGCCATCTTCATTTATAAATTTTAAGAGTATGTATGTATGAGTCTTTTTAGTTTAATTTTATTATTGTTCATTTTGTAACACGTGCTGGTAGTGGGGCGGAGTACCCAGTAATACAGGTTTTAAACCTAGCACAGGGGCTCTGGCTATTTTATTGTATTGAATTGTTTTTTTTTTTTTTTTTTTTGAACAATAAACTATTAGCTGATGAATGCGAGGTCTGCTTCGCCTTAAAAAGTTTTCCCGTGGGAATTCCGGGATAAAAAGTACCTATCTAGCCAATAAACACGTTCTAACCACTCGCATTACACAATGTGAGAATGTGAATCAACATGGACTACTTGAGTATATTTTTTAATTTACTCCGTTAGTAGTTAAGTAAGTATTTGGTTTTTTCCCGTCAATTTGACTACAGTGTTGGTACTTTTCCCTATCGGATTTTAGGGCCATAAAACTATGATAAAGTCATACTAAATTACTAACCTTCAACGTTATTATTTCCAGAGAAAGACTACACGCAAATGCGCTACACAGTGCTGTGGACACCAGAGCGCTTCCCCAGTCTCCTCGCGTACGCCGCCATCGCTGTGCTAGCGGTCTTGCTGGTAGTCATCAAGGCCATCATCAGGGTCATGGCCAGTAGTAGGAGCTACTATCAGAAGCTGCAGCACAGTGTGTGAATGTTGAACTGCGAGTTTCATATCTGCTGCCACTGCACGGGTTTGTTATCGACGTACTAAACTATATCACGATTCGCCAAAATACGGGGCTGTGATTGGTGAATGAAACACGCATTAAATGAGTTTATCGACGTCGATAACGAACCCGTGTAGCGGCCGCTGATGACATAAAAGTGAGAAACTGAGCGTTTTGACTATGCCAAGTTAGTTTAAAGGGGTGAATTTTTTTATATCATTTTATATGACATGATTTGGAAGTACAAAATTAAATACTTAGTTACAGTATGACTTAACTAAAAAGTATGGCCATATTCGAATATGAACAACGAAAAATCTCAACTAGTGTTGTACTTACAGTTACTTACCGTTACTTAGTGTGGTAAGTGCCTTACACTTGGAGTGCGGCACTGCTCACGTAGTGCAACAAACTGCAACTTAGAACTACACAGGGATATACATGGTGGAAAATATAGAGGGGACGGAAAAAGGCATTTTTTGAACGCTCTGTCACGTAATATTTCTGTTTCACTGTCCCATTTATCATTTGCACCTTTGTATTCTCTCTATCGATCGTCATACAAACACGATGACACCTATAGCCAGCGGCTTCCCACGATCGAACTCAGATCTTCCGTCCGGCACGCTGAAGGGTGTTCCACATTTACCGTAGTTACCTCTAACCTTAGTTATTATTCTCAATTGGAATGTCTTTCCAACCATCGATTATCCAGACCAGAGCATTATTTATATTTTTATATACTTACTTACATAACTATTGTACTTAATATATGTATATTGAGTGTCTCCTACTGCAACGTATGTACGGGTTACCAGTCTTACTATGGTTTATAATTTCTTTTTTATTCCATACATGTATTTGATATTCTACATCTATAGACTAGTACCATGCAGTCTGTAATTATATTTATGGATGAATATTTTAAAATAAATTTTACGATTGTTAAGTACTTAAATCAAATCTTTTAATATGCTTATTACTAGAGTCTCCGCTTCGATGTTAGTAATAAAACAACCATTTAAACGAAATTGTAGTTCACAGTTTATTTCAGGCATACTTTTATTTAATAAATTCGACGACATTTAACATTTTCGGCAAACGTCTAGACATGATATTTATTGCATGTAAGAAGTTCATACAAAATCAAAGGAACTATAAAAAATATCGATCATTCACCTCTTGCCAGGCCATAAATAATTTAAACATTACAATACATAACAGATAAATAATTCGAAACATGTATCTTGCCTCTTTGGTTTCTACTAGCTAAAACTTAATACTAAAAATATATACAAACTTTTCCACTTTTCACTCTCTGATACATTTTCCTGTAAAATTTACTCATACTATACACATTTTCTCAATATTTAGCTTTATTTCACAAACTGAATGAAGTTTGGAGAACTGAAAGTTACATGAAATAATCGTTTATAATTCTCGATAGAAAATTCCAAAGACTAGATATATCAGCAGGTGTTTTCTTACAAATCGGACTTCCACATACATTTTACAGAGTTAACATAGATTTTCAGTAGCAGAAGAAAATCTTCAGCCTCACTTTACAACAGATCCCAGAATTACACAGGTAGGTACAACATAGTCACTTCCTAACACAAGCTAAGTCAGATTCGGATAAGTAATCAGCGATTACATTACACAGTAACCAACGTTATTGCAACGACTCTTTGGCTTCACTCCACAAGTCCTTCAAGGTACGAAGATTCATATTTACACTTTTTACACTGGAGTCGCCTCACGGGCATCAGATGTAGAGATAGTCATTTTTGGACTCCTTGCAGTAGCCGATGCTGGGGAACTTGTAGACGGGGCTGTAGCGCTGGCGGTCGTCGGCCTCGAGGGACAGGGCGGAGAGGGCGCGCGCGGGGTCGTCGCCTGGGGCGGGGGGCAGGGCGCGGGGCGGGGGCGGCGGGGCGCGCGGGTTGCGGCGCACGCGGAAGTGGCAGTCCGTGTCGGACGGCCACGCGCGCTGCACCAGCAACGGGAGGTCGTCGGGGTGCAGCTTCCGCTCGTACTCTTGTGACGCGCACACCTGGAATTGACAAGGAAATCAGTTAATCGACTTTGACCCAAAAGAGATGGCTCTGAGGATAATGCGTATACTCTACAATGATGAAGAGGAGTATGGTGACCGAAAAATCACTAGGGGAAACCAGGCTATTGAGTACCAGCTTAGGTTCGCCTGGTATAGTGACTGCATTTCTCACGTCATAATCATTAGCCAATTATGGACACAGCTTGACCTAATCCTTTTCCAAGGAGCGCCACAACACTATGTCTCTTTATCCTCATCCAACATGTCCAAGATCGTCGTCCCAGCGGGTTAGAGGGCATCTCACACCTCATCCAATAACATCTCTACATAAATTATATAAGTAGCCCTCAAATAACTCACCTCATAGAGCGAGAACCTCTCAACTCCCTCCCGACAGTCGTAACAATTCAGCAGTATAGCGATCAGCTCATCCGCCGAGGTGCGCTCGCTGATGAGCAGAGACTTGTACTGGGACGAGGACATGAGCGCCGAGTCGTAGATCTTGACCAGCCCGCCCGGACGCATCTGCAGGGAGAACCTGTAGGCAAGAAGAGGGGGAGGTTAGTGGAGAGGGCTTTGGCTGTGTGGTTGCGGGGAGATTGAGCTGGAATAGGATTGTAAGTTGGGGAGAGCTGTGTAGCTATTTGCATTTAACACGTGTATGGAAGCACCCTAAAGATTTACCATGAGTAGGACTGGTTAGACACTGATGCAAAAAGCTAAAGATCGCATCCAGTGGCGTGCTTTGGGAGAGGCCTACGTCCAGCAGTGGACTGCTATAGGCTGATGATGATGATGAGACACTGATAAAAGCGCTCTGTATAGATATAAGTAGTTATAGTTAAGGACTAATCCCATGATCAGAAAATATCCCTATCACACACAACTAAATCATTCCCAATCAACCATTCCACAACAAAGCCGCGTATACAATAATACAGTGATAGATATCCGAACTCCCTGGTGTAGAGGAAGTGGGGTATCCGACTGCGGTCGCCGCGCTCCAGCGCCGCCCGGGTTCGGTTCCCGGCCGTGACGAGTCATTGCCCGCGCTAGCTTTGTTGTTTCAGAAATCAATGGGTGTAGAGTTGTTATAAGGGTGCGGTTCCACATGTAGAGTTTGGTTTGATCCTTATTTCGGTTGAAATAACAGTTGAAAACGTTTGTTCCCTTCGTGTAGAATTTATAACCCCTTGTTTAATATAAATTACCTTAATTGATATTTAGGCGCAGGTGGGGTAGCGTAGGGTACCTAGGTAATTTTTGTCAACCCTAGCACTAAAAATACTAAATTATCAGGGTGTTTGTAAGTCTTGACTACCTTTGTAAACTATGTATTTTGTCTGAAGCTATGAGAAAAAATCTCCATTAACCCCTATAACAGTGTCTTGTGGCCCAACATACCGCCCGCCCGTCTTACAGCACTTGGGCTGTCAACAGCTGTAGCAATATGATCCATACGGTCCATAAAGTGCTTTCCGAACAACTTTTTTGACTTTTTTATTGCCTACTTAAAGACGACAAACTACCAAAACAAGACGAGCGATTTTAAACCCTTTTGTTTTGGGCAATAGGTGGATTTTTCAGTCCAGGTGATTGGCTTGAGAGATGATGAAAAGTAGACTCTATTTTAGTGGTATGAGGTGGAAAATGGGTTGTATCTGGGTGAATTCTTGCGTAGTTTGTTTTGGACGAGAATACCCTGGCCGGAAGGGGAAAAGGGACAGGAGTTTTCTTGTGAAGTGTATTTTTTTGCCGCACGCGGCGAGGCGACGCGCTGTGGAGGACACTGTCGGTGGTCTCGGAAGATAGATTGTCGACTGATGTCACGGGTATTGGCATAAATATACTTAAATTTCACAAGAAAAACCATAATCTTAAAGAAATTGTTGTGGATATGCATAATTTAAGCAACAATAATCTGTTTAACGATAGCTAGTTCAATACTCCCTAGATTGTTTTGTATTTCAGATTTCAGGAATTTGTAAGAATCTAACTAAGTACGAACTAACTAAGTACTAACTAAGTACTAACTAAGACGACCGAATGGCGTAGTGGTTAGTGACCCTGACTACTGAGCCGATGGTCCCGGGTTCGATTCCCGGCTGGGGCAGATATTTGTTTAAACACAGATATTTGTTCTCGGGTCTTGGATGTGCCCGTAAAATGGCAATAGGCCCGCCCCCTATTACATTGGGACTAACATAACACTCTGGCGAAAAGAGGGTGCAGCAATGCACCTCTGCCTACCCCGCAAGGGAGTACATTAGTACAAGGCGTGAGTGCGTGTTTTTTTTTCTAACTAAGTACTGGTCAAGCTTCGTTGTGTTCAACAGTCAGACACCAGCTTTTGCTAATTGAATAGCGTAGATGTCTCGGGTAAATTGTAACGTCCTTGCTTTATCTAAGTTGGCTAAACCTATAAATTCTATTGTTATGACTGAATATGACAAAACAAGATCAACAGGTCAAATAATTACTGATAGAAATGTCTCATATATGTACCTATCTGGCTAGATTGTACCTAATTAAATCACATTTGAGTCAAAAATTTCATAGATATAGTTATGATTACGTATATGACATCATAATTATCATAACATAACCCATGCAATGCCTCACTATGGCCTTAGCTCGCGGGATAATGTAACTCCAGTTTAACCAAGAGATCGTCTTTTTTAACTTGACACCTGTTTTTTTCTGAGTGTGTCGGTGACCAACACTAGACTGCAATAGGGTCGGCCGCAGTGGTCAAAGGTTTAGTCAGTCCGATTAGCTCTCATACATATATGTACCTATACCTACCTTGACCTCTCATAGGTAAGTCCCCACAATAAATAAATAAATACAAATAAGCAGCACTTACTTAGAGTACCCCTTCGGATGGCAGGCCTGCAGCGCGGCGGGTCGCGCGTCGTCGTCCAGCACGAGGGCGGTGCGCAGCCCGGCGGCGCGCACGCTCACCTCCATGCTGAGGTAAAAGAGCCGCGGGTCCCGGTGCCTCATGCGGAACTTGCCAAGCAAAGTGCCGACCACTTCCCGTGCGCGGGTGCCCCAGGTCACGGATAGGGTCTTGTACTCGATGTCTGGGCGGAGACAGCGCGCGTACACTTTGATTGTTGTCTGTGGATGGAGAGGAGTTGGTTAGGTTAGATAGAAGATGTGGGTTATTGGTAGAATTAGGAAGGCTATTGATAGAGTCTTTCGGGTTGTAGTTTGGATGAATGATGGTAGAGTCTGGTCTGTGCGCCAGGTATCTATGCGGATGCAAACACTGTCCGCAATTTTTAATTCTTGTTTAATAGTTTTGCGAGTTTAAAGTTTGCGTAAAATTCCAATTCGAATTTTAAAACATATCTAGATATAAATAACATCACTTGCACCAACGCAAAAATCACAAACACACACACACACTTTATCTCAAACAACGCAACCCCCTTTTCAACTTCAAAACTCACATGAATATTCTGCGGATTCAGCGCTAGGCGCAGTCTAGGGAACACTCGCGGCGCGTCCATGGCTTATCTACTATCTATTGTATGCGGGCGCGGGCGCACGGGCGGCGACTCCGAGTGGACTGTCCCGGAGCCCCGAGTGTCCCGGACCGCAGCCCCGGGCGGCGGCGGCGGCGGAAGCGGGGATGCGCCACCTGCCCCGACATATGCGCCCGCGCACTCCATCATTGATCATACGCAGGTAGTTCATGTTTCGTGAGAGCTTCGGAGGCTGCGGTTTTGATTTGTACAGATGGATGGTGTCTTTTTTTAGTATGGGAAAGTTTTTGATTATTGGATTGGTTAGGATTTAATTGTGTCGGTCGTTGTTGTTAATATGCTGAAATGAAAGCTCTACATGTAAGTCCAACGACTGACAGCAACTAAAGCTAACTAATCCTTCCACGACATCACCCGAGTCCGCGTTTTTCTATGTTCCACCACGATGACAAACCTAGTCTTGCTCTAGAGTTTGTCATTGAATTGTTTCAGTAATAGAAACAATTGAAAACCTAAGCCTGACATACCACGCTACTAATACGATTATTTATCCCATTCTGATAACAGGCGATTGATGATGCGTAATAAAACATATATAAATGATTTCATTGTGTTAAATCAGCCAAGCATAAAAACAAGGTAGGTAAATCACCATGATAAAATGTAGAATTGCTTTAAATTCCCATTAAACGAGAAGACGGAACCATTTTAGTCTACGAAACTCAAGACAAATTACCTTTGCTCTGCTATTTAGCAGAGCAGAAGGTTAGGTACAGGCACTTACCATTTAAGGCACCACAGAATTAATCATTTAAAAGGCCGCTATAAAATTTAAATTAATCACAAAAATCCTTGCACAAAAAACAAAACATTACGATGTTAACAAGGCATACCAAAACCGACTCGTTGCGTCATTTTAAAAGAAAAACGAAGCTCAAAAAAGTCGATTTTCTCGCCGCGTGACGAGACAAAGAAAGAAAGAAAGAAAGCTCTATGGCTGGCTGCCGGCCACTGCGTACTGCGGAGGAAACGCAAAAACCTTCTCCGGATGAGTTCGGAATGTCGCCGCGTCTTCGTGCCTTCACTCTCAGTTTATAGCTACACTGAGATTTGATTGGCCGCGGCGAAATATGGAACTTAATCTTGGTCAAATGTGGAGTACTTTGCAAAGACATTAACTGCAATACTTTTAAAATAAATAAAAAATACTAATTAAGTAAACAAGTAAGTATGTAGGTATAAGTAATTTTTTTGATGATGATGATGATAAACTATAGTTTATACTATACAAAAGGCAATTGCTAACTTTTAGTATAAAAAAGTTTTTTGGTAAAAGCACCTCTTGGGAAACGCCTAAGTCCAGCAGTCAATGTAGTGCTCAGTAAAAAAACCTCTTCTATTTATAAATCAAGCAAAACATTATGCTGCACTGGCGCCCCCACTGTCCAAGTGCAACGATTACTCAATCTGTACGAAGGTGATAGAAAACCCGACGGACAAAAAGGAGTCGCGTATAATGATGTTGTACACGAATTTCCTGGCTCTTACGGACTCACTGATTCTTCGCTATTTGCATATTTAATGAGAAGCTTTTTACTTTCCTGTAGTAAGCTGTATACCTTAGATACCGTATGAATGGTGGATGAAAGGTAAGTTACCTACATACTTACTTACGTATCCACACTTTATTGGTATACAAAAATTACAATTAAGACGTAATACATAGTACAAAACTCTTAAACTAATCATTTGTTAGTTACTTATTGTACTCCGGTTCTGACCTAAAAACAACCGAGCAGAACAAGATAAGGTTAATCATACGTTTTTCGCATCATCTGTAAAAGGCATCACATCTTCAAACCTACATTCATTAGCTATAGTCATGTTGCAACAATCGCATCATCTTTTTGGTCATCGCCGTCATAATAAAGTGGGACACACAGTGTAAGTACGTCTGTATAAGGTCATTCATTATTTTTATTATTTAATATTTATCCCGATATAGGTACGAAAACCTAGGTTAGAGCCGAAAAATATAAATAAAATCTGAAATATTCAGGTATACTCGTAACAAAAGCTTTCGTAGCTCGAAGCGCTTACGGATTGTAGGGGAGACAGAGGTTCCCCTAATATATATAGGATAATATATGTGAGGATATCTCATACACAGCCATATCTCATATTTACGGAAAAAAAGTGTAAATGTAAAATAGTTAATAATTCCTGCATGTATTGTATACGTACATCACACCATACCGTTATTAATTAACAAGTCATCTGACTCATCGTTCCTTTGACATAATCATTTGACCGCAACTGTGTCCGATTCTCGTTACAATCTTCGATGCGCTTGCGCAACAAACTTTATTCTCTTTTTCAAGCCGATGTTTAATTCACGCCTCTAATCAGAGATGGCGCTAGTTACCTCTTTTATGTTATCATTTTCAGCTTGAGCAGATGTTCTACCTTCTTCAGCTTAATCTTTTTCATAAAACTATTTTGTCAAGTTATGTTGGATCAAGGACTTTTGGATACAATCATTATAAGATATACATATAGGTAAGAACTTCCGCAACTTCCATTAAGCTGACATATCCCTTATGTCAAATCTAGGATATCCTGACAGATCCCCATTCATCATTGTTTCGAAATAAGCTAATTTGTTCACTTGACGATGTTAATTTAAAACGTCAGTTAGTGTGACGGAGCACTTGGGCGGGTCAATTTGACCAATAGACTGATTCACCGTTCGGAATTCTGTAGGTGATCCTATACTAACTACCTATGTGGTAAATAAGTACATACATCATCATCATCAAGTACATAGGTACTTGCCTACAAACATTTATGCCATTCGCAAGTCAAAAACCAGGGCACGACAGCTTTTCTGGGGATTCCAAATTTAATATCTCTTAGTAGGTAGGTCCCATAACATGTAATCTAACGGAGCGCTATTGAATGATGTCTATAGATATAAATCTATTTAAAAATAAAGCAACACTTGGAAAAAATATAATTAATAACAAGATGTAAGTACTTATGTATCTATTAAAACATCTGTTTATTACGTAAGACATAAAACCAAAACATATCATCATAAGTCCCTACCCTACTTACTTAACCCCGAATCGCTCTATACTAAATCGTACAAATCTGTGACTTCCTATTGTATTAATAGAAAATTAAAGGGCACAGGATGTTCAAATTAATATAAATTAACTCCATCACCTCCACTGTGACAAAAAAAAAACTATTTTAGGGAATCCAGAGATGAGGAAACGGAGTTTTTAATTGGATGTACAGACAGCAAAATAGTTAGCATAAGAAAAGTTTTTCTTTGAAGTTCTTATTTCAGGTACAAAACTGTCAGCTTCACACCTGGGGACGTCAAGTTAAGCTGAACTTGAGTATGGAGTGCAGCGATAAGATTGACTGCATTTACTGTCGTGAGAAACACAGGACCTAAATCTAATCTAGGATCTCTTATGATAGATTTAATTTTCATTAACTTTTTGGTGCAAGCCACCCTAAAGTTAAGCTTACATCATACTATTCAAATAATAAAAAACACTTGCTTTATTTCTAGCCACAATAAAGTGCACGGTAATTAGTGAACACAAATGGCGCCGCGCTCGCTTCCTGTTTCCTAATTCCCGGCCGCGGTATACGCGCCGCTGCCGCTGCATTTCATTTGTTTTGTCAGTTTTAGGCACAAATTATATCGGGAAATTACTTTGTTATGTAATCGTTACTTAGGCAAATTTATGCTACTGGGAATTAGCTACTGTAGAATCGAATACCTATTTAAGTACATTGGATAATCAGTGTGTTTGTAATCGATGTCCTGATGATGACCAGCAACTATTAGATAATGATTAGGTATGTGCAATGCAATTTATAGGACATAAACTAGGGTAGATCTACTATTCCTATATATGATCTTAATTCGTTCCATTAACGAATTAAGATCTACTAGCGGATATGTTAGCGCCAATCAGAGATGAGCCGGTGCTACAAAGCTGGCGACTTCCCGTTCCCTAATTTCCTGGCCGCCACTCCATCTTACGAAAAACTAAGTTTCTCAACTACTGCGCTAGCCGCGACTCTATCTATTTACTTTAAACGTGCTGATTGAATGACAGCTCTTCTTCGTTTGTTTTTAGTTAAGCTAGAGTAGCCTTCTAGCCCGTCGCACCTCATTCCGCTAATTCAACACGTCCTGTCCACTAGACTATAGTCGGGAATGCTGGAGTAATGGCGATCGTCCTGTTTTATGTGCACTAGATTTATGATTTAGGTAAAAGAACAAAATAAGGTGGAATTTCACCAAACGCTAAACGTATTTAGTAGCCTGTCAAACGTCTGTCAGTTAGTACAAAATGTACTTATTTAAAATTTAAATACTTACGTTAATTTCTTACTATTAGAGTGGCGTTAATATTATTTATAGTGTTAAAAAATAGGAATTCGTTTAAGAAACTTCTGTGCTTGCTATATTTTTATGACTATTTGTTTCACCCCCTAACGGGATTACGTTAACTTATGAGACACTCTGTACATTATCTAACAATTAAACTGCAAAGTTGCATTCCTGCCTAGTTGCAATGCTAATATTAAAACAGATAGTATCGGTATTTTTCTACCTACATTTAAGTATTTCAATTTTCTACCACATTTAGTGCTTTCTAACACTTTTCTACTTTAATAATACTAAGTAAGCGAAAATACACATAATCTTATTACCTACATACGTATAGCCAAGTGATAAATTTTAAATGCTCTTAAACTGCTTTAACCGTAGAACTATTAATGAAATTTATAGCTGTAAGGGCAGCTGTACCCTTGAAAGTGTTAAGTATTCCTGTAACCAGTCATTGTAAAAACACTTAAACTCTTCTGAAGAATTTTCTTAAAGAATTGTAATGTTTTCAGGCTGAAACTCACTCAGAGATGTTTCAGTTGTGAGTCAGGTGATGGTGTAATAAAACATCTCTGAATAGATCAGGGGGTTACTCTATACTGACGAAAAACGAACTTACGACAGCCGTCGTCGTTTAATCGACACGTTTAGTGCAACGAGATAGAGTCGGGGCTCGGTCAGCAGCGCTCCGCAACTTAGTTTTTCGTCATATAGAGTGACCTCCCTGTCTGTCTGTCCGTCACAACACACACACAACATGTGTAGTGATCTAATAACATAGATTTCTCTGTTTTAGTTTTTCTGTCTAGTATAGTATAATATATCTGCTGAAGCTCATGTTGGATTGATTGGCGCTTGACCGGAAATTAACGCCTAATGTCGTTTTTTATACATTTAAACGACAGTAGATCTACGTTGCTTTGATTTGTTTATAATATCACATTTTTGTATCGTGTCGGCTCAGTAGGTGGTCCTCGTCTTCTGTCCAACAACATCAAGTCGGATATCTTCAATCTCACTCTTAATTACTGTAATTACCTACAAATGATTAAAAAAGATTAGAATAGTCATCAATACCCGAAGAAGTGGAGCCAAAAAGAACAAATGTTTCATTACAACCCGGCGGATACACTAATGAACGCGGAATTACGAAAAAACTGACACCATTATTCTAGACAACCAATTCCTAATTACAAAACTCCTTCCAAGAAACCTCAAATCAAAGCTTTGATATTAAGAAATTCAAAAGAGGAACGGCAAAGACCAGAGACAAGATTTGTTTTTTTTTCATCGACTTCCGGTGCACCTGGTTCAGCCAGCACGTGCTGCGCACAGACCCCGTATTTTAAACGTTTTTTGCTCAACACTTTAATGGTTTTCTTTTTGTTTTTAAAGACGGTATGGCTTGGAGCAATGAGGTCGGATCAGTACGCCCACCGCAGCTGATGGTGCCAAAGGAAACGGGGATTCGAAAAACAAATAAAACTGAATAAGTACTTATGCTCAATAAATTATAGGAATTTGAGAAGTTTAATATTATGCCCCTAGCGGTTCTAGAGGTCGCTACGTACAAATATATAATAATATTAGGTACTTATACAAAAGAGAGTGCTAGATCTGCAGCAATTGTTTTGATAGGTATAATTATGTATATGTATATGTCCAAATTTACACAGTTTCCTATTCCATATATGAGATATCCAAATATAAAGAAGCTTTGATTGCGACACATTTTGGTTTCTATTATTTAAGATTAAGTACCAAATTCAAATGCGGCTCTCCCTAGTGCAGCACTAGCAACAGTTAGGTATTAGACCACCTTCATCACAAGAGCCATCTTTATGTGTAAATTACTCTACAAAACCAGCCAGTCCAGCAATTTATTTGTAACAAAAATCATGCACGTTCAGGTAAAGTATATCCCGGTGGACGCAGATGCATATCGCTCTACCTTGTCTATTTATCAAACTCATTGACAAGATGGCGCGAATTAACGGACAGCTGTCAAATAATTATGAGTTATGGAACCGGACAGAATCAAGGTTTTGTTTTATTTAAATAATTATGTGCGGTGAGTGCCGTATAAACTTATACGGCAGATGACCCCTTTTAGATTTTTTTACAGAAATTCCGGTTTAATTTGTAAATAATTGCTGAACTGAACTAGGCGAAAGGTATAGGGATAGATAAGCCTACCATAGGACCTTAGATGGCAGGATTTTGGGTAGCCCAGTGAAAAGTATTCCTTTTAATCCAATTAAATATATGATAAATATGGTTTCTACCAAAGAATTGTCAATAGCTTCATAAGAAGTGTTAAAAAAAAAATCCTTATCAATGTAGAACAATGCTTTTTTTATAAGTTTCGACAGATAATAGCAGTTCGTAGTAGCGAGACAATGGCTGACTGTTGCATTCACATTCGTATCTATCAACGTGTTAAGGTCAACAAGAGATAGGGGCCACTTCCGCTAGCTAACCACCATGCTGAGGCTGACCCCTGGTGTTTACGGGATTGAATACTTAGTTGCTAAGTAGATGATTTACTGATGTCACCGTTTTATTTTTCTTTGTAGGCAATACCAAAGTATTCATGGAGTGTGCCCTCCTCAAATTGACTTAGTAGGGAGTTAGAACGCAGATAATATTTATGTATGTACCTACTCGTATTTTGTGAAACGAATATCGAAATCTGTAGGTAAAGTTCTTAAATTTATACAATAATACAACTGATGCAATATTTAGCGCTACTCTAATTAAAGAAAGCGTTTCTAATTACCAGACAAACAGTATTTTTTGTGTAGCAAATACCGTGAACCGTGACCTTACCTACTAGCAAACCTATTGTTATGGCGTGCTTTCTTGTTTCCACGATCAAATAATGTTTTAAAAATATTGTTAATCAAGTGAAATAAAAGCGAGGATTTATCTTTCAAAGGCCGATTGGACAACATTTCTGCCATATCTCCATTTACAGAAAACATGAGGAGAGACTTGAAAGAAGCCTCTGTTAACTGCTGCTACTTAAGTTACTAGTTAATGGACTTTCAATCTTAAAGCTTTAAATGTAAGATCTATGGATGTTTATGTAAATATGGTTTAATTTAAAGTTAGTTGGAGTGTGTGTAACGCGAGCCGCGAGCCGCTACCAACAACACTCGTTGTCTTTGTGTAATGGCTGCTCAGGGGTGTCCGAGATCGCTTTCTTTTTCTTCTGAAATATTATATTCCGATGTCTCTGATTGATGGCTAGATTACATTATAAAAAAAATGTGCTTGTACGTATAGCTTTTGGAAATCACGGATGCTAAGGGTTTAATTTGAACATTATAACATTATATCCACGATATTTGAGATATATTCTGAAAAGGCCCTGAAACATCGTTGGAGCTTAGCTAGCTCTTTTGGAGATAAATACTTATAGAATATTGACTTGGTTTATGATCCACTTAAAATTTATTATACACCAAAGAGGCAGCCCTATAACGAAACTTAATCATTATGAGCACAGCTTTGAAAAACGATGCGTAACGGAGGGCGGGGCGGCGGCGGCGTCGGCGGCGGCGGCGGCGCGGGCCTCCGCAAACATTTGCACTCGCTTGCCGTCTATATTCTGAGAAATGCAATAACGCCTTAACTAAGTTCATATTTGTTTCAGCTTTTAACTGACCTTCCGTTTTAAAATATGGCCATAAATATGATATTTACCCCGCCCAACAACCTTAAAAGCCCCGAAAGCTCGCGCGAAGCTTAAAAATAGCTTGCAGTAAAAGTAGTAAGTGCATAAATTACATGCACCCACTCGCGTAATGGACAAGTAGCCTCGTTAACCAGCTCCTGATATAGTGAGGACAGCTTCACTCGCACTTGGGGAGACCTTGGCGCGTGCCGTGGGTGGAGTGGGCGCCGGAATCTTTTATTTATTTCTTTATCTACTTACAAACACGGTTTCTTTTGTTGTTTGGTTGCTAGGAAGGATTGGTTTCTTCTTGGCTTGTGTTGGTAAGTACAGTCGAAAAGTCACTCGAAGTGGCCCCTTTCGGGCGCCCCTTGATTTTTATTGTCTCTAAAGTTTATTAAACTCAAGTTAACTTGACGTTACATAGTTTATTCTATTTCTGCAATCATTTCTCAATCACTTACCACGCATGAAATTTCATAACTTTCATCCGTTAATTAAATATTTTATGTATCCACTATCGCATTGTTTCTAACAACTCTTGAATGAAAAGCCGATAAGAGAAAAAACCAATTGGCTATAAAACTTAACGAGTACTTATATCGACGAATCACACATGTTTCAGTAATTGGAAGCTGAAGTAATGGCCCACCGCATTTCTCTTAGGAAATCTCCTGCGAAAATAACAAGCTACAAGCAAATGTGTTTCTGTTCGCTTCAGTGATTCCTTCAGCCTACTTCTGTACTCTTATACCCATGGGTTAAGGTTGCCTTCGATTTGGTTGTGTCAGATGTAATGACATTCTCAATAGGCCAACCGTGACTGTGGTGTCGCCATGTAGCCACGTCTAACATGTTCTGCCGGACACACACGAATATGCTATTATAGCTATTAAAGTGAGAATACAAAGACACATAATTATAGTAAAGCTTGTGATGAACTGATCAAGACCGAGAGTTGATGGAATCATTATATCATAGCGATGGAAAGGTCAATATCACATATAGACTTTCTCTTTGATAATGACATCTATCTATCTTCTTCGGGTCCTGAGTCTGAGCTGTTGAATCAACATTTACCAACCCAACCCATATCTTTCATTTTAAACATGTGGTAAAACCTGCTACGTCATATTCTTAAAACAAAAAACAGTAGCGTCTGTATTGACGTAGGCAGGGCGTTGTGTGACGTCACTACAGCTTTGTTAGCTGCTGTGAGTGTATTTAGATTAGTTTGGTGCGACATTGCGTCGCGGATGTGATTGGCGGTGTCGACACGCGGCGAGACGGTTGCAGACTTGCAAAACTCACGACAAAAAGCATTCATAAGTTGATACTTATTGCATAGTGGCTTCGTTCGGAAGGTGGATTAGAAAGAAGTGCTAATTCCTCGCTTATAACCTCACTTTTAAGGGACACGGCTGGACTGTGGACATAGACAGCCACTCAGCAATCTCAGCATACCTATCATAAAATTGTTTTGACATCGATTTGGATTCAAACATTACCTATTGAATTTGACACAGACACTAATTACTTCGTTAAAGTTATATTCCGTTTTGATTTGACTTCGAAGATCATAGAACAACGCGGGCTCGATCGCCGAAGATTGATCTATCTGTCAAAGATTCGTAGTTTTTGCTATTACGAAAGTGAAAGGATAATGTATGTGTGACACAGCTATACCTAATTGATGCTTGTATAACAATGCAATTAAGACTCTATCTCCATATCTGAGAACTATAAATAGACTGTCTTTATTCAGTTTACAGTAGGGCCTAATAAGCCATCTGGTCCCATGGCTGACATCTTCATTTTCTCAAGAAGGCCGCTTCAATGAGTGTAAATCAAGTGTAATAAAGAGATGCTATCTTAAATACGACCAAATTAATTTAAATTACAACATAGCATAAGTGAGCACTTACCTATTTAATAAGGCATTAAATATAATGTATTAAGGAACCATTGGGTACATTTCTCATCATTACATTAGGTGTATCTATGTATTAATGCGCAAAAGGTAAATCGCATCACAGAACTTCTTTTGATAAGCGGTGTGTTTGACAAGATGACAAAATACTTTCCCAGAGATTCTCGATCGTCGAAAAACAGGATTTTATCTAAACGATCGGTTAAGTAACAGATGATGAGACGGAATCGTCATTACGATCATTAAATCAGAGATAATGAGGACGTCTTTCTGTAATTAATGATTTCCGACGCGGAACCGACTCGTGGAATTTTGCGTTTTTAGGCTCTTAACGTAACCTAAATTTGTAGGTTACCTATTTATTAATATTTGTAGCAGTTTGTGCCTACCTTTCTACCATGAAATATGAAAACACGCAGACTAAACAATTCTTAGTTAATATTAACTATACATTTGTTCTACAGCAATTGAACAGATACATAATGTATTTGGATATTTTGGCCATAAATATTGTAATATTACTACATTCGACATACCATAAATAATAACTGAGGTAGCAACAGAAATTCTCGTAATAAATAGCTATGTGTTGTTTCTCGGTACGCGTCTCATTACTATGCGGTGTGGCGACACTGCAACTTTCCCAGGTGGAATAAATAAATACGTAAAGGTCGTTCTGTAGGAAAATGCGCGAAACTCGTAATGTGCGTAATGGAGGAACCGGTTACGAAGGTCGCCGGCGCATGATCACTGGGTAAACTACATTATTCCTCTTTTGATTAAATTTCCCATTAAGTTTACTCTATTTGAAGATTGTCAGCATTCTTCTCTTGTACTATAATTTAAACTGTATCTGTATTTAAATTAGCTAACAGCTATTATTTTATTGGTGCACATGCACAATAAGGAGTAGTTATAACGTGAATCTACCTATGTACTTACACACCAATTATACTTAGGAACATTAGGTAAATTGTTTAAACGCAGTCCGTTTTGAGTTTTCAATAGGCCTCCAGCAAGTGTCCATAATATTCTCATCGTTGCTGGAAAGCGTTCCAAAAACCAATTGTTTCTCTACTTCTGTTCAAAATTGCGAGGAAAGTACTCGCATAAAACAAGTAGGTACATAAGTACAATAGAACTAATTATAGGTAGTGTAAGTACCTCTGTAGTGAGACAGCCGACCTTGCGTAAGTCCGCCTCTATGTCCGCGTCCGCTGCTAATACATACTAAAATGCAAATAGAGCTGCTTATTATCTACTAACAAACAGGCTAACCACAATATGTTGGCATTATGTGCCGTAGCTATTTATTGTAATTGTTTTAACCATTATCTTTGAATTGTTTACATAGGGTCCGTCACTACCCTAGAACCTATGTATAAGGTCCTAACTTAGGTAGCTTTGACTTTACTTACTTGTGCTTATTAGTGCCAATTTCTCCATAGCCGGTTAGAGGATGTAGTGGTTGATTTTTGACACATGTGTCATGAATTTTATATGGAGATGACGTTTAATTTATAAATCAATCCCTGTCGGTTAGATAACCGACTATGGAGAAATTTGCACTTAGATACATTATGAGAGTGGTTGATTTAATCTAATTTTGGTGTCAGCAAGACAACGACATAAGCTCAATATAAAGATTTTTTAAACTGAAACTTATTATTATAAGTAAATGAGAGTACTTAATCCACATTATTCCACATCTACCACTATGATGTCAATAACGCTCACACATGAGTCAAGATGTGGTTTGACGTCACGAGCTCGTGAGGCAGTCAGTGAGTAAGGAAATAACGTCAACTACCTAATATGAGTCACTCGGCTCCTTGTTAGTGCATAAAGTGACCGTAAACTTTTGTGATTTAGAATTGTAGATAACACTCAGAGTAACGACTAAAGAAGGTACTTGCAAGTATAATAAATTTCACAATACTTAGATATTTACCTACTGATATTGTTAGGTTCTACCTACCAAATCTACCAATCTTTGATAAACAACGGCTACATACCAATAACAAGTGTGATTCTGAATTTCTGATGCATCTGACAATATTTCAGATTTACGTATAGAAAATAATGTATCTATTTCAGTACCGTGGTATTACCTATGCGTTTTACCTACAGACAGAAATTTACATTCTATCCAAAAATATGTGTTTCGTAAAACATATATCTCCCGCTGCATTCCTCATGTCACAGGCAAAGTCCAGTGTTGGGCAATTCGCGTTATGCCCGCGCCAGGCATTTCCCAGAACGCCGAGGTCGGGCCTCGGCCGCTCTCGTGCCGGAATATTGGTATGTTGTGACAGTCCACTACTTGAAGCAATTTATGTATGCTGTAGTTGTCTTGTCTTTTTGAATGTCTCTACACTACATCATATTTTGCATTGCTACTAGCTTATTTATTATGTACTTACTTACTGGAATTTGTTTGAGGTATAACAATGCCAATAACAATTGAATCCTAATACTATTATTGTACGTTATTATATTATTAACAATAAATACCACCGGATTGTCATACTCATTGGCCACGCAATGCAACCTTCATGCTTCAGTAAAAAGAAAACATACGAGTTTCCCTCGCAATGCACTTCCGCTAGGCAGCTTCCGGTGTGAGGGCGCGGGCCCCATGCCGCCAATCACCATCAGGAAGTACCTAGAGGGCCATCATCGCCCTTCGCACTCCATCCGGGCTAGAGTTGGGACAGCTAGAAAGGGATTCTTATCGATAGATACATTTTATAGCTAATAAATTGTCATTAATAGGTTGTTTTGATCTTTAAATGTATTAATTGGATTGATAAAGTTTGGTGAGATATACTTACTTAGATGTTAAATTTAGATACTATGAGGATACTATCGGCCGTGGCAGGAGATTAGGTATGTGGGTAGTTAATGATTCTCAGTAGATACCGATAACGCTACGCACTTCACTAACAACATCTAGTTAGACATAACAATCGGTTTGCAACAATGGCGGCACGATAACACTCATTTATAAACAAAACGGCGCATTTGTTCATACAACACCATAACATACACGCTAATCAACAAAGGTTATCGATTCTAGGTGGCTCGATGCACTGTGAGAAGAGAGCATTATCCAATCATGGGCTTTAGGTACCTACTCATTAAGTAAATTTGAATTTGGAATCAATCCTTCTTTAATTTTCAGGGTGCTAAACCTTTACCGGTGTGTTTTATTTTTTATTTAGATTAAGTTTAAGGTCGGTATCAGCCAACTAGCATTGTGCTGCTAAAAGGCTGTGCAGTGTGCAATATACCAGTCAGTTATATGATAAATCGTAACATAAACAAACCGAGCAAAGCGTTCGCCGCCAAACAAAGGTTATCGATCCTAAACTATGAAGTAACTTGTGTTTGAATAACATCACTATTTGTTAGATACAAATGCAATAGCTTATAGTTCATTCATAGATAACTTTTAGGAAGTAAGTACTTAATGTGTGTTTAATAGTACTACTTTAAAATACATTGTTATTTTTTCCTTCTTCTTTATCTCCTTCAAGAACACAGACATTTTGATAAGTAGTTATAGAATTTTGGAAGAAATTATATCTGAGCAATGACAATTTTTTCATTATTTTTCTTACTTGTTGTAGCGAAGATGCAGTCATACTACACAGCCGTTCTAGGAAAACATTATTACATTATATCTAACATCGTCAATTAATTCATCTCGCACTTTGCATTTTCCACATAGTTATGCTAATTGGATGCGGTTATCTGCTTCCACACGCGTAGACACCGCCGTACAAGTAACGATACATCTAGAAACTAGAAGCTAACCTAAGTTTAGGTTTATTTTATCTTACAGAGTCCGCCAAAGGTATCAAATGCATTTATTTTTACTGATTGTCATAGAGTCTTTAATGTTTTAATAGTTTTTTTTTTGAGGACCTTCATTTGAAGGAGACCTTCCCTAGCAGTGGGGACACTGGGGACGTGGTGAGTTTTGATTCTTGTGATGATAAATAGTCCTTGGTATAGACAACACTAGTCTACCTGTGTTCTCTGCTGATGATGACGATGACGTCATAAAAGTTGCGCTATGACTGTTTATTAAATATTTTCCATTTATTTACTTTGATGTCGTACACGCATGGAAATTAAATGCGTCACCGCGATGTCCCTAAACATCATCGTTATTTATGTCACGTTAAAAAAAATCGCGTATAGAAGATTTCTGAGAAAACAAAAATAGTACATACGGGCATCTGCTCTAGTAATGGTCATTTGATATTTTTTGTTGCGTGGTCAGTTCAACTAGCATAAACAAAGCAAGACAAAGTGTAAACATAAACGTAGATAAATCGTTTATGAATGTAATTTGATCCGACACCATGTTATGGCAATTTGCGAAACGAATCTTCTGCAACAAAGGGCACATCGTGCTTATCCGTCAAAATAATAAAGTAATGTTAAGTAAGATTTAAAAAATACACAGTGGGATGAGATAATTATGGTGTCTGTTTGTCTGTAGATATTTTTATTTTCATTCATTCATTAATTATTTCTATCGGTCCTTATAACTTTTTATTGTACGCTAGTTATCAATGGAATCGCTCGTATCCCCTAGATGGCATGCCACGTGCGGCCACACATCATGATAGAAAGCTCACGGGACCAGCCAATTAACGGAAGTGACGTCAGAGCTTCCGCCATTTTGTGCCAGAGAGAATAGAGTTTCACACAATAGTGTAATTGGTGCACTATGGACCAACTCCAGTCATTACTGTCGTCGTTACACCTTTCACTGGCTGGTGAGATTCTCTAGAACCTAGGCAAGTAACTACTTAATTATGTTTTTACTTAGGTTCATAATATATAGTTAAAAGTGTTTCATTTGTAAGAAATAGTTATTAAGCATTATTAACTCAATCGTAGACAAAAAAAAATGAGTGAATTTGTTAAGTACTAAACGTGAATCCTCATTTTTAATACCACTACTGATCATATTACGATGGAGTTTAAAATGCTTCATATAACAACTATTTCTTACAACAACAAAAAAAACACTTTGAAATACCTAGTTTTAGTCATTTTTGAGTCAAAAACTATCTAAGGACTAAAATTATTTCAAAATTTTTTCACCATTTTATAATTGTTGTTACCTTAACCCTATTTGCTCTCTTTTAGTTCCTGAAGTCCCACGAGAAACCCTCTAAAAATAAAACTTATCTCGCGGGAAAAAGCTACCAACTCATATTTTCATTAGAACTAGCATTGTATCAATCTTAAACCCAGAAACGAATGTTGCAGTCAGATCGACGGCAGCTAGTTAGTTTAACAAAAGGTTTTTTTGCAGAAACCGCTTCACATGTTGGAGCGGTTCATACAACAATGCACCGAGAGGATGCCAAGCACATGTCTCCATCGTGGGAACTCTATAAACCAACCTAATTATCCGACACAACAAGGAAATAACGACCTAATTAGAAGGCAGTAAGAACTAGACGCGATGGATGCAGTTGTGATGAGAATTGATAGATTGGAAGGAGTGAGACGAATAGCTAACAAGTGTAGTCGATGTAAGCTGGGAGTTTAGTTTGATTATGTACATATTTATGTTATCAAGAATACATCAGTATGCAGCACAAAATAAGGTTAGATAAACTATACTTGGTGCTAATTAAGGGTATAGTAAGCCGAAAAAGGGTGGCTCAGAGGGTCAATCTGATCAACTTTTCTTCTAAGACACGAAATGTTGCTTCTCTATATATATGCAGAAAATTTTGTTGGTCACGTGACTTATTAATCAGTGACAGCCTTTAATTAATGACTATGGACTAAATTCACTTTTTACTCAAACTAGAAAAACACATAAGTAAAAAGAAGTCAGGTACAAGATACAAGAGTCTGAAAGGGGGGCGAGATAACTTGACGCTATTGTTGTCAAATTAGAAAAACGCCATCTAGTGTAAATGAGGTGTAACTATGTCGTCTTGCGTCGCGTGCGCATCGCCGTGGGAACCAATGGGCGATGAGAAGTAGGTAGCTGAGGAACATAAGCATATGCAAGTGATTTATGAAATATTTATCTATGGGAACCTATCGTGTAGCTCTATTAATTACTGGTAGCGGGTTTGTGATTAAAATATCGAGATAATAATAGTTCAGTGTATCTTCGGTATTATTTCCCGGGGCATAGAAACTAGTAAGTAGGTCATATTTTACCTATATGATAGGTTTGTACAGATTTTGCATAGCCACTTCAGGTCGATTCAGATTCAGATTCATTTAAGTATTTGCTAGACTTTAGTCCTATATTTTTTTACAAAGACTAGGTATTGGTTTATGGATTACTAGATGTTCCCGAGTACTTTATCGAGATTAACTCTCGATAAGTAGAATAAAAGTATATAAATTTTCGTAGAAATAGGTCATAGGCGGCCTATGGAGAGCATCTGTCCGCCATCAGTCGGCAATTCTGAAACTCTCTCACCATTGAACCCGACACTTTCCACTGCGCATGCGCGAACAATACAGTCTGCTCGCGAGTCAGTCGCAACCATACCGACACCGACGTCGAGTTCTCATCACAGAACAATCGAGAAATCATCCCGCTATCTCTCGTGGCCATCAAAATGTCAGTGTCACTCTTAATTAACAATCCACCGAATACCCCCCCTAAGGCCATCTCTGAAAACAATGACGAAATCGACTCCCAAAACTAAATTTACAATATACCGCGCCGCAGAGCTTTTACTTTAATTTGAAAGATTGCCGGCTCCTGATAATAAGTTTTCCCATTGCAAATAACACAAGATCGTATCGTGCCTAGAAAATTGTGCGCGACGTATTATAGCTACGAGATACAATTTTAAGTACGCTCATCTCCTATACTGTCTAGACTTTCTTCAGAAAAAAAACATTCTTTCATCCAATTATTGTTATTTTTTTAGAAATCACGTGTATCTAAACGGCCCAATCACCAAAAAGGGTAACTCGTAAAGTTCCATGTTTACCGATGTCACATTAAATTTACATAAAATTAGAATCGATAAGGCACCGTGTATCGTGCTCTGTCAACAGTGGCTTCCTGTCGGCCCGAACTGTCCCTATAGCTGTCGCTCGTCCGTCCATTTTTAATACATCACTCGCGCGGAGATACAACGAAGGAAATACCGTCATTATAATCCGCTTTCTCAGCGAAAGCAAAACTATGTATACAACTACAGTTCATGCAATTACAGAAGCATTAGCCCGTGTTGACGGAAATGTGAAAAATATTATTTGCAATGTTTTAGATAAACATAATAATATGCATTTTCTATAATATCCAGTTAATACTCAGGTGGTCCTAACTTCCAGGATGTGGGTGCCGTTTTGCAATATGAATGAATTGCACGACGTCGGGTTTCATTGAACGACTCCCGCAATACGACTCCTTCATGATAATGCAACCCGAGTGGCTCTGAACGTCCCATTGTTTCTCCGCGATTCACAAACAGCTGAAGAAGTCAGTGACTCGACACCATGAGACGATGGTGAGTCAGACATCAATTAGGTACTTTCAACATCGTGCTGCTAATAAATGTTTGGAAGACGCCAAATCTAATGTTATACAATAGTTACTGTATAATTTACCGATAGCACACGCCACTAATAGCCACATTATGAATTATAATCATGAATCATTATTGGAAATTTAAATGCTGCTAATTCTAACAATGAAGATGTTATGATTAGACATAAGTTAATTATTGTTCGGTTATTAGATTGAATGTTTTAGTTAGTAATAGACATAACCGAGCAGTAATTATTGAATTACCCGTCCGTGTTTTTAATAGCTAAATAAAGGGTTTTCGTTGTTTTCATTTCGAAGTTTTTAGAAAGGACGTATTTTACTTGTAACTTCGAATATATTAATTTTGCAAGTAAGTCGTTGGTTTTTGATACTCACCTATTTTTCCGCACTGTGCAGACACGTTTCCCGAGGCAAAACAATGGCCATGAAATGATAAAAACTCCTTCAACCCCGTAGCCATGAGAGAGTTTGAGATGATGCTGAGACGAGATACTAAACCAAACATATAAGCCAAGCAACTGACCGTTCTCCCGGCGAGGGGGCCCAGGTCGGAGCGCTGGTCCAGCGAGCCCAGGCTGCAGCAGGAGCCGGACGAGGCGAGGCTCACGGAGTCGGCGCGCGCGCGGTGCGGCGACACCGCCACGTGCTTCAACATGCTCCTGTGGACAGAAAGACAGGTTGTAGGTGATGTTGTAATATAATGACCGTAGGGGGAATTCGGCGTAGCAGATCTAATTTATGGTATTTATTGGGGATGACATCAATTAGACATACTTTGTAAAATACCTAAAGTATAAATGGCAATAGGTAATAATATGACAAGATCGAATATTACGTAATTACATCATGACATTAAGAATTTACACGTTCATTTCGCATTCATTTTGTGACTATACTATGGATAGTAAAATACAATACGCAAGCGATAAAAGCGCGGTTAGCAACATAAATTTGTCAAGTGAATAGACTCCGGAAAGTCAATTCGTGATGGAACAAAAAATGCCTAAAAATGGGCACGTCAAGAAGGGCATGTTCCGAATTGCGGCAACAATGGAGGCTGCATCAACACACAAATTCGCATATTTCCGACCCTCTCCGGGGAACAAAATAATGTCAGGTGGATCTTGCATCCATTTCAGTTTCGTATTTTATTACCTGTGGTTCTTAAACTTCTTCACTTTTACTTGGGATAAACAATTAATGAACTTTGTAAAAGTTACGCAATCCTTTCAAATTTCAGAGGTGCAAACTGTAGCTTTCATTTCATGTAATTGAATTTCTTTAAACAATCATTTGGAAAGTATTTCCCAAGCTTAAATTGTAGCTTTACTTTCATATTACACTTTTACTTTTTAATTCCTCGTCTGAACCAAAAACAAATACTTTTGAATGTCTTTCAAAATAATAAAATTTAAGAATTACCGCAAGTGTTCCACAAGGGAGCGTACTTGGTCCCACCCTGTTCCTATGATGTTTGAGAACCAGCGGCGCCGGATGTGTTGAATTCCTCGAATGCTCTACCTACCCTCGCGGGGCATTGTCTGCCCCGGTGGGGGGCGCGGGTGGCAAGCAGGTTAAAGTGTTCCGGGTGCTCTCTTCACATATGCCAACTCTGTGAGAATTTATTACGACAACGATTCACAGACGAGAAGGTTTTTTTTTTTCAATCGAACGCTGCGGAAGAATCGATGAATTGATGACATAAATGTATTGTTATGTAGGTTATAGAGTTCACTGGAATAGTACAGTCAAGTGCAATTAATCCTGATCCCCTATATAGCTATAACTACAACCCTCCCACATAGGCGCCACCTATGTAAAATAACCTTGAACTACATACACCTTGTTTCGTTACTAAGACTTCTGTATGTGTGTTAAAATATGGCGCTAAATATCGACTTTTATTAATTTAAGCGCCATCTTAAATCAAATATTGGAACTAACTTCATAAAGTTCATGCCAGAATGTTAAAACCTGTGTTGTTCACTTTTAACTATTGCAAGCCAGCTCAGTGTGATACGAAGTGATTGCATTTTTCACCAGTTTAACTACTTGACGGTGTGGTGTAATCGTTAAGGTATTCGGCTTCCAATATGGAGGTTCAGAGTTCAAATCTCTGGGAGGTGTGACTTTTAAAATTTATTTTTATGTTTTACTTTGTTAATCATTAGGTATAGATAGGTTATTTTAGACTATCTTTATCAATATGAACAGGAAATAAAATAAAAACATAATATATAAGAAAAAGAACTTTATTTCACTAAACAAGTAAATATTATTAGTCTGTATGCAGAATAATTATGAACAAAAGTAAACAAATTCAAAAATTGTAGAATTACAACAATGAGAACCAACATGTTACTAAATTTCACAATTTACATCTCTTGTTGTTTTCTACAATTAAATTATAAATAAGCAACAATTTTATTACTAAGTAGTTACTTATAAATATGTAAGCAATTATCTTAACAGTATGAACAAATAATTATCTTACTACTAAATAAATTTTACTCATTTTTAAACTGGGGACCCGTTAAATACCTACTAAACGTATAATAACATAGTTATAATGTTCCATTTCTTCTTTGCGAGTTGTGCTGTTATCGTGTAGAAGATATTTCTCACGCAATGCAAACAGCAACCATAATATCATCCTTAAAATTCTCAAATTAAATCTTGTCATGCGTTAGACATTTTATAACAGTTCTTCAGGGCCCATTATAGGACATCCATCTTCGGTAACCTTTAAAAACAATAATTTGATCATGCCTTAATGAATATAATAATTGTGACATTATTACTATAGCGTAAAAAGTATATTATAGATAGATAGATAGATAGATAAATTATTTATTTACTTAACACAACACATACACAGGTTACACAGCAAGATTAAATTATTAATTAATTATATTAATCTATAAGTAAAATAAATGAAAGCCAATAATATATAAAGTAACCAATAAAATTATAAAGAGAAAATACGAACCCAATGTTGTCCTGGCACTTAACTCAATTAATAATGATGACCTTGTTAATAAATTCGTTTGTCATCGTTACAAATCAATAATTTTGATTATATTATAGGTATAAATATAAATCAGATCAATCAGATGGAATTAACAAAACCCATCTCAATGCAACAAAACATTCTCTTCAAGTCTACAATTTCAAATGAGAAATAATTTCAAAATACCCTCTGCGCTTATAATATTTCATATTGTAAACAATTATCACTATTCACTACATAGACTATACTTTTGCTAATGAACCGCAACATATTCACTATTTTGCAAACGAGTTCAATAAGCTTCTTGGCGTAGCGGGCAAATGGTTGGTTTGCGAATAATTGGGCCGCGGGTTCGAGCCCAGATGAACAACAAAAATAGTTTAAATTTTGTATTTCATAATATTATTGTTCTATGAATTTGTTAGTTTGTGTAAATGATGGATATTATCTAAAATCTAAATGATGGATATAAATAGGAGAATAGTAAAATAGTTCTGTGTCTGTCTATAGACACGAGCACTACCGCAACATACGTCACACCGACAAATTGGCTTTGCGTAGTTTGAATTTCTATTTGAAATGCAGGGGGTCAGGTTTTTCTGCACCTGACTGTACCTAATAGATACGCAATCAGATTATGTATCACCGGCGAAGCAGGTTTGTAGTTAGTAAATGTAGTTAAACATTGTACCTAAGTAGTTAATGATAGTGTATGATAAAGTAAAGGATGCAGTTGTAACATATAAACATGTAGATTCGAGCCTGTGCAGTAATTACACGGTGTATGGCAAAAGGTCGCGGCTGCCGTTGTGGACGATCGCATCTGCGTCTCTTGCTATCTAAGTATTAGGTAGGTATTTCTATTAAATGTATAGAAAATATTAGACGCAATTGTCATAGTCGAACCATGTCCACGTGCTATAAGTATTATAAAAAAATATGTGCGTTATATTTGGAGATGGAAGACTACTAGACCATATGGTAGGTACATAACATAAACAGGTACCTAAGTAGATCGTATAATTCGTATTGTTCTAAGTATCAAAGTGGCTTTATTATCCTGTGACCCTGGATTAACAGGACTGGACTGGACTGGACTCCATTTAGAAAGTGTTGCTTATTGCGTAAACACATCCTTTACTTAATATTTTATTGATTGATAGCGTATAATTAGTAATTTTATATTAAAATCAAAACCTGCCGCTAATGTATCAGTTATCCAATGTCACTGACCTACTTTTATAATTAATTAAATTTATAATTTCAGTTTATTTCTTTAAAAATATGTCGCATTCGCATGTTTTGAACAAAGTTTAATTGATCTGGATTTGTATTATAGGCTCTTGTGGCAATGAAATAGAAGCTATAAAATCAAAGATCAGTATTTATGAACTAAAATATAAAAATACCTTATTATTCTTATAAGTGTGTACATCCGTCGCAACGAGTTTTTTGGGTACTAAATCAATAATTTTCTGTGGGACATATAAAAACCGTTAAACTGCGTAATTACCAAGGTTGGAATGTGGACAACGTGAGGGACAGATATTACTTTAATAATTTATTGGATACTTACCTATCTAGATAGCTTACTGTGTCTCGCATGTAACCATCCATAGCCCGTGAATCTATACCTTCTTTGGCCCTAATTAAACCACTAAACCAACCGACCAATCACTGTTATGTGAACCCAAGTTTTGATGATTTTCTTCCTACAAGCAATCTAATTTGAGAATGATCTAATTACTTATCCGAAATATTAACAAAATATTTGATAGACATGTTTGGCGGGTTGATCGTCGTTTCCGCCGGCGCCATTATCTCCGAGTTCATTCTAAATTTGAACCTGCATCTCCAAATATTACGATGATTGCAATCCATTCCAGGGTTACCAATAGGGCATGCAATACCGCAATACCGGTATTCGTAATACCGGTATTGGGGACAAAATTCCCGATTTTTTCAATACCGGTATTGAAAGTTAATACCGGTATTGAGGTAATACCGGAATCCGACTTTTTTAGGCTATAATGAAGCGATTAAGATATAGTATTCCTATGTACTGTGAAAGCGCACTTGTTTCCAACCGTTTGATGCAGTTTACGGCCGTTTGATATCTACTGTTGTCCATGCGTAAACGGACACTGGATGTAAAAAAAAATAATTTATTGTAAAATATAAACTAATACTCAATTCTCGTAAAAATCTATTACAAAAAACTGAATTTCATTGCTTTTTCTCGTTTTATTTTGACCTATACGACCTTTAATTACAATATATGCCATTTATTACAAGGAAATCTAATACCGGTATTAATACCGGGATCCCGGTATTGAGTTGCAATACCGGAACTCAATACCGGTATTGAAAATAGTTCCGGTATTGCATGCCCTAGTTACCAACCAGTGCAACTTTACATAATGTTGTACACCTATTGATCAGTACTGAAACTACTGAAGTTATATGTAAATGGATGACGTATTTATGACAGGGCATACTTACTCGCAAAAGTTATAAAAAATCAAGTGAGGTCTTAAGGTCTTATTCTCGAGCTCAAATCCACATATTAAAAGTCAACCTACTACCCACGGTCCTCCAGTAAAGGCGTGAGAAAGATTATAAATAAAATTTTATAATCAAATAAAGTCCATTTCACATTTAACGGCCCTGTGGTTTCCGGAAGTCTCATCCGCGCCGCGACTGCCACAGATCA
Organism: Plutella xylostella; assembly: GCF_932276165.1. NCBI lineage: Eukaryota > Metazoa > Arthropoda > Insecta > Lepidoptera > Plutellidae > Plutella > Plutella xylostella. The sequence goes on along the minus strand of NC_063984.1, from coordinate 644,398 downwards.
GGGCCCCAAGTCTGCTAAAGAATGGCGGCACAGTTGTGTGTCGGCAGCATGGGTTTCGCACTGTAGGTATTCATTATCTGCGTTTTAGGAAATATTTATTGCATCTTTTTTAAAGAACTAACTTTAATAAACAGTAACAAGTGTTAAGTGTTTCATATTTCACTACTGGGACTCACTAACCAAGAGAAAACAGATACCTAAAGTCGGAAAACCATTCAGACGACACAGCATTGAGAGGACATTCATTAGCAGACTTGAGGCCCTGATGTTTAATTGATTCTACACTCCGCACTACAGGAACACGAATATTAGGTTTAGGGCCTGTTTCACAATGTCTGGATAATGGCAACCTGTCGGTTAAAATACAAGCTGTCACACTCTGTCAATATTTTTAGACAGTGACAGCATGTCTTTTAACCGATAGGTAGCCATTATCCAGACATTGTGAAACAGGCCCTTAGCCTCATGGCATATGGTCTAATATGTCATGTCTACTTGCGCGTACACGTAAGTCACGCTTTCAGGATGCGTAGGGAACGTTTTGAAAACATCAGAACCTATGTACTTTAGGACTTAGGACTCTATGTATGTAATTTTGATACGTAATTTGGAATGTGCTAGGGCTAAGTATGTAGGTACAAACGATAATGTATGCAAGCATACACTCATTCACAAAAAACACTGAAATTATAAGTACCTAAGTGATTCTACCTTTTTTGGCCTAAGATTTATTTGCCTAATCTCATATTGCATAGTAACGTTTGGTCGAAGTCTCGTTTCGCCGAAAATCGTATGGCATAAATCTCTTTAAGTAAAAAGTTATTTTGCATAATCTTGTTTAGCCTAATAATGGTGTGGCCAAATCTTGAATAGCCTAATAATGCTATGGCATCGGTTATACAAAGTAATAATATTCGTTTGGCTTTAACTTCGATGGAGCGTCTCCCTACATAGCGCAAACTGGTGCCTTGTATTATGGCCGCTATGTGGGAAACGCACCGCTTTGCTTTTGACGATAATGTGCACCTAACACGCTCCTCCTCGCTTGTCGTCGCACCTATCTTTGGGTTTCGATCCCATGGGGTTTAATGGCGTTTGTAATCATTATAATGGTCATTCACGTTCGATATTTTGATCATTCAATATCGTGATTTTCGGGATGTAGGAGAAAAATACCACAATTTGTACATTTACAAAATACTTAATATAGTATTTATTAAGATAATATTAGGAGAAACAAGATTATACCAATACGAACAATTCGAGCAAACGATACTTAGGTGTTTCAATTTTGTGCCAAAAGAGTTTTAGACGAAACGAGTCTTATGCCACATGCCACATAAGTCTCGGCGAAGTGATGATTCTACCAAAAAATTTTAGACCTTACGAGTTATGCGAAACGAGTTTAGGGCAATAAAGATTAGGCGAGATGAGGGGAACCCGTACCTAAGTATATTATTGTACATAGGAATCATACTTTGCAAAATTAAGTTCGCATGAGAATTTGTAAGCATTATTTTCAATTGCTTGTACCTACTTATTTTATGTTGTTACTTGCATAGCTAAATGCGTTGTAGTGCTGCTCGCTGCATAAAATGATTGCACTTATCGTAACCAACTCTTAGCTGCACCCGAGATGAGTGGCTCACTCTATGATTCACGTATTATCATAACTTATTAAGATAATCCCAATACAAAGTAAATTTTGCTTATTGTGGCTTATACATTTCGAAACCACTGTAAACACAGTAAAATCTATTCAATATTTTTTAGTTATTAATTAGCTAATTACCTACTTTTAAACCCACCTATTTTACCTACTTGTCTACCTAGAATAGATACGCAGAGTTATTCAAATCATTATGATGTAAGATCATAAATTCATCAGTGAATATATAAACAAAATGTCTATTTAAACGGTAAATTACAGTTGGTACATTCGACCGAATCCGGCTCTTTTCCGGTCGAAAGGAATGTTTACGAAGACGGAATCAAACACTATATTTAGAATACAAAGTACTTAATTTTTAATTGACCAATTTCTTTATGAATTCATGTTGCGTGGCTTACATTGGACAAAGCTGTATTAAATAATAAAATGCAATATTAAATACTCTATGTATTACATAGGTGATAGGTAGGTATCTAATCCAATAATTAAGATTCTTCAGTCATACTTTTATACATACAATCAATATTACTTCACTTTAGGAAACTGAATTAGTACCTACTGAACGTAACACATTATCAAAAATTTACAAATAGGTAAGTATGTACTTATTTAGATGTTATTTTTTATCAACTATAGTTCCAATTTTGATAACAAAAAAAACTTAATTGAAGCCTCTAATAAAAAGCTTACGGAACCCACCAGGCTTAAATACAGTTTTTTTTCTCCAGCAGTGAGGGTCATTGTTCTCGGCCACTCGATATGTAAAGCCGTATTCACACTGTGGTTAACAATACTAAAGGGTCGACCACACTGCAGTTAGACTTCTATGATCGAATTACGTATCACTTTGTTTATTCCAAACGGGTTACTTTTTGCTTTAGTTTTTTGCACATTTATACTTAAACTACTTTTACAGTTGCAATTATGTGGCATACTATATTATACCCACGACTATGATCCCGGAAGGGATAGTCAGAGATCATTATTCCATGAAGATACAATATTGCAAATTACGTGATACTTAAGTATGGTATTAAAATAATATTTTTAATAAATTTTCATTAAGTATCTAAGTCAAAATTCTATTCCAGCATACCATTAATTAAAACAGACCAATAACTAACAAAAAACAGTCAGACTTGAAAAGTTCTAAAAATATTTCCAATATAATGTCAGCCTTGAAAATGCTAAAAATACTTCCAAACGTGTACTGTGTAGTGAACAGTGAGTGAACATGACGTTCCATGACGATCATCAGGCAACAAGCGACCCCTGCCTAGATGTCTCGTACATGATAATTCGGCCGCCACCGGAAACGCGGCGTCTAAAGCCAAAATTATAAATGTTCAATCGCGAAAAACCCATACGATTACCACACAAGAGACAGGCGACACGACTCGCATCACTAAACTACATTCTCGGCCATTGTCACTATTTTATTTTCAATAATCCACACTGTGGAAAAAACTTATGTGTGCGACTAGAAATTTTAATATGATCCTTAGTTTTCGTGAGGTGAATTGCAAAGCATTCTATTAACTTATTGAATGTTTTATATTCTTGTACATATTATTAGAAGTACCTACTCGGTCATTATTTATATTAATACATCGTAATATTCAGATTCAGTCGGGGAAAAACATCACAGAGGCTTTACTTTAAGGTGGGTGTCAAAAATGCACCTAATCCCAGAGATTCCCAACACTACCAGTAACATTACGTTACCAAAAGGATGTTACCACATTATAAATATTCATAGTAGCGTCTACATGTAGTGCACTAGACTATAATCTGACATTTCGACCGCCAATCTAATTCAATAAGCCTTACTAAGTCGAGCCTTTACAGCGACGGAAACAGCGATCGCTACTTGTTTTTACCCAATAGCTTGTGCAAAAAAACTTTGAGCAACACTAAGTGGCTGTAAGTAGGAGGACAGTCGGTCAAGCGCGTGACGGACCTGGTCATTAGCGTCACGAAGTGCGTGCAGTATGCGCCATGAGCAGCCTTCAATTACGGACTACCAACAGTTACCACCAGCAAAAACGACGAGCCACTGGATGTAGAGCTGGAAAGTGAAGCTGCAGTAATGGATATGGACTGTAGAGACGAAACAGTCAATGATGATAATGATAGCGAAGGTACATTGAAACTTAGAAGTCTGGATAGAATGCCAGAAGACAGCGTCAGTGGTAAAACTGGCAGACCAGGTTCCATTCTTATAAATATTAAACAAAAAGTGTCACTCAGTATGACTAACTATTCTCGTTTCTCATGACATTTTCCGCGGCAAGAAATATCAACTAGTTAAATCAACCGGTACATTTGTTCCCAGACAAAAACTCATAACAAATACAAGGCGAATTATTGCGGTGAAACGCATACCTGCTCTGTTTTAGGTAAAGTCTAGATTGTTTCCGAGCTAGATTTATTGTAACGACCTGACTGAACCCTGGACTGTTTGTTATTGCCTTTCCGCGAGTGTGGAATGTTCTGTTTATAAGGTAGCGGAAACGTGAATAATTGAACTGATTTTCTAGGTATTTGTAGTGATCAATGTGTGAAATGAGTCAAAACATACCACTGAAATGAAATTTGAAGTATGTATGTACTAGTACTACAGTACAGCTAGAAGATTTCCTCATTAACAAATAATTAGTGAGAATCAAGCGGAGAGATGGAAAAGCAAGATTAACATTATATGTCACGTAAAAGAAACGCCAGGGTAATTTAGCATAGAATGGCTTTCAGTGCGTGTCATATTTATTGCGACAACCCCAATTATGGTGTTCAGATGATCTCCGTTATGCAAGTGCGGGTTACGCCGCCATTGTTCCAAGCTAAACGCCGTGGATGCAGGAAGCGACAACATAACCGCACAGCCATGTTGTGTGAGATCATACACATGTGACGAGCGTCATACAATCATGCGCAATAAGGTAAACGGGCCTCACTCTGACTCCTAGTTTGTGAGAATCATTTTTAAGTACCGTATTAGGTCACTTATCTCCGGGACATATGGATAAAACACATTAAGAACATGGTTATGGCAACAAATTTATATATATATCACTATTTCTCAGGTTGATGGTGTTGCAAGCATGAGGAACATGAGTCAATGAACACAGCCATAAATGAGTCGATCGCGTTCGTAGTGAACAATTAACTAACAATTACAAAGGCCTTGCCTCCTCTGTTGACACGCAACTACCCATTATGGATTATTTAATAATACTCAGCGAAACAGATTAATGAGGTTAAGGACCTCAGTGTAAGAGAAAATGATAAAAATTGGTGTAATACCAAACCTAAAAAGCAAGATAATTGAAAAACACACTATGATTGAAAAAACTGGAGAAACTTTTAACTACACAGAGAACTATGAAGTTATTAATAGTCTAATCTAATGGAACCTAATCAGAATAACACCGACGATGATAAATCATCATAACCTAAAAAATCGTTGCACAACTGGCTGCATTCGTTTGATAATTCTGTTTGTTTAGGAAAGCCAACGCCGATAAAACATGATGATACGACTAATATGAATGCATTTAACGATGAGAAAACCAATAATAAGTCAATAGATCATGTAATGAACAGTTAAATTAGTACAACTGTTTGATTTCCAGTTTAGTTCACAGTACTTAATAGAATCGTTTCATGTAATTTTTCAGCAAGTATACATAAATAAATTAGAGTAAGTATACATGTTTACAGAATTTAGTTTTTTTTATAGGTACTTACATAGGAACTTATAAAATACAGGAACCAACAAGCTCATTTCTAACAATCCTTCCTCATGCTCTAACCACTTTAAGCTTCAACTTGGTGAACCCCGTGCAGTGTACGTCATCAAATCCCGAGTCCCTGACGGAGCGGCAGCTGCTGACAATTGAGACAAATGAGCGCGGCGCCACCTCCCGCGTGGCGCAAGCCACAGGCTGATGCTGGTACTGCAGATATGAAGGAAGAGCTATACTGTACCATGATGTGGGTGTAGCAGTACAGACTGTACCAATCAACAAATCTGGCTATAGCTGATTAAAATATACTATTACTGATCTTCTGATCATTTAGTCAATCGCATATGTCTCTTACGCTTACGATACACAAATACAGGTAGATGAGTATCTTTTTAATTTACAACGAATTCCAAAACGATACCTATGACAGTTTTACTATAGAAAATACACGATTTCAGTAACTTCTGAATGGCGATGCATATAAACAAAACATAACCGCGAATGGTTTTGATCTTGTACCAACTTCTCAAGATACGATCAAGCGAGTACACACGGCCAAGTGACTCGACGAATTTATTTTATAGACGTTGATACGCCAACATAACCCCTTATAAATCATTTAAGTTGTAAATTGAGTGGTTTTGTAGTGAGGATGGTATGAGTCCAACACTGTCTATCACCTAGCGACTCAGGCGTAAAATACATATCCTATTCCTGCTGCTTCCTGACATTGACATTCATCATGTCTTCATTTGGTACAGTCAAACAATATGAAATAACTTTTTATAATGGAGGTAAAACATAACTTTTAGCACCAAAGCACAAAAGATACGCGATAAACCCGCAAATAAAATCGGCAAATAGACCAAAACCTTCATCGATTCGAGTCCATAAAAAAATGTCTTATCAAATGCCATGCAAACGGTAAATTTAAAGTGTTATTTGAACGAATTTAACTTCTTTACCACTGTCCAACCAAATGGTTTAACCCACTTTTTGATAAGTATTTGGCTAACAGGCTTATCTCTTACATTCAACATGAGCTTATCGGCAAGTTTACCCAGCCAGGGCCAGAATTCAACGGATGCTGTTAGCTATAAGAAAATACTAAGAATAAAATTAGAAAAAACATATCAGTAGTTTAGCCAAGGTTCAAGTTTATAGCTGTGATACGACCTTCCCAGAATCCAGAAAACTTTACACTTTAAAAATTATTTAAGTGTTATATCAAATATTGAAATTTGAAATAGAGAAGAAAGCAAAAAGTTGCAGTAAATCAGTGATATCGTGATATCACAAAATACATTACCATCAAAAGTTTATAGCGCAAATACCGGAGTATCAGACAACTGGTTTTCATAATAGCTTTGAAAAAAAAAACATTTTAGGTGTAGGTTAGTACTTCACATAAATTAAAAAAGATCATCTCAGTTTTTATGAAGTAAAATCTCCGTGTAACAATATCTGTGAATGGGATTCCAGGGCAGTTCACAAAAACTGCGGCATTCGAGCTCCCGTGGAGATGGCGCCTTTCTAAATAGCTTCTGCCGAGGAAAAAACATCTCCAATCACACCAGCGACGGACTTGATACCGATACTGTCACGCCTCTGCCTCCGAGGAATGTCAATCCATTTCATTTTAATGCTGATACCCGTGACAAAATATATTCTTTACAATTTGGTAATAAATGAACATGATGATACTTGATTCACAACTTTAATAAAATGTTGGATTGTTAAAGCTATGGGAATGGAATTTGATTTTAATTGTAAATTACCACCTGAACTAATAGCTTTATGAATATGGACACTGGAACATGCAGCGAAGATTCCGTCTTTACTTTTCTACTGCATCAGGTGAATATTAATGGGCTGTGAATATTTTGTATGCAAACATTGCGAAGCTGAATAGTTGGAATCAGAAGGCACATTGACACATTAACGGATCTCGCGGCCGCACGCCACCTCGCGTGGCGCAGAGATCATTACTGCCCCGACACAGGATTACCAACACTTTCGCTTGTCAAGAGCCTTTCTGTTTTAAAGATTTCAGCAAAAACTATTCTGCAAATGAAATATGAATTTGGAGAGTCTACACGCCGATTCAGAATTCTTAGCTGAATTTAATAATGGTCATCGATGCAGAAAGAATTGGAGAGTTTGTTAAAAGATTCGATACTTAAGTCGTTAAGTGAATCATCGATTATTGGCGATATGACACTTGGAATTTCTGAGAATTTGCCCATTATAGATGTTTTTAGCTCAAGGAAAACATACCAATGTGGAAAATTTATCACAGTTCTGCTCAAAAAACCTCTAAGTGCGCCTGTAATCCGTAATGATAAGGACAGATAGTCTGATAGAGAGCTGCTAATTAATTGAACAATGGTCTAGTTGAGCTAGGCGAGGTCGGTGACAATGTTGCACGGAGTGTCGCAAGCCGCGGGCGTGGGACCCCCCCATCCAGTTAGATGGCAGCAGCCATTGTTCCCAGGTTCCCATACTGACTCGCAAGAACTGAACATCTGTAATACGGGGCCGCTCCGCAAATCAACAATTTGCGCAACTGTACTCTGCTCTCAAATTATAACGTTCTACCTTCAGCTATACTTTTTTAAGTTTTGCAATTGATTTTGACAACGTGATTTAGAGTTACTCAGTCAATAATTCCTCCAACCCTATAATCTAGTAGCGCTTGCATCGCATGTTGATTGATCAATTTAAAACATTCTCTCAAATCATTAGCGCATTGATCGGTCTGATCACCGACAACTACACGTAATGAATTTACGTGTAGGTAGTTCGTAAAAGGACTATCAAGTTAATCTCATGTCAAACAGCAACAGCATTTAATTGTACTTAGAATGGGATCGCATAGTTTCTCGCCTTACTTAGAAAATCAGTTTGTATCGTTGGATCCTCAGGATAGCAAAGCTAATCCTTGAACGAATTGTCCATGTAGACTTGATTACGGCGGCAAGCTGCCTCTAATTGGATTACAATGAAGAGGAACAATCAGGACTTGGGATTGAAGACATTGTGGGAGGTAATTCCGAATGCAATTTCAATTTGATTACCTAATTGACCAGTCACCTGACGACTACCTATAAAGCAAAGTATTCTTACAGGCTTGCTATCATAGAAATGTCACAAATTATTTATTGAAACAGCCAGATTAGAGCCGCCGTTTAAATTTCTGGCGGATTAGGGTTAGCAGTAAATTACCCAACATTGTTCTCAGGTACCTATTTCAAACGGAATAATTACGTTATCGTTATAATTTTCTCTCACACTAAAACCATAATCGCATTAAAACTACAATAGGTGCTTACCGAACGTGCTTTATGCACAATACAGACAATGAACCATAATCCCTTGGAGGCTTCGAGGCCTCTACTGCATGTGACCACCCCGCTGTTGTCAACGCTTTTTTGTGCCTAGTCTAGTGGAGTGGTCCCTATCATAAAAAATTGGGGGTCGAGGGATAAATATTAAATTTTGGATCATACAATAACAATGTAATGAGACCTTAAATTATTGGTAAGTATATCTAGGTAGATCATACTGTAAATTACTTATATAAATTTTAAGGACGGTCATCTACGTAAAATTTACAGTTATTTTATAGATTATTTCGATACGCTATATTATTATTCAGAAATCAGAACATGAGATGGAGATTCTATTGTAGTGGTAGCAACAACAGTAATTTAGTCGGTTCTTGGTGCGGAAAACGAACATGTTATTTGTTCTCAAAGTGACTGCATAAATAAGATGACTGAGGAAAATCATTGTTATTCTTCTGATTTAGTTTACATACTTAGGTGGATTTAAAAGATTTCAACAAAAACTAACCGCACAGATGTCACCCATCAGGCACGGAGATAAAGGCGCGGGATTCCAGACAGTTTTTTGTCGTAAACTTTACAGTTAGAAAAAAGCTAAATGCAATAAACATATTTATATAAAAATGCGTGTGGCCCATAATAATCAAAGTGCTACGAGAGTGCTCACACAATGGACTATAAAGTTGGCGCAATTTTTATACCGGTGGTGGGCGCCAAGCACCAACAATGGGCATGGAGTGTAGGAGTGGAGTTTCTTAAAGTCCTCACCTGGTGGTTTACTTTCGGTTAAAATCCTTGATCACTGATTGTAAATCCGTGGGCCCTTTAAGGGCGGTCACAATGAGAAATGCACATTTCACTAGGTAAATAAACAAGTATAGTCACAAGCACTGATCGATGAATGCGCGCGTGCTGCGGCGTCGCGACGGACGTGCGTCGTGCGCGGAGGCTCGGCGCGGAGTGACGCGGCGCGGCGCGGCGCGATGCTGCAGCCGCCTGCGCCCGCGCATACATTTTATCCATGAAATCACTGCCTTTTCATAAGCTTACTTCTTATGTGTTTGCTACTGTCGTCAATGGAATACTTAATTATTTATGGACTTCGTTTTAAATTGTTTTTTTTATACTCATAATCATCAGCTAGTAATGTTCTTCTGCTGGACATGCCTAGCATTGCCTTGCTTAAGGATCGCTTAAGCACTCTTACCCCGATTTTCCGGCTACAGCCATCGATGCTGCGAACTGCAAGGACCGGTGCTATTTATTTAGTCTACCCACTCTTAAACGCAACATTGCTCGCCAAACCTAAACCTAGATTCTTAATTGAATCGCCAATTATTAAGGTATTTCAACTGTCGGAATTCCACCACACATCCAATATCCAGTTAAAAAACTGCCATTAATATGATTATTATAATGTAGCAATTACGTACCTACGTACAGAAGCCACATTACTCATACAAAACTGGTTAATTACAGTGGAGTGCACGATCGACCCAATGCGGCGTCGTCTTGACTTGATCAACTGCTTCAATTGACAGTAGCTGTACGATGGTTATCTAACCATAGTAGCTGCCGCTAGCTGATGTGATAGCTTCTGAGTTATTGCCATGATTCCTTAGGTATACAAGCTCCACCATGTTGGTGGAAACCACAAATATTTGTGACCGATGCGCTTGTGATGATGTTGGCGGGATGAGGAAAAACGAGAACAGAGTTTTGAAAAACTTCTTGCGGGACTAATCGTCGCTTTGACTAAAGTGGCTAAATGCTGATCATGACGCATAGAATCATTAGAATCACAAAATGTTACTCTAACGTCTTGCATTAATCTGCTGCATTATTCAGTATCTTTGTAATTTTTTGTTACTATCCTATATTAAGTTAATCGGTTTACCTATTTCATTTATTATTTTTCAAAGAGTGAAACATTGACGCGACAGCCAAGCATCCCTTATCCGACCCTGTGCGTGCGCCCGCGCAGGCCCCGTGTTTGACTAGGATATTAGTATAAACTTTGGTTGCTTATTTTACATTTCAAGTGTCGAATTCCACAAGATTTCCGAAATGGGGGCAAGGATTTTATTGTTGTCTGTAAAATGACCTTATTAACGCAAGAAAATAATATAAAAATGCCTACATTTTCTATCCATATGGTGGGAATGTGTCATACATTGTACGCTACGCTCATACGCTGATGCTACATATAAATGTCATGCACGCTGATTTATTTGGTGACAAATTAATTAGTGTAAGTACCTATACATGTTGGTATCCATCCCATGATTCAGTTTTCACGTTTGTTTTTGTGTGAAAACTGAATGAAAATGTGAGTGGAGCCACGGAGCTAAGCTAACCCCTAATCCTGATTTAATGTATTAGTTTTCAGATAACGTCAAATTAATAATAAGTAAGTACCTAAGATTTACAATCTTACATTTCTAACCTACCCATAACAATTGAACACGCAAAGTCCCGTGCTATAATCAAATCCGTTTTAAACAAACACTCGACTCTGCGTGGTTCAATGAATATTTCAACATTATTATTATTAAAAACACTACACTAGTTTTTTAAACGAATACTAAATAGTACTTAAATACTATTAATTAAAACAAGTGAAGTAGGTAGGTACGAGTGTATCTGTAGTAATTCATAAGGTAATCATTTAAACTGTACAGTTATGTTAGTTGTGGCTCCAGGCGATACATAATTTGATAGTCATTCTTCCTGTGGCATTGTTACTTCACACGAGGCATACTTAATCGAATTTCATATCCCATTGCTCGTCATTGGTAGTTTGGAATTTATTAAGAAATAAGTAGGTACTTAACTTTGAATAAATAGGTACTTACAATAAATAATATGTAAAGTGGGGTGGGGATCTTACTACAATTTGAATACCGTTATCAACTCCTGCGCTGTAAAACATACCATAACTAATTAATTATTGTAAAATTTGTAATCGCATGTTTCATCCAGAGAAAAATTTAACATAATGCAAAAGACGTCGAAACAGGGGGTTGACTCTAGCTTACTAAACACAAAAGTTTCGCAGCGCTGCCGCTGTTGCATTGCAGCATCCCATGACTTGACGTCTTTTGCACTATATTCTATTTAGAGATCTCAATACGAGATTCGTAAAATTGCTAACATTTCCAAAGTCAGCTTTAGATTATTACGATCAATAGATTAGTTAGTTCCGGCGGAAGGCGGCGGGTTCCGTCGCACGCGCCGTCTACTGCGCCACTTCCGGCCTGAAGCGCATCACTTTTTGTTCAGCAATCACTGGGTTGTGCGTTTACCAGCAGGGTGTGCTGATATTTTTATAAGTTAGGTTATAAAATTGATTTGTAAATATAAAATTACATAGTATACTTATATCATTCCGATTATTATTACTGTAGGCAATTATTTACCTTAATATGTAATTTTGGTATTACTTATGTCATATACGCGTACCGTGGACGTAAGCGTGAACCTTGGAGTAGTAGCGTGGACCTTGGACCCCGATATTGGGGAAGACACGCACAAGGTAATACTTACCTTACCTAATGGTCTAGTGATTACTTAATTCGAACTTAGTAATTTTTCATTAAGTCAAACTAATCAAACAGTTCCTGTTAAGCTTTTCGTCTCTATCAAGCAAGAGCATAAAACATGTGAATCGGTGCAAACCTGTAGCCTCATCCTTCGCATTTAAAATTGTTGAGTTTATTTTCTCTGGGGAAAATTCCTGACAATGTCCTCATGTCCTGCCGACGTGAGGAATGGCGGCGGTAGAGTGAGTGTAGTGGCCACCACCGCGCACCGGTCACAATGACTACCCGCGACATAGCTTAGATAACTTCACAACTTTTGTCTAATCATAAATCATGTTTGGATTACATAAAGAGACAGCTTTGCAACGGCTTAAAATTTGGGAGATTATTTTTCTTTCACTGGTGAATGAATATTTTTTTTCAATTCCTTTAGAAGGTTTTTAGCTTGTGAATTTACTAACCTACGTCTACCTACTAAGTAGGTCTTGATAAGTGCCGGCAACATGATCACATCCCGGCGATATTGCATACGATCGCCATCCTTTACATAATGTGAAAGGATATAGGTACATGTTACATACATAATTAATGCTTATGTAATATTTCATCATTTGAAAGGGTACTGGAACCTATCCAATAAAGTTTACAGGAAATCTTAACACTTACATGCCCTAGCACTTAGAATTAGTCAATTCATATTAACTTATTTGGAACCTACCTAAGTATAATTACTTGTACCTCCTGTAGGTTGGCTGGTAGAAAATGCTTTTAGCATTAAGTCCACCTTTTGTACACTTATATCTCATATTTGTGCAATAAAGTATTAAATAAATAAATAAATATAATTAGATAACCTAATTAAAGAAGATAGACACAATGCCCAACAGTATAGACAAAACAGTAGTCGATAGAAGGCTGATGATGATAACACAATAGATGTCTTTGCAATTACTGGTGATCTAGAATTTTACTCTACCGGTTTGTAAATCGACGGCACAGCGACACAAAAAGTGCCATGAGTCTCGCTCATATGATTAATTATGCTCATAATCATAAAGATCTGTAAATAATTTTGCCGGAATGATTCATGTACTCAACGATGAGGAACGAACATGAAATATATGTATAAAGAAGGTGATTAACCGCCTCAGTATAGTTAGATACACTGGCCTTGAGCCTTGAGCGTGAACTATTGTAGAGTAAAGGAGGTTTATTTACTCTAGCTTATAGGGTACAATACAAAAGAAATAATGACGACCGAATGGCGTAGTGGTTAGTGACCCTGACTACTGAGCCGAAGGTCCCGGGTTCGATTCCCGGCTGGGGCAGATATTTGTTTAAACACAGATATTTGTTCTCGGGTCTTGGGTGTAGATATTTATATTTAGTATCTATCTATGTATTTGTGTAGATATATCAGCTGTCCGACACCCATAACACAGGTTCTAGCTTGGGGTCGGATGGCCGTGTGTGAGATGTCCCCAAAAAAAAAAAAACAAAAAAAAAAAAAATCTTTCTAAAATATCTTCATGTGTTTTTTCTTTCCGAATGGTCTCTTGAATCCTATGTGTATCTAGTGGTTAATGTGATATGTGGTCCAACAATTAGTTTAGGCACTCAATAGGTATAGATTTTTCTTAACTAGGTATTTAACTTTTAATTTCACTTTCAACTTTTAGCTTCAATGCATAACATTTTCGAGAGTGCCTTGCAGGATAGGACATGGACGGATCAGAGACTACGCAATACGCATGTTACATTATGAGGAAGGGCACACCAACCGTGACGGTGAATCACCACACTATGTACTTACTGTACATAACAATAATATAGGTAACTAACACCCGTGCAGCGTGACGTATACGCTACAATGTAACTACGAGTATTTGTGACTATTTATAGTATACCTAACCTACTAAACTAACACGAGCCTTATATGGTAAGATTTTCTATTGATACATTTTTGATGATTAGTGCAATGTGATTTATGAAGTTAAGTACGCGTTCTTTTATTACTTTCATGACCTCAGCAGACAGCAACTTTATTGATGCAGATTTAGATCGGATCCGGTGACCCGCGCCATGCATCGCTTCGTGTCGGAGGATCATAGAGTACCTACTTAGTCTGAAATTCCCACTACATCATGCGGCCTTAGTGCTCCCACTGATATCCTGACCACAAGTCAGCCACAAAACTAGGGTTCATGCGTGTTTAAATAGAAACAAAGGCAAACTGTAAATAGAACTAGATCTAAAACAAAACATTGCAATTGCAAGTTCTTATTTCAAACGCCGCTTAAATGGCGGAACATCCGGCGCGGGACTTCCGCCTGCGCCCGCGCCGACACGCCTCAGTGGCGCCCTCTGCTACCATTTCAAATACATTTTCATCCTTACTCCTGAAGTTTTTAAGTCGTTATTTCAAAAAATACAATGTATCAGTGTATCGTTTTGCTTACTGTACTTAAATGTTGTTTAATGTTTCTGTTTATTCTTTGTTCCATTGTGCAACAGTTGACTAGGTCATTTTAAGGTTGAATGGATGAGGAATTACCCTATTAGGATTTGATTTGAGTTAAGGTCCCAGTCATAAAATATATTACTTACTTTTATATCCAATTAATCCTATAACTCCAACAACTATCCAAAACAAATACATTTCATCCTCAAGAAAGGGTTTTTTTCCGCAGCATCCACAAACATTCCAGATCCATCTGCTATCAGCTACCCTACTACGGTAATTGGTGATTTTTTGGTCCTCTTATTAATTCCAGCTTATTAACGCTACTTTACATATTAACAATAATGAGCATTTTGGCCATTATTCATGATTTTATAAGTAATCCGCTCGCTATGCAGCATACAGGTGACAGACAATTATCCGGTGATAATGATGATGACTGCAATTTGAATCACTCTACATAAGTACTCACAGCTTACAGACTGTGCCACCTGCTCCCCTGATACGTGGCCAATATGAATCACATGGCAGCTCTTTATTGAAACTGAAATAGGCAGGACAGTTTGTACTTATATCCGCAGTTCCCTAGCCCTAAGGCCTGCGCGCACTGCGATTTTTGCAGCGCAATAGTTTGCGACGCGATTTTTTAATCGCACTATTTACAAAATTTCACCGCAATTTTTTTCTTCAATATATTTATATTGTACTACTTACTAAATAATAATATTAATAAGGATAAGGCAAGGAAGAAGAAGAAGACTACTTACTTAATAATACTTTTAAAAGTATTTTGATACTCTTTCGGGTCTTTCTGACCAATATTTTGTAAACAAATGGCTGGCTCGTGTCTACCGGTATCCCGACTATTCCCGACGTAGTTGAGGAAGAGGAAATGTCCATCGCCCGCGTGACTTGGTCACAAATCGGTCGCACAGTCGGTCGGCCGACTCTCGGTCATTACCATAGTTAGTTGATAAATCAGGCGGCTTTTGGGCGCAAAGACAAGTGCTACCGGTCAGCGGTCTTCGGGAATATGGTGGTGGCATGCAGGATGTGAAGGTACCTTAGTACTTAACAAATAAAAGCTAATGTAAGTTTTTAACACCAGGATACTGTAAGGTATGATCTGGACGGAAGCTTGGGCAGTTGCTGATGACAGGACTGCCTGGCGCACGCACTATACACTACAATATTTTAAGGTGCAGTAATAAATTAACTAGGTGTTTTAACTTTTTTTCTGTTCAAACGAAGAGTTAATGTCCTGTGCTGGAGATCGGCACTCCTGCGCATCGGTCACGCTCGGGCTCGCTAATGGACGAGGCTGGGCCACCAGCGCCGTCTTTTGTCTTCACTGGCAATGACCAAAATAATCATGATCTTTACTAACCTTGTTTTAACAAAGATTTATATTTTTGCTATAATTAATAGCATTTTTAACTCGATTGGATTATGTAGATACATACTTACATCTCGCTGTATACGCATGTACTATGACTGATATGATGATTGTGATGACCTATCATAAACATAATAAAATAAATAAAATAAAAATAAAAAAGCCTTTATTTCTACCATAAAATATTAACATTAAATTAACAAGTTAGAGTATTATGGCCCTCATGTTACAAGTAAATCACACTTAATATCATGCTATAATCAATTCGCACTTATAAATTTATTTCACAATTAAAAATTAAAATCAGACAATACAATACAATTTCATTATACATATAGGTATTACAATTATTTACAATTATTACAACATTTTTTTTTTATACAATTCTTACTAAATATAAATTCATTTATTTCATTAAGTACATATCATTTAATCACAATTTAGTTATTAAATTAAATTAGATAAACATTCATTCAATTAACTATAGGCCATACTAATTATTTTGTAATTATGGAAGTCGCCTCTTCGGCGTAGGCCTCCCCTAACCTCCTCCACGTGACCCTGTCCCTGGCTTGTCGTCTCCAAGTCTGCCCGCATCTCTCTCTAAAGGTATCTTCCCATCTTTTCCTTGGTCTGCCTCTCTTTCTCACTCCATCTCTTGGTAGCCATTCGGTTAGTCTCTTTGTCCATCTATTATTTTCCATTCTACATACGTGCCCTGCCCAGTTCCATTTTAGTGTTCTTATTCTTTCGCATATATCCATTACTTTTGTTTTTTCTCTAATTGATTCATTTGATATCCTATCAGATAATCGTATTCCTAGCATACTTCGTTCCATTTTCCTTTGATGTATTGCAAGTTTAGTCTCATCTTTTTTACGAAGGGCCCAGGTTTGACATCCGTATGTGAGGCAAGGTAGTATGGCTATTTCGTATAAACATAAGGCGCAATAAACAATAATTCAACACGCTCAAGAGTACAGACATAAATAATAGAGGTCCATCGTATCGCTAAATGCGCACGTCTCACAGTCAAGATCTTATCAACACTATTCAAAATGGCGGACAATACAATAAAAATTTGAGGTAAATCACAGGGTATTTTTTCCCTCTTCAGATAAACTCCCGCGTTTAATTGAAAATTTATGTTTTTTGCCCGAAATTCTCAGATCATTTAGATGTAACGGTATAGATACGATTGAGCGTATGTATATTTTCGACAAGTTTATCTCTGTAATGGTGAGATGCTGCCGGTGTGCATTCGATATGGGAAGACCCGGCTTATGCTTCATTTAGTTAGACGCTGGCTGAGGCTGGGCCAACCCAGGCAATCTTTAGTTGCATCATTCCGTTTTTATATCGTTGGTTTATTGGAGCATTTTGGCCCAGGTATCCTAGCTTCCGCTAGAACTTTGTGAGTTTTTTCTACTATACAAGATCTTTCTTTCTCATCGACATCGTAGCTTCGATATAGGTAGGTACGTAAGAAGGTAGTACTTACATAAATAAAAGTATGTTTAAGTACCTAATTAAATGGAAACAGCGCATTAATAAACCCATTTGCCTAGGTGCTAAATAAACATCCGAAATCCATTTAATAATTAATTTAAATTATTCAACACGTGAAGTTCTTGAGTCAGATGTAGTTCACAGTCAATTTACGATGTCAGTTATGATTATGGAGCACAATATTAACATTTTGTAAAATAATATAAAACCTATTTTTTAAAGTAGACCAGGTACCTTATAGGAGGTCTGAGGTTCTTGGTCTCAATATTATGATCGCCCATGCCACAATAATGGGAAAGTACTTACATACAATACTTATAGGCTTTATTTAAGTAGGTATCTAGATCCAAGTTTGTACCTACTATCATCTCGCTTAACTCACGATCAAAACAAAACAAAAGAGTAATCTTTCATCTGGAATCAATTCTTTATCTATTCACCAAAACTTCAAAGGGCTTTCGAACGCCTACTATGATTACATTACAACATTAAACCTTACAACGAAGTCCAATGGCTCTACGCTTTGAAACATTTTCCATCTGTTCTATAGAAAATCATCAATGGACGAGGTTTTATTAACGGTTTCGCCCACGTTAGATGAGTAAATGTATTTCGGCGCCCTATTCGCCTACGTACTCTATGGTGAATGTTTTTGAGCTAGATAGTTTAATTAATTGATAATTTATAGACTGTTTCAACTTTCGGTTCATGCATGAGGTAGAGATCAGAGATGAGTATGAATCATTAAATTAAGACAGTGTTGGAACAAAAAATCGACTAATAATCACAGCTGCAGCCAGCTGCACGAAGGTATTTATGAAGTATTCTATAAAATGTAGGTACATAATACATGGTAGGTACATGGTAGAATACTTCATAAATACCTTCGTCAAAAAGACTAATGTAAGTATAGTAATATAAGGTATGGTATGGTTAGGTTAGGTTAAATATTATTATAAAAATGGTTCATAAATATTGAAATGTAGCATTACACTTGTAAAAATATAAACCGCCTGCACTGATCTCAAGCTCAAAGTTTTGCAGGTTACAGCACTATAGCATAGTATACCTATTAGTAGTGTATGTAACCATGTTCCTGTAGGTACCTGCTATACTAGTCCACCACTTTCAGTGAGTACAAAACCCATGTGGTTCCTCGAAGTTTGCTAATTTCCTGTACAGACCTACGCTGTTTATTCATTTGAATTGCGTTTCTCGTCTGGTTGCCTTAGCGGACTGTTCTTCAATACTTGTGGTGTTTTGGTAGATAAATATTGAAGTTAGGGTGTACAAAAAAGGAAAAAGGCTAAGTACTTAATTAACTTAGTTAGTAAAAGAGGGAACTAAGAGGTCATTCAAAACGACTTAAAAAATTTGTACCTACCGACATAATTATACATTAACGACATCTCATTGTCCCTAACATGTTTTGGTCTGAATAAGGATAAATTTTCGTTTTCAGTGTTCCGGACGGAACAATACCGTGCCCTAGTTTCAGTAATATTTCAGGTAACTTGTTAGTAAGTTTACAAATTATGCGCTAAAAGGAATAAACCAGCGCAAGCGCAAGATATTTACATTTCCAGATTACCTACCTACTTATTTCTTTATATACAAAAACACCCGAAAAAACTGTTAGGATATGAACTATAATTGACCCATTTAGGTAGGTAGGTAAGTACTTTAGTTGCTTCATGTTTTATTACACACTCATCTAAAAATCACTGCGATTTTTTATAGGGTTCGAATCTCATGGTTTTAATCGAATACAGATGGGATAAGTTGATGCAAGCTCGACCTAATAACCAACATAACCGTATCTACGATATATTTTCGACTGGTCACGTTTTATACGGTACCTACTAGCTACTCACATTATTGACAATACGCGTAAAACGTTCGTTTTATTAGTTCAAGAAATATGTGAAATGATGCGGTTATTTCCAAACGCTTCACTTGAATTCAAATATCGAGCGTAAACATTCGGAACATTCGATATTGGAACGGCGCGTGTTTGAAATCAGAACCTCTGGATTCTGGGCTCAGACTAATTGCTCCCAGAATAGATGGCGAGAACATTCGCCGAACCACCTGGCCTGGGGTGACTGCTCAATTTGAGCTTTGTAAGTAGAGTTAAGCATAAATAATTTATTGTTTTATTGTTAATGTATGTATTTATTGTTTACCAAACTATACCAAAATGTTACATAGTCACAATAGTCAGTCATAGGTGGAACCGTGAAACTTCGGTAAGTACCTGTGCGATACATTATCAATGTTTTGAGAAACTTCATGGCAAAGCGCAGCGCTTCCACACAATGATCCTTCATCGAACCGAGAGAAAACAAAAGACAATCAAGCTCTTGATGTGTAATCTCAATAACAATGAAGTGTGGGAACCACCCCGGCCCAGGACCCCCAGGGCTTCCCGAGGAATGCTGCGGTTTGTGGTCAAAAACGATACAGCCGTGACACCACCACCTGTTTACTCAAGAATACGTCATATTTTCGGGAAAAACAGCATTTGGGTAAATTATTATTGTATTTTTTATTCTATAGGTGATTACAATGTTAATTTTTACCGCAGAACTAAAACTAATAGTATGTATAAAATAGGAATTATCCTAACTTCCTAACTAATATTATAAATGCGAAGGTAACTGTGTCTGTCTGTTACTCTTTCACGCCAAAACTACTGAATTACTGAACGGATTTGAATGAAATTTGGTATACAGATGGTCTAGATCCTGAGAAACAACATAGGCTACTTTTTATCCCGGAATTCCCACGGGAAAACTTATTAAGGCGAAGCGAAGCTCGCGGGAACAGCTAATTGTATATATTTGATCGGTCCGTTGGTTAGATGACATAAGGATCGTCGTTACCTTCAGCAGTCATCGACTGTTATACACTTGCCTCACACATTGTCCTACTCTTTCCTCGGCCCTCCTCATCCACCCTAGAGGCACCCGGTAGACCGGGTGCCACATGTCTAATAAGGTTGTTCGAGCACCGCGTCATCATAATCATTCATAATAATCATTCATTCAACTATTTACTTCATTCATTTTGTATCGCATTGTAACATTCATTCATTTGTATAACTTCACTCAAAACCATTCAAAATTCGCTCTCTTACCTTTTGGATCTCATACAGAACACATCTACTTATCCGAAATATTGTAACGCGGCTCTTACTGTGAACCAGAATACACCATCATAAAAATACAGTCCACTCTCTCATTACTGGAACCCCAGGACTCCCTCGATAGGACACTAGGAATACTAGGATACCACATCAGCAGGGCACTGGGTCCCGAACAAGGTCTTCGGCTTGTCTGTACCTATTCATAACCTTAACCTACTTTATAGTAGGCACTGGGTAATCCAGCTAGCTGCAGCTAGAGCAACACAACAACGTTATCATTATCAATTCCCAATTTATTTTAGAAAGAATAAAAAACGGTTACCTTGGCTAGCATAAATTTGACCCTGCATCGAATATCCCGATTCCCGTGAGACCGACGGCGGCGGCGGCGGTGACAGGTGACCGCAGGGCGCGCGGCGTAGGTCCATTCCCATGCCTCTGCCTCGTCTTCTACGTCATAGTACCACAATTTTATTCAAACGATAGAAAATGGTGGTCAGATAGAATTATAGACCAAATCCGAGTCAAGCTAATTTATGATAGTAGCACAGGTCTGTATAGCACAGGCAAACATGCAATAGGCCTATTCGCTGTAGCCTGTAGTGGGATGATATAGGCTGAAGAAAAAATCTTACTATTTTTCAAGTACCGGGTCCAAGTGTTGTTCAATAAGTAGCTGATAGCTGTCTATCATACCATACGTGGTATCTCTTATAGTCCTTGCTGTCTATCCCTCTAGTTTTCTGAAAGAGGTACGTTCATTCATTTATACAGGTTGTTTCAGTATTTATGTGTGCGCCATGCCATGTCCATGAAAATAATAGTAAGTATAAAAAAATACTTGTCTAAGAAAAATACATAATAAGTCAAACTGATTGCTTAAATCTGCATTAAATACTTAACAATGAGACAATCGTGTAAGATTGAGTTATGTTAAATAACAAGTTAAGGTTACTGATATTAATAAACTTACAGAAAAACTAGAATAATATTATCTTCAGATTTATTCTCAAGAACATATTGCATTGCACTGTTTGTATTATTTATAATGTTCTCACGAACACACAGACAATATAGTGGCCGAATTACAAGCCGTTTTCAAGTAAAGGCTTTATTTATGATCTCAAGGTTTCTTAATTTACACACCTATTTTCTATAAAAAAATTCAAAGACAACCATTTTTATATTTACAGATCAAAGCTAAGCTAATAAAATCCATATATCTAGAGGTACTTATACCTACACATAGGTATTATACCAAATAGCATACCAGTTTCTGGATAACAGTACAGAAAACTAAACATTCCCTATAGTTCGCTACAACATCCTGTACTAATAGCATCACAATGTGCCGGTGCCCGCGCTGGTCACAGCCGGGACTCGAACCTGCTATATTTAGCCGAGCTTTGTGCTCACTTCCTGAGCCACCGGCTACGTGTGAACAGGACATTTCGTGACACTCTCTACAAAACGGATGTTTCCTTCAATTTTCTTTGGTACTAAGTGAAGAATGAGTTGAATAAACAATAAAGTTACTGTACATAGTACTGTTATAAACAACCTAGCCTGTTTCATAATCAATATCCGGATAAAAGTTACCTGTTTGATAAAAATAATTAAATAAGCAGTAAGTAGTACTGTCTAAAACACAACTTTGTAGAGTTTCGACACGACTCCACAGAAACCTTTGAACAAGTCATTAAGTAAATATGATTGCTCGTGTACCTACCTATGCAATGCACATAACTACATTACACGATAAGTAAGTAATCAATAAATAATTGGGTGGTAGTTATCGACAAATTCCTGTCGATCAGATCGATACGTTACTCAAATAGCTCGATCAAGCGAGTCGACACGCACCGGCGCATCACTACACGCATTGCATTCGGCATTTTCACATTCCTTTTTCGATCACACTATTGAAGGTAGGTACATATGAAGTGGTAAATATAGCGATTCTGAAATTAGTGGGTAATTTTAAATTTAGCAATATCAAATCACGATCACTGATAAATTTCCTCTCTGTTTATCTTCCGCTGTTCTGTTGGATAAAAGAGCGTCATCAACACTTGGTTAGAAGCGACCTCCTACAGACACCGTTACCCTAACCTTAATGCCTAGTGTCTAAGGTTGGTTTATTGTTGGAAACCCCAAAAAGGGACAATTCAAGGCACCTTTCCACGTTCTTAGTAGTGATTATCTAGAATCACTGATAAGAATCGAAAGGATTCTGTCTTAACTAGTGAAACATGGTCTAAATCTAAATACTCTAAAGATGCAGTTATGTAGATATTTTTTCTATGAAACAAGAAAGAGGAACGGAAGAGAAGAAATAACTAACGACGAACCACTAAAAAAAAACGTTGTTTATGGCGAGAACCTTATTATCCAGCCTACTACGGTCAGCGCCGGCGCAGCCTTGCAAGGCCGCTACACGAGCCGCGTTTACACCGGGGTAACGAGTGTGCGTTTTGTTAGTTGTAATTTCATTTGTAAGTACGTTATTTTGTTTATTAGTATACTTATTAACTTTATAATTTGCCTAGCGAATGAAAATCCAACCATATCAATTTATTTACAGAAATAATAACTTTCTGAACTTGATGTCAATAAGTCTTCCTATAGTGTATGTTCGTATTCTCTACCCCTTCTTGGATGTCATTGGAGGGTTGGGTATTTGTTTTACTTTTTAAGTCCAGACCTGGTAGTAAGTATATTATATTGTTCATAATATCAACACCTTAGAACTTAATCTATGTGCAATTATACATAAGATAGGTAATTCTTGCTCGGCCAGTGTAAACGATTCACCTTGCATTTTTTAACCAAATCTGTGAAGCCGGTAACTGTTCAGCTTTATTAGCGTCCCGCCGCCGCCGCCGCCGCCCGCACCGTTATTCTTGCGCAAGCGCAGATTGCCACTACTACGCTTATTGGAATCCAATTAGTACTAAGCTTTTTTGAAAAATCTGTAAAATTAAAAATATATCTACTTATTTAAGTCCCTACTAATATCTACCTATACTACTTACTAATAACTCCATTTAGCTTACATGGGCATAGGGAATCATACAGTCACTGCAGATCAGCTAGTTTACAATATTCACATTGGTTTTTAATGTCTTGAAATAGTATCAATTAAAACTTTTTATAAGACTTCATCGTATACCGTTAGATAAATACTTAGTACTTACTATTTGGTGTACCGTCTCTCTTTCTCTAATCATTAGGTATTATTGTTTTGTTTTTATTCCGTAGATAAGTGTTTTAGAGGCGAGGTCGCCACGGTGCGCTCCCCACGTGGGAACGTAACACTTCCGTACCAAAAACGGGTTATCAATCAACTATTGTTTATAATGGAGTAATGGACACAATAGTAGTAAGTATGTATATACTTAACTCAGATGTTTTTACTTGAGCAAGTTAAAATCTGTATAACAGCGGAAACATAACAAACATACAAGACCATAGGCCAATGCAAAACTCTTGCAGACATTTATATGTTCATTCTTGTACAAAGAACTTCAAAGAAGGTACCTGAGTACTTCAGATATATTTGGGTAGATACAGAATCGGTCTGGAATTCGTCAAAAGATGAGCCAATAAAGAATCGTTAGGTAGGTATCTTTTGTTTTTTTAAATTCACATCGTTGACAATGACACGATTGACCCAGTCCCAGTGGTCTACACTTCTTGGAAAACTGGAATAACGACCGCAATTTCAGCTAGTAGGTAATAGTTTGATTGAAGTAGGTAGTTAAGTAGATTTGTATAATTTCATTACCACTATTTATAAGTTTAAGCACTTTCAGCTATAGCTCTAGGTATATGGGGATATGGTATTAGGTACTAGCTGTTCCCCCGCGCTTCGCTTCGCCTTAAAAGTTTTCCCGTGGGCATTCCGGGATAAATAGTATGTATATGTACTTATATGTTCTTTTCCAGGGTCTAGACCATATGTATACCAAATTTCATTCAAATCCGTTCAGTCGTTTTGGCGTGAAAGAGTAACAGACAGACACAGTTTACTTTCGCATTTATAATATTAGTTAGGATTAGGATTAGGATTAGTTAGGATATAATAGGAGTCAAAGGGATGTTATTGACGAGTCTTTGCTACTGATATCTGCAACACCCTTTTACATTAATATAATGATTACGTAGTAATCACTGTTCGTATTACGTTCCGAATGAGCAGTGTCCGAAAGCTCACGTTACTGTCTCAGTGTGGGAACGGGCTCCGGTTCTACTCCCGGGCGGGACCGCCAGGGTAGTACTAGCACGGGATTATTGGGTAGTGTAAGAAATTATTTTATTTGCTGTTATAAAAAAGTGGCACTTACCTACTTAGCAAGTGCTACTTGGTACCACTATACATTATCATCACGGCCTAAAAATGGAATCAATATAACTCTACATTATAAGTACTATGATTTCAGAGTATTTGAGTTGCAAGAGAGTTTGAATACTCTGAATATTGTCTGTATGTGCACTCACCTCTTTGAAAACTATCGTCCACAGTGCGTGCTTGAACCCGACGCGACGTGAGTGCTGGATCTGTCCTCGATGGTACTTCGTCTTCTCCAGTCTCCAGTCATGAGAGCCGTAAGCGTAACGATTGTAACATTAAACTTATGAGATGATACATCTGGGAATATTAGGTAAGGTAGTTACTTACATACGTACGTAACGTAAGATAAGTCAATAATCATAAAAGTTATCTCAGGTGTTATCATGGGGCTCCTATTATGTTTTAATAATCCCTTCAACTTCTAGAAGTCGCAAAAATGCCTGTTAGCAATGGATTTGGCACCATATGGACCACAGTGGCACAAAGAGCTGTCACAAGACGTGTCCTTCATTCCTGTCTGTAGACATTTTCGTAGACCATGAAATCATAAGTTATCGATCTTTTCTTATCAAAATAATAATTTAATTTATTCCAATCTTGACAGCAGCGGAAACACCCACTCCCTTACTATTTGTTATTTAGTAAACATTGCGTAATATCGGTTGTGCATTTGTTGCTATAATATGTTCTATAGAAGGCTTTATTTCGTTGCCATTGGATAATTCCCATATTGAGGACGGCGGTGGGCGCGCCCACATCCCCTATTAACACTTAAAAAGCCATGGCATGGATTTTAAATGATAATCTATTTAGTACCTACCTATTATATAGGTACCTTCGTTTATCCAGTGAATCATATATTAAGTAAGTAATATGAAGAAGTAGTGCCTATCGTAATGGGATTGATTAACTGTAGATTACAATCTATCAACAACGCACTAACACTTCGCTTTAGTTTTACAGTTTGCGTAGTGCTGTAAATTTTAAGTCGATCTTTTCTAACCTACCTACATACATTATAGCTATGCATTACTATCTTTATTAATTATTATTTGCAATTGTAGAAGAAAAAAACATAAAGTCCCTTTGTCCTCACACTTTACAATAAATCTGGCGTCCCAACACCCACCTAGGCATTAAAGGTCACATAAGGTACTACCTCAGAGGACAGTCCACGTATATGGCTAAATAACACCATATGGTGATACGGCTTACATGGGTCTTGTCTTACAACAAATCTACACCTACATTCATTTAATTATAATATATACTTACGAAAAACCGTGTAGGTGGCATTAATAAAAAAATTATAACGTATTTTTAAAAGCTTATCTTTCATGGTTGTATAACCATCATGATTCAGACAAAGGTATTATAATATTAGAAAATAAAACGACGAAAAAAAACCTCTACCAATACTCAACATCTAAGTAGTCCTACTGCTGAAACCATAACTATGGACTAAATAGTTATGAAAGGTTCGTACCTCCAAGCGGTTCTTGGTCTCTAGTATAGTAAAATGTGAGTAAACAAAGTAAAAGTTAACCCATCAAGTAGGTGTAATGTAAGACATGTGCGCGAACTTGACATTGCGTCTGCGCGCGCCGCCGGAAGTCGCTGCAGCGCCGGAAACGGCTCGCTGTAAAGGGTTAACTCTGTTTCTGGGAAGGGCACAACGCTCCTTGTTACTAACAGCAACAGTGGCTAATTCTGTAGCCACATCTGTGGGCATTTGGGGGTGCGCGTAATTGAAAACAAGCGGAGAAAATACTTGTTGAACTGCTATTAAAGACACCATTTTACGTAGCTATCTGCGCGGAAGAGTATTGGATACAAATAATGGGCATTTAATGCTCAGGATGCAACGTAGGTGGGTAAAAGATGAGATTTGTGAAAATTGCGTAAGTAACAAGAACTTCGGAGAATAATGTAAAGTACCTACCTAAGTACCTACTTAATTCGTCAGCCAAAATACTTTCACAGTGCCTACCTAAGTAAGTAGGAAAGTAATCGAAAGTCGAAAGGATAGTATATTACCTTATGGCCTAACGAAGCTTTTTTAGCGAAAGATTCGTTTACGTACCTACCTATTATAAGTCCGGAATCCCAGCTAGACAGCCAGATGCAGGGTCGGCCGGTGCATCTGTCCGCGGTTCCCACAGGATATTTCCTGATCCGAGGAGTTCGGAACATGTTTTTGTGCGATCCCAATCGCTTTATTAAGTGGAGGCGGGGAATCGGATGTGATTGGTGTGTCCGTGATGCTGCTAGTAGTCCTACTCAATCATTGGACTGCAACGTAAGAAGTTCGTATATAATTATATTGGTCACTAACTTTTAAATAGGTACCTAAGTACTTTTCCACTTTCATTTGACAGATACCAAAGAACGTAGGTATGTACTTAGATAATAAATAATATATAAGTTTAGGTATTGATACTTATTTACACTCAATGAGTGTGAGTAGCTTAGTATTATTAGTATTAGTACACCCTACCTAATTATAATAAAACACTAAGTAGAATAGCTAACTATCACCTAATAACACAATTTTTTATGCATAATGTAGTGGTGTTACTAATCGTTTCCTCAATAATATTATTGAAACATTTGGCTAAAACAGGTGTCCCTAATTCCCACACTCTACTCTACACAATAGCTTTTTTTTTTCAACATCGGGTGTGCGGGCGCCGCTTGCCGCCGTTGTAGCATCATTCTTTCTCCATTTATGTAGAGGTAGGTAGACATTTTATCAGTGAACTACTTACCCACGGCAGGTCCCGACTCCCGACATTCTGAGGGACTACTTTCATGTTGGATTTATGAAACAAACTGTAAAAAACACAGCTATATATTTTGGATGAGTAGAACAGCTGGTTTGTATTGAGATTGAGAAACAAAAAACACTTTTACTTATGTTATTTTTTTTTACTTTTACTATTCTACATTTTTGTAACAATATACGAGTAAATATGTCAATTATAATAATTTATTTTATCGTACGAGAAACGTACACTATGTTTCGGATGCTACTACTTGTAGTTTCAGAGAGCTATAATGCCATCATCAGTATGTAATACACAGAGATAAACTCATGATCAGGCACTACGAAACATTGTCCAGCAAACATGACTCTACCACACCCAGCTAATGGGTAAATAATTCTAAAACTACACATCTCTAAGACTTGTCCCTATACAAGTCGTACAGCACAGAACACAGCCGGTATAGCGGGAGCCCCACCACCGTGAAGTAGTCTCCCTCGACGCGCTCCACGAACGTGCCACCGACGCCCTGTATGCCGTAGCCGCCCGCCTTGTCCCTGCGAGAATGAGGTGGTGGAAAATGGTCATAAAGCGTATCTAGATTTAGCACATCTATATAGATACATATGTGAGCCCACCAAGTGGACCAGCATAGTGGAAAATGGTCCAAGATCTTGTGGATATGCACAAAGGTTCCATTCGAGATAGCCAGGTGCAAGTACTTACACCCCCACAGAGAATAGAATGGTCATAAAGCTTTCAACGGTATCATAGCTTTTACTTCTAGCTGGCTGCTGCAAGTTAATATGCTTAGTGTGAGAATTTTCTCATTGTTTAAGCTACTAAGAACAATCTATTCCAAAGGATATTTTAAAAGTGGAAAAATCTTTTAGCCTCCATGCATCACACTCATAGTAGTGAACTGACTTTCCTTTGAATTTGTTATCGTAAAATTAAGAATTCTAGTTTTTTGTGAGATAAGTGCAATGTATGCAAAAATAAATTTAAGAAGTGTGTAACTTACATAGGCTCCCCTGTAGCAATGTAGCCTTTGATCTGTGCTTCATCCAGTTTGCCAAATATTACATTGGTCTTCTCAGTGAATTTGGTAGTTTTGTGTGCTGTCTTCACAACCACCCCAGTGTATACTGTGTGCGTTCTACCAGATAACCTGAAAAATATAAGTTTTTATTATATTGTTTAGGCAATCAGTGAAACACGTACAAAGAAACAAATGCAAAAAAAGTGCTTTACAGTTTTTTTTCAGTATTTTACACAAAAGGATTCCATGAAAAAAGTTTGAGGTATGTTTAAATATAATACATATACAGTATAACTATAATTATATCGAAATTTAATATCATAATAAAATGAAAATAAAATCATTTAGTAACCTTGAAAGCATTTGAAAAGCCTCAGCTTCAGTAGTGGGCTTCCCGAACATCTCCTCGCCCAGTGTGACCATGGTGTCGGCCCCCACCACCACATCGGGCGCCTGGCCCTGCGCCTTGAGCCGCTCTTCCACTTCCAGAACCTTCTGAAGAGCTGTTTCTTCAACAAACTCAGAAAAACTAGCAAAACTCTTTGGATCTAAATTCTCTTCAAAAAGTGAGGGACACAGCACGACTTTTAGACCCTGCAAATAGGTTTTAGTTAATTTTATTACAGCATTCGTGAAGAAAGTGTCTGGCTTAATCTGATGCTGATGAAATAACACTGTAACTTTCTGTATTTTCTTACTATGTTTTCGACCAACTCTTTCCTTCTAGGCGAGCCGCTGGCTAAAACTATTATCTTTTCTTTTAATGTGTGCATTACTGGCTGTAACATTTTGCTTATCTTATATTCAAAATTTTCAGGAACTATGTAAACTTTCTTGGGAAAAAAACACATAACCTAAAAAAAACGTAAACACAAGAAATGAAATGTCAAAAACACATGTTTGTGACATTTCATATTTAGTCAACGGAAGTAGTCTGTGGTCGACAGCGCTCAAGCGCAATGCTGATATTGTGCTATATTATATCCTGACTTACTGAGTACCTAAATATCATACAAATGAGTACTAACCGCTCTTCATAATTTTGCGATATCACCTCATGCCTCTAGCTCTTTGGCTACTCTCACTAAGTTCTTATCAAAATAATAACAGTCTTACGATTTTTGACATGTTGTCTATGGTAGATCGTTATTATTCTGAGCTCTTTGTTTTCCAGAATGTTCTACAGAACTCAGAATAATAATGACCTGCAAATGATGATGGGCACCAATGTATGGAAGTTGGAACCATCACCAATAGAAATGAGTGATACGTCGTTGAAAAGGTATTTTTTTGCAGAATATGAATAACGGAAGTGCTAGTCCTGATTTACTGTCCAATTAGAATAATCGTACCTTGAAAGTTTTTATATTTTATTCCTGTAATTTTAATGTTTTTAGTATTTTTTCACATTAATTTTCATTTTTTATAACAAAATGATCATCATTTAATATAATATTATATCTGTTTATTATCTCAGTAATTAAAACCAGTTGATAGTAATTTCTCCCATTTTAATAATACGTGTTTACGTGTATTACGCCCTAACTGTAATCATGAGAGAGAGTGCAATGCCATAGAAAAAAACTTCCTTCCGACGAATATATTTCAAAATGGACAACTTATACGGATTTCTCGTCATAATATTTTTTGCTCACTTGAAAAGAGCTATCCAACGATGTATGACTCATCTTTATTGGACATAGGTCCCAAAACGCCCATTGTCATTTGCAAACCACAACCATGTAACTTCACCAATGTAAAGAATATAAAGTTTATGGGACTTATTTGTCTTATCTTGATTATAATCTACAATAATAAATACCTATCTTAAAGAAAATTCATAATAATTTTAGGCCGCGTCCACTACGCTAGATGGGAATGGCGGCAGCGGCAGGCCCTGTTTATGACCATAGCAGCGGTACGGGTGGCGGAGTTATTGTATGTAAACCACGCTCACCCCACGCACCACCCGCTGCTGGCGATGGCGTCGCAGACGCGGCCTAATAATATTATGAGGCGTTACATTGTATTTTGTTTTCATCATGAAGTAGTTATTCCGAGGAAGACCTGAAATCCTTAGAATAAACATTTGTAAATTTGATTTTAGGGTTACCATGATAATCTTATTTTTCGATTCATCGATATTATTTGTAAAAATTAGTAGCTACGTTTAAAACAAGATTGGAAGGGTTTCTAGTATTTTTACCACAATCATGGACACACAGTCTGAGTCGGACGTAGATATGATACCTACCTACAATTTTATTTTTTACAATACTGCAAAAAAGTACCTAGTTACGCAAATTTCTGAAGCCATTTCGACCGCTGAGGACTGACGTTTAACAAAATACTGAACTGTGTCATTTCATGTAATTTTCATGATATTGTTATTGTTGAGGACAGAAATGGACTGAGGCGGAAATGAAAAACACCAATTCGATCTACTTCCTCAACGAGAGGGTATATTGTTCACAAATCACACACACATATGGAAATCACAAAGGTTAAAGAAGAATTAAAACTATACACTATTGTCTGTATCACAGTTTAATTCACTTATTTATACGAGTGTCCATGTCACAGTTTAATTCACTTTTCACTTGTCACTTTGTCACTTCCGAGAGAGGGGGCCGGGGAGCGGCAGTGCCGGCTCGACCCGGACCAACGACTTGTGAAGCGGCCGCGGCGAGGGCGCTGGCGGCGGTGGCGGCAGCGGCGTGACGTCAGCGGCGGCGGCGGTGGAGGCAGCGGCGTGACGTCAGCGGCGGCGGCGGTGGAGGCAGCGGCGTGACGTCAGCGGCGGCGGCGGTGGAGGCAGCGGCGTGACGTCATCGGCGGCGGCGGTGGCGGCAGCGACGTGACGTCAGTGGCGGCGGCGGTGGCGGCAGCGACGTGATGTCAGCGGCGGCGGCGGTGGAGGCAGCGGCGGCGGCGGTGGAGGCAGCGGCGTGACGTCAGCGGCGGCGGCGGTGGAGGCAGCGGCGTGACGTCAGCGGCGGCGGCGGTGGAGGCAGCGGCGTGACGTCAGCGGCGGCGGCGGTGGAGGCAGCGGCGTGACGTCAGCGGCGGCGGCGGTGGCGGCAGCGACGTGACGTCGGCGGGTCCCGCGGGAGTCGCGGATTCCGCGGGGTCGCGGGAGTCGCGGGAGTCGCGGATTCCGCGGGAGTCGCGGATTCCGCGGGAGTCGCGGATTCCGCGGGAGTCGCAGATTCCGCGGGGTCGCGGAAGTCCCAGCAGCTGCGACGGGTGTCGCGGTGGAGGGCGCTGCAGCGAGCCGGATGGTTGCCCGGCTTTTCCTTGAGGCGGCTTCAGGTGGCTTCAGGTGGCTTCAGGCTTCTTGAGGCTTCTTCTTGTAGAGGTGTTCCGGTGGCTGCTGAGCTGCGACTGATTTTTCCAGCCAAAATGGCCTCCCTTTATACTTGGCCGAGCGCTTGAGACAATGGGCGCTCGCTATTGTTTCAACGAGCGCCGCGCTCGGCCAATCAGAGCATCGCACGGGTGGGAAAGAGAAAGGAAGTGTGCGTGCGAGGGGGACGGATTCTTCGCTGTCCGCAACAGTCTCCCCCCGGCGTATATGGAATGAGCCTTTCTTAATTGGAGGACGGCGGGGAATTCGCACCTTGGGCGGTTTCTGTATTAAGGACGGCCAGTCGGGTGGCTGGCCGCCGGAAAACTCCTCCCTTCGTCTGCACGCTGGCGCTGCGGACGGCACCATCCGGTCCCGGGAACGTGGCTACCACTCTGCCTCGGGGCCAGGTGTTTCGTGGCAGGGAATGGTCCACTACGATGACCAGGTCTCCCACCTGCAGGTTGCGCTCCGTGGATGGGGAAGAGGAGCGCGGAACCAGTGTAGGCAGGTACTCCTGTACCCAACGGCGCCAGAAAGAGTCGGCGAGCGCTTGCACGCGTCGCCAGGCGCGCAGGTCGGTTGGCTGGCAGGGTCCGGTTGATGGTAGGCCTTCCGATGACCCCAACAGGAAATGGTTGGGGGTCAATGCCTCGGGATCTCTCAGATCGACCGAGACGTGGGTCAGCGGCCGGGAATTGACGCTGTGTTCGGCCTCCGCCAGGAGCGTCTGCAGCAGCTCCTCCCTGGGAAATTGTTGGTGGAGCACAGCCTTGAGGGCGGTCTTGACGGAGCGGACCAGTCGCTCCCAGGCTCCACCCTGGTTCGGGGCGCCCGGGGGAATGAAGCGCCACTCTGTCCGGTGGCGCAGGGCTTCATCTTGGAAGGCCGGCTCCCAGTCGGCGTAGGCGGCCCGCAGCTCGGCGTCGGCACCTCGGAAATTGGTGCCGTTGTCGCTGTATATGGTCTTCGGCCATCCGCGTCGTGCTGCCATCCGGCGCAGGGCCATGATGGCGGAGTCCGCCGAAAGGCTGGCCACCAGTTCAAGATGGACGGCGCGGGTGGTGAGGCAGGTGAAGAGGGCTCCCCACCTCTTCTCGTGTCGTCGGCCGACGGTGACAACCATGGGGCCGAAATAGTCCACCCCACAGTTTGAAAAAGGCCGCGTGAAGGGGTCCAGCCTGGCACGCGGCAGGTCTCCGATTGGTGGGGTTCTGGGCATGGAGCGCGTCACCATGCAGCGGGCGCAGCTCCGGGCGACTCTCTTGACCGTCGGCCTCAGATGTAGGATGTGATATTTCTGTCGCAGGTTGTTCACCACCCGCTCGTTGTTAGCGTGCTGGGCGGCCTCGTGCTCTCGCTGCACGAGGAGGGTGGTGAAAAGGTGACGGCCGTCTAGGACGATGGGCCGCTTGGCGGCAGGGGGTGCGGTTGCCGCGGAGATGCGGCCGTCCAGCCGCAGCACACCATCCTCCAGGATTGGGCTCAGGTGAAACAGGCGGCTCGAGGGGGAAATTGGACTTCCGTGGCGCAGGCACTCTATCTCCGTGGCGAAGCTCTCCGCCTGCACCTGCTGCACCCACAGCCGCTCGGCCCTCTCGATGTGGCGCAGCTCCACTTGCTGGGCCCGCTTGCGACATCGGTCTAGGAATGCGAGCACAACAGCAGTGGCCCGCACCAGAGTCTCGTACCGCGATATGCGGGAAATGTCGGGAAGGTATGGGGAAATGGGAACGGCATGGCTGGCGTAGGTCTCCGCGCTCTCTTCTGATGGTTGAATGGGGGCCGGCCACTCCGAGTCCGGTCCCCGGAGGAAGTCCGGGCCGACGAACCACCGGTTGGTGCTCGTGCCCGGGGAAAAATTGGGGCGGGTCGCGTCGTCGGCGACATTCATCGCCGTGGGTACCCACCTCCAGGCCTCTGCTTCCGTGTACTCGGCGATCTCTCCGAGTCGGTGCGCCACGAAAGGGGAGTAGCGACGGGCGTCCTTTGCTATCCACTGGAGCACCGTCCTGGAGTCGGTCCAGTAGTGGACGGACTCTGGCTTCCAGCGGTGCTCCCTCTGCACCATGTCTGCGAGGCGGGTCCCGATCACCGCCGCTTGTAGCTCCAGCCGTGGGATGCTGAGCGCCTTTATGGGCGCCACCTTTGACTTGGCGGCGGCGAGAGTTACGGCGATGCTGCCATCGGGGTGTTCCACGCGCCAGTACGCGGCAGCGGCGTAAGCCACCTCACTGGCGTCGCAAAAAACGTGCAGCTGCCGGTGACCCTGTGTCGGGTCGTAGCATCTAGTAATCTGTAACGAATCTAGTTCGTCTAGGGCGCGGAGCCACCGCCCGAATGTGGCAGCCTCCTCCTCCGGAAGCGGCTCGTCCCAGTCGAGTCGCATGCGCCACAGATCTTGCAGCAATATCTTAGCTGTTATTGAAAAATGGCTGAGTAGGCCCAGGGGATCGAAGATGGACATAACTGCGCTCAGCGCCTCCCTCTTCGTAGGGGCGCGAGCCTGGGCTCGTACTTCAGTGGGCACCCTGCACATGCTCGTGGAAAACGCGAGTTGGTCCCGGGCTGCGTCCCACAGCAGTCCCAGGATCTTGGAATCGCAGCTACTACCGACAGGCAGCATAGCGGGTTGGCGTGCGTGGAGCTCCTCTGGCACGTCCCTCAGCACCGCAGGGTCGCTGCTACTCCAGCTTCTCAAGCTAAAGCCCGCTTGAGCGTGTACGTGCCTCAACTGGTCCACTACTTCTCTTGCCTCTTCGGGGGAATTAAAACTGTCTACAAAGTCGTCCATGTAGTGACTCTGAGTTACGGCCCGGTGTGCCAACGGGTGGCTGGCCGCAAAGTCTTCTGCATTCCTGTTGCGCACGCTGTGGGCCAGGAACGGGGAACTGGTAGCACCGAAAAGCATTGATGCCATACGGAACTGCCGAGGAGGGCTCGAGCGGTCGCTGCCTCTCCATAGGAACATCTGTGCAGGCTGATCCTCTGGCCGGATTTGAATGCGCAGAAACATTTCTTCTATGTCTGCACATACCGCGATGGGCAGCTCTCTAAATCGGAAAAGTACTCCAGGAAGCGATAGCAAGAGGTCCGGGCCTTCCAAGAGACAATTGTTTAATGAAATCCCTCCGGCGGTAGCGGCGGCGTCGAACACCACACGCAGCTTTCGGGGCTTATTAGGATTGTGCACCGCGAAGTGAGGGAGGTACCACCTGCGGGGATGAGAGGCCTCTGAGCCATCGGCAGGTACGGCGTAACCCTTGGTGAAGAGGTTATCCATTTGCTTTTCATACGCCGACCCGAACACGGGATCCCGGTCGATCTTTCGCTCGATCGCACGCAGTCGACGTAAGGCGGATTGGTAGTTCTCCGGCATGTGCTGTCCCTCCCGACGCCAGGGAAGGCCGACCTCAAAACGTCCGCCAACCCGTCGCACCGACCCCTCGAACAACTCCCGAGCTCTCTTGTGCTCGGGAAGCTCCTTTCGGAAGGCAGCAACTCCCAGAGCGTCCACAGCGAAATGGTGCCTGACCAGCGCCTCCAGGTGGAGGTCGGAACCGCAGGAACTCTCAGAAGTTGTGTGGACGTGCAGCACGGTGTCCTCTCGTGACTGCAGGAAACGGCGGGGCAGAAGACCGTGGACGATCCAGCCGAGGGGGGTAAGGGAGGCGGCTGGTTGGTCTCTGTTGCCGGTGCGGAGGTCATGTGAAACCATCAACGGCCACTGGTCCATCCCTATTAGCAGGCGTGGTGTAGCGTCCTCGTAGGTCAGGTCATCCATGCCTCGGAGGTGGGGAAAATTCAGGGCCTCTTGCGGCACGGATTGCTTCCGCAGCTGTAGCCTGGAAAAAGTACGCGCTTCTATGCGGTACTTTTCGTTGGAAGTACCTTGTACGGAGAAGGTGACGAGGTGGCTCCTGGAGTCACCTTGGGTGGCATTCAGGCCTCGAACACGCAGGGGCTTCTGGGGGCCGGTCGCGCCGATTTCCTCGGCGAGTTCTTCATCGATCAGGGTGATCGTGGAGCCTTCGTCCAGCAGCGCATAAGTGTCCACGCTGCCGGAGGGTCCGGTCAGGGTGACCTTGCACACCTTCAGCAGCACGTTTGGAAGGGAAGAGGAACATGCAGTATTTACTTGCTCGGGCTGCGGAGCTGATGTCGGGGCGACACCAGGGACTTGGTTCTCCGGCGCACGGGAGGTGGCTCCCCCCGTACGGGAGCGGCGTCTATACCTTCTCGACTGTGAGGATGTCGAGTGTGGTGATCGGGGCTCTGGCTGGGCTGACGTCTGGCCAGACGTCTGGGGTGCCAGCGGAGGCGGCGCGGTTGGCGCCCGCGACTTTCCATGCAGGAGTCGGTGGTGGGGAAGGGTGCAGCCATCGAGGTTGCACTGCGGCGCCTTGCATTGGTCTTGAGTGTGTTTCTCACCAAGACATCGGAAACAGAGATTGGACTCCTTCATCCACTCCCATCTCTGGTGGACTTCCATTGCTAGCAGCTTCTTGCATCTAGTCAGTGCGTGGCTGCCACCGCAGCAGCGACAGCGCGGTACCTGTTCTGCAGCGACCGCGATGAAATCCCGGGGCTGCGTCGACTGGTGGTACGGGGCGGGCTGGCGATACTGGACAGGTTGGCGGTAAGGAGCAGGTTGGCGGAAGGGAGCAGGCTGGCGTGCTGGGGTAGGCTGACGCGGTGGAGCAGCCTTGAAGAGTGCCGAGTACGGGTTGTTCACGGACACCGTATTTCTCGCCGTTATCGACGCTTGCTCTTTCAGGAAATCAGCCAACAGGGAAAAGCGCGCTTTACCTTCATGGCGATGAGCGTCGCAGTAGAGGAACCAGGGCCGGGTGAAATCAGGTCCTAGTTTCGATACTACATCCTGCATCATGATAGGGTTTGTCAGGTAGCCGTGGTCGTTGTCTTGCGTTCTCAATGTATGCTCTACACGACACACGGTGGATGCAAAGGAGGAAATGTCCTTAGAAGACGCCTGCGCCTTCAGTGCGCGCAGGGAATGTAGCCGGGTCAGAGCGGTATCTATGAAAAACTCCGGACATCCGTATTCCATCTCTAGGTAAGATAGTACCTCATACGGGTCAGCGTCGTCCTTCAGCAACAGATAGTCGATATTGCGACTCGCCTCCCCCCGTATGCAGCGGCGGAGCTTAGTAATAAGTTCATACCGGGTGAGCCCGTACATCCTTTCTGCGTCGGTGACTGCGGCGCGGAATTGCAGCCATCCAACTCCGGCTCCATCGTTACCAGTGAAAGTGGGGAACTCACCCGGGAAAACTTGCGGGAACGTGGGGTAGGAGGCGTAGCCCATTCTGGGCCCGGCGTCGGCTTGAGTCAGTGGTGGAGCACAGGCGGGGCGGGAACCATAACACTCCTCACGATGTTCACGCACATTCACTGGCACTGGTACATCGTCGCGGCGCACATAGTGGGCACTGGCGTCGCGACGTTCACTGTCATTCACAAGCACTGGGATATTGTCGCGGCGCACATAGTGGGCACTGGCGTCGCGACGTTCACTGTCATTCACAAGCACTGGGATATTGTCGCGGCGCACATAGTGGGCACTGGCGTCGCGACGTTCACTTTCACTCACATGCACAGGAATATTGTCGCGGCGCACATAGTGGGCACTGGCGTCGCGACATTCACTTTCACTCACATGCACAGGAATATTGTCGCGGCGCACATAGTGGGCACTGGCGTCGCGACGTTCACTTTCACTCACATGCACAGGAATATTTTCGCGGCGCACATAGTGGGCACTGGCGTCGCGACGTTCACTTTCACTCACTGTTACATTAACATTCACTGTGTCACTCACTTCAGCGTCGCGACGCGAATAGTTAGCATCACGACGTTCACTAACATTAACTGTTGTCTGGTTCACCCAGTCGTCCAAGGCCTCTGCGGCACAAACACTGTTCGCACCGCGGACACTGCCTTGGCTGCTCAGTTCTTCCATGTCGAGCGCGAGGCGGCGCTGAACTTGCGCTTCTTGCAGCTCGATCTCTTTACGTTCGATCTGAAGCTTAGCTCGCGCCAGCTGGGTGAGCTGCTCATCTGCAGCGATCTGGGCCAGGCGCATGCGTGAGGACACGTCGGAATGGGCGACGGAGGTCCCTCGCGGCCCCGTCTCGCGACCGGCTACCATAGGGCGGTAGAGCGGTGCGTCAGACGGCCCGGCGAGGGGGAATGAAACCGCGGGTGCGGCCGTGGATGGAGTAGCCGTGGAGGATACGGCTGGCAGGAACGATGGCGCGGAAAGCGCCACCGTGGATGGGGCGACAGAGTCCGTGGTGATGGAAGGTGAAGCTGGTGGCTCGTCGAACACCCGAGTTGGAGGGATCGGTCGATCACCGTTCTGCGAGCGTGT
This sequence comes from Plutella xylostella, assembly GCF_932276165.1. Classification (NCBI taxonomy): domain Eukaryota; kingdom Metazoa; phylum Arthropoda; class Insecta; order Lepidoptera; family Plutellidae; genus Plutella; species Plutella xylostella. The sequence goes on along the minus strand of NC_063984.1, from coordinate 605,676 downwards.
CACCACCATTTTTAAACTTCACTGCACTTCACGAAACTTCACTGACACTTCACTGACTCTATCCGGCTCGAAGGACCAAACTGTTGAGGACAGAAATGGACTGAGGCGGAAATGAAAAACACCAATTCGATCTACTTCCTCAACGAGAGGGTATATTGTTCACAAATCACACACACATATGGAAATCACAAAGGTTAAAGAAGAATTAAAACTATACACTATTGTCTGTATCACAGTTTAATTCACTTATTTATACGAGTGTCCATGTCACAGTTTAATTCACTTGTCACTTTGTCACTTCCGAGAGAGGGGGCCGGGGAGCGGCAGTGCCGGCTCGACCCGGACCAACGACTTGTGAAGCGGCCGCGGCGAGGGCGCTGGCGGCGGTGGCGGCAGCGGCGTGACGTCAGCGGCGGCGGCGGTGGAGGCAGCGGCGTGACGTCAGCGGCGGCGGCGGTGGAGGCAGCGGCGTGACGTCAGCGGCGGCGGCGGTGGAGGCAGCGGCGTGACGTCATCGGCGGCGGCGGTGGCGGCAGCGACGTGACGTCAGTGGCGGCGGCGGTGGCGGCAGCGACGTGATGTCAGCGGCGGCGGCGGTGGAGGCAGCGGCGGCGGCGGTGGAGGCAGCGGCGTGACGTCAGCGGCGGCGGCGGTGGAGGCAGCGGCGTGACGTCAGCGGCGGCGGCGGTGGAGGCAGCGGCGTGACGTCAGCGGCGGCGGCGGTGGAGGCAGCGGCGTGACGTCAGCGGCGGCGGCGGTGGCGGCAGCGACGTGACGTCGGCGGGTCCCGCGGGAGTCGCGGATTCCGCGGGGTCGCGGGAGTCGCGGGAGTCGCGGATTCCGCGGGAGTCGCGGATTCCGCGGGAGTCGCGGATTCCGCGGGAGTCGCAGATTCCGCGGGGTCGCGGAAGTCCCAGCAGCTGCGACGGGTGTCGCGGTGGAGGGCGCTGCAGCGAGCCGGATGGTTGCCCGGCTTTTCCTTGAGGCGGCTTCAGGTGGCTTCAGGTGGCTTCAGGCTTCTTGAGGCTTCTTCTTGTAGAGGTGTTCCGGTGGCTGCTGAGCTGCGACTGATTTTTCCAGCCAAAATGGCCTCCCTTTATACTTGGCCGAGCGCTTGAGACAATGGGCGCTCGCTATTGTTTCAACGAGCGCCGCGCTCGGCCAATCAGAGCATCGCACGGGTGGGAAAGAGAAAGGAAGTGTGCGTGCGAGGGGGACGGATTCTTCGCTGTCCGCAACAGTTATTGTCTCTACATTTACTATCGTACCTACGTACCTGCTTTGATTTTATTAAATTCTTTGTTTTAAAAGTCATTATATACGTTTTTTTTAATAATATATAAGAAAGCCATTTAAGTATATACCTACATATTATAAACTATAAAGATAACATTAACAGTAATCGTATCCGTCTGAATCTGAATAATATTCAATCGATTATTTTTTAATCGATTTTTGCATATTTGCATCGACGAGTTTTTTTATTTCATTTTTACTTTTTTTCGCATGGCAATATTAAGTCGTGTCGCGCATTTCGCATAATGGCGTTCTTTTCCGTTTTTTCGTGATAATTCCCGTAGAAGACGATATTAACTGTTATGGCTTATCATAAATAGTGAAATGGAGTATATAAAACATTATGTTCGAAATCTCCTTGGCCTAGGTGGAGAAGAACACACAACAACAAGACCGACTTTCAAACGAGACAGGTTGGTATGACATTTCATGCCATAGTTTTGTTATGGCGGTAAAGCTTTCAATAAACTTGACACGCTACTAAAATCAACAAAACATGTACAAAGTACCATTAAAGTTGGCGAATAAGTTTTGGGAGTGCGTAATATCCATTAGCTATTTAATACCCATGCTGAGAACTTGTAAATTGAATGTTTTCTCTCATCGCCAGGATCGACGATGACCCGTCCCTGCACGAAGGCTCGCCGGCTCTCAAGAGACACAGAACTTTGCCCAAGTCTGCGTTTCCTGACATAATGTCTCTCAATGGTAATACAAAGTACTATCGATGGTAAATAAAACAGTCTAAGTTCAATATTTACAATACTACTTAACCTGTTTCAGATTGGGACAAAGATGAGAGGTCTAGATCAAAGGTGCGGTACGTGCCGATCCAGTTTGAAGGAGGCCCCAGCACGTCCACGCCAAACATAGAATCACAGAAACTAGGAAGTCAAGTTAGATCAGTACCAATCAAACTGGTAGATGTGAGTAGGAATGGCACGGGGACCCCGGCCCGGCGGCCACGGATACATACCCCCGTGCGGCCAGTCATACACGCAGTCATCGATGACGATGATGATGACAATGAAGTAAGTCACCACCAGAATGAAGTGTGAATGCAACTTATAATCAATCATATCTTATAGTTTTTGAATTGTCTCTGATTTCCCGGGATGGATGGACATAATAGTTAATCTATTCTTAATTTCTACTCTTTGACTGTAATATATTTTATTTCAGGTTACTTGGGTTGAAACAAAACCTAGACAAGAACAACAGAAAAAGTCAAATCCTAAAGTTTATATAAATCTTGATGATGAAGATGATGACAATAATGATTGTGGCCAACCTGAGGATGTAATATTTGTCAAAAAGATAACCACACCTCCACCAGTTCAACCTTATAAATTCTTTGTGACTAAAAACCGGGATGTGACTGATTCTACTGAAGATGAAAACAGGTCACCACAGTATTATCGTATCTTAAAAAACAAAAAGTTATATGACCGCAACACTGCCAATGTATCTCCTAAACAATTTAGCAAATTCAAAGCTCCCCCAGGAATTACTAAAGCGCATAAAAGGTCTTTCACGCCTGTGCCGAGATGGATGCAACCCTTAGCCACTTCTAATGCTTCTCAAGCAAGAAATAGATATTTAAGTTTAAATGGAAATGCAAGATCAGCAATATCTGAGGTATTCAATCTTGATGAGAAGCGAAGTTACCAGGAACTCATCAGGAAAGCTGCAAGTTCATTGAAACAAGCTACAGCATCTAAGCCTTTTGAAATAATAAACCTAGCTGAAGAATCTGCCTCCTTTAGATCCACTCAAAGATCTCAGAAGAAAGCCCTAGATGATATTAAATTTGTAGAAAGAGGAGTGAATGCAGAAAAAGCCAGTGAATCAACAAGAGAGTATGACCCTGTGACAGTTGCATCAATCAATTCATCAGATTCTGAGGTAGAAGTAGTGCCGTCGGAGTCATCTACCTCCTCATCTATTAGGATAGACCCAGTGAACTCTTTGAGAGACTCATATAAAGACAAAGCTATCACATCAGAGGATTGGTTAGCAAAACTAGAATCTAAATACAAGAAGAAGCGTCAAGATACCCAGGAGAAACTGAAGGATGCAAGACGAGACAATGATATAATAAGTAAAGTTAACTATGAACAGAAGCTAGCGCATTTAGAATATAAATTAAAGTATGAGTTAAGTATACCGGAGAGCCTGATCGAGGAGGCTCAGCCGGCGGTAGAACTACCAGAATTAACTCCCGAACAGGAGAAGTTAGTGAACAGAGCACTTGGGCCCGGGCCGCCTGGACAATTACTAGTTGAGAAGTTTAATCTGAGAATACACAGGTAATTGACTAATTTTATCCACTGATACTTTGTACACTTATTTAAATATTTGTGCAATAAATAAATGAAATTACAATTCAGTAAGTTGCCTAATCTTTACAGTTGTAATGTTAAAACTTATGCTGCTTATTTTACACCCATCATCTACTTACCTATGATCATCTCCTTCCAGACGCGACCTGCAGACGCTGGCGGGGCTGAACTGGCTGAACGACGAGGTGATCAACTTCTACATGAACCTGCTGATGCAGCGCAGCGAGCAGCGGCCGGACCTGCCCAAGGTCTACGCCACCAACACCTTCTTCTACCCCAAGCTCATGCAGGGCGGCCAGCCGGGGCTAAGGCGGTGGACTAGAAAGGTCAGTGCACACACATGTTTGATTTGATGTTTCTAGTCAAGAGTTATTTAGTTTTACAATACAATACACAATACAATACTCTTTATTTGCACCAAAATAGAACATACAAAAAAAAACTTAAAAATAAAAACAGTACAAAAAGGCGGCCTTATTGCTTATAGCAATCTCTACCAGACCACCTTTGGATGGAAGAGAGTTATAAAAGAAAATAGAAATAGAATTAGAGGTAGCTGAGGTGCAAGAGTCGTTCGTCAAGTCGCGCGCCTTAGAGTCGCGCGCCACGCGAGTTGGCATCTTCTGTTTTTAGGGTTCCGTAGCCAAAATGGCAAAAACGGAACCCTTATAGTTTCGTCATGTCCGTCTGTCCGTCTGTCACAGCCGATTTACTCGGAAACTATAAGTACTACAGTGATGAAATTTGATGGGAATATGTGTTGTATGAACCGCTACAAAAATATGACACTAAATAGTAAAAAAAAGAATTGGGGGTGGGGCCCCCCATACATGTAACTGAGGGATGAAATTTTTTTTTTCGATGTACATACCCGTGTGGGGTATCAATGGAAAGGTCTTTTAAAATGATATAAAGTTTTTTAAAAAACATTTTTCTTAAAGTGAACGGTTTTTGAGATATCAGCTCTCAAAGTCGTAAAAAGTATGTCCCCCCCCCTCTATTTTTATAACTACGGGGTATAAAATTCTAAAAAAAATAGAGGTGATGCATGCTAATTAACTCTTTCAACGATTTTTGGTTTGATCAAAGTATCTGTTATAGTTTTTGAGATAGGTTGATTTAACTGTAATTTTGCTGCTACGGAACCCTTTGTGCGCGAGCCCGACTCGCACTTGGCCGGTTTTTATTTTATATCGTCAACTCGCGAGCCCATGTAAAGTACGGTCAGATGCAAACCAATTGAAACTAAAAAATATTGTCTCTCTGGCTGATTAGCATAAGAAGGTACCGACGAGACAGTCGCCATTAAATAAGATGCTTTGATTTCGGGATAAATATACATAAAGCCTATGTTGGAAGTGCGGAATAAGGCAAAAGGGGATGTGACCTGATGTGACCCCCACGCATGATATCCAAGTTTGCTATCTCTCTCATCCCGTGTGCAAATTTTACCTGTCATAGATATGTCCTTATATGCCGTAATATAAACACAGTGTTACGTTTTCGTTGTGTTACCGTTAAATAAACATAAAATAAAAATAAAATAAAACATTTAAAACAAATTTCGTTTATTTCATTGGTCAAAGAGACAGACCTAACTGTAACAATTACTTCCAGGAAGTTCATCGCAAGCAGGTCCATTTAGTAATAAAACTGCACATGAAATCATAACATCCCAGCAAGGAAAGTCGGTACTGCTTCGTGCAGGTTATAAATATAACAAAGACGGAACAAATAAAAATGGTTCCTGTGTTTGGAGGTGTTCGAAGAGAACAGTTTGCCAAGCGAGATTAATTACTGATTTTATTTTAAAGTAAAGTCCTATAAAATACCCTATACATTTTAAGTAGTTACCTTAAGCATAATAAATTATTACTTTTGTCGCTGACTCTACATATTTTCACAGTCGAGCCAGTTGACGACGAAAAAAGTAGGTAAATACGCGAGGGGCAACTCGCGCGTGGCGCGCGAGTCTAAGGCGCGCGACTTGACGAATGACTCAGGTGCAAGTGCTTAAACACTACATACACTAAATAAATAAATACAGCAAGAAAATAAATAAATAAATACATAATATATATTATTATACCTATACTTACATACAATAATACATAATGATATACAGCAATAATATATCCAACTAAGGCAGTGAATTTAGGTAGTGCCTCTTAACCCTTTCTTTGAAGGAAGCTGCAGAAGGTGCACGTCTTATGTCCTCAGGAAGAGCATTCCAGAGCAGTACAGCTGTCACTGTGAAGGAATCGCCGTAAAAATCGGTTTTGTGCGGTGGAACTTCCAGTCGCAAGTTCTGTGCAGACCGAAGTGTGCGGTCATGCGAACAGTGCCGGAACTTAAAACGCTCTTTTAGGTAGGAAGGAGATGCTGGGTTAAACAGTAAAGTGTTGTAAAGTAGTGATAGTATATGGGTATTCCGTCGAAGGCGAATAGGAAGCCACTTGAGTTTAGTGCGAAAATCGGAGATATGGTCATATTTACGTAAACCAAATATAAACCGTATGCAGAAGTTTTGAAGTCTCTCAAGCTTGTTAAGTTGCTCCTGGGTGAGATCGAGATAGCTGGCGTCGGCGTAGTCAAGAATCGGTAATAATAGAGATTGCGAAAGCGCAATCTTAGTGGAAGTTGGAAGGAAATTACGCAATCTCCTAAGCGAAGCAGCAGAGCCAAACACTTTTCGGTTTTTTTACGAGGGTTTTACATATTTATAAGCTTTTTTGGTTTCCTACATTGCTGCATTGCCTATGTGGCTCCAATATTAATAAACCGATTTGAATGGTTATTGTTGACAGAACACACGACACCACATTTTAAAATTCATACTTCTCTCCAATATCTGTAGTTAAACCTTCAAGCCATAGACTCGCTTCTTCGAGACAATCTCCATAACTACCACAACTAACCAACCTTCCCAATCCACATTCCAGATAGACATATTCGCGCACGACCTGATGGTGATCCCGGTGCACCTCGGCGTGCACTGGTGCCTCTCCCTCATCGACTTCCGCGCCAAGCGCGTCGCGTACCTGGACAGCATGGGCGGCCGCAACCAGGCCTGTCTGGACGCGCTGCTGAAGTACTTGCATGATGAACACCAGGACAAGAAGGGGCAGCCGTTCGACAGCCAGGGCTGGAAGACTGAGTGCTTGAGCAAGGTGCGTATTTGGTGGTGGTTTAGCTGAGCGAATAGTGTAAGTTGTGAAGGTTTTTAAAAGAGGCTGGTGTCCAGCATTGGAAAATGGCACATCATCATGTGGGTTTTAGCGCCAATACTAAAATGGCTGTGAGTTGTTTTTTATATTTATACTATTATCTTTTCGACTGTTTCTTATGACCAACCACGAAGAAGTGTACATTTAGTGATCACTATTTTACTCCTAAATACCTTCCCGCAGTAACACTGACCTCCTCTCTTCCAGAACATTCCTCAACAAATGAACGGCAGCGACTGCGGCATGTTCTCGTGCACGTTCGCGGAGTTCTCCGCTCGCGACGCGCCCTACACGTTCTCGCAGCAGCACATGCCGTACCTGCGCCGGAAGGCGGCGCTCGAGATCCTGCAGGGCAAGCTGCTGCTGTAGGCACGCTAGCTACCAGCCGGGTAGGCAGCACCGGAGGGCTCCAGACTGACTAAAGAACTTGTGATGTGATTCTACGTAGATGATATTAGTGGTTGGACTGTGCGGTTGAGATGGATTGGTTAAAGCTGCTAATGTTTTTCGCAATGCTACAGTCTTAACTGATGTTGTAAAATTCATCAATGGCAATAGTTATATGCAAACATGTGGAACACTCAGGCCTTGGATAAGCAGTTACTTCATGTGTATGGCACAAATTCAAGTAGTAAGAAGGATCTTTCAATCAATTTATAGTTTACATGAAAGGTGTAGCACACGATCCCAGTGTAAAGTGATGGCTGTGGTATATGGCAACTCTGTCTCTGTCCAACAACGCCGCGATGAGGTCAAATAATAATACTTATTGACTTTAGTTTTTATTGATTCCATTGCAACTTGAAATGTTGATACATGAAGTGTGTAACGGCAGAATCTATAACATCCATTATTATTAGTATTTATTATGTAAATAATTTTGCTACACATTTAGATTAACAAATTTCATTGCTTGAATGGTATGGGATCGCTTATGTTTTTCTCATATTCTTCCAAATTTTTTGTTAGTATGTGTGTGATGGAGTTCAGAAACTCCCATATTGTCGCCGAAGAAATATTATGAATCATTAACGTATTGGCAGAGCCATGATAGAACGATCCATTTTATGCACTTCCATAACTTATATTCATAACTCATACGAAACACAATCTCTTGATGAATGATTTGACGTTGTGCAGAGCAAAGAATATTAAATTCACTATATTTTTTTTTAAACTTATTCATTTTGTGTGTTTACAAATACGTAGGAAATCTATTTCGTAATTTAGCTTTGTATATGTATGTTTCTATGTGTCATTGGTAATGACCTTCATCTTAAAATTGTATATTTTGAACTGTAATAGCTATCGTTGGGGGTACCCAAGAGTTTAGCTTCCCTAAATAGGAAGTTCTCTCATGTTTTTTAGTATCTTATAAGTAATTTCGTCAGCGCGGATCGGATATTCTTTCCTCTGCGTACCAATGACAATCTGACTATCCTAATAAACAATAGGCTAAACATGTTATAATTTGTATAGATATTAATTTAAGTAACAGTAAGTTATACATATAATTTTCTTATTTAACATTGTCTTGTTTTCAATCCGAATAAGAAAATCTTTAGTTTATAAAATACATTTTCTATGCGGTATAAAATAAATAAAAAATATCAAGACATTTCCGATTTTCCTTTCTACCCTGTGTTGTTGTTCTATAATCCTTTTGTCACCTCTCTATATTCGCTGCATTAAAAACTTCCGACATTAATCAACAGATGGCGCAACGCGACTATCCAGAAAAATACTGCACCTACTAAAAACATTACTTAGGTAAAAGAATCTATGACAGTATTTTCAAATTAAAGTTTTGTAATGATAAATTTAAAATAATATATCGGTAACATTCATCGTGGTTTACGATTTCATTCATAAAGTTAGAGAAAGTATTGATTGAAGAAACGTTCTTGTAGTACATTTTGCTATGTATAGTGTGACGTAGCGATCACGCCACTTTTCAAAGGCTGATTCTAGCTTTCTGATTGGTCGAAATGATTAAACCCCTCCCCTTTAGTACATTCAACACGTTTAGAGCTGAGCACAATTCTGATTATGAACTTTCGACTAAGCTTTTTTGAGATATTTTTTGCATCTATATTATTAATATTCTGTATATCTTAACACTTATAATTATTTATTTGTTTTATGACAGAGTGGCATTATGATGCTTTAATAATGTAGTAGAATTAAACCCTGTATAGAACAAAATAAAATAATGCATACATTATTATTATGAACTGTAATCGTTTTGTGATTCAATAAAATCACTTCACTTTAATCTGATTTAATATTTAGTTTTTACTAAACAAAATTTTCAGTGAGAAACTACTATGAAAACCCATAAAATATAGAACTACCATGTTACATACTAAAAAGCAACGAGCTTAATGCGAGCTGCCAAATTCTAACCCCCTTATTCATAGAAAAGTTACAATACGTTTTAACTAATAAACTGTTTTGTCCCTCTCTGTCAAAGAACAAATTGTTATTTGTCGGAGAGGGACAAAACAGTTTATTAGTTAAAACGTTCTGTAACTTCTCTATGAATAAGGGGGTAATAATTTACACGTAAGTATACATCAGTTAATAAGCTTATAATCGAGTCAGATTGACTCACCATTGCTGCATTGTACGGAGTATTTTGGACACGTCAGATTATCCAAATTCTTGTCCCATCCCTATTACTTAATAATGTTCGGTTTTGTGTGACGTTACGTTTTCTTGTGTTTACTTCGATTTTATTTAAAATTCAGTGACAATTTATTAGTGAATCACATCAAGAGGCTGTAATTAATCACATTGGGTGAGTAACATCTAACTAGATACTTGATTGCGAAAGTAATTTAAGTAATATAAATCCATCACATTTTACCTAACCTATAATCGTATTGCTTTGATTATGTTTAATTTCATGTTGTTATATTATGTTTCTGCGGCAATCAATATGTCTTTTCCGATATATTAAATATACCTTTACGGTTTAGTCCAACCACCTGATACACGCTAATAAAGCGATAGGCAACATTTATGACTTTGCGATTATACCGAAAGTCCGTTTACCCTCAAAATTATTTATTACTTATCTAGTTAAGAGCCCGTTCTTCTTATCACAGTGATAGTGACAATTTTGTGATCTTATCAGTGAGTCTGAAAGTTAACTGAGCTATGCAGCATCCACATCCTCCACAGACCACTCTCAAATTAACAAATACTTACCTACATTAGCTGTAAAAGTAAGATTGAGATAGATCTTGTTTTAAGAGTATACTCCAGGTAGACTTGTTCAATCGTATCATACCACTAACCTCAATTATTGGTAAAGAAGTATTTTTAAATGAGTACCTAGCTATGATGTGTTCCCAATCAGCAGGTTCTCGCGATGGCACCTAATCTCCGAGGTAGCCGATGCACCACATTGACTCTCTCGTGAGCATTTAACTATCCATATTAGCAATTTCTTGGCTACTTATAATTAAACTTTCAATAGTTGTATATTGAAATAGTTGTATACAGTATTGCAGTAAATGATTATCAGACTTAAAATTATGAATATCTTTGAGTGCTCATTAGCTGTAGCTTAGATATGGATATGGTTTTGTATTATGATCTAGCTAGAAATGAAAAATAATAATAATAATAGTGTAGTTGTACTCTTACTACTCATGCACTGCAACTACTATGTACTTAGACAATGATAGTTGTTGAGGTAGAATAAAATATTATGAACAAAACAATAACAAATGTCATTGATTATCTTCCTGAGCCTTCCAACATGAAGTGTTGATAATGATGATGATGATGATATTTATAAAAATAATAAACTATAATATTAATAACAATGATTACTACAAAATTTCCATTTACAATGCTAGTTACATCCCTTTTTATGTGATAGTAATAAATAAACAATAGGTACAAGAGTAAAATTAAAACACATAAAATTACAGTAACATATCACATGGCATGCTAGTATTGTTAGGTAAACCAATTATGTAATCAGATTTATTTGTATAATGTTGTGTGACACACTTCTTGGATAGACTTTGCTTGAGAGTGTGGGTTATAAGGTTACAGGGCTAAAGTGCAATGACTAATGTTGCTAGGAGGCTGCATTATCGGTCATTTGTTCCTGTTTTAGTCATTAGTCAGATACCTATGGTATTTAGGAGAATGTGCAAATGTAACTTTTTTATCTTTGACTTATGCACTATGAATGGAATTTTTTGAATGCAATATTAGAGCATCCATAGTATTCTTATACATATAGGTTGTTCTTTTAAAAAGACTGTCTACATTTAAGAGCTTATCCCTACATTATTTCCTGTCATCATCATTGGGGTGCTTGTGATGATAGTGGAAGGTAATATGCCTTAAGTATCCATTATTATATTTTTTTCTGTATTTATACGTGACTAATTTAGTTGCTTTCAGGTGCATCTGACATACCTACATATACATACATAGGTTATAGCAGTTTCAGTGCTCGCGGCATTCGTGGAGGCAGTTTAAGTTGCAAGTTATTTGCATTTTGTAGAGATCCCTATCTGTGCTCAGAGTTGTTTTAAAATACTCGTGTTGCCCGCTACCGGTGCCTCCAGACCAATGAGGTGTGACTTTTGCCTGTGCTTGTTTCATAAATAAGTGATAGTTCTGTTCTGAAACCTGAAGAAGATGAATGCACATCATCTACGATCAATAGATAGTACTTAAGTAGTTACTTACCTAACGTCTGCGACCTACTTAGCCCACTGAAACTAGTTAGCCCTTTCATGAGGTTGTCAATCTAACAATATTAATTAAACTCTCGTAACTCGTGGCGACGACCAAGTTTTGCGCCCGTTCGGAAGACTTGTCGCGGCCCTGCGCGTAACAGAATTATCAGCATACGAATTAATTTAACTTCACCTAGAATATTTTATTTATTTATTTATTATAATAACAATAATGCTTAACAGCTACGGCCAACACGCGATTATTGCTAGGTAGTACAAAAATATATAAGTACTTACAAAAATTATATACAAAATAGAATTTAGCATTCACAACAAATACAATTAAAATTACACAAAATCAAACGATTTAGCTTAGAATGTCTTCAACTGTTAATGAGTTTACGACGGAGACTTTGTCATTAACTATAAAAATATTAAAATTTTTGGTAATCAAAGCACGCAGCTTTGATTGGGCCTCCTGAAAAACCCGTATGAAAATAGCTTATAACTGGTTTATACTTTTAAGTTTTAACCGTGTTTAATCTTCCAATGATAAGGTACATAGGTACATTAGTACATCATTGAAATCTTCAAGGTTCAGTGACTGAAACGTCGTTATTCCACTATTGAAATATCATCTTTGGTACTCAAATCATAAGGTAAATCTCAGTAAATGCGCGTATATTAAATTGTATGTAACAAACTACGTCATACATCGTACGATCATGTGAGCAATAGCCCATTTACCTTTGCAAGAAAGAATATGTCGTGCAGAGCTGAAGAGAGGAGAAAATATGCGCTGTGATTGGCTCCTTATCTCGCGAGCATAGACTAAACAACTTTTTATCAACTTTTTAAAGTGTAGAACATTATTATTTATCTTAAATGTGTACTTATTTTCTTCGCGTTGTTTACGGTAAAGCCGTGTGAGTTTTATTGGACTTTGCGCACTGGTTCAACGCTTCCGGCCTTCTAACAAGGGTCTAATCTGATTGTGCCTTCATTTTATTGGACACACATAATATGGTAATACGTTAATATCCTTTATTACTTAACACTTATTGGACGATTAATGAGATGTTGTCACATATGAAGCCTTCGGAAGTCCTAAATATACTTGAGTTCTTACCCCAGTTTCAGTTACATTCAGTATACAGTCTGGACTAATCTTAGCGATAAAAAAAAGATTTCGATCTGTATAATAATTTGCTATAAAGACAGTATTTATTGATATTTCTGATTATCTTAAATCATGTGATCCTTAAACGTAAGCTATTGAGCACTTAAAGGGCCTTGCGTTTAAGTCCAGAGTTCAGTGCTACTATTTTTGTTCTTAATTTTTCAATGCCATGATAAAGTGATTGAGCTCTTTGTGTATACTCATACGTACAATAAATAAACATCCCAGTAATTTTTTGTTGTGTTTGTTTATTTTTGTTTCGTTGAACTGTTAGGATAGGGTAGAGCACAGAATAACTAGAAATATCTGGTACATCTACTGAGGTGTAAAAAAACTCCTGATACTAAACACTGATTTGATGATAGAATCATAATTTCATAACCGTTAGGTTAAGGGCCTTTACACAATTACACATACAGGCTATACACATGTACATTATGTACTAAGTACCTATTGCATAAACATATTTCTTACACAGATACACGAGTGCGGGTCAATAAATTGCTTGAAATCGAGACCCCAGTCTATAACCCAATCCGCACATCCTGACCATCTCGTCTTTATGTTCACACTGTGCGATTCTAAGCTTTTATCTCATGCAAATAGGGGTCACCGCACACTTAGTGGGTGGTGAGACTCCTTGTTTTAGCTGTAAGGACTCCCACACACGTGCGACGACGAGGGAACGTGCGACACGGACAGGCCCCGTGACAGGGCGACCATGAATCATTGCTCGAATTAAAGAAACAAATACTTTGTTTGTTGTTATCTCGGTCCGAAGTCCGTCTACAACTCACAACATCTTCAGCAAGCGACACAATTAATTACCGGGTGTAGCAATTGAGGATTATCCTTGACTTTTGGAACACTTTTGTTTACTACCAAACTTGTACGCATTTTAATTAGGTAAACATAGGAGTAGATTTGCTCCCCGTCCGACCTGTGTGTTTGGACTTCCTAGTCACAGTAGTCGGGGGCGGCGGGCCACCGGAACACTCGCCTGATGGGATAATGGCTGATCGAGGGGCAAAGTCCAGCGTCAAGCGGGAACAGCCCAGCTGATGAGGACGATATCGCAATCACGTAGCTATGCCACAGGTTGCTTTGACACCTCAGTTTTGTTATAAAAACTAACTAAAATAAGAGAAGAATATAATTTACGCCATTTTAACTGCCTCTCTGCCTCCATATTTAATCACCGCTTACTTACAAAGGTTACGATTGCTAATAATAATAGTAAAAAAGAAATATCTGATAGCGCTTTCAGCAATTAAACCGATGGACAACCCTTCTTGTTGTGAGGCAATTAGCTAATCCCTTTGTGACGAAACCCCGCAGCAGTATCAATCATTCTTACGTCTTATCAGTAGGTACCGAGGACAGCAGAGTAATCCTCTCATTTATAACGAATTTCTACGATTTCTGTTTGATCATCGGCTGGCAACAGTCATCTGTTGCTGTTTGTGCCGTAATGACAATAATAATATTATTATTAGGGAATGAATCAAACACGAAAGTCTCCTTTTTGTTCGCCGTTGTCGATAAAAACCGCTTGTTAACAAACAGACGTAGTGGATGCTAAAAACCAGCCTTAGTGCCAATTTCACCATTCTCGGTTATCTAACCGACAGGGATTGATTTATAAATTAAATGTCATCTCCATATAAAATTCATGACAGATGTGTCAAAAGTTAACCACTACTCCCTGGTTATGCTCTAACAGAGGATGGTGAAATTGGCACTTAGCATTTTTGTCTGTACGCCGGTAAATGAACATTGCCGATAATACCTAAAGGAAAATTCTAAATTTCTCCAGAGATTAAAGAATAGTTATTGTATTAATTGCTGATGGCGTGTCGATACCGATATCACACATCCTTGTTCTGTATAAAAATATAATCTCGGCGATTGTTTGAACAAGATTTGAACATTATACCTTCATACTTATCAAGATTAAGTACGAAGAAAATGATACCTACTTATTTTCACTTGATTATTGATATGGTTGGGTTTGTAGATGAACTAGATAAGAACCTGCAAAATGTATTGAACCTTGAATCTCTGCGTATTGAGTAGGTATGAGTTATTCTTGGAACGGACGGATGCTATAAAATTTATTATTTTGTACATAAAAACCTTTAACCTTAGGACGACTGGAAATCTGATCTAATTCGGTCCCTTTAGCTTTATAACCGTACTTAAAGATACATCTTAAATCCGATAACGAACTGACCTCTTTATAAAATACATTTCTTCCTTGGACTGTGAAGTACCTATAATAACATGATCGCAGTATAATCAGCTGTGCTACTTACATGCGAAATTCAATTACTACCCAATCATAACCTCAATTATAATTGGACTGCGCAGTAGGCCGGCTCATGACAGTCGATAAGGCACGTAAAGCTGTCAGAACAATGATTAACCTTTGAATGGCCGATCACTCGAGTCCAGCGGTCCAGCGCACTGCAGCGGGCAGTGATAGTGATAATGCCTCCACTGAGGAGTACCCACGACAATGGTACACAAATAGTCGAATGTGGGGTAAACGCAAGAAGCCGCCGCCGCCAGCCGCGGCCGCCGTCGCTCAGTTCCCCGACGCCCGCGGTGGAGGCCGCTCGCAAACACTACAAATACAATCAACAAACATCTCTCGACTAAAAAAAGTTTAGAAACCAACTGTGGCTGTGATAAGACTGTATGTGATAGTTTAGTTAGTTTTTAGTAAACGTGATTAAGGTGAGTTGGGCATATTTTGTTTCTTTTTGTTTTCTCCGTTCGCTGACACGTGTTCCGTGGATACAAAGTTCAACCGGCAATTAGCACTTTCCGTATTTTTGACTGCTTCGGAGTCTGCTACAGTTATGTCACTGATTCTGGGAAGCTGCTGCCTGTTTGTGGTTCAAAATCTTGGACTATAATTGCGGTATTCTTGTGCCGCGTCTTAACTTCAGCAATGGCGTTTTTTTACAGTTTCTGCGATTACCGAGCTATTCACTTGATCTTAATGGTAAACCGGTTTGCAAAAAAGTTTTATCTATTCTCTCAATAAAATTCTTGTTTTTTCGGAGTACTGGTTGTGTTGTAGGGGACAGCAAGGGCAGTTATGTAAATTGCTATTTAATTATAATTTTGTTAATTATTTCTAAACTATACTGTATGAATTTTAGCCATAACGTACAAAGAATTGGTTCATTAGCTTCATAATTGACTACAGGAAGATACGTTTCTAAGGAAAACGGGAATAAAAAACTCAGTAAAAATTATTGGGGGGTGTATCATATGTACTTACATAATAAGAAATGTATGTACTTAGGTACTTCACTTACTGAAATTTAACATTTATCGTCATCAGATAAGAGTATAGGAGTACCTTATAAAATTAGTTACTAAACTCATCTGTAGTCGCCATTACACTAGTAGTATCTTCACGATTAAATATTTATTTTAATATTTTATTGGCTCTAAAATTATAATTTCTAATGTAGTACACTTGGTGGTGCACGACCCGCCTCCCTCCAGGAATGGCACATGTTTTATTCAGCGTTTATTGCTAAACTCAATACCTGCACAAAATAATAAAGTTTACCACAACTCTTTATAATTTATAAATAGGAGCTCATTGCTTAAGCACATCCTTTGAGATTATTTTTAAAACTGAAAACCAAAACGTTTCTCTTTTTCGCAAACATTTGGTCCGCATATCTGTTGCATTGCATCGGATAGAAACTGAGCATTAAAAACTTTCAGCTGCATTTTTCGAAATGTGAAAGGTAAATAAACAATACCTACAGCCAGTGACGATAAACTACGGCTCGGTAAATCTGAAGTTTGCTGAATAAAGCAAACAAACCGGTGACAGTTCCCTCCCCGCCCCGCTCCCCGCTCGGACCTTGACCTGGATTTGTCTTTTTTATTTCGCAGTTTTTCTGATATTATGAAAACTAATAGTTGGAAGATAATATTGGTCAGTTGTCGTATGTAATATTGGATTGGTCCGACCTCGTATTATGGACATTTGTGGAAAGGTTCCCATTATTTTCTTACCAACTCTGCAATAACATAGACGTTCTGATTAAAAATAAAAGCTTTCCTATTTATCTTGTATTTATCCAACCTTTTTGGATGGCCTATTTTGCTATAAAAACTAAGATAGAAAGAATTTCTATTCGTCGTAAAATGAAACAAAAATTTTACAATATAGGTACCGTGTGACATTCGTTACTTACTAATAAAGACATTGCAAAGGTTGATGCGGTTACCAAGTTGATGTTATTTACAGCAATAAAATTATGAGTTATCTGGTTAGCGAGAAGGGTTATCGGGGTCGCGTAAAATGCAAAAGTCACCTCGTATAAATAAGTTATAACCAGACGCAGTTTTATTAGCAAGCAGCACATATTTTTGTACAATGTAGATGATGCATGTATATGCAATGTATATGCAGGATACCAATTAGGTTAGCTGTTGGACGAAATTGATTTATGAACTATTAATTTTACGTCCGTTTTGCTCACTCGGTGGCTAGTGGCTACGAGCTTCATGTTCACTATTTTATTCGGTTGTGTGAAGTTAAACGCGAACATTATGCATTTCTTGTCAGGTTTAACATCATTTTAATATCATCTTTTGATGGACATAGGAAACCCTCATAAGTATCAAAATTATGAACTTAACTTTTCTTCACAATAATGGAATCTCTTCCCATTACTAAGGCATCCTTTAAATGTTCTTGATAAACATATACCCAGACGCCTTAGTGTAGCGGTGATGATAGCCCCAACCCCGGGTTATCGAGGTCCCGGGGTCGACACCTCGCCGGCACAAACACGACATTGATCACTGATGTTATGTGCTAAAGGAGACTGTTATGCCATCACTTTATGATGCTTGGTTTTATGAAAATTATTAATATTATCTTTGGGGCATCGAAACCTGATTTTTCTCAGAGTGATAGACAGACATACGAGACGCTCAGGTGCCTTTATCCCTTACTATTACGCTCACCCTAATTTCTTCCAGGTCATCCCTATGCCAATAATTCTTCATCCTCAAACGGTAGCGCAAAATGACAATGTTGCAGTAATTAAATAATTCTCGTACTTATCTGAAAGTGACTATCGATAGTCGATAACCTGTCGATATCGACATTATCTGTAGCAGTCGCCGGCCGGATGTCGGTCAGTTGTAAACACTGCACTCAGTGACGGCATGGGCGAGCAAAGGTCGGCCTTATCCCCTCAGCTAACGTTACTGTCATTATTGACGACTGAAAACGGAAGTATGTTAGAAATAATCGTAAATTAAAAACCGTTGGTAGTTCGTAAAACATACATCAGATGAATTGAGAACATCGTCTTTGGAAGTCGGTAAAAAATTGCAATAACATTTGCATATTAGCAATCAAAATTGTGGCATTTTGGAGCGTAGGGCGTTTGCAAATAGTTAGAGCAGTTTGCAAACTTAAACGATGCATTTCGTACAAAGCGTTACGGTTTAAATATTCATCGATGAGAATTTGGCATTCTTGAAAGTAGAATATTGAAAAATCATTTTTCCATTGTACCAAACTCTTGTCAATGCCTAAGATAATATGCACGTTTTTATTCAAAACCTTACACATATAAATATGTAAATTTCATTATTCAGTCTTTCAGAGCCGTATTCATTATTTTGTTTCACTATGTATGTCAAATTTACCAACTGTAATAATTATAAAGTCGTATTAATATTAATAATATGACTATAGTAAAACAGCTGTCCTTAAATTCGTAGTTTAATTATTTTTTTATTATAAATACTTATGACTAATAACTTTTATCGATAGAAAAACGTAGGCGTACCTTTTCAATAATATTTTTTCTAGTAAGTTCATACAAAATATTTTCTTGCCAGGATACACTGTACAGTGTATCTAGTAGTCCGGGCAATGTGTCTAAGTTCCCTAGACAAGTCGTATAATTGAGTTAAACAGGTGATCGGTATCCCATGGCTGTGACATGTCATTACCGCGACCGTCCCACCCCCCATCGGGGCGCGGGTCACCTGCTGTATAACTACTCTAGAAATAACGTAACCTTTTACTTAATAAGTGCATTCTTGCTTGGTGTATCCGTTAAAAACTGTCTTTATTTTTTTTAATTAATCTTTAAGAAGTATAAAGTAACAAGTTAGGTGGGTGATGCAGAGTGCCATGAACTTGTACGTTGAGCTGGTTCATCGACCCATCACACCCACAGCTTGACTTTTGTGGATAAGTCACGTACCTACCTAGCTAAGATTTTATATCCTTCCTTACCGGATAGACGTATTGTTTGTGTAAATGAATATCGAATAACAAGATTAATAACATAAATAAATACTAACATATTTTTCTCCTAATCGGTAGTTTATACTTTTATACTTATGACCTTCAATTACATTGCGTAGGTACTTTTTAGGACAACATAATTTACTATGTTAAGTGCATTATAATTATAAATGTTGTTTATTATATTCGCGTTGCGTACATTACAATTACTTACAACTAGGTATAGTAGGTAAATTATAACCGCATCAAGCGGATCAGTTATCATGAACATTATTATATTTACTTACATATTTTTTAATTTATACATTTATAAACGTTTTAACTCCAATTACAGCCAGTTTAAATGTTAATGTAATGATGTCAATCATTAGGCACTGCGTACATGACCCAGTGTGTTTAGTGCGAAGTTATTATCACTTTGTAAGATTATACGGCTTAATACACTTTTAATCTATTACTATCGAAACAAAGTCCAGGCTTAATTCATTTTATAGTAATCTTATTTCTATGTAAAGCACGTGTGAGTCGTGTGACATGGTCAGAGATAATCACCATTATAACTTATAATACCTCTCACTATTTGACGAGTATAATAATATTAAAATAAAATAAAAACCCTAGCATATTGACCAGGAACTAAAGCTCTACTAGAGCCATACTCTCTACAAGATATTTCATCTCAGGTCTCGAAAAAACTATTCACTAGTAAAACTACTGGCGAGACCTGCCGAATAGAGCCTCTACACTCTCGTATTCGCTACCTCTCGTGTAGTTTTGTAGAGTCTGGAGCGTGCTTACCTAAGCTTCGTACTGCGTCAAATAGGTACAACTCTAACCTCTGTGGATCCCAATAACGCTGATGAGTCCTGAACGGCGACATCCACGGGCAAAGTCCGTGTTTTCGTTCCGAGAGCGCGCGCGTTGCGTCACCAGTGTCACCACTGAAACGCTCCGGAGGGTCACTCTAGTGTAACGAACCTACGAGAGCTGTGACGAAATCGGCTCACTTTACGCAACGAGATTGAGTCGTGGTTGCCGCAGCAGCTTGCCTAAACGGCGTTTTTGTGAGCTAGAGTGACCTTTCTGTTTGGGATCGGTGACAATTGACATCGTGGACTTCGCACCCTATTGTTGGGGTGTTGTTATGATGACACGCTCCCGAGGAGTTGGTATGGAGGTAAACGAGCAATACAGTACTGAGTTACGTTTCGAAAAAAATATGAGAAATTAATATATATCGTATGAACTCTTTATACCCTTCCTCACGATTATCTGCTTAAGTTTTATATTGTAATGAGCAAGTTCATTTAATTCATTGTGCTAGTGTAAGACTAGAATTCCTGCTTCACCCACGCCGCTGGAAACTTATCCTTCCAGTGTACAATTACACATACTTATCTTGTGGTCTTAAGTGACAGGCAGACACACAAATAGTCGTGATATAAGTAGTGCGTACCGCGTCCCCACTTCCCACCTGTTTGACCCAGACCCCAGACCTCCTGACATCACGTGTTGCTGTGATCTGCGATGTAACACCACGCTTCCGGTGACCAGAGACAATTCAAATACCTAGGTATACTTTGTTTATCTTTTTTTGATTGAATGGTACGCGATTGCTCAGACGATTTAAGCCGTAATTGGTTTCCCTGAAAAATTACGTTTTACTTCGTATTATTTTTAGATGATGATTGTTGATTGTTTTTTCCTCATGTACGGGTAATTCAAATTTTATAATTGTAACATTTAGTTTTGATTCCATTAATACTCATTTTCATCGCGACCAGCGATCGCAACAAGGAAATAGCCATGTTTTCCACAAATCCAGTTTTAGGAGACAAGTCTTCACCAAGTTAATGTTAGTGTTTTTTAAAATTTGCGAATCAAGTAGGTAGTTTATTAATTAATGTAGAACTGTTGATTAAAGCAATTGGATGCTTTAACAATCAGTATATCAGGTTTCCGAACTTTGATCTTTCTCACGCAAGGCACGGCGGGTCCGCGCTGCAATATGTTTTGGAAATTCAATACTAATACCTCATGCGCCTGCGCAGGTGCGGTTGTCACGCGAATGTATTCCGTATCGCTATTGACATAATAACATAAACATGAAACGTAATATTCCTATGTATCCTGTTTGAATTTGGAACGGTAACCCTACGTTACCTATTTCTGCAGTGGCGTTGTCGAACCTGCTGATAGTGATAGTGAGATCATTCAATAATAATTCGATTAATTACTTTTACGCAACAGAAGTATCAGATCTAAATACAACCTGATCTACAATACATATATTTTTTTGCCTCAACTCTCTTATCTTATTAACTATTGTATATTTTTCTTCTACGCTATACGCACCATTATATAATTGCTGACCTAAATTCTGCAAAGTGTACCAGTAACAAACATTTAAATTGTGCAACGGTCCACAAAATTACAGCAGTCAGGTGAACATTATTAAAGCTGACTATTGCCAAATTTATGTGGATATGCATAAAGCAATACATGAGTACGTAGTGTATAATAACTTGATAATTCAAGTCTGGCATACTTGATCTTGACTTCGGATTTAGGTCAGCAAAATCCCTTTTCTGTCCCATTATATCTACATCCAACCTACGCGACCGTATTTATATGAAACTAAATTCCATATTTAGTTTCATAAGTTTGTATTTTCGTTGATCAGAAAGAGCTTAATAGATTTGACCTATATAGAGGTACTTATCTCCAGATATTCCCGACAGGCCTACACCGAGGATAGTTTTGTATCTGTCCACACTAGCTACTAACCAACCTTGCATTATTTCACAGCCTGGACTGTAAACAGTGGAATGCCGCGACAGTCTCCGAGTGTGTGTCGTTATTTAGTGTAAGTCGCTAATTTTAGCGTCGGGGGCTCGCCATTGCCATGTGTTTGTTTCACGCGACGCAGAGTGACGACATTGTTAACGATCTTTCTGCGTCGAAACTTTCGTGTCTTATCGCTTATCGTAGATCTGTTCTGGCTAATGTAAGCCTATCTACTCTAGTGTCCAGTGTAGTGACCGCTTCAAAGGGTCCTGCGCATTGTGTAATTTCAGACTGATCCCCGATTTGCTACAGACACTGCCTAGTTACTTAACTATCTCTATGACCTAGTGGTTGATAAAGATAGTCTCTTGATGAAAATCCTCTGAGATAGTCTACTCATAAACCATAAACATACTTGAGATGATTTTTTGTGTGGCATGTAAAACTCGTCTTATATTTATACAAACCTGGTCTACAATTCTACGTCTGGAAGCTCTGCAGTACTCTGTTGTGTCCCGCATCTCATTGGGTTATGATTATGAGATCAATGAAACAGAGTGCTTTTATTGGGCATATATTATTATCTAAACCTAAACAGTTGGCTTATCTCAAAGAGATCGACGGTCGAGTATGGGTCTAAATGCGACTAGGAGAACAATACAAACGACTACTTTACATTAGAAATATATAATCCAATAAGCACGTGTAAATTGAACGATATGTACATGAAAGTGTGATACATCGACGAGGCCCCACGAGCAGATTATTATATCTCCTTAATTCCACCAAAAATATGTGATAAATTTTAATCATACTTTATAAGATAATTGTGAGGTGATTCATTTTCTTCGCAGAATGTTACGTTTTACCGTAGAAATCTGAGTAAAAGATCGTCATAATAATCGACTTGAATTTCCTTGTTATGTATAAGTTTGCTGTGAAAGTAAAATTTAATGTCATCTATGTATGGTTGTAATGTATTGATGTCTGTAGAAGTCTTTATCAGCCTATAGCAGTCCACTGCTGGACGTAGGCTTCTTGCAAAGCACGCCACTGGATGCGCTCTATAGCTTTCGGCGTCCAATCATTCATTACCTTTCGCAAGTCGTCACACATACCCCTAGCTGAAGGCCTACAATAAGTTTACTTGGTCGCGGTATCCGCTCCAGAACACATTTACCCCATCGGTTATCGGTTCATCAAAGTATGATTGTATAATGGAATCATCATCTGCGAAGACTTCCGTCTCCTTAGATATTCTATGTAATCAAAACATTTTTAAGATTTTCAAGCGTCTAATATTTTTTTTCTCTGTCCACAGGTCTCAGCGCAAAGACATGTTCATAGACGAGAATGAGACGTAAGTTTCTGTACTTATGATGAATTTAATTTATCTGTAAATTAAATTCATATTGTTTTAACCACCAGTGTAGGTAGTATATAACCGGGAGCTTCATTTCTATCTGATATTATTATCGATATGTGCTTATCCAATTTTCGACATTCTCCATCTCTCCCTAATTAATTGTTTTATAATCAAGATTAATATTGAATTTATCTATAGGTCAGCAGTAAGTACAAGCTAGATAACACGAGGATCCGGTTTACTGTAACTGGCGAGTGTTGTGGTTTATGATTTTATTTGTATGTATGTTCCGATATTTAGACGCCGTAAATCAGTTTTATCAGCCGATCCGTAAATAGCCGTTTGTAAAGCAATCTTGTTGTAATCAGTTAGCCACCTCCGAGACGGCTATGGAAGACCGGGGTATCGGAACACCTCACCGATAACCGATAATGCTCGTATAAATGTTATCGGCAGAGCTGTGACCTTATCACTAGGACCGCTTCTATCAGAGTGAGCGTTTGTGAGCAGTGTCGGTGTGTTTTCTTAATTTTCTTTTGTGCCAGTGTTTTGAATCTGGAATGGCGCGGAACCAGTGAGTTTTATTTAGTTTATTTTTCTTGTCTGTGGCTGTGCGCATTGAAAGGAAAACCTTGATTACACTTTTTTTAAACTCAAATGTAAAAGCAATTGAAAAGGAAATAAGGTACCTAGTTACTATCCATAAGTAGGTACCTATATTCAGCCACGAAAACACTTACTTATAGGTAGTAAAACTATTAAAACCGCTCATTATGAATATGATTGTTTAAAATTTAAATCCGGCAGACGATTATTAAATAATATGCACATTGCACACACAATCTTTTTTCGAAGATTAGCCGTTTTGCCAGCTAAATCTAAGACTAGCAGGCTAATCTTAGGTTTAGTTGCAAATCTAACATTAGCCGTAACCTGTACATAAATAATAATAATAAATCAATTTATTTTCAGATTATCAAATCCATACAATGTGTCCTTAGCCTATGTTAGTAAACAATATAGTCACAAACAAAATTAATTAAAATAATAACCAAAATGAAATAAGATGCATAATAAACATTGAAATAAAATGACAGGAAAAAAAAAAAGAATAATAAATAATAATCAGATAATACAGTAACATTTATATAAATTTAAAATGTCATTTATAAAAAGCATGCCATATAAACTATAAACTATAAAGGTTGTTTATTTTGTTTTTGCTGTATTATCAAAAGAATAATTGTCTATAAACTCAACACCAAAGCTTAATCCATGAATCTATGATGCATTACACAATCACTGGTTGGAATTACTTATCTTCATCGAAGTACTTATTCCAAGTTATCTAATGATTGAATTATTAACTTCAGCAGACAGCTTAACCCAAAACCGATAATAGTATTTTAGTGGAAAAGTTTCGATAACATATTTTTCAAGTCGGTATACAATTATGCATTATAACATACACTGTTATGAAAATCTAAGTGTAGTAGGTACAGAAGGTAGGTAATAATTGCTCATGGCATTTATTTAGTGGGAAAATACTAGGTACTTACACTTATTGGTACATAGTAAATAAGGGAAAAATACAATGAATCACAAGGTGACATTGTATGCCAGAGGAACTGTCGGTGACCTAAGTACTTACAAAGTTACATATTATTTTTCAACAGTACAGTTGTTTGTATACAGTATGACACAACTTAAATTTTGGCACCTGTATGAGATTTGTGATAGGGAAAATCCAAGTAAGGTAAAAAGTACTTATTACTTTACAATCAGAGACAAACCTTATGACAAAGTAGTTTTGCAGGCTTTATAGTTTAGCTTTGAGGCTAGTTCCATTAGAAAGTAGCATCGAAGACCATATTTTGCATATAAAAACTGTGACAAACACTAGATATAAATTTGGATTTGTCACCACAGCAACAGGATATGCCACTCGAAGAAACTCCATTCGGTATGACACCACCACCACCACCCATGTCATATGCGATGTCTCAGAGTCATTGGTAGCTTGTAGCTGTAACCCTGTCTCTGTGACCCAGTTACTCGTGTTCCTCCGTTTATACAGCGCGGACTCACTAACGACCACCGCACCGGCCAGTTCTCAATGACGGTATAACAACGTATTGGTATAGTTCCAATTTATTTCAAGATGCTTCAACACTTGTTTAACAGTTTACATAATGTTTGCATATTTTTATGCAACTGCACATTTTTACCCACAGCTGATTGGTGGTTGTGGCGTACGACCAGTGGGTTTACCACCACCGAACATTAAGCAGCGTCACTCGCTTTTCAAATTTGACCTAACTTGTATGGATCTGACTGACGTTTGACAGGCGAGCGGCACTGCTTGTGGATTGTTTAATTGCTAATGTGTCGGTGGTGGTACGGTAGCCGCGATAGGAAGAGGACAGCTAGATAGTTCGCCAATTCATGCCGTTTCGGTGCAACGTACCGGGTTTGTGTGCGAGATAAGTAATGGACCGGCACCCAACCGGTCGAGACGCCGCGATAACCACTTTCACTATGACGCCACGACCGCCTTCCGCATCGACTGTGCACCTTGACTCACTCGGCACAGAGATCAGTGTTGATTGCAGCGGTGGTCGGAGATGTTATGAAGGAGAGTGCTATTGAGCCGGCTCGCCGTGGATTGGCGCGAGCAGTTTGCGCGCACAAAGCAATTTTTACGTCTTTGTGTCCACTGTCCATTTGTCCAACTTGACGGCATTGTTTGATTGAGCGAAAACATATTTTTGTTTATGACATTGTTATTGTTACATGGATCATGGATGTGACTCACACGAATGCTAGTAAGTATAATTAAAACAAATAAATATAGCATGTGGTGAAAAACTGTTCTCTCTAGATCAAAGGCCATCGCCGAAACAAAGACTACAACAGTCATCACTAAGAACTCGTAACGTAGGAAACTATAATAAACTAAATATAAAGTTCTTTATTTACTACGTCACAAATATAGTTTTCTATCAACACCACTACACAATACAATACCTAATCCTCAGCCCACAGCGCATAAACCTGCGCTATAAAGTGCTAATAGACCAGTGTAATAGCGTCCGCAGTTTTTGCTTGGTTTTTTTCTGCAAGTCGCGCGCTGGTGCTGATCAAAGTCCGCGAGCGAGGTCGCTCCAAGGCCTGGCCTGATAACCGCAGACTGTGTTTACTTGCGAGGAAAATCACTACTAGCTATCAACAACACCGTTAGGCTTGTGTTTAGATAATGTTACTTGAGCATGTGATAGGTAGGAAAAAATAAATCAGTCTGTTGCATTACCAATTACCATTGAAAAATAATATTATACCTACCTAGTATGGTAACGTGGATTATACGATCAATTCATTCATTAATTATGAACCCGCATAGTACACAATGTCAAATATCAGTGGTAATACCCGTATACATATCGGCGGGATAGGGATACCCTCTTCCTAAGTTAGTTAGTTCCACGTTATTTCCTACTACTACTACCTCTGAAGGAATCTCGTGTCAGTTGTAAGTCTACTAAATTGGGATGGTTAGGTTTTGATGCTGAAGAGGCTTCGGTACACTTCTTTTCATCCCGAAATTAACACAAGAAACTTTTGAGGTGCCACCGAGCTTCGGCAAGATATTACCATGTGCACGACTTTCTTTCTGAAAATAGAAAAGCCACTCCTCTCAAGATTATTATCCCCAGTTGTTCCATAAAGGCTATTCTCGTCCGCACGTGTACGTTACATTCATATACAACATCCAATGTTGGTCATTTGGTCGACAGCATTTAATTAACAGTCTAATTGCCATGTCCATGCAATCAGTGGTTCAACTGTTGATTGATGCGAAGGAAAGCTTGGTTTGGTAGCTAAATATTATGTCTATTGTAGATGCATTCACAAAATATGTACATATTTTAAAATACGTAATAGTAGTTCTTTCCGATTAAGGTTTTTCTTTCTTTGTTCATTGCCTCCACAGTATACAGGATGTTAAAATCGTATACAGTAAGCCGAAAGGGGTTAACTCAGGGGGTTATTGTGAACAACTTTGGTTCTGAACGAAGTTCACTCAGTCACTTCACGTGTATTTTTAACCGACTTCAAAAAAAGGAGGAGGTTCTCAATTCGTCGGGATCTTTTTTTTTTTTATTATTACTTGCTTACTATACCACTTTTGCAACACCATGTATGAAGACGACTTTGTTTCAGCATTTTATAAACGCTAAACAAACATAACGTAGCACTTATTCTTTGTATTGTTTATCTGAGGTTAAGCACCTCATAAACTTGCTTTGTATACCTACAAAAGGTGAAAAGTTGTTTTTTGTTTTTAACTTTGTAACGTAACTGTAGTCAGCTTTATTTAACGGAGTGTGAAAAGTTTTCTTTTATATATTAACAGAGAGTGCAACCGTGCATAATTTGTGAATAATTACAGAAAAAGGCCATTAAAACAAAGATAATGATAAAATACAGAGATGGATATTGCTGTATGCTGTCAACTGCTGTCCCAAGACCCTAAAATGGGAGAGATACGGGCACACTTGATAAATCATTGTTGAAAATGCAATAACTTTCAGTGATATTTCATGGGCTCGGGGCTCGGGTGACGCTGCGCCGCAGTCTCAGTGCAGCGCGCTGGCTGATGACAAATCAGAAAAGTAATGAATCTTCATAGAAACACTGCGCTGCACTTCATAATAATAAAAATTTATAAAAAATAATATATTTTTTCTCCTGAGTTAGTAGATACAGACAGGATTTCTATATCATCCTACCAATCTCTTATTTGTGGTCTGAGATCGGTGTATTGGGTAGGCCTGTAAGAGCCCGGCATTGGATACTTGGTGGCTGATGATGAATGATGATGGTTCTATTCTAATCTATCTGTGCGCTCCAATCTCATGAAATACAGAGATTGCTATAGCCTTTACCCGGATGCTGTCACAACTTTATAGTTGTTTTAGTTGGCTATATGATGTCGCCCTGGCACCTGCCTAGTCCCTATATCTCGTTAACAGCTTCTGACCTGACCATTGGCCTGCGTTCCCTACCATCGGAACATAAACCTTTATGTTTATATGGCGGTAAACAATCAGAAGCGTCCGTAGTCGAGCGGGCCTCAGTGATCGTAACTGATCGCTGAGGTTAAGCAACAACTGACACGGTCAGCCATTGGATGGGTGACCAATTTCAAGTGGTGCTTTTCTGGACGCTTCCGTGCTTCGGACGGCACGTTAAGCCGTGGGTCCCGGTTGCTGCTTCGGTAGCAGTCGTTAAGCCTAGTCAGAGGCCTTCGGGCGGCTTGAAAACATCTGACAGTCGGGTTGCCCACTTACCCGACAACTCTCTCAGCACAAGCTTGCTTGTGTTGGGGTCCACCAACCCGCACTTGGCCAGCGTGGTGGACTAGGCCTAAACCCTTCCTTCATTGGAAGGAGACCCGTGCCCCAGCAGTGGGGACGTAATGGGTCGTGATGAAACAATCAGATTCCATCCGCCAAGCTGGCTCACTGCCCCCATTGCTCCCGCTCGCGCATGCGCCGACGGGGTCACGGTCGCGGCGCCACTGACCTATCTACACATTCAGCAGCACTGTATGTAATGTACAGTGAACAATAGAGATAACTACCCACCACCAGCCAAACAGTTTCATCCTAAGACTGATGGGTGGAGGATAGATAAATCAAAGAATATTTATTGATATCTATCTACATACAAACAAATTTTATTGATTAAGATTATTGGGTCACATATTACTAGTCAGTGGGTTTTAAAATGAAAGTGCTTGTGCTGGGTGTAAACATTTCTCTGGCTGATTATACAGTCAGCATGTACCGTGTAGTCGACAGCATGCTGATGAAGCCAGAGCACACTCCAACTTCACACGTAAACGTTATGCAGTTAGGGTGAAATTGGCAAGTTCTGGAGAATCGTAGCTTCAGGGGCTTTCTTGTTGGTCGGAGCGACGTTCCTTGTAATATTGTTAGTTAATTTATGTTGAAAGTTCGAGTGCCGGCTCAGTAGCCCTACTCTTGGCACGCAATGTATTGGTTTCATCTTGCCTTCTCGCCATTTGGCACTCCCGAAATCGACGGTGGCGCCATCTTGTCTTAACTATTGAGCGGTTTTCCGTCGAAAACCATCAAAATCGAGTCCAACTTGTGAATTGGCACTCTTGACAACCTTTTTGACAGATGTTATTGTGTTCATTCTTGTGTTTAGGCAAGTCATTTAGGCAAGAACAAATAAACAACTTTTGAGTGGAGATTTGTGAATAAAATAGTTAAATTATAGCTCGTTTGGCGCTACAATGTACAGGAAATTTAAGTACAATGTGTACCATCGCTCTTACGATAAAGGAAAACATCGTGAAGGCAACCTGCATGTCTAGATTTCGCACATCTAGATAATATGTGAAACCCATATGTAATGGCTCGTTTGGTACAACAATTTACATAGGATTTAAGTGAAATGTACCTATATTATCCCTCTTACGATAAAGAAAAACTTCGTGAGACAAGATATCTAGGCAAGAACAAATACATTAACTAACAATTTGTGAGTGGAGATTTGTGAAAATTGTGAATAAAGTAGCTGAATTATGTCTTGTTTGGCGCTACAGTGTACATGAAGTTTAAGTAACAATGTATACCATTGCACTTACGATGAAGGATAACATCGTGAGGCAACCTACATATCTAGATTTCGCACATCTAGATAATATGTGAATCCATCATCCCGCAGTGGACCAGTATGGTGGGAATAGCTCGTTTGGCGCTACAATTTACTTACATGGTTTCTAAGTTAAATGTATACCATCCCGTTTACGATGAAGGAAAACATTGTGGCAACCTGCATATCTAGAGTTTTCATATCTAGATTATAATGTGAACCCACCAACCCGCAGTGAACCAGCATGGTGGGAAATGGTCCATGCATAGGAAAGCAGTTTAGACGTTAGGGAAATGTACAATGGTTCCATTCGAGATAGCCAGGTGCAGGTACTTACACCCCCGCAGAGAATATAATAGAGCAGCCCGTTAAGCCACAACACCCGGATTGGTGGGAGGATCCACCATTTACTATGGAGATGAACCACCTCTACCAGCACCTCTACATGCCTAAATACTATAGTATCTTGTAAATATTTCAGTACATAATCAAAAAGATTTAAAAATAAAAACATATGTAAGTTTCAGAATTCTTTATCTTTATAATAATACCGACATACTTTAGTAGAATAATAATTTCACCACCACTGTTGAAATACTTACAAACTTATAATAGCCCGCTTCTCAATCAAGAGATGCGGGTTCGAATCCCGGCGCTGACATGTACCAATGAGTTCTTTTAACTTAAGTACAATGTATACCATCGCTCTTACGGTGAAGGAAAACATCGTGAGGAAACCTGCATATCTAGATCTAGCACATCTAGATATGTGAACCCACCAACCCGCAGTGGACCAGCGTGGTGGGAAATGGTCCAAGCTTAGGAAGGCAGTTTAGACCTTGGGGATATGCACAAAGGTTCCATTCGAGAGAGCCAGGTGCAGGTACTTACACCCCCACACAGAATAGAATAGAACATAGGAACACTTTTTCTAATATTATTCAACATTTCTTAAAACAAAAATGTTCATATATTTAAATCAACATAGGTATTACCTAATATAAAATAATATTTTAGTCACAGGAAATATAAATTTCTACTTAAATCATCACATCATCCACTACTGCACAACAGCATCTGGACCCATAACTAGTGACGATGGTTATGGGTCTAGATGCCCTTAACTTTGTATTTCTTGATAACTGTTGCGCAATTTCTATGAGGATATTGACTCCATCACGGGCAGCTGCTGCAAGGTCCCCTTTAGGCTTTAGGGCATTAGCCCATGCTGTCAGCAGTTCGGCCTCTCCCTGCTTTTCCTCTATGGCCATCACTCTGTCTACTTCTACATCAACTTGGTAGCGGCGGCTGGATCTATGCTGTGAGGTGCTGTGAGGATGAGCTGAGCGGCTTGATAGTTTAGGCCTGGGTATGATGCACCTCGACTTTAAGTATGTTATGATCCTGCCATTTACCACAGCAGTCCTCAGTCTGAAAAAAATAATTACACATTAAACATTAACTAACATTTAAAATAAAATGTTTTTCTTTCCAATACTTAATATTTAAAAAAAGTAATGAAGTATGATTAGTGGGTCATCCTGGGGGATTTTAGCTTACGGGGATTTTAATTTGGTAGTCATAACAAAATGAAAAGTAAACTTAAGATTTTAACTTACTTTACGTTACGTCTATCTTATCAAGACCCTTCGACCGCATTTAAGGTCGAGGCCATTGATGTTATTTTCTCATAATTTTAACTTCCCTAGGTCGGTCTTAAGAAGATCCCTGGCCATTCCTGGGTAACTTTCTAGATATTCTACAAGTAATTTCGTCTGGCGGCACGACGGCCGAGTTGCGGAACTCTGTGGGGAAAAACTAGGTTCATTATGATGATCATAGTGGATATACAGATGATTCTAACACGTTTGGTAACTGAACAACTTACCATAATATTGGTTTTTAAACTTTTTACGTTGTTACTTATTATGAAAATCCACCGACCGGCCATGACAACAAGAATTTTAATGACAATTTGTTTTTTTTTTCGTTTTCATTCATTCTTTCACAGAGTAACTGTCAAAATTGACTCACAATCCAACACAAGTTAGAACCAATTCGAATTAGAACACGATCGTGAGCCAATTCATGTCGGGAGTGCCAAATCTAACTTGAAATTGCCATAAACTTGTGTTCGATCTTAACACAATATGAATTTACGTCTTGCGTGCCAAGAGTAGGCCTACAGTTGGTTCGTTCGCAGTTAAAATCTGCATCACATACACACATATTTCACACATACAAATCAATTCCAGGTGCAATGTCATATCACTGACACGATATAATCTGTGTTCGAATTACGAATATGGTTGACTATAAGTAGTCAGTAAAAAAATTACAAGGTCTGCAAAAATTACATCCGCATCCGATCCGCAATCATTTAAACATTTACATATTTATGAATCAATTCCATCTCTAAATTTATTTATTTACAATTTAGTTTCACGTTAAACTGCATACTAGGTCGCGGCCGCTCGACTCGTCTGACCTATAAGCTGAACATTCACGGCCTTTTCCGCATCTAGATATGTCTTACATTATCCTTTATGTCGATTTTTTTCTTCTAATTGATATATTTAGTCTAGAGTTGACAACGTTTTAGCGCTAGGCTAAAGGCTAGGTAAGTGGTACGCCTTGGGTTTTGACCTCAGCTTACTGTATTTTTACATGATCAAGGTTTGTTAAATTATTCTGATTTATTGATATAATTTTTATAGTTTTCCTTGTTTTCCTATATCGTGTTTTTTGCATTTTACTAGCACATTTATAACTGCAATAGTGCCATTTAAAATACATATTTAGATTTAGGTAGGTATCCTTAAGTTTAAGGATGATTAGCACTAAAATTATTGTTAACCCAATTAAATCTTTATGACTGCTCGTTTATTTATTCAGTACGTTATTTAACTGCCTATATTCCACTGACATAAATTAAATGATATAAATTTTACAAGCCATTAGTGCTCAATTAAAAACACTAGAACACCTTGAAATCTAATATTAAAAGTAGTTTTACCGTGTAAGGTAAGTTAGGCAATGCATCTACGAATGCCCTGTGCCCTAGGCTCTGCACTTGGTATTCTTGGTACCTAGACTACCTAGGCATGCTAGATATGGAACTTGCAGGTGCAACCTCGCTTACGTACGTAGCGACACTTCCCGACATACGACACTCGCTGTACATAGAGGTACATACAAAACTATGAG
Organism: Plutella xylostella; assembly: GCF_932276165.1. Lineage (NCBI taxonomy): Eukaryota > Metazoa > Arthropoda > Insecta > Lepidoptera > Plutellidae > Plutella > Plutella xylostella. The sequence continues at coordinate 572,565 of NC_063984.1, read as the reverse complement.
CACTTGCTTAATTATAAGTGGGTTAGTGGTACATACTTTAGTATCTCTTGGGTATTTATGCGTCAAGATGCAGAACTATTTGTTAGACGTAGTTATACATATAAGCATAAGCAACTGCTAATAGTAGAATGATTGACCTATAAAAATACCTTAAAATTTCGTACCTAGGTAACTCAAAATCTTGCTGGTGTGTATATTGCATATTGGTTACCCAAAGATGTAAAGGTAACAGCGAAGTTTGAAAACACTGAAAAGTCAATCGACAAACCATGCACCCCTTTTCCACCGGCGACATGGGTCAAAGCTTTCTCAGTCCAGATTGCCAGTCACCTCTACCACACTCACATGACTCCCTCTTGTCCTTAGGCCGGAGTCGTGGTGGGTGTCGGCGGCGCTGCGGGCGGTGCGCGCGCTGGCGCTGGTGCTGGACGTGCTCACGTTCCCCGCGCACCTGGCGCTGCAGCGGCCGTGGAGCAAGCGCGCGCTCTCCCGCCGCATCAAGGTGCGTGTCTCTCTCTCCTACAGGATACCTGTTCTGATGATACCCAAATCGCCGCAATTGACCTCAAGATCGAAGACGTGGCTTAATGGTACTACAGCTGTCGAGCAGGCTTAAGGCGTAAAGGTCTGACTGTTCAATTTAACAGTGAAGTAGTTAAGGTTTTCTTGTCTAATACGGTTTGCTTTGGAAAAGGTTATCTTGCAATGGTTGACATAGTCTTTCCACAATTAAACTACTGTTGTTGCTTTAGTGACACTTCATCTCTTCTTGCAACCATCAATTGTACCTACTATGCAACAGCATGCCTTCTTCCCAAAACACCTAATAACCCCTGTTTCTCCTCCCGCAGGCGCGCATAATCCAGTCATCCGACAGCAGCATAACAGTCCGTTCGATCGCGGAGCCGTGCGCGTTGCACGTGCGTCTTGTCCGCGACGGCGTGACGTCCATGGAGGCCATGCTGCGCGCGGTGGCGGCGAGGTGGGGCAGCCGGCCCTGCCTCGGGACTAGGACTGTGTTGAGTGAGGAGGACGAGCCGCAGCCTAATGGGAGGGTGTTTAAGAAGGTGGGTTGTGTAGTTGCAATATAATGTGAAATACTAGCTTTTGTCCTCGAGCTATGCTTCGCATTTTTAAGGCCTCAGGTGCCTTGAGCGGTCTCCTGGGTGCCTGCCCGCCGCGTAGATGTTTTTCGCCGCTGACAAACGAAATCACAATCGCCTATGGGTATCCGCTCAACACAGAAAAGGCACTAGAGTGCTTAATGTCTCTCATAATATGGGAAAGATGAGAGTCGATTCTGTGTGATACAATTTTTTCCTGACTGTCTTGACGTTTTCAGTCAGACTTTGTTTAGTTTTCGTTAATTTGATGCACTTCCCACTGACATTACACCTTCCTTCCCCAGTTCAACATGGGCGAGTACGTGTGGCGCTCCTACGCCGACACGGAGCGCGAGGCCCTACAACTGTCTCGCGGGCTGCGCGAGGCCGGAGTGCCCCCCCGGCAGAGCGTCGTCATGTTCGCCGAGACGCGCGCCGAGTGGATGATCGCCGCGCACGCCTGCTTCAAGCAGAGCATCCCCGGTGAGTTAAAGAGAGAGTAAAAGAGAAAGTAGATGGCCATAAGGATCTACAAAACCAAGTGACAGTCAAATCAGGCGTATTGTAGGTTAATTTACATCAGTTTTACCTATGCGCAGATCAAGGCATTTCTAAGCCCCCTTGGACGTGCAGGGCGCTTGCGCATGCGCTGACGGTAGACCGTCAGTTTTAGCATTGACGCGGTCCAACTGGCCTCCGCTGCTTCGAACGGAGCGAGGCCGTTATTATTCTGAATCTCTTACCAACTTCAAACTTCCTTCAAGGGCTTAGCATAGCCGCTATTTTGAGCTTATACCTCATCTAGCCCCACACTCACCTAACCCCCCCTATCCCACCACAGTGGTAACAATCTACGCGACGCTGGGCGACGAGGCGATCGCGCACGGCATCAACGAGACGGAGGTGGGCACCGTCATCACCACACACGACCTGCTGCCCAAGTTCCGCAAGATACTCGCAAACACGCCCAAGGTATGTGGTCAACTGTATGATAATTTTTATACTTTTTTGCACACAATAAAACATAAGTTAAGTATATACTTAACTTATGTTTTATTTTGGAAGATATCATCCAGACAACCGTTGTAGACACAGAGTATACACTACTAATTATGCCACTTTTTGGAGCAAGAGGTCCGCTTCGCTTTATGAAGCTTTCCTGTTGGAATTTAGAGATAAAAAGTAGCCTATAATATGTTAATCCAGGGTGTCAGCTTCCTACATACCAAATTTTATGATAAACATGTGTAACAAACATTATTACTCGCAATCTTTCGCGCTTATAAAGTGAATAGGATTGAAAAGTAAACAGACCATTTCTTGCTCCTAAAACCCATTGATCTGGTAGATAAATCTCACACTGTGGCATATCTATTTATTGGATTTCATATCAATGGAATTATAAAAGCAAACACTCCTATTCACAATACTAGTACAACAAAAGTGGTGTCTAGTTCGACCCAGCATAATATGCTTCCTGTTTTATATAACTTGCTACACTATGTATAACCCTCATGTTCCGTCTTCCAGGTGACAACAATCATCTACATGGAGGACCAGCTGAAGACCACGGACACCACCGGCTTCAAGGAGGGCGTGCGCATCCTGGCTTACAAGGAGGTGCTCAAGATGGGACAGAACTCCAAGTTCGGTATGTTGTAGACTTATTGTTACTATGTCGGTGACATACACAAAAGCTATACTAGGGTGGTCACCGTGGGTGGTGAAATGACGTGACATTTAACTAGGTACGAGTATATGGTTCAAATGATGCTCTACTGTCATGGTCAGTCAACGATGCTAATTTGACTGGCAAATATTGTAACCACTGTGCCAAAACGTAATATTTAGCGAGTATTAACCTGGAAACTCTAAGAAGCGTAGATTTCAATATTGCAGTTGCAAATCTATATCTGTCTTTTGAGTTTGACACTACAAATTTACTTACTATCATTATATAAAGAAAACATTTCTCTTTCCCACAGAGCCCGTCCCCCCCTCCCCCGACGACATCGCGATCATCATGTACACATCAGGCTCGACGGGCGTGCCCAAGGGCGTCCAACTGTCGCACCGCAACATGCTGGCCACGCTCAAGTCCTTCGCGGACGCCGTGCCGATACGTGACGGGGATTTGCTGATGGGCTTCCTGCCGCTCGCGCACGTGTTCGAGTTGCTGGCCGAGACGCTGTGCCTGCTGGCCGGTGAGTGCGTGTGTGTGTGTGTGTGTGTATGTGGGGCCTCTCCCAGTATGAGCCAAAACATTCTCTTCGTCCTTCCAAATGCAACCAGCACCAGCTACAGAATTATAATTGACATTAGTTGTATGTATATAAATGTCACTGCATTCGCAAGATAATTAAGAAACCCTCCATTGATAGTGGTGCCCCCTATAAACCGCTTCATCAAACGTATATCGCCATCTACATACCGCTTACAAAGGAATCTTCTTCAAAATATGTACTAAATAATCATATATCTCTGTACAGGTGTCCCGATCGGCTACTCCACCCCACTGACCATGCTGGACTCTTCCTCCAAGATCATGAAGGGCACCAAGGGAGACGCCACCATCCTGCGACCCACCTGCATCACCACCGTACCGGTCAGTATTGGCTTTTAATAGCTTGGTCTTATATGGGTTAGGATACGTGCGACAAAACCTAAAATATTGTTATCTCACCTCGTGCGTCCCTAAGAGCAAATGTGACTTAAAAATTTGCCACAGCTAATTAATTGCGCTTGCCATCACAACGGCTTCGCTAAATAACTGAATCCCACCACCACTATTTTTCCAATTCCACTAGCTACAGCTTTCTGATGTGTTATTAACAACACGTTACTTACAAATCCACGCTCAAACGTAATTCCACACCATCAATCTAAACCCCCCATCCCTATTCCAGTTGATAATGGACCGCATCTGCAAGGGCATCACGGACAAGGTGACCCGCAGCGGCCCGCTGGCCAGCGCCTTCTTCAAGTGGGCCTACACGTACAAGGAGACCTGGATGCGTAGGGGTTACGACACGCCGTTCTTGAACAGATTCGTGAGTGTTTGTTTTACTATTTCTACATCTTTACATCTTTAAATTATTGCTATTTAAGAAATTTAACACCAAACTGCAATGCAAATCGCAAAAACGTCTTACTCACACGCGCAGGTATTTTATATCGACGTAGGTAGGTTTTATTCGTAGTTTTCTGTATAATCATAAAAAAAACATGCTAATAAAATCTTAAGAAAATCGATAATTCGTTGTATTTACAACTTTTAAATGTGATAGGTATGTCAAAGGATTTGATAAACATACCAAATCCTAAAGCCAGTCGATTTTATTCCGTACCTACCTCATTTTTTTCAACTGAAGAGTTTGAACTATGCAGTAGTGACTGAAGGTTCTCATTATTTCGATCTTTCAAATTATTCTTTATATCCACCTAACAATACAGTCGTAAAACCCTGTTATCCCCCTACAGATATTCGCCAAGATCTCGTCCTTACTCGGCGGCAACATCCGGCTGATGATCAGCGGCGGCGCGCCGCTGTCGCCCGACACCCACACACAGATCCGCATCTGTCTGTCGTGTGACGTCATCGCCGGCTACGGACTCACCGAGACCACCTCCGCCGCCACCGTCATGGACGCGCACGACAGGTGACTCACTCACACACACACACACACACACACACACACACACACACACACACACACACACTCACTGTGACGTCATCGCCGGCTACGGACTCACCGAGAACACCTCCGCCGCCACCGTCATGGACGCGCACGACAGGTGACTCACTCACACACACACACACACACACACACACACACACACACACACTGTGACGTCATCGCCGGCTACGGACTCACCGAGACCACCTCCGCCGCCACCGTCATGGACGCGCACGACAGGTGACTCACTCACTCACACACACACACACACACACACACACACACACACACACACACACACACACACACACACACACACACACACACACACACGCACACACACACACTGTGACGTCATCGCCGGCTACGGACTCTTTGTCTCCATAACCTACAGTGAGACCACACAACAGCCTTAGCACCAAAAAACTATAACAATAAACGATTAACGATAGAGGGACATGGCGATCACTATACACTAATTAAGTAATTAAGTATACATACAATAATGAGTATACATTGCGTTTCGTTAATCATATTCTTTTTTGTACTCAGGTCGACTGGCCGCGTGGGCGCCCCCACTACCGGCACGGACATCAAGCTAGTGAACTGGGAGGAAGGAAACTACCGCGTCACCAACAAACCATTCCCACAGGTGAGTCCACTCAATAACAACTGACAAACAATGATAAATTATGTAAAGAGTATTCCCCTTATTGTTCATGAATGGTTCTACCTATTATAACCTATATTTGATCAATATCAGTGACGCTGAGCGGTTCCGTATTATCAATAATAAAAAATATTTGTACATAGTACTCATGTGAGCCGTATGTCGTTTTGGAATGAACACAGTAGCACTTTGGAATGCAGATTCCCTCACGATGTTTTCCTGTAAAACACTATGAACAAACTAATGATTCCTTTGTAATGTTCATCTTCATAAACTGACAAATATAAATAAGTCTCAAGGCGGGATCATATGGTATAAACTAGAGATGCCACGAATATTCGGCAAGTATTCGGTATTCGGCCTATTCGGCCAGTTTTTTCAGTATTCGGTATTCGGCCGAATAGTAAGTAGTATTCGGCCGAATACCGAATACTTAAAAAAAGTAGCAAATACTCGTATCTTACAAGAGGGAATAAAAAAAACAATTTCATCGAAACATTGAACTATCAAACAATCATTAATTGCGAAAACCTGAATACAACATCAGTATTTTTTATATTTAAAATAATTAAAGGCAAATTGTGTTGAATAAAGACAAGTTCATCGGCATTTGTTCGTAAGAGACGATTGCGCTTTTCTTCATAAAATGTACAATACTGAGACACAGGTATTTTTTTTACAAAATATATAAGGTTTGGCTACTGATTCGAGTTGGTTGACCACCATTTGTACGGATCTGCCGTAAGATTAAGAAGAACTCTCTTTAAATAAAACTTCAACTTATTGAATTATACCGGATCACCCGCCGAATATTCGGTGGCCGAATATTCGGTATTCGGCTGAGAGCGCCGGCCGAATATTCGGTATTCGGTATTCGGCCAAATCACTATTCGTGGCAACACTAGTATAAACCTGTGTAAAGCTGTCTGTGCTATATGAAGCTGACTGCACACTACACGTCTAACCCTCCCCCTCTTCTCCCACAGGGCGAGGTAGTAATCGGCGGCGACAGCGTGGCGGAGGGCTACTACAAGAACCCGGAGAAGACTCGCGAGGAGTTCCTCGAGGCCGACGGCCGCCGCTGGTTCCGCAGCGGGGATATAGCTGAGCTGCATCATGACGGCTGCTTGAAGATAATCGGTGAGATATTTACTACTATAAGAATTAAGAACCCGGACAAGACGTGCTTATTCCATTTCACGGGGAAAGACATCTGGTACAAACAAAAACTACCCTTATTCGAATGTAATAAGGGTTCTGTCAGATGTCTTTCCCTGTGAAACAAGGTATAGGAGTTCCTCGAGGCCAACGGCCGCCGCTGGTTCCCCAGTGGGGATATAGCTGAGCTGCATCACGACGGCTGCTTGAAGATTATTGGTGAGATGTTAACTACTACACTCACGGGCAATGAAAAGGTTCCACTGTGAAAAGCACCAAATTACTCTTAAACGGAAAAGGCTAGCTTAATGACGCTTTCTGCAACATTGAAGTACATTTAAAATAGCATCAGGATATTACCAACTAAAAACGTGTGTCGTTTGGTGTTGGCATTTTGTGGAACTATTTCATTGCCCGTGAGTGTATAAGAACCCGCACAAGACGTGCGAGGAGTTCCTCGAGGCCGACGGCCGCCGCTGGTTCCGCAGCGGAGATATTGCTGAGCTGCATCATGATGGCGGCTTGAAGATTATTGGTGAGAAATTAACTAATATTTTATCGACGATCTCTGCAAATGAGAGTCCCCTTGTGTTCAATTTCGTGGCTAAACAAATCTTCTAAGCGGAAAATTAGATTAGATAGAGACTCAATATGTCGTATACCAACGCTTACTCAACAAACTTTCACTTTTGCCTGAGTGGTCTAAATCTGGCTAGATAGGCACATAGAAAATGTGTCTTTTGTTAAAATGAAGATTATCAATATTGTTAAAACAGTCAGATTAGGGCTGCAGTCAACCTGTTACGTCGCAATATGTTTTTTCCGTTTGCCGAATAACCAACTCCATACACGTAACCACGTTCACCACACACCACTAACTTGCCCCATTCCCCCGCAGACCGCAAGAAGGACCTGGTGAAGCTGCAGGCCGGCGAGTACGTGTCGCTGGGCAAGGTGGAGGCGGAGCTGAAGACGTGCCCCGTGGTCGAGAACATCTGCGTGTACGGGGACAGCAGCAAGAACCACACCGTGGCGCTGCTCGTGCCCAACCCGCAGGTAGGCAGGGGTGGCCAAGTCGTAGGGGGGCAGGGGTGGCCAACTCGTTGGGAGGCAGGGGTGTCATACCCACAGGGGGCAGGGGTGTCTAATCCGCAAATAAAGTGGCCTTCCTGGTGCCGGCTACATGTCAGTGTCAGGCTCAAGTGGCGCTTCAATCGTTTTTATTTTTGGAATAAAAAAAATATTTTGATGAACTCTTTGTCACTCATTTCTTCGGTCTTAGGAGAACGGAGCAAAGAAACTCCTAAATACGTATCTCAAAATGCCTGTTAGTTATTTCAATAAATATCAGTATCTAGAAGTGAAAGAAGTATGTCAGGATCCTGGCACGTGGAGGTCCATAGTCTCTTCCTTCCCCTCAGGCGTGAGCATATACATATATGTTTGTATGTATTAATATCTGATCTTTCTCTACAGCACCTGAGCGACTTGGCGGCGCGCGTGGGCGTGGCGGGGCTGAGCTTCGAGCAGCTCTGCGAGAGCGAGGCCGTCGAGAAGGCCGTCGTCAAGGAGCTGGCTGATCACGCGCGCAAGTGTACGTATTGGACTTTACTGTTTCTAACATCTGAATTTCATCAATCTTCGGCCGTTAGGGCGCCTTCAAATTAGTCGCTAAGTGTCGCGCGGCTGCAGCGCTGCTGCAGCGCTGCTGTCTAAATTCCATATAAATTTGTTAACGCGCGACTGCAGCGCTGCTGAGGCGCTGCAGTCGCGCATCTTTTAAATTACAAAATTTATATGGATTTTGACAGCAGCCGCGCGACAATTAGCGACTAATTTGAAGGCGCCCTTAAACCAACTGCCAGATTTCATAATCTATGGCGATAACCATCGACAGTGGCCTAATTTCTGATGCGATTCCTGGCGGCCGACTGGTCTAGTGATTAGTGACCCTGACTGCTATGCCGAAGGTTCCGGGTTCGATTCCCGGCTGAGGCAGATATTTATTTAAAAACAGATATTTGTGCTCGGGTCTTTGGTGTTCATATTTATGTTTAAATTATATCTATTTATATTTGTGCAGATACAATCAGCTGTCAATTCATGTGGACACAGTTTCGAGTGACATAAATGTAAATCTTTTCAATATACAAAAAAAATTGCCACTCTTTTGGATAGCCCTATGTCCAGCAAAATCCATTTTCTTGCTGATGATGATCACAACAAGTGATTAAGTTATGTATAAAAAAAAATAACTACAACTAGGTTTTATTCCCTGCAGGTGGCCTAGAAAGGTTCGAGGTGCCGACGGCGGTGAAGCTGTGCACGGAGGTGTGGTCGCCCGACATGGGGCTGGTGACGGCCGCCTTCAAGATCAAGCGGAAAGACATCCAGGACCGCTACAAGGAGGACATCAAGCGCATGTACGCCTCGTGAGGATGCGTCAAGTACTAGCGGCCGACGACGGGTTAACTGATCATGCAGATGTGTTCGGACTATCTTGTCTGTGTAAGGCAGGCTAGTTCGTTTAGTTTTTTAACTTCTACATCATGTACTTTGGGAGAATTTTGCCTAGAATTTGTTCATTGGTGTTTCAAGTTTTCAACGTTAACTCTACATATAGTAACATATAGCATAGCAAACTAACTGGCATCTGTGTGTCGAACTGTGAACCCCGTCTGCCGCAGAATGAACGTCGCCAATGGTCGCAGCCACAGTGTAAATGTAGGTATTATGGAATGTAGATTTATATTTTGTAAATTATTTATGAACGGAATACCTAATGTTCTCTGAAACTTGTCGTTTAAATTAGAATACTGAGATTAGGCCTGAGAGATGAAGTTTTATAGGTATATTTGTATATTGAGCACATCACAGTTAGACATGTAACCCTGTTATTCGATTACGTACTTTGTATGCCAAACAAAAAAATACTACTTCATTATCAGATATTCAGTCAAATATTAAAATCTTTTGAGCTAAATAGCGTGTATTTAAAATAGCATTTTTAAATAAATTCGAAATCATTATAAATTGGTGTTTGTAAATATTTGTCTAAAATTATTAGTTAGTAATTGAATTGAGCGGAAGTGTGAGTGAGTGCGTGAGTACTGAGTACATTGTGTAGTACTGAGTACAAGTCTGTCTAGAACCGAGCGTCAGTCTCTTGTGCTCATCACGAGATTCTTATTTTAATTGAATGTTTTAAAATAAAACTAGAGATCTGATTACATCGATGCGTTGCGGTTTTTATTTTATTAATTGATGAGGTTTGGGATGTATCGTAGATATTGACCTCTAGGTGTCTGCAGAATAGTCGTTCAGAACAATTTAATCTGTCCTATGGAACTTAATACCAATGAAGTTTACTTATTATTGTAGAAGTTATCTGTTCGCCGCCGGTCGGTGGCCGCGGCGCGTGCACATTATGTAAAATCGAGTTTTAGTTTCAAAACGCGTTTTATTTGTGTAAACAGAGCCTTGTTAGCCTATGTAATTTTATTTAGTAACTTTCACAGGACGGAAACGGCATAAGTTAATTGTTTTCTAGTACTTAGGGGGGTCGGGGTAAACCACTATTTTATATAATTTTGTATTAGTGAAATGCAATAAATAGAATTGTCAATTTCGTTTGTGAAATTACGCATTTGATGCGGCGCAGTGCATGCATAATTGATTAGCCAAATTGTTTGTTTTTCATTATAATATGTTTAGAGGCGAGCCGGTCCCGAGCTTGCATTGATATGAAGAATCTTTCCTTCTATACAAGTCAATGCATCGCGGGAGCACTATGTTTTGTTACTTAGTTTTAAAGTGCGATCATGTCTGGTAATTTTATATTCAGCGTCCTTTGTTTCCGCATTTTGCTGAGCATTTACTGTATCTATAACTTCGCTTCGATTCCACATTACTTATATAACATATAGCAGCAATAGAATATTCTCTGTAGGTACGGGGTACCTAACTGTAACGATAAATTCCATAAATGTATTTATTAAATGTGAAATGCGTATCGTATGTGTTACTAGGTACTTAGTAACAACATATTTTTCGATGTTATTCACTGTAAATTAATTATTATAATAATGTTATTAGTAATTTTGCTCAGTTTATGTGACTGCATTTTATTTTTTTGTTTGCAATTCTCTAAAGATATTACTGAAAACCAATTTTGTATTATTTATTCAATAAATGTTAATAAAATCATATTTTAGTCGTTTTTATAGTAACTTACCAACCACTGCTAGGGGGTGTTTATGCAACCTCTCAAGCTATTATAACTCCTAATGAACCCTCATCATCAAATCACATCATCAGTCAACAATCGTTGACTATAAGACACTACAGAGTGGAAAAAAAGGGTCTTGGAGGGGAAGTATCTTAAATCCTTTAGGTAGCTTATTTCGCTGAAAGAAAACATTAGAATTGAATAATTAATATTTATTTTTGTCGTCGGTTTTGCAAGGTACTTACAGTTACAGTATTTGTTAAATAAATACCTAAGGTACCAACTTTTACACCATAATACAGTCAATATAATTGTAATAACAACTTCTCTTAAGAGCAATTAAATTTCATGAAGGTAATGGGCTACTGCAATGGTTTTCGTCTTGAGAAAGTATGTATATACATATACAGTCACCAGGCATTGTCTACAATAAAATCTAAATACATAATAGAAACTTTTGCCGCTTACATCCTCATACGTATCAGTACTAAACCTAGTTTCCATCCCGCGTATCATCATCACCAGCAGTGAGCAGTCTAGTTGGAGGGCATCTTGCAGAGGTGCCGCAGCTGCATGATCTTGATGTCGTCGGCGCCGAACTTGACGACGCCCTCCTGGTTCTCGATGGAGATGAGCGTGCCGGTGGCCTCGCGGTCCTCGCCCGCCACCACCTTCACGCGGTCGTTGCGCTGCGGCACCACGGGCTCCAGCGCCGCGGCCGGGAGCGACACCACGCGGTCCTCGCCCGGCAGGTACACCGCGCACGAGCCGCCCGACAGCCCGCGCACCACGCCCAGCTGCCCCGCCAGCGCCTCGCCCCCCGCCCCGCCCCCGCGCACGCGCACCTCCACCTCGGTCGTGTGCCAGTCCAGCGGCGCCTCGGCCCCGCCGGCGTAGGGCGAGCGCGGCGAGTAGCCGCCCGGCGACGGCGTGTAGCCCGCCTGGTAGCCGGGCGACGGCGACGGCTGGTAGGGGCTGTACGTGTGGTCCGAGCCGTACATGGTGCCCGGCGTCTGCGGGGTGAAGGGGCCGGGCGGGTAGGCGCCGGCGGACGGGTCGTAGCCGGGCGAGGGCGCGTCGTCCAGCCAGTCGGCGGGGCGCGCGGGCGTGGCGGCCGCCGCCGGGTCCCACGCGCCGTGCGCCGGCGTGCGCGACCCGTCGTGCGACGGCGTGGCCGAGCCGTAGTGCGGCGTGCGGTTCCCGATGTCGTAGATGGGCGTCTGCGAGCCGTGCATGGGCGTCTTGATGCCCGTGTCGCGGTACGTGGGCGTGCCCTGGCCGGGCGCGGGCGTGCGGCCCGGCGTGCGCAGCGCCGCCCCCGCGCCCCGCCCGCCCCCCGCGCCCGCGATGTGCCCGCGGTCCACGCTGATGGTCTGGCACGTGGAATGCAGCTCCACGCGCGCCGTGGACCCCGTGGCGTCCTTGACGATGCCCACGTTGCCCTTGTACGGGCCGCCTGTGATCTTGATGGTCTGTCCGATGAGCTCGCGGTCGCGCGCGGGCCCGCGTCCCCCGCCGCGCCCCCCGCCCCCGCGGCCCCCGGGGGTCATGCCGCCGCGGCCGGGGTGCGGGGACTGGATGCGCGGCGACATGAAGCCCAGGCCGGGCGCCGCCGGCTGCTTGCTGCCGCCCGCCAGCTGCAGGTGGCGCGTCTTGCACACGAACACGCCGCCGTTGTCCAGGTACATGCGCGACTGCAGGAAGGCGTAGTTGCGGTACAGGTGCTTGACCTCGCCGCTGCGGCCGGCGTGCGGCCCGTCGATCACCTTCACCACGTCCTTCTTCTGGATGGTGTTCTGCTCCGAGTCCAGCGCCACGGTGAAGCGGTTCTCGCGGCGCTTGCTGAGCGCCTGCGGCTTCACCTCCAGCACCTTGCCCTGCACGCCCAGCACGTGGAAGCTCTCCTTCTCCAGGCGCACGATGACGCCCACGGTCTGTGCGTCCAGCTGCACCAGGTCGCCCCACTGGAAGTGGCCCAGCGAGTCCACGCCCGTGGCCATGTCGGAGCACAGCTGCAGGTCGCGCGGCAGCACCTCCAGCTCGTGCATGGTGAGATCGGACACGAGCACGGCGCGGCCCGGCTCCACGCGCACCACCAGCCCCGTGTCGCCCTCGTAGCGGCCCGCCAGCACCTTCACGTGGTCGCCCTGCTTGAAGTACTTGCGCAGCTCGCTCGGCTTGAACACGAGCGGGTCCTTGAGCGCGTCGTGGCGCGGCATGACGGTGATCATGGCGCCGTCGATGGCCACGATGCGCGCCTGCAGGTTGGCCAGGTCGCCGGCGCACACCTCCACGTTGTCGCCCATGCTGAAGGAGTGCAGCGCGCCGGGGTCGCCGCGCGCGGGCGCCGCCAGCTCGATGTCCACGCCCTCGGGCTGCTCCTCGAAGCGCTCCAGCTCGCCCAGCGACGGCCGCACGCCCTCCGCCAGGATGGCCGACATCGTGAAGTTCTTGTACAGGAAGCCCTTGCGCGAGTAGCGGTTGCCCTCGAAGATGAGGAAGTCCCCGTCGGAGGTGACCTCGCCGCCGATGGCGCGGATGGCCTCCGGGTCGAAGGGCTTGGCCGCGGGGCGCCGCTTCTTCTTGCGCTTGGCGGCCTCGGCCTCGCTCTGGCCGGTGCGCAGCGCGCCGCGCAGCCGCGTGTAGTCGATGCGCGGGAGAAGCTTCAGGTGCACCTGGTTCTGCGCCAGGTCCACGTAGTCCACCTGAGCGATGTCGTCCTTGTACAGCCCGCGCTTCAGCCGCACCCACTGCTTGGGCTTCAGCCCCGCCTGCTCCTTCACCACACGCAGCACGTCTGTCATCTCCTTGATGGGCACCATCTCCTGTTTCCAGATCCCTATCCGCAGCGTGCCCACGTTGTCTATTAGAGCTTTCACGTGCGTCTGCTTGTACGCCTCGATGTAAATGTACCCTTTCACACCCTCCGGCGCTACGACAGACTTAATCTGGAATGGTTCCTCAGAAAACTGATATGCAATAAACTTCCTCATCAGCAATAGCACTGTGGCCTTTTCTTCTCCAATTTTGCACTTGACCATCCATAAATTGGGGTCTTTAATACCGGGTAACAACGTCTGTTGCGTGATTTCGTCGGACATTTCCTCGCCTCCCTCACCAAAGTGTCTCAGGGCCGCCGACTCATCCGCATACTTGTTTCTCAAATACTCCTCGATCTCCTCCTCCTTCTGCGAGTCCCAGAGGCTGGTCCCGCGGCGGCGGCCCTCGATCTCGCGCGCGGTGGGGCCCACCTCGTCCACCTCGTTGCCCACGATGCCCATCTCCGCCGCGCCCTCCTCCCACTCCTCGTCCTCGTCCACCTCGTCGTCCACCTGCCGAGGAAATCATTATTAGGTCTGAATTTTAGTCTTGATCTGAACCTCTAGGTATACAAGCAGTATGATACTAATGGACAACATTTCAAAAAACTAAAGCTGCTATAAATCGAAAACCATTTCGAGATTTAGCTCTAAAGGCCACAAAAAAAATGATTTTGTATTTTTTAGATGTATCATTTTCGAGAAAATCATAAAATAGTAAAAAAGTGCTGATGACGTCATGCATCAGGTGCGATGCATTTTGATGATCAAAGCCTATAGATTTAAAAACAAAGTAACTGTCACTTTCATTTTTGATTGACGTTGACGTTTTATCGTGACGTTGTTGTTTATTTGGGTCATTTTCATTAATTCTGTTCTGACACTTTCTGACTATTTTTTTATTTATTATTAAGAGATGACCTCTATATAATATGTCCCAGAGCATGCCACCGCCTACACAGCTGAAAAAATGCTTCTGCTTATTTTTTTACATGATAAGTACCTACTTTCCATCATCAGAAATATCAAGGTCATTTCAAACTTCTGTTAACTGTCAAGTGCAAGCAACATCAGTGCTGCTTTTATTTGATTAAAAAAGTGTTAAATGGAACTGTAAAGTGATAAAAACAACTTAAATAGTTAAAGTTACCTGTGTAGTGCTATGGAAAGTGTTATCCCAACATAATATCCACAAATACTACAGATAAACAGTGATCAAAATAGACCAGTGACATTTACAAACTGACAATTATTTTTCTACCCTCAAAAATTTATAAGTTAGGGTTGCCAGCAATTAATAATTCCTACCAATCCAGTAGATTAACTGGGGGGTCCTGATCATGCCTCCACCCAAAGTACTTCTAAAGACAGCAATAAAATGACCACTGAACCTCAAAAGAAGAAGATGATACAACAAATATTTCATCCCAGCCTATTTGTTAAAGAAAGTGTGAACTCTGAAATCATGGAAGATGAAATTAACGATGAATCATCTGAACATCCCCAGTGGCAAAGGGTACCCGTACTTAGGACCAATAAAAAGAGGAAGTTTGCGGAATCCCCATCCCCACCAGCAAATACAAGCAATAGATATTTAACTCTACCACTAGATGCCGCGGAAGGCGAACTACCAAAACGTGAGAATAAGCCACCTCCTTTGTTACTATATGGAGTGGAAGATGTCAATAAACTTGTCAGTACCATAGAAAGTGTTTTGAAAAAAACAGACTATGCAATAAAAATTGTATCAAAAAATCAACTGCGTGTCACCTGCAACTCTATTGATGCTTATAAAACATTGATGGTCCTTGTGAGAGAGCAGAATATGATTGGACATACTTTTACACCCAAAGCGGAGAGATGCTATCGCATAGTTATTAAAAATCTTCATCACACCACACCAATAGAAGCTATAAAAGAAGCAATAGAAAACACAGGAAATATAGTCAGGGGAGAGATCATCAACGCTCGGGTTGGTCCAAATAAAAGACCATCGACCACCTTCTTTGTTAACCTGGAACCCAGCACCAAGAACAAAGAAGTAAAGAATATTAAGTACATCTTTCACACCGCAGTCAAGATTGAAGACCCCATAAAACGCAGTACTGTGGTGCAATGCATGAGATGCCAGCAATATGGACACACAAAAAACAACTGCCTCAAGCCATACCGTTGCGTTAGATGTGCTGAATCCCACAAAACTAGTGACTGTCCAAATAAAGACAAGAATACTCCAGCAAAATGTGCTCTCTGTTTGGGAACTCATCCTGCAAACTACAAAGGCTGTGAGGTTTATCAACAAATCCACAAACGCAAGGCAACCCGAGCAAAAACTGTGCCAATTTACCAGCAAAGTACGAGTAATAATGACAAAAAAGTAGAGGAACAAGTACTAAATATTGAACTAAGTCCTAAACCGGGAAATACTAAAACATTCGCTGAAGCCACCAAAGGAAAAGAAACCAACAAACCAAATGAGACTGAGCCAATAAAAATCATGCAAAAACTTCTAATAGAGCAAACAAAGAAAATGGATATACTCCTGGAACAAATAACGTCCCTCGTTGGGCTTATGTCAACGCTAATAACTAAATTTATAAAATGAATACTCTCAAGATCGCCACCTGGAACATAGATGGTTTGTCTGCGAAGATCAAAGAAGCTGAAGTCCTAATAAATGAACACAAACTAGATATTCTTCTAATATCAGAAACGCACTTGACTAATAAAAATCAAATAAGAATTCCTAACTATAATATCTATACTACTAATCATCCAGATGGAACTGCTCATGGAGGAACAGCTGTGATCATAAGATCATCTATAAGTCATCATGAACTCCCACATTTTCGAAGCCATCATATTCAAGCCACTACTATTTCTGTACAGGACAAAAATGGAAACTTTAATGTATCATCTGTGTATTGCCAACCAAAGCCAAAAATCAACAAAGATATGTTCTCACAATTCTTCCAGACGCTTGGCAAGCGGTTCATAGCTGGGGGTGACTGGAACGCCAAACATATACACTGGGGCTCAAGATTAACTACCACACGAGGAAAAGAATTGAAAGCATGTCTAGATATGAAACATCTGGTTACACTTTCTACAGCTGAACCAACCCACTGGCCGGGAGATCCTAAAAAGCTGCCAGATACCATTGACTTCTTTATAACGGCAGGGCTATCGAGACTAAACTTTCAAATTGAATCATGCCTGGACGGCTCGTCAAATCATGTTCCAGTTATACTAACAATGAGTGCACTTGTTATGCATAGAGAAAACCGAAATTATATCTATAACAAACACACTGACTGGAACTCCTTTCGGGACTTAGTGGAAACAAAGCTCGACCTAAAAATCTGTCTTAAAACACCTGACGACATTGAAGACGCCGCCTTGAATTTTTTCCATATAATTCAAGAAGCTTGCTGGATGTGTACACCATATCATGTAACGACACAGAAAAATAAACCTGTTCCACAAGAAATCAGAGCTAAGATTTTAGAAAAAAGAAAGCTGCGCCGTATTTGGCAAACAAGTCGCCATCCAGCAGACAAATCTAAATTAAATAAAGCTATTGTTGAATTAAAACAAATTATTCAGAACTGCTCAAATGAACTCCTACAAACTCAACTTGAAGGACTAAGTGCAACTAAATCCACTAACTATTCTCTCTGGAAAGTAACTAAACAACATGACCGCCCCCAAAAATCTAAACCGCCACTAAAACATTCTACACTTGGATGGGTGAGAAGTAGTCAAGAAAAAGCTGAAGCCTTTGCAAAGCACCTTGCTGTGGTCTTCACACCAAATGCAGCATCTTCAGATTCAGAGGATAAAGATATAAACCTAGTGATGAGTCAAGACTTCCAGCTTGACATGCCGCTGAAACACACAAGCCCAAAGGAAATAGCTCAGCAAATATACAGACTGGAAAATGGAAAATCTCCTGGCTTTGACAAAATTGATAAGAAAATATTGACTGAACTACCCCGAAAAGGAATAATTTACCTTACAGCCTTGTTCAATGCTGTTATCCGAACTGGATATTTCCCATCTGTTTGGAAGATAGCTGAAATCACAATGATTCACAAAGACGGCAAACCTCCAAATGAGATTACATCATACAGACCAATCAGTCTCCTACCAGTGGTATCAAAACTTTTTGAAAAAGTAATCCTGCGAAGGATAACTCCTGTCCTTACTGAACGATCAGTGATACCCAAGCACCAGTTTGGCTTCAGAAAACAGCATGCTACTACTGAGCAAGTCCACAGAGTCTGTAGTACCATCAGATGTGCTCTTGAAGAAAAAGAATACTGTGCAGCAGCTTTTCTTGACGTCCAGCAGGCGTTTGATCGAGTATGGCACACTGGACTGCTGTGTAAGATAAAAATGCTCCTGCCGCACTCATTCTTCCACATTATAAAATCTTACATTGAGGATAGAATTTTCTACGTAAAGGAAGAAGACAGTATGTCCCAGTTTTATGAGATAAATGCGGGAGTTCCTCAAGGATCTGTGCTTGGCCCAATACTTTACTCAATATTTACATCAGATCTCCCTCAAAGTAAAGGTGTTACGACAGCAACGTATGCGGATGATACGGCAATTCTGGCAAGTGATAAAATCCCTGAAAAGGCTTCACTTAATCTGCAAGAAAGTCTGAATGATATTCACAAGTGGCTTGAAAAGTGGCGAATTAGAGCTAGTGCAACAAAATCAGTGCAGATTACATTCACACTACGCAAGGGAAACTGTCCTCCTGTAAAACTTGGAGAAACGGAGCTACCACACCATGACACAGTTAAATATCTCGGAATGCATCTTGATCGTAGACTAACCTGGCAGAAACACCTGAAGACTAAGAGAGACGAAATCAATCTGAAATATAGGAATCTGAATTGGCTTCTTGGAAGAAACTCTAGGCTCTCAGTGGAAAACAAATTGCTTGTCTATAAAACAGTGCTAAAACCTGTATGGTCGTATGGAATCCAGCTCTGGGGTAGCGCAGCCATCTCCAATGTAAACATCATTCAGAGGGTACAGAATGCCATCTTGAGGGCAATTGGCAAGGCCCCCTGGTTTATAAGGATCAGCGAACTACATGAGCACTTGGGGATACCTACAGTAGCTGAAGAAATTCGCACTCAGGCTGGATCTTATAGAAACCGTCTCTGTAACCACCCGAACGAACTAGCTGCTCAGCTGACTACACCAAACTTCCAGCGTCGTTTGAAGAGAAGGGAACCTATGGAGCTAGCACACTCCTAGCGATGAAATAAAGAGGGGTCCCCACTGGGGGACTCTTTTCAATGCCACTAAACTTAGAAAAAATCTGCTCATAGTTCTGGGACTGATTGCAGATACAATGGAAAATGAAAAAAAAAAAAAAAAAAAAAAAAAAGAAATATCAAGGTCATTTGAAAATGACCCATTTGTTGGTTGGCATGTAAACAAAGTTTAAATCGTCACCTTAAATCGTAAACCGCCTAACTCCGCGCGATCAAATTTTACAGGAGACAAAAAAAACTGTTTATTTTGTACTTCTACTTAGGATACCCCCTAATGTTTTTTTGTTACTAGAATAAAAAAGTGGTTGCGAATTCAACGGCGTTATGAAAAATTTGCTATTTTTATCGCTTTATACATAAAATGGACTTACGATCTTTTCCCAATCTCTATGTGAATACTATTATTGGAGATACGTGTTTTTCCTGGAAATACGAGTTTTTCGGACTACGATTATGTAAAATACTTTTCTCTTTGATGGACTTACGCTATTCAAATATAGATAAATCTCCCTACCTTTTCCTATTACTTCGAATTTCGAGTATTATTGATGTACTTAATAAAATGATTATGTAATCAGCAATCATCTTTATAAGCAGTAGAAAACATAAATCAGTACTAGGCAGGCTGCGTCCATGCTCCCGCTGTCGCCGTTGAAACCCTGGTGGTAACCTGGTGGCGGTACGCTGTGATCATCATCTGACGAGCAAGAAGTGACGGATTGAAAGTAGGAACGGGGCGCTAAAGACTGTTCCTAGCCCCGATGGCATACCAGACCGTGTGTCTCCGCTGCTTGCCCTCAGAGCTGGTTTGTACAGACAGTTTATCTGTCTGTTGAACCGCAGCATGAGTGTAAGTGAGGTCTCCACTGACTGGAAAGAGTCCAAGTTAAAGCTCCTGAAGAAAGAAAGCAGTCCTGCAGATTCTTCTTCTGTGTACCAACCCATCCGACTGCTGTAAGAGGCTGACAAGCTCTTTAATTTAGTGTCACCCCCTGGCTGAACGGTCTTCACCTTTTGGATTGTCAGTTTGGCTTATGAAATGCACAATCGATAGCAGATACAATACAATACGTATAAGTAGAAGTACTTCTACGTTCGTTTGTCGGAGCAGGATGTGAACCACGGGGTGTTAGGTAGTTTAAACATGGTGTACGCGTTCAACTCTATACTTTGGGGAACCTTTAGGGCCACTCTTGAATACCATCTGTTGCCTTCCTACCTCCTGCAAATAGTCAGAGGTCCAACTGGTACATTAAGTACCCGATCAGAGAGAGTTTATTTTTGCTCGAGCAATTCGAGCCATATATGTATTAGGGTCTAGAATTTCATTAAGAGATACGTTTAAGGAAATAGGTATACTAACTGTTCCATGCCAATATATCTATGAAAATATTATGTATGTTCGTAAAAACTTAAATTCATTTAGTAAAGTAGGAGCCACTCACGGTATTGAGACCAGAAACAAAAAAAAAGTTGCTTTTCCCCACACTCAGACTTTCGAAAACAAACACATCATTCATGGGGAACTGTATACGTTTTTATAATAAACTAGCTGTTCCCGCGCGCTTCGCTTCGCCTTAAAATGTTTTCCCGTGGGAATTCCGGGATAAAAAGTAGCCTATGTTCTTTCCCAGGGTCTAGACCGTATGTATACCAAATTTCATTCAAATCCGTTCAGTAGTTTTGGCGTGAAAGAGTAACAGACAGACAGACAGACAGACAGACAGACAGACACAGTTACTTTCGCATTTATAATATTAGTTAGGATTAGGATTATCAAATGAAGCAATAAACCTTACTGAGCAAAAATTTAAGAATAATGTTAAAGCTACATTATGTAGTAAAGCTTACTATAGTATAAATGATTATTTAAACGACAAAAACGCGTGGTCTTGTCCACCTCAGCTAAGGCTATTGAAAAAATGAAATGGATATAGGTACTTAAGTAAAATTGTAGGTACTAGATATAAGTAAAAATTGTAATAGATTATAAGTAAAAAGTTGAAACGATGCTCGAGGAGTTTCTTTCGCCATTTCTTTCCTTCTCAATGACGGGGCCTTTGTGAAATGGTGGTAGATGACTATCGACAAATAATTGTAAAATTTTACGTCGATTAAACCATTTGAATTTGAATTTGCAGAAGGAGGTCAGTTGTGGAGTTTCACAGAGGTCGGTATTGGACAACTCTGCAATGGAACTTGGCATTCAACACTGTCCTGCAAATCAAGCTCGCAAACGGCATCAGCAGAATGCATTGTGCTAAATGCATTCTGCTGATGACACACAGAAGGTGGCTGAGAGAACATCCTTCGAGGATGACATCCCAAAGACGAAAGTGGCCTTGTTTGGCATAATCCACCACATAGGCCTTAAAACAGCGCTCCTCCTGACACCCTACAAATTCGTGTTAGTGATGTTCATATTGGTATAGAACGGCACATGTGCTACCCCAGCTTAGTCGTAGATAGTTGCTGGTCATTCGAGGATCATTTCAGGATGTTAGTTCCCCGGGTTCAAAAAGCAGTTGGTGATCTGTATGCCATGCAGTGCGCAGGCTACTTCCAAATCTGGGGGTCCTCGCAAATGAACCCCTCGCCTCTATACGGGTGCCGTGCAATCTATGGCCCTCCAAGGAGCACCTGTCTTGTCAAGTCGAAGAGAATGACTGTGATGGGACTGGTTGCAGAAGCCAAGGATTCGTCAGCAACGAGTTGCAGCAGCCGTCCTGTCTTGTTTGCAAAAAAAACTACATTAGTATGTTGAAGATGACTACGCGGTAAAGAAAGCCATGCACATCACAAGCCACATGGTGGTCCAATATCGAGAAGGAGATGAAAGCCCAAAACCTGACCACATCGACAACCCGGGATAGAATATCCTGGCGCGGAAGTACGAGGAGGCCCGACCCCAGCTAAACTGGCATGAGGGCAGGAGAAAGAAGAAGAAGATTAGTATGTTGTAGTTAAGTGCTGACTCCAACAAAAATATACAAAATAATTTGTTTACGCGTAACTTTTAATTTAAGAACATAATATTGCTAAAAAATAGCAAAATTTAACTATAAATTGTTCAGTAAGAATGTTAAGTACCTGCTATAATTTATTTATGTAGTATTAAAAACAAAGTCAAAAATATAGTTTTATTGCAAAAACGTACGTCCACTCCCACCTACATCGCTCATTGTATGGGAGTAGGAGGAGTTACGAGCTTTTATTGTTTAAAAATCATGACTTCGAGTTAGGAGGAAAACGAAAATTTAATTTGCTCAGAGCTAAGTTTTTTTATCGATTTACGAGTAATACGAAAAGATGCGCCTTGAAAAGACGCTTCTAATGATACCAAAAAGTCATTTTCGCCAAAAAGTGGAGTTAGGCGGTTTACGATTTAAGGTGACGAAATGTCACTTGTCAGTGTCATTTATGTTTTTTTTCGAGACTCAGGCAATAGACAAAAATAAAAATTGAGCCTAATATGTGACGTCACTTCCGGTTTTAAAATAATTAACTTTAAAGTTAAAAATAACATGCAAAAATTTATGTATATACAAAATAAAAAAATACGGGTCTACTAATTTTGTATAAACTTTCCCAATAACTAATAAAAATATAGGGTAAAGAAAATGAAATGTTGTCCATTGCATTTGTCTTTGTAGAAAACATAAAAGATAAGATGCATATTTGAATAGCTGGGACCTCACTGAGTCACTAGATTGTAGTGTTTCTGAAGAAGACATTTACCTATATGTATTATGTTCTGAACTGAATGTATAGCTGTGATTGGCTGATTTCAGAGAACTACTTTTTAGTGCAAATAAGGAAACCCCACTTTCCTAAATCATAAACTTGCCTATCACTGCCACTAGTTTGCATTATTCTATTGGAGAAAAGATCAGCCAGTCAAATTAGTGTCTTTGAATTTACATTACACATAGCTACACTTGGCACCTGTACATATTTTAGTCACCAAAACTCATGATTGCCTTACCTCAGCCTCATCAATAATGAAACCACCATATCGGCTGTCCTTTTTCCTCTTCTTCCTCAACTTCTCTTCCTCTTCATCTTCATCATACTCCTCCGAGTCCACCAGGTCCTCCCCCTCTGGCTCTTGTTCATCCTGAAATAAATATAAATGTTAACAAACTTGAGTGTTTTATTTATTTAGAATCTTTGATACCTATATGATGTAAATAACAATATAGGCTTCTTATTTAGTATCTAAATTACTTCAGTAATCAATGATTGTCAGACTGGAGGAAAGGAGAAATGGCCTTATTGCATATTATTCAGGCCAACCCTAATTTATTGTGGCTAGCATTGAAAATCTGTCTTAAAACAAGCGAACATTGTCAACAATGAATCAAGAATATGTGTCCCTTTTACATCTCTTATGAGGTTGTGAACACAGTCAATAGGTAGATGAGATTGGTAACTGATCTAACCTCAACCTCCTCATCTCCGGATGCTTCCTTTGCCTCATCATCTTTGTTGCGGCTGCCGCGGGACGCTGCTGACCCACTTCTGTAACATAAACACGTGTAACACGTTAGATAAAGAGCCAAACAATACATGATACTGTAGTGTAGTTTGTCAGAACAATAACATGCAGTTTTGTTATTTTTAAGAAGCCTATGGTTTGATTATGTCAGTATGTTTGTTCAACGACTAAAACAATGAAGAAAATTGAGTTGGATTAGTGGAAACATGGTTGAAATCCCTGAAAATAACCCAATTAAGGAGACTGATGTATGGTTGTTACCTTGAGCGTGAGCGCGAGCGTGACCGCGACCGGGACCGCGAGCGCGACCTGGAGCGGGAGCGCGACGGGCTGCGGCTCACGGACCTGGAGGCTGACCGCGAGCGAGACGCCGAGCGGGACCGCGCCGAGCGATTGGACCTCACGCTCCTTCGGGAACGGTTGGACGCCACACTGCCCGCGTCTGAACCGCTCCCGGAAAAATTACTGCCTTCCGAATCAGACATTATCACTATTTTCACCTATTACAAACACTGCAGTCACATTTATTTCATTATTTAATTAAGATTTGTTACAAAAGCGGCACGTCGACGCAACGACAGCAAAACCAAAATACAATTAATGATGCCATATGAAATAATTAATTTCGACCATTCTATAAATATTAAAATCCGAGTTGAACGTTATTATTCTAAAGTACCTACCTACCTAATTTCAAGTTGTGAAAATAGTTATCTTGAGTCCCATTTCATCATTCTAGATTCAACTATTCATCTATATATTATAAAAATGAATTTACATAATAATTGATAATCTTACGTGTTAGTGTTACTACCATTTTAGTATTTATTGGTTAATGCAACCCTAAAACTTTGAATATGGCGTAGTACGTTTCGATCTATGCAAAGTATGTACTAACATAGATTAAAATAATTAATTCTTAAATATACTGCTTTTAGGTAGTCAGCACCTAGCAAAGTAGTGAAAATTATTAGGTCTATGTTTGTAATGGTCTTATTGGGCTTTTGAAATAAACCGTATTGAGATAACATAATCTTCTGTCAAAAAGATCTTCATGAATGGAACGCAAAAAAAAGTTTTTTTTTTGTCTATTGATTCGTCGTCGATGCCCCACCGACTGATGTTAAAATTTTCATAAAAATCCCATTAGTTTTACAATACTGTGTGATTCTTCTAATGAAATTGTAAATTTAAGGCCACGAACAAGGTCGCGACGGATATTGCCAAACCACATCGTTCTCTCGAAGGCTGGTGTGGATCCTCGGTTCGGTGCACTTCTCCTTTCGCTGGAGGCTAGCTTTCGATCGGATTTTCTCACGTCCCATAGTAAACAATAGTTGGTTTTTGTGGTGCAGAGTGTTGTGTGTATCGATCTGGTGTGGTGGTCGTGAGTGGATGGTGTGCGGCAGCGCCGGGCGGTCGTGATGCAGGCGTGAGAGGGCGGACCCGCGCGGGTCATGTTGGAGACGCGCTCGGTGCGCGCCGCAGACTCGGTGTGGGCCAACAAGCCGCTGCCGGCGCCGCACGCCATGGCCAGCACCCGCCACGGGAAGGCGCAGGTACCTGCAGCACAAGGGAGCCTGCCCCCAGGCTGCTCTCCATCATACAGTCTCTCGACCAACATCTGTCAGTGTCCACCTACCTGCCCCCACACTACTTGCTACCAGACCTCCTTGACATAGAAACACTTTTTTTCTATATCAATTTGATTGGAATGATAAATTATTATTCATACTGGTTGCTATACTGCTTTCTATTTAAACAGACAACAATATTTGTTCAAGTCTCTCTTGACCTTTTATAAAATAAACAAATCCCCATACCAATGCTAACTCCGCCATCTAGCCAGCCTCATCATTTAATGAAAGTAGTCAACTCTTATAATTAGAACTTCCTGTTCAACAGTTACGGGTGCCAACAGCAACAATTTTTTTTCATGAGATCATGTAATATGGAATTAACTTTTTCTCAAGGCTTTTTATTTCTGATCACTTCATATTACTGAGGTGAATGACTGACTTCCTAGATATCTATTGTAATTATAGATTATAGTTATTATGACTGTGTTAAAAACTTATCTTTAGAACATTATGTAGATATGCCTAGCTTTCCAAACAAGACAAGACAGAAAAAATCAACATTATTATAAATACTAAAATTTGTATGGATGTTATTCATGAAATTTGGTATGCAGGAAGCTGATACACAGGACTATCACCTATGCTATTGCTGCTTGTACTTTTTACTTATACCAGAATTCCCATAGTTTATTTTTAAGGTATAGCCAAGCTTGTGGCAGTTAAGTGGTACAATAATCAATTAAACTTTAACATGCTCAAAACTTAGATTAGCACATTAGTACAAAAAATATGTAGGTATGTATTCCTACAGCCAATCATTATTTAAGAAATTTAAATTTATGGCTAGAATACCTACTAACACTTTCCACTAAATTCAAGAGGCCAAACACACCTCACCAAACCTCTTCACCTCCTTCCAGGATGACGTCTGCTACGTAGTAGCAAAGTACGACTATGCGGCCCAGGGGGCTCAGGAGCTGGACCTGCGCAAGAACGAGCGCTACCTGCTGCTGGACGACTCCAAGCACTGGTGGCGCGTGCAGAATGCTCGCAGCCAGTCCGGATACGTGCCCAGCAACTACGTCAAGAAGGAGAAGCCTTCTTTGTTTGATAGGTGAGAATCATGTGGTACTTATTATATTAAGACCACCCTGTAATTGCTGCCTTAAATTTAAAGCTGTAATTACCTTACAACTATACATATGTGTTACAGTAAAATTTGCAAAATAACATACTTACAATCATATAGCAAAATAGCACAGTCATATCTAAACGTAAAATATGCCAATTTCTAAATACTAATGATTATAAACATGGGTGCATTGTGAAATGAATGTATAATGATGTCATTTTCTTAATTAGCTTACAACGTAATTACAAAGACGATTACATCAGAATTTGCTCAAAATTCGAAGGAAGGTCATGAATGTTCATGCTACATTTAAAAGTTAACAGCCATATAGCATGAAATATCATTTTTACGCTATAATGTACTATTCTTATAGTTTTGAACTTGTGTAAATGTTTGCTTTTAGTTAAAATGTAACTTACTTTAACTTTCGCACTATGCTAGAAGCAACATTTTCAACACCACTTTGCAACTTGTAAGTAATTAAATATTACATAGGATACATTTAAAATTTATATTTTCGAGCTTGTTTTAAATAACTTTTAGCAGTATCAGTTGAGGCATTACAGAACTTATACCTCCTCTCTTTTTTTGACACTATTGTCACAGTCATTATAATCAGTCCCAAAGTCTATATTAATTATGTTTATTATGTTATAATCATTCTAGTAAGTAAATCCTCCAGTAAACCTTTTAATTTAATAGCTAATCTTACACAACTACTAGCCAGTAATAAAGCCCCTTTATTGATATGTACAAAGGTTGCACTGCAGAAAGCCACATACTGGAACTTCACCCTTTCTCAGAATAGAACCCCACTATTGACCCCAAACCCTTAATTTTTAATTCCAGCATCAAGAAGAAAGTGAAAAAGGGCTCCGGCTCCAAGACGCTCCCCTCCAACAGCTCCCCAGTGCGGGGCGGGGGCGACTCCCCGCGCGCGGCGCGCCCCGAGCCCGCCGAGGCGCTGGGCACCGCCGTGGTCAAGTACAACTACCAGGCGCAGCAGCCAGATGAACTGGCACTGACCAAGGGCACCAGGATACTGATACTGGAGAAGAGTAACGATGGCTGGTGGCGGGGGCAGTACCAGGGGCATACTGGGTGGTGAGTGATTGTTGTGTTGTTGGTTTGTGTGCTGTGTTAGACAGCTGTAATAAAGGCTGCTTGTGGTATACTTGTAGTGGTTCTGAAACGGATAGAATGCATCATGATGTTTGTTAAAATGTGACATGGTGATAACCAACTCATACATAATATGAATTCACAAAGAGCCTCCTTGAGTTACGTATGGAATTTAAACCTCTTCTCTATATACGTCCGGCGCATTCTGGGCATGAATAATCTTTTACCATGGTCCATGGTGATGAGCCATAGTCTACCAATGTGCTTGTTACCGATACTATAAGAAGATCTATTAAGTTATAAATGTAACTTATTTTAATTAATAAATGGATTATACTTATACTACTTTATTCTATTAAGTAATCACTTTTAATTAATGAATGATTTATTCCCGCAGGTTCCCGTCGAACTACACGAGTGAGGAGGGCGACAACGACGACCCCGTGCACACGTACGCCATGGCCGAGAACGTGCTGGACATCGTGGTGAGTATATTGCTTTGCAGGCTTCAACGAAGTACTTTAGGGAAGTTTAATGTTGTGCTGAAAAGAGTTGGGCAAAACGTTAAACGAAACAACATCAGTCTGCCCACGCAGTGAACTGCAAAAGTCGTTATGCAGTTATGATTGTTTCAATACAATTTTGGTTGTAAAATTTACCATTATTTCAGTGGTTTTGAAAACCAGAAGTATTTTGGTGACTAAGCATACTTAAAATCGTCAAAGACTGGCTCTTAACTTGGCTTATATGCGGCCAGTCTCTACTCTCTACCTACTTTTCTCGACAACAACGGCGATCTGGCTAATTGTATCCCTTATTTAGTTTAGTTTATAGGTACTTATGTTGGCTTTCGAATGTTTACTCTTACGTTAACGTCCTCACCCCCCACCAGGTGGCGCTATACTCGTTCACGTCCAACAACGAGCAAGAACTATCGTTCGAGAAGGGCGACCGGCTCGAGATCGTGGAGCGGCCCGCGTCCGACCCGGAGTGGTACCGCGCGCGCGACTCCCGCGGGCAGCTGGGCCTCGTGCCGCGCAACTACCTGCAGGAGCTGGCCGACTACCTCACGCAGCCCTACACGTGAGTGACTACCCCCCGCCAGGTGTCACTACCCGGCCCGGAGTGTACCGCGCGCGCGACTCCTACTACCTGTGACTACCTTGGGACATTGTGACATTTCTCCCGCCCTTGCCGATCTTTCAACATCATCTCAACCCTCGACATAAAATATGTAGCCGGTAGCCCTCGAGGTGGGCTACATATATTTTACATAATTTTCGAAATATGTCGTGGGCCAGAGAACGTTGAGTGAGAGAAAATTCCTGTAGAGATATATGCCCAATTGCCCAGTAGTGGACGCATATACATACATTTATTGTGTTATTAGAATTACTCACTAAAAACTACGTCATCATAATGAAGCGCAATCAATTCCGTAAGTAACAGTATTTAATCCCTCCAGAGCCTCGCTATTCTCTTTAGTGACAGAGCCTTTAGGAAATGGCGGTAGACTTATATTACGACTCCTTCCTTCCTAGCCTTGTCCTTATTTAGGGTCGGCTTTGAGCGTCATACATAGCACGCCATTTTACCCTATCCTCTGTCATATCCTGATCCACTCCACACTCTCTCATATCTTCTTTCACACAATCAAGCCACGTCTTTATTAGTCTTCCTCTTTATTACGACTATCGACAATAATGTTGTGATTCCATTCCAGCGGTCCGCCGGGCGGCGCAGCGGGCGCTGGCGGCGGCGCGGCGGGGCGGCCGTGGTACTACGGCGCCGTGACGCGGACGCAGTGCGACACTCTGCTGAACCAGCACGGCCACGACGGGGACTTCCTCATCAGGGACTCGGAGACTAATGTGAGTTGGGGCGTGCACTGTATGAATTGTATGGGTAAATGCTAAGAGGGAAACCTGTTTGCCGTTAAGAATGTTTTTAAGCTCAACTGATAATGTAGCATGTTATTATGCTCATATAAAAACATTATTTAAAGGTGTTGTGTCTGTGACACTATTTCATGACAACTTTAGATCATTATTGAACAACAGTTTTAAAGTCATTGAAGACACCTAATGCTAATTTGAAGCTATTAATAATTTAAATTCTGATTCAATAGCTGAACTGAAGACCTAGCACGGGGTGCCAGGCGAATGCCAAGACGTGACAAAAGCTTGGTTCGCGGCTACGAGACCGAGTGCGACGGAAAAGTTTTGTCACGTCTTGATGTGCGCTTCGTTTAAGAATTTTCAAGGAGCACAATTTTTGCTTCATAATTTGCAACATAGTTAAACCATTCTTACGTTCAACTATCTAACTGCCTCTCCTCAGGATTTCTTCATAATTTGCAACATTGTAAAACATTATTACCTTCATCCCACTAACCCTGTCTCCTTACAGGTGGGTGACTACTCCGTATCGCTCAAAGCCCCGGGCCGCAACAAGCACTTCCGCGTGCACGTCGAAGGTTCCCTCTACTGCATCGGACAACGCAAGTTCCACACTTTGGACCAGCTCGTGGCGCACTACCAACGCGCGCCCATCTACACCAACAAGCAGGGCGAGAAGCTGTATCTAGTGCGCCCCTTGCCCAGGGCCAACCAGCCCTGCTGAGTCCAGGGGGTGTAGAGTAGCTGTGCCAAGGAGTGGACGGGGGGTGTAGCATGGTGGGCAGTGGAGAGTCGAGGATATAGATGTGTAGACAGGTAAAGGCCAGATTTAGAACGACCTAGGATTCTAGATAGATGTCTCTTATGTTAGTGATGTTGACATGTTGGATTTTGTAGCGATGCAATTGGGATTGTCTCGAAACTTGAATTTGCAATAAATGGTGATTTTGTGTTTCCGGTACCAAATGATGAACTCTAGAAGTATTTTGCTTGGTCGGTCAATTGATTTATCAAGTTTGGTTTACGTAAATATGAGCCTAATTGAACTATTATGTTAATTTACTGTCAGAATTTATTTTTAAATAACAAATTAAAATTTGCTTTAACTTAACTATTTGGTCTATAAATAACATTTTAAAATGTTCAAGACAGAAATTAACGAAACATTTGGTTTGAAAATGTCAATGTCACTATGCGCAATATTAACCCGGTTATTTTAAAACAATAATTAAACCTCTTCCACCTACTTAGTAATAATCGGCTTTAAGTTTTTTAGATACTCCATTCAACGCACTAGAGTCAATTCGAAACAAACTATAATGTAACCGTTCCAAACATGTACCGAATAGACGCTCTGTAGATAAATAATGCACCGTACTGTAGACACAATATTCTTAAGTATTTTAAAAGAGTTATGACGGTAAATGGCGTTTATTTTATTTTGTTTCTTACGAGTGTAAGAAGCAAGAGGTATTTACCTTAGAAAAGTCGCCATTTTCCATCTGATTCTATAAATGACACTTGGAACTATTATTTGGTTCATTACTATAACAAGCGTACGACAAGATAAAAGATTTACGTCACGCTCGCTCCCGAAGCCGCGAGATGCGGGCTAGCGTGTCGTATACTTTTATCACGTCTTGTGCGCCGTGCTAGGACCACTGAATCCAATTCCAATGATTTATAAAAAGTAAGCGAATATCACATAACAGGATAGGCAGCTACAAATGTAGTAATAACAACAGAACTGTCTATGACATATAAATGGTAACTTTTATATGAATTTGGGGATAGTCTAGCTAGGCCTAATGATCCTGCAAGCTATTTGAACACGTGTTGGTTGTATCTGACTCAAATAGCTGGCCCAACAGTCAGCTGTGGCCTTAATGTTACAGCCAAGAGTAACTTGAAACATCACAAATATGTGTATAAACTCTAGCAACCAAGTTATTTCACTTGGGTTTTGTAAGCACAATTTAAAAATGTAGAACAAGGATTAATCTATGTGTAGTATAATGAGACATTGATACAATGTCAGAATATAATATTACAGTAATAATAAAACCAAAAATTGGCTTCTTACCGCGTCTGTAGTAAAATATAAGAGCGTTTTCTATATCATATTATTATTTGTATAAGGACTCCTATAATGTAAGGTAGCGTAATTTTAAAGTAAATTTATAAACCGCAGTAAGTATCTAATTAAATCCGTATTGTATAGCCGAGATCAAACCCGGGACGTTCCCGGCGCAGTAGAGATCTTATTGTCTGTCGACTACAGAGTGTGCTCGTCATGCCATCCACAACACAAATCTTTATATTAGAGCTTTAAGTAATCCAATGTTCTATGAGATTTGTGCCTTTGCAATAGGGTCCATTATTCAATGGTAGACTTATTCACTCGGCAAATAATAACACCTCTATGTAAAGTTATGCTTCTGAATAACATTTATACCTAAATATAAATGTGATTATAATAAAGTAAATATACACGTTTTTACATTTACATACATACATACATATGATACGTTGTGATGTTTGGCTACGTAAGTTTAATGTAAGTCATTTTCAGGGAAAAATTGGCAAGTCAAGATTGTGTGGGAATTTTGTACTTTTTATATTAAAAACGGAAGTGTTGCCAGTATTAAGAGGGGAAAGTCCCTATCCAAATTTATAATTTATTAGTCCTTGCTGATAATGTTTAGTCATTCGACAACGAATTAGTGTTTTATTCATCTAATCTGAAGCTATCGCGGCCCAAGCGTGTGGGATATGACGCCATTTTAAAATTAAACTGTTGAGAATGTGTGAATTTAAAATGGGGTCATGGGTTCGAATCTCAGTGTGAGCTTTCCTCTGATGTGACTAGCTAGTCAATAATGTGCCGACATCACAAATTATTCAGCTTTTTATATGTTTTTTTTTCTTTTAAATATTAGTTAGCATCTTAATCCGTGGTTATCTTTCTAAAGATAGTAGGTATATGCATGGCTCTTCTATGCACAGGTAAAGTGATCTAGTAAGGAACTTTTATATCAGTGACGACATTGTCATAAAGATCTATAAAATGATGAGCTAATGTCAAAAGTAATATGGTACGACGAACAACAGGCAGCTTTCATAATTTGTTTGATCTATATTTTATATAATTTATTTAATTATTAATTTATCGCATAGGTTCTTTAGTTGGGGATATTGTTATTAATTGACTAATGCTATGATCATCGTATTATTCATTGGGGAATTTACTGTAAATGTTCTATGGACTTACCCCATAGTGTCCTGTATTTTTTAAAGAACATTTAAAGTAGATTCTTAATAAAAAAAAACTTTGTAACAATCCTTTTATATGATGAATAAGGCTCAACCGACCGTAGTCCTAGCTCGCAATACCTACATACAATTAATCATATCTACACAAGAGTCCAAAACCACATTCATAAATAACAAACACTCCATATTTGAAAGTATTAATTTAATCTAGCTTCGTATTTATACAGGAATCATTTATTTTTGTACGAAATTTTTGTTCGACAGTTGAATTTAGGACAGCAATGTATCTAGAACATGTTTTTACCGCAAAATAGCATTTAAGATGTGCGTGCGAGAGTGCAAGACCAGTTATAAGGGTGTTTTCTGTCTCCATAATACAACAACAGTATAGTGTTTTTGCAGATAATTTGCATTTATCTTCGGTTGCATTTACAAAGCGATTTTATAACAGAATTTATCAGTAAAGAGTTCATAGGAAAACATCCTTATGTCTGAATGAATATAAAGGTCTTTGAAATGTTACTTTTGTTAGAAATAATGGAAGGTGATCACGTAATGGAATGCTTGAAACCTCTGGTAGTTCCACCGACAGTCATCCCTCGAATTAGCTGAACTATACAAAAGCAACATTCCAAGGAAAGTCATGGTTAATTAATAGATCTTTTTGATGTATTTAATACGTTTTATACTCACTAATGTAAATTAGGTAATTAATCGAGGAAAACTCAACAGTGTAGAGACTTAGATAAATTTATGATTAAATTTAACAGCACACGACTTTATACACGGATTGTATTGTAACGACGTAAACTTTGGTTTCATTACTTTTGGAATGCGATTTGTAATATTGTCTTCCTTTGACTCTGTTTGATGGTACGTAGATAAGACGCATATTTGTGGAGATGGTTTGGTGAGTAAGATATCTTTCGGCGCGTAAGCGATTTACACTTTTTCAGCAAGATAGAGGTGCCTGCAGTTACAATTTTTCATGGGATAAGTCACCGATCCTTCCTAGCTGAAATAGTGTTTAAGCCTCCGCGCATGGAGTCTCGCTAACTGAAAGTTTCATAATTTTAGAAAGAAAGAGTTGGATGTTCTTATTAAAAATAAAAACGCGAAATTAATATTTAAAAAGTGTATAAAAGGATTGGGTATTAGAGTGTCTATGTGAAAAGATTTTAATGTATGAAAGTTAAATTTACGTATGATGAGATGCTTCAAAGCCACTAACGTCATTGCCAAAATTATCATTCCTAAGCTTATTCATTTTCAGATAATCTATTAATTTTCCATGTTAGTTTAGGGCCTCGCCTAGTACAGCTTCCAGGGACATAGCTAATTGGTGTGTTTGAATTGATTTTAATGAGTGACGTGACCTGTATCCTTAGATAGCTGATATTAAAACAAGTAAGTGTATGACGAGTCCATATTGGTAAAACTAAAATTTACGAATATATCAGGAGCTGTATTAGGTGGCCTTAAATGTGCTATAGAAATGAAAACAATATTTCAAAGGTACCAAAGTACCCTTCATATTTACTTCGGAAATGTATTATTAATAGTTTTAATTTAATAATAATAAGTTAAGATAAGTTAGAGTGTTTTGTTTTTTATTTTTGTATTGCTCAAAGTATATTATTTCGTCAATGTAACCATGTGTTTGAACGTTTTCGTGTATATTCCCAGATGTAACGAGCATGATATACCATTATAAGTGCAGTGTATAATATTTAACAATATAATTTATTTATTAATTTGCAACTTCAGCGTTTTATTTTCAGAAATCCAATAATCATCATGAGCAAGTAACTAAACCTTCTCTCTGCTTGTACCTTCTAGAGAACAAAATAATGAACCTATCCCATCCCAAGACAAAGATGGTAAGTATAAGGCAGAGAAAGCTGACCCCTCTCAGAAGCATTGTTAATATGAGAGGGGGTCAGGTTTATCTGCACATGATCGTAGGTACTAAAACTTCTACTCGGGAAATACCTTAATTAATTCATGAAGAAATCCAGTGTAAAAATATTCATTTCGCATATTAGTCTATGCCTATATCATCATCAGCCAATAATCATCCACTGCTGGAAATACCTAGGCCTCTCCCAAGGAGCGCCACAACACTCGGTCCTCGGCCTTCCTCATCCAACCACTACCCGCCACCCGCCTAAGGTCGTCAGTCCAGCGGGCACGAGGGCGTCCCACGTTGCGTTTGCCTGTTCGTGGTCTCCACTCGAGAACTCGTCTACCTACCCCAACGGTTATCGGTTCTTCGGCAGATATGACCAGCCCACTGCCACTTCAGCTTGCATATTTTGACAGCTATGTCGGTAACCTTAGTCCTCTGACGGATAACCTCATTTCTGATACGATCCATCAGAGAAACCTAACTTCTTTCACATTATTTTACATGGATTAGTTAGTACGTTAGCACCTACCTACATAAATAATCGTCGTTAGGGATGCCTAGTGTTTCTTAGCAACCGCAGCACATTGACGAAACTGTCGCAGGTGTTGTGAGTCGTGAGTCTGATATTTTTATAAGTTTTATAATGTTGTCTCGTCGCGATAAGTTACTGATACAGCCCTGGGAGGACCGCAGGTTCCGGGATCACAGGTATAAGGTAAGAAAAATAAATTGGCATACCTACAGCTTCCGCTTTCCTAAGACAAATTGCTATCAAGTCAAAAATACCAAAGCAGCTAGGCACTTAACTCTCCACCATAAAGGGGGTGTTTTTCTGTTCTCCTGACTGCTAATACCTACAGGGTGTTCGGCATATGGACCGACATTTAGTAAATTATTTTTTTTGCTAGATTGAAAATATTCTCGCCATGTCTCAGTAAAATCGCTCCAACCATTTCATTACCAACCAATCCTTCACCACCCACCCACCATTTCCCCAGGTACAATCCGTGCTCCCCACCGTGGACACGGGCCCGCCGGCGCCGCGCCCGCACGTGGCGGTCAAGCTGAAGAAGTGGCGGCGCGAGCTGGACCGCACCGAGCAAGTCCGCCGCGACAACGCCGCGCTGCTGCAGAGATTGGGGGCCATCATGAGGGTTAACAGGCTGGATAATCATTGGGAGAAGCCGTTGCCTAGGTAGGATTTCAGCGTCATCAGCTTCAGAAATAGGTAAAGGGACTGTCATGGGGTTTCTAAAACCAAACATCATCCCCCTGGCTACTTGAGAAAAACCTAATTCATTCACCGACATGCTGTAAACTGCTGATATCGTATGACTTTGTAGGTAGACGAGTTCTCGAGTGAAGACCACGAACAGACAAACGTAGCCTAAGAAGTCTGGCAGTCTCTTCAGAGACAAGGCGCTAGGCGTGGATTAGGAAGGCCGAGAAGAGTGTTGACGCTCCTTGGCTATGTCCAGAAGTAGAAAATTTCATTAATTATCTTATTTCCCTACAGCCTCCACCAGAAAGTGGGTTTGTTCATGGACGCGGACGCGCTGCGCTCGCGGCTGGCGCGCGCCTCCTCCAGTGCCGGTGACGTCACGAGCGTCCCGGTGAGGTGCCTGGCGTGCCATGTCAATAAGAAGGTAACTGCATCATTTGTTAACCGACTTCAAAAAAAGGAGGAGGTTCTCAATTCGTCGGGATCTTTTCACTTGTGTGTTTATATGGTTACTCTATATCTAACTGACATACTGACGAAAAACCAACCAGAGACAGTTAAAACGAGGTACACTTAGTTTACGTCATATAGTGTGACCCCCTTGGGCTGGCCTCTCCATACAAAGTGGATTGCTGATTATCACAAAGCAAATGTATTTGCTTTGTGCTGATTATAGATAAAGATATTCTAAACCAATAAAACCTATGTTATTGTACCAAATAAACTATTTCTTCACGATGCTAACAGGTAAAGAGTATACCTCCGATTCCTTATATTTCAGACATCGGAGTACAACAAGAAGATGTACAGCAACGGCCGTGACTACTCGCTGTCATTGCCCTCTATTTACTAAGGTTTTTCAAATAAAATACATGAATATTGGACAGAATTTTATTGGTTTTAGATACAAATGGATTCCCTTATGAGAACATAATCCATAGTCGATAAAATACGTATGAGGCTCATTTACACTTGTCCCGATCTGCATCGACTCGACAGTACATGTGGAGTTAAAAGTCGTAACATAAATCGTATGTTATTTATTTAATTATTACAAGCATCCGCGGCGCATACGGGCGTACGCGGCACGAGTTAAAGCTAATCCATTTCGTGTCCATCGTCCATTACAATTATACCAAATCGAAAACAGAAATTGAAAATTTTAAAACATCACAATTAGAGTTGTATCACAACAAAGCCGTAGCACCGACGATTAATTTAACAATTTGTTTACAACGCGAATGTACAACGAATTACGGTGCCAAGGCCTCCTTGCGCAGCCGCGGGACCGACGGCACAACAAGTACTATTCACTAATCATTAGTTTAAAAAAGTCATTAAATAATGCGAACGCTCCGGTCTGCTGCGGCGCGGCCGTTCCATTGAAAAAGTCGACTTAGCCTAACTAGCGAGCGGCGGCCGTGGTGGAGGGGGGGGGGGGTGTCTAGAAGCGGAAGGGGTCGTGCTGCACGGAGCCCGGCTTGAACTGGAAGTCCGTCTCCGCCACCGCCGGCACCAGCGTCGCGTCCTCCTCCTGCAAACATACAACGTAGTGAGTTAAGGCTCAATATTGCACAGCTGTCGGGTCGCTAAAGAATGTGATGGCAAGAGGGTAAATAAATTAAACCATTCAGTAATCATCAAAACAACGGAGAAACTAATTTAGTAAGAGCCCTGCTCTCCCATTTCAATCTCACTATTGATTGTAATATAAAAGTCGTAATCATAACATGTTATCAATGTTATGCCTACTTCAGTCTTAAGTTACTCAAAACACGGCTTATCAAACATTATTGTAATACATTGCGATAAACCAACTGCAAAAATTATAGTCAGAGAACAAAAGGTAACCAACATAGCTCTGTGCAAGCTGAACAATTTATCACTCGTATCTTCAAGTACCAATAAACTTATACATATTGTTGTGGCGCTACTCGGAAGTAGTTGGAAGAGGGATTCAGCAGTTAATCGCTGGCAAATATTAATTCATAGTGGAACGGTGACCACTAAAGCTAGCTGGTCAAGGTTTGTTACCGTGGTGAAAGGATTACCCACTCACTTATATCTCTCGAACAGGCTTAATCCGTGGACTAGCCAGTGGAGAATTATTGTAACTAGTCACCGGACAATTATTGACTAATTATAAAACGAAATAAAAAAGCATGCTCACCTCATCCCCGAAGTACAGCTCGATGATGTCGTACGCCATCTTGTAGATCTCGACCTTCTCGTGGCTCTGCAGCGACTCGATCTTGTCCAGCCCGCCGCACTCCTCGATCATGTTGGCCACCTGCTCCGCGTTCTCGCCCGCCATCTTCAGCATGTTGCTCAGCCCGTCTAGGACCACCTGAAAGGGTATTGTAATATTATTATTAACCATCATAAATTTTTTAGGTATAACGGATACGGTATAGAACTCCAAACACCACTGGCCTATAATATTTTTTAGTAATAAAACGGATTCTAAAATTAATTTGACGTGATGGTTCGCTAGGAAAAGAGTCCCCTTCACTAGGGAGGACTATAATTTCTATGTGATGTAGTTGGCAATAGGTAAAACATTGCTTTGAGAAGGGGTTAGTGCAGAGTATTATCAGAGGAATTAGACAAAAAATTGTAATTTAGTTTCAACAGCAGCCAAATTTTCACTTCATTTAGATTGATAGGATTATCTATGCGACAAAAGACGAACAAAAACAATTCGGTCGGTCGTGGGCGTTGAAGACAATATTGTTATCTCGCGCAAGTCGCGGTGATTTTGTGAGCAATCAAGGTCGCGGTCAGTGACCCCAAGCGATTGCCTCAATTCATTCATTCAAATTGTTTATCACTGAGTGTATTAAATCAAGTAATCTAGAAGAAAGCAACTGTAAAAGAGCAATGATCTATACAATCGAGTGATATAAGAGCCTAAGGAATCCACCTAATCACATGATTAGCCTGACCCCAAATCTTTTGCAGTTAATAAGAGGGCATAGGCTAGTTGGCTACTGCAAAATGTTCCTTGCTTTTTACCCTTATTTATTTATTAAAGTAGACATAATATCTTTAGGTTTACAGTTAAATGGTACATAATAAACAACAGGTAAAAAAGTTCCAATGAATGTAAGAAAAATAAACCAGGTACTCACATTGATAACCTGTGTGTCCTTACAGCTGAGCAGGTTGCAGAAGGGCGGGATGACGCCGCAGCTGATCAGCGTGCCCACCTGCTCCTTGGTGCCGCTGATGCTGAGGTTGCTGACGGCCCACGCCGCCTCCTTCTGCGTCTGGAACTCGCCCTTACTGAGGTTCTCCACGATCTTGGGCAGCAGGCCCGCGTCGATCACGGCCTGCACTTGGTGCCGGTTGCCGGCTGTGATGTTTGATAGGAACCATACGGCCTCTTTGCAGATTTTGTCTTTCTGTGGGTGTGGTAATGGGTCTGTTTAGTAAAATCGGGTGAGCTCAAACATAAATATCATTAAGAATAATTATATATGCTGTTATATTATTTATGGGTAACCAGTTCAAAATTCAAAATTCAAATTCAAAATTGTTTATTTACGTTAACCAAAAATATTAAGCAGGATTGTTTAGTATGTTCAATATCATCTTGATTAAATTTTTGATATGTGCAATTCTTTATCTTAGTGTACTGGACACCTACTCCTCTTTATAACTTTAGAGTTATTATAGCATCGGAACATACATAAGAAAAGCAGAGCAGAATACAAAAATTTCACAAACCTGATGAGACAGAAGTGCAGGGAAGTGTGATAGTGCGTCGCAGTTGAGCACAACTTGTGTCTGGTCGTCGGTTCCCGTGACAATGTTCCCGACGGCCCGCAGCGCCGCCGTCTGCACCTTCACCTCCTTGTGGGACAGCAGCGGGATGAGCTTGGGCACGATGCCTGACTCTATCACCATCTGGATCTGGTCATTGCCCCCGTCTGTGAGATAACTGATGGCCCATACTGTGTCTACTAAGATCTGAAAGGGTATAAAAAATATGTTGTTGACAAAGGATTTTTTGCAGTCCTAAATATTGTTTCTGTGCAACAGATGTTAAGTAGCAGCATTAGGGATAAGGCAATTGAATAAATAGCTGATTGTCTTACAATAATCATCAAGCGAATTCCAACTTTGTTAATGATAATTAGATTTTGTGTAAGCTTAATCAGTATCCAAATCATATAATGTTATTCCTTTGTTTAAAATATGAGAAAACATATAACATTCATAAATAACAATACTCACATTGATATCAGTGTGCATGATGAGTACATTTAAAGCTGGGAGGATTTCTTGTATAGTCTTGACGGGCGGCGGAGGGTCCTTACTTCTGCACAAGTTCACAATAACCCATGTGACGTTGCGCAGGAAGGAGATGGGGATGTCTGGCTTGATGAAGTTGAGCAGCGGCTGCACCACGCCCAGCTCGATGACGAAGTCGCGGAGCACAGGTCCATCACCAATGATGTTCCCGAGCGCCCACACGGCCTGCTCGCACACATTCTCGTGCGGGGACATGAGCAGCTGCAGGAACAGCGGCACGGCGCCGGCGTGCACCACCTTGTTGGTCTGCGCGGACGTGCCGGACGCGATGTTGGTGAGCGCCCACGCCGCCTCGAACTGCAGGCTGTGGTTGTCGGCGCGCGACAGGCACTGCACGAGGATGGGCAGGATGCCGGTGGCGATGAGCTCGTCGATGGGCGGGTTCTTGTCGGAGGAGAGCAGCTTGCGGCACTGCTGCACGGCCGCCAGCTGCACCTCGGGGCTCTCCGCCAGCGCCGCGTTCATCACCAGCTCCTTGAGGTTGGTGGACTGCAGCGAGCGCTCGATCTCCTCCTCGTCCGTCGAGTCTCCGATGGGCACATTTCTCCGCTTCTGCAGCGTCTCCTCTCTTTTGTTCTTGCGGAGCTCGACTGTCACTTCGTTCCTCCGTCTGCGCATTTCCTAAAAACAGGACGCGCGAAAGTCGTTAGTTTATCGAATTAAGTTGCAACAACGGAAAATATAGTGGACGGTGTTATTTAAAGTGCTAATACTTACATCGACATCTTTGCCTGTGTTCTTGAAAACATGCATGCGGTTTTTCGATGGATCAGTCGCCATTTTATCTGGTGCCCGAGGATGAGGGCGCTAAACTTTAACAATACACAATGAAATAAACAACAAACTTAAAATTAATTGTCGGAGAACTAATCACACATATTATAGAGTCACAATAAGTGTTGATGACTCATTTAACCTTATTTCAAGCACAGAATTTTCTACAACACGTAATTAATTGTCCGTTTCCTACTCAAAAATTTCTTTTTGACGTTTTTAAGTTTTTTTTTAATACCATTGACAAGACAAATATATGAATAGAGCATACCGAAATGTTTTTTTATACAGTGGTCGTAGTGGAGGGCAGTGATATGTCAAGTATATATAAGTCATATACAATCGGTCAGTGGTTTGGTAAGTAAACAAGTTTCACCTACAAGTTGTATATCTCCCTCCTACACCAACACCACTTCCGCCATCACCATCCGCAGCACGCAGTGGGCAGTGGGTCGCGGTCGGCACTTATCTTGTAGGCTACAGGCGCTCACCTAGCACCACCATTAAATTCTCAGCCCGTGTATTTCAGCTTTACTTTCCTATCATGATTTTTTGATGTGGCAATCTTTTTTTATTATTGATGGGCGATTTCCTCTCCTCTTCCCCCGCGCACCTCCCCCTCAGCGCAAAAGTTGCGGAACCTCGGAAAACATCAATGCAGTGAAACAATAATTAAAAATCTTCTAAAACTAATTTAACACACCTGTAAACGTACGTTATCCATCATGACTATCCTAACGACGCCGTCGCGGCTCATGAAGAAGCCTTTCCTGGAGGCGGATACTGTTAATCTGGAAAATGGCGAAGATGTGCGTACCCATTATTTATTTACCTATTCTTCTCCTGCAGTGGTTTTCCACTGGCTTAATTGACCACTTCCCTCTTCCTTCCTTACCTTTCTTTCTTTAACATCCTCATCTATCCACAATTCGCATTCAAACACTAATTGGGTCACCTAAAACCACTCATCACCAAAATTTCCTCTCCAGCAGAAGGTAGTCTTCGTGGAGCGTGGGCTGGCTCCGGGCAGCCGGTCCACGGGCGCGCTGCTCTGCATGTCGGTGGTGGCGCTGCTGGTGGCCAGCGCCGGCTTCCTGTGCGGGCTCGAGCTGTACCAGAACTACATGCGGACTGACATGATGCATCGCTACAAGGGATTCTGCTCCATTCCCGTGGATCTTAGGGACGATGTGAGTGGTTTGGGTTTTTAAGAGGGTCCATGGTTGTGGTGGGGGCATGGGAAAGGTCTTTGTCGAGTTAATAATATTATTATTGGCTGATAATGTTGTATTAAGTTATGAAGCACAGTGGTGAATTTATTCTTGTAGGCTCAGCCAAGATGTATTTTTGGTCTATTTCTGGGCAAATTTTCCTCCTTTTTATTGTATTGCAGTCTAATGTTATATTTTTGATTAAATGGTAATTTCTTATACAACACTCTTTGTATTTATGTGATTTAATTTTACATTCATATTTTTATTCTTCAATTAATAATAATAAAACAATCTGTGTTTCCAGGACACATCAATGGTGGACCCGCAGTACCGAGTGATGCCGCTGCGCTGGTCATCCAGCCCCGATGTGCAGGTGTTCAGCACTGCCGAGGAGGACACCAGCGATGACTTTGTCAAGTAAGCAATCTATATCACTTTCTATATCTCCCCCTACTCATATTAGGTAAAGCTTACCCTTGCAGGTTTGGACTGAACAGGAACAAGAAGAACTTTGGTATAATAACATGGAAAGTGGGATTAAGGGGAAATAGGGCAGATGCAGATCATATACATTTTCTAACAACTTGTATTTTCAGGAAATAGGACCTTGGCCACCACAAGGGGGTCACCCTTGATAAAAATATCTACAATGAAGGGTCAAGTAATGTAAATGAGATGAGTCAATCTCATCAATAAATGCCTTGGAAGGTGCATGTTGTTATAGCCATAGAGCCCATTTTTCAATGCTGTGTGTCATAAAAGGCGTATGCTCGCGAATTGACTCTGGCATATTATTAAATCAGTAGTGTATCACGTGATAACATACTAACGTTAGTTCTGGAGTGCTTTGTTGTGATATTGGCAACTATGTAGCAGTAATATCAAATTCCAATATAAAATGACTGGATCAGTAACTGCTGTAGATTGATGTTGCACTGATCTTATCTTCTGCACTTTTCTATAAAATCAATTCAGTTGTAGGCACTGTTACATACCAAAACACATGACACAAATTTCTACTTCGATGCGTCTGCCCTCTAACTTCTCACAATGCTATAGTTGAGGCAGTACATAGAAGTACATGTAAAATTTTACTTTGAATAATGAATATTTCAATCTGCATTTCCTTAGACACATCCGCGAGCAGCTGGACATCGGCGACATGGTGGAGAAGATCTCCGTCATCAGCCCCGGCGGCCGCCAGACCAGCTTCATACACGACTTCAGCACCAACATCTCAGGTGAATACTTTAATCATTTAAATAGTTTATTGCGAAACACAAGTAAAAAAGTAGAAACACAAGTAAAA
Organism: Plutella xylostella; assembly: GCF_932276165.1. Taxonomy (NCBI): domain Eukaryota; kingdom Metazoa; phylum Arthropoda; class Insecta; order Lepidoptera; family Plutellidae; genus Plutella; species Plutella xylostella. The sequence goes on along the minus strand of NC_063984.1, from coordinate 529,365 downwards.
AAGTAGTAGCCTAGGTGGCGAGGTGAATTACTTGCCCCCATCTTCTAGTCTAGAATATAAAATCCTTTCTCTTTCCGAATGAGGAGTAGTTTTGTGTATTAATTTTAGAACAAATAAAAATATTTGATTTGATTTGCTTTTGAAAAATAATGAACACAACTTCCAAAATCAACATCAAAATAATATGTATTCAAAGTATAAAATAATGATTTCACGAATTTACCACAAACTTTGAGATTCGAGCTATCGCCCCAGGCCTAGACGGTTCACAACAACATGGGAGTTTTGATACCCAAATTCAGATTTACTTTACTGCCCAAACCACATGACGAAGAACCCTTAACCTCCCGTCCACAGGCATCGTGGACTCGGACCGCTGTTTCGTGATGGAACTGGACACGCACCTCGTCATGCCTCCCTCCGCCTTCGTGATGACCATCGAGGGCAACGGCGACTTCGACGTCAGTCGCGTGCGAGAGGCCATGCGAGCTCTGTTGCCCCCGCTGGCTGATATTATGAGTCTGTCGCCCCACCTCGCCGTCACCTGCAATAATAAACCCACTTACCGGCTGCAGAAGGAGTCTATTACTAGTGAGTGTGATGATCATTACTTATAGAGAAGAATACTGTATATTTTGCATATGAAAGAAAATATTATAAAATTACAAATTATAAATAAAATATTTATCTCTGCCATCTTCATTCTGCCCTACGCCTACATTTTCCTTCCTCTTTTAGTGCTCGAAAGCCTCCCCAAGTGACGTAGGTATCATGTTCCTTAAATACGACCCTGGGCAGTCAGCGACCGACGTCTAATCTGTCTGCCTTTCACCACCGTGAAAACCCTACAGCTTTTACACGACAAGAAGAAGATTCTCCTGTCGCTGTCTATTTTCCCATTGTTTCTTGATCCTCACGACTTGTATGCTAGTGCCATACATATACATACGTCTAACATCCCCTCCTTCCTATTTCCAGTCCGCAAGCGCCGCGCCCTGCCCTCAGTGCAGCCCGACAAGTACACGCACTTCTCCGGACACCACGTGCAGCAGATCGAGATCGACAACCTCGCCGAGCTCCGCGCTTACGAAGAGAAGAAGGACTAGAGCGGTGGAGGCTGTGAGGGAGAGGGATGGAGGGAGTCTGTCGGCTTGTGTTGTTGCTACGATCAGATGATAGTTTAGAGCGGGATGGAAGGTGAAGCAGTTGGGGGGGAAAGGGATGGAGAGATGTTTGTCAGCTTGTATTTTTGGTGGTAAATTGATATGAATTACATTATCAAGCTCCTGGAAAGAGTTGGGAGCAGTATGTCAGCTTGTGTTGTTGGTGGATGGAAGAGCGTTGTGTCTCTATTGGCACGTTTACATAGGCCGATTTTCGCCGCGTGGCTTGTAGATTCAGAAATCGCCCTCTACAAAGGCTTTAGTAACTTGCGATCAGGCCGAATTGTGAAAATCACCCGTGTAAACGCCCATCAATCACAGAAAGATCTCGAAGTTGAATCTCAAGTGACAGATTTCCACACAACATCTCCAAACTTCTCAGTTAGTAACTAGGCTAATTACAGTATAATAGAGAAATAAGCGTTTATTTGTCCATGACATTAAATTATATACTTACATATAGCTAAAACCATATAACTTATGTAAGCCAAGTGGGTGATTAAATGTTGTAATTTGCACAATAATTTAATGACATAAATACATCGCACTTTGGCAATTACATAGTGAACTATGTACTATTACTTTATTAGATTTAAATGATTTATTTACCTATTAATCCCACTGTTACATAAAACAGAGACATTTTAAACAAACGCTTATGTACCTACTGTTGTCGAAAGAGCACTTCTACGGATATTGTTCTGAAATTGGGATAAAATAATATATTTCCCTGATAGTGCCGATTAGACAAAGATCAAAATGATGAAACATAATTGTTTATTTAAAATGTGCCTAAATATGTATAGATATTTTCCAAATGAATTCGTTTGTTAATTCAGATCCTATCATATCATCTAGTCAGGTCGTCGCAATATTTATTTTAGTGCCATTTTCTTGCATTTATTTTGGAAAATTATATTATTTGGTATTGTGGTGGTGAAGTAGGGTAAGCGTTATTGTAATGCTGTTGCATTTGCATCATATTTGAAGAGTTAATAAAGCGAACAAGTTAAGATTAGAAAGTATTCGGTGTTAGCGAAATTGACTGATGGCTACATTCCTGATTTATCATTTTAGTTCATTGCAACTTATCATTATCATCCCTTTGCATTTTACATACATTGTAATTAGTGTAATTAATAAGTATTATGAAACCAAATCTCTATTCGTAACTCACAACAAGTAGCTAGTAGTCCAAACATGGATTCTATTATGTTTAAGCTTAGCCACTCTGTATTTTTCTTGAATTTACAATAAAAATGTCTACGTACGTAAATTATTGTTTTATTTCAATAGTATTCTTTTTTTATCAATTGTTTTTTTGCCGGTAGCTCGAGAGGTTCACTGATTAACTCTTGTACCACGGATTACTATTATAGTTCCTTCGTAACCTGTGCATTACTTTATTTTTATAAATTTTAATCGTATGTAATATATTTGTTTGAATGCCATTCGGCATCGTTTAGTAGATACTTAAAAGTAAAAAAAAAACATAGCCTACTATAAACTACTTTTCATTATTACGTAAGGGCCGGAACACATAAACACGATGCGACGTCGTGTCGTGAAAACGTCTCCTTCCTACTCGCAGGTGTTTAATGGGAGAGAGCGAGAGAGTGGCACGACGCGACGTCGTATCGTGTTTATGTGTTCCGGCCCTAACACGGAACGTCATCTGTATCTCAGTAGGCTTCATCCCACATCCTCACCAGGTAAATAAAATAAAAAGTGGGTAGATATTTTTTCTGCTAGCCAGGCGCCCCGCAGACGCCTGTTTTCACTAATTAAATTTTAGGCAACCGACGTGACGCCTGAGCTCTCACTTTAAAAGTGTTAAAAAGAAAACCTGTAGAAACTGAGTAAAGATATTAGGGAAGAAAACTCTTAGTATTATTGTATTGAATCCTATTAGGATTCGTATTCTAGAATCTAGATTAACGGCAGTGTTAGATTTATTTTAGTGCTTTCCGCTATTTCCATAGGTATAGGTACATAACTTTTATTTTACCGCTACCCAAGACGGCGGCGGGCGATAGCGGGTACTCTCCGGTCTGAGTGTATAAGAATGCGATTTCGATAAGATAAGATGATGCATAAGTATCATAACTATACGATAAAATACACTCTGTATATTGGTCCCAAGTTAAAACAGAGTGTGGTAATTAGGTACCTAACGTTTTTTTCTTTGGTTGTATGTAAGTATTATACCAAAATATTTTTTTTATCGAAATGTGTAGGTAGATATATAGGTACTGGTGTGTGCTGTCGTGTTTTTTCTTTACGATCGATTTATTACGCTACTGCTCACCACACGGTGACCAAAAAAACCTAAACGTGCTCTCCACCTACACGCGGTGTGACCAGATCTAAGGCGGTTCTCATGCAGACTACCCGCATCACGCTGCGTGTTGCATGTATGAACGCATCGCACTGGCTTCAAAATACTTAAACGATTAAAAAAAAAACATTGTTAGCCACATTATTGTTGAGCGCTGTTAGCTTTTTATGGTGGTGTTCCCATTTAAAGCCAATGAAAAGCTTAACCTGGAAAAGCTAGTAAATACCTAATTCTAGTAAGGCCTGCTCCCTTTAAGGAACCCTGGACCCTGCTTTTTTCTAGTTAGGTGTTTCAGATACGGCAACGTATGACGCTGCATTGTTTTTTATTTCTGTTTTTATATACTTAGAAAAAACACACACACAGTCCAACACACCTAGATATACTATACTTATTAGATGTTATTTACTCCGTTAAGTATAAACGAGTAGGTAATTTAAAATCCAGTCAGTTAAATACCATCGCCTTTCGTTAGAAGAAGATCCCCTTTTCATTAAATCTGAGATGTTATCCTCGTGCCTACCCCCTATTTATTGAAGTAAAAGTGACATCAACTTCACAAAACAATAGGAAAATGGAATCGGCTCGTGTGAATTCGTTTTGTAACGAGATATTCGCTCGCTTTGAGTCTGAAGGAAGGAATTTAATTAAAAACGCTGTTTAAGGGAACGGATAAAAGGTAGCGCTAATCTACATCCAGATCGGGGCCCAAGATATTCGGCCCGCGCCCGGTTACAAGAAATAGAAACGGGATAAAGCTAATTTCAATACAAAAATAGGTAGAAATTGGAGGTGGGTAGGTTTTGCCTATAGTGATTGTATATTGTGTTCTGGCACTGAGTATCCTGGTGTGATTTTATTAGGATAGCTAACAGCATGATGGCTTTTAACCAACTACAGGTAGGTAGGTATAATATATCGTATATCTATGTAAGAATCGTTAGTATGGAGCGAAAAGCTTTTCTCCTACCTCCGGAGCTACCTAGTTGAATACTACGATTAAATACTTATTAGGTACGTACATATTATGGAGGTTAATGTAGCCTAGATACTAATGTAGATTCGCGCCTGTAAAATAGCATAGAACAGATGAATAAGTGAATAAATGAATAAATATATTTATTTCACAAATAATCTTAACCTATACATTCCACAAAACCATTAAGTACATATTGGGGGAACACCCAAATATTCCGATAAACTTTTTTCCGAATTTGAAAACACCGAATATGTAATTTACGAAATATTGCAATACCGATTTTTTTAAATGCCGAATTCTAAAAATTACGTAAATTATAATTTCGAATATTATAATCACGAAGATTTGTTATTACGATTGTTAAATACAAGAACGTTAAAAAATACGATTACTTAAGCATACGAAAAATAAAATACCGATTTATTATAATCACGAAAAATTCAAATCCCGATCAAAAATGTGATAATTCGTGATTTTGACCAAAAAACCGTAAACGTCTTAAAAACCTTAGACCCAAAACCTAAAGATAGGTGCGACGACGAGCAAAGCGAGGAGGAGCGTGTTAGGTGCACATAGATATCGAAAAACAAAGCGGAGCGCAGCGAAGCGGAGCGGAGCGTTTCAAATATAGAGTAAAAATATTGTAAATAGAAAACTATTTGTAGTATAATTTGTTTTTAAGTAACACAACAAAGCAATAAAATTTCTCGGATTTTTACGGTGATTAACTTTAAAAACCTTAGGACCTAAATCTAAAGATAGGTTCGACGACGAGCAAAGCGAGGAGGAGCGTGTTAGGTGCACATAGATATCGAAAAACAAAGCGGAGCGGAGCGTTTCACATAATATAGCTTAAAAAATATTCAGGGTGTCCCATAAGTCAACGTCATCCCTTAAAGGGCTGATAGGTCAGCTCATGAGAGGCCACAATATCACAATATGACCTTAGTAAAAACTCGATAATTTTAGAGATATTGACACTTTTATAAATTTGCTGAAAATCGACACCTTGGATCAGTTTTTGCGTGCCGCCGGTACAAAAATCCTAAAAAATATTGTTAGAATTTGTTTGGTGTTGCATCACCCTGTATAGCCCTGCTATTGATCGCAGTAAAAACAAATCGAGTAATGCTGTATGTTTAAAAAAAAACACGGTTTTCAAAGTCATAAAAGGTAATCGTATTTTTTATAAACAACTTTGACTCTACATACTGTAAAAAAAATATACCACGCAAACCTGGCACCTTATTTGAAAAGATTGCACATTTAATGCAGTTTTCAAAATGGTATAAAACGTTGCTATTGTTTCTATTAACAAAAAAGTTATTGCTATTTTAGTACAAAACGACCTCGATGTAAAATTGTTTGAAGGAAATTTATCTATTAAGGGTAAGTCATGTTGGAATGAGTAAAAGTAAAATAGGTGGTGGGGTCAGCCGTGGCAACATAGATGACGCAAAAATAGCTAAGAAAAAACTTACCAAACTCTTATAAAACATATTTGCGTTTTTTACACCTTATTTAAAAAATACAAACATTTATTGACTTTTATTTTTATTTCTCAAAATTATAACACCACATTATTATGTTAAGTACATAATCAGCAAATAATAATACTCATTAATGGGCAAAATCATAATTTTGAGAGTTTGGTTTTGTTTAACAATAACTTTAAAATAAATAACAAGTAATTAGAGGGTATGTTAATGACAAACTGATCTGTCCTTGTTTTGGATACTGTGGGTCTACAATGTACTCGTGTAAGCGTTTTACTTGTACAATATCACACATCAGCACTACTCAGGAATGTACGTTACCATGTGCCACATTTATGGGGAATGTGGAGTTGCTATAGTCCACTTTTCTCGAGAAAGATACTCAAAATGCGTTTTTTTTTAATTCTGTGACAACGTTGTCTCTTTTCCCACTCTCGGCCACACCACCTATTTTACTTTTACTCATTCCAACATGACTTATCCTTAATAAATTCAGTCAGATAAATTTCCTTCAAACAATTTTACATCGAGGTCGTTTTGTACTAAAATAGCAATAATTTTTTTGTTAATTGAAACAATAGCAACGTTTCATACCATTTTGGAAACTGCATTAAATGAGCAATCTTTTAAAATTAGGTGCCAGGTTTGCGTGGTATATTTTTTTTACAGTATGTAGAGTCAAAGTTGTTTATAAAAAAATACGATTACCTTTTATGACTTTGAAAACCGTGTTTTTTTAAACATACAGCATTACTCGATATTTTTTTGACTGAGATCAATAGCAGGGCTATACAGGGTGATGCAACACCAAACAAATTCTAACAATATGGATTTTTGTACCGGCGGCACGCAAAAAACTGATCCAAGGTATCGATTTTCAGCAACTTTATAAAAGTGTCAATATCTCGAAAATTATCGAGTTTTTACTAAGGTAATATTGTGATATTCTGGCCTCTCATGAGCTGACCTATCAGCCCTTTAAGGGATGACGTTGACTTTTTTGACACCCTGTATAACTATACTTATTAGATGTTATTTACTCCGTTAAGTATAAACGAGTAGGTAATTTAAAATCCAGTCAGTTAAATACCATCGCCTTTCGTTAGAAGAAGATCCCCTTTTCATTAAATCTGAGATGTTATCCTCGTGCCTACCCCCTATTTATTGAAGTAAAAGTGACATCAACTTCACAAAACAATAGGAAAATGGAATCGGCTCGTGTGAATTCGTTTTGTAACGAGATATTCGCTCGCTTTGAGTCTGAAGGAAGGAATTTAATTAAAAACGCTGTTTAAGGGAACGGATAAAAGGTAGCGCTAATCTACATCCAGATCGGGGCCCAAGATATTCGGCCCGCGCCCGGTTACAAGAAATAGAAACGGGATAAAGCTAATTTCAATACAAAAATAGGTAGAAATTGGAGGTGGGTAGGTTTTGCCTATAGTGATTGTATATTGTGTTCTGGCACTGAGTATCCTGGTGTGATTTTATTAGGATAGCTAACAGCATGATGGCTTTTAACCAACTACAGGTAGGTAGGTATAATATATCGTATATCTATGTAAGAATCGTTAGTATGGAGCGAAAAGCTTTTCTCCTACCTCCGGAGCTACCTAGTTGAATACTACGATTAAATACTTATTAGGTACGTACATATTATGGAGGTTAATGTAGCCTAGATACTAATGTAGATTCGCGCCTGTAAAATAGCATAGAACAGATGAATAAGTGAATAAATGAATAAATATATTTATTTCACAAATAATCTTAACCTATACATTCCACAAAACCATTAAGTACATATTGGGGGAACACCCAAATATTCCGATAAACTTTTTTCCGAATTTGAAAACACCGAATATGTAATTTACGAAATATTGCAATACCGATTTTTTTAAATGCCGAATTCTAAAAATTACGTAAATTATAATTTCGAATATTATAATCACGAAGATTTGTTATTACGATTGTCAAATACAAGAACGTTAAAAAATACGATTACTTAAGCATACGAAAAATAAAATACCGATTTATTATAATCACGAAAAATTCAAATCCCGATCAAAAATGTGATAATTCGTGATTTTGACCAAAAAACCGTAAACGTCTTAAAAACCTTAGACCCAAAACCTAAAGATAGGTGCGACGACGAGCAAAGCGAGGAGGAGCGTGTTAGGTGCACATAGATATCGAAAAACAAAGCGGAGCGCAGCGAAGCGGAGCGGAGCGTTTCAAATATAGAGTAAAAATATTGTAAATAGAAAACTATTTGTAGTATAATTTGTTTTTAAGTAACACAACAAAGCAATAAAATTTCTCGGATTTTTACGGTGATTAACTTTAAAAACCTTAGGACCTAAATCTAAAGATAGGTTCGACGACGAGCAAAGCGAGGAGGAGCGTGTTAGGTGCACATAGATATCGAAAAACAAAGCGGAGCGGAGCGTTTCACATAATATAGCTTAAAAAATATTGTTAAATTGTAGGTATACGGATTATAATAAACACACTATTCTTAATAACTATTTCTTGTTAACTAAGATACATTCGGGAATTTCTATTTTCGGAATATTAAAACTTCGGGATTCGTAATTTTAACAACTCGTTATAAAAAAAGGTCGTACTTTTAAAACATCGAAATAATAATATTCGGAAAATTGACTTTCGTCATTTTAATAAATATGTTGTTTGAAATTTCGTTTATTAACTATTCGTGATTTTCGTTATTCGAAAACTTGAAATTCGGGATTGTGAATTATTCGGAACTATGAAATTCGTAATTTTAAAAATCGATATTTTCATATTCGTAAAAAAGTAATTCGGATTTATGTAGTGTACCCACATATTGGTTTTTCTGTGGGGAGGGAGTCGCACTTCTTTTTCTATCATACTTACTTATGATCACTTAACATTTGACAGGGTTGAGTTATCTTATGGAGTTTCTATCGTCACCTTCCGGGCCTTTCGGCTCCATCATCATGGGATTCACGGGGCCTATGCAAGTATGCAGCTGTCAAATCCATCCATTTTATTTGTCACTAGCTGTTCCCGCAAGCTTCGCTTCGCCTTAAAAAGTTTCCCGTTGGAATTCCGGGATAAAAAGTAGCCTATGCTCTTTCTCAGGGTCTAGACCATTGTTTATCAAATTTCATTCAAATCCGTTCTGTAGTTTTGGCGTGAAAGAGTAACAGATATATAGACAGACACAGTTAATTTCGCATTTATAATATTAACTACTAGGATTTGTTCGTTCAAACCATTGAGTAGAGGGTACACCCGGTCCGCGTTGTTCTATGGTTCAACCCAACTGTACAGTGCCACAAACTTATCTATTCAGGTGAGAGCTCACGTAATTGTCTAATATTTCTTGATTCTATAAGATTTTAAGTTTGCCCGTGGTGGTAGTTCACCCTTGCGGTTTTAATAAACCCATCTAATCTATATGAATATATAATTCATTGGTAAGGTAACGGGTCCATATATCGCGGTATTCAAAATGGCGTCCTTATTTCGAGTTATATTTATTTTCATGATTATTACTCATTTTAATAGGTTTGGATACTCTAAAATTACATTTAATCGTTCATTATCTTTAACTGAAACTACTTGATGTAGTAAATATGTTTAAAATTGCCTAAAATTACTAAAAACTCATGTAATGTGCCGTGAGGGCGACGCCGCCATGTTTTTCATACAAACGCGACCCGGCTTACGTAAGGCCAGCCATATTTAATAATTGTGTTTTTTAATATTTATACGACGTTCAACTTTGTAAATAGTTTATATTTAGTTTATTATATTCTTATACTTACATTAAATTTAAATTTTAACTCTTTTTAAACTAATTTAACCCCTTTAAACTCAAAAACAAAATACCTCGGTATAAGGGCCTGATTTTTATACGTTGTTCCTAACTCCGAGTTACCCTCGGTATAAGGAAAAATACTATGTCATGATTTTTAGCTTATAACTTTACAAATAATAACATTTGAAGTATATGCTTGATTACATAATAATAATGATGAACGTGACAAGCTTATAACCTAATTCGGCGGTACAAAATATCCTCTAGGAATCTTAATATGACACGATAATTGTTGACCCAAAAATCATGGTTACATAGAAAACCTTAACTTAGTATGTATATTTGAAATGATAAAAAACAGTGTTATTTCATCGCTATTAACGTAAGTGATACATAATTTTACCAATATTTTATGTATGATTTGAGTAACAAATCTATGTTGTTTCTAAATCGATAATTTGATAACTCGGAATATGGATTATTAAAATACTTGCTGAACCCCTAATATGGAGTATGACATTTTACATAGGTAGGTACCTCGGAAATCGGAATATGACTACATCACACCTTCGCAGTGTCATCCGATGCCGTCATCAAACCATAAAATCAAGATGAATCAGCGACTTTCTTCCTAAATATAAAAGGGGTGTGGATAGATATGCCTGACTTTACGAAACTACTACTAGATACTACCTACTTATTACTCTTTATAAAAGAAGAAAGAAAGAAATTTGTAGACGTAAAACTTTATTTGGGTGAATAAAATAACACACACGACCGTGGAGTTTTTATAACACTTATATACACAATTGCCTAATTTCATTTCTGTATTTTATTTCCATTATCCTTCTACTTCGAGGTCTGATGGCCGTTGTAATATTGTTATCCCAGAATTCCCAGATAAATGAATGTCCTGTATACTGCATTTCATGTTTGGTTTAGGGGTCTGGTTGATTTTTTCATTTTCTTGTTGTTGTCACTGAAAAATAAAGTAAGTAGGTAAATTGTATGGATAGTTGACAGAATTAAGCTTATCCTTATAAGTTGGTACCCATTTTCACAAAACTTTGTGAGTTTAGAAACGAAAACGCTAGAACAAAAACCTAGGTTAGTAACTAAACTGATGCCAAATTACTGATAAAAACATAAAAATATTTCCATTTTACGTAATTTCCTAAAATAGTTCGCACACAAGCTTACCTTATCGATTTTCCAATTGCATATTGCAAATACAAACATAATAATTTAATAAAAGATGTTTGTTTTCTAATGTAAAGACTTAACAAAAATACTTTCAAAGAATAGCGGCAAACTTTTCGGCGGAAAATTGAACATGGCGCCGGCGCGCCTCCAGTCCAGCGCGCATGCGCCATAGAGATGTACCTAGTGCAATGTTCCTTGCTTCCGACCTATGCTTGAATGAAAAAATAATCGATGCTGGATCGATTCCTGGGTAGATACTTTTATTATAATCATATTCGTTTATGGTAAATACATTAGGTACTCATCGGAAATTAGTACTGATAAGGTATTTGGCTTTTGTAAGTATTCGATACTTTTCCTCATCCCTTACACATCTACTTTTATTACGTATCATCAACTTTTAAACATTTAAGTAAGAACATAAAATATCGTGGAAAAATTTTAGACCTTACTTAGATAAAAACTATAGTAAAAAATGTTTAAATCATTCGAGTTCAATAATCGATTATATTCGATTACTGTCACTATTTCATCAATTTACCCCATCTCTACTCTATTTTTTTTTTAATCGCTTGGAAAAGTCCATAGAACATCATAGAAGCATTATGAATATTTTTTCTAGCCAATGTTACCAGTTGCAATAATGAATTATGAAAATGTTACATAAATAATAGAAATTATCACGAAAACCAATATAAATGGAGAGTATTTAATTCTTTTCATTATTTTCAACTACTATTTAGAATAATTAAATTTATTTGGAGTACTTTAGGGTTAAAAAAGTATATCGATATTTTAGATTGTAATTTCCTTATGTTCATGGCCACACTCATGGAGCCACTGACAGGACTAACTCGGAATATGGAACAGGCTACCTCGGTATATGGAAGAAACCATAATCCTACCTCGGTATAAGGGCAAATCGACATGTGTAATAAATTATATTTTTTTAAGTATAATTAATGTGTTATCAATGAATCTGTGTTAAGAAATATAAAATTTAACGTATATTCTTACAGAAGACAATATTTCACATCAATATTGATGGTTACAAATGCTTATTTTTCTTACTTACTTTCAAATGTTGTTATTTACCTCGGAATATGGACCGTTACCTTAAGTTATGAGATATGAATCAATTAAGTTCGGTCTCACCGGAACAGATAAGTTTGTCGCAGTATATTTACCTGGCCAGGCATAAGGATCAGCCATATAAACGTCATAGGGATGCTATATTTTGTTCAAAGTGTAATAATTTTGCATCCGATTTACACACCACATACACAAACCTAGTGTTATTATTATTATTATTTAACTCTTTATTGCACAAATATTACTAATAAAAGTACAAAGGGTGGACTTAATGCTAAGAGCATTTTCTGCCAGTCAACCCGCAGGAGGTACAGAGATAAAAAGTACGGGTGTGCAAAAACGGAAAAAAAAAAGATCAGTATGATTGTGAAGTGCCTAAATAAAAATAATACCTAACCCTAAAACTAAGTAAATAAATATATATGACCCTATACCTAGTAATACTAAAATACTACCTATACAAAATATATATATAAATATAAATATATACATATATATATTAAATATATAAAAACAGGGGGTACAAGAAAAACTGCCTAATTAATCTGTCCCAACTTGCTGAGGTAGTGAGCACGAACCATAGACTTGAAGAGCGGTCGAGAAGGGGCTTTCCTGATTGACTCAGGGAGATCATTCCACAGACGGACTGCCGTGACGGCGAAAGAATTAAGCATGAAACCAGACCGATGTAAGGGTAAAGATAGTAAAAGGTTATGAGAAGAGCGGAGGTGCCTGTTATGGGTATCGGAAAGAAAGTTAAACATTGATTTTAAGTAAGAAGGAGAATTTGGTTCATGAAGGATCGAAAAGAGAAGACAAAGAATTCGTAAATTCCGTCTATCCCGAATAGGGAGCCATTTTAGTTTGGCGCGGTAACCTGACACATGATCGTATTTACGGAGACCGAAAATGAAACGTATGCAGGTGTTCTGCAAACGTTCCAGCTTATTAAGAAGTGCTTCAGTCAGGTCCAAGTAACACACGTCAGCGTAATCTAAAATGGGCAAGAGCAGAGACATTGCCAATGAACGTTTGGTCTGGAAAGGAAGAAAGTTTTTAAGTGGAAGAAGAGAATGCAGAGAAGCAAAAATCCGACGAGACACGCTGTTGACCTGTGGCACCCAACTTAAATTTTCGTCAATGGTCACTCCGAGGTCTTTGACTGTTGATGAAAAAGGTATGTTGCATCCGTCGAACACCAGAGGGGCTGAATTAAGGTCATGGTTAGAGATAAGTTGAGAGCTGCCGACAATGATTGCCTGGCATTTCACAGGGTTTACCAAAATACCGAAACGGTTGGACCAGTCAAGGATACTGTTAAGGTCCCCATTTAGTTGATTAATGGCAGACACAAGGTCTTCAGGTTTCACTTGACAGTAGAGTTGCAAATCGTCGGCATATAGATGGTAGGAACAAAGAAGACTTGAAGATACTAAATCAATAAAGATAGAAAAAAGTAATGGAGAGAGAATACCGCCTTGAGGAACGCCAGCAGACAAATCGGACCAGTCGGATAATACCGAGCAGCTACGAATCGCTTGCTGGCGACCCCGAAGATAAGAGGAGAACCAGCTAACAGCGGCGGGAGAGATCTGAGATTTTACTAGGACGGCTAGCAGAAGGTCATGATCCACGGCGTTGAAGGCATTGCTGAAGTCAATAAGGACCAGCACGGTAATCATCCGATTCTCCATACCAGACCTTATGTCTTCTGTGACTTTTAGCAATGCAGTAGTGGTGCTATGCCCCGCACGAAAACCAGACTGATACGGATTAAGTAAACCACCATTGCAGAGAAACGCAGTGAGTTGTCGGTGAACAATCGACTCGAGGACTTTGGAAAGGAAGGGTAAAATTGAGATGGGACGGTAATGGTTGAGAGATGAAGGATTGGAAATTTTGGGGAGAGGGATAACGTGGGCTTTACGCCATAAATCGGGAAAATTGCCGGAGTCAAGAGAATGGTTTATGATGTGGGTGATAGCAGGGAGAAGGATGTCAAGAAGATTGGTCACCATAATGCGCCCTATGTTGTCATGACCAACCGCCTTAGATTTAATAGACAATATAATTTTTCTGATCTCTTCAGGTGATGCCGGTGCGAAAATAAAGGAATCTATGTCTGGTGTGGGCATATTATGAATAAGATTTAAAGTTAAATTTTTGGTGTGAGAGTCAAGAGTTAGCGAAGATGCAAAGTGATTATTGAGAGTGTTAATATCGAAAGGAATTTGGTTATCTAGTTTAGGAGGCTTGCCCACGCCCAGAGACCTGAGGAATTTCCAGGTACCTGCAGGTGAAGATAATTCGAGTTGCTCTGCGATATATCGGCGTTTGGCGTTCCTACACATCTGATTACACCGATTCCTGGCAACCTTGCAAGCTGACCAGTTTTCCTCAGTGCGCGATATCTTGTACCTGCGAAAAGCTCTATCTCTCCTAACCATGAACTTCCGGATGGTTTCATTGATCCAAGGGGTAGGTCGATGTTTCAGCTTAACAGGACGTACAGGAGCATGCGTATCAAATAGTTTTATGACATTACTGCAGAGAAACGCAACCTTGTCATTGATATCGGGCAAGTCCTGCATGTCACTCCATTGGATTTGCGTGGCGTCGGATCTAAGCCTCTCAGCATCCAACTTCGAGAAGTTTCGTTGAAGTAGCACCACGGGCTTTGCCTTAGGAATTCGTAAACGATACGAACAGAAAATTAAATCATGTTTGGAAAAACCTGGAGCAAGATGTTGTCCGTGGCGAGCTACTAAAGAGTCATCTGAAGTAAGAATAAGGTCGATTAGAGTGTCGGTCGTGGAAGAGTGATGAGTGGCCGACAACGGCAGAAATCTGAGGTTAACTGATTCGACAACTGAAAGTAATTTGCGGGTTCGAGAATCAGGAACAAGTAAATCAGTATTAAAATCACCCATGATTATATGATGAGAATAGTTAGAGATAACATTTTCAAGGACGGTTTCAATCGAAAGGAAGTAATCATTACCTGGAGGGCAATAACATACTCCAAGTAGAACCTTGACACCAAGATTAAGCTCAAGGAAAAGATATTCCGCAGGAGCGTTACTGGAAGTCGGGGACTGGGCAATTACGGAGAAAGGAATATCGCTCTTCAAGTATATGGCCACCCCACCACCCGATCTACCCACGCGGTCGTTGCGAACCAGGACATAACCAGGGAGGCAATACGCATGAGAAGACAGAGTGGGTACTAACCAGCTCTCTGATACTAAAATTGCGTCCACCATACCTGATTCAAAAGTGCTAAGGAGCTCATTGTAGTGTTTGGGAATGCTTTGAGCATTAATATGGCAGACATTAAAATTTTTGGCTAGTGTTCATTTTACTTCATAACCATTTATCATTAAACAGATGTTATTAAGTATTTAATAACTAGGTATCAACTATTCGGACTGCTCTCATATATTAAACAGATTATAACAAATTTATTTCAGTTCAGAAATAAAATTAAAAGTTGATGAACAATTTTCGCATTATAGTTGTTTCCGGTCGCGCTGCTAACCATATCCGGCGTAATTTTCAATTCGTTTAAATTTCGAATTATCACGAAATGAAATTCCGCCGTCATAATAATCTGTGAGAAAATGATACATTGAAATTGGAGATGGAATTTGTCGGTGTTGCCATATTTATCGTGTTTTTCTGCCAGGAAATTGGAAAACTGCGGTGTGCGGTAGCAGCGGGGGCGGCGGCGGGGGCGGCGGCTGCGGGGGTGCGGGGCGCGGGGAGCGGCGCTGTGTGTGAGAATGGTGAGTTTTTCTTTGATCCAAAAAGTTTAGTGTAGGTACTTATTCGTTTCTATTTATTTAACAGCCTCAACATTTTACGTTTTTAAGTTAGGTTACAGGCGGGATGTTGAAAAATGGTTTTTGAGACCATTATAAGACAACAGGCGGTAACTATATAATAATATCTAATATTTATAATTTTCGTCACGTCGCGTCGTGAAGTTAAAATAATCAAAGTCCTTAATTTCAGTAGCTCTTAGGTATACAAAAGTTAATTGCCCATTTTCCATCACGTGGGTCTCAAAATTTGGCGGTTATCAGAAGTTTTGAAGTTTGAACTCATGGGCAGAGATTTTGATCCGATATTCACCATGCACTGGACACAGGGAACACGGGGTTTCTTGTCCAACTATTTTAATCTAACTCCGGGCCCTTTGTAAAATTCTCACTCGGGCGGGCGTGCTACGGGTTTCTTAATAAATACTGCCATCCCTTATGTACCCTGTAGCCCTTAAGTGTGGACATTAAGAGTCAGTTTCCCGCGGTGGAGGCAAGTTGAGGATGTGGTGGTCCTAAGATGTGTTGAAGAAGTTGGCGCGGGCGAGGTTATATTGAATTTGTTTGGAATGAAGTATAATTGAACTTTCGGCCGCTGTCATAATGTTTGCTGTTAGTTTTTGGGCTTGTTTAGTTATGATGTTTTATCCATTGCTCTAAAATATATTTATCCTTCACAATGGATTGCGTTGAGAGATGCTACGCGTTTATCATTTTTACTGCTGCTACGGCTCGTAGGTGCCAGTCGCTAGTAGCGACCGGTGACCTGTCTAAGAAAACCAAAACGTTTGTGTTATGTTATTTGGGAAAAACTTTATTTTTGTAGGTTTCCTGTATTTTTTGTTTTTTTTTTTACTGCGATAAAACAATGCTACGAGGTGTGCTACGCCGCCGCCGTAGCCATTTCGTAGCAAGTTCGTAGCACTCCATTTTGTGACTTTAATTGCTTACAGTAAACGCTCCTTATCCGCTTTAAGCCAATTAAAACGACAGTCCAAGTCCATAATTAATGAAACTCCAATTCATAACACAGTGGCGGTAATCACGACACATTTTCACCGAAATAAAATGAAAAAATACAGACAACATTTCCTCGAATAATTTACACAAATGACGACGACCGATATTAAAACGTGTCCTTAAATGGCCGGGCTGTTTTTGTCAATTTATGGGCGAAAGTGGCCGCGTAATAATAGATGAGAACAAAACCTCGCTTTATTTTATATGTTGTGTAATGTAATGGGGACGGTAAATAGTGCCTTGATGGGCTTGTTTTTGGATATTGTGAGTCGTTAATGCTTTTCATTTGTTCTTAGTTTTTTGAGACAAAATTCATTAAAATTCACTCCTTATAATATAAGTATTTTTCTAGCCCCTCCTGTGTGTGTGTGTATTAATGAAAATAAAGAATTATAATAATTTTCTAAAGATTTCCTCCACTACAAAAGGAAAAAATACTATTTTTAAAAAGCCATGTGTTATTTTTATGCCTACTATAACTACCATCTATTCTATTCTATCGTGGGGGTGTAAGTACCTGCACCTCTCTGCTCTCGAATGGAACCTTTGTGCATATCCCCAAGGTCTAAACTGCCTTCCTAAGCTTGGACCATTTCCCCACCACGCTGGTCCACTGCGGGTTGGTGGGTTCACATATCTAGATGTGCTAGATCTAGATATGCAGGTTTCCTCACGATGTTTTCCTTCACCGTAAGAGCGATGGTATACATTGTACTTAAGTTAAAAGAACTCATTGGTACATGTCAGCGCTGGGATCGAACCCGAATCTCAGGCGTGAGCAGCGAGCGCTTACCCGACTGAGCTACCACCGCTCCAACTATAACTACCATCCTTAATAAAAATAATTATTATCTTAGTTAGTTAGGTTAGTTCGAGAAAACAGTAGCCGCCACGATACTGCATGAGCTAGGCTGCTTCCCAGATTCCTACTGATATGTTTCCAACAAACGGCAATATGCCATCAAATGCCCACCCCCTCAACTTTTATAAAACAACAATGACAAAAACTAGGTGCAATATTACCTATGGTGCAGTACAATGATTTTTTATCTATTAAGGAAGGTAGTTAGGTAGTTTTATAATATTTTAATATTTTTAGGTACTATTTTAGTTTAGGTTTATTAGTCGTAGATCACATTTTATTCTGTTTTATTTAACAAATGTATTTATTTAGGTAAAAAAAATATGGTTTTGGAATATCTCATCCATTGCCAACAAAACGTCGGTCTTCTTCTGATATAATAGGAGTCTAAATGTGGCTCCATTACTCGGCGGAGCGCCGGGCAGCCGACGGTTCCACCTTCGTTGGTGCACGCCGGCGCCGTGCGGTGGCGGCGGCCGAAATCGGAACTTCTTCTTGGCTTGTGGGTGACAATCACTGGAGCTGGTCTGGGGTTTGATATCATGGGTTTATTTTCTGACAGTCCAGAGCAGCAACCTTTGGAATTGGGAGTTATTTGAGTTTAAGGAAACGTTCAGCCTCACCTATTGTTTCTTGATGATGTCTGATCCCAAATTGTTTTAAAGGTGTGCTACATTATTTTATTTTGTTTTTTCAGGTAAGGTAAGTGAAAGATACATACTAGGTCGATGCGACTTTTTACAACAAGAATTGTGAGTAATTTTATATTTAGTAGATTGATATTCTTTGTAGCTTAAGCTACCATATCGCTTGAAATATAAGGTTACTATTTAAAATAAGCGCCTCTTCCCAAAGCGTATCATTGTCAGCTAACCTGCACAATACACACGATCGTCATTATAATACATAATTAATTCTGACGGCTTAACAAATGAAATGGAAGAGGTTCCGTGAACGAGGATCTTTGATGCCCGCTCAGGTTTCATGCACTCATTTGTTAAGTGTTTTCCATGAAATATTACCGCCCGGGCCGGAATATCCTGATAATTAAAGGATATTGCCAGATTAAAAACAGATATTTCATAAAAAGAAAAGTCGTTTATCGTTTATTTATTTTATGATGTAAACCGTAGATGTGTGCACAAACCATTTACAAGCCGAATAATGTCGCATGCATTGTCTCTTCCTGCTCCCCTATCACGAAATAGGCTACTTGACTCATATCAAATTCAAGACAATACATGAGTATTAAATTTACTTAACCAAAATATTATATTGATTTCGGCTAATTAAACTCCAGGTTGGTTGCATAATTTCAATTAAAAAAATATTAATTTTTTATTATTATTTTGAACCCTGAAAACGCTATCGGCCATGTTGTGACGTCAGCTGCCTTGTGTGTCAAGAGTTTAAGTGGTATCTTCAACTGTGATAAATTAATGATTTGCACCCTTCTTTCCCTTTGCTGCTTCTGACGTCACATCGGTCCACACCATAGGCATAGACTAATACACTAATATTAGTCTATCTATGCCATATGCAATTTTAAAACAAATATGGCTGAGAGCGTTTTTGCCTATTTACGAAAAGTAAAACTTTAAAATTAAGTTTTGGGATTTTCTAGGTCTCAAAAAATATGAGAGTATTTTTTTTTATCTAATAGAGCAATTATCAATCGTATGAGACCTTCTTTAAAAAAGGACTTTGTTTTGACAACGATGTTCGCATTCAAATTGTAATGATAACGTATTATGGTTCCTTCTTTTATTAACTTCTCTTATGTTAACTGCATAAGTTATTTCTAGCTTAATAAAAACTATAAGGAATCTAAATTTACCTACAATAGATCTTATTTCAGTTAAAACATTCCGCTTTAATATCAGTAATGTGCAAAACCTTTTACAATATTTCAGCGAAAATGCTTTGCGACCGTCAGCTTAATATTTTTCTTTTATGTATGTACCTACGTACACAGAACAAAACTTAACAAACATTTTGCTACCGTTCTTTGAATTGAACCAGGTCAGGGGGGTCACATATTTTATGTTTAAACTGAAAACAGCAACAATGCAGGCGGACGCACAGTGCACACATTATTCATCAGAAGCCGCCGCCATGTCATCAACAATGACAGCTTACTTTTTAAATTAAAAACTTCAACATTAATACATTTCCTATTGTTAAGTCCATCCGCATTACATTTTGCATTCCGCTTGAAAAAATAGAACCGCAGTATTCACACACACATGCAGGCGCTGGCCGCCCGCCCTGCCGCCCGCGCCGCCCGCCCAGCGGCATGCTAGCATTGTTAGTGTACAACACACGACATATAAATTATTTTTATGCTTCCTCCCCGCGGTCTAGGCTGCGTTCATACGATACGGCCGGTGTTGCCACCCGGCAGTTTTCATGCTGTTTTTAGTTGACGAAAAAGCAGCGGGATTTGACAGTGTCTTAACTTTGACATAATCGATATCGTTATGATTTAAAGATCCTTGAGGTATTCATATAAATAGACGCATTTTTCCTGAAATAAAAATGACATATTATGTATCTAGCCTATCTGAAACTTAGTTAAACATTGTGAGATATGGCGTTTCGACTTTCTCCGTGTTCGGCATCATAAGGGTCACAGTGTCAGTTAAATAAAGTCCATTTTTCTCTCCACCTTTAGTTTGCAAGGTGCGGGTGCCTATATAAATAGAGTGAGTCGCCCGCGCGCCTCAGTTGTAATATCACCATGCAGAAATGACTAGGTTTCAGATAGGCTAGATACATAATATGTCATTTTTATTTCAGGAAAAATGCGTCTATTATGTAGTCTGAGCCTATCTGAAACTTAGTTAAACATTGTGAGATGTGTTTATTATCGCATGGTGGAGAGAAAACCAACTGTGACCCATAAGCTACTGATGAGTGTATCAGTAGATAAATATTTGAATCTATAAATTTATAATGCATAGATTTCTAGGTAATAGATATACCAAAAAGAAAGGTATAAGTATACATAAGACTTAAGTACTTCCTTATTATTCCTGACTTGTCAGAAAGTTATGGAAGGTATGTACCTATACATATAGGTAGGTATTTATACATATGGATACACACAGTGCCTCTTCGAAAGCAATACTTATAAGTAATTATTGATCAAAATCTTGTTATTGTCAAGGCAATATTTTTAACATACACTAGCCGAATGGATGGAACCAGTGAAATACTTTGCAACAATATTTAAAAGCTGTAAAATGTAGAATATCGATCCAGGCCGCTGGGGCTCAGGTCAGCACATGCTGACTAGGGTATGTAATTCTGGACTGACCTCAGAAATGCAGCAGCCGACCCTGGAGCCTCGAGGACCTGCTCAGTCAGCCCTGTATGACGACACGGCCTGCAACACCTGGCGCGGCATCTAGTCCTTGGAACGAAGAGTGGTGCTTGAAGGGAAGATAATTTTACTAAATATCTCAGCCTCATCAGCTACTGGAAAAGATTAGGTGAAGGCTGTGACACTGGCGGATAACTAAGTATTCAGTTTTTCAAAACATGATGCAGGTCACTATATTCATATTCTAGATTGACAAGTAACACACAGTCTAATTTTGTATTCTAACTAACTCGGCGGTTAACGAGTTCCTGTGCAGTCCTACTAGGAAGGAAAGTTATTTTATAAGCCTTTGCACCGATTTTGTGGGCTACTATCATTCTGTATCATCATGTGTGAATATTATGAGCTCTGGCAGCATTCCTTGGTAGATGACATCAATTAATAAAGATTGATTAACACAACAATAACAATTATAATAGTTGATAAATGAAACCCGACTAACATGTCTTAACTGGGTAAGTAAATGATCAGTCATGCCACCAGGATAAGTAAAATGTTCAGTACTTCATATGAAAAACATTAACAAGGTCACCTTTAGGTATGTTCGTCAACACTAAGGGCAGGTCTCGGCCAAAACCTTAAGGCTTCGCCTTGTTGCAACTTCAAAGGTACGTAGGTAGGTACCTACTTACATTGTTCTAGGTTCGATATGTAAGATGGTACGTAAAGATGTTAGTTGTACCTGATCAGACCTGATGCGACGACAGCCAACATAGACTCTCTAATCTGTGGAAGCAACAATCATGGTGGCGGGTACATGGACAGTTGGACGAGCCACCTCGAGCCTGACTTATCAATCAGAACTGACAGTTCGCCAATAGCAGATAGCTTGCGGCTATCTATAGGTAAACTTAGGTAGTTAGCTATACCCAAGAAAAATTCCTTGGACATCGATATGAGAGTGGAACGGCGAATAACTGTGACATTCTTTAAAACAAAAAGGCTTGTTGTTTTTGTTGTCCAGCTAAGGAAGGTTACCTATTCCAGCGACCTGGTATTGCATTCTGAAAGAACTGCGAAGAGTTAATATTATGACTAATAATTATTATTACTTATCTAGAAAGTTTTCAGCAAACTCTAATAAATCAAGCAGCTACCACGTCACCGCTGCCCGGTTATAACTCTGTACTAGCTTAGTAGATATATATACCAGTTCTAGCCTTCAGCTAGAGGCCAGAGAGCTCCTAAATGAGATGCGAGTACGAGCATGACACAAGTAATTTTTTACTTGGTAACTAGTTACGTAACTAACTGAAAGA
Organism: Plutella xylostella; assembly: GCF_932276165.1. Classification (NCBI taxonomy): domain Eukaryota; kingdom Metazoa; phylum Arthropoda; class Insecta; order Lepidoptera; family Plutellidae; genus Plutella; species Plutella xylostella. The sequence continues at coordinate 506,942 of NC_063984.1, read as the reverse complement.
TCCATAAAACAGTTGAGGATTACTCAAAATGGAATTGTGAAAACGGCACGTCTGCATCTTAACCAGTCAGTCTAAGTAGTTTCAGCAGATACAGTGTTGAAAAATAGTTATGAAACGTTTGCGCCAGAATCGAATTAAAAATACATTTTCATTAGAGAAGCCGTTTAGGCATGAATAGGTACTTTCACCCTTTGGATTGTGCTCCAAATGATGACCTTCGAAATTCATAGAAATTTAATGACGACTGCCATTGTTTATTATCTAGCCCCGTACATTGAGTAGGGCTGCGGCTACACGTGATGTGATACACAGTACACAGTAGGTATATGCATGTTCCCAGAATAGTGGAAGTTATAATTTTACCAAAAGGTAGTCGTCTCCTGCAAGAGCACCGTTACTCGATTTATTCGATACATAACTAGTAGACAGCTGCTGCGTAGGAGGTTCACGCATTTTTCAACAAAGAGCTCGGATACACACTCACAATCCACTGGGACATAAGGAAGACAGCTAATATGGTGCCACTCAGAAACCGCGATGACACTCCGATCATGATCACCCGACAGTAGGATCATAATAAATTCGGTAACTTGTGAAGCGGTATGGTATAGCAACAGCGACTTTCACGAAATCAGGAATTAGCTCAGTGCTTTTAGGTTGAACACTCGCCGGTCGAATTCACTTTGCTCACAGCCGAGAAAAGAAAAGACTCAAAGCTGGAATCTGCCGATGTGTCATGACACTTAAGATAGTGTCTGGGGGGTCACTTTATATGACGAAAAACGAACTTTCAGTGCACTGCGGCGCGAGCCGCTCTATCTGTTTGTATGTATTAAACGTGCCGATTGCACGACAGCTCTCGTTCGTTCGTTTCTCATCAGTATAGAGTAACGCATCTGTAGGTACTTACCGTGCGTCACCATTCCCATGAGCAGTCCAATGATCTTTAGGCAGTTTAGAACAAAAGCTGCATTAGACAGTTTCTTCAGCAGAGACATCGAAATAAAAAATTGATTGCACAACTATCCCCAGGAGCAGTCTACAGGTCACTTTGGGCAGTTCAGAAGAAAGCTGCTTTAATAGAATACCCTACCTCAGCGGAGGCATCAAATTGAAGTGCTATAACACTTTTAGAAGCGGTGCACGTTACCCGATTTGTCGTCATCCATGCCGATGCGGCTACGGCGACTGCAGGTGGTTACTCAGGCTTCGTTGGTGTGCCCTTGTATGGCTAACATGACCAACCTTGGCAGTAAACGTTCGTCTGCATATGCCAAAATCACTGATGAATAGCGCACGTTACTCGATACCTTCTAAATAAGTCACTCATAATGACGGCTGATGATGATGATGACCGTGCTAGCAAAAGTGCAGGCGGTTCCGCTGAGCATAAAATCTCATCCCAGACAGGGGGCGTTTGGATCTGGCAACCAGAACAGGAGTGCTAGGTGTGCGCAGCGATGCAGGTGGGACAACACAGCCGCCAGGGCAGGAGTACATGGCTGGGTCTATGCAGCGATGCAGGTACCACAAACCGGTGGCCAGGGCCAGGACCGGGTGTACGCTGCGATGCAGGTGGCACAAAACGGTGGCCAGGGCCAGGACCGGGTGTACAGCCGCCAGGGCAGGAGTGCATGGCTGGGTCTATGCAGCGATGCAGGTACCACAAACCGGTGGCCAGGGCCAGGACCGGGTGTACGCTGCGATGCAGGTGGCACGAGACGGCGGCCAGCGCAGGAGCACAGGGCCGGGTGTATGCTGCGATGCAGGTGGCACGAACCGGTGGCCAGGGCAGGAGCGCAGGGCCGGGTGTACGCTGCGATGCAGGTGGCACGAGACGGCGGCCAGCGCGGGAGCACAGGGCCGGGTGCAGGTTACACGAAACTTCAATTTCACCGAATCGGCCTGCCTACCCTTCAGCGGGTAGGTACCGGCGGATCACCTTACTTGCCGCACATGCCACAATGTCCCAACATACTGAAACTCGGAGCCACGTGCTTCCTGTAAAAAATCCTATGACGGTCCTGGAAAGCTCCTGTTTGTAAAGCCTTACATAACCTATAATCAAGTGCATTATTGTAATAGCAAAGTTTTTATCAACTGTTTTCTAAAAATATTAGAAATTGAGGGTAAAAAAATATATTTTTATAATTTTTTCCTGTATAAAATTAACATATGCTTTACTTAAAGCGGTCATTAATGTAAGTATCTAGCTCAAGCGCCACTAGTAGGACCGGAATATGTGATCAATCATCACCACGACTATTGAATCGGACCCTACTGCGTGGGATAAAAACCCCAAGCGCCGGAGCATTATGACCAGTGGCTGAGCTTTTAAAAGCAGTAAATAATAGCATTTTACTCACGGCTTATCAACTCAAACCTTCGTTGCGAAATCCTCAGCAATGGCTGCGTGCGCAGCAGCCGGCAGGTCCCGCTCCCCGACGCCACGTGTCGCGGCGGCCGCGCCCCGCGCCGCCTGGTCCGCATCACGCTACAGCTCCCGGCAGCGAGGACTCCGCAAATTCAATATTATATTTTTCCCCGTTCGGAGCGAAGCCGACGAGAACCGTGGCTACATTGAGCCATTTTGCCGAAGTGTTCACTTCAAAAATCAAAAACCAACTGAGGCGCGCGGGCGACTCACTCTATTTATATAGGCACCCGCACCTTGCAAACTAAAGGTGGAGAGAAAAATGGACTTTATTTAACTGACACTGTGACCCTTATGATGCCGAACACGGAGAAAGTCGAAACGCCATATCTCACAATGTTTAACTAAGTTTCAGATAGGCTCAGACTACATAATAGAAATTTTTGTTTAGTCGGCTAATCGTTCCTCGTACATTTTGAAGTTTTCCTTAATTGTATAGAGCTTATAATGTGGGACCGAAGAACTATTTTTTTACGATTAACATACCTGGTTCATGTTAAATACCTACGTGATTTACTTTTAAGGAAATGAGACTAGATACCTGACAACCCTGGGCCGCCGCGGCGCTGCACTCCCCTATCACTTTAATTGAACCCTATATTTTGCAAAACACTCTTTTCACTACACCATTATTGGCCGTTCTTTGTTTCGGTAAAAGTTATGGTCTAAACCTAAACTGATGTTGATAGTTTAGGGACATGGGCTATTAATATCCGTAAGATAACCATTATTATTCCCACATATTTTCGAAGTTGTAGAACAAAAGTTGTACTAAGTAACCCCCTTTCAGCATGTATAGATAGGTACATTACATTGTAATAATAATAACAACAAAACACAACCGACCGTATCTAAATAAATTAAGTATAGTAACGTAAACGTAAAGGTGTTAAAGGTACCAGTAAATATGCTCACATTATTGACTGGTACAAACCGAGTCGCTCTACTTCGGTACAAAATCAGAGAGCGCAGCGAGCCCATAAATAATTCTAATACGCTCCGTTCCGTAATCCTAAAACCATATTAAACTTTGCCAAGATAAAGATTATGAAATTCCGCACTTAACCGCTTTGAAGTCGCACTTTGAGGAGGATTTACATACCCCCCTCCCCGCCCCGGCCCCTCTGGCGCCCGGAAGATTTCAATATGATCTCGAGAGCGGATTCCGCCATACTCCATGTGTCTTAGGAAAGTTTTTAAACAGCCTGCCTAGGAGTTACAACTTGAGCGTGGAACTTGCAGATATTAAAATGTTGAATAGCATCTGAAATATTCGCTCGGTTCAAACGGAGATGTTTTTGTGAAATGTGTAGTGGACGGTGGTATTACCTAGGTGGTAGCGTTGGTTGGCCGACTTATATGAATCACGCCAAATTATACTGCGATATAGTCTTTGAATGTTTTAAGATTCACTTCACTTAAAGTTACTTACAATAGAGACAGAGTATTGTGTAGGTCTCCTGAAACACCCCATATTGGTATTTATGTATATTTATGAAAAAAGTATACCGTTCAGTTAAAGCATACCTTTAAATCAGTGGACCATACCAATCGTCACTATCCAGGTTTAGATACGTTCCAAGTACCTATAGTGAATAGATAGAATAGATTTTGATTACCGATTTATATTAAACCCATCAGATAATTCCCGTAGAATAGTAAAGACACATTATTGAAAATATAATTTAATTAGATCACGTTAGAATAAGTATACTTACTTACTTACTTATTCCCAATCTCCGCTGGGGAGCAAAGGGCCGAAGTGAAGCGCCGCCATTCTTTACGATCTTGGGCCAGCTCAGAGACATCCGCCCAAGACATCCCCGCCTGGCCCATTTCCTTTTTCACAGAGCGCTGCCATGTCTCTCGCGGTCTGCCGAGTCTTCGTTTACCGCCCTCGGGGTGCCATGTCAGCGCTTCCTTTGGGACGTCTTCAGTACGCCTTAGAACGTGTCCTATCCATCTCCATTTGCGTTCTTTTACGGTTTCTGCTACAGGTTTTTGATGTGTTCTGCGCCAAAGTTCCTCGTTGGAGACAAAGTCAAACCAACGGATCCCTAGGATACTGCGTAAGCATCTGTTTACGAAAACCTGTAGCTTGTTCGTGGTTTGAACCGTTTTTTTCCAAGTTTCGCAACCGTAGAGGAGAACGGTCTTTACGCACGCGTTGAACAGGCGGATCTTGGTTTGGAGACGGAATGCGGAAGACCTCCACACTGGGCTTAACATGGCAAAAGCTCCACGGGCTTTGTTGATGCGGTTGCCGATATCCTCGTCAGTTCCACCATTTGGTGTGATTTTGCTTCCCAGGTAGGTGAAGGTGTCAACATCTTCAATGGATTGGCCGTTGATTTTAAATGGAGTACGGTCAGCAGTCATTACTCGCATTGACTTTGTCTTTTCTCTGTTGACATGCATGCCCACTCGGTTACCCAAATGGACGAGGTCATTGAGTTTCCTTTGCATATCAGCGCTATTTTCGGAGAAAAGACAAAGATCGTCCGCAAAAGCGAGATACTCCAGAGATGTTCCATCGGACCAATCCAAACCTCCTTTGCCATTCTGCTCCATCATATCCAAAATTACTTCGGTAATCATGATGAAGAGTAGTGGGGATAACATGCAGCCCTGCTTGACGCCAATATTGGGGTTTATTGGTTCGCTCAGCTTCCCTTCGTGGATTACTTGGCAAGTGTAGCCATTGTAGGCTTCTTTAGTAAGGTTCTCGAATAAGTATACAACAAAGTTTAAACTTGGGCCCTATTACTTAGTTAGACATATCACTTATTTATTTCACTTTTATTACCTTCTAGACAAGAGCAAGATACGTAATTGTGGGCTAGAGCGGCACAAGACCGGAAAAATAGGAGTGCAAACATGGAGGCTTATACCCAACAGTGGGCGATAGAAGGCTGATGATGTTGACTTTGAAATACTTAAGTATAAATTCCATAAAATTACACGTGTGTTCTTTGCATTTAAGTACAATACAAAAAAAAATCAGGCTTTCAAAATATAAAACAAAAGTGTGTTACATAGAAATATTCCCACTACGCCTATGTCAGTTTTATTATTCAGTTATGCCGCAACATACCAGTATACATGGCAACCCCAACCCACAAGGGCTGTGTAGCGCAACGAACCATCGATATCGGGGGTACGCAAATTAATTCGATTGTTCGATTATCGAACGCGCCCGGGACCGAGACCGACCATAGACTAGCGCCACAGAGTAGATAGACCCGGAGCAACTTCACAGACAATCCCCGGGATGAACAACTTGTGTCGTTAGTGAGCCGCCATCTTGAGTTATCTGTGTAACGTCTGATTGTGTTATTGGTTGGGGAATGTTCTCGAAGGGTTTAGCTTGGATTCGGATTGGTTTGGTTAATTTAAAGCACGTTTGAAAATGAAGTATGTACTTATCATCCTTTCATCATCACATTTCATTTGGCGGCTGATGTTCGATGGTGGTAACCCCTTGTAGATTATTATGTAAGGTTATATTTTTAGGAGAATTTCAGTCACTTCTTATCTATCTATCTATCTATCATGGCGAGCTGATTTTCCGCATTTAGCCTCCAAGATGGGCCATTATGCGTGAAATATCAGTCACTTCTTATTATAACTACTTTTGCTTATACATCTCTATACTTATCTCTGCATGATTCTCCTACGATAGTATTCCTGTACCCGTGCCTATACCCACGTATACGAATATGTTGATTGCCCGTGGGCGTTGGTTAATCACTGAAGATTACAGCAAGTCAATAGATATTACGGTCTCGGGTTCGCTAACAGATTGTTTTCCGAGAATAACTTGACACTCTCATTGATTATTGTCCTGCAGACATACCTTATTGGAACGTCGAGATATACAGTAGAACTTCGCAAATATACCTAGATTGTGTATGTTTTGTACTTATATGTTGTTAGAAAATTTCTCTTTCGGATACATGGTACATGGCTTGAAAATACTCTTATAACAATAAACCGATCATAGTCACTCGCGTCACCATGTACACAATCTTACAAATATACAAAAGTGTACAACTAAAGTTGTGCACTATGCAAGTTAAGCCACTATCTTACTTAATGCTTGGACTTTTTACTACAGCTTCAGCTTCAGCTATTCTGCCATATGTATACTATAATATTCTTTCAGTATTAACAGCCACATTCCACAAATTAGTATTCGCGTGTTATTAATTCAATTTACAATGAATTATTGTTACAAATTTACATAATTTGTTTCGCCTAAGAATATAAAAGTTGATGCATGGAAATATTTCTAAATAGGTACCTACATACGTGCGTAAAATACTTAGGTTTGGTAAGACACGTAAGTATATTATGAACCCCCAACAGAAATCGCTATAAGATAGGTTTCCCTTTCGATCCTCGATATCGTAATGTAATAATAATAATAAAACAGTAATATGAATTTCCTGGAGCATCCGGGGCGCATTACCACATAATGAATATCGGGTTCTTCTGTTACATTATCTTGTTACATTCCGTCTCTATTCATAACTAATACGCAATGTTATTTTCATTCTTATTTTTGGTTGTACCACGGTTGTACATAGGCATATATGTTTTATTTGCTTGTTTATTGTTGTGAGACTATTTCCAGTCCTTCCCATCGATTGAATGATAAAAGTACTGGGAAGTAATGTAAAATTTATATTAATATAGCAATAAATTAATCCGAAACGGAGAAGGCTGCTTTAATGATGTCGCTTAATATTACATGTAACAGTGCATCATAATATTACCAACTAAAAACTTAAATATTAAGTTCAAAATTAAAAATAAATTAAAGATTTAAAAAAATATGGTAATTTGTTGGTGTTGGCATTTTGTGAGTAGAACTTTTTCATTGCTCACGAGTGTAGTAAGAAGCCAATAACATATTACTCACAAAGCCAAAATGCTATCCTTAAACACAATCCCATACTTGTGTTATTATTATTATATAAGTAGCCATGTAACGTGCATGGACGCCCGTCGTGTAAGTACTGGTACATTTGCATAAAATTCAGTTCAGCACGATATTGTACTGCATCATGTACATAATATCATATTACCCACATACATTTTATTGGTATTATTACAGTCATACACATTGACCTGCAACGATAAACTTTTCAGCAATTAGGGAAGTATTTAAAATGTAGGTTGGAGTACTAAAATAATGAATTGTATCCGCCTGCACCACACAACCCACATTTGAGCACAAGTGGTACAATACAGTAATGAACTATAGGGTGGTAATAACGCGTGGCCGCCGCCGCCGCCGTCATTGCGCGGGAATCTAATTTGCCTCTGAATGACAGTCATGATAAATATGTTATGTATTATGGTATAGGATACTGATAATAGCAGTCGTTAAGCCTAGTCTTCGGGCAGCTTGAAAACATCTGACCGTCGGTACTCGACTCGTACAACGCTCTCAGCACAAGCTTGCTGTGTTGGAGCTTAAATTGTGAACATAATAGCTATTATCACGATTTCATCAAAATGTCCTTCTGTATATACAATACGATACGAAATAATACATCTAATAACCGCCTGAAGCTGACGTGAAAATACCAAAATAAATCTTAGATTTGTCGGGTCATTTTAAATCCATTATCTTTCGGATGGCTCGACAAATAGCAGGAGCCAAGATGATCCCTTAAGGCTGGATTACAGCAGGGCTCCCGTGCTCCCTGATATCCTGATACCAGCTTAGACAAGACGGAAGGAATTTACAAAAAAACGGAAGATACTTTAATTATACTTAAGCCGTCCGAATCATTTAGGCACGGAAAAATTGTTAAGTGAAAATAGCGTGGAATACTAAAATATTTTTTCAACTTTGGTTAGAATAATTTTTATCGGAGTAGTAAAAATCTAATGTTATGTAATATTGCAGTAGGCGTTAAGCTTTATAACAGCGGTTATGATTTAATTATAATATTTACAACGTTTTAGATTTTTCCGCAACCTTCTTGGGAGAAAAACATAGCCATAATATATGCCAAATCTCTTAAAATTGTAACAAAAATCCATCTACTTATCCATCCATACAACTATAATGATAGTATAAGTAAAATATTCAATGTAATTAATATACTTACTAACTTGAACATCATTGTTACGTCGTCCAACAAAGAAACAAATAAGTAAGTACATCTGATTGTTTGCAATAAGTTGGACCAGTTTTCTTTAAGCACCCATAAAAGAGACAAGAAAGTCAATATACGCAATCTGAATTTGTTTACTTTCTTCATATAGCATTTATATAAATTCCGCGGGGCGGGCGGTATCGCGCTGTATAATTTTACGATTTCACTCGGATATTGCAGAGTGTAGTCGAACACTACTACTGATAACACGTTACTATTTATCGACACTTCATGAGATGTTTCAGTAAATAATTTGAATAGAAGTTCTTCAATTTTATGTAAGAGGATCGTAAAATATATACATCAAAATAAAAACAGTACCTACATTTCGATACACACTTTTATAAAAACCATGACTTTTTAAAATCCACCGTTGGTACTTTGGTCACGAACGCGCGCTGGCAGGTTACAGATTTGAGCGCGGAGTTGAATTTTTAAAAGTGGAACTGAAACTGCACATTTGACAGCTCCAAAAGCCGAAAAGAAAGAATGTCGTTCACTGGCGGCGGCGGCGGCGGCGGCGGGAGGGGGCCCCGGATTGGTCGCTGCGGGTCGCGGAGTCAGTTATTGAGTCAGTAACAGTTAGGGGTAACTGTTACTCGGCCGATAACAGTAACTATTAAAGGATAACGGGCGTGTGCCAATATCGCGAGTTGTTCTCGGCGCGGAGTTACTCCACGTACCTACGTGGCCGTATCTAATGGTGGCTAAATGCTCTTTGTTCCAAGTTTCATTTCATCTGGTTAGTTAGGTGTTATTGGGTAATGTAAAGTGGTTCGTTGCTTTGTTTAACTACTGTCAGATATGAACTTTGTTTGTAATTTACCTTTTTCGAATTCAAAGAAGACATAATATTGTATCGCTAACAATAACATCAAAGAGAAATATCAAAATAATAACAGCACGAACGAATAAAGGCGAGGGTGCCCCACGAAGCGTCTTATTGTCGTTATTGTTAAGCTCAAGCAACAGCTTCAGGGGCGCAGGAGCTGCGGGGGTCGCGGGGGTCGCGGGGGGTGCGGGGGTCGCGAGGATGCGAGGGGCGCGGCGGAAATATTCGTCAAAAGCTTCACACCATGCACGCTAATAATTATTTCCTCAATACAGATAATCACGTTCTGTAGCTCTGTTCAACACAGTATAATAAGTTATTTATTAAGCATTGTATTGTGATAGAAAAACTTATCTAAACTTTACGATAAAAGAAAATGCAACTACCGACTAGGGCATGCAATACCATTAATATTTTCAGTACTGGTATTGAGTGCCGGTATTAGAACTCAATACCGGGATCCACGGTATTAATACCGGTATTAGACTTCCTTGTTATAAATGGCATATATTTTGTTTAAAGGTCGTATAGGGCAAAATACAACAAGAAAAAGCAATCAAATTCTGTATTATGCAATATTTTTCACGAGAATTGAGTATTAGAGTTGAAAATATTGAACGCATGGACAATAAGTAGGTTTCCAAAGGCCAAATTCAAATTTTTTCAAATTCAAATTTATTTATTTGTGAACATAGGTAGACATTATACATACATTCATAGAACATGATATAATATAATAGATGTTTTAGGTAATTCTTGTGAATGCTATGTTCTGTCCAACTAGAGTGGGACATACAAATAAGTACATAATTGATTAGCACATGCACATGCATTCAATTGTAAGTGAGAATAAAAAAAAAGAAATAATAATAATACAGGCAACAAGATTTAAATAAATGGTCGATATCGATAAGTACATATTTTATAATTTAGATACATTAGGTCATGGGTTAAATAAGTTTTATGTCAAAGTTCATCATTTAAATAATCATTAATTGAATAATAGCATTTTTCTATTAACAGTTTATGTAGTCTATTTTTGAACATTTGAAGATTGAGAATTTGTATGTCATTGGGAATTTTATTATATACTTTTGGTCCCATATATACTATGCTTTTTCTGACAAGTGCCTTTTTTGCCATCGGTAAACACAGAGTATTAGCATACTGTGATCTCATGGTAACTTCTCTTTTGCGTATTTCAGAGACTTTTAGAAACAGTTTAGGGTTTTGTTTAACGAATATTGCTACTTCAAGTATATACAGTGATGGAAATGTTAAAATCTTGAGTGATTTAAATAGTGGTTTACAGCTTTCATCACTCTTTATTCCACATATAGAACGTAAGCACCTCTTTTGTGCCCTGAAAATAGCTTCTCTCTCCGTGCAATTGCCATAGAATATGATGCCATAGCGGAGCGTAGATGCAACGAAGCCATGGTATGCCGATAGGACTGTTTTACGGTTCACTATGTGCGATAGTTTATAGAGCAAATATGCTAATTTGCTCAGTTTTTTGCATACCTCTGAGGCATGCTCTTTCCATGTTAGTTTATGGTCAATTTTTAATCCGAGAAATTTTGTAACTGTGACGTTTTCAATAGCATGTCCATCATAATTTATATTTAAAAAGTCAGTAGTATTAGTATTTTGATAAAATGTCATAAATTTAGTTTTGTCAATATTTACTATTAATTTATTATTATTCATCCAATTGATAATGTCTTTTAAAGCCTGATTAATGGAAGATTCGTATATGTCAATATCTACACATTTAATAGTCACTGTGCTGTCATCAGCGAATAAAACCATTGGGTGAGGTATGTCTTTGGGTAGATCATTAATGTATATCAGGAACAATAATGGACCCAATACACTACCTTGAGGTACACCGCTCGTAATTTCTCTATAGTCGGACCACAAACCAAGTCGGCCAAAAACCACATGTAACAGTTGAAAACAAGTGCAATTTCATAGTATATAGGAGCACAAGGCTAACTAACTATATCTTAATCGCTTGATTTATAGCCTAAAAAATGTCCGATTCCGGTATTAAATTTCAATACCGGTATTGAAAAAAGCGTAAATTTTGTCCGGCATCCCGGTATTACGCAATACCGGTATTGCATGCCCTACTACCGACACCAAATTAGCAATATTTTTTTTCTGACATCTATTAACGATTTAATTCTATTCATAATGGCCATCTTCCAAATCGCTTATCTCATAATAATCGCCTGAATTAAATTCAATACAAGAATAGTGCTAATGCCACATTCTAAGCTCTGCACGCCTACAACTAGCTGCACACATAAAGTCCAGTCATTGAGCCGGCGTGTTATCTAAATGGAAACATGCAAGACGAGCGAGGAACAAACTACGTCACGTGATATTGATAGCCGCATCGCGTCCGAAGTCAAAACTCTACACCTATATTCACGAAACTAAACTCCGGCCAAACCCTGCGGCGTTATTCTGTTTCACTCGGCCGAGATGTGGATGACGTTAAATAACACATTATTAAAGTTGAAAACATCTGACTAATACATACAAGTATTGACACGTAGATGGCTGGCTACCAGTCAGTCTTATACTTTTGCGGAACCACCAGCTACCGCTTCTGTCATTGAAGGTTGGTCAGTAAACTTCTTGTTCTGTAACAATCTCGAAAATACGACGTAACGTAAACCTCCAGTTCTCACATAGCGTAGCAAAATCAGTAGTTGCGCGAACGGAGCAGTCATTGTACTTTTCAGTCGCCTCATCGAAGTTCCTTGTTCTTCCTGAATACCATATCCCTATACTGTAAGTACATATAACTTCGGTTATCGCTTCCAACAATCACACGGCAGTCGCAACGTTGATCTCTGCGTTGTGCCCCTACAGAAGTACAGAATAGCGTCGCAGTGTCGTTGTCAGCGAGAATAGATGCGGCGTGCGTCCAGCGCCGGTGCTGTAACAATTTGCTGATCGCGCGTCCGCTCCGCCTCACCGCCTATAAATAACGCATCTAACGGCTTACATCTCTGTCATACAGCCGACGCGCCGGTCCACCAAAACACAGCTATTCGATTTCGGAGCCGAGAAAATATAGACATGTGATGTGATACCATGATCAAGTGGGTTCCGTAGCGAGCGCGATGGGCAAGCCAGCTATTTTAAACGACATGAGTATAATCTGTTATTTTCAGCAATCGTAAATTTTGCCATATAGTGAAGTATTTGGCTGAAGTCCTCTATTATCTAATGGCTATATTTCCATAGCGACAGTTTGTCTCCACCCCTAATGGCCAATGCCAAAGGCAATTACAGAAAGAAATCTAAAAATAATATTCCTGTAACACGATCGATTCATTACAGTAATTGAAGGGTTCCATAAAGAAAATCTTTAATGGGGTACTTCTGAAGAATACAACAATAGAGGGAAATTTTAAGATAATTCTTACAGCCGACGAAGCCTTTTCTTTTATCGTAATGCCGATTCCAATGAAGACCTTCACTAGCGAAGCGTGAGCAAAGTAACTTAGGCAGGAAATCACGCGATTAGCATCGTTATTGCAAAGAGGTAAGGGTTGATAAAATTGTGTATTTAAAATTGTAGGGGGCTGAAAGAAAATCAATTGGCGCGGAGGAGAAGGAAGGTTTTTAATCGAATCGTGCGTTCATATCGGCTACAGTTATTACTCCGCGAACTCGGGTTTCATACTCGATGGCCACAGCGCACGGCGAGCCAGCCCCGTCATACTCCTGTTGCCCGGTGGCAGGATGGAGGCTGCAGTCATTTCGGGTCGCAATTAATTCACTGATTAGTCGCTCCAAGAGTCCTGAGACTCCTGAGTGATGGGGTTTAAATTTTAATTGACTCGGCTTGTTTCTGGTGCCTTCGGTATGAGGGGCAGTATTAAAGTAATTAAACACAAAAGTGTCCTACACATATAGGTACGTAGAATTAACATAATTAAATAATATTTTATATTCCTAAACACTCACGCTAGATTGTATTGCACAACCAAGGTGCACTTTTGCACGCAATTTCTTCTTCTGCCAATGTTGTGTTATTCCCAAATTGAGTGTAATGGGGGTTGGACTTACTGTCGCACTGTGCCATCCGTCTCCCACGGTGCTATTGAGCGTGTTTCCATTACACTGGCTGGCACGGCACGATTAGGCAGCCGTGTGTAGAGTGTGCTTCATTATCGTAACCGGAAGTTATTTAAGTCAAGATAAATTAAGTTTTTGCCAAAGAAAAGATAACCCATACAAATAAAAATAAGGGATGAATAAAAAATATTTTGCGCGATTAAACAATATTTTTAATCCAGCAATTAGGTAAGATAAGATAAGCTATTCTTTATTTGTACACAAAAAATATGGTCAAAATTACAAAAAACTTAATCTAACACATATGTACAAATGGCGGTCTTATCGCTTAAAGCGATTTCTTCTAGACAACCTTCAACTTCGACAACAATTATCTTGTGTATTTGATTTGATGATGATTGTCGATGCCGATAGCATGTCGTCCGTCTCAGGCAGTGGAGATACGCTCTGAGCCCCCTTTGACGGTGAGGAGCCGCGACCTCGCTGATACTGGAACAAATAATCAATTCGCTCCTTTCTACATTTCCACCAGGAGTTGTGGCGCAATATTGTTCTGTGCCTATTCTATTTCCTGCGAGCCGCGACGGGACACAGAGGTTGGACCTGGATGAACAAATTGAATTTTGATATTGTTTAGACCTTGACGGAAAGGGCCCTTATTGTTTTTTAGTTCGTGTGCTATAGCAATCGAAAACTAAATAACCTACTGGTTCAAAAACAGTGCTCATGAGTCGTTTGTGAATCTGTTTCCCGTCCAGTATTTTGTTACTCAGCGTCCTTCAAATAACGGCGTGAAAAAAATATATTATTGTTTATTTCAATAGAGTGAATCCTTATTCTCAAATTCGCACAAAATCAGAAAACAGGTTCAATCTCTAGGTCCGCCTGGGCCACTACTGAGCCCCCGACACGGGGCGCTGATTGCTTCACGCGCCCACATTATGCAACCTGCACTAAATACTGCCAATTCTACAAGTGAACTGAAATACACACATTTTAATATTAATTTATGCTGTCCATTTGAGAGTTATCGCTGTACGAAACAGATTTTTATTTATGATTTATGGCTTCTATTGAGTTTATATTATTGAGTCATATCTAAAGGGTTGTATGGTGGACAAAGAAATTGGCCATGGAGGGGCAACACTCTTTTAATATTAACAAGAAACGAACAGGGTCATATCGTTTTTTCCACCCTGTACAGTATTGTAGACACCCTGCCTGATTCTTTTATATGGCTCACAATATTTAAAAGCCAGCCAGTAAAATCGGTTTAAAAAAAGTGTGCCTAAAAATAAAAGACGCACGTTCCATATTTAAAAATGCACATTGTCTTAAAAGCTCGTTTGAGGTTGGACTGAAGCCTGAAGCCGAGCGCACGTGAGTGAAACGCTTTTATGAAATTCATGAGAAAAACCTGTCGTTTTGTTGCCGCCCCCGCCGCCGCCCTCGCCGCTAAATGTATGTGTGTGCTCGGTGGCCGATGTTATGAAAAATAACGCTTTTTGCTCGTGAATTTATGCATTAGAAATAACTATTTAGGTTTTAAATTTGTGAGCTTATGTTTACGTTTCTCTTTAATAGCTAAGATTTAGTCAAAGTCATTGACAATGCAAGGATGTGTGCTTAATTTAAATAAGTCCAGCAGAAATTATGTAAACATATATACCACTGTTTACATTTTCACACAGATCATATCTAGACTCCATAGAAGTGGAAAATCCTCGTCTCACGGAGCAATCATTATGAACATTCTCGAAGCTACGTCGAGCTCACATTTCCACTGACTTGTTTAACTTTAAACAAAAATAGACTCAGCCGTGTTGGAGTTAAAGTAATAAATAAACAAAGCAGTCTCGTCCATTAGTCTTGGGGCGATTGTTTTGTTCCTCTATTGATAAATAATGACGGGAGGGGGGTCCCACTCTATTATGCTCCACTTGTTAGCTGCAGGTGGGACGCACACCGGGGGCAGTGTTGAAGGAAACAATGTCGACTACTTATCTGATTTGTTTATAAATACTTTTGTTGGTGATAAGTACCTACCTAATAACATTTGAAAGAAAGGTATGATTGAGTTAGGCCTGCCTGATTAAAAATATTCATAAATAACAATGAGAGCTAATGGTTGTGAAAATCCATACCGATTACATTCAACATACAAATTGAATGTAATGGAGTCATTCATGATTCCATGTGTTTTTTTTATAACAATAAGGCCGTGCCCGGTGTGCCGACGGCTTAACGTCGTTTTTTGTCGTTCTCCCAATCAAGCGGCGAGTGCGGTCTTTAATTTGCCAAATTAATTGTGCAATTAATTGTTTTTCCAGCGATCCACCCGCCCGGGCCCACCGAGCGGGCCGAGTCGGGAACACCCTGTATATCACCGTATATGTTATACCCCCATATAAATTGATTATCAATGGACAGACCTCGTTTTATTACCTACGCTCGATTTATTTAGAAATACGGTTCGATGCAAATAAATGTTATTTTTATCGACTGTCATTTAGTTAACGGAGTTATTTTTATTGGCTCGTCGTATGTTTTTTGAATTAAAGCATTTATTGGTTGTTTAGTTCGACATTTAATTATTTTAGTGGGTATAAATGGGCACTGCGAGAACGAGACAGGGTGCAGGGTTTGTCGGTGGAATATAAATAAAAATTTTTCATTTTACTAATTAAAATTTATGTACCGTCACGAGTTTCGTTAACCCTATTAGCAAGCACAATAGATAGGAAAATAAAAGAATAAATTAATTTAAGGCTCGTTAGGAAGGATCGTTTAAAGTCTATAAAAAATAATTGCTCCCTCACTGAAGTGTCTGTCGCCGCACCAGGGACGAGGACTCGTCCGGACGCCAGCTTTGAAACCATTATTCGACATCCAACCAAATGTACGTAGATAATTATGTGCAACGGCGGCGCCAAGTTTGGACATTCACAGCCATATTTCAGCAAAATTAGTTAGCCAATCAATAGGATAGTTAAATTTCTTACATGTTACTCAATATTTCCGAAATTTGAAATACGAAGGTATATTAAGTTAGGCAAGAGAATAAAGTATCCAACGCAGTCTTTGTTATTATAAAAATATACGTCCGAGGCATTGAAAGTTTTTTTTTGTTTCAATGGACGAGTTATCTGCTATATTTTTTGTAGCAATGCTACTAAAAATGATGCTATTTCATACGAGATCCCATTGTGAATTTAATTTCAATAGTGTCTGTGTCACATAAACGAACGTACATTGCTCGCGCAAGGCTCAACCCCGGGGTCCGACGGGTCTCGGCTCGATCTCTAATGTCGAGTCTGCGAAAAACGCTGTAAATTGAATATCTAATCGAGCGGAACTTATTAAAGAGTCAATCGGTTCGCTCGCAGCGATCATTTGAACGTATTTAATATTAGAATTAGAACCTCTATGTGCTTATACGTGTACATAATATGGAGCTGTGCAGAGTTTTTTTAAGCTTAAATTTAGTGATAAATGATATAAAAGTTACTTGGAAAGGCTCGTTTCTGGCACCCTACAGCTTAGGTGCACTGATAAGACTTCTATTATTAGAATATTATTGCTAAAATATCTAAACCCAAAGATATGAGTGGTATGTTTAGGTTACTTGAAGTATATTCTCTACAATACAGTCGCTTCCCGCTTGATTTCCATTGTTTTCATCTTACAGACTAATTTTAAAAATATTTTGTGCTGTGATAGTTTTTATAGAAATCACAAATTCAGGTAGGTATACTTAATTATATAATTGATAGATAATAATACTTATATTCTTTATTGAATTAATATAAGTACATTAAGTACTTTCTTATATTTTATATTTATTTAATTATATGATTTACAGAATACTTTACTAATCATCATTCTATGTATAGGGGTATTTAAAAAAAAAATTGTATGCAGATACCTTGAATGCTGGTTGTACTAGGGTATCATAAGATATGTAGAGGCGGGTCTGGCCGAGGCTACAATATGCATGAATGCATTATACCCCGCATGAGACGGAGCTAGGGCCCGCATTCAGAAAGAAACAAGTGCACAACAAGTTAAGCTTGCAACTTTTAGTATATTGCTGTTGCGTGGGTCACTCCTGACGGGTCTTCATGTCTAGGGTTAAAAAATAATTTAAAAAATGTTCGGTAATTTTCTAATAATGAAAATAATTAAAAACTTTTCAAAATTACCACAAGAGAAAGTACACAAATTCGGACTATCAGGGGTCCTGCTTTGTCAGGGATTAAATTTGACTAATTCAAAGTTATAGATACAGAGTGTTGCAAAAAGGGTATACTAAGCCGAATCCTATCTGTGCATGTTATATGTAATCTCGAAAACAAAATCAGAATGTCAAAATTCGCGAAAAAAAAACATAGATGGGCAGTTCTTCTTTTTAACCTACATAACTTAGTCTCCATCAGTTGTGAAGAAAAAATCATGAGTTTTACAAATATTTATTTATTTATTTATATTTCAGCGTGCATTGTACAAAAAACATAACGGCTGTGCACGTTTACAAAAATATAAATTTATATTTTTGTATTTAAAATTACGTTACAGAGTGGTAAATCCGCGTGACAGAGGAGTATTTCATACGAATCTAGGCTGTCTCCCGCCACTTCATCCTGCGCATATTCCATAATGTTACAAAAAATATATATGACAACATAAAATATAAAAATTTATTTAAACTCCAGAAGATATTACCTATTTAGTAAAACAAAATATATATTTTTAAATGATTTCTGAAATATTTAAAAAAATTGTTGAAAATTTGTCTCTTACTACCTAATGTTTTAGTAGTAACATTCTGTCACGTAGGTTGCCATTTAAAATATTTGTTTGAGCCACTCGTCCTTATTGCCATCGATCTGAGTTTAAGGTCTCCTTTTCCCCTTGGTAAGATTTCCCCTTTGAGATCCAGACACCGCGTATCGGCCACCCGCAAAGTGTGACAGGAGGTGCGTGTGTTTATTCGGCGACAGTTTCGTCACGTAGGTAATTGTTAAAATAAAATACAATGAAATTATTATTTTGTTATTTACTCATTGGTAATAACAATTACTTTGAAATCAACATGTGAATATTACACTTTATGTTACTGTTTAAATGCTAATCGACTTTGCAACACATTTTACTCCTCTGTCACACGACAAATCTGTCACATTCTTACCAAACACTCCAACCTGAGAATATTCATCAAAGAAAAATTGAAGAGAAACTACACGTTTTGGTTAAAGTACGAAGCGAAAGGAACGTCCAATACACTTGCGCTTCATTAATAAAAAGTTTCGTTAGTGAAAAAGCTAATTTCGTGCTATTGTTCTCAAGAACAGACGATGAATGTGGTAGACTGTTTAATATGGTGTAGAATGATTTATCGGATGTTTGATGATAACATTAAAGTCCTTCCAGCTTCTAAGGTAATTAAAAAAGGAAAGAGTATTTTTTTCAAGTTTTAAGAGCCACTGCTGTATTTTCGAAATATGGCTGATTAAAACTTTAACAAATTACGTAATTTTCATTATGTTGCTTAAATTTTAGGTTGCCGAAAATATTAATTGTGCAGATAAACATTATTTTATGTAGTTGGAACAAATTTGTCCTTTAAGTTCCTGAAATACGGATATTTCACTCTCCAGAGGTTCTCAAGTGTGATTTCATTAGTTATACTAATAATAAAGATATCTCCAGTAAATTTTATGACTAACTTGAAACCATAATGATTTATATGTAAGTTACTAAATTATTATTTTTAAATAAAACTGTTTTATTCCAAAACGCTGCCGCATATTTAATAGAATAACAACTATGTCACATCGTTTACCACTCTGTAACGATTGGTGTCTCCTGGTAGTCAACTTATTTTTGGTCGTTTATATGTTATGTTATAAATAGTGCAACTTTGGAAAGATCATATTAAATTTAGTCATTGATGTTAACGTCTGTGCTGTTAATTTTTTACTGTAATTAGTAGCGAACAAATATTTATAGCAAAAACAAGCTTCATTTTAGCTGAAATTGTGACAGAGTGGTAATAACTACTTAATAAATATTTTGTTATTACTAAAAATCCATTCTTTCATAGGTTTTCTAAAATGGTATTTTGTTTATTAACGTATCAAAAAAGTTTCATTTTAATCGACGAAGACTATTTCGTTAAAATAAAATAAAAGATTCTGTGACGAAGGTGTAATTTTCTTTGCCTTATCCACGTATTATGTTCTGAAAATCTTGAAAAAATACTTAAACTTCGCGGCCAACCACCTTTTTCGATAGAATAGAAATGTAGCTATCATAAAAATTATAAGAGTTCACCAAAAAGCTAAAGTTATTTTTTTCAAATTCGAGATAATTTTTTATCCATTATGTAGGTTAAAAAGAAGAACTGCCCAGGTACTTATTACAGTAATTGTTGCACTAAACTAAAAGAGAATTATTTGTCAAGGCGAAGTAATTTAAAATACGGGTCACAATAGGAAGAGACCATTGTCTCAAGCCAGGGCCGCACTCAGGAATGCAATAAACGCACCTCGCGGCCGCCCCCGCGCCCCCCGCGCCCCGCCCCCGGCACCGAGCACCTACTGTTGCCTATAATGTGAATAAAAAATTAACTGCTGCGCTCTGTCTACATACAAACAAAACTTTTCAGCGACGCTAAGACTAGAGTCTAGACAAACTTGTGAAAATAGCATCTTCTTCTTCTTCTTTCGTGTCAGTGAAATGCGATTTTTTATATTTGTCCAGACCAAAAAGAAGCAACTTTGATAGCATTCTGGTTGGCCTGGAGTAAGTCTTCCCGTGTGCAGGTGGAAGGGCACAGGGGACAGGAGAGTAAATGCTCCATAGTCTGGGGGGCGGTACCACAGTCGCATAGGTTGGTACCAACGGTATAGCCCCACTTACAGAGATTGTCCTTGCAGCAGCCTACCTCTGCTCGCAACCGATTTAGAGTCTTCCAGATGTGCCAGGGAAGACTGTTACCGGGAGCAAGTTTTTCCTCAAGAGGTAGGAAAGGATCCTGGGGCTGCTTATTATTTTTGGCTAACTGTTCTTAAAAGTTAGTCAGCTCAGCATTAACTACACTCACGGGCAATTAAAAAGTTCCAGTGACAATAGCACTAGATTTCTCCTGTCTAAACTTAACCTAAAAAAGACTAGCTTAATGACGCCGTCGGCGATATTGAAGTACATTTAACAGCGCATCAGAATAATTATTACCAAATTAAAACGTAAATATTTTAATCAAATTCTAAATTAAATGAGTTAAAGAAATGGGGCCTTTTGTTGTCGGCATTTTGTAAGTGGGACTTTTCATTGCTCGTGAGTGTACTCAGTCAGCAAATATAGACTGATTGATCCTATACCTATTTACCCATATGGATCGTATGGTGATCCTATAAGTCATCAAATGTAGTTGCGTGAAGCGAGCCGGTGGGAAATTACCGAGAGTCGGCGTCATCAGCTCGACGCGCTTCGTATTGCCCGTTTACAATGTAGCCTACTCTAATTTAAGGCACCAATTTTATATACAGGGTGTTGCAAAAAGGGTATACTAAGCCGAAACCTACATGTGCAGCATGTTATATTCAAGCCCAAAAATTAAATCAGAATTTCGAAATTCACGAAAAAAAGTCATTTTCTATAGTAAAAAGTCACGTGATCAACATAGTTTCTATGGAAAACTAAAGATTTTTTTGACGAATTTTGTAGTTCTGATTTCATTTTCGGGTTTAGATATACCATGCTGCACATGTAGGTTTCGGCTTAGTATACCCGTTTTGCAACACCCCGTATATAAGTGCTAGAACATGCAGTGCTCACAAAACTATAATATTTCACGGGAAAAGATAGATGGATAGGTGTTGTCGCATCCATTAAGTATTTTATAGCGATAACAAAAACTGTAACTTAATATAGGCACATCACATCTGACCTCTGCTCATAAATAAGTCACATTTGAAACAAAAAACGATAAAAATCGTTTCTTCCGTTTCGGAGAACGGTCGGGCATTTTTCACGGTAAAAAATATTTTTCCGAAGCGATTGCTGAAGTCACTCCGATAGTATTCGAACATGCAGTAGTTTGCTTCAGAATTTTCAGAGTTCACGCAATAAAAACATCAAATCCATCGACCACGTATCCCCGTTTTGTCAGCAAAAACAGGAGTTATGGAATCTCGTAGCGAACTTTTTTAATTTCTGCCGAACAAATCATTGCGTTCTAAATTTCCCCCGAGGGGAGTGCGGGGCGCGGGGCGGGGCGGGGCGGCGGTCGTTAGAATTAACAATGGAATATTGGCAGTTGATGAAGGGGCTCTTTCTTGCGCGAATTTTAATTGTTTAATTTGAGTACCTGTGGCTGTGGGCGGCAGACTACGTTCCTCATATTTTTTCCAAGAACACTCAGAAGAGCCTCAGAGCAGAAACCTGAAACCACGGTTCCAACAATGGAAACGGATAACAGCTTGTTGAGTTTTTATTAGCGTTAAAATGATATAGGGTGTCCTTTTGTAGAGAGAGCCATTTCATGCATTTCTTTATTTACAAAATGCATTTTTAAGCGCTAAGTATACCGATTGCTGTAACATAAAGCGTGTACAAATCCTAATTAGTAGCGGATCCGCCGGCGGGCTGAGCGTTGTTTGCAAACAACAAGAATAATATTAATTGCAGTTTTCAACTGAAAAAAGTTGAGCATTCTGCTTCGCGCTGTTTAAAAGTTTAATCCTTTATACGGCGTATTGGCGCGGCGCAAACACGGCAGCCGGGCCACTCCACTCAAACAATGTTACAAAAAAAACCTTCATTCTTTTTGTCTTGAAGAGTAACAATTAAAAAATCGCTAATCAGAAAGTAGTGTACACCCGTGTCAACTGCCTCTGTGGTCTAGTGGTAGAAGCTTCGCTTCATGACCCAGAGGTCCCGGGTTCGATTCCCGGGTGGGACCATCAATTTGTGTTTCTAAATTGTGGTTCCAAGTTTGGTTAGGACATAGAAGGCTGATCACCTGATGTCCGAAACAGTGAAACGATCCATGCTGTTGGATGGGCATGTAAAGCAGTCGGTCCTGCGCCTAGCTCTCTCCAGTCGTGTCGATCGATCCGTCCCATTGGGTTATGAGAGTGATGGAACAGAGAGTGCTCCTGTGTACTGCGCACACACTTGGGCACTATAATCTACTCCTGCGTAGATGGCTGATCTCAATTGAGATTGGCCGCCGTGGTCGAAATTCGGCTAGGAGGACATTATTATCATTATTAGTGTACACCCCTACTTTCAGAATTGCTTAGTCTTTGAATGTTTATGTTATAAAATTGTAATTCAGCACAATAAATCTTATATACTCTTATTATTCAGAATTAATGTTTTTTAATTATGAACTATAATAGTTATAATAAATATTTAATAATAATAAATATTTATTTTCAGACCACATAGTCCATAGTAAGTGTTAGTAACAATGAATCTTAATACTAGGTTAGGCTAAATACAAACACAAACACATTAATATATTTATTTACACACCCTATTTTGAAACACTGAGTACTGATCCTACCCTGTTCCAGTTAACTACTTGGACCCAGTGTCTCAAGATAGGGCCATCCACCCTCTCGGCAATCACCCTCAGGAGGCTGTTGTCGCTGGCCCGCACTCTGCCCAGCAGAGACGCTGTTCGCTTCCGGATAATGGCGTAAAAGTCATCCGTGCGCTCGGCTGTATATATATTCAAATTAGATGTAACTAAAATCCCTACATATCATTTAATTATTTTACTTTACACTCATTTTAATACTTATTATTGATGAAATTCATCTATTGATTAATCAAGTATCCCCGTTGCCGTATTCTAAGTACCTACCAAGCAGAACACAGGGGGACAGCAATAATTAAAATTACGAACGACTTGTGAAAATTAATTCGTATTTCTGGCCTGCCGAGACACACATTCATGAAACATGCATTTACAGTGCACACACACACACACACACACACACACACACACACGCCTGAGTCTTTACTTCACTAACTACTGGCAAGTTGGTCCTCGTCTTGACGAACTTTTACATATACGTACTCGTAAGTACCCACTTTTATACATAATACTCGAATAAGCTCTCAAGGGAACAGAATGTAGAAGGAAATTGTTTATGTTATTATACGTACTATCAATTCACTTACATTTCGTGGCCGTTTAAAGATTAGCCAATAATACATTATTGATAAAATAAATTCACAAGTTGACATACTTTCCTGCTATTTTTGAATACTTATAGGTAAGACACAAGTTGACAAACACGCTATTATAAAAAAGGTTTCTGTTACTCATTTTATTTGTCTTTAAATAATATTAGTATTTCGTGTATTTCCTTGGGGGTGCATTTGTTACTACCTTCCTTTTCAATAGACAAGCAAGTAACTAAATAAATAAGTACATGCCTAAATATTATTAAGAATTATTCATTGAAAGCGGTAGGTACTAGGTACCTATAATACATTACCCTTCATAAGTCTTTACTTTTCAATACAAAAAGAGCTAATCGTTCAAGAGAATCCATGAAGTTTTAATGTTAGAAAAAAACTGTCCGGAACATTACTCAACGTAAGCCGATTATATTTACTAGAAAACCTTCAGATATACTATATGTATAAACAATATACAGAGCTTTTATAATGATGCTGTCGTGCTTTGTCAGAGAAACACATCGGTAGATTTAATTCAATATTTTGATACAAGCCAGTATAAATCTCAGTAATTATTAATTATAGACATTATAGTCCTCAAATAGGTCTAGGTATTTATTAAAATTTTACAACTTAAAATTATAAACATTTTTTCGACTCATAGGTACTTGTACACACACAGATCTTTTCTTTCAATTAATTCTCTCTATCCACAAAGGTACTCATACTGCATATTTTTCGCTGACGTAATACAATCATAGAGTAGGTCATATTCGGCTGTAGGTATCAAAAGCCTCGGACGAGGGATCAAGTCCATCTTACTTGCATAAATGACACACCGTGAATAACCCTCTGAGATTAAAGTACCAAAGTGAAAAGTGACTTACACCGCTAACTGGGGGTTGATTCTGGACTCCACATCGAAGCGACCAAAGTACCCAACTCGGGCTCCAATGGTCGTCACCCAAGCATATAGCGTCCTAAATTCGTCAGTGTTGATAAGTCTGTCCGTTATGTACATTTTATAAGTACCTAACATATTTTCATTTTAATTGAACCGTGGGTGCGTAACGTATAAGGCTGAAAAATACTACCAACATCTATGTAGTATTTTTCACCTATACAGAAACTGACCTAGATATCAGTAGGTACCAAAGCCATGATTGATACGGTGTCTACTGTTTTCATGATTAGTAGATGAACCATAGATTATGCCATAATGAAGTTGGCAGGCGAGTGTGACGCGCGGCGGCGGAGTGCCGGAATAGGGGCGGGCGGCACTAATAGCACTCGAATATTCATGACTCTCAGAAGTGCTGGGAAGTGCATTTTTTACATCCTAATTTCTTCTCTTAATGTGTGGATTAATTCTTTCCCCTTTGGCTCTTTTAGCGGATGCGATTAAATAAGTAAATAATGTAAAAAGGCTCTCCTGTTTGTCTATTCGCTTTCTTCTATTGCCTAACGCTTTCAGTTTAAATGTATACTTACCTACGTATTTCTATTTAAATGCTGTGCTTTTTGCTTCCAAGTTCTGTTTAGTCTTTTAGGTCTCGGTGAGATCCATATGTACCTATGCATGCAAATTGCAAAAGTAGTTCGTAGAATAAATAACATCATACACCAAATTGTAAAAAGTAGTTAAGTATAATGGCTTTGTCTAAATATTACTACACAAGTAGTATTCAGCATCCAAAACAACGTGGAAGCACATTAATAGTAAACAAAGGGTCGCGCACCCAGTCGCCGGCCGTCCAGTTATAATGTAATAACGCGGGCTAATGCCGCGCTATCCGATGGGCCGAGATACGAGTCCCGCCAGGCGCTGATTACACCCGCGCGGCTCCGATTTACTTGCCGTGTAGCGCCGGCGCCGCGACAACGCCTCTCCGCTTCTCAATTCTCATAGGGGAGGTACTTAGACCTTCTTAGTGTGTTGATGACAAACAATTCAGGTGGACAAGCATTTTGTTACGGTAGACCAAGTGTTCTTAGGATTCTGTTATATCCCCCTAATGTCTAGTTTTACCTGGTGTTTTCTGGGCCCTAGTTTTCCTAGCTATTGTTTTTATGAAAGACGGTTCAGAAATTCAGTCGGAGGACTTTTACTGAATATGTACAATTTGATGACCTATTTCAGCAACGTAACATTTTCAAATTATCAAGTCATTACTTGAAATCGCGACACGGCTCATCGACGCCTCCGGCGACCAAAGGGCTGGCACATACCTAGGACAAAGGATAAGCCTCGCCATTCAGCGGGGCAATGCGGCCAGCCTCTTGGGAACCTTGCCAAACGACGGCGGTCACTTAGAAAATATGTTTTATCTGTTAACACGTTCACGGACAATCCGTCGAGGGCCAAGTATCCTTGTAATATGACTACGCGCCTGTGGCCGTCCAACTTCTATTGATTGAAACGGACGAACCGTCAACAGCCGTATCATTTCCGTATTCTTAACAGGAGATGCATGATTTAGTGTCGTATTGTGCTAATTCATTTGTTTCTAGGTGTCATAACAAAGAACTTGTCGGGGTTTCTTTTGCACACACATAAGTGAACTTTATAGTGACATACCGCCTGTCGCCGTAACCGTTACAAATAAAAATAACCTTCCAGAAGTTTAGTGTCACAGCGCGCGCGTCGCGGAAATGTTGTGTAGTACGGGTGGTAGTCTGGTAATTTTTGTGGCAAATTACGAGGTAAATTAATAATAAATCGATAAATATTATACTGTTTTGCATATAGGATACCTACCTATTCGATTCAAATACTATAATTACTTAAATGGAACAAAGAAAAGCAAAGATATGTATAACTGTAATGAGGAACTAGAAAATTTTAGCTTTTGTCGATGAACCCCTTTCTTACTATATCAGCTTCATTTATTGTAAATAGCATGCTAAAAGTGGAACTTTGTATCTGAAAAACGTCCAAACCTATTTGAAAATGAAACGGTCCTTGAAAAAAACTGGCGGCTGCCGCCTGTAGCCGTAGATGTCACTATACGCATTGTTGGATATGCATGATGTGGCGGACCGCTTGTAGACGATACCGTCTATGGCCGTAACTGTCACATTACGTAAATAAAATATGTTGAGATACGGCAACACGTTTCAAGGCGGAACGATAAAATGTATGGGATTTTTAGGTGTCATATCAAAATATTTTCCAACCATCAATTGTCCGTGAACGTGTTAAGGTAGGTAGTTAGGTAGTTTTTTAATATCTTAATATTTATAGGTACTATTTTAATTTAGGTTTATTAGTCGTAGCGTAGATCACATTTTATTCTGTTTTATTTAATAAATACAAAGTCATTACTTTGTGAATAACCGAAAGTATACTTATTATTTAGTTTTCCCGCAATATACGAACCAGGATGTGATAATGCTTTCCATATCTCCTCTAACACTACATGTTATTATTTAAATTTTATAACGTATAAAATTACACATGCCTAGGATTTGGAATTAACCTTTTGTTTAAATACGGTTATGTTTAATTACTTGGAAGTAGTAAAAGTTGAACAATGTTTACTGGTGTAATTATGCAGTTGTCATACTCATAATCAGTTAATTTACGAGCACTATTAAACCTACTAGAGGATAGTCTATATTTTAAACCAAAAATATTTGAACGGAGAATACCGCGGACAGTTGCTAACTACTTAGTCCTAAAATACTCTTTAGTTTTTTTTACTTTAAATATAATTAAATCGTCTCCTTAATGAAAAAATAAATATTAAAAAAAAATATTTTCACATGGGCGGGCGGCGTTCGCGGCGAGCGGTGGGCGGCCAGGCGCTCGGTTTCATATTGTTTCTTTTAGATCAGCGATAAACCAGGGGTCGGATTTATGGTTTAACCCTAAAACTGAAAGCGCGTTTTCAGTCACGACGACTCTGTGCGAGCTGTACATTGCTGGCTGAATATTGCGTTTACTGAAAGTTTTAGTATAACTGTGGGTGTACAAACAAAATTATTTATAGTGATTAAAAGTCATAAAACCCTTAAGAACATTTACAAAGCAAATGTCTGCCTGTCTGTTTCTTTCATATCGTAAAAAAATACGGATTTAATTCGTGAATTGCGCATATTGCTAGGCAGAATATACACTATGTTTCTGCAAATTCGGAGAGATAACTGGAGATAAAGCAATCCATCCAGAGTGTATGCAGGTATCTACCTACTTGCTTAAAATCAAAGCTGGTATCCATATTTCAAAATGATATGTTTTTCAGGATTCATTACTTGTATTGGACCCTGGACATGTGTGCCCTGATGGGTAATAAAAGATCTATATCAACACACACTACTCAGACGAAATATCTTGAGAAAACTGCTATACGTGTCTCTTTGCAAAGGGAAAGGACCAGATAGCAGACGCATCTTGAATTTACAATTTCCATTACGAAGATCCATTAAAGATGAGACCTTTTAAAATGGAGGTCCACTTCTAGACACGGCTGCCTTCGGAATACTGTCTCACTAGCCGGGCTCGTAGGCAAACTCAAGTTTTTTTTGTGTTTATTCAGATATGTAATCAAAAAACGTTAAATTTGTGTGAAAATAAAAAAATTGAAAAGTCAAGAAAAACACTGAGTGAAGGCCTTCCTTGTGACATCCTGTGTCGATCTCGTTATGAATATATGTCTGTATAGGTACTATATACGTATACAGACAGGTACTGGACATTTTATTATACCTATTGAATCTGACTTATGAATTTATGAGTAATACTGAAACCATTTTCTCTGCTGCTTTAGATAGATTAATCTTTTGAATATTTTCATGGAATAAGTAATGCTTAATAGAAGATATTTTATAGTCATCTCTTTTCTACGACTTTTAGTATGCAGTTTCGGTGACAATAGCCGTCAATGGACGCGTAAAAACTGAGGCGACATCGAACGGGATAAAGTCGTCGGTTCAATTTATAGGTCGTCGGGCGGACGGCGGCCGAATGCAAATGAAAAAAACACAGTCCGCAGTTTATTGACTTGAAAAATGTATTACTTGCCTTAGAAATGTCGCCAGTGGAGTGTGAAGGCCCGGACAATGTGCGGGGACAGTTTACTGCTGGAAGAGTCATGCCGAACTTTGTGTAAGGGATAAAAAGATAAGCGGAAACGGCTAAAATATATGATGTTTGCGAAACTGTGTTTTTCTAGAAAACGTAAAAGGATGTGAACGTGTAGTTCCGGTAGTGCTCTTGCATCCAGTTAATTATTATAAAGTAAATTATGTAGGTTTGTAAATAAGCTTTCGCCGCACTCCGCAAATCGCACACATGACTGTAGTAATATGTGATCTGGTACCTATACTTGATGTATGTACCATGTGTTGTACAACGTCAACATCTAACATATCCAATCCAGTCCTGCCAGTGTCTCGTCTCGACACTCCCGACGCCCACCTGAGCGCCGCTGATATCCCGGCAGATCCCGCGTCAATCCACGTGCGGTCGCGAGTGAGTGCCCCGCGCCCCCTGCCCCACCCCCCCCGCGCCCTGCTGCAGTAACAGACACGGCTGTATCCCGCCGGGGTATGTTCTAAGAACATTCTGGAGGACCATTCTGCTATAACGATTAAACTGCATGTTTGTGCTGTTAGTATACTGCACGCTTTTGGGGTGCAAGTAAGAAGGCTTTTGTAGGCTATACGTCCAGCGCTGGAAACTCACCGCCAGACAAATAATGTGACTGGCTGCATAATCCTTTCACTACGATGAAATTAAATCCAGATGGAATGCGGTCACCGACACGCTAAGAAGGACGATTGCATTTCTTCAACCTGTTTCCATACGTGCTTCAAATCACCTTCTCCCAAATCGCATTAATTAGCAGAACAATCCTCCCCCAATAGGGCAGGTCTCCGCTTGTCGTGCGGCGGGACGGCCCACGAATAGTTAATGCTGCAGCGCTGACTGAAATACACCGCAAGTGGCTACAGCGAGGCGCTTCGGCTAAGACACCGCTATTTACGCTGCAGCGCTGCACGGAGACGTGGCTCGTTGCTTCGTGGAACGAAACGTTGCGAAACGAGAAAATTCGGCGCTACTGGTTTCGAAAGCAGCGATTTTTGTAACTATAGTTGTTTGTACACAGATACTGTTGTTGTAGTGATGTACCATAAACTATGTGCAAGATGTATACGCGATACTAAAATACATATCATACTTAACCATGGAGCAAATCATGAATGATTAATTGAACCCATTCAGACTGTCCCAATATTCATGCAGTAGCTGATAGGCGATGGGTGAATGAAGTAGTCTAAAAAATAACTGCTTGTAGTTTGGAACAAAACCAGTGAATCGTTTCATTGACGAAACTGGTTATAGTCTCACGCCTACAGCACGGCGCGGCAGGGTGGCGCTATTTACGTGCGAAGAAACGCGCGACATGCGACTGCGACGTGCACAGGGACTGATGCCATCACTCTTCTGCCTATATTTAGGCTGCACTTAAAGAAGGTCGGAACTAGTAATGTTTCGTGTTTTACATAAGATGCCATACGTGACTTTTCAATTATTATTGAAATATTGAAAAGTTCAGGATAAGCTGCTAAAGTCATGAAAAATTTACCTACGAGTATTAAAATGATTTTTAAAGATTTAATGAATGTCGTATCGCAATAAACACGTTGCACGACAAATAACATTTAATTGAGAACCATTTAACATTAAACTGTGAGATAGGTAGCGTGAGAGTTAAAATAAAGGCATAATATTCGCGTGAAAAGTTCCTAATGAAAGCGGCGGCGGGCGCGGTGCATGGCATTTGAATGAATTTAAATTTTTATTGCAAATTACGAAAAGTAGATTAAATCGGCAGCCTTAATGAGTTCCCAGTTCATAATCTGTCGCATGTAAGATCTGTACCTACTCGTGCAGGATATTCAACGAAAATAGAGGCGGATGAAAGATTTTGGGTATTGTAAGGAAGGGAGATGATAATTATGATTAAGCTGTGGCAATAGATATAAAAGATGGAAGTCAAATGGATTTTAATTGATACACAAAAAACACACATATTTTGAGACAGATAGAGATATTTTACATGATTAAGTAGCTATTATGAACTAAAGTATACATTATGTAAATAATAATGAAAGTGAACAATGGTTTGTTTAAAGTGAATTCTCTCTGTATTGGAGTACTCTCTGCAGTTAGTTATGGAAATCTCACGTTTATTCGTATTTCCTGGATCCTCTTGAGCTGTATTCTCGTATAAATGCTTTTATATTCGAAGCCTTTCTTTACTGAATGCTAAAATAAATGCAAATAATTAATTAAATGAAAAGAGTGCTTCTAACGTAGAACCTACTTGAGTATTTAGTGAGTTGGCCGTGTGTTCACAACTAGGAAACACATGAGATTTCACTGATGAGTACTTAAGTAAGTACGTATTTAAAGAAATAAGTATTGATGTAACTCCATCGACCATCGCAACCAACTATCGATGATTACTCCCAATTTGATTGAAGAGCTATCTAAACGAAGAATGCCCTCTTTAAGATGCTTAAAAAAATCTTTTTCGTAATTTCAGTACCAATAAAGTACGGTAGCGACAATGAGAGTGTGCCCTCTAGAAGTAAAATTAAACGAATTATGGAAAGCTTGGATTTGTGGTATATTAATGACTGGTCCGTGAGGGGCGGGGTGTGAGGGGCAGCGGGGGAGGGGGAGGGGGGAGGACAAACTTGCACTGAAGGACATCTCCAGTTCACTAATTAAATAGAAACGACAGAGCGGCTCGGATAAAATGTTAGGTTGACTATTTGTAAACTAATTTTATACTGTGGCCCTGGCCTGGCCCTGTTTCACAATTCACAATGTCTGGTTAGCGGCTACCTGTGGAAAAAAATATATGCTGTCTCTGTCAAAAAAATAATAACAGAGAGTGACAGCATGTATTTATCTTACAGGTAGCTACTAACCAGACATTGTGAAACAGGGCCTAAGGATAAGGACACCAACATAATCCTGTCCTTGACTGATATTTTTATGGGGTAGGCAGTGATGCGTTTGTGTACAGCAGGTAAGTGGGCAGTTCTTCTTTTTAACCTACATAATGGATAAAAAATTATCCCGAATTTGAAAAAAATAACTTTAGCTTTTTGATGAACTCTAATAATTTTTATGATAGCTACATTTCTATTCTATCGAAAAAGGTGGTTGGCCGCGAAGTTTAAGTATTATTTCAAGATTTTCAGAACATAATACGTGGATAAGGCAAAGAAAATTACACCTTCGTCACAGAATCTTTTATTTTATTTTAACGAAATAGTCTTCGTCGATTAAAATGAAACTTTTTTGATACGTCAATAAACAAAATACCATTTTAGAAAACATATGAAGGAATGGATTTTTAGTAATAACAAAATATTTATTAAGTAGTTATTACCACTCTGTCACAATTTCAGCTAAAATGAAGCTTGTTTTTGCTATAAATATTTTTTCGATACTAATTACAGTCAAAAATTAACAGCATAGACGTTAACATCAATGACTAAATTTAATATGATTTTTCCAAAGTTGCACTATTTATAACAGAACATATAAACGACCAAAAATAAGTTGACTACCAGGAGACACCAATCGTTACAGAGTGGTAAACGATGTGACATAGTTGTTATTCTATTAAATATGCGGCAGCGTTTTGGAATAAAACAGTTTAATTTAAAAATAATAATTTAGTAACTTACTTATAAATCATTATGGTTTCAAGTTAGTCAAAAAAATTACTGGAGATATCTTTATTATTAGTATAACTAATGAAATCACACTTGAGAACCTCTGGAGAGTGAAATACCCGTATTTCAGGAACTTAAAGGACAAATTGGTTCCAACTACATAAAATTGTGTTTATCTGCACAAATAATATTTTGGGCAACCTAAAATTTAAGTAACATAATGGAAAATTACGTAATTTGTTAAAGTTTTAACCAGCCATATTTTGAAAATACAGCAGTGGCTCTTAGAACTTGAAAAAAATACTCTTTCCTTTTTTAATTGCCTTGGAAGCTGGAAGGACTTTAATGTTATCATCAAACATCCGATAAATCACTCTCCACCATATTAAACAGTCTACCACATTCATCGTCTGTTCTTGAGAACAATAGCACGAAATTACCTTTTTCACAAACGAAACTTTTTATTAATGCAGCGCAAGTGTATTGGACGTTCCTTTCGCTTCTTACTTTAACCAAAACGTGTAGTTTCTCTTAAATTTTTCTTTGATGAATTTCCTCAGGTTGGAGTGTTTCGTAAGAATGTGACAGATTTGTCGTGTGACAGAGGGGTAAAATGTGTTGCAAAGTCGATTAGCATTTATACAGTAACATAAAGTGTAATATTCACATGTCGATTGCAAAGTAATTGTTATTACCAATGAGTAAATAACAAAATAATAATTTAATTGTATTTTATTTTAACAATTACCTACGTGACGAAGCTGTCGCCGAATAAACACACGCACCTCCTGTCACACTTTGCGGGTGGCCGATACGCGGTGTCGGGATCTCAAAGGGGAAATCTTACCAAGGGGAAAAGGAGACCTTAAACTCTGATCGATGGCAATAAGGACGAGTGGCTCAAACAAATATTTTAAATGGCAACCTACGTGACAGAATATAACTACTAAAACATTAGGTAGTAAGAGACAAATTTTCAACATTTTTTTAAAATATTTCTGAAATCATTTAAAAATATATATTTTGTTTTACTAAATAGGTAATATCTTCTGGAGTTTAAATAAATTTTTATATTTTATGTCGTCATATATATTTTTTGTAACATTATCGAATATGCGCAGGATGAAGTGGCGGGAGACAGCCAAGATTCGTATGAAATACACCTCTGTCACGCGGATTTACCACTCTGTAACGTAATTTTAAATACAAAAATATAAATTTATATTTTTCTAAACGTGCACAGCCGTTGTGTTTTTAGTACAATGCACGCTGAAATATAAATAAATAAATAAATATTTGAAAAACTCATGATTTTTTCTTCACAACTGATGGAGACTAAGTTATGTAGGTTAAAAAGAAGAACTGCCCAAGTACGTTTTGCAATGGTGTTCCAGTAATAAGTAAAACAAATATCTGCCTAGCCCAGAAACGCATCTAAAAAAACATTAAACGAAAGTAATGTCTTACTTGCTGTCTCTATGTATTTTGATACAATAATATTATGATCTAAAAATAATGTGTACCTAATTAGACGTTGGCATAATGTTACTGTAGGTATCGTAGGTAGGTATAACTTGAGCTTTGCTTTGAAGTTGGTACACAGACAGTATGATATCAGATATAAATAGCATGTTTTAATGACTGCTTCTGTTGTGTGCTCAACACAGCAAATAGATACTACGTATATTGTAGGTTGAGACGACTCGAGTTTCAGTTATGAAGTCATCACACCAAGCAGAAGTCCAGGCGAACTGATTTAATTATATAGTGTTGAATTTTATCAGTGGTCACATATTATTATTATGATAATTTAAAGAACAACATTTGTACTTAGATGAATAATACAATTAATATCAATGAGATAAGACTAGTACACTATATTATATAAGTACGTAGTAGGTTACCTAGATATACCTAAGTATATCTAGGCATCTAAAAACAAGCCAGACTGTCTGTTGTAAATATACATGAAAGTTAAATTGTTTCTAAGTAATCGATTCAATAATTCAACGGTATCGGTGTGCTATTTTCCCAGTAAACAAACACTTGTTTGCTTATGCGCAATCTACGATGCTTGTTCCTAGAACTTATCGTTATTTAATGGTAATTAAAACAAGCATCGGTGGTTCAGTGGTAGAATGCTCGCCTGCCACGCGGGCGGCCCGGGTTCGATTCCCGGCCGATGCAATGAATTTTTTTTATACCATTTAATTTTTTTAACTAAATTCTACCTGTATTTCAAACTATTAAAGCACCAGCCAACTTCAGTAGCAGGAAACATAAACCTATCAAAGACCCATTTCAAGGAGGCCCGTGCTATGTTTTTGCGGGTCTCATTACAATGGCCGGTACAGAATGATTTGATAAACGAGGAAGGTCCGAATAGCTGGCGGCATAAATCACGCGAAGCGCCGCGTCGTGCCGTCATTTCAGTTGCGGCGCGCCGCCGGAGCCTCACCTGACTAAATAATCTTTAGCCAAGTGAAATATGACCGTGTCCGATTACTGGTTCGGTGTATGATCATAGATAATAGATGCTACATTGCAACAATGACCATACAATCATAAGTTAATTTATAACTAGAATTGTATATCTAGAATCTCATCGAAGAATGGAGCTAGAGAACACATAAGCTGCGGAAATGATAAATCATAAAAATAAACTGACCCGAAAAATTCATTAAAATATTCAAAATCGAACGCAAAAGAAGACCGCAAACAAACCTCCGGCCGTTATTAAAAGTGCAATTCAGCAAAATCAGCGCTTGCAATCGCAATGATAGCCGAAAGAGGTGTTATTCAGGGATTTATCGTGCGCTTTATGGGCTATAACCTGCTTTAACGATAGCGCTGTATCGGCTAATGAGAGATAAGCGCCCGGCGGCTGATAGCAAGAGTGCCGCGCGCAGCCTCGGGGTTGCCATGCGGACAGCTACAGGATCGTATAAATGTTAAAGTCAAATGATTTTATTCATCGTGTAATATTTTTTTCTGATAGTCGTACCTATTTTTTTCTGCAAACTTCGTTCGGATAAAGGCTTATCAACTCAAAATGTGCAACAAAAGTATTTCTGTAAGTGTACATAGGTACTGCTTTAATGAATGCGGGTCAATTGCATGATATGTTTGTTTGAAACAAGGATTGAATCAATCAATCATACTTTTCAAACAGAACAGATAATTACGACGTAAATATACAGCATAATATTGATAACAAAACATAAATTATATAATATTCAAGGGTAATTCAGTTTCACACACCTGGCAACACCGTAACATGGCGGATCTCAAGTAATGTCTGGGATTAAAATGTAGATATTGATTATGAATAATATTAAGTGCCTAGCAGTAATATTATCAGAAGCCGCCCGCCCCGACAGATAACGTTTATAGACGGAGTCGGAGCATAAATACAAACACTATTGTTCACAGTTCCGTGTTTGTACTTTGTAATAACAATAACACATTTCCCCAAGCATTGGTTTATTGCTAACTAAGAATTCGGCCTCTCAAATTGTGTTATATAATTTTGATACTAAACACTTTGCAGATGGTCTATCACCTAGAATCTAAAATTTAATTTATCTTACAAAAATTAGCATTTGTACTGTAACTTTTAGGTAAAATCGATTTTAAAGTAGTCATAAGTTACAGTGGGTTGCTTTTAAACAATAAGTGCAAACATCTACTGAAACAATAAACATCATATAAAATGTTGGACCAAAACAAATTAAAGATATATTAGAGATACTTAGGAGTTCCTTATTGAGCCAAATAATACTTATCCAAGTTATTTCTTCACGTGAGTACCTACTTATATAAAGGTTATCGTTATCGGGAAGAACAATACTTACAATATAACAGCACTTATCTTAGTATAATAGAGATTATATTAAATAATATTTATATGTTATTGGATTTAATATCTGACCAAAAAGAGGTGTTATAAGCTGCAAATTGAATGCGGTTTTGATATTTGATGGTGTGTAGACAAAAACATATAGTATGTATTAAGTATTCATGAGACAGAGCTATAATAAGACGGCCGGACGGCTTAGCGGTGACTCTCGCTGCTGTGTTAAGTGTCCCGGGTTCGATACTCGATCGGAGAGATATTTGTTCAAAGTCAAATTTCAATCATTGAGGTGTGTGATATATGTCTCCAACCCGCCTGCTAAGCGTGGAGATTATGGCAAAGCCCTTCATTCTTGGAGGAAGCCATTCTCCGCAGTGGAGTATTCTGTGTGTGTAACAGAATATGCAAATTTTCGTCTAAATGACTAATAAATCGATATTCAAGTTATTACAACTAGCGAAGTCACTAGTCAAAGTTCGCGACCTTAACGTCAGGTTTATACGGGGTGATTATATTCGACAAGCGCGAGGCGCAGGGGCCGCGTGGAATGGTGTCAAATGTCGCGGAAAGATAAAAAGAAGGCACAGGGGGCGTAAATCATCCTGTATCAGCCTGCGAACGGCCCGGCTTAGCCTCGGCCTCGCCGCCACAGGTTCTCAAACATTGGTTAATAATTATAGCTAAGGACATAAAATTCATTATTTAATAAGTATAAAAGTAAAGTAGCACAGGATTTCTGCTAGATAACCCCCTTATTCATAAAAAAGTTACTGGACGCTATTGAACTGTTCTGTCACTCTCTGACAGAGAACAAGAATATTGGAGGCTCATTTGCTGAATGTCATTAATTTTCTATGCCAAAATAATTATGAAAATTCATCGATGAGCCTACGATGAGTTTTTTTTTCACATTATTTTGGGTGGTTTATAATTGTATATACCTAGAAAACACATTGAAAAGGACTCTCTCAACAAGTGACTCCCTTGGAAGTCACAGGTAGGTTTCACATTCGTTCGTCACTACGAATATACAGACGGTAATAAGTTTAACTCGTTATTCAGAAAGAAATAAGTAAAAGTTGGGAACTGCAGCGCGGCAGTTGTCAAGTTCGCGGCAAAAAGTTCTGGAAATAAATAAAGGGAAGAGGATTTTTAAAAAGAAATTCATAATAATGCCACCTTGCCTTGATATATAAAGTAAGGAAATAAGGGCCATAGGCATGCCATAGGCCGCTGCCAGGCAATGCTACATATTAATGTTTTTGGTTTCTTAATCCAGCCACTGCAACTAGCTTTAAACAATAATAAAAAGTAAATAATAAAATATAAATTAATTTATCTAGTACCCTTATATTTCCAGCAGTTGAATATATTATTGTTAATCATACTTACTCATGGTTATATGAATCATTATACTAAATACCTACTTTATGAATCAAACTTGTGTTATTCTGAAACATTACCGACCAAGTTCTAATGATAAAAAGCCTCTTACCCAGTCTAGTACTAGACTTGAGCAAAGGATCCATTAAAATCTGCAAAGAGGAAGCCAAGTAGGTAAGAGCATTAGCTACTTCACTTCGACACAGTTTCATTTCGAGAGCGGGATGCGGACAAATGGAACCTTGTAATAGAGAAACGCAAGATAAGGTGATACGGCCGAGCTGGTAATGCTGGAGCGGAGTTATTATCTGTTACTTTGTTGAGGATTGTACTGCAGAGGAAGGATTCTATTACTCCTATTTCATCATCATCACATCGACTCCCCTAGACTCTACACGTTATGAGTAATTAATAATTTATGTAACTTTTGTGTTTTTTACGGAGGTTTCTGTAAGATATTGTGGTTAACGATATAGAATAGAATAGAGAATAGAGTCTCTGCCTTGGGGGAGACGCGAGACATTCAAACAAAATAGTAGTTTTTAGTAATCATTTTAATATGTCCCAATGCGAACCCTTCCCAAACCCTTGGCGCAGTGGTGCACTTGTTTACTTATCGGTGCACCGTTTGTTCGCGTATGCATAGAAAATAAATTAATGATTACTAGTATACTGCGTCCATATCGATCACTAATAAAGCTCCACCCTGTGGTATCCGTAAGAAGACAAACCGCTTAGGGTTTAGAACAGCGTCGCAGTAAATCGTCGCCCGCGCAGCCACACTACCGGCAGCTATCAATGTCCTAAATTTCACACTATTAATGCCCTCGCCGCGAGCTTTACGAGCTATAAACGACATCGCACGCGCCTCGTAAAGATGCCACTGCCTTGCGGGGCGGTTCTACTACTTGTCTCAGGTGTTGTAATATTTGAGTCTTAGCAACATCACCAACGTGCGAAGTGCGAACAATATTATTAGAACTCTCACTAGCATATTAAGTACTATAGTGCGTTTGTGCATCCATCTCTGAACTACCACATTTGACAAAACATATATAATGGCGATAGAGGTTTTGCTTTTAGATATTCAGTCAAATGTGGTAGTTTAGATAGCTGTACTAACTAACGCACTATTGATGGCCAATGATCAAGATTTTAAAATATTTTAATTAAAATAACACTTTATCAATAGAGCGAACTACGCGGTCGTCGCTACGTAAAACAGGTCAGAATTACAGTTTAGTTTCTAAGCAAGATCTTGCTTGTTCACATACTCTATTGTTTACAATATTAACACAGGAGTAGATGCGACTGTTTACAATGCCTACACAGAATAGCTTACTAGAATGCGCCCCCATACAATAGCAGCAACTGACAGCGCATAAACATATGGCACTTCTGCGGTGCCGCGCCGTAAAAACTTACCTCAACTCTAGCTTTCCGATAGGTTATCCGACTACGAATGGAGAATTTAAATAGTGCACAATCGAATATACTCCCACGTAAAGTATAGCTACGTAGTTTTAACAAAGTTGGTAATCAAAAGACTGCAATGACTGACTTAGCATGAACTGTGGGCAGGGTTCTCCTTATAAGGAAATCTTTTTTGATAAACTATGTACTCTGATTCAAACCTGGACCTAAACATGTTCCGCGAAGCTACCAGTAACTACTGCACGTTATCATAATATTATACTGGAGGCGGAGGTAAAAAGCGAAGGTGTAATAGCATTGTTCTATAATTCATACAATATATCATCCGAATATTCATGTCCAAGCTGAATAGGTTTTTTAAGTTGAACACATTTGAGAATTTACGGGTTTTAAACGCTCATAATTCCCCGCTCCCATTGTTTCACGGAGCGGCGCGGCGCGGGGCGGGAGGGGGCGCGGGGGCGGGATGAAAGTTTTTTTTAACACATTTTATGCCGAGCCAATAAAAGAGCATGAAATTTAAAGTTAGTTTTCATTGAATAATGTTTCTCATGTAATGTATTATATTAAACTTTGTGGCTTCGTTCCTCTCACAGTGTAGTCGAGTATCTTTCGTTAGAAGCGCAGAAACGGTGGTGCCACCACTGGAGATTTTCCGAATCTCAGAAGAGACTTGTGCAATGTGCAAGCCTATAATATTTATGAACATATAAAATTATAATGGTCAAGTACTTTCGTTTCAAGAATAAATCATAGTTGAAGACCGTTCATGATAAATAGCACAAAATTAAAACTTTTTCTGTGCCAAGTAAAATATAACTAGCTATTGCAAAAAAAATAACAATTTAAACATTTAAGATGACCCTCAGTAATTTATTCATAAAAAATATTGAAATTAATAAACTTATCTAATAGACTGTGTATTGAACCTGGAATTTCATTAACGTTAGTAACCTAGATTCCGCTTCAACTAGCTTTCCCAAAGCCCATATTAATGTTCAATATATTTAAAAACATATTACCCTATTCATATAGGATTTTTATATGAAACTATTAATTCCCGATGCCCCGCCCACTCTTGAGTTAACCCTCCAGCGCGCGGCACATTACCCGGCCCGCGGGGCTCGGCTTAACCCTTTATCTGCACACCACACACTCAACGACTCAAGGGATGCGCACTAATCTCACTATTTACGTCTATTCTGTAGCCACTGCAGGGTTACACGAGAGAACTTGGAAAAGTTACAAGTATTTTAAAACTATTTTTCATTTAGTTAATCATTCATTGCTCAGGATTGAATACTTAGGAAGTCGAAAAACAGAAATTTTTTAGAACTTAGGTACATTGTTCTTAATATTCTCAGAAATGTTGAAATAAATAGTGCATTTAGGTACTTACATACATAATGTGAAAGTCAAATTAAGTATGTCGTACAGATGCAGGCGTAGGTAGGTACAATATGTCTGATGTCCATACATACCTGTCCACGCTATTGATCGGAACATATGAAGGTCCTAAATAACTATTCCTTTTATTTGGATTTTAATTATTTTAAAATACCGCGATTCACAAAAATATACTCGCAAGCTAAGAAGCTTAAAAGATTCCTGTGATCTATGGAACTTCAATGGTCTGTAGAACTTTTTCATTGCTAGCGAGTGTATTGAGATTTGATTGTTTTCTGCAGAATGGTTTTCTGTTGAGACATAGTAAAATACTTAAATTGACTTTAATATTCACGGAAATGCTTTTACTGCGCTGCCGCTGGCTCTGCGACCGGTTTTTATGGACAAGTCAGATGTAACATAAGTCAAGGTTATGTTTTTATTTCTTGCTTTAATATATTAATTTTGTAAAGAGTTATGGACATCCTTCTGAGTATCTAAGTAGATATTTATTAATTATTGTCTCTATCTTTATCCTAAAGTCATATTAAGCTCTTCATGATAACCATTTGTATAAACAAAGTTGCATTAGTAAATGAAATGAAATGAAATGAAAACATTTATTTGCCTATTTGGTTTAGAAATGGGTTCCTGGCTCCCAAACTAGGATACCCTGTGCTATGGGTAGCCAGGCATCCTTCGTATACTCAGATGACGACAACAAGTAGTTAGGAACTATTTAAAATTTATAATTTACGTACATAATAAGTAAATATTTTGGAAAAAAAAATAATTCTGTAGGTAGTTAGCAAGTAATCGAATACTTATATATAGTTAGTAGTATAGTTATAATAGGACTAGTTAACTGATTGCTATAAAAGTTTATAGCAATCAGTTAACCAGTAGGTTTTACAAATTATATTTATAGTGAGTTACTTATGATTAAGTTTAAACAACAAAAAATTTAGGGTAGGTAGTGAAATACTTGAATATTACGATCGATATGATAAGTGTTCAAGCAGCTAATGAATAAGGAACATTTTATGTG
Organism: Plutella xylostella; assembly: GCF_932276165.1. Taxonomy (NCBI): domain Eukaryota; kingdom Metazoa; phylum Arthropoda; class Insecta; order Lepidoptera; family Plutellidae; genus Plutella; species Plutella xylostella. The sequence continues at coordinate 465,395 of NC_063984.1, read as the reverse complement.
TTCCGTATCCTCATTACAATAAAGACCATTATTGAAGCAAACATCGTATGACTGTGGGTTAGGGTCGTGAAGTATATTTGTTTCAAGTGATCATGTCCAAGCTGTGAGAGTGTGCGTGATGGGTAAATGTATACAGTATATGTGGTGATTGCAGATTAATTTATGCTGTGATAGTTAGGTAAATTATGTTGTGATAGGAAAGCAGTGTATTTCAGTAAGTGTTATGTATTTGGAGTTTAGATAGGTATTGATTGGTGGTTAGTGTTTGAGTTGTACTTTTTGTTTTTTTTTATTTGTTTGAAATTTAGGTAAGTTGTTAAATTTGGTATTTAATTATATATATATTTTTATTTGGAATTTACGTAAGCAGGTTTTAGTATTTTAGTTGTAATTTTTATTTTATTTTTTTAATTTTGGTAAGTAAGTATTTGATAGTATTGTTTTAATTTTAAGTTTTATTTATTTAGTATTCCTTATAGAATGTCTTCGGTGTCATCGTAGTTCATTTGCAGTAGCCATTCAGTTAAGATTTTTTTACATTTATAGGAATTTAAGTTGACAAAGTTAAGTATTTTGTTAATTTTAGTATACAAGATGGGCCCTTTGAAATTGTAAAAATGACTTGCAAACTTTGTCTTAATTACAGGTACGTGCCAGCGGTCATACCTCGTGGGCCGAATGGGTACTATGCGGGTTACTACTGAGTTTTTATGGAATCTTAAGATAGTTTTTAGTATGTAAATTTGCCTAATTGTGAGTACCTTACTTTCTTGATAAAGTTCATTTGTAGAGAATATATATAATAGGTTGAAGCTTGAGTGAACGGTGCGCCACGCAGCACCGAACTTGTGAAGATTTCCGAGAAATTCCGCAAAGTAAAAGTTATACTTAAAAGAAAATAAAATAAGTAATTCTTTAAGTTGTTACGAAGGGAGTCCCTGCAGACGTGAAGTTACTTCGACAAAGTATTGTAAGTAGCGCGGCGGGACACAGACGCAGGGGGGTCACTCCCAACCGACGAACGAACGAGAATTGTGCGAACCACGGCTCTATTACGTTGTATTAAGCGTGAAGAAAATGTTTGCTCGTTCGTTGTCGATTTAGAGAGTGAGTCCCAGACACAGCTAGTTGCCAGATGTTCTGTAAGCGGTGGCGATATGTGCAACCGATACTAACGTTTTATGGACGCTGTTATTGATAATAATAATAAGTTATGTATGGTAATAAGTGCAAATTATTATAAATTATACGGCTCTTTTGGTAAAATATGAAAAGAATACCATGAGAGTACTTAAAATAGATTGTAGGTTTAGTATAATTATGACGGTGATATGCTGTGGAAAGGGTTTAAAGGTTAGTACACAAAACAATAACGTTTAGTTTATTGTTTCACAGTGCCACATGTAAAACTTTCTAATATGTATTTTAATTTGATGAAATATTCAGAAATGCATAGTCGACTGCGGTCAAAGCCGACTTCAGGCTGAAAGTTTCAGAGAGTTGAATGTTTCATCTCCTCGTTATTTCACGATATTTAATTTCAACTCGTTTGATCGAATATTCAGACGGAGCATTTAAATTATTCTGTTTTTACAGAAAATTTTGAAACTCTGCTTTTGCCATTGATTGTTTAATTTTAATTTTGCTTCTGTAGCTTTATTTAATAATAATATTGTCGAGGAGAAATATTAATTGACTTCCAGATTTTAAGATCAATCACTTCATTTTACTCCACGATGATAAGCAAAATTGTACTACTTACCATATATTCTACGGTTTTTTTTTAAAATTATGTTTATAATTTGTAGCTTTACAATATAGTTGTATGTAGGATATGTATAGATTACATGTTTTATAAATAAGATAACTAATAGGTTTTCAATTTTTCCTTTTCTGCTCTTCTTTAGCTTTTGGTACCTAGAGCATGTCCATTCACAACCATGCCTTAACTACAGAGCAATACCCCCACAGTCTATAACGTGCCCCTCTATCACACTACGCGAAGTATAAAGTACCTCGTTTAGTGCCTGTTCCCCACCGAGCATGTGAGAGGACGGCGCGAGGCGGCGTGAGAACTTTTTAAAATATGGCGGCGCTAAGTAGCGTGTTTCAATGTTAGCAGTTTATGATAATCGAGGCGCCGACAGGACGCCGCTCATCCTCCGCGGCCAATGCATTATTTATACAACAACACCGGCTGGGAACAACAATATTAAAACATAATGTAAACCCTAAGCTAAAGTCATAAGGTTGAACCGACAGCGTACGCACGCTGGTAATAGAGCACCTAGTTAAAGAAGAAATATTACTCGCAGACCGAATATATTGTGCGGAGGAAAAAAGTTAACGCGAACAGCTTTATTTTTTAAACTTGAGAATTTAATTAGAGTTTTTAAAACAAATTGTAATGGCTTTAATTGCGAAGCCGCTTAGGTCTGTTTTAGCTTGAAGCTATGTGTACCTGGAAATAATTTTAAGTAAAGTCCTAAAAATTCAACTGCGATGAGACTTGAATTGTTAATGATCGAAATTAAGTACTGAGTCGTGAATCAGCGCCGATGATCGCGGCTGTAAATATAAAAATGTTCGCGCCAGAACCTCGCCACAACTTTCAATTATGATTACTGACATGCATTTGTTTTTTTTCCTAGTTATCTACGGCTTCCCGAGTTAAATTTCCGGGTTTGACCAAAAATTACAAAAGTATTTTCTTTGGAATTTGAGTACTTGCTAAGTTATGTTTACCACCTCATTTTTAACCGACTTCAAAAAAAGGAGGAGGTTCTCAATTCGTTGGGACCACAGTCCCAAGTGATTGTGACCACAGTCGCAAGTGATTATTTTATATAGTAACTACCTCGAGTGTGAATGAGATAATGAAAAACAATAAACTGCATTGAATCTCAAAACTGTTTAAATTCACGCTAAAAACAAGCAACAATAAACACAGTATGAAGTATATTTTATTCATAGCCGGGAAGGCGGGTTCCTGTCGGCAATCTGCTTATTTAGGACCACCCTGTAGAAACACAATCTCGGATTTGAATTACTCTAACACAACATCCACCTGTTTTTGTTCCCGATTCTTCTATTATGTTAATCTTTTATACGGTGATAGCTTTTAAAAAGGTGCCTTTTTAATGTGTTTCTTGTTTATAATGGAAAACGTATGTTTGCGGAAATTATACGACGGAGCGGGAGTGGGGCTTTGTTATGGAACATGGCGGAAAATTCGCTGCTAATTATTCTTGGAATTAGTTCTTTTTAGTATTATTTGCTTTGACATTTATGTTGTTTGATGAAATAAATCGAAAGTACATATTTAAGTAGGCTTCTATTTTTATGAAAGACTCCTGTCGTACAGCATCTTTGTTAGTGTTTATAAATTTATCACTTAAATTTTTTGTCACATTATTTACACTTAAGAGGAACTCATCCGAGTATAAACAAACCGAGTCCAACGAAGTGCCGCTAATGTTAACCTTTTATGTTGAACTGCGGGACAACATTCGGCGAAGTGTAATGAAATGGTGGTGGTAGTTGGCACTAGAGGGTATTTGCTATGCAAATGTCAGGAGGCCTAAACACACACCGCGATAGAGAGGTTATCCTAACAGAGGCCTACTCGTTTAGCCAAACTATACTTACTGATTTGCCGTTTAACTTTTTTGTCGCCTTTTAAACGAAGTCAGTAACGTATTCGTTATAGCAATGGAAAGAAAATGGCTATTATGGGTGATTACTGAGAAAAATGTGGTGTATGTTTTTGATCAATACGTCTAATACTAATCCTTATGTACATTTATATCATATATATAGGCAATAAAGAGTTAAATAAATAATAACAGTACACATTGGGTCAGAAATATTTTTTCACTTATTTTTTTACCGAAGTGAAGTAACTTTCTTAAGTGCAAGTGTATGATTAGCTAATTTTACGATTCTTAGGTACGGTATCGGTTACGATAAAAATGCTTCTTCTGATATAAAAGTAGACAGTGCTTTTAGGTTTATAGGGTTTCCAGTCATTAGCCTCGACTAATGACAACAAGTTGGGGCAAGAAACTGCAAAGTGACGCCAGTAGAGGGCACCTCCACACAATCACTCACTTGTCTCTAAAACATTCACCTCTCCACGTGCTCCTAACTTTTCTGCAGAACAGAGACCATTCTAGTCCCGACCTGTTGTAGTGTAATGAGGTGGCAGTGGCCTCTATGAATCTTCATAACAACATCAAAAGGTGTGACTCGGGGCCCGGGGGGGGGGGGGCGGTTTGTGGCAAAGGCCAAATTACGGGACCGCAGAATAATTGATCGTGGACGTTATAGGTGTAGCGCTAGTTGTGAATGTTCGAGTCCCGGGGGGTCACTTTATGTGACAAAAACTAAGTTTCGGAGCGCTGTTGCAAGAGCCACAGCTGTTACTTGCTCATTGCTCGACAGCTCTCGTTCGTTCGTTTTTCGTCAGTATAGAGTGACCCTCCTGTCGCACGCGGCGAGTGAAGAGTCTCCAGCTCGATCCCTTTGTAGCGTGAACTGTGGAGTACTGCTGCGTTTGTGGGTACTTTTAGCCTAGTTTTAGAGATGAAATACCGGTAGCAGAAACATGCCAATTATTCTAAACCTTATGAGGACCATGGCTTAACAGTTCCATTACAACAAGGTTACCTGGAAGAAATTGCTTTTTGGCAATCAGCATTTGTAAGTATGTCTGTTTTTTGTGTTCAATAACATAAACAAACAAATAAATAAAAAAAGTAAATAAATAAATGAATTTATCTAACGAATAATTATGGATATATAACATATTATTATCAAATAACTAAACTCATTATTCTATCCGTGCGGCAAAATTTAATACTAACATGCATTAAAAATGAACCTACAACCCGTAATAACGTGAAGCTTATCAAACTTTTATGTGTTTTTATCGCGTTATGATCTACATGATTCCGTACTCTGCGCATTATCCTGCGAGTCCCGTAAAACAGTATCTTCATTAAATATAAAGCTCGCCTCGCAGCGGGCACTAAACTGCCACGGCACATGCCTGAGGGCCTATTCTCCTACTTAAAATACAGTCGCAAACAAATCGCAAACTGTAATTTTCCATTTAGACCTCAAACATACGCGAGGTATTCGAGGGTTCGTTATAAAACGTACTTATTCAGTAGGTAGTTGATGTTTGGAACTCAATGCTTTTAAAAAATACGCCTTTTTATTAATTTTGTCAAATTTAGTGCCAATTTCTCCATTGTCGGTTATCTAACCTACAGGGATTGATTTGTAAATTAAACGTCATCTCCATATAAAATTCATGATAGATGTGTCAAAAGTTAACCACTACTCCCTGGTTATGCTCTAACCGAGAATGGAGAAATTGGCACTTAAGATGTTATAACTGTACAATATGAATTCATTTCCTATTAAATGGCGTGGCGACCTTTGTGGGAATGAATCCATTTTTACGGTCGCATAATGGTCGCGCAACTGTGTTTTTGACATGAGAATCTTAGCTCTGTACAGTGTGACTAGTGTGTATACGGGCTACAGTTCCACTAGATTCCAGTATTAGTCGCAGGTGTCTCTGTGTCTCGGCTGTATGGAGTCTGCTTTATGTCGATGACATAGTGATATTTAACAAGTAGAATGTTCAAGCTTTACGATCTTCTGGGATAGGATGTTTTAGGAAATTATCTACATTGTATATACTTATTTTATATACATTATATGTTATGTCTGCGGTATTATATTATATTTATTTATAAACATATGAGAGAAACAGAATATGCGTAATTAATATCGGCTGTTTGTTCGTTTGTGTTATATTCCTAATTCCATTCTGACCTTCAATACATTGATTTGAATGATTACTTATGAAATGAATATTTTCATAATTAATTACAAGTACTACAACTAAACATCATCGATATACATAGGTATTTAAATATCATTCTGACCTTCAATAACATTGATTTTAATGATTACTTATGGATGTTTTCATATAGGTAATTCATTACAATTACTTTAAAAACAAACATAACACAGCGTAATCTTGGATCCAATACTGAGTGTGTGTGTGAATGAGTGTGTGTTTGTGTGTGTGTGTACAGAACTGTCCCTTGGTCCTGCACAAACACGGCGCGGACCGCGGCCGCTGCGGCACTACTGACTACTGTTGGAGAGAGCGAAAGAAGGAAATACGGCTTATTTAACATTAAAACTGTAAGTACCTACGTGATCATTTTGCTGATAAAATCGACACAGCAACTTCAGGCAACTTAGCGATTCCAATACTAGAGCTGAGGTAGGAATTGTCACTACGTTTGTGAGTTGCTGACTATCCAGCGCTCCGGGCGTACATACATACATACATACTCTACATAACGTACGGCTGAAACGCGATTCGGGGAGGCTCCATTCGTAAACTTTAAACAATAATACTCTATCAAACTTATACTAACTACTTGTCAATTTGATCGCGGGAAAAGTAATAATAAATAAATAAATAAAAAATAAATACGTGGGGACATCTCACACACGGCCATCCGACCCCAAGCTAGGTAGATAGTGAACCAGCCTACAGTAAGTCAGTAGCATGCAAACACGAAGTGAGAAGAATGCCCAATTTCACAGTGTTGTCTTTTGTGATTCCAGGGGTCGCCAACTCTGCCAATACCCTCCAAATAAATTGCCAACTAAATAAACAGCGGCCCCGATTTATCGCCCGACTGTGTAATGGACTATTTTGCCTCCGGGAAGTCAGTTATTTTTTCTAAAACTGATATTTTGGTTTTGTAGAATGGTTATTATTATTAGTGTTTGAAGAAACGGAAGAAAACAGAACATAAATGTGTACTTTATTCATACCCTTAAAACTACACACACAGTTACACAGTTTAATCGGTTAAGCGCTAAATACCTTATTAATCTGTAAAATACTATTTTTTAAACTCCTGTTAAATCTGGTTTTAGCTTTATGATGGTAATACAGGATAGGTATAGCTGTCGGGCTAGGACATATAAAATTCTACAGTTTTTAGGTCAACCATGTCCAATTAGGGATCTCAAATTTGAAAGGATCTGCTAAAATACTGTTTATCCCTAAATTCTACATATTTATACGTACCAATAACATTATGAAGCCATGATTCAGCAAGTAAACAAGATTTTTCTTTTTATATATAAATTTTATCGCCGTGCGACAGCATTTCGCGCGATACGCGAACCCATTTTCGGCGTTTTTAATAAAAATGTTGAAACAAAGGTGTTTTAATATTGTACCGTGTACCGACACTGCCGCTGGCGAGCGCCTATACTCTGTACTACGTGAACTGTCTATATTTTTCGATACTCTATGCATATTTCAGGTGTTTCTAAGGAATATTCTTACGGGCCGCTTTACGGATTACGTGACGTCTGAATATTATCTTCTTACTTCGTTTTAGTATCCCAAATGCTATAATAAACACAAAACGAGATAAGCTTAATGTTATTGAAAAACATAAAGATAATAATTTTATTAAATTACATCGTTACCAAGAAATATTATAATTATTTTTAGCAGTAAATCACAAGAAATCTTGTATGAATGCTATCCCAGATCATACATGTTAAATCTAGTCGTCGTCGTAGTTCGTCAATGCCGTTTAGAATAACGCAAAATCAAACATATTATAATCGTTTTGTTTATTTCCGTCCTTAAGATTGACTATAATAACATAATTCTCTAAAGGTTAAGCAAATAGTTTGTAAGCTATGCAAGCAGCCCGCGGGCCGCGGCGGGGCGGCCCTGGCGCCGTGGCCGCTATATTATTCCGCGATACTTTACGATATTGGCTGCGCCGTAACGCGCCGAAATGTCTTGTGCTTCATTTTTATAACGAAAATACGAGAATTTTTGAATACTCGCGCATCGCACGGCGGCGTACACAGGAAAACTGCATTGTTTAAACTTAGCTAAGCGGTTTCTTTGATAGGAAATACTATTAAATTTAAATCAGATTAACGTTGGTTAATTTAAATACATATATGAAACTTTTAAACATTAAATTACACATTTGATAAAATATACACATTTGTGTGTGATCATCCTATCGTGTCGGTGACAAACACAAGAGCTAGGTTTTGTTACCGTGTGATAAGATGGAGCAGTAATATTATAATCAGTCTCTGACTGCACAAGGTGCTTCGGAAGGTAATGAAGAGGAACTCGAGGAGGCTAGTCTGACTGGAAAACCTCTTTTTGTCACCGATACGTGAGGAAGAAGAGACCAATGCCGCACCCGACTTATATACCACTAAACGTGATTGGGAGTCTTCGTGAACTTTATTTCTCATTGGCAAACCAAGTGTCATGTTTCTTTAGCAATAGTCAGTAGTTTTCTTATCTTCTATGGCACACGTACCCTTTTACTCGTACTTACACAACTTAATATACTTACAAAAATATCGCAAATAAACATTTTTCATGACCATTCCACCGCCAGCACCGCACGTTCGCCACAGCGGGAGTATCGACGCAGTAATGGATGCCGGGGCAGTATAAACTGTCGTTACTGCAGTTTGCCGGCGCGCGGTCGCATTTGATATTTCTCCTGCGGCCCCTTTCATTGCAGTTCCTATATTGAGCAACTTTCCGTGAAACTTGTGTGTTCTAATTAGCTCAAAGCGCACAATTGAATGGAAACTTTGTTACTTTATGTGTTTATTTATGACACACTAACAATGCTGCTAACTTTGTTAGGGCTGGCGGGATTGCAGTTGATCTCGGCGGTGTCAAGTGTGCTTTAAATATAAATTTAGATGAGAATTTAATTAAGACCACAAAAAGGATTATACATGAATGTGGTATTTGTCATATTATATCAAATCAAACGCTACACACTAGGCTAGGCCATTGCCAACTAGCAGCTACGCACTACGCCGCCGGCGCCTTAGCAAATCAGCAATACGACGGAATGTATCGAACGTAAACTGCTGGTGTTCCTTATTTAAATAATAAATAAGTAATCTAATGACAATAGTGAATAATTATGATATTCTGTTTCGCGAGCAAACAACACAAGTTTTCTTATTGATTTTTGTTTGTTTGTTCACACGCGCACACATGCACACACATACACACACACACATATCCTGTCATTATGGCTTGAATAGATTTATTATTGATTATTAAATCACTTAAATTACAATTACATTATTATTATTTTTTTACATGTTTTCAAAAAAAATTTGAAAAGTTTAATGTTTATAGGAAGAGCGGAGTCTCCTGGCATAGACGTTTATTAATGTCTAAAAGGAGGCTTCAACTTCTAGTTGTTAAGAAAATTTGTTAAAGCAATAAACAATTTTAGATTTTTTGAGTATATTTTTTTGTTTGTCATTTAAATTATAGAAAAAAATATTAGTCTGCTACTACGTTTGCACTAAGATGAATTAATCTTTTAGTAAACTGATTTGAAAATATAATTAAGTATGTATTTAGAAAACAAATTTAATCAATTTAAATGAGTTGAAGGGGGATAACGGAATTTTGAGTATAATTTAAGATCTACTTGTGTGGGTGTAGTGGAGATATTAAATGAAATGAAACGAAGGGTACTTCCAAGACAACCTTTAATCTCTCCCAAAATAAACAAGTCAACAGTAGGGCGAACTCTTCGAGTTAATAATTATAAACATTTTTATTAACAAATCGCTTCTCTTACAATATTTAAATAAAATTTAGCTAATAATTCTCCTACATATACAACGATCGAGCGCTATCAGTCGGTTTGTAAATAAATGCATAGTTTTGCGTCAGCCTGGTCCGAGCATTAACAAGTCCACACTTTCAGTGAATTCAGTAAACAAGAATTGTGATCAAGACCACGAATAACTTAGGTATTTTCTCAAAACGAATTCCTTAAAAAGGTGTAAAAATTAAGCTATGTATAGACAATTAAATGTGGGGTTAAGTAAATAACATAATAATATTACATAATATTATAACATGTTTTTTAAATTTCAATATTTAGATAAATGCAATTTTTAAACAAGTATTTTTACACATTTCTTTTGTTAATGATGATGTTAATGCTCGACCGACGCCGCGCTGCGACACTATAGTTGATGATATGATACAACATTCATCAACCTTTTAATGAGATCCTTTTGATCGGTAAACAAAACTGATTTACTCTACTATATTACAAAAACATTTAGAGAAAAATAAACAAGTAATTTAAAATGGTACAAATAATTACCAGTTTAGTATTTTAATCGATCGCCGTATCTATACAAAATATTCAACTATAGAATATAAGTTAAGATATGTGACATTGACATGTAACTTTTAATACGATATGTTGAAATAACTGTGATCGTAAAACATTTGCCCATATGAAAATTTAATTTAAAAATTTATGGGTATTTGCAAAAAAAAAAACAATGGAAGATTATTGTTTTAACAGATTTTTAGATGATTTCAAGACAATTTTCAATTATGAAATAGACTGCTCTGTTACATTTACAACAAGTCGGGAACTCTATACAAAGTCCGCGACGGACGCAACACTCGCCGACACTCGCCTCTCACTCACTCTGTACACCAAATTAAATAATACTTATTTTAAACAGTAACTCCGACTGCGTGTCCACACTGCGGCACATTCCACTAATTTAAATTCATGTTTTATAAATATCTGTCCGCCCAGTCTGAACACGCAAATCACTTTCCAAGCCGACGTTAAAATTCTTAAGAGTAAAGTACAAACTTTATTTACACTTAGTATTAGACTATACAAGTAACGTCGAATCCATTCAATTATATTTATTTAGTCATCTGTTCACATAACTGCGTAAATTTACTATCTAGGGCATCAGTAGACATGTAAAAAAGTGGCAAAGATTCAGTCTCTTATCAGCTAGTATTTACACGGTAGAGAAAACCAAGTAGTCTTCAGAGTAGGAGTGAAGGAAATTATAGCAACTTTCTTCTATTAGACTTTCTTTAAACTGACGAGGAAAAATTGCTACCTAAAGATTTACATAGGACCACCTTCAGACAAATTAACAATACACAGCTCCGCGCGGCGGCGACTCCACCGGTGACGATGGCTGACCACTGATTATTTACATACAATTTATCCAAACAAGTTAATGGATTCAATATTTTCCATTAAAGATTTTACAAACAATATTTTTTAAATATGTATGTACATTCGTTTACTCAAGTTTGCCGACGCAAGATTGAACAACATTTCAAAACCAATATATAAACAGATAGGTAACTAATCCACGGAACGTCACAGAACTATCACGAAAGCTTTAAAAACACATAGTGTGAACCACCACAGTCATGTCTGTCACTGTGCTGCCTGTCACTGTGCTCTGTCACTGCGCTCTGTCACCGTGCTGTCACTGGCCTACACGCAGGACTCGGGGATCCGGTGGTCGAGTAGCTTCTCCTTGATGGCGTCGACGTTGAGGTCGGCGGCGGCGCGCAGCGTGGCGGAGGCGGAGCGTGGGGGCCCGCCCGGGGGGTGTCCCACCGACGACGCGGGGTCCCGCCCGCGCGCGCCCCACGTCCACGACGAGCCGGGGCCGTTGCACGTCTGAAGGAGAAGAGATCATTATGGTCACTGATTAAATTGCACCCTATTCAGGTACCTTATCTTATAATTTAATTTAAGAGCAAGAATATTTGAAATCTTGAAAGTAGGTAATATGTATTAATTGAAATGGGTGAGTCGGGTGTCATACTTTCATCATTGAGCACTCGCATCACGTCTAAATAACGGTAAACAGCGCTCATTATTTCAGAGTGTAAGGTTTCACGTTAATAAAATAAAAAGCAGTCTGTGACGACTGCGGGGCGCGCGATGCGGGGCGCGGGGTGCGGGGGGGAGGGCGTCTCATAATTAAAACCCATTTATACGAAGGCCGCGCTAATGCTGAGCAAACATCGTACCTGCTCGTTAAATTATTCAAAACGTAAAGAGGTGTCTCATTGTTGGGCGCAGGCCGCGGGCACGGGCGGCGCGCGGGGGCGGGAGCGAGTCATGAGATGAAAGAGGTGGGACAATAAATTGATATACTTGAGCCATGGACGCCAATGGACATGAGAATACTAAATTAGATTATTTTTATTCATAAAATAATGTGATACTGTAATTATTAAAATATGTATCCAAAAATATGTAGTAATTTACGCTACTCTCATATAAAAACGCCCTTCCCGCCCCGCCCGACACACGTGACGTCATCAGCCCGCACTGCAGGCAGCGTCCATCACGCCGCCCATCAACACTAATACACATCATTTACACACAATGCTACTTAAATCACCTTATCCCGAATGTGACCATAACAAAAAAACTTTATTCACAAATGTAGGTATTGTTGTGCTGAAATTTATGATACGGAAAGCGAAATTATTACCGCAATTATAATAATCTAAATTACAGACTGTTGTCGGTAACAAAAGTAATCTTTTAAGGGGTTTTGAAACCAAATATTTTATTTGCTCCATAATTATAACATTGTGAGTGTTTTGTGTGTGTTTAGGAACATGCCTCGCGGCGCTAATGAACCCCGGCGCCGCGTCGTGCCACTTGCTCATTGTTTTGTTTACTATCATGGCCACTTTAGCTTGCATTGATATGAAAGGAATGACGTATCAACTTTATAATTTTGTATATCTGGACCTTTGGCAGTTTCCTACTGACGCCATTTTGACTGGCTAGTGTCCATGGAGATAAATTGTTTAGGTGAGAATAGTCCTTAATGCTTAGGTATTGATTTGCTCAATTTTCATTTTGAAAAACAAAGTTATACGCAACTCCCGCCCAAACACTGCTGGATTTTTTGCAGTTCGCTCCACACAGATAGATTTTTAATAAAGCCCGCTCGATAACTCATAGAGACAGTTCAAAACCGTAATTTAGACGTTTGACCCGAGAAAATGAGAGGTTGCGAAGTGTTGGCCAGGACTTATGTCCCCCACAGCTGCAGTTTAGTGGACGCCGCGAGCCTGGAGACACATCATCCGACAACACGAGCCGAAGAATCGCTGGAAATTGGACGCACAAATCATCGGCCCCGCCCCGCCCCGCCGCCCCGCCGCCCGGGCCACGGCGCTTCCAAGGATATTTTTGAAAGTACCTAGTTCAAATTTAATGGGGATTTGAGATAACACGCTTCAATCCGTTACTACGACAACTTTCTCGGACAAAATATTGCCGAGATTAAGGGGTTTAGGCTTTCATATTTCAATAGATTTATCATGAAAGTTTATTGACGGCTGTAAGCTCTCTTTGAGTCGCCATGGCCCTTCAATTGGAGCATCAATAAGAGGCTCTGCAGAGCTTGATTAATATGATAATGACGGCGGCGGCGGCGATCGGAGCCGGAACGATGATGACTAGCGCGGACACGTCCCGCGCTCCCATGAATTATTAATTCCTTCCAATAAAGTTACGGTCATAATTCTGGAAAGTTCCTGATTGCTTTATATTTCATTTGTCTGATTACTCAGCCTCTGTGGAGGTTATCGTCTGTATTGTGTAGCTGCAGCTTACCACAATCTCTTCTTTGTACAATTATTATTATTGTAGGTACATGCTCAGTGAGAAATGCTTTATTGTTTAACACGTTTTGCAGTACAATAATATTATACTATAACTGCAAGATGCACAAATTTTAGTAAGATTGTCCTGATACAACACTGGCTGTCTTTGTAAATTTATAATGAACTTTTATAAAAATATAACGTTTAGTGACTCATCGTTTTAAAGTTGCTGTCGCTTGCTGAAGTTAAGTAATAAGGATGCTGGCCGGCGCAGCGCCCTAGCAGGCCGGGCGGGCGCGATCAACTCTCAACTCGTTTTATACTTTATCGGCTAAAACTTTGAAGACGTTTGAAGACTCCCAGAGTTGGAACTTTTATGTAAATACGCGAAGTCTAACGCTGGATCGAAAGCGGTTTACAATTATTGTAAATGGTTCACAAGATAAGATGTTTGCGATAAACCCCGCGCTTATTGAATTGTGTCTAGACACAAAGCTGTCTGATTGTGTTGAAGATAGGTCTTGTCAGATTTTGCAAAATTAATCTTGTTTGTATAATCCTAGGTTTTTTGCTGTAATCCGTTATGCCAATTAACTGAGTCGAAAATGTAATGCTAAGATTAACGACGTCATAAATTTAATTTTTAAAAGCCTTCGTTAACCACAAGCCACTTATAGTTGCAAAATATTCCACGAGCAGAAAGGCAGTAGCAATTCTAAATTATAAATTGTAAGCACGGCGAGGGCTAGATTAAGTGGTCGCAGTATTTTTCAAGTAGCAGTTAGAATGTTTCTTTAAACGTATCCAGGCGTATAGCGGCGCTGTATACGGGACAACTTAACAGCGTTATTTAGTTCAGCGGCTACATTTGAATCCGGAAAATATGCTTAGTCCTTCCGCCCGTGTACAAATGTGCACAGTTTTCGCGATGATTGTGAAGAAAGGACATCGTTTGATGCTGGAAATATCGGGCAAGCGCGCTTCCACGCATTACGGAAGCTTACTGTTGCTATTTTACAATGAAATAAACACCTACAGCGGAGAAATAAAAGTAAACTCAAAGATAAAGAGAAAGAAGCCACGTATCCCGAGTGGAGAATGTTCGCGGGAGTGTTTAGACAGATGGACGGACATGACGAAATTATAAGGGTTCTTTGGGAAAAAATGCCTGAAGGGTAAGTGAAAAGTAGTTTGTGGAGGATGCGGCGCCCCGAGGGACCGACGACGGGCCGCGGGCTGCGGGGCGCGGGGCGCGGGGCGGGGCGTGCGGGGCGCGGGGCGGGGGAGCGTCATAAAGTATGATGATCCTGTATCTGTGACGGCACATAAAGCGAGGTTATAGAGATCAGCCTCGTAAAGATACGGCGCGGGACGCCCGCCGGACTCGTCGCCGCTCGTTCACATAAAAATAAACGACTGCTAACTTTGAGCAGATAAAATCGCGCTAAGCCGTAAGTTCCTTACGAAGAATGACTTATGAAATTTATGGTGACAACGGACGAGACTGTCCCCGGGGGGACTCACTCGCGACGGAGACAAGTTTTATTATCGGATTTTCCCAAAACGGTCTTTAACGACGGATCGCAGACCAAAACTCAATCAACGATATTTGGCGGACATTTTCCATTGACCACACTCGTGTGTGGGCGTCGATCGGTCTCTAAACGCCCAGATGTGGCAGAAAATCTGTCTGGTAGTTAGATAAGAAACGCTTGCTAAGTTATATTAAACTTACGAGCCCAGAAAGTTTTAGAATGATCAAAGATTTGGCGATTAGATTAGACATGGTGGTATTAGACGTAATTCCCCCATTCTGATGGCAGTTAGTACTACATGTGTGTCTGTGTGTGTGTATGTGTGTGAGGGTCACGCGGCACACATCAGTCTCGGTCTCAGATAGATGGGAGATACACTCGCGGCAGAAAGAATTTAATTAAAAAACTCCGGCTTCGCTGAGTTTAATTGGGCTTTAGACAAAGTTGCTGTTCTGTTTATATTAATTACACACTCGTGTTATTGTCTGTGCGCTGTTCACAGAACAGTGATTAACTTTTATTAGCATTATATTTATGCTGTCATGGAATTAGAACTTAGAATGAACCCTTTCACCTTATCATTTTGGGGTCTTAACATTTGGAACTACGTGAAATGAAATGAAATGAAATCGTTTATTTTTTCGACGTAGAATATTAGAATTACGTTTAGCAGACAAACAGCCAAAGTATATGAACTCGCGTAGTTGTCCATTGTAGTTACTAGCAGCGGCTGGTCAGTGGTCGGACTACCATCGGGGTATACGAATTATCCAGTGCAGACTACTACAGACCACGAAACGGCTAGACTAGGTTTAATATATAAAAATAGACTAGGTATTGTCAACTTGCTGAAAGGTTCATCAATTCAGATATTGAGTATTCAGGTTAGTCAGTTCCTGGCTATATAGGATTTGCCCGACATTAGGAAGAATCATCACTCAAGCAGCCTCATGATGATATTGTCCCCATGCGGATACGGCTACGGTCACTGCTGATTGTTACTCAGTATTTGTTGGTGTCCCTTCCTCCCTTGTGTGGCTATCCCTCCCTATACTACCTAACTAATCTACCTAGAGGTGGAAACTTGTGCAACATAAGTTACCCTTTCATTGTTATCTACATATGAAATTAGCAAATTAGGTAGTTTTCCAGATATTGTAAAATAAATAAATAATTAATCTGGGAGCCAATCTGGGCGGTAAACGTTCGTCCGCATTTGCCACACTTATGGCGTAGGTTATAGGTGATCATGATTATGTTGATGATGATGATGTTGATGTGTGTACTCACTGCGTTGAGCGGCGGCGGCTCGGCGCGGCCCGGCGACGAC
This sequence comes from Plutella xylostella, assembly GCF_932276165.1. Taxonomy (NCBI): domain Eukaryota; kingdom Metazoa; phylum Arthropoda; class Insecta; order Lepidoptera; family Plutellidae; genus Plutella; species Plutella xylostella. The sequence continues at coordinate 448,978 of NC_063984.1, read as the reverse complement.
ACGGCCAGGCTCGGGGCGCTTGTCGCCTCACCTGAAACAAACACACACTCGTTAGGATACAGTATTCTTACTATTGTGCCTGAGATCCTGGGGGGTCACTCTATATGACGAAATACTAAGTTTTAAAGCGCTGCTGCGCGAGCCCCGACTTCATCGTGTTGTATTAAACGTGCCGATTACACGAAAGCTCTTGTTCGTTCGTATTTCGTCTGTATAGAGAAACCCTCTAGAAATTTGGTTCTGCAATTTACAGTTATAAACAGCATAAGGGCTAGTACGGGGCTCATTTAAGACGTGACAAAGGTTCTCCGTCGCGCTCGCTCTTGAGGCTGCGCGATGTGAGTGAGCGCGATGCAAATCTTATGTCACGTCTTAAATGCGCCCCGTGCTACTAGCCCATAAAGCAGCTCCAGATACAATAATACCAAGAGATATTCGATTCGATATATAAAAGTCGGTTTAAATCAAACGAACACACATAACGTAGAACTGGGGCAAGATAATTGTTTCAGCATTGAAAATAGAACCTTGGTTTATTTGCAAGGCATGTGCACATATTTCGACATTATGATAAAGCTATTCTATGACTCATGTCCGTTTTATTAAATTATTTTTATTCAATAAGGTCAATTTAAAATTTACCTTAACAGAAAAGTTCGTTGTTTAAAAGTATAAACATATCTAAGAACATTGTTTATATTGCAGATCCGATTTATTTTTATAGTTTATCCCGGAATTTATTTTCCGGGACGTAAATCCCACACGGGCCGGGACTGGGCAAGATTGATGAATGTACACACCGCGGCCGCCGGAGCAGCGATAAATGAACGGGGGGTCGGGAAGTCATTTCATTAGAGACTTGAAAAGTATAACACGTATTAAAAATAACTAGGCATTTAGAAAACTAGAAAAACTGATCAGACCTCCTAGTAAATAAAATATTTTCAATTTCCACTTTCACTTGAAAATAATAATAAAAACTGTAGTAAATATATACTTTATATTTTATTTCAAAGGAATGTTATACGACTTTGTAAAATTGATTTACAAACAACTCTTGGATTCTGTAGTGGTTATACAATACTGCATACCATCTTGAATTATTACGTACCTCATTAGTACCTATAAATGTCTTATGAAACTTCATCGTTAAAACATTATGTTTCCCGAAATAATAGGTTTATTTATAATAATAAAACCTTCAGAGGGAAAACTACTGAAAAATTGTAGCACGGACCGACTTGGAGCACTTCTTACAATTCTATATTGCAACTTCCTTCAAGATTATTTTTAAGCTTGGACGTGTAGCTTTTTAATTTTCTTCGATACGACCACAGAGCGGCGGCGGCGGCGGGGGGATTAGTTCTGAACACGGGGGAGGGGGAGAAATGAAATTGTACCGGAACAAGACTCAAGTATTAGTCCTTTATGTGAGTGAATTGAAGGAGCTAGACTCATTGGGAATCAAGCCTCATTGATGGAAGCGCCCGAGTTGTCGTGAGTTTGTGAGGACGGCTCGGCGTGGGCGGCAGGTGATTTCTGTCTGTGACTGTTTCTTATATGAAATAACAAATAATACTTCGTAGACACACTCTTCGAAAGTAAATAGCGCTCGCTAATAATCGCTCTTAGAAAAGTAAATAGCGTAAAAGTGTATTTATAAAACGATATTTATTTCAGCCTCTACCATTAGTACCTACCAACGTTTTTTAATTAACGTGTACAGTTTACTGAAGTGAATACTGCAAGAATGATGTAGCTCCGCTGCAGTGAAGCGAGCAAGACGACGAAGCCGCAAGTCTCGGGCGGTCCGTCCGTCCGGCGCCGGACCGGACTGCCCATAAATAACCGTCCGGATTCCGGCCACATGTACCGGAATCCGCTGAGATTTATCCGGAGAAAAAACCTGATTAATGGTCACATTCAAAGACGGCGCGAGGCGGACACAAGAAATAATTAATTGGCTCGCGAGGCGCGGCCGGCTTATTCAAATTGCCTTCATTACCGACGACTTGCAGTGCGCAGTTAAACGCCGCCATTCACGTTATTAATCAAAAGTTCGCCGCTACGGCGCTGTGTATCTTTGCTTTGCGCTCTTAAATAATTAGTACGTAGAGGGTAAATAAACAGTCGCCGTGCACCCAAAAATGAATAGTTTATCAACGGCGCGAGTCGGAGTTGGGACTGAACACACAGACATACACTTAAATTGGGTTTAGAAATAAGTCTTTTAGCAGAATGCACTGGAGCTGGGACTTGGCTCGCGGCGGCGGCGGCGGCGGCGGCATTGTGGCGCTCCGACTGAAGCCTTAGAAGTGTCACATACATATTTTGGTCGACAATGCGTTACAAGTGAGTAGGTATGTCTTCCTTTGTGGCGGAGGACGTGTTGTGTGAGCGGGGAGGGCGGGGCGGGGCGGGGGAGGGCTCGTGAATAGCTGCCATCTGCTTGCTCCTGCGACTGCTACAGAAATCTTCCGGCACTCGAGGGAAGAAGTGATACATGTCGCCGAAATTAAATCTTATATGCACCTACACTACAGCATTTCATGTATAATTGCACATAAAATGGCATTCCTACACACCGGGAAAGTCATTCAAAATGATTCCCATTACAGTAACACCAGCCTTATAAAACTTAGACAAAACTAAACGCGAACTTAGCCAAGAACAATAGCAAGTATAACAATTTGCAGCGGGGGAGGGATTAGCGGCCCCGGCCGGGCACTGAACCGGCTCCCGAGTTGCGACTAAATAACACACGATACTTGCTCAACTATCTCGGCAAGAGACGACTTCGGACGGAGTTGTCGAGAGCAGTGAGCAGTCTCAGTGTCAAACGTATGTAATGTTTTATGTACTCAAAACTACAATGTTAGCATAATATTCGATCCACCCATATGAATAACACATAAGCCCTACATTAAGTGCAAAAAAATAAATAAATTATTAATAATATATAGGTATATATATATAAAAGATAAAATATATATATTATAAGCTTCCACATTGAGTAGTGAGTAGTTAAAAGATGAAGATAAAAAACAACCAAACTCTCACAATATATTGATCTCTCAAAAAGGCACGGACATAAAGTCTGTGGAGTGATAATAAAATCTTAAAAAAAAAAAAAAAAAAAGCCCTACATTAACTGACCCAATGTATTTGTTAATACATATATTAACAATTTATAAGGGTCTACCCAAAACCTCAAGTGCTGCAAAAATTATAATGATGTTTTTGAGTCCATATTTGATGCTATTGCAGCACATCTAGCGCTCGAGACCAGCTCAGCAGCAGTACCCGGAGCGTGAGCACTGCCTGCAACAACTTTACACCGAATTCGGCGAACCTTCGGCTTTACAGTTTAATCCTCGCAGTCCCCGCTCTGTTTACAGATTTATTCCGTTGCTTGTAATTTAAAGTGCTTCTTGTACTGTTTGTTGTAATTTAAGTTAACCGAAATATTGTTGTGTTCCGCGGTTGAATCTGTAATGTATCTTAGTTGATTATGTAAATGATTTCTGCTTTCCTCTTTTCTTGTAGCATAAACATCTTAAATCAACTAAAATTTAGTAAAGATTGGGGAAAATTTAAAAATTACTGGATAATTAGATGAACTCCAGTGGTTTTAGGAATACTCAAACGTGTATTTGATAATGAAAGTATTATTTTCAAAATTATATTATAAAAACAGAGTTACACATTTCACAATGATACAAAGCTTCGTAGCTGGTCCTAGCACCGTCGTAGCACCTGCGTAGCAACCTCGTAGCATTCGTAGCATGCGAATTGTGGTCTTTTTCCTTTTACCGACAAAAAATACTAGCGTTTCCTGATAGATAGATAGATTTATTTATGATGATTCTACACAAAAACCCCCCTACTCATAGTCCTCCTGTGCTCGCACAATTTAATAAGTGTAGTTCAATTTGTTTGTTCCCGTCGGCTGTTCAAAGGCTTTTCAATATATTTTTTATAATATTAGCTTGGGTTCGGCTCGCACCGTGGCGGCGCCGGTTCCTTTATGCATTTCCTTCATAAATTAAATTTTAATATCGAGCCGTTGAACCTTCAATAACTCGCTGCGGTTAAATGAAAATGGCTTTTCGAACGATTAAAATTCAAATTCTAGCTGTGGCGCCATCTTGTGCCGTAACAGCCCCGTGAATAAATATAAATATCAATGAATGTGAATTATATTAATATCTACCTACATCATTGATTGAAGATATTATGTGAATCAAATACCTAAACTCCTGTTTAAAAATTCTAGCATCAATCTCTCATCAAATAAGTGAGTTATTGTAGCAACAGCTCTCCTTGCCTAGCTTCTAACCGCTGAATTATTACTTATTAACGTCACCGAAGTACCCGCGAAGCTGAGAGCTAATAGTGAACTGTAAACTGTAGAGTAGTTCCGTAAACTCGGCGTGTTAGTATTTAGCCCGGGACCTATATTGATACACAGCTGTACCGATTCCTAGAGCTGGAGGGTTACTCTTTAATGACGAAAAACGAACGAACAAGAGCTGTCGTGCAATCGGCACGTTTCATACAACGAGATACAGTCGTGGATCGCGCCGCAGCGCTCCTAAACTTCGTTTTTCGTTGTATAGAGTGACCCCCCTGGAGTCTGGATATCTGGCGCGAGCAGACGCACGGAATGTGTCACTCGCGCTGCGAATTTCTCATTTATGACATATTTGACACCCTGCAAGTTCGATGCGAGCTACAGGAATCGAGGAAGCTTTGATGTTCTCAATAAAACATGCATTTTGGTTTTCAAATTGCACTATAACTTCCTATTTGGTTATTAGTGTTAACATTTGTGTTTCATTTAGTGCTCTGTAAAGATGTAAGCTAAATAGTTGGCATCCAATGTGGATATTCGTACAAAACAATATAATGTTTTGATGATTTGAAACTGTTATGCAAACTAATCCAAATATACCAATTTTCTAAAAAAAAAGATTGTTAAATTAGCACCGTAGTTAAAACCACCGCCCACGAATTAACCCCATCCGAGGCGAGCGATCAAATCCGAGCCAACCTCACACGAACTAACCCGATCTTATCTCGTCTAAATCTTGCTGGAGGTGTCCCGTGCCCGCTGGCCTGTCATTTGTGAGCGTTTCCACTTGACACTGGAGCGGCGACACTGCCCTGTGTTTTACCTCCTCAGAGCAATCTTAGGCTCTCCGCACACTCGACAGGCTAGCAGTTAATCATTAACTCTCTGTTAAAGTTTTGTTGCTTTATGTAGAAACTTATAGGGATACGGTTGAAGAGTATTTACTCTTACGCTTGAAGAGTATTTTTAGGATTGAGAGATAATGTAATCTCATCCTATTTCTATCTACTTTACACCGGCTTAGGTTGAGCTTTACTCTTACTTACTTACTATCTTGCTGGCCAAGTAAGTATATATAAACACTCACACCCTGTACTAATGTACTCCCTTGCGGGGTAGGCAGAGGTGCATTGATGCACCCACTTTTCGTCAGTTTTTATGTTAGTCCCAATGTAAAAGGAGGCGGGCCTATTGCCATTTCACGGGCACATCCAAGACCCGAGAACAAATATATGTGTTTAAACAAATATCTGTCCCAGCCGGGAAACGAACCCGGGACCTTCGGCTCAGTAGTCAGGGCCACTACGTGCCATAACCATTCAGTCATTTACGCCAAGTAAGTTTTGAGGAAAAACGTTACCCAACACCTAATAACCTATATCAGATTCTGTTTTTCACTCTTTTCCCTGGTTACGTTATTGATGCATATGTTATTGATCTTATAACAACAAAAATATATTTTCATTTTATTAGGCGCGGCTTGTACGAAGCGGACACCGGCGGCGGCGGGTATCAGCCTCACGACGCTTAACGCTCACGTAAAATATTTTTATCGTGCGTTTTTCGTAACGAACCTTTTGTCTGGGCGCTTTATAGGCAACGGGGGGTGAGGGGGGGACGAGTTATGATGGCCATAATTCGGCCTTTATAATACATAATAATATGAGCCGACCGCTCGCCCATTCAGCTGATTTACACCGCGTTTTAATTGTCAACACGACCGTTTTATAAGTTTAAAAACGCCACCGAATCAGTCGTAAAGCCGGAATTATTGCTTCCATTCGATCCGCACGCGGCTAAAGCGATCGCGTGTACTTTATAATGGGTTAATTAGTACTCGCTTAGTTTCGTTATTTAAATTTAATTGTTATGTTTTTTTATGATTTAGCAGCGGTAGGGATTATTACGAAACTTATAAGATTATTTTGTCTTTTTAAAATTCAGCATGCAAATTCTCACAGTAGATTATGTAAGTGCAGGTGGGTCCTGCCCAGCTGCCCTGCTAATGTAGTTGCCTAAATAAATACAACATCCTATGTGCAGAGGGTGCAGGGTGGAGTGTAAGTAAAGTTGTACTCCTCAGTCGAGTTTACGCGAAAAAGAACGAAAACGAATCGTTTGTTAAACGATGCTTGAAACTTGGTAGCGGCCGCACCCTCGCGCAATACTTCTTTTTATACGTAATTCCAAATGTGTTAATGCTATTTAGTCAGCTTGTATGATATTGAATGATATATGGTGGTTCAAAGGATTTTTTTTGTAATACATACCTACTTAATGATAAAATAGTTTATTTTTTTCTAATGGCTCGCAATATTGCTTTCTAGTTTTTAACAACACAAAACTACTTTATTGATCAGATAAATGTGTGTATGCAGTACAGATTAAATTTTACTTTGAATAGATTCAATTTCATAAGATAATAAAATGTAAGAAAAACTATAATGACCTTCGTACAATTACTTAGTGATATTTATTTATCCTATACCGTGAATGATCTAACACGGGTCGAGCAAGAACGTGCGGAGTCGCCGACGAGCGAGGTCCAGTAGATTAGCTTTATCGGAAAGAAAGGCGTGGGTCCAAGAATAGCCCCTCGCTCACAAATAGAGTGATTAGTTGCCAGAATTACCACCCAATTTCTTAGCATTGTGTGTCCGTGATTGGATCAGCAGATAGCGGCGCAATCTGGGAACCACTTACTGAGTGCTCGTGGCTAAAGGGGAAATAGTAGGAAAATATATTTCTGGCCATGAATGTTTGACAAAAATATCATGTAGGTAAAGTAAGAAAATGGAACATTAAAAAAACTACAGGAGTATCGTAGCTTCCATTTTAATTGGATTATTGCGATATCGTGTTGGTTCGTATTGGTTTCGGTGTATTCTTTACATTAATATGTGTTTTTTTTTTTTTTTTTTTTTTTTTTTATTATTGTATAAAAGAGTTTCGTGTGAATATCACTTTAGTTTTCCACCAACCAAGGGTTGGCTGGAAGAAATTGCTTCTTGGCAATAAGCCCGCCTTTGTGTACTTCTTACTTTTTCTGTCTTCATGTTTTTGTCTTTGTTTTGTGTATACAATAAAGTGTCTATAAATAAATATATAAATAAATAAATAATAAAATCTAGGGTCTGAATATTTATCGAAGTGAAACAATGATGCCTACTCAGAAATTATTTTGAGTATTTTTTACTGATTCACCTTATTTTGATTCCAAGAAACGACCTACGTAAAGGAAATACTTAATTAATCCTTATTACAATAACGAAAATAGATTGACGAGAAATGAATTGATATGAGTCGGACGGCGTAGCGGTTAGTGACTATTGTGCTGAATGTCCCAGGTTCTTTTCAGAGCTCAAGTCCAATGTGCCTGAGATATTGAAATAAGATTATCTAATAACATTAAAATTAGAAGAGTTTGTCAATGGGAAATCCGTAATTAGTAGGTATTTTGAACCGACTTAAAAAAAGGAAGAGGTTCAGTGAGAAACAAAACTTCTATTTCACTTAAGCGACCGCAGGCGCGACAGCCATAGAGGGCTACCAATACACAGTTACACATTTTTCACGTAATCCTATTTTCATACACTCAATTGTTGAAACTCAGTCCAGCAGCAAACACAGCATGTGGACACAGTTGAAGGCGAGTTCAGTAATCTGCAGAGAACACAGAGCGTGGCTGAAGTGGACAGATGTTCTTAATTCTGAAGCGTTTGTATTCAGGCCTGCTCTGTGCTCGTCGTTTTGCACCTCCCCGCCGTCGCCGTCGCCTCCGCATGGAAATGACAGCTGAACCGAACGCTTTTTAATTCGACCGATTCTGAGAATAGGAGCCTTTTGGAAGCGGCTATCCGTTTTGCAGATCACCCGTTTCAATACAACAGTTTCTCAGAACCACCGGATATTAAAATAACTTTTCCACATTAAACCTCATCAGGCTCATCTAATGACTATACCTAACTATACAAAGTGTGTTGTATCTTTTTAAGAAACGGGCGTTTTATTATAGGAAACGTATGTTTCATCCCGATTTTAATTTGAATACTGAGTTTTGGGAAAGGATATTTCGGAAAAACGGATAACCCGATCCGAAAGGAATAGGGCCGCGGCTGGAGGCAGCAGCAGCAGCTCTGCCACATTCGGCGCTATTCTTTCCTTTTGTTCCTCCCCTCGCTGGTTAGTTAGCCCTCCGCCGCCGCTTCTTTGTATTGTAGCAACAAAACACTGCGAATTAGTCACGCGCCGCGTCATTGGACCAGCTCACTCGCTGCTCCCAGCGTGTGCTGCGCAGTCACACATGAGAGCTAATTTAAAGTTGTATACTCAAGTTTTTCTGATATACGGAAGTACTCGTAAAATATTCGAAATGTGGAACCGATTTCTAGGAAACGTACAACGTGAAGCTTTTAATTAAAGTTCAGAGACAGGGTGTTTTAATATTATTTTTTAATAAATAACAAATAATTAATTATTGATCAATGTCACGGTTCGGATTTGAAACCATAATCATACCACATCACCGTGTGAGAAGAGAGGGCTATTGTTACCTGACTGAGCTACACCACTCCAGTGCTAATGCTGAATTATCTATGATAATAAGTAGAGAGTATGACTCGCGTACGAGCCAGTCATACCTGTGTTAACCCAAATGGTAGTTTATGAGTTCCATTATTATAGAGTTTAAAGTCGCAGTTGTGAAGCAATCAACGGATGCACAATTGTGTCTGTAGACGTTGTTGTATCAATTTAACTTTTCCACTTTAGTCGCGGGATCATTTGCATATTTATATGGACGTGAGTGGGGGTGGGGCGCGGCGGGCGGCGGGGGAGACGTGTTCAGATTCGCGGCAGATTTAGACACTCAGTAATTACTATTGGGATTTAGCGTAATTGATTGAAGTCTAATGTTTAAAATATTGTTTACCATTTCATTAATATGATTCATAGAGATATAGGAATATAGGATAGGATTCAGTTTTGTGAACGGTTTTCCTCTAAACATAGTAGTTAAACGGTGTATCAGATCGCAGAGAACGCATTACCTGCGTTGTTTCCTGAAACCGGCGCATATTGTCACCTTCTAGAACGAACTTTGACTTTACGTCGCGGTGGTTAATAACCGTTTCTAGGGCCGAAAGCCCCGGGTGAGATTTCATATGTAGGTAATACTGTAGGTATATTCCATTGTGGATTAATTCTAATCGAAAACGTATTTTTGCATGCAATGAAACAACTTTCATAAATAAATGACAAATAATTATTAAATTTTCATCAACATAATAATAATAATATTCAGCAATACATAATAATGATCCAAGTCCACTTTAGCGAGGCCTTGTCCTGTGTGTCGGAGCTACGGTTTAATCGAACTTGGCTAATCAACGCGACACGGCCCGGCGGCCGCTTCCGGTTCCGGCACACATCATTCATTGCAAACTAATATAATCACATTTTTAATAATATAAAGTAACACTATACTTTAAAATAAGGTTAAGGGATAATAAATATAGTTTCCAACGGATGGTGCACCGTTTTTCATAATATGTATATTAAAGCTACTGTTCTTGTAGTTTACACGTGACATAACAAATAAAAAGAATTTACAAAGAAAAAAATTTATACTTTAACCTAAAGATGCATTGCGTAGCGATTGATAGCAATAAAGGTCTCTACAAACAGTCGTCCAGCGCGGCGTCGCACCGGAACTCTCCGGATCAAAGCGACACGGACACGCCGGACCGGATCGGATGCGTAGTGTTTAATTAAAAGCGACGCGAGCCCCGACCCCCCGCCCCCCGCCCCGCCGTGTTGTCCACACTACACCCTGTATTATTCCATTCTGAATCTAGCCTCGCTGAAAACATTGTTTAGATTTGCTTGTTAAATAAACGCCTAGTGCAAAGTTTGGTGCTGCACTGATTTTTAGATTGTTCCGTATAGCGTGTAGCAATGAAATATAAATACGGTACGAATGTATTCTTTGCTACAGATTGTTTTGTCGGAGTTTATTCTCGTCTATCTTAGTGCATCTGATTACCTACAATGAAGAATAGTCGCGAGCTAGCGCGCGGGTTTACTGAGACTTGCCACGTCACTCTGCGCTCCTGGTATTTTCATTACACGAAGCGCGGATTTACGAAGAAAAAACAGAGTTCAACTTGAAGATAGGTATATTATTAGAAAAAACACAGTTATATGTAACTTGCAGATACATAAGTAGCATAACCAAAATGGTGCTTGCTCAGTTTTTAATCTAGCCATTTAGAATAATATCTGAATATGTTAACAAACCTAAACTATATTATTAATCCCAAAACTTGGCAATTACAGTTACACTCTCAAATCCCTAAAACAAATTACAAACAATGGTTTGAATCAGAATAATGCATCATGCATGTGCTTTACGCCGAAGTCTCATAACACGTTAACTGCTAAACTTAGCTATGATAATTCATCCCAGTTTACAGTCTCACCTCATACCGCCAGGCGAGTATGTTTTAGCAGCGACGTGCCTACACGCTCGCTTATAATCACTGTAATGAGTGGGATTATGATTTACTATGCTAACTGTGTTAGTGCTAATTCGCAGTTGCGCGCGGGAAGGTGTTGTTATTGTCTGAATGCGGTTGCTTTATGCACATTCGTGCTAATGAAGTACCATTTTATTCAACTTGTAGATAATTTAATAGTTCAACGACTGAAAGTTTCACGGTAAACTCATTGATACTTGTTGAAATCATATTATGTATTATGGCAAGACTAATTTAGATAGCTCATGACCCTTTTCATTGGATACAGCCTACTTTCTATTGAAAATTTAAGGCGAAGTTTTCGGGAACAGCTAGTGTATAAAAAATGAAGAGGAATACTCACAATAATTATTAGGAATAAGATCCGGCTCCTTGTCATCATGCTCCTGCGGCTTCTCCTGCCGGGGGGCGGGGGGCGCGGGGGGCGGCTTGCCGCGCGGGGGGCGCCGCCGCCGCCGCGCGCGCGCCGCCAGCGCCAGGCACAGCAGCAGCGCCGCCGCCGCGCCCGCCGCCGCGCCCGTCACGCCCATGCCGTACGGCGCTTCGGACGCTGCAACAAATTAGTACTAATTAATAAATGATTTATTTCACGGTATCTGTCCCCCCTTCATCCTATCTATTTATCGGACCTTTGCCCAGCAGTGGGACACTACACAGGCTACATAAAAAAACAATCTGTCCCCGAGTGATGTATAGATAGATGGAGAGCAGTCGTGGCGTAATGCATAAGGCATGGTTCTTACATTCAAGAGGCCGTCGGTTCAAATCCCGGAATGTGCCGTTACGGTGAAGAAAAACATCGTGAGGAAACCTGAACCTGCACAATACGTATAGATTTAGCACATGTAGATTTTATGAACCCGCAGTGGACCAGTGTGATGGGAAATGGTCCAACCTTATTAAGGAAGTTTAGACCTTTGGGATATGCACAAAAGCTTCATTCGAGAAAGCCAGATGCAGGTACTTAAACCTCAGACATGTAAGCTACATAAAATTTGCAGGCATCACGATATGAACGGCACATTTCAACCCACAGCTAAATATTTTTTCTCTAAATCGTTATTTACTTTTTCTTACGTATTTTAAAAATAAAGAAAACATTTTTCGCTTTATGAAAGAGAAATTTAATTCTGGGAATTATAAGGCCCCAGTATTTTTTACTCTCTTCTAAAGTATAAACTGAGTGAATCGAGAAAACAACATTCTACTCTTTAGAAATAATAAATTAAAGATACTTATTTAAAATATTCCATTACAGAATAGTCTCAATTCTCAGTATCAAGATCACATCACGCTGAAACGAATGACGTAAGCAGAAAAAGAAAATGGAATCGACATAAAAAGCAGCCGTTCAATAGTACTAAAATTAAAAGAACAAGGTTCAACTCGTTAGGAAGTAAAAGCGTAAAATCGAATCCAGATCGGAAGTGGGAAGAAGTCGTCGGCGAAATTAGCATTTCGTACAAAAACTCAGAGTCGACGATCGTTACGTTAATCGCTTAATTGAATGTAGCGGGAGCGACGAGCGGAGCGGGGCGGAGCGGAGCGGGGGGCGGGGCGGGGGCCTCCGAGGAATCTAACTCTTTAGCAATATCTACTTACTGATACCTTTTTCTTTCAAATGCCTTTTTCTCTCGAATATTTGATCATCCTGCGAAATTGGAATGCCATTCCGTTTTCATTATTTTCTTTAGAACTTTGCAGGTAGAAGTATCATACTATTTCTGAAGACAATAAAGGAAACTGTACATAGCGTTTGACGCCACCAACGTGGTGGACCTACTACGACGCGACGACCCTTCATGGGTTCGGTGGTAGTTGGATGTGGAAAGTCAAGGTCTCTTTGAGGACAATTCCAGGCTGATGACGATGATGACAGTTAAGTTTGCATTCACTCTGCCTGACTGTCCGCCCTGCGTGAATACCCGCCCTGCCTGACTACCGTCGCCGTATCGCCGTGGCCACTACGCTTGCCAAACTAATTACCGCAGACCAAATTAAAATTAATATTGTCCCCGACTCTCTCTGCGCGCAACGACTCTAACAAGAAGCCCCAGTTGAAAAACCACTTACTGAAATTCAGTTCTATTTCTGACTCGTTTGGTGTTTCTCCACTCCGGCGTGGCCAAAGCATAGTTGAGGTTCTTTTGACGAGCGTTCTTTCTTTTTATTGTCACACGAATTCCTTTGAGCGCGCCGTCGTGTGTTCCGCGTTTTACCTACGATTTGCTCCTGTTTGTAGTTCCCATATAGGTTTACGGAAACGGTCGCTCAGATCAAAGTGTTAAAGTTTTGTGGCACGTTCAAAGATAAAGCTGAATGGGGGAAGTTGGGCCATTCTGCACGAGTTCGGTAAACAATGGCGGCCGTGACCGCAGCGCGTGACGTCACACGGGCAATTAGCGTTCGCCGCGAGCTTCTGGAGCGTTCGGTGGCGCGCGCGGCCCGCGACATGCGGCGCGGCGGCGGCGCGGCGGCTGACACGCGGCGTCGCGGTGCAGCGCGGCGGGAGACGGGGCTGTGACTTATGATGACGTATAACTAGTTTCCTGCTTGTTGTGCTTATTGCTTTGCTTCAAATGTTTGCATGATGAACCGATCCAATTTTTAGGGCGATTTATTTAACTTAGATTTGCAACGGCCATTTCTTAACACGTTTACTTACGTGTTCTAAACTAATTTAGGTTTGTTCGGGTCAGAAACACGCGATATCCGTTACTGCTAGATAGCCGGTAGTTTGCCAACAGTGGTAACGAATGTGCCCAAATATGCCTAAATACTTATAATTTTGTAGTTAGTGAAATTTTAAAATGTTTTAAAAAACTGATCAAACAAAACACTTCAAAAATAAAACTAAAGCAAACACCTGGCCTACCAGCATAATGCACAGCAACAATTTTAATTAAAAAGTTAAAATAAACTGCCACTTGCATATCACGTCGAACACATTCTGCCGAGTTAATTTTCGAATTGTCAGGAGAAATTGGACGTCAGGGCCCCACCCCCGGGCCGGCGGAGGAAAAAAAAAACTATTTAATTCACGTGTGACGCGACGCGTAATTACCGACGAGCCGTTGGAGCGCGACGTGACGTCATCACGGAGACGGCGTGCAACGTGCCGCGAACATCACATCCACTGCTCCAGCAAAAACTTCCCTTACATCGTAGACGGTCGGGCCTTAATTAAGAAGGGTGATTAGTTTATTTCAGAGCGGCGATGTAATGAAAGTAGCCAAGTATTTAATAGGAACATCAGCGTCATCAGTCTGTGTTCGTCTTGTGCTGGACATAGGCTTCTTCCGAGAGTTGTGGGAAAACTCGTTCGTCGACCTTCTTCGCCCAGTCTTCAACCTGTCCAAGATCGTCTAATCATTAATTTGCGATGGTCCTTAGTCCTTACGAATGTTTCTATGAACATTTGTTATAATTATTTGTGTGTGTTTTTCAATACTAGCCAAAACTAAACAGCGCAATCAACAAATTTACAATACATAGTTAATTGACTGCGGTCAAAACCCAAAAAGTCCGTCGATAAATGCAAGCTCGCTGCAACACGACAGCACAACCGGCAGCAGTATGTCATAATTATTAGCTATCACAACAAAGCCAGCAAATATGAACCGTTAATGCAAACCGAATGATTGAAAGGATTTACGTAAACATTCATACGAGCATCCGCATATCTGTACGGGAGCAACCCGGACGGATTAAATAGTCGCGAGTGTGGCGGCGGGCGCGGGCAACAGTGGCCCTCCGCACCCGGCCGGGTTGCCGCGGTGTGTCAAGCAGAGATGGGTAGTAAAGCGGTATATTTGTTATTTCAATAATTAATCAACGGGAGAGCACACGCCGTGTTTGCGGAGAGCGCCGTGTTTGAATTATTAGTTCGATTGTGGAAACACTGCGTTTTAGCTTCGTTTTGTTTCGGCCGGTTTGTTTGCCTACCGGTTCGACGATTAAAAAATCGAATCTCAAATCAATCTCGATTTTCTACGCCAAAAACGGGAGTGCACAAGTACTATAGCTAGTACATTATAAGCATAACTTTACTATACACTATGTGGACTTTAATGCATAAGTCGAAATTTAGCTATTATACCTACATACGAGGAATAACGTTATAAATTAACACACTACGTAAGCACTAAAACCTGAACTTAATTAATGCAGTCATTAAATGAGTGTTTTACGAAGACCAAGAGCCATAAATGACAAAAGTTTATGCACTATGATTTACATAAAACTTAGAAGTTATTTACGACCATTGTAAGTAACTATGTACTTTACTTACATGTAAAATTTGATGGAGACATAATTTATGTTATTATATTATTATTTATTTATTTTACTACTTTTTTTCTCTCTCTGCCCCTTTCGCACACCTTACGTTCCCGTAGCACTCATACTCATAAGTACCGTTCCTCACACATCTTACATTATGTATGCATTTACAGAATATAATAATGTCACTGTAAGACCCGGCAGTGATGATGGCGATGGTGGTACCTCATCGGGTGTCGTCAAATATTAATGTAATCCCCGAGGGGTGGGTCCGGGCGGTGACGAGAACCTTTCCATGAATACAACCTCGTGTAACCACACAACTAATCGATGCAAACTAGTTTCCGAACTACACCTTTTTTAAATGAAATATTAATTAGCTTTTAGTAAACAATTTTATTAAAAGGTGTAACACTTCCCAGTACTGACCGAGTTAACCCTGTGACGGCTGGTCCCGCGGGCCTCACTTCATTATCGAACACAAACAGTCCACGCAATGTTTCCTAATCAAGTCACCGGCACCGGAGGGTTAACCGCCCTGATCGAATTTTAAATTGTAGGCGATTACAAATTATGTTGTTGAAAAATATTTACTTATGAAACAAGCCTTTGATACCCGATACTGCTTTTTAATTTTATTCAAAAGGGGAAAATGTAAAGCTGTATTTTTTACAAAGTTATGGTATTTTATTTCCGGTTCGATATTTAATTATTTAAATTACAGTGTCATTGAGGGTACCTGAAACTTATATTTTTTTATAGACATGGGTATTTATAGTAGTGTTACTGTATAGAATCCAGCCTTGTAAAAAGTGCAATGAAATAATAATATCATTAACATATACAGACAAATACATCAGCAAAATGTACGACACCTCACCTTTTCGATCAGGGGTAATGAATGGCTGCGATTTGACTCGGAAATCTAACACTTGGTATTGCGTATTCAGAGCAGTGAAATTGAACAGCGGCCTACATGAATTATTGAGAAGGTTTTCGCTGTACATTGCTGGGTTATTTCCACCGGAGATGGCTGCAGGTGAGGCCGCGCCGCGATGGACCGGGAAATGGAATACGATGTTTAGTTTCAGCGGAACCTTCTGTTTGTATCGGTTTCTATGTACTGTACAGCAACAAACGTATACATTGAGAGACATACACATAAACGTAAAACGAAATCTCACTTTCTATCGTCGTATGAGAAAGTTGAACCTTAGGAATTACACATAATCTACTCCGCCTATCTAACCGAAGATAAACTTGTTAGTACATTTTATCACTTTTGTTTTTGTTTGTGTTCAAATAAAGAATACATGTCGAATATCTACCATCTATCTAAAGATATTATTTTTGCGAAAAAAACACAAACCAAAGAAAGTGTTAAAATTCCCCACACATATAACCTTGACCTGGAACATATCTATCATTGACTCAACCGGCTAGAGCAGTCCCCCCCCCCCCCCGCCCCTCCAGTGAAATATAGCCGCAATCAAATAAATAACCGTAATACATCCCAGATTGTTTCCGAAGATACATCCACTTAGGTTCCTACGGGCTGTTTATTACGGAGGTTATAAGCTCGAGTGACCATAAATGTTAAGATACAAGAGTGTTTTGTTCACATTCTTGCACAGTTGCGCCGCCCGGGGGTAAATGATGATTTGTTTTGCTTTACGTTGCTGGGATAGCACTGAAAACTTAGATAACTTAACCAAACATACGAGGGCGGGTCAATAAGTCCGTGACTTTTTGAACAAAATACTGGTTTTTGGATATTTTTTTTTATTTATTTTTCAACGTAGTCTCCTTTGAGCTCTATACACTTTGTGCAAAGTTTCTGCAATTTTTTTATCCCTTCCAAAAAATGAGGTTTCTCGAGGTCATCAAAATACCCACCTTGGCCTTCTTTGGCGCCGATTCACCCCGAGAAACCCACCGTTTAGACTGATTTTTGGTCTCTGGTGTGTTGTGGTGGATCCACGTTTCATCCACGGATACAAAACGGCGCAAAAACTCGTCCGAATTTCGGTTTAACAACGCCAAACACTCCTCTGCGAAGTTGTCATTCGATTGCGTTTGTGAGCAAACGCGGCAGCCATCTTGCGGAAAGCTTTTTCATACCCAAGTGATCATTCAAAATTGAAACCAGTGAGCCACGTGATATCCCTGTGGCTTCCACTATCCCTTTCACTTTCAATCTCCGATCGGCCAACACCATGTCGTGAATTTTTTCAATCATTTCAGGTGTAGAGACCTCAACTGGGTGCCATGGACGTCCGGCATCTTCCGTACTTGTACGGCCACAACGGAATTCAGTAAACCACTTTTAACCATAGATATTGATGGTGCAGAGTCCCCATAATCTTTATCAAGCTTAGCCTTGGTTTCAGTGATGGTTTTTTTCCGTAAAAAAATCATGCTTAGTGAGCACACGAAATTCAGTTTTTTCCATTATGTTTTTAAATCACGCGGTTGTTGCTAAGAACGGGTGTAAAACACAAACCAAGTGACGTAACTTGTGCAAATTTTGACAGATGTCTACTGACAGATGCTTGTTGACAGGAGCAGTGTTGTTCTTTCAGTTAAGTGGCGGGAAATTATAAAAGTCACGGACTTATTGACCCGCCCTCGTAGATAACCTTAGACAAGTAGTATTTGAGACGGGAACAAAATGTTGTAGCGCTCCTGAGAGGCCTATGTCTAGCAAAGGAGGATTTCGGGTTGATTATGATGAACCGTCTTGTTTATTAATGTTCTATCTTATGAACGATTTAGGGTTTAGAGTCCTACATGGCTTATACACGTACTCGTTATGCTCGTACTACATATCTCAACCCTACTGAAATGATTCGTTTAATAAATATTTGAACAAAGGCAACAGAGCGCTAGTTTCACGACCACGAAACGGTTAAGAGCAGTAATTAGTCAAAGTTCACAGGCTTCCACTCATAAATAACTTAACATTAACGTTCTCCGGCCATTTGCATAAAATTATTGTAAATATTAATCATAAGGGCGGTATTAATGATTAAAGTTGCGGCAGGTGTCCGCGGGGTGGCGTGGATGCGAGGGGGGGGGGAGGTAATGTATTCATTTATATGGAGAAGGTCCTTTGGCCCTCTCCGTTAGAGCTTAGCATTGTGGGCAGGTATGACCCGACCATATTTGGAACCTTGTGTCGTGGTTGTAACTATTACCTACCTATAGTTTTGACCTCATGTTCGCTCTCCTTAATACACGAAATAGTAATTCTCTTGAATCGAACAATAAGTATCAGCCTTATGTTAAGTGGTTATAATTTCACTGCGTTAAATCAAACAGGAAAAAACCATTTAATGCATAACGAGCCATAAAATTATGCAAGAAAAATATTTATAAGTACGTAGATATACCTCTAGTACCT
Source organism: Plutella xylostella (assembly GCF_932276165.1). NCBI lineage: Eukaryota > Metazoa > Arthropoda > Insecta > Lepidoptera > Plutellidae > Plutella > Plutella xylostella. The sequence goes on along the minus strand of NC_063984.1, from coordinate 430,404 downwards.
ATAGGAATATAAGTATGCAAAGTGTTTATTTACAATTTATTATAAAATGAACGCCGGCACTCCGGCCGGAGTCGGTAATCCGACAATACAGTAAATTCATTTTGAGAAATGTATCCGATATAAATTACACGGGTATGTTGTAAAATTTTCACAGGAAATTGACCCTTTCTGCAGCTCTACAAAACTATATGTTGGAGGTTCATTTTCACAGACAGTATTTGAGATAGTAGAAAACAATTTAAACTTGATAATTTAGTGGTGTTCAGTCTTCACCTTTAACATTAGAATAAACATTCAAAGTAGGTATTAGTATATTTCACACTTGCGTAAAATCTACGCAAAACATGTATACCCAGAAACGTTCTAACGATACTAACTTAAATCTTAAAGTTTATAAAACCTGAGTATTCAAAGAGTTTTCCGTCGGTGTAACTTGAGCCAACTCTTTTACGGACACCATAATAAATTCAAATAGGGACGCTTCATTTCACATTTCGAATATGAATACCAAATTTAACAGCGCATGTTACATGCATACACGGCCGTTGCATACGTACCAGCAGTGCGGTGGCCGCCAGGCGAGCCAACACAAGCCGGTTAACTTTGGCTCTTACGACGAAAGGATTAAGAACTTCACATAGTTAAATTTTAATGCGTACTTTTCCAAACTGTACGAAAATGCAGCAAGCAAACTGCCGAACGGCGCTTGTCGCGGGAGTTTTATTATTTAAAAGCGCGGTGTACATGTTGGTACTTACATGTATGTACAACATGTACATAGACATACTTAGAAATTCGGAGCGTTTCAGAAATATAGAGCGGTGCAGTTTGCACAACTACTTAAGCGCCGCAGGACGCGGGTTCGATCCCTAACCGGTTTTCGGGACTGCGTTGTGAGAATAGAATATCAAAAAGGACCTATTAATTTTCAACTAACAGACCAGTGAAAAGTGTGCCTCCCTGGATAGGATTACCATATTGCACAATTTACATAACCATTTTTTTAATGCAACACGAAGTTCAGAAGCGAACTAGGGTTCAGGGTTTAGGGTCTGATTGAAAAGATCAGATAAATGCTTCGTGCAGGTTAAAGTAGAAGTAAGCAAAGTAATCTGCTTGTGCAAATAAAATTCTTGTACCTCCAGGCGCGCTGTAAATTCTTGTAAACGGAGTTAAAGGAGAAGAGCATGTGAGGAACCGGGAGGCTGCTCTTCCTTGCCAAATACGAAGCTTTCATGCAAACGGCACATTTAATATAAAGAGAGTCTCGAAAACTTAGTTTTCATACGGTAGAGGAGCCCCTGTGTGGCGCCACCTGCGACTCCTACAGACGCCATTCAGTACTGAATATGTTTACAGCTTAACCCTAACTACTGTACTAACCTGAGCATATTATGGCTCCGAGATAAACAAGCTCTATATGCGCTTTTATAATGCAATTCACGTATAGGATCGAGATTTTTGATTGCATAATAATAATAATATTCGGGGACATCTCACACACGGTCATCCGCCCCAAGCTAGGCAATTCCTGTATATGGGTATCGGACAGTTGATATATTATCTTCACAGATACATAGATAAATACATATTATATAGGTACATATTAAAACCCCATTACAAATATTTGTCTCTAAAAAAATATCAGCCCGGCCGGGATTTGAAGCCGGGAGACCTTTGGAATAGGGGTCACTAACTACCATTTAGACCTCCATCACCGGCGACATAAATAAGCGCTATTAGTCATTTATAAATGACCAGCGCTGGTATAACTCAAAATATCTTCTAATAGCAAGCTGTGTGCTATATCTAAACCTAATAGAGGTAGATCTACATAGCTACATAGATTTTTCAGTTATCGGCTAGCCGTCGGTAGTTGACCATAAAAAAGGTTGTTTATAATAATGAAGGTATTATTTCATGAAGTATATAATATATTTTGCATACTTTATTTTAATTTCTATAATGATGGTGATTGTAACACCCCCGCGCCCCTCCCTCCGTTCCCAGACATTTACGATCTTCTGTTTTATTTCAAACATTTATTGGTTTCGACTTTCATCGCTTCTACAAATTTAATTATGTAAGAGATATAATTTCACGGTATAAAACTGATAATTGGACATCAGCACAATCTTGAATACATTATATAAAACATAAAGGATTGCCTTTATACTTATTTCTTATAATAAAGCAGTGAAATAATAAAATCATACCTAACGGATTTACATGATGTAACAAACGGATTTCAGAAATGATCGCGTCGAATTTTTGGGCGGTCCCGCCTTGAGATTTATTGTTTTCGAAAAAGCGTTTAGGCGAGTGACTTGCATATTTAATGAGTGAACTTGGCCCTAAATATTTCATGAGCCCCGGAGTTAACAAAGCAGATAGGCGGAGGCCGCGTACGCCGCTCTAATATTAAACTTTTTACTATTAAGTGAAATCTGGGGACTTTGCGACCCGTTTAGAAATTTGCGTCAGTATTTATATTACGTATTTAAATTTGTAAATAGCCAATTTTTATCTCGACTTCTTAGATTATTGTTTTTACAATGTAGAATTTCAAAATAAACACTGTTAAATTGTAAATAAGTTGATTAACTATTGTTGTGCTAAACATCCCTGCACGTTGAAATGGCTGACATAACTAGGGGTGTGAACGGTCACGGTTGTTGATTAGACACAGGAAGCGGCCGCGACGCTTCAAGTGTTTTTTTTACAAATTGATTTGGGTATGTTCATCACAAATTTTCAACATAAAATCGTTTCGTTTCGTATTTTTTGAGGCTTTGCCTCGGCATATTCTGTACGACCGCGAGCGCCTTGACTTCATAATATGATATATTTTTTTCACTTTTTCACTAATATTACTAAAACATAAAAATAAATTTATTTGGCACAATAAAGCGTGGTTGCAGGCTCGTGAGTCGTGACGCGATGGATGTAGGACAGAGGCGGGATTAGTCGCCGCGATCGTAACTCAGGCGGATCGCGCAGATTTATTCGCGCCTCACTGCATGCGGGCTGTCGCCAGGGCTGGACGGTGGACGCCGCTTATCGATAACTAAATAGTTAAAAAGGTAAATAGTAGTTTTTTATTAGTTACTCAAACATTGATACTTGGTTCATGTGTCCTAGATGTGAACAAAAGACGGTTAAAACAGTTACTAGTGAAAAAAAATGCTTTGTGTTTCAGTTTACAGCATGGAACATAAGTTAATTTAAAAATATTAAATCGTATAAATAAACTAGCCATAGCCAGTGAAGATTTTTCATATAATTTTATTTAACTACAGGTCTATTGAATATTGATTGTAAGTCGGTATAAATTGTTTTATGGTCTAGGGTTAGTCAGTCTTATTGTCAGTATATGTTTTTTCTTATGTCAGGCTGTGAAAAATCTGTCAGGAAATTGCAATCATAAACTGGCCCGTAGATTTAAACATGTATAGAAAATAACTATGAACGGACGCAGCCCCAACACTAGAAAATCGGCTCAAATCGGCGCGCTAACAAATGGGCGTCGTCGGCCGAACGCCATCCAAATAAAAATGATATGTTTGCCCGCCCGGCCGCCCCGGCCGCCCGGCCTGGAAACACACTCGTACATCACTACGGAACCCCCCGTTATGGATGTTGCTAAGAAACGCAACATAGGCTGAACAATGCATGTAGATTTTAGTTAGTTTTGACGGATTTATTTATATTTAAGGTTCTTCCACCCAATTTAGGAGACGATTGAGGGAGAGCAACCAATTTCATCCACACAAAGTAAAAGCATCAAGAAAATAAGGTAACTAATGAGTCGGCAATGCGAGCGATTTGGCAGAGTGGCAATATTTTCCAGTTGATATTTAATACAAATGACATTATTTATCCTCCTACCGTTATTTTACGACGTCATTAGGGGCTGTAGCCGAACTGTTTATTTATATTGTCAAGACGGATACACCTACTTTGTCGAGATAGGTGTGTATAATTTATGCATGTGTGTGTGTGTGCGTGGCGCTTGCCATTAGCGGCGCAGCAGTGGAGCGCTAATAGCTGCTCATTTACCCCGCGTATAATGTTGAGAGTAACGAAGCGCTTCGGTTTCTCTCCTATTCTGAGACCCTGGTACTTATGAGCGTGAATTTTTAACTTAGTTTTATGTGCTTACTAATATGGAGCAAGAATATCTATCAACTATGCTAGTTATTAGTTATATACGTAGTCATTTGTGCAAGGACATACCTATACGGCATAAGTACTACCTAATAGGTAAGATCATCAATTATATTTTAAATATATCTTATGGAAATCCCACGGTTTTCGGGGCTCTAAAGACATACCAATCGATTTTGAGATATAATTGTATTGAGGTACCTATACACGCGCAACACCCATAACTTAACTACTTTTTATAAGTTGTTTATACTTTGTTTATCAATATAATTATTAGTAGATATTTACAGTAATTAGTTTACTCTGTACTGTGCATAAGCACAAAAACTTAGTAAGGCCATCGTCAGGCAATATTCAGTGACAGCGCAACTTATTTCGTGTCTTTGTCAAGTCAAAGACCCAGCATACTGGCGCTAGTATTAAGAATTAAGAAAATCCTATCTAGTAACTTCAAAGTGCTAGTTAGATGGAATATTGAATTTGGTTTTCGATATCGGATGATGTCCGATCGAGTGCTCTCGATCGAAAAGTTAAATGAGCGGCCGAATAAGGATTTTATTAGATTATTGGCGCAGCGATACGGCGATATTGGACTTGTTTAACTGCTTCAGGCGGGGCCATTCGATACAGTTTAGATAATAAGTCTTTGATATTTACGGAGCATTCTCAAGGAAAGTTTACTTAGTATAGCGTAACTTTGTTTAGCTTTAGGTGTACTAGAGAGAATGATAAATGTTTTATGAATACAGTAATATTTTTTATTCATAAACAAAGGTCTTTATTTTTATTAACCTTATCTACTTATTTTTTTTATAAAAAACGGTTTATATCTGGAGTGAACGCCGCACCATGCCGCTAAACTGATAAAGTTTTTCTGCAGTATTCAATAACCCGAGTACACATAAAACAATACATAAACAAGTTGTCCGGAGCGGTGTGGAAGTGCGCGAGTTTGCGGGCGCTCCGTGGCTCAACTTCTGCGGGAGGTGTTAAAACTTATGCAAATGTTCTTATCCACAGTTCCGTAATATACCTCCACTCATTTTACATATAATTTAACCCGGTATATGAGGATATTTTGATAAAAATTGAGAAGACAATTAAGTTATTAAGATAATTTGGTTGTTACTCCGTGCAGCGATTGATACGCGCTACCAATTTGAAATAATACTGCAAATAAAACGCCATCAAAATTGAGGAATGAAGTTCAAAAGATACACTTCCATTAATTAGCCTCGGGCCGGGGTGGAGGAGGGGCGAGGGGGGGGAGGAAATTGATGAAAATGTTAAATTCCTCCCGTTGATTACCGGCCGTGTTGTGTTTACTTTCAATTTTGCCATCGAAAAGTCGGTGATTGTTCGCGCTCCGGGCGCCCGCTCGCAGTTACTCTAACTGTTTTACGCTCCAGAAGAAAAGACAGGGTTATCATCTTGTGTATCTGTCGTACTCTATGGACACATCGTTCTAAAACGGATTCCAAAATAATGTAATTTCGAACTGTGTTAGCTGTCCAAAATTGATACGTTTTTTTCACATAACTGCTAGGCGTTTGAACCGGTTTGGTTGGTTGGTATTAGTGTTCCCTTAGTCGGTACCTCGTCATGAACCGAGGCCGCCTAGCCTCCACTGCGACACGGAAATAATGGAAAATATAATTAAACCCGAATGAGGCCTAACCGCAGGCGATAAACACGACAAACCCAATGAAAATAATATGTTGTTAAAAATATAAATTGAATTTCACGCCAATCAGATTCGGCCGATATGAGCGCGAAAATACGGGGGAAAAAAGTTAGTGCCGTAATTTAATAACGAATATGGGTCGAGCGGAAACCGGACCGGCGAGGGAGGCGCGGTATTACAGCCTTCGAGACTCCTCCGACCATGAGCCGCCGCCACTAAACGACACGTTATGTGTTACCAAACATTTCATAAGGAAAATAGGATTTTAGATTAACGCTCAAATTGAACTCCTTAATCTTCGCGTTCTGTTACCCGCGAAACGAAATGATGTTTTTATCCGACGTTTGATATACGACGTTATTTTCTTAAATTCTGCATTACGAGTGGGGATTGGAAATATCTCGGCCGCGCGGGTCGCAAGAATGCGGTTCCGCCGGGTCCGATAGGTCCGATAGGTCCGATGTAGCCAGTAGCGGCTCCGGCTGCAGGTTCGGGAATTAGCGGCTCGGAATGACGCAATTGAAATTCCATTTTCAGTTGAAGATTCGGAAACGGTGGATTTGACTGAAGAATTCAGCCAATTTCTTTGAAACAAGGCGGAGGAGTTCATGTGGCATTCCGTTGTCGCGCGGGTATTGTGTTGTAATTTGCGTCAAGGGCGCGGGCGGCGGGGCGGGGGCTGTGTGGGGCGCGGGGGGCGGCAGGTACCGCGCACTGAGGAGAGGATCTTGATTAATCTCGTCGGTAAATCCGAGTCGCGTTTAATTAAAACGGGATTATCTGTGGGCTGCAGGCGGCCGGCCGCGTCTGGAGACGCTCACTGCGGTGCGGTGGTACTGTACCTCACTGTGCCTCACTGTGCCGCACTGTGCCGGCACAGCGGGAGGCCACACAGTGAGGTTCACAACTGCTACTCGCCACGCACATCACACCGCACCTTGCGGCTATTATCTGTCAGACTTAACAAATAACAACATAATATAACTGCGGGTAATAATCTAAGCGCTAACGAGTCTGTCAAAGGCGCAGTAATTACTGTTTGAACTGTGCTTACATCGCGTCTCGTCGCCCGCCGAGGCCCAATTGTTCCTTTAACAGTCCGCGGGAGCATTCAAAGAAATACTTAAGTCGTTTCCCAAACACTTTGAGTCGGACATGAAGCCAGTAAGCCGCACTCAGCCTGACGCTCGGTAATAAGGGCTATCCCGCTAATTTTATTACGTTTTTCCTCAGTTCGGTTGGATGTACCGGAATTGAAATGAATTGGCGCTTCTTTGGATTAGGTGATTCATGTTTTGCCCTTCACTGGGACGAGCTAAGCTTTTGAACTGAGATTTTGAGCCAGACGGATAATTTGTGAAGACCATGGTTTTGTCTCATCAGCGATTCAGCGAAGATCGTAATCTTTAGTTAGTAACTCATTTATCTCGTTAGTCGGCGAAGCGGATTATAAAGTATTTAGGTACTTTCGTTTCTAGGTATAATAAAAACAATTAGTTTGTTTCAAATCTATAATTTTCTTTAACATAGCATAATTTCTAAACCAGTGCAATAGCACTACAAAGAGCTCCGCGAGTGAGTCAGGGCGGCGGCGGTCGGTAATGAAGTCTGCAGTCGGGGCATAGTTGTGAGTAGTTGGATATTAGCTAAGTTCTCAGAGATATGACATTTCCCGTGAAGATCGGCAGTTCTCTCGCACCGACTCACGTTATTGTGTCGTCTACAGTTAGTATTATGGTAAAGTGAGATTTCTTTTGTTTTAATAGTTACTTTCATTATTACAAGCTACACTTGCATAGGATTGGAATGTTTTATTGTAGATATTGGGACCGCAGTATTAGAAAAGTAGCTGTATGATGTATGTATGTATACTTTGATAGTCACCAGTGCAATATTTGTAGAACAATAACTTTGAGTGCGGACACCAAAGAAACCTATGTCCTTGAGCTGTTTCAAACCTTATACTAGTAATTTACATAATGATAGCTGAAATTCAAGTTCTATAGTTCTAGAACTATACCTTCTTTCGGCTTACTACACACAACTTAGCAATACCCTACTACCAGTGCACGATTTATCGACGTAGATAAACGTCACTATATCGCGATTCGCCATAAATACAGCGCTGTGATAGGTGGAACGCGCACTAAACCAGTTTATCGCCGTTGATAATGAACCCCTGTAGCGGCTGCTGTATAGTGAAAAACAAGTCAACATAAAGGTGCATGCACACTAACCGGTCCGTTTCTCCGGGTCGGGGAACAGCAGGTCGTCGAGGCGCGCGGGCGGCGAGCGGCCCTTGCCGTTCACTGCCACGGCTTGCAGGCGGAACCGCACGCCCCACTCCAGCCCCCGGACCGTCCACGACGGCTCGTCGGATGACAGGTTCACTCTGCATGGGGAGAGGATACTTAGATAGAATAGAATACACTTTATTTGTACACCAAAAAAAAATAAGATTAACAACTATAACTTAATTAGGGTTCAAAAGGCGGTCTTATCACTAAAAGCTATCTCTGCCAGACAACTTTTATGGAGGGAATAAGAGATTAAGATTGGGTGCAGGGTACATGTTAAAAAAACTAAGGATAAAGGATACTTAGTTAACAGTTTATGAAGAGCTAGTACCTACACACAAACATACACAATGATAAAAGACTGTAATGTCCGAATGTAATGTTATGTCCGAAGGAGACGGATAGTGGTAGCATGCGTTGTTCTTTGACAAACATTTAACAGTAATTTTTGTGTTTATTTTTCGAGCCCTTTCCATTGATACTCTATATACGTATTCAAAAAGCAATTTTATCTGAAAGATAAATCTATTGCATGTTATGTTTGTGTCGGTGTGCTATAGAAACTAAATTCAATATGGAGCCGGGTCCAACTAGGATGACCCGGATCAGAGCCAAACTTTTAATACCTCAGTGTAGATTGAACATTTCTATGAACTAATAACGCCGAGTTATGTGTAAAGTTTTCCAGATGTAAATCCAGTCGATTGTCTTTCGGAACTGGGACAAAGGAAGATTAGTCGGGATCGATGTTATCCCCTCAAGTGGATGTACAGTCAGCAAAAAAGATATGTATACCGGTCCAGCGCAAAAACTTAAATTTTATGATCATTGACGGGTGATAGGACACACGAAATGTATTTAATCAATAGAACTCGTTTATATGTATCGATAAAATGTTATATTTGATTAGTCTATCTTCCATCTATAAGTTGTAGGATCAAACTGTTTGCGCTCGGGGTGGTACTTGATCTATTTTGTTGGATGTACCTCGCGCCGTCGCCGGCTATCGGGACATCTCTAAGTTTACTTGAGACACTTCTTGTTTCGAACGCTCTGAAAGATGCAACTTAAGATATCGACTGAGCTGGCAGATTGCTTCATCATGATCATGAAACATTATTTATGGAAAAAAAACCTGTACCAGTTTACATGTAACTAAATAATAATTAACAGTTTTCATTGAAATTTGTTGTTGAAAAGGCATAAAATGTAAAGCTGCTATTAATTTCGAAAGCAGTGGCCTAATCGTGTACATTGATGATTGTTCGCGGAGTTCATCAGCGTAATTCCTAATTCCGCGGGTCGATAACGTTCTCATAAATCACAATTTCAATTCGCGAACAACAATTAAAACTTTTTGTTTTATAAAACCATTATAAAACAGTATCCATTAAAGTCATTACGGGGCTCATTAGCGAAGGAAAAACACGAAGCGAGCAACGTTACAAACTTCGTAACGTTACTCTGTCACAGGAGGGTTTGCTTTAGCTAAACAAAACATGAACGAACAAACAAGAGCTGTCATACATTCGGTATATTTAATACAACGATATAGAGTCGTTAGTTCAGCCGCAGTAAACTCGAGTGACCCTCAGCCGGTCGTTGGTACTCGATAACAAGAAAGCTAAAATAGTCTCAATTTATCTGTTAATAGTTTGCGATAAAACAACAGTTGTCTTATATTCTTTGTTCTAGCCATTGCACTATTTATTTCAGAGTGAAGTGGCAATAGACGCGGCAAACATATAAAACCCATTATATGTACAACCCCTATCACGGGTGTCAGTAAACCCACCTACTAAAACCGGGACTTAAAACAACAACGAAAAAACTTGTTATTTTGAGTTCGCGTCGAAACAGCGAAATAACGCCCAGCCGTGCGGCCGACAATCGCTTTGTGAAATGATAAGCGAAATATTCTGTTTGTGTATCGAGAAGCGTTCACCTCACTTGTCAATTAGTTATCAATTTAAAATTGTCACGTTAATAAGCCATTGTGACATTGTGACACTGACAGCTCGTTATGGCAGTTCGACTGTGTCTGATCGGTGTGTTTGTGAAGTGATTATCTGCAGACCTATTCTTAACCATTTACCCATGACACACGCAACAAACTCGTCCAAAAAATTCAAATGAAATATTTTTCTCACTGGGAAAGAACGTTAAAATTTCCTAATAATGTTGTAGGTATTATGAGGATGTAATAGCAACACAGTATGTTGTATTTTCTTTCAGTACTGAGAAAGTTAAGATATTCAACAAAACAGTTATCGAATCCTCCAATTACTTACAACTTATTTTCCCATTCTACTACTAGACTTCGCCAGGTCTCCAGCCATTATCATTATACTGCAATCACATTTCCTTGATAGGCGTTGATGGCGATAGCGGAAACAGCCGCGGGGCAGGGAGGGGGCGGGGGGAGCATAACGCCCCATTAGGCAAAGATAACGTTGCCGGCCGTAAACATTGCTGCGTTGTTGATACAACTCTACTTCTGATTTCTATTGAGAAAATTACAATATTGTGTATCTTTCACCCGGTATAAGCAGCTATAGGGTAGGTAATTTTGGTTTCGTCAAATAAATAGGACTGAAAACAGAATACAATAAAACTACTGCGTATAATTAATGACTGATGTGATGACATAAGCGTCGGTGTAAACATGCATGAGCTGCAATAAAAATATGAATATGTTAACGCGCTTGCGGCGGCGACGACAATCACCATTAATTAGGCCCTGACGGCCGCATTCATTGCTAACTAATTCACTGGTTAGTTTAGATAGGTGACAACTGCTAATGAAGTATGCTAATTGGGGTGATAAACGTGAATTACCTTATTTTTATATAATAGGCAGTATTTGGCTGTTAATTCAGTATCGGAGAGATGGTACGTAATAGTATAAAGGGTTGGCTATCGTACCTTCCAGGCTGGACAACAAAATTGCAGCAACGGACTAAAATATAGCTTCGCCAAGGAATAAAAGTAGCCAGCTTGTAATCAAAATACTAGTGAAACCTCTCTTGACCATAGTACTCTTATACAATACACTACCTATAGTGAGCCTGATAGAAATACTGGATACTGAAATAAGCTCATAAGCAATTTTTGATAATATTTCAGTGTTTTGTGTGTATTATCTTTGATGTGTAAGTGGCTTTAAGTTTATTGAACTATGTGAGTATGTTTCCTGCTTAATATATCTAGGGTGGTGGTGGTTTACACATGAAATATAGCGTAGTATATTGATAGCTAAAGCCACTTCGGTTCTAGCTAGAATTTCTCACTTCTCGGAAAGCCCCAGCAGGATAACAAGACGTGGTTATAGTTAAGGGTACGCTGAGTTGGTTTCGACCATAATTATTATACTGTGTATTTTCCAGCGTTTGACTTCGGGACAAATCCATTTAGAGGCTCTTTTGACTACATTAATCTAATTACTTCATATAATTTTACTGGTTTATGCTCCACCTTAATACCAATTTTCCGATAGCAGTACTATTAGGCTGATGATATGCATATGATAGAGATATATGGCGTTGAAACCCCATAAACTTATATATAATTTACTACTTACATAGGATAAGCATTAACTACTATACTTTGCGTTGTATAGGATGGTACGGATAATCTGACTCCAACTCTCATATAATAGCTCGATTGGACCCATCTCCAGTACCATCTTATAAGTACCGCTCAAAGTAACCTACACTCACTTGCAATGAAAAAGTTACAGTGACATAAGGAACGTCAATGGCAGATGGAACTTTTTCATTGCACGTGAGTGTATAAGGTAGTACAAAGTGTAGGTCACCTGGGCACGGGGTCGCCGGGCGTGTAGACCTCGAGCAGGAAGGTCTGCGGCAGGCCGCCGTCGAAGCCGCCCACGCAGGACACCTCCGCCGCCTCCGCCGTCTGGTTCCACAGCGAGCAGTTGCGCGGCGCGTGCGGCTTGCCTGTATACCACAATGCTATTATATAGTGTCGCAAAAAGGGTATACTAAGGGCTTAGATATATGCTGCACATGTAGGTTTCGGCTTAGTATATATTTCTATGTATTTTTGTAGATATATCAGCTGTCCGACACCCATAACACAGGATCTGCCTAGCTTGGGGTCGGATGGCCGTGTGTGAGATGTCCCTACATATTTATTTATATTTATTTAATTATAACCTTTATGCAACACCCTGTATATTTATAATGCTATAGATTTTACACGTGACCTTCGCAACTCCTTTATAGGATTTATAGGGATAAAAAGAAGCCTATAGCACTAAGGGGGTTTTGATATCGGTCCAGTAGTTTCGGACCCTATTCAATACAAACAAAAACAGACAGTTTTTTTAAGTAACTCCTTGGCGTCAAAGTTAATCTATTATTAATTGGTAAGTACTACGTAAAATTATGGATCATTGATATGTTCATTTTCAACATTCCTTTACTTCATAGGCGACAAGTGCCCAAAAGTGTATTGAGAAACTTCAAAGCCGATTGCGAAGCCAAGAATTTATTCAGCAGTAAGCTGTGAAATGGAGAATGTGAAAGGGCACACGTGAGGAGTGCTATTGAACTGTGGCCCTCGCCGCCGCCGCCGGTGTCGAGTGCTGGAGGCGCCCATTATCCAGTACTCGGGACATTTATCAAACATATTCATCGCCGCAAATACGACTCAACGACCGAATAAAAATGTATTTGAGGTCTCTTTTTTCTAACTCAACGATAAAGTAAGTACTCGAAAAGACACAAATAGAAAGTTATTGCTGGAGTTGCCTGGAATTAGCGAAATCTAAAAATGATGCAAAATTGTTCCTTTACGTGAACCGCAACATTACATTATAGGAATTACTACATTGAAAACTTAGGTCTAAAATAAAGGAAAGTCTAAATACGAATGACAGCTTCATCAGTCATCAGTCTTTATGTGGTGCTGTAGCGTTGTCATCGACATCATTCGCCGGCCACGCGCGCTAGTCGCAGGCCACCATGCACACAATAGTTCTTAACTTCTCCATAATTTTGCATACTTTTCTGATAAAATATAGGTTAGTGTAGAAGAATATAAGGTGTACATACCAGCGGCGACCATCTGGAACACGCAGGGCTGCAGCTGCGCGCCCACCTCGTTGGACGCCGCGCACGACAGCGTGCCGTAGTCCAGGTCCGCCACTGGAGTGTATCTGTAGGGTAACACGAGGGTTAGAGAGAGAGAGAGAGAGCATAGGTCCGATACTGGAGTGTAACTGCAGGGCACGAGGAGAGGGTTAGAGAGAGAGAGAGAGAGGGTCCGCTACTGGAGTGTACCTACGGGGTAACCAGTGGAGAGAGTTAGAGAGAGAGAGGGTCCGCTACTGGAGTGTACCTGCGGGGCAGATGAGGGGGTTAGAGAGAGAGAGAGTGGGTCCGCTATTGGAGTGTACCTGCGAGGTCCACATAATAATATGAGCAAGGATGCAGGAGTGTTACAAGCTCACGAAAAACTACGTTGCGGAGAGCTGGTGCACTATTGACAACTCTATTCCGAATGGGCCCTGGAGTCAGCATCTTTCGGCACTTTTGCAACATACTCTATAACACGTAGATACCTTAGACGTTATATGATCGAAATAGGGAAACTTGGAGCATTATTTTTCAGACGAAAACTATAAAATTACATGCAAATTATAGCATATAGGTTACATACATAATATAGCAAGAATGTTTTACTATCCGTACCCGGCCAGGGTAAAATATTAAATGAGTCAGATACTAAAACACGTCGCCATTGGAATTCCATCGCGAAATAAAATATTCGTAGGAAGTTTCAGTTGGCCCTAATGAGCGTAGTAACAAGATATTTGTGGGTTTTACTGAAGTTTTACTGTGACCCTCTCCGGCTGAGCGGGAGTTTATGGATCATCTCCAGTTTTTACCAGCCATCTTGTAAAGTGACATAGCATAAGCTTAGTTCATACTGTAAATTATTTATAAACAAAATAATAATAAGCGGAAATCTGGTAATTCAATCAAATGTAAGATAAAAATTTGAATACGTAGCCAATGTTGCATGTACTATTTCATCCCTAAAGTGCTAGTCAGAGATGACTCGCATGTGAGCCACCCGCATTTCGCTGTACCTACATGTTGGCTGATGATGCTCAGGTGCTAGACTAGGACTGGGAGTGTGTGCAGTGTGCACACAGCATTTATTATATGCTTCAACGGCATGCATCTCCGCACAAATAAAGCATTAATCCCATGTGTGCACGCGCCCTAACAACACAATTTGTATGAGCAGCCAGCGCGGCGTAAATCGTAAAAATATTGTACGATGTAACGTTGTCCGCCATACGACGTACACACCGCGTCACTCGACGTTACAGCGACATGTGCGCGGTAACAATTTACAGAGTCACTTTAATCTGCTGGAAATACAATATATGTATGCAAACAAAAGCATTAAAAACCATGGGGTAATATTTGCATGTGTATTCCAGTTCTGTTAGTAGGCACTAGGGTGAATTGGAACAGGAATCTTCGTTTTAGCTGTAATCTATTTCTTATATATAGTTACGTCCTATAATCCTATAAAAACATATCGCTTCAAACCATTGAGTATTAAAGATAATTTTAAACAGTCATTATGAAAACGAATTAGATCAAGATATAACTTCACCTACTAGAATATCGCCGGAAGTAATAGAGCCATCAAATCTTGGAAGTTATTAGTGGAAGTCGTGACTAAACTATTCCAAATTCATCATTGTAACGTACTGGGGCTGATGAATCACTTAAATATCGGAATCACAGGAGAGCCGTTCTATTAATACGGAGTTCCAGGCCGAGGCGTGATCGATGGGGAGTAATTAGAACATGGAGCTCTGAGAGGCTCGGGGCTCGAGCGTACAGATGTGCCAAAAATATACCTTTCGTGATAATTGCTCTATGATGTTAGTGAGTGACTGTTCTGTGTAGAGTCAAGTGTGATGGATGCGGCCTGCGCTTGACATG
Organism: Plutella xylostella; assembly: GCF_932276165.1. Lineage (NCBI taxonomy): Eukaryota > Metazoa > Arthropoda > Insecta > Lepidoptera > Plutellidae > Plutella > Plutella xylostella. The sequence continues at coordinate 415,264 of NC_063984.1, read as the reverse complement.
GCCGACAGAGGGGCTGTCTCGTCAAATATTCCGCCCAATAGGGCCTTTACGCTTTTGACACCTACACTGCAGCGGTTTATTGAAACAATCGTGGCGACAAACATTCAGTGCGTATATTTGTTTACTATGTGTATGAGTGGATATTGTTTCAGTAGTTTTGATTAATCTGAAGATAAACATAATAAAAATGTACACAGGTTGCACGCAAGACTACTACAATTTCCGGTCAGAAACCTATATAATTATGTATTTTTAACAACAAAATAGACTTACTTGAGGCTGCTAGCGCTGCCGTTGCTGGTGTACCTATCGGCGGCGACATCTATCGTCTCGCCGGAGTTGTTGAACTTCCACTTGAAGACGGCGGCGGGCGGGTCGGCGTCCACCTCGCACACGATGACCACGGACTCGCCGCGCGCCGCGCCCACCACCGCCACCGCGCCCGCCCCGCCCGCGCCGCCCGCCGAGCGGCATGACGGCGCGTCTGGGGAAGGAAAGGGCAGGTTAGTTGGTGGAAGGATCATTATTTGTATGATCTCTGATTTGTAGGTGGACAGCAAAATCCTGGCTGGATGAGCAAGGCCGAGGTCAGAGTCTTGTGGCGTTTTTTGGAAGAGGACTATGTCCAGCAGTATTTGTTTAGGTACGGTCTGATGAATGTTACGATGCAAAATTGTATTAGTCTTTACGTAGGTATAAACCTCTATTACCTTTGACTATCTTTATATAAATAAAATAGGGACTGAAAAAACAATAAAACAATTTAAATGCAAAACGATTTACTGCAGCAAATACGTAGAAATAAAGCTAATGACGTACTGCTGTATAACGGCAAACATTCCCGGAACGTGTCAACAGAGTGCCATAAAAACCAACGCCGGCAACTAAACAGAATTGAAATCACGAAGCCTTTACAAAGTATGCGAAGAGACAACCTGGAACTACCAAATCAATTTATAAAGTAAGATGGTTATCAAGGTAAACGAAGCAGGGCTTTCAACGCGAATTGCCTGTCTCTTTAAAAGCATTTTTATCGCGTTTCGTATCTACGTATAGCCGCCCTTTATATTGGATACAAAGACAATGTTTGGAGCGGAGTCGTCGGCGCGCGGAGTGTGACATGCACGGAAGCGCCGAATGAGCACATTAACTAGCGCTGTAATAGAATAGCCCCGATCCCATCCGATAGCGCCGATGCGGTGTGACCAGTTTCAGAATGGCCCGCTTACGGTGCGTTTTTATGGCAAGAGTTTTTTGTCGCGACATTTTAATGTGTCGGGTGCCTTGAAAGAAAGTCCCGCCTTGAAATAACACGAAATGTGAATTAGTCTCGGAATGAATATGCAAGAACGCTGTCTGACGATTTCTATTATTTTAACGAAAATGTTTCGGTTATACTTCAGTTAGTTAAGTAGAAATACTGAGAACGGCTGGAACGCACGTAACGCAATAATAACGGATGCGGGAGGTGTAGTCCGGAGAAATCCCGAAATATATTTGCTCATTAGGATCAAATACGCATCGTTTCAGATTTCATCACTTTTGCTGATCCGAAGTTGGTGGAAGCGAGAATCGAATATGAGGGGATATTGAATTATCTTCGCGTTTGTTTCGCTGTCTTCGAACAAATGATGAAGTTACTCTCGAGGATAGTTAGTACAAGAACTATTGCTGAAGAATCCTCTTATATTGAATACGGACGATATGTATTTACGTTGAGGATAATCAATAGTTAACTTTTATATGCATAATAATGCATTTTATAGCACATAAGTTACTTAATATTTTATATTTTCGCGTTATAACAATATTTACTACATTATTTTTTTAAAACATATATTTATATTAAACTATATATTTTTGTATTTAACCCTACCGTAAATATAAGGATTTTCAGGTCCAATTTCAGATGAGTTTAATTACTTTGATTGGTAACCAAACCCTCTTTATGCCCCCATCCATTCACGTAAGCGTCAACTCTTCTCCGATTTGTCGCATCCACATCCCCCATGCCTCATGGATGGACGTGCTAATCAGTCGTCTCCGGCGGTGGTCGGGACGAGTCGTGACGGCGGCGGAAGGAAGCCCCACACGAATATTAAGCAGCCGCAATGTGCGTGAGTGCGTGTACTTGCTAGTACTGTTCATTCTTTTTCAAATGCTGTAGGTACATATGTATGATAAAGCTTGGTAGCCGATCTACAGAGCTTTATCCATCTAATTCAGAATTGATTTACTATTTAATTGTAAAATAAATTTTAATCATGTAAATATTGCTAGACACACAAACGAGTATGTGCGTATTCAAACTAAATTACAAAATACCGTAACAATGAGCACGCTCTGAATCAGGAAACATTTCCGGTTGAACAAGTCGGACACGGCGGGGTCGATGGAGCCTGACGACGGCGGCAGGTGAGCCTGAGGGATCGAGCCATTACTGCCCACTGCGCAACCCTTCGCTAGATGGCGCTATTAGGATGGACTAATTCGCGCGGGACCGCATCAATAATGTAGCGGCCGCTGTTAAAGGAACCACCTTGTTATACCTACCCCTATAGCTGCGGCCGACCTTTCAATACTATCGAATCTTTCAATTCGTTCCAAACGAGGTTTGATAACAGACGAGGTCAAGGGTCGGGGTGAAGCCAAATTTCCTCGAGATTAAAGTCGTAGGAGCTGACGAAAGCAGGTTTGTAATCTCGGATTTATTGGCCCAGTCGAGAATTGTCGACGCGACGCGCGGCGGCGGCGGCGGCTGATTGAAGCCAGATTAATTATTGCACGCCCTCACACACACACACACGCGCACGTATGTGTAGGCACGACGCACACGCTCGCGGCTAGAGCACATGTCACACACACGGCGGCAACACTCCAGGGAGCGCCGGGCGCCGCCGTCATCTGTAGCGCGCTGCCTCCTCGCTCGCGGCGCTAGTACTTGTGTCTACTTGCTAATATTAAGACATGAAATCATTAATAACTTGACTGATGTAAAACGTCCAACGCAAAACCGCACCGCAACGGTGGAACCCTGTTCAAACACGACTCGGCCTTTGTACTGTGCCTTTCCTTTATTGTTTGTACGTTTAATTAAGAAAAAGATTAGGTCGCGGCAACAAAGTCTTTATTGACTTAGTTTAAACGAGCTCGTTACGCGACATTCGTACGGAAGCTCCGGCTGTAATGGCCGGATTAAAATTCTCGTCTTATTTTGCCGGAGCGATATCTTACAATTGTCGAAATAGATTGGCAGCCATTACGTCGACAGAAGGTGCGGCGGGGCGCGGGGCGCGGGGCACCTGCCTGCACCGACGAACAAACAACACCCACTTTATTTAATTTATACCCTTTATTTGTCCTTCAGCGGCTGAATCCAATTCCGCAATGTAATTGACTATTGTCTGTAAACACTCAGGTGCTTGAAGCGCTCTTAGAAAATACTGTTGCTTTAAAGTAGCCGGCAATGAACACTGCCTTTCTCGTTCGAAGCTTTGCAGCGATGACTCGTTGCGGAGGTTGTTTATTTTTATAAAATATGTCCGCTTTGCAACAGTGAGAAGGCAAGTCGGGTCTGCTAGTAAACAGCGGCCACTCAGGCCTGGCCGGGGCCGTGACTGTGCAAATGAAAAAAAGGCCGGCGCTAACGAGACACGACCGCCGCCGTGTTTCTTAATTTGCGTCAGGTTGCGCTAAAGATTAATTAATTTGGAGTAATTGTCGGAGGCGCATTGTTGTAGAGTCTCGTTGATTGTTTTGAATGGATTCTGGAGCGGCCTAATGAGCGCCGCTTGTTGTCAACTGAGGGCGCGGGGGAGCGCGGGGGGCGCGGGGAGGGGAGGCCGCACACCACTCAATTAAAGTAGCTATAATTTTTTGCTCCGTAAATTACTTTCCCAGAAGCTGTGAGGACCATGATCAAAGAACAATCAAGAAAGGAAGTGTCCTTTCACGCTCCACAGTCACGACTTAATGCAAGCCGTCCGAACTTTCCCCAAAAACGACAAAAGTATTTTTTTAACTACAAATTAACAGAAAAGAATATAAATTAATTAATGTAAAAGGCACTAAAAGGCCGCGATTGAGGTCATCACAGCACAATCCTCACTCGAAAGCCTCTCGAGTGTCCTCGGCCGGGGCAGGTGGTCTCGCAATCGTATTGTTCTAATTATTTCCCCCCGCCCCGCCGCCGCACCGCCCCGCACCGCCCCGCCGCCGCCGTCGCCGCTCTAAATGGAAAACTCGGGCTCTCTCAGAGCGCAGTTGTTTGCTCAAGTTCCATTCGCGGCGGCCGCGGAGTGCGGACTTGCAGTCAACGTATTTATTCTCCAGATGAAAAACTAACTTAAGATTGCATGGGACATGATATAAAAGATTAGGTTCTATTTTATGTTTATCATATGATCTTTTTAACCGGTGCATGCTTCACCTTTAAATAACGTTCTGGGAATCCAGGGACAACAAGTAGCCTGTAATTGTATATCCTCCTAAATACAATGTATAACCTCCTAAATATCCAGCATTAATAGTAGTAATTAAGTATGAACGCTTCGTTTGCTTCTAAAACATGTATCTCCTCGTTTATTTAAAGAAGTGTTTGTTATTCCATGCCTCGGTGGTTCATACATCGCCATGGCTACGCCGCGCCGTAGCAGATATCATGTGCTACGCGCTACGTGCTACGCTTGGCGTAGCGCTACGCGGGCTAACTCACAAGCAGTATTGTACTGTTGCAGTAAACACCACATTCTAACTACGGATATAAAGTGCTTCGCTTTCTTCTTTATCGTTTGTTGCCTTGGCTATCTTAACTATTGCATCGATTTTAGGAATTGTATACGTACTTAAATGTGTTTCAATTTGGAATCAACGATTTCAGATACAATTCGCCGTACCGATATTTAATGCTAAAATGCAGTTCCTGCTACTCGTATTACCCTGAAAATCCCTTTCACTGTAAAGTTTCTTCCTGGAAGGAGACAAGTTAGGTAATTTTGTAAGAAATAAATCGTAGGCTCATTGCTAAATGTTATAAGCGTCTATGTCAAATTATATGAAAAAGTAATGTTTCATATTTATTATACATATACATACATACATTGCTCAGCCAAAAACCTCCTTACATACATCACGATATTTACAACTTCCAAACGTTCCATTTAACCCTAAAAACGTCATTCCCCAATACTCACATTTAACCCTGAAGTGCAGCTCGTTGGACACGGTCTCGCCCTCGGCGTTGAGCGCGGAGCAGGCGTAGCGGCCGCTGCTGTGGCGCGTCACCTTCTGCAGCACCAGCGACTGGTTGCTGTGGAACACGCGCGCCGACGCGTTGTGGAGCAGCACCCGGTCCTGTAGGGGAGGGTTGGGTTGTTAGATATTGAAGAAGTTCATCAAAGAAGGGTTAAATCATCAAGTGTGCAAGAGCGCCCGGTCCGGCACGCGAGGGTTGGATAGTTAAATATTGCAGGGTAGGAAATGGTTGTTCAAGTGACCGGTCCTGCACGAAAGGGTTAGATAGTTAGGTATTGCAGGGTAGGAGATGGTTTGTCGAAGGAGGGTTAAATTAAGTCATCAAGTGTGCAGCAGGGCGCGGTCCTGCACGGGAGGGTTGGATAGGTTGATGTTGCAGGGTAGGAGATGGTTTGTCAAATGAGTGTTAAATCATCGAGTGTGCAGCAGACGGCGAGACGGGGGAAGGGGTTAGATATTATAATACGGTTAAAAAATAAATGACTATTGTTTTGTTCCATGTCGTTGATATTTGAAACAGAGCGATCGTCTAAGTATGGTTATATAAAATAATAAATTTAAGCGGAACATTTTGTACGAAACAAACTAGGGCTCTTCAAAGTTTCAGATAAAAAAGAATTATTACAACTTTGCAGATGGAACAGTGCCAGACCGTCACCAGGCTTTAACGCGGGAATAAAGTATGTTATATAGTGTAGCTAATATAAAATAGTATAGCCATGTTAACTTTTATTTATTTCGATTCCTCAAGTAAATGTGTCTGTATTATGTATTTAATGTGAGTATAATATAGTTAGCTAAATGGCAGCAATATACCGCCATATCCGGATATAAAAAACGAATAAAAGTCTTTGCAAAAACTATATTAATAGCTAATATATTATCTTTGCGAACTGTCCTAGTTACTTAGTGATTCTATTTGTCTGAGAAAAACAACAGCAAAAACAAGCGCGGCACGGCGGCGGCACCGACAGACAACAAATCTATTTTATAAATTAACAGACAGGCGACTTAAATATTTTGCCGTTTTGCAAACAAAGTAAAACGTGAATGTCCTTATAAAAAGGGCACAATTAGTCCACACACAAAGGGGCGGCCATTACCTTCGCCTACAAAGGGCGACGTCTACAGAACGACTATATTTTAAACAACTGATTATTATATTTTTGCTTTTTTGTCGCGTTAAAAGCGATGGAGTGGCACTCTACTAATTTATTTTGGTTCGCTTTTAACGTTATGATTTATGAATGTGACAGCGCTCTAGTTTTTAGTTTCGTTATTTTTTTATTGGTTTATAAATTATGCTTATTTGGTTGCTATTTATTCCCGTTTGTGAAGGCAGATGCATGGCCCGTGTCCAATTAGAAAAAAACAGTGTTATTATTATATTTGTTTTAATTAGTCGTTTTGCATACTGTATCAAGTGTAGCTATAAAGGAGGACAAGCATGAACATAGGTAATATCCTCAGGATTATGACGAAAAAAAAAACATCAACAAAAAAAACGGAAATGTTAATTAAGACACAAAATACATAAGAAAGTTAACGAGGGTAAATCAATTTAATAATTATTAGATTAATGAGTACAACTTGCTGGCAACCCTACGAACCGGGTGTCAAAAAAACAGCTGATTTAATTTATTTTAATATTACTAAATTTAATGTCTAATTACGTATAAAACTAGTGTTAACTTAAAGAATATAGTGTTATACAGCTGTGCAAATGAAGACAAGCCTTCAAACCCTGAAATAAAACACTTACGGGACTCGGATATTTGAAGCAGCGGCACCTGTCAAAGTTCGAATTTGCCAACGGATATCTCTCTCTCTCTCTCTCAGCCTTCTGTAGTCCACTGTTGGACATAGGCCTCTCCTAACGATCGCCACCCCAAACGGTCACCCGCCATCTGCATCCAGCGGCTTCCCGCTACCTTCCGCAGATCATCAGACCAACGGGTTGGGGGGCGACCGACACGCCGTTTGCCGACACGGGGTCTCCACTCCAGAACCTTTCTACTCCAGCGGTCGTCGGCTCTGCGGGCTACGTGGCCAGCCCATTGCCACTTCAGCGTGCTAATCCTTTTGGCTATGTCGGTAACTTTAGTTCTCCTGCGGATTTCTTCATTACGAATCCTATCTCGCAGGGACACGCCTAACATAGCCCTTTCCATAGCACGTTGAGCAACTCTGAGCTTGTGGATAAGCCCTTTGGTGAAGCACCACGTCTCGGCTCCGTAAGTCATCACTGGCAACACGCACTGATTGAAAACGTTTGTTTTCAGACACTGAGGTATGTTTTCAGTGAAGATGTGTCGTAATTTCCCGAACGCTGCCCATCCGAGTTGGATTCTACGAGCTACCTCTTTATCGAAGTTGGATTTACCTAATCGGATCACTTGTCCTAGGTAGGGATACTGATCGACAACTTCGATGGTGACACCTCCTACAGTTACGGGCGATGATGAAACATGTTCGTTCGACATGACCTTTGTCTTGTCCATGTTCATTTTCAGCCCAACTTGTTTAGAGGCATCATTGAGGTCTGTGAGCATTTCGCCTAACTCCTCCAGCGTTTCCGCCATAATAACTATGTCATCAGCAAATCGTAGATGAGAGATATATTCGCCATTGACGTTAATGCCCAGTCTTTTCCACTCTACAAGCTTAAAAACATCTTCCAGTGCACAGGTGAACAGTTTCGGAGAAATAACATCTCCCTGTCTCACGCCCCTTTGCAACTGGATCGGTTTTGTGCTATGTTCGTGTAATCGAACTGACATTGTGGCAGCATTGTACATACATCTCAACACCTCGATATAGCGATAGTCTATATGGCACCGCTGAAGGGATTGAAGCATCGCCCAGAGCTCAATAGAATCAAAGGCTTTCTCATAGTCCACAAACGCTAGACATAAAGGTAGATTATACTCCTCGGTCTTCTGTATAACCTGCCGAAGCGTGACGGATATCTATCAGGGGAGTATTGTTAAAATTACATATTTTTACTAGTATTACTCATTTAAAATCATAATCACTAAATTATTTAATCATTATTCATTAGTTTGCTGCATACGTGAAATGTTTTTCACACTTCCTTAACCCACTTTTAGACTTTGTCATTTTCAAACTTTGTTGTTTTCATTTCTAATTTTCAAACTTTCTATTAGCTTTTGTATCCCTTATTCCCTATTCTTACTATATCATAGTCTCCACCTACTTAATTGCTATTAGTACTTCATTGAATAATGATCAAGTGATTGTGTTTTGGCTTAAAGTTTACATAATTCTAAGTCAATAATACCACTGAGTACCTATTCATTAAAGTAACATATTATGCATATTACTCCCTCCCCACCTATAGTTTGTGTTCATGACTACATTGTTTATGATAACTAACAAATAAGTTACCTTTTGATCATTTTTACATAGACTTACAATATACTTACTTAATAATTATTATAACCTATTGGTATCTGGTTTGATCAAGTTATACCTAAAGAGGGTTATTTTGTGTCTTGGATAATCATCTTCTCGGTTCTACCTATCAAGATACTAACGGGTAACCCCGGGTGGTTTCAGATATGTCGAGGATGACAACCCGGAAGGTGCAGAGCCGTGACCTGGAGATCCAGCTGAGGACAGCTTTGGAGGATCTCAAGGCGTCTCGTGACCTCTCAAGCCAACTGATGGCAGAGCGGGAGGACAACGAAAAGGAATTTGATTCCCTTTTGAAAAAGAACACCGACTTAAAGAATGTCATCGCTGAAATGGACATCCAATACCAAGACTTACAAGGCAAATGTGATGAGCTGGAGATTGTACTGAGATCAAACACAGAGTGTCAGGATTTATATGAAGCTGCCTTGACAAAGATCTGCAGCCTGGAGCATCAACTGGCTGAAGCACACACAGAAATCCAGCAAATAAATGAAGCACATGCAAGCGAAGAAACAAATAAGACAATGGCATTGTACGATGAATTAGTCACCCTACATCACACCCCTATGCCAACAATAGACCTCACCACTCCAAGAAAATCAATCAATATCAAAGGTGCAAACAGGCTTAAAAAATATATTAAAATAAATAAATATATTAGGAAGTCTGAGCGAGCATTGAAAAAGCATAAGACGTACCTTCCATTGAAAAAGGATAGAGTGAGACTACAACTACTGGTGAATAAATATGAAGAAGAGATGTCGGACTACAACCAGAAACTCGCAGACAACAACCAAGAGTGCGAGTTCAACATTGCCATGCTACAGTCTAGGCTGGCCACACTGAAGTCTGCCCTAGAACAGAGAACTGTGGAGTATGAAAACCAGCTGCTGGTGCTGAGAAGTGTGGGCTTAGTTCGGGTTGAGATGCTGCCGGAGAAGTCTTCACCTGCTGAAGCCTCCACCGCATCTCCGGAGGCCACCACCACCACCTCGGAGGCCACAAATAGCATCCCGTTGGCCACCACTGAACTCACCACTGGTCTCTCGAGGACCACCACCGGACTCTCGGGGACCACCACCATCCTCCCGGGGGTCACCACCAGACTCCTGGCGGCCACCACCAGCATCCCGTTGGCCACCACTGGACTCACCACTGGTCTCTCGAGGACCACCACCGGACTCTCGGGGACCACCACCATTCTCCCGAGGGCCACCACCAGACTCCTGGCGGCCACCACCAGCCTCCCGACGGCCGCGCCATCCTCAGAGGTCATCCAGAGCGGATCGGCGGCAGCAGATGTTTTTCAGGCCTCCACTAAGAAATTTCATAGGAAACCCACCTATGCTCAGGCAGCTAGTAGAATAGTAGGTAATAAGCAGTTACCTAAAATGTCACCCACTTCCTTGACAAGGCTTACTACAAGTAGTAGCAATTCAAGCGAGGATTACAGCACAGTTATATATTCCGATAAGCTTGGCAAAGATTTCGGGCACATGTTGGGTAATCATGTAAATGGAAAAGTTGTTAATTATTGTTACCCAGAACTTACATTCGGACAAATAGTTGAATTGATTTCAGAGAGGTCACACACTGACAAAACAACTATATTTATTATGGTGGGAAATAGTTTAGGGGTGTCAAAGTCTGACATACATAGAAGTTTTGCTATATTAGAAGGCCTTCCTACAAAACATGTATTTGTATGTGCATTTCCTTACTCATGCACACTGCCTGACAAATGCAATTATATGACATGTAGCCTAAATAAAACAATGTACAATGCATGTTGTAAATCTGATTGTATCAATTTCTTTGATACTAATTTGTACGTAGATAATTTTAAGTTGACTTGGAACAGTTTATTTTTGTCCTCAAATCAGAAACGACGTCTAGCTACAGAAGTAGCTCATCTTATTAACTCAGTTATAAGCATTATAACGAAGAAAACTTGTGTCCCTATTGACACCGTCAGTAGTAATACTGATAATAGTACAGTAGATTTAAATTAGATTCTCAGACAACGGAAGAGCATCATAGCGTTGATATAAAGATTGATTCAGTTCACTGCTCTCTCGGCTCAAAACTATTAAAGGACAAGACATTTAAGAATGAATTTAAATTAGTACATCAGAATATTCAGAGTCTTTCTTCTAAATTGTTAGAAATAGAACTATTTTCGGAAAAATTTAACATTGATTGTTTATGTATCACAGAACATTGGTTAGACGAGAATAAAATGATGTTCCAATTGAAAAATTACAAACTTATAAGCTGTTTTAACAGAAAGTGCAACGAGCATGGCGGGTCACTTATATTTCTTAAAGAAAATTGTAAATGTAAAGAACGAAAGGACATAGTTGCTCTTTCTGTTAAACACCATATAGAAATTTCATGTGCAGAGCTAAACAAGTATATAATAGTATGTACCTACAGGCCACCTACTGGTGATTTCATTACCTTTGAGACTGTCATGGAGGATGTTCTAAGGTTAGCTTCCAATAGTAAAAAGGAAGTAATAGTGTGTGGTGACTTTAATGTTGACCTATTAGGTGACTCTCCTAATAGGTCGAAATTACTGTTACTTTTTAAATCATTTAATCTTTTTAATGTCTTTCTGGAACCAACTAGAATTACATCCACGTCGGCCACTTGTCTAGATAACATATTCTGTAACTGTGAGTTTAAAGACAGTAGTGTGATAAATTGTCTGAGGTCAGACCACAGTGGGCAGACCATTACCTTAGTAAACACTGACAAGACAAATAAAACTAAGGTGAGATGCAGACCGATTACTACAAAGAAAATTGACAATTACTTGAAGAAACTAGACGAAAAACTTCCGAAGGTTAAAGTAGATTGCAATTCTAATGAGATGTATACTAACTTATTTAAGATAATAGCTGATGAGTTTGAGAGTAATTTTGAAACGAAGGAAGTTTTGATAGACAATAAAATTAAATTTTGTGACTGGGCTACAGATGGTATTCGCAAAAGCAGGGCGACATTATATGATCTGTATGAGATGAAAACATTCATACTCCGCCCTGACTTTCAATCTTATGTGAAGAAATATAGCAAAATGTACAAATGTGTCTGTCACTGTGCGAAGACAATTTTTATTAATAACAAGATTAAAGACTCGGCTAACAAATCTAAGGCCATTTGGAATATTATTAATAACGAAACGGGGAAGAATCGAACACGCGAGACTAATTTATCTTTAAAGGTAGGCAATGACATAATAACATCAAATGACGAGGTGGCGAGAGTCTTTGAAGAGTTTTTTACGAACGTTCCTTTAGAGACTACTTGCAACCTAGATTCTTCAGCTACATTAGCTGAAACCCTGATGAAGGAGAACGCACCTTCAACTGATAAGGAATTTAAATTCAGATATATTAATACATTAACTATTATAAAAACATTTAAGTCCTTAAATATGAAGAAAACTGAAGACTTGTGGGGAATGTCAGTTAAATTTGTTCTTTCTATTATTAATAAAATCGCCCCAATTTTGGCTAACATTTTTAATAAATGTATCGCTGAAGGTGTGTTCCCAGATCTTATGAAATTGAGTAAAATTATACCTCTGTTCAAGAGTGGGGATATGGAGGACCCTGCAAATTTCAGACCTGTCTCGGTTCTTCCAGTTTTGAGTAAAATATTTGAGAGGGTCATACTCAGTCAGATGCTTTTGCATTTCAATGAAGCTCGATTGTTTCATAGCCAGCAGTATGGTTTTACAAAAGGCAAATCAACAACCGATGCCGGTACCGCGTTAATTAAGCACATATTTGACGCCTGGGAAGACCATCACGATGCTATTGGAGTCTTCTGTGATCTGTCGAAGGCGTTTGATTGTGTAGACCATCAGACTTTAATTTCGAAACTGAGATACTATGGAATAGGAGGAAAGGCTTTAGATTTGATAGCTTCATATTTAGACAAGAGGCAACAAAGGGTCGATATTAACAATACTAAATCACAGGGGGCTCATGTAAAGATAGGCGTCCCTCAAGGATCTATTCTAGGACCATTTTTATTCCTCATTTATATTAATGACTTGCCTTTTATGGTTGAAAAATTGACTAATATAGTTTTATTTGCTGACGATACTTCTTTGCTTTTTAAAGTTAAAAGAAGTGAAAATAATTTTTATGAAATTAATTCTATTCTATCTGACATACACGATTGGTTTACCGTAAATAATCTTTTATTGAATTCTAAGAAAACGAAATGTATTAAATTTACACTGCCGAATGTTAGACAATGCGATACTAACATTATTCTAGATGGGAATAAATTGGACCTAGTTAATGATACTGTCTTTCTTGGTATGACTATAGATTCAAAGTTGCAGTGGGGACCTCACATTGCCAAATTGGCTGGAAGGTTGAGCTCCGCAGCTTTTGCTGTACGGAAAATTAGACAGCTGACCGACGTTGAAACCGCCAGATTAGTTTACTTTAGTTATTTCCACAGCTTATTGTCGTATGGCATTTTGCTTTGGGGTAGAGCCGCTGATATTGAAACTATATTTGTATTACAGAAAAGAGCCATCCGCTCTATATACAAACTTGGTTCCAGGGATTCATTGAGAGAACTATTTAAAGAAATTAACATCCTTACAGTTCCATGTCAGTTCATTTTTGCCAATTTAATGTATGTACGAAAGAATATTTCAACTTTTGATACAATTGGCAGTAATCATGACATTAATACTAGGAACAAGCATAAGCTGGCTTTTCCAGCGATGCGTCTGGCGAAAGTTAATAAATCGTTTTTAGGGTACTGTATTAGATTTTATAATAAGCTTCCAACAGAAGTTGCTCAAATGCCAGAGAATAAGTTTAAGTGTTACATTAAAGAGAAACTCAGTAAAAAAGCTTATTATAAAATTGATGATTACTTAGAGGACGTTAATGCATGGCTGTGATAAGTAGTTAGCTCTGCTCATATTATTATAATAATTATTATTAAGCTTATATGTCTTGTATACCAACTAGTTTTAAGTCTTTTTTTGAAAAGATGGCTCAGGAGTTTCTTGCCTCCGTTCTTCTCCTTAGACAGAAAGAGCCCCCCCTTATCCGAACGGAGAGTAATTTGTAAAAATTGACGTTCATCAGAAAATTTTATATTTGTACGATGAATAAAAAATTAAAACAAAAAAACAAAACAAAAAAACAAAAACAAGTAGCGAGCGGGCCGCAGCCGGAGCCTGTCCACCGGTGGACGCTGTTTGAATGAAAACAAAGAGGGAATTTAAAAGCGGCAGTTTAAAAGCTGCGTGAAATTACAAAGAAGCCTCCCCGCCGCCGCCGCCGCCGCCGCCGCCGCGGAGATTAAAATTCATAATTTCTTTTCTGTGACTTTCGGCGGCGCTGACCGCGACGGTCACTTTGTCGTTGTTTTTCCGCCGTGTCTTATTGTTTTCCTTTTGAAAATAGGATTCTAATATTAAATATTTTGCGCGCAAACAAAAGTAGGTAATTAGTTTCAGTTTATTAATGAAGACTGTGTTTGACTTTCTATTATTTTTTTGTGCATAATATTTACCATCCTAATGACATTAAGTTTTATTTAAAATGTATTCTAATGACTAAAGTAGAGTAGAATATTCTTGTAATGAATTAGGTAATACTTTAGGTCTACACTCAAGACGAATCCTCCCCCCTTCTCCTATCCATCCCATCCTATCCTTCATCCAACCCACAGACACACCGACTGACCTAATGGTCTGGACTGACCCACGGTGGGGGCCACCTGCACGCGCTGGCCATACTTCCAGATGAGAACGTGCGTGCCGCATCAATCACGACAACCAGGTCACCTGGATATGGACAACAAAGAAGGACTTGCGTGTAAGAAGTCGTCTAGTACATCGTGATAGAGTCGTTGTTAGCGCAGCAGCGCACTGAAACTATTTTTTTCGTAATGTAGAGTGTCCCCCTGGACATTTCATTTCTACTCACTTTATATTAGCGTCGGCCGGCGCTCTCGTGGACATTTACTTTGCCTTTCAGCTCATGCTACTCACGAGGGCTCGGCTCGTGGCGGTGAACGGCAGAACTAGGTCTATGTTTAGCGGGTAATTATGAAATGCAAGCGCTACGTATTAAGTATTCGCTTTGTCCGTTTCTACTCTGCGCATTAGCTTTGACTGCTGCCTGTTTTGGCCTAATATGGCAACCGCTCGCTGTTCAGTAGATGTTACTTTTTAATGCAGTTGTAAGGAATTAATTAACACTTTCTGCTGACATACTAAAACATAAATAGTTGTGTCGATTGTGAAGGCACTAAATGTAATTTTAGCTAAGTAGGAAAAGGAACAAATCCTATGAAACAAAAAAAAACTATTTTTTTATGCATGGTAATGAAATTTACGGTAACAGTAATATAAATTGCGGTGATTTCAGCTCACAGATTTTTTTTCATGTTCATGAAATTATCTGACTCAAACTAGAAGTATATGAAATTCATACTACCAAGTTAGATAAAAATTATTAATATTTTTCATTTTATACTTTTGTATTCTGGTTTTGGTTCGAACTGCTGAAATAGTTTGTACCGCCGTGTCCCGAGCACTGTGACCAAATAAATAGTTGCATGAAAAAAGGAATGAAGTATTTGTAAAGGCTCACCGGACACGTCCCACAGCGCAGTTGATGGAGCATAGACAGAGTTGTGAATAGAAAATGATCGGATTGGTCCGCGAGCTCGAGCGAAATTTCAAAAACCTTTTATTTTGTTTTCCACCGACGATTTCATTTTCAAAATTGTGTTTCTATTTGATTGCTGTGTCAAAACACATAACGGAATATGGATGCGGCTTTGTCAAGAATTTCGCACACGCTGTTTGGTCATATTTTTCATTCAGATTTGATTAAATTTAACGTGGCTTGGTTTACAGCCGTGGTCAGATCACGAGGCTTTATTTACGTAAACCAAAAAAGATTTCAAGCTTACATTTTATGTAAGTTAATTTAAAAAAAACCTACTAAATAGTATTTTTTGTTAAAGTCATAATAACAAAAGCATGTCTGAAAAAAATTAAGAATATAAGTATCTAATTATGAAAAATATACTAAGTAGGTACAAGATATTATGTCTAGATTAACTAGATTAATAAAATAATATCGAAACTCACATAAATTTTATATATTTTCAGGGAAAGCTAATATTAAACATAATTTAGGTACACAACTTAGAGTTCGCTGGACCGAACTCATTTTGCATACCTCTATATTAGGTACACCTATATCTGAACATAATATAATTTGGGGCATGTTATTTTACCGCACAACTGTTCGAGGCGGTATTGAATAATTCATGGATCACTTTCGGCGTTTGACGTTTTCATCTCGAGAGTGTAACTGTGCCATAATATATTGAGAAGTCTTATGAAACGCAGAATATTTACTACCCTAGGGTTATACTTATGTAAAGACTCGCAGTGTGAAGTGACCCTCACGTCTCGCGATAACTCCTCATTTGGGTAAATGTTTTATTCCCGAAGGCCGACCCTCTCGTTAAAAAACGGGAGCGCATTCCGGCTGCTAATTGTTGGGGATATCGCGAATACGGCCTTTGTGTGCCTGCAGCCTTTCTTTTTTTTAATGAGGCTCATTACGCCCCCCTCCCCACGCCCCGAGACACCCCTCAAGAGTCTCGCTCCGGAATCAATCTGGCATGAAAGGAGCGGCGATCGAATCAAGTGTCCATCGTGATCGGTCGAGGCTCATCGAGGCATAATGTAGCGGACGCGGGGGCGCGGGGCGGGGGGCGGGGGGCACCATTAGCGCGTGAGGAGGGAATTTTCCACCTGGCAACACTGTTTGCCCGCGCCCTCGGCTGCGATTCAATTCCGCCCCCGAGACACTCGCGCAGCAAAAGTATGACTCGCTTAGGGAAATAGGATCTCCGTAGCTAACTTTATTTCCTCTGTTTCCTTTCCGCCACTTTTAAAGTAGAAATAAATGTTTCCTTTCAGGTGGGAGCGTTAAGGAGATTCCGAAATTCGCACTTTCGTTGACCGGCAGCAGAGACGGCGGCGGCGGCGGCGCGGGCGGAATATTGATGCAGGCAGTGTGGAGCCGAGGCAGCCCCCCCCCCCCCTCCCGACCCCGATCACTTTAAAAATAAACAAGATCAAGCGGATAAAAGAGAGTTAATTCGTTTATAAACTAGTTAGTGTTTTTTGACGTGATCCGTTTGCTAATGATAGAGGAAGCGCAGGTCTCACTGAACGAACTGAATTTAGTTCGCATCTGTTACATGCCATCAAGCATAATGTATGTCATTTACATACCACCAGTAGCGAATTGATTCATGTAAACTATGTACAAATGATTTAATATCTTATGTACCTAATACACGAACACTAGATACAATACAAACCAGTAATATAATTATAATTTAGATAATTTGAATAGGTTCCTTTCCAGTAGCAGCATCACAATGAGGTAAGTACGTATTTATATCATGAAATTTGACCGAGTATTAAATTGTGCGCATTATTTCACAAAACTCATTACGTGTCACGCACATCCGACCACAAATGAATACTAAACTAGGAGCACACAATTATGACGATAGCATTCATATGCAGCTGAACTTGTTTCATCATTTTATGCATAAACTTGTGTATTAGTTTATTATTCATAATTTATTGTGCTGTGTAGTTGTCAAGTGCTATTAGAGTGATTTGTTTTCAGTGTACACAGAATAAGATCGATGTTGTAGGGACCCAGGGGATTGCGTTAAGCTTATATTTAGAGGGCTACGGCCCGGAAATCGAATTATGTTCAACTTAAACGCAATAATACTGTGAGGACAATAGAGGTATTATAGTAGGAAGCGTAGAACTAAAAGTAAAAATATGCCAACACCCTAAGACATAACACCAGATGCTTTCTTCTCCTCAGCATTTCTCTGAGGGTATAAATAAGTAGAAAGGGCAAATGGCTCGAGTAATGGGACTTATGAGCGTCATAACTGGAAATGACCGCGCGATGCCGGGGATGAGCCAATCAGCGGGGTCGTGGGGGCCTAGAGCTGGACGTCGCGGCTAGTATCGGTTGGGAAACTTTGCTTTAGTGAAGCCTATGAAAGAGTGTTTATATTTACGGTAGACAGACCTTCTTTTGAATCAGGATAAGCCTACATTTATTTATATCTGGTTCTGAACTTTATCTTTCATTATAACTATATTCTAATAACCGACGTACACTAAGCTCTAGTAACAAAAATACGTTATTTCACAAAATCCTGGGGCTTGTAAGTACATACACAATAATACAGTCGGCTGCACAGCGGACCACAATCCCGCTGACGCTTCTTTGATTTTCAGACCTTGTGGCGTAAAAATGAGTTGTGATCAGCGAAGACGCCGCTGATCATAACTATGCCCGGCTGAGACGTAACGTAACAAAAATACAGGCCCATGTGCGGCCGACACGGAAACTACATTAGCGTTGATAATAACAAATATTACTCTTTATATTGTTTGCACTAAGTGCTGAGAGAAGAAACTGTGCGCCGAAAATACCGCTTCCGGTTTATG
This sequence comes from Plutella xylostella, assembly GCF_932276165.1. NCBI lineage: Eukaryota > Metazoa > Arthropoda > Insecta > Lepidoptera > Plutellidae > Plutella > Plutella xylostella. Next base: position 397,008 of record NC_063984.1, on the reverse strand, counting down.
TACTCGTAGTACGCGTTTGTGCGGAGTGTCAGACTGCAGATCATAAAGCACGGCAATGGCTGACACGTTCATCCTCTAAATTTGTGCTTTAATAGATTCTTGGCAGTAAAGTGTTTAGTATTCGCTATAAAAGTTTTAACGAAACTTGTAATTATTATTTAATACAGGCTGTTAAATAAAATTAACTTTAAAAATAATTCTTTAAAATTTTAACAACTTTGCTTCTCGGTATTAAGCATGATACAACCCTCTTCTAAACTTAAAACTAAAGAAGTTAATTAAGTTTTTCATTAATAAATAAAAAAGTTAAAACTATTTCAACGCTTTGCCGGGTTAATTTGTTAGGCAACAAAACTAGACTTTGCTTTCAGCTAGAGAGACATTCAGATTGTTCCTTTCTTAATTAGTGTATTTTCTTCTTTGCATTCTCCAACCTGCAGTGTGAGAGCCTCGGGAACACGGCACAGGGGGGTCACTCTACAGGGTGTTGCAAAAAGGGTATACTAAGCCGAAACCTACATAAGCAACATGGTATAACTAAGCCCGAAAATAAAATCAGAATTTCGAAATTCGTGAAATTTTGTATATTGTATCTTGTTGACTTGTTGTATCTCTATGTTGTTATTGATTGAACGACAGCTTCCGTTCGCTTCTTTTTCGTCAGTATAGAGTGACCCTCCGGGAGATCTCAGCCGCGATTCGTTCAGAATATGCAATGCGAGCGGTTGTTACGTGCGCGTTATAATAATGTATTGTCTCATTACGTACGTTTGCCGCCGGGCTGCAGGCGCATCGAGCTGCGACTTTTCACACTAGATAACGCTGACTGGAGCTCAGGGCTGCCGCGCAGTATTTATGTCAATAGTGATGAATGTGATGATAGGTAGTGTGTGAAAAAAAAAATATGGATAGAAAATTTTAAAAAATAGATCATATAATCCTTTCATGCCTCTTTTGGTGTCGGTATCTTCTATTCTATAGTTATACAAGAAACAGAATCAACGCGCAAAGTGGGTCAAATTTAAATCAAAATAGTTATGATGATAACAATTAAATTGCTTAGAACTTTCTGCAACTTGATTTGCGGAAACACATTAACATGGGAGTGGGACGACGTAGACAAAACATAATACCTAAATGCAATGAACAGCTGAGAATACCGAGCAGCCGGCAGCAGCGCCCAGCCAGCTGGCAGCCCTAGCAGCGAGCACCAACAATGCGTTTTGAAAGCGCACTTTGCATTTTCTAAGCCGTAGTTCACACGGCGCGCGCGGGTAAATTAAAATAATGTCGTCAGAGGACGCTGCGAAGGATTTATTCAATGCATTCAGCGCCGCGACGTGATCAGCTGGGAATACCCCGATGGAAGTGCCTATGTACTCGGAATTACAGCGCTTCTTGCATTGTGGAATACAGGATTTAAGGTGAGGCTGCGGGTGCGAGTTGTGTGTTTATCATTTAGGAGCACAAGAGCACTGCATGTATTAGTAGCTAGTACACATGTTCAGTCCAGTTAGATATGTACTTTGGTTATGCCTTCTACAATGTTTGATAAATAAAGCTCTAACCCAGGAAGGGCTATTAATTGTACATTAAGTGATTACCTAAAAGTGTTAACAATAGTTCCATCAGAATAGGCAGAACAAAACAAACACTCGGTTCTATTTCAACTCGCCGTTGTCCGTACCTACGCCCAATCACAACCACTCTAAATTCATCTCATTACAGTTTCATGGAAATATTTCCGACTGAAAACATCCGTTTAGTTAAATATAGATTGCTCATTTCATTTATCATTAATAACTTGGAAACTAGAGCATGAAATGACAGGAATAAAATTAGCTTTTAACGACATTATTCTGTGTGCCAAAGTGGTTACCTATTCAAAAATACATGTTTTTGCTTACTATAAGAAGATAAGAGTTACATTTATCATTATACCACACATTAAACTACGAAACTAAATTAATATACCTAAGTTTAAATAGGTCCATAACACTTAAAATTTAAATCTTAATTTCGTTGTAATCCGAAAATATATCGTTGGATTGGTAATTGTAGTTAGAAGCGTCACGGCGGCGGCGGCGGTGGCGGCTTAGAGCCAGTCGGAGCGGTCTAATAGCCGCAGTTATGAATAACTTTAATTCCATGTGGATTTAGACGAGAGGACCGCCCCCGCGGCCCGCAGCGGTCAGAGCTGGGATCTTGCAACTTGTCACTATCACAGCAATAATCTATTTACGAGGTTAAGAACATTACAAACAACATAGCAACTTACAAAACGTGGATATACTATAGAGATTGTCCGAATCCGGATACGAATATGAAGTAATACTTCAGTGTACAATTTCTATTTCAGCAAGATATGTAGCATAATCCGAGCACGTCTTTGTGTGATCGGATATAGAGATATAAAATAGTGAGCTTAGTGCACAAAGATTTCTTTTTAAAGACAAACGTGTCGGCTTCTGGCGAGAGATTAGGGGATGTTGTATGTGAGGCCGGCGGCGGCGGCGGCGGCGGCGGCGGCGGCCCGACAGGCACCCGGCCGGGGCCCGCATCGCACTCGGAGCAACGCCTGACTAATTGTGAGGCTTATGATATATAAATTTCGGCCCGAATTTATTGCTCTGTGAGACGAACAAATTTATGGCGCGTCTTATTATTTTGACAGCTCATTCGGTGAATGTTAATAATGCGATCGTGTTCAGCTGGTCCCCGTATTCGTTTCGGATGTAATTAATGAGTGTAATTTGCTCCGTTGAGAATCAGTGTTGAGACAAGATGATGACAGATGGCGCGGGCGCTGCCTCGCTGTCTCCGCGCGCCGCCGCATCTATCAACGTGTCTCATCGCTGTCTTGTACGGTCTAATGAGTTATTGTCATTCGCATTATTACTATACTTAATACAAATAGTAGTAGCAGTTTCCGTACAACTACAACAACTTGAAGTTGCAACTTGCGACGAAATTGCAACGACACTTATATCCATTTATAAAACGCCGCGCGGATTTCATTTGAGAATCGCTTTGTGTTACGGCAACCCTTCCAGTGGAAACTGCAATAGCTTTGAAGTACAAACGGTGAGAAAATTGAGTATTTCCTGAAGTAGTCTGGTCCAGCTGAATATGCGCAAGAAATGGCAGCAAAGCGTGTTACAGCGAGACTAGAACAAAGGTGATTGTGAAGCGGAGCGGAATGGGGCTGGCTGGAGCGGTGTGGGGCGGCGTGGGGCACAGCGGTGGCTCAATGGCTCTCGTCATTTCCTAACTAAAAATAGTGAAACAATTTCCCGAAGCTCCCCAGACAAGAGCGGAATTAAATTCGTCGCGGGCTCACAGTGCAGTGCCACCGCTCTTAATAGACGAGCTTTTAAATTCACCTCAGAACTGTTCTAAATGAAAGTGCTTTAATTAGAAGCTTTCTATGATTTACATATTAAAAAATCGGCTGCATTTAAAAATAAATACACTTATGTATAGCAGACCTGATTTGTTTCTTAAATAATTTATTTACACTCACGGGCAATCTGCAGCATTGAAGTACATTTAACAGAGCATCAGGATACTGCCAACTAAAAACGGTAATGTTTTGTTATTTTTTTATAAATGTTTGAAAAAAATGGGTTTGTTTGATGTTGGAATTTTTTGAGTGGAACCTTTTGATTGCCCGTGAGTGTAGTTAGCTGCTAGGTCCTGCAGCTCCGTCGCCTAAAGTGGACGTCATTACTGGTACAAAGGCCCCGGCCGGCGGAACCCCGAGACGTCAAACTTCGCTCTCCGACCACCTGCTACTTAACACCTTCCGGCTACGGAACTCTACTTTGTAAACGTATTTACCTGCTGCTTAAGGCGGCGAAAGGAAAAGCAATGCGGAATTCCACTTTCAATGTATTTTTCTCGCCCCCACCTCCAGTTTTATGACACCGTTATAGAGTTGTTATTGCGTCGTTAAATTGAAAAAAGAACATCCGAGTCAAGTGTTAACTGTTTCAATTTGACATTAGCCGAGGGGAGATCGGGGATAGGTGAGGAGGCTTGTTGCTCCCCGCGGCCGCCATCATGCTGACTGTACTTTCTGTTCAACTCGAGAAAGTTAGACCTCCTCAATAAATATACGTATTTAGCAAGTGTTTTAAATGGCTATATGAATGAGCAGCACACCAGGTATTTTATGCCAGTTTTGTAGCGCTGAAAAGTTTTATTTCGTAGTTCGTAAACTTCATAGAGATTTTTAATTACCTCCGCATAATGAAGAAGCCGTAATAATGATACTGAATGAAAATGGGCTTCTGCCATACTAGGTAGTAAATGTAATTAAGAACCTACAGAAAATGTCGGACAGTGTTAATACAGTTAATAAATAAAAATAGGGAGCGGTGGAAGCTCAGTCGGGTAAGCGCCCGCTTCTCACGCCAGAGATGCGGGTTCGAATCCCGGCGCTGAGATGTACCAATGAGTTCTTTTAACTTAAGTACAATCAATCAATCTATCTATTTATTTATTATTATTTACAATATATATACCATCGCTCTTACGGTGAAGGAAAACATGGTGAGGAAACCTGCATATCTAGATTAGCACATCTAGATATGCAGGTTTCCTCACCATGTTTTCCTTCACCGTAAGAGCGATGGTATATAGAACCATCGCTAGATATGTGAACCCACCAACCCGCAGTGGACCAGCGTGGTGGGAAATGGTCCAAGCTTAGGGAGGCAGTTTAGACCTTGGGGACATGCACAAAGGTTCCACTCGAGAGAGCCAGGTGTAGGTACTTTCACCCCCACAGAGAATAGAATAGAATAATACAGTAAATAGTAGCATTTGTAAGATTATTTTCATGTTTTTGTGAGTATTTAAGCATACGAAAGAATGGAAATATTTTAACTATTAAAATAGCTAAATCTCACATTGTATGTTCGTCTGACAGCGCATGCGCGTCGTGTACAATTATTATTCCGCGCCCGTCGCCACTTCAGAAAAGGAGACGTTTTCATTTGAGAATGAATTATGTACTTTCTCCCCCCCCCCCTTACACGCTACTCACAAATGAACAAACGCTTTGTTTCCAAGAAACAAAAACTATACTATTTTGTCAAGTTAACAGTAGACTAACTTCAAATGGAGGAAATTTGAGGCGAACTATTCTGACAAAGGCTTTGGAATCAGTTTATGTGTGTAGTTACGGCTTACATAGCAGAGTTTTTTGAGTTGTCAGTGAAGTCATGGAATAATTATGATAATTGCAAACTGGTAGGAAGTAGGTAACATGTAGCATTACCAACTTGGTTTCCCATAAGAATTAAGTAAGGATCATGAAACTGTAACTTTTTTTTACATTTAGTAGGTACCTACCTACACATATTTTTTTAAAGAGACCTATCGTTCTTCGTTTTGTGTTATGTACTTGAACGAAGATCGCCAATTAAAACTCGACTAGAGGCCATCGATAGACGTCAGCTGCTAAAGTGTGCCTGCGAGATATTTTCCAATCAGCTGGCATTATCCTGCAGGACGAAGTTTAATTCGTATTTCTGTCGGGAGATGGCGCTGACAGCTCACCCCCCCGCACCCCGCGCGTCCTGCCGCCCCCGCTTGCGCCTGACATCTGTCAGTCTTGTTGCTCTTTGGATATGCATGTCAAGTGTTCGGTTGGGTTTTAATGTCCGTTGGTCGAGGTTTAGTGTTAAGACAGATTGATTCTTGTAATGAAATTGAAACAGGCGAAAAAAATATTATTATTACCACATCACATCAATAAATTTCAATGATTTTCCGAACGTGGAATTTCAATTCACATAAAAATTATACATTCTATCAGGTACAGTGAAGGTCAAGAACTCCTGACACCCCTATATAGCTATAACTACAACCCTCCCACTTAGGCGCCACCTATATAAAATAACCTTGAACTACATAAACCTCGTTTCGTTACTAAGACTTCTGTGTGTGTGTTAAAAGATGGCGCTAAATATCGACCTTTATTAATTTAAGCGCCATCTTAAATCAAATATTGGAACTAGCTTCATAAAGTTCATGCCAGAATGTTAAAACCTGTGTTGTTCACTTTTAACTATTGCAAGCCAGCTCAGTGTGATACGAAGTGATTGCATTTTTCACCAGTTTAACTAATTGACGGTGTGGTCTAATCGTTAAGGTATTCGGCTTTCAATATGGAGGTCCAGAGTTCAAATCTCTGGAAGGAGTGACTTTTAAAATTTATTTTTATGTTTTTCTTTGTTAATCATTATAGATAGGTTATTTTAGACTATCTTTATCAATATGAACAGGAAATAAAATAAAAACATAATATATAAGAAAAAAAAGCTTTATTTCACTAAACAAGTAAATATTATTAGTCTGTATGCAGAATAATTATAAACAAAAGTAAACAAATTCAAAAATTGTAGAATTACAACAAAGAGAACCAACATGTTACTAAATTTCACAATTTACATCTCTTGTTGTTCTACAATTAAATTATAAATAAGCAACAATTTTATTACTAATTACTTATAAATATGTAATCAATTATCTTAACAGTATGAACAATTATCTTACTAGTTACTAAATAAATTTTACTCATACTTAAACTGGGGACCCGTTAAATACCTACTAAACGTATAATAACATAGTTATAATGTTCCATTTCTTCAATGCGAGTTGTGCTTTTATCGTGTAGAAGATATTTCTCACGCAATGCAAACAGCAACCATAACATCATCTTTAAAATTCTCAAATTGATTCTTGTCATGCGTTTAGCTATTTTATAACAGTTCTTCAGGGCCCATTATAGGACATCCATCTTCGGTAACCTTTAAAAACAATAATTTGATCATGTCTTAATAAATATAATAATTGTGACATTATTACTATAGTGTAAAAAGTATATTATGATAATCTATAAGAAAAATAAATGAAAACCAATAATACTTATATAAAGTAACCAATAAAATTATAAAGAGAAAATACGAACCCAATGTTGTCCTGGCACTTTACTCAATTAACAATGACCTTGTTAATAAATTCGTTTGTCATCGTTACGAATTAATAATGTTGATAACAAATTAATAATGTGTATTATACGTAAATATAAATCAGATGGAATTAACAAAACCCATCTCAATGCAACAAAACATTCTCTTCAAGTTTACAATTTCAATTGAGAAATAAATTCAAAATACCCTCTGCGCTTATAATATTTCATATTGTAAACAATTATCACTACATAGACTTTACTTTTGCTATTATATTCACTATTTTGCAAACGAGTTTAACAAGCTTCGTGGCGTAGCGGGCAAATGGTTGGTTTGCGGATAAATGCGACGCGGGTTCGATCCCAGATGAAAAACAAAAAGAATTTAAATTTTGTATTTCATAATATTATTGTTCTATGAATTCGTTAGTTTGTGTAAATGATGGATATTATCTAAATGATGGATATAAATAGGAGAATAGTAAAATAGTTCTATATCTGTCTATAGACACGAGCACTACCGCAACATACGTCACACCGACAAATTGGCTTTGCGTAGTTAGAATTTCTATTTGAAATGCAGGGGGTCAGGTTTATCTGCACCTGACTGTACCTACGTAAGTTACGTCAGCATAAATTCGAAAATAAAGTCAAAATGTTGGGCATGTTTTCTGACGTCCCACATCTTGCGTGCAAGCTCGAATGGCAACCAAACCAGTGTGCGAGCTTTTTAAACATTTTTTTTTCCTATTTTCATAATACGTATGCATAGTTTTAACATTTACTTAAAGTTGCGTACCTACACATCGGCATTTGACGATTTTTGAGTTTTATAAAAATAACCTACTGATTAGCATGAAAATAATAAAAAAAACATAAAATATATAATGTAGAAGGCAATACATAAGTAGCTACACACGCCACTGCCGGCATTTCCCGATGTACAGTCGAGTCGAGCGATCACACGGCCGGCCGAGCGTGAGATCGCGCCACGACTTCCCGACTGCAGCCGCGTTGTGTGCATCACTGTACATGTTCACATTCTCACCAAACAACTTGTGACGTCTCGCCAATTCGAACTTGAATCCACAAACTCTCAAGAAGAGAAGATACCGCTCAAATGCTTGGCCTGTGTAATTTCTCAGCAGCAATGCAGTAATCAAACGCGGGATTAGCACGTTTATTTAGACGAGTCGCTATTGACACTGGACTCGCCACATAGTTGGTATAATTTAATTACACGTCGACGAGCTAATTAATTAGTAGCGGCTCTCGGGCGCTCCGCGAGCCTCAAAGCTGGTAAATAGAAAGCCTTCTATAGAGGAGGCTATAGAGCCCATCTCTACCTAGGCCAATATTAAAACCAATCGATTTTGTAATCATGCACCCGCAGCATCAGCCCACTTTCAAAGTGAGACCGCCGCCGCCGCCGCCGCCTCGCGTATGAAATGGAAAGATTGTCAATTCGATCTATGTTTGCAATTTGTTCCCAGCCTGCGTCATGTCAGTGACTGCTAATGTAGCCTTTATTGAAATTGAACTACCATTTGTGAAGAAATGAAGCTTTCGTAAATTAAGTGAGTATTTTAGAATAGATTGTCATTCATTTTAGTACCTACCCTAAGTAAAATTCGTAAAAAAAATATGAAAATACATATGAATGAATAAGACTCACACACGTGAATATGTTAAAGGTTTAAGAAGATAAAAATAAAAACTATAATCTCTGGTTGGACAAGCAGGAGCCACAGGCGCGGGTTGTTTATTTATGTACACCGGCCCGGACCGGCCCGGACGGCCTCGCACGGACACCGGCCCGGCACTGCGCCCGGACGCGGGAATTAATTATGAAATTTAATACATCTCCCGCGGTCCATGCCACTGACTTGTGGTATCCAGGACACATGCATCAGTTCATCATTCATTACTATGGAAGGATTTAAATTTAGGTTTTGCAACATAAGTAGGTATATGTGAGAAGTGGAATAAAATATAGCTAGTAATAATATGTTTTAGATGGTATTGAAACCATTGTAAACAGTTGTCTAATCTTGTATAATAGGTGTACGTTTTTTTAAATGTCGCATTATTATTGATTACTCTTAAGTTATACGTAATACGACTTTTAAAATATTGAACAGTAAATCCAAATAAACATATCGTATACCGAAATAAACCTCCTAGCATTATATTTCTAATAAGAAAGAAAAGAAAACTTAATATATTTTTTCTGCCCGAAGAAGCAAAGTTCCCGAATCTAATTCAGTTATTGTAATAGACTATTCAGCGTCTGAAAATACGTTCACATTACGATTTCTGATACTATGTTTCTTAGCGCCGAAATTCATAATTCATTTCTACTTATCGTTCGCACGATATTGAATGAACTGTAACTTTCATAGATATAAACCTAGGTAGGTAGCAGACAGCAGAGTATAATACGAAAAGACCTTATGATGAATTTCTACGACATGAATTTGAAATTTATTTTATCGACGACATGATTTATATGGTGTAATATTTTTTCAACGGCCTGCAAGCATATTTATCGCATACTATTTATATTTAACAGGGACTATTCCGGCAGCTTTACGCGCAATAAAGAACGTAACGAAATCGTTAACGCAGGAATTTTAAAAATTTAGTTGACGACGTCACATAATTTATAGGTGGTTCGCGCGTTCGGAGAGGCCGCTCGTTGCGCAAATGACCGCAGTAAATTTCCCGGTTTAATTCTGTAGTACGAGTACGCGGGCCGCGATGTCGGCGCACATTTTTCAAAAACAATCACATATAAAACAATGACTGGTGTCGTCGCGAGCCGAACAAATGGGACGAGTTTTAAAGCGGGACAAATAGTGAGGAAAAAATGGCCGAGTGTGCACACTGCACAGCGCAGCCGGCGACAGAGGAGACACTGCACGCCACACGACACAGCACCGGTGGCAGGGGAGACGCTGGACACAGCATACTCTGCCATACTCGCTGATAGTCTAACAATAGTTTGGAGCAGACACAAGTGCCAATACTGCGAGCCCTATCCGCTGCGTCGCTGTGGCGTGTGCCGGATCGTTAACGCAGCAACAATACCTACGGGCATTATTGGCTCGGTGGTGATAAAATAAAAGGCCGAAGCACTCGCCGTCGTCGGAAAGCTATTTTCAATAAAATCGGCCGGACGGAGTGCGGCGCGCCCGGGGACCGAATATAATACGCTTTTATATTGATTGACTGTTTGACAAAGAATCAGTTTGAAACCTTCCTCTGTTTTTTCCGAGGAATAAGAGGGTTCGTCTGATGGAAGCCAGCGCGGGTTTTATTGAAATATTGAAGATTACACAGGTAGTTTGTGTGGAATCAATTGCTTTTATCCGGTTACAATCACTTTATGTTATAAGGTTATAACATCGAATTAAAGTAATAGGTTCTTGTTTCAAATGTACGCTGAAGGTGAATGACATTATACTAACTATAGTCATTCTAAAGCACTTTGGTAATAATATATTTAACGCACTCGACATTTTGAACAACTCACAAAAAATCTCGTTTCTACCTACTATAATAATCATCATCATTAATTCCTCTAACTCCACGAGGAGCATAGGGCCTCCACAGTTTTTCTCCAGACGTTCCTGTCCTGGGCTCTTTCTTTGGCTTCGTCCCAGGAGATTCCGACGGTATTGAGGTCGCTGAGAATGGATCGCCTATACTAAAATAATACCTAATATAAAAAAAATACTAAATTATAATAAGCTGGATGCGCCGGATGGCGCAGCGGATAGCAACGCTGACTCTTGTGCCGAAGGTCCCGGGTCCGATTCCCGGCTGGGGCAGATATTTGTTTAAACACAGATATTTGTTCTCAGGTCTTAGATGTGCCCGTAAAATGGAAATAGGCCCGCCCCCTATTACATTGGGACTAACATAAACACTGGCGAAAAATGTGTGCAGCAATGAACCTCTGCCTAGCCCGCAAGGGAGTACATTAGTACAAGGTGTGAGTGAGTGTTTATATACAATAAGCTATTTTTTTAAACTAATTTGGGAATGTTGTCAATCAACAGGAGGCAACGCAGGCAGCGGAATGACGTCATTTATATATTTATCCGGTAACAATAGCATTTTTGCAACAAACAGTACAAAAATATGCCCGTCAAAATACAAGGTCATAAAACATACACGAATTAACAAGCCCCTCAACCGTTTCGGTCGGAAAATGAAAACGTCAAAAACAAACAAACGAAGGTGACGCCCGGAGGCAGCAGCGGCGGCGGCGGCGGTGGCGGCGCGGCCCGCAGCCAATGCCGGCCCAGGCACGGTCCATATGGGCTTCCTGATACATGAAGATTCTAATCCTCTCTTATATGGTCAACAACGGGTGTAAATTATGCAGCTGCTGAAGAATATATCCACGTATGTATTGAAAGAGGTAGTATTAAAATGATAACAATATTATATCTTGCGTTTATTCTTATCTGAAGTACGATTTACACCATGTCCTTTGGTGAAGAGATACGGAACAAAAACCGTAGAAACGGTTAATTGGAGTGTTATTTGAGTGCAACATAAACGTGCCACATAAAGTGAGTCGTCACGTCACAATCGTATAACTCATATAGTAGGTATATTTCCCTCGGTGCTTCCTTTTAAAACATAGCTTTGGCGGGTATTGAGAACTGAAAGTGGCTGCCTGCAGGCGCGGGGGGCGCGGGATGCGGGGCGCGGGCGGTGACGCGTGTCGCCGTGTTGTAACAACGCGACTGATTGCCCCTGAAAGGGCAAAGCAACAAAAAAACCGCCGCTCTGTCATCTGCGCCGCGTCGCAGTCGCCCGCTGATTAAAACGCGCGACGCGGCACAAAGCGATTATCGGAGCGGACGCCTATTCACTTAATCCTGCGCCTATATATCTGCTCCTCTAAAGCAAACATCCATTTCAGCCGGTTTGATTATATCGTGTGTGTAAATCTATTGTTTCGCCGCCGTATATTATTGGCGTGTGGCGTGTTAATGAAACGAAAGTCTGCGTGTGTAATTTTCATTGGATATTAATCGAAATTACACAAACGTTATTGTATTCGTGTCGCTTGTGTGTTATTTATAAATTATTTTGCTGTAATTTTTCGCGCGCCCTCAATTTAGATTTTATGAGGATTAGGGGTTTTGTTATGCCACTAAGCCGATTTTAGTTGTTGTGGTGCTGAAAATTTTCATAATAATATTTATATTGTTACTCGCTATACTTATACAAACTACATTTTCCTAGCATTACGCTCAAACACAATTGAATGCCCACTGTGGCATGTATTGTGATGTTTTCTTTTTATAAATATAAAGTGCGTGTCTGTTGATTCACCTAATAAATAAACTTATGTAAAGCACTGAATAATTATTTAGACTCATATTATTATACAGGGTGTCCCAAAAGTCAACGTCATCCCTTAAAGGGCTGATAGGTCAGCTCATGAGAGCCCAGAATATCACAATATGACCTTAGTAAAAACTCGATAATTTTCGAGATATTGACACTTTTATAAATTTGCTGAGAATCGACACCTTGGATCAGTTTTTTGCGTGCCGCCGGTACAAAAATCCATATTGTTAGAATTTGTTTGGTGTTGCATCACCCTGTATAGCCCTGCTATTGATCGCAGTCAAATAAAATATCGAGTAATGCTGTATGTTTAAAAAAAACACGGTTTTCAAAGTCATAAAAGGTAATCGTATTTTTTTATAAACAACTTTGACTCTACATACTGTAAAAAAAATATACCACGCAAACCTGGCACCTTATTTGAAAAGATTGCTCATTTAATGCAGTTTCCAAAATGGTATGAAACGTTGCTATTGTTTTAATAAACAAAAAAGTTATTGCTATTTTAGTACAAAACGACCTCGATGTAAAATTGTTTAAAGGAAATTTAACTGACTGAATTTATTAAGGGTAAGTCATGTTGGAATGAGTAAAAGTAAAATAGGTGGTGGGGTCAGCCGTGGCAACATAGATGACGCAAAAATAGCTAAGAAAACAAACTCTTATAAAACATATTTTGCGTTTTTTACACCTTATTTAAAAAACAAACATTTATTGACTTTTATTTTTATTTTTCAAAATTATAACACCACATTATTATATTAAGTACATAATCAGCAAAAAATAATACTCATAACAATAACTTTAAAATAAATAACAAGTAATTAGAGGTAATGTTAATGACAAACTGATCTGTCCCTTTTTTGGATACTGTGGGTGTACTTTTACTCATTCCAATATGACTTACCCTTAATAAATTGAGTCAGATAAATTTCCTTCAAACAATTTTACATCGAGGTCGTTTTGTACTAAAATAGCAATAACTTTTTTGTTAATTGAAACAATAGCAACGTTTCATACCATTTTGGAAACTGCATTAAATGAGCAATCTTTTCAAATAAGGTGCCAGGTTTGCGTGGTATATTTTTTTTACAGTATGTAGAGTCAAAGTTGTTTATAAAAAAATACGATTACCTTTTATGACTTTGAAAACCGTGTTTTTTTTAAACATACAGCATTACTCGATATTTTTTTTGACTGCGATAAATAGCAGGGCTATACAGGGTGATGCAACACCAAACAAATTCTAACAATATGGATTTTTGTACCGGCGGCACGCAAAAAACTGATCCAAGGTGTCGATTCTCAGCAAATTTATAAAAGTGTCAATATCTCGAAAATTATCGAGTTTTTACTAAGGTCATATTGTGATATTCTGGGCTCTCATGAGCTGACCTATCAGCCCTTTAAGGGATGACGTTGACTTTTGGGACACCCTGTATAATATAACATAACAAGAAGAGCGGCCTGAAGATGAGTTTGTAGTGGTAGCACATCGAATAAGCTTCTTCTTCGATAACAAACACTAGAACTAAAGTCGCGAGCAATGAAAAATTTTCATCTGCCATTGCCGCTCCATATCACAATGGAACTTCATTGGTTTCGAGTATTATTAAGTATTTTACAGTTAAGTAGGTACTTAATTTTTGTTACTGTACAACTGGGAACGTATTAATGGCATTTCCGTTTTTGCCCAGATGCTGTTGGTTCTCCATGAACAAGATAAACACTATCTGTACTGCCACAAAAAACTTTAAACACTGTTTACTTAACTAGTATTTTAAACGAAATTTGACAGATTTTGTAGGCGTTTGACAGCGCTAAACACCTGTTAAATACTCTCTAAGTTTTGGGTAAGGCCCTATTAGTATGTATACATATAATGTACTCACATCATGCAGCCAGGACAGCTTCCTGGCGGGCGGGTTGGCGCGCACGTGGCACTCGAAGTACACGTCGTCGCCCTCCTTGATGTCCCCCGCCGCCAGCGAGCTGCCCAGCCGCAGCTTCACCACCGGCGGGTCTGACGGAGGACAAGGCAGAGTTAGAGAGGAGTAACATAGTTAGTAAGAAAGAAGATGCATGTAGACACACATTTCGTGCAAACACAGTTAGAGAGGAATAATACACATGTAGACACATAATTCATCAGCAGCTCGTAATCATTGAGTGCTAGACATGGGCCTCTCTAACACAAAGAGGACACTCATTTATTTCTAAGACAAGTGGTATGAAAGTAAATAAGTTACGCTTGCCTACACTCTTTGAATGTTCTTAAATGACAGCATCAGATTAGGTTTTTAGATGACAGCGTCGGATGAGGTCCAAATGTGAAAGTTTTTGGTATTACAGTGAGTATCTAGTCCCATGGTCTGTTGTAGCGCTAGTGTTGCATTAAATCATTCGCTTTTGCTTTCGTATGTCTATAGTGCCGAATTTATACTGAATCCTACTGATTGTGGCTACTATAGACGAATAGAAAAGTGATTCTCATTACATTCAGCACGATTCTATGGGTATAAAAAGAAAAGCGGCTGAATGCCCCAAGATGAATTTAATCACATATATGCCGCCCACTCGTTCACCGTTGAGGCCTCGGGCGTCGCAGGCAATTAGTTTTATCTGTGATTGGTGATCCAGGCCGAGACAATCTAGGCCAGTAATTAGGGCTCCTGCGAGCGCCGGCGCAAATTAGATTAGTTCGTCTCAAATTAGTGATTACGCCTTTATATTGATGCAGGCTAAACTGTTTAATTGGATCCTCACTAACTAGGTCTAAGCTGCTAGTAAAGCTTTTTACTTAACTATCAGTGCCTTTAATATATTCAACACTGAAAGTTTTGCGAGAGTTTCCAATGAAAGTGTTGATGTGCCTTATATAAATAAATAAATGAAAGTTTGTATTTTACGTCAGAATAACAAGCAAAGGATTTATTAAGGCTATTAAATTAAAGCTTGTGATTCTTTAGGTGATTTCTTAAATCTTTGTTAAAGCTACGGTCAGCTGCATAAGTTATTATACACTTCTGTACCTTGTCAAACTGACGAAACGTCAATGCTTCAATGAATGGATAGGCGCTTTGTTAGATTGACAAGGTTCGAAAGTGTATAGCTACTTATGCAGCTGACTGTACATGCAGTGAGCATTAACAAGTTCATAATATAGAATACAGTGCACACTCACAGACGACGCTGATGGTCCACGAGGTCTCCATGTGCAGCGCGGTGACGTTGGGGTTCTCGGCGCGGCACGTGAGGCTGCGCCCGTCGTCCTCCAGCGTGGGCACGAAGCTCATCACGCTCACCGTCAGGTTGTGTCGCAGCTCCTCCTATAACGAAGGTTGGCGGTTAGAGGGAGATGACGGTATGGTCCGAGGTTCGGCGTTGAGGGTTTGTGAATATCATCGGCTGATAGTCGGCCAATGCATGAACGTATTTTATATATGTGCTCAAGACTCTCTGTTGTCAGCTTACTAATTCTAATGGTCGGGCCAGCGCGGGAAAGAGTAAATGTGTCATTAGGTCCCTTGCTATTCAGAAGAGTCAGGACAACAACTGTGATGTGAGTCAAAAAATAAATAAGTGTAAGGCAATAATTTCATCAGCTATACCCTAGCCTTAAATACTCATTTAGCCCATCCCAGCATGGCTTCCTGAAAGGCCGCTCCACAGTGTCCAACCTTTGTCTGTTCAACGACTACCTTACGGAGAAGATGGATACTCGTAACCAGGTTGATGTTATATATACGGACTATAGCAAGGCCTTCGACCGTATTGACCACTCACTGCTTATATGCAAGCTACAGGACATAGGTGTTCGGGGCTGCTTGTTATCGTTTTTCAAGTCATACGTCACTGCGAGGTCTCAGGCCGTTGTACTGAATGGATTCACATCTTCTTGGATGAGCATCCCATCTGGAGTACCCCAGGGATCCCTTTTAGGGCCACTCCTGTTCATTATTTTCATTAACGATATTGGTACGTGTTTTCACCATTCCAATCACCTACTATTTGCTGATGATATGAAGGTTTTTGGAGTTGTGAATAACGCGGACGACGAGATGCTTCTCCAAGAGGATCTACGTAGGTTTGACGCTTACTGTGTTATGAATAAGCTCGATATTAATGTTGAAAAATGCTTCCTATTAACATATACACGGAGAGTTAATGTGTTCCCAAGTTCTTACACACTACAGGATAAGATAATATCTAAACTTACTGCTACTAAGGATTTGGGTGTAATTCACGACCAAAAATTAATATTTGATCTCCACATAGATAGCATTCTCAATAAAGCTTCACGATCCCTTGGCTTCATAATGCGATCTTCTAAGCCCTTTAGAAATATGAAAACTATTAAAATACTGTATTGTGCCTACGTCCGAAGCCACCTTGAATATGCGTCACAAATTTGGAATCCGCAGTACGATTTATATATTGGGAGGCTTGAACGTATCCAAAAAAAATTTGTAAGATACTTAGGTTTCAAATTCAAACTCCCAAGTATGGACTACAACAAACGATGTGTCAAATTGCATCTTCTACCTCTCAAATTACGTAGAGACATAAATGATGTAATTTTTCTGGTGAAAACCTTTCGTGACCAAGTCGACTGCCCAGACTTACTTAACAAACTCGGCTTGCGGATCCCAACCAGGAGGACCCGCTCTCGGCCCCTGCTTTCCATCCCTCGCTCAAATAGCAATTATAGACATAACACTTTTGTGATTAGAGCTGCCGAAACATACAACCGTCTATGTAGCAATACCGGTGTTGATCTATTTTATAGTAGTTATAACTCAATTAAGGACCACATTATAAATAAATTTGTTAGCTCACTGTGATGCTAATCGTAAATTTTAAGTAAAGTATAAGGTTTCTATATGTGAAAACCTTTAACTGGCATGTTTGTTACTATTAATTTAACTATTCCTAGTTCTATAATTCCATGCTGTTGGTTTTCCATGCTTCATTAATAAATAAATAAATAAATAAATGATGATTGAATGATCGATAGTGAATATGGGCCTAATAGTTTACACTTTTATTTCCCGCCTGCATGCGCCGTGATTATTGTCCTACCAACTGGCACACGCCGATACAGACAACCCGACTATTTATTTATGATTATGACACGGAACCGCATGAAAAACACATCATATATTTATTTGTATCTGCAATTCCCAATAGCTGAGAAACACGAAGTTATTCCACGTCGTGTCGCGTATATCTTTATTTAGTACTCAAGTTGGAGATGTAAACCGTTCACAGCGGCCGCGTGCGGAGACGTAAATATCCGGATTGAGGCACGTCAGTGGACGTGCGGGGGCGGTCAGCCGCAGGGGCGCGGGGGCGGGGACGCGGGGGCAGCGGGGGCGGGGGCGGGGGCGGGAGCGCAGGTGCTGCACGGCGATATGCAAACAATCGCCTCCTTGAGGTGTCAATATGCGTCCGCTGATGCTACAATATACGGCAGGAAACATTAAACTGTGAGCTACTATGTAGTAAAGCCAGCTCCAGTCCCTGTGTTGTAGGTATTATAAAAAAACTCATCTCGTGACAAAATTAATTCCCTTTAACAGAGCTTAAAAACCTTTTCCCTTAAGAATAACACGGCGTTACCGTATAAAAGAATTTATCTCAGACGCGTTGTATTCGTTTTAAAGGGGATTAACAGAAAAGGAGCTTATCTCCCGTTCGGCGGCTCCCCGAAGGAGATATTTCAAACGTTCAGATTGCGTATATCCGCCGGGGCTACTATTAATAATGCAGCCTGTAATATCGTATTCCTTGTACTCGCGTTTATTCCGTTCCGTTTTTTTCATGGCGGCGCAGCGAGCACGTGCGCGCGATAAATCCAGCACGCCGCGGCCGCCTCGCCTCGACCCGCCTCGTCCCGCCTCGCCTTTTCCCGCCTCGCCTCGACTCGCCTCGCCCGGCCTCGCTCCACCACCGCCTCGTACGATGTTATAATTCTACTCATTCGTCGCCCTCCTTATTGTAAGGGCTCTTTTGAATCAGTGAATGTGTGCGCCGGAGTTATTGCCGCATAAACCGGATCTGTCCCCGCCTGTTTCTATCGAAATAATGAGCGAGAAAATGTAACGAGATATTCGTGACGCGACTGCGGGCCGGACGTGAATCTTTAATACTACGAACATTCAACATTTCCCTACATCTGATTGCGGTTTCGTGTCGAATTTATGGTAGCATTCGAGCGGCCGCATTTGTTTTTGACAGCGAATGCAGACAGTGAAATTTAACGTTATTGAGGTAGGGAGGTTTTATTAAAGGCAGGTTGTGCTCAAAAAGTGGGTTGCATAACTTGCACCGTGCGCCAGGGAAGCAGAAAACGGCAGAAATCTTAATCACAGCTGAGTGTGCACGGCTGTTGTGTTCATAACTCGAGCCCCCGCGCCCCCGCCGCCCCCGGCTGCCCCCGCTGCCCCCGCTGCCCCCGCACCCCCGGCTGGCCGGCCGCCAGGCTCGCCTCTTATTAAGCGGCGCGATCACCAGCTCGCATATTTACCGGCGCCTCGTCCCTAATGCACTTTGAATCCAAATTCTGCAACGACAGCAGACCCGAAATTTATCTAGATTTGGCTTAGGAATATCATGAAATATGTATGCTCCGTACTATCTTGAGTTTCATTGCTGGATAACAAATTTATTATGAAAGACGGGGCTTCTAAATAATGAATGGTTTTCCCACTTATATTATACATGTACATAACTAGAGATAAATAGTTCTGATTCTGAATCGAAATGATCGAATCCGTTAATAAGTGCTCGTCGCACTCGCACACGAATGATTCCGTACAAATTAGCGTAATTCTTTCATGATAGATACGACGTACACCTGCACTCAGCAGAGTCCCAGAATAGGGGCGTCCCACGGCTGTGTCGCGCACGCACGCCGCACTTTACTGGCTGCGGCCGCGGCACGCACCGCTCCTTGTAATCAAGTGAGATCTACGGCCGTCGGATACCGGCTTTATTATATGGGAACGACTACGACGCTCGAATAGCCCATTAACGTGCAATTCTACCGGAGAGCCACGGGCCTGCTGTTTGGATACCTTTGGGAAGTTAACTGATAGACACTTAGGTTGTTAAAATTGATTAGACTTACGGAAAGAGTATATAAACATAATTATTTAAAAAAACCTAACCATAACGACATTTAGTCTAAATCCTAAGTATTCTTTACGTTTTTACGGTTTTTTTTACAGTTATAAGATTCAAAATTAAGTTTTAAAATATTATACCGGTGGAAAAGGTTATATTATCTAAAAAGTAGCTATGTTAGTTTAATAATAAACTAGGTAATCGTGAGAGCCGCGCGCGTGAGGCGTGGAGCTCGCTAATTAGTTCTATTTTTAATGCAAAATAATATTCAAAAAGGAAACACCACAATTAGTCCTCTCCACCCACTAAAGTGGACTAATTAATTTTTATTACGAATCTGTATAAAAATGGAAGGAGTTCTTTCACGGGGTTTATTATGTAATTAAGCTTGTTTCAGGCCCTTTTATTAGAGTTTAAATTACGCTCAGGGGCGTCTTTTTATTTTTTTTATCTGAGTCTTAAATCGTAGCGTACAAAGAACGCCCCGTGCTGAATGGCTGAAACTCAGCCTTCAGGATTTTTTTCGTAATTTTACGAGAAAGTAGTACGTTAAAGCGCCAAGGAGCCACTTGAGCAGTTTCGTTTTACGGGTGCGTTATATTTTTGAGACGGTTATAATACTGCTGTCTTATGCGAAGGTAAATTTTAAAGCAGATATTCCGTTACTTGACAAGCTTGTCGGCATTCTTTTGCAATGTTCAGTGTTCACAGAATAATGTTCCATGAATCGGTGAAGTAGATCGGTAATAGACAAATTTAAATACGGCACGATATTTCTAGCCAATTGGTTATGAAATAGGAGCACTATTTAGCACCCACTGTTAACCTCTCAACCAATATTACACACACATACATTCGCACTTAGCCCGAAAGCACTTTGACAAACGTCAGTTGACTGCACACACACACTCAAGCAAATATGCTCTACAAACGTCACTCTACATTTACACAATTAATTTTGCGATCGTATATCTTGCTGAGGCGTTACCTATATTGTACCTACATGTTACCTTGTAAATATATTTACTATGTAGGTATAATTAGGTAAGATATTAAGTATACAAGTTTTTTACTTCGAACAAAACCTTTTTCTTCAAATAAGGGTGGCACCCTCTACATCATACTTAGTCAACACAGTTTTGCAAACACCTCCAGTCTTGGCTGATGACGATTATTTAGCAATTCATACCTATTTTTATACCTCTATATACCTACGTATTTTAATCGCATAAATTGCATGATTTGTCATGTTATTATACTGTAGGTGCGGGCGCGCCCGCGTGCGGCGGTGTGCACACACAGCGTGTTTGCCGATCGTCTCCGGAGGTGTTTGTCCGCGGCGCGCGCTGAGCAAACACCCTGTTTGTCTAATCATGGCCATTATATCACAAACAAACAGAGCGACAAGCAATCTGTGATTAGACGACCACCTGAGTGGGCTAAGCGGTTTAGCACCGCGCAGCGCCGCCTGTTTACCGACGATTTGATTTATTTGCAGTATTGTAGCGCTACAATTGTCATTTTATTAGTCACGTACAGGTGATAGTCATTGTGCGTCCGCGCAGATGCATCCACGAAATAAGACGTCGTCAGGTGTGCTTAGTGTGCGGATGATTGAGTATCAGTTATACATCTGTAATTTTGACCCACATTTATAAAAGTATAGAAAATGTTTGATTTTAGGTACTTTATATTTTTGGTAAGGTACTTGCGACATTAGTTCTAGATTACCTATAATAGATTTTAGCAGGAAAATTTAGTTTTATTTCACATTTCAATCCCGTAATTAGGTTTATCACCTTCTGTAATGCACACGCGCACAGCTCTCTCATTATTTATATAACATCCCCTTAAATTGGCGATTAAAAACGTACGTAGCTCAACTGCAAAGAGCCTTGAAGCTATTTCTCACTCAAAGGCGAGGAACTTAGGGCCATCAATGCGTCACCCCCGATGAAGTTCCAGCAGTCTTCCCAATAGCGGTATAGAGTATAGGTACTTCCTAAATCGCTAAGTCAGTTGATATGCAAGAGCAAGTCGGCCAAGTAATCAGGCAGCCATTGACCGTCCAGCCAACTTCGTTCGAACTATTTAGTTCCAGTCCGGTCTATTAGAGCTCCGTGTTTAATATTTATGCCTTTATCTTACTCCGGGACAAGTTTTACGTGTCTTGTTAGTGCACATTGACGGCGGCGGCGGCTGGCGGCGGTATCATACTAGTCCACTTTTAAGCGGAAAATTTGGGAGTCACTTTTAAAGTAATTAAATCTGCTAGTATGCAAATAATTTACAGCGGAAACGTTCGTCAAAAAATTTAATTTTAGCTTTCTAAGGGCGGGTAATTTAATTATATTTATTTCGAGCGACTCTTACGAAAATGGTGCTCCGGCCGAGATAAAACGAAGGTATTTCGTGCATAATTTAGAACGTAATAAAATGGCCTGAAACACGACTAATTATGCGGGGGAAGTCAAAGAGACGTCGCGTCGGGACGCGGGGCGCGGGGTAGGTGCGGGGCGCGGGGGGCTCCTAGATTTGTCCCGGAGAATGACGTGGCTATTCATTATTCAGGTGGCCGCAGCTATAATTTACACACTTATGGCTCGAGAGAAGGAGCGGGGGCGGTTGCCACGGGAGAGGCTCGGCGGCTCCGCAAAGGCTTAGGCCTGACAAATAGCCAACGTCGAAGGTCGAGACTTCCAAATTCAAAATAATTTCAATTTCGCTGTGAATTATTTTAAGGTAAGTCTTACAGTTATTTATAGTTGAAAATATTTACTTTTAGTATGGCTTTGATTCTATGAGACCGAATTTATGATGAGACCGGGTATGCATAAATGTAGAAAAAACCGCATACACTATAGTATAGTTACATCATTCTTCATACATATTTATTATTTAAATAAAATCAAACCTTAAATAATAATAATATATATGAAATTTCACACACGGCCATCTGACCCCAAGCTAGGCAGAGCCTGTGTTATGGGTATCGGACAGCTGATATATCTATACAAATACATAGATAGATACATATTAAATATAAATATCAACACCCACAAATGAATTCAGAACAAACAATAGAGCATAATTTACAGGTATTTATTTATTGTGTATCTCACACACAGGCGGAGCACATTAGGTGATTGCGCGAGCACAAATATTGGACCTCCACCCTCCGCGCTCCACGCGGCTAAATGTTCAAATTGATTGGACATTTATTTAATTTTGTGCGGCTGTCGGATAATTATCCATTAACATTTGGTGCGTGAAACTGAAAAGTAAGCTAAATTGACTGGGGTATTGTGTAGGGGCCATTATGTCGGTGAATTTTTCCAATTGTACAATAATAGTATTTGTTTGATTATGGTAATTATACGATAAAACACTATGACTGAAAATATCACAATCCCTTAAAACGAACCCAGTCTTATTTGAACCGCTTTCTTATTAAAAATATCAGTGTACGACTTTATTTCGTTACGAAAATTCAGCGAAAACACGTTACCAAGCAATAAAGCAAACGAAACACGCTAACGCTTTCCATTCACACGTACATCCGCCGCACAAAGGCTCCTCCGCCCGCGTGAGTTATGCGACTGCTGAATAAAGAAATTTCGATTTTGAGTGTTACACCATACTCGGGTACAGCCATTGTGTCAGGACCGCGGTAAGACAATACTATTGTGTACAGTTGCATTGAAAGTTAATATTTGAGGAGGGTTCCGTTGTAAAATATTCGTGTATGAATACGTATTGGGTTCCGCTTGGCGCGGGTCCAGGTGCGGCGTGGGACGCCCTGCGGTCGCCGGCTCCGGCAGGAATGTCAGCGCCTGGACTCGCTAAATCTACTATTCATTGTTGTTTTAATGCACACTGTTTATACTCCAGGCGGGAGCTACTGTTTGCTGTGCAATTGTCTGAATTTAGCCAATTCAGGACATTCAAGAGAACTACGTATAGCAGTATATTATAAGAAGTTGTGTACATTTGCAATGCAACAGAAATAGCTATTGAAAATGTTACAACTCAACATAATAGAATCAAACAAAGTAAATTTAGCTTTACCGAAACAAGTTTTAGTGTTATTTATTAGCACTTTAGGTATAAGGTACCAAATAATAATACCTATGTTATTTCCTAAGTAAGTAATGGCCGTACTTACAACCCGCCGGTGGGCGCACCGCTAAGTAAATAGCATTACGGAAATTTCACAGATTGATTACAGCCCACGCTAAAAAGAAAATTAACATTTGCAATTAACATCAGCTATTATTAATTAATCCCTCGAGGTTCAACTAACACTTTGTTGTAACGAGTTAAATATTAACCTGAATTGGTGGTAGTTAGTATTGTTTTTATTTTATTTTGAACACAAAATAATCGGAAAGTTACCTTGTGGAGTTTTTTGTTTATTATAAACGTAGAGGTTTGTAAGTATGGATGGATGGATGTTTGTTGCTTTTTTATAGGAAAACGACTGGATAAATTTTGGAATGTAAGAAGCAGACAGCCTGTACTAATATTTATAGCATATACTTATTATGCCGGGATTCCCATGGGAAAATTTAAGCAGAAAGTGGAAAAGCAGCAAAGCCGAGCTCGTGGGCAACAGCTTATCACCACACACATTACTATACTGCAGTTTATTCTATTATTTATACAATCATAAATAGTGCTTTACAAGAAGTACTACATTTCACAAGCGTACAATAAACTCTGAACTGGGGTTTAGAGCCTTAAACAATCCGATCCTTGACATACACAAGCAAGACTTATTGATCCCGTACATCAGATACAGAACTCTAATTAAGTCTGCGTCGCGGCCACGGATCCGCTTCCTGCAACACAATGGCTTAAGATATTCACTGCTTGATATATTAGCCGCTGCGATTCCGTGAATGCGCGTCTTTGTTCCGACAACGGAGTCAGATTCCCTCAAATTGTCCTGCACAGAGCGCCGGGTGTATTGAGCTGCTGCGACAAAGAGATTTGATTAAGTTCAACCCGTTATTTTTAAAAAAACTTCTTACACACCCCTAATGACCCAAATACACAATAATTAGGTACGTTTTTAGTTGGTAATATTCTGCATTGCAGACGGTGATTTAAGCTAGTCTTTTCCGTTTATGAGTAATATGGTGCTAATGTCACTGTAACTTATTCATTGGTCGTGAGTTTAAAAACATGCAGGACAAAATAGCAAATATACTTAAAACCAAAACAACAACAAGAGCAAAGAGATGGTGATCGAAGCAAAGCGTATTCTTCATACGCTAATGCGTGATACATGGCGCGCCTGTCGCGGCGAGATATATGGCGCCCGCGTGACGACCACGCACATGTCCTTAAAAGTCTAACTTTACAGCTTTATGAAACGCTGATTTATAATGCAAAAATGTATTCTTTAGATCATGGAATTTAAATAAGCCCTCCTGGCAATGTAATGCGTGTTGCGAAAATCGTGATGACATGTGATCTTCTAAACATGACGGAGATCATGTTATTAACAATTATAGGGAGTAGATTAAAAAAATAGCTAATTAATAGAGGATTTTGAAAATATCCAATGTGTACTCTTTCAATCATTCTGTAAAGGTCGCTAACTTTAAACATTGTGTTTAAATGCCTGTTGGAATGTAATTTGAAAGTTATGAAAGTTAATATTGATAAAAGCTTCAGGTTGACCTACAGGAGGGTAGGTATTGAAATTAATAATGATGAAAGTTCAGTAAGTCAAACATTTGTTTCCTCGTTGCGGGTCGGTGGAAGCGCATTATGAACTGCAGGGGCAGTGGCGGCGGCGGCGGCGGCGGCGGTGCGGTGGGGGCAGCGGGGGGACTAAAATATTTTGTTTATTGTTTGACCATAAAGTGATGGTATAGATGAAAGAGTCTTGAGAAGAACAGTTCTCATGATGGAGACCCCTTTTTAACCGACTTCAAACAAACTTCGGTTTTTTTATATTTTTTATGTATGTTCACCGATTACTCCGCCGTTTATGAACCGATTTTGAAAATTCTTTTTTTGTTGTATTGGGTTGAGCTCCCAGGTGGTCCCATTTTTTTTTCAGAACTTTATCTCACCCCCAAGGGTGGGTAAAGGGGTAAAAACAGGGTATAAATTTCCATTTTGGGCACATATTAACCGATTCTAATGAAATTAAGAACGTAAATATAGTTCTTATAACAAAAAAAATATGATGGTGACCTTGAGCTGATCTGATGATGGAAACGGAAGGCAGTCAGGGGCACTCCTCAACGGTATATAGCAACTACTTCGTGTTTAGGCTTGAATGATTCGTATTGATTAGTAGGACTTTTTGGTATCATTTGCACCTTACTTTTGATTGAAAATTATTGCAAATAAACTAAAAACTATAAAATAAAATAATAATTAAAAAAATTAAAAAACCGACTTCAAAAAACCACTACAATGTAAGAAATAATTTAAGGTTTACACAAATTCTACTCGTATGTGACAGTACAAATATACCTTAGCAGGAACTGTTCTTTTTTGAAGTTGGTGCCATATTTCTTTAGATTACTTTGTCATCGCACCGCATTAATTAATTATTATTTTTGTCATGTTTGGGATACTTTTGTCTTCACATATTATTATTGTTGTTTATAAAATTAATGTAAATGTGTAGATAGAACGAAACATGCCTCCATCTCTAGGAAAAGTAAAAGATGGTCCAGATGATTCCAGTAAATAAATTGGCAGAAACACACTAAATTGTAGTTTAGTAGAATGAGACACAAGGTAAACAGAAATAAGTTAATGAACTTTCATATTATTATATTATTCCCAAGAACGTAGCTTGGCTTGTCTTCCGAGAAACATTGTTTGACTTTCGTCTTAGCGCAGACTTGTATTGGGTTTCCAATTATTTTACCGGGAAACACATTTTCAACATCCTTTATTTGTTTATTACCATTTTATTGAATTTATAAGAAATATTATTTATAATCGACAGTATTTATTTAAACTAGAATTATTCAATAGTACCTACACGCCTTCGGAAATATTTCAGTTTTAACGATTAACTCCAAATATTATGTTTGGTTAATAATGAAAACAAAAGGACAGATGTATGTTAATCTAGGTTAAGTTGGTAAAAAATACATTTGTGAACAACACACAAGTAATCCGATTGTGCCGCGTATCGTATATTCAAATAGCAATAAAGGTACAACCGACTGTGGGCGGCGGCTATTACAACTCCATTGCAGGTGATTGTCAGATATCGTCAAAATTTTACATAAAAAATATTTTTTATTTTGGTAAATTTTTTGTATTGTTTACTGAATACGTACCTATACGTTAATTTTACTTATAGGTACATTCGCGAACATTGAAAATAGTCCATTGATTTGATATAATTATGGAAGGGCAATGACAGGTGGAACTTTGTAATGATCAATTTACACCTTGTGAAAGAGAAAAAAATACTTTAAGTATGCTCACGACTGTAATCCCCGAAGTCACCCGCTTTTCGCTGTGCATTGTACTCACGTGATAGGTCGAGAGCCGTATCGCCGATAACTACTACTATAAAAAAATACCACTTACTTAGTACCCAAAATCTAGGTACCTATATATCACGATATATTTATGCGAGAGTTTGCTTGAATAGCGCCTGTATAGCTTCACCTGTAAGCGCGGCTTACAGAAGTTCCCGGCGGCGGCGGCGGCGGCGGCGGCGGCGGCGGCGGCGGCGCGCGGAGCGACGCAATGTGAAATTTAATTAAAATACTTACCCATTTATTTTCTTAATAATTAAGAAACATGAAGCCTTCAAACAAATACAAAGTTACCGCATAAAATGTTGGCCTCGAATTTTTACTAATATAAAGACAAGAGCGGAAACATTACCGACAAAATGGGAAAATATCAAAAGTGACTTTAATGAGTATTGTCTTGAAGCAAATTGTGCGCTGCGCCGGGCGAGTTTAAGTTCATGCAAATACGTCTTTAATGTGCACCTTTATGCAACAGTTTAAAATATTTAAAAGTTATAAGAAAACAGCGAGATTATTCCAAAAGAACATATTGAATTTTGTTGATAACAAGAAAAATAATAAAAAACCGAAACTACACCGAAGCTATTTTTTTAAATAACAGTTTTTGACGTTTTTTAATTAATTTTTAATAATTAATTTTAAAATGTAACTCAACAAACACCTATTTATCGCTGGTACTTAATAAAGTCAATTCAAACATCTATAAATTGATTAACATATCAGTGTCAACCTAGTGAAAACCAGTAGCTAACCCTTGTCAAGAGATAATAAATGTTACAATATTCTCAACACACATTAAAATTTAATGTCAATATCTGCCTGAAGTATTAATTTGTTAAACCCAATAATGACCTTTGTACAGTGGCAAATTTACGAGAGAAGTACCGGAGACAATGACATTAACAAGTGAGCGCTAAGCCAATCAGAGCGCTTCCGTAATACGATCAGCGAATAAAGCTTTGAAAGCTCTTGTCATTTTAGTGGAGAAAATCCAACGTTCAAAGCTGGAGTGCCATTGGAGCTGTATAGCCGTCGTAGCAGCGTAGCGTCGTAGCGGCGTAGCCTCGTAGCGAACCTCGTAGCAATCCCGTAGCCAATGTTTAGATAGCCCAAGTTGGGTCCAAGTCACTATTTTACTATTGGTATTGCTAAAGTCCAAGTTAGTTATACTTCGAAATACTACTTTAGTTATATTCGGAGTTAACGATCGCCGGCGACTTCGGAATTATCTTGTAACTACAAAACTGGTCAAGTTTTGACTTGTAATAATTATGCAAATAATTTCGGGCGGTTTCCCAAGTTCTACGCACAAACGAGGCTGGAAAGTAATATTTCTTTGAGTGAATATTTGATGAGCTACAAAACGAATATGGAAAAAGTTTAAAAATATACTTTGACGTAGTTTTGATGTATAATATAACTGAATAATATCACAAAACTTTATGATTTATAAAATGCGTAACATCGCCTTTAAAAAAGTTTGTAATTATTTCGGATTTAAAGTATTGAGTAAGTGTAGTCTAAATATTTCAGAAAGTAAGTAACATTCTCATCAACTGAATCACCGATCTGCTTAAAGCAGTTCCACTGATAAAGTTTGGCTAAACAGGGTGCTCAGCAAATGTGTGGCATTAACATACAGGGTGGTGGACTCGCCCCCGGAGCGGGTATTTGTGATCCACTGGATTGGTAACTTCGGTCGTTTCGCTACAACCCTGAATCGCATTTAAGGGTTAGTTGGCAAACGATGCAGTCAAGTGTTTGAGGTTAACCGACCTTTATAATTAGAGTCAAGCTGGGCTCAAATACTATTGCCAATTGGGTTAACATAAGTAGTTTAGCTGAGCGTGTTTACCCATAAATAAGAAGATTTATTAACGAATATAACATGTTACTGGCAGGCAACAAAAATCTCAATAACGAAACAACGGCAATCTAACCACGTTCGTATTCAAATTAGGAACACTGATGCTGGCTGGTTGCCGCGGAGGTTGCATACTTGTAGCACTGCGCCGCCGCCACCGCCGCCGCCGCCGCCGCCGCCGCCGCCGCCGCCGCCGCGTGCTCTAAGTTGATTTCATCTAACTCGTTCCGAAATTGAACATTCCTGGCGACGCCGGCGCCACCGGAAGCGGAAGTGCGAGTCGGCGCGTCTTGTCACCCGCTTTAATCTATTTGAGGACACGTGCTCCCGCGCTCATCTCTTTGGGTCTTGCAGTTTTGATTCAATTAGTTTTAAGAGACTCCGTAACTGAGACGCAAGGCGCCTCTCTCGACTCGTGTGAAATGATTTGTCTTTGTAAGTTAGCGGAAGAAGCTACTTCTATTTTATATAACGTTAGGTAGTAATACCAGTCTGTCAGTACCGAAAAGTAAAGGTGTTAGTATTTATCTATATTTAAAATAGATACGTTTTAGTTTAGATTAACGAATACAATAATCAAGTCGGTACCGTAATTTTTTTTTGTTTTAAACAACTGACACATAACTTTCAACATAAACAAAAAAACATGTCTCCTTAACATCCATGAACCTTACAAAGTCGTTGAAAACTAATCAAATAAATACAAACTTAATGGCACGACTCTGTCTGTGAAATGAAGGAGGCAATCTCGAAGACAAACCGGCGGCAATACAGAAAACGCGGCGCAGCGCCCGCCATTCTCGACTTAAAAATGCATTGGAACTAAATTGAATTTCTCACTGGAGGTGAGCAAACAGTCCTTCTCACGCCGGCCGACGGGTCACGCCGGACGCAACCGCGCTCACTCTCACTCTAGATTAGAAAATATGAAAGAACAAGAGCTGTCATGTAACCAGTACAGTATGATGAATGCAACGAGATAGAGCTGTGGTTGGCGTAGTAGCCACCCCCCAGGGACAAGCGAACAGAGCCGACTTCTGTACTATTTCACTTTCAAAGAAATCAACTTTTGGACTCATCAGCTTTGAAAAAGTACACAGTGATTATGTTTTTATGTGAGTACTGTGGCCAATTCGAAACATTCGAAACAAGTTGTTGTTTGATAGAATTACACATTAAACATGTGTGTCAAATTAATTATGAATAAGCTAAATAACACTCTATTTAGTATTCAAACATTTATAGGCTAAGCCTCCTTAGTTGTGCAATATGGAGGTGAGTGGCAGTGCTCAGGTGCCGGCGTCAGGTCTCGGCTAAGATTGAACTTGGAATTGTCTGGCGCAAATTGACGTTCGACTAACAACTGTAGTTCTAGAGTACTCCAGTATTGGCGCTGCCGATTTAGTGCAGTAGTTACAAAGTTTGACTTTATTGCACTAGTGATACAAAATAATGAAGCTTTAGTTACTTAGGTACTTTAGTTACCTCGATTAAACTTTTACTAAAAAAAAAAGGTGCATTCATATTTTTTACAATATAATTGGATCGATGTGAAGTTACGTCCTAAAAGTAAAAACATTGACGGCAACAAAAAAAGTTCCTGTCCACAAAAACAGCAATCATTTGTCAGGCCGTCGATACAATAACAATAAACAAACGGACACAAATTCGATGCATTTAGTTTGTATGAGTGTGTTGGCAATTTGCCGCGTCATTGCGCGCCCGCGGGGAGTGATCCAGTGCTCTTTTAATTTCCGCCTCCGCCGCCGCCGCCGCCGCCGCCGCCGCGTGGCACAACACACCGCTTGTGTATGTATGGGCTCCTGGTAAGATGCCTGATCTATATTTTGGGTTTCTATTTTCATTCTGTTACAATCTTGGGTTTATATTTTTTATTAAATAGAAGAATGAAAGATGGTTTAAAATCAAATATGAGATTGAAACATTGACTTATATAATTACTAAAATCATTGGATTGAATACATTTTCTCACTGTTGGATCTTAGTTACAGTTTTGACATCTCATTCATTTTCATTTAAAACGTTCGCTACGTTTCAATTAGGAAGCGTCAAAGAACTCAATTCGCTAGACTTTGATCCTAGATAGTGGGGCTTTGAGTTGTTAATGAAAGCGGCTTTCTAGTATCTGTTAAGCCATGAATTATCCAATATCGGCGATGGTGTGCGGCGCTGATGTGATTTATAAACTATTAGCCGGGCCCGGGTAATGGCCGCGAGACCACGGCGGTAATAGCCCATCACGGGTCAAGTGGGGTAAGGAAGTTTGCTTAAAGACTTTATGTAACGAGTTAACAGGACGCAACTGATTTTGGAAGCTAAAATTTCACTTAATTGCTCATAATTATGTATTTGTTACTACACATCTAGAAACTTTACTATGCTCTCTTTTAACGTTTATTTTAGGACCAGCAACAGATACCTATATAAACATCAAAATATATCGAATCAAAAGATAGTTATGGAATATTTTGAGTAGATATTTGACAAGAATTTTGTCTGTTTAATGAACCTGAAAGTGTCTGAAATTCCTCTCGTTATTGCCTCAAGGTTATTACTTCCATTTAAATATGTTTCGTGTAGTGTGGCGAGATGACGACGGGAGGCGACAGGTGGTGACGACCTTCACTGACCTACAACTTGTTCAAGGGCAGAAATAATTATTGAATGTCTCTGTTTAGAGTTACGCGAACGACTAATTATCGAACTATAATATATTATGAACATTAAATAGGGTGAATTGAGAGCAGGTTTCACTGTAAAAACTTACTCTCGACAAGATAGTGGAAATGGAACGATTTTGATATTATGATTCCTCTTATGTAGATCACTTCTATCAGTTCCGATATTTAATGCGTTTGAAAACAACGACTTGCAAGTTCTAGTTCCATCAGACCACAAATACGCACTTTACTAATCGACGTTTACTTTGTCTATCCTTTTGAACTAAAACTGTACGGGAGAGATACAAGTAAATGTTATTAAGTGATTAAACATCGGCCTTCAGCGCTGGTCCCGGCGGACCGCGCCGCGGGCCCCTTAATGGATTGAAGCCGTGGGGCCCGAGCGGACGCGGATATACGGGGTCATTACTGGAGTACGTACGGGCTCACTGCCAAGTGGACGCGTGAGAGACGAGGCTAGAGTAGGCTATTTAGGCTTACAAATAACGACAACAACCTTATTTGGTATGAAGGAGGCGGAGCGGCGCGGAGTGCTACGTTTAAAGAATACAGTTGGCACGTCAGCATCAATTCTAATTTTGTTGGTCAGAGTCCAATGTTCTCACAATAAAAATATACTTACTAATGGTTACTATATTTCTAATTTTTAAATAATTATATATTTTTATACTGTATATTATGAAAAGAAACGTTTTGGAAAATCTCACGATGCGTTCCGTTGCCGATAACCGCGGTCATTCTTCAGAAGAGTTCGTCTTGTTAGCCAAAAAAAAGTTACAAGTTCTCCCAAAGGGCCGCTGAAAGACTACACAGAAAAAATATTCTACCTCAACGTGAAACCTATGAACATAGTTACACTAAAGGTAAGTTGGAACATTTTTTCTTACATTCGTAGCCTTTTGGTGCGGGATAAACATCATGCTTTTACTCTATAAAACATCCCGAGTCCGCGTTGTTCTATGCTCTAAATGGTAATTTAGGTGAATACATGATTTTTATCACACACACATAAACTTTTATCGTGGAAAACTCACACAGGCACTCGGTTAAACGAAAGTAAGTAGGTATATTACGAGTATTATGACTTATTATTCTAGTGAAAAACGGTCACTGAAATGCATATACATTATACATGTTATTTAACTTGTTATTTTGCTAAACATTATTTCTTCATTCAGATCTAAAGTGATTTTACAATGCGGAAAAAGAAGCCATTTGCTTTACAGGCGCCACTTTTATATATTTTCTGATGATAAAGCAGTTATTTTTCTTTAGCGAGGGTGGGTGAGGGCTTGCAACATTAAATTCATTTAGTTAGTATGTTTTTTATTATATTTAAAATACTTTATACATTTTATGAACATACATAAATACTTACATATTTTGAATATTAATATCATTTTATTGCACAGAAATCATTTATATTTTTTTGATAAATTAGCAATTGTCTTTTTGCAAACATTATATTGAAACTAATAGTTTTTAATAGTTATATTTTTAAAAAACTTTTTTTTATTCCGTGTTTTAATAATCTTAGTTTGTGATGACCCTACATCATGTAAACGTTATTTGTTGACGCAAAGTTATGGGTCACTGTCCAAATATTTTGGCGTTTGTCAAAAGAGTTTTCCGTTCAAGGAGATTTGTGGAAACTTTTTTGTAGAAATGAGGTTAGCAATTAAAAGTTTACAGCTTATAAGTTTGTATTTGTCAGGTTTCCGTATACTTTGCATTTATAATCCGTAAGTAATGTTAGACATTTTAATTAATTCTATTCTACATAGAAATCAATTTCTCCTTACGCAATATAAATAAAATGGATCATTACCTTCATTGCCAAAATGAATTAAATTTTTAACTATAAATAATTTAGCGCTTACTAAAATAATCAGTGAATGTGAAGTACATAAACCAGTCAGACTCCAGTCTAAGTGAGCGCGTGCCATTCAAAAGACAGCAATAAAATGTAATTTGCGGCACTAAAGCGTCGTCGTCCAAAAAGTTTTATCTAACAAGATGGCGGACGGAATGCAGTTCCAACAATTTGCTAACAAAGTGCTGCTGAAATCAAGTTAATTATACCTCGCTGTGGACGCGCGCCGGAGCCTGGCGGGACTACTGCTGGCTTCAGCTCAGAGGAACATCCTACTTGTATGCAATATAATATATGTTGAACAACTGATATGATGTATGAAAGCTTTACATGCGTATTTTAAACAAATACTATGTTTAAAGTTTTTTCATAGGGAGATATTTTCAACCGTAGTATTTTGCTTTTATCAAAATAATGCTGTACCTACACCAATAAAAAAATATGTAAATAATAACCCAAAAATACCCATCGGTAAAATAATAGCAACGTAGTGCCCAGTGTGGCGGCATTCATGCTGGACTAGTGTTGGCACGGTGGCAGTGCAAGCTAGGCGAGCGGCGCGCCCTACGAATTATCTGTCGAGTTAAGATAACTAGTTCCGAGGCAGGAGCCGGCATTGCGCAGACTTCAGCAGCACTTTACTCGCCTTTTTATGTGAAGTGAGTCCTGGCTGATCATCGCCGGCATAAACATTAGTTGCCTTTTATTTTACACAAACGAATATGTAAGACCGAGTTTGTAAATAGGTTTCAATGAAAATTGCCAACAACCAGCAACCTTTTATCAGTTTGCGATAATGACGAAAAGTACCAAATAGTTTTTTTATTGTAAATAAATATCTTCGACTCTAAGTTTTATTTATCTGGAGAAATGAAAACCTATTTACGTCACATGTTTGGCTCTATTTAGGGCAAGATTAAAATTGCCAGTGTGGAAAATTTGGCTAACCCAGACATAATATAATATATAAAGTAGAATTTCAACTTTATAAGACAATTTTTTATAGTGCGTCGTGATATTGTGTCTTAAAATAACTCACTACATTTGATAAACTAACCTAGGAGCTATATGTAACTCTTTTTCAATCAAAGCCTATGTTTAATATTTTTTTGTTACAGGGAATCCACAATTCCAATAAACCACCGTAAAAAAAACTGAATAAAAGGTGATCAGGCAAGAACCGGAAGGTCTGAGTTCTGAGTACATCGCCGAGGCGCGAAGCCGTATGGACCGTGAGGGGAAATCCCCTTTTTTACTCTCAACGTAATGAGGGTTTACAGGAAAACTGGTTTTTGGGGTCAGCGCGGGAAGAAATTGGGGCTTTGGACGTGCGAAGATGCTTTTATGTAAACATATGTGTGTGGGTGTTGGCAATATTACAGAGAGTGTTGAGTGTTTGATTCGAATTCTGGGTATAAGCGATTAGTTGTGCTATAGTGTGAAGTATACAATCTTTGGTAGAAAAAACTTTGTTAAAGCTAATTTATAGAACTTTACGCTATAGAACGTTTACAAAATATTGCAAGGCTCATGATAACGATAACTCACGAGTCTCACAACTAGTAGCTACTACGGCGTAGCAGCCGTAGCACGTAGCGGCTACGGCGTAGCACGTGTCGTAGCGGACAGCTGCTACGCGCGCGGCGGTCTAACGGGTAACGAACTGAGATTTTTAACGTTTCTCGAGTGCCACTCACGTTGGATACATTTCTCCACTTCACTTCCTGTATTGAACTTTGTTCTCAAAGTTTTCTTAAAAGATAAATTGCACAGACTAAAACACTATATTTCTTTAATGAAACAAATGATAATGTTCCCAATAATTTCCCAATATTGAGATAACCAACGATCCCTAGACAGCGTAAATTCCTTTCAAATTGAAACCACCCGCCACATTATCGCTAACATTTTTAAAGTAAAGTTGACGTGAGATATTAAGCGGAGAATAAGTGGCCGCCGCCGTGTGATGGAGCGTCGTGTTCAATGAATGTCGGGAGTCGCCTCGTCATGCGCGCCGGCTAACATTGCTTTCTAGGAAAATCTAATACTTATCGTGGCTTCTATAAGTATAGATAAAAGCAGTTATCTTGACTTCAATATAGATCAGCTGCGACATTCGTCAGAAAAATATTGCTATGAAGGCATTGCGTTCATAGCTATACTGTTTACATATCAATTTAATTTATCGCAACAACGCAACATCCCCAATATAAAATAATATGTGTATGCGTACATATAACAACAAATCTAAGTATACACAGTTGTACGAACATAATATATTATACAGCGCAGTATCGTTTTCAATAGCCAAAATCTGTGAAATAACTATCGCTAAATATGTAATGTACTTTGTTTGAAATTTAAAGTCAACTCTAAAAGAAAACAAAGCACTTATAAGTACTTTTCAGTGTCCGAAGATAACCAGCAAGAGCAGTCTGGACTCAGGCGGGTTATTCCAGCTTACGAAAAGCCACGTTTCGGATCGCTTTTTCACTAACCTCGACTATATCTCATTACATGAACCGTACCAATTTCATAGAAGCGTCCATTATTTGTATTTTTGTCAAGTGAGAGTGGCCCTCTAGTAGCCGTGCACTCGGGCGGACAACATTGCGAGTGACACCGCTAGCTACAGATTTACTGCTCCGTGCTACACTCTGTGAGGGAG
This sequence comes from Plutella xylostella, assembly GCF_932276165.1. Classification (NCBI taxonomy): domain Eukaryota; kingdom Metazoa; phylum Arthropoda; class Insecta; order Lepidoptera; family Plutellidae; genus Plutella; species Plutella xylostella. Next base: position 360,895 of record NC_063984.1, on the reverse strand, counting down.
TCACTGCTCTGATCCTGCCCGACTTACAGTTGTTCTGAAAGTTTTGTAACGCATTTGTTTGCGATATGAGCAGTCACAGTTCAAGGCTTTAAATAAGAAAAGCGTTAGGTTAATGTGGTTTATCAATTGCAAGTAATCTAGGGCTATTCCAGGTACTGAAATTGTTGTATATATTATGGTTTAGATACGGAAAGGAGGCCAACAAGCCACACAGATACCACGATCACTTCTAGAGCGTAGCTCGGGCACCGCTCGGGCTTAAGTCAGTTGTCAATGATATCGCAACTCCGTCCACAGTGTAGTACACCCCCCCCCCCCTCCTCTGCCCCCCCTACATGAAACCCTCAAGTCTTTCACTCCGCTAGTTTCAATCGCGAAATCTAAAGGCCTTATCATACTCCAATTCGTTGAGCATTTGGTCGGATTCTTTCTTCTTCAACTACTGCACATTATATCGAGTCTCTCGGGCGTTTTACGTGTCAGAGGATGTTCAACTCAGTTACCGTGATATAAGAATCACGGGCGCAGCTGTCTGCTTCAATTTAGTGACTAAGTAAAAGTGAATAAGGTGTATTTGTTACTTTGTTGTAGAGGGACGGAGTCTAAAAGCCTGTCCGCTCCGGCCGGGCCGAGGCGCGGGACTAATGTCCACTTACACCGTCCTGTTCTCCTCGGCGTTGCAAATGTACAAAGGATGGAAATGAAGATAGTCAGTTTAAACAATATGGGTGCTTTGCATTGTGAGATTTGAATAATTTTACTTCGTAGCATCACTTAGTTTTTAATACTGCTACAAGTAAAATTGTTCAAGCTGTAACAAGTACGTGTGTGAGTGTGTTCATAAAATCAATAAAAGAAAGTAGTGAGTTTACAAATACGAAGTTTATTTGTTGCTACCCATTACCCTACATCACTTTATCCGACCAATCCACATCAAATAAGTGAAGATATCGAATAGCTCTATTTGCAAAGGCGAACTTAGCATTCCGGGCGCACGCACGCGTATATTGATGACTCGCAACTGCAACTCACGCCGAGGGAGCGACTGAGACGTTTTTACTCACTCACTTTATAAATAAATCACCGGCCTATCGCCCCCGCTGCCGGGCCACTCCTCACTTATTCAGTGCATGTCGATCCTATCTTTGTATACAATTTTATATTCAATATATGGGATCACATCCAAGTCATGAATTTGGAATAAACCCGCATGACCTTGCCTTAGTTTGCAGTTTTAGGAATTTATCTGTATTTGAATAAATTGAAGAATTGTTTATCAAGCAAGAAGCGCATGATAGAGTTTTATTAAAAATGAATCTAATACTTTATCATTTCTTTTCACTTCTGTAAGATCCAAGTTGAGGAGGGTGGGTTTAGAAATCCTCAAAGTATATTTTTTAACTCAAGTAATTAGTTGAAAGCTCGTTTGAAGGCAGGCACTACCAGGAACTCATAAAGAAACCACGACCTAGTTCAATCTTACTCACTGTGCGCTTTTCACTAGCTTTCACATTTAACCGAGGTCTATATTTCATTCATGTTACACCAATCAATGTTTCAAAGGCAACATTAATAATAATTAAATCAGCTGAGTATAGGTATTTTAACATCATCTAGTTAAAATTTTACAATCATAGTGCCTTATTTGTAATGTCTGTATTAGCAAAAACCAAATACTTACGAGCAGATCTGTAATACCTCACTTATAGTCATAAGCTACCAGGCTACTACGAGGCCAGAGCAAGTCGCGACGGACTCTGCCCTCGTCACACTGCACCGTCAATAATTGAATACGCGGCGTGCATGACTTATTGTACGCACGGCTGATCGGTGTATGTGCCTCCTCATGTGGAAAATTCGCTTCCTTACTTCACAGCAACCGAGTTCAATGTTAGCGCGAATTTGTGACTCTTCAGTGCGTCTGGCCGCCTGGTACAAATTGCTCTTAGAATTCAAAGTTACGTACAACGTACAACTAAACCAGGTGTTTCCGGGAAACGTTTGAGCCAAAAAAGTTGCAGACGAATGAATTCTGTTAAGTTTGTACGAAATAGTATATTTAAGTCAATAGCAGCTGTATATGTATTTTCGTTCAATTACCCGCTTTGTCCCAATATTCAAAGCTCTCGGCGTGGGGCGTGTGTGCAAAGTAAACGCAGTTATTATTTTTAGATATGGAAGGTTAGAGACAGGTCGGCGCCTCGCGATCAGTGTTTGTTCTTGTATTATCATCGGAATTGGCCTAATATGACGCGCGTGAGTGCTCCACAAACACTCGATATGTTTGTTCAAGTGATATTAGGAAAAGGAAAGAGTACCTATATTATATAGCTGATTTAGTAACTTCCTCGTAAAGTTAGTCCGAAAAAGTATGAATTTCATTCGTTATCTATAAGATGGTTTTTCCGAGTGAGTCGGTGTGATGTTCAAATTAATAGCGGATAATGAGCGAGCGGCTGGCCCCGCGCCAGCCCGGCCGCCCTGACAGCTGTGACGTCACCTCCGCCCCGCATTCCGATTCTATTCCATATCTCCGCTTCACCCCGATGCATAATATCAATTTTACTTCGTTATTAATTCAAAATCATTATTCAGCCTTCTAATTAATTCGCGTTCGATTCCGATTCATTCATTTTCTGGTTCGTTAATCACCCCGTTTATTAGCGAGACGCGAACGTTCCGATTTCAAATTCCTCCGTTTAATTTAATATAATAGTAATCGTGAATCCGATATTCAATGATTACGAGTCTATGCAAAAGGTTCAAAAGAACGTTGGCCGCGCTCCAAGCGCGCTGCGGCTAAGTGCCGCGATCACGCGATATGGGGGATACGCGGAAATCGAAAATCGATGCGATAAAACTTTTATTTGATGACCAATTTGAATAGACTTAAAACGGCGATCGGGAATTTTCATATTCGAATTCGCTTGTGGATTTTATACCTGAGAGTAGTGAGGCGGCCGGGAGCGAGCGTGTGGCGACGAAATGCGCCTCGAAACGAGAATCTGATTTACTTTCGTCCACTACAAGGTTTCCCGGAATACTCTCAATAGGATTTCATCTCTGTGACGCAACGTTTGAAGCGAAGTACCTCGAGGTGTCCGCCGATCGTTATGCATCGACACAATTGCAAACATATTCTCGGCATTGTGTGGTCGCCGCACAAAGCGGACTATGCACTTGAATGATCTTTGTGTGATTACAATAGTGTGTAACTCGGGGACAATGGCGACACCGGGCGCGGTGATTGGTCGAGGCGTGTAGTCGCGTCGTGTCTGCGAGTGGCTGCGTGGTGTCTGCGGCCCCGGTGCGGCGTGGCGCGGGGTGCGCGGTGTGTGGTGTAATGGCGCGGGTGCTGCGACAGCGCGCTGGCGACGTTCCAGCGGCGGCCGCACGCGACGCTACAGGAATCAATACCGACCCGCACAAAAACTGCCGGCGAGTCGACCCACCGCCGCAAACACGGCTCGCTGCAGGAGTAGGTCGGAACAAACTTGACGTTGTCAAAAACAGTAAACTAGGGCCTGCTCGAAGTTGGCTCCAGTGAGGAGGAAGGCGCGTGTGCATGAACATCGCTCGTTACAAACTTGACCGTCCAGATTGATCATGAACCGGCGGCGCAGTTCATCCGACTGCGCTGCGGCTGACGAGAGATCTAATTAGTTCCGAGGTATGCCGGCGCTCGCGGCGCCATCGATGCGGACACCAAATTTCGGACGACAGTTCCGCTCACAAGTTGGCGGAACTTCGCCGGAGATCAGGGGGGGGGGAGCCGGGAACAAATAGTTGGGGAAAAACTTACGCGTGGCTTCCTCCTGCAGGAAGTTGTTAAATCACAGCTCGAGAGCGGATCAATGAGATTATCGCTATCGAGGCGGTAATTAGCGGGCATTCACTCGCCCCGCCGCCCCCGCTCCGCCCCCGCCTCGCCCCCGCCGAGCACCAACTTGTGTTGTGAAAAATTCTGCACAGACTCAATTATCGGCTGCACTAAGTGGCGCAAAGCGTTGATAGTTTCACTATTGGAAAATTTGCATTAAAAGAGCTATTATTGGCTGCCGTTACAACACTTTGGCTCGCTGAAAAGAATCAAACGGAGAGTTGTGGAAACTTTTATTACTTTATTTTGGTGATTTTTTCTCCCTAATTCTCATCGTTAAGTTTTTATGTGAAACGTAGTTTATAGAGCAAAGCTTAGTAAAGTTAGAGCGGTATATGTAAGGTATCTACTGGTGCACATAGATAGTGCCACGGCGCGGCGACTCTGGGAGTGCGGTACAGTTATAATTAGCGCTGCTTTATGAAAAGGATCGCTTAATGCTTGTTGTTGCTGTTTTTAGTTTTGTTACAGCTTGTTTACGTCATAAAAAGTTTTAATTTATTAAGTGCTACTCGTACAAAGTTAGTACTTTTGTACAGTAAATACAAGATAATACTTTTACTAAATCTGCCTTGCAAGTATTTTAAGTTTTTCTCATTGCTCTCACTTCGTATTACACCACTTCATCATAAAGGTGCAAATTATCATCGGACGACGACGCGGCGTGTCGCAACGACACCAGTGGTTTCTATGTATTTCTATGGGATTATTTTTCGTCGGAATCTACATATTTGTCGTCGTGTGCCGCGACGACACGTGGTGGCCGCAGCGGCGTGTCGCGTCGTCGCTCACTAATCACTCGCAGGTGATCACATTACTAGCCCTGTCCGAGTGAAGCGAGCCGCCATTCAGACCTAGCTACGGGTATAATTGGTTGCGAGATTATCTCATGCTAATTTGTATAATGAATAATAGCATTGAATACGTGTAAATAGACGTATAACTATGTGGTCATTGGTTATTGATAGATCAATAGTAACGATAATGGATAAAACTCGGTGTAATAACAATAAGTTAATAAGCTGTTTGACTAAATAATTGACGAGTGATTTTCAATTCATCATCAAATTGGGAAAAATATTTTGATATAAATAGTGTTACTATGTAAATAAAATAAATAAAATAATACTATGTAATGAATATCCAAATAGCACTGAAATCTTTACGTACATGAAAGAACCTTCATAGATATAATATGAACCTTTACCTAGCAGGGACCAGATGGAAGTTATTAGCACAAAAGGTCCGATGTAATCGCTAGATAAATACGGAGAAGGGTGGACTTAGCCCCGACTTGGCTTAACAGCCAGGACCGACCTAATAGGGCACACACAGATCAAGGCTTTACTCTAAATATTGGAAAACTAAAACTAGTCCGTGCCTGGATTGGATATTCTAGTTTATTTGAGGATTATCCCGTGTTAATTAGATTGGTTAAAATTAGCATTTTAACTTTAAATGAACACGAATGTTAGTAATTAACGCGATCAATTTGACGCGAGTTATTTCTATAATGAAATTAAGGCCGCGCTGTTAATTATTATGATTCGATAACGCCTTTTGAAGAACACCGGCTATACTCGTATCATTCGGAATAAGCAAGCGTAGAACGGATGCCACATACGAAATATGCTAGAGAATTTTGAAGTTTCATATATCTAGGAGAGTATATCCTGTATGTACTGACCGTGATCCTCTTGAGCTGCCTCTTGCCCTTGTACCAGGAGAGCAGCGCGGGCGGGCGGCTGCCGGCGGACTCGCAGGCCACCTCGTAGCGCCGCTCCGCCGTCAGAGACTCCTCCTCGCCTAGTGACGACGGCTTCTTGATCTCCACTGTCAGTGGACGCACTGGGGGAGAATGGGGGATAGATTATAAAATCTACATCGTAGATGTTCAGCAATGTGGTTGAAATTCGCCATTGACTGACGGATAAAGGTCAATTCTAAACACCACTTTTAGGTGTAGGTATCGATAAGATAACGCAAATTTCTTGCACCATCAACTGTTAACATCACTCATTTATAGTGCTCGGTGGGTGATTAAATACTTAAGTAATCTTCTGAACTTCCTCTCTTACGAACACTTATGGCAAAAAAAACATAACTTTTAGTAGAAAACACTCACAGAACATATCCAACACAAGTGACACCTCCCGGGGCGGCACGAGCTGCGAGTTGGCGGCCTGGCACGTGAACACGGCGGCGTAGTCGGCGCGAGACACGGCGGGCCACAGCAGCCGGTTCTCGATCACGTCGCCCGTATTGTGCTCGTACTCCTCGTCCACTAGTACCCCGTTGACGAGCCAGCGGACTGAGGGCTCGGGGCGGCCTGCGGGAGATGGGGTTTGGTTAGAAGATGACTGGACTGCTAGCCTAGCACGGGGCGCGAGCGTTAAGACGTGACAAAAATTCTCCGCCGCGCTCGCTGTCAAGGCTGCGCGATATAAGTGGTGACGTCATGATATGCGCGTCTTGCGCCCCGTGCTTGCGCACTTAAGAGAAACAATTAATGTCTGTTTATTATATCATACGCCTTTTTTGTATAAGACTGCGTTACTACTCGGTGTTCACCGGGTAGTAACGCAGCGAGCCGTTCGGCTCACCGAGTCACCGAGTGCTCAGTCGTTAGTTAAGGCGTTAGTAACACTTCATATTACGTTCAAAGGTTTAAAAAACCTGTGGAAATATACGTTGCTAACTCACTCGGTTGAAAACAGTTTGCCTACTAGGAACGCAGCCTAAAGAGTAGGTTTTTGTTGCAAAATGAATAAAGTTGTGTGTCACCCTGTCGGACAATACCCTTTTTGGACCGAAAACTAATAATGCCCGGAGCAGCACGATCTTTTGTAGTCATCTGCTGAATTCCCTAACAAATCATAAAGTTGTCGAACTCAAAAGATGAAACTTTTCCGAAACACAACACATAATTTATGTGCAGCGGTGCCCTGCGGCGGAAGACGCCTATAAAGGTGAACAATGTAGTTTGTTCACATGCACTTTTATAAGCTCATAAATATTTAATATGCAATTATTACCCCGTTATCGTTCTACCGAGAATTATTGCCAGACGTGAGGAATATATTCTAAGAACAGGGAAGCAATAATGTCCGCAAAATAAAATATTGATGCCGGGAATATTATGTGATAAAACATGTTCCGCAGCGCAGGACATCGCCGTAATATCAATGTGGATGAGACAATGCACGGGTTATGGCGCCTGACTCCGCATCTCCCGGCTCTGCATTAAACTTGCATTTTATCACAATGTAGGATAAAGCCCTGACGCAACGGGGACTAACAGCATCCCGTCCAAACGTCATAAAGCGAACAGTGTTGCTCTCCTCGTATCAGATCCCCCTCGCCGACTCCCTGTAAAACTCAAACAGACCGCTCACAGGGAATTTCCAATAGATCTGACGGAAAACATTCCAATTGGAAGCTCTCGGAGTCTAAACAGGACATCAGTCCCGAGGACCTCCGTCGCAGTGTTTGTGCACAAACAACCGCCACCTTTGTCCGCCGTGGCCCGGACCCGGGCCCTTTCACCGAATTCAATCGTTTCCAACATAAAGCAAAGAATCTAAACCAATTTAATTTCCCATTTCATTGACTCCAGCTGCGTGGGCTGCTGCTCCTATTTATTTATTCCCGTGCGTGTTGTATAAACATTTGCGAGTGTATGTTTTATGACAGGCTACTCACTGCGGGGCGCCCATAACAAGATTCCTCCATTCATGTTTCATAAGAACCGGGTCACCGAGCGAGCTTGTTGCAATTCTGAAAGCGACGCCCCAAATCTATTTACTGCTTTTATTGGATATTCAAAATAGGTTTCTAAATCAAAGGTCGTAGCGAGCGAGGGGAGCGGGGCGCGGGGCGAGGGGGCGGGGGGCGAGTGCTTCCGCACCGCTTGTTGTTTTGCTTGTTTTTCTCAAGAAAAACAACCTTTTCCCCCGTTACACTGAAATTTGGTGTTTGCAACGCAAAACAGGCTTTGACATATAATTAAGCTTAATTTCAGAATTATTTGTTCGAAGATAAGAGTGAAAATAATTATTTAGACACCACAAGCTAATGGATACCCTGTTAAACAAATGGTCCAGGTGTATGTGGAATTAGCTGGATGAGTCGGGAGCGAGTGAGGCGAGCAACAGGCCCGCGGCACGCGTCGGAACAATTTGCGTTGAAGAATGCCCGGAAGCGGCGGCGGCGGCGGCGGCTGTAAGCCCTGTCATTAGGCGGGCATCTGCGTTCACGAGAATTGAATTTATTTTTTTATCTAGCGCCGTATTTTTAGGTAATACGCTTCAATCAATTTCTCGATTATGCAAATTCGGGGTCCCGTCGATTTAAATTTTGTTTGAAGAGACGCACTAAATCTGATAAAGTTCGCTTTGCTTGTCGCGATGACTTCGGCCCGGGACAATAACGACTTCTTCTGTCCAGTGTCTGGTGTCAGTCCGGAAGAGCGTCGTTGATGGAGCGATGGTGTCTCTTAGTTAGATAAAAGCGGTCCTGTGTTCCCTGCTGTGGGGTATTAGTAACAAAAAATACTATTTATTGTCAAATGAGCAAAAACTGAAAGTAGGTATATTTTTATGTAATCACTTCTATTTCTGACCTACCTACCTGTACCTACACCTGACTCATTCGAATGGAACCTTATGCATAACCCCCAAGTTCTAAACTTGCTTCATTTCCATCCACTGGTCCACTGTGGATTGGAGGGTTCCCACAGATAGGAGTGCTAAATCTATATGCATACGATGTGCAGGTTTCCTTGCCATCCCTACTCATCCCTACATTAGTGCATGTCAGGGCCGGGATTTGAACAAGCATCTCTGACGTGAGAAGCGGGCGCTTACCCGACTGAGCTACCACCGCTCCGCAATCCAATCCCTTATTACTCACACCGAGCAAAGTACATTCACAACCAGGATTTATAGAATGTCTTTCAAAACAGAACGCAGTTTTGCGACTGCGGCTGAAGTTTTCTATGTAATAAAGTATCGCATACACTCCGGGAGATAAAAGCGTTTCTCTGTAGCACACACACTCTCTCACACACACACACACACACACACACACACACACACACACACACACACACATACACGTATTGAATCGGCAAACAACTCGCGAAAACAACGCAATCTTTCGAACGCGAGTCGATCGTACTACGCGACCGAAAAAAAACATTACTCAATCGGGACTGCTAACACGTGCAGCATAGAGGTCGTTTTCCGTTGACTGCACAGTACAGCAACATCGGCGAGGCGACACGTCGAGTGGCGCGAAACACATACGTCATAAATTATTAAAATGTGAAAGTGTGTTTTTTTGTTTATCCTATCCAGCTATAGCGGAGCAACCTGTATGATACGATTTTGGTATCTACTACTTATTTTCTCAGAAATGTCTCCCAATATTACCACAGAATAACTTTAAAAGTCTATGAGACAATGGTGGACAAAAGCTAGTAGTTGATAAGGAGGCACGCTGTACATTCAGTTTCCTATGATCTGTGCCGTGGATGTGAAGCGGTTTCCGATATAATGGGGGATGAGCCGGCGTCCATACTCACGACTCTCACGAGTGTTATTGCTCGGCTTTTGTTACTGTGTTGACTGTTTTTGTAGCGACTTGAAAAACAACATGTTGTCCTGTTTGTTCGATGTTGAGTTGAAAAAATATATCGAATAGCTTTTATATTTTGCTTTGAGTTTTAGATGAAACTAATACCGGGACGGCAGGAAGTGCCTGAGGGATTACATTTGAACGTCGATAGCAATACGTTTTAAATGTCTGAGTACTATATGGTGTATAAGTGTAGTACAGGTACTGTACGGTTTCTTAATACAAAGATAAGTAGGTACCTACTGATATTTTATCAAACTGAGTGATATTTCTAATCACCCTGCCTTTCTTATATCCCTGGTTTCAGCACCTGCCCACGAGGATCCTGCACCATGCACCAGGCTCACTGGCATATTTTGCATATAATACAAGTTCTAAACTCCATCCACCTATCAAGGACCCTGCAGTTCCAGTATGTTCACAGGAATATAACCCCTATCCCTACACGTCAAGGTGTGAAGTGCACGTACCTCCAAGCACCCTGCAGGTGAGCAGCACGTCGTCGCCCTCCTCATGCGGGCCCAGCGTGGTGGCGTTGATGACGCGGCCCCAGCGGTCCACCACCACCGGCCGCTCCGGGGGCACTGGAACAAACACGGTGATGTAGCTACTTAAATTATGTTATTAGTGGTAATACGGGGGGACATCTTAAGCTGCGTACAGACCGGCCCAACGAACGCCCAACGATGGATATTTATCATACATAATACAGGGGAGATTGCAGTAACGAAGGTCAACGAAACCCTCGTTGGCGTTCGTTTGGCCGGTCTGTACGCAGCTTTACACACGGCCATCCGAATACTGAGTAGGTAATGTGTGTATAATGTGGATATGGGTATCAAACAGCTGATATATCTACACAAAAACAGAGCAGCTTCAGCGGCTAGTACCTAATAATGGTTTGGGACCTACAATAAATACCTTTTCGTTCTGGATGTTTTTTTTTTCTTTCACAATCTACCTACTTTCATTTTTATTGTTCCCACGATAAAACGATTATTGCTGCTGATTTCCTTTTACTTTACCCTCTCATTTATAATTAAAAACCCTCGTAACAAACATTAAAACTACCTCTTTATCGAATCGATTTAGAAACCCTCCGAAGTTGAGGGTCGATGGCTGTTCGCGAAAAGGTTGGCCGTTAACAAAAAGTCAACAGAACATTATTAATATCAAAAGATAGTCGAAACTTTTGACTTTTCGGAGTGATTTGGTTGAACGGTGGGATCGGGGCTATTCAAACTTGACGGCAACACGGATTTCGGAAACTGACTAAGTGATTAGTTCTGGAAGGGACTTTAGATTTCGGTCTCGATTAAAATTAGGTACGTTTTATTGGCGTCCAGATATACAATCAAATTCAGCATATTTTGTCTCATATGCATAGATGATTGGATTAACCACTGCAGCTAAATTGAAGTGCAACAACAGAAACTCGTCAGTACAAAGGGCACAGACAAAGCCGGGCTCGGGGCGGCTCGGCGCGGCTCGGCTCCACCCGGCCGGGCGGCGCGGGTATCAATAGGGTGTAAAGCCGACGGTTATCGCGCGGCAATCGGCGCCATATTAATTACATCCAGGCGGCTGATTCTGGAACATCTGATGTTTTCACACAACTTCTTCACTTTACCCCGTGAACACGACTAATAAAATCACTTGTCGGGGACTGGTTTGTAACTATTGCGTACCCACTCCGCCACTATGCACACTATGCACATTGACTATGATACGAGACTCGAGATGTGCTAAATAAATTTAAATATTCGAATGTTTCGAAAGCGATTTATTAATATTTGTTCATCCGTAATCATTACCTAAATATAATTGTTTATATAGAGTTATATAAATTTTATCCGTTCGGAAATGGGCTTTGTCTCTGAAAAAAACCACCGACAGAAATATTTTACACAACACTGACGAAAAAACACCGACAAAACTCATTTAAAACACACAGTTAAACACATTTACACTGTAACAAGTTTTAGTATTCTGAAAGCGGCGATCGTTTTGTTTCTGAATTAATATTTCAATGATGGCCGCGGCGATAAGCGGCAAGTTTACAACTACAGATATCATCGAGTTTGCTCAACATGATACTCATTTTAATATCTTTGATCTTTCTCTAGAACCCCTTCGTTCGCGCCAACTTTGCTTCGGAATATAAAGTGACGTTCTTTAGTTTTATAGAGCTCATTATGTGCTCTTCGGGTACGTCAAACCGGGGGGTTGAAGCCTCCATTTGACACTCGCAGGAAAATGAACTATTTCAACGATGAATATTTATCACAAGGTTTGCTTATAACCGAGTTTTTGATAAACTTAAATATAAATATTAAATAAGCATAAGTACATGATACACTCGTGAGAGTCGTGAGCAATGAAACAGTTCCACTTGTCATTGTTGTTCCATATGTCACTGGAACTTTTTCATTGCTTGATGATTTTTTATATATACCTACTTTAACAAAATATCAAACATAATACCAAGTAGTTGAAACACAAATAATTCAGTTAACATTGAACAAGCGCTGGCATCCGAACTCCGGCGGTGTTGTGTTGACTCGCCCCTCAACTCCTCAGTGAAGCAGTTTGTTTGACACATACATCACTTACAGACCGCACCGTCGATTCAATTCCACTAAACACATTATAATGATTGATTGAAACAACCGATTCCAGGAATCGTACTCAAACCGATGTCTGTAACAAAATCATTTTACTGGAACAGCATTGATCTGTTTCGAATAATTTAGTAGAATGTAGGTACTTAGTGGGTGTACCGGAAAGTTCGCGCCGCCCGTCAACACTCGAGGAGGCTTCACTCGACACAAAGCTCGGAATCAGTTCGATTCCTGCCGGGTTCTTTGAGCAGTCTACATTCAGTACCGCTGCTGTACATAAGCCAGTGTGTCAAAACTTCGTGCCTATTGACAGGTGAATTTGATATGATGACAACGTGATTCTAAAGACGCCACCGCCGTCTCGATATGTGAACAATATGCTCGTGGTATTGTTGAAGCAGATTGTATTGGAAACTGTATGTATGATTGACAAGTGAGAATACATTAGTAGGTATTTATATTTCAGTTTCGATAACTCTAAAGTGTGGTAGTTACTTTCATTCGATATAATATTAATGTTATTTGAAGACATCTCACACAGGGCCATCGGACCACAAACTAGGCAGGAAACTGTTATATAAGAAGGTATCGGACAGCTGACATATCTACATAGATAGATACATATTATAATATGTATATTAACACCCAATACCCGAATTTAAAAATCGTTTAAGATTTGCAAAAATAATAAATAAAAAATAATAATATTTCACTCCAGGTAAATACCCATAAGCTTTTGATGTTGTAGCTAGCGTACAATTCAGCCGTTATCACAGTTCCGAGAAGTTTTTCAATGCTACGTCATATTGAATATTCAACATAATTTGCTTGATTTTTTTGACAAATTAAAGTACCTAAGATAATTCAGGTTAGACAGATACCTACTATTTAATTAAAGCAATGCAAATACATACTAATATAACGTTGTCATTAAATCTGTTTACTCATTACGTGTATATAATGTATATGTATGTATGTATGTACATGATGTCATCAAAGCGAGCGCCATTCGAGCTTGACGCGTCACGGGAGAGGCGGCCATTACTGTAATACGATGTCTAAATAACGTGATTAACATCTGGCCGTACCTGCCTGCACTACGACATTCGATAGTAGGTATAGGTACTTTGCCCACACTACACGTAATAAAAGCATTATTATTCTAGGACAAATACGAGGCTTATCGAAAACTCAAAATGAAGTAAGTAATTCTTAATTAAATATTTTAATAGTTAAAAGCATTCTTGGTTATTTTGTCCGATTTGGTCGTTATTTGCCAGGTTTTAACCAATGCTTTACGGTATATATACGGTCCTTAAGAAGCATGTATTTGACAGTAGGACATTAATTTCAACTTTCTAAATGCATAATAATGTAAATGGCGTCCGGAGCAGGAACCATGTCTAATAGAAACCGGCGGATCTCAAACAAATTTACATTCCTTCTGGCATTCCACTGAAGTTTTCTATACGAAACCTTCACATAAATATAATATAGGTTTTCCTTTGAAAGGGTTCTGGGTAGTAATAAAGTAGGGCCGGCGGGCTACTATTATGTTAGGCTCACATCGCTCTATTAGTAATTCAAAGATGTTTTTGTTCGCTATGTGAGCGTACCTACGAGCACCTCCACTTAACTTTACAAATGTCCGAAATTTGCTCGTGAATATTGCGGTCGTGAGCGACGGGCGGTGGATCGAAAAATGCAAAGTGGGAAGTTTCATATTTACCAGTTGCAGAATAGCAGCGTTTTGCAATAAAAATATTACAAAGCTTCCAGTTTAGTTAAGTACATTACGTATTTACTCTTTAATGGATTGCAGCGTCAAATAGGATGTTTTTTTCTGTTTGACCGGTTGGTTTATATTATATTATCTGCATCTTCTGTCTTATTGCTAAAGCTAAAAAAAAAGAAATTAGTAATATATTGCGTGACGTTACGTAGGTATGGTACATTATGCCAATTCTATTATTGAAGGATAATGTGAAAACTACCGCAGCTCATACTTTTTACTGCGTGATTTTTCAGTGTGTGGTTATAACCTTATTTTCATTGAAACAAAATATACCTATACGACATACCTCTATTCCAACATACCTACATGGAAAAAAAAGATAGTTTTAAACAAGAATCAAGGAAGTCACAAGAGGGCACGCGCGCAACAGACGTGTAACAAACCGTGTAACATGATACGATACGTTCCGGAGAGAGTTACAGTAACTTATTTATGCTTGTACTATTCGCTCATACTGCCATCTCTGCAATATACTCTGACAAAATACCTAGGTAAAAGCATTGAATCCACCCTTTGTACTTATTTATATATTTGTACAATACAGAATTAAATAAAAGCGTGTTTAGATAATGTCAGCAGTACAAAATATAGACGTAGACAGGTAAGTTTATTATGTGAAATTCAATTGGTCATTAGTTGATATAACATGAACGAAGACATATGATTAAATTATATATTTTAAAGTCAGAAAAAGAATAATACTTTTAAACAGATTGAATTTTTATCAAAGGAATTTTGACACATAGAAAAAAAATAAGACTGGGATTTGGAAACCCGATCGGCTACTCGCTACGGTGATGTGTATAAAAACAGTTGAGCATCGCGCGTGGCGGCGCGCGGCGTAACGAACCGCGCAACGTCGCGCGCCCGCCGAGACCCGCGCGACTGCCACTCGATACATAACGCAACACTCACTTTTTACTCGCTTGTGTGTTAAGCTGGGTCCACATTTGTATAATTTAGCCGGTTCAGATGTCCGTGTGGCCTTGGTCATGATCAGTACAGCGCTAGTTTGGACGCAAATATTTTAATAAACGCCTAACTAGCGATTATGACACTCAATGAACCACGCATTGGAGAAAATTATATTAATATTTACCTGCATTTTGCTTTATTTTAAGTTACGACATCTGCTACCATCATCATCAGTCATACAATAAATTCACATTGCCAACAACGACTAAGAGCTTTCTGTTTTTACGATAGTTGTCTGAGTGCAGTGAGCTTATAGCATTATACGATCATGAATGAAACACCATAAAACACCACATTACTTTTTACACCACAAATAATATATGAAATTACACACCACCCCTTCACCATCCATAAACCATTTCCTCACACAAGAAACTCACATAAAACGTGAGCGGAACTGCTGGTTTATTATACAGAAACACAATACCGATGTTCATACATATGGAGATTACATAGGGCTAAATAACCAGGGAACGTCTCACTGCAATAAACACACAGTATTACGGATTTATCGATAAGCCTCACGTACACTGCTGGCTGAAATAGATAAGGATTCCACGAGATGAGGTAGAAATCAGCAATGGATATGTAGAATTATGTTCTAAGGAAGTGTGGCAATATCCGTATGAAAAAGGTCTGGCAAAATAAGTTTCTACTTTTTATTCGAAGATACTTCGATTCCCGTCAAAGTTCCGCGTGTGTGATGAAGTGGTGACGACGTGAATATATCACGTAAAATACCTACATGGTATTGTCAGTTGAATTGATTTACATAGTCAAAAGTCTCATAAAATAATTTGACAAGCATATTAAAATCAAAAGTTTAGGCAATAAATAATGATTTTAAGAGAGTGATTTATTTAAGTTACGTTGTTGGATTCGTGAATAAATAAATAAATAAAATAAAGAGGATTTCATTAATAATAATAAATAATAAATTTCTTTATTAGATTCGAAAAAGGGTACAAGTTAGTAAAACTAAGATCCCTAGCTCCCCCACTAGGATACCCTGTGTTGGGGGCGCCAGTCTCTTTCGTTCTTAATACATTGTAACAGTTAAATAAGGTATAAGTGAGACTTATCAAAGAAATAATAAATAAGCAATACTGTAGGTAACTTAGAGTTGTACATAGTTTTTGTATCTTATCATCTTAATTTATAGTTATTATTTGGTGTTTGTGTATGGGTTGTGTGTGTGTGTGTGTGTGTGTGTGTGTGAGTGTATATGTGTGTGCGAGTTACAGAGAGTGCGTGATGTGAGTATGTGAGAAGAGTTTGAATATGTTAGTGCATGTAAAGTATATGTAATGTAAGTTTGAGTTTGAGGGTGTGTTTATTACTGTGCGTGGGGATAATGAATTGAAAGATTCACTTTAGAGGAACAAGAATTCGTTCAGTTTGAAAATAATTAAGTCCTAATAACCACTTTTTCAGTTTTTTCTTGCAAGTGTATCTGGTGCAAGTCAAAATTTTTAGTTTTTTATCTGCAATACTATAGAGGAATGGTCCTCGGATGCATGGTGCACGCCTAGCAAAAGCTGTGCGCGTGTGAGGCACCAGCCATACATTTTGTCTTTTCCTTCTTGACAAAACATTTAATGTAAATAGAGCATTTCTATGGTACCTTAGGACAGTCGACAAAATGTATAGCTGCCTGACATTGAGCACTTCACAGTCATGGTACAAATGCTCGGTCGGATATCTAAAAGGCTTCCTATATGCCACCTTCAGAACGAAACGTTGAGCACGTTCAGCAGCTATCATGTAACTAACTCCAGCACCGCCCCACACTACTATGCAATACGTTAAGATAGATTGGACTAAAGCAGTATACGTAAGCCGGATAAGGTCTTTGTTAGCTATCATTTTAAGTTGCTTGAAGCAGAAGGTAAGTTTTCGTATCCGTCCTCGCACTGCCTCAATTTGTTTGTCCCAGACGAGTCTATCATCCAGCACCACACCCAGGTATTTTAAGTAGGAGACTCTTTCTAGTTGAGGGCAATTGCAAGGCGAACCGGCTCTGTCGCGGCTACATTGGTGGATTTTAATATTTATAGTTTTAGTAGGGGCTGTCCGCTCTGTTATGTGAAAAGCTAGGTATTTGGTCTTGGTAGCATTGAGTGTCAGCAGGTTACACTGAAGCCAAGTTGCAATCCGTCGCATACCCAATTCAGCTAAGGCAACGACATCTTCCCATGAGTGCCCATGAAATATAACAGCCGTGTCGTCAGCAAATGAAAATGTTGTAGCATTTGGGAGACTGATTTGGTTGAGGTCGTTGATGTAGAGGAGGAAAAGAGTTGGACCTAGCACACTGCCCTGTGGTACTCCAAAACCTATCGTTTTAAGTTCGCTGAAGGTGTTATTTATGCCGATTCTTTGCTTCCTATCCGAGAGGTATGATCTGAACCAGTCCAGTGCTAAACCTTGAATTCCATAGGATGCCATTTTTTTTAGTAGAATTGGTCGAGACACAGTGTCGAATGCCTTGGCGAGGTCAAGGAAGACGCCAACGCACCTTTCACCTGAGTCCAATTTCTTAGCGACATGATCTACTAGGTTGGCTACAGCGTCTTCCGTTGACCTTCCTCGGCGGAACCCAAATTGGTGATCATGTAGGAGTGATTCTTTTTCTAGAAACTTCAGCAACTGGATGTTAACGACTTTCTCGAGGATCTTAGACAAGGATGTAAGTAGAGAAATCGGCCTATAATTGGTCACATCATTCTTGTCGCCAGACTTATATATTGGGCATACGTTGGCCATCTTTAGATTAGCAGGCACCACACCAGAAGAGAGACTGAGGTTTATTATGAAAGCTATTGGTCTAGACAAATAGCATGAACAAGTCTTAAGCAACCTATTAGATACATTATCCCATCCAGGAGCAGAGTTATGTTTCAGGTTACTTATGATCTTTTCAACTTCGACATGATCAGTGGGACCTAAGAAAAACGATTTGGTTGAAGAAGATTTGATGTTAATATTATTGGCGAGCTCATGTTCTGTAATGTTATTAATTTTTAATATTTTGTCTGCTAAATCTTGGCCAATAGTTGAAAAATAAGAATTTACTTTGTTAAGCGAATCTTGTTGATTGTCACATATGTTGAGTAGGTTTGTATTGGGCATATTAGAACGTTTAAGATGGCAGATCGATTTTATTGCCTTCCATGTTTTCTTACTATCTCCCTTACACTGTTGAAGCAATTTCTCGTCATATGCATTCTTAAGGTTTTGAAGTAAGTTGTTGCAAAAATTCCTATACATTTTATATTTAGTTTTAATTTCATCGTTACTTGATTTTTTCCTTGCTTTTGAGTGAAGCTCATTTCTTTTTTTGATGCATTTAAGTAAGCCATTTGTTATCCACGGTTGTCTGATGAACTTGGAGTTTCTGATCTCGGTGTGTGAAGTATGTTTTTCAATTAGTAAGTTTAATTTTTCAGTTAACACATTTTCAGCAAGAGCGGCATCTGTGTGACTATACAAGTCCTCCCAGTCTATAGTGGAAATGTCAGTCGCGAGATTGTCATAATTGACTTTAGTCATTGTTTTGGTCAAGCCACCATGTTTTACAGGTCCCTTGTCAATGCCAAGTATGATAGAATCATGATCGGTTATGCTAGAACCACAGACAACAGCAGTGCATTTCCGCCGTGTTTTGACTAGAAAGTGATCTAAGCAAGTCTTCCCATGAGTAGGAATGGTGTGACTTGGTACAAATCCATAATGCCCAGCCATGTTTAGATAGTGTTCCGCCCTTGCATCCGTACTATCCTCACATATATTCAGGTTCATATCACCAGCTATGACTACGGTTTCAGTGGACACACTTTTAATTAAGGATTCGAGCGATGATACAAATGCATCAGTGCAGCATATCGATGGAGATCTATAAATAGCTATAATCGTTAGTTCCTGGTTAATCTGTATTGTAAGACAATTAGCATCGTTAAAGGGGGGTTCGACAATATTTAGGTTTATGTCATTTTTTGCAAAAATTACAATCCCGTCATTTTGATTTTGGTAAAGATAAGATTTATAGAAGTTGTAATGTGTTATACTAAGGTCAGTAGTGTTGTCATTTAACCAGCATTCAGTAAGAACTATAACATCAGGGAGGAATTTGAGTCTTGATAGGAAAAATGTAAAGTTCAAGAAGTTTTTGTTTATGCTACGAATGTTTTGTGCAAGAATGGTGTACTTGTTTTTAATATTCCCAAGTTTTTCGAGACAAGTTTCTGCTCCAACGGTGAAAGTATTAGGTATTAATACGGTTTCATCAATTTCAATTTGTAATGTATTATCCATTAAGTACCGTAATAGGAAGTCCAATTGAATAAACAGATAATTATGCTACAGTACTTAAAGCATATTACAATCATATTATGTTTAACATTGTAATGCTCGTATGACGAGTGGTGCCTATATATTTGCGGATGTGCACTTAGTTGAAGTGTGAGATGCGATTTGGTATAAAGGGAAGGATGTTTGTGTGTGTGTTCGGGGATGATATTCGGTGTGAGTGACTGGTTAATGTCAGTGTGGAGTTGAGGTTTTGTGTGAAGTGTAGGATGAGTGTTGGTGGTGTGAGTAGAGCATAAGTTGAAAGTAATTTTATATAACAAAACAAGTTTTATGCATGCAAGTAGGTATATAGACAACATCTTAACTAAGTTATCTGAGTACGGTAGTGAATACATCATAGTAGCCTTAAGTATAATTAGTGGTAGATACAAACTCAAACTGTTCAGAAGTAGTCATTTTAGTTCTTCGAGTTTCCCTTCATGTGCAATTAGAATGTAGGGGTCGCCAGACTTTTTGCGCAGGTAGACAAGACCATTGCTGGTCCAGCAGAAGTCGTAACTATGAGTTTTAGCAAAGTCCCGGGCGAGGTAATGGATCCGTTTAGCTCTAGCTGTCAAGCACTCAGATATGTAGATTGGGGTCACGTTACCTGTCAGCCCCAAGTGAGTACTGTTCAGTTGATCACTTCCAGATCTGTTCCATTTCTTTGCACTTTCCAGAAAGCACGACTTCAATAAGGTGTTTGATACTTCAAATATCACAGAGGAGACATCTTTATTAGCTTTGTTGTTGATCCGGTACACATCTCGCAGGTCGCTATTCCCGAGTTTTAGACCCAGTTTGTCGCTCAGTGTATGAATCATATTAAACAGGTCGTTGAGCAAATTGCGCAGTTGATTTCATAGTGCACACCTAATGGTTTCAGTAGGCATGACTCCGTAGGTCAAACGTTTGTTTACAAAGTTAAGTAAAACATAAAGCACATACAGCTACCAGCTACCAGGGCAACAGAGCAACGAGGCGGTACATAAGCCGAGAACTATCGACATTCTGACGTCACCCGCACTGTCAGCCAATGATCGAAGAGATACTCGATCATCTCCGCAAATATACACGACCAAACCTTCTTCGTACCCCCAACGCACGCAAAAAACTATCGTAAGACTAGAGGGCTAGAGCTTTGTGAGGATGAATCAGTATCTTGGTCGATTTAGTAATAACTTTCGCATTCTCGCGTTCTCATGCCAATGTTATTGTGGAGTAAGGAATATACTAAAAGATTAGATATTACAAGAAAGGGGTTCCTAAGGGAGGACTCAGTCTCAGAATTGACAGTTATGCTATGTCTTCAATAAAATATTTACAGAAATTTTATGTTCCACACAATAGAATAACTTAATAAAGTTTTTACTAACAAAAAAATAAACTTAGTTTAAATACATTTTTGGTGAAAAAGGCACACTTCTAACTTTATTTTTAAAGTAGAAAACTAAGCTGAAAATATAAATTTTAATTAACGCCAGGAAGGTTTGCTCCAACAGTCAATGAGAGTAACTTGTTGGAGTTTGTTCCGGAGCTTCTTCCGCAGCCGCTTACAGGCTTCACAAAGTTATCTATTCATGTATTGAATCATACAGATAATGATGTAAAGTAGATCTTGAACATGTAAAACTGGCTCGTAGATTTTCTAATATTTCTTTTTTGACTGAACAAGGTATACTTCTAACTACTTAAATAACAAAAACGACTTTAAAATTCGAACCGTCGTATTCCAAATTTAAAATGCCGTAGTACCGCTCGGGCGGCGCCGGCACGCGTGGGCCCACTCGGGGGACCTTTGCTACTTTCGCTTTTTACTAAATAAAACGTATCTATACAGAGGCAGAGCATCTATCTATCTCACCTTCGCGCGGGACGTGCCTGGAATGCGACTATTAACATTTGCTTGGCATTTGAACTAAGGTCGCTCCTGTTTACGAACTACTAACTGATACAAACGTGAGGGCAAAATGAACGATGCCATTGTTTTTACACCATTACTAAAAAAACAGATAATGCAAAACAGAATGAGGTCTTTGGAAATGGTTCGAGTAAGGCGACTTTAATACAAACTATTACTAAGGCATACTCAATCACGTCCCGGGCCCCGCGCGATGATTATATCGAAGTTGGCTCTAATGAACGACACGAGTGATGTAATCAAACTCTACTGAATATATGCTCCCCTAGTACCTACGCTTTGTAGCCGGGCTTTGACGGAACACTTCACTGGATAGCATCCATCATATTATGTTTCAAACTATCTTAGATTGAACTAGGTACCTACCTAACCATTTCGAGTGTGCAGACATAATTTATTGAGGAACAGCGGCTGCGCTACATGAAATACATTGTACTCCAAAGATTTCATTTTTGTTTCCTGAACTTAATCTGTTCTGTTAGGAAGTGGATGCCAAGAATTTCACCTTATTGTAAAATCGATTTAACGTACCGTTACGTTACGTAACGTTACCTCTGTATAATTGATATTAGGTACAGGTAAGGTATATATTTCTAAGTGTAGAGATTCTTAGATTCACTACCAAAAGTGCTTCGACTGTTAATCACTTCGTCTATTAAATAGTATTACTTATTCACGTAACAAATTAAAATTTTCTCTATTTTTTCAAAGTATTTTAAAGTAAGTCAAGTATTATCTTGTTCTTTGAATCTCCTTGAGAAACATTTCGAGCGATGCCGAACTTCCGTGAAAGAGCTCGTTTATTTATTAATGCCAGTTAATAAGTTCTCCGAATAATACTATCGAGTTACAATTAGTTAATCAGGAATATAATCTCTTGATGGAAATTAATATGTTTTCAGAACGGACAACACAAAGAGCGGACTTCGTAAGTTTCAAGTTGATTGACGGAGGGGCCGCGGCCGCGGCCGCGTCAAAATATTAATTCAGAAACATTTTTTTACAGTACCTACCTACAATATTTTAATGCAGCTACTTTATTACCTATAAGACTAAATATTTCAAAAATAACTTATTATCTCAATAATTTTTCACCGCGTGACCAAAATAAATAAATAAATAATGTTATAGTGCAGTGTTTGTAGTTAAACTAAACGCCACAATTCACAAGTCAAAACACCAATTTACTAGTCAAAATGTAACCTACAACTTGGTGAGCACTAAATCAAATTCAAATCAAATTTCTTTAATCAATCAAATCAAATTTCTTTATTTCACCATTTTTTATAATACAGCTTAGTTTGAGTTCTGACTTCCGAACTAGAATTATCTGTATGTCAGAAGTCAGTGCTCTTCCAGTTTGATGTCTTAGGTGGTAAAAATTAAGATTAAAGATGAAATAATACAATACAATATACTTAAGTACTATGGCATGCAGCATGCACATTATAGATTTCTTATTGTTTTTTGAGTAACAAAAGAAGTAATAAGTATAAGAAACTCAAGTGCTTAGACTTAATGAGAGTACTTAGCAATAACACAACATAACATTTAGTGCAAAGAGAGAAAGTTAAAGATTTATGATGATTTATTCTAAAATTCAGAAAACAAAATGCTCACGAAAACTCAATGTCTAGATCAGTAAAAAGTAGTAAGTAAAGTTAATGTTCAATTTCTAATACACACTCAGTTTCGGTATAGGTCAGTTTCTGTAGATAATTATAGGTGATGATTTTTGAAGAACTTTTTATTTTATTGTGTATGTTTAGTATTTTATTGATTTTGTTATATATATAGGGACCGAGAAAAGGGAAGAATTTTTGCGCAAAAGCAGTTTTATATACCTTGTTTGGTTCACAAACACGATAGGCTCTTCGTTTCGGAGGATTTTGTGTAACGAAAGGAGTAAGAGAGTGTTGTTTAATTATAATACTTAGTAAGAAAAGTTGTCGGACTGTTAGAACCTCACAGTGTGCATAAAGGAGATGAGTAGGATATAGGAAATTTCGGAAAGTACAGACCTTCAAGACCGCTCGTTGTGCAATCTCCAAGGGAAGTAGTATTGTCTTTGGAGCACCTCCCCACGAAGATATACAGTACATCAAGAGTGACTGACATAGGGAAAAGTAGACCCTTTTTAAAGTATGGGGCTCGGCCACTTGTCTCAGGTTTTTAAATATATATATGAGTTTTCGAACTCTTGATGTAAGAAGGCTGATGTGGGGTTTGAAGCTGAGATTTTCATCTATTATAATACCTAGATAGCGTATGGAGGCAACTTTTTGAAGAGGGACACAGTGGCAAAAGGTAGGTCTAGTGATGGAGTCGCAGTCATGGGCGAATAGTTCGAGTTCATCTCGAGGCTGTGTATTATTTCTGATTGAAAAGGTCATATATTTTGTTTTTGTGGTATTCAGCGTAAGATAGTTATCCTGTAACCATTTTGTGACCGTGTCCAACCCAGTTTGTGCGGCAGCAAAAGTATCTTCCCAGGATTTAGATTTAAACATGAGAGCTGTGTCATCAGCATAGCAGATAATTTCTCCATGGGAAGGTTTTAAAGAGCAGAGATCGTTTATGTACACAAGAAAAAGAGTAGGGCCTAGGATACTGCCCTGAGGGACTCCATAGTATTCGCCGGAGGGTAGTTCTGAACTGGTTTGTGAGCCTATCTTGACTAGTTGGGTTCGGCCTGAGAGGTAATTTTGGAACAGCTTTAGTGGCGTTCCTCTTATACCAATGTTGTCCAATTTTTTAATGAGTAGCGGGACCGATATGGTATCAAAAGCCTTAGCAAGGTCGAGGAATATTGATAGGCACTTGCTTCCTTCATCTAAGCTATTTGACACAAAGTTGGTAAGGTCCTGCACAGCATCATCAGTTGACCTTCCTGACCGAAAGGCAAACTGGTTTGGTGATAGGATCGAGTTTTTTTCTAGGTAGTTTACTAATCGCCAGTTTAAGATTTTTTCAAGAAGTTTAGATATTGCGGGAAGGATAGAGATGGGTCTATAGTTCTCGACACAAGTTTTATCGCCATTTTTGTGAATAGGTATGACCACGGATTTCTTCAATAGCGATGGGAAGATGCCCTTGTCAATGCATAAGTTAAATATATATGTCAGTGGAGGGATAAAAAAGTGTTTATTTTGTTTTAGTATTTTATTAGATATTTCATCCACCCCCACAGAGCATATTGATTTTAAGGACATTATTGTAGCGTCTAGTTCTTTTACATCAACCATAATTAGCCCAAAAGAGTTTGCATTTGTGATCTTAGAGGTACTAGGACTATTAGAGGTAATTTTTTTGTTTCTAATTTTTTCGGCTAGTGTCTTCCCAACCTTGCAATAATAATCATTTATATTGTTTAGAGTGTGCTCAGCAGAAGATGAATTTGTTAGTAGGTCCTGATTGCAATTTTTTTGTTTAGACGTAGAGGTAATTGATTTTATTGTATCCCAAATTTTTTTATTATTATTTCCTGCTTTTTCTAACAATGATTTTTCATACTGTATTTTAATATTTTTAATGAGCTTATTACAATAATAACTAAGCACACATTGAGTGTAAATCGAAGCGATTCATAAGTACGTAAGGCTGTGTGCACACGGCGCCGTAAGGCCGCGCGCACACGCCGGCGACCTGCAGATAAACTTCTCCGTACACAGTCCTAATTTCGATTCAATTACTGCGCTGCCTGCAGCTCCCGGCGCCGAATTCCCACAGTTACCAACTATTCCACTGTTTATTACCCCCACATTTCTTCCACTACGAAAGAAACTTCGAAGAATTATGCAAATTCCGTTTTTGAAACTCACATAAATTACACTATTGCTACGAAAGAACTAGAACCTGACCGAAACTTTAGTGTCGCACTCATTCTTTACAACTTGAGCTTGTACTGCCTCAGGAATCTAACATGGCAGAAATCTAAATGGACTGTAAAAACATTCCTGGCTGAAATGTCGGCCACCTTTCAGGCAGTTGCTGGAGGCTCCAGAGCACAATAAAGCCCCCGACAAACCTATAACTCTCTCCAATACGGTTCCTTAAGCCTATGCTCCTATTCTGATGGACTCAACGATGCCAAAGTAATAGTGAAATATTCACTAAAGAGCAAAATATATAAAACAGCTTTTTCCGCCATTTCACAGTCCAGTATTTTAAATATTTTGATCTTCCAAAATGCAGTTGACTATTCTGTAAATTCCACTATGTCTTGTTGTAAAATCGTTTTGCAATCGCTGAGTATCTGTGAGTAGGGCTCGTGCACACTGCCTCAGCCGTGTATCTGTCGCCGCACCGCGCACGTAAATTCTCAGCCTAACAATTAGTGAAGGCGCCTGTTTTATGAATATGCATTAGCATGTCAACTATTGGGATCTGCATAGTAGATGCCGGTGGATATTGGTGGAGGGAATAGGGACACGATGTGTTACTAGTAGCAGTAGTAGGGTTTTCGAACAGCCGTTTGTATCGAGTCGTCTGTTGAGTGCCTTAAATAAAGCTGACAGTTTGATGTTGCACGAATCCTTTGAAACTTCTGAGCTCTGATATCTTTTGGATTATTCATAAGTACGAGTACCTACCTATAGCTCTACTACCTTCGAGCAAATGAATATATTACATTTTAATCAAAATTTTGTGGTGTCACGAGGATAGGTATATGTATATGTTTCTTGAGGAAGCTTGTTCCAATTGCAATGAGCTCAACTAATGGTCTATGTAGGCAACCCTGACATCCTTAAAAAATATACTCACCAACAACAGTAAGGTTATATCTGAAGCTCGTAGTCTGGGTATTCCGAAAATCCACCCTGCAGCGGTAGACTCCCTCATCCCTCCGCTTGACGTCCCTCACGAGCAGCGCGGCGGGCGCGGGGGAGGGGGCGAAGTGCGCGCGCGGCCCGAACACCTCCGGCGCTGACCAGTGACGGGCTTCGGAGAGCGGCTTGCCGCGCACGTCGAAGCTGAAAGAGAGAGAGAGGTGAGTTATGTGGGCCGTTGGTAAAAAGATGTGGAGATGGTCAAAAGAGATACGTATAGTGCGACAAACTTATCTGTTCCGGTGAGAGCGAACTAAATTGAACCATATCTCATTACTTACTAATTAATTGTATATTGATATAGATAAGATGCGTTTATTAAAACCGAAAGGGTAAATTACCACTACAGGCAAACTTAAAATTTTATAGAATAAAGAAATATTAAACGTTTTCTTGAAATCTCACCGGAACAGATAAGATTGTGGCACTATAGTATTGGTAATATTAAGACTCACTGTCAACGATAAATGAGTGCTTAATTTAGGTAGTTTCGAAATACTTGCGATGATGATTTATAAAAAAAGGTTACAAACTTGTAGATAAAATATGTATTTTTAGGTACAAAAAGATAGTTTTTTGTTGTTGTTTCGAATTCTAAGTAAGTAGGTTATTATAATGATTACTTAGAATCCTGAAATTTACTTTCCAGTCTAGCCTTGACAGAAGTTAAAATAACAATATTTTCATTTAGTTCACTGTTATCATAAATAAATAGTCATATTCAATCTCGTTTAAAAAGGCCGGCGAATCTTCAATAGCAATCACGTCCGCCACAAAACATGAAACTGTATTTCAGCACAAAGATGGGATCTTATCTGTTCGCTGCGATCGCAAATATTTGTGCCAGCGCCAGCCGCCGCCGCCGCCGCGCTGACAGCTCCATATCCGGACGAACGAAAATATCACTTTGTACAAAAACTGAACATTCGCCGGCGAGGTGGGTACGGGAAGGTCACTCTAGGTTACGAAAAACTATGTTTCCGAGCAGTCGAGCACTGTTGACGCACCGAGTGCATGGCAGCTCTCGTTCGTTAGTTTTTTGTCAATCTAGAGCAGCCCTCCGCCGAGCGGCCGGTGTGGCCTGTAATCGTGCGTCAGTATCGGACAGATATTCTGGGTTTTCAACATTTTTATTCAGACTTTTCTCTGTAAAGGTAGATTTCGTTTATAGCATTTAACCTAACTTTTTTTGTAATTTGTATAGAATCTACATAAAAAGATGTCTCATATATGTTTTGCCTCAACATTCTGTTTATAAACTCCCCAAGATACCTATCTAACCAGTACATAACATTGAAGTACATCTTTCACAAATAAAGTCACAATAACAAAATGTCAATCCCAACATCATAATAACAAGTTCCGCACAACAACAACACGACAAACAACGGCCATGTGTTTGCTCTCACGTAGTCAAGTTGCGGCGAGTCAACCTCCCGTTCCATTGATGCGTCGATAGGAATCAGCGCGAATGTTCGTTCGTCCGCCGCTCCAGTTGCGAAGTTCCACGGGACCGCTGAATGCCGCGCGCTCGCTTGTGTTTGTGCATTCGTGTAAGTTCGCGAGGTATCGGGGTAGAAATCATCGTATGGCGCTATGCACTGAAAGGTACAATGAATGTGTTATGAAGTTTTTTTCGTTGGCGCTGCGGCGGCCGCGCCGCTGTTCCGGTGAAAAGGTTTTCAGTTGTGTGAAGATTTGACGTGCAACTGTGTTTGAATGTAGTAACGGTTTACGTTATCGATATGTGAATCAGTAGGTTTTTGTTTTTAACAATTGTCTGTAGGATTTTATAGTTTTTCACGTCGTAATACAGCGTTTAGTATACCTACGTATATAACTGCCGCCGTGGGAAAAAATATAATAATAGATATAGACAAGGCATCCATTAGAAATATCGTATTATGCGAGAAAATTGCTAAAAGGCTTACTCGACATCGAAGCATTTTTTATACCATTTTAAGAAAGCATAGATACAAGTCCTTGAAACTTAGGACAATACAAGTAGCAGTACGTACTACGTGGTGGAGTACCCCTCGTAAGCGTCCCCGGGGCCTGCGGGGGCCGGCCGGGGGCGCGGGGGGCGGGGACCGTGACGGAGAGGCAGCACGTGACGGCGAGCTTATACTTACACCTCTTAGCAGACGCATTAACCAAGTTATATAGTTTTACAAATTTAAGATGTTTGTCCAGTTAGTATGATTTTTAAATGCTGTTTGCTAGTTCACGCAAGGCATTACAAAATATAATCGACGGACGATATATCGCTATCAACAACGGCCACCTGAAAACACCAGCCACTTACAAAAAACAACCCCCGCACTAACAGTAAAAACCCAGCACAGGAATCATCATCTCTCCACCGCGTCAACACACATTTACATACAAAAACAATTTGCAAAACCTCCCAAGAACGATTTATTTACATATCGCCCGTCTCATGATTTTGGCGGGCATCATATTTTACGGTGTTTTGCTCTCATCTCGCCCCGTGAGAGCGACAAGGACAGCCGAGTCTTCGGAGGCAGTCAGATGCCCTCGACCTAAATTGGCTCTCAATGTCAAAATCATGGTTATTGAATTTACTTTGCGAATTCATTTGTTAGTAAAGTAAAATATATTTATCTAGAAACTCAGTATATTACGGTACACCTGTAGCAATAACGTCGGTAAATTTTCAGTGTAATAAAGTTGTACGTGTACATACAAATAGATGTTACGACTCTATTTCCATTAAATTGATAAGAATCATGAACTAGAACACAATCATTATACAGGGTGGCCCAAAGAGTGACGTCCAAAGGAAA
Organism: Plutella xylostella; assembly: GCF_932276165.1. Lineage (NCBI taxonomy): Eukaryota > Metazoa > Arthropoda > Insecta > Lepidoptera > Plutellidae > Plutella > Plutella xylostella. Next base: position 332,080 of record NC_063984.1, on the reverse strand, counting down.
ATGATTGATTCCTTAGGTCAAGGGGTAGCCAAATCACCCCCATGTATGTTCAGCAATTTTTAGTAGTTTAGGAGTTATGATTTTTTTAACTAATTTTCTACGAAAATCGACCTCAGTGGATCAATTATGTTATATTATTTTTTTGGATAACTTTTTTAAATTATTTTTTATTTTTGTGTCATCCTCTTAAGTTGTTCTTTTAACCATAAAAGTTTCAGCTTCCTAGCTGTAATGTAAGTTAGTTATTTTTATATCGAAAGTTCAAATTATATCATCGAGCTAGACTGCTCTGAATTTTCAACTTGAAATTAAACAGTCATCTAGATATTCTCATGGTCCCTTATTAATTTTAAAAACTCGGCAAGGTTCCAAAATAACATAAAAATAAAAATAAACTATTGCTTAATGGGGTATTATTTGCAGAAAACAGCCTTCAAAGGTACTTGGGTGGAAATTACCTCATTAGTCAATTGTTTCAGAAAGTTGAAAGATTCCTGTTATGTCATTACTAAGGACTAATTCAGTTAGAAAATGTATCAAATTAAAGGGAAAATAAAATTATTTAGGTACTATTATTTTTTATTTAAGTTACATTTTTGAATGTAAATTCTTAGTAAAATGTTTATGTCTGAGTTGTAAGATTTATGAGATTATTGTATTATTAATACTAAGTAAATAAAGTCAATAATTATTTTACACATTTACTCACAATAAATTTTTAAAATGGCGACCTCCCACAGCAATACACTACCTACATCTACGCAAGAATTAGTCCTTAGTAATGACATAACAGGAATCTTTCAACTTTCTGAAACAATTGACTAATGAGGTAATTTCCACCCAAGTACCTTTGAAGGCTGTTTTCTGCAAATAATACCCCATTAAGCAACAGTTTATTTTTATTTTTATGTTATTTTGGAACCTTGCGTAGTTTTTAAAATTAATAAGGGACCATGAGAATATCTAGTTGAATTTTTAATTTCAAGTTGAAAATTCAGAGCAGTCTAGCTCGATGATATAATTTGAACTTTCGATATAAAAATAACTAACTTAAATTACAGCTAGGAAGCTGAAACTTTTATGGTTAAAAGAACAACTTAAGAGGATGACACAAAAATAAAAAATAATTTAAAAAAGTTATCCAAAAAAATAATATAACATAATTGATCCACTGAGGTCGATTTTCGTAGAAAATTAGTTAAAAAAATCATAACTCCTAAACTACTAAAAATTGCTGAACATACATGGGGGTGATTTGGCTACCCCTTGACCTAAGGAATCAAACATTTTCCTTTGGACGTCACTCTTTGGGCCACCCTGTATATGTATATAGATTGCCCAGCGCACACACATTGTGTACACTGCAGTCTTAGGATAGATTAAAGTCGTCACAACGGCTCTAAAATAAAATTTTATTTAATTATTTTCTACCCGGAAGGGTTACCTTTACAACAAACGAACGAAAGCAGCTGTCATGTGATCGAAAAGATTCTTGCAACGAGATAGATAAACGCGTTTCCCTTCGATATTTCCAAAGATCACCATTCATGAAAGTCTTCGTAATTATTCAATGAAAATAGAAGTAGACATAATAACACTGAAGCATATTTTGTCTTTATTAGCTTTGCCTTCTTCAGTATAATCATTTATGTTTAATATTGTCTTATCTATTACGAAATAATTGAACCATCCTTTCATGTCTGTTATTGACTGTTTGATCAAATTGTCTTTTAACTTCAATTTGTATTCTGCAAATAATAACATTAAATATTTATGTATGGCTACTGATTTTTGAAAAAAGCTAAAAGTATTTAAAAATGATTATATTATTCTGTTTTTGGGTATGTATCTTCATATTATTTATCATTATCATACATACATATTTATAAAATCCTGTAACAATAAAAAAATTCAATATCTCCATCCAGGAAAGTTCGTTTATCGCTAAATATGGATAAACAACATAAACATGTAGCACGTGTTTAACATATTATCTTCACATACAATATGTAATGATACTATAGAGATGTTAAAGAAGATAGGATAAATTGACAAAGCTTTAATATTTACAGATTCATGTAATTAATACCTCTTCCATATACATAATAATATACAATATTATACATGTATGTACATGTACACACTGGTGCACAGTACTCGTATATGTGTGTCACTGGACGATTTACTACCGCTCGCTCCCCGCGCACTTCCTAGCTGCGATTAATTTATAGTCCGAAACATTTGCTACGACAACGGGCTACGGCGTGGCGTAGCACGTGTGCTACGAGGCTACGAGTGCTACGCAGCTCGCACTGATATTCAGTTTGGATGATTCCCTTTTCCGGGATAATTTGTTAAATGCGACAGTATTTTAGATGTTTCAAGTACGTTTATCGGATATTTACTATATGCGTGGTGTAAAGATAATATTTTTATAGTGAGTTTTGGTGAATCTACTAAAAATTTTATAGTATTTATTACAAATCGTTTTAAACCTTCACTTCCTGTTATTGGTATTAGTTAGTTACTTGTATTCAAAGAAGCAAGTTACGCTCAGTATTCCCTTTAGTCGCTGGTGCGCTAATAAATCAGCTCACATTTGCAGAAACACTTAGTAGTATTGCCCCGAGCGGCGCGCGCGGCACAAGCGAAGAGATCACAGCGACATCTAGTGGATGTAAATGTGAGGTAACACTTCGACATACAAAAATATTCCGAATGCATTAAGCCCTTCATAATAGTGCTCTCCTATCACTGATTTACACATAGAGGTACACTAAAATACTTCTTGATTGATAATAATGAGTTTACAGTTTTGGTAAAATAACATTATGTATATAATAAATAAATTGTGATTTGATACGACTAAAGTATAAGTAATAAATAAATTGTAAAGTTCATGAAAATTACTACAACATTTTAATACCTATCCTACACTTTGAAAATGTTAGCTCTATTTTATTATTTGCCTTATATAGCCTTATTAATTTTATGATGATGCATCACAAAGTATATTTATTGACATACAACATGCTTCAGTGTATAACTCGGTCCACACCTGCGGCTGGGAGTAGGTCCTGAGTTGTGTGTTGGTAAAGAGGGATCGATGGACGGCACGCATCGACATTATCGACTCCATTACGCGCCCTCTTCGTTCCGTATTCATGTACTGCCCATTCCATTAAGGAAAGCCCGTAATGTATAGCGTTGTGTGTGTGGTACAGCGCAGGACTCAAATCTAAACACGTTGTTTGAGAGGATACCAAGGTAGCAAATGTAACCCTAGAAATTGTCCGTATGTCTCTCATGGCCAATATGTAGATTCAAGATAGAAACTATATAGTGTCATACCGACGCGTCGTAGAAGATTACACTCGTATAAATTTATATATATGTCAAATTCAAAAAGTTTTAAAGCGGTAACGGTGAACAGTTTGTTTTCTTTCAATCTTACATCGTATACCAATTTTAACGGCGTAACTTTTAACAAAACTCGTATTATAAAAACTGTCATTTTGAATGATGATTGCACTAAATTAGGTACTTGGCATGGTAAATGATCCGTCTGACCGTCAGCCCGTCCCCACTACTGTAACTAGCCGCCTCGTCAAATGAGCAGCGGCTCCCGGCAGAGCCCAGATTACTCGTGCGTCGGCCGTATTGATGGGAGCCCTACATATTAGGGTCAGCGCACACAAAAACAGTGCGGCTATAATGCGATCGGAATTAGCATAGCGCCCGCGAGATTATCCCGTCGCCATATTGCGGCAGCCCTCCCCGGGCGCACACCCGTCCGACTTCAAGTTTCTCTAATCATATCAAATAAATGATAATTTATGAGCCATTAAAAACACACACTTGTTAACTGTTTTTGGGTTTATCCTTCGTTAGTTAATTATTAGTAAATTTATTTAAAATTAACTGATAAGCGATACTAGCATTACCTTAAATTACTCAAGACAGAATTTTAAAATAGAAAAAATTAGAAGAAACTGTTGCACATTCTGGTTACACAAATAATAATAACATATCAGACGCTAACGCGATTTAGACGATATTTTTACTGTAGGTGATAGGTCCAGCCCGGGGACGTGGGTGGGACTGGTTGACAACCGGTGGACTAAATCGGCGCACATTTTGGAACGTTACTGTTTTGATATGAGCTTAGGCCAGCTACTTAATGAAATTGAAACTTGTGTGTGTGGACGCAACCTAATCCTAATTTATGGCCAAGACGAATCGCTACACAAATTTACGTGCGGCAATGTTTATATACCTACATAATATATATATATAAATATCTGCAGAACCGATAAAATTCAACATTTTCAATAATATTTACCGCGTTAATTGTTCTTCTTTATGTAACGTTTGATTTATTGGAAAACATAGACGGACTCACAGCTAATTAAGCCGCGATATAATAGCAGCTTCATTTTACCATTCATTTTACATTTGATTTTACCTGAATTTTAAATGCAAATTGTAATTGTTAATAACAGTTAATTGTGCCCAACAAAGCAAAACGTTTACAAATATTTGGAATTTGCCTGAAAGATTAACCTGTGGACAAGAAAATAAAATATAATTGGGAAAGTTACAAACGGAATTTTAATTGCGTTGGCATTTAATTGAAATAATTCGATGGCAAATGAACCGGGATAATACCCAGGCAGTTATGCGTGTATTTTTTAAGATTAACATGAAGCTTATCTAGTGAATTGGGAGTTGTTGTGGTGCAGGCGCGCCATGGCATTTCTGTTTTCCGAGTAGTCCGGCATGCACCGGGTGTATCATGGATCGCGGCTCCACGTTGCGCGTTGCGTCGCGTTACTCACCGCGCAACAATTGCAGCGCGCCGCGCACCGCCGCCGCCTAAATTCCTGTACCGCGGCTCATATCCGAAATGACCGCCGCACTAATTATGCGGACTAATTAATTTCCTACCAATATGCGCCGACGGCTCTATGCATCCACTGGGATGAATTAAAGCCGGATAGAGGCGTGGGGTAATTACAACTCAGCTACGTTATTGTAAGATTTCAGTAGTAGAGGGCAGTGGTGTTGGCTGCGGTCCAGGCGCGTAATTCGGTCGTTCGATTCCCGGCGGCGCCGCACCGCGTGTCGCCGCGACGCGACGTGTCTCCCGGGTACACCACGTGAGGTGGCGCATTGTGTCCACAACATGTGAATGGATGCAGTAATACTAAATGGAAATGATCTCTTGTAGGTTATATATAGGGTAACGTAACGTACCTTGGGACGCTTGTACCTCGGGACATTGATTGTATTTTAAAAACCGGCTAAATAAACACATTAAAATTCTACCCTAGGCATAGTATTTTACTCGCTTGGCAAAACTAGTGAGTCTCGTGACCATACCAGCATCGAGTGTGTGGTGAAGACAATATGAAGTTTTTTGGAGTCAAAAGTAGCTTTTGTATAGTTTTTTGTGTTGCTTTATCTCATTGAGGCATGCTCAAAATAAAGACATGGATGTCACGTATAACTTTTCAGTTATTTAATTTTATGACATGGCAATTATCTGAAAGATAACTATTAATTAAAAATAAAGATATTTAAATTTTGGTTAAATATTGCTTTTTTGTACCTTGGGACACGATTAAATTTGTACCTTGGGACACTGTTTCCTATAGCTTTGTACTATGGAAAATGCAAACATCTAAATAACGCCTTATATATCTGTTCTTATTAGTGCCAGAGTGAAACTAGACAGAAGAGAGATGCAGTAAATCAATAAGAACAGAGATATAAGGCGTTATTTAGAAGTTTGCATTTTCCATAGTACAAAGCTATAGGAAACAGTGTCCCAAGGTACAAACGTGTAACGTACCTTGGGTCAAAACAAGCATGTTTACTTTTATCTTAATTTAATAAAATCTGGCCACACTAAAGCTTTAGCACAAATACTAGTGATAATAGATTATATATCCTACCGAATAAAGAAAATTTCACATTAATATCTTAGTTGTACGCTGCGATAGCTTCATTCAAAGTTGGGGTAGTCGAAAATGTCCCTAGGTACGTTACGTTACCCTACCTACCTAATAACACAAATTATAATTAAGTACAAGTAAGTACAAGTATAAGCCTTCTTTACAATATGTTCAACTTATTTAAGTCTATTGAAGGAGAACCCGCAAATATTCGTGTTGACTGTTGCAGTGGGTCACGTGCCCGCGGAACATAAACGTGTTTTTCTAATTGAATATAATTTGTACAAGGTTTCCTGACTTTCTATAAGTCATTTACAAACTTTGAACAGTAGAAAAAGGTGTGTGGGTTGCAGATGTAAAGAAAAAAAATAAAAATGTAAACCGTGACTTTGACTGTTGTTTGGTCAGCAACATAATGCTAACCTTTTTAAGAGAAACACGTTTTTTCTTCAATATGAACTGTTACAAAGAAATTATCAAAGATATTCATAACTAAGTAAATACATGCAATGAGAATCAAAATACAATTTAACTGCATCCACAATCTTTTTGTACCTAACTGGATTTTTATCTAATTTAGTATGACGGAGCACTTGTATTCCATTTTGTTTTTCGCCTTATTTGTCACATATTTTTCATGCCTATGCAAAAGGTACTAGTTCTGATTATTTTTTAACCTTAATAGAAATTAGCAATAGGTCAAACACATCGTGTCGTGTCGCCGTGCGTGCCTCGGCGCAGTGAAGCGCGGCCGCTAAACAACTAAATAAGCGCCCGCTCGAACCGTCCATTAGTGGACATTTGCAACAAAAACTATACTGCGACACAGCCCCGCTATTATGTAAGTGAATTATTTTATAAGCTACTTAGTATAGTAATAGTTTATATTGGCTAAGCAATTCATGGAGTTCGAAAAATGTTTAGCGGCTCAGCACTTTTTGACAAAAAAGTACGAAAATGAACAGATTGTGATGCCACGTGCCAACTGCCACCGCACACGCGCCGCGTTGATGAAAAAACTTCAGAACTGTGTGCACCTCCAAGTTTTACTCATATATTTTTTTAGTTTTTTACTATAGATACTAGCCTAGGTATCGTAAAATCTGACAAAAACGTCACAGAGATTCGTCTTCTATCGGCACTATCACAACGAAGGCGTCGAACTAATTGAGGCTCATTAGACCCCCTCTCCCCCCCTCAGTAATAAATACTGGGCGACTGCCCCACATTGTCATTTGGCAAATTATCAGACAACTGGACCGGAAGTAATGGGAAGGGTTCAACTGTCGTATTTCTGGCGCTCCGTGATATCAGCCGGCCTCTCTGAGTTATGGTAGTTTTGGGTTCGCGCGATTGAAACTAATATGTGCGATGGGAGCGTCTGTTCGTGACTTACGGCGGAAATTTGTTTGCGATTGTGTTTGTGTACCTGCAGCAATAACGTTTGTACTGTAGCGCCACTGCACTATCGAGTAGCCAACTGTTACAAGACAAGGCAGCGGCAGCGTATATCAATCATTATGAAACTCCGACCAAAATTAAAGCTTTTTAAATTTCATTAAATTTTATCAGCATTTTTTTGAAATTGTGACTCGAGTGCGGAAAATGAGTCAATACAACCGAGTAGGCTAGTGTTTGTACGACAGGAGACTGTAATGTCAAACATAGCGGTGACTTGAACAGATGGGTTGCCGGCAGAGGCTCGATGAGGAAGGACGAGGACAGAGTATGAAAACTAGAATATTCCTCCGTTCAGCTGCATTGTATTATACACATAATAATTATACACAATATGTTACATAATATTTTCGTAGCTATAACGTCTTCTAATAAAGACATCTATAGGCAGTCTTCTCCGATATCGTCAAATCTATTACGAGGGAGCCTTAAAACTTTTATGGAACAATGAAAGCAGTGCGTTCATGACGGATATGTATTTAGGGACTGAACGGAATATGTGAAATTTATGACTTCATCAAATATATGACAGGCCATAAATGTGACAGTTGGTATAAACATATTGGCTTGTTTTTTTTGTAAAAATAATGGAGCTAGAGGTGCTAAAGTGGCGCGACAAACAAGCCGATTCCCGTTCAAACAGCGTTTCTAATCCGAACAAATATTTAGCGATCAATTTGAATTTAGAATGTCTCTTTGACATTTCATTTGCGTTCAGAAGTGGGACGCTGGGGGGAGGGGGGGGGGGGGCGCAAACAGAGCGCCGACCGACAATCTTTGATTCCGTGTATCCATGTAAATACAAGGTGGTCCAATTTTCAAGCGCCCCAGAACGAACGAACGAAACACTTTTGTCCCAAAAAGTTGTTGTCGGATTTGGCCCCGATGTCAGGACTTTGTGTCGCTGTTTCCTAACTGATCAGCGTGGTGTTATTTATTGTTAAATATTCAATTTTAAAATAAAAAAATGGCGTTTTAATAATACCACGTCAAATTTATAATTGCTTAAGTAAGCAGAATAAATGCATACTTACGAAAAAAAACCACCTAAAAACGTAATTCAGTCGATATTAACGCCATATAAAATAAGTATCAAATAGTTTTCTTTCTCTAAGCATACCACTGAACGAACCCAGTATTCAATAACTGTAGTGTCGGTGAGATCCGCTGGGAGTTGCCGCGGCCCCCGCGCCCCGGGTGTGTCAGCGCTCGCAGCTCGCACCAAACACTTATATTTCTCTTTTACTTTCCAAACTCTCCCATAATGAACCGGGTTATTCCACAGAATGGAACTTCGCTGCAAAACGTTATTATCGCTAAGATATCCGGAATTTGCGCTCGCAAGATGTCTCCAAGATTCTCGGCTTTCGTTTCTTTAGTAGCTCTCTCGTTCCTATGTTTAAAGAGATAGAGACGGAATTTGCATAAAGCGAATTCCGTTTAAACGTTGGAAAGCTGCCGCTTATAATAATAATAGGTTTTCTTGCACGAAGCACAGTGCGGTTTTAAGTATTTCTTGATTTTGTGGTAACAATGCAATATAATATTAAATTAAAAAATGTAAGAATATAAAACAACACAAGCAATTTAATAACATTTCTAGGTTTTACTTCTGAGAAGAATAAAATGTATTTATTTACAAATAGGTACTTAGGTATTACATTATGACGACAATAGTATTCTGTCTTCTATTAGGTTAACAGTTCCTCGGATCCGTCCAAGGGTACCATTAAAGAACACTTTTTGCTTGCCGGTTAGCTGAAATAACTTGGGTCGACAATAACCAATAACTCGTATGTGTAAACTGTACAATAGTCTCAATAATGTAAATTCTGTTTGTAACTTAGATATATTTGATAACCATTTAGCATTGTTTAAAACCAATATTGATAAGACACTTATATAACAAAAACTCAGGTATTGTTATTATCTATAGGTAGATATATTGGTCTGTAGTACCACTGTCAACTATCTCATAGATAGATAGATACATATTTGCTTAATACTGTAGTAACCACACAAAATTATCACTCACATTGTTAATTTAAGTTGTGAACATATTTAATTTGTATAACTTCCTAGATTATTACCTTATTGTACTGAATATTGTGTATTTTACGGATGTGTACTGTTTGTGTTCCTAATAAATAAAAACTAAAAAACAAAAAAAAAAAAATGATAATTCATACATTTTCACCACTTAGCAATTCAGTATCAATTTACAAGAATGGTCGTGAATGAAATCAAACACTAGACGCTTAACTTATAAGAAATTGATATAATTTATATAACATATTTTTCATTCATCACACATCACACGACCCATCACGTCCCCACTGCTGGGGCACGGGTCTCCTTCCAATGTAGGAAGGGTTTAGGCCTTGTCCACCACGCTGGCCAAGTGCGGATTTGGTGGACATTTTTCATTAATTCGTTATTAAACTGTATCAAGTGATATATATGTTCTCAATAATTGTTTACTGTGGAGATATTTATGTTACTTTTGTTAGCTAATAAGCTAACAAGGTATAATAATACCGACGACCGAATGGCGTAGTGGTTAGTGACCTGACTACTGAGCCGATGGTCCCGGGTTCGATTCCCGGCTAGGGCAGATATTTGTTTAAACACAGATATTTGTTCTCGGGTCTTGGATGTGCCCGTAAAATGGCAATGGGCCCGCTTCCTATTACATTGGGACTAACATTACACTCTGGCGAAAAGTGTGTGCAGCAATGCACCTCTGCCTACCCCGCAAGGGAGTACATTAATACAAGGCGTGAGTGCGTGTGTGTATAATAATACCGTGAAAATTAATAACACAAAAATACTGTTTATACGACCGCTCTTTCAATAAATAATAAATTATCATTTCTCCATAATTCGATGTCCTAATTGTATAACCACATAGAACAAATTCAATTACGAGGCACAAGGAACAACTTTTGGTCGCGGCCAACTTGCACGACTTTGCCTATGGAGTAAATATGTGTATGTGTGTGTGTGTGTGTGTGCGTGTGTGTGGGTGTGTGTGTTTTGTGTTTGAGGCCTTATCATCAAATCATACTAAAGTTTAGTAAAATCTGCCATATGTAACATACATATGGCACCTTTTTTTTACGACTTTGAAAAAAGGATAACTTTCTCAATTTGTCTGTAGTTAATACAGTTAGTTGCCAATGGTGATGCTGATGATATTATTTCCATCACCATCTACCATAATTCGAATACACCGTATAATACGTTAAACTATGATCTTATTACCATCATAAGCTGAGTAACTTTGAGGCTTCTAAGAACTCGGAACAATTCTGAAATTAAACCCCCGGAGTCTCTCATAGCTATGCAATTGAGATTTAAATTATCTTGAATGTAAAACAACAATAATATTATTTTCACTAAGAAAGTGGAATAATAATGATAATAACTTATAGGTTTAGTATAAAAAATGTAAATTACGATAGAAAAAACCTTCAAGTAAACAGCTACTGGAAGATGGGCTCTATCAAGGTAATTTAAAACTTGTTTATAGAAGTTTATGTAAACTCTAAATTTTATGTTTAACTGACAAATATGAAGTTATTGTAAGCTATGTATGGTCTTTCTCAAACATCGTCGGAAGACAGTTGTATTTCCGAAATCGTTTTATCAGAAACTAGTAAAATTAACAACAACAGTTTATGCTAATATTACCTACCACTTATCTTTCTAAACAACTTAAAATACGAAGTTGTAAAATTTCAAGTTAGGTATATACCCATCTGTAAACTAGACATTGTAAGATCACGTTCCCTTGCCTCCCGGCCTGGGTTCTCTAGCTTGACAAAAAAACGTTCCAACGAGATCTATCATCCAATTGGTACGTTTATTACAACGAGGTAGAGTTGAAGTTAGCGCAGCGTCGCTCCGAAACTTCGATATCCCAGAGCTTGAGTGACCCTCCATAGCAGGAAGCAAAAGAACCAAAGGTGATTCTGACTGAATGCGTCGCGGGCGGCGGTGACTGCTGATTGGTATGCAGGGGCGCAGGCGGTGACGTCCGCGCGGACGCCGAGTTACAGTGTGACTCGATGAGTTACAATGTGTCTGATAAATTAGGGACTAGGGAGGGGGTGTGCGATGGTGAAACATATTAAGTGTACTATTGCTAATTTGAGGCTAGTGTGCTAGAGTTAATACACTGTTTGTTTGTTTTCAAGATTCAAAACATAAAATAGTATGTTAAATATACATTATACATAATACTTATGTTTAAAAACGTTTGTATTTTTAAGAACTACAAACATAATTTCTGGGCTATGAAAATATCCATAATTCATTCATAATAGAGAGTATTATCTATTTTGATACAATTTCATTTTCTAGTTCATCTTTGCAGTCGTCATGAAAGTGCCGAAGGGCCTCAGCTCGCCGCGCCACTGGCCGCCGCTGGCGTCAACTCAAGTGTCACTAAGCCGTGCGGGACGGAGCGGTTACTTCGGACAATGAAGCTTTTTAAACCTTTTTTATGATTATGGCCGGATTAATTAGCGTAATTAAGTTTAAACTGCCATAAAACGTTTCATTGTTAGGTAAGTACGTTTCGGGTTTAAAAGTCAATATATTATCTATTTTGGTGTTTAGGTAAGCCATCAAATATATAACGATGCAAAAATTAATATGCATTAATATGATAATACAATCATAGCTACTACTGTCACTCTACAATATAGAAAACCTACATCAAACATAATATCGATACAGTTTTAAACACCACAAGCCGAATGCATGTGCATGATATGTGGCGTCCGCTAATATGAAAATGTGTCATGATGGTCGTGATATCCGCGACCGCAGGGGTCGGCGGCATGATGCGCGGCATAAAAGACGCGCGGTTACCGCGCGGGGGACGCGCGGGGCCGCCGCCCGCCACACGCACCGCAACTGACATGAAACGGACAACGCAACCGCACTATATTTTCAATCCCCCAGTGGCTTTATCAACTCAATATCTCTATTATTATAAAACGTTTTGATTTCATGCAATACTAGTTATATTGGTTTAAAAATTTACCAGTTTGTACGACTCAGGAATAAATTAGTTGCTGTCACTTCTTAACACACACATTAGGCGGTAGTAACTTACATGTTATCTGTGATGACGGTATTACAATATCATTATACTTTTAAATATAACCATGGAATACCCAGCCCTTAGATTAAACAATATGTAATACCAAGAACATTATTAAAATTGCCGGACTCAGCTCGTTTAAGTTCATCCGAAATGGTTCCCGATTTATTCCAGCTCGGTGGTCAGGGGTAGCTGAACACAAAGTACAATCTGTTACTACCAAACATTGTATATTCTTGCATTACCACACCTATATGAATACAATTATGTATGTCCCTCTATACATACCTTCTATTCATTCTGATCAAACCTACGAGTACATGAACCGACAATGTTCAATAATAAACAATTCCGAATGTTGTATTGTGTCTCTGCCCTCCCCGCGCCGGTGCGACGTGTGAGCAGTGTGTCGACGCTCGTTCACCGCAGACATGCCGTGTTTTTGTCTCATTTCATTTACAAATATCAGTAGAGATTACAATAAAAATGCTATTTATTATTTTAACAGCCAGGAGCTCCTTCACAAAACATTTGATTATTTGAGTTTTGAGTAGTAAGGTATAACATTTTCACCTGTTCTTCTATTTACTCATTGTCGTTTGCCCTGTACTTTTTGCATAATTAGTGCCAAGCACTGTCTTGGAAAATCTCAAATGTACTAGTACAGAAAGTTGTTAAATTCCAGGATATACTAAAAACACGCCATTTATAAAACTTTCAGTTTATAAGATTCACGCTATTCATATTATACAGTTGGGTCAAACCCGACCTAATCTAAGCAGATAAGTAGTCGTTACGGCCACTGAGTTATGGACCATGATACCAGAATTACAACCATTTGTCTAGATGAACCCGATTTCACTAAGAAAACTAAAAGCCATACATTTTTCTAGAAGCTTTTATCGGAAACCTTTTTATTCGAGACAAAGACTCTAACAACCGTTCAACTTATGGATCTGCCGTGATCAATGTTCGGACAAAACAAACTTCAAATTGAAATGCGCCTGTTGTTATTCTAAAGAGAGTTTGGTTTGTAAAGTAGTCTGAACTAGCTATTCTTATAGTTATAATTGGTTTTGAAACATTATTAATAGTACCTCTATTATTGGAAGTAGGTATCAGTTGAAAACTGACAATCGACTTTTGTTTTCCTTTTTTATTATAGTGCAGGCGTTTGAAGTAAATATCTTCCTTCAAAGTCATTGACTTCTAATTGAACTATGAACTCCACTCGAAAGAAATAGAAACTTATTTATAATTACAGCAGAAATAACTGAATTTTCTTGTGGATCCTGACATACCAGCTTGCTTGTTACTTGTACTTGTACTGAGTCCTGTAACCCTTTGGCTTATAGTCAACGGGCCACATTGATCGTAAGGATACTTCTAAGATAAATTTAACATTAATTTAAAAATTGAGAATACTTATTTTCAAGTGGCTCTTTTCAAAAGCTACAAAATATGAAGTAATTGTGTTTGGAATCGTTCCTGAGTTGTTGAGAGTTCGTGACACAAACTATTTAATTCCCAAATGTTTGTAACCCAATCTAGAACTTTCCCGTTTCATTTGTCGTGTCGCTCTGGAGTGGGGGAGTGGCCAGACTCCATTAATGTATAACTTACAAGAGTGCTCTAACTTGACAGTAAAGTTTTGGAGCAAAAAAATGAATACCTACATGTTATTTTCATCAATAAATAAATAAACAAAATATATTTAGCCAATTTTCACTGCTAATTGGGTTCACATTACACAAATAACTTCACAAAGTGAAAGTGTGAAATGAAGTCTTCGGCATGTTTGTCAGTTCTAAGCGGCAACAAGCCCGCCCCGCCGCCCCGCGCCGCCCGCCCGCCCCGCGCCGCCCGCCCCGCGTCGCCGCGGACGCGTGAGTCGCCAAGTATGTACATAAATCAGAAACTCCCGCTCGTATCGAGGGCAATAAAGCTTATTTAACGACTTCACTAATAGAGTAGAGATGGGATGAATGTAGTTCGAGGAAATCGAGGTTCGATTGTTGGAGAGGACGCGGCTATATTTTTATACACCAAATGAAATGCGTTCTCGGAAACGGATTATCAACTTTGGTTATATATTTTGTTTAGTTGTTACAAGTTTTTGTATTAGGTTCACTCATGTGGATCTATTTATAGGATATTGCAAATGTGAAATAGTAATCTGAAAGGGGACGCAAGTAGACACATTTTAAATACCGTTGTAAAAAAATTATTCCTGATTGATTTTTTTTTAGTACCTATCGTGAATAATGTTATCATTAAAATTGGTACTTTTTTACTGAGCATTCTTAGCAGAACTAAGTCAATCAACGTAACCGACAAAAAAACTAGACTATATTGCATAGACAGACACACAATTAAAAACGTCAAACTTTTAGAACTCTTATTTTAAAGTTGTGTGTTAAAAATGGCATCCTCGAAATATCGGAACTCTTGCAACTGTTCAAAAGTGCAGGCTGTCCGCCGACTGGCGTCGAGAGAAGATCTATAATTTTGTTCGGCGTAACTCTGGTTTATGCTTGTTTGCTTGTCGCCCGCCACGACGCGGCGCCAGTGACATAGATTACTACACTCCACTGAGCTTTAATAGTTTCCCGTAAGAGCTTACTTCGGAAATATGGACTTTTAATAACTTCCACGATAGAGATACGTAACGCTTTTCCAACTTCACTTGTTAAATTTTACTAGACTATTAAGCTCCTGCATGAACCTACACTGTCCCTCAATTTGTTGGCCTTCCGAGACAGGAGATGTTATTTTGATATTTTAAGGTAAGAGTGTACCTTTATAGAGTGACCTGAAAACCAATAATCATATGTGACTCAGTAGTGATTGATGTAATACTGAATATTGCTAGTTTAATAGTCGAGTAGGAGCCGGTTCAATATTGACTCAGTAACACAGTGGTGTAACTAATGTAGCGGCACACTCGCCGCCACGTCGCTGCTCAAATATGAATACGTTAGCAATATTCCTAGACGTGATGTTCGAACCACCGTATGGGTCACACGCAATACTCGTTTTCCTATTTCCCTGAAAGCTATTTTCAGGTTTGATCTCTGCAAGCACTCGCATGTGAGATGCCGCTCCACTCGCTGCTGTGTCAGCTGAATTTTGCATAACATGTTGGAATATAAATGCAAACTGACCGACTTTGATATCATATTATATTTTTATTTTATCGAAGTGTACGATGATGACATCCTGCATCGGATTAAGTCATCTCGCATATGATATAGTCTTACGGGTTAGTACAGTTTCTCCCGAGTTATCACATACATGTTGTGATGACGAACCACGCTCGCGCGCCCCTCCACTTGTGTGTAACTTATACTAACGAGGTAATGTTATGAGCCTTAACTTTGTTTCCTTCTAATCTAGATTGTAGGAAAGTCTGCTTCTTGGAACATTGGTTAGCTTGTTCCATGTTACAAGAAATTGTTATTGGCACGATCTTTATTTGTTTTTGTAGTGATAACACGAGTCGAATTATATTTGTTAAAGAAACTTTACATAATAACATGTTTTTTTCTTAATTTATTATATATTTAAATTAATTTAATTATATTTATAATAAAATGAAGCTAAAGTCACCCTTCACCATTAAATAAAATATCGATACCAAGAAATCCAACTCAAAAGTCTTTGAGCAACGATTATAATTAAAAGTGCGGATAAAATTCATCAACAAAACAGAAATACTCGGCCGCTGTTTCCTTTGACACTATCGAGCTGACGGGACAGCTCAGCGCAAGGAGAAAAACCCTGTCCTGTAAATAAAAATCAATGTAAATTTATAAATGAGCGAGCTTGTTTGAGTCCATCAAGTAAGACGTAGTAAAGTACGGATAGTTTTCCAGCCGAGAGCTCGGGGGTTCTTCTGAAGCGGCCATCTTGAATCCGGAGTGACAGGAAAATTTAAACTTCAGCTTCTCCAAAGCACATGTACCGGAGTTTAAATTAGGTTTCGGATCTGGCTTGTTCTGGATCAAGGACTGTTGTCTCGAGATGATGAAGTAGCTGTCTTAGAAGGCAAGTTTTGTACCTACCCCGATTTTTGTAAATGTTAATATAAAATCTACATTGAGCTGTTACCAAATGAAATGCAAATGGAAAGACGACAAATAAACCATTTTTTTAATTGGTACTGACTATGAAGATAAACAGATCACAATTTACCCCATAGCTATTGAAAAACTACAAACGAACCGAATTTAATCGGAAATCAATCTAAGAAAACGAACACAGTTCAATGATCACAATTCAAGTGTTTAACATTATAATACATAATAAACATGTATACCTATTTCAACATAACTCTTTTTCGGCCGGCAGCGGTGAAAAACATCTTCAAACAGGAACGAAACAGTCAAAGACAGGAAGCCACCTGGCGGGGGGGCGGCGACAGCTGCGCGGGGGGGGGGGGGGACTCAGAGACGATAAATAGCTGCAAGTTTCGCGCTGACAACGACAAGATACCCGGACGACATCGGCACGACACCGGCACGACACGGCACGGCGCTTGTGATATTACTGATTGTGTTTTGTTAATAGCTACAACAGGGAGATGATCGGTTGTCTGATGGTATCTTGGAAAGGTGAAAAGTTCAGTCAAATTATATTTAAGCAAAGAATAGAGAGTGTGTATTCGTTTGTTTATTATCAGTGTGTTTAAGTATTTATAAATATTTTTTGCGCCGTTGAGTTATTCTAGTTCAATAGATCGAGCGAGAAGGCTCCTAGCCGGCTACTGATTATGACAGCCTATTTGAAACAAACGAATGGTTAAAAATTCTCTTCTATTAGCTATTGAAAAAAATAACTTTTTTGGCTTTATTAAAAGAGTAGCAGTTAGCATGTATTATATTATTTATCTTTCAATCTTTATGTTTTTAGTGTAGTTAGGTGAAGTAAGGCTGGATTTAAGCGGGATGTGTTACACTTTCGTACTCTACTTCGATGGACAGCAAAACTTCATTTGTCGTTGACATGACGCCCGGCTCCCCGCACCCCGCACTCCGCACCCCACGCCCCGCGGCCACTCCGACCCGTGTCATTGCAGGAGTCATCCGTTCCCTTCCGCGAGAATCGTGATAAAGTCACTTGGATTTTACAAATGATTATTTTATTTTTCACTTCTGACATTTGTTGTAAAAAGGGTTAGGTTAGCTGCGTGTTAAACAAGGCTTCCTATGTCGCTATTATTATGACGAGGGGAGAAAATGAGGGATACATGCTGTGGTTACAATTAAAGACGTTAAAAAGTCAGTCAAGTACCTATGTAAGCCAATGCTCGTAAGTTACTACTTAGTAGTTAACTTATATTGTTGGGTTATCGTCACAACATGATGGCGTGCACCGTGCAGCGTAAACCTTGTCACAACAAACGGTATAAAATATATATTATGAAGCAATTCAGTCGACGAGAAAATCAGTAGAATGGCTGCTTCGCTTTCAGCCACGGTATTGAGTGAGGGGGCCTACTCCCGGCGACGGGGCGTCTACTCCGGCGGCGAGGTGCCTACTCCGGCGGCGGCACTCGCGCGGCACTAACTCGATTGTGAGGTCCCATTGAAGATGCCCGACAGAGAGTCGGATCTGTAAGGTGGCACTTCCTGCAAACATAATTTATTCCTTTCCTTGAGGCACTGAAAATGTAATTAAAAGTAACGAGCTCTCTCAGTGCCCGCCTTGTTTTTTGTCCCTTTCAATAAAAGCTATTGGAATAAAACTGTCGTTTGAAGATGACATAAAAATGAAATTATTTATTCATCGTCGTAACTCGTCTGTCCGGGAGCTCTTCCCGGGTAATTACTTTATGAGATTTTTTGTGGTGCGATAAAGTAAATTAAGGTTAAAAATGTAGTTGCATTCTCGAGCTTAAAAGGGTAAGAAAAGAAAAGAGCGACCGCGGCCCGCTGTCATATAACATTGTTAGCTTCGGGTTTATTTATGATAATATGTTTACGTTATATTTTATTTTGTTTTAATAGCGTTTTTAAACATAAAAGTACCATTAATTAATACAATATTTTTGACATAAATTCTTTATGGAAAGAAATAACCCACCAAAATGTACCTACCTTCTCACCTGGCTATAAACGTTTGCAAACAAAACATGACCCTTCCTTCACACATACTGGTTAACTGCAAGTGCCGCCGAAAAACCAACTAAAATAAAAAGTAAATAAGACGCAAGTTATTCTGTCGGCCGCGACACACGCCGTATAAAAACACACGCAAAAAGCGACGGCCGACAATTCCGTTTTATCTCCGCTATTTCTTTTATGAGCGAGGTAAAAAATGAGACATTTCGCGGTGACGCGCCGTGTCGCGCTGCGTCGCCCCGTGACGCGCCGTGCGTCGTGACGTGACGTGCGTCGTGACGTGACGTGCGTCGTGACGCAGGCGCTGACACGTCGCCGGCGCGGGACACGCGGCTCGTTAATCATACGATGTGACGCCGAAACCCGCTGATGAAATGCGGAGGTGGAATTACAATTTCGGTCGCTTTATTGGTGGCCGCAAGTCACTCACAGACAGCGCTGAAATTTCGGCGCTTCGTTGCTTATTAATTTATACGAGTATGGTGGTTAATGTGTTAATGTTCGCAAGCTTTTATTTACTTTATATTGCATTTTGTTCTGTCTTAATCGGGAAATTGCTACTGAACCGTACGATGGTGCTAATAATAGTTAGTAACACAATGGGTAATGAAATATTTTACGTCGACGCATAATCTTCGCTTATGCAGCCGGGGCCGGCCAACTACGATCTTAGCTAAGCTGGGACTTGGCGGTCTGCCGCTCCTGAATAGCCTAAAGCGATAGATTAGCGCTCGAAGGCGGCACTATATAACTGTTAGCGCTGCGTTGGCAGCGGCCGACATGGGCCGCGGTTATCTCTCAATCTATTGCCATGATTATAAAGCTCACAAGGGCACTTCATTGGCAAACGTTGTTTTGATTTATTGATTACCGTGATGCAAGTGCAATATGAAGAAATTAGTAATGTCCCACTTATAAAAAAAAATTTAAATGCTCATTTGCTTTAAGTATATAAAAAGAGGGCCCCTCGATTTTTAACGTCGCTTTTGTGTTAAAAGCCAGACGCCTGCCACAGGATGGCCCCTCCACTTTCGCCACTACCGTTTGCTCGTAAGTATAATAGGCGTAAATTACCCCGCTAATAACTGCGCACGTCTCGAGTGGGTGGCGGAGGATGCTTGCGGCACAAAGCACACGCACCAGCCGCCGCCGCACCGCCGCTGCACACCGGGCCCGCACCTGCACACTCGCACACTCACACACTCCACACACACTCACACGCCACACAATGTCACTCGTGTGGAGGACGCAACTCCTCTCGTCAAGAGCTCACAGCTCCGCTGCATTTTGCGACGCGCTGCATAAGAGCTGTTGCATCGTAAAATTCTCAATTTTTATAACCGTATTTTACGACCTTCTATATGATTAAATGTACCTACAGTTTCAAAATATCTTACACTTAATTCGATCTCATTTTACGGCAAAAACTACAGGAGATGGCATTTATACAAGTTTCCCGAGTCCTCAAATTTATAGTCTTCCGTATCTAGGAGTACATGACGAGTACAATTAAGCGAAATCACCCTTTGTCGGACGCGTCCGGACGACCAAGTTGAAAATAGTTAATATTTAAGTAAGCGCCTGAGCCGCTGCGAGCTCCAGCAGTTAAAGTTGGGTTCCGTAGAGCGCTGTAAACTTTACGATGGAACCCGATGACTTATTGAAGAACATCTGCTTGCTACAACTGTCATTTCACCTCCAGGGTCTAGGCTAATTCCCGCTCAAACCACTGTGCGGTGCGAGCCAACGACACGGGTTAGCTTGTAAAATAAGTTAGCATGTGATTCTAAATCTAATTGAACTGAAATTTAGATGTTGAAATTGAACAGTGATGACTCAATATATACAAAAAACACGTCTTATGTTTTTATCAAATTCATCACCACTGCATAGTGGCTATTTCAACCTCATAATTAATACATAATACAGGTGCCACAGTAAACAAGGGTCTAGCTTTCACTTTAGCAACAGCTTTGTATCCAAAATCTATATCAGTTTGAAGTGGCTTCTCTCCCGCTATAATGAATCATGAGATCAGTCCCCGTCTGGCGGCGGTGGACAGCACAGTGGGCCACGAGCCACGAGCCGACCCATAAATTAATCCGCGAGGATTATGAGTGTCCCACTTCACGCGAGCCGCAGAGTTATTGCACAAGATTTTGATGTCCAACTTTTATGGCTGCGCGCCCACTGTGTGATGCTTTTGTTTACTACAAATAGTGCTGTTTGTGACATCCTGACGAATATTTTAAAGTGCCGCTAGACAAATCGATAAAGTTTTATTTTTGACTACGAATAACTTGTAATGTAGCAGCTCGGCAGGAGCTGGTCTGGATCACCGGGGAGCGACCCCTGGGCGAATCGACCTGCCTGGCCTTCCCCGAGAGTAGGGGTTGGGTGCTATATTGTAATGTGGTACTTACCCTTATGACTAACGTCCCTAGTGCTTAGGGCTGGTACCTACCTAATAACTCTCAATTAATATATACCGGGAAGCGGTCTTAGGCTAGCTCAGCTTGACGCCGGCCTCTGAAGGAGTGCCCGGTCGCCTGGGGGATCTACACTGACCGTGAAGCGGTCCTAACTACTCTGATCTTGGTCCTGAGGCCCCTGGAGGGAAATAACCTCGGTAGGTGTACGGGGTGAGAATTAATAATGCCGATTAATTAGTGTAACACAATTGAGGCGGCACTGGACCCGCTTTATTTACAATCAAGTTAACTTATATGTCTAAGGTACTTACAGCTTACGTACTTAATATTAACACACTACACAAATGCACAAATACTTATCGCGGTTACTGATATTTATATTGGTCGGGCCCTGAAGGGGCCTACGCGGACGTTACTATCTTAATAAGGGGAAGGATATAGGGTACAGGAGGTCGGGCGAATACCGGTGGTGCGTGTGGACTTGTTCCAGGATTTGTGGAGTGTATTTGTGTCGACAAGAGTGTGGCTGAAGGCTGGTGTGTGTCCGGTGATTGTATAGTTCGGTACTTACACAGATGCTTTCAACTAGGCAACCCAGGCATCCATGTACGTATCCGGGGGACCTCGCTCCGCTAATTAGGCAGCCCACTGTGTCGGGTCTAGTCGGGTATACGGATGCTTTCAACTAGGCAACCCAGGCATCCGTATAACCGAGAGGCCTCGGTCCGTTGAGCAACCTACCTCGCGGGGAGACCGGTGATGTGAGATTAGTGTGCGTGAATAGATTACTTGAATAGATATGGGTGCGGGGAGGGATCTCGGGAACGGAATGATCACTCGTCGGAACAGGAGGTGGCGAATGGTGCTCTAGCGGCGGTCCGGCGGCTATTTATAGGCGGGTCGCCCCGCGCCCCTTGTATTCTCCGGAGTCGTCTGTGTGGTGCCCCGCCTCGTCTCGCACACGCCGGGCGCTCTTGTGGCTGCGGTGTGAGGGTAGGTGTGTTGGACGGTTGGTTTGTAACGGCTCGTTACATTCTCCCCCCTCAGCAGAAGAATTTTTACCTGGTAAAAATTCACAGGTCATGTAGATACCTACAAGGAAAAATTAAGAGAACGGTGCATGTACTGGTGCATTTGTTTACAAACGGGTTCCTACTTTATCATCTGGATTCAGGATATATTTTATTTAATTAGATATTTATATCAGGTTAATTTTACACAGTATAATCTTATTAGCTTTGGTAAAAAAAAATTACACGGTATTGTCCATGAGCATTTCATCCCTGCTTGGTGCCGGTAAGTTCGGACGGAAACGGTATAATATATTCGGGATTCTTTTCTACATAAAAGATGTGAATATTTTGTTTTTTACAAGACATGAGCAAGGATAAACTGCATGGTTGGTTTTACTTACATTGTAGGCTATGTGTATATAACTTATTGTGTACTGATATACATTTTCCTGTTAATTACATTAGGTATACGGTTTCAGTTTTACGGTTTTAAATTGTTTACATATCAAATAAATTAAAATTTATACGGCATGTGCCCTTGCGCTGAAATTTACTCGGTCGGTTTGACACTTGACATTGACTTGACAACTAAAATTCTAACCTGTGTACGTTCACAGAGTAACGTATTGGGCTGCGTTCAAAAATTTACAATCTTTATTCTAAGTCTGAAAGAAATTTTACTTGCGACTTTGATGCAATAAGGTGGATGTTATACGTTTAACATGTCTGTGTGTCTATTATTTACTTATATCATATTATACTACGGACGGACGGTGTAAAATGTGTGCATTTGCGTTTACATTTTTACCTATTTCTATATTTTCAATATAGATTGCGGTTTTTCGGTTGTATATTTATAATTAAATTACAAATTATACATAATAAAGTTTTATGCGGTACGGTACGGAATGACTAGGTCATAAATATAAAAATGTTTAAACTTTTTATGGCTATTTGTCTTCAATCTTCATTATGTTGATGATTGAGGGTAGGTTTGGAATAATCGGTTCGTTCGGCATCGCATGAGTACCGCGGCTAGGCACATCTGGCGATGGGTGATGACGTCGTCGGTAGGTTATTACTGCTTCGGTTCGGTGGGAGTTGGTTGCAGCGAGTTTGATGACGATGATTTTAGTCGTTCTTTGTACTTTTTCATATGATGAAGAACATCTTTGTACATCCCGGGCCAGTAATATGTTTCAGCAATGCTTTTTAGGATTTTTCCCGTGTTTCGGTGGCCTGTTGTTGTCGGTTCATTAAGGTGTTGCTCGATAATCGACCTTCTCTTCAATGTCGGAACGCATAATTTCCACTGCGATTGTGCATTGATCTTGACCCCGTATCTCGGATTTACAATTCGTTTATGGAGTGAGCTGTTTTTAATCATAAATGTTGGGTCGTTTTGAGGCGAATTTCGAGTTTCAGACATTTTTCGGTCGAACCATTCTTTTCGTTCCTGTATAGACGCTGTGTCGGGATACCTTCGTGGATGTTGTTGTTTAGGTTTTTTCTTTTGCTTGCGGGATTTTGATTTTCTAGGGCCGGTAATTTTATTATTGTTCGGTGGTGTTGTTTCTTGTGTGACTAGCGGTTCCTGTTGTTTAGTTTCATGGATTTCTTCTGGCGTGTTTTCGGTATTATTGTTCCAGACTATTGTGGCTCCTGCCTTTCTTAGGAGGTCTATCCCTATGATAACTAGGTTCGGCGGTGAATAAGCTGGTAGTACGAAGAGTGCGTGTGTTAATTTTCTCTGCCGTATCTCAATTTCTGGGTCTATTTTGAGTTTCACGTCCATGACTCTGCCATCTGCGACGGTTACTCGCATCCCTGTGACTTTTTCTGTGTCGGCGTTTGTCGAGTTCTCTTCATAAATGTTTCTACTGATGTATGATCTGGTGGAGCCTGTATCAACTAACGCTCGGTATGTGATTTTACCTATTTTCACGTCTTCGAAAATTCGTTGTTCCGGTCGGTTTTCTTCGGCAGTTATGTTCGTGTCTCCGAACTTGGTTTCTCTTCTGCAGCAGTTGCGCGTTAGTCTCCCGAGGACTCCGCATTGGCTACAGAACAGTACTTGCCTGCCCCGGCATTCCTTGTGTGAGTGGCCTGCTTTGCCGCAGTTCCAGCAGCACGTGGTCCTGTCGTATTTTTCGTGTATTTTACGAGGTTCTGGTGACGTTTCTGGATGACTTTTCGGTGTCTGGCGGTGTCGGTCTGGTCGGTGGTTCCACTGTTGAGATGAGGATTCTTCTGTGATCTGCTCGTACTCGGCTGCCTGTCTTATTAATTCCCTGAGGCTGGTGAAGTCTTGCTTCTTGATGTAGTACTTGTAACTCGCATTCATGTTTTCGTACACTCTTTCTTCTTTTTCGGTTTTGGTCATTTTTCCGTACCTTCTCATCAGGGTTTGTATGTCGGTCAGGTAATTGACGAAAGATTCACGGTGGTGTTGTTTTCGTGCGATGATCATTTCGAGCAGGTTCTTCTCGTATCCCGCCGGGTAGAAGAAGAGTTTGAATTCTTCTAGGAAGTCCCCCCACTTTTTCCAGTTGTCGGAGTTGTTCCTGTACCATAACAGCGGTTTACCTCTTAGTACTTTAGGTAGTACCTGTAGTAATCGGTCCTGCGGGACGTCACCTGATGACGTCAGTTCATCCAAACGCTCGATGAACTCAACCGGGTCGCATGCGGTGTCGAACGATATATTCCATTCCCTCACGATGGATGACAGGTTCAGCTGGCTCGCGGTGCTGGTCTGGTCTTCGGATGTCATCTCGAAGGTCTCCTCCTCTTCTTCTCTAATGTGGTCGGATAGCTGTTTTCTTAGTTTGTCTACGGTTAAATTTACGGTCGGTAGCTTCCTTTCCCTACTTTCCCTTATTAATTCCTCTTTACTAAGGTTATAAATCCAAGAAGTTGGCATTTGATGCTGTATATTTACCTACTATAAAACGGGGCCAGTTTGTAATCGGTTACGGAAATTTAAATAAAAATGACCAACAAAAAATTATCTGCTCTTTACTTTTGAATTGTAATTTTTGTTAAACGGGGTCGGTCGGTCGGTTGTCGGTCTATTTTTAGAACAATTACGGGTAGATAGTTAAGTTGAACGGTTAGTCGGTCGGTCGGTTATTTCTATTGAATTACGTGTTATTACGGGGGGGCTAAATAGTATTAGATATTAATGAGAATATGTGGATTTTTCGTTGGGCGCCAAATGTAATGTAGCAGCTCGGCAGGAGCTGGTCTGGATCACCGGGGAGCGACCCCTGGGCGAATCGACCTGCCTGGCCTTCCCCGAGAGTAGGGGTTGGGTGCTATATTGTAATGTGGTACTTACCCTTATGACTAACGTCCCTAGTGCTTAGGGCTGGTACCTACCTAATAACTCTCAATTAATATATACCGGGAAGCGGTCTTAGGCTAGCTCAGCTTGACGCCGGCCTCTGAAGGAGTGCCCGGTCGCCTGGGGGATCTACACTGACCGTGAAGCGGTCCTAACTACTCTGATCTTGGTCCTGAGGCCCCTGGAGGGAAATAACCTCGGTAGGTGTACGGGGTGAGAATTAATAATGCCGATTAATTAGTGTAACACAATTGAGGCGGCACTGGACCCGCTTTATTTACAATCAAGTTAACTTATATGTCTAAGGTACTTACAGCTTACGTACTTAATATTAACACACTACACAAATGCACAAATACTTATCGCGGTTACTGATATTTATATTGGTCGGGCCCTGAAGGGGCCTACGCGGACGTTACTATCTTAATAAGGGGAAGGATATAGGGTACAGGAGGTCGGGCGAATACCGGTGGTGCGTGTGGACTTGTTCCAGGATTTGTGGAGTGTATTTGTGTCGACAAGAGTGTGGCTGAAGGCTGGTGTGTGTCCGGTGATTGTATAGTTCGGTACTTACACAGATGCTTTCAACTAGGCAACCCAGGCATCCATGTACGTATCCGGGGGACCTCGCTCCGCTAATTAGGCAGCCCACTGTGTCGGGTCTAGTCGGGTATACGGATACTTTCAACTAGGCAACCCAGGCATCCGTATAACCGAGAGGCCTCGGTCCGTTGAGCAACCTACCTCGCGGGGAGACCGGTGATGTGAGATTAGTGTGCGTGAATAGATTACTTGAATAGATATGGGTGCGGGGAGGGATCTCGGGAACGGAATGATCACTCGTCGGAACAGGAGGTGGCGAATGGTGCTCTAGCGGCGGTCCGGCGGCTATTTATAGGCGGGTCGCCCCGCGCCCCTTGTATTCTCCGGAGTCGTCTGTGTGGTGCCCCGCCTCGTCTCGCACACGCCGGGCGCTCTTGTGGCTGCGGTGTGAGGGTAGGTGTGTTGGACGGTTGGTTTGTAACGGCTCGTTACAAACTAATTAGTAGTGTTATAAGAGATCGAGATGGAGTAAAAGAAGACGTAGTGACCAAAATAGAAAAGGGAATGTTGAGATGGTTTGGTCACATTGAAAGGATGGATGAAAGAAGACTGACGAAAGAAATTTACTGTGCGGAGATGAATGGTTGTGTCGGTAGAGGACGTCCTAGGCGAAAGTATGTCGACCAGATAGGCGAAATACTCAAGAAGAGCCAAATTAGGAGTTTCCGAAACCGACGTGCGTGTATGAAGAGACTTATGAATGTGGAGGAAGCGAAAGAAGTATGTCAGGATCGTGGCACGTGGAGATCCATAGTCTCTGCCTACCCCTCTGGGAGACAGGCGTGAGCATATGTATGTATGTATGTACGAATAACCTGTAACGTAATTTACGTGATTTAATATCTACTTGAAAACTATAAACAACACAGCTTATTGACGTCTAGCACATCATCTATCCATCATTTATCTTCTCAACAACCTTAACACGGAGGGTAAGCGAGCAAATTCCTAATAATATATCATAACGTAACATTCATAAGTAATCAAAACTTCCGTTGAACCATTAGTTAACATAGTGAAGTTGGCCGCGGGCGTGTAAGTTTCCCTGCGGAGCGCCGTCCGTAGGGCTGGACTTGGACCATAAGGGTGGGCCAGGACCATGAAGGGTGGGCGTGGACCAGAGGGCCGTGTTTGGACCATAGCAATGAGCTCGAACGTTAGGAATAGGTTATTAAAGAAGGGCCTGAGTCACAGCTGGAATACGTTTTTTATTAACAAACGAATTTCATTACTCGAAATGTGTCTAAAATTATGGCGGTAAGAAATAATTATCAATGGGTAGGTAACTCGCGAGGAGATACCATAGCTGGAATATTTTGATTCAAACATGATTTTAAGACCAATAACTAAAACGTCTCCGCTAAAAGCATCAAGTTACGCCAAAGGTCTTGAAAAAATTGCCGTTATGGACATCACTAGGGGGCTCACTCTGTCAGCGCTTATCGGCCGGTGTCGGGCGCGCGTCAACATGATCGATGCTCGCGTCTCGAGACAAAGCTGAACGCCCTGTATACAGCCGCGGCCGTGCTATAGCCTCTATAGCCGCCGCCCGCTACGCACAAGCCACCT
This sequence comes from Plutella xylostella, assembly GCF_932276165.1. Lineage (NCBI taxonomy): Eukaryota > Metazoa > Arthropoda > Insecta > Lepidoptera > Plutellidae > Plutella > Plutella xylostella. Next base: position 304,467 of record NC_063984.1, on the reverse strand, counting down.
CGATACCATTGTAATGTTACAATGGTGCGTTCATTTGTTTGTTATCTATTTGGGCGGAAAACCGGGGATGATGTGTGCAAAAAATATTCGCATGAATTCAAATGAATGTGTCTATTGTTCTCTCTTTACAAAATCCGAATGCTGTGTGTTTTGTTGTTTTCTGCGTGTTAATTGAACAGCACGTCCCAGAAATTAGAACTAATGTGTACTTTATAACATCATCATCATCATCAGCCAATAATCATCCACTGCTGGACATAGGCCTCTCCCAAGGAGCGCCACAACAATCGGTCCTCGGCCTTCCTCATCCAACCACTACCCGCCAACCGCCTAAGGTCGTCAGTCCAGCGGGCAGGAGGGCATCCCACGCTGCGTTTGCCTGTTCGTGGTCTCCACTCGAGAATTTTATAACACTCACATTTTTACAGTAAAAAGTATTATAACTATTGACCAAAACATGTCGTGGAAAACACACATAAATAATGTTTGCGCTAAACTAAGGTCAGCACTTGGTAAGATGTACCACTTACGAGGTGTAGTAAACAGAGCCACATTGTACTCTGTTTACTACGCACTCGCAGACTCAATACTGTCCTATGGGTTAAGTAGCTATGGATGTACTTTTCAAACATATTTAGATCAGATTAACTCCCTACAGATACGTTGTATGAAACTATTAGTGGATAAAAAAACGAAGAAAGCATGTCATGGAGAATACAATAAGCTATATAGTTTGTGTAAAATGTTACCTGTACAAGACAAAGTTAAGGCACTCATTGTTTTAGAAGAATTTAGTAGTGAAGAATTTAAAAACCCACTAACGCATGTCATAGAAACTAGGAATGTCCGTAATAAGAAACTGATTGTACCTAAAGTTTGTAACTACTATGGCTCACGAACTAGAAAATATCTTGTACCGAAAATTCTCAATAACCTACCAAATGAAATTAGAAACGGATCTTTCTCTAAGAATGTCTTTAAGTTGAAGATCAATAACTATTTACTTGCAAACCAGAATAATGTATTATAGTTACCTACCTAACTTGTAGATACCCACTTAAATGCGTAACCTATTGGTCTGAGTAAAAGTGGACGGGCGTGGTGTATGTATGTACCTACCTATACTATCTATTGTGCTGAATGCAGGTACCATACCCGCCTACCATAGTTCTTTATTTTTTATTGTAAGATTAAATTTATCTGTTGCATGTTAGTTATAAGTCACATGTAAGTAAAAGAATTAGTTAAAGAGAGCATGTACTGCCAATAAACTACCTTGTAGTTTGGCGGTGTTTAGTTTTAAGTCAAATTGTATATATTTTTTTTCTGAATAAATAAATAATCAATAATCAATCAATCAATTATATGTATAATAATATGTTAGGCTTAGACAGATACCTACTGATATATACATAGAAGAAGTCGGATAACTAGACAGTTGGAATCTAAGAATATAAATAACTACAAGCAATTTATTTCCGTAGCTGCTAAATTTCCATACGATATTTTCCCTCACCATAATCTCATCGCACGACACATCAAACGAACTCCCCCCGTAACGTAATATGCGCCTTGTGCTAGTGTCATTAGAGTGCAGAGTTAACAAGGAGATATCGCCTAACAATAGTTGTCAGTCATATTACCTGCTCCGATACCCGACACTCATTAGACGGCTGTGAGGAGCTCCAGCGATGTCGCACTGTTATATTATACTACTACATATTTTTTACCTACCATTATTATCTTATACTTGTATTATGTAAGTATAATATTATTATAACACAAGTAAAAAATATAACAAGAGTTGTTTAGAATGACGAGTTGTGTGACCTCCTACCAAAATAACGTTGACTAAAGGTAAGCGTCTACCTTCGGCATCGTACGCAACGGACGAATCACATTCAGTATTCTTTGTGCAGAAATTCATACAATTGGATCCACTTTATCGGCATTGATTGATTTGATTGATTTTTAAAATATCTTGATTGGCATAAAAAAGTTACATGTGACATAAGATTAAACAACAAAACTTACCGCAACAACATCATCGGCATTGCCAACGCCGTTTCTCCATACATTTATGAAAAACTCTACTTCTGTACATTGCGGCTCACCCAAAAAATGGTAAGCCATGTCACAGTAGTTGATACCAACATTATAATAATAGTTATGTACAATTCGTCATGTGTAGTAGTTAGTCCTTGTCTGTCTGCTGAAACTATCTGTTGAATGATATTAGCCATTAGTTATGCAAACGAGCCACCTGAAACCTACGAGAATTGTTATAGAAAGGTAAAGTAACTTAGGTACTATTTACTGTTTTAATACTAAGCGAACTATTTAAAGTCCGTCTTATGGCATATATGTACTTAAGAAATAAGATACTGTTCTATATTAAGTGGATAATGTGGATATACAACAGCCAATACATATTAGTTGGATAACTAAACTGAGTACCATTGATGTGCTGTGTCGCATAATATACTGTGTAGTGTCTAATTACCCACCCACACACACTTGCACACACACACTCGCATGGCTTCACCTCATTATCAGTTCATTAACAATCCATTAACTGATCCTTCGACGTCTAATCACGGGACAATCACAATCAATCGGCATTCCCGCACACCACCCGGACAGTCATCACTTTAGTGACGGCTAATAAAACGTGCTGCTTTATTGTTAAGTACTTATTTTAAATATTAAACAATTTATTAGTTTTACAACCAAATAACTATTCCACTATGCACAGTGGCCTGCATAGAAACTTGACCCGTTAGAGTGAAATTTTAACCGAGAGGGATACATACAGGCATTTGCAGTCCAAAAAAAATTTGTACAAATTTGATAATACTGTCCGAAGGCTGTGAAATAAAGCTTGATATGGTTGCAAAGATATCATAGACTGGACGACTTACGACAATGATATTGTGACTATTACAAAGCATGATGTAATTTCAGTATTATTTCAAATCTATAACTATAATAATAATATTTATAATACAAAGGCAATCAGATGAATATAGCAACCCAGTCTAACGGCGCATAATATAGTGACGTGCGCATCACGTGGCCATTACAACTGTCATAATGAGATTACTGCAGCAATAGGATTAGAGAGGTAAGCGGCGCCAATTGACTGCAACTAAACCTGGCAGGATTAACCTACGCCTGCTCACGACACCTGGGAGCCTATTCTCTACCACACGTCTTTGAAGTCGCAGGTTAGGTTCATAGCAATAAATAAAAGTTGACCTTAGGTGTTTGGGTATACAGGAGGGTGGTTGGAAATTGGCTCCCTGCGATATACTAATATAAATCCAGTCCATATTTTGGCTGTATTTGACCACGTCGGTGAAAATGTATGTATAAACAAATTACATATTATTTATGAGTAAAGCCATAAAAATATACGTGTTGACCTGATTTAAGTGTCTGGAGTTTTTAAATTTAGTAATAAAGTGATCTGAGGGGAGAGTTATTCTGGACGCCAACAGTACAGGGTCGCTATAACTGCTCATGTGAATAGACAGGTTGAACAATCGGATGATGGCTGGAATAGGCTACAGAATACGTAGTGGAATTGTGTAAGGAAATTCATTGTGGGGTCAACCCATCACGCAACAAGAGCGTTCCGTTTTCATCTATATGTTCAATTTGAGTAAGAGATAGTTATATAAAGCTTCAATTTCATAAAGTATGTTGTTTCTATACAATTTAATGTGTGTAGTATAGTTTATGTAAGCCAATGAACACTACGAAAATAAAAATTCAATGTATGAACCTCCCTGAGCTGTAGCTGGAGCAAGTGACGCAGAAGAAACCGGCTGATCCGGCCACATTCATCATTCTGACAAAATAACTATTTGTATTACTGTCGGCAACGCCGCACACTACTGCACATACATACATACAGTATACTATACTTCATCATGTGTGGGTGTTCGTGTATTTTTGCTGGGTTGATTTATTTCATTGATAAATATTACATTGGTGATATTTTTGGCAGACATTATTTCTTTTATTAGGTACTAAATTACTTTCTGTAACACATATGGGCTCAGAGTAACAACAGAGTATTGAAAATCTAACAATATCGCGTACAGGTCTACATACATATAATAGGTCTATTGATCAGCGGTCACTATAATACTACCCCTTCGTAGACATAACCAATCAACACTCCCCCAAATAACAATCGGAGGCAAAATCACAGGTGTCTGGTGACGTGAGATCAGGAGGCGCAATCAAAGTGAGATCAGCACAATAAGGGCGACTCGCCACAAATATGTGTGAACGTGTGAAGCCTACAGGTTGCGCAAATAGGTGCTCCGGAATAATAACGTACTGCCAGCCGGCTCGAACTACATTCAATAACATTCCAGCAATACGCACACATGCGTCATGTACTGTGTGTGTGTGTGTGTGTGTGTGTGTGTGTGGCCGCGGGCGAAAAGGTGATCGAGAGTATGAACCAGTGTGTGAGCTTCTCATACAGTCATGCTGCGGATAAACAAGCAAAATTTGCTATTCGTAAAGTCAAAGCTTGCGCACTGTCGGTTTGTTGCCGATACAATGTAACTATTGAACATTTTGCTAAGTCACTCTCGAGGCAAATGTTGGGTATGCTAACAAGTTAAAGGTACAAGAGACTTTACCGCCCGAGGAGTTTCAGCTAGTGCATAATTAACTATTGAGTATGAGTAAGGCCTACGTTGAAATACACGAGTAGATGAGGTGTTACATGAATAACTAAGGAATTTATGTTCCAAAACATGTTAAAATAAAACCAGTATTTCCAACACAATAGTCCGAAAATGGGGCACGAGCTTTATCATTATTATAATAGCGAAACAACCCTTTTGCACGAGAAAGAATGTAACATAAATAGGGCCTTAGATACATTATACCTGTAATTTCGTTCCCCAGTGTATATTTATGAAACGAGCCAACAACCGTAGCATTTGCGTAAACAAAATGCTGTCCGAACTAGAATAGCCCAAAATTATAAGAGGGCGCACTTTTATTTCGTAAAGCATAGGATTGAAAGTTGCATGTGGATGGGTTGACTCGGTTATGCGGCTGTGAGGGAGTCGGCTATCGCGGCCGCGGCCATAACTCATGTTTCCACTAGACGTGGTCCTTTGTTACTTTCCTGCTTTTTTCAGCATTCATCCCGCGATGCGATTGTTTAAAATCGCCGGCCGTGATGTCGCCGGATTTATGAACTGGTTCTGACACATAATTCGCGCTCATGTCGGCTGTTTAGACGAATTTCGCGCAAAGATTGAGTTCCGAAGTAACTTTTATGTCACATGTTCCGGAAACGGTTCCTTTTATGTTCGGAAGTTGGTTTTTGTGAGTCGCCGGCCGCTGCCGCCGGTCGGGGACTTTGAAGTTTCTCTTTCAACGCACATATCGAAATAAATATAATGATATGAATAAAAACACAGTACTAAAATAAGATCGATACAGTATTTGATATCCTATATGGCTTCATAATCTAATTAACCCGTCGACCAGAAAGCTGAAAAAGATTTTCAATGAAACAGCTTAGTCGTAGCTTGATTCATGCAAATGCAAGTAATCCTGGCGTGAGTTCTTCGACCACTGTCTATTACTACTGTATTAGGCAGATATGTACTGTAGATATAGAGGTATATAGGAAGCGCTCGCACAATTCTACGTAAATTCCATTCTGGCCACAGCATAAACCAAGAACTATTGTTAATCATATGAGGTGTTGTACCTCTTTGTACTATTGATAATTGTATGTAGGGTAAACTACCCTATTGTTGACACCCCTCCATTTATTGACACAGCGCGGAATAATTAAAGAAAACAACACAACGCTTCGTTCTATTTAGTTATATTTATCTTTGAATGCAGCAGTAATAGTTATTCTGTAATGGTAACACTCGGCAGTCATTTTTACAGCAATGGCTGACCAATAAAACATAGACAATTCGTGCCTCTCCGTTGCTTCTTTAAATTCCGCCATCTTGGATCGCTTTTTGCAAAGGACAGTGGCTACTTTAGGAATAAATTTGCTAGTATTTCTTAAAAAAATTGTTAAATTTGTTATTTGGACTGAAAAGGGAACAAAATTCCTTTTCCATTTCTTACCTCAAAAACCACTTATTTTCGGTTTTAACTTCGAATTTAGGTGGTGTCAATTATAGGTAGCACTTTTGGTATATTTTCCTAATATTGACATATTGGGTCAATAATTGGAAGGATTTTTTTTATTTTCATGCTAATATTTTAGCTTTTTCTGGTAGTATATAATATAATGATCACGTTGACACTATTTAATCATTTATCCCACACGAATTTCCAATTCATGACACAGTGTCAATACAGTGAAATCCAATTATCGACATAGTGTCAGTAATCTATTTCCCTATTATTGACATGTCTATATATAGGCAAAGTGTCAATAATTACGCTCATAAACGATAAATATTTTTATGGGAGCTTACCATAAAAGTGGCAGTGAGAAGTGAAGCAGAATAAATACTTTTTCTGCTTCACTTCTCACTGCCTTTCTGCAACCTATATGAAGTCGTCTGACTATCAGGTGGCCTGCCAACTGCTCTACATCCACCTGTCATCATTTTACCTGGCCAAAAGTGTCCTGCACACTTCCCACCCAGCTGAATCCACCTCGTAATCTGTTTAAACTGGGATTCTGACCCGGCGGGTAAACAATTATCAAGATAGGTGTTAAGATTCACAAAATTGAATGATATCCAGCTGTATCGTTCGTTTCGATTGGGACACTGGACATTACCTTAGTCTTGAACATGTTTATCTACAGGCCAACCCTCAAGGATGCTACGTGTAGTTCTGCGAGCATAAACTGGAGATATCAGAGGCATATTCATGATTCTTCATCAAAATAAAGATGCGACAAAGCTACACCACACTTTTTCTTTGGCCTTTCTCTTCCAGCAAGTACTTACCAGGTCTAAGATCAGCCTCGGTCCTGACGGCCAAAAAGCATGCTATGTCACGCTTGCCTGTTCGTTACCTCCACTCGAGAACTCGATTACTCCAACTGTCTTTCTTCTTGGGTGGCTGGCCTATTGGCATCTCACATTGGATCTCTGATGGATTGATTACACCAGTTCAGTCCGCATTACGACTTTATATCGGTGGACCTGTTAGCCCAGCTGTGACCACGTTTCTGAACCATATGGCATCAGCAGCAGGACGCACTAGCTGGAACCTTTGAGAAATGCCCAGGAGATCATGAGACGAAGCAGCCTAACTCAGTGGGACTAGTCTGCTAGCATTAGCATTAGATGCAGTATATATGGTATGCATATAACTAGCTGATGACTTATGGTATGTGACACTTATGGTGTTTCAATATAACACCGTGATATACCAAATAGAGAACCGGACCCATGGTACCCTCCCAAAGGTTTAATTCCTGTTTAAAACGGTTTTTATTAACTAATATCAAGCATGTCAATAATTGGTACAGGAGGTGTCATAAATTGGAAAACCCGTGTCAATAATTGGGAAATAGGGGTTCTTTCACATTTATAGCTGATAATAAAAAACTAAGACTATAGGGTCATTGTTTTGTGAAAAATATTATAAATGAATATACGCCTGAGACCGCTACGGAAAAAATACCACAATACTAATATTTTATGCGTATTTATGGCCAGTTTTGCAAACGACTCGTCTTAAAGTGTCAATAATTGGGTATATGACACATAAATTTGTAAATGTTACAATCAATAATTACTTAAAGTTAAATGTATTGTTAAGTGTGTTATACGTCTTTTTATCAAGTTGCACGAAGGAACTTCTAACCACCTGGCTACGTCGATGTCAAAGCAACAGATGATTTAACTTTGACCTTAGTTTAAAGTTCGTAGTTGCAATTCGTCAGTGGCGGATTTACCTATAGGCCAAAAAGGCCAGTGCCTAGGGCGGCAGATTTCGAGGGGCGGCAAATTTAGCTAATTTTATAAAATGTTTTTTTTATAATTGTACTTGTACAACTGTACATAGTCCACATATAAATAAACGATTAATAAACGCACTGTAATATATACTGAGGTATACTTTTGTATTTATGTGACCATAAAATTTAAAATATTCTAATAGCGTTTCAATAAAAATAAAATAAAAAACTCGTAACACAGGATCTTCGGAGCCTAGCACGAGCACCATCTCTCCACAACTTTGTGTACCTAATGTTGTTTTATTACCATGTAGATCGGCTCGTTTCCGAGTTAGAGAAATGGCAAAAGGCCTACCACACGAGTTAAACGAGAAGTTTTCTTTTCCAACTAAAATGAGTGAATTGTTACCATCGACCCTAACGGAAAAAGCCATTTCGTTGGAAAAAAATATCCTAATAATTTAGAATGTGATTTAGTTAAGGAATGCCTACACTTTCAATGCCACGTTTCTTCTGAAAGAATTTCGATAAAACCAGATTCTGGATTATTACAAAGTCTATCTTTTTTACTGCAAAAACATAATTTGGAGCATATTTATCAAAACTGATATAGCATTTCGCATGACACTGTGCACACCGGTGACAAATTTTCTTGCTTAAAACGGGGTAAATACTATCTAAGATCTACTTTAAGACAAGAAAAGCTTAATAATCTATTTTGTGCATAGTCAGAACTCATGAAAAAGATTTGATATGACAGTATACTTAATTTATAATTTTGCAAAATTAAAATCGCCGAAGAAGTAATGTAAAATTATTTGAACTTATTGTGTGTCACCATTAAATAATTGTTACATATTTTAATAGAAATTGATTGTATTGTTTTTAAACTGTTAAGTGCAATAAACATATTTAACAAAAACAATGATGTCGATTCTGAAGGCAGATATTCTAAATTTAGAGCTGTCAAAACCTAAATTTCTTTGTTTAAAATTCGACTCTATGATTATTTCCATAAATGTCATTTTATGTTAGCAAATTTTTTAGTTTGACAGCGTTAAAATTTGAATTTCTGCCTTCAGAATCGACATCAATGATTGGTAAGAGTTGTTAGGGTTAGGAAATGAGCCGTTACAGAGGTTTTAAGTCTTTAAAGCGCTTTAAAGTCGGGTTTTTTTTGTTTTTACTTTAACAGTCTATATATATAAACCTGTTTATATCAAAATTAAACTTTCAGTACATAGCGGGTTGCAAAAATAATCTAGTCAATGACAGAAATATACAGGGTTATTTGCAAGTAGACCAGATCCTTTCAGGAGGTGATAGAGGAAGGCATTTTCAGTCGATTATACCCTATAATGCATTATCCGAAACTTAACCATTTCTAAGATATTTAATATTTAAAGATTTTTTGAATTTTTGCCAATATTTCATGTTTAAAACCGAAAATAAAAAAAACTAGCCATATTTCAATACTTTTTTTGTTTGTTTAGCATTAGTAACATCTTAATAAACTAATTAAAATAATCAAATGTGCATTATTCGACTTAAATTAGACACAATACCTCAAAATAGATAAACATTTTTTTAAAATATTCAAAACCTTAAAACAAATAAGTTAAATTAAAAAAGAATTTCATATAACAATTTTTTGTGCACTTCAGCTTAAAAACATTGTCAACTTATAAGCTTTCAAATGAGATATTTCAATATCAAATCGATTTAGGTATCACCAAGATATGGCCAAAACAATCAGAGAAGGCGGAGAAAACACTGAGGTATGTTTTCAGTGAAGATGTGTCGTAATTTCCCGAACGCTACCCATCCGAGTTGGATTCTACGAGCTACCTCTTTATCGAAGTTGGATTTACCTAATCGGATCACTTGTCCTACATAGGCCAGATCTTCTTATAACAGGATTTAACTATTGAATTTCAAAAGTCTGTAGGGGCGGCAAAAATTTAATGGCCTACGGGCGGCAAATTTGTAAATCCGCCACTGCAATTCGTTGTTAGCCAATGTAAAAAGCCTTCAAATTAAATAATGCCAAGAAAATGAAATAATAACCACGAAGTGTGAGTAACACCGCCCCGCGACTAGGACCGTACAATTTGGCAGCAATTTGAGTACAAATTGAAATCTAGTGAAATACGGCGCGGACCAACTATGGCATTAGTCGCATTACGTTAGCGAACAACTTTGTGCGCAGTTTATTCCTCCATTTTTAGTTCCAAGTGACTGCGGTTGTAGGTATATTCCGTACCATGCGTTGGTAAAAAATTTATGTTAACAATATATTATTATTATGTAAGGGAATAATTATGAATGTATAATCACTTAAGATACATCGGGGAAAAGCATATTACAAATATACTACTTAATTTTAGCACATTTGAAAAGTGATTCACTTCATACATGATTATTAATAAATACTATGCGATGAATAAGAATAACAAATAGCCCAGTATAAGAACGCAAGTGGCTCTACACCGCTCCGCGCGAGTGCAGGGAGTAGTTCAGCTCATTCTTATAATTCGGCCATCGAGTGAGAAGCACATTCGAGTCTGGCCCATTTGGGGTTGCGCCGGCCGTTAGCCAAACGGCGCTCGAGAACTGTTACAGCAATCGCTGTTTCGGGGCCACTGCCGGTTGTAGCACTAACAAGCTTTTTGCAGCTAACTTGAAATTTGTAGCGCAATAGCAACTGCTTGTTCCGGCGCCGGATCGAGCGCATTTATCGCTGTTTTGGGTTGAGCAGCCGCTTCAATTGCTGATTACGCTCATTAATTTAACAACTTTCTTGCACAATCTACAGCTGTTTGCGGCTCGTCGAGCTGCCCAGAAACTGTACGAGTGATAAGTTACTGTTGTAAAGTTACATGATATTGAATGAAATGTAAAATGTAACAATGGAGGCGACCGAATGGCGTAGTGGTTAGTGACCCTGACTACTGAGCCGAAGGTCCCGGGTTCGATTCCCGGCTGGGGCAGATATTTGATTAAACACAGATATTTGTTCTCGGGTCTTGGATGTGCCCGTAAAATGGCAATAGGCCCGCCCCCTATTACATTGGGACTAACATAACACTCTGGCGAAAAGTGGGTGCAGCAATGCATCTCTGCCTACCCCGCAACGGAGTACATTAGTACAAGGCGTGAGTGTGTGTGTGTTGTGTGTGTAAAATGGAATTCGTAGGTAGGAGTTTTATGGGCTTACGCAAAGGGTAACAAAGATATATGTATTCCTACTTATTAATAAAATTATAATGCTATCAACTACTCTGTGGCATGCATGTCTAATGGTTTCATGGTAAAGGTAGCTACCGAAGCACCGAGCGCATAAAGTGAAGCTTAGTAATTGAAAGTTACATGGCGGCCATTTTGTAATGACATGGGTCCGGGCAGCCAATCAGACGCCGCCGCGCACGACACGCCATTATACGGAACTATTACCGTTGCGTGAAAGGGTATAAATATTTTTACAATAAATGGTAGGATTCAATCTGTAATTGGTATTGACTATTACGAGAACTTATTTTCGTATACATTTTTATTTGTCGACAGTTTGATGCTTGATAAATTGAATCGAACTCAATATTCAGTGACGACGCCTGTACTGCATCTACTATGCATATTTTATGGGATTCGATCCTGTTCAGATTATAAATTCAGTACTGAATATTTATTCTGCGGAGTTTTTATTTATTATTAACTAAATCTCTAATTCGGAAGCCGCCTCGCAATATATTTTATTTAAAAATATGCCGATACTAGTAACGACCACTCCAAAGTGAGCGCTAAAAAGGCTTATTCAAATCGAAAAACGGCGGTAGAAAAGGCACAACCAACTGTTTTCGGCGTTCGTATTTTAAAACCAGCAATTGCGGATGTTGAACACGCTCGTTTCAAACTGTTAGCGCAGTGTCGGCGTCTAGCGCGGCGCGGCACGCGAGCTGCCGGGCGCCCTGCGCTGCCACACTGCATACACCAGCCATGAGCATGCTGGACGAATTATGACAAGAAAATGATAATTTCTCTGCATTACTGTATGTTTTGTAAGTAGCGGTCTTGTTGTTGAAATAGTGTTCTTGTAATCTTAATGTTTGTTGGTTATTTCCGTTGCTATATCTCGTAAAAAATATAGTTTCCTACTGTAAATCCCACTTATCGTGGTGAAAGGATCAGCCAGTCAGAATAGTTATCAATGGCCGAATGCCAAAAGCTCCTATAATATATTAGGTATAGTTTATACATTATACATATACTCATTTCGTTTTATCCAGCTGGCTGCCATTTTCATGGTCTTAAATAAGATACAACTATGAGGCTAGTAAGCTAAAAGTTTTTATAGATCTCATACCATTGAATTTACTTAAGAATAAATGTAGAAAACATACACGCTTCCATACAAACCTATTTATACTATAAACGAATAAACTAGAAGCATTGACCTCACGGTTATAAATCTACCAAGGTTCCCATTAATTGTAAATGAAAATAGTAGGTAGGTAGGTACTGTTACTACGCTATTTACACACCGATTTCATGTAAAAGGCAAACAGCTAATTATAGGGCGGGGGTTCGACGCGGCTTTGATACTTCAAGCGATGAAGCTTGTAAGTGGTGGAGTTAGCTCCTCGTCTGCTATTTGTTCTGTAACTATGTCAAATATCATTATTCCATTATGGATGGGATGTGAATGTGACCTACTTCTGCTGACTATTTATATAACCGGTAATATAGACAAGTAAATTGTGTTTATTTATGTTCAGCATTCAACTTAAATTATCAACTGTTTAACAATGCTTGTATTTTTTTAAATTTATATTTTGAGAGACAATTTACCTGCCTACCCCCTTTCAATTACCTATCTAGGTGTACATAAAAAAAAAACATTATATTCAAAAGTTTCAGCGTCGTAGAGGGATCTGGGTCTATGAGTGGCAACAATTAGACGTAGCCTCAATTTGACCTTAGCCTTCAATAAAACCTAGGTCACTGGAGTCTAGGTCTAGACAAATTAATCAACGTTACGTACTATTTCAATTACGGGCATTGTGGTGTGTTTCAGCAAGTGTTATTGTTATTGCAATCATTATACTGAAACACGATGTAGCTATCGTTAAATAAAATTATTATGATTATTTTTATTGAATTCCAAACATTGCTTACGTGGTTTACTGTTAAATTGTTTATAATCAAAATTACTTGAATGTAATAGTCAAATATGATTTACTATTTATATTACTTACTGGCACATTAGTATAGATAGCTTCAAATTAATATCAGCCCATACCTGAAACAAAATAAACAGATGTCATTAAATTAATTTTAAACATCAAATAAACAAAAGATCCTATTTTATGGTTACTAGGTAGATCCTATTTTTACTACTTATTTAAAGTTACAAAAACAACAAAGTACATATAAATAAAATTAGAAAATTTTGCTTTGCCTAGTTATGAGAGCAGCCTTGAGGCAATGCCCTAAGTAGGCCATACATGTAGCGCGTCTCTTCACGTCCCACTGACTACATCCACTTGCACAATGTACATTGTCTGCTATCCACAGCGGGCTCCCGCGGCGCGCCAACTAAACAAACAGTGTACTTCAAGACAATAGCACAATGCTAAGCGTCGCGAGAGTTAGCCTTTATGCGCGGTTAAAGCGGTGCGGATTACAGCAGAGAGGATCCCCGCGCTATCCATTACAGCTTTACCCGACTCGTTATTAGAATGAAATCGATGGAAAGTGGCAATGTATTCTGTTTTATGTGAAGTTGTAAACTTTAGGTCGTGTGCTGATCTCTCGGTGCGGGTAAATGGTTTCGTGGAACCCTTAACTGGAGTTTTCAGCTTTTATGCGCGCTCCGGCACTCTAAACATTCGAGTATATGGATCCCGGCTCTGTTTCTACATGAGCAAGCCGTGTGCACTAATGAGACGGGAACCGAGTCGAGAGCGACCAACTTCTCAAGGATTTAAAAATAAAACTTATGTGCAATTTAAAATATATTTTAACGACTAACATTATAATTAGTAAATACGAGTATGCTCGAATCACAATACAATATTCTGAGCAACATTAGTCCGAACAAACCATAAACCAACCGGCTCTTAATCTTAAACTCCCAAGTACTTAATTATAGCATAATTAAATGTCCATAAATCTTTGGTCTCTGGCGCGGAGGCCGTGACAAATGAGTCGCTTGGACGCCATTGTCCAGCGGCAGCGGGCGGCGGCGGCGGCGGCGTCTTTGTGTGGACTTGGCGGAGGACTACTGTTTCGCGCACTGATTCCATTTCTAATACTCGTAGTTTATCAAGGAACATTATTCTGCAGAAAAAACAGTTTTTTCTCATAGCTAACTACCTACTCTGTAACTATGCCCTATTGTATGTACAAATAAAAGGTTATTTATCATATCTACTTAATAGGATTCAAATTTTACTCGGCACAAATTACAACTTGATAACTTGTCAAACAAAAAATTCAACAGTCGTTTTCTTGAGTTCGTAGCACTCTCGTAGTAAACTTCGTAGCACTCGTAGCAAGTTCTGTAGCAGAGCGTAGCATCATTTGCTACGACGCCGTCGTAGCGTTTACTCTTCTTAGACAAAGAATATCGTACATGCATATAATTTGAAATTATTTTGGAAGTGTTTTTATTACATTCTTTAAATAATTATACAACAAACATGGTTTCCGCGGCTACAATATCACAAATAAAGCAGGCACACTACGGTTGCCTATTCCTGAAAGCATTTATGTTGAAAGGCCAACGCCGGGGCGAATTATTTCGACACCTACTACCCTACACTAGGCAAACAGACGCAAGTGAAATACACTTTCGGCAATAAAAAAGGTCCCTCCCTATAAACCGGCCGCTAATACGGAGCACAATAATAATAATTTGCATGTGAAGAAACGCCTCGAGTAAGCGAATTCTTCCCCTTTTCAGGGTTCCGCAGTGACGAATTCTCGTGGTCGCCCTTTATGTAAATATTGCTGAAAATGGCTCTTTTGCCTAGTAATAAATTTACATAACTCCCACTTAGTTTTAAATTTAATGTTACTACTTATCTCTATGATACAGGTTGTTTTTGTTACTATCCACTTTGATAGCTCTCTGCCACGCAGACTAGGTCCCACACGCAGATCTTCCTACAACTAGTTCCTATGCTAGACTCAAATATCATTAATGGTAGGATTAATAACAGGACATTGTTGCGTGAATAAACACTTATATACCATAGGTAACTGAACTAGTCCCTTATGTAGGACATGTAAGGAAGTAGATGAGACGGTTGAACATATTCTGTTAGCTTGTCCACCTACTACAGAAACAAGATTATCTATTCTTGGACCAACAGAGCGCCTACCTCAGCTATTACAACACCCAGGTCTGCTACTCCAGTTTACTCGGGAGCTAGGCTGGCTGAGCTGAAATCAAGGGGATATGTACAAAGGTTCCACTCGAGAGAGCCACGTACAGGAACTTCACCCCCTATGAGAATAGAATAGAATAGAAAATGCTAGACTCCCTGGCTAGGTGGGTTATAAAGCAAGGACTGTAGAAGTGGGAACCAGTTCTCTGAGCGAGTGTTCTCCCTTGTCCAACAGTAGCGGTGCTAGTGGAAGTGGCAGCCGGCACGCGCGACCCGCCAGCGCCATTTGCTGGCGACACCGACCTACGAATACACTTCTCTATATATGTTTATTATTTTTGTTCATGTTAATCGAGTTCAGTTCAGTGTTGCAGCGGCTAGATCAGGCTCCATGGATCCATGATGTCAGACTGCCGTCTGACTGAAGGCATAGTTCCTGTAGTTTATGACCAAGTCGTCGGGAATTACAGGTCACCATAAATATATCATGTAGTTCGAAAATGGTTATCGTGTTAATCCAGTTCGTAATTAAATTTGTTATTGTTCCTTCATTTGTTATTTTTTAGGTGTTCCAAGTTATTCTTTACACATAGTAATGGCGTCAGGAATTATTATAATTAACGGTATACATAAGATAGGAGTATGACAAAGTAGTGTAAGATATTCAGCAACAGTTTTGCATATTACATACACTTCAGAGGTACCTACTCGTTAAAACTTATAACAGATGAGATATTCAGATGTTACTTTAGGAATTATATGCTTTAGTTAGACAGTTCACTTTAGGTATTTTGCTTCATAGGCATTTTTGCTTCGTAGAGATTTCACTTCATAGAGATCATGCATTTTAGGTACTTGGCAAACAAGGGTCTAATACCACATCCACAGTGCGTGCTTCGTGCTCGGGCGCTGTCAGCGCGAGGCGTTACACTTTCAATTTCCAGTATGATTCAGCGGCGCCTCAACTTTCTTATTGCCCAACTATTTTTTTTACTGCCTCCGTCACGAGATTTCCTTTTGGATACGGCCTTTCTTTCTGTGGTCTATTTCGTAGCTCGTTCTTGATTACGTTTTGTGAATATATTTTCTTTTTGTTCGTGTACAAAACGGCGTGATTTAGTTTGTATCTGATCAATACTAGAATGTAATCACAAATTTACTGTATTCCTATGTATTAAGTAAATGTTTAGATTCTATTCAATAGTGTACAAAATTAATTTGGTCAATTTCAATATGATAACGGAAACTCAAAAAATAGCGTGAATGAATACATATTTAATTACAGCAGTAAGTCGAGGTCCCCGCGGGGGGTAATTAAGCACTCGTTGGCCTTGACTCTGCGGCCGTCACCCCCCCCCCCCTCCCCCCGCTGCACCGTACACCCGCATCTACATAAACAGAGGCCTAATTCAAATGAAAGCCAAGTAATTAAAGGGCGACCATTAACGAGCATTCAATTTAGCCGATTTTGTTCTCATCAAGTATTGAAGGTTGCCACGGCCACTCCCGGCACTTCAATCGCACTCAATTGCCCTTAAAGCCTAAATTAATAGGTGCTTGGATTAATTCGTAATTCGGGTCCCGCGGGGGTCGCGGGGCGGGGGCGGGGGCGGCGCGGGGGGCGGGTGCGCATTACCGTACGGAGAGCCTATTCATGTTAGTAGTTTATCTCGGTTTGTGGATCCGAAGGGCTTCGACCTGAGCCTTCAAGTGGAAAGGGATTACACAAGATAAATGACGTCAAACATTTCGCTATACGGATTTCGCGGCTATTATTGCGCTGAGTTATGAGCGCAGGCGTCACGCTCGCGGCCACGACCCGCACTGTACAAATATATGGATACCTTCATCACATAACACTCTGATCACATTTTTTTTGAAAAAAAATATGGCTACTCGTTTAATCTTACTGAAACAGCATTATGGGTGTATTGTTTGTAGCTTTCCACGTCCTGAACAAGACATAAACAGTCGGCTGCCCCGCGTTTACTGCCGACCACAAAAACTGTAAAAAGCTGGAAACAATCAAGCGGGAACACGCATAAACTGCTCGCGCCAACATAAAACTCCGTTTGTTTAGTATAATCATCTACACAAGTGATATTAAACTCCTGCGAGGATTAAAAAATGTAGCGAAGAGGCGGCAAAACAAATTGTTTATTCCGAAGGATGCTCCATCGATTTCCCTGCGGGCCCTTTTTGCCTGCAAGTACACAAGTACAGATAGTTAGGTTCATCCTTTACGCGTGGCAGCGGCAATAAAAACCGTTTTTTACACAACAAAATGTAACCGTTTCGGTCGAATTACGGACGTTTGGTCAGTGGAATAACTTAACTAAGGGGTATTGTCTTATCTTTTTTTTGTGTGCGAGTACTTTGTTGCGTCAAGTACTTTGTTTGTTTTTCACCCTTACTTTTTACAAGTTGTTTTTTTTTGCGCAATATGTGTTTCCTGTTTTATTTTGATGATTGTTTGTTTTAAATAAATCCAATCTTAAATCTAGTACCTAGATTACATAATCAAATCTAACTTAAAGATAAACGACAGAGATATCAATTTGCGGTTAGCAGCCAAACTAAAGGGTTATTCTCAACTATCTCCGGACAAGCTAATCTAAGCATCAAATCTCGTCCTTTACCACACTTGAGTTTGACCGATAGCTCTCACAACAGAGTCCGCTATCCCGCGGCGGAAGCTCAACTTTGTCTCAGCGGACAGTCGACTGATGCCCCATTCAACTTGGACTCTTGCCCCAGGAAGGGTCACGCGGGGCGGTGATGATGACAGCAGACGGATGACCCTAGCGGATGAAGGCTGTTTGGAAGATCAATATGATAAGACTAATAAGTGATACGATATACAGTTATAATTGTATTAAGTAAGTTATGTAATTATAATTTTAGTTCATTCATGTCTGAAATTCGAGAGAAGGACCCATTTTAATGATGATATAATTATGTCTTAAGAAAACGTGGGACGCTTCTGCGAGGCAACGTAGGCACAAATTGAAAGGCAACAGCCTAGAGTTCGTTCATGTTTCCTTTGACGAGCCTCAGGGCGCATCTATATCTGGAAGTTTCTAATCTCATTATGTTAAAGGATCAGCTATAAAGATATATTTTCTATGCCTACCTCAATGTTTTAAATATACAAATGAATATTACAAACTTGTTTTTCATTTAAGCTCGGTATATCGTATACGTCATCTAAAAAGTTATCCTCGCTTATTTAATTCCCGGGGCCGAACTCACAAGTTCCGTATCTGAGTGAAGTCGCTCGTGGGGCTCGTTACTGAATGATCTGGATAAGCATCTCGCAGACAAAGTACGTATTTCCTGTCCGGGGACGAGGCGCTTCCGGTGTGCGAGCGAGACGGCGGCGCTTCCGGTGCGACTGCTGATGATGCGGCCGGAGCTCATTATTATCATTATATTGCTCAATAGGTAATTAGGTATTTGAATTATGCATAAAGTATACAGGTAAAGCTACAATTTAAAAGACCTAAAAATAACAATAATATACTGGAAAATTTTTTTTGTTCATTCAAGTGTGTTGTAGCCAGATTAATCCTACCCGACCCTAACAGTATTAAACATACAAATAATATAATTTTTGATCAATCAAACACAATATCCCTTTTTGAATTAAAAATATGCATCTGCAAAGGCGAGCAGGTGAGAATTTCCAACCAGGTACAGCGTCTAACAATGCAACATAAATCGTGATCGGTTTATTAAAATGAGTGTATCCTAGAATGCAGCGCTCGATACACAATGGCCGAGAGCAATAATGCACCGCCATTATTTCTGTAACACCCGCGACCTGCCACAGCCGGCGCACGTATAGTGGGTTCAGAGTATTTAACAATAATCTTATTCGTCATGAGAGGCTATGTAAATCAGTGGATGACTACTGGGTTTATGGGCATCATCAGCCAACCAGCTGCAGCAGGAACCTCCAACTATACAACTGTAAGGAACTAGGAAGGTAAGTTAAGTACGAGTAGCTCAGTTGGGTTGGGTACCGCTTCCATTCCTTGCAACAGAAGGTTTTTTACACCACATTACCAGTTACCTTACGGTGAAGATAAAACATTCTGAGGTCACCAAGACATTCTGTATTAAGGATATTTAAAATATAACACGATCGATATAATATAACAGTTTAATAAATTATGAATAATTTCTGAATCAAACTTTGTATTTATTTGACTGAACCTACAGATTACTTATTTATTAATCGATGGTTAAGTTCGAATGGCCGCGGGAGATGAGTGACGTACAATGGCGTACACTGTACAAACGGCACTGAAAATTTCAATTAAAGTCCGAGGAGTGAATACCTGAGTTCTCTTTGTGCGGCACAAAGCGGCGACATTATTGTTATTCCACGAAATCTCGGCGCAGCGACACCGGCGGCACCGCGGCACTCCACTCTCATACTCACTGCTTTGGTAGTAATGATATAATTGAATCCACGTTACAACAATACAATATATTATTAAGAAGATATATGATATAGAGCGGTGGTGGCGTAATGGATAAGGCCTCGTCCTCTCAACCGAGAGGTCGTGGGTTCGAATCCTGGCCTGTCTTTCAATTGTGTTTTCAAGGAGTTTAAGTACAATAATACCACGTGCTCTTACGGAGATGGAAAACATCGTGAGGAAACGTGCACATCTAGATTCTAGATGTGTATCCTAAGTGCCAATGCACTTATTCCAAAACGGGATAAAAAGTAGCCTATGTTCTTTCCCAGGGTCTAGACCGTACGTATACCAAATTTCATTCAAATCCGTTCAGTAGTTTTGGCGTGAAAGAGTAACAGACAGACAGACACAGTTACTTTCGCATTTATAATATTAGTTACATTAAATTTAAATTTAATTAGATTAAATTTTCGTTAAAAGTCAAGAGCAAGAGGTCCGTGGAAAATAACATGCAACGAAATCTCTATAAAAATGTTTATCAGATTTAAGCTTAAAACAAACAAACTAAGAAAAAAAAACAAAACAAGCAGTGGAAGCCCGACTTCGCTAAAGTTTAGTTCGTAAATCGATTAGTCGGTACTTGCGGGAAGTTTTTCTGCTAATACTTGATTCAATGCGCTATTGATCGGTTTCCATAGCAACGGAACAAGTTAAGTGTCGGTTAATTATCGATCAGACAAGCAAGTGGGGTGATTGCTAATAATTATTCGAGTATCCGAAATGAAGTTCTTTGTGTGTGATACCTTTAAACTTGCTTACTAATAAGTACTTGCTTTACTAATAAGTACTACTTTAATTATGAATTTGTACGAACTAGATTACTAGATAAACCTAGAGTTATTATAGTTAATTCAAATGTTTTCTACAAAATCAAAATTTCAATTAAAATCAAAGCTTTCAGTCACTGTGATGCAAAACATTGGATTTTGTCAATAATTTCAAAACATATTCAGGAAAAAATCAAATCGGCAACACAAGAATAAAGCTTAGCCAGTTTTTTATTATTTTAAATAACCACTCTGCGCTTGTTTTATTTCAACTTTTACTCACACTGCAGCTAACATATTTACTTTGTTGAAAATAATAATTTAGAGCGAAACTAAAAGCCAGTAATTAATAAAAGCATAAACAGTGAATGTGGAGTTGTGTGGCGCGTGCGCGTGTGGCGTGGCTCGCACCACACCGTGGAACACTTCCCGGCTCGGAACTTTCTGCAACTAAAATGGAAACAACCGAGTGTTGTTTAATCTAAAGCCTCAACTTTTAGCGGAATAACTCCTAGATATACGTATCCTAAAGTCTAAAGTCCATTTGTTTTATGCGATGCGATGTGAGGCGGAGACGTGCAGGTAATGAACTAGCTCCTCCGTATATCTCAAACTCTCTTTTGGCAGAGCGAATATTGTAAGAAAATTGGCAATTCTGAAAACTTATGCATAATATTTCATGTTCCTCGAGGAGGGGAAATAAAAAAGTTATCTCGCCGCACACATAAATTGGTGAGGTTAATCTTTGACTTCAAATTTATTTTCGACGTTGTAACTACGGTCCAAATCAAAGTTCATATTATTGTTTTTGTGAAGGAGAAAGTTCTTAAATTTATCTCAGTTTACTTTGTACAGGGTATCCCGTGAATAGTGGACCAACGGGTAGGGGGTGACTGAGAGGGTCAATCTAATACAACAACTTTAGTTATATGACTTTTAGAAAAACGCGATATAATCTTATTAAATGTGTATCTTGTTATGAATACTTTATCATAAAATAAGTATCATGTATTTATTGTCATAAAACAAATAGTCCTAAACCAGTTTCTCATACCCAACACACACAAGACAGTTCTCGATTACTCAATGACCCGTCGGAAGATATTCTATTTAGATAAACCCTGGAACAAAGCTGCGCCGTCGCCGCTCGCCGATTTGTCTGAGCCCAGTTGCTAATGCTCCGCCACCATTCTGCTACATATAAACAACCCGAACGCCACCAACAAATGGTGGGTCACCAAAAATCAAGCTCTGCCGCTTGTTTGCTGTAATTTTCTGCCAGAGCTTTGTAGTGGTTGTTTTCTTCTACTTTTATCTCTTTTTGTTCTCTTCCTATTATTATTTACTGAAGTAGACACACATTTTAAGTAACAATTAAAAGATTCGTTACTAAAAAAACGGGACTAAATGCGAATTGAATCAGTCGAAATGTTTTACAATCAACGTAGAGAAAAACAAATAAGCCTCAAAAACATAACTCCTTTTTTTTCAGTTTAAATTAAAATAGCGGACTCCACCCGCAGGTAACCGTAGCGGGTTAAGTAAACGGAGCTTCGAAGTAAAAACTTGCAACAGTACGAAGCTAATTTAAATGTCCCGGATGTGGCGCAACTTTAATTGCCGCCGCCGCCGCCGCCGCCGCCGCCGCCGCCGCGCAGCAATCACACTTTTAGATTAAGCCCGAGCATGTGCCGGCTCCACCTGCATATTGTTCACTCACTGTACTGCTAGTTGTTTAAGTGATTGCATTGCTTCTTGAACGTAGAGTGGATTGTCGATTGTTGATGCAGCGATAGCGGCTGCCGGTATTATGTGTCTGTCGTCTGAACTTAACTTGAGATAGGACTAGCAACTAGCTCAGGCTTCGCACGAATGCAATAAAATATATAAGCATGCATAGGAAAATACAAAGAGAAGCGACTTCGTTTTACTATTAAAAGGTGTCAATTATTCTTCTAACCCTGTTGGCAAACCCGACAGCTGGGTCGAGAGCTGGGCTAGGGTTTATCTCTAAAGTGAAATAATTAGGCAAGGTGCTCCGGACGAGGATATTCATGGTACCGAACCTACAGCCCATACGTCACTCGAGTAGGCTAGATCTAGATAGATACTCGTAGCTCTTGTAAGTCCTATTGTGTAATTATGAATAGCATGTCTAGGGAGTATCTACAGGTCGATATAATAATCTTCTGTGAAATATCTTTAATATCTTTACCTCAACAAAACTGCTTAAGAATGTACACCGTGGCGGCCCTCCAGTGGAGTGCAGAAGTTGCCGCGTTGAGGTCAGTAATGAAGCAACTTCGCAGACGACTCGAGAGGTTCGTCTACGCCACGCGCACTTTTCAACAAAACTACAAACATGTTTACCTTGAACCACACTTTGAAGTGCCGTTAGTAATTTGAATAAGGTTTTACGTTATATATAACGTTTTAAACAAATAATGAAGCATAATTTAAAAAATATGTATTCGTTTATCACACAATTTGTACATTTAATGTAGTGTTGTAGTTTACAATCAGGTGGACTTAAAGTTAATAGCACTTTATACCAGTCAATCTACAATTATGTAGGATAATGGCAATAGAGTCATCCTTCAATACTCAAAAAATACGCAAAACCATTTGAAAAATCAAACGTGCATCGAAATCCTACAGTCAGCTCGTTACTGGCATCACTCGCGAGCGCTGCGTGTCGCGACACGCAACTTGCCGCGCGCCGCGCCACGCGACGTGTTGCGCCGTGTGTTACGCGATAACGAAGAGCGCGTCCGTGCCGCCGAGCGCGCTCGTTGCCATGGTAACCAAGCCAATTTGCTCAACTCACCGGGAACAGGGTTTAATCGGATGTTTTGACGATTTTCTTTTGTTACGCGAGTGCCGAGCCGCTGTCGCACGGCTGCGGACGATATTCCGTACATGCAGCATCGCAGTATTCGCAGTATTGAATGTACTTGTTAGAATATTGATTCAAACAAAACAACCTTATGTTCAGAAACGAGTAAGGTTAGTTATTTCGTATGTGTTGGGGGTGGACTGTATTTGAAAGTCTCCTTCAGGTTTTCCAGTGTTCTTTATTGTTCCTCTTCTGTTTCCTGAATGACAATTTGCGTACCAAAATAGCCCTACTTAAGTACTCAGAATTAGTCACGCAACCGATAGCTGACTAGGTGAGATACCTAACTCAACCAATAATATCAAAGTATTTACAACTTACAAACTATGATTACGAGACTATTCTATGATACATGTTATTCATAAACTACACTTATTCTATTGTTCTTAGCCTAGGTATTTCGTCGTGAACATTCTCCCGCCGTCGCAATCTTGCGATTATTCTGGCAGCACGACGATCCTCTTCGTTGGTCGACGCAGCACGTGCCCGTTGCTCGTAGTGATGTCGACGACTCGCACGATGTGGTCCTTCCCTGGGTAGACAGCTGTGACTCGTCCTCGGGGCCAGGTGTTGCGCGGGTTGTTCGAGCCGCACACGATGACCAGGTCGCCGATGTTCGGTTGGCTGCCGGTGCTGTGCGGCTCCCGCCGGTGTTGGAGTAGCGGTAGGTACTCCTGCATCCACCTCTGCCACCTGTTGAGCTTGCCTCCAGTGCTGTCGTGCTCTCCTGCTGTCGTGCATTCTTCCACGTGTGTCCGAGCGACACGACGGCGCTGCTCTTCTTTTCGTCGCTGGTATTGGGTACTGGTTCCTTGTTCTCCGTGGGCCAGTGTTCTTCAGAATGCCGCAGGAACTCGGGCCGGTCGAAGTCGTCCGGCGTGGCTCCAGTTGCGTCGTCGGCGACATTTTCAGCTGTAGGTACCCATCTCCACTCGCTTTTCTTCGTACACGCTTCGATTTCAGCGAACCTGTGAGTGACGAAGGTTTTAAATATGCGTGGCTCAGCTCGTATCCACGCCAGCACCATCCGTGAGTCGCTCCAGAACACTCTTCTCGTGATGTCGTCATAATCGTGTTCCGATAGAGTTGTGTTCGAGATGCAAGTCCCGAGTACCGTAGCCTGTAGTTCCAGCCGCGGTATTGACGTAGGCTTGATTGGCGCGACTCTGTTCTTCACCATGGCCAGGGTGACCTTCACGCTGCCGTCTGCTCGTTGCATTCTCCAGTAGGCCGCCGCGGGCGGCGGTTTCGACGGCGGACGGTCCACTCGTAGCTCCTCAGCCGGCGTCTTATGAGTGTTAAGACGAAAGCCGAAATTGTCTTCATGTACGTGCCACATGAGGCCGAGTGTCTTCTCTATTTCGCTCCCGCCGATGTCGATCGTAGCTGTCCCGGGGACGGTGATGAGGTGGCGTAGTCTCTCGTTCCATGCCCATCCGCGTAGTTCGAAGCCCGCTTGTCGATATATCTCGTTGACTGTCTTCGTGACGTGCTGGGCCTCCTCCACCGACGTGAAGCTTTGCAGGTAGTCGTCTATGTAGTGATTCTTCTCAATTGCTCGGACGGGCTCGGGGTGCGTGTCGGCGAAGTCTCTGGCGTTTCTATTCATGATGAACAGTGCCGTGCACGGTGACGATGATTCGCCGAAGATGACGATCGTCATGCGGTACTCGTCTGGTGTACCCTCCCGCCGGTTGCTGCGCCAGAGGAAGCGCAGCGCATCTCTGTCGCACTCCTTGATGCGTATCTGCATGAATATCTCCTTGATGTCCGCGCTGACTGCGTAGGGGTGCTGCCTGAACCGCATGACCACCCCAGGAAGCGACTGAAGCAGGTTGGGGCCGGTCGGCAGCATGTCGTTCAGGCTGCGTCCATGTGACTTCGCTGCGGCGTCGTGCAGCAGTCTTATCTTCTTCTTCTCGGGGTTGCAGACGGCGAAGTGCGGCAGGTACCACGTTCTGTTTTGCGTCGGGAGCGTGGTGGCGGGCTCGGCGTATCCGGACTTCAGCATATTGTCCATGCGCTCTTCATACTTCTGCTTGAGGTCGGGGTCACGGTCGAGCTTGCGTTCGAAGCTGCAGGGTCGTTTCAGTGCGTCTTCACGGTTGTTAGGTATTTTCTCATTTTCTCGTTTCCATAGCAACCGAGTTTCGAAGCGGCCATCGAGCAGCCGGCGACTTTCCTCTTCCAGTTTTCTCGTGGCTTGCTCTTCTGGATCTGTCGTCGGTTTTCTCGCTTCGATGCCCAGGGACTCCAGTTCGAAGCAGTGTTTCATCATTTTCTCCATTGTGGATCTCGTGACGTACCCGCAGAAGTTCACAGGTTTGCTCTGTGTGGTGCGGCAGCCGTGCAGTACCCAGCCGAGCTGTGTGCGAGATGCCACAGGCTGGTCACGGCGGCCGTCTCGGACTTCCCTCGAGACAATTAAGTCCCAGTTGTCCTGGCCGATGAGCAGCTTCGGCGATGCCTCCTCGTAGGCAAGTTCCTCTCGAATATCGCTCAGGTGGCTGCAGTCGTCGACTTCTTCTCTCTTTACCGTCTGAGTGATGAAGTCGAGATTCTCGACTGTGCGTACTTCTTCAAGCTTGAATTCTTCATGTGCGTGCTTGCCCCGTATGGTGAAGTCGACTTTCTTGCTCTTCGAGTGTCGAACTTCTTTGCCGCTGACTCCTTGCACCCACATCGGATCCGTGGGGCCGTCGAGACCGAGAGAGTTGGCCACGTCCGCTTCGATCATCGTGATGGTGCTTCCCTCGTCGAATAGTGCGTAGGTATCAATACTGGAGTGTGGGCCAGTAAGTACCACGGGCGCTATTTTCAGGTAAGCGCGGCGACGCTCGCTGTTGTTCGCAGCGACAGTCGGCTTTTCCGTCGTGGACGCGGTAACCTCTTCATTTTTCTCTTCTTTCTTCGCGGCTTCATGATGCAGGAGCTTGTGGTGACTCAGTTTGCAGCCGGAGACACCGCAGGGCTTCGCTTTGCATGAGTAGCGGCGATGTGTGCTACGTAGGCAGCGGAAGCACATCTTGTTCTGCTTCGCTATTTCCCAGCGCTCGTCAGTCGTCTTCTCGGTGAACCTAGTGCATTCAGGTAACTTGTGAGCCTGTTTGCACATAGGGCAGCCGTCCTCTTCTTGCTTGTGCGTTTTCTCGGCGGCGTAGGTACGTTCCGTCGTCTTCTTCGCAGCTTTCTCCCTCGCACTCACAGGTGTAGGTGCGCTGTTGTCGATCTGCTCGAGCGCGGCGTATGGGCCGCACTTGTCCGCTTCGTGGTTCAGGTAGGTAGAGAGCTTCTTCAGGTTCGCTTCTTCACCATGATGCGTGAAGTTGTACTCATACCATTTGTCACGAAGAATCGGTGTGAGCTTCTCGATTACAGTGCGCTCGGTCTCCGGGTTGTAGAGGAAGTGCGGTTTCTTCAGTGCTTCGATCGTAGCTACGATGTTGGCCAGCTTGCTCGCGAAGATGCACAGGTCACGTGGGCTCTCAGCTAACTTCGGTAGTTTCTTCACTTTGTCGAGCTCGTTGAGTATGAGTGCTTCTGGCCGCCCGAACCGTCGTTCCAAGCCCTGTATTATGACGACAGGGTTCGGATCGCTGATTAGTAGACAGCTGACGGCTTCGAGGGCGGCCCCACGCAGGCTTTTTCTCAGGCGGGCGACGTTTTCTATCTTCGTGAAGTGCTTCTCGGTTTCATGGTAGGCCGCACGAAACGGTAGCCACTCGCTGCTGTTTCCGTTGAACGTAGGTAGATCTTGAATGTACCGTGGCGGCTCTCTGTAGCCGCAGCCGCTCAGCACACTTTTCAATAGTGCGGCGAGCTGCGTGACGTCTTCACTCGACGACTTTTCTTGCTGACGTGCGGGAGGCGCGCGCTCTTCATACTGCGGCGCCTCGACGACCCGTGGCGGTTCTGTAGGTATCCACGGGGTGGGAGGGGCCTGTGTCTGGCCCCTCACGGGGGACGAGCCTCTTGCATGGCCCCCTGTGAGTGCGAGAGCAGGGGGCCGGGGCTTAGAGGATTGCTCCTGCACCCACTGCTCGATGCGCTCGCTCTTGTTGATGATTTCTTCATCTTCCTCATCGGACGAGTCCTCCGCTTGTATCCGCATGAGCCTCACCTTCGCTAGTTCGGTGGCGGCTTGTGCTTCCTTCTTTTGCGCCTCGGCCAACAGCTCCCTAGCCTCCAATTCCGCGAAGAATCTCTTGCGGGAGACTTTCGAGTGATGTGACCGGGGCCGTAAGGTAGCTGGCTGCGATGTGACTTGACACACCACAGTGACCACGCTCGTTTCTCGAGGTGGCGGCGTCACAGGGCGCTGTGATCCGGTAGCGCTTGCGTTCGCCGCCGACATGGTCGTGGTGGATGTCTCAGTCGCACCGCTTCCCATAGTCGTCGTGGTGTTGCTCGTACAGACCGTGTTTGATTCGGCGGTACTGGGCTCTTCCTTCCGGCTACTGTGGCTTCTAGTAACCGGCATGTTCGTTCTTTATTCCCGTTTTCGACTCTTCGATAGACCAATGTTCAGTAGGTCTGCCAATTTCTTTCTTCTTATCCGGCTTCTCGAAGGTTCGATGTCTTCTGATCCGTCTCGTAGGACCAATGTTTCTTCTGATCCGGTTCGAAGTACCAATGTTGGGGGTGGACTGTATTTGAAAGTCTCCTTCAGGTTTTCCAGTGTTCTTTATTGTTCCTCTTCTGTTTCCTGAATGACAATTTGCGTACCAAAATAGCCCTACTTAAGTACTCAGAATTAGTCACGCAACCGATAGCTGACTAGGTGAGATACCTAACTCAACCAATAATATCAAAGTATTTACAACTTACAAACTATGATTACGAGACTATTCTATGATACATGTTATTCATAAACTACACTTATTCTATTGTTCTTAGCCTAGGTATTTCGTCGTGAACAGTATGTAAGTAAATCACAGCACTGTTTCAAATGCCCGCCTACTACGTCAGTTCACCGTTAACAGAACAGTTGTACAGCGCATGTAAAGGCCCAGCATCGCCAAGTTACAATTAACGCTGTTAATAAATATGGTTTATTTATAACAAGGAACGTTGTGTTTCATGTTTCATGCCTTACGCATATATGCGTCTGCTCGCACACGCGTGGTGGACGCACGCGGGAACTCCAAGCAGGTTTATTTATGAAACGTTATAACGAACACAGGTATTAATAGCACATGTTTGATGTAACGTACGTCAGATTATGTTTGCTTTACCTTTGAAATACATAATACATGCCTCATAAATATTCATATAAGTCCATTTCCTCTGTGTTTATAGATGACTTATCTGAGGATCTACAAGCCTGTGGTTTCTAACGTCGTTGGTAGGCACTTGCCAGGAAAATCACCCTGTTTTTTTCTTCTTTATTGTAACCTACAAACGTCAGAGTAATAAGTAGTGTGGTTTATGACTTCTTTCTAAATTTGGTTAGACAACAGAATATAAGTTAATGCAGCCGTTGCCGTTGCGTCGTTAGGAACGTAAACTTCATTTGTGACTTGAACCGCAAACGTCGTAACGAACTGAAAGCCGACTCTTCGTCCGCAAACCTCAACGAACATTCCAGAATTAATAAAGCTTAAGTTGTAGGCAGCCGACGCCACACGAGTAATCCCGCCTTCGTCATCTCATTAACAAAATAACAGAATTAACTATGCACGTACAGACGGAACAATAAAGAGGGTACACAAGGCGTTTCCGTCGCCGTGACGTCATTGTTCGCCTCCCTACACTTCCGGTGCAAACCGGAAGTCGCATGCGCTTATGCTCACTTCCGGGGAACGAAAATAAATCCGTTACTCTTCGCCTCTTGGACATCTCATAAAATATGAAAATATTGGAGTTTCCACCCTAAGCTATTTTCTAAACGTTTCCATAGCATAAGTGTTTTTTTTCCCTGTTACTGAACATTAACCTAACAAATTGTGGAAATGCACCTGTCAATAACCCAAAGGAACATAAGTATAAAACAATGATACGTAAAGTGTTTATGTTTCTTTTATTATCGGTAGTATATTCTCTACTCATTTGCTTGCAAGACCGCTCCAGTACAAACATAAATAGCCTGTAGGAGGTGGTTATTAGTGAATGCTCATCGCCGCTGCCGCTGCCCGGGGCGGCGCGGCCGTTACAATGTTACAATGGAGCTTCTCTATTCAAATTATCGTAAACAAACCTCCCGCTACGTGACTGTACTCTAACGACCAACATAATCATCAAACACTTGCCAATCTATTGTCGCCTCTATCACTATAGCAATACAATTTCGTAAAAGCAATGGGTAATTGAACATTGCCAGTAATAACCCTGTGTGTAGGCACCGCAACTACTGCTGATAAAGTTTTATTTATTTCCTGTGAATAAAATCCAATATCTGTAATTAATATGACGGCGGTGTACAAAAACCGGCCTAGTGCGAGTCGGATTAGCGTGCAAAGGGTTCCGTTCGGAAACTTTAAATATTTCAGTTTTTTTACCACCAATCATGCCTTTGATAGCAATGACAAAGCTAAATATGCGGGTTAGCAGTTACTAATTTAACTAATTTAATTTAATTAACAATGTCTTCTTCTCAAACTTTCCGCCCACTGTGTTGTGTATTTTTTAGGTTAACGGGAAACACTATGAATTTCGAATTTCATGACAGCATCATTATTATGCGTTTTGTAATCAGTGTTTGTATATTTCAATGTTATAATTAATAGTGAGTGTAAACCACTCGATATCTCCAACCTTTCCCAGGATAAAAGGGTCTTGACAGCAGACGGACAAACTGGTGGCAAAATTACTTATAGCAAAATGATAACCAATTTACGTTTTGAGGTACGGAACCCTAAGCATGAGTGAAAGGCCAAGTAATATTAAAAGTAGAAATGCATGGAGCAATTTCTCGAAAGTGCTTCGTATAAAAAAGCAGTTGAAATTAAAAAGAGAACCAACGAAGGTAAAACTTTTTTATATTTTAATCAATTTTCTTTTTGTTTATTTAAATTCTGGATGAAAAATGCAATGCTGCTACCGGAAAATAGTAACTAGGCTTGAAATAAATAAATAATATGTACGTACCCGTGAGTAAAAATGATCGAATATAACAACAAATCATAGGTAAATGGCGGTTAAATAGTTTTTATTTTAATATGACGAAGTACCATCTATTCCGTCCACTCTGTTTATGGCGTTAAAATGGAAGAACAATCAAATACTAAACTTAACTAATAAAATTACTTGTAAATTTAAAAATGACTCAAGGCATTAACTCTATATAACCATAAAATAATTTTTCAATTGAAAAAATGCTCTCGTAGTACCTACTCTTACTGTACCAGCTCATCTGTCATACACAGAGAATCATGACACACACGACAAACGAATAACTACTATCCCACTTTTTCGGTGAGAGGTGAAAACTAGTCTTAAAAAGTAGTTTGCATTGACTTGCATTTCATACCCGAAAAGCAATTACATCCTACCAATTTAATTATCACTTAACTCTTAATTCATTTAAGGAGCTATCGGCACTCAATGGAGTGATTAGTCTAATCCGTATTATAATGAAGCGCATTAAGCTATCTGTTAGCATGAATGTGTCCGCGTGATATTACCAGCTAATCGACTCATACCTCGCTGAGCAGCCAGACTGCCTCAATTCAGCATAATATTACATCACTAGGCATATAACCCGAAGCTGTCTCGGGTCAGTAACCTCCAGTCAGTATCTGACCATTTGCACTCAAAGTTAATCCGTTATTATTGCAAGAATCTCTGTTACTTAGACTACAGCAGCTGTGGCAAAGCGTATAGACCATATACACAGTGCATAATTATTATTTTAAACTACCTATAGCGGATACCCAATGTGCCGCTTCGTCCAGGCACGGATCGAGGCATTTTGTATGGAACCTAGCTGGTCTTCTCTACTCCGTACTACTCCACTGAACGTAGTTTGAAACGTAATGAGATGATAATAAAGCTGCGTGCCCACGGGGCGGGCGGCGCTGGGCGGGCGGCGGCGCGGGCGGGCGGCGGCGGCGGCGGCGGCAGGTGTGTTTAACCGGCGGCGATTAATCGCTCGGAATCGCTCACGCACCGCGCATTCGTCTCCGCGCGACAAACGACGGACCCCGACATGTGACTTTTACTCATTTGGGAATACTAAGTAGGTCTGTGTATGTTTAAATGGAGGAGTTTATAATACCTGAAACAATCGATTTGCCCACCAATAGGTTATGACATTGGTCATTATTGGTTCACATTACCTATGTATATTCATAACAAAACTTGTACTAAATGATTACACTTGTGGAAAGAGCTTTGACTATCAATTTCTTACAGGCTGACACAAATAAGACCGTAACAACTTTTAAAAATTAAATTACATGTTGCTGATTGTTCTACCTTTTTATTAGAAGTAATCGTTCGGTAGTAAACCAGTAGGATTGCCTTTAGATAGCGATGTAACTGTAACTGTGACAAGTCACGCAAAATACGCCTGCCCTGCGAGCTGGTCTGCACCTACTTATCGTAAGGTATACGTTGCACTGTCTGTATTTTACTAACAAATAGTAAATACTGAACCTTTGCCATTGAGTTTTATTGTACTAAGTATATACGCATTATCTGTAAACGATGCTAATATTACCTCCAATAAAAATACTTAAACCCAAAATAGACGTAAATAAAATACACAACACATGGGTAAATATCTACTTCTTTAAATAGAAACAGAAGAAACAGAACAAATCCCGCGGAAGCCGCAATTCCGAACAAACGTAAAAGTTAATAAGCCGAAATCCGACAACACAACAATAGAAAAACCGTTCGTTGAACCGCCGGCAAGTTTATCTATTAGCCGCCGCGCGCGCCCCGCAGCCCCGCAGTATCATACACTCCGCTTGTCCATGTTAAATACTAGCGGATTTACGAGCGTTTACCTCTATCACTGTCCACTTTTATTGCCATCTATAGATTTGTTCACATTACTGAATCAAAATCACGAGCTTCCATCGGGAACTATTGTTTATTGTTTTGGAGTTGACTGATTAATTGTTTTAGGATTTAGGTGGCTTAATAAATTGGACGGCTATAATGTTATAATTCACTGTAATTTTCAGTTCTATTTAATCAGAACTAACATAGTGTTCCACAATAGTTTTGTGCATGAGCTGAGCAGTAGCGAAGAAGTTTCATTTAGAGGTACTTAGCTCGGATAAGAACATTAATTAAGCTCGGAAGTGTTTTCCTCTCGCACCGCCGCCGCCGCCGCCCGCATGTGCTGAGCTGGAACTTCTTGAGCGGTGTGTGAGTCGCCGAGACTTGGCACGGCCCAGCCGTCGCCGTGCAGCCCCGCGCCGCGCCGGGGCTCCGCATTCACCACGAGCAATGAGCCAACCGACGGTGAAATTACGAGTTACGACCGAGGAAAAAGCGAATCGAGAAAAAACCCTAAATGGGCAAAGCAATTTGTCTTAAGTGGCTAAAACAGTGAAATATTCGGGAACTTTTAAAGCGTATTAAAGTTTTGTCCGACCTTTTGTAGATACGGGGAAGATAGGAGAGTTAGTTAGCCGCGATGTTCCAGAGGTGGTGACGCGGGGACGCGGGCGGTTCTAATTAATTCGAAAAGTTGCCGCGAGAGGGCGCGCGGCTTATTGTGCTCTTTAATTATTTACGCTGATGTAATGAACAGGCGGCAACACCTCGCGGGGCATCTCCGCTGCGCGATAACAACTTTTATAAACACGGAAGTATGGAATCATAAAGTTAGACAATGAAGCTGTTATACGAATGAAATATTTCCGCATTGAATAAATTTAAAGGGGACAACGGGTTTACCCTTGAGACGCATATTTTCTGTGGCCTTAGCGCAATCTGAAAGAAAAATCTTGAATTCGGCGAACCATTTTGTAAGTTGTGAAATATGGGAGGTAAAGGTGAACCCACCGCCGCGACACATCCCCAATAACGCGGAGCATTCCGGCCGCCACTACCACAGTAACAAGAGCGAGGCTGACATTAACTAAATGCAGAAACTCGCCCGAAGCGTAAAAGTACTTGATACAAAAGTTTACCAGAGCAAAATACACATATTCATTAACTTAATTTTCCGCGCTGAGTACTATATTGCGAAAGTAGCACACAACAAGTTTATAAAGTTTGCATTCGAAAATACGAGTAACATTCGGGCGCGTCTCCGCTGTATGAATTAATTATTCTACCGCCGGCGGCGGCGGCGCGGCGGGGCGGTGGCGGGGCGGTGGCGTGGCGGCGGCGGCGGCGGCGGCCCGGTGCGCCGCGGCCCGCGCTTGCCCGTCCCTGCACTGAAGACTTTCGTGAGATAGCGCTAGGAATTTCAATTGTCTAAGCCTGAATTGCCAAAACTTAGTGGCTGCGGCCCCATTGTTCCACGACCACGAAGATAACGGCTTAACAAAGGCTTATCTCCGCTCGATCTATATTACGTATAATTGTGGCACATTACGGCTTTCATTTGAAAATTGAAATTACTTCAAAGAGGCTGATTAAAATTAATTCGCAATAGTAAAAGCTCCATTACACAGAGACTGCTTTTGATATTCATAGCCATTATGCTTCAATCGTTATAAGATGAAGCGACGTCTTGGCAAGATAATCTGTTAATAATAATTTGATTTGTGATGTTTGAAGACGTGACGCTCGGCCAGGCCTGCTCACCGCTCCGGCGCGGGAACAGCCACCGCCGCCGCCGCCGCCGGCTCCGGGCTTCAGCAAACTTCATAATTCATCACGAGCATGTCGGCACAACCAGCTGATGAAATGTGCAGTAATTACGCGAGCGGTGTCTCCGGCCACTAATTGCAAGGATTATTTTAATGAGCGTTTCTACCGCGTTGGCTATTTAAATTGCTTTGTAATACTAGATTGTGTGCGTCTGAGCAAAAATTGTGTACGTGTTTAATTTCATAGTTGAGTTAACAATTACAGTTGGTTTGTGGCTCTGTTCTTGAACAATGAAGCTGTAGGTACATACATATAAATTGTTGTTTGTCCTGCACAGCGGCTGTAGCCTGCGATGTGCAATGTGCATGTCACTTGCACTATACAGGTGTTATAAGACCTGGATGAATAACCAGTTATTTTCAGTGATAAATCGCGTATACTTGATGCATTTTACTTACAAAAGTAGGATCTACCTACATTAAAAATAAAATACCTGTTGGAGTTCTTGATTTGCGACCGTGGTTTAAAGTCGCTCAGCGTGCTATGGAGAGAGCTATGCTTGGGGTTTCTCTGATGGATCGTATCAGAAATGAGGTTATCCGTCAGAGGACTAAGGTTACCGACATAGCTGTCAAAATATGCAAGCTGAAGTGGCAGTGGGCTGGTCATATCTGCCGAAGAACCGATAACCGTTGGGGTAGACGAGTTCTCGAGTGGAGACCACGAACAGGCAAACGCAGCGTGGGACGCCCTCCTGCCCGCTGGACTGACGACCTTAGGCGGGTGGCGGGTAGTGGTTGGATGAGGAAGGCCGAGGACCGAGTGTTGTGGCGCTCCTTGGGAGGGGCCTATGTCCAGCAGTGGATGATTATTGGCTGATGATGACCGTGGTTCAAAAACTCAAACGAAAGTTGTGATTGTCAATTTATGAAAACGGATGCTAAAATATTGCCTTATTTTTTTACTAATTTATAAGTAGGCATACTTTTCATGGAAATCGTTGGTTCGCTATCAGACACACCATACTTCGTTTTAAATACCTATACATAGGGCATCTCGTACTTCCTACCCATCTGCACATCGTTATACAGGCTGCACTAACCTGTAGAGCGGGATGCCGGCGTCGTCGCGGAACCAGAACACCATGTAGACCTTGTCGTTGTTGGGCGAGGCCAGGTCGCAGGGGAACCGCGCGGCCATGCCCTCCACCGCCTGCACCTCCACCGTGCGCACGCCCGCTGAGGAGGAATGGAACGAGAGTTAGTGGGTGTAAGGTTTAAAATGTAATGGGGAGAAATGGGTTTTAGTTGAAGGCTTGCACGTCCAGCGTGATTTGGAATTGGACCTTTAGTTTATAATATTTGAGCAGCTGTCTCGAAGGAAAGAATAAGCCAGATGATTGCCGACAGCCGATAGGAGATGATACCCAAAGAAGAAGAAGTTTATAATGTAATTAAATTTTGTTATGTCCATATGTAAAGTTGAAAATTCCAACAACTGTTACTAATTTTAAACATGTTTCAGTAACCATTTATAATAATTAACAATAGAAATACAAAATTATACATAACTAACATTCTTTATTTCAATTACATGTTCCAGCAATGCTGTTGTTTAGCAAATATAAGTTTCCGTGAAAAATGTAATCGCGTGGTGGAATCTCATAACGGCTGTGGCGAACATACTAATGTCCTCGATATCCGGAGACGCAGCTCACATACATTACTTGATACTTGCGAGACGAGGACTGGGGCCACTCTCTACAAAAAAAGCTTACAAAGCTCTCTCTAGCTTACAAAAAAAAAATTTTTAAGCACCGCTGTGCTAACCACGACTCTTGTTATTTTAAACGCATCAGTTGCACGATAGCACGCGTTAGTTATTTTTTTGTAAGCTAAAGTGACCCCTCTAGGCGGCGTCGTACAGGATACATAAACATTACATACTCGTAATGCCGCTGCTTTTGCATACATTGTATGTACGAGTTTGATAACATTTATGAAGGAGATTTTTATCGTTTAAACGGGGTTTACTTTGTTTTAATATTTAAAAGTATGTGGAATGCATTCTCATAAACATGCTATATCTTTACGTACATAATAATATATCACTGTATCTTTGCATAATTTTTTCATCCGGAGACATCGATCAGTGCAGACGTGTTACTGTCCTACTGTCGAGTGTTTATCGTAAAATCAATCCTATCGCGTGTGGTTATAAGGTTCAATATCATATGTGCCAACTACTGTCTTGTGCTCATTTTCTCCTGTGATACTGAGTTCGACCGTTATATCTACCCACATGAACTGAAGATGAATACCACCAACCGTGCCGCTACTAAAACATCTTCGAGTCCAGACTTATCGACGCTCACTGAACCTGCTGGAAGCACTACTGTCCGCGTCAATAAGCGAGTGCGGCTTGAGGAAAGTATGGAGCGCGAGGACCAAATGGACTTCAAATCAGAACTGAAGTCCATAACTACACTGCTACGTCAACAAAGCTCAAGATTTGATGACTTCGAAAAAATCGCCGTGGATTTTACCTCTATTAAAAGTCGCCTAGAGGATATACAGGCCACCAACAAACTGCTACTCGAGGACCATCGTAAACTCGCGGCTGAGTTGATCGACATAAAACAACGCGAAGACGTCACCAACGCCAGGGTTGATTCCATCGAAGCTAAACTGACGACCACCACCGCAACTATCGGAGAGCTTACTCAACAGTTGCGCCTCAAGGACCAACAGTCACGTATGAACAACCTTGAAATCTCTGGGATACCTCAGCTGAGCGGAGAAAATCTTCAGACCATTCTACAAAACATAGCAGTCAAGGTTGGGTATACGCTGAGAGAAACAGATGTTGATTATATTCACCGGGTTCGTAGGTATGCACCTGCTAATAACTCAAACAAAGGTACGAGCACACCTACACCCCACACACCTCCCCCAAATATAATAGTCAGATTCTCTCAACGCCAGAGGAAAAGCGATATGCTAGCTGCCGTCCGTGTGCGCCGAGGCTTGACCACTGCTGATGCCGGCATTGACGGAGCCGCCAAGCCTATCTTCGTGAACGAGCACCTAGCCCCCCACAACAAGGTGCTGCATGGCCGTGCAAGACGCCTAGGTAAAGAACTTGGTTACAAGTACATCTACACCCGCGATTGCAAAATTTTCTTACGTAAAACCGACATCTCGAAGCCTTTCCCTATACTATCTGAAGAAGATTTAGTTAAAATTGTTTGACTCTTAATCTCTATTCACTCTGTCTGTCACCATTATTATATTATCATAATCACGGGTAATATATCTATAAATCATGTTCGACTGCTAAAACTAGTGAGTATAATTATGTACTGCAATATTCACCTTTGTTACCATATTCATAAGCCTCACTTTTTGTTCACTTTGATATGTAACATTGTACAAATTAATTTGCAATCGTCAAGACAATCAAGGTCATGTTGTATAAATGTATTGTACCGTGTAAACAAATTACAATTAATAGTTGTGTATCTCAATATTGCTACTACCCGTATCCATAACTTAAACAAAATGGGGTCAATACAAAAACAAAAACTACTTTTCTATTTACAAGTGTACTTAATTAAAAATAAACTTGCTTACTTAAACTTTAGTGTGTGCATCTCTGTGTTAACTAACTATAGGTTCTTTTTTTATCTCTGTTCTAATGTTGAGTACAAAATGTAACTTATTGATTTATTATCAGAACGTAAGAGGTCTTAGGACAAAATCTCACAACTTTTTCTCATCCGTTTCTAATTGTTCTTACGATGTAATTTGCATAACTGAATCATGGTTGAATGAAGGTTTTTACAGTAGTGAGTATTTCGATGATCGCTTTGTAGTATTCCGTAGTGATCGCAATGAGTCCGTAACTGGTCTAAAGCGAGGCGGCGGCGTGATAGTGGCGGTGCGCCGTGAGCTGTGCCCTGCAATCCGGCGGGATTGGTGTGCGCCAGCGCCGGCTGATGAGTTATGGGTCAGTATACCTATTGCTTCGAAGGTAAGTAACTCCAACTCACACTTACACATAGCATGTACATATATTCCTCACAATAATGAACACGAATACTTATTGTCTTCCTTTTATGATAGGGCTAGTAACCTGATAACTTCCCACACTAATGAGTTATTCTTAATTATGGGTGACTTTAATGTCACCTATGCAACTTGGGAATACGACAGTATTAGCAATAGTATGCAAATTCAACCTTCCAATGATAATTTAGCATGTTTAACAAGTAACTTTTTAAATTATAATGCACTTTCTCAGCATAACTCGCTGTTCAATATTAACAATCGCCTGTTAGATTTAGTTTTTTATAGTAGGGAATGTGATGTTAATGCCTGTGAGAGCCCACTTACCCCTGAGGATGTGCATCACAAGTCGTTAGATATTAGCCTATCAGTTAGTCAAATTCCAATACTTAGCCAAAATAAAACCCCACGTAAGTTATTTTTTAAGGCGGATTTCGATTCAATACGCTCTGAATTATTGGCAGTAGATTGGAAAGTGATATTCAGTACCCTAACCGATGTCAACCAAATGACTGATTACTTTTATAATTTTATTAATAACTTAATAGATAAATTTGTTCCAACGACTTACTATCATTGTTCTGATAAATCTCCACCATGGTACACTAAGCCACTAATAAAACTCAGAAATGAAAAACGCAAATTCCACAAGAAGTGGAAGGTTTATGGCAATTTGTCAGATTATAATACTTTTTCATTGCTACGATCTAGACTACAGAAAATGGAACAAGAATGCTTTAGGTACTATATTAAGAAAACTGAGGAATACATTACAGAAGATCCTAAGCATTTTTGGACATTCGTAAAGTCAAAAAAATGTGCTAATAAAACTCCAGATAAATTATACTATCAAGGTCGTATTATTTCGGGTGGCGAGGACATATGTAATGCCTTCAATAATTACTTTCAATCCGTCTTCGAATCTGATACGAGTAATACACCTCATTCTACGAGCAACACTCATAGTAGCCAAGAAAACCAAGACTTATCCAGCATAGATTTAAGTTTCATAAATATAGACGAAAATACCATATTTAACGAATTCACCCGAATAAATGTTAATAAGGGACCTGGATCAGATGGCATTCACCCAATCTTAATCTCAAGGTGTGCTAAAGAATTGGTTACACCGTTAATATATATCTATCGTTTTTCTCTCACATCCGGAGTCTTCCCAGCCATTTGGAAAAAGGCCATTATTACACCAATACCTAAAAATAACAAAGTAGACATCTTAACTGAATATAGACCCATTTCTAAGTTAAGTATTTTCGGAAAAATATTTGAAAAAATTGTAACCAATCAATTAGCATACTTTGTCAAAAACATTATAGCTGAGGAACAACATGGCTTTATCAAATCACGTAGTGTTGAGACTAATATGGTTAGTTTCAGTGAATACTTGCTTAATGCTATGAACAGAAATTTACAGGTGGATGTTATTTACACAGATTTTTCCAAAGCGTTTGACAAAATCAACCATGATACACTGTTACAAAAGTTGTTAACCCTAGAGTGCTCGCGCTATGAGCATTTTGCCGCCCTCAGCAAATAATGTTTATTATTTTGTGAACTATACACTCCTCAAGGTCCAGCGTCCATGTAGCTGCCCTCTCGGTCTTCTCCTACATGTTACGTAAATTTGAAGAAATTCAGTGCACAGGTTACAGCAGGAAGAGAGAATTGAAGAGAGTGTGTCGCACGGGGCGGCAAAATGCTCACTGCGCGAGCACTCGCGTCAGTGAAATTAAAGTTATTTTTTTTACAATTGATATGAAATATTGTTATTTTTTCAGTCTTTTTGGGTAATAATAATGTAAATTAATTTAGGTATGTGTCTATTTCAGTTTACATTCGATTTACGATATAACTTTGTTAATTTACTACCAAGTTAATTTTACGAACAATTTACCTGGAAAAAATAGCTCTGCCTATAACTACACCACGTATAACAATAGAATCTTACATATGGACAGTACATAAGTGTTTTTTATTGGTCCGGTGGTACAAATCTCCCGTTTTGTACCACCGGACCAACAAAAAACACCCTAAAGAAGAGAGGGTACATGCCTATAACTATGTCCATATAAGAAAAATAGCAGGTCAAAAAAGGGTGCAATACATGAAGAAAGTTAATGTGCAACGAACACTTTGTGTTCATGTTTCAGTGCTGTGTTGCTAAAATAAATGCTGTAGATGACGATAACGTCTAATTTTTTTAATAATTTTGAGATTTGTTGATTTAGTGTGGCTTAAGACAAATTTATACCTAAAAGATCAAATTTTTTCCCAAAGCATGAACGATAGCTCATATATTGAACAATTATAATATAAAAACTATAAATATTACTTTTTCTAATACCATATGATTCATTTTATTCAAATTATATGCATTTATAAGTTTTCGAAATTATTAAGTGTCCAAAAAATACATTTTAATATGGGCGGCAAAATGCCGCCACGCGAGCACTCGCGTCACAAAAAATGGCGCGACTACTCTAGGGTTAAAGCTCGGAGTACATGGATCTCTGTTGCGATGGATCGAATCTTATATTCGGAATCGTAGTCAGGCGGTAGTACTAAAGGGTTTTAAGTCAAATTTTCTTGATATCTCCTCAGGAATTCCTCAGGGATCCCACTTGGGACCGTTACTTTTTACACTTTATATCAATGACATCGGAGGAGTCCTTAAGCACGCTGAACATTTACTGTATGCAGATGACACGAAGATCTTCAGGATCATCACTGACGTGCAAGCATGTTTGCTATTACAGCAAGATTTATGTGCTCTGACTGAATACTGTAAGGTGAACCAACTCTTTCTTAACGCTAGCAAGTGCTCCGTCATAACTTATACTCGTAAAATTAAGCCACTAGTTTTTCCTTACACACTACATTATAGCGAGCTACCTAGAGTTAATACTATTCGTGACTTAGGGATACTGATGGATAGCAATTTGACATATAATTCACATATAGACAGTATAGTCAATAGAGCATTTAGAAATTTAGGTTTCATAAATAGAGTTTCAAAGCCTTTTCAAAGTATAAATACTATTAAAATATTATATTACTCATTCATAAGATCTATTTTAGAATTTGCTTCAGTTGTATGGTCCCCCTGTTATCACATACACATCAAACGTATAGAGCAGGTTCAAGAGAAGTTCCTTAAAAGCCTATCATTCAAATTTCATTATCCCTGTACATCTTATGATTCAAGACTAAAACATTTCAATCTCACCCCTCTAAGCCTGCGACGGAAGTTAATGGACCTCACGTTCTTATATAAAATCTTAAACGGTAAAATTATTTGTCCATCCTTATTATGTAGAATCCCTT
Source organism: Plutella xylostella (assembly GCF_932276165.1). Lineage (NCBI taxonomy): Eukaryota > Metazoa > Arthropoda > Insecta > Lepidoptera > Plutellidae > Plutella > Plutella xylostella. The sequence goes on along the minus strand of NC_063984.1, from coordinate 262,874 downwards.
TTACTGTGAGATCCCATGGCCTCTTGCGTTCTTTACGTCCTCTTCGTAATAGAAATAAGTTATTTATACTTCCTAATTACAATAAAAATTATACTCGTAATAGCTATATGTATCGCACACTACACTTATATAACTCTGAATTATCAGCCTCCAACATTGACCCATTTAATGACACTATAGATGTATTTAAAAGTAAGATTTTGAAACACCTCAATCACTAATATAACTATAGTAAGTATTAGTAACTTTCCTTGTTTTTGTATATTCCATTCTATTCTATTCTTACTAGACATCATATTGTATAAGTAACCTACCTATAATCTTAACCACGCTATTTCAAATTTGTAATTGTTTCACTTAGCAATTAAATTTTCTTATAAGTCCACTAGTTGATAGTTCTCTGGATATTTGTAAACTAAAATATAGCTTAATTTTAAATTGTCGGCTCTCCGAGTCTATAATAGTATGTAAGTATTTAAACCTGTATTTTCATAACTTATGACTGTATGAAGCCAAAATAAAAATAAATAAATAAAATAAATAAATAAATAATTATGCATAAGTATACCTAACTATATAGGCATAGTTTCTGGAAGCAAAGATATTTAGTATTTCGAGATGGCGAAGTTATCAATATAGGCGTGAACAAACAGAGAATGAGTGCAATGTGCAAATCAGGCTGCAGTTCAGCAGTAGTTAGTATGGTAACAAGATGCACAGCCGCCGCCAGCGCGGGCGGCCACGGTGTCAACACTTTCACCAGCTATACCAACATTTTACCTAGGTATGTGTAGTTATTTACATCAAAAGATCAATTTATGAACCTAAACTAAAACGTATTAAGTCATATATTCAGATAAGTGTATTGACATAAGTATTTTTTCCTAAGTAACCATTTAGTTTAATGAATTTCTCTGAGTCCGGTCGTTACTATACAACATATTGTAGGTACCTGCATACGTTCTATAATTTCCGATTTGTATGGACCGCCATATAGATTCATTTAATTACTTACGAATGTTTATCAATGTATTAGTGAGGTAAGATATCGTACGTTTAGTGTAACTAGTGCGGTGGTGTCCCCGGACTCCCCGGGGCAGCGACGGCAGTGGCGGCGGGGACTCACCCGAATTAATTTTTCCCGGAATATTGAATGTTCCCGAGACTTACAGTTCAAGTTTCAAACGCCGCACTAAGGTTTAGCTAAGTTGGTGCTCCCTGAATATTATTTATTACTTTCTAACTTACTTTCGGTCGACGTGGAATTTTAAAGAATTTATTTGCCTTCACGTTCGTAAGGTTGTAAATACTGAAAGTGACTGCCAACTTTGGAACTGCATTACGAAGTCGTCCGTGCTCATTTTACTTAGTTTTTGTGAACCAATGAGTATGAATACCTATCTACTAATATATTCGTAGTAATATACTCATACTATATTAGTAGATAGGTATTCAAGTTCAGTCAGTGTATCCAACTATCCAGGAGCGGTAGGTATGTACAGGTAGTGTTGTTGTTTATAACAAGTCAATCTACGAGACTCAAAATCCATTTGGTTGATGACAATAGTTCCACCACAATGTATTGTGTTCGTATCAAAGGTAAAATACGCCAGTGAATTTTACCCATCTACTTTCCTTTCATCAAATACGTAGGCACTCAAATTTCGAATCTAACACAAAGAACAAACGAACAAAAATAACTTGACTCATATTGTTCGCAGAATAAGAAACTCGCGAGGACCGTTCAATATTTCATTTCGCTTTGTACACGGAAAATATCTATCAGACTTGTTACCTAATCTCGGATTGCGACAAACTCGGCGCCGGAAATCGAAACGACGACTGAAGAAAGTTCGCGTCGCGCCGCGCAGTGTAGCCGCTACACTGTAGCGCCGGGCGAGCCTGCTGCCTCCATTTTGTCTTTGAGCGCCGCGATCCAGTAAAAGTTTCGACAACAGTATTCTTCCTCAGTTCCACACAGAACTATGTGTCACTAGGTAGCTATGTATCTATCTACTTGTTATAGGAAAGTCGCACAAAATTTATGGATGCCCCGATAAGATGCACCGAACTTATTACGGTGAAAGATCCGATCAGCCCGTGTCGCCAGTGGCGGATTTACCTATAGGCCAAAAAGGCCAGTGCCTAGGGCGGCAGATTGAGAGGGGCGGCAAATTTGGCAAATCTGGGGCACGGCAGTGCCCCAGCCAAGTCTCGAGCAAAACGGGCAGGGCCGTACCATCTTTTCTAGAAGCGATTCGCGGCAGTTTCGCACCTATATCTTCGATGTGGACAAAGCTAGTTTAGGTTTTCGGTGAAAAATAGTAGGCATTATAAGAAGCTTAATTTCGAAATTACATGCTAATTGAATTGATAGTTTTATAGTTTAGGAGTTACGGTCGATTAAAGTTACTCCATTTTGTCACTCACTGACTCACTGACCAACTGACAAAAAGTTGGAATCTCATAGAAGCCAAGTCATATTCAAATTATTTTGTAGTTATAAATCAACATTTAGTAATTTTATCATTAGTTTTCTTTATATTACAATTATAGTGTTTATCATGATGGTCACTACCGACTTACCGACTACACATGCTCTAATACATAAATTAAGAATACTAATGTTTACGTATGCGGTTTGCGTAACCTAAAATGCCGTTTTATTTGTTTCATTGCCAAGGCATTGTAATTATAATATAAAGAAAACTATTGATAAAATTACTAAATGTTGTATATAACTACAAAATAATTTGAATAGGACTGGGCTTCTATGAGATCTCATAACTTTTTACGATGGAAAGACTGCATCGAGAGACTTGGCTTTTTTTACATTTAATGTTTTGGTGGGATAGCTTTTTTGTTTTTTTTTTATAAATAATTATACGTGTACACAATCCATGTATAAATTACGATTATAAAATACGAAAACGATTAATAAACGCTTTGTAATATTTCGATTAAACCAGATTCTGGATCATAACATATTCTTTGCTTCTGCGAAAACAGAATTTGGATCATATTATTATTTATCCAAACTTGGATAGCACTTCGCATAGCAAACCGCTGCACTGGTGATAAATTGTTCAGGTGAGACAAGCTTTTATTGCTTAAAACGGGTTAAAACTACCTATGATCTACTTGAAGTTAAGAAAAGCTTAATGCTTCTTCTTCTTTTGTGCATAGAGTCAGAACTTATGAAAGATATTTCATACGAAAATATACCTACCTAGTTAATTGATGATTAGCTATGCAAATTTAAAATCTTGAAAGAAAATAATGTAAAACTTATTTGATCTCATTGTCTTTTTTGTATTGTTTTTAAACTGTGAAGTGCAATATATTTTTTTTAACAAAAGCCATTTTTAATGACCACTCATTATTTTTAAGTTATGCCTTTCCCCATCGTATGATTAGTACATGCTGCTGTTTTTAACCTTCTACGCAAAAAGAGAGTGTTATAAGTTTGACGTGTCTGTCTCTGGCATCATAGCACCTGAACGAAAGAACCGATTTCAATATTCTTTTGTGTCACATCATCACATGTGTTCTACGGGAGAGTGTATGTTTGCTGATAATCGATTGAGCCGTTTAAAAGTTACAGATGTTTTACGCTTTAAACTGGGGGTTTTTTTGTGCCTGTCAAATTAAACTTGTTATGTCAACATTAAACTCTTTAGTAGGTACATAGCGGGTTGCAAAAATTATCTAGTAGTCTGTCATTTAAGACAGAAATATCATGAAGTTCACTATCGTACTAATAACGGAATTAAACTAACGTATTGAATTTCAGAAGTCAGTAGGGGCGGCAAAATATGAATGGCCTACGGGCGGCAAATTTGTAAATCCGCCACTGCGTGTCGCTGTATGCTGATGTTGCGTTTTCGTTTTGTTCACGTAAAAATAGCGTAGTATATTTTTAAGGTTTTTTTTTATAAATACCGTATAAACTACCGATACAAGTTGGATGAGAAAAACCGCAAACAAAGTGTGTTAACCCATTTCACCGAAATATCCTTCCACCAAAAGGCTGTCTGAAAGAAATCACTTTCAGCGATAAGACCGCCATTTATACATATTATATTTTTAGTAGCTGTTTCCGTGATTTTTGTGTACTAATAAAATATATTTAATTCTATCTGTCTATTTACCTCTAATACATATTAATATAATCAGATAATAATTATTAACACCAAATAATTATTTACTCCAAAAGTTTCAAATTTTTACTCTGAAGTCGCGGAACGCGTGCGTGATCCCCGATGTCTGTACTACTCTGTGCCTGGTGGCTGCGACTCCTCCCGTGAATATGATTAAATTATTCTTTTTTATTTAACTTTTCCGTAAAGGAATGTCGCCCTGCAGTTAGAGACATTCTCGAGCTTAGAATATTATGCCAGCCTCTTATTAAACTAGGGGCGGGAGCTTTCTCACATTCTTTTGCTTAAATTTATTTTCTTACGAGTGAAGATGACAGGTTTAAAATAACACTGAAGATGGAATTTTCCATTGTTTTCTCAGTTAAAAAGGGTCGAGCGCAGCTACCTCCAGTTTATTTGTGCTATTTTAAAATAAATACGAGAGTTTTTTACTCTCAATTAGCTCGGTAGCGCATTTTACGAGTGTTTCATGGGCACAGAATGACCCACTCGCATCGCTGCGCTCCGGGGCAGCGGGGGCGGCGGCGGCGGCACCCGGCGGCGCGGGGCGACACAAAACACCTACAAGTTTAATCCAATGCCACAACGAGTTGAGCGGAAAAAGAATAAAACCTTTTACAGTGCTCCGTGCAACGTTTGAAGTCCTCCTCAAAGCGGCATTGTGAATTCAAACTGTCGGAGCGCGCGGCGGCGGCGGCGGCGGCGGGGATGCCGCATGAAATATTATTGCTGTACTCGCTGTACTACAACGCTGGCATTTTTGAAAGTGGTTCCTATTTACGATGCCATGACATACGTAGGTATTTGCTTATAATTGGATTGTTAAATTCTCTTGCACTGTTTAATTTACTTTGTAAATAAAATAGTGCTTATAGAATATGTCTTTATTGGTCTCCAATATAGCAAAACATACAGAACGGTACAGAAAATAATTATAACTAGGACTTTATTTGTAGCCTACATGAAACATTATAGTATGTGTAAATGAAAACACACAATCGTTTTGAAAAGCCGATACTCTACAGCTATCCATCGAGTCGGGATTCTGGATTGTTCGAGAACATTTAGAACATAAACAGAAAATTTGAATTCCATTAAAATCGCCAAACTCAGCATGTCAAAGTTTGGAATTATTCCAACATTTAAGCGGCGCCATTGTCGCCTGAACTCCGGCTTCGTCACCGCTTATAAAATAACTGAACCGAGCTCTATTTCACTTGATAACTATCAAATGAATTTGGGCGAAGTCTTTTGTTCCCTTCAGCTGCGGCTATCGGCGCGAAATCGCCGGGTTATTTAAATCGAGACGCATTGAGCCGTGCGTCTGCGAGTGTTTAGTTATCGATTCGATAAACAACCACAAAGGAAATGCGGAGACAAAGCCTACAAAGGCTTTGTTGTCCACAGTCCACCCCGAGTCCACTCGGAGTCCACTCGCAGGCGACCCACGGACGCGCATTGTCTTGGAGACTGCGCCGCCGCCGCCGCCGCCGCCCCGGACATTGTGCGACCACTGAACTGGACCTTTCTATTGCGTTTTGTCATATTTATTCAGATGTCTACGGTATGAGTACTCAACTAGGCAAACCATAAACGGTTCAGTTAACTACTATGTTGTCTTAGTTGGTATAAGTACATTAAGCCTGATGATGTAATGATGATACTGAATAGCCGTCAAACAACAATAGTAGGTAAAACAGAAAGAAATCCACTCCTATCTCAAGGCCACTATATCTCACGGATAAATTTAATACAAATAAAGTAGGTACATAGGTAATATGGTTGTTATGTATAGTATTGATGGTTGATAAGAACAGCGCCGCTATTTCCCACGTGACGTGACGGCGGGAGCGGCGGCCATCAGGCGCTGATTGACGCGGCGACGCCACCGCGCCACAAACGAAGAAAAATATGCCTCAGCCGATATGAAGATTGATCGCGCCGTGACTCCGCGCTGCATTACTTGCCAAATCCAGCGGATCACGGCGAAGCCGCTATCGTTATATTGCTTTTCCCTGAAAAACAAGTTAATAAAATGGATCTCAGAAAAACAATTTTATTTTCCCTCTGCATTTGGGAGAGAGCTGCTCTATAAGCAGTCCCTGAGCTGCCGTAGTGTAGCATCAATCACACGAGTACAACCACAGATTTAAAAGCTGCATGTAGACAACAGCAAGAAGAGAGAAGAAACATTGTTTAGGGAGTGACGTCCACAAAGTATGTAGAAAATGTTCCGTTTTGTGAGGACTGACCGACTCGACTACACGACTGGACTGGAGGGTAAAGTTAGCAGCATTTGTGAAACCGCGGAAGTATTTCCAGAATAGGTCCGCAGTCACCGGATCAACTGGCAACCACTACTATTTAACTGAATTTATATGTTATATAAATATACGTACTGTGTTATTATATTTAAAATATTGTGTATTGCTTATAACATGTGAAAAGTGGCCTTTGTGAATGGCTAATATATATTATGTATTTTGAGTATTTGACGATCAAAAAATAATTGTGAAATTTTACGTGGAATAATAAAATTTATTTCAATTTTAATTCCATAAAAGAGGAATATTGACTAAAATAAATAATTATTTTGGTAAATGAAAAAAGAATAACATTTCATTTAACATGGTTCAGCTTTGATATGTAGCTTTTGATATGAATAACAATTAGTTTTCCAACCCAATTAAAAAATATATATGTATTCACTTTTACAATGTTACTAATTTTTACAAAGTAATGATTATAGTTCACAAAATAACTAATAAAATATGAACCAAACATAAATTATTCACTGATCTATTTCAAAATATATCTTTCAATTCTCGTATTAATCTCGCATACTCATGTTGTCAATAGTTATTGGAATTGGAATGTGTGAGGTGTATTGTTCAAGAATGTATACAAATACCTGTAGTACATAATATGTGTTGTATATTTATATCGATGTGTTCGTGGCCTTGTCTGGATATATTGATTGGATTAACTTTCTAAACTACATATTATACGAGTAGGTGCGTATACGATGCCCACATGTGTGGTTGGACCGACTGTCTACCGGTAATAAACTTCGCAAATGAAAATCAATTTATCGATTGCATTATTCTAGGAAAGTACTTCAGCAACTGGCTAGCTTTTCATTATTATTTTAGCATTTTTTCCGTAGTTACTAAATAAGCGTTTATTTTTGACATTGAACCACAGTATGTTAGTAGTCAGTACCTACAAACTTTTGAATATTTAGAAAAAAAAGATTAAAGGAATTTTGTTTGTCACAGGACTTTTGACTGGAACAAAATATATTCAGAATCACCCCCTGAGTCACCCCCTTTCGGTTTACTATATACCACTTTTGCGAGTCGCTGTATACTGTCCCTTCACCCTGGACAGTCAGCGACTGATCTGACAGGCTAATCCTCTCACCACGGTGACAAATTCTCGTTTTTGTCTAGACGACGACAAAGTGCCAATAACAAGTAATCATGTATCATTCATTTCAAACCAAAAGGTAACTTACCTGCGTGGGTGAGGACGGAAATCATTCGTGGCAGAAACTCGTAAAGCTGACAAACACTAGAACTTAGCGCAAATCCAGGACAAAAGGCGCCTACAAGAGTTAGGGCATTACCGTAATGCGCATCTTTATCCCGGATTTGTCCTTCGATGAAACAAGCGTCCGACTCGCTGGCTCGTAGTGATGTGACAAGCTCGGCGTGAAATTATCGTTTCTGACTCAGACAGAATTTATACACTTCAACGGCATTCCACTTTCACCTGAGCAAATCGTTGAGCTTGGCTTCTTAAAACTCCTGGGCCTGATTTAATCGACTTTATTAAATGTCAAAGACGAAACAATATTACATAAATTTAATTCAATTTCATACATAGTACGTATACGAGTAGCTGAAGTCATCAGAGCTGAACAAAGTCGAGTGGAGGGAGCCCCGCACTAGTCCACAATAGTGTGACCCATCTCTGGCGCGCGTCGGTGCGTGCGACCTAATTGTGGCCACTCAATAGTTTCTGCCTTTGACTGGAGTGTGCGAGAGGAAACGCACTCCGCGTGGTGCGTGCCTTATCTCTCGCTCGCACACTCCACCGCTCGCCTGAGAGTTCTCCAAGAAACGGATCCTTTCAATTTATGCGACCCTAGTTGCTTTCAGAAAATGCGTGTCAATTGATTTGGGCCGATATGTTCTGCGTTTAATATTATTTTATGAAGACGAATAGAGGCGTTTATTTAATGAAACCGATGTTGTTGGGAGTAAATTAATGTTATTACATGATGTAAGGTTATATCTACAGCCCAATATGATGGCGCGGTGTACTGAAACAGAGCCGAGCGTCGCCGGTAATTGCAGTTTCCGCCGCCGCCGCCGCCCCGCGCCGCCGCCGCTTTGTTCCGGGACAACCCGGTCGAGCGACACTCGGGCGACACATTGCGACACGTCGCGACGCACTCACCGCGACTAACTGCACCAATCTATTCAATCCGGATCGCACTCTACAACCTGATGCTAATTCCTCTTTCAAAGGCGACAAAACATTTCCGCAAATGACCATCCAGGAATAAACATGCGAAGTAGGTATCGCGTATTATCGTGATACCTAATAATAGCGCTGTTCTAATTCCAGCAATCTAATTTGCCGTTTGATTCCAGTTTCACAAACGAACGATATAAATTTGGTTGTTTATTGAATTATCCAACAAGCGGTCGAATGTGGTCCTGTTACGTTTATTTCTCACTAAAACAATATTATTGGTATTGCCAAGTGATTTCAGTGTTCTCGACAGGCCATATTATTGTGGATTTTCGTTAGCTTGTTCCATTTTATAGGCATAAATTATTGGGGTATACATAATAGGTTATACCTAATAATATCTTGTACTTCTTTGAGATTACATATTGTATTATAATTAAATATTTTATATACCTACATACTTTTTTATATAAATTTAATTTAGTATACAGGATTAACCTCTAGTAAGTACACTTATTATGGATGAATGCAAAGTGGACTTTTATGAGTAAGGAGTACCGGGAAGTCACCGGATGGTCAATAATATACTTGATATGTATATTTTCTTCTATGTACTATGTAGGTACTGAGCAAGTTACATATTCTTATCAATTCAGGAATCGAAATTCATTGAAAAAATAAATGCAGTCTGCATACCTAATCATCTTACGTTACATCTCTCTGGCACAATCAGTTACAATGTATTGTACCTCAATATGGGGAGGTACATTTAAGACAAAATTTATTGAATTGGAGCGAGCCCAACGATCATTAATCAAGGTCATGTTTTTCAAACCCTACAGGTACTCAACTGAATTGTTATATTCCAACTCACATGTACTTACAGTCAGGAAGCTCTATGTTATCAACATCATTTTAAGATTTCACAAAACGCTTCACTTTAATCCTGAGTATCTAAATAAAAGAAGAAAAGATCTTATTATACCTGCAGTATTCAAAAATACTGTTTTTGCTAGTCGCCAATATGAGACGCAATCTGCTCATATTTATAAACAGTTACAAAAAATATTAAATATATATCCTGTGTCCTTACGGGAATGTAAAAAAATTATGACGTCACACTTAGATAAACTTAATTATGATGAAACAGAAGATTTGCTGCAATACAAATGCTAAAAAAAAAAAAAAACAATAATAAAAATAATATATAGGTACTTCCAGGTTTGATGGCTTAATATCTACCGATCCCAAGAATTTATTCGTAGGGTCAAACAGGGCAATGTACTAACTACACACCCTGTTTGATGGTTTGATATTTACCGATCCCAAGATTATTATTTCTTCTTATTTCGTAGGGTCAAACCTGACAAACTACTACGTATACAGTATACACCCTGTTTGATGTTTGATGACATGCCTATCCTATATTTGATGATCCTAAGACTAATACTTACTACATACCTACCTATAAACGTAGGTTCAAAAAAAACCGCGTTATACCTATACTTATAATAATCTTGCCCATATTATAGGTGATATACCTACTTTATATTATGTATTACCTACCTACTTATATGCACTTTTGTCTAAAATGCAACAATCTAATATAAGCACACACACACACACACACACTCACACACACACACACACACACACACACACACACACACACACACACACTCTCATGTGTCAGATTCACATAACTTGTTATATTGTTATCTTTGTTATCTTTAACTATCCTTAACTTAAAATCTTACACAGTTAAGCTTATGTTGCTTTCAATATTTTTAACCGTATGTTATTAAAAGAGCGGGGCCGTCTGTCACAGGTATTGTTTACTTACTAGGCGGTCCCAACCTTGTATGTAATCTAGGCTAAGCTTTAAACGAAATAAAAGTTATTTATTATTTATTTATTATTATTTAATCATGTTTGATTTGCTGTTGGTAAGAAAAGCACACATTAGCAAACATTAGCAGCAAGTTGTGATGTGAGACTTCATAGTTCCACGGGCTGAGATACCGACGCGATGCGACGCGACGGGCGACGACTTGTCTGCAAGTTGCTGGGAGTCGCCGCCGCCGCGCCGGGGCCTACGTCCCGTATGTTAATGCCTCTCGCCATCAAATCGACATCTCCGCGCGTTCACGATTAATACTTGATAACGCCAACTTCCAAACTGTTTTGCAACCTCCCCCGTAATGAAGATCTAAGCGCTCGCGAACAATGCCGCTACAAATTACGGCCTTAATCTACAGAGGTGGAATTAATTTAAGAATATTGTTTGGGCGCTCTTTGTTTTGTAAAATACTCGGTTGTGGCACTCGGTCCGGGCGGGCGGAAAGATTCGCTTCGAGGTGTTTTATGAAAATAAATGAGTAGCGAACAATGCCCAGCGCCTCGCCTCGCCCGGGTTGGCTCCAGCTTCACACAAAACTGCCAAACGAGAACTACCAGGAATTCGGTACGTTTAATGCGAAGAGTTTGTGTATTACCACAAAAAAGTTTAAACACAGTTTAATTAGTGTTTAAAAGCTTGACAGCGTTAAACATCTGTTAAATACTGTCAAGTTTTTAGTGGTAAGGCCCATAGAGTATTGCAGGGGGTTCACTATAGAAGTTGATTAAATGAACAAGAGCTGTCAAGCAATCGATCAGTAAATTTACCGAGATACTCGTATAGTCGTGGTCAGCACAAGCGCACCTCCGAAACTGAGATAAAACCTTGCATTCAAAGTGCCAACTGCGTCCCAACTCTCGTTCCTTTTTCTATCGTGACTCTCCAGCGCCCTGAACTCAGATTTCTCTTATGATAGAGTGACCCGCTGACTGCGGACCGCGGCTCCGGCGACACCGCGTCAACAGAAACAGACGCCCTAATTATGTAATGAGGAAAGACAGATGAATTACCAGAGAGCTTTTAGCAGTTACACTGATCAACCAAAAAGCCAGAAATTATTTGGGTATGTGTCAACTGGTGTCGTGTTTTCTCGTTATGAAATGATGTTTAATTAATGTACAGGTTCGCCTGGTTGCCTATTTTAATCAATCTGAAAATTGCAGGAACATTTCTGATATCTGATTTTTTCTACGAAACAATATCATAGTCTGTAGACTGATAGGTACTCATAAATTAAATGTTTCAGATTTTCCAACCAACTGAAAGACCTAAATAGGCTACCTGTATGTTTAAAATTGGCTTGTTAGTTAAACCGTGTTACTGTGAAATTCGGCTGCGTTGGACGGCAACTGCTAACACACTGGGATTTACAGCGAATGGCTGCATATTTCCGAGTGAAGTACGAGTATTTCACCTGGACCCGCTGCGGCGGCATAATGATGCAAGCACGCGCCCCACAACAACCCGCACCCCGCACCCCGCGCCCGCCCCCGCCCTCGCCCCGCGCCCGCCCCGCGCCGCCGCTACAGTTTGATGGATGGCGCGCCGGAAAGATTGGATAACTACGCCTCATTAATTACCTACCGAGTGACAAACTTCCGGAGCATCGTCACATCGCTTTACAATTTTATTTAATAATCATTTTAGGACTCTGTTACCAGAACGAAACGTACCAACCAATGTATTGAAAAATAAAACTGTGCTTATTTTAAACTCCTCACTTTATGTGAGGCTATAATTCAGTGCCGCATAGCCACCGATGCCTTCGAACCCACTACTGGAAATTGGCTGAAAAATAAAAAGTAAATACAATCAAGTAATAACGCAGCGGCGCCGCGGGTCATCTAATCGCTCAACTTAAAACTAGTCGGAGCGCACGAAACCAACCCTTTCGACTGAAAAAATAAAAAGCCAATAAAATCAGACCACTCCCACTAATAGATCGCTCCAGTAAAGTGGTGTAGCGTGTGTGGTGCGCGAAGGCCCGACTGCTGGAGCCTCGACGGACAGCGGACGACGCACTAGGTACAACTGCACCGTTATATTTTCCAGTTTGAATGATATGTGTTTATGAGCTGCGTTATTTATGCTCGCGTGCACGACAACTGTGCATAATAATATTCCGCTTTGAGTCTGGACATAGGACTCCTTTGAACATCCTGCTCACTCGGGTGGTTCACATTGTGTGCGTACTGTGTGTGTTTGCAGGTGACTTGTAGATAATATATAAAGTCTGATTGCAGGTATTTAAGATATACACCTAATACCTACATATTTTTTATTCTTTACGCTGTTATTAACATTCAACTTTCTTTAGGTATTTTAATTAAGTGTATGTAAGTGTGTAATCACTTATCATCGTACAAAGAAATGGGGTGAGGCACGTGTTTATCAAAACCAATCAAGTCACAAATCACTATAAAAAACTCGTTGCCTCCACAGGCAATGGGCAGTGCAAAGACCCCACTAGTAAATTGAGGTAGTTGCATTCTTTCCATTCAATTATTTGCACTCATCGCGAGCATGTGTATGTGTGGTGCCGGTAGCCTGGTGTGCCCCACGACGCGCCACGCAGTCGGGACCCATTTGTTAATTAGAAATGCAAAGGCTGGCCGCGTCTGCAGGGAATGGACAAGATTATGCATTTGTTTTTATTGGATCGCTGTGTCGACAATAGGATGATATCACCAGGCTCTCACATGGCCATCCCACACCCATTCGGCTACTAGGTAGGTACGCAGGTTGGTTAAAGGTTCAAGGCGTTGTTTCTGCTAAATAATACAAGAGTATTTTATATTTTCAATTAACGTCGACCAGCAATAGTATAAAAAACAATAATAAACTCTGCCAACCAACTGTCAAGTCTTAACTCTTGAAATACATAATTAAAACTAGAATTTCAGTGCGAGAGGCAATTTGAGTCTCTCACAACGAAACCACATCGCCGAGACAACAACGAGCCGAGCTCGAGGACTACCGAAATGAGTTCTTCTCAAATGACACAATTTGCCGAAACACACACATACACACACCGGGGCAAACCTAACTAGTTAAAACTAAGAGAACTCATAGCTAATACAAATGTTTGCCCGGACACAGACTAGATAAAATGAAGTACCTGCTGCCGCAGACTGTCCAGCAATCGTTCAACTGTGACCCCTACGCCGCTCGTAACAAGACTCCACTCCTAACTAATAACTGGACAAGGAACTTACACTGCAAATTAGACCTTAACATGTTGTAATAAGAGCTGATAAGTGGGCTGATTGCATTGTGCATAATGTTCGCAGAGAAATGTCCAACCGCTTAATTCTACACTAAATGGAGCAGGGACTAAAGTACCTTGCTCACCAAATGTCATGTGTTTCAAATGAAGTCAAACGCTTTAGGAGCTATGCCAGCGGAAATATTACCTCCGAAAATGTAATTAGATGTTTGCATAAAGATATAAATAAATCTGCTAAAATATAGTGCAGCATACAGAAGCCACTACGGACTCGAATCAGTGGACCAACAATGAGCATAAGAAGTGCCGGGGCTCTAATCCGGCAATTACCGAGGTAGTTAGCCGACACTCGTCGCGACGCCGGTAGTCACCGGGCACGTAGTCACAGAGTCAGAGGCGGTCGTTTCGGGGAATTAACTGATGACGTCATTATCACATTATCGACGCCGCGCCGCCGCAACCACGCGCGCAGATACATCTGTAATGTGATGCCAATACAACCTGAAAGTCTGTTGGAATAAAAATAAACCTCAGCAATGGGCTCCACATAAAACTTTTTAAGCATAAAAAAAGCAAAATTGCTGATGCCAAACGGCTTGGAAAGTTAGAACAGACAGTTCACCTCCATTAGCTTTAAAGTCAAAATGTTAAAACCTGCACAGTGACCTAACAGAAACATTCCAATCATTACAAATGCATTAGGCGGCGGCCATTTATTATTTACATCAATTTTCTTAACACGCAATCGGCACTTCAGCTAAATGCCGGACTGGCCACTTGAGCCGTGTGCCGTGCGGGGGTGGCTCTACCTCGAGGGAAGGCGAACGGATGAGAGTTGTCCAGTAGTATGTACGTTGAATGCAACGAGATGCATTCGTGGCGAGTGCAGCTGGGCTCAGAAACTGCGTCCATAAGCTGGCGTGACCCTGGTCCCCGAGACCCCGCGGAGGCGGCTGCGGGGAGGGGAGGAGAGGGGGGGGTCAGCGCCGCACGCACCGGGTTAAATGGAAATTTATTATTTCGTACAATTTGTACGTTATTTGTCACGCCGCTCGCGTGTTTATTTATTGGTCTCGTCCATGCTCGGTGTTCTGTTTATTGTCAGCATATGATTTTTTTAAGTTTAATTGTGAAATCATTTTGTTCAAAAATACTGTATATTTATTGCACTTCAAGCTTATTAAAATACTAAAAATACATTTCATAAAATATAATACACTGCCGGGCAATAAAAAAGTTCCACTCACAAAATTCCGACAACAAACGACCCCAATTTTTTCAAAGATTTAATTTAAAATTGGAACAAAATATTACCGATTTTAGTTGGTAATATCCTGATGCTCTTATAAATTTACTTCAATGTTGCAGAAGACGGTATTAAGCTAGCCTTTTCCGTTAAGAAGTAATTTTCTGCCTTTCTCAGTGGAACCTTTTCATTGCCCGTGAGTGTAGTACTGGAATTCCTTATTCTAAAGACTTCAATGTTACGTGGCTGCATTCAAACCTACCTCCTCACGATTGAGAGCCAAGACCTTATTCGCTACACCACCAGTGGACGACAACTGATGATCATAATTATGTATTATATTAAAATTTTCATTTCGTAAGGTTCTATTGTAAAATTGTAATTTTATTTGGACGTATTATATTTCATAGACTTAAGAATTTATTATCATTTTCCTATAATCATCATTGATAATAATTCCAATGAATGAGTAAGTGGGTATAATCTCCGTTCGAAAAGCTCTCAAAGTGTCAAAAGCGATCTGCCTCAGTATCAGTTACGGCATCTGAAAACTAAACTCTAAACTTATGACGTGAAGATCTCTTTTGAAGTCTCCAAGGTAATAATTACGGCAATTAGGTGAATAATAAAACTAAAGTCGGTATAATTAAGTTTTTATCGAGCTAAGTCTAAATTAATGAAATTTCGCGTCGCCAAAGAAATTAGTTGTATAATTAACTTTCCAAAGTCACTTTACAAACATTTCTTGTGCGAAATTTTCAATCTATTTTGTACACAGGAAAAAGGGAAGATACAAGTCTGCAAAATTCGTTAAAATATATTTTGAAACTTCAACTTGAAATTACTTACAAGTTAAGGATATGACACTGATATAATAGTACACAGTTATAAGGTACTTGTTGAAAAAAATTTAATTATGTGCCTAACCGAGAGCGAGTTATTCCTAATTGTAACAGTTCAAAAGTAAATAAAAAAAACCGGCCAAGTGCGAGTCGGGCTCGCGCACAAAGGGTTCCGTAGCAGCAAATATAATATTACAGTTAAATCAAACTATCTCAAAAACTATAAGAGATACTTTGATCAAACCAAAAATCGTTGAAAGAGTTAATTAACATGCATCACCTCTATTTTTTTTAGAATTTTATACCCCGTAGTTATAAAAATAGAGGGGGGGGGACATACTTTTTACGACTTTGAGAGCTGATATCTCAAAAACCGTTCACTTTAAGAAAAATGTTTTTTAGAAAACTTTATATCATTTTAAAAGACCTTTCCATTGATACCCCACACGGGTATGTACATCGAAAAAAAAAATTTCATCCCTCAGTTACATGTATGGGGGGCCCCACCCCCAATTCTTTTTTTTACTATTTAGTGTCATATTTTTGTAGCGGTTCATACAACACATATTCCCATCAAATTTCATCACTGTAGTACTTATAGTTTCCGAGTAAATCGGCTGTGACAGACGGACAGACGGACAGACGGACAGACGGACATGACGAAACTATAAGGGTTCCGTTTTTGCCATTTTGGCTACGGAACCCTAAAAATAGGTGATGTAGGTACTACGTCAGTGCTACGAACTTGCTACGAGTGTGCTACGCCGTAGCAGCCGTAGCAATGCCTAATGGTTGTATTTGTTGTACTTGTTATTATATGATTTGTAGTGGTTTTTTGAAAGATTATCTGATTTCCTAATCCTTTCATTACAAGAATACGACTACGCCAAAAGTTGTTACTAACACATTTTATGGATTTTACTAGCTGAAAATTAATAATAAACTAAGCCGAAAAAAAACTTTATGTATAATAAATACACTTAGCTGTGAACTCGTGTGCGGCGCATTAAACTATTATTTTCCAGGGGTCTTACACACATGAGCTATTGTAAAACCGATTCATTTATTTATTGGAAGCGCAACGGGTGTTACCTTTCAGCAATCAAACACGCGCCGGACGCAGCGGCGTCAAAGGGACGCAAAGTGAAACACAAAGCTCCGGCCAGCAATCCAAACCAATACCAACACAGCCAGAGATTCAGTCAAAAATCATCATTGCTCATTCATGTCAGTATTCAGACACTGACATTATTAGTTTCAGCAATATTTTGTTATATTTTGTAATGATTCTGTTTATTTTACTGATTTTACGTACATAGAAAAATACGGCCAATAACGTATACATTTTCAGTAACTAGTAATAGAATTGATGGTGCAGATTTACAAATAGACACAACTACTTATATCTGTCACGTGACCCTCGTGTCGTCGCGACACGCATGTAATACGCAATGTATGGTAGCTGTACAAATAGGTATAATATATTATCATTATGTTCATTTGTTATATCTGTATTTTTTGCAAAGGTAGTATCAAGTCTGTGCGGCAATTGCCAAATCAAATTCAAGTCGAAATACAAATACCAATAACTGTTAAAGTGATACAGTTATTAAAAGGAACGCCATGGTTGTTTGGCGAGGAGCGGAGCGGCGGCGGCGGCGGTCGCGTGCGCCGGCCGTGTTTACCTGCACTAAGCGAGTGATGTGTTCATTTCACTCCTGATTTTTACCGTTTTTTTACCCATAAAATTTAACGGTCTATTCAGCCTTTTGTATTTTTTTATCTTTATTGCTACAAAACATAGTTTTTCAAGCCCCGTTAAAAGGAAAGAAGAGCTATTTTGCCGTGGGCGGTATAAAGTTTCGATGCTATCAGGATTGCTATCAAATATAAATAATAAATATACCCAGCAGTTTGTAGTACTAAAAACAATTATTTTAGAATTTCCTAATAAAATAATGGTAATGTGTGCCAAGGGGATAATTCGATACACCTTAACAATAAACAAACCACAAAGTTCAGCCCATAAATTGTTCTCGTCAACATAAAATAGGGCGACAAAGGCAAACAACCGCGGCGTGAAAAAATAAAGACAAAAGGAAACAAATCGGTTTAAAAATGGAGCGATTTAAGCGACGGGAGAGGGGCGGGGGGCTCGAGGTGCGGGAGGGGGGGGGGGGTGGAACAAGAGCGAAAGAGCAATTTGGGAGGGAGCAATCGCGCGGCGATCTGTTCACAGACACATTTGCATGGCGGAGCACTGCCACCTTACAACTATACCTACTTGTGCTAAGTATACTGAAAACGTCGAAAAATTACTTTATGTAGTCCTCCGGCTGTAAGTAATTAACTGTAAAATATAAGTGAAGTACCTACTTTAATGCACACGTGATTATTGCTCAATGCAGCAACAAGCGCGCGCGCAACACAAGTGATAAATTCATAAATTTTGTCGAGCAGCACCGTGCAGCTCAGCTCACAGTTCCAAATAGGTATTCGACTTGTAAGAAATGCTCGTAACGAGAAAATATTATTGTCATTCAGCAGCTATAAATCCTCCAGAGTGCAATGTACTGATTTGCCTATAAAGAACGTCAGTCCTGCTACTCCATCCATGCCAGTCATTCAAATTAGGTAAGTAGGTATGTGTACATAAAATACCACGATTATTATATTTGTCATCTTCTATCTGTTCCTTCCACCCAGAGTCGGCGGCGGCGGCGGCGATAGTGACGGACGCAAACGAAGAAAAATATCACTCGCGGCAATAATTAAGATTGATGATCGAAGCCGAACAAATATTGTTCCGCCGGATTTGTTCCCGATCGAATCAAACCGATGGAACACCTACAACCGACCACTATTGAATTCAATCCCAGTAATCCAAGAGATAGAGGCGATTTTTCCTTACCAAAGCAAGAAATACTATTACCACAGTATAGACGTGTATTCGATTTTTCAATCTTTCGCCTTTCTGTTACGAGAAATAAAAGTCATAAGGATAAAACAGGTGGAAAAACATGAAGCGCTACGCCCACGATACAGCTCAACGGGAAAAATCACATTTACTTTTAATTCCATTTCATTAGAGCCGAATATCGCTCGCGATACCTGCCGAGGGAAGGGTTGAGCGGAAATAAAAGCCCTGTTTTGAATGTTAAATTGACAAAACATGGCAATAATGGAAACGTTGGATTTCTTTTCCCGTATCGGATTTGTTTTTAGACTATGGATTATTATATTACTTTCCTTAGCAACGTTTGACGCAAATGGAGCGTTGTTATTTGCAAAATCAATGTTATACTTTACTTAGTAGGATTTTTACAGTGACTCCTTTGTGGGTCGAGCAACTAATCTGTGGATGTCTCTGACGCACTGTGCGTAGTGCTAAGACGCCGCCCCACACACCTTAAATACTAGTTTAAAAAATATCTGTCGTTGTAGGTAGAATTAAATAAATAATATCTCAGGTATAACTTAGGATTCTATATATTACTACATTTGTGTGGTTACGGTAATATGTATATAGAATATATTATATTTAAAAACAAAAAATACAAACCTATTCTACTTAGGTACCTCTATTTGCTTCAAAATGACGAAGTAAAAGAATATGATACTATACCTAATTAAAATAAAAAGTGTTATGATTCGTCCCAATGGACAGTGTATAACTGCCGCACTTTTCACTTACGAAAAACATAGTTTCAGAGAGCTGCCGCGCTCACCACATCTCTATCTCGTTGCATTAAGTGTACCGATTGCACGACAGCTCCCGTTCATTTTTGTGAAGCTACAGTAGCAGTGACCCTCGGGCGAGCGGCGAGTGCTGGTCGAGTCCACTTGCCCCAGTATTTATTGCTCGTTCCCGCGACCGCCGCCGACGCGGAGCGACATTACCCGGGAACCGTTTTGTAACTGACCTCCTCGGGACACATAGGGACGGAGAAGTGTCGTTAGGTACATGGAATAGGTTTTATTACATATTGCGGTAGGTATATTCCTTACTTTTTTTTAGAACAAACTTTATATATACCTCTAAATACTGACGTTGAGTTTAATAATTCCTTGAAACATTATGTATTTATCTTGTTGAGAGTGCAGTATATAGAGAGTGCCACTCTCAAACCACGTAAGATTTCTTGTACTTCTTCTTCTTGGTTGTGGTAGCGTCATTGCAGTTCACACGTTTAATTATCTGCGGAATGATTCGCTGGTGGAGCCCGTGTATGCCCCGCTGATATGTGCCACGATTCACGTCACGAAACTACATTCGTACCGCAATCTAGCGTTTTTGGGCCAGTTTTTTAGGCTCCCTTCACAAGGAAAACTCCTGTGGAATCATAATAAAATTATAACAATAAATTCATATGCGTACATATCTACGCAATATAAGAAACCTAGTCACTCAGTATTTAGTTGTGGCTGAGATACCCACGTCGTTTTGTTGCTTGAATAGAGGCACACTCCCCCCGCACACCACACCCCGCACCCCCTCGCCCCTGCAGCACCGGGCGCCGTGTGTTGTGTAGTCCCGAATAAAGGGACAGTTGTCCAACTGCCGTAATCTGCCGAGACTAAGCGCTGGACTAATTACTTCCAACTCTCCCGGGTTTTTACACAATTTCACCCGACGAGTGGCCAAGAGACATTATTATACTCGTATAATTTATAGAATTAGCTCACTTTATTTTAAACTGGGCCAACGTTTGTCCCGCGTTATGACGGATTTGTGTCGGCCACTCTGTGGCTTTGAATATGAAATGAGGTAATTTAATTAATCTTCGCGAAGAATCACCTTATTTTATAATTTAGGCTAAAACTGCTACACCTGCCTGCGACAAAGATTATTCTAATTCCACCCAACAAATTAAAGGAAAAGCGAGGTCAATATACTTTGTGCCTTTTCTGGCCTATTCCTCCCGGGACTATCCCGTCTGACCCCGGTCCTGGGCATAAACAAAAGAGAGGTGCGATGTGCGTCCGGCGCGGCGGCGGCGGTGGAGGCACAAACACGCCGGCCAATGGGACCGCGCCAATTACTGCGACAAATTGAACCGCGGCCGCCTGCCGCCGCCGCCGCCGCCGGACCCGGGCTAGGGCCCATCGCTACTGATGGCCAAGAGCCATTTGATAAGAACATGTTACTTTTCAGTATTTCTTACTTTCTACCTACCTACAATAAAAAATGAATGAACACTTCATATAAATTGTCTTGAATCTGAATATCTGAAAATATGCTTTTGTTCTGACTTTTTTTACATAATTATATTAGAGGTTATTTAATTAAATTTTAATGTGTGTAGGTGTATCTTCAAATGATATTCATATCAACTTCCAAAAACACAAATTTATATAGCCACAGTTGCTCTAAGCCTCTCCAACAAGATAAACAACAAAACATGCAGGACATCCCTAAGCTATCTTGTATCTTGTGTAATCCGCTGGCGACGCACCCTGCGGTCCAGTTATCTGCTTGCTCAGGCTTAGCCCAGCTCAGTCCTCGTGCGGTGACTAGCTCGCCTCGCCGCCAGTGGGCGCCGGCCCCGCGCCGAGGCCGGCCGGTGTCATCTCGGAACGTTTAGAGTAGTTTCCAGTAAAATGGTAGTTTGGTACCGAATTGGGCGCCCGGTGGGCCGCAGCGTCAAAGGGGTCCGTAGTTTGCATGTAAATCTAAAGCCAAGTGCTGATTGGATGGGAGCGCAGTAATAAGATTAGATTTGTGTAGTAATAAACTGGTGGCTGCAGGCGCGGGGGAATTGCTTGTACGTGCTTAGCGGTAATGCTCACTTCACTACAGCTCGGTTTGTCCTTATCTGTGTTCGGTAATTTCTAATACCAGCAATTGTGTACCTATGTATTGAATTCAGATATATATTATTAGTATTGCAATGAGCAAACGTTCCCTTAATCTCTACAATAGTTAAGTTGGATTATGGATGTAATTTGATAACGATCGGTGTGTTGTTGTTTTGTAGTTATTCCTCCTCTGAATATTCGGAGTCATGTTATATTTTATTCATTAGTTGAGCGCTAAGTTTGTCTGCATGTAGCCGGCAACTCCCAGTAAGTATGGGAATGTTCACGCAGGCATCAGTCCGCGGCTCCACGCAACACGTTCCTAATGATTTTTTAATGCAAACGTAGTTATAATTGTTCCGTGAAACTAAACGGTGGCAAGTTTTCTGTAATTGCTTGTATTTTGTTTTGGTCGCTGTGACTGCGGCGCTGTTTGTTTCATAAATCATTTTCATTATAATTGGTAAAATACTATTATACCTACTTCGATATTCCTGCTGTTCATAATTTTTTTTTTAATTATAAATAGTAAAATAATATGAGGTGTGGCGAACATTTTGAAGCCATTATGCAAACACCGCGGCCGCCAGTGCCAATACGATGATTGCCATTGGATAGGTCTTTTTAATTGGAATAACAATAAAATAAATAAAAATGGTTGTGAGAGCCGTTGTTACAACTGTCTGTCCAGAAATATAATATTGAAAAATTCTGTTACAGCTTACAACTATCACAGTTTAAATTTTCAGTATGGAAGTAGATTTGAAATTACCAGGAATCACCTAGGAAACCAGGAATACAATTCAAAAATTTCAATCATTGCGTACCTACTAGGTATGTAGTAACATCAATAAATAAAATTCGGCGAATAAAACTTTTGAATTTGGATTTTATTTTTTCACCATTTAATTAATAAAGAGAGTTATGTATTATTCATGTTTTGTTTATCTTGATAAACCTTTGAAAGAATTAAATTGCCTATCTGACGACATTGTATGGCTGTTGGATAGTTTAAGGTTTCAAATTATATTGTGGCCATTCCTATATATTTACGTAAGATAATTTGGGTGTGGCTAGTACTGCGGCCCTGCAGCAGCGTGTCCCTGCACCCGCCACCGCCGCCGCCGCCGCCGCCGTCGCCGTGTGGAGTGGCATCCGCTTACTAAAAGCTTTTTACTTCGGACTTTTCGTCTTACGATATTAATGGATTTCCCCGAACAATTCTAACTCTCAAAAAACACATTTAGCTTCGGGCGCCGTCTCTTTGTCACCGTAATTTATTCCATCGAATATTATTCAAACAATTCCAGGATATCGCAAGTTTGTTGTGTAGGTAGATTTACAGACGCTACCGGACGTTGTAATTAAATGTATATCGACCTACATTTATGAAATGTTTGAGAATCCAAAACGGGAACATCACTTGGACGTTAATTACGCTATTACGGACGGACAAGCTCGCAATACACGAAATAATTGAGAAGGAAATGAAATTCTTCACGGCTCCCCCACCTGACACGTGTATATATAATTGTACATGTTTTCGCCTCCGTTTCTCAGCGAATATTCTGAATTTCTGAACGCGCGTTCAAATTCCCAAACGCTATCGGTCTTGCGCCGCGTCTGCTTACATTATGTACTGCGAGCCAGCCCGGCACCTGTCGACGACATTTACTAAAAGGTAAACTGATATATGGGAGGTCGCTTATAATATACTCGTTGGTACAACAGTTCAACAAATTTTCAGTGACGTATAAATACGTGTTTTGTCAAAAATATCCGAAAGTGTTGGTAACGAAGTATTAATAATACGAAAGCATTTTCTCAGAACACGTCGGGTGATTAGGACATCATAATAATGTTGTAACCGCCACAACCCACTAAAAGCTACACGTCTATTCCATAAACATTAAAATGGCTCCATATAGAGGCTGCTTGCCTGGTAATTTGCGGGCTGTAGGCCGCGGGGCGCGGGGCGCGGGGAGGTGTAAAGCGCCCGTCACGATGCGGCACACACTACACTTACAAAATGAGTTACATGACGTGATGACATTGTATCCTCGTGTATGATAAATGGTGGAACTGTAAGTTTGACGGCGCGGGAGCGGTTACTTGAATCTCGCCAATAGTTCACTCGAGTATGCACAAAGAGGGTGATGTGCTTCAGCTTGAAGACAAATGATGGAAAGATTTCTGAACGAATATTTATAACCATCAATAATAATACGCTGTCAGCGACTTAATAATCCGAGTAGACATTTACATTGTTAAATAAAAGAAAAAATCGTCGTTTCGTTGCCAATAAACAGACATTTGAATAATGCCCGTAAATAATTCTATGTTTAGAGAAATGTCATTACCGTTTACGATTGCATGTATTCGTGACAACGAAACAACATTAGCATTATCGAATAAACTCTTTTTTTATTCGGAAAACGTTTCAATATTCCGTCTGGAGACCGCGATCGGTTTAAAAAGCGAACGTTAAAATGGATCGCATAAATTTACATGACAAACGGCCGAGGCAGCGGGACATTATTTTTTTTAAGGAAAATATGACGACCTTCTCTCGGCGGAGTTCAGTTCAATAAATAACAAATAACGACTGAGGTTTCAAGTATTTCGCGATAGCTATAAATTTTTAGAATAAGTACCTACAATACGTTTGTATAAGTACTAGGAAGGGGCGTATAGACGCGTAATGTATGTGTATGTGCCGCCGTAGTTATAACGATAACAATCGAATCAAATCGGAATACATCTAGTTTATATTCATAATAAAATTGTGCATAAAAAACTTAACCTCCGCTTGAAGAAAACATTAATTGTAATCACAATGCATATTATTACCTCTAAATTAATTATGTAGAGGTATAATAATATATCTGGGTAGATTATATCAGCTGTCCCACACCCATATTACAGGCTCTGCCTAGTCTGGATGCGGCCGTGTGAGATGTCCCCACATATTATTATTTTCTTTATATTGTTCCAAACGCAATGTAAAGCCAGCGGCTTGGACCTCATGTGAAAATGAATTATGGCGAAGCTTAATAGCACTCGTTATTATACCGTTTAGTGGCGCCCTCGACTCGCCGCCCGCCCTCGACTGCGCGCCGCCCAGGATCAGCTTCCCCTTCTTTTAAGGACTACGAAGAAAAAAGCTTGGAATTGTAACAAAAGATTACTGTAAGAAAAACGTTGTTTCAAAAGTTTTTGAGTTACTCACAAAGTCAGGGAGAATCTTTGAGTTTTCCTCGTCCCGTGAACTTCAAAAAGCGAGAGTAAAAATCCGTACAGATTAAGATTACCGCGAAACATGTGTAATTAAACGTTTTTTTCTCGGTGCACCTCTAACATACTGGGGTGCGTATTGCGACGTATAAAAACGAAATGTATAATTTCACATTAATAACGTTCACAACATATAATGAACGTTACGTATAACAACAAAATCTATATTTTCATAAGGTATAAGATTCAATTGGTATAACGTACATTTTATATAATATCAAAATATATAATACTTACGAGGACTAATATCAATTCGTATAACGTACATTACGTATATCGTTTAAAATATAAACTATAATTTAGTATAAAGTTCATAAAACATACTAACATACAATAACATAATCTGTGTTTAATTACCCAACACCGTCAAACCCCTTAGCACCAAAACCTAAAGATAGGTGCGACGACGAGCAAAGCGAGGAGGAGCGTGTTAGGTGCACATGTTCGTCGAAACCAAAGCGGAGCGCAGCGAAGCGGAGCGGAGCGTCTCCCCACATAGCGTCAATAATAATAATAATAATGTCATAACCCCTAGTACCAAAACCTAAAGATAGGTGCGACGACGAGCAAAGCGAGCGTGTTAGGTGCACATGTTCGTCGAAACCAAAGCGGAGCGCAGCGAAGCGGAGCGGAGCGTTCCCCCCACATAACATCAATAATAATGAAATTACGATACGACAATATTTTATACTTTTTGTGCATTATACATAATGATAATTATATCCGTTGTAGAATATATGTTATAAACGTTATGCATTTTAATCGTTATATCAATTGAAATTATACTTTTTGAACGTTATTCTTTACAAAATTATGTATTTAGTAATTATGCCTTTCGTTTGTTATGTACAGTGATCGTTATACTTAATAAATTTATATCATATGGGCGTATACCTTGTGAATGTTATACCATTCGTTTTTATACCTCGTATTACTTACCCAACATACTGTACTCGTAAAACTTACTTATATAAGTTTTAAGATATGTATACTCCTGTGCTGTATGTATTCAAGTATATAAATATGATGTAGCAATGCAGTTTATTTATATTCCCTATTTCTAGTTATAGTTTATATTTTCCCTGCTTATAAGAATATATAAACAGAAGTTTAAGAGAAAATCTAAAAATATTTTTGATACAACATGGTAAAACAAAGTTTAAAAAACATGCTGTACATAATGTAAGACATCGTGTATTCCAAGAAAATAGTCTAGAATCTCAGGTACAAATGTAGCACAGAGGTAGAGCGCGACAGCGCCGTTGTTCACCCGCGACTGGCGCAGACAAATGAGCATGCTGCAGCGTTCTGTACAACCGCGACCCCCCGCGCCCTGCGCCGCGGGTTCAAGACGAGTCATACTTTATGTGAGCACACAGAGTTGTACAGTAGCATAGTGAAGGTGTTTTGTTGCTTACAATTTAAATAATTGTTAATATTTAGCTATATTTTCTATAAAAAATATTAATATTTTAACCCTTCAGATTGGAAAGGTTGACGTTCTAGCGTGCCATCTGATGCACACAGGATCCAATGAATACGAATGAACAGTTAAGAGTCGCACCTCCATGATCTGCCGGGCTCAGCCGGCGCACGGGGAGCTTTACAGTGGAGCTAGCTTTGGACATTTTTGGAAAAAAGTATTCTATTCCCGTATTTCAGCCCGCGAAGTGGCGCACTAGCCGCACTAGTCGCTACACTTGCAAATCCTCATCATATTTCAGTGGTCGCGGCCGCTCTATCTGCTCGACAAAAACGCGGCCTCCGCTGTCTCGTGAACAAGCCGGAGCCGCGGGAGCCGGCGGACTTCTTGGCGTCACTTCCTCGCCTACTGAATGCAATTTTCTTGTTTTCTACGACGGTAACTTTGCAATGTGTCTTGTTGCTATTTGAAATGGTATCAAAAGTTTTGCGGAGGAAATAGGTTCGGAATTATTATGGCTTTGCAGAGCGCGGTCATGTTTCAATTTGCCTGTGTGTGACTCGACATGAACAACAGTTCCTTTTAAATTTTAGTGATATTTCAAAAGATATAAAGAAAACGGTGATGCCCATTTTTTTGGGGGTTCTACTTTTTAAGATTCACCCCCTTACCAAACTCAAAGACGTTCGTCGTATTCACGTCAAAAAAAGCAATTTTTTTTTTTTTTTTCATTTTCCATTGTATCTGCAATCAGTCCCAGAACTATGAGCAGATTTCTTCTAAGTTTAGTGGCATTGAAAAGAGTCCCCCAGTGGGGACCCCTCTTTATTTCATCGCTAGGAGTGTGCTAGCTCCATAGGTTCCCTTCTCTTCAAACGACGCTGGAAGTTTGGTGTGGTCAGCTGAGCAGCTAGTTCGTTCGGGTGATTACAGAGACGGTTTCTATAAGATCCAGCCTGAGTGCGAATTTCTTCAGCTACTGTAGGTATCCCCAAGTGCTCATGTAGTTCGCTGATCCTTATAAACCAGGGTGCCTTGCCAATTGCCCTCAAGATGGCATTCTGTACCCTCTGAATGATGTTTACATTGGAGATGGCTGCGCTACCCCAGAGCTGGATTCCATACGACCATACAGGTTTTAGCACTGTTTTATAGACAAGCAATTTGTTTTCCACTGAGAGCCTAGAGTTTCTTCCAAGAAGCCAATTCAGATTCCTATATTTCAGATTGATTTCGTCTCTCTTAGTCTTCAGGTGTTTCTGCCAGGTTAGTCTACGATCAAGATGCATTCCGAGATATTTAACTGTGTCATGGTGTGGTAGCTCCGTTTCTCCAAGTTTTACAGGAGGACAGTTTCCCTTGCGTAGTGTGAATGTAATCTGCACTGATTTTGTTGCACTAGCTCTAATTCGCCACTTTTCAAGCCACTTGTGAATATCATTCAGACTTTCTTGCAGATTAAGTGAAGCCTTTTACGGGATTTTATCACTTGCCAGAATTGCCGTATCATCCGCATACGTTGCTGTCGTAACACCTTTACTTTGAGGGAGATCTGATGTAAATATTGAGTAAAGTATTGGGCCAAGCACAGATCCTTGGGGAACTCCCGCATTTATCTCATAAAACTGGGACATACTGTCTTCTTCCTTTACGTAGAAAATTCTATCCTCAATGTAAGATTTTATAATGTGGAAGAATGAGTGCGGCAGGAGCATTTTTATCTTACACAGCAGTCCAGTGTGCCATACTCGATCAAACGCCTGCTGGACGTCAAGAAAAGCTGCTGCACAGTATTCTTTTTCTTCAAGAGCACATCTGATGGTACTACAGACTCTGTGGACTTGCTCAGTAGTAGCATGCTGTTTTCTGAAGCCAAACTGGTGCTTGGGTATCACTGATCGTTCAGTAAGGACAGGATTTATCCTTCGCAGGATAACTTTTTCAAAAAGTTTTGATACCACTGATAGGAGACTGATTGGTCTGTATGATGTAATCTCATTTGGAGGTTTGCCGTCTTTGTGTATCATTGTGATTTCAGCTATCTTCCAAACAGATGGGAAATATCCAGTTCGGATAACAGCATTGAATAAGGCTGTAAGGTAAATTATTCCTTTTCGGGGTAGTTCTGTCAATATTTTCTTATCAATTTTGTCAAAGCCAGGAGATTTTCCATTTTCCAGTCTGTATATTTGCTGAGCTATTTCCTTTGGGCTTGTGTGTTTCAGCGGCATGTCAAGCTGGAAGTCTTGACTCATCACTAGGTTTATATCTTTATCCTCTGAATCTGAAGATGCTGCATTTGGTGTGAAGACCACAGCAAGGTGCTTTGCAAAGGCTTCAGCTTTTTCTTGACTACTTCTCACCCATCCAAGTGTAGAATGTTTTAGTGGCGGTTTAGATTTTTGGGGGCGGTCATGTTGTTTAGTTACTTTCCAGAGAGAATAGTTAGTGGATTTAGTTGCACTTAGTCCTTCAAGTTGAGTTTGTAGGAGTTCATTTGAGCAGTTCTGAATAATTTGTTTTAATTCAACAATAGCTTTATTTAATTTAGATTTGTCTGCTGGATGGCGACTTGTTTGCCAAATACGGCGCAGCTTTCTTTTTTCTAAAATCTTAGCTCTGATTTTAGAAAAAAGAAAGCTGCGCCGTATGAAAAAAAGCAATTAAAATAATTTGAAGTACCTAATGTGAAATATAATTAAGTAAGTATATTGGTAAAAGAAAGCTGCAATCGACGCTGATGGCGGTTTGATGAAGCGGGTCCATGAAGCGCGGAGTGCAGAACTATTTAGTGCCCGCGCACTGCGCTCTATTAAATGTACATCACTTGCAGATTTATTGCAGTTAGCTTTTAGCTTCCCTTTTCATTTAGCTACACAATCATTTTATTATATGGATTAAATAGTGAAAGATGATTTTAGCGACGAAAATTTCAGAAAAATATACAAACTAAAACAAAACATAAGCTAATCAAGTGTTAATGTAATACAATAACCCGCAGCACAATACCTCGCAAATCCTCATTGTCGATGCAAAACGAGCAAAGAAGCTGCACCGATACAAAAAGCGAACAAACCACGCGCCATAAACAACGCGCGACAATAAAGTGTAATTAAATTAACGAGTGGAAAACAAAATCCTTCCCCGAAGCAACACGAGCGGTCATTATTACACATTCCTATTGAAAGGGCAACACCGAGCCGCTGCGGCGTGCACCGCCCGCAAGCCAATACCGACCGACGCCCCGAGCCGAAAGGTTAAAAGTCGAACACTCGACATCGGGAATCCGAAACCTCGTGACTTTTCCCTATTTGCAGAGAGCTTGAGCTCTACGCTGATATGCATATGGGCCGAATTGCAGTAATACGAGTGCTGATATCGGAAAAGCACGGTGCAGCTACGAGCGGCGTCTCCGTGACCGAGCATACATTAACGTACAAAATACATTTTATATACGGAGGGAACAGCTGCCGGCCTGTTGTGCGGGATTTATTAATAGTACATGATTATTAGTGGGAGCGGCACTCTGCAGTACTGTCGCCGCGCGGCCGCAGTGCCTGGACTGTGTGATATCTGACGCAGCCGGGACGGAGCAGTAAGTACAGCCTCCCTCGCCGCCGACTTCCCGCGTGACAAGTGTGACTGTTCTTCACTTGTCAACAAAATAAGCACTACGTTTTTATTTGACAACATTTTTCGCTTTTCTTTTCTGGAGTGTGATATATTATTTGGCAGAAAATGAGTCCTCATATTTTATTCGTTGTTGCTTCACTAGATCTCGGAGTTGCTCGGTAAAGTGTAGTACCGAGGTTGTCCCTCAATATCCGCTTGGCCCTTCAAGACCATCCCTTGATCGCAATTCTCGTTTATGAAATATTACTGTTGCTATAAATTTATGCGAATAAATGGGTCGCGATACCGAGTACCGATGTTAATAGCGAAAACGTTTTGCAAAGTTGAAAACCGTGTTTCCATTTACCGATTTTTTTATGGTCCGGCTATTCAAGCAGATCCGTATTTTAGGCAGCACAACTTTAATGCCAGACATTATCCTTCAAAAACTGCTTCTACGGTGAGTTATTTTATAACGGGGTCTAATTTTTATGCTTCATAAAATTCCGCAGAAACATTTTACAAACGAACGTAGCACGCGATGCGCGATGCGCCGCCGCCGCCGCCGCCGCCGCCGCGATGTATGAGATAATTATTGCCAAGAAATGTGTGCTCCTATTTACATAGGAATGTGTATACGTCGCGGGGCAACTACAACTTGCTGAAACCAATTAGGTCCGACCGCGCCATTACCTCCGCTCCGTTAGCAAATGAAACCGTCCCAACTATGTAAATAAATGCTGTGTTGTTCTTAGAAAATATTATTATGTGCACTCACATTATTCTGTAACTAAAGTGAAGTGACTGATTTTTTGGTGAATAAACTGTTAAAATGAAATGCGCCGTCGACAAAATTTATCAAAGAAGAACAATATAATTGGTCAATACCCAAAGCACGGAGCCCCCCGCAATGAGCAGAACCCTCTTCCTTCCTGCTTCCTCATCAACTAACGAACCAAGCATTGTTTGTGGCGCAGAAGTGGTCGCTACAGCTAGGTACCTACTGTGCCTTTACTTTTTAACAGCTATACCTAGGTATCGGTAATCTTTGTTCGCTAGCCTCATAAAAACATTGCCATTTAGTACCACTATTTTGCGCCACATGCCGGAAGGGGACGCTCTCATTGAGAAAATATTGTACCTATCTACCATATTGGGAGCACACCGAGACATTGTTATTTTGGTACGACTACTATTATTTGAGGACCCTAATAAATTGAACACAGTAAAGGCTCGCAGGGCTACCAGGGTCGCAGGATCCAACAGGAACGCTTAATGTTGTTCAAACGTTTGTTTCTGGGTTGAGCGGCGGCAGCTTTGTGGCGTCGCGTCGCTCCGGAGCCCCACAATACACAATTATTAGTTCCCCAAGCGCCCCATGTCGGATTACGGGACACAACACTTCGTTAGCACGTCTGTACGGGCCCGTGCGGCCACCGTCAAAGATGCATTGCTCTCTGTGCGGTGTCTATCTGAATGCAATTATAGATCGGCAGCTTTACAGAGTCACAAATAAATCTTTTTGTTTTAACGAAAAATACTAGAAAAATGCTAGGTAATGAATTTAAATTTTGTAAGACCATGAAACAACGGCAGCAATATGCTGTAGGAATTTCATATTATATATCTAGCTCTGGTTTTGATTTGAATGTAAAGAACATTTTCCATTTCCGACGTCATGTTCGCTTTGACCTGTACATGTGTCCGCCTGAGCGCCGCCACCGCTCCGCGCCGCTCCGGCCCGCCTCGTGTCCGCCCCGTGCCGGCCCCGTGCTGCGGCTCGCCCGTGACGCTTATTGTCCGCCGAGCCGCATTAGGACCGACAATATTGTTATGCCATCTGTTTATTCTCATTCATGGAAAATTCGACCTTTATTCCAAATACGATTTATTATTATTTATTGGTGTACATCTGCACTCCGCTAACAAATATGGTTTTGTTCGGTTTTATGAGAGTGAATGGCGGTAACGTGTTGTTTGATGTATTGCCTTCTGTTTACATTCGCCTGGAGTGGTCGTGAATCAGCGGCGGCGGCGGCGGCGGCGGCGGCGGGCGCAGGAGTTCAGTTTAACGGCGTACTTCAGTTCGAATTACTTCACCCATACACAGAATGTGGGCGTCGCCGCATTATGTGAAAATTAATTTAGCTAATATAAAAGCTTCCTTGATCCTTTTTGCCAACAAACTATTTCAATTTTGACTATGCTGCAACCAAGTATGTACGAAAAAGTTTCCGATATTGACTACCAAATAGGAAGTGAACTGTACCGGAAACAAGTTTAAACTGAAACTAGCGTATATTTTAACGTTAAATATTGAACCTAATGGCTTTGAGCTAAACACAAAATTTAGTTTTTCAAGCTACACTATCAGTTTCAAACTAACAAAAATAGCTCGAGGCTAAGGGCCAAGATGCCTTAATCTGGTCAACACAACACCAGTCTCTGCGCGACTTACTGTCGCTGGCATAGTATATATTATACAAAAAAATTAAAAAAAATAGAACCCGAAAGCGTTTCACATGTATTCAAACACCAGGGCCATTTCAATGGTCTCGTCTCAATTCGAACTAATACTCTAAACCTCCCGGGAGACTCATTCAAGTCAACCTTCAACACTTTATACAAGCCTAGTATATTCAGTAGCAACCCTTAATTCTATTAGGTAGGTAGTATTCCCACATGTTATTCCTACCCTATAAAATTAATAACATGATCTTGTAACTTGAAATAAGAGCTTATGTTCCTTATCAGGAAATATATTTATAAGAGTCACTTTTATGTATAAGAGTAACTGCTTCTTCACTGCGTACTGGGTTAGGATCATCCCGATAAGGCTGTACTTGTACATTTAACAGCTTATCCTTTAGTTACGTTAACATAACTATCACAACAGCACCTACTATATAAATAACTCCTTACTTAATTTGGTGTCTTACCTGCAATAAGAAAAAGTTTAAAGTTAATAAAGTGCTATAAAATATGTAAATAAATATGTATTAGTACCGATACTAGATCTAACACAACAATACAAAAATAGGAGTAGGAGCGTATAGGGTGAGTACTGCATAAGTACTGCGCTGTTCTGGCCCTCACGGTGTGAATACTTCTTCTTCTTCTTCTCCCTATGTCTACCCATTGCAGGATACAGGCCTCCTCCATGTTACGCCAAGTCCCACGGTCCTGTGCCACATGTAGAAATCCAGTATGTATACAGTGAATATAAAATGGAGGACAAATTTCGCGACACAAAGAGCGTAAGCACAATGATTCCGGGTTCAGTCGTATTTGTCGTTGCCAATTTATTGTTTGAACAGGGTCGCGGGGAGTGGGTCATGGGTCCACTCCAGATTCTGGTAGAGGTTGAGCTCTAGATTTACAAAAATCCAACGAGAGCTTAGAATCCATCGGTACTTTTAATATAATAAGATTTATGTAGTTGTAGTTCGCTAAGCAGAGCTTCGTAGCTTCGTTTTTCATATGCAAGAGTGACCCTCCCTGAGCCGCATGTGGAGTTGCACGGAGCTAAGAGGCTGCATGTGCTGTGACGTCACGCAAGTATTGCTCATTAGCTCGTTTGTATTATCCAGTATCAAAACAAAACAAGCACGGGACGCGAGCTTACTGAGAATAACACAATTTTAATGAGTTGAGAGTAACCCGGCGCTATGGAATAATGAACGTACACTTAAGTAATGAAAATAAACGACGGAGGCAAGAAACGGCGCTCTCCTTTGTTTCGTATTTTAAATCATTGTTATTGTGGCCGAGAGAAACTATATTTGAAAACTTTTATGTTTATTGTTGGCGAAATTTCACTCAGGCGTGAGTTTGCCCCGTGTTTAAAACTATAACTTCAGCTTTAGTGAAAATTTCGCTGTCATATTAAATGCATGCTCAATTTCGATTAACGGTAATGTACTACTCACCACGAGGCTGTAAAGTAAAAACACATGAAAATGTCAACTGTCAACAACAAGGAAAACTCATAATAAACAAAGTAGTAATTTACGCATATTGAAAAAATGCCTAAGGTTTTTGGCACCGCTAAGCATCATAATTGTATTTAGTTTTAGTGCCGTAAAATTTGAAACATAAATTTTAGATATTATGCTAAAGAACCGTCCACAGATATTACAAAGCAGGACAAATAAATGTTAGTAGCACAATGTGCACAGTAGTCCAGTACAATGGCACCGCAGCTGTAACAGAGCGGGCGGGCGGCGCTCGGAATACTTATACATTTTAAAGTTAAAAGCAATAATGTCTTATAAACGTGTCCGCCGGCGCGCGCGACTGAATACAATCAAAATGCAATTTTGTCAGCGGTGGCGGCGGCGGCGGCGGCGAGCGCGGGGAGCAGCGGGCTCGGACTCTTATTGTTATCATGTTTACATAAGGTCAGCTCTTAGATCAAGAAAGATCAATCAATCTTGATTATGTGCAAGCTTTATGCTGTGCAACAAGTACAACGACGAGTAAAACTATGCTACGCCGGCTACAAACTCACTACGCTGGACTGGTAGCGCGCTACGCCGGGCTACACAAGCGCTACGCCGTGCTACAGAAGCGTTACGCTGCGCTACGAACTAGCTATGCCGGATTACAAGAGCGCTACGCCGTGCTACAAAGCCTCTACGCTGGACTACAAGTGACCGAAATGTTTATGCGATTAAAAAATTTGCTACGATGATCTAGGTGAAGTCAAAGTGTTGGTACAGTGTTCAACCTATATACATTTACCATACTTCTAATTACTCGTACTAATATTTTTTTTATTTTTTAAAAATAAAATGACGTCAAAAATCGCTGTCTGCCTCGCTCCGGCGCCGGGTCAGCACTGAGGCGGCCGCGGGCTGTGCATTGTCGTGTTGAATTTCAACAGTATTATTTAGAATGTACCCCCCCCATTCCCCACCGCTGCTGCTGGACGGACAGCTAGGAATTGTATATTCGGGTCTTTATAGTTGCTTGCTCCTTTTGTTATGAACTTATTTATTTTCCTTCTAGGCGAATCGCAGCAGTTAATTTAAAAGCAATTTAAGGTAAGATAGAGTTTGGTATTAGCAGGAGTATAATAATTATGTATTTTCTTAATCATTTAATTTGTAGGTAATGGTTACTACCTACTTACAGGCAACACTTCATTTGAATTTCGTGTCTCAAATATCAACTCGCGACATTTTCCATCCCGCCCAAAACGTGTCGCGTTATTTGCACAAAGATTCCGAATTACGAATGAATGTATTCATCCGTACGCACAATCGCTGGCTTCGTCACTCCTCGCGTCTGATGACGTCACTTCCTCTTCCGGAGCCATGTTTGATTGGCGCGGCTTTCAGCGAGTCACGCTACCTATCGCGCGACCTGCCGCATCCATCTTCATTATCTTCGCCCTTTGCAAAGAAACAGAGACGAGAGTAGTCGTGTGATGTGTCTGTTCCGGGAACTCAATTATACTTCGGGATATGTCTTTTAGTTTGTAGAATTACATGTAAATACTAGTGGCAGTGTGTGAAGAGACAGTTTTGCTTCGTTGTTTATTTCAGCATAAATCTTAATTATCTTCGTGCCTTTTTGCAGAATAATGCGTTCCGCTGTTCCAGAATAACGTTATAGCCACCCGTTTTTCGCTGTAGATACATAAGCATGAGTGCACGTGATAGGTTGCGAGCCGTATCGCCGTTTTGGAATGAGTAGAATGCCCTTAGGGCATTCACATCTAGAAATTTAGATGTGCAAGTTTCCTCACGATGCTTTGCTTTACTGTAAGAACACCTGGTAGGTATCAGAGTAATTAGAAGTAGGACTTTATACCTTGTTTTGATTTTCACAAAAGTTATATTCAAGAAGGTCCACAAAAAATTAAGAACACTCAAATACTTAAAAAAAACTTTACGATCTTTCTTCATTAATCCAACATTAAAATTAAAATCTTGTAAAAGCTTTCAATAGTCATAGTAACAAAAGTTCAAATGAAAGCTCAGAATTAAGGCTCACATTTAATTGCTCCGGCGGCACTTTTTAGTCGTTTCCGTGAACTAAGCCAGGTCAAGTTATGGAGTTGTTAAATTAAAAGTAGTAATAAGCGGTTGGGCCGCGCGAGGGTCGCCGCCGCCGAAAACAAAGTTTTTTTGCACTTTTTACCGAAAAGTTAAAATGTGATTTTATGTCAAGGATAAGCTTTTAGATGTAACCTCTATAAGGAAAAATAGCTTTCGTATTTATGTTTAAATGCATAGGTAGAAGGCATTGTACATACAATTTATGATTAATTGATAGGTGTATAAGAGTCCGTCGGTCTTCAATATAATTTTTGCTCTACTTATAAGGTATTAAACAAGAAAACAATGGCTAAAATTGCTCGAATCAATAACATTTAAGTGGATAACAAAAAAACTCTCAACGAGTTCTCCCCTAACACTGAAAAAGCCATACTCGTAAACATAACATCTGGAAGTGTAAAAAACAATGAAATAGAGTGACGAAAAAGTGAAGTGAGGAAGCAATAATCTCCGCGGAGCTCATAAAACAATGAGAGCGGTGAAGAAGTCCACCGAGGCAGTGGGGCAGCCCCCGCCTCCGCAATATTACCCGCATATAGATTAACGTTGTGTATAGTGCAATTTAGGAAAGTTTACTAACTTACCATTCGTTTTTCCTGTTAAATAAATGTGAGCATGTAATAATTATAAGAACCAAGAGATGAAATAATTTGTTTATGATGCACTGCGGTTGTGCTAAGAATACAAACAACTACCTGACAATGTATTCTAACAAACCGTCGTTATCTAAATTATGTGCATGCATTTGTCAGCGTGTATCAATGAGAGCGGCTCGCTGCTACATAATGCAGCGGTACTTCGCAGTCGCCGCTCGCTGTGTACTAGAAAGTTTCCATCGCGATACATGGCGCACGCCGCTGAGGCAGCTCGCGAGGCACAGTTCTTATTCACTTTCATTCTGCTGAATAGTTCAGGAAAAAATAGGAAACAACGGCAGTGTGCAAGTTGCACGAGCTGTGATAGCCGCTTACAGCCTTATTCAGTATCAGTTTGTGTTTTCATAGCGGTAGTCGGGTATTGAAATAAGTTGACAGCGAGCGGCGGCGGCGGCAGCGGCGCGGACGGTGTGCAGTGATATCTTAATATTATACCGTTGTATCCTTACATTGTACGACTTGTCCTATTTATACTAGATTCAGTACGCTAAACGTACGTAAAACGCTCGTCCTGAAGCTTACGGTCTTTCAGTGTGCTCATGTAGTTAAAGTTAAATATAATGTGATCTTATTACCTAACAAATATCACATAACATATAATTTGAACAAATTCTAAATTATAAAAACAGCTTTCAGGTCTGTCAGTCATTGAAGTATCAAATGTGCACTTACGAAAGAATGTACGAAGTATTGAAATACTGAATACTGAACGATTGTAGATATATAATATAAAACCATAGAACATCGCGGACTCGATGTATAAAACAAATGTTGCGTTCAAATGTGTCATAACATCGCACTCATCACTGGACAAACAATTAAATTGTAGAAAGGTTTTTTGTAATACGAAGTGAAAATTTCCACTGTTAGTATTTACCTAAGTACCTACTTAAATATTGAAGACTTATTTTTTTTCAATTTCTACGTCGTGAACATGAAGTAGAATTACTTTTTTAATATAAAATAACCCGTAGACGAACCATTTAGGCAGTTTATCAGTGATCTCGCGGATAGAAGATTAGATTTATATAACTGGGTGCCTGCGAGGCCGCCCCGGGCACGCCGGGCGCGGCCGGCGGCGGCGGCGGGGGCTCTACTAAACAACATGATTTCATATTAAGATAAGTAGCAGATAACTATAAACAGTAAGAGATATTGCTCTTAAAATTTACAAGCAGAAGTGGCAGTGGTGGCCGGCTGTTATGAATATGCCTAAGAGGGCCAGGAGATACCACGAACACACAATCGTAGTCAAAGCTTCCTGTCCGCTGACTGACGACTACAGTAATAGCGGGTGGTGGCTGGACACGGTAATATGTATTTTATTTCTCTAAAATAAGCATTAAATTTACTAAGCATATTTAGTAGAATGGAAGCCAAGCTAGGCCGCGTTGTAAGTAGGGGGCTGACTATGAACATATTCCTAAATATAAATATAACATACGAATTATACAATACATAGGTATAATATTATACATATATAACGGTTATATACCTATGGGTGTACGAAACTAACCTCATTATGTTCCGTGTCACATGTATCTTATGTTTGTTACAGTTAGCGACTTACGGTAATCCTTGTACATAATTCACAATCTCTACAATACCTACAATTGAAAATAACTTTAATAATAAAAGCTTAACTCACTCCATTATTTCTAAACGGCGCTTCATATAAATAAACTGTGCCGCTTCTTGTAGAAGTTCGGTCCGCTCTCGCCGCGTCTGTTCAAATATAATGAGGCGGCGGAGGTTAACAAATAACAAATAATATCAAACAGAAAATAATGAAAGCAGATTGTATCTCGCCAGAGAGTTACACAAATAAAAGCCGTAGTTTTATTTGTAAATAAACAGAGTATCTTAGCTTGATATCCGATAAAATTAATGACCGCTGGCACGCTATCCCGAGGTTAAAGCTTTTTCATGTAACTTATTGCATTTTTTTTAGTTACTCTTAAATCCTAAGAAAAAACAATGCTATGAGTTTGTCAAGTGTTTCCGTCTGTATTTGTGTTTGAATAATTATAACAACGTTATTTATATGACTGAACGATGGTTTTGTGACATGTTTTGATTTTTATTTAATCGACTCTGCCGTTTAAAAGCGATTACTGTTCGGGTACCTATTCATATTTTTAACATGTTATTTTTTTCCACAATAACATGAAGCCTATTTAATATTTCATACAGTTTATAAAACTTATGGTTCAGACTACACGCCCACAGGGTATTGAATAATTATACAACACGGTATCGTAAGGTCGTCTATAGATATCTACGTATAAGGTTTTTGTAGCCACTTTTAAGCTTTATTAACTAAACATGATACTTACGTTGTTTTGGTAGGAAGTAAAATGTTTGTTTTATTGAGAAATACATTTAATAAGTACCTAGATATTACGATCCATGACAAAATAATAATAAATAGTTTAGTAAATAATATAAAAAGCGTGTCCGGTACAAACACACACTACAGCCGGGGTAGGTTTTGTCACCGTGGGGTGGTGACAGGACCAGTTAGGCCGATTAGTTCTAATTCGCCTTTAATTAGATTAACATTAAAATATCGGTGAATTTGGCTGACTTGGCTGTCACTCGAGGTGGCTCCTTTCATGCATCCCATCAGTGATAACTTATTTATTAATAAACTCGCGAGCAACGAAAAAGTTCCGCTTATTAAATACCGATAACATATTGCACGAATTTTCCAAAAAAATGTTTTATAATTAGAATACAACATTCATATTGTATTATTATTATTAGTGTATAACTAAACAATACTTTTAACTTATATAATTACCTACACCTAACATAAATTGCCTTGTTTATAATAAATCTAACATAAAACATTTAGAAAGTAAGATTACTTAATATTTTCTGTTCTAAGATTATTTAATTTAGATTCTAAAATTGTTTAATTTAGAGCTTTTCCATCTGAAATACAGGAAAAACTCTGTTATTTCCTAGTTCAGATCAGCATTTTAAACTACCTTTAGCATTAAGAGTTGACCTATTATTGTAAATCACATTTAGCATTAAGTATTTTCAGAATAAATATTCTATTCTATTCTATTCTATTCTATTCTATATTTAGTTGGTAATATTCTGATGAGCTGTGAAAATGTACTTCAATATTGGAGATGGCGTTTTCCATTTAGGAGTAATTTAGTGCTGTCACTGGTACTTATTATTACTCGCGAGTGTATTGGTCCAGGTGAGTCACCTCTACTACACCTATACTTCTATATTATTGCCGAGAAGAACATTTTCAATCACAGCGTACACTATACATAGAAGGCAAAAAGCGATAACATTACTTACAAAAACATTTTTATTATTCAAAGTACAATTAATACGACGTTTCACATCAAAGGCCGCTTCAAGCGAAAATTGCTACATACACATGTATACGTATCTAAGGTTATTCGTAAATACTTCCAAAACATGCATCGCTCCCCCTTGACCTAGTAACGGGCCAGGGCTCCACTTTCATGACAATATCGTGAAAACCCAAGGAAAAAATGCAAAATCTGACATATTTAAGTACTAAGTTTTTTGTAAATTGTTACAGTTTATGGGTTTTGTTTCGTATCGTATATTGAGAATGGGGAATTCGGTGTGTATGTGATCCATATGGAAGTATCTACATAGCATAGGATAGTACATATTGTCAAGACTTATTTCTGAATTGGTAATTTTTCGAGTTGCACTTTGTGAATTATTAGCTAGATTAAGTATACCTATCTATGTATAGGTAAACGGAATTGGACATAAACGTATGCAACTACCATCTGCTTTCAATCGTAATAAATAAATTGTACTCCAGCCGCTCCGTGAAACGATACACGCATTGTAATGAAACGTTTGTATCGATTTACATGGATAACGTTTATTTCCGTAACATGAATGAAAACCGTTTAGGAAACAGTTATTATTGAATCAAAACAAAATAATTTCACATTCCATGTATGGTGGGAAATGTTGTATAGTAAAATGAATAAACATCAGGTCTCACAGTGATGAAATTCCACCCTTTAATAATTCAGCCAGTACAGTACCAACTAATCAACTTGTATTTATAAACTAAACATTCCCTTAATAGCGATGTCGCTTTCTCACTACACAAACAAACCTTAGGGAAGGGAAGTAGCCGGCTGCCTCAAGTAACTGTGAATCACAACAAAAGAAATGAAAGCAAACATCAAAGATGAGCGAGGTCCAGCAGAAGGCACTCCGCATCGATTGAGGTCGCCCGGAGTAGCTCTTCCGCGGGCAATGTGGCCCCGTGTGTGTGTGTGTGTGTGTGTGTGTATGTAAGCAGCGCGTGTGTGTGTGTGTGCTCTCAGAGCCATAAGTTCTTTGATCACTCGCACGGAACTAGCCGAAGCCACTACACCGCGACTACCTTTCCATGTTTTTTCACATGTTTTTTTTCGTATGTCGGTCGGTACGTTTGTCCCTGCATGCTTAGAAGCTACAGTTACCACAAAAATGTTACATAAGGTTTAGTATCGGCTGTAAAATATTTTTTTCTACCGCGATTGCGGAAGGTTTCGTTACAAAGTGTTTTAACGAAGCTGTAAAAGTTACTACTTGCATAATTATAAAATAACTATTAACTTTCATGTTACTTTTATAGTGATATACACATTCTGTGCAATACGTGACTATCCGGTTTATGGGCAACTGTGGGTGATAATTAAAAGTTAGTAATGCAGCAGGTACAAAACAAATGTTGCCTGGAGCTATGTAACATATTTTTCTCAATATTTAAAATATCGTATTTTCATGCTTAATATCAACGTTTTAACAACAAAATTACCGTTATTACCGAAAATCCGTATTCCTAGAGTAAAAATGAATGAACGCACGCCATCAATAAGGAAGCACGTTTCCGATCAAGTGCAGTGAACGCAGCCGGGTCATTCCGCCATTGTAATCTAAATCGCAGTAGTTGTGGATCTCTCGGATGTCGGTCGACGTGTCGGATACTGCACGCCAGAGGGCGCTATAGGCCCCTGTAGGCCCCTTTAGGCCCCAGACTGCTTCAATGCCTCTTGTGTTTGTAGTGAAGCTAAGGATTGGGGTCAACACCGGCTTTGATACTGATTCCCGACGATTATCCTTGATACGGAATAATGAGACCAATCCTGTATTTCGACAAGTGTGAGGAATATAAACTATTCCTTATTTATTATGAAGGTAGCAGCGTATATTTTCTTTTTCATACCTAATATACCCGTAATGGGGGCGTGACTTTGTAAGAAAGTAGCTAGAGGTTATTACTTTATTATATTTCGTCAAGAGAAGTAAATGTTGTAAATATTAACACATATATAGGGAATTGAATAAAGGCCAACCATAACATAGGTACTATTTATATTTTTTATGATTGTGGATATTCAGACACGTTTTTTACGATACTCAAAATCGTGTATGAATGTAGTCATAAGGAGCTATTTAAGTAGATTAGGTAATAATCTATTACCGCATATCAATAGGTTAATTCTAAGGTAATGTAGCCACTGACCTAGTTTGTCCTGCATGACAGTCTTGGTGTCACAACTGAGCAGACACCCCAGCACCAGCATTAGAGCCAGCAGCCGCGCCATGGCTCCGTAGGCGCCTGGGCTCGCTAGGCGCCTGGGCTCGCTAGGCGCGCGGGCCTAAGGTGTGAGGGACTGAGGGAGGGGCTCAGGTCACCCGCAGGCGGACGCCCCGTAAAAGTCTCTTCATGGCGCTGAAACCAAAAAAAAGTCTTAATTATGTTTCTACTAATAAAATTGATCTGTGAATAAACTGAATACAGATATTTATGTAATAATCCGAAGGTGTGCCGGTACTTATGAGATAAACTATCCGCCTATACGCTTGAGTCATAGCTTAGTGTGTATCGGAGTTTTACTAAATTACGTTCGTATATCATTGTGTCACCGCCCATGAGGTTCCTTTACTAATGGTATCCTCATTCTCCCACACGGTAATAATATCAATCTTACAATTACAAAGCATTTACACCTACATGTTGGTCTTAATTATCAAATATATAGGTCTTTGTTGTAATTAAAGCTGCGTAGGCGGGAAAAGTATGCCGCTAGGCAAATAGGTACATACAGGAAGGTAAAATATGCGTTGGTAATTATCTTATATTACAATATTATAATAATCGTGCCAACCTGATCTAGGTATGTCGATATAAAGAAACGATTATTGTAAACAAATATTACGGGGTTTAGTGGTTGACTCCAGAAAACATAAGTTAAAATTTTGCACTAACATTCCTATCTTCTTCTTCTAGTGCCGTCTCCTAGCAAAGGTTGGCAATCATCCTGCTGATGAACATTCCTATGCATTATCGAAACATTCCACACTATAAGATACGAATGATCACCACAATACAATTATAGGCAACATGTAATGATCATCTACATAGATAGTTTTAAAAACAACTTCGCAAATAAAAGTATCACGATGATGACCTCAGTACGCCCGTGTCCCGGCGGCGGCGGCGCCGAGTGTTGCCGACTCAGTAATAAAGGTAACTCGCAAGTTCCTTTGAACAATCCTCTTTCCCGATCTTAAGTGTGAAATTAAACAAGTTATGTGCGACGAACTTCGTGTTTTAGCACAAGTTAATCCTTGGCAAGTTAAATTGGGAAAATTGTAATTAATACGGGAAACGCAACGGAGGCATAAAGTTTAAGGCTTTAATCCTTTAGTCTGTTCTGAGCCTTCCTTGCGCTTTTATAGTTCCGGACGTGACGACTTGCGGGGGTCCGGCGCGACTGATGCTGCTTTTAATCATTCATTAAGAACGAAGAGGTTCATAATATAGGTAATGTAATAGGAATGAATAAACAACATTTTTATTATATATCTGATTTTTTAATGCATAATTAGGTATGTGGTCTTTCTACTTTGATACCCTTCATTCGTTTCGTTTTCCAAATAAGTGATGTGATTAAGGGCTAATTCGTCAATAGTTATTATAAAAGTTATCTGGGGAATAATTATGATGTTGTCATGTCTGAAATACAGGTACATAAGATTGTGATAGCAAAAATTTTATACCTCAGATAACAATTATCTGACTATTGAAAAATCAGCCTTAAGGCATTGACTTATATATTCCTATGATTGTATAACACTTGTAAAATGCATAGTTCCGACGTGTAATATATAGGTACATCATACAATGCGAATATCCGTAGCTACGGTATAGATATTAAACAATATTAATAACATAAATACAGAATGTGTTAATATTTGCACATTTCTCAGCTGTTCCCAGTTTATCGGTGATGTCGATAACTCGACATTCTCAAAATGGAGTTTACTTCTGAAAGCAATTTGGATTATCTGGATGTGGCGGTTTATTTACAAATTTAGAGAGTTATAAAAATGGAGCCCGAGGTGAAACCGCGCGCTGCAATTTTAAATTTGAATATTACGAGGCACATTTGATTTGATTTCTGTACTCGATACAATGTAACATCGATGACTACTTATTATTTGTTTTGTTTTCATTTTATTCTTTATTTTTAAAAATAAAATTATGTAAAAGCGATGGCTTTTCCAATAGTGGAGAATGTCAGATGTCGGCAGCCTCACGTGAAGTTCCACGTTTCAGCCTCATTACTATCATATTACATGAGGAAATGCTTTTGCATCGCAGACTTTGGCCCTGA
This sequence comes from Plutella xylostella, assembly GCF_932276165.1. Taxonomy (NCBI): domain Eukaryota; kingdom Metazoa; phylum Arthropoda; class Insecta; order Lepidoptera; family Plutellidae; genus Plutella; species Plutella xylostella. The sequence continues at coordinate 218,478 of NC_063984.1, read as the reverse complement.
TCAGCAAAGTTAAGCCCAGATCTTTGTAAAGAATTCTAGAAATTTAAAATGAGCCTTTTCTGCCATAGGTTGTTTTCCTAACTTCAACCTGTTGAAATAAATCTCATTCCGAAACACTTCAACAAAAAATCTCCACAAATTCATTCAGCGGAGGAGCTTCGAAAATCGCAAATATTACTGCATTTTAACCGTCCCGAGTTAAAATCGATTCTCGGAGCTCGTACATCTCGAGATCGCGCAGTTTTACCCACCCGTGTCACGTGCCGGCGGCCAGGCTACCCCGCGCCCGCGCCGCGGGACTGTGCGCCTTGCTGCCCCGAGATAAGGGCGCAAGTGACGCGAAAGGGGTGTGTGAGTAATTTGGTTGCTCCCGATTTAGCGATAACTAGGCAGTCTCGTTGTGGAATACAACATTTATTCATGCGTCGTTTCGTTTCGCGCTAAAAGATGCGAGATTTAAATAGTTCATCTCGCGCACTCGGCCGCAGCCGCCGCCGCCGCCGCCACGGGCCACTTCGCAGCGGAGCCTTCATTTGTTTGACGCATTCTCCTTTTCCTATTTTATCTAAAATTGGCGTAGTTTTAAGACGTATGAAAAATGCCTATAACACTCAGGATAATATAGCTTTACTTTCTTAATAAATTTTAGAGTAGCTGTTTAGGAACCTATTATTAAATTTATATCGGTACACACAATTAATTTTGTTTTTATTTGTAAAGCATAACAATGTGTTCATATCTTTGCATTTACATTTTGTAATTTTTATCGCTTAACACTTAAATTAAAACATGCAAAACGTGTCGTACATAACGTAACACCTATAACTTTTTTGTGACTCTGAGGCAGGATTGGAAATAATTTGCTCTATAACAAGACCACCCTGTACATTATCATCGGAACCAAACGCTCAAGTAGGTTAAGAGGGGCTGTAATATATAATATGAGATTTATGAGATAACCTTAATATAGCGTTTACCTATTGGCATTTATGTTACCTACTTATATCTGCCAGAAAGTCGGCGTATTTGTATATACTCATAGATAATAATATGTTAGTAATTAGATATGAGAAATGTGTTACATAAAATACCGTTCTAATAATCATGGACATTTTTTCATAATTAAAATGAGTACCTCGCAGTGGAAGCAGGGCCGATAACGACCCGGCACCAATTCAGTTAAAAACATGAACGAGGCCTGAAACAAAGCTACAAGCAAACATTGATAACCGAATAGTCGGGAGCCGCAACTTTTTACGTCCAACGTTAATTTAGACAACAAAATTGGGGTCAGTATCGTTATGCGAGTGACGTCGCTGGCAGCGCGCCCGGTAGTATCGATGCATGGAGTATCGATACGTTACATCGACATAACCGATATTAGCGGCGCCGCGCGTGCCCCGGGCCGAGCCTGGAGCCCCGGTCAGGCCGTCTAAGTTTTACTGCCGACGCCGACGCCCCACTGAAATATCGCCTGTTGAAGGAAGCCTATCAAATTCCAAAAATGTTCGATGCAGCTTATTAGTAAAGGTATATTTTATACCTTCCAAATATTGTGTCGAATTATTTTTACAAGTTTTAATGTAACATATTTGTTATATTCTTTTAAGTATTTATAAATTCATGCTCGCGTTAATGTTTCTCCATATGTTATTGTTTCTGTGAAAGCAATTATTTTATTTCCTTCTTAATGGCCGCTTGCCTTGATTTTAAAGGTTCTTAATTTCCTTTCGGAAGGAATCCTTAATTGCCTCGCGATAAAATGTAGCCTATATAACGCGGAACGGCTCAAAGCTTAGAGTTTATTGCGAGGATTAAGGTGACCCGCATTCGATGCCATCGCAATCATTAATTGAGAATAAGTATATCCGATTTACCTACTTCGAAAAGAATATTAAATGTGAAAATATATGGCAGAGTATCGTTTAATAAAATATCACGCCGTTTTTTATTACATACATAACTACCTACCTAGGTATATGCGACCAGGATTAATTTATATCAAATAACGTCATTCTCTTGTCTTGTCATTGAGGTATATCGCCGCCGGTAAATCGGAGAACCGACCTAAAAACTATTTATTTGTCACGTCAATATTGTAAGGGTGACTTGCACAAGACATTTAAATATGACAAACTTAAAATATTTAAACAAATTTAAAATATTATGTTTTCTTTTATTTTTATTGCAGTTTTAACTTACAGCACTTGTATCTACGATATACATAATACATAACATAACTCGCGCTTTGGGTTAAAATCCTAGGTAGTATGTTGATGATGGCAACCCTTCCGAGCTCCGAGCGCGCGGGCGGCGGAGGATCGCGCCACTTTATTGTTTGTATCCGGTTATATCCGGTTTAATAGCGGTCCCGGGTTCGATCGGCCGCGTGTGCCGGTACAAAGTTTAAAGATTAAGCCCGAGAGTTGGATCACTTTGTACTTAAGTTTTGTAAGTCGGAAAAAATGGAATAAAAACAAGGCGCCCGTAAGCTGCTCAAAGCTTTTTTAAATTAGGTTTGTAGGGTGTTCGCAATCTGAAATAGGTTGCCTGATTTGGATACTAAACAGGTTTCACAATTTGCCCTATGTTTACGAAACTTTACAAGGCTTTCACTAAGTAAAGGCTTATGTCGTGAGGACATGTTTAACATAAATTCAAATAGATTTATGCATAAAGCGATGTAGTTGGCGTGTGTCAGCGCTGCAGCGCCCTGTGGGTGGGTAAATGTTTGTGCAGCGCTTCCTTGCGCCAACATCGCGCTGCGAGCGGTATTAGCCGCCGATGTGCGTGGGGAAGCCATTTATATTGAAATTAAACGGTACGCATGTTTGCGCTCTTTTTCCTGTTTGTTTTTCCACAATTTCCTTACAAGCTTTTATATAATTTTTGATACAAACGTAGTCGTTTTATGTTGTTTCAATTATGGGATTGTGAACTACAGGTTATACCCAAACACAAATATTTCTGCAGTTGGGTTTCTGTGTATTTTTAATAGTAATTCTTTCGAGATCTTAAATCAAAGTTCAGTCAATAAACCGTTAGATCTCGGAGGTTGTTCTCGGTAGTTAACTGGGAGTGCACGTTATCTCGCACTTTATCTTAATGCGCCATTATTCCGGGGACTCGCATCTGCCGCGCTCTGCGGCCGGACACACGGACGTCACACTCTTACTTTAATATATGTTATTCGTTACGTATATGACCTGATAGAAATAGGTAAATATTATATCGTAATTTGATCGATTTGCTATCATCCTGTACAACATTGAGCAGAAACAAATATAAGTACAGGGTATGTAAATAAATACCTCCATCAAAAATAAATGTTCAACTTTTAACTGAATAAAAACATATTATCGGAAGAGTTGGCAGCGTGATAAATGGATCCGGACGAACTAAAAATTCAAACCAAACATGAAAGGGCTCTGTTTGCCTGAAACTTTCATCGGCTTTTGACCGACAATGCTATTAGCATAGGAAGCAGCTGTGTGACGTACTAATATTGAAATGGGAACTTTAAATGGAATTTTGATTTGATTTCTTGTGCTGAATTATAATTTCAAATTATTCTGAGATGAAAAATCCGAATTGGACCATAAAAGTTGTGAATCTTGTTGAGACGACAGCGGGGCAAGTGGAGGGAGGGGGGGTAGGCTGGTGTCGTAGATTTGAATCATTTCATTTGAACTATATACAATAATCAAAGTTATAGTGGATAATAACATCAGCCCTTACATTTACATTTTAAATTAACGTTAAGTATAATTACGGTTTGGTGTTTTCATTTTATAAGTTAGTGTACTTCTGAGCCTAGTCGGAGAGCAACAAACACGTCAAACTCCGACGCAACCCATACAAATCTAAAACGTTTTAAAATTCAATAACGCATATTCTCAACTCACCGGGCAAGTTTTATTTGTGCTCGGCGCATAAACCGCTCCGAATATCTGGCGCAAGTCGGAGTTGCAGGAACTTGCAGTGAAGTTGCGAGGACCAGCACCCCCGCCCGCGCCCCCCGCCCGCCCCCGCGTCCCCCGCCCCCGCGGCCCGGCGGGGGCGCCGCATGCTAATCGGATCTTGTTTACTGACATCCTCAATCTCCCAAATTTTTTTAGCAAGTCGGAAGTGCTTGTGAAGTTGTAATTGAATCTAAGGCCGAGTTTAGCCGGAGCCGGGACGCGGCCTGACTCCTGTCGCCTGAATGTATAAATATATAACAACATGCTGAATTCATTTATTAATTCTTCGACGTGGACCTCAAACATTCCAATCAAGGCTCAAATGAATTTGCTGGAATGCTAATTAAGTGCCATCATTATGAACAGTGACAATTTATAAATACATGGGGGATATTTTGCGCAGCTCATTATCGGAATTTTCTGGTATAATAGTATCAATAATTCACATAGCTGCGACCGCGGCCATCGACTGACGCGTGTAGCACATCAACACGTTAACAAAACGCCAAATCCTATCGTAAACATAATTCGTTTCATTAAAAAATACTTCTTTTTAAAAAAAAAACATTAAAATTTTCTTCATATGATTAAGCCACTATTCGGTATCAGTAGGTATAGACTATTATACCTGTATAACTACAGAACTCACTAAATAATATTTGTATTAAAAATATTTGTACTTCAAATCGATATAAAAGTCGTCTAGCAAGTAATAGCCTGCACGGCTAGTATGGCCATAATAAGACAACATGTGAAGTGACTGTTTAAATTGAGTCACTTTTTGATATCAGTCTTAAATGTTAGCATAGGGTGTACATGGGACTCGTTTTATTTGCGTGATTCGGCATTAGTCCCAGTGACACTGTAACTTTTCTGCTCTGTGCAAATAGGTTTTTCAAATGTTATTTTTTTCCGAAAATCTCTCATTTGTGGTTGTTGTTTGTATTGTCTATGGTTTTTTGACAATTAAAATGTCACCAAACGTCAAATTTGAAGAAAATTTTCGCTGTTTGGTGCGTTGAGTGTAATATTTTGGTAATATTACTTTGCTTTGCGCTACCCCATAGACTCATATTGGCTCATTAACTACTTTCTTGAGTTTCTTGGACATCGTCACATGAAATAATATACGACCGAGCTTGCTCCCGACCAAGCACGATCAGATTCCTTGGGAGTTCTTCGGCAGACGATTTCTATGCACCGGCTCCATGAGACGAAGAACAAAACAGCATGCCACCTGACTGATGACCCACCCACCGTCTACCCGGACCCAGGAGCTAGAAGTCCTTGAGACAAAAGCTCGGGCAGGATCCTGACGGGCGCAACGGAATATCATCTACGATGCTTGTCCCACGGCCTGACTGAATAATATTTATATAATCAACGGAAGGAAAAAACATTAGGTAAGTACCAGTATTTGTGACATGTTATTATAATTGGGTACACAAAACAACTCAAAAAAACTTTTCACATGGCACCGTGCCCACTTGGTGGACTAGGCCTAAACCCATCCTTCCTTGGAAGGAAACCCGTACCCCAGTAGTGGGGACGTCATGGGTTATGATGAAGATGTTATTGCAACACCCAGGCTTGCTACTCCAGTTTACTCTGGAGCTAGGATGGCTGAGCTGAAATCAAGGGGATATGTACAAAGGTTCCACTCGAGAGAGCCACATACAGGAACTTCGCCCCCTCTCAGAATAGAATAGAATAGATGAAGATGTCAATAGGAGTTATAATCTTAGTTCATAAGTATAAATAAAATCTCCTGAAACATTTTTTTTTGTTACAGAATATTGAAATTGGCTCGTAGGCAAGACAGAAGATGGACAAAGGCGGTCAGAAAATGATGGCCTAGACACATGAGCTGTTGGCAGAGATCATCTGAAGATGGTCAGATGACATCAGCATCAGCAACCTTGTGGTGAAACAATTAGCAGGAGCGGCACAGAACTGGCTGAAAAAGTTGAAAAACTTGGTATAATAATAATAAGAGGCCTATACCAATTTGATGACTGATAGGCCAAGTTTGAACTGATTATTGTGAGAGTTGATAACTAAGAATACCCAATATGCTGTTATAGTGTGTAAATAGTACTTATATTTTTTATAATTTATTTATTATGTATAAGTTTAATAAATGTTTTACTTACCTAAAGAAGATATGATATTTTTATAACCATTTAATTTTGTTGTACATGCAAGCATACCTACTTACAGATTTTACCTAGTTAGTGTGTTGTTGATAAATAATAAATCCTGACTAGGGTTTGTCGCTGTGGAGAAAGGATTAGCATCAGTTGCTGACTGCCCGGTGTGCCGGACTTATTCAATGTACAGTTTATATGATTTACATTTCTTGAACCTCCACATTTAACATTCAAACTATTCAATTAGCCACTTAATTCTAGTTAGTGTGTTGTTGATAAATAATAAAGCCTGACTAGGGTTTGTCGCTGTGGTGAAAGGAAACGCCAGTCATCATAGCATCAGTCGCTGACTGCCCGGTGTGCCGGACCTATTCAATGTAAGTATATGATTTACATTTTGTGAACTCCACATCTATCATTCAAACTATTCAATTAGCCACTTTATTAACTACATACTTTGACGTGAATAGGCAAACTTAAACTATATGGGAGGCAACTGAAAATCAGTGGTTAACCTAAGGGCAAATATAATCAAAGGGGCAAACATATGCGCTGAGATGCTTCCCTTTTGGTCTGTTTCAACACACACATTTCGCCTCTTCATTTAACTGTACCTATATCATTTGTTGTAGTTATGTGTTATGTTTGAGTGGAACAAATTAATGTATATCTATCTAACTTATTGGCACATGTCAGCGACGAGATTTGAACCCGCATCTCTTCCATAAGGGGCGGGCGCTTACCCGTCTGAGCTACCACCGCTACCTACATATAATATAGGTAATTATTATAATTTTAGTCAAATAAAAAAGAGGATGTGTGTTTTGACAAATGTTGTTTTTAAAGAATTTTCAACGGGTTATTAGAGTCCGGATCATCCTCCCTATAAGTATTATAGTAATTTTCCTTTCCTGCATCTCTTCTTGTAGAGCAAGGATGAAATTAACAAAAACTAAACAAATAATTATTTGTGTCACATGTTATCACCACCTTTGAACTTGAGTGATATAATGCTACCTAAACAAATGTCAAACTGAGACATGTGTGGATAAATTGGTACACCCATGTTAGGAAATAAGACAAATCTTCCAATCTCGCTGTCAAAATTGTAACTCACATCTTGTGGTGATTATTTCGTGTTGGCCATGTTAGCGTTTGTGAGGACAACTGGTATCACACAATTTGTTGCAACTAGCTGTCATTTATATCTTGTCACCGCCATACTGTGCTACGCGTGCTGCACAGACTGCGGCTCAGGGCAGCTTCAATTACAGAGTGCGGACAAGGCGAGAGCCTTCACGATTACTCACTTGTACAATACATAGTTAAGAAACACTTTATTTACTGAATAAACTTAGTTTATCCAAATGTAGCACGACATTGTTATGCATAACTTAATATTAAACAAATCAAACAAATATTAACTATATCAGAACTTCGGTATTATGATTTTGAGATTTATTTAAAACCAACATTAAGTACAAGTTCATAATCATAAAGCTTTCGGCTAAATAACTTTCCGCTAATTAAAATATAACAAGCCGCGGCGCAGTTCGGCTTCACTTGAGGAGCGGAGTGGGCCCGCGGCGGCCTCTTTATTTACTATTTCGACTACTTACGTTGTACATCATTTACAATAGTATAAATGTGTTAGTGAAAACTGGGTGCAGCAATGCACATCTTCAAACTAAAGGGAAAAGGTCTTACTTACGTCTAGTTAGTGCACAGTTACTGTAATAAAATAATATTATACCTACTTATATTTTTTCAAATAAGACTCTTAACAATAATTAGGTATATTGATAAAAACTAAACTATTTATTAATGGTATTTAGAAATAGCATAATACCTAAAGTCGATGAAATATTTTAAAAGTATCATTTGTCGGCCCAACGACAGCTCCATTTTAAAGAACGAAAACAAAATGAGTTCCGCAATTAACTTCCTCTAAACTTAATTGATTGACCATCTCTTTCAGGGGAACTTGGCCAAAATTGCGTAAATGGATTTAATGGGTTCTTTATAAGCGAGGCCGAGGCCGGGCCGGGGCCATCCCCGCCGTTTTATATCTTTTTAAGCGGTGATGATATTGTTTACCTATTGAAACTTTCTTGACAACAATAATAAGACAACATGTGAATAAATTGTATTTTCTTTAAGGTGTGATTTTCATCTTAAAGTTATTTTTACACAACATCATAAATATATTACTTATACTATTATCATCGGCATAATTCTCAATGTGTAGTACATCCGCAGCTGATGGCGACCGTCGCGGCGCTCAGCGACCACAATACAAAGCGACAATTAAACTGTGACTACACAGAGCTGCTCACAGACGTGGCTCCCACACTGATAATCAAACACATTTCATGTACATACCCGTCAATGTAGCTCTTGTCACGAGCGCCATAGAGGTGACAGTCCAAATTAGTATGGTGTGTTAGCAAACGCCGCGTTAGTAATATGATATTCGATTACTATTCAGCCGGCTTGTGTGTTGCGATGTCGATACACTTGTGACTGAAGTCGTTATGTGACGCCGTTGTTGGACAGTTCTTTATTCTGAGAATTGTTCTAATATACAAAAAAGTACTTATGTTTTGATACCGGCCCCCGTTTTAATTATTAGTCGAGCTTATAAAAAGTTAAGAGATTAATTGATTAAGAGGGCAAGAATCATTTCGACTGTTCAGTGTCAATCTATATTTTTGTATCACGTTAACGCTTCGTAAGCATCTTGTACCTAGAGTGATAAAAAATATATTTTACGTGAGTAACGTGTATGCAGTACATAATACTGACGAGTGTCAAAATGCATATAGTGCAGTGAATGAGTATCGTAATCGTAGCACGTAAAACGGTGGAGCAAATGTAAACACATAATTATTGCAATTATGTAGGTACCTAAGTATTTTTTTTACTGTTTATCATGAAAGTATGTGGATTGATGCCGACAAGTAGATATAAGGTACCACTCACTAGCCATAAATCAAAACTAAAAGTGCGTCCCGACGCGTCATTAGGGAACCTTTAGTTTTTGTCCTCTCCGTTTTTGAATATTTTAACACAATTTATCTAAATACGTTAACGGTTTAGACTCATTATAAGTTATGTATTTTCCCTTTAGTTAGATGAGTTTATGATCCCATCTGTGCGCATCATAAAGTGTGAATTAGAAAAGTTTAGTACAATCAGTTAATTGATCTCTCTCTACAAGTAGAACGTTACGAAAATTGAAACTGAAATAACATACTTAAAAAAAATATTCTAGCAGCACCTGCTGATGGCTGCCTCCGACTTATCTCCTCCAGAAAAATCAAAACTTACCTACTGTCATGCATTACCAAAATACGCAATAAACAATTCGTTAGAACCATTCAGCCACTTCGAGTATGATTTTATGCAATAATAAAGTTTATTAAGCCGTAGCGACCGACACGGGCCAACTAATCGCATTTAGCGACATCGTAAATATTCATTATACACCTCTGCCCGAACACGGCGGGTAATAATGTCCAGATGTAATAAGCGAGCGAGCTATAACGTTCACAACGTAAATAGTCGCCCGTGAACATCGTGATAATTTATGTGCTCTCAGTCGGATGGCCTTGTTGAAATTTATTCATGTTGGTAATAAAATCTGTAGCGGCCCCGAGCCGGACCAGAACAGCCTTATTCTACATTTTAATACATATTGCAGATACCTTTACTCACAAGAATTGTAGTGGTCTTTACTTTATAGCCGCTCTTATCAAATCTATATTATATTAAATTTGTCTAAAATGGACAGATAATTCAATAAACATCTCAGATTCAACGTGATCGCTATAGCTATGAAATTACACAAATAGGCTTGCGTGTCAACATCACACAAGACACTCCTGACCGCCCTGGCTGCGGCGCGAGCATCCAAATTGTGGAAATTTCTACAGATCTGATTATAAAGTTGGCGCCGGCGTAATTTCGGCGCACGTGGGACTCCGCCCGTTTTGAAGTTCAGTTCCCTGATTTGTCTCTAATCAACAGATTACCTTTTAAAATAGTAGGTCAAATGTGAAGATAAAATGTGATACCTTCTAATAATAATAATATTGAAAATGCCCGATCGATACAAAATACTCGAAAAATTTTGTAACAATGTTTTGATGTTATGAATACCGAACTAAATAATAATTTTATGCCGACGTCTATTTGATTGAGGGCGACCATTCAGAAATGGAAAATAAACATTTCGTTACCCTTTGTGTAACATTTAGCTGAATTTTAAAAACAGTAACAAAATTATTTCTATCTATACCGTTAATTATAACGAAATATTTTTATTTACAGTAAATTTTATCGAATTGTTTATACAAAACAACGACGACCGTGCCTCGGACGTATGTTAGTTACAGCGAGAGCGTTTTTTGTTCTCCCTGGTAGATGGTGGATCGTTGGGAAATTAAATAATAGTACCTAATATCAATAGTAGGTAATAACAATTAATTAAACTTCACGGTTGTTGGCTGAGGCGTGGGACACCCTACTCACTGGGTCGAACTAAAGGAGCGAAGAGGAGCTACAGCTCCGAGTGTGGTGCAGGCTGGGAATACGAATGGCGTCAGATATAGTGTCGAGCTACTGTGTTGCTAATAGAAATATTTCAAAAATGCTTTTTCGAGTTACAATATAGAAGAATATTTAAATATTTAAATTTTTCAGTGTAAAATAAAACTGTTCTTGTTAACCACTTGCTAGATTGTGAAGCAATGTGGTTTGTGTGTTTCAAAACAGAAACAAAGTAAACTTTCTCTGTAAATATTGTGAACCGTGTCATCACAAGAAAAACTTTAAACTTTTATAAATGACTATAAAGTTAACTAATAATAGCCACTTAGCTTTGCGCTTTACAAATTCAAAAAGAGAAACGAAACGAATAAAACACATTTTAACCGAACTCAAAGTACAGTCGTAAAGAAAACCGTTCCGCTTCTGTTCAAAGGAAAAAAAACATAAAGTAGTTGAGAACTGTCGCGCCAGGGAGCGTGATTAAGATAAATCTTTATGGACAGAAAGCTATAAAAGTTTCCTTTCCACCTGCATAAATACAGACTCCAACACTGAATATTCAGCAGGAATATCCGCCATAATCCCAGCGCTGAAATTAAACAACTTATGAATGGTGAAGTTTAAAGAATATGGCGGCAGTGGGGGGGGGGTCTAATATTCGTTTCCAATGTTTTGTTCAGAGCTGATCATTTCCATAAATGCAGTGGAAAGACGGTTTTTAAATGATATTTTTAACACATTTCTCTTAGTCTTCTAATGCTAGACGGAATATCCAGTTAATACCCACATTAATTAATTTAAGTACCACTTTCAATGATGCTACGCAATGATGGATTATCTCGTATCACTTGGCCGTCTTGGCTTGTTCATAGTAGAAGTTTGTGGTTTCTGCAACTTGGTATTTTTATATTGAAGACCATACGACTCTATACTTACTACTAGCACGCGACCGGCGACATCACACAGTGACGTCACTCACAACAAGTTACAACAGGCCGCCAGACACGAACATTTTCATATGAAGTTGTCAGTGAAATGGATCTGACAAATCACTGTACATGCAAGTATCTACGTATACAATATACATCATACATGCGAGAACCGGCCGTTTTTAGCAGTTACAAGTTATGATTTTTTTAACGGACGGCGCTAGTTAGCCTTTGAGATAGTCTTAATGAGACAGAGTATGAACACAATATGTATAATGTACCTAATGCCTAATTATTTATCAGCTATCATTTGGTATGGATATTGCATAAAAATACCGATAGTATAATATATAGTTATAGATTCCGCAGCAGTGGTGAGTGCAGCCGTGCACAGAGAGAGAGAGAGAGGAACAAGTTAATTGAAAAGATTGCAAGAGAAACCGGGACGGAGATATCCACTGACCAGATGCTCTTCATTCAGTAAAGACTGCATATAATTGCTTCAAACATTAATTAAAAATAACTTTTTTCAATATTTTTTCTGGTCGAGAGAAGAATTTTATAGTAGCTGCGTCTTCCGACGTTCTCCGCAGTTTAAAACGGCTGCTGTATAACTTGTGCAATTAGATTAAAATAATTATACAAGTTTAAAAGAAATGTGTAGAAACTCATATAAAAGCTGATGGCGCCACCAATCATACATACCCCTCGTACATACCCCTGTGCAGTTTATTATACACGCACGAGCATTGAAAAAAGTGTTAGTGACATATGGAACGGCTATAGCAGGTGAAACTATCATTTCTCGCAAGTAACCTTTTTTAAAATTTATGAATGAATAAACAGGTTCTGTGCATCTTTACTTAAATAGGACTATGCCTTTTTTTGTTATTTTTAAACCCGCATATATAATCTATGTACATAATTAAAAAATACTGATATACCTAGCTTAGCAGTTTTTTTTTCGTTAACTGCATTAGTCTCGTAGTGCTACGAAAGTACTATTGCTACGCCGTTGTGCGCTACGAGATCTCGTAGCTAATTCGAGAACTAAATAATATTATGTGACATGTTGGTAACTGCCGAACAGAATAAATTGTGTTTCACTATTATAAATCTTGTCGAGTTGGTAGTAGCAATCCTATGTGCACGTCCAAAGAAATTATATGTAATTGCACATGTTATATGTAATTATACATTTTGTACCAATTAAAGTAGTATAGAAAACGCTCCGATCCGGTCGGCAATCGGAACCAGGTAAAAAACCCTGAGAAAATGGAAAACTGACTGCAGCATGGTAGAACACACAACTACGGAATATTTTCTTAAGTAGGTACGTACCTATTATAAAAATTTGCCTATTCCCAGTAAGCCATTTATGATTGGAAGAGTATTAACATAATTATGTTTAATATAAAAATTTATAGAATCAATATTTGGGCATGTGCCATCATTATTCCAGCAAGTGAACAGAAAAATACATCAAAACTGGCAAGTGATATTAATGATGGAGGCATGTTAGCATCTTCTTACATTTAATAACATTTTCGTCAGAAAATTCTTCAAAGTAATAGAAGCTTTTAGTGATGTTTCAAAATATTTGACGCATTTATAATAATAATATCAAACGACGACGCTTAAAAAAGGAACGTAATCAATTTAATGAAATTACTTACGGGTTCAAATATTTAAATATTTTAGTACTTTATAGATTCGGAGCTGTTTGAAAGTCAGCGCTATAAATTAACATTAAGGCACTCCAAGGTTGTTCTTAGCGATAAATTATTTCATTTTTTCACTAACCCTCTTGTTTGAGAAAGTTATATATTATATAAAGACAGTTATAAGAATTGTAGTGAGATGTACCTACTAAGTATTTTTTGTAATCATTAGTTTACTCAAGTAAAATTTCATTTTCATATGTATTGTATACCTTGTATGAGTGGGTATTAAGCATAGCAAACAAAGTCAACGAGACCACTCGGCACACAATCACACGCTGATCACTCACATAGCACCGACAGAGAATAAGCGTAACTTTGACTTAAGTTAAGACTAGCAGGTACTTGTATTTCCTCCTACGTAGTGCGGAGATAGTTTTTACCTTTAACGAAAGTGTCCATTTCCGAGTTATTTATTAACAGTGCCGCTGGCCGGAGGATCACCAACTCCCGCGAAGCCTCCCCAGGCTGGACTGGGGCGCCGACACGCCGCGGCTAATGAAATCAATCTATCTTAATTTGGCTCCCCCTCCATCGATGGCCCAAGATAGTTATTCACTTAGGTACTGATAAACTTTTTCGCTCCATCTTAACGATTAGCAGGTAATTGGAAGAATATTTAGATACTGGTTCAGTTCAGAGTAAAATTAAACAAACAAATAAAAAACCTTATCGAACAAACATGATTTCCGCAATGATTTTAGGGTTCCGCGCTCAACGGGTGCCGACAAGGCCCTATTTCTATCGCCCCTGTCAGCGGGTAATTACAAGGAGGATGTTTAAGCTAGTCAAGGTGTGCCAAACTGCCAGCGGAAACCTATTGCATACCAGCATCTATGCCTATACCGTTAACAATCTGTCTGCGAGGTGTTTATAAATTATTAACTGAAATAACATAATTTATACTACAAATAATAAACGGCATATTTTCTAGAAATTAGAGCATCTCCAATATTATTTAAATGTAACATTACATTGAGAACACCTATAAATACTTTAACTGGGACAGCCACTATTACGATCATGTCTAAAATACACCACCCCCTTATTACCCAATACAGTGGGTCGTGTCGGTATGTGTGTAGCGCGCTGTATGATTTACTCCGCGAGGCGGCGGCGGCGGCGGCGGCGGTGGAGGCATAACTCACCGGGGCCGGCCCACTTACACTTTCATAGTGCACTCTTTACCACGATAACTGGCCCCGAGGATACTAAGGAAGGGCTCGTGTTTTAAGAAGATTCATGCTAGCTTCATGTTATGTCTAAGTTTTAGACCGAATGTAAATCTAGAAAAATGCATCAGACATAACCTTCTCATAAAATAAAATATTCTGCATAAAAAATGAATATCTAGAGCTAAGTGGGCAGCCATGATGGTCTGCGTATTCAGATCACGTCGCGAGGAAGATTTGCAGGTAATGTGCAGCGAGCGACCTCGCTGGGTTTATCACGTGTTTATTGCTACTCTCTTCTGCTATCCTAGTACTCATGCCACTAGTTTTGGTCAAAATGGTTTTATACCTTGATTTTTTGTTTTACATAAGTGACCGTGCTTTTAAGAATGGAGAAGTATGCAGGTATTTTGGTAATAACGTCTAAGAATACTTTTAGAGTTTGATCCAAAGTCTCATAATCATCAAGTATGCACGTTGTGCACATGTAGCTCGGTGCTCCGCGGTTCTTCTGCCAGCCAGAAGCGCCAATAACGGTGACTAAGTAGAAACTTTAATATTACAAGTTGAGAGCAAATGGCCACATAAAGGATGCAGACGCGGCGGCGGGGCGGCGGCGGGGCGGCCACCGTCCCTTGTCGAGTTATTTCACTAACTAAGTAGATATAAAAATGCGGCTTGTGTATTGTGTACACGGCACAGGCCATGTACCTAAGGGTTGTGGAGATCTGCATGCAAACCCTAGACTTGCTTTGAAGGATTAAAATATGTTGGTACCGAAGTTCGGCATGTTCTTTTTAACTGCGCTTGGGGTGAAAGTTTAAAGTAGAAAATACAAAAAAGCTCCATGAAATTACAGTTCAGCCTTACCTATCTTAATTTAGAAAGATAGGTACACTGGGAATCCAAACATCGTTTACACTGCTACATTATATAACATGAAAATAAAGAACATAGCGCTACCTTACAGTATCGTTTCAAAAAGTGGAATCCAGCTCAAAGTGTAAAAATTTAATCTGGCATTTTTGCGAGATGCCAGCATCGGGCCGTTCTCGGGGATCGCTTCTCAAAATTCTCGGAAGGAAGGAGAGATCCTTTGTAGCTCGGCCTCGTCCGCGGCGGCAGTCGGCGCGGCACCGGGCGCGTCCCGACTGGACTCCGCCAGGGACTCGGCTGATAACTCAACTCGAGTGAATGCCATACTATGTATAAGTCGCAACCGTTTCGGTTAAACAGTACCCTACTACAGTTGATAGTCAAGACACTGCTAAATCCCAGCAGAAACCATACAGGTAAAAACTGACCTAATATAATAAATAAATAAATTTCATTGTATATACCTATATACCTACTTTATTTATGTCTATATATACTTAAGGTAACACTACTGCAGAGTAGAAACTACTGCAAATGTGTGAAATAAATAAATTACAGCGATTGGTCCAAACAGCAGCTCTCAACCAGGACGAGCCCTCGCTCGTGACTTTTGTTCTCAGTAATAACTTTAATAAGCCACGCGGAAAATATCAGCTTATATCTGGAGATGGAACAACAACTGCGGACACTCGAGTCTGCGAGTCGAGTGACGTCACTAGCTACTTGTCTGTAGTTGTGTCTACTTGAAAGCAATCAAACTTATCTTCTTCTCTGCGTGTCGGTGAAACACAAACAATAGAGTCTAGGTTTTGTCACCGTGGTGAAATTAAAGGATTAGCCAGTCAGAAGTCAGTCTCTGACTGCCCATCAAACTTATCATAACTTAAATTATAAAAAATACCTTGTAATATGTATCCGTAACTAAAATAAAAATAGAAACTACATTGAAATCCCTTCCGCCGGTATTGAAGCGCTGCCGACTTCATGATTACGTGCCTGTTCATATTATTAAATTCATACATTACATAAATAAAGATTTCACCTTTTCTTAGATTTAAACACCAATTATAACACGAAAATACTGCGCAAAAATGCTTTCACATATACTCGTAACAAAAACGTGTTGTTAATACGCAAAAACTCGCGATAATTTTAGTGCAAATCCAGGCAAAGCCCTTTGAACCCGCACGCGACAATCCCGGAACACCAAATTGGGGCCTTTTGTTCTACGTGACAAAGTTCAAGTTTAGTTGTGGCACACACAATGAAGCAAGAATAATGGTTGAGCAGCACTTCCAGTGATAATGAGCGCAGGAAACTTGCATAAATCATGTTCTGAGACGCTCAAATTGAAAATAATTATTTAAATGAATAGATCTTAGAGCGTTTGAAGAACAAAGCGGAGGCACAATGAGAGTGCGTAATTATACACACATGCATACATTAATATCAGCTATTGTGCAAAGTTTCAGCAACTGTGACGAGCTGTGTCGACGTGTGTGTGTGTGTCGCGGCGCGGGTCTGTGCGTGTGATAATTATGTATGTATAAGCATACGAAAACATAAAATACATATATAGCACGAGTGTAATTCCGGAAAAAAGGTGGAAGTCCTCAAATCAATGGTTTTAGCCTAGTGTTGGATTCAACCGAGGGTACACCCTAGTCCGCGTTGTTCTATGGGTTTTACCATTCAAGTTCACCCACAAAACACCCGGCATGATAAATGAAGTTAACGATACAAATTGGACGCAAATACAATCAACAGTCAACTTATAAAAACAAATATTGACTTTCCAAAACACTGAAAGTAAGTAAACAAGAAAAACATCGTTAGAGCTAAGTTTGTGTCGAGTTTGAAAGTAAAATTTTACATTATATATGAAAATTCGAACTCGCTCGTCTGATTCGACTTGTTCCCGGTACAGCTAGTGCTGTCCCAATTATCTATGTAAGTAAAGTTGTTGTTCTGAGGAGTTCCCGGTAGCCGCCGCCGCCGCGGACTTCTCATAAGTAATTCTACGCGACTTGTCGGCGAGCGACGCCGCTAGACAGAATAATGACGCTCCTGTCCGTCACGACTCACGACTCACGACGCGACCTACGAGCTCGCACGAATTACCGACTTCTAGGAAACAGACATTTTCCCTCACTGTGTAAGTGATAGCCGATGATATTGCCATATTTTCTAGTTAGCTCGAATAATTTTCCTAAATATTTGAAATACGAAATCACATTACCCACTTAGAGTTAGTTAAGAATTGAAGTTCAGCTTTTACGACTTAATCGTAAAGAAGTATCGATTACATAATGCTCAAATACTTGCGAAGTATGTTGACGATCCTTAATTTTCCCTTCACATTTAGTATAACAAGCCGACAGTTTAAAACATTTTAGCGCGAAGCAAACATTTTTTAACGTGAAAAGTTCCCGCTCCGGGGCTTTGCCGCAGTCAATGGAGACTTGTCAGGAAACTCCAATTTGATAAGTACGCGACCGAAAACTTTCTTGTGTAAATATTTTTAGAATGATTTTTGCAATTTCTCAAAGTTTTCCCCCTCGGGGATTTAATATCAATGGAGAAATTATCGGCGGGATATTGCGTCGGTACGCGCCCGTGGCTCGCAGTACGTGCCACTTACTATATATTATTCAAATATCTTACATATGCTTAAGATCTTATTCATATAAGCTTAAACCACCGCACTGCATTTTGCCGCTACAATATTTGAAGGATTTCAAACGGTGTTTTCCTTCACTACACAAGCACAGTATAACCAATTAATCTATTAATAAATAAAGGATTCATTCATAGCCCCAGAACGAACCGGAACTCAAGCTAGAGTGACTTGACCGATATAATTGGTAATCTCCGATTAGTTGGATTTAGCGTCCGCCTTTCAAAATAGATATTATACTTAATTGAACTCGACTTGACGCGGGCACCTGCCGTGCCCCCAGGTAGATACAATATAATAAATAATAAGCTACCTATTTTATTTACATAACGTATTGATACAGAATCTCAGAAAGTAGTAGTAGAATAGTAGGTAGGTACCTCTTTAAAAATACGTAAGTATTATATTCATGAATCATAACGGAATGCGGGTTTTGAGATCTTCCCCTTTTACTCGTAACCATCTTAATATGACAATAATGAAGTCTCTGGACCGGAGTCCCGGGGGCTCGCGGCCGCGGGGCTCGGGAACCTCTTCAAGATATACTATTTATTCATATAACTATTTCGATAAGTGCCTACCTTTCCGATAATGCAGACAAATAGTTCTCAAGGGTTCCGCTCATCTCGCATAATCTTTATTGACCAAAACTCATTTCGCATAACTCGTATGGTCTAAACTTTTTTGGCCGAACCATCACTTTGCCAAGACTTATGTGGCATAAGGCTCGTTTCGTCTAAAACTCTTAAGGCACAATCTTTAAACACCTAAGTTTCGTTTGCTCAAATTTATGTTCGTCTATATCTATGTATAATCTTGTTTCACGTAATGTTATCTTAATAAATAATATATTAAGTATGTAGTAAATGTACAAATTGTGGTATTTTTCTCCTACATCCCGAAAATCACGATATTGTATGATCAAAAAATCGAAAGTTAACGACCAATATAATTATTACAAACCCCATGAGATCGAAACCTAAAAATAGGTGCGACGACGAGCAAAGCGAGGAGGAGCGTGTTAGGTGCACATGTTCATCAAAACCAAAGCGGAGCGCAGCGAAGCGGAGCGGAGCGGAGCGTTTTCCAAACAGCGGAAACAATACAAGGCACCAGTTTGCGCTATGTAGGGAGACGCTCCGTCAAAGTTAAAGCCAAACGAATATTATTACTTTGTATAAACCTAACAAACCTATGCCATAGCATTATTAGGCTATTCAAGATTTGGCCATACCATTATTAGGCTAAACAATGTTATGCGAAATAACTTTTTACTAAACGAGATTTATGCCATACGATTTTCGGCGTAACGAGACTTTGACCAAACGTTACTATGCAATACGAGATTAGGCAAAAAAATCTTATGCCAAAAAAGGTAGAACCCTATTTTCGTTAGTAAAGAAAATATCTAACTGAAAAAACTCATCTTAATCCTTTCGAAGTAAATGAACTGAGCGGAACTGGCCTCATAACAATCCTGGAGGTCGGAGCACATCGCAGAACAAACATCCCCAAAGAATAATCCTTTCAAACGAGAAACGAGAAATGTTAAAACACATGTAACAAAGGTTTACCTGTTTGCCTTCTACTGGAGGTACCCTACTTACTGAAACAGTCTGCCGCACATTCAGCGTATTTTACAATATTACTTCTACCCTCACTCGGCATACTTTAGCCTTCTTCGATTTACGAAACTGAGCAACTGCCCGGACGAAAACAAGTCCATTTGAATGAGATTTTCGCCGCATCACCGGGGATGCTGCTGATAGAACTAACAATAATATTATAGCCGTCACCGACCGACTCGTCCCGTCTACAAACAAACAACCTCGTTGCAATAACTAGGTAGGTATATGAAAATTATCGTATTTATTTTCGGTAAATCACAATTTTACGCAGTGTTTTCACAAAAGTTAGTAACGAACGTATCTACCTACGATGAATTGATAACATGATATTAAGAAAGTGTGCTTAGCTTAGTAGTCGGTGGAGGGTAGTGGGTAGTGGGCTAGTGGGTACTGCGGCCGCGGCCGGCGCCTGCAGCGGCTCACGTCGAGAGCTGCTCGTCAGTTTACGTAATGGCTTTTTTGCGCCACGTCTCGTCGTAAAGAAAGTGGCGCCCAACGTGGAACCATTTTTTGCCAAGCAATAAAAGTTTGCATAATAATCATAAAAACCATATCTTTATAATTAAGAGTTCTACTTAAATTGTTATTAAAATAAAATGAAATAAGTCAGTAGTAATTATAAGTGGTAGACCATTATTTGCCCTGAAACTACCCTCTAATTACGAACATTACCATTATCCACTTAAAACTTAAATAAGACGTTGAGTACGTAACACGCAATCAGTATTAATTTTCTCGTTACACTGAAATTTGCCTGCTTCAAAATTACCTAACCGTACACCTACATGGTGCTCCTATTACCATAAGCCCAATGAATCCCCGGCTCGTCACAGAGTGTCAATTACCCAAAAACTACACCAGATAATAAGCAACCCAAATACCTGGTACAGTGGTTTTCCATCACAGGTTCACGTCAAATCACAACACATTATCCACCAGGGTTGATCACTAGCACGCACTGTACGACCGTGTGTTTGTAACTGCGCTCACTGTCACTGGAGGGGCGGCGCGGACACGTGCGCTCGGCGCCGGCTCGCGACGCGGACTGACGGCGGCGCGGCGGCGGCGGCGGCGGCGGCGGCGGCGGCGGCGGCGGCGGCGGCGGCACAGAGTGCGGCGCAGACCCGACATCTGCAGCCGACTCTACCCGCAAATGTGAATCTTTTTATGATGTTACTCGTGTACTTTTATGAAAAGCTTCTAAAAACGTATGTTATTACGCCTGTTATGAGAGCAGAGAAACAGACTGTAAGGTTCTCGTAAAAAAACTTATTTACTAAAGTTGTTGATTAAAATCACCCCATTTCAGTAACAAGTTGATCAAAAAGATGTACTTATAATCTGCTAGGTAGGTAAATATTGTTGAAATGACTCAAAATCATTCCATTGCATAGACAAGGTTTACTTAAATGAATGTCTGAATAATCTATGACGGCGCATCGCCCGTGGATGACCGTGTTTGAAGATTGACAAATGAAATGTTTATGGCTGCACCCGCGACACACTCGCTCTAATGACGCTCGGCACATTAGGACAAAGCGACATCTCGCGGACACTCGTATTAGTTACGTACGCACACAGGCGCGCGGCACGTACACACGCAGCGGCCGGCCAATCACGCCGCGGCGCGGCACACATGCAGAATTGCCGCGCAAGCTGAGATAGCTTTGCAGCCGTGCAAACGGAAGAGATAGGCTTTTCTTTGACTCCTTTTTAGCTGTCCGAGAGTAGTTAAACAGGATGCAAATAGAGATAAAGCGGAGTCGCCATGATGAAAGGGAAATTAGTACGACTGCAGCGAGACGGGGAGGTGTCTTTGAAGCGAGCCACTTGATGACGCACACACGCCGTGTTGCACTGCTTGCGTAAATGAGTCATTATTTTCCTTTTACATTAGATAGGTTTTCTACTATTTCTACTGATCAACCGAGTCAATTCCAGTTGTTCTTTTAGAACTAATGCAGATAGATATTTCGAGGCGAGGTCAGTGTTGTGGCGCTCATTGGGACCTACGTTCATCAAATATAATTATGAACAATTTAAAACTTAAGTGAACATAGGTATAAAACTATCAGTTTAAAACTGTCACTGCTCATACTTAAATAATATATTATGGAATCCGATATTGACAAAATGTACAACAAATTATATAGTTTAGAGGTCAACTTCCTCATGACTACCTACCTACCTAGGTACTTACTTAAAAAAGAAAAAAATACTTGCACAAATGAATTAAATAAGTATTAGATTATGAAAGTCTGACCAAAGCCAATTTTTACAAAGTTTATATTTTTGAATGCCAACTAAACTTTTTTCATTTATATTGCTAGTTGCTACGCGCCGCCGCCGTCCCGTAGCGGGTAGTAGGTGCAAGATGTGGGCCCATTATGCATTATGCATCAAATTATTATACTAACGGCATCGGCAGCGGGCTAGCTATATACGACTAGTGGTATCTATAGCTTTTTTGCGAGTTAGCTAGTTATTGATGACCAGTATTGAAAATAAATATAAAAATAGTGTAGAAGGCTGCATTGGCAGGCATATTTAAATATGCCAACGAGCCTGAAGACGGCTCTAGCTGACTCCATTACTCGGCGCCAAATTTAGGTCGTAGGCACAGCGGAGCGCCAAGTCTCGCCTCATAAAATATTGAGCGATTCTCAGGTGGATTCGGCAGCGTAGACGCGCCCTAATAGATTGTAAGTCACGTATTATGAATTGATAATACGGCACCAGCGCTGCGGGCGGGCTGTGTGTGTAGCACTTACAGCGAATATTTACATGATTGACATTCGGAAATTATCCTTTCTTGTAATAAATACAAGTTGAAAAAGTTGTATCAAATGAAGATGAGAATAAATGAGTGATCCATCAGTGATTGCCACAGTGGGCGACAGTAGCCGGCGCCTCCCCCGCACTCTGTACTTTTGTGTTATTTTAATCAACTTCAACTAAGATTATTATTACACTATCGTATAAAATATACCAAAAGGTCGAATTGATAATATTGTATGAAACACCCACGATTCAATATTTAATTGATATTTTTTCTGGGAAACTCTCATGGATTGTTTTAATTAAAATTAAAATACTGCATTGGTATTATTAATGTTATATGATCATGGCTACTACAAGAGAAGAGACCGCTTACATAATGTACGTAGTGGCAGATACCTACTATAATTGTAATCAGATCATTTTAATGAATAAGGGCGTCTTGCACAACAAAGTTAAATAAAATTAAATCTATGACCTCTTGCTCAGACAGTATAATGTTTATTTAACTTTGTTATATGCAAGACGCCCTAAATATAATAATATAAATAATTATTAGTTACTTATGTGCTTAGTAATGTATTGACTGTAAAATAACAGACATCTACTACTGTCAAGTTCTAAAATTATTGTTTTGTAGCATTGACTTCGTCTATAAGTATTCTTGTAATACTTATTAATTTTAATTTAACTGATTAAAAACCTTCAGGGAATTCTACCCGCTTATTTAAAAATATTAAAATAAGAGCAAGTATGTAGTTTGTTATTCTTTATCTTACCGTTCTTATTTACAATGTTGAAGGTATATTCTTAGATTAAATTCCTTCAAATAAGAATACTTATTACCAAGTATTACATTCAGGTAAAGTGACTGATGATAACAAGGAACCTAAGTCCTCGAAAACCCATCCTCAACATACCAAGTTCTTCGAACTTATTACTATGTGTGGAAGTAAGTGAAAACTCGGTGATATCTCAAAACAAACATTTGGCTCTCTGGAACGGCCGCGGTATGTGGAACCTTTTACCGAAGGGTGGATAAGTTTTTTTCTTGGTGACGCGAGTCGAGTAGCGATGAGTCAAAGGCGAGAGTTAGCCACATTTCCTAACTTTTGACTTGCGGCAGTGGCGCGGGTAGCGTGGCGTCGCCACTATACGCACGGCGAATTTGATAACCACCGCTCTTAAAGTAGGTCAGAGAATTTCCTGAAAATGGGGATGCAAATAGCTCATTTCGTTCTCAGGGAATAATGCCAGATCTCTTACGATCTGTCTGAATTACAGTTGGAGCTACAGAATCTACACATTACATAAGTAAGTACATGGCTTGAAAATTTAATTCCACATAAGCTAAAAGTAAAGAAAATGAACCAAATGCCGGGTGCTTCGGTCGCGCAGTGGCGGCGCCGCGCTGCTCCCGCCAACTCTCAGGATTCGTCGCACCACGAGAAACCAAACTTCATTCTGTTCAAAAAGACTCTTTCGTATATTTATTTTACCAAAAGTCTTTACATGTTTTCGTCCCTTCTCGTTATTACGTAGTCGACGTAGTTTGGAAACATAAATTGTGAAACGTAAAAAAAAGCCTTGCTTACTGAACATTTTGGGGTCCGAATTTCACCTTCATGTATGGATGTAAAGCCTAGGAATGATAGCTTGACGAATTTAATTTTAATTAAACTAGAACAGGCCTTGTGTGAAGTAGTTTATAGTAACGGTTAGATACTGCGTATCAGTGTGGCTCTCTTGCACGCAGGTTTTAGCTACAGCTTAGGAAAATACAACAATATTATAGGTATTTTGCCTATTCGTACAGTGTTAAAGAGATCACTCTCTAGCGTACTTTCAAGCAATTCAATGTAATCGTTTTATCGTGGGTACATCAAATATAGTAAATGCAACCATAATTTAGAAAGATACTTTCGTTCCCATTCTTTTGTTGAAGGCGATATCCATCTATCGGGTGAAGTTCTAAATTGACACTGACACATTGCAGATGGTGCGGCTTGCAGGGCGGGCGGGGTGCGGGGCGCGGGGCGCGGGCGGGCGGGACATTAATACGGGTTTATGCCAAATATCCGGACTTGTTGCGAGTCATCGTGACCGCCGGATTCGGTCGGGATGGCGGAAAATAGACCATGATATCCGGAGTGAGCTGTCCGACTGCTAACATCAGCTACGTTTATAACTGTGGCCAGCGCTTTATTTGAGATCGATTCTAATTTCAAATCTACAAGTGCTGTTATACATACACTTTAATGTTTAATTTTATTTTACGAAAAACATCAGTAAAATATCCTCAGTTTCTTTTGGCTTTCTAATGGCCACTTGCAACCACGATGCACGGGGCAAGCTACCTACATTATGTGTTTTTTTCATTTCGGATTTTATTGAAGAAGTAGAAACATTACAAACTTATTTACCAACACATCATATTACCTCCGAATGAACAGTTAAATATGTGGACTAGAACATAGGTACTAGAGCGAGGAAGGCTGCATCTGTACCCTCCACTGGCTCCACTGCGGCCCAGTCATCGCCAACATCCATCATGGCGGATTCACATTGGGTGCATATAACTCACGATACTATGTTTGCATCGATAGCGATAGGTAGATAGAAAGGATGTAAATATAGAAATAAGTTTATGATCTTGGGATTATTTTCGTGCTAAAGATGTTGCTAAAATCACAACAAATAAAATGATATGTATCACATGATGGAGTGCGGTCATCACTATGGGCTGCTGGTGCTGGTGGGATCACAGTGCAGTGGGAGTGCGGCCCCTGCGTTACTTTATGCCACTACTTTTCCGAACTCTAAAGGTTCCATTTTATAAATAAAAAAAACAGCATACTATTTTGAATGGCAGGATTATTTAATGTGCATAGACTATGATCATGTTTTTACAAAACAATGTTTTCAATAGCTACAAGAGCCTTATAAATGGGCCAAAATCACTGATTTCAATATTAATGAGCTACCGCTCACTGAGCAATTAAATTGCGCTATCAAAATATTTGCTTTCAAAAGCCAATCACCGAGAGCCGTGGGTGAATCACGAACACTTACTGGCGGTTTTTATTTATTTATTATTCGAATTCGCACAGTCGACGGAGCACGGAGTAAATCCCGGATAGAGTAACAGAGTCAATATTTTTGATGAAAAACGTGACATACGCAGAAAAGCAGCATTTTTAATTTGACGTCAATAGAGGGCATCGTGGGTCCTGTGAGCTCCCGTGACGTCACGCCGCGCGGGGGCGCCGGGCCCTGGTGCAGTGACGTCACGGGCCGCGCGGGCAGGAAGGAGCCTGGATCATGCTGATTGTTCTGAGAACAAATAAAGAAAGAAAGAAGAAAGAAAGAAAGAAAGAAAATACATTTATTTCACACACACACGGAAACAACACAAAAAATAAATAATAAAACAAATAATTAAAAAAAAGCCAAAGGAAAATGAGCAAGGGTGTTGCTTCCCGGTGCAGAAACGGGTTCTAGCTCAGCTTGGTAAACGCTGAGTGCCTCTTGTTGCGTGGCCGGAGTCAGACACAGCTGCACTATAATACGTTCAGACTGAATATCTTGTGTATTAGCAAATAAGATAGGTACCTTATATGGAACTGTTGTTATAATATTTACTTATTGAAAATTCATAAAGAATTTATTCCTTATGTTTACAGTAGGTAATAGTAATAATTTCGCGTACGTAATAATCATTATAAAATTTTGATAATAATGATCTTGTTATTTTTTTTTATACAAATTATTATTTTTAATTATTTATTGTACAATTTTGAACAAATGTGAGAGGGTGCAATATTGGATTCGATTTTACATAGGATTCGTTTATCCCATAATAGTGAAAGTGGTCCAGTGTGTAGGATTGTCCCATAAGTAAACATAATCCCGTTGCGAATTTGATTCCCGTTGCTAAACAAAAGTGTTTTAGTATGACGATTTGTATTACCTCCTAGTCCTACAACGGGATTACGTTAACTTAATCTACGACACCCTGTGTGCACTGTGCAGCACAAGACGCGTGTACTAGATGAAATCAACGAAGCGTCTGTTGATTATGCATAAAAAGCAATCTGAATCTCGGGGCACAAAAGAACCACCTCAACCTGCAGCCCTCCAATAAATACAGCGGCGGGCGAGCCGGCGCCGCGGAACAAACGACTGTCGTGAAAAACCGCTCCGTGCGCCGCCATCCCTCAGCGGCCTACAGATCTACAGTTCCGAATCATCATATAAAGATAGCGATGTTAGGGCTCCCCGTCGGGACATAAAGTGGTCCCCACAAGTGAGTGTTACTGCGAGTATAAACAGCGGCGACGGCGCCCGCGGGACCGCACGAGATATGGCGACAATCGCCAATTTGACACTTTTCGTGTGCACGCACTGCGTCGAATCAAAGCTACGGTTTTTCGGGTGATTGTACAACATTGACTGATCTATTTGACGTTGAGTCTATTTCTAAAATTATTCTTTTGCTTCTAAATTAAACATAATAGTTTCGCGTCAACAAATCTTTTTCGTAGATTGCCGTATAAAATTATGTTTGAAAATGTTTTTTGATATAAAATAATAACAACTCACCGGTCGTCGGTTCTCCCGACGCATTTCCTGCCCCCAGTGCGCGCCGCTTCATTCTGCCGCTTGAGCGTTTTTTCTGTAATAGAAATATGAGTTATTAACATGAGAGCCGCGGGCTGCGCTAGTATTGTGCCAGCACTAGGGTAGGGATGTGCCGCATAATGCCAGCCCCCCACATAATGTACCGCGGAATGGAAACTATCGCCGAATGCTGAGATTGGATTTGAGAATCTTTGCAAGATCATTTCTACAGCAAGATATGTGATTGTATCTCATTCCAGTTTCGTAGATAACTTGTACGTTGCTATTGTCCTTGTATTAAACGTACCTATATGTTAGTAACGTTCAAAAGATTTATATCTATTGCTTATTCTTAAAAAATACTTATTATATTAAATAATGATAGTGATTCTATTCTTACACTATCACCGTCCTATTCCAACCTTAGCATATTGCTGTCGAACACTGTATCTGATCCGGTTTGAATAGGCCATTATTAAATTTGAATACTTATAGTGAAAGTGAAAATAATGTAAATTTGCGATTTCATTAAAAAGTTTTATCGAATAAATCGATGTAAATTTTATGTTGCGTGAACGTATTTTGTCTATTATTGTGTAATTTGTGTACCATTTAGTTTAAATCCTTCATTAGCGCGGAGTTTATATTAAATGTTTGATTTCCATTAAAAGATTAGCCGTAATCCTAATATAAGCTGTGATCGCGTCACGCGCTGATATAGCGACATTACTAGTGATCGAGGATATATTCGCAATTACAGCATATCTCATAAGTAATTAAGTTTATCAGTGTAATGTCTTGCCACAATAATATGAGTACCTAAGTATGAAGCCGAAAACGAAATGGTATTTATTGAAAGAAAAATTATAAGTAAATAATACAAGTAATTCTTATCACTACTAGCAGAATAAAACGACACTAAAAGATAATACATACAGGGTGTTGCAAATTTGGTATACTAAGCCGAAACCTACCTAGCATGTTATATTTAAGCCCGGGAAAGAAGTCAGAATCTCAAAATAATGTACTTACCGTTTTTTAATTATTAACGTCGAAAGCTAATAACATAATTATTATGTATGTATTTGATACCTAACAGTTTGGAGGTCCATGTGTAGTAGCGGCTCGCACAGTGACTAGGCGTGGGCAGTCAGTATTTATTCAATAATCTGACGGCATATTTATCGCGCATGAATTCATGATATTGATACATCGGTACGCATGATGTGACAACCAGCGAGCGCTGTGTCAACAACTGCGTCGCTTCCGAAACGTAGTCAGTACTTACGCAGCTCATTGCCAACGTTATGTGTTCAATTCATTAGAATACGTAACATTAAATAACATTGTCCCTGGGTTTATATCGATAAAGGCGCCTTACGCCCACTGAAATCGCCATTATAAACTAAGTAGCTCTGTGGTGTATCTGCACATGTACCGAGCTGTCGAGTGTACGCGACGCTCGTGATGTCTAACAAATTCAGAATGAGTCGTCAGTTTGTTGTGTCGGCACGTACACTAATTATGCATATTCATACGAATTAGTAAGATAAGTTGTTATCAGAGTCAGTTGTCGCGACGAGTACTTCCACAGTACCTCCAAAACCTCCGCAAGTCCGCACACTCTCATCTTGCAAGTCAGTAATCTCCACCGCGCCGCGTCTTTCATGTCATTAAATAATTAAGACGCCCTTTAAGGGTTACTCTCGTTACTTGTATGCTTTACGAATATCATCGTGATTTAAGGGTCAGCAATAGGGAATCGAGGGTTGGCATTGTCATAGAATTATGTAGTAAATGATGCTCTACAGCCTTGAAAAAAATCACACAGGTAGTTGAAGAGTCTAGCTAGGTGCTGAATCATTCGAATTTAAGTAAATGATTATGGATAACTGTAAATTAATTTCAGAATATCAAGAAAAACCAGTCAATCACACTCCCGTATTGTAACAACTGTGTCGTAATTATTAAGAATTTTCATATGATTTTTATCATATTATAAAGTTAAAGGCTTGGACTAGGCGCTAAATACCTTGTTTTTTAATAAACACACACTTATTTTGTGTAAATTAATCCCAAACTTGAGCAATTTTTTTCCCTCAAATCTTCATACAAATATCTATGGCGGCTTTCTGTGTTATAAAATCATAAACACAAGTGACGTTTGACTCAGTTGGCCGCTGGCCTCCAAAGAAGGGTCACGTCGGTTTAGGCAGCACTGACAGCTCGCGATCTTATCGTGTACAGATACAAAATCACTGCACATTGGTTGTCATTGCACTTTTTCAACTTTTATGACACCAACATAATTTGATTTGAAATTGAGGAAGCATAATTCTTCCAGTATATTCAATACATTAAATTAAATTAGATAGTGTGCAATATTCTCGTGATATTACAGTCTCGTAAAGGTCTGATGAGGAGCAGGAATATAGCGAATGGATCTAAGTGATGACAATACGCACGAACATTAGGTTAGGGATCAAAAATACAGTCTCTTGGTGCTGGTTGAGGTATGGTCTCGTGAGGATCTGATGAGGGCAGTAACACGGTGGTGGCTCAATTTTATTTCAAAGATGTTAATAGCTAAAAGCATCGAGTTTGGGCTATTAAGTATGTTTTTCAGAGAGAGAGAAAGAGATTTTGTTTTTCCTCTGGATGTGTTAGGTTTACTGGGTTTACTAAGTTCATTCTGTTAATGGCATCAAGTTGTTATGTGTTCATAAGTAATAATTATTTATTAACAAAATGCTGTTGATTCTCCACGAAAATGTAAAAATAAAAATAAAATAAATAAAAATAAATTCGTAACGTAAAATTGTCAATGACGGAATTTCTTCTATAGACAGTAGCCACAAAAAAAACAAACGATAGATGGCGTGATTTGAAGATAAAGATACATTTTTTCGACACATAGACAGCAACAACAAAAAAATACAGATTTAAAGAAAAGAAACACATACTTATACAAAACAACAAAGAAAAAAAAAGGATACACATCAAAATAACTGGAAAAAATATAAGCCCCAATTTACTTGTGTGGGACAGGGAGTACCATAATATTTTTTTTGGGGTACTCCCCATCTATGCGAAATATAAGCTTGATATCTTTACCCGTTTCTGAGAAAAAGGGCGGTGACAGACAGTCAGTCAGACAGACGGACAACAAAGAGATCCTATAACAGTTGCTTTTTTTCTTTTGACGTTCGAAACCCTAAAATTAAGTAAAAATATTATGCTGCCAAAAAATGTACTTACAGGTATTGAAAAAGCGGTATATAAACAAATTATACCAGCAGAGGGTTCACCATTTAGCTGAATGTTACTTAGAAAACGGCCTTGAGTGGCGGTCAAGTTGGTCCCCGCCTGCGATACTTTCCATTAACATTGGGACTCGTTTTCATGTTTTTAGCGTACAGTCAGGTTTTTAGTTTTTTATAATTGTATTTTTTTATTTGTAACTTTTTAGTTGTTTTTATTTTATGAAATTTTACGTCGGTAGGTAGTTCATGATCATTTTTTATTTCAATAATTTTGGTGTTGTTATTTAAATGGGTGATTCTTCGAAATTCCATTCTTCGTCTGATTTATATGGCCATTTTTTAATTTCATTTTTAGCTCTATAACATATGTTTATATGAAAATGGATATAGCAAATAACATATAATTGGAAAAGGCACTCGTTTTTATCAAGTAGTTTTTGAGTTATTGACGTTACAATTTTTTGTGGCCATATGAATCAGAAACAGAAAAAAGAACACCAAGGAAAACCATCTTTTTTTTAACATACAACATTTCTGGTAATCTTCTTGGACTGTCATCAATAGAAGAACTATAGAAGGTTACGCAAAGTAAAATTCAAACTAAAAATATTGAATTTTGTACCAGTGACATGCAAAAAACTGGTCTAGGGCGACAATTTTCAGAAAATTTATAAAAGTGTCAATATCTCAAAAACTATCGACATTTTACTGAGGTCATATAGCAATATTCTGGTCACTCCTAAGGTGTTCTATCAGCCTTCCAAAGCATGACGTAAACTTTTGGAACATCCTGTATAGGATGAGGTTTTTTACCGTATGAATCATATACATATGAATCAGGATTTTGCATAAAACCTTAGGTAGTTCGTAATACATACACACTACAGTGCTGAATATTTTTTTCATAAATCTGTAACCCAAGAGTATTACATGAAACTCATATTGAAGAATCATACTCAGAAAATATATTTTTTACAGGAGACATATTCATCAGAAGGGTACCTGAACCAAGACCATATGAATCAGATTATGACCTTCTTTTCACCTGGATGTAGGCCTTCTAGGAGCACCTCCATCTACTGGCTGGTGCGTTGGAAAGCTGGCTTCCAGCGAGCGGACAACCAGACTCCCATTGCCACTACAAGACCAAGTATGGTCATCAACATGTTACGACATATGAATCAGTACTACATGCCGGACACTCCTTAATTATTTATTCATAAAAAAACTTACGTATTTATAAGTACTAAATATTTTTTTTGTGAAAGGAAAACTCATTGCCCTTTGATAAAAATTTAATTTATGTTAATAAATTAAAAGGGAAATGTGATACTAAACATTTTGTTTCTCATGCTGGCAAACGGACGCCCTATATGAATCAGAATAACACACTTCAAATATTTTTTTTCAGTAGTTACTGAAACAACATTTACTGAAAAAATGAGATTGGTTACAAATAGAGATAGAGCTAGATTGTATTGAAAAAAAATTACGTGGTATTATCTTAATTGGTTACAGAGATATCCTCAACGCCGTCGAAAATACGGTCCCCGAAGAATCACCCAAATACCTTCAATATGCATATTTTTGTAATGTGAAAATCAAGTCCTTTCATTTGATACCTTACACGGCAAAGTTGAATTATTAATTTTTTAATTACTTTTAGTTACCTTTCTACAAGTAAATACCACATTTGTTTGAGAAAGCTAATCGGGTTCCGAGTATAGAGTAAAGTGGCACCCCTATTAATTTCTACTCTTTCCTGGTGCCTACCAGTGTAAGTAAGAATTATACTTACTTACCCTAAAATCACCCAAAATGTACTTGAACATAATTGTCAATAAAGTTGGCGAGTAAAAGTTTATCGACCCACTGTGCAAACTTACATGTGTGCGTGTCACTGCCTGTGCTGTGTGAAGAGCATTGAAAACCCAAAATTGGCGCGGCACGTCACCCTGTCACGGGCCCTTAAACTGTTTAGCTTACAAGGACGTAGTTGTGTTTCCCTTCCTTTGAAGGCCTGCATGTTAGAAAAAATAATATAAGTAGATAAAATAATGTACTGCTGCTGTATGCTGTAGCTATCTTCATAAAAATATTATAATATCTACAAGTGCCGTATATAGGCAGCAACAGTATTTTACAAATGCTAATTCAATTACGAAGGCTTCTCTGGATCTGAATATCGATTGAATAAACAAAGACGACCTATTCTGATAATATAATCAATGATTAGATGAGACTAACATTAGGCATGAATTTGCATAAGTTAAACCGTCAGCAAAGTATGAACTACATTATTATTAGGTCTTTAATTTAGGTATGCCAGCCAGTGGGGCACTAACAAAACAGGCTAGGTATACTTAAAAATACATAATTTGTAATTTTGGTACGTAGTGTTATTGTTGAGGTGCGGTGGACATAAGTACATAATTTATTTGAGAGCGCTATAAATAAGCATTATAAATAAGCATTCCAACAACATCTCTTCTTCCTACCACCTTTATGCAGATGATCTACAAATTTATAACCATGCTCCAATTTCCGACCTCCCAGTTGCCATACATAAAACCAACACTGACTTGGATTATATACTGGCGTGGAGTCAAAATCACGGTTTGAAAGTCAATCCAACCAAAACACAAGTCATTATATTAGGCAGCCCCAGATTCAGCTCATTTGTTGACTACAATGCCCTCCCTCCAATAGTTTTTGATGGTGTCCACATACCTTGGAGTAAACAGGTGAAAAACTTAGGGGTCTACATGGACAATGCTATGACCTGGAAGACGCAGCTTGATGAGGTCAGTCGGAAGGTGTTCGCTTCTGCAGGATCACTCCGCAGACTGCGAAATTTCTTGCCCACAGCCACCAAAATTGTGCTTTCTCAATCCCTACTTCTTCCTATTCTAGATTATGCCGACTCTTGTTATCCCGATCTTACCGAAGAGCAACTTAACAAACTTGAGCGCCTCCAGAATGTCTGTATACGGTTTATATTTGGTTTACGCAAGTATGACCATGTTTCAGAGTATCGCGCTAAGCTCAAGTGGCTCCCCATTCGCCTTCGCCGGAATACTCACATTCTTTCACTTCTTTACTCAATACTGTTTAACCCAGCGTACCCCGATTATCTCAAAGAGCGATTTCACTTTCGACATGAATCCCACAGCCGGGGATTACGTTCTTCAGAGAACCTACGGCTGAATATTCCACCTCATACCACAAAATTCTTTAGTGACTCTTTCACTATACAAGCAATCACCCTATGGAACGATCTCCCACTTAGTATACGGATCATTGGCCTCATTCAAAAGGATGTTAAAAGACCATTTCCTCGGCTCTTGATTGAAGATCACTATATCCTCTTTAATATGCTTATTATTATATATAAGTAACATGGTATGTAGTTTATTATATATTAACATATATTTTAATATATTATATATTATCGACGAGTGACGAGTGGTGCGCGCCGGACCTGGAGGAGCTGTGGCTGAGCGTGGACCTGGGCGCCGCCACAACCGCCGCCGCCCGCCCTACGCGCCCTAACTCCGCTTCCGCACATTCCTCTTTATTAACAAAACAGTTAAATATTGTATGCGCTTATTTTCCACATAGCAAAAATCATTTAATTTCTTTACAAAAATTCTTTGGTAACGTTTCAGACTTAATGCTTAAATACCCTGATGATCTGTTTCTTGTGGTTGGGGATTTCAATATCACTTATGCTTCGTGGATTCCGTCGGATGACACTAAAGAACTGTCTCTTATCACTAACAATAATAATTTAGCGATTACTTTAGCAGAATTTATGGGTTTTACTAATCTTAAGCAATATAACTCGTGCAAAAATATCAATGGCCGGATTCTAGATCTAGTATTGACTAATCTAAGTTGTGACTTAAAACAGTGTGAGGACCCTATAATACCTGAAAATGTTCATCATAAGTCGCTCGAATTCACTATCTCTCTTCCCTCTCTCACTTTTCTAAAGAATGCAAAGAAGAATAAGATGCTATATCACGCCGCTGACTTTGAAAGTATAAAAACAGAAATTAAATCCATTAACTTGAATAGTCTGTCTAGTATGAACGTGGATCAAGCTGTCTCATATTTTTACTCGGTGCTTAATGCAGCCTTCCAAAAATATATTCCTGTGAAGAAGGTAAACTCTTCAAGTAACTTCTATCCTAGGTGGTACTCAGGGCCTCTCATTAAAGTCATTAAAGAAAAACGAAAATTTCATACAAGATGGAAACTATATAAAAATCCTTTGGATTATGATACTTTTAAAATGTTAAGAAATAGAGAAAAAAAAATGGAAAAACTTTGCTATAAATCATATGTAGAATTTGCTGAAGAAAACATAAATAAAAACCCTAAACTGTTTTGGAACTTCGTAAAATCTAAATTCCCCATAAATGACATCCCAGATGAAATGCATTATAACCATATATCTTCGTCTGACGGAGAAACTATATGTAACTTTTTCAATGATTATTTTCATTCAGTTTTTGAACCAGATAACAGTGGTCATGTTGACGAACTGAATGAAATCCCAACAGATTGTCCCATAGAAATATCTTCAGTAAATATAAGTACAGAGCTCGTTCGAAAACATTTAAAGTCTGTTGATCTAAGTAAAGGTCCTGGTCATGACTCAGTGCATCCAATTGTGTTATATAAATGTGCTGATGAGTTGGCTTCCCCTATAAAAACAATTTTTATAAAATCAATTGCAGAAGGTTCTTTTCCATTGATTTGGAAAAGAGCTATAGTAACGCCTATACCAAAGGGGGGTGATAAACATAACGTTAAAGAGTATCGTCCCATTTCAAAGTTGTGCCTTATTGGTAAAATATTTGAAAAAATTGTGTCACACGAATTAATAAAAACCATATCACCACATATCTCACCAAACCAGCACGGATTCTTTCGAGGCCGAAGCGTAAATACTAATTTAATTACTTATACAGATTTTATCCTTAATGCTCTCGATGCTGGTTGCCAGGTGGATGCCGTGTATACCGATTTTTCTAAAGCTTTCGATAAAATAAATCATAAAATTCTTCTTAAAAAATTATTAAAGATCGGTATACACGGAAATCTGTTTCGGTGGATATCGTCTTATATTAGCAATAGGAGCCAAGCGGTATCGTTGAAAGGATATATTTCCAGGACTCTTACCATTGAATCGGGAGTCCCGCAGGGATCCCATTTGGGCCCATTCCTATTCAGTTTATTTATAAATGATATTGATAACTTTTTGCACAACTCACTTCATCTTTTGTATGCAGATGATACTAAAATTTATAAAGCTATACTTTCATTAGAAGACTGCAACCAATTACAATCTGATCTCGACTCTTTTCTAGACTACTGTAATAAAAACCATTTACATTTAAATCCCGACAAATGTTATTCAATCACCTTTTCACGTAAACATAATCCTATATTGTACGATTATCATTTTTCTGACAGAATATTAAAACGAGTTAACCAAATAAGGGATCTCGGCGTGACTCTCGATTCTAAATTACATTTTAATATTCACATTGACAACATTGTTCTAAGAGCATATAGGAGTCTTGGATTTATTCTTAGAGTATCAAAACCGTTCAATCGTGCTTCTACACTTATAACGCTGTATAACTCATACGTCAGAAGCATTTTGGAGTTTGCCAGCGTGGTATGGAATCCCCAGTACAGGATTCACATTGATAGATTAGAAAAAATACAAAACAAATTTTTAAAATCATTAGACTACCGATTAGGTAACTGGTTTCAAGACTACAAAATCTCAGCTGAGCGACACAATATAATTTCCCTTGAAATCAGACGATCTTACTTAGATTCAATTTTCTTATATAAATTAATAAACAACCATGTAGATTCAATTCCATTACTAAACAAAGTAGAATTTAAAGTACCACGAATCGCTTCTCGTACAAAATTTATGTTTTTTTCAAGCTGTTGCAGCACTAATTATGCAAAAAATACTTTTTTTAGACGAACTGCAGATAGTTACAACAAGCACCTCACTGATGTTGACATTTTTGATTTATCCTTAAGCCAATACAAAAAAGAAGTTTTAGAAAGATTTAAAAAAATGTGATAAGTTTCGTTAAACATAATACCTATATATTATAATATATATAGCTGGATTACCACTGACACACTCATTGACATGATTGTTCTCCCAGAAGGAGCCATTTTTTGATATAAAAATGTTTTAGGGAAATGTACAGGGTGCTCGGGTGAGTAGAGAAAAACCTCGACTTTTTAAAAAAAGTTGTAAAAAAAAAAAATTTTTTTTGTTCCTCCATTTTGGTGACCATACATTTTTTTATATTTCGAGGGTGTATTTAGAGTGTCTGACAGATTATAAAAAAATATAAAAAAAATAAAAAAACAAAATGGCGGCCGAGTTGCAGTGAAGCAAAGTTTAGGGCGTGTCAGACCCGACTTGAGGTGAATTGATCTCCCGGAAGGGGGGGAGGTGGGGGGATGTTGTTTTTTGTAAACGGTGGGGCACATGATGAAATTTAAGGGAAAATTCCAAAAAATGATTTTTTTTTAATTGCGGGGGGAGGGGAGATTTTTTTATAAAAACGTGTTTTTTCGGCGATTTTCAAAGCGTTTTTTTATTGTGTTCGAGGCATTTGACAGTTTTGACTTGTATGGAGCGGTTGTGTAGTTTGACGAGTAGAGTTGCCATGTGAAAAAAAATTCCCCATTTTTAGGGTAAATTTCGAGATTTTCCCCAAAAACATGAAAAGTAGAAATGGCCACTTTTGATTTTAAAATTTGATGCAGTTTTGTCGGAAAGACCCGCACTAATGACATTTGACCATTTTTATTACTTTCGACTGGCAACCCTGGGCGATAGGCGAGATTATATTTTTTCGGATTTTTTTACGTCGACCCAACTTGAGGTGAATTGATCTCCCAGAAGGGAGGCAGGTGGGGTGATGATTTTTTTTGTACACGGTCTGTTGTATGGTGCAATTTATGGGAAAATTCCGAAAAGTTGAAAAAACAAAATGGCGGACTGCTTTGGCGGCCATTTTGTAAAAGTGGCTTTTTTTCACGATTTTTGATTGGTTTTTTCACATGTTTAGAGTGGTTGGGGAGATTTGTCTTGTATGGCGCATTTGTGTAGTTTGTTGGGTAGACTATACCAGGTAAATAAAAATTCCCCATTTTTTGGGTAAATTTTGAGATTTTCCCCAAAAACATAAAAAATAGAAATAACCGTTTTGGATTTAAAAAATGATGCAGTTTAGTCAGAAAGGCTCATACTAATGACATTTGACTATTTTTATCACTTTCGGCTGGCAACCCTGAGAAATACGGGAGATTATATTTTTGAAAAAGTTCGACGTCGATTCAAGTTGAGGTGAATTGATCTCCCAGAAGAGGAGGAGGTGGGGTGATGATTTTCTTTGTACATGGTTGGATATATGGTGAAATTAATAGGAAAATTCCGAAAAGTGAAAAAATCAAAATGGCGGATGAAGTGGCAGCCATTTTGTAAAAGAGAAATTTTACATGTTTTAAGGCTATTTGACCTGTATTGAGTGGTCTGACAGTTTTGACTTGTGGAGCGCGTTTGTGTAGGTGGATGCATTTAGTTTTCTTATGAAATAAAAACTCCCCATTTTTAGGGAAAAAACCAAAATTTTCCCTAAAAACATGCGAAATTATACATAAATATGCAATTTTGTCGTTTTGTGATGGTCTGAGGAGATTCGAATGTATGGCGCGTTTGTGTAGTTAAATGCATACAATTTTAATTTAAAATAAAAACTCCCCACTTATGGGGAAAAAAATCAAAATTTCCCTAAAAACGTATAAAAAATTACCAACATTAGCAATTTTACCCCGTTGAAGTGGTCAGACAGATTTATGGTATATGGCGCATTTGTGTAGATAAATACAAACAATAATTATTTTAAATAAAAACTCCCCACTTGTAGGGAAAAAAAACAAAATTTCCCTAAAAATGTAGAAAAAATTACCAACATTAGCAATTTTACCCCTTTGAAGTGGTCAGACAGATTTGTGGTATATCGCGCATTTGTGTAGATAAATACAAACAATAATTATTTAAAATAAAAACTCCCCACTTGTAGGGAAAAAATCAAAATTTCCCTAAAAACGTAGAAAAAATTACCAACATTAGCAATTTTACCCCTTTGAAGTGGTCAGACAGATTTGTGGCATATGGCGCATTTGTGTAGATAAATACAAAGAATTATTTTTTAAAATAAAAACTCCCCACTTTTAGGGGAAAAAATATTTTCCCTAAAAACATACAAAATGTAAATCAATTTTACCACACACTTAAGTGCCGAGCGTAGCGAGGCCATAGTCCTTCTACAACCTATACCAAAATAAAACCAGCCGAGCGGAGCGAGGCATCCGACAAGTTACCTTGCCATAAAAAAAAGAATTCCGAGCTAAGCGAGGCATTACGTATCATAATTATTAATACCAATAAAGAAAATCTTCGGGAAAAGTCCCCTTTAAGAAGTGGAAAGCCGAGCGAAGCGAGGCAAAACAACCTAGACCTCAATCCAAAACCTAGAGAGCCGAGCGGAGCGAGGCAAAACTACTGAAATCAACAACCGAAACCCGAAGAGCCGAGCGAAGCGAGGCTAAAGCGCAATAAACATCAAATTCGTATGTTACTGCAAAGCCGAGCGAAGCGAGGTAAAACGATCAAAACTATCATTCCGAGACCTAGAGAGGAGCCGAGCGAAGCGAGGCTAAACTTCTTTAATCACCAACTGCCTGTTGAACTGGAGAGCCGAGCGCAGCGAGGCAAAACAATCCAAGCCATCATACCACAAACTTTGGAGAGCCGAGCGCAGCGAGGCAAAACATTTCAAAACATTATACCACAACCACTAAAGAGCCGAGCGCAGCGAGGCAATACAACTTAAGTATACCCTTATCGTAAAAATATAAGGACCGAACGAAGCGAGGCAAAACCATTCAACTCACCAAAACCCAAACCCTGAAGGGAGCAACAATACTCAAACCCTCATCAACAAAACTTATCTGAGAGCTGAATGCCGCAAATAATACCAAAGAATCCAATATTTGTATACAAAAGATATCGCCTCGATACTAGGTAAAGTTCATGAAAAAAAAAGTTCATATAGGTAGGTAGTTTCTCTACTAAAAAACTCAGGAGTATAAGTGAATAATCGAGACGCTAGAAAAACGCGCGAATGGCGGTGACTCAGATTTATAAGGTGTTATGTTATTATTAAAGAAGCCAACGTTTGTATACAAAAATATGTCGGCTAGATAAACTATAGGTAAAGGTATTATAGTTATAATGGCTAAATTTTTTAAGGGAAATCAGTATCAGTTAAAGCCAGTATTTCTTCAATATGATTGGAATATTAATGCGAAGAAAAACACCAGAAAGAGTCGCTGCGTTATTGTAAAGCTGACCGATACTTATACTGAAAAAAAAACAGTTTTTAAAATAAAAGCAAAAGCATCAATACCCACGTGATAACGAAATTCATACGGAAAATACAGTTTTGAAGGCAAAACTTAACACAAGAAAGATTTGCTACAGTATTTTCAAGTCAATACCCTGCTAAAACCGAAATTCATACTGAAAACTGTGCCCCCCTTTGAAACAAAATCATCAGAACCCCTTTTATAACGAAATACATACAGAAAACAGTTTTTAATCCAAAACAAAACACAACAAAGAATTGCTACGGTTTGTTCAAGTCAATACCCTGCTGAAACCAAAATTCATACTGAAAACTGTAATCCCACCTGAAAAAAAATCATCAGTACCCCTTTAATAAAGAAATTCATAGTGAAAACAGCTTTGATGGCATAACGAAACGCAAGAAGGATTTGCTACGGTATGGTCAAGTCAATCCCCTGCTGAAACCGAAATTCATACTGAAAACTAATCCCACCTAAAATAAATCATCAGTACCCCTTTAATAAAGACATTCAAAGTGAAAACAATTTTTAAGGCGTAATAAAACGCAAGAAAGATTTGCTACGATATGTTCAAGTCAATACCCTGCTGAAACCGAACCAAAAGCATCAGAGCACCGCGCGGCTGCTTGCAGCCCGCGCCACAACGCGACCTCTAGTTATAATATATAAAGCTGGATTACCACTGACTGACTGACTGACATAGTAGTTCTCCCAGAAGGAGCCATTTTTTGATATGAAAATGTTTTAGGGAAATGTACAGGGTGCTCGGGTGAGTAGAGAAAAACCTCGACTTTTTAAAAAAAGTTGTAAAAAAAAAAAATTTTTTTTGCTCCTCTGTTTTGGTGACCATACATTTTTTCATATTTTGAGGGTGTTTTTGGAGTGTCTGACAGATTATAAAAAAAATATAAAAAAATAAAAAAACAAAATGGCGGCCGAGTTGCAGTCAAGTAAAGTTTAGGGCGTGTCAGACCCGACTTGAGGTGAATTGATCTCCCGGAAGGGGGGGAGGTGGGGGGATGGTTTTTTTTGTAAACGGTGGGGCACATGATGGAATTTAAGGGAAAATTCAAAAAAATTGTTTTTTTTTTAATTGCGGGGGAGGGGAGATTTTTTTATAAAAACGTGTTTTTTCGGGGATTTTCAAAGCATTTTTTTATTGTGTTCGAGGCATTTGACAGGTTTGACTTGTATGGAGCGGTTGTGTAGGTTGACGAGTAGAGTTGCCATGTGAAAGAATTTTCCCCATTTTTAGGGTAAATTTCGAGATTTTCCACAAAAACATGAAAAGTAGAAATGGCCACTTTTGATTTTAAAATTTGATGCAGTTTTGTCGGAAAGACCTGTACTAATGACATTTGACCATTTTTATTACTTTCGACTGGCAACCCTGCGCGATAGGCGAGATTATATTTTTTCGGATTTTTTTACGTCGACCCAACTTGAGGTGAATTGATCTCCCAGAAGGGAGGCAGGTGGGGTGATGATTTTTTTTGTACATGACCAGTTGTATGGTGCAGTTTATGGGAAAATTCCGAAAAGTTGAAAAAACAAAATGGCGGACTGCTTTGGCGGCCATTTTGTAAAAGTGACTTTTTTTCACGATTTTTGATTGATTTTTTCACGTGTTTTGAGTGGTAGGAGAGATTTGTCTTGTATAGCGCATTTGTGTAGTTTGTTGGGTAGACTATACCAGTTAAATAAAATTTCCCCATTTTTAGGGAAAATTTTGAGATTTTCCCCAAAAACCTGAAAAATAGAAATAACCGTTTTGGATTTTAAACAGTGATGCAGTTTAGTCAGAAAGGCTCATACTAATGACATTTGACTATTTTTATTACTTTCGGCTGGCAACCCTGAGAAATACGGGAGATTATTTTTTTGAAAAAGTTCGACGTCGATTCAATTTGAGGTGAATTGATCTCCCAGAAGGGGGGAAAGTGGGGTGATGTCTTTCTTTTTACATGGTTGGATATATGGTGAAATTCATGGGAAAATTCCGAAAACTGCAAAAATCAAAATGGCGGATGAAGTGGCAGCCATTTTGTAAAAGATAAATTTTACATGTTTTAAGGCTATTTCACCTGTATTGAGTGGTCTGACAGTTTTGACTTGTAGAGCGCGTTTGTGTGTTTAGGTACGCTAAATTTTTCTATAAAATAAAAACTCCCCATTTTTAAGGAAAAAAAACAAAATTTCCCTAAGAACATGGGAAATTTTACATAAATATGAAATTTTATCCTTTTAAGATGGTCTGAGGGGATTTGAATGTACAGCGCGTTTATGTAGTTAAATGTAAATAATTTTAATTTAAAATAAAAACTCCCCACTTGTAGGGAAAAAAATCAAAATTTCCCTAAAAACATGGGTAAATTCACATAAATATGCAATTTCATCCCTTTGAGATGGTCTGATGGGTTATGAATGTATAGCGCGATTGTGTAGTTAAATGTATAGAATTTTAATTTAAAATAAAAACTCCCCACTTGTAGGGAAAAAAATCATAATTTCCCTAAAAACATGGGAAATTTTACATAAATATGCAATTTTATCCCTTTGAGATGGTCTGAGGGGTTTCGAATGTATAGCGTGTTTGTGTAGTTAAATGCATACAATTTTACATTTAAATAAAAACTCCCCACTTAAAGGGAAAAAAATCAAATTTTCCCTAAAAACGTAGAAAAAATTACCAACATTAGCAATTTTACCCCGTTGAAGTGGTCAGACAGATTTATGGTATATGGCGCATTTGTGTAGATAAATACAAAAAATTATTTTTTAAAATAAAAACTCCCCACTTGTACGGAAAAAATCAAAATTTCCCTAAAAACGTAGAAAAAATTACCAACATTAGCAATTTCACCCCTTTGAAGTGGTCAGACAGATTTGTGGTATATGGCGCTTTTGTGTAGATAAATACAAATAATTATTTTTTTAAATAAAATCCCCCCACTTTTAGACAAGAAATTATTTTCCCCAAAAATATAGGTACAAAATGTAAATCAACTTTACTACAGTGTAAGTGCCGAGCGCAGCGAGGCCTTAGTCCTTCTACAAGCTATAACAAAATAAAACCATCCGAGCGCAGCGAGGCATCCGACAAGTAACCCTGCCATAAAGAAAAGAAATCCGAGCGAAGCGAGGCATTAGGTATCATAATTATTAATATCAATAAAGAAAAACTACGGGAAAGGTCCCGTTTACGAAGTGGAAAGCCGAGCGAAGCGAGGCAAAACAACATAAACCATCAATCCAAAACCTAGAGAGCCGAGCGGAGCGAGGCAAAACTACTGAAACCAACATCCGAAAACCCGTCGAGCCGAGCGAAGCGAGGCTAAAGCACAATAAACAGCAAGTGCCTATGTAACTGCAGAGCCGAGCGAAGCGAGGCAAAACAACCGAGACTACCATTCCGAGGCCTGGAGAGGAGCCGAGCGAAGCGAGGCTAAACTACTTTAATCACCCACTGCCTGTTTAACTGGAGAGCCGAGCGCAGCGAGGCAAAACAATCCAAACCATCATACCACAAACCTTGGAGAGCCGAGCGTAGCGAGGCAAAACATTTCAAAACATCATACCACAACCACTGAAGAGCCGAGCGCAGCCAGGCAATACAACTCAAGTATTACCTAACCGTAAAAGAGGAGCCGAGCCAATCTAGGCAAAACAATGCGAACCATCATACTGCAAACCCTGGAGAGCCGAGCGAAGCGAGGCAAGACTACTCAAACCCTCGTCAACACAACTACGTATATAACCTGAGAGCCGATTGTGTTTAAGAAATAACTTGAATGAATAAAAAAGAAAGACAAAGTCTAAGTTTGGCCGCGTTTATAGTTCCATATACGTGTGCAACCAATTATGAATTAAATTTCAGTAAAGCATAGTTCTATAATGTTAAAAAACGCACTTTATCCTACTTATACTTACTGTGTCTTAAACAGCAAACCCACATAAGTAATTAATGAATAAAAAAAAGCCTGTAAATTTCGTTGCTATGAAAAAGTTTCTTTTCAGGACAGAAAAAACTTATAATCGAGACGCTAGAAAAACGCGCGAATGAAGGTGACTCAGATTTATGAGATATTAAAGAATGTCCATATAGATCAGTTTCTCTACGGTATTTGTGAGACAATCCGTATATTAAAAATAGTTTTCACGGCAAATATTAACATTCCTGTGGAGTTTTAAAAAACTCTACAGGAATTGGCGTCGTATGGGGTTGGCATTTTGTGAGTGGAACTTATTCATTGCCCGGGAGTGTACAACGGATATTTCTTGAATTTGTAAGTTGTGAGTGTATTATGAGAAAATCAATACCCATCTTCTACCAAATTACATACTGAAATTAGATTTCAAGGGAAAACTAAACCCCATAAAATATTCGATACGTTATAGTCAAGTGAATAACCGTATCTCACCAAAATTCATACTGAAAACCGTATCCCACCTAAAACAAAATCATCAGTACGCCTGTTATAATGAAAATCATAGTGAAAACAGTTTTGAAGGCATAACAAAACGCAAGAAATATTTGCTACGGTATGTTCAAGTCAATACCCTGCTGAAACTGAAATTCATACTGACAACTGTTTCCCACGTCAAACAAAATCGTTAGTACCTACCCCTTTGATTTAAAAAAATCACAGTGAACACAGTTTTGAAGGCGTAACAAAACACAAGAAAGATTTGCTACGGTATGTTCAAGTCAATACCCTGCTGAAACTGAAATTCATACTGACAACTGTTTCCCACGTCAAACAAAATCGTTAGTACCTACCCCTTTAATTTAAAAAAATCATAGTCAACACAGTTTTGAAGACGTAACAAAACGCAAGAAAGATTTGCTACGGTATATTCAAGTCAATACCCTGCTGAAACTGAAATTCATACTGAAAACATTTTCGCACCCAAACCAAAAGCATCAAAGCACCGCGCGGCTGCTTGCAGCCCGCGCCACAACGCGACCTCTAGTTATTATAATATAGCTACCTATATTTACTAAATTTATTGTTAACCTTAAACTAAACTAAACTGTATTATTATTCTTTAAGTGTAAACGTAGCTATGTACCTAGTGTGAATTAATGTAATATTAGTGTATCTTTTTATGGAACTCCAGGTCTATTTACAAAAA
Organism: Plutella xylostella; assembly: GCF_932276165.1. Classification (NCBI taxonomy): domain Eukaryota; kingdom Metazoa; phylum Arthropoda; class Insecta; order Lepidoptera; family Plutellidae; genus Plutella; species Plutella xylostella. Next base: position 173,529 of record NC_063984.1, on the reverse strand, counting down.
TGTTTGTTAAATTATTAGTAAGTGACTGTTTGTTTCCTGAATAAAATAAATAAATAAATAAATAAAATAAATGATGCTAGGTATATAAATTATGTATGTAAATATATTGTAGGTAGTATGTTTTGGTATATTAAATATTTATGGTATATTCTTTATTCCTGCTACACTTTACCCTTTACATCTAAATATCCTTCCACCCAAAGGTTGTCTGGAAGAAATCGCTTTTAGCGATAAGACCGCCATTTGTACATATGTGTTAGATTAAGTTTTGTATTGTTGTCTATATTTTTGTGTGCAAATAAAGAATATCTTATCTTATCTTATCTTATCTTATAAGCATCTTAAAATTTTTACCTATTGGGAGATCTTCTTGGTTGCCTAATACGTCTTTTTTGTTCTATGATTTAGGCCGTTTTAATGAATATAATAATTATGATCAGTAGGTAAAGTATAGGATGTTATTTAGACGTTATTGACTTCTAATAAGAGCTAAGTAAATTCCCTGTTTGTACCGAGGAAGGCCGGGGTCACCCTTTGATCTGCAGTGTTGTTCTAAGTGACGCTTCGCGAACAAAATATTAATATTTTTTCTTTTGTATTTCTTTGCTAGACGAAGCAAAAGATTTTTTGATAACACTCAGAAACTGAGACGAGTCGAGAAAAAATATTAGATATCATAGAAATAACGACAAGCTAAGGGCGCGAAAAGGTTCATTTTACTTGAATCATTCATTCTCATTCCTTTGTGACATTTTTGTGCCGTTGAAATTTGAGACTTTTTTTTATTTTTAAAATATTCGTACCTTTAAATCTTCAAATATATTTCGGCGATGGCGGCGGCGACGGCTGGTGGCCCCCAATCGGCCATATCTTCCACCACCGTACAATTAAACAACACATTAGCAATCAACAGCAACGGGTATTTATCTGCCAAACATCTGTCAGATCCATACAAGGTATGTCAGATATTGATAATGTGGTGTAGTGGTGAAGTAGCTGGCTCGTCGAGCCGGTCCTCGCGGGGCACGAGTGTGTTGCAGCAGCTCGTCGCTAGGTGGCAGCACCCCCGGCCGCGGGGGCGGGCTCGCCTCTTCAATTACCTCATACAATTTTTCTCTTCCAACTTGGAATCTATCTGAGTGTCTTTAAGTACTCCCAGCTATACTCCCGCGATGCACTTCTGCACTGCTGTAGTGCACTCCTGATTATTATTTGAAATAGAGCGGTATTAAAGTCAGAGTTTCTAAAACAAACACTTACTTATTTCTGTGTTCAATAAAAATTATGAGCAATGTGCCAGCGTGAGTAAAAGTGTACGAAAGGAATGTTGAGAATAGCTTAGTTTATGGTAGGTATACCAACATACCTATTTGTTTCATGTTGTATATTGTGGGTTATACCGTAACGTTTAAGAAAAGAATAAAAAAATTAACTTAAGGATAAAATGAATGAATCTACAAGAAGAGTTAACTAAATATTCCATAGGTACCTTTTTTTTTTTTTTTTTATAAATGATTATCACTCCACAGACTTTATGTCCGTGCCTTTTGAAGAGTGGTAATTTTTATGAGATAGTTTTTAATTCTTTTATCTACTTTCTACTCGGTAAGGAAGTTTAGTTTATATATATTATCTTTTATATATATTTATTTTGTCTTTAGTTTATATATTCTTTCTTTTATATATATATTGTTCTTTTTCTCTTTTTTTTTTCACTGCTGGGGGAAAATCCACATGGACACCTGGGAAGAGGACCCAGGTAGTGTCGGGCGTTAACCGACTAAAAACCCCCAGCCGTGTATCTCATTATACAAGAAATGTCTTTTTTTTTTTTTTTTCTTTTCTTTTTTTTTTTTCCTTTTTTTTTATTAATGGTTTTCAGAGTCACACTTACATTAGTAATGGCAACAAACTTAAGAAGGACAGGGCCAATGCCAGCTTTCTTCGGAGAACTTAGTAGACACCTGGCAATGGCTCGGCCCCTCAGTCGTTATAGGTCATGTTTTGCCTGATGTTAGTGTGTGACTCTGTTCTTAAAGATAACTTATTTTAATTGTTAGTTTTTATAATAATTATATAATAATCAATTTGGCCTATATTTTGCGCTCTTAACCAAAATTATATTTTATTAGGTACCTTTAAACGAATATAAATACATAATTTATATCTCCCCGCTAGCCCACGATTTCGGCAGAACGGTAGAGCCCACTGAGACGGATGGGCGCTCGCCACTACACGCGGCGTAAATTTTTAGTAATTTTTCAGGCTATTTGTTGTCGGGTGCCGCGGAGACTGCGTGCTGCAGATAACGCGTTATGGATGGGAGTCGGTCCGCGGAGGCTCGACGGGAGACGCCACCATCTATTACCTACAATATTAATATTGAAACGCAGAGATGCGGCAACTCAATGTAATGTGATCAATTTCTTACCACGATGTATCTGATCGGCTTAAGATTGTATGCGCAAACAGCCAGCAGGCCCAGCAGTAGGGGATTGTCGGCTGATGCTCGTCTAGTAGGAGAAGTACCATGTTCAATACATTATCTGCTAACTTATCCGAATCCGATCATTTGAGTTGATAGGTAGTTTCATAAGGGTACAATTTAAATCGTCACCAAAAAAACTTTTTGTATGCTAAGGTTTAGCACCAATAAAATTGATTAGGACCATATTAATTAAACTTAAACCAAAACCGAGATACCCAAACAATAACGTTTACGTTCCAAAATAAATAAACACGCCCCAAAATTATTGTAAGTTTACAATAGAAAATCTTTTTCGTCGCCAAAACGGATAAATCATCACCAAATTATCCTACCCAAAAACACACACAGATAGACAGATAGGTAGGTAGATAGATAGATTCTACATGTATGCATACGACCACTCGCTTTTCGCTGTACATGTATTATATATGTATTTACGTGATAGGTCGCACCTTATCGTAGTTTTAACGAGTTCAATGCACTTACACACATAGGGTACATCTAGATATGCAGGTTTCCTCACGATGTTTTCCGTCACCGTAAAAGTCCGTGACACTTACCTATCATCATCATCATCAGCCAATAATCATCCACTGCTGGACATAGGCCTCTCCCAAGGAGCGCCACAACACTCGGTCCTCGGCCTTCCTCATCCAACCACTACCGGCTACCCGCCTAAGGTCGTCACGCCACGCCCACGCTGCGTTTGCCTGTTCGTGGTCTCCACTCGAGAACTCGTCTACCCCAACGGTTATCGGTTCTTCGGCAGATATGACCAGCCCACTGCCACTTCAGCTTGCATATTTTGACAGCTATGTCGGTAACCTTAGTCCTCTGACGGATAATCTCATTTCTGATACGATCCATCAGAGAAACCCCAAGCACCAATTGTATTTAAATTCCTTATTTCTATAGAATTTATGGGTACATGGCAGAATTCAAACCCTCGGCTACACGAATGGGAGTCGAGATGGCGTAACGGATAGATTTTACTAGGTACATGCTAATGATTTAATTAATTCATAAAGCAATTAACAAGTGACTTTGTTTTGGGGTAAGCTATTTATATATTGGTATAAACTTAATTTTTTAGATTTACTTTTACTTTTTTTGCTTAGAAAGGATTATTAAAATGATACTGATAAAATAATATATTGGTTACATCTATTTAGCGATGATATACTTTATTTGGTTTGAAACAAATTTTAATGGTGTTAATATAGTTTTACAGTGTGCAGTAAAAATAATTTGGTTCAGTTCAAAAATATTATAGGAAGCATGATTTGGTGATGACACATGTTGATTGCAAAGTAATTGTTATTACCAATGAGTAAATAACAAAATAATAATTTAATTGTATTTTATTTTAACAATTACCTACGTGACGAAGCTGTCGCCGAATAAACACACGCACCTCCTGTCACACTTTGCGGGTGGCCGATACGCGGTGTCTGGATCTCAAAGGGGAAATCTTACCAAGGGGAAAAGGAGACCTTAAACTCTGATCGATGGCAATAAGGACGAGTGGCTCAAACAAATATTTTAAATGGCAACCTACGTGACAGAATGTAACTACTAAAACATTAGGTAGTAAGAGACAAATTTTCCACATTTTTTAAAAATATTTCTGAAATCATTTAAAAATATATATTTTGTTTTACTAAATAGGTAATATCTTCTGGAGTTTAAATAATTTTTTTTATTTTATGTCGTCATATATATTTTTTGTAACATTATCGAATATGCGCAGGATGAAGTGGCGGGAGACAGCCAAGATTCGTATGAAATACACCTCTGTCACGCGGATTTACCACTCTGTAACGTAATTTTAAATACAAAAATATAAATTTTTATTTTTGTAAACGTGCACAGCCGTTGTGTTTTTAGTACAGTGCACGCTGAAATATAAATAAATAAATAAATATTTGAAAAACTCATGATTTTTTCTTCACAACTGATGGAGACTAAGTTATGTAGGTTAAAAAGAAGAACTGCCCTTTTACCAACAGTATTACAAATATTTACGGAAGGAATGATATAGCTGCGAAATAGAAGTATGTATAAGTACTTTATGTTTTTAAATTGGCTAACTTTACATGTTTCAGGCAAAGCGGGAATTCGGGAAAACGTAAAAATGCAACAATACCGTGCAGCTGAAATATGCGAAGTTTAAGTGCACAAATCACACAAGTTGTCGCAGAGTGCGCTCGCGGCGGCGCGGCGGTGGTGACGTGGGAGGGTCAAGGATTTATTTAAATTGTTTGGGCACATCTTAGTTAAATAACAGCTGATAGATAGGTTTCACTTATATGTCTACACTATGAACCTATTTTTTTCTTGTACTTCTCTTAATTTTTTTCTTTAAAATGCGTAGTTATCGTGGCGTGTTATGCTTCTTGCATAGAGGTATGGTGCGGTTGGAAGTTTCATTTCATGCGGAAAATAGGTGATTTGTCTGTAGCTAAACTAGCGAGTTCACCAGCAGGGGTAGCCTACCCCGCGCCCCGGGCAGGGGAAGTTATTCGTAGTTTACATAAAAATCTGCTATTTATTTTAATTTAGGTCCATAGCGTGAAACTTTGTTATTATGTTAAGTAAGCAGTGGGTGAGTGGACACTCATGATAATTATACATACGTAGTTCGAAAAACTTACACAATTGAATGATTGAATCATCGTGTCGTGTATCCAGAAAATATTATTCCAGGTGAACATCATCTCACTTAAGCATATCTATATACCTTATATAGGTCCTACCTAATTACTAATGAAATGAATTACCCGCAAGTGAGGCTTCACAAAGTATTCCATCGCTGGGTAGTAGGTACTGTTTGAAAGTGAGAATTATGAGCCTTTGAGTGAGAAGTGTATCGGATTGAGGGAGGCTGCCTTTGACTAACATTTCCTCTTTGATATCTCCGACAGTAATTCTTAATTTCAGCGCTGCTAATTAGATCCTCGGTGGTCTATTGGGTGAGCTCGCTGCTTCGTATTTCAATTAATTATATTAACAAACTAAAGTTGAATTTCTCGACTTATTGAATTATGTAATCCATAAACGTTATTTGGAATTACATAACTCATTACGTTTCCATGCGTTAGGTACGGATCAAGCATATATAAGTCCAACAGAGGGAAGTGTTACAACATTCATACTTTCACAGGGTTGGAGCTTATTGAGTGTAATTATACATTTATGCACCGATTGCCATTAGTGACTTTGTAAAGTTTAAAGCTGTTATAAGTTGGAGTGGTAACAACGCCACTAGAGGTGTCGAAACGCAGAATGTATGTATGTATGTATTATGATTTAGTTTCAATAAGTGTGGGTATATTATCTTTCTCGTATAAGCATCAAAGTGATTTCAAGCTTCAGTCAAGAGACAAACTGATCAAATATCAGATGTAGTTTTGGGAAAGGCCTGTATGAGGAGGAGCACTGAGAATGACTGAGCTACCTATGTACCTATCATTTCTGGGTATTTACTGGGTAGGTGACAAAGTCGATCAATTCTTGGTAAGTAATGCGTAAGTATAAATTTTCGGTATAGTTGTCGGTATGAACTTATATTGTATTGTATACCAATTAAAGGGTAATCTATTATGTTTCAATCTGTCTTGTGAGATTTAGCAGCACCGCTGTGCAGCGAGTGGGAGCGATCGAGTGCGATGACCGGCGCTAAACTAAACATGCAGTTTGCAGTAGGAAATAGCCGACACTCGGCCACTCCCCCCCGCACTCCCCGCCGCCCCCGCCGGAGCCGGGAATATTTATCACAAGCTCGCCGGCGACATTCAAAGAAGTTTAAAAGTTCAGCTGATACAAGCCCGGCGCGCTGACCGATGCTATAGGTCATATCAATAAAGTTCAAATAAAATAGTAACATTTTACAAAAGAAAAAAGTGCCACGTTAGTGTACATTTCCACCCTAAAACGCAACTCATTCTCGGATTAACTCATCAGGTTGTCGCGAGTGGAGCTTTCAAAATATAATATCCTCGCTTCACCATCTTTACTGTGAGATGGAGCGGCTTGTTAGCTCCCGCCCTAACGAGCAGCCAGGTGCACTGATAATGCACTTACACACTAACCAACCCGCTCTCGCCGCAATTACAAGCGAAAACCGACCCTAAGCTAACTACACAAGGGTGGATTAAAACATCGCGGGGAGGCAGCCTTTATGAGGCTTGAAGAAGACTCGCTGCTAAGTGGCAAGATTCTCCGCGGCCGAGAATGTGAAACTAAATTTGAATAAGCGTTTTATGATTTACTTAGTTTGTCAAGAATGTGTTGGGAAACTTTATTTTGCCTATAAGTCGAAGTAGATTCGATAGTCTTAAAATAAGTCATCTAAAATTGATGGTGCTCGCATTTTAACCCCGATACTTAGCTGAATAAGACATTTTAATCCATCAATTGGAATATAATCGCGGACTTATTATCTCTTAATCTGAGGAAGGGTGCTCGTGGCTCGCAGTATCCACAGCTCGGCTCGGCTGGATCACCAACTTTAATTGGCTCCCATTAACCCTTGCCAATTCGGCTTCAAGATAAGGGCTCCGCGGGGTTGCCAGCAAAAATGTTCGCGAATTCCTCACAAACTCAGCGGATGCAAATAGTTACATGTTGGCTCAGTTGTAAGTATGCTTTGGGAAAAGACAGCTGGACATGACGTTCAGTTATTTTTCTTAGTAAGGCTCAAGTGCAGTCTGAGAAGATGAATTGGCTGTCTCATGCGTCAGCTATCTGAGAACCTATAATGATGAATGGAAGAGACTACGATCAGATGACATCAACATCAACAGATGCATATTCTCATAACTGCCTCATTCGCTCGTGCTGTTCCTGAGTCAGGGCAACTCCCGCGGCGGGCGCGGCGCTCTGTCGATTCTTTAAAGTAGTTCGATCGCCTCCGGCTCCGGCAGACAATCTGAGCAATTATCTGAGGCTTAGAGTACAGTCGGCGGGCGGCGGCGGCGGCGGCGGGGAGTACAGTCGGCGGGTGATCGATGTCGGGCAGCTTGTTGCTGCGAGCTGCTGGAACAGCCGCCGACCTCTATTGATGGAGTGTTTTAACTTTTACAAACTTAAGAATGAGTTAATTATAATTGGTATTTCTTTAAAATACTGCATTTTATTGTTTTCAATGAAACAAAGAGCGAGAAACTCTATTACTAGATACCTAGTCTATGGTACCCTAAATTTAGAGACGCGCGAGCTGCGCTACCAGCTTACCCACATGTAAAAGTGAGAATAAAAATAAATTGTCTTTATAATATAATATCTATACATGTATACTTACCAAATTAATTAGGATAATCAGGTAAGTATAAATTTATCGTTAAGTGAATGATGGAATCGTGAACCTCACTTCCAGAAGGCGCATGTCTGTACTGCGATGTGAACTCAGCAGAGCAACGAGTCGCCGCCAGGAATAACAACCAACAAGCGGCATTGGCATCACGGATGTGGATGTGGCACTTGTAATAAAAAAAGTATGAAAATAAATAATTTGTATTAAATTAAACTTAATTCATTTTTGTTTTGAATCCACATAAACAGGTATGCGAAGGTACCTACACCCTAGTCGGTCAACGGCACGACCTATCCTATTCTAAATGGAATTAAGGATTTCTGCTTAAAATCACTCACAAAAGTGAAAAGCTTGTTTCGTTATTTACTTACCTAAAAGGTGTGAATAAATAGCATTGGCGTGTCCAATTTTATTACTTAAAAGTTGGTTGCCGTAAACGCACTTAATTTGACGATTGTTGGAGAAAACTCAAACAAAAGGAGTCGACATCAAAGAGCTCATTAGCTACAGCCTCCTGAGCCCCGCGCCCTGCACCCCGCACCCCGCACCCCGCAGACACCATACACTCACACATCCAGTTATGAATATCCATAAAATATTCAAACTGTAAAATTTCTTCAAACCTCTCTTCCCAACAAGACGGATGTAGGGCAATCGTAAATTTGTACAGCTCCGTGAACATAATATATTATTAAGAAGTTAATTTAATTATTACTTTTACTGGTGGTCGGCTCGACAGTAAGTCATCAACACACAGAGCGACGCATGTGGCGGTTGCGTGTGTCGCGGCTTTACCCACCACGTCGAACTCGCCGACAATCCGACGAATGCATACTTAATTAATTAATCCAGCGACAATTAGCCAAGTCACTTTATTTAGTTTGCCATTTAATCATAGACGGGACATCGCAAGTGCGACGACAGGGGAATGAACAATGTACAAATTAACAAGACAGGAAGGTGAAACCGTAACTCAACAATAATATTATTATCAAACTATACTGTAAGCATATCCAAATATCAATATTTCATACCTTTATTTTTTTTAAACAAAAATCAGTAATATTTCATTCAATACCTAATAATGAGTAGTATTATGGGAAACAATGCATCAATTGTGCTGATAATTAAACACCATAATTACACATTGACGTATGTAAATATTTCAAGATAAACCGATTGTGTCGCGCGGTGGACCCACGCTCCAACGAACGCGCGGATTTATATAATATAACTTATCAATTTGCAGTAATCCATTTATTGCATCCTTATTAAATGATAGTCCCTTTAAATAAATAAAAAAAGTATTTAACTTATGTCGTAGCAATATATTTTATGAAATAAACACATTTTACTACAAAATTGATATGAGCAGTCGTGGCCGAGCGGTTAAGGCGTCTGACTAGAAATCAGATTCCCTCTGGGAGCGTAGGTTCGAATCCTACCGACTGCGATATTTATTTTACAACTTTACCCAATACCTATGTAGAATTTAAAATCAGTTTCTTTGGAGACTATTCAACAAACTTGTAAGAATTCCAGTATAGGTTCATCTTTTGTGTCGATAATGTAAAATACCTCAACAGAGATTCATTAAAAGATAAATCCGAATGTGGTGACCTGCCTGCGTCCCGTGTGTCCGCTCTCGCGCCCAATTCTCTGCAGTGATTTGTCAAAACAAATGTTTACCCGTAATGAGTGAGTGATTAGTGGACTGATTGCGGGCGAGGGCAACGCCTGATTGTGCTATGTGCTGCACCGGACTATCTTCATACATGCCATAGTTAACGATATAGTCATGTGAAAACTAAAATACTATGAATAGAATAAAAGAAAACTTTCGCAGTCGGTAGGATTCGAACCTACGCTCCCAGAGGGAATCTGATTTCTAGTCAGACGCCTTAACCGCTCGGCCACGACTGCTATATGCATTAATAATGATATCACTATTGTATTTCATTTATATGCAAATACATTCTTGAAATACAATAGTCATAGAAGATCATAAACAGCTGGTAGGTAAGTATGTCTCATTAACGAGTTATTGTTCGTCAAATTATGTATTTCAGTCAACATTTTCATATGGGTCGATGATCGAATAGCGTAATACTTATGTAGTAACTCTTGCTGTTATATTCCATATCTGATCGGCACCATGTTTAATTTATATCATATTAGTAGCTATATTATGATATCCTACTATGAAAGTACGCTATTAAGATAATTTTAATTTTACGAACAATAAATTCTGCCTAGCGCCTCCAACCACGAGCTACCATGAGCCACGAGCCGCCGCCGCCGCCGCCGCCGCGGGAACAAACAGCGCCGCGCAGCAGCGGTCACTCAATTATACCAGATCCGTCGTGCCGGACGTCCGGCGCCGGCCGGACCGGACCGGCCTGTCGGGCCGAGTGTTCATTGAAGTAAGTGATTCCCACTAAAACAGGGGTTATTCAAACAAACCGTTAGATTCGATCCTTTTTGAGAGCATTTGAATGAAGGTCCGTTTGTTTAATTAAGTTATCCGTGAGGAGGTTGGTGCGGGGGTAACAGACCCAGACTACGGCCCGCCCGAGTACCGCCGCCGCCACCGAAGATGCGAGGCTCCGAAAACCGAAATCAGGTTCAAGTGCATTTTGTCCTTGTTCAAAAACATCTTTATCGGAAGTGTCGTCTATGGCAAAGGTTACTTGGCCTGAACCAATCATTATACCAAGATGCCCTTCTATCGCTCTCTTCCCACATCAACAAAAGGGAAAGAGTACGAATTGTTTTATTCTTTGACCGAAAACATAACCTTAGATTATGAGAAAGCTGTCGCATATGCTTTTCCTTATAAAAATTAGGAGCAAAGTGAGCGTTTTATTTTTACTAGAATAATGATACTTTAGTGGTCCTCCGAAGCAGCCATTGCTACATTAGACGAAGGTTGAAATTGTAATAATCTGTATAATGCTTCTTAACTGCTAAACTGCTCTCGTAAATAAAGTAGTAAATAGACCTGTTTCGTGCGCCCGTATCAAGGAACGCTTAGCGGCGCGGCCACGAGAGCGGCGGCGGCGGCGGTGGCGGCGGCGGCGGGGACTGGCAACAGACCATGCAACACAACACCACATAAAGCCTGAGAACATAAACAATATACTTTTATAACATGGTGCGTATAATATATGTATAGACTTATAATTTTAAGGTGCATATAATGTAATTAGATTTTTTGATATAACTAACATTATGACATTGCGATCTACGCGTTTTATCGGGACATGTCATAAGTACTTATACGATTTCCTTCTCCACTATAAGTATATACTTAAGTAATATATTTTTGCCACTTAGTCACCGAGTCCAAACTTGTCATGTACCACACCTATACTATCGGCTACATCACGGCTCAATTAAGACTGTTTCAATAATTCACTGCGAAACGATACATTTATGAAGTATTTATGAAATCGGTTATTTCCTGGGCCCACGGGCATCGTCCCTTATTTTAGTATTTGTACTTATTATTACGATCCTAGTTCCAACATTACGAAAGATTTAATGGCGCCGGCCTGGCTTACGGCGGCGGCCGAGTAACTAGTTTGCAGCGGAATTAATCTTTCACTGCAGTTTGATTGCTCGCTAAGCGACGAATTATAGGTGTTGTCAAGCTATAAACATGGCAAATTACTTTTGTTAATCGCACTTTATGAAGTCGTGAGCATGACTCAAAAGTACGCTCAAATAGTCAGATCTCACTTTCTCGTATATAAGTATTATTGCATTTTCCTACTGTTTTGTTCACAATGGATAGACATCCTAACATCGCCGCGTCCCTAGTAGTCCCTACATTAACCTACAGTCGAATCATTAAGCCAGACTAATCGCAGCTGGCCGCCGCCGCCGCCGCCGCCGCCACATCCACATTTGCCAAAGTTTTAATTGATTGAAGTCTCTTCACCGACCGCCACTTCGAAACTCAAATAAACAATCAAACGAACACCTGTCATATTTACACAATGAGTTTACATTTTCCGAACACAACATAATGAATGATAACAAGTAACAACACTGTTTACACGAATTGTCTATAATACATAATAACTAAACCAGTTAAAAAATAATATTTAAATTCATTATTACAAGTCATAGAAGACTTAAATAATAATAAAAAATGTAAGTAAATAATTTTAAATATATTAAACCGTGTGAGAAAAGTCATATTGTTAACCAAAGAGATAATTAATTAATTGGGCAATGGTTGCTTCAAAAAATTTCCATCAAAACTGAGCACGGAGATTAATTTATAAAAAATAAATACTTATCGCAGTCGGTAGGATTCGAACCTACGCTCCCAGAGGGAATCTGATTTCTAGTCAGACGCCTTAACCGCTCGGCCACGACTGCTACATACGTAAGTACGAATGTGAGGTACGAAATAAAAATGAAGAGATACAAAACAACTTTCACTCATAATACCTACATACTCGTATACGCAATCGATATTGGTGTTGTGTTTGTATTGACCTGTGCAGCGAGCACAGGATTCGATACTATTTTCGAATCTACATGAAGGGTCACTTTTACCAAACGCTAAACGTATTTAAATAAAATTTTAAATACATTTTGTACTAACTGACAGAAGTATGACAGGCTACTAAATACGTTTAGCGTTTGGTGAAATTCCACCTATTAACATATGGAAAAAACAAATATCACTTTTGGAACGAACTTTGCCTTACATTTTGACAGTGACAGTTGACGATACGCAACGTTAACGGAGGTTCGAAACTTGTGCTCGTGACTCTGATATTGGTGTTGTATTGACCTTCCAAACGCTGTTGGTGGGGTAACACTATTTTTTAAATTTGTCCTCTGAAATGGATATAAGTATAGATGTCGCAGGCATTTTGTAAGATCTCGCTGAACGCTCGCTGTTTTGTAATTTGCCGAAGGCATATTGATAACTCGTTTAATCGTTCTGATTTTGACGTTAATTGCAGTTTTAGGGTGACCATGTTAAAACATATATAAACATATATAAAATAGTTTGAACTTTGAAGAAATGGAAAAATCTGACTTTATTTCAGAATTTCAAGTAAGACTTTTTACTTTTGTTTTCTAAAGTTCCTTAGCAGGTACTACATAAGTTTAAATATTTAATAAAAAGATACATTTAAATAAAAAACGTAGTTATTTATACAGAATAATAAAACTAGGCATTTCCAGATTAAAACAAACACTGGACCCCGAATGCACAAAATTTTGGAAAACGCTAAACCCTTTACTAGACAATTTATGAAGCTCCAAATTAATATCCTGCATGTGTCCTCCGTACACCGCGATCTATGGATAATGTAGTAGCTTTTAGGTGCGGGATAACCTCAAAAAATTGTCGTTGGTCTACGGCCTTTTTACTGCTCCTGCACTATAATAAATGACTTTAAAGTCACAATTATTTGGTGAAAATGCTTCTACACTCGTAATATTTGCAGTGTTTTGAGTATTTATTGAGTCACAGAACCACAACATGACGCCATTTTTGTTGTGGTGAGCAACAGCGCCGCGCGTGGTAAGAACCAGAACCAAATCCTTCAATTTGCCGCGGCATTATGTAAACGGCGTATGGATTGTCAATGAAATGTTGTGGCATATTATAAAATGACACGGCAATATACATTTTGCCTTCGGCATATTAAAAAACAGCGAGCGTTTGTAAACTGACGACGCCGTATGTAAACGGCGAGATCTTACAAAATGCCTGCGGCATAGATAAAGACCAGACAAAAGAAGTTAAGAATGACCAGTGGTCAAGAATGAACTCCTGAGTACTCCATTTCGGCTTATACCTTATACCACACTCATTCTGATGGTTTCTGGGCAATTGTACCGGTGACAAAAAACATCTGGATGCCAGAATTAATGATGATGATGATGACAAGATGATTAAGGATGCTGTTTCCAGTGAAAATGTAATAAGTAATAATATTAGCTTCATTATTACTATGACTCTAATTACTTTCTTGTACAGATTATGTACAGGGTTAGTGTTCATCATCACCATCACGCTAAGAAAAAGAAAAATGCTTTGCCCATCCATAAAAAAATCTGAGCCGCTTTGTCAAAATGTTGTCAAATTAAATTCAAAAGTGCGTTGATTAAAACATATTTGTATTCATCAACGGCGCAACGAAACCTCCAAACACAACAATGGTAAATTTTTAACATGAGCACAAAAAGTTTGAGTATCAAATTTTAATTAAAAATACCGTTAAAACAGTGTAGTGTTTTAAAACGTACATATACGTAAATTCTTTATACCGAGTTCGCATAATATTCAGTTTACAAAAGTTTTAAAACCGCAGCCGGTAGGATTCGAACCTACGCTCCCAGAGGGAATCTGATTTCGAGTCAGACGCCTTAACCACTCGGCCACGACTGCATGACGCCTAAATGCAAATATTGGAGAGAGTTTCATTAAATTATAAAGTGAAAGTGTCCATATATTGAAGAACCTGCTACTCCGTATACTCGGCGCCTCGGACCTAGAACCACACTCAAACCGGTATTTTGGTTGCATCCCAGTAGCCAAACTGTACGCCGCCGCCTGAGATTGCGGCAGCGGCAGCGGGGCGGCGGCGGCGTGTCAGATTTTGAAGTAGTTATGGGGTCGGTAGACAGTATGCCGAGAGTTGACAGTTTCCTAGTGTTGTGCTCGTTATTTGCGTAAAAGCGTTATCATAATGAAAAGTAAGTAACCTGATGGTTGTAACTTGATGGTTATAATATAATTTCATAGGCGGATTTTACGAGTAGCAAGTGAACAGACACAATGGGTGATACTATTAACATTTGCAATAGACATAAAATGAACACCTTGTAAAATCGTATAATAGTAAAAAGCAATACGTACCTGGTGTGATGTTCCCCCGTGCTGATGCTCACGTGCACGCAGGTGGTAATAACTCAATCAGCGCCACACTCGCGATGGTATCACCGCGAGCCGCGCCGCCCAGCGACCCCGCGCGCGCGGCCGGGGCGGGAACTAATGCCGCTTCGTTAGTTAGTGCAATTTCCTCAGCCTTCGTCGAGGCGGCCGGCCCTCTGCCCTACTGCCGGAGCAGCCTTCACAGTTCACACACTGCATTAGGATTAGCACCTCTCACCCCGCCTCATGTATCTGTATAAAAGGCATTCTTTCTGATTGATCTATCTACCTATCACTATAAATGGGGGTAAGTTTTAGCTGCCAAATGTTATACTTTTTTTTAAAGTTTGGCAATAGGTGCCTACGAAAGTCTATGTGTCTGTACTGTAACCCAACAGTGTTCATCACAACTTCGTCCAATTTAACTTTCCTGTTTCCAATTTTACCTGTAAGGTGCTGAATATTGAAAAAGCGCCTCGGCGCTGCTTAGCATAGCAAACTGCAGCGCTAAATAAAATCCGGTTACTCCAGATACTTTCCACGTTTCATAAAAATAAAATAAAAAGAGACGTTAGGGTCAGGTAATCGATGAACCACTTTAAACTTCAAAGTTGTAGGAAATGGTACGTCCGCGGAATACCGAGCCACGAGCCGCGCCGCTATTCTGCAACAAGTCCTCCACCGCGATATGGGATGCGGTAGGCGAACGCTGCAATGTATGTGTGTACCTATATAAGTTCAGAATGTTGCAAAAGTGGTATCTGTATATACCTACACATCACAGACAACTTCAGTCAGTTTGCTAGAGGCTTGCAAAGTGGAACAGATTTCAGTGGGGAAAGTTAGCCTAGCGGGCCTCATTAGACCCTCTCGCTGATACTTTATTGATTTTTATTATTTTTCAGTGATATTCAAGGGTCAAAAGTAAAGAATTAAAAACTCGCTTGTTTTTCACCGATTTGTGAAGCTCATAATCAATTTATCAGACCTTTTGTAAGTTTTATAAATACGGTGGTATATATACATATTTATCAAACTTTATAATAATGGTACTTACGGCGTACTTATGGTCTTATGGAGAGAACATAAATTTGTCAGTTTACCTGACCCTTGCGCTAGCGTCAAGGGCTTCGTGTACAGAATAGCGCACTGGAGCCGCCGCCGCCGCCGCCGCCGCCGCCGCCGCTAGTTGCACGTGCATTGTTCACCTGCAGCGTTTTCACGAGATACACCCAATGAAATCTGTCAAAGAACTGATAGTAAGTGATGGGGTAAACGTGGTGTACATTACCTTACAAGACCGCGTAACGTGCCTATCGGTTAATTTAAAGATAAGTTTTTATGCCGCGGTTTGTGTAAGGTAGGTATAATTTATTGCTCTATGTGAAGTGAACTCGCCACTGCCGAATTAAAAAATTAAGTACCTATGATA
This sequence comes from Plutella xylostella, assembly GCF_932276165.1. NCBI lineage: Eukaryota > Metazoa > Arthropoda > Insecta > Lepidoptera > Plutellidae > Plutella > Plutella xylostella. Next base: position 157,385 of record NC_063984.1, on the reverse strand, counting down.
AATGTGATAAGTACTGAAAAACAGAACGGATGAGAAGCAAAAATAGGGTTTGTTAATTATTAGATATTATGTTCTTACATTGATAATATGCGAATACACTTGTGTTTAGGCCACTTTAGGCACAAATATCACTTTCCGCATGCAAAAGCCTATAATTGATACAATAATACGTCTTATTTTAATATGCACATCACTTTCCGACGCCGCCAAAACCGTTGTTTTTCTTTTTCTTTTTTTTTCGGGCTCCGCGATGTGGCATAGGTTTGTGGATCAAACAGCCTATTTACAAATGGATAAAAATATAATTTTATACTGTTTATAATGTTTGTAAAGTAATTAAGACGTCTATACATATATGTTTGTGTGGATGGCTGGATATAAAAACTGAACACTATTCTCACTACGTAAGTAAGTACTTCAACAAATATGTAGTATGTAGGTACTTACTTAGCCTAGGTCCTCTCGCACTAGGCCGACAGCGAGGGCGCCGCGTGATCCGGTCTGCATTCATTACGGAGCATCAGGTCGGTCGGCTCCCGGCGGAGGCGGCGGCGGCGGCGGCAGCGGCGCGGCGCTCGACGGTCAGGTGCAGCGCTGCACGCCGCGACAATGCCACTCGTTACCGCTCATTATGCACATGCAGCCGCTGCATCGAGCGCTGCGAGCGATGCCGTCTGCTGGGGCTCGCTAAATCATACCACCATTGTGATTGTGTGAATGTGGAAGCTTGCATCGCACGATGATATAAAGGATTTGTATAATTTGTCGGATAGACAGGTGTTGCAGAAGTTGTAAGTACTTATACTTACACCGAGAGAATCATTTCAAGACAATTATTTTGTTAGTCTTAACTTTACTATATCTTTTAAAAATGGTTAAAAACCAATTCTTAATCTCACATCTATGTCACATGAGTTTACCAAAAACATGTTGTTGATAATCCTGGATGGCTCCGCGCCGCCTCCGCCGCCGCCACCTCATGCTAATGCGGCGCCGTCACGGCTGCAGCAGCGCGCCACCAAATTGTCTGCTCTGCATTTTTACAGATACGTGGAATCGTATGCGCTTTCAAATGTCAGCGGGTTTGTGGCTTAGTGCGGGATAAGCCGCCGGGTTTATAACGGCTGATGCGACCAGATCGAGCTGCGCACTCAGCGGTCCCTTGTCTCTAGGTATATCTCTGCACGAGCCCGGGCTCGAGGTGCCGTAATAAAGATTACCATTACGAGTTCTGTAAACTTAGATATTGCAGTTTAATTTTGCAAGTGAGCGCCCCATTGGCCTTTTCAGCGCTGTTGGTATTTCCCAGGCAAGGTCTTGTTTATGAGCAGAGCGTTTCCGTAGCATGTAATTGAATATCAGATAAGCTCGGGCCAACACAAACAAGCGCGGTGTCTGAGGCGGGCTGATCGCGGCGATACGCGCCACGCGAGGAGGCCGCCGCCCGGCCGCGCCGCTGCAGGCCCCAGTTTCTTACAATATTCATAACGATGTTCCTCATTATTAACTAAGTAGAAATGTGAAAAATTTAAACCAGCCTTATAATCACAGTGAAATTTATGTACATAGCGTATCTAAAGCACCCTTAGATTGCTAAGCTTTTGCAATAAATAATCAGGTCATAAAGCCATAGACAGCGTGTTTCACGTTCGCAGAATGATGGCAGGAGGGTGACTTTTACAAAAACGGTGGAGTTTGTGTCGGCGGCGGCCGCTAACTGCCGCGATATCTCACGCGCCCTTGTGACGAGCGAAATTGCACAAATTCATTTTCCTTATGAATAATATAAATTCCTGTCTCGTCCTCGGCGTGAAAAATAAACGAGACGTGTGCCGCGAGCGAGATTAAAAACTTAGGTAGCTGCGGGCGGCATCGACTCACCTACCCACTGCCACTGCTTCATGTATGAAGTCATACAAGAGGAAGCCATGTTTCTAAATATTCCGAACGTATTCAACATTATATATTATAATTTTTATTAAAAAAATGCTGTGACGGTAATTTATATTAACAGCAGGGATACTCACACTAAGCAATATCCTTATCGAAGTAATTACTTATGACAAACCAAACTCAGTCTTGGTTTGGACGAATAATTAGACTGTTAAAGTCTGACTGAAGTCAGTATAATATTACCAGTCCACTTTTTTATGTTCAAATGTTTCAATCACCATAATTTATGCTTCCTGTAAAGTTGGGGCACCTGAAACAGGTGTCAATTAGCGTTAATAGCGAGAAGTGACAGCGCGCAATAAATTATCAATGACATTACGAGTACCAACCGGAGGAGTCATGGTCGCGGGTACCTGCTGATGATTTACGAGACTCCGGCGGGGCGGGGGCGGGGGGCGGGGGGTAGACTTCACTGAACTCGTAAAGTGTCCCTCGGCCGCCGTGACGATCTCAACACTCTGACACAATACTTAACTACCACTGCCCCGTCGTTAAATATAATGACATTATGTTTTACAAACAGATATTCATGGAATCATTTTGTTTACTTTCATTATAATTATTGTATGAGGTTCAAATAGTAGGTAACGGAGAGAGGATCTAGCGAGGGACTGAGGTGCACAGCCTAATCAAATTGACAATGACTTATATGACGATATCCTCCGATAAATAAATGAATCGTAGAAGTGTAAGTACCTACCTAATAATGTATAGAATATTTACCTTAAAATTAATAAACGCATGTAGCATATGCATAATATATTAAAGTAAACCCAATTCCTAATTAATTAGTTATCATAGTTGTTCATTCCAAGTTCATTCTCGATCGTGCTGGGGACAGGATACGGAGAGTCTTGACAAGTAATGTAAGAAGGTGTATAATAAGTCGAAAAAGAGGCTAAATTATAAACAACAAAACATAAAACGTACTGTCAGCAAAACCAATATCCGGCATAGGTATGTAAGAACTCATTTATCTAACCTTAAATTTACGTAAGATCACAAAAAAATGTACCTATACCAGATATTTCCGCTCGGATAAAATATGTAAAAATCTAATTTCCACAAACGTCTCATGTAACAAATGTATGTAAAACACGCTAATTTGAATCTGTACGTGGACACTTTCACGTGATATTTTATTTGCGTACATTTGTTTTATGTCCTTTTTATGAGCACTTGGGGCCCTCACGCCTATCATGATATAAATGAATTACCTTCGCTATGTCGGCAACACAAATACTGAATTTACACTTAGTCACAAGACAAACAACATAGGCTCAGGTGCTCACGTAATTTTCATAATTTACCTGTAATCAATCAATCAATCAATCAATCAATCAATCATTTATTCAATTCACAATAATAAATTGTATCTGAATGTCACTTAAAAATACTTACAACTAAAAACTAAATCAAGAAAAATTAAAATATAAATTGTTGCATGCAGTACATATTTACACTTAATAGTATTGAATAAATAAATTGTAGTTATAAATTAGAGTAAATTAATAATAAATAAAAAAAATAAATTATAATAATTATGAAGTTAATACAATTAAAATGTCAAAATCAATCATGCATATTGATATATTCATCTAATGTGTAGAAGCACTTTTCCAACAAGAAGGCACGCAAACCGTTTTCAAACCTTGTGACATTGTCAATTTGTTTTAAGTCGATTGGAAGCTTGTTATATAGGAAAACTGCCTGGTATCGCGCACAGTGTTTCGCAATTTTCAGTCTAGCCGTCAACATTTCAATACGAATTTCTTTCCGTCTCGACTTGTTTCTTGTCGTTCTCTCGTCAGCTGACTCATACCTAGGCAAGTTTTTAGCGAGGTAAGTTAAAAGTACTAAAATGTATAAGGAAGGGACGGTTAAGATGCCCAACCTAACAAAAAATTCTCTACAGGAGACCCAGGGTGCAATTCGTACCATTGTTCGTATGGCCCGTTTTTGACTTACGAACGCTTTCCTCATATTGTAGTAATGACTTTGACCCCAGAACATTATGCTGTATCTTAACCTCGACTCCACTAATGCAAAGTATACCATTTTGAGACGTTCGAGGCTAAGCTCATCTCTTAAGCTTCTGATAGCAAAGCATGCTGAACTAATTGAACCCTCTATTGATATAAGCTCCTGCTTCCAGTTCAGGAATGTGTCAATGGTAACACCTAAGAACTTGACTTCTTCAACCAAACCGATCTTATCTCCATTGAACTCAATATCCAGCGTATCATGATTTCTGGCTGTGTTTCTGAAGATAATAGCACTAGTTTTATTTGGGTTCAAGTGGAGATTGTTGCTACTGAACCATGTATCGAAAGCTCTGAGAGCTGCTCTAACGTTTTGATTCAGTGTGTTAAGGTCGTCAGCATACAGTACCGCGTTTGTATCATCTGCGTATAAAACTAATTCAATATTTGGGATATTTCGGTACATATAGCTGATGAGATCATTTGTGAAGGTGATGAAGAAGATTGGGCCCAGAATTGATCCCTGAGGAACACCTCTCGTCACCTTAACCATTTTAGACTTAACAACCCTTTCTGTGCCGTTGTCGTCACATTTTAATTCAACAAATTGATGTCTATTTTGTAAATAATTTTTAAATATGTCAAACGCTTGTCCTCTTACTCCGTAGTGTTCTAATTTAGTTAGTAATATTGAGTGGTCGACTGTGTCAAAAGCTGCACTTAAATCTAGAAATAAACCAAGCACCTTCTTACGATCGTTCAGCTTTTTTATAGTGTCGTCGACAAGAGACTCAATGGCATCTATTGTACCAACTCCCTTCTGATAGCCAAACTGTCTATAGTTTAATACCTTGTTGGTATTTAAGTGTACTATCAGTCTGTGTTTGAGTAGTTTTTCATACAGTTTGGATAAGGTTGGTAGCAATGAGATCGGTCTATACTTTTTTGGGTCAGTTCTAGAGCCTTTTTTAAAAATCGGTAGTATTTTAGCAATTTTTAACTGTTCTGGAAATATAATATGTTCCATACAGTTGTTAAAGAAGATAGCCAATGGTTCAGCCAAGATATCGATATTTTCCTTTATGACGCTTATAGGTATATCATCGTAACCACATGACCACTTGTTTTTCATTTTGGCTACTAATTTTATAAGCTCCTCTGATGTGACAGTTTTAAGATGCATGTTTTGTTCTACTCTATCTGTGCTGTCTATAAGTATGGAATGTGATGTATTAAAATTTTCTGTAACTACTTGTTCACTATTGTCAAAAACTTTACTAAATAAGTCTACAATTATTTTAGGGTCATCTATAATCCTATTTTCTTCTTTAAGTATTATTTTTTCTTTTGCTTTTTGTATTTCTTTGTTCCGATGTTTGTTGATTACTTTCCATATTGATTTTGATGAAAATTCTGATTTGGAAAGTTCTTTCGTGACAGTGTTCTTTTTTAGTGCCCGTATAACCTTACGATAAAGTGAAATGTATCTGTGCTTGTATTGTAATACCGATTCATCATTGGTTCGGTTTCCGGAACCTAAGAAACGCTTCATTTTGCTGGAAACCCTTAAACCTTTTGATATCCACTGAATCTTGTTTTCCTTATTCAGGTGAATTTTCTTCGTCCGCTTAACAAAGCTGCAATTGAATATTTCTGAGAATCTGTGTAAAAATCCGTTTATGCCAAGCGAATTCCAGTTTTGGTTCTGAATTTTACTCCTGAAAGTATTATTATTTTTAGTACTGAAAACTCTTTGCTCTTTGTAAATATATTGACTGTTACCATTGCGGCTGGCGGAAGAAGCTGAAGTCTTGTATGTGGCTGTGATACCTGCGTGGCCATCTGCCATATTGTTATGGTCAATTTTAATATTCAGTATGTCATCATTAGGAAGGTTTGTCAATACGTTGTCAATGCACGATTGTGAGTTGTTACGAATAAAAGTTACATCATCAATGAGCGGTCTAAAATTAAAACAAGTCAAGAGATTCAAAAAGTCATTCTTATGGTTACTATCCGCTAAAAGATCTACGTTAAAATCGCCCACGAGGATGACCCTCTTGTTGAAAAAGTGTTCCATTAGTGATTCCAACTTATTCATAAAACAGTCGAAGTTCTTGTCAGAAGGTGTACGGTACAAGCATAGGATATGTAAGTTCGTATCATTATCCTTTATGCCACAGATTTCAAAGCAATCCATTTTATAAAACTTTTTACAAATTTCGAGTTCTTCAAATTTACAACTTTGGTGACCTAATATAAGAGAACCACCTCTAGACTTAATCACTCTGTGATTATATGAGGCCATATGGTAATTGTTAATATTAAAAAGTGGAGCTGAAAATTTATTTAGAAAGTGCTCTGTCATGCAAACGTACATAGGTTGGTCCTTCAGACAGTTAATATATAATTCAAATTCATCCTTTTTATTATTAATACTACAGACATTTTGATAAAATATGTGAACATTTTTTATGTTAGGCTTTACATTATTTTCAACAGCGAAAAAAATCTTCACTTGTTTGAGTACTGGCCGAATGATAGTTTACAATATTTGTTTGTGTACATACACTGCTAGAATATAAACTCTCCTGTTTTTTCTTATACATTATAAATTTGTTCATATATTCTATTTTTAACGTTTGTCGAAGGAGAAGCCTACATGCGTGAATACGGTGAAACATTTTTGGGTTTTCGCTGTGATAATCAATCAGATCAGCATACATAACATTATCAAACAGACAACATATTTGGTGAAGTACTGTATTGAGACTGTATTCATCTATGCACATATTCCTGCATACATTACCCACTATCACGTTAGTATGTGTAAGTAAGGATAATGAATGCCTTAGATTTGACTCTAGGGATCTGATGTTGGAGTCGTGTGATCCTGCTAGAATAATTACATAGTCAGATTTAGTTAAATTTTTACATTGTGATACACAAGACATCAAAACCTGTTCCATGTTAGCATTTTGTTTTATCATAGAACATACTATATAATTATTCCCTACTAGCTGTTGTAAGATTTTTCGCATATGTCTCCCTTTTTCGTCAGCGAACAAAAATATTTTTCGCTTATCTAGCGAATTGGGAGACTGTTTTGTCTTGTCACCACTGTGATATGTTTGGTTTTGTAAAATATTTGCCGGGATATGCTCCGATGTGTTTGGGCTCGTTATGTCTACGATACTAGCGACGTCTGGATACCTTTTGCTGCAATTGTATGTTCGAGATTTTTTGTTCTCGTTGATGAAAGCTGGTAGCTGGGATTCTGTACTTTTGCGATACAATTCCATAAGTGCATTGTTACTAAGTTGATTTGGTGATGTTTTTGGTATTCCCATTTTTGTGGTAGTTGCAATTTGTTTCCTAAATTGCGGGGAGCAAAACTTTAAAGGTGTGGAGCATTTAGAGGATGGTCCTGGAGAATGGCACACTGTTTTATACCTTTTTATAGTAGTTTCACAATCTATTAGTTTCTGTTTAAGAGCAACGTTTTCGCTGTTGAGATTATCGATTTCGTTATTTGCAACATTCAACTCTAGTGTTAATTTTTCAAGCTCATTTTGTAGTTCTAGTGTGTACTGTTTGTCCTCTATCAAGTTAGGAAGACTTTGATAGGATATGTCCAATAAGGATTCGTTTTCTGAGAAGCTCAATCTTTTGGTACGTCTTCGTGTAGTTATATTCTCATTTTCCATTTTTAAATTGGTGCACCTGCACCTGGTGCCACCTATAGTGTAATATTGGTACTGCTTAGAACAATCTTAATAAGGCAGTTTAATTCGTCTTTTTAGTTTATTTCTGATTTTAACGTGGTATTCGTTGATTTCGATCATAAATAAATTACAAAAGAATCATCGTGCGACGGGATCGAACCCGAGCCTCTCGGATGGCGAGTCGGAGTCTTATCCGACTGGGCTACTCCTCAGTTAGAGGGCATATTGAAATAGGTGATCTTGTTCAACGTTTTCTTTTTGTTTTCAATTTAACCGTTAGTGGACTTTGGTCAAGTGATATCGACACAATGATGCAAGTTAAATGATTGTTAATTCACTATCACAGAAACCACTTGATAATCACTTAATTGTTTCACATTTATTTTAACTTGATAATTAGTTTTATATTCACATGTTTTAGTATTTATAAACACTTTATTTATGCACTTTAGTTTGTTATGATATACTATGTTATTTAATTATTTTATAGTCGTTTAATCACTTAGATAACACTTTTGCAGGTCATTTATGACTGTACGTAGGTTTTAATGTTACTTTGAACATATTTTAGTAGTTGTGTCTATTTTTATTAAATTTTCGAAAAATCGTATCTCTCTAAGTAGACTGTATTGAGCGACGGTGGCGCCCTCTCCTGTAAATATCTGATTAATATAAGTATATTACCTATATGTTAAGCTGAAAGAAAAATATATGATCCGGGGGACAATAATGTGCATGCAAGTAGGTCGCAGCATTTCAAAAGCTATATCTGATATCGGAGAGCTGCTATGTCATCAACCTTTTTAATACGACGTAACAAAGTCGCGGATGGCGCAAAAACGTAAAGTTGGAGTGGCCCCCGGCCGTGCTGCGGAGACAGGCGAGTACACACAGACTCATTAATGAGTACAGCGAGTGATCCCGCCTGCATCATTCATACGACACTGTGCAACTTACACCAAATATCACGGAAATTGATTTAATAGCTCCTTTACAGCTGTTCATATATTCATGGTTTACTCGTAAAGGGATTTTGTTCTGGGTAACATGTGGGAGAATAAAAATGAACAGTAATTCGGTCATTTATTTTACTAGTCTATACGAGTAAAAATAAATGGTAAAAGCAATCAAATAAAACAGGAAGCATAAAAATATAAGTGTAGCTTTGCCCCAGGCGCTTGAGCCTAACTTACAAAGTTGGTCGAAAGGGGAAGGTGAGGCAATTCAACCAATTTGTGGGCCGCAGCAATTTGCGTGACCGAGCTGGAAGTTTTTTAAAGAGCTTTGTCAGAGCTGACGAGAAGTGGACGGGCTAGTTCATTAGGCGCGGGCGCGGGCCGTGACGTCACCACGACGGGGTAAATACTAAACGAACGGCGCAAGGAGCGACCCTTGCGGAGCGCCGCCAGACCTGCCTCGAGAGCACATTATGCTCTTGTCGCGGCAACCAAATTCATTTATTTTAATAAGCATTTATTATGTGATTCGTTATTTAGGTACCGATTTATTATTGGTGAAGAAATACTAATCTCTATCATACCAGACACTTCTTAATTTAACTATACTAACTCATCGATTCACTGTGTTCCGATCACAAGTGTTCGTTACTTTTATATTTAACGTATCGCGAGGATCTCCACTCGGTCTCGGACTCTGGCACCAGCGACCGGCGGCGGGCGCGGCTGGATGAGGAAACATGAAGATAGGTAGTTGGGGAGCTCCTTGGATCAGGTCTCTGTTCAGCATCGGACGGACTGAAAGTTACCAAGATTGCACATTACAAACCTTACTGGAAGAACATGATATAAACGAGGTGAACAATTCAAACTAAGTACTAGCTAGCCTTTGCCGGCGCGCTCCGCCCCGCGCCGCTCCGCCCCGCGCCGCTCAAAGAAACCTCCGCGTCAATATTTACACCTAGACTTTAATTAATAACGCTGCTGCTGGAGGTAGGAACGAAGCTTAAGTATCTAGCATATTAATTTTTCACTATAGTGAACAATTACAATTTTCTTTAATATCTATAAACTTTTCAGTTGCCGTATAGAATATACTCATACGAATTTTATTTTAAAGGTCACACGTACTTTAAATGTAGGTACCTACCTCACCTACTTGATATTTTCATCATGCTTACAATACTTATTATTTTAAAATGTGTTTGGATATTATTTATTATGTCAATAAACTTATTGTTCAGTATCAGTACACATACTACATTTTGTAAATGAATCGGTTAAGTATAAAGGTAGTGAACGAGATGCTATAAGGAGTCCACTAAACTCATCCTCCATGACGCTACGGCTGTAGAGACCTGCCTCGCCTGAGCTTTAGTGCCTACTTATTAATAAATTAACGATACCATCTTGGGTAGTTGTAGCTGTAGGTATAGGTACTATAGAATACAATAATTCATCGATGTTTTCATACACATACACAGCTAGCTGAGCAAAGTCGGCAATCGACGGGAATCAGCAATAAACACAGGGCTCGGGTTGGACTGCCCGCGGCCGGCGCAACTTGCATGCCCACTCGGCCCACAAATTGTGTCTATTAGCCGCACACAGAGCAGCGGGCGGCAGTGGCGGCGGGCCAGTGACGTCACCGTCAGCGGCAGTGGCGGCGGACCACGGGTCACCAGGAGCAGGTACTCGTAGAAACATTAGGTCAAGTATATTTTTAAAACAATGGCTATGTTGATATGTAGCTAACACGATGGTGAGACGGGCCGTAATTTTAATAAAGCAACATACAAAGGTAGTTGACACTTTGAATATATTCATAATATCATTGTTGGCGTTAATGTTTCTTCATAGAAGCGGCTCGTTCCCACTGAGCCACTGGCAGCGACGGCGTCCGGAGCAACACAGGTGAAATTGCAGTTAAAAGTCACTGAAGCCATAAATAAGCTAGATAAGAGCGAGGCAATCGAAGTTCTTAGCAAAGACAAAATAATCGTGGCTCCAGGAGAAGTTGTCGGGATTGTGCAAACTTCGACGCGGCGCGCGGGGTGTGTGGGGCGGGCGGGGGCGCGGGGGAGGCATGTTCACGAACTGGCCGTTGAGAATATTTCACTCACATGCAGAGGGTAACATCTGCTCCTTCATCACTTTTTTTCAGACTATCGATTTGAAGGTGATATCAGATATTAAATTGCCATCAAGATAATAATAATAATAATGAATATACCTAGCTTGAAAAAATACAAATTTTATTAAATTTAGGTAAGTACTTATGGAATATCCGTCACAAGCAGGCGCGTCGCCGCCGCCGCCGCCGCCGCTCCGGCTCCACTCCAGCTGTATTGTTCGAAACAAAATTATATAAATTGAAATAATGAAAGATTCAATTTGACCCACGTCAAATATTCCGAGTGGAAATAGATAGGTGTTTATTGAAAATGTCTGAAAGCCTTTATAAATACAAGCCTTGTAAAAATGAGTTGAGGCGAATAAAAGTCATTCCCTGTAAAGAGCCTTTGTTCAACAAACCTTCGTCATTAAAATTAGTGTGGCCATTTATTGTCGCGCAGTCAGGTGAGCTGCTTTTGAATTTTGCGTTTACGTGTGTGGCAGGAGGGAGGGGAGGTACTTTATATTATTTTGTTGAGTGAAATAAAGGATTTCCACTTTAGACAATTTCAAGGTCTATTTTCATCTAGGATGTTGCAAAAAAAAATATTTATCAGTTCAGAGAAAACCTTGAACCTAACCGACGTTAAAAACCCCCGACATTGAAGTCGCATAACTTTTGAACTGCTTAATCGATTTTCATGAAACATGACTAAGAACACTGAGGTTAATATATTATAGGCAGGCATGTTAAATTTATAGCACCCCTCTTTTTTCAAAAAGGGACTGCGGTCGTGCGTCATGCTACTCATGCTATTGGCCACGTCGCAGTCGGCGCTACGCTCCCCGTGCTACGAGGAAGTGCTACGAGCAAGTGCTACGAGCAAGTGCTATGGCGCGTCGTAGGCCGATTGACGTCATCATCATCATCATCAGCCTATGTCAACCCACTGCAGGATATAGGCCTCCTCCATGTTATGCCAAGTCCCACGGTCCTGTGCTACACTCATCCAGTTTGGTCCAGTCACTCTCCTAATGTCATCGGACCAACGGGTCGGCGGTCTACCGACTGATCGCCGTCCCTCCCTTGGCCACCACTCCGACACTGCCTTGGTCCATCTGCCGTCTTGCCGCCTTGCCAGATGCCCTGCCCATCTCCACTTCAGCTTCGTGATCCGTCTCCCAACGTCTTCAACCTTTGTCCTGCGTCGAATTTCTACGTTCGGGATACGGTCCACTAGCGAGATGCCTAGCATGGTGCGTTCCATGGCTCGTTGTGCTACTTTAATTTTGTGCATGCATGTCTTTGTGAGCGTCCATGTTTCGGCACCATAAGTGAGGGTAGGCAGCACACACTGGTTGAAAACCTTGGTCTTCAGGCACTGTGGCAGGCAAGATTTAAAGCATCTGCTAGGTTACCAAAGGCAGCCCACCCTAGCTGAATTCGTCTAGCGATCTCCTTTGTCTGCGAGTCTTTGTCAAAAGATAAACATTGTCCAAGATATATGTACTTGTCCACAACTTCTACTGAGCTGTTGCCTACTGTTATGTTAGGTACGGCTGTAGGACAACTGGTCATGATCTTGGTCTTGGACATGTTCATCTTCAGACCGACGCGCAGAGACGCTACATGCAATTCTTCAAGCATCTCTTGGAGATCAGCAACGTTCTCAGCTAGGACAATAAGGTCGTTGGCAAAACGCAGGTGTGACATGTTAGTGCCGTTGATATTAACACCTCTCTCGTCCCAGTTTAAAGTCTTTAGTGCGTCTTCTAAAACATTTGTAAAGAGCTTGGGAGAGAGAGTGTCTCCTTGACGCACGCCTCGGTTAATTGACACAAGGTCAGTTAGACTATGCATGCGCACCTGCATTGTTGCCTCTTTGTACAGCTTCCGGAGTACATCCACATATCGCTTGTCAATGTTGCAGCGATGGAGAGCATGGAAGACGGCCCAGTGCTCGCCTGTGTCGAATGCCTTTTCATAATCTACAAAGGCAAGACACTGGGGCCGGTTGTACTCTTTGCATTTCTCCATCAGCTGTCTGACTGCATGAATGTGGTCAATAGTCGAGTATCGACTCCGGAAGCCGGCTTGTTCGACGGGCTGGTAGTCGTCTAAGCAGTGGTTCAGTCGGTTGCACAGGACCTTGGCAAACAATTTATAGACCTGAGAGAGTAGGCTTATTGGGCGGTAATTGGGTAATTTGGTCTTGTCCCCTTTTTTGTGAAGGATCGTGACTATAGCATTTTTCCACGCTTTTGGTGCTATTGCGTTTTTAAGCACTTCGTTGAAGAGTTTAGCTAGCATTCTCAGTAAGGGAAGTCCACCAGCTAGAAGCATTTCCATATAGACTCCATCTTCACCACACGCTTTTCCTCGTTTCATTGATCCCAGGGCATAGTCTATTTCGGCTTCTGTAATCGGAGGTATGCCATCCTCGTCGAAGCGCTCACTTGGATCAGCTCTCGGGTCTGTAGCGTCTGGTGTTACAGGTTCGATTGACGTAGCTGTTCCTAAAGTAGTTCCTAACCTAAGTCCAGTGACGACTATTGTGGCTGATTTCGTGTTTTGTTGTTATATGAAGTAAGTAATAGTATAGCATTTTAGGTCATAAATTACAAAATGTATTGCTAGTTAATTTAATAACATAACGCGGGCCATTTAGTGTCGATAGCCGGCGCTCGCCGCGACTCAATAATTAGAAAATACCTCACAGAGGAAGAAGAGCCGCACACTACCTCATTTCCTCCAGATAATAACTTCCCGCGAACCCAGCCGCCGCCGCCGCCGCCGCCGCTGCAGCCTGCGCCCGCCCCGTGCACGCTACTGCACTTCTTATTACCGCCGCATAAGCATACATTTGCGTCGGAGTTCACAAAGTACTTACAGGTGGGTAGTGTGACTATTGGAACGTGCTGAAATATGTTTTATTTTAAAGCCGTTAAAATACAAAATGGAGTATAAGTCCAGTGGGAAACGATGCCTGGGGCGATAGAATCTGTTACCGTAAGTTATTTGTATTTAATGTGAAATTTTATGTGTAGCCAATACTATCATAATAGCAAACTTACTTAATACCTTATTTTCTCACTATGTTCACTCACACCAGTGTATTTAATATAAAAAAATACTTAATAAATTAGGTATTTAAATATTCATAATTAACCCAGGACACATCTACAGAAGCCGGAGATATTTGAATTGGTAATTTCCTCAGTAGTGAGATGCCGGCGGTGGGCCCTCCGCTCCCACCCCGCTCCGCTCCGCCGCCGCCCCGCCCCGCTCTACTCCGCACCACTCCGCCACACTACACTACTAATAATGTACTTTACATAGCTAACTAGGCATAACGATACGTATGTACGAATTTACAACTACACACGCGTGGAATATCTTTTAGAAATGAAATTAAACATTTCACTTAGCTCGAGTTATTTTAAATAGGTAAGTAGGTATGTCCGATAAACTTTCGTTGGGTATGTCGTAGGTTGTGGCCAAGAACTATTTATTCAGCCTTTCGGCTTAGTTTACCCTTTTTGCAACACTCTGTAGATCGAAGCTAGCAGGAGGAAGTAATATTTCTTTGATGCTGCAGAAAAAATTGCATACGATTTGTATGAAAATACAGCATAAAGCTTCATGCGATTGTAGCATTGTATCGCAAATAATATCGTATTTCCATAATCCCGGCCACCTGATACGAACACGCGGCCGCGGCGCGCCGGACCGCCGCTGTGCACCCACTTCATTTGATTATCATCACTTTTATTCTAGTTTCTGAAGACGCTAAATGACACATCACACAATGCTCAGTAATTTTTGTTAATTTTTATCATTGAGTATGAATGGTCGAGTCCGCGTTGTTCTATGATTTTTATTCATTGATCAACTGTTATGGTTATGACACTTTACACTGGTGACTTCACTACAGTCATTATTAACATTATATCGTAATGTCCTCCTAGCCGAATTTCGACCACGGCGGCCAATCTCATTTGAGATCAGCCATCTACGCAGGAGTGGATTATAGTGCCCAAGTGTGTGCGCAGTACACAGGAGCACTCTCTGTTCCATCACTCTCATAGCCCAATGGGACGGATTGACCGACACGACTGGAGAGAGCTAGGCGCAGGACCGACTGCTTTACATGCCCATCCGACAGCATGGATCGTTTCACTGTTTCGGACATCAGGTGATCAGCCTTCTATGTCCTAACCAAACTTAGAACCACAATTTAGAAACACAAATTGATGGTCCCACCCGGGAATCGAACCCGGGACCTCTGGGTCATGAAGCGAAGCTTCTACCACTAGACCACAGAGGCAGTAACACATACATTATATCGTATTAAGGCTACATCTATGTATTCAGAGAGCCGCTCTAAAAATTACGAAAGAGAGCAATGGCACGTTTAATACATCGAGGCAATAACGTGGTAGGCGCAAAAAGCTCTTCGAAACTTAGATTTTCGTAATGTAGAATGTAGATAACCCTGCTGGCCCGGGCCCACTGCCCCGGTCAGGCGGGCCCGGCGGCGGCGGCGGCGGCGGCGGCGCTCAATCTCGACGACTTGTTCGAGCCAACGTTATTATTGCTGGAAAGAGAATATCCAGCTCAAAGATGCACGGGGCTGCGCCTCCATGACCGCGCGGGGCGGGGGCGGGGCGGGGGCGGGGGCGGGGTCACTTCTGATGCGATCAGAGCTCAACAATGTCCATAGTGTCACGGTGTAGTCGGAAGTGCCAGCTTTTCGCTGTGCATCTAATTTTCTACTCACGTAATAGGTCGCGAGCCGTATCGCCGTTTCTTAATTGATTTATTTACAGACACTTTATTGCATAGTTAAAAAAAACATACACAGACAAAATACAAATGAAGAAGAAGTTAGTACACAAAGGCGGGCTTATTGCCAAAAAGTAATTTCTTCCAGCCAACCCTTGGTTGGTGGAGAACTAAGGTAAATTTACGAAACTCTTTTATACAATAATAAAACAGTAAGTACTTAAATGCAGACATATAAATAAGTAACTACCTACATTAAACAGTAACTAAACTTAATGCATATCGTGCTTACCAAGTTTCTAATTAAAATTAGCATGTTCTTCAATATTATGTAGTATTATAAGATAAATTTTTTAAACAAAGATTCCACTCATAACCATACGTATAATACAGCTGAATATTGTGAAAAAACCAGCATACACGAATCTTATTCGAAGTGCCCCCGTAATATGAGGTAGGTGGTAGGTGATGGCTTCCGGCGAGGGGCGCGGGGCGCGGGGTGTGGGGTGCGGGGCGAGGGAAGGGATTTTTGTAACAGAAGCCTCTGTCTGCGCTCACCTCTGATCGCCGCCGATCAAAATGTAAGAATTCCGCACAGCGGGCCGTAGTGCACACGCGTAGGTATCATCTTTATTCATCTCTATCGGTGGCGGGGCGCACAGCGAACAGTTTTTATATTTTTTTTCTTTACGAAATACAGAACATTTCCAAAAACAGTTTCGAGACATATAAGTAATTTAGTAATGGTTTAAAATGTTCACTTTTTACAAATAAAAACCAGGGTGGTGCTAAAATTATTTTAGGTAAATCCACCGAATCGTAGCATGTTTTGCCGGAAACGGCTGTAAGCCAACACTGTTGTCCGCCCTCGGAAGAAATGCAGACAATAATAACAGCTACAATAATTAGACACCGACACGCACCGCGCCCGCTGCGGCGGACTATTCTGGACACACGTACTATTACGTCATAGCATCTCCAACACCAATTTCAACATTTGAAGAGTGTTTTTACGTCATCCTGGTACCAGATATACGTACGAGTATCTACAATAAAAATAGAGATTATTTATCGATAAAAATATATCTAAGTAGTTACATAATAATATTTATGCTAATATTGTAGTTGTAGGAAAATAATTAAATTTTGCCCTGACGTGTAAATACTGCCTCAGTCCACAGCAGCGTGAGGGCGGGCGGCGGCGGCGGCGGTCGCGGCTCGCGGCGCGCTACGCGTGGCACCGTAACGTTTTTTTATCCGCCGGACATTTATAGTTTTAATGGCGCCCTCCACTCATATTTCTCCCTCTCTTCTTTGTTAGTTTTTACTTATTACCGCGTCGCTGCAGTGGCCGTATGAATAAATTCCTGGCGCGGCCGCTGCAATCATAGCAGATTAAATTTTCATATCGTATATATTTACTGGTGGTATTTTCGGCGCGGCAAGGAGCCGCTGCAATATTCATGCTACAGGCGCCGCGAATCTGCATTTATATTTACTTGTTTCTTATTCGGCTGTCAAAAGATTGCTGTTGGCGCGGAGTGGCTGGCGAGATACACCGCTCGGAGTGGAGAGAGTTTTTTTTTCAAGTGAAGTTTTTATTCCACCGTACATGTTAAATCTGCAAACAAAACAAAGTGTTTTTATGAAAAGGAACATCAAGAACACTATTATAGTATTACAATACAAACAACACAGACACTGAACATCTAAGACTCCAGAACAAAATATCAGTAAACCAATAAAAAACAGGTAAAAGCTTAAATAATGCAGAAAAAATTGTCTTGAAAAATATATACTTAGTAGTTCTTATTAGAATCATGCAAATATCAAAGGATACCTGACCTTTTAAACTGCATTTTTCGTTCACTATTTTCTATGCGGGTGACCTGTATGTAAGCTGTAACCTGTGAGGTGCCCCGTTAATAGTGGGCGCAGCTAAAAGGATGATGTTCACAAAAACTAGGCGACATTACACGCGCGCGCCCGCTACGAACCGCGGGAAATTAAGGCGTACGACACACCTTGGTATGCCTAAATGTTAAATGAATACGTCATAATTATAATACGGCATATTTTATGTAAGTACACTCGATATGGATACACTCACGTCCAATGAAAAACTTCCAGTGACAATAACACCAAATTACCTTAAAGGAAAAGACACCGTCTGCAATAACTAAAAACCTAAATATTTTGTTAATATTCTAAATGAAATGTTTGAAAAAACCTGGGTAATTTGATTTCTACATTTTTTTAATGGAAATTTTTCATTGCTCGTGAGTGTATTAATGTGTTGCTTCAAAAAAAAAAAATACAATAATTTTCTTCTGCCTGAAGTATGCAAGTAGATACATTACACCGTGTGGCGCCGGCCTGCGTCGCGGGGCACTAATTACCAGCCATTTATAACGTCCGCGGTTCCTCCGCCATTTTTATAAAAAGAATAACCCCCTCGCCACTTCACACACGTTTTTTGAGACAAAACTCTCGCGTTAAACTCGGCGTGTCCTTTGTATGAAATTCTGAGATAAAAATATAATAGTCGTTACAGCGAGCGCTTTGTTTCACTTTAAAACAAGATTTCGGTGCGAACATTCTGTCGGCGTTATTACACTGAGTCCGGCCGGCGCAGCCCGCTGCGGTGCGGCGCGGTCCACTGTAGGCATATCCAAATAAAGCATTGATAGTTACTCACAAACTTAAATGACTTTTTTGTCGTATAAAATAAAATATAAACTTCCCGTCCGGTATCGGCCGTGAGAGTAAGTAAGAGATGTACGGTGGCCTGCGCCTAAAAGTATACAGGCGGAGTTTTTAAAATAGCGATCTCAAGCTCACATGCTGCTCAAGCACATCCACATAAACACCACTGCTACACACATCACACACAACACGTCCCCGGATTTATAACAGATGTAGCTGGTCCCTTCATCATCAGGGATCGCTATTTTAAAAACTCCGCCTGTATACTTTTAGGCGCAGGCCACCGTACCTAATCATAAAAGATGAGACTGGCTGCGAGGCCGATATTTACATCTATTGAAGCAAGCATTCATTGTTATGTAAGTAATTTAATTGTTACAAATTATTATAGGTAGTTATGATAAATAAAAGCTATTCAAAGTAACAAAGGGATTACAGCATTTAAGAAACATAATGTTAACTTCACAAACGATATAATTCCTACATTTGTAAACAAACTAGAATAAGTATAAAACTGTTCCTTTTCCGGAAATTTCCACACAACCTTCCAAGTTTTCTTTTAAGCAGCAATACGCGAGGTTCTCTGCAGAATACATACATCCAGCATGAAGTTGTATCTCCACTTAGTATTGGTTGTCGTCGTGATATCAGTGTGTCATGTCCCAACGGGGACGGCCCGGCTGCCCGCACGGCGGCGGCTGGGCCCCCCGCCGGAGCTGCGGGCCGTGTCCCCGCCGCGCGCCGTCCCGCCGGCGCGGCTGGTGGCCCCGGCGCGGGTGCCGCGGGGCTGCGCGCGCCGCTGCGCCCGCGCTGGCTTCCCGCGCGGCGTGGCGGTCGTCAACCTGCCGCTGCCGGGCCTGCGCCTGCGCAGCTACTGCAAGTGCATCTCCACTGAACAACTCATCCAATAAACTGAAATCTACTTATTATAACCTGTTATTCATTCATTCCTTCCTCATCATCATCA
The DNA here is from genome assembly GCF_932276165.1 of Plutella xylostella. Lineage (NCBI taxonomy): Eukaryota > Metazoa > Arthropoda > Insecta > Lepidoptera > Plutellidae > Plutella > Plutella xylostella. Next base: position 138,195 of record NC_063984.1, on the reverse strand, counting down.
TCATCATCTCAGCCATAGGACGTCCACTGCTGAACATAGGCCTCTCCCAATGATTTCCACCTTGTACGATCGGAGGCGGTCCGCATCCAGTGATTGCCTGCGGACTTGACTAAGTATATCGTCCGTCCATCTCGCGGGGGGCCGCCCAACGCTGCGCTTGCCGGTACGTGGTCTACACTCGAGGAATCTTCTGCTCCATCGACCATCAGTCCTTCGAGCAATGTGTCCAGCCCACTGCCATTTCAGCTTATTGACTCGCTTAGCTAAGTCGTTTACTTTGGTTCGTCTACGGATCTCTTCATTTCTGTTCTGTTCTGTTTACGTAGAGACACGCCGAGCATAGCCCTTTCCATAGCTCGCTGAGTGACTCCGAGTCTATTCAAGAGGCCTAAAGTTATAGACCATGTCTCGGCATCGTAGGTCATCACTGGCATTGGCAACACACACTGTTCGAAGACTTTCGCCTTGTGACACCGGTAATCCCCGAAGGGGTAGTCACAGGTGACTCGAAAGGGAGTCACCCGCCTTGTAGGTACTCACATGATAGGTCGCAAGCCGTATAGCCGTTTTTGAGGGGGGCAACCCGACCGTCAGATGTTTTAAAGCTGCCTGAAGGCATAGAACAACGCGGACTCGGTACTCAGTGCCCGAAGGCCTCTGACTAGGCTTTACGACTGCTGCCGAAGTAGCAACCTGGACCCACGGCTTAACGAAGCACGGAAGCGTCCAGAAAAGAACCACTTGAAATGGGTCACCCATCTAATGGCCATTAATTACCATCACTGAAGCCAGCTCGACTACTGAAACTTCTAGCAAATACGACTTTACTAATAATTCAATTACAGTTCGCATTAACAGATGAAAGTATTTTATTTTTATTTCAGCCTTCAATGTATTCAATGTTAAACGTATCTTTAACAATAGTCCAATTGTCAGTCATTCTCAGTTTCTAACCCACCATAATATTTTACTAATCCTACAACAACTTCCTTCGCCCCAACTTTTATTAAAATAACCATTGAAACATTCAACAACTCTACCAACTCTATAAATAGCGTCGCCCACGCCTTTAGACCCTATCACAAGTTTGCCTTCAGTGTGAACAGTAGCACCTGACGCTTTGACACCGACGTCCCGGCTTGCTCTATCAGCTATCTAGTAATACAGGTGGTTCCAGCGTGTCCAGAGTGCAGCAGCGGTATGTGGCGGTGCCTGGCGGTGCTGGCGCTGGGCGCGGCGGCGGCGCAGTACGTGGTGGTGCGCGGGGGCGGGGGGCGGGGGCTGGCGGCGGCCGTGTCGGACGCGGGCTGCGAGCGGCTGTGCCAGCGCCACGGCTACTACCGCGGGGCGGCGCGCCGGACCAGGCCGGCCGACCGGGCGCGCCTCGCCGCCTGGAAAACACAGGTAAGGATAAATATGTTGATAAATATGTCATACTTGACTGGTAATCTCTATATAAAAATGCCTTTTGTAATATAAAGCTTTTCCTATGTTGTGCAGCAGGCCTACTGCCGCTGCCAGGAGCGCATCCCGCCGCCCCCGACCCCCCCGCCCCCCGCCGCGCCCCCGCGCAGGGACCAGGACAAGGTGCCCACGAAGATCAACTCCACAAGATTCTACAGGCTAAGGAAGGTTAAAGTGCCGAGAAGCACTGTGTGGAAGCCTGTAGATAATTAATAAAATAAATATAAACTTACATTGTTCGCACATTAAAACATTGTACGTACATAATTATCATAACTAAACATCATAAGTATAATAATAGATAACCATGATCACAAAACTACATCATTGATTTACAAACGTTCTATAGAAAACAAAACACTCTATACATCGTCATTCCACTGCCGCCTTCAACTGGAGACGCCCAGCACGCTGCTGCTACTGGTAGTTTCACTAGGTACTATATACGTACTTGCGTACTGCACGTCATAGTCATCATAACATACCCGAGTCTACGTTGTGTTATTGTTCATCATAAATCATTGGGTAGAAAATTATTATTAAAAATAAATCATCATAATCGTTATTATATATTAATTATAATACATAATAACGATTTATGATGATTTTAGTTGACGACGTTAGTAATTCAAATTTTATTGGAATATAAACTTCTAAAAAAGTTTTGATATTAAATTCGGTAGCTTACGTCGGTACTTGTATATAATAATTTTCTCAAAGGGCAGATGTCAGCTTTAAAACCATTAGCGAGATAAATGATAGCGTCCCGCCCCTCTCCGCTCTAATCCCTGGATCAAGATTTTATTTTTGGTGTAAAATGAAGAGACATCTCCAGCAATGCGGCAGAAGTCACAAGCGACCAGCTCATCCAATATAATTCCTTAATCACATCGTTTATAAAATCGAGTGGAGACCACAAACACGAACAGGTGAACGCAGCGTGGGACGCCCTCCTGCCCGCTGGACCGACCACCTTAGGCGGTCAGCTGGTAGTGGCTGGATGAGGAAGGCAGAGGACCGAGTGTTGTGGCGCTCCTTGGGAGAGGCCTATATCCTGCAGTGGATGATTATTGGCTGATGATGATGATGAATCACATCGTTTATACAGGGTGTTGCAAAAAGGGTATAGTAAGCCGAAACCTACATGTGCAGCATGGTATATCTAAGCCCGAAACTGAAATCAGAATTTGAAAATTCGCGAAAAAAAAATTCATTTTCCATAGAAACTTTGTTGGTCACGTGACTTTTTTCCTATGGAAAATACATTTTTTTTTTCGTGAATTTCCAAATTTTGATTTCAGTTTCGGGCTTAGATATACCATGCTGCACATGTAGGTTTCGGCTTAGTATACCAATTTTGCAACACCCTGTATAGCCAACGTTATCTGCTATTATATTCTGTAATTGTGAATGAATGCATCAGTTCTGATCATCACGACTGATGATACATGAGACTTGCCCGCGCCGCGCCTGCCTCGCGCCCCGCCGCCGCCGCCGCCGCCGCCCGGTGCACTAAGCCGACTCGTATCAATATGATTTAGGAACAACTTGGAAGCTCTCGCTTAACCAACTTTGTTCCAACTTTAATTTGTCCCCGCGTAATGGGTTCAGCCAGGTACGTGGCCCGCCGAGCAGAATGTATTCAATTTTACAACAAATTGTTATTAGTGGGGTTTTTGGTTCGTTAGAAGTAATGAAGTAATGTCTGCGATGTCCGCGGGGAAGGTTAATGGTCGGGTTCACCGTCCATAGTTTGTATCTATCCTTGTTCTCATGCTATTGTAAGATATTTTTCTGCACTGAAATTGGACTTACTTTACAAAAATTTGAGATGCCAAGACAGATTTTTTTAACAAAATGGATCTTTGAACTACTGAGTTATACTAGGCATATTTTATTCCAGTAAGCTAATTGTCCTGAAATTACTGTACAAACATAATATTATATAGGAGGGGCTTTTTGGTGTTCGTTAATTTCTTATTATTCTGTTTGTTTATTTTTTATGTTTTTGTGTCAAGTCAGTCCGTGACTTCACCCAAGGGTTCTAGCTGAAAACCAGCGCTACGGTGTGGTTTAGTATACCTGCCATAGCATCAAGCTGAACTAGAACCCATTTCGGCACCGAGAAGCAACATTCATGCTCATTTTTTATGACTTTTTAACCTTTTCTCGTAAATGTATGTGTTGTTTCTGTGTGTGTTAGAATTTTTCTTTCTTTCTTCTTACCATCTAAATTAATAAGTACCTAAATATGACTCAATAGCGGATTCAGCCAGTACCGTTCCTGTAAGTATGGGCACATGATGTAGGCCGCGCGGCCGCGGAACAAAGACAGCCTGCAGGAGGCTCTATGTAGCTCTGAATAAATTAGCGTTGTGCTTGTAAATAAGTAAGTCGGCCTGTGTTTAGAATTAGCCAAATGAAATACAGCGTCGCTTTAAATCCTGGTCTTGATTCTCTCAGACGGAGCCGAGAGGGGCGGTCCCGGTTACAGTCATTACTGAGATAAATTATTGTGGCTTCAGTGTTGTTCCTTCCTCCCCCGCGCCCCGCACCCCGCACCCCGCCGGCTCCTCCAGGCCTCACTGAACAAACATAGTACGTCTCTGCCTCAGATGGTTAGCTGAATGGTCAATAGTCCAAGGGCCAATAGAGAAATTAAAGTACGAGTATATTGAGTGATGAGCAGTGCAAGAGTATGAATTTGTTTTATTTTGAACCTTACAGTAAATATTTTTTTAGCATTTTGCTTGCAGAGCATCCGATCTGCCGCCGCCGTAACAAAGAGCAAGTGACGCAGCAGATAGCAGGCGTCGTTCTCACTCATAATTAGTGAAGTACGTCGATTAGCGTCGGCTGAAGGCGTCTTATCAGTCAAGTTAGTGCTTCGTGCCGCCGCCGCCGCCGCCGCCGCTGACGACGCGCCTGGCGCGGGAATGACGAGATTACCTCTCCCCCCCACCTACCCTACCCCCTGTCATTAAACAATTATGCCGACACGATGATCTTGTGTACCCACTGACTGATCAGCGACACAGATGTGACACTCTTATGGAAAGCCGTATACTGACTGGTAACATTCGTCCGAGTCTGAGATTGTGTACATGATAGCTTCACAGGTAGGTATAAAGCTCAGTTTCAAGTGAAAATAATTGTACTATGCAGTCTATGCACGATAACAGTTTCTTTTCTATCAGATAGTGAATAACAACCATACATACCAAAGCGGTGACCGATGCGTACCTATATCAGCCATTGGTCCCTCTGAAGATACATCAGATACTTAAATAATAATACAATCTGTGCTAATTTGCAAAAATAAGGAAAGAGGTACCTAATCATATCTTTGAGATGAATCTGCTTAGTCTATGTCGGTGCCTACATCTGCAGAATTAAAGAAGCCCAACTCCGAAGATATGGAAGCCAGCCACTGTCTCTGGCAGTAAATGTTTCCACGCGACGCATATTAACAAGATCCGGTACATCCGGCGCCCGGATCCGGATCACCGGTTGCCCGGATCCATCCGCCGCCGCCGCCGCCGCCGCCGCCGCCGCTTCGTGCGTACTTGAGTTGATGCTCCATTCCAACCACAGGTGCCTCATTAATTAGAATAATGAAGTGAATATCTGATTTACGGACCTTAAGTTTTTAATGTCCATCAAGCAGTCAGCGTCCATGTTGGAGTAGTATGCCGTGTGCAGTGTACAACTGTACATGTACATGTATTTTCTAGTTGAAATATAAGTGTTTCCTCCGGCGCGGCCGTGTCCAGCGAGAACTAAAACTGTAATAGCCGCCGGTTAATGCCGCAATAATCACACCGGATTAACACCGGCCGGGCCCGACCCGCTAACGTGGATCTTATGCCCCGGAGATAAGGTCCAGGAGACGTAGCTGCTTCAGCTAGCCGTAATGAATCGGGCGTGTGACGTCTGACTCTCGGCGCGTTGGAATCAGCTTTATTTATTCTCAAATAAACATGAGAAGTACCTATATTATAGTGTTTGTTTCTTAACGATCACAGCAGATAAGTATTATTTTTTTTGAGTCATCGGGCAAGTTACTTGGCCTCTGTACCTGTTGGTGAACGCTGTATAAGTATGAAGTATTCATCATAATTGTTGAGGACTCTATTGTACTGGGTATATAGATAGACCAAACGATTGTATAATTAGTATTGTTTACATTTTAGTAGACGTCAACTATATTATTAAAGTAAATTTACCTACTCTAATGTAAGTATGTATTGAGATGTTCTCCCACTGATAGCTTCACAGATAAATGTAATATCAGCGCCCCCTCGCCGCATACCTTGGAATTATCTCGCGGGTGAGTTCACGAGTCTTGGATCGCCTCGCACTACTCGCAGCGCCCGCATACTACATCATAGGTAAATGATATGTAAATCTTATTTATAATAGAAGGTAGATACAGACCGTCCTTTAATTCTAAATTGATTGTTGCTTAATAGTATAGGAACGTATCGCACCGTAGCATAGAAGTGAGCAACAACAAGAGCTAATCCGCGAGTGTGTCGCCCGCATCCGCCGAGCTCATTACAGCGCGACTGTACTGCTCGCTCCGTGCAGCCGACTGTACCGTGTGTGCGGAGGATCGCTTCTTACACGGCGGATCAGCGGCGCGTGTCCACACATTACATCTACTTGTTTGACGGGAATAAACCAACTATTCAACGGCAATTTTGTTGATGTCTGGGAAACACTCTGTTAGTATCTAATCGATATCAATCCTGCCCTAAATTCTCGTAATTATAATTTTGGCTACGAGCCCCGCTACGCCGCACTGCTACGCGCTACGCCCGCTACGGCTACGGCGGCGTAGCGCGTAGCAGGACCTTCTCAGTTACTTTTTAGGGTTCCGTAGCCAAAATGGTAAAAACGGAACCCTTTTAGTTTCGTCATGTCCGTCTGTCCGTCTGTCCGTCTGTCCGTCTGTCACAGCCGATTTACTCGGAAACTATAAGTACTACAGTGATGAAATTTGATGGGAATATGTGTTGTATAAACCGCTACAAAAATATGACACTAAATAGTAAAAAAAAGAATTGGGGGTGGGGCCCCCCATACATGTAACTGAGGGATGAAATTTTTTTTTTCGATGTACATACCCGTGTGGGGTATCAATGGAAAGGTCTTTTAAAATGATATAAAGTTTTCTAAAAAACATTTTTCTTAAAGTGAACGGTTTTTGAGATATCAGCTCTCAAAGTCGTAAAAAGTATGTCCCCCCCCCCTCTATTTTTATAACTACGGGGTATAAAATTAACTAATTATAAAAATAACAGAGAACAACTAGTAGAAATTGAATATTTTGATTTTAACTCAAACAAAATTTTAAATATTAGATCAGATAAAAAGATAATAAATGCATCTATCCCTCAAGGAAGTGTACTAGGATGTCTTTTATTCTTAATTTACATAAACGATCTCCCAAAAATAATGGCAGAACATTGCGTTTTATTTGCAGATGATATTTCTTTGCTTACATCTTCTAAAGACAATAATAACCTTAATAATAAATTAAACACTATGATTCAAAAAACAAAATCTTGGCTTAGCGAACATAATCTTGAAATAAACTTCTCTAAAACTAAAATTATAACTTTCCATCCTCATCAAAAACAATCTTTATCATTAAATTTTCAATTCGAAGGAATACCTCTAGAAACTGTGAATGAGTTTTCGTTACTTGGATTAATAATCGACAAACATGTGAATTGGAAACCCCATATTAATAAAATCAGACAAAAACTATCAAAATTTTCATATGCACTTCGAGAAATTAAAAAAACTACAGATATTAAAACTGCTATAGTCACCTACTATGCATATGCGTTCTCGTGGCTTTGCTATGGTGTCATCTTATGGGGAAATAGTACGGATGCACCTGACCTATTTGTAGCTCAGAAAAAACTTATGCGCATTATAGCAAATATTGTAGCTACTGATAGTTGTAGACCTTATTTCATAAAACATAAAATTCTTACATTACCATCTATTTACATACTTGAAATTTGCAAATTTGTTAAAAACAACATTATATTATTTTCAACTAGAGGAAATGTGCAATCAAATTACTCCTTAAGAAATAAAGACCGTTTAAACTGTCCCGCTTCACGGCTTAAAATGTGTTCTTCTGGTCCTATATCTATGGCTGTTAAAATATTTAATAATTTACCAGATAGAATAAAGAAAATTGAAAGTCTAAGTTCATTTATAAAAACATTGAAAGATTTTTTGTTGGATAAAGCTTATTATAGTATAGAAGAATATTATTTAGATACTAAGTAAATGTTGATTTAATTTGTAAGGTAAATACCTATTTTTGTTATAATTTATGTGTAATACCTAGTTATTAGATACTAAGAAGATTTGTAAACCCTTTATATTAGTTTTAATTTGCTGTGCCCGACAGGGTCCATATAGTTCTTAATTTAATGTATTTAACACCTGTAAAACTTATGGATGCAATAAAAGATTGAGTATTGAGTATTGAGTATTGAAATTCTAAAAAAAATAGAGGTGATGCATGCTAATTAACTCTTTCAACGATTTTTGGTTTGATCAAAGTATCTCTTATAGTTTTTGAGATAGGTTGATTTAACTGTAATTTTGCTGCTACGGAACCCTTTGTGCGCGAGCCCGACTCGCACTTGGCCGGTTTTTTTTCTTTTTTTTATTATTATTATTATTATTATTATTTATCGAGCACATAATAGACAGAGTTATTTATAAAAGAATTTATGAAAGCGGTCATGATTTATAATATGATAACCTCGAGATAATTGTTAAATGAACTCACTTTTTGAATTCATCGAACACAATTATGTCGTATTAACAATTAATTACTGATATTTATTGCGCTATTCACACAATTTAAGTGATATTGTGCTCAGGTATAGAGGTGTGGGTGTGTGTGTGTGTGAGAGTGTAGGGGCTGCGAGGTGTCGATAGTTTGAATTGTAAATGTGTCGCCGTGGGTCGTATATTCGTCACGCAGCCATCCTGCACTTGCAACAAACTTTAATCAAACAAAAAAGCATAAGTATTACATTCATTAAGGTGCAGGTGGGTAATGCCGAATTTCGGGTAATTCCGATTTTTGCCGATTTCTTTCAAACGCAGCCATACTTTGAACCGTGGAACTATTCACCTTGATGGCAACTTAATCTTCTACCTCGCTTGGGTTGACTCAGGGCACCAGGACCGAGCGTGCGTATAAAAATGTAAAATTAGTAAAATAGTGCAGATTTCCGCATTTTTTAATTTTCGGAATTACCCGCACATCGGTAATTAAGAAATCAGTTAAGTTACTTAACTGATTGTTTTTTCATCCAAAAGATTTTGTTTTTGTTCAGTATATTCGGAGTTTAAAAATCCTAACTTTATTTTTTTTGTATTTTCCGAAATGAGCGAACCAGGGCAATTCCGAATGTTGGAACATTTTACTATGAAATTCTGTGGATCGGGTAATTTCGAATTATAAATCCTAACTAATATTATAAATGCGAAAGTAACTGTGTCTGTCTGTCTGTCTGTCTGTCTGTCTGTTACTCTTTCACGCCAAAACTACTGAACGGATTGGTATGAAATTTGGTATACATACGGTCTAGACCCTGGGAAAGAACATAGGTTACTTTTTATCCCGGAATTCCCACGGGAAAACTTTTTAAGGCGAAGCGAAGCGCGCGGGAACAGCTAGTACGAGTATCATATAAATGTGTTAAAGTACTTCTGGGCAGTTCTAGGCAATATTTCCAAATAATTATTGCGAGGTTATAGCTGATCGTAAAAATGTATTTTACGATCATTTAGCTTAAATTACCTAAAACTCATTTTAAATGATTTTCGGAATAACCCGCATTCATTCGGAATTACCCTCGTGCAAGAAGTAAATATCAGCTTTTGAAACTAAAATATTTACGAATTTCGTGGGTATTTAGAGAAGTCTGTTAAACAGAGTTTTAGGTACTATATTCAAGTATACAAAGCGTCCTTACATGAATCAAAATGACCCAACCAGTCCTCATAAATTAACAACATACGAACATGTATCCAACTCACCCAAAAACCTTTCGGAATAACCCACCTGCACCTTATACCTATACGAAGATGTAGCTTGGCAATAATATATATAATTATGTACAAAATATACGAGAACTGCTACCTATAAAATCGGATATCGAATTATTATTTGTTGAAGTTTAAATATTTCATTTGAGACATACTTCCCGTAATAATGTTTGCGTTGTTCAAAGTGATGATTTTATTAATTAACGCAACCAAATTAATTAAAGCGGCCGCTTTCAATTTAATTCTTGCGGGCGCGGCGAGCGCGATGTGCGATGTGCGACTGTTGCCACTTCGCGGGGATCACTGCTTCATACGATTTACTATTATATTGAAGAGAATACAAATATTTTGGCAGAGGCAACGGACTGCTGATGGTGAATTACGAGAGAGAAAATGATCACAACTTTTTCGGCGACACTGGAAAACTTAGTATTTAAATTCATTGCTTGTCTTGCTCTGGCACTATACCGTCAAAGCAAGCGTGCAATACATTTAAATACGTTTAAATGTTCTAAAGTCACCTTAACAATGTGTAGTGTTGAGCTGGCGGGTGCAGGCGGCGGCGCGTGTCCCGCGGTCGTCCGTCTCCCGCGCCGGCCGAGCTGAGCTTCCTTCCGCCCCCGCCCCCCGCGCCCCCGCGCCCCCGCACCCCCGCACCCCCCGGCCCACTGACAACACCTCCAACTAAAACCCTCAAGGTGTTAAATTCATTACACTTGCCAAATTAATTGGCTACTTTTCTACCGACTCGTTAAAGCTCACTTACCATGACCAGCCATTTGCACGTTGACTTACATTTGTACGGTAAACAAATGAATTCATTTGGTTAAAGTGGTAATGGGTGGTGTAAAGCAAGTGCCCACCGGAAGCCCTGGGGAAGTGAGGACTCCACCGGCGGACACAGTAGCTAGAGTAATTCTACCGGGACCACAGAACAAGTCGCCGCATATAACATTAATTAAGTCATCGTCCTCATCATTAGAATATTTTGTAATTTTTTAAAACATTGTGTCTGATATGAGTCTAAATTTTGTTGATTTAATTAAGATTCATACTGCCTACGTGTTTATAATAATCATGCTCTGAAAATTTCAAGTTCGTAAAATCTAATTTCTCGAAGCGAAGTTTGTTTGAATTTGGTTTCATAGTTTGAAAGTTCTAACAATGGCGCCCAGGTTGCCCCGGGGGGAATGTTCACAATCTGAAGCACAATTACAAATGTTAATCAAAATTAGACTGACAAGTTGATAACGTGACGAGACGCGGCGAACAAGTTTGTAAACAGCCCCCCTCCCCCTCCGGTCCTCTGGACGTATCTACGAGGTCACTGCTCACAAATAAATAAAAAAACACTACTTAGGGCCTGTTCCACAATGTCTGGTTAGTGGCTACCTGTCGGATAAAATACATGCTGTCACTCTCTGTCATTATTTTTTAGACAGTGACAGTATGTATTTTATCCGACAGGTAGCCACTAACCAGACATTGTGGAACAGGCCCTTACTTAATCACAAATAATTAGTTATAATTAATTACATTAGATATGCTTACATATTAATCAGGTATTTGATAATTTATGAAAATATGATAATTAATATGAATAATAAAGTTTCATAAACATTTGACAAAGAAACAAAACATTCATATCTTCTTTAATTTCTAAAACAATAAACAGAGATTAGATAAGGCGTAGGTATCCTAAAAACTAGTTTTTTTTATGTCTATGTAGATATTTAATAAAGAGAGTTCTCCTCCTAGAGTGTAGTAGAGCGTGTGTTGCCCCGGGTGCCTCGTGGTGCCCCGCGGTGCCCGTACTCCTCGCGCTCCCGGTGCTCCCCGGTGCTCCCCGGAGGTGCCTAGTACACCTCGACGCTCTCCTGGTGGTGCACGGTGTCCTGGCGGAACATCTCCACCTCGGCCTGCGAGTCCTCGCGCACCAGCTTCTGCCGCCCCTCCTGAGGGACAAACGGGGAATCAAGCACTTCATACATTAGGCTTGAGCAGAGCAATACGCGTCCGAGCGACCGAGCGGCCGCCGATGCACCACGAAATCACAAGCGGTACGGTCGCTTGCAGACATACAATTTCGTGCTGAACGACTGGGCAGCTCGACATATCTCGAGCCTTTGCCGTTTACGTTTTATTCATTATTAATCTTTACCTATTTTAACATCCTATTAGGTTTTATTTCTGTATAAAAAGTTACGATACACAAGATAAAATATGTACCTATTGTATATTTTTATATTTAACACGGATGAAGATTTCCGCGTTTCGCATACATTCATCATGAATCCTAAATGCTATTGTGAGTAGAAAAGACACGTATATTACGACACAAGCCTTTCTTCTTGTGCGGAAGTGATCACGGAAGGAGTATTTTATGTTGTGAATTACATGATAGAAGGTAACATGACACGGGATTGATTACTGTAAAGTTGTATGTATGCAAAGCAATGTAGCGCTCTATAACAGGGACCAACACTTGCACTGATGATTGTGATAATATCATCACGTTTCTGCCACCTTTTCTTGCTAAATAAATAACTTATCTATCTATCTATGCGTCTGTAAAATAATTGCCCTGTAGTAAATGTTATACTCAGGCTTTAAAAAACAAGAAGATACCATGACGAAATTTTATTTTAATAAAAAGCAGTACCCACCTGCCTTGCCCCAGGTGGTGGCTCGTGATCGCGTCTCTACCCCTACACACTGGACGCGTACACCGCCCGCGTCCGCACGCGCCCCTACACACACAACACACTCTCTCTACTTCACTTTAATAACCTCACCAACAAAATCACATAAATCTGCAATTTGCGACTTCATTGCTCTGGCCTAAGCCGGGAGATTACTTCTGTATCTAGCAAGAATCGCTTCCGAGACGAGCAAAATGTTTTAATCATTTGATTTTCTTGATAATTTGGTGTAATGAGTACTTTTCCGTATTTAAAGCGATAAAATCTGATGTAAATAATATTCTACAGAGAATTGGTTGATATCATGTTGATATCTTTTGATAATACGCGGACGCGCAGTTCAAAATTTAAAATGCAACAACGATTTTAAATAATATTCTACAGAGAATTGGTTGATATATTTTGATAATACGCGGACGCGCAGTTCAAAATTTAAAATAGAAGCCACGATTTTCCGATAACTATTTTGAGGTGCACGAGCAATCGAGCATACACCTTGGGGTAAATAATAAATTAGTTATTAATAAGTAATAAATACCTATTATTATCAGTATCTATAATTAAATCAATTGTTTTCATCTCTCGCCGGGAGCATGTACGAGCCGCAACTCGTACATCGCCGCGTCAGCGGATCATTTTACAACAAACCAATAATTTTCCATGTATTCATTAGTATACTTTCAGCAATCGCGTCGGTTACTCATCCCCATCATTATCATAAGGCATTGGTTATCAATAAATCAATTTAAAGTTACAAAACTCTTATCATTTATCTACTGTACGGTCCGTACCGTACAGAGTGTATACCTGGGATTGCATGCGTACATACCTTAGGGTGCATGAGTATGAAGGGCAGCTCGGCGACCAGCTCGCCGTTGAGCGCGCCGAGGTACAGCTTCACCTTCACGCTGTACGACACGATGATGCCGAACGCGTCGCGCTGCTCCGGGTCCAGCAACCTGCCAGGATGTGGCATGTTAGTGAAGTACACTTGTATAGTGCTAAAGGGTGCACGACTATACGGCTACCACCGGAACACCGGAAAATCAACAAGCTGCAGTCTGAAACATCTGTTATGGACGTCAGAAGTGTGCCAGATCGCGCAGGTGGCAGGTACTCACAGCGTGGTGGAGGCGAGCGAGGCGTCGCCGGCGCGGCTGTTGTGCGCGTCCAGGGCCAGCCCGCGCAGGTCGCGGTTGTGGGCGAGTGATGGCGTCAGGTGCAACACCTTCTGCAGGCTCGAGCCCGGCTGCAGCGGGCATCCGTCCCTGCGCAACAGTAGGTACATGTCAGAGAGAAAACCACCAACAGAGTTTAAATAGGGCGGTCAGACATCCAAACGTCAGATCAAACCAAGATAGGTACTGGACAGCAACTGGTGTGTATGTAAGTATTGTGTGGGTATACTGACTGCGTCTCGACGCTGGCCACGGCGTTGCGGTACTGGCCGCTCTGGAACAGCACCACGTCCACGCCCTGCAGCACGCTGGCCTTGATCCGCTTCACCACCTTGCTGCTGTTGTTGCGCACGCACACGTTCACGCCCAGCGTCTCCCCGTGCAGGTACAGCTGCGGGGGACAGCACAGTCAGAGACAGAGAAACCTGACCCAGTAGCATTGTCAAGAGCGGTTTAGTTTCTTTGTCCCTACAAGGGTGATATTAACGACCATGTCAGCTATGTATTAGAAAACAGTATTTTACAAAATTAAATGATGTATCGTAAGACACGGCAGGAATGTGCGGTGATTATATGTGCCACTTTGATCTAAATAAAACTCAGAGACCTCATACGATGACATAATCCACGACTGAGTTCAGACAAATTTAAGTTTGCAGCCGCCAAAAACTGAAAGTTGTGAAATTTTAGGTCTCCGTGTCTTAAGAAGTAGGTGTGCCAGCTATGGTTGTTTTCTGACTATTTATCATAGTCCACGTAACCACGAGTTTTATGTCCATAATAGTAGGACTAGGTTAGGAGTAGTTTAGTAACATGGTGGGTACCTGCTTGTCGAGCGTGACCTCGAGCTCCAGCTCGCCGGGCGACAGCACGAAGTCCTTGCGCACCGTGGTGCAGGGCTGCGGGCCCGCGCGCGCCGGCGCCCACTGCGCCTTGCGCACGCCCAGCGCCACCGTCGACCTGCCGCAACCACACAACCACCGCGTTACACACAGAACTCAATATATGATCCTCTCCGGAGCGTAATACCAGATTCGGGACATAAGTAGTTGACTAGGATTGCACCAGAAATAAAGATAGCATAGGTAGGTAATAACAAACTAAATTATTTATTTAAGTACTGGTACTGACTCGCGTACACACAATCTTAATTATGTTATTACTTACATATCCTTTAAATGTTATTTTATAACCCTGATGTTGTTTTTGCGTATAGTTGCGCAAAATGTTACAAAACTGATAAACTTAAAAGAGGTTATTCTGAACGAAAAAATTACGTTGGTAGGTACCTATCCGACAAAATGTTTTTTCGTGTCAATAATTCCTTTAATAGAACAAAATTTCATATTTTCCACCTCATTCCGTATTCGTACCTTTTTGCCTACCATAGACAGCTATTACAAGATATAAACTGTATAATATAAAAGTTGAGTAGAATCTGACCGCAGTAGCTGCAGGGTGCATGTTGTCCGAGTGTGAACTGATCCGAGGGGGGCGCGCGGGGGCCGCGGGGGGGGGGAGCCTTCATCGGCAGATCACAAGTTCCGAGCAACTTCGAGACTAATCAAAGCGGTTTGTCCGATTGAAAACTTTTCTTATACCTTCGTATAATTGGTTTCCGAGCTCTCGCGGAGGAAAATAAAACTGAGAAGGTCTTCGGAAGATTGCTTATTAATCTCTTTAGTTGTTCGACGCGAATTAAAGTGTTGAAGTTGCACGTCTCCAAGATATTACTGCGGTTGGATCATATTTTCCGCGCGAACTCACCATCAACTGATTTTGTCTGTGTAGCTATTAAATTTCTTGGCTATAAAGCTTTATCTTACTCAGTAAGAAAATTCTCGTTCTACAGCATCTCTGAGACCTAAAGCTGAAATTTTATTGACATTCAATTCGCTATCTTGCAATCGCATAAAGTAAGTACAGTAGGTACTACCTTGAAATCAAGAGGATCTACTGACTGAGATTACATAGGTACCTGAAGTGGTACGGTCAGCCTTATAAGTAGCAATGTACTGTTTATACTTTTATACTTTTTCAAACTTACAAAGTGGGATTGTTTCAACTATTGCTAACTTTATAGGCAGTCAGACAGCTAGTGGGTGCATACCTGCGGTGCGAGCGGTCGATCTCGGTGTCGCCCACGAAGACCTTGACGTAGTAGTGCACGCCGCAGGGCTCGCCCTCGTCCTCGAGGCCGGGCTGCAGCGTGACGGAGCCGGGCGCGCCCGCCGGCACCGCCAGCCGGAACGGCGCCGCGCCCGCGCCCAGCTTCTTCATCAGGCGCTCCTGCAAGCTCCACAGGGTCAGTGTGGCTACGTAAACAAACTAAATCCCACAAGGCAAGGACTCAAGAACTCCACGTCGGAATTGTATTAGTTATATCTAACAAGATTTGAGGCTCCTTGGGAGAGCCCTATCCCCAGTAGTGGGCGTGACTATCAAAGTAATCGAATTTATAACGTAATAGAATAGAATTGATGAACCGTAGAGTACCACCGATGAACTGTAGAGTATCTAGGTACATTATGATGTTGTATTGTGTGAGGTCTATGCGTCGCTGGCGGCTCGCGGGCGCCGGCCGGGCCGCTGCGGCGCCGCGTGTAATTACTGCGGGAGTTAGAATAAAAGCCGCGCCATAATTCAGCTCTAATCCCCCCCCCCCCCAGCCCGCTGCCGCACCCCTCCCCGCAGCCAATTAATGGATTTAAATTTCCCATGGCTCGCTACATCACCCACCGGCCTATCGCCAGATTAATGCTCACCACCTAATCCTGCTTTATTACCATTCTTCAGTCAATATTTGTACTTAACGAAGTGGTTTAAAATGATATCAAGTGTTTTATTGAAGGATTTAACCATCGAAAAAGGGAGTAGCACATGGAACTTTTAAATCGAATCTCTAGCTATTTCCTATATAAGTATACATTAAATAATTGAAATACATACTTAGTATTGTATAATGTAGTCCCAATGTTATGTATGTATTATGTATAGGGTTATGTGGGCCTTACCTGCGTCTTGGAGAGCTCGTAGTCGCGCTTCTCGGGCGGCGGGTAGACCTGCTGCGAGGCGAGGAACAGCTCCTTGTAGAAGTTGAGCCCCATGACCTCGTCCTCGGCGCGGCCGTAGCGGAACGTGCACACCACCTGTGCGTACACGCGCCGCCCCGCCGCGTACTCCTCGTCCACCAGCACCACGCCCTCTGCAACACACGCCACGCCACGTCACGCCACAGGGCTGCCACCGCACGGACGGGCTAATACAGCCATTCTTTCAATTAATGGCTAAGTTTATTTTAAAACTCAGCAATTATTTATTGAATTTTAAAGATGTTATATACCTACGTACCTACTGTCTGGAAGTATTAAAAATGTAGTTAATCGTAGTTCAAATATGTCTATTAGATAACGACCTACACTGTGAACTGATACGTAATTCGAGCAAGAGCACGCACCGATGGGCTCCACGTAGGAGATGTGGTCCACGAACTCGCGCTTGCCCATGTACAGCGTGAGCTTGCCGTTGGGCGCCACCTTCTTGAACACCTTGAAGTTGTACACCATCTTGTCGCCTGGTAGAACCGCAGCAGACTGGAGCGAGCAGCGGGACTGTGCGGGGCGGCGCGCCGGGCCCGCTTATATGCAGGATTACAGCCGACCAGGTTTCTAAGCCGCGGCGGTAATCTCGTTAGCGGCGGTCACGCGGCGTGACTCAGCCTTCCGATGTGGAAATGCGGGGCCCCGTGACGCACGCGGGCCGGGGCGGGCCAGGGCGGGCGGCCAGGGCGGGCGGCCGGGGCGGACCGGCGCAGCGTGCTGGTCAGCACTAAACTTCCTGCAGACTCATGAAATTCAGATAAAAAGTACCCATGCATTGATGCAACCGCATCAAGACTACATATAATGCACGGTTACCCAAACATAAGTAGGCGGCCCAGATGCAGGTACTGAATAAACGTATTTAATTATTTCTTTCTAGACCAAAGAAATGTCCAGTCCATTTCTATGAATCCTACGTTCTTGACCTATGATTATGATCTGTAGAGTAGTCAGATGATGAATGAAGGAAGTTCCCGGGAATGTGTGGATTATCCCGGAAATGTATCCTTAATTTTCCATTTGTATGTGTAGTACAAAACTTCACTCCAGCCAGCTCCACCACTGAACTCCAGCCCTAACAGTTTTATCCCAAAACTCGTAAATGAGGATAAAGTCATAGTCCTCAAGTCAAATATTTTTATTCATCGTACAAATATAAAATTTTCTGATGAACGTCAATTTTTACAAACTACTCTCCGTTCGGATAAGGGTGCGGGGGCAATATTCAAAAAATATTTTATCAAAACATGCAACCAAAACAATCATATCACCTTTAATCACGCATGTGGATCAGTATAATAATATGACCCACATACCTATATATCTTCTGCTGACATGTACCCGTCAGTAAACAAGTCTGGAGGCAGCACTTGTGCGGCTGCGACGCTGTAAGCCGAGTCTGAAGAAGCGGACACGAGCACGCCGTGTGTTGTCGAAGGTCAGACTTTTATCACAACTCAGGAAGTTTATAAATTGCTATATTCTTAACTAGCACCTCATAATTATGAAGTGGTGGTCGCAACACCTGCTTGTTAATGCTGGCAAGAAATACATAACCTATCTAGCTTATGATAAGTAATAATAATTATAATTATCACTACAAAATCTATCAATAGGTTAGGTAGGATATCAATCTATGTAGGTATATTTATTAATTACATATAAAATCAGTAGATTTTCGTAACTCACAATGGTTACTCAAAATGTATTCCGTGCTCTCGCTAAAACGAGAAGGGCTAGACCAATTTGCTTATGTATAAAATTTTTATTTAATTAGAGCAGAGGATTAATGTAGATGGGCAGGCCATCTGGCAAGGTGAGAAGACGACAGATGGACCAAGGCAGTGTCGGAGTGGTGGCCAAGGGAGGGACGGCGATCAGTCGGTAGACCGCCGACCCGGTTGGTTCGATGACGTTAGAAGAGTAACTGGACCAAACTGGATGAGTGTAGCACAGGACCGTGGAGAAGGCCTATACCCTGCAGTGGGTTGACACAGGCTGATGATGATGATGATGACGATGATAGGGCAGAGAAGTTTTCAAAGGTGACTGAAATCGGAAAACAGGAAAGGTATCGAATATTAACAAGTAGGTAAGTATATGTAAATATTTATAGATAATTATGTCAATAACCATTTACGAACTGATACACAAATCCACAAAGAGGTCCCCTGTCACCAGTAACTTACCTACAGTTGCTACATTGCTACGAACATTTTAGAAGTAACATGTTGCTATGTTATGTATAGCAGGAACTTGGAGCTAGCTAGTCTCGCTACTGCTACTACTGAGTTGAGTGTACATGTACATAACTATACCTAATATGAATACTTCGTGTTCATCCCGAGGCGCTGATTTAAGTAAGTTCCTATAATATTACTTTGTTATTTCAGTATTTATTATCAAGGGTTTTTTGAAATAGCTGTAGGTACTTAATTAAAATGAATGGCTGCAACTCAATGGAATTTGGTATCAGTTGAAATGTCTTAGGCAGTTAGTATTAAGATTGTAGATTGAGGAGTCGCTAACGGAATCACTCATGAACCTCGGCCATTCACCTGCATCGGGCGTCTCTGTCGCCCCTCCTGCCGCTGACGTCGCCGCGTCTCGCTCGCACTAGCGGCCACTCTCTACAGCAGACTTGCGCAAGCGTCTCGGGGAACTCCTCATGAATCGCATTGTTGTGTTCTACCTGGCGCCGACTAGTTCAAGTTCAAGTGCTAATGTTATTGAGCAATCAGTTGTCTGCCGACCAGCCAAGTGACAAACTGCTGATATTTTGGACCTAGAGATTCTACGCTATTTACAGGTGATAATATTACTTACTAAGAATTTGCTTACTTTTGTCGGCGATTGGGGACAAGCTGATGATGCGCACACGCAAGCGCATGACAGAGCAGTGACGTCACGAGCAGGGCCGGCGAGAGGCGGGAGTCGCAACTCACAACATCAACAGTGACTGCGACCGGTTCGGCACGTGCTGTGTTGAGGATTCGCTCTCTGGAATCTTGGCATACGAGGATGAAACTGTAAATGTGTGACAACGACACTGGGAATGGGAAGGTGTCGTAGTGTGGCGGTGGAACTCGGCGACACACTGTGCCCCAGTGGAGCGCGCGCCGAGTTCATTAACAGTCCACAATCACACGCGGCTCTATCTAAATTTAATTATACCCATTATTTATACACTATTATTAGGTATGATCGTTATGGGCAAAATTATTATGGCACCTATTAAATTTAACAGCCCATTAAGTGAGTAAAACAGACATAGTGAAATAATGGCAATAGATAGTGGACAGATGCATGTTTATCTCACCCTCCACGATTTTAGGAACATTTTGTATCTTTATGTGGTCGGTTTATGTTGTATGTTTACATGCGTGTTACAGAGCGCTCATATGGCAGCTTCATAAGGTGATGTCATATATTATCACGTCATGAAGCTGCCCGACTATAATCAATCAGCCGCGTGAAATGAATGCTACATGTATATAATATGCCTATTGTATAAACATACATAAAATACCTACATAACAAGTAGCATCCACGCATAACGTGCGACCAACATAAAACTGCTTAGCTTTAGATTCCTATAATTATTATACCTATCTATTTTTAGTATCGGTTTAGAACTTGAATAAACAACAGTGTCTTAACATATCATCGAGTTTCTACTACCACCGATCTCAACAACATAACATAACATAACATCTAATGTAAGGGTGAGCTACCACATCCCCTTACATTTTGGTCCTTCCAGACATTTTTGGGAGTTTTGTGGTTTTGTTGCGTTAGCGAATCGGTCTAGTCGGCCTTCCACCAGCGGACCTCCCCGGCTAGATTGAGAGTGCGCACATAACGTAGCGAGATCGCTTTCTCTCAGAATCAAGAACCAGTGAATTTGGAAAAACAACCCTTTTCACTACAACTTATCATAACAACAACATAAACAAAACAAGATGAACCTAACAGAAACATTGGCAAAACAATCTGAGCTGCTGGTGGGCCTGATGACGTCACTCGTCGTCGTGCGCAAGCTGCGCCGCCGGCGGGAGGCAGCGCGTGCGCCGCAGCCCGCGCCCGCCCCCGCCTGCTCCGGCTGCATCGTGCCCTCGATGCCGCCACCACACCACCAACCTGCCATGGAGATGACCTCACTACCCAATAAACATAAATTTGATATTTAAGCACTATTATTGATAACATTTTATATACTTATTATACTTACCATAAGTTGAACATTTATTTTAATTTGGATTGTATAACATTGGTCTTTTTAATTGATTGATTTAATAGTTATCTCTTTTTGATTTGGCAGCATGTATAAACATACATAAAATACCTACATAACAAGTAGCATCCACGCATAACGTGCGACCAACATAAAACTGCTTAGCTTTAGATTCCTATAATTATTATACCTATCTATTTTTAGTATCGGTTTAGAACTTGAATAAACAACAGTGTCTTAACATATCATCGAGTTTCTACTACCACCGATCTCAACAACATAACATAACATAACATCTAATGTAAGGGTGAGCTAACACATCCCCTTACACCTATATACCTCTTCAAATGTAGTAAGTAATGAATTGGTTATTGATTTCAGATGTTGTTGGTGTCGGTGGTGCAGTGAGGTGACGCAGCCGACGCGGACATGACGGCGGGCGCGGAGCCGCGGGCCCCGGGTAATGCACGCAGCAGGCGACCGCTGCTGGCCCTACACCTCTGTTGCAGACCGCTCACACTGTCCTCCGCCTTCCTCATCCAGCCACCACTAGCGGCGGGTTGATACTCTAGCGGATGGAGGGCCTCCCAACGTTTGCCTGCCACTGCAGGAACAGTTACATAACTTGATCCTCTACCCCAATGCCTAATACAGCCGCGTCAAAAAGTCTTAGATATATTGGTTCACCGAGTTTAGCATGCTAAACTCCTGTTTCTAAATGACACTCAAAAACCATGGAAGTAGAAAAAAATAAACTTTTTTTTCTATATGCTTCGATGTCTAAAACAAACACAGAATGCCTCCGCCACCGCGTGTTTCTGAGGGTCCCGGACACTCTTGGGTCCCGGGCAGGACTGCTGCTGCGTTCTACTAACAGTGTAACAGTGCGCTGAATTCCGTGTCCCTCTGGAAATGCTGACTGGCCCCGAGTAAAGAATCTGCCGATTCAATGCACAATTCAGCACATAACTGGATACTGGATTGTTTGTCAAATACTTATTACATTACTGACGCAGCGTACGTGTGAATGCTCATAAAATTTGTAAACAATCTTGTAGGTATTTGTTGGTATCAATCTGAAAGACTTTAAATGTTCTACGACTTTTGGAAATTCGCAAAAAAAAACATTTGTTTCTCCATAGAAACTTTGATTAAATTACATTAATGTATGCCCTACATTTAGTATATGTACACATTATTATTATTATTTTATTGATGGTCAAGTTACTCTTGGCTTTTGGAGAAGCAAATATTTTTTCGCGAATTTACAAAAGTGGTAAGTAGATTAAAAGTATCTCAGATTGACCCTGAGGCACCCCCTTTCGGATTTGTATACCACTTTTGCAACATCCTATGTCTACTACACTACAACACTACAACAACCATTTCATGTATATCTGCATTATTATGTACTACATCAGGATCGCTGCGTCAGATTGAGCCCGACGTTTGCGAAACAAATCCATTATTTTTCATCGGAAATCACAGATTTATTGTGAAGCATTCGGCAATGAAAATAAATAAATCGTGAGCGAGGACGGGCGATATTAATTTTTGCCATCATTCGAGATTTACGAGCGAGTGAGTGAGAGCTGCCGCGCGCAGCCGCCCCGTGACGCCCGCACGCACCGACCCATGTTCATTGTTCATGTAGGTTACACATACTTAGTGTTCTACCCTGATGGAGTATCATTATAACAGTATCCCACTTAAAAGCAGAACCCTGTCCAATATAGTGAATGTATACTTACTGTACTTCTTCCCTCATTGCAGGAGTGGTGGAGCTGCGCGAGGACGTGCCGCTGAAGGGCGGGGGCGCGGGGGCGTGGGGCGCGGGGGCGGGGGGCGCGTGCGCGGGGGGCGGGCTGCGCGCCGTGGTGGCCAGCTTCGCCGCGCTGACGGCCGCCATCACGCTGGCGCTGCTGGTGCAGGTGTACGCGGGGGTGGGGACGGGGGCGGCGGCGCACGGGGCGGTGGCGGCGGGCGGCGGCGCGCGCTGCTCCCGCGCGGGGGCGGCGGCGCTGCGGGCCGGCGGGGGCGCGCTGGACGCCGCCGCCGCCGCCGCGATGTGCCTCGTGGTCGCCGCCCCACATGCCACCAGCCTGGATGCGTGAGTTCCCTCTCCTTACGCTCCATACGAATAATTTAAATTCATAGGCTTACATTTAAGTAATATTTTTTATTTACAACATACGTAAGTATAAGTAAGAATAATATATTTTATCTAAGTATCTACAACCCATATTTCCAGGAGTGGTGCACTGCTTTTATGGCGGTATCGTACCGAGCGCGGTATACCCCCGCTGCTGGTCCGGTGGGGCGCGGTGGAGGGCGCCACCGCCCCCGCAGCCAACATGTCCGGGGGCGGCAACGCGGGGGGGCGCGCGCCCCGGCTGGTGTGCGCGCTGGCGGCGCTGCACGCGGCGCGGGGGGGCGCGGGGGCCGCGGGGGGCGCGCGCCTGCCGTGGAAGGACTGGATTCAACCGGCTCTCGACTTCGCCAGGTAAAACTAAGTAAATAATTATTGTACCTTATCTATAAATACTTAATCAATTTACCTAAATATTCGTCACCGAAAATAACGATAGGCATTTTTTATAATTACTTAACGTTTTTTGGTCGTGATGATGAACACTTCTGTGGTAGCTATTGATTGTCCTATGACAATAGTGATAAAGATATTAATTTGAATGTGCTTTGATGTTCCCATGCAGTGAGGGCATACCAATATCAGGTCCGTTGTCCGCGGCCCTGTCGCTGGTGGGGTCGGCGCCCCCCGCCCCCGCGCCGCTGCCGCGCCCCCGCCTCGCCGCCGCGCTGCTGCGCCTGCAGAACATGACCGCCGACGGTACGTCCACAGCCTACTTCTAACCAAATGCAAGTCCTCATTCTATACTTAGATCAATTTTTTTTTAAAGTATATATTGGCAAAGCTTCAACTTAACTGTCTGTCTGTATGTCAACTAATTGATTTTAAACCTATTTTACATTAACAGATGTGTTGTCGTGGTGTGGCGCGGGCGAGGCAGTGACGGTGGAGCGCGCGACGGGCGGCGCGGTGAACGTGACGGCCGAGGCGGGGGCGGGGGGTGCAAGGGGCGCGGGGGGGCGCTGGCTGCTGTGGGCGCCCCCGGGGCCAGCGCGCGCGCTGCTCGGCGCTCTCGCCGCCTCCGCCGACCCCGCGCCCTCCGAGCTCGATCCTATTGACGCCGCCATCTACAGGCAAGCTTATTTTTTTGCAGCTTATTATACCTTCTTTATTTACAAAATAATCGTAAGTAATTTCATTTAGCAACATATTAAAACTTACACTTGTACTTACATATTTACCTGTTTATATTATAATCGCAGGGCATCGTTGACTCTGAATGAGACGCTGTCGGGCGCGCACGCCGGCCCCGCCAGCGGGC
Organism: Plutella xylostella; assembly: GCF_932276165.1. Classification (NCBI taxonomy): domain Eukaryota; kingdom Metazoa; phylum Arthropoda; class Insecta; order Lepidoptera; family Plutellidae; genus Plutella; species Plutella xylostella. The sequence continues at coordinate 114,012 of NC_063984.1, read as the reverse complement.
TCGCCGTCGTCGACTCCGGCGACGTGTACGTGGCGCTCGTCACGTAAGCCTCTTTATTTACCTACTGGATGCTGCACCTGCAATGCAGGACAAACACTGTTTGACAATTTTATTATGTGCTTAATCGCATAACGAGCGTTTCAAAGTGATTTTCCCTCTTTCAGAGGACTGTCAGTCTGGTTCGGCTCAGAGGCATTAGCAGGAAACCCGCTCTCAGAGGGGGGCGCGGACGCAGCGGGGGGCGCCACCGGGCCGGGGGAGGGGGCGGAGGCGGGCTGGGTGCGCGACGAGCCCGTTGTGCCGCTGGACCTCGCTCCGGCCATGCTCGTGCAGGATCTAGTCTGCGGTACCTATATGCTACATTTTAAAAATATTCATTCTTTTCCTAGGGACATCACGAGTCTTTGACGATTGACACAAATGGTTAACTCCGAAATAAAGATATAATAATCCGAAATACTTCATATTAAGTATTATTATTATAATTAACTCCAGGAACTCGCTTCGTGCTGGGCGCGGAGTCGTCGGCGGCGCTGGCGCAGGGCGGCGCGGGGCTGGCGGCGGGGGGCGCGGCGGGCGCGGCGGCCGTGGAGCGCGCGCGCCTGGCCGCCCCCGGCGTGGCGGAGGGGCCGGCCCCCGCCCCCGGCGCCGCGCCCCCGCCGCACGCCGCGCTCAACGTGGTGCTGCAGCGCGGGGACACGCTCGCCTCGCACGCCGACTCGCGCGGCGCCGGCCTCGCCTCGCGCTTCTAGCCGCAGTCACTGCCGCACACTCCTGGCCGCGGCCACCAGACCACCAGCACACGCGGGCCGGCCGCGGCGGCGCAGCGTCCACTACCGAGAGGGCTCTCTGCACTCAACAATGTTGCAACGATCAACGATGGAGTGCCCATATCACTAACTGCGGTTCATCATCAAATACTCACTGCCACTAATTCCTACAACTGAAACCTTCAGCTTAGGCCTGAACAACATGGCGTTGAACCTACTTATCTAGTTACGTACTTATATAATTAATATCTAAATAAACTATTTATTTTGCACCATCACTTGTTGCAGTTTACTTGGTAACTAACACATTGTAATAATTATAAAGACGTTTCATCTATTATGTTCCACTTATGAAACATGCTCGTTCTCCCACAAGCCCACAACCCAGCATGAACAGTCACCGAAAAGCTACCTCCAGGAAAAAGTATTGGTACTTATACAGTTTATAGTAAGTTATCTGTAGAAAATACCTAATCTAGATTCTACATAAGACCTGAGACGTTTTTAAAATATTTTGTTTTTAAAGTTGGTACAAAATAATAATAAATAAATAAATAAATGAAATAATTTTATTTCAGACTTATTAAATTAATTACAATCAATAGTCCATATGGTGGTTAGTAAACATGATATTATAATGAAATGGTTAATAAATACACAAACACAATAAAACGCACAAAATAACAAAAATATAAAAAGGGGTACACGGCCCGTTTTATAATATTAGGAGTGCTGAAGTAATACGTAGTACCTAAGCGGTCATTTTATCACACAACTATGAACTTACACGCTACTTAGTCATTATTCAACCTGACCCGTAGTAATAACAGATCAATGATGGTAGGATTAATAACTGGAGAATTGGACAAATAAACAAATTAAATAAATAATAAATAAACACTTTTAAATAATAACAACTATTATACATATACCATATAGGCAACTCAACTAATCACTTATGTAGGACATATACAATAAGGAAGTGGATGTGACAGTTGTTGAACATAATATATTATTCTGTAGATTATTGCCATTCAGTACTTCGATCTTAAGTACTACAAGTAAAATCGGTTCAGCCGTTTCGGGGCTACGCTTTCAGACAGAAACACCTACGGAAACTTGCCAACAATAAACTTTTAACACCCCTATTTTTGCGTCGCTTGTAAAAAAATGCAGTTAAATAATTATTCATTCAAACTAAGTACCAACATAGTAATAAGTGCATGAAAAGATGGCGCTAGTCGTTATCAACAGCAAAAGATACTTATCTACTTAACTATTTATAGCTGATGATGATCGCGAACTGCTCTAGCGAGGAACGTGTGAATGCGTCGCAGTCGCACACAAACATGCACCACAAGGCAAAACAAGTGCACGTTTTCCTTTTAGCTAAATGTGTTTATATTTGCAATTGCAAGTACCAGTGACGTCGGCGGCTAGTGGGACGTGTCATACTGTGAGCCGAGTGTGAGCCTGCGGGGTGGAGGCTGGTGGAGGGCCAGTGTCCTCGCGGCCAGTGGACGAGGCGTCAGCGGCGGGCAGTGGAAACTTATACATTATAAGAGTGCACGTGACATTGTGATCCGTGGCCCGTGGCAGTGACCGCGGCCGCTGTCGGGGTGAAAGAGCGCTCGACACAACTGCAGTTAGCGGAACTACTTTATACGCAAGTTAGTATTTGGATAATGTCATTGTATTGAATGCTAAGTCCATATTAGGACTCGGTAGGACTATGTAATTATCTTACTTAAGTACTTAAATACATTCTCAAGTGAAAATAGTTTTAGTAGCCCGATTTACATAATATTAAGTGATTAGGAGAGTATTTTAGTAAGTACTTATATACCTACTTACACCTGAAAGACAAGTTCTTTATGTTTTGGTTCGCTGCGAGTGTACCTACTGAAGCAAGTACTTAGCGTTTACCTACATGTTTCAACAAAATCACTATCATAAAGCATTCTGCTTTTCTGCTAAACACTAAAGATATAATGTAATGTTTGGTAGGGCTCAATTTCTAGGTAAGCACTTAAAGCGATTCAACAGGAGTTGGTTGTGGAACTGCGTTGTTATGCCTTTCAGAGAATCAACCATAGTACCTATATAAAATTGTATCCGTAAAGGCGCAATTTCATGCATCCCAGCTAACATATAAGGCCCCATAAGTTCTAAGATCAAGAAAATTCGTAGCGACGTAAACCGCCTACTGAAGGCAACTTCAGTAGGCGGTTTTTTCTAAGTTCCTGATGTCGTACACTATCAGAATGACCGCCTGAGTGATCTCTTTTCCACTTATTATACTTCCCATCGTCGAATAGTGGGTACAATCATGGCTAATCTGGCTATTATTTGATTCGGAATCTCGACCAAAACACTTAATTAACTTGCGAATAATAGTTTGTATTAGTAGTTTTTATAAAATAAAGCTTGCTTGATGTTAGATATTGAAAATTTGAAACGATAAGACTTTATCGACTATTCTAATAGGTATACTCTGTTTTTCATTTAATTATGACCATTTCCGCAGTTGATAATGTTATTGCCAATTAGACATCACTATCGCGGTCCGGACTGTAGCTACACGTAGTTAGGTGCATAAACATAACTATTGTGAGTTAAGTACCCAGCCAGATATCTTACTCATTTTATCTTTAGTAAAGTACATTTTATTATACGATCGCAATTAATCATTTCTCTATTAGGTATTTATACCTGCTTACTTGGTAAGCATCTACGACAAAAATATCTAAAAAGAAATTAAATATTAGAAAACGCATACTTACAAAAGCCCCAGACAAAAAAATATTCTAAACGGCAAACAAAAATTCTTGCAACTTTTGTGGTGGTATTTGCATCAAGGCGCTATTATACGCAGAAATAGCGCCACCGCAGTGGATAAAAAATCATAACTGCCAAGGCCATCCTCCTCGACATGCTAATTCCAATTTTTTGAACCTACCTCCTAATCCTTGGTGCCTGGCATGTAGAAGTTGCCGAAGATATCGCCAGAAACGGCCGTCGTTAGCGATTATTAGATTAACTTCTATTAATTATATTATGTAGGTATGATAATCATTTCAGCGGCTACACAACCATACAAGCAACACTTCGGGCGGTGGCGGTTTGTGGAACCGCCGGAGCCATGCGCCACGCGGCGCTGCTGCTGCTGCTGACAGCGGCGGGGGCGGCGGGGGTTGCGTGGGTGGAGGCGGAGCGGCGGGGGGACGCCGAGCTGCCAGTGTACGGGGGCGCGTGCGGCGCGCTGGGCGGCGCGGCGCGCTCGGGGCTACCGGCGTGCGGCGGCGCGGCGTGGGACTCCCCGCACTGCGTGCTCGGCGCGGTGCGGGCGCTGGCGGGCGGCGGCGTGGCGCTGTGCGTGCCGCTGGGCGCGGGCTGGGCGGCGTGCGCGGCGCGCTGGCTGGCCGCTCTGCGCGTGCAGGACGCGGGCGACGCCGCGCCCCCCGCGCGCCGCGCCTGCCTCGCCGCCTCCGCCCCCGCGCCCCCGCCGCCGCTGCTCGCGCTGGCTGATCCAAGCGTCGCCGTGCAGTACCAGCTATCTGAGCGCGCGCAAGAGATCCTGGTGAACTACACTATCGAGTGAGTCCTGTTTTAGGTGTTGGCATATTCTACACTTGTATTAATGGAATTGCATCTTAATTACAATACAAAATATATTTATTTGACCCATTTTCACACACATTTTACAAATACACAAGTCAGTAAAATTACGGATTGTTGTTGTTAAATTACACAAGTCAGTTAAATTACGGATTGTTGTTGTTGTTTACAGGATGACCGATACAAAACATTGTGAAGGCTGTGTAAATGGCACGTACATCCCGGCTTGGTGCGAGGGCGGGGGGTGCGCGACGCTGCTGGTGGAGGGGGCGGGGGAGGTGGTCGCGCTGGGCGGGGCAGTGCGGCGCGGGGCGCTGCGGGCCGCTGTGCGGGGCGTACGGGACCTGCCGGCGGCGCTGGCGGCGCTGCACGGGGAGCGCGTGCTGGCGTGCGGCTGGCCCCCGCAGCTGGCCCCCCTCGCCGGCGCCGCGGCGCTGCCCCCCCCGCCCTGCGCCGCCCCCGCCGCCGCGCGCGACTGCAGCGCCGCGTCGCTGCCGCGCGAGGACGAGTGTCCGTTCGAGACGCGGCGCCTCGCCAAGCTGCTGGACGAGAGCACGGCCAAGTACTCCCCGCACGTGGCGCGCCGCCTGCAGCGCCTGGCGTTCAGCGCGCGGGAGGTGCGGGAGCAGGTGGCGGGGGGCGCGGCGGCGGCGGCGGGGCGCGCGCGGGGCGGCGCGGGGGCGGGCGCGTGGCGCGTGCTGCTGCTGGCGCCGCTGGGCGGGCGGGGCGGGGCGGGGCTGGCGGCGGCGGCGCGCGCGGCGGAGCAGGCGGCGGGCGGCGCGCTGCGGCTGGACGTGCAGGACGCACGCTGCTCGGCGCGGCGCGCGCTGTACGAGGTGTCGGACGCGGTGACGCGGCGCGGCGCGGCGGCGGTGGCGGGCGGCGCGTGCGAGGAGGCGGCGGCGGCGGCGGCGGCACTGGCCGAGGTGTTCGGGCTGCCGTCGCTGAGCTACACGGCGGGGGCGGCGGGGCGGGGGCGCGTGCTGGCGGCGGGGGCGGCGCGGCAGCTGGGGGCGGCGCTGGGCGCGCTGCTGGCGGCGCAGGGCTGGCGGCGCGTGGCGGTGCTGAGCGACGCGGGGGCCGCGGGGGCCGCGGGGGGCGGGGGCTGGGCGGCGCTGCTGGGGGCGCAGGTGCTGCTGCACCACGTGCTCCCCGACCACGATCACTACGACGACTTTCAAAATAGAACCTATGAGGTAATAACTCATAACTTTTAGTGGCGAAGGGTGAGACTGAGAAACCTTCGCCTCGAGTATTAAGATTTTAGATAGTTTATCGAGATCACTCGAAATATGCCTGGGAAGTATGCAAATTTGTGATCTCAGACGACCGAATGGCGTAGTGGTTAGTGACCCTGACTGTACTGAGCCGAAAGTCCCGGGTTCGATTCCCGGCTGGGGCAGATATTTGTTTAAACACAGATAAGTGACCAGAGAGGTCATGGATGTGCCCGTAAAATGGCAATAGGCCCGCCCCCTATTACATTGGGGGCGGGCCTATTGCCATTTTACGGATAACATAACACTGATGAAAAGTGAGTGCAGCAATGCACCTCTGGCTACCCCGCAAGGGAGTACATTTTTAGTACAAGGTGTGAGTGTTTGTTGTTTTTAACAACTCGGTAAATGTAGGTACTTATAACGATGCGATGACGTATTGTTGCAGTGGTCGCTGCGGGCGGAGGAGCTGGGCGCGCGCGTGCTGGTGGTGGCCAGCGAGGACGAGCTCGTGGTGGAGGCGGCGCTGTGCGGGGCGGGGGGCGGGGGCGCGCGGGGGCCGGGGTGGGGGGCGCGGGGCGGCGCCGTGTGGCTGCTGGCGCGCGAGCCCCCGGCCGCGTGGTGGCGCGCCGCCCCCGCCTGCGCGCGCGCCCAGGCGCCGCACGTGCTGAGCGTGGCGCCCGCCTGGGCCGCCGACTGGCGCGACCGCCCGCACACGCCCCACCAGGTACTACACATTACTGACATCATCATCAGTTCTTACAGGGTGTTGGATGTAAGCTCAATAACGTGACTCGACAACTGTTTGTATATCTCTAGGCGGAGTGGATATCACGCTGGCGGGAGCAGTGCGACTACGTGCGGGACGAGGGCGGGGGCGCGGGCTGCGGCGAGGCGGGCCCGGGGGGGGCGGGGCCGGGGGCGGCGGCCGCGCTGCTGCACGACGCGCTGCTGCTGTGGACGGGGGCGCTGCGCCGCTTGCCGCCCCCCCAGCAAGATCTACTCTACCGTCGTGACGTGCGCAGGTCTGTGCTCTGTGGCGTACGATTAGCTTGCCCCACGAGTGGACAATGTGGCCATCAGCTAATTAATACTTGATGACATTGAAGAGAAGTTTTTAATCTCTGACTGACTTAATAACTTTCTAGAACAACTTGTATTCTATTCTATTCTCTGTGGGGTTGTTAGTACCTACACCTGGCTCTCTCGAGTGGAACCTTTACTTATGCATATCCCCTGGGTCTACTGCCTTCCTAAGCTTGGACCATTTCCCACCACGCTGGTCCATTGCGGGTTGGTGGGTTCACATATCTAGATGTGCTAAATCTAGGTAGGTATGCAGATTTCCTCACGATGTTTTCCTTCACCGTAAGATCGATGGTATACATTGTACTTAAGTTAAAAGAACTCATTGGTACATGTCAGCGCCGGGATTCGAACCCGCATCTCTTGCGTGGGAAGCGGCCGCTTATCCGACTGAGCTACCACCGCTCTACCTAGATACTTAATGATAATTACGTACAAAGAAGTAATATAATTCCCGTCTAGGTACATGTAAATAAAATAAAAAAATCTTTCAGACAGTTAATCGAGTACATCAAGGAAAGTAACTACAGTGGTCTGACGGGGCAGTTCGAGTGGGAGGACACGGAGGGCGGCGGGCTGGCGCGGCGCGGGGCGGTGGTGGTGACGCAGTGGGGCGCGGCGGGGGCGCGGCGCGTGGCCGAGTGGGGCGCGGGGGGGCTGCGCGTGTTGGCGCCCCTGCAGTGGGTGTCGGCGCGGCCGCCGGACGACGGCGCCGCGCGCTGCGTGCTGCAGCCGCTGGCCGACGCGCTGGCGGGGGACTGCCGCGCCGCGCTGGGCGCGCTGCTGGGCGCGCTGCTGGCGGCGCTGCTGGCGGCGCTGGGCGGCGGCGCCCTGCACGTGCGGCGGGCGCGCGAGCGGCGGCGGCGCGGGGCGGCGCGCGTGCGGGAGCTGCCGCCGCCGGGCCCCTGGGAGGTGCCCCGCGAGCGCGTGGTCATCAACCGCAAGCTGGGCGTGGGCGCGTTCGGCACGGTGTACGGCGGCCACGCGCGCCTGGCGCCGGGCGGCGGCTGGACCGCCGTGGCCGTGAAGACGCTGCGGCGCGGCGCCGGCACAGAGGACAAGCTCGACTTCCTGTCCGAGGCGGAGGCCATGAAGCGCCTCGAGCACGAGAACATCGTGCGGCTGCTGGGCGTGGTGACCGCCAGCGAGCCCGTGTGCATCATCATGGAGTTCCAGGTGTACGGCGACCTGAAGACGTACCTGCTGGCGCGGCGGCACCTGGCGGGCGAGGGCGGGGACGCGGCGGGCGAGGTGTCGGCGCGCACGCTCACGGCGCTGGCGCTGGGCGCGGCGCGGGCGCTGGGCTACCTGGCGCAGCAGCGCTGCGTGCACCGCGACGTGGCGGCGCGCAACTGCCTGGTCTCCGCGCGCCGCACGCTCAAGCTGGGCGACTTCGGCATGACGCGGCTGGTGTTCGAGCACGACTACTACCGGCTGGGCCGGCGCGGGCTGCTGCCGGTGCGCTGGATGGCGCCCGAGAGCCTGGCGCTGGGCGTGTTCTCGCCCGCCTCCGACATCTGGTCCTTCGGCGTGCTGCTGTACGAGATGGTGACGCTGGGCGCGCTGCCCTGGGCTGGGCTGAGCAACGCGCAGGTGCTGGCGCGCGTCACCGGCGGCCAACACCTGCCGCTGCCGCCGCGCCTGCCGCCGCAACTGTGAGTACTAGCCACCCACCACCACATTATCACTAAACATGATGTTAAGTACTAAAGTGGTGTACTAGTAGTGATGGTACCGTGTGCGTGTGTGTTGCAGGGCGGGTCTGATGCGGTCGTGCTGGGCGGCGCGCGGGGCGGCGCGGCCGGCGGCCAGCGAGGTGGTGTCGTTCCTGGCGACGGCGGCGGGCGGCGCGCTGCTGGCGCCGAGCCCCGCCGAGCCGCTGGAGCTGCTGCCGGCGCCGGGCGAGGGGGGCGGGGACGGGGAGGGGGGGGAGGGCAGCGCGGGCGGCTGGGGCGGCGCCACCGACTCCACGGAGCTGAGCGACGAGCTGACGGACGACGCGAGCGACGCTGGCGACCAGCTGCTGGCCTGAGCGCGGCGCGGGCTGCTCCGAGCTCCGGCACTCACTGCTGGCACGCGCGAGCCGGCCGGAAGGGTCGGACTGTGACTGCAGTCGGAGAAACTCCTTAACCGTGCATCTAAAGGAACGGAACAGGTCGTCCACGTGGATAGGCTCCGTCAAGCAACTCACCCGGGGCGTTGGTTGAGCTGAGGCCCGCCCCAGGGCTATGTAAATCATAAATGTTTCAGCAAGATAATGTAAATAGTATAATAGGTGTCGCAATAACAGAGTAATTATTACCAAAACCATAATTATAGTACCTAGGTATATACACCAAAGGCAGCCCATTCTCAGCCACGATATACGTTTTGTGTAAGTAAATGTTTTTAAAAGGCTGAATAATAATTAATTACCAAATATTATGCAATGTTATACATAGGTACAATACAACATAATAATGGGAGATTTTCTGATATCACTATATTTATGATTTAGTTAAGCTGTCAAAAACTATTCTGCATCATAATAACTTTGAGATTTTATAAAATTGTGGGAACTACAGGAGTACAATAGAGATATCCTATGTCTAAGTACTGTGCAATGAATTTAGACTTATCCGACTGTAAATAAATTTAATATTAATACCAAGTTAAAAGAATGTATTTTGCTTATTTAATTCATATTTATATCTCACAACCTGAAACTATGCTCTTCCCATATCCTGCCTCAATATCCCACCTAATACTTTAAAATTCTACAGTGCTTCTTTCACAGTTTCTCTCAATAACTTTCTGGAATGATCTTCCGGAAACAATACGGCGAGCACCTACGCTATAAATTATTAAATGAAACAGATTGTGTTTGAAATAAAGTTTATTTTTGATAAAATAAATAATAATATGAGCTTATAGTACAATGAATATAGCTTGCGTTGAGTAATTATTTACAATAGTTTATAGTGACGTCACGTCGGGTGCGGGGCGCGGGTGCGGGGCGCGGGGGGACTAGCGCGGGGGTGGGGCGGCGCCTGCAACGAGGGGCACACATTTTTTTAAAATATCATTAAGTATAACATTATTTTTGTTTAAATCATGGCTATAAATAATCTAGGGTTTATGGAAAAATAACAGCGCTTATAAAAAATAATTATTATGTAACTTGAATAAATTATCAGTAAACAAGGTCACTAATATTAAATTTCCACATAATTAACAAGATAACAAGTAAACAAGTTGTAAACTGAATAACAGAACTAAGCTAATAAATACTAAGAAGAAGTCAATTCTTGTTTTCTTCGCAAAACACAAACACACACACACACACACACACAATATTTTTTGTTGAAATGGTAAAATTACGTCACTCAACAGTCAGTAAAATTGGCGTACCATAAATAACAAGTTAAGTCACGGAAATAAGTTACTAGCTGTTCCCGTGAGCTTCGCTTCGCCTTAAACAGTTTTCCCGTGGGAATTCCGGGATAAAAAGTAGTCTATGTACTTTCTCAGGGTCTAGACCCTATGTGTACCAAATTTCATTCAAATCCGTTCAGTAGTTTAGGCGTGAAAGAGTAACAGACAGACAGACAGACAGACAGACACAGTTACTTTCGCATTTATAATATTAGTTAGGATTAGGATAGTTAGGATTAGGATAGGATTAGGATTGGTGCTATTCAAGGTGGTGAAAATATTAGCCATTCAGATTAGGTAATTGTCAGTCAGCGATCCAGTTGGTCGTTAGTGCTGCTCATAGTTCCTGCTATACCGTTTATCTGGGTGATGTTATGCTAACGCCTAGTTTCACCATAGTCTGTTAGATCATTAACGCCCCTGTTACATTGTAATGTCATAAGTTATATGTGGGAGTGGAACAGAACGCAAGGTGAAGTATCCATGACGACGAATAACAGAGGAGCATAGAGTGAAAGCAGAGTGTGAAAGACGTATAAAGACGTAAAGACGATTTCATATTTCTTTATTTTATTTTGACCCTTATATAATAAAAGTGATAAATACAACATCTGATTTAATTCCTACAAATTGGGGGCTCGTCCGGGATAAATAAAATTAAAAAAATCTCGGAGATTACGGCGGATGAAGACGGATTTTTATAAAAAGAACAAGACTGACAGTTGCAAATTTTACAAGAAAATTTTTCTTCGCATCACAACGCCTTCAGGTCTGAACATATACCATTTTAAGACGTAACGACGACGACAAGAAGATGCCACGGACGACGACGGGAGATGACGGGGAGGCAGTCGGAACATCAGGACCGCTCGCGTACACGGAGGAGCTGGTAGCTAAGTTCAGTGGGTGCGACCAGACCGATTCCGCAACACGGTGGGCGCAGGAGGTCGATGACAACGCCGAGATCTTCGGGTGGACGGAGCTGCAGCGGCTGATCGTGGGGCGCAGGTCACTGACCGGTACGGCGGCACTCTGGCTGCGTTCAGAGAAACCCTTCAAGACGTGGGAGGCTCTGAAGACGGCGGTCACCAAGGAGTTCCCAGACACCGTAGATTCCAAGACGATCCATGAGTTAATGAGCAGCCGGAAGAAGAAAGCAAATGAGACGTGCCTAGAGTACATGCTGTTAATGAAAGAGCTCGGCAAGCGAGGCAAGATGCCCGACTACGTCGCTATAAAATACATCGTGGACGGAATACTAGACGACGAGTTACATAAGGTGATGCTGTACGGCGTGACGACCTATGGGGATCTGAAAGATAAGTTGAAAGTGTACGAGACCATCAGGCAGAAGTCGAGCGGAAGACGGGCACCGGTCTTCAATCGTCTACCTACTGCAACTACACCCGCAGGCCCCGCAGCAGCTGCACTCGCGCCAGGCAACAGGACGACGGCCGTGCGACTGTGCTACAACTGTGGAGGGGTGCGTATTGTGACGTATAAAAACGAAATGTATAATTTCACATTAATAACGTTCACAACATATAATGAACGTTACGTATAACAACAAAATCTATATTTTCATTAGGTATAAGATTCAATTGGTATAACGTACATTTCATATAATATCAAAATAACTAACACTCACGAGGACTAATATCAATTCGTATAACATACATTACGTATATCAATTAAAATATATACTATCATTTTGTATAAAGTTCTTCTCATAACACATAATCTGTGTTTAATTACCCAACGCCGTCAAACCCCCTAGCACCAAACCTAAAGATAGGTGCGACGACGAGCAAAGCGAGGAGGAGCGTGTTAGGTGCACATGTTCGTCGATACCAAAGCGGAGCGCAGCGAAGCGGAGCGTCTCCCCACATAGCGCCAATAATAATAATAATGTCAAAACCCCTAGTACCAAAACCTAAAGATAGGTGCGACGACGAGCAAAGCGAGGAGGAGCGTGTTAGGTGCACATGTTCGTCGAAACCAAAGCGGAGCGCAGCGAATCGGAGCGGAGCGTCTCCCCACATAGCGCCAATAATAATAATAATGTCAAAACCCCTAGTACCAAAACCTAAAGATAGGTGCGACGACGAGCAAAGCGAGGAGGAGCGTGTTAGGTGCACATGTTCGTCGAAACCAAAGCGGAGCGTCTCCCCACATAGCGCCAATAATAATAATAATGTCAAAACCCCTAGTACCAAAACCTAAAGATAGGTGCGACGACGAGCAAAGCGAGGAGGAGCGTGTTAGGTGCACATGTTCGTCGAAACCAAAGCGGAGCGCAGCGAAGCGGAGCGGAGCGTCTCCCCACATAGCGCCAATAATAATAATAATGTCAAAACCCCTAGTACCAAAACCTAAAGATAGGTGCGACGACGAGCAAAGCGAGGAGGAGCGTGTTAGGTGCACATGTTCGGCGAAACTAAAGCGGAGCGCAGCGAAGCGGAGCGGAGCGGAGCGGAGCGTTTCCCACACATAACGTCAATAATACCTAATGAAAATACGATACGACAATCTTTTATACTTTTTGTGCATTATACATTATGATAATTATATCCTTTGTAGAATATATGTTATAAACGTTATGCATTTTAATCGTTATATCAATTGAAATTATACTTTTTGAACGTTATTCTTAACGAAATTATGTATTTAGTAATTATGCCTTTCGTTTGTTATGCACAGTGATCGTTATACTTAATAAATTTATATCATATGGGCGTATACCTTGTGAATGTTATACCATTCGTTTTTATACCTCGTATTACTTACCCACTGTGGAGAGAGTCAACACATGTCAGCAGATTGCCCGTACAGACAGAGAGGTATTAAATGTTTCCGCTGCAACGACTTTGGACATATTGCTACGCAGTGTCAACAGCCAGGCGGAAGCGGCAACTGGCGGAGCAACGACGCGTTTGGACGAGGACGACCTGATCTGCAGCAACCTCAGCGTGGGCCGAGGCGTTCAATGTTCACCATGCCTACGGAGTCAAACAACGAAAATTCAGCAGCGAGTCGGAGCGACCAACGACGTGAGAACTACACTAGCGCTACGGCGTGGCAACAGGCGATGGCAGCGCTACGACGGACTTCATGACGGGCTCACGAGAGAGCAGCGGAAACGGAAATCAAAAGGTGTCGGTAATGTCAATCAGGATAGACAAGGCGGCCACAGACGATGAGCATGAAGAAAATGACAGCCATAGATACGAATCATGCGAAGAAGAACTGAGTGAAAGTCAAAAAGTGTCAATGTCAAAGAGCAACTGTCAAGACGTTGTAAACAAACAAGATTTACAGAATGTAAGGGAGAAACGGATGGACATCTGCGAAAACTCTGTAAGTAAGTTTATTGATAAGGGAAGTGACGATAACCTAATTGGAGACAATGTGTATTCCCAGATACGGATTGTAAAAAACGACGATGACATGAAGATAACGAGAGATATAACGAGGATGATGTTAAAGTTAAGAAATCAAGTGGGAACGAGGCGAAGAAGGGTAAGAAGGCGAGTGACACATGAGAGAAGAAAGATAAGAAGAGAAGCGATACACGAGATAAAAAAGATGAAAAGAAAGAGGGAAAAGAAGATGAAACGGATGAAGACAAGAAAGAAGAAAAGAAAGGAAGTGATAATGGGGGAAAGAAAGATAAAAGTGATGATGAACGAATGATGACGAATGTGTGTGTTTTAAGTTGTAATGCCGTATTTGTTTATTATTATTAGTTAAGGTGTTAATATCGTTTAAGTTGTTTTTAAATGAATAAGGCTGAGGGCAGCCTTAATGTCAGGATGGCCGAGTGTGGGAGTGGAACAGAACGCAAGGTGAAGTATCCATGACGACGAATAACAGAGGAGCATAGAGTGAAAGCAGAGTGTGAAAGACGTATAAAGACGTAAAGACGATTTCATATTTCTTTATTTTATTTTGACCCTTATATAATAAAAGTGATAAATACAACATCTGATTTAATTCCTACATATATGTCATCTCAAAAATTAACGCTTTGTTAAAGCATGGTGGAACACTTTCTAACCTAACAGTCCGTCAAATAATGTAACCGGGGCTAACGCCCCGGTTACATTATCACTGATACGCTGATACAGGCGTCCATGATCTAATTGAGTATCATGAAACTGGGCATAAGTTAAATACAAGAAGGTTAGTTGGTCAGCTGCTTACCAGGGTTAGGCGGCGCATAGTACGTGCCGGGCGGCGGCGGCGCGAGCGGGGGCGCGTGCGGGGGGCCCAGCGGGGGCGCCAGTGGGGGCCCGTGCGGGGGCGGGTGCGGGGGCGCGCCCAGCCCCTTGTGCGGCTCGCGCATCAGCTCGTGGTACAGGTTCAGCGCGTCCACCAGCTCCGCGCTCAGCTGCAACACACACACATCAACGAATAAAATCAATCCATTGAAAATAATAATAATAATATAATAATATGTGGGGACATCTCACACACGGCCATCCGACCCCAAGCTAGGCAAAACCTGTGTTATGGGTGTCGGACAGCTGATATATATATCTATACAAATACATAGATAGATACATACTAAATATAAATATCAACACCCAAGACCCGAGAACAAATATCTGTGTTTAAAGAAATATATGCCCCAGCCGGGAATCGAACCCGGGACCATCGGCTCAGTAGTCAGGGTCACTAACCACTACGCCATTCGGTCGTCTATCTCGATAAAATCAATCCATTGAAAATGAATACGAGGAAAGTAACAGAGGGAAAGTTGTTAGTGAGTGGTACCTGCGTGAGCCTGGCGTGGCGCGTGTCGGCCCGCTGCAGCGCGCGGTCCACGCGGCGGCCGGCGCGGGCGGCGCGGCGCTCGGCGCGGCGCTCCGCGGGGGCGGGGGGCGCGGCGGGGTCGCCCGCCAGCAGCCAGCCCAGCGCCTCGTCCAGCGCGCCGCCGTCCAGCGAGCCCACCGACCTGCCGCCCACACACAACACACATCAGAACGGCTAGCACGGGCGGAATTAACACGTGACAAAAGGTTTGCATCACACTCACTCACATCATGCAGTCTCAAGAGCGAGCGCGACGGAGAACTTTTGTCACGTCGTAATTGCGCCCCGTGTTAGCCCTTCAGGTATTCATCGTAATATAAACACATTCTTGACGATAGTCAACTAGTGCGTGACGAAAGATCTAACATGAGATCCGTACATGGATTAAATATCGACTTAAACAATTATTTAGGTTCCATTTCCGATTTCATTCATGACTTAAATGGACTTTACGTATGGATGGATGTTCAACATTTTCAGGAGAAAACGGCAGGACCAATTTTTGTGAAATTTGGCATGTAGTAAGCTGGAAGAGGAGGGAATAAATCCTTGTACTAGTAAAATATGTTACACAGCGGCATCTATAGAAAATAGGGGGATACTACAATGCTAGCAACTCCGCGATCGAACGAGGGTGATGGCTTTGGCTGTTTTGAGAAAAACGCTTGGAGGTGGTGTGGAGGTGATGTGGAGGTGATGTGGAGGTGGCGTGGAGGCACTCACCCGCTGTCGGAGTCGGCGTCGGTCTCGCCCGCGAACTGCACGCTCTTGCCGCCCTCTGCAAAGCGAACACACCGTGTAAGTTTGAGTGTGTATACATTTTAATAATAATACACTCCAAGCAATGAAAAAGATCCAAAACCCCAAAGGAGAATGGACAATTCTCTATGGCGCTATGACCCGCCAGAGCAGCCATTGATGAAACATATACCTACTAATGTGTAGCCCGTGACTACAATAGCACCAGGATATACATCCTGGTGTAAACTTTAATATTATGAGGCATGGGAGAACGAAGATTATAGATGCTGAAAGATCAAGTCTTTGTACTGTACTAGAAGTTTCCCTCGAACTGAGTCTAATAAAAAAATGGTTTAGATTTTTTAAAATATTATCCCTCATACAGAACACCTTCATCACTGAATAAAAATAGGTTTGGTTAGTGGCTGCAAAGCGGGTCAGGTTTGACCATTCTCATTTCAGGACAACTAGCGCCGCCAATTGAAATAAATCATAACTTCGGCAACATGGCACCCATAGACCAAGTAGGTACATTACACGATTAATTAATACATTATAATTAATAATATAACTAAAAAATAATACTTATGGCGCGGCACATGACTTGGTTAGAGTGGAAATGTAAACATCGACCCCTATGTCCCTGATTAGGGATACCAGAACCTGATGATGATGATTATAATACTTATTCCCCCCTTATTCATAAAAAAGTTACTGGACGCTTTAGCTATTGAACTGTTTTGTCACTGTCTGACAGAGAACAATAAGGGATATTCTTTAAAAAAAAAAATACTTAAACTCTATGTGTGCGGATTATTTGTGATGTGTGCGGATATACCTAATTATGTGTGTATGTGTGCGGATATAATGATGTGTGTATGTGTGGGTACTGACTGGCGGGCTCGGGCTCGCGCTCGCTGAGGTCGCTGGTGACGAAGTTGGCGGGGAACAGCCCCTCCCCGCGCGCGTTGTGCCCCTTCCACCAGTTGGGGTCCGACCACTCCGTCACCGTCACTGCAACACAACACATCAACGCTGTTATTAACAAATACTGACTATGTGCCGACTCGAAAGGATTCGTGAATAGATGTAACTATCAGTAATGAGGAGAAGTAGAACTGACCGATCTCCCCGGCGAGGAAGGTGAGCTCGTTGTCCTCGGCCGCCTCGAAGTCGTAGAGCGCGCGCACCTGGCGGGGCGCGGGGGGCGCGGGGGCGGCGGGGGGCGCGGGGGCGGGGGCGTCCACCGCCGGGTACAGCGAGGCGGCGGGCGTGGACTCCTTCAGCGACAGCGCGATGGCGCGCGCCAGCTCGTCCTGCTCGCGCGCGGCGGCGGCGGCGGCGGGCGCGGCGGGGGCGGGCGCGGGGGCGGCGGGGGCGGGGGAGGCGCGGCCGAGGCGCGCGTGCAGCGCGGGGATGAGGTCGAGCTGCGGATCGTCGCGGAACTCGCCCTCGGCCCACTTGCGCAGCAGCGCGCGCAGGCGCTGGCCCACGGCGGGCTGCGCGCGCGCCACCACGCGCCGGAACTCCGCCTCGAAGTCGCGCGACGCCACCTCCAGCAGGAAGGCGCGCGGGCAGTTGGAGACCAGCGCGTCCAGCAGCGTGGCGGCCTGCAGCGCCACGTGCGGGTCCGCGTGCGCCAGCCGCCGCAGCGCCGCGCGCAGCACCTCGCGCGCCGCCTCGCGCCCGCCCGCCCCCGCCAGCGCCGCCGACACGCGGTCGCACAGCTCCATGATCAGCCCCCACTGCTCGCTCGTGTTGTTCTCACTCGTCGCCTTCTCTGTGGACGGAGGGGGGAGGGGGACATCAGGCACCGCCACATTCATGTGATACACCACAGATCCAGTTTCAGAATACCAGTTACCCATGCCCCAAATAATAAATATAACTCAGAACAGTATAATCCTTATAAAGGTGTCAATAGAAAGTGTGAGTTAAAAAATAATAATAAAAAAAATTTAAAAACCGACTTCAAAAAACCACTAAAATGTAAGAAATAATTTAAGGTTTACACAAATTCTACTCGTATGTGACAGTACAAATATACCTAAGCAGGAACTGTTCTTTTTTGATGTTGGTGCGGTGACAAAGTAATCTGAAGAAATATGGCACCAACTTCAAAAAAGAACAGTTCCTGCTTAGGTATATTTGTACTGTCACATACGAGTAGAATTTGTGTAAACCTTAAATTATTTCTTACATTTTAGTGGTTTTTTGAAGTCGGTTTTTTAATTGTTTTAATTATTATTTTATTTTATAGTTTTTAGTTTATTTGCAATAATTTTCAGTCAAAAGTAAGGTGCAAATGATACCAAAAAGTCCTACTAATCAATATGAATCATTCAAGCCTAAACACGAAGTACTTGAGGAGTTCCCCTGACTGGCTTCCGTTTCCATCATCAGATCAGCTCAAGGTCACCAACATATTTTTATAAGAACTATATTTACGTTCTTAATTTCATTATAATCAGTTAATATGTGCCCAAAATGGAAATTCATACCCTGTTTTTACCCCTTTACCCACCCTTCGGGGTGAGATAAAATTCTGAAAAAATAATGGGACCACCTGGGAGCTCAACCCAATACAACAAAAAAAGAATTATCAAAATCGGTTAATAAACGGCGGAGTAATCGGTGAACATACATAAAAAAAAAGATCCCGACGAATTGAGAACCTCCTCCTTTTTTTGAAGTCGGTTAAAAACAAAATAACATGACTTTTGGTTTTTAATCATACTTGTATGTATATTATATTATTACCTGAGGGTTACCTACATGATCCTAGCTACAAAGTTCATTAGCCTTTTATCTCTTCTGTAATGATGTTATCAAACTTTTTGTACAGACAAGTGACGTAGTTGTGCTATTGTTTGACACTATGCATAGTGTCAACCAATGGTGCAGTCCATCAGTGAGTCTGGTCTCATCCTGACCCAGGAAGATATTTGTTTAAAGACATAATTGCTTGCCCTCGGTTTTTGGGTGTTCAATATTTGTATTGTGGGACTACTATAATACTATGATAGACTTTGTTTTAACTTTTATTAATTGCATCATCTCACTCAATACACACTTTTGTCACTTAATACATACATAATTGTAAGAAAATGTTACTATCTTTCTATCATGGCAAGTTGATTTTCAACATTAAGTCTCTTAGGTGGGCCATTACATTACCCCTGAAATACCTATGGGGTGACTAGTTATTAAGCCACCCAAGCTCATGCCAGAAAGATAGTAGATGACATAGGTTGCTAATGACTTCCCGGAAGGACCGTGGAGATCCAAGGGTTTTTTACTCCAGTGTCTCCATGCCTTTGCAGTGTAACAAGACTGGGAGAATGGGAGGCCTCAGGTTTCTTCATGAAGTTTTCCTTAACTCACATTCTCTCAAATGACAGGATGACCCCTAGTATGTACCTACGTATTTTACGAGAGTGATAGCCTGCTTGGCGATTGATCTGATCTTTAGTATTTAAGTTCAGATCATCCCTTTTTATTCTTTCATTATTTGTAATGTCATTGCCGTAAAGAAGAAACTGCTCAGAACTTCATATTGGAGAAGTAATTCAATCAAAATACTCATAATATTGTTAAAAACTAGTAATATGTCTAACTTATTAAAATGTATATAATAGTAAACAAAGGAGACATTTTAGATGACTCATATTGAAAAGGTAGACAAGACCGACGATTAAACTTTACAAACAAAGCCAATATTACTAACAATAAAAAATAAGCTATAAAGCTGCCTTCCATCTCATTTTGTGAAACAAAATGAGAGGCATTAGGGCCAGTAGTGAACAGTTGGCAAACTTACCGACATCTTCATCGTAAGGCGACGAATTTCCAAAAATGCCCATATTAACCAGTAATCACTTATTCTTCACGGGCAATATATTTCAATATTAGTTTTTCACGCCGAATTGTAAACCATAGCAGCACTTCTTTAGTAATTTCTATGCTTAAAAAGTGTTTATTAATACGTTAAAGAGCAACAAACAACGGAGTAATTTGATTTTGATTTCTTTCAACTAAATTTGACATGACATCACAACATGACAACTACACCAAACCAAATAGCCAATGACACTTCGTGACATTAATGACATTGACATAAATTTCCGAAACTTTGTAACCTGTGCGATTAAATGTCATTTACCGCTTATTATTCTGAGGCACAGAAAAGAGAGAAAGGAGATTTTCAATCATAGATAAAAATTGATTATAGATGGCGGTAGTAAAACTTCATACCTACTGCCCCCGTATTTTGTAACTTTTTGAGAGTTAGCAACCGGTGATAATTGGTATCAACTTAGAGACTTATTAACCGAAAACACCAAAAATCTTAGTGAAAGAAATATGCAAGAAGCCTAACAATATATCCTTACATTGAACATAAACGTTTGTGAAATCAAATAAGTCAGTAAAAAGTTATTAATTAATAATGCTCTAAGTTGTCAGCCATTTTATACCAACCAACCCCACTCGGAGTTACATAATACGGGGGCTGCACTCCAATTTTTTTTTTGCCGGCATGGATTCAAATTTTTTCAGCCAATACAAAAACCCAATGGATGTGAATTCATCCATATGCGATAACTAGCTGTTATATTATGCATAATATTAAGTGTTAACTACTTTAAGGCATAGTACCATTTTATGGCATCTTCCATTCCCTCAGAATAATGCAGCTCATAAAAAACGATAGTGACGGATCGGACGATTTTGGAACTTTTAAACTGTCAACGAAAATCTCCCATTATTGGTAAGTACGAGTATCTAGAAAAAGTTGAATGTTCAGCAGCAGTAATATTTTGTTTCCAAATATCCAGCCTGCTATACCACAAGTTCTTATTAATTTTTTTAAGTTTGTTGGGTGTGGGATTCACGCCGTAAATGCCAATGCACACTATGAGCCGTTTTCCTTGACAGCTGTCAGTTGAGTTTTTAGGTAAGCCGATAGATGTCGTGACTAACATAGTGTAAAGTAAGAATATGCATCATTAGAATAATGAGGCGTTTGTTAAAAAAAAAAAGTTCCTTTTTGGAGAAATAGATGGCGTTGTCTGGGGTTGTACCAACTTTCAAACCCTCAGAATACACTCAGATCACAATATGTTATTCTATGAGGCTAACGAAATGTGAAAGTGACGTATAATAGGTAGGTAGAATTGTAGTATTATTTTCTCTATGATGTCGATGTCACTGTTGCTTCAGCGTTCAGTGCGATTGTGCGTACAGCCGTTCTTTTCAAGTTTTCTCAGTTTCCTTGTGTTTCTCCTGTATTAATTGAGTTGTAGTTGAGCTATCTGCTCCTCCTCCCTTGATACTGTACAGTTAGTGCACTTGAGATAGTGATTTAATGATTTAACTTACTTACGTGAATGAAAATCACTTGGTATGAAATGATCCGAACACAACCATGAATGTTTTCGCAGTTTCCAATCAATTTTTCGCACATTTATCCGAGTCGCCTTAATCCATTATTGCGCCTGGCTTTCATCATTTGGAAATTTATGATGTCCTTTATTTTTACAAGTTGCGACGGCACACATTCTCATCTTGTCTTGTAAGTATTTCTTTGGGATCTTATTTAGGATCATAGTTACAATAAATAAAAATAGAAAATCAGTTCTCGCACGCAGCACCCGTTCAAACGGCGCGCATAGAGAAAAGAACACTACGTGACGGCGCGGGTAGAATTATTCACAGAATACTTAGCACTATCCCAAGCCACATGCAGTCTGAGCCTCGGAAGGATGGCTCGCTCTACCACCCGACATTTAATCACAACTAGTGAGTTCTTATTCTGAGTTTAGTACTCTTTGCTCTCTATGTAATTTTTGACAGTTGGTACACTGCGTTTTCACGCCATCTATCGGCTTACCCAAAAGCTCAACTGACAGCTGTCAAGGAAAACGGCTCATAGTATCTCTATTTAGTCTCGTGTACAAGTTCAGACTCCTTAGCATGAATTTTCGTAGTGAAAGTGAAGTAAAATTACTCAATGAATTTTGTAGGAAAATTTTTGTTCTGCTATCGACCGCCAGGGGCGCTGTCATTGACTTATATATTACTAGCGTAAGGACAGGCCCAACCGCTCTAGAAAATGACACCCTCGCGTTGGCCCTAAAACCTCACAAATCTGTCATAATTTGTATGAATTTAGGGCCAGCGCGCGGGTGCCATTTTCTTTTGACAAAAAGTTCTGAAGGGCGTATCCTTCCTTTTGAAATCATTGGGCGCTGTTTATATTTTCATACAAAATTATGGCTTGTATTTAAACCTCCACCAGAAATTATGTGATACTGCCTCCAATAAATTCGAAATCTCCGCCATAACGGATAAATCATCACCAAATCATGCTCGCTTTAATATTTTTGAAATGAACCAAATTATTTTTTACTGTATACTGTAAAACTATATTATTATTAACATTATTAAAGTTTATTTCAAACCAAATAAAGTATAATATTATCATCGCTAAATAGATCGCACCCTCAGGATAATAGAGGCGTAATTCAAAAAACTAAATTGTTGGCAAATCGCAAAAAACGATCCGGAAATTTTCATTTTCAACTTTGACAGTATTGATTTAACTAATATGGGTGAAAATTGGACTATGTTATATTTTATTCATGAAGCCTGGCATGTCTTTTTTATGTTGATATAAAAGACGCATTTTTCCTGAAATAAAAATGACATATTATGTATCTAGCCTATCTGAAACCTAGTTAAACATTGTGAGATATGGCGTTTCGACTTTCTCCGTGTTCGGCATCATAAGGGTCACAGTGACAGTTAAATAAAGTCCATTTTTCTCTCCACCTTTAATTTGCAAGGTGCGGGTGCCTATATAAATAGAGTGAGTCGCCCGCGCGCCTCAGTTGTAATATCACCATGCAGAAATGACTAGATTTCAGATAGGCTAGATACATAATATGTCATTTTTATTTCAGGAAAAATGCGTCTATTATGTAGTCTGAGCCTATCTGAAACCTAGTTAAACATTGTGAGATGTGTTTATTATCGCATGGTAGAGAGAAAACCAACTGTGACCCATAAGCTACTGATGAGTATATCAGTAGATAAATAGTTGAATTTATAAATTCATAATGCATAGATCTCTCGGTAATAGTATAATTAGGGATAGCCTAACTTTTAAAATAAAAAAAATAAACACATGTTACCTACAACCTTTAATCAATTAATATTTACAAACTTATTTACTTAATCATTTATGAACAATAATTTACACAGCTAAATTACCAAACTAAACCACGCTAAACACAACTATAACCTATCACTAAATAACCTAGCTACACTAGATACGAGCTGAACAGTGCTAACGCTTCGACGGCTGGATCGGGAAAGAGGGCGGCGCAACCCAAATTTGTCTGGATAAGAAATGGTCAAATTTTTGTTCGAAAGAGTGAAAATAGTGCTAAAATTAAAATCATTCGCGATTCGGATATCCCTAAAATTAAGTGACTTATAATAGGTATTTTGTTTACATTGTATAACATCATAGGAGTTATTTATATGTATATTGTATATTCACTGAATTTGCATTATAAAAGTATTTCACGATATGTTCTAATAAATTATGTGTATTTATCTTTAAATATATTTATATATCCTCATAACAAAAAATACACAATTTATATTTCAAAAACAAATAACATTTCCTTTCAACTCACTACTTCAATCTCACACATGCATGAACAATGCTCACACTATTATTATAATTATTATAAATATACATGCCTCGTAACTTATAAAAAGGACCCCCCCAAAAGTATTAATTATGAAATATCCCTAATACCCCTTCAATTTCAACATATTTTTATCTATAAAACCATAAATGGCTAACGTAAAAAATACAAATAAGCGAATCCTTAATATATATTACCAAAATGTCGGGGGCCTTCGAACCAAATGTCTAGATTTTTACAATGGTATTGCGTCTCATCATGGGCGTACCCAGGTAGGGGCAGGGGGGGGCAGCTGCCCCCCCCTAGAAGATAAAATAAACGTAAATTTTCCTGCCAAGTGGGAATTAAAAACGTGTTACCCTGCGCAAAATGAAGTGTTGGAAACAAAATAACTTTTCTTTTCAGTCAGATATTTTGATTTCATATTCTTTTATCTAGAAATAAATATTGTACAACATTCGTTATAGTAGGTATGTGACTATACTGTTAGCTACGTAACCTAATGATCATTGCAAGAATTTTATGACCAGAGAACTGCCCCCCTTTGCGTCTGTCTTGCGTTCTCAACATTAAAAAAAATATTTTTTTTCTCTTCGAAATCGATTTTACAAAAAGTAAAAATAGATAAATGTTCATCAAGATAACGCCTTTTTAGAACCTAGCACTAAGAAACAAGTGCCCAGAATTTATTTTAGATTTTGGCCGAAAAGCCTTTTTTGGCCTTTTGAAAAAACTTCTAAATTGTAGGCATTATATTATTGTTTCTAGGTTCTCAAAATAGGCATTTCCTAGCTGATCATATTAGTATTTTTACTTTTTAGAAAAACGCCTCTGAAGAGAAGTTATGTTTTTTTAATTGTTGGGAACGCAACGCGCAGACGCAATACATTGCCTTTCAGGGGTACTGAACCTTTGGCATAATTTATGGTCAATTAAGCAACATAGAAGTAGTTGATCTGTTCAACGAAGCCAATTTTTTACCGTGCTGTCAGAAAGGCATTGACTATTTTAAGCACTATCCCATGCACCACAGCGGCAACCGTAGAACGGTCCTTCGGTACGCTGCGAAGAGAGAGTTAAAACGTGGCTTAGAAGCACCATGGGTGAAGAAAGGTTTAGAGGTTTATGTCTGATGAGCGTACATCGCAATGACTTAAAAGAAAACAATGAGTTTATTGAAAAGACTGACATAGACAAAGGGCATTGTGTATGGCTATTTGCCCCGCTTTTTGAAAAGTCGAGAACATACACCAAAATACTTTGAAATCATAGTGTTACCAGCCAGATTTGAAATTCTGTGGTTATTTTAATTCAAAACATTGGGAAAACATAATATTTAATATAATATTTTAAGGTTACTTTTTCGTAATAAAATGTATATTACGTAAAAAAAATATCTAAATATTTACATTTTTCCATTGTTTTTAATTAAAATAACTAAGTACAGAATATTAAATCTGGCTGGTAACGCTATGATTTCAGTAAAGCGGGGCAAAAACGCCTGATGTCCAAATCCGAGAAGATTACTTTTAAATCAATATTTTATTTTGTGTCTTACTCAATTTTCACGATTTTTAGGGTTCAGTACTTACCTTAAAAGTAAAAAAGGTCCGTCCGTCTGTCTGTCTGTCCCCACCGTTTTTCTCAGAAACGGGTAAAGTAAAGATATGAAGCTGATATTTCGCATAGATATAAAAATGTACGGCCTCAACAAACAAAGAAAGTGAAGTACCTATATAAAAAAAAATTGGGCTACCTGTAAAATGGGGATGAATTTTTTTTCAGTGTTTCGACGGCGTATTTTAAAAATATTATAGTTCTGCTCAAACTATTTTTTTATTCAGTAATTGGTTTAGGAAATCTTAATCTGCTAAGTGGTATTTTTGCCCCCGCACCTGCTGGATAAATGGTTGGTACAAAAAATATGAAAAAAATCACGGATTTAGTACATTTATGTCAAAATTAAAAGGAAAACTATATCAGGTAAATACTTGTATGGAACACTCAGTCCGCGAGTCCAACTCTCACTTGTCCGGTTTTTTGTTTCATTATACCCATATAACCCAACCCGACCGACCATCATCTCGAAACAGGTATGAGCTGCCCCCCCCTAGCTGAAATCCTGGGTACGCCCTTGCGTCTCATGACTATGATATTGTATTAATTACGGAAACATGGTTACAAAATGATATTTTAGATTCAGAGCTATGCAATGCTAGTTATGATATCTTTCGTTCCGACCGTAATCTTGCATTAAGCGGCAAAAAAACCGGCGGAGGTGTTATGATATGCTGTAAACGCGAACTTAATGCTACTGTACACACTGACACATCATGTGACCTAACAGAGTTATTATACGTAAGCATACCCCCTAATAGTTTAGGCACTAGTACTAACTTACATATTATAATAGCTTATATTCCCCCAAATAAACCAAGAGAATTACCTACCAGACTCGATGACGTAAGACAGGTAATGTCTCGTCTCATAGAGTCCAACTTGATCGATAATTTTTTATTAATTGGAGATTTTAATTTACCTTTTATCGAATGGTCCGAAGATAACTACACCTTGTTGCATCAAGGATCAATTGACGCCCAAACTGCAGCCGAACAACTTATAACTGATCTAGAGTTCTACAGCCTAAAACAATATAATCTAGTCGTAAACAATAATAATAAAATATTAGATTTATGCTTTAGTAATACACACCTGCTTGTTACTAGATGTCATGATCCAATTCTAAAAGAAGGTATGCACCATCCATCTCTATCCTTGCAAATCCCAGATTTATTTCTGAAACCGCTCGTTGAGTGTCGCGCGTCCACTTACAATTTTCAAAAAGGCGACTACGCGAATATTAACAAATTTCTCATGGAAACAGACTGGGAAACTTTACTTAGAGGTACAATAGATAATAAAATTAACAATTTCTACTCTGTATTACATAAAAGCTTCGATAAATTTATTCCAAAAATCACGCCAAAAAACAAACATTATCCAATCTGGTTCAGTCGACCTCTTATTAAAGTAATTCGTGAAAAGAATAAAGCACATAAAAAATGGAGAAAGTATAATAATGCCAGGGATTATGATGAATTTTCAACTTTACGAGCAAGACAACATAGAATACAAAATAAATGCTTCGAAAACTACACTCAACATATTGAAGAAGGAATTAAAAAAAATCCTAAATTATTTTGGAAGTACGTTAAATCTAAAAGAAATAGCTCCAATTACCCTGCATCATTTACATACAATAATAAAACATACAATGATGGCCATAGTATTTGTACAGCTTTTAATACCTTTTTCGAGAGTGTGTTTACGCCGGCATCCAACACGAGAGTAGATGATGTTCCTTGTAGCCAAGATACCACCTCAGACAACATATGTGACCTTCAAGTAAGCGAGAACACAGTGAAAGGTATTCTTAGTTCGATCGATAAAACCAAAGGTTCAGGTTGTGACGGAATACACTCAATCTTCTTGTCTCAATGTGATGAATCTCTAGCATTTCCCATTACACACATATTTAACGACTGCCTACAACAGGGTATCTGTCCACAAATATGGAAACAAGCTCATATAACCCCAGTCCATAAAAAAGGTTCAAAATCTTGCATAGATAACTATCGCCCTATCTCCAAACTAAACATATTAAGTAAATTACTAGAGAAAGTGGTTTACAATAGTATCTATCCTACACTAGCAAGAGCAATCTCAGAACGGCAACATGGCTTCATGAAAAATCGCTCAACTACATCTAATTTAACTTCTTTTACAGACTCTGTATTGAACGGTATGGAGAAAGGAGGACAGGTTGATGTGGTCTACACAGATTTTGAAAAAGCATTTGATCGTGTAGACCACATCATCCTCCTTGCAAAGTTACAGGCACTCGGAATCAGAGGGAACCTATTCAGATGGGTTCAGTCATATTTGTCCAATCGGTCGCAGGCTGTTGTACTGGGTGGCTTCAAGTCTGACTTTATCAGCATCCCATCCGGTGTTCCCCAAGGATCCCACCTCGGCCCTCTGTTCTATAACGTCTATATTCATGATATTAACACCTGTTTTCAAAATTCACATCATCTTTTATATGCTGACGACAAAAAAGTTTACATGAAAATCCGTTCCATAGAAGATTGCATACTGCTCCAAAATGACCTTACCAACTTACAAACTTATTATGACAGAAACAATATTGCTATAAGCATCGGTAAATGTCAATGTATTAGTTTTACGCGTAAACATAAACCTATCACATTTAATTATAATTTCAATAACGTTACAGTACAGAGGGTCGAGTTGGTCCGTGATCTTGGAGTGTGGCTAGACTCAAAGATGCTTATGAGTCATCATGTGGGAATTACTTTCAGTAAAGCTTATCGGAATTTGGGATTTGTGCTCCGTACATGCAAAGCCTTTAAGAACGTGAACAGTCTGCTAGTGGTCTACTATGCCTATGTGCGCAGTATTCTAGAGTACGCAAGCCCCATTTGGTCACCCTGTTATATAACTTACAAGCAAAAGATTGAACGTACTCAAAGGATATTTCTCAAACATCTAAATTTCCGAAATAAAATACGATTTAACGATTATACTGAAAATTGTCGGCATTTCAACCTACTCACTCTTGACGAGAGACGTTCATTAATGGACATGAGTCTGCTGTTCGACTTGCTGCGCGGGCGGCTGGACTGCCCCGAGCTGCTGGCGCGGCTCGCGCTGGCGGCGCCGCGCCGCCGCACGCGGCACACCCCGCTGCTACACGTCCCCCCACACTCCACTAATTACGCCCAAAACGCAGTCCTCAGCCGACTTCCCAGGTTGTACAATAAAAAGTTCAGTGAGGTTGATATCTTTAGCGGTTCAAAACTTTTATTCAAAAACAATATTAAAAAAGTTATACTTAACCAAATTTGAAAGGCAAATCGTAAATATAAATATAATATAATATTACCTATAACTTAATCTGCTGTTATGAGTAGGTATGCATATTTAACGTATCGGATTATTATATATTATGTATTTATATATATAAAATATTTTTCACAAAGGATTTATTTAATAAGATTATGAATATATAACTAATACAATTTAACACAAAACTTATAACTAGATAAAATTAAATAAGCACTAATAACTAACTAAATTATTAAACTAAGTATGTATAAACAAAAAAAAAACGCTAAGAATTAGAATAATATTAATGTATAAAACTGAAACTGACCTATTGGGGGCGGTCCGGTATATGACTGTTGCATGTGCCTAAAATACACGCCGCATTGCCCCTCTGAACGGCAAGGGAGAGCCTTTGTAGGAGGAATGCGCCGGACCGGGGGTCGAGCCCCTTGTCTCTCATTCTTCTTCCTATTTCTTTCACAAAGGCTTTCCCCTGCCTTCCCCATGCGCCGGTGGTCTCTATGGCCAGAGGGACAAATATGAATGAAGGCAAAAGATTTGAGTACTTCAAAGTTTTTGCCCTCGCCGCTGACTCCGCGGCAGCGCCTGCTGTCACTGTGGTGGCCGCTAAGTGTGATTGTGCAAATGTGCACACGCAAGTAGCGTCCCACAGTAGACAGCGGCCTTTCTCCCACGGAATCAGCGTTAACCCGTCTGGTCTCTTCCCGTCCGTACGAGACAAACCCCTTGGTTCTAGAGCACAGGGGATGCCTGCTGATGTTAGGCCTCTTTTTACTACGTCATTTAGCGCTTGGTGCCGGGAAAATCTACCCGCGCTCCGGACACAGTGTAGCCCGTGGCGACCCTGCCCGTTGACCTCCGCCCCGCAAATGCAGCGATGTGGGTGGCAGACGTTGCATCCTAAGCGGAGTGCTATGGCTACTCGTAGCGTGTCGCCATCCAACAACGTCCCCAAGTGGGGCGAAGGCACCGCGTGGAGCCACGCACCTGACTCCGGGCAGGATATGTATTTATGTTTACAATGCTAATAAATATCTACTTAAATATGATCTTTATTGTTTATACATTGCACCTATGTATGTATGTATGTATGTATGTATTTATTTCATATATGCTTAGGAATTAATGTATTTTCTTCTTTATAAATAAGTAAGTACTCCTCATATTCATTAAATACGAATAAGTTATCTTTTCATTCTACTTGCACTTAATTTTTTTTTTGTTGAGATTTTCTTCCATGAAAATGATGTAGAATTATGAATGGTATTTTGTCACTTTGTTACTCAGTATGTATAATGTATAACTTTGTTTTGTTTCGTTTACAACTTGTTACTAGTTAATAATGTGGAAACTTATTATTGGCCTTGTACACTATTACTTATCTTAAGTCACATATGTTTTATAAGCGCTGTTAGTTTCCTGAATAAACATAAAATAAAAAAAAAAAAAAAAAAAAAACCTCTCACTCCGCTTTTATAGGCGCGCGGCTAGTGATGCTCTCGGGGTGGCGGACACCGCTAACACGGCCTCTCCTGACAGGTGTTCGTCCTCGAACACTTCCTTGATGTGTGTCACGTATGTTCAGACGTCATGGCAGCTGGCTGGACTCTCCGGGATGACTTCCACTGGTACGGCTTCTGTTGGCTGGTTGGCGTTTTCCCTGGATGGACCCTGTTGCTCACATCGCTGAGCTTAACTGTCTGCAATGTCTTCTTCCATTGCTGTAACAAAATAAAAATATATGACTTGGGCTTTAAACAAACACTCAAGCTAGCATAAGCAAGCAGTCAACAGTCAGTAAATAAGTCATTTTATTATGTTTTTGTCAGTCTTGTCACATTTCAGAATATTAATATGGGCAGCGTACGAGTTAGCATACCCCGAACAGAGGCACCATGTTTGCATGTTCACTGACGGAGAACATCTCAACGCCATACGTCTTATCACTGGCGGAGCCACGCTCAACACCAAAACACATATGGATAGAGGCACCATGTTTGCATATCCCGAACAGAGGCACCATGTTTGCATGTTCACTGGCGGAGAACATCTCAACGCCATACGTCTTATCACTGGCGGAGCCACGCTCAACACCAAAACACATATGGATAGAGGCACCATGTTTGCATATCCCGAACAGAGGCACCATGTTAGCATGTTCAACATTCCCTCCACTTACGTAAAATTCTTACATACATCACCTAGTCCTAATTACACATTTATTTCACTCGCACACATTTATCTCATACGGGTACCCATCTCATACAACACACATCTACATCCACATATAATTATCATGAACATGTATTCACACATCGTACATACATACATACATACATCTCTAGCATACGCATACTGGGAATACACACAATGAGACACCACCACTTGATGTCAGTCGAATCTCAACTTCAATAAGTTAAAGATTACTTACAATTGAAAAAAAGTTGCACAGGACTCAGGTCCACTCTCCTCGCCAAATAACCATGTGCTCAGCAGCAGCCTGAGTTATCTTGCCGTATGAACCACTAAGCAGTTGCAGTTCGTAACGGCCATGGGGCAAAACCTTCTTTACCCGATAAGTCCCTCGCATCCCTGAGTCCAGCTTGCCAGACATCTGTGAACACTTTGTGACAAAGACCATATCGTTAAGTTTAAAGAGGCGTGCTGGTTTGCGATTTTTATTTACATATGCACCCTGCCTCTCTCTATTCATCTCCAGCAGTTCAGATGCACGCTGCCTCTGCAACGATTTGGACATGTGTTATCCAGCGCCACGTCACGTATGAGTGACCTTATCACCGGTATAGCCGCTTCAATGCCAATTAGGAGATGTAAGGTGACGTTTGCGTTGTCTTTTGTTTAGTACAGTTGAGAGTGAGCTGCAAACAAGCTGCAAACGCCCGAGTGAGTCCGACCACGGTGTGTCAGTTTTTGTGGCCTCAATCCTTAACATATTGAGAACGGTGCGACAGTAGCGTTCCACTTTTGTCCATTCTCGTTGTGTATTTCA
The DNA here is from genome assembly GCF_932276165.1 of Plutella xylostella. Lineage (NCBI taxonomy): Eukaryota > Metazoa > Arthropoda > Insecta > Lepidoptera > Plutellidae > Plutella > Plutella xylostella. The sequence goes on along the minus strand of NC_063984.1, from coordinate 82,694 downwards.
GGCGTTATAAAGTGTAGTTGGCTATCTAGCTCAGAAGCGTAAGACTTAAAACTAGCGCTCTCAAACATACGGCCTCTATCACATACCAATAACTTAGGATATCCAACAAAGAAATTGCATTAGATACAGCGTGTTTCAGTTCATTTGCATCTTGCTTACAAAGTGAATACAACAGACAATATTTTGAGTATGCATCAATTATTATCAAAACATATTTACATTCGTTTACAGTAGGTAAGGGGCCTAATACATCGAGATGAATTGTTTCGAATGGAGAAATTGGTTGGTGAGGGGCTCTTGGAATTCTTTTTGACGAGAGACAGACAAGGCAATGACTGGTATACTTTTTGACAAACGCCCGTAAGCCAAGAAACCAAAAATGACAAAGAATTAAGTCAATCGTTTTGTCCGCTCCGATATGACTGTGCTGGTCGTGAAAAATGCGCAGAAGACTTAATCTATGACCTTAAGGTATTACGTTTGTATGTATAGGTGAATCAATTAATGCTTTTATTTTTCGTTCGCTCGGTCTAACCTGACCTTGTGATATTATCCGACCTAAGTACTCTACTTCCGTAGCCAAAAACGTACTCTTCTTAATGTTTATAGAAAACCCGGCGGATGTTTATACTTGCAGCGTCTCGCGTAAGTTATCTAGTTAGTCGCTGTTTATTATTTACACGTATGTAGGCAACTCCCTCGCGATTTAACTCATTAGTACCTATCAACAAAAGTACGTTAATACATGATTTACTGACAACATACAAATCGACTTCTAAATCAATATCTTGAAACTCGAGTACCAAAGTAACGTAACTGTTACACTTAATAGTTTGGTTCCCTATGCCCTTAAGTACTTGATTCGTAGGTAAACAGGCGCATTTCAAATGTTTTAGAACAGATTCAGAAATTAACGACACGCGCGACCCGCTATCTATCAGTACATCGATATACCGAGAGATGGCGCTAGTGTCACAGTAAACATAGTCGCCGCGTAAATTTAATTATTTAAAAAGATAAAGTGCAGTGATCAACAAAATAACAATAACATTATATTTATGACAGACCAAATAACAAGAACTATTGTTATCTCCGTGTGAATCTGTGCCGAAGTGTAAAATTAAAGCTATGGGAGATTCCCTCAAGAATTAATCATCGGAATCTCACCAAATATATAAACATAAACAATTTGTGAACCATTCAATTCGTTACAAAAATTTACATTATTTATATTTCGACTTTCAGGTCGTTGTTTTGCAAAGCACACAGTGACGTCATGACCCGGCTTCTTACAAAATGAACACACACGATTGTTCGAGTTGCTAGGCCTATTCACGGATGTTTTTGTTGCACTCATATTATTATCAGTCGGTTTGTCAGTTATTAAACGCTTAGGACATAAACGTTGCACATGGCCAACGCTACCGCATGTATAACATTTTATTTCGCGGGTAGGTGTACTATGAACATTACTGCGCTTGCGGAAATTTGGTTCACTGAATTTACTTCGAGATGGGCGCGCAGACTCTTGTGGGGTAGTGACCGTAGGTTTAGTATAGATCGATAGAAAATCTACAAGGTCTTTCGGTAGCAACATGGCATTAGAAGCAGCGGCACGAATTTGAACATCCGTTATGCTACGAATGATGATAGCAACGATTAGATCATCGCTTAAGCCCTTTACTATGTTCAATCGTAATAACGATCGCCTCGCATACTCAGCATACGTGGCATAGCGGTCAGAATTGGAACACATCACATCAAACAAAATATTCGCGACATCGATTCTCCGTGAGCACAGTGGTTTGAATTCTAGTTTAAAGTTGGTCCAGGTACGGTCATTAGTGACCCATTCATTTAACCAACAACGAGCGTCTCCCTTCAGACAGTTGGCTATCCTTGCGAGGCACTCGTTGTCGTCCCAGTTATTTACAATGCGAGCTCTTTCAACTTCCTCACACCACGAATCGATGTCGTTTAAGCTTGGATCAAAATTTGAAATGTAATAATGGGTAGATCTTACTCGTGTTAGGGCGCTCAGTGCGCCTATGAGTCGCTCAGTGGCGTCTGGCGCGGCGACACCCCCAGTAGTAGCAGCGGCGGCGGCAGGTACAGCCACGGCGGCAGGGGTCGGCGTCGGCCCGGGGCTGCCCGCACTGGTGGAGGCGCCGAGGCACGCGCTCGGCGCTAGGATAGCGCGCGCGCCGCTCTCGCTGCACGGCTCGCTGGGCTGCGCGGACCCGGCGCGGGGGACGGCCAGCGCACTACCCTCTAGCGCGTTTAATCGCGACAAGATAGCGCCAAGCTGGTTATGTACTGCATCTTCACCGTCTGAATGCACCTCCTGCCTAATCCTACCCCTACTTCTAGCACTACGTCGTTCAGCCATTATTTACATAAGCAGTAAGCAATAAGCAATCTAAGCTATCAGAATGTCCACTAAAGCCAGCGTCAGATAGGCTATGGAGCCTATCCCACTTCTGAAATTAGGGATAGCCTAACTTTTAAAATAAAAAAAATAAACACATGTTACCTACAACCTTTAATCAATTAATATTTACAAACTTATTTACTTAATCATTTATGAACAATAATTTACACAGCTAAATTACCAAACTAAACCACGCTAAACACAACTATAACCTATCACTAAATAACCTAGCTACACTAGATACGAGCTGAACAGTGCTAACGCTTCGACGGCTGGATCGGGAAAGAGGGCGGCGCAACCTCTCACTCCACTTTTATAGGCGCGCGGCTAGTGATGCTCTCGGGGTGGCGGACACCGCTAACAGTATACTAAATAGAAAAGTATAAGTAGACATGATTGTGTTGTGTGCACTATAACATCTATTGTGTTGTGTGCACTATAACGTTTGGATAAGACTTAAGTACTCAATTTTTATTCCTGACTTACCAGAAGTTATGGAAGGTACCTATATAGGTATTTATACATATGGATACACACAGAGCCACTTCGAAAGCAATACTTACATAATTATTAATAAAAATCTTGTTATTGCCAAGGGAATATTTCAAAAATACACTAGCCGTTTGAATGCAACCAGTGAAATACTTTGCAACAATATTTAAAATCTGTAAAATGTAGCATATCGGTCCAGGCCGCTGGGGCTCAGGCCAGCACACGCTGACTAGGAATATGGTTATTTAATAATTCTGGACTGACCTCAGAAATACAACGGCCGACCCTGGAGCCTCGTAAACCTGGTTTAAGTCCCGTACACGGCCTGCAACACCAGGCGCGGCATCTAGTCACAAAAAGGTTTAAAATTTGTCCTTGGAACTAGGCGTGCTACTTGAATGGAAGATAATTAAACTATCTCAGCATCATCAGCTACTGTACAAGATCAGATGAAGGCTGGCGGATAACTATTCAGTTTTTCAAAACATGATGTAACTAGGTACCTGGTGAGACATATTCTAGATTGACTAGCAACACACAGTCTAATTTTGTATTTTAACTACCTCGGCGGTTTACGAGTTCCTGTGCTGTCCTACTAGGAAAGAATGTTATTTTATAAGCCTTTGCACAGTTTTTGATGGCTACTAACACCTGTATAATTCTGTGGAATAATATTATGAGCTCTGGTAGCATTCCTTGGTAGATGACAACAAATAAAGATTAATTAACACAACTATAATTGTTGATAAACGTAACCCGGCTGAAATGTCTTAATTGGGTTAGTAAATTATGTGTCAATTTGTAATAGTGTGTCAATTTGTGACAATGAATTTGCGCGCCCATTTGAGCGCACGTCTCAGCGCAGAGACAGTGTCGGGTCGGACACGTCGTCGGTGGTGTCATTTATCTCAATGACATCATCGGACGTTGTGTCTAAACGGCCCAGGAAAAGGGGGAACCCGGGAGCCAATAACAGCCCGCCGGGTTCAAAACGCCGAGTGCTAAGGCGCTCGGTTAGGGATGGAAGTGGGGAGGACGATGAGATTCTTGGCCAATCTCTCACCCCCTCCAACACCAGGGCGAAGGCCTCACTACCAAAGGTGGATGACCTGTTGGCAGAAATGCAGGGACGACCGACAGCTGATCTGAATGCTTTTATTGCAGCTCAGCTGTCCACTGTCGAAGGGGTTGCCGACAGGTCGAGAAATTTGAAGGGCACCTTCGTCCACAGTCTTCGCCTTGCCGCGAGACAGGTGCAGGCCGCCACCACAGAGCTGGTTGAACGCACGGTGTCGGGCCGGAACGAGGAGAGGCTGGAGCGGGAGAACGCAGAGCTGCGCTCTCAGGTAGCCTCCCTCAGTTCGAGGCTGGAAGACCTGGCCAAGGAGGTGGCAACACTCCGGCAGACTCCGAACCATGTCGCGGCGCCGGTATCGCCTACCAGGCCTTCCCCCGAACCTTCGGGAGAATGGGAGCGGCGCCTGATGGAGCGCATTGGGGGCTTGATGGACAAGAAACTGGCGGCAGTTGCGTCCATCGCTCCCGCTCCAAAGACCCCACCTCGTGCCGGCTCCACACCGTCAGCCGGGCACAATAGGCCAGCAGCGGCAATATATTTCAATATTAGTTTTTCACGCCGAATTGTAAACCATAGCAGCACTTCTTTAGTAATTTCTATGCTTAAAAAGTGTTTATTAATACGTTAAAGAGCAACAAACAACGGAGTAATTTGATTTTGATTTCTTTCAACTAAATTTGACATGACATCACAACATGACAACTACACCAAACCAAATAGCCAATGACACTTCGTGACATTAATGACATTGACATAAATTTCCGAAACTTTGTAACCTGTGCGATTAAATGTCATTTACCGCTTATTATTCTGAGGCACAGAAAAGAGAGAAAGGAGATTTTCAATCATAGATAAAAATTGATTATAGATGGCGGTAGTAAAACTTCATACCTACTGCCCCCGTATTTTGTAACTTTTTGAGAGTTAGCAACCGGTGATAATTGGTATCAACTTAGAGACTTATTAACCGAAAACACCAAAAATCTTAGTGAAAGAAATATGCAAGAAGCCTAACAATATATCCTTACATTGAACATAAACGTTTGTGAAATCAAATAAGTCAGTAAAAAGTTATTAATTAATAATGCTCTAAGTTGTCAGCCATTTTATACCAACCAACCCCACTCGGAGTTACATAATACGGGGGCTGCACTCCAATTTTTTTTTTGCCGGCATGGATTCAAATTTTTTCAGCCAATACAAAAACCCAATGGATGTGAATTCATCCATATGCGATAACTAGCTGTTATATTATGCATAATATTAAGTGTTAACTACTTTAAGGCATAGTACCATTTTATGGCATCTTCCATTCCCTCAGAATAATGCAGCTCATAAAAAACGATAGTGACGGATCGGACGATTTTGGAACTTTTAAACTGTCAACGAAAATCTCCCATTATTGGTAAGTACGAGTATCTAGAAAAAGTTGAATGTTCAGCAGCAGTAATATTTTGTTTCCAAATATCCAGCCTGCTATACCACAAGTTCTTATTAATTTTTTTAAGTTTGTTGGGTGTGGGATTCACGCCGTAAATGCCAATGCACACTATGAGCCGTTTTCCTTGACAGCTGTCAGTTGAGTTTTTAGGTAAGCCGATAGATGTCGTGACTAACATAGTGTAAAGTAAGAATATGCATCATTAGAATAATGAGGCGTTTGTTAAAAAAAAAAAGTTCCTTTTTGGAGAAATAGATGGCGTTGTCTGGGGTTGTACCAACTTTCAAACCCTCAGAATACACTCAGATCACAATATGTTATTCTATGAGGCTAACGAAATGTGAAAGTGACGTATAATAGGTAGGTAGAATTGTAGTATTATTTTCTCTATGATGTCGATGTCACTGTTGCTTCAGCGTTCAGTGCGATTGTGCGTACAGCCGTTCTTTTCAAGTTTTCTCAGTTTCCTTGTGTTTCTCCTGTATTAATTGAGTTGTAGTTGAGCTATCTGCTCCTCCTCCCTTGATACTGTACAGTTAGTGCACTTGAGATAGTGATTTAATGATTTAACTTACTTACGTGAATGAAAATCACTTGGTATGAAATGATCCGAACACAACCATGAATGTTTTCGCAGTTTCCAATCAATTTTTCGCACATTTATCCGAGTCGCCTTAATCCATTATTGCGCCTGGCTTTCATCATTTGGAAATTTATGATGTCCTTTATTTTTACAAGTTGCGACGGCACACATTCTCATCTTGTCTTGTAAGTATTTCTTTGGGATCTTATTTAGGATCATAGTTACAATAAATAAAAATAGAAAATCAGTTCTCGCACGCAGCACCCGTTCAAACGGCGCGCATAGAGAAAAGAACACTACGTGACGGCGCGGGTAGAATTATTCACAGAATACTTAGCACTATCCCAAGCCACATGCAGTCTGAGCCTCGGAAGGATGGCTCGCTCTACCACCCGACATTTAATCACAACTAGTGAGTTCTTATTCTGAGTTTAGTACTCTTTGCTCTCTATGTAATTTTTGACAGTTGGTACACTGCGTTTTCACGCCATCTATCGGCTTACCCAAAAGCTCAACTGACAGCTGTCAAGGAAAACGGCTCATAGTATCTCTATTTAGTCTCGTGTACAAGTTCAGACTCCTTAGCATGAATTTTCGTAGTGAAAGTGAAGTAAAATTACTCAATGAATTTTGTAGGAAAATTTTTGTTCTGCTATCGACCGCCAGGGGCGCTGTCATTGACTTATATATTACTAGCGTAAGGACAGGCCCAACCGCTCTAGAAAATGACACCCTCGCGTTGGCCCTAAAACCTCACAAATCTGTCATAATTTGTATGAATTTAGGGCCAGCGCGCGGGTGCCATTTTCTTTTGACAAAAAGTTCTGAAGGGCGTATCCTTCCTTTTGAAATCATTGGGCGCTGTTTATATTTTCATACAAAATTATGGCTTGTATTTAAACCTCCACCAGAAATTATGTGATACTGCCTCCAATAAATTCGAAATCTCCGCCATAACGGATAAATCATCACCAAATCATGCTCGCTTTAATATTTTTGAAATGAACCAAATTATTTTTTACTGTATACTGTAAAACTATATTATTATTAACATTATTAAAGTTTATTTCAAACCAAATAAAGTATAATATTATCATCGCTAAATAGATCGCACCCTCAGGATAATAGAGGCGTAATTCAAAAAACTAAATTGTTGGCAAATCGCAAAAAACGATCCGGAAATTTTCATTTTCAACTTTGACAGTATTGATTTAACTAATATGGGTGAAAATTGGACTATGTTATATTTTATTCATGAAGCCTGGCATGTCTTTTTTATGTTGATATAAAAGACGCATTTTTCCTGAAATAAAAATGACATATTATGTATCTAGCCTATCTGAAACCTAGTTAAACATTGTGAGATATGGCGTTTCGACTTTCTCCGTGTTCGGCATCATAAGGGTCACAGTGACAGTTAAATAAAGTCCATTTTTCTCTCCACCTTTAATTTGCAAGGTGCGGGTGCCTATATAAATAGAGTGAGTCGCCCGCGCGCCTCAGTTGTAATATCACCATGCAGAAATGACTAGATTTCAGATAGGCTAGATACATAATATGTCATTTTTATTTCAGGAAAAATGCGTCTATTATGTAGTCTGAGCCTATCTGAAACCTAGTTAAACATTGTGAGATGTGTTTATTATCGCATGGTAGAGAGAAAACCAACTGTGACCCATAAGCTACTGATGAGTATATCAGTAGATAAATAGTTGAATTTATAAATTCATAATGCATAGATCTCTCGGTAATAGTATAATTAGGGATAGCCTAACTTTTAAAATAAAAAAAATAAACACATGTTACCTACAACCTTTAATCAATTAATATTTACAAACTTATTTACTTAATCATTTATGAACAATAATTTACACAGCTAAATTACCAAACTAAACCACGCTAAACACAACTATAACCTCTCTCTCTCTCTCTCTCTCAGCCTTCCGTAGTCCACTGTTGGACATAGGCCTCTCCTAACGATCGCCACCCCAAACGGTCACCCGCCATCTGCATCCAGCGGCTTCCCGCTACCTTCCGCAGATCATCAGACCAACGGGTTGGGGGGCGACCGACACGCCGTTTGCCGACACGGGGTCTCCACTCCAGAACCTTTCTACTCCAGCGGTCGTCGGCTCTGCGGGCTACGTGGCCAGCCCATTGCCACTTCAGCGTGCTAATCCTTTTGGCTATGTCGGTAACTTTAGTTCTCCTGCGGATTTCTTCATTACGAATCCTATCTCGCAGGGACACGCCTAACATAGCCCTTTCCATAGCACGCTGAGCAACTCTGAGCTTGTGGATAAGCCCTTTGGTGAAGCACCACGTCTCGGCTCCGTAAGTCATCACTGGCAACACGCACTGATTGAAAACTTTTGTTTTCAGACACTGAGGTATGTTTTCAGTGAAGATGTGTCGTAATTTCCCGAACGCTGCCCATCCGAGTTGGATTCTACGAGCTACCTCTTTATCGAAGTTGGATTTTCCTAATCGGATCACTTGTCCTAGGTAGGGATACTGATCAACAACTTCGATGGTGACACCTCCTACAGTTACGGGCGATGATGAAACATGTTCGTTCGACATGACCTTTGTCTTGTCCATGTTCATTTTCAGCCCAACTTGTTTAGAGGCATCATTGAGGTCTGTGAGCATTTCGCCTAACTCCTCCAGCGTTTCCGCCATAATAACTATGTCATCAGCAAATCGTAGATGAGAGATATATTCGCCATTGACGTTAATGCCCAGTCTTTTCCACTCTACAAGCTTAAAAACATCTTCCAGTGCACAGGTGAACAGTTTCGGAGAAATAACATCTCCCTGTCTCACGCCCCTTTGCAACTGGATCGGTTTTGTGCTATGTTCGTGTAATCGAACTGACATTGTGGCAGCATTGTACATACATCTCAACACCTCGATATAGCGATAGTCTATATGGCACCGCTGAAGGGATTGAAGCATCGCCCAGAGCTCAATAGAATCAAAGGCTTTCTCATAGTCCACAAACGCTAGACATAAAGGTAGATTATACTCCTCGGTCTTCTGTATAACCTGCCGAAGCGTGTGTATGTGATCTATGGTACTATAGCCTTTTCGGAACCCGGCTTGTTCGGGTGGCTGGAAGTCGTCGAGTCTTTGCTCGAGACGATTCGTAATAACTCTCGAAAACAGCTTGTACACATGGCTCAGAAGTGCAATGGGTCTATAATTCTTCAATAGGGCTTTGTTGCCTTTCTTGAAGAACAAAGTCACTACACTTCTGCTCCATGCCTCCGGGCTTGTGCCTTCGAGTATGACGGAATTAAACAGCCTCCGAAGTGCTATTAAAATCGGTCTACCGCCGGCTTTCAGAAGTTCTGTCGTTATTCCATCATCTCCCGGAGCTTTGTTGTTTTTTAGCTGTTTGAGAGCTATACTAATCTCGTCTTGACTGACGTCCGGAATATCTTCGGTATAGTGTCGGGTGAGTGGCGCTCGGCTGTCGTGAGCACCGCTGGTAATAGGGTTTTGTGTTGTGGTGTATAACTGTCCGTAGAATCTCTCAATTTCTCCCAGAATTTCGGGCACTGATGAAACGGTGTTGCCAGTGTCGGTCTTCAGTTGGGTCAACAGAGTCTGCCGAACAGATCGATCTCTAGCAAAGACTTTGGAGCCCTTGTTTTGCTCTATTGCGTCTTGAATGCGCTTGCAATTGTAGCGTCTCATATCGCAACGTCTTGCTTTGGCGATCTGTCTGTTTAGACGTCTGTATTCGACCATATCAACTGAAGACTGCAACCTCATTTCTCTCCGTTCTCTTATGAGACTCAGAGTCCCATCTGAGAGTTTTTGAGGTCCTCGGTTGGTTCGGGACGAAAAATATTTCGATCCTACCTCTCGGACAGTTTCCACAAACCTATTATTTAAATCGTCAACTGTAACGCAATTCTCTAAACATATCAGGCGGTCGCAAAGCTCAGACTGAAAGCTTTCGGGATCCTGGATTTGAGCAGGAGTAGGACGGAGCGTGGACTTCATTAGACGGGAGCGTTCTATTTTGCAGTTTATATTCAAAGTGCCTCTTACGAGTCGGTGATCGCTGCCGGTCTTAACCCTACTGATCACTGAGACATCATTGAATATGTGCTTCTTATCCGTCAATATGAAGTCGATCTCGTTTTTAGTCTTCCCATCGGGGCTAATCCACGTCCACTTCCTTTGTGGCTTCTTCTTGTAGAAGGAGTTCATCATATAGAGGCCCTCCTTCTCCAAGAAGTCAGCCAGCATTTGCCCACGATGGTTCCTGACTCCAAATCCATGTGACCCCACTTTCGTCTCGCCGCCTTCTTGTTTTCCGAGTTTCGCGTTAAAGTCTCCCATCACCACCGTGAAATGAGTAGTGAACTTACGCAGGGCAGACGATACGTCTTCATACGCAAGTTCGACCTCATCATCGGTGTGCTTAGATGTGGGTGCGTAAACCTGTATGACCGTCATTGAGTATCGTTTAGATATTCTCAGGATGAGGTACGCAACCCGTGTCGACACACTTCCGATTTCAACGATGTTGTTGACGAGGGACTTGTTGACGATGAACCCGACACCCCCTTGGGACAGTTGGTCGCCCTCCCGGTGGTACAGCAAGTTTCCGGACTGGAGAATTTCCGTATCCTCTCCCTCTCGTCGGACTTCGGATAACCCTATAATGTCCCATTTTAACTTGCTAATTTCCTCTTCCAGCTCCTCTATCTTCACGTCTTCCCTCAGTGTCCGTGCGTTATATGTTGCCAGGTGCAAGGGTCGGTTGGGCTGGTAGCCGACTCTCTGCCGGAGATTCTTCGCACCCCCTGCCCCGCCGTTACCGTGACCGCTACCGGAGTCCGGGATAGCGGGGCTGCCGGGGACTGGGGGCCGGGGCTTTGTTTTTTCCATCATTAGGAGGTGTATTTGCCATAATCACCGCGCTTGGCAGGCGTGTTGGTGATTCTCCTTTTTTACGGCGGGAGATCGCCGCCTCTGCTAGGAGAGGAGGTCGGGTCGATTTACCGCCGCCCGACATTCGGCGTTGTCACTCGTTAGCACCACCCAGGGGGCACGTGTAGGGTAACTAGGGTTTGTACCTACGGACGTGAGCGACAAGCCCCCCAACTATAACCTATCACTAAATAACCTAGCTACACTAGATACGAGCTGAACAGTGCTAACGCTTCGACGGCTGGATCGGGAAAGAGGGCGGCGCAACCCAAATTTGTCTGGATAAGAAATGGTCAAATTTTTGTTCGAAAGAGTGAAAATAGTGCTAAAATTAAAATCATTCGCGATTCGGATATCCCTAAAATTAAGTGACTTATAATAGGTATTTTGTTTACATTGTATAACATCATAGGAGTTATTTATATGTATATTGTATATTCACTGAATTTGCATTATAAAAGTATTTCACGATATGTTCTAATAAATTATGTGTATTTATCTTTAAATATATTTATATATCCTCATAACAAAAAATACACAATTTATATTTCAAAAACAAATAACATTTCCTTTCAACTCACTACTTCAATCTCACACATGCATGAACAATGCTCACACTATTATTATAATTATTATAAATATACATGCCTCGTAACTTATAAAAAGGACCCCCCCAAAAGTATTAATTATGAAATATCCCTAATACCCCTTCAATTTCAACATATTTTTATCTATAAAACCATAAATGGCTAACGTAAAAAATACAAATAAGCGAATCCTTAATATATATTACCAAAATGTCGGGGGCCTTCGAACCAAATGTCTAGATTTTTACAATGGTATTGCGTCTCATGACTATGATATTGTATTAATTACGGAAACATGGTTACAAAATGATATTTTAGATTCAGAGCTATGCAATGCTAGTTATGATATCTTTCGTTCCGACCGTAATCTTGCATTAAGCGGCAAAAAAACCGGCGGAGGTGTTATGATATGCTGTAAACGCGAACTTAATGCTACTGTACACACTGACACATCATGTGACCTAACAGAGTTATTATACGTAAGCATACCCCCTAATAGTTTAGGCACTAGTACTAACTTACATATTATAATAGCTTATATTCCCCCAAATAAACCAAGAGAATTACCTACCAGACTCGATGACGTAAGACAGGTAATGTCTCGTCTCATAGAGTCCAACTTGATCGATAATTTTTTATTAATTGGAGATTTTAATTTACCTTTTATCGAATGGTCCGAAGATAACTACACCTTGTTGCATCAAGGATCAATTGACGCCCAAACTGCAGCCGAACAACTTATAACTGATCTAGAGTTCTACAGCCTAAAACAATATAATCTAGTCGTAAACAATAATAATAAAATATTAGATTTATGCTTTAGTAATACACACCTGCTTGTTACTAGATGTCATGATCCAATTCTAAAAGAAGGTATGCACCATCCATCTCTATCCTTGCAAATCCCAGATTTATTTCTGAAACCGCTCGTTGAGTGTCGCGCGTCCACTTACAATTTTCAAAAAGGCGACTACGCGAATATTAACAAATTTCTCATGGAAACAGACTGGGAAACTTTACTTAGAGGTACAATAGATAATAAAATTAACAATTTCTACTCTGTATTACATAAAAGCTTCGATAAATTTATTCCAAAAATCACGCCAAAAAACAAACATTATCCAATCTGGTTCAGTCGACCTCTTATTAAAGTAATTCGTGAAAAGAATAAAGCACATAAAAAATGGAGAAAGTATAATAATGCCAGGGATTATGATGAATTTTCAACTTTACGAGCAAGACAACATAGAATACAAAATAAATGCTTCGAAAACTACACTCAACATATTGAAGAAGGAATTAAAAAAAATCCTAAATTATTTTGGAAGTACGTTAAATCTAAAAGAAATAGCTCCAATTACCCTGCATCATTTACATACAATAATAAAACATACAATGATGGCCATAGTATTTGTACAGCTTTTAATACCTTTTTCGAGAGTGTGTTTACGCCGGCATCCAACACGAGAGTAGATGATGTTCCTTGTAGCCAAGATACCACCTCAGACAACATATGTGACCTTCAAGTAAGCGAGAACACAGTGAAAGGTATTCTTAGTTCGATCGATAAAACCAAAGGTTCAGGTTGTGACGGAATACACTCAATCTTCTTGTCTCAATGTGATGAATCTCTAGCATTTCCCATTACACACATATTTAACGACTGCCTACAACAGGGTATCTGTCCACAAATATGGAAACAAGCTCATATAACCCCAGTCCATAAAAAAGGTTCAAAATCTTGCATAGATAACTATCGCCCTATCTCCAAACTAAACATATTAAGTAAATTACTAGAGAAAGTGGTTTACAATAGTATCTATCCTACACTAGCAAGAGCAATCTCAGAACGGCAACATGGCTTCATGAAAAATCGCTCAACTACATCTAATTTAACTTCTTTTACAGACTCTGTATTGAACGGTATGGAGAAAGGAGGACAGGTTGATGTGGTCTACACAGATTTTGAAAAAGCATTTGATCGTGTAGACCACATCATCCTCCTTGCAAAGTTACAGGCACTCGGAATCAGAGGGAACCTATTCAGATGGGTTCAGTCATATTTGTCCAATCGGTCGCAGGCTGTTGTACTGGGTGGCTTCAAGTCTGACTTTATCAGCATCCCATCCGGTGTTCCCCAAGGATCCCACCTCGGCCCTCTGTTCTATAACGTCTATATTCATGATATTAACACCTGTTTTCAAAATTCACATCATCTTTTATATGCTGACGACAAAAAAGTTTACATGAAAATCCGTTCCATAGAAGATTGCATACTGCTCCAAAATGACCTTACCAACTTACAAACTTATTATGACAGAAACAATATTGCTATAAGCATCGGTAAATGTCAATGTATTAGTTTTACGCGTAAACATAAACCTATCACATTTAATTATAATTTCAATAACGTTACAGTACAGAGGGTCGAGTTGGTCCGTGATCTTGGAGTGTGGCTAGACTCAAAGATGCTTATGAGTCATCATGTGGGAATTACTTTCAGTAAAGCTTATCGGAATTTGGGATTTGTGCTCCGTACATGCAAAGCCTTTAAGAACGTGAACAGTCTGCTAGTGGTCTACTATGCCTATGTGCGCAGTATTCTAGAGTACGCAAGCCCCATTTGGTCACCCTGTTATATAACTTACAAGCAAAAGATTGAACGTACTCAAAGGATATTTCTCAAACATCTAAATTTCCGAAATAAAATACGATTTAACGATTATACTGAAAATTGTCGGCATTTCAACCTACTCACTCTTGACGAGAGACGTTCATTAATGGACATGAGTCTGCTGTTCGACTTGCTGCGCGGGCGGCTGGACTGCCCCGAGCTGCTGGCGCGGCTCGCGCTGGCGGCGCCGCGCCGCCGCACGCGGCACACCCCGCTGCTACACGTCCCCCCACACTCCACTAATTACGCCCAAAACGCAGTCCTCAGCCGACTTCCCAGGTTGTACAATAAAAAGTTCAGTGAGGTTGATATCTTTAGCGGTTCAAAACTTTTATTCAAAAACAATATTAAAAAAGTTATACTTAACCAAATTTGAAAGGCAAATCGTAAATATAAATATAATATAATATTACCTATAACTTAATCTGCTGTTATGAGTAGGTATGCATATTTAACGTATCGGATTATTATATATTATGTATTTATATATATAAAATATTTTTCACAAAGGATTTATTTAATAAGATTATGAATATATAACTAATACAATTTAACACAAAACTTATAACTAGATAAAATTAAATAAGCACTAATAACTAACTAAATTATTAAACTAAGTATGTATAAACAAAAAAAAAACGCTAAGAATTAGAATAATATTAATGTATAAAACTGAAACTGACCTATTGGGGGCGGTCCGGTATATGACTGTTGCATGTGCCTAAAATACACGCCGCATTGCCCCTCTGAACGGCAAGGGAGAGCCTTTGTAGGAGGAATGCGCCGGACCGGGGGTCGAGCCCCTTGTCTCTCATTCTTCTTCCTATTTCTTTCACAAAGGCTTTCCCCTGCCTTCCCCATGCGCCGGTGGTCTCTATGGCCAGAGGGACAAATATGAATGAAGGCAAAAGATTTGAGTACTTCAAAGTTTTTGCCCTCGCCGCTGACTCCGCGGCAGCGCCTGCTGTCACTGTGGTGGCCGCTAAGTGTGATTGTGCAAATGTGCACACGCAAGTAGCGTCCCACAGTAGACAGCGGCCTTTCTCCCACGGAATCAGCGTTAACCCGTCTGGTCTCTTCCCGTCCGTACGAGACAAACCCCTTGGTTCTAGAGCACAGGGGATGCCTGCTGATGTTAGGCCTCTTTTTACTACGTCATTTAGCGCTTGGTGCCGGGAAAATCTACCCGCGCTCCGGACACAGTGTAGCCCGTGGCGACCCTGCCCGTTGACCTCCGCCCCGCAAATGCAGCGATGTGGGTGGCAGACGTTGCATCCTAAGCGGAGTGCTATGGCTACTCGTAGCGTGTCGCCATCCAACAACGTCCCCAAGTGGGGCGAAGGCACCGCGTGGAGCCACGCACCTGACTCCGGGCAGGATATGTATTTATGTTTACAATGCTAATAAATATCTACTTAAATATGATCTTTATTGTTTATACATTGCACCTATGTATGTATGTATGTATGTATTTATTTCATATATGCTTAGGAATTAATGTATTTTCTTCTTTATAAATAAGTAAGTACTCCTCATATTCATTAAATACGAATAAGTTATCTTTTCATTCTACTTGCACTTAATTTTTTTTTTGTTGAGATTTTCTTCCATGAAAATGATGTAGAATTATGAATGGTATTTTGTCACTTTGTTACTCAGTATGTATAATGTATAACTTTGTTTTGTTTCGTTTACAACTTGTTACTAGTTAATAATGTGGAAACTTATTATTGGCCTTGTACACTATTACTTATCTTAAGTCACATATGTTTTATAAGCGCTGTTAGTTTCCTGAATAAACATAAAATAAAAAAAAAAAAAAAAAAAAAAACCTCTCACTCCGCTTTTATAGGCGCGCGGCTAGTGATGCTCTCGGGGTGGCGGACACCGCTAACACGGCCTCTCCTGACAGGTGTTCGTCCTCGAACACTTCCTTGATGTGTGTCACGTATGTTCAGACGTCATGGCAGCTGGCTGGACTCTCCGGGATGACTTCCACTGGTACGGCTTCTGTTGGCTGGTTGGCGTTTTCCCTGGATGGACCCTGTTGCTCACATCGCTGAGCTTCACTGTCTGCAATGTCTTCTTCCATTGCTGTAACAAAATAAAAATATATGACTTGGGCTTTAAACAAACACTCAAGCTAGCATAAGCAAGCAGTCAACAGTCAGTAAATAAGTCATTTTATTATGTTTTTGTCAGTCTTGTCACATTTCAGAATATTAATATGGGCAGCGTACGAGTTAGCATACCCCGAACAGAGGCACCATGTTTGCATGTTCACTGACGGAGAACATCTCAACGCCATACGTCTTATCACTGGCGGAGCCACGCTCAACACCAAAACACATATGGATAGAGGCACCATGTTTGCATATCCCGAACAGAGGCACCATGTTTGCATGTTCACTGGCGGAGAACATCTCAACGCCATACGTCTTATCACTGGCGGAGCCACGCTCAACACCAAAACACATATGGATAGAGGCACCATGTTTGCATATCCCGAACAGAGGCACCATGTTAGCATGTTCAACATTCCCTCCACTTACGTAAAATTCTTACATACATCACCTAGTCCTAATTACACATTTATTTCACTCGCACACATTTATCTCATACGGGTACCCATCTCATACAACACACATCTACATCCACATATAATTATCATGAACATGTATTCACACATCGTACATACATACATACATACATCTCTAGCATACGCATACTGGGAATACACACAATGAGACACCACCACTTGATGTCAGTCGAATCTCAACTTCAATAAGTTAAAGATTACTTACAATTGAAAAAAAGTTGCACAGGACTCAGGTCCACTCTCCTCGCCAAATAACCATGTGCTCAGCAGCAGCCTGAGTTATCTTGCCGTATGAACCACTAAGCAGTTGCAGTTCGTAACGGCCATGGGGCAAAACCTTCTTTACCCGATAAGTCCCTCGCATCCCTGAGTCCAGCTTGCCAGACATCTGTGAACACTTTGTGACAAAGACCATATCGTTAAGTTTAAAGAGGCGTGCTGGTTTGCGATTTTTATTTACATATGCACCCTGCCTCTCTCTATTCATCTCCAGCAGTTCAGATGCACGCTGCCTCTGCAACGATTTGGACATGTGTTATCCAGCGCCACGTCACGTATGAGTGACCTTATCACCGGTATAGCCGCTTCAATGCCAATTAGGAGATGTAAGGTGACGTTTGCGTTGTCTTTTGTTTAGTACAGTTGAGAGTGAGCTGCAAACAAGCTGCAAACGCCCGAGTGAGTCCGACCACGGTGTGTCAGTTTTTGTGGCCTCAATCCTTAACATATTGAGAACGGTGCGACAGTAGCGTTCCACTTTTGTCCATTCTCGTTGTGTATTTCAGGCGTTATAAAGTGTAGTTGGCTATCTAGCTCAGAAGCGTAAGACTTAAAACTAGCGCTCTCAAACATACGGCCTCTATCACATACCAATAACTTAGGATATCCAACAAAGAAATTGCATTAGATACAGCGTGTTTCAGTTCATTTGCATCTTGCTTACAAAGTGAATACAACAGACAATATTTTGAGTATGCATCAATTATTATCAAAACATATTTACATTCGTTTACAGTAGGTAAGGGGCCTAATACATCGAGATGAATTGTTTCGAATGGAGAAATTGGTTGGTGAGGGGCTCTTGGAATTCTTTTTGACGAGAGACAGACAAGGCAATGACTGGTATACTTTTTGACAAACGCCCGTAAGCCAAGAAACCAAAAATGACAAAGAATTAAGTCAATCGTTTTGTCCGCTCCGATATGACTGTGCTGGTCGTGAAAAATGCGCAGAAGACTTAATCTATGACCTTAAGGTATTACGTTTGTATGTATAGGTGAATCAATTAATGCTTTTATTTTTCGTTCGCTCGGTCTAACCTGACCTTGTGATATTATCCGACCTAAGTACTCTACTTCCGTAGCCAAAAACGTACTCTTCTTAATGTTTATAGAAAACCCGGCGGATGTTTATACTTGCAGCGTCTCGCGTAAGTTATCTAGTTAGTCGCTGTTTATTATTTACACGTATGTAGGCAACTCCCTCGCGATTTAACTCATTAGTACCTATCAACAAAAGTACGTTAATACATGATTTACTGACAACATACAAATCGACTTCTAAATCAATATCTTGAAACTCGAGTACCAAAGTAACGTAACTGTTACACTTAATAGTTTGGTTCCCTATGCCCTTAAGTACTTGATTCGTAGGTAAACAGGCGCATTTCAAATGTTTTAGAACAGATTCAGAAATTAACGACACGCGCGACCCGCTATCTATCAGTACATCGATATACCGAGAGATGGCGCTAGTGTCACAGTAAACATAGTCGCCGCGTAAATTTAATTATTTAAAAAGATAAAGTGCAGTGATCAACAAAATAACAATAACATTATATTTATGACAGACCAAATAACAAGAACTATTGTTATCTCCGTGTGAATCTGTGCCGAAGTGTAAAATTAAAGCTATGGGAGATTCCCTCAAGAATTAATCATCGGAATCTCACCAAATATATAAACATAAACAATTTGTGAACCATTCAATTCGTTACAAAAATTTACATTATTTATATTTCGACTTTCAGGTCGTTGTTTTGCAAAGCACACAGTGACGTCATGACCCGGCTTCTTACAAAATGAACACACACGATTGTTCGAGTTGCTAGGCCTATTCACGGATGTTTTTGTTGCACTCATATTATTATCAGTCGGTTTGTCAGTTATTAAACGCTTAGGACATAAACGTTGCACATGGCCAACGCTACCGCATGTATAACATTTTATTTCGCGGGTAGGTGTACTATGAACATTACTGCGCTTGCGGAAATTTGGTTCACTGAATTTACTTCGAGATGGGCGCGCAGACTCTTGTGGGGTAGTGACCGTAGGTTTAGTATAGATCGATAGAAAATCTACAAGGTCTTTCGGTAGCAACATGGCATTAGAAGCAGCGGCACGAATTTGAACATCCGTTATGCTACGAATGATGATAGCAACGATTAGATCATCGCTTAAGCCCTTTACTATGTTCAATCGTAATAACGATCGCCTCGCATACTCAGCATACGTGGCATAGCGGTCAGAATTGGAACACATCACATCAAACAAAATATTCGCGACATCGATTCTCCGTGAGCACAGTGGTTTGAATTCTAGTTTAAAGTTGGTCCAGGTACGGTCATTAGTGACCCATTCATTTAACCAACAACGAGCGTCTCCCTTCAGACAGTTGGCTATCCTTGCGAGGCACTCGTTGTCGTCCCAGTTATTTACAATGCGAGCTCTTTCAACTTCCTCACACCACGAATCGATGTCGTTTAAGCTTGGATCAAAATTTGAAATGTAATAATGGGTAGATCTTACTCGTGTTAGGGCGCTCAGTGCGCCTATGAGTCGCTCAGTGGCGTCTGGCGCGGCGACACCCCCAGTAGTAGCAGCGGCGGCGGCAGGTACAGCCACGGCGGCAGGGGTCGGCGTCGGCCCGGGGCTGCCCGCACTGGTGGAGGCGCCGAGGCACGCGCTCGGCGCTAGGATAGCGCGCGCGCCGCTCTCGCTGCACGGCTCGCTGGGCTGCGCGGACCCGGCGCGGGGGACGGCCAGCGCACTACCCTCTAGCGCAGTGTTTTTCAACCTGTGGGTCGCGACCCCCTGGGGGGTCGCGAAGCTTCTGTAGGGGGGTCGCCAAAGGGCGAAAAAACAATAAAGACCATTAGTATTAATTTATTAGAAAGACACTTACTTTAAAAATACTTTTACTTAAAATTTTCTTAAATGCAAAGGCTGAGCTTGTTTTTTATTAATTAATTATCTAATCGTGGATCTGTTTTAGTACAATAGACCACATCCACACAGTAAGGCAGATTACACAGAAGACCGAAGAGTATAATCAGCCTCTGTATCTAGCCTTTGTGTTCTATGAAAACGCCTTCAACTCCATCAAGACATGGGAAATTTTGGAAGCGTTGCAAAAATTTCAAATCGACTGGCGCTATATCGAGGTGTTGAGGAGTCTGTACGATGCCGCTGGACAATGGACATGGCATATGTATAAATGGCGAGTACATATCACACCTCTGTGCTTCGCGGACGACATCGTTATTATGGCAGAACCTCTGCAGGAACTCAGCTGGATGATGGAAGTGGCCTAAATGCTGCTTCCCAACGTGTAGGCTTCGGGACATAAATTTGGACAAGACGAAAGTCATGTACAATGCTCACATCGAACCGGAGCCGGTGATCGTTGGTGAGGCAAGAATTGAAGTTGTGCAAGAATATGTCTACCTCGGGCAGACTATTCGGCTAGGCAGAAGCAACTTCGACAAGGAGGCTGCAAGGCGCATCCAACTAGGTTGGGCTCCATTCGGAAAACTCCGTCAGCACATATTCTCCTTGGCCATCCCTCAGAGCCTGAAGACTAAAGATTTCAACCAGTGCGTCCTGCCAGTGATGACGTATGGTGCAGAGACGTGGGCACTGATGGTATGACTAGTCCACCGATTTAAAGTCGCTCAGCGTGCTATGGAGAGAGCTATGCTTGGGGTTTCTCTGATAAATCGTATCAGAAATGAGGATTTCCGTCAGTCACAGGATTAAGATTACTGACATAGCTGTCAAAATATGCAAGATGAAGTGGTAGTGTGCGGGTCATATCTGCTGAAGAACCGATAAGTAACCATTGGGGTAAACGAGTTTTCGAGTATAGACTACGACTAGGCAAACGTAGCGTAAGAAGCCTTCCTGCCTGGTTCAAAGACGACGACCACAAGTATTTATTTTTTTGTAAAGCCAGGTATTTTGTCTTTTTATTTTCAATTCACCCTTGAAAACTTTTATTCAAGATATTTAAATGCTCAAAAAAGTCAGAAAGAAAAAGCTAATTTCGAAAAAGAAATTCCGGGTCGCAATGGCATTAGTTGTACGTACCTATGTACATGGCCACACGTATCCGATGTGTGTAATTGTAAAATAATGTGTTTTTAAATCCGATAACTATGTACTACTTCGAATCCTAATCATGGAGACCATAAATATGTCATATGGAATGAATATTGGGAATAGTGTAACATACACATACATACATGATAAAAACCGGAAGGGTCAAGGGGGTCGCGAAATATTTTTTTATACCAGGGGGGGTCGCGTCTTGAAAAAGGTTGAAAAACACTGCTCTAGCGCGTTTAATCGCGACAAGATAGCGCCAAGCTGGTTATGTACTGCATCTTCACCGTCTGAATGCACCTCCTGCCTAATCCTACCCCTACTTCTAGCACTACGTCGTTCAGCCATTATTTACATAAGCAGTAAGCAATAAGCAATCTAAGCTATCAGAATGTCCACTAAAGCCAGCGTCAGATAGGCTATGGAGCCTATCCCACTTCTGAAATTAGGGATAGCCTAACTTTTAAAATAAAAAAAATAAACACATGTTACCTACAACCTTTAATCAATTAATATTTACAAACTTATTTACTTAATCATTTATGAACAATAATTTACACAGCTAAATTACCAAACTAAACCACGCTAAACACAACTATAACCTATCACTAAATAACCTAGCTACACTAGATACGAGCTGAACAGTGCTAACGCTTCGACGGCTGGATCGGGAAAGAGGGCGGCGCAACCTCTCACTCCACTTTTATAGGCGCGCGGCTAGTGATGCTCTCGGGGTGGCGGACACCGCTAACAGTATACTAAATAGAAAAGTATAAGTAGACATGATTGTGTTGTGTGCACTATAACATCTATTGTGTTGTGTGCACTATAACGTTTGGATAAGACTTAAGTACTCAATTTTTATTCCTGACTTACCAGAAGTTATGGAAGGTACCTATATAGGTATTTATACATATGGATACACACAGAGCCACTTCGAAAGCAATACTTACATAATTATTAATAAAAATCTTGTTATTGCCAAGGGAATATTTCAAAAATACACTAGCCGTTTGAATGCAACCAGTGAAATACTTTGCAACAATATTTAAAATCTGTAAAATGTAGCATATCGGTCCAGGCCGCTGGGGCTCAGGCCAGCACACGCTGACTAGGAATATGGTTATTTAATAATTCTGGACTGACCTCAGAAATACAACGGCCGACCCTGGAGCCTCGTAAACCTGGTTTAAGTCCCGTACACGGCCTGCAACACCAGGCGCGGCATCTAGTCACAAAAAGGTTTAAAATTTGTCCTTGGAACTAGGCGTGCTACTTGAATGGAAGATAATTAAACTATCTCAGCATCATCAGCTACTGTACAAGATCAGATGAAGGCTGGCGGATAACTATTCAGTTTTTCAAAACATGATGTAACTAGGTACCTGGTGAGACATATTCTAGATTGACTAGCAACACACAGTCTAATTTTGTATTTTAACTACCTCGGCGGTTTACGAGTTCCTGTGCTGTCCTACTAGGAAAGAATGTTATTTTATAAGCCTTTGCACAGTTTTTGATGGCTACTAACACCTGTATAATTCTGTGGAATAATATTATGAGCTCTGGTAGCATTCCTTGGTAGATGACAACAAATAAAGATTAATTAACACAACTATAATTGTTGATAAACGTAACCCGGCTGAAATGTCTTAATTGGGTTAGTAAATTATGTGTCAATTTGTAATAGTGTGTCAATTTGTGACAATGAATTTGCGCGCCCATTTGAGCGCACGTCTCAGCGCAGAGACAGTGTCGGGTCGGACACGTCGTCGGTGGTGTCATTTATCTCAATGACATCATCGGACGTTGTGTCTAAACGGCCCAGGAAAAGGGGGAACCCGGGAGCCAATAACAGCCCGCCGGGTTCAAAACGCCGAGTGCTAAGGCGCTCGGTTAGGGATGGAAGTGGGGAGGACGATGAGATTCTTGGCCAATCTCTCACCCCCTCCAACACCAGGGCGAAGGCCTCACTACCAAAGGTGGATGACCTGTTGGCAGAAATGCAGGGACGACCGACAGCTGATCTGAATGCTTTTATTGCAGCTCAGCTGTCCACTGTCGAAGGGGTTGCCGACAGGTCGAGAAATTTGAAGGGCACCTTCGTCCACAGTCTTCGCCTTGCCGCGAGACAGGTGCAGGCCGCCACCACAGAGCTGGTTGAACGCACGGTGTCGGGCCGGAACGAGGAGAGGCTGGAGCGGGAGAACGCAGAGCTGCGCTCTCAGGTAGCCTCCCTCAGTTCGAGGCTGGAAGACCTGGCCAAGGAGGTGGCAACACTCCGGCAGACTCCGAACCATGTCGCGGCGCCGGTATCGCCTACCAGGCCTTCCCCCGAACCTTCGGGAGAATGGGAGCGGCGCCTGATGGAGCGCATTGGGGGCTTGATGGACAAGAAACTGGCGGCAGTTGCGTCCATCGCTCCCGCTCCAAAGACCCCACCTCGTGCCGGCTCCACACCGTCAGCCGGGCACAATAGGCCAGCAGCAGGGGAGGTTCCGACGACACAGCCCAGGCCTAAGGCTAAAAAGAAGAAGAAAAGGAAGAGAAAGAAGGGGGTTGTGGAGACCCCGGCTCTGGCGGCTCGAACACAAACTGTGCCTTCTGCTACTCCGGTAGCGAGCGGAAGCACCTGGTCCACCGTAGTGAGCAGGAAAGCCCCGAAGCAGAAGGCGGCAGTCACCGCACCGCAGAGGCCGACACAACAGAAGAGGGTGATTCCGGCAAAGCCTCCCTCAACGGCAGCTATTACCGTCACGATCCGGGAAGGCGCAGATGTAACATACGCTGCTGTCATGGCAGCAGCGAAGGAGCGTGTGCGCCTGAGCGACTGCGGGATAAGCACCGTCCGCATGAAGCGAGCCGTGACTGGGGGCCTCGTTCTCGAGGTTTCTGGCGCAGAATGCTCGAAGCATGCGGACGATCTTGCCGCAAAAATGAGGGAGGCCCTAGCCGACATGCCAGTCCATGTTGCGCGCCCCTTCAAGACTGGGGAGGTGCGCATCATGGACCTGGACGAGGCAATCTCGAGTGTTCAGTTGGCCGCGGCGATCGCCAATGCAGGAGAATGCCAAGCTGCCGATATCAAAGTGGGTGAGATCCGACCAGCACGGTCAGGTCTGAATTCGGCGTGGGTCCGGTGTCCGCTCTCTGCGGTGCGCAAGCTGGCAGCAGCGAAGCGCATCCGCGTGGGGTGGGCATCGGCGAGAGTTGAGGTCCTGGCGGCCAGACCAATGCAGTGCTACCGCTGCCTCGAGACTGGCCACGTCCGCCGCCAGTGCCCCAACTCTGTTGATAGAAGCGACAGGTGCTACACCTGTGGGGAGCCTGGTCACCGCGCAAACCAGTGCAGGGCGGAAAGGCCGAAATGCCCCCTTTGTGCCGATCTCGGAAGGCCATCAGATCACCGACTGGGCAGTAAGAGGTGTACTCCACCTAAGGGCCGAAAGAAGAAGCCGCAGGCCTTGCCTACCAATCCCCGAGTCGATGAACCGGTTCCAGCCAGCTTGCCGGTTCCAACGGGCAACACGGGCCCGAGGGAGGCAATGGAGGTTTCCCATTCGCAGCCATAAACCTGTTGCAGGGCAACCTGAACCACTGCCGAGAGTCACAGGACTTGTTCCTACATACTCTGGCGGAGCGTTCGGTTGCCATGGCAGTCGCGTCGGATCCTTACCGAGTGCCAAACCATCCCCGTTGGTTCGGCGATACCGGGGGATTCGTCGCCGTTTATTGGTGCGGTGGATCGGGTGACCCCCCATGCACTCTCCTCGAGCGGGGCTTGCGCTTCGTGGCGGTTCAGCTGGGCCCTATGGCGGTAGTGGGCTGCTACCTGTCCCCCAACAGTCCCCGTGCAGAGTATGAGTCTCATCTGGATGCGGTAGCGCTGTGTGTTCGCAGATGCTTGCCTCGCCCCGTGCTTGTCCTGGGCGATTTCAACGCCCACTCTAGAGCCTGGGGCGGGGAGGCAGACGACGCTAAGGGAGACTCAGTGCTGGAATGGGCTGCTGGGCTTGACCTACGGCTCTTAAACCGGGGGTCCGTGCCCACGTGTGTGCGGTGGCAGGGGGAGTCGATCGTGGATCTTTCATGGGCAACTCCTCCTGCTGCACGTCTTGTGTCTGGA
Source organism: Plutella xylostella (assembly GCF_932276165.1). Classification (NCBI taxonomy): domain Eukaryota; kingdom Metazoa; phylum Arthropoda; class Insecta; order Lepidoptera; family Plutellidae; genus Plutella; species Plutella xylostella. The sequence goes on along the minus strand of NC_063984.1, from coordinate 57,351 downwards.
TGGAGGGTGGCTGAGGAGATGGTAACCCTGTCGGATCATCGACACGTCGTGTTTGAGGTGAACCTCCGGCCAGCTGGCCATACCATCCGCACGGACACTGCACAACGCCGCTGGGCATTAAAATCGCTGGACCGGGATAGCCTAGTTGCTGCTGCAACGGTAGCGTCATGGGCGGGAAGACCGGCCGAAGGCGTCAACGTAGAAGAGGAGGCCAATTGGTTCCGGGAAACGATGACGTCCATCTGTGACGCGTCGATGCCCCGGGCCAAGCCATCCACACGCAGAGGGGCGTACTGGTGGTCAGAGGAAATTGCGCAGCTGCACACGGTTTGTCTCCGCAGTCGACGCCAGTACACCCGAGCACGGAGAAGACGCCAGGCAACGGAGGCCGAAAAGATTACCGCCTATGACGCCTATCGGGAGGCCAAAAACGCGCTTCGTTTCGCGATTGCAGACGCGAAGGCTCGGTCCTGGAAGGAGCTCCTGGAGGGTCTCAACAGGGATCCATGGGGCCGACCGTACAAATCAGTACTGGGCAGGCTGCGTCCGTGGGTCCCTCCGTTGACCGAAACCCTGGAACCCGCTCTGGTAGAGACAGTGGTCAGCACACTGTTTCCCAGGGCCCAGGAAGGTCAACAAGACCCTCTCCGGTTAGACCCGACCACGTGGTCTGACGAGTTAGGAGTGAAGGATCCGGAGCTGGAACGAGCAGTCAGGCGTCTCGGAGCGCGGAACACCGCTCCCGGCCCCGATGGCATACCAGGACGTGTGTGGGTGCGGGCGCTCAGGGCTGGTTTATTCAGACAGTTCATCTGTCTGCTGAACCGCTGCCTGAGTGACGGCGAGTTCCCCACCGACTGGAAGGAGGCCACGCTGGTGCTCCTGAAGAAGGAAGGCAGGCCCGCAGACTCTCCCTCTGCGTACCGACCCATCTGTCTGTTGGACGAGGCTGGCAAGCTCTTTGAGCGAGTCATCGCCGATCGCATCCAGGCACACCTGAGACGGGATGGTCCCGACCTTTCGGATAGTCAGTACGGCTTCCGGATTGCGCGATCGACAGTGGATGCGATACTTCGCGTTCGCTCACTGTCGGAGCAGGCTGTGAACCAAGGGGGAGTTGCGCTGGCTATTAGCCTAGACATAGTTAATGCGTTCAACTCCATCCCTTGGGGAACCATTAGGGAGGCTCTTGTGTACCACCAATTGCCTTCCTACCTGCAGCGAATAGTCGGGTCATACCTGTCGAACAGGTATATCAAGTACCCGGGCAGAGAGGGTATGTTTTCGCGGAGGGACGTCAGTTGCGGAGTTCCACAGGGGTCGGTGTTGGGCCCTCTTCTGTGGAACTTGGCATACGATGCGGTCCTGCGAGTTGAGCTTCCAGATGGTGTTAGCACAGTGTGTTACGCCGACGACACACTGGTAGTTGCTAACGGGGCCTCCTTCGAGGAGGCTATACCAAGGGCGGAAGATGCTGTGGCTAGAGTGATTGGCAAGATCCACCAGCTGGGTCTCAAAACAGCGCCCCACAAGACCGAGGCGCTGTGGTTCCACAAACTGCCTAGGAGCAGGGAACCACCTGACCTAGCGGTGCAAGTTGGTGATGCTCGTATCGCCATAGGACGGCATATGCGCTACCTCGGCCTAGTCCTGGATAGTCGCTGGTCATTCGAGGAACACTTCAAAAGGTTAGCCCCCCGGATACAAAAAGTAGCTGGTGCTTTGCATGGGCTGCTTCCGAATCTGGGGGGTCCTCGCGAAGGAGTCCGCCGCCTCTATACGGGAGTCGTGCGATCCATGGCCCTCTACGGAGCACCTGTCTGGTCGAAGAGACTGACGGGTGTCCGACGCAACCGAGCACTGCTCAACAGCGTACAACGTAAGATGGCCATCCGCGTTGTTCGTGGATATCGCACGATATCGTACAATGGGGCGACTTTGTTGGGTCGCTTTCCGCCACTCGACATCTTGGCGGAAATGGACGCTCGAGTGTATCAGCGACTACACAATGTGGAAGTTGCCGATGCGGAGCCGGCATCAGCCGTCCGGCGATACGAGCACCAGGTCGCTCTGGAGCACTGGCGGGAGCGGTTGGAGGAGCCGAGAAGTTGTCGGCAGCGAGCTGTCGCAGCCGTACTTCCGTGCTTCGACGCATGGATGCAACGGCCGGGCAACCTCACGTATCGTCTGACGCAGGTGCTGACCGGGCACGGTTGCTTCGGTGAGTACCTGCACCGGATAGGGCGTGAGGTTGCACCGTCGTGTCACCACTGTGAAAGCAGCCTGGACTCCGCGCAGCACACACTTGCAGTGTGCCCAGCGTGGGAGTCCGAAAGGCAGATCCTGGCTAACAGGATCGGGCCGGATCTGTCACTGCCCTCAGTGGTGGCAGCCATGACTCGAGGCAAGGAGTGTTGGAAGGCCGTGGTCTCGTTCTGTGAGACCGTCATGGTCCAGAAAGAGGCCGCAGAGCGAGATCGGGAGAGGGCCGATCCAGCTCGGAGGCGACGGCGAAGGGCTCAGGCCAGGTGAGCCCGTCGCGTCCCTGTAGCCCGGGAATAAGAATAAGGCTACGGTATCTCCTGCCCGTCGTAGAAGGCGACCAAAAGGAGGTTAGGGGCTGTGGGCGGTGAGGACGGGGGTCCGAGCCGCCGCATAATAGCGGCCCCGGGAAGAGCGGCTGTGCATGTGGCCATGTACAGCCGCGCAGGCTGCGAAGGAGTGGGGAGACCTTGAGTCTCCCGGAGAAGAGCTGCGGCACGGTGTGAGGTGACTCCGGTGCGTTCCCCTGGAGATCCCGGAGCACCTACCTGCACTGAGGTGGCCACCGAGGGGGTTTTAGTGGGTAAAAATCCCACATATCCCGTCTTCCTCCCCCGAGGTTGGCGGGAATCTTTCTGAAGATTTCCCCCTCGAAAAAAAAAAAAAAAAAAAAAAAAAAGGTTTGACGCATGGATGCAACGGCCGGGCAACCTCACGTATCGTCTGACGCAGGTGCTGACCGGGCACGGTTGCTTCGGTGAGTACCTGCACCGGATAGGGCGTGAGGTTGCACCGTCGTGTCACCACTGTGAAGGCAGCCTGGACTCCGCGCAGCACACACTTGCAGTGTGCCCAGCGTGGGAGTCCGAAAGGCAGATCCTGGCTAACAGGATCGGGCCGGATCTGTCACTGCCCTCAGTGGTGGCAGCCATGACTCGAGGCAATGAGTGTTGGAAGGCCGTGGTCTCGTTCTGTGAGACCGTCATGGTCCAGAAAGAGGCCGCAGAGCGAGATCGGGAGAGGGCCGATCCAGCTCGGAGGCGACGGCGAAGGGCTCAGGCCAGGTGAGCCCGTCGCGTCCCTGTAGCCCGGGAGAAAGAATAAGGCTACGGTATCTCCTGCCCGTCGTAGAAGGCGACCAAAAGGAGGTTAGGGGCTGTGGGCGGTGAAGACGGGGGTCCGAGCCGCCGCATAATAGCGGCCCCGGGAAGAGCGGCTGTGCATGTGGCCATGTACAGCCGCGCAGGCTGCGAAGGAGTGGGGAGACCTTGAGTCTCCCGGAGAAGAGCTGCGGCACGGTGTGAGGTGACTCCGGTGCGTTCCCCTGGAGATCCCGGAGCACCTACCTGCACAGATGGTGGCCACCGAGGGGGTTTTAGTGGGTAAAAATCCCACATATCCCGCCTTCCTCCCCCGAGGTCGGCGGGAATCTTTCTGAAGATTTCCCCCTAGTAAAAAAAAAAAAAAAAAAAGGTTAGGTTAGGTTAGGTTAGGTTAGGTTCCACGGACCTGCTTAGTTGTCTAAGTGGGAGGGGAGGTGAACCCCTACGTGGCGCGTCCCAGGTGGCGGATAGGGAGCCTCGGCTCTCTGCTACTACTACGCTCGTACTACTCGCAGTGAGCCGAGGTTGAGTTTAACTCTCGCGGACCAAACACCAAGGTGGAGGAGTCCTAAATCATGGAGGTACAAAAAATAGATGATATTGTACCCCAGGAGGGTCCCGTAACTGGAGAATCCCTCCCCGAGCCAATTGGCTCGGGCTGCCCCTCGTATTCTGGGGGGGGCAATTTGCACCTTTCTGATTTAGGAAAAAAAAGTTGTGATAATGTGTCAATTTGTAATAGTGTGTCAATTTGTGACAATGAATTTGCGCGCCCATTTGAGCGCACGTCTCAGCGCAGAGACAGTGTCGGGTCGGACACGTCGTCGGTGGTGTCATTTATCTCAATGACATCATCGGACGTCGTGTCTAAACGGCCCAGGAAAAGGGGGAACCCGGGAGCCAATAACAGCCCGCCGGGTTCAAAACGCCGAGTGCTAAGGCGCTCGGTTAGGGATGGAAGTGGGGAGGACGATGAGATTCTTGGCCAATCTCTCACCCCCTCCAACACCAGGGCGAAGGCCTCACTACCAAAGGTGGATGACCTGTTGGCAGAAATGCAGGGACGACCGACAGCTGATCTGAATGCTTTTATTGCAGCTCAGCTGTCCACTGTCGAAGGGGTTGCCGACAGGTCGAGAAATTTGAAGGGCACCTTTGTCCACAGTCTTCGCCTTGCCGCGAGACAGGTGCAGGCCGCCACCACAGAGCTGGTGCAACGCACGGTGTCGGGCCGGAACGAGGAGAGGCTGGAGCGGGAGAACGCAGAGCTGCGCTCTCAGGTAGCCTCCCTCAGTTCGAGGCTGGAAGACCTGGCCAAGGAGGTGGCAATACTCCGGCAGACTCCGGACCATGTCGCGGCGCCGGTATCGCCTACCAGGCCTTCCCCCGAACCTTCGGGAGAATGGGAGCGGCGCCTGATGGAGCGCATTGGGGGCTTGATGGACAAGAAACTGGCGGCAGTTGCGTCCATCGCTCCCGCTCCTAAGACTTCACCTCGTGTCGGCTCGACACCGTCAGCCGGGCACAATAGGCCAGCAGTGGGGGCAGTCCCAGGGACACAGCCCAAGCCCAAGGCCAAAAAAAGAAAGAAGAAGAGGAAGAAGGGGGTTGTGGAGACCCCAGCTCCGGTGGCTCGTACACAACCAGTGCCCTCCTCTGCTACTCCGGCAGCGGGAGGAAGCACCTGGGCCACCGTAGTGAACAGGAAAGCCCAGAAGCCGAAAGCAGCGGTCACTGCATCGCAGCGGCCGGCACAGACGAAGAAGGTGGTTCCGGCGAAGCCTCCCTCATCGGCAGCTATTGCCGTCACAATTCGGGAGGGCGCAGACGTCACATACGCTGCTGTCATGGCAGCAGCGAAGGAGCGTGTGCGCCTGAGTGACTGCGGCATTAGCACCGTCCGCATGAAGCGAGCCGTGACTGGGGGCCTCGTCCTAGAGGTTTCTGGCGCAGAATGCTCGAAGCATGCGGACGATCTTGCCGCGAAAATGAGGGAGGCCCTAGCCGACATGCCGGTTCATATCGCGCGCCCTTTTAAGACGGGTGAGGTGCGCGTCATGGATCTGGATGAGGCAATCTCGCCTGTTCAGTTGGCCGCGGCGATTGCGATTGCGGGAGAGTGCCAGGCTGCCGACATCAAGGTGGGCGAGATCCGACAAGCACGGTCGGGTTTGAATTCGGCGTGGGTCCGGTGTCCGCTCTCTGCGGTGCGCAAGCTGGCAGCAGCGAAGCGCATCCGCGTGGGGTGGGCATCGGCGAGAGTTGAGGTCCTGGTGGCCAGACCAATGCAGTGCTACCGCTGCCTCGAGACTGGCCACGTCCGCCGCCAGTGCCCCAACTCTGTTGATAGAAGCGACAGGTGCTACACCTGTGGGGAGCCTGGTCACCGCGCAAACCAGTGCAGGGCGGAAAGGCCGAAATGCCCCCTTTGTGCCGATCTCGGAAGGCCATCAGATCACCGACTGGGCAGTAAGAGGTGTACTCCACCTAAGGGCCGAAAGAAGAAGCCGCAGGCCTTGCCTGCCAATCCCCGAGCCGATGAACCGGTCCCAGCCAGCTTGCCGGTTCCAACGGGCAACACGGGCCCGAGGGAGGCAATGGAGGTTTCCCATTCGCAGCCATAAACCTGTTGCAGGGCAACCTGAACCACTGCCGAGAGTCACAGGACTTATTCCTACATACTCTGGCGGAGCGTTCGGTTACCATGGCAGTCGCGTCGGATCCTTACCGAGTGCCAAACCATCCCCGTTGGTTCGGCGATACCGGGGGATTCGTCGCCGTTTATTGGTGCGGTGGATCGGGTGACCCCCCGTGCACTCTCCTCGAGCGGGGCTTGCGCTTCGTGGCGGTTCAGCTGGGCCCTATGGCGGTAGTGGGCTGCTACCTGTCCCCCAACAGTCCCCGTGCAGAGTATGAGTCTCACCTGGATGCGGTCGCGCTGTGCGTCCGCAGATGCCTGCCTCGCCCCGTGTTTGTCCTGGGCGATTTCAACGCCCACTCGAGGGCCTGGGGCGGGGAGGCAGACGACGCTAAGGGAGACTCAGTGCTGGAATGGGCTGCTGGGCTTGACCTACGGCTCTTAAACCGGGGGTCCGTGCCCACGTGCGTGCGGTGGCAGGGGGAGTCGATCGTGGATCTTTCATGGGCAACTCCTCCTGCTGCACGTCTTGTGTCAGGATGGAGGGTGGCTGAGGAGATGGTAACCCTGTCGGGTCATCGACACGTCGTGTTTGAGGTGAACCTCCGGCCAGCTGGCCATACCATCCGCACGGACACTGCACAACGCCGCTGGGCATTAAAATTGCTGGACCGGGATAGCCTAGTTGCTGCTGCAACGGTAGCGTCATGGGCGGGAAGACCGGCCGAAGGCGTCAGCGTAGAAGAGGAGGCCAATTGGTTCCGGGAAACGATGACGTCCATCTGTGACGCGTCGATGCCCCGGGCCAAGCCATCCACACGCAGAGGGGCGTACTGGTGGTCAGAGGAAATTGCGCAGCTGCACGCGGTTTGTCTCCGCAGTCGACGCCAGTACACCCGAGCACGGAGAAGACGCCAGGCAACGGAGGCCGAAAAGAGTACCGCCTATGACGCCTATCGGGAGGCCAAAAACGCGCTTCGTTTCGCGATTGCAGACGCGAAGGCTCGGTCCTGGAAGGAGCTCCTGGAGGGTCTCAACAGGGATCCATGGGGCCGACCGTACAAATCAGTACTGGGCAGGCTGCGTCCGTGGGTCCCTCCGTTGACCGAAACCCTGGAACCCGCTCTGGTAGAGACGGTGGTCAGCTCACTGTTTCCCAGGGCCCAGGAAGGTCAACAAGACCCTCTCCCGTTAGACCCGACCACGTGGTCTGACGAGTTAGGAGTGAAGGATCCGGAGCTGGAACGAGCAGTCAGGCGTCTCGGAGCGCGGAACACCGCTCCCGGCCCCGATGGCATACCAGGACGTGTGTGGGTGCTGGCGCTCAGGGCTGGTTTATTCAGACAGTTCATCAGTCTGCTGAACCGCTGCCTGAGTGACGGCGAGTTCCCCACCGACTGGAAGGAGGCCACGCTGGTGCTCCTGAAGAAGGAAGGCAGGCCCGCAGACTCTCCCTCTGCGTACCGACCCATCTGTCTGTTGGACGAGGCTGGCAAGCTCTTTGAGCGAGTCATCGCCGATCGCATCCAGGCACACCTGAGACGGGATGGTCCCGACCTTTCGGATAGTCAGTACGGCTTCCGGATTGCGCGATCGACAGTGGATGCGATACTTCGCGTTCGCTCACTGTCGGAGCAGGCTGTGAACCAAGGGGGAGTTGCGCTGGCTATTAGCCTAGACATAGTTAATGCGTTCAACTCCATCCCTTGGGGAACCATTAGGGAGGCTCTTGTGTACCACCAATTGCCTTTCTACCTGCAGCGAATAGTCGGGTCATACCTGTCGAACAGGTATATCAAGTACCCGGGCAGAGAGGGTATGTTTTCGCGGAGGGATGTCAGTTGCGGAGTTCCACAGGGGTCGGTGTTGGGCCCTCTTCTGTGGAACTTGGCATACGATGCGGTCCTGCGAGTTGAGCTTCCAGATGGTGTTAGCACAGTGTGTTACGCTGACGACACACTGGTAGTTGCTAACGGGGCCTCCTTCGAGGAGGCTATACCAAGGGCGGAAGATGCTGTGGCCAGAGTGATTGGCAAGATCCACCAGCTGGGTCTCAAAACAGCGCCCCACAAGACCGAGGCGCTGTGGTTCCACAAACTGCCTAGGAGCAGGGAACCACCCGACCTAGCGGTACAAGTTGGTGATGCTCGTATCGCCATAGGACGGCATATGCGCTACCTCGGCCTAGTCCTGGATAGTCGCTGGTCATTCGAGGAACACTTCAAAAGGTTAGCCCCCCGGATACAAAAAGTAGCTGGTGCTTTGCATGGGCTGCTTCCGAATCTGGGGGGTCCTCGCGAAGGAGTCCGCCGCCTCTATACGGGAGTCGTGCGATCCATGGCCCTCTACGGAGCACCTGTCTGGTCGAAGAGACTGACGGGTGTCCGACGCAACCGAGCACCGCTCAACAGCGTCCAACGTAAGATGGCCATCCGCGTTGTTCGCGGATATCGCACGATATCGTACGATGCGGCGACTTTGTTGGGTCGCTTTCCGCCACTCGACATCTTGGCGGAAATGGACGCTCGAGTGTACCAGCGACTACACAATGTGGAAGTTGCCGATGCGGAGCCGGCATCAGCCGTCCGGCGAAACGAGCACCAGGTCGCTCTGGAGCACTGGCGGGAGCGGTTGGAGGAGCCAAGAAGTTGTCGGCAGCGAGCTGTCGCAGCCGTACTTCCGTGCTTCGACGCATGGATGCAACGACCGGGCAACCTCACGTATCGTCTGACGCAGGTGCTGACCGGGCACGGTTGCTTCGGTGAGTACCTGCACCGGATAGGGCGTGAGGTTGCACCGTCGTTTCACCACTGTGAAGGCAGCCTGGACTCCGCGCAGCACACACTTGCAGTGTGCCCAGCGTGGGAGTCCGAAAGGCAGATCCTGGCTAACAGGATCGGGCCGGATCTGTCACTGCCCTCAGTGGTGGCAGCCATGACTCGAGGCAAGGAGTGTTGGAAAGCCGTGGTCTCGTTCTGTGAGACCGTCATGGTCCAGAAAGAGGCCGCAGAGCGAGATCGGGAGAGGGCCGATCCAGCTCGGAGGCGACGGCGAAGGGCTCAGGCCAGGTGAGCCCGTCGCGTCCCTGTAGCCCGGGAGTAAGAATAAGGCTACGGTATCTCCTGCCCGTCGTAGAAGGCGACCAAAAGGAGGTTAGGGGCTGTGGGCGGTGAGGACGGGGGTCCGAGCCGCCGCATAATAGCGGCCCCGGGAAGAGCGGCTGTGCATGTGGCCATGTACAGCCGCGCAGGCTGCGAAGGAGTGGGGAGACCTTGAGTCTCCCGGAGAAGAGCTGCGGCACGGTGCGAGGTGACTCCGGTGCGTTCCCCTGGAGATCCCGGAGCACCTACCTGCACTGATGGTGGCCACCGAGGGGGTTTTAGTGGGTAAAAATCCCACATATCCCGTCTTCCTCCCCCGAGGTCGGCGGGAATCTTTCTGAAGATTTCCCCCTCGTAAAAAAAAAAAAAAAAAAAAAAGGTTAGGTTAGGTTAGGTTAGGTTAGGTTAGGTTAGGTTAGGTCCCTGTTCGTCCAAATAGGAACGGGGAGACCTGGACCACGGTTGTCAAACGTGGTGCCAAGAAACAAGCGCCAGTGTCCACTAAAGCGCCTACTAGGAAACCCCCCAAGACGAAAATAAGGCCTCCACGATCCCAGGCAGTGGTGATAACTTTACAGCCGGAAGCGGCGGGCAGAGGAATGACTTACGCCAAAATCTTGACTGAGGCGAAGTCCAAGATCGACCTCTCTAGCCTAGGAGTTTCAGGGATGCGGATTAGGAATGCAGCCACGGGTGCCCGCATCCTTGAAATTCCGGGAATTGCAAGCAAGCCCGCTGCCGACGCTCTAGCAGCAGAGATTGAAAAAGTTATAGGATCCGAGACTGTGAAAGTGTCTAGGCCCACAAAGTGTGCGAGTCTACGCATATACGGTCTGGATGACTCTTCAACCTCGGAAGAGGTGGTTGAGGCAATTGCCCTTGTCGGAGGATGCCCTAGAGAGCAAATAAAAGTTGGACAATTAAGTATGGGACCTTCCACCACGGGCAGTGTGTTGGCTAGCTGTCCCGTCGCTGCTGCTCAAAAAATCAACAAGGCTAAACACCTCAGGATTGGTTGGACGTCAGCCTCGGTAAAACTGCAGCCACCGAAGACAATGCGATGCTACCGTTGCCTTGAGGCAGGACACGTTGGCGTCTGTTGCAAGTCGGAGGTGGACCGCAGTAACACTTGCTACCGCTGTGGGCAGCCTGGCCACAAGGCCAGCACTTGCAATGCCGACCCTCACTGTCCCATATGCAGTGCCGCTGGTAAACCGGCCAACCACAGGGTGGGTGGCAAAGCCTGCGTTCCTCCCTCGAAGAAGCAGCGGAAGAAGACCTTGGCGGCCACACAACCGCTGCCTACCAGTGCCTCGGCTAATGCTGAAGCTGCAGCGGCGGTGGAAGAAACAATGTCCATCTAGATGGCCCTCAGAGTTCTCCAGGCGAATATCAACCACTGTGAAAGCGCTCAGGACTTACTGTACCAGAGCATGACGCAGTGGCTGATACACTTGGCGGTGGTGTCCGAGCCATACTATGTGCCTCCAGACTGGGTCTCGGACCGGGATGGAACGGTGGCCCTGGTATCGCGGGGTGCCGTTGGCTCCCCTCCTTTTGAAAAGGTAACAAAGGGCAGGGGATGCGTGGCGGCACTGTTGGGCGGAATAGTGATCATTGGATGCTATTTCTCGCCCAACAGGAATGTGCCGGACTTTGAGCATTTCCTCGCGGAGCTAGGATCACTGGTTCTGCAAAGTCGACCATACCCAGTCATTGTGGCAGGAGACCTGAACGGGAAATCAGAGGCGTGGGGATCCCCGGTGCGCAATGAGCGTGCTGAGCCTATGGAGGATTGGCTTGTCCAGGTGGGACTTTCTGTTCTCAACCGGGGGTCAGAATGGACTTGTGTGCGTCACAATGGGGGTTCCATTGTAGATGTCACGTTTGCGAGTCCCGCACTGGAGTCCCGTGTCCAGGGCTGGAGGGTTATAGTGAATGTGGAGACTCTGTCAGACCATCGGTATATCCGATACGATGTCTCCGCAACACTGGATACCACACGCTGGACCAATATATGTGGTGCCGGCCCCCGGTGGGTATTACACCGCCTGGACCGAGAAGCACTAGAGGAAGCGGCCATCGTCCATGCTTGGGCATCAAGCCCGGAAAGCCTTCCGCATGTAGATGACGAAGCTAACTGGTTCCGTGAGACTCTGTCGCAAATATGCGATGCGGCTATGCCTCGCGCCAGACCAATTTCTCCCAAGAAGGAAATGTACTTGTGGTCTTCCGAAATCGCAGATCTACGCCGCGCGTGCATGTCGGCCCGCCGCCAGTACACCCGACACCGAAGACGAACCAGGCGCAGCAACGATGTGCCCCCAGACGCTGAAGAAATTGCCCTACTCACCGCTTATAAGGCAGCCAAGAAGGCAATTAAAATTGCTATACGGCGGTCTAAGGAGGCTGCTCGGAATGAGATGCTGGAGGCTCTAGACGTGGATCCTTGGGGCCGACCGTACAGGGCTGCGAGGAAAAAGCTTCGCCCCTGGGCTCCACCGTTGACACAAAGTCTCCGGCCCCAGCTAGTGGATCAGGTGACATCGGCCCTCTTTCCGTCGAGGCCTCCACATGCTCCACCATCGATGGCGGCCGTGTTGGAACCAGCGGAGGATAATCATGTTCCTCCAGTAACGGAAGCGGAGCTTCGTGTAGCCCTTCATAGACTCCGAACGCGAAAAGCCGCCCCTGGGCTTGACGGCATCCCTGGCCGTGTGGTGTACCTGGCTCTCAGGGAGCACCTTGGGCCAAGATTCCTCCGCTTTCTGTCACAATGCCTAGAGCAAGGGAGTTTCCCACTGCAGTGGCGAACTGGCAAGCTAGTGTTGCTACAGAAGGAGGGACGGCCTGCAGATTCACCCTCAGCATACCGCCCAATCGTGCTGCTAGATGAGGTCGGTAAGCTCTTTGAGCGCATCATTGCCGACCGCATTACAGAACATCTGGAGTCAGAAGGACCCAACCTGTCCGAAAACCAGTTCGGCTTCCGGAGGGGTAGGTCCACTGTCCATGCCAATCTGCGGGTAAAGACCTTGGCGGACGAAGCAGTGCGCGATGGTGATGTGATGATTGCGGTGTCACTTGACATTTCCAATGCCTTCAACACATTACCCTGGCCCTGCATAAAGGAAGCATTTGGGTACCACAGGATGCCCAAATACCTAATAGAGATAGTGGACTCCTACCTCTCCGAAAGGTTTATAACATACCCTGGGCGGGAGGCTTGGGGCCGAAAGGCGATGTCGTGCGGCGTCCCACAGGGATCGGTTCTTGGCCCGCTCCTGTGGAACATCGGCTACGACTGGGTGTTACGTGGCGCGACCCTCAGAGGTATCGAGACCACCTGCTACGCAGACGACACCCTAATTGCGGCTCGGGGCATCACGTTCAGGGATGCTGCCATTCTTGCAACGGCTGGTGTCGCCCAGATGGTGCGCCGCATCCGAATGCTGGGGCTGGAGGTAGCTCTACACAAGTCAGAGGCCCTGTGCTTCCACGGGGCCCGCAATGCTCCTCCGCCTGGATCAGCCATAGTAGTTGGCGGAGAACGTATCGCTGTCCAGTCGACGATGAAATATCTGGGACTCGTCCTGGACAGCTGGTGGAATTTTGCCGCCCATTTTGAAAGGCTGGCTATAAAACTGGTCGCCACGTGTGCGGCACTAAGTAGGCTCTTGCCCAACCTTGGTGGGCCAAGAACATCTTGCAGGCGCCTTTATATGGGCATTGTGCGTTCTATGGCCATGTACAGTGCTCCTGTGTGGGCCGATAACCTATCGAGGTCGAACATCACCCATCTGCGCAGAGCGCAAAGAGTGATGGCCTCAAGGGTGATTCGGGCATACTGCACCATCTCCGCAGAAGCCGCTTGCCTGATTGCTGGATCCCTACCGTGGGACTTAGATGCCGGTGTCCTCTCATCCCTGTATCACTGGCGGGAGGAAGCACGTCGGACAGACATGCGTCCAGCACCAAGAGAGATCGGGGCTGCGAGAGACGGGTACGTGGACGATGCTATAGAATTATGGACAAGAAGGCTCGACGAATCAGCCTATGGCCGGCGCACAATCGACGCGATTCTCCCTGCTCTGCGACAGTGGCTAGATAGGGAGCACGGGTCGTGCACTTTCCGTGTGTCACAGATGCTTTCCGGGCACGGATGCTTCGGGAAGTATCTGTGTCGGATAGGGAGGGAAGAGACGCAAGCGTGCCACCACTGTGGTGCTGCAGTGGACTTCGCGGAGCACACACTGACGGAGTGCCCGGCCTGGGCCGATGAACGCAGCGCTCTCTGCGCGGTCATCGGGCAAGACCTAACGCTGCCTGCAGTAATTGCAGCGATCGTAAGCAGCAGACCTGCCTGACGTGCGTTCTCCACATTTTGTGAGACCGTCATGTCGCAAAAGGAAGACGCAGAACGCGAGCGGGAACAGGAGGACCCAGCTAGGCGTCGTGCAAGAAGAGGCCGCCGACCCCGGGGTGGCAGAAGATAGCATCTCTGTCGCCCTGCGAGTCGAGCGATGTAAACGGTATCCCCTGCCTTAAAGGGGGCCCCGCCCTGTAGTTCGGGCATTACAATAGAGCTACGGTAACCCCTGCCTCAAAGGGGCCCTGGAGTCACAGGCGCACGAGGGGCGGGAGACCCTTAGTGCGTCGAGTTGCGGGTCCTGCGGCGTGGTAACACGTATTGTGGATGCGTGCTACTGCGGAGGGTAGGAAATCCCACCCTCAGGAGTGCTGCTGTTCTCACAGCAGCCTGCGCGGAGGCTACCGGTAGTATGCCACAAGGCGGTTCCCGGGACACCTCCAAATAGCGCGATGGAGTCCACCGTGGGGTTTTAGTCGGTGCAAGCCCGACATAACCCAGTCGCTTCCCCGAGCGGCTGGGTATGCGTTAGGCATTTCCCCACGTAAAAAAAAAAAAAAAGGTTAGGTTAGGTTAGGTTAGGTTAGGTTAGGTTTTTTTTTTTTTTTTTTTTAATATAATTCTTTTGTCCTCTGATCATTTTTTCAGAGACCTTTTCTGCTCTTATTTTTTTACCGACGGAGGAAAATCCATCATGGACACCTGGGAAGATGTCCCAGGTAGTGTCGGACTCCTACCGACTAAAAACCCCCGACGGTATAAGTATTTTCTTTTTTCTTTTTTAAATATTTTTATTTCATTTTTTTAAAACATTTTTTATATTTTTTGCTTACATTCTAATACAATTGTATCTTACTTTTCTAAATTAAAACTAAATAAACTGAACTTTTAATCTTATCTTAACAATAGCATATTTTAATAACCTATGGTTTTCTTATCATAATAATCTTATATCTATTTTAATTGCTTATTTACTGTTGTATGGATGCAGTACATATGACTCAGTATATATATTCATCATACTTTACTTATTCCTATTTTTTTATTGTTTACCTATAATTAAGCAATAATCTAAAAAGACCTGTCGGTTTTCTTTGCTTTGCAATAAGTCGCACACCTTTTCTTTATTTATTGGTTTATTTAGCTTTTGCTCTAAATCAAATCGCAACATACAGTGGACCGGACAATCAAGGAGGACGTGCTCCACCGTTTCAGCGCAGTTCGGGTCGCAGATGCATGATGGACTCTCCTTACACTTGAATCTGTTCAAGTATTCGGAGAACCCACCATGCCCTGTCATTACCTGTGTTAGGATTCCGGCTGGTTTAATTTTCCTGACCAGTTTGTACGCTTCCACTGCGTCTGGGAAGAACATTTTCGTTACTGAAGCGGTTGTGCCTGACTTGTATCTACGATTCCATTCCTCAAGCGAGTCCATACGGATTAGTCGCTTGACGAATGAAACCGGACACTGATCATTGTGGGGTTTGCACTTCAGGTCTTTGGCTGCTTGTTTAGCTAACGCGTCTGCCTGCTCATTTCCCTCTAGACCCGCGTGCGCTTTGATCCAGAACAGGCTCACCTGCTTGTTCTGCAATTTGCACTGGTTCAAATTGCATCGAGTTTCAACGGCTAGAGGGTGGGGTGCGTAGTTGTTAGCGATAGTTTCCAGGGCTGACCTGGAGTCACTGTATATGCCGAAACTCTCCTCCTTTCGGTCCTTGATGACCCTGGTGGCCCTGCATATGGCCAAGAGTTCCGCCTGGTAAACTGTGCAGTGTGGCGACAGCTTCAATTTGATAGCTTTGATTTGGCCTGCGCCATCCCATATTGATAGCGCAGCACCAACCTTGCCGTCAATTTTGCTACCGTCAGTGTAGATATTTACCGCATGGTTGCTATGGGTTTCGACCTGTTGCTGGTCTACCAGGTTGGTGAACTCCAGTTTCATATGCATGGCCGGGTGGGGAGCCTCGGCATATGCAACAACCTTCTCTATCTCTACGTCTCTCAGACTCAGTGGTGGCACCTTTTTTCTGGCCTCATACAAGGCCGCTGATTCTTGTATTCTGAGGTCCAGAGGTAGGATGCCAGCCAGTAAGAGTGCTGAGTTTAGAGAGACAGTCCGGTAAGCCCTGGTTAACTTTTGGGCAAACCCTCTTTGTACCGCATTCAGGTGTTTCTGGATACCCAATTTTCTGGTGGCCGGAGCCCAGGCGCAGGCTGCGTACATGATTATCGGCTCCACTGTTGCTGTGTATATCAGCCTTATGACTTCGGGGTGGAGGCCCCAGCTGGTTTTTGCGGCTCGAGACAACTGTTTGTATATATTCAGTGCTTTCCTACAGATTTCCGCAACGTGGCTGTTAAAAGTCAATTTCCTGTCTATAATTAGTCCCAGAATCTTTATTTCTTCCGAAAAACCGACTCCGCCCATGCACAGAACAGGTGTGTCGTACTTCAACTTTCTCGTCATTGCCTTTGTCTTGTGTGGAGCTGGGATATATGTGGTCGTGCGAGCCGCGCGCCGCAGTAATAAACCAGCCTTCGTTAAGAGTACACTGTGTTTAATTGCTACCTCAACCTCATACATATCATCTGGCGACGAATCGTATCTACCCGCGTAAATAAAATGTCAAATTTTATTGGAAATATCGGCAATTTTGACTACAAAGTGCAAGATTGGAAGACTTTTTCAAGCAGATTGCAACAGTTTATTAAATTAAATGATGTGAAGGAGGGCAGTAAATGTGCAGTGTTGCTAACTCATCTTAATGATGAGTCGTACCGTCTGGCGCGGAACCTGGTGTACCCGCGCGACCTGGAGGCGGTCACATACGACGAGCTGGTGAAGACGCTCAGCGACCACTTCACGCCGAGTAGGTCTACCTTCGCCGACCGGGCGAAGTTTTATGACGCAACGAGGGGAGAGTACGAGGCGGCTGAATCATGGGCGGCGCGGCTGAGGGGCCTCGCGATCTACTGTGAGTTCGGCACCGAGCTCGACACTCTGTTGCGAGACAAGTTCGTGCTGGGCATGAACGTGGGAGCTGAGCGAGATCGCTTGTTCGAGATGGACGCGAAAACGCTGACGCTCTCGAAAGCGTTGGAGGTGGCTCAGCAGGCGGCCAGCGCGCGACAGGCGCGCGCCGCGATGGTGAAGGAGGAGCCGGTGTTCCGCAGCAGCAGCACGGCAGCGGGCAGCAGCGGGCGGCGAGGCGGCGCGGCGCGAGCTGGTGGCGCGGCTGCCGCCGTCGCGAGGGGCGATGGCGAGCCGCGCTGCACGATATGTGGACTAAAAAACCACGAAGCTGGAAGGTGCCGGTATAAAAATTATACGTGCCAAAAGTGCGGTTTAAAAGGTCATTTAAAAAAGGTGTGCGGGGCCAATAAAAGTGCATTTTATAAAATGTGTGAGTGTTCCGATTCCGATGCAGAAAGAGACGCAAAGGTTCCTCAGGGGGACGATTGCAAGGAATGTGCCCTGTTTAATTTAAGGTATGTTCAAAATGATCCGATTATGTTAGACGTTCAATTGAATGGTGTAGATTTAAAAATGGAACTTGACACAGGTTCAGGTAAAAGTGTAATCTCAGAGAAAATGTACAATCAGTATTTCAAAAATATTGCATTAAGAAAGTGTGAGCTTAAATTATGCTTTTACACGGGTCATAAAATCACGCCCATAGGTTATTTCAATACCAGTATACAATATTTAACGGTTACAAAAGAAATTCAAATTATTGTTGTGCAAAATGGCGGACCACCGTTACTTGGGCGTGACTTTATGTCAATGTTTGAAATTTATTTTAAATCTTCACTGAACAACTTGCGCACCGGTCAGAACAATAATGATAAGGTAAAACCGTTAATGGCCAAATATCCGGATCTGTGGAAAGATGGTTTGGGACGATTTAATAAATTTAAGGTTGAATTGAATCTTAAAGAAAATACTGAGCCAAAGTTTTTTAAACCACGGTCGGTACCGTTTGCCTTGAAAGCCAAAGTTGATGAGGAACTCAATCGATTAGTAGACATAGGAGTCTTAGTGCCTATAAAATTTTCAAAATTTGCTACTCCAATAGTACCGGTGTTAAAGGAAGATGGCAAGGTTAAAATAGCCGGTGATTATTCTATAACACTCAATAAAGTACTCAATGTAGATAAGTACCCTCTACCACGTATTGAGGAAGTGTTTGCTAAATTAGGAGGGGGTGAGCATTATTCTAGGATTGATTTAAAAAATGCCTATAATCAATTTGAACTTTCTGAGCAGTCTCAGGAACTAACCACTATCACTACGCAGACGGGGTTGTATAAATATACGCGATTAGTCTACGGCTTAGCCAACGCACCGGCAATTTTTCAAAGGTCAATGGAGACATTACTTATGGGTATAGAGGGGGTCAGCGTCTGGCTGGACGACGTGTGCATCACGGGGCGCGATGAGGAGACGCACCTGCAGCGATTAGAAGAAGTACTTCGAAGACTAAATGACGCGGGCCTTCGCTTACAAAAAGATAAATGTGAATTTTTTCAAGACAGTGTGACCTACTTAGGGTACGTTATTGATAAAAACGGGTTGCGTACTTGTGCTAAGAAGGTGGAGGCGATAATCAAGGCCCCTACACCGTCCAATGTATTAGAGCTGAAACGATTTTTAGGGGTAGTAAACTACTATCGGAGTTTCATCCCTAATGCATCTTCGCTAATGAAACCTCTCCACGAGTTATTGTGCAATGAAGCACGGTGGGAGTGGGGCGCGCCGCAGCAGCGCGCCTTCGACAGCGTGAAGCGGGCGCTGGCGGACGAGCGCGTGCTGGCGCACTTCGACCCGGAGGCGCAGCTCGTGCTGTCCGTGGACGCGGGCCCGGCCGGGCTCGGCGCCGTGCTGGCGCAGAGGGACGCCGACGGGGTCGAGCGCCCGCTCGCCTTCGCTTCTAGGTCACTGGCACATAGTGAGAAACATTATAGCCAGATACAAAAAGAAGCGACGGCTATTATATTTGGTGTAAAAAAGTTCCACCAGTATCTGTACGGCCGGCAGGTACCATTTATACTTAAAACGGACCATAGACCTCTGCTATCAATATTTGGTACTAAAAATGGTGTCTCGATTATGGCCGCATCACGGCTGCAAAGGTACGCGATAATTTTGTCGGCATACAACTATAAAGTCCAATATATAACTAGTCATAATAATCTAGTGGCCGATTATTTTTCTCGCGCGCCATTACCGATAAGGCAAGACGAACAAATAGAAGAAACTGTATCTTTTGTTAATTTCTTAGATAACAGCGTTGCTCCGGTCTCGTTTGCAGATATTCAAAAAGCTACAAACGAAGACGAAATATTACAAATAGTCATTAAGTACATGACTGTAGGTTGGCCGAGGAAAATCAAATGTAAAAACATTATGCCGTTTTTTAACTGTAAAACGGAATTAGAAGTGCAAGACGGTTGTTTGTTACGCGGCCATCGAATTGTTATACCATCGAGGTATAGGGAACGCATGTTGAAAGAATTACATACAGCTCATTTCGGTATTGTTAAGACAAAGACAGCAGCACGTAGTAAGATGTGGTGGCCAGGAATCGATCGTGACATCGATCAGCTGATCGGGTCCTGTTATGTGTGTGCTTCCACTCGCAGTGCGCCGCCGCGCGCGCCCCCCGCGCCCTGGCCGCGCCCCGCCGGCCCGTGGCAACGCATACACATAGATTACATGTCGATAGGACAGAAAACCTATTTAATAGTGATAGATGCCTACAGCAAGTGGTTGGAGTGCATAGAAATGAACAGTTGTTCCACCACGGCACTGATTAAAAAGTTAAAATATCTCTTCAGTATATTTGGAATTGCGGAAACAATCGTTTCCGATAATGATGTAAAAATAAATTCTACTGAGTTCATTGACTTTTGTAGGTATAACAGCATTAAATATATTAATTCTCCCATATACCATCCGTGTAGTAACGGCCAAGCAGAGAATTCTGTTAAAACTTGTAAAAAAATGATAAAATGTATACTGAAGGAAAACGATAATTCAGGAGCTCTAAATGATAAGCTATTAGGGTTTTTATTCGAGTATCGCAATACGAGCCATTGTTCTACCGGCGTGTCGCCTGCGAAGCTTATGTTGGGCCGAGACTTACGGTCGAGATTAGACGCTATATTGCCTAGGCATAAGGTAGATAATGATGTTAGTGATGTACCAAACAAGCCGTGCTCTTTAAATAAAAGTAGGCAATTTACAGTTGGTGATACTGTATGGTTTAAATGGTTCGTAGGTAGAAAACCCTTTTGGTCATTGGGGAAGATTGTAAAAATTTTAGGGAACAGAATGTTTGAAATTTTTTGTTACGATTATAATATTTCATGCAAACGACATGTAGACCAAGTGATGAAATATACAGGCTCTGAAACTATCGTTAGTCCTAGTACTGCTAACATTGAGTTAGGCAACAATACCGGATGTGAAGTAGTGTCCGAAACATCTCAGGCCGAGGAAGCGGCGGCGGTGCCGTCAGGTCCGGGACCAAGTTCTCAGGTGTTTGAACCGACAATTGCACAAACTGATAAGCATGGTATGAGTGTTTCTGACCCTGCCTTACTAACCGATGTCAACACGGCCGATAACGATAATAGTGATGAATGGCAAGAGGCATCAGCTGACTTAGTGTTAGCGCCGCAGTCTGAGGATAGTGCCACAGATCCGCGGTCAGAGCAGTCACCTGACCTTCAGCCCGAGCCTGTTGCTCAAACTGATCATTATAATGATAGATTAAGGCCTAGGCCTAAGAAAATTGTATATAAAAAGTATTTTTAAGTAAATGTACTTATCTATTATAGGTACCTAACCTAATTGTTTAGTTATAAGTACTTGGTTGTTATCTATTATACTATTAAGTATATTTCGATTTAATTGCAGATGTAAAAATTAAGAGGGAAGAATTGGGATATATGTGGTCGTGCGAGCCGCGCGCCGCAGTAATAAACCAGCCTTCGTTAAGAGTACACTGTGTTTAATTGCTACCTCAACCTCATACATATCAGGAGCAAAGTTGAGTTTGTTAGGTTAGGTTACCCAAGTAACATTTTTGGTTTCAGAAAGGTTTTGAAAAGGTTCTAGAACCTTTGTATGGAAATCAACTCGTAAGTCTTAGAAGGCTCAATTACCTTATATTAACCTTATATTAACCTCCTGAGTGCAAAAAGGGCCCACGTTTTAGAACCTTTCTGAGAGCTACAGCAAAACCTATAGCTCCAACCCAGAACCTTTTGAACTACTTACACAGAACCTAAATAAAACCTTCACAACCTTAATTTAACGTTAACATAACCTTGGAAGACAGCTTTAGGCCCTGTTCCACAATGTCTGGTTAGTGGCTACTTGTCAGATAAAACACATGCTGTCACCCTCTGTTATTATTTTTTTGACAGTGACAGCATGTATTTTATCTGACAAGTAGCCACTAACCAGACATTGTGGAACAGGGCCTTAAAGTTCTAAATTAGTCCTGGATGTAACTTTTCTATAACTTGAAACACATTTGATGGATATCTGTAATGCCTTTCCAGGACTCTCGGGTTTTAAAATGTTTCTGTGTAAGATTTTATAATAATTATAATACATGGCGCCATTACCTGACACTTTCCAAGACTCAAAATGGCTAACTTGTAAGTGTTGTATTAATAAAAAATATAGTAAGTAGTTAGGCTGAAGTACACATGAAAAACTTGTGCGACTAGCACTTTATCGTGATACTTTCGGATAATAGTTCTGTATAAGTGACGGGCCTTTTGTAAATAATAAATTTGAAAATATTTTAATTAAAAAAAATAGATAAAATTTTATGTTTGGTGTAAAGTTGCATTAGAAATAAAAGTACTGTCTTTATAAAAAAACATATATTTGGAATAGTATAGCAAACGCTACTAAATTTTCCCCTAATCAATTAAAATGTATCTTTTTGCTAAGTTTTTTTTTATTACAGTGAAAAAATATGGCGGCCGCTAGGAAATTACTAAAAAGCATTAAACATATTTTGAGGATGCCTCTAAACCTTTAAAATATTCTTGATGGACTTAAATCATGCCTTTAGCTCATAATAATATATAATAATAATATTGCCATTTATTTCCAAATTATCTACAGTTATTCTTAAATAACATAGTTTGCAAATCATAATATTACATTAACATGCATTTCATTTAATTAATTAATGTTTTAAACTCTATAATTTAATTTATAATAAAATAATAATAATTCATGCACTTAACTTTATATATTTTGAATATTTAATTAAATCATTGTTATTTATTGAAAAATAATTTGGTCACCCATTGCTGGGTAAAGGCCTCCTCCATGTCTTTCCATTGCCCCCGTTGCCTTGCTTGCCTTTGCCAAGTGTTGCCTGCTACTCTGACAATGTCGTCGACCCATCGTCTCTTCTGTCGACCCCGTGATCTTGGGTTGTCCCTTGGGTACCAGTTTAGTACGCGTTCGCTCCATCGGTTGTCTGTGTATCTTGCGACATGTCCCGCCCATTTCCACTTTAGTGCGCAGACCATTTCAACTATGTCTCTTACTTTAGTAATAGATCTTATCACACTACATCTCACTTTGTCTCTTAGTTTGATTCCCAACATTGATCTTTCGGCTGATCTTTGAAATGTATTGAGCTTTCTGATTATGTTTTTTGTAAGAGGCCAAGTTTGACAGCCATATGTTACAGTTGGGAGAACTGCACTTTCCATTAGTTTTTGTTTTAAATGAACTGGTAAGTTGCTTTTAAAAATATCTTTGTGGAGCCAGTATTTTTTCCATCCTAAAGTTATTCGCCTGTCAATTTCTTTGCTTATTGCATTATCAAAGGATATTAATTGGCCTAAATATATATATTTTTTCACATATTCAATATTTCCACTGCCTATTGTAGTGTTCTTTTCTTCTCCATTTGTCATTATTTTTGTCTTTGACTTGTTCATGTAGAGTCCAACTTTTTGGCTTTCAATTTCCATGGCTGTTAACATTTCTACTATATTTTCATGGTCTTCAGATAGGATAACTACATCATCTGCAAATCTTAGATGCGTTAGTATTTCTCCGTCTATGCTTTTATACCATATTGGTGCCAGTTAATTTTTCTGAATACAGATTCTAGTAGAGCCGTAAAAAGTTTTGGAGAGAACGGATCACCTTGCTTTACGCCTCGCTGTATGTCAAAGGAGTCTCCTATCCTTTCAAGCTTTATTTTCGCAGATGCTTGGCTGTACAAACTTTTTAGTAGATGTATATATTTTCTATGTATACCCTGTTCGGCTAAACTTTCCCATAGCTTTGCATGAGATATGGAATCGAATGCTTTGGAGTAGTCAATAAATGCTACGTAGAGTTTTTTGTTATATTCATTATATATCTCTCTATTATTTGGGTCAGAGTGAAAATATGGTCTGTTGTTGAATAGCCTTTTCTAAATCCAGCTTGTTCGCGAGGCTGCTGATAGTCTAAATTTTTTGAAATTCTATTCAGTATCAACATAGAAAACAACTTGTAGAGTGTTGGTAATAGACTTATGGGTCTGTAATTGTCTATGAGTTTCGGGTCTCCTTTTTTGTAGAGCAGGGTGATTAGTGATATTTTCCATTCTTCGGGTGTTTTGTTTTGGGTAATTATGTCATTATACAGTTTTGTCAAATGGGGCGTTAAAGGCTCTATCATTGCGAGGATTGTGTCGTTGGTTATGGAGTCTTCTCCTGGGCTTTTCTCTTTTTTCAGTTGTCTTATCGCGTACTCTACTTCTGTTTCTAGTATTTTGGGTAATTTTTCATGCTCTATTTTTGGATCTATAATGTTTTTATCAGGTTCATTGTTTTCAGTTTCACTGTATAACTTTCTGTAGAAACTGGTGGCTACTTCAACAATTTCATTTCTGTTTGTTAAATCTTGAGCTTTTCCATGATGCGACTTTGATAGGTCGTTTTCACTGGTTTTTGACAGAATATAATCAATTTCATTTTTTGTCTTGCCATCGGGTGAGCACCAAGTCCACTTAGATTTTTCTTTTTTCTTAAAGAGAGTGTTGGTAATAACTAATTTGTTTTGCAGGCAAAAATCAATCAGCAGCTGGCCTCGTTCGCTTCTTTCCCCGTAACCGTATCTTCCGCATATAATGTTTTCCTCCTTCCGTGGAAGGCCAATCTGAGCATTGAAGTCGCCCATTACGAGTGTATGTCTTTTTGTGTTTTCCAAGGCTTTTTGTAGGTCGTTGTAAAAACATTGTATTTCTTTTTCTCTACATGCTTTATTTTTCTTTTTAGATTTTTCTGTTGGGGCATACACTTGGATTAGACTTATTGTTTTTTGTCCATATGTGATGTCTAGTCTCGCAACTCTATCTGAGAATATTTTAAAATCAACAATGTGTTTTTTTAGAAATGGTTTGATCATAAAACCTACGCCATTTCTTCCCTTTTTCTTGCCTCCGTACATTAAGATATATCTGTCTTTTTCTAATATTTTTTCACCTTCTTTCTTAATTTCCGACAGTCCAATTATATCCCAATTCAGTTGACTTATAGCATTCTCTAGCTCTATGATACGTGATGGATGTTTGAGTGAGCGTATGTTGTAGGTGCATATCTTTAATTGTAGTTGCTTATATGAGTCTCTTTTTGTATTATTTAATTTCTGTAGTGTTATTTTGTTTTTAACTTCATTCAATTCGACTTGATGATTCATGGAGGGTTGTGGTCTACTTCCCCCACGGTGACCAGCCGGATTGGGAGAGGGTTTTGATTTCGATATTTTTCCGGTATTTTTCTGTATTATTTCTATGTTTTCGGTAGATAGAGATAGAGGAGGCGCTGATAGTTGCTAATTAGATTGATTGCTTTGAGAAGTCGCAGTTTTAGCCTCTACATTGAGATATTGTGTTATGCTTCTGTAGTCTGTATTTGTTTTGTGCTTTTTTGGTTGATTGCTCGGATTTTTTGAGTTTTCTTTTTCGTATTGTAGAGATGGTGGGGATTGTTGAAAGGTTCTTTTTTTGAATTGGCTCGATGTATTCGTACTTCCAGTTTCTGTAATGTTTTCGTTATGTGGCATAATAATTAGCTTGTCGTATTTCAGGAAAGCTTTTTTGCCTTGGGCCTTTTCAGTTTTTAATTGTTCTTGTAGTGATTTTCTAATTTCTAAGACATGAGGGGGATAGTCTTCTTTTATGTAATAGGCATGATCATTCAGTTTTGATTTACTCTTTAAGATGAGTATTTTTTTGCCTAGTGTTGTCAGTGCAAAGTTTATTGGCCTTGGTCGACTCTGTTTTTTCCCCATTCTTCTTGCATGTTGGATTTCTTCTCTACTGAGCTTTACATTGAGGTTAGTGTTTATAATTTTTAGTAGTAGATCTTCCAAGTCACTGTAGGAACTTTCTGATTCCTCTACTCCAAATATCACTAGATTTCGCAATCTCACATCCTTTTCTAAGATATTAAGCCTCATTTCATGTTCTTTTTGTGTTCGTTTTGTTTGCTCTATATCTAATTGAAACTGCGATAGTTTGTTATCCAGTCTATCTATTTTTGTTGAAAGATTTTCTTCTAAGCCTGTTATTCGTTCTCCCAAGTTTTTCAGAAGTGCTGTGATGTCTTCCATAGTTAACGTTTTGGTTAAGTATTCAATCTGACAATAGCTTTTTGTAGATGTTGGGTTTTATTTTTAATTTGTACTGCTGTGAAGTATTTTCGGCGCTATTTGTCTATGAAAAATAGTTCTTTCACTCGACAATAGATGTCGTTATTGTTAAATATTTTTAGTTTTCACTTTTGTGTCACTTTTTCTTATTGGCTCTAGTTGTCTATGAAAGATAGTTCTTCCACTCGACAATAGATGTCGCTGTTGGTAAATATTTTAGTTTTCACTTTTGTGTCACTTTTTCTTATTGGCGCTAGTGGTCTATGAAAGATTAGTTCGTCTACTCGACACCAGGGTTTGTTTTTATTTTTAATAAGAGGGTATTGTTTAAGTGGTTGTTTTTATTAACTATTTCCCTTGATTGTATTTTCGTGTTTATTTTACTGGATCATGCTTAAATAATGATTGTACATACTTTGAGGCTCGAAGTTGAGTTTCTTATTGTGTCTGTTTTGATAATTCCAGCTAGAAGCTTTAGCTCATAGCCAGTGCTTAATGCTTTTGGTATTCACCAAGTAGTCCTTATTTGTTTGCCTAGACAACTCTGATCAACCTAAAGGTTTGAGATAGGTTTTAAAAATTACTTATAAGTGATTTCAACATTCCATAACTTTATGGTTGTATCAAGGTAAAAAATTTAACCTTAAGCTCTCACTTTAGCATTAATGTTAGCTTTTCTAGAACTTTATCAGGAGTCTACGATAGCTATAAGATCCTAGAACTATATGCTCTTGAAATACATGTTATAATAACGTTAATTTAAACTCTTATCAGCAGCTCCAAGGTTGTATTAATAAACAATTAGTTTTAGGACTTATTAATCATTCTCAAGTACTCAATATGACCAGATAGCAAAGCATTAACCTTTTCACAACCCTTATAAAACCTAAAGGCATTTCTTACAACCTAAGCTCGAATGAAATGTTACTTGGGTAGGTTAGGTTAGGTTAGGTTAGGTTAGGTTAGGTTAGGTTAGGTTAGGTTAGGTTAGGTTAGCAGTGGTTCTAACTTTCACCACCACAATATTGTTAGTGGTGAGTGTCGGGTACAGTGTTACGTCTAGGTCGTGGTCAAATATGGCTATTGCCGCTTTGACCACGCCATCCCTTTGGTTTGTGCACTGGAAAATCCTCGCTCCTCTATAACTCTTCACCTTCCTTTCCCTACCCACGTAGGGCTCCTGAAGAAGTGCTATGGACGCTTTCCGCTTAGTGGCCTCTATCAGCAACTCATTTGTGGCCAGCTCTGCCCTCTGGAGGTTGGCTTGTATGATAATGTAGCTGTTGGATGAGTTGTCAGGGGCGCCCTTAGCAATAAGCCACACTAGAGCGAGCCACAATGTCCCACCTTCTTCTTATGGGGCAGGTTGTATCAAATGCGTTGTGTTCCACTGCATTAAGTTTGGCCAGCTGACAGTTTCTGCAAGATGCGGGCTGTTCGGAGATCCACACTGTGCACTGATCACGCATATGTGGACCCCCGCAGTGTCCGCAGAGGTCTACTTGCTCTTTGCATAGTTTTCGGCCATGTCCAAATGCTAAACAACTGGTGCACTGCACTAACGGTGATTGGTCCATGACCGGTCTCGTCTGCAAGTCTATGTGTACTCTGCCAGCTGACGTCAACCTCTGCCAGAGCTTGGGGGACACCTGTAGCACCGTTCGTCTATATCTGACTGTGGCTCTTAGATCCTTCTCACTCAAGTCCGCAGTGACGTGTTTGTTTTGCGACCTGAGCGAGGCAATGATGTTGTCATCAGTGTTATAACTGAGGACGTCCCTGATGATGACTAAAGGATCCTTGTTGACCGCTGCCTCCACCTGCAATGCCTTGCCAAATGTTTTGATCCTCTCTGTGACTTTGTTGGCTTCTTCCTGCGAATGGCAACTGAGAACCACTTTTTGGTTTTTGGCTTTTCGGACCTTGTCAATTTGTAGGCCATTTTCCCGTGGTTGAATTGCCTCCCTTATTTTCGTGAGAATCTGGTCACTAGTGTCATTTTCCTCTTCGGACGATATTATAAGGGAGTGGCTAGGACCTTTTGTAGGGTTGGATTGCGTCGTGCCCTCCTGTCGTGAGATCCTTGACATTCCGGCTGCCAGTGCCTCAGCATACGAGGGTTTCATAGCCGCCTCGAGTTGGGTTTTCAATTCTTCCATCCTATCGCTCGCCACTCTTAGTTTATCTGCATGCACATCCATTGCCCTAATCAAATCAGCATTGAGTTCATTTGTAGTGGGAGTTAATTTGTTTTCTTCTACTTTGTCTATTTCCGCTTCATTATCCTCCCTTGTGCATTCTATGCCCTTTCCTTTCTCTTTATTAGACTCAGAATCTTTTACCAGCTGATAAAGGCGCTCTATGTTTTGTGTTACCTCATTCTTTATGTCCGTTCTAAGGTTACGCGCCTTTCCAAGCTGAAGTTTAGCACTGGTGAGACATGCCCGGGCCTCTGAGGTCCTATTTTTGTACTTGGGCTTGGGCGATGTCGTCGTTTCCACCGAGCGTCTGTCAGTTACCTCCCCCGTTGGCCCCTGGGTCAGTGATTGTGTCTTGGCTTTACAGGGTGCTGCCGGGGCGACCTGCGCCGCTCGAGGGGAAGGGTTAGATGAGCCTTGGCTCGGAATTGCTGCCTCCCACTCACCAATACTACGCCGCACGTTTGAGGCCTGCGTCTGCTCTGCCTCCTGTGACAGAGAGTCTTTGTTTTTCTCAGCACTGCTCATTTTTCGTACAGGCGTACGGTGTCCAAACATGCTTTATTTAGGTGATGAAGACAAATTTAAGTAAGAATAAGATGAATATAAGATTAGTATAATATATTGTAAAGGAAGTAAGAAATGTGTAAAATGTAGAGAAAAGCTTAAAGCAGTGTAAATTACTACTAAGCCCTCCTCCAAGTCTTAAATAAAAATAGAGAGCTCAATAAAACTCTCAAGGTCAACAATTAACAAGAAAATTGTAAAAATATATTTGTAGGTAAATAACGTCACTAAATAAAGTACAATGATAAAACAGCAAGATTGAGCAAAATTACTCAAGTGTAGAGACAACAAATACTATCTCTAAGTCGATATTATAGGGCTCAATAGAGCTCCGTATCAACTAAGCATATAAATATAATAGTTGACAAATCAGAGAAGAACAAAATAATTAAATTAAATCTAAATAAAACTCTTGTAGAGTGAGTAATACTGACTCTAGGTCAATTAATCGAGGCTCAATAAAGCTCTGTATCCATATAAAAACCGAAAACTTAATTAACACTTTTAATTTAAAAATATATTTCAAAATAAAAATCAAAAACTCTATGTAGAGTCAGGGTCTATATTCTGTAAAGCAGCCCTGGCCCACCCGAGTGTAGGCCCAAAAACCGCGCCGAGATTGGATGGCGGGTTCCGGAGATAAAGCGATTTTAAGATTTCCAATATGGCGGACAAAATGGCCGCCAGAAAATTCAAATACCTATAACTCCGGATCCAGATGTCCCAGAGCAACGCGGTTTTGGCCAGAAAGTATGGGTCAGTGGTACCAATCCGAATCTTGTACAATCTCTAAATAAAAAAAATTGCTCTATGTAGAGTCAAAAAGTATAAAATATTGTAGAGTATGACGGATCAAATATAACAAAGAAAACCGCAGCTCAATACGAGTATTCTGTCAGGAGTTACTTCAATCCAAGGAAATTCAAAATGGCGTCCAAAATGGCCGCCGTTTTGTTAACTTTGGATTCTATGGTCCAAAATCACCTGAGATTGGGCTCAATCTGTCGGGCTTGATGAGCCCCGTTCAGTACAATTGTCAAAATAATTTTAATATGATTAAATACTTAATTAAATACAAAAAACAACAATAAAATCCAAAAAAAAATATAAATAACACAGAAAAAATAAAAAATTAAATTTAAAAAATTGTAGTATCCCTAAGTGAAATACAACAAGTTTTGTCAGGTCAAAATTGAGTTCCCACACTTAATATTGGGGGTACCACGTAATACCTACAATTTTAATAAATTAATATTTCAAAAAGTAGAGAACAGATTTAAAAAATTTTTTGCTCAAATATACAGTTAATTATGGTCTACTTAATAATGTTTTCAGAAGTATATGTCATAGATCACTTGGGCAAGTTATTGATTTTTGAAAAAACTTAATTTCTTAAAATGTCTGTGGCTCTACCAAAAGTCAAAATTTTTGAAAATAAAAAACTGTTTTGCAACTTGCCGGTCTTGTTCGTTGATTTTGGAGTGTCAGGTTTGGCCGGACTTGTCGGGATCAATGACCTCGTGGCCACGTGGAAGTTGTTTTTTTGGCGTTTGTACTTAGACGGTTGGCGCCAAAAATCTGGAAGTTGGCAGGATTGTAGAGGTCACCGATGCGGTCCAGGGCGTACCAGAAAAAGTAGGGGTCGTCGATCGTTTTCGGCCGGCACGCAGCCGAAAAGATTAAATTTATCACTTTTCCTCACTTCCTACTTTCACTTTCACTTTTTACACAAAATTTTTTGCACAGCAATGTAGCGCTCGCTTGCCCGCACAATTTGACATTATTTTTATGAAAATCGCACAATTTTTACTATATTTCGCGATTTTTTAGGTGCGGAGCGTTGCAAAAACGATGCGTCCCGGACGGCGGCAAGAATGCAACTCGGTTAGGTTAGGTTAGGTTAGGTTAGGTTAGGTTAGGTTAGGTTAGGTTAGGTTAGGTTAGGTTAGGTTAGGTTAGGTTAGGTTAGGTTAGGTTAGGTTAGGTTAGGTTAGGTTAGGTTAGGTTAGGTTAGGTTAGGTTAGGTTAGGTTAGGTTAGGTTAGGTTAGGTTAGGTTAGGTTAGGTTAGGTTAGGTTAGGTTAGGTTAGGTTAGGTTAGGTTAGGTTAGGTTAGGTTAGGTTAGGTTAGGTTAGGTTAGGTTAGGTTAGGTTAGGTTTTTTTTTTTTTTTTTTTTTTTTTTTTTTTTTTTTTTTCGTAGGGAGGGGAAATCCTAATGGACACCTGACAGCCCGTACTGTCAGGTAGTGTCGGACTCTCACCGACTAAAACCCCTCCCTTTCCAGTTTTCCCCGGACATAATCTGGGACTTTTTACATCTAATCTTTATTAATTTACATCTTACAATTTATGACTTATTTACTAAAGGTGACCGCGCGGGCGATCGTCTTAAAACTAAAACAAATGATTTTCTTTTAATATTCTTTTGGTTTTTATACTTTTTTTTTTTTTTTTTGGATATTTTTATTTTCTTTTTCTTTTATTTTGTTTATTAAATATTTTTTTTTGTATTATATATGTATAAATTTTTCTTTTCGGTTTTTCTTTTTTCTTAATCTATTACATTTAACCTAACACTATACAATATATTTACTATATTGCGCGTATTAGTTTTCTTAGCCTACGTTTCTAAATTACTTATACTTAATTTACCTATTCTAACACACATTGTATATATTATCATTATATTACATCTGGGTTCCACAGGTATCTTAAGTCTAATCAATTTATACACTAATCGACTATTTCTATCATTTATTATTTTACATCCTACTGCTATATGATTATAATTTATACCAAAAGCGCAAAGTCTGTTGAAGTATCTTATATTGGGCAAATCCACACATATTTGCGTAAGTTTGTGAGCTGGCTTAAATATCTCTATCTTCTCCTTTGATGCTACCTCCTCGACACTCAGGTCCAGTGGTATCAGTCCTATCATTGCTTCAGCCACGGTCCACATTACCACCTTAGCAATACGCCACCGATGCTCTAGCGAGGGCGTCCCAGCGCTGCCGAGTCGGGCATTGCGCGTCGAAGGCGTTGTGGTCAGTCTTGTCCAGCTTTGCGTGGCTGCAGTTCCGACAGTTGGGAGTTGCTCTGGCGATCCAGTCCTCACACTTGGCCCTCATGTGGGGTCCACCGCAGTGTATGCAGGAGTCGACGGTTTCGGTGCAGAACTTCCTGCCGTGGCCGTAGGCTAAGCAGCGAGAGCACTGCACCAATGGAGACTGGTCGGTGACCTTCACGTGCTGCAGGTCCACATGAACCTTACGCGCCTCCGTGAGTCTGCCCCAGATCTTTGGAGACACCTGCATCACCACGTGGTTTGTATGGGGGTTTTTGGTTTTCCGCCGATACTTCACCGATGCTCTGTAGTCCTCTGTTGAGATCCCTTCCAGAAGACGACTGTTTTGATTTCTCAAGGATAGGAGCATGTCTTCATCTGTATTATAAGTCATGACGTCCTTGAAAATTACCAACGGGTCCTTGTTTGGGACTTCGTCTACCTGCAGGTGTTGGCTGGAGTCTCTTATTTTAGCTGTTAATCTAGCCAATTCCTCTTTTGTCTCGCATGCGATGATCACCTTTTGATCCTTTGCTTTGCGTAGCCGGTCCACACGCAGGCCGCTGGTCTTGGCATCCACCGCAGATCTTATTTTTTCAATCACCTCTCCACTCGTGTCATTCACCTCACTTGAGGAAACAACTGCCGAGTGAAGAGATGCTCGAGCCGGTGTTCGTGCGGCCGCCAGTGGGACCGCGGGCGGAGCGGCCACGACACTTGCGTAAGTCATCTTGACCTCCTCTGCCATCTCCTGCTGCCTTTGTAAGACTCCTCTGAGTTTATCCATTTCTATGCGATTCTCTTGCAGCATCTTCCCGTGTTCTTTTAATTCCCTTATGAGGCTTGTTTGAACGGCCTCTCCTTCTTGGGTATCTGGTGGGCTAATTTTGTCTGCCTGGATATCTGACGGCGTTTGACCCTGTGTTAGAGCCTCAAGAGGACCAGTCTTTGAAGCTTCGGCCTCCTTCACCAGCTGGTACATTCGTTCCAGTAGCTGCGTCACTTCGTTTTTTATGTCGGTCCTTAAGTTTCTCGCCTTCCCTAGCCAGGTTTTCGCTGTTGTCAGGCAGGCTCTGGCTTCCGTCGTCCTGTTTTTATATTTTTGTGTCGGGGGTGTCGTGGCGCTGCTGGTTCCCTGCACCACTGCTGCTGCCCGGGGAGGAGGCTCCACGGAGCTCTGCCCCGGTTTTCCAGCCTCCCACTCCCCGATGCTGCGTCTGACGTGTGAGGCGGATCCCTGCTTCGCCTCTTGGGGCTCAGCGGCTGTTCGCTGCCCCGACATTCTACGTACAGGTGGCGTACGGTGCCCAAACATGTCCGGAACTTTAAGTGAACACAGTTCTAGGAGCTCAATAAAGCCCCCAGAGTCAAATAATATTACAAAAGAACTAAAATAAAAAATAAAATAAAAAATGTAGAGCAAAGTAAAATTGGCTCTATCTCAAAATAACACATAAAACATTAACAGTATGGTCCTCTACTGTATAGGGTAGAGATAGTCTAAATTAATATTTAAATAAAATTGTCAAAAAATACTAACATAACAAAAAATAACAATAAAAATAAAATATAGCTCTATGTAGAGTTAGTCTCTATATTAAAGAAGTAGATCCTACGCTGGCCCTAATACAGAAAACCGCATCCAGATCGGGTGACGGGTTGCCGAGATACAGCCACTAAGAGAATTCCAAAATGGCGGACAAGATGGCCGCCATAAAATTAAATAGGCTATAACTCGTGAACCCTAGGTCCTAGAAGCATGCGGCTTTCGTTAAAATGTGCAGATCAACAGCGTGAGTCCAAATTGAATATAAAATAAAATTCTCAAATTTCCACCCTTAAGGTCAACTTAGGGCTAGAGGGTTGAAACTTTGTCAAAATGATGCGCTAGGGTACAAAGGGTTTGACTTACGTTCAAACCGTGGAGGGGGGTTTGGGGGGAGGGCCCCCAAAAATTTTGTCAGATTTGCCCTACGACCCTTAGTTTCCGAGATATAGGGGTTACAAGCTTTTGTGCAGTTGGTCAGCGATCCCCTTATGCCCAAAATAATCTATATCTCAAAAACTATGAGGGCTAAAAATACAAATGAGGTACCATAAAATACAAGATAAAATACACTACTTAAAAATATAGGTTCCGCCTTTATCGCTTTTTTAATTTATGTACTATAGGGTTACAAACTTAGGGGTAGTTTTACAAAAACTACCAAAACGTCAATAACTTCTAAACAAAGCATCGAAAAATTCCAAAAAAAAATTGGAGTTGTTAAGTACACGTTTTAAAACTACTTGAAATATAAAATTTTACTGACAAGTACCTAGAAGAGGTACCACGTGGTCAAACAGAAATTTTGAAAATTAAATAACTTTTGAAATATAAGTGAGAAAAATCCAAAATTTTGTACACTGTTAAAGGGTCATACAATACAGATTTTAAGAATTTAAAAAATATAGGTCGTCGCTTTAAAACTTCGAAAAATTTCAAAAGTTGTCAAAAAAAATTTACTTAAATACAAAATACCTTGTATTTTCATCAAAAAAGCGTTTATCGAGCTGCAAAAAACGCCTGCCGGCTCCTGTTGATGTCCTGCTTCCAATGGCGGTGCTGGAACTTGTCAAAGGTCACTGGTTCAATGACCACGTGACCACGTGGAAAATGGTTTTTCTTCGAAAACTCAGAGAGTTTCCGCGGGAAAAATCTGGAACTTGGTAGATCTGTAGAAGTCTCCAGAGCGCATCGAATCCCACTTTAAAAAGTAGGGGTCGTCGATCGCTTTCGCGAGTTACGCGACGAAAAAGATTGCAAAACTCACTATTTTCCACTTTCTACTTTCACTTTCACTTTAAGTCACAAAAGATTTTCACTACCGGTTTGGTCACAGCACAGCGCACACAATACACTTTTTTTTCACGAAAATCGGACTAAAATTAGTATTTTTCCCGATTTTTCGATTGCGGAGCGTAACAAAAACGTGGCGCTCGGTAAGGCGGATGGGCGCGAACTGGGGTTAGGTTAGGTTAGGTTAGGTTAGGTTAGGTTAGGTTAGGTTAGGTTAGGTTAGGTTAGGTTAGGTTAGGTTAGGTTAGGTTAGGTTAGGTTAGGTTAGGTTAGGTTAGGTTAGGTTAGGTTAGGTTAGGTTAGGTTAGGTTAGGTTAGGTTAGGTTAGGTTAGGTTAGGTTAGGTTAGGTTAGGTTAGGTTAGGTTAGGTTAGGTTAGGTTAGGTTAGGTTAGGTTAGGTTAGGTTAGGTTAGGTTAGGTTAGGTTAGGTTAGGTTAGGTTAGGTTAGGTTAGGTTAGGTTTTTTTTTTTTTTTTTTTTTTTTTTAAATGGAAACTTTATTTACTGACTCTATTTATTATGCGTCAACCTTTATACTTTAAAATGATTAAATAACTTTTTATATAACCAAAAAATAATAAATTAAGTTTCTTTTATCAACATTAATTGCAATAGGTAGGGGGAAAATCCATCATGGACACCTGGGAAGGGAAGACCCAGGTAGTGCCGGACTCTTACCGGCTAAAAACCCCCTACCATTTATCATTATTAATTTAAAACATTATTTTTATTTAA
The DNA here is from genome assembly GCF_932276165.1 of Plutella xylostella. Classification (NCBI taxonomy): domain Eukaryota; kingdom Metazoa; phylum Arthropoda; class Insecta; order Lepidoptera; family Plutellidae; genus Plutella; species Plutella xylostella. Next base: position 22,776 of record NC_063984.1, on the reverse strand, counting down.
ATAATTTTCTATTATAAAATCAATATGAAAAAGTATACAATACACAAAATACAGTTACAAATTAAACAGTATAAAGAAAAGAAACAATAGAAGAATACAATGTAGAAACAGAAGAATAAAGTTTAAGACAGTAAGTTAAAGTTACATTAAAATAAACATAATAACAATAGTAATGCATTATAACATAATATAATGCATCATTCATATAATTAACACAAATAACAATAAACAATTAAAATTAAATTCATTAAATCTAAAACTAATTATATCACAAATTACAATTAAATAAGTTAAAGCTTATTATTATTATTATTATTATTTTTATTTATTTATTTTTTATTTTATTTACAAACATCTTAATTAATTATACTAAAATTATCACAGATTATTATCACCTGGTCCTATTCGCACCGTTTGCTAGTTTTACAACATTTAAGGCAAAACCCATAAACACTGATCGTGTGGATTCATTGGCCATGAGAGCAGGGAATTCCTCACTTCTTATTCTTCCTTTGACCTTTTGTTCGCAGTCAAACCTAGCAGCTCCAAACCTAGGGCATTCCTCCAACAGGTGTTCTATGGTCTCCGGAGTCTCATCGTCACAAGAGCAGGATGGGCTCTCGGAGAGTTTGAACCTGTGGAGGTACGCTCGAAAGCCACCGTGTCCAGTCCAGAGCTGCGCCTTGGTGTTGCACATTGTGAAGGAACCAAGGATTTTGTAGGCTGACGTGACATTTGGGAAGAACAAGAAGGTGACTCGGCCAGTGGAGGAGGTTGCGTACCTCTCCTGCCATTGCTTCGTCGTCTCCCATCTAATTGCATATTTTGCATGAGAGAGGGGAAACGAACTGTACGCCGCCGAGTCTTTTCGAGTTAATGCTGCTCTCTTGGCCAACTCATCAGCCCTTTCATTGCCAGGGATCCCAATGTGAGCTTTGACCCAATAAAATGCAACATCACCCCCACCCCCTTTTAGGTCTTCTATCTTTTTTCTAATTTCGTAGGCCAGGGGATGGGTTGATGATGGGTCCCTCAGCAACTCCAGTGCAGATCTAGAGTCGCTGAGTATATTGCCTCTTTTCGCATGGGGCTCCCTGGCGATAAGATTCAGTGCCCTTGAAATTGCCACCAGTTCGGCCTGGAACACCGAGTTGTAATTTTCCAGTCTGAAGGCGTTTGTTTTACACTCGTTGCCATTTCTCCACAGAGTCACCGCACCTCCCACTTTATCCTCGATCTTACTGCCGTCTGTATAAACCATAGGCCAATCATTCTCGATTTTTGAGAGCTCCTCCTCACTGGCGATTGTTTCGAAGGGTAAAATAGCCCTTCGGGCTGGGTGTGGCAGTGAGAAGGTGCTCTCTCTTAGTTCGGGTTGTCGGCCTGGAAGGCCGATGAAGGGTTTTCCTCTTTTGACTTCGTAGAGCTTATACACTTCTTCTGCTCTCAAGTCCAGAGGAAAAACCCTGGCCAACAGGACGGCAGATGTAAGTGACGTGGTGCGGTGGGCCTTTGAAATTCTAATGGCAAAGGCCCTGGTGACTCTGTCGAGTACAGTCCGTGCGTATCGACACCGCGCAATAGGAGCCCAGACACATGCCGCATACAGAACAGTTGGTTCAATGATGGCAATGTAGAGCAGCCTGAGGATATCGGCATTTAAGCCCCACGTTGCTCTCGCCGCTCTAGATACCATCTGGAACCGAGCCATGGCCTTGCCGCAAACTTTATTAAGATGGCTCAAGAAATTAAGGTTCCTGTCTATTGTGAGACCCAGGACAGTTACTTCCCCCGACAGACTGATTTCGACCCCGTTTAGTCTCATCTGTGGGAGGTCGTATTTCAGTCGCCTAGTGACGACCATAGCCTGGGTCCTATGAGCAGCGAACTTCATCTTGGCCCTCTTTCCCCACTCAGACACGGCTTCCAGCGCCTCGTTTGTAATTCGTTCCAGCTCACCAGTACCATTTGCCGCTGCGATGATCAAAATGTCATCGGCAAATGCCTGTACGTGAGCTGAAAGTGAGTCGGAGCGCTGGAGCAAAGGGTCGAGTTGGATATTCCACAACAGAGGACCGCATGTCGAGCCTTGGATGCAACCCTTATTGGTAGGTCTCTCCACCGCTGCACCAGCATATTTGACTTTAACCACCCTGTCATTTAGGTAGCTGCAGAGCAGTGTGTAGAGAGACGAGTCGCATCCTTTGGCCAGGAGCTGATCTTTTATCCCTGGCCACCAAGCATTGTCAAAAGCGCCCTCGATGTCTAAAGACACTACCGCGACAATTTGCTTGTTCTCGACATGCGCCCTTATGAGGTTAACGGCGTCATACAGGGCGTCCTCTGTGCTAGTCTGCGGCATGAAGCCATACTGCCGTGGACTTAGCTTACCTTCCGAACCGAGCTGCCAGAGAAGCCTCTTGGCGAACATTTTTTCTAAGATCTTTCCCAATACGGCCAATAATCCTATTGGCCTGTGTGATTTAGGCTGCGAGTAGTCTTCCTTACATGGTTTCCGCAGGATTTTTACTACCGCAGCCTTCCAGTATTTGGGAAAGTATCCTAGTCTGAGGCAGGTATTTATCAGAGCCAAGAAGATGTTGACATTAGCTCCGATAGCCGCCCTACAGATGTCCGCTGTGAAGCCGTCCTCTCCAGGTGCTTTTTTAGGACTAATGCCTTGAAGTACCTCTGTCAGCTCGTGTCGGGTAAATGGCAAGTGTTCACACGGTGCCGCTCTTAACTGTTCCTCAGCCCGGTCTGTTCGGATCCTAATAGCCCGCTGTTCGTCGGTCTCACAGTCCAACACGTCAGCTGGGTAGAATGTTTGCGCTAGAAAGCCGACGGACTGTTGGGCATCCAGGGTGTTTCCGCCGTTGTCCTTAAGCAGGATGTCCTCATGGGACTTTGAGACGCACCTTAACACCCTGTATATCCCGTCCCACACGCTTTCTCCATCCTGTTTAGCACAAAACTCTACCCAGCTGCTCGTTTTCGCCTTTTCAATTTCTGTTTTATATTTCTCCTTCGCAGTAAGGTACTCTTCAACTACCACATCCCTCCTGCGGCTATTTGCATTTTTTATTCTACCCCTCAGGATTTTCAACTCTCTTTTGAGGTTGTTCAGGTCCTTAGTCCACCAATTTGCCGGTTTGTATTTTTTGCATGGACTTATTAGAGGGATAGAATCGTCGCAGGCTTTTTTGATAGCCGCAGTGTACTGTCCAATCGCCTTCTCTAGGTCATCCGGCGCCTCAATAGCCTCAATCATTTCGACCGTGAGGTCAGTGAGGCCTACGTCCATTGAGGCGCCAAATTTGACCCAGTCGGCCTTTTTGGAGTTGTAGAGTCGAGTTGTCTTTGGAGGAGGAGGAGAATGCGCCAGTTTGCCGAAGTCAATGGCAAAGGTGATTGCACGATGGTCTGGAGCAGAGGGAACCAGGTCTGCTTGTACGTTCCAATTTTGCACTCGATGAAACAGAGCCGAGGTTGCGAGGGTAACATCCACTCTACTGGTGTACAAGTTATCCCCTCGCCAGATGTAAAATGTCGGCTCTGTTCCCTCGTTTAGCACGTGGAGGTCCTGCTGTGCCGCAAACTCTGAGAATGTGGTCCCTCTGGGTTCCTCATGCTCACACCCCCACCACTGGCTCTTAGCGTTGATGTCCCCTCCTAAGATGACAGTCTTAGTGTTAATGCGACTCATACAACTCTGGACAGTTGAGAGATATGGGTTGAGGCTCTTATCTCCTTCGAGGTACACCGACACTAAGCCTAGCTTAACTGGACCTCGCTCTAACACCACGGTGACAATGTTTTCCGTCACCATGGTGTGATCTTCTACTAAGGAAAAAGAGGGGTCCAGAATTATAATGGCTGACTTAACTGGGTTATCCCTGGTAGCCATTTTCTGTACACAGCGGTATTTGGTGTCTACTCGGCCTGTGGATCCAACGTAAGGTTCTTGAATCAAAACTGCCGAGTAGCCACCTTCTATGGCTACTTGGAGCACCTCATGGAGAGCGGCCCGACAACGGCCTGTATTGATCTGAATGATCTTTAGTCGGGTTTCCGCTTTCCTGGTGAGGTGGTCGTGGGTCCCAGTTGGGTAGTCGGTGTACTGAGGTGTCTGGGAGATCACAACAGAAACTGTTTCAGCAGTATTGGACTGATTGACGGGCTATTCTGTCCCAGCGTTGACGTTCTGGACAAATGTCCCAGTACGCTGGATGCGCGGCGTCCCCTCCGGCATTCCCTTTGCAGTGACAGCAGCTGGGCGGGGCAGATTTGGACGCTGGGGGACAAGATCTTGTTTCGTGAGCCCCGCCGCAGTGACCGCAGCGCTCCTCGGCGCGGCAAATCCGGGCAGTGTGGCCGTAGCCCATGCATTTGAAGCATTGGACTACTGGTGACTGATCCACCACATTGACCACTTGGTATCCTACCCGGACGCGTTGGTCACACAGCCGCTGCCAAATTTTTGGACCCAACTCTACGATTATGTTATGCATAATAGAGGTTCTACCCCTCGTGCGCCTGACTACCCGCATCTCCAGCTCTTCATGTTCCAAGCCATCTGTGAGGTTTTTATTCTGAGCTCGGAGGGCCTCCAAAACGCGTGCGTCCGATAAGTCTTTAGAAACTCCTATTAGTCGGACGAGCGGCCTCCTCATTGGTGGCTCTGAGGTTTTAAAATCCTTTCTTTCATCGAGAGCTCTCTTGAAAGCCGCTCGTCCGGCACTGGAGTCGCACGAGACCATGACTTTTTGGTTGCGGAGCTTTTTGACTGCGTTCACCCCGACACCCATGGCGATGACGTCGACATTCGATTTAATTTCAGACAATATATCGTCGCCGGTCTTATTCGGATCTGTCGACTCCACCACCACAGGGTGGCGAGGCAGGGACGCGGCCTCCGCGTATGTCCGAGCCGCACGTTGTGTCCGTTGAGGGCCGAGGGCAGGGGAGGAGGATGATGGCAGAGCTGTCTGGGTCACGGGTCGTGCAGCCAACTCTGCGAGCAATCTCCTCATGTCCTCTAACTCTGTATTGAGAGTTGTAGGCAGCGGTTGCTCGCATGGCTGTTGCGTTTGCCACACAGCTCGTTCATGTGCATGTTTGAGCTCCGCTGTCAGAGACGCCAACTGGTCTTTTATACCCTCTGTTTTTTTGAGCTCTTGTGCCACATCTTGAACCCTTTCCATCAGAGCCCCCATCTCCTTGAGTGAATCACTCATGCCCTCCGGGAGTGGCGCGCTGGCGAGACGCTCCGAGTGCTCTCTCTCACGTCTGGCAATTTCCCCGGCGAAATCCTTCTGAATCGTCTCACACCTGATGGTCAGGGTCTGTGAAGACTCACTCAGCTGGAGTATCATTTGATACAATTCGCTGAGCGACTCGATCACAGACATTTTTATCTCCCGCTTAAGGTTCCCCGACGCCTCCAGCATTTCCTTGGCCAATAACATTACAGTATTCGCCCTTTGAGGGTACGAAGCCAAACCAGTGTTTACCTCCGCACCCCCAAGTGACGATCTTCGTCGTGAGGATCTTGCTGGCGTTGCCGGGAGTTCTGCGGGTTGCTGGAGCTCGGTGTCCGCTGTGTTCTGGGGCGGCTTTCCTCTATTTGCCGCTGCGAGCTCGAGCATAGAGACAATAGGTGATACAGTCGGGGATATCGAGCTACTGGTCCCTGATGCGGGTGCCAATAAGGGACGCACGGTGCGTTCGGTACCATCATTTAGGGCAGAACCTGGGTCTTGCATTTGGATATTGGGTGCCGGAGTAGACTGTGTTAGGCTGGTAATACGACGAGTAACTGGTGGAGCCTTAGACACGCGAACTGCTGGCGGTCGGGCTTTGTCCATGGGCTTCACCTTGGTCGCTTGTTTGTTGGACATTATGTTAATGTGCGAATTGGAAGGGATAATCAGGAAGGCAATAGCCAATACAATACAAAAATAAAATAATTGAAAATGAATGAGGCAATAGCCAATACAGGGTAAATTAAAATAAATAATAGTAAATTACAAGAGGCAAAAGCCAAAAAAGAAATAATCTAAAATCACCTAACAAGTCTAACAACACAAAAAATAAAATAATTGAAAATGAATGAGGCAATAGCCAGTACAGGGCAAAATTAAAATAAATAAGAATAATCTAAAATCACAATAAAATGGGAAAAAATTATAAGATAAAAAACATTTTTTTTTTTTTTTTTTTTTTTTTTTTTTTTTTTTTTTTTTTTCCGTTTTTTTTTTTTATTTACTTCAGAAAGTCTGTTTTGATTCAGTTCAGTTCAGGTACAATATTATGTTCTTTTTTTTTTTTTTTTTTTTTAGTAAATTTTACTTTAAAAACTTAGCTGTATGTAAGATAATTTAAAACACTCGTAAATTTCATTTAATAACAAAGTATACAACAACATAAACTAAATTCAGGTTCTCTATGTAGAGACCCACTAGTGCCAAACAGTAGTCCTAGTGGAGATATAGTCAAAGGAGAAAACCGCACTCAAATCGGACAACCGATGCCTGAGATATAAGAAAAACAGTTTTTTCAAAATGGTGGACAAGATGGCCGCCGAAAACTTTAAAATTGTGTAACTCCGGTTCCGAGTGACTTACAAGTGTGCGGTTTGCACCATCAGAACTATAACATGGACATCTGCAGACTTTCTGAGTCTCTACACAAAAAATTCTGTCGCTCTATGTAGAGACGAAAATATACCTATCAGAAAGAATTGCTTGTGACCAACAAGGAGCCGAAAACCTCGTCCCGATCGAAGTGTCGGTTACAAAGCTACGGCCGTTTGAATAATTTCAAAATGGCGTCCAAGATGGCCGCCACGTGCCAACTTTGTATCCCCTTGGCCGAAACCCTTCGAGATTGGGCTCGTTGAATCGGGCTTGACGGCCCCCGTCTAACTACGTCAACGAAAATATTTTTTATGCAAACCCCGTCAAGTACTTAGCAAAAAACTATTATTTTCTTATAAATATTCATTAAAAAATTATAAATAGAGCAAAAATAAAAATAAAAAATATGGAAGTTATAATAAATAAATGGGGTGGATGATTTCTAGGGTATATTTCCTCTCCACAAAAGCGCTGTGTACAAACACGTTTATACCTAAAATATTGAAAAATCGATAACTTAAAAACTACAGCACAGATTTTTTTAATTTTTTGCTGGAATGTAGAGTTCCGTAATGTCTATATAAAACTGCACCGAAACTCTGCTGTCAAAGATCTTGTTTAAAAGTTACGACGGGTCAAAAAAGTCACTTTTAAAAAATGTTAAATAACTTTTTTCTGAGTTAAAATTTCCAAAAAATAAAATTGGTGTCACAACTTGCCAATTTTTATGAGTCTTCCTGATGTGTCAAATGTTTCCAGGGTCCTCGGGATCGTTGACCTCGTGGCCACGTGCAACTTGTTTTTTTGGTGATTGTACTTTCAGTTTTGACACAAAAAATCTGAAAGTCGGCACTTATGTAGAGGTCACCAATGCGCACGAGGACACTCCAAAAAAAGTAGGGGTCGTCGATCGTTTTCGGCCGCTACGCAGCCGAAAAGATTGAATTCTTCACTTTTTGTCACTTCCTACTTTCACTTTCACTTTTCAGAGAAAAATTTTTGCACAGCAATATAGCTCTTGCTTGCCCGCACAATTTGGTACTATTTTTCTGAAAATCGCACTATTTTTACTGTATTTCGCGATTTTTTAGGTGCGGAGCGTTGCAAAAACGATGCTTCCCGGACGGCGGCAAGAATGCGACTGGGTTAGGTTAGGTTAGGTTAGGTTAGGTTAGGTTAGGTTAGGTTAGGTTAGGTTAGGTTAGGTTAGGTTAGGTTAGGTTAGGTTAGGTTAGGTTAGGTTAGGTTAGGTTAGGTTAGGTTAGGTTAGGTTAGGTTTTTTTTTTTTTTTTTTTTTTTTTTCGTAGGGAGGGGAAATCCTAATGGACACCTGACAGCCCGTACTGCCAGGTAGTGTCGGACTCTCACCGACTAAAACCCCTCCCTTTCCAGTCACCCCTGACATAATCAGGGACTTTGTACAGCTATAGTCTTAATTTATCTTAATTCTACTTAAATACTACGTCGGGTAATCGAGCTACATTTTTCAGTACCTTTTTGCTTTTCTTTTTAAATTATTTAGTAATATATATATATATATATATTTTTTTTACTGTTTTTATTATTTTTTATTATTGTTTTGTTTTTTTTTTTTTCCTTTTGTTTTTTATCTTTCTTACTTTAACTTATATACTATTAATTATTATTTACATCTTATTTCTAATTTTATGCCAAAACTTAATATTATTTCATATTATTATCTAATTTTAATAGTACTTTAATTATTTTTAGGTTTCTTATCAACTACTTCTACAGTTTTTAGACTTATGATTATAATATCCTATCTATGCAGAATATATGGCTCAGCATATATTTGCATAATAGCTTTACTTATTTCTAGCTATAACTTTTTTTGCTAAATTTATACAGTATTCTAAGAAAGCCTGACGTACTTCCTTATCCATTATTATATGTTTGGCGTTTTCTACATTCAGAGTCACATCTGCCCTTTGCTCTAGTTCGTATCTCGAGAACCCGTACACGGGACAGTCAAATAGCAGATGCGGTATGCTTTCTACCTGTTGTGGGTCACAGGTACATGATGGGCTCTCCTTGCACTTGAATCTATTCAAGTACTCAGAGAATCCACCATGTCCTGTCATAACCTGGGTTAGTACATTGCTAATTTCAATTTTGCGGACTGTCCTGTATGCATCTATTGCGTCTGGGAAGAATATCTTAGTGACCGATGCAGTTGTACCTGACTTGTACCTCCGGTTCCATTCGGCAAGCGAGTCCAGGCGGATTTTTCGCTTGACGAATGATACCGGGCACTGTTCGTAGTGGGGTTTGCATTTCAGGGTTTTGGCAGCCTCTTTGGCTAACTTGTCAGCTGCTTCGTTTCCCTCCAGCCCTGCATGTGCTTTAATCCAGAATAAGTCAACTGTCTTATTCTGAGATTTGCAACGGCTCAGGTTGCTTCTTGCTTCAGTTGCTAGAGGGTGACGAGTATTGTGGTTGACAATAGTCTCCAGAGCTGACCTCGAGTCACTGAATATGCCAAAACTCGTCTCCTGGCGGTCCAATATCACCCTCGTAGCCTTGCATATGGCCAGTAGTTCGGCCTGGTAGACCGTGCAGTAGGGAGACAGTTTCAACTTGATGGCCTTGAATTGGGCTTCGTTATTCCATAAGGATAACGCTGCTCCAACCCTGCCATCAATTTTGCTGCCGTCCGTATAAATTTTTACTGCTTGGCAGTTGTGGGCCTCCACTTGTTGCTGGTCCACCAGGTTAATGAACTCCAGTTCCATATGTTCAGCTGGATGGGGAGTCTCCGCATATGCAGTGACTAGTTCGACGTCCCCTTCACCGTGCCTCTGCTCTGGGTCTGTGCCTCTCCTAGCCTCGTAAAGAGCTGCTGCTTCCTGTATGCGAAGATCTAGGGGCAGTATGCCAGCCAGTAGGAGTGCGGAGTTTAGGGACACGGTCCGGTATGCTTTTGTCAGCTTTTGAGCAAACCCTCTTTGTACTGCATTCAGGTGCTTCTGTATTCCCAGTTTCTTAGTCGCCGGTGCCCAAGCGCTTGCGGCATACATGATAATCGGCTCTACAGTAGCCGTGTAAATTAATCGTATGACTTCCGGATGAAGGCCCCAGCTGACTTTGGCTGCTCTAGACAGCTGTTTGTAGATGTTGAGGGCTTTTTTGCATACCTCTGCCACATGACTATTGAACGTCAGTTTGTCGTCTATGGTTAGTCCAAGTATTTTGATTTCCTTGGAGAATCCTATATCCACACCCCCCATGCTCAGTACTGGGGTGTCGTATTTGAGCTTGTTAGTGACGATCATTGCCTTCGTCTTGTGTGCTGCAAAGTTCAGCTTGTTATCCTGGCCCCACCTCTGTACGTGGGCGAGGGCAGCATTTGCTTGACGCTGTATGTCTACCGCTCTGTCTGCGTCAAACACTAAAACGACGTCGTCTGCAAAAGCCTGGCAGTAGTCGCCCCGACAGTCCAGTCCTTTTAACAGTGGGTCCAGAAGAAGGTTCCACAGGGTCGGACCACCAATCGATCCTTGCACACATCCCTTATTAGTGCTCTTGGAGTATTCCTGACCACCATACCTAACTTTGACCATCCTGTCGTTTAGGTAGCTGTACATTATCCTTTTTAGGTTTGTCGGGCATTTCTCCTCGGACAGCCGAAATCTGATTGCGGGCCACCAAGCATTGTCAAAGGCTCCCTCTATATCCAGCGACACCATCACCACTAGCTTTTTCTCCTTGAGCTTTCCGCGTATATAGTTCACCAGGTCATAGAGGGAGTCCTCAGTGCTTTTTTGGGGCATAAAACCGTACTGTCTTGGACTCGTTTTCGGGATAAGGTGCCATTTTAAACGTCCGACAATGATTTTTTCCAAAATTTTTCCCATCACTGGCAACAATCCAATGGGCCTATAAGACTTGGGATTCTGGTAGTCATCTTTGCCTGGTTTACGAAGGGCTACTACTGTGGCGATTTTCCAGATCTTAGGGAATAATCCCAAGGTTAGACACTTGTTGGCCAGTGATAGGAAGAATTTGGGGTTCCTCAGGATGATTTCACTGCATATATCAGCAGTCAGGCCGTCCTCTCCTGGTGCTTTCTTGGGGTTGAAGCTTTTTACCGCAGCAATCAGTTCAACCATAGTGAAGGGTGGGTCTAGTACTTGTTCCTCGATTGCTTCCTCCTGGCTTGCTAATAGTCTTATCCGCTGGTGCTCTGCGCTGTCAGTAGCTTCTAGATCAGCAGGGTAAAAAGTCTCAGCCAGAACCTGTGCAGAGTCTTTCAGGTCAATGTCTTTCCCGTTTTGTACAAGAGGAACATCTTCGTGTCTTTTGGTGGTCCGTCCTATAACCCTGTATATTCCCTCCCAAAGACCTTCCTTGTCCTGTTTCCCGCAGAAGTCTTTCCAACTGTCGATTTGTGCCTTTTTCGCTTCGGTTTCGTATATTTCCTTGGCTTGCAGGTATTCTTCCACTACTTTAGCTTTCCTTACAGGAGCTGCACACTTAATCCTCCGTTTTTTGGTAACTGTGTCTTTTTTGAGTTTTTCAAGTTGCTCGGACCACCACGGCATTTTAAATTTATTGTTTTGTTTGATTTTTGGTAGTTCTTCCTGGCAACATTTTATTATTAGGCTATTAAAATTTTCAATGAGGTGTTCCAAATCTAATACTGTGCTGATGTTTGCTAAAGTTTCTAAATTAATGTGGTATTCCGTCTTTAATTCCTCCAGTTTTTCGTGAAATTGTTCCCAATTAACGTCTTTGGTTTTGTATATTCTGGTAGTTCTTTTCACACTTTCTCCTTTTGATTTTTTAAGACTAATTTTAAAAGTAATGCCGTTGTGATCCGAGCTGGTGATATCCTCGTCGACAAACCAGTCTTCCACCAGACTCAAAAGATCTTCTGTGCATACCGTTATATCAACGTGGCTCCTGTATGTTTTGTTCCCCCTGACGGTGCTAAAGGTCGGAGTGTCGCCGTTGTTCAACACCTGCAAACCAAGTTCTTCTAGGGTTCCGGAAACCTCTTCCCCTCGAAGGTCAACGACGTGGCTTCCCCACCAGGTGCTCTTAGCGTTACTGTCCCCTCCGAATATGAGTCCTGCTGGTCCAAGCTCCCTTGCTATCACTTTGATCTGCTCCAGGTATGGTTCAATTTGTTGGTCGGGTTCGAAGTAAAATGAGGCAACGACGATCTCCCAGGCGCTAGTCTTGATCTTGACTACAACGATGTTGTTTGTAGTCAGTTTTGGGTACGGTAACACATCAAGGTCATGGTCAAATACGACGATTGCCGCCTTTACTACGCCTTCCCCTTTGTCAGCTGCCTGAAATATCCTCGCCGCCCCATAGTTCCTCATTGTCCTTTCCCCCCCTACATAAGGCTCCTGGACCAGAGCAAAAGCCGCGCATCTTTCGTTTCCTGCTTTCATCAGTTCGAGGGTTGCAAGTTTCTTCCTCTGCAAGTTTGCTTGGACCACCAGGTACCCCTTTTTGTCGTTGGTTGCGGTTTCCTCTGTTGTCACCACCTTAGCAATAAGCTACCGTGGCTCTCGCTAATTCATCCCACCTCTTTCGGATAGGGCAGTCTTGGCTAAACGCGTTGTGGTTGCTTGATGCTTGTTTAGCTTTAGTGCAATTGCAGCACCGTGGCTGCTCTCCGAGAACCCTATCAGGACAGTCAGCCCACATGTGTGGCCCACCACAGTGGCTGCATTTCGCCACTTCATCCTTGCAGAACCGCCTACCGTGGCCGTAGCCTAGGCAGAGCGAGCACTGCACTAGTGGTGACTGGTCGGCTAACGTTATCCTCTGGAGATCGACGTGAATTATTTGTGCTCTCGTAAGACGTTGCCAGACTTGTGGGGACACCTGCATAATGACGTTGTCAGCGTGGGGGTTTCTAGCACGTTTCCTATACTTGACCTGAGCTCTTATTTCATCGGAACTCAGGCCATCCAAAAGCTTTTTGTTTTGGATGGTAACGGCCTTCACCACGTCCTCATCCGAGTTAATCTTTAGTACTCCTTTGAGTACGACTAATGGGTCCTTGTGGATTGCCTCCTCACAGCGCAGGCTAGAACCTTCTTTCAGTCTGCTTGCAACCCTCAGTAATTCGTCTTTTGTGGTGCAGCTGATAATTACTTTTTGGTCCTTCGCCTTCCTTATCTTGTCGATTTGGAGACCTGAGGTTTTCGCGTCTACTGCAGTTCTTATTTTTTCTAGCACCTGCCCGCTAGATTCTGTCACATCAGAGGACGAGATTATGATGGAGTGCACTCGCTCTGGCTGTGGAAGTTTCGGTCGACCAGCCATTTCTGCGTAGCTTAGTCTTTGTGACTGGTCGCTCTCTACCATTTTTCTAAGCTCTGCCAGTTGGTTCTTGGTCTCATCAATGATCTGATCTTGGGCCTTATCCATTTTAACGCACACCGCTGGGAGGGTCTCATTTGTTTGAGTTTCAAGCATCCTTGTTTGCTTGTCAAGACTTTTCTTGATGTCCTCCAGCATCTTGGCGTTTTCTCTTATTTGAGCGGATTGAGCATCTATCCTTTTAAAGAGGTCGGTGTCAGGGGGGCCGGGTTTTTCTGCGTGCACCGCCGGCGGTGGTGGGTTGGCTTGGGGCTGGCCCTTTGCGGCTCCAGCTTCCTTTACCAATTGATAGAGCCTATCAACTGCCTGCGTTACACCCTCCTTTATTTCGGTTTTGAGGTTGCGTGAGTTGCTAAGATTTAGCTTAGCCTTAGTAACGCAAGCTCTTGCCTCAGACAACCTATCTTGGTATTTAAGGGGGCTAGATCGTGGAATATCCGAGTTTCCAGTCTCCCATTCACCGACGCTTCGCCTAACGTTGGTGGACGTAGTCGCAGTAGGCTTTGAAGGACCAGCCTTCTCCGTCCTCTTTACGGGAGACCGTTGGGTATCCTGTTTATCATTTCCTTTGGCGGGAGGGGTCCTAATACCCATCATAGTTGTTTGGGTACGGGGTACGTCAAGTACACTTAGATAAATGCGTTCAAATAGAATTATTGAAGATTCAATAGGGAATCCTGTCTCTACACAATAGTGTTTATAACTTAGACTAAACTATATCAGAGTTCAATAAAACTCTGAGTCTCCTAATAAAAACTAAGATAAAAATAAAATCTAAGTAGAGCTAAGTAATAAATACTGGCTCTACGTCAGTATATCAGGGCTCAATAAAGCTCTGTATCAAAGGAAGTCACTAACTAAAATATATTAAAAATACAGACAACAAAAAAAAACAATGTAGAGAAAATAAAATTATCTCTAAATCAAAGAATATCAGTAAATAAGGCTCAAAAGAGCTCTATATCATAGACAAGGGGTGTCAATTTTCAATTTCTTAAAAATAAAATTTTGCTCTATGTAGAGACTGTCTCTATATCTCGGAAGGTAGTCCTGAGCAAGCCCTTAATGCTACTGAAAACCGCGTTCTGATCGGATGACGGGTTCCCGAGATACAGATGTTTTAGAAAATCCAATATGGCCGACAAAATGGCCGCCGAAAATTTAAAAAAGCGATAACTTCTGATCCAGATGCCCCAGAGCGCTGCGGTTTGGACCAAAGAGTAAAGGCCAGCTGTGTCAATCTGAATCCTATCGAAACTCTACAAAAAACTTTGGACTCTATGTAGAGTCAACAAGTAGTTTATCTTGTAGAGCTTCTGTAGACAACAATTACCAAGAAAACCGCACGTCAGAGGGAATATCCAGTCACAAGTTACTTAGGTCTAAAGTTTTCCAAGATGGCGTCCAAGATGGCGGACAATAAGCTATCTTTGGATCCACTGATCCGAAACAACCCGAGATTGGGCTCAATCTGTCGGGCTTGATGAGCCCCGTTCAGTACAAATTTCAAAATAATTTTAAAATGTATAAATACTTAATTACATACAAAAAACAACAATAAAATACAAAAAATATAAAAAATACACAACAAAATACAAAATTTAATTTGAAAATTTGTAGCGTCAATAAGTAAACTTCTACAAACTTTGTCAAGTATAATTTGAGTTCCCACACTTAATATTGGGGGGACCACGTAAATACCTAAAATTTTAAAAAATTAATATCTCAAAAAGTAGAGAGCGGATTTTAATATTTTTTTTGCCTAAATATAAAGTTATTTGTGGTCTACTCAATAAAGGTCTTAAAAGTATATGTCGTAGATCACTTCGGCGAGTTATTACTTTTTGAAAAAACAGAATTTTTTCAAATGTCTGTGGCTCTATCAAATGTCAAAATTTTTGAAAATAAAAAACAGTGTTGCAACTTGCCGGTTTTACTGCTTGATTTTGGAGTGTCAGGTTTTGCCGGACTTGTCGGGATCAATGACCTCGTGGCCACGTGGAAGTTGTTTTTTTGGCGTTTGTACTTAGACGGTTGGCGCCAAAAATCTGGAAGTTGGCAGGATTGTAGAGGTCACCGATGCGGTCCTGGGCGTACCAGAAAAAGTGGGGGTCGTCGATCGTTTTCGGCCGTCACGCAGCCGAAAAGGTAAAATTTTTCACTATTTGTCACTTTCCACTTTCACTTTCACTTTTCGGCGAAAAATTTTTGCACAGCAATGTAGCTCTTTTTTGCCCGCACAATTTGACACTATTTTTATGAAAATCGCGCTATT